>NC_137170.1:93500000-102750000 GCF_951804945.1 Podarcis cretensis
TAATGGAAAATTCAATGTATTTTTTAAAACACGTTTTTTTAAAAAAGCATTTTCAGAATGTTTTTTATATGTGTGTAGATTCCACCGTGGTCTCATACTAACACCAGCAAAATCTTGCTCCTCTCTCACATAACATTCTTTAGGCTCCCCCAGCACGCACGCGCGCGCGCGCGCGCACACACACACACACACTCTGTATTGCTTGGGAAATGAATACTTGAATACCTCTTTCCTCATAATGACAGGCTTGGCTTCAACATCTCATAGGTGTTCTCTGCATGAACACTGAAAGCATTTTAGGAGTGACATGATAATATCTCCCCCTGCCCCTCCACTGACAAAGGTACACTATCTAATTTCCATCTATTAAATGGAGACGGGAATAGCCTTGTGGAGAGAGCTTTAATCCCTTAAATGATCCCTGAGAAACATTAGCTGCTTATTTCTTTAATTAGACATTTGCTTCCTTATGCTTCCAGTTGTTTAAGCAGCCACTTAACATAAGACAATCTGTCCTGTTATCATTTATACAGAAGGTGAACAGTCTGCAGGCTGTTTGCTGCAGTACAGTATATAAACATTTACCCCTGACCTATGCATTGTATACTTAGCTTAGAATACAGCCATCAGTTGGTAGGGCATGAGGCTCTTCATCTCAGGGTCGTGGGTTTCAGCCCCACATTGGGAAAAAGATTCCTTCATTGCAGGGGTTGGACTAGGTGACCCTCATGGTCCTTTCCAGCTCTACTATTCTATGAGTCTAATTTCCAAACTCTACACACCAAAACATTGAAAATAATAAAATGGTGCCACCTGCTGGATGTCTCTGCACAGCTTAATCTGCTGAATTCCTTACACTTCTCTAGAGAGGTGTCTTTAATACACCACCTATTTGCAAATAAGCCTTGGTTATTGGAAAATAATGGAGAGGACGCCTCAGATGACTCTGCTAGAATACAAGGCTACTGCATATGATATGAAATATGAATCAAAGACATTAATATAACCCACAAAAGCTCTTTCCGCATGCAGATATCTAAAATAAATAAATAAATAAATAAATAAATAAATAAATAAAACATCATTTTGTATTGCATATGCGGAAGCCACACTGAGTACAGATATAGAACATTATGCAATAATTGCCTAGTAAAGATCTGAAGAATCCATGCACATTGTGCATGAAATGCAGGATGCTTGTAGGACTGAATCATTGCATTTCGGCTTCTTCCTTAAACACCCAATAGTTCTCATGAATTCTAATCTGTCTCAGGTGCTACTGCTGAAAATGCTTGGTATGAATTCTGTACTGGGTCACACTGGCACAGATACTGACCGTAGCCTGTTCTGATGTGATGCCTTATCCATAAGAGGTTTTTTAAAATATGTATATAATGAATCAAAGCATAGGACATACGTGTCCACATATTTGTCCATACACATCACATTGTACATGAAACTCTCAAGGGCAGTTTACATAGGGTTGTCATACGTCCAGAATTGTCAGGATTCGGCCATTGGGTGGAAATTGCTTAAATGTCTGGAAAACTAACTTTGCCTAGAAAGCTCAACAAGTTTTGTTTTCACTTTTTGAAATATGGCAACCCAACAATCATGACAGCTTGTCTGTGTGCCTCTCCAATCGGATCCTTTTAAATTTGTAAAGCTTTTAAAATTTCCATCATGACCTTCCCTTGTAAGGGTTAAGATCAAACAAGGTGCACTTGTGAGTTTGATGTACACACATACTGATGTTCATGAGCCCTGTGCCCTTGCCCTTTGTTTTGTGACTGGAGTAACTGTTTCATTCATCACAACTGTGTCATAAAAGTTTTGGCATCCTGCTGTCACTATAGCCCTCCCACCCCAGTTCCCATGTATAAGAAACCTTGCTGGGGAGAGAAACAGTTGGGAACTGAAGTGGCTTGTTGAGGATTATTTAAATTTTGGCAGAGAGGTGCGCACCAGCACTGAAACACCGGAGCAATAACTTGGCAAGCGGTGGGAGCAGAATGTACATGCATTCTGTAAAGGAAATGTTTGGCCTGATGGCAAAAGGCCCAAAGGTATTGCTCTATTTTCCAGCAGGGACTGAAAACAGAATATTCCATTTTCTGGAATATTCTGCAGTAAAAGAACGTATCTGGAGTAATACAAATTTTGTACTGACATTGCTAAATGGTTCAATAGGATCAGCTGATCACCAGTTGGAGAAACTTTGGCTAGCTTTTTCTTTTTTCTTTGAATGTGCAGCATGATCCTTCTAAACAGATTTGAATTCCATGATGTTTATTTAGGGATTTATTCCCTGGTAATGGTGCTTACTACTGAGGCCTGAGGGGGGCTCATGGAGACAAAGAACTGCAGCTGTATAAGAAAGAGCAATGCAACATTTGCTGAACCACAGATATGGCTGGTAATGAAGTTACAAACACAAGTGATGCATTAAATAGAATTCTATCTGACACCTTATCTGTCTATTGTAATATCCAGATTTCATTTTATTGGAGATCACTTCAGCTTGTTCCACGGTGGTTGGGAAGCTGATATGTTTTAATGGAATCCAAACCCTCAACCCTATAAAACCTTTGAGCTTACAAAGCCTTAAACGGCTTGGGAGCACAATACCTCACAGACCATCTCTCATCTGAGGCCCTTCTTCATGTCCCTCTTCTGCAAGACATTTAGAGGGCAGTTACACAAGAACATATCTTTTCTGCAGTGGCTCTGCATTTGTGGAATGCTCTCCCCAGGAAGGATGCGGGTGGTGCTGTGGGTTAAACCACAGAGCCTAGGACTTGCCGATCAGAAGGTTGGCGGTTCAAATCCCCATGACGGGGTGAGCTCCCGTTGCTCAGTCCCTGCTCCTGTCAACCTAGTAGTTTGAAAGAACGTAAAAATGCAAGTAGATAAATAGGTACCGCTCTGGCAGGAAGGTAAACGGCGTTTCTGTGCGCTGCTCTGGTTCGCCAGAAGCGGCTTAGTCATGCTGGCCACATGACCTGGAAGCTGTATGCCAGCTCCCTCGGCCAATAAAGCGAGATGAGTGCGCAACCCCAGAGTCGGCCACGACTGGACCTAATGGTCAGGGGTCCCTTTACCTTTACCTTTTACTCCCCAGGAAGGCTCACCTGACACCTGTTTAGGTGCCAGGCAAAACATTCCTCTTCTCCCAGACCTTTGGCTAATTAAATACTCTACGGCCTTTCAAACTGTGTACAAGGAGGTTGTTGTTTTGTTTGCTATTATTTTATGTATTTTTGTGTTTTTATACTGTAAAGTGCCCTGTGATCCTCAGATGAAGGGCAGTGTATAAATTAAATAAATAATAACAGCAACCCACTTTTCGCTATATCTGCCAAGGACCCTGAGCCGCTCCATATGTCTTTTTTATTGTGCATTCTTGATTATTTGTGCTCATCATGGTGTCGGGGCAGTTATATGTGATCCCACTTTCAATATCGTTCATATTTCCTGCAGTTTTGGGGTGAAAATACTGCTACATTGCCAGTCATTGCATGCCCCATAATGTCCTGCTGAAATCTTGTAAGTTTTCGTGTCACAAATGTTCCAGGGGTTTTTGTGTATGTGTGTCCCCCTTTTATTGTGCTATAGCATTAGAGTGTCCTTCACTGTCAATAGTTAGAAGATCTTGAAGGTGGCAGTAGCAACCCATTATTAAAGCGCACATTGAAAGATGAACCTACCTAATTCACACTGAGGGAAACAATAAGCAACCTGGAAAACTGCCAACCTTCAACATTCACATTTCCAATTTTTGCAAAGCCGTTCTGCAGTCAAGCAATGCATCTATAGGGTAATGTGTGCGTTAAGATGCATTTACTAGCAAAAAACAATACAGAAACGCATTGAGTTAGGGGAAATTCCTTTGTCAACTGAAATTGACAAGTTCACCCATCCCTACCTGAAAGTACTTCCCAGTTTGTCACATCTGTATTGTTATGAGTTTGGGAGTGCTAACCTCCCTAAATTCCTGGATCCAGTCAGTGTTAGAATTTAATCACTGTTTGGGATGTTAAGCTGGATGCTAGGCACTACTAATCTCTTGATTCAGCAAGTGCTAAAAGCTAATCAAGCCTGGCTACCCTCCTGGGTGATGGACCAATAACAAAGGATCAAAGGGATTGTGCTATATACCAGATGGGTGGGGACCCCCCCCCATCAGATAAAGCAGCAAGCTGGAGAGGGAGAGAAATATTCGATTTCTGTTTGAATCCATCATAGGCTCAGGTTGTATATATGTGTAAATAAACCATATATCATAAAGACACCACAGTCCCCACTGTGCCTCATTCGAAAAGGAAGTACGAACCATGGGTAAATGCTGGAACCCCTGGAATCTTGCACTGCTTGGAGAGTGGGGTGGTATGCAACACTGGTTCCTGAAGGAAATTGGGACAGTGTGCAACGGAATTTTATAACGCCAACTGAATGGCCACAACTTAGCAGCCAGGGTTTTACAGCTATGCAAAGCATGTGCTCAGGTATAACTGAGGCATTACCTACAAAAGGCATAGGAGCTAAGCCACACTAAAGCGGCAGACAATCCATGTGTTGTAATAACTCATACTCATGTTAGTTTTCCTTATGTATGATACTCCCTAGGGACACTTTTAATTGCCACCTGTTAGATTTAGAATGAGGTTGGGCTGTATCACATATCTTCAGGGCTGGATCTGGTTTGCAGAGTGCCAGTTGGCTACTCCAGTCTAGGGTTCTTCCAGACAGGTGTTTATTGTGGGCTTGTTGCTGCTCATTGATGAAATAAATAAATAATTTAAAACCCTTTTGCAGCATCCACATCCGTAGGATTGAAAATACCATCCTATATTTCCCCATTTAATCAGGATTTATGCTTTCGGTGGAAAATCCGATAAGTTTTAAAAAAACAACCTGTTGCCAACAATCTGTTTGTGACATCAAAACAACCCATTTGCAGTATTAAGCCTTCATGTGGAAGTCACCCAAGAATGTTTCTCTCTGTTTTCCTTGAAATATCTGTGACCAGTGCTTATACTCATAGGGTGGCTAGAAAAGTACTCAAACATCAAATTACTCAGGGGTTGTTGCTTCTTGTTGTTGTCCTACACTTCAGCTGAGGGTCACTGAATGCAACAGTGATAGATCACGTCTGGTAGGGGCTGAGAAGCCTTCTGCATGTTGATTACACAACAATTTTGGGAACTGCACTTCAGGGCGATCATTACTCATCCAGGAAGCAACTTAGCCCAAATGTCCTTGAAATGTTTCCAAATTTTATTCTGGATACTTTACAATGTCTGCCAGTGTGTGTGTGTGTGTGTTTGTATTTGATTGTGATTTGGAAAAACAAAACAAAAAGAGGATTTGGGATTTGGCTCAGCCTATCTGGTAAAATCTAAAACGTACATTTGTGACTTGCTGTGCTTGTTCCATAAGGTGGCGTTCATGTTTAGTGCAGGATTTTAAAAACAAGGGCTTTGAAAAGACTGGTTGATGCACTCTGCTATGCAGAATCATTCACTAGGAATGGAATCAATGCAGACCAGCTGATATAGCTGAATGTTTGGTTCTTGATTTAAACTGATCCTCAGAAGAAAATTTACAGTATTACTTTGAAGATTTATACATTCCATGTTGCTCTTTTTTCCCCCTCTTCAGAAATGGCAAATGCTGTTGTTTCAATATTTCCCAGTTATGTGACAAATTAAGGCAAAGTCATTGGATCATAAAAGGCTGGTAATAATCACCTATAATTGCTTTCATGTGTTACCTATGCATGAGAAAAATATTTTACTTTTTTTTATAAAGGAGGAAATACTATTATTCTCACAAGTCCCAATCCACCCCCTCCCATCTGTGTTAAAAATACATGGTCTCTCCTTAGTTAATCAGCAAATTTATTAAGACCTGCATTTTGCCATTTGGTAAATGTACGATAGCTCATTTTTGTCCCAGTCAGCTCTCCCAATGCTCGGGGTTGAAGTTGAGAAACTTCAAAGTTCCTGCTGTCCTTATTATGGTTCCATATCTTTAAACTGGACTCTGACAGCCCTTTAAACAAAGGACTGGATTCTGTCAAGTAGTACAGATGGCCACCTTAGGCCATCTAATCTCTATTTTTGACCTACCATTCAGGGATGGCGTGAAGATAAAATCAGATATATACCTATGTCTAATGCCCTGAACTCCTTGAACAAAGGGCTGAATGCAACTAGGGCTACAATCCTAGGTCACAAAGAACCCAGGGAACAGCTGTTTGTTAAGGGGGCTGGGAATTGTAGCTCTCTGAGGGGTTAACTACCATTCCCATGATTCTCTGGGGGGAAGTGATGTACTTTAAATGTGTGTTAAAAGTGTATTAAATGTATGGTGTAGATGTGATCCTATTCTCATTCATTGGGCAGTAAGTTCCTTTGAACTCATTGTGGACATGTAATGGATTACGCTGTAAAAAGGATTAATAAATGGTGATTCTCATACACCTATGTTTTCTGGGTGTCCTATTGTTTTGGGAACCCAAGGCCATTTCAGTATCTTCCTTCCTTCCTTCCTTCCTTCCTTCTAATTATATCCCTCCCCCCTTTCTGCAAGGAGCTCAAGAGCACTCCACATCCCCATTTAATCCCCACAACAAACCTGTGTGGTAGATTAGGCTGAGAGGCAGAGACTGGCCCAATATCACTCAGTCATTTCATAATTGAGTGGGGGATTCAAACTCTGGTCTCCCAGGTCCTAGTCCAGCTCTCTATCCACTACACCACACTGGCTATAGGCCTTGTTCTTTTCCATTTCCTTTTCACCACAAAACTGAAACTGAAAGTCATTTATTACTACCAAACAAGCCAATACGTTCTCAGATGAGAAAGAGATTGCCGCTAGAGGGGAGGATTTACAATTATAACCTCATCTTCCAAGTGACTGATCATGTTGCCATGGGATGGACATCCTGTCAAACAGATCTACAGTTAACAAGGAGACTCTTTCATTATGGTTGGCACTGTGACTTTAGCTTTGCTTTTAATGCCACTGCAGAGGTGTTTTCCATATCGCCCAGTCAGCGCTTTTGCATACGCCCTGTCTCTTTCAACCACTCAGAAGCAAAACGATATCAAAGGGACATGAGCAAAACACCACCATCAACCCACATCAGTGCTGATTCTGTTCAGAGGGCTCAAAACAGCAGTTCTTACATTGCTGACAAATAAGCTCTCAAGCAAGGGAACAGAATAGGGTGGTTCTACATTTTTTCAGGTAAAATCCTGCTCCCCGATCTGTCAGTTAAATGATAACTAGACTCTTAAGAGCCTAGGCTAGTGAGGTTTGGTTGCTCCTTTGAAATAGTAATTCCTTTATCTTTCAGTGATGTTTCAAAAAGATGCAGCATCAGGCTAAATCAGACAGTAAACATGTCATTGTGTTTCATGTTTAAGAACAAATAGACAGGGGTGAAGAACATGCCCCCCCCCAGATGTTGTTGGACTTTAACTCCTGCTAACCACAGCCTTCATGGATCACTGCCTTGCCGTGGCGAAGGGGCTTGAAGAACTCAGAGAAGCTATGAACTATGCTGAGCAGGGCACCCAAGATGAACAGGTCATAGTGGAGAGTTTTGACCAAACGTGATCCACCTGGAGGAGGAACCGGCAAGCCACTCCAGTATCCCTGCCAAGAAAACTCCATGGACAAAGACAACAGGCATATAAAAGTTATGACGCTGGAAGATGAGCCCCTCAGGTCGGAAGGCGTCCAACATGCTACTGGGGAAGAGCGGAGGGCAAGTACAAGTAGATCCAGAGCTGATGAAGCGGCTGGGCCAAAGCCGAAAGGACGCTCAGTTGCGGATATGCCTGGAAGCGAAAGGAAAGTCCAATGCTGTAAAGAAAAATATTGCATAGGAACCTGGAATGTAAGAACCATGAACATGGGTAAGTTGGAGGTGGTCAATGAGATGGCAAGAATAAATATTGACATCCTGGGCATCAGTGAACTAAAATGGACGGGAATGGGTGAATTCAGTTCGGATGACCATCATATCTACTACTGTGGGCAAGAAACCCGTAAAAGAAATGGAGTGGCCCTCATAGTCAACAAAAGAGTGGCAAAAGCTGTACTAGGATGCAATCTCAAAAATGATAGAATGATCTCGATACGAATCCAAGGCAGACCTTTTAACATCACAGTAATCCAAGTTTATGCACCAACTACTGGTGCTGAAGAAACTGAAATTGACCAATTCTATGAAGACTTACAACACCTTATAGAAGTGACACCAAAGAAGGATGTTCTTCTCATTATAGGGGATTGGAATGCTAAAGTAGGGAGTCAAGAGATAAAAGGAACAACTGGCAAGTTTGGCCTTGGAGATCAAAACGAAGCAGGGCAAAGGCTAATAGAGTTCTGTCAAGAGAACAAGCTGGTCATCACAAACACGCTTTTCCAACAACACAAGAGACGACTCTACACATGGACATCACCAGATGGGCAGCATCGAAATCAGATTGATTATATTCTCTGCAGCCAAAGATGGAGAAGCTCTATACAGTCAGCAAAAACAAGACCTGGAGCTGACTGTGGCTCAGATCATCAGCTTCTTATAGCAAAATTCAAGCTTAAACTGAAGAAAGTAGGAAAAACCACTGGGCCGGTAAGATACAATCTAAGTCAAATCCCTTATGAATACACAGTGGAAGTGAGGAACAGGTTTAAGGATTTAGATTTGGTGGACAGAGTGTCTGAAGAACTATGGATGGAGGCTCGTAACATTATACAGGAGGCAGCAACAAAAACCATCCCAATGAAAAGGAAATGCAAGAAAGCAAAGTGGCTGTCCAATGAGGCCTTACAAATAGCGGGGGAGAGAAGGCAAGCAAAATGCAAGGGAGATCGTAAAACATACAGGAAATTGAATGCAGATTTCCAAAGAATAGCAAGGAGAGACAAGAAGACCTTCTTAAACAAGCAATGCAAAGAAATAGAGGAAAGCAATAGAATGGGAAGAACCAGAGATCTGTTCAAGAAAATTGGAGATATGAAAGGAACATTTCGTACAAAGATTTCCATAATAAAGGACAAAAGTGGAAAGGACCTAACAGAAGCAGAAGACATCAAGAAGAGGTGGCAAGAATACACAGAGGAATTATACCAGAAAGAAACGGATGTCTCATATACCCCAGGTAGTGTGGTTGCTGACCTTGAGCCAGACATCCTGGAGAGTGAAGTCAAATGGGCCTTAGAAAGCACTGCAAATAACAAGGCCAGTGGAAGTGATGGTATTCCAGCTGAACTATTTAAAATTTTAAAAGATGATGCTGTTAAGGTGCTACACTCAATATGCCAGCAAGTTTGGAAAACTCAGCAGTGGCCAGAAGATTGGAGAAGATCAGTCTACATCCCAATCCCAAAGAAGGGCAGTGCCAAAGAATGCTCCAACTATCGCACAATTGCACTAATTTCTCACGCTAGCAAGGTTATGCTTAAAATTCTACAAGGAAGGCTCAAGCAGTATGTGGACCGAGAACTCCCAGAAGTGCAAGCTGGATTTAGAAGAGGCAGAGGAACCAGAGACCAAATTGCAAACATGCGCTGGATTATGGAGAAAGCTAGAGAGTTCCAGAAAGACATTTACTTCTGCTTCATTGACTATGCAAAAGCCTTTGACTGTGTCGACCATGGCAAACTATGGCAAGTTCTTAAAGAAATGGGAGTGCCTGATCACCTCATCTGTCTCCTGAGAAATCTCTATGTGGGACAAGAAGCTACAGTTAGAACTGGATATGGAACAACTGACTGGTTCAAAATTGGGAAAGGAGTACGACAAGGCTGCATTTTGTCTCCCTGCTTATTTAACTTATATGCAGAATTCATCATGCGAAAGGCTGGGCTGGATGAATCCCTAGCCGGAATTAAGATTGCTGGAAGAAATATCAACAACCTCAGATATGCAGATGACACAACCTTGATGGCAGAAAGTGAGGAGGAATTAAAGAACCTTTTATTGAGGGTGAAAGAGGAGAGTGCAAAATATGGTCTGAAGCTCAACATCAAAAAAACGAAGATCATGGCACTGGTCCCATCACCTCCTGGCAAATAGAAGGGGAAGAAATGGAGGCAGTGAGAGATTTTACTTTCTTGGGCTCCATGATCACTGCAGATGGTGACAGCAGCCACGAAATTAAAAGACGCCTGCTTCTTGGGAGAAGGGCAATGACAGGCCTAGACAGCATCTTGAGAAGTAGAGACATCACCTTGCCAACAAAGGTCCGTATAGTTAAAGCTATGGTTTTCCCAGTAGTGATGTATGGAAGTGAGAGCTGGACCATAAAGAAGGCTGATCGCCGAAGAATTGATGCTTTTGAATTATGGTGCTGGAGGAGACTCTTGAGAGTCCCATGGACTGCAAGAAGATCAAACCTCTCCATTCTGAAGGAAATCAGCCCTGAGTGCTCACTGGAAGGACAGATTGTGAAGCTGAGGCTCCAGTACTTTGGCCACCTCATGAGAAGAGAAGACTCCCTGGAGAAGACCCTGATGTTGGGAAAGATGGAGGGCACAAGGAGAAGGGGGCGACAGAGGACGAGATGGTTGGATAGTGTTTTCGAGGTTACCAGCATGAGTCTGACCAAGCTGCGGGGGGCAGTGGAGGACAGGAGTGCCTGGCGTTCTCTGGTCCATGGGGTCACGAAGAGTCGGACACGACTAAACGACTAAACAACAACAACAACAACAACAACCACAGCCAGTTTAGTCAGTGGTTGGAGAGAAGGGTAGTTAGAGTCCAATGGCATAGAGTGGGCTGCTGATTCCCCCTCCCTATTATAAAATAGCACCAGAGGGGTGATCTGGATCAGGATCATGGAGGGAGGAAGCCTTAATGCCCTCCCTAACTGATTTCCTGCCAAACCCCTACCCTGAAGATGTCGTTGCAGCCAAAGCCTCAGAGCCTTGCAAATTTTCTACCCACATATTCTGAGCCCAAGTCAAAGTGCTGGTTTTAACCTGTTAAGCCTTAAGAGGCTTGGGTGTCAACTATTTGAAAGACTGAATCCATACCAACCTGCTTGCATATTAAGATCAACAATGAATGTCCTCCTCATTTGCCTGCTATTTAGGTCAGTGAAGTTGGCAGGCTTGAGATGGTGGCCCAGCAGCACTGGAACTCGTTACCTGTTGGAATATGGTCATTTGTCCATAATATCATGGGCAAAAGTTTATTATTGCAAGGATGATTTCATAGCAGAAAGCATTGCTTGGAGCATGATCAACGCGTGGACAGCTCATGCCATCCGATGATTGGTTCACGTAGCATAGCATGATCAACTGCGTGGTCTGGTGTGAGAACATGAGACTAATGTATTGTATTGTCTTTTATCTGCTGACTGAGGCAAAGTTTTCTCCTTGAATTTGTATCTTTTTGTGGACACACAATAAAAGGTTGGGCTACAGCAGCTTCTAGAGAGAGCTGCGGCCAGATTTCTGCAACCCATCTTGGTGTGAGACTGATTATTTACGGATGGCGAGCGGGTTCTCGTCAGTTACCATCAGACACCTGGAAAGCTATTGCTTTCCAGTACTTTTGCTTTGGTTTTTTAAATTTTTTATATAAATTATAATATTTACAAATTATTCAAGAAAAAACAATATATTTATTCATCAACTTCCCTTCCATGGTTCTTTCTAATTATCTTCTACTGCCGCATATTCTAATTGCTCCATTTTAATGAAAGCTTTCCATTAATTTTGCAAGACCTACCTGTTCCAGGTGTCCTTCATCTGACTGATACAGGGCTGAAATGTGTGTCTTTTCATTGCTCTGCTGTGAAATTATGTCTTATAACTTGGACTGGCTATTTTTATTTTCACTACTGCTGGCTTAGTAACTTCAGAGGTGTTGTAGAATTTGAGGGTGAAATCCAGTTCTTCTCATGCAATAGGACCTCAAAGAGTTTCTTTCAAATTTAAAAAATACTATCTTCTTGAACCTATAGTATATACCGGTATATTATTTCTCCACTTTTAATAGATAGAATTAAATTTCTATAAATTATATAATTTCTCCACATTTCTGAATGCGAGCGAAGGAAGTTTGTGGGAGATGGGTGGGCACACAATTGGCAGCTTTCCACGGACACAAAACTTGCTAGTTGCAGCCCTGCTTGGGGCAGAGCAGTGGCTGCTGTCAGCCTGAGGGATCTGCTGGTGGCTGAATGTTGTACATGGCCTTGGGAGGATAGACCAGCATTTGATTAATGTGTTGAATATTATTACTGAGATATTCACGCTCTATAAATCCCTCAGAATATATTATTATTAAAATGAGCTTCACCTTCAACTTGATTTCTTTATTTTTAAAAAGAGGCTCATTATGTCCTTACTGGAATATCAACATTCATGTCAGTGTAACATCTAAAGGAAATAGGGCCATACATTGTTGTAGCGTCGCTCAGCCCATGAGCCAGTCTCCTTGGGGTGCTCCAAGCACTTTCAAAGGCACCTCCTGGGTTGTTTACAGTGTCTCTTTCATGTGCTTTATCTTCCAGCAAATTGCATCTCTTCATAATGTACAGACTAGATTGGTGTAAGTGGACATTTGCGACTTATCAGGTCAGAGGGTTTCATGTCCAATGCCAGATCAAAGTCGGCAAATGGTAGAGGAGTTTGTTCTTTCTGCCATTTTGCTTCCCTGTTCTTTCAAAGCATATTTCCACAGTGGGATGCTACCCTTTTCCTAAGATGCAGGTGAGGATTTCATAAAGCCACAGGTTCCAGAAAGACCTCTGAATTGTCTCTTCCTGGTGTTCAGTGCCAGATTACCAAATAGGCAGAGTGGGCACCAGCTTATGAGCCCCATGCCTTTTAGGGACCCCGTGACAACGGATCAAAATAATATTGATCTGATCTTGAAATAAACTTACAATCAAGCTTTCTTAGTTCAATGTTATTCCACTAGAGAGCACGCATGAGGGGAGTCCCCCAGATTTTGACTGCCTTGGGTCCTCCACAGGGTTTAAACCGGCAGTGCTGGTGCTAGATTTAGGCATGATTCTGAATAACAAGATCAGAGATGGGGAACCTGCAGCCCTCCAGATGTCATCAGATTCCAACTCGGATCAGCTCCCACCAGGATGGCCAGTGATCAGGGATGCTAGGAGTTGCAGTCCAACAATATCACAGCTTTCCCATTCCTGTCTTAGATACTGAGCAGTGGAATAAAAATGTGGGAAACTGCTTCAATTTCTATTTATTGAGAATTTTAAGTCAATAAGGGGGGGGGTTCCATATTATTTGTTTGTGTGTGCGTTCAAATGAATAAATGTGCAGTCATCACTCATTTGTTTTCTTGGATCCAGACCTCTTTTGTCAAGATGGTGCTTCTGTTGTTGGGACGTTGCATTTTCCCAGTGGTACTCAGACCACAGCTCTCTTGGGGGCACAAGGCCCTCCTGTGGTGCAATGGGTACCTGGCTGTTAACCAGAAGGTTGGTGGTTTGAGCCCATCCAGGGCTGGCTATGAGTGGGATTCCTGCATTGTAGAGGGTTGGAGTAGATGACCCTTAGGGCCCCTTCCAACTCTGCAATTCATGATAGCTCAGTTGATGAGAGCAGGGTACTAATAACACCAAGGTTGCAGGTCCGATCCCTATATGAGGCAGTTGCATATGTCTGCATTGCAAGAGGTTGGACTAGATCTGGCTTCCTCAACCTCGGCCCTCCAGATGTTTTTGGCCTACAACTCCCATGATCCCTAGCTAGCAGGACTAGTGGTCAGGGGTGATGGGAATTGTAGTCTCAAAACATCTGGAGGGCTAAGGTTGAGGAAGCCTGGACTAGATGATCCTCAGAGTCCCTTCCAGTTCTATGATTCTATGAATTCCGTGATTCCATGAGAGCTTTGTGGAATGTGGTTGCACTAACATCACACTGGGGTATGAAATGAATGGCCCTGCCTGTGTGAAGCTTCCTGCTGCTCCTTCATCAAGTTAGGATTGACAAGAAAGTCAGCTGGCACCATTGACCCTTTGCACTCAGCCAACCTCTCTCTAGCAGCTATCCCGAGTATTCATTGTCAAAGTAGCTGCTGCTATCTCTGTATTAAGAAAAACAACCTTGTGGACATCGTAACTGTCCTATCCAATTAGTTTTCCTTTATGTCAGGCACAGTGTGGCGACACTTGCAAGCTTGGCTATCAAAAGAAAACCACCGTCCATCTGGGTTTTGTGGTATGTGCCAGCCATATCTATTTATAAAAACCCTGGGGCCACTTAGTGACAGCAACCTTCATTCTAAAATTCAATTTATCATTTCCTAATAAACAAACAGTTATAGTTTCAGTGACATGATACCCATGTTATCTCCTTGCTCAAAAATTATAGAGCAGGCACCCTATTTTTCCCCCTTTGTCAATTGTTAACATGGAACTTCTTCCACTAGTGTTTTTAGCTGACAGATCAGCTGCAATCCTTCTTGGAAAGTGATGACTGTCTTCTAGTAATGATGAAATTTGGCGTTACACGGGCCTGGCTTTGAAAAGTGTGTGGAAGTGACAACAGGGTACAAAAAGAGGTGGCCATGCTGATAACTGTGGCTGGCTGCAAAAAACAAATACAACACTGGTGTTAGAAATCTTCACTGGCATAAGTAACAAGAAGAAAACACCAAGCCACTTCTTCGAGAGAAAAGAATGATAAAAAGAGAGGACCAAATGTTAGGTATCTTTCTGAATATTGTTCTTGCTATGTATTTTTCCTTTGGCTTTTGAACTATCTGCACTCAGACATCACATCAAACCATAGTTTATCATGAGGGCAACAACCCTAGGCTTCTCCTGGGCTCATGTGCTCTCTCACTCCTCTGGGCATGACCACAAAAAGGGATTCAGAAGGTTTTGCGTCTTCTTCTTTATCAAGCACAGCTTCTTGTCCAAACCCAATAGACCAATTTATCGTAGTAATGGTTTGTTTGAAAGGAACCACATTCAAACCCTGGTTTATGAAGCTTCTTCTTTCAGCAAACCATAGTTAAGATTAACCTTGGTTTAAGATTCAGAAGGAATGTTAAACCATGCTTAATTGAAATCTTAAAACAAACCTTCCAATTTCCTCTTAGTGGGTGTGCTGTGTGGAAAGTGTGGGGTGGTTGTTGTTTAGTCGTTTAGTCGTGTCCGACTCTTCGTGACCCCATGGACCAGAGAACGCCAGGCACTCCTGTCCTCCACTGCCCCTCGCAGCTTGGTCAGACTCATGCTGGTAACCTCGAAAACACTATCCAACCATCTCGTCCTCTGTCGCCCCCTTCTCCTTGTGCCCTCCATCTTTCCCAACATCAGGGTCTTCTCCAGGGAGTCTTCTCTTCTCATGAGGTGGCCAAAGTACTGGAGCCTCAGCTTCACAATCTGTCCTTCCAGTGAGCACTCAGGGCTGATTTCCTTCAGAATGGAGAGGTTTGATCTTCTTGCAGTCCATGGGACTCTCAAGAGTCTCCTCCAGCACCATAATTCAAAAGCATCAATTCTTCGGCGATCAGCCTTCTTTATGGTCCAGCTCTCACTTCCATACATCACTACTGGGAAAACCATAGCTTTAACTATACGGACCTTTGTTGGCAAGGTGATGTCTCTACTTCTCAAGATGCTGTCTAGGCCTGTCATTGCCCTTCTCCCAAGAAGCAGGCGTCTTTTAATTTCGTGGCTGCTGTCACCATCTGCAGTGATCATGGAGCCCAAGAAAGTAAAATCTCTCACTGCCTCCATTTCTGATTTTACTTTCTTGGGCTCCATGATCACTGCAGATGGTGACAGCAGCCACGAAATTAAAAGACGCCTGCTTCGTGGGGTGGTTATTTGTGCCCAAAGGAATGCTAGGTTTTGTTCATTCCCATCACAACAAAATGTGGATTGTCACAATGTACAAATGTAGCCCATTTCAGTACCTGGATCTTGATCTTGCTTCTTCAGCAATGGAGTCTGAAGTGCTTCTCTTTGATTACAGAGCCCAGGTATAAATTATCTCTGGTGAAAGCTGGTGCTAAATAACAGGCTGTATTACTAATTAGGGTAAATGTCATAGCAAGAGCATGCTGACATTGTTACGATTAATGGCCCAGTGCATTACTATTTAAAACACCTTTGGAAGTTAATGGAATTGTATTAATTGTGCTGTTGAAGGGACTGAGGCAAGTGGAGTCCATCATTCCTGGGCTTTCTGGAGCAGCACCTCTTGTCATTATGTTAGAACTGGATGCCATGCAAGTTCTTTATGCTTTAAAGATGTTCTCCTCTGCAATCATTTCTCAAATTAATATAGCAGCTGTGCTCTGCTCCCTAGTGGAAAGGGAAGGAATCCAGCTGGATTCTTCCAGTAGCACAAATCCTTCTTAGTGGACAGATTACGTGCACATTCTCCATGAGGTCTAGTGAAAGTACACAATTGCCAGCTGTTGTGCACATTAACTGATCAGTTTACATTACACATACCTTCTAAGAAGGTTGGGTAGGATACATGGAGTTTGTCACATTTTATCCTAACAATGACCTTGCATGGTAGGTTTAGACTACCATGAAGGGCATCCACTGAGCTTCATAGCTGAATAAGGATTTGAACTCGGGCCTCCTCTGTCCATCACTTTATGTACTTTATCACACTGGCCCTGACAAAGATGGTAGCTGTAGATGAAAATGAAGCTTTTCATTTCCCCAGTGGGTGAGAGGGTGGTGGTAACCAAGCAGGCCTCAAGAGGCTACAATTCATCTGCCCAGATTTATGTTAAATGCACCAGCAAAAGACCAGTAAATGTTTTTCAGATGACAAAAGATAAAAGCATGATAATATCAAATAGAAATTAAAAGTATGAATCATGAGGAATGAGAAATCCAAGAAATAATGATGTGGTTATTACATGGAGGGATTATGACATGCAAGATTAAAATCAAATACTGAATTCTGTATTGTCTGACCTAAACTTTACCAGATTTCTAGTTAAAGCTTACTACATAACCTTAATTTTTCTGGCTGCATGGCCTTTTAGAGAACATCATAGCTAACAAAGTGAGATCACAGCAAATAGGCTCCCGTGGACTCAAATGCATGTTGCTAGAGATCAGTCTGGTGTCCAGAGTAGAGGATCCAGGAAAATCCAAAGAGAAAATAAGTTCAGTTAAAAATTAAAGAAAAAATGTTTCAAAATAAAAGAAAGAAATATGAACCTTAGAATCCCGGAGCTGGAAGGGATCCTGAGGATCATCTAGTCCAACCCTCTACAATAGCAGGAATATGCAGCTGTCCCACATGGGGATCAAACCTGCAACCTTGGTGTTACCAGCACCACTCACTAACCGACTGAGCTATCCAGCACCCTTATCTGACAAAAAAACACTAAATTTAGTCAAAGCTGTCTATAGGCTGAAGCTCAGAACAATTATCATAAGGAATAGCTATGGCAGGGGCAAAGTAAAATCTCCCCAAAACTCGGAGCAAAGATTAGTCAGAGTTGTACACAAAAGATGTGGAAAATTCACCACAGAAAAACCTAAGCCAGTGTAAAATTATTATCAAGAGTAAGAATGGAATCTAAAAACACATCTTTCTACTTTTTGTGTGTTTGAGAAAAGAGATAAGTTACAGCACAAAAAAGCCATCAGAAAGGATTGTTTGTGTGAAATAGAGATGAAGCCAAGATAGAGTCCAGAGAAGAAAATGAAACTTCTCTCTGTTCTTCAGCATGCTCAAAACTCCCCCCTTCTTGTTGACTGATTCCTTTAATTCCCCTTTTGCTCATCACTAAAATTTGTTCTGTATCAGAACACCTGCAGAAACAGTTTTCTATTTTTTTTAGAGGCTGACATTATTGGGGTACAGGGAAAGCCTAAGAAAAACACAACCGTCTCCCTTCGCTGTGATCAATCTGATGCACGGGCAAAAAGAGGAAGCCCTAGCGTTTTACTATTTCTGGCTGTCAATCAAGAAATGGCAACATTAACTTCTTCCCAACAACAAGGGAAGCCCCAATCGCATCAGTGGCCAACGATCAATTAGCCCGCCCCCCAACTTTGGAGTGTCCTGGCGGCCCCCACCGCAACACATGCTCTCCATGAAGGAGAACACGCTTTGCACTGAAATGAATGGGGTAGAAAAACATAAAGACAATGTAATTAGGTAAATTATATAATGTCAAAGCAGCAGACAGCAAGATGAGTAATGTAGTTTTGGTGGAAGATGAACTGCAGTAGAATAGAAACAGTGCTGTATGCGACAAATACAGGAGGAAATGGAAACAGTGCCTTCTTGCATCCCTACTCATGACAAACATTCAGGCCTGCTTCAGTCATGAGCCAGAGCTTCTTCCATTCTACTCCACAGGTTCTGGGGTGATCACCTTCACCAAGCACACAGATTTACCCTAAAAATCAAGCTTAGTAAACATAGATGTTTGCAGCTTGTTGTTAGCCTGGCATCTTTTCCCCCCTTATGTGTCAGTTGCCATATCTAAGCTTTGCACATAGTAGTCATCTCTGGTTTTCTCCATTCTGCAAATGTTCCCACATGGCCAAAAATATTTCTTCAGGGACCAGCTTGCCAAGTCTCTGTAAATGAAATTTTCTTAAGCTGGTTAATAGTGTTCTGTAATGGAAGGTTGGCGTGTTCTCTATAAAATTTGATTGTGTGAACTCAGCAACAGACATAGATGGCTACATCACAAAGCCAATTTCTGTGATCACTGAGTGTGGAATGCTTTTAAGAATACATTGGTTTGAGGTTCTCCCCACAAAGCCTCACTGTGTGCAGCCTCTCTGAGAACAACAATTTCACTTCCATGAAAATTTGCACTGTTGTGTGCAAGAGTGGAAAGTACAGTGGTACCTCGGGTTAAGTACTTAATTCGTTCTGGAGGTCCGTACTTAACCTGAAACTGTTCTTAACCTGAAGCACCACTTTAGCTAATGGGGCCTCCTGCTGCCGCCGCACTGCCGGAGCATGATTTCTGTTCTCATCCTGAAGCAAAGTTCTTAACCTGAAGCACTATTTCTGGGTTAGCGGAGTATGTAACCTGAAGTGTATGTAACCTGAAGCGTATGTAACCCAAGGTACCACTGTAGAGTATATTTTGCCTGTGTGAACGTTTTCACATTCCCTAAAATGGTTCCCCAGTGAATATCAAATCACACAAAAATGCAGTGCAGCACCAAGCACAAGACATATATATTACGGTACAAAAACAATAGTGGATCATTTCAGCACATTTTCTGGCTGCTTCCTAACATATTTGCAAAACAGACATGAGGAAATGAAGCACTCCTCAGAAAATACAGGACTAAGCTTTCTCCCCAATACTCCTTTGATACTTGCCAGACATCCTTGCCCAGCAGGCATCCTTCCTTCCTTTTGCTGGAAGGAATAGCATACAGTGGTACCTTGGGTTAAGAACTTAATTCGTTCTAAAACTGTTCTTAACTTGAGGTACCACTTTAGCTAATGGGGCCTCCCGCTGCCGCTGTGTGATTTCTGTTCTCATCCTGAAGCAAAGTTCTTAACCCGAGGTACTATTTCTGGGTTAGCAGAGTCTGTAACCTGAAGCGTCTGTAACCCAAGGTACCACTGTTGTTGTCTTCTTGCTGCTAGATCACAGATCTCAGCAGCCAGACTACCTCACTTGCCCTTTAAAACACACACACACACGCACACACACATCCCTTCCAACTCTACAATTCTAAGAGACTATGGGCATTATTTGATTTTAGGGTGCCACTGTATCCCTGGAAGTATTTTATCAGTAGCTGAAAATTCAACAGGTGCAGTTTCCCCCACTGCTGCCTCTACAATAAGCCACACTTGTTGAATTTCTAGCAACCCTATTAGTTTCGCTTCCTAGATAGGCTTCTTATTTCCTTCCCTTTCATCTTTCAAAGGAACTGCAGGACTCTTTTTTTATTCATTAAATGCATTCATGTTACAAAATGATGAATGATTAATTTGCCCCCAAACCCTTCCCATTTCCACCTCTTCCCATTATCTGTCTATTCTCATCCTATATAGCTTTGTACAGCCTTGGCTATCTAAGAGATCCTCCTGCATCCAAATCGCCTTTTTCTTTTCCCCTGTCCCATTACTTCATACATTCTGCTATTTCATCAAATGCTGCTGATGTTTCTCTTTCATTTTAATGCCACATTTTTTATTTGCACTCTTGTCTATTGAGAACCACATTGCGGAGAGCTGTTTTCGAAAAACTAAAAGTCCTTCCTAAAACCTAATACTCAATATTTTTTTCTGCCCATTTAATAATATTTCTAATTCACTTTCTCTTGGTTTTATGGATCTCTAAAGCTGCTCTCTGGATGGTTTATATTTTTAATGCAATTCCTTTTATTGCTCATATTCCTCCTTACCTTTTGGCTTAAGCACCTCAGCTTTGAATGTTTTTGAGTCCCAGGCTGGTGAGTCTCATATAATGGAAGAATGTGCTCCAGGCAGCATACACGGCAGATGAACAAATGACAATTCTGAGGTGTACATTAGGGAATCTAACATACCAGCATCCAAGATTTTTTCCACTCCTCAAACCCAAGTCTCCTAGGAGCCTGAGAGAGAAGCGAGTCTTGTCTCTTTTGAATTACTAGTACAATCCACAACCTGAACTACACAATGTATTCCTGTAAACAAAATCTATGACTATGCAAAATGGCCCACTCTCTATGACATGGTTTTATATAGCCTGTCACTTGCTGGTGAACAGTAAGGTTCTGATTAACGACATTTAATGGCTGGTAGTGGCTGTTTAAACCTACCGACATTTTTGACACCTCCATCTGCCTGGTGATTGAGGACCAAACTTACACAGGAGATCTGTGGCCACTGGGTGATATCTACCATTCATCATATCCAGAAGACACCCACAAAAACCAAGTCCCTAGATTTCAATAGCCTAAGTATGACAAATGTTGGATATGACGCTATAGCTCTCAAAATTTCTTTTTAGATCTAAAAGCTTTTTTAAAAAACAAAGAAACAAATGTCAAGAAATCTGATTATGTGTTTCCTGCACCACATGTCATTTGGCCTATGAGCAATTTTTCGAACTTGAATGTGAGCAAGTATGGTGCTTGGTGAAAAAGGCTACTAAGAGACTTCTGACTGGAGAAAGCAGCTTCTTAGGTGTTGTGATGCTTGCTGAGTAGCATCTCTAGTGGATATGCTTGCTACCCATCTGCTCAACCTGTACTTTTCTCTGTAAAAAAAAAAAAAAGATACTGAACAAGTGTTCGCTTCTCACAAGGAAACTGTTCCTGAAGCAAGCTTCCCTTTAGTTTGTACCAGTCAGGGAACTGGGTAGTATAAAATCGCATTAACAAATGGTGCCAGTGCTTTCTAATACCATGTTTACAGTGGCGGAGCCTCATGCTCCGGCACCAGGGGCAGAGAGCAGATGGTGGCTTGGCAGGCGCATGTCCTGGGGGGGTGGGGGCATGTCCCGGGGGCATGGTGCATTGCCCGCAGGGGCGTGGCGTGTGTCCCAGGGGCATGTCACGTCACCTGTAGGGGTGAGGCACGTGTTCTGGGGGCATGATGCGCATCCTGGGGGTGTGGCACGCATCCTGGGGGTGTGGCGCCCAGCGTGGAAGGGCAGCCATGATGGCACCCCACCGGGATCATAGTGCCAGGGGCGGTGCGCTCCCCCCCGCACCCCTCTTCCTCCACCAGTGCTTGTTTACTTGTGGAAGACAGGGAGGGAAGACCCAGCCAGAAGAAGTTACTGTTCAACTGCCTGTGCTAATCTATATAAATTCTGCATAATCCCTTAAATTAACACAGGGCTAATTGTTGTGCAATAGCAGCCTAGTCCTATGGAAATAGAATAGAGATGAATAGGTGACACTGTCTTTTCCTGAGTCAGACCATTGGCCTATTTAGGTCAGTATTGTCTACACACACTCACAGCAGCGCTCTCAAGATTTTTGGACCAGAGATCTTTCCCAGCGTTGCTTGGAGATGCTGGAGATTAAACCTGAGATCTTCTGCACTGAAAGCATGTCCTCTACCATTGAGCCCCTGCCTCTCCTCCAGTGCGGTATCCATAGCCACTTCGGAGAGGAGCTCAGAAAAACGATGAATTATTATTTTTTTGTTCAAGGTGCACAGCTTCTACAACAGTGAGCCTGCATTCTCATCTTTACCTGCCCCCCCACCATCCGGCATGTTCCTTGCCGTGCTGCATAATGCAATTAAATTCGGCACTAGCCGAGGGGGGTTGCTGCACAACCGGATCATCTAACAGCCTTAAAGATGAAAACTCAGTACTCCATCTTGCTCATGCTTATGAAGTAAAAGCAAACTTTAGAGCAGGATGTTTGAACTGTAATCCAATTTCATTTCTTGTAGCTTCATTAGTCCTGGTGATAAAAGTTACAAGTCGGTCTGATTAAATTTTCTCCGAAGACTACAGAGGTACTGAGATGGCTAAGGTAGGTATAATATGGATCTGAAAAATCTGAACTCCTGGGGAAGTGACCCTGCCTCTATTTCTTTATTTATATCTGGGCTCCATATAAATCCCCAGGGATGACAAATAGGGATGCATCCGTAATCCATTTGCTTTGCAGTACTAGAAAGATACAGATGTCCTAGAAAGTGTTGTTTTGATTGGTGCATGGAAAACTACTGTGCTTTGTTGCTGTACTTTGAAAAGCCAAGAACCAAAGATGGCTTTGATGCTTTGTTACATCATGGAAAAAGTTGCAGAAATATCAGGGAAGTTTTTAATATGTAATGCTGTACTGTTTTTAACACTGATTGGGAGCCGCCCAGAGTGGCTGGGGAAACTCAGCCAGATGGGCGGGGTATAAATAATAAATTATTATTATTATTATTATTATTATTATTATTATTATTATTATCACTCTCTGCTCTTTGGATTGGTACCTTCCATTTATTAACACTAAGGATTGGGTGTTTTATTAACACTAAGAATTTATTAACACTAACAATTTAACACCATCTCTCTAATCATGTGGTCTATCATTGGCTGAGCTTGGCTTTGGCTGGGGAGGGCGGGATATAAATAAAAGTTTATTATTATTACTACTACTACTATGTGGTTCATCTGGAAAATGTTGGCTCATCTAGGAAGCACTGCCCCCACTCTCAGTTTTCTGATTTGACCTCATTGAGCCAAATCTGATTGGCTACTTGCTTCATGATGTCATCCTATCCATTATATAAGTCACCAGTATGACTGATCCAGGAAGGAGGGGCAAAGCAACTGCTGATCTGGGGATGGTACCTAAACAGCAGCAACTAGATGAAACTATGGGTCTGATGTGGGTCAAAAGAGTGAATATTCATGCAAAGGTTTTTGGGGGGATAAATATTTCTACCCTACCAAAATCGGTCTTTCCAACCTACTGGAGACTATTCAGCATAGCTCTGAAAAAGACACATAATATTCCACACAAGAGTCAGCTTCTGAAATACATTAGAACATGAATTTAAGCCAATATATAAGCTGAAGTGTATCCCCCCCCACAAAAAATGCACTTGTACCACACCTGCATGCATTTTCTGACACGTATGAATGCTATCAACATGGGACAGCGACCAGAAATAAGACTGAATGCACATTGCCATCCATGTCGGTTTTGCATTCGTGTCAGGAGTTCATTCGTGTCAGGAGCTGATTCAACAGAAAGCTGATTTAAGCTTCAAAGCTCCTTTGGGCTGATAATGACAAAACCTTTATTGTTCTCCATCCTCTATATAGTACGCACACTGGAATAGCCTTTTAAGGCGCAGATTGCATGTAAAACCTGCACAGCAATCCACTTTACAAGCCACATTTTTACAAGTCATAGCTCATTATCCACACAACAGCCCTATGAGGAAGGTGATTATTTCTCCCGTGTTACCTACAGGGAATTCTAGAATTTTGAATTTGAATATGATGCTAAATCCAAGTCTCTAGTATTTAATCTCAGCAGGCTAGCTGTGGGATTTGAAGGGGGGGGAGAGGACCCTGACTACGCTAAGTTTGAAAATAAATATATCTAGCTGAAGACTAGACAGACAACTATTATCCAAAAAGTATAATGCCATTAGAATCCATAGTGCCGAGCACTGCAGCTAAAGTGGCGAAGCTACATTAATAAATAATAACTCATAAACGCTGTGGTGTAATGTTCTCTCTATTTAATAAGGTTCTACATTGATCTACAGCTGCAAATTATACTTTTTTGATTGTTTAAGTAATACCGTGCTTTCACTCGGCTTCCATTTTATGAGGTAATTTAAACTTCCACAGTCTCGCTAATGCTGACTGAACAGAAGCGGCCCAAAGTTATAGCTATTTTACATATCAGATGGGAACAAGTTCTTCCTTCCCTGTTCTCTCCCTGGTGTGCCTTCTCCCTTTTGTTTCACACAGCACCATCAACCAGTGTGCAAACACAGATCTTGATTCACAAACCCAAAATTATTATTTTAAATTAATGCTCAGCTAACCTGGATCCATTATTTGCTCAATCTGATGAGGACCAAAAAAAGGGGCGGAGGGGAGAAATGAGAGGAAAAGAAGGTACTTTCTAAAAGCTGATTGCTCTAATTGCTCATTGTTTTTGATCCACCGCCTAGAACAACTTTCCAAAAGTTTCATTAATGAATGTAAATGTATGGTTGACTTTTTGATTCACACAGATATGAACTCCAGACAACAGTGATAGGGTGGGAATCAAATAATGAGTCCCACCAGTGGAAATCGGGACATCCCATTTTTTTCACACAAGAGCACGACACCCAAAGCCACACATTCTTGGGTGCTGTGAAGGCACAACCCCCAAAAGATGCTTTTTTTCATGGCCATGATCTTGTATGCATCATGTGACTCGCATGAGAGTGTAGCCCCATAGGACGCACATCCTGGTTTTTACTTCGAAATGTTGGAGGGTATAGGTAATTAGGCTTAGGACTGCAGCTTTAGTTAGTGTCTTTCCCCATATAAGCCCACATAGCCATTAAGGTCTGGGGGACGGGGCCTTTTCCATGGTGGCCCTGAAGCTTTGGAATTCCTGCCCATATTATAAGATACTATGCTTCAAGGTCTCCAAAAGGCCTTAAAGAAACATCTGATCCAACTGGCTTTCCAGAGCTGATGTCTTTATTGCCTGGACTGTGGTTATTACATAGTTTTGCTGTGGGTTTTTTCCTGTTTGATGTGATTGAATATGTTTTATTGGTCTTGTTCTTTCAGAAGATTTGAAGGATTTCTAATTTTTGTATTATTGATCTTCCACGTTGTATTTTGTTGTTGTTGTGAGCAAATAAATACTTCAGATTCCTTCTACTATGAGTATTAAATTTACTGGATCACCCTGCTCAGAAAGGTTTACTTCAGTCTAAGTCTCCATGTTTTCTGAAAGAAAAGTAAAACTTCTGGTAGGTAGGTGTTTAACTTATGTTAATGGCTCTATTTATTGAATATAAGTTTTTCTTTTGGACAATCTTTAGTAATATTTGTTTCAATACAGTGTCATTTTGTAGTTTGGGAACTTGTTTTAGCCACCTTGAGGAGATTGCCAGTTCTTGGGCAGCTGGGGTATAAATTAAATTAATAAGATTGTCATAGTTTTTAAAACATCTGGTTTTCCAAAACATTTCTTTAACGGTGCAAGATTCCAATCCTCATTTGCACAATATTTGTAATTAAACTACAATATCCTCTAGATGGCAGCACCTTTATATGAATTTCGAATCTTACAGAATAAAGGAAAACAAAGCTGCTTCATGAAGCCGTTCTGCGGAGATTTGATCATGTTTTGTTTTGAATGGAGGGGTGCCTGCTTTTGCTCTTTGATGATCCCTAGAGCAGGATAGGAAATGACTAAGGAAGAGAAGCAGTGCCAACTTTGAGGCAGATGTCCAGGGACCCCAAAAGCACCTGTGAAGCAGTGGCAAGTTTCGGTGAGATCTCGTAAAGCATACAAGACCTCTCAAGATCTCATAAGATCTTGCTGGAAGCTCCTGCCATTGCTCCTCCACCACTAGCAGGGGCAGCAGGCAAGGTGTCAGTGGGGGCCCACCTCTTAGGTTTCTGCCACCTGAGGCAGCTGCCTCAGCCCACCTCATGGGTAGGCCAACCCTGCTTTGTCTTGGGTGCCATCTTAGGACCCTGTTTACTTATTTTTTAAAATGTCTATTAATTAGGTATAGCCTGGGGGGATGCAGGGGGACGCATACTCCTAAACATTTTGTGAATCTTGGTACCTTTGTCCATTTACTGTATTTATTTTCCCGGATTTGAACTAGAAAATGGTGATTTTCTTGAGTCAAATTGAGAGTACCCCTAAACATTTTTATTTTATTTTTAGGAAAAAAGCAGCGGGTATAGCAGTATACCTAATTAATATTTATATCTATCTGTCTTCTTTATTTTTCACCTGTCTTCTAATATAGGTATAGCACCACAATGCTATACTGCTATCACATTCTGCATATGTTTCCTCCAGGTGAGCTGCCTCTCAAAAGACTAGGCAAGAAAATGGTAAGGTGAACTGGCTCTTTTTCTCACTTCTCAGCAGCTACAGTCTGTTGAACTTGATGTTGGAATATCCAGATGTATTTATACCTTCCTCCTCTCCAGCACTTTCCCCTCCTTATTGGGATGAAAATGGTTGTGATGAGACCTCCGGGTACAGGGTGGTATATAATTCTAATAATAATAATAATAATAATAATAATAATAATAATAATGCATTTTAGAGCTGAACAGCCACAGCAATGTTGTAACCTCCATGATCTGCACCAAATGAATTGGCATTCTACTTGCGTTTAAAAACTTTTTGTGCAGAACAGTCTAATTTTGTCTTATCAGCACTTTGTTTTTTTGTCACTTCAGTTAGTACTTAATTCAATAGGCCACTTGTAGTCTAATGCTTCAGGCTGCATAGAATGGATTTAAGGGCTTAAGAATGTATTTATCACATTTGTACACCAAGGATGTCAGAGGTTATCCCCATTCTGTCTTCAGATCAATGTGGTGTGGTAGGTTGGGCTGGTAGAGAGATGTTTTTTCAAGGAGTTTCATTGGCTAGATGAGGATTTGAATTCAGGTCTCCCTGGTCCAAGACCAATGTCTTGCCCACTACTGGTGTTGCTGAATCTGTGAGAAGGCTGGTGCTGATCAGTGATCATATTTGGCCCTTCTTGCATGCACTAAATCTCTTCAGAAGGAAGAAAAGACAGAAACTTCTCTTAGTCTTATTGACTGTTTATTCACTTCTTCAAAAGCAATTAGGAATTTAATCACAGTTTCTATGGATTTCTGGGGAAAATCTGTAATTAAATCTGCACAGTGCCCTTGCATGATAGGTTTAACTTTTCCACAGCAGTGCGGGAATACTTTTAGTATTCTCGTATCTCTGCATTAAAATTGGCCAGGCGTGCCACAAACCCAGGACCCCACATTGCTTTCCTACATAGCTGAAAATCCATTCTAACAAGCCAGAATTGGAGGTTAGCCCTCTTGATCTAATCAAAGTTGTTCTCATAATGGACAGAGATGTTCCTTTCCATCATTATTTTACAGCACAGAGAGAAAAGGAAGAAAGCTCTCTCCCTCCTTGTGTGGGAAATGAGGCTGGCCTCCCTCCCAATAAAGCTGGCTTAAATCTGCCATTAATTGAAAGCTTATCTTCTCTCTGAAAAAGGGAATGATGTTCATATAAAAACGCAATGTAATAACTTAATAGCTCTGCTGGAGGTGACTTGTACGTGTGTGGGACAGATCGAGAAGGTTAAGAATTGTGGATGCTTAATTCCTGTTCGTTCAAATGTACGTCTAGGAACGAGAAGCGAAGAAAGAATATGGTCTTGCTGTCTTATTCCTGCTTGCATGGATGAGAAGAACTGTCACAATTGATCCAATGTCACTGACCCTCTCTTGGCTGTTACCGTATCAGCAGTCAAATGATGCATGAGGCAGGCATTCTCTGCTGGGCAGTTGAAGGAGGCTGGGTGCAAACGAGGCACGTTGCAAAATGAGAACACGGCTTCTGTGAGACTGCCAAATACCCCTTTTCAAGACAAGTCCTCTTCAAAATGGCACATTATTATGTCACAGACCACCTGCATTTTCTGTCCCCAGGAGTTTTTCCTCGTGACCCTTTCGCATGTGGCTGAGGAACAGGAGGAAGTATAGCTAGAACGACCCCAAAGAATTTAAGGAGCAACATTTTCCTTGCATAGAACTTACACTGAAGTAACTCCTGCCTTTTAAGCCCAGTCTCCTTCCAAATCTGATGCACCCAAAGAAAAGAGATACATTGTTCCTGCCTCATGAATTGGATTGATACTTCCTTATCATGCCATTGGGCTGTAAAATGTAAAACCTGGATCCATTCCAAAGTTCTTTCTCTTTGCTTTAGCATTTTAGGGAGCCTGAAGACAGATGGACTTGTTCATCCTACTTCTAATTCAGCAATGAAGCTGAATTCTGCATGAGAAACAGTGCTTCTTCTGCAGGTAGGGATGGTGGTTGGGGGGGAATTAAATTCAGTTTGCATTTAAAGGTGAACTGACTTAATTTCTGAAACAATGCATGAACTGGAACACAGCTATCCTTCGACATTCACACGTCTCCAAATTTTGCGATGCTGTTCTCCAGCCAAGTAATGTGTACAAAAATGCACGTATATTTCTAGTAATTGTATCAATGTAGCAATTCTAGATGAGGCCCATGAGATGAGATGAGACAGGGAATGGGGCAGATAAGCACATTCTGGTCCGTTTAGGATGCTGTGTCATGCTGAGGATTGCAGCCCCATGACATCCAAGAATGAACCTCTCCAATCAAGACAGCACATGCTCTGCGGGTCAGGATGGGTGAACCTGTCAATGTCAGTTTCAGTTTTAGTGTGCATTTCTCATTTTATACACACGTTTGTATGCAATTTTCCACAATATACACATCTTTGCAAAGCAATTTCCCCCAATATAATGCATTTCTGTATGTTACTTGCATAGATATATGAATTTTTAATGTATGTTTTACTGCAGTATGTGCATTTTTGTACACAATATTTGACTGGAGAACTGAATTGCCAAATTTTGAAAAGCGGGGATTTCAATGGGTGGCTGTGTGTTGTTTCAGAAAGTGCAAATCAGGGAGGTTTGCCTTTAAATGCCAGTTGAACAAAATTCTCTCCCATCCTTATTCACACCTAGCTTCTGTTGCAAGCGCACAAAGCCAGTTTCCCCTGCGCTTGGTCTGGGAAAGGTTATGCATCTGCACAGAAAGTGGGGACTGCAAAATGAGCTCACCATTCAGCTTAAGTACCTCTGTATACCTTATAGTGAGAAAGAGCCTTAAGACTGACATTTCTGAGGCAAACTCATTTCCACAACACAGCCGATTAGAATGGCAGTGAATCATGCTAGCCGATAGGGCAGCCTGACAGAGCTGTTATGATTTCAAATCCAGGACTGTGAATCTTTATTTTTTCATTCTGCCCTTTACATTTTGTTTACACTCCTTCACTTTGCAAGATAATTCTGTTCCCTCCTTGGGTATTTATATCTCAGCACTGTGTGGGCTGCTATCTTCTCCCAATCTAATAATCTCCCTGATGAGCTCTACAGCAATATTTATCTCTCCTGATCTTCTCATCATAAATCAGTTGCACTTGCCTTTTTAAATCTTTTCGGTGTATGGTGCTCCATTTGTTAGCTTCCACCAGCCTTTGATTGCGGAAGCACACCTATGAAATTGCAGATCCACAGATCTCACCAATACCCCTCCTTAGCTGTTTGGCACTTCCGCTGGCAGGTTGTTTACCTCACTGCTGCCTGGCCTTGTGATAAGGATGGGAACACAGGTGGTGCTGTGGTCTAAACAACTGAGCCTCTTGGGCTTGCCGATCAGAAGGTCGGCAGTTTGAATCCCCACAACAAGGTGAGCTCCTGTTGCTCTCTCCCAACTCCTGACAACCTAGCAGTTTGAAAGCATGCCAGTGCAAGTAGATAAATAGGTACCACTGCAGCAGGAAGGTAAATGGTGTTTCCGCGCACTCTGGCTTCCGTCACGGTGTCCCATTGTGCCAGAAGCAGTTTAGTCATGCTGGCCACATGACCTGGAAAGCTGTCTGTGGACAAACGCCGGCTCCCTCGGCCTGAAGCGAGATGAACACTGCAACCCCATAGTTGCCTTTGACTGGACTTAACCATTCAGGGGCCCTTTACCTTTTTTACCTAGTGATAAGGCAAACTGGATAATCCCATGCTGTCAAGGCAGCAAGGATCAAGCTAGCTGGGCAAGTGCTGGGCTAGCTTTAAAAAAAAGAGCAAGGAGGGTACCATGAAGGGGCAAGGGGTTGTTTAACCCCCCCCCATTTCTCTTCCAGCTTCCTCCAGCTGTTGCCCCCTAGATGGGATGCACTGATGTGTGTTTGCAACAAGCAACAGGCTGCAGGGGAAAACTGCCGCTTGACCATTGTCTCTTGCAAGTTACTCTACCCCCCATGTTGCTTAGTAGTGAGCAGTTTCCAGGCCTGCATCTTCCCTGAATACCTGGATTTGCACATTAGAGATTAGGTTGAGAAGGTGGGTCTACCTTTTGTCGCTCTTAGAACACTGCCTGCAAGGGATTGGTTTGAAGGAGTGTGGTTCCATTGCCTGTGTGTGACATCACTTCTCTTGTTCTTCAGGTGGAATTCTGAACTACCTTAGCAGAAGCTTTCGTTCCACGGACTGTTGGAGAACAATAACCTCCACTGCCTCCAACTTCTGTGCCCTCCTCTGACACCCAGCAAGCTAATATACCTTTAAAAAACATTGGTTTGGTTTTGGAGAAAGAGATTCCCACCCCTGCCCCTCGCATCTCTCAGCAGAACAATTTGGCTTAATAATTAATAGATTGATCACTCTTGGCAGCAAAGGTAACGACCATGGTCAGACTATATGGATAATGGTACCCATGTAATAAAAACGTATTGTTGTTGTTGTTATTCAATGGTATTCGGCTTTAACAAGAAACTGAACAGACTACTCTGTTGATGCCGAGACAAATCCCTTAAACAGTGACGCAGCATGATGGAGCTAGTTAATGTTATAGCACATGATTGTCTTTACTTTCTGCAATCAGCGTTTTATTCACAATTTTACAATAGGTGTAAATTTTTATCACTCGTTAGGCAAGCAGAAGAATGAACTGAACCTCAAGAAAAATCACTTAAGAATTGGCTACAGTGATATAACAGAGCAATAACTGATCCAAGACCAACCATCTAGTGGGAGAAGAAAAAGTAAGTGACATATAAAATGCTAAAAGGTCAGATTTCTTCTTCTTTTTTTTAAAAAAAGAAAGGAATCCACAAACAGGAACATATTGTACCATGTCAACAGAATGGCTGTGAGCTGAGCTGAGCTTTAGAAAAATGAAGGTTCATTATAAAAGCTTTAGAAGTGAAAAATAAAATGTTACATTCTGGATCTTCTTTGTAGGCTGTGAGGGGGGTGGGAAGAAGCCCATGACAGGAGCAACAGGAAATAAGAAGTCTAATTAAGCATCATTCTTGCTATGTTAATGATAGAAGCAGAGGGAATTAGGCCTGGAATTTTGCTATGATGGACAGATTATGTGACCAGGAAAATGAAATAGTAAACATATTGAATCAACTGGACAGATTATAATAAATTTAAGCATGCTTTACTTAAGAATTAGTACTATTAAGCTCAGCTGGAATTACATTCACCTAAACCTAATATGCAGGCGATAGTTGCAGATTAGCTGACATTTCTTTTCTTAATTAAACATGATTGATTACCTGCAGGATATGGCATTGTTTTTGTGGGGATTTGAGGCTGTAGCAGGAGTTTCATTGTGGAGTGGGAACCCCCACTCACAATGTTTCAGATAAAATGTGATTACGTCTTAGGAGCACCTATATTTACAGCTCCTACTCAATGCACTGAAAGACAGATGGACATATGCATTCAAAGCAAAACACATCAACACGGTTACTTTTTTAAAAAAGGGAGAGGGAGCTGCTCTCTGATTGGGGGCTGCATAATGACGCCATGTTGTGCAGTGGTGTGGAGTCACAATTCATGAAGGATGGGGAAGCGCAACTGGGAGAGCTGGTGGAACTGGGAGTCGTGGCATCAACACCAAATTGGAATGTGAGATCTTCAGCCCCTGAACACATTCTGCCTCTGCTTACCTCAAGGCAACCCAAGGCTTCTGTACTCCCATTGTATTTTCAGAAAGAGAAATCACCCTCACATCTGGCTGCTTTTCTTCCTCAGCTTCCCAGCTGGCCTTTGCATTGGATGGATGGACATCATGGTGGATTACTACAAAATCCTGGATGTTCCCCAAAGTGCCTCTATGAGTGATATTAAAAGAGCGTAAGAGAAATCTTTCCTTGGAGTGCCCCTTTTCCTACAACCCTGTAATCTTAACCTTTCCTCATGTTGCTTCTCTGTCAGCATTTACCAGCAGGGCTTGATATTAGTAAGTGACTTAATATCAGGAAAAGTGCCATAGTTCAGAAGTAGAGTACCTGCCTTGCATTTAGAAGGCCCCATGTTTAATTCCTGGCATCTCCAGGTAGGACTGGGCAAGAACTTGGTCTGAAACCCTCAAGAGTTTCTGGAGATAAATACTGAGCCAGATGGACCAATGATCTGACTCAGTATAAGGCAGGTTCCTATGTTGTTAACTTGGCTTCCTCCGTGGACAACTGAGGCAGAAATCCAGTTGCAAGCTATTGCCTCATCATCACCATGATAAGTCATGGTCTGAGAAACTGTCCAGAATAATGGTACTGGAAGATGGTCACTAGCCTATTTGGGTGGTTCTCACCATTATCATGGTGGAGAGCATAGGTGGATAGTTCTAGGATGGATAGCCACTAATGTTTGTTGCATCTTGTGAACTGTTCAGGTACAGGAGTAAAGTGCTCAGATGGCACCCAGATAAAAATCCAGATAACAGGGCAGAAGCTGAACAGAAGTTCAAGGAGGTTGTGGAAGCCTACAAAGTCCTTTCAGACAGTAAGGCACCCAGTTTCTCTTCAGTGCTCCTTTTCTTCCTCTCTCCAATAGAACATTCACAGTCACAACAGCTAATTTATTTTTGACTGATTAATCCCAAATAAAAACATAATGAACATGGATTAAACTTTGTCAACTGCTCTAGAATGCAAATAAATGAACAAATAAAAATAGTAACACTCCATTCTTTAGGCAGCGACACAAGGTTGCATAAGTAATTCCAAACTTCATTCATCTTTTTGTTTGCACAGTCGGAATTGTTAACATATTTTTTCCCAATCCTTCAATGCACATACGAGACCATTCCTACATTTGACCTTTGTTTTCTTCCACTCCAGTTTAAGCTGATTAATCTAATCTCCATTTACAATTATCTTTGGAAGGATGGAAGTTCAACCTTCTACCTTGCTGACAGAATGATATTTTTTTCTTTACAAAGGCTTGAATATGGAGCTAAACTAACTATGATTGGAGCTAAACTTTACAAGAAATATGGATTTGCCACCACTCTGTCCTTTATCTCCAATTTCTAGTAAAATATAGCACAGTTTGGACTGTGGGTCAAATTAGACTCAGCAGGAGTCTCACTTTGGCTGCAAGGTTGTTTACCCCAAACAATACCCACCTGCTCTGCACCCGACATCATTTGGAACATAAGGTGTGGGGCACGTAAATACGTGGTTGCAAAGAAACAATAAGGAGTTTTAAGCACACTCTTGATTGTTCCTTTGCAAGCAGAGCTCACTAACAGCAAGGCCTTTGGAAGCTGGTGTGGTTAGGAGTCAAACTGCACTTGTAACTGGACATTTTTATTTTGTAGACCAGCTTTGCAAAGAGCTGCAGAGAAACAATATCCTTTTGCAGGCATGGTTTGCATCCAAACCATGCCTACAAAAGGCCAAAGCGGGGCTCACTGTCAATATAAATCAGTTGATCAGCACTAACAGCAGGCCCCTCTGAAGTTGTCGCCTGACATCATAAGACAATTAACAATTGGGCGGCTCTGCCCACCTGTCAAAGTGGCCTGGAGGTGGCAGTGGAAGTCATGTTCTGGCCCAGCAGTTGGAAAAGATACCACACCCCATCATGCGCTGTGCATCTCCCCACTGTCAAACTGATATTACATTCTTCACATCCACTTCCCAGCCATGCTTCCCCCAGGGAGGTTCACCTGGCGCCTTCATCGTATCTTTTGGCAACAGGCAAAAACATTCCTCTTCTCTCAGGTCTTTGTTTAATTAGCCAGTTATGGCCTTTTAAACTGTTTTTGTTTCTTACTGTGTTATGTATTTTTGTGTTTTTATAATGTAAACTGCCCTGTGAGCCTCGGAAGAAGGGTGGCATAGGAATGGAGAGAACTGAGGTCCAGAGACAGCGGCTTGTCTAATAGTCACTGAGTTGGATTTATGGATGTGGTGTGGTTTGAATCAGGGGCTTCTTGGTTTCTTTAACATGATGCAGAACAGCAGCAATAAAACTGGAAAACTCAAAGCTAGAGATGAAGAGGCAGCTTGAAATTTCCTTCCACTTTTACCACTTTTTCCAGGAAGCACACGTAACCAGTATGATGGGAGCAGCACAGAGACATTCAAAGAAACAAGTGAGTAGTCTAGAGAAGAGGCCAAGGGCCTCGTCCCAACCTCTGATTAAGCCTAGTAACATCTCTAAGGCTTAGTGGGACTTACCAACCTGTCCGCTTCAGTTCCTCTTGCATTCATATTTTTCCAGCCTTTCACCACATTTCCACATCAGTTTGCATTTTTTTCTTGAAGCCCACATATTTTTGCGTTCATTTTTCCTAAAGTGCATGATTTTTGCATGTGACATTGCATCCACTCTATCCAGTTTTTCAAGCAATTTCCTCTAGTATGATGCATTTTGGAACATGATTTTCATGAATATATGTACACTTTTTTGTACACAAATGTTGTTGCAAAATTCCGAGAGGTCTGACTTTTGAAAGATAGCTGTGTTTTGCTTTGTGTATTGGATATGCGAATCGGGTAGGTTTGCATTAAAATGCTAGGCAAACAAATTTCTCCCTCCGTTCCTAACAGGACATTAATGGTTCTGTTTAGCACTGGGCTCAGGAAAGCAACTGAACACTCTTTGCAGCTCTTTCACCCACTTTTTAAAAGGATTGCTCCAGCAATCTTTAAAAGGGTGGGAGAAACTGCTGCAAAGAGCATTCAGCCCTATCCTGTGCTTAGACAGGATTGTGGGGACCACAAAGGATTTCAGTGGGTGTGTGGATCAACCCACCTGTCAAACATGTGATGCCATAGTGGTGTTGTGACTGCCAGATGGATCATCTCACCACCTGCAGAGCCCAAAATGTTCCCCACCCCTATTGTACACATACCTCAAGAGCTATGAATGGTTTTCAAAAGTCTTCTTCACCCGTATGTGTTTAAAGAGATCCAGAATCTAATTCTATTTCCTTACGCACAAAGAAGCATGCCGCCCATTGAAAATAGCTACTATAATACATGTAGGTTGACTGTGTCTAGGGGTTTCATGACTGCTGCAGCCTGGTAGATTGGAAAGCAACTTGGAGCAAATAGCTAGTTCTGCCTCCAAGAAGAGATTATTTTGCCTCCTTTCCTTAATCCTCCTATACATCCTGTAGGAGAAGATGCAACAACTTTGGTGATGTTGTAACAGCTCATTTTTATTTTTCAAAACCATGCTATTTACATATCCCTTTCAAACAGCACAGCATTTGGAATTGTTTCCCTTTCTCTCTCCTTAGAGAGATCTGAGGATGAGAAGCACCTGTCTGTGTTTGATCACGATGGCATCAAAATATTCTTCACAAAACAACGTTCTTCTTCAGGTAATCTTTACATCCTTTCTGGAAAACTGCTCTGCTGTGAAGCCTGTTGGTTGCCACAGCTGTTAGCTTAGGACTGCTAATTCAAGTACCCAGGGCTTTTTTTCCAGCCAGAACTTACCGGAACTCGCTGGAACTCAGTTCCGGCACATCTCAGGTGGGCTCCATTACCATGATAAGAGAACAAGGGAGGCGATCATGGTGAGTTCCGGCACCTCTTTTTCTTGAGAAATAGCACTGCAGGTACCTATATTACATACCTGTGGTGAGGCTTCTGTTTGTGGCACAGTATTCTGATACTGTGAGAGAGAAAGTAATAGCCAGGTTTTAAGGATTTAACCAAACTGAGAATACATACAGGCCAGGCATAAACTATGCTGTGGAAAGAGAGCAGAAGAGCAATGCCCATATGTATCCTAAGGAAAAGATTATTTGGAAGGGTGTGTTGATCATCATCATCTCTATCTCTTTCTCTCTGTCCCTCGGCCTATTTCTGGTTTCAATATTTCAGTCCCACTTGTCCTTCTGGTGCTTTGTGCCAAAGTGGTGACTAAACAGCAGCATAAGACTTCTGCTGTTGTTACCAGCAACCCTTCCTCCCATTGCCAGTGTTATCAGAAAAATCACTAAAGCTGATGTAAAAATCTGCTGGGGCGGAAGCTGCTGTGGAGGTGATTTGATCCTTAGGGAGCAAGTTCAATAGCTCCAGAGGTCCGTTTCAGTCTTATAACTAGTATCGCTGAGGTAACTGACGAGACAAGTGTAGCCAATATTATGACCTCCTGATGTTTTGGGAATCAAACCTGCATCACACCCAGGCAGCAACTTCTGGAGGGCACTGAGTTAGCTACCCCTGACCAGAGCATCTTACAAGAGAGGATGAAAGATGAATGACAGTGTGCTTGTTTTGTGTGTGCTTGTGTAATTTGTGGCCTGGATGCACTTCATAATGAGTATGTGGCAACCTGTGTGTTTCAGATTTTTCTGTATCCTTCTTCAGTGCTCCTAAAAGGTTCCATCACTTTTCCATCATGACTGCCTTCATGAATGGCAAAAAAATCACAACCAAAAGGTAAGGTGCGGGGGACATCTTTGTAGGAATCTTCTCCTTAAGTCTTGATTCTCCTGGCTGCATAACTCTGTGTGTTTGCAATGTGCAAGCATGTCCAAAAGCAAAATGTCTCTGAAATACCAGTTGCTGGGAATTACAGGTGTGCACTCATGTCCAGCTTGCAGGCTTCCCATGTCACATGGACATTTGTTTGACCACTGTGAGAACAGGATGCTGGACAAGATGGGCGATTGGCCTGATCCAGCAGGCTTGTTTTATGTTCCTAACTCCTGGGTCCAGGATAATGTAAAGTATCTGTGTTTATACTTTGTATGTTGCTTGGAGTCCGGAGGGTAGCAAGCAAGTAATGTGTCTAACTCTCTCAGGTGTACAGGATGTGAGAGGGTATCTGTACGTCTTTAGAGGAAAGAGGTACGTGAGTGAGTTTAACAGTCATATGTCTGCCTTACAGAATTTGTGAGGAAACTTTTATTAGATGAATATTTGAGACAACAGTGACTTGATGGGCAGATTCCTACACACATATACAGTGGTACCTCAGGTTACATACGCTTCAGGTTACATACGCTTCAGGTTACATACGCTTCAGGTTACAAACTCCGCTAGCCCAGAAATATTACCTTGGGTTAAGAACTTTGCTTCAGGATGAGAACAGAAATCGTGCAGCGGCGGCACAGTGGCAGCAGGAGGCCCCATTAGCTAAAGTGGTGCTTCAGGTTAAGAACAGTTTCAGGTTAAGAACAGACCTCCAGAACGAATTAAGTTCTTAACCCAAGGTACCATTGTAGGAGCAAATAAAGTTCTCACATGCACATAGGGATCTATCCAAATGAGTGTTTGAACAAGGAGGCTATAATATGGAGGCTTCTCTTGTTCCTAAAGCATCTGTCCCTTGTTTGGTCAGGTAACTATGTGAAATCTTCTCTTTCAGACATCTCGAGAATGAAAGCAAGTACTTGGAAGTAGAAGAGGACGGGAAGACGGTATCTATCCATGTTAATGGTAAATTTGAGTGGGCTGTATTATGCCTTGTGACAGGTGTTAAATGCTTACCTCAGTGTGTATAGGGCACCTCCGAGGAGCCTGATTTTCAGAAAGCATGCTTTCTCTCTTGAAAATTGAGACACCCAGAAAATTCTGACTCAGAGGGTTTTTTGTTTCCTTTTGCTTGAAAACCACCTTATTCTCTCACAGCTCATTAGGCAAGCAAAAAACAAAACAACAACCCAATAAGAAAACATGTTCTTTGCCCTGTAAATTGTAGGTAAGGATGATTAGCTTTGCAAGCAAACAAATGACTGAACAAATGAATGAATGAATAAAGGTTCAGGATATATGCCAAATACACTCAAATCTGGAATAAAGAATGGAAAAGACAGAACAATTTCATTGATTAGCATATGTTGTATTGGTGTAATCTAGGGAATCTACAATATTCACAATATATTAAGGCCTGGAATGGCAGGCAGGGGGAAGAGGGTAACATCCAGCTATTGCCAACGAAGTTCTACGTAGAGTAGACCTATTGAAATTAATGAGCCTAAGTTATGCATTTTCAATAATTTCAATGTGTCTACTCTGAGTATGACTGACACTGAATAAAACCCATTAGGTCATGATGATGATGACAGCAGCATTTATATGTTGCCCATCTGACCAAGTCCTCTGGGCACTTTACAAAGACAATAAAATACAAAAACAGAACAAAACAAAACAAAACAAAACACCTAAACCTAAAAACCAAAAAATAAAAGCCCAGCAATGCCATCCCCAAAGCAGCACAAGACACAGCTGATAAAAGAATTATAATCAGCACAACCAGCATAAACCAGGGGATGCTGGTTGCAAAAAATGAACCTTCTCTGGTTTATTCTAGTATTGTTCTCATTTACTTGGCAAAATTATGCACCTTAGTCAATCCAGGCACTGTTCTCCATTACCTGTCTTACATCTCCTTCAATGTCTGCTTCTCTCTCCCCTGTTGAATGTGTGTGGTGCATTATTATCCTAACTTCCATGGGACATGATAATGAGTGGCATGCAGTGCCTCTGTTTCATTCACATAACATGCTTCTGCTTGGCACAAAGGAACTTCCTCCCCTGTATAGCTTTTACACACCCTTACAATTTGCCCCAGGGAATCTCTGGAAAGTCCTGTTGCATGAATGGAATTTTGCTTACACAGCATTGAATACAACCCAAGCTGTTTACTCTTTTTCTTGGGTGTTTCCTTTGTGTGAGTATGATTAGCGTTCTTACTAAAGCCACCAAATGCAGACCACTGACCAAATTCTGGTGGGCCATCTGGTGGATGGTGGGATACTCAAGATCCCTTGCTGTTGCCTCAGACAACATAGGGACTTAGAGATCATATGGGGACCATAGGGTCTGAGAGAGAACATGTGTGGCTGAATTCAGCATACCCTTAGTGCAAATAGGATATAAGGGTGACAAAAAGGATTGGATCTAGACTTAGTTATGCTTAGAGCAGACCCACAGAAATCTTGTTGATTGTGACTATCTTAAGTTGCATTGATTTCTGTGGGTCTACTCTAAGCATGACTAAGTCTGAATGCAACAGAATAGTTAACATTATTGTCAGCGAGTCATAAGAATTCTGGATGTTTACATGCTCTACAAATTTCATTCTATGGGAGAAACATAAACCATGTCCTGAAATTGTGTGATAATTTTTAATCATGCTGGACATGGAAAGAGTGTGTAAATGCAGATCCTAGGCTTATTTCTGTAGCTCCATCACTGGAACAGACCTCCAGTTGACCAATATATTCTGGCTCTTGCAGGCATACCTGTTTACGATAGAGAAATTAACGCAAACAACTGGGATTACAGGTTGGACAGGGGCTACTATTATCCAGAAAAGAATCGGTTTTGGACATGTGAAAGGCGTCGGTGGGCAGAAGACTGGCGGCGCTGGGCAAGCCAATGGCGAGACTGGGCAGAAGAGTGTCGAGACTGGGCTGAAGGAAAGCAACATGAGAAAGACAAGTGCTTTTCTGGGGCTAATGCTGGTCATCACTGGGCAAAAGCAACACAGGGTCCAAAGGCTAGTGAGGAACATCTCAGGTCAGACAGGGGTTGTCCTAGGCCAGGGGAAGGGAAATGTGATCTGAAAGAAGGACATAAGACTAATAAGGGACTATCTCGCCCAGAAGTGGAACACTCCAAGTCAGATAAAGGGTATTTTGTGTTTCCCAAGCCAGGTGAGAATTCTGGACCAGACGAAGGGCATCTCAAGGCAAACAAGAGGCAACAAAGAGTGGACGAGGGGCATTCCCCATCAGATAAGAACAACTCAGGAGTTGTTAGGCTGGGGGGGGGACATACAGATCAGGACAAGGGGCATGCCACAAGGAAAAAAGAGCAGCCTAGGCAGGATGAGGGGCAGCCCAGGCTAGATAAGGGGTCCCTCAGTTACAAGAAACCAGACCCTGTGTGTAATGAATCAGCTATGAAGCCCAAGGTGGTTTCTGAACACAACCATCAGGCTTGGAATAGGGAGCCTCATGCTGGGAAACAGAAGCAACCGGCAGAAAGAAGCAACCCACGTGCTGTGAAAAGCGAAAAACTGCTCAGAAAGAATGAGCCGAAGGATGACAAGCCGGAGTCCAAAGGTGAGAAGAACAGGCTTACTTTAGAGTCTGAACCTGGGAAGGGAACAGAATTCAATGGTATGAAGGGAAAGGCTTGCGTTGATACTAAAGTGGCTCCTCAAACACATCTGACTTCCTCTGGTGGCAAAGTGCTGCCACTGAAAAGGAAAGAGCCCCAGATTCGGGTAAGAAAGCTGTATGGCAAGAGGAGCAAGTCTCAAGCTGGAAGGAGGTCGTCGCACGGTGGTAGGAGCAAGTCCCGGGCAGGGAAGAATAGGGTGCCTGATGGGCAAAGTAAGACAGAGCCTGCGGGGAGCAGCTCATCTAAAGGACTCGATGAAGAACAGCCTGAGGGGAATGACTTAGCTAAAGACCCCGGTGAAGGAAAGCCTGAGAGGAACGACTCAGTTGAAGGACGCAGTTTAGGAGAGCCTGAGGGGAATGGCTCAGCTAATGGAAGCAGGGAGGTGCCACCTGAGGGGAAGCAGACACAGGCAGATTCTAAGGGTGCACTGCAAGGTCGGAAAAAGGGACCTCTATCAGCTCTCCTGGGGGGTGACATTTCTCTCCCAACAAAACACAGACTGCTCAGAAGAACAACACAATCTCGCCTCTTATCTGAAGTCCAGGGTGAAAAACATCAGTACGTATCTGAAACGAGCCAGTTCATCAGCATGAATGACCAACGGAGAAGGAGACTGACCAAACTCCCTCAGTCTGGTACACAGCTTCCAAGTATTGAAGGCCAGAAACTTGGAGCGAATCAGTTCCCAAATGTGACTCATTGACCAGGGGTATGTTCAAGCTAGCTGGCTCACATTTAAGCTCACCGTCTTGCTCAGTGATTTGTGATCACCTCTGACTTCTGTGTTCACACCAGGCAGTGCAGGACCCCACATTTGCTGGGCTGCAATAGGAAGGAGAGTTTCCAGAGATTGTGGTCGGCAAGGGAGGTGTGTTTTTCAATAAAGGCAGTAATGTAACTCTCACAATTTATTGGTATGTGCTTATTAATCGGTAAGAAACAGGACATATATACAGGAGATGGTGAGCTAGCTCTCGCTTTCTACATTCCACATGAACCTGATTTTCCCCATAATCAGGATAGATTTGGGTTTGCTGAGCATCTGCTCACTTTTAATTCACCAGTGTGTTTCCATCTATGTTTGTAGATTACAGGATAGGCAAGTACACACAGAAGGGCCTTGCAAGTTGCAATATGGGACCTGATATTGCCTAGGCTTTCTTAACCATGGAGGAAACACACAGCATTTCCAGCCCTAACCCATAAAGTAGGGTTGAGGCTGAGGTCCAGCTACAAGGGCCTTCTAGTGGATCCCTCACTGAGAAGGCACAGGGCCTTCTCAGTAGCGGTGTCCGCCCTCTCACCAGATGTCAAAAAGATAAATAACTATATGACATTTAGAATACGTCCGAAGGCAGTCCTCTATGGGGAAGTTTTTTTAATGTTTGATGTTTTATTGTGTTTTTATATTTTGCTAGAAGCCGCCCAGAGTGGCTGGGGCAACCCAGTTAGATGGCCAGCATATAAGTACTACTACTAGTAGTGCTATTAATTATTTTGAGGGCCGTGTTCCCTCAGGTATAATCCATTGGAGGCCACATGCAGCCAGTGGGCTGGACCATTGTCAAAGGGAGCCATTGTAACAATTTATCTGCTACATTTGTATTAGGCAGAGCCCAAAGTGTGCATGTATGCTGCCTAGGTTGGGTTCCATGAAAGAAGAAGGGTGGTGGAGGAAGAAAAAGAAACAAAATGAAGAAAGTGGGCAAAGGAAGAACCAAATCTCTCTCTCTCTCCATTAACAGGCCAGAACGGATTGCTTGTAAATGGTTTCTTCCCTTCCATTGCTTCATCCCTTTTGACTCTCTGTAATTTTCTTCTCCCTTCTCCCTGCCCTTCTTTGCTTTCTCTGGGCCCCACAATGCTCCATGGCTTTCAGCAACACATGAGACAGCAGTGCTAGCATTATAACCAGTAAAACTAACACAATAAACCCCACATCTCAGTACAGCCATAGATGCTGCCTTTACCTGATGGAATATTAGCATCTCAGGGGAAATATACAAAGGTAGCCATTGTAACAATTTCCCTGTGACATTTGTGTTAGGCAAATGTGAATGTGATTCCTCTGGTGTTGTTGTTCCCATGTCATGTTATATTAAATTTGACATGGCACAGATCCTTAAAACATTAATTCCCATCTTCCGGTGATAAGATACACCGTAGCAATCCTATCATGTTCTATAATTTATTTTGAGGCAGTTCACAAGCATCTTTTAATGATTTGTTTATCTCCTCTGAAATGATTAACACATCACTCTTCAAAGGTCCTTATTAGATAAGTAACATGCCACCAACTGAGCTATTGGGCATGAAATTAGGAGATGGACAAAACTCAGGTTCTGGATGAAGCTGAAAATGTATTTTTACGCTGTCAATTATGAAGTGATTCTGGGCTTCAGCATCTGCAGCATCACTTTGAACAGTAACTGGGCTATTGTTGCGGGGAATCTAAATATCATCCCTCAAGAGCACTTACACTGTGGATACATTTTCATTCCACAGCACCAAAATTACAATATTTTGTCTCTGCAAACATGGTAATTTCTCCTGTGGGTAGTACCCTTACCACGATAGTTTGCATAGTCTGGACTAGTTGTACAAATGTCAAGACAAAGGATAGGCTTGACTTCATGACTATTATAGTACTGTGACAAACAGTATAACTTCCTTTCTATGTGCAGTGACTGCACCATTTTGTAACTTTAAAATGTGTGCACATGCATGCATGGATCAAACAACTGATCTAGTTTATTCAGAAGGGAGCCTCATTTTGTTCAGTAGGACTTTCTTCCCAGTGTGTTGTGGAGTGCAGTCTTTCATTGCAATCCCATACAGTACATGTCTTTTACTTCAATAGGGCAGATAAGTGTGCATATTATTGCAGCCTTTGTTCATACTGTAACCTCTTAAAAATTGCAGTTCTCATTTTTTTTAATGGATGGTGAAATTCTTCATGAATAGTGTTATTGACCTTCCTTGGAAATGTAAATCATCATGGTGCAGTTGTTTATTGATTGTACCAAGGTGTGGTTTTATTTTAAAATGCCTTGCACTCCAAAATGGTTTAAAATGTGTGCAGTATTACTAAATCAAAGAGCAGATAAAAGGGAAAACAAATTGAGAAGATGGAAACATGTGCTGTTCTAATACGTGAACTTTCAAGAAATATTCAAAGGACAATAGTTTGAGCACTCCAAATTGATTTTGTGTTTTAAGGTCAGAAGCAGGCCTGACTGTTTTGTAAATCACATGGCTTGTGGGGGAGTCTTTTTGAACTTACAGTTTTATTGATTTTTTCCCCCGGGGGTGGGGAGCATGTTTACCAATAGGAAAGGAATGTTATGACCATAATAATGATAATGGATTGTATCCAGCTAAGTCAGACTCAGGGGACGCAGGTGGCGCTGTGGGTTAAAGCCTCAGTGCCTAGGACTTGCCGATCGAAAGGTCGGCGGTTCGAATCCCTGCAGCGGGGTGCGCTCCCGCTGCTCGGTCCCAGCGCCTGCCAACCTAGCAGTTCGAAAGCACCTCCGGGTGCAAGTAGATAAATAGGGACCGCTTACCAGCGGGAAGGTAAACGGCGTTTCCGTGTGCGGCTCTGGCTCGCCAGAGCAGTGATGTCACACTGGCCACGTGACCCGGAAGTGTCTCCGGACAGCGCTGGCCCCTGGCCTCTTAAGTGAGATGGGCGCACAACCCCAGAGTCTGTCAAGACTGGCCCGTACGGGCAGGGGTACCTTTACCTTTACCTTAAGTCAGACTCAGTGGAAACGCACTGGCATGTCCTACTTAATTGCATTGATTTCAATGGGTCTGCTCTATAACTTAGCTGAATACAAACCCCAGTGCAGTTAAAGGTTTAGTATCTTCTGTCTATGATTATTACAGACCCTTAGTTTAACATCTGAAACCCTAACCTTCATGCTTTATGCGGTGTTATTAGTTGATGCTGTCAAGATTTGTCTGTGTGGGCATGTGACAGGGAGCTACAGCGATGGTGCTTCAGTGTTGCTGGTTCTGGGTAGGGGAAAGTAGAGCATGAGTGAAAGGGCTAGCAATAATTTGGGCCAGAGGCCTAGATGTGTGGTCCCATCCCCTAACTGTAGGGGAACATGGCGGGCTCCCCCCCCCCCGCAAAAAAGGAGTGGCGGCAAAACTAGGCCTTCTGGAGTTGGGGCCCTGATGGAATTGTTATGGGAGAGTGGTTCCTGTATGCAATAAATTGGTCACTTGCATGCCTTGGATGGAGATATACTCTCTGAAGGAGCAGATTCACATTTTGGGCATGCTTTGGGATCCAGCTTTGTCACCAGAGGCTCAGATGGCCTCAGTGGCTAGGACCACCTTTTATCATTCTTGGCTTTTGTGCTAGCTGCAACTGTTCTGGGACCAGGATAGCTTGACTGCAATACTCCAGGTACAGTGGTGCCCCGCAAGACAAATGCCTCGCAAGACGGAAAACTCGCTAGACGAAATAGTTTTCCGTTTTGGAGGTGCTTCGCAAAACGAATTTCCTATGGGCTTGCTTCGCAAGACGAAAATGTCTTGCGAGTTCCTGCGGGGTTTTTTTCCCTCCCCCCCCTTTTTCTAAGCCGCTAAGCCGCTTATCCGATAAGCCGCTAAAAGCCGCTAAAAGCCGCTAAACCGCTAATAGCGCTAATCCGCTAAGCCGTCAATGGGCTTGCTTCGCAAGACGACAAAACCGCTAGATGAAGAGAATCGCGGAACAGATTCTTTTCGTCTTGCGAGGCACCACTGTACTGACAACTTCAAAACTGGGTTACTTCAATGCACTCTATGTAGTTACTATGATGCACTGCTTGTGATTGGTCTGGAAAATACAGTGCAGAGCAATGCAGCATGAATGTTCACAGAAGTGAGACTCTGTCCATACATATATCACAACCCTGCTCAAGAGATCTGCACAGGCTGCCAATTTGTTACCAGGCCAGATTCAAGATATTTGTATGTAAGGCTCTCAATACCTTAAGGACCACTCTGCTGCTAGACTATTGAACAGAATAGTAACCACAAAAAGTGGCCTTTTCCTGACAGAAATGATTGTGTGTATCCACCCAAATAGTGGAAAACCCATTACAGAATTAGAGTGATTGACCTTGGCAATTATTAAAGAAGTTGTAAGAAGCTGGTATTTTCCCTGTAGATGCATTAAATTAAAATTAGATCTCAATGGCTTGTGAGCAAATAATCTTTTTGCGTGGCAAGTTTCCTCCCCCAGTTGAAATGAAGACACGGACACGTTGCTTTAAGGTTAATGGGCGTGAAAGGCCACAACTTTATTGATTACGGAATTGAAGGTATTGGCCTTAGGCATTGGCTTCTATCGACTACCCGGCATGGTGACCGGGAAGGGTTGAACACACCGCAGGAGTCCTGTTGAAGTACGCCAACTAGGGTCCCACGGGTGTCACCGCTCGGGGGCGTGCCGGAGGCCCTACCTCTCCAGGCTTCGGACAAGGCCACGCCCCCCCCTGGGAGTCCTCTACCGGACTACCCCTTCTCATTGGGGGAAGGTGATGGCGCTCCCTTCCCCCCTCCTTTTTCCTATAATTTGCCCCATGCCAATGCCTAACCGCCAACACCGTGAAAGTTGTGACGATTGCTACGAGGTAGGCGAAAAAACCAACTGGCAGGAAGTGCGCCAATTTGGAAAAATTCCTACCAGGCCCCTTGCGGCGACCAACCGAAGTCCATAGCAAGGCCAATTCTAGCTAAGCCTAAGGGTGGGTGGGATGGGAAAACCGCTCAGCTGTTGGGGCGAGGGGAAAAGAGGGCGGTCCCTGGGCGTGCCTGGCCTTAAGTAGCCCAGGCCGCGCCTCCCCTCGCCCACCGATTGGCGGGCTGGGTTGCAGGCACGCCCAGGGATTCCCCAACTCTCGCGGGGGCAAGGGAAGCCCCCGCGAATGTGGGAGGGTCCTGCTCGCAACGTCCTCTCCTCTCCATGCTCGGAAAGGGCTTTGCGTGGCAAGTTTCCTCCCCCAGTTGAAATGAAGACACGGACACGTTGCTTTAAGGTTAATGGGCGTGAAAGGCCACAACTTTATTGATTACGGAATTGAAGGTATTGGCCTTAGGCATTGGCTTCTATCGACTACCCGGCATGGTGACCGGGAAGGGTTGAACACACCGCAGGAGTCCTGTTGAAGTACGCCAACTAGGGTCCCACGGGTGTCACCGCTCGGGGGCGTGCCGGAGGCCCTACCTCTCCAGGCTTCGGACAAGGCCACGCCCCCCCTGGGAGTCCTCTACCGGACTACCCCTTCTCATTGGGGGAAGGTGATGGCGCTCCCTTCCCCCCTCCTTTTTCCTATAATTTGCCCCATGCCAATGCCTAACCGCCACAAGAGCAAGGCTCGCCGCCAATACCTTCAGGCCCGTAACCAACCCCTAATCCCGCTCAGCTGTTGGGGCGAGGGGAAAAGAGGGCGGTCCCTGGGCGTGCCTGGCCTTAAGTAGCCCAGGCCGCGCCTCCCCTCGCCCACCGATTGGCGGGCTGGGTTGCAGGCACGCCCAGGGATTCCCCAACTCTCGCGGGGGCAAGGGAAGCCCCCGCGAATGTGGGAGGGTCCTGCTCGCAACGTCCTCTCCTCTCCATGCTCGGAAAGGGCTTTCCAAAACATCTGGTTTAAAGGTTGTAATCACCATTTAACCCTGTGAATTATGGGAAGTTTTAGCCACTTGCCACATCAGCAAGACAGGTTCTCTACCTCCTGCCCTTGCCTGGAGATTTCCTGGCATTTACTGTAGTATAGATAGCACTGGGTTCGATGGACCAAGAGTCTTCCTCAGCATAAGAAAGCATCATAGAGGTATTGATTCAAATTTCATTTCCCTCACCCCAAACCTCAAAAAAGGGCCTTAGACCAACTGCAGTCTCTCAGCCATCCGGCATATGGGCTCAAAACACGCCGCTTATATTATGAAACATGTTTTCTACTTGCTATGGACAAAGGTCCTGAAATATGAATAGTCTACAACAATTATGAACAATGGCAAGCCTATCTAGGGTGCAGAAACAGGAATAAAAGCCAGCCTGTTTAGACTGAAAGAAGCTTGTCTCTTCTTCTGAAGTTAAGAACTTCACATGGAGCCATTAAGTGTTTTGAATCTAAGCTGGTGTAAAATGGCATAACCCTGTCCAAGCCAAGGAGACTGTGTCAATTTATGCCAGGCAGTGAGTTGGGCCTAATGCATCTGGAGCGAGCATCCTGTTTCCACAATAACATACATACACAAAAAACCCCTTTAAAAACCACTACTGCTGTAACAAATGGCGATTTCTGAAATGCAACCCTCAAAAGTATGTCAAGCCGCTTTTTAAATCAATGGGCTACATTTACACACAAATGCGGACTGTCTATGCAAGCTTTTTAATTTGGCCAGACTGGGAATAAGTAACTTTAAGTTAACAAGTTAATCTTGTTGACCAAAAAAACAGTTTAGCTGCGGGGAGGAAGTTTGCTTGTATTTTAGAGGTGGCTAAGGGAGCTAAGACAGTAAAGTGAAATATTAACAAGACTTGGCACAGAGTCGCTCAGGACGTCTTAGAGAAAGTCTTCCTCTGCCAGCGCACAGCTGGATTTGCAGAGTGCAGAGGAAAAGGCAGAAATGGCTGAGGAGGAAAGCGGCGCAAAAGGAGGAAAAGAGAAGCAAAGAGGTCAGTGGCTATTTGATGCTTCCCCACCCCTAGTCCTTCTAAAGGAAAGTGACTCTGCCCATCATCCAGAGCTTCTTGTACACTTTGGGGGGTACAGATGGTGCTTCAGTGCAAAGAAGCTTGCTCACAGACTCTGAAAGACTGAGCAGTTACACAGCTGCTGAAATGCCCTTTTCTGCACCGCTACTAAAGGCACGGGAGCTCTGTCCTCTTTTGCTACCCTAGTAGAGTTGTCCTCTTCTACTCTAAGCCATCTCTAGGAGAGCTGCCCTTTTCCACTAGAACTTCTCTGTCTGCAAAGGATCAGAGCTCTTACAGATACAATGAAGTACATATGTGGAGAATCTTGGTGGAATGAAGGAGGGCCAGTAACTTCACTGGGATTTCCATATTGGTCATTTACCACGTAACCTGCTGGCCAGGGATGGTGTCTAGTGCTCAGTGTTCCTCAGGTCTTTTCTTGACTCTGCCGCTTGTCTGATAATTGTCCTTTGGCAGGGCCCTTATCAAAGGTTTGGTGGTGGAGGATCCTAAGGGATCAGGAAGAGCAAAGCTGAAAGAAACCTAAATTTATTTTAAGTTAGTAGATGCATGGAGTGATGTTAATAAATTTCTGTTCTATTCATTGAAAATATTTTCATTATGTTGCTGTTCAGTAAAACCCTCCAGGGCAGCTCACAGCAGAGTAATGAAATGAAACAGAAAGATGAAAAAAATAAATTGAAGGAACTCAATTGAATAGATAGAACAGTAAAAAAATTGAATTAATATAATATGCAAAACATATGGCACTCCCAGTCTCCTTTCCGAGTTCTCCAACACTTACTAACAACAGCCAGTGATGTGGGGCAAAGAATGCATCCCATGATAACGCCATGACAAGGGTAAGTTAGTTTAAAAATTTATCAGCAGAGCTTGACCACAATAGTTCAGGCATTGGTAACATCAGAATTGTCTTCCCTTGTCCTTGACCTGGAAACAGTAGTTACTGCAGGATGCTAAAACACAATTGCTAACAGGAGTGAGACCCTGTCAGCATATAACACCTGAGCTCAGAGGTTAGCAGTGGCTGCCTGCTTGGTATAGGACCAAGTTCAAGGTGTTACTACAGTGGTACCTTGGTTGTCGAACGGCTTGGCTCCTGAACAAAATGGCTCCTGGAAGTGAGTATTCCGGTTTGCAAACATTTTTCAAAAGCTGAACATCTGATGTGGCTTCCGACTGAGAGCAGGAAGCTCCTGCAGCCAATCGGAAGCCATGCCTTCGTTTTCAAACCTTTTCGGGAGTTGAATAGACTCCCAGAATGGATGAAATTCAAGAACCAAGGTACCACTGTATTCATATATAAAGCCCTTCACAGTTTGGGATTACCATACCCAATACAATCGCACCTTGGATCCCGAATGCCTTGTGAGTTGAACATTTTGGCTCCGCAAATCCAAAAGTGAGTGATCCTTTTTTTGAACCTGAACATCCGCCACGGCTTCCGCGGCTTCCAATTGGCTGCAGGAGCTTCCTGCAGCCAATTGGAAGCCACACCTTGGTTTCTGAACATTTTGGAAGTCGAATGGACTTCTGGAACGGATTCCGTTCGACTTCCGAGGTACCACTGTATATTCTCACTCCAGTGGTTCAATTTGTGGCAGTGGCACAGTTATGGGTGCCATACAATGCCCAGTTTGAACTTGTTTTTAAATGCAGTGGTGCCCCACAAGACGAACGCCTCGCAAGACGGAAAACCCGCTAGACGAAAGGGTTTTCTGTTTTGAAGGCGCTTCGCAAAACGAATTTCCCTATGGGCTTGCTTCACAAGATGAAAATGTCTTGCGAGTTCCTGCGGGTTTTTTCTTTCTTTTTCTTTTTTTTTAATAATTTTTATTCATTTTTCAAACACATAATAAAAACAAAGCACAAAACAGAAAGTCAAAACACAAAACAAAAACATACAAAACATTTAAACAAATATAACTTCAAAATTGTATTTTCATACACCTTCTTTCCTTCGACTTCCCCATACCTCCCCATCCCTGCATCCTTGTTTTATGATTCTTTAGCAACCCTTTGGTCAATTTATCCTGATTCCCTTTCATTAAATTTCCTTTAGTTTTTTAGTTACAGCTGTAATTCTCTGTTTCTTACCCCTTGACATCTTAGCATTCCTCAATTTTACAACAGTTTTTAAGGTATATTTTAAATTTCTTCCAGTCCTCTTCCACTGTCTCCTTCTCCTGGTCACGGATTCTGCCCGTCATCTCAGCCAGTCCCATAAAGTCCATCACCTTTGTTTGCCATTCTTCCAGAGTAGTTTTCTACTTCCTGCGGGTTTTTTCCCCTTTGCCCCCCTTTTCCTAAGCCGCTAAGCCGCTTATCAGCTGATCCGCTGATAAGCCGCTTAACAGCTGATCGCTAAAAGCCACTAAACTGCTAATAGCGCTAATCCGCTAAGCTGTCAATGGGCTTGCTTCGCAAGACGAAAAAACCGCTATACGAAGAGCCTCACGGAACGGATTAATTTCGTCTTGCGAGGCACCACTGTGTTTTAAATCCACAATTTTTATTTTTTATTTCATTTTGTGATACGCTAGTTAGAGGGAGTTTTGTTTTTTTGTTTTTTACAGTCAAGGGGCATATAAACATCGCTCATGAAATAAATAAATGAAAGTTACAGGAGACGCCAAGGAGAACTCGGGAACAGCATGTGTCTTTGTTGCAGAATTGTGTTGAGGATAAGTATAGTTCCAACCTGTGAAAGGTTCAGCTGTTCTTTTTCGGTTTTAAACTAATTGTGAATTGTGTTTTCAAAACTTTGAAGACTGCTGCTTTCACTGTAAAATATGAATCAGCCGGTGGAGATATTGTGGGAGGGCCTTTCCCCTCAGGCAACTGATGGAGCCCTTTCACATCCTTCTCCTCTGACACTCATGAAGGTGCACTGCAAAGCATCCTTGCCATTACGGAAAATGCAAGGCCATTTTAGAAGTTACAATGGTTTGGGATGTTCCAGCACCCCAAAGTCCACTCCAGAACTGAACCCCCCCCCCCCAATTCATGTGTTCTGTAAATTTTCGTGGTGCATTGCTGCGTGCTTTCTGGCACAGCCAAAAAAAGGGATTTTTATTCATCATATGATGCCATAGCGTACATTATTATGCTGACATTACTGCTCCCACATGACATCTCTGACCATTAACTACTATGGCAACAAATTACCTATACTTGGCCTGCTCTTTAGTTTTGCAAAGGCTCATTCTCCTAACAAACAGGAATGTGCCAGGCTATCTGTTTAGCAAAAGAAACTGGATGCTGGATGTTAAGTCCTCATGCAACAAAATAAAAATCAATATGGGGGAAAAACAGCTGTGCAGGAAAAAAGGGGGGATAGAAAATCCTCCTTTCTCATGTGGGACAGGACAAAAGAGAACAGTCTGAACCACATGTGGAATAGGAATCAGGGATTTGCCAAGTATAATGCAGCAATGAAGGATAAGAATAAAAACATCAGTGTGGAAAGGGTGGGCAATCAAAAAGAAAAATATATACATTGTATGTTAAGTAAATGTGTTATTATTTTTTTAAAAAACCTAATAAAAATTAATAATGAAAAAAAGGAAGCATCCCTAATGCAGTGGCCCTTCCTTTCCTGGGCTCCAGGTGAGCAAATAATATATCTTGCATACTGCAGTGTGGTGTAGTGGTTAAGAGTGGTAGACTTGTAATCCAGGGAACCGGGTTCGCGTCTCCGCTCCTCCACATGCAGCTGCTGGGTGACCTTGGGCTAGTCACACTTCTCTGAAGTCTCTCAGCCTCACTCACCTCACAGAGTGTTTGTTGTGGGGGAGGAAGGGAAAGGAGATTGTTAACCACTTTGAGACTCCTTTGGGTAGTGATAAAGCGGAATATCAAATCCAAACTCTTCTTCTTCTTCTTCTTCTTCTTCTTCTTCTTCTTCTTCTTCTTCTTCTTCTTCTTCTTCTTGGGCCTAGCAAGGAACAGGCCACTATATATTAAGGAGATGTGTGCATAGCCCTCACGTTCTTGGTAATGATGAAATACCTTGCAATGCATGCAGCAGTAGTTGAAGGCTGGTGGGAGAGACAGAAAGGACTCAGTATTCCTTGTGGGGAAGCACTTCCACAAGTGCAGATTTATGAGTGTGGAGCAATGCATGAGGAAGCAATAGATCTTGCCCATTATTCAAACATTATATTGTGCAGTCCTACACATAATCTGCACAGAAGTAAGCCCCAGGGAGTTCAGAGGGAATTTCTCCTAGGTAAATATGTACAGGATTGCACCAGACTTCATTTCTTAAAGAATTTCAATAAAATGTAATGTGAATAAGATATGAACAGAATTCAATACATTCCTAACCATGTCTACACAGAAACACCTCCTACTGAATTCAGCGGGGTTATTCCCACGTAATGGGGTTAGTATTGCAGTGTTAACATATTAAGCACTCTTCCTAGGGTTTTATTACCCCCCTAGCACAAAATAAATGGGTTTTTACCATCTACATTCTGTCCCTCTGGTTCTTGCTAAGCATTAAGATCACTTCTCAGGGACTCCGTAAAAACAACACGAAAATCAGCACAGTAGGTTTAATCTGACAGACAGCCTTGGAAAGAGTTTCAGAAAAAGAATAAATTGGTGAGGCTTTTGCGGTGTAGAAAGATGACGGCCTAAAGGTAAAGCAGGGTGGGGCATCAGATTGGTGCTGCTGAGGTCATTTGTTAATTAATGGTGCCTCACTTCAGATCTTACTCATAGCTAGCTAATGAGAGAAGTGAACACCAATGCATATGTTGTTGTTGTTGTTTAGTCGTTTAGTCGTGTCCGACTCTTCGTGACCCCATGGACCAGAGAACGCCAGGCACTCCTGTCCTCCACTGCCCCCCGCAGCTTGGTCAGACTCATGCTGGTAACCTCGAAAACACTATCCAACCATCTCGTCCTCTGTCGTCCCCTTCTCCTTGTGCCCTCCATCTTTCCCAACATCAGGGTCTTCTCCAGGGAGTCTTCTCTTCTCATGAGGTGGCCAAAGTACTGGAGCCTCAACTTCACAATTTGTCCTTCACCAATGCATATACTTAAGCAATAATCCACAAAACCCCATCCTTGCACTTTCTCTAAATGGGAGCAACACTATATGTTATGCTGAACACACAGGGCTGCCTCTAAAAATGTTGCCCAATGTTGAGTTATTCCATCTCAACGCCATGCTCATTTAGGCACGTCTTCTCCTGTTGTGTGGTATCATCACAGGGGTGCCAACTTGAATAAAATATTGGGAGGGGCCCAGGTAAGCCCCACACTGCTTAACTGATCACAAGATGTGGCATGCAGACACCTTTTGAATACCAATGCTCATCATCTTTGGCGGGAGGCCGAAGGAGTAGGCTCCTATATATGATAACATTTGGTGTTTCCCCACTGCTGCCATCAGGAGCCAAATATGGAGTGATGGCAGAAAAGTTCACATCCCAACCACCTTGCAATGCATGTTGCAAGTATGGCTAAAAACTACATGGGAGAAGAGGGAGAACTAGACAAGCAGCTGCCATTTTTAGCAGAAGCCTTGCGTCAGATATGAACAGAAGAAGCTGCCTTATACTGATTCAGACCACTGGTCCACCAAGCTCAGTATTGTCCTCACAGACTAGTAGCAGCTCTCTAGAGTTTCAGACTGGGGACATCCCCAGCTCTGCTTGCAGATGATGAGGATTGAATCTCTGTTCTTCTGCATGCAGAGCAGATGCTCTACCACTGAGCTACAGCTGTCCCCCCAATGCATTGCTCTGTCCAGAGACAGGGGCAGTGTGAATTGCCTTTTTAGTACGAATGATGTTGCTTTTTATTGTTGGACGTAAAACAGCCGGTGAAGAATTTGCAGGAGGGCCAGGAATGGCACGGGGGTAAGGCCTTTGCCCTTCCAGGTCATCTTGTGGCTATAGACATGCCCTTTAGCAAGTCGCTCAGCACTTGTATGACAGACAGCAGCAGCAACAAAAATGACAGAGATTTTTGCCAAGACTTGAACAGCGGAAAAAATAATAGGTGTGTGCGTTCCTATAATGTCGTTCACCTTAAAATGCGAAGCAACGAACAGCAGCAAGGAAAGAAGGGTCCTACATTACAATAACAAAGCCAGGAGCAGATATAACATAGGAGCCCTGGCCGTGGTTGTCCCTGAAGGGAGCGATGCAGTGGAAATAATGTTTGCTGTTTCTGTATTGATTGCAGAGGTAGCATGCAATTTGATCTTGGGCCTGATAAGAAATGAGAGACTGTGAACTTCAGGTTGTAATTTGGTTCTGGCATGGTTTGTGCTTGTAATACATTTGTCTAGAACAGGGGAGGGGGAACTTTTGGCCCTCCAGATGTTGCTACACTACAACTCCCATCATTCCTGACCAGTGGTTCTGCTGGCTTGGGTTGATGGAAGTGGGAGTCCAGCAGCTAGGGGCATTTGGGGGCCAAGGGCCTTCCAATTTTTCAAGGAATGGGGGCCTGGCCCCCTCAAAATCCCATGGTGGCCATGCTTGTACACCGTGAGGTATGTTGACATCACTCTCACAAGCCGTGCAGCGTGCGTATGACACATCAGCACACTACCCAGCATGCGCGAGTGACATCAGTATGTTGCACGGCCAAGGCCCTCTCAGTCATGGGGGCAAGCTGGCACACTTGCCAGCAACATCTGGAGAGTCACAACTTAGCCTAAGTAGGACAACTGGAAAGATAGATTTATATCCTAGTCCTCCTTTGCCCAGGCAGTAGAATCTCCTGCACACATGCAGCCGCAGAAACTTTGATCACAGTCAGGATAGACCCTCGTGCGCAGCCTAGAAAGAAGTGATCCTGCTTCAGGCAGCACCATGAGCAGAGGTGGTTTTAAGGTAGCACAACTGGTGCAGCTGCCACAACAGTGCTGTAGCATGGAGCCCAAGAGGCGGTGTGGGGCCAAATGTTGCTGTTGCACAGGGCACTGCTGAAACTTGAGAGCCCAAAGTCTGCCACTGCGATAAAAAGAGGAACTGATGCCTGAATGGTACAGCAAGATTTTTAAAAGCCCTCGGGGTAGGGAACCTTATTCAGCCCAAGAGCCACATTTCCTCATGGATGATCTTTCAAGGGTTACTTACCAGTGGTAGGCAGAGCCCAAGGCAAAAGTGAGTGGAGCAATGGCTGTGACTCTTTTCCTTTTGTCCTGCATGTTCTCACAGTGGGAGATGAGGAGATATAAATTGATGGGTTTTTATTTTTACAATATGAGCAAAAACTGGGCAGAGGCCAATATGGTCAAATAAATCTGGAGGGAGTGGATTTTGAGGGGCTGGGCATCTTACACACTTTTAATTATACACAGTAGTTCTAAGCTTCCTGTTCTCTCCCACCTCTTTGTTCAAAAATGGTAAGTCCTTTGTGAGGTACTAGGGTTGCTAGCTAATCTCCTCCCTTGGAGCAGGGTAAGCTATAAACAACCCTGGAGGAAGCATCTCACAAAACACAAAAACAGTTACATACAAGCCCTGCCCTTATCTCTGCAGAGGGGTGCATGAGGAATCCATTTATTACCTACGGTGGCTGCACAGATAAGAGACTATTAAAAAGAGGGTCAATCAAAAGAAATGTGAGGAGCTCTTCACAGTTATTTATTTTATGTATGCATTTATTTATTGCTCTTATATCTTGCTCTTCCTGCGGCAAGCTTATTGGGGAGCATTTTATTAGTGAGATATCAGAGTCTTTTAAAGCCAAGCAGTGCCTAAATAGCAAATGAGCAGCAGAAATCTAAGTGTAAGCCACACAGAGCTCATTTGCTCTGAGCTCTCAATGCATCATTTTGCTTCAGCCAGCTAGTTTCAAATAGGCGGGGATGCCTGTGGTTCCTGCAGAATAAGCCTGCTATTATAGCAGAGATGGCCCAAAGCCACAAACCTTGCCACTAATTATGAGTTTCAACATTTGGAATAGGGATTATCATTCAGTATGCATTTCGCTTGACTCAACACAAGGGTTACTCAGAGTACCTGAAGTGTGCTCAGAGCAAACGGCACACAGCCCTGCCTGCAGGTGCTGAGGACAGCCCTGTCACCGTTGTGATTTAGTGACAGTTTCACCAGCCCAGATTAACTTTGCTCGTCTCCTTCCTCGTGAAGCTCTCCTCCTGCCTCAGCCTGGCAGAGAGAAAAATGTGCACAATCAGGGTTAACTTAAATCTGAACTAAACTCCACTCATTTGGAAGTCTTCCCAACCAACTCACCACGACAGCAGAGAGTTGTGTGAGGCAAACTGGGGAGGGAAAAAGGAAAAGCATAGGATGGACCTCTCAGGGAGAAAAGAATCTAAGGAGACTCTGTTCACTTTTATTTCTGCAGGAGATAATCCTTCAGAAGGAGTTTGCCCTCCTGAGAGAAAGTCCCCGGTAAGTATTTGATCTGACTTGGTTGGGGTGTGGTGGAAGGGTTGTCGTGGAGGGTTGTTTTTATTTTGGGGCGAGTTTATTTTGCTGTTTCTTTCAACTTCCCTGGAACAATTCTCGAGAGCTTGCTGCTCTTGCCTTAGCCTGTTGTGCTTTGGCCTCAGACAGACAAGCACCATTTCTTGCCTAGGGTTGGTATTAGCATTAGAGATTCGAAACGAAATTCTTTCTTGCTAACCTGATTAATGTACTAGAAAGGCAGCTCAGACAACAGAGGAACAAACCCGAGCCAATGGCTTCTTTGGGAATTACCACTTCTTGGAATGCATTTCCCAGGCAAAAACAACACTCTTTTGAAGGAAGCAAGAATGATATACATAGAGGGGGAGGTGAGCCTGCAGCTTTGCTTGCTGGATTTCAAAAGTGGAGGCAGCTTCCAATTCAGCGGCAATATTTTGATATGGGTTAGTTCTATTGTCAGAATTTCCACTAGATTTTTTCTTCTTTCTCCTCTCTGAGGATAAGTGCTCCTGAGCCTTTCTAGCTTATTTAAAAGCACACATTTTATTCTCCAGACTGTATTTGTAGAGAGCTAGTTTAAAGATTGCTGCAAAAGGAATAGATATGTAATGGTGAATTAAGGAAGAAATTAAGGTACCGTAGATATGCAGTCAAAAACTGGAGTAGGAAGTACATAACCATCAAAGAACAAGATTGTGCTATGTATATTTGTAAAAGTCAAAAGGCTAATGAAGAGGAACATACATGATGATACAGGTGGAGAGGGGAAACCTTGCTGGTTTTTAGTAAAACAAGGGGTGGCTTGGTGAGTGCTCATGTGTTGGAATGTCCTCTCAATCAATTAAAAAAATTAATAGTGTTAATAAAAACGAGTAGTCATGGGGACAGGGTCTAATTGGGTCACTCAGCAGCATGACTAGTGATAATCTGGAAAAGTGTTCTGATTGAGGTTTTGATCAGATGAATTTATTTCACTATATACAGTTTTGCCATTTGTACAGATTCAAGGATGGATACAGGAATGCATTAGCATTGACACCTGTGCAGATTCATAAGTTAATGCTGTAATTACCTTAAGGAATGAGCCAACACAATTTTGTGTTGTTCCCCTTAATGTCAATATCCACTGGAAGAAACTATGGGCTAAAAACAAGTCAAAGTGCAAGTAGATAAATAGGTACCACTCCGGTGGGAAGGTAAACGGCATTTCCGTGTACTGCTCTGATTTGCCAAAAGCGGCTTAGTCATACTGGCCACATGACCCGGAAGCTGTCTGCGGACAAACACCGGCTCCCTCAGCCTATAGAGCGAGATGAGCGCGCAAGCCCAGAGTCGTCCGTGACTGGACCTTCTGGTCAGGGGTACCTTTACCTTTACCTTTAATGGTTTAAATTTTTTTATTAAGCCCTGCAAAACTGGTGTTTGGACCTAGATTATGTGATCATACTCACCCCCCCCTTTAAGTATTATAGGGAAGCAAGCTCACAACATTCCACCATGCCCATCAGGCATACCTGTTACAGTGAATATAGTGTCTGAAAAGGTCACATCTGTACAAAATGCAATGTGTGTAGGCCTGAAAAACAGTCAAGTTCCCTCATTCATTCTGGGAATTGACCAAATTGCTTGTTCTCACACATACAAGTTGGTTTATGTTTATTTGTGTGTACTCTATTCAAACATTATGTCACACTCGGATGCCTGACAGTACAGGTTTCCCAAATAGACAAGGTGGGAAGGAGTGATATGCAGGATTGAAAGCAGTGGTGGAAGAAGTTTAGCAAGGCCACATAAATCTCCTCAGAACTTGGGAGGTAATTGTTGCAGATTAATAAACAGAGAAAATCAAAGGTTCCAGAATAAAGTGTTCTGGGTTAATAAAAGTTATTTTCAGATATTAGAACCAGGGCTTCCAGACCTTTGTTTCATCTAGTAACACAAATGAACCTGAGCTGCTAGTAGAAGGAAACTTCAAGGGGGAAAGTGATGGGCAAGGGAAGGTTTAAGCATTCTCTTTCTGCCTATCACTTATCTGCTGCAAGTTGCACCCGCCCAGAACTTCTTTGCAAGAAGCGATCGTGTCTAGGTTTGGAGGCACTGGAGCTGGAATAGGTAGTTCTGCCCTCGGCTGAAATGTAAACACACACTTGGTTAGGAGCAACTTACTTAGATTTTCAGTTCTATTCTCATTAATGAGATGCAGGGATGAGAGAGAAATTTGATTCAGTTCACATTTAAAGGTGAGCTTGCCTAATCCATACTTTCTGAAACCATGCACAATACCAAAATGCAGCCATCTTGCAAAATTCGTCTTTCTCTGAATTCTGCAGTGCAGTTATCCCAGTAAGGACTGTTATTATTGTTATTTTTTAAAAAAATAAATAACTAACTAACTGATATGGAAAGCTGAATTTAAGATTGGAAAACTGGGAAACTGAAGTGGACAGATTCACCCATCCCTAACGAGATGTGTCTCAATCCTCTTTAAATTCCACAGTGATCCTGATATATGTGCTTTCTGGTTCACATCATACATTAACTTAGAAGGAGAAGGGTTTCCCTCTTCTTCTGGCATTGATGTGTGTTGCTCTGCTAAGATGCATGAAATGATGCTAGGTAGATGCTATTTTTACTTTGAAAGAAAATAATTGCTCATTGGATAATGACAGATGTTTGAATGAATTCAAACAGAGTACAAAATAGGGGTTAGTGCTCAGGAGCATCCTTGGCATGCCTAATGTACTAATCCTCATTTTGAATTCATCCAGGTTTTTGACAGCATGATGACACTTACCTGATTAGTGAACACTCCTGATAGGAGAGCAAAAATTCCCCTTAACAGAAGTTCCAGTGAACATGTGCTGGATGGAGCAGGATTGCTGCTGCAGACTCAGCATTTTATGAGCATGTATAGATAATCCCTCCATGTAGAACTGTACGTGTGGAGAGCTTTTTCTATGTGTTCAGCAGCTTCTGATTTCCAAGGAGTTCATGCAGGAGCTCACTGCGCATATTCACATGAATGCTTGTTGGTTGGGATAGAGCCTGCTGAGGAAGTGCAAGTTTAATTGTTTTATTCATATCTGCGGTGCCTAAATATAAATTTCAAATTTCTAGATTTGGGCCTTCAAATTCACCTAACCAGCTAGTTGCTGTCAGAACCATGTCACCAGCACTGGATAGGCTGTTTATTTCCCCCACTATCAGATGGGTTTATGTTTCTCCATAGGCTATGCTGTCTCTTTTATGTCCTGAGATAACACCACAAAATGATGCAACAGCACTCTGGGGAAAATGCCAGCTAACATTGTTTCCTTGTTTTACAGCGAAGCCTCACAAAGTTGAGGACAAAGTGAGGGCTTGGCTCTGAATGCAATACGAGTGTCACGTTGCTTCCAGTCACATAGTAATCCTTTCGCGTGTGATGTCTGGAGACCTGTGTCTTACTGACACTGGCATTATCATTTTCTTCCCCCTTTTTGTTTATTTTCCTGTTGATGACATAAACTACTGGATAGATCTCATTACAAACTACTTGATAGATGGAACCCAAGCATGCTGGGATTTGCTTCGTGGTTAGAATTAATCACTAAATGGAACAAATGGAACTTTCTAGAAAAGCAGTTGACATCTGCCCTGATCACTTCTGATCCACAAAAATTCTTCCTCCTCTTTTCTTTCTTTCTTTCCTTTTTTTTTTTTTGCCAACAGCTGTTTTCCCTCACATAAGCTGTCCCTTAGACCAGGTGATCATGTAATTATTCGTTTCGTTTCGTTTATGGATCGCTTCCCATAAAACATCCCAAAGCAATTTAACAGTGAAAAATATCAATAATATAAAAACAGCAATAAGAACAATTTCAAGTCCAAGGCAGATAAGGACAGGGATTTTTTAAAAAAATCCACACTTAAAGGGGTTGTTGGTGAAGGAAGGTCTTCCAGGTGTGCTGAAAAGGTAATGGATAAGGTATGTCTGATATGTGATTGGCGTTCCAAGGGTAGGTGCTGCCTCGTGAAAGGCCTGGTTTTCCATCATATGGAAGAGGACTCCTGATGAGAGGGTGTCTGCAGGAGGCCCTTTCCTGTAGAGTGCAGTGACTGGGAATACAAGGGATGAGTTTGAAGAAAATCATGAACACACATTTGTGGTTCCTGTTTATCTAACTTGCAAAGCCACAATTATGCCTGCTATAGCTAGAAAATTTATACAGAGGGAGAAATATATATTTCAAACGTATTCACCTCCATTTGACAGTCGTTCACTGTGCTGATTGTCAGCCTTTGGGCAAGGCTTTATTTATTATAAGCTCTGTATTTCCTTCGAATCCCTTCTCTGGGGACATCTGCCAATTCAGCATTGAATTATAGGTTTGTACATTTGATTCTGGGATTCTGTGTGCTGTGCGTCATTATTTCAACTGTACATATGACCGAAGGACAAGTTTTGTATGACACTACCTTTTTTCTGGTTTGCTTCTTTAGAAAGTATGTGGTACCAATTACCCTCTCAGCATCGCCTTCATTGTGGTGAATGAGTTTTGCGAGCGCTTCTCCTACTATGGCATGAAAGGTGTGTGTTATATCTTTCATCATTTCTCCACAGCTTCTCAGAGAATAGTTTGGCTCTCTTTGCAATTTGTTTTGCCTTTAGGATGATAAAAGGGGGCCTGTGGGTGGGAGCAGAGAATTAATAGTAGGAATTATCTGAAAAGATTCCTTGCCTTCAGATCTTAAATTGCCTCAGATACCTCAGCTGTCTCTGATACGTGTACACACTAACAGGATAGACTGAAAGGTTATAAACATGGTGCCAGAGGCTGCTTCCAGGTGGGTGGCTCCTAGTACTGCCGAATAATTGCACTTCTGCTGCAAGCTACAAGTGAAGTTGCACTTGACTTTCCACATTATTGGGAGTTCTAAACTTTTTCTGTGTCTGCATGATGCTGTGTTCTGTACACAAGTGCTCATGACATAACTGCTGTGGGTAAGGCCAACTGAAGCTCAGCACACATCCACTAAAACCCTTGCAGCAGCCATTTTGTATGGCCCCGTTTTTTAAACTTTGTCTTTTAATAAGCTCTAATATTTTTTCTTGCCTTTGTTAATGAATGAAAGGTATAGTGCTATAACACTATAATGCTGATTTGTTTGTTTTGTTTGTTTTTTTAAAAAAACTATTTTAGGAATACATGCATACCAAAAAAATCCCCTCTCGACTACATAAAATGGGAGCCATCTACATTTTGCTAAATTTGCTTCGGTCAGAAAGAGCATTATATAACAAATTTGGTGTTACAGTGCTGTAACTCTCATTCATTTTTTTAAGTGCCATAATACTACATTTTAAACAAAAGATTTAAAAAATAACCTTTCTGATCACTGCTATTTTAGCGACATGTCAAACATAGGTTACTGGTAGGAGTTTCAGTGCTTTTTAATAACATTAATACACACACACAGAGAGAGAGAATCAAATCCCCATACTTTTAAAAAGATAGAATACTAATGCTAATCTACACCTGTGGAGATTGCATCACTCTTCTGTTCTTCTGAAAAATGTCTGACTTTCTGCCTTCTGAGAAAAGGTGGGAAGAGCCACAGGAGCAATAAAGGATGAAAGCATTGTGTGGATGTCTCATGAAAAGTGTGCAAATGAAGCATCAATTCCACATCAAGCACCCATTGTGACAGCCCACTTGCGCAACTGCTTGTCCACTAGTAGAAGCCATATTCCTAAGCCATAGTGCAATAGCCAAATTCAACGAGTGTTTTGTGCTTGAATAAAAAGTTTCATAACCCCCCAACTGAATGTTATTATTATACTTGGTGACAGTTAAGCTTATGCATTACTATTTGTGCTACTGCTCGGACATCAACTCTCAAACTGCTTGCACTAAAGTTATGTTGGATCTCGCCCCCTGCTATGGAAGCTCTCTCCTGTCTCTTCTCTTTGGGTACAGTAATATGGAAGCAGAACTGGAAGCTGGTCAGCAAGGGCTACAATCTCTGGAGAATGACCAGGAGCATATAGGGGAGAGAAAGGAAGAGTGACAGGAAAGGTCTATTGGTCTGACATCCAGGATTGCTTGCTTTTCCTCTATTGGAGGCTGTATGCTTGTATCAGTGGGATGATAGCTAGAGACTGAGAAAGGGCAATTTGCTCATCACTGTGTTTTCATGGTAGTGAAAGCTGAGCCTCCTTGGGTTTCTTTTGGTCATTGTTGGCATCGGCCTGCCTCAGGAGACAATGGAGAAGTTGCGCCTTCAGGGGTAAAGTCAAACCGTTGGAGAGTTACAGAGCCTGCTATGGCTGTAGAGTTTTCATGGTAGTGAAAGCTGAGCCTCATTGGATTTCTTTCTGTCACACCACTGGTAAAAGCACAGAGCCTCTTTCGGGAAAAGAAAATGGCAATTATTGTCACACTCTGGGGCTCACACATTGTTTATGAAACTCATTGCTTTTGTCTTTGTTTTTATCCCTCAGCTGTTCTGACTTTGTATTTCCTCTACTTCCTTCACTGGGATGAGAATACATCCACCTCCGTCTACCATGCCTTCTCAAGTCTGTGTTACTTTACACCTGTCATTGGTGCCCTCATGGCTGACTCTTGGCTGGGAAAATACAAGTAAGGATAAAATATATTACGTCTTCAAGTGGAAGATGGGAGAGGATTTTTTTCAGCTTACATTTTAATTCAACCTTGTTTAATGCAAATTGGTGAAATTTGTGGTTCTCTGAATTTTGCAATGCTGTTCTCCAACCAAATGATGTGTACAAAAATGGGTATGTTAGGGAAATGCATGCATAACAATGTGCATATTAGTGAAAATAACGTACAAAAATGTTTCATATATCAGCGGAAATATGCTTGCCAAAATATGTATATTAGGCAAAATTGCATACAAATGGGTGGATATTAGGAGAACTCTGCTGACTTTTCAACAGGAATGAATTTTATAACAAAAGCAAAAATAGATTCAGAAATGTGGAGATCTGAATTTGCATTTGGAGAAGTAAGAAACCTGATAGAAACCAAAATTCACAAATTTGTCCATCTGTACTTCAGGTACATAAATGACCCCCCCCCCATTAATTAATGGAGCAAATGGGGCATTTTTTAGCTGATTAATAGTACTATTTTTAGAAACTTTTGATATACGTTATCACAGATTGCCAGCTTTGTTTGCCATTGAATTTTAGCGTGCCTTATGAACTTGCCTATGCAATGAGATTTTTGTTTGCACTTTGATTGGTCTTTGCACAATTATATCCTGGTTTAAGAAATCTCCTGCTTGTCCACCTCATATCTAGCACTGGAGGTAGACTGGGAGAAAAGTGCTTAAAGCGGTGAAATGCAACTGAGGTTTGGGTGGGTGGGGTGTTTGCTTCCATCGCTTATATAGTCTTTCGTCTTTCTCATGTACAGAGTAGACTCTTGTAAATAGAAGACTCACTCTATACAGGAAAGTATGCAAACAGGTATCCACACAACGGCCTTGTCATTTTTAACTGGGCTCCACTGACTTCAATAAGGGTTAATGCTGGCTCTGTCTACTTGCACATCTAAGTATTCTAGCTTCCAGTGGCATTTATGTTCAGCTTAATTTCTCTGGATTGCACTGAAAGACAATAATTTAGGGTGTAGGACACCAAGCGCTGCTCTATATATTGCTCAGGATCTGTGTTCAGTGTGTTTGGTGTGGCACCTCCAAATTATTGCTAGGGATGGTTGAGGGCCGGCACCATCATTAGGCAGAATGAAGCGGGCCATGGGGGTGATGAAAAGCTAGCAAATCAATCTGTTGTTTAATTCAATTTATTACTCCAGGGGAAAGGTGTTTGTAGGATTTTAGAGCTTTTGCACCATTACATCTTGTTACTGTCCCCCCCCCTCCACTTTGGTTTTATTTTGCTGCTGTTTTTAGTCTGTTTTTGTTTATATGGTGGTAATTTATTTGTGTACTTTACCATATTAATTTTTACTATGGGCTGCTCAGAGAACTTTTTTGTTGTTGTTATTGTAAATGAAGAGAATAAAATTGGTCTGCTTGGGTTCTGTGGGCTTGGGAAGTGGAGTTTGGGGACACCATTTGCTGTTCTGTCCCTCAGGCAGTGAGTGTCTTGGGCTGGCCCTGCCACCACAAGTGGTGGGAAACAGAGCAGCTGTGCCTGTCAGTGCACTTGTCCCAACTTTCTGTTCATCTGCAGCTTTTTCTCAATGCTTTGAAGCATGATGGAGAAAGAGGAGTTTCAGTTCTGGTAGAGGGAAAAGGCTAACAGAGAAAATCCTTGTGCCTTCCCTATCAGGAAATACAGACACACGTTCTGTTTTCAGATTATAAATCATGCCACTGCCTTGGGCTGATAGCATTTCCTTACTTTTTTCCCTCTTTCTCTCCACAGAACAATCATTTATCTCTCCATTGTTTACGTTATTGGGCATGTGATCAAGTCCGTTGGGGCGATACCAAGTGTGGGAAACCAAATTGTTCATGTGTAAGTAATGAAAAGACGGGCCTGCTATGTTTTGATAACATTATTATTAATTGGCTTGTATTAAGGTATAGATCATTCACGTGCACCTTGCAATAAGTGGTTGTGTGGTTATTTCAGGCCTTTTGTTAACGCTGGCACCGTGTCCTCCATCCCAAATCGTGTCCGGACATCGTAGCCTTGAAAGCTGCTAGCACCTTGTGCTAGGCAACCCACCAGTCTTGCGTCTCGGGGGGCAATGCATCAAATCTTGTACTGTACTGGCATAGCCTCCGTACATTTCCATGGCAAGGGTGAGCACTGCTTCAAGCAATGAGCCCTTAGAAAGCGCTTTACGCATGAGCTGCAGGCAAACCTCTGTCCAGAGCCACATGCTTCAGAAGCTCATTAACTTCAGCTGTTACTTATTTTTTTAGCACTCTAAGGTTTTTCATTTTGTTTAGATCTAAAGCCCAAACCTGGAGTGGGGCGGGGCGGGGGGAAGCAAACCACTGTTTTAGAAAGTGTATGTTTGGTTTTCTCAGAGGTGAACGATATAGGCAGGCAAGGACAGAGTCCATCTTAGAATCCTGCAGAAGTCTTGTAATATGACCATCACAGCTGGTTGTATGGAATGACCTACGGAAACCAGGTAGGGCATTTTCATGCCCACTTCAGCTGCATTTGCCACAGAGGGAGGGAAAGCCATTGGGGGTGGTGGTGGCTCCCATTCAAACTGGGAGCTTATTTAACGACAATCCTGGGATTTGCAGGGGAGGGAACATTTAACCAGCTGAGGAAGGGTTACCCAGCATGGAAAATGGAGTGTGCCTCTGATCCTGCTTTGAAATTGTGCCAGTTCAGAATGCAGGTGTGGAATCACAAATTCAGATGCTCCCCTCATGTCAAAAGCTCTCTACACATGTAAAGCAAATTCTTCTTACACTGGCTGGCAGCAGTTCTCCAGGCTTCGGGACAGGGAGTTTCCCCAAGCGCTACTTGGAGATGCTGCAGGTTGAACTTTTGCATGCAAGGAAGACCCTTATCCACTGAGCTACAGCCCCTTCTCTGTTATGACACCAGAAAAGAGCATACAGAACATCATGCATAGTTCTTTGCATTCCAGACTTTTGCTGTTGTTGTTTTTAAAACTGCACTCTTTTGGCCCACATTGTTCAAGGAGGCTTATAAAGCCACCATAAAACATCCTTATCACATGAAAAAGTATTACGTATTAACAGCAGAGTAAAAAATACACCCGCAACAGCACAAATCCAAATGCCATCCAACAGATAACCCCAGTTAATCACTTGGAATGGCTTAACTTTTCAACAGCTTGCCTAAATAAATAAGTTTGTCAAAGCTCCCAAAACCACACTAAAGGAGCGCATTAGCAGACTTCCTTTGGCAGCTCATTCCAGAACTGTATGATGTAATTTTTCTGAATGTTTGAATCAGGCCTTAGGCATCATTCCCACTTCAAGCTAGTGGTGTGCTAGCAACTTTCTTGCCAAATCCCAGGCAAGTGCAGCATGCATATAAATAAAGCAGGGTTTCCCCAAACTTTGGCTGGCTATGACATAGATAATATTTTTTTTTCCTGGACTGAAACTGTTTCCCTGCCATGGCTGAAAATGGGAGGCACATGGGTACTATAATATTCCAATGTTGTTGTTTTATTTATAAAAAAATACAGTGTTACCAGAATACAGTGGTACCTCGGGTTACATATGCTTCAGGTTACATACACTTAAGGTTACAGACTCCGCTAACCCAGAAATAGTACCTCAGGTTAAGAACTTTGCTTCAGGATGAGAACAGAAATCGTGCTCTGGCGGCATGGCGGCAGCAGGAGGCCGCATTAGCTAAAGTGGTGCTTCAGGTTAAGAACAGTTTCAGGTTAAGAACGGACCTCCAGAATGAATTAAGTACTTAACCCAAGGTACCAGTGTACTTGGGATCAGCTCATAGGAGCAGGACCTGTCTTGGTCAGACCATTGGTTCAGCTAGCTCTGAATTATCTATCTATGCTGACTGGGCAGTGGCCCTCAAGGGTTTCCAATAGGGAATCTTTCACAGTCCTGCCTGGAAATTCCAGCGAGTGAAAATGGAACCTTCTGCATGGAAAGCTTGTGCTCTTCCACTGAGCTACAGCCCTTCCCAGAAGCAGACAGCAGTGTGTTTGCCTGCCATGGTGACAGGCCCAGCATCAGCATGGAACCCACTGGGGCTGATGCCTGGTTTGCTCTTCTAGCACATTCTGTCACTACCCAATACCTACTACCTGAAAGTGGTGGTCAGGGACAAACTGACAGGTTGGTTCCCAGTGTCTGGTGCCAAGTAAATCCACTCGCTATACAAGGGTGGAACTGGCTGTCTCATCTGCTTCACTTTACACTCATGAGTGGGCTTAGCTGGTGGCAGTGCCATGGCTACCAGTGAGTTCACAGAGTGAGTGCAAAGGGAATAATAATAATATTATAATAATTTATTATTTATACCCCACCCATCTGGCTGGGTTTCCCCAGCCACTCTGGGCGGCTTCCAACAGAATATTAAAATACAATAGTCTATTAAACATTAAAAGCTTCCCTAAACAGGGCTGCCTTCAGATGTCTTCTAAAAGTCTGATAGTTGTTTTTCTCTTTGACATCTGGTCAGAGGGTGTTCCACAGGGCAGGTGCCACTACCAAGAAGGCCCTCTGCCTGGTTCCCTGTAACTTGGCTTCTTGCAGCAAGGGAACCGTCAGAAGGCCCTCGGCACTGGACCTCAGTGTCCGGGCAGAACGATAGGGGTGGAGACGCTCCTTCAGATATACTGGACCGAGGCTGTTTAGGGCTTTAAAGATCAACACCAACACTTTGAATTGTGTTCGGAAATGTATTGGGAAGGTGAGGCTGGCAGCTGCAGTAGTGCTGACGCTCAGAGGAGACGGCTCTGAGGGGGGGTCAGTCAGCACTAAGGGGTAGTCTGCTGAGGGAAGAGCCCTGTAAAATCTGAAACCAGGCTTGAATGGTGATGCTTCTGTGATTTGCCTGCACTAATCAGCCATAGCAAGCACTGCTTCAGAGACTTCCAGTGCACCCTCAGGACAGTTATTGCTGCCTGGGAAGTGATAGAGAAAGTGAGAGGGTGGTTTCTGCCAAATCCAACATGATGGTTTGATTGCTTCCTCCCTTGTGGCATACCAATCTCTCTGGTAGCACACTTTGGGGGATTCTGAATAGAGATCCCACCTGGTTACTACTCTCTTTCCTAGTTAGGAAGCTGTTTGACTCATGCAACTGGCCTCACATACCCCCCCCCCCCCCCGTATGCAGCCCCTTCTTGCAGAAAAATAGCTGTCACACACCAAGTGTGAATGGGCCTTCAGTAACATGCTTCAAAGTATTCTGGTCCTCCACTCAGGGTTAATCAGGGGTTTGCATGCAGATGAAGGTGATGGATGGTTGGGGAAGGACCCTGTGTGAGGAGCAGGGAAGGAAAGATCTCCCAGACTGTGAGGCTGGGAGAGTTCACCTCTTTCTGTGTGGGGCAAGTTAAGATCTACCTGTAAGAGAGGACTTTGCAGTCTCCTTTTTCTCTTTTTTCTGTTTAGATTAGTTTATTTTTTGTTGTAACAGATCATGAAATGTCTTAATAAAATTTTATTGGGGAGAAAAGGATTCGGGTATGCAATGTAGTTGGGAAGTGCTGCTATTCTCCCTACACACACACACACACACCCTTCTGTGGTGCTGAAATGTCTCCATTCCTGTTTGAAGGGTTCTGTCGATGACTGGCCTGACTCTGATTGCTCTTGGAACAGGAGGTATCAAGCCCTGTGTGGCGGCGTTTGGTGGAGACCAGTTTGAAGAGGAGCATGTAAGAGTTTTGTTTCTTTTATCCATGTGGTTTCTTAATGCTTTTTTAAACATAGCACTTAGCAGGGATGGTTATTCCCTGACCTATGGGCTGTATCTGGACTCCTGAAGCAATTCATGGTGGTCCCAAACTACCATTCCAACAATTTGCCTTCTTTCTTAGAAAAAAACAACCCTTATAAAAAAACATTGTCCAGCAGTTGACATTATTAAGTCCCACCGTTCCTCCATTGATCTGTTATACAGCGGGGAGGGGGGAGGTGCTGTTGCTTCTTTTCACCTTCCAAAGGGTCCCTTCTACATCTGACCTGGCATCATTCTTTGAATGTTGGTGATATTGTTAGATAGTCTCAGAGAGGTTTGGGAAACAGGAAGGAATACTCTTTCCTGTTTCCTTTCTAAGACTTCCTGTCAGTGTTGCCTTACCAGAGGGAGAAGGAGCTCCTTTGCAAAAGATAAAAAAGAAGCTGTGTTTCTGCTCCCCACGGCAACAATGGAGCAGGAGCAGGCCCTCTCATGCCAGCTTGTCTCCCTTCATCTGCTGAGTGTGTGCCTGTATATGTACGCTGCCTGTTCTGAGTGTGTGAGTGTGTGTACTGCAATGCAGCCCTTGGAATGGTGGTCAAACTCTCAATGTGACTATCAAGCCCCCTCAAAGGGTTACTCACCCCTGGCTCATCATTTTTAATAAACAGTCAAATGCAATGTAATGAACATTCATTCTTGACTATCCATGCAAAAGAGACAATAGCAAGGTTGCCTATATAAAGGGTAGCTTTGGGTATTACTCAGAAGCTCTGTCCATGAGAAGTGTGCAACTTGCTCATCCTCTGTCCACATCTAGGGAGCCTAGTAAGTTGCCTTATGCCATGTCATAGGCCTTGTCTAATGTAACCAAGCATAGTTAAACTCTGTCTGGTAGCAGTGCTCCAAGGTCTCAAACAGAGCAAGGTATTTCTCACCACCTGCTACCTGATTCATTTTGCTGGAAATGCCAGTGGCTGAACCTGGTGCCTTCTGCCTTCAAAGCATGAGCTCTGCCTCTGAGCTAAACCTTTCCTCCCACACTTCTCTGAAGCCTCTGAGGAACAAACAGGAAAATATGCAGGATTTGGTCACTGCTGCCAACTATGGCTTGAGGTCTCGTAAAACATGGACATCTGTGGAAACAAAATGGGATGTCATTGGACAAGCGCCACCTGAAGTTGCTTACTTCCATTTAGTCCCTCCCTCCATATCTCAGAAAGCATCATCGACGGCACAGGTGACTGTGAGCTGCGGTGGTTGGAACTGAAGAAGCAGCAAATGGAGTTCCTGCATTCCTTTGCCAAAACTTTGTGCACACAAGGCAGAATCTGTTTCCTTGGAACCTGTTTTTCCATTTCTTTGCCACCACTTACCCTAAGGATACTCTCTTATGCCATCACGGAAGCTAGGCTGAAAACAACTCTCTGAGCTCTTGGACGTTCCCATTACCTACTACCCACCGTGGCTACATGGAGATGCCAAATAGGGCTAAATGGACCACTGTCCAAACTGAGAAGGAAACTCTGGCATTAACAATTAAGGAAACAAGTTGAACCTATGCAACAAAATGGTGCAATATGTCTCCTCTTAAGAGTTCAGGCCACTTCATTTGCCCTCCTTCCCCATTTTCTTTTTCCAACCAATGCTCAGGATGATATGGCTACTGAGCATATTCAGTTCTCATTGTACTGTTTTGAGTGAGTCCTGCCCCCCATAATATGTGTGTGTGTGTGTGTGTGTGTGTGTGTGTATTTATGCTGAACCTGCTGTTCCCCCAAGCATGCTGATACTTCCCTCTTTTCTCTCAGTTGCCCCATTTTGAGTCCATTGCTGTTGGCACTTGTCACAAAGTTCACTATTAAAGTCAGTGTTGGGAACATTAATGGTGTCTGTGTTTCCAATAAAAATCATGTGCAAAGCTGGTCAGTGCAAATACACCTTGTATTTCATGCTGGTTTAAAGAACAACTCTCCCTTACTTTCCACTAACCTTGCATACCTCTGCGTCCTAATCTTCTTTTCCTCTCTTTCTCTGTTTGTAGTTTCATACCCCCAAGCCCAGAGCATGGGGAGTTTTTTCTACTGTGCATGGCTTACCAGCACAAGGTAAATGTGTATTTAAAATAAGATTTCAGCAAGGAATTCTATCTATTACGTTACTAGCAGTTTACGTTACTGTAGTGTTCCCCATCCTAGCACCAACTGCATTCACTTTCTCACATAGCTCATGAAACCTAAACAATAGGATACCTTCAGGATATTGAAAGTTCCTAGCATCCCCCGAAAGCCTGTTTGTTAATGATCAGGCAGGCAATATTTTTGATCAAACATGAGATTGCATATTTTCACAGCCCTGCATATCATCTCTGTAGCTGCGGATGGATGTACTGAGTTATTTTATTGCATTTTGGTTGTTTATGTTTGCCTGTTGTTGGGGGGGGGGAATCATGTAGTTAGCATCTGGGCCTATGTCAGAAAATAATATTACAACACAGATAATCATAGATTTAAGGTATGGGGAAGTATCGTTATTAGGCAGAGAGCTGACAACATAAGAATCACACAAATCATGTAATTTGGCTGGGGAAGGGAAAGACACATAAAAGATTTGTTTGAGTTTAGAAAAAGTAATTGTAATTGACATTAGGAATCTTCCTCTGCTTATCTCAAAGTAGCAGCTCCTGAGGGTTATATCATTCCCAGAAGTGCAACATCTATGACTAATAATAATTAGTAATATTTTGTAATCAACTTCTAATTAACAACTAATTAGTATGTGATTATAACAAGAACACACAGCACTTGTTTTCAAAATGCTTTGCAGATTCCCTCCAAATTAATCACTGTGCTCTTGTCTGAGAGGTTAAGTATTACCTTCCTGGGTTAAGTTGATCTTTAGAAGTTGTTAAAAGCTAATCGTTAATGGAGACTAGGAGACCTTTGAATGTTTCACCCCAAAATTCCAAACTCTGAGTGAAGAAACAGATGTTTTCTTTTGGAAGATCATTATCATGTGCACTCTGCTTCAGCGGTGTATTCCTTAAGGAGGATGTACTAAGGTTCACTTCATATGTAGGAATGTAAGCAGGCATTGATTTGTGTTCTGTGTTCATCGTACGCAGTATTGTTTCTGCTCTGCTGCATGTCAGCATCCAACAAAAACTACATTATTCGTCTTGCTGTCCACTGTGGTGGAATTTTACATAATTAATTACATTCTTGTTGCATTATTCGACAACATTCCTTCCAGTGCAAAGGCCATTTATTGCAGTGCAAAGGAAGCACAGTGCAAATGGAAGGGAACCCCAGCAACAATTATGCAATCATTTGCAGGCTGAAAACAACCACAATGAATACCAATCCTATTCGCTGGATTGATTTCCATTCTGGACATGCACTAAATAAGCAAATGTCATTAATTTCCCTTCCTGTTTCCATTTCCATTAGAATTCTCCAACATCCCTGCGAAAAGCAGGCATGTGAGCAGACTCATGTTTCTGCTTTCCGCGGGTTATTTGGCCTGCAAAAAAGAGCAAGCGCATGCATTTACCCTGCAGGTTGCTGTGCTTCAATTTAATGTGCATAGGTTCCAGATGCACACTGAGAAGGGGAATAACACTTGTCACACTTGACTTCTGCAAAGAAGGCAGGGTAGAGTATCTTTCGCAGGGACTGGGACCTTGGTGTTCAGCCTACAGAGCAAGGGTGACCTGGCAGCTTTTATACAGGCAGCACCACATGGTCTATTCTAGCCTACTGCTGTGAAGAGAATTACTTGCTGTCTGATGTGACTCTTTTCCTTGTAGTTCTCCTCAGGCTGGAGCTTGTTAGAACTCACGGGATGCCTACCTGCTGCAGGCCACAGATTTAAGGCTTACTATGGGCTTAAGTCAGGGGACGCAGGTGGTGCTGTGGGTTAAAGCCTCAGCGCCTAGGACTTGCCGATCGAAAGGTCGGCAGTTCGAATCCCTGCGGCGGGGTGCGCTCCTGCTGCTCGGTCCCAGCGCCTGCCAACCTAGCAGTTCGAAAGCACCTCCAGGTGCAAGTAGATAAATAGGGACCGCTTACCAGCGGGAAGGTAAACGGCGTTTCCGTGTGCGGCTCTGGCTCTGGCCAGAGCAGCGATGTCACGCTGGCCACGTGACCCGGAAGTGTCTCCGGACAGCGCTGGCCCCTGGCCTCTTAAGTGAGATGGGCGCACAACCCCAGAGTCTGTCAAGACTGGCCCGTACGGGCAGGGGTACCTTTACCTTTATGGGCTTAAGTCAATGTGTTTTTATCTGGCAGGCAAAATCCTTGACTTCCCTTCTTTTTGTCACTCAGCTTTATGCCAATTTCTTGACATACTGTTTAAAATGAGCCACCCCAAACTATTCAGTGTATTGCAATGTAAGTTCCTGCCCCTGTGTCTTAGGATCACTTCTCCCATTATGCTTTAAAGTAATGGGTGCATTATGGCAAGCTGGAGTATATATTCTGTGGCAAGGAAGGTAGGATTATGTGCAAAAAATTGTGATTGAGAAGGTTGTGTACATACACAAGACATTGCATTGCTGTTCTTTGCATCAAACATTGTATCAAATGCCTGTATGGACCTCTTTAGGTACTCATGGGCAGCAGAAGGCAGTACTGACTAGTTAAGGGTTCCCAAATGTATGTATACTGTTGTTTAATCAGGTACTTCAGATACTTTGGATTATAACTCCCACCAGCCCCAGTCAGCTGTTGTGGGAGTTATAGTCTGAAACATCTGGCAAAGACTGCACCATCATACCACCTATGACTCCCTCCAAAATCATAAGGTGTAGAACTGCCCTTACTCTGCAAAACAACATGTACAAATAAGAATTTCACTACCACTGCAAGATGGCATGTCATTTCCTCACCCTCACTACTGCCACTTAACAATATAATTCATTTACACACGGTGGGGAGTTGTGCTTAAAATATTTGCAGACTGTTGTCAACTGCTACCTAGCCTACGAAATTCACTTCAAGATAGATGGAAATTGTGTTGAATTGTTGTAGTGCTGGTCATTTTGAATCCTGCTCCAGAAATTATGACAAGGACATTGAAATCAATTTGAATGCATTTCAGAAATCTACCACATGTTCACGATGGATCCCTCACCTCTTCTCCACATTCTGTTTTCACATGACACCTGTGTTCTTGGGATATTTTAACACTTTCATGACAAACCATCTCTCCTGCAGTTCTGTCAAGACTTTTTGCAGCTTTGAACTATTTGCAACGCCATTATGGATGAAAGAGAAAACAGACTCCCCCAAATGTTGTGAGTCCTGTGAGCTCTCTTGCTCCATGCAAGTGGTGAACTGTCTGCAACCCACTGTCTTTGGGATATGACAGTGGCTTTATGACACTCCTGCATGCACAAGAATGACTACGCATGCAGCTTTACAAGCTCTGTGCTGCAGGGTGACCTCAAGCAAAATATGCATCTGCAAGAATGACTACAGCTTTCAAAATACAGTGTGGTAGAGAGTGAAAATGCATGTGCACAAATATCCAGAGTTTTGAATTAAAGCAAATAATTGAGAAAGCAGCATGGAAGTACATCAGGAACTGAAGGGATTTCAAAGCAACCAACAGAAATCCACCAAAATCCAATTACACCGGAATCCAATTCTTGGAACCAAGAAAATGGCACTGACAATGGGATCTCTTCTGTAGGCTTCACACTTGGATTGACTGACTCAGGATTCGCTTTCTTTCCCCTCCGTGGCATCAAGATTATTCAAGAGATGTACCAGATGTGATTGCTCATAATGAGACATACATTTACATCTTAATTGTGGACTCCCAAGTTGGGGAGGCATTTAGGTGTGGAAAAGCCAGAATCAAAATAAATATGTCAAGGGGCTAAGGCTCATGCACTGCCTATTTGGAAATTCACACCTCACTTTATGGATGCTGCTGCTGGGAAGTAACAAAGTGGGGATTGATCTTTGAAGTTTTCTTCTGCAACTGCTAAGTGTTGACAGATGCAGTTGCTCAGCAGGTGCCTGTGCATGGTCTGTGGGAGGTGGAAACCAGTGAAGTCATCAAAACTGGTTAATTCAGGCATAAGATGCTTTAGGGATTTTGAGCCTGGTGATCCTTTCACCTTCCCTCGAATCCTAATGAGATCTCTAAAAAAGTCACCAGCCCATGATATCCACAGTACAGCTTTGAAAGTCCATGCGAATGCTGAAATCATGCTTTCAAAAGCTTGAGAATGACTGCTGACAGAGCTTTAAGGCTATAAGGTCCTTCATGCAGCATGGACCTCAAGCAAAATAAATAACTTCAAACAAGCTACATGCCAAGAATCCCAAGTGCCTTCATAATTTCAGAGTCCGTCTTGAATACTGGAAAGCACCAAATGGATAGCAATATGCTAAAGCAAGTGGAGGTGGTGCATCATTTACATCAGTCTGTATAGGCGCAGGCTAGAGATAGGGGAGAAATTGGATTCAGTTTGCATTTAAAGCCAAATTTAGCAAATTTGCATTTTCTGAAACACTACGAGATCTGAAACAGACATCCTTTAGAATTCACATTTTTCTAAATTTTGTGATGCAGTTCTCTAACCACCTAATGTATACCCAAAAAAGGCATATATTAGGGTAACAGTATGCATAAGCATGAATATATTAGTGAAAATAACATTCAATAATTCATTATATTAGGAGAAATAGCTTGCAAAAATGTGTTTATTTGGAGAAATTCACACATGCAGAAGAATTTCATGAGGATTTAAAAGAAAACAGAAAATCCACAAAATGCTGCTGAAATGCTGAGAATTGATTTTAAGAAGGGATCAAAACTGACAGACCCTACTATCCCTAGTCACAGTCACCAGGAAAAGCACCAAAAATGGTATTACACAGGGACAGCCAAGGTGGTGTCCTCCAGATGTTTGGGACTATAATTCTCATCATAGTCAATGTGGTGAAGAGTTAGGGATGATGGAAGGTGTAGTCCACATCTGTCGGGACTCACCTTGGATAACCCTTGTCTAACAGCAGTTAGCAAACCTTGCTCGGTCTTGGGTTTGATGGATAGGCTGTAAGGAACCAGTGTTGCCTTCACATAGCAGGGCTATGGTCCGATAGATGGTAGTGGGGATTATTTAGCTCAAGGGGCTAATAGGTAAGTGGATGAAACAGTAGCACAATTTGTCCCTTAACAAGCAAGTTAAAGAGTTCTGGTGAAAAGTCGTTTGCAAAATCTTAATATTTATTTTCGTTACTTGTATTTCTGTATATATAATTAGTAATCCGGAAACCAAATTCAGCTGCAGAAAATTACATTTGCTATACTTAGTGTGAGCAAAAAGGTTTCTGTGCATACTAATTATGGTCAACAGCTCTTGATTTCTATAATTAAGCTATAGGGTAAGCTTGGACTTTTTTATTTTCTGTTTATAGAAAATGTGGCTAAGCCATACTTCCCTTTCAATATTACTGTATTCACTCAAAATTAAATTCAGCTGTTTCCAGATGACCCCAGTTCATCCTGATTTGTTTATAGGGAGGCTAGATGATGTCAGCTATTCACTGAACATTGAATGTGGTGAGGTTAAACAATGCTGCATGTTCCCTGTGACTTTCTTTGTCATAAAAAGTTCATGGGGTGGGGTTTGTTGTGCAGGACCTTCCAAGCACCTGTAATTAGACAATCATAATTTGCCAGCATGTGATTTAATCCCACCCCTACATAGTGACAGTCTGGAAGCAATCATAGATTCACACTTATCAGAATTTTGTGATACAGTTCTCCAAGCACAAAACAGTTACAAAAATGCATATATTAGGGGAAAGTGTGCATAAAAATAAAGCTATTTGTGGAAATAACATACAAAAGTGCATTGTATTTGGGGAAGATGCTTGCAAACATTTGTACCTTAGTCAAAACTGCATATTAAAATACGTTTAATAGGAGGAATTGGCACTAAAATGCTGATGCATTTAAAAAAGAATTCTTAAATAGCTGCAAAATCTGGAGAACTGATTTTAAGATTGGAAAAATGAGAAACTGGGAGAACCTAGATAGATAGAGCCTTTCATCTACATGTTGTTGTTCATGAATAAATGCAACTACAGTGGTACCTCAGGTTACATACGCTTCAGGTTACAGACTCTGCTAACCCAGAAATAATGCTTCAGGTTAAGTACTTTGCTTCAGGCTGAGAACAGAAATCGTGCTCTGGCGGCGCGGCAGCAGCAGGAGGCCCCATTAGCTAAAGTGGTGCTTCAGGTTAAGTACAGTTTCAGGTTAAGTACGGACCTCCGGAACGAATTAAGTACTTAACCCGAGGTACCACTGTCTTGAAGTTCTCCTGACTCCGGCTGTTTCCTGGACATACCCATTGCAAGATTTCCTCACACAATGAATACCCTGCCCAAACCCACAGAATACTTCACTGTCAGCATAAAAAGGTCTTTGGATACAATTGAAAGTTCAAAGTGAGGGCGCTCGCCAGATCTCCGCCATAAGAGTCTGCCACAGCATGGGACCAGTATGCTGTGGACCCCAACTTGTTGTTGAAGCCAGCTGGTCCTCTGTAACATGAGGGACAACAAACAGCATTTCTCTGTGTGAGCTCAGTGAGCAAGCTGAGATATGAAAAGCTAAAATCAACAAAGGCCCTTTCAATTTCATTATAAAAATAATCAGAGAGAAAGCCTAATAGATGAGCAGGGGGAGGATGTTCCAGAGACAAAGCACCATGATTGAGTCCCATCTCTTCTTGCTGTTCACCTCCCCTCAGAAGATGGAGGCACTCTGATCAGGTCCTCCAAAGAAGATATTAAAGGTTGTGCGGGCTCATGAAGGAGCTTTACCTAAATATGAAAGTATTTTGGGGTAGTAAATTGGCACAAGGAAGGGTGGTTTACAAACTGGCGAAAAATAAACAAAGGTTCGCTGTTGCACCTCTTAAATATTATTAAGAAAATAATATTTGGATTCCACCCATTCATTATCATAGTCTGCCTGTGAAACTCCACAACCTTGAGCACTGGAAGGTAGCTCTGCACATAAAAAATCTATATGGGGCAATTTCTCATTACTGTATAACGATTTTGAACCTTTTTATAAATTAAATAACCGCAGGAGTTCATGTAAAAAGAGGAGCAGACATTTACATATATTGCTCTCCCTCCTGCCATTTTCTCACGTCGGAATCAGCCTGTGCCAGTACAAAGAGAACTGCCTATTATTTTTGCCAACTTCAGAGTCAATAATAGTGAGAGGTGCCATTAGAGCAGCACTTTGGGCAAACAGAGAGGGGCCCCACTCAGCAGGAGGAGCTACAAACACAGCAGGGCTGGCTTCCCACACTTTAAAGTACGTGAAGTAATGCACATTACCATCTTAAAGAGTCCCTTCTCTAAGTCCAGAATCAAAATCATCTAACTGTGCTACTCACATTAGAGTATAGCTGAATAGCTGTAAATTGGCCAAGGCTTCTGAGCACATATTGAGTCTGAGTTTTTTTATTTCGCTGGAGGCTCTTTGCTCTGCTCTGTCATCCACAATTAAATAAGTGATTGTGAAACCTGAATCTTTGGCCTATTACCTGGAAACTTGTTGCTCTTGCCTGGTTCTAACTTCCTGAGCTGGGCAACTGGAACACTTTTGATTTCTATGGCTTATTTTTAGTTGTGTTCTGATTAATGAAAAGGAGCAGCCATAAGATTCTGCATGGCTTTGCTAGCTTTTTTAGATTGCCCTGGCATAAGGCATGGCTGGCTGGCTGGCTGGCTGGAATCCACACTGTAGCATTTTGTTGTAAATTCCACCTGTATCTGCATGTAATGCATATTAGTAATATCAGTTCTTCTTCTGTGCTCCTGGTTAGCATAAGCAAAAGTTAATAGCCCCTTGAATTTGTCTAGCAAGGATATTTTTAGCCTACAGAAGTAGGTTCCGTTGAAATAAATGAGCTAATACTACGAAGCAAATGTACATAAGGCTGAAATGTAATTTATATAATCCCAATTATTTCTTGCCTAACTATGGCTTCACGTTGCCAACTTCTTCCACCCTTTTCCTTATCTGAGCTGTTGGTGTATGCTTTTTATAATGAATATGTTTCTTTTCCTGTTTATGTTTTTTGGGAGAATATTGCCTAGACATGATGAGCTGTCAAGCACTGCCAAGTTGGATTGAATGAGGCTATATTGGGACTCAATTAAAATGCTCCTTCTGAATAAGTAACTGCTACTCTCTCTGTAAATCCCCCTCCCTCCATCATGCAAAGAGAAGAGAATCTTTCCTTCTACTTGTGTATTTATATAGAAGTGTGAAGAAAGAGAGAGAATCTATATCTTGCCTTGATTTTAACCTTGCATTTTATTTTAGGTCAATACAAATGTATAATTCATACTGGAGTGGAATTGATGGAGCCCCGTTGACAAAACCATTTTTATGTTTCTAAGCAGTGTTTTAAAAAATCTCTGATGTTGATTTGATCTTCTCTCATTTCAGGGCCAGGAAAGAAGCAAGTTCTTCTCTGTCTTCTACCTGTCCATTAATGCAGGAAGTCTGATCTCTACTTTCCTTACCCCTGTGCTGAGAGGTCAGTGTTGATTAACAACATGGATGGATGATATTCCCCCAGATATTGTTGGGCTACAACTCCCATCATACTTGACCATTAGCCATGCATGGTGCGGCAATAGGAGCTGGAGTCCAAGAACATCTGAAAGGCCACCAGTTTCCCAGCACTGATTTAGAATGAAGGTGGGAATTAGATGCAGCATGACTATCCCACTCCCTTAGCTAATTGGGTTTTACTGACTTCCATGTGAATAAAATCATATGTCTGTTTGGAGTGACTAGACCACTGTGATTCTGCTTAAAGAATGGAGAGGAGTTGTTTTTAAAACGGGATACAGTTTATATGTACAGCACTGGAACTTGGAGGGCTCCACAAAGAACACAACAGAACCCCATTCCCCCTTAGGAGGTGGAAACATATGGATGACTCTTTAGAAACAGTGCCAGGGCAGTCTGGGGAATGGGAGACATGGAAGCAGGAGGTCCACCTAACCAGCCTTCTCTACTTGGGGAAGGATTGCAAACGTGGAGTTCATGTTCCTTGAGTGAGTGGATCAGAGATTAGAGGACAAAGTGGAGATCTCAGAGTTGCACATGGACCTCCTGTTCACCAGAACAGCATGGCAAGCTGAATGCCTGTGCCTATGCCTATGCACTATAGTGGGGTTTGGGGATAGAAAAGGAGGAAACAATGCTCTTTTATCTGGTAGGGGGATTCCTTCATGTGCAGGTGCTGTACCCATGTTGCAAAGGATTGTGTCGTGTTTGTTTGTTTGTTTGTTTGTTTTAAGTACCATAAGACTTTATGTGATATAAACATTGAAGAGAAGATGTGATTTTTAAAGAAACTAAAAGAATTCAAAAGAAGGGTCAGGAACATTGGACGGGTGTGGAAGAACACAAAAGGTTGATATATAAAGGCTTTAACTATTATTTAAAGAGAACTCTGATATGTTCACTATAACTGATTTATGGCACAGGTCATCCTCCTATGACTCTGGAGCACTGCTATGCTAACCTAGCAACACTATACATTGCAGCAGGATCCAACTTGCATTTCCCCAGCTGCTGCTCGTGATCTTCATTCCATTTCCAAACAGAAGGGCTGCTACCCTCAGACCAGCACAGAGTTCAGTACTCTAAATCCCATTGAGTTAAAAGCACAGATAATTGTATATTGGGCTATGACCAACAGATCTGGGACAAACAAAATGGTAGTCATTACAAGATAATGCCAGCCTGCCAGAGATGCCATGCTCTTTTGCTTGTCCTATATTGTATCACTGAAGGGAACAATATAGGAAGGAGGAAATATCTTACAGGTAGTCAGATAAAGGAGTTTTCCCTCCTGGTCTCATCTTCTCCCATAGAGAAGACATGACAAATACCGTAGATTCCGGCATATAAGATGACTTTTTAACCCCGGAAAAGAGGTTAAAAAGTCAGGGGTTGTCTTATATGTCGGGTATGGCTGCAGTGGGCGGCAGGCTCCACTCCACGCTGGGAGAAAGCTGCCGGGTGAAGCTGCCCAGCGATGCTAAGCTGGCTTCGCTGGGCGGCTTCCTCCCAGCACGGAGCCCGATGCCCACTGCTATTTCGGAAGCTGCCAAAGCTGCTGCCGCCGCCGTAGTGAGCAGCAGGCTCCACTCCGCGCCAGGAGGAAGCTGCCCAGAATTATACATTCTGGAGTGTGCCCAGAGAAATAATTTAAGATAATAACATAATACCAATTTCTCTTCTACATCACAACTTTCAGGAGCATTATAGATTTGCAAAGGTTTTTAGTTAATGTGCCAAACTGAGTAAAGTTCTCTCCTGACCACCAAGTTGCAAAAGCCCATTTCAATCAAAACATCACTACCACCCTGATATTTAACATGTCCAAGTTAGACTAAATGCTTCCCATTTCTTGCTTCATGTTTTGACTGCTCTATTTGGTAGCAGGAGTATGATAGCAACGTATTGAGAACAGTTGAGATGTTGTTAGGGCCAGGCCACGATCATTCTGGGATCTTCAGAACAGCAGTAGAGGCAGAATTATGCAGCTTGCTCTGCATTAAAGAATATAGAAATCTGCCATACAGCATGTCAGACCGTGTAGATCAGAACTGTCTACACTGGCCGCCAACAGGTCTCCAGGATTTGAGACTGGGATATTCCTTCCCTTACCTGGAAACTGGATTGAAACTGGGACCTTCTTCCTGAAAAACAGATGCTCTACAACTTCATTATGACCCTTCCCCATACTGTATATGTTCTTTCTTGAGAGCTGGTGGAACGCAGCATGACATCACCTGGTGAGCATAATCTAGTGGGATCACAAGTTTGCAGACCTTTGTAAATCACATTGTCATTGACTTTGCATGGCCACCTATCCACAATCATCCAGTGAGACCTATGCCAGAAAACACTGCCCTAAAGTTCCCCGGCCAGTCTCCCACCCATACACTGACCAGATAGACCTGTTGAGCTTCAGCAAAATTGTTGTGTTCTGTGTTTTCAGCCCATGTCCTGAGATGCAACGAGTGAAAGCAGACAGAACAAGAGGTTATCTTTAACATTGCACAGAGCAGCTCTCAGGAGAAAAACAATCACATCCACAGGAGCAAAGAGAGGACCATTTGTGTGTCTTGTGTGTCTTGTGTGTCTTGTGTGTCTTGTGTGTCTTGTGTGTTGTTTTTGAAACCTATTTAGTGTCTGGGGTTGGATTGGGAACTTGCTTGCCTTCTATATTTAATCTAAAGTACAAGGCAGAAAGCAAAGCTATTTACCTGTGTCAACACGGGTAAGTAGGTGCTGCTCAGAACATTTTGTAGCTGATTGAAAAGGAAGCTTCTTTTAGGCTCTGCATCTTATATCAACATAGGTCAATGCCAGGACAAATAAATATTGTGGCATGGTGCAGAGTGGAATGTTTGGTTCTTAAGAGTCTTCCTTGAAGAGAAAAAAGAAGCACATTCCCTTTAAAATTTGGCTGTTTTGTGTGGTCTCTGTGGCTACTATATTAAGAAAGCTATATTAAGTCCCAAACAGCTAAAAACGTCCTCTGGTGAAAAACAGAAATAACATGGGCAGTTCTGGACTATCAAATTTCAGCTTATGCCTCTGAAAGCAAAATACTGTAAATAACCCAACTTTAGGCACAAACACAAAGGCAGCATTATAAACTTTAGATAAATATGTCACACATTAATAATAGCCAGTATTTTTTTTAATCCTGTTGGTGTTCAGCTGTGAAATTGTTTTGTTTTCATTTGTTCCGGTGCAGAACAAACAGCATCTCTGCAACCACTTCTCCTGGAATATTTGCAGCTGGGTGTATGTAACCCTTGATTCAGAAGTTGGGCCACGTTCATGAATCTAGAGGTTTCTCTCTGACTTTCACTGTGTTCTGGCTTGAGTACCCAGCCAGGAGAGCCTGGGACTCCAGTCTGGATGCCTGGGTAACTGCTCCCTCCCCATCACTTTCACACCTACTACATATATCCAGGCACACACTGTTGGGAAGTGTTCTTATCAACAAAGTAATGTTGTGGCTTTTGGAGTCAGTGCAATGTTAATGTTTTGTGTATGGAAGATTAATTAAGGCAGGAGTAGTCATCAACCATTTTGGGGCAAGTTTGCAGATTGGATAAATGGGCACACATTTAAAGTACATCCAATGCACATTTGAAGCACACAATTCCAAACCAAGAAACTTGGCCCTTCCCAGATACAGCAATTCCCAGCACCCATAACAAACCAAATTTCCCAGGATTATTGCAGGGAGAGTTTTGTGTTTTAAATGTGCATGAGATGCACTTTTTAAAGTCATTTGCACCACACACACACCACAACCTAGCACATAGCATAACCTAGCCTATAGGCTACAATAAAATGCTTCTTTTGAGTTTAATTTCAATGAATGTAGGGGACCCTGCAGGCACCAGGGAAAGGTTCTGTGGGCACATGTGAGCCTACAGGTGCCCTTGACTTTAAGCACCAGTTCATACAATTTTTAAAATATTATTCATTACCCACCCTTCACCAGCTGGCTCTGGGGCAGGTTACGACAATTTTAAAATTCAACATTAAAAATAGTTAGAACAAATTACAGTCACAGGAATTGCCCTCAGAATGCCACATCCTAAGAAGTCTTAGAAAGTGAGCAGAGCCCTAGGCACGCTATTTCCTGATCTGCATACATTCTGAGCCACTCACAAAACTGATTCAGTGCATGCAGGTATACTAAGGAAAACTTGTCCTGTGTTGACTTCAAGCAAAGAAAAAGGTGGTAATGGGCATCTCTTTTTATTATGGCATTGGAAGGAAGGATGGGAATCTGAATTGAAACATGATGAAAGGGAGTTCTGTTTCTGCTTCTCTTAGGTGATGTGGAGTGCTTTGGTGGAGACTGCTATGCCTTGGCTTTTGGTGTTCCTGCTGCTCTCATGGTCATCGCTCTCAGTAAGTAGGTGGTGCTGTAACAGAGCAGCGGCAGTGCTAACATCTTATCTACCCCTTTGCAATACTGTATTGCTTGAAGCAGAGCAACTGGATGTACAGTCGCTCACAGCAGAGAATCAGTGTCCACCCAGAGGCCCGGAGAAATGCTGCCTTTTGCTTTGGAGAGAACAATCTGTGCAACGAAAAAGGCAGTGTTTCCTACCACCACCCACCACCACCCCCAGCTTCTATTTGTCTAGCTGCTTTAATGCCCTCTGGAATAGAAGTCTTCCCAGCAAAGACTAGGAGATGCCACTAGACAGCAGCTGATGTTGCAGGAATGGTCCCCCTTCACACACACCAAACAAAGCCCAACAACATGCCAGCAGAATCCTAGAAGCCTCCTGTTTACCACATGGTTCCTTTGTATTCGTGTACTGTGCTTGTTGGATATCATCTGACATTACTGTTTAAAAAGTACATCACAGAAGCAGTCAAGGGAAAACATGCCAGCAAATGCTGCAGTTCTTTTCTTTCACTTTTTTTTTTTTTTAAAATTCTACCCAAAATGGATTTGTTGCTGTTCCTGCTATTTGTTGATATGGCTGCAGATCCTTCAGTGATATGAGGTGGGCACAACTAAGTTTCAGAGCATATATTGGAATGGACCAAAGCTAAGATTTTAGTTAGTTCCCTTCCCCCTCCAAATTGGGTTATTAATAATTATGGCTCAAGGTACGCACACACACATGTGTGCGCGCACACACACACAGAAGCCCAGATTAAATGCCAATTCAAAGCATGCTTCCATTTTACTTGTGTGTTTCTTTACATGTATACTGTGTGCATGCCAACACATGCCTGTGATAGCAACAAAATTAAATGCCAGAACAAATCAGATGACTGGACCATTTAGTCCAGTATTTCATTTGTTACAGTGACAAATGAAAAAAATAATAATCAGATTTTGAGTATTTTTTTATGCATGATGGTTTTCAAATCTGCTCTTGCTTGTGTTGGGTTAGGCAAAACTTAAACAACTTTGTCCAGAATGCTCAATCGCACCACAGGTGCCTCCCTCCATCCCACATCGTTCTCTTCTCCATGAGCAATTAAGCACAACGTAGATAGTGGGGACATCCGACAAAGCTAAGTGTTGGAAGTTTCAGGGCAGACAAAAGAAAATGCTTCTTCACACAGCACATAGTCAAACTATGGAATTTGCTCCTGCTAGATGTATTAACGGCCACCAACTTGGATGCATTTGAAAGAGCAGCAGATGAATTCATGGCGGATAAAGCTGTCAATGGCAACTTGCCATAATGGATACATTCTCCCTCATCTGTCAGAGGCAGCATGCATCTGAATACCAATTGCTGGGAATCTTGCTGTTGTGCTCAGATTCTTCTCAAGGGCTTCTGCTGGGCTTCCAATTTAGCCACTCCCAAAACAGGATGCTGGACTAGATGGGCCTTTGGCCTGGCCCTGCAGGGCTTTTTGTAAGTTGAATTATGGAGTGGATGTGCAGCTGTATGCGCCAGCACCTCCTCCACACTTTATCCCTCTGCCCCATGCATTATTTGAACACCTAAATAAAGTTTATAGCAATCAATGTTTGGGGACACTTAGATTTTTTTTAAAAAAATGCATTCTTTGTCTCAATGGACACACTCTTCGTAAGATTTCTAAAACAGTGGAAAGTGCTTCTGCTTGGTCAAGGCGAGGCACCTGATTTTTGACTGTGCATCCTGCCTACTGAATCCCTCTGTGCCACTTTCCGTGCTATTCTGAAAGGTCCCTGTACACCCAGGACCAACTATGAAAGTTTCTTCATGCAGATGCCTAGCTACATTGGATGTACAGTAACTCCTTTTGCCTACATTCATACCACACTTCTTTTATAGTTGTGTTTATTGCTGGAAATGGAATGTACAAAAAGACTCCACCAGAAGGAAATATCTTACTTGAAATTTGCAAGTGCATTGGGGTAAGTGTGTTTCTTAGATATCCTTTTCATGCATGACTCTGAGATTGTAAAATCATATTTTCCACATGTCTGACCCTGATGTTAATTGATTAGCCATATGAGTTTTACAGTGCAATCCTATATAGATTTGCTTAGAAATAAATTCCACTGCAGTGGAATAATGCCTACTGCTGCTGCTTCTGGCCTCTATGTTGCACACAAACAGGCCCTGGGCAGAATACCTGATCAGCACAATGAAGCAGAGGAGGGGCAGGCAGCCAACATTATCCTGCTCCCTGCTGGATATACTGATTATCTCCACTCTTTCAGTCATCTGCGTAGGGCTTTTATGTCAATGATTCCAAGAGCCAGCTTCAGACTGGAGAAGGGACTTTAGCCAAGTAGCCATTCAGACTCAAAGGTAATACATGGGAATATTTTGTCCAACTTCTCTCAAAGCATAACTGCATGTTGGATCTAAACCAGAGGGCTTGGGGCCAAAAACGTTCATTGGCTCTGCTGCTCAACATCCAGAATGGCTCCCTACCATCCATCATCCTGATTAGTATTACTTTACTCCAGCACTGAGGTCACTGTGACAATTTGCACAACAGGACATTTGAGGCTTAAACAAAAAAAAAAGATTAGGAAAAATATAACTCAGGGGTGTGATGCAATGGACATGTGAAGAATTGTGAATGGTATCAAGGGTTATATTACATCACTTTCTCATTCTCCCCTTCCTAGCATATTAGAATTCAGGGTTAACGAGTGAAATTGATTGGCACTGTATTAACTGCAGTCAAAATAAGTTGTTTCCCATACAATCATTAGTACATAATTATCATATGAAATTCATCACCAGAAGGTGTGGTGAGGGCCACTAGCTTAAGGTGGTTTCTTAAAATGGATTAAATAGCTTGCTAGGGAATGGGTTGCTCAGTGGCTATTAGCCATTACAGATAAATGGAAATTCTCTGTCCAAAGGAAGTGCAATAGATGATGAGGTGCTGGGTATGGCTGCCTCAATAATCATCACACCCTCCTCATTAACATAGGGTTGCCACTGCAGTGAGTAGGGCTCTCTGGGGATCTACTGTTGATCCTCTGGGCCTCCTGACACTTCTGTACCTTATCTCTGCTGTCATTGTTCATCTGCCTCCTCTGGACATGCAAGGAGTGAGGAGAGGGAGGAGGAAAAAACAGCATCCTTCACTTGCCTTGAATTCTCCATCTGGGTCTTGAAGGAGAGGGAAAATAATGGCCAATGACAACAGCAGCAAGGAGGAGGTGGACTCTCTCAGGGATGGGGCCCACTTGGAGTTGGCATTGGGCCACTGACAAAATGTTGGGGTGAATGAAACTTGGTCTTACTTTTCAAGGACAGGAAACTTTTCTCTATCATCTAGATTTTCCATATCAACATTTCCAAAATAAAGGACACTGCAGATATGCGGTCAACTACAGATATGGAGCTTACCAGCAGCTGTTAAATGTTGCCCCTTTTTTCTTGTGAAAAGAAAAAGACCAAGAATTGCAGGAACAATATCAAGCATGCCACGCATGCCATGATTTGCTTTGCTGGACAAAGGGGTATAGAACCCAAGGCCTTATTCATACAACAAATGCCATTACCCAGAAAATAATATCCTTTGTGTCTTGTGGAAGTCATCCAATGAATCAACGGAAAGGATGAAACCTTATTTAAGACAGGGATGAGGAACTCGTGGCCTTCCAGATGTTGCTAGACTGCAATTCCCATCGTCCCTGACCACAGAATATGCTTGCTGGGGTTGATGGGAGTTAGTGTCCAATGGTATCTGAAGGGCCACAGGTTCTCCACTCATGATATATGGCATGAGAGTAGGGTCAATAAAACAATAGAAGATTGTGTAAGAAATGATGTAATTAATTGTAATGGGCTTTATGCAGTGGACTAAGTCAAACAAATGTAGGAGAAACTCCATAACCTACACATCTCTCAATTGTTTTTATTCCCCTCTAGTTTGCTGTTACAAACCGGATCAAAAATCGATCCCGGCACATTCCTAAAAGGGAGCACTGGCTGGACTGGGCCTCAGAAAAATACTCAGTAAGTCAATATTTGGATCTGAAGTATTTTAATATATATTCCTCCAATAAGATGTGAGCTATCAGAGTATAACAGCTAGAATGTAGAAATGGATCAACTCTCCTCATCTTCATTCAAAATCACTGCAAGTGTCTCCTAAAGACCACTGTAAGTGTCTTCAGAGAATATACAAAAAATACATCCCCCCCCCTTAAATTGACTTCAGTTTTTTTGTTCATATGGAACATTTTTGCAACACTGCCTGGGAATCGTAGTTTGAATACAAGGAAACTGAAGCTCTCAACATCAGCCATAGTGGACATTTGTTTGTAAACTGTCCCTCTCCCAAAACAAAGCACCCAAGAACAGAGGAGTTTAGATCTAAACCAACCCAAGTTTGCCACCATGAGCACACTGTTCAGGAAGGTGCATCCAATTCCACCTCTGTGGTTAGTGTGCCTCTATTATAGGCATGTGTTTGTCACAATCACACCTTATGATTTTAGTGTATACCTGAAAAAGTAGTGTGTTCCCTGATACTGAGATACATTGATTTGGTGCAGTGCACGTCTGCCTACCCGTTTTCTTTGTTCCTCCCTTGTGCTTGCTATATTAGCTCACATTGTTTACAGTTCATTTGCTCAAATATCCATAACCAGATCTGCCATGTGTGATTATTCTGCAGTAACTGGGTCACCCCAAATATACATAGGCATAGCTCTCTTTGCATTAGCCTCCAAAGTCATTGCATCTAAAATCTTCCACAACGGAGCTGAACAGATTGAGAAGCACCTGAACACATCAACTGCAGAACTGGTGTAGTTAAAGCATAAAAGTTGATATTAGGGAAAACACACATATTTTTCTACACAGAGTTCACCTCCATGCAGCAAAATTATATTGTCTGAGACTGTTGCTTGTAGACCTTTCTTTCCTACTAATCATTATTGCCTTTTGCTTTGTGTTTCCCTTCACAGAACCAACTGATAACTGAAGTTAAAATGGTGACACGGGTCCTGTTTCTCTTCATACCACTGCCAATGTTTTGGGCTCTATTTGATCAACAGGTAATGTGCGGTACTATCTAGTGTGGTGGCTTCACTGTACCCCTCAGCCCCAGTATCAAGATAATGCAGCTGCAGGACTTTTTTTCAGAACAGGAGCAATGACATCATTGGGTAAAGCACCAGGGTAATTGGCAGACACACTTTGTTCTGGCAAGTGATTGAGCTAGTAATAAGGCTTTCAGGTCCTTTCCTTTAATGGGGTTTCTGCATTACAGTAGGTTAGGTTAGCAATTTAAATGGCAGTAGTACATCTCTGCAAGCTTGTTTTCATTTCTAATAAAAAGCTTAAGGCTACATTTCAGCTGGGCTGAAGATCTTTTCTTAAATTTCAGTGTGCTTTGCAAGTTTAAACCTATGCAGCCAGAAGTAAACACCACTGTGATCAATGGAACTTACTCTCAAATAACTAGGTATAGGGATACAGATAGGGTGCAAAAAAACCTTAGACTTTATGGTGCCACAGGACTCCTTGATTAGCTCCTGCACTTCAGAATTTACCACTACACCACTGTGTGTGAAAGTAAAAGGTGACCTTCACCAGTGACTTTCACAGTCTTATGTTTGGTTCTCTAGTTTTCTAAACTGTTTTTTTTAAAAAAGCTGTCATGAAAATTCATCAGCAAATTGCTCCAAACATGCACAATTTTGTATGCAGTTTTACCTCCTAACACATATCAGTGCGATGCAATTTCCCGTAATCTAATGCATTTTTAACTTCGCCAAACCTTTATTAGGCATTACAAGTATAGGCCATGATAAAACATCCATATATAAAATTTTAAAATATATACAAATAAACAGCCACGTAAAATATGTAATAACGAGGATTTTCATTGGAATTTCTTCTCACTAAATAGTGCCAGTAGTATCTAAGAGATACTGTTGACAAAAAACTTAGCCACCCTTGCAGTTACTTCCAGGTTAATGTCAGACAGATAGGTCAGACAGATAGAAACTAATATTTTCACTGTGCCATGATATTAGACTACCCAAAAAAGGGGATAGCACACGTTTGTGTAGCTGGTTGTACAATGGACAGTAGAAAAGTTTCCTGTAATGCACACATTCAAGCAATTAAACAGAAGAAAAAATCCTCTGATATTATTAGAGACCAAATTAAATTCAGCTTGTATTTAAAGGTGAACCTACCTAACCTGCGGGACGCAGGTGGCGCTGTGGGTTAAAGCCTCAGCGCCTAGGGCTTGCCGATCGAAAGGTCGGCGGTTCGAATCCCTGCGGCGGGGTGCGCTCCCGCTGCTCGGTCCCAGCGCCTGCCAACCTAGCAGTTTGAAAGCACCTCCGGGTGCAAGTAGATAAATAGGGACCGCTTACCAGTGGGAAGGTAAACGGCGTTTCCGTGTGCGGCTCTGGCTCTGGCTCTGGCTCTGGCCAGAGCAGCGATGTCACGCTGGCCACGTGACCCGGAAGTGTCTCCGGACAGCGCTGGCCCCTGGCCTCTTAAGTGAGATGGGCGCACAACCCCAGAGTCTGTCAAGACTGGCCTGTACGGGCAGGGGTACCTTTACCTTTACCTTACCTAACCTGCACTTTTCACAACACTATGCAAACCAAAACACAACCACTGTTGGAAATTTTCACTTCTCCAAATTTTGCAATGCAGTTCTACAGCATATGCTAGGGTAAAGTATGCAATAAAATGCCTCTAGTGAGAACAATGTACAAAAATGCATTGGTCCATCAGCTTTCGTCAAGAGCAAATAATCAAACATCCCCAGAAATGATAGACATTGCGGATGTTCTTTGAATGTGCCAGACACTGTAGAACATATCATTCTGTTTAAATTTTCAATGACAATCCCTACGCATGTGGATATTTAAGTCCAGTGATGTAGTGGGCATATATTTGCCCCACCTCCATTCCTCTTAAGAGATACTGGGGCACATATACACTACAAGCCTATATCAAATTTATTTATACCAATTGTCACAATCAAGATAGGTGATGAGATCCTACACACACTTACATGAGAATAAGTTCAATTGAACTCAATGGGACTTGCTTCTCAATAGACATGTGGTGCATTGCACAGATAAGCCCTTGAAGATGAATCTATCCCTAACGACTTATTTTCCTTTTCATTGAGAAACATTGTTTCCGGGTTTCTTACAGCATTTGACTAACAGAAAAGGTATGAATAAGATACTTCCTTGTGTGGGAAATATACATGTCAAGAACTGGGTATTGCTTAGAAAATCTTACATTTGATTCCATTTTTAAGAACAGCCTTCCTACCTTGGTTGTGTGCATAATTCTACCTGTTTCTTTAGCCTTTTCTTGGTTTGCTAAATGTGCTTCTGTGGATTTTCTCCCTCTTCAAAGGGTAGGCATTTAGGAAAAGAATTGGCAAGGTTCTGTTTCTGATAACAGATAAGGAGAAAATGCACATGCTTTCATTTAACTGCAATTATTATATATGTTAAGAATATATGATGAATGCATTTTCATGTTCTGAACCTTAACAATATTTCATGGCCCTTTTTGGTAATTTGCTATTGCTTTTCTTTCCAATGTTGGTCATGCATGCAGTACTCCATGGTATTCATTTTGATCTGTTTTCTCCTTAGGGTTCTAGGTGGACACTGCAAGCCACTAAAATGAATGCTGACTTTGTAAGTAGATAGGGTCCATTCACGATAATTATATTTCTTCATTAAACAAATTCAAGTCAGTAGTTTAAGTTATGAGCTGGCAGTGTAATAAAGGGTCACACTTCTATTGATTTTAAAATAAGTGCATCTCTAACGGAACAATAATTATAGACTTAATGACTGGTGGGGGGCAGGACGGGAGAACAATTTAATATGGAATAGAAGAGATATGGAGAGTATCCTCCAGCAATTAATATATTTTGGCTCAGTGAGATTCTGAGAGTCCCTAAGCAAATTCCCATTTGCTCTTTAGCCTACTGTGTCATATCATTTATTTAACAAAAATTGTGTACTGCTTGATAATAAAAAGACCCTGTAAGCAATTTACAGATATATAAAATACAACATCAAACTTTTCAGTAAAACCAGATATTTAAAAGCTTTCAAAATATTATTAGATTAAACAGTAGCTAAAAATAGATAAAACACATTACGATCATCTTCATGGTCTTCCACTTACTTTATCATAGTATTGTCATGATTTTCAACCTACTTTGTATTATTACCATCAGCAACAACAGTAATGTTCAGTCAAGGTAGGCAAAGCCAGCTCAAAAGTGTTTTCATGCAGTAGGTGGACAAAATAGGATCTTGGACTTCTGGCTGAAACTCTCTTTGACTAAGGTTATTATAGGAAGATGATGTCTCAGCAGAGAGCTAAAGTCTACTGAAGCCTTATGGATGCAACCATGGCCTATAGTGTGGTTGGTTCTGCCTCTTGGGAAAGGTGGCTGAATTATGGAAGAGCCCTTGCCTGATTTTGCAGTCTTTGACTTCTGAGAGGATGGAGGTCCTGCAAGGGTCTCATCATCTGAGTCCAAGAATGGTGGCAGGGCTGTGTCATTGCACTGGGAGGGCCCCAAATAAGATACTGACAGTTATCTCCATGAGGAAGTGGTCTGAATCTTGTCACCATTGGTGTCCACTGCTGTGCACTACAAGGTCTCAGAGGTCAGGGATCATGACACATGACCAGGCGATTGAGCAAGGCAGGGCTGAGAACATAGTTCCAGTAGAGCATGACTGAGTAATCAGACAAATGCTCAGGAATCAGACAAATGCTCAGGAATCAGACTGAGGAATCAGACAAATACATTATGAAATTCATAAATAGATACAGTCCTGTTCTTAAACAAACAGTGTGTCCCTGTGGCTAGTCCCACGTCTGTTTAGAGATGTTGTCTAAATACAGTTTGGTCTGAAATGCAATGAAGTTTTCTGCTATGGGATCTCTGTTATGTTCGGCAGATGGCTTGCTTCTAAAGCATTGTTCCTTTCATCCTCCCGCATGTGTTAGCTGTCTGCTTCACTGATGTCAGTTCTGCCACAGTTCCCTTATTTTGTTTGCTAACCAGTTTCAATCCTTTAATTTCAGGGAGGATTTGTCCTTCAACCTGACCAGATGCAGGTAAGGCAATGGTTGTCAGCTAGGGCACGTTGCTACTGTGTCGGAACTCGTATTGATGGCACTGGCATAGCACCAGCGATTCGTTGTTTAACCACTTCATCTATATAACTACAGACTGTATCCTGGCATTCCATCAGCACCAGTTGTGAATTACTCCCTATGGTGTATTTAGGACTGCAGCCTAAGTTACCATAAATGGCTAATATAATGCATCATTTGGTTTTTCAGTTCTTAAATCCTCTCTTGATCCTTGTCTTCATCCCAGTTTTTGACTTCGGGCTGTACCCCTTGGTGAACCTGTGCAAATTTAATTTCACGTAAGTACCTGAACTTTCCCCCCTTTTATTTAGAAAATGCAGTACAGATTCATGGATTCACATACTCTTGTAGGTTGAAAATGTCTAAGATTATTAGTCAAGCATGGATAGTTTTATGAAGGAGAGGTAACAGAAGGGAGAATCTCCTTCAATCTCTATAGCCTGTGAGTTCTAGGAAAATGTGGCCTACTAGTTAAAAAAAGATGGACTTTTCTGCAGCTTTTAGATATCCCCTCAAAGCAGAGGGACTCCATGCAAACACCAGCATCTTCTAGTTTTAGTGGTTTGTGGTGGGAGGCACCAGTATTTTTACAACCTTCCAATATTTTTCTGTCAAAGTAGAGCATCTTTACGTATTGAAACACTCTCCTAACTTGTGCTTCACTTCTTTTAGGCCCAAGGGATATCCACACAAGCACAGATATCACATTTTGAAAATGTTGGTCATGATAGGTGCTCTGGGAGATGAGCAATTTATTTCTTACATGCCTTCAGCACTTGTAGTTCAATAACCCAAGGCAATTTTTCTGTCTGCTGCCCTAGAAGGGAGTTGGAGATAGATCATCAGTGGTGCTTTCCTCCACTTCACACATTAACTAAATGCCAAACAACGTTCCTTCCTAGAAGAGCTAAGGGGAAGATAATATGAAACTTGCTAGCACAGAGCATTTTTTAAATAGCTTATCAATTTGAATGGGCCTTGGTTATAGCCTCATAATAATATAATATAGAGGTTTTATGTTAAAAGAACAGCCTCTGTCTGTTCATATGGCTTAATGTGCAATGATCTTGGACTCAGAGGAATTGCATGATTCATCTTAAATTATACATTTTTTGTAATTAAGTTGTGTTTATTTACTATCAGACCCATTAAAAAGATGGCAACTGGCATGATCCTTGCGGGCCTGGCATTTGCAATTGCAGCTGTTGTAGAACTCAGGATAGAGGTAAGCGCTGAGCAGCTGTATAAAGCAAAGAGGTATACATGCTTCCTACCTATATGTACAATTGCACTACCCATCCTCCCTCCTTGACTTGTTTTATGGTATTGGCTCCTGAATACACAATTTTAAAATACTCTAAGGTTTCAGGTCCTTATTTTGGAACAGAGATTGAATGTCATGAATCTGTAGATCAGAAAGTGATCTGGATCTGATCTGGATCATTAATAACCAGAATTCAGGGAATCATTGTGATTATATTGTGGCATACTCTTTTAATTAGGAAAGGCTATGTTGAAGCCAATTCCAAAAGAATATTGCCTTCAGACCACATATTTGACAGACATAATCCTAGCAATAGCACGCTGGAACTCATAACAAGCACATGTTGCCTGAGACTTAGTGCCCAGGTCCAGTTCTTGTCCTTTGTGGTGCAGCTGCTGGTTCTTCATGCTTGGGTCCCATGCCAATCTGCTAATACGTGGAACAGGAAGACCACGTGAGATGGGCAGATGTTTCTGGTTCATCTCAGATGAGTAGGATGTCTTCCTGGACACACACACTTCCTGTTCCAAACATGAATGGTGCAATGTGACACATGGCCACAAAGATGTGATGATCACATCACAAAAGGTAACATCAGCCCTAAAGTTAGAAAGAAACCCACCTGTATGTATATTCTTGTATGTATTATCAAGTAGAGACAAGCTCTGTGTATGTGTGGAACACACATCTTTTACAGCAACATTTTTTAAAAAGTCTTTTATTTTTTTATTTTTTAAATATTTTTATTAAGTTTTCACATTTTATAAAAACAAACATACACACACAAAGACAACACGTATAAAATTTCATAACCTTACTTTCCTAACCCCAGTTCTTGACCTCCCCCCACCCCCCCTTCATACATCCTAGTTCAATTACATTAACTCAGCAAATTCAAATCTCTCATCCTTTGCATGTTATTATTATATATATATATATATATATGTTGTTTTTTTTAAAAAAAAACCATTTACTTGGCCAGATTTTACTTATCCAATTTTCTTATAAAACATTAAAGCCTTTTCTAAGGTCGACTCGAGTTCCTTCCACGAATTTCCCTTTAATCTTAAAAATAGGTCATAATAATCAAACAGAAAAATCATAAAGATTTAAAAACAAGTTCTCCTTCCCCCCCCCCCAGCCCCGGTTACTGTCCCTTCCAAATGTCCCCACATCCATAACAACAGTTTTTAGCCTGGGTTCCTCACATCTGAGGCCTTTAAGTCCTTGTCAGTCCCTCTTTGCCGATCTTGTTGGTAACCCTCCTCATTGGTCCTCAGGTTTCGGGGAAATTTCAGCTCAGTCTCATAAGAATTTCTTCCATCCAAAGTACTTGACACCAGCTGCTGCAGAAGATCAACCAGTCCATACTCAAATAGGAGGCCCCAGTCATATTTCTTATTTCTTTTAAAATCAGGTATTCCAAATGTTCCAGGGGCTTCCTCCCTCCTCTTTCGCGTCTTTCGCAGATTTGTAATCCAAGGGTCTTCTTCTTTGTATTCTAACAATGTAGGCTTGTGGTTGGTAGTCTCCATCTGTGTTAGCCCTTGCTCACTCTCCCCCTGTTCCAAAGCTATCTCTTCTGATTCAGCTGCAGATTTTTCCCCAGTCAAATCCATTGTAGCTTCAGCAGAGTCATTTATTTTAGAGTTCAAGGTTGTGAGTTGTTTACTCATGACCGTAGTCTGCTCCTCCAGTTTTCCCACAAGAAAAAACATTCTTTCTAGCTCTGCCTGTAGTTTTCCATCTGCAGCCATTGCAGTGTTTCAATGTTTCCCCTAGGGGGATTCTAGTTACTTAATAGTCTTTTCCAATAGTCCTTTACTTTGTTATTTCCCTACTTTGTTTCCAACCACTTTAGTTCAACTGTAACAAATTAAGTCCAAAAAGTGTTAAATAATAGAGTTTTTAACTTTCGCTGCCCGTTTGACAGCTCCTTTGACAGCTGTCAAACTCCTCATTCCTTATTCTCCAGCTCACATAAAGGACACCCCCGGGTCTGGGGGGGTTCAAACGAAAACTTCTAAAAAAGAACCACTCTTACTCTCCAGCACACATCTTCTTCTGTCAAATTCATGCAAATATTATCTTTTACAGAACACCAAGGAAAGAACTCTCCACCTTAGTTCTCCGATCTTTGCTTTAAATTTTCTGTAGGCAGGGGGGTGCGGACTTCCCTTTAGCACATCCCCCGATCGTGCCGAATTCAAGGATAAGCTTTTTAGAGTCCAAATTCCAATCTACTCACGGATTAATTAAAGTCCAAATTTCAGGGAAGAAAGTCAGCGGTCTCCGGCCATGGCTCGCGGCTTCGCTCCACTGCAGTAGCGGTCTACTCACAGCACCACGCCACTCCCCGTACCCTCTCCGCAGCCTTTAAAAAGGCTCTTCGTGGGTCGGGGGGGGGCGCTTGAGGTGCCCGCCGAGTCACCAGGTCCGCAGGCTTCCGCGCCTGCGGTTTCTAAGGTTTCTAAGTCTTTTATGCCTCTTTTATAATAACTACCAAACATCAAGATATCTATAACTAAGAGGTATGTTCTGTTGCTATTGTACAGCTTCAGTAAAGGAGGGAAAGGGGTTTTGACTAACCGAGTGCTTAATTTTACAGTTACCTACTGTAGTATTATAGCTATGCACTTTATTTCCATTAGGAAAATGCTGTGCCCAAGCCAGTTTCAAAAGAAAGCTACATTCAGGTCCTGAATTTGGCAGACAGTGATATTGAAGTGGCAATCCAAGATTATGACCTATTTCGACAGCTGAGCAAACCATTTCAGGTGAGCTTATTGGTTATTTCCTTGGCAAGATCATTCCTTTTTAAAGTTAAGACTTAACTTTCCAAGTTACCACAGACAGATACCACAGAAAGATGCTGTGAACTGCCCTGAGATCTATGGATGAAGGGCAGTATACAATATTGTTGTTGTTTTGTTGTTGTTGTTGTTGTTGTTGTTATCACACACCGTGATAATTATTGGTTCTGTGTTTTACATTCCATATGTATTTATTATTGTATGGATCCTTTTTCAGTCATTATGATAATGGCTTCTGTATGACAAAGAAAGCTTCCATTTCCTCATATATTCAGAAGAACAAGAAGATTTGACCTTCCTTCCCCTGTGTCTGTCCTACCATATGGAGCGGTGACACGTTTCTACAGGGCACTGTGCCTTTGACAGCAATCCCCATCCTCCCCAGCGTATTTCAACAAAAAAGGCACAGATGGCTGACTATATTTACTTATAATTAGGGAAAAAAGGTTAAATCTTCTGGGATGAATATGTTCCCCAAAAAGCCTCTTTATATGATCTGTGTTTCCCATAGGTCACAGTCAGTTTAGATCTGAAAGGAACATGCTAGAACAGGAAAAATTAAAAGAAGTGCACAGGAGTAATATAAAGAATGGGGTGGTTAACCAAAAGCGCTGAAAGTGTGGTTCCCTCCCCTTTTTCATAATTCTAGGATTATCAGAAGTAAGTTCAAGCATGCAGTGTATCCAGCTGGCAGGCTTTCTGCATGATTTGCCACTGAAACTCAGTTAAGGAGGGAGTGTTATCATTTATGCTCCTCTTCCTTTGATTTGTTCATGCAGAAGCTTGGAATTCATTGAAGAAGTCTGGGCTGGAGCTTGGTCATGTCCACCTTTTATATTTTTTGGCTTCCCTTTTGAAGTTGAACTTCCTGCCCACCTCATTCATCTAGATGTGAGAGCTAGTGGAGCAGAGCGGCTTGAAACTTAGGTTTCTTCTACACTAACAGTTCAGTCTGAAATTGCCATCCTTAGTTAACTCACCTTTCCAGAGAAAACAGATGACATCATTGGCAGAGTATTGTATTCCATTTTCTGTATTGTCCTCCCATTTTGGTTAAACCTGAATTGTTGTGGTGTGATGTGATGTGTGTGTGCTGTAAATTGCAGGGGTAATCTGTCCAGCATGAACAAGTTGCTCTTGTTCCCATGGGATGGTTTTAGGTCCCAATTTTTCCATTATTTTTTTCTTTTTACATAGTGAAATTACATTATTTTGCTATATAAAAATGAAAAAGAGAGAGACCATTAGTAACTAACATCCCTGTTCCACTGCTGGAGCAGGAACTGACAACAAGGAAGAAGTTAAAGAAACCATTCCAGGGGCAGTCGAGGGGCAAGTCATCACTATTCTTCCAGCAGAAATTAAAGGAAAGCCACAAAAGGGCAAAAACTTAAATTAAGAGCACAGGATCACTTAAAAGATTCAACAGCCTATTTACTAATCTCCCACCTGTATAGTAAAACAGGCATAACCTGCAGATAGATTCATACCTGCAGTATGGGGACAATGGGTTGTATCCAAGGCAGCACCAAGGGTTGAGTCCTCCAACCCTTTCGAGCTAGTTTTGAGGGTGCTGGGGGGGGGCTGCAGGGGAGAGGGGAGCCAAGTTCTGTTCTGCTAGCCATATCCATTGCTCTAGCAGAATGGGAGTGTTGGCTACTGCCCAAAAATATTGGCCTGTTCAATGGGAATGATGGGTCATTGACAAAATGCTTTGTACAGTCTAGTATTACATAAATGCTAATAATCATTCATTCAGGCTACCTACCCCTTGAACCATCTCATGAGTCTTTTTCTGCCAAATTGCATAAAATCTTTGGGATGTGCACATGTGCACAGCTGCGAAGGTGCAAGTTCACAGCTTATTAAGAAATTTTAGATAAAAATAAACTGAAATATTTTTTTTCCATGCACAATGAATATATGGATGGATGGCGGCTAATGGATTGAGGTTGAATCCTGACAAGACAGAAGTACTGTTTTTGGGGGACAGGGGGCGGGCTGGTGTGGAGGACTCCCTGGTCCTGAATGGGGTAACTGTGCCCCTGAAGGACCAGGTGCGCAGCCTGGGAGTCATTTTGGACTCACAGCTGTCCATGGAGGCGCAGGTCAATTCTGTATCCAGGGCAGCTGTCTACCAACTCCACCTGGTACGCAGGCTGAGACCCTACCTGCCTGCGGACTGTCTCGCCAGAGTGGTGCATGCTCTAGTTATCTCCCGCTTGGACTACTGCAATGCGCTCTACGTGGGGCTACCTTTGAAGGTGACTCGGAAACTACAACTAATCCAGAATGCGGCAGCTAGACTGGTGACTGGGGGCGGCCGCCGAGACCACATAACACCGGTCTTGAAAGACCTACATTGGCTCCCAGTACGTTTCCGAGCACAATTCAAAGTGCTGGTGTTGACCTTTAAAGCCCTAAACGGCCTCGGCCCAGTATACCTGAAGGAGCGTCTCCACCTCCATCGTTCTGCCCGGACGCTGAGGTCCAGTGCCGAGGGCCTTCTGGCGGTTCCCTCATTGCGAGAAGCAAAGCTACAGGGAACCAGGCAGAGGGCCTTCTCGGTCGTGGCGCCTGCCCTGTGGAACGCCCTCCCATCAGATGTCAAAGCAATAAATAACTACCTGACATTCAGAAGACATCTTAAGGCAGCCCTGTTCAGGGAAGTTTTTAATCTGTGATATTTTAGTGTATTTTTGGTTTTTTATGGAAGCCGCCCAGAGTGGCTGGGGAGACCCAGCCAGATGGGCGGGGTACAAATAATAAATTATTATTATTATTATTATTATTATTATTATATTGTTTTCTTTCTTTCATTTTGCTCAGGATCCTGCTGAGTACACCAAATTGATTCTGAGAGATGGCCAACAAAACCTTCATTTGAAGATACAGTATCAAGGATCATCTTTCATGTTTAATTCTACCGCCCACGAAAAGTCAGTGTACAGCTTAATTGTCTACAAGGTGGAAAGAAGCCTAACAAGCCATTTAGTAAGTGAGGAAATCGAGTAGGGCAATGTCAGATACTTCAGAAAATCCAACAACCTACATAATCCTGTAAGGAAGATTCCAGTTTGCAGACAACAAGCAGAGAACATTAATGTGCTGGACCGGATATCATCCCATTTTCTAATTTTTTTGCATTTTAAGTTTTGTACCTCCAGACTAGAGATGCATGCAAATAGCCTCTCAAAATTCTTCCCTGTATCCATGGGGAAATAGCTTGAGAAACCATTTCACCAAATTTCTCCGGGGTGAAAAGTTCTCCAAAAAAATATTGGGACTGGTGATCTGCTTTAAAGGTAGCACTAGCACAGCTTCTAGCTTCCCCCCACCCCAAGAGGATTTCTTTTAGCCTAGCTACCATTTCCATTGTCTCAAACAATGCCCTGGTCTGTGTGTCATTCTGAAGCATTGGTGGGGTGGGCCATAAAAATGGTGAATAATATTTGGAGAAAAATATGTCAAAGTGGCTTTTCCCCCTAGGTGGGTGGTGATAAGGAAAAAAATTCTCAGAAAAAATGTCTTTTGAAAATAAATTGGCTTAGTTCTACTCCCAGACTAAGGGCTATCTTCCAAAAAGTTTATCCATGTTCCTTGGAATCCAAAGCTATGATTTGATTTTGGTAGGCATGGTAGCAAATTGCCTCACAGATTCTAAATAGGAAGCAATTCTCATCCTAGAATGAAAAGTATAGCATCTATTGAGCGGATATCACAATGCAATTAGTAAGAGATAACTAGTTCATTATCTCATCTACTTATTCATGAGGGACTTATGATTAATTTAGATGTTTTAACAAGTGGTACTGCCTCTGCTATCACTTCTGCTAGGTGGTTTTATAGCTTTTGAGCTGCTAGACCCAATTTAAGCTGCCAAACACTGCAATGGGAGATCAGAATAAGACCTAGTGGATGGCAAAGCCCTATAAAAAGAGTAGAGGACAAGAAGAAACTTTTTTCCAAAAGTCTTTCACATAAAATAAAGTTTGCAATGAGGCTGTAGAATGGCAAATTGGATAAATCAATTAGGTGATGAGATATGTTTAATCACTGCTCTAACACGACACCATAGTAATTTGGAATAGAAGCCACCAAAATGACCGTACCAAAAGTCATCAGAATCATTAGAGTTACAGTGGCCATTTGGAAGTACTAAAGCACTTACAATAAATCACTTTTACATTTTTTATTTTAAAAAATATAAGTTTTTGAATTGACAATGAACCCTGTGTTTGTGATTTAAATTTCTCCTTGTTTTCACGACAGACACAAATTCTCTAGACTCTAGGCTCTTTGCAAATGAACAGAACAGCCATTAAGCTGACAGAATAGGCCACATGATTAAGCAAACATCTCTCTTTCTGCAGAAATCTACATAGAAGCAGCAAAACCAGAGCCAAAGACTTAATGATGAGGCAGCTTTTGCTATTCTCTGCTTCTTGCACAATATAATTTGCATGATGATAGGCTAATGTTTTCTATAAAGAGATGATGGGCAAGGGAATCGGGCCAAAATAAAGGGATTGAACTATATGATGTTGATGTTTGACCTAAACATTCTATAATAGTAATACTCTTTAAAGATGTAAGTGCCATACTGTGGGCGAGTTTCAGTGAATGAGACCTATTAGCAGGATCCCTGCATAAACACTTCCACTTTGCAGTGGGGCTCCCTGCTCCCAGCTACTCCCCCTGTGTTGCCCCCAAAATTGGCTCAGGGGTGGGGGGTTGTGCTGTGGGGGGAGAGAGGATCATTCTGCCTGGCAAGCTGAAATATTTGCCCTTTCAGAACTATCACCTTAGCACAATGTTGAAATCCTCCCCGTGGAAAACTTGCCTTTGTTTATTAGCAACACAAAAATAAATCCCCTTGACAGGGTGAACTTTCAAAAGCACATCAAAGTGCTAGTAGATAAATAGGCATCACTCTGGCAGGAAGGTAAAAGGCGTTTCAGTGCGCTGCTCTGGTTTGCCAGAAGTAGCTTAGTCATGCTGGCCACATGACCCAGAAGCTCTCTGTGGACAAACGCCGGATTCCTCGGCCAATAAAGCGAGATGAGCACCACAACCCCAGAGTCGTCCGTGACTGGACCTAATGGTCAGGGGTCCCTTTACCTTTACCATGCATGCAGTCTTAAACATGTTTACAAGTATCCGGTCTGGTGCAGGACATTTTGATTCATGAGGCAAGGAACAACCAGATGCCATTCCCTCTTTCTTTGTAGTACAGAAGCTGACTGGGCTGGCAGTCATTTATTTCAACAAGCGGCTCAGGTAGTATCCTCTGTGGCTGAGTCTAATGATAGAGCTAGTTCTGACAGGAGTTTAAGGTCAGAGGTCTTATTTCTGCAATAGAATTTATTTCCTCTCCCTATGACTCCCAACTTTCTCTCACTGTCTGCAGCTGCCCCTGGACCTATGCCTCTCTTTTCATTTTATTTCCCATGTTCTTATGAAACAGACATTTGCCCCTCAGTGCTTCTATTCTCAGGCTCTTGCAAAAGCTGCCACTAGACATCAGGATGTGCACATAATTTTTTCTGCCTTTGCCTTTGCATCCCCTGTTCATTAGCAAGACATCACAGAAGTCAACTAACACTTACCTGGGAATAAGGTCCATTGAACTCAGCGGATCTGTTTCTTAGGAGATATGCATGGGGCTTGTTTTCAGTTTAAGCCCTGTTGCTTTTGCAAGACTGGATATTTGTTTTGTTTGTTTGGTGGGATTCAGGAAGAGAATGATTGCTGCAGCATCTCCATATATTTGATGGCATCACAGTCACTGGCTGAAAAATTAATCATTGTTGGTTAGCACCAATAACTGGCTGGATCCGCTAGTGAGATGCTAATCAGCTTGAATTCATTATCAAGGGAAATGCTGCTGTGGACTGTTTGCAAACTAGCTGTTCATTATTAATCATGTTTATCTACTATTCCTTTTACAATTTATTGTCTGTTTACCAAATATAAGCGACGCAGCACTTAAAGGCCTTTTATAGACATGGAAGTGAAAAGGTTGGGAAGAAACCCTCTTCCAAAAGTCATTACAGTTAAGTGTAAAGGACTGCCCAGCTGTTGGAATTGTTACTGACAAAAAGGGTCCTCTCACTAGTCCTGTTTATGTGCCCTGAGAAAGTTCTGTGTAGCACACTCAGTTTATGGAGTGATATTACAGAGATTACAACCATTATCTAGAAACTTGCAGGTTAAAAAAATTGTTCAGATTTTTAAAATGCTATTTTGGATGAATATGTGAAAATTCAGCAATGCATATCTCTTCTCAGCCCTGTTAATGAGAAGTAACTGTGGTTTGTATCCAGTTGTATCCCTCTGCTGATGGAAAACTTCCAATAGTGGAAGGATGTAATTGGATAGTATCTTCCATTCTTCAGATTTGTGTGAGATTTCACACCATTCCCCTCCTGCAGCTTTCATCCCCTAACCCACAGTTAAAAAACTTTATGCATTCAATTTCTTAAGCAACATGATCTGCTATGCTGCGGTGATAAAGCTTAGACCTTAACCATTCTGTAGGAAAGAAAGGTCACAGACAGTCCATTAAATATTCATCTGCAATTTAGAATTGAGAAATGTATATAAGGTGCTACGTACTTGTCTAGACCTCTGGTTTTCACTGGTAGGTCGGGACACCCACTTCAAGGTCACAGCCTGATCTAAGGTGGGTCACAATGGCAGCACTTCCACCAAAAAAATGCATGCTTAAAAATTAAGAACTGGGTATCCGAGTGCATGTTTGGGTTAAAGGTGGGTGGAAAGGTTGAAGAGTCCTGCTCCAGAGGCCCTCCAGACATGTGGTATCACATGGACTCACTGCAATGCTTCAGTGTGTACTTCTCCACCACTTCTTTCTCAACTCAGTGCTGATCCAGACCCTGGTGATCTTCTCCACTCCTCCATGATTTGTGGAAACTAAGGGCTTGTTCACACTTACCTTTTGCCCTGCACTTTAAAGCTCAGTGTCCAACTGTTTGGTTTCACTTTTTCATTTTTTGCCCCCTGCCCCAGGAAAATCCACCGTTTAATGCTAAATCGTAACAAACAGTAATTTGGGTTTTCTGCTGATTGCTGTTTGCTCCAATTCAGCGGTAAAGAGACGGATTTTCGGGGGGAAGCGCTGGGCACAAAAGAACATCTGGATGAGCCCTAAGTGCAGCTGGTGAAGCACCTCCTTTCGTCACAAAGCAGATCAATGCATGCCTGGGCAAAACAGGGTCCCATTTTAGCCTTTAGCTTTAGCGAGATGAGAAAGTTGCCTTGCCTGTCATTTGCACCAGTGCAAGCCTGGTAGGTTATGAATTGGATAGGAACCTTCCTACCAGAAATCAAGCCGTTTAGGATCTGATAAAAAGAGCATTTCAAACATCTCCTTCCATTTAATAAGTTCACATTCAGAACCCATGGGTTTTTTAAATTTTTATTTACAAATTCTTTGCTCGTTGGAAAGCCTGCATGTATGCAGAAATCATGTACTGATTTTGTTTTCCTTTGGTTTCAGATTAAAGATATGGGGGAAAAGCCATCAGAAGGCATGTCTGCTGTGAGGTGTGAACTGGATTTGGGTGACCTGTTTCTTTGCTGCTCTAATTCCATGCTTTGACAGAAGCCGTTAACACAGGCTCAGCCAGAGCTTGGGCCTCATCAGTGTGTTTCAAATGAAAGCTGTACTATATGGCAATTATGCTTGCTATGGCTGCACCCAGTGAGAGTGTAAAGGTAGGAAGTAGTAGGAAGAGTCTATTACCACTAAGCAGTGACCAAAGAAGAGGAGAACTTTAGCAGTAGGAAATGCAAGGTGATGGTGGAGGCAGGGAAGTCAAATGGTACAGATATGCATCTGCTGAACCACTGCAGCAGTTCCCACTGAGCACTCTGAAGCAGCCACATCACACACATCTATACAACGCTGAATTCAGTTGGCTCCTTGCAGCTGCTTCTCTCCACCCAGGGAAAGAGTGCTGTGTTTTCTCCACGTTTTGCAAAGCATTTGGACAAGATGCCTTCAGTGGGTCACCTTCCCAAGTGGGTCAGTCAATTGCCATTTCCCTCTGGTCCCGATCCATTGTGCTGTCCAGAAGGAGAGGGAGTCTGCAGCTCTTGACAATCTGTGTGTAAACTTGGAAGAGTAGATGTGAACAGGCAGAGACATCAACAGGGAAGTGGAGCAGGACCAGAGGACTGGCAGTGGGCTCCTTGCTGAGGTGTAAACCTTGGCAAGTGCCCCCAGTCATGACAACCCCAGAATATGTCCCTGCATGGGTGTATGTCTTGGTTGTTGCTCGGGGGTAGAAGCCTTTCCCTAGCCCTTCCTACCTATTGCAGTATGTCATTGGCCATAATTGGCTACACAAGCGTTCCGCATAGCAGATATGTAAAGGGAGAATGCATGCATTTCTAAATATTCAGGGATGGAGATCTGCCACCAGTCAGGTACATCCTTAAGTGTTTAGCAAGTGTTTAGTGTTTAGCAATTCATGTTTCCCATGCCAGATTCCCCCTGTTTCATGTGGCACACACAGTTTTGATGTTGCTGCAGCAAACATGATTGCCATGCAAACTGTGAAGAGGCTCAGAGAGACAGCTGCGCTAGTCAGGTATTCTGGTTCAGTCTTGTAAGCTACCCAGAGTGGCTGGGGAAACCCAGCCAGATGGGCGGGGTATCAGTAGTACTAGTAGTAGTAGTAGTAGTAGTAGTAGTAGTATAGCAGTAATACAGTTCATGAATCCACCATGCAAGCCTGAATGGCATTAGAAATGCTTCCTTCAGAGTGGCCCAAGATTGAAATGTGGGTGAAGGGGAGTGACCTTATGTGAAGGATGGGAAACCATTTCGGTATCAGTGAACTGCAACTCCCATAATCCTTGACTTTTGGCCATGTTGGCTGAGGCTCATGAGAGTTGACAGGGGAGGGGAACCTGTGTCTCTCCACACAGAAGTTACTGGGTTTTAACTCCAATCATCCCTGACAACTTGGTTGGGGCTAGTGGGAGTTGGAGTCTCCAACAACATCTGAAAGCCAGCCCCACCCCGCCTTACCCTGCCTTACCCCACCAAAATAATGTTCTAAAGAAGGAAATGCAAGCTTGCCATATTGCTTATGCACGTTCCTTATTTTATTCTTATTCCTGCAATGTGTCTTGCTTTTAAACTGATTAACTGAAGATAATTCTGAGAGTATTAATAAAGGAAAGAGACCCCTTCCATCTGAATAAGAATTCACATAATTCATTGGGAAAGTCATCTGTAAAACCTTACTTGAGTGGAGACTTCTACACAGTTTGCTTATTACAAATGTTGTTTCTGTTGAACACTCTTTGGAAGGGAAAATACGTCTTTTAAATTACAACCTCTGTTAAAGCCTGTGATTAATGAATTAATCAATTGCAATAATTAATTCCATTTTTTTCTCTTATCCTAATTATTGTTGTGTTGCAGTCCACTGCCCACCTCTAGGGATCAGAGCCTCCATCATTCTGCAGAAAGCGGTGGGTGGGGTGGGTGGAATCCCGGATAGTTCAGATCTGTAGCCATTAGACCGTAATGTTTTTTTCTTTCTTTGCATTGTGCAAGGAGTAGAAACAGTCTACACTGTGATTACCTAAAAGGAGCAGGGAACAACTCACTTGATTTACATGGTTGCTGATGCTCATTCGGTTCTAGTCCTTAGCTGCAAGGAAAATGGGAAATATATGGAAAGAAGCTTACCATTTTGCATGAGACTGGACAGATCTATTCAACTTATTTAGGACTTGGAACACTGTAAAGTTTATGGGAAAACTAAATCTTCATTGTTGAGTTTAACCCCACTTTGGAGATCTGGCACTGTACCCAGTGCTGGTGTTCCAGCCACATAGCAGACTTCGACTTGCACTTCAAAACTTTCCCCTCCTCTCACCTGTGCAACTTCAGAATCTGCTTTAGAGGGCTGGGGAACCTTGTGGAGTAGATTTTGGGGGTGCAGAAGGAGGGGAGGAAAAGGGGCTGTGCAGTTGGATTTGACTGGACTGGATTGGATACAACCAATGGATTCCAGGTCAGGAGGATGTAAGGAATTACAATATGCCATTCAGGCGTTCTGTTAAAGTTTGGGTGAATAATATGAGGAGGCTGAGGGTGTGCTACCCTCACCCACAATGTCCCTGTTGGCTTCACCCTCAACATTTCCATGTTTAGAGGAAATCCTCCCCACAGTTGGGAACCCTACACAGTCCTTTAATTGACAAAGCGAGACCAAACCTGGGAACTTTAGCATACAAGTATGTGCTGTGCCGGGACGCAGGTGGCGCTGTGGGTTAAAGCCTCAGCGCCTAGGACTTGCCGATCGAAAGGTCAGCGGTTCGAATCCCTGCGGCGGGGTGCGCTCCCGCTGCTCGGTCCCAGCGCCTGCCAACCTAGCAGTTCGAAAGCACCTCCAGGTGCAAGTAGATAAATAGGGACCGCTTACCAGCGGGAAGGTAAACGGCGTTTCCGTGTGCGGCTCTGGCTCGCCAGAGCAGCGATGTCACGCTGGCCACGTGACCCGGAAGTGTCTCCGGACAGCGCTGGCCCCTGGCCTCTTAAGTGAGATGGGCGCACAACCCCAGAGTCTGTCAAGACTGGCCCGTACGGGCAGGGGTACCTTTACCTTTACCTTTATGTGCTGTGCCATGGAACCAGCAAATGTTCATAAACTGTGCTGAGCTGGGATTTATCCAAAATGTTCCTACAGTTTCTTTACCCTCCCAGATGAAATATTTAAGATATAATGGGATCCATTTCACCCTCCCAAAGACATATTCACCCTGTCTTGTTCATAGAGCATTCTATTTAAATTGCTAGCAAAATTAAGCCAGCACAAGAAGGAATAGATAGAATTTCAGGAGGGAGGACACTGGAAATCATAATGCAGGTTTGTGTTTCCTACCAATGTTAGAAATTCCATTCTGATTTGTTGAAGGAAGGTCTCTTTCAAATCAGCAGATGTCAGGCTTGCACAGTTAGTAACTCAAGCCAAATGCAGCCATGTATGGTGGCTCACTAGGGTCACAGCAAACCTCCTGTTCTGCTGCCTGCCTATATAAGAAAAGATTAAGGGAAGATATGGTAGCAGTCTCTCCAGAAATGTGAAGGGATGTCAGGCAGAAGATATTCTCATTGCCCCACTAGAACCAGTGGGTGGCATTGTGCAGGGAAACAACACTCTTGGCTGTTAGGAAAACTCTGCTAATTGTAAGAGTTGTGCAAACCATGCAAAAGGCTGCCCTTCACTGGATGTATTTAAGCAGGAGGTAGCCCACTGCCACAGATGCTCTGAAGGTTCTGTATTGAGCAGGAGTTGCACCAGGTGACCTTCAAGGTCCCGTTCACCTCTGTTGACTGCAAAACAGAGTAGATTTGTCAAGGACCTGGTGGGCTATGCTCAGCTTGGTCAGTCATGAGTTGTGCAGGTCTGATATAGTTGCATAACAGTTGCATAACAGTTGCATAACAATTGTTGTTCAGCATCCAGTTTTGGACAGATGTTTGGGCAGATGCCTTGCTGAGAATCACAAGCATCAGAGCTTACTAGCCACCCACCCCCTGCTGTACATCCTCTGCATGGAGCCATAGTGATGCCCCTGAACTCTGAGATTTTGTTATTTTTCATTCTGAAATAAGTAATCATACAACTCTGGAACTTACCCAGTGCCTTCTGAAAAACAGTGTTTGCCTAATATAGCCAGTAGGAAATTGTTCTTTCTGGAGTAGTATCATGAAGGAGAGTAATGTTTAGCACCCTTGACTAAGGTTTCCATCCCCCCTCAGCCATCCCACCCCACTGAGTTTCTTAGATAGAATTACCCACACAAATCATTTTATTTCTCCTAGAAAGGAAAAGGGCATCATTGCATTGTCTCAAGGGGTTAAATGTATAGGGATACTGTAATCTGTGATTAATTGGTAGTATTTCTGGTGGCAAGACTATCATAAAAATTAAGAGATAGATGAAGCCCCCTTTAAAAAGAGATTGCATGCCTCCAGTGAAATATCTGGTGCTTTCTTTCGCTTTATTCACTTTCTGTCATGATGAAATCAAGTTTCCTTTCAGATTCATTAATTCTTTGGACCTGGATGTCAACATCACTCTTGGCAATGAGGATTTTGTCAGTATTAACAAAAGTTACGGTGTTTCAAGCTACAGGACCCTAGCAAGGGGAAGGTGAGATGCTGTCAACATTTCCATGCTCTGAGCTAGCACCCATTTCTCTTTGGGGGCTCTCTGTGATATCTCTGGGTCGGTTCACTAGAAATTTGGCTCTTTCTTGTTATTATAAGGTATGGTTCTGGTCTAGTTTCCCCATGTATATCTTCCAAATACCTTCCCATCCAGTTAATCAGATGAAGAGAAGTACACAGTGGGGATGTTCTGGGCTAGGCAACTCAGTGGATAGCCTACACTCCAAGAAGCAAACAAGAACAAGAACAACAACAACAACAACAACAACAACAACAACAACAAAGCTCCACTGAGTTTAAGAATGAGCTTTCCCAGCCTGAAATGACTGCATGGAATATCCATAAGTGATCATGTAGATGTATGATGGGATTAAGCACTACCAGTCCAAGGCAGGCATCACAGTTTCCTACATAGTCCATAACAAGGAAATTCAGCATTGTTAGAACTGACAGCTCTGATCCTCTCTTGACAGCAAGGAAGGACCATGTGGTACAGCTCATGCTCTGCAGGCAGAAAGTCCAAGGTTCAACTCCTGGCATTTGCAGTTTAGAAGTTCAGGTAACAGGTAATGTGAAGGACCTCTGCCTGAAACCATAGAAAGCCATTGCCAGTCAGAGTGAACAATACTGGGCCTGATAAACAAATGATGTGTATTAATCCTTCTAGTGTGGCTAGCAGGAGTCCTCCAAGCTCTCACGCAGGTCTTTAACAGCTTTGCTCTCAGAGATCTTTTAACAGGAGGTTCCCAGGATTGAACCTGTGACCTTTTGCCTACAAGACAGATGCTCTTCCACTAAGCAGTGGTCTCTTTTCAAGAAAGGCATGTTCATTGTGCATCTCATCTTGCTCCTGAGTAAATTAGTATGAGTACAAAAAGTTATTCTTCTTCCAGTCCTTATGGTTGGTAAGCCTTGCTGAAATTAGTAAAACCAAACCAGGCATCTGGCAAATCCATACTGCTTCTCTGCAATTTTGCCTACCTGCACATGCAGAACAGGGTCTAAGATGTATCTTCTTCTTCTTCTTCTTCTTCTTCTTCTTCTTCTTCTTCTTCTTCTTCTTCTTCCCTGTCTTTAAAGAAAACCAGAGCTGGAAAATAAAGAAATAAAAGTTTCAACAATTCTGGCAATTTACTGTACAATGCAAAATAAATGCACAATTGTTTTTGATCAGTGCCCTTCTTCAGCTGTCCCTAAAACAATAGCTGTGAATATTAAAATGCTAATAACACACTGTACTTAACAGAACCAGAAACATGGGTTATACAATGCCCTCAATCAGCTTGAAGGATCTTATTAATGGGTACACCCTGTGCTTTTCAGTCATGAGTGGCTAACCAGGAACTATTGTGTTCCCTCTTTGTCATATCAAGATACAACAATGTCAAATGCAGAGTGGGAGCAGAAGAATTCATCCTGCACCTGGGCCTTCTTGATTTTGGAGCAGCATATACAGTTGTTATAACAAACGTAAGTTGCCCGTTGACTCTTGCATGCCATTCCCAGCCAATGTTCAGCCACTGAAGTCAAGGCCATGTACTTGTCTCCCACATTGGCCTCAGTGGATGTCTGGCTGAAATCCTATGTGGATTTATTAGGGATGCGGGTGGCGCTGTGGTCTAAACCACAGAGCCTAGGGCTTGCCGATCAGAAGGTCAGCGGTTCGAATCCCCACGACGGAGTGAGCTCCCATTGTTCGGTCCCAGCTCCTGCCAACCTAGCAGTTCGAAAGCACATCAAAGTGTGAATAGATAAATAGGTACCGTGTGCTGTTCTGGTTTTGCCAGAAGCGGCTTAGTCATGCTAGCCACATGATCCGGAAGCTGTCTGTGGACAAATGCTGGCTCCCTCAGCCAGTAAAGCGAGATGAGTGCTGCAACCCCAGAGTCCGACTGGACTTAACTGTCAGGGGTCCTTTAACTTTACCTTTTTAATCCCTACTGAACAGAGTGAGATTTACTTCTGAGTAGACATGCATGGGTTGCAGGTCTGGCAGGTCTGGCAAATTGCAGGTCTGGCAAATGCTGCCCACAGATGCCAATAACAAAACTTTTTTAAAAAGGCCCTGTGCACATCAGGCAGCTGCAGCCTCTACTTAATTTCCTCAGACACCTCTGGATCATGACATAGGACCCAGAGGCATTCTGGGAAAATTAAGATGGTGGCAGCTGCCTCAGTGTAGAAGAATTATCTTTTGTCTACCCAGAAACAAGCCCCATTGAACTCTTTGTTACTTCCTTCTGAATAAATATGCATAGAATTTGTGATAAACACACTGATGAACTGATGGATGAATGAACAGACATATGAATGGATAGACACAGCCCAGCAGAAATTAAATTTTTGCTCTTAATTCTTGAGGGTCTGACATAGATTGTCCAGTTTTTTGTTTTTGTTTTGTTACTGAATATTTAATACTTCACTGTTTGTTATCATAGCTCTATCAACTGTTTCTTGGGACACAATATGAGACTGGCCAATCAGGAGCAGGAATTTCCAATACTCATTTATTCATCCCATGTCCACAATGGAAATCAATCCAGCAAAATACAATTTTTATCCACTATTGTTCTTGCTTTCATTTCAAAAATGATTTATTGATTAACACGCACACACACACACACACACACACACATGCATTTGCATTGGATTGCAGGCAGCTGGATCGAGGCGGGTCGGGGCTGCTGATTCTTCTAGATCTGTCAGCAGCCTTCGACATGGTCGATCACGAACTCCTGGACCACCGCCTTGCCGACGTGGGGATCAAGGGCACAGTCCTTCAATGGCTGCGCTCGTTTCTCTCTGGTCGGGGACAGAGGGTGGCGCTTGGGGGGGAATTGTCATCGCGCCACTCCTTGGTGTGTGGAGTGCCTCAGGGTGCGATTCTCTCCCCGATGCTTTTTAACATCTTTATGCGCCCCCTCGCCCAGCTTGTCCGGAGTTTTGGGCTGGGTTGCCATCAGTATGCTGATGACACCCAACTCTATCTGTTGATGGATGGCCATCCTGACTCGGCCCCAGACACACTGGCGAGATGTCTGGAAGCTGTGGCTGGATGGTTACGTGGGAGCCGGTTGAAGTTAAATCCTTCGAAGACAGAGGTCCTCTGGCTGGGGCGGGACGATATGGGATTGAGGGGGCAACTCCCATCTCTTGCAGGGGTGCAATTAGTGCCAGCACCGTCCGTTAAGAGTTTGGGTGTAATCTTCGATACCTCCCTTTCTATGGAGGCGCAGATTACAGCTATAACAAAGGCGCCATTTTTTCATCTCTGCCAAGCTAAGCAGTTGGCCCCTTATCTCTCTCGCCCTGACCTAGCCACTGTGATCCATGCGACGGTCACCTCCAGACTGGATTATTGTAACTCGCTCTACGTGGGGCTGCCCTTGAGACTGACCCAGAAACTCCAGCGGGTGCAGAATGCCGCGGTGAGACTCCTTATGGGGTCTTCGCTGCGAGATCACATTCATCCGGTACTATACCAGCTGCACTGGCTCCCGGTGGAGTACAGGATCAGGTTTAAGGTGTTGGTTTTAACCTTTAAAGCCCTATACGGCCTAGGACCCTCGTACCTACGGGACCGCCTCTCCTGGTATGCCCCACAGAGAAACCTACGGTCTGCAAATAATAACATCCTCAAGGTCCCAGGCCTCAGAGAGGTTAGGCTGGCCTCAACTAGAGCCAGGGCCTTCTCGGCTGCGGCTCCAATCTGGTGGAACACTCTGTCACAAGAGACTAGGGCCCTGCGGGACCCGACATCTTTCCGCAGGGCCTGCAAGACAGAGTTGTTCCACCAGGCCTTTGGTCAGGGCGCAGCCTGACTCCCTCCTCTGGCAACCTGCACAGAATTTTGCTTAATCGGTTGCCATTAATTTGATTTTAATTAATTTTTATAATGAAATATTTTTAGAATGTGTGATTATTTGATTGATTATTTGATTATTGTTAGCCGCCCTGAGCCCGGCTTCGGCTGGGGAGGGTGGGATATAAATAAAATTTATTATTATTATTATTATTATTATTATTATTATTATTATTATTTTATTCGCATTGAAAAGAATGGGGTGGAATAAGATAGTGACAACATAACTTATACAACTTAATTATGTAAATTACGTTGGTTATGTAATTTTACTGCAGCAGAGAGTGAGACAAATGACAGTTTTTGACAGAAGTTGAACTGCAGCAGAATGGAAACAGTGCTGCATGCCTTGAATACAGAGAGGAACAGAAAGCAATGCTTTCTTTCATCTCTACTGTGAACAAAAATAGACAAGTAAAATTTATCACTCATTCCAAGCAATGAAGTATACACATATGTATTCATCATTTCTATTGTGTGAATTAGTCTTTATCTGCAAGTAGTTATGTTCTGGATTGGTAGAGTTGGTAAATGTGAAAGACCTGAAGTAAATGTAATTGTATTATACTGAGGAGTATGTATTGTGAATTTATGTATTGCAGTCAGAATAATGTGGGATCTAGATTTATAACAGTATGAACAATCAAGAGTTTAGCAGTATGCATCAGGATGGTAAAGAACTGCCACTGATAGCACTCAAGTCAATCTGGCCTGTTTTGAATTTTCTGCTGGCTGTATGTCTTCTCATTATATACCTATTCTTCTTATTATTGACCAAGTGACTGATCTTCTCCAATCTGGCTGTTGCAATTAACAGTATGCTTTGTTCAGCTTCCAGATCTATTATGCTTTGTGGCATATGCATAAAGAAGCTAAATTATGCATATGGTGCTGCAATATGGCTGAACTGCAGTATGTAAATAGCTAGGATCATTATCTTCTATGCCCAATCTTTTGTCAACATCAAACTTCTTTTGAAGGTGTTTGTGACATTTCTCCATAGTCCAATGAGTAATGCACACAATTATTGCTCACCCCTTTTAGCCTTCTAAAACAGGCCTTCTTGTTGTCTTTCCCTTTATGGTGATTAAATGCATCTCATAAACAATTCCAGCACCTTCCCGGTAAAAGCAGAGTTTGCCGATGCTTTTAATGTGACTTTATTTCAGTCCACTGGCAGAGTTCACAGTTGTTTAGTGGGCCCAGGAGGAGAATGCTGCTTCAGTCTTCAAAAGAAAACCTTTCCTCTCCACACACACACCAACATAGATTCTGCATTAACATCACCTAATCATCGTGCCTTTTCCCCCCTCCTAACTTAGACTTCTGCAAAGTCCCTCCAAGCATGGAAGACAGAAGACATCTCAGCCAATAATGTCCATATTTCATGGCAGATTCCACAGTACCTGTTAATATCAGCTGGAGAAGTGATGTTTTCCATTACAGGCATTGCCTTCTCTTACTCCCAGGTAATGTATGTAGAGCACAAAGAAGAAAATCAGAAATCTGATGTGCTTAATGAGGAGAAGGGCAGGGTAGAAAGCTGTACTTTGCCAGGTCTTCCAAAGGCTGAGAGAACAGAGAACAAGTTGCAAGTTTGGTGTAGACTTGCACCACAATCCTGACCAAATTTACTGTGAATTTACTTACAACTAAAGTGTGCCATCAGTCCTGATCTATTAATATGTACATCTCTCTGCTCTCCATCTCCTTGTGTGGACATGATGATTGAATGCAGTGACCAGAAGATCTGGCACAATAAGAACATAAGATGTGCCCTGCTGGATTAGTCCAAAGGTGCATCGAGTTCAGCATCCTGTTCTCACAGTGGTCTGTGGGAAGCCCACAAGCATGACATGAGCATAATAGCCCTTTACAGATCATTATCCTCATCCACTGGTATACAGCGGCACACTGCCCCAAAGACTGAAGGTAGTATATAGCCATTTTGACTATAGCCATATGAACTTGTCCCATATAACAGGCATCCAAGTGGGTTTCCATCACTACATCCCGTCATAACAAATTTCATAATTCTATTATAAACTAGGTCAAGTGGGTAGAAACCACAGCCCACACAAATTCTATGGAAGCAATTACCCTCCTGTATTAAAGGTTCCAGGAGTAAATGGAAACATTCGCTTTGGCTATCACAATATACTATTGGTGTTTTAAAATTTATTAGGTGATGGGGGGAAACTAGTATATAAAGTAATCCTGAGTAATCCTTTTAAAACTTAAGGTCTAGAAACATATTAGGTTTATAGCAATATGGGACAGAATATAATTGGGAGCAGTGTTAGCTTGAGTCATGTGCTCTCTCTCTCTCTCTCTCTTGTTTCTTTTGTATTGTGCTGACAGATTAGTTCTTATTTGTGTGCAATGAGGAGGGGCCATTGTTCAGTAGCAGAGCACATGCCTTGCATGCAGAAGGCCTCCTGGTCTATCCAATATTTTTTTTTAAAGGATCAGATTGCTGGTGATAAGGGAAAATCCCTGCCTGACACCCTGGAGAGATTCTATCAGTCAGAGCAAAAACTCTAAGATAAGCAAACCTGGTATAAGGCTGGTCCTATGCTGCTTCCCTCAAACATCCAAGAAAACCACAGGGCATTTCAACAGCCACATTGATTTCAAAGGCTATGTGGTATTTCTCCACTCTCCTATATTCCTGAAGTCTCTTCTTGGGGCCCCTGGGAGAATACAGAGATAACCCACACATGACACAGGCAGGTAGGATGACGCTTACATGAGAGCTGCTGGAGGGCAGAGGAAGTATGTGCTGGTTCTCAGAATCCCCTTGATATACCTGAGTGCCATTTTCTGCCATGCCTCAGGGTTGATTGATTTATACACACATAAATGCTCATCGCTCGATGGCCGCAGCATCAGATTGTGATGGTCAGATGTGAATGAGCCATTACATATCAGACACCTCAGCAAAGACTTCCAGATCACTTCACATTACCTCAGAATGATATAGTGTTATTCAACTGAGTCAGTTCACACATCTGTCTGCAAGTCACTGGGCCACTCAAAAGCATTTTGGTACCTGAGGTAAATGGTGTGCTGCCATCCCCACCCTCTACCATTACATGTACAGATGCTGATTGGAGTGGCATATCACCACCACCACCACCATTTATTATTAAGGGAATTTAACTTTAACTTTAAATGTCCTTTACTTCACATGAGGGCAGCAAACTAACTTAAGGGCTGAAGGTCAGGCCACATGGTGGACACAGCCCTGTCCTCCAATGCCTCACCACCATTCCCTTTCTGCATCTTCTGCTGGAAGCGGCCACCTCATTCTGCCTGATGGTAGAGGCCGGTCCTGGTGAATCATCAGGTGTTGAACCAAGTAACTAAGGAATACATACTGATCTATAACTGGCCCACAAAGCCATGAGGTGATTTGCTTACTCCATCGCAAAACAGGAAAGTGGTTGAGTGCAGTCTGCAGCATAGTACTCAGTGAGGATGCTGAGGAAATTTCTCAGTGTTTGGGAATGGACTAATCTTCCTGGTTTTCTTCCTTTCTTTTCAGGCTCCTGCCAGCATGAAGTCAGTGCTGCAGGCTGGCTGGCTGTTAACCGTGGCCTTTGGAAATGCGATTGTGCTTGTTGTTGCCCAGGCTGCACCAATGGAACAGGTATGGGATAGAATAAATTAACCATGGCACTAGGCTGGAGTTGTGAGTAACACTCCACAGGACATTCTGATCTGCTTTCAGTACATTTGGCAGCCATTCTTGCAGAACAAGGGTGGAGAAACTAGTGGCTTTTCATATGTTGTTGGGACTCCAAATCCCATCAGCCTCAGTCAACATGGTGAATTGGCAGGGATGATTGGAGTTCTCAGGTATGTTTTCTATGCTCAGGAGCAATCCCTGTCCTGTCCAGTAAAAAGGATTAGGTAGGGGGTGATGGGAAAGGCATTTTCTTTGCATTAGACCAGTGGCATAGCGTGGGTTATCAGCACCCGGGGCAAGGCAAGTAATTTGCGCCCCCTAACCCATGGATTTGCGCCCCCTAACCCGTGGATATGCGCCCCCTAACCCGTGGATTTCCCTAACCCCCAGATGTTGCGCCCGGCCCCCCCTGCACCCCCCACGCTACGCCACTGCATTAGACCCTAGGGAGTTAAAGAAGAGAGTACAGGGTAAGATGGAAATGGCAGTCACTCACCTATTTATTTCCTAGACTTGGTTTTACTGGTGATTAACCTGGCAATCCCCAATATAGTGAGAAGAAATCCGCTTAATGACAGTTGCACCTGATTGTCCAGTTCACACATTACATTTGTTTACACCAGGGATGGGGATCAGTGTCCCTCCAAATGTCATTGGAATCCAGTTCCCATTTGGCCTAGCAACCACGGTGAACAATCAGGTATTATGGGAGTTGTATTCCAGCAGCATCTGGAGGGCCACAGATTCTCCATCCGTGAAACATGAATGCATACCCAAAGACGCAGGACTTTCTTCACGCAAAGAAAGACATCCTTCCGTTGAGGCAAGAATGCATGTTGTGTTGAAGAGGAATGTACTAAAATGGACCATCCTTCCTAACTATCACTTCAACTTCTGTAAAGGACACAGCATCTTAGTATGACGGACAACATTTTCTCTGTTAGTGTGGCACATATGTCAGTGGACAGGAGAAGGTGTGGATTCAGGCATATCCAAAAGAATAGGCACAGCTAGTGCTCTTTTTTGTGATGGCACTCCCTGGTATGGAGTACCTTAATGGATGATATTCACCAGTACAGAGTACTATCTCTTTTTTTCTTTTTTGGCTGCCATGATAGGCATTTTGTGCTGCAACCATGATGATCAAGATATGACTACCAGCAATACTGTTTTTAAAAAACCAAAGAAAGCACTGGGTACAACCAGTGGAAACCAAATCCTCCTTCCAAGTGCTAATCTAAAATGCTCAGAGAGACTTATAACCTAGATTGTTACCGACAGTTTAATGTGTATGATTAGGACACTTGCCTACCAATGGCCCCAGTATATAGCCCAGAAGTAATGAATGCGGAAATAAGTAACTTGTACAAAGGGGAAGAGATACATCACAAAAGATAACTGATTAACCTACATAATGGAGAGAAAGGCCACTGAGCAAATGAGCAATTAACTAATAAAGCAATAGAGCTGACACAACAAGGAGAATAGAATGCAATTAGTGTGCCATCCAATTTAGTGTCCTCCCTCACAAATTAATAACATACACACACAAAAAAAAATTAATGCCAGGGCATTTAGCTGAGCACATGTGTTGTTCCAATCTGTACCAGTAACAATAGATGTATATTGCTGGAAAATGTTCACAGGAAGGACATTGGGGGGAATAAGAAAACTAATTAAACTAGATTCATTTGACTCTACCTGTCAGCTCACATGATGCATGACCTTGCTTCTATATGACAATATCAAGTTCATGCACGCTAAGGCTACAAACCATTCATTTAAAGCACTTGCCCCACCCCAAAAGTCCTGTGAATTGTAGTTCACTCCTCACAGAGCTATAATTCCCAGCACCCTTAAGAAACCACAGTTCCAAGGATCCTTTAGTGGTGTGTGTATGCTTTAAATGTGTGTATTTAGTCTCATTTTCCAGCATATGACTGTCTTTTATTGCACAGAAGAACTCCTGTGTGCAATTAAGTGTTTTTAAACTTTGGACATAATGGTGGGTTGGGGGTGGGGCTACTTAGTTGGTAATGTGTATTACTGCACTTAGTGCAAAATATGCTGAGCCAGCTCTACTGCATTTTGTGGCCATCCAGCTCATTCTGCTGAGTGGGAACCTGGACTTCTGCCCCTTATGGTACATCTGCAACTACAGCTGTTCATGTTATCTCAGTCCTTTCCCAAACACACATACACACAGCGACATTTTGCTGTGGTCATGAGAACCGGTGAACTTATCGTAATTCCAGTAACTCCCCCCAGAGGCCAAAATGCCAAAATTCTGCCCTTCAGGATAGCATATCCCTGTTTTTAGCCTCCCTAAATATTCCCCAAATAAAACACAATGTGGATTTTGAAAAATTGGGTTATCACACAGGTTTTTTCCCCCATGCCACACATGCACTGAAAAGAGCAGCAGTTTAGCTATATGGTCTTCCAAAGGATTTCCATGCTCACATTCCTGAGCCATTTTGGAAACCGGAACAAACTGGAGCTTTCCTCCAATGTAAGTATTCAGTGCAGGACCCCTAATCCAGATCAGTACTGCAATGGGGCCGCATGCAAAGGGATGACGCCATCCCTATCACCCATGTCACAGTCCCATTGAAGCTTGGTGTTTGGGGGAAGGAGGCACACCAGCTATTGGTTAAAGCAAAAAGACCAAATTGTGTCCTATAAATTGCATCTAGTTTGGCCCTGTCAGAGTGATTTGCAAAGTTCTGCTCCTCTATCACTTCCAGGTGCCATATGCAGCTGGTAACTAGAAGTGAAATAGTTTGACTAAGCTTCTGTACAGTTGGAAGAAGATCAATATGTAAGTGTTGTTGGCAAATAAATATTAATTTTCTGTTTTTTTCCAAAACCCTCTTCTTTCTCCAGTGGCTCGAGTTTGTCCTCTTTGCTGCACTGCTCTTTATCGTGTTTATTATTTTCTCCATCATGGGATATTTTTACACCAGCATGGACCCAGAAGAACTCCTTGCCAGAGAGGACCAACAAGGGACGTCAAACAGTAAAAATATGATTGGGCTTGTTACCAAGAAAACAGAGCTATAAAGGCGGCTGTGGACACTGGCATGGGATTTTGTGGCCTTTCTCTTTTAACAAGATGTGGAGGAAATGGATTTATTTTTCATGATGGCATCTCACAAAATATATTATATTCAGGGGAAAGGGCAAAATAGGCTCTTTTAAAGTCGGCTGAATAAATGTGAACAAACTCCTTGGACACGAAGCATTAAAAATAGATGCAAAGCGGTTTCAAATCTGCCCATTCCTTCCAGCCCCACCAAGCAGTTGGAGTAGTTATTCTCAAATGTACACAATGTGGTGAGTGACCATCATCTCAAACAATAGGTCGTGTTTATTTGCAAAGTTCTGAAGAAATGAATGAGTAAAACAACCTGGAGAGCACACAAGTAATGCATAAAAAAATATTCAAGAAATGCATCAATGGATAAAATCTAAGGGGTGTGTGTGATCAAGTATGTTATGATTCACCCTTCCTGCTCAGTTCCATTTCTGTGCCAACATGCTATTACAGGCAGACAAAAGCAATAGGTCACAATCCAGAGTGGTTTATGAAGCTTGCTTACCTATGTATCCCTGACTGAACCCCACTCTACCCCTAAGAGCCCCTCTTTCAGCAGCTCTCCTCATGGAATCTTCAACCTGATCTTTAAAACAAAACAAAGTTCTAACACTAATGTGGGAGGTGTTGGCACTGCTGTTTCTGTTGGGACCTGGAATGGTTTTCAACTAAGTTTTGCTCAGTGTGTAGTCCCACTGAAATTAATGTGCATGACTAAGTTAGGTTCATTATTTTCAGTAGGTCTACTCTGAGTACAACACAGTAGAACACCACCCCAAAATGTGGCAACTGGCATTAAGGGGAAGTTGTTTTTCTCCACCTAATACTAACTACCAGGCACGATGCTAAACTGAGTCTCACCACTCTGAGTGCTGTAGTTCCAATGAAAATCAGCACATACACCTCAGCTGTGCTTTTTTTTTTTTAAGAAAAAAAGGTGCCATTACTCACAACGAAGTTGTTACAGTATGTGCCACACTTTTAACATCTGGAGAAAAATGGTGCTGGTACATCATACCCTTGAGCAGCCCCAGAAAAAAGCGCTACACCTCAGTGTTGGTGTTAGTGCTGTTAAAACAAATCTGGTTCCTTATCACAATATTAAAGTAATGTTTGGTTTGTTTCATAATCCAACATTTTGCAAAGCTGTGTTTCTTCGAATTATCCACTCATGGAGCATATGCCTGTAAGACTTTCCAGATAGTCTAAGACTGTGGATTGAGATATTTGTATGCTCTGCTCACTAAGCTCTAATGACTTGGCCAGAAGAGTGCTTTGATTTTGTATGTTTTACTGTACGTGGATCAACTGATCATAGACTGTTGCTTAAGAATATCGCTATTCAAGTAATAAGCTCTTTAAAATGTGACAATTTTTCTGAGCAGAAAACATTTCCACATAGAGAATGGCATGCAAGCCGTGTGTAACTTTTTATCCATCTGTTCCTTTTATTACAGCAAATTGTCACTCACACAGTGACTCTTGGACTAGAGAGACCTGAATTCAGATCCCTAGTGAGTCAGTGAAGTATATTGGCTAGATTTGGGTCAGACACAAACTCTCAGTCTATCCTACCGCATAGGGTTGCTGTGATAAGCCCCAAGTAAGCTGTCTTATGAGACACGGCAGGAAACAAATAACAAATAATGCTATGAAGATCCATCAACACAAATATATGGATCGTAGTGGTTATGTGGAAGTTGAGTAATAGTAATTGCTTTCAGTAGAAACACTTGCATAGCCTCTCCAGAATTCCACTTCTGCTCTGATGTATACACAAAGCTTTTGCATTTGCAAGCTTCCCCATTCACTTCACTGAAGGAACATGATCAGCGTGCACAACAGATCTAAATTGAGAAGTTATTGAGGATGAAAGTATCTGGAGGATGCATCTCTAACAAGCTTCAAAACCCATAAACTATTGCTGGATCAGGATATGTTAAAAGTTGGGGCACAAGAGCACCAAGGTTTACATGTTTGTGCAAAAAAATAAGAAAAAATATGTATCTTCTTATCTCTTACTGTTCTTCAGGCTCAGAGGAAGGCAGATAAGAGCATAAATGATGCTTTTGGCTCTTGTAAGAGAATTAATCAGAGATGCATCTATTTCTTTGCAATGTCGAGAAGTGCAACTTCCAAGAGGCTTGTAATATAATTGTCCAATTTCTCAGCTTGTACAAGTATGAGATATTTTGGTGCTTGAAAGTTATAGCCTCATAATTATTGGCCCAGCTCTTATGCCTATCCTAGATGGATAGGAATTGCTCTCTCCCTGCTACCTTTTGAAAAATACTGGTGGCGGGTAGGGCTCTGCTGGCTTCTCTTTACTTGCTAACCCCATCACTACTCCCCCCACATTAACCACCCAGTGCTTCCCCTTCCTACCCCATGCAACTACTAAACACCCTTTCACCTTCCCAATATATTTTAAGCTACTTTTCTATTCTACAGCACCACCATTTACACCTTCACCCTTGTATCCGTGCCTACCCTTCTCCCTTCTTTTGTGCAATACCCACTTACAGACAGACCACCACCATGGAAACCCCCTGCATCTTCCTCTTCCCATGCATTGCAACTACTCAGCACCCTTTTCATCTCCTACTCAACTATGAAACCACCATTCCTTCCTATTCAGCACTCCCTTTTGTACCCTTGCTTTCATCTTCACCCTTATTTCCATGCTTCCTACTCCCTCTTTTTTGCAATTCTAATTTTCACCATCAGCCCTTTTCCCTGCCTCCTCCTTCCTTTTTTCAACTCTCCCTTGCATCCAGACCAGCCCCATCTCCATGCCACTGCCTCAATCCTATTCTTCAGCCCCCTTTTCACACACACCACATGATGATGTATGTGACTGTATCTTTGAGATGAATAGAATCTTAAGAGAAGGAGTCAGTTTGTTCAGCTAGAGGTTAAGTTCAGCTGATGGAAGTTCTTAGCTCTATTTTTCTAGAAATAGAGGTGCTGGAACTCACCGTGAACACCTCCCTTTTTCCCTTATAAAGGCAATGGCGCCCACCAGAGAGGTGCCGGAACTCAGTTCTGATGAGTTTCGGCTGAAACAAACAAACAAACAAACAAACAAACAAACAAACAAACAAACCATTCTCTTTAAGGTCAATCCGGAGCTTCTTCTTCTTTAAATGGCAATCCACTTAAAGCCTGAGTTGATGTTTGCTCCAACTGTGCAATAAAGAGTGGGTTTTCATGGGGAAAACTCTGAGGGGGGACCCCAAATGCTCAAAGGGCTTTTAAATGTGGGCCTATGCTGGTTTCCTGTTTGCAGAATGTTCTTCTCAGGCAGACTCACCTGGTGCCTTCATGACATATCCTTAGGCACCAGGCGAAAACATTTCTCTAGGACTAGGCCTTTGTTGGTCTGTTTCTGTTTTATTATGTATTTTGGGTTCTCATTTTATGTTTTTGTGTTGTGAACTGCCCTGTGATCTTCAGATGAAGGATGGTATGCAAATTTTAATAACAACAACAACAGAATGGGCTTCCCCAGGGAATGTGGTGGGGCAAACAGAAAACCATGCCTAGAAAGCAACAGCAACCCTCTGCTTTCTAGGCACATGACAAATGGAAGTATGGACAAGTCCTCCCTTACTTCATGTGTACAAAACAGAGACATTCAACACAGCATTAAGAGGAAAACTCCCTCACAACTATATAGCCAATAAACATACATGCTATCTCACTGAAGGATCATGCCACTCCACCTGCTTGCTTGCATCCCCCTCTTGGCAAGTTGACTTTTAACACCAACAGAATTAGCCCATAAATTGCACACTGAAAACTACACATGCTGAGATTTCCTTTTCAACATGACTATTAAATGTTCAGGAGCCCTGTGCTCTTGTTTGCTTCTGGCTACCCACAAGTGAAGTTTCACTTGTTTTCCATTTTCTCTGTTTATGCCCATTATGTTTGGGGATTACTGGAGCACATTCTTTGCTCTTCAAGAAATTTGTTTGCTTTTCCTAATTCTGTTTTATGACACATTGCAAATTAGCTCTGCAACAGCTGAACTGCACAAGTGTGATGCTTCCATGAGCTGCTTCCAAATTGAAGCACACATAGAAAATAGGCCTCTTACCCACTCATTCCAAATCCCATGCCTGAAGGAACAGATGAATTCCAGCACTGGTTAGCACTAGTAGACATGATTTTAAATTACTGGAGCATTTAAATTTTTATAAGCCTTCAATTTGGGTACTTGGCTTTTGGAACACACATGAAACCTGATGAATGAAAATTATTGGGAACTTTTATTTTGTTGTAAAATAAAAGGTTTATCTGCAGAAGGCAATGCCACTGCCCAATGAGATATTCTTTAAAACCACATAATTTCCAAAAGCTCTTCCTTTGCTAAAAGCAACAACAACAATCAAATTACGGGGGGGGGGGGGGGGAGAGGGAGCCAGAATCAGTCAGGGAGCACAGATTGTCGCACACGCAGAGCTTTAATTAAAGTAATCCAGTTCCAATATCATAAAAGAGCCATTTTACATGCAACATGACTCTTTATTTTCCATTCATATTGCCAAATATACCCCCTGTCTCAGATTTTGCCAATAGATATCTGCAAAAAGTGGTAGAAGAGACAATGAGAGGTTTAAAAACAACAACTCAACATCTTATCCTGCTCATTGATGAAATTCAAAACCCTTAAAAAGCCCAGTTTCACAAGGCAGCATGATCGCTGCCACGAATCGCTGTATGTTCCCTGTTTCAAAGTCATCAGGGTTAGCTATACAGAAGTGAGGAACCTGTGGCCTTCTGAATGTTCCTGGACTCCAATTCCCATCAGCTCCAACCAGCATGGTCAGTCACTGGTCAGGGATGATGGGAGTCCAGCAACGTTTGTAAGGTCAGAGGTCATCTGCCACCCCGCCTTCAAAAATGTCAAAGATCTGGATTAGAGATCCTGCAAGACCTGTTAGCATTAGAGCATTAGTGGAATTCAGTGTCGTTCAGTGGTGAGCATCCCAACAACACAAGCATTGCAATTTGCCAGACAGAACAACAATCCCCCCTTTTCTCCCTCCATTCACCGTTCTGGGGGTTCTCCTGACCTCCCTCCCCCAGAGCCAATTTCAGGGCGCCAGAAGGCACGGAGAGATGAAAGGGACAGTTCCATTTTGCAAGCAGAAGCCCTCATATGCAGGGCTCACACTGACCAGACTCCTTAGGCAAATCCCACCCTTGGTCTCCCCAGGGGACTTCAAATCAGAATTGCTGTGGCTTCTACTCTTCCCTTTCCATCCAGTAAATATAAGCAGACTCTGCCTGCAAATAAACACCTGCAGCTTACAGATCCTTTCCCCACATTCACTCATTGATTAAAGCCTCAGTGGGAGTGGGGAAGAAATCTGATTCAGTTTACATTTATTCCACACAATATTTATTTATTTTTCAATACTTCCCACCCACCTTTCATCAAAGAATTATCCCAGGGAGGGGTAGAGCAAAATGAAATGCTGAACTTCAAACCATTAATACATCAAATTCCAAACCATCGTATATAGCAGCAGGGATTTTAAAAAACCACAGTAAATAACTTCAAAAGAATAGACAGGCTTCATTCTTAAAATAAATAAAAAGATTTCATTGATTTACATTTTTCACATCACACATAAAACAACCTAACTCAAAAGACATCAGCCACATTGCTTAAAAATATCAAATCAAATTATTATAGTTCACTTCAAAAAATCTTTCCACATATTTCCATGAGATCTCAGGGGTTATAAACAAAATCTTTTGGACATACATAGTCCCAAAATGGTTGCCACACATTATGGAAAAGATTGGGGTGGGGTGGGGGGTTAGAATTCCCTTTGGTCACATGAATCTGGCACATCAGCTTTACAGCCAGGGCTATTGTCCATGCTTTGAGTACCAAGCTTCAGTGTTCAAGCCCAAGGCAGTGTGCCATCACACGGCTATTTCCGTACATGCCACCCTAAGGAAGAATGTTAAAAGTTCTTTATGCACAATTGTTATTCCAAGTAAAACAAGTTGAAAGGAAGGTTGTAGGTCTGTTTGAAAGGTTTCATTCTTCAAAATAAATGTGCCGCTAACATTCCATGAATACCTGAGTAAACAGGTGCATTTTAATCTGATACTAAAAATTAAAAAGTCAGCACCAACCATACTTCAGAGAGGTGACACATTCCATAATAGGGGCACTGCCACAGAGAAGGTCCTTTTTTACACATCACCACCATATAATAAACATAGTAGTTCCATCTTTGTTTCTAGTCAGTCTGCCTTTTAAAAGCAACTTTGCTAGTGATCAGGTGTGCAGAAATGAAAAGTTTTTCATTGAATGCTGCTCTTTAAAGGTGCAGAAATAAGTTGGAAGTGTGTGTGTGGGGGGATTTAGATCACAAACACAAAAGAAATGAGCTGAAAACCACCAAATACACCTCCATTTTTGGAAGAGCAGCTTGACCTGGAAAATGGAGGTATACCAGCTGTTAGCAGGTCAAATTCACTGTGGCGCATCAAACTGAGAGAAAATGAGATTGTAAAGCTGAGAATATAATTAAATACTGGAAGACTTTAGATATTACCAACACACACACACAACCCTCTCTATCAGTTTGGAACTATGTGCTAGTACAGCTGTTTGCATCATGCCTATCCTTATCTTCAGTTCATCAAATCCTTCTTCATTCCTCCTTTGCAATATAAAGAACACACAGCATCCTGTCAGTCTCTCTGGTACAGTTGCATTAGGTGTACTGTGTTGCATTCCTCTAATACCACATAGAAGCACTTAGAATCACTGTTTTGCTGGTTGAGTATTCATGTTACACAAAAGTTTGTATTGTAGATTTGCTAGTTTCACCTGTCTGTTACCAATGGTGATATTGGCCCCCATGTTTATTTCATTTCTCCACTCTCCTCGGTTGTTCTGGGCTCCTCCTGCAGCTTCTCCCAGATAAAGCTGTCAACGGGCTGACACCTCCATCTTCTCCGTCATGGTTTTCCATTATGGCTCCCTCGAGTTCTGTTGAACTACATTCATGGTGCTTTAAACAGGATAAGCTGAGTAAATCATTAAAAGCCTTGCTGCTCTGCAAAGACACCCTTTTCATCGAATAGCAGGATTAAATTAGGTTCCCCTGATAAATTGATTTGATGAGCCAATTTGGCTGGTACATAAGGTATTTATACAATTCCAAAAAGATTGGGATTAAAAAAAAAGAAAGCCCCCACTGAGTTAAACTTCTGCACAAGCTTTTATTAATCCCCCCCCCCTTTCCCCTAACCATACAAGTAAGATTTTGCTTAGGGTCAAATTTAACATGACATTAAATGGATGACTAAGCATAATGTGCATTGTCCTGTTCTCCTCATCCACCCCCTCACATACACACACCAATAACAGCTGCAGAGAGAAGGGGGAATCAAGATTGAGATTACAAACAAAGAAAAGAGATTGGGAGTACAGAACAGATCTGCTGCCCCTGTGGATCCTGCTGCCTGAGGCAGTCACCTCACTTTGCCTCATGGGTGGGCTGGTGCTGGATGAAGCACACTTGTTAATCCCCTGCAGCAGCATCTGCCACCTGGCTCCTTTGTCTCACTGCCTAAAGGGGAACCAAGAGTCCAAACAGCACATGAGTAAGAAGTGATGGCAATGCTGTTGGGCTGCACAGCCAGCCTTGCAAGAACATCCTCATTATGACAAGGCTATACGTCTGCTGTTGCTTTTGTGGAACATCTGCCCTTCATTTTAATTACAACACTTAGAATCCAACATAGTGGCTTGAGTACAAATTGATCTTGTTTTTCAGCCAGGAAGTTTGTTTTTCTGCTCTTTATGATAATAAATGTGCCACTGGTAATGGCAAGGGGGCCATATAGTGGCTCATTGTGTTGTGTGTGCACTGAGCCTACTACTTCAGGGCAGGCTTTTCTTATTATGCATTATTGATGTGACAGTTTGCAAACATTGTACAAAATGAATTAACGGGCTCGCCTTTTCTTCTCCCTGAGTTTGGGATTTTAATCTTATTGACGGCTACAGCTGCAATTAGCAATGATCTCACTTAAAATGTCATTTTGTCATAGGCAGTCAAGTCCTGCATGTCTAGTTGCAAAGTGACACTCTGTGGACAGGCGATGGAAATAAAATGTGACATTCTGTGGACACCCAACACCTCCTCAGGACATAGCCAAGATAGCACGTCCATTTTGGAAAAAATCTCCAATTCCCTTTCTGAGCTGCTATTTCTTTGGAAAAGCTGGCTTCTTTGAGAGCTATAGAGTTGAGAGGGGTAAATGCAGAACTCTACTCAATCAGTTATGCAGTTCACTCTTTGGCCTTGTGCCTTGGGCAAAGTATTATCTCTTAACCTTTTTCACAGAGCTATTGCAAGGCTAAACAAAGAAGATTAAAAAATATATTCAGTGAAGAGTGCAACACAAATGATAAATAATTTTTAAAAGGCATAGTTTAGGTAGAGGGCTCCACTCAGAGCCTCAGGGAACATTTACTAGTTAATGCCTAGCCCAAATATATGAACATGCTCAAGTTAAGGAAGACATCTTGGTTTTGGAACATGGCAATCCTTATACCAGGTCTAAATTATTTGTGTATTGAGTGCTGTAGTGTCTAATGATTAGCAGCGATTTTCTAAAGCCCCAGGCAGTGATCTTTCCCATTAAGTGCAGATTGAACCTTTTAACCAGAGCTGCCATGGATTTAACATTGCATCTTCTGCACAGAAAACATGCACTACGTGTGCACTGAGCTATGGTTTTGCACACAGCAGAGTCATGAAATTCCAGTGGCTCTCCAAAACCAAAAAGTAATCCTTTCTATTAAAAATGCCAGCATCTATTATTTCCCCCTTCTGCTGAAAATAATGTTCAACCCACTGATATGACTGTTACTTAACAGGAGGGGGCAGCTGTGAAGGTGGATAGAGGAAGAATAGGTATGGAGCACCACTGAAAAACTTTATGACATTCACTCACATTCACCGGTTCAGACATTTTGATTCAGAGCACCAACAGCATGATTCAAACACTATATTGTGGGGCAGCAGCAATATTGCATACAGGTGAGTGTGTGATTTGCCCAATCTGCATGTTTCTTCTGCATCTGTCTACTTCTCCCACTGCATCATGTGTGAGATTTGAAGATGTCATCTGCAAAAATCTAGGCTTCCATGCTCCTAAGCTATAGCCTTTGCCTTGGAAGTATTAACTTCTTGTTACAAGCCTAAATGTCTGTGTGGGGCTTTAGAGGTCCAGTATAAATGTTCTATATGCCTGTTGTCTTTGTCCATGGAGTTTTCTTGGCAGGGATACTGGAGTGGCTTACCGGTTCCTGCTCCAGGTTGATCACGTTTGGTCAAAACTCTCCACTATGACCTGTCCATCTTGGGTGGCCCTGCATGGCATAGCTCATGACTTCTCTAAGTTATTCAAGCCCCTACGTCACGACAAGGCAGTGATCCATGAAGGATTGCTGGAAGAAATATCAACAACCTCAGATATGCAGATGACACAACCTTGATGGCAGAAAGTGAGGAGGAATTAAAGAACCTTTTAATGTGCTACAACAGCAGCAAGAATACTGATTGCAAAATATTGGAAGATATATTGCAAAATATTGGAAGACACAAGATCTACCCACTCTGGAAGAATGGCAGATGAAGATGATCGACTATATGGGACTGGCAGAAATGACCGGCAGAATCCGAGACCAGGCAAAAGAGTCGACGGAAGAAGATTGGAAGAAATTTAAAGACTATTTGCAGAAATATTGTAAAATTAATTAATGTTAGATTGATGTTGGACAGAAACTAAGTGGTTACCAGCTGTAATGTAAAGGTTGAGTAATAAGTTAAAATAAGTTATAACAAGTTACAATAAGGATTTGCTGAGTTAAGAACTCGAACTGGAATACAAAAGGGGGAGGTGAGAGGAGGTCCGGGAAATAAGTTAATGGAAATAAGTAATGGAAACTACATTTGTTTTGTTTCTTTGTATTTTTGTTACTTTTTGTGCATTTTTGTTTTTTGTATTAATTTGGAAAAATCTAATAAATATTTATATATATATAAAAGAACCTTTTAATGAGGGTGAAAGAGAAGAGCACAAAATATGGTCTGAAGCTCAACATCAAAAAAATTAAGATCGTGGCCACTGGTCCCGTCACTTCCTGGCAAATAGAAGGGGAAGAAATGGAGGCAGTGAGAGATTTTACTTTCTTGGGCTCCATGATCACTGCAGATGGTGACAGCAGTCACAAAATTAAAAGACGCCTGCTTCTTGAGAGAAAAGCAGTGACAAACCTAGACAGCATCTTAAAAAGCAGAGACATCACCTTGCAGACAAAGGTCCGTATAGTTAAAGCTATGGTTTTCCTAGTAGTGATGTATGGAAGTGAGAGCTGGACCATAAAGAAGGCTGATCGCCGAAGAATTGATACTTTTGAATTATGATGCAGTCCCATGGACTGCAAGAAGAACAAACCTATCCATTCTTAAGGAAATCAGCCCTGAGTGCTCACTGGAAGGACAGATCCTGAAGCTCTGGCCACATCATGAGAAGAGAAGAGAAGACTCCCTGGAAAAGACCCTGATGTTGGAAAAGACTGATGGCACAAGGAGAAGGGGATGACAGAGGATGAGATGGTTGGACAGTGTTCTCGAAGCTACTAGCATGAGTTTGACCAAACTGCGGGAGGCAGTGGAAGACAGGAGTGCCTGGCATGCTCTGGTCCATGGGGTCACGAAGAGTCGGACACGACTAAACAACTAAACAACAAAACAATAAATGTTTGGGACTTTCTGGCACAAAACACATACTGTATTCTACCCTAATGGGACCTCCATTTTCTTTCAATGTCTTTGACCCATGAACATTGCAGCATATGCATTTCATATCCTTACTGCAGGGATAGGGAACCTGAGGTCCTCCAGATATTATTGGATTATTCTATCATCCCTGACCATTGACCATGCTGGATAGAGCTGACAGGAGTTGTAGTCCAGCAACATCTAGAGGGCCAGAGATTCCCTATCCCTGCCTTACTGGGAAAATGGGCACAAAAAGTGAAAAACAATATTAGAGGATTGAAATTGCAGTCCCCAGCTAGATGCCCCAAGGGTTGTAGTAAAACAACCCAATTTACCTTTTGCAGTTCACCAGCAGCAACCATTGTAGATTAGGAATCAAGCCAACCACAAGGAAGAAAACTATTAAAGCTGCTCTCTTATAATCATTAATTATGAAGATATCATCATTCATGTTTATAATCTATGAAATGTCCCAGAGTAATTGATTTTTGTAGTTCGATGAATTTTAATGGCAGGACTGCAAACAATGCTTGCAAAATAACTCACTTAGGGGGACAACTAGCAATGCCTCCAATCAGCCCAGGCTACTTTCAGCCTTAGAAACAGGACAGCTGCCTCCTCCTAGGTCTGCAGAGGTCAGTCTTCAGTCATATATCAATTGACAACATGCTCCAGTTGCTACAAAGAGTGAGTATAAGGGCAGCCAGGCCATAGCTACTGACCAAGCGACTGTGGTGTGCTTCATAGGCACAGATAAACATTGTAAAAAGGCTAGTTTTACTGAAAACAGTATAGCAGAAATGCAGATTTATGCCTACAAGAAAACTCTCACGGCTGCCAGCCAGGTCAAGCCGGTCAGGAGACTTTCTGTGCGACAGCAAAACTCAGGTTGGAATATTTCTTGTAGTTTGAAGACTAATGCAAAATATAGAACTGGGATTACTGGAGCAGACTTCTAAGCACTAAACTAGGTGTGTGGAACCTTTGGCCCTTCGGGTGTTGCTGAACTATAACTCCCATCAGCCCTGATCACTGGATACTTGCTGGGGCTGATGGGAATTGTAGTTGAGCAGTATCTGGAGGACCAAAGGTTCCCCACAGCTGTGCTGGACTGCTATGATGTTGGGCCTAAGGTTGCAGATATCATAGACGTGCATCTACCACCTTAATTATACAGCTTCTGGTTACGGAAGACACACGTATTTACCCTGACTTCTGACACTTGAGGTGTATATTTTCAGGAGCCAGCTTATTACTGTTTTCAGTATTGTGTTTTAAGGTTGTAACCTGCCCTGGGATCTTAGGGTGAAGGGGAGGTCATTAATAACAATAACAACAACCTGGGAGGAAGATTCCATTTGGCTAAGGTTTTTTGTCTAATTGCTTGCTTGCTTATGAGACAGTTGCCAAAAAGCAAGAGCAAAATTCTGTCCCCACTTCCCTTCCCTCAGTAATCTCCCCTGACTTAGGTGTATAAAAAGCCACTGAATTTGGCACTTTGCACACAGACTCGCCGCCTAAACCACTGATCTTCACTCCCTGCTTGTAATCAGTGGATTTGCCCAACTCATTTACCATGAGCAGAAGCTGCAGCTTAGAACTGGCTAGACAGCTCTGTACCTTCCAGTGTCTCTATGTCAGGGCTCTCTTCCGCCCAGGAACTTGGGGGAACTCAGTTTCGGCACCTCTCAGGTGAGCACCATTGCCATTCTAAGAGAACAAGGGAGGCGTTCATGGTGAGTTCTGGCACCTCTTTTCCTAGAAAAAGAGCACTGCTCTATGTTCATACTTTCTAAAAAAATCAGGCCTCCCCCATTTGTGTCCTCCGAAGCTAAATGTAACCCACTAGCCATGCCTTTGTGGCCTACCACAGTGCCTGGCCATCCCCTCACCCGCTCCTTGTAACTTCTCACCGCTTGATGTGCACTTTGGTACCTCAGCAAAAGCAATTTAGGTCCTTTAAACGAGGCACATGCATAATTTCCATAAACAACTTCTGCCAGTTTCACGTGAGTGTGCGATTCACACATGTGAAAGGGGAGAAAAGGCATCTTTCCTTCTCCATCCACCCCCCTCACAACTAGCAACTAAGCCTCTGGGCAATTTCTTACCAGCCCAGTGGGCCTACATATATACCACTGTTGCTACATAGATACCCACTGTACTGGGGCACAGGGCTGTTGATGTTATGCTGCTGCTGCATGGCCCCCTGCTTCACATCCGGAGTGTTTTTGCCTGGCTGGAATGTGTCCTCCGGTAATGCCTCTGGATAAATGGTGCAGAGGGGTGTGTGAGGGTGTGTAGAAACAAGCCTCTTGTACCACTGGTACAATGTGGGTGACAGTAGTAGAGCAGTGTGGTGATGTGGCAATTGGCAACTGTGGGCCTTGGCTCTCACCCATACTTCCCCCTGTGTCCCTGTCTCCTGACCTGTACCAGATTTTCCCTCACTCCATCAAATCACAAAATTGCAATCCCATTTGTGTGAGATCTCATTTTGGCTCTTCTTGTTGTCTCTGTTTTCCTCCCTGATGGATGTGGTGTCAGAAGGATGCTCTTTGTATCTAACCATGGAAAGAATCATCAGGGAAAACTGTAAGAAGCCATGTCTGTGTGAGAGAAATATTGATGAACAGGACATTGTGGGGTGGAGTGCTAATTAAATAGAAGTTATGTCATCTGCTAGCTGTCAGGATCTAATTGAATTAGAATTGAGGAGGTGAGATTAAAAGGCAGATAATACAAAAGCAGCATGGCTTGGCTAGGTAAAGAGAGAGCGAGAGCTTACAAAATCCTATTTCTAAGTTCTTCTTTGGAATAGGAGAGTGAATGCCCTCTCACTTGACAGATTCAGTCTAAAAGCCCTGTAAGATGTGCAGCAAGGGAAGAGGCTTGTGAAGGAAAACCAGGCCCCATAATAATTTGGCATACAGATGCAAACTGACGTAGGGATGGAGGAGAAATTCAATTCAGTTTGCATTTCAAGGTGAACCTAGCTAATCTGCACTTTCAGAAACAAAACACGGCCATCATTCCAAATTTGGAACACAGTTACCCAGCCAAGTAATGTGTGCAAAACTACATAACTTGATGGAAAGGGTGCATAAAAATGCATATATTTGTGAAAATGTTTGGTTTTGGTAAAAGGGAAATAGTAGTGGTATAATAAAAGGAAAAAAATCCCTGGGTGCCTAGATCCAGGTTTGGGGCAAGTATTTTTTGGTGAAAGAGCCTCGGTAGAGATTTAAAATCACAAAACAAGCAGCAATATAAAGCATGGAAATATAGGCTGTTAGACCTTTAAAACATCCCCTTCTAAGTTGCTTTCAAAAATTCCCACTTCCCTTAGCATAGAACCATAAATGGTTTACTTACAAATTATTCAAAGGTCAGATTAATATGCTTTTCCATACAGCAGCAAAAAAAGACAAGCAGTTTAACTTAGTTTCAAAATGGTAAATGTTTCTAAATTAGATGGCTTGCTAAAGCCACGCAGTCTAAGTTTGGAGCATCCAACTTAGACATCCTTACTGGTTCACATGGTGGAAAAACTTAGAACAAAGAGTTTGGTAACCATTTCTCCAAGGTGAGAGAAGCTAAGCCTAGCAGGACATCTTACTATATGGTCTTAACCTCTTCATGCATGAATTAGAGTTAAGCATGTTGGCTATTTGAGACTGAATATATCCCATAAAAATAACATTTTTAAAAACTCATCAGATTAGGGAAGACTGCTTTTCAAAAATGTGTAGATTAGGCAAAATTGCATATAAGCATGGGTATATTAGGAAAAAAATCATGCTAAAATGCTGGTGAATTTCCATAAGGACTTTAAAACAAGCAAACAAACAGTCTCAAAGTGGAGAATTGAACTTAAGAATGAAAAAAATGAGGAAACTGAGAGAAACTGGCAAGTACATTGTCAGAGCCAGCCCAAGGTGTTTTTGCTATCTGAGGCAAATCAGCATACGACACATACACCAGTCGTGGTTGGTCAAGTTATTTTGAGACCTGAGGCAGAAAAGCACAAAACAGTCTCTTCCTCTCCGGGCAATAATAAAAATAATGGGGGGGGGGGCAATGACACCTAACTAAATAGCTAACAACTTGCTACTGTTCCATGACAACCCAAAACCAGCAGCCTGCAGCACCTTCCTCATTCTACCTAACAGCAGGCTATCTACTTGAGTGTGCTCAGGAATGCTCACTCAGAGCGTATGAGATGAGGCACCATTGCTGCACCATTCTCCTGGCTGCAGCAGCATTTCTGCTCACAGGGATGAGGTGGGGCAGAATGGAAGGAAAGGAGGGGGGAAGCACAAGGAGGGATGGGGGGACACACATCTTCACTCACTTCTGCCACCAACCCAGTGCTCCCCCATCCTTAACACCACTCTGCCCTTTCCTATCCTGGCCCCTCCAAGCAGCAGTGCCTCTGCAGCTGGGCTGACAGCACAGCAGTGGTTCCCATTTCACATGCTGCCCTTGGGAATGCCAGACCTGCTGCCTTAGGAGGATGGAATTTTGTCAAAGGGGACACTAGATCAGAGATAGGGAATCTGTACCCCTCCTGTTTTTGTTGTTGAACTCCAGCTCCCATCAGCCCCAACAAGCATGATCCATGTTCAGGGACAATGGGAACTGTAGTCCAGCAACAACTGGAGAGCCACAGGTTCCCCATCGCTTCACTAGAGGAAGCATGTTTACAACAGGCATGTATGACACTAGTCATACCTAAAGCACATCAACCAGCAAATTTAAGAAGCACACTTCAGCCAGAAGGTCCCATGCAAACCCTGTTGAAATGAGCACAGGTTGCTGTGCAAAAACACTACAGTATTGTGGTCCTGGCACAACACCCATTCATTTCTGTGGGGCACGCAAAACAGAACTTCTAGGTGGACTTTTGCTTGTCAAAAGCTGGTGGTCATAATCTGCACAAGTCCAGGTGACTGCCAACACAATAATAGTCTTTGCTGTGTGTTTATAGCATCACACACACAACATGAATCCAGCTTTTCAATGGCACCATGTTCAGCAGATATGGGCACTTGGCCCTCATTCTGTCCATGTGGAAGTGTGCCTAGTTTTCTTTTGGAACATCTTCATAAAGGTTTATTTTGCTTTATAATTAACTTATGAGCTGATGAATGGGTTCTAATATGCAACATGTTTAATTTCGGTTTGACCTGATTTATAGCATGATACCAAACCACAGGTGAAGATTTTAATTAAGTAGGTGGCGACTCTGATTCAGCACATGAAGTGAAATTGAAGGGGTGATAAATTTGATTTGGAAGGCGATGAATCATTTTGAATACAAAATGTATTAAATTTATTGTGCAATGTATTTGTTGCACTGCATGATGTATAGCTTATACAAATGTGCTACATTTTTTATTTTTGTCACTCCTGTAGGGTTTTTTAAGGTTTACTAAGTCACTATCCCATGAAATAAAGTTTTGTGCTACTGCCTTTTAAACTTTGCAAAATTAAAAAGAGATCTAAAGCAGTCCTGGTCAGTAATAATGTTTAGCATTTATACAGCTCGATTGTTCAAAGCACTTCAGATATATAGTATCATAAAGTGTCCATATCAAAAGAAGTAATAGTACCACTCTATTCTACCTTGGTCAGACCCCACCTGGAGTACTTTGTCCAGTTCTTGGCATCACAGTTTAAGATTTGTCCAGTTAAGGCATCATGGGATATTGAGAAGCTAGAATGTGTGCAGAGGAGGGCAACCAAGATGATAGATGTGAAAATTAAAGTCTTATGAGGAACAGTTGAGGGAGTTGAATATGTTTACCCTGGAGAAGAGAAGACTGAAAGATGATATGATAGCCATCTTCAAATATCTGAACGGCTGTCACAAAGAAGTTGGAGCAAACTTGTTTCCTGCTGCTCCAGAGGGTAGAACCAGAACCAATGGATTCAAATTCAAGGAAGAGAATTCCGACTAAACATTAGGAATAACCTTCTGATGGTAAAAGCTGTTTGACAGTGGAATGAGCTACCTTGGAAAGTGGCAGACTCTCCTTCATTGGAAGTTTTTAAACAGGGTTTGGATGGCCATCTATCAGATATTCTTCAGCTGTGATTCCTGAATCATAGGGGGTTGGACTAGATGGCTCTTGGGATCTCTTCCGACTCAACAATTCTGTGATCTCAGATTGGGCTAACCTGTGCCTCCCCAAACTGAATCCAGCCCACTAAGCCCCAGGAAGTGGCCCACCTGCCCCAAAGCTTTAGCTTAACACTTCTTTATTAGCTTTAGTTAGCCACCCAAAAAATAAAGCATCCTGCCTGCTCTTTAGTGAGAGATCTAAAGAACTGGCAGAGCACTATCTCTCCCAATCAGAGATAGATCCTCTCTAAGTAGAAGGCATCATAGCACATAAGCATCTTATACTGGTGGTAAAGCCACCTGCTTGCTCTTTAAGAGTAGAAGGCAGCATTCCCAGCCCCCGCATCACTCCAGTGCTGGAATTTTGTGCTAAAATAGGAGAGCAAACCCTCCCCACCCCAGGTGCTCTTTACAGATCCCACTAAGCACCAGAGTGCTAATATTGGAAATAAGGGTCCAAGACTATAGAATTCACTGCCCCAAGACGATCCAGCCACTTTGATCATCATCACACCCTGCTATGACGTTTCAAAGAATTTTGTATCTTGAATTCTTTTAAAAGGGATCACTGTAAATAATTGTTGAAAACCAAAGACAACAACAAAAAGCAACCAGGCCTGATGCAAGTAAAAGAGAAAATTGCTACCAACGCAAACTTTTGCAATAGCAGAATGTTCAGATTTGCCAGAACAGGCAAACCTGTTCTATATTTAGAAAAATCCCTTCTTTCTCAATTTCTCAACCATGTTATCTTTAAAATGAAAGGAAAGAAAATAACAATGGACCCAATCCTTAGCAAAGCAAAATGTCTGTTCCAGTACTTATTTTTTAAGGAAACAACAGCAACAAGGATTTGGTCTCCAAAGGAAAATTGAAATCTGAAACATATGGCCCTAAATTAATGAGTAGCAATTCATTCACCTCAGGATCAATGAAGCAGAATAATTTCTGGCCACTAATAACAGCTTAATAAAATGAATGGCTTCAGCCTTGTCATGAATTACTTTAAAGCAGGGGATTGAGGAATGGCAATATAAACAACCATTGATTCCCTCCCCTGCTTTAGAACATACAGTATCACAAATAAAATATGACTCCAGTCCGTCTGTAATTGATACCAGGCACAGCTGCGCATCACTGAGAGGACTGGTGTGATGGGAAGGCATAATGGAACCTTTGCGATTCTTGAGGAGATTCAAGGAATGAAAGAGGCACAGTGCAGAAATGATGAAGACTCATATAGCTGATGCTTGGGATCGTCCAAATCTAACATGATCTCATTAATAACCCATTAGCCCAGGCCAGCTAGTTCAGCTCCATTAATTGAAATAATGTGATTAATGGCATTAAAGGAGACTGGGCAGACTTAGGGATATAAATGGCATCTGTACTGCCACTAGGGATGAAATTCTTAGCAGATGTTTAACTGTGCATGCAAACTGATCCAATAGGCAAAATAACAGAAATAAGGGGTTTGCTTTGCATAGGCTGCAATCCTGTGTGCGTTTACTTGGGAGTAAGCCCCATTTGACACAAAGGGACTTACTTCTAGGGTTGTGGTTATTTGTTGTTTAGAAAGAAATCCAGTCAAATCTGGTAGTGAGTAGGGTAGAATAGCCACTTGTTTGCTCATATTTGGGAATATATGCCCAAAAACAGAAAACATTTCATGGACATGCTTGTTCATTGTTTCGTTCCCTTTGTAGGGAGATGGCAAAAAGGCCATGTTGCAAAATCAGGATTTTGCCAGGTGATGAAGCCAACAGAGCACTACACTGCTGCACTCTCAGAAGTGGCCCGCGTGCCACTCAAATGCTGTTCCCATATTTGCAGGGGTGGGCACCTTTGCCTCTATCCACTGCTTGGGACACACTAATCCATTATTGTCTTGCACAGTGGCAAGTGGCCAGCATCTTAAAACTGGTTGCAATCATGTTAAGGGTGCAATCCTAAGCACACTTGCTAGTGAGTAGTCCCAGTGGGTCTTATGAGAAAACAACTATAGGAACATAGGAAGCTGCCTTATGCCAAGTCAGACCATTAGTCCACCTAGCTTGGTATTGTCTACACTGGCTGGCAGCAGCTGTTACTGGTTCTCAGACAGGATTCTCTTCCAGCCCTACCTGGAGATGTCAGGGATTGAATCTGGGACCATCTAGTGGCTAAGCAGATGCTCTTTAATGAGCTTTGACCCTTCCCCAGGATTGCACTGCAAGTCAATCTTTCTAGCTGTTCTCTGAAGCAGAAGGAGCCTGTCATGAACTGGCAGGACAATGGGGAGGAGGAAGAGGATCCGGGCAAGGGTTGTAGCCAGGACTGAGTCACACCAGGACAAGCTGGAGATGGGGAAGGAGAGGTTGGTGTAGGAAGTACTCATGCGTTGATGGAAAATGATGAGGGGAAGGGGGTCAGTGCACAGGAACCAGAGCAGCAAGACCCATCACCAGAGCCAGAGGGGCCCCTGTCTCCACAAAAATGGCGGGTTCTGAGGTGTAGGGAGCAGTGGGAGTGGCGCTCTAGGAAGCTGAAGCAGGCAAGGGCCCATAACTGAGCTCCCTAGCTAGCCAGGTGGGGCTTGCTAGCTCTGGGAGGAGGTAGAGTAGGATTGGAACAGGTGAGGATCACATGCCTCATCAAGCCCAGATGCTGCAATCAGCATCAGAGCTGAGGTGCTGTGTCTGCTCAACTGCCCATGTTGATGGACTGCAGCTTGGATGCTCCAGGATCTCTGAGGGGCTTTGGACGCTCGACATGTGGATTGAGCCAGGACTGGAGACTTGGCGTACTGACTTGCTGCAAGGTAGGTCAGGGGTTCAGGACATAGCCTTGGGTCTAAGTAAAAGTAACCACTGTATAGAGGCAATTTGTCTTCAGTTGGGAACTACTGCACACTTTTTCTCTTTCTCTGTGCGCATGTGTGGTCTGTTCAGTAGTATTGGTGTATTATCCTCATTTCCCCAGTTTGTCTGAACTTAACCAAGGCCACCCACCTTTGGAGGTATGCCACAGGAAAATGGTGCTTTATTACTTAAAATAAACATAATAGCTGCTATTCATTGTGCAGTTAGACACACTTAATTTATGGCGATGCTTTTTGGGGGTCTTGAGCACGTGCAATTGTGAGCTGAATCACAATTCTTAATTCCAAGGTCTAAAGCTTCTGAATTCTGGGGTTTAAAAAAATGTCACATTCTGCATTCATTTCCATTTCTTCTCTCCTCTGACTGGTGCAGAAAAATACGCTGATGTGTCTTATTATTAGTTCAAATAAACGTGTTACGTTTGCTTTCTACCTTTCTTTTCTCTCCACCTTATCCAGTTGGACTAGGGGTCCTTTGTTTGTCTAGAACAGTTCCCAAATCCCACCAATCTGTTCTCCTATTTGCAATCAATACAAAGAACTTGTGGAGGTGGGGGGGGCATGCTAATGAAGGCACATCTGTTTTCCCATAGTGACTGAAACAAATTACAGGCTGCATGCAACATGGGAGGTCAGCTTTTATGGACTGTTTACTTTCCATCTTCTTGGCTTGCTCTCAATCCATGCTCCTAATCAGAACGCAAACACTGGCGTCTCCTTGTTAGCAAAGCGCAGATTTCCACAGTAGGCCAACAGGCAAACACTCCTTGTTTGTTTCTATTTTCCCCTTCATTTGGAAGTTAATTGCTTCTTCTATAAATATTTTTCATCTTTTGCATTGATGTTTGCAAAAGCGAATTTGGTGGCAACATTATTTCTGCCATCCCCTTTCCTTATTTTCACTTTGTTTTAATATGGTGCTCTTGACTCCTGCAGGATTGCTTCGTATGTATGGGCAGCCACTTTCACCAGATGTATTTTGGGGTCAGCGGTTGAAACAAATGGTTGTGCCCTTTGGTAATTTGTTTGAATTAATATTACATTTGGCCTCTTGCAGTATTTTATTTTTTAATGTGGGGTTTTAGATTTCTATAAAACTACTGTCTCTTGGCTGCAGCGAAGACTGCCTTGGCCTTTTGAGGGTGGTCCATTGGGGGAAGTGGGGCACTGTCCCACCAGCTCTAGTCTGCCCTCAGCCAGCCCCCACTTGCCTGTCCTCTTAATTACAATCAGTTTACGGGGTGGAACTGCCTGTCAGCTTCTTCCTCCTTGACCTCAGTGGGCTCATCTATACTTCCATTAGTCCTATAATTTCTTCTGTTTGTCCCACGATTTCTGGGCACAGGTCTGAGAGGTTTTTCTTTCATCCCACCGCTTTCCTTGGGAAAGCCTACTGTTTATTGCTGAAATAAATCAGCAAAGTAACCGAACTGATGTTTGTTGCGATTCAACAGATTTTCCCAGGGGAAGTGTCTGGATAAAGGGACTGTGGATGAGACCAGTGTTGCTCATGTAGAACTCAACAGGGAGAAGGATGGGGATAAAACTGGAATTAGTTGGCTCTGCCTGTCATTGGCTGTAGCTCCACCTGCTGTGGGTCTCCCTAAATTCTGCCCTACCAGTCCCAATGGGCACCACCCACCATTGTTTCTTAGCTATACACTGGAATGCTGTTTCCATTCTGTCTGTTAAGGAATAGCTGAATAAGGCATTGGAGATGGCCAAGATTGACAAACTGATTGACAGCATATACAGAGAAGTAATGGAGCTACGACATCAATTTCTGTGTTGCAAAAATGGTTTCCTTTTATAATAAAGTTGCAATGCAGGCTCATTTTGGCCAGTTTAATAAATGTTTAAAAGAAAGAATGCCAGTGTTTAGGTCTTAATCCCTGTAGTCAGTGCTATTTTCCTAAAAAAAGAGCTGCCGGAACTCACCATGAACACCTCCCTCATTCTCTTAGAATAGCAATAGCACCCACTTGAGAGGTGCCAGAACTGAGTTCCCTCAAGAACCTGCTGGAAAAAAAGGACCTGCCCGTAAACCGACTGTATTTCATATTTAGATCTAGATTGTTTGGCATCCTGCTCTAAAGGTTATTTTGGCATCCACATCCCTTCACATGCAGATCTGTAATATTATATCAGAAGGCTCTCACACTCCCTGATGTTGAATCATTCAAGAATGCATAATTATTAATAACCCTTCAGGCACTAAGGTAGCAAAGGCCAGGGATCGGGAACCTGTGGCTCTCCAGGTATTGTTGCCATTGTTTCCACCACGTTGGCTTGGGCTGATGGGAGTTGGGTCCAATATAAGGTTACCAGATGTCCCCGTTTTCCAGGGACAGTCCCCAGATTTACACATCAGTCCCCATACAAAATCCATTGAAGTTGAAAAGTGTCCCCGGATTCATTGAAAAAAATCTGGTAACCTTAGTCCAACAGCATCTAGAGGATCATAGGTTTCTGACTCCTGCTATAGGCCTTAAAAAAGAGAGTCCTTAGTTTAGCTGCTAACAGCAGTTAAAAGGATCAAGTAGCAGTTTATGAAAACACCTCTGCCTAAGGCTTTGGAAAGCTGCTGGAGTATGCAATCCAGATAAAGAGAAAAGACACACCATTCTAATCCAGCTGCCTTGAATCACCACTTTTCAGTTCTGGATGGAGATGCCCCATCCGACAGCTTCCATGGCACTCCAAGCACCACAGAAAACCCTTCAGTGTTCATCATGAACAAAGTCATAATGATTTTCTTTTATCACCCTCAACAACAAAAAGAAGAAAAAAAGAAGGGGCTTAGCCAATGTTTTATTGAATAGCTAGGGGGATTGCAAACCGCTGCCCTTGCCTTCTCAATCATTTTCATGCATTTCAATATTCCTGCTTGAAAAACGAGTCATCTTCCTCAGCCAGTTTCCCTCTGACCCTTCTGCTGTTTTTGTAGTTCCATCCCACTGTCTCTGATTTGCTCGGCGCTGTTACTCAAGCTAAAGTTACCTCCACCAGGATTTGCAGAAACGCACAGCCATTTGTTTCCTGGACCGCATTCAAAACTATGACTTTGACGGTCTTTCAAGACTGAACTTCTTTTCCTAATGAAATCAAATAGGGTCATGAAACTGACATTTGAAACTTTTGCACAGGCTCTTCTGTTGTTATCAAATATGGGGTGGGAGAAGCTTTTTCAACCCAAGGGCCATGTTTCCTTCTGGATATTCTTCCAGGGGCCAAATGCTAGTGATGGGCAGAACCAAAGGCAAAGTGGACAGAGCAACAAATGAGAAATTCACCTTTGGTACTGTAGGTTGCCTTCTATGTGCATGTGCAGACCTCCATCCATTTATCCTCTGTCTGGGCAAACAAGAAGTGCCGTCAGAGTTTGCGTGGACAGGCAGAGTCCCCAGATCCCGAGTGGTCCCCCCCGTCATGTGGAATAACGACTCTAGACAACGCGCTATGGGATTAAATTGGCCACAACTTTATTAAATTTCAAATGTGGGTAGACCTTGGCTCAGGCATTGGGCGTTCTCCCTCCCTAGTCCCCAGCCGGGGACCTAGGGAGCATCAGGGTTATCCAGTGTGTGGGGGGGGGATGGGCCGGCTCTGGAGAACATATGTTCAAGCAGAGATAGCCGCCCCCGTTACGCCGCCGCAGGGGAGAGCAATGACGACCTTTCGGCGTACGGCCAAAGCCTCCCTTCAAAAACCCCTTTAACGGGGAACCCTGGTATCGCCGCCGCAAAGAGGAAGATGGACTAAAGGATTCCGCCCAAGGCCTGATACCGCCAAAGTTGTGACGTTTTGCTACGGGAAAGGCGAAACCTGCCAATGCAGGGAAATTCCTTTCCGGCCCTTTAACAGCGACCTTATCGTAGCAGCGCCCGCATACCTGTGGAGAAAGGTTAACCTGCAAAACCTATGAAGAAAAGATAACCTGCAAAAGAAGGCATTAACTGAGGGTGGGTAGGGTGGGAGAAGCTCTGGAGCCAAGTGAGGATTAACAATTAAGATCCACCCTCTATTGTGTGGGCAGGTAATCCCTCCCCCTACCTGGCCTGGTTTCCCTGGCAACGCTTCCCCCAGGTGGGATTGGACAACTCACTGGGGTAGGCGGGGACCTCCAGGTATCCCACCTGAGGGAAGGCAAAGCCTATGCTGATGGGGCCACTCCAGATCCAGGGCTGCACGCGTCCCCGCAAAGGGCGCCCCCCGTTTTAAGTGGGGAGCGGTCATTATCGGCACAGTCAAGCCAAGTGAAAACACTCAACTGGCTGGCAGGGTACAAAGTAGGGCTGGTAATGTGTGTGGCCTGGGGGGCAGAGGATGTGGCTGGGGACGAGTATGGGGGAAAGTCCCAAGGGCCAGATAGAGAGACCTGGAGAGCCACATTTGGCCCCCATCCCTGAGGTCCTCTATCTCTGTCTGACAGATTTTATCTGTGTCTGACATTTCAGAGCTATGTTGCCTCTGAGATATCGAATGTGTTCATGTGGAGGGGTGGATGCTGATGCTGGTAGCAGCACTGATGCTGTTGGCTGGTGGCTGAGATGGAGGGAAGGGGCCCAGTGTGCATACCTTGGTAGCAGTGAAGACAGTAGGTGTGTGTGCTGTGCCTGAACAGGTGCCATATCTAGAGAATGCCTGCCACACAAACCAATGGCACCATATACTGTATTCTCCAGGTACAGCAGCTACACTGGGCTGCCCCAGTTCACTCCTTGCCTCCACTCAATAACGCCTTCTGGTTAATGTGCCTTGCAGCTTGCCTCAAACAGCTCCTGTCAGAGAGACCAAGCGAAAAAGCATCATTGCCTCATAGAGGCATCCAGATGTGTGAGAGTGGAGCACATTTCCCGTGGATTTACTCAGCATTACTCGAGGCCCAGTTTTCAGAAAACCACTGTGAGAGGGAAATCTTCGTAAAGGCATCAGGGCTTTGAGATAGCTTCGTATGGTTTCCGAGTAGCAGCCCTCCATGGAATGCAGTTCTAAATGGGCACTTTGCAGGGAGAGGGGAGAAATTGAGTTCCCTTTTCATATCAAAGGCAGTAATGGTTTGCGTTATCATTTAATTACTGAAACTGTAAATGTAAATGGACCCAATTTTTAGTTCTAGTCAATTTAAATTGCCTACTTACACTGCTTAATCCTCTGCTTTGAGAAGATATTGTATCGTTCTAAAGCATATTTAGGGGCTATAATATTAGTTAGCTTTTGATCATATTTTTTAATGGCATAATCAACTGATAGCCATGTTGCACTGCATAGCATTGGGAAATCAATTAGGCAGAAGAGTGCAATGTATTATTGACCCCTTTTCTCCATTCAGGAATACCTGCACCGTGTTACTAAAACGTGTGAGTTCACACTAGTACAATTTCTTTCTTTCTTTCTTTCTTTCTTTCTTTCTTTCTTTCTTTCTTTCTAAGCTCCATCTCAAAATTACTCCAGACTAGTTATATTGGTTCAGACCAATAACCTAACTAGCTCAGTCATTTCTCTCCATGTTCAACAGGCATAGGTTTAGGCCCTCCCTAAGCATGTCTCCCTACTTCTCTTCCAATGACTTTGCCTAATGACTAGTGGATCACATTGGCTTCCATGAACCATGAATTTGCTCCATGGATATAATCAGCAGCACCCTCTGCTTGGCGTGTGGTATGGATGCAGGGGTGGCCTAATGATTAGGCAGCATGTGTCAGCTACCTCAGGCAGTGGATGCTGGGAGGTGGGGGGGGGGGCAGCACTGCTGCCAGGCTGCCTTGCAGGCTGCCCTTTGTTCTTCAAGGAAACTTGCTGCACTCAGGTAGGGGTGGGCAAACCTCTCTGTTAGGGTTTCTCTCAGATTCTCTTTTTCTTCATTCTTAAGTTCAGTTCTCCATATCAGTTTACAATTTTAAAAACCTAATTAAAATTTGCCAGCATTTTCATGCCAATTTCTTCTTATGCACGTGTTTGCATGAAATATTGCCCTATATACACTTTTTTGGCAAAGCAATTTTCTGCCAATGCATTAGTTAATTCCCCACCCCTCTCTCTCTTTACACACACACACACACACACACACACACACACACACACACAGAGTTTATCCTAGTGTTATGTACTGAGTTGAATAGGATCCAAACTGCAGCAGTCTGATTGGTCCTAGAACAATAGGATTCAGAATGCAGCAGTATGATTGGTCCTAGAACAATGCAGCAGTATGATTGGTTGGCAGGAACCACCCAATCATGCTCCAGATAGAAGTGAATCCACAACCTGATTGGCTTACAGTAGAATTCCGGATACGGCGACGATTCCCGGGAGAAAACCAGGAGGACGACAGGTTAGAGGAGTCCCAAGGGAACAGTGGGGCAGTGAGGCCCATAGAGCAGGAGGGGCCAGCAGGAGAGGCAGAATCAGTAAATACAGAGAGGACCCGCGAGGCCGAAAGGACACTGGAACCAGAACCACGACTGAGCGAGCTGGTTGCACCAGACCAAACAGCCCCATCACAGCCAGCATCCTTGGAACATGAGCCAGAACCTGAACCCCGGACCAGGGAACACCCCAGGCTGCAACGCACACGTAGGCCGCCGGCGTACCTTGAGGACTATGAATGCGACCTACCAGGCAGGACTGGAACTTAGAGGGGAGGGGTGTTATGTACTGAGTTGAATAGGATCCAAACTGCAGCAGTCTGATTGGTCCTAGAACAATAGGATCCAAAATGCAGCAGTCTGATTGGTCCAAGAAAAATAGGATTCGGAATGCAGCAGTATGATTGGTCCTAGAACAATGCAGCAGTATGATTAGTTGGCAGGAACCACCCAATCGTGCTCCAGATAGAAGTTAATCCACAACCTGATTGGCTTACAGTAGAATTCTGGAATTAGCCAATCATGTGCAGCCCATTGTGTAAATAATGTATATAAAGCAGATACTGTGAGGGGACTTTCATTCATTCCTCCTCACCACTATGAGCTGAATAAAGAGCATGAAATCACTTTGCGACTCTGAGTATATTTCACCTAGTATATGCATTTTGTGCATATTACATGGCTAGAGAACTACACTGACAAAGTCAAGGACATGAGAATTTCAAAGGATGGTTGTGTTTCAGTTTGCAAGTAGTTTCAGAAAGTGCAATTTAGGTAGGTTTGCCTTTAAAGGTGAACTGAGTCAAATTCCTTCCCTCCCCCTCCTGCTCAGGTGTGATGGAAGAAGCTGCTACCTGGCCAGAATTCAAGTCAGGTTTTCAGCTGCCAGTCTCTTTCACTCTGGCGATGCGCAACAGTATAGAGAAGCTAGAGCCAAACTGAAAAAGGGCATCAGGGATGGTAAGCCATGTACTGCCGGAGGATCGAAAAGCATTTTGAGAGCTCCGACCCTCGTCGTGTATGGCAAGGCCTGCGACAAATTACAGGGCAAAACCACTTTTATTACAGACCTCCGACGTACAACGTGCTTTTCGGAGCATTAATATTAGGAAGGCAGCTGGACCGGATGGAATTATGGGACGAGTTATTAGGGACTGTGCTGCAGAATTAGCTGGTGTATTTACGGACATTTTTAATCTATCCCTGTTGCAGGGTTCTGTCCCTACCTGCCTGAAGACATTGATTATAGTGCCAGTCCCTAAACAGTCAGTGGTGGTATCTCTCAATGACTACAGACCAATAGCCCTAACATCTGTCGTTATGAAATGCTTTGAGAGATTGGTGCTAGATTATATTAAGGCTGGTCTTCCATCCACTCTAGATCCGTTCCAGTTTGCATACAGAAGGAATAGATCTACTGATGATGCTATTTCCATCGCTGTCCATACTGTACTGAGTCATCTAGAACGACAGGGAACCTACGCAAGGCTGTTGTTTGTGGACTACAGTTCTGCCTTTAATACAATTCTACCAGACAGGTTATTCCTTAAAATGACCAATTTGGGTATACATCAGAAGATCTGCTTGTGGGTAAGGAATTTCCTGACCGATAGGCCGCAGACAGTGAGAATGGGACCTTACCACTCTTCTACTCTAGTATTAAGCACAGGAGCCCCTCAGGGGTGTGTGTTAAGCCCCTTCCTCTATTCCCTGTACACATTTGACTGCACCCCACTGTATAAGTCCAACAAAATCATCAAATTTGCGGATGATACAACAGTGGTGGGGCTCATTAGTGAGAATGATGAGGCTGCTTATAGGAAAGAAGTACAGGGGTTAATTCAATGGTGTAAAGAAAATAATCTTATGCTTAACACCAAAAAAACCAAAGAACTCATAATTGATTTTAGGCGAAAGAAAAGTGTATTTTTACCATTGCACATAAATGGCGAGGAGGTGGAGAGGGTTGGTAGTTTTAAATACCTGGGCACTTACATCTCTGAGGACCTCTCATGGACTGCAAATATTAATATGGTTGTGAGGAAGGTACAGGGGAGGTTGTATTTCCTGAGAATGCTCAGAGGATTGAATCTATCTCAGCACCTACTTCTGTCCTATTATCATAGTACCATTGAGAGTGTCTTAACCTATAGTATATTATCGTGGTATGGGAGCAGCTCTGGAATGGATAAAAAAGCCTTACAGAGAATAATTAAAATTGCCCAGAATGTTATTGGGCTCCAACTACCAACCCTGGATGAGATCTTCACGTCTCGCAGCTTGAAGAAGGCACACAATATCCTGAGAGATCCCACTCATCCTGCTCACAACCTCTTTGAATTGTTGCCTTCGGGCAGAAGATATAGGACAATGAAAACACGAACCACATGCCTTCTGAATAGTTTCTATCCAAGAGCTCTGATTGCACTAAACAATGATCTCAGGGCCAGTTGTAAGAAATAGCAAGCAGTGAGTAGTAAGGAATGAGATAGGTTTTAGGTTATGCTATGCTTCTAATAGGTTGTGTTATATTCTGGATTATGTATGTTTTAATAGATTATGTCTGAATAGGATGAGAGTGTTGGAGATACGTGCAAATGTGTATGTGAATCCGGTCTTGGGTGTTTGATTTTCGTTGTTGTGTATACTGTGTATATACGGACAATGACAATAAAAAATTTATCTATCTATTTATCTATCTCTTCATGCAATGGAAGTGAGGTGCCATCTTGTCCTTAACCTCAGGCAGCAAAATGTCTTGAGCCGACCCTGCTCAGATCAGGAGGTTTTGCTCCATTCCTCAGTACACTGTACCAAAAATGAACCTCAGTACAGATTGTCTGTTCACCCTTTGAAACATATGTTGTGCCCAGCGGCAGCAATTGCATGCAGTTGGAAGAGTCTCCCCCATCCACTCCGATGTCTTGCTGTGGGCCATAAATACACTAGGAACTGTTAAAAGCAGACTTGATCAATGACTGCCGAGTCCCTCTGGTTGCCTAGCTCTTCCGACAAATCACAGAGGATCTTTGTGGACAATTCTTCTTTTCTGGCAAATGGCAGGTTCCTAAAGTGGTTTTCTCATCACTGTCTTTTTACTCAGCCTCTTGTCTCCCCTAAAGCAAATAGCCACAGAGTGCCAGCGTCTAGAAACTTGCCCAAGTAATAAGTCAGGAGGACATGAATTATGGGCTTTCGGAGCAAAGAGACCAGCAGATAAATGGCTCCAGTGACATACCTGTCTGCCCTCTTGATTAATTTGTTCTTAATATTACTAATTTTCTTCAAGCTTAAGCAGGCTTCCTGACTGTTAATATCACCAGTGGTACCAATAGGTATAATTCTCTGCTCTGACTGGAAACTGTCATAGCCGTCACAAAGGAAAGGGAAGTACAATGTGCCAGAAGGGAATGCTGGAATAGGATATGCCAGCTGTCCTACTGCCCACCTCACCTTGGTGGAAGTTTTCCTTCCAGGGCTGGATTAAGACCTTTAGAGGCCCTATGCACTGAAAAGATTATGGTGTGTTGTCTCTTCGTGAAGACCCGGGTCACCGAGCCTGAGCTTCCACAGCTGCCAGCCGCCATGAGCTGGAGAGGAAATGCCTCCCTGTCTCTTACTGTGGCATTAACATATAACCAGAGCACATGAAGGTGGTAACTATCTGCTGAGTTCCCCTCTCCCTTACCCTCCAGCCCAGAAGCTACAGTGTGTGGACAGTTAGCAAATGTTCACTCTGTATGGTATTCTCGTTTTGCTTGTGATCACCAGTTTGTTTGTTTTTAAACTTTTATTGATAAATGCAATACAGTGGTACCTCGGGTTACATACGCTTCAGGTTACAGACACCACTAACCCAGAAATAGTGCTTCAGGTTAAGAACTTTGCTTCAGGATGAGAACAGAAATTGTGCTCTGGGGGCGCGGCAGCAGCAGGAGGCCCCATTAGCTAAAATGGTGCTTCAGGTTAAGAACAGTTTCAGGTTAAGAACAGACCTCCGGAACAAATTAAGTACTTAACCTGAGGTACCATTGTACTTACAAACACAAAGCAGAACACTAAACAAACTTATTATACATAGATACATACACCTCTCAACTTAGATTGCAAAAAAAGAAAACAAACATATAAACTAAACATAAATTTTGACTTCCCTCCACCTATATGTGGCTTCCTTTGTTTCTTTTCTTCTTTTCACTGTGTTATCAGTATCATTTTTGACTTTCTCATCTTATACCCTTATACTTCTTAATTTTTTACTCTATAAGTTTCATTCATTGAATATTGATATATTAATACTAGAACAATGTTTTTTGATGTATTCCTTCACGCAACTCCACTCCTCTATCAGTTTTGGGTCTGACTGGCCTCTTACCACTGCTGTAAGTCTTGCTGATTCTATATATTCACAAAATCTTATTTGCCATTCTCTTATTGAGGGGGTTTTTTCTCCCTTCCATTTTTTTGCTATAATCATTCTGGCCGCAGTGGTTGCATATAAGAAAACTTTTTCCTAGCGGCAGGAATGTCAGTCGATATAATTCCCAAGAGGTACGCCTCTGATTTTTTTTTTTTACATGATATTTTAAGCATTTTTTTAAAGTTCCCCTTGAATGTGTGATCACCAGTTTCGACATATGTCTGAAGGAAATGAATAAGTGATGTGACTGCAAGGAAGTCTAGGATAAATTTACAACAGCTTTAACATCAGAAAAACCTGGTGTTTAGTGCAGTCTACAAAGGAGAGCTGGGAGGAGTGTTTTGGAACTAGAATGCCTTGTGCAGAAAAGAGTTCAAGCTTCAAGTCCACATCTGTACATTATCTTTCCTACCGTCCCAATTTGTCCTAACATTTCCCCTTGAGCAAATGATAGGCAATAAGCAGACACCCTCCTATTTAATCATGAGTGCTTACATCCTGCAGGTATCTTTATGGCCACTGTCTTAATCTAAAATGGGTTTTAGGTGGTGAGTTGGCAAAGCATACTATACAGAGAACAAAAGCTGAGCAGTAACGGAAAGATTTTATCTGCAGAAGTACCTTTGTCATAAAGCTCCATAAAATAAATTTTATTTTCAATGGATCCCTGGGGGCTTACAGAATAAATATCCAGGGATTCACATAGTGGTGAAAGTCGATAAAATGTTTGAGGCCAATGAACTATGGAGAAGTTATGGATGGCAATGCACGGATGGAGACTTCTACAAATCTCTCTGTGGAGGGATGCTGACAAAATGAAGATGCAGCACATGTAGTAGTAGGGGTATTTTTGTCCCTGTGATGGCTGCGTTGCCTGTTTTTTAAAGTGATATTTTGCCATACTCTGTGTATGGTGGGTGGGAGGGGGAATCACATCAAGGGTGTTCTATAGAAAAGGCTAAGTAAATTGTGATAGACCCATCACAATTATCTCTTGAATCAGTGTTAAAAGCAGTATGAATGTGAGAGGTGACAATGGGGGCTCCTCCAGACCTTTTTATTGGTTGGCTTGCACAAGTCTTTTGAGGAGTTTAGACTATGTCTGGTCTTGAGGATTCATTGTGATTTATTTGCAGGAGGAGATTATACAACAATGAGCAATCAAGCAGATTTGCTTGTGGGGTTTTTTTATACATCCCATCATTTGTTTGTTCTACACTCTTCAATGCATTTCCCCTTTACTTTCCTTACTGCTAAAAGACTGTGTGTGCATGTGTTGTGTTGTGCCAGGGAAACAGAGCACTTCAAGTAAATCTATATTTCCACTATGTGTTTCAACGTCAAGAAACCTGTAGCAATAAATTGCAAAACCATGCCACGCAGAGGTGGGTGGAGCACATAGTTCCTGAGAATTGCCCGGTGGTAACATGTGAGTGTGGCCAAAAGATGTACAACTTGTGAGCGCTAAATTGTGCAAAGAATTCCACTATAGGTAATGGCAGCTTCCAGGGGATTTTGAGTTTGAAGACATTATTCTTAAATTGGGTAGTCACTAGTCCACAATTATATTCACTGCCTTGATCTTATGCATGCTTAGAAGCAAGTCCCATTGCGCCCAGTGGGGTCAGTGTTCATAGGTTTACAGCCTGAGTTGTTTTGTGGTCTGAACGAAAGCAGTGTCCTTGCCCTTCCTTACTGCTTTATCCCCAGCAGCTGGAATCCAATGCCCTGTTGAACCCAGAGGTTGTCTTCATATTTTACAGGCCATTCCTCTTGTCCCAGGGTAGGGGAAAGAGACTATATTCTTGCTCTCTTGTTAACTTCCTGTTGGCAACTTTCTCCTATGGTAGTGGGGCGAGGGGAGAGCTGTTTTTGAAAATGCAACCACAACAACAGGGGAATAATGCATAATGTGCTAAAAGGTCCTTCATGACCAGGAAAATGAAGAAACTAAGAACTTGCTTTCATTTACATGGCTTTGTTCCTCACAAAGGCCATTCGGACACAGAATGTGATTTTGATCTGGCTTCGTGATATTTGATACAACCTCCATGTTGTTGATTTGCTGAATGAGCAGGCCTTGCATTAGCATTCTCCTGCACAGCTGCACAAGGTCAGCAGTGATGATCTGCCAGCAATCCAATTTTCACCATGGCCCAATGCAATTAAAATCTATTACTATATATTGTATATTATAACTCCATGCATATAGATTCACAAGTCAATGGTGCTGGATAAAGTAATGCATAGAAGCACTAATTCAGGACCTTTCTGCTTGGATTTTAAAGTGAAATTAATTTGTCATCCCTAGATGACTTGTCCAATATGTCACCAAAATGCCAAATTTGAGTGTTACAGTTGTAAATTGAATGCTTTTAATGGACTAGTCTTCACTTACAGAGCTGTGGAAAATAGGAAAGTCTAGACAAGGCAGGCTCCTGGGAGACATAGGTTAGTAAAATAATTGTCACGCAAGGTGGCCTGTTTCCTGAAGTGGGGTAATAGTAAAAAAATGAAAGGAGAGATTCTGCCAGGTTAAGAATTGAATTCCTTTGAGATTTTGATTCAATCTCAACTTTAGGAACATCCAAACTGGTGAGTTGAAGATGTGGATTGAGTCAATCAGTGCAGACTTTGGCACAGGCTGACATCATAACAGTGCATTTATGTTAAGCGGCAAGGGCACAAGGTATGTAGGACAAGCCAGAAGAGCTTTAGCAACTTTTACTGGTGTACATAAGAGTAAAATTCATACCGATGCTTTGGAACATCCACAGACTTCACATTTTGCAGAATGTAAACCTACTGCTGAGGTGCTTGTTTATTTACTTATCTATGGAACAGACACACATGCCTCTGTATAAAGGGCAAGATCCAAGTCGAACATTAGAGATATATTAGACATTTTGGATCTTCACACTGAGTCTTAATGGACTCAACAGCAAACTTGGATTATCTATGTTGCTTTAACATCTGTTTATGATAATTAAGGATTAGTCACATGAGAAAGCATACTCACAGCTATAATAGATTATGTTTCATGAAAGTGGTATTTATTCTGTTTCTCTCTGGAAGGCATTCTTAGAGTTTTCCTGAAGTTCCTAGAGTTCATTACGGTATTATTTTCATATTTTGGGTCTTTTTATTATGTATTTTTATCTGAAGCTAGAGCCACATCACCTCATTGCCACCAATCCACACCAAGTCAGCCCTCTCCACTGCTGCCTCGCCTTTTCCAGCTTGCCTTGTTTATTATTATTATTAACTTAATAATTACATTTAGATCACACCTTCCCTCCAAGGAGCCCAAGGTGGCACACAAATAATGGTTCTCCCCTGTGATTCTGATTAGGCTGAGAGACAGTGATTAGTTGGATGTTACCTAGTGGGGATTTGAACGCTGGTCTCCAGTCTGGCACTCTTAACAAGCACACTACATTACTGAAGGGGACTGCTGTCAAGGAAGTCTCTCAGCAACCCTAGGCATTCCTGCATGCCATCACAAGCAAGCATAGCCATAGCCAGTTGGCACTGGGAAGCAGTATCAGTGGATACTGCTGCTCACGCTTGAGGACACCTTTGGAGCTCCATTCCTCATAGTCTTTAAGCCTGAAAGTTAGGTTACTTGCAAAGCTTCTTCCCTCAATAAGGTTTGAATTTGGAAAGATGCATCCAGAACTAGTGGCTGGGAAGAGTGGTAGCAGAGAATTGAGCACCTATGAGCCAAACTTCTGAGGGATCTAGGACTGATTCAGAGGGGGGTCAGACTGGTGAAATTCCCTTTCCAAGCCTTCCCCTCATTTCTAGATTTGACACCATGATTAAATGAATGGTTGTGTGGCAAACATGGTTTACAATCAGCTACATGCAGATTCTGTTGGGATCCTCTTACTATGTGAGTTCTCTGCTATATCTTCCAGCGTCACTATCACTCTTTTGAGTCTCTCTGAATCCTGAGGAATACAAAGGAGCAGCTGCTGTTCTACAGGAATGGTCAGTCTTTCAACAATATAGCTCCTATATCTTAGGTCACAAGGGCCGAGCTTCATGTGGGACAACAAAAAGGGGGAAGGGTGAGCAGAAGGGGTAGGAAAGAGAGGGGAATGGCAAAAAGAGTGAAATAGAGGTGACCCCACCCACCCAACTCTGGTCCCCCTTGCTTTTGGTTCCATTGCCACCCGTCACTGGTATACAGCCCCCCAATTATCCTTGAGGGAATGTAGCTCTCAACAGAAAAAGGTTGCCCTCCTCTGCCTTAGGTTTTAATAATTAGGCAGAAGATGCCATTTTAGTAGTTTCTGAAAATTGGTACCTGCCGACCTTCAGTCAACACTTAAACACAACTGAGGCTAGACATTTCTATTATACTATAAAAATGATTTGACAACCACTACCATCCTTTCTCATAAAGCAAAAACAAACAGCTTGAACAATGGCATCCTTTTTTGAATGCTACAGTTTGATAACTGCACACACGCTCCCATACACTAAAGAGTTTGCCTTTGAATTTAATGGATAAAAGAAATTGGTCTGTGTTAGAAATCGGCTTCATCTGAATGCTTGGCTGTATAATTGTTTATTCTGAAAAAGAAATTATACAATTCACTAGCACGGCTGCCAAATTTCATTGTGGCATAAAGAATATTTTTATGAGCAGGTAATAAACCTTTGGAAAGTGAGATTTGCAAGTGGATTGCTGACATCGGAGGAACAACTAGCAAAAACATGATATATACACCTATCACAAAATAACACAGCATTTCAGAAACGACTATAAATCAGTAGCTCCCCTTGCTGGGTCAGGGGTGGACTAGGAGTGATTTGATGATTGGTTTTAATGGCTATATCCTTTAGCTCGCTTGGTTATGGGTGGACTTATTTCAGTGACCTTTTACCAGCACTTAAAATCAGAGCTGTGACAGCATGCTCAATGGAGGAGACTTCCATAGCAAACAAACACAGTGAAGTGGGAGGTGGGTGGGGGAAGGGCATGGGTAAGGCCACATCTGCACTATACATTTAAAGTAGTATCATACCACTTTCCCCAAAGAATCCTGGGGACTGTAATTTGCTAAAGGTGCTGAGCGTTGTTAACAGGTAAAGGTAAAGGTACCCCTGACCATTAGGTCTAGTCGTGGCTGACTCTGGGGTTGTGGCGTTTATCTCGCTTTATTGGCCGAGGGAGCCGGCGTGCAGCTTCCGGGTCATGTGGCCAGCATGACTAGGCCGCTTCTGGCGAACCAGAGCAGCACATGGAAACACCGTTTACCTTCCTGCCAGAGCGGTACCTATTTATGCACTTGCACTTTGAGTGCTTTCGAACTGCTAGGTTGGCAGGAGCTGGGACTGAGCAACGGGAGCTCACTCCCTCACGGGGATTCGAACCGCCGACCTTCTGATCAGCAAGCCCTAGGCTCTGTGGTTTGGACCACAGCACCACCCGCTTCCCTAGTTCCACCTACATCCCGTTGTTAGGAGATTCTTATTCCCCTCACAGAGCTACTTTTCCAGAGTTACCAGACACTGTCTAGCAAGGCAAAAACACTCAAGGTGTGAAGCATGTGGTGGGGAGGTAGGTGTGTGGTGTTTGGAGAGCCCCAAGGGCAAGGTAGGCAGGCCTGGAAGCCTCATTCCATCCCTAGGCCTGAGATTCCCCATCCTTGGACTAAATGCTTTATTGCAGAGAGGGCATTCACAACCAGCTTATCTTATAAGATCTATGCAATCCAATTCAGGAGTAAATATGGCGATTTGTAGTGGCTCCAATCCAACCTGGATGGTCTTGGCAGAGTGCAAAATTTATTTAGAGCCTTGTACAGTCATGGCATATGCCTCTCCCTTTCTCGTTCCCAATCATATGTTTAATCAGGATTTAACCCCCTCTGACAGCCCTGGGTTGACCCAATCCAACCTGAAGTGATCCAAGGCTGCCTCAACCCAATCTAAGCAAATTGGCCCAATTTAGTTCAGGTTCTGAGATTTGGTTGGATCTGGTACACTGCCCTAGTAGTAATATACAATCTATGTATTTATTCAGATTTTTATCCATATCAGTATTATTTATTCATCTACCACTTAATGTTCTTCTAAGTGGTTTGCAAATCATAAAACCAATTGAACTGCATTGTTAAAATACAGATTAAAGTATCCTGTAAAACAATCCATTAAAACATTAATATTGCAAAGGCATATTGTAGCATTCCCAAATGCTGTAACAAAATAACCTCTAGAATGCAACAATAACTAACAATTAAAGCCTCACTGTTGGTGAAATTCTACACCTCTTTTTATCCCAGGACCACCCACCCTAAATCAGACTGAGACTTAGCTAGTTCAGAATATAAGAAGGGCCTGCTGGATCAAGCCAATGACCCATTTAGTCCATCATTCTGTTCTCACAGTGGCCATTCAGATGCCTGTGGGAAGCCCATAAAGAAGATCCAATCTGAGCCAGGATGATCCACAGCTGAAGCAACCAGGACCCAGGAGACCATTCCACTGTCAAATAGCTCTTACTGTCAGAAAGTTATTCCTGATGTTTAGTTGAAATCTTTTCTTCTAATTTGAAGCCATCTTCCATGTGACAGCCCTTTAGATATTTGAAGATGGCTATCATATCTCCTCTGTCTCCTCTTTTTCCAGGCTAAACATACACACGGCTCCTTCAAGCACAGACAGTGTTGGCTCTGCTACAACATCAGGTAATCCTCAAAATCACTTTGCAGCTCAGGGAAAACCGACCTGTTGCAGTGAGCCACTCCTGGGGAGTCACACAATCAAATGTACTTAGTGCTTTCCTTTCCTAGTAAATTCCATGTAATTCCATAAAGAAAGGTGAATTGCCCTTTCAGTCCACTTGAATTGCTACCATTCTCTGACAGGTGACAACCTAACTAGGCTCCAAGGAGAAGAATCCAAAACTATTAGCCTGCCCATTGCAACACCTTCTAATTAATTTGGACACAGATAGTTGGGTTTTTACAAAAAGGAATGTGCCCTTGCCCTGGAATCATTGCTCCAACCTTTGCTATCGACTTTAGTTCCTACCTTCTGTGGAAATGCTAACAGATATACTAAGTCTGATGACTTGAAAGAAGTTGGGAGGTTTTTGGCTGAACCAGCATTTCCACAAATATCTAAATGCTGATAAATATATGTGCAAGTGGCCTGCCCTCAAAGTTGATGAATTTCTGGACATCCTTTAGACATTTTTGCATTTAGAAAAGAAGCTAATATTTACACATTGCACTCAATTCTTACAAGCTACTTCTTTATGCATTGATGCAGGCTGTTCATCCTCTCTCTCTTAGAGGTCTGCGGCATAATTTATTTATAGCATAAACCTGGACGGATGGGAATTAGATGTGGTTTGATACTTTTATGTTTCCTTAGCTCCATCCAGATGCCAAATTTACATCTGCATGAATATAGAGGGTGTAAAGTTAAACAACATAAAAGAAGCAGCACGCAGCTAAGACATAATATTTAAATGAGTTGTTACTTAGATTATACAGAGACATTTAATGGCCCCTGTATCTCTTCTCCCCCAAAGCCAAAGTCTTTAGAGATTCCTTCTTTTCATTCCTGTACCATAATAACCATTATTTACCTATTAAAATGCTACTTAACACAACAGGGTTTCTGCCAAAAGAACTTCTTCCTCCTCTGCACAAAAATATTCTGTAAAGGAAATGGTTCTAGGAACCTCCACAGCCCTAGCTAATGCTTGTCAGTGTTGAATCTGTTCTTGCGTGCCAAGGCCCCATGACCCGCAGTTCCCCAGTGGATAAATAAAACACACGAAAAAGCGGATTTTGGTTTATGGGTTCAAATACTTTATTGGTTACAGATGCAAGCAGTTTGGCTTAGGCATCTGGTAAAGCCAGACTATCTCTCAAAGTTGTGGCAATTGTTACAAGGTAGGCAAAAACCAAATGGCTGGAGCCAATTGCCAAATGGAAGAATTTCCGCCCCATCCCAAAATATGGTGACCAACATTTGTCCATAGCAAGGCCGTATTGCAGCAAAGCAGAAAAAGAGGGCCGGTGGGTGGGAGATCCAGCAAACGGCCCGAGAGGATAGTCTCCCTGCTGGCCCGTGGTTTAAATTCCCTGTGGTCACACCCCCTGTCAGCGCTGATTGGTCAGTGGGGCCCTGCCCAGTGCCACTGGCATGGGCAAGTGGTAGCGAGGAGGGCGCAAGTCTCCATCCCCTGGCCGGACCACCATGGGGCCCAGGGCCCAGCCACAGTGCCACCCACCAAATAAGGTAAGTGGACTTGTAGCAAAGGGATGGGAAATCTGTGTTGCTTCAGATGTTGCTGGACTACAGTTCCCATCATGTCTAACCAATGGCCATGTTGGCTGGGGCTGATGGCATTTAGAGTCCAAATGTAGAGGAGGGACACAGGTTCTGCACCCCTGGTGTCAAAAAGTATGAAAATCTAAACTCTGGAAGGGTTATGGACCATTAACTCATGGGAATAATGTCTATATTTTCCACTCTGCTGCTCCTTTCCACAGTCCTGTGTTTCTGCTTCCATGTTCCAACTAAATTAATCCCTGCCCCATTTCTGATTCCTCTTCAGCCGCCAGATTGTCAAATAAACCACCATATTTCTCAATTAAAATATTCTTACAAACTAAGCATACATCTACATTTTCTGCAACTTGTTCTTATTTTGGCCCACAGGTAAGTTTCTGCATTTAGAGGCTATATAAGCCATGCACTCTGCTATGGTTCCATTCAAACGAATAAAGCCATTCCAGCGTAGTTACATCATATGTACAGCTCTTTAAAGAATGCAATAGACTTCTGAATCAACATGTCCGCCTCTAGTACCTAGTATAAGGCCGAGGGAAGAAAACGAAGAATTGGCACCGGTGAAAGAAATTAAAACTCAGAATTGTAAAGTGGTGAGTGTTGATAAATAGGCATCTGCCAGGGGTTTGCCTAGCCCACAGGCACTTTTAATGAAGACAGATTTCAACAGCTGCTCAAACAAATGTTTAATATATTGAAATCATTTATGTTCATTTGTAGCAAATAATTACATTACAAAGTAGCTATTCATTTGAATTACTTTAATAATTGTAGATGTAATTGTTTTAAGTGTTGTATTCAAGAATGCAACCCACAACAAGGCATATTTCATCGCTTGATGAGAACCAGGCAAGAGACTAAGGAGGCAAGGCACACTTAGGTCCGTTTGAACTGGAATCTTTTAGCCAAGACCACACAACACAGGGACAAAACAGAGTTGCTGGACATGGGCCTAGCCAGAATTTTTGTTGGGTGGAGACAGAACCTTAGTTAGTTTTTTATTGATTAGGTGGAGGGCAGCTGCCCCTCCCTGCCCCCCTTGACTATGCCCATGCTGCTGGATCAAACAAAGGGACAATCAAGTCCAACATCCTGTGGGATCAGATGCCCTCTGGGAAGTACACAAGTAGGGCATGGGCACAATAACACTCTCTTACTTGTGGTCCCCAGCAACTGGTATTCCTAGCAATACTGACTCTGTGCCTCAAGTGGCTCTTGACAGACTTATCCTGGTTGCTCAATACAGTGGTACCTCGGGTTAAGTACTTAATTCGTTCCGGAGGTCTGTTCTTAACCTGAAACTGTTCTTAACCTGAAGCACCACTTTAGCTAATGGGGCCTCCTGCTGCCGCTGCGCCGCTGGAGCACAATTTCTGTTCTGCAAAGCTCTTAACCTGAAGCACTATTTCTGGGTTAGTGGAGTCTGTAACCTGAAGCGTATGTAACCTGAAGCGTATGTAATCCGAGGTACCACTGTAATAGTTCCTCTAAAGTAAATGGGACGGATCCAAAATTAAACACTTTCTCTCTTAGATACCAGTTGGGATTTTAAGGTCTGATATATTTGATATGTGGCAACTCAAGAAACGTTCTTGATACATGCACCCTGTTTGTGGACAAATCTCTCTCTACAGTTGGCGGCAAGTCTTACAAGTGCAGGGTGCTGTGCAAACAGCTACTTACTCGCTCAGGCTTCTGGTTGAATCTGTGTTGTTGCATAGTTGGCCGACTATGATTTCATTGAGTTTTATTGGTACTGTTTAGGAATTATTTTATCATGGAAAGTGAAAATCGATTTTTATTTTTAAAGCAAATGAATCAGTAAGTGACCATCTAGGTCAGAATGGATAGCTATATTGTAGTTCCTGAAAGTTATTTAGATTTTGTTGTTGTTGTTTATTCTGTGGCAGCTACATGGCTCCATAGCAGCAGGTGATCTGAGGGCAGTGATGGGGAATCTCTGAAAAGTGGACCTAAATTGAAACTAAAATTAAGAATTGCAATAATCTCCCCAGTTAAGAGTTGAAAGTGTCTTTTCTGATGGCTTGAAATATTTCCTAACTGTGACAATAATGCAAATATATATATGTGTGTGTGTCCGCACCAATTTTTGTAATTATACCACTTGCAATATAGACAAAAAATACAGTATGGAAAGGCTATCCCAAAGCTTGTTCAATGATTGCCCTTCAGTCTTCCTTGATAAATGGGGGATTAGCAAGGCTATTTTTCTTCTATTCATGCTAAAATAGAGACAAGACTACTTTTGCTGTTTTACAACAGGAAGCAAAAGAGCTGCTGTGCTTTCCCAGTGACTGAATATTATTCTCGATTTCCTCTAAACAGCACAAAGGCTAACGGATCGTACAGCAAGCAAAGAAGTGAAAAGAGAGACCAAAAAATTATCCATCCCCATTATCTATAATAAGGGATGGCAGAGAAATTCATTTCAGTTTGCATTTAAAGGCAAAGCCTACTGAGTCCACATTTTCCAAAATAATATGTGAACCAAAATACAGCCACTCTTTGATATTCACACTTCCCTTAATTTCACAGTGCAGGGAGAATTCCCTGATTTGAGCTGAAAGAGATCCATAGTGAACCTTTTCCCAAGCCTTTTCTCCTATCTGAACTCCCCAATTGTGTTCCCACTAGGACCAATGATTTTGGCCTGAGATAAAAGTAGCATTTAACAAAAGTTTATACAACAATGATACTTTTAACTGTGTTCATGTGAGGTTTTACTAGTTTATGGGTATATTATTATTATTATTATTATTATTATTATTATTATTATTATTATTTCTATTTCTGCTTTTATGTTTTTTTAATTGTTATTTTTATCCATGGCTTGTATTTAACTGTTGTAATCTGCCTTGAGGCTTTGCAGTATGCCAGGAGATAGATCAAAATTAGTTTTTGTTGTTTATTGCCCTGCACGCCTTTGACTTCTTTGATGAAGGATAGGATAAAATTATAAACAGGGGAATCCGCACTTATGTGGGGGTTCCATTCCAGGATGCCTGCAAGTGGGGACTCCCCTGTTCCACCCCCGCTCTGCCCCACTCTACTGTTGAATTTGCAGTGTCCCGTGCACAGCGGAATGATGAGGAGTACGTGCCACATACTCTATATTATTTTATTTACACTTCAAAGCTGGTAGGTTACAGAAAAACATCTTGCCTCTGCCGGAGCAGAGAAAGCATCCTCTCTCCTCTAAAGCACGGAGAGAACAACCACTGAGAACAGTGAAAAACAGGAAACCAGTGTACGTCACATCCAGTCTCCTTTCCCGTGAGAAACTCCAACAGCAATTGACTGTGGAATGTAAACACCTGTCTCGTGACAAGCACTTTCGCTGCACAGTGAAGGAAGCAGAAACCAACATCCTTCCCCTTTCTGTGAACATCACTGGGCAGCGTGTTCGTACAATATCAGTACAAACCCAACTTCTGCACATAGGTACAGTGTTGATCCCTTGATACAATCTTGGACAATACATCAGCAGGAATTTCATTACCTGGCATATAGGACACCGTTACGAGTCCCTTCTGAATACGTTCCCTAGCATGTTGCACCTTCAATTGCAAATGCTTCGTGCTTTGCTTACAACCTTCAGAATTCAGCAAAGCCAAACATGCTTTGTTGTCCTGGTAAACCTGGATTGGACATTTGACAGGAATTTTCATGTCTTTGCACAATTGTAACAACCATTCACAATCTTTGAGAGAATAAGACAGTGCATTCAGTTCAGCTTCACAAGTACTTAAGCTAACTGTTGTTTGCTTCTTGCATGACCAATCAAATAGACCCTGATTGTACATATAGCAAACTCCAGACGTACTTTTCCTGTCTTTAGTGTCACTTCCAAAACTTGCATCTGCAAATATCTCAAGACCACCAGACTTCTGATTGTTAAATCTCAGTCGGTAATGCATAGTGCCTTTCAAATACCGCGCTATGCATTTCAGAGCTTTCCAATCCTTAACAGTAGGATTGTTGACTTGTCTGCTTAGCAAATTACAGCTAACAGCAATGTCAGGTCTTGAACATCTGGCAATGAAGTTTAGCTTGCCTAGCACACTTCTGTACAGTGTAGTGTCAGAAAATGCTTCTTCAGTGTCATCTACCTGATAACCTGTTGTCATCGGTGTGTCTACAGGGTTAGCATCCATCAGGTTTAGTTTGCTTAACACATCAGCAATTTTCCGTGACTGGTGTACTAGAATGTTACCATCTTGATCTCTTTCTATTTCCAGAGATAGGTAGTTGTTTACCTCACCAAGATCTTTCATGTCAAAGTGTTCTTTCAGTTGAGCTAGGGCGTTATTGTACATTGTGACATCCTTCCAAAAGAATAAAAGATCATCAACATAAAACAAGCAATACAGTTTCTTTTGCCCCTCCTCTTTGACAAATACACATGGATCAGCTTTCCCTTGCATAAAACCTAGAGAAAACAACACTTCAGTGAGTTTTGTGTGCCAACACCATGCACTTTGTTTGAGACCATAAAGGGACTTCTTCAGAGCACAAACAAATCCCTGTTTTACCTGTACGCCATCAGGTGGAAGCATATAAAGTGATTCATCTAGAGATCCGTACAGAAAAGCTGTATTCACATCATGGTGACTAATGTGTAAATTCTCCTCTGCAGCTAACTTGAGCATAAGCCTAATGCTCTCATACCTCACTGTGGGTGAGTAGGTCTCATGATAGTCTTCACCTGGTACCTGTGCAAAACCTCTGGCTACCAATCTGGCTTTGTGTCTGACTATCTTGCCATTTTGATCAGTCTTCGCTTTGAAGACCCATTTGCTTCCAAGCAGTTTCATTCCTGGAACTATTGGAACAAGTTCCCATGTTTTGTTCCTTTCTAAGGAATCAAGCTCAGCCTTCATGGCATTTAACCATGGCTCAGCTTCCTTTGAATCCAAATCCTGGATTTCTAGGAAACTTGAAGGTTCAAATACCTTTTTGGAGCTTTTAACAGCTGTTACTGCTATCTTAGCAAACTCATCAGCAAATCTCTTTGGAGGTTTGCTTTTTTTGCTCTTTGTGACCTACTGTCAGAGCTGCCTCCAGGTCCCAGCTCACAGAGGACCAACGCTAGGCTGTAGTTATGTACAAAAGTCTTTATTGAGATTCAGTCTCCATTTTAAAGCCGCAGCGTGCAGCTCTACGTCCCGACCTTAGACCGGCGAAGTCCTGTCTGAGTCTCCTCCCCCTCCACACCAGTTTAAGACTCTCGCTTTGCTCCACCTCTTCCTAAGTTCCTTTCTCCTCTGGGCCCTCCTGCCCGCTAGGGTCTCATCCTTCCTGGACTCCTCTGACGCTGACCCTGACGATTCTTGCCCCTCCTTCCGGCGGGCTTTAGGACCTGGTTCCCTATCCGGGCTACCTTCTGTGCCGCTCGCCTGTACCTTTGAACTTGGCGCGCGCGCCCAGCCTGCAACTTTCCTCTTAACCGTTAACTCGCTCTCCGATGGAGGCGTGGTCAACCCTGACTCCTCTCGCTGGTGGTGCATATGTGGGCTCTGACACCTGGGACTCCTCCCCCCACTACGCTCTGGTGGGGAAGCTGTTCCTGATTTCCAACTGCTGCTCTGGGAGTCCCCGCTGGCCCCTTGCTTCTGGGGTGTCCCCCTTGGGTCGCCCCTTGCCCTGCCCATCGGCGCCCCCTTCTGTGAATCTTCCGATTCGCTGGAGAGGCTCATGGAATCTATCGGGCTGCTGTCATATTCTCCTACGCTGCCCTCGGATTGCTCCCCCTCGCTTTCTATCTCCTCTCCTCCCTGCGCTCCCGCTGAGTCCCTGACATCCATCCCCCCCTCGAAGCCTCCCCTTCCCCCCTCCCCCTCTTCTGGCGTGGGTTCCGGGTGCTCCAATGCTGTGGGGGTGCATGCCGGATACCGGTCTTCCCCCCTGGCATGCTGCCAGTCCGTGACGGTTACATCGACGTCGCTCTCCTCCGCTTCCATCTCGTTGCCGGCGTGCTCGAACCCAGGATCCTCCCCCAACCCGTCCATGCCCCCTTGTTCCCCCATTTCCTCTGGGTAGTCTGCGTGCCAGGGCCCTCTGAGCAGTCTCCTGCGCCACTCCTCCTCGGGTTGAGTGTCCCACCAATAAGAGCGTTCCGCACCCAAGTCTGAGACCGACCCCTCCGGCGAGGTAGTCTCTGGAACCGTCTCCTCAGCCGAGGAGAACCCCTGAAACGTACTGGCTGAGAGTGTGGGGGTGAAAAGATATTCGTCAAAATAATCCTCCGGCATGGGCCTGTGTGGGAAGAGTGCGTGGAACTCGTCTTTGAGGTAGTGCTCCTCCACCGCATAGTACGGCACCCAGCTGTTGGCGCTGGCCGGGGCACCTTCCCTTGCGATGAGATATTCGACTCCCTCTTCCCCCCATCTCGAGTCCAAAATCTCCGTCACCTCGTTGAGTGGCCCCGCCCTCGGCGACCCCCCTGTCATGGGTGCATCTCTAAGCGGACTGGGAGCTGTCCCTGGCTCCTGAAACCTGTGAGGTGCCTTGTAGGGCGTTAGCACCGATCTATGAAAGACCGGGTGCATTCTGGAACCCTCCGGTAGTGTCAAACGGAAAGCCACTGGGTTGATCTGTGCCTCGACTAGGTAAGGGCCCAACTGCTTGTGTCCTAGCTTCTTCTTAGCTAAGGATCTGGCCGGCACTGCCTGGGCCGCTAACCAGACCCAGTCCCCTACCCGTATGTCCTCCCCCACTCTTCTGTGTTTGTCTGCTTGCATCTTGTATACGTGTTTTGCTAGGTCTAACTGTCTACGGAGCTGTTCATGGACCTCCTGTAACTCCTCTGCCAATGCCTCTGCTCCCTGTGGCTCTCCCTCCCCCTCTTTCTCTAAGCCCGGGAAGGTCCTGGGATGTCGCCCGTGGTTGGCAAAAAACGGTGTCACCCCCGTGGACACGTGTTGTGTGTTGTTGTAGGCAAACTCGGCCAGGGGCAGGTAGTCCACCCAGGTCGAGGGCTGCTGGTTCGCGTAGCATCTCAGGTACTGCTGCATGACGGCGTTGACCCTCTCCGCTTGTCCGTTGGTCTGCGGGTGTCTTGCCGACGCTAGGTTGACCTTGACGTTCAGGATCCCCATCAGCTTCCGCCAGAAACTCGAGATGAACTGGCGCCCCCTGTCGGACAGGATAGACCGTGGCAGGCCGTGTACCTTGAACACGTGGTCTATGAACAGCTTGGCTGTCTGTTCCGCTGTGGCCACCTTCGCGCAAGGAATGAAGTGCGCCATCTTGGTGAACATGTCGACTACCACGAGTACTGCTGTTTTGCCCCTCGAGCTGGGCAGGTCAGTGACAAAGTCCAAGGCTACCCTCTCCCACGGTTCGGACGGGGTCTGTAGCGGTTCTAACAGTCCCGCCGGCGGTCTGTGTACTGGCTTGGCCCTTTGGCATGTGTCGCACCTCGTGACGTAATCCGCGACTTCTCCCCGCATCTTGGGCCACCAAAAGTCTCTGGCTACTAATTCCACCGTCTTTTCCTTGCCGAAATGTCCGGCGCTGGGTGCGTCGTGTAGCTGTTGCAGTACTGTCGCGCGGAGTTCATCTCCCGGTACGTAGATGGCCCCCTTGCGGAGGAGCAGTCCGTCGCGTATCTGGAACTCGTCGTCCTTCGCCGTGCCGCTGCGCACCTCCTCCATCTTGGAGCACGCGAAGGAATCTGTTTGCAGCTCGCGCCGTATCGCTTCCAGGTCTACTGTGGCAGAAGCGCATGCCCACGCCTTGGGTGCGAAAATGTGTTTGGCCGCTACCGGTGCTGCTTCCTCCAGATACTGCGGCTTCCTGGATAGCGCATCAGCCATGATGTTGTTGTCTCCGGGGATATATTCTATCCTGAAGTCGAAATCCGCAAAGAACTCCGCCCAGCGGATGTGTCTCTGGTTCAGGAACCGCGCCGTGCGCCAGTACTCCAGGTTCTTATGGTCCGTGCGAACTTGCACCGTGTGTTTGGCTCCGATGAGGAAGTGCCGCCACGCCTTGAATGCTGCATGAATGGCCAGCAACTCTCTGTCCCAGATGGTGTAGTTCTGCTCTGACTTGCTGAGTTTCCTGGAGTAGAAAGCACACGGCCTCCAATCCCCTTGCGGGTCTTTCTGCAACAGGACTGCCCCCACGGCTCTGTCGGAGGCATCCGTCTCCACCCTCATGGGCTTGCTGGGGTTCACATGCATCAGTTGTTCCTCGGAAGCGAAAAGACGCTTGAGTTTCTGAAAGGACTGCTCCGCCTGCTCCGTCCAGATGAACTTCTTCTTCTTGGAGCTGAGGGTGTCCGTGATGGCCGCCGTCTGCATAGCGAAACCCTTGATGAACTTGCGATAAAAGTTAGCAAAGCCGACAAACCTCTGGACCTCCTTCCGATTGCGCGGGCTCTTCCAGTCCAGTACTGATCGTACCTTGGCGCTGTCCATGGCGATTCCCTTGTCGGACAGCTTGTAGCCCAGGAAATCCACCTCCGTCATGTCGAAGTGGCATTTCTCCAGCTTGGCGTAAAGCCTGTGCTCCCGTAGTCTTTGCAGGACTTCCTTGACATCTCTCTCGTGAGCCTCCTGCGATTCCGAGAAGATCAGAATGTCGTCCAGGAAGCAGACGCACTTCTTGTAGAGGAGCCCCGCTAACACGTGATGCATGAAGGCTTGGAAGCAGTGGGAGCCATTTTGTAAACCGAAGGGCATAACCCTATACTCATAGGTGCCCAAGGGCGTGAACATGGCCGTCTTCCACTCGTCGCCCTCCCGCATGCGTATAAGATTGTACGCCCCTCGTAGATCCAGCTTGGTGAAGATGCGTCCCTTCCTCACCGTCGCGAGCAAGTCGTCGATCTTGGGCATCGGGAAAGCCGTGGGCTTGGTTTTCGAATTTAAAATTCTGAAATCAACTACGAGCCTCTTCTGGGGCGTGTCTTTTTTCTTCACAAAGAACACAGGACTGCCCCCCACTGCCTTGGATTCTCGGATGAATCCCCGCTTCAAATTGTGATCTATGAACTCCCGGAGCTCTTGCAGTTCGTCTTCAGACATGGAGTACAGTTTTCCGGTCGGCAGCGTTGCCCCCGGCAGGAGGTCAATCTTGCAGTCGTAGGGTCTGTGGGGAGGCAGCTTGTCCGCTTCCTTCTCGCAGAAGACCTCCAAAAACGCCTTGTACTTGTCAGGTACCGCTTGCAGCATGCCCAGTTGTAGCTGTGGGTCATCCTCTTGCCCCTCGTCCTCCTGGTTAGTCATGATGCAATGTTCTGCGCAGTAGGAGGAGCAGAAGGTCAATTTACGCTGGTACCATGCCAATGCCGGGCTGTGCCTGTCCAACCAGCTCATGCCCAACACTATGGGCGTGTCTGACAGTTGGGTGACGTTGAAGCTGATGACTTCGCAGTGATTTCCAATGCGCATCACCATTGGCAGCGTTTGCTGTACCACCTGTCCCCCCAGCAATTCTCTGCCATCGACTGTCACTACTTTCAGGGGCATCGTGGCAGGCAGGAGCGCTATGCTATGTTGCTTGATGAAATCCACTCCTATAAAGTCTGCATTGCTACCAGAGTCAATGGTAATAGGCACTTCCATGGTGAGCCCATTGGGAAGCTGGAGTGTTGCGGTGAGCTGCACCACTGGTTTGGGCGGGAGGGGGTCTGTGGGCTGTAAGATTCCTGGGGACTGCTTCACTGATTCGTCTGGCTGGGCCCCAGCGGCTCTGCTTCCAGCCAGACTTCGTCGTTTCCCTGCTGCGGTTCCCTCTGCTGAGCTGCTTCTGTTACTTTTGCTGAGGCTGCATTGTGCTTGCGGAGCCTCTGGGGGCACTCTTTTGCCATATGCTGAGCACTTTCGCAGATGTAACACTTCCTTTTCCCTCTAGGAGGCTTCACCTTGGCTGCTCCTGGTGTGAGGGCTCTGGTCGCTGACTGAGCCTTGGCACCACCTATCTCCATCGGCTCCTCTCCCCCTCCCAGTGGAGGCGTGGATTGAGCGCGCGCTGAGTCTCTGGGGAAGAAAGGAGGTGCCCTTGCTGGCGTGCGTCCCCAACGCCCTTCATCTTTGCTCCAGGGACGTTCTTCTAGCCGCACACCAATCGTCAGCGCCTTCTGGATCACTTCTTGAGTGCTCCGCCTTGTTTCAAACCGTGAATCTCTTTTCTAGCGACATCCACATCTATTTCCGATAAAAAACAATCGTCCATCGCCTTAATGAAGGCTTTTGCGTTTTGGAGGGCTGGATCATTATCTCTCCACAGATTGCGCAACCACGCTTTAGCTTCTCCATGGAGATGCGTTAGTATGAAGCCTACTTTCTCCTGCTCATCTCTAAAGTCCTTCTCCAGCAACTTTAGCGCAAAAACTACGTCTGCTCTGAAGTTAGGATATTGCTGCAGACTCCCATCAAAATGCGACACCAGGCTCCCCCCTCTTTTCCCGAGCCCGATCCCTTCTGATTTGGCTGCCGGTGGCCCCTGTTTAGTCAACATTTCCAACCTGTTTTGCAGATCCTTGCAGACAGCATCTGATTCCTCTTCTCTCCTCCTTGCCGCTGGTATTTCTGCGTTAAGTTGTACCACGGCATCTTGCAAAGCTGCCAGTCATTCTTCTGTAGTCATCTTGTGCTGCTTTTGTGAGCTCGCGAAGCACCAATCTTCGCCCCTCGCTGCGTCCTCTCACGTTGCGAGGTTCTTTGAAATCTGAGACAGGACTTACTGTCAGAGCTGCCTCCAGGTCCCAGCTCACAGAGGACCAACGCTAGGCTGTAGTTATGTACAAAAGTCTTTATTGAGATTCAGTCTCCATTTTAAAGCCGCAGCGTGCAGCTCTACGTCCCGACCTTAGACCGGCGAAGTCCTGTCTGAGTCTCCTCCCCCTCCACACCAGTTTAAGACTCTCGCTTTGCTCCACCTCTTCCTAAGTTCCTTTCTCCTCTGGGCCCTCCTGCCCGCTAGGGTCTCATCCTTCCTGGACTCCTCTGACGCTGACCCTGACGATTCTTGCCCCTCCTTCCGGCGGGCTTTAGGACCTGGTTCCCTATCCGGGCTACCTTCTGTGCCGCTCGCCTGTACCTTTGAACTTGGCGCACGCGCCCAGCCTGCAACTTTCCTCTTAACCGTTAACTCGCTCTCCGATGGAGGCGTGGTCAACCCTGACTCCTCTTCTCTCGCTGGTGGTGCATATGTGGGCTCTGACACCTGGGACTCCTCCCCCCCACTACGCTCTGGTGGGGAAGCTGTTCCTGATTTCCAACTGCTGCTCTGGGAGTCCCCGCTGGCCCCTTGCTTCTGGGGTGTCCCCCTTGGGTCGCCCCTTGCCCTGCCCATCGGCGCCCCCTTCTGTGAATCTTCCGATTCGCTGGAGAGGCTCATGGAATCTATCGGGCTGCTGTCATATTCTCCTACGCTGCCCTCGGATTGCTCCCCCTCGCTTTCCATCTCCTCTCCTCCCTGCGCTCCCGCTGAGTCCCTGACACCTGCGAATTAGCCTTAGGTCTTCAACACTCTCCTCTTCCTTCTTAGGAGAAAAGTGACCTATTGTGAACAATGGTTCCTCCCAATTCTTGATCAGAGCTTTCAGAGGGTCGCATAGAGGCTTTCGCACTCTTGAAATCCTCTGAATCACCTGATTCAGTTTCAGACTCAGAATCAGAACCTTCATCAGTGGGTGTGGGTTGCTGTGGCTGCTTTTGACTATCCTCAGTCTCATCACTGTCATCAGGATAACATTGGAAAATTCCCACATTCTCCCCCCACTTGGCATTGTACTCAACACTTCTTGTGAGCTTAATTGTCTTAGAGTCAGTCATCATTATTCTGTAAGACCCTTTCTGATAACCTAGAAAGATACCATGCAAACCACGCTTGTCTAACTTGGAGCTTTGTGGTGAGTGAACCCGCATGTCAGAACCAAAAATTTTCATGTGTTTGATGTATGGCTTCTTGCCAAACATCTTCTCATAGGGGGTACAACCAATCGCTGAAGATAACCTGCGATTATAACTGTAAGTAAAACACAAGAGAGCTTCGGCCCAATAACTCTCTGGAAGATTGGCATCATGCAGCAAGGTTTTTAACCCTTGAAGCAATGTTTGATTTGCCCTCTCGCAAAGTCCATTCTGCCATGGCGAGCGAGGACTAGACAAATCGTGTTGAATTCCTTTCTCAGTCAGAAAAGCTTCAAACTGCTGAGAAGTGAATTCCCCCCGCGCGATCAGTGAAAAGAATTTTTATCTTCTTACCATGCACATTTTCCAACCAAGCACAGAATTCCTTGAACCTTGGAAAAGCCTCTGATTTCTGCTTGAGATTGTACACATAAATATACCTGGAAAATGCATCAATGAGAACCATGAAGTACCTATTTCCACCCAAAGAGGGCGCTAGTGGTCCAACCAAATCAGCATGAACAACCTGGTATGGTTCTGTAGCTTGCCTACTAGACACCTTACCTTTCGCAGCCATTTTTACCTTGTTTGCTGCGCATGCCTTGCACTTTTTACCTTGTTTGCTGCGCTTGCCTTGCACTTCATGTGGTACCTGCAGGGTTTAATAGTCATACCTTCAACCAAGGCAGGCATTTTAGATACAGCCTCAAAATTCAAATGACCAAATTTTCGGTGAAAATCGTGAATACATCCTGCATGCAAACTTTTGTTAGAACCTGCAATGCAACAAGTGTCATCCTGCACAACATCATCAAAATACAAAACATACAAACGATCAACATATTCAGCATGCAATACATAATCATTTTTCTTTGTGATGATGCACTTTTTGTTCTTAAAGGAAACGTCAATTTTCCGCTCATTCAGCTGTCCAACGCTGAGCAGATTATGTTTGGCATCCGGTACATAAAGCACATCCTGTATCGATAAGTCCAAACTGTGAAGAACAACAGTTCCGTAGCCTTTACTGGGGATTGTGTGGTCATCCGCCTGGTGAATCGCACCTTCCTGCGGTGTAAAAGACACGAACAGTCGCTTATCGTTGCACATGTGATGGGTCGCCGCTGAATCAACAACGAAGAAAGATCTAGACGTCTTCTGGACCTTTGCAACCTTTGGAGCGAAGCGTGAGACCATTGCCTTGTGCTGCGTTGTCCTGGACACCGGACCTTTGCCTTTGCTCTGGCCTCTTCCACGCGATGAGCTTCCGCTGCGCTGCTCTGTCTTGGCCCTGGGATATTTGCATTCCCTCTTCATATGGCCTAGACGTCCACACGAGTAGCATTTCACTGCCTTCAAAGCTTTGGCGCCATCTGGTGGTTCCACTGCACTCTGGGATGATGTCTGTGAAGACTCCCCCTTGCCCATGCAGCTAGCACCCCGGCGGTCTGCTTCATTCAGAATCACGGCAGTAACATAGTCCACTGTCAGTTGAGCAGTTGGCTGTACAGCAATCTGAGTGGCAACAGACTCCCAACCTGAACCCAAAGATTGTAGTATCATGAAGGAATACACAGCCTCTGGAAAGTTGAGTCCTCTCTGTTGCAGCTCATGTCTCAGATTCTGCATCTCCATCAGATGTGTACGCACATCTCCACCTTCAGCAAGAGCCATATTATGCAGCTTGGTAAAGTAAAACATAGTGGATCCAGCTTCTGTCCTCAAGTGAGCCTCTCTCAAAGCGTCCCAAATTTGTCTAGCTGAGGTCTTATCACGCAATAGACAGAGCTCTTCTGGAGATACTATCAATGTAAGAGTTCCCCTTGCTTTGGAATCTTTAGCTTCCCATGCATCTGTAACTGGAGCTGGGGGGGTGTCTGTAATAACTTCAAACAGACCCTCTTTCCGCAGAATAGCCTCTGCATAGAGAACCCAGTCCGCATAGTTTTTCTTATTGAGCTTAGGAATCCCACACGCATCCTGAAGGGCCATCATGACTCTGGCATTAGCCTTCTGCGTCATCTCTGCTGCTTTAAATCATGCTGCGTCAGTGCTGCAGCTGCTTTATTCCAAAAGCACTTTTAAAAGTTACTTTCGGTTTCCCCAGCATAGGAGCTTGTTCCTTTGAGCCTTTGCCTGTGCCCGGCAAAATGGCCATAAAAGTTCAGAGTCCAGCCATAAAGCCATTAATTAGAAGCTGGCAGGCTGCCCGGAGCATGAGCACATACCTCATCAATCATCTTTACGCGCAGAGCAGATACCGTCCGATCCGTCCCTCTGCATTCCGATCCTTTTGCCGGCATTCAGATGACTGCGTCTTTCTGGGCCCGATAACCAAAAATGTTGAATTTGCAGTGTCCCGTGCACAGCGGAATGATGAGTACGTGCCACATACTCTATATTATTTTATTTACACTTCAAAGCTGGTAGGTTACAGAAAAACATCTTGCCTCTGCCGGAGCAGAGAAAGCATCCTCTCTCCTCTAAAGCATGGAGAGAACAACCACTGAGAACAGTGAAAAACAGGAAACCAGTGTACGTCACATCCAGTCTCCTTTCCCGTGAGAAACTCCAACAGCAATTGACTGTGGAATGTAAACACCTGTCTCGTGACAAGCACTTTCGCTGCACAGTGAAGGAAGCAGAAACCAACATCTACACCCATTCTGGCCCTGCCCTGCCCCCTTTTGACACTGTTTTCATGTCATTGGGAGCATGTGCCCTGATCATATGCAAGTGGGGATACGCCTTTATATTTAAAAGTCATCCATCTGTTGTTGCAGACATTTTGTAAGTTTTTATCTTATTGCCCAGGCTTTTCTAGGTCTGTAAGTCTAGACCCTGTTATTCCTGAATTCCTCTTTTTTAAATCTGTTTTTACAATACCATTTTACTGTTTTTACATTGAATTTTTGTTCACCGCTCAGATTATAATATGTTAAACAGTTCTGAAATGCTTTTCAGTTCAATTCAAAGTGGTGTATATGTGTGTAGAAACACTGTTGTTTTAATTCCACTTCCAGCTGATCATGGAAAAGCAGCCCCTCAGCCATGATAAAGGGCCTTGTTGTGGAAGCAACTTTTCGAAAAAACAAGGAGGCAAAATGAGAGAGCAAGAGAAATGAGAGCCCCGAGGGGGGAAAGCTTCAAGAGTGTTGATACCACTTTTGAAAGGTCTCCTGCCTCTTCAGTATAAATTATGAGCTTCCTGATGCAGAAAATAAAACTTCTGGATTCACTGGAGGTCTTCCAGAGCAGGAACCTCTTCCTCTGCCCACATATCGACTGCCTTATTTTAGATTCTGAAGAGTAATCTTGTAGGGTCTTTTTAAGATTGTAAGGGGGAATAGGCCTTATTTACTGCCTTCATTTTTGAGAGGAATGTGCTCTTTTAGGACTTGTGTAGCATACAGCCTACCCCAGAAAAAAAGTTTTTATTTTCCTTTTAAACACAAGTTGCTGATTTAGGAGACTGCAAGGGAGATGCAGGGAGTCTTCACTGAAAATACATCGATTTGCTGCAGGCTGTGGAGCAAAAGAATTGCCACTGTTTTGAGGAATGGGGGACAACTTTGTTCTAAAAATCACAGTAATGTTTTCCCAAAGTGTTTATGAAGCCTAAATAAGTTGGTCAGGTGTGGTTACCGTGGGATTTTATTTGATGTTTTATTCAATTTTATCTATTGTAAGTGAACACAGAGCTTTACATACACAACAAAACCACCCAGAAGGAAAAGAGAGAGAAAAGAGAGCCAACTTATTGATTAAATTTGTATACCATAATTCATCCGAAGATCACAGGGCGGTTCACAACATAAAAATAGAAAATGAGAACACAAAATACAAAATAACCACTCTACCACAAACACATTTAAAAGGTCATACATAGGATGTTTAATCAGCCAAAGACCTGGTTATATAGAAATGTTTTCACCTGGCACCTTATCCATAATCAATCATCAGTACTCTCCATCATTCATAGTTCACATATTTCTCAACACTTCTGGTAAAATGCACACATTTAAACTATTCCTACCAGCAACCTAATACAGTGGTACCTTGGTTCTCAAACTCCTTGGTACTAAAACAACTTGGAACCCAAACACTGCAAACCCGGAAGTAAGTTTTCTGGTATGCGAACTTTTTTCGGAAGCTGAACATGCTCTGTTTTGAGTGCCACACTTCTGTTTTGAGTACGCTGAGGTCCATATGTTTTTGCTATTTTGTGTTTTTGTGACTGTGTCAAACCCAGTTCACCTACTGATTGATTGATTGATTGATTGATTGTGTGACTGCAGTACATTGTTTATTGCTTTCATTTTATGGTTCAATGGTCTCGTTAGATAATTCATGTTAAATTGCTGTTTTAGGGGTTGTTTTTAAAAGTCTGTAATGGATTAATCCATTTTGCATTACTTTCTATGGGAAAGTGTGCCTTGGTTTTAGAATGCTTTGGTTTTGGATTAAGTATGAGAACCAAGGTACCACTGTACATTAAAACCCAGTTTTCTCAACCATCTCTGAAACTTCAGGAGGTTTCAACCTGCAACCTATTTTGCAGCTCTTAAAGAAACAAATCAAAGTCTTTGTTATATCAAAGTTGAATCAAACTCAGTGTTTTTCTTATGATCGCAAAAACTTTGGGACATGACCACCTTTCACCTCATTATAGCTCCAGCATGTTCCATCCACATTCCTATTATTGCATCTTCATCTCTTGCTCTAAACACTATGCAGTCTCATCCTGCTTAGCTAGAAGAAAGAGCACTATTGAGCTCCGGTGTACTTACATTTGAGCATTCATATATACATACCATTGCATTGGCTGTAACTTGAGAATGATTTTCCATTTGATTTACACCAGGCCAACTTGAATAAAATATGGGGGGGGGCGCTCAGCTAAGCTCCGCCCCACATAATCCATCACATGGTGCAGTGCACACACAAGATTTGAGTGGCAATGCCCATGAACTGTGGGGACCTGCGGCCCCCTCAAATATTTTAGGGGGAGCTGAAGCCCACGCAGCCCCTAGGAGTTGGTTTCTGTGATTCACACAATGGTCAACTGGGCTGGCACAAGATGTTTTGCTTCCTGAGGTGGAGGACAAAATGACGTTCCCAACTTCCACATACAGAAGCCAACTGACCTGGCAGGTGAATTGTACTCCAGCGCTGTATCTGAGGGCAGCAGGTTGGCTTAGGGACTGCAGGGGCTTAGTGCGCAGCATACACAGTTTAGTTGCTGCTGCTTCTCCCCACCCCCTCAGCATTTGCCAGATTAGAATCAGTGAAACATGAGCACAAGTCATCACTCATTTATGGAACTGAGTGAAGCACTTTCTCTCAGGTTAGCCCAAGTCACAGGGTGGTTGTCAGTACAGTGGTACCTCGGGTTACATACGCTTCAGGTTACATACGCTTCAGGTTACAGACTCCGCTAACCCAGAAATAGTGTTTCAGGTTAAGAACTTTGCTTCAGGATGAGAACAGAAATTGTGCTCCAGCGGTGCAGCGGCAGCAGGAGGCCCCATTAGCTAAAGTGGTGCTTCAGGTTAAGAACAGTTTCAGGTTAAGTACGGACCTCCGGAACGAATTAAGTACTTAACCTGAGGTACTACTGTATACTGTCCTGAAGGAAGGATAAAATAACAATAAAACAAATAAATACACCATAAATAAATAACTATTACATAGTTCCTAAGGAAGCAATTGGCTTTCTAAAGTTTTTTTTAAAAAAACCCTCTTTCTTTCAAAATCAGTTAAGATAGCCTTTCTCAAGTGATAAAATACAAAGCTGTGAGATTCAACGATGTCTCTAAAAATAAATACATATTGATCGTCTGCCTTTTTGTTCTAGCGATAGATCTAATTCAGAGACAGTATCTCAAAGTCTTGTAAGCAGAAAGGGCCATTAGCATACCTGGCTGCAACAAGTGTCATGTGAATCATACTCATAAGATAAATAGCATACATTGTACTTTGCAGAAAGAAATTTGAGCAATAGCACTCAGCATCAAATAATTGGTCTTTTTTCTATGGCTCCTTTGTTGCTTCCGTATTCACTTCTAGCCTTCAGGGCTGTACTCTTAATCTAGCTGTGAAAATCAAGTTATTTTCTGCTTCACTAAACCAAGCAGATCACTAGGCATATTCTTCCATTCATTAATAGCTGCTTGCTAGGCCTGGCTTCTTCTTTTTTTTAAAAAAGGTAGATTTTCAAAAACTTAATGATCACAAAATTGTTAATATCCCTGAATGGACATGGTGCTAAGTAAAGTTGTTAAGGTCCCTAAGCCAGTGGTGTGTCAGTTCTATGCTATTCTGACTTCTGTGACTTTTACTGTGGATAGCTCAGTTGGTTAGGGCATGCTGCTGATAACCTCAAGGTTGCAGGTTCAATCCTCGTAAGCAGTGCTTTTTTCTGGGGGGGGAACGCAGGGGTACGCGTACCCCTAAACATTTTTAAAGAAAAAAAGCACTGCTTGTAAGGGACAGCTGCATATTCTTACATTGCAGGGGGTTGGACTAGATGATCCTCAGGGTCCCTTCTAGCCCATTGACTCTATGATGAATTTTCATGGATGAATTACCTGTCTTCTTATTACCACCTACCTTTAGATAAAATTGATAGTAATCTTTACTATTAACATTGCTTTGGCAGCTTGTAATTTTTTTGACAGATGATACTTATACCTCTTGAAGGTAGGGATTGGCATCTGTATGACCTTGGTTTATGGAACGAAGCATCCATAACTGCATTCTTTTGGTAATATGATTATTATAATAATTTATTACCCACCCTTCACCTTAAAGTCTCATGGCGTGTTACCGCACTTCAGAAGACAACATTAAAAATGACAAAGAATAAGGTGTGTCCTAAAGATATATGTCTCAGGTGTCAAAGGCCGGGGTAAAGAGGTAAACAACTCCCACAAAGACTGGAAATTCACAGCATTTGGCTTTACAGTATCTCCAGTTGTGAAGGGCACAGATTCTTTCCAGGGGCAGTGAAGTCAGAGCTACAGATGAGGAGGGTGGCCTGTCCTGTGAGAAGCAGCTCTACACCTTTATTCCTCCACAAGAGAGAAACATGACTGGCTGCATACTGTGAAACTGAAGCATGTGGCCACTTCACACTGTGACGGTGCACATCATGGGCTGACAGATGCACACTATTAATTATAATGTGCAAACATGGAAGAAGATGCCACAAGAGAAGCGATGGCTTTAAATTAGGCAGGCATAAAGAAATGCGCATGACAGCTAAGACCCCCTTTGGAGCATTGGCAACATCATTTTTAAAGCACTTTAACAGTAGCGAATCACATCTGATATCCTCTCAGAGTCATGACCCAGGCAGCATTCAAATCTTTCAGTGTCTCTTTCATCTGATTATAAAACACAGCATAGAGCTTCTTCTCAACAGCTTTAGAACTAGGAGCAGCGAGCGACAAACTACATTTGACCATTAAATTTATCTCTGCAGACTTTAAACTGCAACAGCTGGAGGGGGAGTTAATTAGTAGGATTTTAGCAGGTGTGGAGGGGAAATTGAACCCTTTCCTTCCTTGCTGTGATCCTGAAGTGAATACTTGCTTTGGGGATGGGGGAAATTCCCCACTGTTTCCACTGTTGGGGGATTGTTTTATTTACTGCATTTATAACCTCCAAGGAGCTCCAGGCAGCATACATGCTTTCTTTCCCTTCCTCTGTTATCCTCACAACAAACCTGCAAGGTAAGCTTATGCTGAGCAATAGTGACTGGCCTAAGGCTACCCAATGAACTTTGTGGTTAAGTGAGGGGCTTGTCCAACAATCTTACCATTATACCACACTGGCTAACATCACACCTAAGCAAATGCTATTATCAGAAGAGGGATTTTCCTCAAGACTGCAGCAGGGAAACAGTTAAATTCCCCTTCCAGGTCCACTCTGATTCCCATAAATATCAGTTGATGTGCTTTGCTTTTTTGGAAAACTTGCACATTAGATGCAATGACACATGTGTAATATCGTGTGTCATTTGATACTGATGGCTTATTGCTAGGAACAGATTTCTGGAAGATCTTGGTCTTTTCCACCACACAGTTCTTAACATCCATTTGATTGCAGCTTCTGATACATTTCAAGGCTATCAGTATTGGAGCGTAAGCTCAGGTGAATCACCAGTTTTCCTGTTACCACCTACCATTAGATAAAATTGATAATGCTCTTTACTATTATCTTTGCTTTGGAAGCTTGTAAATTTTTGACAGCTGAGAATTGTGTTAGCAATATTCAGGATTGTTAATTGTCTTTTTGATGCTGCTTCTGTTAGTTGTTGTTTTTTGAAAATGTAAAAGGATGAATTTAGTGTAGCCCTAAGGAGATTGTCCCATCAGGCAAGCAGAAATGTTTGCGCTGGCAGAGCATTCCCCCCTCATGAGCTGTTCTGGGACTTCTCCTGACAGCTTCAGTCAAACTGCATTGGGGCAGAAGTGAATTTAGAGGAACATGACTGGTTTGGTCACACTGGGTGCAGAGCCTTGGGGGCACCAGGGGGTACTACAACTATAATGTAGAATGGAAGGTGAGAGGCACAGAATTTTGGCGTTGCAAAGGGCGTCGCTTAAATTTGAGACCCCAAGGTCCACCACTGATTGTGGGGAGGAGAGGGAGCAAAAACCCGCCTGTGCTAGAAAATGCCTTTATGCAGGGTTCCACTAGTGGGACTGCTTAGTTTAATGTGGCCCTATACTTGCATGAAGTGCAAGTAGATAAATAGGTATCGCTCCGGCGGGAAGGTAAACAGTGTTTCCGTGCGCTGCTCTGATTTGCCAGAAGCAGCTTAGTCATGCTGGCCACATGACCTGGAAGCTGTACACTGGCTCCCTCGGCCAGTAAAGCGAGATGAGTCGTCCACAACTGGACCTAATGGTCAGAGGTCCCTTTACCTTTTATGTATTGTTTAAAATTTACAGATAAGACAATCTTGGGGGTCTGAATTAATGGAAAGGTGAGATACATATGCTATAAATATGAACAAATAAATTAGCATTAACATGTTCAAAATGCTTCACATGCATTATCTAGTTGTAATCTTTATGGCAAACCTATATGACAATAATTATTTCCCATATTGCAGATAGGGGAACTGAGGCTGAGGGAGTCTGGCTTGCCTAAGACTCTTTAGTGAGCTGATGGCAGACACAAGGTTCAGACTGGGAACTTACCAATTTATGTCTCAGACTCTTAGACAATACATCCCATGTCCCAAAACATGTGTGCGCAAATACACAGCATAAGGGTGCCTCCAAAGTGGGGAATACAGGCTTGTTCAAGTAGTGGGTTAAAGCGCTCAGTCACCCTAGGGCAACAAATCGACTGTTAGGAAATGCACGGAGCTATGTGTTGAAAAGTGTTGAGTGAATGAAGTATTAATTTTCAAGACATATAATAAGCACTTCAAAAGCAATTCATAATGAATGATCCTTGTCATATAACCTTCCTGCAAACTAATCAGAATGAATGGTCAATAAAGACAGGAGACAGTCTGACCTCCATATAATCTTTTTGTAAGCAAATCAGGATGAATGCTCAATAAACAGGTCATCTGGAAGAGCCCTAAGGATGTGCTCCCATTCACTGATCTGTTCTAGGTATGAGAACTCCAATGCACATTGAAAGATTCCTTGCCCTCAATGGCTCCTTCGTTCATTTAATTAAAAGTAGCCAAGCTGTTCATCTGTATGTTCAGATCCCTCCACTCAAATAAACGAGGAACGTGCTGGGCATACATGCATGCACCTGATTTCAAGATTAGGTTGGTATTGTAGCTTATTAACAGAAAAAGCTGGAAAAGGAAATCTAAAATTCTAAAGGATTTTAATCTGAAGGTAAACAAACAAACAAATCAATAAATCAGGAATGTAATGGAGCAGTGCAGTTATAGAACTATTTAAATTTTATTTACTCAACTTCTAGTTTCAGAGATATGGCGATTCCACAAACACTACTCAGCTTTCCTTAATTAAGACATCACAGCTGTCATCTTCAAACCTTCAACTACCCCCAAGTCGAGGGAGGAATAGTGTGCATTGCTAATGCACCCCATAATGCATGCTGTCCCATAGCTGCAAGCCATGGTAGGTGGCTATCAAAGAGAGCGCTTCTTAAATGCTTTTATACACTGTAATAATGATAATAATAATAATAATAATAATAATAATAATAATAATAATAATAATAACAGTAGTAGTAGTAATAATTCATGGTGGAGTTTGTGTGCTAAAACCTATTGGCTCATGGGAACAGGCCTCTCCTAGAGACTTTTTTTAGGAGGGAAGAAAAGTTAACCTGGTTAATCAAATTCATAGTGCTCGGAACATCTGAGTTATGCTAATAGCAGCATCTCTAGAGTAATTACATCTTTGTTAATTGGTCTTGATTGCCTTGCCCTGGTTGCGTTGTATGCCTGACTTTTGTGTACCAGACACCAATGGAGTGCAGCTAATGTGCAAGCCCTCAAAGGTTTGGCTAATTAATTTTTCCCAGGAGCAAACGATGAAGGTTAAGGCTACAGTGTTGGCTTCCCCTTTCGATCTCACCAGCCTGCCCAGTGTAATTTCCTGCAGGGCACATTCTGTCACCTATCAAGCTAGATAATCGTTAATATTTGATATTCAGAATGAGACTGTTGTACCACCACCACATAGCAGTAAGGGTGGGGAAAAGAGAAGGAATACCTTGCGCCCCCCCCTTACTAATACTGAATGGGAAACTCCTTCCTTTCCCACCCAGAAATGTTTGTGCATTTTGCATACTTGCCCTTCCATCCATGAGGCTCAAGGCTCTTTAGCAGAGCTGCCCCTGGGAGCTCCTACAACTTCCAGTGGTTCTTTTAGGAATCAGAATGAAAATGGGGTGAAGGCTAAAAGGTTTGATTAAAAGGCCCAAAGAAATCTCCAAAGCATTCCCACTATCTTATGTCCCCCTTTGGTCATTGGTTGCTGGGAATCACATCAGCAACAGATGGAGCTGGAGCTTGGTTGGTGCACAGTGCTTTCCAGATCAGCTTGCATAGAGGTTCACAGGTTCTGACACACTCTAATTCTAAAGACTTAGCAATTTATATACTGTTGAGGTAACGTCAGCTACATCTGATATTTGGGTTTAAATCAGGTTCCCACCAGAGTAAGTCACAGCTGATGTTTTGGGTAACCCACCAGTTACCCACCAGAGTGGAAGATGCTTAGCAGGAAGTCAACATAGATAACTTCCAAGCTAGCCTATACTCCTTATTCCAGGTGCAGCCTTATCCTAAAGATAAACATTCCCACACAGTGCCATCTCAACAACAAATAACTGTGAGAAACCAACACCTTATGAAATGAACAGAATTAACCACTAAAAAACCCAGGTCTACAGGATATCTAGGCATTATCCGGGCACTGGAGAAGCAATTTCTAGATGCCACTCTATCTCCTTGAGAACATGTTTTTCAGCACACATTTAAATCTCTTTAAATGCATGTGTGTGTGTCCCCCCCAGCTCAAGGAACCTTGAAACTTTTCCTGTATACCAGGCATCACCAGTATGACTGCAAAAAATTGACGACCCTAAATCATGTTTGTATGGCACCATCCCACAAAATTGTGCCAGAGTGCCGCAACAACATATCAAATGATAAATCTAACAATTAAAAAATAAGAACAATTTGAAAATAATAATGTCTATAAATACAGAAAATAAATCCACACATTATAGAAAATAATGGAAATAAGACAACCAATTTTAACAGCTTAAAACTAAACAGGGTAGAGAATAACACCAAACAGAAATAGCACGTTTGAAGCACGTCTCTCCCTCCCCCCCCAAAAGAATCCAGGGGACTGTAGTTTGTTAAAAGGGCTGAGATCATAGCTCTGTGAAGCATAAACTACCATTCCTATGATTATTTGAGGAGGGAGGTATGTGCTCTGGAGATATGGTGTGTTTGCAGCCAAAATGGTAGTGTATAAAATTGGGGAGTGGGGGGAAGAGAGTCTCTGTTCTCAAGGGACATTCCACAAAAGCTAGACCCCATTAACTTACCGTAATTTTCGCTCCATAACACGCAGTTTTTTCCTCCTAGAAAGTAAGGGGAAATGTCTGTGCATGTTATGGAGCGAATGCCTACGGATGGCAGGGGAATCTGCTGCAGTCATGAGCAGTCCGTGGCTCGCTTTGAAGCAGCAAAGCTGGTGTAAGCGGCTCCTGTCTGGTTGGCTGCTTTAAAACAACCCCGTGCTCTCTGTCCCTCTCTCCTCCCCACTGAGCTCGCTAAGTAGCAGCAAAGCTTTTCAGTGAGCCGAGCCGGGGAGGAGGGAGAGAAGCAGAGCCTGCTTGTTTTAAAGGAGCAAAGCGGGAGAGGAGAGGAGCCTTCTCCCCTTGAACCCCTCTCCTGCATTATTAGCAGCATCCTTCTCCACACACCCCACGCGTGTTCCTTCTCTCCTTGAACCCCTCTCCTGCATTATTAGCAGCATCCTTCTCCACACACTCCACGCGTGCTCCTTGTCCCTTGAGTGCTTTTCCTTCCCTCCCCACTTAAAACGTGGTTACAAAGCATGGATCCACATGGATCCTCAGGATTTTTGCATTGGGCTACCCCAAACACACCGTCAGATCACATGACTGTGGCCACAGCTTGAACCACAAAAATCATACATCCACTGTTTCATTTAGAATATTTTTTTCTTGTTTTCCTCCTCTAAAAACTACGTGCGTGTTATGGTCAGGTGCGTGTTATAGAGCGAAAAATACGGTATATGCATTGGATGTTAGCCACACCTCTCAGTTGGGGATGTAAAGATTTATTGTCCTCCTTCAAACACCACTTAACCTCACTGTTTTGATATCTCTCACTCTCTTCCCTGAACATCCCTTCCAACATTGTCCTCGAGACACAGAAACCATGAGCCAAGTTTGGCTCCTACAGCACTGCCTGCTCCAAAGTGCAGTGGTACCTTAGGTTAAGTACTTAATTCGTTCCAGAGGTCTGTTCTTAACCTGAAACTGTTCTTAACCTGAAGCACCACTTTAGCTAATGGGGCCTCCTGCTGCTGCTGCCGCGCAGCCAGAGCCCGATTTCTGTTCTCATCCTGAAGCAAAGTTCTTAACCTGAAGCACTATTTCTGGGTTAGCGGAGTCTGTAACCTGAAGCGTATGTAACCCGAGGTACCATTGTATAGAGATCAGCACTGTCACCTGTTGATTACTATTAGCTCCAGCTGCATCCCACCATTCATCTAAGGAGTTCACGGTGGCATGCATGGGGATCACCCCATTTTATTCTCATAACACCCCTAAAAGAGTGAGTGATGAAAGGTCAGCCCACTGGGCTGCATGGAAGTCTGCAGATAAGATCTAACTGCTGTTGAAGGCAAAGGAGCAAAGGCTGGCTAAAATAAAAAGAAATGCTGGAAAACCTAAGCAATGGGGGGGGGGGGACAAGGTACGCAGCCTGCAAACTCAAGGTGAAAAGCATGCATTAGCATACAGAGAATGGAAGAACAACTATTCCGCATGTTTTCCTTTATAAACAGGACAGGGAATGTGCAGGGGAAGAGAAAGCAGCGTCTCCAAAGGGTTGCTAGGTCATGCCACCCCTAAGAGACAAGAGAATCCAAGCTGAAACCTTGGCAGCTCTTTTCTTTTCCGTCAGTGCTGTCCTGGCAAAGCCAAACGATGACGCTATGAGGATCCATGGGGCATGGCAGAAAGTGCCAATTTTAAGTAGGGCAAAGAAAGCTAAAGCCGTTTGACAAAAGACAAAGTTCTGAAAGGGAATACAAAATACAGGGTTGAAGCAGCACATTACGGCACCGCAGGAAATAAGATAAAACTTGCTCAATATATGCAGCACTTCTCAGAAACTATATTAGCATTTGCTTCTTGCAAGGTTTGCATTGCAGTCCCTGCTGCTGGGCTCGCCACTCAGACAGCGCTATTTTTCATTTCCACAGTGGGCTTTTTTCAGGCAGTGCAGCAAAGGCTTTTTACTAATTGGATTGGATCCCTTTTTGCTGGAGACAAAACGAGTTATTAGTCTAGTTGAAAGGGAGGGGAGAGACACATATTCTGTTGTCCGATGTCCCGAAATATATGTGAAGAGCTATTTCAAGAACTGGATGGGAGTGGAGGGCACTACAATGGGGAGATGAAGAAATCTACCACACCAGCTTGTTTCCCTGTTCTTGCCAGTCATTCTTGCTACTATTGTTGGAGTCATTTTCTTTGGCTATTGTCAGGGAACTGCCATCGGAGAGTCAGGTGGTGGAAGGGTGGAATTCCTTGCAGGTGACCACGATTGATGGGAGGGAACTTCTGGGAGGGGAAGTGAGCCAACAAACGGTCCCCATGACAATGAGGGTGGCAAGGCACACGGAAGTCATTGCATTTCACGTAGCCACCCTGGCGGGGCCACCCATCATATTAGGAATGAGCTGGCTGGCGTTACATGACCCGCTAGTGGGATGGCACCAGCGGACAGTCTCTTTTGGGTCAGCTCATATTTTTTTTTTAATTTCATATTTATTAAGATTTTTGAATACAAATGCATAAATAAAAATTACTTATATCATAACATAGTTTCGTCTCTTCTTTGGACTCCCTCACATCTCCCGCTCCCACTTACATCGTTGCAGAAGATTTTTTCCAAGCAAATTACCCACTTGTTTACAATATTTATCTCCGCTCATTTAAATAAAATCTAACAATTCTCCAAAAAAAATTATATTTTCCTTATTTCTCACTTATCATCAAAATCAAATCTAATTCAATGGTAGGCAGTTATTTATGATCTAGCATCCTTCTTAGCATTCAACCAAATTACAGTATTTCTGTAAATAAGTCTTAAATTTCCCCCAGTCCTCCTCAACCCTCTCTTCTCCCAGGTCTCGGATCCTGCCAGTCATCTCGGCCAGTTGCATATAGTCCATCAGCTGCATCTGCCACTCTTCCAGTGTGGGTAGATCTTGAGTTTTCCAATTCTTAGCGATGAGTATCCTTTTGGGTCAGCTCATTGCCTAGAACACTGCAAGGGAAGAGAAACTCAGGGGTTGGCTAGGGCAAGTCTGGCAGGGATGGTGGTGGGAGAAAAGGGAGAAATACCACCACAATACGCAGACCTGAGTGATGTTTTCAGCGAGAAGGAAGCAGATAGACTGCCCCCGCATAGACCCTTTGACTGTCAAATTAACCTACTCCCTGGAGCCCAGCTACCAGTGGGCAAACTGTACGCTATGTCGGACAGGGAGATGCAGGAGTTAAGGGAGTTCATAGACAAGAACCTGAAACGAGGGTTCATCAGGGAGTCAAGAGCGGTGGGGGGCAGCCCAGTGTTTTTTGTGGACAAAAAGGACTCAAAAAAACCCAGACTGGTCGTGGACTTCTGGACCGTCAATTCGGTGTCAGAACCAGTGGCCTTTCCCATGCCCAGGATTGACGACATTCTGACCAGGGTGAGGAAGGGAAAGATTTTTACCAAGCTGGACATGAGGGGGCGTATAACCTGATACGGATGAGGAAGGGGGATGAATGGAAGACCACCATGTTCACCCCCTTGGGGGCCTTTGAGTATCTCGTTATGCCCTTCGGATTACAGGCGGGCTCAGCCTGCTTCCAATCCTTCATGCATCACGTCCTGGGACCTCTGCTCTATAAGAACTGTGTGGCCTTCTTAGACGATGTGTTAGTCTACTCAGAGGACGAGGAGCAGCATGTACGAGATGTCCGGGAGGTCCTAAGCAGGCTGCAAGCAAACCAGATGTGGGTAAAACTGGAGAAGTGCCAGTTCCATACCAGAGAGGTGGAGTTCCTGGGGTACCGTTTGTCAGACAAGGGATTGGCCATGGATCCCAGTAAAGTCCAAGCGGTACTGGAATGGAAGACACCCAGAACCAGGAAGGACGTGCAGAGATTCCTGGGGTTTGGAAACTTCTATCGGAAGTTCATCAAAAACTTTGCCCACTTAACGGCGCCCATCACCGATTGTCTCAGTAGTAAGAAGAAATTCGCCTGGACAGAAGAGGCGCAGCGAGAGTTTGAACAGCTAAAGAAAGTGTTTGTGTCGGAGGAACAGCTCTTGCACGTAGATCTACAGAAGCCAATGAGGGTAGAGACGGACGCATCTGATCGAGCGGTAGGGGCGGTGCTTCTCCAGCCGGGAAAAGATGCGTCAGACTGGAGACCGTGTGCCTTCTTCTCGCGGAAGTTGAATAAATCCGAAAGGAACTACACAGTGTACGACCGGGAACTGCTCGCCATTCATGAAGCGTTTCGGCGGTGGCGACACCTGCTGATTGGAGCGCAGCACAAGGTCCAGGTGTGCACGGACCACAAAAATCTGGAATATTGGAGAACGGCCCGAGTACTGAACCAGAGACAAGTGAGATGGGCACAGGAGTTCTCCAAATTCCATTTTGAGATTCGCTACGTACCGGGACCAGAGAACGTCAGGGCGGACGCTCTCTCTCGAAAGCCAGAGTATATGGAGGGGGAGGGAGCGCCCGAGGAAAGGCATATTATCCCAGAGGACCACTGGGTTTGTGGAGCAGCATTGGTGGGGCAAAGGGAACTGGTAGAAGGGACAGAGAACGATGAATACGCCCAAGATAAGCTCAGAGGGCTCAGGAGAGCCGGGGAGAACACAGGGGGGTTTGAAGAAAGGAACGGGGCGTTGTATTACAAAGGGGCATTGTACATACCGGAAGGGGAATTGAGGGGTAGAGTACTCAAACAACTACACGACAGCCCCACCGCAGGGCACTTTGGGCAACACAAAACCATGTGGTTAGTTACCAGGCAGTTCTGGTGGCCCAAGATGAGGGAAGATGTACGAGAGTATGTAAGGGGATGCGACCGCTGCCAGCGAGCAAAGGGGGAGAGGGCGGCACCGGCGGGGTTGCTGGAACCATTACCCACACCCGAACGGCCATGGGAGGCAGTTTCCATAGATTTTATGACGGATTTACCAAAATCCAAGGGAAAGACTGCGGTAATGGTAGTGGGAGACCTGTTAACCAAGATGTGCCACTTTATAGCTTGCTCACATGTGGTGACAGCGGAAGAAACCGCCAGGTTGTTTATAGAACACATTTTTAAGTTGCATGGCGCCCCCTTGAGGGTGGTCTCAGACAGAGGGAAACAATTTACGTCCAGGTTCTGGAGGAAGCTCATGAGCTTACTGCACGTAGAGGTCAATTTCTCGACCGCCAGACACCCAGAAACAAATGGGCAGGCGGAAAGGGCAAACAGTATTCTGCAACAATATCTGAGGTGTTATGTAAATGACAGAGAGAATGATTGGGTAGAGAAATTGGCCCTGGCCGAATTCGCCTACAATAACGCGGAAAATGTGTCCACGGGCATGAGTCCATTTATGGCCAATTACGGGTGTCACCCTAGGGCCTTTCCAGGGGAAGGAGGGGAAAGATGGAGCGTACCGGCAGCGGAACATTTCGTGGAAGAAATGGAAGCCATACATCAACAGCTCAAGATGAATTTGGATAGGGCCAAGGAAGAATACAAGAAGCAGGCAGATAGGAGCAGAAGGGAAGGAGAGACCATAAGGGTGGGGGACCGGGTGTGGTTGTCAACACAAGGGTTGCCGTTCAAGGGTGGGTGCAAGAAATTGAGGCCGAAACGACTGGGACCCTTCAAAGTTATACAACAGGTCAATCCGGTGGCCTTCAGACTCAGGTTGCCAGACAACATGAAACTGCATCCAGTATTCCATAGGTCATTACTGTCACCATACCGGGAGGGGCGGGAATTTTTGGGACGTGAAGGTGAGGTTCCCACGGCACCGGAAGTAGAAGAGAGGGAAAGCAGCAGTCATGTAGCAGAAATACTCGACTCTCGGTGGAAGGGTAAACAGGTGGAGTACTTAGTGGCATGGGAAGGGGAACCGGAGTCCGAAAATACCTGGGTACCGGCAGAAACGGTTGATGATGAGGTTTTAGTAGGAACGTTTCATCTCCGGCACCCAAGGAAGCCTCAGCCCTTGGCTATTTTCTGGGAGGAACACTTCGGCACCACTGACGAAGAAGGGGAGTTCGAGGGGTTCCCAGAATCAGGACAAGAAGAGGAAGAAGAATCAGATGGGGAAGAGTATTCGGGAAGAAGGGACAGTAGTAGGTGGAGGGCGGTTTTCGAGTCATCCGAAGATGAGGAGGATTCTTTCAGGGGGTTCCCAGCCTCACCACCCAGAGAAGAGGGGGAAACGGGGGGTGAGGGGGGTCCTGGAGGGGAGGTGGATGTCAGGGAACTGCCATCGGAGAGTCAGGTGGTGGAAGGGCTCAAGGAGGCTAGGAGACCCTCGGATGCTGAGGAAGGAACCAGCAGGGGGAGAGAGAGAGTTCCCGCAGAAACTCAGTCGGAGGGACGGCTCCAAGATACTTCCAGTGAGAACAGCGGAGAGGTTTCAGGACCTCCGCTGGGGACGCCTACTCCGCGCAGGAAACTGTCACGCAGAGAATCCAGAAGGAGAGTTTCCGTTAAGGAACTCTTATGTTGGCGTAAATTCCGGAAGTGCCCTCTGACGGATTCTGCCAGCGATTGAGGTAGCCATGCATCCATGGCTCCACAGACTGGGAGAGTTTAGAAACTGATTGCATGAGTTGAGAACTCAACCATTTACGCACAAGCAGCCCCTTAACCCATTACAGCTATGTTCCACCTTCGATGTCAGAGGCAGTATGCTATGGAACAGGTTGCTGGACTAGATGGGCCATTAGTCTACAGGGCTCTTCCATATAAGACTTTCAAGGCAAACACCAGTGCAATGAGCTGTGCCCAGATATAGATGGGCAGCCAGAATAGTTCAGAAAATGAAGGCTATCCTCCATGTGGCTGATTCAAGCTTGCAATCTATTTGCTATATTTTGGACCTGTGGTCATTTCAGGGCAATCTAATAAGCTTGCTACCAATACATTGATAATTGTCTGCCCTCAGAAAGAGAAACTCAGTGGGTTCCTTGTGCAAAGGAAGTTGCATTTATTCCCCCCCCCCCTTATGTCACTTTGCCCACCAAGAAGGCCTTGGTATTGTGCACCTTTGTATGCACTCAATTTATGGAACACAATATTTTGGGTGATACATAATCTAATTTAATCAGCATCATGGGTCTCTATAAAAGAACCAAATTTAACTGTTGAGAATGATTCCTCCCTTGCTGGTTATCTATACAGTTTCAGATGAGTAAATGAGGGAGGTTATAACTCTCTCTTTCATTATTAGATTTTCTCTCCCCTTGTATCATCATTAATAACTGTTATGACACTTAACTTTTTAACTATTTTAGATCACTGTTTTCATTATTGAAAACTCACTTTATAGTTTTTAAATCCACAAATAGGTGTAATGCCATATTATCATCCATCAAAGCATAAAAGTTAAGGTATTAAAATAAACAGTAACATTTCAGAATCCATTAAACATGCAACAAAAATCCATTAAGGTACTTATAAAGGCCAATATTTTTTTTAATATTCTGAAGGCACAAAATGCAGCTACCTTTTCTGAAGCTAAACAGGTCTGGGTGGGAAAGTACAATGTCATTTATTTAAAGGCTTTATACCCTGCTTTTCTTGTGTCTCAATGTTGCTTGCAAATAAAAAACAACAACAAATATTGAGTCCCCATGTATGTCTCCTTCAGTCCCATGATGGAAGGAATGTGATTAACAGCATTTCATAATCCATTTCAAATTCAAACATACAAGGAAACGATAATAAACTCAAACAACGTAGAACAGCAAATTTATATTAAAACAGCCATTTCCAGGCCAAGCAAGCACATTCGTCGAACTTCAAAGACCACTGGAAAACAGGGAGCATAAGTTCAGCGGGGACATGCACCAATGTGCATCTACTGGAAAATGGTTTCAAAGAACCAAGGTAATAGCTACTAAAATCCAGTTCTTTGATGCTCCTGGCTTGTAGAATTAACTCAGGCCTTTCAGCAGATACCAGAGGGAAGGAGGAATCCTTCATAGAGATTTAAGGCCTCCAAAGTCAAACTCAGCCCACTGAATCCATCTGTCAGTATACGTACAGCACACAGAGCTGATATAGATTTGGAAACCTATGCCAATAAAGAGTTGTGTATTTGAAGTTTCTGAACACTCAAGTCCCATATTGATCCTGTCACTTCTAGCACTTAAAAACACTGGTGATATAGTGTCAGCTGCATTACTGCTATGTATCTCCCAAAGTTCTGTTAGTCTCTTGTGCCACCTTATTACATGGGTCATTCACAATATGTTTATTATCTATTACAGTAGTCTAAGCCTTTTTTCCAGAGTTCCTGCCAACTTGTTTGTATCCCATCTCACACAAACATGTAAAAGAACCTTTGACTTTTCTTTCCTATATGCAACATTTTCCTATTTGTTCTTTAATTTTGTTGCCGTCTATAAGGATAATCTATGGGACGCAGGTGGCGCTGTGGGTTAAAGCCTCAGCGCCTAGGGCTTGCCGATCGAAAGGTCGGCGGTTTGAATCCCTGCGGCGGGGTGCGCTCCCGCTGCTCGGTCCCAGCGCCTGCCAACCTAGCAGTTCGAAAGCACCTCCGGGTGCAAGTAGATAAATAGGGACCGCTTACCAGCGGGAAGGTAAATGGTGTTTCCGTGTGCGGCTCTGGCTCGCCAGAGCAGCGATGTCACGCTGGCCACGTGACCCGGAAGTGTCTCCGGACAGCGCTGGCCCCTGGCCTCTTAAGTCAGATGGGCGCACAACCCCAGAGTCTGTCAAGACTGGCCCGTACGGGCAGGGGTACCTTTACCTTTACCTTTATAAGGATAATCTAGAAGTATTCTGGCTGCCCATCTATATCTGGGCACAGCTCATTGCACTGGAAAACAAGAGTGGTGATAATCTACAGAACGGCTAGGGAATGGTTTACAGATGTTGTTGGACTACAACTCCATCGGTCTCAGCCAATGATCAGAAATGATGAGAGCCAACATTAACATCTGGAGGGCCACAAGTTCTTCTTCCCTGATCTACAGCACAATTAAAACTAAGGCCAATGTTAGATTAGATTATTATTAGTCTTGGATGTTGGAGCAAAAATCGCTAAGTTTCGATGTGGTAGAAATATCAGAACTGAAGAGTAATATGTTGAGAGATCATGTGATCAGCCAGCAAAGAAACAATCACTGCTGCAGTTTGCAATTGGTAGTACATTGGTACCTTGGTTTACAAACTTAATCCGTTCCGGAAGTCCGTTCTTAAACCAAAGCATTCTTAAACCAAGGCGTGCTTTCCCATAGCAGTAGGGGACTCAATTTACAAATGGAACACACTCAACAGGAAGCGAAGCATCTTCTGCTTCCAAGGCAAAGTTCACAAACCAAAACACCTACTTCCAGGTTTGCAGCGTTCTTAATCCAAGTTGTTCATAAACTAAACTGTTCTTAAACGACTGTATACATTTAAAAACCTGTCCCGAGGCAGTAAAATGTATCTATAAATCACCCTTCAGCAATGCTTCAATGCCCTTAGTAGTACATTTGAACATAAGGTCAACTTCAACACAATCCTCCATACACTGTATGCCTTGCATACAGTATATATTTCTGGTCTGCATAATGACAACTATGTCCATGGAGAACAGAGGCAATAAACTAAGTAGCAGAAGAAATCAAGGTTTTGCCATCTAATAGGGACAGTTTTCTTTAATAATAATAATAAACCATGCCAGGAAACTACTGTAACTAGGAGACTGTCAAAACCCTTATCCTTAACAGTAGGAAATGGAGGACACTGGCTTATTAGGAACCTAGAGCTACTAGGACACAAATCATATTTCTTTAAACAAGGCAATTAGGGCCTTTTGAGGAGTTTTGTGGCTTTTGTGACATGCTTGCCAAAGTCATGGCAACCTTCAGAATTGGTTCATGGTCAAAATGTTAATACACGCAAGTGACCATAGAGCAATCACTTGTGGATAAATCAAATCAATACAAATGTAGAGAATGCCATAGAAATTCTCTCAAAGAGCAAAAATTATATTTAGAGACAGCTTATTTATAGTGTCAAATAAATGTTAATTAGTAAATCTGCTCCACTTCCCAGTGGGGAGGAGTTGTGTTGGCCACCCACTCCCCACCGGGGGTGGAGAACCTTGTCCCCCGTTGCCTGGGGGATCCACGTCAGAGCCTGGCCAGCCAACCCGCTGGCTGGGGGGGGAGGCGTGGCCGGGGCCGTTTAAATGGAGGAGCGAGCCAGAGGACTTCCTCTTTGGCTCGCTTCCTCAATCACCCACCCTCCCTCCCTATTTTGCAGGTTAGGCAATGGCCTTGCTATGGACTTCGGTTGGTCGCCTTGGTTGTCCGAGGGGCCTGGTAGGAATTTTTCCACTTGGCATATTGGCACTGGCCACTTGGTTTTCGCTACCTCGTAGCAATCATCACAACTTTGTTAGGGTTGCGGTTAGGCATTGTTTGACCTTGTGTGGGGGAGGGGAGGTGTGGCCATCACCTACCCCTCCATGCTTAAGGGTATTCCGTTAAAGGAATCCGGGGGTGTTGTTCTAGTCAGAAGCCCGGCTGAGGGGCTAAGGCCTTGACACGACCCCAACGGGAACACTAGGGGGAGCTTGAGTTGGTCCACATCGACAGGGCTCCCCCTACCGGTGGCTTACCCTTACTGGGGACTTCCTGCACAATGGGCAGGAGTCAGATATAGTCAGGTCCAATCAATGCCTAAGCCAATACCACTCACATTCTGTAATTTCAATAAAGTTGTGGCCAAAATTTGCCCAATAACACAAACCTAATATCCGTGTCCTTGTGTGAGTTATTTCCAATGAGGGGGTGGCTGACACGCAAAATGTAACTGCAAGGAAACAAAGGGTGTGCACTGAGGAGAGACAAACCCATGAGAAACAATATTGTTCACCCGCAGGGCGAAAGAGAGTGAATTGCAATAGCTGTATTGAAATTCTCAATATGTCTATGGAGGAGTTTGCACACTAGTATAGAAATGAAAATGTTTGCTACCCTCTGAGCAGAGAGGTCCAGACACATAGCACAATAATTAAGTTTCACTGTGAACTTCCTCTCAGGGAACTGCATAGACTGCCTAAGCACTCCCCATTACTCAGCATCCTGTGCATGCCTGCTTGGGAAGCAGTAGATACACATTAGCCACAATCCATACCTTGTATTTATCCTGACCTGAATTACTGCATTCTGATGACTCCCCCCAACCACCCTCAAACTATCCAAACTGAGAAAAAGAGCAACCTAGCTGTGTTTTAATATGTAATGTGTATACAGCCTTAGCGTCATTGAGTTCAGTGGGATTTAGCACCAGGTTAATGTGCTTAGAATTGCAACCTAAAGCACTGGAAGGTTGTAATTATGGTATGTTAATGGGGTTGTTGGGCAAGACAGGAGGTAATAATTTCTGGCTCTTCATCCAGCTTCAACCAGCTAGACCTGGCCTAAGATGATGCAAAGGCTTTGTGAAGCACCTTCCTAAAACATTTTTGTTGTCTTAAAATAAACAATTTATTTATATATTTTGACAATGATTTGTGTTGTCTTAGCCTTCTGACAAAACACATAAATGATCCAGCAGGATTCTTCTTCTATTTTTATGCATAAAGACAATTGTTAGTTTTTAAGGTACCAAAAGACTGTTGCTTCTGCTGCAACACACAAACTTAGCTACCCCATGGGAAATGGTTACAAAAGCCCTGACATAGTTAGCTGCTGTATTGTTTGGAAGTTTGCAGTTGAGCTGATGCTGATGCACAGCTAAGAATTCTTTAGTACAGAAGCTGTGGAACCTCCAGAACGTACTTGTCATTCTTTTTTTTATTTTTTATTTTCTATCAAAAGTTGAGCCATTAAACGGATGACTTGGGGATTTAGCACACAATCTAGCAAATCATTTGTACAAATAACTGCTTGTGGAGAGATGGTACTACATCCTGGATCCTTCTGATCTACTAATGCTCCAGAATCACCATTCACTTTTGATGTCTTCCCAGCACAATGCAATTTTCCAAAGTGTTCATCATTTTCATTTGGAGACCCTTTACTGTCATTTTCAGCTGAACCAGTTGAATCTGTTTCCCAGAATTGTGGTAAAACCTGAAAAAGATTATGTCCAAACGGAATTTTTTCCAGTTTCTTTCCTTTGATCACGGTTAGGCTAGATTCATGGGACATCAACTGGAAGCCTTCAGGTTCTGATCTCCCTTGGACCTTCTTTCTTTTACATGGGTATTGATTAACCTCTTCAGTTCTAAGGTCCATGTCTTCTGATGTCTTCTGATGCTCTAAATATGCAGAAACAGCTCCATTTACATACTGAAGATTGGTTTCATGGGAAGTTACTTCAACCTAGAAAATAAAATACATTCAGTGTACAAACAGGGGATACTTTCTATGCTGATCTTAGGATTTGTTTATATGTTTTGTCCTCATATATCCCCATTGCTTCCACTTTATTTTGCCACCCTATTGTGTTCTTTGGGTGCTTTTCTGCTTGCTTTCATTTCAGCCAAGACATTGCAAGCATGGGACTTTCCCTTCTGTTGAAGCAAAGGAGGAAACTGGTTAAGCAAGAGCTACTTGTGCAAGCCTGAGTTTGTGTGGCATATTTATTGCCTGCAAAAAGCGAATGTCAAATAAACTTAAACTATCCCTTTCAAAGTGCTTCCTTACCATAAAGCACTGGTCTCTACAGTAATATGTGATGATGTTAGGGTGGACTTAAGAACAACTGCATGTGCACTGAATGGAATCCCAGGGCCATGCAATGCACACACCCACACTCTTAACTGTGCTGGATCCCCTGACCATTCCTACTACATACAGGGCAAATGTACAGGGTGTGCAATCTGCACTTCTGAATCTCTGGACTTGGAGGGAATCCTTGAAAGACACGGCGTACGCTTCCAGTGAGGAGTTAAACCAAGATAATGGGGAGCAGCCATGAAGACTCAGGCTCTGCCATGCCAAAGTTACTAAAAATTCAGCTGCAAAGGTGGGGGAGCATAGACTTGCAGTTTAGGAAACAAAAATGTCACTGGGTCAAAGGAGTGAAAACCACAGCTTATTCATGCAGAACTTCACCTCTGTGGGGTTGAGCCAGGAATCTGATGCACTGGTGGCTTCAGCAGATTTGATTGCACATATCAGCGTTCGAGTTATTGCCTCTTCTACACGGGCTTCATGATCTGCATCCTACAAGAGAAACGAAAGCTAACATTGTGATAACTGGAATGGATAGAAAGGAAGAGCAGAAACAAGAAGAGAGGGAAACTCAGAGGTGCAATGAAGAGGTGATTGATCAAGCCCAATGTGTTTTGAGCCAGCCACTCTTCTTTAGTGGAACTGATAAAGCAAAAAAATCACTACAAAGAAGTACAAAAGGCCATGTTTTTGCTTTCAGTTTCTGTTCCTGGACTTTGGGTTGTGAATGAAGACACCTCTTGCAAGGGCAGCCCATAACATAAGTACTAGGGCAGAATTAGTTCTTCTGTGATGGGTTTTTATCCATCCTGTCTTAAAAAAACTTTTCCAGAAAAGACAAATTTCACAAATCTCACAAATTTCTCAAGCAACTTGGAAACACAGAAGTGGACTTATACTAATTCAGATTGTTTAACTTCTCCACCAAGCAGGGCATGCAAGTAATAGTCTTCTCCTGCTGTTGCTCTCTAGCAATTGTTGTTCAGTGGCATATTCTGAGACTTCACCAGTCTTTCCACCAATACTCCAACCTTTATGACTAGGAAGTGTTTTTTAATGAAAGCTGGGGTTTATTTATTTTCTAGGAAGAAGTTGAATTCCATAGCAGTAGAAGGAAATGGGGGTCAGATGGAGCTCATTAACCCAGGAAGCCCATCTAGGAGAAGGAAAACTCTTCCCCTTCCTTTGTTGTCTCCCCTGCGTTGCAATTATATTAGTTGTAAGCTGCTCAGAACAGAGACCTGTCTCTTATACAGATGGATGCCAACAACAACAAAAATTGTCTACTCTGACTGGCAGCAGCTCTTCCAAGGTTTCGCACATGTTTCTTTTCCACCACCTGCTACCTGGCCCTTTTAACTGGGGGTGTCAAGGATAAAACCTGGGAGCTTCTGCATGTCTTCTACCGACCTATAGTCACTGAATGGAGGGGGGCTGCAGCTCAGAGTTATTGGTTTCACCTTTCACACCACTGACATCTTCGGGAGCTATGGTGCCCCGAACCTCTGAAGAATCCTCATCCTGGAACTCACCCAGTAGTACTAGAGAAGGCGTCCCTAATCTTAGGTTACATCATATTTTTGGACTGTGACTCCTTTGACCCCCTGACTATCAGCCATGCTGACTGATGATGGGGGGTCCAGCAACACAGGATTGGGGACATAATGACTTCCTGTACAATACACAAATCAAGGGAAGAATTTAATATTGTGCTATGTTGATCTTTCCATCAGGGCAAGCATGAACGACCCCCCCTCACCTCCCCCTGCTCTGTTCTGAGGGTTCTCCCGCCACCTAAACCAATCTCGGGGGCACATGGTGGAAGGAGATGGGAGGAAAGCCCTGTTGCACAAGGCTGGACGCAATAGTTGAAGGAAAGAAGACTTTCATGTTAAAGAGATCTCTAATTTCCAGCACATACACTTGGGGGTGGGGTGGGGAATTAACATCCCTTATTATCATAGCTAGGCATAATATGCCCATAAAAGCCACATGATCAAGCAATTACATGTTTCTAATTGGCGGACAATACACTGTATTAGCGTCTTGTTAAGTTAATTGAGTCTTGTGAACCTTAATTTATACTACAGGGATGCTGTCTAATGTATAGGGTCTTTAATTCAGAAAGATCAAAAAGGTATGTCCAAAATTGTATCTCTAAATGACTTAAGCTAAGACACAAAGGATATTTCTGAGAGACAGCAAATGCCTTGGGAGCTATTACAAATGCAAAACTAAATCATTTTAAATTCCAGGGAGCATACTGTCATCTGACAGTATCACCAACCCACTGATGTATTATTGCAGCCTTAAATAGCAGCAGCAGGGGGGGAAAGCAAATGTTGTCTTTAACGAAGGATACCAGCACACAGCTTTTAAAGATGAAACAAGAATCCAGTAATTGATTCTTACATGTTACAAGCTGTCATGTCTCTTCTGAGTGCCTTTAGGCAGTGAAATACAAAGACTAATTTAGGATTTCATCAGGATGAGACACACAGGCAGGCCAGGCTTTCTTGTTTAAGTGAATTGCTTTAGATTGGAGGACTGTTTATGGGCAAGGAGAAGCAAATTCAACGTGTAACGTGGTATTCCTGGCACCAAATAGTAAGATGGAGGCAGATTGACGAAATGGGGCTTGCTTGCTTGAGTTTGGCTGGAAGGAAACTGAAGGTGGTATATAAGAAGATGCTTGTTCCTTCCCCATGGAAACTGCATAAAATCTACCTTCCTCTACCTACTGTCCCATTCCTCTTTCATCTCTACTATTTATCACTGCACCAGCAAAGGAAGCACTATCTAGAATAAACCGTTAGCATTTCTGATGGTGCCATATCACATCTATATCAAACAAATAACCCCAGATTGATCTAGTTCAAAGTTATCAAAGGAGGATTGCAACTTGTACAGACTAGACAGCCTTTGCTGGTCCAGCATCAGTCTCTGTTTGCTATCTATATCAACTCATGCTGAAGTCGTGCAGTAAAAGCTAGACTTGCCTTTTCTTTCTTTAGATATGTGTGTGTTTGCTTTTTAAGATTTTATTGATTGTGTTTACTGCAAATGGCTTTAGGACTTCTACTGTGTTTGCAAGTCACTTTGAGTCATTTTTATGAGTTACGCAATATCACCACCATCACCACCGCAGTCCCAAAACTCTGTATAAACTCCTAGACATGGTGCGACAAGGTACTGTTTCCTTTGGTAAGTTCCCTTTATTAAATAGTTCGGGAACAACTGATTCGATGTGCTCAATAATCCTAGGAACCCAGAGCAAAATACTAATTGTGATTAGGAAAAAGAAAGCTTGAGAAGGACCACTTCATTGTCTCACATCAGGGCAGTTGCTAGGGAATCTCATGTAAAATTGAACTAAAATGTAGTGCCAGAGACTTGTGATATAAAACTGATGTTAGGAATTACGGACAATCTTACTAGAATCTACAGTTCTTTTTTTCAAATACTCTGCTCCATTCTAAACAATTAAGGTAGCTCTCATTATGATTTTATTTCATGGACATTCACAATGTATCATGGGCTATGTAGTCTTAGAGCTACCAGCAATAATTTTATAATCTTAAGACTAAGAAATTCATCATACGGTCTGATTGTGAAGTATATGCAGAAAAAGATCTGGGGTCTGTACCTGTTATATTCAGAGCAGGTGGGCTGTTTCCTAGGAAAATGGACTTCAGTGACTTTACATGTCCTTTCCTGCAGACATTTTGATCTTACTGCAATGCAGCTTCATAAGCCTGAAACCTTTCAGCTCATCTATTCACATTTTAGTATGTACACATTTAGGCTAGCTTACCTCGGTACATGAACATTCTTAAAGCATTTCAAGGGGTTGCAAGCCTGGAAAGTTCATTTTGCCTCAAAGTATCCATGAATAGCATTAATCCCTCCCTACCGTAAGAAGCAAGAGTTGAAGTGGTCTCAGTGTGTTGAAAACAAATTAAAACTTTATCCTTTATTATAAGGTCTCAGCGAAATAATTAATTGTATCAGTAAGGCTATTGAAGTGGGCTTGACACACACCTATCATATCAACATGGTAGCAGCTGGTTATTGCTGGAAGCTGGAGAACTGCTTGAGTGAATAATGAAAATGTTCTTGATATTACATTTTAACACCCGTGTCACGCATTATTTTTCTAAGACAGATAGCCCGACACCTAAAAAGTAATGCTGCTGTCATCTCCAGGGATAATAGGGTATAATCAACTGTCACCAAAAAGACGACGTGCAGGCATTCCTCAGGTTAAGCAGTGCCCACAGTCAACTTATTAGCTCGAAGCCTCCAAACTGTTTGTGAGGTTTTTAATTTTGGGAGATAGTTAATAACTTCTGTCCAGCATGCTGCATTCAAGCAATACTGGAGACTACAAAACACTAATGTTTGCTTAGCTTTGACTTCAAGAGCATATGCCATTTTGTAAAAAGATGAGGAAGGCATCCTGTGTAGAATACTACCAAGCCTTGGGATTTTCAGGATGTCAGATTCAGTTCCAAGTTACATGGCATGAAGGCACATGAGGCCCCCATTTTGCTGAAACTAAGCAGATCTGGGTCTGGCCACTGTTGATGGATCACCCTGAGAGCCATATATATATATAGACTGCCATGAGTTCCATGGTAGAAGACAAGATGGGATGTAAATGTTGTGGGGGGAAGAAGATAATATGACACCTACATCAAAGTGAAGCAGACATTTTAACTAAAAAGACACACTAGTAGCATCTTCACTTTTGGTCCTCTCCACCTACTCTAGCTTCTACTGTCTTGGTCTCCAAAGGCTGTTTCTTGGAAATTTCATGAGAGAGATGAAAATACGCTCAGCTTTTAAACCACATACACAAAAATAAACTACAGCAAGGGGTGGGGTACATGTGGCCCTCCTGGATTCCAACTCCCAGCCCTGACTACTGGCCATGTTGGCTAGAGTTGATATGAGTCCAACAGTATGTGGGTGATGATTTATATAGCCTCATCTATGTACATTACACATTACAAAGTGTAAGAGACAGGTCTCTGTCCTGAGCGGCTTACAATCTATGTAATTCCAAGGCAGGGGAGACAACATGGGATGGGGAAGGTCAATGGTGGCAAGGGAAAGAACCTGTGATCATTGCAGTCAAGTATGTTTAGTAGGGTGTATGGAAACAGGTAGCTAGATCATTATTATAAACTACTCCAGCACATTTCCAGATGTCATGCCCATCTGTGAACATTCAGGCCATGTGTGTGCCTGATGGTTTTAAGAGATAAACAATGGGGGGGGGATAGTTACCAGTTCAATCCATGAGTTTATGCTAACAGTGATTGGGTCAATGGATTCTACGTAATGCCACCAGTGTCTGGGAACAAACAGGACCTGAATGGGAGAAGAAGAAAAGGAATTTAAAAAGTCATAAAACCCCTTGTGTGCAACTATAGCGTTTCCCTGACATAAAAAAAAAAATCACCTTGAAAAATATATTTTTCAGCAGCAGTTTCTAAACTTCTCCAATTGATCCTCCTCTGCATTTGCAGTCTGCTGTATAATGTACTTAGGCTGTCTGACATGGATCTTATCTGGTTCTACCAGCCTTTCATTGCTAGGTTCAAAATGCAAACTCCAACTAGCCCACCTCCGCTGGAAACAATTTTTAAACAGTCTTGTCAGCAAAACAAGTTCCCCCTCTGTGTGAAATGGCAGGGTGAGAGCAGCATGTTAGTGAGACCAAAGTACAGGAGGATTTCCTGTCACAAGCTTGTCCAGACTTCCCTTCTTATCTGACATAAGAAGGGGAGGAAACGCCAGAATGTCTCATCCCAGGTCAATCTCAATCTTTACCTTCACCTTAAAAAAATAATAATACAGGGTTCGGTAGAGGAAAGAGAATAGAGAAGAATGGGATTTGGGGGCTAGAACCAGGAACCAGGAAGGCAGTTCATTCATTAGATGCTAAGGGTGCAAAATGATTATTAAAGGAAGATGGGGAAATGAAAGAAAAGCTAAAGGAATAATTTGAATTCTTCTTATTGCATATCTGAAATCAGCCCAAACCAGTTTTTGGGAGAGAGCATCTGAAGAATTATTATTATTATGAGATTATATTATTTAATATTTCTATACCTCTCTTCCATTCAAATGAATACTTACAACAGATAACAAAAGAAAATTAACAAAATAGATACTATCAAAGCTATGCATTAATACAACAATAATGAAAAGCAGCAGTCATTAAATGAAACAATTAACTGAATCAAATAAGAGTAATATGAGTCTACAATTCTGTGACTCTATGAGGTTCTGCAGCTAACTGACAACGTACAAATTAGCAAGTCACCAGGACCGTATGGCATCACTGAGAGTTCTTAAAGAACTGTGAAATTGGTTAATCTTCTAACAGAAAAATGCAACTTGTCACTAAAATCAACCTCCTTGCTGGAGAACTGGAAGATAGCTAATGTAGCACCATTTAAAAAAAAAAATCCTAGGGAAAGTCAGGAAAGTAATTGTTGTATATTATTTGAAGTCGGGGGTAAGCAAGGATGCAGTCAAGTCTGCCAATAAGACCAAGTTAACCAAGGTGCTTCCAAAAGGAACCAGAGGCCTGTCTAGCCCAGCACTCAGTTGCCAAACAAAGACCTCTGGAAACCCCACAAGCAGAACATGAGGAGAGCAAGAGCCCTCTCTTGATGTGGTCCCCAGTATTCTTTACGCTAGTTGGCAGTGGCTCCCCAGAGTCTCGAGCAGAGGTCTTTTCCCATTACCTGGTTATTTTAGCTGAGGATGCTAGGGATGCAACCTGAGACCTTCTGCATGCTATGCATGTGCTCTACCACTGAGCTATGGTCCCTGAACAATCACAAGATCCAGTTCCTGCAAATTATTGTACTCAATTTTCTTCTGACCCCAGTTCTCCCAGGACTCTTATCCGAAAAGAAAACACTGGCTCCAAACCTTCCACAGGACAAAGCCAGGATTCGGGTGTCATGGGAAGCTCGGGTGACCACAGAGCTCCATAATTTTCCATCCCACCTCCAAAACTGGTGTAATAATCTTAGTATCATTCATAAAAAGATTATTAGCAGCATTAGGTACATCCAAGGAATATTAAATGCTTTCAAGTGTTCAAACAGCTGCAGAATCTCCATTAAGCACACAGCAATGTCAGCACTAATACACAGGAGCAAAATTAAGGCATGATTTGATTTGATTGATCAGTTTATAAGCTGCCTTAAACCGAGTGCTCAAAGCAGCATCAAGAGATTAAGGGCTGAAGGAAGATTGGTCATTGGGACACGGGTCCCTAGGTATTATTTTGGCCTTTGAAAAATCCACTCTTGCAATAATTTTTTCAAGGACATACACAAAGTTTCTCAATAATAGTATTCACAATGCTTTACTTCCTCCTGGTTTTCTAAGCGGAATTATCTCAAGGCTAAAAACATCCTCCATAGTCTTGTTCTACCAATATTTACTACAGAGAGTGACCAGCCCATTGATAACCTCTCATTCCAAATCCTCTTATCTGAAACAGGGTTATTAGCCCTGAACTACTGCACACATAAACAAGGGTTAGATTGAAAGAAAAAGCCACCGCCCCAAGGCAGAGGAACCATTTAGCAAAGCAACCCCAGAAGACCCTAGTCTGTGATGTTCAGTAAATGCTTTCAGTAGCTGCTCTAATGCAGCAAATAAAGAGCCAATTCCAAACAGCATTTTCATCTGTAGAAATACTTTTGGCACTATCCTCTTGGAGGAAGACACATGGAAGACATTACAGCAATCCTGAAAACCCACAGGGGTTTTTCAGGAAATATCCATGAGCAATATGCTAGGTTCCTGCCACATACAGCTATGTAACTTCATTGAAAAATCCACTGACAAAAATAAAATTCTGATGTACTATTTTCCTCCATTGATGTCTTTTCCTCCGTTGATACAAATCCAAATTCAGTGAGGAGGAACAAAGCATGAAGGACATAAAACTATCCCCCAATTAAACACTTCTAGGTCTCAGCGAGTTCACTAAGAGTCTTATTGATTTCATTGCACCCTGCTAACAGTCCAATCCTACATGTTTCATCAGAAGTAAGCTCCACTGAGTTCAATGGGACTTGTTCCCAGGTGTATATAGGATCAAAGCCTAAATATCTCCCAGTCCCAGTGAAGTTGGTAGAATTAAAAAGTGCTTAATCTTTGACTAGATCACACCCCAAGTCTATATTTACATTCTAGCATAGTCTTCACTAAACTGCATATATTCTGGAGTACCAGCTACCACCATTTCTGACCAGCGGCCATGCTGGTTAGGGCTAATGGGAATCCAACAGCTTCAGAAGGACACTGAGCTGGGGAAGGCTGTTCTAGCAGATGATTAACAGTGTATACTTTCAGTTCAATGTTTTAAATGGTGCATATGTTAATGCTGTTTTGATGCATTGCTCTCCAGCTCATTATCCAAACCTCATTAATCCTAAACCTGTGATTATTTAAAAACAACTCTTTGCAAGCGTGTGCACACCGAGATGCACCATGCAGCTTACACAGGGAGATGACTATATGTAAAACACAGGCCCATTTATCAGAATATTTGGGGCATTTTGGATAAATATTTTTAATCCTATGGAAAACTGTTGGTCATAAGAAACTATTAGGTCATAAAAACAGGGACTAAGGGGCTAAAATATCTATCAGAGTATAGGAAAGGAACTATTGTGTGGTTAACTATATTATAGTAAATTAGTTTACTGAAATATGTACATTGATAAGAATTCTCCAGTTTTAAAGATATCCAAGGACATGATTCAAAGTGTTAAAGTGCCTTTGAATCCCATGGATTTCTGTGGAATTGAACTATATGCGTGTAACCAATGGGGCTTACAGTGCAATCCTATGTATGTTTACTCAGAAGCAGATTCCATTCTGTTCAGTGGGTATTAATCCCTAGTTAAGTGGGTATAGGATTGCAGCCTTCAGCTATATAATGTACCAGATTTTCAGATAACCTATGTTGGGGTTGCCTAGGCCAGTACAGTATGTCTAAAAGACATACCTCAGATATTCATCCACCTACAGCCACTTTAAATGAGATTATTATATGTGTTAGCAGAATTCATGTCTAAAGATCCCTTAAATTTAGAATAATAATGTTATACTCATGACAAAGGAACTAGTAAAATAACATTGGAACAAAAATACACGAGGCTGTCACTGAGAAAAAGAACATGTGTTTGCAGTTTTGTGCTTCAAATGTTTTCTTTCCAATATAGATGCATACATTATATAGTATGGACACTTCTACAATCCAGAATTCCTATGCGTTGTGATGCTTATACAAAGCTCTCTTTCTTTTTCAATTAAATGGAAGGAACAGCTGTGGATGTTGGTGTCACGGCTGGGGAGTTGCACCATAATAATAATAATAATAATTTATTATTTGTACCCCACCCATCTGGCTGGGTTTCCCCAGCCACTCTGGGCGGCTTCCATAAAAACCAAAAATACACTAAAATATCACAGATTAAAAACTTCCCTGACCAGGGCTGCCTTAAGATGTCTTCTGAATGTCAGGTAGTTATTTATTGCTTTGACATCTGATGGGAGGGCGTTCCACAGGGCAGGCACCACTACCGAGAAGGCCCTCTGCCTGGTTCCCTGTAGCTTTGCTTCTCGCAATGAGGGAACTGCCAGAAGGCCCTCGGCGCTGGACCTCAGCATCCGGGGAGAACGATGGGGGTGGAGACGCTCCTTCAGGTATACTGGGCCGAGGCCGTTTAGGGCTTTAAAGGTCAGCACCAGCACTTTGAATTGTGCTCGGAAATGTACTGGGAGCCAATGTAGGTCTTTCAAGACCGGTGTTATGTGGTCTCGGCGGCCGCCCCCAGTCACGAGTCTAGCTGCCGCATTCTGGATTAGTTGTAGTTTCCGAGTCACCTTCAAAGGTAGCCCCACGTAGAGCGCATTGCAGTAGTCCAAGTGGGAGATAACTAGAGCATGCACCACTCTGGCGAGACAGTCCGCGGGCAGGTAGGGTCTCAGCCTGCATACCAGGTGGAGTTGGTAGACAGCTGCCCTGGATACAGAATTGACCTGCGCCTCCATGGACAGCTGTGAGTCCAAAATGACTCCCAGGCTGCGCACCTGGTCCTTCAGGGGCACAGTTACCCTATTCAGGACCAGGGAGTCCTCCACACCAGCCCGCCCCGTCCCCCCAAAACAGTACTTCTGTCTTGTCAGGATTCAACCTCAATCCATTAGCTGCCATCCATCCTCCAACCGCCTCCAGGCACTCACACAGGATCTTCACCGCCTTCACTGGTTCTGATTTGAAAGAGAGGTAGAGCTGGGTATCATCTGCATATTGATGGACACCCAGTCCAAACCCCCTGATGATCTCTCCCAGCGGCTTCATATAGATGTTAAAAAGCATGGGGGAGAGAACGGAACCCTGAGGCACCCCACAAGTGAGGGCCCAGGGGTCTGAACACTCATCCCCCCCCCCACTTTCTGAACACGGCCCAGGAGAAAGGAGCAAAACCACTGTATAACAGTGCCCCCAGCTCCCAGCCCCTCTAGATGGTCCAGAAGGATGTTATGGTCGATTGTATCAAAGGCCGCTGAGAGATCCAGCAGAACTAGGAAACAACTCTCACCTTTGTCCCTAGCCCGTCGGAGATCATCAACCAGCGCGACCAAGGCAGTTTCAGTCCCATGATGAGGCCTGAATCCCGATTGGAAGGGATCCAAATGGTCCGCATCCTCCAGGCGTGCCTGGAGTTGTTCAGCAACCATGCGCTCAATCACCTTGCCCAAGAATGGAAGATTTGAGACTGGGCGATAGTTGGCCATACTGGCCGGGTCTAAAGATGGTTTTTTAAGAAGCGGTTTAATGACCGCCTCTTTCAGCGGATCTGGGAATGTTCCCTCACAGAGGGAAGCATTCACCACCCCGCAGAGCCCATCGCCCAGCCCTTCCCGGCTTGCTTTTATTAGCTAGGATGGGCAAGGATCCAGGAGACAGGTGGTTGGTTTCACGCGTCCAAGCAGCCTGTCCACATCCTCGGGGGTAACAGATTGAAATTGATTCCATGCAACTTGACCAGACAGAGCTCTAGCACTCTCCCGCCCCAGCCCTGCTCCCACGGTGGTGTCTAGCTCCTTCCGAATATGAGTGATTTTATCTGCAAAAAACTTTACAAAATCGTTGCAGGAGATCTTGGGGTCTTTACAAGGCCCCGGTGGTAAAGGTGGTTCCGTTAAATTATGAACCACCTGAAAGAGTCTCCTGCTACTATTTTCTGCAGATGCAATGGAGGTGGTGAAGAAAGTCTTCTTCGCCGTCGCTATCGCCACTTGGTAGGCTCGACGTTGAGCTCTAACCTGTGTCCGGTCAGATTCGGAGTGAGTTTTTTGCCACCGACGCTCTAGCCGTCTCAGCGATTGTTTCATCGCCCTCAGCTCCGAAAAAAAACCACGGAGCTGTCCGGGCTCCATGCAATCGGAGAGGGCGCTTCGGAGCCAGACAGTCAATAGCCCTGGTTAACTCCGCATTCCAGCGGGCCACCAGGGAATCAGCTGAAAGGCCATCAACATGGGATAAAGCATCCCCTACCACTCTCTGGAAACCATTTGGATCCATTAAGTGGCGGGGGCGGACCATCCGAATTGGTCCCCCCTCCCTGCAGAGGGGAAGGGTCGCGGAGAAGTCCAGTTGCACCAGGAAGTGATCTGACCATGGCACTTCTTTTGTTTCACTTTTACTTAGTGTCAGATCACCCATGTCACTAGAGGTGAACACCAGGTCTAAGGCATGTCCATGACTATGAGTTGGGCCAAACTTATTCAGGGACAGCCCCATGGAGGCCATGCTTTCCACGAGCAGCCCCTTGTAAGGTCGTGTCGGCATGGATGTTAAAATCCCCTAGGACAACCAAACTAGGTGTCTCCAGGAGAAAATCCGCCACGACCTGAAGCAGCTCAGACAGGGAATCCTTGGTGCAGCGGGGAGGTCGGTACACCAAAAGGAATCCTGTACTGCCCCTATTGCCCAACTTCCAGAACATGCACTCAGAAAACTGGATCTTCCCAGTAGGATGCCTGGTGCAAGCTAGTGACTTCCTAAAAATCACTGCAACCCCCCCTCCCCGCCCACATGACCTGGGTTGCTGTGCGTAAGAGAAACCTGGTGGGCAAGCAGCGGCAAGGACAGGCCCATCTGCTTCCTCCAACCAGGTCTCTGTCACACATGCCAGGTCAAATCCTCCATCCACAATCAGGTCGTGGATGGCAGTGGTTTTATTCATCATTGACCTGGCATTACACAGCAACACCTTCAGGTCATGTAGGTTTCCCCTGTTGATTCCAGTATCCATCCGGTCAAGGCCAGACCCGGAGACAGGGATAGTCTTCAAACAATGACTAAACCTGCCTCCTCGGTAATGACATGGTCTGGTCTTAGCGTAACTCCGCCTCCTGCCCATGATCACCGAGATCGGATGTCCCAGTGATTTCCCCCCCTGTGGAACTTGTCCCAGCCATCGTGTTGGCTGGGGCCCCACTCCCAGGCAGCCCTGATCCCTCCCCTTAAAAACAAAACACAAACTATACAGAACCAATAAAACAACAACAACAACAAAAAGGAACAGAACAATTATACTAAAATTAATCCCCAACCAAATATCCATCCCACCCACCCCCAACAATGGAAAAAAGGAAAAAAAGAAATAAAAATTTAAATTGCCACCGACTGCTTGAGGACATTTTAAAGCACATTAACCACCTGGGAAAGATGGAGGGCACAAGGAGAAGGGGACGACAGAGGACAAGATGGTTGGACAGTGTTCTCGAAGCTACAAACATGAGTCTGACCAAACTGCGGGAGGCAGTGGAAGACAGGAGTGTCTGGCGTGCTCTGGTCCATGGGGTCACGAAGAGTCGGACAAGACTAAACGACTAAACAACAACCACCACCACCACCTGGAACAGGGAAGCAATGGCAGAACACTTCCCACCCTTCCCAAAAAGTTTGTTCCAAATAAGGGCCTGGGCCACGCCCCCTGGGCCAGCTGGAAAAGGCCCTGGAAGGGAGCAGGCCCTGCAGTCCTCACCCAGCCGATGGTCTGAGGCCTCACCGCAGCAGGAGTCCCTTTATAGCTGGGAGAGAGGGCCTGGGCCACGCCCCCTGGGCCAGTTGGAAAAGGCCCTGGAAGGGAGCAGGCCCTGCAGTCCTCACCCAGCCGATGGTCCTCCACTGAACTAAATGGAGTAATTTTTGAGGGCAAGGTAGGAAACTACCTGCACACATTAGAGCACCTCCAACCCTCTACTGGCTTGCTGTAATAATGCTATTAGAGTTATTTAGACACAGATGCTACTCTTACGGTAAATGGGAAAGGCAGCATGAGATAACTAGTAAAGATGGGACAGAGACAAAAGGTTGACTATGGGGGGAAAGGAGATAAAAAACGTAAAGTAATAAAACAGCTGTCAAGAGAGCGCCTTGAAACAATATCTAGTTTGTACGTGATATTTTTGGACATGCTAACACAGGGCCAGAAGGTATTCTGAGCAAGTGTGGTTATGGGGTGTGCAAATGTAGACAAGAACAATGAACTAATGTATTTCTCAATTTAACGCAGGCCTTTGCAACCAGTCCTTGCACAATTTACTACTGTGCAGCTACGAATTCTGACTGCAAGCCAAGCATAGTAAATAACTAGCCAAGAGAACATCTGTGCATACCAGCATAATGTTCAAACTAGAATTTATTAAAGCAGCAAGGAATGTAAAGTTATCAAAGGTGAAAAAGGAGAGTGTTGGTGGACGGAATACAAAACCGATGGCAAAGCATGTTTCGAGTTTTGTAAATGTTTTCTCCAAACACGTGTCTCTATGGTGTCTATGCATATAAGGCCCACCCTTCATAACCAGGACTTTAGAGGTCCCTGTAAATGTTATGCATGTGAACAAGGTCCATGTATTGAAGGGGAAGGGGAAGGGGAAGGGGAAGGGGGGGCAGTGGGGCTGTGATGCAGGTCTCATCCTCAATGTTGCAGCTTCCCCAGCCCTGACTCCAACATCCACACCTTAGGTGTGGATAACTGAGCCAGGAAAGGCTACATGTTTAGCCCTTCTTTGGCTGGCGGTCCAGCTGTGGCCCTACTTGGAGAGGGGTACTCTAGTTTCAGTTGTCTATGCTCTGTTACCCTCTAGGTCAGATCACGGCAGTGTGTTATGTGTGGTATACTGCAGTCTTCATCAGAGGCCTCATCTGAAGTAAAAGTAAAGATAAAGGACCCCTTTATGGTTAAGTCCAGTCAAAGGCAACTATGGGGTGTAGCACGCATCTCTCTTCAGGCCAAGGGAGCCAGCGTTTGTCCACAGAGATTTCTGGGTCGTGTGGTTGGCATGACTAAACTGCTTCTGGCGCAACAGAACACTGACAGAAGCCAGAGCGTATGAAAACACCATTTACCTTCCCGCCGCGCCAGTACCTATTTATCTACTTGCACTGGTATGTTTTCAAACTGCTAGGTTGGCAGAAGCAGGGGAAGAGCAATGGGAGCTCACCACTGTCGCGTGGATTTGAACTGCTGACCTTCTGATCAGCAAGCCCAAGAAGAGGCTCAGTGGTTTAGACCACAGCGCCACCCAAGTCCATGCCTCATCCGAGATAGGCATGGAAAGTGACCACACAATAATGGACCTTTTCAGTGGTAGCCCCTAATATGTGAAATGCAGAGACACATGCCTGGGACCATCACTGTGAGGTTTGCAGGCACTAGGCTAAGAAATGTATTTTTACCCAGGTCTTTGGTAGTTGTTAGCCTTTTTTGTGGTAAAGGCAATGACTGATTTACACATATCCAAATGACACGTGACCATGCATGTGTGTATCACAGGGGCTGGAAAAGGAGTGTAATAGGGGGTAATGGGCTTATACATGCTCCTCCGTCAAGCATGATGACCTGGAACGCAACCCCCGTGCAAATCGGGGGGTTGCCTGTACTTTTATTTTAGTGGGGTGAGAGAAGACTTGCCCTTCTCATTGCATGGTTGGCTTGAGCCTTTTAGGAATTTAGTACAGTACATTGTTTTGAAATTTTATGCTTTTGATTTTCATCTATTTGCAAAGTTCAGTTACTTTGAGGCTTTTTTGTTTACAGTGACTAACAAACATAATCAGCAACTCCTCCAGCTCCCATAGAAGCTTACCTGAGCAGTCAGGGATCCAGCTCATGTAAATATCTACATACATGTGGTTCCTTGGCTCACACCTCCCCACCTAATGTGTAAATGTCAGAGGTACAGCTGGGGTCCTGCTGCCATTTTGAATAATGCAGCTCCTTTATGTGCATAAGACATGGGGGGAACTCTGTTTTTCCTGTCTCCCAGTTAGGCAGAGTAACTGTACACCCTGCAGAACATTCAACAGAATGAGTGTAGGCTGCAGGGCAAGACATATCCCCTTTCCCCTCTTCGCCTCCTACACGTTAATTCACCAGTTATGCTGTGTGAATAGGGTTATCAATAGGGCTGCATGTGGGGAAGTTTTACTTTAAAGGCCTTTTAAAAAGTGTCCAAAACATTACGGAAGGTCCCTTCTAAGTTCATGATATACGTCATTAGTCTTGTTCCAAAAGCTGTGACAGTCTCACCAAAAGGTCCCCACCTTTTGTACTGAACGTGTATATTACAATATATATATTTGCCCATCAAAAAACAAAATCTGTCCAAAATTAGGCAAGACATCACTTGCCTACAAGGAGGGTTAAAAATCACTAGCAAAGCAAGAGAGCAATTTCTGAGGGGCAAGCCCTCAGTCTTGAATGTTTGTCGCAGAACAAACACATTCACACAGAATGAAATAACTCATGAGCAGTTTCATGTTTATTCGGAGGGCAGAGCAGGGTTGATTTTGCTGATGTGCGGTAGTATTCTAAAGAGATATGAAGTTAAATCTTTCAGTGAAAGTCAGATGAAGATTACAATTTATTTCAATGCCATTTCAAATCCGTTTTCCATATATGATGACAAACTTGATGAAACAAATACTCTTTTTGTGTGTGTGTGGGGGGGTGTAGCCTACAATTTATATGAATTGTGCTCCACAAAAGAGAAGAGTTATGAATGTGTGAAAATGAGTTTTTTATTGATCAGCAGCTACCCACATCTCTTGTCTATTTTTTTGTTTTTGTTTCCCAGAGTATTCTTTTTAATTCAGGTAGGTAGCTGATGCCAATTTGCTATTGGGGGGGGGGGACACCACACAAACTTCAGACACTCACAAATGAACCTCTCATTTTGAACGCATAATTATGCTCACAAACCCACATGCTGAAATTATCATTTGCAAGTGTGAGATGGAATTAATTATGAAGTAACTTGGCCATCACTGATGATCACACAGATGTTTTAAGGATAGTGTGACATTTCAAACATTTTAATTGGGGGTGTTAAGATTTCAAAGGACACATTCAAGCTTCTAAAAAAAAAATTAGCCTACAAACTGACTAGGAAAATCTTTTAAAATCAATGAAATTGCATTGAATTTAGCTCATCTACTTCTATTCATCCTGGCTTAAGAGTTAAAGACCAAGGTAACATTAAAAAGCAATTAGAATATATATTGAAACAGGGATCCTGAATGTATTTAATATAACCAAGAGTGGTGGAATGAGACACATTGGCCAGAAGATGGCATTAGGCACATTAAGTTTCTTTTAATATTCAAAGCCAGTATCCAGCTAGCATACAGCTGCTCTCCTGAATACCAAAACACACCTTTATCTTTATTTTATTTTTCAATTCTGCATTGTTACAACATCTTAATCCAAGGCATGCAGTTCCCGGCCAAGCAAGAAACAGAGATTACTGTAAATTACCACAAAGTGAAGCTGACTGCAAATCCTCAAGTAATTGTATTTGTAATACATGCTCAATCTTTGCATTCGGTTAGAACAATTCGTTTGCTATCTAAGGGATTCTCATCAAATTGCTTCATCACAAACCCTTCCAATACTAGACAGGCCTGAGCAGAGCCAGCAGGCATTATTCTTCTGGGAGACAGGCTGCCTTAAAGGGCCTTGGCATTCATTCATTGCAGACAATTCCTTAGCTTTGCTCATTTGGAAGGATCGCTTAGTACAGCCCTCCTGGGATTTTAACACTTTAGAGGGCAGGTAAAAAGTGGTGGCTGCAGGAATGCATGCTCCATTAATTTTCTTTAAGGTCCCTGTACACAGAAAATGAGCAGGGCAGGGAGAAAGCTAGGCTAGAAGGCTTCTTCCAGATCTGCTACCTGTCCGTAAGCAGGGAATTATTTACATGGAAGTATATTCAATCATCCTCTGGAATGTATCCAGAAGAGGGCGACAGAGGTGCTGAGGGAGACCTGGAGACCAAGTCCTACTAGGAAAGGTTGAAGGAGTTGGGTATGTTTAGCCAGGAGGAGGAGCTGAAGGTGTATTCCTTCAAATACCTGAAGGGCTGCCCTATAGATGGTTCAAAGCTATTTTTGAACCTGACCCAATTAATTCAAATATCACCCCTGCCTGCTGGTCACCTATCAGGGATGCTGTAGCAGAGAGGTTCCTGTACTGGCAAGGAGCTGGAATAGATGACCTTGAAGACACCAGGCGAGCCTCCCTGGAAATAGCATTCCACAAATGGGAAGCCACCACAGAAAAGGCCCACTCCTCTCATGTTCCCAGCCTCTGGACCTCTCGTGGAGGGGGTGCATGAGGAAGAGCTGCAGATGATGATTGCAGGGGCTGGGTCAGTTCATATGGGGAGAGGCAGTCCTTGGGGTATTGTGGTCTTATGGTTCTATGTCCTCACTTGCATTCTGAAGTAGAAACCTAGGCTAGCATTGCCATGTGTTCTCTTGGCTTCAAGTCTCTGTCCACTCAGTGGCTGCCAGAGATTAAAAAAAAAGAAGCAGCTATACTAGCATGTCTTTTGCAAAGTAGCACCTCAGAGCACTGGAAAAAGCAGCTGGCCTTTAAACCTTCTATTTTTAACAAGATTTGACTTCTAATTAGTTGAAGCTTAATTAAAAACAGTGACACTACTGCTTCATTACCATTCCTAATCACTGAAACAGAATGCCTACATTGAATTCTTTAACCCGAAAACAAGGCAATGCCCCACTGTTGGCAATTTTAAAAAAACACAACTGAGGAAAAACAAAAAACACCATCTATTGAAAACATCAACAAAATGATGAGCAAAGATCATTACTCTGCTGCAGGAGAGAAAAACTGTGAAGTAAAACCATTTAATTTGGGGCACTGGGAATACATTTATTATGCAGTATAAAATGTTAATTTGCTATACAACAGAACACACTGAAAATAGCTTTGAAAGTGCCATAACAGCAGAATGCTATACATGCCCACTTCTAAAACTTCAGATGTTCCAGTGGGCACTGAAAACACTTTATTCTTTACTGTTTTTAGTGAGTGTGTGTAAGAGGAAAGGGGGCCTCTATTTTGTGGGGAATGGGCAGATGATGAAATTTGATTCAAAGAACTGAAATGTTTTGCTGTTGCTATTCTTATTGTTATCAGCATACTGTTTGATATTTTGTATGGGATATATGTTTGTTTGTTTGTGTGTGTGTGTGTGTGTGTGTGTGTGTGTTTTAGGCCACCACAAATGGTGAAATATAAATACATTTTAAAAAGAACTTATTTTTTGCAGATTTCACAGTAACTTTAAAATGCAGCTACAGGTGACAGACACAGGGTAGAATCCAATGCAATGCTAAGGAGATGATGCCATCAGCCTGAGCATTCCTGCTTACCCAAAGGAATGATCTCTTACCTTCCCCGTCCACCCCCCCCCCGCCCCACATTGTGCTCAGGGTTCTCCCAACTCTCCAGAGTGCATTTGGGGGAGGCACGGGGTGGGGGGCACATGAGGGAAAAGAGGAGAAAAGCCCTGTTGTACCAACAGGAGTCCTTGTGCTGAATTTTGCCAGTGGAATGGAGTAGTTGAATCGGCCCATAGAATATAAATTTAATACAACAACTCATTAAAAGAAAAAAAAGTCACAAAGAGAATTGGATAATGTTAGCCTTACAGCCTTAACAGGTTATCATGCTGCTTCAATCTTTAGGACCACAAATAAAAGGGTGGTGAAGGGTAAAGGGACCCCTGACCATTAGGTCCAGTTGCGGACAACTCTGGGGTTGCAGTGCTCATCTGCTTTATTGGCCGAGGGAGCCGGCATACAGCTTCCAGGTCATGTGGCCAGCATGACCAAGCTGCTTTTGGCGAACTAGAGCAGCGCATGGAAACGCCGTTTACCTTCCTGCCAGAGCGGTACCTATTTATTTACTTGCACTTCATGCTTTCAAACTGCTAGGTTGGCAGGAGCAGGGACTGAGCAATGGGAGCTCACCCCGTCGCAGGGATTCGAACCGCCAACCTTCTGATCGGCAAGCCCTAGGCTCTGTGGTTTAACCCATAGATAAGTCTATCCAAAACTATCTCTGTGAGTTTTGGGGCACCAGGGACCCTCCCTGTCTTGTAAGATACACAATAAAGGATGCTGAGATTCCATCAATCCATCAATGTGCTGCATTCCCTTAAAAGACTTAAATAATAAATAAGTGAGTCTCACTGAAATCAGTGGCACTTACTTCCAGCAAGCGGGTATCTGAATCGGAGAAAACCGGCCCATTTTGTACAGTAAGTTACATGTTAAGCAAAGAAGTGATTACATCTACTATAGAGAAATTCATCTGAAAGGAGCATTCTAGTGACCCTTAAGTACTGATGGCCTGACACATTGAGAGATCCTTCACAGGGCTGCTTTTCAGATACTGTGGTCTCCTTTCCTCAGTAAAATATGATTAATCAACTTTCACATGACCTTGTTAAGAGTACTTTGAGATTCTCTACTGAAATACTAATGCGTGCTGTAAATACAAGTGATGTAGCTGCTGGGCAAGTGTTTCCATTATGGAAGTTATCCATCACCACGAAAGCGTAAGTAAAAGCTCTTTGCTGGCTCTGCACACTTATTCATTAAGAATACATTGTAAAACTTGTGAGTTGCAGAGATGAGATGGTTTCAGAGCAGCCCCAGAAGCCTGTTAAGTACAGGACTCAGAGAAACTAACGGGTAAAATGTCTGCGAAGCATGGTGGCTTTTTCTAGATGGTCCAGTTGCAAGACAAGTGAAAGAACATGAGCCAGGAAGGTTTCACTTGCTAGAGAATGGCAGTAAACAAACAAGGTTAGATCCAGAAGACTTTGCCTCCTGTGAACGAAAAGGCTTCTCCAATCCCCAAAGGCTTCAGATCTAGCTTGAGGAATCCCACTGGTGGAGCAGGAGAAAATGATTTTTTTATTTAAAAAAACCTCCCCCCTGCAGTCTCCTATAGACCCTGGAAAACTGCTCTGGGTTGGGGAATCCTTTGAAATAACATGGGAGGTGCCACTGAGGACTACAGACAGAAAGGGATATTGCTGTAAGTTGCCTCGCCTCTCTTTCCACCAGCAGGAACAGTCTCTGCTCAGTGGATATATCACCATACAATGCAAAACGTTTTAGTGAGACTGGGAGAAGTAAGACAGACCTCATGGTCCTCCTCCCAGCTTTGTTTATTTCTTTGTTTACTCCCACCCAACCCCCCTCTCTATTTCATATTTAACAAACGTTCCAAACTAGAGTAAAGTTAGAGTTCAGGAATTACCTGGCCAGGTTCAAGCGTAACCACATGGGCCTTTGCTTTCTTAAACTGTGGGCAGCTTTTCAAATCAGGATTGACCACATTGACCCTGCTGAAGACGCTGGATTCTTCATAGGGAATTCTGGTAGGATAAAGGAAACTGGAGTCTTCAGGTGGGTAGAGATGCCATCTTTTCCTGGAAGCAGAGATGATGCAAGTCACAGTCTCCCATTTAGGCTGAACAACTGCAAACAAACAAGTCTATCAATACCACAAACGAGCATCCTATTTATGACTTGTGAGAAGCTGGAAAACAGGCACTTATTAAGTAGCATAATGCACTAAATGGTCACACACCATTTTAAGGAGGCGGGGAGCATCACTTTAAAAACAACAACACATTTATGAGTCAGGACTACATTTCCCTGGATACAGCTATGAAGGGAGACAACATGTATGAAAAACTTCAGTGACTCACTTCTGCCTTTACTTCTGAGAAACCAACTCTGTATTGAATTTGATACTGCAGTTTGTGTTAACTCTACTCAGGATCTTAATTTTTCTAACCAAACCAAAAGGTGCGCCACTGTGGAAGATTTCCGGTTTACATATTTCCAGTAGTTTGGGTGCCATATTTCAATATATTTAAGACATACAGCATATCCAGTGTTTATATTTTTGCATGCATCTTGGTTATTCCTCCTCTCTCAGTTGTCTTTTATGCTCACTATACTTTAGTCCAAGGAAAGCAATCTGTCTATTTAGACACCTAACTCTCATAAAATGCCAGGGTGGTGCATAGACCCCCATTGCTTGAATTTCCTGACTCTGCCCTTGGGGGTATGGGAGTTTAGCATAATATGAAAATCCTAGCAAGTGCATGCTTCTTCTCTCTTTGAAGAACCTAACAACATAAAGCAAGATTTTTCTGCAGGGAGCCTGCTGTCTAGTTTACTTTCATGTTCAACCCAATCCTAGCAATTGGGAGAAGTGGCCATAGTTCACTGATAGAACAAATGCCTTCCATGCAGAAGGTCCCAGGGTGAATCCTGAACATTTAAAGTCAAGAGCTTCAGAAGTTGTAAAAGGCATGTTTGCCTGAAACCCTGGAGAGAGTCAAAGTAGATATTACTGGACTACAGTGTAAGGCAGCTTCCTATGGTTCTGATGCATGTTTACTTCTAAGTACATTTCTCGTTATTTAACGAGGCTTTGATCCAGGTAAGCATGGATAGGATTGTAGGAAACATCCAAGTTGATTTCAGAGATCTTGGGGAACAGGCCTGCAATCCTGTTATTAAGCTATTTTTAAAAAATGTGTCTGTGTGTGTTTATCCATAATGCTGAATTGTCAATTCACAAGGCAGAGCAAATGAGCACATAAAAAAGTTTTATAAGGAGAAAAGTCTAAGTGATGGAAATAGTAAAAGGAAAAGTAATTAAAATAATAGCCCATGCAGCAAATTTATGGAATTTAAGAAGAGCTACATAATTAACAAAAGAGGGATGCTCTCACATGTATATTGACACCATAGACAGGAAAAGCAAAAGGCAATCTGATGAGCACAATTAAAGCAATTGGCACTGCCTGGCTTTCAGATCCAGGCTGTCTCCTTTTCTTTCCTCCTGCGACAACCATCACTTCATTGTCATACCCTCCAGCTTCTGTACCATTTTCTTCTCTAGCATTTCTTTCTGTTACTTTGTGCGTAAGGTATCGTTTTGGACTTGCATCCTCCCAGGTAAGATGTTGTAAGGAGAAGGGGGGAACAAGAAAAGAGGTACAGCAGTCATCTTATTCAGAAGGTGGCCAGAGGATGGCGAAATGCAAAGCAGGCTGTGAAGAGCCCCAAAAGGATTTCACTGGACAGGGTGAATGGGCAATAAAATGGCAACTGACATGCAACACACAGAAGAGATAGAAATCCATGTTGCAGCCACACATGAAGTACTATGTCCCGTTACAGTTTCCCCATCTCATTAGAGGGCAGCATAGAACTGGAAAATGTTTAGGAAAGAATCAGCAGGAATTTGGAGCACCTTTCTTAGAAGGAAAATGCTAAACTGTTTGGGGCTCCCATACGCCTTCTGATTATGTGGAGGCCACCTAGTATGAATCAGCTATGACCATTAGTGAAAATGCAGCCTCTCTTTCTCTGATCCGGCTATATAACAGACTGAGCTCCCTTGTACCAAACTATCTCCTGCCTAAGTTCTGGTATCTTGCCTATGCTGGAAGCAAAGTTGGCTGTGACTAGAGATGGGGTCTTCTCCATGGCTGCAGCCAACTTATGAAATAGCTTACCCCATAACACCCAGGTGGCTCCGTCTCTTGTGGCAGTGCTTAAGATATAATGCCTATTATCATCTAAAGAACCTTCCCCCTCCCCATAAGACCAGTAAGCACCAAGTATAAAATTATTCAACTGGGCATGACTCAGCTCTAAAGAGAGAACTTTAGAATGCACTGGTATAATTCCATGAGTCAGGTATGTGCAGAAAAGCAGCACCTCTGTATTGGTGTGACAGGAGGAGAAGTATATACACTCAGCATAGCTCTTTACTCCAAGATTAATGAGATATTTCATATAAATAATATCAAGAGAAATTCATATTGATTTTCTCATTTGAGAACATTACTATTTCTTAATAATGAGCCCGGGGCTCCTCCGATCACAAAAAGCCTGAGAAAATTAAAACATCAACTAAACATTCAAAAAGAAGGAATCATCATCAGGAATCAATCACATTTGGTTGCACAGATGGCAATGTATAGTTAATGTTACCTTCCTTGCACTTGTAGCACTAAGTTGCACCCATAGGAGTCCAAATGACAAGGAGTGTTAGCTCTTGCTGAGCCAATCCACAGAGTACTTTCTCTTCCATTTCTTTCAGGAAATCCAAAGTCGGACCATCGTATGTCCTGTTGAAAGGATACACTTCAGGTAAGGCAATCATGTTTTGAATATATGTTGTGTTACTAAGCACCCTCCACCTCTTGGATTTTTTCTCATCCTTTGTGGGTATAGCATCTTCAGAAACCTCTATCTACTCTTTTCCCCGCCCCCATCCCCCAATTAGATTGTCATAGGGTATATGTGCCATTAGAGAGATTCACTGAAATGAATCAGAACTGAAAAATTATGTTCAATAGAGCTTACCTTTGAGCTGACAGAGCTAAGGGAGCCTTGTTTAGGGAAACAGCTTTTAAATCTAGATATGTACACTTTACGCCAGTCAAATCATTCTTTGTGGCCTATCAAGTGGTGGGTTCAGAGGGCGATTCACCAAGTGGCAGGTTTCCTCAATGTAAGTACTGGCTAGGGAGTTAGAGGCGACCATTTAATCATCATTTTTTGTACCCGATGTGCTGTAAAATTCTCAGTACTTGACAGAAGAATACAGATGACTATGCTATCCAAGAAAAAGAGGCGCCATCCCAGGTAACTATTCACAAGTATGGACTCTCTGACATCCTGTCCTGTGGCGTGGGTAGTGTTTACCACATATTCTTTGGAAGGAACAGGATATACTGGTACGTTTAATCTATCAATCAAATGAACAGACAAACGGATTGGCTGTTTCCATCTGCTACCACTGCACCAACGTCTGGCCAACCTAAGTGGCATTAAGTTTTATCTCACTATTCCAATAACACTCTTTGTCTGAGGAAACAAATAATGGATAGTAGCCATTCAATTTTTGATACTATTCATCCTTAATTGGTAGAGCTCCAATCTCTTATCCCAGGTATTGGAAGGGGGCAAATTTGTCACTACATTGAGGGCTGCATGCCAGCAGGGGGGAGGGGCCCAAAGCAAAAAGTGTGCAGGCTACCCCCACCCACCTCTCTTTGGACTACAACTCCCATTATCCTTTACAGTGGTGCCCCGCAAGACGAATGCCTCGCAAGACAAAAAACTTGCTAGACGAAAGGGTTTTCCATTTTTCGAGGTGCTTTGCAAGACGAATTTCCCTATGGGCTTGCTTTGCAAGACGAAAACGTCTTGCGAGTCTTTTCCCTTCGCCCCCCTTTTTCTAAGCCGCTAAGCCGCTAATAGCCGCTAAGCCGCTAATAGCGCTAATCCGCTAATAGGGGTGCTTCGCAAGACGAAAAAAACGCAAGACGAAGAGACTCGCGGAACGAATTAATTTCGTCTTGCGAGGCACCACTGTATTACTGGTCATGTTGGCTAGGGCAGATGGAAGGCACCAGGTTGGGGAAAGTTGGAAGAGACCTTCTTTCCAGTCACCACCCCCCTAACCTCAGGAGGTAGGAGACCCAGAGAAGTGCCTCAAATGATGAATGTAGTGTTCATGTCACAGAGGGCAGTCATTTAGTTATGCAGAGAACAATATACCTAGAATTTGGGCTCCTTCAAAACAAACAATGGAATCAACATGCCATGAAGGTTTAAAGGCAATTCATGGCATTTTGGTTGCTGATGTACAGAAATGAGGGTCATTTCATTATTTAAGCAGCCATTAATTGAACTTATTGGGGAGAATTTACATTTGGTGCTCTAACCAAAAAAGAAGGGTGCAAATTAATTGTCCATGAAAAGTAAAAATAGTTCTGCTCAGATCCTTTATCATTTTATGTACCAAATGCATAATATTTACTTTGTAAAATCTGTAAAACTGGAAAAAAATATAATTCTAAGCTATCCAAACTAACCCAGTACTTATGTGAAAAGAAAATGCTTGAAGTGTCAGCTCTTGCCATACTCCAGATTTATTTAAGAGGTGTTTGTGTGCTTGATCTACATATCTAATAATTTTTGCATACCTGGACACTTTTTGCCACTCTCTGTGCTACCCTGGCTGGTATAATTAATCTAATGGACAGTTGAGTCAATGCCAAATCACCTAAAACAATGGCTACAATTTGTCCAAAAAGACAGCTGATCAATTACCAATTTGTTCAGCAAGATAGTCAAGTCAGTGGTATATATCTAAAGAACAGAATAAAAATGATAACCCTCCTCAACTATGTAAATATGAAAACACATTGTGCCAAGTCAAAGCCAGGGGTCCACTTATTTCCATGCTGTCTTCTTCAGCTAGTGATTGTTCTCCAGGGTCTCAGATATACCTCTCTCCTATGCTATTATCTTAAGATCTTGTAACAGGAGAGGCAAGTGACTGAACCTGGATCCTTCTGCATGTAAAAGATGGGTTCTACTGCTAAGCTATGGACCTTCCTTCATATAGTTGCAGGTAGCATATCCATACAGGGGTCCTAGCATGCTGCTTATTCATTATAAGCCATGGTTTATATCTCACCATGGCATGGAAACACAAGCATTATACCTTTGTCTTGGATTTTGTATGTAATATATATGTACATTCTGGAAAACATCACTACCAAATAGCACCAACTTTATTACACTGTACAGCAGGAAACACTTCTGGCCTCTGGGCCACAGTCTGGAGAAACACCAGTATTGTAGATCCCTCCTCTACATAACAGAATTCTCCAACTTTCTTGGTCCTAAATGGTTTGGGAGCACATTACCTATATGAACTAAGATTGACTGCAGAGAATCTGACTGCAGTCCTACCAGCCAGTTAGATTGGCAATCAGAAGAGACAAGGTCTTTTCATTCATAGACTCATAGAATTGTAGAGCTGAAAGGGAATCCACGGGTCATCTAGTCCAACATGTGTAGAGCCTTACATTTGTCCCTATTGAAATTCATTTTGTTAGTTTTAGCCCAGTCCTCCAATCTGTTAAGGACATTTTTAATTCTGATTCTGGCTTCATGTTTGTAGAACTCACTTCCCCAAGAGATAGATCTGGCTCTTTTCCTGCCTAAACAATTTTGATCTACCTTTAGTTAAAGAGCTTGGGTTAGTTTAAACAACTATTTTGTAAGATGGCTTTAGTGGGATTTTTGTGTGTGCTGTTCTCTTATTTTTAATATGTTAGATGAGAAGTGAGTAACCTCTGAGTTGTGGGCTAATTTGGCCCATGAGGCAAACAACACGATGTGTGGCATCAGGCATGAGCCAAGTAAAGACGTGGTAAGACTGGGAGCTTCAAGTGCACTCCTGATTGTTTCTTGGCAAGCAAGGCCTATTGACAGCTGATCGCCACTGTCAGAGAGCTCCCAAGGGGATTGGTTGCACTAGGTCCTGCACACCTGTTAAAGTTAGCCAGTGTGGGGTAGGTGAAGTAAGGATGTGGCCTACTGGCCAGATCTAGTGCCTCACCACGGTTGTTGAACACAGATGCAATTTCAAAATTTGGTGACCATATGCCATTTTGGGAAAATGTTACATTTTGAAAGGTGGCTTAGAAATCTTGAAATAAATGAATAGTAGTCCAAGCTTTTGCATACTAGAAACATTCAGTAAACCCTAACTCCCTAGAAGATAGCACATCTTTTTCTGAGATTCAATCCTTGGGAATCGTCAAGGTGAATGATAAGGTTCCAGATGAACGAAAAACAGTAGGGGGGTTACTTGATTTACAGAAAGAAATACTAAAGCCTAATACAAACATTTGTCAGAAGCTTCAAGAAGGAAAAAGCAAAGGAAAAAGTTCTGCTCTAAGCTTTCCACAGTCATAAAATTTAAAATCCAATACAAGTATTTCAGTGATAAAGTTAAGGGTAATAACCATTCCTATACTTTAATCTCACACCTAAATACTTTCTGAATTCTGCCACAACTTAAGAAGAAAGAGAGCGAGCTTAATCAATATTAGATTTTTAAAAGAGGGTTCTTTTTTTAAAAAATGCCGCAGTCTCAGTAAATACCTGACATGATTATGGGAAAAATAGTTTTTATCCAATGAACTGAAAAGAAATTGCTAGTACTGAAATCTTGGCACAATGGGCTGCTCTTTCTTTTACAGTAAAAAGATTCACAGCTAAAAGAAATGCATTTTATAAGTATCCGAACCATAACAGATGGCACATTACCTTCTGAATTACATTTATTTTGCTTGCTGCTTACAATAGAGCTAATATACCCATATGTCACTTTAAGAGGACTTATTTCTATTTAAGCTTCATGTATATATCTTGCCTATGATTTATATCTCAAAATTCTATAATGTAATATCAAGTGAACAAAAAAAATCCTGGATGATGTGAGATACTGCTCATACATTAAAATAATGGAATCATTACCTTAAGTCACACAACTGTAAATGATAAACAGCACAATCTAAATTTCAAACAACTTCTAAATGGCCCTATTAATCACTATAAATAAAAAAAGGGTAGATGGCCTTCTCGTACCCTTCAAATCACCTTAGAAAACTATCTAAATAAAACCTAAAATAAACAGCAGATACAGATGGGAACTTATAAGAAAACCCATCCATGGCTAAGAAGTCTTTCTTGGTATCTGGTCTGGACTTTTAAATGGGGCTTCATGCCATGACTGAATGAGCTTTTGGCCTCATCATAGGCCTATTCAAGCCTTCAAAAGAATGCATGGTTGCTTAAACCAGGGAGAGGCAACAGGCACCCATAAACAGAATTCAATCCAATATCCCTGGGCACATTGAGGTTTCTGTTCCACCACAGACTTTTTTGTGCAGGGGGTTGCAGGAGGGAGGAGAGGAAAGTTCCATTGCACAAGGAGAAGTCTGTGGTGTGAGCAGAACTGCAATGTTGGATACAACCCTAAGCGCACCTATATGTATATTTGTGAATATCCCACCCCCACCCCGCATCAAACTCTTACTTATGCATACAGTCAATGAAGACCAAAAACACATAGTTATACAAACAAGTCAATGGCACCCCAACCCTGAATATTTTGTCAGGCAAATCTGTAACTATATTTCTTTATTATTATTATTAAAAAACTTGATAATTCATCTCTCCATAAACTGTAATGATACTTAGCTTTTATACTGTGTTTTTGACCTTTCAAAGAGCTTCACATACAATTTTACAGCAACCCCATAAGGCAGGTCAAGCAGTATTATCCTTATTCGCTGCTGAGGGAGATTAAGCATGAGAAAAATAGCAGCTTGGAGGCCATCTAGTGAGGTCATGGTGGTGAGATTTGAAACACAGACTTCCCAATTCACAGCAAGTGTGGTGTAGGGGTTGGAGTGTCCTACTTAGACCAGAAAGAACCAGATTCAAATTCCCACTTAATAATGATGCTCACTTGGAGATTTTGGCCTTGTGATTACCTCTTAGCAAAACCTTCACAGGAGCTAAATGAAGGCTGAGCAGTAACAACAATATACACTATCTTGAGCTCCTTGAAGGAAAAACACACAGGTGGCGCTGTGGGACACAAGTGGCGCTGTTCTCTAAACCACTGAGCCTCTTGGGCTTGCTGATCAGAAGGTCAGGGGTTGGAGTCCCTGTGATGGGGTGTCTCAGCTCCTGTCAACCTAGGAGTTCGAAAGCACACCAGTGCAAGTAGATAAATAGGTACTGCTGAAGTGGGAAGGTAAAAGGTGTTTCCATCATGGTGTTCCGTTGCGTCTGAAGTGGTTTAGTCATGCTGGCCACATGACCCAGAAAGCTATCTGTGGACAAATACCAGCTCCCTCAGCCTGAAAGCGAGATGAGCACTGCAACCTCGTAGTCGTCTTTGACTGGACGTAACCATCCAGGGGTCCTTTACCTTTACCTACACTATCTTGAGCTCCTTGAAGGAAAAGCAGGCTAAAAACATGATAAATAAAATAAAAATTACAGTATGCTACACTAGTTACTGGCTGTGTAAGAACCAGACGATTCCCTAGGTGTTTCTGTATAGTTTCGACATGAGAAGGACAAGAAGAGGTTAATAACGCACCTGGAAATTTTCTGGCTTGTCTTCAAATAGCCTAGCAATATACTTATAGTCAGCGTAAGTCCAGTATTTACACAACTCATAACCACTGAATGGTCCACAGGAGCGCGATGGCTGTTTCCCACTCCAGGCCAGAAACTCTTCAAGTGTAGCTTCCACATAGCTGCATTCCGTTTCAAACAGAGGAGCTAAAGCAATATAAGCAGAGACAGCATTACATGCACACTGAACACAATGCCAATAATAAAGAATAGATATGGAGCGAGGCAGTTTAGTAGATAAAACAATAACTTCTGTGTCTCAGCTCAGACTGCTGGTTAAATGCAATATAAAGCCACAAATGAAATTACAGCAGCTTGAATGTCTCAGATGAAATGCAGCACAAATGACAAACTCTATGACTAATTCCTTAGGATTGATGGTCACTCTGAATTTTACTCTGTGGTTTGTATAACTAGAAGGGTTCGTGTATCTAGAGGCCTCAGCTTCCTAGGTTTCCCTTTCTGAAAAAGTAGCTTCTCAGGGGAAAATGTCTTAGGACATGTAAACACACAACTGCTTTAAAGAACAGGGGTCCTGATCCATGCTAAGGTCCACAGCCCCCAATCTTAAAATATGTAAGGCTGGCAATCCAGAAGCATTGTGCTTTTTTAAATATTCCAGTTTTCAGAAGACTCTGGGAGAGTTTAGAACATCAAATCCTGGCTCAGTGAAATGAGAAATGAATGCACCTTTCCCCCACACATGCAGCCCCTTCTGTCCTCCCTTTGTGTATTACAGAAGCCTGTAATTAACCATAGTTTTCCATTTCAAGCAAACTGGGAAACGATGGATAGCTGAATACATCATGTCTTGTTTACTTGCACTGCAAAGGGAAAAGCAGAGCAGCTTTATGCCCTTATAGAATCGAGTTATACATCTCCAAACTTTGTTTCTGACTGGGTCCCAAAGAGCTGCTGGTATCCAAAGCACTTGGAAACTCCCATCAATATCCAAGCTCTTACTTTGAACTGACTTCTTTCTTTGCATTGTCACAAACTGCTTTTGAAATTTTCATTTATTTCAAAATAGGGTTGCCATGTGGCTGGAGCTAATGTTTGGGAAACACCAAATTAACCCATACAATGTGGTAGCCAGATACAGTGGTACCTCGGATTAGAGACACTTCAGGCTACATACCCTTCAGGCTACAGACTCCGCTAACCCAGAAATAGTACCTCAGGTTAAGAACTTTGCTTCAGGATGAGAACAGAAATTGTGCGGCAGAGGCAGCGGGAGGCCCCATTAGCTAGTGGTACCTCAGGTTAAGAACAGTTCCAGGTTAAGAACGGACCTCCAGAACAAATTAAGTTCTTAACCCGAGGTACAATGGTGCCTCGCAAGACGAAAAGAATCCGTTCCGTGATTCTCTTTGTCTAGCGGTTTTTTCGTCTTGCGAAGCAAGCCCATTGACAGCTTAGCGGATTAGCGCTATTAGCGGCTTTTAGCGGCTTAGTGGATAAGCTGATAAGCGGCTTAGCAAAAGGGGGGGAAAGGGGGAAAAAGTCGGAAAAACTCGCAAGACATTTTCGTCTTGCGAAGCAAGCCCATAGGAAATTCGTTTTGCAAAGCACCTCCAAAATGGAAAACCCTTTCGTCTAGCGGGTTTCTTGTCTTGCGAGGCATTCGTCTTGCGGGGCACCACTGTACCACTGTACTTTTCTGAAAGGAATCAAGTTGAAAGAGGCTTCTGGTGTTAGCAGAGAAGCCCCAGTTCATATATTACTTCTCCTGTGTGGGTCTATTTTGTGGGGTGGATTTTTAAACATATGATCTGGGACTCAGTTTCAACTAGTAGCGACTAACTCATATTTCTGAGAAATATTTCTTTTCCCTACAGCAGTGATCAGCAACATATTGTTAAGCTTGCAAATGGAGCTGTTTAAGGTGTCAGGATTTGAACAGTGCTGGGGCTTGTACACTGTCAATCATGTCAACATTTCAGCATGTGGGGATTTGAATACTCGTGGAGTACATAAATAGAGAGGCAGGCAGACAGCCTTGCCTTTTTGCCTAGAGGAGAAAACATTGACTACTGCCTAACTGAATGTTTGTCCACGTTGAAAATAGCCCGTGTTCTTCATTCGCTCCAGTCTTGCAGATATGTATTTTTTCATGTTGTAAGCCGCCTTGAGCATGGTTTGAACTGTAGGAAGGCAGCATACAAATACAATTTTGTACATATGCATGTATGAGTGAGTATCTGCTAGCTCCTCCCACTTGCCATCTTGTGACCAGATTCGGGCTCCATGGCTTCACCCTCAGCCAATTTGTTTCCTTCCTCCTTGCTCTGTTTACCATCTAGCTTGATGAAGCATTCTGGAGGACTCAAAAGGTGACATGCTATTTTGTGACATTTCGATTGGCCTAATAAATGGTATTGCCCTAATACGTTTCGAATGTTACTATTTCTATTCCCTCTGAAGCTCAAAAGGCAGAGCGTGATTTAGAAACTGATAAAAAAATTTTTATTCTTTTAAACCCTCTGCATAACCTCTTGCAACTGGCTTGCTATTTTATCACTTTTCTTACAGCCAGTCTGAATTTACTGGTTTCATGTCTTTTTCCAAAAGGTTATACCTTAATTGTGAGCACATAAGGGCAGTTAACAGAACGAAAACAAGAATGGCCTTTCTTTTCAAAATGCTATTAGTGACACAGACAGTTTCATTGGAGTGCCAAAACAATTCTTTCAAGGTAGTTCTTCAAAAGGTATATTCACAGAGCAGGAATCCTTTATTGGAAAGATAAAGGAGCTGATCAACAGGAAAAGAAAACAGGATGACCATCACGGCTGACTTTCAATGAGGGCCCAAAATATATTATGAAATATCTCTCTCTCTCTCTGTGTGTGTGTGTGTGTGTGTGTGTGTGTAGGACCATAAACACCAAAATGAAGGGCTGGCACTAGCAGCATATATTCTTTGGTTTCATTTGAGGCCAACTGCCTTCCATGTGATTCAAAGGCACTGCCATTCTGTTGCAGTGTGAACCGTTCATCTTTGCATGCATAGATGAGGGTGCATGCACAGATGGAAGCTGCACCAACTTTAGGAAAGAAACCATTGGGCAAAAACATCCCTATCCCTGCCTTGATGTGAACAGCGGCATGAGAAAGCAACTTGGAAAAGCAGGGGAAGGATTACAACCTCACAATGATTCAAGCCACTAACGTGAACGCAGCCTTACTTCCATCAGTGCCATCTAGTATGGACAATGATCAGCAATGATAAGAGCTGCAGTCCAACAACATCTGGAGGGCCACCTCAGCCATATAGCTTTGCATTATATTATATTATATTATATGCACCGGGAATGGGGAAGAGGGTAGTTAGGCAGCACATTAAAAAACCTACATTTGTATGGAATCAATTTCTACATCTTGTTTCTGGCAAATTCAGTCACAATTTTTCATCATACCACACGGGACTAAAGGCTGCAGTATTCTATCTTGCACTGTGTCACATATTTCCTGTGGCTAATCAGAAACCTTCATTTCTCATCAGAGCTTGTCCTTGCACCAAAAAAACCACCGTAATATATGAAATTATATACTGGACCGAAACCATTATTATTGAGGAAAGCAAATTGCAAAGGACTGCATGAATGGCAATGACAGAACAATCATTTAGCCTTCATTCCAGTACTCTTCTACAGCTGCTTAAATATGGACGCCTTTCATTCTTACAAGCAAGTCAGTGCTCCGAGGGCATTCATTCTTCATTGCTCTGACTGCATGTGAATTGCTACCATCACAAGCTCATACATTTGTTCTAATTTCCTTCAGGCAAAAGAACAAAACTTATTGTTGTAGTTTTCTATATGGCCAGCTTGGATATCAGTTTCTCTCCCCCCCCCCCCACTTCAGTTCACTGTAAGGTTTATTGGCTAAGAATGTAAGACAAACCTGGTGATCAGAAATACAGAAATTGGCTTGGTGCTGTACTAAGACCTTCCTTCAGAAATCATAACTATACCTTAAATAATAAAATTGTGCACACGCGGTTTCTAGCAAACAAGGGATGGAGGACTAGTGACCCCCCCCCCCGGTGAAGTAAGGCTCCAGCTTCCATCAGCCACAGTAAGCATGGCTAACGGGCGGGGATGACGGAAGCTGTATTCCACAACATTGTGGAATGCTTTCCCCAGGGAGGCTCGCCTGGCACCTTTGCTACATATATTTAGGCACCAGGTTAAAAATTCCTCTTCTCCCAGGCTGTTGGCTAATTAAACAATCTATGTGACCTTTTAAATTGTGTGTGGTAAGGTATGGGTTTTGTTTGTTACTACATTATTATTTGTGTGTGTGTGTGTGTGTGTTTTACTGCAAACTGTTCAGATGAAGAGTAGAATAGAAATTTAATACAAAATGATAATGTGTAGAACCACAGGTTCCCTGCCCTGGCATTACATTTTAGCTTGGTTCAGATATGCCCTGGGTATACAGGGTACATAAGACAGGGCAGCAGTGGGAAACTTACCACACACATAACCTTTTATGTGGGGGGAAATGGCCTATGAGAAAAGGCCTCATTCATGTGATTCACCTCCACAACCCCCACAAAAGGATTGGGGGTTATTCCTGTGTTGCACCAAATTTGTAAGTTATGGATCTGGGCTATGTATGATATCAGCCTTTATATTAGTTGCATTCATTTTCTCCCCTCTACTACAGTTCACTGCTTGTTATCGATGTAGAACCATGAATGCAAGACACATCACTTTGTGAAAATATGAGCTGATTAAGGGGATATTACCCCACAAAGATATATATGACTATTGAAGGACATTCAGATACATGAATTAATTTGGCAAGGACAATATTCTCATATAACTCTGGTTCTTTCTGAGATAAGCAAGGCAAATATTTGGAAAAAATCAAGAAACATCTCTCACTTGGATAGTTTATTGGAAAAATCCTCACTATTAATGGAAAAGGCAAAAGGCTGTATAGCTGGTTCCATTATCCCCAATGCAGAGACTTCGATTTAATTTATTTTTGATTCAGCAAGAAATACAAAATTATTCATTAGGCGCTTAGTGAATAATTAAAAGCTATCACCAGTACAGTCAGTCGATCATAATGGAATAACTAAATCAGAAAAATGCAGCTATCTTGGAAACATCAGCTCATTAACCTAAAATAAAATAAAATGAAAGGAACCAATGGGGCAGTCATGTCCTTCACAAGAACTGACATAAAGACACTGCGTCAATTACATATGTCACATATTTTTCTAGGGTTACTTTTTCTTCGCTGTAGAAAGACACATCTTTCTAGTGGGTGTGTAATGGGTTTCCCCAAAGATACCTCTGACCTATTTAGCATACAATAGTATGATTCCTTTGAATTATGGTGCTGGAGGAGACTCTTGAGAGTCCCATGGACTGCAAGAAGATCAAACCTCTCCATTCTTAAGGAAATCAGCCCTGAGTGCTCACTGGAAGGACAGACAGATCCTGAAGCTGAGGCTCCAATACTTTGGCCACCTCATGAGAAGAGAAGACTCCCTGGAAAAGACCCTGATGTTGGGAAAGATGGAGGGCACAAGGAGAAGGGGACGACAGAGGACGAGATGGTTGGATAGTGTCTTCGAAGCTACAAACATGAGTCTGACCAAACTGCGGGAGGCAGTGGAAGACAGGAGGGCCTGGCGTGCTCTGGTCCATGGGGTCACGAAGAGTCGGACACGACTAAATGACTAAACAACAACAACAACAACAAGTATTATGCCAGACACACAGAAGTGGTGTGGTGGTGGTGGTGGTGGGGTGTCACCTTAATACGAGATTTTTCAAGTTAGGGATGGAAAGGTACAGAAAGACTTTGACCTCAGTACCACTTCCTGAGTAGAGTTTGTCTCTATGGACTGAATGCTGTTGTTATCAGGTGATTATTACCAAATCCATTGGATGGCACTGGTGCTTTCCTTGTTATTCACCTCTCAGCCCATTTGCAGTTTTTAAGAAAGAGGCCTAAAGGATATAAAGATTGGGCATTTGCAGCATTCTTTTCCCACCCTCATTCACTCACACTTCAAAAATGTCTAGATAGTCACTCAGAGGTATGTGCATGAAAGCAGGTGCAGTCATTTGGTAAGTCTCCAAACAGTGAGGACACCCAAAGAGAGTCAGGCTCACAAATGACTTTCATCTGCTTTAAAAAGCACTGGAGTTTGTGCCAAAGGCAACATGTCCCTCCTAAACAGCAAATGACTATATTTTGGGAATTGGGTGTTCCATCTCTGATGCCTTTTCATTCCTGCAGTTGCCAGCAGTAGCAGGACACAGGCAGCCACAAAGCTGTGGGGATGGTAGATTTGTTGCAATATTTAGGAGAGAAATTAATATGTATTCTGTTACTGGAGTTCTGATTGATCTCAGTGAATAGAGGACAAATGATGAAATGTATATTACCCTTGGCGATTTTCATTTAAAAATATATAAATACTTTGCACAACATCAGTAATCAAAGAATTTAAAAGGATTTTGCATCAATGAAGCCGCATAAAATATTTATAATACTGATAAGCGGCATTGTATTGGGAAGGGAACAGTTGCCAGCTAGTCAATAATCCATTGCCTCTAACCACAACTGAGCTGCTTAAGGCCTCTTGGCTGCTCAGCCCCAGCAAACAAACCGCAGGAAGTCCTGGAGGTCAGAGACTGCCCCATAGCCAACCAGCAACACGGCTGTGCCCAATAACAGAAGCTGCAACACACTCTGGCAAAGGGGCCGTGGTACCCTGCTCCCTGTGTGGTAACTGCTCTGACCAGGTATCTGTTTCCTCCCCAAAGCTCAACACAGGTGCATTGTTAGGGGATAGCCCAGGGGTCTGAGCCCTAGAGCTCCTTTCCCTTGGCAAAGTGTAGTACTGATGTGCCGATCTCCACCACCTTAATTTGTCCAGATATGCCTGTATGTATAAATTAGTGCACGCATGGGTCTGTGCCCTAATAACCATTCAAATCCTTGAACAGCCTGTGCTGGCAAAGCGGGGAGCACTGTTACTCTAGCTCAGGGGGGACAAAATCCTTTCCTAATAAGGATTCCACTTATTATGGAGACACCTCTCCAAAACATAGTGATCAGAACAAGAAAAGGCATACCTCCTTTATGTACAGTATATTTATATTCGTAATTGTGCTACAGCATGTTTTTATGGAACATCTTCAAGACATCTTCCTTTGCAGCCATTGCGGATGTACCACAAAACATACCGAAGTATATTCATGTATGCAGATTCATCATACATAAATATTCAGTGCCCATTGCACTGGCAGTTAGGAGCTTGGGAAACCTGTAGAAGGATTTTTGACAGGTTAGCAGAACAAGCCAACTGTCCATCATGTGGCTTCATAAAAATGACATGTGGGCGACGTCAAATTTGGCCCACGAGAGCGATCCTCATAAGGACCTGGTTTTTAAAGCCAAAAAAAGTTTACCAGAGCATGGGTAGGTTGATAGGATATCAATGGACTATGATTCCCATCATTCCTGACCATTGAATGCCCTGCTGGCTGGGGCTGATGGAAGCTGGATATAAGTGACACCCGGAGGGCCACAAGTTCCCCACCTCTGTTTTTGTGAATGGCTCCTCCCATAAGAATTCCTGTGTGTGCTTAAGATTCTTGCCCTAAATGCTACCACTATCAGGCATAAGTTTTGGACACTGACAGAGCAAGACACAATGGCATTCATTCTGTCAAACTCTTCTTATGAATGCATGCTAGGCCTAATTTCTACTATCCATTTGGGACAATCTTGGCCATTTTATTCCAGAATATTTGGGGGTGATATGTGTGCTTAAGATGCTTTTTAAAAAAAAAATTAACAAAAATTATTTATCTTTATCTTTAACATTTTTGCATGTTCTGTTGGTTTTATGTTTGTTCAGTGTTTAATGATGTTTTATTTGTTATTCTAATATTTTTTTTTCATGTTTAGGATTTTTATTATGATTGTGAGTCATCTTGTTCTAGACAGACATGTGGGACAAATGTTTTAAAATAAAATGAAAACATAAATGTAAGGAGAAGTGTGGAACAGGGCGGCACATTACATTTAAGCATCCCCTACCTGTGTCCGTGTCCTTCATTCCTATTCGAAAACGCATTCTCTTTCCAGCCAATAGCTTAGCAAGATATATAGCATTCCAGTGAAGTGCTGGCCAATCAAAGGCCATGCTGCAGAAAACTGCAGGTTTCTGGAGAGACATCACAATTTCTCTGGCTTCTTCTGGTGTAAAAGGTTTGACATCACCAGCTACAATAAAAAGAGCAAATTTTGATAGATGATTAATCATGTAAGAACAGTTACCTGTCATCTCATGGACCCAAACCCATAAATTATTAGACTCTCCTGATTAAACCTGAATTCTTACCCCCTCCCCTCCACACTTCAAACATTTTGTTTCATCGAATTTTTTTGCAGTCCTGACACCGTAATTTTTTATGTTAAATGAGAATTTAAAGCAGCCCATTAACATCCAGAATATAAATATCTTGGTAAATATTTATGATTTCCTAATGTGCTGCATAGCCCTAGTAATTTAGAATTAGTCTGACATTCATCACAAGTCTCCTAATTAAGGAATGTTCAAAGGACACATTTTGTGATAAACCTAAAATGTGTTGCAGGGGAGGGGGACGCCCAATGCAGGCAAACATTCCTTTCAAAAATGGGAGGGGGGATAAGTACAGGTTGTTGTCAATGTGATGGCAGAATGTGCTGATGCATCCAGTTTTAGCTAATTAATTAAATATACTTTGTAATGCAAAACTGATGAAGCAGCTTTCAAAAAATCATCTAGTTCTACCTTAAAAAAAAAGTTGTGTGCTAACCCAAGGACTATGCTAATCCCAGATTTCAATTTAGCCCTGAGATTTATATGCCCCACTGAAACTGTCAACCTGAAATGTTGGCAGCCTTGGATAAACTCGGCAGGTTTACAACAACTTCCCTAAAGGGACATGTTAAGAGGAAGGAACTGCTTTTTTCAATAAACAAATGTAACGATCCCGCAGAATAAAAGAAGCAGACTGTATCTAGAGATCATAAAAACACCACAACATTGATTTAATGTCCCAACAAGAATTTAATAAAAAGGAATTTTTAAATGTGCATGGATTTTTGTTGTTGTTCACTGTTATATATCTCTCTCTCTCACACATAACAACTTATTTCAATCACAGTCGGCTCTGAATATTGGACCAAGGAAGAAACATGCTGTAAAGTAATCTCTCTTTCCCTTCTCTTGTAGGCCCCACAGGAAAAATTCCTGGAAATGTAAAATATTTCTGTTCTGTCTTTCATTTTTTTCAAATCAACGTGGTTCAGGAACATTTTCAAAACCAGCAACAATGACCATGTCAAATTAAGAGGAAGCAAAGTAACAAAATGGGCAGCAAAGTTTCAGCAAGTGGTAGATAAAAAAGCATTTTAAAATAATTGGACCGCTAAAACCACTTAAAACCCATCATATGTCCTGGCAGGCAAACAGAATACTCTTTACCCGACACCTAAAAGTAAACAATTTTGGTGCAAAGTGACCACCATGTGTAAGGTATTTCCACTGATGAGCCACCATAACTGGGAAGGCCCTGTCTCCAAAAGGCATCCCCCTTAACAGGTGGGGACACCCAGCGCCAGATCTCTATATAGATGATCTCAACAACAAACAAGTTCATTTTTAACTGAGATCTTCTGAAATGCTTTTCTGATACTGTTTAGATCTTTGGATGTTTAAAACCAGAACTTTGAATGAGCTAAGAAACAAACGAGTAGGTAATCAAGGTATCTAGATACTGGTGAAATATAGCTCATTCAGTATATATATAATAATGGGTCTACTACATCCCCATATACTTCCTAGCAAAACCAGTTATTTAGATTCATTACCTACCTGTACAATCCCCGTATCCAATTAGTTCTAATGCAAACAGCAAAGAAATCCCCTCCAAGGTCTAAAAAGGGCATGCCAAGATTGTGGAAAGACCACTATTACAGTTATAAAAATCACTACCTGGTATATCTGTTACTGAATCTATCATAACCTTATGAAGCTTGGGAATACATAAAAGTTATTGGACAAACCCATTCAAGCATCAAAGAAATCACTAAGGAGGCTCTCACAGACGTCCATGGGAATTAAAGCTCCCACCCCTTCTGTTGAAAAAGTTCATAAAACAGTCAGTGTTCTTGTCAAAGAGCATAAAAATTGGATAAAACTATCTACTTGAGCAGAGCAAGGTGAGAATCATCATTAAAGCCAAGGACTGGCATCATTTGGGCGGGTGGCACTGTGGGTTAAACCACTGAGACTTGGGCTTGCCGATCAGAAGGTCGGTGGTTCGAATCCCCGTGACGGGGTGAGCTCCTGTTGCTCGGTCCCTGCTCCTGCCAACCTAGCAGTTTGAAAGCACATCAAAGTGCAAGTAGATAAATAGGGACCGCTCCGGCAGGAGGGTAAATGGCGTTTCCGTGCGCTGCTCTGGTTTGCCAGAAGTGGCTTAGTCATGCTGGCCACACGACCCAGAAGCTGTACGCCGGCTCCCTCGGCCAATAAAGTGAGATGAGCGCTGCAACCCCAGAGTCGTCTGCGATTGGATCTAATGGTCAGGGGTCCCTTCACCTTTACCTTTTTACATGTTAAACACATGGTTTGCCCTTGAGTTCACACATTGTATTTTGGAAACAGCCAACAAATGGGGAGCAGTGACGTGGGACGTGGGATGGCATTAGCCCTTTGCCCCCCTTGTAGTCCCAAAGTGCACTGGGGATCCATGCTGACAATTTGCATGGGGAGAAAACCTCCCATTCCCTCCAACTGGAGCCTTCCTCCCCATGCAAATTGCAAAGGCAGCAGGCCATACCAGAACTGCAGCAGGAGGGGTGGGACAGCTAAATCCACCCATTTCCCATCCTAGAATCTTAATCTACACCAGGATCCCCTTGTGGCTATTTCTGAAAGAAAATTCATGGATCCAAGATGGACAAACTATGTGATTAACATCACAGGTAGATTGCTCCTCAAATAACCAAATTCTAAGACCTTCACTGGATATGTGGTTCACTCATATATGAATGCAACTTGCAGTGGATTTCTTTAAACATGGATGCTTTTTACTTAGCTGTTCTATAGGTCAGCTTTTATTTTTATAACCTCCTTTCATGAGCAACAGACCACTTGACAGCGTGACATTTCTAAAACCAAGGAGGCACAAATGAAACTTAGCCCTTGGCCTTACCCTCTGCTACGCTACAAGTCCAATGCACGTGGGGGTCTCACAGGAACTGTATTCCTTGCCATATGTTGTTTCTTATACTGGCAAAAGGAAATCTATGGGTTATCAAGCAACAAGCTGAATACAGAGAAAGAATATATCAGATGGAGCAGGGTGTCCAGCTGTGAGCAAGGATTGCAGACGCAGTTGCAAGTCCAGGCAAGCTGGCTTTCAGGATTGATTAACTGGCTGGTATTGAGCATATCTTTGGGATGACCCTCAGCTAGAGATTAAGGGCAACGGTTTGTTTGTTTTTTAATGCTAGATGGTAGTGGGATATAATAAGTTGTGAGGACTTAAACCTCTTTACAAAGTCCCACATCCTCATGCTGATACCTTGCACCCTTGTACTGTTATCGTTAATTACATTTCTAACATGCATTTGTTTTAGTGCAATAAAGCACAGAGCTAGCTTTTCATGACCTGGCAGCTGTGCTGGCCTTATTCATCTTTTCGATTTTCCAACATCCAGGAAAACAGAATCACAGCTGTCCTTTTGCTTATTAGAAAAGTTCACAATTTTTAAAACATCAAATATACATTTAAAGATTAAAAATTAAATACATAACGTGGTTATTTGTAAAATAAAATAAAAACATGATACCAAGCTGTTTTAAAACTCTTCTTCCCCATAAGATACCATCTTGCTGTCTGATCACAAGATATGGAAGTCTGCACATGCTCTTACTTACCTGGAGCCAGGTTGGAGCAGCCAGCTCTGCTTGCACACCCAGGTCCAGAAAAGCACAGAGCCCTCTCTGCCCTCAACTGTACTGCTGTGACCAGCCTTCCTTGGCAAGGATTGCTTTGTGTTGGGTAAATGTTTATTTTGTCTGGAATTACTTATAGCTATCTCATATGAAGTTCTCAAGATTGACTTAAACTTTACTATTCCAGAGAATGAAAATATAGGGTAGAGATGTTTTATGTTGTTCAGAGTAATTGGATTGGATGATATTTGAGACTTGGGCTCAGCTGAGTTCCACCTGTACTGGAAAGGCAACTTTTGCCAATTCCATCTTCCCTCTGCTGCCTCAAAAGCTGCTCTGGGAGGTTGGAGAACTCTCTGGCACTGTGGGGTTCAGGGGTACTTGGTAAAAATCAATTTCCTGCTCTCTACTTTCTGTGGGGAACTTTTGCTAGATCCCAGCATCCCCCACAAAAGGAACAAGCCCTTCCATTCATCCGTTCTTAATTGTTATTATCATTTGAGATAGCCACCTGCTAACTAAAACATCAGCTACGTCTACAAGATGCTGTCAACAACTGAAGGTGAATCTGACCACTATACCATGAACAAATCCATATGGTTTCTAAGACCAGTATATAATGGTGGGCCTTACCATTGTTGTTGGTAGCCTGTCTCACTAAAGAATGCCACAACTGTCCCAAGGAAACAAAGATCCAAATTACACATGCAGCAATGCACATGCAGAACCAGTTCTATCGCAAATGCAGTTCTACTGCACCACATGGAAAGCTATGTCAAGTGGCTTCCAACACGCTTTGACCAGTTCCAACCATGTAAATGGCAAGCCTTCCTGCACCAGAACTAACAAGCACTTTGATGTGCAAATTTTTTGCATGCAAGATTCCACCCTCTTCAGGGTCTCACACTGTCTTCAAAAAATATGCATCATGTTTTGAAAACCATTTTAAATATTTTCAAAGTAGGGAAAAAACAAAACTCTTACTGAAAACTGTTCAAACTTTTCAATTAATCACTGATAATTCTGCAGAACTGGGGGAAATAAAGAATTTAGCACCACAGGGTTTCTGCAGAAAAGTGAACTCCATGTTGTTAAGAAGTTAAATGTACTGTCAATTATTTAGAATAATTTAGCAAATTAGAAGAATTCATTACATGTCAGCAGTTGTCTTCTGCCAACATACCCTGCTGATTAAATATGGGGTTTAATTGAGAGGTTTTAGAATAATTTTCCAAAGAAAGAACCAGTTTCACTAAAATAACACTTTATTTTTAGAGTAAGCTATATATCCAGCTGTTACTCTAATAAGCACATAATAATGTATCAGCCTAACATCTTGGGGCATTGGGGTGGGCAGGGGGAACAACTGTGAGTTTTAAAAAATGAAGCCCCTTTTGTGTAAAAATCAAAAAGAAGATAAAGTCACTCACAGGATTATGAGGAAATGCAATTTTCCAGTTAATAGACAGGGTACTTCTAGTAGTGTTGGAAGACTATTTTTAGTGGCTCTGGTGAGATCTCATTTCTGTAAATTCTGTTTAACTGGGCACTTATTTATTAATTTTCACAGAGCCCAAACTCAATTTCACATTTTGGCTGCATATAGTTAGCATAATTTGCATGTCATCTATAGCCAACCAAAATTTTAAAATAAAATAAAGATTCAAAATATTTCAGAAAGATGCATCAGTGAGTTTAAAACTCTAGCCTCTCTAAAGCATGGGTGGCAAACCTGTGGCCCTGCAAATGTTGCTGGACTACATCTCTCATCATCCCTGACTGTCTGAGGCTGATGGAAGATGGAATCTGAATGACCAAATGTTCCCTGTTCTAGAGCTTATGCGGAGATAATTCAAAAAATGTATTTTTTAAAAACCCTACTTTTTCATTATATCCAAACTGGGCAAAGCATAGTATGCTCACAACCTAGGAGTGCAGAACATAGCTTGGAAGATATTAGCAATTCTGGTTTGTAGGGAAAACTATGGTTTGCCTGTTTTGGATGCAATAGCACTGTTTTGAAATGAAAGGAAAAATCAGAGCATACTAGGGGCAAGGAGTGTGTGAGCTGAGGGTTCTTTCATATAGCAGCAAACTACTATTTGGTGTTACATATAAATCAACGACAAATGCGAAGGTAATTCTCAAAACAAATCCTCATATGAATAGGGAACTTCCCAGATATATAATTGTTTGCCTCACTGACACCAAGTTCTCTTGCTTCCCATTCCACCCTTGCTCCTTCTCCCATGGAACTGAGAGCCCAGTCTCTACCTCCCCACCCTCTATATCACAGAGTGTCAGGTGTGAGGGAGGTGGGCAATGTTTAGAGAAAACGGACTCATGGGCCAAATCTGGCATGCCCACCACTGCTTTAAAAGATAAATTCAACAGTGAAATTCAACGAACACTTACTTGGGAATAAACATTATTGAACTCAATAGAACTTACTTCTGAATAAGATGATTGTGCTGTTAGGGTATCCATCTTTTTCCTGAGCAGAGCCTTTGTATTTTAAACAGCTACAGATATTCAGCAGGAGTATTTTACTGAATCATCTCTTCTCCACTCAAGAAAAAAAATGCCTCTAATAAATTCCTGTTTGTCAAGACCCTCCATCGTGCTTGGTTCTAATGTCATTTACCAACTGTTACTGCTAAGAACACCATAAAGAAGGCTGATCGCCGAAGAATTGATGCTTTTGAATTATGGTGCTGGAGGAGACTCTTGAGAGTCCCATGGACTGCAAGAAGATCAAACCTATCCATTCTGAAGGAAATCAGGCCTGAGTGCTCACTGGAAGGACAGATCCTGAAGCTGAGGCTCCAATACTTTGGCCACCTCATGAGAAGAGAAGACTCCCTGGAGAAGACCCTGATGTTGGGAAAGATGGAGGGCACAAGGAGAAGGGGGCGACAGAGGACGAGATGGTTGGACAGTGTTCTTGAAGCTACCAGCATGAGTTTGACCAAACTGCAGGAGGCAGTGGAAGACAGAAGTGCCTGGCGTGCTCTGGTCCATGGGGTCAAGAAGAGTCGGACACGACTAAACGACAACAACAACACTGCTAAGAAGACCAGAAAGTAAGCAATCAGCAGTCCTCCCACTGTGCTTAGATGCAGCTCCATGACCTGCTGAATTTTGTAAAGAGCTTGTGTCAAAGGTTGCTGAGCCGCACAACACCTCCTTCCCAATCCCCTTTTCTTTTGTGTGTGTTTTGTAGATTGTAAGCCTGAGGGCAGGGACTATCTTGTTTTTAATCTTCATAAGCTGCTCTGAGATTTTTTCAGGCCGAAGAATGGGATAAAATGTTTTAAATCAATAAACAGCAGTTATATATGTTGGGTCATAAACGCTATATAAAAGCACAGACTGTCAGGAAAAGAAGTGGAACCTCTATATGCATTAGAAATGTGGCAAGGAGGCTAGATCACATTTTTATTGATCCAAGAAATGTCAGTATAAATATTGAGAGGTTCCAGTTTCTTCAATTAACTCCATGTGATCAGAAGCCTTCTAAATTATTGTTTTCTAAATTGCTTGTGGCAAATCTGCTTAGTTTTTATTAAAACATCTCTCAGCAGAGCTCTGCATATGGAAAGTGTCAGATGGCATTCTAGTAGGAACAATTGTAGCAGGAAGTCACGAGCTATGATTGCATGCCATGCAAAAACTAAGCCATAGTTTAGTGGAATGTGAAGAAGAAATGAGTCACAGCAAGTCTCGGGCTCAGGTGCTCCCCTTTCCTAGTTCCTTGTAGCCAGAAGGAGACAAAGAAGTTTGCTTAACTGTGGCTTGTCTAGGCAGGCAAACGTAAGAGCCTGCTGGATCAGCCCAGTGGCCAATCTAGTCTAGTTCAATGGTACCTCTGGTTACATACTTAATTCGTTCTGGAGATCCGTTCTTAACCTGAAGCACCACTTTAGCTAATGGGGCCTCCTGCTGCTGCGCCACCGCCATGCGATTTCTATTCTCATCCTGAAGCAAAGTTCTTAACCTGAGGTACTATTTTTGGGTTAGTGGAGTCTGTAACCTGAAGCGTATGTAACCCGAGGTACCCGAGGTACACTGTTCTCACAGTGGCTAACCAGACAACTATGGGAAGCCTGAAAGCAAGACTGGGCACAACAGCACTCTCTCCCACTTGTACTTTATCTTTCCCCTCAATCAGTTTAGTTGCCCTTTTCCAAACCATTTCCAGCTATACAGCATCCTTTTGCTGGTGAGGCAACCAGAACTGTAAACTCTGATTATCATTAACGTTTGAAACAAGCTGGCTTCAAACTGCTGTTACTAAAGCTGGTTCAGTCAAACTAAATAAAGTTAAGATTACCTAACTACAGTTCCAAGTCTGGAGGACACAGAACATTGTAGTTAATAAAAAACAGAAATGAAAGCTTATGAATTCCATATCTTAGCTGTCTGAGAAGAGTCAAGGACTATGTGCTCACCCAAGGCTCCCTGAAGCTCACACTAAACTATGGTTTACTATACTATGACTTGCTAACACAGCCATACTGCAATTCAATCAACGTAAAAAGGCAGTATTTCAAATGCATAGGAGATTACACAGGAGATACATGTATCCTGTAATATTACAAAGTTAGGTGCACCTAATTAAATTAGTTGCACACTTTCCATAGGACTGCAGGTTCCCCTCCCCCTTCTTGTCAACATCAGGAATGGGAAGCCTGTGGCCATCTAGGGACTCCAGTTCAATCCCAAGCAACACAGTCAGCAACAACTTGGAGTGACATAAGCTCTCTGCATGTAATGAAAATGGATGTGCCCCTATTTAGTATTAATGTTTATGCTTCCAAAGCACTCTGCCTCGGTCTAAGGAGGAAATAATCTAACTGTGCAATATACAACATACTAGCAGTATGCCCCACTGAACTTGATGGAGCTTACTTCCAAGTAAATGTGCATAGAATAAAAATATACATTGGCATGAGATATTAATGCAGCAGATAAATTCCAATGTTATCTTAAACACATTCTCCCATGGCTACCATTGTGCTTCAGAAATGCTTGCCCATAATGGCAGGCCTACCTTTTTAACATAACTTTTCATAATGGGGTTTGTCTTGAGTGCAGGCTTTAGATTATCTGCAGGCCTTGTAGGTGACAAATCAGTCCTTTTCTTGTGTAGATATATATTTCCTTCTCTAGTGATACACATCTCTGGGGCTGCACTGCGAGGCAAGCTAAAGCAAGCAGAGATCTCCTTCCATTAATATTATAATGTCAACGATGAGAATGCTAAAAATACCACCCAACAGAAGTAAGAGTGAAATTAGCATATTTAGAGATGTATTAGTCCCATGAGTAAAATAATGCTATCAGCTTGCTGCAAGATAAAGCTAATTTGGCTTCCAACAGTTTATCAACAATGCACCATTCCTCCACATTAACTAATTTAGACAGCTCTATAGCCTGCAAATTCACATGGAATGCTGTGCTATGCTAAATTATCTGGGGAAGAAAGGTCACATCACTAGAGTCACATCTGTATGCAGGCCACAGTGCTAGGAAACAAAGTAATTAAAATACTGTAATTGCAATTAGTTATTTCAATTACAATTTGATTAATGGAAAATACAAATGAATAATATTTAACATCTATCTTAAACTCTTAATTCTGTCGGAAGAGATTTAAAGCTGATTATATTGAAAATCTACCAAAAAAAAAAAGCTACAAACATGAGTCTGACCAAACTGCGGGAGGCAGTGGAAGACAGAAGTGCCTGGTGTGCTCTGGTCCATGGGGTCACGAAGAGTCGGACACGACTAAACGACTAAACAACAACAACATATTGAAAATAAGATGGCTTAGTCCAAATGACTGAATACGTGATTCATGCTTATATTTACATTCTTCATTTTCCTACTTTCTTATTTACTAGGTAAGGGACAGGCACAGGAAACTTACCAGTGTTTGTATTTTCATCAATATGAACACAGGGTGAGTGTGAATAATCAGCTTCAGATTATTTATTGATCCGATCCAAAAATTACCTAAACATTGCCCAGTTGATGGGACTAAATAAACTGGGCATTGTACCATGTGAGCATTATGAACAAGTTCCCCTTAATGAATATGAAGTCAAAAGTTCTCTAACCAGTCGGGGGGCAGGGAATCACTTCACAGTTCAACCTGATGCATGTTTACTCACAGGCAAGTCTTACTGTATTTAGTGGGGTCTTTTCCCTAGTAAATGTGCAGTACAGTGCTACCTCGGGTTAAGAACTTAATTCGTACCGGTGGTCCGTTCTTAACCTGAAACTGTTCTTAACCTGAAGCACCACTTTAGCTAATGGAGCCTCCCTCTGCTGCCATGCCGCAATTTCTGTTCTCATCCTGAAGCAAAGTTCTTAATCCAATATACTATTTCTGGGTTAGCGGAGTATGTATGTAACCTGAAGTGTCTGTAACCTGAGGTACCACTATATTAGAACCTCAAAGAGATGGATATACTACTTGGAAGGTGTAAGATAGTACTGTATTTATCAATTATGAACACCGCTCATAAACTAATAGGCTATTGGCGATGCAACATAATGAGATGAACAGATTTCCCCATTCACTTAAAAGATAGTTTGGATATAAACCACTAGAAAAGAAAAAATATAAAAAATAAGGAAATCGTAGGAGAACTTCTCATAAAATCACATTGGGATCTGAATGGGGGGGGGGGTCCACAACTGCCATAACTACAAAAAAAAGGAGAAATATTTAGTGAAGTCTGCATCTAATGCTGCAATTCTAGACAAACTTGTGGCCAGTTCTTATGCAGAGGTGGATTCAATTGACTTAGGCATACTGAACTCATCATAGGATCAGACTGTTGCCAGTGTCGGATGGCAGATAATGCACCTATCTTGCTGAAGCTAAGCTAGGCTGGGGCGGGATGAGAGACCACCTGGGAACCCTACACACACCGTGTTGATTTCCATGGAAACAAAAGAGGATATAAACATAATATATAAAGTAAAAATATGAGCATGATTCATTAACCTCAGGGGAACTTGCTTCCACATCAACATGCATGTGTGCAAGAAGGAGAACCTAAACAGAAATAAAACTAAGCAACCACATCTATTTAAAAAGTAAAAATGTGAGTAAGTTTAATTGCCCACATAGGGACTTGCTTCCACATGAACATGCATGTGAGCAGAAAGAAGGAAGAACTAAAACAGCATTAAAAAAGCAAGAAGTAAATTGAGTTATGCAGGCAACAGGCCAGTTCTTCAAGCATCATCAGCATCAACTTGAACTATTTTTTTGCACCTTCATGTGCATGATCAAATTCAGCATCAGTACAGCGGTACCTCGGGTTACGAACTTAATTCGTTCTGGATGTCCGTTCTTAACCCGAAACTGTTCTTAACCTAAGGCACGCTTTCGCTAATGGAACCACATGATTTCTGTTCTCATCCTGGGGCAAAGTTTGCAACCCAAGGTACTACTTCCGGGTTAGCGGAGTTTGTAACCTGAAGTGCTTGCAACCCGAAGCTTTTGTAACCCGAGGTACCACTGTATGCACTTAACTGCTGCAAGGCTAGCAGCTCTCTCTTTTGCCTTTACCAACAGATGACATCATAATGAATTTATTTTTGCTGCAAATCCTTCCCCTTGCAACCAATATACATGGGTATGGATTGGGCTCAGTGAGGGTTTTCTCTAAGAATAAACTTCCTGCACATACCCACAGACACTTTGAAACCCAAGAAATTATGCCTCTGACTACCAGCTGCTGGGAATCACAGGTGGGCAGAGTGCTGTTTTGCTCTTGTCCACCTTGCAGGCTTCTCACGGGCATCTAGCTGGCCATTGAGACACCAGGATATGGGACTAGATGGAACACTGGCCTGATCCAGCAGTCTTGTTTTATGTTCTTATGATAAGATCTCCTAAAGCGAACATGGGCAAGGAAAATAACTGGGCAAGTGAGAACTAGTTTCACTAGAGTTGTCCTTTCTGGAAGCTTTGTGTTCAGTATCCTTCTCTACTGTGCGCACATAGACCACAGGCCAAAGGTTACCCTTTAGTATGCTGCTCTCTGCTGCTGGGAGTATTCACTTAAAGCATTGTGGGAAACATGCATTCACAAAAGGGCAATTCTGGGGGAGGCAATGAGTCATTCTTATTCCTGCAGTTTTTATATTCCAGGCATCCCAGTTTACAATCAAATAGATAGCTATGTGTCGTGGCAAAGAAAGACCTTTGGTTTAGCCCATTTGAGCATTCCATTTGTTTGCTGACTTGTAATGAAACTTCTCTAAACTTTGAAATATCAGAATTAGGTTTGATGTGCATATTCAGGACACAATTATACATATTAAGGTTAGATACCAGCTCAGTTCTCCTATCTATATTCAAAGTAAGAGGCAAAATGCAAAATATAATGCAATACAGCTGAACACAAGAATTATCAGCATGAAATGCATATACTTCGGACATCATTCCACACTTTGGTTACGAACGCTCAAATCCAAACCATTTTTCAAGGGGTGGGGGAGCACAGGAAAAATGTAAAATACAACACAATGCGTTTCCTGGAAGGCTGTGACATTGGAATGGAGGTGGATATTCATGGCCAGTCAACATTCTGTTTTTTAAATGTGACGATCAGCTTGACAGTTGTACCAGTTTTCGAAGGGAAAGAAGGAAGAATGCAAGATCTAAAGTAATATCTGAATCAAAGCCTCTCAAAGCACTGTTTTTCTTACACTTAGCTGATCAGCAAGTTAGTGAAGAGAAGAGTGGATTTATACTTTTGTTTGTGTATGTTTTGCTGTGGTGAACGCAAGATGAACACAGAATAAAGCCGGCTTTAGTGTACATTTTCTGAACTGCATGGAGAGTGTGTCCAGTAGGCAATTTTGCATATAGCCCAGTCAATGTGTACAGTCTCCAACTAAGGCTGGGCAACCATTAATCGATTAGCAGGGCATTTCATACATTGCTCGGTTAATATGGGCAGGCTGAACATTCACCAGCCAATATGCACAACGTCTACATTGTTCACCACGACTTGGCCACCACCGGCTTCAACTCGGGGTTGAAGGCGCTGCAGTCGGGAAGGCTTATATTGTATTTAACGAAGTTGAAGCCGGTTCACCAAAGGGCATGTTAACCTGATGTCTGTCCCACGTAAATTGAGAAGCCAAGACATGAGAGCCTGTGCAGGTGAGATCCGATACTTCGGCGGGCGGGGATACCTGGACAGATATTGGCACAGAAAGGAGCAACCTACCGGGCAGCGAAGAGACCACCAGAGCATCTGCTCTCGTTGCCATCGTTTCCCTCTCTCGCCTTTCCTATTCCGAAAGAGAAACCGCCCCGGTCCCCTCCTCTTTCTCCCTCAGCGGCTCGACGTTTCGCCGTCACCACCACCAGCCCTCCCCGAGATCACGTGGGAGATCAGGCGCAGAATCACGTGGCTTTTGTTTGTGTTTTGCCTTGCAAAGCGTGGGACTGCAGCTGCTGCCCTTGCTTTTCTTCGGGGAACGCGCGACTGCTTTCCACGTAACCACAAAGCTGCGTCCAACAGTCACGAGTTAGCCTGGGCAGAGCGCACTGGTGTTTACCGATATCCCCAAATAGGAAACTCTTCCCCTCCCGCTTGCGCAACGCTTGGTGGAATGCGTTCACGTATTCAGCTGCTGCTCATCAGGGATGTGGTAATCAAATCACGTGCAGACACGTGTGAACCAGCGCGGATCCTCTTCCCCAAAGAGCTGTGCAATCTAAGGGCGGGAGAGGTCAAGCTATGGGCACGTATAGGTGGACAAACCCTGAAGAATCTGGAGCTATACCTACTTGGGGGGGGGTGTTAATTTTTACTCCTCGCAACTACTACAAGGAGTAGGCAGCGAGGCGGGCTACTTTGCAAGGCTGTCTTGACGACCAACGACATATTCCTTCCCAGCATATGAGGACGATGGACTGCATTAGCGTCAGCAACACAAATCTTGAAATGCTTTATTTTAAAAAAAACATTAAACTCAGACCAATCACATTGCCTCCGCCTCAAAACAAGGCACGCGTTAGACCATAAACTCGTGTTTTCGCTACTAATCTTCTAGGTGCGTGTTGACATGCCGCTCACTCCTGGCGACACCAAAATCCTGCATTTCCCTCCCTTTCGTCTTCAATGGACAGCCGTCGCTTCTGCCCCTGAAAACGCCCGCAACGTAGGGTTGTGTCCCAACGTTAGCCCTCCTCAGAGGAGACCCGCCGAATTCAATGTACGTTGCTTTATGTTAAAGGCCAGCAATTTCAGTGGGTCTGCTCCGGGTATTATAATAAGCACAGGACTGCCAGCGTCTTAACCTGACACACATCCTCACTCAGGTGCAAGCGCTTATGGTGGGCTTCATTCCCACGTGAAACCGCGCCCGGGCTGAAAGCAGGAAGTTCCGTGTGCAAGACAAGCAACCATTCGCCGCTCTATTCTTTTCCTCTCTCTATGCGCTGCCTGGTGCCGAGAGGCGCTTCGGCGTCGGGTGAGGCCCGGCTGAATCGCGCATGCGGCTGCCCGGGCTGCTGCCTTCTGCCTGCGTTACTGCAAACGCCGCCGAAGTGGGGTTACGTTAGGACGCCGGCCGGCCGGCTAGGCAGGCAGGCAGGCGACAGGCAAGCGGGCGGCGGGGGGTCTCCTTCCCTGAGGCGATGGGCTCGGACTGGAGCAGCCCCGAGGAGCGGGAGCCCCTCTTGCAGCCTCCGCCGGCGCCCGCGGCGCTGCCCCAGCACTACCCTGCGCATGGCCAGCCCCGGAGGACGGCAGCGGCCTCGCGGGCGGCTGCTCCCCGCAGCCCAGGGCTGGTCCCCGCGGCGCCTCCGCGCGTGCCGCCGCCGCCTCCGCTGCCCGGCCGCGTGTACGGGCGGCGCTGGCTGGTGCTGCTGCTCTTCTCGCTGCTGGGCTTCGCGCAGGGCCTGGTGTGGAACACCTGGGGCCCCATCCAGAACTCGGCCCGCCAGGCCTTCCCCTTCTCCAAGCTGGACATCGCCCTGCTCGTCTTCTGGGGGCCCATCGGCTTCGTGCCCTGCTTCTTCTTCATGTGGCTCATGGACAAGAAGGGTAAGGGAAAGAGGAGGGCGGGCGGGCGGGCTGGCTGGCTGGAGCGGGGCCTGCTTCTTTTAGTGTTCCCACCCCACCTAAATATCTGGGGCAAATACCCAAAGGGATGGGCAGGGGGGCAGCGGTACAACAACCCTACTAGGTAGAAACAACTGAGTCTTAAAAGGGGAACAATTTGTGGCAGAAGCTTTCATGGATTAGAGTCCGCTTTAGTTAGAGACGGGGTAGTACCTAGAAGAAGGGCTGAAGTTCACGTTTTTGACCACGTCCCATGCTGTTATTTACTTAATTTATTGAGTTTCTCTGTCTTTCCTAACCAAAGAGCCCATATGGTGGTACCTCGGGTTACATACACTCCAGGTTACAGACTCCGCTAACCCAGAAATAGTGCTTTGGATTAAGAACTTTGCTTCAGGATGAGAACAGAAACCATGCTCCAGCGGCGCGGCAGCAGCAGGAGGCCCCATTAGTTAAAGTGGTGCTCCAGGTTAAGAGCAGTTTCAGGTTAAGAATGGACCTCCGGAACGAATTTAGTACTTAACCCGAGATACCACTGTATTTCCCACAAGATAAAAAGTTTCTAGAGGGAAGCGATGTGTCTCAAGCTGCTCACTTTACTGAATATCTGCTTCTTAAAATACTGTACAGATCTGTATTACTTATTTAGCAGGTGTGCTGATATTCTATGTTCAAGGTGGATAGCAACATAGAATACGCCCCACATTATTTCAACGTAGCAAAAGGAGTCATAATAAAACATAAAAAATACGCAACCAAATCAAATAATTTCCACGGAAATCATAAGATCTAAAATAAACAAACAAAAAAATAACATCACAGCAACAATCTAACCCCCCACCCCCAAAAAACAATACCCTGGCCCCAGTGTCTGTTCAGCAGCCTCAGCTTTGCAGCCTCAGCTTTTGTAGCTGGAGTCAGTCAGGCCTGCACCCTTCCAGCCCAGGTAGAAAAGGGTCTGCAGGGCAGGGAGCAGGTCTTCTAGGACTCATAGCAAAGTTAAGAATTCCTTCTGAACTTTCACGGGCCTTTTGTTGTGCTTACAGTAGCTCTTTGGATCTGTGGTCATTGCTGCTTAACAATCATATTTTAATGCTGTGCCAGAGTAGATCACATTGGTTGAAACCAGATTCTATGAGCTACTTTGCTGGTTCAGTGACTTAAAGGTGTAGACTTGAGGAAACGGTTAGTGAAATAAGGATGCTGTTCGTCATTCTTGTTCCTTGCTCCTAAAGTGGTGTTTGTATGTGCATTTGCAAGTGTGTATGTACGGACCACATTTTTTGTACAAAAGAAAAGGTGAGTAATGGTGAGTAACAGAAAACTTGGCAGGTTAACCTGCCTGTTTATGTAGCGCAGGATTTTACATTGCACAACAAAGTTACAATGGATGGGGTTGGGATATTTATGAGATATGGGAAGTGGATGAATCAGTGGGATGCAGAAGGTGTCCTGACTCTTCTCACTCAAAGCTGATGGCCTCACAGTCAACCCTCTTTCACTCTCCCCAATTCAGGACAGAATACCCCAACCTCAAAACCTGTTTGTTACTCATGTTCATTGTCATCCACATTTTTGATAGCTCAGGTGTTTGGCGCTTACATGGGGGAAAGAACAAGGCCACACCATCTCTCTGCATTACTTCGCTGTCTCCTGGTACCACTCCCCTCCATGTTGTATTGAGTGGTATATAGACCAACATACACAGGCCAATTATGCAATCTAGAACCCTGATTGTGCAGTGTTCTAAGTCACATGGTAAAACCTCACATGTAGAGCAGGCTTCCCACTTTAGACTTTCAAGGTGTCTCTGTGTAAGGAGGAATAGGTTTGAGGGTTTTTTCCAGTAGGACTAAAGGAAGAGAGTTACATACAGAGCTGATTTTGGGGCCCAAAGCTCAAAGCATTTTGGGGGATGCTAACTGTCTTTAGAAAGCTAATATGGGAGCATGGATGAGGTTTGTTGGAGTGTTTAAATTGAACCCCCTACCTGTATATTTGTAAATAAAACTCGTTTATTATAGCAATATATGTATTCTGCAACCTTTGTCCAAGGGAAGCATACCTTGGTTGAGTGCTGCTCTTTTGGAATATCTTGCTGCCTGTAGTCGTGGAAGGAGCACAATCATGCTATGCTCAGGTGTCTTCATTCTGAGTCCAGTGTTCAAAATTTGCCAGGTGCATTTTGCGACTGGCACGTGGCCAACTGTGGCCATGTGGAGATCTCTGGATGCCAAGTTGGCTACTGACATTTCCATTTGGCTGTCCCCTCCAGCTTTCTTAAGCAGGTGAGCAAAATATCTTATTTATTGCATATATGCCCCACATTTTTCTCCAAGGATTGCAGGTGTCTCCCCACTTGTGCACAATCAGCACATGCGCTTCCACTGACATACATGCCATCTTTGGCACTGAAAGGGTCAGGGGAATTCCCACTCATATGCCACCTAGTGACATGTGCAGCAGCTGGGAACAGAACCGCTGCGTAAGTGGGGATTCCCTTGTACATGGTTCACCCCTATTCCTCAGTTAATCCCGACAATAAACCAGTGAGGTAGAGGCTGTGACTGGCCCAAGGTCACCCAGTGAGCTTCATGATCTACCAGGTCCTGGTCTGACACTCTTAACCAGTACAGTGGTATCTCAGGTTACATACGCTTCAGGTTACATATGCTTCAGGTTACAGACTCCACTAACCCAGAAATAGTACCTCGGGTTAAGAACTTTGCTTCAGGATGAGAACAGAAATTGTGCTCCAGTGGTGCGGCGGCAGCAGGAGGCCCCATTAGCTAAAGTGGTGCTTCAGGTTAAGAACAGTTTCAGGTTAAGAATGGACCTCTGGAATGAATTTAGTACTTAACCCAAGGTACCACTGTACACCACACTGGCTTCCTAGAGTACTTCTGCTATGGGGCAGCTCTATAAATTGTTGGTAAATAAATTTGGGAAAACAGAATGTCACTTAGAGAAGAATCTGAAATAGTTCCCTTGAAGCTTGATTTTGTTTTATTCTGGATTGCTTCAATTGATGTTTTAATGTCGTGTTAACTGTTTTGAGATCTTTTCTTTAAAATATAAAGCTGTATAGAAATGAAATGTATACCAATAACGATAATAATAAATTTCAGTGCAAAAGACACCACAGCAACATGCCTAGGCATTCTGTTGTAATGACCATAACCTTGGTTTAAGGTGCCATTTGGTGACTAGCTTATATATCTGAGTTTCTAACTCTGGCTGAGCCTCTAGTTCTGCCTTTTGCATCAGAAATGCCCATTGTTATGGAGAGTTTGAATATATTCTGTTGTAAATGAATGCTGAAAATATTCCTACTACAACTTGGGAAGAAAATCAGTTGTCCCCAGAATGCTTCATCAATATGGCCGCAGTTACAGTGGTGCCTCGCAAGACGAAATTAATCCATTCCGCGAGTCTCTTCGTCTTGCGGTTTTTTCGTCTTGCGAAGCACGGCTATTAGCGGCTTAGCGCTATTAGCGGCTATTAGCGGCTTAGCGCTATTAGCGGCTATTAGCGGCTTAGCGGCTATTAGCGGCTTAGAAAAGGGGGGGGGAGGGAAAAAACTCGCAAGACATTTCGTCTTGCGAAGCACCTCAAAAGACGGAAAACTCTTTTGTCTAGCGAGTTTTTCATCTTGCGAGGCACCACTGTATTTGACCTTTGGAGCAGGTAATTTAATCTGCTGGAACAGAAACTCATGACTACATCCATTCTTTTTGTGTCCTCTTTCCCTAGAAGGTTTTGTGTACCTTCTCAACTTTCTTTAGTTTCCCCTTAATGTTCTCCCTAATCACAATTCAGAAAAAAAACCCTGCTGTTTAAAGGGAACAAAAGTGAACCATCTAGCACAAAATTGATGTCTATATGTCTAGTATATTGTCTGGCATTCATTGTAGTTTTCATAAAGAAGAAGATTCACAAGCAGACAGCTCTATGAATAGGTATATGTAAATGTATTTTTTAAAGAAACTTGGATTAAGAACATAAAAGTGGTGTTGCTGGAACAAGTCTAACATGTCTCCTGACAGTAGCCAGTCACATACTGTTGGAGTGCTTGCAGACAGGACACTACCCTACAGCCATATCGTCCTGTTTACCCCTAGTGATCAGAGTTAAATTGCCTATAAGCATTGGGACTTCATTTCTATTTTTTTATGTCAGCTGAATTTGTCTAATCCTCTATTTTAAAAAGCTTTCAAAGCTTATAACCATCACAAGGAATAGCAAATTCTATATCAAATATGGGGTCAAGAAGAAATTCATTTTGCCTGCCCTGAATTTATCTACTGTCCATTTCACTGCATGACCTCATCACTGAAAGGTTCTCATAGTTATCACTATACATTAAAGATCTTTTAAGTCTTTCAGGAGTCCTAAATCTTTCAGCATACAAGCATCTCTCTTTCTGGTGGTTGACAAAAGTTGGCCAGACCAGTTATGTGAACCCAAAACATTCAACAGATTTGTCATTGTGCTTTAGTGTTCAAGTAGTTTCAGAAACAGTCAGTTGTGCATTGATAGATAAATGTGAGCACATGGAAGTTAAACTTGCACTGATAGTGTTTAGATATTGGTTCACATTGTATTGCTCATATAATAAGGGAGTATGAGGAGTTTAGGGGAGGAGTTGGAGCTTAGAGCACAGAAATAACGCAACTAAAGTTGAGAAAATTAGAAAGTGGTTCAGTCTATGACAGTAAAATGCAACTTATAATATTTATCAATATACACTCGGATAAACTTAGTAGTAATGGCCTACAGCTGCTCTTCAAGAAGGCAGCAGCAAAAAAAACACACAAACAACAACAACAACAACCCTGGAAGGGGTTTAATAGGTTAGATCTAAAATATGTCAATAAAATTAAGGAAGTTTGTGCCCTGTCATGCCTAGCATAAGAAAAAACACGAACTTTGTTATGAAAAGGATGAATAAAATGCTAGCAGTTATGCTGAAAGTGCAGGGGTAGCAAAAATACTTTTTTGATTACTGTTAATTAATCTTTATAACATTTGAATGTCTTGTCATTCCATATCCCGAAGGCTTTGAATGAATCGCAGCATTTTAAAATTAAATGTTAAATAAATAAAGTTAAATAACTCCACACGGACGTGGAAATGTTATGTAATGGATTACATCAAATTTTGTGGAAGACATTAATTTACTTAATTTAGCAAATCTTGAAGGAAATGAGATTGAGGGTTTCTTATGAAGTAATTAACAAAGCAGTTAAATGCTAAGTATTAGTGTCTCTTCTGTGCTGAAGGTAGCTTGACATCTTGGTTTTGCAATTTTATGTTGCATTTACAGGCTGTGGCATTAAAAAATACTTTTGTTTTTATGTTACTATGGGGAGATACTCAAATAGCTCCATGCTGATTGAGAGAGCACATTTTTGCAGATACAGGGTGCAGTCTAACTTTCATGAACACAGAGAACAATTAAAACTTCTAAAAACAGATTTAGACCGGGAAATATCTCAAAATGCTTCTGAAAGGGTTAGGCCTTCATTTGGCACTGAAAAGACCACAGAGATAGCACCTAGCTAGTACTTAATGAGAGGGAATTCTAAAGGGTACGAGCCACTAACGGCCCAATTCCTATATAGTTTGGAACAGACCTTTCCTGCAGAGTACAGTGATTGATTGGATATACGAGGTGTGGGATAACCCTTTAGGTCAGTGTTTCCCAAACTTGGGTCTCCAGCTGTTTTGGGACTACAATTCCCATAATACCTGAGTGCTGGTTCTGCTAGCTAGGGATGATGGGAGTTATCAAAAAACAGCTGGAGACCCAAATTTGGGAAACACTGCTTCAGGTCTTGAGTATTTGGTAAGCTGAGAATATTCAATTTAGGTACAATCGATTAGCTCTAGAACAATCATACTAATAAGGAAATTCAAGGGATTTTATTTTGCACAGGAGTATTAAACACATTTTAAAATCAATTTTTGAGGGGAAATGCAGTACCATGAAGCCCAACATACAAATTATCTATTGATGACAAGAATAGAAACTAATTGGAAGAAGGATAAATTGAGATATCTCCAATTCCCATCCTTTAGGATTTAATAATGGTACCATAAATAGTAGCTCAATTTCTTGGATCTTTGCAGCATAATCAGCAGATTGACTTCTTGATTTTGAGAAGTAAATATGCTCAGTCGACAGTTTGTTCTTGAGAACTCTCTTGGTGGACCCAAAGCTTCTCACCATTCAGAAATAGTGAGGGATATTTTTGAGCTATACAGTAGAGTAATTTGACCTTAAATTTAGTGAATGTGGCATTTTATTCTAAAACACTTGATCATTACTAGAAATATTAAGACCTACATGAATTAAACATAATGTATGTGTTTAAAGTTTAGTACTGAAAGTTACTATTTCAGAACCTGTTTAGATCTCCAGTCCAGCAGATCCCAAGCAGTTTCAATATCCGGGCTAAGGGAAATTTATGTAATTTAAAATATTCTATACTGTTTTTCTTAAAGAAAAAAACCAACATAGTGCACACAAGGACACAGTATCAGATAATAAAATAAAAATAATCAGTAAATCCAACAGCAACAGAAATAATCAGTTAGCCATTACTGATCAACCAGTTGGTTCTCATCTCGACCATGAACTCACTCGGTGGCATTAAGTGGGGAATTTGTGGCCCTCCAGATATTGCCAGACTGCAGCTCTGACCAACAGCTATGCTGCCTGGGATTGATGGAGTCCAACAACATATTGAGGGCCACAGATTTCTGACACTTGAATTATTGAGAGAATGTTACGTGAAGTGCTTTGATCACTCAAAAACTCCATGTGGGTATGAAGTATTCATTATCACTCACTTGGATATTTATATTCTGTTTGCAATGAAGGCAGTGTAGAAAAGAAAATCAGCTCAGGAACCACACCAGATTACACTGCACATAGACGTGTGCATTTGTCGGGGTGGGCGTGGGGGGAGAGATTGGTAATGTATGAAGTGCTGCTGGTATGTTATGAAGTAATCTCATGTGCTTTTCTTTTACAGTTGTAGCTTCCTTAACTGATATTTCAGCTTCCTCAAAACTGTTCTCAACCCCTAAAACTCAGCACTATTCTGTTTTCTTCCTCCTCTCTTGCAATGTTTGAGCCTATATCTGATCAGCCTCTAGGACAGAGTGTTTTGAAAGTAAAATATATGCTTTTAAGGAACAGCTCCTTTAATTTGTTGATAATTGCAAGCGTAGATATTATCTCCATTCCTTTGACATCATACCCGTGGTTTGTTTATATACTCTTTCATTGGTGATTTCAGGTGAGTTGTCAAAAATAAAATAATAAATACATATAAGACAGACAGATAACATACAAACTGAAGAGTGTAAAGTACTGGAGATGGTCATAATGTTTTAAGTGCCTGCATAAATGTTTTTGCCTGGTGTCTAAAAGACAGCAAAGTTGGTGTCAGGCATACCTCCCTGAGGGAGGGCATTATGTTTACATGCCTGTTACCCATAATTAATGCTAACAAAAGTTCTCTCTGTTAGAGTTTACAAACCTGCTTCAGATACAGCAGTTCATACTCCCTTTATTTGCCAGCCTTAAGGTCTTCTGAGTGTTGGAAGACTCAGGACAGTCAAAAGAAATACTTCTTCACACAGTGTTAAATTAAACACTAGGATTCACTCTCCCCAAAAGTAGTGGTGGCAATGAGAATTGGGCATTCATGGAGCATAGTGGCTGTTAGTCATGATGGCAGTGTTCTGCCTCTTGCTAGGAATCGCAAGTGGGGAAAGCGCTGTTACACTTAGGACATTTTTGTGAGCATCCTGTAGTCATCCGGTTGGTTACTGCAAGAACTGGATGCTGAACTAGATGTACCAGCTCTGCTTTTCATCTAATGACCGTGCCAGCGAGCTTGAAGGAAAGTTGTGTTGGACTGTGCTCAAGAGAGAGATTTGAAGAGTAGTTGCAGATTGAAACTATGAGTATTTTGAAGGAGGGGGTTATTTATGTTTCAATAAACCTTCAAGGAGCATCTCCTTTCCAGCCCATAGTGACTCAGCCTGAGTTGTTTGCAGTGGCAAATGGTCACATTGTGAGAGAAAGAAACAAAAGCAGAAGTGAAGTAACTAGTTGTACCAGATGTACTAGATGTAACTAGCAGCAAATGTAAAAATAGGGCGTTTGGTTGCTTCACTTGTTTCCTCAATTCACCATGCCACCCAGTGTGCCATCTTGCTTTCTCCAAGGCACTGTCTGTTTCTTAAGGGAGATACCGCATTTTCATTACTCAGTGGGCATGTTCATGGTACTGTCAGATTGAATAAGCTACTGAAAATTTATTGATGTTCTGTGCAGCTGAGAAGCAGGATATTAAAACTTAAAAGACTTAGAAATATAATAGATTTTATTGAAAATAATAAAAGTTGTTCTGAATTTAGCATTTTGGTCGTACTGCTTAATTCTGTCTTCATTATCCATGCATATAAATTTGTAGTCTAGGAGCTAATCTTTCAACAGACTTACTGCGTGTTTTATAGGCTGCAGGTCTCCACTATGATTAGTACAGTGGTACCTCAAGTTAAGTACTTAATTTGTTCCGGAGGTCCGTTCTTAACCTGAAACTGTTCTTAACCTGAAGCACCACTTTAGCTAATGTGGCCTCCTGCTGCTGCCATGCCGCTGGACCCCGATTTCTGTTCTTACCCTGAAGCAAAGTTCTTAACCTGAAGCACTATTTCTGGGTTAGCGGAGTGTGTAATCTGAAGCGCATGTAACCTGAGGTACCACTGTATATCCAAAGGCTGCTGATGTTTGGTTGATGAACAAGACAAGCACCAGTGCTAGTAAATGTTTTTGCGTTTGTATAGTTGTAGGTCCTCTTAACATATACATGACAGCCCTTTAGATATTTGAAGATGGTTATCATCTTTCCCCTCAACACAGTGAGATGAACTGTTGATGCAACAAAACATGGTACACAAACATGCATATGGCTTTTGAGGAGCTAGCTATATGATGTGCAAAATTGCATAGAGGCTTGATCCCACTATTTAAAGAAAGACATCTTTTTGTGGGGGGATTTGATGGAAGTGGTGTGGGAAGGGATGGTTAACCCTTCCCTACCTGCTCTTTTGACTTGGGTCTCCTAGCTGTTCCCACATGGAGTTAAAGATTTATATTTACCTGCATTTAGAATCCTGGATGGTGGGAAGCCACCCAAAGCTCCATCTCCATCGGTTTATTTTAATTTTTTAAAAAATGACATGAGTCATACATACTGTATTTGTGTGTTATGTGTCTTTTACTCCAGAATCGGGCATGATCCAGTCCACTGTGGGTACATTGCCCATATTGAGCACAGTTGACAGTATCCAGAGGGAGAGCTAGATGTGAATATGGGGAAAATGCAGAGATTTCCTATTCACTCTGAAGTTCCATAGTGCTGCATTTACACACTTTTTATGCATTTACAGGTAGATGGTGGGTGGGAAACAGGGCTCCATTGAGACTAAGTGAGTACTATGTGGGTGTTACACCCGCAATGGACCAGATGAAGCTCCTAAAATTTAGGCCACCACATCAAATATTTTAAGTTCAAATTGTAAACTTGCTGTTGGGAAAAAGTAAAGTTATAATTTTACAAAGATAATCTTATTTTTGAATTTCTGTTTGGTCCGTTGTTTGCCCTCAAGACCTTCTGCTGTAATGCAGCCACCCTTTATAGAGTATAATATTAGTGCAGCATCTCCAGCCAGCCCTCTGTGACCTTTATGCTTTATCACCTTAATCAAGCTACCTGCTTGACATTTTTAAAAGAAGATTTTTTCTCTTCTTGGCAGTTCTTGATGTGTATGGCATTATTCTTTAACTATAGATAATTTCCTAGGAATACGTGCATATTAAGAAGATACAAAAGGTCGGAGAAATCGTGAGCACTATTCAAAGCCCTTCAGAGTATTGCATTATAATTTGTAGCTCAAAAACCAAATGGTTTGCGCTAAAGTGCTGCACCTGGAAAAATAGTTGAATCCATCATTTGACCCTGATCCATGAGTCTCTTATCTACGATCCATAAATTTTGTACAGGCTTGGTAGCCAGTTAAAATTTGTGCTAAAGGTGGGGAGCAGGATCTTGATTGTGATGTCACACTGAGTGCTGCACTACAAGAACCAGTCTTTCACTGGACAGCTTCAAGCTGAGAGTGGTGGACTGTGGTTCATTTTTGTTTTTCTGGTCTGATGAGAAGCTCAGAAAGTAGCAAGAGATTTCACTTATTCAATGTGAAGTTTGCAATATCTCTTCTGTGCTTGGAGAAAGGAGAGGGGGAAGGTGCAAGGCATTGCACTGTCTCTAAAAAGGATTGCAAAGCAGGGAGGCATATTGTCACTTTTCAGTCCTTCAATCCGTGTGAAGTCTGAGCAGTGTGAAGTCTGGTAGGAGGTCTTGCAGGAAAAATATGTGCTTGTCAATGGTGAGCTGGCAACCATTCTCACATTTTTATCATGTGAACTCAACATTAAATATAATAAATAAGTTAATTGTGTACTGCATCTATAAAAATCATTCCCAGCATCATGGGACTTGGGACTCTCAAGGGAGCTTCACATTCTTACCTCTTACAGTCCACACAGTCAGTTTCATGAAAGGCATTTTGCTAGTAATAAATTGGTAATGGAGACTATGTGTGAACTCAACCTAAAACAGCCAACAGAATATTCAGAAGAAAGACATGTAGTATTAAACAAGTGATTCCTCTGAGGAGGAAGAAATCTCTTGATTTATGACAATAGAACATTCTGCAAAACTCAAAACTGGCCGAAACATATAAATACTTTTTCTTGAGGGCTTAATATTGGGCTCCATTCCTAATACTTTGTTCCCTGTTGTCTGGGATCTGTATCTGCTACAGTGTGTATGTATCCGCTCTCTGGATCAGCAACAGGAATTCTGTCATAAGGAATATATTAGTATATTTATTCATATGAAGTTATAGCAGTCTTAATAAAGATCTTTATCCGACCACATGTTATTCTTCAATAGCACACATGTAGAGAAGATATAAACATCCAATAAATGCCAATGTAGTATTTTAAAAACGCTGGATGCAGCAACTGGCAATTGGACCTGAACACTGCAGTCTTTGCTGCTTTTTTTGCAGTATCGCAAATAAGCAAATTCTTCCAATGTAGAAGCCATATTTATTTCAGGATTAGATTTAAGACTCCACTTTGAAAAACAAACAGGAAGGGAAAATGTTAACTATTTCAGAAAAGGAAATGATATGCATCCACTTCTCCCTTTTATACATGAGACTAGATAAATCATTCAGATTTGGCACGTGAATTACCTGTCCAGTAATTCCTTGCAGCTGTGGCAGGTCTGATGTGCATACAGAGCTCTGACCCCTTACCACAGCTTCCCCTCCGCTTTCAGTAACATCTCTGTGTAGAAGACATGCCTATGTAGAGCTGCCCTCTCTTTCAAATTGATTGGAGAAGGCTGTTTATTTAGGTGCCTTGGGTGTTTAAGTCTGCATAGGAGTGTCAGCTGAAATTTTAGTTAAGCATGCAAACATTAGCACTGTTTTTAAAAGTTCTTACTCTGTTAATATCTGTCTATGTTTGTTTTACATATCCTGTAAGATGCACTTCCTCAAAAGGAGGGTTACTTTTGTAATTGCTACTTTTTATGTCACATGTTTGGATACGCCTGTGTTTTCCTTGTAAAATTGCTATTCTTTTCCATTTAGGCCTCAGGGTAACTATGTTGCTGACATCATCCCTCATGGTGGTAGGAGCTGGCCTGAGATGTGTTCCTGTATCAGACCAAGAAACAAGGAAATGGTGAGAGATTTATTATTTGTTCTTTAGTGGCTGGGGAGGGGGACCTTTCCAAATTATCTTGTATCAGTAGGATACAAGGGTTTTACTGTGAAGACTGTGGTGTAGCTAAAGCATATCTGGTGACGCATAACCATTGTGATAACCGGTAGCAGTTGGAAGATGTTGAAGTAACCTAGTTGAAGACATTCTGCAGTTTAAATCTAGTTTTCTACCATGGAAAGCTACATGAGAAAAATCCAATAAAACCATTCTAATGGCATTTTCCCCCCTTAGGGCTGAATAAGATTATTTGTGAGATACAGTACTGTATGTAGCATCCGGCTACTAGACTGTGTTTCAGTCACACAGGAGGGGAGAGACACCCCCCCTCCCACCCCATGTGCTACCTTCTAGATAAGGACCACCCCCTTTCCTGACCACCAGATATTCTGAGATTTGAAAGGGTTATGAAGACTGGCCTCTTAACCACCTTCTGCCTCAGATGCTCTAATTTTGCAAGCTGTTAGGTCATGCCCACAATACTGTGGTTCACCAGCAATGGAAATAAAACTTGAAGGAATTTGTCATGGTTTAAACACAACAAAAGAATGAATATGTAGCTCTGCATGTGTGAGGACCATTAAAATATATTTTCTGACTCCCAAGTTTCTAGAGCAGGTAAAAAACAACCAAAATCAGATTGTAATTGCCTTGTGGTCCCCAGATCATACCCCTGGTTATAGTAGAACTGATTCTACATTCATGAGACTCGCTTCCACCATTGTCACTGCCAAGATGAAACTCACCCAGACTCAAAAACAGTAAATAACAACAACACCACCACAACCAACAACAACAACAATGTAGTGTTTATCTGTGCAGGATAGTTTGAAAATGGGATATTTGAACATTCTGCAAAAAATAATAATTAATCTGATATAGTAAAATCAGCTTAAGTCCAAAGTGGAACGTAGAACTTTGCTCACAAGGAAAGGGGCACATCACATTAGAAAGGCCAGATGGTGTTTGCTCAAATATGAGATATGTATGTGCTTTTATTTGTAGAACAAAAAAAAAAAGTTTATTAAATAGTCCACCACAACTCCTTGCAATTTTCAAGTGGTTTGCGAGAGTCTGATGGGGAACTGCTCAAGGGCAGAGCTCTAGGTTTCACAAGGCAACTCAAAAGAGACATAGCTATGGCTGTAGTTGTAGCCACAACATTACATTGTGTCCTACATTCTAGGTTACTCCTCATGCGTCCTTTCTAAAATGTTAACATTTCCACTTCTTTTAAAAAGTAGCTTTCCAGGACTCTGTTTATTTTAAAAAATTGTCAGGTAACTTTTGTGCAAGGCATAGAAACCAAGTAGGATATTGGAAGGGCTTCCAGCGAGCAGGGACTTGACAGATGGTGCAATTTTCTGCCCTCTGTATACTCCCTCTACCATTTTTCCCCAGACCTTTTTGCAAAATGAATTAGCTTTGTTTATAGTGCTGGATATGCAGCAAATCCACATGTGTGTTGCATCTAATAATATAAACAAAACTTACTTATTTTGGTAAAAATTAATGTGTGTTTTCCAGAATTGCATTTTGTAGGGAATTACTTCTATCTCTGAGTCTATAAATTGTCATTTATTTCCCTTCTGCCTTACTATCAGTACAATTATTCACTCCACTCTATATCTGCAGAGCTTCCCCTCCCTCTTTGTAGTGCATCTACAGAGCCAGAATGTGCATTCTGTGTGTCAGTCATTCAACATGTCTCACCACTGTGGTTTGGTTTTGACCCTTTTGAAAATATATAAATTGTGATAGCTCTGTGAAACTAAAAATGTGAACATTAGTTGTTCCTTTGATGCTTACGGTAGGCTTTCAAAGGAAATGATGCTGTGTCTTATGTGTTATTGAGTATTATGAAGTTTATGCCATGTTTACAGTTACATTCCTTTCCCCCTCAAGTGTCCTTCAAAAATATTTGAACTTATAACTTGAGCTTTTCAGCTTGGTTAGGATCTGAATAAGTTTTGTGTGCTTAACAAGGTCATTTAGAAAGAATAGTGCACTTAGCTTGATTGTATTTACCTACAAAAGGAACATAAAGTATTATCCGAGGGCAAGATCATCTTTTTTATGGATATTTGCCAAGCATTTGTCATCTTTCTGAGTGAAATAAGCAGCTTAGTATAAAACAATAATGTCTTAATGACCTATTGATTGTTTTAGGGTTGGGCTGCAGTGTGAGATTTAATTAATTTTGTTTTTAAAGCACTTTGAAGTTGGGACCAACATACCCACTGAAGTTCAAAGTATTAATAATTTTATTATTTGTGGGCAGCATGCAGTGCATTGGGTTACTTTCCCTCATATAAAAATCAATAAAACAATTGGCAAAAAAAACCCTGTTCACATGCCAAGTTCCTGTGAGGAAAGGAAACTGTTGGGCTGCCAGCATCTATATTACTTAGCAATGAGTAATAAACCTTCAAGGGAAGCTATTTTGTAATGGGATTTGTAAGGGGGGGGGCATTAGGCAAGAGTGCTTAGTAGTTGGACCAAATTTTAAACAGGCCATTTGATCGGGCTTGAGAAGTCCTAATGAATTGATTGTTCTTGCAGAAGTCATGCAATTTAAGATTTAGACCTGGTAATTTAGGATGTGCCCTTTGGATGGTGGGTTTCTGGCTCAGTCGCAGTTCTCCGTGACATAAAATTCTTGGAAAGAATGTGCCTTTGATTATGTTGTGAGTGTGAGAGTTCTCAATATTTTGGCCATTTTAACTAGTCTTAGCACTCCAAAGAGTTAGACAAGAGTTGTCTATACACCCCCATTTGCTTTGCATCCAATGCACTCCAACCACTGAGAAGTGGTGTACACACAATGTTACTCACAGTCTGTATTTATCCTGTATTTGTCCTGTTGTTTCTTAGCAATACTGCTCTTCTGTATTCAGATTCTACCACACTTGGAACCACTCTTCCACAACTCTGATTTATTTTGCTAACTGCCCAGTGTTATCTGCAAACTGTGGCACTATCTTCCACAGCACACTGACACAACAATCTCAGCAGATGCAATAACTGTTTCAAGCGCTTCCAATAAGGTCCTCAGCTATGTAGACATTACTATTATGAAACACAGCTAATTATTTCTTTTTATCAATTCAGATTGAATTTGGTTTGCTGAAAAATGCATCAAAATTTAGTAAGCTTGGAGAGGGAGGAGAGGAAGAACCAGATGGCTCAGCTGTAGAGTGCTCTTGTCTTCAGGCTTGTTATTGTTGGGGTTTCACTGGTCAAGGGAAATCCGTTGTTTTCCCCCCAGCTGTTTTTCCATCCAATTTCAAACCATAGTTTATGAAGGTGGCTTGCTTTTCCACTAACCATAGTTAATATTAACCAGAAGAAATTGCAGTTAACTTAAAATGAAGCGGAAGCTTCCAACCTTCTCCTTGCAGCTGTGTCAGGAGAGGGAAGTGTGGAAGCCTGGGTGGGAAGCTAGGCCTATTCTTATTATGTCTGAATGCAGCCATTTTATCTTTTAATGGCTACAATTGGATTTATTAGTCCGCTCGTGCCATCGATGAGAAATCATTCACTGCTAAATCTCTTTGCTGCATCTGGTTAGTATCAGAGTAAGAGCCCATACCAGCCTTCTGCAGCCTGGTGCTTTCCTGATCTTGTGAGACCCCATAAGCTCCAGCCAGCATGGCCAGCGGTCAGTAATGAGTTACACACCAAAACATTTTGGAGAGTACCAGATTGGGGCAGGCTTGGCCTACAACCTCACTATGTCTATTTGTTTTGTGTGCTGCTTTTTTTAAAAAAGCGTGGCTTTATGGAAGAAAACCATCATGTTGAAACGGGTTGTTTTTGTTTTCTTCTTGTTGTTTTTTTAACATGTTCCCTGCAAGCTTCAATTCTGTTTGCTCCTCCATTTCAAACTTTGACCGACGAAACATTCTCAAGTGTCTGACAGCTGTGATGGCTGTGCAATAACACGGCATTATGATGTGACGATCTGAGAGAATATGTCGCTGTACTGTCAGGGGTCTTGCTGCATCGTTATATTGTTGCCTTTAAACTGTCAGGATGTCTGACAGAGATGCCATTGTCTTGGCTTGGTATTGCAGTGTTCGTTCCATTGCAGATTTTTGACTCTTGCTTGGCAGGCTTTCAGTAAAAAAAAGTTTCACAATAATGAGATTCCCCCCCACCCCCAGTCCATTTCATAAAAAATGGAAGTCCATTGTGCTTCAGAATCCTTATACTTTTCTTTAAAACAATAGCAGCAAGAAACAAACAGACCCAAAGATGAGTGAGAGGATCTAGCCAAGTTCAGCGTCAAAACTACTCCAGACTTATGTTGGATGCTTTCATATTTGCTCTTTCTTTTCTAGCTAGGAGCAGTTCCTATATCAAGCCACAGTGTCTTAGTTAGAAGAGCCTATTAGCTTCACTTATTTCTCTGCTTTCTCCCTGAGATGTGTCTTATTTTATTTTTAGTAGTATTATTAAGCAAAATCATTCGCACGCTACTCATATTGTATTAGGTGATTACATAACATTGAAAATGAAGCCAGATATACAAGCTAAATACGGATTTAGCAAGGGGAAAACCTTTGCAGTACAAATATATCATTTAGCAATGATAACTTGGCAGTGCATCTGTTTGCATGGATTTGTATAGAACAAGACACTTCTACATAAATATCAGTAGGTGGAAATGCTAGTTCTGCAAAAAAAAAAAAAAAACCTTTATTTTTCAGCTACATGTGAATATATGGCCATCTCTGGACCGAGATAGCCTGACCCTTGTCCATGTGCTGGCAACCCCCAGATTGGATTACTATTGGATTAATATTATGTTTTTCAAAAGACGGGGTAGTTTTATGTCATCCATTTTCATATATATTATATTCGCCAATACTTTGAAAAGCTTGTTTGATTCTTTAGTGGGATTTAGTTCCAGTAGTCTTGTTTGCTAGTTTGTGCAGTAGCTAAATATGCTCATTGGGTCGTATCCATTGGGTCTATCTGCTGATGGAGAGAATCTGTTAGTGAAAGGAGGGGAAGCAATTGATAGCAATTTCTGCCCTCTCCAGCTGCAGCTCCTGCTCCTAAATCTCCTCCAAATGGTTGGGGAATCATGTAGAGGGACATTGGTGAGTGATAATATTTTATAACATACTGATTTTAAAGAGACCCCCCCCTTGGGGTGCTACACACTGTAATCTATATGTAATTATGTTTGGTTACAAATGTTTGGCCACAGAAGAGGAAGTTGCTAAAATACATGTGGTTGATTCATCTAAGGAGTGAACCCCTTTTTTAAAATGTTGCATTTGGCCTATATACAGAATATAGGAATGCTTTCTTAACACTGGTATGTAGTATATATGACACATGGAATATGAAATAATTATTTTCATGTTTGTAAACTCACCATTGAGGATTTTACCTTGACTTTGTCTTTTTGCAGTTGGATTGTGTTAAGGAGAGCAGAACTGTTTTCTGTTTTCATTTAAACACAGTCACAGCAGTTCCCCTTTTGAAGGTAAACTTGCTTGCCCAATTACTAGCTCAAATGAAAGTTAATGCAAATTAATTCTAACTTCAAGATTTTGATTTGGCCACAAAGCTTATTTTTTAAAAATAAAAAAATCAGGTGTTCTAGTTTGGCTTTCACAAACTTTAGTCTTGAGGCAAAGGATAAGTAATTGATTATTTCATAATCCCCTCTGTTGAAATGTTCTTCTTATTTTCTTTCATAGTTTTGGTTTAAGGCTTGTTATGAAAAGCTTCATACTCTTAGATTGAACTCTCAGAGTTCACTATGTTGCTTGGTACCTGAAAATAATTAGCTGAATATTGGAAAAGTAATGTATAAACCTGAGCAGAGTATAGAAATCGATCAAAATACATCTCTTACCTTAGCCAGTCTTAAAAATGCTTTCCTATCGGTCCAAGTGCGGAACAAAATTGTCTTGCTCTTCTCATCTTTCATACAAAAGACATCTTGCATTACAGAATCAAACTTAAATTACAGTATTAGGCAGTGAGGGAAAATGCAGTTGCTCTTTGCTCCTTCTGGATAACAGAAACAAGAAGAAAATGGGGAAATAACGGGAACAAATGTTTCTAATCTCAGAGCAATTTTTAGAACAGATGATGGTTTGTAAGAAAGAGTTCCGATAGTCCTTTCAGGCTGAAATCTGCTGCAGTGATAACAAGACACCATAAAAAAAGCAAAATGCACTGATACTGTTGTGTTCATATTTTTCTGTCAGCTATATTAGCTGCTACAAATTTGTCTTCTAGAATAGTAGTAGATTACTCCATACATTGAACCATATCATGGGTATCTCCTATCTGTCCGTCTCTAGAAGATAAGGTGGAGATACACAAAAAACCCCAATGAAAAGTGGCTTAATTCTGACAGAGTTCATAAATCAGTGAATTAATACAAGTATGTGGTAGAGAGATTTCAACAAGGCTTCTGGTTTTGTTATTTGGAATGTATAAAGGCAGTAAATGCTGGGAAATGAAGAGGACAGATTGTCGGTGGTTGGGAGTGTTATTAATTCCAAAGTGAATTAATAATAATAATAATAACAATAATAATAATTTATTTGTATCCTGCCCTCCCCGGCCGAGGTCGGGCTAAGAGCCGCAAACATCATAATTAGGTTACTGACTTATCACCTAGCTTATACATCCCTCCATGACATCCACTTTTATAGAGTGAAGGAAAATATAATAAGACAAACCTGCAAAACAAGTGAAAAAAAGATGCTTACTAGTGCTCCAGAACTGGTCTGTGACTGCAATAATAAAATTTAGTTTATTTACTACTGCTAAAAATTACTTTCCTTTTCAGAATGATCCTCCATGTCACACAACTTGAATAATGGATCTGCTAAATTACCCACTGGGAATTGTTACACACCCTGAGGTGAACAGCTAACTTGGGGGGCTGCTTCAGACAGAGTGTAGAAACTGGGAATCTAAGGCTGCAATCCCGTACCAATTTACCAAAAGTAAGGCCCACTGAACTTAGCAGGACTTACTTCTAATAAGCTGCGTAGGATTGAGCTCCACGTATTTCAAGATGTCTGTTTGTTTGTTTGTTTGTTTGTTTTGAACACTTGTTCCTGCTCTTTAGCCAAAAGGGACAGGGAGGGGATAGAGAAAAAAGCAAATTTTGATACCAATTCTTAAATAGTAGTTCTTATAATAACCAGCTGGTATTGGAACAGCTCAGGGGTAGGAGGCGTGTGATGGAGCTGGTCTTTTGGCAGAGCAAGCTGATCTTTCAGGGTAAAATGAACCCTGTTTCCAATCTCCTCCTCATGCATGCCTGCAAAATATCTCTGCCAAAAGCATTATTTGGCAATCCAGCAGATGGCAGCCCTATATATACTTGCTTGTTTACAAATTCAGTTTTTACCTTGCACCTTCAAGGTCCAAGAATTACCAGGTCAACTAACAGACAGTATAAGAGAATAAAAGGAAACAGCAGCAATATGTCATTAAAAAGCATTGTGGGGAAGGGAATTCTCATCTGGTACCAAGCAATCTTCCAAAGGCACAAAAGCAGCACCAAAAAACGCCAGTCCCCATCTGCTGCACGTCAGAAGGCAGGGTATCTGGAGGAGAACCTTAGATGATGATCTTAGTGAGCAGGCAGACTGGTATGAGAGAAAGCACTCCAATAAATACGGTATATTGGTACCAAACCCTGTGTAGGGCTTTTAATAGGTTAATGCCGGCTCTTTTAATTGAGTTCAGAAACTAACTGAGAAACTAATGAAGATATTTCAGTACAGGTAATGGTGTCACAGTTTCCATCCTTGGGCCACTCTAGTTGTGAGGACAACAGGGTCATTGCATTTTAAAGCCAGGGTTGTACAAGTCATTAAATGCCTTGGAATCATTTAATCAATCACAAAATCAGTAAAGGCTGTTAAAAGGGGCAACTAGTTTGGTTCAGTGAAGTGAACTAATGTATTTGCTGAGTAGAATTAAGTCTGAAAGTCCTGCATTTAAATACCATGTCTATTTCATGCTGTAGCCACAAGGGTAGATGAGAGAGGATTTAAGCAGGGAGAACGTTTGGTGTTCCACATTAGACAGCAAAACATATTTGGGAGGGAGAGAGGGAGACCTACTGCTTTTAGAGGCAGCAATATGTTGATCGTAGCATGGCTGAGAAGATGCATGGCCAGCAAGGGGGGGGGGGCAGCAAGTTCTGTTTTGGGTTTCTGACAACAGTCCACTTGGTAGAAGCAGCAACTTTCTTTTATCACTTCCCTCTTCCTCCCGCCCCCTTTCTAATCAGAGAGAGAGAGAGTGACTTGCTGCACAACTGTCATCTTCTCAAAGCGTCTGCTTTTTCTATTTGTTACTATGTTAAGCAGTCACGTACCTTATTATTTAACATTGTGGAAACAGTGACAATTGAGGCTCTTCGGCATGTCATTCTCATTGTCTTTGTTGATTATAATGTTTTGATGGAAGGCTTTGGAACTTTACAATCTGCTGTTTTCCCCATATGTAACCCTTTCTCTCTTTTGTTTATACATAGTGTCAGTGAAAATTACGTTTGCAGCTTGCATAAACTGGATAATACAGCTTCATGCATCAATCATGCTTTGATTCCAGTTTGCACATACAACCCAATCTGAGTTCTCTTTTCACTGTCCCAATGTGTGCGGCAGTATTTGAGGTGGTTTCTTTGTAACAGATTTCCCTAGTACAAAATAACAGAGCAATTCCAGATTTCATTCCGAAGTGATTTTGCTAATTTATGTTTTGTTTCTATAAATGATTACTGAAATGCATACATTTGTATGATGGAATGTCTTTCAATCCACCTCAATATAGAGCACATAATGAATTCTACTGTATGTTGTTAATCTTCTTGGGGAATTTACATTAGAGAGGAGATAATTGACTACATTGGAAGCAGACCAGTATGTCTGCCCCTGCAAAAGTATGGCCATTGTTTAATTATTTGCTAAGTGTTTGGGAGTTTAGTTTTGCATATTGCCAAGAAGGAGCATATGGCTGCCTAACACTGCATTGGCATATTATTTCAGTGACAACAAGGCTGGAGACATTGTATGGCCTCTGGAATTGTATATCAAAGGCCTCAGATTGTATAATTGTGCAAAGTTATTAATCTTAGTTTACAACAGAACTCTTAGCCTTCAGTATGTATGTCACAGCATAATGATAGATTCCCACCCTTTCTCCTCTGAGATCTTTTTTTAAGTTTTGTTGTGAAATCCTTGATTACCTTAATGTCCCCCCCAAATAATAAATAAAAAGGAATTGACATGTTCATCAAACTTAAAGAACACACACACACCTGACAGTGCCTTGTACTTAAACACTACATCATAAAACCTTAATGTTTTGTCAGATTTTCTGTTCTCTAAATTCTAAATGGATTCAATGCTGCGAGAGATTTAATAGCAGCTATGCAATCTTTTTTTGACAGATCAGTATTTTTACCAAAAAGTTGGCATGTGTCTCCCCGTCCTCCTCCTGCAATTATTGGAGTACGAATGACATATGCAGAAATAACAAAGTTGCCTAGACTTTCCATACCCCAAGGACAGCTGCCTCTTCTTAAAAAGTATTTTGACTTCTTTGTGTGAAGGCTACCGGGTTTATTTGAGAGAACCCAAATAATACAACAGCTTCTTACCAGCTTATAGTTGTTTCCCCACTGAATGTCATTAGTTAAGATTGACAAATGTCATTGTATTTCAAGTTGCATTTTAGAAAAAGGAGTATAGGAAAATCTTAACTCTTCTCAGTTTGTATTACAGAATGTTTTTAGCCTGCTGAGAAATTACTTATGTATCAAGGAGACTGCACCAAATCAACTAATCTAACCCAATTAACTTTAAAATATTGGTACCATAATCTGTTAGGTAAACAAATTTAATCTCTTAGATTTTTACCAATATTAGTAACTAATTAGTCATAGTTGACATTGACCCCACTCCTTTACCTGACTCATCCGGCATGTGGAGAGGATTTGGGGCAAAGGAAGAGGCAGGTTCTGCTTTCATTCCATGTCTTGGAAATGCTCAGCAGCAGCGACAGTATCTCAAAATTGTCTCCAAGTGTGGTAAGAAGGGAGAAACTGACCCCCACCCACCGTGGTAGCTTTGTGCCTGGCCAGTAAATGTCTTGTGTTGTGCTTTCTCCCTAGGCTGATCCACGGAGGACAGCTGTTGAATGGATTGGCAGGCCCTACTGTCACTAGCGCTGCTCCATTCCTCTCCACTACATGGTTTTCACCAGATGAGCGTGCCACCGCCACAGCTGTTGCATCATTGATTGGTTACCTTGGTGGAGCATGTGCTTTTTTAGTAGGACCCTTTGTGGTTCCAGGACCGAATGGCACATCCACAGTTGCACCTGGAAGCAGCCCGGAGCATATCAAAGACCGCATTGAGGCTGTGTTGTACGCAGGTATCCAGAAGTAATTTCACACTTAATTTCATAATGTGCATCCATTAGGAGTTTGCTGGTGCCCTCTAGTGACTCCTCTGAAAATAAATCTCCATGACTGTGAGCTCTAGAATGATTTGCCCTTAATTGTAAGAGCCAAACACTGGTTGTGGGGGGTGTAGCTGTTGATCTTACTGTTGCCTTGAATATCGCCAGTCATTCCAGAGGTAATACGTCTTTCAGACTTCCCAAGCCAGACAGTTCCTCCAGCAAACATTTCATGAGATGGTTTAGTTCTGCTTTTCTCAATAACCATTTTTCATAAGTCAGTAAAGTCCAGAATGAATTGCTTTCCTCTGTAAATCATTTTTAAGTTACCTTCAAAATATTTTTATTTTTATGTAGATTTTTGTCTACATAAAAATGGTAGGAAACTGCTTTATCACAGTAAATAGTTGTGTTAGGCCCCATCATTTATTTTAGCCCAAACACAAATGCCTTAAACTGATTTTCACAAAATTCAAAATGCTGCCTCCGAATACACTGGTCATGCAACTTTTTCAGGAATTATATTGTGAGCAGCGTTTAGCAGAATTTTAGGATCCTGATCATGAGGTATTCTCTAGAAAAGAAGAATTGCTTTGATCTTTGATTTAAGAAGAAATACAAAATAAAATCTTTAATAAACAAATGTGAATGGCCAATTCAAACTTAATTTGTTTTGGTGTCAGTGTTCACAGCTATCTTCCAGGGGTCAATAATTGAGCACAATTTGTTCCATTTTGGCTCCACTAGGCAGAAAATGCTTTACCTCTGATGTATTTCTAAAGGCAGGCAGCCCCAGACCTCCAGGGCAGCCACTAAGAAGACATTTCCCTTATTTATGAATGTGATGCAAGGGTGGTAGCAAGTCTAGGCTGGGATTGAAAAGGAACACAAAGGAAAAGTAGTCTGCAGATTGTAGCTCCCCCCGCCCCCCTTTACAAGTTTATATTAACAAGCAGACGCTAACTGGAGGTATGTTGGCTGTTTAGCTGTAATAATAAATATTCAGTCAGTCATTCATTCATGTTGACTGGAGACAAAATGGCTGGAGTGTTGTATTAATGCAGAAACATTAAAATGTATCTGTTAGGCATGTGTTTGTATTAGTTGTTAGCTGGAAAGTTACAAGTAACCAAGGAATATAAAAGTAGTTGGTTTTTCAAGAGGAAAACTTTGACTTCCATTGGTTTCCATAGCTGGGAACTGCTTAAAATGCATTCTCACTTCTTGTGTACCTACTGGACCTTTTAATTTGTTGTTTGCCTTACGTATTGATCTGATTTGATCATTAAAGCCTTTGGCAGTGAGGGCCAGGACACTAACTGCCCACAGCACCAATGTAGTATAGCTAAAAATGACAAACTAATTTTGCAGGCCGACCGGCAGGTGTAAACTTTCAGCTGTTGTGAATACTTTGCATACTTTGTATTTTATTTAAATATTTATCAGTCCTTTTCTGAACCAAGCTCCCAAAAGATAGGGAACAAAATATAAGCATCAGAAAAACAAAATAAAACAACAGTATATTCAGTGTATCTCAGTTGGTATAAAACAACAAAACAGCAGCATGGTGAATAAAACATATACATTAAAATCAATATGAAAACTTCTGAAATAGCAACTGGTGCCCGCCAATGTAGTCTCAGTTTATTGATTGATTGTATTTTTAAAATTCCTAATCCGCCCTCGATCAGAACATGTTATCAGGGCAGGATATTATCACATAAACAGAAATTTAAAATACAACAAACAATTCAGAGTAGATAAACAATAAAACAGTGACTACAGACCCAGGCCATATTTGCCACTAGAGAGAGTGTATTATAATAATAATAATAATGCTGCTGCTGTATCCAGCACAGTAGTTATGCTTGTGAAACGGGGTTCTGTTTCCTCTCCTTCCCTGCACATCTCCAAAATCTGCTCTGTAGGGTCCCCCAACGCTCTGGAAATAATTTGGGTATTTGTGGGAGGCTGGATAGAACAGAAGAGGAAAAGGAAGTTTATTGTGTTGGTCTGTTGTGTGGGTAGAGCTGTAACACTGGATTCAGCCCATGCAAAACTAGAAATATTTACCCTTCACTTAGCAGACCTGTCAAACTCTTTGCATCATACTCATTTTTTTTTTCTCTCGAAAAAAGGGGAACGAGTTTGGGGGTTTTGGGTGAGTGATGATACTGACTTTTTCAGGACGTGTTGCCTTATCACAGAACGCTTTTTCTTCTAGCTTTTCGCATTATGGTTATTGATTCTTTAGTGTAAAGAAGCCAATATTTATAGGGCATTGGGACAACCTTATATATTAGAATTGGGCAGGGAAGGCAGTTGGGCCAAATGTTGTATGTTCTTGTAAATGGCTGCTTGAGATTAATTTGGCTGCCACTAGGCAGGTACAGCTGAATAAAGCTGAATGAATTTATGTAGACCTGCTTGCTGGTTTTACTGAAAACATTTGAGTTGAATCATTGTTTCTTCATTGATGTGTCTTTGTATAAAACTCTGCGTTGGAAAAGCTATGCGATTTGTACCATAGTTCTCTTGATCAGGTTGCTCCTACATTTTTGAACATGGGATGCTAAAAGTAAACACCAGGAACTGGGAGGGGCTTCTGTGGTTTTCTTTTGCACATGCTTCCTTTTGAAGCATCAAGGACTTTTAATTTGTCAGATACAGGATACCGACTAGGTGCCACTTCTGTCTGGTCTTCTGTTTGGATTCAACTTTAGTGAATAATGCCATGACTATTGCCTTCGTTTTTCATATGTTCTGACCTCCTCTGCTTCATCCCTACATGGTTTGTCCCTTCTGCAGACACATGCTTTCAGACTCTATTCTTAGATTTAATTAATTCTGTGCTAGTATTGGAACCCTATTTGAAGCTTAAATTTAAAGCCATGGATGGACTCCAAATAGCATATTAGGCTGCTATGAACCCCATACTCTTGTTGTTCCTTCAGATGCTCACATAGCATTTTGGACAGGATGATCCTTCCTGTTGCGCTTTTCACCTGAAATGGTTTTCCTGTACTTTCCATTTCAGTCACTTCCCCTGCCCCTTGTTGCTTTCTAGTACTACACAGTGCTTTTGCAATTAATCTTCTACTCCTAAAATTCTACTGAGAATTTATGTAGGAGTTTAGATTGCTAAAAGCTCTTCCCCTACATTGTCCCAGTAAAGCTGCAGTTTATATATTTAACTCTGAGATTGCAATTTGCCACTTGTCTACATGGCCTGGGGTGAAGTAGCAATTACTCAGTGAAGGAATAACATTAGGTGGTGGTGGTGGGGTTGATGGTGTCCTAGTTGCCTGTCCTTTAAAGTTGAGGCATTCTACATCTCTTAGCCAAGGGAAAGATCAAAACTTTGCAGTGGCGGTTGTCCTTTAAAACCTGTCTCAGGTGCCTGGTCTTATAATACTGGGACTGGCTGGAACAACAGAGAGAGTGGACCCTGTGAGCAAAGAGTACTGTATGTGTTTGTTCATTCCTTGTATTTAGTTAGATATTCAGATCTATGTATGTATGTATGTATGTGTATATGTGTGTATGTATATGTATGTATATGTATGTATATGTATATGTACATATGTATATATGTATATATGTACATATATATATATATATATATATACACACACATATATGTGTGTGTGTGTGTGTGTGTGTATACACACACACACACACACGTACACGTATGTCATATTCTCTGCTGTTTCTGTGCACCAGGGTTCACTTTTTAATCAATGTGTGGATCAAATCGTATATTCTGTGAATATTCATATTCCATTCCTGTTGCACATCAGTAAGGTGGAGTCCCTATTGCCTCTTCTTGTTTGTTTTTTTGCACCTGTGGATAAAGATTTTCCAGAAGCGATTTGAGTTGAGATCTGTTATTTCCAGTGTATCTGAACCAAATTTGAATTGCTTTGGTTTTGCACATGTATTTGCATTGCTGATATTGTTGAGTGCTTTGAGGTGTTTCATATGAAATGATAATAGGATAATAATAGGATGATGATGATGATGATAGCAGCAGCAGCAGCAGCATCTACCATAACGGTTTGTTTTTCCCTTTGTATTCCCTTAGAATTTGGCTTTGTGGCCTTGATATTCTCTGCAGCCCTTGCCTATTTTCCATCACGTCCTCCATTTCCACCCAGTGTAGCTGCAGCTAGCCAGAGGCTCAGCTACAGAAGAAGTTTTTGTAGGCTATTAAGGTATGTATACTTTGGCCAGCTTGGTACAGGAGGTCATGGCACTCCTGCCCTTTTTATAATGTTTGTGGGTTTTAAAATAATATTGTAAGCTACAATATTAAGCTACAGTATGTATTGTAGTGTGTTGTATTGTAAGCTACAATACATACTGCTTTTCCAGGGTGCAGTCTTCCACAATTTTGAAATTACGTAGTCTCAACAATTACTATGGTACAACAAAATGACATAATAACAGAAAGGCATTTTAAAAGCCAGTGAAACAGATTAGTTTGTTCATGTTGACTAAGAAGCTGAATCAGTTCTCTATTTTTAGTGAAGATTTTGTGTATCTTCATCGAAGCAAAATGAAGTCTCCTTACTAGTGTTGGACCTTACCAGTCAAGCCTAAATTGTGCAAGGAAAATGAACTATGCAGCATTTTTTGTTTTTAAAAGTTTTTCTAAAACTGTAGGGAAATACATTCAGGGATCATTTCTATAGTTCTTTACTTCTAGAGAAGTTAACTTGAAGCTGGTCTGCTGAGCAAACCATGAGGAGTCAAGTGTTATTTTCTGAGTGTGAACTGAGTGGGTAGCAAAATGTATCTGTTACTTACTATTGATGACCGTTCTGCCATCCTTATATAAGAAGATTGACAAGAGAAAACAGAGACTGAGTGGAGAGATAAAAACATCGGGGGTGTGTGTGATCCTTTCTACTTTGGGTGGCGCACCAATGAACAGAGTGATTCCCCCATAAGACTTAATAATTCCTGTTTATTCTCTACTTAACCTAAACTTTCAAATATACCTTTGGAAATAATCACTAGAAGCTTACTCTTTCTTAAGGCAAAAACAGAGCTTCTTGGGGAACCTTCTTTTGCAGACAAACCTGTGTTCTATGCTTTTTCTGCATGCTCACAAAATTATACCATACGCCCTTGCTATACACTAATACATGATTCCTCATTTATATTCTCATCATTTCCTGACATGCCTTGGAAACTCAAGAGAAGATAATCTCTCAAATGATTTATTCTTCTTCCCAGAGAACTTGAGTACTGCAAGGACAGAGAAGAAGAAACCCTAATTCCTCTGTTAATTGTGGCTTATATTTTTTGGGTCCCAAAATGGAATTAGCCAGTCAGTAGAAACTGAGGAGTATGCAAGATACTGTTTTATATATATAAAGTATCAATTTCCATTTAGGACACTTGGCACCATTTTTGCTGCTGTCACCTGAGAGCCAGCCTCCTTGTCTGCCTGCGGGCTGTGTTGTAAAAATGTTACTGTCAAATAAAAACCTGAATAACAGCTGGATCTGCAGGTGGAATATAAAATGCCTATTGACAGGGCTCCATCTGGGAGCTATGTTAATAAAATGGATGCTTGTTCATAATATTCTAAACGCTGAATCTGAGATCCCTGTAAAGTTGAATGGAGAACTACAAAAGTTCAATTTTACCAGCTTTTTAAAGATAAAAGAAAAAAGAATACACTCCTATACTTACATACTGAATATATTTCTGTCCATGAGGCTGTAATTTGAAATGCTGGTCACGATTAATAATGTAAGAGCAGACTAATTCTTTGTTGGCTATTTCCCTTTTAAGAAGCCCTTGGAACTTACTCTTTCATTTACCTTGTACACTATATTTTCCTGACCTTTCAAATGCTTCTTCTTAATTTTTTGTCTCTTGAGTAGATGTGTCTGTGTGTGTGTAACTAACCTGTCACTGGACGGATGTTTTAAATGGTTTTGGGAGAATTGTGAGGGTAAAATGGGGAGGAGAAGCATCTACACCACCTTGAGCTCCATATATAAATGAAATAAATAAATACAGATAGTGCCTAGTATGCAAATTGTGTATGCTGTGCAAATGTAATAATCTCGAAAGCTGTTGCCTTCAGAATTCTTCATGTGCTATCAGAGCGTATACTGGTCAGGTTTAATCACGGCATTGTTATTTAGAATCTAGACAATGAATGAATAGTGCAGAAATTTTTCTCTTGGACTATTGTAGTTACTGGCCAGTAAGTGATTCGCATTGAGCTGCGTGTTGTGTTGTGTAAGCTCGTTTAGGAATATGCAGTGTTGTTGTTTTTTTGGATATCAGCAATACGCTGCTGCTGTTCCATCCTTGCTTCAGTGCAAACTGGGGTGTTGGTGTTGGCGATTCATCCTATTCAGTGTCCTTTCTTTTCTATTTGTAATATTTGTGCTGAAGTGTGCATCAACATTGATGTCCGTGTTGTGTGATCAGTGTACAATTTCATTACACTGTGTCATTAGCTGTGTCAGCTCATGCTTGTTTGCCTACCGTATTTATCTGCCACTTTTCAGATAAATTTCAGATAAATGTCACAGAGTAGTTTACATCAAGGCTGGGGAACCTGAAGGCCCACCAGATGTTCTTGGGCTAGCTACCATCATCTCTGGTTATTGACAGTCCTGGTTGGGCAATCATATCTGGTATATGGTTCCCTAGCCCTAACTTACATAAAATATTAATTCAGTAAGTACTACTAAAACTATGTAATAAAACAATAAAGACAAGCAGCAGAAGGAGAAACCCTATAGAGAGTCAAATTTCCTCTCAGAAAAGGATATTAAATAAATGGTATGTATTTTGGTTTCCTTGTTTTCTGAGTGGAGTCTTGCGTTCACAATAACTGGTTCAAGGATCGTATTGGGTTCTTGTTATGTATCGTAGGTGGTCCCCACTCCATTGTGTCCCCCCACCACTAGCATCGCCTCTGATTCTTCTGCTGTGTTTGCATTGGCCCACCATTGTAGTGTCTTCAAACACTTTGCTGAAGCATGACTTGTGATGCTGCACAGGTGGAGCTGCAGGCATTGCACTTGGTGCTGTTCACACAGAATGGCTGAGGCTGTTTATCATAGCTATTAATGGAAGGTGTTTAATCATTTTTGTCTAGAGTAAGTAGCTTATTTTATAATTGGTTGTAGCAGAGTGAATTATTTCTTGCTTAAGAAGCAGGAAGCTAGAAGTATATTACTACTAAGCCTTAGTATTTATTTCTTTGTGCAGGATTGCATCCAGCTAAGTAACTGTGGACATGGAATGGTTCTGTGAGCATTCCATGAGTGAAACTTTCCCTCCCTCTGCTCCCCTTGCATATACTCCAGATCTGCTCTGGGGATTCTTCCAACCCTTTGGGGCAGATTAGTGGGTATGGGTAGAAGAGGGAGTTAGTTGTTAAATTTCTTCAAATATTACTTCTAAATATTACTTTTATTTTAATCACTTGAGAGAAAGATGACTGGCTGTAGCTTTCAGTAGGTTGGTACCATGTGTTTGTTTGTGTGCATTTTAAACAAATAGATTATAAATTATATTCTAAAGCTTTACATTGGAGAAGATTCAATTTGGTAATTTTTTTCCTTATTTAATAGTTATATCATGTGGCATCTCAATTCAGTCTTGGTATATAGCTACTACTAAATAGTGGCAGGATCATTGCCAACATCATTTACTGGTTATACAAATGACCAGTTTTTTTCCAGCTCTGTGAACCATTTCTCCTATGCCTAGAATGAATCTTCTACCTTTTCTGTACCTAAAATAGTTTTAAACCTAACTAAATGCAGCAGAGATCGATTGCATTGCAAAATACTGGTGCTATAAATTACAGCAGGTGTGGTTTAGTATATGAGGTGTGGGAAGAAAGAAGGAATCCTAATAGTTTAAATAATTCTGCCACCTCAACGGACATGTTAGTAATTTTGAAAAGGTTAAGCAGAGAATGGAAAGGCATGAGAACACGATAAGTCTTCCATTCCCTTATTAATAAGGAAACCAACATGAGCATTTGGTGAAGACTATATTTATAATGCCTTTTATGTCAGAATAAATGGCTTGGAGCATGGTGCAGAATCAAAAGGTGTTTCCATCTCATTGCTACATGTGAGAAGAAATTTGAAAGCAGGGCTGTAAAGAGAATGCCATAGCTGTATTATGTGTAAATCAACCTCGTTGCTGTAGGTGCATTATGTGTAAATTGCATTGAAACAGTTCTTTAGAAGGAAATTAGCATATAGGTGATGATGGTGATGATAAAATCTGGGTTTGCAACAGCTGATCATGTCATTTCTGTGAAATTTTGCTTGGGTAGTTACTTTTGTTTAAGGATTTTTGAAAAATTAACTGTTGCTCTTGCAGTAGGGCTCTTTTTTGTGGAAGCTGACTTGTTGGTATGGGAAGCAGTTCTGTTCTGCTCAAATAAAGCACGTGTACAAAGTGACACTTCCCATGCCAACAAGTCAACTTCCACAAAACGGAGCCCTACTGCAAGAGCAACAGTCCCCATCTGACCTGCTGACCCATGCTACTGTACTTAACAGGGCAAAGACAAATTCTTAATACAGAACATAATACTGATTTACTGGCCATGACTTTAGTAAATCATGGACGGTGAAGCTGTATGATCCCCGCAGTTCTCAAATGGAAACAGTTGAGAAGCATATACTTCTTTCTAAACAGATAACAGCTTGTTGTTTCCTTCATTTACAGTAAAGTTGTTTCTTTGGGGCTTTTCTGTCAGCTCTTGCTTACTTGACAAGGTGATGATGATACAGCTTTCACAGCTTCACCTTTAGTGTGCAGTGAAGGTGAATTGTTTTTAAGAGGGGGAAAACGCTGAATCCCTTAGCACAGCTTATTGGAGTTGTCTCTCTGTCTTAATGGAAATGGTAGTCACTGTTTCCAAATTCCCTTCTTCTTCCCTTCCCCCTTCCAAAGGCTTTCAAGTGAATAATTTCTATAGATTTATTTGAATACTGCCATTTTTTGAGATTTTTCTCCTTGTGCCGCTGACACTTGTGCCATAAATCACTATGTTGCTAGGCAAAAATAGAGATTTAGAGAGGCACATCTGTACAGGATCTTGTTTGCCATTTCAGCATATCACATTAGTTATCATCTGATGTAAGTGAAGCTGTGCTTCTTTCTTCCTCTCATGGTTTCAGTAGGGCACAGGCATGACATATTTGAAAAAGGTTGAAGAGTTTTCTGTATAGTGCACTCTACCGGGTAGTTGGCTGTTCAGCCAGGTACCCAGCTCAACAACTGTGTGTCTTCGAGCCAAGTTTGTTACATGTGTAGTAAACACACAGATGTTGTTCTTTGATGGATGAATGGCGTGTACTTGGCAAAAAAAATCACTTCCTTTGTTTACTATTTGATAAACAAATAGCTAAAGAAAAAGAGAAGAGTGCAATTAAGCAGATGTTTCAAGTGCTTACATGTATATTACATTTTACCTCATTGGCTGTTTTTAAGAATAGCACTTCAGCTCTTACCATTCCACCCAAGTTGGAGCTAATTCTGTAGAATTAAGCAGCAATTGAAGCAGTGAGGGGAGAAAATGTAACTGCAGACCACCTTCAGCATGGTTCTCAGTTATATTTTGATTTTAAGCTAGATATTCCGTAGCTCATGCTGCAAAAATAATATCCATAATTTAGGGCTCCGTGTTGCTATGGATCAGGGATCGCTCCCAACACCACAATCTACCAGCTCTATAGCCATGTTCCCTGCTATTGATAGGAGTCTAATAGGGTGGAAATGCAAATAGAGCTGCAGGCAGAAGCCAGTTTCTGAGTTTCTGTTTGTTTTTCATGCTGGTGTGTAATCGAGGAACTGAGGTGTGTCTGAATAGTAACAGCAACAAATAAAGTTGAAAAATATTATTTGTTACTAAAATATTTTGCTTTCGGCTCTTAATGAACTGATTCTTGTTATAATAATAATAATAATAATAATAATAATAATAATAATAATAATAATAATAATTTATTATTTATACCCCGCCCATCTGGCTGAGTTTCCCCAGCCACTCTGGGCGGCTCCCAATCAGTGTTAAAAACAGTACAGCATTACATATTAAAAACTTCCCTGAACAGGGCTGCCTTAAGATGTCTTCTGAATATCAGGTAATTCTTTATCTCTTTGACATCTGATGGGAGGGCGTTCCACAGGGCGGGCGCCACTACCGAGAAGGCCCTCTGTCTGGTTCCGTGTAGCCTCACTTCTCGCAATGAGGGAACCGCCATAAGGCCCTCGGCGCTGGATCTCAGTGTCCGGGCTGAACAATGGGGGTTTGTTGTCTAACAAACGTTAGCACTCAAGGCAGTTTAATAAAAATAATAACAATGTTGAAGGCAAGGAAAGTCTGAAGCAGAAGCATGTCCTACAGATCACGCTGGAACAAAATTAATGCTTTTAAAATGTAGTGCCAGAAAGAAGAGCTTAGCAACAGCGGTGTGAAGTACAGTAGGAAAGCACCTTATTAGCAGCTGCTTCTTTGATTGTTCAGTCGTATATACTTGGAGGAGACTAAAAAGAGATCTTGCCTAAATTCCTGTCACAACATTGTGCTATCTACTTGCTTAGCCTCCTGGCAAATCAGCTTAATGCAATTTATATACAGTGGTACCTCGGGTTAAGTACTAAATTCGTTCCAGAGGTCCGTTCTTAACCTGAAACTGTTCCTAACCCGAAGCACCACTTTAGCTAATGGGGCCTCCCGCTGCTGCTGCGCCGCGGGAGCATGATTTCTGTTCTCATCCTGAAGCAAAGTTCTTAACCCGAGGTAATATTTCTGGGTTAGCGGAGTCTGTAACCTGAAGCGTATGTAACCCGAGGTACCACTGTATTAGTGTTCTACAAAGTGAAAGCACATTAAAGTAAATGCAGGGCCCCAGTAGCACTGGGTGAATAAAAAATGCCAACCTACACATTTCGCCCTGCCTCATACATTTAGCTGGGGGGGCACCACTGAGCAAGTGACCGTAAGTTTGTTCATTCCCTCAGCCTAATAAGCATCTCTGTGAACCGTCCAATCACACACAGTTCCTTTTTTTTTTTTTTTTTTTTTTTTTGAGGGAGAGAGAAGCCAAACAAACTCTGTCTCCATGAGACACTGAAGTGGAAAACCTGGGTTACATTGAAGATTATTTTGTGGGGATGAGGTGCCCTTGTAGTTTTTCCACCATACTGTTTCAGCTTGTACCCCCCTCCAATAAATCAGGCTTATAAGACAAGACAAAGCAATTCCTTTCAGCTCTTTAGTGTCCCTCAATATTTGTCCTGCTACAAATTTCCCTCTAAAATATGTGGTAACAACATCTGAACATGACCGAATTCCATCCACAAGCTGTGACTTCTTGCAATAGTTATGTGACTGCAGAGGTACTTAACCTTTGATAAGCCTTTAGCGTTTATATATGGTGCTATTTAGATCTAGTTATTGATTTAATTCCATTTCTGAGTTTCCTAATAAAAGTTTTCTCTGGGTGACATGCACAGTGAAGTCAACAAAGTTAAAACAGAACAACTTGATAATCTTATATTGGCAAAACTGTTCCTAATTATTATTTTCCTTTCAGCAACCCACGGTTTCTGATGATTGCTCTAGCCTATGCTATACCATTGGGTGTTTTCTCGGGATGGTCTGGTGTTCTAGACTTGATATTAACCCCAAAGGACATAAGCCAAGTATGTATATGTGTATATTGTTTAGCTTCGCTTATGCATCATAGGCAAAATACTGGTTTTGTTACTGGTAACTGAACCAACCAAGCAAGATGCACTGGAGACTATGTCCTGCTTTTGTAGTAAAAGTGCCAATGGGTTGGAGTTGAAATAGATGCTGAAAACATTTGCAGATAACAGAGGCTAAGGAAAAAGGATAACACTGGCATCTTTTGAAATGTGTGTATTAACATTTTTAAAAACTAAATCCTGTAGAAATCTAGGAGGGAAATGTTATCAAGTGAAACTGATTGGCAATAGATTTGAGTTAGACAAAAGGAGATATTTAATCAAACATCACCAAATTCACTTATATTATTTGCTGCCACAAGAAATGGTGACTGTCATTGTCTTAGATGACTTTGAAAAGGAGATTAGACAAATTAATGGAGAACAGGTCTATCAAAGGTGAAATAGAACTACAGAGTGCTGTACCTCTGAATTCTAGTGGGTATTTGCTTATAGTAAATACTATCATGGTTACTGTGCTTGAAATAACACAGTGTTGTTCACTCTTAAATCTTTTCTAGGTGGATGCAGGTTGGATTGGATTTTGGTCTATTGTAGGAGGTTGTATAGTTGGCATAGCACTGGCAAGGTAAGTATCACAGTCTTTCTTCATTTTATTTTTCTTCATTGCAATTGTCTTTTAGTTATACTGAAACAATACCCCTCAGGATCATTTCCTGTCATCTATGACAATTGTAAAAGAAGAAATGCTTTTCTGTGGGGGAGAAATAGGTTCATCTTCTAGCATAGCAATTTGTGTGTTTCATGATCTTTTTAGGCAGTGATTGCTGGAAATTCCATTTGCTCAGTCATCAAACTGAGCAGTTCATATTATTGTGTTTGACAAGTGCTCCCTATCCACTCCATCCAAAGGTGGAAAGAACCACTTAGGTAAAATAATCAAGGAACCATCAGTGGGGTTTTCCTACCTGTTTGCTTTCAGCTCCTCCATTACAGATGTGATGTATTCCTCAACAGAATAGTTAGAGAAATTTGATAGCTCTGATGTCATGTTGAGGTTTTTTGTTTTAGAGAAGAAAAGTACGGCTTACGAGGTGCAGTTAATTTACAAGTTCTCTGATTTATTAAGTGCTCAGAGATAACAAACCCAAATATTTGATGCTGGTTTGGTATCATATTTTGTTATTCTAGTGTGGTGTAGTGGTTAAGAGCGGTAGTCTCGTAATCTGGGGAACCGGGTTCGCTTCCCTGCTCCTCCACATGCAGCTGCTGGGTGCCCTTGGGCCAGTCACACTTCTTTGAAGTCTCTCAGCCCCACTCACCTCACAGAGTGTTTGTTGTGGGGGAGGAAGGGAAAGGAGAATGTTAGCCGCTTTGAGACTCCTGAAGGGGAGTGAAAGGCGGGATATCAAATCCAAACTCTTCTTCTTCTTCTACTATGGGGGGGGGGAATTGGTAGAGCATCTGGCTCAGTTAGTAGAGACTCTTAAAATCAGGGTCATGGTTTCGAGCCCCACACTGTGCAAAAGATTCCTGCTTTGCTGGGGGTGGACTAGGTGACCCTCGTGGTCCGTTCCAGGTCTACAATCCTCTGATTCTACTATCCCCTTGCCTTTAGAGTCTGCTTATAAAGGTTAAGAATTGAGTCTCTTGAAGCCACTGGTGCTTCAAATCCACAAGTTCTTTTGAGATGGGTCTCCCCCATATTATCAGGTCCTGCACCCTGTATAAGGTTTTGTCCTCCCAGCCCTTGTGGAATTGGGCTCCACAAAAATATTTCTATTGCTGTGGAGTTCGCAAATGATTTTGTGGCAGTTACAAAAGACACTAAAAGAGTATTCTGAGACTGAAAGCAAGTTTTATGTTTAAAAAATTAATCTACTACAAAAGGTCAAGATTTTACATAATAGGTCTGCGTCAGCAGATATGCACTAGCATCATCTTATGACTAGAAGAGGATGGCCGTCCAAGCTCAGTTTAAGAGCACAATATAATTTATGAGTAGAAGAAGGAGCTTCCCAGTATTTAAAAGCCTCTATAGAAGCTTGGAAATAGTTTTTAACATGATATAGGAGATTACTGTTATTGAATGGATGTTGGCACATTTTGGGTTGCTGTTCTGTGTCTTAAATCCCATGGCTGTCACGAGTTCTGCTCTCTCACCTCTGGAATCTTTTTTAGTATCTCCTCCTATTCAACAGCCATTGCTTATTTTTACATGTTTCTGGAAATTTAATTTAGAAATGAAGTTGAATAGATTTAATTAGAGAGTGAAATCTGTTGCCAAGATTAGATTGGCCATATTTGAACATTAGAAAAATCCTTGGGGGTTTGTGACCAGAATGTATTGTGGTGAACCTCATGTTCTTGTATTCTTCCTCCTTCACTAAAAACAGATTTGAAGCTTCCCATACTGGTTTGTAACTGTCCTGCCTCAACAGGTGTGGACTGTGGGTGGGCCCAACCCCTAGAATCCAAGGAGGCCAAGGCCTCACACACGAGATTGCCAGAGAAGACATGCAGAGACAACCAGGGTGATTCACAAGTATTCAGCCTAATTTGAAAACTTAATCCAGTGTCAGGAACAGAGGAGATCCAGTCTAGGCAGAAGAAGTCAAGGAGTCTGGCATTGGGGAGCTTGAAGAGCTGTGTTTTTCTTCAGCAGCTGTGAAGCTGTGAAGGGGCTGATAAAGTCTGGCCTACCAGGCTGAGCCTAATCCCAGGCTGGTGTTTGAGGGCATTCTAAGAGCCCTTTATTTCAAGGAACACCTTTACTCCTTAAAGGGGTTTACTCTTGAGTTACTCTGTGACTGTGGGCTTTCGGGCACCTACTTAGTTGTGCACCTGTTGCCTGGACTTGAATATTAGGCACCTGTACTCAAGGTGAGGAGGAATATCTCAGCCTCTCCCTCAGACTCTACTAGGGGCTTATGGCACTCTGACCCTAAGGGCCCCTCAACAGGATTCTGTAGAGGCTCCCTTTCAATTCTAAGGATCTTCAGTACTGACGGAAGGAAATCTCATCTGCTTCTCCCAGTCTTCAGACAGCTGGAGGTCCAGTTTGTCCCCTGTGGATTCTGTTTTCTGGATTGGGGTTGGGCATAACAATAACAAACTTCAGTTTCTTGCTTCATCTGAGCTATTTATTTATTGGATTTATATACCGCCTGTCATCAAAGGATCTCAGAGGGTTCACAACATAAAACACAACATAAAAATGCAGCATAAAAACACAAATAAGTAGCTTAAAGGCTGTGGAGTATTAATCAGCCAAAGGCCTGGTTGAAGAGGAACCTTTTTACCTGGCTCCTAAAGATGAAGGTGCTCTTAAATTGGCAAACCATTTTCTAGTCTTAAGATGACTAGTGCAGATATGCTGACTTCATGTAAATCCTGACCTTTTGTGATAGATTGATTTGTTAAATATGTTGCCTGGTTTCAGCCTCATAATATCCTTTTAATGTCTTCTGTAGCTGCTACGAAATTGATTGCAAATTCCATAGCAATGTAAATATTCTGTGGACCCCAGTGCAACCTCCTTCAGCCTAATCATTTCTACTTTTTCAGAAAAAGCTAACTGACTGTTGCCAGATATCTCTTTCTGATTAAGTAACTTTATAGTTTCAAACATAGGGTTTTGGGCACACAAGGAGTGGTGGTTTGCCACTTTTGATGGATGACTGCTCCCTTTTAGGCCTACTCAGCAGTTATCTATGTACAGTTGAATCAATGTCTGTGCTGACTATAATTTGCTGAAAGTTGTAATTAGGAAAATTAGCTAATGATTCTTGTCAAGTGTGACAGGCTCATGTATTTCAAAGTCAGTCCTGTGACTTACCAGGCAGGCAGCCTGGTACCTATTGTAATAGCTCAGTGTGGGGGTGCTTTGTGTTCTACCAGCTGCTAATTTTCTTACATCAAGTGTTTCCTTTTAGGAACTATGGTGTAGCTTTGCTTCCTCCTAGTCTCTCAGTTCCTTCTTTCATCACACTTAAATCTCAATATAATTTCACTCTGCTTATGAACATTATTTACCTGCTATATGGAATAAGTAAAAGAAACTATATTCAAGTGTCCTTCCCATTTTCAATGATGCACAAGCTGTCATTTGGATGCCAAACTATCTCTGCATGCTGTAGAAATGTTTTTGCGGGTGTTAACAGAATCATGCCTGTCAAAGGAAGGCATAGTTGGAAAATAAGTTCTCAAATTTCATTATTTTGTTACCCGTAGTGTACCGTGTCTTCCTTCACATGAGATTTATGCCCTTGATCTTGCCACTCCAAGCCCCAGACCAGGAGCGTGGCATGTTTATGATTGAAGAGCCTTCAATATTTTAGGCAGCTGGCGGGTATTGCACCCTTTCCTTAGCAGTGATAGACTAGACTGGTGGTGGGGAGGGGAGAAAAATCAACTTCAAACAGTGATAATCTCATGTTTTTGTTTTGTTTTTTAAATCTTCAGAGCAATACAAATCAACCTATTTTTTCCCCCGCTGACATTTTTCTTGTTGCATTCACTAATGCTAAGAGATATTTTTCAGATTTTGTCCTTCACAGCTCAGAATTTCCTTCATCTTTTAAATAGCAGCAAAGTCAAAATGCAGCAACTTTGTAGCATGGTGTAATTTCAGTAGCAATGAGCAGCAGAGTTGACAGCAGCAAATTATTACTCGTAGCTATAGGAGGCACATAATGCGAATTTTTTGGATAAAAAAATCTGGGCCAAGCAGATCTGGGGAGCAGTAGACTTTTTGGTGGGAGGGGACATATATTTGTGGCAGGAAGCATTTGTCTTCTGCTTTTCTATCTTTATCGCTCCTCTGTATTTAACATGGAACTAGGTGCTTTGTCACAATTATACCAACCAAACAATGAAGAGGGTTGGGAGAATGAGCAACAGTGATGGGAAGCCCATTGTCGGTGGAGACTGGACTAGGAGTTGGCGGCAGTAGCTGTTAACAAGAACGTCTGTATAGGCACTATATCGCTGAGTGCTATGTGCAGAGGAGAAAAATATTGGAATTATTTTTCCTTCATGTCTGATTTATAAGCTTCCCAAAGGTGTGTGACTGGCCACTGTTAACAACAGAATGGGGGATTGGTTTGACCAGCGAAGTAGTTCCTGGTGCCAAGCTAGGCCTGTGTGAAAATATAATACAGTGGTGCCCCGCAAGACGAATGCCTCGCAAGACGGAAAACTCGCTAGACGAAAGAGTTTTCCGTTTTGGAGGTGCTTCGCAAAACGAATTTCCTATGGGCTTGCTTCGCAAGACGAAAATGTCTTGCGAGTTCCTGCAGTTTTTTCCCCTTCCCCCTCCCTTTTTCTAAGCCGCTAAGCTGCTTATCCGATAAGCCACTAAAAGCCGCTAAACCGCTAATAGCACTAATCCGCTAAGCCGTCAATGGGCTTGCTTCGCAAGACGAAAAAACCACTAGACGAAGAGACTCGCAGAACGGATTCTTTTCGTCTTGCGAGGCACCACTGTAAGTAGAGTGGAAAGTATTTTGACACACAGGAATGGGAAGATTCTTCTCAGTATATGAATGATCCTTTGGTTCATGGAAGCCCTTTGGATCCAACCCACTGATTTTTTTAGTGATAATATGTGGAAAATAGTAAGTTTCAAATCTGAGGAAAACTTACATGTATTGGTTTCCAATATTAAAAGAGCATAAAGTTGAGACAGGTTTGTGATAATGTTTTGTCTTCAGTTTCATAATGTAGCTGTCTATTATGATCCAATGTGTTTCAGATTGTAAAACTTCTTTTAGGGGCAAGTATAAAGACAAAACCTCTTTTACAGATCAATTTTGAACAAGGTACTTATCTTAGAAACATACTGCTGCCACTTATTCATAAGAAGTATTTGCTTCTTTTGGTGTTAAACTTCAATATATCATATTAGAAATCACTATACAGTGCTACCTCAGGTTACATACGCTTCAAGTTACATACGCTTCAGGTTACACACTCCACTAAGCCAGAAATAGTGCTTCAGGTTAAGAACTTTGCTTCAGGATGAGAACAGAAATCGTGCTCCGGCAGCACGGTGGCATCAGGAGGCCCCATTAGCTAAAGTGGTGCTTCAGGTTAAGAACAGTTTCAGGTTAAGAACGGACCTCTGGAACGAATTAAGTACTTAACCCGAGGTACCACTGTATTTCAAATTGTTGTAGCAATTTCGCTAAAGTTTACAGAATTTGTGAAGGGTTTGTTAATTGTGATTTGTGTTCCTTTCAGGTTTGCCGATTTTATCCGAGGAATGCTGAAACTTATACTGCTTCTGTTATTGTCAGGAGCAACTTTGTCATCCATCTGGTTCACTTTGACGTGTTTAACAACTGTCAGTCATCTTCCTTTAACTACAGGTATGCTAATGCCCAGCCTTGTCAAATAAATGGTTTTGGTAGCGGTTCTTAGATATGTGAGATGTTGGAAAAAGAAGTTATATTGCAGATTAATTTTCAATAAACTGTTTTAATTCTGTGGTGCTGCTGGGCAGGGGAGATTGGCATACATTGTGGGATTTTTATTTTATTTTTTGGGGGTCACTTCTGAACCTCCAGTGCTACAATGTAACTCAAGCCGCTTTGTAATGTATAATGAAGCAGAGGAGACAGCTGTCAGAATTGACAGTGTAAGACCAATTTACATATGCAAGACTGGACTCTTGAAATCTTCACGTCCATTGACTGAAGTCATTATGTCCATTGATTTCAGTGAGTCTACTCTGAGTGTGACTTACACAGATACAACCCATACATTAAGCTGGAAGAACTCCCTGTGTCTCCATAAACAAGTTAAAGTAAAAGAAAAGGCAATAAGAAACTAATTTTATTTAGTGATAGAAAGCCAACAAGGGGAATTTTGAAGTTCATTAAACTGACGTGTCTTTGACAAGGTTTTCAAGACTCCTGTTAGCTGGCTATAAACATTGGTTAAAACAAGTGATTAATTCTAACCCTTTAGCCCGACCTGCTTGGAATTCCAGTGGATAATAGTATGTTTTGTGGTTACTTATCTGGGAACACAAGTATGTAGGGAAGTAATAAGCTTGTAATATGTCAAACTAATTAACTTGCCATTTCCCCTTTACTTGTTTTGTTACACCCCCTTTGTATATTACAATAGGTATTATGTACGAAGTACAGTTTGTCTATAGTAATGTTAAGTCAGACAAAAAGTATATGTGGTTATTTAGTTTTGAACTAGACTGGGGAAGCATTTCTGAAATTTCTTTGTTTTGATATCATAGGCTTCTCCTACCCTACCCATCTCTTCATCCCACTTTTTTTTGCAGGGGTTGGGTGGGTTCTCATACCTTCTTGTATCTATATCTTGGGGAGATGCTTGAACTGAAATCCTGGATAGAAATTCAGTATATCTGTATAGTAACTAAACTTCACAGGGACGCAGGTGGCGCTGTGGGTTAAAGCCTCAGCGCCTAGGACTTGCCGATCGAAAGGTCGGCGGTTCGAATCCCTGCGGCGGGGTGCACTCCCGCTGCTCGGTCCCAGCGCCTGCCAACCTAGCAGTTCGAAAGCACCTCCAGGTGCAAGTAGATAAATAGGGACCGCTTACCAGCGGGAAGGTAAACGGTGTTTCCGTGTGCGGCTCTGGCTCGCCAGAGCAGCGATGTCACGCTGGCCACGTGACCCGGAAGTGTCTCCGGACAGCGCTGGCCCCTGGCCTCTTAAGTGAGATGGGCGCACAACCCCAGAGTCTGTCAAGACTGGCCCGTACGGGCAGGGGTACCTTTACCTTTACCTTTAACTAAACTTCACACCACTTATATATATCATCTAATGATATTAGACAAATTCTTGGAGTATAAGGCTGTCAGTGGCTACTAACTGTGATGGCTGTATACTACATGCAAGATCAAAGACGGCATGCTTCTGAATATCATTTGTTGCGGAATAGCAGCAGGAGAGTGCTCCCAGGCTCATGACTTCCTTGTGGGCTTCCTAAAGACACCTGATTGATCAGGTGGGAAAAAACAGGATACTGAACTAGGCATTCCTTTAATCTGATCCAGTCAGGCTCTCCTTTTGTTCATATTCATACAGTTGGTAAGGTTGCTGTACTTGGGGAGGAGGTGTTAGTGAAAGAAGCTGTGCCATGTTGTATTGCTGCATTTTCTGTTGTGCTCTCTTTTTCTTCCTCATCATTGTTTTTAAACTAGTCTTCCGCTTTTGTGGCTTAGTCGCTGCTCATTTCTGTTTGCTTGTTTTCCTTCACTGATTCTCAGTCCCTGTCCCACTGGAGCTCACATTTGTTCCCATTCAATTTACTGAAACATGAAGTGGCTTTATTGGACTTAAGAGCTGATAATCCTTAAGATGGGAGGCCGGGAGTTTATGACTTGGTAGCCTCTGCCTGAAGCTTTGTGCAAATCCATTCATCCATTTAAAACATCAGCTTCTGTTCTCCTGTTTGGAAGCTTTTTCTTCTAAAAGAGAAGGCTTAGAAGATTTTAATTTAAACTGAGAGGTGCCACTACCTGAATGTGTTTTAGAAGTTGCACATATGCTTAAATCAGATCTGAGAGGATTGGAGAGGCTTGAAACTATCTTAATAAACCTTGGAAGACAAGTCTTTGGTTTGAAGCTGTACTCTCTGTTCTGGAGAGGAGCACTCTTGGTTTGAAGCTGATGTGCTACACCTGCTGTAAGTTCTGTAGCCACAGAAATTGCCTTCCCCCAGCTCTGCCATTGAACTTAAATTAATGAACGGAGCTTTGATAGAGTACCCTCTCTATATAAATATAACTCTGTCTTATTCAAATTAACTTTGAGACTCCCAAATTGTCCTTGGTGCATAGCTATAAACCAGAAATGAGTACAGCATATTGAAATAGATGTCTGGTTGAGAGGAAATACCACCAGAATTACCGAAACTATAAATTCCATTTGGTGTATCCTTTGATCTGTGTTTCATATTCTAAAATAATCAGCTCTGAAATATTTTTTTTAATAAGGCAAGAAAAGTATTTTTAATGGCTGAACAAATCACGTGTTGCAGAAGCTGCTGTCTTTGAGATGGCAAATCCTTGCACCGTTCTTCCCGATCAGGAGTGAAGAGATACATTGAGAGTTTTCCCCTTTGTGCTTGTCTGCTCTGTTATCAAATGCAGGTAGTAAAATAAATTGTAATGAAAAGTGAAACTGTCTGAATTGATGCAGCAGGAGCAAACTTATGCATTCACTTCAGTTCTTATTTACTGAGATAAAAGTGGACGGGCTTCAGCAGGTGAAAATCACCTCCGTCTCCCTCTGTCTCTGTTTCATGCAAAACCCACTGATCCAAAACAGAGCTGGTAGATCAAGTTTATATTTTGCCAGTCTCAAATCGCTGTTTTCAGAGATTTCAGCACACACAAAACATGATTGCCTGAGAATAACAACAACCCCTATATTTTTTTCTTGGTTATTGTAGCATTAAGTTGCATTGCTTTTTTCCTAGAAGACTGCTGTGACTGTAGAAATGACAGATAATCTCTCAAATGGATTTGATAGCTTTTCATTATTAAAAGCTTTTTTGGCACCCTCCTTCAAGACTGAAGGGAGTTGGTGTCTTGGAAAAGAGAATATTGGACTGTGCTTTAGTAAACCAGGTCAGTGGCTTACTTGGTCAATTCCATTGTCTATGTAACTTGCTTAGTGATTTCTGGTCTAATAGGGATGAGCTTGGTTTCTGGAAGGTTTGTTCCTTCTGTCTGCGTGATAGTGTCCATGTCCCCAGTTTATTGTCACATCTTAACCAATTTGACATTCATTCTACCATGAATGTATATGCATGTAAAATGGTAGGGAGTTTGAGGTACAGGGAAATTTGTGGAGTTGACAGATAATTTTTATACGTTTTGTGAGGATATTTCTGTCAAATGGATTAATGAAATAAATGAATTTGGCTTGCTTCCTTCGGCTCAGGTGCAGGGTTTCTTTCCTGCAATCCAACAGCTTCACTTTGTGATTCTTTTGGATGTAATGTCTATACAAGTGTTGGGTAGCTCAGTCAGTAGAGCTTGAAACTCTTAATCTCAGGGCTGTGGGTTCGAGCCCCACGTTGGGTGGAAGATTCCCGCATTGGAGGGGATTGGACTAGACGACCCACGTGGTCCTTTCCAACTCTACAGTTCTTTGATACTATGAAAATGGACAGTAGACTGGATGTACTTAGGTCAAGGCCATATTTTAGGGAGAAGAGGATCTTAGAAACCTTCTCACAAAGTAAATTTAATTGCAGACCAAGTCAGGCTGATGTGAGGGTCATGAAGTTTGCACAACCATAGGCTACAACAGTCTCCAAGACTCTGGGCTTGCAGTGTTTCTTTATTTTGCTAGGAGCCACCGGTGCAGTGCAGATACTGTAAACTGCAACTCCCATCATATCTTACCATTAACCATGGTGGCTGGAGCTGATGGGAGATGTAGTTCAAAACATTTAGAGGGCAACATGTTTGCTTACATCCCATGCAAATTATCTAATGCTTTGTGAGAATGATCCTATGTCCATGTGGTTGAACAGATCCTGCCCCCACTCTCAGTTGCATATTTCTTTCTCATAGTGAACATATTGACTACCATTCTTTCCAGTCTTACGGAACTAAGGATGGAATTTGGTGTTGCACTATTAGAAATCAGCTTGCCAGAAGAAACAATCCCCCCTTCCCTGTGGACTGTTCTGGGGTTCCTGTGACCCCCGGAGCCAATTTCAAGGGGGCAGGGGGGAATTCCCACTGCACAAGCAGAAGCCCTTCCTGCTGATGGTGTTCATTGGGTGAATTCTGCCAATGATCTTCTTTATTTTTTCATACTAGTTTGGGTATTTTATATTTGTGACCAAAAACTTGAGATCGTATGCTAGAATGAAAGATTAATGTTTGGTATGACAAGTAATTTTATCCCCGTAGGCAAAAAAGTGTCTCATATCTGTGACTGACACAAGTTTGTTGGCCTGTCAGTTACAAGTTGATCCCATCCAAATTCAACTTCTGTCACATTCACTTAATTTTAGTTAATTGTAAGATTAATCTTTTCAGGCTAGGTATCAGTATGCATAATAAGTTGTCTTCCCATAGAGCTGTGGGGAATGAAAACTAGAGAACCTTTCACAACAAGAAGACGATCTCTTCCTTTGACATAGCAAGCAGCCTTTGTTTCTCTTTCATTCCTCAGGATCCATGTCTAGAGATTATTGCTAATATCAATATAGTATGCCAACACAATAAGTCTTCAGGTTTTAAAAGCCTCTTCTTATCTCATTCTTGTACGCCAGTACATATTTTAGCACTTGGCATGATGTTTTCTAAAGCAGAATCCATTAGTTAGAGGTCAGATTCTTATTTTTAGGTTCAGTCATAGAATCTTAGAGTTGGAAGGGACCCCCAGAGTCATCTAGTCCAACCCCCTGCAATGCTGGAATCTCAGCTAGAGCATCCCTGACAGGTGGCCATCCAACCTGTGCTAAAAAACCTCCAAGGAAGAAGAGTCCACCACCTCTCATGGGAGTCTGTTCCACTGCTGAACAGCTCTTACTGTCAGAAACTTTTTCCAAATGTTTAGTTGGAATCTCCTTTCTTGCAACTTGAAGCCATTACAACATTGAAATGGAAACACCCAGTCTTTTCTTGCTACATTTGCTAGAGACAAAGTTTGCCTATTTCAAACTTAACCACATAGCATTTTAAATACACAAACATAACTTTTTATGTACATTGAACTAATATCCTTAAGATGAACTTCATGATTTTTAGACTTTTTTATTGTGCAATTGAATATTATATGGATGCAATGCATTCTCTTGATTTAGATATTTGTATAGTTTTGTTCTGAAGCTCCTGTCTCACATCCACACTAAGTGATATAAGGATGAAAGCAAACCAGCTATTTAAGTGCTAATTTATAGGGCTTTGTGTGGTCTCTTTATTCCTGACCATAACTATGCAATATAATGGCGACCTTTGTGCTCTGGAGTAATTGAGGGAAATGGCACGATTTAATTGATTTGGTTGAACTTATTCTTTTTTCTGTTAATTAAAAGTTCCAGGGTGTGTAGCATGTAGCTCAGATAAAGTGTGGGAGTTCAAATGCAGGGCAGTGCTTGGTGACACTCAGGCTTTGGGGAAGGAATGTGAGATGGCTGGTTAAGAAGTCAGAGCTGGTTCAGCATTAATGCCAGAGCAGCTTTGCATTGACATTGGAGGTTGCACAGGGCATTGGCAATCTTTTTTAAACGATGAAGAGGGAATACACTGTGTATAACAAAAGCAGTTTATCCATGTGTCCAAGTATCTAATTTAGCATTCCCAGTAATACTTCACATTTTCAGGGCAATTGTATGTACGCCAATTATTTGATAATGGTACTTGCTGTATGGGGAGAAAGCAAAGTCAGAAGCAGCCAGATCCAAATTAGTTTCTAGGTTATACTTCCGAAGGGCTGCCTATCCATCAGGTTTAGGTAAGCGAGAATTTCCAATGGTAAGGCTTGTAAGTTGCTGCAAACCTGCAGCATGGGACTTTTTGTCCCTTTCCTGTATCTCTGAGAAATTCCTTGTTGTTCTTATAGTACATCCATCACTCTCACTGCTCAGAATATGCAAAAGTACTATTCTGCCAATGCTACATATTTTAGAAAGATATAACATCAAACTAAGTCTCTCACGTTATCAGGCTGGTTTCATAAGCTTTTGATTGGAACCACCTGGAGGAGCCTTCTAGTAGAAAAGGTGAGTGGCTTGGAAAGCTCTTAAAATTAGATGTTAAGTTATACTCCTAGTCAAGCATACTAGTTAACCAAATAGATCAACATAAACATTATTTGTAGGATTATGCTGAATGTTCTCTCATTTCAGTTTTGAAGTAAAGCAATGCTTTCATGATGGGCAAAATATACCTGCCCAGAGAAAAACAACCTTATGTATGTTCACATTATTTTCAACCTCTTAGCAGGAAATGGGAAGAAACAAATGGCAGCAGTTTGTGCCTTTTTTCCTTTGTAGAGGGATTTATTTAGGTCTTCTTTTTCCTTAATAGAGCCATTCATATAATGAATGAATGACAATGCTATGTAACCAATGTGTTTTGCTATGTAGCTAATGTGTTACTATTTCTGATAATCCCAAATAGCTAATATTACTAAGCAAAAGCAAATCAAAGTCAATTCAGAGCGCTGCTTCTTTGATTACTCAAATGGTGATTTTAGCTGAGGGATCACATCCTACAGAACAGAATTGCATCATGGCGCTGCTGTGAATCCAGTCATACCTAGCTACATGTTGATGTCTGTGAGGGAACACAAATCTCATCCAGAGTGAGAGGGTAGCAGTTCCTGGATAGCTGAGGAATTCGGTCCACTTTTGAAGCAACCACTGAAACATTGCCTAATGTATGGAGAAAGCTTTTAATACTGGCAAAAATGTTTAACAAAAAATATCCCTACTTAGTGCATATAAAGGGGGATGAGAGAGAGAGACAGAGAGACTGCTAAAAGCAACACTGCTGAATGAAGGCTACTATGGGTACAGTCCAGCCCAAGTAAAGTCTGTTTACATCTAATTGATTTTAATGAGGCAGACTTAAGTCTTTGATTACTTCTATTGAAATAAATTAGACTTAGAATTTGTCATATTTGTGCTTTTATTTGTGGCCTTGCAGTGTAGTTTGCATTACCTAGAGTCATTCTCTTAATTTTTTCAGTGGTTTGGAATTCTAAAGGACATTCCATTGTCCTTGATCTACTACTGTTAAGCTCATTGGCTCAGCTGTGATAGAGACAGATCTCCTCCTTCAGTTCGGCCATAGTCTTCCTTCTATTCGTCTATGGGAGAAACAGTAACAAACTCTGCACCCCAAGGCAGCTTCAGTCAGCTAGCCATTGGCAGAGAGCTGACAGGCCCTGCAATTTCCAGCAGTAGCTGTGCCACCAGAGGCCATGTGAAGTGGCTCATAGTCATGAATCATCCCTTCCCTACAGCAGTAACAGCCAAGCTGAAACTGTGCTAAATTCTACAGGTGAACTCTTTGGCTTAACTGCTGCCATTCTCTGCTGGACTGCTTGCCTCAGAAGGTCTGCTCCTCCTTTCAAACTTGTTTAGAGTTAGATCATGCACAGAGAACCCTTATAACACTGGTCAACAACAAATTTGTTGTCTGCGTTTTTTCAGTTGATTTAGGATGAATTTGATCTGCTGAATCTGAAAATCACATTGGTTTTGCTCAATCAGGTCAAGTTTTTGAGCTACGGCCACGTGTCTTTTTTTACGTTTTTGTTCACATGTACGCTTGTGTGGAGCATTTTAGAAGAAGTTGGTGGGGGTAAAATGCCATGTCAAATAATTGTTTTGATTGGAAATGATTATTTTAATGACAAGAAGTATTCAGGTCCGATATGTGTGATTATGCCGAAAAGGGATCACTTTGAAGTCATAAAACCTCAAAATCTTCCATAAATTGGTGCAGCTCCATAAATTGGTGGGATCAACAGAAAGAACCGGAGCAGCCTCAAGTATCCTGATCTTCAATCAGCACATCATCCTGTAGCTCATTGTGATGAAATTCCAGTGCCTATCTTTGGAGAACTTCCTGACATTAGTGACGAAGATGCCTCCAATGTTGAAGGACATGAAGAAGAAAAAGTGGTTCTTGAAGATGATGCTCCACATCCATTTTCCCAAAAGGAGTTGAATGATCTAGTTCGTGACCTCAGCTTATCAAAGGACTCTGCCGAACTGTTGGCATCCAGATTGAAGGAAAGAAACCTCCTCTCTGACAGTGCTCGCATCAGCTTCTTCCACAACAGGCATCAAGAGTACCTCCGTTTTTTCTCGGAAGAGAAGGACTTGGTGTACTGTGCAGATATTGCGCAGCTTCTGCTCAACCTTGGAGTGCTACAGTATGAACCCAAAGATTGGAGACTGTTCATTGACAGCAGCAAGCGATCACTGAAATGTGTTCTGCTACATAACGGCAACCAGTTTGCCTCTATACCCCTGGCTCACTCGAGTACACTGAAGGAGAACTATGAAGCGGTGAAGTATGTGCTGGAGAAAATTGGTTATGATCAGCATAAGTGGTTTATTTGTGTTGACCTGAAGATGGTGAACTTTTTGTTGGGACAACAGTCTGGCTTCACCAAGTACCCATGTTTTCTGTGCATGTGGGATAGTAGGGACCGTGCTCAGCATTACACGAAGAAGGACTGGCCTGTGCAGGAGGAATTGGTGCCTTGCAAAGAAAGGAACGTCATCAACGACCCTCTGGTGGACAGAGACAGAATACTCTTTCCACCCCTGCACATCAACCTCGGCTTAATCAAGCAGTTCACCAAGGCTCTGGACAAGGATGGTGACTGCTTCACTTACTTGTGCCAGGCTCTTCCAGGATTGACCATGGAGAAGTTGAAAGCTGGCATCTTTGACGGTCCTCAGATCCGTCAGCTCATCAGAGATCCACAGTTCGGAAAGTCAATGAACGAAGTGGAACTGGAAGCTTGGAAGGCATTTGTTCTGGTAGTGAAGAACTTTCTTGGCAACAATAAGGCCAGAAACTATGCAGAACTTGTCAACAACATGCTGACTGCTTTCAGAAACCTGGGCTGCAACATGAGCGACAAGATGCACTACCTATTTTCACATATGGACCAGTTTCCTGAGAACCTGGGTTCAATGAGTGACGAGCAGGGGGGAGAGATTCCATCAGGACATGAAAGAGATGGAGACCAGGTATCAGGATCGCTGGGACGCAGTCATGATGGCTGACTGCTGTTGGACTCTGAAGAGAGACCACCCTGCCGCTGAGCATTCCAGGAGTTCCAAGAAACGGAAGTTCAAACCCTGAAGTTTGAAAAATGGTGAAGCAACATGCAATTTACATGTACTTACCTTTATCAATGCCCACCTGACCTGATGGAGAGAAACGGATGCCATTTCCTGATTCAGCAGTGCAAAAATACCCTAAATCAGTTGTAGAAATCTAGACAACATTCAAAAAGTAAAAAATTGTTGCCCAGTGTAATCACTTTTAGACTGTCCAAGTAGAGTACAGTAGTAAGACATGTGGTGGGAGACAGTGTGTTTCTGAATAGCAGTGATTTGAAGCCACAGGAGGGGAGAGTGCTCTTGTAGCTCTTGAAAACCATTTGTTTTCAAGCAGTGTGCTGTGGTATCCTGGGGTACCTTGAATGATGGTCAGGGGTGTCGCAGGCAACACTGGCCTCTGTCCCTCTTCCATTCCCTTCCTCTTCTGATGCCCTCTTGCGTCTCTGCCTCCCAAAGGCTTGCACAGCTGTTTATTGCAGCAGCCCTGGCTATAAACTCCAGAAATAAATGGTGCCTCTGGGAGGTGCCTTTCTTTGGGATGGGGGGCAGCTCAGAGACCTGGAGCAGCAGCAGCAGCTGCCCAGAGGACTCCCAAGGAAGGAGGAGAGGAGGCTGAGAGAAGACTCCACAAGGGAGGGTGTTCGAAAAAGAGTGAGAGAGGCTGCCAGCTCTGCAGGCAAGGGGTTAACATAACTGGGCTCATGAGCCCCACATGCGTGCCACAAAAAGAATGTAGTTGGTCAAGGGAGCTGTGGACTCAAGAAGGTTGAAAACCTCTGCCTCAGTTGAACCTCTTAAGTAAATACCATCAAACCCACAATGAGAAAATGACCACACTGGCAGAGCCCTCACTCGATAAAATACTATGTTGTGGGTGTATTTATTTCTTTTCAGGGAACATATGAATATTTTATGGCAATATTAGCACATGTTCCATTCTTAAATTGCCTATAGGTTCATACATGGCAATAGATTATCTTTAGCTCTGAGAAAACCTTGCCTGGTTGTGGAATCATTTTCTAACATGCAGACTTAGGCACCTGCATACATTAAAAGCTGTATTCTTCTGTTAAGTTTGCTACCCAAATTATACAGTTGCATGTTCACCTGCAATCTGTGCCCTTGTAACTAGAAAAAAACCATATGTGAGCTTGTGAGCTAATTTTCCATATGAAGAAGTAGCACTTTGTGGTATTTCTCTTGCTTAGTTAAAGCATTATTTAACAATGCCGTCAATGTAGCTTGAAGCCCAGAATGACCGTAGCCCATGCTTTGATTCCTCTTGCTGTAGTCACTTTAAGATTGGAGAGTCTTGGGTATTTCTTTCTGGGGAAGTTGGAAGGAAAATGCCACAATATATGTCTAAACCAGCTTTGTTTCCCTTATTGCCTATACCAAAGTGAGAAGAGAGTTTTGTGTTTGTATCTTGGTTATAGTTTATTACAACCAAGCTAGTTTATCATTGCTATTCTACATTTCTGTTTAATAATAATTGATAATAGTAAATCAAAGCAGCTTACACTGACATTAAATTTATCAACATAAAAACAAATACAGTAGTACCTCGGGTTACATACGCTTCAGGTTACAGACTCCGCTAACCCAAAAATAGTACCTCGGGTTAAGAACTTTGCTTCAGGATGAGAACAGAAATCGTGCTCCGGCAGCGTGGCAGCAGCAGGAGGCCCCATTAGCTACAGTGGTGCTTCAGGTTAAGAACAGTTTCAGGTTAAGAATGGACCTCCAGAACGAATTAAGTACTTAACCTGAGGTACCACTGTATAAGAAGACATGCCCATTAAAACAGTACAGTGACAATAATAAAAGATCACTTTAAAGACATGGGGTTTGATCCAAGCGTACCCTTTTATTCATGGAATCAAGCGTCAGTAACGTCACATTCTGTGCTGTTCTGGAGGGTCCCTCAAATACATTTTCAGGGGTGCACTAGGTTGATAGTGGAATTTGTGAAAATTGTGCCCCCTACACTACCATTTGTGGGTGCCTTTCCCCAAGTGGAATTCCACTCCAACCTTATGAAGTGAAGTTAGTTTAAAAATATAACCCAAAATAGCATGTATGTCTCTCTGCACTTCCTTAAAAAAAGTGTACATTCCTTTTTTTAGTAAGTGTGATATCTCTTTGATTAGGTTACTTAGGAAACCAGTTCCCCTGAAGGAGATGGGACCTCTCATGCTGCTGTTAATGACTTTTGGTCATTTGCTGTGTTTTGTTTTGCTTTGAGGCAGAGTTCCAAAGAGTGTTTTGTTTGAAGTATAATTTCACTATGATTTTTGTGGAGAATAGAATGTAAACCAGATTTATTCTTTAACTGCAAGCCACGTACATGACTTTTTCGTGTGAATAAGAACTTGATCGATATGCACTGGAATAAGAATATTTCTAGTGAACTGCATTAAATTGATGAACATACCCTATGGGGAAATGCTTTTTTGTTTCTGTGTAATTCCATTACTTAATTATGGGAAAGCCTGCTATGTTAAAATTACACCGCTCAGGTTTCATGAGAGGCTGTTAACACTTGGCTACTTCCCTGCCAGCTTGCATAATAATTAGCTTCATGCAGAGTAAAATAGTGGGACTTCAAATGAAGTAAATATTGCTGCGCACGAGCAGGATCTGATATCACATTTTATAGGGTCAGTTAGAGGAAAACAGATTGTTAGTTCTGTTAGAAATCACCGTGATGAGTGCACAACAAATACTCTTATTCTTTATACTGTGCTCGACTTCCCAGTAATAATTGACCACCCTACATCCAATATTGTGCAGCAAACTGAAGCAATGTGATTTGTCTTGTCTTCAGTTCAGTATGGTTTTAAATACCATTACTCAGGAGCTACCTCGTTCCCAAGTTTGCCTTGTGAAAATACATCTAATGGTGCAAATGAAGCTGAAGCACATACATCAAGTAATGTTCGAGAGATAAGACTGCTGATTAATGGATCTGTGTGACCGGGAGTGACGGATGGATAAGTAAATCTTCTGAAGAATCACCACTAGGAGACTGTATGTTTGGAATGAAGGGGAGGGTGGAGGAAAAAACTTTTTTTTTTCTTTGCATGATGTGATATTAATAACCCTTCACCCCAGATAGAAATAAGATCATTGCGTTTTTATTAATCACAAGCAGGAATTCAAGAACTGTGTGGGATGGATTATAACAGGAGAGAGGATTGGTGAATGGTGAGAAAGAGGAAATTTTTTATGACGCAGTTTAAAAATGGCGTCTCGCCAAGACAGGCTTGCCGGAGAAAGAAGGACAGGGGGAGGAGAATCAGGATCATTCGAAAGAGAAGGAATGTTGGAACGCAAGCTTGTCCTGACAGAGCCTCCTGATTCATTTGATTTATTTGGCAAGCCTGAGAAAAGTAAAGGACAGACCGAAGATTTTTTTTTTTATGGAAGCTTTGAACAGAGGCTGTCCCTGAACGATATGATCTTTGAAGAGTACAAAACCCACACAGAGGATGCCTGTTTTCAATCTGCTTGTGAAAATTATCAGAGATCGCAAAGAAAGGATTATACCATGACAACAAGAAGAGAAAGAAAGTAATAAAGGACTATCTGGATTGAACTGGATAGAACTGTCTAATTAAAGCAGTAATATAAGTGATGTTTGGACTCGTTCGGAGTTATGGACTTGTGCGGAGCTTGATGTATGGGTACCCCCAACAAAATTTAAAATTTGGCTGTATAATTTGGAACTAATGTGATTTGGATAATGTGATGTGATTGGCCTGTTAATAAAAAATATTTTTAAAAAAAGAAAATACATCTAATGGGATGGAGTGCATACTAAATTGAGATGAATGAGGCAAACTGGCATGGACATATAGGATGAAATCTGTCAGAGAGCAAGATTTTTAATTATTTGATGGCCAGTATTGTTCTGTTGAACTGCTGAGTCTTCCTCAATCTGCTGCGTCTGTTGGCTATGTTCAGATGACACAGTTAACTTGTTTACTGGGATTGGAACAAGCCTTAGGCTTTGGCTCTGTGGCCTACCAAGCCCTAAACTGCTGTTAATCTTTATTATGGTTTGTTGAAATAAGCCAGCTTTAAACTAATTTCAAGTTAGCTTGTTTCATACAAACCATGGTTAACCTTGGTTTATTGCGTTTGGACTAAAAGGCAAGGTGAATCAAAAGTTTACAAGTGAACATAAATTGGTTTTGTAAACAGCAGGACTCTGTACTCTGGTGCAGATGTAACACTGGCTATTACCAAACCATTCTTTGCATATTGGGAGCCAGCGTTGGGTTTCACCTTGGTTGACGATTACTTCTGCACTAGTGCTAACGAGGGTTCACATGTGATGCTATACTGTACGTAAGGCAAACAGAAGAATGGATGGAATACATAATTGCAGTGCTTTTTTTTTCTAAAAAAAATATTTAGGGGAAAACTCATATTGAAACTCTCATTTTCCTACTCATATTAAAATATTGCTCCTCAATGAGGCCAAACTTAGATTCACAAAAATGTTGTGCGGTATGTGTACCCCTGCATACCCCCAGAAAAAGCACTGCCTAAATTGTTTTCTTAGAAAACCCTCCCTCCCTTCCCATTTGTGTTTTTAAATGTAGTTCTACATATTCTGGTGCAAATAAAGGTGTCCCTCCACCCATCCACACACTTTCCCTTTGCTTCTGGCTCTGAAATCCTATCAGATGCCAGACTACAAAATAAAAAATCTAAACCATGATTACTTTTTATTTAAGAGGGATTAGAGGACACTTGCATTGCAAAACTGTGTTGCTGGCACCAATACGAAACAAAACACAACAACTTGTGCAACAGATTTACTAAATTACAAGTCTCAGTGAGGACTTTTTGTTAAATCTATGGGAATTGTGGCAAGGGATTGACTCATTCTGCTTCAGCAAGAAGAGCTCATTGGCTTCATGACATTACATTTCGTTTCAACTCTTCCTGAACCATGTTGAACTTCACTTGGAACGTTCCTCTGCTTTTTTTTAATCCTGAAGCTGTAATCAAAGAACATACAAGGAATGAAAAAAGCTTACGAGTGCCTTAATTCAACAACCTAGGCATGTTACAAAAAGAAACAACCCACAAAGCCGCAATCCTCTGTAAAGGCTAACCTAATCAGTCCTATTCCAAATCTATGCCGTTTATCTCTAGCAGTCCCCGCCCCCCGGGTTTTGTCTCGAGGCATACCCTTTTCTGCGATGAAATATGCACCTCTGCCCTGGGAAAGAAGCATATCACACAGATGATCTGATGAATAGCTATTTGTGCCTTATATTTAAGCCCTTGCTATCCCTTCTTCATGACTCTTCATATATTAACAAGTGGGCATCTTTTTCAGCACTTCCAGAAAAGAGATACAGAAGATAATATTTTCTAGCAAGAGGGGATGATTTAAATCAAGATGGTTTAAAATCAGTGATTTGAATGAGCAAGAAAAAGGAGGTTGATTTAAGTCGTTTTCTTTTGATACTACTTCACATATTTCCTAAAAGATGGTGCAAACTACTAAACTCTGTTAATTTACAGAATATTGCTTACCCTGTTCCATATGTACAACCAAGCCTTGCATCTCTTAGTCTCAGTATACATTTTACATACTTCCTTCTTTTTCCCTGTAGAGGGAATGTCTCTAAAATGTTCTCATATAGGATCTTTCTTATGACAAACACCCATGACAATCTGCAAAGTTAGCAGTAGAATCCTATTTTCCCAGGAGTAAAGCACCTCCGGGTGCAAGTAGATAAATAGGGACCGCTTACCAGCGGGAAGGTAAACGGCGTTTCCGTGTGCGGCTCTGGCTCTGGCTCTGGCTCTGGCCAGAGCAGCGATGTCACGCTGGCCACGTGACCCGGAAGTGTCTCCGGACAGCGCTGGCCCCTGGCCTCTTAAGTGAGATGGGCGCACAACCCCAGAGTCTGTCAAGACTGGCCCGTACGGGCAGGGGTACCTTTACCTTTACCTTTAAATCCTCTTGAATTCAGTAGGGCTTTAACTATAAGTGAGTATAGGACTGCAGCACAAATATGGGGAATAATAGGGACCTGAGCGCTGCACAATTTTGTCTTCCAGTCTTCTTTCCGGTTGCTCCTTTCTGCTTCTCTTGGTCCACATTTAACAAAAATGAGGTATCCATGATTGATAGGTCAAAGCAGGGGTGATTATTACTAGGCAGACTAGAGCTGTTGATTCTCATCAGATTAAGATGAAATGCCTATATCTGAGTAATGATAAGATAGGTTCTTCATTGAGACAGAAAAATCTATCTGGATATATCTGATGGAAGGGGTTGATTCAGTGCATATAAATGAACTGTAGGTCTAACACAGCCTTGTGACTATACCCCACCCCCAAGTTACTACTAGCCTGTTAAAAGAAAAGAAAAAGCACTAACCTGCTAGGTGCTGTCCAAAGAGGGATGGAGAGCGGCATTTCTGCGCTGGGTGCAGAGGAGAGACAAGGTCTCCATCCTTCCTCCAACAGCCCACTCCTTTCTGTGCATGGAATCCTCGTTGTCAGTGACTACAAAGCTACTATCAAGGTTGGCTAATGTGCTTATATCCAAATTAATTTACATTTGATCTCTTTATTATATAAGAGAAACTTAGCAAACCTTGTCAGAAGAATTCCTGTGTAGGAGTTTCCACTTGTGCAGTGGGGCTTTCCCCCCACTCTCCTCCCCCTGTGGCCCTGAAATTACCTTGTGGCGGGGAGTTGGGAGGATCCCCATAATAGGGTGGGTGTGGTTTGTTCTGCTTGTGCAGAGAGAATGTTCATCACAGTGCAAAATTGAATTCCACCCTCCGTATTTTCAATTACTATTTTTAAAAAATCTTAAATCTGATTTTTAGTCCACCTAACATGCTTATATTTGAGAGGAAGCCAATAGAGACATCAAAGGTGGTGAATATGGGATTAATCTCAGTACCAGGTCATATGTCTATCCCCAAGATAGTAACGTCAGCACGTGGGCCGGTGCAGCTGTAGCATTTCTCCCTGAAATGTGGTTAAAGGAATTGAACTGGGCTGCAGTGTTGTGCTCCTCTCCCTTAGAAAGTCAGGTGGCCCTCTGCCTTCACCATAATGAGAGGAGTATAACTATTACATTTGAACTCCCCAGTGGTGCCTTGGCTGCTTCATTTCTTTATGTCAAGGGACTTTGTCTGAATTTGCCATAGTGTGAAAATCTCCAAAGTTGCCATATCAGAGAGAAATTATTTCTGAAGTGTTGTTTTTTCCCCCTGTCACTTGAGAGCAGTTTCAGATAAAAGGTTTTAGAACAAGGAGGTCAAGTGTGTGACAGCCTGTTTTCCTCTGCCCTAGAAATATATTTATGAACTCGCACTCAAGTCCCCCCCCCACTCCGCAAAACCCATTTTTTGTTTTATTTTAGCTGAAAGAACTTCCTCATCCTCCGGTGCCCTTGAGAGCACATTGAGATAGGCGTACAGTGTTTGTTTGTTTCTGAGAGCAGAACATTCATTAGAAGCCGGAGGAGATTGCTTTCCATTCCCCTCTCTCACTGCAACAGACATCCAAATGCCAGGGACACAAGAAGGTTTTGTTCTAACCCAGAGTGTGAACTCGCACCATGAAGAAAGTGGCTGGGGATTCTTTCTAGCTTTCAAGTGCCGTGGGTTGAGGTGATCTTCAGCACAGTACATTTACCTGCTTACCTCATAAGCTAGATGCTCTTCTCTACTTAATGTCACAACCCACCACATAGTGAAGCTTGATTAATTCATTTGATTCCTGAGGGTATTGTCCTGGATTGTGCCTCTTCTGAGTCCTCTTCCAGGCTAGGCACTGTACTCCATGCCAGACCAGCAGTCACTTCCAGATGCAAGCAATTGCGGAAAGTTAACTTCCTAAATAGTATTTTCTGCAGCCACAAATTCCCCATTTGGTTAGTTTGGGACTCTGCTTTAAAAGATCTGGACTGCTCTTCTATTTAAGTCACGCCAGAGGGAACGTAGCATTCTATAGCATTGGCTGTACTGGATACAAAGACCTGTGAACCTGGTAAATCCTTAGAGTTTGGTTTTCCTGTAATGTGGAAGCCTGAATTAGGCAATTCTGACCTACATAGTTAACAGCAAGAGAGGTTAATTCACAGTTCATTCCCAATTTAGCACAGTAATTAGCTGTTTGTAGAACACTGTTTGTGTTTGTTTTGGAGTTAAATACACATAGACATAAGCCACACTTTTAAAAATCTGCTGCACCTTTATAGAGTGAAATTTAAACTTCCTGACTTAATTTACTAAAACATAATGCAAACGTTTGTTTTTTAATTGGTCAATTTTAAAGCAGACAGATGCTTCGAAAGGAACGATGTAATGAAATTATATCCATTTAACAAAATCTACTGCTTATTATTTGTTTTCCAATTAAGTGTCAGTTAAGAAGCAATTTCTGTAGGTGGGAAGAAGAGGTATAGGCATTGTTTCTAACATTATATAAAGCCCAGAGCTGTAGCTGAAAAAATTGGTCCAGGATCCAGTGGGGCATTTAATCACAGCTCCATCTGCAACCAAGCGCTTTGAATGGATACTAGCTTTTTGTTAAATGTTAACCCTCATTTAATCCTCTTTAATGTTCTTCTTTAACCAGGCCTTTGACTGATTGACATCCAGTGCCCTTTTAAAATATGGTGGGAGTGTTATTGGGTTGTTCTTGTTTTTGTTTTTATTATGTATGTGATTTTATGTTGTGATTTTATCTTATAGGCCCTGAGACCTATGGGTATAGGGCAGTATACAAATATAATAATAATAATAATAATAATAATAATAATAATAATAATAATATCTTCATCAATATGATGCACTTTCTCAGTTAAAATTATGAGTACTTCACTCTTGCAACTAAGCATATGATGGCACACATTTTATGATAAAAAGAGGGGGAAATTAAAGCAAGCTTTTGATCAGGTACTAAAGTCCAGTTCAAACACACTCAGCCTTCTGCATGCAATTGAAGCCCCCTCTGTGGACACACTCATGTGAACAATGTAATATGTGACCTGGGCCATTATCCGATACACCTGTAATCTCCTGACAGAGATTGCCAATAGTGACACATTATTTTTTTTGACTGCCATAGTCACAAGAATTGCCTTTGGTAGCTGTGCATGAGGGCACAAAGTGGACCTCTGGTAGCTTAATACATTTTAAAATAATTTAATATTGAGATGACCTAAATAAGAATTCTCATTAACACATCCCTAGAAACAGACTGGATACATCGCATAATTAAGGTGCGGAACTGGTGGGAATACACTCTTAGTTCTAGTTTTTAAGTGCACTAATAGAGTTGTTGTATAAAATGTCTTCAAAATAGTTTGTACTTTAAAAAAAAATGCACTATTGTTATTTCCTGCCACTGGGTTTCCTTTTATTAATGCTGTTTTTATACTGTTTTAAATGCCATGTTGGGTGGTTGTTGTTGTTGTTGTTGTTGTTGTTGTTGTTTTGTATATATTATGGTGTTAATTTTTATGGTAAGCACCTGAGAGAACTTTTTGTTGCTGGGCAGTGTCTAAATAAAATAGGTAAATAATCAAATGTGCTTTTAAAAATCTCTTGCAGCCACCTTGTATACTTCTGGCATCTTGTTTGGCGTCTTCTTGAACAGCAGCGTACCTATTTTCTTTGAACTTTTTGTGGAAACTGTCTACCCTGTTCCAGAAGGGATTACTTGCGGCGTGACCACTTTCCTAAGCAACATGTTCATGGGAGTTCTTTTATTTTTTCTTACTTTCTACAATAAAGGTAAGCAGTATTTAGATGCTTGTGGAGTATCAATTTGTTAGCACAACGTATTTCAGCTGGGAGTTTTATTTTTGGCTTCACCAGGAAGAGGAGCTTCATGGAGATTCTTCTGTTAACACTAATGATGTGTATAAATCCCTTAGCATTTGTAGAAGAATAGGCCTCCCTATGTGTTCGTCTTTATAAGTCTGCCAGTCAAAGATTGAAATCTTCACATAGAATTGTTCCTTTGAAGGCAGGGCAGTGGGATGCCTTTGAGATAAATACTGTGGTGGCTTAAAAAAAAAAGGACGACAAAGAACCACGTAATGTTATGACCATTAATAACATACGTAGCTAGGCAGGCTAAAACAGCGATAAAACTAATCCAATCTCATGCTTCAGGGTCTAATCTGGTTGTTTCGGGGGGTAAGAAGAAGCATGTGGTTTCTTTTTTGTCTTCCAGACCTGGTCTTCTGACCACACTCACAATTTACAGATTGGCAAAAGAGGGGGTATCTCCCCACTTTCCTATTTTCAGACAAGTTTCGGAAGATCGTAAACTGAGGAGGGGAGAGTTGTGGGTTATGTGTCGCTATAGTGCAGGTGAAGGGAAACTCCTTCAGTTCAAGGTCCCTCCATTTTTGACAGATGGGCAGGGCCACCCACATTTCGATCACCAGGCATCATACACCATAATTCTGGTTTCAAGCCAGCGGCAAGCACAATCTAGTCCCGCAACACTAAAAACAGTTGATGGTCACGTGGGCCTGGTTTGTTCAAAATGGCCTGATGGATACCTTCCCAGCGCAGTGCTATAGAGATAAAGGGTTGGCTCAACCTGAAGCCTCTGAGCTTTGCCCCTGTAGAGCACAAAGGGTGTGGAACCATCTGAAGAATGGTTTCCTTCTGAAACGTACCCTCTCATACAACAGAGAAAAAGTCTTTAGCCTAACGTACATCTTCTTGTACATCTCCCATACTTAGGTTGTATGTGTTTGCAGATGTTTGTTGTATGCATGTACTACATGCTGTTGTTTACATGTTCATGTAAAGTGCCCTGTGTGCACATGTAAATAATGAGCCAGGAATGCAATGGCCCTTAGCTATTGGTTGAAAGGATGAATATTTCTGCAACCTCACATATATCAGTCCTTTCCATATTTGATTTTTCTTCAGCTCTTGCTGTTCTTTCACAAGAACTGCCATAGAATCATCCTCACCTACAATGCCATGATTCCTTGGAGGGAGAATAGAATACACACAGATTTTGCTGTTAGTGCCTCCCAGTATACACTTCTACTGGATATGCCAGCAGAGCAGACTTACAACCCACATGATGACTGCTACTGGTGCATTGTAATGCCATAAGTTTAGTTTCTTGCTTTGAATTATTTTTTTTTAAGCGCATTCTTGTTAGCTGACATCATTTTCGCCAGAAAAAATGGCTTTGACATTTGAAAGCCCCATAAAGACGGTTGCCGTCTTTTAAACAAATATATAGACCACTTACGGTTGGATAGTTTCCATGTATTAATTTGGCAGTTTGAGGGAGAGGAGCATAAGGGAATGTGAGGATACTGGAAACTTTAGTGATTTTATTTAGTTGGTGTACATTCTATTCAATGTGGTAAAAGGTAAAGCTTTTGATGGAATCGATAGCAAAAATATTAGTAGTGGGTGATGCCTAATAGAACATAAAGAGATATTTCTGAAGAAGCAGTGCTGTCTATGATATTGAGAGTTTTGCACCTTTAGCCCTGTGAGTTACTGGGATTAAACCAGACCAGTGTTTTTAGGTGGTTTTAGACCTGAGGGTACATTTAGAGTTCTGTAAAAACAGTGAACAAAGTAGGCATTTCTTCAGAAATACACATAATATTGATAGGGAGGTGGCATTTGCATTGTCCTTGCTTACTGATTAACTTTAATAATTAACCATTGGACAGCATTGGTTTGGATTGCATCTTTTGCTGGAGAAATTACATTTGCTTGTCCTGACAAGCCAAATCAGACTGCTGTTGTTGATTAAAAAGATATTCTTTCAATACAAGACTAGGAAGGCAAAAGAATAGCTGATGGGAGTCAAAAGAATTGACTAAATGAACACACTCTGTAGATCTTTAAAAAGCACTCACAGCTCATTCTGGAATGATTTACAGACTCTGGATTTGAAATCCAATTTATAAATATGGTCTCACTGTGCTCAACTTTCCTGACACATAGCTGTATAAGCCTAATTTTCTTGTGAGCATTTGGAATTGTGGTAGGATGCAGAGATGCTCTTAATCTTTCTCCACCACAATGTCTGCAACAGCAAAGGAGTTGTGAAGACCTCATCCCATCATTGTGACTTACTTACCAAGCAAATTAAGATGGCTACAATTTAATTAATTTTGTTTTTTAAATGTTCCATGACAAAGGTTATAATCAAATCATAAATTTTGTCTCATTGTGTTTATTCCCACTGCATCTTCTTAAATCAAAATCTTTGGTGCTTTATAATGCTTTTCGTTTATGTGTAAATAGTTTTGTTTCTGTTAGTTCTCAAGCATAACAACTAAAGACACAGAATAGGCAAGGCTGTCCTGTGTGCCCCAGTTCAGCTGGAAGAAGTCAAGCAGGGGTGCTGGTCTATTTGATCACCCCTGCTCGATTTCTTACAGTGCCCCTTTTTTCAATGAGGACAACAAGATTGCAGAGGTCTTTCTCCGAAGTGTTTGCCTTAACCTAAATTATGATGCTTTTAAAGAATTGGCTGTTTTTTATGATGAAGTAGGACATGCTTGCATCAATATTCAAGACTAATCTTTCTTCTCTTCCCCCCCCCCCCATCCAGAGTTCTCTTGGTTTAACTGGTGCCTGCCAGGCTCCTGTCTGCTAAGTCTTCTGCTCATCCTGTGCTTCAGGGAATCCTACGATAGACTTTATCTCGACGTCATTGTCTCCGTTTGATAGCACAAAACAGAAGGGAGCTCCAGAAAAGGATGGAAGTTAGAACCCTGCTCTGCCTCTTTCCTTTGGAAATCGAAAAGACCAAAGGTCAAAGCTAAAAAAAAACCCAAACAGTTTTAACATTGACCTTTTAACTGAACTTACAAAGTGGTTTTTAAAGTACACTTCCTAATTTCAGATTTTATTATCTTGATAACGATGGTGAGTGTTGTACTTGAATGGGAATTTGAATATTTTTTTAAAAGCACACACTCAGAAGAATGTGCGTTAGGGAGAAGCTATAGTTTATTAACTGTGAGATTTTTATTTAATAAGCTATTTAACTGGGTATACAGATTTTGTGCCAACTCAAGCCATTTACAAGATAGATACAAAATGAATATCTTACTTAGGGTTTAAGGGAGGAACATATTCACCATCACAAAAAAGTCTATTTTTGCAGCCTAAAGAGTCTAGTAAGAATTCTGATGTTCCAATATTTTTCCTGCTTTTTAAACAATATACTATCCCCCATGGTGTAGTATATGAAAAGACAAGTGTCACTTTGATGGCTAAATATTTGCAACGTAGTTAATCAGGGCTGAACAACTTGTTCCCTCACTATGAGTCCTCTAAGCTGTATCAAAATGAGAATAGTAGGTAGATATGAATTTATCCTTCTAGGATTTTAACTAGGGCCAAATATTTAAAATCCATATAAATGTCTTGACATGCCCCTTGTACACTACATTTATTTTCTAATGAAGCAATTTCTAATGTTTTCTAACCACTCCCCTTCTTGACACATTGAAGGGTCTTCTATCAGTTGGTGCTATATATTCAGTTATGTCTAAAACAATTAATTGCCTTAGTATAGGAATGACATCGGTTGTGAAGGTATCATGGGTCAGTACTACCTTTACTGGGATATTTTTAATTCATTTCTCTATCCAAATACTGCAAGCTGTCCTCCCAATGTTTTATCAAGCTGACTGAACAAAATTTATAGCTTTTCTGGGACAAGTCACGTGTGTTTTCAAGCTAGTTTACAATTTAAAGAGTGCCTATCATGTGTGATTTTGTTTTTAAACAGATATTCAGTGGTGGTACTTTCAGGTAACAAAATTAAATGGCAAATCAAATCGATCCAGATTTTATCTTCTATAGAAAGCTTTCGATCCAGTGGGCAGATCCCACTGGTGGGGGCAGCATTTACCAATTTCTCTTCTCCCTCCCACAGTGTTTCAGCCCAACTCTCTGGAAGACTGAGGGAGGTGGGTGAGGCTGAGGGTGCAGGAGAGCAGGGAATCTCCCTTGTCCACCAGCAGGAGCAAAGTCTGATTCCAACTCAGAGTCTCCAGCCTTGGAACTTTGCATAACGTGGTAGTTGCAGTACTGTGTATCCTGTATTACAAGACCTATTATTTAGTTGGCTTTGTTTTCAAAAGCCAATCTAGCTCCTCCAGTTGGTTTTACAAAGCCTCACGTGCTCATGCTTTGCAAGAAATCTTATGCAAAATACATGTTGCTACCAATCCATTTGAGAGAGGGAATTGTCAACCTGTGTTTACCAAATTGTGGCCAGTATGCTTCTCTACTAACAAATATTTTTAAACACTTTCATGAGCGTTCTTATAGCTCTGTTAATACTGAGTTTTAATCCTGAGCTTGTTCTCTTCCGTTGGTCAGTCGGTCTGTGTGCACGCGCGTAAAATATGTTTGCACATACAAATCTTACGAGTGTATTTTTTAGTAGTAAATTTCCACAGTGTCGAAATTCTAATGATATATTTAGTGCCATTGTCCATTCAAAAAGCAATCTCTTCAAGTAATGACATAGTTTACATAACACAGTTGAGTGACTTTTTTTTTTAAGAGGAGGTAACAAAGCCAACTTGCTCAGGGGCATTTGTGGATTCCACAATCTAATATTATGCTTCAGTGAGAACTTTGAATTTGGATATGTTTCACTCCTTGAAAGAAGTTCCATTCTGCCACTCTTGATTCATTTGGCCACTGTAATTCAGAAATTAAGCAATATTTCTCAGACACATGGCTTTATTCTGTTTGTCCAGTCATTTTATTCTGTGGATAACTGAAATATTTCTTCAGTTTGCATTTAGGATCTTAAATGGAATTATTGGTGTCATTTTATAGCATCAACTTTTTGTTGTTGTTATGGTGCCATTTTGTATTCCATATTGGTTAATAGGATGTGACAGCTTGATGAACTGATCCCTGACAGCTCGTGAAAGACGAAAAACCTTTCTCTTAGAAGTACCTTTCAGCCAAAATATAGCCATTTTAATCTGCAATACAGTGGATGCTCGGGTTGTGAACATGATCCGGGTGGGATGCATGTTCGCAACCTGCAGCAGTGCGTCTGCGCACGTGCAGGTTGCGATTTGGTGCTTCTGCGCATGCGCAAAGTGCGATTTAGCGCATGTGCAACCTCCGAAACCCAGAAGTAACCTGTTCCGGTACTTCCAGGCTTCGGAGCGTCCGTAACCTGAAAAACCGCAAACTGAAGCGTCTGTAACCCGAGCTATGACTGTATAGAAAGATTCTGATTTCCCCTCACTTTACAGGCAGGCTTTTCTGTATTTTTTTCCAAGCAGGCTTCCTCACAGCTCTTGCCACATGATTTTTCTCTTTGGGTACAACACCTACAAGGAGGAACACTTAACACCCTTTCATTGCCCAGTAGGGAACAATCTAGCTTTCATCTAATAGCAATGTCAATTAATACATCCTGGTCCCAGTTACATCAAGGTTGAACCTTCTTTTTGCTAATAAAGTGTTATCCTACTGGGACTGCAGCTGTATACATTTGAAGTACTTTCACAAGAAGCAGATGATGTTTTTTCACATACACATACCCCTCCTGGCTGCCATGTTATTTGTGTGGCATTAGCTAAAATGAGTCCATAGAATCAGGTTAGGTGTTCCCCTTGATTACGCTTTCTTTGTCATCTTCAAGGCATTTCTCACTGTTGGGATTTTAGGGAAATAAATTCTCTGTGTACTCTTAATCTGCTCCCAAGAGGAGTCAAGGCACTTTTTTGTTCCTGATTTTTGTCTTACTTCTCCTGAGCACTTAAAAATGAACTAGAAGATTGGTGCAAGTAGATGTCCTCCCAGTCAGAGGGCAGCTTGGTGGCAACATCGTGACAGTATCCTTTTTTCTTCTTCTTATATTTGTGTTGTTAAAAAGAAATCTCCAACTTGTTGGCTGAGAACTAGAAAATGTGAGTAGGATCTGCTGCTTCATTTCCTGGAGTTGTACTTGGGCCAGTCACTTTTTGAACTTGGTGTCCTCATCTGATGTCTGTGAGATAATACAGGTATAACTTTATTGTCACTGTCTAGGATAAGACAGATCTGTTGTCCCATCTTTTATGTAGTGCAGATCTCCTGCTCAGACAAGGTGGCCGCCTACTCTCACATCTCATATGTAAGGCATACTGGCATAACCTGAAGAGGTGTTATATCCTTGTGTGTGCTGTTGAATGTGTGGGAAACATTTTGATTTTATAAAGATTGAACACACAATGCAAAATGAGCCACCTCCAGGCGTGTGCTTTACTAAAAAGGGAAGTAGATATATAGCCATTAGGTAGAATTAATGAATATGAAGGCTATACATTATACAGTGGCACAAGACAGACTATAAAGGTTCTGATAGCAGAAATTTTGATTTGGTCATTAACCTGCTTTATAATAGTGGTAACTTCTCAAGTTGCTAGGGCAGCAAAAGTGGTTTGGAAAACACTTTTTGGATGTGATGTGGTTGCTTATACTTTTTACTCATCAATTATTTCCCAACATTAAAGTGAAAGTGACATGATTGGCTAGATAGGTACATACAGCAATTGTATAGGAATGGTTAGGGTTATATATAGACTATCATGAAGACACCGAAGAGAAGTTCTTCCATGCAAGTTCTGTTGAAGTGAATAGGAGCAGCACAATCTTATGTTGACCCCCTTCATTCAGTGTAACTTGTACAGGAGAAATTCCCAGTGGACTATATCTTATCTAACCTTGTGCTCCAGGCAGCCTGCACAATATGTTCCCTAATAAATTAGTGAAGTTTTATTATCTGTTAGACATTTGCTTGGTCTCATTCAAATGAGTAGATCTGCCCTTGTTTTTAATGAGTCAGGAATATGAACTCTTCTCAGAGCAGTCTTACATCGATTCTCTCTAAATGTCTAAATATTGAAATGATAATATAATGATTAAATTTAGATCAGTATTTTATCAGTTAACAGTGAAAGGCACTGATTGCCATTCTAATTACATCCCATAGTTTGATGCTAGAGCCACACTTACTTGGGAATTTGGTATCATTCAAACAAATTTAATTTCGAGTAAACGTGTTAAGAATTTACGTGCCAGAGTGTTAAAAATAGGTTCCTGAGAGAATGCACCAAATCTTTTTATCATTGATCATTTCCAGCTTGGGGGAAAAGAATGCCCACCTCTGTCTGTGCTCGGTGACTTGCGTCCTGCCTAGAAGTTCAAACAAGATAAGCATGTGGAATTATTTCCGCATGTGAAATGGAAAATACTGGTCAATGCGGCTGCGTTATGCATGCAGAAACAAATGAATAAGGTCTGTGACATTTAATCACGTAATCAGTTAATCAAAATATTTTGATCAAATGAACACACACACACGGTAATTATAAGTACTGTTGATGACCAATTCCATCATAGAAGTATTTCCAGCCCTTGTGTGAGAGAATGGGGAGTCCCTTTTCTAAGATGATGTGCGCTACCGCACACGTTTTTATTTAGAACTACTGGGTTCTATCCCATGTTGCATGAGCTCTTTCTCTTTGCCCTCTCTACAGGCCACTGTGCCTGCAAAAATCCTCTCCAAAGGGCTGGGAGAACCTGCCCAACATTGAGAGTTGTCCTCTGGGGCTGCAAGGGGTTGCAGGGTGCTGGCGGGGGGAGCAAGGTGTTGAGTGAGATTGCCTTCTGCTTATGCCATGTTGGGTGCAACCCTTAGTTTCTCATATGCAATAATTGTGCAGATTTGACTAATTCTTTAATTATTTGACTAAACCTGAGTTCATTATTGATATTTTAATTGGTGGCAGCCCTATTCTAAGATAAAAATTCCACTCCACCCCCAGATCCAAGATTTTTGCATTAAGAAGCAGCCATACATTATTTCAAATACACTAACATACTTTATTCTAACTGAATTGTGTATTTTTAAAAGAAAATATAGATAAAAACCAATTTTTGTGTGTTATATTTGAATGAATGAAATAAGTAAATAAATAAATAGAAGAAAATGTAGATAATTGCAGTAGGCTATGGTAAAGGGCATGTTAGGAAAGCGTCATGGTCTGGGTTTGTATGAGGAAATCAATGAATCTTTGTTACGGCATGGAAAACACAATTGTATAGTAGAAGTCTGCACTGCCAGCCCTGGAAATGGGCCAAGATCCTCTTTAACCCAGGCAAGAAGACCACTGACTGAAATGAGAAGTACTCTGTACCAAACAATGAATTCAGAAACTTACATAAATTAATAGGCTTTGATGTTGTACGATATATTCCTATCTGTGCTAGTGATTGAGAGGTTCAAGGAGCTGACAATAGACTGCCCTCTAACTCTGGCTTTTGAAATTTCACCCTCCATTGCCAACACTTTTTGAAGCATATCTTCACAACCAGAAAGGCTTGGATTTTATTCTTTTAAAGAAGAAAAGCTTAATTCTTTTTGGCAGTGCCATGTTGAGTGGCTTTTCTGTTCTATGCAATGACAGCATATGCATGGGTCCTTCCTTTGGGTTTCTGAACACGTAGCAGAGTCTTTTTTACATTTTCTGTTTTCCCCCTCCAGTGCAAAGCGACCTAGGAGCCTGAGAGTTTCAGGATCAAACCCCCTCTACAGTTTGCCTTCATTGCACTCCACATTTTTTGTACCGGTTAGGGCACTTTGCATTCTTTCTGTATTTGTATCTGCAATGTGTCAGATATGGGAAGAATTGATGCTAGTGTCAGGATTTCCCAATGTGAGCTGGAGAGGTTTATTGCTATCTCCCATGAGCCTTCAGTTGTCCAACTTGAGATCTTAAAATCCATATTTTTGTTTCATTTGGATATACAGCTGCAGGTTCTGAAACAACACAATCCATTAAATAATGAGAAAGTGTTTGGTAAACTGGGTCACACAGGTGTTGAGGAGTATTGGCTTGAGCTGTGGTGAAATGTCAAAAATACTTTGGTCTGATCTTAGGTTGGTTGTCCTTTGCTTAAGGTTCACGACAAACCTCAATTCAGTAACTCCACATTTAGCTTAACTAATTTTTTACAGCCACTGTTTTCTCATGTCTAAGCTTTTCTTTGAACTCAACTTTTTTATATGCATGTAGTCGTTCACCTGTCAGAATTCTGCATGTTCTGCGATATGCAGTATCCTCACCTTTATGTTTCAGAGAAAGTTTTATATATTAAAATGCATGGATTTTTAATTACATCTCAGGATTTGTTTTAACTAGGCCTGGTGGTGTGAACCTGTAGTAAAAACGATTCCCTTGCATTTGTGGGTATGACTTTTGTAAATCTAACCTGAAATTGTAAAAACAAATACATAGAACATAAAATGATATCATTAGGATTTGTAAGCATTTTGCTTTTTGTAATTTTGTAGAAAAAATGATATTTTTATTTTAGGGCAAGTTCTACTTTTGTATGTAATATGCTGACATGGGGCACAATCTGTCAGAGGCATATCCTGCATTCATCTCATGGAAATAAATTTAGAGGTGTGGTCCTGCCCTATTCCCATTCATTTATTTTACCTTTGGAACTTAAGTAGGACAGGTTTCTCATGGATTGTGTCTGTGATGTCTTTTATTTTTTAATAAAACTTATTTAAAACCCACTGTCTAATGCATCTAGAAACGTAAACTTCACCTATCACTTTGGAGTTCTCTTTAAACTGGAATCTTGCTGTAAGTGTTTGGTGTTAACTTGTGTAATACTTGATACACATTAAAAAGGTTAATTGTAGCTTGTGAGTCATCTTTTGTGCTTGGATGCCATATAATATCCTAGAGCGATGTTAATATTCATTGAGGTATCTGCTGCTGGCTTTGTTGTGGAGGATTCCAACATGGCTTTTTGTCATATGTCTGTTGGCAAGAGATGCAAGCTTAGGAACAGGTTTAACAAGGGATCGTTTTCCAGGTCATTGTACAAATGGCAGCTGCCAGAAGAACTGGACATGCAATTTTTTGGTGTATTGTCAAAACTCAAAAATAAGCTGGGCTTTTCTCAAGACAGTTCCATGAGATGATCTTCCAAATCACAAGCAACAGAATCTTTGTTTCTTGTTTCAGAATTGGCCTCAAATTATCCCATCAAGGGCTGGTTTTTGTGACAAGCTGTGTCTTGTAAACAAAAAAAAGCTACTGTTCTGTTCTTTAATCTATAAGATGATGATTCAGGATTTAGATAAAGCTTGTAAAAACACCTGTCTGTAATTATGGTTTTAATGTGTGTGGGGTTGTTGTTTTTTTTTAAAAAAAGTTTACATGTTTTGTTATATTTATTATGTATTTTCCTCAGAGTATTTGTTTAACCTAGAAAAATGTACAACATTTATGTCTGATATGATGAGTCACAGTCATTTCTGACTTGGAACAAAAAATATCAAGGTGATGCCTCAGATTTCATCTAACACTGATTCTGTTGATGTGAACTTTTTCAAATGGGATGGCTTTAATAGTAACCTGGTAAACTCAGGTAAACTAGGGACGCAGGTGGCGCTGTGAGGGACGCAGGTGGCGCTGTGGGTTAAAGCCTCAGCGCCTAGGGCTTGCCGATCGAAAGGTCGGCGGTTCGAATCCCTGCGGCGGGGTGCGCTCCCGTCGTTCGGTCCCAGCGCCTGCCAACCTAGCAGTTCGAAAGCACCCTCGGGTGCAAGTAGATAAATAGGGACCGCTTACTAGCGGGAAGGTAAACGGCGTTTCCGTGTGCGGCTCTGGCTCTGGCTCTGGCCAGAGCAGCGATGTCACGCTGGCCACGTGACCCGGAAGTGTCTCCGGACAGCGCTGGCCCCTTGCCTCTTAAGTGAGATGGGCGCACAACCCCAGAGTCTGTCAAGACTGGCCCGTACGGGCAGGGGTACCTTTACCTTTACCTTTAAACTCAGGACCTAATCCTGAATTTGGTTTTTATGGACGAAGATAATACATCTTACCTTGTATTCTCAACAGACAAGCTGAAGGCCCAGGTAAGTGTCCCTTGTGCTGTACTGAAGGAAAGATGCTTTGGATAACAAAAACAAAGTTTAGAATTTCTGCTTTTTATATTTTGGTGTGTTTGTTGTGGAAAACTAGAGAAAGGAGGAAACATGTTGCTTCCTAGAGATGTTGTAGTTTTAGTCAGTTGAAGAGTAGATTAGCATTACATTGCAGACCAATTAGCAAAGGATGTGTGAATGTGCTAATTGTGCACAAATGTGCCTTAATACTAAACAATTCCATGTAGAAATTTCCCGCATGTAAAGTGTTAAGGAATCTAGGGGATAAAGCTCAATCTAGTTCACACTAAGTTTGTTTTTACTGATGTGGTGCCTCTCAATTACTTTCTAATCGGATGCATTAAAAAAATAAATTCCCAGAGGCACATTTGTGAATATGAAAACTCTCAAAATTATAGCTTATGATTGACTAGGAATGAGGCATTATGCATGCAGGTGTAGCTGGTTTCAGGTTATTAGAAATCCAATCTATTTTTTATGATATTATGGTGTAATTTTCAGCAGAAGACTGTGATATAAATTTCCAGTTGCACCGGAACATAAACTACAAGTGTCCCTGACTCTTGTCACTTTCCATGGTCTTTAGTTTGATTAATAAAAGGGACGAGAGCGATAACATTTCCCCAATAAGAATCTATGATCATCCCTCAATCAAAATGGGCCCATTTTATAGTGATATGTAACAATGATAAAAAATGTTATTTCAAGACCATTGGGACTAGTCTTTTAGCCTATAAATGTTGATCATATGGCTCTGGTTCTTGAAACAAGTAAATAGCCCATTTTCTTCTTTTGCGTTAAGAGAAGTGTCCTTGGAAATTCAAGTCTATTGGCTTCCTGGTCATATATAGCAAAAGGGTCTAAAGCTGATTTTTAAAAAAAAAACCAAAAAAAAAACAAACCACACAATCAGCCCTGTTTGAAGTTCTAGCATAGTAGAATTCAGGATGTTTGTCTGAAGCCAAAGGTTCAGGGGCACAAAATTACTATGTATTAATGGAATCTTAAAGGCCTTGTTAATTGTCCCCTGCCTTTAAAATAGGGCAGGAAATATAAAGTAGGAGAGGGAAGAGCTGGTAACCCTTCCAGATGTAAAGAAATTCTGATGGTCAAACTTTAGTTTTATATTCATTTGTTTGTATTTCAGGCAAGTGGAACTAGTCACTAAGAGTGCAATGTTCTATCTACATTAGTAAAAATCAGCCCTGTTGAGCTCAGTGAGGCTGTCACAGGTAAGTGTGGATAGGATTATGCTTGAAGGCACTTGTCATGCTGCAGTGGCAAATTATACTTTGGTTGAGTACATACATTTTTTTAAAAAAATGGATGCAGCCAGTAAACATTGGCTAATAAATTAACACACTTCCATAAATTTAGCCTAACCGTTTGATCATACAGAATACACTGATACAGAATTATGTGCCAGTGGATTAATATTAAATAAACCCAAATGAGGCAGCAAGACATAAATTATATTTGCCTCAACTGTTTCAAATTTCTTTTTAAGAGAAGAGATGTAGGTCAGGCATAGGCAAACTTAGCCCTCCAGCTATTTTGGGACTACAATTCCCATCATCCCCGACCACTGGTCCTGTTAGCTAGGGATGATGGGAGTTGTAGCCCCAAAACATTTGGAGGGCCAAGTTTGCCTATGCCTGATGTAGGTGCTTAGAAATAGTTTTTCAATTAGAGGAAGTTGAAAGATATATTAACAGTAGCAAGGGGGGGGAAAGAAATTTTAAGGTTTATGACTGGGGAAGCGATGACTAATCTGAAACAAGAGTTGAATACTTTAATCATGTGAACAAGCCTTGTCCTGCCTCATTGGAGCAAACAGATCTTTGCCTGCACATGCAAATCTGAGGAACAGTTCACATGAGAATGGGGCTGGTTCTGAAGCTGGCAGAGCTGGGTGAACTCATTGGAGCTACTATGCTTAAGAAATAACGAGCTGGTGGGGATTTTCATTCAAAATGTCTTTAACACCTCATGGATAGATTTGTGTGTCCCTGAATAGATGTTTAGTAAGCAAATTCCAAGTTTATTGGTTCCAGTGTTTTATATGGGCTTGGACTTTTGTCTGGCTTGGACTGGGAAAATCTACTCGGTTATAAAGCTTGCTGGGTTCTTTAGTGACTCACTTACTCTCAGGGATAAGCTATCATGGTGGAAGATAGGACCAGCAATGAAGGGAGTTGTTACTTCCATATCCCTCTCCCCTATCCACATGGTTTGCCTTGCTTCTCCTTTTTCAGTGCTATGGTTTAGCAAGCAGGCAACATTCCTGCGGCTTGGGTTCCAACTACTAGTCTGTCCAGGTAGGAGCTACTGTTCCCATAAATATTTTTCTGCACCACCACCTGAAGGGATCATCCTGTTTGGCAAGAACAAAGGCTGAAGTCATAAAACAGCTGCAAGGAAACATTATTTGTCCCTGTAAGTACATTCTGTTTGTATTTTAAAGGTTATACTATAAAATAAGTGTACAGACCTGTCTTCTCACTAAGGTCACCTACTGAGGCCCTCCTGGTTGTTCCACATTCTGCAGAAGCTCAACTTCCCAACCAGAGAGGGGTTTTTTTTGTGGTGCCCACGCTTTGGAATATTCACCCCCCCACACACACACACTGTTGTGCTGGCTACTGATACCAGTCATTTGTCAAACTTTTTAAGTTGAATTTTGTACTGACTGTTAATGGTGTTGGGATTATTTTTATTTTTATTTATTTTAATTGATTTATTTATTGTAAACTGTCTTGATATATGTTTGTAATAGTCTCTGTGTGTGATACTGCTTTCAGCAGACGAAAGCATGGAGTCCCATTTAGATACCAAGTATTTGTACTCTTCAATAAACAGAGGAATTAATGATCAACCTCTGGATTAGGAGATTAGTATCTACAATGAATTGGCAGCATAATGAACTGATGAATTTGAGTTAAGTAAGAGTGAACATGCGATGAATGTTTTCCTTTGGCTTTTTGTATTAGAAACATTAATTTGCGGCAATAGAATTCCTATAAATGTATTACTCTTGGGGGGAAATCAATTAGAATGAATAGTCGGACAGTTAATTGGGGGTTTTTAATGACTAAGTTTTGTTTAGCTGATTGCTAAACATAGTTATGGTTTATTTAAATGCTGATTGTCTAAGTAATGGATTGAAATGTGCCTCCAGTTGATTTAATGAAGTGTGGACTGTTTAATTGACTAGCTTTTGTAGGAATTAATAACTTTTTTCAATGGATTAAGGTATATTAATTTTGTATAGGGTTGTATCCAATGGTTACTTGGGTAGAAGGTCTCCTGTGCAACCAATCTTTCCCTTTCTTTTTTAAAAGTATCTGTCCAGGACAGACAGTGTAGGTTGCTTTACTACCTTTTGTTTCTACAGGGGATAAGTGTCCCGTGTAGTCCTCCTTGGAATCAAAATTATTCTCAGTGGTTATTTCAGACTTACATAGGATGACTTGGATTGCCCCTGCTTACCTAAGACATTTTTTCTTCATGTCTTTTTATCATCATAACTTACTTTGCACTTATTTCCTTACTTTGTATTTCAGACAGGGAATAATTTATCTCCTATCCCACAATAAACCTTAAGGGACAGTTGACAACTGTTCCAGAGGGCGTCTCCCACCCCACCACGTAGAGAGAGGCAAGTCTGTTTTGTACCATTTCTATAATTGGTAGTTTGGGGGCTAATAGCAGCTTCAATAGTAGTTCAATATTTTCATTATCTGAATATACTAGGAGCTGCATTTCTAGTAGCTACTGAGAATCACTTGGCTTTGTGATATCCAAATAAATGTGTGTCAAGGTGGTTTGTCAAGCACACTTTGAAATGAAGGGACGGTTTCTAAACTTCATCCAGGGGAGGCAGGCTCCGCAGAAGGGAATGTCTATTCTTTCTACTCCCCTGTGATGAAGTAATGTGGCCAGAACCCTAATCTTATTTAGCAAGTTTTGAATTCTATGGATAATGGGATTTTATGTCTACATCAAAAGTTGGAACCAACATGAGGACTTTGCCCAGAAGCTACTATTGATAAATTTCTTTCAGCACCTTTGCTTCAGCCACAGCTTTAAACTCCATTGTCATCTTATCTACTGCTGACAAACAACTCAGAAGCTTAGCAGGTTGTTTGAGTTTTATTTCTTAATTCTTCTTTACATAGTACAATTTATAAAAATACAGAAGCCCAGCCCACCCCTAAAATTCACAGTGTCTAAAGGCAGTGGTTAACAGTATACATCACCTTTATTCTAACAGTACCATTGTGTTCAGTTGCATAGGAAGGGTATTATGCCTTCACAACAGAGTCTGATAATATTTTCTTTTCCTATTTTGCTTCACAAGGCATATACTCTGCTTGTTGTTGTGATAATAATTATCTCTATTTATATACTCCAGAGCTGTCATTTATCTCCACCTCAGCTACAAAATAGAGTGGAGGTATCTCCCATCTTCATCTCCCATTTGTGTTTCCTCGTGCTTTACTTTTTAAAAATGAATTAGATTGCATTTCAAATATGCACACATTTGGATACTGGCTGAGAGTAGTTAGTTGTGCAGCTGACTGCCCTCTACATACTTTTATCTTTTCTGTACCACAAGCCTTTATGGAATTCTTCCTGACCTCAGTGTAAACTTGCAACACATCCCTCCTACTAGCGACTCGGGCCCCCGCAATCAAGAATTGCCCTTCAGTAAACATGGTCTTATCTTTAAAAACTTGCCCTTCAAATTACAAACGAAGGATTTATGTGTTCTTAAAGCTTCATCTTGAAGCGGAAGAGGGAGGTGGGAGAAAATGGTCTGTATTCACAATTGAAACAAACGCTGGTGTGTCCAAGAGGTGCGTGCTTATTTAAGACATCACATCTTTGGCCCGGGAGATGGACTAGTGAGTAAACTGGGCTGGAATATTCTGCCCATGGTTAAAAGCACACTGTCTTTAGGTATTCCAGGGCTAAGCCATTGCACTGACAATGGTTTGAAATGATTCACCAGTGAGCCTTGGCTCAAATTAAGCCTCAGGGCTTTTTTCTGCTTTAGCGGTGTAATAGCTCTGAACCCACTGCAAATAAATGCAGGCTTATAGTATAATATTAGGAAGCTGGCATTTTTCTTATGACGAGAGAAACCCCTTAGAGGGAAATAGACCCATTAACCTTCCATATAATAAATATATGGACAGGATGTGATTATTTTAGTACAAGTGGAAGTATTTGGAAGCAAATATCACCACTGGCACAATGTGTCTGATACACAATATGTAAGTTGGGATAGCCTTGCCAAACTGGGTGCCCTGCCAGTGCGGTCAGCCCAAACACCCACAGTGGCCATGCTGGCTGAGATGGAAGGGAGTTGTGTCCTCCAAATAATAATGGTTCCAAGTTGGGTCCGGGCGAGGTAACAAAGAAGCAGGAAAACAACTTTTATCGTATTGCAACCCATGCTTTCTATCCTAGGCTATTGAAACACTGATTCCATGTTGGCAGTGCGAGTGCCTTACCACAAAAGCTAGCCAGTTCTAAATAGTTGTATTCAAATAAATGAGGTTTACTTTCCTGATCCAGAGACCCCACAGCAAAAGATGCACAAAATCTACTGTCTTACCTGTGCAAGAACGGTGTTCCACGTGCATAGTGGAGTTTCAGTTTCAGGCGGATGTGCTTAGGAGCCAGACATACAGCTGCTAATTTAGAATGCATGGTTTCCTGGAAAGTACATCTGGCATAAATAGCAGAGATCACCCCTAAGGAATCTCACTTTGGCAGGTTTCTAGAATTTGTCCAGCTCTTTAAATGCTGTTAAAATTCCTGGATGTTTCTCCAGAAAATAGCTTGAGGTATCACCTGAATAGTTCAACTAAGAGATGGCTCAAGGGTAAACTAGATGGGGCTGGTGTGTTTTCGTGGGAACGGGGCTTTAACCAGTTTACTCTTCCTGTAGTTTGGATCAAAATTGCACCTGTTACTTCCAGTGGGATGCAAGTTCTCTCTTGCTCCAATGGGAGTTTTCTTCCCACTGGGAATAACTGACAACCAATTCAAGAGGGATAGTTTTAGCATGTGATAGTAAAAATAGTCTTGTGAGATCTTAAAATTAAATTTTATTGTGTGAATAGGCTACTGTGCACTACAGCCTATTTTGTAGCTTGAGGACATTTCATACCTCTTCAAAAATCAGGAATGTAACTTGAGTACCATTTATACCAGTCCCTCTCTCTACAGCCACTAATATATGTAGCTTTTTCTCTTTTCTTTCTGTCTCTCAACTCATTTTCAGCAAGTACAAAATGAAGTCCTGCAAAAAGAAATAGGGATGGCTAAATTTGGGATGTGCTGAATACTGAAAGTGCTGAATGTGCTGAATACTGGGATGTGCTGAATACTGCGCCCAACAACCGCAAGGTCAGAAGTCACCCATTTTTTTCTTAAATTCTCTATAGCCCCTTAACACCATTACATTCAACCTGGAAAAGTAGCCTAGAAGATGAAAGAGTATTTATTTACCTGTAGAAGAGCATCTACAATACCACCTAACCAAGTTGAAAGCAATTGATTTTTGCAGTACAGTAAACCCGCAACTTGTATGGAGGTTACAGTCTGGGGATCGTGCCTGAAGCCAAAACCACATATACTCAAAACACATTGAGTTCAATGATGGATAGGATGGCTAAAGTCATTTTTCCCAGAACCCTTCTCCCTTTCTAATTTTTTTCCCCATGCGCAAAAGTTAAAGTTGCAGGCTTACTGTAATACATAAATGAAACTGGAACTCAAGGAGCCCATCTCATATTATTATTATTATTATTCCTACTTACAGCTTAGTTTTTCCTTACACACACCTCTATTGATAATTAAAAACAATAGGACCAATATACTAAGTCAATTTGGACTGTTTATTCATAAAGTATGAGCAAATACAAACATTGTTTACTTTGCCATTCTTAACAGGAATGGATTTTTTGTGGGCTGGGAAGATGAACAGTTCTAGCTTCAAAAGTCAACTCCTCAATTTTAATTGAACAACAAAATTCATTCATCTATGAAAAGTTTTAGTTATTTTCTCTTTCGGGTTCCCCTTTGAAACCTATCCTCAAGTCCAAGTGCTGCTTTTATTATTCTAAATTTATTTTTAGACCATTCAGCAGTAAACATACCATTTGTATGTGTTATACATATATAAACATACATAGGATTTGAGTAAGGGGACTTTATGATGAACTTTACATTTTTATTTTGCTTATGTAATAAAGTCCCACATTTGGTGTGACTAAATGGACCGAGTTAATTAGTTTGATTGCCGGATATAATTTTTTCTTAACATTAGATTTTGTAATGCTAGAATGGGGGAGCAATCCTAAATTATAGCCCCGCCCTGCAAAGGGATTCAAATCATACCCACTTCCTACACAGATCTTCATCTAAGTTCATTTTCTAAAATAAAATAAAAAAATAAGGCAGCAGGTACACATGTATAACTCATGTCATAGGTGAGCTACTGCAAGAGATGAATAAACACTCAAATCACCTTCTTTCCAATCCCATTACCTCATTATTCTTCAAAGGTTTACTTTTAACATAAAGAAGGTTCTCCCCCTTCTCTATTAGAATGTACATATTATTGAAGAGCAGGGTGTTTTTAACTAGCTTTGCAGCAATAAAGTCAATGTATATTTGTTAAAATATAAATCCTCATCGTAAACCAAAAGGGCAGATTCGATTGCTGCACTACTAGTTTGGCAGAAGTGGCAAAACATCAGGTTCAAGAAACTGCATCACAACCGGTGCTGCCAGAAAGAGAAAGCAAATCTGTGTAGGGCTCCCATATAGTATGGTGATTAAGCTTTGCTGCTTTATCAGTCTAAACATTCTCTGTAGTCACATTATGGCAGTAGAGGGCACTAGGATAAGCAGCAGGTAAGATGAGCAAATGTTACTCACGTAGATCAGCTCTTGCACTCTCTACACACTGGACTTGCCAAAGTCTGGCACACCTTCTATGTGTGCAGCTCCCTTGCTAGCAAGGTTTAGCCACATTCCTTTTAACAATTTCCAGCAGCAGCAGCAGTTCCACAGCTATGAAACGATAGATATGTCTTCTGCCCCTTTTCTGAGAGGGAGAGTTCTATGGCAGCTTGTAAGAAACTGCTGTATCAGAATGCATAAGAGCAGTGCAACTGTAGTGCTCATACTTCTTTCCTGCAAAAAGCTATTATTATTTTTTCAAAAAGAGACAAAACACAAGGGTCATAGTTCCTCACATTTGAGTAACCACAGGTTATGTTTCTGAAACCAAAAGCTAACAACATCTTCCTACCCAAATATGAAAAGCCATTTTCTTCCCTGCACCCGGAGAAAGTGAAGAGTTAGGACTACCTCCAAAATACAATTTGTAAAATAGGATTTGTAGTTGCTATTATTCAAACCTCCATTCTAAAAGAATCTGAATCTGTTGTGTTCTTTGCTCTCTGTCCCACTCCCTGGGTTCAACATATCCCTCTCAAAATGAAAGCCCTAGTTTCAAATCTGTTCAACTGAATCTTGTAGATGTTGCCTAAGCTTATAAAGGTGGTTAAAAAAATAAGTAAAACAAAAAGTGGATGAGAGATCCTTTGTAGCACTTGACCGTACAGAATTTGGGCACAGTCCTCACAGCATATCTGGGGTTGCATGCAACTTGATGACACTTTAATGGTTGCCTCCTGCTACATTGAACTGGTTTAGGAAATCCCATGAGTCTCAAAAGAGACTTGCTGTGCAAAGTGCTCCACTAGATGTAAGAGAGCTGGGTCTCTTCCCCGTGGCAAAAATGCATTGCTCCTCTGAAGGATATTCCCAAACATTTGCATATTCAGTTTCCACATCAAACACTGGGAGGGGGCTTTGTTTCCTTGCTGACTAAACCCTGCTGTCAAAAGCAACACTGCCAAACCAAATACATTTCCAGTGTGTACTACAACATCCATTATGACAACCCCAAGTGTAATAAATACCAGGTGTTTAGAAAACCCCTGTAGAGAATCAGACCGCTCTACTGTGGACATTATCAGCTGGGTGCCTGAAACACTAAATTAACTTAGGATGCAAGAACGTCACTATGCCCTATGTCATTAACCTGCCATGTGATAAGAAACTGCTCTTATTTTGCATTAGATTGCCCCTAAAGAATTGTACTGCCATGCAAAATACATTAATGGAATGTTAAAAAGCTCAGATGTTCTTTTCCACCCATTCACCCTACTTTCTGTTGAAATGGCATCTGCACACCCACGTTGCAATTGCCATTCATATTTTTGAAAGGGTATCATTCTTCACATTCAGATGCCTGGGAAGAATGAATCTGGAATATCCTAACTAAAAATATCCCTCCCCTAGCCTGCCCTGATTTCTGGCATTTGGAGAAAGAAAGATATGCTGCATAACCAGAATGGGAAAATATTCTATGTAATAAAATAAATTCTAGTCTTTATCTAACTGAAAAATAGATCTGGCTTATTTTATGGCAAAAAAAGAGTGAACAAAAGGTTTAATTCATTTGCATATATACCTTTTTAAGAACTGTTGCAAAATAAATTACAATTTTGCAGCACCCTCTGAAACAGTGACACTGATCCAGCCATTTCTTACACAACATAGAGGCTCGGATGGAGCTCAATTACGAGCAAGTGTCCCAATCATTTCGGTGGAAAAGACAGATCTGCATGTGCAGCAGCTTTCTTTTGTCAGGTGAATGGGATGTTCTGCACTCAAAAGAGCCTCATGTGTGCAACAGAAACTCCAGAAGAGTCTGGATTAGAGTCTGTAGCAATTTGATCAAGTTCTCAGTCATGGGCACATGGAAGCAAACAGCAAAAACCAAAACAAAACCCCAGCAGGTTGCATATCTAAACCACCCCAAAAATCTACAGCCCATGCACCCATCCAGACTACTTCAGCCATTGGTATACCATTCACAATTTAGGCACCAATGTTTTATGATATGTGGTTGCATAAGGTAACATCAGGTGTTGGCATCAGCACTGGATTGCTCTCCCTATTCAAACTAGCCATTCTGCATCATGAACACAGAGCCACTGACCGGTTTGCATGTCCTGCCTGTGTTAATGGTCTCGACTGTGCCATCATTCAGATTCTATGTCCAAAATGTGTTTTAAAGGTGGCAACAGTAATGAGCACAGGTCTGGCTGCCAGACAGTGAACCTGAATCTAAAACAAACGGCTTGGACAAATGTCAAGCCAGCAACTGCAAATAGATATGGTCATTGCTGAAAGAAGATATGGAGGAGAATCCCCAAGCTCTGGAATTGTTCATCATTCATGCCGGGACTCTTATTACATGCTCTGCATTGTGGCAGTCTCCATCTCTTAGCACCAGGAGTTATGCTGAACAACAATGGCAAACTCGCTCACATTGCCAGACACACTGGGAATGTCCATTAAAGCGTGGTGTGCATTGGCTAGACATGAATGTCAGACAATCACCTGTCCAAAGATGACATGGCTTCTGCACTGGTCTAACACAATCACACATATACAAAGAATAACATTTCAAAACAGGACTGGATTATTATTATTTGAAAAGGCTACAGACTCCATTTTTTACCTTTACCGAAGCAGAATTACTTTTTCTTCTTCTTGCTCAGACACAGGAGGACACTGTCAACTGATGGTGCACATTGTACTCCCATGGAGAAGTACTAGCTGGAAGACACTGAAGGAATCTGCAGTAGGCTTTATGGGTTAGACTATGCTATGAAGACATTCTTCAGAGTCAAACTGAACTCAAAACATTTTTTCCCCAAGTGAATAAAAAATTATAAAAAATAAAATCAGAATTAGCACAAAGCTTGGTGATTTCAACAAGGACAGCAAGGCCATCAATCTAGCAGCTCCTTAAGAGACTACCACAATCAAAGTTAAAAGAAAATAGTTGCCCCACCCCTTCCAAAATCAAGATATTCCATGGCTCTTGTTCCACTCATCATATTTTCCCCAATGGGATAAATTCTTTTCTACCCAGAGCCCATGCTTCAAGCCCCCAAACCTATACTTCAGGTAATGTCATCCTACATTTCCCTCAAAACTATGGCTGGAAATGTTTCAAAATGCTAGTTTTGCGTGAAGTACCTTATCTTTGTTCTGTTTATCTCACTAGACTTTTTTTTTCCATTGAAGGCTGCATATTATTTTAACGTGTCGCAGGAAATGGTGATGATACACTGATCAACCCCCAAACCTAAACACCAGAATCTTGAGCACAATGTTCGATAAGGCTTCTCTTGTGGATGACATTCATACTACCATTAACCTGTAGGCTTATGAAGGACGCATCTCAGCGCGTTGAAGGCATTTGTCTTCCATGTCCACTGAGTTTCTGAAGAGGTGCTGGGTAGCCAAGTACCATTCCACACAAAGTTAGCACATAATGGTTGGTTCTTGGACTGTCATGGCATCAGACACAAAGGCATCTCCAGCCATAAATATCCATAGCAGTATGTGATGTCTCTAGCTGAGGACTCCTCAAAAAATCTTAGGCAAGATGGTCCATTGTCCATAAGCAGTGGGTCCACTTAAGGAGATGTACCACTCAAAAGTAAGACCACTGATAAAAGAGAAAATAAAAGGCCCACTGTTTAATATTTACATCTAGAGACTGGGCCAATATTTGGTCCATAAACTCAATTTAAAAAATAAAAATCATAAAGGAAGCGATCCAGTTCTTGGTGTCCATCATCAGCTGTTGGTAAAGGTCCTTCCAGGGGAGGCCTCAGGCCTGTAGTCATACTTATTCAGTGTACTGGGGTAATAGGTGGTTGTGTACACATTTGTTTGCTGCAAAGGATAGAAGTTGGTCCTGTCATCTGGTATTAAATTGTTCTTGTTAAGTGTCTGTGGGGGGAAAAACAGAGAAATTTATAGAGACATTCTTTTCCCTCCCTTGTCCAAAAAGCTCACATATTCCATTTTCTAACGCAATTTTATATTAGTACCTTCCCTCTTCTAAGGTGTCGTTTTAAGTATTTTGTAGCTCTCTACAGAGACCTTTCTGTGGATAGGGCCACAACTCCTCCTGGCTTTGCCAGTGTTTTGGGCAATATGAGCCAAGCCACTACTTGCAAACCAAGATCTATGGGTTTCTCCAGATTTGCAGACATGGCTTTCCCATATTGGTGACATGATGTTTGATGGTCGTCACCACCATCTCCATCACCCGCCACTGTGCAACTGAGACTGGGGTCCCATCTACATGTTTCACTCCAGCTCCCTCCCAAGAGTAAACCAAAATGGCATTTCTCTTTTGCTTTGGAAGAGCAGGTGCACATTTACCTGATCTCCATCTCCACTGGTAGATATCCAGGTTTGGACCCCCCGATATTAAGTGTGTCACTTCTGTAAGCTACAGTGTAAGTAACAAGGCATGGTCACATTTGAGAGGAAAAGGATGGCTGAAGAAAATTAACAACCATTAAAAGTTACAAATAGTTGTCAACAGCATGGAGAAAAAATGGAGGTGGGATGTAGGTGTCATTTTAATTACTGATGTTTAAATAAGGGATTTCTTATTCCCCCCCTTCCTTTGCTGGGCATTTATGGCGCCACCATAAGCTGGTGTAAAAATTCACTGTCATTTCAACACATCCTTTATCGTTTTCTAGCTCATGTTTAATCTATCTGCTGGACAGATATATTTTCCTGTGCCCGGAAAAAGAAGTCTGTCACGTTTGAACACATTCAGAAAAAGAAGCAGTGAAAAACAGCATCTTTGCAAAGGATTAAAAATATATAATAGCATAATCTTGATGTGGCTATTACAAATGAAAGAGACAGTATCTTGCCCTCTTCTGACCTCAAGTGTAGCTCTTGGTGATCTCTTAACCAGGTCACTGACATGGTCAAAAACCACTTGAGCGCCAGCAAGTCTATAGCATCAGGTACAATTATATTTCCTTATAAAGCACCCCCTGTCACACTAGAACAGGGGTGGGCAGATATCGTGGTTGCAGGAATGACTTTGTGTTTTACTAGAACCCATGAACCGGAGCCAGCTGCAGAAGACGCATGTAGAATCGAGGAATTCTGAGACCAAGGCATTTGTTTGCCAGCACTGAAAGTTCTTCACAAAGGTTTATTCCTGATGGCAACCCAGCCACAACCACCTGCAACAATGACACTCTTCCTTTTTTCATTTCAAGAGTATCATTTAGGAAGGGAGTTAATTTGGTTATTAAAGAACAACAGAAACTGGTGATCTTAAAATCACCCAGATCTACCAGTAGATGCAGATCTTCCTTTTGCCCACTGCTACACTAGACACAATGAAGCTTTTAGACAGGAGATGGAAAGTGGGTTAAACCCAAAAGTGTGTGAGAATGCGTCTTCTATGTATGGAAGGGCTGTTTTACAAATTGATCTCTAAAGTGTTCCACAATAAAACAAGCAAAAATCAAAGGTGTTTTTCCTGCACAGTCAGATGCATACGGATTGCCTCCACATCTCCACAATATACAATAGAGACTATCATTCACTCAGCAGCCATGTACTTGCATGATACTGACTGAGCATCCCACTCTTCCACTTCCATTCCTGCCACCCAAAGACCTTGCAAGCCACCTCACTGGTCATAACAACATCTACTGAATTTTTCTGCGTAGTCAGTGGAGCGGACTCCCTCAGGTGGTTGTGGGCTCTCCTTTATTGGAGGTTTTTAAGCAGAGGTTGGATGGCCATCTGTCTTGGATGGTTTAGTTGAGATTCCCGCATTGAAAGGAGGTTGGACTAGGTGACTCCCAGGATCCTTTCCAACTCTCCAATTCTATGATTGTACCAACTCTGGTCAAACAAGGGTTGGGGGGCCTTGAAGCCTTCCAAATGATACAAAACCCAGACTGGAATGAAAAGTGGGGGAAAGAGAGGAGAGGATGAGGGAACATGTAACAGTGGGGCCCATCAATTGTGTGTTTGTGTGTGATTGTGGGGAGCCTTATATCCCGCCTCAAGATAACAAAAGGGCCTGCACTACAAGTGGTCAAAGCCAAAGGCAGGTTTTGCTTGGAACGTCCCAACAACAGCAACACACTCCCGACTTTATACTGCAGCACAGCAGACAGCAAAGATTCAGAGCTAGTGAATGGCTGCTAATATTCCACATAAATTTGACAAGAGGCAAACATTCAAACCCGTAAGTGGCAGCATCCACTGATCTTAAATAAGACGAATGTGACAAGCCTGCCTGGCTTGCTGCTGCTGCCGCCGCCGCCATAAGGTAATAACACCTCTGTAAGATGCATCATTGCTCTGCCAGTGTAATCTTCACTGCATGAGAGCCACACCTCCCGAGCATGGCTGACTGCTCAATTTGACTCAACCCAATGAATTAAAGAGGGTCAGGGGAAGAGACTAATAGCTTTCAGCTAAGCTGTACTGCTAAATCCTTTTTGTTCCTCCTCAGTAAGCCTCCTTGCTTTCTCTTCCTAGCAGGCATTATGTAAATCAAGCATCCCTTGAAGTGATATTTAGAGCTGCGGGATAATACAATAAAAATAATGCTGTTTCCCACCTGCAAACCATTCCCTTTCATATCAGACTCTGCCCACTGAAAACATGTGCTTTGCCACTCAAGCGGCAAACATTCTTAAATGCCGGAAGGCTTTGGTACACATGAAAATCATAAAAACCAAAATTTGCATTTCACTTTTTTTCCGGGGGGGGGGGGGAGGAGGGTTGAGGGGATGGAATAAATGATTTGCTAATCTAGCCAAGAGTCTCAATTTTAAAGCCACGCGTTGAAGAGATGGGTCTCAAGGAGAAACCGTTACTAACTTTCTAGACTGCTGCAATTCATCCAGCTTTTGACTGATGGCTAAACTGTAAACAGATTGATGCTGTAGCTTCAAACGATATACAACAGAAGGGTCACTACAGGAAGGAGGTTCTTGCTGTGTCTGTATCACTGCTTCTGCCAGCCCATACACGGGAATCAAGGGTGAAGAAAGAAAACAGCCAGTAAAAGTGAAAGAGCAACCTATCAAATTAAAAGATAGGAGATTGCCATCTTGCGCTTTCCAAGGGATAGAAGGGTAAAAAAAATCCACAAGCCCATTTCTAGCCCAGCTGCAAACACCTCCTGGGAAAGGAAAGGTGGTTCAAAGTCTTATATGCTATCTCTGCCTCCCTGGATCCCACAAGTGTTATTTTCAGCAGCAGTAAAAATGACCATCCACAAGGGAACAAGACGTTGAGAAGTCAGGCAGTGCTTTGGAACATCACATCCCCCTTCTAGTTTTATTTCTCATTTCACAGCTGGAAGGTCCTCCGATTTTTTTTTAAGATTGCTGCTTCATCTGAAATTATTATTCTTCAGGGGATGGGAGGAGAGAACAGCCTCTGTTTCCCGGTCTCCAGCACTGACATTTCCCCTACAGCATCTAGGTGTATATCTCTGGGTGGTTAATGAACCACATATCACACGATTCAATATCCCTTTCACCAAGGGTACTGCGCCAGACTGATGAAACTGGCTTTCTTTCTGTTGACAGAAGGAAGGCTATATTGTGGAAATCTCTCTGCAACCTGAAATAATTCCTGTAACTGGAAATTACAAGGCTGTATTTTGCAAGTCCACACACACACACACACACACACACACACACACACTTCCTATTGCTTCATTCCCTCGTCACCAAGAGCCACCCATTCATTGTGCCATGTCCAAGCACCAGTGGTTCTGGGCTCCAACCATCCCCTTTTATTGGTGTCTTTTTCTTCACTAACCCTGCCTTGCCCACAATCTACAACATTCCCTTTCCTTGCAGCCCTATATGACTGGGCCTGTTGCTCCTGATCTGCTTCCAAAGGACACCTTCCTCCTCCTGCCAAGCTCTCTTTTCTCTGGGTATGTGGCTGGCACTGGCAGCAGAGGCAAGGGCAGCAAAGGACAAGTCTCTTGTCTTGAACAGTTTGGGACCTGTATCTGAGTTTTGAGCCAGTTTGGCCATTCATCTTTTGTTTACAAGTCTGATGTGATACCATAAATATTCTGTATAATTCTATATTCTCCTTTGTCCTCCCCCCCCCCCCGATGTGCTGCACTGAGCTCAGCTGACATTTACCATATTGTTCTCCACTCATGATCTAGCTCTCTTAAGACTAGCCACAAACTAGCTGTAAACCACGAACAAACCTTGGTTACAGCTCATGGAGAGGCTTGAAAAAGTGCTGAACTATGAGTCAAGATTTGGATGACTGGGGAAGGCTACAAGCTGCTCCCTAGGAGCTTGCTCATACTTGCTATGTTATGGTTTGGCTTAGCATGATGTGCCCACCAGGACTGTATTTCCCATGGTTGCTATATGGTATCCTCAGGTCCAGAGATGCTCTGGTTTGGTTTGCTGTGGAGCAAACAACAGAGGAGGACCATTGCCATTGTTTGGAGGCTTCCTGCTAACCACTGTTGGTAAGGAATTTTGGATTAGATGGAACCCCTATTCCTGATTGAGTAGGTCACATCTTAAGAAGATATGAAGCCACTTTATAATCTCAGACAATGATCTAGTACAGTACTGTCTGCTCCAGCCTGCCCTTCCAGTAGCTGGAGACTCCCAACTCCCACCAGCCTCCCTTAGCACAGCCAGTGGTGAGAGTTACACTCCAAAACATCTGGAGAACACTAGGTTGGGGAAGGCTGGTTTACTCTGAATGGTTACAGCTCTATTACATCTTGGGCATAGGTCCCAGACCTGCACGTCAAGATGCCATGTATTGAACCTGGAACATCTGCATGAGGGGGGAAAGGTGTTTGGTCAAGCTATCTTCTTGTTCATTTATTGGAGTTTGGGGGATTTTTTTAACATTCTTTGTGCTTTTAGTGCAGAAATCCCAGATTCCTGCATGTGAAGCCTATTTGCATACTCAGCAGAATTAAATTTAGGAGAACCCTCACACATAATTTTGCCCTTGGTACTGCATGGGGTGTGTGTCTTTTCCTCACTCAGCTGGTTGGCAACTTGTGAGTACTATGATCAGCCAATATATAGGCAGGACAGAAAATCCCCTTCCTCATATTATGGATCATTACAATCATGATTACCAGCAGACTGATAACCCTTGCTTGTGTGTATGGCCCTTTTGGAACTCTCACTTGGAAACGCAGTATCTAAAACAGCAGGTGCTTATGTTTTAATAGCGTGCGCTATTGCAGCCCAAACAACCTGGCTGAGCAGGGAATGGTGTAAGGAGCTGCAACCTAATGCATGATGTAAACAACTCCTATTACAATATGCATTCGTGCTGAACAGAACACAACACCATCAAAGGACTGTAGAAGCTATTGCTAATTAATGGAACATGAATGGCTGATTAGATGACTTGAAATATTCACCCACAACCTTGGCTAAAAGATCTGACAGCAGAACCCAGAATATTCTGCACAAAGCAGGCAGGAGATATTCCGCCCCCCCCTCTCTGAATCATCAGTGTCTTGGCAGGTTATCAGTGAAATGATCGATGGGTTACTGCCATCAACAGCATTTACATCTCATCCATATGTACTTGAATGCCCGAATCACCCTCATGCAGGTTCCACCTCCTTGTCATTAGATCTTGCTTTCTTTGAAATATGTTGTGGTTAAAACACAGATGAAATATGCTGTGGCTAAAGCACAGCTTTTGAACAGGGAGGTTTGAAGAAACAAAAATAAAATACTAGAGATGGCTTTGGAAACCTCTGTATCATCATAGACCATTGATTGTCAACCCTCTGTGCCCCTTCCCACTATGTCAGAGGTGTTGGGGTGCCCTGTCTGACCACCACTATGGTTCATTTACAATGGAAGGAATGGCAGAGCTCCGGGAAATTCTGGATGACATTCCATCTCCCATTTTCTAACCTGTTGTGTCTTCCTGATTACTGTGTGAGACAACAACATCCTCGCTGTAAGTTGTGACAAACAACGCATTACAATTTTTGGCACATCAAGCACAGAAGACGAGCTTTCTCTTGCCTTGCCAGCAGGCGCTCACCTCACCGAACACAGCAGATTCCATTGTTCAAAACAGTGTCAGGTCTAAGTGTCAGATCCACCTTGAAATCTCCCTGCCCCAACACCTGGTCATATCCATTTTGTAGACTTAAACAGACTTTACAGTCCCTCTTCCCTGAAAATTGTGCATCCGATGTGGGATGGGTGGTGGTGTGGGGGAAGAGATCTCTTATAAATCACAGCATGTTGACTAAACTACCATTTCCAGAATTCTCGGTCATGAAAGGTATAAAACCAATGTGACTTTGCCATATAGATGGGGTCCTCTTCCTAATTGCCTTTTCACTCCTCTGTGTTTTTAAGAAAATCTCAATTGCCTCGAAGTCCAATGTGTGTCTGTCCCTGTGGTTTCTACCATGTGGTTCCCCTCTGTTAAATAAGCCATTTCTTTCTCCTCTAAGGATCCACTTCTTCAGCAACTCCTTTGCTGAGATTCACTTAGAATCATAGAATTGTAGAGTTGGAAGGGACCACACTTAACTGCCCCTTTACTGCCCTCTGCGTCTTCCTTAGCCCATTCTCTACTACCTATCTGTCAGCCCCTTATGTCTCCACCCCCACCTTATCTATCTAATGTACATGACAAAATTTGAGGTCAGGGATTCTTACCACTATGATGCTTCTGCATAGCACTGAATCAGATGCTTAAATACCCCTTCCTATACAGAATGACCTTACTGGGTTGGTGGGTGGAAGGGGATGAATGATTTCGGGACCAAGAAAATACCTCAAATTAATGAAACAATCAGAAACTTACAGTAGGATCCAGATTGTGTTTTCCTTTCTGTAAAGATCAATATTTATTTAATTAGCCAAAAGAATGGAAAGGGGCGGGAGAAAAGAGAAGCAGGGGAGGGGAAGAATCTAATTTGTGAGACATGATTTACCTTCTACAAGTTCATGCTGACTTGCACTTAACAAAAGTGCTTTCTTATTAACCCTCCTCCAACTTTCTGCCAATGCAATCTTCCAAAACTTTTTTTTTTTTTTGCTTATATCAGGCAAAATAGTTTTACAAGGAGCAAAGCATCTCTGAGTTGACTTGAAGTAAGAATGAGTATCTCCCTGCCCTTCACTATCTATATTGCAACTACACCCACAAATCAGATGGGCTTCTTAGTGTGCAAAGACAATGAATGAACATAGACACATGTATTCAGGATTCATGAGAACTTCAAAGAGTCAAATTCCTGAGGCCTGGTTTATGAGGTGGAGAGTCACAAATAAGCAACTGAGCAAGTCCGGACATCAAGTTAAGTCTAGCATGCAAGCCCATAGAACAGGGCTGGTCCAACACATTTTGCTGCTTGAGCAGGAGGACAAATTTGGTGGTCCCCATTTCTACACAACAAAGCTGACTTGACTGGCAGCTGAATCTTATTTCAACACTGACAAGGCACCTGAGGGCAGCAGGCTCACTTGAAGAACACAAAGTGTAGTCTTCATGGCACACACAGCTAGGAAGCTGCCTTTAACAGAGTCAGACTATTGGTCCATGTAACGGTACTGTCGACACCATGGACAGCCAACATGGTGCCCTCCAGATGTTACCACGTTCACCATTTTAATGAAAAAAAATAAGCAACAGGGGAGAGGGTAGGTAGGAGCTGTCTGGTTACATGGTTTGCACATGCTGTTGGAATACCATGCTCTTCTGCTACATGGGCATATGATCAAGCCCACAATGCTTGCCTTCAGTGCAAGTTGCCTAATGTAGGGACCCTCCAGGTATTTTGGACTCCCAACAGAATGACCAATGTTCAGGGAATATAAGGAGTCTAGTGGTGCCATCCACCAACTGGAAGGCACCACATTACCTACCCTAGGTCTGCACGGACTGCCAGTGGCTCCACAGGATATAATCAGGGATATTCAAAGCTCTACCTTGAAATACTGCAGACTGAATCCAGGGCATTTCCTAGGAGACTATTTTTAGTACAGTTAGAGATCCTGTGTTAAAGAACTGTGACACACTAATTGTTCTGCATTCTTTAGCTTAGCCATAACATAAGCTTCACTTATGTTAGAGAAGTTTTAGAAATGGGGAGCATGCAGTCATAAAATCTCCCATCCACACTCTGAAGTGGTACAGTCCTAGGGGGTTGTACTATAGGATTCCTCTGAATTTGTTAGAGGAGACCTTTAAGTTTCCCTAACTAAGTATACCTCAAGGTTTAAATTTCTTAGCTTCATGCATTTCATTTTTTGTGAAGAGAAAATTGCTGTTCATTGATTCCAGATCTTTTGACATATGCTTTCTCATCCACCAAGATCCACATCACCAAAAATGTGCATTGAACTATTTCTGGAACACAATTTTGTCCTAATATTAGGAGATTTAAGCTTCCCTTGAAAATTAACCATTTTCCTCAGAAAACAAGCAAGAAATTATGTGAGGAAGCAAAACGGACGATTCCTTACGTCTCAGAAAGAAATTGTCATTGATAAGGAAGGCCAACTTAGCCAGTGCAGCTCTGGAAATAATAAGGTCTTGTTATTTTTCCAGACATCTGCTGGACATGTAGCTTGTTAATCTAGACTTCAAAATAATTATTGATGCAACAGAGCTGGATTTAGGATTATCAAGGGTTAGTAACTGCCTGTGACACCACTGCCAATAAGGACAGGAGGAAACTCTCACTTGAGAGAAAGAGGCAGTTCTTCAAATGCAGAGTTGACCTCTTCCACACAGGTGAAGAGTACATCTCTGTAGGCAAGGGAGCTCCATCAATGAACTGCCGCACACGTCCTGAGAGAAGTGGGTAGGCCTGGGTGATCTATCCCCATTTGTTTGTTGGCAGCCGGTAAAATTTTCATTTGGAATTTGGCAGCTGCAGGTCAGGTAAGCTGCTTCTGAAGAATTTAGCTAACAGGCTCCAAAAACAAACAGGCTGATAAGATGAAAGGTTGCTTCCGGTTGCCAAAAACTATATTTCAGCTCTGAAGGACATTTTTAAAAATTGTTTCAATGCAGTGGCACTAATTGAGAAATCCTTAAAAATGTTCTTGCTTTTTCTTTATCGCCAGGGCCATTTGGAAGCCTTACTTGCCAAGGAAGCTCTGAATCCAGTGAGTGGCCTAATTGCAACCTGCTCCACTTTCTGTACCTGCTGCCTGTTTTTAAAACTATGAATAGCAATCTTTCTGCTCTTGCTCTCTGCAAGTTAATTAATTGCTTTTAAGAGGTATTTCCCCCTGCCTACAAGTTACTTTGTTGATTACAGATGCTGGGTGCTTTATTATGTGTTAATTACTACTGGGATACTTGCTAGCTTGTCAGGTTCATTTCTTGATAACAGAAATGCCAGATTTCTATTGAAAAAGAGGTTGCCAAGGCAACCAATACACTCTGCAGATAACTCTCTTCTAAGTAAGCAAAGAATGTGGTCACAAAAAAGTGGTGTTTTATGTGGACATCATCATAACAATCTATGGCCTTTTAAACTGGGGGTGTGGGGGTTATTGCTTTGTTTCTTGTTATGTGTTTTTGTATTTTTATACAGTAAACCGTCATGTGATCATTGGATGACGGGCTGCATGGAAATTCAATGAATAAAAAACAAGAACTGTGCAAATGTAGCTATTATTTGATCCCTTCTGAGAAGCAACATGGGAGAAAATTTGGATGGGCCATGGGAGAGGATAGGAAAACATTATTATGTATGTAAAAATACATGCCAACATAGCAGAGCACAGCCCAATGGTTCCAAATCTAAATCCTGAACCTTCAGTAGGATGCTGGGCTTATCTCCACAATTTAAATATTGATACAGTGGTGCCCTGCAAGACGAATGCCTTGCAAGACGAAAAACTCGCTAGACGAAAGGGTTTTCCATTTTGGAGGCGCTTCGCAAGACGAATTTCCCTATGGGCTTGCTTTGCAAGACGAAAACGTCTTGCGGATTTGCTTCCTTTTTCGTAAAACCGTTAATACCCTGGCAATCCGCGCTCCGCAAGACGAAAAAATCGCAAGACGAAGCAACTCGCGGAACGAATTAATTTCGTCTTGCGTGGCACCACCATACACCATGGCCCTTCAGAAACATGTCTTAGTAATGTTACCTAGCATATGTTTGCAATGAAGGTGATGGAGAAAACAAGCTCACTCAATGATGGAGAAACAAGCTAGTCAACCACAGCAAGAAAGCATCACTTAGTTTCAACCACTGCTCTTTGCATTGAGACTTGAACCCAGCTACACAATCAGAAGAACCACGTGGTAAAGTTCCTGCTGTGCAGAACAATTCCAGTGCTTCCGCATAATTCCCTCCATGTCAAAGAGATGGCAAAGTTACCTACCCCACCTGTTTCAGCTGATCATGTAGCTCAGCTCTTAAGTGTGCTGGGAAAACTTGCTGAAGCAAACTGTACTAAACAAAGTTTATGAGCCACTGGGATGCACTGCAAATGAATTCAGTGTATAACACAGACCTTTGGGCAGATGAAGCCTCTTACCTTGAATTCCATAGGTGTGTATTTCTCATTCTTGGGAGTTGTGTTGCCTTTGTAATGGAGATGATTGGGAGTGGTGGGATGGATAACAGTTGACTCCTGAGATTGCCTCTGGCAACGCTGGCAGTACACATAGATAACAAAGGTTAAGAGGCTAGAACCAAAGAAGCAGGAGACCCCTGTGGCAATTAGGTGGATGAGGCTGAAACCTAGAGAAGAAAGTGTAGTAAGAGATGCTGTGGTTAGAGACATAAACAAGAACAAAAACACTTTCAACAACAATAAACCACTCAAGAGGGTGATTTTCTGTTTCCTAGGCATAAGGAAAATGTGTTTCTGAAAGAAGCCAGTGTCTTGCATGGTAACACCCACTAACAGACGCTTCCTTCCCTTGCTATCAAGTCTGCTCATCACAGTTCTGCTTCAGTGGCATCATACGCTGCTTTCTTAAAGCTATTCCTTTCTCCTCCAATTGATACTGAAACTAAACATTAAGCTGACAGGCAGAGAAATGAGGTATACAAACAATACACAGCAACAGGTTCCAAAGAATGTGCATGTCATGGAAATTGGGAGGTGGGTAGTAAACTCAGAATTTCTCAAATCAGAAGAAAGAAAGGCCTTCTGACCTACCTAGAATGCACAAGGAATGAATAAGTGGAAGTGGCTGATAAGGTGTGGTAGGTATAGGCTGGTTCCCTATTTGAGGACGTTCTTGGCAAAGTGCTCTTGGGCGGGCCCCTCCTCTGTCAGGGGATTTACCTGGCAGTGGGTGACAGGGAGTAGTGGCAGGATTCTGAGCAGATACATCCAACTGCCATTAAAATTTCCACAATACCCCAGAGTGTCAGGGACACAAATATGATTGCTAGGTGCTCAGATGAAAAATATGTATTTTTAAAAGGGGCCTAGAAGAGGCTTCAGCAGTAGCCATTTCAGGGCTCTGGAAGACCAAGGATGCTGAGCGCTCATGCTAGCACTGAATGGAAGCCTGCAAAATGCTACCACCACTGAGAAGGAGGAGAGCTCATTGCTTTTTCTATGAGACCTCTGCTCAGGGCAGCCAAGGCAGGGGACCTGCTTGGCGTTGCACAAGCCACCCCCTGGCTGCCTCCAATGTATGCTGGCTGCTAAGGATACAGGATTCCCCACCCTCCCACCCCAGCCTGGTTTTTTGGTCTCTGATCAGCTTCCGCTTCTCCAGCCATCTCTGAGAAGGAATTGCCATGCTGCCTTCTCCACTGAAAGCCTGCATGTGCTCTTGCTGATACTTTCTCCACTAGCCACAGAAAGGGAGGCTCCTGGGAGAAAAAACAGGATGCGGCAAGAACAAGGGAAGACACTGAATATTGCCTGGCTTAGTTTCTTGGTGAGCAATGAAAGCAGAACCCCAGCTGCAAGCTGACACCACTGATGCAGGTACCCCGTAAAGATTTCAAAGAATAAAGTTCCTAGTGCATAAAACATTCCCCAACACAAATAAGTAGACATATAGATTTCAAAACGCTTCTATTCCAGTGGGTTACCAAGGAGATGTTCTACTGAGAAAGAGGAATGCAAAGGAGTAAACAACAATAAAAGCCAGTGACAAATTCTAAGAATCATAAAGTTGAAAAGTCACTTGAGGATAAGGTTTCCTAGGCCCTACTTTCAGCATCAATGTGACACTTTAACATGGCTTTTGCCAAGGTGAGTTGTAGTTGGTGAGGTGCTAAGAATTCTCTTGTGCTCTGGTACTGAGCAGCTGATTCCTCAAAACTATTCATCCTCAGTCCTGTCCCTTACAAGGTCTCTCTGCCTTTCAGCTGTGCCTCCATGGCACCTGGCTAAATATTTGAAAAACATGAGCATTCTATGAATCTGCAGGCTGATGTTTCTGGTTTTGCCCATAACTCAGATACCCCCTTGTTTCACATGTGAGAGGGCAGCAGGCTGAATTTCTAATGATTCTATCTTTGCCAGATATTCAGAGATGCTAAGGGATAAATAATATCCCCATGCATTATATAAACAAATAAGACTGCAATGGCAGAAGAGGGCAGTGAAAATATCAATACCAATGCATAATGATGAATATAAGGTTAATAAGGAGACCCTGAGCTGAGGCACACACCTGGCAGGAGGAATGGGGATACAAGAAAACCAACCGTGCTGCTAATGGAACTGGAATCTTAATTCCGTTGCTTCCCCTGTAGTCACACACACTAGATGGGAAGGTCTGCCGATGGAGCGTTTTGCCTTTTCTGTCATTGCTGTAATGCTTTTCGTACAGAGAGTGACTAATGTGCAGGCCAAGAGCTGTCCAAGCGGTTCGTCAGGAAAGCTGCTTACTTGTGGGGGCTGTTGTGCAAAACCACTGAAGCACCATGGTGCTTTTGGATGACCCAAAATCTGCTCCTGACAATTATATCTACTATAAATTTGGTGATCAGTTTCATGACGGCTGCAACAAAAGCTTAAATCACCCATTGGCATGGTATGCACAGTATATTTATGAATTAATAAGTCAAGATCTGCAACAAGCTGCGGTAGGAGTGCAGGGAGCTTGTTTCCCTCTGCTTCAGTTATCTCTGCACAATTAGCTGAAAAAGCCAGAATTCTGCTCTTAACTATAGTTCCCTACTACAACTGAACTTTCAAAGTACCAGAACAAGTGCCTTCTGTTAGCGAAGCTGCTATTTTTCTCCTATTCAGATAGATGGTAGGTATCAAAAAGCACAATGCGAGAAGCAAGGAAGGTTGCTTGCTCTTCAACAGACTCTGCTAGCTATCAAGCGACCTGCAGGAAATGCACAAAGAAAATGCAATTCCCTGAACTCTAAAGAAGTCAGATAAAATTAGTGGCATGGCAACTGCTTTTCCGGTAATCAAGGTTTTGCATTGGCTGTCTAATCCTGTTTCCAATGGCAAGATAGCCATCGATTTTGCATTGGGTTCATTCGTAGAGACAACTTAAGAATTCACTGCAGTCTTATTATATGAGCTACCCTGGTACAAACTCAGATTATTACACTGTGAACTACTGAAGCAATCCCCGTGTATTCATTTCTCCCCCTCTCCACCCTCGAAAACCCCTGGAAGTGGGAATTGAGATGTGGGAATGCTCTTACACAGAAAGGGAGGGAGATAGGTATGTGTTGTTGTGTATATGGGGTGTGTGTGTGTGTGTGTGTGAGAGAGAGAGAGAGAGAGAGAGAGAGAGAGAGAGGGAGCGAGGGGGGGAGAGGGAGACATTTGGTATGCTCGTTTATGCTTGTGTGGGAGAGAGACAGTAGCAACCAAGGCTACTTTCACTTCAAAAGGTGGTTGGGTGCAAATCTCATCTTCCTGGGGGTGGCAAACACCATTCATAGACCTTTGTACATGGTAAATGAGAGACAAACACAGAAGCACCCAATACATTCAAAAGTGCTCAAGAAGTTAAAACATTTATACAATTAACAAGGGATGTGTCAGATCCAGCCTGAGAAACTTTGCCAGTCTTACCAAAATTCTTTTTGCTTCCCCTTAAAAGCTTTGGAAGTTTCTCCTGAACAGGAACCCGTATCAATGTTTTGCTTATAATGAAATTCGGTGACAACTCTACAATTAACTAAGCGCTCAGGAAAATGAGGAATCTCTCTTCATCTTTTCCAGTCCATTTAAAAAGGAGCTGCAGTGGAAAGGACTGTGATCTCCCTGGTAATTAATTATTCTGAGATGCTCCCTCCCCCAAATTAAATTCTTATACCAGAAAACTGAATCACAGATACTTTCTCCCCTCCCTTCCTCCCCTCAGACAATCGGACTCCAGTGGAATTAAGGCTATCAACGGGATGTGAACTGCACAGATTAATGGTTGGGTTGATGCTTCCCAGAAAAGAGGAGTCATGTTAAGATAAAAATAAGATCTATAGTTAGCTGTACTCTACCTCCACAGTTCGTGCTCTCGTCAATGCTTGAGGCTGGCAGGATTACTAAACAAAGAGAAAAACAGTGGGGAGAAAAATGTCATTTTTGTCATCTGCGACATTGTGCAGGCAATTAAAATCCCTTTGCTCAATGCAAGGCAAGTTAATCTCTGCAGCAAATGGAGGGCCTCCCAGAGCTTTGGCAAAAAACACAGAATGTAATATAGTGAAAAAAAGTTTTAAAAAGAACATACTCTCTATTGCATGAGAAAATTGTCTGGATTGCAAACTATCCAAATACAACACAATAAGCGTCCTTAGAACTGTTTAATTCTGGCAAGAACTGTGCAAATTACAGAAATATAAATAGAGATATAAAAAAAGACTCAAATGAGGAATTTAAGTTGTGCTCATAAAATACCTGAATAAATGTGAATACTGTATGATCCAATTAAAAAATATTTTGACCAATGTATGACACAGACAGATGACCTTGCTATCTAAGGATGTTTGTATAGCGTAGTTTATTCTGTGAACTTATTCTATAAATGATCAGTTACCTTGAATTACGTCCATCAGATATAGTGAGGACCACTGGTTTAGATGGCCTTTTAAAGTGTTAGACAAATATATAGGTATTTCAGGAACTGAACAGAACCTGCATGTTCATATATCTCTAGATACCAAATAATGAGCAGAGATGTCACACTCTTTCCTTTCTCATGGGCCTCCTAGGAACATCTGTCTGTCCTCTGCTGGAAGCAGCATGCTGGTTCTAATTTTATCCAATCCAGCACAACTTGCCTTGTGCATTTAATTTCTGTTTGTGGTGCAGAATACAAAACTCCCTGATTATATAAGATCTATTAGTCACAGAATCCTTCCCATCCCTAGATGGAGGTTAGCTATAATTCTAAACAGTCTATAACTACACCAAAGTTACTGCCATTTCTTTTCCACACATGGGATCCTAAAAATCCTCCCAAATCTCTTTCCTTCTGCAAGATGCCTTCTCTTTGCATAACTGAACTAATGGAATACTAGTCGGCATTCAATATACTCACTGCCTTAAAAAACACAATCCTATCAATATTAAAAGTGGCAATCAGTTCTTTTTAGTAAGGCATCCATCTCAGCAATTAGTGGAGCCCTCTAAACCGAGCCCTTTCCTTGCTCATTTAGCATGCAAAGTTGCACCCACCTGGGATCTCATTGTACAAGCAGTCCTGGTATTGTGTGCTGTTCCCAGCACATTGGGAAGATCCTGGATTGTGGATTTCACAGTAACGACTACGATACTGGATCCCATCTTCGTTACACAAGTTCCATTCAGACCATTCGGACCAGCCTCCTTAAGAATGAGAGATAAGACTTAAGCATGTGGGATGATCACAATGTCAAGCCAAGAAAAAAACATGAGGGATAAACAAAGGACAAAAGGTCACATAGTTTCTGAATATGGAAACCCAACTGAGCGTTTAGAAATAATGTCAAATACCCATGCTTTTCTGTTTTGAAAAGCATAAAGTAGACTGAAAAATGACAAAACCAGTTGTCTAGTTCTGTGATTCAGAACTTGGAAAAATGCTCTGCAACCGTCTTCTCATCCGAGCTATTTTTTGGGAACAGACATACAGGTGAAACTCGAAAAATTAGAATATCGTGGAAAAGTTCATTTATTTCAGTAATTCAACTTAAAAGGTGAAACTAATTTCCAAATGAGATGCAGAAGTTGCTCTCATCAGAAAAGAGAACTTGGGACCACTGAGCAACAGACCACTTCTTTTTTTCTTTAGCCCAGGTAAGACGCTCCTGACGTTGTTTCTTGTTCAGGAGTGGCTTGACAATACGACATTTGAAGCCCATCTCCAGGATCCGTCTGTGTGTGGTGGCTCTTGATGCACTAACTCCAGCCTCAGTCCACTCCTTGTGAAAGTCCCCAACACGTTTGAATGGTCTTTTCCTGACAATCCTCTCCAGGCTGTGGTCGTCCCTGCTGCTTGTGCACCTTTTTCTTCCACACTTTCCTCTTCCGCATAACTTTCCATTAATGTGCTTTGATACAGCACTTTGCGAACATCCAACTTCTTCTGCAATTACCTTTTGAGGCTTTCCCTCCTTATGGAGGGTCTCAATAATGGCTTTCTGCAAAACTGTCAGATCAGCAGCCTTCTCCATGATTGTGCTTCCTACTGAACCAGACTGAGAGACCATTTAAAGGCTCAGGAACCCGTTGCAGGTGTTATGAATTGAATAGCTACTGCACCTTTTCTGAGATTGTTAATTTGGTGTTTTTATCAGCTGTACTCCATAATCATCACAATTATAACAAATAAAGGCTTGACATATCTCGCTTTGCATGTCATGAGTCTATCTCATATATTAGTTTCACCTTTTAAGTTGAATTACTGAAATAAATGAACTTTTCCACGATATTCTAATTTTTCTAGTTTCACCTGTATCTATCTATCTATCTATCTATCTATCTATCTATCTATCTATCTATCTACCTACCTACCTATCTACCTATCTACCTATCTAATATCTATCTACCTATCACTATTTATTAATCTATTTCAAAATTACATTTGAAGAACAGAAGAATTACATCAGTCCTGAAATCTCAAATGCATTATGAAAACATATTTTTTAAAAGAACAAAAATACAAAAATGATGGCATTATACAGAATAACAGCAATAGGGCTACCTTCACATAAATGTGTGTTGCACAGTGCTTCCTCAGTGTGCAGTCCAATGCAGATATCCTCCCCATTAGAGGGCGCTGGGTTGGTGCAGGTTCGGGTGCGCTGGTAGTGCCCTCCTCCACAAGTTGCTGAGCACTGAGACCAAGGAGTCCAGCAGGACCACGAACCTTTCACTAAGGATCATTCAAAATAAAACAATACAAAGATGCAGGCATACTTTTCACCCAACTGTTAATCTCATCACAATTAAAAAAACCAACCCAAATCATTATTTCAAGGAGAAGAAAGCTATGGAGAAGCTACCACGCTAGATGAATAGCATCCTAACTATTTGCCTACAAATACTTTTCCTCACTGATCACAAGTCCCTATTGGTTTCTTTCTCTGCCAAAATGATTTAAGTTAGTTCATTGCATTTCTGGCCCCTCCAAGCACATAGTTCTGAAAAAGGAGGGAAGGAATGGCTATGATTATAATGCAAAAGTAATGACTATTCTCACACATGCACATTTTTTGCAACATCCAAACAATGTCATTGGCATCAAAAGCCAGACCATATTCCCCCCACATTTAATCTGGATTTACCCCGTCTGAGAAAAATCTGATACATTAAAAAAAAAAACACACCTTTTGCCCACAATGTATTTGTGATATCTGAATGGCTCTTTACAATATTAAGCCCCTGTCTGAAAGTCCCCTGGAAAAGCACTTCAGGGTGCACAAAACCAACAGGTGTGGTTTGGGGGGTTGGGAAAGGGTGGAGAAAATGGGGAAAGGAAGGCTCCTTTACTGTTCTAATCCAGTAAGAAGCAAGGCCATAATTTCAAGGACTAGTTAACAAGGAAATAATATTTCCTGATTGCCAGTCAGGAAAGAATAACCAATACTTAGAGGTGGGTAAGCCATATTGAAATAAGCAAATCTGGACCATGGAATGGTGAGCAAAGTCAAAGTACTAGATCTAATCTTAAACTTAAAGACACATCTGATTCTGCACAGCTCTCGCTTTACTAAAGGAGCAGAAAGTTCTAATGTTTTTGCAGCAATGAGATTTGGTTGCACCCTCTCTGCGTGCGATCCAAACTTTCTTTGCCTTTTGAGGGCTGAGCTTACAGCTACGTATGTTAAATGCCTTCTGCAAAAGTGCCAGCTCTAACATCAGGAACAATCATGCCATGCAGCAGGGTGAAGTGGTTAGCATTAGATGGCATCATGAGGCATGAATTGGTTTGTGAATGGTGCAGCGAGACTTTTCCACATTGTTGGCCCTAGCAGGGAAAAAGGGGACCATATGTTGGCTCTGCTTCGGGCAGGAAAATGTCTTGGGCCAGCACAGGCAAACATGCCCTACGATGGCAGGGTGAAGAGTAATGGAAGAACTTCATAGCACGCTTCTTCAGCATGCTACTCACACTGAACAAAAGCAGGGAACGGTCACAGTATTTACCTGGACAGGGATGTGGGTTGCAGTCCTGATATTCCATTGCAGATCCTATGCAAGGTAGGCCACCGTTTTTTGGTTCTGGATTGGTGCATGTTCGCTTCCTGGTTCTGAAGCCCAGCTCACAGTCTCGAGAGCAAGATGACCACCCTCCCCAAAAGGACCACCCACCATTGATAATCCGAATAGAGGTCTTGCCGCTTTTCAGAAGGTCATCAACTAAAGCTGGGGGGCAGTGGGGGGGGGAGAAAGAAAAATATAGGAATTAAACACATGGAAACCCCCAGCTTTCTTCCCAACCTTGCAGCAGCAGATGTGGGCAAGGAGTGTTCAGACAATTGCATGGTGAACTATGTTCCCTTCCCAGCTTCAAGGCTAAGAGGAAGGCTGGAAGACTGTGTTGCCTAGAGCATCTTAGCCATACAAGGTCACACTGGCACTCTCTCTCTCTTTCCTTCTCTAAAGTAAGAGATTTCTGTGGCAGGTGAACTGCCAAGGCTTCACGAGCACCCCAGTCACATGGGCACACTGGCAAGATTCCCTCCCCTGCAGGTGATCATGGCAAATATAGGTTACATTCATCACATAGTGAAGAAAAGAAACTGTGGTGCAGTAAATGAAATGAACCTGCTTAGCCCCACTCATGCCAACATGTGAGTGGTGCTAATGGTGCAGACACCATGCAGTGGTGGTGGGCTGGATGAGGGCCAATGCACTGAGCTTGAATCCTGGCAAGATGCAGGCTCTGTGGGCAAATAATTATTGTATCCAAGAAATCGGAGAATTACCTGCCCTGCATGGGCTTGCACTCTCTCAGAACGAGCAAGTAAGCACTCTAGGGGAGACCCAGGTTTCTTACTGGAGGACCTGGTGACTAGGAGCACTTTTTATCAGCTTCAGCTAGTGTGACATTGGTTTCTGGACCAGGATAGCCTGATCACAGTACTTCAGGCACTTCTGATTGGATTACTGCCATGCAGGTGGATCTTCCCTTGTGTTTGGCCCAGGAACTGCATCTACTGCAGAATGATTGCCGGCAGGAGAGAGAGAGACCCTGCAGAGGGATGAGCTGCCAATTTGTTACTGGGTGCGTTACCGTTAATATATAAAGCTTTCAACACCTTGGGACCAGTTTGCTTGCCCCATATATATCCACTTGACTGCTTCAATCCATGGCACCTCAATTATCTGAAATACCCCCACAATTGTGCTCTCAACCACACAGTCCTATCATGCGCTCCTGTAGTGTGCAATCACAGCAAGCTGAAGTGACCCCTATACTGCTTGATGTGTGTAGGGCATCTTAATAAACACAGAAATTAAGATTATGCACCTCCAGCAACACAGTGTTTGCAGGTGTGTGAAAAGCTCCCAAGCAAATTCCCTAATGCTCATCCATCCTGACAGAGTATATACTGTCTCAATCTGCTGGCTTTGATTTGCTCTGTTGCCATCAACATAGATCAGCATTTATCCAACCCTACGCTTCAGCTGCCCACAACCTCCAGCATGAATAACAAGCAGCTTAGCTTGGCGCTCGTTATAATCTCGCAATCTGGCAGGACGTACAATCAGTGTCGCAAACAGCTGAGCCGTCATTGGGGCAGAACCGACTCTCCGTCTTCTTCCTGCCAAACTGGAGGTCGTGAGGGTCAGCAAGCTGAGCGCGGCAGGTGTAGCGGAAACGCTGTTCTTGACGAGCGCCACTCTGAGTGATGTTGGTGGGCATCCATGGAGTCCAAGGTGTGTTTCTTCGGACCTCTGGGCAGGCCTCTGGGCTGCAGGTTTTATACTCCTACAGAAATAGGAGAAAATGGGGGAAGGACCCAATTATTAGCATTTACTTGAGGGTTTGCAGCTGTACCAATGCACTTGGGGGCAATGACATTTAAGGAACAATAAGATAAACCTCTGATTATTTGACTCAAAATCACAAAACCACTGAAGCAGTAATAAAGCTCAGAAGGTGTATAAATCAAGGTCTGGTATTGCTTCCAGTTCTTTAACAGAATACAATGCTGAGGCGATAGGCGTACACATGCATTACATACAGTGCCCATACTAATGCATGCAAACGAATTCCATAGACAAAGGCCCGGTTGGAGGCGTTTCCATGCGCTCTGGCTTCCATCATGGTGTCCCGTTGCGCCAGAAGCGGTTTAGTCATGCTGGCCACATGACCCGGAAAGCTGTCTGTGGACAAATGCCAGCTCCCTTCTTACCTAGCCCCTAGGTCAATTACCTGTAAGCTCCCTCTCTTCTCTAAGCACAGGTGTATAGGACAAGTCCTAAAGAACTGAGGAAAAGAGAACATAAGAAAACAGCAACGAAAGCCTATCTGAATGAAAACGTACCACAGCACAGCCTGGGCAGGAGTTTCCATTTTCACAAGACCTCTGCCTGGAGTGCACCCCTCCACCACAATTTGCGCTACATTTATTCCAAGGGCCCCACGAAGACCAGAAGATTGGCAATGGGCATGGACTGTTCTCATTGCAGAACCTGGATGGAAACAAAATTCCAGGGAGGGAAATAAGGAAACAGTAATGCAAGTCAGTGTCCTGGAGCACCCCAAAGGAAAGTTGTAAAAGACTCTGCAAGGAACTGTTCGCACCAGGAAGAAAAAGGCTGACATCAGGTTGAGTAGAAATTCAGCTTCAGCACCACAAGTAAAAAGATGCAAGACCCACTGAAATAAACGGGAAATAAATTTTGAGAAACTAGTCCTATTGATTTCAGTGGGACTAAAAGCATTACTTACTTAGTCTGGATCTAAGCCATTCTTGTTATTGTCCATTCTGGAGGGGCTGGAGATTCCAGCAGGCTGGTTTTTCCCCAATTTGTAATACTTGCATCTTAACTATTTAATTATTTACACATCTTTATCAATGGCAACAACTTCTAAGTTGTTTGAATAGATGAACAAGGAATGAGATCTCTTTTGTTTGTTGTTTCGGGATTATGGTCACACAAGTTTTCTACCCTGTTTAAAAACTGTAATACTACTATTTCCTTTTTTTAAAAAAAAAACAACTGGATGGTCATAGCAGCAGAGCAACATCATAGGAGCTAACATTGACTTACGTTTGCTAAGTATAGCAAACTATCCTGCAAAAGACCCAGATAGTTTATACCCAAATTAAAGGTAAAGGTACCCCTGCCCGTACGGGCCAGTCTTGACAGACTCTGGGGTTGTGCGCCCATCTCACTCAAGAGGCCAGGGGCCAGCGCTGTCCGGAGACACTTCCGGGTCACGTGGCCAGCGTGACATCGCTGCTCTGGCGAGCCAGAGCCGCACACGGAAACGCCGTTTACCTTCCCGCTGGTAAGCGGTCCCTATTTATCTACTTGCACCCGGAGGTGCTTTCGAACTGCTAGGTTGGCAGGCGCTGGGACCGAGCAGCGGGAGCGCACCCCGCCGCAGGGATTCGAACCGCCGACCTTTCGATCGGCAAACCCTAGGCGCTGAGGCTTTAACCCACAGCGCCACCTGCGTCCCCATATACCCAAATTAAATGTGCTCATAACCTACTACTAATGCTCACATTGTACCATTATAATACAATTTTTTTTTCTGGCATTGCCTGGGTGAAGAAAATAAAAATGTTTTAAAAACAGATACATCTTTATAAGTGTGTATTGACAGTACTGTCCATTAACTTAGTACTTAAGCCTTAAAGCATTGCAAACTACCGGTAATTTAGGCTAGAAATCCAGCTACTTGTAATTAAACTAGCCTCTTTAGGATCCCAAATTATCTAATAATCTGATGCCAATTACCCTAAAATAAATGGCTGAACTATATTATTGTTTAGCAAGTATTATGCTGGGTTTAAGTAGCCAAGTCCTTATGAGAGTACAGCGAGTTGATAGATTTGATGGAAACTGGGCAACCATCACTATATATGTAACACAATGTTATCTGCTGTCAGTATGCCCCCATCCTTCAGATATTGTTTTGAATAGACTTATTACACAATTATTTGTGGTCCTAAAAACTGAAGTCTAGTAAGTTTGCAAAGCTAACTATCTCCCATTCTCTTTGCAAAATTTTCCTTTTTGTATAGGAAATATACATACAGTTTGCTTAGTTTGTAGTTTTGTTTGATTTATATTCTATGCCTGCCATTTGTAACTGTGCTTTAAGGTTGTAAAAACTTCAAAAACAAAACAAGAAACCCACCACATAGTATCATGGTCAGACATTACTTTCCAAACCTGGCGTGAGAAGAAGCAAGGTCTTACAGCCCATTTATTATGCAAATTTATTCCATGTCAGTTCCACTTTGTTCATTTGGACTTACCTCCCAGCCATTAAGGCTTGTGTGAACCCACAATTTAGTACAATCTCCCTGCCTCCTCTGCAGTTAGAAAGTAGTTTGGCCAAACAGATCATGTTCATCTGCCCCTAGGCTTTCTGGATATTTCCCCAGGAACTCTGGTCCAGGTAAATGTGGCATTCAGCTGTGTTCAGCAGCACTTTCCTTGAGTTAATTTTATTTTTGTCCAATTACTTTTGCCCATTTTAAAAATAAGAAAGTGCTAGCTCCACTTCAGTCATCACATAATAGAATCACCATTGCTATCACTACTTCAACGGAAAAAATGAAGTTATGTTTCCAGTAGTCACAGATCTAATCAAACATGAAGACACACAGACTAATTATACGAAATGTCTTTTGCATTTGAAATTCCTGAGCAGGTTTTTGTCTGGAACTTTAGCTGGGGTACTAACCATTTCATTTTATTTTTGGCCTGAGGGACACATTCATCAATGGCCAAACCTCCTCCAAGGGGTGCAAAACAATGGTGTGTGTGTGGCCACTCTGCATTCTTACATGCTCACAGACACACTAAGGCAAAAAGCTTCCTCTCAGCTAATCTATGCAGATCAGCTAAGAAGAGGGAGTTACCCCCGCCTCCCTGCTCATCAACTTGATGTCTGGGGGAGGGAACAACTTGTATTTCCACCCCCATCTCAGTGCTGCGTCCTTGTCCTTTTTCTTTGTTTTTTTGCCACCACCAAAATTGGTGAGGTCTTGGGGGCATGATAAAAATTTGCTTGGGGAGCCAAATGAAACCTCAATTTTGAGCAAGTCCAGCTACAAAATAAGCTGGCTCTCCCCTTCTTATCATGTTTAACAAAGAATCAGGCCTTTTAAAATAAGAATTACTTACTTTATAATGATGCATTGGTTCACAGCTACAGTAGCAGTAAAAATTATGCAGGCAAAATACTTATCTTAACATTATAACTAAAGCTGCATATATCTGCATCCAATGCTGGTCAAAGAAAGATGGAGGGGGGAGCATATTATGTGTCCCTTCCTCTCCAGACAGAAGGGGAAATGACATCACACAGAACCTCTCTACCAATTTTCTTTCTATGATCTTAGCCCCTTCTCATGATAACTATCAAGAATATGTATTTGTTAGGTTTGGCTGCAAATCTCCCACAAAACACACCCCTGGTTTTCTGACACTCAATACCTGTGACTTCCAAGCATGCTTAGGGTGTTTTTTATTTTACCCCCATGGCCCATTTTTGGCTCCACTTCTGTTAGCACTGACTATTTTAGTTTGCTGGTGTGGGGAATGGCATGCCATCTAAAGACTATCAACCCTCCTATGAAAATGCAGCATATGTGCAGTTCTCCTTTTAAATATGCATACTATTTTCTTTCTCTATTCATAGCATAGCATAGCATGTGTTATGGCTAGAGCATCCTTATGCTCTTATTTCACTTCTTGAGCAAATTTCTATCTCATCCTTCAGCACAAGAGCTCTATGGCTGGCTAACAGCTCCCATTCTGAATAGCAAGTGGCAATATTATGTAGTACCATAGCATATTTCACTGAAAAATTCAGGTTTAGCAACCTCAACAGCTTAAGAATGCCATACTTTCTTTAAGTTATGGGCCTTGTTTCAAACTATTATTTTGACATATGGGTGTGCAACACAGTAACATATTTATATTTATTTAAAAGGTCTGTAAGGCAGCTTTATAGGCAAAAATGAATAATTATGAGAGCAATATAAAAACACAATATGACAATGATGAACCTAAAACACACATAATGTAAATGAAATAGTGAAGACTAGCAGCAGCAGAAGTAGAAGAATACAATAAATCACAATCTCATTCACAAAAGGCTTGGGGGGGGTGAGAATTAGTTTTTTTTACTTGTTCCCTAAAAGATTAAAGAATGGGTGCCAAACAGGTGTTTCTGGGGAAGTGTTCCACAATCAGGGCAAGACCCTATCCCCAGTTGCCACCTGCCTAACCTCTACAGGTAGGGTCACCAGGAGCAGAGGTCTCAGACGATGATCTCAGTGAGTGGGCAGGTTCATATGGGAGAAGACATCTGGGATGGGTCACTAATCCATGTGGTGTAATGAATTCTTCAAAAGAAAACACAAGAGCTCTGAGCCAAAAAAAAAAGTCTCATAGAAGTTCAGGGATGGGGAACGACTCTCACCGCTCCTCTCTGCTTTGTCCGACACAGACCCTGCCTCCGTATCGCGGAGCAGGGTTGCTGCACGACCTCTGACGGACCTGAAAGCCAATCCCACAAGAAGTGCTGCAGGGGGCCCAGGACGACCATGGTGTCCAAGCTCCATTCCTGACAGAGGGGAGGGGGAAGGAAGAAAGATAAAACATGGCATCTGGGTTAATTCTTATTTTTTTCAACTTTAATGCTAAGTTCAACACTGCTGGCTCTGGAGTACCAACAGGTTGCAGAGACTGACTAGCACTACGAAGCACACTTCAATAGAGGTTAGCCCAAGAAACAGACAGAGATTAGGGTTAGAATTCTGCATGTGCTTTTTTTTTTTAGTCTTCCCCAACTTTTAAATTTGAACAAACAAAATCCATGGCAAATTCATGTTGAACAGATTTAAGCCTATGCTAAACATAATAAGGGCAGGCGAGGGTTACATTTTTCTACCCTCCATTACTCATAAATTTGCAAAGTTTTGTATCATTTCTTGAGTTCCTTATGAAACCTTTTTTTTAAAAGAAGATGTCATGGTGTTGTAGAAAAACCTGCAGAATCGAATATGTGGGGTGCTGGAAGGGGAAGAATTACAAAGGCTTGGGCATAAGAGATGAAAGATGCCCTGACCTCACTTAGGCAACTTCAGAAGCAGCATTTGCTACACATAATAAAGCTTTATAAGCACCGAATCATTTATTTATTGTATTCTAAAGGCTCAGAATGCATTACATTTTTAAAAAACAACAATGAGAAACTAAAAAATAGACATACTGTAATTGCATAAAATAAAATAAAAAACACAAGCAGTTTAAAACATCAGTTAGTATTTCCTTAAGCATAAAGACAAGACAATTTATTTTTACGGTCATTTGAAGATTCAGGGAACACTCTTAGGATTCATAGAGCATTCAATTGGTGGGCCTGGAATATGACAAATCAGACTGCTAAACCATCTGTGAGGTGCTATTTCTCAAGAAACTTTCCTCCAATTTCAGGTGTTCTCCTTGCCCAATACTTGTTCAAATTTCTCTCATTTTACATTTGCCTTTTAGCTCACAGAACCCTAGATTCCCAAATGATGTGTTAATGTCAGGGCCCATTTAATAAAGGAAAGACAGATACTGTGGTGGTCAATTATTTTGAAAATGATTGGAACATATTCTTCTTTCTTAGAGTAGGTATGTGTCTTTCCTTAGAAATGCAGAGTCGCAACAGAAAAGACATTTCAGGGGCAAAGTTATACCCAATCCTCATCCAACACCAAATAATTGTTATTTTACCAAATGTAGTTTCCCTTTTGCCATCGCACACTCCTGCTTTTCACCTCAGTGGTCCTGAGCAAGTGACAGAGCAACTATCTTCTACAGTGCATTCTCAAGTCCATATCACATGCTGTCCTGTTTCTTGTGGTCCTGAAAGTTGAGCTGGTGAACAGATGTGTTGATTTTCCAAGAATTGACTGAATTAATAAAAGTGCTTGGCAACCAGCGGGTACCCGGCAAGGCACCAGCTGCAGCAGGAAGCTTAAATTAAAACCTGCGTAGCCTTCATGGTTTTCAAGTCCGTTATCAACTCTCCCATTCTCTTGGCACTGTTCTCTTTTCTTTCATAAGAAGGTGAGGAAATAAAAAAGGACTTCCATACAAACTGTGATATAACCCATGTTTTGCCTATTGTTTCCTTGACCGTCTAAGAAAGACATAGTATCCAAAACTTAAAATATGTGATTACAATAAATGAATAAATGCTTTCTATCACACCCCTTAAGTGGGTAGGGGGAAGCCACAGAAATCAAAACCACCAGTATCCAAAACTCAAGTAAGTAATATATTTCTAAAATCATTCCATGTTTTGTGTGTAGTTTTAAACCCTTTTAAAATCATCCATCCATATAGCAAAACATTTGATTAGCCAAATGTTTTGGATAGTAGCCATGTCATTTGGATAAATGAAGTTCAACTGTATATGCACATATTTTGTTTTGAAGATTAAGATTTTTAAAGGAGGAAGTCTCAATTTATATTCAAAGTGTAGACAATCTTCAAGAAGGTTTTCATCAGCACTGTGGCATTTGCAATCTTAGATCTCATTTATAACTAAAACACTTATTTAAACTTTGTAATGAAAGCCTAGCAATGCCATACGAAGACAGTTAAAATTGAAATACTAGACCTGCAATGAGTGTAAGATGATCATATGGCTGTATTTCTTAACAGTCACTGAATTTTAACACTGAATGCATTTCTCATCCACTTCCTACAGGCTAATCTTGTGGTATCCCACACTTTTGGAGATCATGTTGTTGGCAATGATTAAATGATTGCATCAGCTGCCTTATGTCTCTTGCAGGCTCGAGGATGCTCCACATGGTAGAATTCTACCAGCTGTAAGAATGGCTGATCAAGAGCATAGAAAATGTAAAAGAAGATTGATCCACAAAGGCCCACATGCTTGCACTGGTATGCCTTCAAATTGCTAGGTTGGCAGAAGCTGGGACAGAGCAACGGGAGCTCACCCCATCGTGCGGATTCGAACTGCTGACCTTCTGATAGGCAAGCCCAAGAGACTCAGTGGTTTAGACCACAGCAGCATCCACATCCAGCAAACACAGATAGTAGTTGCTACACAGAAGTGTCTACACAAGCCTGAAGAAAAAAGACAGACTAAATCCCGCCAGGTGTGACAGATAAGATGGTCAAATTGCACAATGGCATCCCTATAGCTTACAATGCGTGTGCATGTGTTTAGGTCTCCCCAAAATAGTTTCTCCTAATCTAAATTGGATATGAATGCAAAATGATCAATAAAGATATGTGATGGGGACCATGAAAGTGGGGAAAAAACACACACATGCAATGTGGTAATGATGACATTGATTCAGGGAGCACAACAGATGCGAAAGCTAGCTCTCAGTGATCCACAGCAAACAAAAGGGCTGCCAGTTGAACTCAGCAAGCTACACAATATCAGTTGTATTAACAAGAATAGGCTGAAGCTGCCCATAGTGGCTGGGGCAACCCAGTCAGGTGGGCAGGGTACAAATATAGTAGTAGTAGTAGTAGTAGTAGTAGTAGTAGTAGTAATGCTAATAATAAATGACCGCATTATTATTATTAGCCAAGCTTTAAATGATCAGCCATTCATTTTTTAAAAATATTGTTTATACTGCTTTCACTTGTTTCAGTATTTAAACAGTGTTAGGACTCCCATGATGCCATCTGTTAAGAGAGAACTATCAGAAGAAGCAAGGCGTAACAATTGATTATGTTTTTATAATTTAGTTGTACCGCAGGCAATGTGATGTATTACTTTAATGAAGTTAATGCAGCTTTCTTGGTCAAACAAAGCAAAACTACGTGAACTCCTGCAACTTGGGGTGGGGGCAGCGAAAGATAAATCTATCCTTTTCTAATGTTTTATATCTGCGCTGGGGAATCTGTGGCCCTTCAAAAGATGTTGGGACTCCAGCTCCCATCGGCCCAAGGTGACCTGGCCAATGGTGAGGGCCGATGAGTGTGGCAGTCGACCAACATGGGGAGGACTGCTGGTCCCCATTACTGGTTTATCTGTAACAGTTTGGAAGTGTGAGGTACATAATGAATATACTAGCTAGATGCCCACAAGCCAGATATGTTCTGTGGCAATCGCTATTCTGATCACTGCTATCACAATTGACTGGAAGAACCCTTGTAGTATGAAGTGGTGATTCTATAATTCAAACTCGTAATGGGGGGTGTAATGGGGAAGAACCAAGGGTGGCATTTATTCCAGATTAATTACTCCAATCTATAAGTGAGACTTTGAAAATGATTTCTTTGCCAGTAGTTTCACAGTGTCAGGTTTCCTAGTAAACTCACTTGGTATTTGAGAAATCCCTCCAGTGACACGATATTTATTTTTATTATGCTTCTATCCCTGCCCTTCCTCCAATGAAACGAGAGCAGTATACTTGGCTTCCCTCTTTTATCCTCACAGCAACCCTAAGAGGTAGACAAGGCTGAGAAATAGTGGCCTCAACTATCCCAGTGAGTTTCATCCCTATGTGGGGATTTGAACTAGTGCTCTATACAGCAGAATATTAAAGTTGTAGCAACATTGCTTCTTTTCCTGTAACCTCCGCTTCCTAATTTTAAGTGACTTTTGTGCTCTGTAGGTGAGTTTGACCAAGAAAGAGGCAATAACAGTCAGCAGACAGATGAAAGGAATAACTTTTCACTCTTCCTGCGTATACAAGATATAAAAGACGTTCAGGTACCTTGAGCAATTTGCAATCTCTATCCTGGCTCCTTCACAGTCACGTCCACCACACTGAGGCTGAGGGCTGTTACACGACCGCGATCTGCACATGCAGGAGCCTGTGCTGTCACCATCCGAGTGTTCACACGGTTGCCACGGGGACCAGGCCCCCAACTGGCCATCCACCATCAGATTTTTCACCTAATTTAAATAAAGAGAAGTCATCACGGTGAGTCTCTGCATCGTAAGTTGCCCATGAGGGCAAAGTTGCAGTCGAGGCAAGGAGATGTCTGAGAATCTTTCCTACCCCTCTCTAGAAAAACACAATGTCAGTACTCCCTCACAATTCCACGCTGCATACTGCAGGCAGATACTCGTATTTAGAATAACATAAACTAAGGAATGAGCCCTCACTACCAGGGCCAGCCCTACCATTAAACAGAGGAAGGCTATTCCTGCCTCAGGCAGGAGATGCTGAGGGATGGGCTGTAAGGTGAAACAAGGGACAGAGTTGTGTGTGCTTTGTGTCCTGCTCTGTACATCCCTAAACTAGCCCACCGCCCTCAGGTGTAGCAGAGAATGCAGTCCTGTTGCCAAACTGAAAGTAATATTCAACTCATTCATTCAATCAATCAATCAATTAATCAATCAATCAGATTTTGCATCTGAAAGGGAGAGGGTACCAGCTTGTCCCCTGCCTGAGGCAGCAAAATTTCTTAGGCCAACCAAGTTCACTACACAGTCACTGTGTGTGCAGGACCCTAGATATAAGTGAATAAATATCCAATGAGAACAGAAGACTTAAATGAACTGCACATGTTCTTAAGGTCTGATTCTGAACTCTTCATTTCAGCTGAAATTTAAAAAGCAGTGGCAACCATTTCAGTTTGTGGCTTCCACATTTCAAATCAGCATCATTTTGGCCACAGTGCTACATGTGTGTTGTACCAAAGTGCTTCATCTGTGCTAGATAACTTCCGCTACTCCCACAGTGCACCCCTGTGTGATGCTGACTGCACACAATATGACGCCGCAGGTACAGAAGGTAAAAAGGATTTGGTTTTGGAGTTCCACACATTCCTCTTAGAAGAAGCTTTTGCCCAGGGGCAGGCAACCTAAGGCCCAGGGCACAGATGTGGCCCAATTGCCTTCTCAATCCAGCCCCCAACGGTCTGGGAATCAGTGTGTTTTTACGTGAGTAGAATATGTCCTTTTATTTAAAATGCATCTCTGGGTTTTTTGTGGGGCCAGCCTGGTGTTTTTACATGAGTAGAATGTGTGCTTTTATTAAAAATGCATCTCTGGGTTATTTGTGTGGCATAGGAATTCATTCATTCCTCCCCCCAAAAAATATAGTCCGGCCCACCACATGGTCCGAGGGACGGTGGACTGGCCCACGGCTGAAAAAGGTTGCTGACCCCTGCTTTTACCTCTCAGGGGAAATAGCACCATCCACAGTTGAAGCAGCAAAGCAAAGCTAGAGGGGCACTTGCCCACAGACCAGCTTGTCAGCTGCCATTAATAGTTGTACATGTTTATTTTTGTAGAGAGGCACTTTTTCCATCTCACAAGAGAATCAAAACACTATACCTCTTACCTGAGGCAACTCCAAAAACACACAATGAATTAGTAAGGCATTTAGGTTTACAAATCATAAGTTTCTATCTCCAACTTCCCCGCTCCTCTCTCTTTCTGGCACAGTTAAGCACTCCCTTGGCTCTTCCCCATCTCAAGACTATGAGAACTGACATGGAAGTAATTTAGGTCTGTCGTTATGCTCATCACACTGTAGTCAGAGGACTTTAAACATCTGTTGCAAAGCTTTGTTTTCACTACACTCTAATTCAGCAGTACACAAACAATAAGCACCACGGGGGAGTCTTGTGCTGAGATTTCTCCACTCTGGATAATGCTCAGCTGGACTACTTGGCTTAGTTAGGAACATCACATATTTAAGCAAGATGAAGACAAACTGGGCAAGATTAATAGCAGAAAGATGACATGATTAAATGCTGAAGAAGCACATAATTTTCTTCTTCTTCTTCTTCTTCTTCTTCTTCTTCTTCTTCTTCTTCTTCTTCTTCTTCTTCTTCTTCTTCTTCTTCTTCTCTGGCACAGAGGAGGATGCTAGGAGGGAAAGCCTTATTGCAGTCCTAACTCTCCCATCTCAGCTAACTTGTCCTTCCTGTAATTAATCGGAGATGGTGCTGGCTGCCCATTTAAAGGCTGCATTAAGAGGGGAATTTTGGGACGCGGGTGGTGCTGTGGGTTAAACCACAGAGCCTAGGACTTGCCAATCAGAAGGTTGGCGGTTCGAAACCCTGTGATGGGGTGAGCTCCCGTTGCTCGGTCCCTGCTCCTGCTAACCTAGCAGTTCGAAATCACATCAAAGTGCAAGTAGATAAATAGGTACCGCTCCGGCAGGAAGGTAAACGGCGTTTCCGTGCACTGCTCTGGTTCGCCAGAAGCGGCTTAGTCATGCTGGCCACATGACCCGGAAGCTGTACGCCGGCTCCCTCAGCCAATAAAGCGAGATGAGTGCCGCAACCCGAGTCGGCCACAACTGGACCTAATGGTCAGGGGTCCCTTTACCTTTAAGAGGGGAATTTTAGGAAATTCACAGATCATAGGTCTTACTACTCACAGTGACAATATGCTACCTCCAGTTTCAGAGGCAGCACACCACTGAATACCAGTTCCTGAGAGACCAGATGAGGAGGGCAATGACTTTCAGGCTCTGCTTGTGGGGTTTTCACCAACCATCATGCTGGCCACTGTGGGAAGCAAGATTCTGGGCTAAGTGAACTCTTGGTCTGAACCAGAAGGGTTCTTCTTTTTGTTCTCAGAAAATAAGCAGGTCAGAATTAATAAAGTAATGGAGAAGTGTCCTGTGTAATTTAGCCCTCTTCTAAAATTGTGAACTTTCATGTGTAGAGAAGCTTCTGATTTTCCTATGTTTGGGATTTTTCACCAGATTTTATCAGGTCCAATTTACTCTCCTGGTTATGGATCACTCCATACCTTCTGTTATTTTTTCCAGCTTGCATTTATTGAATTTGAAGGGATGATAAGTGCACAAGTAGCAGAAGTAGTAGTTTTGTTTTAAAGAAAAGCTTATTTACTGGTCTTTGAAATCTATTGTGATAAACGTATGACAACGTCACTCTTTTTCTAGGAAGCCTTGCCAATTTCACCACTATCCTTTGTATACACAGACACACAAACCTGAAGTGTTGTTGCATGCACCTGTGGTGGTGCATGAACATGACCTTTTGAAGAAACAAAGTGCTCTTTGTCTTGGAAGGCTGTTTGGGCAAGGGAGGTGACCCAGCTGCTTCCTTGAGGCAGACAACAACCAATGAGCCTGTCACCACAAACAAGAGAAGGAGATCCATGCATGGAAGAAGGATTTTGTCTGTATATCATTTATTGCAGGCATAGGCAAACTCGGTCCTCCAGATGTTTTGGGACTACAACTCCCATCATCCCTAGCTAACAGGACCAGTGTTGTAGTCCCAAAACATCTTTAGAGCCGAGTTTGCCTATGCCTGATTTATTGGATCAAGAACCGTCAAATGTCAATTAGAGGCACATAAATCTCAAACATCAAAGTGGCGCATCAGTCACTGATATATGAGCACATATGTGAGAAAGCCACTCAAAATATTACAGCAGGAGGGCCCTATTTATTGGCACTATTAGAAGTACTTGAACCAATCCTGTCATGCGACTAGGTAGACAAAGCTATAGCACACCTCCAATCAACTTATTTGTGGCAAGGCAAATAAATTACTTGTGCACATTATTACATATTAACACCATGTTTTCAATTTCTCCTAAATTCAGCAATCTGTTTTAACAAGGAGAGAAGAGACAGAGGGCTGGAATTCATGGAATGGGGTGGATTGTGGGACATGAAGAAACACAGGAGTCAGACCACCAGGTCCATCGAGCTGGGTATTGCCTACTCCCGACTAGCAGTAGCTCTTCGGGGCTTCAGGCAAAGTTTGCTCCTAGCCCTTCCTGGAGATGCTGAGCATTGAACCTGGGACCTTCCGCTTGCTAAGCAGATAATCCATCACTGAGCTATGGCTATTCGGATCTCCATTGCGCTCACATGTTTTTCCCATCTGCAAAGAGTTTACTTGCATTCTCAAAAGTCTAGCACTGATCATTCAGCCTCCTGAGCATTCTCCACTGATGTGAACAGGGAACTGTGCTCATGCACAAGATCTGCACCAATGAGTGCAAAGCGAATTTGGATCAGGAAAACGAAAGCTTTCATAAAGATACCAAGCTACTTTGAAATATTTCAGCTTTTTTTGCTTTAAGATAAGAAGTGAGCGGGGCACAGTTAAAGATGTAACTCTAAGTCCAGATGTGTTCACTTTAATTAAAACAAATCAGGTTTTTTTCTTAGCTTTTATTTAGGCAGGATGCTTGCTGGGTTTTGTTTTGTTTTAGGAAGTTTTGTTTTATGCTGGATGCTGTTCGGAACAGACTGTTGCAGCCTGCACGGAACCTCTGATCCAGCAGAGCTGTTCTCATGTACTTTGCTCAGAAATCAAGGACATAATTTGGCGTAGTGCTTTAATTAAGAAGCACAGAAAGAAAAAGAAAAATACCAGGGAACCCGAGAAACAATTATTGGATTGTAGCTGGCATAGAGAAAGCAACCACATTTTAATTAAACAAACATGGAAAATTTCAAAACAAATCAATTTTACATGCGAAAACCTTATTTATTACCCACCACCACCACCTTGAACAACATATGGATTATAATTCCAGCCTTCGGTTTGTAGCAATTTCTTTAGAATAAATTGTTTAGGATTCTGATTAAGAAAATATGCACTGTTCTAGCCAGAAAACAGCCCTCCTTAGTGGCTTCTCTGTAGTTCATGCATTGCCAACCAGGTTTAAACAAAAAGGGGTTGGGGAGAGATTTAAACACCATCTTTAATAGAATTAATTTCTGAAGCCTTGATCCAAGTAATAGAATCCTCCATTAATCACAGCTGGCTATGTCTTATATGAAGAATAAGAGCCAATTCCTGCATGCTACTCAAAGCATAAATTCCTAATGGATCTCAGAGAAAGGATCTAAAACAAGAATAACAATTTATTTTTCAAAAAACAACAACATTAAAGACAGTATCACTTCAGAGATGTGGAGCATTCGCTAGAAAAGCTATTTGAAAAGGTGAGACACCCCTTGCTCTTCAAGTTCAATGCTTCTTGTCCAAAACCTTCGTATTGCTGCTCCCATGGTTACAACAATCCTCCCATTTACATTCCTATATTTTCAGCCAACATCACTACCACAGTGCAGCCTGGACTCCCAAGAGTGTCCTCTTATGACTTCCCTCCCTTAGTGTCTAATTGGAAGTAGCAGCAAAAGGGCCCTATAAAAAGAATTTATGAGGCTGCACTAATACACACATTTCCCCCTACAGGCAGAAATATTGCTTTGCTTTATCCTATTTCTCTTCACAAAATGGTACAGGAAAATGAAAAATGAGTCAAGGAAATATAGTCTTCTTTTCCGGAGAGGGGAGGAAACCCCCTGTGTGCACCTCATTTTTCAGATTTGTGGTGAAAAGGAAACAGCTAAAACTTTTATTTTCTCCAGGCTTAATCTCACATGGTCCGAAAAAAGAAGCCCAAAGCCTGCCCCTGATCGCTTCCAGAATAAAGTGGCGGGGCGGGGGGAGATGACCCAATATAAGAATTGTGGTGATAAAGTTACTTCTGGATATTCTAAAGCATGGGTGTCACCTTCCAGGTGTTGTTGGGTTCCAGCTCCCAAAAAAGCACAGGCAAGCACAGGCAATTGTCAATATGATATGAAAACCTTCATTGTGTGTGTCGGCAGGGTTAGGGGGCGGACTAATACTACTAGCAAGAAATGCAAGCTACTAAGAATATTAACACATCTGTTCCTCTTATTTTCTCCCTTCTCACTCACCCCTGCTGGGGAGGTAGATGGGAGGATGACTATAGTACATCCTGCCATTATTTACTCCAAGGTAGTTGCCTCCTGTATCCATGTTACCTTAGAGCAGCAGGTAGCAGACTTTGACAGAGTGAACCTGTATAATTAAAAAAAAGCAGCAACAACAACAACTCTAGAAGTCTCCTCAAGTGTAACATTAAGACACAATAGACAGGCTCTTTTTCCTGGCAGCGTTAGTGTATGCCTTCAACCTAAAGGCAAGCAGCTCATAGGAGAAGAGTGGGCTCACTGCCACAGCAGATTACAGAAATGTAAATTTCTTGCAGAAGGATTAGGTTACACCATTGAGCTTCCCACTGATTCTTGGCACAAGTGATGGAGCATGGTGCTTCCCTTTACTACATGGAGGAGATGGGGCTAGCATAGCTTAACACTCTTCATTCTTGCCCAGTGTAGATAAGACATGGCAGGTCAAAGTAAATGTATAACATGCAGCTTGGCCCTGGAAGAAGGGGTAGAAGGGCAAGAGAAAACTATTCTTTTGTATCAACCTTAAGCTCCTAGAGAACACCTGAAGAACCACTGACATAAAGTTAGCGGCCACTAACTTTTGATACCACAACTAAGAATGAAAACTCACGTAGAAGTTGTGAGTTTTCTGACTGTGACACAATGTCCCACCTCATTTGTTTTGCAGAGGACCTAAGTGGATGACCAGAGAAGGCTCTCAAGGCACAGTACACAGGGAGACTGCTGAAGCTGAACTGGTGTGGCTCTGTGGACTGCCTCAACGGAGACCACCTGGGAGCCCCACATATGCTGCTCTGAGTTCTTTGGAGAAAGAGGGGGGAAGAAGTGTAATAAATGAGTCATTATTACCCAAGCTGAAAGCCTAAAGTGCATTGGAGTCGCAGGCATCTTGCAGGGGAAGACCGTACTGGAGAGCATATGCTACACCCAGCAGCCCTTTGCTTCCCTTTACACAACAGTCAGGCTGGCCATGTGCCCTGCATACAACTCCAAGTTACAATCATAATAACAAACTTCAGCAGCTGCAATACCACCCGGACTTCCCCTTCCTTTGACCACAGTCTTCCTTACAGCAGCATTAAGTAATTCGCCACCTGCTGATGGTTAAAGCGATAGCCACATACGGTGCACATCAGCACTGTTAAATTAAGTCATAATGTGCTTTGAAGTGATCCATGAAGACTGCCAGTTGGTGTGTTAATGGCTGCTAAAGGTGCCTTTACGACTGCTGCCCAGGCTGTGCAATGTAAAGGGGGAAGCAAGGGGAGCTGCATTAAGATGGCCCTAATTGGAATGAATGCTGTGGCCTGTATCGCGCGCACACATCTATGACTGCTGTAGGGCCTTTAATAACCTACTGTCCCATCTCCCCCTCCCCACCCCCTGTATGTCAACAGGTTCCCCATTCCTCCTCTGCACTGTTAAGAGGTAAGAAAAAGACAGCACTAGTGACATGTTTGATGCACAAGGCTTGTAAGAGATGTGCACTACTGTTTCTCTTCTTCTTCTTCTTCATCACCATCATCATCAATTTTATTTATACCCCGCCCTCCCCGGCCAAAACTGGGCTCAGAGCAGCTAACATCAAATATATAACATATTAACATAAAATCAGGCAATCAATTAAAATACATCCTAAAATCAAATCAGAATCAAAGTGAAATCCAATCAGATGGCAACCCGCAAATTAGGGCTGGGGACCTTAAATGCTCACCGGTCTATTTGTACTGATCTTACATGAGCCTGTGAGGAAAGTTGGGGGCCACTTTCATGCAAGTTCTTATAAGGAGAGAGGGGGAGTCAGACTAGACCCCGGCCAAAGGCCTGGAGGAACAGCTCCACCTTGCAGGCCCTGCAGAAAGATGTCAGATCTCGCAGGGCCCTGGTCTCTTGTGGCAGAGCATTCCACAGGTTGGGGCCACGGCTGAAAAGTCCTCGGCTCTGGTTGAGGCCAGTCTAATCTCCTTGAGGCCCAGGACCTCCAAGATGTTATTATTTTTGGATCATAAGGTCCTCCAACCAGGAGAGGCAATCCCATAGGTACAAGGGTCCTAGGCCATATATGCAACTTACATTTGAAAGCCACTTGTGATTATACACCTGACTCATACATCAACTTTCCGGCATAAGCTTTTTGTTGATCCAGTCCCACACACTTTGATAACCTATCAAAATAGTCAGTGTCATACGAAAGAAGGCAACAACAGCACCATGACTGGTGGACTGTGAGGCCCAGGTCTGGGGCCCTGCACACCTTGGGGTGTCCCATAGTCACTGGCAGATGACAGTGTGGTGGGAAACTGGAGTATTGTTAGCTCTTGGGTGGTTATTCTGAGGCTGATGTCTGCCAGTCACTGCAATTTCCCTTTTTCTTCCTTTAAGCAAACCAACAACAACATTCAGTTGGGCATGCAATCAGGGAAGCACTGGCAGAGCTTCCGGTGCACCAAACATCTTCTTTTCCCACACTGTAGTGAAATGAAGGTGATGTGTTGTTCTGGGGGTGTTGGGAGTGTTGGGAGTGGCTGAAGCTTTAGCACTTCACTGGGCAGAATATAAAGCTGAATGTTTTGTTTTGTTTTTTTAAGAGATAATAATACAAGGATCCCCACTCTTCCTTGCTATGGCCTTGTGGAGTGGGAGGAGAGGAACAGAGTGAGCAAAGTGGCAGGGGAGGAAGAGAAAGCAGGTGGAGTGGCAGTGTGGGAAGGCAGGATCAGGATAGTGGCCAGGACGGCACAGCAGAGCTCCTGAAGAAAGAAGCCATGCGGCAAGCGTAAGCTATGGAACGCTCTCCTACAGGAGGCAGTGATGGCCCAATAAGTTAATGCATAGCTACTAGTCATGATGCTTTTGTCTCTGTGGTCAGAGGCAGTATGATTCTGAATACCCGTTGCTAGAAACCACAGGAGGGGAGACTGCTCTTGTGCTCAGGTCCTGCTGGTGAGTTTGGCCACTGTTTTCTTTTTATGTTTTTTAAGGCACTTTTTATGTTCTTACGAGTACAACGACATGGCTGCTACACTTCACACCAGCACAACCGACCTCTGGCATCAGATGGTAGCCATGGTAATGGAGGAAAACACAAGATTACAACCATCCAGCATCATTTCCCCACATCAGGGAGGTGTGAAAACAGACCCGTGGGAAGAGTTGCGCATTTTAAAGAAGAGAAACGTATGAACTAAGCTATAATCATTCACTGCCTGATGTGGAAAGAGCACAATTTCTTGAGCCAGTGATGCTCCAGTTAACTTTTTTCAGCATGCATCTCTAGGATTCCTCTCTCAAGATATGGTGTACAATAACAACTAAACTTCTAAATTGTCTGCATATTAAACATAAACCTTCCCATCCCTGGTGTCATTTCTAAAACTCAAAGGAGTCATGAGGAGCCATTTTCAGCAGTTTTCAAAGACCTTGAAACAAGGATAGTGAGAGGAGCTGGAAGGCTCCCCACCTGGCCAGGCCAGACATTTTCCAAGTAGAGGATTAACACTTCACACACCTATCAACAGGCAGAGGCATTAAGCTGAAGGAGATAACAGCATGTGCAGTCAAGAAGCACTATATCCCAAGAACAGCACAGGAAGGTTATAAACAGGCAATCCCTTAAAACCAGCTTTGGCGGGGTGGGGAAAAGAAAACGTAAGCTTGCCAAGTAGAGGATGGATTGAAGGAATGACTAATGCTCTCTAGGAGGAAAGAATGAGCTTGGGAACCAAGAATGATAAGAAGAATAAACATCCTAGCATTGCAACTTAAAATCTAACTGGCATGATGCAGATATAACCCTCTGCAACCTTAGCTATATATTGCCTCAGCATGCTAAGCTGCATCATGGCAGAAAGTAACATTATTAAAAAGGGGTGGAGTGCATTTGGGTATTCCTACATGCACCTCCCTTCTACCTTGGAGATCATCCAACACTTCATCTAAATTTCAAATGGTCAAGCCACAGATAGCCAACATGGTGCCCTCTAGATGTTGTTGGACTACAACTGCCATCAGCCCCAGCTAGCTTGACTAATGATGATAACACATCTGGAAGACACCACTTTGGTTACTCTTGAGCAAGACTGCCATGCAAAAATTGCTACAATTGCATAAACAGCAGCTGCAGGTACGTTTAAAGCAGCATACACTTTCCCCAAAGAATCATGGAAACTGCAGTTTACCCCTCACAGAGCTACAATTCCCAGCACCCTTAACAAACCAAAGTGACGGGATTCTTTGGGGGGAAACAATGTACTTTAAATATACAGGGTGTGTGTAACCATAATCCATTTTCATACCTTTAGCCTTACACCAATTGCAGTTCCCAGGAGAGAGGGAGCCATGAAATATAAATGAGTGGTTGAGAAAGAAATCATACAAACCATGGTAGTATTAATTTGTTGCCCCCGCCCCACACCATTGGAATCATGCATATCAGACGTGACAGGGCTTCCCTCCATACCTGTGCCATCAAACCTCGTGAAAGTGTGCCCTAGGAACACACTGAGATATCAGCTGCCTGGCCCACACATTTACAAACTTCACCACTGCAGTGTGGGAAACAACTTCATAGATTTATTTATTCTTACGTTTATATTCCACCTTTCTTCCATTGTGGAACTCCAGGATGCCTCCCAACCTGTAGGTCTCCCAGCCTGGCACTGATCTGATTCAAACCATTTTAGCTTCCACAAGGCGGTGGTCTCATGTGCCTTCAGCACATCCTGAGGTGTGCAGCAACTGTTCAAATTTATCAACCCCAAATAGCATTTGTCATACATTTATCCATTATTGGTTTAACCTTCCACTTACAGGACACTCGGTAATATTCTGACTCCACAGGCTCATATTGGAGCTGTCCTCAATGGTGGTGCAACGCTTCTGCTTCCTATCCCAGCCGCAGTATGGGTCCCTTGCTCCCAGGCACTCACTGTGTATGGGAAGAGAAAAAATATAAGCGACATTTCACAGATGGAAACTTAAAAAAATCAGTTACTCAAGTACAGAGCTTCTGTGCGACAGCTGTCAACTCTGCAAGGAAGGTTCATGATGAACAAAATAACAAGGTGATGACAACTCCCTCTCCCCAAGAAAATATCACTCACACAAATCAAGGATTAAAGCCCATTTACTCTCTTCCAAGGCCCGGTAGATGACAAAGAATTGCTTTGCAAATGTAGTCAAAGAACACTTGTCCTTGCAAATAATGATGCATTCGTTAATTCTCTTACAAAGAACCTTCTGTGACAATGTTTTCTGAAACAACTTGTAGGGGTTAGACAAGCAGAAAGAGCAAGTGGGCCAATATTAAAGGTTATTAGCTTTGGCGTTTAAAACAAGAACAACAATGGCAGCACTTTTAATCATGATCTCATGCTGCCAACCTGAAACAGACACAGTTAGTGTTAACTCAGAAGTCTTTTTTGGTGGTGCTCAACAATGGATGCATTCATTTTTATGTTCATATAGTCTGCGTATGCAGTCCCTTTCTGTGATTCATTAAAGGGAAAATAACTGTTAATACTATCAAAATACAGTAAAGGTCAAAGATCAAACTCAAGATTATTTAGGAAAATGATGTCAGCAACCCTTCTACTCTGGAAGTATCAATTCTGACAGTGAGTAACGGAGCACACATGCTGCTAAATGCAACTTGCTACTTGACTTAGCTTCAGGAAATTCAGAATTTGCATTTAGCATCACTTGTGAATATACCCTTGTCTAGTTTAGCCTTTCCTTTAGGTCATTATACGTTTTCACTTACAAAACCAAAAGTGGCTAAACCAGGCCATATGAAAATAGAAACAGGGCTACACTTTAAATTATCATATGAAAAGCTGTGTGGCTTTCCTTATTTAGACTTCCTGTGAATAGGCAAGGAAGGGACTTAGGTCATATATGCAGAGAACAAAGAGTCACAGTCTAGCTTTATCTTCTGGTTATTTATCTGTAGTTCTCCCTGTGGCAGCTAATCTTGTTTGTTTGCACAAAGCCTGCCCTACCAGTGTGGTAGAGCCAGTGTGGTGCAGTGGTTAAGAGTGGTAGTCTCGTAATCAGGGGAACCGGGTTCGCGTCTCCGCTCCTCCACATGCAGCTGCTGGGTGACCTTGGGCCAGTCACACTTCTTTGAAGTCTCTCAGCCCCACTCACCTCACAGAGTGTTTGTTGTGGGGGAGGAAGGGAAAGGAGAATGTTAGCCGCTTTGAGACTCCTTAAAGGGAGTGAAAGGCGGGATATCAAATCCAAACTCTTCTTCTACTCTTCTACCATTAGGCAGGGTGAGATGGCTGTCTCAGGCAGTGGACTCTGGGAAGAATGGCTTTGAAGGACAGGGCTACAAGGGCCCTTTGCACCATCAAAGCTGCCCTTTGGATTCTGTCCATCGTCAGTGTTTACTTAAGATTCTGGCTGACTTCTGTTCAAAGAATGCTCACCTGGGGTGGGGAATGCCCTTGGCCTCAGGCAGCAAAATGTCTGGAGCCAGCCTTGTATTCTCCTGCCCCTCCCCAAATGCTAAGGACAGCTCATTCTGAGAGAGAGAAAAAAAGAGGCATCCAACTATAGACAACAGGATGTCCTATGGATATGACTTTAATCCCTTCCAGCTTTCTTTGCTTATTGGAACAATGCCTCCAAAGTTTTGAACAGGCAGAGCTAGCCTGCTTTTCACATAGTAGGGTGTAACATGTAGCCAAAGTGAGAAACAAATGCAAATGGACAGTTGAAAGGGCCTGTAACTATGTTTTTTTTGGCTGATCCTTTGCAATCATGCAATCAGCTGCTTCAGTCCTTTCCCAAAGCCTCAGCAATGTCAATTAAGCCTGTGGCATTAAACCAAGGTGAGGGCGGGGGCACATCCAATTCAGGCAAAAGAAGGGAAATGAGATTTATTCCAAGCCAAGACATCAGTATGATAAGAGAAACACCCACCCCTCCCCAAAATCAAATGAAATGAGATGTGAAGTATTCACATCCAGAAATCTTTGAAATCCCATTAGTTGGTAATCAGCTTCAAATGAAAAAGTGTGTCCCTTAAGCATAGCTGAACAAAGTCGGATGCAGTACCAGCCTATACTGATTCCAAAGCAATTTGCCCCAGAGCAAACATTAGATTCCTTTCTGCTGCCAGGTGTAGGAATGGTTTTTATTATTATTTACTAGTCTCCAATCTGCTCTTCCTCTGCAGAAGGACGTCTGCCTTGTGATTTAGGCATAGGCATATGATAGCAACATCTCTCTTGACTGTTTTAAATAAAAGATTCTGGGCGAGATGCAATGATGCTCCATTATGCTTCCCTAGAAGGGAAACTTTTAAAACAAAAACACAACTATTGGAAGAGGTGAAGAGAAACGGTAATTCTGGTGCAGCTCATACCAGACAAAACATGCCAAGAGCTAAGTCATGGTGTAGGAACACAACCACAGGAGTTGCTGGCACAAGGACACTACAGAGAAAATTGTGCAGTGGGTTTGTTTGTTTTTAATCTGACTAGAGAGCCTTACTGCTCTAATCCACTGAGCAGAGCTGCCAGCCCCTCCCCCAAATTGTCAGTGGGCGCAAAATAAATAAATAAATAAATAAATAACAGCAGTTATTCCGAAAAGGAAACGGGGGAAGGGTTTTGTGAAGTCGTTGAGTAGACAGATGGAGGAAGGGGTGGGGAGAAGCAGCTGAGACATATGGCCTTGGAGCTCAAGGTAGCTTGAACATTCCAGGGCAGAATTAAATGGTTCCTAGAGATCAGAAAAATGACGATCAGTGAAGGGAGGGGGGGAGAGAATTCTACATCGAAGTCCCCACTTTGACCTTCAAGATTCTGAAACCAAACTCATTTGGAGTGCCTCCCATTTAAAAAGTGGAGCTGAGCACAAGATGAGCATGAGATATATAGGACGCGTACTAAGTTATTTCCATGCAGTCCATTTTTCAAACTATTATACATCTGTTTGCAGAATTTCACATCTACTGTTTTTAATGGTGTGTTTCTTAAAAAAAAAATAACCATTTGGGAGCAACTAAGAGACAGGAAAAAGGGATAACACATTTAACTACCGAAGCACCCCAAAGCGAAATCAAATGATTCACAAACATATTCTTTTTTGCTTCCATTTTCCCAAACAAGATGTATTAAGGTAGGGGGGAGAATAGTATAATGGGGAAAGCTGGGGCTCTCTGGATGTGGTTGGACTACAACTCCCATCATCTGTGACCACTGAGCAGGCTGGCTGGGGCTGATGTGAGTTGGAGTCCAATGATATATGGAAAGCTACAGCTTCCCCCACCGTTCTTTTATAGAGTCAGTAGTTGTGTATTTACAAAGGCACAAGTCTGGAGTATGGAAGAACAGATGGGCCATCATGGCTGAGTGGTTAAGCTCAAACGTGTCCCAAATGGAAAGTGGCAAGGACCAACATGAAAGGCATTCTATTTGTGGTGAATGTACTGGGCTTCATATTTCATGGCCATCAGCATGCACAGTGCAGAAAAAGTAGGGTGGGCAGAGAATGACAAACAACAGTAGTCCCAGCTGAAACGGCACAATAGTTCAGAAATAACTACTGTTATTTTTAATTTACTAATTCCCACATGAGGAAAAATATTCTTTACAAAAGCATACTCAGGTGTTGTTAGACTTCATCATTCCTGACCACTGGGGCCATGCTAGCTGGGGCAAATGGGAGTCTAACTACATGTGGAGTGCCACAGATTCCCCAACCCCGGTGAGAAGATGCATATAAGTATCACAGCAAGCACCAACTTATTGCACAAGAGGAAATGCCTCTTACAAAATTTATCCATAATTAAATTCAAAATGTTTTAGTATCTGGGGACTAATTAATAGCAGGCACCTTTTTAAGTCCACTGAAGTGTTTCGAATCAATTCCTCTAACTGGTTAAGCAACCCAACTTTGCAGCCTAACTCAAGGCAGACTAAAATAATTACATCTAAATCTTTGCATTATCTAAAATTAGATTATCCCAATTCAGCATTCAAGACACAGCAAGCCAACATATCAATCCATGACTCCCGGGGCATCTCAATAACCTGGCAACAACCACATTCATGCAAGCTGTGTGCTAATCATCTTAATTTTGGACTCATAAAAGATTCAGTTTAGGTTTCAGCCTTCCAGCTCAATGATCCATTTCTTTCCAAAATGGCCCTTGATGCTGATCAGGTTCCATACTCCTTAAACAAAATTTTCCAGGAATGAAGGCAAGATGGGGTGATTATAATTATTCATTACACTAATGTAATCTAAGGTATTTGTTTATTTTATAACAAAACACAAGCTGAATGGATTTTTAAAAAATCGTTTCTATTTTGCCTATGCTGCATCATTGTCAGCATTCCACAGGCTGCAATATATCCTGCTCAGGTACAGAGACTACTTTGCTGACACTTCAACCACATGCATTATGTCTCTAACATGGCAGCAAGGTGGGGGGGGGGGATTGAATAAACTGGATAATGCACTTAATGAATTATAGCAGGTCAGTCCAAGGCCTCTGTCATTAGTTTACAACTTTGAGGGATTTGCGGGGCAAGACTGCAGGGCAAGAAACTAGGCAGGTGGTTATTTTCCTGCATGCATCCCAAAGAGAAGGCATCTCCACACAGGGTGGAGAGACTCCTGCCAGGAACCCTAGAGAGCCTCTGCCAATCAGTGTAGACAACGCCAAGCTAAATGGACCAATGGTCATTAATGGCATTTTTAAAAATGTGGAGAGTTTTGTTGTTGTTTTTTAAAGAAAAATGTTACTAGTAGCTGCAGCAGGAACTTAGGGAAGAGAGTTCAACACTCTCCACCGCCTCCCATCACGATCCCATGGTCTTGAATATTGCCCAGCTGAAGCAGCTATTTGCAGAGAGGAGCACAATTTTCATTAGGAGGGGAAAGGCTTAAACTCGCCCCTCTTCACCCCTCAGGGTCCTGCTATTGTTAAGCACCCCCTGCCCATGGCTATTTCATTTGTAAACAAAGCTTCAAGTTAATCATATTCACACAATTAGTGTCACATCTAGTTTGACCCTTAGTTTTCCACATTTAAGCAACTCTGACAAGGAGAAATATTCAACTGTGCAATCCCTCTCTTGGAGTAAGAAACTGGTACACTCTGCCAAAAGCTGAACTACATGACTGTGCTGCTTGTGTATCTTGGCACTAAAAAGAATATTTTAATTGCAGTTTCTCCCTCTGTCTCTGATCTCTTTCAATCCACCTTCCTCTCATTTATGATTTCTGTATGCATAGCCCCACTAGATGTTAATACCTGAGGCCAGAAATTGATTATAAAATACAGCATTAACCAGCACAGTTGCCATAAGAATCTACTGCAAACTTCAGAACAGGTTAAGCACACGGTAGATGTAAAATAAGTTCCGTTGCAGTAACACTGGAGTACAGGGCAAAAGCCAAGATCCATAGGTGTTTGGGATCACTTTCCATGGAAAGTTTTCTAAGGGTGTAGCAGCTGAACACCATTAAAGAACTGTTTAGGTCTCAGGGTCACATGAAATAAAATATTTTCTAACTTCAAGAGAAGTTCACTGCTGGAATGTTGCCCTGGGAAGTTATAGGAGGAGACTGGGATCTGTTGGGGATTTTCAGGTTTTAGTACAGTTCTAAGGCATGTTTTCAACCAGACAACCCACTAGAGGCGTTTTCAACATTCATTACACATTCTATGAAACTCTCCTTTGGTGGAGATGATCACTGTGCCACTTGCATGCAATTCAGCAAATATTCAAAGTAATAAAGGCAACTGTTTAATTGAATGTTCCCTTCTCAAGGATTCTCCCATTATCTGTACCAGGGGCTTCCTATGGAATTAAAATAGCCTAAGCTAAATCTTGGTCAGAGTTTCATCCAAGCCTATGTGACTGTAGGCAAGTCAAGGGCAGAGTGAAAGTGGGATTTTCCAGTCACGTGGACTGTGGGGTAGTGCTTACTGAAAATAAGTAAAGGGACTCTGCTGGATGGGGGAGCTTTTCTGAGTTTGGTTGGGCAAGGTCATTTATTGTCCTACCCAAGGGCATCCAGGAGACCTAAAAATGTTGTCTGTGGAGACTCAAACCAATATTCTTCTAGTGTCAAAGACCTCCACAAAAGAACAGATGGAACTTCGTGTGTGTGTGTGTGTGTGTGTGAGAGAGAGAGAGAGAGAGAGAGAGAGAGAGAGAGAGATTTCCTTACAGAGGACTAAGAAGCAAGTTTGGTCTAGCAGATGAGCAAACTGACAGTCTGGACTTTTCCAACTGTGAGGGGTGTGAAGATGAATTTTTGATGTAAGCAATCTGAACTTTGCCACAAACTTTGGGCTTTTGCAAATGGAGGATGTTCCTATTCATGTAGAGAGCAACATTCTTCTTCTTTGATAATCACAACACCTTTGGTAAAGGCTGTTCTCCAACTGGAGCGCTTGCAGGCCAGTGTATCCCAATTGTCGGTGTTTATACTACATATATTAAAGATTTGCCTTGTGAAAGTCTTTAAACCTCTTTTGTTGTCAACCAGCATTACACTTTGAAGTTCTAAGTCGAAATGGAGTAGTTGCTTTGGAAGACGATAATCAGGCATCTGTACAACATGACCAGTCCAACGAATTTGATGTTGAAGAATCATTGCTTTGATACTGGTGATCTATGTTTCTTCCAGTACACTGGCATTAGTTTGCCGTCTTCCCATGTGGTGTGTACTTTTTTTCCGGAGACACCACTGATGGAATATTTCAAGCAGCTGGAGGTGGCGTTTATAAGTGGTCCATGTTTCACAAGCATACAACAAGGTTGGTAGTACAATAGTTTTGTAAACAAGCATTTTGGTTTCCCTGTGAATGTTCTGGTCCTCAAACACTCTGCACTTCAATCAGAAGAAAGCTGCACTCACAGAGTTCAGGTGATGCTGGATTTCAGCATCAATGTCAGCCCTTGTGGAAAGATAACAGCTCAGGTAGGAGAAGTGATCAACATAGAGACAATTCGAACCTGGATCCTGGCAGAGAATAATTCTACAGAAAGAACTTTTATCTGATGTGCGACACTAAAAAACAGTTCCATTTCAATATCAATTTGAAAAAGATAATTCTGTGGAGAACCCAATATGGAGAAGGCAATCTGGCGTGGATAAGGCCAGTGGAACTGAGAAGACCAAGACCAATTGGGAAAAGGATAACAATTCAGAAAGGACTTAAAACAGCAGAATCCAAAGAGACATGTGACTGCAGCATTCACTGTGTGAGTATATCCCACAGTATGTGCATATGAATGAAAGGATAGTCAGCCTAGGTAGGATAATTCACAATACATTTGGTTGTGTTTAGGGCGATGATGCTAGGGTTATTCCAGAAACTATTAGCTGTTGGTATATTCATTGGGAATCCAAGAAAACGCCATCCTAAACACATTTTAACAGATGGGATTTATTCCGACAGGGCATTAACATCAATAGGCTTTCACTTCTATGTTCATTGCTTTGCAATAAATGTCTTATCTGATGCCTAATAGAATACACCCCAAACACTCCATTTATAAACAATTCAATTCATCTCTCTAATACAAGAGTTATTTTGCCTCTCACTCCTTATTCTTAGCCACAGAAGACATTTGCATGAAAATAGGATCTAGGCTCCTTAGGAGTTTCCCTGCCATCTGCTACTATGACTCTATCCTCACTCATTGTTTTAATTTGTGAAGTCACGAGTGCGGATGAAAGCAGAAGGTACAGTTTGAGATAAGTGTGGGAAATAAGCACACAGAACAAAAGTGACAACCTTAGTGAAATTAATGTAGCAAAAGACTTCTTAAGCACAGGGCTATGCTATGCGATTTCCAAGGGTATAGCCAGATGGCTCTCATTTTGGAAACTGAAAATTGCTCCAGAGTTTCCAGCCCTGGCATACAGGATACACTGGGCCATGCTCTTCCATCCTGGTCCACACAGTTTCTTTGTGGCCACTGCAGAACCAATACAAACTGTGAAGTCGTAAGAATCAATTCATTAAACCTATAACAATGATGCTCTGTGGGGAGGAAATGTGCTTTTCCGTGGCACAGTTCTCATGATCTTGGCCATGTCCTACAAAGATGACTTAGAATCATGAAAAGTTCCCACATGGAGCAGCCCTAGACATGGAAACCAGTATCTGAGAGTATTTGGGCATCCTGAGAAACTCAAGTACTATAAAAAGGAAATTATTTCAAAACCTCGGCATCACAAAGGAAAACAGGTGGTCAGTTTTAGGTGAAACTTTGGAAATCAGAGCATCTGGGCAAAAGTTTAAGAGCAAAATCACGTGTTAATAACTGCTTTAAATTTAAATAAATAAAGTATGCTTAACACCACCTGTTGAATTTTGAAGGAAAAGCAGCCAAATTGGGGCCTGATCCACATCATGGATCCAAATTAGTTTTCCACCAACACACCCTTCCTCCCTCTAGGGACCCACAACAGCTGGTAGCAGAGCACATTTGGTGGGAAACTGGCAAAGGCCCCTCATTTGGATCAAAGCCCCACAGTTGATTTTCCATTAAAGTACCAGTGGCAGCATTAAGGGCAGCTTTTTAAAAGTGTGACTGATATAATGGCCCTTAGTTGCTAGTGAGTGACAAGTTAGTGCTCTTCCACATCTACCTTCTTCCGTGTTTCATTGCTCACACTGTCAAACTCTCCATGCCGTTTCTTCCTTGCAGCCTCCTTCCTCCTTCTAAGTCCTGCTCCCCATCACCAATTCCAAAGCCTTTTAAAATCAAAACCATGGGATTTTGCAAATGTCAGTAATTTGCATTAATTTAGTGGGCACAGAATTTAGCTTTTATGCATCAGAACTGGGCTATGGGTTCAGCATGCTATAGCAGTGTTTATATCAGTCCACCTTATGAAAGAAGAAAAGCTGTGAGTAGAATTCAGGTTTGTAGAATTCATTCACAAAGCTGCTTGGCAACTACCAATGCAATTTTTACAAGCAATGGAGAAGAATTATTAGATCCTTGCCCAGTAGCTGCGAGTGTGAGATTGTGCTTGGCAGTCTTGGAACTACTCGACAAGATTAGCTTATTGTCCCATTAACATCAACCTGCAAAGGGGGTTGAGCTAAACAAATAATCATATTAGTTTCCAGCCAACCAAATCCTAATTACTGACAGCCTCAATAACCAACATGCAGGATACAGAGCATCTGTCATGCCCCAAAGCAGATGGCGCTAAAAGAGCAGAATAGGAATTCAAGAATGCTCAAGGGCTATGAAAATAAATAAATAAAAATAAAAGCCAAATCCTACAATTTCAATTTTCTAAGCAAAAACAAAGAAACAACCCCAAAACATAACGTAAACTGTAGAGACAAACTGGTGATCTGTAAAAATCCATTATCATCCCCACTGAAAAGACAAGTGAAGCAGAACTGAGCTACTTTATCCAGAAACCAGTCAAGTGGAAACAAATTCATTTTCCTGCTAAACAACACAACACATTCATGGCTGCCGTCTAGTACCAATATTCACTTCCGCTTAACGCCAACTGATTCTGTTTAAACAATGGAACCAGTAATGTAATAACTCACCACCTCCCATATTAAACTGCAAGAACCTGAGTACGGGGCAGGGGGAGGACAATTCTCTGTTTGAAGGGCGGCCTGGTCCAAGTGGAGTTTAAAGATAAAAGACTCCTAAGAAGGAAGGCTCAGGGCCCTTGACGTTGCCCATCTACAGCAGGTAGACTGAGCAGTCACAGTATTTCCCATTATGGTGAATTTAATTTTCATTTAAAAGGCTCCTGGAGTGCTTTCTAGGTGGAATCCATAACATTCATAAACTGTGTAGCATTTTTATTTAAACTATAGTAATTCTTTCTAAATTGGCACCTATGCGTATTGATTTTACAAATTTGTGCCCTTTTCTTGGTGATGCCTTTGCTCTTTTTGGGTGATGCACAAGCAACCAACCTAATGACAACCATTCTGAGTCATAAGCAGATCCCATCAGCTGGTCAGATGCCCTCAGGTTTCTCTGTGATAAGAAACCAAGGGACTTGCTTGCAAGTCTATCAATGGCTATGCATAGTTGACACTGGCATGTTTTTAGTTCATCAGAGCATCAGTATACTAGATGACGAGAGCAGAAATACACATGTCACTTGCCATAATATTTTTGCTTCCTAGCATCTTCTTAGTTAGAAGCCACGGTGTTCTAAAGATTTACCAGGCCTCTTACATCTTTAGAACTGGTTGGTTGTTTCCCACCGCTGCTGGCCGGGGGCGGGGGGAAGGAAACATAATTCCAAATACTTTTTAAACAAGCTTTGTTTTTTAAATTTTGAAAATCCAGAGTCTTGTAAAAGTCTAAACAATCATAGATCATATGGCTGAAGTAAATGAGAAATGGCTGTTTGCATTTCACATAATGTAAGAATTAGAGGTGCATTTTGATAACGCACTCATCCTGTACACAAACAAACAAACACAAGCAGCTGCAAGGCCAACTTACTAACAACAGATGAGTGAGTTAATTGCAAGCTTGAGAAAAGAAAGAACAAGAAAGCAGTGATAATCCTTGAAACCTCTGTAGCTATTTTGCTGTAAAAGCTACATTAATTTAAACAAGCCTTCAGTAGTGATTGACTCAACTACTAAGAAGTTATAGAATGCTTACAAAAATTCCAAATCTGCTTAGACATTTTAAAAAGAATCAGGATGCACAAAAGGTACAGGGAAAAGTAGGGTTATGTGTTGCTTATTGGAAGAGATTAATTCTTTATTTATAGTTTTTATATGCTGCCCAATAGCAGTATTCTCTGGAAAGCTTACACATTAAACATTAAAATACAATGAAAATTAATCAACTCTTCAAAAAGCAATAAAAATCAACATAAAATTTAAACAGCAGCAGGTAGAAAAGCGTAAGAGTGGAGAACTGATGCAGGAAGGTACTGCGCCCTAAAAATAATAACAATTAAAAACTTTGCAAATTAATAGAGGTCCCAATTTATATATGAATGTCAATCATCACAGTTAATTGTGCACTATTAATTTGATATTATTTTATTTTCTTTAGTATATTAACCTCTGCAAGACATTTATGATTTCAGAACATAAAACTCACAATTTATATTGCCCTTGTGTATGGGTGTGCTCACATGCGTATTCATGTATGAATGCATTTATTGCTAAGTTGCCTCCCTCATACTGGTGGGCACACAATACATTTTGAATACATAAATTAAGCCCTTACATAGAACCTCCGAAACTAAACACAACTTTCCAGGCCGTTGGAAAGCTGACAGCAACAGCGAAATAAGACTCATGGCTTCCCTGGGCCGTTTCCCCTCATTTCTCCATTCACACCAGTGATTCCAGCTTGCCTTTAACTGGTTAATCCCTTGTTCCCTAGCATGTTCTGTATCTTTGTAATTGATGGCAGCTTCTCAGATTATGGCCTCAAACAATATACACAGCAAATTACTCCATTTCTTCTTCCCTGACACACCTTTCCATCATTCCTAGTGACAATGAGTTCTTTATAGAGTAATTTACTTTTTAAAAGGAACAAAATAAAATAAACACTACTTTTGCTTGAATATGAAGATGAATGCTACCCCGAGGAAATTCTGATTAAATCTAGATTTACGTCTGCATCGGTAAAGAGAGAGTTATTAAAAATATATGAATAAGCACCGCTTCATAAACATTGTTTAAAAAAATGCAACAACCAGAACTCCTGTTGCCTTGCCAAGAAAAAGCAACCTCAAATAAAAACAGAAATACAGTGGGCCTCTGACAACCAGCAACAAGGGCAGTCATCCAAGTGGAAACTCAGAGGCCATAAAAACAGTAATGAAAGAGACAGAGCATTTTTCCAGAGTAGGGAATAAGTCAATCTGGGTGTTGAAGCACAATCCCATTCCTAACCATGGCAGGCTTACACCTTAATATAACATCCCACAGAAGGAATCATCCCAGGGAGAGGAGCAGTGATTAGGGGTTTTAACTAGAGGGCTGGTGAAAGAACCAAGACCTCCCCAACTTCAACTATCCAAGAAAAGGAGGTCTCCTTGTTCAAATGTGGAGTCACCAACACCACAACTGTCTGATGCCGATTTAGTATGGCCCTGGGAGGAGAAATGGAAGTGAAATTATTATAGTTTCTTTCAGGGCTGTTCAGATTGTTGGATCTGGTGTCTGGTGGAAATCAGTGAATTTATTTTTATTTACACCCTATCTTCTCATGATGCAGTCTACAAGATGGTGGCGGCGGCAATTGTTTCTAATTTGAAACAATTGCTAATTGGCATAGATAGAACCAGAGAACTGTACAGTTGGAAGGGATCCTGAGGGGTCATCAATTACAACCCGCTGCAATGCAGGAATCTCAACTAGATCATACATGACAGCTGGTTATCCAACCTCTGCTTAAAAATCTCCAAGGAAGGAGAGTCCACCACCTTCCAAGAGAGTCCCTTCCATTGCTGAGCAGCTCTTACTGTCTGAAAAGTTCTTCCTGATGCTTAGTTGGAATCTCCTTTCTTGTAACTTAAAGCCATTGGTTTGGGTCCTACCTTGCAGAGCAAGAGAAAACAAGCTTGTTCCACTTTTCATGTGACAGCTCTTTATCCAGGCTAAACGTATTCACATGTTTAAACTACAATTTTACATACCAATCATGAGTTTCAAGCTTACACATGATCAACTCCCCCTTTCCTGGCACAGCTGCAAGGTGCTCAGAAAGTTCCACTTTGTTTTGATTAAGCACAGTTTAGCATTACATCCGAAACCTAAAAGAAGCCAGCTTCATAAACCATGATTTAGGAAACAATAGGACTAAGCAAGAGTCTTCATACATTCAGATATACCTTTAAGCTACACTTAGTAAAAAAAAAAAAAGGAAGCAATACCTTCCAAACTCCTCTTTGTAGTGGTGCTAAATGATCATGGGGTGGTACAGATAGTACAGAGCAAGACAGCAAGATCAAGTCCTCTGCTTCCTGGGACCTGTCCAGGGTTCTGAAGGCCTCAACTCTGACCACCTATTCCAAGTTCTCAGTCCCTCTGCTTGTTGGTTCTAATGCTCTCCAGCTCTCTTTGCTCCAGCCCCTTGTCAGGATTTCTCAGTCTAAAGGCGAAGTAGCATCTGTGTGACTGAATAGTCACAACCAGCGCTTTTTTCCTGGGGGCACTCAGTACTGACACCTTTCCCCAGTTCTTAAAAGTGTGGCACTTACTGTAATAATTTCATGATGACCAGTACCTTTTTCTCTTTATTAAAGCACTGGTCACAACCAAAATATAATTTGCATTATCATCTCTTGTAAGCAGCCCTGGAGGGAATTTGGTCAGAAGCCAGTGTATAAATCTTTTTTTAACCAGTTAATTATAATAATTTGCTTGGAATCTGCTTAAAAAAACTTTATCTTTTATTTTAAAAAAATGATACACCCCATACAAAATGGATGAAAAGTGAAGCCCTCACCTCCCAAAAGTATGTATATCTCAGCTCCTTGTATAATGGAGCAGCTCACTAAAACTAAGGAGGAACACATTTGCCATAAATACAGAAGCTTGAACTAAACGGCATGAGAATTGTGGAGAGAATAGAGTCCTTACTGCCAATATATATGGTTGCAGCTCAAATCAGCTGCTTACCCTAAAGTACTGCCCCTGGGACAGGTCCCTTCAAAAAAGAGTACCTATTTCAAATATTTTGTTCTTGCAAGTTGTTATAATGTTTGTTTTAAAATGTAGAACATGTTGGAGTAAATTACAGATACTATCCTGAAGCCACAGCAATCATAAGTTACTAGTGCAGCTAAAGGACCAAAGGAATCAATTGTTTGGTGTAACTGGAATGAGACTAATAGGAAAAGTATCTATACAACTCTGGCTGAGAAGAACAAAATGGCTTTTAGGGATGGTTCCACCTGAACAATGGATTGCAATTGTAAGTGTTAAGCTATGCTTTCAGAAAAAGCCATGGATGAGAAGTTTCCAAATTCTGTCTTAGTAGCCTCTCCTTCTTCCATTTTGAGGGAAGAATGATATGTAACATACTTCCTCCTGCTATTCTTGCACCTGGCTTTTCTTTAACACTATTGGATCAAGCAGCGATCCGCTCCTGAACTGTGGCCACAAACCATCCATCACAAACAGGATGCAGTTCACTAATGAGTATACACATTTAACATATGTGTTTGCAAACACATATTTTTTTCACATTGATACTTTACATTCATACACTTAAAACATATTGGCTGACACACCTAAAAATATACTTCTGAAGAGTCCCTTACAGAAGAAAATACTATAGCTCTACCTTCTCTTAGAAGACTTAGATAGCCTCATGGGATTCAGGCAGAAATTTGGCAGATGGGGAAATGCATACATGTCTAGCTTCCCTGTAATGTCCTGTAAGACTCACCAGAATGAAGGAATGGTTTAATGTTAGGCCCTGGCTGCTGTGGGGTGTGTGGCATAATGCAACATTAGAGAGGGTACAGTCATTATTGCTTTGCCACTACTCCTGGGCCAACCTCACACTCACCACAGGAAGTCAGCAATGTCCTGCTGTTTCTGATTGGGGAGATAACACAATATTGATCTCTCTCTCTCTCTCTCTCTCTCTCTCTCTCTCACACACACACACACACACACACACACACACACACTGTCTCATGCCCGCATGGGCATCTACGTGTTGTTGTTGTTTTGGGGGAGACTAAAATATTGAAGGGGTGGAACTGCCTAATTCCTCACAAAACATGTGGAGAATGGTATCTTTATTTTTTTTTGCCTTATATCTCAAGATCTAAAAATACTAGAAACATACTTTAAAAAAAAAAAAAAAGGCAGCAGAAAATCTGGTGGTTATGGTTCATCTTGGATATACCAAAGAAGGCTGTCACAGATGCCACACTCCCCACAGACATTAGGTTTGCAACAATTGATATAAGGCGTGAGGGAAAAGGTTGCTCAAAATGAACCCCCTAGCTCTTTTTCACTGTTATGTGAGGAATAAGACATGACACACATTTTTTCCAGCAGATGCAAGAGCAACTGGGCAAATGATTTTGAAAAGGAAAATGGCTGGAGGGAACTCCAGCACCTCCTTGGTAGCATCCCACAGCGGCTTCCATTCTGCACTGTTCATGCATCTCTTGGATAACATTTGGCTTGGGCCTAATAAAACTAATCTTGAACCGAGATCTAATCTGGTAAAATAGGAGATATTTGATTACAAAATGTAATTATTTTGGAATCAGAAGTGTGCATATGAACATTATAAATAGATCAATTATTCTTTGAATTTCTCCATGTGAGGATGGATGCCAGAGATGTACTCTCGTTTCTGTCTTTGTTTGGAACGTTGCTGGCTTTAAATTAAACTGGATAATGTTATACAGATAACTATTTTTCACTAATTGCCTTTGTTACTTTAATATGGAATGTTTCCTGTGTAATTTTAAGTGGGCCCTAGTCCACAAATGCTTATGTTTAAGACATTTGTTAGTCTTTAAGGTGCTACAAGGCTCCGATGCCGGTTTTTGCTGCAACCCCCTCTGGAAATATTGAATTTTCAAGTTTATAACAAATTGCTGCATTATGTAATATATTGGCATTTCATTTAATCATTTGTAAGCAAACATGAATGCAGCACAACAGGGAAAACAGTTTAAAAATGTAATGAATAAAAAGTTAATGTCCAAAAATGTATGGGGAAAAGAGGCATAGGGCCTCTTCACAAGTTGTTTATACACCAAATTTAAACATTTTAGGTTTGAATAATCAAACATACTACCTGAAAAACAGGAGACCAAACACCACACACTTATGCTGGTTTATCTGCTGCAATGCTGAATTATGATCCCTGGGATTGCTAAGAATATCATTCTTGTTGTGCAAAATTTTAGCTACAACTTAACATATTTATTTTATAGAAAATTGAAATTTTACAACTGGGTGGTCATAGTAAGAAAGCATGACTAGAAGAAGCCAAGATTGTAGAAAGACGGGACTTTTGAGCATTTCATTTCATTTTAAACTTTGTCCATTTTGTTGTTGTTGTTTAGTCGTTTAGTCGTGTCCGACTCTTCGTGACCCCATGGACCAGAGCATGCCAGGCACTTCTGTCTTCAACTGCCTCCCGCAGTTTGGTCAGACTCATGTTTGTAGCTTCGAAGACACTATCCAACCATCTCGTCCTCTGCCGTCCCCTTCTCCTTCTTTCCCCACATCTTTCCCCACATCAGGGTCTTTTGCAGGGAGTCTTCTCTTCTCATGAGGTGGCCAAAGTATTGGAGCCTCAGCTTCACGATCTGTCCTTCCAGTGAGCACTCAGGGCTGATTTCCTTAAGAATGGATACGTTTGATCTTCTTGCAGTCCATGGGACTCTCAAGAGTCTCCCTCCAGCACCATAATTCAAAAGCATCAATTCTTCGGCGATCAGCCTTCTTTATGGTCCAGCTCTCACTTCCACACATCACTACTGGGAGAACCATAGCTTTTACTATACAGACCTTTGTTGGCAAGGTGATCTCTCTACTTTTTAAGATGCTGTCTAGGTTTGTCATTGCTTTCCTCCAAGAAGCAGGCGTCTCTTAATTTCGTGGCTGCTGTCACCATCTGCAGTGATCATGGAGCCCAAGAAAGTAAAATCTCTCACTGCCTCCATTTCTTCCCCTTCTTTCTTCCCTTCTATTTGTCCATTACCCTGGTACAATAATTGGCAGTGGTGAAAATTGACACAATTTTTGTGAAGATGTGTGGAACTTCTCTTAGTGATTTATATTCTACTAGCAGATGACATTAGCAAGGCATTTATGGTGAAGCATATGATACTTCCTAATTCTTAATTCTGCTGTCTCAAGGAGAACTTTTGCAATTCCCTACCCTGGATGAATATGTCTACTAGGAGGGAGACAAAGGTTCTATTTTGTACAACACAGAGGTTGAGTACACACTATATTTTAAAAGTGCATTTGAAACACATTTACACCCCCCACCCTCAAATTCTGGGCACTATAGTTTGTTAAGGGTTGCTGGGAACAGAGTGCCCAGAATTCTTTGAGGACAAGAATGTGCTTTGAATGGACTTTATGGTTATAGTATATACGTAGCATGAGAAGCAGGGAAGCCTAACAAACTCCTGGCTTGGGTGGACACTTTTTTTAATTGCACAGACTGAAAAATCCACTGAAGTAAATAGCAAGCTGCATCACCCCACAACTTCTCTACATCACCATGTCAGAACCCACTTTGATTATCTGCAAATTTGTTGATAAACTGTGGACCACATATGCTAACCAAGGGTCAGAAAGTTAGTGGAAGTAAAACAAATACTAAGAGCACACTGTGAAGGATTTCCACTTGAATTTATGACTACAGTACATCAGGCTAGTTATTCTTCTGCAGCATCTGCAGGCATCTTAAGTTTTGACAATATTGCTTACTCAGTGTCAATCAGTACTAGGATGAAACTAATTTCACCTCGCTCACTGTGGCATTGTATTTTACCCTCACTCCATCATGGCTGGATTTAGACCAGTTAGGTAGAGATAAAGAAGTAAGGAGACAAAGCTATTCTATATCAAACGAGCAAGCTTTAAAAGAATAACACACTGACACCACCTAACAGTCTCCAAACTCACTAGCATTTAAGTGAAAGACATACAGAAACCAGAAGCTAGGCACCTCTTAAATTACTCCTTTTTACTAGTTCTGTCTCAAGCAGTGTACAAGATCATTAAGGCAGGCCCAAGACATTTTGGTGCCTGAGGCAAAGGAGAAGATGGCACTCCCCCACCCTCATTCTATGTACTGAGGTAAGACTGGCAATTGATCTTACTTCAAACACTGGCAACGAGAAAAGTGTTTCCCCACACAAAACTGAGGCTAGAAGCATTGCTTAGGGTCTTCCAGGCAGACAGGCTGAGTGGCACACATAGCTCTGTCCTCTGACAGAGGGCAATGGCTAGAACAGGGGTCAACAAACTTTTTCAGCAGGGGGCTGGTCCACTGCCCCTCAGACCTTGTGGGGGGGCCAGACTATATATATATATATTTTGGGGGGGAAGGAACGAATTCCTATGCTCCACAAATAACCCAGAGATGCATTTTAAATAAAAGGACACATTCTACTCATGTAAAAACACGCTGATTCCCGGACCGTTTGCGGGCCAGATTTAGAAGGTGACCGGGCCGGATTCGGCCCCCAGACCTTAGTTTACCTACCCATGGGCTAGAAGAAGCAGCTAGGGAGGAATGGTGGAGGACTACTGCAACCCTCCCCCCAAAAAACCCCAAGCACATACCCTTAGCATCTGCTGCCTGAGGCAGCAGCTTCACCCTGCCTAACAGCAGAGCCAGGCACGAGGCTCATTTTCTCTCTTTTGATCACCTATATCCTCATAAAAATAGTTTTGGTGTGAAAACATCAATGTGACATAAGAAGAGCCTGTGGAATCAGGTCAGTGGCACATCAGGTCCAGCATCCTGTTCTCACAGGGGCCGACCAGATGCCCCCATAGGAAGCCTACAAGCAGGACCTGAGGGAAACAGGAGTCTCCCCTCCTGTGGTTTCTCATATTCAGAAAGCATACTGCCTCCAACAGTGGAGGCAGAGTATAGTAACTGTGGCTAGTCATCCATGATAGGCTTATCATCCATGAATTTGTCTAATCCTCTTTTAAAGCCACCCAAGTTTGTGGCCATCACTGCCTCTTGTGGGAGCAAATCCCACATTTTAACTACCACCAAAAATGGAGGTTGGTCACAGTATCTAGGATAGGCAATGACAATCCTAGGTGAGAAGATTGTGTTTGCTAACAATCTGAACTACAGATACCGAGGACACAGAGACACTCAGATTTTCCTCTGAAAATGTAACTTCAGAAGAGCATTAAGGCTATTTCACAGTGGGAAATATCCTACAGACAAGCTGAGCCACACATTTGGCCAAATCATGCTCTGAAAACAAATCTAGCTGAGACAGATCAGCAGAAACATATACACACTGTACACCACAGTATTTAAGCACAAGGCAAAGCACAAACCTTGGGATTAAACCCTTTGGAAGATTCATTAGAAGCTGTAGAAGAAAACAAAGCAAAGAGAACATGCCAGAAGTGCTGTTTGCTCACCCTGCTCTTGTTTTTGCTATACCTCTGAGAGTTTCCAGTGTATCCCGGAGCCTAACATCTGCTGAGAATGCCAGAACACCTAGGTTTAATCAATGTTAAGATCAATGTTTCTTCCATGTCTGATATGCCTTTTCCCTTCCTCGCTTTGGAGCCAGACCAAGGATTCCAAAACCCTGAATGATCATGACCTCCCAATCAGCCTCAAGGGTGTAACACACAAACTCACAGCTACCCTGGCAAAGTGGGACAGAGCCAAAGAAAACAAACAGGGTTGTGGTGTTGCTGCCTCGAGGGCACAAAGTCTCCTGCTGCATAAAAGCTCCCTCAAAGCCCCATGTTATTTAACAAGTAACTTTCAAAAAAAAAAATAGTGCTGAAGATGGAGTTTCTGCAAGAAGCTAGTTTCACACACACACACACACACACACACACACTCAGAGAGATGACATAAAGAAGTTAGGAAAGGAAAGGGAGGGGGGATACCGTGGCTTTCCTCCTGCAGCTAGTTTATTGGCATGTATTAAACGTAGACTCAACAACAAGAGGCTATAAATCACTGCCCAGGAGAAGTGCCAGGTAGAAAGCAATGGATGAAATTAAAACATCTTTCTTGATACAACCCAGTGCTGATACCAATACAAAGTTAGTTGGGGAACTTGTCGCCTTTATACCTAGGAAGTGGGGAAAGTGGGTGTGGGTGAAAATATTTCAAAACGAAGGATATTAATAAAATACGCTTACAATGCTGTTATTTATTTATTTATTAAACCATCTACCAAATAGCACAGTCCCTTCTTTTGTTCCCTTAAAGATTCTGTACAACTGGCTTTTTTGCTTGGGTTTTGACATTCCTGTTATGAAGACCATATGATGAACTTGTGAATTTTGAAACCCCAGTGTTGTATTACTTTCCTGATCACACCAATTTGATCAAACTGAATGCAAGGACATTGTTAATCAGAAATCAACAACAGCAACAACATTTGTCGTTTGATTGGTCCATGAGCTGCCTCCAAACTGAGTTGCCCACTCGTGCACTGCACTAAACCAGCGCAGCACGGGGACTCGCTTCTGCAGTGCCAAAAATCGTGTCTGCGCAGATGCCAGGCACGCACGGTCACACATGCACGTGATCGGGCCCACGGAGGGATCTCCGCAGGACCGATCCAACCCAGGCAAGATAAACCTTGCTGACCTCTGTGGCCTAATCCAACATCCATTCTAACAATGGCCAATGAGATGTCTATGATGGGAGAAAAAGAGGGCACCAGATTGGGGAATGCTGCTATACTGGGCATGGCCAGCCATGAGTGTTCACCATCAGAGTTGATGGGTGAGACCTGTGGCTCAACACATCAGTGTGCCACAGGGGCCAAGAATAATGCAGGTTTTTCAGCAAGCAGTGGGGAGACAATTGAGGCAAAGGGAATTACTACAATCAAACATTTAAAATGCCAAATATTGTGTTGGCTCAATGAAGTAGACAGAATTTTCACTCAATCAGCACTTATCCTCTTTCTCCCTAAACCATTGTATGGAAAGAGTTATTTAGGCATTTATTTAATCCCATTCCTGCCTTGATGGCCTCTCCTACAAGGATGGGTTTTTACAGTATGTATGGCAAAATGTGGGCAGGCTGCAGCAGGCATCCATTTCTCATTTGACTGGATTAGCACTCCGCTCTACACTGTCCACTTCTGAGAATAAGAATCCTGGTTTTAATGCATTAACTGATCTTGCTGTATTTAAAGTAATTATGCCGTTTTTCTTTAAAGGGTACATTGATACTTAAGAAGACTGAGGGGGTGGGGGAAAACAAGAAGGAAATGGGAGTTTTAGATTTGGGAAAGAAAATATCAGAACAAGCTTAATTGGCATTTTCCCCCTGAAAAATCAAGTAGGCATAAAATTCATCCGTTTAGGTTTCTGAGAGATGAGAAAGAAAAGGCTTAGGTGAGTGGCGACACAAAGCTACAGAGCAGCAGACCACTAAGTCTTCTATTGGCTATCTGGAAAAATAAAGGAGTTTAAGAAATCTATATTAGACAAAGATTTCTATTAATTCAGAAACAAGAAAGTAAAAATCTTCACCAGAGGAAAAGCACTTCTGCAAGAGCAAACCCTAGTACCTGACCAAAGATGGCCATTGCTGAATACTTTTGCATATATCTTAACAGTTCCAAGCAGAGTTTTAAATGTTTTGAAATAGTAAGGTTGTTATGTGTCCAGTGAATACGAAGCTGGGCTCAATTACATCCTGGCATCAGAATTTTGCCTCTTTTTTATATTTTAACAAAATAACCCCAAGAAATGGGGAGCTTTTAATATGTTGTTGGTGGAACTAGGGTACGTGACATTCAAAATGCTTATCTACATAGGAGAAATAAAAAGGAACAAAAAGGAGATCAGCTTTGCCAGCTGACAAACACAAGGTTTACTGCCCAGATCCATTGTAAAAGCAGCTAATGCTTAGTGCCCAACACCCACTTTAACTTGCTGGGCATAACATTCATCTCAAGAAGCCTAGTGAAAATTCAAAGCCTGTCAACATTTTTGCAAGTGCTCTGAGGCAAGGTCATCAAAGACACACAAACCTTTTGTCTTTGTGACTCCCATATGGCAGGCCTGCACTCAGGAACGAAAATTGAAAACAAAACCAAACAGAAAAAATTCATTCCTATCCCCCTCCCTGTCCATCTTGCTGACAATATAAATGTGGCATTTTTCCAGGTGTCACTTCCTTCTGAAATGAGTGATTGGCTTCAAAAAGCAATTTTTTAAAAAATCCTAGGCACCTGAGTTGGCATGGCTGTTTTGACCTGAAGAACTCTGGACCAATGAGATGCTGGAAGGTACATGTCAGGGGAGACTGCCAGGCAGAGTAGGCTGACAGTGATGTCATATTTATGTGCCCTTTGCATCTGCCCGTGGGGGACAGCACTGACAAAGGGTATATGAACAGCTAGAGGACAGATTGCTGCTTGCAAGACCGTGGAGGGCACCTGTAAGATCTAAATGGAGTCCCATATCGCAGCTGTTATTAAAGCAAACTATTTAAGAACTATTTCACATGAACATAATTAATGTTTTTAATGTTTGCACCCAAAACCTTGTACATGTCCACACACAAAAATGTGATCTGCATCTTTCTCTTTGGTGATCACTCATAGCTGAGTAAGATTGTCTTCCATAAACACGGTTTTAACAATGAGTCCGTAGGTGACTGTGAAGGCCAATTCTGGATCCACACATCCTTCCACAGTGGGGACATTGGTTTCCGGGTGGGAGTTGATCACGGTGTGGATTTGCCAAGCGTGCCTTCCTCTTAGCACATTTCTCCCTTGTGTCCTGAGTTCGAGTGTCTTCAAAGCCCATGACACCTTTGGTAAAGGCTGTTCTCCAACTGGAGCGCTCACAGGCCAGTGTTTCCCAGTTGTCAGTGTTTATACTACATTTTTTTTAGATTTGCCTTGAGACAGTCTTTAAACCTCTTTTGTTGACCACCAGCATTACGCTTTCCATTTTTAAGTTCAGAATAGAGTAGTTGCTTTGGAAGACAATCATCAGGCATCCGCACAATATGACCAATCCAACGAAGTTGACGTTGAAGAATCATTGCTTCAACACTGGTGATCTTTGCTTCTTCCAGTACACTGACATTAGTTTGCCTGTCTTCCCAAGTGATGTGTGGAGGTGGAGATGGCGTTTATAAGTGGTCCATGTTTCACAAGCATATAGTAAGGTTGGTAGTACAATAGCTTTGTAAACAAGCATTTTGGTTTCCCTGCGAATGTCCCAGTCCTCAAACACTCTGCACTTCATTCGGGAGAAAGCCACACTTGCAGAGGTCAGGCGATGCTGGATTCGGCATCAATGTTGGCCCTTGTGGAAATATAACTGCCTAGGTTGAAGAAGTGATCGACATTTTCCAACATTACACCATTGATTTGGATTTGTGGCAGTGCAGAGGGGTTATTTTGTACTTGTTGGTGCAGCACTTAGATTTTTTGGATGTTGAGTGATAGGCCAAGCTTTTCATAAGCTTCTGCAAAGATATTTAGGATGCAAAGATATTTAGGATGGTTTGGAGGTCATCCTCTGAGCGTGTGCACACTATGTTGTCATCAGCATACTGAAGCTCTATGATGGCAGCTATGTAACCTTACTCTTTGCTTTCAGCCTGCTCAGATTGAAGAGCTTTCCATCTGTTCGATATATGATTTCTAGTCCGGTGGGGAGTTTCCCTTCGACCAAGTGCAGGATCATGGCAATGAAAATAATGAATAGAGTTGGGTCAATAACACAACCCTGTTAACACCTGATCTCACTGTGAATGGTTCACTTTGAGAGCCATTGTTATCTGCGATTGTTGCTGTCATATTATCATGGAGGAGCCGAATGATGTTTACAAATTTATCTGGGCAGCCAATTTTCAGAAGGACAGTCCACAGGGCATTATGATTTATGGTGTTGAAATTTACATGTTGCATATGCAACATGGGAATGTGACCACTGTGTCTATCACATCACGTCTTTACCTCTGTGTGGTGCAAGGACAGGAAACAAGCACACATTCTTAAATGTGCCAGGAACAATGTCAAGTTCCATTCGCTGTATACAAGCAGCAACCACCTACCTTCCACTGAATATTCCAACCATCTAGAGCTGAACTGCTGTCACACAAAGCAAATGTAGGGGGGGGGGACTTTAAAATGATAGAAACAAGAGATATAGAGCAACACTTCAAGTATTCACTCAGACAAGTCTTGCCATAAGTATAAAAACTCCCACTGTGTTTAGCTTGGGCTAGTCTTATCTGTGGTAGGTAGGTTTGTCCTCTCTTGTCCAATTTGTCAGGCATGCATAGTGTTCGTCCTTTTTAAATATTCCCCGGTTGTTTACACACCCTTCAACTTTTCTCCTTACATATTAAACAGAAGTAGCAACACCTAGTTCTACTCCCAGGTTTCAGCAGTTGAGTGCAGGTGTCTAGATCTTCACAGAACTGAACTCAGCGAGTAACACTGGTCAGTTAGTACTTCACAGGTCTGGGGTAAAGGTTCAACCAATAGGCCCCATTTACTCCACTAAGTCAATGGGTCAGTTCACACTCAACACAAAACCATTATTTGGCACTACCTGAACAACCCCCGTGCTTGCAGATATAATTTCTTGGTAAACAGGATTAATTTCCAATGAGGGCTAATGAGCAAGAACAGTTGCCTTCAAATCATTCCCTTTGCTTCTATAGGCTACGTGTGCCTGTCAGAATCTTCTGCCTCTCTCTGAAAGATGAAGAAAGGTATTCTAAAATGAATCAGACTGCAATACGTTTCCCTCATGCTTTTCTTTTAAGCTGGCATGGAATATATCAGAGCCATAAATTTCCTTACCCTTCTGTTCTGTACATTGAACATCTCTCCAGAGGAATTTTTAGCACTCCATTATTCAAACCCACAAACAGGGATCTGTCGCTGTGAAGGATTTGGAGGCTCTGGATTGGCTCCTTTTGGCTGGCAGGAAGAATCTGCATTTCCTCTAAGTAACAACTCCTTAGGCTCTTATTAGTTGTAGAAAGTGCCTTCAAAATGGTGCCATGCTCTAGCAGAACAAGAAGAAACAGGAGGCAAGTAAATCTCCAAGATGTTGATTCAGTTTATCATCCAACACACAGAGTAAAGATTAACTACATCCCATTTACACGGCTGCTCTGACACCATTTTTTTTCCTCTTCTCCAATTTCTCATCTTCTTATACACTTATAAAAATATAACCAGAAAAAGTGAATCTATTTATTTGGTTGAAGCCCCTCTGCTTGTGCATTCAGGTTCCCATTCATTCTGAATGAAGAGTGCATGAGACTAAAGTATATAACTACTGAATGAGGCTAAAGTATGACTATTGAATTTGCTAAAAAGTTGCTGCTGTGTTCTGATTTCCACTGCTGTTTTAATGGTGTTTGAAAAACTGCTAATATATAGTTATTAACCTTTCTTGCAAGCCGCCTTGAGCTTTTATGTAGAAAGGTGGCATATAAGTAGTTTAATCAAATAATAATAAACAAATTATATGTTTTTATTAAGGATGACATGGGATGAAGAGGTACATTTACACATTAAAGCAGTGTACCCTACAAATTTTAACTATTTAAAGGATATAAGGATCTCTACCTAGTAAGTTTCGGCTACACCTACAATTTCCCAGGGTTGTTTTCAAATAGGGTTGAATGGGTTCCGTAGATGTGTCCTAGAGGCTGATTCACACAAAGCTGTGTGATCTTAAATAGGCTAACAGCTTAAAGCTTAAAAACATTGTTGTAGGCAGAATATCAATCTGCAGCCACAGATTCCAAGGAACATTCTGCACAACTTTCATCTGAAAATCAGTACAAACTAAACACAACTGCATCCTTGCAGTCAGCTACATCCTGTGATTGCTGGAACGCCCCCATGTAAGTTTAAGTAACAGTAGACATGTAGCTGTGATATTTCTGTGGTCCTTAGTAGGGAGCTATGACTCAACAGACTTCAGGACTGCATATCAAATACGCCTTCTAATCACATGCTAGAATCACATTATGACTGTTATCTATGCACATTCACTTGGAAATAAGCCTTACTGAGCTCAGTGGGATTTCCAAGTAAATGTGCTTTGTCCTTTAAAGTCCTAAAAATCTTGGGTCTTACAAAATTGATAATTGTGCGGGGGATGCAATTTAAATCTGATAAGTGTTTTAATAAGTATTCTATCTATAGGTTTCAGTTTAAAGCGTTGTTGCATCCCTCAAGTATTGACTTGGGAATGGGCTAGACTTTAATAAAGGAATAAAGTTAAGCATTTAAAGGTCCCATTAATTTCCAAGAAAACAGCAATTCTTCCATTTAAATAAGCAGAGTTTGTTAGTATTTGTCTTTGACAACTTTGTACCACAAAGGGGGGGGGGGGCGGATTAGATAAAATAAGAATATTTCTGATACTAGATCAACTCTTGATCTAAAAGTAGCCCATGAGGCTATTTTCACTTTGGAGTTTATGCACTAAAGTTCTACCATTTATCTCTGTAGATCAAGATTTAGTATTTGTTTTGTCAATTTGTTCTATAGTTAAATAAAGTTTTTGTCTATGCAGATTTGTTACTGGAAATACATGAAAGCTAATCACATTCGAAGTAAGTGGCGGTAAAAGGTAGAAAGATATACTATTACTCTGTCTGGTACATGATAACTTCTGAGACAGATGACTCCATAGTCATGGGATAATTTATACCATCACTTAGAGAGGCCATATATCTTAACATAAAATCAACTCATTCCGAACATATAATGGAATTATTAGATTTTTTAAAATGGAGCTCAGACATAAATTCTGATTAATTAAAATGTTTAATTTAGCTTCCACCACAGAAGGAAGTTACCATTTGCAACACTTCCATGGCGCACCTTTCCAAGCTTTTTTTCCTACTTAAAAAGTCAGGCATTAAAGATTAGTCCACTATTGAAAGTTTGGCAATAAATGGGATTGTGGTAGGTCTCCTCATTATATACAAACTGGGCAGACTTTGAAATACTATATAAACCACAGTCTGCCAACAAACCAGGATCACAGGCTAGGGCATGGAAGTATGCCTGCAAATCACTACATGCAACTAGCTTGAAGAATGGGATGTGGATTCTGAGAGCATGGAAACCTCTTTGTGTGCTGGAGCTCATTATGCATATGAACCCTGCTGGCATGATGTTTTTATTCAAAGGAACGACTCAGTAGATGTGCCTAAGTTTGGGGGATCAGAGCTCAGTGGCAGAACATATGTTTTGCACATAGAAGGTTCCAGATTCAATCCCTGGCACGGTGCACAGTCAGGACAAGGTACAGACTGAGATGCAAGGAAGCTACTGCCAGTCAGAGTAGACAGTATTGGCCTAGATTGCCTAGAGCAGTGATGGCCAAACTTGGCCCTCCAGCTATTTGGAGACTACAACTCCCATCATCCCTAGCTAATAGGCCAGGGATAATGGGAATTGTAGTCCCAAAACAGCTGGTGGGCCAAGTTTGGCCATCACTGGTCTAGATAAAGCAATTTCCTATGTTCCTCTTAATGCAGAAAGTGGAGCTTGAAATCTGTTTCCCATCTCTTAACTTCATCAGAAATGCCACCCAAATGTGAAAACGCTTTTCAGATCTCTAGAAGAAAGTATGCATATGCATTTCCAACAAGACACCATGAAGTAGAAAAATACTATATGACCCAGAAACGAGTGAAGACTGTCAACCAGCTATCTTGAGGATGTCATTTACCTCTCTACTCCTTTTTGAGCTGAATCTTCACCAGGAAGGCGTTCAGTCTTCACAGAAACCTTCACTTGCAAATGAATTCCATTTAAGCAGATACTATTCTCTTTCTTAGGCTAACTATAGGACCCTAACCCCATCCCTTCTGTTTCCTAAAGCCATCTAAATTGTGGCCTACACTTTCAAAATGCTCTTTCAGTTTCTACCCAGATAATAATGGAAGATCAATTCTCACGCTTTTTTTTCCTATTTGAGAACATGTAGTAAGGAACTCACAGACTGCTGTTTAATAAATCCACATATGAGATGGTTGAAGTCTCCCAGGTGTAAAAAGCACTTACCTGTCCCAATATACATCACATGGTATAGTGTGTCCTTGCCCTGAACAATGTCAACCACCAGCTTAGAAAAACGGATGTTGTCCTGAGTGACATATGGATCAACAGAGACTGGTTGCACAACATCGTTCATCAGGAATAAGCGCTGAGCATCCTGAAGGATCCTCTCTGTCAAGTTTTCATTAGGACTATCATCATTCAGTATTCCACACTGAAGGAGAACAGAACAGCAGTGTTTCTTTTACAACTTTTAAAACTCTCTAACATTAACTACTGTTTTCGTTTTGTTTGCTATTTTTACTGCAGAGTTCTTGCCGACTGTCATGATGTTTATATTGACATGGATCTCAAGACACAGCTTGCAGTGATAAAAACAGATTACAAATTTGCAAGTTTGTTCCTTCTTCCATATTACACAGACATATTCAAATAAAAATCTTCTGGTTAATCTACTCCAAAAGAGGTTAAAAGAGGTTAATCTACTCCAATGTGGTACAAACGTAAATCCACAGCACAATCCAACCCATGCTTACTAGGAATGTCCTTCCCTTCCAACCGATGGAACAGGATTGCAGATGCAGATTTAGGCAATGAAAACATGTCAAAATCAAGATACTTCTTAATCTAGAGCAGGTCTAGACATAAAATGCCCTTCTATTCCTATTTAATTTGAAATCCACAATCTTGATTGGGATAGTCTCTCCCAGTTTTGGTTCATCTCGCTTTTCCCCTGCATGAACCATCTCTGATGGTTGGGGAAACCATTAATTGCTGAACTGCATTTTCTGTTCTCAGTGGACAGAAGTTTATCATTTAATACCAGGGGTAGCATAAGTGCTAAGTAAGTGGACTTGTATTTTTCAATTGTTTCGTTCTAATTTCCATTTCATATGTCCCAGACCTGTATTTTTCTCTTGGAAGGAAAGATTTCTGGCATTGTTCCTTCATCCTCCAAACAACGAAGTGAGGATTTCCCCCTCCCCCTTCCAAATCGTTTCTTCACAGCCACTAAATTACCTTTGTCATCTCCTGAAGGCCCTTCATTGACCTCTTGTTCCTTCTGTACTTGAAAAATGTTCTAATCTCTTTTTCCAATCTTCCTGTCGTTCACCACGTACATTCCCTTTTCTTTTGTAAAACTCTCATCTTGACTTTGCAATCTTTTCACACCTTCTCTGCAGCACAGGCTATATGCTTTTGAGGATGAAAGCTAGTCCAAAACATCCCTGACTGATGCTCCATTGGGAACATGCAGTATAAAAGCTTCCAGTTGCTCCAGTGAACCAAAGGCTGGAGGACTCCTAGTATGTAGCAGATGATGTACTGCAGTTTGTAGCCAATCTAGTGCCCTCTTGATGTTGCTGGTCTATTGTTCCCCTTAACCCTAACCACTGGCCACACTGATTGGGGATGATGGGATGTGGAGTCTAACAACGACTTATTTTGTTTACGAAGGCTTTTACTGAGGTATGACCCACTTATGAAAAATTTACTGTTTATCTGCTGGAATGGCTTTGCTGTTTTTGGAGTTTTTATTTCCTGCATTTTATTTTATTTTATTTTTATCTTGACCATTGCTTTGATGGCCTCAAGCTGTAAAGCCGCATTTTTAAATGTGAACAATAAATAAATAAAACACCCAGAGGCCACCACTCTGGCTGCCCCTGATGCACTACAAATGCTGCTCCCCAGATCTTCTATGATAACCCTGGTTAATTTTCTATATGAAACTCAGCTGTAAGCTGTAAGATTTAACGGAACATCCCACAATAAATTGTGCTCCTGAAAAGCAAACTAGTACTAGTTTTGTGACCTCCCACCTACTTGGCAGGAACATGTAGAATTCTGCCTGCTAAAATATAGCTGAAATGGGATAGAACGGGTACTGAGAGCAGACTTGCAGGAGGAAGGGGCAGCAGCAGAGGTAGGGGTGGGGAGGCCTAGAGCCTATAGGTTATATGCAATGCTAGTCCTACTCAGGGTAGACCTATTGAAATGACTAGACATGGCAAACTTTCAATGGGTCTACTCTAGTAGTTCCGGATCAAAGACTATGAAAGAACAGGACTATAAATCATACAAGACTAAACTACCAAGACTTTATATAGGAAAGGTAGGCACCTATTTCACCCCAAGGGCCACATTCTCTCCTAGGGAACTTTCTCAGGGCCTTATGCCAGTAGTGGGAAGAGCCAGAAGCAGAAGTGATGAGATGCGCTAATTTACGCACACAATCCTCTCTATTCTCCCATCCAGACAAGAAAGCAGCAGCGCTTAATGATACGTTCTAGTCAGGCAAAATGCTCAAGGAGGTGATGTTTGAATGGAGCTTCAGAAACAACTACATGGCTGCAGATGGGGGGGGGCAGGGACAGACGAGTAATACGTGTAAAGAATGGTTACTAAGGAGGTAACATTATGCTAAGAGAAAATAGATTGCCCAAGACAATTTGATGAGCCTCATAACTGAATGGGGACTTGAACATAGGCTCTCTCTGTGTGTACAGACACCTGATGTGCTAGCTGCCATTGAACCAGTTAATTAACATTTACCCATCAAACGAGGAAACAGAATGAGATGTGAGTGAACTGAGAGGTTGCATTAAAATACCTGAAAATTAGGGATGGGGTTGATTGTTGGCAGCCATGCAGATCTTGGATTTTCTTGGTATCGGAAAGGCCCATTAAAGGCTTGCGTAATAGCACTGAGATTGAAGGCACACACTGCTGAAGCAGCAATACTGTTTCTGGAAACAAGGGCAAAAGGAAAGAGAAAAGGAGAAAAATCAATTTAATCTTTAGTACATTGACACTTCCATCATAACAGACATCAAATCTCACTAAAATAAATTGCATGCAAATTACCAGGAGGAAGTGCACTGGGCTACAGGCCTCAGAAGGGAGGAGAAGAATCCTCATGGATTATATGACAATTAGGAGATGTTGAAAAGCCCCTCTTGAACACTGTACATGATTTAAGACTAAGAGAAGCAGTTTTGACATGAAAAGTCACACGCAGCTTAATTCACAAGGAACATTACTACTGATACCCCATCAATCCTGATTGATTATAAATGGCCTAGTTTTTAAAACCTCTGGTTTATTTTTCAAGGTGAAATTTAATTTTAAGCTCCACAGGTTTCATTGTTAAGGTATTAATGCTACCTCCGAAAAGCACACCTGCCTTTGGACCTTCAAACCCATTGGATACTCACCATTTCATATACATTGCTATTTGCATAAAGCTCCAATTGCAAGGACAGACAGACAGAGGAGAGGGAATACAGAATCTGGCCTCATCTGGGATAAAAAATGCATTCTGCTTAATATCATAGCTTCTAGTTGGCTCGTGAGAAAAGTATGCTGAGACTAGATGAGCCTTTGGAGCCTTTTTATGTTCTGAAAAGTATTAAAACAGGAAGGGGAAGGCAATGTACTGCCCTCCAAATGTTTTCAGACTCCAAGTCCCATCAACCTTGACCACTAACCACACATGCATCTGGAATGCTATGCTTGAATGATGGTGAAAATACCTCAAAGTCCCAATACATGGTCTGAAGGCGCACGATGCAATAGCTTCCTGAAGCTAACTGCCTGGACACAAGACTTTTACATGTTGCCATGAGTTCCACAGACAAAAGCCGGGATAGAAATGAAGGAAACAATTCCAAAATGTTCCTGACGCTCACTGTTTGAAATTGCCCTTCCCTTCCCTAAATAGTCTTTGAACTTCAGCTGTGAATTCAAGCAATTTCCTGTGTTGATTTTGAATATACAAATTAGCATTAAAAAAAGGAAATCTCTTTACATTTCTGGCAGAAGGAGCTTCCCTTTAAGATAAACAAGTAAAGCTTCAGCAGGTCACTTGTATCACTAGGAATATGCACTCAGGATCACTTACTGTGGATACTGTGGGTAAGTTAATCAAGCAACACTCTCAATTTGGCATCCTCATTTAGGAGGCAAGCCTCCATGTGGTGAAGGTGTGTCCTTCGGTGTAGAACTGAAATGGCAGCCTACTCTCCATTATTAAGGTAAGCCATTAAACAAACACAGGCAAGCATCTGAAAAAGGTTCTCCTTGTACACACTCCTTTCCCCATTCCTCAAAGGCATTGTGCTTATTTACAACAGGTGTGGGGAACCTTTGGCCCTTCAGATGTTACTGAACTACAACTCCCACCAGCCCCAGCAAACATGGCCAGTGGCTAGGGATGCTGGGAGCTGTAGTTCAGCAACACCGGGGGGGGGGGAGGAGGTTCCCCACACCTGCCTTACAATCTTCTCCTAATTCTCCTCACTATGGGATGCAGGTAAGCCACCATTATTCACACTAAACAGTTGAGAAATATTAGGCTGAGATTTCATGCTTTGCCAGGAATCATATCCACATAAAGGCCATCAGACCAAGCTTGTAGAGTCCTGCTGAGGACTCTAAAACATTTATATGCTATTTTAAAAGGTGGGGAGAGAGGAGGACCAACAAAGAAGAGGAAATCAGAGAGAGCTGAAAATTGTAAAGAAGAGGCTAAAAATACAGAAAGCCCTTTCAGAACAACATGACAGACTTTGTCACCGTGCTGTGTAAATGTCTGAATGACTGCTTTATATATCAAGTTGCTAATGGTAGCAATTTGAACTACTATGAAAAGGATTTTTTTACTAAACCAGTAATTACTTAAGAACACATATCTAAGCCGTGTGATTTTAGGCAGGCAATAAGCGGAGAAGGTCCTTCCCTTCCTTCCTTTTTTTTTTTAAAGACGCTGCTACATGAAGAAGCAAAAAATAAAGCATGCTTCTATTTCATTCCTACTTTGTGGTACGAGCAGTATGTATGGGAAGCCTGTACAGAATTGTATCATACCAATTTAGGGCACCATCAGCAGCTTGGAGGAAAGGTGAGATATAAATGAAATGAAATGAATGAATGAATAAAAGCATGCACCTCATAAACTACTTGTAGGTCCTCCAACATTTCTTTACGCTTAAATGATGCACACCACATGTCTCTCATTTGTTCCCACAAAGAAAATTTCCACCATAATAATTCCACCATGTTAGAAAACTAATCCAGAGAACTACCTCAATTTGAAGTTGACTGGGAGATGCCTTTTTGCCACTGAGGAAGCAAGACATCACTTTTAAAACATTACTATTAAGATTGCGTGTTCTCCTTTCCCTCTTTCCCCTCACAGCCATCCTTCCATTTCACTGAGCAATGGAGCAGTAGGCTTTGAACTTGTCAAAGCACCACATGCTAAACCTTTCTTTGCTGGTATCTGAGTGATATTGACATGTTGCGTGTTCACAGAAGGCAGTTCTTTAGACAAAGCTAATGACGAGTGACAAGTTAATGCCTTCAGGCACAAGGAGGAGAAGAAGAAAAACAATCGTCTAAATAAAACTGCAGATTGTTTGAGATCGGAGTGGGGCTTCCAAAACAAGCTGCCAAACGTTTCATAGCAAAGTTCTCCCCTCAGAACTGCAAAGGGACAAAATCAACACAACCCTGGATTGCCCTGCAGCTTTCTGCCGTTAGAGCTGGCACACTGGCCCAAATAATAAACCACTCGCTTGCACCAGTGGCGTAGCGCAGGTTGTCAGCACCCGGGGCAAGGCAAGTAATTTGCGCCCCCTAACCCTGGATTTGTGCCCCCTAACCCTATCCCTAACCCTAACCCCCAGATGTTGCGCCCGGTGCGGCCGGCCCCCCCTGCACCCCCCACGCTACGCCACTGGCTTGCACTGTTCTTGTGCACGGAAAGACGCAGAACTAGAGTGTGAAAGATGGGCTGGAATGACTGTAAAATCACTGATCTGGAAACAGTCATAAGTTGATCCAAGCACTCCAAATTTTTGAAGGAGGAAATACAAGGAAAGTATTACAAAATATTTATGTGTCATCTGCATCTGTCCATTACCTCATGACCACAGGTGAGACCGCAGTTAAGTCGCAGCATAGTGAGCTGCAAGTGCTGACCTGACCTCCTGGTGGGTGAGCACTGCTGCTTACCAGGATGATGAGGGGGAGGCAACAGGGAGGGCAATGCAATGTGTTTGACCACACCACCATCCCTGCCATTTCTCTGCTTCCCCTCCTGGTAAGAAGCAGTGACTCAACTGCCAGCAGGTCAAGTAAGTGTCTCCACCCCACTGTGCCATCCACTACTGTGAGACAGTATGCTACATACCACACTATGCTACGCTATCGTAACTCCAGAGCATCCTGGTGCATTGTTAAACGATGTTTATAATTTCAAAAATTCTTCTGACTCACTGCAGTGGGCTAAATTCCTAGATACAACAAATCCCTCTGGTGCACAAATGAATTGCCAGTATCAAGAGATTTGCCCCCCCCCCCAACCCTGAATCCTCAGTATCATTATGACATTATATTCCCAAGGTTCCTTGGAAGTAGCCCCAGGCATGATTTCAGTCATAGAGCTGATGCACTGAAAGCTATTTCTCAAGATTATCTCCAGCCCCATGGCACTCTTCATTTCCCAACATGCATGACAAGAGTCCAGACTTGTGCACATGCCACATTTTATCGACTGGCTGCTACATGGACGTGTAAGTAGCTGTAACCCAACCGCCTAAGGCTGTGGATCATTGTCTTAACAATAAAATAATTCTCCAGTATGTCAAGATATATCTATAGTCTGTTTCTAATTTAATGTGTGATTCAGAGGGCAGGCACCACTGGATAAAATGAGTTTATAATTCTGCAAAAATGTGTACATGCAACCTCTAAGAATGGAGTCAGAAACAGAAGGGCATTATTGTATTAAGACAGCACATATGCTTTCTCTACAATTCCTTCAGAGCCTGAGAAACAAATATACAGTGGTACCTCTGGATGCAAACGGGATCCATTCCGGAGCCCCGTTCGCACACAGAAGCAAACACAACCCATGTCCGCGCGTATGTGGGTCTCAATTCGCTGCTTCCGCACATGTGCGTGACGTCATTTTGACTGTCTGCACATGCGCGAGGGGCGAAACCCAGAAGTAACACGCTCTGTTACTTCCGGGTCGTTGCAGCGTGCAACCCAAAAATACTTATCCCGAAGCTACTTCAACCCGAGGTATGACTGTACTCTCTTCACATTGTTCTGTTGGGTTTCCTGCCATGTGCCTCCTGCCCTGTAAATTCCTGCATCTGCTACATGGAGTTTGGAAGCATCAGCACGCCGGAGTCAGATGTGCTAGACAAGAGTGGCTAAGACTGAAAGTGAGGTGCTGTAGGCATACTCATATCAAAGCACCATCTCTACCTCTCTTCTCCCCTCCTCACCCCGACTTGGCATTCATATATGTGTGCACTGTCCCGTTCTGAGAGACAGCCCTACATTCTACATTCAGGCCCACTGACAATTATGCCAAAATGTTGAGGGAAAAAGTCCAAAAGCTTTTAAATTGGGTTTCAGTGACCCTAGTGAAAACTTTAATAACAACTGCTTAAATATTTCATAGGTTTCTTCCCTAAATAGCCATCTTTCTTGCTGACTTAGCTCTGCATTACACAACAATGAGCAATAAATCAGACTATAACATGTTTTTCACAATGAAGTGCACCATGCTGGTTGATGCCCATTTTTTGGAGAATTGCTTCTGACCCCATTAAATGAGAATCTTTGAGATTTGAGTATATACACATATATTTTTCTCTTCCTTCAAGAGTAAATATGCCTTACGATAAAAATAATACACCTTTTATGCATCAGTTATACTACTGCAGCAAATGGAAGACTTACTTTGTATGCAGAATGCATACAGCATGGAATAAGTCCTGATAGAAGTTAAAAGAATAATTACCATTATTTGTCTAGTTAGCTGACAAATTGGAACTTTTCTCTCTTTTGAATTCTTGAAAGAACACTGTGTCATAGCACAAAGCCCCTATTTGATCTAAGTTTAGCTATTATCAATAACAATTTTTTTTCTATTCACTTCTTTTGGAGTTACATAATGCTTTTTTTCTTGCAATGTGAAAGAAAAAGAGAAGTCGTAATTGCATATTTGGTCCTTTTGCCTCTTGCTAACAAGACAGCAGTCTAAACAATTACGAGGTAAGATGAGGAAAACCGCACTAGATTCTGCACATACACTCTCTTCATAAATCAACAGAGCTGGATTAAACATTAAAGCTTACAGGGAGTTACAGGGTGTATCTAATGGTGACTGTCCACTAATGGAAAGAAAAACCTTCAGCAAAACAAGAAGGCCCGTTCTCATGTTGCTGCTTTCCAGACCTCTTTTGGAGGAGGCCCATGAAGCATGGCCTCAGATTATGATCACAGGGTCCAGATTGGTTCATATGGGGAGTGGCAGTTCTTGCACCTTGCAGCACATACAAATGTGCTCCAGAGGATTAGGGGACTCTCTGCAGTATGTTTAGGTGCAGTGTAGGGTGCTGCAGGGGGGATTTATGAAAATGGCCTCTTTCAGTGGACTGCTCTCCACAGGGAGGCTCACTGGTGCCTTCCTTACCTATCTTTAGGCTCCAGGAAAAAATATTTCTCTTCTCCCAGGCCTTTGGCCAATTAAACAATCTATGACCTTTTAAACTGTGTGCTTGGGTATTCTTGTGTGTTCTTGTGGTATGCATTTTTATGTCTTTATATTGTAAATCACCTTGAGATCGTTGGATGAAGAGTGGAATAGTATTTGATAAACAACAACAACAACAACAACAACAAACAACAAGTAAAATAGAAGGGGAGTGATTACTGAAGCAGGGGGAGGCAGCGAATAATTCAGAACCTCTCTGCCCATGCATCTGTTCTGCATGTCAAATTGCATCCACACTCCTTGTTTTAATTATAATCACCTCAGGTCCACATTTAAAGTCCTAAGGATGCTGCAATCGTGTGTAGTTTGGCCCCTGACTATTAAATCATTTCTGTTCCTCTGTCAGGGCCTTCTTGCATGAGCACTGCGATTCAGGAATCATGAACTCATGCAAGACCCAAGTCTTCTGAGAAACTGAAAACAACAACCTTGCCTTCTGTGAAGACAAAAATGAAACATAAAATATAGGACCTTTCATAAGTTCCTTGCACGGTTCACACAAGCAAGCTGCTTATATAAGCATGCACTTTAGCACAAATCAATCCTGGCCTCTCATCGGAGCCAGCTCTTGGATGACAATTCTTCAATTCTGTCAAAGATAAGTCATACACTTCTACTCTGAGAACAGTTTTTCAGATAATTACAACTTTTAAGAAATCCTCTTCTCCACAAGTGGCTAATTCAAATGATTAAAGTAGGAAGGCTTCATAATCTGGTGTCTAGACAGTACTGTCCCGCATAGTAGCTAATCAGATTTTCTTCTTTTAGTTCATAATTAAAAACAAATTTCTTATATTCTAGTTAACACTAAAATGCTGCAACCAAGAACCATCAATATCTATGACTAACAGCTCATTTCTATGTATGTTTGTGTAAACAGTAAGAAGTGTACAATACACTGAAATGTGTATAAAGAAGAAAGCAACCCTAAAAAAAAAAAAGAAATTCTGTTTTTATTTGCAAATGCAATCAATTGCTTATTTTACATCTAATATAGCTCACTTATACAGTGGAACCTCAGGGCGCGAACGTGATCTGTGTGGGAGGCACGTTCGCAACCCGCAGCGTTCACAACCCGCAGCAGTGCATCTGTGCACGTGTGTGACGCGATTTAGTGCTTTTGCGCATGCGCAAGCGCTGAAACCCGGAAGTAACCCATTCCTGTACTTCCAGGTTCAGCGCATCTGTAACCAGAAAACGCACAACCCTCACCGTTCGCAACACGAGGTATGACTGTACTATAGCCTTCATTAGTGGCAGTAGTTACTTCCAAGTTTCTGAATGAGAAGTTTCTTTACCTTTACTGGAAATAACCAATACCACTGAAAAAGAGCATATTCTACTTAAAACATTAGGCAGAGTAAGATTTGGGGCTACATCTGCAAATGAACAGTGAATTTTATTTAGCATCTTTTGAATTTTCCCTCCCTCGGTTTTCTGGTCAAAGTTGGAGATGTCTTCCTTTGTTCTGCTGACTTCATCACTGTAACTAATGTTGGTTTCTGCTTCCTTCACTGTGCAGCGAAAGTGCTTGTCACGAGACAGGTGTTTACATTCCACAGTCAATTGCTGTTGGAGTTTCTCACGGGAAAGGAGACTGGATGTGACGTACACTGGTTTCCTGTTTTTCACTGTTCTCAGTGCGGTTCTCTCCGTGCTTTAGAGGAGAGAGGATGTTTTCTCTGCTCCGGCAGAGGCAAGATATTTTTCTGTAACCTACCAGCTTTGAAGTGTAAATAAAGTAATATAGAGTATGTGGCACGTACTCCTCATCATTCCGCTGTGCACGGGACACTGCAATTCAACAACTAATAACACAACCCTATGTATGTTTATTCAGAAGCTAAGTCCAACTATGAGTCTTACTTTCAGGTAAAGTACGCATAGGATTGCAACCAGAGACTCCCAGTTGTTAGCAAGGATAGGTTTACATCTAGCTCAGATGTAATAGAAACAAGTGCACAGTAATAGACACAGGTCCACAGGTGCACTGAATTATGTCTTTTTCTGGACTGGTCATTATATATATATATATGAACATACTAATAATATGAATATCACCAATAATATAATTTGGGTAAAAATCACAGTTCAAAAATAAAGTAATAATAACACTGAATGAGGAACCACCTATTTTGCCTTACAAATATTAGAATTATAGGTGTAGAAGAAGTCAGATAGGTGTAGAGGAAAGCCAAGCATTGCTTTGCTTATTTTACTTAATCTGGCTGCATTTAGACATCGCAATAAACCAAGCCACAGTGAACTTTTGGTTTAAGTACTCCCACCTCCCACTGCCCAGCACAAATATGAGTTCAGAAGATTTCACTTCTATTTTTGATTAGTTGCAGCTTATTGTTTAATCCAAACCCAATAAACATTGGTTAACCGTAACTATAGTTTGCTTAAAATAAATCAAACTATGGGTTATAAAGCTGGCTTATTTCAAACAAAAGTTAGGTAAGATTAACAGCAGATGCAACATTAGTTTGGTTTGAGATGCAATGCTAAACTGAAGCTAACAGAAAACAGATGCAAAAACTCCCAGTCTTGTCCTCATGATTGCAGCAGAGGAGACACACACATGTACAAGGTCATATAAGTTGGCTCCTGTCACAACAAGCCATCATATTATGGTTCACTGTGATGTCCAAATACAGCCTCACTAAACTGAACAATGGAAGGAATTTGCCTAAATACAAGTACTAGAAAAAAGAGGTAAACATTATAAGGAAGTAAATAAGAAGCAAGAAAAGCAACAAACTCACACATTGGTTGTAAACACTCCATAGATCAAATCTTGTTCAGGTAGATAAAATGTGCTTTGCAGTTCATTGTAGTAGAAAGGGATTTCACCAGAACGGGAGCAGTTCAGCCGAGCCTTCATGAATGTTGTCCATGTGTCCTCCAATAAAAATCTCCCCCCAATGTCGTTTTTGCAAACCCTTCCCACGCGAGAATAGACAGTTTTCCCACAGTCATGTTCTACAGCATTCTCACGGAAAAAGAAGTAAGTGAACAAACCAATGTCATAGGCAGCAATGAAGTTGGGCTCTGGAGAAAAATAAAGCCATAAAACGCAATGAGATTTACATAGAAAGGGTTGGATTTACACAGCCTGTGGGGATAAAAGTTCAGGAGTGATCAGAGGGTGAGAAAGAGGAAAACAAACCTCTTTTTTTTTTTTTACAACATCCAAGGAACAGGAGAACACAATAGGCTTGTTTTTATGGGCACATTCATCATTTGATGACTACATCATCAAGAGAAGACCATGAAACCATGTGAGGGGGCTGCAGGGCCCATAGACTAATTCCACCCCAAGCTGAAGCTGTGCACCATAGCCATGCCCTCTGGTACATATGTGGAGCTTTTTGTCATGTTGGAATGTACAGAGAAGTGTTTCTGCACATGCCAATGGAAGAAAAAGCTCCACATGCGTACCGGTGTACAAAAGTAGAACTCCTCAGTGCAAGGAAATACCCTAATTGGAGATTAACATGCATAGTATTCTTTTGCACAAGAGCTGAACACGTTGGTTGTGTGATTGCTTTTCCACTTTGTGCAGCTGTGATGAGAGGCTAGCCCACAACGCCCCACAAATGTCCTTTCAACAGGTGGGGAAGTTTCATGTGAATGTGAGTACCCGTACACTTCTGAAATGGTACACACATGGAATGCTTATTTTAAGATGATGCCTGCTACAACACACATGTACATTCTCTAAACACAAAAAAATTTACTTCAGAAATACTGTTTTTATCCAAGTGTAAATTTAGTAAACTGACTAATGAATCAATTAATCAACAAAAACTCTTATGATTAAATTAAGCTGTCTTGAATTGGATTGCCTAGTTATTATTTTTCAGGTCTAATTTTTTACAAGTGGGGGGCTGTGTGTGTGTGTGTGTGTGTGTGTGTGTGTAGCAAGGGAGAATTCAGTCATGTGATTCCTCACTCACAGTCTGAAATGGCATATATTCCAGAAGCAGTTTTACCACCTCATCTGCCTTTTGTACAGATTGACTACTTTGAGCTACAGTGATGGTCAATATTATAAGTATTTTCAAAAATACAACAAAAGAGGGAGGAGTGGGAAGAGGAACATCAACTGCTATTTCCTAAAATAGTCAAGTGCCTCAAGGACTGAGGCTAATTGATACTGTGATTAAATGATGGGGTGCAGCACACTGTCCTTTTTCCAGGGATCTGCCAATTTCCTTTGTTGCAGCTAATACATGTCACTGTCAGATACAAGATCCTGGGACCAGTAATGTTCCTGCAGTTCACTTATTTTCCCCAAGTTTTCTACACATTAGAGCTTATCCCAGGTGCCTCCCACACTTTTAGGCCTAGGAGCACATCTTAGAAACTGCTGTGGGCACCACAAAATACCCATCTACAGAAAAAAGGTTATGCTCAGAACCTCCCTCTCTAAACAGACAAAATACCAGCACACACCACAAAACTATGTGCTAGTGCTGAGGGGCAGCAAACTGTGGGCCCAACTTTTTCCTCTTAGTGGAAGAACAGAATTTGAGGCATAAATATATAATCAGCATACAACAGTGATCATTGTATAAAATGACAATTCAAGAGAAACCTTTTGGAAATTAATTCACACTGCTAATACTAGACTTGGACCACCTCCTCCACTGCCTATTTCTCCCTCTTTCATCCCACCCTGGTGCTTGGGAGCATGCTGTGCATCCATGTGCTCTGAGTGTGCATGGAGGTACCTGCTAAAGACTCAGCTGACAGACTACACAGGTAACGGCTGTACAGCAGCTAAACAGGTGGACAGACAAAGCCTACAGTGAAAGGGAAAACTGCAGGTAGGGTTATTTGCTTGTCAGCTGGAGCTGTGCTGAATTATGATGAATGGAAATCCCCCTGAAGGTACAGAGAGATATGTTACTATGCAGGAGGCAGCATTCACCTGGGTTTAAGCAGTATTTGCAGCAGAGAAAGCTCCCTGCGATGTCAGCCTTGGAGGAAGGGACATAGCATGAGTATGCAAGTATGTATTGTTTTTTTCAGTCAACTAATTAATTGACCAACCACTGAGCTCATCAAAACAAGAACAAAACAAACCTTTTAAGTCATTTTGCAAGATTCCTTGACCTAATGCAGGTGTGAAAGATATCTTCACCCATCCCTCACTGTGAAATGTATTGATGGCATTGCGGCAAAGTGCATTTTTAAAGGCACCAGGACTAGTTTACTGTCTCGCTGAATTTGGCCAACTGCAATAATCCACTGACATCTGGCTGTTGTCATTAAAGCCATTCCTTACACTTGAGAATGAACCATTTTCTGTAGGTAATATCTATATATCACCCCATAGATTAAAGTCTATGTGCAAACATCCCAAAGAACAAAAGAGCAGCAAAGTAAGGTATGTATTGATGGCAGTGCATCCCCAAATCCCAAAATGGCTCTAGATTATGGTTTGTAGTACATGCTTTCCCTACTGAATGTCCCCTGCAGCAGAAAGTAATACTGGGGCCCTGTGAGGATTCTGCTGGCTGAGTGAGAAAGCAAACTAAAGGGTACACTTTCTCTGAATCCCTTCCTCCTCCCATGAGAATTTGTACTAATAATTAAGACTGGAATTTTGAAGTCATGAATTCCAAAGGAATCTTGATGCATTTAAAATGGGGCTATTCTGCAACATGCTTTCAAATGCCCGATAATGCTTTATGAGTGACTCTATACTATACGTTAGCCTCTGAATAACAGGGAAGCTTTTTTTTTTTGTGGCCTAAAAGTAAGCAATGCCCAACAACAGGGCAAAATAATTACAATATAAGGTAAGAAGAGAAGTTCAGGACTACATCTACATAAATAAAGATTTTTATTCAAATCACATGTGGCCAAATCATTAACAAGAAACTTGTTTTATTTTTATTAGATCTGCATAATAATAATAATAATAATAATAATAATAATAATAAAGCGATAAAACATCAAACATTAAAAACTTCCCTAAACAGGACTGCCTTCAGATGTCTTCTAAAGACAGTTTTTTATTTCCTTGACATCTAATGGAAAGACGTTCCACAGGGCGGGCACCATTACCCTCTGCCTGGTTCCCTGTAGCTTCACTTCTCACAGTGAGGGAACCGCCAGAATTCCTGCGGAGCTGGACCTCAGTGAACGATGGGGCTGAACGATGGGGGTGGAGACGCTCCTTCAGGTATACTGGACCATTTAGGGCTTTAAAGGTCAGCGCCAACACTTTCAATTGCGCTTGGAAACGTACTGTTTAGCAGTGAAATTTATGCAAGGGTTATTATCTGTGACTTGCTTTCAAGTGGGTTCTGTTTGTTGCTAGCATGGTAGCCGGAAGGGATGATCTTGTCTTTCTCATCTGACACAGGTTTTTCCGTCTCTTCCTTACACCACTTCTGGCCAGTGTAAGGGGCTGCATTTGGGCAAACCAATCAGGGCAAATCCAAACCAGGAACTCTGGTAAGAAATGGTGTTCTGCTTCTGGACCCCTGATGCACCTGAAAGCCTCAGTTACAGTTACAGTAACAGGTAATAACACCTTTCACCAACTCCCAGCTAGTGAGAAGGCTGCAATCTGATCAATTTGATAAGGCCTAGTGATAGCCATTTAACAGGATTGTTTTTATTGCTTATTTTCATTATAGATGTTCCTATTTCAATGTCTAAGTCAAAACAATATATAAATTAATAAAATCTTCCTCGTCCTCTTGGGGCTGCACTACAGTACTCTGCATGGCAGAGGTGGGGAGACTCCAGCCCGTGGGTCAGATTTGGCCTGCCAGGCCTCCCAGTTCAGCCCATAAGGTCATTTCCCCCAAATCATGCCCACCTACCACATCCTCTTGCCATACACATTATGCCATATGTGAAGTCTGGCTTAGGGTAAAAATGCATCTGCTTCTCCTGCAGAAAGCAGGAAACCCACACACAGAAATGCATCCACTTTCCATTTTAAGCCACAGTTGCTGAAGTGAGCTTTTGTAAAAGTTCTCAATAGATAAGCATTCACATCCAAAATCCAGTATTCACCAAAATAAACAGAAACACACTACAAACTCATTCATCTGAAGGGGCTGTGGAAGAGCTGGAGGAAGAGGCTGGCTACTTAAAATATTTAGTCTGTCTTATCCCCTGTATGAGTTGGTAGATAAATATATTGTGGACACCGCCTGAATGTGGATAGCTAAATATTTTAGGTAAATGAATTTTATCTTCATTATGAGATAAGAAAAAAAAATGTCATTTCCCAAGACTGCACAGCTGGTCTTAATGATCTCTATTTCCCAGAGTGCTCTTACCATTAAGCCACTTGGAGTTGTATTGTGCTGTTCTAAGAGGTGGGACATTCCCAAGGCTGCGGTAAATAGCAGGATCTCGTCCAGAGAAATCAATGACCGTTGCAGCATACAGTTCTCCCTGTGATGTGATCACTGCTGTTGAGTTGTGCCGGGGGTCATAGGGACAGCGGGCCACCCCATTTATTTTCTCAATGATTTTGCTAAGATTTCCCACCTGTATGTAAAAAGCAATGGAAGAGGAAAGGGTGATGAGAACAGTTTGACAGATAACACAGTTGGCCAAGCAATACTTTCATGTTTTTGCAACCGCTCAGATCCCTATAGGCTAAATTAGCAAACCTGGATAATGCTAAGTGCACCAAAGGCAAAGTAAAAAATAGCTTTTTTCTGAGCTAGCATAGCTAAGCATACCATGCCTGTATTCTTTGCAACAGAGGTAAATGCTATCCCTGTGGAACTGGGTGTATTTTTTTCAGAAAACTTAAATTCAACTGAATCTAGGCTTTAGGGAGACTGGGCAGCAAGGGAATTCCTTAGCACCAGAGTAATGCTGGCAGATATCTACTTTATAGCTGACTCTAGTTCCCAAGTGGAAGCTTGCACACTGATTTGCTGGCCGTGTCAAGTCATCAGAAGCATCTCATCATTATGTTATTGTTACCTTCATAATGCCCTTCCATGTACTCTGCATGCAAGTCCTGCTCCTCTAAGTTATAGTGACTATGGTCCACCTGTTTCAAGGCCCTCTTCACATGATTTGACATGAAGCTCATGCTTTCCTTAGGAAGGTTTTAGATATTTGAGGAAAGATGGGGGGGGCCAAGGTAAGTCTCCCTGGTTCCCCAAAAGTGTGAGTTCTTGGGTTGCTGAGACTCACAAGAGGGCCTTTGCTGAAGTTCTTAGGAAATGGCCAGATTTGGATGGCAGAAGGCAGTCCTTCAGATTTCCAGGTTCAGAAGCATGAATGGCTTTAGAAGGTCCTCACCAGCACTTTGAATTGGACCAGGAAACAAATTAGAAGTCAGTGCCATTGCTTCAATGGGGGAGTTACATTCTCCCAGTATGTGGCTGTTGAATTCTGGACCAAATGTAGCTTACAGGCTTACTCTTCATAGGCAGTCTTACACACAGCACATTACAGGAACCCTGAGGCCTGTGAACATGCAGCCTCCAGGAATGAACATACCTGATGCACTAGCCTGAGCTACATCCAGGATAAAATCCAAACCCATAGCAACCCTTCAACTATAAAACTGCAGTCTTAGTAACTTAATTCCATGCATTACTGCATTTGACCAGCCTTCCATTTTGCCGTTTGCTGTGGTGACTAGCAGGCTCATAAACACAGTGCAATGCTATGTGATCTTCATGCCATCTGCTTCCATCTTAAAATGTTAACTGGCCTTTCAGTGCAGAAGAGAGAAATGCACATGACTGGAGCAAATGGGAAAAGAGCTGAAAATAGGCAACCACTTTCTTCCATCCTGAAGGCTATCACCTTTTGTGTATAAATTGATAGGTGCGAAAGTGGCACTGTCACCTCAGAACAAAGTCATTTGATTGCATCACCTTCAGTCCTACCATAAATGTATTGTGCCTGCAGACACTTAAAAAAGAGCTATGATTTAGTAACCAACAACATGCTCTTCAACCAAAAAAACTCAGTCTATGAATAATAATAATAATAATAATAATAATTTATTATTTATACCCCGCCCATCTGGCTGGGCCTCCCCAGCCACTCTGGGCGGCTTCCATAAAAAGCAAAAATACAATAAAATATCACACGTTAAAAACTTCCCTGAACAGGGCTGCCTTAAGATGTCTTCTGAATGTCAGGTAGTTGTTAATCGCTTTGACATCTGCTGGAAGGGCGTTCCACAGGGCGGGCGCCACTACCGAGAAGGCCCTCTGCCTGGTTCCCTGTAGCTTTACTTCTCGCAGTGAGGGAACCGCCAGAAGGCCCTCGGCGCTAGACCTCAGCGTCCGGGCAGAATGATGGGGGTGGAGACGCTCCTTCAGGTATACTGGACCGAGGCCGTTTAGGGCTTTAAAGGTCAGCACCAACACTTTGAATTGTGCTCGGAAACGTACTGGGAGCCAATGTAGGTCTTTCAAGACCGGTGTTATATGGTCTCGGCGGCCGCTCCCAGTCACCAGTCTAGCTGCCGCATTCTGGATTAGCTGTAGTTTCCGAGTCACCTTCAAAGGTAGCCCCACGTAGAGTGCATTGCAGTAGTCCAAGCGGGAGATAACCAGAGCATGCACCACTCTGGCGAGACAGTCCGCAGGCAGATAGGGTCTCAGCCTACGTACCAGATGGAGCTGGTAAACAGCTGCCCTGGACACAGATTTGATCTGTGCCTCCATGGACAGCTGTGAGTCCAAAATGACTCCCAGGCTGCGCACCTGGTCCTTCAGGGGCACAGTTACCCCATTCAGGACCAGGGAATTCTCCACACCTGCCCGCCTCCTGTCCCCCAAAAACAGCACTTCTGTCTTGTCAGGATTCAACCTCAATCTGTTAGCCGCCATCCATCCTCCAACCGCCTCCAGACACTCACACAGGACCTCCACCGCCTTCACTGGTTCTGATTTAAAGGAGAGGTAGAGCTGGGTATCATCCGCATACTGATGAACACCCAGCCCAAACCTCCTGATGATCTCTCCCAGCGGCTGCATGTAAATGTTGAAAAGCATGGGGGAGAGGACAGAACCCTGAGGCACCCCACAAGTGAGAGCCCAGGGGTCTGAACACTCATCCCCCACCACCACTTTCTGAACACGGCCCAGGAGGAAGGAGCGGAACCACTGTATGACAGTGCCCCTAGCTCCCAGCCCCTCAAGACGGTCCAGAAGGATGTTATGGTCGATGGTATCAAACGCCGCTGAGAGATCCAGCAGAACTAGGAAACAGCTCTCACCTTTGTCCCTAGCCCGCCGAAGATCATCAACCAGTGCGACCAAGGCAGTTTCAGTCCCATGATGAGGCCTGAATCCCGACTGGAAGGGATCCAAATGGTCCGCTTCTTCCAGGCGTGAGCTTGATAGTATTTCTGCACAAGATGCTTAAGCAATAGCTGTGACTCAGAACCCAGAGATGTAGGTTCTTTACTGCTCAGTGATAACCTCAACCTACCATAATGTATAATGTCCCCAACATATCTTGTTATTTCTCCTCCTCTTCTCTCGTATGCCTACACATCTATCAGAATTCATTTAGAACAAGTGGAAGCTGCAACAAAATGCTGCAGCAGGGAATGCTCCTGTTAACAGTCAGCCACACTCTCCTCCATCATACCTCATTCTATTCCTTTCACCTGGTTCTTACTTCCCTCCACCTTCCCAGCCAAGAGTAAGTCACCTTTCAGACCTGACTGTGTATACTCATTTCTCACTTGGCTGTTTTGGGAGTCCCCACCACCCCGCTTTAGTCCCCCCACCCCAACCCAGAAGATTACTTAGAGATATTATCAAGAAGAATAAAATTCCTAAGCCAAAATGAAAGAGTAAGAGGAGCCAAAGGAGAATGTAACATGTTTTGGTGAGGAAGGAACAAACAACTGAAGAGGGGCCAGCAGCCTATTTCCTGTAAAAGCTACTCCTTCCTTTGTCCACTAGAGGCACAGGTAAACATAACCCAGTGATGCTACACAGGCAAGTAAAACTGAGGCCTTTACATTTCCCATCTCATTTACCTACTGTCAGGGGACTGCCATCGGAACAGGGGAGGAAGGAGGGGGCCGTTGGGATACAGAGAGCCTCCAAAACTGTTAGGATATTTCCGTTCCACCTTAAAAGGGAGCAGGATGTTTGTGTCACAGCCTGCGTATTTCCTGTTCACAGGATGTTTGTGTTGTGTCTATGCTTTCGTTTTCTCTCTGTGCCTGAACACGCAAACAGGCAGTCATGTTTTTTCCTTTGTTCTGACCAACGCTGAATAAACTTCTAAATAATGCTCTCCTGCGTGCATCTTTCGCTGTGCAAATTCTGCTGATAGAGCGTGCATCAGCTCTGGAATGTGGCAAGCTATTTTCTGGAGCTCGTGTCGCTAATTGCTGATACTGTATCTACGGGAGATCGATGGATCGTCCGGAGGCGACATGGGGGCCATGATGGGCCACATCTCCCTGGCAGTATCCCAACAGTATCCTGAGAAGCAGTTCCACTTCCAGCGGTGGGGAAAGCCACACCTCCAGTGGAGAAGAGAGGGAAGGGGCCAGCCAAGCGAGGAAAGGGCTCGAGGATGCTGCTGAGAGTCCCAGCGCCTCACCTCACCAGGCTGGTCAGGAGGGACACACGCCACTTCCATTGCCCAGCTTGTGCAGAGAGGTGAAATGCAGGGAGGCTTGGGGTGCCGAAGTTCTTATGTTGGGGGAGAAGCCGGAAGGGGCCACTCCCGAATTCTGCAAGTGACTAAGATGGACATGAACTTTGTAGATCTGCACTGTAAATAGTTTGCACAATAAAACCTGTAAAAGACAGGTCGGAGTCCTGCCTGGTTACTCACAAGCAACCACCATCAGCATCTGACCACCTACAGTCATTCTTTTTCATCCTGCTCTCTGATTCATCCTTAAAGACTTACCTGTCTGCTGGAACACACTGGTGAAAAAGCATTGGTACCACAAGTGAAAACTTTCTTTCCATACACAATCAGAACACGAACATAGTTCTGACATTCCTCCTGAAACAAAAAGCAGAAAAACACATTTCCAAGAAAGAGTAACAGCCTGTGCTTAATATGAGTGAACATTCCCCAGGGCTTAGTCCAGACTCTGTTTCTGATGTCATGCTTTAGTCCTGGAAAATGTGACTTGGAAATAAAGACTAGTGTGTCTCTGAGCACGTCAAGTTCATTTCACTGTTATAACTAAGCTTCACACAGGATAATTTCCAGAGAGACTGGCCTTGGCACCTATAATTGTTGAAATTAAAATAACAAGTCCCTGTGTTCATAAATCTGCTCTTAATGTGATCAGGGAACATTATATTCAAGAATGATGCGCCTAGTGTCATGTATGTGACTTCCCTTAGTCAAGCCTTATGCTGGTAGCAGAAGATAGCCAAAACTTTAAGCATCTGCTTTAATGGAAAACACAGCCCTTTCAAAAGTCTTATAATCTCAAAGGTACAAGGAGCACAAAGCAGGTGTGGAACTACAGTTACTGACAACTATTTTTGGTAAGGATTTAAAAAGCTTACCTAACAAGGCTAAGATAATCAACCATTTGACGATGAAGTTGTACAATGAGTAGCGGGGTTGAGTTAAGACCATAACAAAATAAATGGAGCCCTGATGATCGGGCAAAAAGCTCATCCTGTTCTCACAGTAGCCAACCAGATGCCTATGTAAAGCCAACATGTAGGACCACAGTGCAATGGCACTTTCCTCACCTGTCCTTCCCAGCACCTAGTTTTCAGAGGCACACTGCTTCCAATAGAGAAGGCAGAAAATGGCCATGATGGTTTGCAGCCATCAATAGCCTTTCCTCCATGAATTTGTCAAATCTTCTTTTAAAGGATTAAAATTGGAAAGAGGTTGCAGTGAATGTAAACATAATACAAGAAGTCTTTGCTGAAGCGTTTTGTTATAATTCAGCACTAAGCAATCTGGAAAATGAACCTTCATAAAACTAACAATCCATGTGTAATATATTCTATAAAACGTAATTAGATTATTGGCAAACTGGGGTGGGAGACAACATATGACTCAATCACCTGGAAAAAAATATTCAGTACCGTATTTTTCGCCCCATAGGACGCACCGCCCTATAGGACGCACCTAGTTTTTTTTTTGGGGGGGGGGAATAAAGAAAAAAATTTATTCCCCCCCCCCCCCCAGGCACGGGGCTGGCGCAGGGGAAGCCCGAGCTTCCCCCGACCCCAGCCCCCAGAAGAGCCTGCTATCCGCAAGCCTAGGGAGCTGCGCCGGTCTCCCCAGGATTGCGGACAGCTGTGCGAAGCCCGGGCGCGCTGAGGCTTCCTAATGCAGGCAGCTCTGCGCAACCCTCCGGAGCCCGGCGCAGCTTGGTGCCGGGCTCCGGAGGGTTGCGCAGAGGTGCGCGGACCCCAGGAGGGCAGGCAGCTCTGTGCGACCCTTTGGAGGCCGGCGCGGCTTAGCGCTGGGCTCCGGAGCGATGCGCAGAGCTGCGCGGACCCCGGGAAGGTAGGCAGCTCTGCGCAACCCTCCGGAGGCCAGCGCGGCTTGGTGCCGGGCTCCGGAGGGTCGCGCAGAGCTGCGCGGACCCCGGGAGCGCAGGCGGTTCTGCGCGACCCTCTGGAGGCCTGCGCGGCTTGGTGCTGGCCTCTGGAGGGTCGTGCAGAGCTGCGCAGACCCTGGGAGGGCAGGCAGCTCTGCGTGACCCTCCGAAGGCCGACTCGGCTTGGCGCTGGGCTCCGGAGGGTTGCACAGAGCTTCCTGAAGCCTGGAGAGCGAGAGCCTCTCACTCCCCAGGCTTCAGCAAAAGCCTGTATTCGCCCCATAGGATGCACCCACATTTCCCCTTCATTTTTGGAGGGGAAAACGTGCGTCCTATAGGGCGAAAAATACGGTATATTTTGTTCATAACAATCAATACCTTTGCCTGGTTGTCACTTTCACCATCTGGAAAATGGAACTTAATATATCAGCTAAATTCAAGCATCATGGACACAAAACTATGGTGATGCTTGGTCCACCACAGAATGGGATGACATTTGTTAAATTATAAGTAGGGCTGCTCCCATTGCCTACATAAAAGGCAAGAGAGAAGCACTGCTTCCCATCCAGCCCATAAACAGCAATAGAGCCATACAGTGACTTTGGTGTGGATATTACTCTCCCCAATACATAAGAGTTAGATAGCTAGAAAAAAAACAATGCCTTTTCCTCCTTCCCCTAGAGAAGTGATGGCCAAACTTGGCCCTCCAGCTGATTTGGGACTACAACTACCATCATCCCTAGCTAGCAGGACCAGTGGTCAGGAAAGATGGGCCACCTATCTTAAGAGGCTACAATATTTTGGGTTACAGTTCTAATTTTTAAAAATCATTCTCTGATGTACTGCAGCTTGGACAAAATTATTATAAATTGGTCACTAAGCATAGCCTACAGCTTAAGAACCAGCCTCTTTCCTCTTGAGCAAAAACTTCCATTTCTATATCCCATGTCACAAGCCTGCCTAGTGGCAAACATTTCCTGGGAGAAGTTGTTTCTGCATATCAGGAAGGCAAAAGCACTCCAAATCACCTTGGTGGGAAAGAAAGATCCCACTCTTTCATTTGTGATATGGAAACCAACTCATTGAAAGGCTATCCATAACAAATGGCATCATAGCGTTGCTTATGTACAAGGTACCATACGTGCTTGGTGTTTGGGGATGTATTTTATCACGGATACTGAGAGACTCTATTGTGCAGATAGCAGGATCTGAACCACCAGAGCTGGCCGAGGGAGCATTCAGAATGAGCATGTCAAGACCGCAATGTTCCTTGGAGATGCTTCACATGCCTCACTTTTCAATTCCATTATGTCTTGATCAGATACACAGGGATCAGATTTGAAATACCTCTCAGCCTGGAAGCAAGACTTCAGCTGTGGTGATTCAGCTCATAATCTTCCAGAAATAGATAAACTGTGGGTTATTGTACATTGGCATATCAGATGGAGCCTTAAGAAACAAAGGCTCTGAGCTGAATTCTGTGATCTCACCCTTCTGGCTCTCCCCCAGCTACATTGTAAGAGAGTAAACTTATCAACTCGGCCAAAAAAGGTTTAGCATGGCCCCTTTCCCTGATGTGTTTGTATACTACCTACAGAGAGCTTTTTATACAGAGGTAAGCAATAATAAAACCACAGTTCACCTCCACCTGTATTCTGAAATGTCACAATGTATAATTTTACCACCTCAGTCTACCAGCTTATTCTGCATTAACAGCACTGTTTGCTGTAGAAAATACATTTACCCATGCTGGGCAACACGTATCGCATTTGAATTATGTGGCCTGCCTCTATGCATGGCAGGAATCTAAGGCATAAGTGCAGAATGCGCTGGCGGTCAGATGCTTGCACATGAAATCCAGTTAAATTGGTATCTGGCACCTGATTCAAAGGCAAATCTGCCTGCATATAAGTCAACAGCAAAGGTAAAGTTTCATTTACACACCTACTATCACTTTTAAATCTGGTCTTGTCAAATATTTTCAGTCTTCGTAGGTTTCCTTCAGGCAAAAAGCTCAGAAGAAGCATTTTTGGCTGAATTACACATGCAGAAGCAGGATTTATGATGACTTTGCTTGGTCCACTTCACCAAAGAAAAGCACAACACATCCCGAAACTAAGCAGTAAGGAAAGGGATCTGTTCATAAACTTATTTTGAGTCAAACCATAGCTTCAAGGTTTCTAGAGCCTAAAATCTGATTTTTGCACCTCAAGATTCTTACATTTAAATCAGGGGTCAAAAAACTTTTTCAGCAGGGGGCCGGTCCACTGCCCCTCAGACCTTGTGGTGGACAGAACTATATTTTGAAGGGTAAAAAAGGAACAAATTTCTATGCCCCACAAATAACCCAGAGATGCATTTTAAATAAAAGGACACATTCTACTCATGTAAAAACATGCTGATTCCCGGACCGTCAGCGGGCCAGATTTAGAAAGTGAGTGGGCCTGATCCGCCCCCCGGGCCTTAGTTTGCCTACCCATGATTTAAATGAACCCCCTTTAACTTAATGGGGTGCATTTAGTAAACTATTAAATAAATTCCAATATATACTTCATTAACATTTACAAAATGTCTCCTTCTTGTCCTACAGATGTATATTTCAACTAATAACTGTGCTTGATATAAAAAGGAGACTTGGTTCACAGGAGCACAGGAAGCTATTTCAAAAGAGACCATATCAAGCCCACAATCCATCTACCTCAACTCCCATCACCATTGGGCTAGGCTGGCTAGAGCTGATGGAACTTGAAGTTCAGCAACATCTAGAGAACCACAGATTTCGCATCCTTGGTCTGTACGCTTCTTTCATTTATTAGCTTCACCATTATCACAAAACAAATGTTTTTAAAATCTCTCAATAGCTCATGGCAAAATATATCCTAGAGAAATGGCAACGAATTATGACCCCTTAACCTGAGGTTTTTGGCCGACAATCCAGTGCAGGCAGCATTTGCGTTAGCTGCTCATATGGGACCAAAGATACAAAAAAACCCAGCAGGAAATGCATGGCAGGAGAAAGAAAGGTCCCCTGCGACTGCATAAAAGCCAACTGGGAAAACAGGACCTGAAACATATAAAGGCAGTCCACCTCCTAACATGCCAGGAAATTATTTCCAATGGGCTTTCTGCAACAAGCATTTTGTTACCAGACAGCTAGAGTCCAGGGTTTTCCAATAGCATCATAAGAAAGAAAGCTGGTTACAGACTGTATTTGGAAGTCTGGTGACTGGGGCGGAAGGAAAAGGAAAGGAAAAAAGAAAAGAAAAAAAAAAGGAAAAAAAGAAAGCTCTGCTCCAGCCTGCCTTTTCAAAGAAATTTCATTCAGGACTGCAGGGAGACGATTGTAATGTGTTTGCTGCCGTCTGTCCTAATTTTCTTTGAACACCTTGCAGGCTGCAAAACACTGTTATTAACACGCTCTCAGATATTTATATTTATTTCTTTAGACAAACAATTTCATTAATCAGTTTTGCCCAGCATCCCAGCCAAGCTGTCTTCTCCTGGCGTGCAGAAGATACCAAACAGGATTTACTAATGATTTTCTGTCTCTTGTTTGTTTTTAATGTCTGCAAGATTCTTTATTGCCAAGACTTACAAACCATTTTTACGGAAGACAGAGAGGACTTGTACTGCATTCCGCAGGGAAAGAATGAAGGAAATAAGCTCAACCATTTGGAAAAGGTACGGCATTGTCCTTTCTGTCTAGGGCAATTTTTTTGTCAAGCTATGTCCTGGGGAACCTTCCCAAGCCAAGAAAACAAATGAAATCTCCATGTGTAACTAAGACAAAGCAAACATACAGAGGCTTACACAGCACGCTTGCATAACCAGGGCTGGGACTATCTAAATCAGTAGGAAAGGGACTCAACAGGATAATACTAACATCAGCATTGGAAAGGCTATCTAAACACATGGAAGGTGGCAGGTGCCAGTCTGGAAAAGGACTAGGACAGGACTTGAGCATCTCAGACTGTGTTCCATTACCAGGTAAAAATGCAGTTAACGCACTCTTTTACTCAACTCAGATCCAAGCCGGATTGGGTGGGGGAAATGCATCAAAAATAGTATTTCATAAGATTTGGCTGGATAGATAGGGATCGTGGCTGACATTGTGTGAGCAGTGCTCCCAAACCAGTGGTGGAAGTACAATGGATGCAGAGTGAGCTGGAGCATGGACACAGCTTTAGATACAGAAATGTGCTCTTCTGCAGCTACAGTAAAAACAAAGAAGGCTCATGTTGCTGAACTCCAGACATCTGATGCTGAACACTGTAAGAAATACTGGCTTTAGCATTATCTATTCTGCAGTAAACCACACTCCTAGCCTGACACCATTCTGTTCCATGACCTGCAACAAATTGTACCACCTCCAGAAGTAAACAATCTTAAATTCTCATGGAATAATTGTACTGTGGGTCATAAGGAACTACCAGCGTTTTATATATACGTATTTCACATATGTTATGGTAGCATCATATCAGACTTCTGACATCAGATGTTTTGTTGTGAACATTCCCAAGTGGTATAAAAATCAGTTAACTATGGCTGTATGCAGGGAGAGGTAGGTGGTGAACATACCTCAGTTTTTCCTTTACTCTGACATGATCTCCTGGTGTCTTCATCTGAACCCCATTCTGTTGCCTGGGGAACCAAAACAGAGAAAAGTTATATAATGGTACCATGCACTATTGTTTTGGTTTTTGGGGGCCAGCCCAAAAGACACAGGGTAATATCTAAAAGTGAGCTACACCGGCAAATTTGCAGCAGCAGACATTGTGGCAGATTCTCTTGTTTGCATCACTCTTACAGAGTGCAAAGAAGAAGCAATCAATAAAGGAGATAAACCCTCTAGGGGCCAAGGCATACATCATACGAACATCGGAAAGAATGGTTTCTACATGTTCATATAAATGCAACAACACTTTATAATTCAGCCTTAACTAGCTCAAACTTTAGCTCAAACTTTTCCAAAGGATTTCATTTATATGAAAATCCCAAGAATGGAGAATGTTCTGAAATCTCAACACATTTCCATCGGTCATGCTGCATTTGTCATAGCGTTGTGTGTGCTTTGCCTTTGACTTCAGGGGTTTTGGGTGCCCAGGGCCAAGCCTAGAGCTAAGAAATCCATGATCAAGGTCTTCCATGTTTGTATTTGAAATTAATAACAGATGCAGGAGTTGAGGAGGGGAATTTAGTCCCTTCTCCCTGTATGACCTCCCTGATTAAAATCAACCATCCCCAAAGTTCCTCTTTGTCTTGAGTGAAAAACTTTCAAGTACCCACCTAGTACCTCTAGGTATCTTCCATGGGGCAAAAAACCAAACCAAACAAAGAAAAGCTGGTAGTGGGTTGTTGTTGTTGTTTTGTATAGTTTCAAACAGGAAAATAGTTCACAAGGAAAGGATTAAACCCCACAGAGTTTCCCAGCCACTACTAATTTTTATTTAAAAATGCATGAGATCCTGGATTAAGGCTCTCTCCTACATCTCATTTGTTTTGTCCCTCAGACAAATATATACCTCCGGTTTAGTTCTGGGCTCACATTCAATTATGACCAAAGTAGCTGTGGTTGAGTCCTAGAACCGGCCACTTATAAGTAAGTGGGGAGCTGTGGCTGGCTAACACTCTCCAACAATTTGAACCAGTTCATAGAAAACAAACACATACTTTACCCAACAGAGTGGACAGCACATGACATGGAGAAGCATGAAAAGCTCAGTGGGTGGCTGAGATCATTACAGAGAGTCACCATATCAATCACTACTCTTTAGGACATCACTTACACCTTACTCTACTCTCCTTAACATTACAGTCTGAAGCTCTCATTAGGCTTTTCTCTCCTCTGTTACCTTTCCAGTTCCAATTTTACAGGGAGACTTACTTTAAATGTCATTATGGCCCAAACTACTTCACTTATTGAATTTGTATCCTATTTCTCTCCCAGAGAGCCCAGGATGGTATATAAGGGGATCATCCCATCTGGAACAAAAGCAAACAAATCTCCATACGGTAGCTTAGCCCGAGAAAAAGTGCCAGAATGAATGACATCCAATGAAGTCCATGGCTAAACAGATATTTGAATCCAGCCATCATAACACAGCAGAGATAGTCACCTCCTGCTCTTATTTACATATTTACCCTGAAAATAATAGAGAACTGCAGAGAAACCCAACATACAGGGTATAAGCTTGTTCTTACCATGATTGAGCATCAGTCTAGAATCAGGGGAGCTGTACCTAAGCCAAGAATTGGTTAAGTAACCACCTTTTCATTTGAACTAATAATACAATGCTGAACTGAAGAATAATCTCAAAGTGTGCTGGGGAGAATTGTCTGCTGCTTCACAGCACAAAAACATTCTGGAATTGAACCTAGCATCCCACCATTTTAAACTAGGGAAAAATAAATGAATGTTTCTAATAAGCCTCCTTTGCGCATGTTTGTCTCCATTTATAATTTGCGGAGTTTATAGCTAATTGATGAATGATGTAAGAAGCAGGCAAGATGGGAATGGCCATAAGAGAGGCACAAGTGGCAGAAATGGGGAGTAGATAAGGTTGTCTGAAGGTGGGTGGGATGTGGGTGCAGGCATCTGTGACTGCACAAGTGAGACAAAGATTAGGAACAGACTTTGCAGGGCAAATGCTCACATTGGGAGTGTTACACTACGAAAGTCATATTACTTAACTTCCATGTAAATCTTAATTTTTATGACAGTTTACTCTTTCCATTAAACAAGATACTATGAGCAAAAAGGGGAATATTAAATAGAGGTATTATTTTCTGGTTTGATGTTTTCTGTTTCTTTTCTTCTTTTATATTGAGCTTTGGGTGCAAATTATGCAAAATGAGATTTTATGTAAAGTTAAGCAAAACGAGAGTTTCTGACAAGTTAACTCTGTTAATACTCTGTGTACAGTATGTCAAAATGACATTTCATAAATAAGGAGTTTGAGTAACCAAAATAATGAAGTCCCGTTGACTTACAGGACTTCGCTATTCTGTAAGAATTTACATTGAAAGCACAACATAATTACAGTGAACAAACAGGCATGCTTAAACAAATTTATTTTGAAAAGCCACCTAAACTGCCCTACGAACCTAATAAGCCATTCTCCCCTGAAATATTATTATCTGCCATTAGCATAAACTGGGCCATTGGCCACATCTAATAACAGTTTAGGGTTTGGAACTGTGTTTTAGAAAACAAATTCTCACCCCCCCTTTCTTTCTTTTTTAATGAAAGCAGAACATGGGCCCAGTCTCATGATGTTACACCATAGCTTAGTGTTTTGTTTGAGCACACCCAATCATTTCATTCTGGAAATAAAATTTCCCTAAACTTAAAAACAGGACAAAAATCCATCTCATGTCATACTGAGGAGAACAAATGTTCCACCTCACCATATTCCACCCCCATACATACAACTAAAGCAGAAAGAAGATTAAATACTAAAGTTTTTCACATAGTCATATCTGTTGCCAGAAAGATGCAATGTTTTCTAACCTCACATCATTTTTTGACAAGCTAAAAGGAAAAACAAAACCCACTCTAACAACCTCCAGACATGAGATGGCTTCTCTTCCCATTTCAGAAACACCCAGATACATTCTCCATTACTAGCAGAGTTTAGCTTGACAACACTTGACAGGACAAAATGAAACAAGATTTTACGTTATTGTTTTTACTTTCAGCAACCAATACAACTCAGAAGGTAAATACTCTGGCCTCTCTGGGAACTGTACTGATGGAAGTTAGTGGACTCTGTAGAATATATAAGTATACACACAAACACCTCAGTTTATATCAAAGAATGGCATTCCCATGGCTGTGTGAGAGCAACACTGTCCTTAAATTCGTCTAACCTTAGCAAGTAGCACAGCGAGATCTGTTGATAATAGAAACCATTGACAACAGAGAAAATTATGGGAACATGTTGCTGGTGACTGCTCCATTAGTCAATTCAACTTTAATTATAGTCAAGGGGGCAATTAAGCAGAAAGGAAGGGCAAGCTATGTTTTACTAGGCCTCTGAATATGCCTGGGGTATGTTGAGAGGGAAACGGACAAAGACTAAGAAATCCTGGTACTCCAGAGGAAAATTAATGCTGCTGGCAAAACGGCCTGATGAATCTTGCCCCTAATAATGATCTAACACACACTGACACAATTCCTCAGATCTCTTTCTCCACAATGTACTAGTATGGCACTCAAACTTCCTCCCTTTCCTTCAAAAGTCACCTCCTATCTACATTTCCTTCATGAAAAACATTAATCTCCCTTCATTAACTGTTCTCCTTTGGCTGCCATCTTTCCTCTCCCAGTTTTAGTATCTTTCTTTATGTTCCTCCAAGAAGACAGCTTGACACTGCTGTACTTCTTTATGGGCTCCTGCAGATCTAGTGAACCTTTACATCACAATTGTGTAATAAAGCTTTTGACAACCTCATTTCCCAACCCTTTCGATGCACTGAAAGTTCCCGTTAGGTCCCCTCAAGAATCTTAGCTTGAAAGATACGCTTCAACCAGCCTTTTATGTCAGCAGAAATCATTTTATAAAATGTGACGACACTATTAGCACCACTATCACTTAATGTTTGCTTATTTAATGCCAACTGCATGGTAAATTGAAAACCTCATGAACAGGAACTATGACATTCCTTTTATGTACAGAGTCTCAAGTACAACAGATAAGACCAAAAAGACAGAGTGATCTTAATAAAGGAGTACTGATGTTCCAGGAGAAGGCCGATGAAATACATCCAAGAACATAGAAAAATTAAATGGCAAAGTTACATACAGAGCTAGTCAGAGTACTTTAAATGCAAGAAAATGCAAAATTGAGCACCCTTGCCACTACAACACCAGTACTCTTGTGGTGGTACCTGTGAAAAGGGGGTGGATCACCATACAGTGACAGATCCCCTCCCATCAGCCCTGATATTTTTTCCCCAGAAAAGAAAACATCAGCCCTAAAAAGGAGGTGAAAATGGAGTGGGGAAATTCCACCCTACCTTCCATTCCACTGGTGCCCAGGTATTTGTTGGATCTTCCACATGGGATAAACCCTCTTCCCTTTCTCCCCCACCCCACCCATTTTCAATTGCTCTGCTAGCTCAGTACTGTGGCATGAAGCAATGAAAGGAATAACACAATATATGTGACAATTGAATGCAAATATTTATTTGAAATATTTATCGCTAGCCTATTAGCCAAAGTTCTCAAGGCAGCTGGCAATATATTTAAAACAAAACAAACCAGACAATTGTGATGCAAACATGTGCAGGAGTATGGAGAAAGCTAGAGAGTTCCAGAAAAAAAACCTACTTCTGCTTCATTGACTATGCAAAAGCCTTTGACTGTGTCGACCACAGCAAACTACGGCAAGTTCTTAAAGAAATGGGAGTGCCTGATCACCTCATCTGTTTCCTGAGAAATCTCTATGTGGGACAAGAAGCTACAGTTAGAACTGGATATGGAACAACTGATTGGTTCAAAATTGGGAAAGGAGTACGGCAAGGCTGTATATTGTCTCCCTGCTTATTTAACTTATATGCAGAATTCATCATGCGAAAGGCTGGGCTGGATGAATCCCTAACCAGAATTAAGATTGCCGGAAGAAATATCAACAACCTCAGATATGCAGATGACACAACCTTGATGGCAGAAAGTGAGGAGGAATTAAAGAACCTTTTAATGAGGGTGAAAGACGAGAGCGCAAAATATGGTCTGAAGCTCAACATCAAAAAAACTAAGATCATGGCCACTGGTCCCATCACCTCCTGGCAAATAGAAGGGGAAGAAATGGAGGCAGTGAGAGATTTTACTTTCTTGGGCTCCATGATGACTGCAGATAGTGACAGCAGTCACAAAATTAAAAGACGCCTGCTTCTTGGGAGAAAAGCAATGACAAACCTAGACAGCATCTTAAAAAGCAGAGACATCACCTTGCCAACAAAGGTCCGTATAGTTAAAGCTAAGGTTTACCCAGTAGTGATGTATGGAAGTGAGAGCTGGACCATAAATAAGGCTCATCGCCGAAGAATTGGTGCTTTTGAATTATGGTGCTGGAGGAGACTCTTGAGAGTCCCATGGACTGCAAGAAGATCAAACATATCCATTCTGAAGGAAATCAGCCCTGAGTGCTCACTGGAAGGACAGATCGTGAAGCTGAGGCTCCAATACTTTGGCCACCTCATGAGAAGAGAAGACTCCCTGGAAAAGACCCTGATGTGGGGAAAGATTGAGGGCACAAGGAGAAGGGAATGACAGAGGACGAGATGGTTGGACAGTGTTCTCGAAGCTACCAGCATGAGTTTGACCAAACTGCGGGAGACAGTTGAAGACAGGAGGGCCTGGCGTGCTCTGGTCCATGGGGTCATGAAGAGTCGGAGACGACTAAACAACTAAACAACAACAACAACAACAACTCTTCACTGGATGGTGCTTCCTCGCCCTAGCCACTGCTGTCTTTTTGCTGCTTGTGACAGCAGCCATTGGAGGGCTGTGTGGGCCGCAGCCATAGCCCTCACTATGAGTGGGAAGGCAGGCAAGCAAACCAGACAAGCCAACCCTTATTTCTTCTTAACTTCAGCAATGCTACCAAACGAATATATTTCATTTTCCTCAGGCTACACTCACTAAACAGCCCCTATAACTTCCTGTACATTAGCTGGCCCAACACACTCCCTATACTGGCTAAAGCACTTAGGCATGGAGTAAATAACAAGGCCTCAGAACAACTTTTTCCAAGACAAATTACGCTTTTACATAAAGTTTTAGTAAGGCAATAAGATAAACAGTTTGAGAAAATGATTTTACAAGATCAATCCATTGTACAGTTTGAGTAAACAAGCAGATAAATGCTTCCACCTACACCAGTTCGACACAATTTTTCTAACCGAGTCAATACTTATCAATTTGCATCCCTCAGTTCAGCTTCTGAGTCCTTCATGGTCCCTTCTTCTAGTTCCTTCTGTCTGCATCTCTTCAAGTATCTGACTCTCAACTATCTGACTTGCCCAATTTTCTAACTTAATTTATATCGAATACATTTACATCCCCCCCCCTTACTCTTCCAGCCAATCAGGAAAGTATACTGCAAGCTATACTTTCACACACACACCCACTGCCAGTTTCCTAGGCTGAAATCCTGGCCCTTTAGTGCAGAAATTTCTGAACAAAACATCACCTTAAACATTCAACCATTAAACTTCTAACCCTCCTATACAGGAGGACCTTTAAGAGGCGGCGGGGGGGGGGGGGCTTTTTGACCCAACGACTGCATTGCCCCATGGGGAGGCTGCATTTGCTCAAGGGGAACCTTCCGGAAGGTGGGGGCATACCAGTAGTGGATGGGGCTTGAGGCAAAAGTGGGTATAGTAGTGAATGTGATTCTTATCTTTGTTCAGTAAAGTAAAAGGGACCCCTGACCATTAGGTCCAGTCGTGGCCGACTCTGGGGTCGCGGTGCTCATCTCGCTTTACTGGCCGAGGGAGCCGGCGTACAGCTTCCGGGTCATGTGGCCAGCATGACTAAGCCGCTTCTGGCGAACCAGAGCAGCGCACAGAAACGCCGTTTACCTTCCTGCCAGAGTGGTACCTATTTATCTACTTGCACTTTGACGTGCTTTCGAACTGCTAGGTTGGCAGGAGCAGGGACCGAGCAATGGGAGCTCACCCCGTTGTGGGGATTCGAACAGCCGACCTTCTGATCGGCAAGTCTTTGTACAGTAGGCCACACATAAAGATTTCTACACACTCCTTTCCATCCTCCATCCAGGAGAAGAATAGATCACTATCACAGTTCAAGGACACTTTCCAGTCAGACAGCAGCACTCAATAATGGTCTGGAGTGGGACCAGTGCAGATGCAATGGGGGGAGCGGGGCATGGCCAGGCCCAGACAGAGCTGTCTGAAGGTCCACATTTGGCCCTGGTTCTGTGCCTCCCAACAACCACCTTTAAGAAAAATACAACCATTTTAAAGCCCAAGTTTTACAACTAAAAACCACACTCAAAGTGACTGAAAGTCCACAGAGGCAAAGGTGGTACAAGCCATCCTCAGATATTACAATGTGTATACTTTAGCTACAATTTATTAAATTAGTATTTTTATGGGGAAATATGCTTCAAAATCTTGATTTTATGTAGTAATTCATGAATCATATGGTCACTGTCAGTCACCAAGCTTTGGATCAACTTCAGACTTATCCATCACTGATGGATAAATGATGTGGCTGCCTCAGCCTTTGTCAGAAGATTTTTTATAGCCTCTTTTTGTCATAATGTCAATAGTATTTTGGGTCACTTCGCCTTATCTGGTGTTTTAAACAAGTTGTCATTAAAGATAGCCTTTATATAGCTATAAGAGTAGAGACAGAGTCCTTGATTCAAATGTCATGGACACCAACTAGCCTACTGAAAAAATGAAGCTTACTGGTACTAGACTGAATTATTGAAGGCTACAGCTGTTATTAATGGATAAGACACAGGGCTGAAGATTCCTGAGGAAGAACTAGCCTGATCCCTTGGCATACCTGATTCTAGTCTTGACTGGGGGAAAGGACTGGGAGAATAGCGACCTGTATCGGTATCAAGGACCTAAACTCAATACAGTGGTACCTCAGGTACCACTTAATTCGTTCCGGAGATCCGTTCTTAACCTGAAACTGTTCTTAACCTGAAGCACCACTTTAGCTAAAGGGGCCTCCCACTGCCGCTGCGCCACTGCTGCACGATTTCTGTTCTCATCCTGAAGCAAAGTTCTCAACCTGAGGTAATATTTCTGGGTTAGTGGAGTCTGTAACCTGAAGCGTCTGTAACCCGAGGTACCACTGTAAAGCTGAAGTTCCTGAACTTTTGACTACAGTGGTGCCCCGCAAGACAAATGCCTCGCAAGATGGAAAACTCGCTAGACGAAAGAGTTTTCCGTTTTGGAGGTGCTTCGCAAAACAAATTTCCTATGGGCTTGCTTCGCAAGACGAAAATGTCTTGCAAGTTCCTGCAGGTTTTTTTTCCTCCCCCCCCCCTTTTTCTAAGCCGCTAAGCCGCTTATCCGATAAGCCGCTAAAAGCCGCTAAGCCGCTAATAGCGCTAATCCGCTAAGCCGTCAATGGGCTTGCTTCGCAAGACGAAAAAACCGCTAGACGAAGAGAATCGCGGAACAGATTCTTTTCATCTTGCGAGGCACCACTGTATCTTCTCCTTAACTGGAGCTCCCATTTGGGCCTGTTCCCAACAAGACTCATGGATCGTAGGGCCTCCAAGGTGTCCCTCCTGCAAACAGGCTCACAATAGATGCTTTTTGTTTATTTGCTTGGTTCTTCACATACACAGTCCAACCTCTCTCTCTCTCTATATATATATATATGCCCACATGCATATACCATTCATAGGTGGAGGAAGAAGAGGAGAGGACAGAGGGTGAAGAAAGAACTGTAAGTGGAGGGGGGCACCTTTCCCATCCTCCAGACCCTCTGGGAAACTCAAAAAATATGCTGCATCTGGAACTGAATGTAGAGAGTGCATGGGACACAGTTATGGGTTGCCTAAGGAAGTACCATCCACCTTGGGTCTGCCCCTAAAAAGCAAGCCTAGAGTGAAAGACCTTTGTGTCCAATAACTCTTCTCGTGAGACTTTTGTGGGTGGGCTGATAAATTGTTTGGACTCTGGGTGAGAATCCGGAGGCTAAAGAGAACCCAGAGGCTCTTTAGCTAAATGACAGATTGCGAATTAAAGGGAAACTCTTAAGGGAAGTTTCTGGTAAATAATGGAAACGGAGAAAATGGCAGAAAGGAACATCAATAAAGTGAAGGGGAAGTCAAGGAAAGGCTTAGTTGGTAATATGCTCCAAAGCAAGATAACATGTCCCATTTGGTGGTATTCCTCATCTATGAATACTTATAGAATTACAAGGAGAAAAGGGACTTTCTGGGATCAGGTTTACACTCAGATGGAGCTACCTAGTAGCAAATAAGCAGAGCACAAACCACTTGCATCAGACTATCTGCATTCATTTGTATTGCTGCCGCCGATACAAACCTTGGATTTCATCTGCTTCTACCAAGTTCAACAGCAGTTCACAATTAATTCAGCTCTGTGTTTGTGCCAGCCAGAATAAGCATCTAGACAACTCCTGTTGGGCTTCATTTTGCTAGATGAATTGATTTTGACCAATATTAAGAAGAAAAGGGGGGAGGGGATAAGCTGTAAGAAAATAAGATGTGTTTCTGACTTAATCCGGAAAATGAAGACCTAGCTTCAATTCCTGAATTCTTTAATTACAAAGCCACCCATCTGCTATAATTCTTGCTTACATTAAATATGTGTTTCCACACAAGCTGCTCCTCGTCTGCAGCCAGGTTCAGAACTAGACTGTTCTCTTCAGTTTTCCACTAAGAAATTGGATGGATAGATGTTTCTATATGTTTCCTGTAAGATGCTGAGCCAAATACAGTGGCGGGAGTTATAAAAGATATTCTATGCATTTAGGAACAGTCCTGTGGGTGACTGCTTAAGTCATGACCTCCACTTTTCCTTCAATCTGCAGCAAATGCACACACGCAAAATAACCTCATCCCAAAAGCTTACCAGGGTACATTACTTAGACCAGGGGTTGTCAACCCGGTCCCTACCACCCACTAGCGGGCGTTTCAGGATTCCAGGTGGACAGTAGGGGGTTCTATGGCACAAACTGAATCCTCCTTCCATCGAGCACTGGTGGGCGGTAAGGAAATTTTACCATCAAGAAAGATGCATTAGTGGGCGGTAGGTATAAAAAGGTTGACTACCCCTGATTTAGACACTTGTTTGATGTAGGAAATGCTGAATATTGGCTGCCAGCTACATCCTCCTCCACTGCGTTATGCACATAAGAGGTAGGACAGGAGGTGGAGTAATATGACAGCTATTGCACCCTGGAGACCTGGAGTGACAGAGTATCTTCCCTTCCTTACATCTTCCTTTCCAACAAATTGCACATATCTCTAGTAAAGCATGACCCTAAGAGTAGCTTGCTTGGAAAACTTCAGGGTGGGGGGTCCTCCACTGAACGACAATAAAATACAGCCTCCAATATTTATTTAATCCATAAAAATGATTAGAAATTAGAAGGCAGAAGAGGAAGGGGGGAGGGAGGGGGAGGAAGGGAGGGAGGGAGAGAGAGAGAGGGAGAGAGAGGGACAGAGAATGGGTTACTTTGGTAACTGACAAATCATGACAAAGCAACGCCTATATGATACAGTAGTACCTCGGGTTACATATGCTTCAGGTTACAGACTCCGCTAACCCATAAATAGTACATCGGGTTAAGAACTTTGCTTCAGGATGAAAACAGAAATCGCGCAGCGGCAGCGGAAGCGGAAAGCCCCATTAGCTAAAGTGGTACCTCAGGTTAAGAACAGTTTCAGGTTAAGAAAGGACCTTCGGAACAAATTAAGTACGTAACCAGAGGTTCCACTGTACTTTAGTAAAAAGTAAAATAAAATGAGATGCTTCAATTTTAAGGGAAGATCTCCCTTTACACCAGTTATCTGGATAAAAGGAAAACTTGTCTTTTGCAAACACCCCAAATTCCTCCCAAAGCTTCCATTAACATTATTCTCACACGCACACACAGAAACCCTGGGAAGAGATGCCTTTATACTGACTGCTTTCTCTATCCCTACAGCTTGTCTTGTTTCACTCTCTTCCTCTTCACTGTTAGGCATTAGCACCTGATGCTACAGCCATCTGTGCAACCCTCCTTGTCAGTGAAGTTTTCACTTGCTGCTTCTGCAAATAAAGCTCTAACACCAAGGTTACTTTTTTTAAAAAAAAGAGGAATTTCTTTGCCAACTCCTTTGGTCTTCTCTCCCTCTGCTCTTTTGCCATGCTGCCATTTCTCTTCCAATTTGCTACCTTCTGAGCTCTGCCCTTCATTTCCCACAGCCACCTGTCTCCCCTTCAAAGGAACTACACTAAAGCATCATGGAAGGCCAAAGACTGGAGAAATAAACAAATGCAGAGTATAAACTTATATAAATTGCCTTTACATTTCTCCAACATTGCACCTTTTCTTTCCTCCAAGTATTCCAGTCTGACACGCTCTTGATGTAATATGGTGGGAGTGAGGAATTAATGTTTAGCTTATAAAAGAACACTCTGCTACCAGGAAAGAAGCTAAAGGCAAGGTGACATTAGCTTCATTTTGGAAATGGGTATTTGGCAGCTGCCTGAATATCCTATGCAAAAACACTTGCTATTGAAAAACAAAGATATTGACACTTATCAGAAAGCCAAATATCAAATCTCCCTCGTGCCCAGCCAGATGCAAGAAGCCTGCATGGCTTCCACCCAGAAAAACATCAGCACCATCATGTATAAGACCACCAGTACAGTAGAGCTGACATCTTTCTGACCATGTGCTGGCAGGCTTGTGGATAAGATAACAAAGCAGTGAGAAAGGTGGGGGTTTGAGCACCTGCTCCCAATTGCCAAGGGGAAAGGACTATTAGAGCCTGGCCAAAAGGCAGCATCTTTGGGACAGATACTTTGCACCCACATTGAGTGGTGAGATGCATCTCCCCATCTCCCCAAACTCCTCCGTGCTATGAGATCCTTAATTATCCAGCTAGCAGCATTCAGAGCAACTTTTTGTCTGCAATCCTTTCAGGCTCTTTGACTTTCTGACCTGTATCCAAGAAATACAGGGTGTTTACCTTTCTCCCTTAAAAGCCTTTCCTTCATAAGAGTCTCAATGGTTCTTTGATATCATGCTTCATATCACAACACTTCTCGCAGTAGCCAATTAGAACTCATCTAGGCCCTATATTTTGAACATTAAAAAAAAAAACTATTGCATTTCACAGACATAAAACCATAGTAATATGATGTTCCATCAAAATGGTCCTCATTGGAAGCAAAAAAAAACCCCTAGGACAGAATAGACTTTTGGTCTGATCCAGCAATTCTGATCCCAGTCCTTAGGTTCTTATTCACAATGTGGCTTGACGATTTGCCTTGAGAAACTTGATTCACCACTTGAGGCTTTGATAACTGATCTAGTGACTGAATCTTGTTATCATTGTAATTTGTATTTATTGTAAAGTGTTTTTATTGGATTTAAATCGTGTTTATTGGATTGTCTTCTAACTGCCTTGGGACTGGTATGGAAGACAGTATATAAGCTTTCATAAATAAATACATAAAGAATCATAAAACACTTTTTATAATAGGGGAAATCACATAATTGAAGTTAGTTTTTTACAGAAAAAAGAAGGAAAGCACAGTTATAGAAGGTAGCCCATCCTTACAAGTCTGATATGTCTCTTCCCATTTACGTAAACGGGCATCATACTTCTGATTATTAGACCTACAGGATATCCCTGAGGAGCTTCCTCGATAGTTTCCACAGAGCAAATTTTCATTAGACTAACAGAATTTCAATACGTTCTCAAAAAGTTCCTAGCTGTTTCAACTGGCCTCAATGCAAGTGTCCACAGATATTATAATCTCTTTACCGTTCTGCCAACTACTAGTTCAAACCAATCTGGCACCTCATAAATCAGTTACCTCTCACCCATCAAGCATAGCTGTATTCAACAGAGGCATTTGACTGACGCTCTCTCTCTTTGATCCTCTGCAAACACAACCATATATTTGCAAATTCTAGTCTCAGCAACACATTGAAAGTATTTCCTTATTGCCTGGTTCTTTGGGTTTGCAAAGTTCCCCTGAATCCAGTGACGTGGATTACACATGATGCTTCAGCTTTGAAATGCAGAGATGTTGGCTGTGTTTGCAGAACAGCAAACATTATTCCATGCGGTAAAATGTTTCATGTTAGTGTTTTCTACATTGTCAATGCAGAGTGGAGTAAACTGAAAAATGGCAGTGCAAACTGTCAGTCTAGGGCTGGGGACACACAGGTTCTGCCATCTACACAGTCATGATGCTCACTGGATGACCTTGGGCCAATCACTCTCTCTCTCTCTCTCTCTCTCTCTCTCTCTCTCAGCCTAACCTACCTCACAGGTTTCTGATAATAAAATGGAGTGGGAAGGAGAAACCATGATAGTTTTCTGCCCAAGCTTTTTGCTGCTGTTATGGGGTAGGTGGGTGGGTGTTTCTATTTAATAGATTGCACTTACGTGTCAATGCTACAATGCATTTTTAATTCTAAACAGGATAAAAATGCTCCCACCATTTCACAATACTCTGAAATCAAGCCATATGTTTCCCACAAGGGATGGGCAACCCACACAAAGTTCCAGTGCTCTTCCCCACCCCCCACCCACCCTCACACACTGCATTTATGTTACTTCGTTTGTCTTTTTGCTGCCCATAGCAGCCTGACTTAAGAAACAAGATTTCTTAATAAATTGGAGGTGCGTACACCACCCAATCCATCAACACAAGAGGCAGTGATTGAACTATTCCAGCCAAGTAAAAATGTTGACCACTAGTACTTAGCACAGTATTATCACACCAAGCACCAGGTTTTCCTTATAATTATGTATCTATGCCAACATATAATTTCACATATAATACCAGACCTTTTCATTTCTTATGTGTTGATATACCTAGAAATAATTTCTTTACCATCCTTCCCATGGTGTTCTGCTCTCCCCACCCTGCTCCCTCCCAGAACACCTCTGGCATTCCCCAAACCCCCAACCGCACACATACTGTGTACAAGCATTGCTTTAAAAAATAAAAACAATTATTGTGAATAGCCTCCCAATTCCCCACGCAGCAATATATTCTATATAAATATCTGCAACCTCCAGAAAACCACCAGGCTATTATATACAGAGTGAGTCCTGACCCTCAGTTATACCTGGTTGTCACAAGGAACCTTTTGGAAAAAGGAAATATTCGAAATGCCTTTTTAAAAACAAAAACAAACTCCATGACGCAACATAAAATATCAATGCTGTTGGGGGGGAGGCAACCATCTCTGTCTTTCGGAAGTGCAGTGAACCTTGAAGTAACCTCAATATTTGAAAACTGATCTCTTGTGATTCTCCCTCTTGACATTTTAATAATTGGTGAGCAGTTCTTGCATACTGACAGGAAGAGCACGACCCTGCTAGTTTTAATGGGACCATGTTCTCCACCCTATTCCTTGCCTTGTAGGTGCTACCAGGGAGTTCCAATGGGTAGCAGGAACTGTACCTATATACGTGACTGGCTAGAGGTGTGTATGGTGCAGCACAGTGGCTCGGAGGAGGAGTACAAAGTGCTATCTAACAGTGCATGAACAGGGTAAGTGTGGCATATAGTTTTCTTTGGTTGTGTAGATTAAAATATAGCCTTGTCTGCAAAACCCCACAGATCTCCACTTCCTCCCAGTTGGAGTACAATATATTCAAAATGTCATTAAACGCAAAAAAAATATAGTCTGAGACAATTCAATTGCAGTTTAAACATATGCAAGATAAGTACTGTGAGCATTCACAACAGCCGTGTTTGGTATAACACAGTCATCTTAGCAGTGCCCTTTTGCCTTGTACATTAGACAAAGAGGTCAGTCTCTCTGCAGAAGAATCAATGGGCAGAAATTTGACATTAGAATGGAGAACATTCAGATCAGGGGAACATTAGAATTGCCCAAGACGCTCTATCACTGACCTAAAAGTTTCAGATCTCCTGCAAAGGAAAATATTTCAGTTTGAAAATGCAAAATTAGAACTTATCAGGATGTTTGATCATATTCATTAAGCGATGAACAAAGAGATGGTTCCATGGCCCACTGCAGCATTCCCATGAACTTGAATTTCCTGGTCTAAGTATTTTCTCTTTTTTCTGGTTTTTTAACTGGTTTGTTTTGTGCTTTAAGTTTTAAATATTGATATTTTAATGCATTGATGAAAATCTTTTCTAATGGATTTTAATTATGTATGGATTTTATAATTGATTTTATACTTGTAAACCACTTAGAAACAGTTCTGGCATGTAAGCATAATAATAATAATAATAATAGTGTTGAGCTAGCTCAGCAATGCTAAGATTATGGCGTTATCAGCAAATGCTGCATTGTACATTTTCACGACATTAAACCCAACAATTTACTTCTTTTCTCCCCCTTTCACCCATGACATCTGAGAATAATGTTTCATGCTTCAGATGTAAGTGGGGTTTAGCCCACAAAAACCTTTTAAATAATAAAACTGTTAAGTCTATAGGATCCTTGGTTGATGTACCAAATTAAAGAGTACAGCTTTTGGAGTTGCCTGCTTCAGTACACCATCTGTGAATAATGGGCAGACTGCTAAATGTTACAAGTTAATTATGCAATATTCAACACACCCTGGGTCAGCCTGGAGATAGCCTCCACACACTGTTTTGAACAAATGCTTGCAAAGTAAGGTAGTTACTTCAAAGTACATTTACAGTATTTACAGCTATCCAAGTTGGGACCTGAATTCCTTTTTGTTCCTTTAACACCTGGCCCTTTAATGTTCTTTCCAGCTTGGAGGGATGGAAGTCTCTTTGAACCAAAAGCTTCACTAGGGTATAAAAGGATTCAAGGCAGTTTGTATCCTCACTTGCGGACTTGAAATCAATGTCCCAGACGAGTGATTAATGAACTGGGCTTCCTATTTGTCTACCAGCTCCAACTTTGCTACAAGTTCAGCTAAGCCATTCAGCCCATGTCAGTGACTTTGTCATGTAGCTTTGGGCTGTGCTACTGCAATAATCCCTCCTGTATTAGCAGTTCATCTGAAAGAAGCTGTAGAACACATGTCAGTTTAAATGGTTACCAGCACAAAAAGGCATGATTACATTGTCCAGGGAAAACTGCAAAGGCTGAACAGAAGCTAAAATTAAATGCTTTAAAACTGTGAGTGGGGGAAAGTAGGCAGCATAAATGAAAGTATGGCTGTTAGCTTCTTACAAGATGCAAAGGGCTCACTCACACTTTTGTTTGTGCCACGATTTCTAGGCACAAGTCTGAGAGGTTTTACTTCTTTCTTTTTACAAATTTGTTGGCTTTTAAACAAATACAAGAACCATTAGACACTTATCCAGCAGTACACCCAATGGTGTTTGTTTTATCCACTGACTTTAGACATAAATGTACACATTAAACTTTCAAACATATTACTTAATGTACCCTCTCCACTGAGAATATTGAGTGGTTGGTATAACAAGATCTTGATTTTGGTCATTAACATAGTTAAAGAAAGGGAATGTTATGCCTTTAATTGCCCTCCTGTGTCTGGTGAAACGTTCAGACATTGATGTGTCGCAGATATTATTTTCCCATATTTTAGGAGTATTTCAGTCTGGTTCTTCCATTGTTGAGCTATCACTAATCGTGCTGCAGTCTGTGTTGCAGAGTGGAACCGAAGTCTATGTCCAAAGATAGTAGGGCTGAAGTAAGATTTGGATAAAGAGGTTGGTCTGTAATTGTGCATATAATGGAGAATACTCTATTTCAAAAGTTTTCAGCATGGGGGCTTTACCACCCAACACGAATAATTGAACCAAGATCCTCGCAGCCCTTCCAAAATAAAGAAAAATGGAGGTTTTCTGCAGATTTGTTCCAATTAGGCAGTAAACAGTGGGTTTTCCCGGGGAAAGTGGCAGGACATAAGAACCACTTTTCAGGCATGTGCCTAGAAATCACGGGGAAAATGGAAGTCTGGGTGAGCCCTACAGTTGCAATCCTAAACTCAGTTTCCTGGGAGTAAACTCCATGGTTTTGAGTACAGCTATAGAGGAATGGGCCCCGAAAGAGCTTATTCTAAAACGTGTGCGCCAGCTAAGTTCCTAGCTTAGCCGCACTTACAAAATGCCACCAGAAGTGTAGTGCTGCAGCAGTATTATGTCAGTACTGCAACTAATAAAACAAGAGAGGGTTTGGATGTTAAACAAATGACAAGTGTTGCGGTCCTCTGGTAAGCCACTTATGATTTGAGGGTTAATTTACATCCTTTGTAAGATCAATGCATCTCTTGCCAAGCACTTACACATTATATATAATGCATGACTGAAACTTTAATGCGCTCTTGTTACTCGCTGTTAGTGAGTTGTTTGTTTATTTACAGGATTTATAAGTTAGACCTTTTTGTGCATGTAGCTGATTGGGAGGGAAATAAGCTAGTAAATGGTGATAAAGAAAGAAAGGTTTTGCAGGGCCAACATTGTTCTGTGAAGGCAAGAGCTTTCTGGATTTTTAAAGAATGGCAGGTTACTTCCAGGTTTCGGCGCTCGCGCATGCGCAGAACCACAAAATGATGTCACATGCATGCGCAGACGCAGCGCTTCAGACTGCGAACGCTGCGGGTTGCAAACGTGCCTCCCGTACAGATCACATTTACAACCCGAGGTATGACTGTATATTTATTGCAGCTTATTCACATGATGTTCAAATGCAGCCTTTGCCAGATAACTATGTACAAATATCAATATACTTCTCATTTTCTCCTTTCCGGGTTTCTTTTTTTTTGGGGGGGGGGAGCAAGATGGGAATACAGTAGCAGTTTAAACGTTATGTATCATGCACAAAGATGTCACATACCGTGGATTCATAAGTAGTAAAGGTCATTTTAAAACTCGCAAGTGTGTCCATTTAATGCAGCAAATATAGAACACAGATCAGCGTTCAGGGAAAAAAATCCATAGTTCATACTGATTACTTACTGAGTACTCACAGAAAGCCCTAATATAAACCACAAGGCAAGTTGCTCCGTGTGTGTGTGTGTGTGTGTGTGTGTGTTTTATATGTGTGTGTGTGTATAAAAGTGAGAAGCTGTAGGAGTCGCTATGTTCAGGTTATCATATCTAGGTTTAATAACCCAAGATGTGAACAAGCCTTTTGCCAATACACATTGTCCATTCACTCCACCATTTACATGAGCCAGCAGACAAATGAGAAAGTCTTCCATTAATTTATAGTTTCTTGTTTCATCTGAACCAAGAAGTTAAGGTTAAAATCTCCAGAATAAGCCACGATATTAAGACACAAACCATTGCTTAATATCCTGGCTTGTCTGAAGCAATTAACTATTCCATCCAAATTGGAAAACTATGGTTAACAGACTTCTTGGTTATTTGCTCACTCACACAAAGGAGCTACATAAGCAGTCAGAAGGTCCACTCAGCCATATTCAGCCATACTCATAATCAGCCAAGATATGATAGTCCAAATGAAGCCAGAAAGTTGTGGCCTAGGCATAAAGTTTCACTTTTTTATAGAATAGAAGGTATGAATATATGGACATGCAGACAAGAAAGTGAAATGAAAGATTTGCCTAGGGGTTAAAAACAGAAGTGAATGTTTGGTATTTAGGCTTCATCATTCATCATTGCATATAGAGAAGAGGCTATATATGAGGTAATTGCTATCAATTATATCTTGAATATCACTTTCTTCTGGAAAAGTGCCAAAAGATAGCAATCCCCCCCCCATAAGACAAGTCTCCCCGTAAGTAAATAAAAAAAGGCTAATTATTTTTGCCATTAATCACTACCTTGTTTTTAGGCAACACAAAACTTTTGACAACATGGGTTATTTTGAGTATGTGAAAACAGCGTTCTGCTGGCTTTACCCACTCCTGCCACATACTGTCAGCTGAGTTCCCTCTCCAAAAGCAACATTCTCCATCTCCTACACCTTTAGTGCTGGATTTACGTATAAGCTAAACAAGCTATAGCTTAGGGCCCCGCTCTCTTGGGGGCCCCCAAAAAATTTACAGGGGAAAAAAGCTGGACGTACATTTTCAAAATATAAGTTAAAAAACAAATAAAATAAAACCTACATACAGCAACAGTGTTTTGTGTTGTGTAGGCTCCTATGATGTAAGTAATGCGCCCCACCTGCTAGCCTGCTCCCTAAAATATCACTGGTTTGCTCATTTCTATATATAGGGTGCCTACATTCTGCATGGACTGGTTGCATGGCAACATGCACAAATAGCTTTAGATACCTAATAGGTCCATAAATTACCATATAGCATATATTCAACACAAAAAAACAGTGACAATTTGTTGTTGACAAAGGACAGCTGGACATATAAAGGGCCCCATTACCTTCTGTGGCTTAGGGCCTCATCAAACCTAAATCTGGCCCTGTATACCTTCCCCACCTCATGTTAGAGCTCCCCAGTTTGCTGGTGGGAGGGTCACACACAGAGTCAGCAGACTGCATGAACAAAACAGCTGGAACTCACTGAAATGTTTTCGTCATCACTTTAACTAATATGCAACAACAACAGCAACAATTACAAAGCCCTGCAGCACTCCAGTCTGATTAACATCAGTACAACCAAAGCTAAATCCCAAACATTGCAGTTGAATTTGCATTCATTTATTATTACTTATTTATTACATTTATATCCCACATTTCTTGCAAGGAGTACATTATATACTCCCCCTACCCATTTTATCCTTGCAAATCCCTGTGAGGTAGATAAAGCTGAGAGACAGAAAGTGACTTGCCCAGGGTTGCCCAGGGCGCTGCTTTTTATTTTTATTTAATTTATGTTTAAACTTTATTTTTCAGTTTCAGAAAATACTTGGGACAATATACAGATACCCCCCCACACACATTCCATGCATAAACAGTGCAAACTATAACAGTCAAACATTAAGCAGGTTTGTGCAGTAGTCGAGAGTTCATTACAGCAGTGTCCTCTATGCTCTGTCTTAATCAATTGTCCCTGGGGGAGCTTAGTGAACCTCTGGACTGAATGAAGCAATTGCATTCTCTTAAGAGAAAAGTGTGGCGGAGGTTAACCCAAATAAACTTCCTAAATAATTCATTATATAACCCATTATATAAACTTAGGGAACATATAATTAAATGCTGCAAAGTACACCAAGTTACTTGTGACAACACACTTGTCTGCAGTGTGTTAACCTTACCCCAAACACTAAATTTAAGTAATGCCCATCAAACCAAATCACTAGAAACCTCCTTTATCAACTTGCTCAGATTCAATATAGAGAAATTATCTCTTGGAATCAGAATACCTAAACATGTTACGACCTGTGCAGCAGCAAAATCAGTATACAAAGTAGATTATCTGCACTAGCCTCATAGCATTATTACAGATTTTAATCAATTAATCTGAAATGCTACCAAAACTATTAATTATGGTATAGATGTTTTAGGTCTACTAATAAATAATAATAAATCATTCACGTACAAGGCTAATTTAAACTCATAACACTACTGGCTTAATGAAGACAGCAGCAGCCAAAGAGCTTGAAAGTCCTCAGTGGCATTTATGAATTAGGCCTCTGCATCCATTTTCGCTGTAAGCACAGGACAAAACCATGCTGGATCAAATGAAAATGATCCACCAGCACTGCTGATCAGTCAGCTGCAATCCTGGATTGTTTGTGGCCAGCTACTGTTATTGATAGGAACACTGCCTCTGAATAGTGGATTTTCTATTCAGTTATAATGACTAATGGCCATTGGCAGACCTCTCTTTGTGGGTCAAATCCCTTATTAAAAGGAGCCTCAACCTGTGGCTTTCCCCAGCAAATCCATGGAAGCAAATTCTGTAAGATAATTATGTGTTGCATGGAGAAGTACCTTCTTATGCTTGACCTTAGTCTAGTGCTACTCGGTTTCATTTGTATGAATGACCCTTCATTGTTACATGAGAGAAGGATTGAGGGCTACCAGGAGGAAACTGAAGCTGCCCGGCCTTCCCAAAACACTGCAGTCACCTGATGAATGCCATATGCAAGGTAGCTCCAAAGGAGGGTAGAAAATAGGGGCTGTAACAAAACATGGCAGTTCACACAGAGTGAACTGCAATTCCAAAATGGCGTGTTTCTCAGTATGTTATATTGTTCTGGTTTGTAAACATCATAGTGCTGATATTGATAAGTATCATCTAATCCAGGGTTTCCCAAACTTGGGTCTCCAGCTGTTTCTGCAGTACAGTTCCCATCATCCCCGACCACTGGTCCTGCTAGCTAGGAATGATGGGAACTGTAGTCCAAAAACAGCTGGAGACCCAAGTTTGGGAAACCCTGATCTAATCCCTTATACTCCACCTCAGTCACTCAGATCATCTGAGTGCTCTGGAGCACTTCCAGAGGTTCTCCACACCCCTGAGCTTTAGCTGGCCTTCACTAAGGGCCTGAAGCCTTTTAGTGTATCAAGGTCTACCCTGTGGAACTCCCCGCCAGTAGAGGTTTGGGAGGAACCACCCCTGCCTTGTATCAGACATCTTCTGAAAACTGTGCTGTTTAGACAGGCCTTCACAATATGAATTACTCTTTTTAACCACAGGTATCTACTGATGCTTTATTGGTGTATTTGGTCAGGTTTTATGGATATTTATGGATTTGTTTTATTATATTTTGCATGTTTGTAAGCTGTCTTGATATACTTTAGGAAAGTGTGGGTTTACAAATGTTTTAATTAATTAATTAAATGCTCTGGCAGTCATTCACAAAGAATACTGTCATGAGACAGACAACACTCAAGAACCAAAATATCCAGAGCACCCTGGATATTCAGAGGTAAGCATGAACATTATGCTTCAAAGAACACTCGCTTCTAAGTACAACTTTGTACCACTCTGCATGACTCCGTACCACCAACTGAGCTCCAGGCGGCCCAGTTTTGCAAACAATAGTAATACGTGCTTTGCTCAGTCAGTTCAGACATAATTTACTTCTTAAAACATGCCATGGGGATTTTGTTTTTAAAAGCAACATTTCCCACCTAATCTCTTAATTGTGAAGTCTACTGTAAAAAGCCCTTTTCTTGGCCTCTGTGTGAATGCCAGGGATTAGGGTTTAACCCTTTTAAAAACACTTATAACACAGTGAACGATGTGTGCAGGAACCATCATTTAGTATTCCTGTTAGGCAGACAGCTGATATAAACGTTTCATCAGTCTCAAATGCAGAAAGGCAATTTGAAAGTAAGAGCCCAGCTATACTGAAGCCAACATTAAAGTTATCTTCCCTTTGATTTCATTAATTAGATCAAGGTTTAAAAGAACAAAACTATATTGCTCGACAGCCTTACAGAAAGAGAAACTTCAAGGCTGGATTCAAGTAACAAGTCCCCCCTAGCAGAAGCCCACACAAGAACTTACATTAGAATGACGGGGTGCCCATCTCTCTTCCCACCCTGCCAAAAAAATTGACGCTGGGGAGAACCCCCAAAACAATTCCTGGGGGGAGAGGATTGTCGCACATGGCAAGCTGAAATGACGGACTGATTGCCATAGTGCTAGGCTGAATTGCTTTCCAAGATGTTGTTTAGTTGCACTTTATGTGAAAGGTTAACATCCACATCATGAAATTTTTAACTAGAGCAATGGAAATGTTGACAGCATCCTCAATCCTAACTGGTGTTCAGAAGAAAATATTAACATTATGAGCCAAACAACATTGTTTCTTTGGTTCAAGGGTATGATAATCTTTTCCTCTTGTGGATGGGGGGTGACGTTGACTACTGTAAGTGTGATGAATGACCGCTATATGCAAAATGGGAGAAAATGTTCGTTTTCTGATTAAAAGAAAAAGTACATCTGGGGCGAAAACAACCCTGCATCACTCAGTCCTAGCTTTTACTCCAATTCTGGCAGCTAACAAATGTTTCTCGAAATACTCCTTTGACAGCTGCATACGTAAAAATATTTAAAATTCGTCTTAAATTTATTGTTCTTCAGGAAAAAAACACACACACCAGGAAATATATCAGATCTTGGCAAACAGTGAACGAATCCTGAAATGAGGCACAATGTGCCAAAAGAAAGCAAAGAGGGAGCGTTTTAGCAGAACAATGCAATCTTTGTGGGTCAAACTGTAATTTAAAGGTATATTTACATTAAATGTAATTAGACTTAATTGGATGCTTTGGGCTAAATGGCTAACTGTTTATTACTGAAGGCTGTATAGTCCAACAGATCCATTTCTGTCAGCTATCTTTTAATACTTTCCCCCTAGGTCTTGGCACTATTCCAATACACTACAATTGTTAATTTAAATATCTTAAACAGACATGTGAAATGGATGTTGTCAGTGGTTGTCAGTGTTGTCAGTGAATGTTGTGTTCGTGCTTCCTTGATATCGGAATGGTTCTAGTTGTAAGATGGGGTTGGAAAACTCTGGCCTGGGGGCCAAAGGGGCTCTTCTCCAAGCTTCTCTCTAATAATAATAATAATAATAATAATAATAATAATAATAATAATAATTTGTTATTTATACCCCGCCCATCTGGCTGAGTTTCCCCAGCCACTCTGGGTGGCTCCCAATCAAGTGTTAAAAAAAATACAGCATTAAATATTAAAAACTTCCCTAAACAGGGCTGCCTTCAGATGTCTTTTAAATAGAAGATAGCTGCTTATTTCCTTCACATCTGTAGGGAGGGCGTTCCACAGGGTGGGCACCACTACCGAGAAGGCCCTCTGTCTGGTTCCCTGTAATCTCATTTCTCGCAATGAGGGAACCACCAGAAGGCCCTCGGCGGTAGATCTCAGTGTCCAGGCAGAACGATGGGGGTGGAGACGCTCCTTCAGGTATACAGGACCGAGGCCGTTTAGGGCTTTAAAGGTCAGCACCAACACTTTGAATTGTGCTCGGAAAAGTACTGGGAGCCAATGCAGATCTCTCAGGACCGGTGTTATGTGGTCCCAGCGGCCACTCCCAGTCATCAGTCTAGCTGCTGCATTCTGGATTAAGTGCAGTTTCCGGGTCACCTTCAAAGGTGGCCCCACATAGAGTGCATTGCAGTAGTCCAAGCGGGAGATAACTAGAGCATGCACCACTCTGGCAAGACAGTCTGCAGGCAGGTAGGGTCTCAGCTTGCGTACCAGATGGAGCACAGTTACCCCATTCTATCGGGCCTTTGGGGCACTCCTCACCCAGCATCCCTCTCTCCAGGCAGCACTCCTCAACAGCCCTGCCTCACACCCTTCTGAAGTGTTTCTGCCACACTCATATATGTCACTGAACCCTAATAATGCTTCTAGGTCGCCTGGATGGAGGATAGAGGGTGTGTGTGTGTGTGTGTGTGTGTGTGTGTGTGTGTAGAAACTAGCTTACTGCGCAAGGTGAAATTTGCATTTGCTGCTCCACCCACTTTTGCTTTTGATCCCGCCCACCACTGGCATGTAGCCCACAAAGGGCGATGTGGCCCATGGGCTGAAAAGGGTTCCTCACCCCCATTTCTAAGAGGAGAAGCCTCTACACTTCTGGGAAGAAGGCCTACAGATAGAAAGTGACAATTACTCAACGTTTTCCTCTGGCTGAAAAGGAAGGTAGAGACACTTCTGATGCAGTCTCAGTCTTTATGGGAGCATGTCTACAAGGCACTCTGGTGTTGTCAAATGTGATCTGGAGAGGGAGACTAACTGTGTCTAATCACTAATCAAACATAAGTATAAATCCTTCCCACTAATACAAATTTCATGCCTGTGTGATTTGATGGGAGGACTTGCCATTAAGTAAATAAAAAGCCACCAGAGGTGGCCTGAAAAGTTGTTTCAAACTGCGCTAATCGCCAAGTAGCTAGATTTTCCCCTGTATCCTAGCCTGCGTTTTACCACCTTCAAGAAAAGCTTTTCTACAACATTTGCTTTTGTTATCACACAGCGTATACTGTACACTCCTGTTTCTAAACAGATCCAGACTGTGTAGCAGAAAGCTGTTAACTGGCATTAATGGACCCAGTGTGCTTCCCCAGAAAGAATAACATAACAGGCAGGAGACAAAAAGAAAGCAGGGGGGGGGGAAGGTTTTCAATTTCTACAACTATCCTGAAGCAATGCAAACAGAGCATTGGCATGAATTTCAGAAGAAGAATAAATGGGTAGCAAGTATCAGAGTGCACCCTATTAATTGAGCGCAAATACTAGAAAGTATCTGCCAACAACTGTAATCTGGAACATCACTTCTCCAGGTAACTCTATGGAATAGCTCTAATGCTCAAGTTAAGTCACAGGAAGCTGAAGTACTTAGTCCACCAAGCCTAAGGAATCAGTGCTCTGACAGGCTCTGTCGGCTAGCCTTTGAAGGGATGCATTCTGATAATAATAATAATAATAATAATAATAATAATAATAATAATAATAATAATAATAAATTTTATTTATATCCCGCCCTCCCCAGCCAAAGCCGGACTCAGGGTGGCTAACAACACTACTGCTCTGTTTCATTCTGTCTTGTATTTTTTACCCTATTTTTCAGGGTATGTAACCACACAAGACAGCTTACATGTACAATAAAAACATAGCATAGAACTATAAATTATCCAAATGCAGACCAGAATAAGTACATTTTAAACCATCTGTTAAAAAAACATGCAGATGCCAAGGGTATTCCAGAGGTCCTGGCCCCCATTTCCTCTTTCCTTCCAAGCTTTGTTTGAATATATACAGTTACCCAGTTTCCAGTTATGGATTGGCTCCTTTGCATTAATTATAACCCCTATCCTCGCAAGCCAGCACAGGCAATGTCCAGCAATGGTAAAAGGGGTTACAATACAACAGCTAATGTGCACCCAAGGTTGGAGAAGGCTGAATCTGAGCAACAGAGGACAAACTGGAACTATTCTCTTTTCAGAACTTATGCATAGAACTATAAATTATCCAAATGCAGACCAGAATAAGTACATTTTAAACCATCTGTTAAAAAAACATGCAGATGCCAAGGGTATTCCAGAGGTCCTGGCCCCCATTTCCTCTTTCCTTCCAAGCTTTGTTTGAATATATACAGTTACACAGTTTCCAGTTATGGATTGGCTCCTTTGCATTAATTATAACCCCTATCCTCGCAAGCCAGCACAGGCAATGTCCAGCAATGGTAAAAGGGGTTACAATACAACAGCTAATGTGCACCCAAGGTTGGAGAAGGCTGAATCTGAGCAACAGAGGACAAACTGGAACTATTCTCTTTTCAGAACTTATGCCCAAATTCTGAAACTGCTTTTATGCTGTTCCTTGAAAACCGCTACTTCCCAAAATCAATTGTGGGAGTGAAGTCCTTGACCACATATTTAAAGAACATGAACCGAGTTTATCCGTTAGAAGAATGCCATGTACACATATGACTTCATGATCATAACAATGTGAAACAAGACTAAATAGGAGCCTGATCCAACTGTAATATTTACCCGCCTGCAGTACTGATGTTATTAAAACCCCATGCTACAATTGAACTTGAGAGCAATTTCAGTGATACAGCTAAAGTGATTTTATATAATGACTGAATCCCTTGCTACACTTAGGATCCTTCGGTGAGGTTGCCGCCATCAGGATGAAGAGGAGACCTATTTGCAAACAGCACTTCCCTCTGAAATTCTTATCATCTTAACGTGTTGCTGCTAAGGAATTCAACAAAATCCAGCTCCTCAGCATTTTCTGCTCATACAGGGCCAACAAAAGCTCAGGAATAGTGATGGAAGAGAATAGTAAAAAGCTTCTCTGATAGCTGCTGACGTCGGCATTAATGAAGGCTAAGGATTTCTTTACAATTGTTTTAGTTAAGCTTGCTCTGGCGATCTGTCACAAGACCCACTTTGCTTCTAATGCGATGCCCATTCCTGGCACCTGTCCATTCCTCCTTCGCTCAACAACACGCAAAGGGTGAAAGAGCTGAGCTAAAAAAACGAAGTGCAGAATCACCATCCCCATCCCCCAGCATTATATTCTGAGTGAGAAGAATATGCAAACGGGGTGTGAGCACCACACTGGAAAAGCAAAGCAATAACATAAGGACCTGGGAGCCCATGTGACCTTGAAAGCCTTATTTGATGTCTTGACCTCTAGACCAATCCAGTTCCACTATTACTTCAAGAACAAATTAGCACCATTTATTATTATTATTATTTTTAATATTTGTGTAGCCTGTTAATTATGTAGTCAGAACAAGCATTTGATGGGAAATGTGAACATACCTGAATAAGAGAAACGTTGTGGAGACTGAGTCTGAAGAGGTAGTTCCTGTGTGAGCAAGCAAAGGAAATTTTTTAAGTATTAGAAGTTGCGCAAAACCTTTAAAGTGAATTTTTAAAAAATCATTACACTACTGTGGCTCAGAAGCAGCATTTATGTAGACAGTGCACCAATCCTGCAGCACCAAGCAATGAAAAGCTAATAAGGGGTCTCCTCGTTTGCTCATCTTTTAATGAACTTTGTAACAACAAGAGGACTCTCCAATACCCTGTACAAAGAAAGCTGAATTTCTGGCAAGATTTGAAACTTGCCATTCTCTCTCTCTCTCTCTCTCTCTCTCTCTCTCTCTCTCTCACACACACACACACACACACACACACACACACACTCTCTCACAGAGAGAGAGGGGGGGCATGGAACCTAAGCACTGGATCTACTTCAGGCTCTAAGCACAGCAGAATCAGAAGTTCTGAGCCTCAAAAGTACTCCAGTGACATGACCATATCAACTTAGATAAGGGGGTGATTGATTGATTGATTGATTGATTGATTGATTGATTGATTGCACTTATATCACACTCTTCCCATGGAGCCAAGGACAGTAAACAGACACACAAATTAAAAAGCAAAGCAAAAACATTATAAAACAGTTTAAATAGTCTAAATACAAGTACAATTTAAAACATCTAAAAGCAGTTACAGTTAAAAACTTTATTCTATCCAATAATCTTGGGGTTGCAAGGAAGAGTATTATTCAACCATCAGTTGCCTGAGTAAACAGAAAGGTTTTCGAATTCCTCTTGAAAGTAAATGGTGATGAAGACAGGCACAACTGACTAGAAAGCACATTCTACCACCAAAGAAGAACTACTGAAAATGATCTGTCACAAGTCAATGTCAACCAGGCAGCCCCTGGAACCACCATCAAGACCTCACCTGGCAATCGTAGGGTCCGAGATTGTTGGTATCAGGGTGAACTATTGTTTTAGGTACTCGGGTCACAAGCTATTTAGGGCTTTATATGCTAGTACCAGCACCTTGAATTTGGCCCAGTAGCTTACTGGTAGCTCACTGGGTTGTGAGTCCTGGAAACTGCCAACTCACCAGAACATCTGGGGAAGAACAGAAAGCCCAAAAATAGAAGGGAAATCTGAGACCACAGCCTTTCTTCCTATTATTCCACATCAGCACCACAGAATTTCACTATCAAGCAGGAACAGAATAAATAGGCAGGAAACAATCTATTTTGTTTAGGGAAGATGCACAGAGATGTCTATCTGGCACACAAACATGTTGTCATGTGCAAGTAAAAATGGCTTCTGCAGGCCAGCTGTATTTTGCATACCCCTTCCATGTATCTTTTGGCTAAAGCAAAAGATGCATGAATGCTTTCTCCAACTAAAATTACCCCCCCCCCCAAGGGTATTAGCTACAGAATGCAAATATGTTCTGCTATCCACAGCTAATTTCAGTGGAGGAGGGTTGGAAAAGTTACAATTTGGATCAAAACTGCAGCATGAAGGGAAAGGGTTAAAGTTAAGTTACTTTGATCAGCACTATAGTAGCCCTGATCCAAACAGGTTCCTATGACCCTTTTTAAGCCTCTCCCCTCAAAAGAATGACGTCAGGAAATCCAATCATGAATCACCCATGCTGCACACAGTTTAGCCCCAAGGTTTCTAAAATGTGCACTTCTTAAGTTCTTTTTTCTTCTTTCTGTGAGCTGAGAAAATTGTTTACTCAAGCAACTGCTTGATATTGTTTTACAAGGTAGCTTGGGCTTTGATTTATGAATTCAATTTTCTCCCACTTGGATTTCAAGTCCTGAACACAGCACCTGCATTTAAAATCTTATCTGGACACACCACCAAATCCTCACACAAAGCCTACTTACAACGTCCATATCACATAATCAACACACTTGCTCTCCATGATGCACATCTAAAAGATTCCTATCTACGTTTGACAGCTACTGACAAGTCAAAAGTTCTTCTTCTTCTTCTTCTTCTTCTTCTTCTTCTTCTTCTTCTTCTTCTTCTTCTCAGATGTACCATGTTTTGCCTCTCTGCTGCTGTCAACAGTATTGTCATAGCTCAGGAGTTCCTTCGTGCATCACTCAGGTAACCCCAGAAGCTCCAAGAGGAACTCTGGCACTGCAGTTCCTCTCTACACCAGTATCACCCTGGGTTTGATGGGGACAACACAGAAATTGTGAGGAACCTCAGCATCAGCATAGGCATGAGAGCAGTCCTCATGTTACCCAAGTGAAGCAAGGACTCCAGTCCACTGCAGCAGCTCCCACACCACAAAGGCAATGCAAGAAAGCATCCTTAATCCACATTCTAGAAACAGGCCAGAATGCTAATCTATGGGTAACAAAATAACTGTCCTTCTTCAAGTCAGAAAGACCAAGAAGACAGTGAGCAGTCGGCTGCTTTTAGATGCATCAAATATAAATTTTGACGTGTTTTATAATTTCAACAGAATCTCCGTGGTCTCACTGCCTGGAGCTAGCCAAGGCTTTCCATCACATAAGAATGTGCGGGTACCATGTTTTATAAACAGAACTTCTGTTTACCCAAACATTTGATTATCCACATCCTTTCAACATCTACAAGGCATTTGGTTCAATGTGTACAGGCTCTGTTGTTACTGCCTAGCAATAAATTTAAGATTTCCATGGTTATACTGTATATCTTATATTTATTTTCTTTTTTTTTCTTGTTGGACACAGAACCCTGATGTAGTTTCACCAACTTTGGCTTTTGATTTGTAACTCTAATTCATCCATGCATTTTTCTTACAACCTTTAGGGAAATGTCATCTTGCCATTGCTAAACTAATATAATGCATAATGTATCAAAAAAAATCCAATGTGCTCCTCAGGGAGTTTGACCATTCATAAGCCTCAGGTCCCAGTTTACCCAGAGCAGGGCAACCTGAGATTTAATGGCTCTGAATTACTATACTGTTGTTAAGAATGCTATTTAAATGCATTGGTTTTGGAAGACTCATAGTAAGTATTTGGGGCTTGTTCCAGGTTTCTGGACATGCTGTATATTTTGACTGATTAAACAACTTTAATATTATTTCTTCCATGGCTACTGAATGAGAATGGGCAGCCAATCTAATGAAGAACAACTCAATAAGGAGTAGCATATTAATTACAGGGAACAGGTACAGTCAGCTTTCTCAGGAGAGGCCACTGACATCAATAGAGCAAGTATCTTCAGATCAAAAAGCTGTCAATACAGTACAATTAACTTGCTGGGAAATGTGACTAGGGTACTCAGGTCACTAACAAGACAAAAATGCTAAAACCCTCTGTTGGCCTTTGTTTTATTTATTTTTTCTTTCCTCAGATGCACCATGACCCCATCCCAAACTCTTGTCAACACTGCTTATGTAGAATGCCAATAAAATAAAATGTCATGCTATATAAAGGCATGTTGGTGTTGAAATGATGGGACATTTCCACAGTAGATGTAACAGATTTCTACATATGGCAAATGTGTGGTTTTTGTGCCAGAGAAACCTCCACCACTGGCTTCCATATATAGATTCTAGGATGCAGAAATTTCTAATAGACATCCAGGTGAAAAATCCAAGTCCACAAAACCAGTTCTAAAGTTGAACCAGGTTATTTCATCTCTCTCACAGCTTTGCATTTCATTAGAGTTTACATGCTGTTGTAACATTAATTTTGGATTCTCAAAATCCTGTTTCCGCCAACTCATCTCATTTAACATTGCCAAATTTGTTTATCTCACAAAACGGACTTTTTCCACCAGTGCCAAACAGCCAAGTTTGATCCCTAACATCTATTGGTGTTCATACAACTAAGTGGCTACAAGCACTTTGACACAGCAAACATGCATACACAGTGTCTCACTGTGCATATAACCTGAGGACTACAAATTCCATCCTGCAGTGGGACTTGTGAGCAAATACTCACGTGCAAACATTCTTGGCCACCCAGGGGGAGGGGAGGGGGAAATGCAGAAACAAGAAACAACAAAGTGACTCAAGTTCCATCAATACAGGTATAATTTATAAGTGAATAACTGAACTGCGGTTAAATCTGAAGGCACCAAACAAATTTGAGCTAATGCCTTAAGATGGTGATTACCTTTCTCTCCAACAACCTAGTTTATTTTGGGATTTCTTAAGAGTTAAACAGCCGTACAAATCTCACAGACAAATTCATCCATAATCTCTTTTTAATTCCGCTGTGCCTGGCTGGCAAAAGACAAAATCCTTGCCGTACCTAGCACCATAAGAAAGCATGACCTGGGTCAGGGCAAGAGAACAAGACAAAACACATAGTTAGAAGGAGCTAAGAGGTACTTATTCTCATAACAGTCAATGCTATTTGTGTGCTTATGGAAAAGTCACTTGTGAGATTGCTATCCTGAAAAGCCAAATAAACGTGGCACAAACAACATATTTAATACAAATCATATTACACAAGGATACTGACAAGCTGGAATGTGTGCAGACGTCTGGAAACCAAGCCTTATGAGGAACGGTTGTGGGAGTTGGGTATGTTTAGCCTGGAAAAGAGGAGATATGATAGCCATCTTCAAATATCTAAAGGGATGTCACATTCCCTTAGATGAAGATGTGGAGCAAGCTTATTTTCTCCTGCTCTGCAGGGTAGGACCCAAACTAATAGCTTCAAGTTATAAGAAAGGAGGTTCTGATTAAACATCAGGAAGAACTGTCTGATGGTAAGAGCTGTTTGACAGTGGAACGGACTTCCATGAGAGGTGGTGGGCTCTCCTTCCTTGGAGGGTTTTAAGCAGAGGTTGGATGGCCATTGGTAATTGATGCTTTAGTTGAGATTCCTGCAGGACAGGGGGATGGACTAGATGACCCTTCCAACTCTACAATTATTCGAAGAGAGGCCCCCCACTACCCTTCCTACATATTTGCTAGTTTTTATGGGAAGAATGAAGCAAAGTGTTTATAACAAGTGTGGAAAAACAAATCTGAAGATATCTAAAAGCTACCACCTAATCTGTTTTGTAATGAAAGCACAGAACTTCTTACAAAAGGTTTATAAATATTTCACAGGGTGTTCGAAGCCAATTTGCGTGCTGTCTTATCGGCAAAGCTCTTCTCTTCAGGCACGATGCCCATCAGCAGTGGGGAAGTTGTTTAACAGAAATCTCCTTTCTAATTAAAATGAAATTAAGAACTCAGCCAACCTGCTGCATTGCGTGGAAAGTGTTTGAACCCAAGTCCTTTTCTACAGTTTCTGTTTTTATTTCCTCTTGGGATGCTTCTCTCACATACCCACATCACATACACCATCTGACCATCACTATTTCACAGTGATCCTGCATGCACACCAACACAAAACTGATTCTAAGCTGCGTCATTCCTGATAAACTGCAGTACACAAACAGTCCTTCCCCCCTCAAGCTGCACATGATCTGCAGAAAGTTAACACTGAAATGCACATACATCGTGGAAAAGCAGGCACTCAGTGCAAGAGGTGGTCTGGTAGAGGCAAATCTTGATTAACTCAGAACCACCAAATTATGTGTACAAATCCATTTTAAAACAGATTCCTCCTCCATCCGTGCTTGCACTACATGCAGGATGGAGATAACATGTGGTTGGTGAGAAACAAAGAGGGGGAATGGTTAAAGGGCACTCAAAGATTAGGATTAACTAAAAAAAAGTATAGAGAAGGACCTGGGGAAAAAGTCACACAGCCTAAGTCCAACTTCCTCTGGTTTCTATTATCCACATCAGCTAACAGCTATGCCAGAGGATCACATCTAGCCCTGGAATATATGAAGTAAAAATAAAGAGGAAAAATGCCTTTGAGCATGTGTACAGTGGAGAGAGGAACAACAAGCAAAGTAGAACAGCAAGTCAGCAAATACAGGAACGCCATTTCAGTTACTAAATTTCACGCGAAAGAGTGATAGTCAATCAATCTGGATTGGCTGAGTACCAAATGAAATATCAGTATCCTAGACAGTTCTCAACTCAAGCCTGCCTCTTGTTTAAAACATTCCTTCAATACAGCACTGCATGTTCTGTCATGTGTGTATATATATATATATATATATATATATATATATATATATATATAATGCCCATCAACTCCAAACAAGTTCCATAAAAGCAGAGCTATGTGTATCAACAATTTAGATGGGATGCTGCAGCTTGCAAATTTGTGTGCATTTGTACATATTATTTAGCTTCCACTAGCCACAGAGAGCATGTAGGGTATATGGAGGCATATTCAGTAGACAGTTCATACTTGGGACTACGCTATCAACAAAGGCCTTCACAAAAGGCTCCTGAATAATCTTAGCTGTCAGGACCTCTTAATAGCTTTGCAACTTTCCAAGAAGCAGGGAGCACAAATAAAGGAACTGCTTTCACAATGGAGCTAAAGTAAGCAGCATAGACCCTCCAAGGATCTGTGACGGGGGTGAGCATCCAAGTCTGCAGATGTCACTAAATTATTAATCTTGTGCTTACCCATATATTTTCCATAAATAAAAATAGCTGGAGAATTTTCAGCAGAAAAATGGCATGAGGGAAAAGGTTAAGTTCCCCTCTTCCTTCGTCCTGTTTAAAGACAACAAAAACAAACTTCATATTGCAGTCTCAGCAGCTGCACTGTATAATTGTTTTAAAAAAGAAGTCTCTCCCCCCCCCCAAAAAAAAAAAGTTATAGAACTATGCATGACTCGTAATTCCAACTTTAGCAACCTCCAGAATCCTCTCAACCTCAAAATGTTACATTCACTTTGCATTCATTCAGGCAGTTGGTCGCAGCTGTCACGGTGCAGAGCAGCTTCCTTACTTATTCTATGCTACTGTGGCAATTTTGCTTTTTAAAAAGGATTTGAAATAATGGGTCCCTCACACTATCACTTATCAAAAGGTTACCTTCACCTTAGCAACTGCCCTCTCCAAGTCAACTTCAACACCCTTTCTTTGTGAGCCAGATCAAGCTATGGTTGAAATTTCCATCCTATTTCAGACTGTCTACAGGTTTAAAGTACATACACACACTGCACTGAAATTACCCTTTCTGTTCCTCTTCTCTCCCTAGAGAAACCTTGAGACCTTTAATTACCTGTTTCTTTTCCTGTCTATCATAAATACAGCTTCCTAACTAATTTTCAAGGGTTCTTTACATCTTTCTATAGATTACAAAGGGGCTTTTCTTTCCCACCAGGTCGTTACTAGACGTGAGTAGCCCGTGATGTGACTTTTAAATCGGTGCCTTTCTTTTGTCTCCCAGGAAACACAGCAGAACCATGTTGGTAGAACGGAGGTTGTTTACTCTCCACAGTTTCTTTTGCCCCTTCCTCCCAATAATGTAGATAAAATCTACACAACTCTCTCTCTCTCTTTGCATCCACATTAACATGTCAGACAGGCAAGATAATTTCTCATCACTTGGTAGGGGGTAAACACAGCAGATTACAAGATAATACTAAGGCAGCCTATTCTAACATCGATAACTCATCTTAGCTCATTCAGCCTTGCATATACATTAGGTTTAAGTCTGCTGTATATCATGATTCACTATAAAGAGCTGAGGCACACAAGACATAATTAAATCCAAGCTTTGAACTGAAGAATATCACATCCTTAACTCTGTGCACATTAAGGGCAAGAGATCAGGACTGAGCCTATAAGGAGCCATGGAGGCAAGCATTAGCACATTAGTCACCAGAACCACATCCAAGGCTGAGTCTTCAAGATACTGCCTAAGTAAAGATGTCCACATTATCCTAGGGATTCATGAGACCCAGCAGATTGCTTTTTCCTGATGAAAGCTAAGATTTTGAGGACGTAAAATCCTGAAACAGATTCCACATGCTAAGCAACATCCATCGTTGTGAAATAGTAACAGTCTTGACTACACAAACAAACAACATCAGCCAAGCTTTCCTATGCAACTTTACATCAGAGTTTCCTAGACTCATCATGTTGTGAATAGAATATACATATATCTAAACATTATTGTAAACCTACATAAGAATCCTGGTTCAACCAGAGCATTTATATTTAAATGTTCAATCTCCTAAACTCCATGTGTTCTCCTTAAAGATGGTGATGGTGACAATTAACATTTTTATGTCACATAACTGTATATGGGTCTTCTGGTTCTTCTTTAATGCTCACTTACGAGGTAAGTTAGACTGAGTGACAGTAACTGCCTCAGGATCAGCCAGATAAGTTTCATTAGAAATCTCACCCTGAGTATCCCTGCTCCTAGTCTGATGCTGTAACCTTCACACCACACTGACTATTTTCAACACTACATAATTAATTCCAGATTTATAGTTGTGAAGCTCTATCTGAGACAAAACAGGCTAATGTCAAATCATATATGCATGTATATATTAAAAATGAGAAAAATGCAGTATTTGCTCATAACACATCCTCAACCATGGGCAAATCACCAGCTTTTGACTTTGAAGCAGCCTCATTATTGGAAACTGCCATAATGTTTATTGATCATTTACTCAGGTGATTTATAACCCACTCTTCATAAAATAACTTCCACAGTTGAGTACAACACAGAAATGTATAATACTGTGTGTATAAAAATAACTGTAGTCAAATATAGTTTGCAGTATAAACTCTGTCACAACTCCTCCTCCTCTAAAAATTATTACTTTAATATTTTCTTTTGAAAAATATTTATTTTCAGATCTTTTCAGAAATTCTCAAGGGGGGATTACTGCCATCACTCCTGACCACAGGTCATGTTGGTTGAAGCTGATGGGAGTTGGAGCCCAACAACACCTGATGGGTCACAGGTTTCCCACCACTGGTCTACAGTGAGGGGGAATAACATGGCCAAGAGAGTGTGCATGTCAGAATTATAATTGTAATCAAACATGATTACAAGATTTTATTTATTAAATTTACACCCCATTCTTCCTCTCAAAGAAGCCCAACAAGAGACAAAATGATTAAAACATCTTAATTCCAATATAGATGCAGCTTGGGAAAGGTCTCCACTTGAAATAATAGTCAAAAGAGGAAGGTCTTCAGTAGGTGCTGAAAAGACAGCCAAGATGGCGCATGTCTGATATACAAGGGAGGGAATTCCAAGGGGGAGGTGCCACAACACTGAAGGCCTGATTCCTACATTGTGCAGAATGGACTTCCTGATGAGAAAGTATCTGCAGGAGGTCCTTCACCTGCAGAACATAGTGATAGATTGCATATATAAGGGGTAAAATTATCTTTCAGGTATTCTGGACACATGCTGTACAGAGATGTACACACCAAAACCAGCACCGTGAACAGACAGCTTTCCGGGACATGTGGCCAACATGACTAAACCACTTCTGGCACAACGGGACACCTTGACGAGTGCCAGAGCGCACGGAAACGCCATTTATCTTCCCACTGCAGTGGTACCTATTTATCTACTTGCACTGCTGTGCTTTCAAACTGCTAGGTTTGCAGGAGCTGGGAAAGAGCTACGGGAGCTCACCCCGTCATGCGGATTCAAACAGCCGACCTTCTGATCAGTGGGGGTAATGTGTTGGCAATATCCCTACCCCACTGAGCAATTGACCTGACATTGCAGCTTCTGGAACAACCTCAAAGGCCTTTCCACCTTAATGGAAAATAATATATGCATTACACAGACATAATGAATTAGGCAGTGCTGAACTGATTCCACAGCCAGACAGGCTAGGCCCAGAGGCCCACTGTTGAGGCAATGTGAGTTGCTTGCCTTGAGTGACGGAAGCCTTGCCTCTGATGCCCATTCCAAAATCTCCCTGGAAACTGGTGATGATGCCAGCACTTCACAGGCAGCAGCACACAATTCAGGTAAGAAAGGTGTGGTACCAGCATGATGGGGGCAGAGGGGCGCACGTTCCCATTTCACCTCAAGTGGTGAAACAGGATGCATCACCCCTGCAGTCAAAAGTGTTGTAGTAGCAGCAGTATCGCTACCACCACTACTGGCATTTCAAAGCCACCAGATCTAAACTACTTGGCTGTGGTTCATCACAGGCTAGTTCCAGCACTGAAGGTCCAGGTGATTTACCCCTAAAAGCTAAGGGTTCCTCTCTCTGTTTGCAACTCCTCAGGTTTTCTACAACAAGCGAAGGAAGGCAATTGGTGTTTCTATCAGAGACCCGGAATCATCCAACACTGTAACCATCCAATGTTCATTTGATTTCCTTATATTCAGGTCTCTCCTAGAAAGCTCAGAACAGCTGACATGGAGCGAGCAATAGTCTACCATGCAGGCACCACACCCACGTGTCTTCAGCAACAATATAGAGTCTTGTTTTTCAAAGAAGGAAAACACTCACACACATATCTGGCACCACAAGCAAGCTGATACACTATGCTGTAGACCTTTCTTAAAATGGCTAATGTTTCTTGGGTCTATCAGTGCTACCATCGAGAGTTCTCCAAAACAGCTTCCATTTGTTGCAACCCAGGAGCATACATTAAAGAGGAAATGTTGTATAACACCTTGGCAAACTGCCAGGTCCAACAGAATCTTGGAAATGGAACAGAATTTTTGCAGTGATATATTCTGGCTGTTTCCGCCTCCACTCCCCAGCCACTCTTGCTGCTGCTGCAAAAGGAAGACTGTCTTAAAAATGCATCTCTCACATCCATAGATCCAAATACCTCTAGCATTGCAAGTCCACACCTCCTGCTGCCTTTTCAGAGGAGATGATGAATGCTTCTTCTTAGGTCTCCAACACACCTTTTGTTTCAGCCACTTGTCACTGTCCCAACCTGTAGATATGCCTGCATACCCATGCTGTGTCTCACAACTATCCCAATTTGGCATTCCTGTGCAGCATTCATTCTCACCAGGGTTCTTTTGAAGCCATAGTTTCCTTATCTGTTCCTGACATGGGCAATGTTTCAATAAATCACAAGCACCTTTGACAAATTTGAAGGAAACCGCTGCTATAAAGCATTACACCTCACTCATACATTTATTTAGCTGCTTTTTTCCCCAGGTATCCTTGTCTGAACGAAATCTACCATACTCGACATGATTCATAGGCATTAGAAGGAAAAGTATTGTAATCCGGGTCTCTTTTTTTATTTTGCTCTGTGCATTATGCTTATTTCTAAACTGGACACTTAAGTCTACCAAGGGCATATTATCCAGTGATGAAGAGACTGCAGAAAATAGCCACAGACCCCTTTTTAATGCCCTGGGCATGGACCCAAGTGGAGCCCACAGGCCCAGCCAGGTCCGCCTCCCATGCCCACTTGCAACTGGTCAATTGTGTAGGCAGGCAGAATGTACCTCCTGGGCAGCAAGCTCAGTTGAGGGACATCCTTTGCCGCCCAGGAAGTGACCTGAAGGAGAAGCCTTCACCGCCAGATCATAGCATGTGGGAGGAGTGCTGACCCACAAAGGCGCCCACCTAAGACCTGTCATTAAAAAATGGTGAGTTTTGTAACAATGACAAATGGAACCTGGAAGAAACTTGAGAAGGATCGAATATACCCAAGCAGATGTAGGCCTGAAAAAGATGTACTACAACAGCAGAGATTTGGAGAGGGAAGATTCACAGATAACCTCAACTGCCTTGATGAGAGAGCAGCAATGTAGAGTTTTCCAAATTCACCTAGCAAATTTGACAAGCAACTATACAAATACTTAGCCAAAAGAAAGATGTGAAAACTGGGTATTGTACATTGTGTGTGAAAACTTATTTATTTTTCATAGGAAGTTGGCATCATAAAATGGATAGGACCATGACATCTGAACAGGAACTGTTCCAATCTTACCTCACCTATAAACTAAATAGAAGGACTCAAGCAAACCACTCTCTCTCATCCCTAGATCCCCACAATATCAACTGCTAGTCAACGATACAGTGTGATTGTTAAGGATTGACAAGAAAATACATCAGTCATTTTGAACCCTTGGGAGAGAGGGAGAAAGCTACAAATGCTAAATACTATTGTATAAATGCCATTTAAGAACATACCATGAGTACTAATTTTATGACGGCATTTAAAATCTTATCTGGAGTTTTTAAAGCCTTTTAAGTATCTGATCACTATATATTTGGATGAGGAAGAAAGCTCAAAGCTGTTTTCTTTGAGGAGTGTTAAAATCATGAGTCACAGGGAATCACACTACCTTGCCAAGGAACCTATCAAGGACACAAGTTGTCAGCTCCATTCAAGCCAAGCTTCACAAGGCTAATTGACTTACATTGTAAGGATGCATTGCCCTGACAACCTGGGCATATTCTCTACTAGTGTGCCTAGTTCTTTCTTTTATTTAAATACCACTATGTGAGTTCTGTTTTTGTGCATGTGGACAAATCCTAACTGAGAAAGTCTTTGAAGCATCTGTGATCCTTGGGAGACGACAGCTTTCTGCTTCATTAACTACTCATTTTTATCACATTTCCCCTTCTAAAATGAATGGCAATTTTCTCCTCTTTGGCATTATTACTGTGTTTTTAAAATCCCTCTACATAAATTATAGCTTCCTTTTAAGACCAACGCTGTGTGAGCTTGCAAGCTGGAAAAGTAACCTCTTTAACAGACAGTAACCTGCCGGGAATGGGCTGGAGAAGCAATCTTGCCCCAATTAGAAGATTTTAATTTACCTGGCTCCAACAATGAGTTGATTCCTATTGGCATCCAGAGCAAGCTGGGAGAAGTCCCGTACACCTGGATAGCTGAAATTTGAGACCCAAGGCTTCAGATCTGCAAAGAAAGTGAAAAAGAAGGGGGGACAATGACACTGTTTCATATGCAATAAATGTTCTATAGGACATTCTGCTAATGGATTTCCAACTGAAGCTCTATCAATAGATGGTAAAGATATAATCCAGTCATAGTTTTGGCTTTCTTGGAGTACAAACCAATGTGAAAATGTGGCAGAATCATGTGACAGAATTGTAGACAACCCTTAAATGAGTAAACAGCAGTGTCAAATCTGGGAGAATGACAAGTAGGACATTATGGACAAAATTGCTGGCTAGTTGATGACCATAGACCCTATCCCATCAAAGTGGGTGACTTCTTTTATTTTGACATGTGGTTGGATATACCAATCAACTGATCAAGTACGAAGCAAGATGGGACTCCTTTACTGTTAATAATTATATAGATGAGGGTGGTATCCAGTGAATGGGCCTTCTCTGTAAACTTCCCCCACCCAAACCCATATTTGGGACACTCTACCTCAAGAGGCATGCCTAACGCCCATTCTACTATGATTCCTGCACCAGGTAAAAATGTTTCTGTTCTCTCAGGCAAATGGACATCTTTATTTATATTGTTTTTACAGTTATTCAGCCTGGGCTCTAGTGCTTTTTATAATTGTTACTGTACTGATACTGTGGGTTGTTTAGTGTGTTTTATTATATATATATAGAGAGAGAGAGAATATATCACTTTCAGACTTTATTATTATAAAGATATACACAGGTCTAATAAAAAATCAAGAAAGAAATTTTGGAAAAAGCTATTTGTGTATGCAAGGACAAAAAACCAAAAACAAATAAAAAGCTGTTCTACTCCAAACATGCAGGAATTTAAATGTCAGAAACTAACCATGCAGGGGTCAAAGTCATGTAGAAAGCCTACATGGGTCTAGAAAGCTCCGCATTGCAGATCTTCTCTGGTATTAGGAGGATGAGAAGGCCAGGTGACAACTCCCAAGGGATGGAGCCAGCTAGCATATCCTCACTTTCCCCTTGCCTTATTCTAACTGCATGAGGGCTTTAACACCTGGATACACTTTTCATCTTTTATAAATCAGTACAACATTCTCCTAATGGCTCAGCTAGTTAGAGCACCGTGCTGATAATGCCAACATCGCAGGTTTGATCCCCATATAGGACATCTGCATATTTCTACATGGCAGGTGGGTGGATGAGATGATCCTTGAGATCCCTTCCGACTCTACAATTATATGATTCTATTATCTAAATATATATTGACATCATTTTCTCTCAGAATAATAGTGTGATACTCTTTGTTGCTGAAAACTGTGTCAAAAGTACAAAATCTGGAGGAAAATGAGTCCAGGAGGTGCAAATAAGGTTATTCCACAATTAAATCTAAAGACTGAATTTGTCAAGCATCAGAAATCCTGCAGCAGCAGCAGCAGCAGCAGAAGTAGCAGAAAGGTATTGCCAATCCCTACAGAAACACACTATTCCTGAAAGGTATTCAGAATACAATTTCTTCTAACTTTGCCTTTAATCCCTAGAGCAAATGACCTTTCCAAATAATAATGGTTCCCTGTGATTCACTTAGCTCTCCCCCCCCCCATACAAGAGCTATTCCTATAACCCTGTATCTCACCTTCAGATTTCCAACGACTAACCCCCCAAATCAAGGTATTGCCTTGCACATAATGTATGGGGTGTCCTGCCCTCTTCTAAAGGTCCACTGCTACACGAGCCAAGATATTCAGGACACCTCAGCAAGTTATCCTGGTGCAGCAGAATCTGCCAGGCAGGTTAATAATGTCCCAACAATGCAGAAAGTGCAAAAAGAAAAGAAAAGAAAAGCTGCCTGCTGTATTCTGCTTGCTAATGAACCCCTGTTTTTAGCATAGATCCTTAGCAGCAGGAAATCTGTCTGAACCTAATCTACGGAAATAACATGCTTCAGGTAGGTGAGCTGGATAATGCGAACACTTCCCAGACGCCTGGGCATTTATGTTCTCTGATAGGAGGGTCATTTTACAACAATGAACCCTTTTTACAGATGCTGGTCTGATGCTCTAATTTTCTCTTGTCATTTCTTGCCCACGTGAGTTTTCTCCCTCTCCCTGCCTAACCCATTACGATGTCATGGCAGAAAAGATGCGGTGTGTATTTCCTTCCTCCCCCCCCCCACCTTTTCATCATTCACAATCCAACTTCACTGAGGTTCTGCCATCATCTCTCTTTTTAAATAAACCCTGACAAAATTACAGGTAAAGAATTGTGGGGTGAAAAATACATGCACTGTAGGTAGCTCAATCCTTCCTATGATCGTTCTGAGTGTCAGTCAAGCCTGGAAAATAACAGGCAACTGTCCCGATTTCGATTTACGACCGCAGGTGGCAGAGCATATAGAAAAAGCTTCCCCCGATTATTAAATTAAAGGCTGCAAGACATGCATCTCGGTGGCAAAAATTCAAGCCTTTATAGCCGTATCATTGGGAGATGATTAAACACAGCATGGCTCTCTCAGTTAAGGAGACTCAACTACCAGTCATCAGAATTAATGCTGAATACCGCCATCAAGCCTTCTATTGCCTACACCTTTCTGTAAGAGGAAGGGGATAAGTTGGGGAGAAAGTAACAGCTGAGGAAAGACTTTGGGATTTTTCCATTCACCATATTAAATCTCATTACCTAGGGTCACAGGCATCCCCGAGGGCACTGCATCGCTTTTATCTTAAAGAGCAAGCCTCAAAACCATATGAAGGTAAGTGCTGGAATAGGCCTGCTCTACATTAGATGAAGTTTATACATATGGACCCAATGAACTCTAGAATTTGCTTACATTTGACCTTTCTTGGAGAGCTGAGCAGTCTCTTTAACTTTGGCTAAAAGCCCTCAGAAACCGGGCCATGTTTACATTTGCAAATGTATCTCTATATAAACACTATGAAAAATTAAAACCAAAACGGCCCAGCCGTGCATCGCTAGAAGCAGGGCAGGAAATCTAAAAATGAACAACTCAGGGCCTATCATCAAGGCTCCCCTTGTGCTTTGACTTTCTAACCCACAATGAGGGGAAAGAGCCATATTCCCCCCCCCCCTGCCCTTGCTATACACTGCTAAGTTTTCTTTTTAATGGTGTTATGGCTTCAAGTAACCACAAAACCAGTGGTGTGATCCAGAATTACAAAATCCCTCTATACCCAGACTGGGATACAGTAGAAGTATTAAAACTTTGAACACTTTTAGCTTTGTAGAGAGAAAAGGGGGGGGGCAAAAGTAGGCCTACTCTGTGAGGCTAAACCAGTGTGTTGTAGTGTCTAGTGCTGTACTAGGACTGGGAAGACCCAGGTTCAAATATTCACTCAGCCATAAAGCATGCAACTAGTCACTCTTTCTCCCAGACTACAATAGGCTGATGTGCCAACTGCAACTCTAAGCAGATAAAAAGCATTGCCCTGAACTCCTTAAAGGAAGGACAGGGCACAAATGCAATAAATAAATAAATAAATAAATAAATAAATAAATAAATAAATAAATAAACTTTTATTTTATTTTCAGGCAGAAGCCATCTAGATTCTAGAATGTTATGTCTTTGCATCCTATCAGCTGTCCAACTTGTGTATGTTTGAAGGATTTTTTAAAAAAAGTTACAGCAGAAGTGCCTCTTCAAGAAATCTGACCCATAACAGAGCTTTCACGCTGACTTAAGCTCAGTGGCGAAGCTGCATGCTCCGACACCGGGGGCAGAGAGCAGGCGGGGGCGTGGCTGGCGCGTGGCAGGGCACGTTGCCTGCGGGGGGTGGTGTGCATCCTGGGGGCGTGGTGCCCAGCATGGTGGGGGTGCACAGCGCATGTCGGGGTGCGGCCGCAATGGCAACCCCCTCCCCGATGGTGCCGGGGGCGGTGCCTCCCCCCCCAGTTTCTCCGCCAGTGCTTAAGCTTGAGGTTAAATCCAAAGGGAAGATCTGTTAAGCAAGTTATACTTGGGTGAGTGTGTTATCTTTGTTCTAATGAATCATTTGACTTCTACCCTGCACTTTTGTGAATTAACAAACTGACAGGCACGTGGGTTGTTTGGGTTTTTTTTAGAATTGTATACCACTTTGGGTGTGAGGAGAAATGTCACAAGCCCATCTTCCCCTGTGATTGTTCTCCATTTCAAAATTGCAGAGATAAAATGCAAAGTACGCGTGGTCAAGTACAGTACAAGAGACGAAATGAGAAATCCCACCAGCTGAAATGTGTGTGCTCACTTTGCTTTAAATTGTCTTGCCAACTAGAATAGGTGATGGCCAATTCACAAGGCCAATAGGTGTTTCTCAACAAGTGGTATGTGAATGCACTGTTAAGCCTTGCCACGGGATGGAAGTAGTTAGGCGATCAAGTTGCCTGAGTAATTAAGCAATTGGATCAACTGTTCCACCACTCAGGTATTACGTACATTTGTGATCCCAGAGTTTGCTTCATATGAATTTGGCCCATATGCCGGTTGTTTTCTGGAGCATCTTGGTGTTTGTTTGGGTTTTAGCAGAACAAGATTAAGGAAGCAATTGACTGGGCTGCTCTTGGCTTTTGAGGGCTAACTGGCCTGGAAATGAAGAAGAATGAAGAGTGCTTCTGGCAAGTGCATTACTCGCATCCACAGCCAGTGGATGAGCAGCAATCTGCACTTCCAAATCATCAGCAGTCCAGCATTTAAGACAGGAGTCCTTTAGGAATCATATACTAATCCTGGGAGTAGGTTCCAAGTACATCCTGTTCTGCTCTAGAAGAGTTGAGCGTTCTTGAAACAGCAATTAAATTTTGTCCTTCAGACTCATTTTCATAATCTGTGTTCTTTGCTGAACTTTGCAACATGATGTAGTCATGAGAAGTGCCATTCACCATATGCAGAGTGCTTTTCTTGCAACACTGAGCAGGAGCAGGTAAGGTGACTTAACCTCCACTTTATCCTCTTTACCCTTTGCCTATCTAAAAATTCCCTCAGACTGTCATTCCAGGAAATCTTCCAAGCTAGACATTGGAGGTTCACTCTCCCTGTACCTCAAATAAAACACCTTGCCAGAAAGTAGACTAAGCCCTCTTTCTTAGTCACTTCACATACACACCCCAATCTCTTATGTGCTCACCCACAGATATTTGGAGGCTCGGATGGTAAATAAAGTTCAGGTGGAGATCAGAGGTAAAAAATAAACTAAATCTCAACTGGCAATAAACTGCAGGCAGTTCATGTGACAACAGAGCTGTTTATTTACATACCCCAAATTGAGAGCCTACCCTTCCCTCACTTCAGAGCTCCACCAAGGGCAAAAAGTTTGAAAAGTATTGTTGAAAGCAAAAATGTTGTTAGTCTGAGTTTTGTGAGATTTTAAGCATTCTTTGACTGAAAGGTGGGTTTTAAATGAGAAAGAAGATAAGCCTCAAATAGTTTCAGATATTTAGAAATTCCTAGTGAAGGGCTTCAATTCTGCAAAGACGATAGGATGACGATCCCAGAGCACAGGAATGGCAAAGCACTTATTTCTTCCACCCAACACCTAATGGGGGGAAGAGAGAAGTCTGCATTTTGCAGGCATTGACTGTGCAAGGAAGTTCTCCTCCACACAGTGGATGCCTGCAAAATGCTCCCAGAGCAAGGGTTCCCTGACGGACAGTGGGAGCAGACCTTGTTCCTATGAAGCCCTATCTGTACCCACACCACCCTGGTATCAGCTGCAGAAAAGATGGATGTGCTTTGTGGGAAATGGCTTCACGAGCCAAATTGGAATTCCTTGTGAGCCAAGTTTGGCCTGCAAGACTCGAAGTTGCCAACCCCAGATGGAGAAGGTGCTTGGGCTAGATGGACCAATAGTATTTATACCAATTGTATAAATGCAGCTTCCTATGGTTCCTATAGGGTTGGAACAGGGATTTAATGCTGCATATCTGAGTAAACATGCTTATGATCATAATGTAAATCTACAACACTCACGTGATTTCAATGTCTTGTCATGGTTTTTGTATTGTGAAGTCAAGAGGGCACTGGTGTGTTTCAGGGAAAGAATGAACGGAAATGAGTTTGTAAGTAGGAGCTTCTTTCCCTCCCTCCCCCCCCCCCTCTTCCTTAGGTTCCCTCCTCTTTCACGGAACACAAGAAGCTGCTTTAGTCAACAGAAAGTGTGTTTAGGATTGCGGCCTACAATGTTTACATTTTCTGTAAAAGGAACGCTAGCCCTCAGTAAGTGTTCATATGGCATGTCAGCACTGAAAGCGTGTAATCTATGAGCTGTCAGCAGATGCTGTAATCCCCCCTGCTGGAGACGGTGCTGAAAGGCGTAATGAAAATAATAAAAACACCTTGAAAGGCATACCACAGAAAGTCAAAAGAAAAGCATCCCCGAGGATACACATCAGCAGCACCTCCAGAAAACCGCCAGCACCTCCGGCAACCCCTTTAATTAGCCTTCAGGCTAGAGATTTATATCAGAGAACATTGTCATAAAATAAAGCTGATTCAACAATAAACACTTTGGTAATAAAGCAAAACATATTATACTGCTGGGTGCCTGCCAGACCCAGTGGGCAAAAATAAATCCTTGCAATGCCCCCCAAACTACAACTGTAGTCTTTGGAGTCACAGGCTTCACAGGCTCCTTTTGCAACTCTCTTTGTGCATTTCCCACAGAATTTAGCCGTCATTTTTTTTAAAGTGCCTATATTCTATTCCTGCAGACTGACAGCGTCTGTGTATTCATAGAACTGTGAAACTAATTTTCCTCCCTGGTGTTCTAAATAGCTAAATTCCAGTTTGCCCACTTGCTTCTAAGGTTCACAACATTACCAGCATGGGCTTTAGCTGCTGCTGCTGCTGTTGTTGCTGTTATTTATATTTATTTAAGGATATTTATACCACCCTTCATCATCCATTTCAGGGCAGTTCACATTATTATAGTAGCAGTAGTAATAGTAATATATTTACAGAATAAACTATGAAGCAAGTAAAAACACCACTGCAATATGAAAACAGCAGGAGACAGAATTGACATAAGTACTGAAAATGTTTTTTAAAGCCTTGGGAGAATAGAAAAAGTCTTTACTGGGCCCCTTAAAGAAATAACAAGGAAAGCCACAGGCAAGCTTCCCTGGAAAGCGAGTTCCGAAGGCAGGATGCTACATTGGGGGGGGAGGGAATCTCCCCCTGGTCCCCTCTGGTTTGTGTGAGTGCATCACCAGATACAGCATCACCAGATACATGAATATAATGTATAGGCAGATTTAGAAGTGTTCCTTCAGGTACCGGGCTCCCAAGCCACCTAGGACATTTTAGGGAAGCAACAGAACCTTGAAAACAGTCCTGCAGCCATGGGCAAGATGATCCTAGCAGGTAGTCCCAGGTTCTAACATATTTTCTGTTCCCTCATCACAGACATCCCTTTGCACTCAGACTGCAGACTACATTCAAGGTTTCTAAAGAAAGTGCTAATGAATTCCAGCTTACTGGTCTAGGATGGGGTGGAGGTGCCATAAACACATGCTCATCCAATCGTCCAACAGGTATGGGGTTGTCAAACTTTTGAGGCCTATGGGCACATTTGTAAACTGGAGAAACTGCTGCAGCACACACTTAAACCCTAACCAAGCACTCATCACAACCTATGCTATTGGCTTGAACAGAATTCTTCTTTCAAGCCTAATGTCATCAGGGGAGGGTATATTCTGGGAACCAGTGAAAGTCACTAGGGCACACTGGCAATTCCTAGCTCAATGGAACAGCTGAGATTCAGATGTATCTATTCCATATACGATGCCCTATAAATTGGACCACACTAATCAGGAAAGGTAGAAAAAGGAAGGAAGAGGGAAAGGGTTGGAATCATTATGTGCCAAACCTGACTGCAGAATTCTGTTCTTCCAGACCAGCAAATTTCTGTTTATTCCAGTCCTACTCCCACATCCAACAAATCCCAACAGTTCTAGTAGGTTATCCCCAACTAAATCACAGAGTGATCCACTGAAAGCAGTATACATGGCTAACTTAGATCCATGATTTCAATGGGTAGCAGTTCGAAAGCACCTCCAGGTGCAAGTAGATAAATAGGGACCGCTTACCAGCGGGAAGGTAAACGGCGTTTCCGTGTGCGGCTCTGGCTCGCCAGAGCAGCGATGTCACGCTGGCCACGTGACCCGGAAGTGTCTCCGGACAGCGCTGGCCCCTGGCCTCTTAAGTGAGATGGGCGCACAACCCCAGAGTCTGTCAAGACTGGCCCGTACGGGCAGGGGTACCTTTACCTTTACCTACTTGGATACTGATTTAGTCAGAGACTACCCACTTACTTCCTTGGCATTATCAATCCCCTTATGGGTATTTTTAGTTCTGGAAAGACTGGGAAAGGACATGGAGAAAGGGCAAGCTAGTATTTTACAGGATATGGAAGATATGCACAAATTGCTTCTTTTATTATTGTTTCTATTCACTTGCTTTGACATTTCACAATGGCAGATATTTGTGTAACTTGTTCAATTTTGCAACTTCCACCTAATGTGGTATCCTATCTCAACTAATGGGGCCAGATTCAACTAACGGGTCTTGCTAGCAGCAGCCTTCACAAGTTCACCAGCTAGTACAATGGGGCTTCCTCCCCTTCTCCCTCTGCCCCTCCAAATTGGCTTGTGGGGAGGAGTTAGGAAAAACCCCAGAACAAAATGAGGGGAGAGGTGAAGACAGATCATTCCTCAGACAAGCAAAAATGTTTGCGCTGTAGGAGTCATCCCTTAGTGTTAGGCTAAATTCCTCCTATACACTTCTAGGTTTTAACATTGAAATGTACACATTCTCAGTGCTCCATATACAACATTCACAATACTTCAGATAAAGATTTTACAGCTCCATTTTATAGCCACATTCCTCATCCACTGCCAAAGCCTTTAACTTTAATCTTATACATATCTACTAAAAACATCTGAGTTCCATGGGGCTTACTGTTAGGTAACTGAATATTCGATTGCTACATTCTTATTGTTTAACCCAGGAGCTATTGTTAATTCAGGAATGTTTCATAGCCTGAGGGTAACATTGGGGGCAACCTTTCAGATGTTGCAATGCAAGTGGTAGGCAGGGCCTCAGCAAAGGTGATGTGTCCAGACACAAAAAGTGGGCAGAGTAATATGTGTAACTCTTAGGAGGCTGCATTCCAGCCATGCAAAAATTTGAGGTTTGCTGATAGGGGAAGGTGCCAGAGGCAGTGCCAGAGCAGGTGATGTCGAATTTGGGATATCCAGTGTCACTTGGGCTGAACACTCCTCTGACAGCCTGCTATATCCCACCATGGGATCCAGGTCTCCCCCCAGCTCACTGGGTCTCTCAGACACTTCTTGGGGTCCCAACTTATCATTCCCCATCCCACTAACACTCTCCCCAGTTTCATCTAACTCCAACTCCCCAATTTCCTGCCATTCACCTCAATCATCTGATCAACCTCCTACAGCATTTCCACAAGACTCCTAACAATCACAGGTAAGTATGAATTATAACCAGAGACAAGTCACTGGTACAACTATACTCAATACTTTCTACTCTGATTCTCAGGGACAACCCCCACCCCCGGGGACAAGCCTGAAATGTTATGCATACAAAATAGGTATTTTATAGATCTATTTAAATACTTTTGTGAAATGCAGGCTCGTGATCAGGATCGAAGAAGATGCACATCTGACCGCACACAAATTTAAGCTGATTTAAAAAATCTATATCCTAGGTACACACCAGGAAATATGCATACTGTATATATGTACATGTGTGTGTGCGCGCACACATATATCATACAAAGTATTTTTCCCCATGTGTTCAATAGGGAATGATGCATCATGAACCAAATCACTAAGGATTATAATGCTAACATTTCTGCTGATGTAAATACAGACTTAAATAGAACAGGCATTCTCAGCTCTGGACACCATTCCTACTTATGCATATGCCCTCTCTTTCTCACCGATAGCCTGCTTACTCGCACACATAGTCTTCCTTGACATTAGCACTCTTTCTTCTCCGTTTCTGGATGCTTCTGTTTTGCCTCCTGTGATTCCCCATCCCCTACCCCTTAGCTGGAGGTGGCTCTTATTCTGCCTCGGCTCTGTGAAATGATCTCTTTCACTCCTCCTATGAGAGACACTGAATCACTTCCCCTCTTTAATTCACACCGTAAAATCTTCCTTTTCTTTCCAGCTCGTGAGCGACTCTCTGTATGTGAAGCATTTTGTGAATGAAGGGCACTTTTCCCAGATCTGTCTTTTATTCCAGAGGTCTTTCTGGCTCACCACACTGATTTATTTTTATTAGTTCTCATCATGGTTTATGCTAAGTGTCTAAAAACTCCAAAGACAGACAAATAGAAAAGAAATACTGTTGCTGTAGTTGTAAAGTGTGCTGATTTTTACTCTGAAATACTTGCTTTTAAAGAAAAAAAAAAAGAAATTAAAAGGGGGGGGGAGACACACAGCTTTCCTAAAATAGCAAATATATATGGCTTTATTAGTGGCATTATCGAAACAAACAAACCCTACAGAACAGGAAATTGTCAGCATCGGTTTCTCCCATTTCATTTTCACATTTTCACATTCAATGGGATTTCATTAATGGGCAAGAAATCCATAACGGAAAGCCCATGGGTCTCTTTGAAACAACCCGCAACACTGCCAGGCATGTGCGCAATGCAGCAGCTGATGGTCGGTTTATTTTTAGCCAAAATCCATGCTCTAATAGCGTTTCCAGATTGGTAAAAGGAAAAGGTTAACCAGCAAGGCTGCACCGTCTGATGTAGACCCACAGAAAAGGCAATATTCTGACCAAACAGCCCACATGCATCCTTTCCCCCTGCTGCTGTCCATTAAGGGGGGGGGATCCATGGAGGTACCTGACTGCTGCAGTGCAGCTGCCCTGGGAACTGTTTGTACATAGGAACCCAAATCTCTAGCCTCTGTGAAACTGCTTGTGACTAGGCCCCCTATCATCTTCTCCTCTTCTTGATCTGAATGTGCCAGGAAACTCCAATGCTATCATATTCCATGCGTAACATGAAATACTTAGAATACTACTTAGAAAAGGTTCACTAACCTTAAAATTGAGCAGTCCCTACTTACACAACAAAATGGCCAAGAAAAGGCTTACACAACAAAATGGCCAAGAAAAAAACAGGACAGAGGAGGCAAACCATGCAGGGCTCCCTTCATCCTCTTATAAGCTCCAAGGGAATGGGAAGGGCCTTTTAGCCTCGTCTTTAACCAACTAAGCAAGTACCTAACGTACTAAAATCAATATTTATTTTCAAGATGTATTCGTTCTTTTTAAATATTGATAGCTTATACATCACTGCTAAAAGCAGTCCAAGGGGAGGTTACTATCAGAATACATTGTTAACTATCAGAACTAAAACACCAATTGCAGAATAAACCACTCACCATAATTATGGGCAAAGCTGGACAAAGGTGTCCTGCATGTTTGGAACAGGATACCACTTTTAATCATTTATGGGCAAGGCTCGTATTCATACCATAGCATCTAAAGCAGGTGTGGCTTCAAACGTTACTGAACTACAACTCCCATAAGCCCCAAGAAGCATGGCCAATGGTTGTGGTTCAAGAATGTCTGCAGGGGCAAAGGTTCCCCACAGCTGAGCTAAAGAAAAGAAAAGAATCAGGACCTCTTAAGCAACACACACTGTCTTCCTTCAGTCCCTTCAAAATTAAAATAGTCACTTGATGCAGAAAGGAACAAGCAAAAACCTGCTACTGTTTATAATATAGCAACTAAATTAACCTAACATGATGCTATTCCTCAGATACAGTGGTACCTCCGGTTACATGCGTTTCGGGGTACAGACGCTTCAGGTTACAGACTCCGCTAACCCAGAAATAGTACCTCGGGTTAAGTACTTTGCTTCAGGATGAGAACAGAAATTGTGCTCCGGCGGCATGGCGGCAGCAGGAGGCCCCATTAGCTAAAGTGGTGCTTCAGCTTAAGAACAGTTTCAGGTTAAGAACGGACCTCCGGAACGAATTAAGTACTTAAGCCGAGGTACCAGTGTATCCCTGAAAAGTCACAACATTTGAGCTTGTTTCAAGCACAAAATCAGAGCATTCTTTCAGGCTACTGGCATTTGCAAACTACAATAGGACAAGCTTCTAAGTAGTGACTCGCCCAGTTGTTTATGGTGAGTGATGGTCACCTCATGGGAACCAGATAAAGAAGATTACAGTGCTTCCCTCCCTTCTCCCTGTGTCTGTGAGGAAAATCCCAGAGGTAAGTCTCACTTCAATGGAGCTTATATAAGCAAGCACAGGCTTGCAGCCTTAGTCCAATAATGACTAATAGAGGAATATGTGCCTTAGGTTAAAAAAAGAAACAGAAAGTTTAATACTTATCTGGAAATCTGCCATATCACATTGATCAATCACTTCTATTGATTGGCACCTGCTCCCCTTCTAAATAAACCTTGCTCAGAGAACATACCAGTTATATCTTTCCTACCTCTCTTAAAAGGAAGATTTCCTCTCAAGTTGTTAAATAACAAAGGAGGCTAAAAGGGAAATTCCAAGAGGGAATTCAATTAGCAAATTCTAAATAAAATTAACATGCTCTCTGAGAAGCTGACAATCTAGCAAGTTAATTATTGCTGGGTGCAGTAATCGACACATAGGAATGCCCACAGCACTTCTAAGCAGTTAAGTAGTTTGTGAAGACAGAAAAAGATACACATTCATTAAAAGCAACTGATTAACCCCCAGGAGGGGGGGAACGACAGAAGTTTTATTTTACACTGCTCACAGTTTTATAAGCAAAAGCCTTCTCACAAACTTTTTACATTTGATTACTTATGCTAAGGCCCCTGTTCAAACACCTCTAAGCACAGAATGGCTGGTGCATCCCAGTGCTGTGTTTTGTGTTATGCTAACACCTAGAGTCCATACAAAACTTTGAAGAAGAGCTATATTGCACATGCAAAAAGTTCCAAGCTGTAACCCTGGAATCTTGAAGAAGGGCCAGCCGCCACCAATCAATGCAGATAATGCAATTCTGACCTAGATAGACCTACCGACTGACTCCATGGAAGACAGCATCTTATGCTCGTCTAGCTACAGAGCTTTCTTGCTGGTCATGCCTGAACTTCAAAAGAAGCCAGCCCCGCTCCCTCTCTGCAATGGCCTTCCACCAGCTTGCAAATACATTTCTTTTTTAAATGGGTCTGCCAAACAGTTGATGCTTCAGCTCCTAGGGTGTTTTTTGTTTTGTTTTTTTGTTTTGTTTTTGCTGCCGTCACCTGATTCCTCATCTTTTATCTTTTATTTTTAACTGTTGTTGAGAGCTGCCTTGAGCATTTTAATAGAAAGGCAAGGTGTTGATGCTTTAAATAAATAAAGTGTACAAGGGCTACATTTGCAGATCACAGCAAGCCGCAAATAATGGTTTGCTGTAGAAACAAAAAACCTTGGGTTACCATTACATCTAACCTGGGAATTGTGTCTAGCTTTGCCCCATATGAACCATGATCTGAAGGCCATATTTGTTCTTGACTTTGTCATTATGGCTTGTTTCAGCAAAACAAACCATGCTAAAATAAACAAAGTCAAGAACCCTCAGTTTGGCTATAACACTAAGCCAAGATTGGTTGCTCCCACTCACTTGCCAACTGTGCTTTCAAAGAAAAACCATTAAGCAAAGCTTAGCGTGAAGTCTAAAGTAGCCAGTATGAATGGTCTTAGCATAACAGGTCTAAAGTAGAGCCATGGGGAAGTTATCCTTTGCTTGCTGGTCTGGCACCACAAGTCACACTTTAAGAAACAATAAGAAGGACTAAAGTACGTAACCAATTTTGTTCTCGTGACCTTGGGGGCTTCAGGTGGAGATTTAGCCTATACGCCACCCATAACGCTCTGCCTAAAATCAAGGCTCCTATGAGCTATCCAAATGTAGCAAGATAAACTGAATTTCTCTCTGTTCAGCAAATGGATTCTCTCTTGCGCTGCCCAGAGTGGCGGGGCTCAACATCCTGGGCTCTGTTCTCCCAAACTAGCAATGGTGTGGTGGCTGATTGGTATCTAAGCCACAGTGAAACAGTGCCATGTGGATCACTTTCAACATCGTCTGGATTTCAAGCAGCAGCAACTACTGCACAAGTCTCTCTATGTGTGTTCAATGGGATCAAATGGAATTTCCTACCACAAGCTCCTAGCACTGCACAACACAACACCACACAGAGTCTACATCATACTTTTTCCGTGGCTGATCATTTGGAACTGTAGCCAGAAAACAAGGGAAGCTAGAGGTATCCAGCAGCTCATAGGTACAATTTAGCTGTGGCTGTCTAGTTCGTAATATAAACGGTTCCTCTAGCAACAGCCTTTGGCATTGTACAAACTGCTTCTATTGGTTTGTTTATGTACCTATTTCAAACATTTTTTTCCAGCCTCTCTAGAACCCCAAGGCAACTCATAAACAATTTAGAAACGTACAAAACTCTGAACAGTAATAATAATAAAACATAAAATAGAGCAGCAAAAGAAAAGTAATATTCACCAGAGGCACAAAATTAATACAAATCTAAATAATCATTTCTAACCTGATCCCATTTAAACCACAAATGTCAGTGCGTTCAGGATAATTCAGCTTTGCCTTCCGTTCCAACAAGCCTGTCACTACATTAATGGTTTAAACAGCCAAACAGGTTCTCAGTTAGTCCCAGGGGTTTTGCCTTTTGCTCTTTCCCAATAAAGCACCTTGTCCAATTTACTGAGCAGTTAAAAAAAATATCAAGGTTTATTTCCTGGTTCCATAGGATGAACGTTAGAGCCGGCATTTTATTTTGCAGGCTTAAAGGTTTCACTAATTTAATTTAATCCATTTAAGTACAGGTAATGGAATAAAAGAAAAGAGAAGAACAAAAGATAACAAAAAAGCCAGGCTGCTGACACATGTGAAATGCAGCAAGAGCAGTTCACTTCCTCTAGGACAGTCTCAGGAGATGCGTCCAAAAAAAGTCAGAAGGGTCTGCAAGCTTTCAACCTTTCCTTCCTATTCTCAAAAGGTCACAAGTAGCTTCACTCATTTGTCCTGATTGGAGAATTCAATTACAAGCACACTTCCATATCCCAAAGGGAAAAAGCAAAATCAACACTTCACTTCAGAAATAATTAAAACTGGAAAATGGGCTTGAAAGTGCTTCAATGGAAGCATATTGAACACCATGAAAGGGTAGGCAATATCATTGTATGGATATTAAGGCCAAGTAGAACTCATTCTTCCATTTTCCTTTCACTAACAAGAAAGTATCTAGCTCTTAAAGCTGTGGATAAATGTTTTTTAAAAGTCAGTTGGCAATGTCTGGTTAAAAACACAAGAAGAAAGACAGGATATTCAATGCCCTGAACATTGCTCTGTTGCTATCCAATAATAATCACTATCCCTTAACCTTGTATCAACTCTGCCAAAAACCCTTAATACACAGGGTTGAAAGGTATACCTACCACATACTATCAAGAGAGAATGACCATCGCTTCATTGAAAGACAGAAGATGCTAACTTTACAAAGAACACCACCAATTAGAAGTTCCCAAAATTCCTGTTTTAATTTGTGGAAGAGCAGGTTTTGTAACCCGAGAGATGAAGAAGAAACTATGTGAGCAGTATATCCCACTGAACAAGCTCATCTTGCATCTCATTAGAAAACTGCATTGTAAGAGGAAGTGACAATCGAAATCCACCTAAAATGCTTATTCCCAAACCAGAGCAGAGAGATCAGAAGGGAAGGACTCCCACCTTCAAAAGAAATCATTGGGTGCTCTCTTCTTGAACACTGCTGCTCATCTTCAGAGTAAACAAGGATATTCTGCGATGCAGAGAGGTGAACAGTGAGAAGGAAAAGGCTTGGCAATGATAGTGGAACAGCCTTTAATCTTGAAACAACCATGACTGAAGATGTGCTGCACATTCAGCGTCCAAGGTAGGGCCCCCGAAGATACCTGAAATATAAAGAAATAAATTAGGGAAAAGGTGGATCTCTTAGAAAAAGAATATTGAATAGGTGAGATTATTTTGTCTCTCACATAACCAGCCCACATGATGAGTAACAATTTGCAACAATGTTCAGAACAGCAGCACTGAAAACAGTCAACATGACATTAGATCTTTGGTGACATGACCATCATTTATTCCACATATGTTGGGCTCAGTTTATACAAGTACACAGTGTCTCTTAAGGTTGCATTACTGTTGACAATTGGCAGTATTCAGCTAAATTCTTGCAATGGGCAGACATTAGCACTAGTGCAATGGGATTTCCCCCTCTCCCCCCCCAAATCTGCTCCAAAACAGATTTATGGAAGCACAGGAAGGGGAGTACTTTCCCAGTTCTCAAAACGTAGTATTTCGGACCTGGAAAAATATAATACTTCCCTCCCAGAAAGCTACTCACTCCTATATTCATCACTATATACATTTTGCCACGGAAAATATGTTAGAACAAGTTTCATAGGCACTACTGGATGTTGCCTATGACACAGCGAGCGACAAGCAAAACTCCCCATCACCACCATTTCATGAACTTTAAAACTTTCTGAACCATTTTAAATCAGAAATTGGAGAATAGGTGCAGGGAGAAAAGCATGAGGTGAGAAGCCCATTCTATGAACAGAACTTTGCTTGCGGTTCTTTAAGATCCAACACTTTTTCCAGACTTGACAGATACTTGTGGGACTATTTCACAAAGGTGAAAAACCATCATACACAATTGTACTGTAGTCCCCCGTCCTCCTATAACAGTTGTGAACAGACTCGCTGCAGGGAGACAAAAATGATGGAGTTGTTGGCATCTGAGGACGGGTAAAGTGAAGCTGACTAAGTGACCCAGAGCTGGCTGTACATAGCCAGCCAGCAAGGAAGTTTGAAGAATAAGAAAATACTAAGAAGTAAAGGTTCCTGAAATAGCAATAGAGTGTAGGAGGTGAGGGCAGACTTGCAAATTCTGGTAGGGTTTTTAAAACACAGATAAATACATTTGACACTTGATGAGCACTCCAGAAATGCAATCACACAGCAACTAAGACCATTAAAACTGGTTTACAGGTGACAGTGGCAAGTAGTTGTGTGGCCTGTCACATGTAACCCCACAAGGTGCTATCCAGTGTGTAACCGTGACAACACACAACCACTTTCCACACAGCACTCACTTTAGCAATAAGAGGACTAACTGAGGAAGGCACAGGAAATCTTGGGTGGGAGGTCTGAGTAATAATATATAGTGACAAGTACTGGAAAAGTGCCAATATCTCCACACAGAGACATCATATTTAGTTAGAGAAATCTCTGGATCCAGAATCGGCTTCACATTTATTGTGCTATAAAGAGATTATCTGAAAGAGTGCTCAAATTCAGTTGGGGCATATATTGTCCAGTTTTGCAGAATGGTCCTGGGGCCCACAATATTAATTGCTGACAAACCAAATGTAACTGAAAGGCCTACCAGACTGTCAAACATGATTATTATTCAAGTCGCGCCAGTACCAACAGCAACAAAGACATTAGACTCCTTTTAAAGAAACAATAAGAAGAAAGCCACAATATTTTTGAAGGCATATGTTGCTGCTGACTATGTACTTCAAGGGACGAGTTTTTGGTGGTGGTGTTGTTGTTTTTAAGAATATTGTCAATAAAACTAAGCTGTGACTCCTCAAGCTCTCAGTGCAATCATCATCACCAGTTCAGTTCAGAAGAAGTTAAACTTTACAACTCCAAGTCCCCACTCACTAAAACTGGAGGTGGGGGGGAGGGAAGAATGCTGCTCAAATTAAAATTTTCTCCACAGACTGTGATAAATGAGAGGGAAAACTCAGTGTGAATGTCTAGTGACTTCAGCAAGTGCTGTGTTTAAGAAAGAGCCTATATAATCAGGCACCACGGGAACTTGGCCTGACACCGAGGGCTACTAAAATTAAGGGAAGGCATCACTCTGACTGTAGTGAGCTGCGAATCAAGGCATTGCCGGGGCTAAATGAGCACTACGTGAGATCGTACAGGGTGTGGTGTGCATTCCAAAAGTTTTGTTCAATTTCCAAGTGGTCTACAGACAACGCACCTGCTTTTAAGAACCTTTGAGAGGCCGGCTCAAATGCCTTCAGTATTTATTTTGGTCTTTCTAGTTTCATTTGTAGAAACAAAGTAAAATGAGCAAGAGTTTTTAAGGACAACTCGACATTCAAACTTACAGAAAAAACAAATGTTCTAAGTTTCCTTCATCTATCTGTCTATCTATCTATCTATCTATCTATCTATCTATCTATCTATCTATCATCTATCTATCTATTACTCTATTTATCTATTACTATCTATTTATCTATTACTATTGACTTCTTCGGGTAGTGATAAAGCGGGATATCAAATCCAAAGTCTTCTTATTAGCCCAGCAAAGTTGTTCACCATTTGTTATCTGTGAATGGGGCGGAGCAGTTATCCAGTAAAGTCACCCCAGAACCTTCATGGCTGAGTGAAAGGTTGAGGCTGGGTTTCCCAAGCACCACACAGTCATGTCTTCCTGCTGTAAGTGAACCACCGCACCATACTGCACCCTCGTAATTCCCAAAACACAGTTCCCCCAGCAAGACACCTATCTTCAACCATTCCCCTCTGTTTAAAATTGCTTGGTTTTTCATGCTGCTCTTTTTAATCATGTAACTTGCTCTACTTCACTTCTATTTCCACTCAGGATTCCATTGGAACTTCTTTTAGCTTATAAAAGTCTTCTTGCCCTCCTTATCTTTCTGCTTTCTTATCACTTATCTACTTCGCTTCATTTTATTGCCTTCTTATCAAGCAAAAATAATCTCATTGGTTTGTTATCTAGTGTTTGCATCTCCTTTACTCTTGTTATTCTTCATCCTCTGGAGTGCCCTGCCTCCTGATATTAGAAAACCTCCCTGGGTTTCTGGTTTATAAATACCCCTTTTGAAGACATGTTCCTTCTTTCCCCAGCTTTTACATGGAAGCTCATTCTCCTTCATTTCCTTTCCTATTGTATTCCTTGTGCTTCCCTGCCTTTCTGTCTATTAAATTGTAACACTGCAGCCAGGACCTCTCTTTCAGCTCACTTACTGAATAGTGCTGCATTTTGAAAGCCCTTCAGAAATTATAGGTTGGGTACAAAAGTGCCAATATGGTCAACATAGACAAGCTGTGTTTGCACCCTCATGCTACAAACAAGACTGGTGAAATCAAATCCAAGACGCGTTATTCCATTTTTGGAATCGCTTGCACGACCACTTGCATAAATGGAAGGATTTGTTTTGCATTTTAATACAAATCTACCTAATTAAGACACAAATTGAAATATAGCTATCCTTCAAAAGTCACAAGATGGACAAGATGGTACATGAATTGCCCTGTGGTAGCAACTGGGGGAGAGAGGGGTCATCTCAGCTAGAGCACCACAAGTTACTAGTATTACTACTAATCATTGCCTGCCTACAGTGTCAAAACCCATCATGGACTAAACACGTATATGCTGTGACTTATATGATCAGAATAGTTGGATAGGGCTTTGTAGGCCAAGCACCTGCTCCATGCAGGAAATCCAGAGGGAGAGCGTTCCAAACATATGTTTGTCCAGTCTCTGCATGAAGACCCGAGAGCAAAGTAGTGCCTACCACCTCTTCCAGGTAAGTTGCTCTAGGGTTAAGCTCCTCATGAGCATCAGAGCCACTTGGGTAACATGAGACACTCCCTTTGGAGAGTGAGAATTGGCCATTGGTGTCTTGTGTGTCTGCATCATTAAAAACAATGCAGAAATAACAGCTCCACAGAGGCATGTAAACGTGATTGGTTTGCTGTTAACGAAACATTCCCTATCACATTTGCTAGTGCTAAACTAGGCTTTCCCATTTGCTGGCTCCCTGCCTCTATCTATCTATCTATCCATCCATCCATCCATCTATCTAATATCTTTTAATTGTATCAGATGATAACTACTTATCGGCTTCATTTGGAAGAAATGTTCAGCCAAATGAATTCCATCAGATGCAGTAGGTGGCCATCAATGTTCTGTGGAGACAAGGGAGGCAAACAACTTGCCCCTAAAGCAAAAGCTTCAGAAGAATTAGAAATAGCTTTATGAACAATAAGACACTTCTTCTCTACAGTGCCCCCTGCCAGGCTTCCATAGGCCATGTGCTAATTAGCAATACCAAAAAAAGGATAAATAAGTAATGTGTTACTGCCAACCATAATCTTTTCTCTTCTGGAAACATAATTTTAATGAAAAAAGGATTCTGCATGTAGAATTAGGCTGTACTTCCATGATCAAAAGATGGAAGATGAGAACATCTAATCAACTGACTTGACACAGAAGATTCCCCACCCCCCTAAAAAGTAGTAAATCTTTTAGAGAAGAGACTAGAGACAAACCTTGTATATAAAATGCTGTATTTTACAAACTGACACAACAGAACTACATAAGAAGAGCTGGATTAGGCCAGTGGCCCATCTAGTTTACTATCCTGTTCTCACAGTGGCCCATCAGATGTCTACGTGAAGCCCAAAAGCAGAACCCAGATGCAACAGCACTCTTCCCACTTGTAATCCCCAGTAGACTTAATGTCTCCAAGAGTGGAGGCAGCACGTGGTAACCATTGCCAAACTTGCTGCGTGGCAGATCAAATGTAGGTGCTATCTTCAGGTAGTTGTCTATAGGTACCTATCCATGTAGCAAACTGAGGTTCACAATCCCCCTGAAATCACTTGGGAATCTAGAGAAGCAAAGGAGAACTGGGCGGTGGGAACAGTCCAGAGCAAACGTCAATTCAGCTTTTCTATGGATTTATATTTGGTCCAACTGAGCTTTAAAGAGAGGATTATCGCAGGGAACGCTCGGGGGGGGGGGGGAGAGGAGCACTCAGGCATGAAGCTTTAAATCAAGAACTGTGCCTGGAATGAGCAGAAGAAAGGTAAGTGTGGATAAACTTACAGTGTTCACTTTTCAAGTGTTCTTGAAGAACATTAGAATACAGCGAACAATAAAAACAGATATTGTCAAGAGCAACAAAACTACTAGACAATTTAGTTAAACAACAGTCTTGGCAAAGTCAGTCTGTAACTCAAGGCTCCCACTTAAAAGTTTAGGAGCAGTATAAGAATGATGAAGTAATGTAAACAATTCTTCAGATCAACTTCCATAACCAGTTTGTGCTCCCAAAATAAAAATCCTGGCTTACAAAGCTGATCTGCGGCATAGTGTATGTCCCATTCTCACACAGACTGCTCACATGAGCTGCTAATTACCATCCTATAGGGCGAAAAATACGGTATGTACAACTAGCTATAGAGAAAGAGTGAATTGGCCATTGGAATGTCAGCCCCTCAAGAAAAATGTTAGGTCGACTGCTTTTCATGAAATTGCCAAGAACCACCCTGAAGCAAAAAAACTATTATTATTAATACTGAGCAGCCAATGCTGTTATAATTAACAATGGCTGAGCCTCTTATTGATATCAAAGTATAAAGGTAAAGGGACCCCTGACCATTAGGTCCAGTTGCGGACGAATCTGGGGTTGTGGTGCTCATCTCGCGTTACTGGCCGAGGGAGCTGGCGTACAGCTTCTGGGTTATGTGGCCAGCATGACTAAGCCACTTTCTGGCGAACCAGAGCAACACACAGAAACGCCATTTACCTTCCCGCCAGAGCGGTACCTATTTATCTACTTGCACTTTGACATGCTTTCGAACTGCTAGGTTGGCAGGAGGATATCAAAGTATAGCAACCTGCTAAAAGCAACATGACCTGAAATTCGTATTATGCTCATTTAGTCAACTCTCTGATACAAGGAGCCTTGCAAATGGCATTGTTATATAGACTCTTTAGCTGCTTCAATACACTCCAGAAAAGGCTTTGAGACATTCAAGCACCATTGCAGAGCACTCAGGACACAGAGAAGTGCTTAAATGTAATGTAGTAGTTATTATTATTGTTGTTAAGGAGACAGTATCTGTTCCCATCTTCCTGTACAGACAGGACCTACATAATATTTACCAATATTAAACTGGGATTTCTGGTTTTCAGGCTTCAGTGCTTTGTTTCCTGTGCCATCAACACTCTGATCCTACTGCAAACCAGGAAAACTAAATGACAAAGCCAAGGACCTCAAGAGTGCAGTAATAGCTTACCTATGCATCCAGTAAACTGACTTCAAAGGCCAATCCCAATCCTTACATCTGAAAGTGTTTAGTCCTTGCAATTCATTTCTCTAGCCTGTGGTTCTGCTGAGTTCCTGCTTACCACTCTGGACCTTGATTTTGCCCAATTTCAACAACCCACTTGCTGCTTGTTCCTCGCCATGTCCTCTGGAAGTTGACCGAGCCAATTTTAGATCCTACACCTGATCTGGCCTACATAGACAGGCAGCCAGCAACCTAGGTCCCAGAACATGGCTCCCTGAAGCCTAACCCTTATGAGATTTCAGACAACAAGCATTAAGGCAACAAGATTATTTATTTGTTATATACGTTGATTTACATCCTAGCAGCAGCATCGTATGGAGGCCGGATAAGAGGGTCGTGGCCCTTGGCTTGTTTTTCTAGAGGGGCGTGACTAGGCGCCTCCACAACAGGCTCTCTAATCAGAGCCTGGCTCTGGCGCACAAGGAGCTACAAAGACAGTCAGCTTCCTTGCACCCAACTCCACCAGTTGCAACTCCATTCCCAGGTCGAGCCTCACCCCGAAGCGGAGAGAGGAGAGTGGGTGGCAACATTGCCACCCACTCTCCTGGGCTGCAGCATGTACATATCCAGCAGCAGCTCCATCCTGGGAGTGGAGAGAGGCTGTGGTGTGCGCGAGCTCCCTCTGCACCCCATCCTCCTTAGGGGCGTGCTCTACACACACACCTTGGGTGTCATGAGCTTATGCTGCACCGCTGTATCCCACCTTTGTTCCATTATGTAACCCAAACCAGTGTTTCACACCAGACTTCAAGTCTGCCTCCCACCCAGGCACTGGCGAGATCCAGGATGATTAGGCTTCCATATGCTATCCGACACATGCAAACAATTCCAGAAAGTCCTTACACAAGTCTTTACATGGATTGAAGCTCTGGTCACTGCAATCAAATGATTTCTTATGAACAGAGGAACCTCAGTTTCTGCACAGGCTTACCAAGACTACAAGGGCTGCCCCATTCATTTAAACAGAGGAAGTCAATCTACATGCATTTTTCTTTACATGCTTCCATCGAAATGAATGGTGCTGTCTACACAAAGCAGAATTTAGTATCCACACAAGAACATATACAAAGTTCTTGATGAGAGCAATTGTATTTGGTGGAATTAACACAGAGAAAGCATTTGGGGATCTGTAATATAGATCCTATACTGTATTAAGAACCTACTGAGATCTAGCAGGAGCCTTCTGGTTATTTTTTTAGAGCTTGCTGAAACATTCTTATTTAGACAAGCCTAACAAGATGCTTAGAAAGTTGAGGTAGTTTTAATCTGTTTTAGCATTTTGACTTTTGTATGTTTCAAACAACTGTTGTGATCCCCCCTTTTGATTTTATTGTTTTATATTTTTGCAAACCACTTTTGAAGTTTTTAAAGAATCAAGCGGTGTATATATTTTACAAAATAAATAAATAAATGATCGTTACATGAAGAGAAAAATAGCCAGAAGAAAACTCCAATCCAGCTAACTTCTCTCAAGGCTGTAAATGGGAACAACTTCATATGCAACACTGAGAGTTTATCCACGCTTACCTTGCCTTGCACAGTCCATGCTTTAAAAGTTCTGTGTCTGAGCAATCTTATTTTTTATTTTTGCACCAGAGCTTTCCCCATGAAAGCCTGCCGTTTAAAGCTGAATTGGTGCATATGGCAAACCTCCGAAAACCTGAATTGTGTTTAAGCTTTAAAGAGCAAGTTTTTGTGGGGAAAGCTTCAGGGCAGAAAAGGGCACTTGGACACCAGCTTTAAAGTGTGGTCCTGTGCCTTAAAATGAGCAGGGCAAAAGGCAAGTATGGATAAACTCTGATAATCCCCTGTATTTTGGGGGGCATAGCCACCAATTTTATTTTAACCACATCTATTTAGCAATCATGATAGAAATAAAATGATGGAATGGGAGAAAAATGCTTTACTGTAGTGCAAAAGTAGAGGGAGATTTTCCATTCTGACAAGTGTGTGTGTGTGTGTGTGTGTGTGTGTGAGAGAGAGAGAGAGAGAGAGAGAGAGAGAGAGAGAGAGAGAGATTGCCTGTACGTTTTAATAAGGAAGGAAATAAAGAAGGGAAAAACTGTAGCACTTTTATGGTTGGCTAAATTCACACCAGGAGCAGTGGGTAGAATCAAATGAAGAGAAGAAAATTCAAAAACCTCATTGGCTGGATAAACACAAAGAAATATAAATGTTATAAAACCCGACAGCTGTGTCATGCAGAAGTGACAGACTGGTCCAGTGAACATTACATTGGGGGGGGGGGAGAGAATAGTTGTTTTTTTAAAAAAATCGGAATCCTCTTATAATAAAAGTGAGCCCCTACACTTTTTGCTTGCACCCATCCATCACCAGTCAAGATGCCCTCCTGTCTGACCTTTTCAAAACATCATGTTGCAAAACAAAGGCAGAGGAGGGAACATTTGTGCTCCAGCTCTGGAAAGAGACTGCAATTTACCCATAACTATGTTTATTCCATGAATAGTAGATTTGTCTTACAACACAGAGCAATGCAGTACAATTGCATTGCATTATTTACCAGACCAATCAATCATGTTTATAATGTCACGTCTTCAACTGGGACATGGAAGTGCCTTGTTTCCCTACAAGACATACTAGAATTGCTAAATTTCTCTCTTAAGATCATAGTCTCCTTAAACACTGTGTTATAGAGAAGCCAAGAATTGATGCCCATGCTCTTTGGCATGTGACTGGCTAGTTGAAGTTTCCTCTCAAGGCTGATCATGTGAATTCAAGTGTGCTTGAGACCATGCGGTAGGAAGAGCACATTACACCATCAATCCCTATAGACCAGGCTTCCTCAAACTCGGCCCTCCAGATGTTTTTGAGACTACAATTTCCATCATCCCTGACCACTGGTCCTGCCAGCTAGGGATCATGGGAGCTGTAGGCCAAAAACATCTGGAGGGCCAAGGTTGAGGAAGCCTGCTATAGACCCTTAATGTTGCAATCTTCCTTGAGGGGCGGAGCAGGAGCACTAACCCTCCTTACAGCTCGAAGATGCTCAGCGCTCTGGAGTGTGCATACCCTTGGCAAGACTGCTCAAAAGGTAAAGGTCAGGTGGCAGCAGAAACAAAAGCATCATGTGGATCTGATCCTTTTTTAGTATCCTGATGCAATGCCTGTGGAAGGCATGAGACATCGCACCTGACAGTCTTAAGTTGTTCACAATCACTTCCACAAAGCAGCATGCTCAACACGCAAGCCTGGGGGAACTTCATCTTGGTATTGGTTAATCTCATTAATTGGTATCTCAATTAATTGACCAATACCATTAATTGGTATCTCATTAATCACCATTTGCATGTATCTCAAGGTAATTTGCAAACATAACATAAAAACAGCTAAAATGGTTTTAAAAATAGTGCAATAACTAAATATAGGTCTAAAAGCAATACAAAATGAAGGCCTAAGGCAGTGACATTTTCATTCCGTTAGAAAAGCTTGTCGAAATAAAAACGTCTTCGATTGTTTCTGGGAGGTACAGATAATGGGCACATATCTGTATCTCCAACAAGCTCTGTAAAGCCATGTTCCTCATCCCTGATCCACTGATGGATGATCAGGGACATAAGCAAAAAACCACACAGATATTAAAGATTTTTGACAGCTTAAAATCTCTCTCTCAGTCTTTGAAAGGAAGATGACACTTAGGAACTACTGGCGAAGGCAAATAAACAATCTGTAGCAAGATTCAATTTGGGTCCAAGATGAGAGCTTTTACTTGCAGTTGACTAAAACTGAGGCATCCTTCGGCTGCGACCAATTTCTTTCAAACCCAGATGTAGGACTTGTGGCTGTACTGCGTGCTTCAGGAGTTGGGACAGAATGTCCTGTGAGCATAACAGATTATTGGGAGGGAAAAGATGGCTGTTCTCATTCTTAACTAAAGACAGGTGGACAGACCAACCTTTGATCACTTCATATTTAAAAGTATGGCTATCATCTCAAAACTTCTTAGAATGAGTTTATGAAAGTTGTAGGATATCCCACCACCCCCTGAAGAATATGAAAATATCTGTACCAAAGGACATGTCAGAGAGGAGTAACTAATGTGATGTGAAGCAGTAAAAACTTAAATACAAATACAGTGGTACTTTGGGTTACATACGCTTCAGGTTACATACATTTCAGGTTACAGACTCTGCTAACCAAGAAATATTACCACAGGTTAAGAACTTTGCTTCAGGATGAGAACAGAGATTGTGCAGTGGCGGTGCAGCGGTAGCGAGAGGCCCCATTAGCGGAAGTGGTGCTTCAGGTTAAGAACAGTTTCAGGTTAAGAACGGACCTCTAGAACGAATTAAGTTCTTAACCCGAGGTACCACTGTAGTCCAATATGAGTTAAATGAGTTAAGTTATGTATTAAATTATGTTAGTAAAATAACACTAAATTGTTAAAAATTAAAAACAAAATCTGCCAAATTTGCAATCCTCCTCCTAGCAGAATCCAAAAATTGTAGGAACTAGTTTGTGTCATGCTGGGTCTACTTTCATGCTTACATCAATGTAAGGAAAAGGCCTTGATCCGCCTTGGCCAACCTTGTGCCGTCCTGTCAGCAACAGCTAGCAGGAACACCCGCTTACATTCAGGGAAGGATCATGGAATATTTGTGAGGGAGACATGACTCTGAGAGCTCTCCCTAGCCCCAAGTGGCTATGGGTATGCATCATCCACAAAGTCTGCAGTATCTGCACACCAGCAGCAAAGAAGTGGAGGCCCTGAAGCTGCCGTACCACTTGCAGCTGCTACCCTTTCATATTTGGTGTAGTTTATGATCTATACGAAATACAACAGCTATGCCTGCATTCCCCTGCTGCCTTGGCTGATCCCTGTACTGCAGAGAACTCAGATCTAAAAGTACATTAGTTCCATAGTAACTTGACTTTTTAAAAAGATAGGGAGAGGGAGAGAAAGAGAGAGGTTTTTTCTAATTAATTAGAGATTCGGGTGATATTTTGTCAATTTAGTTTAATTATCTGAAGCAGAAATGTATAATGCTAAATTTAAAAGTTTTCAATAAACCTATATCGTGATTTTCAGCTGAAGCAAATGGTTTCATTTTGTGTCGACTTACAAAGCTCAGTCTAAGGGGCTTCTTCTTGCCATTATGAGGACTTTAGAATATTTCCCAATGCAACGTGCTGAAACATACTTGCTAATTCAAGTTCTGAAGAAGTTTAGAGAACTGGAGAAACCAGAAACTGGGAGGGGGCAGGGAACAACCTAGGACACACATATTATTTCCTGAAAATTAAAAAGCAATATTTTAAAGGAACATTGCCATGTTTGAAGCAACTCTCTTGAAAATTAAGAACAAGCTGAAAAATTGGACCCCAATCCAAAGCAATTTTAGCAGGGCCACAGTAGAAACTAACGCACAACTGGCAGCATTTTGAACATCTTTGTCAAGCCAAATCTGCAACCAGAACTATCTGAAACCCTTTTACCTGTTTCATCAGTTAATTATCCGATTTAAAAGCTTCCAAAATACCTCTAGCTGGGCACGATGCTTCTCCCTGCTCACTCTTGAATTGTGCCATGAGTGTTAATAATTCAATGTGACTGTATGCACAAGGAAGTTGGCCAGCTTTGCTCTTATATTCTACTGCATTTTAATTTTATTTCAACTGGAAACCGCCATGGTCCCCTTGATGTGTTTTAGATTTACAAAGGGAGGACGTGGAGCGAGCATCACTTCGCAGCCAAGGCTTAGCTAATCTGTGTTAAATCCAGCAGGCCCTCAGACATGAGTTTGAACACATGACCGTACCCTCTCAAGATTTCACAGCATCACCTTTTACAAACAAGCTCTGAGCCAAAAGGCATCCAAAGAACCCATAAATGTTTCAGCTTTGGAACAAAACAAACAGATTTCCTTCCCCTCCCACTGGTTGTGCCCAGCACTCCGACTTTATTGTATACATCCTTCAGCAGCAGGCAGCTGCTGTGCTACATTAACTTCTCCCATTGACAAGCCAATGGAGCTACTTTCCACAGCTCCAGCTACTGCACTCTGGACGGATGTTATTTTAGAGGGAAGCGTGTTCCTCCGAAAGGCAGGCAGTTGTACAATGTCACTACAGAGAAATAGGCAGCTAGTAAATATGTAAATCAAATTTGCTTCCTCTACAAACAGCACAGAGCTTCTCCACATAAAGCTGTCAATGGGAGATGAAAAGAATCCCCCTTCCCACCCAAACGCCTTAGTAAATTGAAAAATTCCAAAAATCGATAGAATAACACACCACACACACACACACATCTGCCTCATATTGCTGCAACATTTGTGAAGAAATAAGGAAACATACACAACTGGCTTCTCTAGCAGAGCTTTTGAAACACAACACTCTTGTCATCCAGCCTGCCCCATGCAGTGCTGCCAGTGCACTAATTGTAATAATTAATAGTTCACACACACAAATGTAAAAAAAACTGGACGTTGCCCAAGAAATCACACCATGTCACAAATAAATGTGGCAATATACTTGGGACAAACTCTTCTCTTGGGCAGCAATAGTGATGGTATCCGTAGCAGAAGCAAGTATGTTTTCTATACTTCTGATTTGATGGGAATGTGGGGATAAGCGTCTGAGAGCTCAATGGATGCCATCCAGTTATTTTGGTTAATAGATTCGGAGAATAACTTGAGAATCCGGGAACCCCTTGTAGGCTATCCTTCTTACTCAGCCACTTGAGGCTGAGGATGGCCTAAAAGTCTGTTCTTTTTCTTCTTTTTCCTTCCTCTCCTGCTGCAGAACAACTTCTACTGCTTGGATGGTCAGAAGATGAACAATGGCCTTGTAGAAAACCTGCTGTTTTGTCTAGCTTCCTGGAACATGAAGTAGCAGTGAAATTCTCCCTTGGTCACCAGAAAAACTCCAAGGAGTATCTAGAGAAACCATTTTGAGGTCCTACTTGTCTGATGTGGCATTCCTGGGTGAAGCGCTTAAACCTGCCTGCCTCCAATGCCCCACCCACATGGCCTGTGTCCGGGAGACATGCACTGTTGCTTCTTGGCTCCCTTCTGGAACTTGTTGCAAGACTGATAGCTGCAAGATGGCTGGAAGCATGAGAAAGTTGCACCTACTATTCTCCCACAAGCCACTTCCTGTTGTATGATCTGCAGGCCCAAAGGGCCTGCAACTACTTCTGTCTGCAGTGATCTTTAATGGCTTTCTGCTTGTTCTGTGTTTCCACCAGAATTTTCTCAAGGGCCTCACCAAAAATATCTGGGAGGAAAATATGAATCCTTGTGACCCATGTGTGTGTGGGGGGGGTGTGTGTCATGACCTAACTGAGTCAAGGGACACAGTTATATTGTTTTAACCCCTTCATGCACTAATTAGTCCAGGCATATGCAAACTCAGCCCTCCAGATGTTTTGGGACCACAACTCCCAACATCCCTGACCACTGGTCCCGTTAGCTAGGGATGATGGGAGTTGTAGTCCCAAAATATCTGGAGGGCCGAGTTTGCCTGTGCCTGAATTAGTCCTATGCTTGCCAGTTGTATTTGACTGCAATCTCTCACAAAATAATGGCACCCCAATATGGAAGCTGGCGAGATAGCTCTGGGATCCCAGATCCACTTCCCAACTGTGTAACCAAGCATTTTGTCATGTTGCAGTCCTGGCTGCCATTGTGCTGGCACTGAACTGCACTGAGCTGCATGGTGCCCCGTGCCAAGTCTGCCTAAAAGTAACAGGACTGTCCTCCGGGAACCTCTGGAGAATTTCTTAATATACTGCATTGTCCAATCAAAACAATGGCACTGGATACAGAATCCACCATCTGAAATCTGTCGAGACAGCTGCTGCTCTAAACAATGACTACAAGTCTTTTTTTAATAGAGTGTTCCAGGTTCTACAGAGACTTTCTCAAAATCTGTCTAGATACACGTCTCACATAATAACTTGCTTATAACACAAACTGCCTGAGTTGTAAAATATGAAAAGTGAGTTTATAGTGTTGCTGACTGATAGGTTTCCATTCACCACCAGGGCTGGCACAACTAATTAAAAAGAGTGAGGTGGCTGCCTCAGACAACTGATTGAGGTATCATAAAATGGCAGCAATTTGTTCATCAAATTATTTTTATTGGTATTGTATTGTATTGTATTTTTACTGCCAGGGAGGAAAAGAGCCATTTGAGGGATTTTCTACCAAAACGCCTTGCCCAGTCTTGGGTACTGTGCACCTCTACTTTGAGTGGGACATAATAGGCTGCTCTGCCTCAGGCAGCAAAATGTCTTGGGCTGGTACCTTTCACCACCCTTCCCCTGCACATGATCCTTCTCAACTGCACATGGAAACCAAATTGGTTCAAAAGATGTAAGTTATTCAGGGGCTTAGCTGTTCAGTCAGGCCTCAAGAGGATTTCTCCTCATTATGGCTTTTATGCAAATTCTGTCCTCCAAATCTCTTTTGAATCAATTATTACGAGATTAATTTAAACATGTCCACCTGGGGTGCCTGTAGATCATGAGCCTCATGTTAAAAAGCAAGAGATGATGATCACAAATTCAGGAAAGGACTGGAGCAGATTCCAGCTTTCTGGAAATGTGACCTTTTTGCATAATGTCACAAGAAAAAGACGTTCCCCCAAGAAACACAACAGAGAGGGTCATAACTCAGATCAGGTGGGCTTTCAGTCAGCCTTGGAAGTCAGCGTGATCAAATAAAATATGAATAAGGTTTTTAAAAAGCAACTTTTCAATTACCCAGACCAGCTAACTTTCATAATCTGAGAGGGGCTGCTTGATGTCAAGAGATATATAGCAGTGTAGGGGCCAAGAAAGGTAACCTCTCAGCAAGAAGGGCTTTGCAGTGGTGGAGCACATTTGCTCAAGGAGGACAGTATGCACATTAATGCTCACATACCTACGTGCACATTCTATACAGAGAATGACAGAGAGCTATAACATTAAAGTGGAGTAACTTTATTTCTTACAACTCAAAAATATTTTTGGCAGGGCCGCCAGTGTCAGATAAAATTGCTTCAGGCTGCTACAGGCCACAAGTTGATCATTGCTGCTGCAAGCTATTGAAGTCATGGGTAAGCTTTTAAATGAAACATTATGCATAATTTGAAGCAATAGAATTTTATTAATGGTAAAATGAACTAATATCATTAACCAACATTAATATTACAAGTACCCCAAGGGACACCAAAGCACTTGTATTATTCATGGCATCTCAGAGCTCATACACTGTTTCTGAGCTATACAATATTTCCTGATTCAAGGGTCACTTCATACAACATGGTAGAGAATGATGGCATGGAGTTTCTCTAAAGAAACCCCATGCCTAATTCCCAGAAGCATTTCCCCGTGCGATCTGACTTTAAGAATTGGCAATTGCACAGGCATTCCTTCTATTTTTTTTAAAAAAAAAATAAGTGTCAACCAACATCATTTAATTCCCTCTCATTCCCATTCCTTTATATCAATGGTTCTCTTTTTCCTATGGGCCACACTTTCAGAATTATAATTTTCTCGTGACACAGCATTTTTTTTTAATTGATAAGAAATACATTAGAAAGCCAACAGAAATAACTCCTACCACTGCTTGATTTATAACATAGAGCACAACTACTTTATAATGTGATCATGGGACACCCAGAAAGTATAAAACAATGCCGCTACATAAGAACATTAATCATTTTCAAAATATAATTATAAATGAGCCTCTAACATATACATATACCTTAAGTATATATACAAAGTCAATGAGAGGTGTGAGCTTGCTTTTGCCAGGTAATCTCATTTATATCTGGCCTAATTTGAGACAAACTTACATATCCTTATCATCACAAAGAAGCCTTTCTCTTTTCCGATCTGTCCTATTTGAAAATCCCATGACAATGCATCATGGAGAACTGTAGAAGAATAGCCAATGTTCTTGAAGAGAGGCATGGATACTGTTTCTGGTTGTATGTACAAAAGATTATTTTAATGTTATACTATACCAGGCTTCCTCAACCTCGGCCCTCCAGATGTTTTTGGCCTACAACTCCCATGATCCCTAACTAGCAGGACCAGTGGTCAGGGATGATGGGAATTGTAGTCTCAAAACATCTGGAGGGCCGAGGTTGAGGAAGCCTGTACTGTACTGTACTATACTATACTATACTATACTATACTATACTATACTATACTATACTGAAATGCTTAAATGTTTCTTTGTTTCTTCCCACCACACTTACCATCCTCTGCTGCCACGCCAGTGTGGCATGGCACATATTTTGACAACCCTGCTTTCTATTACCCCTAAGTGGAAATTGTCACTTTTACTCCAAAAGGGTAGGGAGGGGGTCTCCCCTCCCCTCTAACCTTTTGCCAGACCTCACAGGAAAAATTAGCAGACAGTGGCTGCAGCCCAAACACCACTTCCCTGATAGTAAGCCCCAATGTGGCTTTCTTCTGAGTAGACATGGTTAGGACTGTACTATAAACTGCTGATTTTAAAGATTGGTTTCCAAAGGGGCTGCATGCTATTAATTCTGGTTTATTAAGCCAGGATTTTAACATCTGGATGCACCCAGCTTCACCAAATCACTTCCAATATATCAGCACATGGAGATCTACCAATATGTTCATTAGAAGGCATTAGAGGTCTAAAATTACAGCCACGTCAGCTTGCTTCCTCCTAAGTAAAGGACTCAAAAATCCAAAATATAAATGAAGGCCAAGCCCATGATAGCACTCTGGTCAGAACCTGTCATTTTAGAGTTTTAGAAGTGTCACATTCCGCTGGAATATTTCTTTCATAGTGGATAAAACGCCACCTTAAATAATGAAAAGCCTTATCAATAAAATGACCTATCAAAATAATTGCCTGCCATGATTAGTAGATGAAAAATAAGATTTTTTCCCCTATTAAATCTAACACAGAGACAGTGTAAAGCCAGTAATCTATTTATGTGCTCTGGAGATGCAACACATGAATTCTTGGTCAGATTAAAATGCGGCTAAAATGCCACCCATGGCTTACTCAGCAACACACCCAATTAAACACTTGTGCATCGGCTCTAGCCAAGTATGAAACGGCCCTGGACAACAACGATTCATGAGGACAAGTAAAGCCAATATCACCAAATCACTCTACTGCCTTACATATCAGAGCATGGCCCTCAAGTTCCCATTAGTAGTGATCTTCCAATAATGCTGACTGCCCTGTCCGGCTTAACATGACACAACCCATACAAAATACCATCTGAAACAAGCTCACCTTCCACAATATGAATCATGTGTGGTGGCTGGGGTTGTAGAGCATTCTTGATTACAGCAAGGTCAACGTAGAGTTAACTCTAAGTCAAATTTATAAGATCATTTAAAAACCTCACAACATCAGGCTACTATAGTGATGGACGATGTTATGTAATTGCGGTACAAGAGATCACAGAAGTAACCGATAAGCAGGGGGAGAATTGGGGGGGGGGGCGAGGGGGGAGAAGCAAATGTGCCCTATATTAGAACTTACTGATTAAAGTGCCTGTATAGCCAAGAGTCTGAGACTGTGTGTGTGTTCATAAAGCCAAGACTTTCTCTGCTATTAATGGATCTGCTATTGTCACCAGGTGCAATGTTTTTGTTGTTTCATGATTAATGGAAAGTCATACACAATGACATATTACTGGCAGGATAAAGCTGTCACAGGAAAGTCATTATTCACAGCAATTCCTGCCAGTCTGTAGTATCTGAAATGGTGTAGGCGCTGTTACAGACAAGCTCCCAAGTACAAAATACATTACCCATCTTTATATAAATAACGGTGAGTAGCAGCAGCTGTCTAGGGTAATCTCTGTGGGACAGAGAAGGAGACTGCAGAGAAAGTGTCTTCAAAAATTAGTAAATTGGTATATGTTAATTTCAAGCAAACTAGCCATTTTTCTTTCTCGCATTTTGCCCAAGAAGCATATTATATAAATAAGTGGACACAGGGGACAACAGAATACAAAAGACAGTTCTTAAAAGAGCCTTTTTTCTTAGTCATAAAACTGAATGCAGATCAATACTATTGCATGCCATCCCAATCTCTGAGCAGTGCAAGACTGCAGGGGTTCCAGGCACTTAGGTACAGCAGAGACTGTGGTATCTTTATGATACATTGTTTCTTTACACATAAATACAACCTGAGCCTATGATGGAGGGGTTCGCAGAATTAACACCCCAAGAAGTCCCCATAATTTGGATTCAAACAGAAAGCAAACATCTCTCTCTCTCTCTCTCTGGCTTCTGCTACTTTTTTCTAGCTTCTAGCTCACATCAGCCAGCTCCCTCAACTCTTGCATTTTTCTTTCTGACTACCAGTTAGCTGAGGGAGGGGGCCCACCCACTTGCTGTCTTGCACAGATCCACTTACTTTGTTCCCTTAATGGTCCATTACCTAGGCTATCACCTCACCAGGATTTTGAATCCTTGCTTATATTTTAACACTTGCTGGATCCAGGGATTAGAAGAGCCTCGGCATACAGTCTACTCCCACCCACCCCCAAACAAACTCATAACAATATTAATTATGTTCCTACACAGCAAACTCATCAGCAACTGGTCAGGCTCACGTTCAAAAGATCCTTCGATCAAAAACCTTTGCATTTTGCTCTCACCAGCAGCCTTTAGAAGGTATCAAGTCACAAATTTTCCTCCCATCTATTTCATTTCAAATCAGATAGCTCTATGACTTAGCCTCATTCTGACAATTTCTTAAAACAGGAAATATATTGTCCTAGGTGGTTGTAAACATAATGACACAAGGTCCCCAGGTGTCTCTGACCACCACCAATACACAGACATGAGTTCCAGTATCCTGGATACGGTAGTCTATCTTCCATTTGAAAGAAAGGTGAAAGCACCGTCTTGAGGGAAATGTTTGTTTTTTCATCTCCTGCTAGTTTTGGGGAGGTGGGGGGAGAACATTCCAAATTGGGGTGAGGTAGAGCACTAAGGAATATTAAAGCTTATCTATCCCATATGTTCCTTTTCCAAAGGCTTGCCTGTTGCCTACTAGACAAGGTGCCAAAACAAAACATTTTTTGTCAAAAAAAGCTGCCAAAACAAAACATTTTTGTCAAAATAATTAATTAATCCCCCACTCTGCATAATAGACAAGTTTGATCTGTTTCCCACAAAGCTTAGGTAATGTATGCTACTTTACACACAGAATTCAAGCGAGGTGCCCTGTTCTTGCGCAAAAGTGAAATACCTACACCCAAACTTTGTTCTCATGGAATTAATCCTCTCAGTATAAAACACACATGCATTTCCAATAAACTTTGAGAAGCGCCAGATTCTTGAAAAGATTCCCCTTTCAGAAGTGGTAAGAGAGAGGAGGGGAGAAAGGAGGATTTTTACCTGGGTTGAAGATGGTCTCTGTGTGTCTCAGACTCTTGTAAATTTGCCAGTAGCAGAAAGGAGTCAGCAGAAGTTGGCAAAGACAAAAGTATTATGGCTGGATGGTCCTATGGCCTACTGGCAAACAACCTCCGTCTTTACCTAATCCAACCAGAACCCTGGAAGTGAGAAAATCCGTGTCCACTGGCCCTTTTTAATAGTCACTTAATGACCGTTAACTTTTTTCAGCCAGCCATTGATTCTAATGGCATGTGCATTCACAGACAAATAATACCTCAGACGGCCTTCATTAATTTACCATGCATTATTTCTCTGAAAGCTTTCACCAACAGAATGCTCCCCCCTCCCTGCTCAAACTGACTCACTAACTGGTGAAGATAAAGCACTTTCTGTGTGAGACTATTTATGTAGATGGAAGGGCTTTTCCCTTAAAGTAAGTTAAAAAGTGGGCATTGTCCAGAGCCTGCCACGTCCACAGAAACAGCAAAAGCTACAAAGCTTCAAAGTTTCCAAACTGCTGCCAGAATATCCGGTGATACAATGAATATATAACATAGCTTCCCATGGAGATGCGAAGGAGCAGAACTTTTAAAAATAATAAATAATAAAGCCAACCAATATGAAAAGAGTGTTTTGTTTGTATTGTTTTCGCTCTGAGGTTCCTGAAGCGCTCTACAATTTTTAAATAATAGAAATCCTAAAAGTGGAAGCCCCCACACACATTTCCCCCCATTTAAATAGAAAAGGGTGGAATCAGACAGGAAGGAGTAAGTAACTTCTTTCTTAGAAGAACCATCTAGTTTATAACTTGCAATAATAAATGGCACATGAAAATTGCAATACCCTGCATATTAAGAGTAAGTCACACTAAAATCAACGTAGAGTTGCTCTGATAAATAGAATGACTCTCTCTCTCTCTCTCTCTCTCTCTCTCTCTCTCTCTGTGTGTGTGTGTGTGTGTGTGTAAAATTCTAGTTTATGCAACTCTTGATTTATTTATTTTCCATATGGGAAAATTCCAGTTTAAAGACTTTTTCTTCCATAACACAGCCACACGGACTTATAAACCATGGTTTCTGTGATACTGGTTTTTCTGTTGCTTTTGCTGACAGCAGTCCAAACCACGTGATGAACTGATTCACACAAATCTGTCCAGAAAAATGTTTCTGCACTACATGTGGGGGTTGCTTGGGATCCACTAGGAGGCTGTGCTTAATTACCTGAGGTCATTATTGGTTACAAAATACAGAAAAGCATTTCTGTTAATTCACTTTTCCCCCTCAGCTACTTTGGAAGGAAGATTTAATGACATTCCGTATGTGAATTGTGTATACGTTTGTGGTAGTGAAGTTATAAATTGAACTACATAAATTGAACTACTATTTACTATAGCTTGATTTTAATTGAAACTGGAGAAGTAGGTGCATTTCTTCTTTGCTTGCTCCCTTTCCAGAAAGGTCTTTGGAGCAGTATTGAGTTTTTTCTAGTCAGTGACATGTAATCTCATGTGACTGAACCAGGAGCAAAGTTTGCATTTCGAACTATTAAGATTGGTAAACAAATTTTACAGAATTGTGGTTGTTGTTTTTTCATCTTGTTTATTATTATTATTTAAATGGAAAATATGTTTAAATGGAAAATATGTTTTAGATTTTCTGCTAGTGGATTTTTCTGCATCTTTTTGTTCTCTGCTCCATCCTACCCTGACACCTCAACTTAATGGAAAGTTTAAAAATTGAAGCTCTGTGGACTATTATTAATCAACTTGAATTAAACAAATGACTTCCCTCACACATGACTACCCTGTTTCCCCAAAAGTAAGACATTCCCCGAAAATAAGACCTACTTCCAGTTTTGCCCCTTGCTGTAAAATAAGGCCTCCCCCAAATATAAGGCCTCCCCGATAATAAGGCCACCCCGGAATATAAGGCCCCCAAAGCCTTATACCTTAAGGCGTTATACCGTATACAGGTAATAAATTTCCTTTTTTTTGTTCAATAATAAATGTGTACCATATTCTTCTTCATGGAAAAATAAGACATCCCCTGAAAATAAGACCTAGCGCATCTTTAGGAGCAAAAATTAATATAAGACACTGTCTTATTTTCGGGAAAACAGGGTAGGAGCTCACCCTGTTTGCATTCCTGGCAGCAGCTACAGGCCCCTTGATATGCTAGTTTTCTACATGCACATGACTTATTCTAACAAATTCAAACCTGAGTTTGAAATGTGACAGTCCAGCAAGAGTTCAATCATGACAATATAACCTAAGCTACACCCCCCCAAAGGCATGTTCAGGGCATCAACCTGTTGTGAACTGCCCTGGGGTCTTCAGATAAAGGGCAGTATACAAATGTAATAAATAAAATACAACATAAAATAAACCCCCAAAGTATGCTCAATAGTCACTACCACAGATATGTGTTACTTCCTTTCCCAGTTACATTTTCCCTTCACATGTTTTAGACAGGACTGTAAATGTATGCATATTTCTTCTAAAATCAATGACAGGTGTGTCTCAGAAGCTGCACACATAGTGAGAAAAGTTTGCAGGGCTTTTAGCAAAACAGCCAGTTTCACCATGCATGGACATTTGGTCCACTTGCACAAAATATTATGCACGTTCAGCAGATACAGAAATCTCAGCCACAGTCCTCTCATGCTCACATCTCCTTGATTCACACCCACTTATGCATTATACTGTGTAGGTTGTTCTCATTCATGTTTGCCCCCTCCCCAATCTTCTCAACCCTCTTCACAAAATTCCATGCTGTTTCACTCTTAAAGGCAAATAATAAATAGGAAGATCTCTCACACACGTGTATCCATCAGACTGGCCCAAAGTCACACTGGAGTATATGTGTTTTTAAGGCATGCCTTCCACCTTCTGAACTGATTGGGCCAAATATAGGTGGCAAATTGGCCGTCTTCATCGGGAAGCTCACAGAATGTCAGAGATGAGCTGGCAAATACTCCTGCATGCCTTGGAAACGAAACCCTTGCCTCACTGGGTTTAAAGGGCAAAAAGAGGCTGGTAGAGCGTCATTTCCAGGTTTATCCACTAATTGGCCATTACCTGAATAAAAATGTCATTCCAAATGGAATAATAACAGAAAGAAAGAAAGAAAAAATCCCCAGGCTCCACTTTTAACAGCAGCTTCAAAGAATAAAGTCCTATCAGCATTTCCGAAACTTAAGCAATTCCCAATCAGACACGGCAAAGGGTGTGATTAATGCTGACTGCATTTCAGCTAAGACAAAACTCCAAATAATAAACTGTAGTTCTCTCCATAACTAACCACTTGGGGAAACTTCTTCGCAGTCTTTTAGAGAACGAAAACCAATTTGGAGGAATGGTTTAAAGTAAATCAGGTTTGGGACGGCACTGACTGATTAAATGTCAAGCATCATCTGTTTATTCTTCAGTGTCCCCTTCTTAATGGCAACTTAACCAAGGGTGGTACAGAGTTCACAGGACAAACTGTTGTCAGATTATTTCCACCGATTTCTACTTGGGCTTTTATTGCTGCTGCAGTTAATTCATGGTTGAATAGCTTCCTCCCCTTGTTTAGGACTTCACCTTCTGCCTAATTTAACATAATTATTCCTGATGTATGAAATTGTGAAATAATAATTTCCCCGTAAGTCTCCAGAGAAGCATCTTCATGTGAATTAGCATGACAAGACATAATACAAGATTTCAAGAGTAGTTTATGAATGTTGCAAAAAAGAAATGCTTATATACTCAAATCATATGCAAAATACGTGGGCCACGTCTTGAATCGTGCCGGAATTGTTTTGTGCTACCTATTTGTGTCAGAGAAGAAAACCACAATGAAATCTCAAGAATCAGTTTCTTTAAACCTCTGAAAGACATGGACAAACATATTTTTCTCCCCTTTCCCACACGCCATCTGCCCCTTATTTGGGACCCAATGTCACCTGTTGCTGACCTTGCCTGACCTGTTCATTATTTCTTTCAGCTGTTAATTACCCATCCCAGACTGTCTGCTCTTAAACCATTAATCCTGACCTGGCCCCTCTAAGTTAATATGTGTGGCTCTGTGGGCATTCTCAAAAGGGCAGCAAAAAGGTACGCCATCTGCCTTCTCCTTCTTAATTTAAACTGTTAAATAAAAATACACAACATCATCTACTGACAGGGGGTGGGGAGGAGAAGGAAAAGAAACACCTTTGTTCGGGCCCTGCAAATGAGTTGAGTATTATTTCTAATTAACTGCAGACCTGCTTGTTGGTTTCCAATAAGGTCACTCCTACACTAATCAGAAGTGTTCCCAAGAGACGGTGCATAAATATCCTGTGCCGGAGCCTAAATTACACCAACATAGAACTTCCTACATCCCTACAGAGAGCAGAGAAAATATTTAGAGACACATTCAATCTCATAGGTTCTTTTTTCTGAAATCAAAACCACAAAATATCCTTTTGGCAGATGTCTGTGGGCGTGTGTAACCCTTGGTTGTGTATTTTTGGTCTAGATACAGTGCAGACAAGTGACTGAACTTTAAGACAGATCTCCCAATGCCAGCACAACAACTGAACGATAAACTGGAAGAAATAATTCCCCTCCTCTGGACTTCCAAAAACAAGGACAATGTTATTATGCAGGGCAACCCAACTGAGAGAGAGGTCAGAGGTTAGATTCACTCCATCTTTGTTATCTTTCCGCTGGCAGGCTAGGGCTTTCCTGTTCAGACAGGACTTTGCAGACTAGGGAGTGAAGGTCTGTCTGTTCATGCCAAGGAAAAAAGTGTTGACTTTATCTGGCATGTCCATGGATATCATCAAATTACACAAATCTGGCAAAGTGATTCCCACTTTACACTATGAAGAAGAAATAGCCACAATGAACACACAATATACAACACTAAATTGGGCAGCCTGTCGTGGTCGTCGTCCCCCCCCCCCCACTGCAATGTGTATAACAGAGTAGAATAAGTAGTCACTGGACTTTACTTGCACAAGTTTTCTTAAAATGTAACAATAGCACCTAATATTGTTTTGTGAATATTCAAAGCATATTATGTTATCTTTGTAAGTTTATGGCTGAGATGACATTTGAACTAAGGATTTTCGAACTAATTCACTTGGTACTATGGACACTATGGTAGCAACTTTCACCATGAGGTCTAGCAATATAGATAGGTAGATAGGTAGGTAGGTAGGTAGATGATAGATAGATAGATGATAGATAGATATAGATAGATAGATAGATAGATAGATAGATAGATGATAGAGATAGATGATAGATAGATAGATGATAGATAGATAGATAGATAGATAGATAGATAGATAGATAGATAGATAGATGATAGAGATAGATAGATAGATAGATAGATGGATGATAGATAGATAGATAGATAGATAGATAGATAGATAGATAGATATGTATAGTTTTTTCTCAGAATGCCCCATTCTGTTGCTATCCATTTTTTTGGTCCATAAGCATATCTTCAGCTCACAAATTTCCACTTCTTTTATTCTCTATCATAAAAGCTTTTGCTAACTCATGCCACATGCTATGAAAACCCAAATATTGAAATCTAAATTGATTTTACAAACTTTATTCTGAATGTCAATTGTAGATTTTATTAACAAACAAACAAAATCTTAGCCCATAGCTATTTGCATGCCTTATCATGTATTGTTAATTTATATGAGGGCCAGTGTGGGGTAGTGGTTAGAAACTAGAAGATGGGAAGAGCACAGTTCAAATCCACATGCCACCACAAAGCTAACAGAATAACCTCAGGCTGGTCGCCACCTCTTAGCTGAGCCTACCTCACAGGGTTGTTGTGAGAATAAAAAAGGCACCAAGCATACTACCCTGAAGCCCCTAGAGGAACAGCATAATATAAATGTGTTGATTAATTAAATAAAGAAAGAAAGAAAGCACTGCCTGGTGCTCCATATAAAAGTAAAGACTGAAACCCAGCAAAACGTAACAACATTTTTTTAAAAAGCATTTGCTTGCTCTAATTGGTCTTGAGTTTCTTACTTGGCTGTAAGCATGAAACCTGAGAACATCTCAGTTCTACTTCATTTTTAATTCATCTTACTTAAATTAATATTGGAAAATGAAAATTTTAAAGGAAATCAAAGGTTCATTAGTTTATCACCGCCTGGAGAAATCTACCTTACATAGGCCCAGGGATATTTTCCCAGAAAAATAGGTGCTGAAACTCACTATGAACACCTCCCTTGTTCTCTTAGAACGGCAATGGCACCCACCTGAGAGGTACCAGAACTGTGTTCCGGTGAGTTCTGGCTGAAAAAAAAGCCCTGCATAGGTTATTGCAAGATACATATGAAGTGAAGGGAAGAGATGGTGAGAGTAGCCTGGAAGACCTGTCCACCAAAACACCTCTGTGTCCTCCACAGCTCAGTCCCTGCTGAACATGTTACATAGTCCCATTTCCCAAGTCACCTGCAAATCCTGGCACAGTCATCATTTTGCTGTTGAGATGATCAAAATGAGAAAGGAGGTTGGTGTAGAAAGGGTAGAGGGAGCCAGTGAAGCGACTGTTTATATCGATCTCCTCCTCAACCTGGAACCATTGCACTGAAATAAGTGGAAGAATTCCCGATTTGCACGGATGAAATGAAGATAATAATCCATTTCATAGCCTGTATCTGAACAACTGCCAAGCAGCTAATGCTATTCTTTCATGTGTGTTAAGGACACCTCAAATATTAAGAAAGGAGAGGGCTGGGGGAGAAAATGAATCATCAACGTCATATATATATATATATATATATATATATATATATATATATATGAGAGAGAATATGAGAATGAAATTTTGGGTCACTTGTGTAAGACTCTAATTCTCTCTACCTCTGGTTGGCAGGCTGCCTGGGGGAACAGAAAAGAAAAAAAGGAAATAAAGCAGCGTCAAAAATGAGAGGCTGCGTGTGACCAAAAATATATCATCTCCCGTTTTCCAGGCTAGTATCAAAGTAGGCAAGGAAGTCATGGGGGAATCTTTGGATTTGATACGCTTTTTCTCCCCGGTGAGTATTGTGTAGCTGTGTATACAGAGCAGAGCTAAACAGCACAGCTGTTTGTATTCTCCCTAGGCCCAGGGAGGCAATTCTAACCCCCCCCCCCCCCGCTTTCTCTCTTTCATGCATTATTCACAACTTGCTGCAGCCATTCCACAAAGTCGCTACAGCTCCTTTAAACACAAGGCTAAGATTGAGATACAGAGCTTTGTCCTTTTGTTTGGTTTGAGTTTTAAGCAAACTGGATATGGATTTTCCTTTCTTTCTATGTAAATTCCTTTTCACTTCCTGGCTTAGCAGTGGCTTCAAGCAGCCCAAAGCTGACAGGTAGCACATGAAGGAGTTTATGATATGGGCCTGCCATGTCGCCCCCCCACCTTTTTATTCAAACCTACTGAGAGAACAAAAAAGCGACCTAGAGGTGGGATTCTCAGCAACAACTGTGGCCCTCCTGATGGTGGAACTGAACTCCTGTCCAGCATGGCCTAGAATCAGGGATTATGGAAGATGTTGAACATCTGAAAGAGGGCTCCCCACCCTTGATCTAATGGAATAGCTGAATTCAAATGTCACACTAGCTGATTCTACAAACCATGGTTTGGAAGACTGGGAATACCCCCTGAGCAGTGGCATAGTAGGTGGGTGACTGGAGACAAGTGAATTTAGCTCTGGTTTCACAAAATGACGGACAACATTATCTATTAGGATACCAAGGCAACTAATGGAGCCTCTATGATCCGGCAGGTGGATGAGGCTAAATTGAGACTTTCAAGTTTTATCATTGTTTCTGACGTACAAAGCATGGAGTATAGGGATGAACAGACCCATTACAGTCCAATCCACCCCAGTTCTACTTGACGAAGGAACTGAGTCCATCCCATTTTCATGCAGATTTTAAAGGTAAAACCCTTTCAAATCCATGCAGAAATGCAAATGTACTTAAAAATAAATAAAATTAGAAATCAAAGTACTTAGAAGTCAGTCTCAGGGCTACAGCATTTCCTCTGTCCATTTTGTTTAGAGAAGAATCCTTTTGCAAAGCTCACAGCCTGGAGCAGCTAGTGCTTCTTGCCACTATATACTTTGAATAAAACAGAGCAAGTCTCCTTGGGACTGACTTGATGGAAGTTCCATTGCTCTCAAAAGGAATTTGTAACCAAAAGAAAATGGTCCCTCTTGGCTTATTAATGAGGGGATGACTAAGTGGATCCTTGCAAGGGGGAGTGGTCCCAGTCGTCTTGAAAGTTGATGTGAACCTGCCCCTGAGGTTGGCTAGGATGCTGCAGCTATTGCTAACTGCAGCAGCTCAGCTGCTCACTTGGGCAGACTATTGCCATTAAGTTATGCCGCTGCCAACAGAATTGCACTGGCTGATGATTAACTACCAGGTGCTGGTATGAGTGTACAAAGCCCCATACAGTTTGGGACAAAGGAAGACTGCCGTTCACTCAGTTAGCTTCCAGGGCACTGGGCAATGACAACAGCAAAAATAAAATAAAAGCCTAATCCATCATAAAACAACAGCAAAAGCGACTGAGAAAATGGCAAACAAATGCAACCCCTTTAAAAGGCCTGATTCTTAACCTGGCATCAAACAGATTGCAGCAGTGCAGGGGGTATGGATTTCCTTGCAGCTTTTTTAATGACAAATAGCATGAATCGGAACAGCTTATCCTGAACTCAATACCTCCTTCTTGCCCCCTCAAAAAATAAGAAGTCAGTTCTTGTCTTCCCCAGTAAAGATCAAATTTAGGGAATACATCACATTTTAGCTTTGGGTGGAGGTGGAAATGACTGAATCCTGTGGATGTGAGTGGATGTTACAATCACCTCACACAGAGCAGGAAGAAGACAAAGTGTTATGTACTAAGGCAGCAGTCTTGATTGGTCCTAGAACAATAGGATTCAGAATGCAGCAGTCTGATTGGTCCACAGGAGCCACCCAATCCAGCTCCAGGTGGAAGTGAATTCGCAACCTGATTGACCTACAGGAGAATCCCAGAATAGCCAATCACGTGGGGCCCATTGTGTAAATAATGTATATAAAGCAGACATTCTGGGGGAACTTCCATTCCTCCTCACCACTATGAGCTGAATAAAGAGCATGAAATCCACTCCCGACTCAGAGTATATTTCACAAACATTGTCGTATGTGAAAGATCTGGTTAGGCACTGCAACCGCAGATTACTTTAAGCAACTCCTTCTGGCAGCTGACTTGCATTTTGACATCAGACAAAAGTAATGAATATGTTGGTTTTTCATGTTTAAAAGTTGTTCTCTTCACTAAATTCACGTTGGAAACAAGTGGGTGCCCACATTCTTCTAGCTAACTGCTACGCACAGGTTTTCCACTGTCAGTTGCTACCTGCCTAAGACAGCAATCAAAAGCTACCCACACAATTCAGGACTTCAAGCTCAGATGCTCTTTCTTTGCAAACTCAAGATTAATCACGGAGCACAAACCTTCCCTTTTACATCACTGTAACTCCATTGTTGTTCGATCCACCATAGCCAATGGTTGGGGATGATGGAAATTGTAGTCCAACAACATATGGGGACACAAGGTGAATTACACTGGTAGCAAATGTGACCCCACATATTTAACTACTACCATAAAGTCAAATTCACATTATCATTGCTTGGGTCACTGATGTGGTCTGAATACATCTGAGTTGACCTGGGTAGAGATATACCCAACTCAGTCAATGCAATACTTAATGTCATGCGTACCCTGCAGCACAATCCACACTTACTTTCCCATCACCTAAATCCCCGCTAACAGATTTGCTCCAGATTTGCTGAACTACAAAATGTTTGCCTAGCAAGGCCTTAAATTGCTCCCTACGGTGACAGCCAACACATGTCAAGCTGCTTGTGTTTATTGGCAGTACATATATTTGGAGCAATTTTGCAGGGGAACAGCCAAGGCCGGTACCTATTATTCACACATTCAAGTTAAAATTGGGTGCCATCTCTAAGCAAAGACTTCAGTGAAGTCAGCTGCAAAAGGACCTCTTGTCCTTCCTCTTTCATCTCCTCCTTGTGACTTTCTGAACAAACTGTCAAGAGAGCAATCTTGCAGATCTCACAAGCAAAAGCACCGAACAGATGCTAGACACCTATGATCATCAAACTCCAACCCAAACAATCTGCTATGCGCTTGTGTAGGAAAAACCAAAAAACAGTAACACCAACAGTGAAGATCTGTCTATAAGCCTCTGGCAGCTAATTACCAAGGACTATTATAATTAGTAACAGTGGACGTGGCCAAGTCGCCTTGCAACTGTGCAGAATTTTCACCCTCAGCCCTATAAACCAAAAACCATCTGTCTAGCTGGAGAGCAGAACTGAAACACCAACATGCCAAATACATCTATTAAGTGTGTTACTTGCCACCACCCAGCTGTCAAATGTGTCACACAGGTTTCAAATAGGATGTGTTAGGATAAAAAAAAAGGCAGGAATGGTTCCTTTATCTCACTAATATAATGGGAAAATATTTGAAATCATGGGAAATGTTAGCGTTTTCAACTCTTTGCTTGTCACACAACTTTAAGATTAGTACTTTATACTGAACCAAAGAGAAGATCACTTAACAAACACTGCTGAACAAAAGATATAAATAGAGCTTGTTTCAAAAAGGACAGCCGCTGCCAAACTACTTGTTCACATCAAGCTTATACATTCCTAAGTGAATTTTTTTACATGATCTTATTATGTACATTGGGACAAACCACTCATTTAAACAGCAAACAAGACCGGGTCAAAATCATGTCATCCACTCTAAAAAACAATTTGCCTCTATGCTGATACCTCTTTTGGAAAATGGCTACCCATTGACTGTTCAGTACTGTAGCTCATTGGTAGCTTAGCCTGAAGTTCAATCTCCAGGTATGGGTAGAAAGGACTCCTGTCTTGAAACTCTGATAGCCCGTGCAGCTGCTACTGAATTAGATGGGCCAGTGGTCAGAGCAAAGGCTATGTTCCTGTGCTGGCGAAACCTGATGTTGAAAGGGAAAGAAAAATGAAATGCCTCTCGAAGAATAATTTAACAGCAGATGAAAGCCATCACTTTTAAAAATTTCCTTAATTTAAGCATGCTGTCTTTTCACCACCCCACTTACAGTTCCTCCCAAGGGCTTTCTTGGCTCATACAGTAATCTCTCTTACTCCATTCTTTCAAGACAACCCCACTGAATTCCCTTGCCACTCGTTCAGACAACAGGACCCCGGGGGACAAATTTACAGATTAGCTAGAAACAGAGACCCAGACAACTAGACTAATGTTGATGGCACTGACATCTACCTGAGTTTCTCGTATGAAATATTAACTAATATCCTTCAAAAATTATTCCAAGATTACCTAAGAGGCTCCCCCTAGTCTCTCTCCCTCTCTGCATTTCCTGTAATTTAATTAGTGGTACAGCAGAGTAGGTGCACAGCTCTGGGATCTAGTTTTCAGAGCCTAAGTGATGACATCATTTGCTGGAGCATCAGGGTAATTGATAGGCTTTCCTTGCTTGGACAACTGAATGAGGACTTTCAATTTTGTTTGTGACAGGCTGGCACAGAGAAGATCAGAGAATGAGGAAAATAACCAAGTACAAGCCAGACATTTCTTTTCTTTGATGAAGTTCCTAAGTCATGTGAACAGCTTAATGGTAATACTTTTTTGGGGGGGGATGGTTTGAATATTAATGAAAAGGTAAATAGTGAATTTCAGATTGCTGAAGAACTAAATGTGTTTTTCAAGATAAACCTAGGGTATGGTTTCCCAAACTTGGGTCTCCACCTGTTTTTGGACTACAGCTCCCATCATCCCTAGCTAGCAGGACCAGTGATGGATGGTGGGAATTGTAGCCCCAAAACAGCTGGAGACCCAAATTTGGGAAATCTTGACCTTGAGAATCAGAAGTAAGCACCACTGACTTACTCCTAAGGAAGTCATAAGGCTGTAGCAATTGCTGATCCTAATAAACTGGGTATTTTACTATGTTCTCTTAGGGGGTGTGCATAAGTGTATGTATACAATGGATCAGCACACCTGTCTTCAATTTTGGACTCTCCATAAGTGGGTGCATGAAGCCTGTCATGTAGAGTTCCTGAATTTACCACACTAAGGAATGGAAGACCCCTTAAAAATGGGGATAGGGGAATAGAATTTTTTAATGGCTTCTAAAATAAATACAAGATTCCCAATAAAGATGGTTTTAACTTTAGGATCATGCAGATGTCCTTAATGTTAGATGCTTCCACACTCTCACAGTTACTTACCCCCCAAATCCTTGTTGTGATTCTGAAGCACCCTGGAACAACTGGTTCAGATGGCTAATTGGTGGAGGTACAAAGTTTCCAACCCAGATATCCATTATACACAGAAAGGAATAATCCCCAGTGTGTCCCACTTAAATACAGAAAAATCTAAAGGCAGTGTGAAAGTGACAATTTTCTGATGAAGCTGGAAAATTGAAACCTACAAGCATCCCCAGGCACCCATTTACTTTTCTCTCTCTACCATCTTAAATCATTCTTACGACCATTTGGAGAAAATAAGTTTTCACATGATGGCAAGCAACCAACCTCTAGAGTAAGGTGCTCCCTACCTTGAAGATTGCTAGAACAGCTTTGTTATTGTCAGTAATGGGTTTATTTCTAATGCAGATTGCTGGGAAAGCAGAAAGAGAGGGAGGGGGAACACACTGCCTATTTGGAACAACAATAATCTCTCTGTGATTATTTGAATGTGTTTGAAGGAGGACATACAAGAATGAAGCAGAGGGTGCTAAAAAAACCTGTCATTTCCCTCCCCTCCAAAGAAAGCAAGCATGTCTTACACCAATTGTTATTAATCCCACCTTCCCTGTCAAAGAACCTCATTATGAATGCATCAGCACAATGTCACCGCTGTGTCTCTCTGGGATACATATGTAATTGAAACTTCAAAGTCATTTAAGAATGATTGTTTTACCCTGATAAAAAGGCACTAAGTTTAGATATTTAAAAATTGTTACAACAATGGCTGCGTTGCAGAATGCTATCCAATAGAATTATTAGGCAGAACCTCAGAGAGTTTTATCTGGGGGAAAAGCAGGTTTCCAGCCCTTATGGCTTCCATGGAAAAATGAAAATACAGGTGCTATAAAGAAAAAACTTTTTATCTATTAGCACAACAGTTTTTTTAAAAAAACAACAACATAGAATATATTGGTCTCAGACCAATTCTAATTCTAAAACCCGCATCTTAAAGGAAAACATCTTAGATGCTTATATTAAAGTAAGGGGTCAATACCAAATAATTTTGGGTCCAATATTTCAGGTGTGACACACCTTAACTCCATAATCTTATGAGTAAACCCCTTTGAACACAGAGTCACCTACATGCAAAGGAACATGCTATGAAGACATGATTTTTAATTAGTTAGAGACAGCTGCTTTTATTACTAATAAAATCAACACAGTACCATTGTAATAATTCATCCTTCAGTTTTTTCCAGGGGTATATGGTCATATGTCTAAAACAAGTTGAATGTTAAAGGACAAGTTATAGTAATCAGCTTTGGAGTTTTATAGAGTCTACAGGGTTCTGAAAACCTTGAAATACATCTACGTCATAAAGATTCTTACTTTCTTTGTTGATGGCTTAGTTTGACATAGCCACTCCCTGAAATCCTTTCCCCACACTTCTGTAACACAGAGACACACCCATCTATTGTTGACAAAATAACCTTGAGGTGAATACTGCAGAAAAGGGAACAGTGAAGGATCCCTACCCTTGTTGAGAAAAGTTGCAAAAGAAATATTTCCCCCCTGCTATGAAGATTTTGTCGTCCAGCAGAATTCCCTTACATGGTAAATGCTAAGGTAACCTAGGCCCTGATAAATTTTCTACCTTCCTAAATTTTCCTGATTTAAGAAGGGAATTGCTTATCTCTTTCTTGAGTGGGCAACAGTTATTCTAGGCTCTTATTCTGACTAACAGCTATTGTCTACCATTGGACAGAAATAGCACTTATAGGGATGTGCTTATAGGGATATAAGCCAACTGTAAATTGGACCCATGCCCCAAATAGATGGTAAAAGCCAGCTGGAAACTACAAATTACTGGTGACTTCCTTGTGGTGGTAGCCAGGATCTCAGATAGTCTTAAATGAGTAGCCCACAAATTACTTCTTCTAAAAGCTAGAACATTGCCACTGGTTCACAGCCACATCTCCAAGCTTCTCTTTTAAGAAGGGAAAGTAGGCTCTCTTGGATCTGTGCCACTTTTGGAGGAGACTCTTGAGTCCCATGGACTGCAAGAAGATCAAACCTATCCATTCTTAAGGAAATCAGCCCTGAGTGCTCACTGGAAGGACAGATCGTGAAACTGAGGCTCCAATACTTTGGCCACCTGATGAGAAGTGACGACTCCCTGGAAAAGACCCTGATGCTGGATAAGATGGAGGGCACAAGGAGAAGGGGACAACAGAGGACGAGATGGTTGGACACTGTTCTCAAAGCTACAAACATTACAGCTGGGTACAATGCAGCCATGCCAGGACTTCCAGATCAAGCAGGATTTTTATGGATCTGATCTTAAATGGTCCTCAGTTTTGGTAGGGATGTTCCAAATATGTTCCTTGGAGTTCAAGTTCTGCAGTCATGGAGGTTGTGCTTATTCAGGAACCAAACTGCAAGTGAGCTGAATTAAAGGATTTTGGAAGAGCCATAGCTCAGTAGCACAGCACATAGTTTGAACATAGAAAACTGCAGGGGCAGTCACCAGCACATGAAACTTTACAAAGCACGTTGCATAGTCAATGAGGGAGGAAGTCCTACATGAGACCCTGGAGAGCTGCTAACAGTCAGAGCAGATAATACTGGACTAGAAGGACAAATCTTCTAACCTGATATAATGGCAACTTTATATATTGGAATGGAATACAATATATGCCAGGGTCTAGAATCTGTAACTATGGCTCATAATTAGAGTTACAAGTCTAATTTAACCTATAAAGAATGTGAAGTTACCTTTTTTTGGGGGGGGGGGTGTCCTGCATCCACTTATTTCTCCATAAATGTTCATACTTCATATTTAACTCCTATACAGAAATATTAAAACTGGAGGGGGTGGGAACACAAGTAGAAGTGTACCAATTCAGCAAATCTATGCAAAATTCCTTGGTTTGAGTAAAGCATTCTAATTTCAGGTTTCTGGCTTTGGTCTCTTTCAACTTCAATCCTATTGAAAAAGCTCAATGATGAGGATTTTGCATTGCTTCCAGGTCTGCATATTGACTCTGCTTGGCTAGCTGACAAGGGTCAAGAGAGATGCTGCATCTTCAGTTAGAAAACAGTAAGATGATCAGTAAAGTGTTTTTAGCAGCTGGTGCCTAACCACTTTCTGGCTTCACTTTTTATTTTATCCTGAACTACTGTGGTTTGGGGTTTTCTCCCTCATCCACTTTTAATGCTTTACCTTCTCCTCATTACTTCCCTCTAGTCAAGTAAGAAGGTTGAAAACAATTATGGCCTATAAATTGCAAAGGGAAGAAGCATTCAGCAGTAACATTAACAATCTGGAAGGAACAGCAAACAGAAAGATGCTAAAGGTTTTGTAAGACCCAGCCCCAAAGTTAGCCTGAAAAGGGACAATTTGCATTTCATTTTCCATCTCTTTCTTCTTCTTTCCTCCTTAGAACTGAAAAGAAGTATTCCTCTTTTTCTATATATTTAGACAGGATCCTTACTAAATCCCCCTGTGAAAGATTCAGTAATATCAACCATTTTTTTGTGTGGCAGCTGTTCAGATGTTCCTTTAATCTGGTAGTGAATGGTATAGCAGCAGGTTCCCAACCAATAATTTCACCTATACATGAAACATTGCTTCCTGACATCACAATATGTATTTTAGACACCTACTAAGATCACAGTCAAACACCACCACATTCATCAGCTCCACAATTCATTGACTAACCATGACAAGGAAGAATGCTACCCAGTAGTCATCGTGGTATAAAGAGTAATGTTGTGAATAATCACAAACTTTGCAGAACGTTAAGGGACAAACTAGCCACAGCATTAATTACACAAATGCAATTAATGTGCATATTTTTTGTTTCAGAAATAGCAACTCTGGGGAAGCCAGAACAGTCTCGTGACCATGGGGGGCAGGAAGAGGGAGCTTAAAATATTCTCTCTCTCTCTCAAAACAAGAAATTGCCTCTTGGAAGCTGCTATATGCATATCAAGGTGCATCCCCACTGGAACCAAAGGGAGCTTCTCTTCATACAGAAATAGGTCATTTGGCTGCCCAGAACATGTGCACAGGTGAACTGTGCAGGTACTTCTCACCCAAACATTGCCTAGAAGGAAAGACAAAACTGGCCCCACCTACATGGCTCGAGAGATACAAAGGTTTCCAAAGTAGAATAGGAAGAAACTATGAGGAAGTACTCCTTAGATGCTACTATAACAAATGAAAGGACTTCTTCTATATACAGGTAATTCATCTCACAATGCAGTCCAAACCCTGGTCCAAACACATGCACTATGATTCCTCTTCGAGTACAGTGGTACCTCAGGTTACATACACTTCAGGTTACAGACTCTACTAACCCATAAATAGTGCTTCAGGTTAAGAACTTTGCTTCAGTATGGGAACAGAAATCGTGCTCTGGCGGCATGGCGGCAGCAGGAGGCCCCATTAGCTAAAGTGGTGCTTCAGGTTAAGAACAGTTTCAGGCTAAGTACGGACCTCCGGAACGAATTAAGTACTTAACCTGAGGTACTACTGTACTGCAATCTACTTCAATAGTTAAAATAATTGGCTGTTCTCATATATTATACTGTCCAAACAGGATATTTTACAACAGTCTGGACATTCCACATATTTTAAATACTCTAGTTCAGTCACTAATGTTTGGGCATTAAAAAATAATAATAGTAAAATTGATGGGAAACAACATTTATTGAAGAAAGCAGGTAATCAAGATTATCTTTTACAATTCACTTCTGATCAAGAGTTGGCAGAATGGGGAAGATAAAGGTTTTACCCTTTTATAAAGTTCAATCAAGTCCCTTCCAAACAACCAGTTCTGGAAGTATAACACACACAAACCTCTAGGAACTGTTCTACACAAAGTGAGAGTTCTATATTATGATCCAGTTCAGACAAAACAATCTAGGACTCAGCCAAATATGCCCATGAGGTTTCTCCATTCATGTGTCCAACTTCAGTGAACCATATGACATTCAAACCAGAAAACTGTGGTTTAAGGGCTGCCAACAAGCCATGGTGTGATAACAGCTTCAGATCCTAGTTTCATAAGCTGATTTGTAGAAAGTCCTTAAACCACAGCTTCTGAGTTTAAACATTGTGGGTAACTGTGGTTTAAGGAACCAATATATATTTGCCAAAGCAATGCATGTAAGGAGAGAAGGAAAGGAGGGAATATGTGATTTCATGTTTTGTCGCTGGTCCAATAAACCTTGATTAATCAGATTGTAGCTGCTAATATCTGAACTAGGCCTGAATCTTCACCACCACCCCACCCCATCCTTATTTATCAAAATAGCCACCCTGTGAGAAACTCAAATGTATTATCATCTGAAGTGATGTCCACACTTCATATTATTACACTGCACTTCTATTTAAAGCTTAGGTTAACTATGAGAGACAGTCAGCAGAACCTCAGACTTCTAGAGTACGCTCAAAACTTGGAAAGAACTAAACACTTTCATCTGGCCATTCACCTGGCATTTCATCTGGCCTTATTGCAGCTCCTCAATCTGCAGCCAAAACACTCTCCAAAAGCCTTGCCTACCATATTTTGCCATTTCCAAGCTGCCATTGTACTTTGCCTTGTTGTCTATAGTCTTACCTTACAAAGGTCCAGATGGACTGGCTATAGAATATACTTTGCTAGGATGGACTCATCCATAGAGAGGTTAAAAGCAACAAAAAAGGCTTTTATGGGTATGTTTGTAGCAAAAGGAAGAATGAAGAAACAGTGGGGTCACTCAGAGGAGAAGATGGTGAAATGCAAACAGGGGACACAGAAAGGGCTGAACTCCTCAATGCCTTCTTTGCCTCAGTCTTCTCCGATAAAGATAACAATGCCCGACCTGAAGAATTTGGAGCAAATGATCCAGCAGAGGAAACACAGCCTAGAATAACTAAGGAGATAGTACAAGAATACTTGGCTAGTTTAGATGTATTCAAGTCTCCAGGGCCAGATGAACTGCATCCAAGAGTATTAAAAGAACTGGCAGATGTGATCTCAGAACCACTGGCAGTCATCTTTGAGAATTCCTGGAGAACAGGCGAAGTCCCGGCAGACTGGAGGAGGGCAAATGTTGTCCATATTTTCAAAAAGGGGGAAAGAGAGGACCCAAATAATTACCACCCAGTCAGTCTGACATCAATACCAGGGAAGATTCTGGAGCAGATCATTAAGCAAACAGTCTGGGAGCACCTAGAAAGGAATGCTGTGATCACCAATAGTCAGCATGGATTTCTGAAAAATAAGTCATGTCAGACTAACCTGATCTCGTTTTTTGACAGAATTACAACCCTGGTAGATGAAGGGAACGCAGTGGATGTAGCCTACCTTGATTTCAGCAAGGCATTTGACAAGGTGCCCCATGATATTCTTGTAAAGAAGCTGGTAAAATGCGGTCTTGACTATGCTACCACTCAGTGGATTTGTAACTGGCTGACTGACCGAACCCAATGGTTCCTCTTCATCCTGGAGAAGAGTGACTAGTGGGGTGCCACAGGGTTCTGTCTTGGGCCCGGTCTTATTCAACATCTTTATCAACGACTTGGATGATGGACTCAAGGGCATCCTGATCAAATTTGCAGATGACACCAAACTGGCAGGGGTGGCTAACACCCCAGAGGACAGGATCACACTTCAAAATGACCTTGACAGATTAGAGAACTGGGCCAAAACAAACAAGATGAATTTTAACAGGGAGAAATGTAAAGTATTGCACTTGGGCAAAAAAAATGAGAGGCACAAATACAAGATGGGTGACACCTGGCTTGAGAGCAGTACATGTGAAAAGGATCTAGGAGTCTTGGTTGACCACAAACTTGACATGAGCCAACAGTGGGACGCGGCAGCTAAAAAAGCCAATGCAATTCTGGGCTGCATCAATAGGAGTATAGCATCTAGATCAAGGGAAGTAATAGTGCCACTGTATTCTGCTCTGGTCAGACCTCACCTGGAATACTGTGTCCAGTTCTGGGCACCACAGTTCAAGAAGGACACTGACAAACTGGAACGTGTCCAGAGGAGGGCAACCAAAATGGTCAAAGGCCTGGAAACAATGCCTTATGAGGAACGGCTAAGGGAGCTGGGCATGTTTAGCCTGGAGAAGAGGAGGTTAAGGGGTGATATGATAGCCATGTTCAAATATATAAAAGGATGTCACATAGAGGAGGGAGAAAGGTTGTTTTCTGCTGCTCCAAAGAAGCGGACACGGAGCAATGGTTCCAAACTACAAGCAAGAAGATTCCACCTAAACATTAGGAAGAGCTGTTCGACAGTGGAATTTGCTGCCAAGGAGTGTGGTGGAGTCTCCTTCTTTGGAAGTCTTTAAGCAGAGGCTTGACAACCATATGTCAGGAGTGCTCTGATGGTGTTTCCTGCTTGGCACAGGGTTGGACTCGATGGCCCTTGTGGTCTCTTCCAACTCTATGATTCTATGATTCTATGATAACTGCTTTCCTATATTAAGTCCACTGATAAGAGACAAGGTGACATGTAATAAACATATCACACACTAACCACAATTGAATGGTCACTTTGTTACCTTCAAGGAAAACAACAGATCAGGCTTTATTATGATGACTTGACATACGAAGTTTACCAATGAGATGTGAAGAAATATAACTATCACAACTCTTGTATTCTGGGTGTTTAAGAAATATGACCTTAATCTGGAAGGAACAGACTTAATTGGACATTTTAGTGAAATATTGCTTGCTAGCCAAGCCTGAATTCTCCAAGGGTTCTATTGAAACAACTTGCTGAACCCACAGGACCTATAAACCAAAACTTAATATATAGCACAGAGTGGTAAAATGACACGAATAAAAAGAACTATATTAGCTATACATTACTTAGCAGAATGAAGTAGAACACCCACCCAGTCCAAGGAAGATATTATGTTGGAGACCCAAGACAACTGAATAATTGACAGATTTCTTGATAGGATATTTGCCTTGTACTTTAACTGGTTGGTCAGAATATCAGATATTTTTATTTGTTTCGGCCAGTTTCAAATCATGAATTTTCTAAGTGAATGGAAAAAGGGGGAGAACCTCAATGCTCTAAATTGGAAGGCAGATATATAGGCCTCATTTCCACATAATATAAGATAATGGCTTATAATTAATGCAGCAATCTGGACTGCTTTAACTGCATGAGATAATTCCCAGCTTTATGTTATGTACAAACCACATACGTAGCCAAGGTTTGTTCTTGGTTTGTTATTATGGTTTGTCTGAGCAAAACAAACCATGATAGCTGGTTCAGACATACAGTGGTACCTTGAGTTACAGACGCTTCAGGTTACAGACTCCGCTAACCCAGAAATAGTACCTCAGGTTAAGAACGTTGTTTCAGGATGAGAACAGAAATCACGTGGCGGCGCGGCAGCAGTGGGAGGCCCCATTAGCTAAAGTGGTGCTTCAGGTTAAGAACAGTTTCAGGTTAAGAACAGAACTCCAGAACAAATTAAGTTCTTAACCCGAGGTACCACTGTAATGCTAAATTAGGAATCATTGTTTGTTGCTACCATATAGTAGTATAGGGAGCAAAACAGCATAAATCAGTGTATTCACAGTAAACTATGAGCTTCTGGACATGGGCCGACTCAACAGTATTATGAAGACAAAATCCCTCCTGTCATTGAAATCCCTTCTGTCAGGATTCCTTGTACCTTTCTGTAAAGCATGTGGTCCTGAAAAATAACAAAGCCACAAAGAACCATAGTAACATAGATGTGTATTTCCAAGATCACACTTCTTCTCTAAACATTTTTATTTATTTATTTTTGAAAGAAAAAGCATCACACACACTTTTCCTTTACTTGTTTCAGGCAACATAATAAAAGTCCATAGAAAATGCAGTGTTCTCAACAATCCTTTTATTATTTGCCGGATGTAAGCTTTTACCCTTAGAACGTAAAGCCTTTCATAAGAAGCTACAGATTATGATATTGAAAGCAATAACTCACTTGTTATGATTGTCCAGACTTCCAAGTACCAAGGAAGTTGCAAGTACTGTAAAATAATTACAGAAGACTAAGTCTGCCAGTCTCCAAGCTGAAATGGTTGGTTATTGCATTTAGATCCCTAAACAAGCTGGGATCAGGATACTTATTGGACCATAGACTTCAGGACCTCAAATATAATCGTGCCAATCCACTTGGGTCAATTAGAGAAGTCTTTTGTACATTCATTCCTATAGGAGATGTGGTTTGATGGGAGCTCATGAAAGCAATGTTGCAGCAATCAGTCTGAGACAGTCTCCACCCCAGGAGCCTCCAGCTGAGAACTTGGGAGTTTGGGCAGACATCTGACTTCACCAAAATTTGAATTTAACTTTGCCTGGCTCCGGCACTATTTATGATTATACTTCCCAATCTCTTGCATTAATTTGAATTGTTATAGTTTTCAAATTTTGTCATTGTTAGATGCCTTGGGCATTTCAGAAGCATTAGAAAGGTGAGATTGTGAAGGGAACGATTAGAAGCGGAAACGATGAAAGATGTAATGCTACTTCTGTCACATTCTTTCCAACTCCAATCATATGTGCGCTGACTAACACATTTTTAGTGTTGATGCGTTGTCAAGCTAATATAACTCTGACAGAACAGATTGTGTTCGATTGAGAATTACACCCAACCATTTACAAGGAGAATTGCCAGCTCATTTTTTGCTTCTAGAATCTTTAGATGGACCAGGTGGAGTCTGGCTGCCAGACAGGAAAAGACTGAGGAAGAAGATAAATCTCTGTTGAAAATTAATATGGCATTGATGATATACGTTTTGATGTGTACAGAAATGCAGAAGAAAGTGTATTTGGGGGGAGGGGTCAATGCATTCACCTAGACTGCACTATTATGATTATTACAGCCAAAACAGATTGTTGGAAGTTAACACTGCTCCAGAATCGAGGAAAAAAACTTTTGGCACCTTAAAGTTTTTAAAATATGTAAAATTCAAAGAAATTAGAAGTAAGTATGAAAGGGAAAGAACCTCCAGAAGTTGGAGATCAAAACAAAAGAAATGGCGACTCTTGACATTCTCTCTTACTGCTAGCTTTGAGAACTTAAATTCCATCATGTCAAGTACACAACAACCTACAGTTAGTGAAACTGCAGTCATTGCACACAGAGCAGGCAGAAGTCATTTGGAAGAGGCAATATGTGAAGAGCAACCTGTTAAATGAAAAACCAAAACATCAAACAAACAGGCAAGTGCTGGGATCTTAAAAATCATTCTGCCACTTTATTGGAAATCAATTTGTCTCCCCTAGGACAGGAATAGTATAATGGAAAAAGCTTACATCCAGTAAGGGGGCCAAGCTGTTGATTTCAGTACAACGGGCAAATATTAAAGGGCAGCAGCTGCTGGAAAATACATAAAATGAAAAGTCTAAAGAAAAACCCAAACCCCTGAACAGCCTAAACTGAATTGCTGAAATATGCTTTGAAAAAACCTTTTGGAGGTGCCAGTCTTCAGCATATAACTACTTCTGTTACAGGCAAAACCCAGCACCAGCCAAGGGCAGTTATACAGAATCTATAAATATATAAACAGGTTCAGGACGGCAATTTCTTCCACACTGCAATCCAACACATGTTTACCCAAAAATGAGTCCTAATGTGCTCCCCAAACATGTCTGATGCTGCAGTCCTAATATTTTCAGTACCTGGGCAATGTGATTGAAAACGAATGCTAGTGATGTAATGTAACAGATGGCAATATTGAAGCTGCAAGATATCTACCCAGACAGTGAAACAGAAAAGCAGGGAGGGATGGGAGACCTGTGGCTCACTAGCTGTTACTGGAGTGCAGCTCCCATCATCCCTGACCACTAGCTATGCTGCTTCAGGCTCATGGGAGTTGGAGTCCAACAACAACCCAGCGAGATCCAAAGGTCCAGAGGTTTCCCATCCCTGAAGTAAGCAAAGTTCTTAAGGATGCCACTGGCTACTCTCTCTCAAAGATTTTCAAAACTGAAATAATAACAGAGATGGAGGAGTGAGCTTCAGGGGACAGGAATGCCCCTTAATTCCAAGGGGGTTAGTGGCTGGAGAACCAAGCAAGGTTTAACTGGTCCATCCTATCCTAGGTACAGCTTTGGAAGAAGCAAATATTCAGCTCAAGTCTTTAAAAAGCCAACTAAACACATCTACAAAACTTTAATTTATGGTTGCCATCAATTTTGATTTTAATTAATTTTTATAATGTTTTTATAATGTTGCACTGTTTTAGTGTTGTTAGCCGCCCTGAGCCCGGCTTCAGCTGGGGAGGGCAGGATATAAATAAAATTTATTATTATTATTATTATTATTATTATTATTATTATTATTATTATTATTGTCATTCTACTGTTTCTTACTTAGACCTACCAGCTAGGCCATATTTATCTTTATATATTTATTAAATTTCTATACTGCCCTTCATCCAAGGATCACAGGGCAGTTTACAGCATAAAAACACAAAAATATGTAACATAAAAACAAACAAAATAATAGCCCCCTCACACACAGATTAAAATGCCATAGATTGGTTAATTAATGAACCACAAAGGCTTGGGAGAAGAGGAATGTTTTTGCCTTGGGCCTAATTATTCGTAATGAAGGCGCCTGGCAAACCTTCCTGGGGAGAGCATTCCACAAGCAGGGAGGCGCTGCAGAAAAGGCCTGTTCTTGTGCTGCTGCCCTTTGGGGACGCACCCCAGGCGGCAGCAGCATGCGCTTCCCTGCTGAATGGATCCTTTTCTTCCTCCAAAGAAATCTCATCAGGGTCTGAACACTGACTAGTCCCGAAACACACACACATAAAAACACATAGGATGACCCTATCTTCAATATATTATGTCTTAGACACGACAACGTTGCTCCTCCGTCTGCCTTTGCCAGCAGAAGAAATCACCAAGCCAGAGAGAAAGATTTAATAAAACCCTTGTATCTGCAGGCAATTACCAGCGGAGGAAGTTCTATGGGGAGTCCAGTGTCACACTATCAGATACAACAGGTCTTCCCTTTCCTTCCTTTCTTTTCATTTGCTACCTTCATGCCAATCCACCAGAGGAAGTTCATGGAGTCTCATTTGCAGAAGTACAACGCCACAATTGGATATCACTCTATTATATAGTATAAGTAACTATCTGAATGCATTGCTACTCTTACTTTGTTGGATTTTTTTTTTTTTTTACAAGTATTCACTGAATTTATGCATGAATGTTTTTTGTTTTTGTTTTGTTTCTGCATGATAACACTGAGGTCTTTTCTAAGCCCAGATAATAAAACATTCCTTTGTTTACTACAATGTTGATGATTTCTATTTTCAACATCCACCCCCCCATATTCTCCCAAATGCCCAAAGCTAGGATAGATTTAGGCAGCTACAGTTACAGTGGTGCCTCGCAAGACGAAATTAATTCGTTCCGCAAGTTTTTTCTTCTTGCGAGTTTTTCGTCTTACGAAGCACGGTTTCCCATAGGAATGCATTGAAAATCAATCAATGCGTTCCTATGGAGACCGTCCGGGGACAGAGGGGAAGCGCCACGCGCCTTCCCCTCTGTCCCCGGACCTGTTTAAAGCAAGGGGCGGCGGGGAGAAGATTGCTTCTCCCCGTTGCCTGCCCCGCAATCTCTGGGGACAGAGGGGAAGGCGCGCGGCGGACCTGTCCCCGGACCTGTTTTAAAGAAAAGGAAGGGGCAGCGGGGAGAATCGCTTCTCTGTCCCCTCTTTTCTGTCCCCTCTTTTGAAGCAATGGGCGGAGGGGAGAATATCGCTTCTCCCCGTTGCCGCCCCTTGGTTCAAAAGGGGTCCGGGGACAGCGGGGAAGACGCGCTGCGCTTCCCCGCTATCCCCGGAGCTTGCGGGGCAAGCTTCGTTTTGCGAAGCAAGCCCATAGGGAGATGCGTCTTGTGAAGCAGCTAAGAAAACGAAAAACTCCTTCGTCTAGCGAGTTTTTCGTCTTCCGAGGCGTTCGTCTTGCGGGGCACCACTGTATAATGATTGTTTGGGAAAAACCCAGGCTTTTATTCTCAGATATTTTTAAAATATGCCATAGAGAGTACCATTTTATATATTACAAACTAAGTTGCAGTTCATATTATTAAAGCAAGTTTAGGTGGAATAATAATGTAAACATCTGATTTTTAAACCATCAAAAGTTTATTTAGGAGGAAAGTAAAATTCTGCATCCCAAGGAAAACCTTTCAGGATGGATGTAAGGATTTCTGAAACTACATGTGAAACACTAAGTATCCAAAATACACGATATACATGATAAATGTTATTATTAAGGGTAAGCATCACAAATGAAAAAGCTTTAGGTTCCAATCCTATAGGCATTCAACAGGGAATAAATCCCACTTAATTCAATTATACTTCTTTTAAGTAGTCATGTATAAGATAGCACTGTTAATATATTTTAACATCTAAAATTAATGCAATCAGTGTTAAATGCTGGCTTTCTTCTCTTCTTTCTGTGATTCTAAACCATGTTAGGAAATTGGGATGCTCTGAGTGGCAGCTATTCTGAATTAAAGTGAGAAGGCACAGGTCCTGCCCATGCAGCTTTCAAAATTATTCACAGTCAGGGAGCCTCTTGCCCCACATGCCCAGTCCTCCTAAAAAGACAGATAGGATTTCAATTAAGTGTTCCTACTGGAATCCTTTTTTACTTAGCAACACGTCCTCTCTTGGGCAGCATCAGGCTCTCCAGACAGCATTTCTATTTAATAACAGAAAATCCTCAGAGAGACACTAGCAGAGAATGTGCTAAAGTGGATTCTCATACACACACACACATTATATATATATAATATCTCTACACTCTACTATATATATATATCTATATATCTCTACACTGAAGTGTTGGGTACTAGTTGTCTGAGTCTTACAACTCTTATGGTGAGATTTTCCATACAGAGAAGGGCTGCCATCCTGCATTTTGTCATCAATTGTGTTTTGGACATTCTTTCACACCAATCCATGTGCCTGGAAACTTGTGGCAGAAAGGCTGGCTCTCTGTACCTGATGCCAGGCCTGTCCAGAAATTGTCTGAAGCCCAGCACAGGAGTCTTGTTAGGATAAAGTTATACACTCAAACAAAAATGCAGGCAGTCCCTGGCAGGGCCCTCTGGCCAGCTTAACCCTCCAAGGCTGAGGGCAAGTGTACCCAACTGCCCCCAACTCTGCCTGGGCTGCCTAATGCTCTAGGTCTGGCTCTTCAGTGTAAGAAGTATGTCAAACTGAGTAACAATGAAAAACTTCCCTCTTCCTTTTCTTTTCTTTTTTCTTTTCCTTTCCTCACTTCACTAGCCTGATCTGATTATCTGATTGCCAGCCCTGCCCATTACCATGTTTTCTATTTTTGGCCTCTCCACCTGACCCTTAACCTGTCCACAATCATGCCATCTACCTCTGGGCCTTTAGATGTCAATAAAAAGCATTTGGCACTGGAGATGTGCCATGAACAAGTCTGTGAAGAGAATGGGCTGTATCCAACATAGTACTGAGTAAACCAGAGAAAAAGTATCTACTTTGTGTGACAGGATGTTCTCTCCTTCTCCTGCACACCCCCTAAATATGTTATCTGGGTTTCTCCAGCCCTCTAAAGCAGAACTGGGGAGTGTGCAGAGCGCAAGGGAGGGAAAGTCCCATTGTGGAAGTGGAAGTCCTTGAACTGACAGGGCATGTAAGCTGAATGCCATCCAATGTCAAATTGAAAGCCACTCAATACCTACAGGGGCAGAATAAGAGGACTTGGCAAGATTGGGAGGAGGAAGGCTAGGTTAGACAGAAAAACGTTGAGGAGGATACAGGAAAAACAAGTCCAAGGATCAAAGGAGTAAGAAGGAAACAGCAGTCTCCAATGAGGGATTGGCAATGTGAAATTTCATCAGCTGTCTGCATTTTAAAACAGAAAATGTGTATTATAAAAAGGCACTAGGAGGGGAGAAGAAGTTCAAGGCAGGTTGCTTTCTATTTTTCACAATCATAAAATCTAGCAATAAGATTCCTATCCAAATCGCTAGAAGCCAATCTTTTCTTGCTCCAAGTGCTTTATCTCAGAGAAAAAATAATTTATCTAAAAGCAGCCAAAAATAGAGGTCTAAAGAGGAAGCCATTTCAATTTTCATTACAGCTTTGCTACTGCAACACGACAGTAATTACAGATAAGATTAAAGAAAAGCAGGTATATTAAGGTGTAATGAATCCCATCAATTACTAGGTACCTGGAAAATAGCCTATATTTTATTAATATTTTAAAGGGGTTGAGTGGTTCAGGTGATTTGCACAAAGTTCTTCTAGGTCATTTGTCCAAATATTCTGAAAAATCGTTTCTATCAAGATGGAGATTCTGCAGCAGAATCTGAAAGGCTGAAGTCTTGAAAGGAGGGCATTGAGAAGACAACATTGACATTTGGGACTTGCTTATAAGCAACACATTTCCTGACCAGGATCAGGGAGGGAGGGAGGGAGGGAGGGAGGGAGGGCAGAAGAAAGGGCAGCAAGAGAACTGAGATGACAAGAACACAGACAAGAACAAAAAGATGGAAGTACAGTACAGCAAAACCTTGCCATCTTTTCTGTTTTCAGTTGCAGGAAAATCGGAATAAAGTTTCCCATTTCCCACCTTGCAATAAGGGAGAGCATAGTATTTATTTATTTGAGAAATTTCTTTTTTTAATATGTTTTTATTGATTTTTCAATATCGTTCCAATAGCAGCCTCATTATAACAATACCAATTTTATCCAATTAATACAATTATTTATGCCAATTGTTCCAATTTCAAATCAAACGGGCCTCACTGTGTGATAGATTTGATGACTTCATTCTTCTACATTGGTTCTGTGTTCCAAAACCTTAATAATTTCCATTCCATTCAGATATAATAATGCCTTATATAATAGCTCCCATCTTGTGATTTCATTCGTGTTGGTGTATTAGATTATTTATAAAGTTTCAAGTGTGGAACTCTAACTGTAATCCTTATTCTTTCCTGCTTGTATATAACTTTGACATATGCAAACCCTTTCACCAAATGAAATCCCTTCCCAATCCAAACCTTTTAAATCCTTGTAGCTGGGTTCATTTTCACAATTTCTTATCTCATCACCTCTAGCACGCGCCTGTAGTTTACTCCAATTAAAAATACCCAATTAGCAGGATAACCTGTGTTTCCAGGAATGTAATTGGGGGGGGGGGGTCGGGGCAGCTGGAGTACTCTATGCACCCAGTGCCTTTGCCTGCCCTCACATTCCATGGCAAAGCGAGTGTCAGACCACCAGGCAAACTGCAGGTGAGAGCCAGATTCCTCTTCCAACCAAAGAGGAATGCAGAAAATGCAGTTTCCCCATCTGTCTCTCTCTGTTGGGAGAGGCGTCCATCCCCTGACACACAGGAAACAGGAAGCCTATTTGAGGCATTTCTAATTTCACTTTATGAGGGCACACCGATAAGCTTCTCATGCTTTCAAAAGCGTATTTGTCTGAAGCAATTTTCCCAATATGTAACTACAATTGTCAAAAGTCAATTCAGTGGTGGATGAATCAATACAATGTATAAGGAAAGGCAAGCGGTTGCATTTGGACAATGATACCTCCATTTAATAAGCTTAGATATGAATGAACCTTGTGCCCCCAGCAAGCAAGCAAGCCAGGAAGGCTTCATGTCAATGTAGTGGCCTGCTTCATCCAAGTCGGGAAACTATAGTTAACAACTCTGGAATAAGTCAGGATATGAAGTCAGGTCTTGAAGTTGTCCTGAAGCCATTAATCAACCGAGAAACTGGAATTAAGTGAAGACTTCCTGTCTTGTTCGTTTGATTGTGCAAAAGGGAGGAACAAAACCACTGTGTGTTGAGCACAACGGTTGTTCGTTTATTGGTTCATAATTGCCTCAACACACCCGGTATCTTGTCCATTGCAGGGGACGGAATCTTGGCAGAGATTACTCTCCACATATGGCTGACAGCTTCCAAGCTAACATAACAAAGTTCAGTTAAAATCCAAATTCTATTTTTAAGGAGGTTTAAGGTTTCGATGCCCCTGCCTTTGAACATCAACAATCAGCATTTTGTAATGGAAATCAAACACTGTATTATACAGGCATCTAACATCAGAACCTGCTGTAGTGGATTCCAATGAGGATGCTGAAAGCTGAAATCAGTACCAGGCTGTTGCATCTCCCAGTTCTATAACTCAGGAGCTCTCTTTAACATCTGCCCAAGTAAATCCTCCAAACAGAAAGCCCATGGTGCCCATAAGTCAGAGAAATGAGGTAGGGCTAGCGTGCCTTTTGAAGGATTGAACTGCACGTACATAAAACGGCGAAGCGCATTATATTTTCCTCAGTCCACTCTCTAATGAGTGCCTGCAGTCATCAATCAGGTATAATAAAGAGCAGCAGAATAAATTACTTTGCCATGTCTGTGTTTTAAATCAGAGAGGTGGCAGGGAAATTGCCCCCACTGCTAGGTACCCACTTCAGCAGTGCCTTCAAGCCTTGTGCCATCCCAGCAGCATTCATGTTGGAGTGTAACGAAAAGTAATATGTCTAATGAAAAGGTGGGAGTGTCATTCTGCACCACCACCACCCTGCTTCTCTGTAGGTCAGCAAGAATAGCCAAAAACCACAAGCACAGCAAGTTGACCAAAATTCAGATTTAACTTGACCTTTCTCCTGTTGGCTCTCCCCCCATCATGGGCTTAATGTAAATTGGTTGCCCAGGTAAGTGTATTCCTTAGGTGCCCTCTGATTTGTCATGGCTACCCTTGGGACCCTCAGTATTCCTCCACTCATTCCTGCCCATCTTCACTCTTCTTTCTAAGTATAGTAGTTCTTAGGCTCATTAAAAGCAGCCCAGATGCTGACTGTATTTTGCACAGACGAAGGATGGAGAACCTAAAACTCTACAGCTCTCATCATCCCTGACCATTGGCCATGTTGGCTGGGTTTGATGAGCACTGATTCCTACCAACCTCTGGAGGACCATGAGTTTCCTACCTCTGGCATAAACTATACAGTAGTGTGCATAGTTTGGGAATAAATGCAACATACAATACACATGAGACTGGGATGATTTTGGCTGCATAAGTTGAATTGCCGTATTTACTCGCATCTAATGCTCACCCTTTTTTGCCCAAATTATGTTGCAAAAATTAAGGTGCACATCAGATTTGATGGCACATTTACATTCACCAGCAAATACTTTTTTTTGTTTCCAGGTTCTGAAAATTGAGGTACGCATTAGATTCAATGGTGCATTGGACTGGAGTAAATACGGTACTTTATATGGTACTCATGTTCAGTATTAATACAGGTACTGTCTCTGGTAAAACAGGTCTTTGCAGTTTTTTGATGCGCTATATAGATAGGTACAAAAAAATGATCACAGATCATAGGTACCGTATTTTTCTGTGTATAAGACGCCCCCATGTATAAGGTGACCCCTATTTTTTTGAGCCCAAAATTAATAAATATTTTAAACACCAAACATAACAACTTTGATATTTTATTAAATATTCAAAACAGTGGTATACTTAGTACCGTACATTTAAACATCAAACAGTGAGGGAAGCTGTGTAATGGTGGCTGCTCCTGTCAGCTCAGTGTAACTCCACTGTAGCTGCAGCTCCTGCTCTCCTGCCTGTGTGTTGCACCTTTGTCTCAGTATTTATGGTCTGTATCCTGTTTACTCCACGAGTGGCGGCAGATGCGAACGCTGATCAAGGAGCTGCGACTGCCAGAGCTGCCTGTGTGAGTGTGCTTGGGGAATGGGAGGTCTGGGTAGCCAGGGGGCGGTTGAGGGAACCGGGTAGAAGGGACAATGTCCGGAGCGGGGGCTGCTGGGGGGGGGAGTACCAGACCAGGGTTCGTCATGAGGCCAACAGTGAGGGGAGGCGGGGGGGGGGAGAAGAATATGGATGGCGGCATGTATTTATTTATATATTTAATTGCAACATTCCATGTATAAGACGACCCCCAATTTTAAACTTAAAAAATTTGGGGGGAAATATAGTCTTATGCATGGGACGTGGGTAGTGCTGTGGGTTAAACCATAAAGCCTAGGACTTGCCGATCAGAAGGTTGGTGGTTCGAATGCCCACAACAGGGTGAGCTCCCGTTGCTCGGTCCCAGCTCCTGCCAACCTAGCAGTTCAAAAGCACGTCAAAGGGCAAGTAGATAAATAGGTACCGCTCCGGTGGCAAGGTAATCGGCGTTTCCGTGTGCTGCTCTGGTTTTGCCAGAAGCAGCTTAGTCATGCTGGCCACATGACCCGGAAGCTGTATGCCGGCTCCCTTGGCCAGTAAAGCGAGATGAGCGCCGCAACCCCAGAGTCGGCCATGACTGGACCTAATGGTCAGGGGTCCCTTTACTTTTATAGTCTTATGCACAGAAAAATACGGTAGGTATATTAAAAAAAATGACCATCTGTTGGCCCTGTTTGCTTCTTTTCTCCCCTTCTTCAGTTTGAATTGTCTTGGCTAAAGGCCCCATTTTATTTGGGTGTACATGTGTACATTGCTGTGGTGACATGTGATAACAAGAATCCCATAGGCAGCTTGAGGGATTGCCAGTGAAGAGAAGGAAGGTCACTGCTTTGCTCATCAAATATTCACTCACTAATCATTCAGAGGGCCAGAAAGTTCATGTGCAACAGAACTCTGATAAAGTTGTCTATCTTAGTTGGTAACTGAGCCACAAAATTCATTCCAGTGATGTGCCCAACTAAAACTCTATTCCAACAGCACACTGTCACATTTCCCCCCATTATTCCAGCTATGAAAAAGCACAAAAACACTTGGAGGGAGGATGTGGAATGTGTCAAAATTAATAAAGATTCTCTCTCTTTTCCATCATATTATAATCTACAATCATCATTTATTAAAAACCTCTCATTTATTAACAGCCTCTAAAGCCTATTTTAATAACCTGAAATCTTCATTTGAATCACAAATTCTTTTTTTATTACTGTACTTTTAAAAGAGAGAAAAGAAACATCGCAGGGCTTTGAATTATTATTTAAATTATGTTCTCCAAACCCTAGTTCTGATGCCAGAGTGATCAAGTACCTTTTCAGACCTGGCCTCCAAGCACAGAACAGATATTTGTTTAAGGGTTGTGATTTACAAGCAAGCACACACCTGAAAATAACCCCAAGCTACATCAGCACCACAGTGAAGTCGTAACATACTAAGTGGTTTCCATACTAGGTCTCCAGGAACTGGTTTTGCATAACAGCAGTAAATGTGAAATAAGCTGGGGATCAGAAAACAGGAAAAAAAGCTACTTGTAGCCAGCTACTACCCTGGCACTATAAAAGTATTTTGGGGGAAAAGAAAGGATCAAAGTTTTATTTGTAAAAAAAACAGAAAGAAATAATCACTGTTAGAGGGCCCACTGCATAAGAAGATAAGCAAGTGGGGAGAAAGTGGACAAACTTTTTTTAATTTAAAGAAATGTTTGTGCTCATGCAATTGCAAGAGGAAACCGAAGAAGTGGGCATCTTGGGGGGAAACCTGAAAGTCTACCAAGGGTACATACAGACATTAATAAAAACAGAAGCCAAGACAGTATTTTGTGTCCTTGTCTCGGCTGTGAATGCACCCCATGATTATGGTGGTCTGTCCCCCTTCCCTTGCCTTTTTAATTTTAAGTTACAGTCTGTAAGGTTACACAGGCACCTTTGTGTGAACAACCATTAAGGCACCTGAAGTGGGTGCTGAGGTTCCATGCAGGGGCAAAGGAAGGTGTTGTGACACCCGGGGGCGGGAGTGATGATGTAGGGCGCATGTGCAGCGTCGATGCATACGGCGCATGCGCCGTACATAGCGATGCCACACATGCGCTTTATAGTGGTTTGCCGCGGGGCACTGCTGCAGCCACAAGCAAAGGATCCTCCGTTTGCAGCTGCAGTCACGAGCAGAGGATCCCAGCACTGTCCATACGGCAATAGAGCGGTGCCAGCGGCAATCCACTGTACAGCGCATGTGTGGTGTTGCTACGTACAGCGCATGCCTGCGATGCCGCACATGCGCTGTACTTAGCGGATTGTTGCCGGCCCCGGGATCCTCTGCTCGCGGCTCCTCCAAAGGCGGCTTTGGCGGCGTGATGGCTGCTCACGCCGCCGCGAGCAGACTTCTTGTCACCCCCGCAAACATGGAACCCGGGGCTTCCACCCCACCCCCACCCCATTGCGACGCCATTGGTTCCATGCATGGGAGATGTTTGTGTTTTGGAGTTGCTTTCACTAGATCTGGCAAGCTTAGGCTGGAAAAAGAATTGCCAACAGCATGCCCTGTTAGTACCTAAGCATCTTCTAAGAACTACACTGAGGATGAATTTTATTATTACTAAAACAGAAAAAGGGGGAAAGGCTGGGGGGGCAAAAAGAGAGACAAATCTGAAAGTCATATTTAATTCCTAGTTCTTGGGCCAAGTTTAGCGGCAGCCACATCACCAAGATCATTCTCAGAGAACTGCAGTTATGGCACAGTTTGAGTTACCAATGCTTCAGGGATAGGTCAGTTTTTAAGCTCCTAAGTGTTTCAGGACTCTGAAGGGTCTTCCCTTGCCTGAACTCCTTTTTCCATTCGCAGCTCCCTTCCACCTTCACTCCTAAACAGTCTCCCATTAGCTTGCCGTGCCCCCAAGCACGCACCTGCCTCCTCTGCCAATTACTTGCACAGCTTTCCACTTAGAGGCTGAAGCAAACGTGACAGTCTCCCTAAATGCAGGTTGGTAACCGTGCTTGCCTGTAATGTGGGGTGCCGGCATGCGTTTAGACTAAACAAGCACACATCTTTTTGGCACCTTGCTGATGCCAATGCCGCTTCTTTAAAATATCCGAAGGTGAATTTCTATACATGAGTATACTACCATTATAAGGAAACAGAAGATGTGTTTGAAGCATCTATCAAGGCTCTATGAAACAGGCTCAATAGGGTCCCTACTTGAGAGCACTCTATTATTCCACATGGGAGAGCTCCCAGTCCCAATAACACCCATCACCATAACATATAGAAGACATTTTCTTCTGCAGGAAGCTGAGACCCAGAGTGGAACTAACCATTATTAAGGTGAAAACAGCACACCATGTTGAGTTCTCTACCTCGCCCAGTACAATCATTTATCTCTTGTTGCACCATCATTATATTGTGCATTTTGTCACTCTCAACACAGAAAGCCAATGATGTGAAGTGGGGTGTAAGAAAATACAAAACATGGAGATGAAATGACACCAAGTGAGTGAGCCTAAATGTTATGATGAAGAACTTAAACACAGTGATATTATTCTCATGTTGGATGTAACGTGCAGTTCCTTCCAGAAGAACCACCCAAGGTTGTCTGCGTTGCCTCCCCCCCTCAAAAAATGTGAAGAGCAACAGAGGCTCTGCCAGAACCCCATATGCATCACTCATCGGCACAAGCCAAGGTGTCAGGCTAGTTCCGACAATATATCTGCATGCAACAGAATGGGGATATGCCCGGGGTGGAGGAAGAGGGGCACGGTGGATGCGGGCTGCCCCGGGAGTCACCACTGAAGGGGGTGACAAAATGCTGGTCGGCACTCACTGCAGGGCCTGCAGCGTGCCTGAGCCACGCGTCTCTCCTGGGAGAGATGTGATGGCTTGGGTGCACACAGACTCCACGCCACCCAAACGGTCCGCCCACTGCCTCCCTCCTCCCAGCTGTAGGGCGGCTGAGTGGGAGGAGGCAGGCAGACTCCAGAGGCCCCACAGTGTGCCACGCCCCTATGGGTGGCTCGCCCTACTCTCGCCCCGCCCCTGGGTGCGCCACCCCAGGCACCCAAGAGTCTTCCTCTGATGCTTGATATGCCTGACCTTCCCTGCCTCTACCATCTAGTCAGCCTATGCAGGCAAATCTAACATGTGCAAGCCTCAGTCATTCAATTGATTCCGCCACATTTTCTGGAAAATCAACCATTCAACTTAGGCCTTCACTCGTAAGCTACTTTTGAACACAACATCCACATGCGGAAGGCAAAGGCTGGGAGAACACAACTGCTCATGGACTGCTCCACAGAGAGGACCAGATCAGCTAGAAGATGTTGTCCCAACCAGCCCACATGCAAAAAGAATCAGACAGCTGAATGGTTTAACTCTAGACAGAAACCTATTGCTGTTCACTCAAAGGAGAAACCATAAGGAGACTTTTACCTGTATATTGCTGTTATACAGCACTGAGGAAGTGGACAGAATATTTCTGATCCTTCAGCCTCTGCTCAATGAAAAATATGGCCAACAAGGTATATAAGAATCAACGAGTTAGGAACAGCAGCTAAAATGTCAGCCATTCACAAGTCCATCTGTCAATAGGAACACTCTCATTTTGAATGTGAGGCAGTTAGGAGACTGGTTGGTTGGCTGGTCAGCTTCTTTCTCTGAAGCACAAGAGTTTTCTTTCTTCTGAAACCTTGGGGGGGGGGGAATTATTTGAGCAGCAGGACTTTGACTAATTTTTATTATACTATTTATCCCAAAGGTATCAAAGGCTATAACTGCAATATTTATAGCATTTTTCTCCACAGGACCAGGGAGGCTGCCTTATAGTCTCCTGGACTCAGCAGTAATAATAAAAAAAGAAAATATTGTGTCTTCTTTTCTCTTTTTATGGAACAAATTTGGCATTTATACTGGGTGAGCCTGAAGTGGAAATCCCATGTCTCCTACCACCCAGAGTAGGCCATATGGCCTATCCCTGTTGGAAACAAGGAAACAACCATTTTACCAGCCATCTGATCAACTCACCTGATACTTCAAGTGGGCCTAGGCTACAATCAGAGGCAGACAATTTTCCACTTCCTACATGACAATAGCAGATGGTTTCTCAGCACTGAAACAGTAGTCCTCTAACAAACCTAACTCCAAGCAATGTGGAAACTAATGAATACTTAAGGTGATATTCAGCTTAGTTTGACTCAAATTAATGGACCCATAATTATAATGGGTCTACTCTGAGGAAAACTAAAATGAATACTACTCATAGAATGGGACATGCTACCTGTGTTATGACAGCATCAGAAACAATAGTGTTCTGCTGGCATTGTATGGACACTCTCTGGTACAAATGATGCAACCAAGTGAATGTTTTAAGAATTGGGCAGCACTCTTAACTCTTAACAGACAGTGAAATGTAAATAGCCCATCCTTAAGAAGCATTTTAAATTACTGCTCAACTGAAAATTGAAAGTTTTAACCCTGTGTTAAAAATAAAGATTTGTGTGTTATTTTCCTCAATGACTTCTAAGCTGTACTGACATGTTGTACATGAGAAAAGAAATGGCAATAGCCATTTAATGGTTAAAAGCTAGCAAGTTGTCAGGCCAGAATTAGCAAATAGCAACAGAATCTGAGGCCTTGAGCCACAACTTTGTCTTATAACATTTCTAAGCACATCTGCCCCAGCAAATCCCAGCTATACCTAGGGACCTAAGACATCCCTCTCTCTCGACACAACTTAACAGCATAACCCTTCTGGGGTGATTACAACTAGTACCCAATACCTAGCCAGTAGCTACAATCCATAACCTGGCTTGTTGACCCAGTCACTACTTTGCAACTGGTACATGGCAACTGCTTTCTCCTTACTCACAAAGGAGTGGGTAGCCTGGGACTGTCTCGAACATAGCAAGCAGTATGAAGGAATAAGGGGGAAGATGAGCAGATCTGCTGACTGCTGTTTGGGAAACTACTGAATACTTCCAAGCATTGGGGAGAAAACAGCTTGGTAAAGTGGATTTTACCTTCCCAGCAACAATGTGATAATTCTCTTCTCTTCATTTCCACATGGGGGGAAAAACAAACTATTCCTTATTATTCATGACCTACAAGATAAAGAAATGGACAGAGCAAAAGCTGGATTTGTGGTTTAAAGGGCATTGCCTGACATCAGCTGTAAGAGAAAGTGGAAGAGTTTTGCAGTTGGCTGGATCCTCAACATGTTCTGCACTTGTCAAGCGAGCACTATTAATGAAGCAATGGCTCAGGAATGTATGTGCGGTCATGATGTTGACCCAGTGTTGAGTTTTTGCACTCCACACCCCATCACTTTTCTGTTAGGTGTCAGGACAGCACAGAAACATTTCCAAGTACACTATCTTCTTCTTTTTGTTGTTATTGTCTTGATTCCAAATTTAGCTACTCTAAGAAGATAGTGAAAAGACACAAAAACAAGCCGTAGCCTCACTTTTCCAAATTTAAAAAAACTTTTACAAACAAAAATGGAAAGTGACAAAAAAGAAATCAAGGATTTTATGGACTACTAATCAGTGTTCAATGATGCCTTTAAAAACACAGTAACAATGGTCTGCAGTGTTACCTTACAACAAAACCATGTGGTTGTTGTTGTTTTCAAAAGCTATCTAGTACAACCCACCAATAAAGCTAGAAGTATGGTTAGCGCGCACACACACACACACACGAAGAACATAGTATACAATTTAACACACAATGAAGCAGGAGGAGGAGGAGGAAGTGGACACAAGGCCAGAGATGTCTAGATGACCATGATGGCTAAATGAAGCCAAAGTGGCGCAAGCAAAAGACAAACAGTCAAACTCATGAACAGTCACCCTTGGCTGTGGCTGAAAATGCCCAGAGAACTACTTCCCTGTACCCTGTGATTAGACAGACAGAGACAGTGAGAGATAGAGAGAATATATACAAGCACTAGGCTGGTATGACTTTCTGAAGAGATACTTGTGGCTTGTAATGCATGCATACATACAAAAGGCATACATACATTCTGAGATGCAAACTCAAAGGTTTTCTGGTTCACTAGCTGTGACTGTCTCTAGATAATAATAATAATAATTTATTATTTATACCCCGCCCATCTGGCTGGGCTTCCCCAGCCACTCTGGGTGGCTTCCAACCAAATATTAAAATGCAGTAATACATCAAACATTAAAAGCTTCCCTAAACAGGGATGCCTTCAGATGTCTTCTAAAAGTTTCGTAGTTGTTGTTCTCCTTGACATCTGGTGGGTGGGCGCCACTACCAAGAAGGCCCTCTGCCTGGTTCCCTGTAATTTGGCTTCTCGCAGTGAGGGAAGCGCCAGAAGACCCTCAGCGATGCACTGACAATCTTCTGGCTGGATTACTGTAGTGTGTTATACATGGGGGCTGCCCTAAAAGACAGGCGCTAATTTTTTCATAGGTTCATATTCACGTTACATCTACTTTGAAAGATCTATGTTGGTTGCCTATTTTCTTCTGAGATTAATTCAAGTGCTCGTTCATAAATTAAAGCCGTAAACAGCTTAGAATCCAAACATCTGAAGATGTTTGTTCCCATTGTTTGTGTCAAGATCTTCTGCAGACATCCACTCATTAGCAGTGGAAGCAATCCTTCTACAAAGGAGATGGTATTTTGTTGTGGCACCTTGACTTTGGAATGTCCTCCCTAATGATGCATGTCTGCTACTGGTATTATAAGCTTTTTGGCACCAGGCCTTTCTATTTCTCCAGACATTTTTTACTGCAAAAGATCTTTGAAATTTATTTTTTATCTGTTTTTAGCTTTTTAATTTGTTTTTTTTATGCTTATTGTTGTTTTACATTGTATTCCTCTGTTGTGTGAGTTAATTTTATTCACACTTTTGTACAGTGCCCTGGAATTTTTTGATGAAGGGCGGTTAAGAAGGTGTCACACTTCTCAATGCACTCAAGAGCTTAGAAATTGTTTATTTCCTTTTTAATGGGCTGGCTGCCTTTTTATGGATTTTTAGTCATCAGCTCACTGTTATTTCTATAATCTGCTGATTTATCTTGTAATTTGTTAGTGGTTTTAATGTTCTGCTTTTGTTTTTTATTATGATGTGATTTTTGTAGCTGTTTTAAGACTTACACGAAAAGCCAGGATATAAATCCCAAAAATAAATAAATCTTCCAGAACTGCAACAACAGAACTGCAACAACAACTTCAACTTGCAGTCCCAGTGTGTACATAAGCCCAAACATAGGAAGAACCAGTAAGGAGGAGATGAAAAGGGGAAAGTCTGGATTAGAAACAAGGTGAGATGTTTTAGCAGCTGAAACCAATTACCTGGGGGATTTGACACAGTTTAAAACACCAGGAAGCTCTGCATCAAGACAGGCCAGCTCTCTAAAAAGATTACTTGGCAGCCCAAGCAGAAATGATAGACTTGATGCCATGACTAAAGAAAGAATGAAGAGAAAAAACAAACGCTCACTCATTATAATTCTACAGCCAGTGCAGTCTAACTTACAACAATAAACAAGTTGACACTGCTTATGGATCAGAATTGCTGGAGCTCACCCACCCGTGGCCATGCTGGTTATGGCTGATGGGAGGTGTAGTCCTAAATACCTAGAGGACACCAGGTTAAGGATTGCTGCTACACATAATGGTGAGGGGAGAGACTTCATCAGGCAAGACCTTCTTCCACTGCCTTGCTCCACCCTCTAGGCCTTTATTTGATGTAGGTTGCTTATTTTAAAGTTATGTTTAATTAACACATTTTTGTATTGCATTAGATTGTTATAAGTTGTACATTCTTTGTTTCTTCAGCTTGTAAACCACCTTGAGTATTGTAAGATAGAAAGACGGTATACAAATTAAAAGTGATGATGATGATAATGGAAATGCTGAGTCGCTTTAGTTAAAAACTCAGAATCACCCCATAAAAGTTACAAACACAAGAGCAAAATTGGTTCAGACCAAGACACTAGCTATGCTAAATATTACGCCTCTTTGTAGCAGAGGCTACAGAGGAAGTAGTCCTTGATAATACTGCAAAATCACAGAAACAGGAAGGAAGGAGAATCCTTATGCAATATCAGTAATGCAATGTTTGAAGGCAAGGGTGGGATGCTGATGATCCTTCAGATGTTGTTGGATTACAACTCACATCAACCCTGATCACTGACTGTGCTGGCTGGGGCTGATGGGAGTTGGGAGCCCAACCACACATGGAAGGGCCACGAGTTCCCCCTCCTTTGTTTAACTGAAGTTGGATCGAGACAAGATAGAGACCCTATGGGTGAGCAATTCTCAAATCCAGGAATTAGGTGCATTGCCTGTTCTGGACGAATCACACCTGAAACAACAGGCTTGTCATCTGGAGGTGCACCTGAAGCCCTCGCCAGAGATCCAGGCAGCCGTAGTTGCTATGAGCACCTTGTTTGAACTTCAGCTGGTATACCAACTACAGCTGTAACTGTTTTGGGATAAGCTTGGCCAAGTGACCCACAGGTTGGTAACTTCAAGGCGGGACTGCTGTGATGCACTCTACATGGGGCTGTCTTTAGACTTGGTTCGGAAGCTGCAACTAATGCAGAATGTTGCAGCTAGGCTTCTTACCACATTCCATATAATGGCTCTCCTGATGGAATTGTACAGGCTGCCAGTTTGCTACTGACTAAAGTTTAATGTTCTCTTATTGACTTGTAAGGCCAATTTGAGGTTCAGTTATCCAACATAATGCCTTTCTGCATACGAGCCTGCCTGAGCACTAAGCTCCCCAGAGGAGCCCCTTCTGGTGGTGTCATGAATGTATCCGGCATCAATCAGGAAAAGGGACCTTCTCTCCAGTGGCACCAGTATTGTGGAAGTCTCCCCTTGGAAAGCTGACTGGCACCCTCAGTAACATGCCTCTGCCTGCAGTTAAACATATTCCTGTTCACTCAAATATCTGTGGACTGCTGACTGCTAGCTGAGTTACTCTTATTATGTAACTTGCCTGTATATTCTGATTTGTTTTGATGTCTTAATCATGTTGCATATCACTTTGGAACGTCATCTGAATAGTGGTGATCCTTGTATTAATTTATAAATAAATCAGGAAATCAGATTCTATACTGTAAATTTTACAGAGTACAGAGAGGGATATACTTCTGAAGTTGGCAATAAGCATAAAAAGTTGGGGGGGGGGAAATTCAGGCAAATGACTTTCTCCACTGCATGGGGAAATGGGAGTATCAAGCAGGGTTTCCCAAACCTGCATGGTTCCTAAAATTCCTTTGGTGTCAAGCCATTTTAAGGCTCTCCAAATGGAATCAGCTAGCTTCAGGCAAGCTTGCTCTTCATTTAAGCATCAGGAAGGGACTCTGATCAGGGAGACAGAGAACTCAATTTGCAGAAGAAATATGTTTTACAGAGAAATGCTTACTATTGGCAAAGGGTCGTTGGCATGGACAAATCATCAAAGGAGCTGAAAAATGGGAATGGGCAATGTGTGTTCAGATTATGTTGGACTCCAACTCCCATCAGCCCCACCCATCACGTCCAATAATTGGATGGCATCTGTAGTCCAGCAACATCTGGAGGGCAACAGCTTCCCCACCACAGCTGTAGCAGGAAGGGCATATGAAAGGTAATGCAAAATGGGAACACAAATTAACACTTATTTCATTATTGTTTCAAAGTGGTGTGGGACCATAAGTAACAAGATTATCATTTCAAGGGTTGGGTTCCACAAAACATGTGTACACATACTGAAGGTAATAGCATTCCATGATGTCTCATCAATGAACACCAGGAATAGCAGGAAGCTACGTAGGGGCATTAACATTCAAGGACTGCATTTAGTTTGCATTTGGTTAGCAGCCAAAAACAGTCCTACTTCCTGTGAATCTTGCATGTCTCTTTTTAACAACGTAGGCCACACCTGTTTATTTAACACCCCACATTAGGGATGTCAACATCTGCAATGCGCAACATGCTGCACTGAACCTAAGCCATAAATTCAACCCTGGGTGACCAATGTTATGCCTTGCCACTAAAATCCTTTCTTGCCAATGTCAAGTACCTTCTATTAACAATATAACAAGAGCCCTCCGGAGAATCTCAGATGATAATTGCTTCAATAATATAGCCAGAACATTTCATCAGCCTGCTGAGAATTGCCTAACAATTTAACAAAACACTGGGCAGTAGGGAGGTAATAAGATAATTGCATGCACAAAAAGCAGCTGAAGTACACAGTGCCATAAGATCATTGCAACTCGATCGCTCCATGTTTTTAATTGACTTCAGTGAGAAAATGGAGGACAATTTCTAGGACTGGGAAGGATTAGGCAGCTGGGACACCCAAATGTACCCTATGTGGTGTTAGGTTGACATTGTGTATTACAATGAAATGCTTACTGGAATGTTTCTATCTAAGTTTGGTATGTATTGTTTTATTTTTTGTTGTATATTTTATGCATTGTGAGACACTTTGGACACAAATTCTTGTGGGAAAGCAGGAGATAAATCCAGACGAGGAAGAAGAAGGAGTACTAAGAATCTTTCCCATAGGAATAGCCTTTCAACCTCTTTACACAAACACTTCATATGTGGACAACAAATATTATATTTCCCTCTAATATTATTTCCTTGAAGCAAAACCATGCAATTCTTATTGCAATGGTAATAACTCTGGCTTAATTCATTCAATACCAAAGCAATATTCTTATTGCTTTCTCATGGTTAGCATCCTACATAGCATCTGTATTTGTAATCTTCAATGTTTTTGAGGAAGTAATAAACAGTAACACAGTCACATGAGTTCACCAAGATCATGTAGGGTTGGTTCTAAGTTGCTCTGGGTTGCCCTGGGCAAGATAAAGTGACTAACAAATTCAATAAATAATACAGTGGATCTGCAACTTACATACATTTAACTTATGCACATTCAGCTTACACTTGGCCATTAAAAATACAGCTTGATAGTATGCATGCCAACATATACACTGTGCTACTGTATTAAAAAAATCTTGCCAGGATTATAGGCTTTGAGGAAATAAATTAAATAAGAGATCATAGGCATTTATTATTGCAAAATTGTGCCAAAAGTAACTATAAATGAGACAATTGCAGGCAATGCTTAAGGGGGGGGGGGCACTTTCAAATATTTCATCGTTCGTTGGTAACATCTCCTATTGGTAAAAATGATTACCTGTTAGCAACTCAGTTTATCATTAGTGTTTCTGCTAATGAGAACACAAAGGAAATGTAAATGGAAACTCATAAATATACAAGGAGTAATATTTGGCTACCGGAATATGGTACAAACCATGTAAATACAGTTGAAAAGTTCTAGGGAGACTTTGAAAACCTTGTAAGGTGCCTTTGTAACCTCAGCATCTAACTTTGGCCACACTTTGACTTACAACAACATTTAATTCAACAGGCAAAAAATTATGATATAAAATAATAGAAATTAATTCACAGAGAATGGCTAGAAGAGGAAAAGATGCAAAAGAAAGGAAGAATAAAGAATACGAATGGGTGGACATGGGAGAAAGAGTTCTTAACCTCTTTAGTTTCAAAAACAGACTCATTCCCTCAGGTGGGACCAGGGACTGACCCTGGAAACTCAGATCTAGAGGTTGAAACCAACTCCATCACTGCATGAGCGGAACAACTTACACTTCCACAAAAGAATTTCCCTTCTCTCTAGACCAGGGGTAGGCAACCTAAGGCCCGGGGGCCAGATGCGGCCCAATCACCTTCTCAATCCGGCCCGCGGACGGTTCAGGAATCAGCGTGTTTTTACATGAGTAGAATGTGTCCTTTAATTTAAAATGCATCTCTGGGTTATTTGTGGGGCCTGCCTGGTGTTTTTACATGAGCAGAATGTATGCTTTTATTTAAAATGCATCTCTGGGTTATTTGTGGCGCATAGGAATTAGCTCATCCCCCCCCCCAAAAAAAATATAGTTTGGCCCACCACATGGTCTGAGGGATGGTGGACTGGCCCATGGCTGCAAAAGGTTGCTGACCCCTGCTCTACACCCTCCACACCACCACCAAATCTCCTCCAAAGGGTTGGGGTAACCTCTGGAATGTAGGGGGGAGGGGAAATTCGATCTTGTGAGGTAGATATCAATCTCACACAATGACTAAGTTGACTAGAACCCTAGAACAGAACCTGGCCGGTCACAGGAAATGCCCAGAAGAATCTGGAAGGTCAGAGGAGCAGTATTTGGCAGATTAGGGTGAGTTGGGTTGGGCAAGAGGCTGGCTAAATAGTGGTCAAATATTTCAGAAGCACTATCATTAAACCAACAAAGACAACCAATAGTTTGTTATTTACACTAGAACACTAGTGTAACACTAGAAAGCCAGCAACAAGAAGCAGTACATTATAAAGCAAATCACAGTGCCAGCTGAGGATCTAACTACCTGCCATCTTTACCCTGGCTTTTGACACCTGAAATATGTATTTTTAAGACCCATCCTATTCCTTTGACTGTAATTGGTTTTAACTGTTTTTAATTCTGAATTTTAAATTGTAAGCTACGCCGGGACCTGCTGGTGAAGGTGATTAATAAATGTAATCATCATCACTTTCATTTCCCTAGAAATACCTCAGGACCCACATGGATTTTTCGAGCCTTTGCTACTTTAGCCAGGGATGAAACCAGGGACCTGATACATGGCAAAGGTGGCATTCAATCACAGCCATGGATGGACTCCTCCAACATAGTAGAAAATGTTGCATGAGACATTGCACACCTGTGCAGATGTCTCATATTACATAACATACATGCTGATTATGCTATGGGCTCCAAGGGACGTTCTTTCTTCTTTGATGGGAATGCCTTTAGGCTTCATAATTCTGGCCCCAGCTATATCAATAAATATCCAAAATAATGAAATCCCCACAACTGTCATTACTGAATATCTGGATGGACAACATGAAAGCTTGTCACTCTAAAGAGCTTTTGACATTGATATTAGCTGCAGCTAGGATTTCAACAGCCCAGCGATGGACAACTTTGAAAAATCTGAATTTAGCTGTGCAGCATAATAACTTATGGACTGTGGCTATTGCTAAAAAGAATTACACACTAGCTGCATGCTTTCAGGGGGATGGAGGATTCAGAACATTTTTGTGTCATCTGGTGAGATTTTATTTCCTATGCTTTGGGCTTAGATCATCATCTAAGCCAGCTCAGGAAATATGGATGTTTCGAGTTATACAGGTATGTTGCCATTTCTTTTTCCTAATTATTTAGTGTTTCCTGGTTTTGGATATGGTGTGATTTAACACCCTGCTACTGCACTTTGGGGTTGTTATTAATGCTAATAATAGCAATAACAACAACATGTTGCACAGCTTGAAGACCCCATCATTACCAAAAGCAGGAACCTCTCCAGACCTTGGTTTCAAGGGATAGAGAGGGAGAATGAGCAGTCATGTGCAGCAGTGAGGAAACTCTGGCTTTATTATGGTTCTGTGACCCTGAGGCACTTTGCCTTCACTCTAGCCCCATGAAGCAGAGACTATGCAACAGCAAAGCACAGCAAGGACAGATACGGCCATAAAATTCTATGTTTGGGAATCAGCTTTTCTACATTTTGCCCTACTAAATTATTGTGCTGCTATTATGGGTGCTGCCCCTCTTGTGCTTCAAATTTGTTTTCAGACAAGAGAAATGTCTGCATTTTCCCCTCAGAGGCCCTATGATACCCCACAGCATTGTGTGTGTGTGTGTGTGTGTGTGTGTGTGTGTGTGTGTGTGTTGGTCTTCTGATTCATGAAAGAGAGAATCATTCATCACAAGGATGTCATATAACCCAGAAAGTTTTCCTCTCTAGTGATTTGTTATAATAAATCCTGCTAGGAGTAAAAGCATGAGATTCATGCTACGGCGAAGACCTGCGGTCACACTTCCACACAGGTTGTCATCTTACAAGTCAGAGATTTGTTATTAAGCTGATTTGCGATTTGTCTCCCTGGAAAGCACATTCTGTGAACTTCAGGGCTCCGTTTGCATAGCAATTCCACTTCTCCAGTAATGGAGCATCGCAGACCTCAGCTTCCTTTCATATGTTTAACATTTAAAATAATCTAAATTAGCAGTTTGACTGGCAGCATACTAGGGAATTTTCAAAAAAAGAAAAAAATGAAGGCTACTTTCATAAATATGAAATAGAGCAAGCCGTACAAAACTGACTATGAAGGCATATGCTATTCCATTAGAGCTATTTATTTGATAAGGAGATGGATGCTGCCGGTCTTTAATTCTATTAAAATGGACTGTTTCTGTTTGCTTCTGATTCTGTATGTTCCAGAGGTTTCAATCCACATTAGCATTCTGACTCATTTTTTCTCTGCTCACATAAAACTACAGCAACAAATTCAAGTTCCCCATTCAAGGTCAGAACTCGACCAAACCATCAAATTCATGTGTAGACAAAATATGATGGATGGAGGAGAAATCAGGCTTGCTGTATGTTACAGATTAAAAAGTCTCTCAACACCTAAAGCAAGCAGACAACCAACATGCCTCTTTCTTTCTTCTCTCCTAATCAGTTCTTCACACAGCACTTTTTATTTTGCCATGAGACTGCCACCAGAGTGACACCCAGAAATCTATCTATTTATCATTCCAGCTACCTAGTATTTCACATTTCAAAGTCTGCCTCTGGCCCCTGTCCACTTTCTTATCTGGAATCAGTTCCCCAGCTTGGATAAGAAGAACCTCCAACATGCTCAAGGGGTGGGGATTTAATAGTTTGAGCTAGATCTGCCTGCAACCTGCTTCGTTTGAGAAACTCCCTCTTGCCTCGAGGAACTATAGAAATACTGCTCAGGTGTCCAGATTATTCAGGTAGCAGCTATTATATCAATCCCCACCTTGTCTTTAGCAACTCTTTTATACCCACTTCCCAGGTGGAAAAATACTCCTTAAAGGAAATAAATCAGATGCATCCAGGAAAAACACCTGTTGGCACATTAAGAAGAGACATCTCTCTACCTCAAGAGATTGTGTCATATGAAGCAAAAATGTAGGGTCAACTCTAGAGTGAAATCACCAGTGCATTAGCACTGAAGGAGGTGGAGATATTCAATGAGATGCCTGACCCTTGTATAAAGGCCACCAATCTTCTTCAATTCCCAGCTTGGAATATAAAAATTTGTAGACTTGTGATGTTCATCATCTCTAATACAAAGCAAGCACCACCACCACACTCAACCAGCTCCTCCCATCCACTCCTGAGTTCAAACACACATTGCTGGTGTTCTGGTGGTAGCACTAGGAGAGAGGGTAGACTGGAAACCATCTCATTTCTGCCCTTAGCTAGTAATGAGTTGTGCAGCTAATTCTGCCCAATTCTAGCCTCACTAGTATTCAATCATTAGTCCATTCCATCTGTTTGAATTCTGCTCCATCCTGTTGGATACATTTTGTGTGCACTTTTTATGTTAAACACCCACTTTTCAGTGCTTTTTAATGCAGGGTGCATTTTGTGGTTTGCTACATTTTCTGTGCACCAAAAAATGTATTACAAAATCTGGAAAGGAAAGAGGGGGGTTTGCCCTGCCGGATTTAAAGTTATATTATGAAGCTGCAGCTTTCTGTTGGATGAAAGATTGGCTATTGCTTGAAAACACTGATGTCCTAGATCTGGAAGGGTTTAACAATGCTTTTGGTTGGCATGCATACTTGTGGTACGACAAGGTAAAGATTCATAAAATGTTCAAAAACCATATTGTCAGAAAAGCAATATTTATTGTTTAGACAAAATATAAAGACTTATTAGAATGTAAGACCCCGAGATGGTTATCACCAATGGAGGCTAAGGCCCGGAAGAGACTCAATATGGAGGCCGGTTGGCCGAAATATTGGGAATTAATAGAAAAAATTGGAGACAAATGGAGGTTGCAGAGCTTGGAGAAATTAAAGAATAAGGTGCAAGATTGGTTACACTATGCCCAAATTCAAGAGGTTTTTTAATTGGACAAAAAGATAGGATTCCAGGAGGAGAAGTCGAAATTAAAGACAGAACTGTTGGAACCAAAGACCAAGGTATTGTCGAGAATGTATAACTTGCTGCTTAAATGGAATACACAGGATGAGACTGTTAAATCAGCCATGATAAAATGGGCTCAGGATATAGGGTATAACATTATGTTTGAGGACTGGGAAAGGTTATGGACCACCGGAATAAAATTCACGGCATGTAATGCCTTGAAGGAGAATATTATGAAAATGATATATAGGTGATACATGACCCCAGTCAAGCTTGCAAAAATGTATCACCTGTCCGATAATAAATGTTGGAAATGTAGAGAGGCTGAGGGGACATTCTTTCACCTCTGGTGGACATGCCCTAAAGTGAAAGCCTTCTGGGAAATGATCTATAATGAACTAAAAAAGGTATTTAAATATACCTTTGTTAAGAAACCGGAGGCCTTCCTTTTGGGCATTGTCGGCCAGAAAGTGTTAAAGAAGGACAGCTTTTTTATGTATGCGACAACAGCAGCAAGAATACTCATTGCAAAGTACTGGAAGACACAAGACCTGCCCACACTGGAACAGTGGCAGACGCAATTGATAGACTATATGGAACTGGCTGAAATGACTGGCAGAATCCGAGACTTGGGAGAAGAAACAATGGAAGAGGACTGGAAGAAGTTTAAGGATTATCTACAAAAATATTATAAGTTGTATGAATGTTAAGTATTTGCACGATTTAGAAAATACCAGCGAATAGGCTTTGTAAAATAGAAAATTAAGTTATGAGTAAGAAAAGGTCAAAATTTAGGGCAATATTTTGTTTAATTTTAAAGTATGAGCAATTGGTAAAAATTATTTTAAATTTAGAAGTATAATATTTGGAAAGTACAAAATAAGGTATGAAATAAGGTAATAATTTGCTGACATTCTGATTATAAATAATGCAGGGTAAGGAGATGCGAGGAAGTCCAGTTGGTTATATCTTTGTATGTATTTTTTTTTAATGTATTTTGAAAATTTAATAAAATATTTATAAAAAAAAAAAAATCTGGAAAAGTGTACACTTTGGGAGTTGCGTTCTGACCTGTAAACAAGCTTGGGAGTGCCAGACTGGGTGAGTCCACTGTGAAAAATGGAATGAAGAACTCTCCCCGCCCCCATCCCTGCATCTCATTTGCTGCCATATCAGCAGCAAATGACCAGGGGAAAAGTACAGAAAAGTACAGAAAGGCCTCCTTCCAATGACCACATTGGAAACTCATGGATGACAGAGAGGCTTGGAGGCTAAAGAGGCAGTACAAAAGGCTCCTCTGAGTTTTGGAGGGGGGGAGTAAACTTTTCATGCCTCCAAAACTAAAGAGCCCAACCAAGTTAAAATTTAGTTAAATTGACTAGGAATAAGCAGATACAGTTGTACCTCAGGTTACAGACGCTTCAGGTTACAGACTCCGCTAACCCAGAAGTAGTACCTCAGGTTAAGAACTTTGCTTCAGGATGAGAACAGAAATCGCACAGCGGCAGCGGAAGGCCCCATTAGCTAAAGTGGTACCTCAGGTTAAGAACAGTTTCAGGTTAAGAACAGACCTCCGGAATGAATTAAGTTCTTAACCCGAGGTACTTCTGTATATCGGGGGAGGGGGATCACTGGCTTATTCCAAGTCATTTTGAGAGGGGTGCCCATCAACAACCCTTATGCCACCACATTAGGACTCTTGGGATAGTAGCAGACTTCATATATATTAACTGAACAATAGTTTAGTATATACTACTGACATAAACAGGGCTTATCATTGATAAATAGTCATAGGATTGCAGTTCATACCTTCTTTTCAGTTCCTTTAGAACAATCCTTCCTTAAAAATATGGTGTCTTTAAAAGCTGGGTGTAGGAAACAATTCACATTTTCCCTTAGGCTTTGTGAAATTAAACACATCTGGGTATTTTGTGCTGCCCTTCTTCCTTGCAGCTGTTTAAGCAGGACAGCTTCAGAGAGTTATCTATTCTCATATTAACAAAATTCCTCTCCCTCTTAGCTACATCATCATTATTTATTTGGCTGGAAATAGGGAGTCCCAATCCAAGGCATACTTGCTGCACTTTATATAGCTTTATGGCTCAATTTCTATTTTTTCCACCAATTCTGCTGTGTAAACAAACTGTGCTCCAAGAAGACGCAGGCAGCAAGCTCCTGATAAAGTGCTGAACTGGTGCCTGCTTGTGCTAAACCGGTTAGCCCCGAATAAGAAGAGCTCAAAATTATTCTGAAACTCAGCTCAAAAGGCATCTCAATGCTGATCCCCCATCCGATTGCAGAGGATTACTCCTCGACTAAAGGGTTTCAGAAAGCAATGCTGCCAGACATCATTAAGAGCCTATTGTAGACACCACAGATAATCGCATGAGGAGTACGTGGACCTTAAATACATCCCCCAGTTTACAAGTTTCACAGCAGTTTGATAAAAAATTGTATTTCATGCCAGACATGCTAATAATACATTTTATATAAATATATATAATCCCCTTAAAACAAACTGTCCCCCATCCCTCTTTTCAGATGCTTCAATATGTATATGCTGCTCCACTGTCTGCTGAATGCAAATACACTGGGGGTATGTCTAGACCACATCTGCAAAGGGTCACATTCACACCATTAATTACCTTCAATTCAGACATGCAGATGAGGTGCTAGTCTGCATTTTTGGGCCAGTATTAAAGAATTTGACCATGTGGAAAACAGTGGAGGAGGAGTCACAAAGAGTGGCCTGGCACCTTTGTGATCTTTCAAGCAGTTGTAGTCATGGATATGGCCGAAGGCTCACAACACATACAGCCCAGAGCCAGCAAGAGTCTATGTGCCAAAGAAGATAGAATGATGGACTTGGAGCAAGGGGGAACCTGGTTTCCAATCCCAACTTAGACATAAATCTTACTCTGTGGCACTGGGCAAATCACTATCCTCTTAGGATACTCTTTCCCCCAAAGGTTACTGGTGATAAAAGGGGAAAACACTGTGTATGTCACTCTGGTTACTTTGGAGGAATGGAAGAAAACAAATGAGATTAATGGAAGATACATAAATTCAAGGTGAAACATTATGCTGATACTGGGGATCTAGGCAAATATGATTTGGGTCCATCTAATGGGCCACCCATGAGTGGAGTGCACCATTGAATCTGCTTGTAGCCTGTGACTGGGCTTGTTATCTGGATATATCTGCCTTGAGGTCACTTCTTTATTGGGATGCACCTTCTCTTTGACTAGGACCCATGGTGGTCTGGTCAGGCTAAATCACTGCTTCTGAAGCCACAAAATAAGGGGATAACAGGAAGGCCATTCAGTCAGTGTTGGAATGGACTGAAGGTCTATTTCATTCTACTGAACATGAAGGATTTCACATAAGGGAAAATCAGATCATCTGGCCCAGTGTTGGTTACTCCTACAACTGCTCTTCAGGGTCTTAGGCACAGAAGCTTCTAGGCAGAAGATGCAAAAGAGGTGGCACAAGCTGATCACAGAGAGATACGTTAATTAATTCTTTTAGGGAATTTATCCCAAGGATAACTCAAGGCTGGCCTCAAATATATAACAAATTTGACAGAAAAAGGCAGGGGGAGAGGTCAATATTTCCAGACAAATGGGTGGATTTGGGCATAAATGCCAGTACAGCTGAGGTCTTCAGGCAGGTTACTATCCTCTATTCTTTGTCCCTTGCATGTAAAAGAATTACATTAAAAATGGGATTAAAGAAAGGATAAATAAATTTATATTATAAATCACGACCCTAAGCACTACATTTAATTATGTAAGTCTTCTGCAGTCAGGCACGATATCCACTCTGGGCATTGGGTGAAAAAGACATGAGGATGGGTCATTAACATCTCACTGTGCCTTCAACAGTCTCAAGAATTAAACGTTCTTTTACTCATCCAGACTTCAGAAGTGTCACTTTTTTATACAGATAAATGCTTTTCAAGCATGCTCTAATTTTGCCAGATGTCAAACCAGTGAACACACCATAGCACAGGAAGACCTTGTTTTAAAACTTAACTGGACCAGAGGTCTCTCTTACAGTCCTTCCTGTCGTGGGGGACCCAATAACCTGGGAAGATAGAGTCAGTCTAGGACCTAAGGATTCTAAAGTGCATAGCCCAGGCATAGGCAAACTTGGCCCTCCAGATGTTTTAGGACTACAACTCCCATCATCCCTGACCACTGGTCCTGTTAGCTAGGGATGATTGGAGTTGTAGTCCTAAAACAGCTAAAGGGCCGAGTTTGCCTATGCCTGGCATAGCCAGATATTAGGTCTGTATGTGGGTCATACACTAAGGGCTCTCTATGTAAGCCGGCCACAGCAACTCCTGACACTCTACTTACATGGCAGTTAGAAACTTCCAGTCCTGGTTAGGAGTGAGCTACAGTTTGTTGATTCATCAGAGCCAACTACAATTTGTGACTGTCTGCAAACCAGTTTGTCTACTCAGATGAAGTGGCGAACTACAATTTGTAACAATATGGAATTGGAAGTTTCTGATTTCACATGAGGGGTGGATCAATGAATCAAGTGAAAGCTTTAGATCTCTCTTCTGCCCTGGAGGAGCAGAAAGCAGGGGGTAGCTGGCAAGCATGTCTCAATTAAGATATAGCTTACAATTTAGTCTGAGCTTATGAATATAGTATTCATTTTGTCTGCTTCACACTCTTCTAGCCTGCGGGTACAATGCTCTCCTTAGGTGCAGCAACAGCCATCACTATTGTATGTCTATTTAGATACAGCACCAACTGTAATATGCAAAACCACTTTAAACTATGGTTTAAAATTCTGGTTTGTTGGTTAATAACAAACTATAGTTCATTAATTCAGTCAAGGAACAAAATGGCAGCTAAGTTTCCTTTACCACAATTTTGTGTGATGTCTAAATCAAGTACAGTGCTTTACATGTAGCGATGCTATAAAGGAACTGTATTTTGGGAAGCAATGAGATTATCTCAACATTGATCATCCTGGGCCTTTCAGAAATTAAATATGCATCTGGCCCAAATGCTGTTGCAAAAGGATGTTTTAATTGATGGTATGGTCCAGGCTGTATTTATCTTGCAGTTCCTGAAAGAGCTGCTAGTGGATCTTGAAGATTTAATTAATGAAAAGGGCTTAAGGATGTTTATAACTGAAATTAAAGCTCTGCTTTACAAATATCAACAAAATAACCACACTGTAAAAAGAATGAAAAGCCAGAAAGAAGCAGTTGTTAAATAAACGGTTCTCAAAATGAGCTTTAATAAGAGGTTCTAAGGGAGACTATATAGACTCACAGAATCGTAGAGTTGGAAGGTATCCCAAGGGTCATCTACTCCAGCCCCCTGCTTAGCTTTGCAAATGTGCTAGCAGTTTTATTTCTGCACCAGCCCAACTCCCTTCCAATGTCACAGTGGGCTGGTGGCCTTAACTCTCAACCTCTTGCTGTAAAATGAAACTGCAGCAACTGTTTTAATTTTGTGCAACTAATCCCTGTAGCATAGCCACCAATATGGTGAACTGCACATCTGACATGATGCTCTTATGACCATGGTCAACATTTGTCACTGCCATTCAGACCAGTAATTCTGAAAATCCCTGCTTTCTATTTCAAGTGTAGCTTTTTTGGGTTTTTTAGTTTCAATATCAGGGATAGCCAATATGGTGCACTCCTAATGTTGCTAGACTACAGCTCCCATAATGCCTGTCCATTGGCCATGCTAGTCAATTCCTCCTTGAACAGCAAGGATTTGCTAGAATTTCCAAATGTTCAATTGTAGTATTTCCCAAAACATTAACAAACATGTGCATAATGAACTGTGAACCACCACATACACTCTATACTGTCAATAAGGCTTGCACTATACAAGTTTCTCAGCCTCAGCTACAAACTCTTATATAACTGGGGACAATCTAAGAATTATCTGTCAAGGCCACACTTGATGACAGATTAAAGGAGTATCATCCAGCCCAACCTCATCTTTTTTATAGAAGGATATGGGTAGAACTGTTTTCTGTGTTTCTGAAGCTGGAAGAGAATTGTCTGGGCTTCCACTCTGCAATTGCCAAACTTTTTAGGAGGGGCTGGCTGGGGGAAGAAGTCTGTGTTTCATTTTTCTTCGCAGATGCAAACGCATCTTTGTCGCACGGCAGCAAACCTTGCCGTTGTTTGTTCTTTGCTACCCAAACTCTTTTCATGATTTCAGAGAAGGGCTTCCATCAAGGGACAGGCATTGTCTCCAGTTGTCAATATGTTTTGGCTCTAGCTGTGGAAGTGACCCCTGCTTCTACTCATCCTCTTCCCTACATCATCAGGGGAATTAGCTGCTGGTAGAGAAGAATAAAAAGCTAAAAGGAAAAGAGTGGAAGTTGGCTTGCACAGCCTGGGATAAAGTAATTTTGTGTCTCCCTCCCTCTCTCACTCAGGATCTGGAAGCTGAATGCAACTCAGAGCTAGGAAACAGAATAAGCACTTTGTTAGGAAAAGAATAACTAACTCCTCAATCTTTCCTGTTGGGAGATGCTTCTAAGGAGGAATGAACCTCTGCAGGGAGTTTATTATGTGTACATGATAAGTGTGCCTCCTACTGAATATCTGTAGGGAACAGCTTTCTTCCTCTTACTCTGTTTCCCGCCCTTCCACTACCTATTCCTTCATTCCCCCAGGTCTGCCACCCCCACCCCCAGTGAAAAGCCTTACAATACAAAGGAACATTCAGGTAATTCAACTCAGAGTCACACAAAATTACACCCCACCCCCTTCCCTATAAACTAACAGTGTGTGGCCTGTGTTTCATTTGCAACTGTAAATGAAACAGGCCTACAACTGTGTTTATAATCCCCCTTAATTGAATTTCTGTGACAAAACCCAGAGACGGTGTTATTACCCTCAAGTTAGTACTAGCCGTGGTCTCCTGGGCAGTTAAAAAACAAAACAAAACAAAAATGCAGGGCAGTATTGACTATAATGAAGCTTTATTTTTGTATCAGTAAGAGGAATCTTACACACACAAACACACACACACACACACAGAGAGAGAGAAAGAAAGAGAGAGAGAGAGAGAGTCTTGAAATATCAGTACCATATTTGTAGGATACAGAAAATAAGCAAGAAGGGAAATGAGAGCAAGTAGTTCATGCACGTGTCTGCAGTAATATCTCATTCTGTGTCTTCCCACACTGGGCCAATTCGCATTATAACTTTTACATGGCATACATTATGAAACCACCACATTTATTTCATTTTTGCCATATCCAACTGTTTTGTGAGTTTTCTCATGTCCCATACTTCAGAAAATTGTCCACACAGGACATGACCTTGAGACATCATCACTCCCCCCCCCCATCAACATGTGACTGCTTCACCATGTAACCATCACACAGTATAGGTAAAGGTAAAGGGACCCCTGACCATTAGGTCCAGTCGTGGCCGACTCTGGGGTTGCGGCACTCATCTCGCTTTATTGGCCAAGGGAGCCGGCGTACAGCTTCCGGGTCATGTGGCCAGCATGACTAAGCCGCTTCTGGCGAACCAGAGCAGTGCACAGAAACGCCGTTTACCTTCCCGCCGGAGCGGTACCTATTTATCTACTTGCACTGTGACGTGCTTTCAAACTGCTAGGTAGGCAGGAGTAGGGACCGAGCAACTGGAGCTCACCCCGTCGCAGGGATTCAAACCGCTGACCTTCTGATCGGCAAGTCCTAGGCTCTGTGGTTTAACCCACAGTGCCACCCACGTCCATCATACAGTATGCATTGTGTCAATAAGCACTTGGTTCAGTAAGACATTACCATTCCCTTAATCCATTTAATTCAGTGGGAGAAGAAAAGGTAATTAAAGTGCAAAGTACAGAAAGCTAGTAATTCCCTAACAGGGGGTGGTCAAGCCACCAACAGCAGATATTAGAGTCCACAGCAAAAATAGTAATAGTAAATAGTAATAGTAACACAGAATCTCTTTCTGGGTCAGAGCAGCATATTAAAATTGCATCACGAGAGAGAGAAAAAGCAAACTTTTTAAGGTAGGCCCCCATAATATGGTATTTGGTGTATTTTAATGTATTTGGTGTATTTCCATCTGTACAAGATGGAAAGGCTTGGCAGAGGCAATCTCAAGGGAAACTCAAAACAGTAAACTTGGATAGGCTTCTGTTTTGATTTAGGCTGCACACACAGCATACATCTAAAGCATATGGCTTCCCTAAAATAATTCTGGGAACTGTAATTTGCCCCATCACAGAACTACAATTCCCAGCACCCATAACAAGCTACAGCTCCCAGGATTCTTTTGGGAAAGCCATGTGCTTTAGATGTATGCTGTGGGTATGCAGACAAAGTTGGTCCAGTGTAAGTTTTCAGGGAGAAGCAGAGTAGAATATTCTGAAACTTTCATAAAGATGTATCTGCTGAAAATGTGCATTCCTGGACTTACAAACCCACAGCTGCTTAACACTCTCAGGGCTCTTCTTAAATCCAGCTCCCTTATGTGGAGGAGGAATGGTAATATATTCATAAACTACGTCAAGCTGACTCACAATGCAGCAGAGTTTTAATGTCAGTACCTTGCCATAGCTGAAATAGCCTACTTTTACTTGTACTACTTGTATTGTTTATGGCATTACTCTAAGAAAAGATCATATTATTTGAAACAGCGTCTGAAAACCGGAGCATTAAAAGAAGCCCTTTGTATTATGGAAATATAAAACACCCTTTTGCAAGCTGATGAAAATATGTCCATAGAATTACTGAAAACATGTCTATAGAATTACATCATCTTAGATTATGGGATGCAATTGGAGTCTTAAACAGCAGTACCCAGGCCAATGGAGGAGTCACTGGCCAAAGCTTGTTAATTATAGGATTTGAAGTCCAAACAGCCTCTCCATCAAAGCTACACTATCAGGGGGCCAGGCCCAAGTTGTTTACCCACATTCATGTTGATTTTGGTCAATTACAAAATGGGTGGGTGGGTGGCAAGCGGTTTTCCAATTTGTTTCAAATTAGTGCATGCAACCCAGTGGTGTAATCATCTGCACATTCCCTGATTTGCCGTCCTGGCCCATGCTACATCGCTTGCCACTGGATACATAACATCACCCTAAATTATTCATGGAAGTCCCTGCCGGCTGCAGATTCTGCAGAGCAGCTGTATCTCCTCAAAGCCAAGCAGCTAGTCTGCGTGTACATTCGCTAGCATGAAAAGGAAGAACTAAAACACCTTGGCGAACCTTTAAACAGAGTAGTTTCTTTTGAGATTATTCTCACAGGAACATGGGACACTGCAGTCTCTTGGGGGAGGGGCATAGCTCAGTGGTAGAGCATCTGCTTTGCATGCAGAAGGTCTAAGGTTCAATCCCCAGCATCTCCAATTAAGGCTGGAAAATATTCCCTGCCTGTCAGTGTTGACAATAATGAGCTAAGTGCACCAATGGTCTGCCTTGATATAAGGCAGTTTCCTCTATTTCTAATACTGTATTAAGAATCTCTAGCAGAAACTATAATGTGTTGTTTTTTTTTAAATGAAAACATTGAACCAAAATATCTCATCTTTTTCTCAAATAAGAGCACAATATGTTTATGGAAAAATTCAGATGGGGGGTTTCCAGGGGAGGGGGGTGGAAGTACCATACCTCTTTTCTTCCCTTTACACTCACTCCATGGTTCCAGCCGAAACTTCCAATTCAACAAAATTCATGTGGATCAGCCAGGGTTTTGCACGAGCAGCAATATTCATCATCAACATTTTGGGCAGCCCCCTTCTGTGTTTCACTCAGCTCTCTCTATTGACTTAATTTACCCTCACTGAACTCAGCACAAACAAACATGAATGGTTGCACAGCATCATGTTGTCATCCCATTTACTGCATGAGTCCTAATTTCACAGGGAGCACCCGCATGACTAATCCAGGAAGAGAACATAGTAATTAGAAGGAAAAACTGACGCTGAAGCGGCAACAGTTGGTGCAAATATAGAAGTCGGCAGGATTTAAAAAGGTAAACCCTCTCACAATTAAAGGTTTTGTTTTTTCATTGTTGTTTTAAACTACTACCGCTGGTTCCCCCTCGAACATGAATTAAGACCAAAAAATAGGAACAGGAGAGCATTCAAGGAACTCTGGAGGATAACTTTGTAAGGCGAGAAACCCTCGACCAGCTGTTGCGCACACACAACACACCCTTCCAAAGAGCCAATTGGCAGGAGTTCCACTTCTCAAATAGGGCTGTGTGCACAACCCTTGCTGTTGGGCTGGGTTGGGGAATCGCACATGGTGCAACTGATTCCCCATCCAGCTTTGGGGTACACAAGCCGAAGCCTGCATTCACATGCATGCATATGGCTCACAGCCAGATCAGGGAGCATTCTTTTCTGAGAAGCCTTCAATTGTCACTAAACTACTCAAAGCTTTCTCCTACTTAGATCTTTTTGCAGTGATTGCTTGCTCACACCTGTATGTGTGACATTGCTGATTAACTCGGAAAGCCTTCTCTTGCCAATTTCTCCATGAAATCACTCGGGGCTCACAGGTGATGGGCTGAGTTATCACTTTTCACCCAGCAGTTCTCAAAACATCTGCAGCTAAAGTGTGTGTGGGGTGTGGGGGGGAAGAACCACATTTCTTTTAGCTCATGGATGGAGACCAATATCCCAGGATATTGAAAAACTATTTGTAAAATGCAGCAACACTTTCCAGGGCTGGGCCAGCCCCAAAGCACAAAGCTAAGATGGCTATTTACAGGGCTATAAAAATAAACAACTGGAGACCAAATCTAGAAATTAAAAGAATGCTTAGTTCATATAAACATTTCTCCCAAAATGTCTGGCAAATGCATTAATTATTCCCAATGGAAATATCATCAATAAAACAAATATACTCCCCCCCCCTCTCTGTGTGTGTGTGTGTGTGTGTGTGTGTGTGAGAGAGAGAGAGAGAGAGAGAGAGAGAGAGAGAGAGAGTGCATGCCTGCACACACTCACAGGAATAAGTGGAGACTTTAGTCATCAGTTCTCTGATATCTTCCTTTGCACTTGTCACATTTAATTTCTTTTCCCACATTAAGTCACTTTCCCTTTCATTTAACAGTCTGTGCAACTTGCCAAAGAACTGCCAATGGACACCTCATTTTACAGAAGAATAGGCCAATTTTACCAATGAGGAAAGGCTTTTAATGTACCATGGAGACAGTACAATGAAGTGTGGTAATTTGCCTGTGTTAATGATGTTGCTACGCATGGATCAGGAAAAACAAAATCTTGAGTGGTTTAATGGAACACAAACCTTGTATGGCCTGTTGCAACTGAAAACAGACAGCAGGAAATATCTGTGTCCTGGGATGGCGCATAAAAGTGACTAAAAATAAGAATTTAATAGCAGAGTCACAGAGTAACAAGGCTACTAAAAGCTGATTCACACATTCATGTACATAATTCAACTTGCATCTGAAGTGTGAATTTTCTCCACAGAAAAGCATTATGCTATCTGTGCTGATGTCAAATGATATAGAAGCTCTAGCTGGGTTTGCTCTGCAACCGTAGTTGAAGAGAAAGAAAAATCAGCATTTGATGTAGCAGTCATGAAAGACTAAACATGCAGGTGTGAATTCACCATACTCTAATGATCAAATATCACATAATGGCAAACCACAACATAATTAAAACTTAGGACTTTATATAAAAGTACTCCAGATGTGAAAATTTTCACTTATTTGTGTGATCCCTAAAAGATTACCAAAATGAGGGAAAGTGTTTTTCTGTGGAGTGGATAGATAGAGAGGGATAGGGAGAACCCCCAGCAGAGTTTAAAAGTCACAAAAGCAGGGAGCAGTGTGATTTAGGCTGTTAAAGCTTTTAATATCACATTTAGCCCATTACCAGAGCTTCCCTGATCCTATCCTTCTTAGCACTGAACAGACCACACACCTTAGTAAGTTTTAAATGTTTTACTTACACTGTTCCAAAGGTCAGCTTCATGCATTTATCCATACAACAGAAAGTAAACACGGGCAAAAAACTTGGGATACAAAATATAGTGAAATACCTCCAGGTATGCAGTCTGAGCTAAAAGCAAGCAAGCACATCACATGGTGAAAGAAAATGAACAAAGGAGGAAACTTAACTTCCTTCCTTCTAGGTGAGCGGCATGACCTAGCTGAGTCTAGGAATACAATTCTATGCTCTTAACCCCTTCATGCATTAACTAGCCCTAAGCTTGCTACTTGTGTTTCACGGCAACTTCCCACAGCTTCCTCACAGCTGCATAACTTAAGGGGGAGGGAGAGAATACTTGATGTTACCTACATCCCTGTTTAGTTCAAGAGCCTATTACTGACTTTTGTCCACAACAGCCAGCAACATCTGCACTGCAGTCTGCTTTACTTTATCTTGTGTAGTTCTGACTGCAGTGATTGCCAAATCCTTCTAAAGCTTCATCAATATCAGAAAAAGTCATTTTTTCACAACTTTGATTCTTCTGAGACAATAGGACAGTGCCTAAAAATGCAGGGATGTGATTTGGCTCCAGCAATTGTCTCTCTCTCAAAAAAAAGCTCCCTTAAAAACTAAACATCTGTGAGTTGCAACAGCCTTTTCTTTCCGATAAGCAAGTTTTGCACTATTTTTTTTTTTAAATCATAATTTTATCATCAGGGTTTATCATCTACTCCCATTGTGTGTGTGTGTAAATGTATAGCTACACAACTCACTGAAGATGTAGTTCAAACCCATGTATGACACATCTCAAATAAGCACTGAAATGTTTAGGATAGGATAAGATTTCCTTGATTCTTGCTTTAAAAATACATCTTGGAAAATAATGAGTACTCTTCAATTCCTCCAAATCTTTAGAACCTCATAAAATATTATCCAATGAATTACTCTTCTAGTAAATGGCATAGAGTTGACCTTTCAAGTAAATATATTTTAAGAATTCTTACTGGTAGTATAAAAAGTGTTCTGATGGGCTGTTATAGGTCAGTTACAACTCAGCAGATGCTAATGAACTAACGGCCAATTCACACATTCAATTTATAGGATGGGGATATTATGGCACAAAAGACCCTCAAAATAGCTGCTCTACAGTTCCAAGGATCAACTAGTTATTTGTATGGCACTGGTTCCCATATAGTTCTAGGTTAGCCATATGGGACGCGGGTGCCGCTGTGGTGTAAACCACTAAGCCTTGGGCTTGCTGATCGAAAGGTTGGCAGTTCGAATCCCTGCGATGGGGTGAGCTCCTGCCAACCTAGCAGTTCAAAAGCACGTCAAAGTGAAAGTAGATAAATAGGTACCGCTCCGGCGGGAAGGTAAACGGCGTTTCCGTGCACTGCTCTGGTTCACCAGAAGCAGCTTAGTCATGCTGGCCACATGACCCAGAAGCTGTACGCCGGCTCCCTTGGCCAGTTAAGCGAGATGAGTGCCGCAACCCCAGAGTCGTTCGCAACTGAACTTAACTGTCAGGGGTGCTTTACCTTTAGATTTTTATGTTAGCCATGCCAATGTAATTCTGATTTAATCTGTAGTTTCTGGTACAAATTTACCTGAAGGAGGAAAACATACTTTCCAAAAACAGCAACATACGATATTGTGATCCCTACCATTTCATTCCTCTTCCTCCTTTACCATGAACAAACCACAACCAAGTCTACTATTTTATTAATAATTTTTTCCCATACAATGTGGTACTGAAAACCAGAAATGGGTTTCTGCAAGAAAAAGGCCCAAACTTTACTTGTTTTGATTCCACAGGGCAAGTAATTTTTGTGCTTTTAAAAATGTTTTGAGTGCATAATCTTTAAAATACCCATCAGGGAAATGAGCCATAGGGTGTGTTTAATGAATATTCATTTAGAAGCTTGTATTTTGTTTAAGTAATCACACATACAGATTAAAAGATAATTGTGATACAGATGGAACAGTAGATATCAATTTAGCAAATGTTGTAATTACCTCAGTTGTTATTTTATTTAGGAAGTAGGTGTCAGAGAATGATGATTGTGGATCAAATTCTGTGCATATACAATGAGTTGCATTCAGTGGTGTACTTCTGCTGGTGAAAAACTCTTTGATCCAGCAGAGGCTCCCATCAGCAGAACCGGGAGGGAGACTATTTTAGCCAATACACCTCCGCATTGGAAGCCTAGAACACCACTTTCCATGCTGTCTCGCAACCCTCAAGTACAGGCCGAAGGGGGGGAGGTGCAGGTGTAGAATGAATATGCAAAACGTCACCTTCCTTCCTGGATCCAATGATGGAAGTCACATCGGACTGAAGGGTTTTCCATCACTAGACAAATACCATTGGATAAAACCCCAAATTCTTACCTCCTTCTGCTATTCCATTATACAGCAGTGTTTTCTATATCTCAGTGTTCTGCGAAACATTCAAAAAACTCCAACCACCTTTGTTTATCAAAAAACCCCAACCCTGTATTTTATGTGTTTCCATGGACATGGAGATATGTGGATAACTAATGTATGGAAAGCATTGTTTATCAATTCAAGACCATCTTTAGATCTCTACACTTGGAAAAGAAACAAAGTTTGGGAGTACCATCATCACAACATTTTAAAATGTCACTGTAAGCTTGACTTGCAAAATCCTGCCCTTGTTGGCCACAGACTCATGTCCATGCCAACACGAAGTAGCTTTTAGCCCCACCACTCAAAATGTTCTACATGTTTATATTTCTGGCTTTTACCTCACAAAAACTGCAAGTAATTGTGTTGTTCCTTATATCTCATCATTACTCTCAGGAGAACCCAGAGCAGCTAACAGCAAAGACACAGTATTAAAAACAAAACAAAAGTACATCAGAAGTGAGCATTAAATGCAAGTCCAAAGAAAAATACAAATGATGTCACTCTTATTGTGCTCCATAGGCCTGTTTGAACAAATAGTACTGAGTTGCCATCTGGACAGATATAATGTGGGGGATAGTCTGATCTCAGTAGTGAAGGATTTCCACAGCTGCGACACTGTCATTGAGAATTACTCTTTTTCTTCTTTCAAAATTATTGCAATCTCCAATAACTGAAGAAACTGAGTATCCAACTAAGTAATACTCAGGATAGATGCACTGAACTCAAAGGACATAACTTCACTGATTTCAATGAGTGGGTATAATTAACATTGAATATCATAGAGTCAAGATGAATGTGCGTCATATGGTGTAAGATACTGATTCAGACAGGAGCAGCCAAATTACTGTGTGCTGAGAGTGACTACAAAATAAGCCCAATCTTCCCACGCACATGGCTTCTGAAGCGATCAAGACCTAAAAAATCACTTCTTCCCTGGATGTAGACAATAGGCACTCTTACAAGTGAAGCATCTGCAAGTTCATGATTTCAGTTTCTACTTAACTGTGGAAGTGGCTGAGGAATTAGTGTATTACTCTGGGGAGACAATAAAAATCAACACAAGGTCTGAAATGCTGGCAAAAGGATTCAATTACAGCATTATTTGTATTTCCAGTTCTCCCCCTATTGTGTTCTTTCCTTGTGACTTTTCCCAAAGTCTCCCTTAAGCAAAATGGTCTCACCCATTGATTAAAGCACAATTTTCAATGGGCCAGTGATTGAGTTATCTGATAGCTCCTGATGAAAGCCATCAACCGGGACTAAAATAAAAGGTGGAATCGATGGGTTTTTCATTACAAGATATTGACTGTACTGAGTTCTTGAGTGAACTAAATAGAGATCCAATGAGTACATTAAGTAAGCAGCACAGTAAAACACACTGGGGGATAAACTGACTAAAATATATAATCAACCACTTAATTCATGCATATTAATTGGAGAGGTGGTGATTTATTAATTGGTTATCTAAACAGATAGCCCCACCTACATTCCATAAGCCAAGAGTAGGTAATGACAAATTAAACATGTCACATTCAATTAAAATGTAACAAACCAATGAGAACCCCAAACTACATTCAAAACCAAACCAAATATCAAAGTCTTAATATATATCCAAGCTTTGGATTACATAAAACTCCAAGGACAGTCCATAAGATATCGCTGAGCAGCCATGTAAGTACAGTGGTGCCCCGCAAGATGAACGCCTCGCAAGACGAAAAACCCGCTAGACGAAAGGGTTTTCCGTTTTGGAGGCGCTTCGCAAAACGAATTTCCCTATGGGCTTGCTTCGCAAGACGAAATGTCTTGCGAGTTTTTCTGACTTTTTCCTCCTTCCCCCCCCCCTTTTTCTAAGCCGCTAAGCCGCTGATCCACTAAGCTGATAAGCCGCTAAAAGCCGCTAAAAGCCGCTAAGCCGCTAATAGCGCTAATCCGCTAAGCCGTCAATGGGCTTGCTTCGCAAGACGAAAAAACCGCTAGACGAAGAGAATCGCAGAACGGATTCTTTTCGTCTTGCGAGGCACCACTGTATTCTTGACCCTACCTGACTTAATGAGGCACTAGCTATAAATGGCAGCATTAATTAAATCCTACTCGATTTCTATAATGTAGTGGTGAGGCATCTTGCTGCAACTCAATTGTTCTGAAATCACAAACAACCTGGGCAGGTGGGTGGGAATGCATCCCATTGTAGCCACTGGTGTACACTGGTGTCAAAGAACCAGAAGAGGTGAATATCATTGGTTCTAATCCTCAGGCTCTGCTGCCTTGGGAACATGTGGAAAGAGAGAAAGCGTGGGCAGAAAAACAGGTGAGCAGGAATAAGAGGAATGTCAGAGACAGAGAATAATGAAGGCAGCTGAGAAATGGGAGGAGTCAGAGATGAGATGATGATGATGATGATGATGATGATGATAATTTATTATTTATACCCCACCTAATAATAATGATGATGATGATGATTTATTTATACCCCGCCCATCTGGCTGGGTTCCCCCAGCCACTCTGGGTGGCTCCCAACAGAATACTAAAACCACAATAAATACATCAAACATTAAAAACTTAGGTCTTTCAGGACCGGTATTATATGGTCTCGGTGGCCACTCCCAGTCACCAGTCTAGCTGCTGCATTATGGATTAGTTGTAGTTTCCGAGTCACCTTCAAAGGTAGCCCCACGTAGAGCGCAGTCCACGGGCAGGTAGGGTCTCAACCTGCATACCAGATGAAGCTGGTAGACAGCTGCCCTGGAAACAGAACTGACCTGCGTCTCCATGGACAGCTGTGAGTCCAAAATGACTCCCAGGCTGAGCACCTGGTCCTTCAGGGGCACAGTTACCCCATTCAGGACCAGGGAGTTCTCCACACCTGCCCACCCACTGTCCCCCAAAAACAGTATTTCTGTCTTGTCAGGATTCAACCTTAATCTGTTAGCCACCATCCATCCTCCAACCGCCTCCAGACACTCACACAGGACCTTCACTGCCTTCACTGGTTCTGATTTAAAAGGGATGAAACTGAAGAAAGAACATGTCTGATACTCTGTTCACATACAATCCATGATTTGGGTCCTCAGCATCCATTTAATAACTGTGCATGAACCTTGGGAAGAGTTAAGTCATTTGGATACATTGATCACATGACTATGCCCTTTACTGGTAGATATCATGTGGTCATCCAAAAATTCCACTGCCTATCACTGGTTCCAAACAGAGCCTTTTAATTGTACGCAAGATTGCGCCAAAGAGTAAGTAGGAAGGTGTGAGACACAATGAACAAGGCCAGCCCTACAATTAAGCAATAAGGAGACTGCTTCAGGTGGCAAATGCTGAGAGACGGCATGTGTTCCTTTCTTTGGGAGGATGCAGCTATATATACAACACAACCTGATTTACACCCCCATAACTAACCTGCTGTCCTCAGATACAATAGCCAATCTAAGCAACTTCAATATGTGGAATATCAGGACAGTGGGGGTGGAGAGAGAGAAGAGATCTTGTCTGCCTTAGGCAGCCCCTTACAACGAAGCATATGAGACATCTACAGTTAAACTGAAACCAAAGAGATTTCTGTGCTAATCCCTCCCAGTTCACACAATAGCAGACCTAGGAGTTTATGAATGACACAATACAAAAGCACAAACTTTACTCCCCCCCCCCTCCACAGCCACTTATTTGGGTTCTTCTCCACTGCTTCAGATTTCTTGTTGTAACAGCAAACCATCTGTGGAAGAAACTACCATCTAAACAGAACCCAAGTCAAAGGATTGGGAAACAAAAGTCGAAATCTAGAAAGGGTGTCATTACAGTTTTAAAAATAGAAAACTGGTTTTCTCAAAATACTCACTGCCTTTGCATCACTAGCGTGTCATTTCGAGGTCCGTGCTCTCTTGTAATCCTGTTGCAACCTGCAAGAAAGGAAAAGCACAACGAAAATAAAGAATGCTAAAAATAGTAAAAATGAAATGGATGTTATGTCATTCTCCTCCAACATTTAGCAAATGGAAACAGAGACACAATTCTATTCTGAAAGCTTAGCCATTCTTCAATCAACTGTCTCTTCCTGATGGTGTGTTGCATGGTGTCTTGGCGCTGAAGCATGCCAAACCGTCTACAGCCAAGATGTCTCCACCTTTAACGCACAAGTTTAATCTTAGAGCAGATGAAGCTGGAACTTGGGAAAATGACAACTCTACTGCAAAAAATGCACACAACGTGTTTTTAATAAGGCACCCTCCAAAAAAACCTTAAAAGCAAAATGGGAGCAAATTTCTTTTGTACCAGAGACAAGTATTGGAAAATACTAGGTTCCTGGTAAACAGGGGGAATGTCTTGGAATTTATAAATCACAGATACACAATAAAAGGCAGTTATCTGTGAGTTTCTAGGAAGTTTCCCTTTCTCCAGTAAAGTATTTCCAGACACTCATTTCCAATCCTACATTAATTTTGCTTTGACTTCAGACACATCCAACACTAGGCAACTTCACAAACTAAGGAAAACACGGTAGAACTTCCTCTATCACCGTGTCTGTGTTCTTCCTTCTCCTCTCTAAGGGTTCAACAGAGATAGTTACCATGAGATAATGATCCCTGCCTATAAGAACTCTTGCAGACCTTGGGTCACTGTGTCCCTGTATGGAACTATAAAATCCACAACCCTACATACTAAATTTCCTAGGATGCAAGAGACTTTATATCACACACTGCAGACTGTTGTTTGAACAAATAAATCAAAGGTGGGGACCCTGTGGCCTTCCAGATGTTGCGGGGCGGTTACATCTCAAACCACCCCCATTTTATGGCCATTGTTGGTGGGGCTAAAGGGAGTTGAGAGGCCAACATCATATAGAGAGCTACTGGCTCCCCCAGCCCAGATAAAATGTGAGTTCTGGGATTCTTATCTGAAGGACTGTGCAGAACAGACTGTAAGAAATAAGCTCAATTCATTTGGAAGCTTGCTGTTCTAGCTTTTGGCCAACATGTTAATTGCTGGAAAGTTTCTAGCACACATCAAACTGTGGTTACATGCCGTGGTTTGTTCTGCAGAAAAATACAAATTAGTTAACATGCACATTCATTCTCAACATCTAATTCTTAGAGAGTTATCTTCCTCCACACAGGAAACAGAAACATATGTGACCTTTGTATTGTATCCAACTCAACCAAACACAGCTCATTTAGAATTTCATCGCGTTCTCAACGGTGATTCAAAGCACTTGGCAAATAATCTTAAGGAATAAACAAATCTGAGAAAAAACGTGAAACTCTCTGATGGCCATTCAAGGAGCAAACACAGCCTGCATTGCAGCTCAGTTTACCAAGGGCCTCCAATTTTTCAAATGAGATTGTACTTGGAGAACAGAGTATTAGAATCCAGGTTGGGGTGTGATAGTACATCTGAATGTTGCCCCACACCAAAAAGTCCCTGCCCACAGAAAGCTTGCTTTAGGAAAAGAAAGGTTCTAGCCTAGGCTGGTCTCCAGTGTGCTATTTTTCTATGAACAGATTTTGTTTCGGTTTTCTTTAAACAGGGGAACTTTTAGAATGTAAAATTTTCCACCTGCACTTTAAGCATCACATGATTCTGCTGACTCTTTGATATAGATACAAGCCTGAAGTGCAGAGAAGCTGCTGTAATTTTCTGTGAGTCTATAATTGTGCTTGATCTCTCAGGCAGTTTACCTACCACAAGGTGCTCACATCAATAGAACTGTACAATGCGAACAAAACAAACTTGCAGTTAAAATAATTCATATACAAAGCAGATGAAACAGAGTAGGATTCATCATTGTCCAAAGGGCAATTTAAATAAAATGTCTTAGCTGATGTCTAGTAGCACCTAGATATGGGTGTATGTAAGCTTCCTGAGAACAAAAATTGAAGAATTAGGATAGCAAATGTATCTTGGGCAACTCCTCCATCCACAGATCCCCCAAAGCAGGGAGAAGGACCACCTTGTACACAGGCAATTTGAACTTTAATCACCTTGAATTATGCTTGACAGCAAAAATGTGTCTATTAATGAGCATTACTTTTGTGGACCATTCTTCTCCCAAAAAAATGTTTCTTGTTCATTTCTGCAGCAGTTTAAGCTTCACATCAGATTTCAAACAAAGCCCTGTGTGAAATTTGTTGTTGTTGTTGTTTAGTCGTTTAGTCGTGTCCGACTCTTCGTGACCCCATGGACCAGAGAACGCCAGGCACTCCTGTCCTCCACTGCCTCCCGCAGCTTGGTCAGACTCATGCTGGTAACCTCGAAAACACTATCCAACCATCTCGTCCTCTGTCGCCCCCTTCTCCTTGTGCCCTCCATCTTTCCCAACATCAGGGTCTTCTCCAGGGAGTCTTCTCTTCTCGTGAGGTGGCCAAAGTACTGGAGCCTCAGCTTCACAATCTGTCCTTCCAGTGAGCACTCAGGGCTGATTTCCTTCAGAATGGAGAGGTTTGATCTTCTTGCAGTCCATGGGACTCTCAAGAGTCTCCTCCAGCACCATAATTCAAAAGCATCAATTCTTCGGCGATCAGCCTTCTTTATGGTCCAGCTCTCACTTCCATACATCACTACTGGGAAAACCATAGCTTTAACTATACGGACCTTTGTTGGCAAGGTGATGTCTCTACTTCTCAAGATGCTGTCTAGGCCTGTCATTGCCCTTCTCCCAAGAAGCAGGCGTCTTTTAATTTCGTGGCTGCTGTCACCATCTGCAGTGATCATGGAGCCCAAGAAAGTAAAATCTCTCACTGCCTCCATTTCTTCCCCTTCTATTTGCCAGGAGGTGATGGGACCAGTAGCCATGATCTTCGTTTTTTTGATGTTGAGCTTCAGACCATATTTTGCACTCTCCTCTTTCACCCTCAATAAAAGGTTCTTTAATTCCTCCTCACTTTCTGCCATCAAGGTTGTGTCATCTGCATATCTGAGGTTGTTGATATTTCTTCCGGCAATCTTAATTCCGGCTAGGGATTCATCCAGCCCAGCCTTTCGCATGATGAATTCTGCATATAAGTTAAATAAGCAGGGAGACAAAATGCAGCCTTGTCGTACTCCTTTCCCAATTTTGAACCAGTCAGTTGTTCCATATCCAGTTCTAACTGTAGCTTCTTGTCCCACATAGAGATTTCTCAGGAGACAGATGAGGTGATCAGGCACTCCCATTTCTTTAAGAACTTGCCATAGTTTGCCATGGTCGACACAGTCAAAGGCTTTTGCATAGTCAATGAAGCAGAAGTAAATGTCTTTCTGGAACTCTCTAGCTTTCTCCATAATCCAGCGCATGTTTGCAATTTGGTCTCTGGTTCCTCTGCCTCTTCTAAATCCAGCTTGCACTTCTGCGAGTTCTCGGTCCACATACTGCTTGAGCCTTCCTTGTAGAATTTTAAGCATAACCTTGCTAGCGTGAGAAATTAGTGCAATTGTGCGATAGTTGGAGCATTCTTTGGCACTGCCCTTCTTTGGGATTGGGATGTAGACTGATCTTCTCCAATCTTCTGGCCACTGCTGAGTTTTCCAAACTTGCTGGCATATTGAGTGTAGCACCTTAACAGCATCATCTTTTAAAATTTTAAATAGTTCAGCTGGAATACCATCACTTCCACTGGCCTTGTTATTTGCAGTGCTTTCTAAGGCCCATTTGACTTCACTCTCCAGGATGTCTGGCTCAAGGTCAGCAACCACACTACCTGGGGTATATGAGACATCCGTTTCTTTCTGGTATAATTCCTCTGTGTATTCTTGCCACCTCTTCTTGATGTCTTCTGCTTCTGTTAGGTCCTTTCCACTTTTGTCCTTTATTATGGAAATCTTTGTACGAAATGTTCCTTTCATATCTCCAATTTTCTTGAACAGATCTCTGGTTCTTCCCATTCTATTGCTTTCCTCTATTTCTTTGCATTGCTTGTTTAAGAAGGTCTTCTTGTCTCTCCTTGCTATTCTTTGGAAATCTGCATTCAATTTCCTGTATGTTTCACGATCTCCCTTGCATTTTGCTTGCCTTCTCTCCCCCGCTAATTGTAAGGCCTCATTGGACAGCCACTTTGCTTTCTTGCATTTCCTTTTCATTGGGATGGTTTTCGTTGCTGCCTCCTGTATAATGTTACGAGCCTCCATCCATAGTTCTTCAGGCACTCTGTCCACCAAATCTAAATCCTTAAACCTGTTCCTCACTTCCACTGTGTATTCATAAGGGATTTGACTTAGATTGTATCTTACCGGCCCAGTGGTTTTTCCTACTTTCTTCAGTTTAAGCTTGAATTTTGCTATAAGAAGCTGATGATCTGAGCCACAGTCAGCTCCAGGTCTTGTTTTTGCTGACTGTATAGAGCTTCTCCATCTTTGGCTGCAGAGAATATAATCAATCTGATTTTGATGCTGCCCATCTGGTGATGTCCATGTGTAGAGTCGTCTCTTGTGTTGTTGGAAAAGCGTGTTTGTGATGACCAGCTTGTTCTCTTGACAGAACTCTATTAGCCTTTGCCCTGCTTCGTTTTGATCTCCAAGGCCAAACTTGCCAGTTGTTCCTACCTTCCAACCAGAGTCTGCAACATACAACCTACTTTTAATTTTGAAACCATACACCTCCTTCCAGCAACTCCTGCAGCCAAGCTGCTGCCAAATGCATTCCTCTGCTTTACTTTGGATCATATCAACAAGGCCAAGAGGGAGATCTTGTCCTCTGAGCAGCCCAGGGCCTCCATATACACACCCAAGGCTTTCACCCCAGAGACATCGCTTTGGTGCTGCTAACTCAGCAAAAACAATGTGGGAGGCAGCAGTATGAGTTACCAGACTCTGGATCCACAGCAGGTCCATTGTCTCTTGAGGCACACAGATGCTAACAGCAACCAACAATGTGCCCACTTTCAGCATTTTTCTAGGGTGTCTTCAGGAAAGCTGGGATTACTGAAGGTCCTCCTCTGCACCGGGTTATCCCAGGGCAAAGCAGCCAAAGGAACATAGTGTAATCCAAGGCAGGCAGAAAGTAAAGTTCTAAAAGCAATGATCAAAGTTCAAGAAGTCCGGAAGAAGCAGGTAGAGGAATCCAAGATGAACATGAGGTCACATTCGAAATGTGCATGGAAAGAGGGCAGAAGCTTACTCTGGCAGGAACCTCTCACATTAAGAGAAGCTGCTCATAAAATGGGCTACAAGGTGACCCTCATATATTGTTTACTTGTGGCCCTCCAGATATCACATAAGTGTAACTCCTGCCACCCTTGCCTGGGATAGATGAGAGATGAAGTCCAGAACATCTGGAGACCACCAATTTTCCTCCTCTGCTTAAGGCCTGGTGGAATTAATTGGCCCATGGACCCATGAGTAGCTCAGTCAAACGGCCATGCTTGGATTACAGCCAAGCAGCACCTTTGAGAAATGTAGCTCAGTGTGTCAGGTGATATATAAAGTGTTGCAGTTAGGCGCTGAAAGCCCCAGTTGAAACACACATGTGCACCAGAGCCTTCCATAGGTTCTGGGTCTTTTCTTTTGAAAGCTCTACAAACTAACAGCTATAGTAGACAGACAGACAAGACACTGAGACTCTGATGTATTATTATTAAACATTTATAATATGGAAATTCCCCAACAGTCATACATCCTACTCCTACTGCTCCTAGTACTATGCCAACTAAGTAAATTATTTTACTTAAATGTGACAGTTTCTGGCTCGAAACATCAAAAGACATACCAGATAAGAAAAGGATAAGTAGAGGATGAGAAAGAAACAAGGGATGAATTCACTGAAATTATTCAGTGGTTTAGCATTAATTGGTTTGGGACACAACATTTAGGCAAACAGCAATGAACTATTTCCAAAGTAACAGATTGTAACACTCCTACTAAAGTAGAATAATCCCATACCCCACGCACAGCTTCTCACTGTTACTATTTGAATATTGAATAATTGTGAAGTGCCACTGAATGCAAGAACATCATCTGGCTCGGTGACTTTTTGCTTTCTGGTTAGAGAAAAGGAGAAGCTTCAAGCAAAAAACAAGTAAAAAAAACTATGGCAACATATGGCTCTGAAAATCTCAGTCGTGATCTCTGCCCACCCCTAAAGCAAACCAAGGCCCCAGAAACAGGAAAAAGTGCACTGCTTTCAAGAAAAAGCACATTTCAGAGTGGTTTTATATGTCTGGTTTTGATGTGCATCACAAAGAGAACACTTGTGCAGAGAAAGACCATGGCTATTTTGGCAACATAGATCTAGTTAGAGCACTCTCCCTAATGGGTATGTTTTGCAGCCATACATTCATGGGTGCTTCAAAGATGAATCTCATTTCTTTTCTTCATAGAGCTACCAGCTTGGTGGATCAATGGAATCCCTGCACATAGTGTATCTTGATTTCAGTAAGGCTTTTGACCATGTCCCCCAATATATTCTTGCAGAGAAGCTAATAAAATGTGGGCTGGACAAAGTCACTTAGGTGGATTTGTAGTTGGTTGACTGAACCAGCTGAGAATGCCAGTGAGAACCAGTGAGAATGCTTACTAACAGTTCCTCATCATTCTGGAAAAAGTGACACATGGGGGACCACAGAGTTCTGACCTGGGCCAGCAGTTGTTCAACATCTTTATAAATGACTTAGATGAAGGTATTGAGGGGATGCTCTTCAAATTTGCAGATGACACCAAACCGGGAAGGGTGGCCAATGTAACCGAAGACAGAATTGTGATTCAAGATGACTTTAACAGTAGGAAAACTGGGCCCTAACTCCCAAAATCATATAAGGACTAATGTAAAGTTCTGCAGGCCTAGACAGCATCTTGAGAAGTAGAGACATCACCTTGCCAACAAAGGTCCGTATAGTTAAAGCTATGGTTTTCCCAGTAGTGATGTATGGAAGTGAGAGCTGGACCATAAAGAAGGCTGATCGCCGAAGAATTTATGCTTTTGAATTATGGTGCTGGAGGAGACTCTTGAGAGTCCCATGGACTGCAAGAAGATCAAACCTCTCCATTCTGAAGGAAATCAGCCCTGAGTGCTCACTGGAAGGACAGATTGTGAAGCTGAGGCTCCAGTACTTTGGCCACCTCATGAGAAGAGAAGACTCCCTGGAAAAGACCCTGATGTTGGGAAAGATGGAGGGCACAAGGAGAAGGGGGCGACAGAGGACGAGATGGTTGGATAGTGTTTTCGAGGTTACCAGCATGAGTCTGACCAAGCTGCGGGGGGCAGTGGAGGACAGGAGTGCCTGGTGTTCTCTGGTCCATGGGGTCACGAAGAGTCGGACACGACTAAACGACTAAACAAAAAAAAAACGACTAAACAAAAAAAGTTCTGCATCTAGGCAAGAATAACCAGGTGCACAAATATAAGATTGGGGGGGGGGCACATGGCTTGCCAGTAGTATGTGTGAAAAAGATCCAGGAGTCTTAGCAGACCACAAGTTTAACATCAGCCAACAGTGTGATGCAGCTGCAAAAAAGCTAATGATATTTTAGGATGCATCAACAGAAGTGTAGAGTCCACATCAAGGGAAGGAATAGTACCACTCTATTTTGCCTTGGTGACACCACACCTGAGTCCTGTGTCCAGTTCTAGATGCCACAATTTAAGGATGATATTGACAAGCTGGAATGTGTGCAGACGAGGGCAACCAAGACGACCAAGGGCCTTATGAGGAACGCTCGAGGGAACTGAGTATGTTTAACCTGGAAAAGAGGAGATATCAAAAGGTCTGTCACATGAAGGGCTGAGCAAGCTTCTTTTCTCCTGTTCCGGAGACTAGGACCCAAACCAATGGCTTCAAGTTACAAGAAAAGAGATTCTGACTAAACATAAGGAAAAACTTTCTGACATGTGCCTTCAACCAGAAAGGTTTCATAGGCCATGTTGTATTAATATTTAAGCAACTGGTAACAACCAGCAAATCCTGGCAAACATCTGGAAAACCTATTGATTTTTCCTCAGGCACCACCAAAACATTATTGGATCTGTTTTGCTGCTTTTGTGCCATCAATTGTTATAGACGCTTTTCTAATGAGTTGTATATGTTATTTTATCTTTTGAATTTCCTTTTATAGCTTTTTAGTCACCTCTTTGAAGCTATGTGGTGGGAGAAAAATCACAAAGATAAATAAATATGCAAATGAGTCGGTGTCATTTCCCCTCCCCCTCCCCACCAAAGCAGTAATGTTCCATTTTACACTGGGAGCTAAGTCACCTTCCTTATGAACTCTACGGCATCTTTCATGAATTGGATGGGCATCTTTGCATAAAACATAAGTTGACACAAGGCCTTGCTTTCTAGTCCGCGTATCTGAAACGGTTTCTTAGATACCAGTGAAAGCCCAAAGACAGGTCTTGGCTCCCCAAACCCCTTTCTTTGTAACACTTTCACACAAAGCAAGAAAGACACTTTTGCAACAAAAGTGATGAGAAATGGAAAAAAATATTGTCGTCGTGCTGGGTAACACGCCAAACCATCTGGAGACAAAGTCATATAAGGGGGGTGATGGCGGGGGGAAAGCCTGCTACTTATTAGGCAGCCAGCTTAAAACTGATGATGTGATTGAATGAGATCCAAGGTTGTTGTCTTCCCATAAATCACACTCATGTTATACTTGGCTAGAACGGATGTGGTAAACTTGGGGAGAGCCCTTTTCTTCAGCACACTCAATTACGGGAACAATAAAAATACCACTGAGGCAAACTTATTTGGAGAGCAAATACAATCTGCCAGCAGCTCTGAAATAAATAACTCATCCACAAAAAATAGGAATGCAAGCAGACACCCAGTTCTAAAATGATAATTTCTCTCTCTCTCTTTCTCTCTCTTGCTTTGCCTTTTCTTAAATGCATCCTTGGTTAAGTGTTAATTTGTTTCTCCTTGTGGGTGTCTGATGTTGTGAGAATTAAAACCCAAAATATGATTATGCGTAAATTAACTAGTCTGACATGCCAAAGGTGATCAGATGAGGCAGTTGATGTGTAAAGTGTGTGTGTGTGTGTATTATGAGTAATAACAATAATAGAAAAATTGTCCTGTCAAATCAGGCATAGCCTTAATAACAAGCCAATGCATACGACAGTAAAAACTGTCATTTCCACAGCTATTAATGTAAATTGAACATTGGTAGCAGACACTGGCAAAGGGAGATAAATCACGCTTAGTTATATTTCAAAATATAAGTGTCAGAGAACTCCTTTACCCCCCACCTTCTTCTCTCATTAGGAACCTTCCCCCTGTCAAACAGTTCCACGTTGATTCTGTCACTTCTGCAGTAGAGAACTCCCTGATGAACTGATTAAGTGACAATTTCATACTACTAAACATGGCTAATCTGTGCAAAAGAGCGATGAAAAGGAATCGCGCAACCAAAACAATTCTTCTATTTATGTGAAACACAACTGATAAGATTTTTTTTGTCCATTTTTGAGGAACACAGTTTCACAAGGGAGGCTATGCGGCATGTAGCCAAGTTATGCAAGAGGGTGCTGTGTAAAACCAATCCCCCCACATCCAATTAGAAGCAAGGGCACAATAAAAACATCACAGAAGACAATAAATGCTGTGCCTGATCAGAAAACTCACCCCAGTCACTAGTTAAGTTTTTGGTAAGATTTATTTTATCTCACGCTCATAAACCAGGTTCTTTTATTTGTGCCTAGGGCAGAGCTGAAATGGGGAGAGGGCTTGCTCCTCCATCAGACCCATTCGCTACAAATATCATCCTAAGACCCTTTTTCCTGTCCTAAAAGGGACAACCTTCATCTTTCCAAATCAGTACCTTCCATGGGCATTCACTATCATTCCAATAACCTGGTTGCCCTACTCCTCCTTGGAGAAACTAGCAACCAGTCAGCTAGCTGGCTAATCTACTCAAAAAGCTCAGCAAGGGCATATTTTAGAATGTATAATGATCAACAGTTGCATTAATAGTAGGTCAGATGCCAAGGTGCTTGGTGGTCATGGCTCCATCTTGCCTGCAGTCTTGCCTAAAAACCCCAGTCCTTGAATCATTTCACAGCCAACACATTTGCTTTCTTTAAGGGGGGGGGGGGGGGGAGGCAGGACCATGCTCCATTCTACCCACTTAGATATTATGTCTTTCTGTGAAGGGAAAGGTGTTTTGGAAAAAATTTACAATAACCAATATTATGTTAATTTTTATGATGAACAACTTTGTTTCATTAATATTTTTTTATCACAGCTATGGACTGTAGGAAAGTTGTACCGAGTAGCCACCCCCCCCCCCAATGTCCAAAAAGCATAGCATTTTCATTACAAGGAATAAAAAACCCATAAATTTCATTCTTTGTCAAGAAAGAGCATGTCTTTGCAATAATTATCAACATCAAAAACTTTGGGTTCCATCATACCCAAACACTGAAAATAGAGGTTTTCTAAACCTATGTTTTCCACCCAAAAAAGCACATTTATAAAAAAAAATAATTAGGCATTTATAAAATCTTTTGAGTGCTGGTGTATTTTTTCCTGAAATCCTCATCCTCTTAATGATCTCTGTGTAAGATTTCAAAGAGATCTCATACTTGGTTATGGAGGGGAAAAAATAAAATGTACATGTGCCAAGGTTTTTAAGATAATAATAATAATAATAATAATTTATTATTTGTACCCCGCCCATCTGGCTGGGTTTCCCCAGCCACTCTGGGCGGCTTCCAACAGAGATGAAAAATACACTAAAATATCACATATTAAAAACTTCCCTGAACAGGGCTGCCTTCAGATGTTTTCTGAATGTTAAGAGGGACAGGCATTGCAGATTTCACAAAACTTTGGAGTGCTATAAAATTAAAACCATTTGAGACAGAGGGGAAGAATTTAAGAGGGTTTCTTTCAACCATAAGGGAAGGGTGTACACTAAATTTCACCAAAATCTGAGATGGTGGGTGACATGACCATGCTGACATGACGTGGAATGACCTACCACTTCCTACCCCAGCACGTGCCTACCCAGCATATTGCCACCTCATGTAGCTGCCTTACTTTGCCTATTGGTAGGGCTGAAAATCTGAAGAAGAAAAGGTGAAACAATATTAATCCTGCAGAGAAAATGCAGGCTGTTAGGTTAATCAGTGCTACCCATCTTTCAAACAATATAAAGCAGTATAACTTTCAAAAGCAGCAGCTCACCTGATTTTTTTTAAAAACAAAAACTGTCTATCAGGAATCAAGAAGTAAGTAAACATTTGGAAAGCATTCCTCAGAGAGCAGAGGTTTTTAGATTTGAGTCACAGGATCCATTGAAAAGAAAAATTGCTTCTGTGCATTGGGACGATGCTTTCCCTTCTGAGAACTTTATAAGAAGAAATGAATGGAGATAATCTCTTTACAAGATGTATCCATATGGTAATTCATTACTAGGGATGAATGTTTGTTAGGCTGTTTTTCTAAAAAAAAATATTTCAAGGTAGTTCTGAAAGTGAGAATAGGGGTCAATACAAAATAACCTACATGGCAAATTGTTCTCCTTGCGCTTGCATGAAAACAATAGGATTCAAAAGAAAATGAGTCGCTTCAAGCGTTATATCTCGTGTTGTACGTTTAGTAACATAAAGTGTGGATTCAAAAAGAGCAAGTAAAAAAACATGTTTTCAATCTTGTGTACCATATAGTTGCACTCATTAAGGAATCAGGACTGGCTACAACTTTCTGTTGAGTGTATACTAGTAGTCAGATTCATATTGGCAGCCATATAATGTATGAAACATCCTGTAGAAATACTAGGCAACATAAGAATCTTCCTTATACCAAGGCAGAACACTCAGTATTGTCTACTGGCTGGCAGCAGCTCTCCAAGCTTTCAGACAGACTTCTCCCCCAGACCTACTTGGAGATGCCAGGGGCTGAACCAAGGACCATTGCATGCAAACTAGTTACTCTTCCACTAAGCTACCATGAGACCAAATATCAGGTCTATCCAGCCCCCAGAAGTTCTGTATATTTAAGTGGAAATACATAACTGTGGAGCAGCTTTAGTCATTCACTGCCCACTTTGAATAATAAGGGGGTGGGGAAAGACACATGCATTATGTCTTCAAAGAGGACTAAGGCTATCTGTGGTGCCACACGGTGAGCAAAATACCGTATTTTTTGCTCTATAAGACGCACCAGACCACAAGACGCACCTAGTTTTTGGAGGAGGAAAACAAGAAAAAATATATTCTGAATCTCAGAAACCAGAAAAGCAAAAGGTATTGTGCGCAGCGAAAGCAGCAATCCCTGTTGCTGTTCTGTGCTTCTGGGATAGCTGCGCAGCCTGCATTCACTCCATAAGACACACACACATTCCCCCTTACTTTTTAGGAGGGAAAAAGTGAGTCTTATAGAGCAAAAAATACGGTAATTATTATACTCATAAGAGATGAGGCACTAAGACAAAGAACCAAAATCCCAGTTCATAGGCTTACCAAGTCTGGTAGAAGAGCAGGCACCTATGCCCCCCTTATAACACACACACAAGGTGTGACTTAGATGCTTCATACAAAGACCGAATTTAACTCCAGGATGGGAGAGTGTAGCTCAGCTGCCGGAAGTTTTGGAAACTCTGCTTTGCAACATGTTTTCCCCAAGATGTCAACTCGTAAGTCAGAGATAGTAATAATAATAAACTGAACTTGACAGGCAAAACGAATCCCTCTCAATAAAGATATTAGTGTATTTGGATAACCATCAAGGAGGGCCCTTACTTTATGCTGAGCAAAGCTAAAGCTTGCTATTCAAAGGAAGGGGGGGGGGAGGAAGAATGATATTTCACACACAAAGTTGTGGAGGAGAAAGAAAATGAAAGCCAAGAAGGTTTGTAGTGTGAGGAATTCTGTGACAATTTCAGTGGGACTATTTAGACAAGACAGAGGATTTGCAGCACTGGACCTTCATTTTATGCTCTTGATAGGTTTACCTTTCAGGGCTCCAAGCCAGAATTCTGCAGGGACAGTTGTCTGGCTTCAGATTCTATTGGTTAGATTAATCTGCAATAGAGTTTAAATGCACTGTAACACTAAATCAAGAATTACAAGAAGCCCTCCTCCCTGGAGCCCAAGCTTTTCATTTCCTTTCCTAAAGCGATCCAAGTCTGTCCAACTTATAAGATAAAGTTGATTCAATTAGATGGAAGAAGAGTTTGGGAAGGCAGGAGTTCTGCCATCTCCTGAAAACAGACTTCCTTTTGCACCTTCAGTTAATAATACATGCATTTTGCCACAAGCTGTTTGGGATTTGCGTGCTTTATTCTGATTGCAGCATTTGGATTTCTGCAAAATGTGAAATCTTTATTCTCAAAGGTCAAGAAGCAAAAGAAAAAATGCATTATAGAAAAATGGGACACAACTAGAAACCCCATGAAGGAGAGGCAGCTGTGCAAAATAGAGGTTCTGCCTCATAACTACGCATTCCAGTGACATAAAATAATAAAAGTAAAATCAGACCATATCCGAAGAACTTTTGCAGCCATCAGGAGCACCTAAGGTTTCTCTACTGTTGCAACAAAATATCAGCCGTGGGTCAGTTACTATGAGAGGGACTTTATAAACATGAGCTAAACAATCCACAAATAGCAGCCTTTGTCCTAGCAAATTTCACTTCCCTTGAGCTCAGTTATTTGGAATTCCACTCCTTTGTAAAAAGGACTGAATCATACAGAGAACTCCATTGTGGAGCAAGTGCGTTTTCTGTGGCTGAGAGGCATTTTCCTTTTGGCTCATGGAAGACTAACATTTTTAATGCTAATGAGGGATAGGGATGTGCCCTGGGAGATGAACATACTGTGCATACCCCCCCAAAAGAGTTTTGTCACTTGGAAGTAGCATGAAAATAAAAGTAATTCCTGCATGATGCGTGTCTTTAGCCAGATTGGTGTCTCTAGCCAAAATGCCCATCAGAGTACTGGTCAGACTACCAAATACACCCCTGCTCACAATGTTTTCTCTGGGTACCATCAAGAAAGATTATGCAGTATTCTCAGATGCCTGAACAGAATATAATCAAGATGAGTACAGGAATGACTGACAGCTAGAATAGAAAACAATTTCCAAACAGCTGCTGGAGTAATTTAGAAGTTTAGGATGAAAATTCGGATCCCTGGAGAAAATATGAGGAAGACAGACCTACTTTGCTTTGACACCAGTAGAGCTGAAAGTGAGAACTACTCTTTCATGTTATTTCAGGTCAAATCCTTTTCTTTCATTCTCTACATATCCATAGCCACATCTTCAGATCTGTGATCTTTCAAATGATGCTTATGCTCTAAGAAATCTTGATGCTCTAAGAAAGGCTAATCTCTTTCCAGAAGACAGGCAGCAGAAACCTTTTGAGTTTGTTCCTGGTTTTGCCAATGAATTTTTTTTATCATTCCTAACATGTTCTCAAGTCAGAGCAGTCATGCAGATTTGCCTTTCTACATCCAGAATGATTAAAAAAACAAAATAACACGCCCTCTAATACTGTAAAAATACTGTGAGCAATACACAATTATTAGAAGTGAGCCAAGAGCCAAGGAACACACAGAAATCCATCAGAACCAGGAGGTGTGATTGCTAAGGCAAGATCCCAGGCCAACAAGCCAATTTTACATAGCCCTTCCTATCAAGGACACAACAATGCCAGCTTGAGTAGGCAGAAGTCGTGCAAAGCTCACTGCTAGGAACACACTCCCAAGGTCAAACAGCTCACCACACAGGGGAGATGCGCAAAAGCCAAAAGTCCCTAGTTCCAATCTTAACAGCTCCTAAGACAAATCCTTTCTAACCCTTACAATGCTCAAGAGACCTGGCATTGAGTTAGACAAGTCTGATAGGGAAATTCTGCTGATGTTCTAACATGGGAAGCATATTGACTGACCAACCCAGGGAGCTACCCATATGATACAATTCCAGTTGCTATCCTTCAGCACAGCTAAACATCATTCTTTTTAAAAAATATTGGGAGTCCAACATAATGACCCATTTTGAGCGTATCACTTAACCATAGTTTAGTACTGTGTGATAGGAGTCTTGGGCTGATGTGCTCACCCCCTCCCCCGAAGAGAAGTTGAGAAGTGTCTGCATCTCATTTTTCATTATCTCAGTTAACAAGAAGGGCAAGCTGTGGGTTAAATTACTGTTTAAAGCATGGTTTATACTCCTACCTTGTTATAATTCTACCTTGTTCAAACCATAGCCTGAGCTAGCCACAGTTTGTCCTTTCCAGCTCATACTTGGTCATTCATGTAATGCTAAACCATGGTTCAGGGACTTAAATGGGCCAGTGTGGATGGAGGAACTTCCAGTGGCCAACAAGATAAGAGGTGTCACAGAAGGAAGCACTTTTAGAAAAAGGCTTCTCTTTCCTCCAGCACTTTGCAGCAGGCAAGTCAATTGTATCTGAATAAAAAAGACTCCTGACACTTTCTAAAAAGAAATACAGTGGTACCTCGGTTTACGAACTTAATCCGTTCCGTAAGTCCGTTCTTAAACCGAAACTGTTCTTAAACCGAGGCACTCTTTCCTTAATGAGGCTCCTGCCGCTGGAGCCTTTCCACCGTTTGGATTCTGTTCTTAGACCGAGGTAAAGTTTGCAAACCGGGACACTACTTCCAGTGATGGAGGTGCCAAACTAACTTCTTTGCATTTAATGCATGGGTGGCATTAGCCCAAAAGAGTGCAGCAATGTTTGGCAATATGATCTTCTCATGCATTCAAGACTGGTTCTAGACTGGTCCAAGATGGGGTCATAAAAGGTGAACATCATGGTGTGCTTCAATTCTGAACAGGGGACACGATGGCAATCAAGAGGTGAAGAGGTGAAGATTTGCTTAATATTTCCCTACATTTCCCTAGTTTTTAATTGAATTTATGTTTCACAAAAATTGCCTCAGGTGCTCCCGTGTCGAAACAGTGAGAGGCCATTTTCACTATAATTGAAGCTTTGAACTTTGTTTATCATTGTCTACACACTGATATCAGTGCCCCTCTGAGTCTTTTTGCAGCCATCAGATTAGAATAATGAATACCTATTTTACAGAGCTCATTTTGATTAAATGAAACATACTGCATGATGTATTCCTCTCACAGTAAAGTGACATCTGAGAGTGCAATCCTGCACATGTCTACTCAAAAGAGTTAATATTTAAAAAACAATATTTTCCAATCCTAAAAAAAAGAATGCATTAACTCCTTCAGAAGAAAAAAAAAATTGGCAGGCACAGCAGTCCAATTGTATCCTCATGAAATCTCATTAATTGCGTGTGTTGGGAGGCTCCTTGTATTTAAAAAGAAGGAAGCAACATAAACTGGATAATTATGCCACAAAGGAATAAGTCTGTTTTGCTTTGCTCATGGTTTTGTTAACGTCAGTAAAATTATTGGTCCATATCTGCCCTTGTGCAACATCAGTGGCTTTGATATTTACACAATAAAACAGCTAAATTTACACTTGGGATAAAATTCATCCCATAAACTGAACTTGGCCTGAAAGCACACTCCAAATCAGTAAACGGGAAATTATTCAATTTACACGGACTCAAGAGAAAGTGAAATTCATATGCAACTGTGGTTCCCAAAGTCCCCGCTAAAAAAAACGCCTACTTGAAAATTGCTGATGGTCTTGGCAGACCCCTTAATGATTTTTCTGCCTATTGCAGTAATTGTAATGCCCTACAGAAGCTGTATGATTTTAATAGTTTTTTTTATTGCTTCTTTTATTTCTTATATTTTTTTAGTCTGCTACAATTTGCATTCCATATAATGCTATTTAAGAACTAAAAGGAGCAACAAAGATACATTTAAAAATCAATATGAATAATCAAAGCAGTCAGGGCTGTGGACCACCTGTATGAAGTTCATGGACCACTTCTGGTCTATACATCACAGTTTGGGAACCTCTGGGATACAAAATTGGGGGAGGAGAGGCAACTAGTCTGTGTACCCAAAGTTGTGTAGAACTAAGAAGATTGGGAAAATGTACTGTATCTTTAAAATAAGACTGCTTTTGTCTTGTTCCATGAAACTTTCACAGAATAAGAATAGTATTCTGTAGCAATGTTACCCAAACTCATAATTACATGCTTCAAAATATGTCTCATATATATCTATATCATCTATATCTATATCTATATCTATATCTATATCTATATCTATATATGTTGCTTGATTGTAAGAAAATCTCTAAGCAGTTTACAATAAATATTTGACATCATCAATAAAAAGCGGTTTAAAAAGAATTAACAACGTTTTTAAAATAATTAAATTCAGCAGTGAATGTGCCAAGTGCATAACAATTGGGTGCAATATCAACTGATTGTTTATCTCAAATGTAAGGCTCAAAGTACAAACAGAACTAGAGAAATGCACCTAAAGGGGCTCTTTTCCAGTTGGTTACAGCATGGTCTGGTAAAGCCAAGGTTGCAGGTTTGATCCCCATATAAGGACAGCTGTATATTCCTGCATTGCAGGGCGTAAGACAAGATGAGCCTCAGGGTCCCTTCTAATTCTATTATCTGTTTCCACATCCTATACTGAATGCATCCTATATTCAAAAAAGGAAAGCTAGAGTAAATATTTTTGTTGACTTTCAACTCAAGCAAAAGGAAGCCTTACTGCACTCACATGGAACTTGCTCCCTACTTATTAACATGTGTATCATAAGTACTGCTGTCATGAAGACAGCCACACATACTTTGTGAAACCGATCAAAGCAGCTGTCATCAAAAAAAATTCTGGGAAGGTATTTAGTAAATCCTTACAAAATGAATTAACCTACCAACTGGAATTTTGCACACCTCACAATGTAACCATGTTTTGCATAAATACACCCTGTTGGGAGTGTCAAGTTTTTCAAACACCAACCTGAAAAAACTATTACCGTATTTTTCCTTCTATAACACGCAGATTTTTTCTGCGGAAGGGGAAATGTCTGTGCGTGTTATTGAGCGAATGTGTGGTCCCTGGAGCCAATTGGTGCCAGGGGAGGCAAAAAAAAGCAGGCAAAAATCAAATCGCGCGTCTCCTAGAAGGGAAACTTGAAAAGAGGAAGCGGCTGCTTTCCGGCATTCTGCCTCAGGGTCTTACTGCCCACCCACCTCTGTTTCCTTGCTGTGTTTGCTCAAACGGAACAAAGAGCAGGGAAAGCCCCTCCCCTCCAGGCAAGCAGAGGGGAAAGCTGAAAACATGCGGGAAGGAGAGAGAGAGAGAGAGCGCGCGAGCTGGCTGGCTTGGGTGGGTAAGTGAGGGAAAACTTTTGCCTTCCTTTCCTCCCTACCCCTCTCCTGCATTCTTAGCCAGCTGCTTCTCTGCACACCCCTCTCTTGCTCCTTGTCCCTTCTGTGTTTTTCCTTCCCTCCCCACTTAAAATGTGGTTAAAAAGCATGGATCCACATGGATCCTCAGGATCTTTGCATTGGGTCAGCCCAAATTCACCATCAGATCACATAGCATGTCCATGGCTACAGCCTGCCCCCCAAAAATCACGCACCCACTGTTGCCTGGGGCTGCAATGGTGCAAAAATGTGGTTACAAAGCATGGATCCACATGGATCCTCAGGATCTTTGCATTGGGTCAGCCCAAATTCACCATCAGATCACATAGCATGTCCATGGCTACAGCCTGCCCCCCCCCCCAAAATCACGTACCCACTGTTGCCTGGGGCTGCAATGGTGCAAAAACGTGGTTACAAAACATGGATCTACATGGATCCTCAGGATCTTTGCATTGGGTCAGCCAAATTCACCATCAGATCACATAACATGTCCATGGCTACAGCCTGCCCCCCAAAAATCACGCACCCACTGTTGCCTGGGGCTGCAATGGTGCAAAAATGTGGTTAAAAAGCATGGATCTACATGGATCCTCAGGATCTTTGCATTCAGTCACCCCAAATTCACCATCAGATCACATAGCATGTCCATGGTTACAGCCTGCCCCCCAAAAATCACGCACCCACTGTTGCCTGGGGCTGCAATGGTGCAAAAACGTGGTTAAAAAGCATGGATCTACATGGATCCTCAGGATCTTTGCATTCAGTCACCCCAAATTCACCATCAGATCACATAGCATGTCCATGGTTACAGCCTGCCCCCAAAAAATCACGCACCCACTGTTGCCTGGGGCTGCAATGGTGCAAAAACGTGGTTACAAAACATGGATCCACATGGATCCTCAGGATCTTTGCATTGGGTCAGCCCAAATTCACCATCAGAGCACATAGCATGTCCATGGCTACAGCCTGCCCCCCCCCCCATAATCACGCACCCACTTTTGCCTGGGGCTGCAATGGTGCAAAAACGTGGTTACAAAGCATGGATCCACAGGGATTCTCAGGATTTTTGCATTGGGTCACCCCAAATTCACCATCAGATCACATGTCTGTGGCCACAGCATGAAGCACAAAAATGATACATCCACTGTTTCATTCAGAATATTTTTTCCCTTGTTTTCCTCCTCTAAAAACGATGTGCGTGTTATGGTCAGGTGCGTGTTATAGAGCGAAAAATACGGTAAGTGCTTTTACTCTGAAACCACAGCAGTTGTAGTTCCAGGAGTCTCTCTTACAGCTCGTCCTCTTCTGCTTTCAACTGCTGAAGAGAGACAAGATTCTTAACCTTTCACAGCATCCTTAGCAAAATATACACTACTATACGTTCACTAATGAGCACAGAAGGCAGGCATGAGACTTTCACTCAGGAACATAGAAAGCTGCCTTATACTGAATCAGACGATTGCTGACACTGATTGGCAATGGCTCTCCAAAATTTCTAACAGTGGTCTTTGCTAGTCCTACTAGGAAATGCAGGTGTATCCCTGTTTAAGACCTATGCGGTTGGAATTGCTTAATTAAGCAAGGATAAGATAATCTGATTTTGGCTTACTTGTCCGCAGGTTCTGGTCAACTGCCACTTGCTCTATTCTAATTTTCAGTACAGTGGAACCTCGGTTTTCGAATGTAATCTGTTCCGGAAGACCGTTCAACTTCTAAAACATTCAAAAACTGAAAGCGGAAGCCTCAATTCAATAGGGAAATTCAAAATGGAAGCTGTGTCGGGTGTTCAGGTTCCGGAAAACAATAAAAAATCAGAGCATTTACTTCTGTTTTTTTGTTGTTTGGGAGCCAAAACATTCGAAAACGTTCAAGAACCGAGGTTTGACTGTAACAAGTTTTCCTGCATTGTAGCCACATTTTACTTATATTAGTCTTAATACCTACTAGACACGGGGGAAACTTTCATCAAAAGTGCACCCTAGCCCCTAGTAGGAGTTGTCACTCATGCTCAAGGCTCCAGCTAGCCTGCAATAGAAGCCTTGTACTGACATTTTGGATTTGTAGGAGAGGACTTGCTTTTCCCTTTCCTTTCCACACCATGGTCAAATATGGTCAGGTTTGAGAATGGAAAGGGGAAGGTGGTCACATGAGAGATGGCCAGAGTGTGTACTCTCCCCTAACTTTACGTCCTCAAATGTTGCTGGACTACACCATCCCGACACAAAACATATGGAAAGAGGTAGGTTGGAGAAGGTTGCTGTAAAAACCAAGGAGAGAACTTGCAGGTGCTGGAAAGACGCAGCAAAGAGACTGGCATTCAGGCGGGAGAAGTCACAGACAGTTCCAACACAAATACTGAATTTCCCAAGGAAAAGGATAGGAGATTGAGAGAGAGGAGAAAAGGAAAGTCATGCATCAAAGTCAGAGACACAAAAGAGGCAGATTTAGTAACCTTTAGGGATCTTCCTCCTTCTGTCCCCTTGTGGAACATTATCCTTGCAACAATTATATTCTTCTTCAGAGAATTGCAGGCAGTCTATTCTGGTTAAAGCAATAATAAAGTTGAAGCTCCTTGTTTGCCCAAGCTCATCACCATCTCAATTTTATTCATCAACAGGAAATGGTGAAAAGCCTACAGTATATTTTAAGTGAAATCTTAACCAGACTGCTTCATTTTCAGTCTTATTTTTCTCTTTATTTGTTTAAGCATATCTTAGCCAGTACGTGGTTATACTTCTAAGTATTTAAACAACAATAGCTGGTGTCAACTTTGCCACCATCAGTCCTATGCACCATCATTTGCCGAATCCTACTGTTTCAATTTTACAGTGCTGGTCTTTTAAACCAGTTCTCTTTTAACACTCTTCCTTCTTTTGCATACCCGCTATCTTCAGGGTGCGGGTGGCGGGAAACAGCAAAAGTCCTCCCAGGAACATATTGAATTCTTTCGTTAAGCAAGAGTCTAATTAAGAAAATCATCGTAAGATGTTCAGGGTTTGAACTTCAGAAGGTGTTTTCTTGAAACAAGAGAACTGTGGGTGTTTGATCTTAATGGGAAAGAACATTTCCCTATCTGAGTTTAAGGGAAATGATTCAAACGAATCTGCATTCCCTCCAGAGCCTTCAGAGAGTCACTTTGGCAGCTTATCGTGGAGGGCATCAGTCTGGCTCTCAGACAAGCCTTCAGTGAGTACACTTACAAGTCATTGATTCTCACTTCATTCTGCACAAGTTGCACTAGCCTAGCACATCCTCTGGAAAAGATGCACACATTTTGAAAGACTGGAGACAAAGCAAGGCAGCTGTAAATTATGTTACCAAAATAAAGCACAAAAAGTTGGAGGATTTACAGGGACTATTCCAAGCCAGTGGTAAATTGGTACCAAAGAAAGATATTAGAAGGTGAAGATAGTGGTTACAAACTGACATTCCAAGGGGTCACAGGAAGAAACAGATTTACATTTTTTATTCAGTGGTACCTCGGGTTACATATGCTTCAGGTTATAGACTCTGCTAACCCAGAAATAGTACCTCGGGTTAAAAACTTTGTTTCAGGATGAGAACAGAAATCGTGCGGTGGCAGCGGGAGGCCCCATTAGCTAAAGTGGTACCTCAGGTTAAGAACAGTTTCAGGTTAAGAATGGACCTCGAGAATGAATTAAGTTCTTAACCCAAGGTACCACTGTACTCTCTCCCTCCCACCCTCGTTTCAAAAAATTAAGCAGCTCTCCCAAAGTTTTGGAGGTTTTTCTTGTAAAATGTACAATATATTTATATAATATATTAGACAATCTACTGGAGGTAGATAATGGAGGGGGAAAGATGACATTAACTTGAAGAATCAGAGCAATGGCAAACTATCTGAGCCACACCAACCTCCTATAAAGTGGCACAATATCAGGATCTTCAGTGGATGCCAAGTAGCTTATCCTTGGAGCAGGTATTCTGGGATGCCTTAGTATGCCTAACAGCTTGTGGTGAGACAGAAGACAAACAGGGACTTTATATGTACAACACACCATGTCAACACTTGGAAAGTCTACCTGACATTTGTGGCAGAACATTTGTGTTGGCATGGAAAGTATGTACAAAGTCCCTGTTTGTTTTCTGTCTCACCACAAGCTAACTTTTGAAAAACCAAAACAGTTCACCAATATTAAGGCATAATGACATGCAATAAAGCAGCAACATAATTAATCCAAACAAAGACCTTTAAAGTTCAGGCAGAACTAAATGCCTGGATGAAGAGATGTATTTGCCAAAATCACTAAAGAAAGGTGCTAAGCGAACGGTCATGGAGAGGAAGTTCCATAAACAGGGCACCACTAACAATAAGGCCCTGACACTGATAATCAGGTCCCTCACTTTAGAAGGCAGGAAAGTTCAGAGCTGGGCCTACAACAAAAGCCTTAATATTATGCAAAAAGTGGTGTAGTGGCTACAGCGTTGGACTACAGCCTGGGAGACCAGGGTTCAAATGCTCAACCATGAAACTCACTGGGTAAACTTGGGCCAATCAATATCTCAGCCTAACCTACTTCACAGGGGTGTTGTGAGGATAAAATTGAGAGGAAGAGAACCAGGTATGTCACCTTGAGCTCCTTAGAGGAAAGGTGAAATATATCGTATTTTTCGCTCTATTAAGACGCACCAGACCACAAGATGCACCTAGTTTTTGGAGGAGGAAAACAAGAAAAAAAATATTCTGAATCTCAGAAGCCAGAACAGCAAGAGGGAACACTGCGCAGTGAAAGCAGCAATCCCTCTTGCTGTTCTAGTTTCTGTGATAGCTGCGCAGCCTGCATTCACTCCATAAGACGCATACACATTTCCCCTTACTTTTTAGGAGGGAAAAAGTGAGTCTTATAGAGCAAAAAATACGGTAAAGGAGATAGATAGATGATAGATACATATCCAATTGGAAGATAGTTCAGATACTGAACTTTTATGATTTTAGACCTCAAAACCAGCACTTAGAACTGTGCCTAGTAGGATGCGGGTGGCACTGTTATCTAAACCACAGTCTAGGGCTTGCCGATCAGAAGGTTGGTGGTTCGAATCCCCACCATGGGGTGAGCTCCCGTTACTTAGCCCCTGCTCCTGCCAACCTAGCAGTTCAAAAGCACGTCAAAGTACAAGTAGATAAATAGGTACCGCTCCGGCAGGAAGGTAAATGGCGTTTCCGTGCGCTGCTCTGGTTCGCCAGAAGTGGCTTAGTCATGCTGGCCACATGACCTGGAAGCTGTATGCCGGCTCCCTCAGCCAATAAAGCAAGATGAGTGCGGCAACCCCAGAGTTGTCCGCGACTGGACCTAACAGCCAGGGGTCCCTTTACCTTAGAACTGTGCCTAGAATAAGCTTGTAGTCAGATATGTTCCCTCAACCCAATACCAGACACCATTTCCAAACAACATTCATAGGAAGCTCCCAGAAGGCATGGGGACCCTGTGGTCTTTTATATTTAATCCCATCATCCTGCCCACAAGCCATGCTGGTTGGAGGGGATGGGAGTTGTCAGCCAGAAACATCTGGAGGACCACATGTGAAGTGCAGTGTGCAGGCCAGCAGCAGAAGTCATGCAGTCTCCTCACTGCTCCCCTTTCCTTTATTCTTCTCCACTCACAACATCACATGGGTGGTGTTACCTTGCCCTCATCTCTACCCCATTGCTGTGAGCAGTGAAGCCCCACTCATCAACCAAGAGCAGACTTCCACAGAACAGAGGGGTAAGAGATTTAGAAACAGAGAAAGAGGAGGCACCACAGGAATCACAGAGGAGCCCACACAAAGTTGAAACCAGCTTGGATAACTTACTGCAGGACGAGTGGTGAATGTCTGGCCCACCAGATGTTGTTGGGACTCTAACTCATGCACCTCAATTAAAGATGGTTCCTCTGCACCTGGTACCATTTCACGCAGACTTTTACTACATCCACTCCTGTAGGGACTGCAAATTCATTCAGCCAATACACCTTAATAACTCTGAAGATGATGGTATGCCTTATCCGATTGATGATCTGCATTTTAATATCTCCCTAAACACATATTTACCAGCAGAGTCATAAAGCTGTTTAAAATCTATTGTAGCAAACTCTCCTCTTACTTCCAGAGGTTGGTTGGTTGGTTGGTTGGTTTGTTTGTTTAAAAAATATTTGCTAAACAGCATTCCAGCTCTTGCTTCAATTGGGCTTGTGATTAAAAAGTGTAAAAGCAGTGTTGGCTAATATGCCCACTCATATTATAAATGACTTTCCTCTACTTCTTCCTTTTCATTTTCACCATTATAAGATGCAAACATAAACAACACAAGAGAGGCTTAAAGGTGATGTAATCCTTGCATACAAAAATGCACTACGGAGTATATTGCCAACCCAAAAGTCAAAATTATAAAGGAGACAAATCTTGAAAAGGAACTGAGTATTTAGTTTGTGTTGTGCACACTGTAAAGAAGTAAGGCATGTTCAAGGTCACCGCATGTCTCACTAAGGCAATTTTCAAAGCTGTCACTTCCCAAAGGAAGATACTGACAGTGTAGCATTAGCACTGCATCTCTCTGATTAACTGTTTGCATTTCTCAGTCAGTATGATACAGGTATATCGAAGTATACACACCTAAGTAGAGGCTTCTTGCAAAATAAAGTGAAGAGGAAGGAGAAGTTGCCCCGTTTGTCTTAAAATAAAACAAGGCTAAAGGAAAATGTATTAATAGATATTTGCATTCACTGCCAGCCATTGCAGTTTATATACAGAGAACACTAAACAAGCAAAAATGCAAATCAACAAATAAATAAAATAAAATAAAATAAAATAAAATAAAATAAAATAAAATAAAATAAAATAAAATAAAATAAAATAAAAACTCTAGAGTGGCCTTACTTTAATGGCACCCACCACAAATATTGTGGACTTCAGAGACACCAGACTATCTCAGTCTGCAAGGAGAAGACTAAAAGGAAAGCAGGTCAGATAGTACAGTTTCCTCTCTTCCTGCTCCTTGCCACAGTAATGGCTCATCCACACTATTGCTTGGGCCTGCTGCTTTCCCTCAGGAAAACTCCCTCTTTACTGCTAAATCAAAGCAAACATTAACTGGGTTTCCTCCAGATTAACATTTGCTATGATTCAGCAGGAAAGAGGGAGATTTCCCAGGAAAAGCAGCGGGGCAAACTGAAAACTGTCCACACCTGCACTTTCTAGACATTGGACAAAGACAGGCCATGTATATTCTTGCCCTCATTACGCCCCGAAGAAGCTACCTTATGCATCAACGTGGCTATCAAAAATGAGCTAGAACCCACAGAACAGCGTGCTCTTTACCTGGCTAGTCACAATGAGAACCAGCAGTGGAGACATTTCCCCCTCAGCAACCACAGTTTAATTTATTGTTTATTTTCACCTTCACTTAGCTGTATCCTTGAGTGTTTTGCTGCCCTTGAATATGCATCCACCTCTGAAAATGCTGCTACTATGGCAATACATTATTGCCTGACCCAGTTCTACCTGAAATCTAATCAAGGCTTTTAGGCTGGGTTTTGGGTGCTGTAGAATCATATTTGGCAAACTGAGCCAAGAGCTAGTGTAAGACAAAGCAGAATTGTACAAAGACTGTGCAGTCTAAGCATTTCTGCACTGTGCCCAGTTAAATATAGGCTCCAAATACTAGCTAATGAAGGCACTTCGAGAAATGTCTTTAAGGTTAATAGAAATAACGTCTGACTTGGATAACTTGACATATTACTCCACTTACTTTCTCAACTCACATGGATAAAAATGAGGTGAACAGGTTTAAAATGGGGCACAAGCTGTTATATCGTAAACCGCGTAAACCTCAGATGAAGGGTAACATAGAAACAAATACATAAATAATATCTAGCTTATATGATTTTGGGTCTAATCTCTAAAAATCCATTCCTAATTTGGTCAGCCTAAACTCAAGAGATATAAGTTGGGGGGGGGGGATTTAATGAACTGAAAGTAATTTGAGACAAGTTTAGTTTTTCATAGTGTGCATATCTATTATCATTTGACCTGCTACGGACAATGGTCATGTGGATTTTGCTTTGAGACAATACAAAAAAATGGAAATGCCTATTAACCTGTCTGATTTGCCAACATAGGCCAGGTTTTCCTATTTGTACATAACAAGAAACTCTAGGTGAACGTAAATCAGAATCTGTGAAGTGAAGACAGCATATGAAGGGGTGGGACGTGGAAGAAGCGCTCAGCACAAAGACTCTTTCATAGCTTCATAAACTGTGGTTGATGGAGCCTGGAATGATCATCCGAGCCGGGCCACTATGAGTAGCAATATTATTTCAAATCACTTTCAGTTCTCTGAAGAACACCTTTGGGTTTTAAGATGACGCACCTGAAATAGTTAAAAGATGGAGCCACAACATTTGCAGCGAAACTTAGACTCAGTCCTCCAAGGGGGGGGGGGCAGGGTAGGAAGGGGGTGTGAATGATTCAAATATTTAAATAAATTAAGCTCTGGCACACTATAGCAAGAGATTTAACATAAAGCACAGAGCAACTCAGAATGTCAATCTGCCATCTCACACTGGCACTTCACCAATGAAAATGAAATATACTATAAACGAGCTCAAGTAGCAATAATCATGCTTTCATTGGTCTGTAGTACTGAAGATAAAAATTTGCAGAACATTAAACCAGCACACATCCTATCCACTTCTAGGCAATGGGCAATAAATACATATGTTCTACAAACGGGAGGAAATGTTACAAGATGCAACATGTGCTCCATATTTGAATGTGTGTTCCCACAAAATAAAGTAAGATTTGCTGCATAATGCATTCCCTGTTCAGGCAGAATCCTGCCTCCCCCATCCCCAAAAAAGCAGGGAACTTGCATAAAACGCAGACAAGGCTTCTCTCTAAACACGATTGTGACAGGTGCCCTATAAATAACAGCAGAGCCCGACAGAAACAGCACACGTTGCAAGTAGGAAGCCTAAGTGACAAAGACATTTTCACCGGGCATGCCAACTTAATGAGAGTTGTCACCCAAACTCTTCTGCTTTGCTGCTAACAGGGTGCAATAGCAAATGTGGGCAGCTGCATATGAAGGAGTGGGCAGAGGTAGATGGTTTTTCAGTCAAATGAGATGTGGTGCTTTTAAGTGCAAGCTTCCTGCCAATGCCAGCACCCAAAAATCTTCTCTGTTTCACAGCTTCTTATTTATTATTACATTTTATTCTCATTTTTGTGGTTACATTTTTACCGTGCCTTTTCTCCAAGAAGTTCCTTTTACCCTTGTAACAACTTTATGTGATAGGCTGTGCTGAGAGATGGGCACTGTGGCCAAGGTTACCCATTGTACTTTGTGGCTGGAAAGGTATTTGAATTGGCTGTGCCCAGATTTTAAATCCAACACCCTAAGGTAAAAGGTAAAGGTAAAGGACCCCTGGACGGTTAAGTCCAGTCAAAGGCAACTGTGGGGTGTGGCGCTCATCTCACTTTCAGGCCGAGGGAGCCAGTGTTTGTCCACAGACAGTTTTCCGGGTCATGTGGCCAGCATGACAAAACCAAAACACTGTGAAGGAAACCAGAGCGCACGGAAGTGCCGTTTACCTTCCCATCACACTGGTACCTATTAATTTACTTGCACTGGTGTGCTTTCGGACTGCTAGGTTGACAGGAGCTGGGAGAGAGCAACAGGACTTCACCTCGTCGTAGGGATTCAAACTGCCAACCTTCTGATCGGCAAGCGCAAGAGGCTCAGTGGTTTAGACCACAGTGCCACCTGCATCCAACACCCTAACCACGACATCACACTGGGCCTCTTAGCATACTTCAGGGAAAGAAATAAAATTCTTAAAACAAATTAACTGACCAAATGCATACAAATATGTGTACTACTTAAAGGGAAATTTATAATTAATATATGCACACACACATTTTTCTTCCTGTTCCCAAGCATAGTTACAAGAAAGAAAATACCTCCAAAACCAATAATAAGCAGTATAAGTTTTTAAAGTCAATAGTACGAGTTCAAGCCTACTCTAAAATCTATTTTTATGGCCAAGAATACACTCCCATAGAAACAGCAGGAAACAATCAGAACTGTGGAGGCTTAAAATCTATTATTTATTTATGACATGAGAAGGCAGGCCACCAATACAGAATCACTGTATTTTTCGCCCTATAGGACGCACTTTTTCCCCTTCAAAAATGAAGGGGAAATGTGTGTGCGTCCTATGGGGCGAATGCAGACTTTCGCTGAAGCCTGGAGAGCGAGAGGGGTCGGTGCGCACCGACCCCTCTCGCTCTCCAGGCTTCAGGAGAGCCCTAGCGCCAGCCCCACAAGGTCGGGGGACAGCGGGGAGGTGGAATGCCGCCATCCCGCTGTCTCCTGATGTGGTCTGAAGGCTGGCGGCGGGGAGAAGAGCGCTTCTCCCCACTGCCGGCCCCACAAGCTCCGGGGACAGCTGGGAGGTGCAGCGCACCTTCCCGCTGTCCCCGGACCTGGTCTGAAGGCTGGCGGCGGGGAGAAGAGCGCTTCTCCCCGCTGCCGGCCCCGCAAGCGCGGGGGGGGGAATAATTTTTTCCCCTTTATTTCCCCCCAAAAAAACTTGGTGCGTCCTATGGGCCGGTGTGTCCTATGGAGCGAAAAATATGGTATAATCCCACAGGCTACAAGTGGTATAGCAAAATTTGAGGAATATTTCCTGGAGTCAAAGAGAGGGAATCTGTGGCAATCATAATGGGATCAGAGTCAATAGATCAGAATCTAAACCACAACCAAGGGATAATCTGGGATTGAGGGAGCAACACAAAGCATGAAGTCCTAAACTAGACGCAACAGCCTTGACAGAAACCCAAAAGCAGAAACTGGAAAACTGGAGCAAAGCTTAAAGCCAAGTGATCAGGTCAGATCAATGAACCAATGTGGACGCAGAAGAAAAGGGCAAAAGCAGGCTTATGGCAGGGTACATAGGAACCCACGAGTCAGACTGCTTTAGACAGGAGTCTAAACTGCGGTCCTTTCCAAATTTGTTCCTGATAGTTGACACAAAGACCTTTAAGCCCTTTCCTACTGGAGCTACATTAGCCAACAAAGTCAAACTCGGCTGACCAACCATCTCTGGTGTCCCAGCAAAGGCACAATAGGCTGTTTTAACTTTCTTTCAAGGGACCATAAAAATGGAAAGGGCTGCCAAAGACTTGTCAGGTAGCCAAAACATGGGAGTTTATTGTGCCCCTGGTGGATAGCAATACATGATTGGTGGGCTGTGTTTGATTTGGTGGCCACAAGCTGTACAGATCACATGACTGGTTGGGCAAAGGCTAGCTTAGTAAATTTCAAGTTTCACATCTCCTGGTAGAGATAATTTGACAGCAGCTCCTTTGTAAAGAAAGGGGAAGAAACAAAAACTGCTATGAACCAACAATAACTCCTCCTTAATTACCATGTCAGAAGGTAGCTATGGTAAAGCAAGAGAGGAGCAGTTGTCAATAGCCTCCTAACCCTGGTGGCACATTTAGTTTTATGACAAATAGGGGACGATGCTCAACAGCTATTTGATGAGCTATCTAACAGCTGCCAGGGACCATGCACTGCTGCTGCACAGCTGGAAGTGCATACCACTGCATCATTAAAAGGGCAATAACTGCAAGCTCACAGCACATCGAACACTGCCAACTTTGTTTTGACGAGTTATTTGTGGCCCTAATCAGCTGCGAAGGCTCTTTAGGAAAGAGGCACTGTTGTAAAGAGGGATTAATCTTAGCAGCAACCATGCAGTTATTAAAAATCAGCTGGCACATAAAATCCTGATGGAGAGGTGCAAGTGTATGTCATGGCCGTACAAAAACGAAAAAAAGCAAAAAAAGCTATCAACTCTATTAAAAAGAAGAAGAAAGGATTGAAAGCTGCACATCAGTAAATCAATAAACTGTGATAGTAAATATTGCTTGGAGGATGTCAGTAGAGAAAATCAGGCATCTCTAATATCCTCCTTCAACAGGGTTATCTATGGAATAACATCTTATATTATTATAGGTATGGTAGTGTTTTGCAGAGGACAAAAGCAAAACTGTAGGAGAAAATAGCTATTGCTGTTTGGAGGCTGACCTGGTTAATGTGTTGCCGTAAAATAAATAAAACGAATAGGACAAGGAAGGAGCTAGCAGGGAGAAGGGGAAAGAACATCATAATAGGAAATGGTGAAAATTTACAATTAGGCCTTACAAAAGCAACATTTCACTCAGGCCATAAAGGGTCATTCATTTCGTGCTATGGTCTCTGCCAGATTCTCACACAATCTATCAAAAAGACTCTGGCTGGTCTCATTTGCACGCAAAGAGCTGAAACAAAAAATAAACACTGTGTGAGGAAAATTGGTTAATCAGCATTCATGGCAATTTAATAAACACAAATTAAAAATAAATAAATCTAGGCAGATCCCTTCTAATTCTTACTAGCGCTTGTTTATTGTGGTTTCAAAAACAGGAGCTCAAAAGAACCCAATAATTTTACAAGCATGCAGAAGCTTTAGGCAAAAAAGGTTAGAGCAAGCACTCCAGATTTTATTGTTCAGCACCACTCCTGTAAATCCATTCAAAAAACCACACCACCAAATTCACACCCAGATCCAATATTTATGCTTTAGAAGCAAATTGCATCAAAGTGTGTGTTTGTGAGAAAGGCAGAAAGATTGATACACTTCATTTGAACTGTGCTCCTAAGGGGCTTTGATGGCACTTCTTAATGTCTGTGAGACTTTTCCCTCTCACTGTGTGCTCCACTCAGGGTAGCTTCGTGCACAAAGTGCATGTAAATAGCATCATTTATTAAGAAGCAGGTGTGTATAGCCTGCAATATGAGGAAGATATATAGAAGATATAAAGAAAACTGGACCATAAAGAAGGCTGATCGCCGAAGAATTGATGCTTTTGAATTATGGTTCTGGAGGAGACTCTTGAGAGTCCCATGGACTGCAAGAAGATCAAACCTATCCATTCTGAAGGAAATCAGCCCTGAGTGCTCACTGGAAGGACAGATCCTAAAGCTGAGACTCCAATACTTTGGCCACCTGATGAGAAGAGAAGACTCCCTGGAAAAGACCCTGATGTTGGGAAAGATGGAGGGCACAAGGAGAAGGGGACGACAGAGGACGAGATGGTTGGATAGTGTTCTTGAAGCTACCAGCATTAGTTTGACCAAACTGTGGGAGGCAGTGGAAGACAGGAGTGCCTGGAGTGTTCTGATCCATGGGGTCAAGAAGAGTCGGACACGACTAAACAACTAAACAAAAACAACAAATATAGAAAAGTAATACAAAGCAGTGAATAATGTAACTCTGTAGCCACTTAGGAGTAAGACTTCCCCAGCTTGACACCATCCTGATGTTTTGGACTACAATTACCATAATTCCTAACCACTGGACATGCTGGCAGGGGCAGGTGGGAATTAAGAGTCCCAAACACCTGCTGGACAGCAGGCTAGGAAAGTTTGGAATAACTCCTACTGTGGGACTTTTGAGAAAAAACCTAAGAGCAATGCTGCATCACACCAAAGGCCCATATGGTGCAGACTAAAGATGGGAAGGCCTGGAAAAAACAAAAACAAAAAAGGGGGGACAGGGTATCCACTCTTTCTGATTCTTTTCTAGTCCAGCATCCTGTTCTCATATTCATGAACAAGACGCATGTGGGAAGCCCACAAGCAGGGCACAACTCGAGTGCCATGTTTCTCAGCAAACTGGTTTTCAGAAGCAAGGCTCCTCTGATCTTGGAGCCAATGTGGTGTAGTGGTTAAGAGCGGTGGATTCGTAATCTGGTGAACTGGGTTCGATTCCCCACTCCTCCACGTGCAGCTGCTGGGTGACCTTGGGCTAGTCACACTTCTCTGAAGTCTCTCAGCCCCACTCACCTCACAGAGTGTTTGTTGTGGGGGAGGAAGGGAAAAGGAGATTGTTAGCCGCTTTGAGACTCCCTAGGGTAGTGATAAAGTGGGATATCAAATCCAAACTCTTCTAGTATACAGTTACCATAGTATCTGTAGTAGCCATCGATGGCCATAAAGTAAAGGTAAAGGTACCCCTGCCCGTACGGGCCAGTCTTGACAGACTCTGGGGTTGTGCGCCCATCTCACTTAAGAGGCCAGGGGCCAGCGCTGTCCGGAGTCACTTCCGGGTTACGTGGCCAGCGTGACATCGCTGCTCTGGCGAGCCAGAGCCGCACACGGAAACGCCGTTTACCTTCCCGCTGGTAAGCGGTCCCTATTTATCTACTTGCACCCGGAGGTGCTTTCGAACTGCTAGGTTGGCAGGCGCTGGGACCGAGCAGCGGGAGCGCACCCCGCCGCAGGGATTCGAACCGCCGACCTTTCGATCGGCAAGTCCTAGGCGCTGAGGCTTTAACCCACAGCGCCACCTGCGTCCAGGAATTTGTCTGATCTGCTTTTAAAGCAGTCCCTGCTGGTGACCATTGCTAAATCCTGCGGGAGTGGTATCCAAGGTCGGATTGTGTATTGTGCGAAGGGGGACTTCTTTTTGTCTTGTCCTGAGTTTCTGGAGCGTAACTGGATTACCAGTTTTGGCATTATGAGAGAAGGGTCAGACACTGCTTCCTATCTACTTTCTACACACCTTTTATAAGACAATACAACTCTGTCATTATCTCCCTTTAACTCATCCTTTCTCAGACATGTGCAGGATCCACCTGCATGTTCTAATGTGTACTATGAACTGTGGACTCCCTGATACCATCATACAATCAATAGTCATAGATTGCTCAAGAGGTAAGTGGATTCAGCAGTCTGCAAGCTGAGAACATACAAACAAAAACATTCATGTAACCTGGTCTGGCCTATGTAAGTAGCACCACCGCTGTGCTGTTCCTTCCGCCCTTAACTCATCACTAAGGCAGTTGTGTTGTTCGATGCTGTCTTGTACATGCAGTACTTGTCTGGGAGATTTAAAAGCATAACAGTGGTGGAATTGTGATGCTAAGAATAGCCATTGTCAGAGGTGCCAAGTTAATCTACGGAAGGTGTGTGTGACACATCCCCCTCAACAACTGTGAATATGCACAGGATGTGAACTGAGTACCAGCCGAAATGTGACGCTTCTTTCATTTCCAGCTGACTTGATCGCTAGCTTTAGTTTTAAACAGTATTTGGTGCTGGTCTCTCTTGTTTAGATGCAAATAGCAGCTGGTGGGATTTCTATGTAGTGAGGGATAAATGGGAGACTCCCCCCCAAAAAAAAACCCATTTTAAAAATAATAATAATTACATTTCTAGCATATTTTTTAGAAGGACAACAACATCTCATGCCCCTTTAAATGTGTTGTGGAACGGGGGGTTATATATGCTTTTATTTTTATTATATATTTTGTGTTTTTTATATTGTAGTTTTGAGCTGTGAACCACCCTGGGATCTACGGGTATAGGGCAGGGCAGTATGCAAATTTAATTAACAATGAGAATAAGAATAAATAAGAATAAGAAGGCCTTTGTTTCTCTTCTTAAATATACAATAGCCCACAAAAGTACGATGGATAATTCTCTGGATAACAAAAGAAACAATTCAGAAAAAAATGTGTAATAAAGTGATTTAAAAATAGCCAATATTATGTGAAGTGTATTGCTGAAGTAATTCAATTTTTAGATGTCAATCAATTGTCTTTCAGGAGTGATTCAGGGTGTGAACAATTAGGAGTAGAGGCAAGCTGGCTCTTTTTACAGTTATTTTCTATGAAAAAAGATCAAAAATTGCAAGGAATTGTGTTAACAATTCTTGCAAATGCTAAACACATCAGCACTGAAATCCAATATGAAGTAATCCACATCATGACTAAAATAATTCTAGAAATTATTATGAAGCAAATTAATTAAAGTACTTGTGTAGAATTGCTAGCTTATAAGACTAAGGACAAACAATGTAAAGTGGTACCTTGGTTCCCAAACAGCTTGGCTCCCGAACAAATCGGCTCCTGGATGTCGAAAAAATAAGTGTTCCGGTTTGTGAACGTTTTTTGGAAGCCAAACATCCATTTTGGCTGTCGGTATTGTTTCTGCAGCCAATCAGCCAATCAGAAGCCGCGTCTTGGTTTGTGAACATTTTGGAAGTCAAATGGACTGAGTTCGGGAACCAAGGTACCACTGTATTGTAAATATAGCAATTGCTCTCTGATTACAGTCAACAACCATTTTGTTCTGTTCCCAACCCCCGAGTGCATTGGCATAGTGCACATAAGCACACCCTGGCCCCGTTCCACCCTTTTAGCAGCATGTTTAGGGATGTTTTCAGTTCACTTCTGGGTTCGGCGCCATGCGCATGTGTGCAATCATGTGTCATTCGGATGCATATTTAATTGGCCATTGCCTATATCTTGCAAGCATGAAGCCAACAGAAATATGTGTTGCAATTTACGAGCTTTGTTCACAAAGTGCTTAAAATATAACATCTGAAATTTTGTCAACATTGACTGGCTTACAGTCAAATTATGACAAACTAATTGCCCAATCATATGATGGAGATCTGTCATAAAAGGTTTATCAGCCGGTGTTCAAGCTCTAATCTCTAAAGAACTTATGTGAAAAACTTTGTTCCTGAATTGCTTTAATCACCAACTCTACTTGGTACATGCAATTATCAAAATGTACATGCAATTGAGGCTATACCTGAGATGAAGAAATGTTTTGACTTATTTGAACAGCAGTTATGTGTTGTTTTAAGAAGAAACCTGCTGAAGTTGCTTAGTAAAAACTTTTGACGTTGTAGTATGGCTGTAAAAATGAGAGTTAAATAAAAAAGTTTGTGATTTTGTCTTTAAAAGACCTGTGGACTAGATAAACTGCCCCCTACTTTTTGTTGTTGTTGTCATTCCCACAACTTTCTAGAAAGGCTACAGGCCAGGATGGAGACAGACAGAAAATTATTTGAAGCGTACACACATAACCTATATGGGTTTCTTTCTGCTGAGTGATTAATTACAGGTAAAACAACCCCACAGAACTTTTGACGCCCTCCTGCCCATTCCATGGCAGTTCACCCACTGGCAAACAACTTTTGAAATGCTTTCCTATTGAGAGCAGTCAGTCAATCAATGTGGGGTGCTGGTCTCTGGAGCGGGGGTTTGGGATAGGGAAGAATCCAGAGTCCTACTGCAGATCTTTGCATCACTGCCAAAATAATTTAAAAATACGCAATCCCCATAGGGTTCGAAACTAAAACAATCCACAGCACAAGAATTATTGCATGACAGGGATGGGAATTCAACTTCTGGAATGCTAAATGAATGCAGGAAGCAATCTGCCATTTGGCCCTCTGCCCTGGTGAACATAAAGATTGTCAGAAGTCTGTTTAGTCCAGCACTGACTGCAACAGTGATAAGTTCAACGCACCAAGAAAGCTGTTGTTCCTCATAAAACAGCTAGGAGCCCTTCCACCAACTTAGCATACTGTATTTCCAACTCCCCAAACACTCTTCAGACTGCCCATAGATCTGAAAGAGCAGTTCACAATGCACCTGTGTGGTTGGCTCAGTGCGGTGGCAAAATACTTGTCTAAGGTGAAGTTTGGAGTTGCAGCTTCTACTGGGGCACCCCACACTGCAGCAGTGGGGGTCTATTCAGACCATCTGCCCTCAGCGACAGAATATTCTGGGAGATTTTCAAGTGGATAGATCCTGTCAATGCTCTAGTCTCACAATGGCAGGATAAAGTGGAATAGCAACATAATCACTCCTGAGCACCCTCTCCAACACTTTGGAGCCCGTTCAACACCCTGGCTTTCCAAAGAATACCGTGTTTTTCGGCCCATAGGGCACACCGGCCCATAGGACGCATCTAGTTTTTTTGGGGGGGAATAAAGGAAAAAAAATTATTGCCCCCCGAGCCCAGCCCCCAGAACAGGCAGCTCTCCACATGCCGTGGGAGAGCTGCGCGAAGCCCGAAGCCTGGAGGGTGCTGAGCTCAGCGCGCCCCCAGGCTTTGGGGTGCAGGCAGCTCTCCACAAGCCGTGGGGGAGCTGTGCGACTTCGCGCAGCTCTCCCACGGCTTGCGGATAGCTTCCTGAAGTCTGGAGAGCAAGAGGGGTCGTTGAGCACCGACCCCTCTCGCACTCCAGGTTTCAGCGAAAGCCTGCATTCGCCCCATAGGACGCACACACATTTCCCCTTCATTTTTGGAGGGGAAAAAGTGTGTCCTATAGGGCGAAAAATACGGTACCTTGGAACATTATCCCTATTGAAATTAGCAAAGCAACTGGAGTGCTGAAGTTTCTCCACCTGTTGAGAAGCATTTTTGTTTCATCAAGCATTCTAGAGAATCCTGTTCATAGTTGGTCAATTTGTCCTGCATCTTATGATGTTTTAATGATTTCCCTTGTACTTTTTAGTGCACACTGCTGCAACGTTTTTAGTATGATTTAGGAGATTTATAATTACCCTTTAATTACCCCTATTGGCTAGTGGACAGCTGGCTGGGCCAGGAAGGTAATTAATGTCTCCATGTGAAAGAGAGTTCCCTGCCTGCTTAAATAAGGCAGTGGTAAAACCACTCCTCAAGAAACCCTCTCTGTGTTAAGAAAATCTAAGCAATTACTGGCCAAAGGCTAACCTCCCCTTCTTGAGCAAGATTATTGAGCTGTGTTCATGGACCAGATCCAAGAGCTCTTGGGGGAAACTGAATTTCTATCGGGATTTGGGCCCAGTTTGGGCCCAGAAACTACTTTGGACACTTTGTGTGATGACCTCTGTTGGGAGAAAGACTGGGGAAGAGAGTGTGTGTGTGTGTATTGTTCCTGTTTTTATTGTGCATTTTGTGCTTTTATCTTTGTTTTTATATTTTGAACCACCCTGAAAGCTACAGATGAAGGGTGGTATACAAATTTATAAATACACTAACCCATAATATATGTATATCCAGGACTTCACAGATGCCTGTGACATTCTGTAGCTCTCAACCATTTCACTGACACAATTATTATTTGGAAAATCTACATGACCTTGACATCAGATTCATTTGCGTCTGACATCTTATTGTGAACTCATCTGGCTGTTAGTATAGAGGCCAGGACATGAAACTGAACTTAATTGTAGAATACTTCAATGATTAGTCATTTTGTAGTTTTCAGCCACACACACACACACTATCATCCCTATTTAGTACTGTTCAGCTTGCACTCAGAATAGCAGCTTTGGTCTACTGTGAGTATAATCTACGTTTTCCAAAAGAAACACATAGCTGAAGCTGGAGCATATTTTGGAGATGGTACAGTGAAGCTCCTTCTTACAGCAACATCCTGTGTATGTGGTGCTACCTTTAGCAAATATATCCAAAGACAGACTGCTTACTGTAGCTGATGTTCTTCAAATAGTCATCTTGGAGACACACATATTGGGTCTTGAGCCAAACAAATCTTGGAACCTCCTAGAGCTGAAGAAAAAAGAAGAGAGCATTCATCACTCCATTGGGAAGCCCCTGTGCTGTGTCCATGAAACCGCAGGGATTTCACCCCTACCCTTGCTCTTTAACTCCAGAAGGTTTTGAGATGCTGCTCTACACAGGTACAGAACTCATACAGAACTCACAAGGGCCTGCAGAAAATGAGCTCAGATAATTTGATGCTATTACGGTATATTGTTAAAAAGCTTAGCAGGCCTCATGCTTGGTCAACACCTCAATGGGAGACTTACACGCTACTTCTCATAGCAAAAATGGGAAACCATGGTGCAATAAACAAATGGAACAATGCAGGTTGGGGTCTCAAGAGCTTCCCTGGCCCATTCACCCAGCACTACAACTTTTTGAAGATGGACTATGTTGCCATAGGGGAAAGTGCTTGGTACTAGCTTTGCTAAATGCCAGCTGTGACACAGCAGAACCTCTGAAAAGGAAGTGCCAAAGACCTGTGCCACATTCTAGATTCCTGAATTGTTGGGTGAAGTGGATCTTCTTCCTCTACCATCCACCCAGACAGAAGAGCCAAAGTTCCCTGTCCAAATTTAACAAAGGATGTCATTTTCTCCTAGAGCACCACTTCATGGCCATTCAGTGTTGGGTGAAGGCAACACCTGGAATTATAATTCGCAGGTAGTATCGTAAGGGATAAATATTAGCTATAGCTATATAGAAGAACTATAGCTCCAGTATTTGTTTAGGGAGATGCAGTACATCAAAGAAATATGAGACTTAATTGGCTGGTGATATCTTGTTTTACCCTTGACAAAATTCCTGGCAAGTCTTTAAAACAATTTGGTCTCATTTTTTTACCCCAGGGTTTGATGAGCAGCATGAAGATGGTTTGCTGCTGCTTACAAAGTACAAGACTGTCTCTAGGGCATACTCACTGGACAAAATTCTCCTCTAAAAGAACACTTGTTCACACATGGGAGTTCTGAAAATCTGTTGTTTCTCAGTCTACAATTAGTCAACTGCCTATAAAGCTGGAAGCTTTAAAGGACATTCTTGATCAAAGAAATACCCAGCACTTCTGCATAACTTTGGAGAATAGGACAAATGCTGCACAGGATTCCCAAAAATCATCATCAACTTTAGAGGGCACAATATATAACTCAATTTCATAACATATCAAACAGAATCCATCCTTGATTAAACACTACAGAATAATTGTTTACAAAAACAAAAGGATGAACAAATAGATGCTACCACTGTATTAAATCTCTAGTGGTGATCAATTTAAATACTAAATAAGAAGCAGATGGTTCATGCACAAATTGGGCTGCTGCAAATGAGGGCTGGTGTGTGGTGTGTTTGTACTTCAGAATGGAGTTGTCAAACTGTTCATGATAGTGCCTCCTCTAGGTACATACATGTAAATTTATTCAGCTTTGACTCTTTAAAATACACTCTATTATGAAAAGGAATGAGCCCGGTTCAGATATCTTTTAAAATAACTAAAACCACAAGTGTACAATTACAAATGAAGATGCTCATCCAATTTATTTGTACAGTTAACTCACATCTTGTGCACATTTAACCTGTGCGATTGCAGCTTTACACACTTGACAGCCGGTGGACTGGCACTGCACAAATTAAACACACACACGGAGGAAAGCCTAAAAGCTCTTTTCACTGTGAGGAAACCTGGCACAGAAATACTGTATTTTTCCATATATAAGACACCCCCATGTTTTGTTTTGTTTTTAATCCAAAATTAAGAAAACAAATCTCTAAATAAGAAATGAAAGTCCGGACAATCAGCAGTGGCAGAAAGTTTTTGAGCTTTTTTTGGGTGATCGCTTTCAAAGTTTCCAGCACACAATGGTGCCGAAGCAAAGGCAGCAGCTGGGGCACCACACTTCCCAGAGTCTGATAAGGAAGCAGACAGTTTAAAAGCTCTCTGGCTTGTGTGGGGGTCAAGACCCACCCTGTGCACCAGCTTTGGAAAGGTAGGGGTGCTTGCGTGGGAGCAGTTCCAGGGCTGTTTTGACTATACACAATTTCAGCTTTATATGTCATCCCTTGAACATAACCCTCACGCAAGTTGCGAGTCAACTGTACTCAGGTTTCCCACTCAAAATCTTGTTTGGAGCAGGCCTGGCAGGCAATACCAAAGTGTTGGATCCAACACACTTAATAATCAGTGCCGTGGACTTCCACAAGCACCTATCCCTTCAGCTCCACATAAATGATATCTTGCATAAACTACATTAACTGCATTTCAAATGCCTAAGAAGTTTGCTAGGTGTTGTCAACCTCGTTTTTCAGGCATGGTCAGACCTCCCTGCCTGCCCACCCCCACCCCACCCACCCAAAAAACCCAGGAAGATCTATCAAGTCCCTAGAGGGCTAGACAACATGGCTGTGGTGGGCTTCCGTGAGCATGGTGGGTGATAAGTTGTGTAAGCCTGCCTAATCTGAACAAGATGTTAACTCAAAACCATTCCAAAACAGCTTCTCTTTAATCAGTGTGGTGACAGGAGATTTTAATCTTCGAGAATTCTAGGTAAGATAAGCTACTCTAGGAAACACAATGACACTGTAGAGTTCCTATTCCCCAAAACACACTTTGCTTGCAACTATTAACTACACTTTTTGACATGGACCACTTGATTGTGAATATAGCTGGATAGGGAGAGAAAGCTCTAAAAGGTCATGAAGTTTATTTGTTCCTCTTTCCCGTTCATTTTCCCATTAACATCTAGGGTCTTAAAGGCCCTGTAATTTGCAGCTCCTTCTCAGAAGATCAAAGGTGGTTATAAATCATACTTTCATTATAAAATGTATGTTTTTAAGAGTAAACTTCCTTTTCAGTGACATATAACCCCTGAAAGATATTTGGAAGTGAACAGTTCACTAGGGAGAGTGAGAGATAGAGATGTGGGATATATCTCCTTAAAAAGCATTTTAGGACCGAATTACTCATGCAAATAGCTGAGAGATTGCCATTCCTTATTATTCCATTGTTATTTCTTGTATACTGTTTTATATTTGTATCTACCGATCTTTAATGTTGATTACGTTATATAAAACAATTAACAACTATTTATATTAAGGCGGTTGCATTATAATATACAAGCACCTCCCCATTTGTTGGCGGTCAGCATGCGTGTGACAGCTGACATGCATGCCATTTTCGGTGCCGAAAGGGGGTGGGGTGGAGGTGGAATGGACTAGCATGCATCTTGCTGATGTGTGCAGTGGCTAGGAATGGAACCCCTGCATAAGTGGGGATTCTCCCGTAATCAACTTCTAGATCTGATAAAATTGTATTCAGACTAAGCACTGATTCTTACAAGATTTTGTCCAGACACCCAGCTACCTGAATCATTACCATGCTACTCAGTACATAAGAAACTTTTATTTGCATCAAGTAGACCAGTAGTGCTTACTGTGACAATGCACAAGTCAAATATAGGTCTACCTGAAAAGTAGAAAATAACAACTTTAAAATATGCATTTTCTCACGTACAGGAGGAAGCATATTTTTGTCTTTAGATATCCTACTTCTACTGACCTTCAAAATTCAAAACACTTCGTTTCAAGATTTCAAAATTCAGTACTGTCCCAAGGAAAGCAGACCATTCCAAATAAGCACAAGTGGCACATAAATTCAAAAATCAGGTACATATTCAGTACAAACTAGGAATATGCACATAATGATATAGAAACATGTATTAAAAAGGCACAGTTGGACAGTCTGAAAATGATGTGCTTTTATTGTTCATAATGATACAACTGACAGCAAAAGCTCTTCACATGAGACAGCTTTGAGTAAAATCCAATTAAAAATCCACCTTGGGGAATAGATGTAGCTACTAAACTGGGTCTGAATAATTCTTCTCGTTTAATTTTCTAATTTAATGTTGTTTGTGTATACGTTTTTTATTTTAGTTGCAACATATTCAATATGAGTTGTTTTGCAAAAGGAACACAATTCAATTACTTAAGCATTTCACATATGAAACCTTAACAACCAATCAGGACTTAATTATAAGGTCAGACCTGTCAGCCAACTAATGAAGACTCCCCAACCCCAGTGCCCTCCAAATGTTTTACACTACAGCACCCATCAGCCTCAACCAAGTTAAAGTTGTAGTACCAAACAGCTGGAGGGTACAATATTTTTCTTATTGGGGAAAGCTAAACTGATGCTTTCTGTCAAAGTATAGCTCCCCAGTGCTGCCATAACATTGAAACTCTTTTTTCAGGCAAACTCACTAGAACAATATAAACAGAATCAGTTTTATCAAAGTTTTTCTGAATCTCCTACTAGCTATATTCACACCAAACACTTCAAGTAGTCTGAAGTGCATGAAAATATTATTATTAATGGCTATTGGCCAAGATGGAGAAGATATGAATCCTCACATTTGATGTACTGCTTCAGCCAAGTTTCTTGGAAGGTCAAAATGAACAAATATTCCCAGTGAGTAATCTTGTAAACCCTGCATAAAAACACATTCACAGTACAAAGCATTCATGGGAACAGTATACTAGATGTTCTGATCTTGAAAGCCTCTTTTTAAAAAATGAACCGGGTTTGGGGAGATTAACCCTAAATGTAAATAGAGACATTGGTAAAATGTCAAATCCCAGCCAATCTATGCCTCTTTCACTGTCCAGCTGAGACAGCTGCAGCCTCTGAAAATAAATGGGTACTTTTCCAGTGGGAAAACACACTGTCCCAGCATCCTGGAGGCTGGCAGGAAAAATCAGCTTAGCCAAAGACCGAATGATCTTATTCAACAACTATGATTCCCACGGAAATAGAACAAGGTCCCTGATAATGTCAAAATAACAACAAAAATGGAAACTGAAAATATGACAGTGGTCAAACGACACAATACATAAGGTTTCACTTACCACAGCACAAAGAAATCTGCTCAGTGAATGTGTATAGCAAGATATTATACTTCATTGCTCATTTAGCAACAGCAGAGTAAACGAAAAGCAGTACTGCGGGGCTGCCAGCCAACACTATCCCTTTTGAAGTTTGCTCAGCAATCAGACATCAGGATTTGTTATTATGAGTTTACCATTAGGAAGAAAACCATATACTAATTCTGGGAACTGTACACGTATAGTTCTTGACATGTACTATACCGGATTCCACAGGGAGGCAACTTAAATTATCCTACCATAATATGGGAACATAGGCGCCGACTCCATGGGGCCTGAGGGGGCCCGAGCCCCCTCAAAATAATTTAAGAAAATTGCACACTTAGAATTTGTCCCGGTGCGCGGACTTTCCCCTCTCTCTTCTTTTTCCCCGCGGATGGATAGGAAGGAAGGGACGAGGCTGCGCGCTCCCCAGCCCAGGCTCCTTGCGGCGCTTCAAGCCCCGGCAAGCTGCACCCTCTCGGCGGCGCGCTGCAGGTGCTTCCCCAATCCCGTCCGGGCACTAAGAGCAGGAAGTCGCCCTGCCGGCTCGGAGGAGGTAGCCCAGAAACGGGGCGGGAGAGCAGGACGCCGCCCCGCGCCACCTCGCCTCAGGCGCCGCCTTCTGCGCGCACACTCGCTTGCCGCTAGAAGCCCTGCAGAAAAGGCCGTTGGGTGCAGGAGCGGCGCCTACGTCACGCTTCCCGGAGGGGCGCGTCGCCCGGCATTGGCGCGCATTTGGGCGGGCTGCGGAGGGTGCGAGCGCTGCGTGCGCCCCAGGAGGCCGGCGAGGGCGGGAAAGCGGGCGGCTCGCTCCTCCCGCGCGCCCGAAGGGGCTTTTTTGGCGGTTCCCCCGCTGCTACGAAGTCCTAAGCAACGAGAAGGAAAGCGCCTCATGAGCATAGCACTGGAGGGTGAGTCTCAACTTTTCTGGACGAGCACTCAATGTGTTGCAGATATTAAGCATAAGAAATGCTCCTCATTGTCCACACCCATAAAAATATTCAAACTTTTACTAGCAGAACTCATTGAAATAAAGCAGAAAACATCAAATGAAACGGGTCCCAAATATTCATACAATGTCCAACATAGGCTTAGCATCTTACAAAATATGAAAATGATCCAAGCTGATCTGAAAGCAAAGGTGTCTCTCTCTCTCTCTCTCTCTCTCTCTCTCTCTCTCTCTCTCTCTCCCCACAGCCTGCATACCAGCCTCCAGACTGTTTACTCTCCCTTCAGGAGAGTTTCTTCTACACATTCATTGAGTTTGGGAGAAAAGACACTTCAAAATGGGAGATTTTGCAACCCAGTAAAAATTATTAGTTATATTATGCTGCGGGCACACTTAGAATTTGTCCCGGTGCGCGAACCTTCGTGTAAAGTCTGGCGGGCCAGCGCTGCGGCCGCGGCGACATCAAAAGGACTGGAGCAGAAGCGCCTGGAATCCTCCACCTCGCGTCGCCTTGATGCTTCGAGACATTACGACGCTGCGGCTATATAAAGCCCATGCCCTGCTGGCGCAGTCATTCAGTGTGGATAGTTTCGTTCAGTGCATGCTGCAAACGTGTTTAGCGTTCCGACTTTAGTGTTTAGTGGACTCTTTTATATGACTATATCTTATTCGTTTACTTTAGTCTCCTAGTGTATTGTGAATTAAGTTTGCAATGGATAAATTTGTTACCAAAAAGGCGCGCTTGGAAGTTGATGATACTGCAAGTCAACCTCCGACAATAATTGTGTCGTCAATTGCTTCGTCGTCTTCAGGCGAGAACCGTTCACAGCCGAAACCTGGACAATCCGGTAAGGGAAGATCATTTCAGAAGTCTTGGTTGATCAAATATACATGGCTAGAATATGAAGCATGTACCGAAAAAGTTTTTTGCAAAACCTGCAAAGAGGCAGATGCTAAAAATCTATTACAATTTTCTTCAAAAAAAGAAGATGCGTTTATTTCCGTAGGGTTTTCTAACTGGAAAAAGGCTTTGGAAAAATTCCGTCTTCATGAAAATACGTTTACGCATAAAGAAGGTGTTCTGAAACTAAATTCCATCACTAACCGAAGTGTGGCCTCCCAATTGAATGAACAGTTAGATAGTGATATGAAGGAAGGCCGTTTAGCTCTTGAGACAATTTTTACTACCGTGCAATTTTTATGCCGACGAGGACTAGCAATTAGAGGGCACGAAGATGTAAACTCAAATTTTTTTCAATTGTTGGAACTCCGAAAGAATGACGTACCTGAGTTAAAAGATTGGTTAGGGCGTTCGGGGTATAAGTGGACGTCCCACAATATTCAAAACGAGATCATTGATCTACTAGGAAAGTCTGTGTTGAGAAAAGTATTGGCTTCAATCAAGAAGACTGAACATTTTTCTATTATGGTTGACAAAACAAGTGATTCTTCGATTCACGAACAAGTGTCATTTTGTTTTCGTACTGTCGATGATTCCTTAATTATCAACGAAGACTTTATTGGCTTATACGAGACCCCCAACACTGAATCACAAACTCTGTTTAGTATTTTAAAAGACGTATTTGCTCGTCTTGATTTGTCAATGGATAACTTAAGAGGACAGTGCTATGATGGTGCCTCGAATATGAGAGGCAAGTTCAAAGGACTAAAAAAGTTAGTTTTGGATATACAACCAAAAGCACGTTATGTGCACTGCACTGCTCACAGTTTAAACTTGGCAGTTGTAGACAGTCTCCGCCATCTTACGTCTATGAGGGATATTATGGCCTTAGCCAAGGACTTAATAAACACCGTAAGGGAATCCAACAAAAGGATGGGACTTTTCAGAAGCATACGCTGTGAGAGCGCCAACGACCAAGCTGGTCTACGACCCCTTTGCCCGACTCGATGGACTATGCGAGCTTCTAGTATCTTGAGAATATTGAAAAACTTTGAAGAACTTCTAGAGTTTTTTGAAACATTTTCTGCAGAGGACAAAACAGAGGCAGGTTACAAATGTGCAGGCTACCTTGAGTCGATGTTACAATTCAAAACTTATTTCTTTTTACGTCTTTATTGCCATGCAATGAACCCAGTAGAGGATGTCAATGAAGAAATTCAATGCCCTCATCTAAGTTTTGCTGATCTGGAAAAAATATATGAGGGCTTGATTTGTATATTGAATGGAAGGCTTGATAGTTTTGAACATTTTTGGGAATCGTGTTTAAAAGAAAAACCTTCACAAGTTGATCTAATAGTAATAGTCTATAAGCATAATTGTTACTGTAAATTAAATTAGCTTTTTACGAAAATACCGTGCGTGTTTATGTTTTGTTTCTTTTTTCAAAGCCAAAAAGTGTTTCAGGCTTGTCGAGTTTCCCGGAGTGTGGAGTTATAGAGAGTCGAGTTTTCGGGGTTCTAATGTTGATCATATGACTCTAAAATACTTTTAAAAAACTTTAAAACTCACTAATTTTCATCTAAAATTTAGAAAACTTCCCGGGGCAGAACCCCGGTATGGGCCCCCCCAATATTTTTTATAAGTCAGCGCCCCTGTATGGGAAGAATGCAGCACTTTTAGATCCCACCAATTTAAAGGTGAGTATCTTAAATAACAGAGGGCCATGCTTAAACTTCCTAATGCACTTAATGGGTCTTGGGAGTGTTTATATTCTACCTCAACCAGCAGTCCCAGCCAGGGGACAAGACTGAAACCCAAAAAGGAAGAGTTATGTATCAGGTCATGTACCAGTTCCAGATCCAGGAATATTACATACCCAGCAGTGCAAGAGTCCACACCCACTGCTGCTGGTGTAAAATAATCTGTGATGTGGGCAGTAAATACATACAGAGGTATGCACAGATGCTGCATAAACCTCCCACTCCTATGTTTATATATAAGGATCATGGCAATAGATATAACATGTCACATCACAGGAACAGTGGTGTGATATCTGGGTACCCACTCCATCATGTATATAGGACAATCAGTTTCACTAATGCATAAACCAGCCTATAGAAAAGTCAGTATCCAGGCAAGATGAAGCCTTTCCCCCATAGGAACTGAAATCCCACCCATTCAAGACTTCCAAGTATCTGTTTAAAGCAAGCTTGTATTCCAGTCATGTTTTTCCCTTTGAGAAGATGATGGCATCTGACTCCAAAGCACTAAAGCAGACAAAATCTAGCATGAAGATGCTGCAAGATTTGACATTTTTCATGTAGCAGCAAGTCAATATGACACTTGCAAGCATAGTGTAACTAAGTAAAGCTTTGAGCCCACTGATAATAGGCAATGGGTGGCAATTACATTCAAAGATTCAAAAGGAAGGAAATGAGAAGTACAGAGGCAGTGAACAGTACAGCCTTGATTTTGGTCCTTGAATTCCACAGTAGACTCTGCATAACCTTCATATAACCTCCAATGAAGCTTGAAAGTCTAGCCCTACCATACCCAAACTCACTCAAAATCCTTTGTTTCCACAAATAGACTAAAAAGAAAAAGAAAAGAAAGTGACATTTGTGTCTTCACTTACCCACAGCCTTCAATCTAAGAGCATTCAAACATGTTGGTCTACCTTCTCAGCATTCTTGACAATAGATCAAGATTCAGAAAAGTCACAGTGGTCTCTCGTGTGCAATTACTGGCCCTCTTACAGTCTCACCTTATCCAACTTTCTGTTACAGTCCATGACTCTCAAGGCAAGTTATTTTCCCCAATAACGTTTCAACACCAGTCACTTGGAACCCATTGAGGGAGACTGTTGTAAGCTCAGAATCAGGGTACTATAGTCTTTTAGATAAGCATGCATGCCCACAAATGCATTATTATGGTTCTCAATATATAAATAAGCTGATGTGATAAGCAATTAATGCTCTTGAGCTAAACACAGGGACAATGGATAAAATCATCATGGGTACAGAAAGCCATAAAAAATGTTGCTCAAAATTCTCATCCAAACAAATGTATAGTTCATTCATTTTAATATTATGTATTCCATAAGTTTTTACTGTGCATTTAGGACTTTGTAGTCCTTGTTACTCTTCCTAGCTTAAATAAAATTGATAAAACTCTCTGCAGCACTAGAAACATAACAATGCAAAACATCCAACTAAGGGTGGAAGAGCATTTTGTTTGATTTACATTTTTGAGTGAAGTGACCTAATTTGCAGCTCCTGGACTATTACATCCATCTGAATATAATCAGCCTTTGAATTTCCAAGAATTTAGTACAGTGGTGCCCTGCAAGACGAATGCCTCGCAAGACGGAAAACCTGCTAGACGAAAGGGTTTTCCGTTTTGGAGGTGCTTCGCAAGACGAATTTCCCTATGGGCTTGCTTCGCAAGATGAAAATGTCTTGCGAGTTTTTCCGACTTTTTTCCCCTCCCCCCCCCTTTTTCTAAGCCGCTAAGCTTATCCGCTAAGCCGCTAAAAACTGCTAAAAGCTGCTAAAAGCCGCTAAGCCGCTAATGGGCTTGCTTCGCAAGACGAAAAAACCGCTAGACGAAGAGACTCGCGGAACGGATTCCTTTCGTCTTGCGAGGCACCACTGTAATACAGTTCTCTGCTCATAAAACATACAAAAATGTCTTAAAATTTGCATATTTGAGAGTAACATACATTGATACATGCTTTCATGGGAACAAAATTCTTATTTTGTTGTGATAAAACTTGATGGGTTTTTTTTTAAAGGGATATTAAAGTGAAAACAGGACAGAGAAGACTTATGAATGAGTACATGAGAAAGTGGCACTGTCTAGAAACAGACTGATTTGTCTATCCATGGATACAGGGAGTTAAGACAATGGAATGGTTCAGTCAACCATATCTTGGAGCAATAAGTGAGATGTGAATAACCTTTCCCCCAAGCATACAACCATTATGTCCCTCTCTTCATGAAAGCCTCAACCAAAACTGGTAGCCACTAATTAACCATTGTTTCAAATTTCTTTCAAACGGGGGGGGGGGGGGGATTACTGACTTTGGAACATGCCAGGATATTAAAGCAAGTTCAGGCTATGGTTCACTATCCTGGCTTGTTTCTAAGCTGTTACCATACTCCCTTGTTTTGCTCATGATGTTTGCTCACAACAGAGCTGTATGTGCAAGCATGTAATTCAGCTTACCAAGCAGAGCTATGATTGCTCAAAATACAACTTAATGCTTGGCAACATCCAAACTCCTATCGTAACGACACAGACCACAAGGAAAGAAATGTAGGGAAATGAACCCCTTAAAATCTTTTCCAAACTAACATTTGTAAAGGCTTAGCAAAAAAAGAAAAAATAGGGACACCTCATGTTTCCCAAAGTAGTTGAACCCTATGAATTTATCAGCAAGGGTTTACTCAAGCCTTCTACTAGAGAGTAATCTGGAACTCAAGAATGCTTTGCAACACTCACTTTTAGTGACCTTGCCAAGTCACTTCTGGACTCAAGAGTTCCCACTTATGAAGCAGAAAACGATGACGCCTACTCATTTCCCTAGTAAAGTTGCAAGGATTTTAATACTTGCAAAATCTTCGAAGGTGAAAAGAAATGTCACTGATTTTTCTTCTTTTAGCACAGACGTTCAGGTATGAGGGGGTGAGAAGAGACACTATAGCACTTTGTTGATTGCAGTGTCCCGTGCACAGCGGAATGATGAGGAATACGTGCTCATACTCTATATTGCTTTATTTACATTTCAAAGCTGGTAGATTACAGAAAAACACCTTGCCTCTGCCAGAGCAGAAAAAGCATCCTCTCTCCTCTGAAGCACGGAGAGAATCACTGCTGTGAGAACAGTGAAAAACAGGAAACCAGTGTACGTCACATCCAGTCTCCCTTTCCCGTGGGAAAACCCAACAGCAACTCTGTGGAATGTAAACACCTGTCTCGTGACAAGCACTTCGCTGCACAGTGAAGAGAGCAGAAACCAACACATTTAACAGGTGAACTCAGTTAAGACTTCTTATTTAATTCCAATAGTTTTGAGAAATCTTTTTGTAAAAATGTACGTACCGTATATACTCGAATATAAGCCAACTTTTTCAGCATATTTTTTATGCTGAAAAAGCCTGCCTCGGCTTATACTCGAGTGAGGCAGGAGGCTGCAGGGGGACGAGCAGCGAGAAAGGAGCAAAGGCAGGCACAGGAGCCGTGGCTGGGAGAGGCGCTGCGCTGTGCCTCTCCCAACCAGGCTCCTATGCCTGCTCTTGTGAGTGGCAGGAGCGGCGGCGGAAGGACGAGCGGCTGCTCCTTCCTTTTCTGCCACCTTTTCCACTGTTGGGGGCAGTGGAGGGGGAAGCAGCACCCCGAAAGGGCTCCTTTCGGGCTGCTCCTTTCTCCTCCTCCTCCACCTCTGCCGCTGTCGGCTGAGGAGGAGCAAGCAGCCCGAAAGCAGCCCTTTCCGGCTGCTTGTTCTTCCTCCTCCTCTGCCGCCACCACCAGGTTTGTGGTGTGGTGAACCGGCTTATACTCGAGTCAATAATTTTTCCCAGTTTTTTGTCCTAAAATTAGGTGCCTTGGCTTATATTCGGGTCGGTTTATACTCGAGTATATATGGTAATATGACGGTTATGAGAAATCATCTTACATCATTCTATGGAGAGATCCGCCCCCCCCCCCCCCGCCGCCATTAAAATTGGCTATTTTGCTGTTTCAGAATGATGGGGTATATTGAGAGCCACAGTTTCCTCCAAGCCTTTAATTTATTAGGAGGTGATGGAACCAGGCCTGGAAAAGGAATAAACAAGCAGAGATATGACAAAACGAAGGTGGTGGAAGACATGACTTTAAAGGCACAGAATATAAATGAAATGCAAAATGTATGTCTCTTGAGGGGAAGAGGAGGTGTACACATTCCTCCAACAAAAACTCACAGAAGAGGGGGAAAATGATCAATTTTTAATATATCAGTATGTGCAGAGACTCCTCAGGGAAGAGGCTTGGAAAAAATGAAGTCAAAACCGGTAGACGTTATGAAGAAGTTGGAAAGAAGAGCTGTGATAAAAGAGCAAATGAAATGGAGATTACTAGATGTTCAGAGAAGTATTTGGTGGGGACAGGTCAGCTCACAGGCTATTTTAATAAGATGACAACTGACACCCGAGCCAGAGCAAAGGCTGCCATCCTAAATAGAGCTTTGGACGTTATCACATGCTGTTTACCAACCAACAGATACAAAACGGTGATGCGTAAGTGTTCATGATCATAGTAGAACAATTCATTTTGTTTTGGGGTCAGACTCACTTCTAGCCTTCTTTTTCTACAGCAAACCACAAAGCACAAGGCAGATTGTTCTAGGTCAGCCATCTTCAACTCAGCATTTTCCAGATGTTAGGACTACAACTCCCTTCATCCCTGTCCGCTGGTCATGCTGGTTGGGGCTGATGGGATCTGGAGTCTAACAACATATGGAGGGGAGCAGGTTGGGGGAAGCTACTTTAATTACTTAGATGAATCTGGTTGTTGCACATTCATTTTATGGACAGTGCATTATGGTTAACCAAAAAGATCTCTTTACCCTGGCCTCTGGCATATGAGATAGATAAATAGATAGATAGATATTTAGGACCCGCCATATTCTTCTAATTCTATTTCTTTTACCTGTTATTAATATTGTATTTTTAAATTTCTGTAACCCATCCTGATATCCTGGAGTGAAAGGCAGTTAAGAAATTGAATCAACAATAATGATGACAATTATCGTCACTCTACTGGCTAGGGGAGAGAAAACAGGACAGTTTATGTGTGTGCCTATTTTGCTATGTGTAAACGTACAGCCAATTAAAGCTTCCCGATGCTTATACCTACAGTATAACAAGTATGATAGCTATGCACACACATTAATTTCCTATATTGGCATATACCTGCTTAGGAAAACATAATGCAAGAAGTGATTATGTTGTGAATTGAAACTGAAAGATCAGTCAGGCCCTTCTGCAACAGTGGCCATTAATTTCCAAGGTTAAAAACAAGCTTAGCAGTGGTGGTTCTTCGTTAGTGGAATTTGCTCCACAGGAGAGAATCCATCTCAATTTTGAGTGACCCCTTTTAAAGGGGGTCATGGGAAACGCTTTGCCCCCCCCCCACTCCATACCAGGCATTTGATCTGTAGGATGCTGGAAGTCAAAACCGAAAAACTACTCCATTTTATAGTACTTTTGTGCTACTGATTTTAAGATTGAGTTTTTAATGCCCAATTGGTATTACTGTATTTTATATTCCCTGTAAGTTGCTTTGAGAACATCTCTTGAAAAGCAGGATACATATTTAATAATAAGATGTCCTAAGGGGACTGACAACTTTGCTGGGTTCAGTGTTTTCCCAAATGCACTACACACCAGGGGCATGAACACAGAGAGACAAATTTGATTTTTTCACTTACTGAATTAGCTACACACACACACACACACACACACACACACAAACACGTGTCAAAGGTACTCAGTACATTAAATTATCCAGGATCCAGCAAGGCAGGGTAGATAAGGCAATAAAAAACAATCAAGTAGGTAGAAACTCAGAAGGCAGGCAAAGCAAGCAGGTGAAGTGGGAGTGTGTCTGACAGGCACAAAAGAACAACGGCTTCCCTAATCTCAGAGCAGCAGGAGCTTCTTGGATTTGACAAAGGCCCTCAGCAAAGGATCCTCAGCTAACTTCATTGCCAAAGGAGAAGAGAACAGGTCTTCTTCCAGAAGACTAACTGGTAAAAATATACACAGCAGAGGGAAAGAATAGAAATTGAGAAATGGAGTCTTGTAAGACTCTGCATTAGGATCATTGCTCTTTAACAATCTGGAGTTTGCAGGTATTAGGATACAGTCTGAAGGCACACAAGGTCAACACCTTGCTGAAGCTAAGGAGGTGATTTCAGTGTTCGGACACGTGACCACATGTACCATTCCTTGAGTTCCATGATAGATTTATTTAAAGACATTTGTATGCCACCTTTCGTTTTTTACAACCCTCCCAAGGGAGCTAATAACAAATAGCTTGAAAACCCACCAGAGCAGCAAAGCTAATAACTTCTATGAACCATATAATAATAAGAAAATATTTATTTATTTATTTATTTATTTATACCCCGCCCATCTGGCTGGGTTTCCCCAGCCACTCTGGGTGGCTTCCAACCAAATATTAAAAACAATACAGCATCAAACATTAACAACTTTCCTAAACAGGGCCGCCTTCAGTTGTCTTTTAAAAGTAAAATAGTTGCTTATTGCCTTGACATCTGCTAGGAGTGCATTCCACAGGGCACGTACCACTACTGAGAAGGCCCTCTGCCTGGTTCCCTGTAACCTCACTTCTCGCAGCGAGGGAACTGCCAGAAGGCCCTCAGCGCTGGACCTCAGTGTCCGGGCTGGATGATGGGGGTGGAGATGCTCCTTCAGGTATACAGGTATACATGTTGATTAAAACAGTTTAAGCAACATATTGTCATGCTGGACAAATAGAAAAAGACTTCACCGGAAGCTGAAAGGGCATTAAATTCAGTGCCAGTCAGACATCTGTGGGGGAAAGTTCTCTATATGCAGGGAGCCATGACTGAAGATGCCCTGTCTCCAGTCACCACCTACCCCAGAGCAAAGCAAAGAAAAGGCACAACATTTGGACAGACTCATGTACGATTGAGGGCTTTAAATGGTAAGCACCAGCATAACTGTTTTAGAACTTGTGAGATACAGTCCTTTCAGGTGACTTCAACAAGTATCCTAGCAGTGGTACTTTGCATTTACAGTGGTACCTCGGGTTAAGAACTTAATTTATTCTGGAGGTCCATTCTTAACCTGAAACTGTTCTTAACCTGAGGTACCACTTTAGCTAATGTGGTACCGCTACCGCTGCACCGCTGCCGTGCAATTTCTGTTCTCATCCTGAAGCAAAGTTCTTAACCCAAGGTACTATTTCTGGGTTAGCGGAGTCTGTAACCTGAAGCGTCTGTAACCTGAAGCATCTGTAATCCGAGGTACCACTGTACTCAAGTTTCAGAGAAGTCTTCAGGGTCAGCCCCAGGAACAACCCATTTCAGTAATCTGATCTGGCGGCTCCCAGAGCACCAATAACTATAGGTTACAGTTATAGAGGGAGTTGCAGCCGGTGAAACGACCTAAGCCAACCAAAGTCACTGCATGGCATGGTTGCCAACTGGTTCCCCAGTGACAAAGCTGGATCCATGGCATCCACATACACTGAACCTGAAACATTTCCATTATGCAAAAAATTAGTTTTAGTTTACTAGCCTTCAAACAATCTATTCCTATTCTCAGACACTGATTCAGAACCCAATTTAGAATCCAGTGTAAAAGAGTAACAGAGCCAAGGGTGTCATTGGCTTACTGATACCACCTCTCCAAATCCCTTTTTTTCAGCAATTTTATGGAGCTTTCAATAACATTATCATGGAGATGTGTGAAATTTAAAAAATGATTTCGGCATAACTTGTGGAAAATCTCATAAGGTTGACCTTGGGGAAGGGGGAAAAGATATTCCTAAACCAAATGAGAATACATAACTAGTTAATTACCTTGAAAGAATGAGCTAATTTGCTTTTTCTCCATATTCCCAGAATGACAAAAAGCCAGAATAAAAGATATGTCCCTTGATAAAAATTGAAATATTACTCCATGTCCAACCATGGTTTAATTCTGCTACACATAATCAAATTCAGAAACAGCCTCAGGCCAAGAAATGCCTGTACCTCAGACTGAACTGAGTGCTCTGCTGATAAACATCAGCTTGGAAATAGTAAGCAATTGTTTCCTCTCTGTTCTGGTGGCTCAAGGACCTGAAAGTGCTTTAATTTTAGAAGTTACCCTGCTGAATCTCTACAGATTTATTCCTCCCATAACCCTCTCCATCAAGGCCTAATTTACACAAATAAACAGACACACAAGCGCCACTTGCAATCCACACCTGACAACCTATTCACTGACAGTTTTCACACCATTACAGAAAACCAAAGGGAATGATTTCCAAGGTGCACCGTGTTAAAGTCTAAACAAACTCTCAAACCTGTGCCTGTTTACCTTGAGTTCAATAGGGCTTACTGCCAAGTAAGGAGGGCTCCACAAATTCCATGGCAAACATTCCTTCCATCTCTGGCGAGTATGATGAGGATTTGCACTTCTCCACATCTTGGAGAGGACAGAGTCTACCATATAGATGCAAAGTCCTCTGGTTCAGTGTCCCTCCTCAGTACTTTCAGATGGTTGAACAGGAGAGGCAGGCACTTTCAGCACACACAACAGTGTGTGTGTACATATGTCTATCTCCAATTCCCTTGGCAAGAAACTTGAGGCCTATAGTCTCTTATGATTTCTTCTGCACCAAAAGATCCAGCCACTCTCATTTTGAGGGTCAGAAAGTGACACAGCGAGTGCTTTACACTCCAAATAACCCTCAGACAAATCATTTCCTTATTCTACCTGGCAGCCTCCTGCAGACCTATTGCCAGAGGGCTCACTGGAATCTTATTAGGAGCTTTTGCACATTGCATAAACAGACCTGCACACCCCTCTGCCCTAAAAGCCTTGCAACTTAACACGCAGAGCTGTTCCACCTAGACTAGGCCCCCTTCAGAGCCCATCAGAAGGCTATACAACTATTCAGTCATAAAAGGGGCCCTGAGGAGGAAACTCATCAGGGAGCTGCAAAACATTTAACAGCTGGTTAGTACAGCCTGGTCCAGTATCAGAAAATGTATATTTCTGCTCATGTTAATGGACCTTGTACAATAAACATTTCACTGACAGGGCAAAAAACTCACCTAGCCAAGCCTTTAACTTGAATTCTGCATAGATTCAACCTACCCTGGACATGCATTGGCCTTCACCACCAATTTCTCTGTCAACTGTATGGCCTCATTTCTGCTGCTAACCATTGCAAATGTGAACTGTGAAAAGTAGAAGACACCATGCCCTGTATTTAGCATTATTTGTTAGAAACAAAATGCCTAACAGGCTTGAGTGTGCCTTCTTTGTGTGGGTTTTCTAATCCATTTTAGAGTAGCCTAACTCTGCCTCTCATTTAAGAAGGATTTCTCCTCCTTCCCAAATCCCTCGCCATTCACCATGCTACTGGGAGTCCAACAACATCTGGAAAGCCACATGGTTCCCCGTCCCTCTTCTGGGTCCTGGGGAGATACACTTCCTCCTCTCCTCCCTGCTGCCTCAGCAACAATGCTTTAAAAAAATGGCTTTGGTCTCCACTAGACTTAAGCCGTATTCACTTGCGATTTAAATTGGATTTTAAAATAGCCAGGCTAATAGATACAAGCAAAACCTATGTTGCAACTACCTTCCTTTCCCATATGGAATTGACCTGACCAGTGACCATTTACACTTTCCCCCCTTCCACAATATTGTGAATTAATAATAGCGGATTCTCAGCTTTAGCTATGAATCTCCGTGCTGAGCCTGTTTTACAAACCCAGCATTATCTAATTATAGCTCCCTCCATTTAATTGCAATGTACCCCTGCCCTATTTCTCCTGCATCTCTGTGCGGAGGGGGCGGAGGAGGGGGGGAAGGTTGCAATCATCCTTCGTTTGATGAGCCCTCATTTAAAATTCCACGGCTTTGCTGCATGGACTTAACCATTAAACTGATTTATGTTGCATAAAAGATCAAACCGGATCACACCTTGTGGCCAAATAACCATTAAAAGGTTTCTGTAAAGATCATTAATTCACCTCCCTGGACAGTTAGTTTAGTAGTAAATATGACTGAGATGACTTTATCCAGTTAACCTTAATCAATCTGTTATCATGATTGGTCACCTTACCCTAAATAACACGAGTATGGGAAAGGGGGAGGGCACTACATTTAGCATGCAAGTTAATGAACAAGTGAACTGCATTATGACTTTGTCTGACCCGCACACCTACCAAAGTCAATGGAGAGATTAAGTGGAATGGGCCCTTAGGTCATGCACCCGGTTAATTACCCTGAAAACTTTCATACTATCACACTACAGTGAGCTCCCAAAACTCAGATGTGGAAAAGATTACAGCAGGGGCACATCACACCAACTGACACTACTCATCAAGCACACTGCTTGCTTCTGCAAGAGCAGGATAAATTGTTCCATTAAAAATACATCTAAGGATGCAATCTTATACCCACTTTCAATGAACCTCGCAGAAATCCATGGGACTGACTTCCGAGCAGACATGCCAAATGTTGCACCGTCAGAGGCTTGCTTTTTCAGTCTTGACAGTAACAACGCTATTTGGAACTGAACTATTTCAAATCTAACCAGTGGTCTGTAGTTTCGACAAAATCCGCCTGAACATGCAGCATGATGGATGAGGGAGAAGCCTCAGTGGCAGCTTCAACCCCAGTGGTATAGCACCAGTATCAGAAACCCAGTTTTGGTCCAAAAGATTTGAGAACTGGGTTTGGATGTGGAAGAACAGAGTTTGAAGCTCAGGTTAATGATTAATTTCGGTCTCATCCGCAGCATGGAGACACCCATGTCCTCATCCACAATGTATGCCTGCAATCAGACTGCTGTCATAATGAAACAGATGAGGACTGTAAAGCACTCCGCAGGCTAAAAAGGCTGCACACATTATTACTACCACCCCTGTGTATCATCAGAATAGGCTGCTAGTCAGTTCCTGTGCAGCCCTACCCTACTTTAACAAAAAAAAGTGGTAAATACAGCAATGGACACCAGTCCTCTTCCCTGATATATAAGTGTACGTGGGATGGTGTGTGTGTGTTCAAGCAGCACCCATGGGTGCCAGTACACGCCCCAGGACCTCCCTATGGCGCCCATTAAAGGTCACTGTAAACATCTCAAAAATCCACAATGCACACGTGACTGTTTGCAATCACGTGGTCTGTCCTACATTTAACACAATACCTTACAGATATCCTTGTTTCACTGCACATCTATCCTTCCTTCTGTTCTGAACACATGAGAGATACTAAGAGCTTCTCTCTGTGAGCAACCACAATGGCGGCTGATGTGGTGGCTTTCTCCTCCAGTGAAGGAGGGACAGTTCAGGTGGGGGGAACTTTGCCTTCACCATATTGTGGTGCTGCCCTTTTGGATGTGACAACCATTTGGGGTTATAACATGCACTTACAGCAGCCATTTTGTGGCTGGCGCCCATGGCACTCTCAAAATTCCACATGTATCAACCCCAAAGGGTTGGCAAGCCCTAAAGGGCATGTCAGAACACTACGGTTTGTTTGTTTTTACACCTTAACTGCAGCAAAAAAGAAAGAAAACTCCAGGTGATCTACATCAGAGGATTTAGTGAGAAGTTTCAACTCTCTCCAAGTTTAAAAATTGGCCAATTTTGCAGGGTACATTTTATGTTGCTGACTGATAAGGCCTTTCTGTATTGTGCTCTCCCGCTATCACTGAAGCAGTCCTCATGCACTGGCACCGTGTTAGAAATCTAAACAAGCAGATACATACTTTAAAATGCTCATTACGCTCTTTACACCTCTTCTGCTTATTCAAAACTCCAGGAGCCAGTAAATTACAAGCAGTGTTTCAGTGGTGTAAATGAAATGAGACTCTGTCTCAAATGGTACCAAATTATTATTGCTTCCCTCCTGGATCAGTTTCACTATCGCACCCAGTGGAACAAAGCCTCTTTGCTATCACACTCTTGCATTTGGTATTCAGGCAGTGAATCAGTAAATCACAACTCCCTGCCTGAAAGGATTCACTCTGTCTGGATGCAATTCACCGATTTGTGTGCTCATTTTGTCCAGGGTGAGAGACACCTCATACTTCTTTTCTATGCTCAACCACAGGTTCCTCCAGCTTCCCCAAATTTTACATGCAACCCTAAGAATAGGGAATGGAACTTCTCTTATTCTGCAAAAGTACACTCTCTTGACTGTTCCGGAAAATGTGAGAGTGGTCCTTCTGGTTCAAGAACAAAGACCCATCAAGTGCAGCATCCTGTTCTCACAAGGGCCAACCAGATGCCTATGGGAAGCCCACAGGAACCCCCCACATTAAACGGGGATTTCAAAGTATACACACACACACACACACACACACACACACGGCTCAATAAGCATATAGCCATTAGGATTTAAAAAGTATGTTACAAGGTATAGGAGGGAGGAAAACGAGAGCAAGTTTTGTCACCATCAAGCAGATTGACTGATTGGTTGGTTGGTTAAATATGTATACCACCCTATACCCACAGGTCTCATAGGATAAAACCACAATATAAAAACACAAAATACATAATCAAAATGAAAACAAAAACAAAGCAAGCCAGTAACAACCCCTCACCCCCACATTTTTAAAGCAAATTGGTTAAAGAAGAATGTTTTTGCCTGATGCCTAAAGGTGTATAATGAAGGTATACCTGGTACACCTGGGGAGAGCATTCCACAAAAGGGCAGCCACTGAAGAGAAGGCCCCTTCTCGTGTTGCCACCTTCTGGACCTCTTATGGAGGAGGCACACAAAGAAGGGCACCTGTAGTGTCCAGGTAGGTTCATATTGAAAGAGGCGGTCCTTGAGGTACTGCGGTCTTGAGCTATTGACAGCTTTATAGCTCAAAACCAGCACTTTGAATTGGGCCCAAAAACTGATTGGTAGCCAGTGCAGTTGAACCAGGATCAACACAGATAACTTTCCTTTAGTTTGCTCCCTTCTCTAGCACATGTTGTCCTTCCCTGTTTCAGAGCTGGAACAAAAAAATGGTATCCCCGAACACAACAACTAAACATTCATTTCTTTTATTGCTCGAAACTGTAGTGGTTTCACCCCAGCGCTTCTTGGCAGGACGAGGCAGCTTGCTCCTCCAACCTGGTGCTACTCTGCTGAGGGGTGGGTAGCTGTGTGCCCCTCAACGGAGAAGTGGGATACCAAGGGCAGCCAAGGGAGGTATGAGGGCCAGAGCGAGATGACAGTTTCACCCAGCAGTATATCACAAGTGAAACCACCACCGCTCCCAAGTCCCTCTGCTACCAGCGGCTGGCTGCAGCTTGTTTCTCCCTTGGCGCACTGGGCACTGGTGGCAGAGGGGCTCAGGAGCAGCAGCGATTTCACTCATGATATACCTCTAGGTAAAGCTGCCATCACCCAGGCCTACAGGGGAGGAATTGGATGCGGTAAAAGAATAAAACTTGGAGCTGCTCTATGAGGCTGTTAAACATATGTCTGGTCCTGTTGGCATTTGTTACTGTTTGCCAGAGCAGAGCTTAAGCTGATAAGGCCGTTAAAAATAAAAATGAAAATAAGCAGGTTTGCACATATGTTAAGAATTGCACTGATCAGGAATTATTTATTGAGCCAGGTCTGAAACGCATCAACGATGGAAAGCAAGTTCCTTGAAGTCGATTAATTTTAACAGCCTGCTGTGTTACTCGTCACACAAATAATTAAAATTTGTAAAATTTATAGGATATTAAATCCAAGCCCCATTGGACATGGACTGAGTCGAAAGCGGATTGCTGGTAGTTTTTATGTCAAGTCTCTGAACGCGTAATACAGTTTCCTTTGCGGCAAGTCTGATTCCTCAAGGACATGCTAATTAAACAAGCAACTATCTGAAATCAATCACTGCAAAGTCAAATTGACGTATTTTTTCCAAAGGCTACGTTTTCTCCCTCTGTTGCAAAACATCAATTTACAAGAGAGAGAGTGTGCGTGTACACACACATATACATGCATAAAAGCTCATGCCTCATACAAAGCCTATCTACAAAGAAAAAAATTGACTCTGGTGATAGCAACCAATTAAAATAATTCTCATCTTTGATATAAAATAACATACATCTTGTGTGGGCAAGAGTCAGATTCTGGCCTGAAAATTATCCTTGAAATTACAGTCTTGCTGTAGAAATGCAACGTGTCAAAACTATTGTTGTTGTAATGTCCGTTGCACACCGCATTTAGTCTATAAATACACCTCACCCCAAGCTTTAAGTATAACTGGACTGTGCCATGTTTAAATGTTCACTTGATTAGGAGTGGTGCATTTTTCTTATTTAAAAAACGAGGACGGCTAGGCTAGAAACACTTTCTTACTATATCTACATGAATTGAGTTCCTATACAGAGTGGCAAAGTTGGTTGTAAGACATCCCACATGTGTCTCTCAAAAACCCTGGAAAACCTGTATTTTCTATGCTCACTTGTGGATTTAAGTATCAGCAGAAAAAGCCAGAACTTGAACTGAAAGCCTCCTTATCTGCATGCTAGTCCCTTTTGAGGTAAGGCATTCAAAGTTGCATAACATAGGACAAAAGCATGACTTTGTTCATTCCAGTCTTGGTTCCTCTCTCTGCTCAGAACACAGGAAAAGAGGAACATAGCACGTTGTGTTATGCTGAGTCAGACCAATGATCCATCTCAGTATTGTCAACACTGACTGGCAGCAGCTCTCCAAGGTTTCAGACATGAGACATTCCTACCCTTACCTGGAGAAGCCAGGGGGTGAATGCAAAGCAGATGCTCTGCCACTGAGCTACAGCCCTTCCCTTAGCCAGATTCCAGTCTTGCTTATGCCACTCTCATGCCTTGGGCATCCTGTATCCTTTCTGTGTGGTCCCTAGCATAGCTGCTTCAGAGTCCGCCTGTCTGCCCTTTCAAAGTATAGCCTACACACCCATGTAAGCACACCCAGGCTTGGTGGGTATCAGAGACAAGATCCTTCTAGCAGTGGCTCCAGACCTATAGAATTCTCTCCCCAGAGATAGAGATATGGCCACATCTGTGAAACGCCCTCTCATCAGTTGTCAAGGAAATAAACAACTATCTGACTTTTAGAAGACATTTGAAGGCATCTACCTTGGACTGGGTATCAGTCCTGCACTATCAGTCTCTTTTAAAGTTCTAGAGTGGGAGAAAAAAAGAAAAAAGGAGCTAATGTTTATGTGGAAACACCCCCTCTGACCTGGAAGCCCCCACACCATTCAACAGCACACAAGGCTTTTCTCTGCAGTTACTTGGTCATGATAGAAGAAAATGAATGTATCCTACATCCATTCTGGGGCAATTCATATTTTTAATGGTCCAAGGTCAAGCCCTGGCCTTGAAAACAATGTCAGGGCTCAGCTTCAATGATTTCTGGCAGAAACTAAGACCTGTGTTTTGCCCTCCCACCTCCAGCACAAACAAGGAAAGAGGAAATGATGGGTAAACAGATGACATATGGAAAGTGTGGAGCGGGGGCAGGAATAGACAGGAGATGATCGTGAGTGGGATAGGCAGAAAAGCTTTATGCCTTTCTGATTACATGTATCAGGTTTTAAATGGAAGCTTCACCCACTGTCTGAAAACCAAGGCACAATATCACTTCGAGCCACAGATGTAGAAGCTGAAACAACAGTCAACTGTGTAGGCACTTTCAGGCACTTGCAACCCTTGTTTGTGCAATTCCATCAATGCCACGAATGAATGGAGATGAAGAGATAATTTTTTCCCCAATTAAACAATTACTCCATTGTCAAACAACAGCAAGGATGTTGGAGGGTCTGTCACTGAACAGGAGCAGAATATAATGGCTTGCCAATGAAAATATTGTTGCAAACGAAGAAAATAAATTTCTGTGTAGATAGTCAGTGTCGCTAATGGATATGCAATTTTTCTGATTTGCTTTATCAATCTCTGGCACAAGGTGATAGGTTAATCACTCCTTTTATTGGCTTAATAAATGCCAAGGGTGTTTGAAGTTTAACCTTATAATTTAGTTAAAGGCAAAGGGGGGGGGATTCAGCGTGGGGTCCTTTTGTGTATACCAAAGATAAAAATTTCTGCAGTCGTCTACCGTTTTTCCAAGAGTGCCTTGAAATACCCTGTTTAGAAGGTAGTTTAAGCAATTGCCATGTGCTCTTTCATGTACATAGTATTAACTATCCACTGTTAGAAATCCTCAATAAATTATTTATTTAGCCATATCATGTTCTTACCCAAGCAACATCTCCCATGGTATGTATTTCAGTATAGAGGACGCTCAGGTTGTGAACAGGATCCGTGCGGGTTGCGATTTGGCACTTCTGCACATGCGCAACTGCCAAAACCTGGAGGTAACCCATTCCGCAACCCGAAAAAACGCAACCTGAAGCGTCTGCAACCCAAGGTATAACTGTACTGGTTTATATTCCATACCTCCCAAGTTTGGATCCTGTGTTCCCTTCTCTGAAACTGTGGAATGCATCTGTGGGTAAAATCATTTTCAATGGAAAATCTCACAGGCTACAACCCTGCCCATGGTATCAAAAGTACGGTACTTAAACAGGCTTTGCAGGATTACCCACCAAGTTAACTGGTCAAAAAAATTCCACCGAGTCAACTGTGGCAGAGTGATTGACCCCAAACAGAATGAACTGAAAAGGTCATCCAGGCAAAAACATTTGACTAGCACAGGTATGTCCAACAGGTAGATCACGGGGTGTTCCTGGTAGATCCCGGTCAATCTCTGGCTTAGCAATCTCCTTACAAAAAAAAAAAAAAAAAAAAAGCTCAACATCTTAAAAGCTTAACAACTTTGGGTAGATCACTGCCAGCATTTTTACGACAATGGGTAGATCACTGTCAGTTTTTTTATACTGTGAGTAGATTGCAGTCTATTGGGAGTTGGATGTCCCTGAACTAGCACAACTAAAGCAGCACAAGGAATGAGCAGCTTAAGAATCGTGGAACTCTGGAGGAGGGGCTCTTGTTACCCCATGAAATGTAGAGAGCCAATGAAGGAGATCAAAGTTTAAATTCCCACTAAAACATAACTCACTGTGTGACCATGGGCCAGTCTCTCCTCTCCTCTCCACCCCACCCCGGACTGCAGGTTTGCTGTGAGGATAAAGGTGGGATTTGGAAAACCTGTACACCACCCTGAGCTTCTTGGAGGAAGGGTAGAATTTGTTGGCATCCACCTGTCTCAAGAGACAATGGAGTGCACCTCCCTGGGTGAAGTCAAACAGCTGAAGAATCACAGCGCCTGCTGTGGCTGCAGAGACTGGTATCTCATAAACTTCTACCTCCTGGGTTGTTTTTGATGCATTAGCAACACCAAAGTGACCTCCCTGGGGCACAAGCCTAGGCAGTGTGTACTGAGGTCCTGGGCTGCCCAAACAGTAAGACACCCCCCCCCAAACTCACTGTGGTTCAAAGGAAATACATTTGGCACCAGCTTGGCTGCAGGTGTCACTGGAAAGAGGAGTGCAAGGTGCCATCCAACCATCTTAGGGACTCCACTCTGGATTTGTGTGGGGTTCACTCCTTAGTCTCACAAGGCAGCAGGTAGAATATTTACTGTATAAATAAAATTAAGTCTCAGCTTTGATATTTTAGAAGCAGGAATCTCTACTTCTCAGGAGACCGAAATCACAAAGATAATATTTTATTTGAAATAGCAGTATATTTATTATGAAATAGCAGTATATAAATATTTTTAAAAATAAATACACAGGAAACAGTGCCGCAGTATATAAATATTTTAAAAAATAAATACATTTCAACATATGGTAGCAAAGGTTTCACAGGAAACAGTGCCTACTCCAAATTTCATCACTGATAGATACCCATTCAATAACCTTAAGAAGAAAAACACACACCAGCAAAAGCAAGCCTCACTATCTTGCCAAGTACCTTTTCCCATTCTTAAATTGTCCTTACTATCAAGAAAAATAATCCTGATGTCCAAATGAAATCTACTCTGATTCGTCTTGGAACCACTGGCCCTTGTAATTTCTTCAATGATCTTGCCAAATTTGCTGTTCTTTTCCTTCCTGCAAGACAGCCATTCATCTATTTGCCAACAGCGGCTGGTCCGCATGGGGTGCTGGGGACAGTGGTAAAAAACTGTGCTGATCAACTAGCAGGGGTCCTGACAAGGATTTTTACCATCTCCCTGCAGACTGCTTGTGTACCATCATGCTTGAAAGCAGCCACCATTGTCCCAGTCCCAAAGAAAACAGCAATTAACTGCCTAAATGACTACAGACCCATTGCATTAACATCTGTAGTGATGAAATGCTTCGAGAGATTGGTTCTTCAACACCTTAGGACATGTTTTCCACTGGATTTTGATGAACATCAGTTCGCTTACAGGATAAATAGGTCAACAGATGATGCCATAGCCACAGCTTTTCACCTTGCAGTGAGTCATCTGGAGAGATCAAGGAATTATGTCAGAATGCTGTTTATTGATTATAGCTCAGCTTTTAATACCATCCTTCCGGACATTCTTATTAAAAAGCTGGTGGACCTGGACCTTTCCCCTACCATCTGTGATTGGATTGAAGACTTTCTGAGGGATCGCACACAAATACTGAGGATTGGGCCTGTTACATCTACCTCTCTGAAGCTCAGCACTGGCACCCCACAGGGATGCGTGCTGAGTCCCTACCGGTACTCGTTGTATACACATGACTGCATTTCATCTGATACATCCACTGCAATTATTAAGTTTGCAGATGATACCACCATAATGGGTATAATTACAGGTGGAGATGAATCAGCGTATAGGGAGGAGGTTCAAAAAGTCTCCACATGGTGCCTAGAGAACAACTTGTATCTAAATATCAGCAAGACAAAGGAGATGGTGTTGGGACTTTCAGAGGAAGAGAGAGGAACTACGTAGTCCCGTTGTATATCAGGTGTGTGTGTGGGGGGGGAGAGTCTCTTCCTTTAAATTCCTGGGAGTTTACCTTAGTGAAGTCACTTGGAAAATCAATACAACCCAGGTGGTTAGGAAGGCTCAACAGAGACTCCATTTCCTCAGGGTCTTGTGAAAGAACAATATCAAACAAAAATTGATGATCTCATTCTACCGGGCCACAATAGAAAGTGTCCTTTCATGCTGTATAACAGTGTGGTACGCTGGTTTGACAGCCACAGACAGGAAGTCCCTACAGAGGGTGGCGAATACAGCACATGACATCATGGGCTGTCCTCGGAGTTCGCTAGATAACATTGCGGGAGACCGCTGCCTCAGGAGAGCGAGGAAAATTCTTAGGGACGGCTCACACCCTGGCCAGCACCTTTTAAATCTCCTACCTTCGGGCAGGAGATACAGAAGTATAGTCAGCCGCACCAACAGGTTAAACAACAGTTTTTATGCGTGGCTGTTGGGCTGCTGAATGGGAAAAAATAGTGGTGTAATTGACTTCTGACAAGCACACAGAGCGCGAACAAGACTGAGTGTATGGGGGGGGGGGCTCGTTTAATTTCACTGCACACAGGTGGTGACAATAAAGGTTTTATTATTATTATTATTATTATTATTATTATTATTTGCCCCCAACTCATATCACCACCTTTAACTATTTTTCTCCTGCTGCATTATCAAACTTAACTCATTCAACTTTTCCCTGCATCCAAGCGCAAACAAATAGATGTGATATAGCATGGTCATTTATGAATAACCAAAAGGAGGCAAAAGTTTTACATCAAATATGCAGTTGCCAATTCATAGGCATAATGCAATGGATTTGTAATTATAATGTAGATGGAAATGAAATATATTTCACCATAGTAGGAAAGATCATGTTGTACAATGGGTCAGTGCATCTGACTGTTAACCAGAAGGTTGGGGGTTCGAGCCTACCCAGGGGTGACTGTGAGAAAGTTTCTGCATTGTGAGGGGTTGAACTAGATGACCCTTTGAGGTCCCTTCCAACTCTACAATTCTATGATTCCACGTCCAGGTGATCTGTTTCCCTGCTGAGTCTGCTGTCCAAGGTGTTTAACTGCTGGTTTGCCACTTTAGGGTCCTTGCTCTTCATTCCTAGGATTCCTTATCTTTAAAGCAGACTTGGAAGAGGCAATGCTTCAAATAGAGAACTGTCTGCTTTAAAATAGAACGGTGACATTTACTGAAGAGAACATATCGATATGAAACCAAGAGATCCGAGGCCCTTTCCCCAACATCCCAAATAAGTATCTCTGCCATGCATAATCAAAATAAAATAAAAGGTCCGTTTTAAAATGTATCATAGAAAGGAACTAAGATCACCAAGTTTTGTCGCTCTTCGGCTCCTGATTCCATCCGCAGTTATCTCTTTCCTCCTATTGTACATGCAATGAGCAATTTCCAATATACATGCTCATTACGCTCCAGTGGAGCGCACCGTGATAAAGCAAAAGGTAAGCAGCACACATTCACCCTGATTACATAGGAGCCGCCACTGGCAGAGAAACTTATTCTCGGCTTACAAAATCCACTCAGACACTTGCACAAAAATTCACATCAGATATCTGATCTTGCTGAATGGATAATGTAAATACGTCGCACCCAATAATCCAAGTGTTATCTGCGTTCCAGCTACCGAATCATGCAATATAGCTATACACCAGGTGTAATTTTAATAACCTGAATGCACAAAGAGCAAACAAAGCACAATAACTACAGCATACAATACAAGGCTGATACCCCACCCACCCCTTCCCCACACCCCACACGTACACACCTTAGTTTGCATCCTGCTGCGGTATCTTGTATTAGGTAGCTTATCTGAAACATAAGCAGACCCAAGTAGAGGACAAGGAGCTCACAGTAAATGCTTTTAGGGCAAAAGGCTGAACCCTATTTGATATGTCGTCGTCCTCATCTGCTTCAAATAAAGTCCGATGCCATAAGCCAAAAGTTCCTTATTCAAATAAATATCAGCTTTCAAGAAATCAATACTTTAAGTAAAGATATACTAAGAGGTTTTACCAACGAACAGCCAGCAGTTAATCTGCATGATTTAGTTATGTATAGTTAGCACCATCTGCGTATTCTTTTAATGGAGGAGGCATATGGATGTCAAGCTGCAGCTGGCTGACAAGTTGCATCCTCTGTACAGTGTCTTGCAACTGGCACTGTTCATCTCAAAATGCGGGGGGGGGGGGGGATTTCAGCAAGCCTTCCTCAAAACAGGCTCAGAAAAGAGAAACAAAATAAATCTCAAGCACATGGTACAATGTCAAGCTTCTTTTTATAGAACATTTCCATCAAGTTTTTCCATGCTCCATGGAGATGAAAGAGCTAGCTAGGATCAAACTAGGCATGATGTGGGAGCTCCATGACTAGAACTCCCAGCGTCTTTTTCTTTCTGAGAAGGCAGTAATTTGGATTAGGGCTGGGGTGCAGGAGCAAAGGCTTAATCAGCCTCCCTTGTTATCATGGCTCAATCCACATCAGAACCTCCCACCCACCATGTCAAAGGGAGAGGGAAGACATTGGGTGCTTCAAACATAGAAGGTGGAAGAAGCACCAACGGAATCATCTATCTTGGACCTGGTCCTCACCAACAGGGAGGAACTGATCAACAAAGTGGAAGTACAGGGAGCCTTGGGAGGCAGAGATAATGTCCTCTTGGGTTTCGTGATACAGAGGCAGGGGAAAGCTGACTGTAATCGGACACACACTTTAGACTTTAAGAAGTCTGATTTCAAAAACCTTAAGGAACTACTGAGTGAGATCCCATGGTCAGAAATACACTCAAAGAGAAGGAAGTCCAAGATGGGTGGGAGTTTCCTAAAGGTGAAATATCTAAGGCACAAATGCAGACAATTCTAACTAGAAAGAAAAGTGGTAAGCTAGAGAAACCAGAAGCTTCAAGATGAGCTGATATTTAAGAAGGACAATGGAAGAAAGGGGATATAACAAAGGAAGAGTATACACAAGTAGCCAACAGTTGCAGGGAGGTCAGGAGGGTGAACTTTAAACTAATTCAAATCCTCAGGGTCTGATGAGTTGTACCCAATGGTACTAAAATAACTTGTGGATGTAATATCAGAGCCTCTGTCTACAGTCTTTGAGAATTCTTGGAGAACAGGTGAGATCCCCGCAGACTGGAGGCAGGCAAATGTCCCCATATTCAAAAAGGGGGGGAAATAAGGCCCAGGTAACTACTAACCGGTGAGCTTGACATCAATACCACAAAAGGTCCTAAAATAGATAATTAAACAGTTGGTCTGTTAGCACTTGGAAAGTATGCTGTGATTATTAAGATCCAAGTATAGGTTTCTCAAAAATGTGTCATGCCAGGCAAATCTCATTTGTTTGTGATAGAGTTACAAGCTTGGTGGATCAGGCAAATGCTGTGGACATACTGAAATCACGACACACTGAGGCTTTTGACAAAGTCCCACATGGTGTTCTTGTAGAGAAGCTGGTGAAATGTAGGCTGGATGAGGTTACAGTTAGGTGGCTTTGTAGCTGGTTGACTGACATCCATGAGGCTGCTTGAGACAACAAAACCAGGTTTTATCCCATTAGAAAATTCAGGAAATCACATGAAGAGCAGGATGGCAATACAGTATTTGCAAGCAAGCTTTAAAGAGCTCAATTTAGCTTATCGGAGTGGTTAACAAGCTGGTTTCATTACTGCAACTTATCAAACAGAGGGTTAAGAAGTGGCAGTCTAAAGTATGCATGCAAGAAAAAAATATCTCATGGCTTAATCTAGCAGACAAAAGCATTTTTTAAAATGCAACAGCTAAAAGGTGAACATACTTGTAGGCAGAAAAGCTATTAATTAATATTATGTGCGTCTAAAAAATAGAAGGGGTAGAGGTTGCTTACTGGAGGTTTTTTTATAACCACATTAGTCACTGAAGTTTGGAAATATGCAAGGAAGCATAAAAATGAGACAGCTTTATATTTAGCATTGCAGAGCAATAGAACTCTTGTTTAATAACTGAGCAGCAGATATAATGGTCTACCTGACCAGGCATGCTCCTCTATCAAAAGGAGACCACACGTGTAGTTTATATTACAGGTGTGGTGCAGTGGTGAAAGCAGATTAAAGACATTGAGCTAATTCTGGAGGGTTTTTCAAGACTGTATGGACCTCTGACTTGTCAATCTTTTATGGCTTTTCACTATCAGTTCTACAGAGCTCGTTCCATTAAACCTTTTAATTTGACTCGTACAGACTTACTTTCAAGCTAACGTTGTCTCTGGATTTCAATTACAGAAACACATACCAATAATTTCCTCTTAGATTTACAACTGGGTCTAATCCTTCAGTAACCCAAGTCAATTGAAATGAGCATATTAACCTCAGGGCTTGCTTACATTATCGCTTATGCAGCAACGATAAGATCTTAATGGATTTCAACTTTGTGTTTGTTGACACAACCGATGGGCAAATCTGAGCAAAGTGAACATTAAAGGAAAGAGCTCTAGGCATCAAATGTCATCTTAAGCTAACTGTGCACAAAATAATAATAGCGCAGACAGTAACTGAGGTGGACAGGGAGCTGGGGAAAGTATTGACTCTCTACTGAGAGAAATTCAACGCAGGTCTTCCGCTCATTTTATTATACCTCAGGGCTCTGAGCAACAATGTCAAATGAGCCTGAGGAAGAGTAGCCTATTCGGAATAACAAACCTAAACTTTAAAGCATCAGGTCCCTTTACTGTGCACACAAACATAATTTTCAACGTATATAAACTATTCAGGAACAGGACGTTTGTGAGGTATTACATCTATATTAGATAGGAGCCCATGTTAGTAAGTGTGACATCAGCTTTCAGACATGGAACAGAAGGCAGCATATTGTACACTGGAAAATTTGTGAAGAACACAAGAGGAGACCTGATCAGATCAAAGACCCATCTAGTCTAGCATCCCGTTTTCACAATGGTCAGTCAACACCCTCAACAGCACTCTCTCCACTTATGATTTCCAGCAGGTGGTATTAAGATATATGCTGCCTCTGACACTGGAGGTAGCAGTAGCCTGTACAAATTTGTCTAATCCTCTTTTAAAGCTATCCAAGTTGGAGGTGGCCATCACTTACATCTTACAGGAACAAATTCCATAGTTTGACTATGCACTGTGTGAAGTACCTCATCTTATGTGTCCTGAAACTTCCAACATTTGGATAAAGGATTCTTATTAGAAAAGGTCAATGTAACCAAGCTTGAATATATTGCTCTGTCAAAGCCCAGGTTTTTTTATTTGTCTATACCGAAAGGTCCTACAAAGCTCCAAGACAGGAATTTAAATTAAACGTCTGACCCTAGTGGATTCTTTTTCTTTTAAAAAACATGGCATAGCTTTATGTTCCTGGACTTCTAACAATGGGCTTTCCATTGTTCATTCTCTGCCACTTTAAAACACACACAAACACACAGTTATTCTATAGAACGCTTCCCATCCTAACACTACTGTGGCTTTTTCCATTTCATTCACCCAGCCATCAATGGGGATATTGTTTAATCTCACAAAAGACAAATCATTTGTGGGCGAATGAATTTTGATGTTGCTACATTCCTCCGGATTAAAATGGAATATGCAGCTTACCAAGAGAGGAGAAGTAAAGGGACAAGGATGTGAGAGGGGGTGGGAAGCATTCTTAACTAACACAGTGGTTCAAAGAATTGAATTCCACTGACACAGTGAATTCTTGAGACTCCTGAATGTTTGGCAAGAAAGCATTAAGCAAGCCTCTCCACCTTGCTTACAAAATGCTATTTGTCTCCAATCAAGTGGCAGAAGATCGCGGAAAAGCTTCAACATGTTTCTTTCCTGTCCTTGGACTACAACACAAAAAGTTAAACCTCTCCAGGACCAGTTGGGAGAGTATACAAAGAAGTCTGGTTTTTGTCAAAAGTTGCCTTGGTTTATTATATTTCTTCTTCTTCTTTCTTTCTTTCTTTCTTTCTTTCTTTCTCTTTCTTTTTTTGCAAGATCAAACCACCTTCTCCATCTTGAACCAGTTTGAAAAGTAAGCAGAGAATGTGCATTTCTTTGTCACAAAATCACAGAACCTTCCCCTGCTCCCAAGAAATACAATTTTACAAGGAGAAACCCAAACTAAGTATTCACATAATAAAAAGTTAAAAAGAAAGGTGCAAGATACATTTGAGAACTACATGGTGGTTTGTACAGAAAGACAGCCACAATTGTGTTCACACTTCAATCTTCAAATCATGTACCCCACAATATTCCCATTTATTTCAGTGGCATGGTTTTCAAGTGTTTGAGACACTGAGTGTATTTGAGATTGTCATACACAAAGGCGTAAACAACACACACAATATGCCAACAGAATTCATGGTGTGTTTGAACTGTAATGCAAATGTAAATTCTTTTAGGTAATGAATCTCCCTGTAGCCCAATGAGGGAACAAGAATTTGAACTGAAGTCCAAAGAGCAAGTAAACCGAGGGAAAACAGAGTTTGTGCTTCAGAGCAATGAATTGACTTTAAAAGGCAACCTGCCCAGTGAGTAAAAAAGGAACACAAACCCAATCAGGAACATAGGAAGTTGCCTAATACCAAATCAGACCATGTGGCCATCTAAGCTCAATACTGTCTACACTAACTAGCAGCAACTCTCAAGGGTTTTAGGCAGGGGTCTCTCCCAGGCTCTACCTGGAGATACCAGCAATTGAGCCTGGGAGTTTCTTTATACAAAGCACATGCGCTACCAGAGCTACGAGCCCCCACCCCCTTGTAGGTATCAATGGAATCCAGTTGGAGCCCTTGATCCAAAAGACAACTCCACTAACAAAGGGGGGGGAGACATATTTGGCGATTCACCCTTCTCCCTGCAGTCCCCTGCTTTTTATCCTGTTCTGGAGGGTCCCCCAATTCTCTGAGGCTGACTTTAGGGAATGCTGAGAGAGGAAATTGCCCTCCCCCCAAAAAAGCTTCTCTTTTCTTCTTTCACAGATGCAAATACATTTGCTGGATTAAAAGCCTTTCCATAAGTTGAAAGGCACCAACTGTATGCCAAATCATTGAACAAAATGCTTCTCATGCTACGGACAGCTTCAAGGTGAAGAGAGAGATCATTCCATCTTGCTCGACATGTTTCAGGTAGTATATGAACTGCCTGTAACCACACCTGGAACACCACAATACACCAAGATCTTCTGGGCTTCCAGGTGGAGAAATCAAAATTAGAAACAGAACTGTTAGATCCCAAAACTAAGATTTTGTCAAGAATGTATAACCTGCTGTTGAAATGGAACACTCAAGATGAAACGGTGAAATCTGCTATGATGTTGGACACAACATTATGTTGGCTGACTGGGAACAGTTATGGACCACAGGTATGAAGTTCACGGCATGTAATGCCTTAAGAGAGAATATTATGAAAATGATATACAGGTGGTACATGACACCAGTCAAGCTTGCAAAAATATATCATTTGTCTGATAATAAATGTTGGAAATGTAAAGAGACTGAAGGAACATTCTTTCACCTTTGGTGGACGTGCTCAAAGATTAAGGCTTTCTGGGAGATGATCTATAATGAAATGAAAAAGGTATTTAAATATACCTTCCTGAAGAAACCAGAGGCCTTTCTCCTGGGCATGGTCGGCCAATTGGTGCCAAAGAAGGATAGAATTTTTTTTATGTATGCTACAACAGCAGCAAGGATACTTATCGCAAAGTATTGGAAGACACAAGATTTACCCACCCAGGAAGAATGGCAGATGAAGGTGATGGATTATATGGAACTGGCGGAAATGACTGGCAGAATCCGAGTCCAGGGAGAAGAGTCAGTAGAAGAAGACTGGAAGAAATTTAAAGTCTATCTACAGAAACATTGTAAAATTAAGGAATGTTAGATGGATGCTGGAATGAAGCTATGTGGTTTTAGTAGTAATGTTATAAAGGATTAAGTAAAAATGGATTGTTAACAGGTCAGAATGTAAAGTTACAATATATTAAGATAAATTAGTAAGATAAAAACAAAGAAGGAAAGGATTTGCTGAAACAACTAATGAACTAGAATACAAAAAAGGGAGGTGTGAGGAGGTCAAGGAAACAAGCAAATGATAGATAAGATATGGAAAGATGGATTTGTTTTTAATTGTTTTTATTTTATTTTATTTTTTATTATTATTTGTATTTTGTATTTCCTGCTTTTCTTTTTCTTTCTTTTTTATTCTTGAAACTTTTTGAAATACCAATAAATATTATAATAAAAAAAAAATACACCAAGATCTTCTGTAGAGGTTGTTCTCATGCACCTCTGCCACTGGAGGAGCTATTGGTGGTCGTGTCCAACTGTAGAATGCTTTCGCTCCAGGAAACTTTACCTCTTGCCAATTCTGAGATCGTTTCCATGACTTGCCTATTAATCCAATCTGTTGTATCACTGCTACTGCTTTTACACTGATCTTTTTAGATTTGATGCTTTTAGTACTGTGTGGTTTTAACTGTTTTTATTGGGTTGCTTTTTTTTTTTTGTAAGATGCCATGGAAATTTATTTAAAGGGCTTGGTTGAAATCCTCATCAAACATAAGCATTTACAGAATGTTCTGTTAAGGTCAAACTTTTTCAGGACTCGTTTCCTTGTCACCTGAATTAAACCATTTGCCTGTAATTGTGCCAAAACCGTTGAAGCAGCATTTAAAGTTATTTCAATAAATAAACCAAGAAACAACTCCATGTTTTCTCACATTCATGTGTGTAAAATATGCTGAGCATTTCACACAGTAGTAACAGGAAAACAAGCTTCCCTCAAGGACTAGATGAGCAAACGTGTGTAAAACAGGTAGCTCTTATCTAATGTTGACAGTGCTTTGCACATTTGTGTCTTCAATCTCCAAGGAGGCCATTAAAATAAAGAGAGCAGGCAACCCTTAGGGAAGGATTCTATCTGCCTTGGCCATACCACTGAAATGGGCAAAGGATAAATAAATTCATTGTGGGGAAAAGACGTTCTCAGAGTTTATAGTCATAACTACAAGGGTGCTTACTGAAGTCCTTTGTCCTGGCTAGATCCAACGAAGATGGGTATTGAAAAGGCCTTGTTTAAAATCAAGCCACATTTCCTTGAATCAAGAAACATAAAAACCCATCAGAAGCCAGAGCTGAATTTACCTCCAAGTATCTGATACACCGGGACGTGGGTGCTGCTGTCCACAGAGCCTAGGACTTGCTGATCAGAAGGTCGGCAGTTCGAATCCCTACGACGGGGTGAGCTCCCGTTGCTCGGTCCCAGCTCCTGCCAACCTAGCAGTTCAAAAGCACATCAAAGTGCAAGTAGATAAATAGGTACCGTGGGTTTTGTGCACACACACGACAGTGCAAATCTGGCAGGTGAGTGATCTCCAGACACAGCGCATCCCGCATCACCAGTGCTGCCACCAGAGACCAGCCTCCGTCACCGTCTCTGCAGCCGGAGGTGCACAGCAAGGGTTCGTCGCTTCCCACAGCCCTGGCATAAGCCATGCCCTCTGTGGGGAGCTGAAAGATAATAATAACAAAAAGGAGGAGATGCTCTGCACTCACTGCCCTCTTCGTCCTCTGCCTTCGCCGCCTTACTTCACCTCAGCTCCTGCTGCTGCGACTGCCCGTTGCCTGCCACCTTCATGTTCTTCTCCCTGCACCCTTCCCCCGCTTCCCTCAATAAGTAAGACAGCGCGTGAGCCGCCCGTCACTGGTGAGGAAGGCAGGCAGGCGGCAGCAGCGCCGCCACTGCCACCACAGAGCAAGTCAGTCTGTGGCTGGAGGGGGAGGAGAGTATGGAGGACGGGAGTTACCTCATAGCAACGCAATGGCGTCCCTCCTCCTCCTCCTCCTCGCCTCAGAGCTCTGCTGGGTTACAATGCTGCTTGCCTGCGGGAAACAAGGACAGCAAGAAGAGGGGGAATGAACCAGGGGGAGCCATTTTCCTCAGTTTGCATCCCCCAAAATAGGGGTCGTCTAATACACGGGGGGGTGTTATACACGGAAAAATACGGTATGCACAAATACATTGAAGACAGATACATAAAGGGTCGGATAAGCTTTAAATGCATCTCAAATCACTGCTTCCAAATACAAGGCAGAGAAGGAAATCAGCACACAGGCACAAAAATCCAATCATTCTAGTCCTGGACACCTGCAAGAAGTTCTGAAACTAGAAGCCTCTGCACTAAACAGCAACTGCAATTATGGGGTTAGCTTCCCTCTTCCCTCTGCGCACACCTGCAGTTTCCATTTATGTTTAAAAGCAACCAGAAAGGCATGAACATACTTTCTGGTGCAAACAGCCTATTTCTTTCCCCACCAACACCCTCAGAAAGAAAATGTGATTTGCTTAGCTTTTCTATCATATTTGCTCTTTATAATATTCATGCAATTGCAGTTCTACCATGAGGGGGAGGGTAAGACTCCTGTTGGTGACACAAAAATAAATAACATCATGATAACATGTAAGCTGTGGAGCATAAAGGAGGTTCAGAATGATAAAACATCTCTCCTCCCCCCCCCTTCTGCTACATGAGAAAGTAATAGGTTTTAAAACACAAATAAGTGAAATGAACCAAGTTATTGATCAGGCTCTAGACTACAGAGGGTGGGGGTGGATGGAGGGTGGAAATGACAAGAATGGAAACTCCTCCAAATTGGGGGGGGGGGAATTGAACCCCACTGGAAGCAAAGCTGCAGATAACAAATGAAATACTTCCTTTTCTTCCAGCATGTGCCTCCCCATAAATGGAACTCACCTATGGAATGCAGATACATTATTGTTCCATGACAGACACAATCCCTTCATGTGGCAGAGGTCAAGGTAGGAAGAGCCGAGAGAGCAAAACAGGTTGAAAAAACAAATGAGGGAGAATGACTTTCCAAATGTTCCAAGTGCTCCTGGTTTGCTTATTAGACACCCATTCAGGAAAGTAGATGAATTATGCATCTAATAAACTGCATCCAACACACCTGTTCTGAAGATATGGAAATCTGCCCAAAAGAAGAATTTACTGGCATCACTTCTGTAAAATCCTGAAGAGCACAAGCATGGTCAAGCAGGCAGAGTGATGGGCTGGGACATGGGAAACCTGAGTTCAATTTGGGGTTAGTAATGAACTCAGCTGCTGAAGGTGCAACAAGTCACCACAACTTCAGCCATCTAATGAAGCACACCCTTGCCTACACAAGACATGCTCTTGCCTGCATGCAGCAGGCTAACCCCTTTGTCTCTTCTTATGCCCAAGGGGTCATTTACAATCTAAATCAGGATAAACTAAATCCATCCCAGCACAGATGACTGCCAAATCCAATTTGCCATATTCAGGCTCCAAACTGACAAAGAATGACGATTCTAAAGATCTAACAGTAATATGGAACAGATAATTTCCCCGAACTGAACATTTCCAGTACTTTATTTTTCTATTTTATAAGTTAATTAGTAACAATGAACGGACGACAAATACAATATTCGGCAAGCTTAGCAGTTTTCCATTTTTAAACCTTTACTAAATGCAAGGAAAAGAAACATACTGAATCAGATCCCTCACTAGGATACAGCTTTCCAAACTTTTCATGTTGGTGACACACTTTTTAGACATGCATCATTTCACAACACATTAATTCAGTTTTACTAGCAAACTGAAGGTTAAACTAACCCCTTTGCAGCCCCAGGAGGACTGCGGGGAGAATTCACGCAACACACCTACACACTGCAGGCAAAACACAGTTTGGAAAGCTCTGCACTAGGGCATTAGAAAACTGCCATAGACTCAGGGGGTTGGGAATCAAAATCCATTTTTTCCTGGAAAACCCCACTCACCGAAGTAACTGTGCATTCTGTTTAAACCAGAACAACTCCTACTTGTGAAGATACGCAATCAGTCCACACATTGCCTCTGCTTCCATGGCTATACCACACCTAAATAGTCACAGAATCATAAAATCATAGATTTGTAGAGTTGAAAGGGACCACAAGGATCCTCTCCCAATACAGGAATATTTCACCCAACATGGGACTCAAACTCACAGCCCTGAAATTAAGAGTTTCATGCTTTACCAACTGAGCTATACTTAGGGCATCAGTCCTGAGAATAAACCTATTATTTCAAATAAAAATGTTCCCAGTAAGAGTGCTAGCATGCAAAATTCCCAGGCTCTCAAATACCAAGACAGCGATTCCTATGCACACTTATCTATGTGAAATCAGTGGAACTAACTTTGAGCAGACATGCAGGGACTTTACAGAGAGCCAATGTTTGTATGTTTTAACCCAACTCTGCTGTGGGAACTCCTAATGAGAAATTTAATTGTAAAATGTATCTTCTTTGGTAGAGTTTGCTTCTTTAGATCTAACAGTCAGTGTAAAATGTGCCTACGAGACAAGAAAGATAGAGCAGAGTTTCATTTACGAGGAATTATTTATGGAGCATGATTTCATTTTCAATAAATTTACACTGTGTAGAAGTGTCATTTCCCCCCTCTCAGTTTCATTAGTTTTCAGTTTCTAGTGCCTTCATTCTTGAATCAAGATAGGACAAAAATCAATCGGGGAATAACTAAAACACACAAAAAACCATCTCCTAAAGTGTGACTTAATGGATGTTAGGCAAAATTCAGTCTATTGGGTTTTTCTTTAGCACAATACTGTACTTGAATCCCAACAACCGTGACTTGTCATTTCATTTTCACTATATATTTAAGAGAAATAAAAGTTGTAACCTTAAAATACATGTCAGCAATTGACAGGTGAGCCTACATAGAATTTTCTTCAGAAATTAACAAAGAAACAACTATTGGGTCCGGGAATTGTTTGGGGGTTGTTTATTGGGGAGTTTGTTGGCGGCGGGGGGGGGGGGGGGAGGGAGTTGTTACTGTTATTGGTACTAATTTTTGTATCTTTGTTTCAGATCTTATTATTTATGTGGGAATTGTTTGATTTGGTTGTACACTTTTTGGTGTTTTGTTATGCTTGTAATTGTGTGTCTTTTTTCACATTGTAAGCTGCCTTGAGCATTATTTTAATATGGAAAGGCGGCATAGAAATCAAAATACAGTGGTACCTCTAGATATGAACGGGATCCGTTCTGGAGCCCCGTTCACATCTAGAGGTAAATGTAACAAGCGACGGCACATCTGCGCACACGCGCGTCGCTTTTTTTTCTGCACATGACATCATTTTGGGTGTCTGTGCATGCACAAGCGGCGAAACCCGGAAGTAACGCACTCCGGTACTTCCGGGTTGCCGAGGAGCACAACTCGAACGTGCTCAACTCAAAGCGTATTTAACCCAAGGTATGACTGTATGTATTTATGTATGTTTGATATCACCGGCTTAAGTCCACAAAGTGTCTTGCACATGCAATGAGCACTCCCCTTCTTGCAAACTGTGCTCCTTCCAAATCTTGCCAACTCCCTTGTCTTGCTGCCATCCCCACACCACATTCTCTGCCGATCTAGAAGATCCCGCAATGCTTTTCAGAGGAACGTGATGAGATGTCCTCTTGCTTATTAAGTAGTGAGGGAATTATCTGAATTCAGCCATTCTTTATGTGTGTACACTAGGGTTAAAATCCTGAACAGCAGGTGCAGCCAGCCACACACAATGCCAAGAAATTCTCCCGTTTCAAACACTGTCTCAATTAGCGAGCAACCATATAAGAGTACCAGCTCACAATTAACATGAATCATACACCAATGGCAATTAATACACCAGGACACCAAAAACTTCCCTAGAAGCAAGTTTCCTTTATTACGCCTAATGCATCAGTCTGATGTGACGCCAATGTTAGAAGGTGCTAATATCAGACATGCAGGTGGGCACCTTAAAAAAAAAAAAAAGAGTTCACTCTATTTTAAATCCAGGATGTTTTAAAATTCATCTGCCTCCAAACAGGCTGCAAGACAAGAACAATACTGAGGCCAGGGAGAGAAACCTTGCTTCCAGACACTTTATTGAGGGGCTGCTGTGTGCCTAAACACCAGCATGGAGTACACTTTTATGGCAAGCTTCTAAGCCCCTGAATAAAAGAGGGTCTTAGTTGAAATATTGTCAGAAGTTTAACTACCCTGGGCCAAACTGACATCACCACAAACACAGGAGAAGCCTGCAGACACAGTTGGCTTCACCCCAGAGCTCAAACTGGACCAGAGCCTCCCTCAAAGTTGGCATGGCTGAAATACACAAAGCTAACACAGAAGCAATGGAAGCAGCCAGGTCTCTTGGGGCTCTGGTCCTTTGCCCTGGCATCTGTTGGGTCCCTGCTTCAAGAGGACCAGAGGCACTGTGCACCTCATGAGTTAGCACCTGTCATCTCACCTGTGAAATCAGCTCCAGAGGAATTCAGTGACACCTTGCTGAGGAACAGCCATTATGCACTACATTCCTGCTATTAATTTGCAAAAGCTCCAGGGAACAAACAACAACAACAACAACAACAACAACAGAAGAGTACCCTTTTGTTAGCAGTTATTTACACCAGCAGGCTATCATTTGTATGGAGAACTGTTGCTTTGTTAGGGTTTTAAAGAAAAAGACCACACAAGAATTTATTTTATTTATTTATTTATTTATACGCCCTGGAAATAGATCATTCTGACTGGTTACTAACAAAGCTGGACTTCATGAAGAGGCTTTCTTCATGTGATTGTCAATAGAATAACCTCACTGAAAATTACACATTGAGGGTGCAAGTCTAAGGCTTTTAAGAACAAAATCTGGTGGAGTTTTGCTATTGATTTCCAGTGGATCTGGATTTCTCTTAGCATTTCCAAAACAATTTTACACAAAGGACCACATGGCATTATTCCTATCCTGGTATTTTCTCCCTCTTCTTACACCAAGGTGCTTCGTTTGAAGTAGCTTAGTTTGAAGTTATGCCCCAGTACTACCAATGTTTGGAGAAAACAAATACATACACAAATCTCACATTATGAAACAAATACATTATTGCTGTTGAACTCCTGAATTTATTACATCAGATTTTTCGAGTATAAACCCCCCTAAATCCAAGCCTCCAAAATCCAGATTTGGGCTCAAAGACATCAGATTTAGAATATCTACATGTTCCTTAAACTGGGTATCCATGAAGCAGCTTTTCACTTACTACATTACTACAGTACCAGCTGTAATCTATAGCGTCAATAGTTTTTTTAATTGTTCAAATCTAATGGACAGGGGAGGAGCTTCACTGCAGAAGGAAATCCCATTTGTACCATTTTCTTAATTGCAACTGCTTCTCCATCTCCAATCTAAGTCAATGAAGTGGGAGAAACTAACTAGACAAGATTGCAGCTTCTATTTCTAGCCAATTTCAATTCTAAGGGAAATTCTTTTTTTAAATAAACAGCCTCATGTTTGCTCTTCAGTAAACATGCTCATGTGCTTTCACCTATAAATAAAAATACCCAACAATGGGTGAACTGTGAGAGCACATAAGCCCTGGCATTCATGAAACAGAAGGCAACCTGTCTTCAAAGACAGATTGCCCATTGCTATTGCAGTGGTACCTCTGGTTACAGACACCTCAGGTTACAGACACTTCAGGTTGCAGACTCCGCTAACCCGGACAGAGTACCTCGGGGTTGAGAACTTTACCTCCGGATGAGAACGGAAATCACGCGCCAGCAGCAGGAGGCCCCATTAGCTAAAATGGTACCTCAGATTAAGAACAGTTTCAGGTTAAGAACAGACCTGCAGAATAAATTAAGTTATTAACCCGAGGTACCACTGTACTCCTAGCCTGCCAAACGCCTCCACGGAGTCTTGACTAAGTGCTGGAAGACCTGATTCCTGCCTTGCAAGCCCCTTTTCCACCTGGCCTGGGGGGGGGGGTCCTGGCCAACTTCAGCTATAAAAACTGAGGCTGCTGAACAGATGCTGGCACATTTTATGAGGGCGGGTTGTTGCTGTTATTGATATAACTTTTTGTATCTTTATTTTAGATCTTACTATGATTTGTGGAAATGGTTGCATTCTGGATGGAAGATGCAGGGCTGGGGGGCAGGTCCATGCCGTCCCCACTCCATTGCAAGGCAAGCCTTGCTGGGTGGCTGCACTACTCCCCATGGCCAGGACTGTCTTCCGAAATGGCTTATGGGACCAAAATTGGCCAGGGGGCATGTTCCTTCATGGCTCCTCTGGTCTTTCTGGTCCCCTGACTCTCCTTTTGCAGCTGGTGATGGTGACAGTGGTCTCAGCAGGTATTGTTTCTCCTTAGGAGCTATCTGTTATTTGTATGAATTTCATCTTATTTATATGAAAAAACCCTACATACAATATTTCATTAAAATACTTGAGAAATCTCCCTTTTATACTGGTGGGTAGGAGAAGATAAAATTTGTGACATCCCAGCCAATCACTGCACACAGCCATGCTCCATTGCAAACTCAAGACACATTTTGGCAAACTTGGTTCTAGAGAGAAAATGTTTCTTTTGAACAAAGCATGTTGAGTGAACTTACAAAGGGGCCTCACTTTTCAAATAATGTTACATTTGTACATTCTATACTCTCATAGTGCTTCTTAACACCATTCAGCATCTGTGTATTTCTGCAGGTTGTCAAACTGCTCGACATTACTCCAAAAGCCCCTAATTAGTTTAATGATCTATACTTTCAAACTACCAACTGGCGTTTAGAGTTCAAGCGGGGAGGTGGGGATTAAACTACTTCTGTGAATTAAAGAAAAAAGCACGGCTGAGTAATTGCTGCTTCGTGCCTGCATAGATTTCATTCAGTTCAATTATATTCTAATACGTAAAAAGCGGAGTGGGGGTGAGAATAGACACTTTAAAGAGCTATTTCAAGAAGCTATGTTGAAATCTGTACAAATGGAAAGGAGAAAATAAAACACCACTGTTTAATGAAAGTAATGTGTAGTTATTATTCCTAGGAGGATAATGTTTATTGTTATTATCATACCACCAATGTGCTACTTCCACTAAGCCATCATCACAGTTTCTGTCAATCAAATACAACCATATTCAAGGTGGATTGCAACAATGGTCTGCAGTACAATCCTCAGCTTGCATCTGCTGGGCAAAGATCAGATCACACTTATGCCAGCGCTACAATGCATTACATCAGAATGGTATTACTGTGGCACAGGTGTTATGCAGGGCGAACAACCGTTATGTCAGTAGTACATGGCCAGCACAATGGGTAGCAATGGGCTAAGCTAGGTTATGGAGCTTAGGTGGATTCTTGTGGTCACTCATCGAGTCTCACCCTTAATGATGGCATGGCATTACTACCCTACACTGGAGGTCACGACAAGTGCCAGCCAACCAAAGCAAGTAACCAGGACTATGGGTGAGTGTAGTGTTCATAGCTCAAGATGAGAAACATGGAGCTACTGCTCTGCCCTGATGTCAAACTGGGGAGAAGACAATTGGGCATGTGGGTTTTGTGTACTTTGCACTAACAGCAGACAAAAGGAGGACATATCGCTTATACTTCTTCCTGACATAGTCCATCTCAACTGGGCATCTTCACCACCATCACTGCCAGGACAAGCACTCCTACAGCGTTCACTACAGAGGAAGAGACCATGCCTCACAGCATGACTCCTGAATCTCCATTGGAGGAAAGCAATGTGTATGCAGAGCCCTCAAATACCTACAGCCACAGAATGTCTATTCATCCCTCCCTCCCACCCACCCACAATATGGAGCAACAGAGTCCTAGCTAAGCAAGCCTCCCTTACTCAACATATTGGAATGGTGTGTGACCACAAACAGCACTCCAACACTCACAGAGGTAAGAATGGTTCCTTTAGTTCTTGGAATTAATGGCCAAACTAAATGCAGCAGCTGCCATTACATGAAAGCAATCAACATGCATGTTTTTTGCCAAGAAAATAAGCAGCTGTGGGAAGCCCGAGCAACCTCAGGACCATGGGGTGGGGAGCAGACACAGGAGAGGGGAATATTAAACGTTTTCTCTCCATGTCATGGTTCCAGCAAGTTATCACCTTTCGGTAGCTTGCATCAGTGAAGGCTTCCATTGAAAAAACACAAACAATTGCAGACAAGAGGTGCTTTTTTATTTATCATCATCATCATCATCATCATCATCATCGACTTTTATTGTGCTAGCCATCATTCAGAAAAATAACAAAAGGAGAAACAGCAATAACCATTAAAAATCATCAGGCACCACACATACAATATACAACATAAACCACAGACACAACTACTAAAATTGTTTGTTGCATAAAATAGAATATCAGAAGATTCTCTAGTAAAATGTGCCAAATTACATATCCGAATCCCCTGTGGCTGACCACTATTTTAACTTTTTTTATTTATATTTACGTCAGCGAGTAGTTATTTCCAGTGTTTTCTGTTGCGAGCACGATGTTTAAAGGAGAGGACTATATAATCAATACCTATTTAGAAGCATGGGATAAATTTAGGTCCTAACTAGCACCTAACGTCTCACCAATTGGTTCTGTAATCAGATATGAAAGCTTCAACCCAGGTGGATACCTATGGAAATTCAAATTATGGCAGCAGAAAAATATAGACAGATGCTAAGATTTGGTACGAAACAATAATGTAGTAGCATATGAGCCAGGTGTGTGTGTCAATGCAGTAAGACTGCTATCTTTTCAATATACAGAAGTAAAGTTGTTTTTGATGAAACAGAATGAAAAAAATGTGTTTAATCAAGAACTAACAGAATTTGAAGTAACAGGAGCAAGTGAGAAAAATAAGTTAAATATATGGGGTATTACTGACTACTCGGAAACTAGATGGAGAAGTGCATGTGAGGAAGTGGGATAGAGATTTAAAGATGGAAGTCCCAGATGAAGCATGGAAGTTCATATTTATCAGCGGTTTTTGTTTCACAGTGACACTGCAATACAGTGGTACCTTGCTTTGCAAACACTCTGGTTTGCATACGTTTTGGATTACAAACACGTCAAACCTGGAAGTGCGTGTCCCGGTTTGCAATCTTTTTTTGGATTACAACCCATTTTTTGGATTACGAACTTTTCTTTCCTTTTTTTTTTTATTTGAGGCCCCATTGGCGAAAGCGCACCTTGGGTTACAACCTGTTTTGGTTTACAAACGGACCTCCAGAACAGATTATGGTTGTAAACCAAGGTACCACTGTACTGGGGAAACTGCTTTAAGATGAGTATGCAATGGCACTTACCACCTTGGAATATAGGTGCTGAATATATTAGTATCTAAATAAAGAGCATTACCATTTGGGGTAGATGTGTGAAGAAGAAAAAAGGCAGCCAGATACAGGAAGACAAAGTTAAAAGTCACTGAGAAAATGTTTCAACCAAAACTAGATCCAGTGATGAATTATGCTGAAAATTGTGTGTTGGTTGGAAGGCATGTTCCAGTTTTGTATGTTCTCAACTAACATCATAAGTAAAGTAGAAGAGACACGTCTCCAAACAGTCAGGAGACAGCTATTGCCCACAGAATCTGGTGCATGCCAACAGAATATGTACATTCAAGTCAGGGATGGGGAAGCCGTTGCTGTCCAACTGTTATTGGACTACAACTCCCAACATTCATGTCAATTGACAGTTCTGGCTAGGGCTGATGAGAATTGGATTCCAACATCATCTGCAGTGCCATAGAGCTTTCCTGCCCCTTCTTGAAAGTGTGCACCACAATGAAGCACCAATTCACCCACAGGAAATATGGCGGTTGCAGGAAGAAAAATACAGTGGACGCTCGGGTTGCGAACCTGATCCGTGCGGGATTTAGCGCTTCTGCGCATGCGCGACTGCCGAAACCCAGAAGTAACCCGTTCTAGTACTTCCAGATTTCGGCAGTCCGCAACCTGAAAAAACGCAACATAAGGTATGACTGTAGACTTAAATCCAAATACTCTGTCAACTGCATTGTAGATAGCTGGGAAAGCAACTGGCCAGAGAAGTCGAAGGTTGTGGAGAGATGGACTCATTGTTTCCTGAGAAGTCTACACGAGAAATATTCAGCTGACATGGACAGCAAAAACCCAGATACCAAAGTAATCTTTCATTTTCCAGAATGACATCTTCCAAATGTGCTTGGCTTTTAATAACAGTAAATTATATTAAGAACTGAGTAGTGTGGTGTGAAGAGGAATACATATGGACCGCAAAGTTAATGTTCCAATTACTGTTAATGTTCCTATTACTCTGCAAACCACAAAACGTTTAGCTGAACATCTTTAATTGAAATGTTCTGAACCCTCAAGAAGCAGGCACAGAAGCTCATGAAAAAGCAACAAAATCCAGCAGCACAGAACCAAATTAAGTGCACTGACTCGGCATCAAAGTATTCTACCCACCTGTTTTGCATTCATCATCCAGGTCCATCTTGGCCTTCACAACCTTAGATGAACATCTCAGGATCCCAATTCTAGCATATGAAAATTATTCCTCATAAACCTAGCTGCTAACCCATGCAGAACTGAAAAGGCGCAGTCAACAAGAATCAAACCATGTTTCAAAACACGTCTTCTTGGGCAAAAGATTTCTGCACTGCAGGGGGTTGGACTAGATGACCTTCATGGTCCCTTCTAACACTACAATTCTATGATTCTACTATTCCTCTGCTACAGCCTGATATAATGTCAGCAACACCAGCCCAGTACGAGGATGGTTCAGTGTTGTGGCTGAGAAGATCAAATAGTACTAACACAGCTTCCTTCTAAAACATTACGGAAATGGGAAATTCAGGGATGCCCTATGATGGTCTCACAAAATTTAGCCAAGTATACTGTATATATAGTCTTACAAACAGCGGCACCTTGCCTCTAGAAGCTGATTACACCTGATTTCATTTTGGGTTTTTTTGCGAAAGTGGCAATGTTCTGGGTATCACTAGCTAATAGCCTGAGGAAACAGCCTTGGGGACATTGGTCACACCAACTCTGCTCAAGATAATGAGCAATGCTCTCATTATGCAATCAGGGCACAGGTGGTCCGCAAAAACTCCAGAACCACCCAATTTCCTTTCACTGATAGCTGACAGCGTTCTTTTAAGTCTGAGCAAAGGACATGACAAAATTGTTCAGCCATCTCACCTTGATTTGTGAGACACATTAAAAGAGAGAGAGAAAGAGAGAGAGAGAGAGAGAGAGAAGAGGGAATGAAAGAGATAGAGGAGCGAATGAAGTTGCACTGACAAAAGGTAGGAGCTGACAGCCACCATAAAACTGTGTTAATGCAAGAAGCATAGTCAATTTCTTCAACAGGCACTTCTTTGATCAGAAGTGATTGTGCTCACGATCTTACTTTAAAGAGAGAAGGATGGGCCCCATTTTCACCTGGACTCCTACTCTGTGCCCTCAAGAAAATTAAACTAAGATAAATGCCTTCCCAGCTTCTTTGTAGATTCTGTGAAAGCGACTCTGCCTCAACATGTGAAGTAAGTTTTATCCAGTCAGCTTTAGGTCAGTGAAACAAAGAACCACTGTTCTTTCAACACACAGTGCCCTCCTTTCATACTCAACACATTGGCAGAAGTTCCATTTTTATAAGTGCTGGACTGTACAACTGAATCGATAGTAGCCTTAGGGCTGTGTCCAAGGCTAACATATTTACTTAAAGAACTGCTCCCAAAGTAAAACTATAATGTGGGGAAGATTTATGCATGCATTTATTAGTGCACATTCCAACCTGGCCTTGCACAGAAAAACACCTTTAAAAACTATCTTAAACTATTAAAAAATAACCCACCAGGAGTGTGATTTATCATCTGTTGAACTGCTGAGGTGGCAAACAAGACTTCTGCGATTTTTCCAAATGCATATCTTAGCAGTTAAATAAGTAGCCAAACAACAATCCTTCAGTGGTGTTTCCCAGTGTATGGTCTGAAGGCATATGAGGATATCACTTTGCTGAAACTAAGGAAGCCTGAGTCCAGTTCGTGAGTGGTATTCAGAACAAACCCATTGAAGTCAATGGAAATTATTAACTTAGCTCCATTAGTTTCTGTGGGTCTACTCTGAGTGATAATTGCTGACTACCACCATGTGTCTGGATGGGTGACCTCTGGGCATGACATACACCTCCTTGGGTTTCATAACCGAGGAAGTAAGGGATGCAAATGTAGGAAAACTAATATTTGCAAGTATCTTACAGCATGGGCTTTGTTATACACATATGCAAGAAGAACATTAAGTAAATCCAAGTACATGCCTCGTCTAAACACATTGCAAAATGTTAGAACCTTGAGAAGGTTGAGTGGACTGTACCATATCATATGTGTGAAATTCGGATTATTGTTTTTTGCCTCAGTGTACATCATTTTACTCTTGTTTACACTGAATTGTATTTGCCATTTTTACTGCTCATTCATTCTGTTTGGAGAGATGCTTTTTGAGCTTCCTCACAATGCCCAGCTATCACTACTCTCTACTTCCTATTCCTTAACCAGTTACTGATCCATAAGAGGACCTCTGCTTTTATTCCATGACTGATAAGTTTACTCAAGTACATAGTGGCCTGACTCAAATAATCCTTAATAGGACTTATTCTTGCAAAAGTCATTCTGGTTCTGCTGCAGCAAGACATGTTCTATATGCTTGGCAATCCAACCAATAACAATGCTTTCCATTATTTCCACATACAGTGGCACCTCGGGTTACATACGCTTCAGGTTACAGACTCCGCTAACCCAGAAATATTACCTCAGGTTAAGAACTTTGCTTCAGGATGAGAACAGAAATCGTGCAGCGGCGGCACAGCTGCAGCAGCAGGAGGCCCCATTAGCTAAAGTGGTGCTTCAGGTTAAGAACAGTTTCAGGTTAAGAATGGACCTCCAGAACAAATTAAGTACTTAACCGGAGGTACCACTGTATTTCATTCCAGCATTTCCACTTCAGAAAAGTGTCATATCCCACAGCCATTAAATCAGCCATTCACCTGTAGCGAAAAGTTACATGCAATTACCCCACAATAACAAGTTGAGTGGTAAAATGCACTCACACCATATTTACGGTAACTCTTGGTTCCCACCCCCACTGTGCAGGCTGCATAACTCTGAATCTAGTGAATGCAAACCATTGTCTTTTTGCTCACCCCCACTTTCCACTCTGGCTTCCCTGCAAGACCAATAATGCTATGTTATATCAAAGCAACAAGTAAACTACAACTGGGGGAAAACAAACACACAAAACCACAACTATCCAGGTTTCAGAAAACAGGAACAGAGAGAAGAACAAGCAAGGTCTTATTGCCAAACAGTGAGTAAAATTAATGAGCCTTTCAAACATCCAACTGGCAGTGCTAGCACGCTGGAGGAATGCAAAAGACACCATCTGCTTGCCAACTCAGAAAGCTCTCAGCTGATGCTAACAGACCACTGGGTTGATGGGCTGAAAATGTACGAGCTCTGCTTCTAACGAATGCTTTCAGGACTTGTATAAAATGTACAATAATTACATCTGAGCATCTTTTTTGTGTTTCATTGGTTCATAATCCATTAGCAGGTAGAAAAATGCAGGCTTCCTTCTGAATGGGGAAATATATCAGTTTCCCACCCAAAGTAAACCACATTCTCACTGTGGCTTTTTCACACTTTATTTTGTGCAGTTTTGAAATCAAGAATGAAGGGAATGAGTTTTACTCTATCTGAAATCAGCTTACTCACTCAGCTGGGAGTATGCCTTATTCCATTAAACTGAGTGGAGCTTACTCCTGAGTAGACGTTCATAAGATTGCAGTGTCAGAGTACTTGCCACTGCCATAGACTAGTAGGCTGCAGTAAACTGGTGGTATAGTCTCAAATGTAAAACAACATCACTTGCCATTCTAGTGATGTCATTCAGGCAAGTTACTTAGATGCACTTTTAATAGAACTGCTCCCTAGCAAAGTCCCTTTTGCTCATCAGCTGTCAGAACCCACTTTGCTGGTTTTCTCAGAATGACAGAACAAAATGTTAAATGCAGCTATGCATTTTGCCAAGTCTATCTACTGCTCCTTTTCCTGGAAGACCAGAATTGTAGTTATAAAACATTTAGATTAGAGTGAGAGACATTACTCAATTAATCACTGACTGAATAAGGTGTTTTTAATCAGATTTTAAGTCAAAAGCTGTCTGCCTCGGTACACTGTTCAATGTTAGCTAAATTGCAGTAAACAATTCTCTGCATCTAAGGCCAAGGAAGCGAGATGATTTTTCAAAGATTATAAAGTGACTTGTCTGGTATCTATATATTAACTTGCATGTACTGTAATGTTAATCACTTGGTTGACTAATATACAGCAACTTAGCATTTTTTCATTTGTTGATTCCTGTATTTCAGACTAAAAAAGAAACCACAGGCAAGTTTAAATGAAGTGTGTGCAAATATGATGTGCTAACATCTGCCACCAAGAACATGAGTGGGGCAGAACGTTCCTGTTTTGTGAGTGCAAGGGACACGTGCTAGAGCACTGGTCTTCAACTGTGGGGCGAGGATCTACTATGGGTCACAGTCTGATCCCAGGTGAGTCACAGCAGTATCACTACTACCATGCAAATATATGGTAAAGGGTTATGAAACGGTTCCCCCAAATGCATGTTTCGGTTAAAAGTGGGTCCTAAATCTGAAAATTCAACAGGGACGAAGTGACGCAAGCAGCCAATGGAGTCCAATCTGTTTCTACAAAGTTTCTGATTCTGTCATGGCTCCAGTTTCTTCACTCAGGTGTCCGTACATAGCTTTTCTTGTATAGCCCCCATCTATCCATTCATTCCTCACTTGAGAGTCTAGACCAGGCACCCCCAAACTCGGCCCTCCAGATGTTTTGGGACTACAACTCCCATCATCTAACAGGACCAGTGGTCAGGGATGATAGGAATTGTAATCCCAAAACATCTGGAGGGCCGAGTTTGGGGGTGCCTGGTCTAGACTACCAGCCATGAAACTGCTTTGGTTATTTGGCTGAGTGTGCAACAAATATAACCCTGCATTTGGCAACAAGAGGAACTCAAGTCTTCATGCACTAGCAGAGTTAAAGTCTTCACTAATTCACAATGAAGACAGGAAGTAGTTCCCTTGCTTTGGCTTTAAGATGCTATCACGTAACACTATATATCCAGTTGGACTAGTTTAGCAGTGCCTCTTTTTGAATGGTTTTATGTGTTTTATCATTGCAATGATTTATTTGTTTTTATAATTGTATGTTTTATTGTTGTAACCTGCCCTGGGGCCTTTAATGAAGGACAGGTAAAAAACAGTATTTTTAAACTGGGGGAAAATAGCTTAAAAAATCATGCTGCTTACATCCCTGATTGGTTGGGACCAACCAATATTATAACAAGGTTGTTAGTTTTCTAATGGTGTCAAAACAGCTAACGAGTGGGGCAGTGAAGAACAGTGAACAGGGTGAGGGGTATTATTGAAGTCAGACGGAACTGTTGACTCTTAAACACTTGGCAAAGTCCTACTTTTTATTATTATTTAATTTGTTACATTTGTATTCCATATTTCCACCAAACTGTGCAAAAGACAGCTCCCAGATTCAAATCCTCCACTTGGCAGGATAAAGCTCACAGGGTAACCTTGGACCAGCCACAGTCTTTCATCCTAACTTACCTCATGGTGTTAGGAAAGGATAAAATGGGTAAAACTTCACTAGAGGCAGGGGAGGATATAAATGAGAGGATTTTTTAAAAGTAATCATATGTTGGCAAGATGTAATATTATTATTTTTCCTATGAAAGAATGCTGCATTACTCTATTGACTTGGTTCCTAAAAGTTATCTTTCCCAGTATATCACTTTTAGAGAAAATGGTGTGTGCTGTGCATATAATCTTACTGTTATGAAAAACTGGACTAAACAGATTAATGCATCCCTGCATCTCATGGCAAACCATCTCATTAGCAGGCACTACCAAAACTCTCAAAATGTTCAAAAATTAAAAGTAGGTCCTTAAATAATACAATGGTTGCTAGCTTAACTCAACTTTCCCAAGGCATATCTTCTTAGCCAATGCTCAATTCCCTCCAAATGCATGTACATCCCTTAATATCTATCTCACCAGTAATCTGTGATCTGCCTCAACTGAACAGTTTTAAATGTGAGGAAATATCAGCCAACATGAAAGCTCTGTATTTGATCCACAATAGGTGTTTCACACTCAAATCAAAAATTAATGATGCAAACCACAAGGAATCAACATGCATCAGTGAATGTACTTACAAGAGGGCCCTAGCACGCAATATAGGAAAAAGAATCATATTGGTGCCTACATTCCCCTATAGGGATATTATACAGTAAGGCATCCTATTTGAACAAGTTCTTGGATAGGAAATCAGTCATACTCCTCCAAGTAAGAAACTGTGCTTTTAGCGTCAAAGCACTAAAAGAAGAAAGAAAATTGATTCAAGACTCCATTATGAGAAGGATGTCAGATATATCAATACTTTACTTAAATTCCCACATTTGCTTTCTTTCTGAAAGATTTTTTTTTAAAAAACTCAATCTACCTTCAGCTGAACAGAGTGGGTTCCACAGGCACAATTAATATTTTATGTAGCAAAGGTTCACATACGTATTTCTGATGTATGATTTATTTTACAATAAAGATGCAAAAAAACTGGGATTAGCAATGGCTCCTTCTTATGTGGGATGCCAGTTACTGCTACAAAAAGAGAAGTGGCCCAATGGAAGCCTACCAACTGGAACAATGCACAAAACACAACATGTGTTTAAACTGAAAAGAGGCGTATTAGGGAAGGGCCATAGCTCAGCAGCGACAGAATTCATCTTGCTTACATGCTTATGATCCCAGGTCTATTCATTATAAGGCTAATTCCTATGTTGTTATGTTTCCCCTGCTCACTGTAACAGAAGTACATTAAATCACCACAAATGCCAGCCCAAACGTACAGCTTCAGGAGAGCATTGGCTATCCCCATGGTCCTACTCTCAGTTCAAGCAGGAAAACAGTGAGAACCAACAGGCCTGGCCAGCACCCAGCCTGGACTGAACATGCACCCTAAATAATATGCCCCTCCAAACTATCTGCAAAGGACAGAAGTTGTGTGGAAGACACTCAGTGACTCTCTGGCTACGTTACTTCAAAAAAGTTAGAAGAATTGCAAAACCCAGATATAAAAGGATAAAATGAAACATGGTGATAACAACTGTGTTGTGATGCCAGCTTTCAAAAACAACACAGGATACAGTACACAGAAGCAGATCTGACAATGCATTAGAACATGGGTAGGCAAACTAAGGCCCAGGGCCGGATCCAGCCCAAATGCCTTCTAAATCTGGCCCGCGGATGGTCCAGGAATCAGCATGTTTTTACATGAGTAGAATGTGTGCTTTTATTTAAAATGCATCTCTGGGTTATTTGTGGGGCCTGCCTGGTGTTTTTACATGAGTAGAATGTGTGCTTTTATTTAAAATGCACCTCTGGGTTATTTGTGGGACATAGGAATTCGTTCATTTTTATTTTTGTCCAAAATATAGTCCAGCCCCCCACAAGGTCTGAGAGACAGTGGACCGCCCCCCTGCTGAAAAGGTTTGCTGACCTCTGCATTAGAAGAACATGCACATACAAATGTAACAGCATTCAAACCTGATGGGAGACACCTTAAAAAAAAATCATGCCAGAACAGCTGCTCTATCACAGATCATGTATCATGCCAACAAATCCTACAATTCTCATAAAGGTATCAAACAACTCAAGTTCATGTGTTAGCTGGCCTTGTGTAGCCAGGCATTCTGCACGGTCCCACACATCACCCTCAGTCATCACCCTCTGTCCCACACATCACCCTCAGTCATCTGGCACACACTGGGAAGCCACACAAACACACATATCGTGCAAGTCCAGGCTTGGGATTAAAAGGCCAAGGTCAAACACATTGTATTTTGGAGCTTCTATGTGTCTCTGAAGTGCAGTGTGGAGTCACATGTAGAAAAGGATGATTGCCAGAGGGGAGGGAGGGGGAGTCGCCACAGTGACCGAATTTGTAGACCCTTGATGACTGCCCAATATGCATTTTTCCACTCATTAAATGAGGTTTAGCGCAGCCAGCCAAAATGCTCATTTGCAGATGGAGAACACCAAAAGCAGCACGCCTACCCCCTGGAGAGAGACAGAGAAAGAGACACATCCTGCCCTTAACCGAGTGTGGTCCAGCTGCCTCAGAGCAGATGGATGAATCCCAGTCAGCTGAATAAAGAACCACATTGTTGAAATTGCACACTTAGTGCTACGTCGTGTGATCAATTCCAGATTTAAGCTGTATAATATCTATAATACAGACCACCTGAAGTTGCAAAACAATCTCAATAGCTGAAGATTCCAAGTACCACAATGGATAGCAGCATGCTGTTTACATCTCACAAGAACATAAAAGTGAAAAGGCTATTCTTATAAGGAAGATTTGTACTGTATACGGTTGCTGTTTCTTCTTCCTCATCCTTATCTCGATTTATATCCTGCTTTCCCTCAAGAATTTGTGTTCCAAAGTGTCTTACAATGCATAAAATTTACATAACAATAAAACAATACAAGCCAAAATTAGTTGTGATTTCTAGATGACTTTACAGTTCTACAATTCTAAGTACAGTAATGCACTGGCACTTCCATTCATGGCAGAAATGTCTTATTTTCTGTCCTGAAGCAGAATGCAAGTAATAGTCTTAGAACAAGGAAGAAGGCAGCCAACCAAGGGTTTTAAAGCGAGGGAGTGGAATCAATGAAGCGCAATGGTCAAACACATGGAAGAAATTCAAAAATTTGTCTTCAAAGGAAGGAATTCCCAACTCCGACTATTATGTTGCCTTATGAAGATTACATACTTAACCGTGTTTCCTTCCTATACAGTGGTACCTCGGGTTAAGTACTTAATTTGTTCCAGAGGTCTGTTCTTAACCTTAAAAGTGTTCTTAACCTGAAGCACCACTTTAGCTAATGGGGCCTCCTGCTGCCGCCGCGCTGCCGGAGCCCGATTTCTGTTTTCATCCTGAAGCAAAGTTCTTAATCTGAAGCACTATTTCTGGGTTAGCGGAGTCTGTAACCTGAAGCAGATGTAACCCGAGGTACCACTATTATTTATGTTGAACCATCAATGTGATTTATGTGGCTTATTCACTGCAGGCTAAGGAACCTTGAGTCCATGGGACAAATGTGGCCTCCCAGGCCATTGTATCTAGCCCTGAGACTCTCCCCAGCCCTCCTCTGCACTCCTCAATGCTTCTGCCTGCCTGGTATATGTCCCTGAACTGTGATAATGCCTTCTGCTGGCCTGGATGGAGAGGGTGGGGGCAAGAAGATAGCAAACCTGTGACACTTGCATGGCATGACAGTTAGTCTACTGTGCTAAAATCAAGACTCTCATTCCTTGATTTACCCACCTTTGTCTAGTCCTGCCCATCAGCGGCAGGCAGCACTTGACAGGTTGCAAATTGAGAACTTCAACCCTTGGATTCACAGGGGTTCCCTACTCCCAATTTACAGACAGGCCCCTAACCTGCGGAGTTAACCATAATAAATTCAATACAGGGGAGGCAACAGAGAGAGCAGAGGGTAAACAAGGTATGCCCATATCGGTTACCTACGTTTATTTGGAGAAGGAATGAGATTTGCACTTTTGCTCGCATTGTACAGGCTAAGAAAAAACGGGGAAGGACCATAGTTCAGCAGATGCGCTCTGAACATCCGGGAAATTCCTCTGCCTAAACCCAGGTGGGTAACTGCAAGTCAGGGCAGAGAATAAAAGGTTATATTGATCAACCTAAGGCAGCTTCTTATATCCTATGAGGAAATAAGAATGTCAAAACTTAACACAAAGTGTTGCCATGTCAAAAACAAAACAAAAAAAGCAGTAAGCAAATCATCTTTAAAAACAGGGAATTGGGGAGATTGTTCACAACAGGTAACATGCAACCTATGCACGTTTAACACATTCAATTGAAACGTTTTGTGACTGAAGACAGGCTGGTTGAAATCAGACAAATTAAATGGATGCAAGGAAGGAGGAGTTTAAAAGCTTTTTTTTCCACAGGGTTTTCCTGGCATGGAAATAGCTTTTAAGTTCTCAGACTTGCTTGCCGGACTCTGAGAGGCTTTCGCAAGATCCTGCAGGAACTTGGACAGCCCCACAAGATCTCGTAAGAACCTCCCAGAGCCTAGTAAGCAAGGCAGAGTGTTTAAAAGCACTCTTCACTGCTTGGAGGGTAAGACACATTTGGAACGGGAGCTCCAGAAGGTAAGGTTACTCTCATGGGCTCGGTTCAAAGGGGTGGCTTGACTATACATGTTTTTGCATATACACACCATCCCCGGAATGTAACCCACACACAAGTTGTGAGTTCCCTGTACAGCAATGTAACATTTACAAGCTTGTTTTTTTAAAAAAAAGAAAAGAATTAGGGCCCTTTCACTTGTTCTGCTATTGTGGGATCACTCATATCAATCATACATTGTAGCCATATAGATCAGCCTTGAAAACAATCAACAGTCTTGGAGAGAGTGGTGGGCGGAGAAGGAACATGAAGCAATTCCAAGGTGAGATGTAGCTTTAATACTGTGAACAAATCTGAGAACAGCTTTCATGTATTTTAATTTTTTATTTTTCATTCAATTTTTTAATTTAGCTTTTGCTGGTTTGTTGCTTGGCATCCCAAGTTCCTTTGGGAGGAAGGGTGGGACAGAAATAAAATAAAATAAAATAAAATAAAATAAAATAAAATAAAATAAAATAAAATAAAATAAAATAAAATAAAATAAAAATAAAATAAAAATAAAATAAAATAAAATGTCTGGTTGCATACCTGTGGTAGCAGAGAGGTAGGATATAGCATTTTAGACCTCCTGGACACATAATGTGTACTGACGGCTACAGTGTTTAGCTGTCCAGCTCAAAGCAAAGACAGAACTATCAAAAGGTCACAGAACAGTGAAGAGTTTTGTGGTGAGTGCTTGTAAAGCAGTGAATGGAAGACGTCACTGTGGTGAGTGACTTCAATGCTAAGACAGATTCAGGGAATCAGAGTTACATGAAGCCATTGAAAACCGAAGACTTGGCAAGACTTTTATAGTCCCTTGGATCTGGGAAATGGCACAGCACAGGGAGAAGGGACTTGAGAGCTCACACGCTCCCGGTTTCAATAGCTGTGAGCTTGAGGCCTGTGGCCAGCAGCAGCTACAGAAGTCGACTACTTGTTTCTGGTTCACAAAGATACACATGGCAAGTCACATCAACCATTTTTGGGAGGAACGTTGTGCACATTATCCCGCCGTCAGGCTTCTGCTATACTGACTCTTCCCTTTCCCACTCTGCATGAACTCAAAGCAACGAACATAGGATTCACAGTAACCTCCCAGACAGGTGCAGACATAGACCCCCTTACCTTTGGCAAGGTTGCAATGTAAGTCTGTCAAAGCTGTGTGCAAAGGCAATTGATCTTCAGACTGAAGGCATCCATAAAATGTTCAATTGCTAGAAACAAGTGTTAGGAAAGTGCTGATATTGGTGGCTTTTGTTCAGCTTGGACAAGTGGGCCTGAGGTAGCCAAATATATCCAGTGAATGATATGTGAAGTTGCCAAAGGTTCTGGTTGTCACTCTCATATGGGAAATGCAGGTGTCACTCTGATTTTTAACCTTAAGGACTAGGAGGATTGGAATGGCCACATACGTGCAGATCACAGAACAGCAAAGCTAGAATGCTTATCAATAACCCTTCCAATTTTGCTGTCTCTTATTGTACATAGCACCAGAGAGCAACAGTCAGGGGGGGGAAAGTATAGCCTAGAGAGATTTTTCTAGTGGAGTTTCACCCAGAAAAAGGTAAAGGTGAAAAAGGAGCAGCGCATGCTGGGTAGAATCCAAGGTAGCCCCTTTCCAGTTTGCAACGCAGAGAGACGTCAAATGCATATCAATTTAATTTGGTGCTATGTCAAAAACAAGGTATGAAAAGCTCATTCCGCCCACAGTCCTGTCATCTATTATCCTCCTTCAGTCGCTGCACAATGCACCACAGCAGACAAGGGATAGGACAGGAAACAGACAAGGTGACTCCTGACTATCTGGTCTGAGTGTATCAGGGTATTTCAAAGTGTGCATTCCAGTGTCCAGGTTGCAGGGCAGCAGCACTAACCCACTATGGGAATTAACGTCTGTGAATACCACAGTACACTATTTGACAGCCAATATTTAACTGGAACTGCGCTGAAAATGCCAAGTGACAGAATATAACTGCTCATAGTTGGCTAGGTGTCAGGGGTCACACAGTCCAGCCCCTGAACCGAGACAGCGTCACCAAACATCTCTAATACATCAGCCAGGTCCTCTGCTCCTGCGACTCATTCCAGAAAGATTATTACAGACAGTTCCTTTTGTTCTTCTAGCCTACTCCCATTTGTTGGCCATGTCCGGCTTTAACAAGCAAAGCATTTAACCTTTTTAACATTGCTAGTAACAGGTGCCAATGAGCTCAATAAAGCCACACTGGAATCATTCTTACCTAACTGCAAAATCAATTCCACCTGTCACAAAGTGGTAATAGCTGCTTCTGCAAATGTGCAGCATGCTCTGTTACTCTTTACCCTGACCCAGAATCTCTTATAACACACACACACACACCACAATCTTTTATAAACACAGAGAGAGAGAGAGAGAGAGAGAGAGAGAGAGAATTTACTGTAATGGAACACTTTCTGTGTGAGTGCATTCCAGTTCACTGTTGTTATTGCTTCAAAAGCTTTTGTATGCATTTCTTTTATACAAAGAAGTAGCCGCTGCAGTGATGTATACTCTGGATGTGCCTCTAAAGCACAGATTGCATCTCAGAACCTCGCAAGCCCTAAATGTGAAGTGTAAGTGGATAAGGAAGGGTGGCATTTGTTTCCTCTTCTTCCATCCCCACCCCCAGCCCCAAGATCAGTCTGCCCAGCTTGCTGCAATTTCTTGCCTAGTAGCATTGCCAGTGTTTGACCCAACACATGCAACAGTGCCTTCAGCACTGTTACTCTTTGTTAAAATATTACTATAATACAATTTCAAAGAAAAAATGGTTTACAACAAAATTACATAAAACCAGACAGTAAAAATCCTATTTAAAAAGTTGAAAACAGGCATCAAATATTGTGGAAAGATGTATTCTTAACCACAGCTTTCTGCCTGCCGATCACTGCAGAATTGGGTGATGCTGAAGGCCAAAGAGGAGGTCTGTTAGCAGCCCTACTAACTTGATTATAGTAAGTGGATTGGAGAAAAGAGCTATGGCTACTACTGTACTTTGAAGCACAGCACTGGACATCTTAGTAGCATTTTGGTTTCTACCTTTTACTTATGAGAAAGGAAGCGGCACAATTCACAGTGACAAAGAGTGCCGCCTCTGCAATTCGCATTGCTCAGTTATGACTTCCATATGAAATCCTTGGATGCCAAATGTCAAAGTTTCCAGAATTATGTACAGTTGTTCAAAAATCACACCCCAAAAAATGCACCCTCCATTTAAGAAACTGTTCACAGATGGGTGAAAAGGTCTATCCATTCAAATTAGGGTAAGGATCACTCGCACACTAATTTGGTTCTCTGACACCACAATGCAACCAAATCTTGACAGCTTCCTTACAAGTGTGCAGCCAATTCTGTCTTTACCCTGGATCCAGCTTTGTCTCATAACCAATAAAGTGGTGCTGTTTTTATTGTAATTATTGGAATGTTTTAAACACATTTGATATATGCATATAGCTTTAATTCTATTAATGTTTAATTTATTTTTAATTATTATTATTTTCTACGTTTTTAGTTACTTTTTTTACATCTGTAAGCTGCCTTGAGTCCCATCAGGTAAAAAGGCAGGTTATAAATATATAAAAAATAATAATATAATTAAATAAATAAATAAAATGTAATGCAGCCAATGTGACTGAATTTCACTGCCTAATCTGATTGGCTGGGATTATGTCAGGAAGACACCCCTCATTTTTTTCTAAATGGTTCCAAAGCAAACAATGAACACATGGCAAACCACATAAAAGGTGTAAGCCAAGGGGTACATGAGAAGAGAAATATATTGCATTATTCAGTCAGTCAGTCATTCCATTTATATCCCACCCTTCATCCTGAAAGAGCCCAGGGAGGCAATGAACACTCAGGCAGCACAAAAAAGCCTCAGGAGGCCCATGATGTTTCCTCGTGCTTCCTCATCAGTTTATAGGATGCTATTGTCCCTCTTTGCATAACAACTTAAAGTGTTTTTAAACACTGCTTGGAGATCCTCAGACTGTGAATGCATTAGTGCAGTCCATTATTTGGCAACAAGAGGAAAAAATGACAGCCTTCACTCTGTGTGCTTATTATCTAACCCTCAAAGAAGACAACAAACCCTAACAACTGCTGCTCCCCACCAACTTGTTTATTCTGCTGTTTATTAAACAAACAAATACTTAGGAAATCAGGTTACACCAGAGGAATCCAATGACTCTGAGAACAAATATGAATTAATTATGGATCAACACAAATGCTACATATTCAGTAGATTACATTGCACTTGCTGAAGGATATACATGTGCTAAAGAAAACTACTAACTAATCAGGGTTTTAAACTAGTGGCAAGGTCAGGCAGAAGCTGCAGTGGAAATTTCTATTATCCAAGCAACTAGTCAGGTATGATATTGGGGAGGAAGGGAGCATCTACATTCATTCATTTTATTTAGTTCCCACCTTTACTCCAGGAGCTCAAGGTAACAAATATGGTCCGTCCGTCCCCACCGCCCATTTTATCCTCACAACAACCCTGTGAGGTAGGCTTGGCTAAGAGGCAGTGACTAGCTCAAGGTCACCCAACGAGCTTCATTATGAACTCTGGTCTCCCAGGTCTTAAAGGTACCCCCTGCCTGTCAGGGCCAGTCGTGACCGACTCTAGGGTTGCGCGCTCATCTTGCTCAAGAGGCCGGGAGCCGGCACTGTCCGAAGACACTTCCGGGTCACGTGACCAGCGTGACGAAGCCGCATCTGGCGAGCCTGCACCAGCGCCGCACAAGGAAATGCCGTTTACTTTCCCGCTAGAAAGCGGTCCCTATTTATCTACTTGCACTTAGGGGTGCTTTCGGACTGCTAGGTGGGCAGGAGCTGGGACCGAACGACGGGAGCTCACCCCGCCGCGGGGATTCGAACCGCCGGCCTTTCGATCAGCAAGTCCTAGGCTCTGTGGTTTAACCCACAGCGCCACCCACGTCCCGCTCCCAGGTCTTAATCCAACACTATAACCACTACACCACAAACATCAGGATGAACATGCTCTCAACAAAAAGACAGAGAGGGCAACTAATGTAAGCAGAACCTGACCACTCCAGGTGCAGTGCAACAAGTAAAACAGGCAGGGGTGCTACCTTTTCAGTAATGCAAGTTTTGCAACTTAAAATACCTGCATGGCAGATATTCAGCAGGCTAGCCTTCCCTATCTCAGCACTGTATCTCCACACTGGCGGAGGAAGAGCAGTGCGCGGGGAGTGCACCGCCCCCGGCAGCGCAATTCTGGCAGGGTGCCATTGCAGCTGCCCCCCCCCCCCGCCCGCGCTGGTGGCGCGCCCCGAAGATGGCATGCCCCTCCCCCAGGATGCGCCCCATGCCTCTGCAGGCGCCGTGCCCCCCCCACTGCTCTCCGCCCCCCCCTCGGTGCCAAAGCATGAAGCTCCGCCACTGTATCTCCATGTTTCCAGAAGCATGTGATAAAGATGAGGTCAAGTCTTTCATAACAGGTTGTTTTAAGGAAAGAACTGACCACAGACTCAGCTTTCTAAAAAAAGCAACTTGAAGATTTCTTAGCAGTCTGGGTTAAGTGTGGAGGGTGTGACGGCTAGTGGATGTTCCTTAAAGTAAACTTTGCTAAGGAGATGGTTTCTTGGTATACAGAACTTCTCCAGAATGGCAAACTCACCAGAACCTGGAACGCTGACAGACCTTCTCTTCAATCTCCAAATCCCCTACCCCAAGCTAATGGAAGAGGAGTTGATGTAAGCTATCTGTGGGTGCGCAGCAATGTTCTCCAACTGGGTGCCTTCCAATGATTCCAACTCCCATCAGCCCCTGCCAGCATGGCCAGAGGTCAGGATCTGTAGTCCAGCAACAACAGGAGGGCACTAATTTGGGGAAGTGTGAAGCATGGAAAGGGCTGCTTGATGAAACATCATAATTTTATCTAACATTACTATGGGAGACAGACTATAAACACCACATAAACAGGTTTATCGAAAGGTGGCTTTCATTTACCGTGTCTTGCAACAGCTATTACCAGTGTAACATTCAAACATAAACATCCTCCTCTCCATTACAAATTCACTCTCTCCCCTCTTTTTCCCTTTTATTAGCCTGCTAGCTTACTTTTTACATGAATGTACATGTCTGTACAAGTTTACAGAGAGGTATATATGAATGTACAATTAGATTTTAAGTAGAATAATAAAAACAGAAGCAGCAGTTTGAGGTAGAAGTAAAAGCGAGCTTGGAGTCAAGGGCTGAGAGCAGCTTAGGGCGCCAAGTGCCTCTCTATGAAGGGCCAATCTGAGGCAGGAGATCTGCTACCCAGTGGAAGTGTTTTGCCTCTCCCTCAATATGCAACTTGTGCTTGTATATGTGAAGAAACCAAGTAGAACAAAACTAGTCCTGCTAGCTAGGGATGATAGGAGTCGTAGTCCAACAACAGCTGGAAACCAACGTTTGAGAAACCTTCGGCTGATGGCTATTTGGAAGCTGTAGAGCAAGAGAAAGCAGTTTGAAACACCAAAGGCATATCTACACTACAAATTTAGATTGGTCTGATACAAGTCTAGTTGTCATGATTTCTCCCAAAGCATCCTGGAATATGAATAGTAAGAAGTCCCTGATGAAGTTTTCCAAACCAGTCAGCCCCTCTCCCCCACTACTGTATAAGCAGAAGCGCCCTTGGAAAAGAAGAAATTAAATCTGTTTAAGTATGTGACATACAACAATAGGGCATTGGGCTAGTTGGCCCTTGTGGTCCCTTTCAACTCTATGATTCTATGATAGGATGCAGCCATATGGGAAGAGAAATACAGTGGTGCCTCGCAAGACGAAATTAATTTGTCCCGCGAGTCTCTTCTTGCGGTTTTTTCGTCTTGCGAAGCATGGCTATTAGCGGCTTAGCGGATTAGCGCTATTGCGGCTTAGCGGCTTAGAAAAAGGGGGGGGGAGGGAAAAAACTCGCAAGAACTCGCCCGACGTTTCTTGCGAAGCAAGCCCATAGGGAAATTCGTCTTGCGAAGCACCTCAAAAGACGGAAAACTCTTTCGTCTAGCGAGTTTTTCGTCTTGCGAGGCATTCGTCTTGCGGGGCACCACTGTAGCAATGGTACACTATTAGTTGAAGTGAAATAAATCAACCACTAGGGGTCTCTCAGCTGTACAGAAGAGCACAGCATGGTTATTAATAATCAAGGCAGAGCCTACTGTGCAGAAGCATGCGCAGTAAATGTTAAAGTAATTAACTTGTGGGGAAAAACAATATTTGTAGCTTGGTTTTAAAGAGAACTAAGAGTGATTTACCAGCATGACATGCAACTGAACAAAACTGCAACTTTTTAAAGAGACAATTAAAGGCCTTATTCATATATTTTTAAAAATTACCAAAGCATATGATAGCTTGTCTATCTAGTAATGAGGCACATTACTACCGTTCTTTGGAGATAGGTAGGTAGGTAGGTAGGTAGGTAGGTAGGTAGGTAGGTAGGTAGATGGATGGATATATTTCTATGCTGAATTAACAATGCATTTGCTATCATAAACAGCACAGATTCACCTGAACAAAAAGTAACTCCAGTTATATTGTTCCACCAAACTAAAAAGGCACGATTCCTTTCCACAGTTGACTGAAACCAGGCCTCTGTTAATCCTCCGCCACTGATCCATGGGCAGCCTTGAGCAAATCACTTAAGCTGCTATTACTTCCCCTACTTTTCCCATCTGTAAACATTAGTCCTAGGGGGATTTAACTAATGTCAGCAAACAGCTTGAGCAAAAACAGCCGAAAGCATATTTCATTTAGGCAAGAGAACTCAGACGTGGCACCGCAGGAATTTGTATATATATAATGTTTCTGTCCTCGCTTTGAACACTGCAACAGAAAGTTAGGTTGGGACTGAGATGAACCACCAGCCACCTTTAAAGAAGCTTACATCTCTGCTCTGTGCACTTGCCTTACTTTCCTTGGCAAAGGTTGCAGCAGCCAAGTCAAGCATTCCTCACTGGTTATTTACCAGCAGACACCAGTATCCTGCACAACCCAACACAGCCTGGCTTTGTGTCTATAGCAAACCCACATTTTCCTTTTGATGTGTAGAGCAGAGATTGAGCTCCTTCATTCTTTGGCTCCCAGGCCCTTTTCAAAGTGGCAAAACTACTAACCAGACGAAGAGCCTTCTCCCCAGCGTGCTCACTTTCAGGTGCTGGAGAGATAATTCACATGGAGGAACTTTCATTTATATGGTCCCAACTTCAACTGTGAAATGGCACAATCCAGACCCGGTCAGGGACTGGAAGTTGGAGTCTTCTTCATCAGATAGAGATGAGGACTCCAAACCTGAAGGGCATGGAGGGCCAGCCTATAGGTGCTGCTAATCCAAAGAACATGTGGGGTTAGTACCCCCTGCCTGGCCTGAGGATGAGGCACTGCCATTCTCGGATTCCACTGCAGCATACCCTGGAAGACCTGAGCCTCCACTGCAGTAGGAGACTACTAGAGAAGGCTGGGCCCAGTATCCGAAACTCCCATTGTTTTAGGCGCATTTTACGACAGGGAATCTCATTAGCACGAGCAGTTTCTGAGCTCTAGGTGCAGTACTACGCCTAAGATTTCCAATTAAAATTGTAGAGTGGAAGGAAAGGACCTTTTTCTGCCTCCTCACTTCCAGTTACTCTCTGATGACTGGAGAAGAGACCGTCTTAAGAATATTAGGAGGGTTGGGCAGGGGAAGGATTAGACCATGTGAAAAATGAACATTTTATTTTAGCTGCAGTTTGTTCATTTTCAGCTTTGTATTCTTGCTATAAAAAAAAATGTGGCTAGACATTCCGCTGTTGCACCCACAACCTAGGTTTAAGGTGCCACTTAGCTCCTAGTTTCACATCTCAGTTTCTAACACTGGCTGGGCCAAATCTTGCAGCACAATTTGTGCTGACCATCAGGCTGCACCTGTTGTCATTACTATACGAGGGCTCAGTTTCAACTTGTTCCTTTAAGAGCGATTTCTGCCTCTCCCAGAGTCCTGCCTAGACTCTACCTGGTGTCCTGCCTGAACCTTCCCTTGCCTTACATCATGGCTGCACCACGCCACACCGCAGAGCAGCGAAGGCACAAGTTAAGCACAAACTCAACAACTAGACTCAGGCAACACTAGCCCTCCCACCAGAGAGAGGAGCTGTAGCTCAGTGGCATTTGTTCAAATGCCTTGCAAACAGAAGGTGCCATGCTCCGTCGTATGGAGTTAAAAGGTCCAAATGGCTGGTATTATGAAAGGCCTCTGTCCAAACCCCTGCGGAGAGTAGGGCAAATAGACCGACCTCATATTCTAAGACAGCTTCTTCTCTTCCTTCCTGGCAAATCTAAAATTATGTTTTGCATAGTGTGAATCTGCGGTAGTCCTTTAAAAAAAAAAAACACAAATAAGTGTTGTTATTGGACCTGTGCAGCTTGCGAATGCATCTGCAGTTTCTGTTCTGTGAAAGGCAAAGTTTTGAGTAAAATATCCTACCACATCAATCTGCTTTGAAGTGCTTCCTACAATCATGATAATCTGTTCCAGAAGCTGGTCATGAGGAAAGCACCATTTCGAAGCAGCATATGAAGCGTTCTTCCAAATGCACTTTCTGCTACACCTCAATGGCAAACATGCCATGGCTCAACTTGCTTTTCATCTGGCTCGGCTGCTCCAATAAGCCTGCAATTTTTCACGATCTATTGGCTTTTAATTATGTCTCTCAACCCAGCATAACCAAGCGGTGTGTTAGCTTTGCCATTGGAAATAAACAGAAGATGCCTAAATTACTTCAGTACATTTTAAACAGATGCTGGCTGGCTGCACGCTTAAATGTAAAAATGGAAATTATATCTAAAGTGGCCAGCTCGCTAGTATTTGTTTATTAGTCCACCAGAACCAAGTATGGATCCAATATAGCTCAGGTTAGGCTGCAGAGACAGACGATAGTTTTTCAGAGAATTAAAAGTGGTTTAAAGATAAGAAGCCTCTAATAATTAGGTTTTGCAGGTTTTCGGCTGATCCAAAAACCTTCAAAACCTGGTTCACCAGACACAACAATGGGATAATTAAACGTGTATTGGTCATATGGTAAGTGATGCCTCTGTCAAATCACTTTTCCATCCTCTCATCACCAAGTGCATAGGGAAGTACAGTGAACATGAAAATTGCACAGGATTATATTTAAAAATTATGAATATATAATAATGATAATATAATAATTTACAATATCAGGTGGCAAATGTCACCCTCATTTATAATTTATACTTGCTAATTTTATCCACCCTTCTGCTAAAATAAAAACCTTTCCAACAATATGAAGAAAAAGTTAGTTATCATTACAGTAGCAGTAATTATCACCCATCCTTCACCAGGGAAACTTGCAACAATATAAAATATAGTGCTTTAATAGCACTTCCATACATCAGAAGACTACATCCAGGACCGGGCAGTGCATATTCAATAAAATGGCGGGGAATTATGTGTAAAGAGCAGTCCCTTGGGTTCAAGCTTTTGTCCTCTATTCAGAATTTAGCCATTGTTGGCGGCAGCAGATACCCTTTGCTCCTGATGCATAGTCCTGCTGGTTACGATCATCTTCTTCCGTAGAGATTTAATTTGGATGATAATACAACCTGACAGCGCCAATACAATATATGAGATGGGGTAGGACTTTTACAGACCCTGGTGTCCCGTAATACACTGCAGGCTTGTGGGGAAGCATCAGTACATTGAGTTCCACTTCTTTCTCTGCTGGGCTTTTAGAACGGGTCCCACACACATGGCAGGCTCTAGCTGAACAAGATGGCAGCTCATCACCAAGAGAAACATGGCAGAGTAGTGGGAAGTGCAGGGGAAGGCAATGAAGTGCAGGGAGAGAGAGAGGCTGGCTGAAGGGTGGAGAAGGAGAGCATGGAAATCCATGACCCCACAGAACTGAGAAGGAAAATGACCGTGAATGTGTATGCAGCGGAATGCTATGAGGAAAGGATCAGGTTGGAGGAAGCACAGGAAGAGTGAAAATGGAGCCCTAATAATATGCTCCAAGAACCAAAATGGCAACCTGACTTTTTTGTCCTATTGTTCTTTGGAGTATTTTAGAGCTCCGGGTGCCTCTGAATTTGAACTCTACCACCGTAATTGTTCTCAGACAGAAACGGAAGGCAGCACACTATTGCCGGGCCTCTACAAATTAACTTGCTCCATCTATTCAGTGCCATCATTACCTGGGAAATTGTGTCCAAATGAAGAATCAATAAATAAATATGAAGAAGAAATTTAAAGAAAACAAAGTGCCATTAACATTGCAGTAGTATAATGAACTCATAATTCTCAAAGGCAATGCAGCGAAGCCTAGCTATACAAGGCAACTCCAAGATAAGTAGGTTTGAACTGCTCATTCCAAATCTAAGACGTTTCAGTATTTCAAAGACATATTAGAGAAAGCAAACACCATTTAAAATACTATGTTGTATTTTCCTGGTGTTGAACCACACCATGCAGCTAGCAAGTTACTCTTCAAGGGAAAATACTATATTTGTTATGAGCCCAAATGCTGGAATGTAATAATATACAGTGATACCTCGGGTTACAGACGCTTCAGGTTACAGACTCTGCTAACCCAGAAATAGTACCTTGGGTTAAGAACTTTGCTTCAGGATGAGAACAGAAATCGTGCTCTGGCGGCGCAGCGGCAGCAGGAGGCCCCATTAGCTAAAGTGGTACCTCAGGTTAAGAACAGTTTCAGGTTAAGAACGGACCTCCAGAACTAATTAAGTTCTTAACCCAAGGTACCACTGTATCAGCCACTTTTATACAGATCAAGAACCACCCAAGCCATCTGTAAAATGAGTTTGCCAACTTCTGCAAAGCCTTTTGGGGACTATGAAAAAAAGTGCCACAATAAAATTATCCCACGTTACCACTTTAAACACTACCCTCTAATTTTATTCAGTAACATAAGCAAAAAGGCACGCCACGTCTCATCCCTAAATTAAGTGTTAATTCAAGTATGTACCTAAGTCAATTCGGAGATCAGAGCTTGCCAGCAACTGCATAAGCCAAGCCATATCTGGTCAGATATAACCACAAGGAAGGGAAAGATAAAGAGGAAGAACAACTTGCTCTTCTACTTCTGTGGCCCACTGTATATGAACAGATGATCACGCGGGACAACTACATCTCTTTAGACTGTAAATGGAGGGTTACTTAACTGAATGGCTCTCACCTCCCCTATACATCAAACAAGGACACCTTGTCAGGTGACTGCTTATCATTGCACATCTGTAGACAAAGCAAAGGAAAATATCTATATGCAAGATAGACTACCTATGGCCCTCCAGTTGTTGGACTCAGACTCCCATAAGCCCAGCATAGTCAATATCAAGAATGATGGGTGTTGCTCCCCACCCTTGAGATAGTGGCATAGTAAAGCAGCAATCGAAGGACAAGAGAATTTAAGCAATGCAAAAGCACATGTGTTGCTGATTGCCTTTTCGCCCAACAGCTGCAGCTGGTTATTGCGTTTTCATGGTTATGATATTTTATAGATATTTATGTGTTTTATTTATTGGATATACTTTGCTGTTCTATTATACTGTGCATCACCCTAGGCTCCATTGGGAGGAAGGGTGATTCAGAAATGAAACATATACACTGATAAATGAAAATATGAATGGGGAAATCCTGAAGTTCATACAACTGCTTACAACTCCCCCACCACCACCACAAGAAACCAGGGGAGATGCAGACTACATCTGAACTAGATAAATATCATAAAAACTAACTTTTGCCACAGCTACCTTTGCAGTGCATTTAGGGAATAGTCAATTGTAGAAAGCAAAAAGGCTGGGAACTAACCTGGAATATTGTTGTAAGGTGTTGTTTATAATAATTATCTATACACTGTGAAGCAGAGTACAATTCTTGGAAAGGAAGGAATGCTGAGCCTCTTGCATTCCAGCAGTAAAGCTTGCACTGACCAGGACAGGACAGAATCAGAGGTTTGCTTTTTGCAGAGTTGATTCCTCTCTGCTTACTTAGAGGGACGGGAAACAAATTAAGAACAGGTACGTACTGTGTTTGAAATTCCAGCTAGACATTGCAAGAGCAGAGTGCAACCCTTGCAGGCATGATAAATGATAAGCACAAGGGCAGCTGTACCACACTGCAATACCTTTGAGAGGCACTCAGGTAGTAAATCAGGATAATGAAAATTAGACGGCTGCAGCTTCTGACCCATGCATGGGCAGAGCCCCTGTGTGCTGCTGAAGCCCCCCCCCCCCACCTCCCACAAGCCAGAACAGGCGGACTCCAGCTGTTCAGTAAAAATGCACACTTAAGATATCCAGGTAGTAGCTTGCTTTATCACCATTCCTTGACAAAGAGGTCTATCAAGGGATAGCGCATTCTGTTGGGCTGAAAGGTAGACACAGGAAGACCAAATTCAAACCCCAGTTTGGCTCATTGTTTGGCATTGGGCAAGTCCTTCCCTCTCAAGTCTTGGCTGCCCATCTGCAAAACAATAATATTCATAGACGTCACCCAGAGAAACCAAGCATAGGGACTGTAAGTCACTTTGCTCTGTGAAGTTGCTACAAAGGCTACGAATGCTAACAAGAGGCCACTGCTTATCTATGTCATGTGAAAGCAGCGACAGGGGTTGTGCAAATGACACAAACATCCTCTTTCCATGCCTGTAAGTCCCACGCAAAAGGGGGGAAATTCACACATTTCCATGGAAGAAGCTTAAGCTCCATCAGCACGGGGAGAAAACAACTGAGAACGCTAAATTGAAACTTACTGGAAGGATGCTAGTGAGATGCAAAATATGTGGCTTGGTGAGAAAGCAATCTACAGCCAGCAGTCCTGAGAATTCAGGCTAGTGTGAGAACAGTTGTTTTCTTTCCTGTATGTCGCCTTGGGTGTTACAAGGTCATAAATATGAAAAATGAACGCATGAATTAATAATTACATACAAGCTCAGTGACTTCAGATGTTCTATTTTGTAGAAATAGAAAGCACGAGTCTCTGAAATTCCTGTTCCTCTGCGGCAAGAGAACTATTGCACTTCTGGGTTTCCCATGGGCACCTAACCTGACCGTAGCGAGAACAAAGGCAAAAAGCTGGACACCATGTTGTGACAGTCTGATAGCAACTTATTAAAGTTCCCCTGTAATGTCATCAAGATAGTTCTAACTTCAATTACACCCATGATGTAATTTTTGCTGAAAATGCCAAAATGAGCTTTGAATACATGGAGAATTCCAAGTTCTCAGTTTGGTATATTAAAATTAAATCCAACTATAAAAAGGCTGCTTATCTGTGGGAAATAACTTTTCTTTCCTGTTAGACATATGTTTATTCAGCTCAGATTTCAAATGTCTGAACAGTAAATTCTTTGAAATTACCAGTCTCTGTGTATGTAGATCAACCCAAGTCGAAGACAGTGTGCACTATATTCTTTATTACCCTTTATGCATTCACCTAGGAGTAGGTTCCTCCATTCATTCCAGAATTTTTAAAGTGGAGTCACTGGATTCTACTTCAGGATATTTCCAGATCCTGTTTCAGTCTCTCATACGGTTCACTGCTAGTCCATGGCATGCTCTACACAAGAGTCACCAACACAGCACCCAGGGGCACCATGGCATATGGGATGGCCTTCACTGGCACCCCCAGGCAGAAACTCCAGACTTCAAGCTTTCATCTTCCTTTTTTAAAGAGTTAAGTCTCTAACCGCCCCCCCCCAAGAAAGCAAGTTATGAAGAAATGTGTGCAGGAACCTTTGTAAGAGTGGCATCAGGGTTATGTGAGTTGCTTGGACACCAAGCAACAGGAATCCCTGGAGTCCTAAAGATCTGCAGTTTCCTTTTCGCCTTTACTGCACTTTTCCTGCTTCTTTCTTATCATCTAGTCCTTGGGATCTCCACAGTTTGTCCTCTCTTTTCCCCTAGCAACCAGGATGCATCTTTTCTGTGATGGGCTTGCTTATAAGTTATTTTTTTGCCAATACAGCTCCACAATCAGTATTCCCTCAAAAAGGCTAATGCGAAACACAGGGAGTACAGAATGGCAGCCTAGGTTTTGGCTTAGGGTTGGCATTGGGCAAAACTGGGCTCTTTTGCCCTTAACAGCTTGTATAGCAGGCAGAAATTAAACAGGCTTAGTGTTTTCTAATATGGAAAAGTTTCACCATGATTGTAGTCTCTAATTTTGTTTTATGCCATGCTCCACACAGCAGCCATGTTGTGTTATGCTATGCCCTCATAGCAACCATTTTGTGACTGGCTCCCACAGTACTCTCTCATAATTCAGTACTGTATATGCCTACTGGTCCAAAAAGATGTTGACCCCTGGCTTAGCAAAGAGAACAGAGACCCAGGAGGAAGAATGAGACAGCCACTAACAGCCTTCTAGAACAAATGAACTAGTAAAACCAACCTGAAGCAAAATCAGAATCAACAGGGGCCACCATTACAAAACCCAAGAAACAGAGGAGGCCTTCTTTATACATATGTCCTTATGGTCTGATCATAAATCCTGTAAATCCTGTGGGGGAAAACAATGAGGATACCTTCCCTGACTTCAATGCACTTTGGATCAGGCTTGTGTAGAGCATCTCAGAGTAAATATTATAGAAAAGCTGAAGATACACTAAAAGTAAACAATGAAAGCAGTCCCAGTGTTTTGACAAGGCCCTCTCAGGATGTGAAATCCAAAAACTAATCCTGTAAAGTTGGGCGAGTGAATTGCATTTAATAAAACACTGTGTCTGATGAAGAAAGTCCGGAGTTTGCCAAAGTTCAGCATTCAAAATAAGACTAGCAAACAGATTTATTTTTACACACACATACACCAATACATTTTCAATTTTCCAAGCTGTTTGCACCACAGATTTGCAAAATATTTGCTTGCATAGTAAGAATAATTGTTATTGTTACTTTGTTGGCAAAGAGGGAGTTAAACATTTAAATGCACTTTAAGGTTTGTTGGGGATGGAGATAGATCAGTAGTGCTTGATCAATAACATCCTGCTAGGCTGAAATTAAATGAGTTCTCAAAAGATGCTAAGGACAAAAGAACAAAACATTCATTTCTCTTACTAATGTGAAAAGAAATGATAGAAATTATGTGGAAGATAATTTATGAAGAGACTAAATTGAGGGCTTTGTTCTGCGTTCTTGCAACCCAGTCCACACAGCATTTTAACCAGGGATGAGTTTATTGTGAATTTTTAATGCATATTTACTCAGACACAAACCCTCTTGCCTTCAGTGGTGTTTACTCCCAGATAAGTGATGTAGGATTGCAGAAAAGTCCATGACTACCTACAAAAATACTTTTTCTATGGTGGCAACTCATACTGTATGTGGAAAACTCTCTACCCCCAGCGCTTAGGTTACCTTCCCTTTTATTTAACAAAATGTATCTACTGCTTACTCAACAGAACAACTCTAAGCATTTGATTACAACATGGGTAGGCAAACTAAGGCCTAGGGGTCGAATCCGGCCCAATCGTATTCTAAATCCGGCTTGCGGATGGTCCGGGAATCAGCGTGTTTTTACATGAGTAGAATGTGTGGTTTTATTTAAAATACATCTCTGGGTTATTTGTGGGGCATAGGAATTCGTTCATCCCCCCCCCCCAATGTAGTCCAGCCCCCCACAAGGTCTGAGGGACAGTGGACCATCCCCCTGCTGAAAAAGTTTGCTGACCCCTAGATTAAAATGATTAAAAATACCAATAAAAGCAAACATTGAAAACAACCTGATGTATTTTTGGTCAAAATATAAATAAAACCAGCAATTTTAAAGCAGCCATATATAATAAAAAGTACCTCTTAAAGTTACATGTCTAGGTAGGCTTATCTAAACAAAAAGGTTTTTAGCAGGTATCAAGATAAATATAGTGATGGTGCCTGCCTTTTGCCTAATGTCAATAGGCAGGGGGCTACCACACTAAAAGATCAATTCCTTGCATGTGCATAATGGACATCGCATGGCATTTGTAGAAGTGTCTGTTCCACAGACTGAAAGGATCAAGTGGGAACATAAAGAGTGAGCTTCACTAGCAAAAATCCCTTTTTTAAACAAGCTTTTGATTCTGCTGCTGCCGAACATATTGATTTTATTTGCTGCTGTTTTTAGCTTTTTCCATTTCTGTAATCAGCAGTAATTTTTCCCTTACAAAACAAACTAATGTCTTCATTGTATAACTTTTTACACAGATGAGCAGTACTATTAAAATAAAAAAAATGGGCCAAGTGAGATCATCCAAAAATCATAAGCCAATAATAGGAACTGCACGTGTTATTCAATGTTTAAGATGGAATACATACACAGACACTCAAAAGATGGAAAAGGTGCTGTTTGATGCTGCCCCCTTTTGCCAAGCAAAGTCAACAGCCTAGATTTCCACTAAAACTTTTCATAGTCGGTCTATCTTTTTCACAGCAAAACGTGCTCAAGGAAAACGATGAAACCCCAACAGATCTCCAGACAAAGTTTGTCACGCATTTATCAAGCTTTACAGAAGTAAAAGCTGGTGATGCACTCATAATACATACACCTGACGACAGATGGTAGCAGAAATTCAAGGATATGGGACTCCACAGTGTTCATTCTGCATGAGTGCCAAAGACCACAGTAACTCTGAAAAACAAGGCCACACCTTATGTTCTAGGATCAGCAGCCTGTCATATATGGGAATAAGGAGCAATCCCTGAACACAACAGTGTGCTAAGTATGAGCAGCCTGGCAATTCTTAACGCAAACTTCAACGGAATAAATTGTTCTCGAAACTAATGCCATCAGAACTCGTTTAAAGCATTTTTGCACAACATCTGGTGGTACTACCAAGTTATACCCCAACCCAACAAGGAATGTCAGGACAACAAACAACAAATACATCTGGAATGATTAACATAATAATAATAATAATAATACCACTGCTGACTGATCCAACACTCAAGGCTTTAAACGCATACGCTCCCCTGCCTGATCTGTTTTACAGTGGTACCTCGGGTTACATACGCTTCAGGTTACAGACTCTGCTAACCCAGAAATAGTGCTTCAGGTTAAGAACTTTGCTTCAGGATAAGAACAGAAATTGTGCTCCGGCGGTGTGGCAGCAGCAGGAGGCCCCATTAGCTAAAGTGGTGCTTCAGGTTAAGAACAGTTTCAGGTTAAGAACAGACCTCCGGAACGAATTAAGTACAGTACTTAACCCGAGGTACCACTGTACTCTGCAGAGTCTATTAATCATACAATCCAATCTGAAAGAGGGGGGGAAAGTTTCAGTCAGAAGGAAAGAAACATGTGATTCAAGTGGAGGTTGAAAAAAGAAGCAGCTATTTAAAAACCCTGAGTAACTTGCTTAAATATCAGCAGAATTATTCACCTCCCACCCCATTGTCTCTGCAGTTGCCAACTAGAATACTCTTCTTGCCTTGTAGATCAGACATATGAAGGAAGTTTAACTCCTCCACAAGCAGTTCTGTGATGGGCACAACTCACCAATTCTATAGATTCCCTTCCCCTAAAATATCAAGAACTAGCTAGAACCCTTTTTCTTCCAAGGCACCCCACACCCTTCCATTCAATAACCAAATATTTAGAAAGAGATGGGGAGGGAGGGAAAGACATGATAGCCAGACTTCAAACTCATTCAACTGGATGCCTTTTCTGCCTGCAGTTCAATCAATGCCATGAAAAAGAGGAATTAATTGAGGGAGGGGGGCAGAAACAAACTTTGCCTTCCAGTCAGAACATGAACTTGTGGGGAAATGTTTTGTTTGATTTTTTTAAAAAGCATGATTTTGGAACGGAGGCTTCATTACACCATTTTGTCCCGTCCTGTCCCCCCCTCCCCAACAAAATCCACAGAGAAACCAAGTGCTGAAAGTCCACATGCCTGGAAACTGAGCAGAGTGAAGATGGGATGGATTTTGTTTTAAAGTGCAAGGATGGATTTCTAAATTCAAAGTTGCATGGTGTAAACCTGTGCAGATATGGATCTTCACACTTTGCCTCCCTCCCACCTCCTCTCCTGTCCCAAACAAGCAGGCGTCAAGAATTTGCTGCAGGAGAGAGCTGTCAGGCTCTTAAATGTTCTCTTACAACTCACCCCCCCCCCTCCTGCTTTTTAGTAGAAACATTCTGAATGAAGTAGCACACCAATGCAGCAAGTGGAAGGAACAGTTAAGAGATCTAAATCAGCAACTTTAAATAAAAATAAAAGTGACAAGGGAAAGAGGGTGCATGTCTGGCATCTACTAAGATCTGTTTGGACTTAGGATTTTTCCCTCCTTCTATCCGCTCCCCTTCCTCTTATTTCCAACAATGCATAAAACCAGAGAGCCCTGCAAGCTTCTCTGCTTCCCTCTCTCCCCTCCGCTTTTGATCTTCATCAGGACGTGAGCAGAAAGTTAATGGGCCACCCCTACCACAAAGGCAAATTACCACGTGAACAAAAAAAGAAAGAAAAGAAATAATATATTTTGCTTCTCTACAGACCCTTCGCTCCCAGGCATCCCACCCTGCAATGTAACCCCCAAGCTATCTTATTGCTTACAACCCCCACGAATGGAATGGGAGGGGGGGAGAGATTTAGACGGAATCAGGCAACACTAACCGAGCTTTTAGTTAATTTCCTCTTCAGCGTCTCAACTGCTTGGAGACCACCCCTGGTTTCCACAACCGCCGCTAAAGCCGGGGGGGGGGAGTGCGCGGAGAACAGAGGGACGTCAGGGGACCCCTTAACCTGGTACACTGCACGTTCAAGACTACAATGCATCCCAGAAGCCATTAAGACAACAAACAACAGACCACCACGGCCAGCCCGGCTCCATTCCCCTTGTGCTTTTGCTGCTAAAGGGGACTAAAACAGACGAGGCCACGCAATGAAGCAAAGCTTTTCTTTCAAACTCGCTCTTTAAACAAAAAGGCTTTGCGTCTCCATCCTTCTGCCGAGGCAACTACACCTCCCTCCCTCCCCGGACTCCTCCCCCCCTACCCCCCACAACTCCAAGTTCCTAAACTTTGCAACTTCTTCATGCACGTCCAATGCGAAGGTTGGGTAGCATGTTTTAAAATATTCTCCCCCCTCGCGTGCATGCCACCACTCACACAGTGGACGCGGTTCGACTTACCCTTTGTTTGAGGTCTCCAGGGCGATAGAGCTTTTGCAAACGTTCACACGCACATCTTTACACTGAAGGAAATTACCGCGGCTGCAGACGTAATACGGTGGGGGGGGGGTCGCGCAGAAGATCCCAGGAAAACAACAGCCCTCGAGAAAGCCCAGTGAATCCTACAAGCTGCCGTGGGGGCCTCCTGAGTCCCGATGACCGCCAAGCAAGCAGGGTCCGCTGCGAACTGCAGCCGCCTCGGAGTTTCGGCTAGAGTCCACCCTCCTTGTTTCCCTTCTCTCTTTCTGTCCCCCTCTCCCTTCCAGCCAGGAGCAGTCCAGGCTCCTATCAGAAACGCTTCAACCCTTTTCCATCAGGAGGGGAGGAGACGGAGACGCTGGGGGGGGGAGGAGGGAGGGAGCAAAAGGGGCTGCCAGCTCTCACTCTGCGCTGATGTCAACTAACCAATTTAAGAGTTAACAGGGCACTTATTTACGCGCAGCTCCCCACCAACAACCCTGGTCGTGGGAATTAAGATATATGTCGAAGCTTGATAATGGCTCTTAAAGAAATCCGGCCAGCGCCTCTTTGGGAAATAACGTTTGGGGATCTTTTTGAACTCTGTTTTGAGTGCATGAGATTTTCACCAGTTTTTCTCACCCCGTTTACATCCCAGAACGATCGCTTATACCGAATCTGATTTACCGACCGCGTGGTTTGCCGCTGTTACTACCCCACCCCCGTTCCCGCGCCTGCCTTGCCTGTATGCCAAGCCCGACAGTACGAATTGCCTTGCAAATGCATGGATGTTCTGTGCTGGGTGATTTACAAAAGGGCAAATGACCAAGGACAGAAATGCAAAGGGAAGCGGGGGGGGGGGCGGGCGGGCGGCGGGAAGAAGCAGGCTACGAAATGTGCATTTTCTTTTAATTCCTTAAGCGTGGGGTATTATTCGAAATCAGAACTGATAGCTAGGCAGAGAGAACTGCTGGCGCTGCTGCTTCCCGGGGAGAAACCGGACTGAGCTGGCGGGGGAGAAGCGTTTGGGGACAGTGAGAAGGCGCCTTGAAAGAGCAAGGAACTTCCAGCGAGTGGAAACGTGAGCCCTTGTAAAATAAACAGAAGATATTTGCCTTGTGATCGCCTTAAAAGCAACAGCAAACGCTGCCCCCGAGCTATCCACACTCTTTCGCCCACCCTTCAGTGTATGGGCAGGTGGGGCAGTGTTGCAATCCCACGGATAGCAGAAAGCGCTGAAGAGCTCGGCTTGCAGCAGAAACGTGGACCGTAGAGGGCAGTAAGGGGCTAATTAAAGAGACGCCTCAGCCCACCCCTACCCCTTAGGTCAGATTTGGAGGTGCGGTATTAGAGACGAGTCAACCCCTTTAATGGAACGATTAGAAAATCCATAGGAAGAACACCCAAGCGCGCGCACACAAAAAGCATCGATAAGTAAAACAAAAAAAACCGCCCATTTGAAACGGAGAATATATATATATATATATTTGCAGCACAGAGAAAACTGTGTACCTTGCTCTGGGCATCGTGCCTAGGGGGCGCTTGGGAAGCAGCGAAGAAAACAGGCTCCTGTCGCCGCCCGCCGCCTCGCCCGGACAATGTGCGAACAGATCCCGAAGTCGATTGTGTTGGTTTCAGAGAAACTCGCTTCCAGTTTTTTTTTTACGTGTTTTGATGGCTACAATTCTGCGAACACTTACGCGAGAGTAAGCCCACCCACCCCCGGGGAACTCAACGGGGTTTTACTTCCGAACAGAATCATACCATTGTAGAGTTGGAAGGGACCCCGAGGCTCATCTAGGGCAACGCTCCCCACCTGAGTCTCACAGTTGTGCACATTTTTAAAGCTGTAATCCCAGGCACGCTTGATTTGGCTTGCAAATCCTTTGCCGCCGTTTCAGCCCTTGGTGCTACATAAGCCTGCATGATGGCTTGCATACGGACCCATCCGAATATAACGCATCTCTGAGGGAGCCTTGAGGAGCAAAGCCAGCCTCTCCGCTGCTGCTGCTGCTGCCACCTTTTGAAAACAAGCCGCCCTACAGCGCATAGAAGAGAATGGAGGAGTACAGTTTGTTGCGCCCCACACATTCCAGAGATATCGAATGGAAAACATTCGCATTATAAAGGTCCATTTGCGGGAGGGGGGACCCTACTCACAGTAAAATGGTCCACTGTTTAAACTGGGGGCAGGAGGGGGGAAAGACCTTTTCCAGCCGGAGATCAGCCTCCCCTTCCGAGGAACCACCGAGGGCGCCATGCTAGCGGTGGGCGGAGCCAAAGGCAAAAGTGGCGGGAACAACAAAAGTAAATCTCACCTCTTATGCTTCTACTCACATACTGCTCTCTGTTCTCCATCCAGTAGAAGCAAGAGACAGTGAGTGTTCAAAGACACCTTTTAGCCAGACAAAAAACATTCAGGGTGCAGAAGCAAGGGGAGACTTCTGGCGACCAAACAGAGATGCCTGGAAGACACATTTCTTCCTCAGGCATACAGTTTCCCACCCCTAGGAAGGAAAGCTGAATGCCACTCCTGTTTGGTTTTTCCTCAAAGGGGTTGTGGGGGTACACTTCTTATGCACCCACTTGTTTGCAAATGCCACTGCCTCAGTTTCTCCATAAGTTTGGAATAATATTGACCTTCATGTGGTGCCTTGGCTATGAAGTTTATATATGACCCCTGGCTCCAATCTAGCAGAGTATTATGTGCATTTAAGCCATTTAGGTTACAATCCTAAACACACTTAACTAGGAAGTAAGAGCCTTTGAATTTGCTTCAAAGTAAGCATGCATAGGATTGTTTCATGGTACAATCTTGGACAGCCATGGCCAAACTTGGCCTTCCAGATGTTTTGGAACTACAATTCCCATCATCCCTAACCACTGATCCTGTTAGCTAGGGATGATGGGAGTTGTAGTCCCAAAACATCTGGAGGGCCAAGTTTGGGGGTGCCTGATCTTGGGCATGCCTACTATGGGCGTAGCCAGGATTTTTGTTATGGGGGCAGGCCTTTTGTAACGGGGGGCAGAACCTCAGTTTCTTATGTATTTTACTGAATTTTATTGATTGGGGGGGCAGTTGCCCCTCCCTGCCCCCCTAGCTATGCCCATGATGCTACTCAGAAGTAATCCCTAATAGGTTCAATGGGGCTTACTTCCATGTATGTGGGTAAAGGACTGCAGTCTCAGTGAGCTTTCCCATCCTCTGTGCTAGAATGCGACCTACTAGTACATTTTTTTTTAGTCTCTCGCCCATTTTTATTCTTTATTCACTTATATTTATGTGTCCAGGAATCAAAATGTTTAAAAACAATCCATTTAAGTTTCATAATCACAAAACTTTAAACATGCTGAATTGGGGGATTTCACCCATAATTTTGCTTATTGATCACTTTGCCCCAGTTAATTCTGCACAATAAAACAATCAACTCAGCTTCATTAACTATGCACCCTCAAATCAGTGAAGTATATTTTTGCTGTGTTCTTAAGCTGTTATCTGTACCTTCCTAACGCTGCTTGAAGCAGCCAATTAAAAACCCTATTACAACCTGGATAACAAGTGCAAATAATAAAGCAAAATGAGTGCACTGTGCTGTAATCAATTTGCTATGTGTTATTTTTAACAGTTTCTTCAAGCGTTGCCATTTAAAAGGCACTAATATGAATTCAGGATTCTTATGCATTTGTTTTTTGGCTATTTAACTCACTGGTATTTGGCAGGGCTTTTTCTTGAAGCCATGAAAAATTAAAGGTTATTTCACAAGCAAATATCCTAAAATAGCACACCTTTTCTCAAATAGTAGTAATAAAGCTTAAGGTCTAATGCAGGATGGCTAAACTGTGGTGATCCAGATGTTGTCCCAGTTCCCATAACCTTTGGGTGCGCTGCTTGGGGCTGATGGTCCAGCAACATCTGGAGAGCCATAGGTTTCCCATTCTTGTTCTAAACATGGAGGGGCGATACACCATGTGAAATGCCAATCCCTCTAGCAAATGCCACATTTGTGCAGCTCTTGGCTATCAAACATGATCTGTCATGGTTCCAGATACTAATCTGATCCCATAAGCACACTCCCAGACACTTTGGATACACTGCTGATGCCACCCCAGTCAGAGACTCTGCTAGCAAGGACAGCTATATTCCGACACACAGAGGAAGTCAAGTCATGTAGGCTAAACCAGGAAATCCCTGTTGCAACATCACACTCCCCAAACTCAGAAGAAACACAAAACCAGACAGTGACCCCGGGCATATCCAGGGGAACTCTGAGATGCTCTCTGCTAAAAGCACAAACATGCTCAAGAGTTTTCAGGTTCAAATATCCCTGTGGGGGAAAAAACCTCTACATCCAATGGGGGCGGGATATATCACCAAGCAGCAACAAGAAGCAAATAATTATTCATTGGTGCAGAGAGGGAGAGAGAGAGCAGGGAGAGCAGCCATGGGCATTCAGACACTAGGCCAAAGTGTGCAGGCATGTTGGAGAGGCTGTGCCATGCTAACCAGAGATGCATGTTTGCAGGCAAGGAGATGGAAGCTATGTCAGTGCCAGGCATGCCACCATTATTGGAGGATTGAGATAGCCCAGAATATTGCTGGATGACACTTCAAAGAACTAGTAATAGAGATGCCTGCTGCTCAGCAAGGCTGGGTAGGGGGCACACCCCAAATATATTCTCAAAGCTATGGAGGCCTGGAGAGGCACGACTAAACACTTCACTATGGGGGTGTCCTCAGGAAGCCACAGCCCCACAGACTCAGAACATGCCTGGCAATGGCAGGAGCCCATTGCCTGATCCACAACTCAGAGGCTGTGGGAGCCCCTGTGAAGTCATTACACCACAGACCCAGAACCACACATGCCAACCCTGATCAGGAGCTCCACAGCCCCCAGCTACAAGGCCTTAAAGTAGGACCTGTTCCAGGATGGCATAGAGGAACCAAGAGTACTCAATGGGCCAGTTCTTCTCCCAGTGGTAGGCTGAGATATCAACTTTCTAACAGGAGAATGAACACAGTTCACCATAAGGTTCCTATTCATGACACACCCACCTCCTACAACTCCATGCTTCATGTGGAAGAACATGCAGGGATGCCCACTTTCCAGGACCAGGCAGCAGCATAAAGATGAGGGCCAGGGGGACTGTGAGGCATGGCAGGGGTGGACCAGTTGGAGTGAACGCCACAGCTATGCCACCAAAGAGTACTAAATAATGCCATTTCTTACCATATTCCACACAGCTGCTTTGGCACCTGCAGCCATGCAACTCATCACCATCACAGCAATTACACCAGAGGAGGTCTTCTGTCACCAACATAACTGGCATTTGGGAATTGGACTGGATTTCACTGGCTTCTCGGTCAATTCTAACTCAATTTCATTAACTGGGCAAAGCAAAACACAATTGTTCCTAATAACTAGAGTCACCAACCCCTGATCATGTAATATACATGAGCTGTGACAAAGGAAATTCGCAATTTTACAAATTAAAATATGCAATAGTATTCTAAGAACTGCACAACTTGATTCAATCTGATAAACTGCAGGAGTTTGTACTTATTTGGGGGGAAACCACCAGATTTAGGGCAGTGCAGGCAGTTCCTCTGCACAGGGCACTGAGCCAAGGCAGCATCATTGAAAAGATCCATTTGGGGGTGCCAAATTTTGGCCTTGCTCAGGGCACCATATTACCAAAGTTTGCCCCTGCATATATTTCATTATCTGCCGTGAACATGGCACCTGAATTGGTGCACAACACAATAAAATTGCTAAACCAGTTTGCTTGGCAAGCACAAGGTCCCAGGTATAATCTCCAGGCAGAGCTGGGGCAGATCTCTGACCAGAAACATGAAGTTCTGCTGCCAGTCAGTGTTGACAGTACTGCGCTAGATGGACCAAGAGTCTGACTCAGTATAAGGCACCTTACTGTATGTCCCCCCCATACACAAATTTTCAGAGACATTTGCAGAACCATTTGCTTCCTAAGCATTTCCTTTGCAGAAGCAATTTAAAAATATTAACAACTTGTATTTTCACCACATAATGGGCAATCCCGTAACACATTCAGTGCTTGGTTGCCAGTGGTTTGGAAGAAATTGCTTTGTTGACTGTATCATATGCTGAACAGGTTGTAGGAATGCTAACTGCACATATCACAGTCAACATGGATCTGCTTTTGCATCCTTTAGTTTCATTTCAGAATAGATTTTGACGCATTCATTTTTCGTTTGAATTCCAACCATTCCATTCCATTGCTTTTTTTTTTTTTTGTTAATTTCTCCACTATTCTTTCTTTTTTAAATTACACGGTTTCCTCGACAACATGTCCTATATTTTGTGAGATTCATTGCACTGTATCCTTATTTCCAACAGCCCAAACAAGACAATGCTCTGCAAACAGATCTGTCTGCTAGAGCCCAAATTCCTGCAGAGTTCATGCAAGCACAAATAAATGTTAGATTCGTTTTTTAACCACTAGGTGGAGTACATGTGTTCTTATGCAGCCTTTCAATGCAGGGCGGGGGAGGGAGACTACCGGTACTTTGTTATGGATGCTACTGGCTTGCCTTCCCCACGGTCAGAGAAGCACAATGAATCTGTTGGATCCCCCATATAATGGGCATATAAACATTATATATTTGAAAGCCTTACTTTTATATGGTGCTTACATTCTACAGGCCACACTACAAGTAATATAGCAGCTTAAATTCGTCAGGTTGTGATAGTTTCCTCACCCACAGAAAAAACTTTAAACCTACATTCCAACTTTTAAAAAATCCTTGTTTCAGGTAGGATGCATTTCTGTGGAAGTTACTGTTTTCAGTACTTCATATACAATGTAGTTAAATTTTTTGATTTAATAGTCAGAAGCTCAACACATAGATTTGGGGTTAACAGCAGCAATATGGCAGCCTCCATGAGCTCAGTAAGAGAATAATAAATAACAACAACAACAACAAGGCCATTTGTGTTGCCACTGCACTGTCGCTGCTGCCACTGAAGGGAAACCAGGAGAGCTGGAGGAACTGCGTGACAACACATCTTTTTGTGCAGGATCAGTTTCAAAACTGATTTTCCTGGCAGCCTGCTGGGACTAGAAGCCCCAGGGAACCGGGCAGCTGTGCAGCGAGGCTCATCCAATGGCTTGACGCATGTTGCGCAAACTTCTTCTTCCACCAGCAAGTGGGCACTGGTCATGAGTGGAGGCTCAACAGTCCACATATTCAGAAAACAGCCACTGAAGAAGAAGATGGCTGTGCCCAGGAGGAGGAAAGCCTGACTTGCCCCTATTTCCCATGTGGCTTCTCCCTGGGGCACTCTTCTCCCACCGGCCTTCAAGTCCCACAGGTCTTCTGACGCAGTTTAAACCACTGCACAGGTGAGCAGCAGCTCCATCTTCGGTTTTGTTCATTCCTTCTGTTTTTAAAAGAGACTTCTTCTTCTAAATATTTTGTTTTATTTAAAAGTAAAATAGAATCACAAGCTCGCTCCAGGCACTGCAAACTCCCCAGCTGTCACTTGCGGAAACAGAGGAGTCAGGTAGCATGGAGCTGCTGAACTTTCCCACACACTTCAGGAAGAAAGGGGAGGAAGCAAGAGAGAGAAGGGGAAAGGGAGAGGCAGACAAAGCAAAGAAAGAAAGAGGAAGAGGAGTAGGGAAAATTAAAACAACAACAACAACAACAAGGATGCAGGATTTAAAAGAATTTGTGATGGTGGTCCCCCCCCCAGACTTTTTACTGCTGTTGTTCAAGAGAGGCTCTCTAGGGAGATCAGCTATCTTTGGAGGTGCCCAGATAAAGCAGAAATCAGAGAGAAGAGAGGCTAGTTAAAACTAATATCAGCAAATAAAAAGTATTGTACTTCCAGCTCAAACATGACAATCATGGTCGCTTGACCCCAGAGTTTTGAGAACCCCATTGAAACACCCAGCCTCTCGGGGGAATGAAAGGGGAACCCAAGACGCAAAGTGAAACAGACCAACAATATACCCCTAACCCCAAAGCAAAACCACACACGGTCAAGTTCAGGGACAACGAAGAAGTCAAAATGGCAATGATCAAGGACAAGGTGGAAATCAAAGAAACGACAGTGACTTCACACAGCAAGCACACACCACCACAACCAGACCTGAAGGAACTTGAACAGAAAATAACAGAAGCGATCCAAACCTCTGTAACGGACTCACTGTGCCAAGCCTGGAGGGACTTAATGACCCCATTGGAGCAGCAGATCAAATAACTAAACTCCAAATTTGAGACTCTATCAGCACTTTTACCACCTTGGAGAAGAAGACTCAGATACAAGACAAACAAATTAACCACTGTCAGAAGGAAAACACAGACATGAGAAACAAACTAGCTGACGCCAAAAATCTCAATGGGTGCTGCAACATTCACATTCACAACCTTCTTGAAAAAGTGGAGAAAATAGACCAAACAAGTTTTGTCGTGCAATGGCTGAAAACCCCGTTCCCAGACCTGCCACTCAATGTGGAGAACCTGGAAAGGGCACACAGGGCTCTGAAACCCATCCTGAAAGCTGGCACACCATCCCCCCCCACACACACATGGGACATCATTGTATGCTTTGTCTGGAACAGACTCAATAAATTAACCTCCCTGTGAGGGGTAGGCAACCTAAGGCCTGGAGGGCAGATGTGGCCCAATCGCCTTCTCAATCCGGCCCATAGACAGTCTGGGAATCAACGTGTTTTTACATGAGTAGAATGTGTCCTTTTATTTAAAATGCATCTCTGGGCATAGGAATTTGTTCATTTTTATTTTTATTTTCAAAATATAGTCTGGCCCACCACATGGTCTGAGGGATGGTGGACCAGCCCACGGCTGAAAAATGTTGCTGACCCCTGCCTTACAGGATCTTTCACAGGAGACTCTGCATCCTTGCACATCAACTCTCCAACAAGCAGGAATAAAAGACTGATGGGGCTTTCCCTCTGCACCTAATCTCAGACTGGGATAGAGGGTAGGGAGCAAGATGTTGCAAAATGCTGCATTTGATTAACTGAAATCATCCCAGGTTTACGAGAACCTGCAAATCACTTGTAGTTGGTAAAGCCAGTGCTTCTCCCCACCAGCCCAAAATCTATAATTCACTAGCCAGCAGTAGTTCATGCCATTGGATCCACACAGTGATAAGAAGAGAAATGCTTTCTCCTGCAACCAGCTGTAACATTACACACAGGTTTGAAGGATAAAAAAGAAAGGAGAACATTTCTTGAGAGGGGGTCTCTACATTTAGACAATTACAAATCTATAGGGATTGACAATTGGTGGCATTTTAACTAAGCTCTTCCTCTCTCCAGGTGTCATGTACAATCATTCCAATAGACCCCCTCAGTTCTGCCATGCTAGAAGATGAAAATTAACAAAGCCAACATAAATATTTATTCAGAAAGCATTGTTCATTACCCGCTGCCACTACTGTAAGTGGCTGAAGAATGGTTACTTTGTACCTGCTTAGTGCTGGAATAATCTACTCATTCACTGAAATCGAAATATATTTATATAACAGCACTGAGGATCTATTGGCAGTCACTGTGCTGAATGTGTCCACCCTACAGGGATGCAGGTTGGATTTGGCAGTCCACTCTTGTCATTTTCAGCCAGTTAGTTAAAATTTTGGGGTGATGCCCATTCACAACATGCAACCCCAGGACCATCACCTGTTTCACACACCTGCTGCTCCTGGTGGCTGCCAGCGTTTCAGTCATAGACTCCATGCTACTTTCACAAAAGTTCCCTTTCCTCAGAGATCTTCAGGTAAATCTTTGCTTAGGGAGGCATCTTAACTCAAAAAGCAACATCAAAGAGGACATATGATAGTCTTTTGGGGTAAATGCCCCAACCTGGAGGCATTGAGTAAACACCACACTCTTAAAAAATAAATAGTGTTGTGCAACATGGTTAACATTTTAGCAAGCTGCATATCAAATGGGAGTCTGTTGATCCTGGGGCGTAGCTGTCCTCCTATCTAGTGTATTCATAGGCAGTGAATACTGGTATGGCTTCCAACGGACGTGAGAAACATGATAAACAGAGAGTTTGGCAAATAAGCAGCTGTGGACAAGGAATGTCACCACCAGAAGGATGTGATAGATTAGCCAAAAGGAATCAAGTGTGGTCATCATGCTACACATGGAATCACTACAAACTTCCCTCAGTGACCTATGAACTTCCAGAAACTGCCTGTACTCAGGCCATACAACCTTCTTGAGGCACAAAAGGGAATGCAACTACAGCAAGCTGTAAGAAGCCTCTGGACTAGCATAAATAGGAGGAGTCTGGCTTTCTTATCTTTCCCTGTTAATGAAGCAGTACTTCATTGCTCACCAAAAATAGCTTTAGGTGCTGCATTTAGATGTTCACTCAAAATATGTTCAGGGTAAGCTCTCCTGAGTGATCAGGTGGGCCGCTGATTCTATTTTCTATGTCCCTATCTGGATATCATACAGAATAGGCATCATCTTAAAGGTTTGTGATAGGTTTGGATCTCAGAATTAAGATGCTGGTGATATAGTGTAAAAATGTGAGCCCTAGGGGCACTATTCTATAAAACATCCATTAGTATGCAGGGAATTGTTTTTAGACAACCATAACAGCAATAAGATTTAATTATAATTTTGCCACAGAGGAAGAGAACTGGTGCTTGAAAACAAGAGCAACCCACTTTTCTTATGAGACAAACAAATTGAAAGTGTTTACCCAAAATGCCCAGGGACAAGTTACCTAATTTATTTATTTATTTATATTTTCTTGCCCATCATCTTAAAGCTATTCATGTGGCAAAAGAGTAGCAGAGGTCATTTTAGGCTAAACTAGCACAACTTATGCAACTGCATTGGTTTCCAAGACAACAAGTACGGTAAGTTGCTGCTCTTGTCTGGATCACTTTTCTCAAAAGTAAAAGCTCGGGGTTTACAGGCCTTAGGCTCTAACTTTACTTGGAAATATTGAAGGACAAGCATAACTTCTGGCAGGTAGATGTTATGAAATACATCTTCTGGATAAAAAAAGGATGTAGAATTCTCTTATTGAAAAGGAGGATAACGTATAATAAGAACAGTGTTACTGACAGCTGACACTGCTTGTGATGTGTCATCTCCCTGTGTCTTATATCTCAGCTGTCACAATTGGCTGTTAAAAAGAAAAATATGCAAGGAGACTGGGCCACATACAGAGTGCTAATAGAAGAAATTAATGATAACTTCAAACTGAAATAATTTGAAGAAATTAGAAGACATTTGACAGACTGGCTACAATATTTTCAGATAAATGAAAGATTGAGCTTAGATAAAAAGGAAGGTCTTGCAAAAGAAACATCTAGATTTGAAAAAGAATTAATTCAATATAAAGGAAAATAAATTTCAAGAATATATAATCTCCTCTTAGAATGGGAGGTGAAAGAAGAATTGGTGAAAGGGACAATGGTGAAATGGGTGCAAGACCTAGGGTATAACATCTATATGGATCAATGGGAGAAATTATGGAGGGAGGGTATTAAATTTACGGCATGCTACAATCTCAGAGAATATATTATGAGAATGCAATACAGATGACACCACACTCCAGCAAAACTTGTGAAGATGTATAAAAATAGATCACCAACTTGCTGGAGGTGTAAAGACGATATAGGGTCATATACGCACATCTGGTGGGAATGCACAGCCATTAAGGAATTTTGGAATAACATCTATAATGAATTTAAAAAGTTATTTAAGTTCTCATTTAAGAAAAAACCTGAAACCTTCCTCCTAGGTATAATGTCGCCAGAAATTAAAAAAAGATGTTAGACCACTTTTTATGTACATGACAGTAGCAGCCAGGATCTTAATTGCAAGAAACTGGAAAAGTGATAAAACACCTACAATAAATGAGTGGCAGGTCCAAATGATAGAATATCTGCAGTTGGCCATGATGACAGGGAGAGTCAGAGGTTAACCAAAACAGAAAGTACAGAGAGAATGGAAAATATTAAAGAATATCTAGAAAGCTATTGTAATAATAAACATCTCCTGGCAGAACTAGAATGATTCTTGTAAAATAAGAAACATAATGTTTTTGGTATCTGATAAAAAGAAAAAAGGTAATACAGTAATTTGGAACTGTGTGTGACAGAACAATAGAAATAATAATAAGGTAAAGGTAAAGGTACCCCTGCCCATACGGGCCAGTCGTGTCCGACTCTAGGGTTGTGCGCCCATCTCACTTAAGAGGCCGGGGGCCAGCGCTGTCCGGAGACACTTCCGGGTCACGTGGCCAGCGTGATGAAGCTGCTCTGGCGAGCCAGCACCAGCGCAGCACACGGAAGCGCCGTTTACCTTCCCGCTATAAAGCGGTACCTATTTATCTACTTGCACTTAGGGGTGCTTTCGAACTGCTAGGTGGGCAGGAGCTGGGACCAAAAGACGGGAGCTCACCCCGCCGCGGAGATTCGAACCGCCGACCATGTGATCAGTAAGCCCTAGGCACTGAGGTTTTACCCACAGCGCCACCCGCGAAATAATAATACAATGAGTCTAATTAGAAGTTAAATGTGTTTATTCTTTCTGTAATTTTTTTTATTAATGTTTTTTCCTTCTTTTTCTCCCCCCCTTCCCCCCCCCCCTTTTCCCTCCTTTGGTCTTCTTTCTTTCTTCTCGCTTTCTTCTTTTCGTCTTCTTTCTGATTTGCTAAGAAAGAGATAAAGCTAAATATGAAAAGTTGACTAACTCAAAGTGATTTTTTGTAGATTGTTAACTCTTGTTAAAGATGGTCAACTGTAATGAATTGATGTATTAGTTATTACTGATTTATTGTTATTGCCGAATCTTAAATAAAATGTATTTTGGATTGTGGGGAAAAAAATATTATGACATAAGATTTAATGGATTGCAGCCCACTTCATCAGATGCATGAAGTGCTATTCCTAGTTGCAGATAGGTGCCTTGATGGGAGCCAGAATAGTGTAGTGGTTAAGAGCTGTGGACTCGTAATCTGGTGAACCGGGTTCACTTCCCCACTCCTCCACTTGCAGCTGCTGGGTGATCTTGGGCTAGTCACACTTCTCTGAAGTCTCTCAGCCCCACTCACCTCATAGAGTGTGTGTTGTGGGGGAGGAAGGGAAAAGAGAATGTTAGCCGTTTTGAGACTCCTTAGGGTAGTGATAAAACGGGATATCAAATCCAAACTCCTCCTCCTCTTCTTCTTCTAAATATGTGTGGGGAAGAATTGTTCTACAAAACCTCTGTGGTGTTTAATTTGTTATGCCAATTTCATAAAGGCAGCTCATCACTTGATGTTGAAGTCATCCAATAAGGAATCTGCATTTGCCAAGTCAGATCCAGATATTGTCCAAACCATATCTTGGTCAACGCTAGAGGAGAACATTCAGGAATGCTATAGTGCTCCATTCACTGGCATTCATCCTCAGCTTTTGTCAGCCAAGATGTGTACGAAGGCAATTACAGGAAAGGCCATATGGAAAACTGACCTTTAAAGCTGCAGGGGAAAGTGAGTGTGGTTCAACCATTCTTGTATTTTTTCCTTCATGCCTCCACCATTCTCTCACTCACACAGACACAAACACACAATTATGAGCAGAGAACAACTACAGCTGCACAGGGAAGATGATGGAATCGTTTTATGAAGAAATCTCAGTCTCATTTGTGGGAATGGTAGGGGGGGAAATAAGGGGTTTGATTATTATTCTGTCAGGGTAACTCAACAAAACACCTGCATGACACTAGAACCTATTACATTACCTAAAAATGAGGTAGAATGCCATATACTATACATAATCTTAACAAAGTGTCCCAGCTTCCTCCTTGCATGCAGTATCCTGTGATCTGAGCCACAGATAAAGAAAAATGATTGCAGCAAAGAGTGGAATTCATGCAGGAACAGAGTGGTTTCCTGCTGTAACATTCAGTGATTAATAACATGCAAACCTTCCCAGCACAGCATCATGTTCTCAATTCAGCATAGACATCACAGCACATGGTTTAAAGACAAAAAGGCACTTTATCCTGTCTGTTGGACACCCTATTAAAAAAGGGCAACCTGCAGCTTTCCAGTGGCCTCTTTTTTTCTTTTTTTAAAAGTACAATTCAGGAGTTCTGCCTTTCAAGAGCAGGGCATTGTTCCTTAATACACTGCCTTGCAATGTCAATGAATAATCGAACACTCTGAGTGAATTACAGGAATTTTGAGCAAGAAGCACTTTGAACACAATGTAATCAAGATCTCTGTGTTACCAAACTCACTGAAATTGGGAGGTGTTTCTTACACGTTATAAGACTGTACAGCAGTGCAGCTGTAATTTGTCTTCTCAGGTCTCGCTCTAAGCAGCCTAATTCTTTAACTTGTATAATCAATTTCAACCACTTTCTCCAAAGTAGCCCATGACCTTTGCAGCAGTGACCTTTGTATCACCAGAACAGTCTCAGGTGCTATACATCTATTCTAGCCAGAACAAAGATCATGCTTTACTGCTTTGGTGCCAGTTCACAAACTCAGATTTCCATAGTACCAGTACAATCAAAAAAAGTATTCATTATCCCTGAACTAGGGCATCTCCCAAAATCGGAACAGTTGAGTGATTAACAGGTGATAGTCTCATAGATGCTTTATTTCGAAACTGTGGTGCACAGTAAATATACACAAATAAATAATTCCCTGAAATTTACTTCCACACAACACATTGGCCCAGGACATGGGCATAACCAGGATTTTTTTGGGGGGCAGGCTTTTATTGGGGGACAGAACCTCAGATTTGCATTGATTTTTGTTGATTTTTATTATTTAGGGGGGCAGTTGCCCCTCAGTCCCCCCTGACTTTGCCCATGGCCAAGGACAGTCTTTGATGTCTAAAATGAAAGATTCTGAGGCTTAAGTCAATTCTTTCTTTCACTATCCTTTCTTTCAATTATCTCAGACGTTCAAGTTTTCTTTCACATCAACACTGTGAGATAGGTTAGACTGAGTGATAGCAATGGCCACAGTATTCCAGTGAGTTTCACAACTGAATTCATTTGTGTAGCGAGGCCCCGGGCCCCGCAGCCCCCTCCGAAATAAATACACAAACACAAGTATATCGGGTTAATGGGATAAATAAGGCCACAACTTTATTGGTTACAGATGTGAGCAGTTTGGCTAAGGCAATTGGGTGAAGCAAGACTATATTCTGACTCCCGCCTGTCTGCAGGAAGTCTCATAAGGGTCAACCACTGGAAGGAGGAGCCCTATGATACATCAATTAAGAGCACCCCCAGAGTCATCGATGGGGTCACCCTAGCCCAGGCCCAGGCCTTGGACAGGAACCACACCCAGGATCCCTTTAATGGGATACCCTTAACGAGGAGGGGCAGGCAGAGGCAACAACCTCCCCTCCCATAATGAGGCTTACCCAATGCCTAATCTTACAAAGTTGTGACGATTGCTACTAGGTAGGTGAAAACCAAATGGCTAGTGCCAATTTTGCCAAGTGGAAAAATTCCTACCCGGCCCCAACAACCAGGCAACCGACACAGCACGGCCAAAGTCAATCCACGCAACAAAGGGGGGTGGGCGGGCTGGGAGATCCGAAGAATGGAGGCAAAAGGAGGCTGCTTCCCTGGCCACACCACAATTTAAACAGTCATAGCCACACCTCCAGGCAAACCTGATTGGCTGGCCGGGGGGCGTGACACGGCTGGGCATCCTCCTGATTTGGGATGCATTCCTCCACCCACTGCCAAGTCGCTGAAAGGACCCGAATTCCCGCCCGCAAAGCAGCCCCCCCAAAAGGGGGAGCTGACTTCCCTGCTTCAAGAACAGCAGTCTGTGGCAGCCACTTCATACTGGTTCTTGCAAGTAACATCCTGAGTGACCTGGTGACCCAGAAACCTTTCCTCTGTTGCCTAATACATAGATTTCAGTTTATTCAGTGGTGAAAGGCACTCTGCATATGCCAGAAGCCATCCATTATTAGGATTGCTTAAAATTACCAATGGTTGCAATCTAACATATAAAACAGGCCCTGGAGCTAAATTCAGCTGAGACCTGGCTCTTAAGAGCCTGTAAAGCACACTCACTGTTGAAATACTACCTTGTCTTAAAAGCAACTCATCAGGTTTAGATCTTTGATCAGCTAGACACATTCCCTTAATCCTCTGATATTACAGTATATTGCTCCAATGCCAAACCCCAGCAGACTTTCTCAGACTACCACATCCAAATTCTTTTTGTTGGTTTTTTAATGTTAAAAAGGCACAATTGATCCCCTCTCACTGAGAGCTGGCCCAATATATTTTGCTGACTGAGGTAAAGCAGCACATGATATCCCATACTTTCCAAAACACCCAAGGCTGGCCAACTTTTGTTCAGCACCTGAGGCAAAAAAAAAAATCCCATAAACATTTCTTTCCCACACCCTGCTTATAACAAAAATGCAAAAATAACAAATAGGCTTTAAAGAAACCTGCTGACTTGGTGCCCTTTAATAACACACAAAATCACCTGCTGAGGCAGTGCCTTGTCTGGTCTGAAAAGAGGCAAACTAGTGGTCAAGCTGGAGGTAAGACTCACTGAGTATAGAGTTCTAGGGCTCTGATGTTGCTTTAGAGCAGGCTTCCTCAACCTCGGCCCTCCAGATGTTTTGAGACTACAATTCCCATCATCCCTGACCACTGGTCCTGCTAGCTAGGGATCATGGGAGTTGTAGGCCAAAAACATCTGGAGGGCCAAGGCTGAGGAAGCCTGCTTTAGAGCTCTGGAGACTTGAGTCTTGTGTAGTAAAAGCAGCTAAATCTCAGCTGTTAGCCCCACTTGCTCTAGAACAGTCTTTCCCAACCTTGGGTCTCCAGCTGATTTTGGACTACAACTCCCATCATCCCTAGCTAGCAAGGGCAGTGGTTAGGGATGATGGGAATTGTAGTTCAAATACAGCTGGAGACCCAAGGTTGGGAAACACTGCTCTAGAAGATGCCTTTTTAATTAAAGAGGCCCAGCCCACTCAAGTAGTTTCCTATGGTGTCAAAGCCTCTGAATTCACTGGGTCTTGGAGTCCTCCAAGTCTGAGGATGGCAGCGCCATATCCTTGGGTTTCAGGGATGCTAGTCTCTGGATAATACAGTTCTAGCTGATCTTATGGAAATACAGTCTTTTAATGATCTTGTGACCAAATAAATCCAATTCAAAACCTGACCTCAGATAGACAATTGCTGCACATGGAAGTTCTACTTTTGACAATTTGCTTTTACTGGAATGGATGTTCATTTCTCCTTTGGTCATACAGTCATAATACTTATTAGGATTCCTTTGTATTCAAATGATATATTGTCTACTTTTTATGCCCTTAATGAATAAATGTGTTGAGGTGTGCGTAAGTGTTGGTTTTTTGTATGTATGTATGTGTATGTACGCAAACATGCATTGTGGGGATGGGGTACCAAACTGAGTCAGTCCTGAGTTAGGCTTCAGATAAACTCATTATTCACTGCATTATTCACTTGTCTTTTTATATCTTCAAGGGTTCCCTGCTGGTCTCCCATCCAGGCACTGACCTGCTTATCTTCAGCCAAGGCTGCTGCTATATCATGGACTGTGCTATGAAACTGAACAGCAGCAAATTCAGCACGGAGAAAATAAAACACCTTTTTTTTTGCACACAGTGCCTAATTAATCTATATAATTCCTTGCAATAAGATGTGATGGCTAATATGTTAGATGACATTAAACAGGATTAGACAAATTAATGGAAGGAACTGCCATGGCTGTTAGTCATGGCACTATGTTCCAAACCATGTACAGAGGCAGTGTGCTCCTAATCCTAGTTGCTAGGGCATTCTTGTGCAGTTGTATAGTGTTTGTTATTTATTTTATTATATTTATTGGATGCGTTTCCACCCTGGGACCATATGATGAAGGTTAGGCTGCACATGATGAATAGAAATAGGAAGCAACGGCAGAGAAGGCTGTTGCCTTAAAACCAGGGATTATGAACCCATGTGTCTTGAGTCCTACAAAAGCATCACGGAGAGGTTGGTCAGAGCCAGAGGAGTAGGAGAAGCTTGAAGAGATTGTGTTGGAAGATCCTGGGTAGGGACTCAGTGGGTCGCAGGTTACCTGAGCCTCAAGAGGTATCTGATCCCAGGGAGAGACCCAGTGGCCAGGTGTGGGTGTGTGGAGAATTAGATATTGCTGAAGGCTCAAGTGGGCTACTGGAAGATTGTTACACTCCTGTCCCTCCTGGTCTACTGCCTTCTGTTGAACAGCCGCCTTTGGCACCTCCTCCTGCCAGTGCTGGCACAAGCAAACTTCACAGAACTACATCTCCCTTGAAAGACCGCTTGTTTACTTGCTGAATTTCAGGCTCCAGCAGTAAAGCTGTGTCTCCCCACTCTTCAAAAGGAAGGTGCAGGAAGCATGTCACTTGTTGCCTCTTGCATTTAGCCTCTTGTGACTCTGCTTAGTTCTGTAACCTATAACCTGCCTTTTAAACTAATATGATCTACATATTAAAGCTTTTGGCATAAACTGAGTTGTGTGTAAAAGTTGTTTGTTGGATGGGAAGGGCCAGGATGCCGTGGTGTGGTCTCTTAATTTCTGTTGGACTCCATCACTCTCCAACCCCAACGGTCAAGGGTGATGGGAATTGTCATTCAGCAACATCTCAAAGCCCTGATTATGAGCATCCTGTTGGACACTGTGGGAAATACCATGCATATGCACCAGGAAACAAGTCATGTGATCCGGTTCCTAAGATCTTATTTCATCCATTATTCTTTGGATCCTGTACACACTAGTGTTGAAGAACGAAAACTGAAGAGAGGACCAAAGGGCAAGAAACAGAACATGGGACAGGAAACCCACATTAATTAGTGGAAGCAATAACATATTTGCCAGTCATCCATATTTCCTGCGGGATGTAGCTGCATTGGTTCAAAGTCACTAATGTTACATTTGTTTCATTTGTTATCAGTTAAGTGTGTTCAGCTCTTATAAAAGCTTCAGTCACCTGACTTGGTGTCCATCCATCATTCCCTTATATGTTTTTTATTTCCTTTCTGTAATAATGTCTGAAGTATTTTGTAAAAGTTAACTCATTCTCACCATAGCTTTGAGAGAATGAAGTAACTCATTATTATTAGTATGATGATGATGATGCCACACAGCAGATATAAAAACAAAGTAATTTTGTCAATGTACTATGCTGATTAACAGCAGAGCAAGCCTTTTACTCAACATTTACTCCCCACGCTAGATCCCTGTACATCACTTCCTAAGTTTTATTATTATTACTGAGCAGGGCTCTCCTTTCATAAAGTTGCCCTGACTCACATGTAAACCTTCTGCCCTGCAGTTCTTGCCAACTATTAATGGTTTTAATTTCCTGTATGTTTCAGCCTCCCCCAGTTCCTTGGAGATTATGATAAATCTTTGCAAAATCCACCCTCCTTCTCCCCACCCTGTTGGCCGCCATCCTATACCTAGCATACTCGCTTTTCCCCAACTGTCATTCATTCTGTATCTGGATTATATAATTAAAAATTGGCATATATATATATATGAAAAATGGGATCAGATGTCACTATACTTTTCTTAAGGTTTTATTCTCCAAGATTGTTCACAGATGTTCTTTCACCATTTAGGTGCAAGAGGCCTCCACTATACCTCCTGTGACCCCATAAGCAGAAAAAAGTCAATATACCTACAAAGACAATGCTCAGATTGCAAAGGCACATACATTCCTGGAGGCCTCTTCTACTCTCCAAGGGAATAAGACAAAAGTGTTTCAAGCTGAATTCCTATGTATAGTTACTTGGGAATAAGCCCCTTGGAACTCAGTAGAACCCCCCCCCCCAAGCATGGGTTTTCACTGTCCAGTGTTAGAGGCTGGTTTAAAGATCTGAGAACCCAAGAGGAGCCCTGCTGGAACAGACTAAAGGTTCACCTCGTCCAGCATCCTGTGACCCACAATGGTCATACAGTTGCCTACAGGAACTCCATAAGCAGAACAAGAAGGCATGAGCCATCTCCCACTGCTTTCCCCCAACAACTGGTATTCAGTGGCACAAGTCATGTGATCCTGGAGGTAGCATTCTGACTAGTAGCTGCTGATACCCTTATCCTCCATGAATTTGACTAATTCCCCGCAAAGCTGTTCAAATTGGTGGCCTAATACCATATTTATTTATTACATTCAAATTCCAAGTTTCCTCTAAAACGATCAAGATGGCATACTTGGCTCTCCCCATCTCCATTTTATCCTCCCAGCAGCCCTGGGAGGTAGGTTCAGCTGGGAGATAATGACTGGCCCAAAGTTACCCAGTGGCTGAATGCTCCCATAGCTCTGTTGGTAGAGCAGGAGGCTCTTCATCTCAGGGTTGTGGGTTCAAGCCCCACGTTGGGCAAAAGATTCCTGCATTGCAGGGGTTGGACTAGGTGACCCTCGGGATCCCTTCCAACTCTACAATTTTATGATTCTATACTGTTTCTTATGTCTCTCTCTATCATCCTTCAGCAAGTTCTCTTTCTCAGTTACTTTATATTCTTCAAACCATACTTCTGCAGTCTCACAGCTTCAGAATTTTCTGCTACCGGTAAATCCCCTTCTTCACGCCACCTACCTTTGTCATATCTGACTGATTTAAAGGTCTCAGGGCAGGGGTGCCATGTCACTTCTCTGCTTTGTACATTGCACCCCTCCACCCCAGTGAACAATAGGGTCCTAATTCATATTCCCTGATGGACAGTCACTATTCGGAGCTCACCCACCTGCCTGTGTGGAGACTGAAAGGCTCACTTTGTGCAGTTTATATTTGTCCAGAGAAATAAAAAACAGTAGTGAGGATTTGGAGCTGGCTGGCAGAAAAATTGAAGCCCCAGAGATGCTGATGTTGCTTTGACACGAATGCGGCTTTGTACCTGCTTTCTTGCCACCTGCTCAATTCTCAGTTGTACATTTGTACAGAAACAGGTATTACAAAACACTATCCGTCTCCAGAGCTCTCTCATTTGAAGGAAATTGACCCTGCAGAGCTGCCCTGGAAATCTCCACTGCTCAGAAAACAGGGAACACTATTAAGTAAGACTGAGCAGCTAAACATGATTGCCCAGTTAAGAACATGGGTGGACATGTGGCCCACCCACAAACCCCACATATGCACCCACTTTGGGCTCTTTCCTTCTCAGCTGGGAATTCCTTCCTTCCTGCAGTCAGCATAAATGCAACACATCTTTTCATTAATTTCACATAAATTTGCTAGTGTTTGGCAATTTTAACCTTGTCCAGTTTAATTAACCTATGATTGGTAGTTTTCATTATTGTGAGACTGTGCCATCTCTTGGCAATCCTTACAAAATACCAGTTTCCCTTAAAGTAACCATGTATATAAACTTGTCCCCGGCTATATCAATGTGGGCAGGAGCCTGTTGCTCTACAGATATTGCTGGACTACAGCTCCCATCATTCTTGGCCATTGGCCATGCTGGTTGGGACTGATAAAAGTTGAAGTCCAACCAACCACATCTGTAGGGCCACAGTTTCTGCACCCCTGATATAGACAAAGGTGCATGTAAACTTCTACAACCACAGCATTGTTCACTGTCAACCTCTGTTTCAGACGGCTGAACATTTGCTGCACACTCATGCATTTTTAAGCACTGCCAATTATCCTTTGTCCATAGATAAATTAAGAATGTATCCAGGCCCCTCCATCGCTTTGTGTTTATTTTTATTTTTTTAAATACAGCTCTCCACTTGAAGCATTTATTTTGTTAAAGTAGCTTGCTTTATCTCTGTCACACATGGAGCAATTGAACTCATTCCAATGACCCACTTGGTTACATCTGCACTCCATTCTGTTGCTCTGTAAGAGTTCTGCTGGCCTGTGTTTTATTAGTGTCTCAGGGTTATTCCCATTTTATATCTCCCAGAACACTATGCCTACACATACTAGCTTCATTGCTTGTCTTCGTCACTTAGCTGTCCCTCCTCCTCTTTTTTCAATTGAGGGCCATGCACTCAGTGGTGTAGACATGATACGCATGGTAAGTTTCCAAAGAGGCCTCAGCATGTGAATGTGCACACAAAATCCTACACACACAGGTACTGTACAATTAAATAAGTAAAATTGGAAGAGCATGGGATAATAATGTTTTTCAGCACGTTTATATTCACAGAAAAGTCTGATAACTCCAGAGTCATTTGGAAGTGGTCCATGAAACATTCTGACCCTTGTTCCACGCACCGTGGATTCTGGTGCTAGAAGAGCACAGGCAGGAGCTACTAAAAATCCCTTATTGTATAGCAATGGGTTTTCAAGACAGAGCAAACTTGGACTCCCCAGGCAACCCAGACGGCACTGTCCAGGGCTGACCAAAACCATAATATGGGCTTGGAATCAGCATGCGCACCACTCAAAATGAATGAGTGGTAGGTGGCAGTTTGGTCCAAAGAACAGAGAAGGGTGGATTCAAAGGATGCTTAGACACAAAACTAGGCACCTGGAGGATGCGGAGGCTGCTGTTGCTTTCTGTGTGCCCTCTTTCCTGGACTGTGCAGATAAAGTTGTGGGTAGGTTGGAAATGACAAGATAAGAGAGGATGGTAATGATTCTGGAAGACTCCCCAGACGCTCCCTGCATCTGCATAAAAGGAAAGACACAGCAACAGTGGAGAAACATCTCTGGGACCTAGAAAGGTATACAATGGATGGAATTTGAGAGATTTATTGACCAAGGACAGGCTGCAGAGCAAGAAAAGTGAATCAGAAAAAACTACACACACACAAATGAGAGGCTTTAGTTATGGATTATTATGCTACAGCAAATAGGCCAGTTTATGGTACTGGGATGAGAAGGGGCTCTAAGGATTGTGTGGACCTCAAAAAACACATTTGTGGCACTGGGGACTCGGCTAAAGGTAAAGGTACCCCTGACCATTAGGTCCATTCGCGGATGACTCTGGGGTTGCGGCGCTCATCTCGCTCTATAGGCCAAGGGAACCAGTGTTTGTCCACAGACAGCTTCCGGGTCATGTGGCCAGCATGACTAAGCCGCTTCTGGCGAACCAGAGCAGCACATGGAAACGCCGTTTACCTTCCCGCCGGAGCAGTATCTATTTTTCTACTTGCACTTTGACGTGCTTTCGAATTGCTAGGTTGGCAGGAGCAGGGACCGAGCAACAGGAAGTCACCCCGTCACGGGGATTCAAACCGCCAACCTTCCAATTGGCAAGCCCTAGGCTCTGTGGTTTAGACCACAGCGCCACCCGCGTCCCTGGGGACTCAGCTATACAGCTGCAAATAAAACGTTTTGTGTTTTAAGTGCAATATACAATGTGACGCTAGATGGCGATAGTGAGACTTATGGGAAATTCGATGTATTTTTTTAAATGTTTTTTAAAAAGCATTTTCAGAACGGTTTTTATATGGGTGTAGATTCCACCTGAGACTCTGCTGAAGATGATGATCTCTATGTGTATGTGCAGTGCATGAGTTTTGGTTTCATGGAGAGCTGTGTAAGCTCCAGGAAAGACCATCATAATAAGCAAGACTGTCATGAGCTGGCAGGATACTGGTGAAGAGGAAGGGTGTGGCTACAACTGGTACATACCAGGACAAGCTGAAGATGGGGAAGGGGAGGTTGGGGACTTAGGAAGGATTCAAGGGACATCAGAGGATGTTGAAGGGGCAGCTGCCAGTCCACGGGAGCCAGGGGGAGTGCCCACATCACCAGAACCAAAGGTGCCCCCGTCACCATGAAAAAGGCGGGCTCCAAGGCATTGAGAATAGTGGGAAGTGCACTTTAAGAGACTGAGGCAGGCAAGACACCACAACCCAGCTTACGAGGCAATCAGCTCAGAGAGGTCCTGAGGCTGAAGCAGAGGCTGGGGGGGAAGGGGGCCAGGAGGCAGAGGCCCCTCTCTCCTCTCAACTGCTTCATTGGGGCAAGACCTACTGGGAATAATTGCTGTGATCACTAGGCCTGAGCTGTTTTGTTTCCACCACTCCTCTGCATCCATCCATCCATTCCATGACATCCTCCACTGATAGGAAGGTATTCCTTTTTTTCCTTTCCAGTTTTCTTTCTGTTCTGCTCTGTCTTCCCCACTAAGAAATAGATTCCCCCCCCCCCAAGACACAGACATGTACATAGGTGTGTGTTTGGTTTTTTTCGTAGTGTTTACCTTCTCATTTAAAATATTAGCTATTTCTGCAAGCCTAACTTCAAAAAACAAACAAAAAAACACACACACCAAGTGGGAGTACTCAAGGGTACATTTAAAACCCCTGTTGTGAAGGGATACAATTCTATAAACAGGTCACCCATTTCTCTCTTTTTCCCTTCTATAAATTGGGTATTCCTTTTCTTCCTTTTCCTTTCAATGCCCTGCCAATTTTGATTTCTATAAATAAATCCAGTCTATCCTTTTAACTCCATTCTGTGACTTTGGGGCTTTCAGATACTGTCTATCCCTGACACTCTGGGTCCATGTTACCAGGTTTACTCCCAAATACTGCTGAGGTTTTACTATCTTGTCATTAGCAGAATTTAATAAGGAGTTCTGACAGTCAGAGTACTGACAGTCTGAGAAAAAAATTGACTGGAACAGTGTAGGAGCTTCGGAAGCTCTGCATGTTCTAATCCATCCCAGGCTCCTTAAAGTTAAATGAAATAGGCTGGATCTTCACCGACCTTTCAAATATTATAAGCATGATATTAGATATATCATTCTAAAACGTCACAGGGCATACTGGTAAATTCAAAACGTTCCTTACCTTTTGTTTGTCCAAACACAGTTTCGCTACTGCCGGTTCTTGATTGCTCTGCAGCACCCTCTGGCATCACATTGTCATAATGCACTACAATATTAACATTACAAGAAAAACGCAATGTGTCCATCTTAACGTTATAAACCATGTGTGTAGATGTGCCCATAGTGTCTGTTGTACAGTGAATGTGCAGGATGAGCCTACCAAGAAGAAGGCAGCTAGTTTCCTACTGAGGCCAGGCAAGGAGTAGTTAGTAGATACCAGGAGAGATGGTGACAACAACATGGAGAAAAATTGCTAAGACACTGACAAAGCATACATGCGCACAGAGAATGGCACTTTAAATTCAAGTTCTTACTACATTCCAAATAAGATGGTCAAGAGCAGCCCAATACTTTTTGTTGCCTAAGGCAAAAGGCAAGATGGCACCCACCCCACATTTCCACACTCAAACGTTGACCAAACTGGATCTTATTTCAACATTGGCAAGGAGGGTTCAGGCAACCTACTAGGCCATATTCTCCAACCTCCTGTAACACCTTGCTGCTCCCCACCCTGCAGCATCTTCCGCCTTACTCTACCTAATAGTAGAACTTGCCATGAAGCTAAGAAAGGTTATGGCAATGGCCTGATCTATGTGATCCTATTTCACGTGTGTGAGGCATTGCAAGGTCACTTTCTTTCTCAATATTCACACGATTGAGTAGTCTGGTGAAAATTCATACAGAACATCCAACTTATCCTGCCCTTCTCATGATAGCCTTATGAGCACTTTTCTAAATGTGTTACTCCTTCAGAGATGGGGAAGGATCGCTTGCATTGTGCTTCTGCAAAGAATGCTGGAGGAATGCAATACTCTTCCCTGTAGTTAAGATGACAAACAAAAGAGCTTTGGTAGAGTTTGTTGATATGCATGCAGCTATTTTTGTCTCACTTCAGACAGGGTACATGTGTTTTGCATAAAGAACCTGAGAGTGCATCACATTCCTATAGAACTGTATGTATAGTGTCCTATAAGTTGACGTCTTGGGAATGATGAATGTGTGTATCCCTATTGCTCCCTCTAGTAAACTAGTGAAAGCAAAATATTCGCTGCTGTATAGCTGCTTGCCACCAAGTCAGGAACTGACAATAAAGCCAAGGGAATACTGAATGCTTGCAATAGCGGTTGGCAGCACACCAAGATATCAAAATAATTAGCACATCTGAAATGCAAAGGGCAGAGACTGGCTACATGATGGCAGTAACCACAATACAGCTTCATTCTGGAGAGAAATGACGCATTGTTAAGGAATGAGGCAAATATCCAGTGTTACTGCCAAAAATAAGGCAATAACAACATTTAGGCATACCAGTATTGAATACCAAACTGGACTGACTCCCCTTTCATTAGTCAGAGAACTGCTCAGCTACATGAATATACTTTATGGGGTTCTTAATTACTTAGGTGAGTACTAGAAAAGAAAAGAAAACCAAGATGCAAATAATAAATAAACTTTCCCTGTTAAATACAAGACTGAATGCTTCATTTTGAAAATCACACTGCTGACAATTTCGTAGGGTTAAGTACCCCATAAGGACTGTGCTCATGTAAGCCATCTATATAATGTTGAATTAGGGCAAGATTTCAAAGAGGCCAGTCTAGAACTATTTTAGTAACCTAGAAATTAGAGTAACATAGATGGTTCCCTCCATTTCCATGAATGGCAATTCCATCAAAGGGTGATGGAATTAAGACTTTTTAATTCTTAACCTTTTCGATATTCCTGAAAATAATTCCAGAATTAACGAAGAACACAATAGTAGCAGAACCATCCAACCAAGACTCTGGGAAGACACTTAGAGCTCTGTGGAGATCTCCCCTCCAACTGAAGGCTTGAATGAATCTGCAGTAGTCCAAAGGCAGCCTGAAGAGCTCCATCTCAATAATTTTTCACCTGGGTCCCCCAAGCTCCTCTCCTCCCACATCTCAAACCTTGCCTCATTCCCCAGTTCTACCACATCACCTCAGAACACAGAAGTGAAGGTGGAAGAGTCAGAGGAGTACCTGTTTGATTGCTGGACAGTTTTCTTACCAGGCGTCTACGCAGGAGGGGGAGAAGACCCAGTTGTAAGATACAACCTAGCAAAGGCCCGGGTAGAAAGAGACATGCCAATGACTATAGAAGAATCTCCTCTGAACCTTTTCTGGGTTATTCCCGTATTCCCTTTTGAGCTCATTAATTTACAGCTTCCATGCCAGATGTTGGTCATGCACAAATAGGTAGAACTGTATACAAAGGGCAATCCCTCTTCATATGTAGTGCTGGCTCCTTGCAAACAAATTTCTGCAATTTGTGAGCCAGAACATAGGATCATGCACTCTCTTCAACACCAGTTCCTCTCTCTTTTCCCTTGTTAGTCTTAACAACCTACATGAGAGATCGATAGCTCAGTAGTAGAGAGAGCACACTTTCATGTAGATCATTCATTATTTGGTATTGCTAATGATAAAGAAAGGCCCCTACTTCAGACCCTGGGAAGCTTGTGCAGGCCACAGAACAATGGAGTAGATAGGCTAATAGCCTGACTCATTATAAAGTAACTCCCAGCGTCTTGTTCTTAAGTAATAAATATAATTCTGCGCTGAGGAATTGTTTTAAAGAACAGAATTTAACAGGTACATAATATCTCTTTCACTCTCCCTCCCAAACCCACATTGCAACTTATTCTGTCTTTGCAATTGTAGTAAGCCATAAGAAAAATATCAACAAAAATAAGGAGTATCTCAAGCATATGTCAAACTGTCTCTAGAAAAGTCTTTGGCACCTATTGAAGACCATTCTTTTCCAACAAGCCTTTTAAGACAAGATTTCTTATCCCACTCTGTAGGTGTACTAGACTTGAAATTGTTGTTATGTGTGCTTTTATTGTTAAATTACTTTAAGTTGTTTTATGGAAGTGATTCATACATAAATAAAGAAATAAGCAAACTGCAAACCTTCAGCACATATTCCTCAACCTCAAAATAACACAGAGATTCTTGATTAAGTACCTTCCATTATTTACGTTTAAGAAACCGGGCATCTAGGTCATTGTTAAAACATTAAAAGCAAATCCAACAGTTAATATGTATGAGAAGAATTTAATTAGTTGTCCTCTTGCACCAGCGCTTTAATAAGAAGTGGCTGTAGAGGACATTGCTGTCACAGCCCTCTTCCTGAGTTAAGAGTCAGAGGAGGATAAGCTGGCTGCGTTCTGCTGGACAACTTAACTGGGTGCCTGATCCTCAAGCAAATGCTCCAGTGCCCAGGGAACCTAAGCTAAGGCTGTCATGGATGCCTTCTTCAAAATCCATTTAGCCTGAGAAGTCACCTCCTTGACCACCAGACCTATTCAATAACACAGTGACCATACCAGTCTGGAGACTACAGAAAAGAGAAGAGGCACTCTCCTTCATAGATTCAATCACAGAATTGTAGAGTTGGGAGCCACCACGAGGGTCATCTAATCAAAGCCTATGTAATGCAGGAAGCTTTTGCCTAATGTGGGACAATGCTCTATCCCATGCTAAGGGGTTGCCCCGATTCACATTCTTCAGGCAGGAGATGGAGCTCTGGTGGTGCAGACTGAATGGTGGTGCAGACTCACCTCCACCCTTTGTTTGAGTAAGCTGTTTGTTTGCTCTTCCTATCTTGTGGGAGCTTTCTACAGGTGGGGGCGGGATCAGGATAATTATTTGAGATGCCTACACACTGATCAGGTCTATTGTGCTGCTTTTGGGAGGCTCAGGAAAAGCAGGACCCCCTTCTCCTACATTAAACGGCATCTGATGAAATTTGTTTGGTTGACGATCACAATGGATAATTGTGTAAACATATTCTAGAAATAATGCCTGATAGTAATGGAGAGGGGAAGCACAGGGTACAGAGAGAGTACATTTTAAGGTTTCAGTCATGGTTGTACCTTATAAGAGACACAGGTTTGTATGGCATTTTAATAGTAGTTATGAACTGGTTGTTGTGTTCACATTACTGACTAATTTAATATTGGCTATGTTGAAAATCTTGTTAGGCATTTATGCATTGTTGGTGTATGTATAATCTTTGTCTATGGGAATCCTGTGGGCTTAGTTGGAATAAAGTTAGTGAATAATTAATGTGAACCAATTTTCTCTAGTTCAAATAATAATTATACCAAGAAATAAAGAAATACAGCAATGGTTTCCATTGTATCTTTAAGTAGCCACCCAGTGGAGTTCTTCTATGTGATCTGGAGATCAGGGGCCAGATCTCTGCAGTACAGTGTCTAGCTGGAACTGGTTGACTTAGCACTTCCAGGATAAAGTTGCTTGGCTCTGCAGTGATGAAGATGCTGCTCTTGTGACAGTGTCAGCCAGGGTGTCCAAAGAGTCATGAACCTATGTTGGGAGGTAATACTAAGCTAAACCATATTCCTTAGCTATTCTACAAGTCCATCACATATGATAGAAAGTTCCTTCCATATCATTACATTTCCAACAATCACCTGACTCCAGTGAGATCACAGTGGAGGCAGTGCAGCTGGTGGTGAGCCCATGGGACACCATCTCTTGGACTTCTGTTGCCCAAGGCAACTGCTTCAGCCTACCTTATGGATGGGCCAGCCCTGCTGATTAGGCAGCAGATCAAGGCAAGCATGTCCAAGGGAGCAATCACATCCACATCCAAGCCTCTTAGACCCCACATGGCTGTTAAAGTGAATGTGAATATGGAGAACTCTATATTGTTAAGGGTGCTCAAAGTTTTTAGGAGATAGAAGTACCATTCCCAGCACCTGTAACAAATTATAGTTCCTGGCATGATGTGTGTGGGGGGGAGCACATTACAGTTTAAATGGTGTAAGAGAGCTGTTGGTGTGGATGTGAATGGTAGGAAGCAGGCCCCATGAGGAACTGGTCATAAATAGGGCATCACCCATCCACTCAGCTGCAAACCATTATTTATGGCAATATTTCCATACAGATGCCAACCATTTGGAGGGCATTTTTCTAGTTTGTTGTGAAAGACTGTACCAAACCTAAGACTGGGTTTGAAATCCATAGAAAACTGACAAAACAGGGAAGGGAACTTCAACAATAACAGACTTCGCATACGAGAACAAAGGCAAAGTGGAATAATGGAAGCACACAAAACAAACTAAGTGATTATGAGAGGAAACAACCAAAGCAAGACATCAAAAATAAAGGCAACATGTTAGTACAGATTGATCCAGGGCTGTAATTCAATGAAGCTGCCTTATCTATTGACTTGCTGCGTAGTTTGTGAGAATTGCTGTTGTTGGTCCACTTTCCAACCTGCACAAGTATTATAAAGACAATTCTATCCTATCTGAATAGTTTTTGAAGCCGGTTGGAAATGACTGTGTAAAAGCTAGGTGCTATTACAGCTGGAAATTGTCAAAACATGATGTGATTTTGTTCCCTGTTGCAGATGCAGTCTCCTTGAATTGCCGTGTAAAGTAAGCCACTCTTGTGTTGAAAGATGCTCTCTCCCCTCTCTCTCTTTTGCTATTGCAGGGAGCATTTCTGCTTTCCGGTCTGATAAAAGCCGTCCTGCCAACCTAGCTTGGCAAATTTTTCATACTGAGGTTGCTTTTGCATTCTTTAAGAGCAGCGACTGTGCTATAGAGCATCTGAAGATGTAAGCATTTTTTGGCACAAAGGAATCAAAGAGAAGTTATGATAATCATTGAAGGTTCAGAAATCCATGGGAAACCAGAAGAGTGCACACAGGCTGGGATAATTGTGTCTGTATAATACAAATGGAAATCTGTTTAAAAGTGTCTGGGAGTTACCAGGTGAATCTATTTTATTTTTTTGGTTTGTGTAAAAGGAGTCACTTATGTAGATAGCAAGGAATTTCTCTACTTGCATTTCCAATATTATATATTGAGCGGTGGAGAGGTGTATTATTTTTAATTACGTGTGTATGTGTGAGTGAGAATTAACAGCAGTTATTATCTGCTTCCTCTTCTTTTCCAGCAAGAATTATGGACAGTTTTCTACCAGTACAGTTGAGGTTGCATGCAGTTTTTATGCTCAGGTAACCAATATTTCTAAGGATCACACTGAATTATACCTGGTTTGGGGGCGGGGGCTGATTCAGATGTTGCACCACTTTTTATACTTGCCAGCATCTATAGTTGTGAGGTGGGCATAACATGTCAGTGGCAAGTCTATAGACTTCTGCTATACCATGGTCTCAAAGATTCCAAAATGTTAAAGTCTGTGTGCTTTCTTAGCGCACGTTATATGATGCTTATATGAACAATGAGCTTAGTAATACAAAAATGGTTGGAAGTCTTCCATGTGAGCATAGAAAGCAGTTTGTGAGTGCAGATGGTAATGTTTGAACTGGCCTTTATAATGTCACACAAGGTAGGCTTGATTTCATAGAATCATAAAACTCTAGAGTTTGAAGGGACCCCTGAGGATCGTCTCATCCAACCCCCTGCAATGCTGGAATCTCAACACGTTTCCCCATCAATTTGAAACCATACCAGACCCTGCTTAGCTTTGCAAATGTGCTAGCAGTGTTGTTGCTTCACCACATTTGAGGGCACCATTAACAAAAAGAAAATATTTAGTGATTTGAGACAATAAACATATACAAGTCAAGTAAACATAGAATGCAACCAAGAGCCATGTACCAATAGTATTACTCGTAATGGCTTCACTTTTTTCACTTTCATAAGATCTAAAGGGTATTACAGTGACAGGTTAACAAATCTATACTGTTGACACTTTGCGCCAGGAGTACAGAACCTGTGATCACCCAGATGTGATTGGACTGCATCTCCCATCATCCCTGACCATTGGGAGTTGGACTCCAACCAGCAACATCTCTATGTCTGCAACTTCCCTACCCTTATTTCACACACTGTTTGGCTGTAGGTTAAGAAATTTCCTGATTATGCAGTGACCAATTACATTATACACTCAATTACTTACCTAGGCATTAGTATTCCTAGCAAGGCTTACTGGCCATGCCAGACATTACTTGCTCTCTGCATGCCTATGATTTGGGAAGTGTACCAATTAGTTATCTGGGATGAGATGATCATTCAAATATAATGATCAAAATGAAGGTTACACAAATTGATTCTGGACAGGCTGTGCTTCATTTGTTTACTTGAAGTTTTGAAGAGTTCCCAATACATAATCAAGGCTGAAATGAAACCACTTCTCACACACCAGCAGAACTAACACAGGTTGTACTGAGGGTATCTTCCTTCTCCAAGCCTGCCCAAGGACTAGAAAAAATGGCAAAAAGCTATGATCGTGTTGGACTATGTATTTGGCACTGTGAGCTACAGTGGAAATGTATACCAGGCTGGTGAGACATCACTAATAGCATTAAAAGCACAATCGCCTTGCTGCCATATACTTTTTAACCAATAAAGCTGCTAATGGTGGAACCCAATGGCACAAGTATTTCCCTGTTTCATACCACAATATTGAAGCAATCTGAAGCATGCTTATTTGGGAGTTAAATCCCTTAGAATTTAGTGGAGCTTGTGTGTGACTTAGCAGGATCTTAAGGTGCATTCTTAAGCATCTTAACAATATGATCCTAACAATGTTTCTTCATAAGTAAACCCCACTGAATTCAGTTGTACATAGTTCTGAGTAAGAAACCTAGGCCAGCAGTCATACTTGAAAATAAAGTTGTATTTAAATTGGTGGAACTTCATTCTAAGTAAATGTGTTAATCTGGGTGTCTGAACAAATGAAAGCACCCCATTAACATTTCATGGATGTGTTTCTAGTATGTCAATTATGCCAAGTTATATAGACACAAATCCTTGATGGCTGCCGCACGCTGCAGAACTCCTGCCCTTAGGCTCTCAGACACTAATATTATTTCTTTAAAACCTTATTTGTGTGGCTTGTATTTTTATTTGAATAATTTATATGCTTTTACTTTGAAGAATTGCAACTGGTCCCTAGCCCTCCTTTTTCGGTGGGCTAGCAATCAAAATAATGTCTTTTAAAAGTGGGTGCATAGTGAATGTAATAATAATGACTTTCTAGAAGTTTTCCTTGGTTCTATATTTACTCATTTCTGTATTTTGCATTACACAACTCAAATTTTCTTAGTGATTCTATGTACAAAATTGGGGAGCTTGATTGTTGCCTTTTCCCATTTCAACACACTTCTGTTGGGCTGAACATTCTGGGTTGCATCCAGTCATACTTGGAGATCAATGAGATCAATAGTCCTAAGTTACTGTAATGTCCGAGTATGACTTAGCTGAATACATCTAACTCTCCTAAATTTCCCTGACGAGGTGCTAGTTAAGCCTGTTTTAGGGTTGCCATATTTCAAAAGGTAAAAACCAGGACACCCCAAAAGTTGTTGAGTGTTTTAGGAAACCACCAAAATTGTTGAACTTTTTAAAGGAAAATCCAAAAGTTGTTGAGCTGTCCTTTTATTAAAACACAAAAACCCCATGATTTTTTGGTCTATTTGCTGAAGATCCAGGACAAACCGCCACCCAGGTGTCACTTCTGCCTTTGAAATCCTGGTAATGTCTGGGAAAATCCGGATATATGGCAGCCCTAGTTTTTAAGTACTTGCAAATCAGAACATTCCTGTGCCTGTATCTGGACTATGAATCTGGGATGCCTAACATTGTTCCCCTGTCATTAACAGAGAAGCCAAAGCACATTCTCACAATCTTTTTCATTTTATATGCGTATATGGCAAGTATGGGAAACATGTGGCCGTACAGGTGCCTTTGGACTCCAGCTAGTGTTGGTCGGGCAAAATAAAGAACAGGTTGGGCAAAATACAGGACAGGACAGGGTGGGGGGAGGGATTGAGGGGCTAAAAATTACTTCACTGGGTGGAGAAATGACTTCAAAGAAATCCATTACAATGGCACATGGGGCTTTCAGTGGTTTATTCAATGAAAACAACAAAAGCAGTCGCTCTCTGATCCACCTGCCTCTGTCTGTGCATAAACTCCTTCCCAACCCCCCCTGCTCTCCACTGGGTAGATGGACAGACTAGGCCCGTGCAACACCCCTCTTTCTCCAGGACTTACCCTCTGCCCGCACAAAAACCCTCTCTCTCAAACTCCTCCTCCTGGCCCCACCCCACTCTCTGCTCACCACCCCACAATAACTCTTGCTCTCATTCTCCATCTCATGGACCCACCCTCCCCATAGAAACACCTGCTCAGGCTCTCCCTCTCCTCCCCTACCAGATCCAACCTCTGCTTGCACAATTTTGAGGATGAGGATGAGCTTAAATACATGAAAAAAGGGACGGGTGGCAACCCTAACTCTCTCTCCCATCATCCCTGTCTGTTAGCCATGCTGGCAGGGGCAGATGGGAGTTGGAGTCCAACAACATTTGGAAAGTCACAGGTTCTCTATTCCTGGCATACAGGGTAGCTAACTTGGTACCTTCAAGATTTTGCTATTGCTTCCATCATACCTGACCACTGGTCATGCTGGCTGGGGCTGATATGTATAAGTTCCCAGGTTCAATACCTGAAGCTACTTGCTCAAGGACTTGAGGTAGCAAGGCTAAAAAAGACTGTGTGTGCTTGAGACCTCGGAAGAGAGTTGTTGCCAATTAGAAGAGACTGTACTCAATTTAATGGCATGCTATAAGGCAGGTTGTAAAGTGCTTCTGCCATTTTAGGGGTATTTGTGCAATGGGATATATGTAGAAGGTAATGTTTTACAGAACTATGATATTGCAGGGAATATCCATCCTAGGCATGGCTATCCTAGAAGCATTTTGAGGTGTTTGATAGCATCTGGCACTTGGGTGTTCTTTTGTTTTTACTGCCATGGAGCAGTGGGGTGCCTTGTTGTATAGGATTCTGTGAGAGGCCGCTTGTTCTGTGGGGCTTAGAAGCTCTTTTATGGAGATGTGAGAGGCACCACGTGTGTGACAGAGATGCTTTTCAAAACAAATCTGCAAGGTGCCTGCGATTTTATAGTGGGGTTCTTGAAGCTGTACATGTGCCAGTCAGGTAGGCTGGTCTAACTAACACTGGGAAATGAAGGCTGGGTACACACCCTTGTTTACTCTGCACCCAGTGTGCTTCCAACAGTGGCTTGGGAAGCAGTGTACACATGACGTTTGCCACAATCCATATCTGTTCTGTTGTTTTCCTTATCATGTTTTTAATATTCTGTTGGGAGCCGCCCAGGGTATTATTATTATTCCTTATGAAATACTGCATTTCGATGCACTTTCCCCACAAACTACCTTCAACTCAACTTGAGGAAAAGAACAATCTAGCTGTGTTTTAAACCAGTAATGTTTACACAAAATAATGGATGCAGTCCTAAACTCCACTTACCAGGGAATAAGCTTAATTGAATTAAAAAGGATTTACTGCTGAGTACACATGGCCAGGATTTCAGTGTAAATTACCAAGAAACTGCTGCTGTTTTCGTTTTTTGTAATATTCAAGACCAGAAGAGTTTCTAGAAAAAATAAATATAAATGATAAGCCGAGATATGTCCATAGGCATTTTAAACCAACAAGCAGTTTGCATGCCCACCCCGTGTTTATTTACAAAACATGAAGAAAAAGCCCTGCCCCCTTCCAGGTATGCTAACAAAATCTTAACCAAGCATCTGCATCCCCCCTCTGCTTTGCTCACCCCGGTTATTTTGAAACGATTACCAGTCAGAATGAGATTTGAAGCAGCGATTGCTCTGCTCAGACCTCAGGCTCTTAGTCTCTGCAGAGGAAGCATCTACTGCTACCCCACAGAGGACGCCCGCCGTGCCGCGCCCCCCTTCCTATGCCAATTCGGATTAGACTACACCCTGCAGCAGACGTGTTAATCCGAGACTGTACTTCTTCCCACCTGTTTCCTCGCCCGTTACCCAAAGACCTGAGCCGCCGGAGAGACTACGCTTCCCAGCATACACCTCGGCCGCTCCGCGCTCCGCTCCAGTGTAGCAGGATTTTCCCTGTGGATTGCGCATGCCTAGCCAGACGTGGCAGGAGCAGCAGCCGCCAGAGCCAGCAGCTCCTCGTTCTGCCAGCGCGAGCGGCAGTCGGTGATGGGTCTGGCGGGGCGCAGCTTGGGGAGGACGAAGTGCTTCGCAGGGAGGATGTTGCTGCTGGCCCTCTTGGTAAGTAGCTGTTGCTGGGAAGCGGCTTCTGCTGCGGAGGGGCGTTTCGTGAAGGACGCGCGGGGCGGCGGAGGGCGGGGGCGAGCTGTCCGGGGCACTTGGGCTGGTACACTGGTTCTGCTGGTGGTGGTGAGAACTGGTGATTCTGGAGGCGCCGGGCTCTGTGTATGCTTGCGTGTTTGCACACAGCTCGCCTGTCAAAGTGAAAGCGGCAGGCTCACATTGCTTAGGTGGCAGAAGTTAAAACTTCTTCGGCCTTTGGAAAGCGGGCGGGAGGGCGGGCAGGCGGGGTTTGTGTATGTGTGTGTGTGTGTGTGCAAATACCTCACGAGAGGAGCCGCTGCTTGCAAAGGCTCGCGCTGCTTTCCTTTCCTTTGCTGCCTGCCACGCTTGCGAGAACCCCGTGGCCGGTTGTTGGTGAGTTGGAGGAAACCCGGCTGCTCCAAGGCAGGCTAGTTGCCGGCTGATTTATGCCTCCACTGCCACTTAACGCTCGGGTCCTTTATCAGTCCCGAGCTCAGGTTCTCCGGCTGCATGTTTTACATTGCTGTTTCTGGGATGATTATACAATATGTCCTGTAGAGCAGCACTGTTACTATTCCTCTCTCTGTCTCTCTTGAGATTCTACAGTAGGTAGGTGTAAGTCATTCCCCTACTCTGTGAGGAAGGAGAGAGAAGTGTTGGCGACAATGATTGGGTTAGTTCAAATGGTTAGCTCTGAACTAAATTTTTGTGCAGAATATCAATCGACCTATTTCCTTTCCCCTTTTCTTTTTTAAATAGAAATAAAAGCAACGAACTGAATGTGCAGTGGTGAAACAAGACTTCTTCTGTAGTTCAATATTTCAGGGGTAAATAGAATGTAACTGTGTAATCCTATTCTACTCCAAAGCAAGTCCGTTGAGTTCAGGGAGACTTGCTCCCAGGGAAGGACAGCAGCCTAAATACTGTTTGCTGAACAACCTGCTCTCAGAAAATGGGTTCAAGAGTGAAATGAGCACAGACAGGTCCTCTGCATGTTTACTCAAAGGATAAACCCCACTGGGACTCTCTCCCAAGTGCATACAGGCTGGGTCGCTACCTCATACATCTTGCAGTTCTAGGTGTGGCTATTCTGAAGTGTGTCTTGCTGAGTAAATTGGGACTCATTCCCTAGTCATTGTGTTTAGGATTGCAGCCTTCATTTTTGTGAAAAGAATAGCCATGGTGAAATGTAACTTGGATTCCTTATAGAGGATGATTATATGGATATGACTGGGTGGCATTAAAATCATGAGCTTGAGAATTCTCAGATCTCTGTATGCATAGGTACACTTTGCACAATATGAGTTCTCCTTGAATGTGCCGAGAGAAAAAAGAGAGAGGAAACCTTGAAGTTTTGGGCATTGAGTGGGAAAGCTTTATGACAGCACATTCAGAAATATCTAGGTATGGTATAATTTAAATGGATGCAGTACCACAAATGGTTTAATAACACTAGCTGCTAAAGTGGAGCTTTTTTCTGTGGTGGGAAAAAAGCTTTTACAACTCTTAATTGATTCTTTAAAGAGGCTAAACATGAATAAGTCAGAAGGTTGTTTAACATGAATGCTTGCATAAATACTTCTTTTCATTTACCCTGTGAAATTAGACTTTCTTCTTTCCCCTGACAAATAATCATAACCTAGGTAAGTTCTTAATTTTCTTACACCTGCTCAGTCAGTCAGATGTGGACTTCTGAAACAGAGTGATATGATAGCAGTGCATTAATTTGCCTGCAACAAACAAAATGTATAATTGTGGTTGTGTTGCCATTCCCCCCCCCCCCGCTCCCTTCCCCACCAATCCTTATTTGCAACCCCCACTCAACTGTCTTGGTGTGATGGACACAAATGCTGTGCCATTCATGGAAAAAGAGCTGGGTGGTTGGTTTTCACTGACCTCTTGCTTCTGACACACTTTTATTGGCTTTGAAGGAAAAACAAAAACTCAAGCAACAATGCCCTCGCACACAGGTGGGAGATTTCATGATGGAAGGGTCCCTTAATAGGAGTCCTGTAGATAGAAAACTAGAAATTTGGGGAGAAGGCTCAAACTGTGTATGTATGTATGTGTAGGGAAGAGTGTCTATTCTGAAGTGGCACAGTCTAGATACAGCTTTACTATCTCATCTGCTGTTTGGGATAATGCTAAATTAATTTCAACAGAGAAAGACTGAAACTTTTGAGCAAAGAAAGAGCCTGTGGTTATTGCTTGCAATGTTACTATATTAGGCTAACTTAACACAAATGTGCATATGTCCAACAGGAAGTGTTATATGAATTTTGGTTTCCTGCTAAGAGTACACACTCTTCCAGTCAGCTTCCAGAGCTTTGCAGAAAGTCTTAATTGAAAAAGGATTTTGTTTAATCATTTCCAAGTGGTTGGTATTTACTTCCCACCCTCTTTTAGTATCACAGTTTGATGTGCCTCCTGGACCTGGATTCTACTGTTTAGCCTTATTACTGCTTCCTGACTCTCCTTTTCCTATTGCATGTGGGAACTGATTTTCTTGTTCTAGATCTCCCAAGTGCAGACAGGTTGCCCTATTTGTATGGTGGTAGAACTAATAATAAAATAAAGGTTTATTTTTCCTTATAAAAACATAACTACATTTTGTTACCCAACTGGATTCCCCCCCCCCCCCAAGAAAAGATTCACTTTTGCTTGTAGAGTATAGTACTAGTATAGTTTGGTTTTGAGAGAAGGTGGGTTAAGCCTTCTTGAAAGAGTCAGAATGATGTAAGTTTGCTGCTCCAGTTTCCAACTTGTGAAATGCTTCTGGATATGGGTCAGTTTGGTATTTTGGGGTGGGGGGTGATTGATGGGTTGGATCCTATTACTACGTAGGATAGGAGTTGGATTTATCTGGACTTTCAGTTCCTTCCATCAAATTCTGGCAGAACTATTTTTTTATAAAAAGGTTGGCGAAAGTGGAGCTACTTGATGCATGATGGAATGGTGCTGTTTTTCAACATAGGGCGTCCACTATCATCTGTATGACTCAGATAGTTCTGTAATGGCTATTTTACAGTCCTCCATGCTGTTCTTTCATCCTGTATGTTTCAATGCCTGCCAGGTTCTGCAGTTTTTGTTAAAAAGATTCTCCTGTACTCTGAACCAGGAATCAATACCCTATCCCAATATTAATATTTGCTACTGATCTCTCTTCTTGAAAGGGAACATCTTCTACCTTTTCCATGTGCAAAATTCCCACTGTGGCCTTTTGTTTTTAGGATTGTTCAAGATCTGTTCTCAGACATGCAAGTCCTGTCGCTCTTCTCAGAACCCTTTTATTGCAGTCTTGCCCTTTCTGAAATGAGGTGAATATTACATGATAAGGTTAAATTACACGATGCTATTGCAGATTATCCTTATTATTCTCTATCTTCTTTGTCTAGCCCCAGATTTCCTTTGCTACTCTTATGCTGAGCTTAGGTTGGTTCAGCCAATTTCGCTCCAACAATGTATACAATTAAATGCTACTTCTGAATTGTACTGTTTTGAATTTATATACCTGTATTAGCTTGGCATCATTTTGTAACAGATTTAGCTTTTTATAATTTAATACATATTTGATACTCTTGCTGCATCTTGTACAGTGGTGCAGGTCCTGTTTGCAAGGCAGTAAAACAAATTAAATTGTTGCTATAAAAATAATCCTCAAATATGTGTATGTATTTGTAACTTTTCATTTACAGGATTGCACACTGAGTGCAATATTAAGTATATTCAAGCCTTTCCCCCTCCCTACCCCAAATTCTTGCAGGTTCTGAGGATTACAACTGGCAATTTAGGAAATGAACTGGAACAATTGTTCTCTCCTCTTCTTGTCCAACAAAAAATTGTGGCATGGGTGGGGAAGACTATCACTTATTGCCATGTGCTCAAGTGGGTGATCTACAACTAGACAAGCATTGAGTGACTTATAGTACAGTCCTGTCTGTATGGCTACTTAGACCCTCCTAGCTAAGCTATGCCACACAAGTGTTCAAGCTCCTAGGGAGGACATTGTAGCGAGTGTTCGAAATTCCTCAGGTGTGTTTTGCTACTGGTGCGGGTCCAATTGCTATTACATGGAGATCTTCGGGCACCAGGTTGGTGACCACAGTTTAAACAACTCTGCCTTAGTCTATGGTTAATACCATTTCCATTTCCACTGTGTGTCTTTCTCCTTGCATACTGGCACAAGTGACTTATAAGGACAAGCTACAGTCAAGCAATGTAGTTAAGATCATAGAATTGTAACATTGGAAGCAGTGTTAGAAACTGGGATATTTGCCACATGGCTCCTGGAACCTGGGTTACAGGCGCAAAAACATAATGGTTATTCCAAGGCTTGCGCAGTCTTGCTAAGCCAAGGTTTGGCTTAACATGTCATGTGAAACAGGCCATGGAGTTTGCTTTCCAAGTTTGCTTAGGATTGCAGCTTTAGTTTAAAGTAGCATGTTATTTATGCACAGGATTCTTTCCCCCTTTATTGCTTCTTGCTTTTGTTGGTCTTTTGTTTTCACCATGTGGAAATATGCGTTGAGTGTTTGCATATAGTCTCACTAAAAGGGCATTATCCTACTGTGTTCTTGGCTTGAGATCATGTAGTTGGAGAAGCTAATTGAACTGCTGAATATGACTGCTACTTCTCTACAGGAAAAAATATTTAACCCAAAAGCTTAGAATCTGACTTTGAGGAGCCTTAGTGCTCAGTCACTTCCATAATTATTGTGTGTTCTCCTGCTTGGAGTCAGGCCTTGAAGTTGTTTTATGCCGGAGGACACCTTCTGCCAATTAAGCTTTCGGCTATTTGTCCGATGTAGGAAATAAAATGCTTTAAAAAGAAGAAGACACTAAACTGCAGCCTTCTTATTCTTGGCTTTCTTCTTCAAAACCAGAATGTACTTGAAGTAGAATTTGACAGTTATGAATTTTTCAGCGGGGGGGGGGGGAGAGCTTTGTTTTGAAATGTTTATTCAAAGGTTTTTTTAACCTCTCTCTGAGGATGACAAAACACAGTAAGTCCTGGTTGCAGCACAGAAGATTTTAGTTTTAAGTTCTTGAAGTATCTCAGTAGAAAATAAACTGAGGAGTGGAATGGTTCCAAGGAAAGTAGAATCTGGAATCCTGGAACATGAGTCTGTGTGTATGTCAGGATGGTTTATATCTACTGACATCCTTCCAGTACATAAGAGTTAGCTAAAATGACTCCTGAAGAACCTTTCAACTTTAGTCTAATGTCATAGCTTGCTTGCATCCATTCTTCCAGCAGACTCCCATCCTCCCTCAGTGATGATAATCTCCCACCTCACCAATTGAACAGCAACTTGTTGTCTTGCTTCTTGAGCCCCTGATTTGACGGAACATCTGTAAAGGAACTGAGGGTGTTCTCTTGAGGTTCTGCTGTGCTCTTATTAGATTCCTCTGACGTAGTTGCTTTGTCTCTCAAAGTGAGGGGAGATAGTAGAGTTTTCCCCTCAACCCTACAGGCCACACACCAAAGATAAACACAGAAGCAAAGTACAGAAACTTCACAGGGATACACAGGCAACCAAACTTCCCTCGCTGAAGAAATAAAAGCAGCTGAGTAGTACAGACAAGAGGGGGGAAATGGCATGGCACAATGCAAAAGAGGTAAGAAGTTGATGTTTGCTTCTCTTTAAATGCCAAGAGGAGTGATGGTATTCCTGTGCCCACAATTTCCTTATTTTTCTATTTGAGTGGATTCATACAGCCATTTGAGGTGATGGCTGATGTAATGAAGCTATTACAATTGCTGGGTGTGTGGGGAGAGTGTTTCCCCAAACTTTGACATGTTCTGCAAGGTGATAAATTGCTTGCCTCCTTGTGTATGTTTCTGAGATTTTTCAAGTAGTGATTGTGATGTTGACATGTTTTGAGATTTGCTGGAGCAGTCGTAGGTAATGGCTTCAAACATTTCAGCTGCCATCTTGAAATGGTCATGTGAACTTACCCACTGAATCTCAGAACTATGAACACACTTTTGAAAAGCCGACTGAGTGCTAGGAAGGAAGTTGACTCCTGAGACTCAAAGCTGAAAAACAAAGTGAATGATAGAGCGGCAGGTTCTGGCCTGGAAGAACCTAAAGTTCTGTAACTATCACAACTATTTTAAAAGAAGTGTTACATTTTGAACGTGAAACATGCAAGTAGATATCATTGGTGTGATGGGATGATGAGCTGCTTGTGCGTAAAGCTTAGTCCCTCAGAGTTTGGCCTGGTTATCAAAGCTCTGTCTATAGCGGAGCCCCTTAAACATGACTCCCTCAATCGCTGGCAGAATCCAACAGTGGGCGTTTGCGGAAACGCTTCCAGCATAGAAGCTCCTTAACGGAAACGCATCTTCGGGATTCTCGGCGCGACAGTTTCCGGCGAGGGGTGGGTGTCCCTATAGGAGGTCCTGAAACTTCCCCACTGTTTTCGCTGGAAGTCTCTCTGAGCCATCCCTCCGATTCACTTTCCCTTGGAGCTCCTTCTCTCCCCCTGCTGGTTCCCTCCTCTGCTGCCGAGTCTCTCCTAACCTCCGTGAGCCCTTCCACTGCCTGCCCTTCCGATGGCAGTTCCCTGACAATTGGCTACAGACGGATTCCAGTGGCAGTGCCAGTCTTCTTGAGTGACTGACTTAGAGCTTGTATGGTAGCCTCTTCATACAGAAGATATAGGGAGAATATCTAATGACCACTTTCCCATTAAGTAAAAAAGTACAAAGCGACCATGGTTAAAAAAGGTAAAGGTACCCCTGCCCGTACGGGCCAGTCTTGACAGACTCTGGGGTTGTGCGCCCATCTCACTTAAGAGGCCAGGGGCCAGCGCTGTCCGGAGACACTTCCGGGTCACGTGGCCAGCGTGACATCGCTGCTCTGGCGAGCCAGAGCCGCACACGGAAACGCCGTTTACCTTCCCGCTGGTAAGCGGTCCCTATTTATCTACTTGCACCCGGAGGTGCTTTCGAACTGCTAGGTTGGCAGGCGCTGGTTAGGAAAACATTAAAAGATACTACCGTATTTTTCCGTGTATAAGACACCCCCATGTATAAGTCGACCTCTATTTTCTGAGCCCCAAATTAAGAAATAAATATTTTAAACACCAAACAGAACAACTTTGATATTTTATTAAATATTCAAAACACCAGTATATTTAGTACTGTATATTTAAACATCAAATAGTGAGGCAAGCTGTGTAATGGCAGCTGCTCCTGTCAGCTCAGTGTAACTCCTCTGTAGCTGCAGCTCCTGCTCTCCTGCCTGTGTGTTGCACTTTTGTATCAGTATTTATGGTATGTACCCTGTTTACTCCACGAGCGGCGGCAGATGCGAACGCTGATCAAGGAGCTGCGGCTGCCAGAGCTGCCTGAGTGAGTGTGTTGGGGAATGGGGGGTCTGGGTAGCCAGGGGGCAGCTGACGGAACCGAGTAGAAGGGACAATGTCCGGAGTGGGGGCTGCTGGGCGGGGGGAGTACCAGACCAGGGTTTGTCGTGAGGCCAATAGTGAGGGGAAGCTGTGGGGAAAGAATATGGATGGTGGCGTGTATTTATTTATATATTTAATTGCAGCATTCCATCTATAAGATGACCCCCAATTTTTAACTTCACAAATTTGGGGGGAAATATCGTCTTATACACGGGAAAATACAGGAAATTGAGAAGTGAACACAGTTTACAACAATGCCTTCCAACTTAATAACCCCTTTACAAGAATGGTCTGGTTTAAAATGTGAGCTAAAAACCATTATATTAGTCAATGTATATCTGTTAAAAGTATCAAGCAAGCTTTCAACACTAATGACTGGGTAAACTAATAAAGGGTTTTGACAAATTGTGATAATAGTACAATTAAAATATTTTATTGTAGATTTCTTCATAAACCTTTCATGGGTTTGATGCAACCAGAAAGTTGTGATTTAATTTAGAGATTTCCCTTTTCCTGCTGTAATAAATGGAAGACTTAGTTTTCTGGCTTTCAGTAAAAGTCAGACTGTATTTAGCTGAGTGGCCATAAGCTGGAGAACACATTTTTCATCAGGAGGTGGACATCATGAGTGTGAAGGTGAATAATAACTTTGATTTGTATGAATGGTTGTCATAGCAGTGACTGTCAGATGCTGGGCTATTTAAAGATTTTGTGTTGATCACCACCTTTTCCAGTTGTGGGTTTAAGGTAATAATGGTCAGGAGCTGAGGCAGACTAACTAGAATGCCTAGGTTAATGGGGCAAGAGAAGAATGGGAACCTTGTGGCCCTCTATACTTTGTTGAACTAAAATTACTGACTGTTGACTATGCTGTCTGGGGCTGCTGGGATTTGGAGTCAAACAACACCTGGAAGACTACAGTTCCTCATCCCCAGACTAAGAAGTAAGGAAGAAAAACAAAATTCCATTAATAGATCCCGTGAGTTAAAAGTGTAGGAAAAACTGTGCTGTTACCATAGTTATTCTCCGTAATTTGTAAAGTGGTGTGCTTGCCCACAAAGTAGGTCACTTGTACAGTGCAATTCTGTGCATGCCTTCTTGGAAGTATGCTTCACTGAGTTCAGTGAAGGCGATTCTCAGGTAAGTGTATATAGGATAGCACCCTAAATCACATTTTCTAATAAAGCCACAGTGGCTGTAAAGTAGTAACAAGCTCAAGGTACAAAGCAAATTTTTTACTTAATTAGAATTTGAACCCAGGTGTGTCAGGGATGTTCTGGATAAAGGAAAGATTTAGGTTATGCACCCTGAAGAGTATCTAAGAATAGACAGGCAGTGAAATAAGCTAACTGCTTAAGGAGAATGAATATTGTCAACAATAGCTCTCAACATTATCTAAAATGTCAGAAACGGTTATTGGCTTTGTGTAGGATCACAGAGGTGGATTTGACCTTAAAAGATTCCTCCATGCTTTGAAAGCTAGTGGAGAATGCTATGTGGAAAGTTACATAACCAGCAAGGAATGTTATGGTGCATCCAGTGATAGGAGCATATGAGTTAATTTTTCAACTGTAATCCAGAGTTCTCCATAGTATTTTGATATTGTCTAACTGTTGCATCATGGATGTGTGATGCAGTGTTAGGATTTTTATTTTGGAGATTGTGAAACACTTGACTAAGGTGGTATGGAAGTTGTTGGTAGATGCAGGTTAGATTTCAGAAACGTGAGGGTCCCAGTCCTTTGATGATTTACAAATTGATTCTAACAGTATAATTATCATAGTTCGATTCTATTTATATTTACTCAGAAGCAAGTGCTGTTGAGCTCAGCGGGGTTTACTCCCTGGGTCATGAGTATAGGACTGCGTTCTCAAGGGCACAGGAGCTGCAAATTCATCTAACCTGACTTTATTTACAGAAAACAATGAGCTTTTCAGTTCACTGAATAATGGGATCACAAATGGTAGAGTCTTGGTGGGGAGGGGGAGACAGAACTATGTCACTGCTGTCAGTCCTGCAAGAATCATTTCCTGCCTTGCTAGCCTTTTTCCTCCTGGCCTGGGAGGACAGGGCCCTGACTGACTCCAGCTACAAAAGCTAAGGCCGATGGAGAAGCTAGATGCCATCTTTGCTGTGAGTCCTGCAGTTCCTGCTGCCATGGGTGCAGCCAGGAGTTTTGTTGGGGGGCGGGGAGGACTTTGTTAGAGGGGCAGAACCAATGTGATTGGTCAGTTAGTTAAGTATTTCTATTGTTTTACTTGATCTGGAGGGGGTAGCTGCCCCCCTGCCCCCACGGCTACACCCATGCCTGCTGCTCAGGGTGCCTAGAGGTGCAGTATTGTTTAGGGGTTTTTTGGGGGGGTGTCAAGTTTTCATTTTGGAGATGCTTAATTTCTGCTGTTACTTGGTATTTACTTTTTTGTATGGTTGATGATAGACCGTATCATGACTTATATGGGGATTGTTTAATTTTATTGCATAATTCCTGATTATTTATTTATTGCTTAGGACTACTTTTGTTATATTTTTGAAATTATATAAATCTTCATGGTGTAAGCCACCTTGAGCATGGTTTAACTATGAAAAGGTGGCATAAGTGAGCAATGAATATGATAGTAAAAATGTGAAGATTTTAATAAACCCTAATAAACTAACAATTAAAAACAACGATCATTTCTAATTCAGGCTGGCAAATAACAACCTGACTGATCTACATGTGGTAAGTAAGGAGCACTTTCAAGTCGGAAAGTTATACACAAGCTGGTAGTTCTATCCTTTAAGCTAAATTTGACTTTACACCAGTAGCATATTAGTCTGTCATTAACTTCACTGGCTTCCAGTTTGTTTTAAAGTGTTTGGTAGCTGGCTACATGAGAGATGGCCTTTTCTGTGGTGGCTCCCAAATTCTTGAATTCTCTTGTGCTTGCCTGGCATCTCCATTGTGCACATTTAGCTGCTAGGCAAAGCCCAGCCAGTTTTCACAGGCTTTTATTGGATCCTTCTCCTAGTTTTAGCACCCACCCGAATTGTTTTTGTTTGTTTGTTTTTGTTTTGGTGTTGCCTTTCTCATTCTTTTATAGTTTTAATTTGATATGTTGATCCTCTTATTTGTATTTGTTTTGGAAGCCCCCATGAGGCCACCTGTCCAAAGGCAGAGAACTGGTTCTACAAATAAACAATAAAGTACCGTGGTATGTTGGCCGGTGAGCTAGTAACTTCTGAGGACTCATTTGCGTGCCTGTTTTAGCTGCTTCTTCAAAGTTAGGAGTCTGTGCAGGTATGTGTGTGTATGTGTGTTTTCCTCAGTGATGTACTCGGCTCCCTGAATTAATTGATGTGGGAGGGAAGCCTTACTTTGGTTGGTTGATCATGCCAACTGAATAGATGAAAGTTTGCAGCTGTAAATACATGGTGATTCCCTCAGTGCCAGTAGTATTCATAAGGACACTCTTCCTATTTCCACATCAGATGGTTTTTCAAAGGAGTTCAGGATTATCATTACTCTTTTCCTTCTTTCTTTACAACATATACCTGTTGTTCATAAGAGACTTAACCCCAAGAGCCCTTTTCTTTCCATTTATATACAACACTAAGCAGAGAGTTCGCTTTTCAGGTGGCAGAAGCAACTGAGGCTGACAGTTCTCAGCTGAAATCAATGTCAATATTTCCTTTAAATCAGGATCCTTTGCAGTACTTGGTTCTGCCCTGAAGTTGTTTGTTTTTGTCTTGGAAGCCCTTTTGCCACTGGTGTTTTAATGGAAGAGCGTTTTATGTTCCCAATTTGACGAACAAGGAATTCATTAAGTTGGCCTTTCAGCACAAAGTGGTAACTTGCCTTCAAGTTTTATCACGGAAGTGTCATCTTCATTCATGATTAATCAAGAATACCTTTGTTGGCTTCGCATTTTGTAAGTGCATTTAAATTTAATCAAGCAATCTGTCAATGAAAAGTCAGATGCCCAAGTTAACACTTTCAGTTGAATGACAGTCCCTATCATGCCTTCTTTGTGTAAGAAATCCAAAAAGAATTTGTTTCCTTTTTTAAAAAAAATCTGGACTGGGCCTCTATAGCAGTCAGTATCACAGGCTGCATAATTTCAGTGGCACTGTCTTATTGGGTGTTCAGGTGCTTGTCACCCACTTCCTTGCCCCTGGTGTTAAATGCATTGAGTCCTGTAGTTCTCTTGCAGTGACTATCATTATTGTGATGATGAAGACTCTTGAAGAACCATAAGCAACAGTGCTAATAATACAGTGTCAAGATCAAAAAATAACAATAAAAAGTGTTTACTGTGACTGATATTTGTAGCATATTTTCGTTGAATTAGAAGGACTTTCTGTTGACATACCAGTTTAATCCATTTTTCAGAGATGAGAAGCACGGTGTAGATAAGTGCAAATTGGTAATGTTCAACAAGCCCTATCTGCTATTAAAATCAGTGCAGCAAAGTAGAAACATCTTGCTTGAAATGCACCAGCAAAACAAAGAATATTGCAGTGCTGTTCCTAAAGCTGTTCTTAGTTTTATGACCTTGCATGTTTTCTCCAATTTCTTGACTTCTGCCTGTTGGGGAGACTTCAGCCTGAAATGATTGAACTAGAATATATTGGCAAGTTTGATTCTATTAATTTAGAACTTAATTAAGAGCAGGTATTTCTCTCACAATGTGTTAAATTAGCAAGCAGCCCTAGGAATATTGTATTAGCAGTAATTATCGCTACTGGGTACAGTCATCGGTATCTTATATACTTTTTAACTGGGTTTAGAAATAACACAAAAGGTCCCCCTTGTGTCAAGGTCTTCAAGCCCTGTTATGCTATCTGCCAACTAAAGATACGGCTTCATAGATCTTACAAATTCCTGAGGCACCACAATGAATGGTTAACATTTAAGGTGCCACAAGGCTCCTGATTTGATTGAGAAGCCTGCAAGCCAAGACTTTTCATAAATGAGAGCACTGCAAAAGCTCTTGCCACAAGAAATGTGTTTGGGGGTCTTATTTGTGGAAATCTCATCTTGGTTGTAACATATTAGTTCCGTGTCTGACCACCGTGGTTGGTATATCACTGGTGCATGTTGAAGTACAGGCAACAGAACATTCAGTGCTGCGTGCACTGCATCTGCTACTCTTGTCTGGCACAGCCCTTGACACGTTATATTTTGTCTCTCTATAATATCCTCCCACTGCTTCTTGGCCTACAGATCCCCTCCTTTCAGGAATATAAGCTTTGGGGCTTGAATAAAGCTATGCACACATACATCTTTGACTCCCAAGAACTGCTGGAGTGCCTTGAGGAAAAATGTGTGGGGACTTAGAGAAACTTGTCTAAGTGTTGTGGATTTTTGTTGCCAGGTATATCTGCCTCTGGCCTGCTTGGAAAAGCTGCTACTATTGGGCTCTTACAGTACAATCCTATACATGTCTACTTGGAAGTACCGCTGAAGTCAGTGGGACATCTAGATAGATGTTTATAGATTTGTAGCTTTAATTTTTGCCCCAGAGCTTCTGGTCTCCTATGGACTTGGAACTTCTGTTGCTGCCAGGCTATTCTGCTCCTGGATGGAAACATGGATCAGCTACATAGCAGCCTGTTCACTCTGGAACAACAGAAGCACAAGTACACAAGCTCCAACCACTGGCATTGGCCACAGTAGGGTGTGTGTGTGTGTGTGTGTGTGTGTGTGTGTGTATTATTTAGACAAACCATGCAGGACATTGCTTGAAATCTCACATTCTTTTAACTGGGTACCAATTTTCATGCTGTGAAACCTGGAAGTGGAACTCTGTGCTTCCAGGATACATTTGTGCCCCCTTATCAGATTCTACCAGCTACTTCTATGCTCTTCAGTGCTGGATTTTGAAAAAAGACCAGTTATGGAGATACATTTTAGTTAGTCAGGCTGAGGATTGGCTGTAGTTGTGGCTGTAACCTTCCCAACAGTCAGCATAGGCCACCGCATGATAACACTCCATTATGAATCTGCCTCAAGATGGCAACCAGTTGGCTTTTGTGGCTAGCTTGGCTGATCATTACTCTTCCTGTTAAATATTGGTAGTTCTGATCAACCTGGAAGGGGAGTTATATGGGTTAATTAGTTAATATTGGTGCTGCATTTGAAGACATTGCTTCCTGTATATGTGCTAAGTATTATTAGGGGTAATTTGTTCCCATCACTGACTCCCATTAGTGTGTTAATATGCTCATCGAGTAGCTCTAGGCTTCCATGGAAACTAATTTCTAACATAATAATGTGGCATACGCGCTCTCTTTTTTCCCTCTGACTGTCCCTAATTGTTAAAATTATACAAATATATTCTTTTTACAAATGGTATCTGGAACAAATATTAACCAGAGTGCTAATGAAATAATATTGTGTTGAGTTTGATGTGGAATTGAATTCCGCATACATAGAGAGAAGGAAAATTTAGTCAGCGCAGGTAATTGACCATATTACAATAATTTGTTAATTAGTAAATAGTTGTGCTGGCTTTCCTTCACTAAGCATTTTAAAATTGGCAATATGCAGCATAATTAATTGGCTACCCAGAACCTTGAAAGAACTTGTAGCAACAGATACTATGGTTAGACATGTTTCCTAAACAGCCCCCCCCCCAAAAAAAAAACGCCTTTCAGCATTTAACTACTGTGTATTCATGGGTAAGCTCTATTCAGTGACTCAGTGGCCCTGTAGTTGCATTATCCTTATATTACAAATGGGTGACTACTGGAAATGCCACTTTAAATAGAATATCTTTGCTGTTTGTCCTCCACATTGCACACATTATTTATTTAATACACTCATTTGCCGCCTTTCAGTAATTCTTCCTATGGTGGTTTACAGTCTGACAGTCAAAATAGAATAGGAAAATACAGTAAAACATTTAAAACACTATAATCATTTCAATATAGTATAATTAATCAACATTGTTAAAATTAGCAAGCCCCCAAATCATCCAGCATAATACAGCAAGTACTGCCACCAGACCCCAACCCACAATATTGGCCTACATCTGAGGCCAAATTACTAGGCCAGAATATGGAAGTGAGTTTTTAAGGCCTGCTTAAAATTATCCAGGAATGGGGCCTGTCTAATATGAACTGGGGTTTACAAATTCCATAAAGTAGCGAACTCCTTAGGAACCTTCCCATTTTCATATTTATTTGTAAAAGTAATAAGAAGTAATACAGCCAGTAATGCACCTTTGTGTTTTTCCTTCTAGCTCTGCCTGTAACTTTTATGTAAGTTTTTCAATTACAGCTATTTGGTACTATACCAGGACCAAAGTAGACCCCTTTAGGTCATTCCAGAAGTTAGCAACGGTTGTTTGCATCGCAACCAAAAGGTATCCTATCATATTTTTATTTAGCAGTTCTGCATCCTCACCCATAAACAAGCTTATCAGAGCTACTTCTAGGGCCCTTTTTGGTTGGTTGGTTAGTAATTTTAGATATTTTTCCAATAGCCAAAATGTGGACCTGGGTGCAGGTCCACCACATATGTTTTAGAACAGGCATGACCAAACTTGGCCCTCCAGCTATTTTTCGGACTACAATTCCCATCATCCCTGACCACTGGTCCTGTTAGCTAGGGATGATGGGAGTTGTAGTCCCAAAACAGCTGGAGGGCCAAGTTTGGCCAAGCCTGTTTTAGAAGAACCCTTGTCCCCACACCTCTGCCAGCAAAGCATCAGGAAAAAAGGTACCCTTCTCACATAATTTGCAGCATCAATTATTTGCTAGCATTCATGGTGCTTTGTGTGTGTGTGTGTGTGTGTGTGTGTGTAAAGTAAATTGTACTTCATTTATGTTACTTTATAGTGCAGTAAACAGCTCTTAGACTTACTGCTTCTGTACACCATCAACCAAATAGTTTGATTCTACTCAACTGGTCACTAGAAACTGGATTCATTCATATATTGTGCCAAAACATAGTTTATACTAACCATAGCTAAGCATCCACACTGTCATTTGACCTCCAAAATACAGGAAAGACAAGCCATGGTTAGAGCTACTTTTGTAGTTTTGTTTTCCAGTTGCTCAGCACGTGGCTTCATAAGTTCACTTCTTATGAAGTGAGCAGCAGCCTTTTGGTTCACAGCAATGACTATCACTGGTTTGTTAATGGTTTGTCAATTTAGACAAAAAAAGCAAGCCACAGTCAGCTCGCTTATGGTTTGCAAACCAGTTTCAAACTGTGGTTTGGTGTCTTTGTTTGCCAGTTTCTCACAAGTCATGGTTTGTGATCTGATACAGGTTCAGTCATAAAAATAAAACTATGGTTTGGTGTAACATCTGAATGAAGTGATCGTTGTTATGCCATGTAGTATCAGTGACTGGCCTCTTGTTGCCCAGCTTGCTACCACTGAAAGATGCCTTGGGAACCCTATCAAATGTCTTTTGTTCTGTCAGGAACTACAGTCTTATTCTGGCAGCAGGAGAGGGGGATTAGCCTCTTTAGAACATAGATGCCATATGCTTCTCTGTTACTTCTAACATGTACTATGTAGTCATGAAATTTCAGGACAGTACCCAATTTTCCTGTTTTACTAGCACAAGAGACTTGCAGAACATAACTCTTTCCTCCTCAATCTTGTAGTAGTCCTCTGTACACCCTCCAGAAAGTTGGGCGATCTTGAGAGCAGATTTTGGGAGCATGTTGGTGGAGGAGAGGAGCCTTGTTGCATGAGTGGAGTTGCAGAGCATTGGATGCAACCATCCGAGAGGCTCTTTTCATAACCCTGACAGAATGGTAAGGATAGAGCTACAAGGGACCACAAGGGCAGTTGCTTAGCAACCATTCCATGACCCCTGGGACAACTTAGAAATGACTGAGAAGCATATGGCATGTATGCTCTGGATAGCTTTTTCTTTTGCTAATGTTTCTAAGACCAGAATGAGATAAGTAGCCTTTGTCAGGAACATGGAGGCTTTTGACAAGGTATTTGTATCTTTAATCGTTGGCAGACCATGCAAGGGTGCCTCACAGAAAACAAGAAGCCAATAACTTAACTGGTTCGTTTAGTATAATGGCAACCAGCATGAGCAGGGTAAATGACTCCTAATTTATTGTTCTTTACCAACCTAAAACTTCTTTTTCGTCAAACGTTGACCCATAATATTTTCTGTAGCAGTCCAAGTTGTGGCTTTCCCACATACCCATCCTTGGTTGACTTTAGACAAATATGCATTTTTGTTCCAACAGGATTTTCCAATCAGATTTAGCGCTGCTAAGCTTGGCTCCATGTTTGCACGAGATTGTTTCCGTTTTAGAATTGACGTTTTTTAATTGTGATTTTGTATTGTGTGCTTTAATAATGAAGTGAACTGCCTTGAGATGAGACCCAATAAAGGAATGGGCTTTTTTAGGGAGGGCTTTTTGCTCCCCAGTACTAAGAGATTTTGACTTACAGAGAGTTCTACAGTGAAACTTAGCAAGAACTGAGTTATATCAAAGCTAGACATCATCTTTGCTAGATAAAAAGCTGAGATTCTTATCTGAAGTGTGCTGTTTGATGTAACATACCTGGTAGACACGGTGTCTCAAAATGTATATGCCTTTTGATCACAATAGACAACACAGAATCTGGATGTCTCGGTTAAAGAGAATCCTGAGACTCTCCACCTTCCTATAAAAAGGTGGTAGCTAAGTTGGCCTTCATGGTGTGTTTCAGAACTTTCCATGGTTAGGAGCAGGACTCTGCATGCTTTGAGTTTCTTCGTTTGTTCTCAGTCTCTTTCATTTCATCCACATTCTTGTTTTACCACTAGTATTCAATAAATACTTGTCAGCTATATCTACATTAGTGATGTCTGTGTGGCCCTACCGTTGCTGTTGGACTGCAGTTGCCATCAGCCCCAACTAGAATGGTCCGTGGTAGGGGATGATGGCAGTCATCTCACCTTTCAGTGGGTGCCCTCAGGAGCTACTGTTCCACTCCATGGAGGGATAAGTCTCTTAGCAAAACATTCACTAGTGAGGTCATAGTAGTACTATGGATTAGGGTTTTGGACTGAGGAGTTTCATTCAGCTATGAAACACACTGAGTGATACTGGGCCAGTGAGTGGAACACCTTCCCATCAGATGTCGAAGAGATAAGCAATTATACAACTTTCCGAAGACATCTGAAGGCAGCCCTATATGGGAAAGTTTTTTATGTTTGATATTTCACTGTGTTTTTTATATTCCGTTGGAAGCTGCTTAGAGTGGCTGGGTCAACCCAGTCAGATGTGCAGGGTGTAAGTAGCAAAATATTATTAGCCAAGCAGTTATCCAAGCTATAGTGTGTAGGACTGTAAATTGTGCTTGACTATTCTCCTCTTGTGTGAGGCTTGCCTCTCAGTTTTTGGTTCAGCACTGAACATAGCTTGCTTTGATGTCCAAATAAGCCAAGTGTGGTTAATGCTTGTAAACCTAAAATCAGAAACCCACTTCAAACTGTAGTGGAAAGCTGAGAGAGAAGCAATGGATGTGAAGGCAGTGTGAATATATGGCTCATTTTCAATCCTCTAAACTAGGCATGTCCAATTTACAAGAGACTGCAATCTACTCCCACTATAAATTGTTGAGTCTTTTTTGGAAAGCCAAAGTTGTGGAGCTTTACTTTTTTCCGGGTAGATCAACCAGTAGATTGCGCTCGACCGGTTGGACATACCTGCTCTAATAAACCATGGTTTGGAGGGTTGCCGGAATAGATAGTAGAAAAAGTTTCTACCTAGCGGTGAGGATAACACATGGTCACCCTGAAGTCAGATGAATGGTGGAATAAAACTGTCTAAAATGCAATAATTTTTGGCTTAATCAGGAGATTTTAGAATAGAATTTTAGAACGCCATATTTAGAAGTTCCATCCTTACTTTCAATGTATGCATCTCCTAGGGTGGGGGTCGTGGCGCTACTCCCGTTTCTCCATGGGTGATTTTGTCTGGAGAATTCTCAGACAGTGTTAGCTATTAATCATGAACAAAAACTGGGGATTGTTCTACTAATCGCTTTATGTCTCGGGAGACATTTGTTACTGATGGTTGAGTGATCAAGGTGATTGCAGCTCAGAATGTAAATAGCAATGGAAGGGAGCGTTTGTGATGGGAAAGGAAGCAATTATTGCACAAGGTCAGGAGCAGTTTGCATGATGAGCAAAAGGACAGAAAAGCATGCCATTAAACCCTAGTGTGTTCTCTGTCCTTCTCTATCTTGATTTGAGGAGAAATGGCTTTAGGTCAGCCTACAATGGCAGAGCTGTAGGTAATTATTTGTGTGAAGATTTAAATTAAATGTGCTTGGTTTGGGGATACTTCTGTTGCTCACTTTTAAGAATCTGTCTTAGGCTGTGGTGCTTTGTTGCATGTGACATCCATTGAAGCATGTACAAAAATGTACAGGTGGGGTTCTGTTATGTCATTCAGTGTAACATGATATGCAATTTGAAGTTGATTGATCAAAAGAATGGGGTGCTACTATGTTTATGTCTTTGAGTGCCTTTTGCTGGTGGTTTATTGGGCTCTCTCAATGACCTGTAAGTGGCTTACACCATTTTGTGCATTCTCCCTCCTCTTTTGTTCCCCTTGTCTGTGGTCGCTACCTTCAGCACTTCCATCAAAATGACTTAGCAGTTGATGGTGGCACTATTTTGCTCTGCACAGTCTTCACAAGGAAGCATTATCGTCTCCCTCTCTCTGTTCAGTCTATTCTCTCAGTTTGTTATTCAAGGAAGTGACACAAAACAGGTAAGCCACAGATACCTGCATCTGTTCCCAAGTATGCTACTTCTCTCCAGTCTAGAAGCAACTTACCAGTATTGCATCTCACAGTATTCTAATCCAAAATGAGTATATCTGATCTATTGACGTTAGAACTTATATGACCAAGGCAAATTACTTTGGCTGAAAATATGATTTAGGTGCTCCAGTCATTCAGGTATTTTAATATGTATCCTAGCTTTTGTGCATATTAACATAATGATTTAGATTGTCCCAAATCTGTGCTTTGAGCTTTAAAATGATGCCAAGATTGCCTTGGCATGGAGAATTTTTGGTTTGCCAACAATTGCATTTTAAAAGTGTGGGTATTGAATAGGAAAAAGAAAAACTTGTGTGGGAGGAAGGGAAACAAACAGGTCAACTTGCAAAGACCACTTCATTGAGAATGAGTGGGATGTGGAGGGTAAACCCTTCTCTTCTGACAGTGTTCAAGGAGCTGCATGTTAATTGAGTTTATATAAAACTGAAGGGAGGGGCTATAGCTCAATGGTGGAACACAGGCTTCATGTGCAGAAGTGTCTCTAGCCTAGCCCACTCCTTGGCACCAGGTAGCCGGGGATGTAGAAGATCTCTACGATCCTGGGTAGTCATTGCCAGTCAAGAGCATGGAATGCTGATAGCTGAGAACCCAAAACAAGATTTGAGCTTGCAGATACGCAGCAGGTTGGTTTACTACACGGATGAGACCTCATTATTGAGCTTACTCTGTGGCATTGATGGTAAAGCAGAAACAATACTTAGCTGTCAAAATGGGGTTGTCTTGTACCCCCAGTAGTGTTTCCCACTGCTGCAGAAATGTTACATCTATCTGCATACAGAGTTAAGCTTTCACATTTTATTACTGTAAAGTGCTGGTGTCTAGAGGGCCTGAAAGAAAACTCTGCTGCTTCAGAAAAGCTTGCTACATCTTAAAATGTGTGTCAGTCTGCAGGGCCAACAAGGTTACAAACATCTTGCACTTCATGTGCTTAGTGTGGCTCATCAGAGAATTCTGTTCTAGTAGCGTAATTGCTTCCTGTCTCTGTGTATAGTTTACAATCTATGGGTCAGGAGCTTGACTTAGCATACAAAACCCCATCAGGGCCCAAGTTGGGTCAAGCTGATTCTTACACACATTATCAGTGAAGCGGATAAGACAAAATCACTAGCTGAGAGTGAGCTGTACAGGGAATCTGAGGGCTGTGGGTCATTTGGAACACCTGGTCTGTTCCTAGCTGGAAAACAGTAAGGCAGTAGGCTCAAGATGGTTGCAGCAATAGGGAGCAGAATGTTTCTGTGTTTGTAACTGGCTACTCATTTCCCACTTTGCTGACACGTGACCATAGCCTGTTCATGTTAAGCAGTGTATTGTGTAATTGGGGAACCAAGAAAAATGTTGTGGCAATCCCATCTTGTGATCAGAGCAGCTCCAAAAACATATACATTCCTAATAATGGAGGGTACTACCCTTTGGTTTCTAGCTCTCACTTTTTGCAGAGTTCAGCATTTAGCTGAATGCCCAGTATGACCTGAAAGAAGGAGAAAATAAAGTGGCTGTGAAAGAGTGATTTGCCCAAGACCATCCAATTAGCTTCATGACTAGACAGTGATGTGAGTTCAAGGCCTTGTAGCTTAAGTCCAACAATGCTACAACCCTGCATATGGTGGAAAGTCACCAACTTGGTGTGGGAAACCTGCTGGGCATGCTAGCGTTTTACAGTGAGTGAAACAGCTCTCTGGGCATCACAGTTACTGTGTGAAACCTCCAGAACAGGTTGTGAATGGTTGAAAATCAAGTTAAATTAATTACAATAGTCATGTCATAAGGTGAGCTTTTCAGGTGCTTGTAAAAGTGAGCTAGATTTTGTGTAGACACTGCTGCCCTGGTCAAGTGTAAGCCAGTTTTGCAGCTTATAAAATTTGAAAAATGCACCCTTACACAAGTCCTGCATCTTTTTAACAAATGTCAAATAGTTCTCATGTTTATCTGGAATGCAGGCAAGTGGTCTTTCAATGCCTACATGAGCAACAATTCTACAATTTACAGAGATTGCTGGAAAATTTAATGGAAGAACTCAAGGGACTATCTCACTAATAAATATTGCCCTGAAGGCTAAATGGAAAATCTAAAAAAACCCTGATAATTATTCAGCTCTGAAGATCAGGGAAAGAAGAGGAGAGAGAGAAAAACACTTTAGATAAAAGTGGTAGTCTTGTAATTTCTTGCACATTGGTTTTAACACCCCAGAGTCATTCAATCTGAATATAGTACATGAATCCCAGAGCGTATGTTCCCTTAGGCCTTTACAAAGTGAATAATTTGTAACTGCAGAATCTGATTATATGTTCCAAGTCGGGTATAAATGAGTTTTGATTCTTGAATTTAGGGATAGTAAGTATGGCTGGCACATAGTTTAAAGTGCTTTGAAGTCCCTTCTTATTTTGTCATGTCAGTCCAGATATTGTGCAAAACTAAGGTTTGTGCCACCCAGAATCACACCATAGTTTGAGCTTTCAGATGTATAGCAGGCACACCCTGGTTGTGTGTTCCTCTCACAACTGCTCATCAATTTACTTCATCTCTTGTCTCCATGGGGCAGCAGTTTCTTGAGGTTGTGTAATAATCTTAACTGTGGACTATCAATGGCTTGTGATTTTTGACACAACGGTGAACCATGGTTGGCATAATCTGTATTTTGCAAACCAGCTTCAAACCATGGTTTGATACCCATTGTGTTTGAGCAGTTTAGTTTGGATGAATAAACAGTTATTTGTATGATATTTGAATGCAGCTATGCGTGGCTGCCCCACTAATTGTGGGGCAGTGCATCCAAAATGAGCCTGATTGCTGCTTCCTTAAGAGATGATGGCACCTTTCTCTCTTAAGGGCACTTTTATACTCTTCTGCATAGGGCCAGTTCTTTTCTCATACAGTCAGAACCATCCATGATCGGCAAGGATCCAAAAGAAATATGATTGTACGCACTTCCTCAAGCCTTCTGTTACCATTGGAGAAGGAAACGGTGTGAAACTTATCCAAGCAAACAGAACAAGGTAGTACCAGTGACACCTCTGGCTTGCATTCTGCTTCAACAGTAAGATAGCTAAATCGTGTTAGATGTGAACAATTTCATACACAAAATGTTGATGAGTTCCTTCACGGGCATTGCAGAAGTGGGCTGAGTGACTAAGACTGCAGAGACAGAAAATGTTTCATCGCTCAGAGCAGCTCTCAGCAACAGTGCATATGCACATGATGACGGGAGAAAAGCCATTACTGCCACTGCAGTCCTTTTAACAGCTTGTTCACTTTTATCTCCTGTATACCTACAAGAATAATTGATGCCCTCTTCAGCTGGAACCCACATCAGATCATTTCTGGCTTGATGTGATCCTGTTTATCTAACAAATGTTAACAATTGTAATGATGCTTTTAAAAGCACTGTTTTTCAGTAATTCAGAAGCTGGATTCCAAAGCTTCAATTGCGTCGATGCCTTCAACAGAATTAATTTTTGACTTTACAGGTTGTGGATGTGTGCTCTTGCACACGTCGAACGGCAAGCTTTAGTAGTTGTGTCCGATTCTTATTGCTTGTTATGAGCTTCACAGGAGAAGCAGACAGATTTCCTTTCCAGAAATGTGTGTCAACTTTCCTGACCTCGCAACATGTGCTCATCCGTTTCTGTGACCTTGGGTGTAAAACAAATGAATAGAGGAGGTTTTTTTTATTGCCTAGACTGGCTTGTAGCACCTTCTGTGAAGTCTTTTTGCAAACAATGTAGTGTGAATCTATCCCTTGAGTCATATCGCAGCATTCATAAAGTGTGTTCCTTTGGTAGCATACTAGTCTTGATGTATTTGGCCAGAGGTTTTTGCTTTTTCCTCTTTGCTCTTTCTGTCTGGGTCTTTTAAAATGACAAAAAATAATATACTCATTATTCAGTTTAACGTTAAAATTGTATCTAACTTACTTGAAATTCCTGGATTTAATGTTACATGAATTTGCAGGGTTTTTTAATGAAAGTAAATGGCAGTGAAAAGTACCATATTTTTCAATGTATAAGACTATATTTTTTCCTAATTTTTTAAAGTTTAAAATAAGGGGACGTCTTATACACAGATAAAGCATAGGGCATTTTCTTAATTTTGGGTTAAAAAAAAACAGGGGTCGTCTTATACATGGGGGCGACTTATACACGGAAAAATATGGTATATTTTCCAGCCATAGGGTTAACGGTTCCAAATGCCAGTCCTAGCAGTTGATCTGCATTGTAATGACTATAAGTGATCAAAAACAGAGTGTATGGAGTAAATTGCTCTGCTTGGCCAATACCAGTGGTCAGAGAGCTTTCGGTGGAACTAGGCTTGTTCTGTAAGCTGACAGTGAACTAGATTCTTATCTTCACACTTTTTCATGGAGAAAAGCTATATATGGAGATACAAATGTTCCTACCCGGGACTTGAAAAAATACAAGCTCCCTGATAGCCTAACATAGACTTCAGGCTTGTTGGGTGTACTTTGTTTTTTGCTAGAGCCTCAATACCTACGAACCAGAGTCAGGTGCAGAAGACAGTTCGTGAGGTGGGGTCTATATTGATATTTGGATGCCAGGCACCATATTAAATCAAGATGACAAACTGAAATGTGACTTTGTCATGACTGTGCTCATTTTATTGGCATCTCCGAACTTAGCGCAAGGGTTCCCAAGGTGGGAGCTGTGGTCTTTGTCAGCATTGAGATTCTAGGTACCATTTTCAGTCAGGAAGGCAGACTAAAATGTGACTTTGGCATGACTTAACCTGATTCTTAGTGTGATACTCTCAAATTACACTGTCCATTTAAAGAAAGTAACATCTTTTAGCCCAGCCAGATGGGTGGGGTATAAATAATAAGTTGTTGTTGTTGTTGTTGTTGTTGTTGTTGTTGGGTATAAATAATAAGTTGTTGTTGTTGTTGTTGTTGTTGTTGTGGGGTATAAATAATAAGTTGTTGTTGTTGTTGTTGTTGTTGTTGTTGTTGTTGTTGTTATTACTATGGGTGGTGCAGGTCACTCCTCACCAGCATGCTGTATAATTTGGAAAGTGGTTTTGTCTGTCTGTCCACTTTTTTTCTTTTTCTTTTTGTTGTTCTCTATTTGTTTGGATGCCTCTCAAGATATTGTCACCAAACCTGGCACAAGGGTCCCTGAGGTAGAGATGGCATTCCTCGTTGACATTTAGGTGAAAGTTACTATTTTGAATTAAGATGGCAGACTAAAACATGACTTTGGTGACTATGCTATTTTTTTGGGCATAGTCTTGGCCACCTCTCAAGATAGTTTTGCTGAACTTGGCGTGAGGGTTCCTGAGTTGCAGGTGGGGGGGGGTCTAAGCTGATGTTTGGGTGCCAGGTGCCATTTTGAATCAAGATGGTGGACTTGAAATTTGACTTTGGTGTGATGTCAGTGGGGTTTTTTTGGCATAGATTTGGCCACCTCTTAAGATACCATTGCCACACACGGTATGAGGGTTCCTGAGGTTGTGGTAGCAGCCTTCATCAATGTCTGGATACCAGGTTCCACTTCGAATGAAGATGCCATTTTGAATTGCCCAGTATTTTATGTGAGTGGCCCAAGCTCACAAAACACACAATCCACTTAAAAATCACAATATTTTTTGGTTTTTTTAAAAAAAAATCCTGGGCAGTGCCAGGCATTCCCTACTAACTGACATAAAAAAACTAAACAATGAGGGGTGGGAAGGGGAGAAGAGGAATATTAGAGCATTTGGGCTCATGACATTCTCAAGGCCCAGAAGAAGGATGTCCAAAAAAGCCATTGGTCAAAAATAACACCCATCACCCTTGTCATACTCCAGAGTTATTAAGATGGATCCCCTCACACCTCTGGGAAAAGATTTAAGTAGATTATGCTTCCTGTTCCTCATTCATGTGAGAGAGACATTACAACTGCATGGAGTCCCAAGTGAGTTAATGACAACTCCTAGCAGCTGCTTATGGAGGAAGCCCGGTGTCTTGCTTAGAGGAGTGTGGCCTGATGTCTGAATTAATGCATGGAGCTGCTTCTGAAAAGAGAATTGCATTATCCGACTTTTTAACTCTTATCAACTTGCAAATGTCATGTAGTCCACAGTGCTTATCTCAAGGTGACGAGTTCTTGGGATGCCCTCGATCACCTACTGAATATCTGATGCAGAGGCCTAAGCATGAATATGCAGATTTCCATATTCCACCTGCCAGTGCAGAACACTTGCAGCGAACATTTAGGTTCTGGTGGCCTCGACAGGGCAAAACATTAATCTTAATACAGAGGAAATGGTGGTGATTTATTCAGCAAGTGCCAATGGGATACTTGGAGGCCCGCCATACAAGGAAAATGGCATGGCACCTGCACCCATGGTTCAGAGCAGAAACTGAGAAAATTCTCTGTTACTGCATGAATCATTTGGGGGTATAACATAAGGCAGAATTTGCTTTTGGGATATAAATTCATGTTTTAAACACTGTTTGACAGGAATTAATGTTTGCAAGCTGTGTCATACAACAGAAGTGACACAGAAGACACAAGTGTGTGGAGGCACTTGTGTAGTGTGTAGTGCCTAAGATTGTGTTTCCCCCAGGGGGTGTATGATGCTGCAGCAAAACTCTACTGAAACTTGCACTGCCTCATTTCCATTTTTGGGAGGAATAATTCCAAGCTACCTCTATAAGCATCTCTTTTAATAAGGCCACCTGCATTTTGCTACAGAATCTCATGATGGTGAGACTTGGTTAAAATCCATTTGATTGTATTAAAATCCTAATTTACATAGTGTGCTATTTACTCTCCAGAGACACATGACTTGCTGCAGTGTATTGGAAGCTTTGAGCAGGTAAGCACTGCATTTTAAAGTAAGTCACTCCAGCTTTTTAGACTCAGCAGGCAGAAAGTAATACTGGACACCCCCTCATAGCTATAAGAAGGGAACAAGCATTAATTACAGACACGGCATGTTAATTCTTAGAACTGTTCCTGTAATCACACATTTAAAAAATGAGTGCGCTGCAGCACATTTTTCTGGCCTCCGAAAATGTACACTTCCCCTGAGAAATCACATGAACGGCAAAGGGGTTTAGGCAGCGCAGCAGGTCACATATATTCTGTCTGAGCAGGTTGTGTGTAATGAGAGACTATTGTCACATGTGGTGAGGGACAACTTTACTTGGGATAGCAGAATGGGGGGCAGGGAGGGAGAGAGAGAGAGAGAGAAGAGGGATATTGGGGAGAAAAGGGGTTGCCCTGCCCACTTTTATCCCTGGCCACTACCAACTCCGCTCCTGGTATGTGACTCCCTGAGGGGTAAGTCACAGGGAATGCTGCCCTCAGTTCAGCATCCCTGGTGTATTACCATCATATCAGTGCATGCAGGGCTGCGTTTGCAAAGTTACACATTTACTGTTCATCTTATTTGATCACCCCTTTGTGTGAGGTGTTTGAATTCAAACTTTCTTCAGTTTTTCACTCTTCATAGCTCCAGACCGGTGCAGCGGATATTAAAAACACATAGTTGGGGAGGGTGAGGCTTTCACTAAGTAATAGCATTGAATGGGGAAGTGAAGAGGCTGCAGAAGAAACACAGTGTTTTAATAGACTACAGGGCTAGAATGTATGTCTCTTGTTCAAGAGTTAGACTCAATAACAGCTTGCCTACAGACAGTGGGAGGCAGACAATGCAATAATTGCAATATCCCTTATAGCCTCCAACAGCAATGTTGATTGCCATGAAAATAAAGTGGGATTTTTTGGCGTTCATATTGATCCCTGAAAAATCATTTGCTACTGCATACCCTTCCTCGCTATCCCTTTCGTTCTGAAAAAGATGAATACAGGTGATGTCTATTTTTGGTCAGTGATACCTGTTCCAGGAATGTGTAGAAGCTGCGGCCATGGATAGCATTGTGTCTGCTGGGCTCCCTAATAGGAACCTGTTTTGAGTGCCCACATTAGGCCTCTTAATTGCATCTAATATATATTTACCATGCAGTTCTAATGGAAACCAATGCCACTACCTTGCTGGATGGTGTGAGGGATTGTTGTACCCCCGTTGTAAACCCTTTTAGTTTCTCCATGACCACTTTGGGGTCTGTTTCCATTGGTGTCCCAGGATTGCTTGCTGCATCAAGCAGAGGAAGGGACATAGGTCATTGGGAGAGCACATGTTTTGTGTCAAGGTAGGACTGGGATTGTCCCCTGTCTGAAACCCTGAGAGCCTTTGCCAGTTTGTGTAGACTAAACTGAGCAAGGTCAACCAGTGTTCTGCCTTGCTATGAGATGGCTTTCTAGTCCTATGACTCATAGTGGTTTGAAATTTGGGCATTGCTTTCTTTCCCATCCCTGCCCTACAGTGGGTCTTTCACTTGATTACCTGTATAGGGATACATTTGTCTCATATCTGCATTTTTTAGACTTCAGGTAGGTCTTTGTGTCTGGGAAGGCATGTGGCAGGTTGTGGACTAAGAACCAGTGGTCCAGTTCACATGTGATGCTATACAAAACCATGGTTAAATAGGGACTCAGCTACATTAGTCAAAAAACAGTGTTTTGAATGTGTTATAAACATGCAACACCAGATGGTGCTGTAGAGCAGAAAACAGAAGTGATCTTACGTAGTTCCCCCCTTTTGTTATAATGAATTAATTTCTGACTTATTTATAGCGTTTTTTCCCCTGTGTGTAGATCCACCCTAGGAGTGTGCAAGAGTGTGGGTAGTTGGCAGGAAAAGTTACTGCCACTTTGTTCTTCCACTGGTTGTAGAGCTTGGGGAGGAGCTACTTGTCCGGACACTCAACTTGGGGGCTGACGGGCCATAGCACCCCCAAATGGTGGTTATGGAGGTTTCCTGGAATTGATGCATGTCATAGGGTGACCTGTAACCTTGATCAACCCTGCTGATCCACAACTCGCAAGTGGGCTGGTTGATTTAAGGAGACATACCCATTCCCTATGCCAAAACCTGCTGACATCTGTAATCAATACAGCTGTGGCCTGTTTAACCCCATACTTATGCCACATGTTTTATTGCTGCCTGTTTTATTGCTCTGCTGCGCCCTGTCGTGCAAACAGGTTGTGTCGTAATAGTAATGCTCCTGTTTGTTTTTCTCTTTGTCTTTCCATTGCAGACCATCTTTCCAGCCTGCCTATTATCAGCAAAGATGTCCCCATTGATAGAGAAAATTAGTGATCAGAAGGACTTCAAGAAGCTCCTGAGAACACGGAACAATGTGTTGGTGCTATATTCCAAATCTGGTGAGTGCTGCTCATTAAAAAACAAGCAAAGGTTTAAGAGCAGTTGATATGTTAACAAATAATGCTGAGTGGCTGAAGGTTGAAAGGATCACTAAAAGAGCAAGGATTATTATTATTTTTTAAAAGTTAAATCTTGATTTCAGACCTTATATACTGTATATCTGATAAATAGCAGACTGTTTTGCAGACAGATACAAGCATTTGCTGATAAAACTTTGGACTCCCCGCCCCCCCAGGAATGAATTCATTTCTCTCTTGCTATTTTCCTTCCTGTCCTTACACCGAACAAAATAAGTTTTTTTTTAATTTTATAACTTTTATAAATAAAATGATGTATCGCTTCTGTTTTGTAAGAGCAGTCCTATAACGAGAAGCGCAGATGGAGGCAGATCTGGTGAGCTTTTCGGCTTAACATCACACAAGTCATTCCACTATTTTGCCTTGAGGCACTCTTCATACCATTTCTTTTCCCTTTATTCTCTTAACACACATCAAGGATGTTCTCAGCAATAGTTTTATTTGCCCTTTATCATATATATATATCATATAAACACTGTGTGTGAAAAAGAGCAATTTTCCTTCCTCTACGCCTAGTTATACAAGCATCCCCACACAGCATTTGTGTTTATCCTTCTGTTTCCCTCTCTCTCTCTCTCTCTCTCTCTCCCCTCCTTTGGTCTGTTCCGTTTGCATCTTCTTATGCTTCACCTCCGCTTGAAATACCCTTCTTAACTTCTTGTCTGCTAGCCACCCACTTGCTGTCTCTTTCATTTACAATCAACTTCTTCTCTCTGCTGGTTTCCTCCTCCTGCCTCCATCCCTGATTCTATAGTACAGCTTTTCTTCTGCTTTCTTTCTCTCTCTTTTTAATTGTCTGTACTGGATTGTGAGCTGCTCTTGGCAAGATTATTTGCAAGAGCTTGGTCCATTTAGGGCACTGTGTGCAGAAAGGCTAATTACGCCTAATATTTCATGGCTGTGATATTTACTTGGCCAGGAGATGTATGATCTGCACATTAGCTTGGAAATTAGATCAAATTGGTCTCTTTAATGCTTTTTTATTCCCTCCTTGAGTCCCCCCTTTGGGTGAGGAAGAGGAACAAGCCAAGAGATGTTGGTTTTTAAATTTTATTACAGAGTTTTCAGTTGCTCTTAGCTTAAGCCCCGTTGTTGCTTACTGTATTCTGAAAGGGGGGGAGCTGCTTCTCCCAAGTAGCTTGTTTGGGGAAGCTTATTCAAGAATTAGGGGTTTTTTTTTAACTTATCTGCTTTTAGAATATATTACATTGACTGCAACATAATTAGATTAAAGGGCAGAATTTTATGGAATATTAAGTGACTGAGGTTCATCTCTTCTTGCTACTAAGTCAGGACTCTTTTACTAATTTCTATTGATTAATTAGATAATGGAGGGGACAGGAAAGGGAACAGATGCTTGATTAAGCCACCTTCCAAAACTATGATTAAGAAGATTGGCCAGCAGACCAGAAGCTGCAGCCATGGTTTAAAGTGGGTTTGTGATTTCGAGTGCTGTCGGAGTTGACAAACAATAGTTATGTCCACAGTTCCCCCCAGAGCCTGGATTGCTCAGCTGTCAGAAAATGAAAGAAAACAAGTGGAAATAATGCACGATTTGCCTGTGAGTTTGGAAGTTCAGTACATGGTTCAGATTCTAAATACCAACCATGGTTTGGAGTAATGTCTGTGCTAATATCAAAGTCAAAATAATAAAATAAAATAATAAAAATAATAATAAACAGGACTCAGCTATAAAGTGTCCTGAAACACTTGTTCCAATGAAAAAACTTCCTCAGAGTTACTAGGGAAGGACCAGTGGTGAACAACACTTAGAAATGGCCTCTCCACCACTAAGGGACTGCATAGCTCCATTTGTCATCTGTTACTACACCCATCCCTTTCTCTCACTCCCCTTTAATAAATGTCAGGTGGGATTTTGCACACATAAGCTAGCATATGTGATATTGGGGAGATGGTGCCTCTGACAGAGGGTAGTCTTCCCAGAGAGTAATTTTCATTGCTCATCTCTTTATACACGTCACTGATATTTAAATACTTTTTTATCTTGTTAGAGTGCCGTCCAGGAGCATATACATTTGTCTGCTCCTGTTGATGTGGGGTTTGTTTGTTTTTTGGTCTTTATGGCTCTTCCAGAAAAGGTAACTAATAGTGGCCCCATGCATTCTTATGCAGAATTTAAGCCCACTGTGTCCAGTAGAATTTCCTATGTCAAATTCAGATTTGGGAGGCAAGGACCTGACCTTATGTACACTGTAAAGCACAATGCACATTTATAGCCGTGAATAATTAAATAATAAGTACATTTTATTGCTAATACAGAATAATGTATATCATACTATTTGCAGCATGCCACAAGTAGAAAGCAGAAACATTAGGGTCTGCTATGGCTGTTGGTTATCAGAGAATATAATTAATTTCATTTGTTCATTGCATATAATAAAAAAGACCCACAGTGCTAGTAAGATTTTCAAAAAAATTGGGACACCACATGGGAACAATCTGATCTAGAAAGGCCACTGAGCATTTAGAAATCCAGAACTATATCATACAGTATACCCACTAATTAATAATTATATTTTAAAAGTAAATATATAACTTGCAAGATAATGTGGATTGCTAATTATCAGCAAAACAATGCACATTGAGGTCAAGGAATAGCTCAACGAATCTGTAGAGTGGAATTATCTTTCAGAGTTGGGATATTTGCTACCTCTTTTCTTAATATAATGTAAACCCAAGTTACCTTTCTCTGCAGTAGAAGTTGTTTGTGGAAAAGAACTATCTTAAATGAAGGGATTATGTAGGTGCTAATTAGAATTCCTCTTCACATCTGTCAGTCTGCCTATACAGTATTCCCATAATGTTCACTTTTTATGTTTGAGAAGGAACGTCCTCAATTCATACTGTGTGTGAGCTGCCTCTCACCTGTTTTGGAACCACATGACCATGTAGGAGTCTGAGCACCTGGAGTCTCCTGCTGGTTGTTCCTGAAGGGTATTTGGGATTCTTCCTCTCCTCACAGCACTATGACGGTGTATCAGATTCTCTCTATCCATGCATTCTAAAACAGTGGGTTTGATGGTAGCAGGGGAGAAGAGTGAAAATGCTGTTCATCTTCACCTACCTCTCTACTGTAAGATTTACTTTAAAATTCAGATAAGGCACTTGTAGCAGAAGGATAAACTTTTCCTCAATTGCTCTAGAAAGTGAAATAGCTTTTAATGGATGCTCATGTGACCTAATTGCTGCTAAAATATTTATACTGTTGGTAGCATAAGGTAGAATAGCAAGCTCATTTTCTACTCTTGTCTTTCTGTACTAACTCTTAAAGTTCAATTTGCAACAGGGTTTCTAACTTCATTCTCTGAATTTGAAAGAGGATTTTAAAGCAGTGCTGGCCTATGTGTCTTTTGTTTTTTTGCTCTCAAGTGGAGTATCTAACAGCATATCCAAACATACAGAATAGGAGGGCATTAATATTTCCTAAAAGATTTCTGTAAACGTTATCTTACTATCTTTTTTTATTAAAAAATATGTGTCTCATATCTGATGCATGACACATATCGGAGCTGAATCTGACTGTTAAAAACAATCTATCAGATTTTTCACATTAAGCAATGGAAAAGAAGCTAAGATTAGCTCTCTAAATAGATGGAGGAGATTTACATGTGTAAAATATTCACACTTAACGATATAGCTAAATGTAGTTGTGGTAAAAATATTAACTAATTTTATGCAAAACTCTACTTGAGTAAAAATTGCAAGGAAAGGGGACAGTCTTCTCAGAGTTCAACTTTCCCTCCCTAGAAAATATATTTTATATGTCTGAAGATATCTTACTGTTTGCGCTGTTCTCATCACCATGGCTCAGATTTCAATCTTGCCATTGAGGATGGTGAGCTGTCCAGTGAATCAGAGATAAGGTTTCTAGAATAGTAGGAGAGCTGTCCATTAATGGGACTTGAGAGATGGGCATGGTGTGGTGGGACAACAACTAGATGCACATTGAGCAGCTTCGTATTTGGCTCTTGCTATTCTTGAACACCAGCAGGGTCCTGACTCAGAACATGGGTTGGTTCTGGCTGTATCTTCCCAAGTACAGCTCAGGGATGGGAGACTGTCTCATGCTGCCAAACAGACACGGAGGCATCTCATACTGGCCTCTACTTAGAACCTGTGCTGACTCTGTTCTTGGTGTCCTGGTATGGACTGACTAAAACAAAAACTTACTTGTCAGTGCCGAAACTTGCCCAAGCACATGGAAGGGGAAACGAATGGGAGCAGGGACATACTTGCTTGGGGAAGCTAAAAGCTAGAGAGGAAATTGCTTAGCCATGAAGATCAGCATGATGAAAGGTAGGCAAACATAGTTTCCTTACTGCAGATAGGGCCCTCCAATTGTTGCTGTATTACACCTCCCATCAGCCCCAGCAAGTAAGGCCAGGGATGATGGGATCTGTAGTTCAGCAACATCTGGAGGGCCAAAGGTTCATCACATCCGCCTTACTGTATTCATTGACATAAAGTGAATGTAATTTGTTCCACGTACCTAAGGAGGTTTTGGGCTTGTGACATTTCAACAACATCCGTGACAGATGGTAAACCACACTTGAAACTGACATCCAGAAACAGTGTGTGGTATGGAGCAGAGTGTCCAAAGAAGGAAGAAGAAAAATCTAAAATCCTACTGAGCATGCTCAAATTCTTGGGCATATCTAAAGTGGCTCTTTGGATCCCAGCCCTTAGTAAAATGTTGAGGGAAAAGCCTATGCTGCCTCTGGCAAGTTTGTTTTCTGGCAGGGAGAACTTAGTGAAAGTGTTTCAGCAAAGAATTCTGCAGAGTTGCGCTAGATATGAATTATTGTTTCAATACATACAGTACATTTATTTGTTTGTTTGTTTGTTTGTTTGTTTGTTTGTTTTGCTCTCTTTTCCAGCGGCTGCTGCTGACACTTCACTCAGGTTATTATCTGATGTAGCCCAAGCGGTGAAAGGCCGAGGTACTATATCATGGATAGATTGCGGGTATGTAATGTCCTGCCCAATATGGTGCCCTCCCTTCTCCCACCTGGTGAATTGCCCATGTCTAAACAAGCAAGATTTTGCTGCCGTTGTGTGCTTTATGTGGCAAAGAGAAAGCATTGTCCTTTGTTCCCCACGGCTTCCTATACAGTGGTACCTCGGGTTACAGATGCTTCAGGTTACAGACTCCGCTAACCCAGAAATAGTACCTCAGGTTAAGAACTTTGCTTCAGGATGAGAACAGAAATTGCGCGGCGGTGGCAGCGGGAGGCCCCTTTAGTTAAAGTGGTACCTCAGGTTAAGAACAGTTTCAGGTTAAGAACGGACCTCCAGAATGAATTAAGTTCAATACCACTGTATTGTAGGGGTGGCCAACTCCCAAGAGACTGCGATCTACTAACAGAGTTAAAAATTAGCAGTGATCACTGGAAGGACAGATTGTGAAGCTGAGGCTCCAGTGCTTTGGCCACCTCATGAGAAGAGAAGACTCCCTGGAGAAGACCCTGATGTTGGGAAAGATGGAGGGCACAAGGAGAAGGGGGCGACAGAGGACGAGATGGTTGGATAGTGTTTTCGAGGTTACCAGCATGAGTCTGACCAAGCTGCGGGGGGCAGTGGAGGACAGGAGTGCCTGGCGTTCTCTGGTCCATGGGGTCACGAAGAGTCGGACACAACTAAACGACTAAACAACAACAACACCCCCTTTTTGGGGTTCAGATCAAAGTTGTTGACCTGGACAGTGATCTACCACGTACGTGGGAGATAGTGATCTACCACGGACGTCACGATCTGCCTATTGGACATGCCTGCTATATTGTTTCTAACATGCCTAACTTCAGCATCTGCAGGTTTTGACACTAATATCACACAGGCAGAGCCACCTGCTGCCATTCTGTGCAACACTCTGTAACTACCACATTCCTCCTTGGCCCCATTCATTCAGGCAGTATTATCATCCTCTGTCCCCTACACGCTGGTCTGCTGCTTTATGTGGTCTTCCCGGTACCTCTCGCTTTAGGGAGAACAACCGAACAAAGGGATAAAACCTGCAATGTTCTGACCGAGAGGTATCGTTGGTCCTGGGAGATTTAGATCACTTGCCTTTGATAAGTTTATGACCCGTTCCTCATCCCTGGTTAAAACTTCCAGAGAATGCAGAATCTTGCATTCAAGTAATCTTTAAGTTATTTGTTTCTCCCTCTGTCAGAGGAGTATGGAGGATTTCAGTGCATATAAGCTTTTGGTGTGCTTCTAGCACCTTCTAGGGTACCATTTTAAGGGGAGAAACGTCATCTTTAAGTACATCTTTGTATATGTTCAGCATATCCTTGAGAGGAGGAGAATAGGCAGTGGTAAGGCACTGAACGTTCTGTTACGCCTTTACTTTGCTTGTGGAGAATTTCCTATGCTTCTATTATGTGGTTGTAATTTATTTGAGAATCTCTTTTAGCTGATTATTAAATATAATTCATAATATAGTTGGTATCTCCTGAGCCTTTAAGTGTGCTTTACAGATACTGCATTAATGTAGGATTGTCTAACCAGATGCTGCTGTACTAGTACTATTACTTCCATCCATCCCTGACCACTGGCCATGCTGACTGGGGCTGATGGGCTGGGACTGATGGGAGTCCAACACCAACTGGAGGGCCACGGGTTAGCTATCCCCATCTTAATGAATTTTGCTGCATGCCACTTGTATGAGCTGCAAAAGTACTTTTCTTGGAATGGCTCCAGGATTGTTTCATTCACAAAGCAGATTTGAGAGTAGCACTGAGGCTGTGTTGGGTCTTGCATTGACTCCAAAGTCCAAACTATCTTTTTTTAAAAATAGTCTTTGATCAGTGCCTGGCAAGTTCATTTTTAAAAAGTAATTGGTTCCAGTTTCTGCTCGCCATATCAAAAAAATGAATTTGGAGTCACAATTGATTCACATGGTTCCCCCATCTTCAGAATTTTAGAAGCTGCTCTGCTAAAGTATCCTGTATCCCAGGAGTCCCTCTGCTGTTCTTTCTAGAGTGAGATCCCTTTAGTGAATCCTTCCTTTCTTTCAATGATTTTACTTCCATTGTGGACTTCTTCGAACTGTAATAACTGTTCAAGTGAACATGGCCTTAGCTGCCATGCTTAAATTGCTTCTCACACAACTGCCTTCCTTAAAACCTCTGGTACCACTTTGACCCTCCCCAAGCCTCACTGTTCCACTTTCAGGTCATGTCCTCTCCTTCACTTTTGTCCTGTTGAACTTAGATCATGAGCCTTCTTGGCAGGAGCCACATTGCTTCTCTGTTCTATGTAGCGTCTGACAATGTTGTGCCACTAACTAAATGTCACTACATGCCCTTCAGCAAAATCACTGTCTTATATTCTTGCATGTAACTTTGGAGTCAAACCTTCAGGGGGGCTGTTGATATGTCTCGGGAAACACTAATGCTTTCCCATAATATACTTTTGTGCTTCAATTTGTTGGCTGTCTTGCATCATGAGCCCCACATCGGGTGAAAGATTTCTGCATTGCAGGGGGTTGGACTAGATGACCCTTGTGGTCCCTTCCAACTCTACAATTGTATGTGCCCTAGCAGAAACTGCTAAATCTTTTAAAAGATTCGGTGTGTGTTTGTGTTTAAGTAAGAAGCTGGATCTGAATAGTAACTGGGAGAAATGTGTTGCAAATCAAACAATGATTTAAGCTTGTGTCAGTGTTTTGCCTTGGGCAGGGTTCATTTTCTGCATTTTTGATTGTTTCTCATGGCATTATTGGAAAGAAAGTTCTATGTTGGTTGGTTTGCTTAGTTGTTAACTTTGTGAGACTTCCCACAATATGGAAATGCCTTGGTGTGTCAGCCCCCAATGACTTAGCTTTTTTTTGCAGGCACTTTGAAACCACAAGTCTTAACAAGAACTGCTTCAGGGAGGTGCCTGAGGAGAGAGACAGAGAGACCCTCCCATTGCAAACACATGTTGCAGCTCCTTCTCAAGGATCTCAAGGCTGAAGGAGCAAATTACACAGATGTTGGGGGGTATTTACTGTGTATGCCCAGTTTGTTTGACAAATATTGACAAGGAGCGGTTTGTTTGGCTGCTATGTTCTCCTTTCCCAGTAGCACAGATTTATTTATTTTTTTGGCTTTGCTTCTCATATCACACAGTATAGCGAGTTTTCTGAACAGGGGAAGAAAGAAACATTGTGTGTGTATGTGTGTTGGCAAGGCTGGCAGGCATGCTGTGCTGTGTGGTTGCTGCCTTCTGCTCTCCCTGCAGCTATGACAGCTCTGCCTTTTATGAAATTGGCTGTGTTTTGTTTCTTATAGCTACTGTTTTACTCTTGACTTGGGAGAAAGGAAGATGCTGCCCCAGCTATTATCAGGCGACATCATTTTATTATCTCTTTGTTGATCCCAGCATTGTCCACGGAGCTATTCTCAAAACTGCTTCTTTATTGTGCAGTCTTGTTGTTCATCTTAGAAGTAAATTGTGGCACTACTTCTTCCTTGTGTGTTCGCTGGAAAATATTTATGGGTGTAATTCTTGGGATTCCTATGTGTTTTGGAAGGTGGAACAGTCTCACCACTGCTTAGGTTTTCAGGTCAAAACAAGCACGGGCAATGTATCTAGTCCACAAAGGCCACTATGTCCCTCTCACCACTGCTTTTCTCTCGAAAGGCTTGTACTGTGGCAATAGTGGAACCTGCCATAAAGGCTTTGTGGGACAAAAGGTAAGCTATACATTGGTCCAGTTTGCATACAACAACCAGGAACAGCCACAGCAAGCCTTGTTTTCCCACACGCTCTGCTCTCCTCTGCTTCTGTGGAGTTTGGAATCTTCTGTTTTTGGTTAACCACAGTTTGCCGTGTTGTCTAGGTATAGAATTATGATACACATTAAGTGTTAGTGCAGTGTCTGAAAGGGGCCAGCTAATGCATTGCCTGTCCCTTAGTCACTGTGTTAAAATGTAACAGTTTGCCTAGTATTGATAATGAACCCCAACCCACACTTGAGGGGAGCCTTCAATCTGATCCAGTAGGACTCTTATTTTCTTACACTTCTGTATAGTTGCAGATTGGGTAAGGCTATCTGGTCAGGCTATCTACAGATGCTGATTCCCACCCCCACCCCAATCCCTTTTGTTTCAAAAAGTTTTGGGATATTGCACGTGGCACTCTGTCCATGTTCTAGGTCCCCATGCATGCAGGGCTTTTAACTTCAAACCCACAAGGGCACTTGACATTGTGTTCAGTGAACATCTCCCCTGTGCACAACAGCAAATGTTTCTGGTGAACCCTCTAAAAGCCAGTTTCAATTTGGAAGCTTTAATTATAAATGTAGTCATACTTGGCATACCTTCATCTAGGGGTGGATGAATCAGTCTATTACCAGTCAGCATCAATTTTGCATGTATTTATTCATAGTAATGTTATATCCTGTTTTTGCATTAATATATTTAAATATTTTATCTCAATATATGCATTTCAAAACCTTTTGTATCCTAAAAATAACCATTATGTAACTCATTTTGGTGTGTTTTTCAGTCTAGAGCTATATAACAAATTTGGGAGAAGTGCAGAACCTGAAGAAACTCAATCCACACATTAGCCTGTGGGGGTTAGGTCAGTTCACTTTGGAATTCACAGAATAAATTCCTCAAGCATTCCAACCAACAGGCGTGGGAAGCCTGTGCCCCCCCCCCCCATCTTGCTGAACTACAACTCACATCATCCTGACCATTGGCCATGATGCCTGGTACTGATGGTAATTGGAGTCTCACAGCGTTGGAGGACCAGAGGTTCCCCATACTATCTCCTATAGGACAGTAATACGATTTAATGATAGGTTTAAATCTGAACCACCCATCATTTCATATTGGTAGCATACTTACTAAAATGTTTGGGGGGGGGGGAAATCATCTAATTCTCAGAAGCTTGATGAGGCAGTAAGGTAATTCAGAGTGGCTATTTTTCTCTTCTCTCTTCACAATTCCACGTGTTGCTCTCTGCATAATCCACACAGAGCATGTTCAACTAAGGACGCAAGGCCCACAAATGATGTGACAGAAATACTTACTTATTGTAGCCTTCCCATGTTTTAATTAAAGAGTCCTTGCCCAAGGTGTCTGATGTTTGAATGATTTGCAGAGGAGGAGTCATTGGAATATTGAATTAATAATGTCTGGTGAGATTTCACAGTGTACGCATGATATCTACTTTTTGTTGCTTGTCAGTTTTAAGCAGAATGTTCCTATTATACTGTGGAAAATCCAGTGCATTAGATCTAGATTAGAAATGAAAGGCTAACTACTAGGGCTGAAGGTGCAGTTCGTCACTGCAGTTCAGTAAATGTTTAAGCACTGCAGTCAGTGTGCCAGGATGTGCACATAATACCAAATGGGCTCTTCTCTGACCCAGAGGTAGACTTCTGAATGAAGTAGTCTAGGCAGAGTGGCATTCTTCCGATGCAGTGACCAAGGGGCAGGCAATGCATTAATTGGTCCCATTCACACACTGTGCTAACCGTTTTGAAGGTGAACCACAATTTTAGGCCTGGACAACGTGGCAAACTGTGGTTAACCAAGAACAAATTTTCAAACTCTTCCTTGCAGGCACACACTGGAGGAGGAGAGGGAGGAGAGTGTGTTCAAGTCCAAGGCCCACTGTGGTTGTTCCTGCTCGTGCAGGCTATGTCAAACAGCATGTGCTGAAAGTTTTCCTTAGTATTATGTGTTTAAGCATTTTAAAAATAAAAGCTTTGTTGTGTTGAAATGGATAATAGTTGCTGTTAACTCAGTCGAAGCATATGGAAAATTCTAAAAACTGATATTGTTTGTGCTTAACATACTGAATTCATAGCCATTTAAAATTGAACTCATTGAATAACTAAGGATTTGGGGGGAAAGAGAAAAGAGTTAGGGCAGCTAGTAGGATGATTCTCCACTCCATTAGTAAAGACTTGAGTGAGCAATGTAAAATTTTATCCTGGCAAAGAGAGAACAACATTTAGTACAGCCTTCTCCAACCTGGTGCTTTTCAGATGTTGTACTCCGACTCTAATCAGCCCCAGCCAGCATGGGTAATGGTCAGGGATGATGGAATTTGAATCCTAACAACATCTGGATGGTACCAGGATGGGAAAGGCTGATTGAACTTACATCACTGCTACTCAGTTCTGCCTTTTCCTTCTAACAAATTTTGAGTTAAGGGAGGGGGTCCCACCCAATTGTCATCTCACACAGAGACCCTTTCCTTTGTTCTCTTAACGATCCATCACCTAGAAGATCACCTCATCAAGAAGTTAGCCTGGCTGGTTCCAGGGGTCAGAAGGCTCTCTGCATACAGCCTCTCCTCACCCCCTCCCCACTTCCCAAACTCATAGCAATATCTAGAATCTTACTGCAAAATGGGTTTGAGGCAATGTGGAGAGAAACTTTTAATGTTTAGGCAGTGTTTGAAACATCCCCAAACACATACAAATACATCACTGATGTTGCATTCATTGTTCCGCTATAATGTATTGAAATTTTATACAGAGGAGAAACGAAAAAGGAGACAGAATTAAATGTTCTGGCTTTCTGTCATAAATCACACGGGGTGTACAGAATCTCTTATGTTTTGCCTATGTTAATATTCCCTGAAGCATCTTAAGGATTCAGGTTTGCTATCTACTGACTTGGGTTTTTTTGGCATGTCAGAAATTGAATCCATATATCTAAATACTTGCCCCCCCTCCATTTTTGCCTTTTCCCTAAGAGTTGCAGTTGATTGAATAAATTCTCAATCATTATTATGCTCCATATTTTAAAGTACCAAAATTTTAGTGTAGGAAGGCTGAGGTCTTTCCATTTTTCTGCAGTACATGGTCTTAACAGCCTCTAGTAAAAGGGATAAAGATTCTTTTTTTATGGAAACTGCATCCATTTTTTAAAGGAGAGGAGAATTGCGTAGCAGGTATAACTGGTTTATAGCACCTGTATTGATATCAGTGTTATTACTTTCCTCCAGACTGATTCCATAGCATGAATAAGAACATGTGCTGCAGCCATTGAGTCAGTTAGTCAGTGATGCCCAGGTCACCTCATCCTTATGCATATCTGAGGAGTCCTCACCTCATATCCCTCTGTGCTGCACTGCTTTAGACTTTTTCCTTTTAATTCTTCCCTTAAGTTTCATTGACTGAATTTTCAGGACTATTCATTTTTAATTAAAAGTTTGGCTATCAAGCGTTCCCCACTGTGCCTTTTCTTTAAAGCCCTTGAATGATGTTGTATAATTAAGTTCAGGGCAACCTGTGTTCCTTGCAGCTTTTCTGTGCTGTTCTGGAGTCTAGTTACACATTTTGTGGAATCTACCACTGTGGCGGTGATGGTGTTGGAAGTTGATTCTTCCATGGTTTCTTTCATGTGCCCCATGTAAGGCGTGTGAAAATTGGATTGTATCCCAGGGACTGTTAGTGTAGCCCTCAGTCCCACCTCCAATCAGAGGTGGATTTAGGGCAGCACGATCATTTCCATTGCACTCGGCGCCAAGACTAACTAGGGGGCACCATAAGTATGACGTAATGAATTGAGCAGAATAGGGCGCCACTGAAATTTGAAATACCAAAGTGTGCCCTTGCTCCCATGCTGTTCAAGAAGGTCCCTGTCCCCCCCAGCCTCGGAAGCAGCTTTTCTGAGGGCACTGTGGGCTGCAGGTTGGAGGAGGAATAAGAGAAAGCAACCTTTGTCCACCCCATATATTTCAGTGAAGCATCTTGTCAGTGGAACTTATGTAAAGCCTGGATCCGACCCACTATATATGAAAAGCTGGAACTCAATAGGACATACAAAATGTTTACATTTACACTAAAATTTTAAATATGTGCAACTTCCTGTTCCTTCTCACACATAGCCAGACATATGTGCAAGTTTATTGAATGACAGGACCATTCTCTTACCAAGCTGATCCTCAAAGTACTTTGGCAAGTGAGAGCATCACTGAAGCCAGCAGAGCTCCTTCTGCCAAGATGCTTGAGAATTGGATTGTCAGCTGTTTTAAAAGGCTGTGATGAAAGAGCTTTTCTTTCTTTTTAAAATGATGAAAGTCCCTCTGTCTTTCTTCACCAGGAGATCCTGTGCTGTGTTTGGCACTTCTCCTTAACCTACTGCTTATTTCTGTGCAGTGGTGTCGATTTCAAGAGAGATTCACTTATTAACATGCCTCTCCTTGGAAAATGCCATTTGTTATAACACGCTGGTTTCTGCACAGCTGGAATGCTATGCTGTTGAGTTGTACTCTCCATTCCTTATGGTTGACATCCAAAGACACCTGCCTCGTGTTTGACTTGCTAGTCTGTTGTCTTTGAGTTGAAACAGCTCTTGGTATTGCAAAGTGAAGAAGTGTCCTCATTCAGTGCCAAAGTCATTAATCGGTATGATGAATTAATTAGCCATAGATTACTAATGTGGATCTTTAAATGGTATTCTTATCACAGCAGTTTCCATGGGGAAAGCTCCAGTGCTGATGGCAAGATTGTAAACTGTCTCAGGCAATGCATTTGAGATGATTTTTCTCAGCAGGAGATGATTTAATCTGAGGAGTTTCCTTGAGCATAATTTTTGCTAACATAATTGTTTGCTAATGAGGGGTGAAGTCTTGTTCAGACTTGCACCAAAGTAAATACCACTGATACCTGTAGAATCTTCACATTGAGACCAAAATTACTTTGATGCTTGGCTTCCCCAACCTCATTATCCTATTATTTGCTTTCCAAACAGGTTTGTCTAGCACACATTTAAGTTACATTGATTTCAGTAACTTTTAAGCATGCCCATTTTTCTCTGAATTGTGCCCATATTCATTCATTCATTCATTCATTCATTCATTTATTCATAAATTTAGGATTATGATTACTGTGTGCCATCAGTATACATGGCGTTGTACAGAGTACAACAGGGCAGGTCCCTGTCTCAAGGAAATTACAATCTAATATTTGATTGGGGTGGGGGATGACAACAGAGGAAGTAGGGCAGGAAAGTGTAGGCAGGGACAAAAGGGAAGGAATGTGCAGTTGTTTCATCTCCACCTGCTCAAGCTTAGTTGCAGGCTGAGTTACAGTAGGGCATTTCTTCATTTCCTTAAAAAGAAATCTGGAAAAGAGAGCTCTTTTTTCTGTCACTCACATCTCCCTGGTCTTTTCTCTTTACTTTTCTCCACCCCATCCCCCGCCACACCCAATATAATTGTTTTGCCCATCAGTGCTTCCTTTTCAAATCATTTTGACATGAGCTGCATACAGCTGTATTGAAACCTTCAGTTGTTGGATTCTGTGTCTCAGAGGCATAGAGATGAGTCATAGACTTCAGGCTGGCATTTCTTTATCTGTCTGTTTGGGTCTTTCTATTTCAGTCTGGGAGGGTCTTCTTGTTTTTGTCCATGTGTGGAAGCAAGAGACCATTATCATACTGGGGTTGCGCTTCTCTCTCTCTCTCTCTCTCTCTCTCTCTCTCTCGTTTTTCAAGGAAGAGCTCTTGCAGCCTTTATTTTGACACTTCCTTTGTGGTGCTCCCTCCCTGTCATAAAGGACTGAAACAGAAAGGCCTAATATCATTAATCCATGAGGATCCATATAAATATGAATTGCTATTACTGGTTCCACTACTACCACAGAATTAGGAAGAAGCAATAATAGGGACACCAAAAGAGTCCCTGAAGCTGGAGCAGAAGCCAATGTGTTTTTCATTTTCCTAGCACAATTCCCTAGCTTCTCTTTCATAAAGCATACCGCCACCACTGCTGCTTTGAGAATATGGAGAAAAATAATAATGTGTTGGATCTTTTCAAAGAGCCTTTTCTGGCAGAGGATCTTAAATCTGAGACACAGGGAAAAGTACATGGACCCTTTGACGACATCCTCTGTATGTGCTTTCAGACATCACAGTGCCAGCCCAATCTAGCTGATGTGTAGACATATGTAGGATTGTCGAGTTTTGCTTGGGAAGGGGTTGCATTTGAAGGATCTACATAGCACTCTCCTCCTCCTCCTCCTCCACAGCACAATGAGAGGGTTTGTTCAACACACTGCTAATTATATTTTCAGTTAAATTGCTAGTTTACTAGAAAGCAGGGAAATGATGGGGGGGAAGCCAAGTGTATTGAGTCCAAATTCCCAATGAATCTCCTTCTAGTCATGGCTTCAAAGTCTGAAAAACAACACTAGTGATAAGCAAACACAATCTTGATTCAGAATTGCATCCAGCAAATTTAATTTAAACAAATCTGAAAATGGCTCTTTTTGTTCCTGGTCCAGTTTGGACCTTGTTGTATTCCTGATGATATCACTGGGACTGAAGTAGCATTCAAGGATCTCACCCGCATCTCCCACTGCCCCATTCCACTTACCTAGTTTGGCCACGAGGCCTTACTTGAGGACTTCAATCACTTGATCATCTGCTAGAATTCTGGCGTCGAAGCTTTCTTTAGGAAACATCAACTCTGGGTCACATAATTTCCATGACTTTTGGTGTCAAAGGAGGTTAGGCACTTTTAGTAAACTACATATTAAAATGTATTAAAATGGTGGTAGCGAGGTGCACCTCTGTTGCAGTCACTGGGAGAGTAAGAGAGAAGATATTCTCTGGTTTCATTACCGTCCAAGCCAGAGAAGATTGTAGCGCTCACTTTGGACTGGAGGCAAACTTTCTGAGCAAGGAAAGTACAAAGTTTGGCATCACTAAAACATTTCCAAACTATTTTGGGGGTGATAGTCTTTATGCAAGAAGGTTTCTGCTTTTACCATGCTGTTAAATTGACTTCCTTTGAACAATATAGACTGCGAGCTTGTTAGATGATGTATTTGTCTATTCCAGAAAGGCAGTTATTGTCACTCAATCTGAAGTTTTAATAACTTAATAACAAGTCCCCGCCCAAGAAACATGGCTACAGCAGCAACACAAACCTTCACATCTAACTTTATACACTATTAAATACTTGTTGCTTTGCCACACAGTGATTAAACTTATGCAGAAATTTGTAATATATGAACTGATACCACAAAGAGTTCTGTTTTTATTTTAGGAACAGCATTCTGAGATAAAAGCATGAATATTTAGCTAATTCTTTCCAAATGGATAGTTTCTCACTGTCCTTTGGCAACTCTGTTGTGGTTTCAAGGTTGGGGATTAATCACATGAGGGCAGCCGCCTTCTGTATTTACAGATGCTGCTCTGAATTAGATGAATGGTATTCAACCAAGGCTGCTGTGTTCTGTTGTACATTTATAGAAGCTTTGCCATAATGACCTCTAGTTGTTACTTGAAGGCGTAATGATTATCTGTGGCACTTCCAATTGTGCTTAGATCTAAGGATCACATGGCTCAACTATTATTAACAACAGATGTTTAAGAAGGAGCCACACTGTTAACAGTTTCCACTATTATAAAATTCCTAGTTATGGCTGCAAAAAATAGACACCAATACACTAGTTGTGCTTTTTTCAGATTGAACTGCGTTATAGAATATATTATGTCTAAAGGTATGAGTTTTGTATTTCTTAATATCAGTATATGGTGCTAGAATTACTACCTTAGAAAAGATATAACTGAGTGTAAGTGAATTGAAGGTAATGTGGGGTTGTTGTTTTTTTGAAAAGTTGTTTGACCTCCTTCTTTACAAGAGCACAATTTTGATGTCTCTGCCAAGCCTACCTGCATTTTTCTACTGCATTGAACTATAGGTAAAAGGGAGGGGTGTTGAGATCAAGAGAGTTACAAACTCTATTAAGGACTTCCCTTCTTCCTTCTTTCACATACACATTCTTCCATCACAAGAGCTGTTGTCTTAATTACCCTTTTCCACACTAGAGGTGAGGTGTTTTTCCTTAAGAGGATGCTGGCGAAAATCCAAAGACATTTTTCCTCAGAGCAGGAAACTGATTCTGCTTTTCTATTACATTGTTATTCAGAATAAAGGAGGGCATTAACCAAATGCTGTCAGAAAGGGTTTCCTGAAGCAGATGCTTGGTAAGGTAGTTTATTTTCTGGCATCTGTGGAAAGGGGAGGGAAGACAGGAGGGAGGGAGGTCAAAATGGCCATTTCAGTCAAAATGTGCTCAAGGTGCAGTATGTGGTGAGACTGAGCTGCACCTTTGGTTTATTTGCATATAGGAAGGTAATATGTGTACTGAGAAGTTGTACACACATTATCTGAAAGCTCTTTTTCTGACCTTGTGATATAATTAGGTAGGAAGAATATATGCGGAGGTGAGAGGAGATTGAGTGTCTGAACAGGCTTTCGGTTTGTGTCAATCTGTCTATAACCAATCCATACTGGCAGGTTTAAGTGTAAGTGTCTCATGTACTGTTGGAACAGCCCTGCCTCTGTTCACCTGATGGGATACTCACTTGCATTGTGTTAAGTATAGATCAGATACAAACTACACTCCTGCTTCCTTATTTTCCCCTGAAATGTATACAGACTGTGAGATTTCAAAAGATGCTTTTCTCAAGGTGAGGTTGAATCCAGAGGGCAAAAAGGCCTGTTGCCTCTGTCCAGAAAAAACTTTTCCTGCCTGAGGGCTGTTTAACAAGGGTTTTGTGTTGAAGGATTGTGATCTTGTTTTAAATTGTATTGATGCATTTTATGTATTTTTCTGTTGTGCTTTATGCTTTGTAAGTGGCTTCAAGGGCAGTTCTAGGGGACTGTGTAGAAATTGAATAAAAATAATAATAAATGTGAGTTATGACACTTATGAGTACCCGTCAACAGCCTCTGGAAGGATGTGGTTCAAAGGATATGAATAACCTGCTTTCTCCCACTGCATAATCTTTCTCAATCACCATCTGTGGGACAGTCAAACCATTGTTAGAATGCAGGTAAAAGATCAGAATGGGAAATTAGGCATTGATTTGGGCGTCAACTGCTTCTGTGGGCGCTAAATTGCCATATATTTAGCAGTTAAAGTCAGCACAGCTGTGACTTCTTTTCAAATTAAAGGAGTAGGATTCAAAGATACAGGAAAATAGCTGCTTGCACTGTTTAGCAAACACTTGCACAGGTGCTGATGGAATTATTTGTGTAGTGCTAAAATTGGCTAGGTTCTATAGCAGTTGTTTTGCATCAAGTAAAATAATATATTTGATTTTGGTTTTCTCATGCAGTGCTCTAGTACAAGTTGTAAAACAGCCCTTCTGAGGATGGAAAGAAGCTCCTACGTGTTGAAGGAAACCTTTGGAACTAACCCAGTGATTGGAAATATTGAATGACTTGTCTCATTCTGGGATGTAATTGAAAATGATAAGAGATGCTTTGGGTGGCTGCCCAGTAGCCATGCACTACTGCTGATCCACCACATTCAAAGATGGCACTGGGACAGTCTCATAAGGCATTAGATGAGAGAGGGCACAAAATGGCTTCTCCCATGATCTATACCGTACTCCTTCAGTACAAAGTACACCCCCCATTGGGTCTGCAAGACTGATCTTAGACGGAAACTAGTTAGTATGTGCAGCCATGTGTTGTATCACCCCACTACCAGCTTAAAAAACCCAAGAAGTGTCAGGCAACTGTGTTTAAGCAGAATAATGGTAGGGACGAAGCTGCTTAGCACTTTCCACTGGCACTTAAATTCTCTCAACTTCTGTTCCCTGTCTATAGAGGAAAAGCATAAATCGTGCTTTGGGGGAGGTGTTGATTTTGAGCAGGAAAATAAAGTGCCAAGAAAGAAAGGGTTAAACAGCTCTTCTTGTCCCCTGTTCCCCCCACTTGCTCACAGTCTCTCAACCCTGGTGTGAGTGAGTCTCTGTGTGTTTTAAATTACACTGGTGAAAAGTTAACTTTAGCTGTGTGTGCAGTATTTAATTGGGGGGCTTTAAAGAGACGATTTGCACAGTGTACTGGAACTACACAGTTTCCTCCTTGTTTCCACATTTTAAGATGATAATGAGATCAGCCTCATAAAGCTGACTTTAGTACTGGTGATAACATCTGCTGCTTAAGGAATCACCTGGTGCCCTAGCAGATCTAAGAAAGGCGTGGAAGTTTGTGCTGGGCCACCATCACAGTGTGTACAACACTGCAAAATTCGTGGAGGTCTATGTTGGACAGGATGGTGTTTTAACCAGCATCAGCTGTTACTTTCTGATGACCGTGTGGTCCGGCATGCACTATATGTGAGAAGCCATTGCCTTGGCAAGATTGCAAGCTTTGCTTTAATGGGTGAAAGCGTTCACCTTTAATTGAGGAAGTCTGTCTTAGTGTCTTAGTTTTGCTAGTTAGTGCTTTAAAATGCTAATGTCAGTGCATGCCAGACCGCTGATTATCATGCGTTTCTATATGCTACAGTCTTCCTGCTCAGACTAACTACCATCTGCAGGGTATGTGCTGAACTCTTCTCACCCAAGCTCTCCCGTCTTATGTGCAACATAGTGCTAATTTATTTATTGTTCATTCTTCACATTTGCCGTAAAGACAGCTTGAAAATGTCGAGAGAATTAACAGGAATGCCAGCAACCGCAAAAGCAGCACTTCGTGTAGGGAAGGGCCCTAATCAGTTCCTCATTTCTCAAGTGTTGAATGTGTGCTCAGCAATTTCAGTCCATGCTGGCACATTGGTGCGCAGATGCATGTTGCTTTGTGCCTTTCAGTTTGACTCGATCCAAGAATCTTTGAAGATGCCTCTTCCGTCTTTGACCCTGCTATTAATGCTCTTCATCCTGCCACTTTGTGCCAGTCTAAGATATAATACTTCCAGGCTGGGCTGCAGGATTATACCTGCCTCTTGGGCGAATTATCCCATATTTTCTTCTACTGGCCTTATGTCAGGGCCAGCCTTAACAAGGATTTGGTATTAGCCAGAATTTATCCATAACCAGCTGTTATCCGCAAAGTCAGTGGAGATTAAAGCAGTTCTGGCCCAAGACATTTTGCTGCCTGAAGCAGAGCCCACATAAGTTTTAATCTTATATGGGCATTAAAGCACAGATCCTTTTTGCCCTCAGTTTGTCCATGTGTTCTGTGGGACTGTATGGTCTGCTGCTGAGAATGCTTAGGAGCATTAGTGTGGGAAAACTAATGAGGTGGGTTTTAATTCCAATAGAGGCACATCCTCTCTGGTCTTTATATAGCTCATGTAGAATATATGAGTGGTGGTGTTCTTTAGAAGAAAGCTTTGCAGCCACCACTCCCACCCCACTTTCTCCCTGTATCCCATAAGAATAGACTGGGTGGAACTTCATCATTGCTGATTGTAATCACTAGCCCTCATGCCCCCGACACCCACCCAAAGGAGAGATCTTCATGGCTCTTGTTCTGTATTGGCCTCCAGGAACGCTCAGCATACCATCTAGATTCTAGAAATTAAGCCTTAGTGAACAAATAGGTTAGGATCTGCATTTGATATTGTTTACTGTGTGGTTATACTTTGTGCCTACCCCCCCCCCCCCAATCTCTCTGTATTTCTTTATATGTTACTTCTTCAGTTCATTCTACTTCAGTTTATTTTCCTTGGTGTCTCATACCCTTCACACATGTACAAATATAATTGCATGTGTCTGTGTTCTCAGGCAAATGCAGGGTGTTTGTGATGTCTATGCGATACCACTACTGGCTTCTTCAACACCTTCATACTGTACATAATTTCGTCTTGTTGCCTCCTACGATTCATTTACATACTGACCTATTGTTAAGCTCCTTGTACAGGTTGTGACTATTTATCTGATGTTCGTATATTCTTTGAGTAGTTTCAGGGATGCTACCAAGAATACTTCTGACAATATAGGCATTTTCAACAAATATACCCCAATATTATAGGCAGTTTCCTAGTACTTCAGGCCGGGTGTGAAAGCTAGAAATGGTTATACATTTTCCGTGGGGCTGGGTGGTAATGTGTTGCAGTGGCTCTGCTTGTATCTGGATGGCCATTTCCAGAAGGTGGTGATGGGGGATTTCTACTTAACTCAGTGGTGTTTGTGCCACAGGGTCCTGCAGGGTCTGTCGTATCTCCCATTCTTTTTAACATCTACATGAAACTGTTGAGCATAGTCATTTGGGGATTTGAAGTGAGTTGTTGCTAGCATGTGGGTGACACACAACTTTTCATTAAAACCACATGAAGTGCTGAATGTGCCAGGCTAGGGTAAAGGACAAGATGAGAATAACAAGCTGAGGTTAGCTCTGTGAATAAGTACTTCCTCTGTACAGATGAGCAGGGTTCAGCCTGTTCTGGATGGGATTGCACTTCTTCTAAATGATCAAATTCATAGCTTGGGAGTGGTCTTGTATCCATCAGTGTCCTTACAGATATGTGACCCTTTAATTAACTTTGGCTTGTAGCCAGTGCAGTGCTATGTAACTGTGCTGTCAGTGCAAAGATTTGCACTGGCACAATGGGAGGTCGTCCCCCACCCACTTTTAACACCCCCAGTGTATGGTGTCTTTTTGGCTGTTTCCATGTGTGAAATGATTTTCCTGTCTTCTTTTTCTTCTTCCAAACTTGGATTTGAAGGGTTGTTTAGGATTCTAAAGTTCAATTCTATTGTACAGTGGTACCTCGGGTTACAGACGCTTCAGGTTACAGACTCCGCTAACCCAGAAATAGTACCTCGGGTTAAGAACTTTGCTTCAGGATGAGAACAGAAATCGTGTGGCGGCAGCGGGAGGCTCCATTAGCTAAAGTGGTACCTCAGGTTAAGAACAGTTTCAGGTTAAGAACAGAACGAATTAAGTTCTTAACCCGAGGTACCACTGTATTGGGTGGAATTCAACATAGCACAAACGGGGGTATATGAATACAGGAAATGAGATCCACTGACACAACAGAACTTCCACCTCCTCCTGCCATGTGCCCCCTAAACCTGTCCTTAGGACTCATCTAACCCCCCAGAGCAGATTTAGCAGGGGAGAAAAAGTGGACCTTGTTTTTACCCATATATATATATATATATATATATATATATATATATCTTGAACATCACCTGGAGATATTTTTTTTGAGGCAAATAGTAAAACTAAATAATAAATGTCACCCATAGATTTAAAGAGACAGAAACAGATAGAGCAGTTGAATCATACTGCAATCACCTGTGCCACCAACTGCTGCCATGAGATAAAGAGACGTGGTGCAGTAGCATGAGAAAGATTCCTGTGTGAGTGCATTTCTCTGCTCCTTCATTAGCCTGTTGCAGTTCTTGCTTGCTCAATTAACTTTGTGACAAATTTATGTATTGGGAAATGTGTAAAATGTTCCCCGGGATTTCATTCACGGCATTCCAGCCGTTTTACGGTGTTCTTTTAGATGTTAATCTTGTCTGTTTCCCTCTTTCCCAGAGAAGCCAATTTCAGAGCTTTTCGCGTTTTAATCATTCTGCAGATTTGTGGCTGTGTTGCATTCTTTTTATCTTCATGTTGTGGGGCACATTCTGGGATGGGAAGGTTGACATGGGCTTGGTTGCTACAGAAAACTGTGGGTTGGTGTTGCTGAGCAAGTCTGTCCACCCCTCCTGCCTTGTGCTATGATTTGGAAGTGTGGGACGGGGCTGCCTTTGGCTGTAACTCTTAGCAACTGAATCATTAAGGAGAAGGCTGTCAGAAAGAAGTGCTATCAGGGCTGCACCCAGCTATTCTAACACTTGAGTGTTGACTTGGAAGTAAGCCCCACTCTGCTCAGTGCAGCTTACCAAGTGTGTTTAGGATTGCATCATAGAATTATAGAACTGTAGTTGGGAGAGACCCCAAGGGTCATCTAGTTTTACCTCCTGCAGTGCAGGAATCCAACTAAAGCATCCCTGAATTTGCAGTCCCATGCTGCTGCTGCTGCTGCTTGTGTCCTAGGTTAAATTATCAGTAATTACGGCAGAGGTGCTAAACTAGAATTGTTCACATGTAGTTAATGTTGTGTAATTTAATGCTAATATTTTAAAAAAAATATCAAATGCTTTTGTTTGTTTTTCTTGCAGTGATTCAGAGAGCAGAAAACTATGCAAGAAGATGAAAGTTGACCCTAGTTTGAAGGAGAAAGGGGTAGAGTTATTGCATTACAAGTAAGTGCAAGAATGGGTTCTTATTTTATTTGTTGAGACAATTTATATACTGCTTAATTACAATCCTATCTAAGATTGTCAAGGAATGCAACATAATGTGTTTGAGAGTGGCTGTGCTGCCATTGGCTTTATCTTCTCCTGAAGATACCCTGCAAGGCAGCAGAGGTTTAGTATCAGTGTTTTCCTTTTCCTAGATGGGCTACCTTCCCAGGTTGATGAGCCCCATCTGTCCCTCACTTCCCTCTACAGCATGTGCAGGAACCGCCTTCTTGGCTATTGGACCCACTATTGGTCTTGTCTGCTCAGTCCACCGGAGCCTGTCTTTGTATGCAGGGCAAGTCCCTAAATCAATGAGGGTTTGAGGCCCATCGGCTACCCTCACCTGGTTTAGCCAGCCAGTCAAAGCCATTTCCCAGGGTGTAGCTGCTGTTGCATGCTGACAGCTTCTAGGAGCCACAGGTGAGAGCTGAGTGCAGAGTGGGGACCAAAGGTGGACAAACTGCTCCAGAAGGAGCACAATATGTCTCCCACCAGAGGTACTACCCCTCCCCACACAGCCCAAAGTGGCTATGCAAAAAAAACAAAAGCTCATAAGGCAGAGATAATAATTTTCATATGCACTGCATTCCAAAATTGGGCTGCTAATGGACATTTAATGGGCAGGCAACATGGTATGGGTTGGCTATGATGAGCTGGTGGCTGAAAGCTAATTTCTGTTGGTGCACTCTGTCCCACTAAGATCTTAGTGCTTGCTAATATTTAAGAATATTAAATGCTTTTGTTTATCTCTTGCAGTTGCCGGAACCATGCACCTTCCTCAACAGTTGGGGTTTTGTTCTGACCTTGCACCATACATCTGAAATGCAGCACAAGGTCGGAGACAATTTCTGTCCCAATCCCAAACCTGGAGGAGGGTTCAGAGTTCCGTGCAATGGGAAAGCAAGCCTTCAGCCCCTTCCAGTTTAGAGTTGGAGGGAAGCGGGCAGGCTTGCTTTGTCTGTATGTTTGCTAGGCAGTTGAAGCACCTGTCAAATGCAGATGTCAAGACACCTGCCTCTCCTTCTAGCTTGGAGCTGGATCCAAAACACATCCCAAGCCTCCTCTGAACTGTGAAGGCAAGGAGGAGTAGGGTCATTCCCTTCCCCCTCGCAGCTTCAAGCTTTGACTTACCCAAAAGGCTTTCTGAGCCACAAAAGTGGCAAGTAAAATTGTAAACTCCTAGACATAATTGCACTGTATCTACTGGTGCATACATAGATAATGTAAGTTTTGTTGTGAATTTCAAAGACCATGTTACATACTCAGGAGAGTTCCCTGAATAAAAATGTGTGTGTGATTACATAATACACTGTTATTAACATTAGTAGTCTGGGTCAGCATTAAGAGTTGAAAATTAACCCTCCCCCATCTGCCTGGCTTGAGAGAAATAGAAAAACTCGTCACATTATTATTATTAGGGATCAGAAGGGATGTTTTTAAGGCAGATGAGTTTGGGGAAGAAATTACCCCCTGAAAAATTACACCCATACTTAAAGAAAGTGTTGTCTCCTCTTCTAGTATTCCGTCATAATTCTTTTTAATGAGACAGTCCCTACCTGTGTTACCTAAATCATTTGGAGGCTGGTTTCCCAGCTGACTGATTTCAGGAGACTTTAGCATGTGATTGTTTTTTGTTCTTCAGGAACCAACAGGCATAAATATAGCTGTGCATTGTGGCAAATAGAATTGCCCCCTGAAACTGCCACTCCCCAAGTCTAGCCTGTGCTAAATGCTCTCATTAAGGCTTTGTGGAAGTGATTGCCCATTAGAGACCTGGTTGCTTCAAGAACTTGTTTTCGATGGCTGTGTTTTCCACAGCCCTGCAAGCTGAGGAAAACTTAATTTATCCAGACCAGAGGAAACAGCTGCATGATTTTCTAATAGCACTCCTAAAATTAATTGCTGTTTTCCCCCATACTGTTTCTTGACAGGGATGGCGCATTTCACACTGAATATAACAGAGCACTCACACTGAAGGTAAATTTACAGTAGTATGAAATCTTCCGAACAGGGAGATGTGTTTGGGTGTAGAACAGATGTTAATGCTTACAGCTTTATATTTGGATGGTTTTCCCCCCATACATTTCAGGAACAGCTGTTTGGGTGACCTAAAGGGGTTCTCTCCATTCTCATATCTCCTGCACATCTGCCAGGCAAACATCCTGCAAAGCTGTATGTGATTAACTAGATGGAGACACTGTTAAATTGCAATATAAATTGTGAACTTCGTTGCAATCTGCTAACAAATAAAGTGGGTTTTTTATTTAGTATGTGTGTTGTAAATTATTTTTGTCTTGCTGCAAGATCCCTTTTGATGCCAGCTTGTATCTAATAGCATTACCCTGGCAGTGATTGGGAAAATGCTCTCCCCTTCTATTTCATCTGCCATGAGATGAACTTGGAAAAGAGAGGAAGTGGCCTTTTCTCAGATATGATTGCAACCATGGACTAAAGGAGAAGTGCCCTTTGAAGCAGCTTTCAGAGAAAAGGGGTATCCTAGAGAACACCAGAGAATACTCCTAGAATAGGAGGCCTTTCCTCATGGTGGCTTAAGAAAAAGCTTTGTTCACAAAAGTAGCCTCAGGAGGTCTTGGCTCTGTTCCTGAAATGATTGTAGGAGGCGTTTTTAAACTCCAGAAGAGCCTTAAAAAATTGACAAATCGAATGATACTCAGTTGAATTCACCTGGTGTGTTTCCTTCAACCTTCTCCAGCACTTAGAGGATTTCCCCAAAAGTCATTGGAGGGACTCAAAATGACAGAATAGATTCAACAAAAATAAGTTGTATTTAGTTTTGGAAGTATTTGGGAACCTTCCCTATAAGAGGAGGCTGAAGTGTTTGGCGCTGTTTGCCTTACTAAGAATTACTTAGGAAGAATTACTAAGAGGAAACATTATAGGGGAGGGGAGCCAGCAGTGCATAACCCAGACATTATACAAAGTGAATAAATTGTGAAGCTTTGTGTAAATTTCTCTCTTTCTGGTCTTTATAACAGAACAAAACAGATAAATTTATCTGCACAGACCCTAGTTCACAGTACGGTGGCAGTTACGAGATTTGAGCACCATTATTGAAGCTAGTGGCAACTGCCACTCATCAGTGTCTCAACACTGATTCCTCCTGCCTTATTAGAGGAGACTTAGTTTTGCAACTGCTACCACATTTTGCAGATTGTACTTCATTAACAGATTTCTTCTTCTTCTTTGGCGATCACTCGTAGCCGAGTAAGATTGTCTTCCATAAACACGGTTACACAATGAGTCTGTAAGTGACTGTAGAGGCCAGTTTGTTTTTTTTAAATATTTTTTTTAAAATTTTAAAGTAACAACAACAAAAACACCCAATTAAACCAAAAAAGAAAGCAATACATAAAAACAAGTCACATCAAAAGAAAAAGATAAAAAATGGAAAACAGACAAAAAACAAGCAAAAAAATGCATAGAATCAAAAGAAAAAGAAAAGAAAAGAGCAAATCAAACCTTTACATAACTTTCCTTCTTTAACTTATTTCCTTGACCTCCTCACACCTCCCCTCTTTGTATTCTGATTCAGTTAGATATTCCAGCAAATCCTTCATCCTTGTTTTTATCCTAATAATTTATCTTAATATACTGTAGTTTAACATTCTCTTCTTTCACCAATTAATCATCCATTTTTACTTTACTTAATCTTATTTCTCATTAAAACTAATATATTGAACTTAATCTCTTAAGACATTTCCCCTAGGGTCATAAAAAATTCATTCCACGATTTTTCCATTTCTCATTATTTTTTTTTTTTTAAATTCCTTATATACGCTTTAAATTCCCAATTTCTTTCCTCCGTCTCCCCTCCCCAGTCCCGGCCCCTGCCCTCAGTTCCATCAATCTCCCAGCGTCCATCAACCTGGAGATCTGATATCCGAGGCTCTTAACTCTTCTTCATTTCCCTTCTGCCGATCTTCTTGATAAACTTTGGTGCTAAAAAGCAGATCTCGGGGGAGCTCCAACCCAACGATGCTTATATTCCTTCTTGACAAGTCTGCCAGGTTTCCATAATTAAAGCTAGGGCCCATAAAATATTCCAAACCTTGTTTCACAGTTCTTCCAAGTCCAAAGGCCCCCGAAGCTCTAATCTCCTCCTGGCTCAAATTCATATTCCAAAAGTCATTTGATCCCTGCATAAAGGGATCTCTCCACTTTTCCTTTTCCAGATCAGGCCAGGCACCCATCTTCAAAAACTGGCTTCTCCTAATTACAGTCATATAAGGCCTCAAGTTGTAATCCTCCATTTGTCTCTTTAGGGTTAAAGCTCCCCCATATTTTGCTTTATATTCAACAACAGCAACAACAGCAACTTTCTCCTTCTCTAATTCATCAATTTGTTCAGTTAAGAAAGATTCTTGTGCCGGGTTCTTGTCGACTTCTATGCTGATGCCCACTTTTGTTCCCAAGATATCAATATTAGTAGCCATGACATCTATCTGTTTATGCAGCTTTCCCAGCAGATAAATTGTCCTATTCAGAGCAGACGCTACTTCTTCCTTTACCGACATTCTTAAGAAATTCAAGGTCAAAACTAGTTTCTCACAGTCCTTATCTTCAGAGTAATTTCGCAGCTGCACACTTGTAACAATGTTCTGGATCCACACATCCTTCCAAAGTGGGGACATTGGTTTCCGGGTGGGAGTTGATCACGGTGTGGATTTGCCAAGCATGCCTTCCTCTTAGCACATTTCTCCCTTGCGTCCTGAGTTCGGGTGTCTTCAAAACCCATGACACCTTTGGTAAAGGCTGTTCTCCAACTGGAGCGCTCACAGGCCAGTGTTTCCCAGTTGTCAGTGTTTATACTACATTTTTAAAGATTTGCCTTGGGACAGTCTTTAAACCTCTTTTGTTCACCACCAGCATTACGCTTTCCATTTTTAAGTTCGGAATAGAGTAGTTGCTTTGGAAGACGATCATCAGGCATCCGCACAACATGACCAGTCCAACAAAGTTGATGTTGAAGAATCATTGTTTCAACACTGGTGATGTTTGCTTCTTCCAATACACTGATATTAGTGTGTCATTTGCCTGTCTTCCCAAATGATGTGTAAAATGATTCCATAAGTTCTTCTAATTATTGAGTATGTGTGTATGTGTGTTATTAATCAGTTGGTTGGAAAGTGTTCGCAAACTACACATTCCTTATGGGGTTAAGAAGCAGTGAAAGTCTCTTCCCTGTTCCAGAGGGACGGTACCTGCATTCTCCTCAGCTGCCCTGTTTGGAGGGAAAGCTGCTCTAGGCATTTTTGGAGCTAGGTGCTCTTAGGCAGGTGCCTGTACAGCATCAGCCCAAGCACTCCTGGCAGCCTCTGGCTCGCTTCTGCCAAGCAGAAAAGAGCGGAGTGTGTGTGTGTGTTTCTGCCTTCCCTCGGGAGTTGCTTTCATTGGCTGCCACTGGGATTGATATTTCCCATCTGGTGTGTTATCTACCGACTGTCTCCCTCTTCCTTTTCTGTTTCCATTTTTTTAAATGATGGAAACAGGCTTGCACAAGGCCCCTCTCCTCCTTCTGTGAATATAAAGTTTATAATCTGACTCCATGCCCAGGGCTTTCCCCCAAAGCTAGCTGTTGTCTTCTTCTCAGGGGAGAATATGATGAAAAAATATGACATGTCAAACTAATAGGAGGCATCTTTAAAATAAGCATGCAGAAGAGCTTGATGCATGAGTCTTGACCAATGACAAGATCTGGTTAACATGCTTGTGAACCCGACTGCTTCCAGAAGTTATCATAAAAGGTTATGGTCAAGTATTTGGGCTGTTTTTCCTCCCTTTCAGTCAAATTATTTTTTCAAATGCCTCTAGCACCTTTTAATCAATAAATGCTCACTGGGCAGACCACAATAAAAAAAAGCCATTCAGTTATTAAATCCCTCCAATAAAATTATGAATATAAAATCGATCAAAAGGTGGAATTATTCTTATGGAAATAGATGCAGTTTGTGTTTACGCAGCAATAATAGAGGCTAAAATGGAAACCCGAGTGGTAGTTATTGCCCATAAAGAGATTCTTATTGGATGAAACCAAGGTCCATCTTGTTGGTGACCTTGCTTCCTAAAATCACCAACCATAAATGTCCTGAAAGCCCACTAGCAGGGAATGAAGGTAACTGCCCTTCCCTGTTGTTGTTGTTGCTGCTGCTGCTTCCCAGCAACTGGTATTCAGTGGCATACTGCCAAAGTCCTAGTCAGCTAACACTGATTGATAGACTTCTCATTTGGTAACTTGCCTAAACCCCCTATAAAGCCATTTGAGGTGGCTCTAAAGGTGGCTTGTGAAGATGAATTCCTTAAGTCAGTTACATGTGTGAAGAAGTACTTTGTTTTGTCTATATTGTAAACAAACTTCTTTGGATGACCCCCAAGCTCACATGTTACCATAGAGGGAGAAGAATTGCTTTTTTCTCTCTGTTTCCTTATAACCTATCAGTGTGGTGCTCTCCAGATGATGTTGGTCTAATACTCCCATCAGTTACAGCCAGCAACATCTGGAAGGCACCCTGTTGGCTACCCCAGCACTATGATGCTATGTCTCCACTGTCCTTTTTACTAATGTAAGCAGCATTATATTCTTTAACCTTTCCTCGTAGGGCATGTCCCAAAATTTCTTGAACACTTTGGTTGCCTTTTTCTACACCATCTCCAGTTCTAAAATGCCCTTTTCCAACAAGGAGGATCAAGAACTGTGTACACTATTCCAAATGGGAAAGCACCTGGGATTTTATAATGAGGGCAGTTGAGAACACCGGACATCTTCCTTTCAATCCCTTTCCCTAAGAAACCCAAGCATGAAATATTTCTGTCTCGAGTCCTAACCTTATACAAAACCTATTTTTGTTGAACTAAAAACATGCACAGGAGATTTTATATTTTGTATAAAATGTGAACAAACTAATGGACAGTGCAGCTAAGAGTCTCTTTCTTTGTCTCTCACTTTTAAGCATCTGGTGCACAAACTAGCTAAAAAACAATAGCTCACCTTCTTTCCAGTCATCAGGTCTAATCTCTAGTGCATTCTGTTTTGCTTGCAATCTCCTGTGGGATCAGGCTAGAATTGGGATAGAGGTGGTCAAGGGCTTATCTACACTTACCTTTACAGGCACAGGCCTGCTCTTTAAAGCTCTGTGTCCAAGTGCCTTTTTCTTTTTACCCCATGAAAAACTGCTCTTTAAAGCTGAATTGGAGCAAATGGCAATCCTCAGTAAACCTGAATAGCTTTAAAGCATGGGTTTTCAAGGGGAAAGCCCTGGAACAAAAAAAAAGGGGGTGCTCAATCAAACATGCAGCTTTAAAGTTCCTGGAAAGCGCGGAAGAAAGGTAAGTGTGGATCAGTCCTTAGGCCACAGGAAATATTGCTGCATTGGAGAATAGACATTAAAAAGACACTCATCATCATCTTCCGTTTTATTCATAAAGTGCCTAAAATAACTAGTTGCTTATGCAATATATGTTTTTTAAAAATCTGGCTCCCTAATCCCTAAATTAAAAATTAACTAGTACAATACGACGGGTAGCGAAGGAAACAGAAGCAGTCTGTTCAGTAATGCTGAGAAGGCTTAGAGCACATGAAAATAGCAGATTATTTAATATTGTTTTATATTTAGGTATGTGTATCTCAGAACATGTTTTGTTTTTAATCTGGTATTCCTGTTTTCGGTGACCCTGCTGCTTCAAGTGTGTGTAGATTTTAAAAACTGTTAACAGATTTAACTTAACACTTCGTTTTGCAGTACATCAGTAATAGCAAACAAAGCTCTCTAGATCTGCTGTGTTACATTTTAAGACAATATGAAAATGCATTTGGCAGTAAGGTGGGGTGTGCTGTTCTAATGAGGCTGCCATGCTGCTCCCAGCACTCTTTCTTTCCTGGGCTGCAATCCAAAGAGCCCTCTTAAGCACGCAGAAATCCTTTCATATGTGCAAGCAGAGCTTTGGAATTTCTCCCTCCCTCCACCCCTCCCTTCTCCAACAGCATCACAAACTAGTTTGAAAACCAGGGTTGGGGAACTTTTCTGTGGTTCTCCAGATGTTGTTGAACTACAACTCCCATCAGCCCCAGCCAGCCTGGCCAGTAGTCGTGGATGATGATAGTTGTAGCCCATCAATGTTTGGAGGGCCTCGACTGCAAACTCAATTCCAGGTTTTGAGAATAGTTCCTCAAGCTTCATTCTGAGCCTCTGTTAGGAAAAAGAATCAAGAGGTGTGATGTACAATGAGCTCACAACTTGCACACATTTAACTTGTGTGCATTCAGTTTTACGCATGTGGGGGAGGGGAATTACAAAGGAGGTGAGGTTCAGGGGGGGGGACTTTGGCAATCCCACCCACCATTGAACCCAGTAGGTTTTGACCATATGTGATTTTGGCTTTAGACACAATCCCTTGAACATAAACCCTGCATAAGTTGTAGGCCTGCTATATACACAAATGTCCAGCTCCCGGATTTGTGGACCTGATTTGATGTAAAGTGGAGCAGATTTATCCACTTAGACTGTTGCGGTCTGTCACTGGAAAGTTCAGCACTGGCAAGACCACATATATGGCAGCACACTGTTTCATGTTTGACATTCTGGTGTGCGTTGCAATCAGTGTTTCCTGTTTGTTTTTCTTCATGTGTAGTAGCTTGTGTTAGTTTTGGCAGTTAGATAAAAAGAGAAAGCCAGTGCTGTTCAAACACCTGCTAAATATGCTAGGAATTTACTAAGCTAGTTGAAACAAACAAACTGTTTGTTTGTTTCATTTAACAGGGGTGTGAGGCTTAACTGCACACTAAAACACACAGGGTTCCTATGCTGGGCAGGAGGGAAACAAGCCTGATAACTCTCTGGTGTCTGGAATACTTTCCCAGCACTCTTAACTGGTGAGGGAGCATGCAAACTTGACAGAAAGCTCTACTGAATACTTGCAGCCCCCACCTCATTTTATGCATCTCACTCCCCATTTGTCCAATCCATATCAGAGTTAATTCCTTCCTATTAATTTCCTCCTTATTTTTCCTAGATTTAAAAACTGTTTCCCTATCTTTTTTATTTGGTTTCAGAACAATTGGGAGCAGCAGCAGCACTTTATATGATTTTTTTTTTTTAATTGTTTGTATGGTTTGGGGAAAATAAATTTCCCCCATCCCAAACATTTGAGAGAAATTTGGCAGGCTTCTGTCATTTATAGCACACTAGTCAGAAATGGGACGCAGGTGGCGCTGTGGGTTAAAGCCTCAGCGCCTAGGGCTTGCCGATCGAAAGGTCGGCGGTTCGAATCCCTGCGGCGGGGTGCGCTCCCACTGCTCGGTCCCAGCGCCTGCCAACCTAGCAGTTCGAAAGCACCTCCAGGTGCAAGTAGATAAATAGGGACCGCTTACCAGCGGGAAGGTAAACGGGGTTTCCGTGTGCGGCTCTGGCTCTGGCCAGAGCAGCGATGTCACGCTGGCCACGTGACCTGGAAGTGTCTCCGGACAGCGCTGGCCCCTGGCCTCTTAAGTGAGATGGGCGCACAACCCCAGAGTCTGTCAAGACTGGCCCGTACGGGCAGGGGTACCTTTACCTTTACCTAGTCAGAAATGAATTTGTTTTGCTTGCTTTCCAGAACAATATTCACCTGTTGTTGTTTTTTTAAAAAGTGTTGTTTTTTAAAAATCCTCATGCCAAAGGTTTCTGGAATCTGTTTAAAAAACTTTGCTGCTTGGGTTTCTTTTTATTTTTTAAAGAAGTCTTAAGTGCAAGCGTGAACCAATGAATGTTGTTACTGGAAGTAGAATGGCAAAGTCAGCATTCCATGGTTTGGTGATAGTTCTGTTGTGGGGTTAAAAACTTTTGTCTTTCCATTTCTGTGCAGTCAATGGTGGCCTTTCTAAAGGATCCAGAAGGAGCTCCATTGTGGGAGGAAGATCCTGAAGCCAAAGACATTGTCCACATTGACAGTGAAAAGGTACATTTACCAGAATTGTGAAGTGCTTGGAACAAAACAAAGTTCTTCCACAAAATTAACTCCTGCACATACAGAATGCAGAACCCTTTGTACTCACATAAGCTTGAGAAAATCAGGGAAATGTTGTTACTCTTAAGCTTATAAATTTTTGGAAGGCATGTTTAGCAGACTTCCATGTTCTGTAGGCTAATATGCTTTAAGGGCACCAAGGAAGTTGCACGGGACATGAGAGAGATGCTTTGCAGCATGCCTTAACTGCATCAGCCACACTAGGCACCAAATATAACTTGTGCTCTCCCAGCTGATAGTTCCTTGAACTTTACAGTTTTCTAGTTGGCTTGTGGGGTAGTTGCACTAATATTTGCAACATGGAATGGTTGTGATAAATGGCTGGGCATCATGTGGGTATCATATAAGCAAAGCCCTCAGACTTCTATTACTTCATTAATTTGCTCGGCACACCTGTTGGTTCTGGCATCACTATAAATCTTTATGGTATAAGTAGCATGATAACCCTGTAGGTTTTTACAACAGGTTACAGTTTTGAATTGAACATGGCATCAAGGCTGAGCAAAATGAGCATATTAATCATTGAAGGCTGTGATTAAATGGGTGGTATGATCCAGTTTAAATGGAGATAGAATGAGGAATGGGTGAAAAGCGAAGGGTTGTTGCTTAGTGGTGGAGTGCAGGCTGATTTCATTGAAGGCAGTGTGCTGTGCTCCTACAGATGAACTATCACCCTGACCGTTATAGAACTGATGGTTCAAATGGTGAATTGTTTAAGGATGCAAATGCACTTTTAATTTTTTTACATATGAAGTTCAAAATTGGTATATGTAACCAGCAAATCCTTAGGATACGACGGAACGTGAATTAAAATGAACCAAACATCTTAAACATGGGACCATTCCTCTGTTTGGATTATCCCATGGGAAATGGGTTCTGAGTCATACCACAGGGGTTGGTTGGAACATTTTGGATTGTAACATGTAGAGGTAAAATATAGAATCCACAATTAATATTTTAACTGGAGCAGAATTAGCTTTTTTGGCAAGGTACTAGTTGGCCTAAGTGACAGAATAGGAAAATGACTACTCCCCAGAGTGCTCACGTGCCATCCTTTTTAAAAGCCGTGGAGGGACTGGCATGGTAACCAAAATTTAGATGCATTTGATGGCTTACAGGTTTGAATCACTGGCGGATGTTTAAGGGTCATGATAAAGCCCTTTGAGTTGCAAGACACTATAAGACCAATAGGAAAACTATGTATGATGGTGTGTTCAGTCTTAATGTGGGCAAAAGAGGACGATAGCAAGGGATAGTGAGGTTACCTGAGATCTCACATGCAGCAAACAGAGGCTGTTTAAGCCCAGCAAGGCTTCCCTAGCCATCAAATTATTTTGATTTAATAGCAGCTAATTCATAAAAGCAGAGAACAGTCTTAAATCATACACATACTTTTGTTGCAGAAATTTATCTTCGTCATTCTACTTCCTCCTCTTTCTTGGTAAACTCTGAGCAATGTGTGTTGTATTCCCTCCCACCCACCCTATTGATTTTAAATTTTAATTGATTGGTCTCTGGCTGATATTTCATAGAGTCATTTCAGTTTCTTAGCTTTCATTCTGGTATTAGGAACAGTTACTTTGGCATTCACTTTTTGTAAGGAGATTAATTTTTAATGTTCACCTTTCTGTTCTCTATTACAATCTCTCCTGGGGTCATTTTCAATTTAAAATTTTCATCTTGCCTTTCTAATCATACTGGCTCTGAAAAATCCATCCTTATAGTCCCTCATAGCCCTGGATTGGTTTGTGTTGAAAGGAAACAAGCAGATTTTTCTGTCCTTAATAAAAGTGGGGTGCCTAATCAACCAGGGGTGCATACCTCATCTAATTTATAATACTTGTCTATTTTTTGACAGTTACTTAGCAGTTTCTGGATAGAAAGTACTGTAAGGGTAGACAACATGGTGCCCTCCAGCTGTTGTTGAACTACAGCTCCCATCACCGTTGACCACTGGACATGATGGTTGGGGCTAATGGGAATTGTAGTCCAGCAACACATGGAGGGTGCCACATAGGCTTCCCCTGGTAGCTCCTGTGAGAACAACATCTTTATTTTCCCAGCCCAATTTAGATACAGTTTCCTGATATTTGCACAAGCCATGGTGAAACCTAGGCTCAAATGCTTCCCCTTTTGTGCTCATGAGAGGGAAAGTGAAACCTTCTGTTTTCAATTTTAAACAAGCTATGGTTCCCTGTGATGTTGAAACTTGGGTGGCTGTAGTTTAAGCAGTGATTTAGTGGGGGAAAGTCAGGATGAAACTGTGGTTTCAGACTCTGACTTGTATTTGCATTTTAAAAAACCCACAGATACAGTTCAAACAAATTGTAGCTCCCTGAATCCTGATGTCACAGGGAATTGTGATTAATTTGAACCTAGAAGCAGTTGCTTCCAGTCTTCTCCATTTTGGACACAAGGAGAAAAGGGGTTTGTGGGGGTGAGAGGCTAGCTGCAGTTCATCCACTTAGCAGGAAATCATGGTTTCCTATTACATCTGAAGTGGGCCTTGGTTAGCTTTTTTATGAGTTAGCTGAACTAGAAAGTTGGAGGAGAAAATTATGTTTGTATTTACTTTTAAATAGCCTTCAGCTCCATATTCTCTTGGCTATAAAGCTGAGAAAGGGGTGAAGAAAACAGCCAAATTTGATGGGTTCCCTAAAGAATATTCTAGGAAGCTTATAACTACAGCAACAAAAAAGTCGCAATGTAACACTATAAATAGGGTAAAATACAGTGATGAGAATACACAAAGAACAAAAATCCAATGCGGGTGTAAAGTTGCTCATAAATCCATCAGCACAGATGAGATATACCTTAAATGTTCTGAATAAACCCCTTTTGAGTAAATCCCACTTGAAGCTTGCCCCATTAATTTATTTTGGATTATCTGTATTTATGAAAACTTATCAGCAGGAAAACAATGTGTTTGCTTCATTTGTAAATCTGTGGAAATATTCCACTTATACGGAGTTGGGTTGTAGTTACTGTGGAGTTGCAAACATCTGCTTCTAGCAGGCTCACACTGTTGTCTTTAAAATAACTGAAAGCAACATATTGAAGATAAATGGTTTGTTTGTGAGAGAATGCATTTCTCTCAATAGTAAAAATAAAAATAAATCTAAGCCATAGTCCATTTGTGCCATGTCTTGGCTTAAAAACAAGAGACCCATCTTGGCCTCAGAAATGTATGTGAATAGTGAATAGTGGCCATGTTCGATTGCTCATAAAACATGGGTTTGAAACCTTGGATATGCAGGTATCACTATGTTCTTAAAAGGCATAAACCCATTACACGTCCTGTAAGCAAGTTTTAAAAAGTTTTGCTTTTTTTTTTAAAAAAAAGAGAAGGGACCTGGTGTAAAAGACCCAGGGCCTTATCAATACCCCTACTTGGATTATCACCTAAATGCAGCCAATTCCTCCCATCATCAACCTGTTGGCCTTAAATTTGGCACAGTAAATTCTGTTATTCAAGCCCCTAACACAGACCAATTCTTACTCCATATATTGACACATGTAATCCAGACTATATGTGCTTGGAAATTTTACCTGAAATCTGTGGGGATATATTGTTTCTTAAATTCAGGGTTCTAATTATAGCATGTTTATCTCTTTGGGTTTTAAGGAGCTGAAAAGACTTTTGAAGAAGGAAGATAGGCCTCTGCTGCTGATGTTCTATGCCCCCTGTAAGTAATTAATATGCTGATATTCTGTGCCCCCTGGAAGTAATCTAATATGCAAGATCTCAAATCCTTCTCTTTTTTTTTCATCCTATGGTCCAGTAAAACAATCTGGACTGTCTGTTAAATTCAATTTCATGTGTATGTGATTGCCATATGGTTATCAATTAGCAGATGATTTTTTCCACTTCATATTCTTCCTAGCTCAATTTTCCAAATTTCAGTGTAAATGCTGACAGTATAGCACAAGAATATTTCAGATATTTGCTTTCTCTAGGAGCACTCTCCTTAAATTATTGAGAGAGCAAAAACACTTGGCTGGACTTGCCGTTATAGTGCACATTTGTACTCTCAGTTCTAAAAACTGAGTTTAGGAAGCCTGAGGTACCAGATCCAAAACATTCTTTGCTCCAGCCTTAATCCATCTGAAAAATGAATGGATGTGAATTCATATCAACCCACTATTATAACAAATAGACTGACCACACAAAGGGAGCTGTACTGTTCCAGCCTGGCTGAGTTGCTGGACGAAGTCAGAAGAAGCTGATCTTGATTAGCAGGGAGCTCGCAAGAATTAAGTGGCACAGGACCTTGGATAGCTCCCAGTGACAGCAGCTGTTGGTTCCTTAGCTTTCAAACTTTATTAGAGACTGGTGTCTACAAGAACCCTGCCAGTGAAGCTGCAATCAATATAGAGACAATGCTCTGATTTCAGTTGTGCACTGTGAATGACCTTGCACTGAACCCTCTAAGGGAATGGACAGCTTTGGGTGGTGGTTGGGTTGATACAGATTCTTAACAGAGATATCTGAGCTGCCAGTCCAAGATCTACAGTCTAGTTATTCACCTTCCTCAGAGAGATTAATAGGGAGTTTCCCTTCTCCCTCTCCAATTTCCCTTTTCTGGTGGATTTAAATATTCCTGGGCAGATGTTGCTGGCTGAAAGTAATCAACCAATAAAGGAGGATGTAGGGGAAGCTTGAGGTCAGTATCAGATGGATCGCCATTAGAATCATTGAGGGCCTGGATCCCAACAGGAAGTTCATGTGCAGGTCAGATGCAACCCATTGCTTTAGATATGAACGCATGCCATTGCAGGCTCACAGATAACTGGACTCATTATCTTTATTAAGAAAGACTTGCATGTCACAAGTACTTCCCATCCACTACTCAGAACCTAAGGGTCTGAACTGGAATCTAGAGGTTTAATTTATTAGCTGTGAATATGTCCAAACTGCCCATCTAAAAAGACATGCCTTTGAGGTACAATCTTGAACTTGTTCATTATTCATCTACTGCAAGATTTACTTCCATCTATCATCTGGCAGAATGTTAGTGGCTTGTTGTTTTGCCTATTGCTATTCAGTTTGCACCTACATTTCTCTTCCACTACTGGCTATTGTTGTGGGGTGGGTAGATATGAACATAATTGCTTTTGTCATTTGAAACCTTGTTAAATGAGATAGAAACTGTATTAAACATGAGAAATAGAATCTTTTCATTATATTGAATGCAATAGACCAGTGGTCCTCAAAGGGTGTGGTGCACCACACTGGTGTGACAGGAGATGATGTCTAGTGTGGTGGGAAGATTCAATAACAATCAAAGAAACTTGTATACAATTTCATGTTATTACGTAGCTGCATTGTTTAATACTTTATGGATGTCCTATTATCATGTTATAAAGTAGTTGTGTTCTATTAGGGTTGCCATATTTCAAAAAGTAAAAACCAGGAGCTTTTCTTAGGAGGACCCCAAAATTGATGCAACACACAAAAAAGCAATTTTTTAGTTTGCTTGCCTAAATTCCAGGACAAACTGCCACCTTCCGGAAATCCCCCCCCCCCCGGATGCCACTTCCGCCTTTGAAATCCCGGCAATATCTAGTTGCAGTACATGGCTCATCCCTTCCAGTGCCATGGCTTTTGCTCAGACTCACGTTTCACAATCTCCAGTTTGTTCCTTGGGTGAGTGTTCTCTATAATGCTGGCACCCTTTATTGTTAAGGCCGCTGTCGCCTATGGCTCCCAGACAATTATATGTGATGGCATGTTTTTCAACCATGCAGATTTACTCTTAACAAGCCTACTTTTAAACTTCTGCAAACACGGCAGAATTTTTGGATTATCTCTGAATGGCCACTGTTTTCTGGCTCGCAGGATGTAATGCAACCGCCTGCTGTTTTATATCAGTTTGAAGCTCTCAAGCCTGCTTTAGGCCTGTAAATCATTCATTCTGGGAGAGTCCATAGCATCAGAACACTTTCATACTATTACTCTCTAGCAAGTAACTTTTTTTTTAACAACAAAGTATTTTCCTTCAATGTACATCATCTGACCCTTCAGTCGGTTTGAACTATCCTCCCCTAGACACACTGCTGTTCTGCCTCCTTCCAGTTTTCTTTCCTTTGAAGCAGGAAAACATTTGAGGCAGCAATATTTTCCTTGTTTCTAAATGGCTGTGGAGGAGCTGAATTACTATTTTAGCAGCTTTAAAAAAAATTCTCTCCCTCCCCAGTTTTCATTCAATTTTATAACTTTTAGCATAGACAGTTTGATCTGCTGGTGTTCTGGGTATACCCAAGACAAAAATTAAACCACTAATTGAAGTCTAGTAAACTAAAGATGCTTACAAAGGTCTCCTCTTACAAATATATTTATATATTGTTGGGTTCTGATTTGCCTGATCTTGTTTGTGGAGAAGTACTTGAAAGTGGGGGTGGAAGGTGGGGCAGAGCTGCTTCCAGCCAAGATGACTGCTTTCAGGAAGGGCCTCCTCTCCTTTCAGATGAAAAGTGCAACATAATAATGAGAATTGCCGAAGATAAGCCACACAAAAATCCAGTGTGGATTCTAAATACCACACTGTTGCAACAGGAGAGGTTTGTGAACACATTAAGTGAGGAAATTCTTTGAGAAAGAATTGTTCTCAGGGCTTTTCTGTACAATGGTCTGCAATTCAGTGAAAATGGTTACAAGAGAAACATAGTGTATTTAAAGGTTAGAAATGTAGAGAGTGAGAGGCTGACTACTGTAATCATGAGATTAGATCTAATACATAAAGAAACAGTTAGTACTAAGATCTATAGGCAACTCATCCAGAAAAGAAGTGAGAATCTAAAACCACAGGAGCCAGTTCTTTAGAGTGATTAAGGGAGTGTAAGATATTTTGGACTTACTTACACATATGGCAGCAGTGGCCAGTAGAGCAGCTTTTCTGACAACACATCCATGAAGAACCGGCATCATAGACCCATAAGTAGCTTTATGTCATTTGTTTGTCAGGCCAAATAAAAATCTAATGACCAAGGGTCTAATCATTATCTCATTAGTAACATCTTAAATTGGAATGGCGAAAAATGCAGGTGTGTTACTATGAGTTATGGTATTAAATCACATGGGGTATAGTATTAGATGGAAAAATAGCATGTTTCAGTGTGGCTTTATGAGGTAACACAAATCATAACACTTTTTAATGTGGTATGGGATAGTTTTAGTAGGCACATAAACAATCAGGATAATCAGAGATGAGCACCTCAAACACAAAGGCCTTTGGAACGATGTGTGCCCACAAAACATGACAATTAGGAAATGCTGCACAAACGTATGAGAATGTAAATGTTAGAATCATAGAATCATAGAGTTGGAAGAGACCACAAGGGCCATCGAGTCCAACCCCCTGCCAAGCCAATGTTGACTGCTAGCAATGACAAAGGTATAGGGTTATTTGGTGTTTTTGTAATGTTTTGTTTCATTTTGTTGCATGTCTTTTAAGTATGTAAAGGTAAAGGTACCCCTGCCCGTAAGGGCCAGTCTTGCCAGACTCTGGGGTTGGTGCGCCCATCTCACTCAAGAGGCCGGGGGCCAGCGCTGTCCGGAGACACTTCCGGGTCACGTGGCCAGCGTGACATCGCTGCTCTGGCCAGAGCCAAAGCCAGAGCCAGAGCCGCACACGGAAACGCCGTTTACCTTCCCGCTTGTAAGCGGCCCCTATTTATCTACTTGCACCCGGGGGTGCTTTCGAACTGCTAGGTTGGCAGGCGCTGGGACCGAACGACGGGAGCGCACCCCGCCGCAGGGATTCGAACCGCCGACCTTTCGATCGGCAAGCCCTAGGCGCTGAGGCTTTTACCCACAGCGCCACCTGTGTATGTATATGTGTATAAAAGTGTACCGGGAGGGAGAAGTGGACTGCTTAGGATTCAAGCAGTATCCCAGAACCTTGTTTTGTTTTATGATTTATAGAAAGGAGAGGTCACAAGACCGCAATGAAAATATCAGGAAGATTTGAATGTCCTACAGACAACAGTTAGGACAGGTCAAGTCTGAGGACCTTCCTTTACCTGTGCTAGAATAAGCCAATAATGTTAACAAAAACTTATTGCGTGGGATTGGTCTATTTTAGGCTATTCAGACTGCAAAGGCGGATTTTCTGGCTTGCCTTCTATACTGAGCAGCAGATGCAGGCTGCTAGGCTATATGGTCCAAGAAGTCACTCAGTTTAGTCAGTATCCATCCTTTGTGTAAGAACTTCTGCTTCCTACTCCCACAGTGTTCTGTTTAGTATTAGAAGAAAGTGCCAGTTTGCAAGGTGATTTTGATTTGTTCAGCATTGTATGCATATAGTTTCTAGCATTCCACAGCCAGATGATGACTTGGTTGCATTCTCTCTTTTACTGACAAGTCTTCAAAGTCTGGCATCATAAGCTTCTGGGTCCTAATGAAGGTGGTTCTTTGAATTACCACTATTCTTAGTAATCATGCCAACATTGCCATTGCTTGTTTTTTTATCTGTGTGCTTAATTTGATGAAAGGTGCTTCAGTTAAATTCCTATGGCTTGTCTCGTCTAAATTAAGCCTGTAGAGCCTATTAGCTTACCCTGGGTTGCTTTGGAGGCCTTGAGGTTGGAATTGAACCCGTGCACAATAAGCAAAGCAGTTACTCAGCCAAATAAAGCAAAATGGATTTAACAAGATGACTAAACCACTGCAAACAGATCAATTAAAAACAAGATAAAGGAAGGTTGATACAAAATAATGGCTATGAAAATAAGGGTTTATATATCTCTAACTCTAAGCACCTAACTGAACTTAGGTTACAGAGTCCTTTTTGAAGATTTCTGAGTTCTACTTTCATTCAAGTAAGTCTAGTTTTGTGGACTCTGTCCCTATCACTAGACATGTGTAGGCTCAGCCGACTATATCATTCCAGCATAGGCCCCCTTAAGTCCTATATTCTTCTTGCCACAATGGGTCTTAGGTAGAATTAGGACATATTTGGTTAATAGAGACTCTGGCCTGGTTTTGTTGTTGCTTGGCAAGCTCCAAAGACTTCTTCTTCAGTGTACAAAATTGATATAGCTGGATTCTTGCAAGTTTCAAAACTGAACCAACCAATTCGCCTCCTCTTCCTCAGCTAGTTTGAGAATACTCGTACCTGTACTGGGCGTCTGCTTTGAGATGAAAGTACTCTTGTTGCTCCCCAAGAATTCTATAACTTAACTCTTTTTTATATTGGGTAGGAGAGAGATTTGTACTTGTCCAGTTTGTATCTTCCCCGGTACTGTCATCATTGCAACACTAGACATTTCAGTTACAAAGGCTAGTTTTTGCTTTCTCACTAGAAGGAAATTGGAGCTGATATAAGAGATTTGCGTATACCCCTTCCAACATGATGTGGAGAGTATTGTGAAGTGGGGAACAAGATACAGCATTTGAGACACCAATCAGAATGCTATGGTTTAAATGATGCAGCACGGCTGTATTGCATTTATAAAAACAAAAAGCAAATTACAGTTAGAACAAGCCATCAAAGAGACATACTTGGGGCCAGCCCACCCACACGACAAAGTGAAGCTACTGCCTCAGGTGGCAGGATCCACTGGGGCAGCAAATCCCAATGTCAATCTACCTCCCCTCACTTTTCTCCTTCTTCCCTGGAGAGGAGAGGGGCACCATTTTGGGGTCCGCCTCAGGTGTACAAGGCTTTAGAATATAGGGCCAATGGGAGATGCCTACAATCTGGACCTTGGCAAGTCAAGAATAATTCAGTGTGTTTTAAGTTGTAAGTTCCCTAGCTCCAACTCAGTGGAAATGACAGGAAATGTAGGGCTGTTTTTCATTTGATGTCCATGCAGATGCATTTAATGGTGTCATTAATTTTCTCTCTCTCTCTTTTTCTCTCTCTCATATATTAGGGTGTGGTGTTTGCAAAAGAATGATGCCATCTTTCCAGCAAGCATCCACAGAAGTTAAAGGCATGTATGTAAGTGAGAGGAGTTGCAAGACTAATGAATGTTCTGGTGTTTTGTTTTTGTTTCTGTGCAGCTTCATGTGTGTGGGTGTTTTCTGTCCTTTCTGTACAACTATTGCAACATGCAAACAGATCTTACCATATTTAGTTTTTAAATGGCATCCCATTTTTTCCTTCAAAGAAGTCAAAGAAACTGACAATACAAAACATAGTCATGAAAAGCCCTCAAAGAATCATAATCCAAGAGACAGTATTCACTTTGGTAGTTGTACTGTTGGGTAATGAATATTGATCAGTACCTAATATTGTTTTCATGCCCTCTGTCCACATGGTGCTTGCCACTGACAGATAATTGTAGCTAAATATTGGGAGAAATGGGGACACGGGTGGCGCTGTGGTCTAAACCACTGAGCCTAGGGCTTGCCGATTGGAAGGTCAGCAGTTCAAATCTCTGCGACAGGGTAAGCTCCCGTTGTTCAGTCCCAGCTCCTGCCCACCTAGCAGTTTGAAAGCATGTCAAAGTGCAAGTAGATAAATAGTTACCGCTCCGGCTGGAAGGAAAACGGAGTTTCCATGCGCTGCTCTGTTTCGCCAGAAGCAGCTTAGTCATGCTGGCCACATGGCCCGGAAGCTGTCTGCTGACAAATGCCGGCTCCCTCGGCCACTAAAGTGGGATGAGCACACAACCCCAGAGTCATCCACGACTGGACCTAACGGTCAGGGGTACCTTTACCTTTACCTATTGGGAGAGATGCAGTGCCCATACGCACTCTAGCTGCATTGTCATATCTATAGTCCATTTTCTTGATGGAGGCTGGGGAGAGCTCCACTTGCCCCACATGATGATAGGAGACTGTAGGATGAATACAAGCGGTGAGGCTTTTAGGACTGTGTTTACTGTAGCTTTCATGGGGGAAAGGTTATCCCCCCCCCCCACCTAGGCAAGTTGATGCCTTGCCAGCTCTATGCTGTAAAATGAACAAAATCTCAATAAGTTGCCCTGCAGTCTTGCCCCTTTTTGAATGAGCCATAAAACTGGGGCGGAGAGGGGCTGCCCCCTCTTTCTTAGCACTCTTCTCCAGATAGGAATTATATACACAACACAAGACTGAAAGCTCTTGAGTAGAAGCAGGGAATTGCTTAGTTGGTAAAAGCAACCTCATGAATCTGTAATGCAGAGGTTGCTGATGTAAGGGTTTCCCCCGTTAATCCGTTTGATGTTCTTCAAAGTAGGTGTTGATGTCTCAGAATGGTGGATAAGGGTTGGGGAAAGACCAGGACTCTGTGTGTAGGTTTGCTTTTGTTATTTATTTATGTATATATATAAAAACCCCTAATGCTTTCTGAGCAACAGCTGACCTTCTGAAGGGAACTGCCTGCTTTAAGATTTATTTCACACTACCTCCAAGCACATTTGGTCTGAGCAGCATTTTATGTGAAAGAAAAATCCTGCTTTTGGATGGGGAGGGTGAAGTGGGTGCAGTTAGATTAACACTGTGCTGCTAAAGGGATTTAAGCCTTCAGTGTTATTAATCAAGAGTTAATCTTCCAGTTGTATCTTCAGCAACTGGCCATTGAGGAATATAGCTACAAGATGACTTGTGTCTAAATCTTAGACCCAGAGAGAGGCAGTCCAATCCTCTGAGTAGTTTCATTTTAAAAGTGTTTGGGGCTTTGGAGGAGCAGAGTTGGTAGTTTATTGTTCTGAGCAGAGGATGGCAAGTCACAAGCTCTGTATCCAAATGCCTTTTTCTAGTATTCCTCATCCTTCAGGGCAAAAGTCTGCTCCCTTTTCAGTAAAAGATGAGCCTGGCACCAGGCCTGCAGCTGTGAAGATAAATTAAAGAGCTGTGGCTGTAGGCAAGGCTCCAAAGTATATTCTAGCAGTAGTGTTTCCAGCAGGTATGAAAAATGAGCAAGCTCAAGAAGGTCTGCTCATTCCCCTGGCTGGAGTGTTTGTAATGGTGAACTTCCTCTTGGGTGATCAAATTTTATATGCATGGAGGTAGGTTAGGATGAGCGATAGTAGCTGGCCCAAGATCACCCAGTAAGTTTCATGACTGCGTGGAGTTTTTGTTGAATCTTGGTTTCCTCAGTCTTAGGTCGATACTTGACCTGCTACACCACACTGACTCTTTGCAGCAGTCCCCTGGGGTATCTTAGGCTGAGAGGTAGCAATTTATTGCCACCCAGATTGCTTCATAGCTGAACAGAGGTTTGACTTCTCACTTCCTCGGTCCAAGCCCAATACTCTGCCCACTAAACCACTCCGATTCTGAGGATCTTTACAAGCGTTACGTTTTTTTTGTGTACATCAAGAAAAATGTGGTCTGAACATTACAAATTCATAATTGCAAATACATGCATCATACAGGTACAAATAAAAGAGCTGGAACTGGACACTCAAGTAACAAAAATCCCCCCCCCCCTTGCATAATATGTGAAAAGACCATCGGTGTTTCCTAAGCAGGGCCCATTTCCCCTTCTGTTTTTCCATTTTTTTTTTTTTAAATAAATATTTATTGAGATTTTTTAAATACAGAAATGCAAAAATAATAAACAATATAACATGTATCATAACATCTTTTCATAACTTCTTTGGACTCCCTCACGTCTCTCGCTCCCACTTGCATCATTGTAAAACTTTTTCCAGCAATTTATCAACTTGTTTACATTCTTAAGTCTCATTATTTAATTTAGTCTAATAATTCTCCAAAAAAAAATTTATACTTTCCTCAATCTCCTTTATCATCCAGATTACATCTAATTTAATGGTGCTCAATTATTTATGATCTAGCATCCTCCTTAACATTCAACCAAATTACAGTATTTTTGTAAATAAATCTTAAATTTCTTCCAATCTTCTTCAGCTCTCTCCTCTCCCAGGTCTCGGATTCTGCTGGTCATCTCAGCCAATTCCATATAGTCTATCAGTTGCATCTGCCATCTGTTTTTCCATGTTAATGGCACAGTGAACTTCACATGGGATTTCCTTTGGTGTTCCTGATTAATAATAAAAAGGAATCCATTAACAGGCTAATATATAATAGGCTTTTGAAATAAGTATTTTCTCTTGAGGTCATCTGTGAGATGTTCGCACTGTCTCTTATGAGAGAAAAAGAGAGCATCTTTGTTAATGGACACTTACAGTACACGTGGAAGAGAGGTGAGCTGCTGAAAGACAAGGGCTCTCAAAGTAGCCACTGCATTTCAGACCACTTAAAAATGATCCCCGGGCCTCTGATTCTAGACATCAATGAGCCATGTATGTCTATGATTCCCCCCTCCCACTGCAAACTGTTTACCCCTTCTCTATTCCCAAGCTTCTGCATGAGGAGGAAGCTTCATGTTAACTGCCATAGCAGGAATAAAAAATCTGTGATCCTCCTGACATTGTAGGAGTCCAACTCCTACCAGCCCCATACAGCATGGCCAATAGTTGAGTGATGGGAGTTGTAGTCCAGCAATATCTAGAGGGCTGCAGGTTCTCCATCCCTACTGTATAATCTATGTACCGTATTTTTCCCTCTATAACACGCAGATTTTTTCTCCTAAAAAGTAAGGGGAAATGTCTGTGCGTGTTATAGAGCGAATGTGTGGTCCCTGGAGCCGTTTGTCCCAAGTGCATGGCAAAAATCATATTGCGCCCTCACGGAGGAGAGGAGGCTGCTGCTTTCCTGCATTTTGCCTCAGGGTCTTACTGCCCACCCTGTTCTGTTTCAGTTGCTGTTTGCTCAGACGGAACAAAGAGCAGTGAAATCCCCTCCCCTCCAGGCAACCCCTCCCCTCCAGGCAAGTAGAGAGGAAAGCAGAGCGTCCCTGCTCCGGTGGTGCTGCTGCTGCTGCTGCTGCGTCTGGGGACTCGGCAGGCGGCAGAAAACATGCAGATGAGAGAGAGAGAGAGGGCTGGCTTGAGTGGGTGGGTGGACTTTTGCCTTCCTCCCCCCCCCCCTTTAAACCCCTCTCCTGCATTCTTAGCCAGCTGCTTCTCCGCACACCCCTCTCGTGCTCCTTGTCCCTTCTATATTTTTCCTTCCCTCCCCACTTAAAACGTGGTTACAAAGCACGGATCCACATGGATCCTCAGGATCTTTGCATTGGGTCACCCCAAATTCACCATCAGATCACATAGCAATGATCTGATGCAAAAACAGGGCTGCAATGGTGCAAAAACGTGGTTACAAAGCATGGATCCACATGGATCCTCAGGATTTTTGCATTGGGTCACCTCAAATTCACCATCAGATCACATAGCATGTCCATGGCTACAGCCTGCCCCCCAAAAATCACGTACCCACTGTTGCCTGGGGCTGCAATGGTGCAAAAACGTGGTTACAAAGCATGGATCCACATGGATCCTCAGGATCTTTGCATTGGGTCAGCCCAAATTCACCATTAGAGCACGTAGCATGTCCATGGCTACAGCCTGCCCCCCCAAATCACGCACCCACTGTTGCCTGGGGCTGCAATGGTGCAAAAATGTGGTTACAAAGCATGGATCTACATGGATCCTCAGGATCTTTGCATTGGGTCATCCCAAATTCACCATCAGATCACATAGCATGTCCATGGCTACAGCCTGCCCCCCAAAAATCACGTACCCACTGTTGCCTGGGGCTGCAATGGTGCAAAAACGTGGTTACAAAGCATGGATCCACAGGGATTCTCAGGATTTTTGCATTGGGTCACCCCAAATTCACCATCAGATCACATGTCTGTGGCCACAGCATGAAGCACAAAAATGATACATCCACTGTTTCATTCAGAATGTTTTTTCCCTTGTTTTCCTCCTCTAAAAACGATGTGCGTGTTATGGTCAGGTGCGTGTTATAGAGTGAAAAATACAGTAAGTGATTTATGGCTTAAATCAAAAAGAATCTCCAACTTTTCCTGCCTATATGAGCACACAATTCATTCTCTACTGTAACGGAGAATGGTAAGTCCCAGCACACATGGCAGAGCATGAGATACTTCATTTTGGATTTTTTTTAAAAGACCTATCAATTCTTGCCCTGATGAGCCCATGGTGGTGAGAACAGCCACCATGGTTTTATTGGCTTTCAAGTGTTCTGTGGCTTTATTAGCAAGCAGAGAGTCCTATAAAATATAATCGGTACTGCAATAAAATACAGCTTCAAAAGACACTTCTGCTTCTGATGTAAGACTCTTCTGGTTCTGACATTACAGGTACTTGCAGGGATGAATGTCTACTCAGCTGAATTTGAAAAAATAAAAGAAGAATACAATGTCCGGGGATACCCAACCATTTGCTACTTTGAGTAAGTCTCTGCTTATTCTGCATGTAGATAATGGCAACACCAATCATGTATTTTGTTGGTTTTCCTGTATTTCAAACCTTGTTTTGTTGCATTTATAGAAAGGGAAAATTCCTGTTCAACTTTGAGAACTATGGTGCTACAGCAAAGGACATCATTGAATGGCTGAAAGAGTAAGTGTCTGAAATGTATCTCCTACATCTTTGAGAACTGCATTTTGAATAAACAGTATCACACCTTGCAAATAGCAGCATCTTCATCGCTACTCCAAAGGCAAATAAAAGCATCACACTGAACTATTAAAGATGAACCTGGGTTGTTTGCTTCAGTTTCCATTCTTTCTATTTCATATTTGCAGTATCTTCCCAGTTGCAATTCTCCTATTATCTTTTCTGGACATCGGAAGGATGCCATTGATCTGTGTCAAACCTTCATTTTTAAAACCTCAGACTTTAAAATTTTCATTCCCTTCTTGTGAACATTTCCATTATCAGACAATTTGAAATGGCTCTAACTGAGAGATTGTGAATCTTTTGTTCCAGTATCTTTTACCAGGGAAAGGAGACAGACTCAGTGGTGTGTAGGAATGATGATCCAAATTGAGAGGCAAAACAGGATTCATAGGATGACACTAGAGTTCTTGCTTTTAGTATCTAATGTTCAGCATAGCCAGAAGGACATTTTAGTTTTTGATTAAGAAACAAAATGCAGCAAACACTGGCATATATTTATAGGTTTGGCAAGTTTGATGCTTGATTGAGATAGAAATATCTGACCTAAGCAGAATTGATTGACACTGGGACCTTGTGGCAAGGTCTTGAGCATCGTTAGTGAAGCTGTTTGATATTTATTGGAGGAAAACTATAATTTGGTGTTGGACTGAAAATAAAGCACAAGTTACAGAAAGCATGCAAGAACCTATGGGCTTGTTCACACCATTTCATGGCAGCCTTTGAGGAAGAGCCATAGCTTAGTGCTAGATTATCTGCTTTGCATGCTGAAGTTCTCAGGTTCAATCCCCAGAAGAGAATGTCTGAAACCATGGAGTGCCACTGGCAGTCCGTGACAACAGTACCGAGCTACATGTACCCAATGCTCCGACTTTGTATAAAGCATCTTTCTTTATTACTGTGCTGTGTGTTGTCTTTCATTGTGTGCTTTGCTCCACAAGGTATGAGCCACTGAAGTCCATCGATGGGCTTTTGTATAATGCCTGCACTTGCTGCTCCTGTGCCTTGACATGTCTACATATTTGGTTTCCTCTCTGTCTTTCTTTGGGACTGTTTGCTCCGCAGGCTCATGGAGAATAGTGCATTGTGAACTGGACTGTGTAGGCAGATCTGCTGTGGTGGGGTAAGAATGGGGGTGTTGGACGATGGTAATGCCACTACTTAGAAAAGGAATTTATATGAAGTACTCAGAGCTCTTCATATGCATCCTTTTGCTTATCCTAATAATGTCCTGCAGTAGAGGCTGTTGTTGCTATTCCCAAACTAGAGACTGGAGAGTAGAGGTGAGATTGAGAAGACAGTGAAGTTGACTTAGGCAACTCCAAGAGTTCCTGTTTGCATGGACACATCTAGTTCATAGCTCATGTTCTTAACTGTTATGTTGTAATGTTTCGGCAGCATCACAATCTTTTGATCCCTCGCAAACCATTGAGTGGACAGTTGTGAAATCTTTCCTAATTTAATCATGCTCTCATCTTTTGCTTTTCCACCTCTCATTTTGCGAAAATGTACATGGGCATCCCTAGGTGTTTACAGTCTTGCCTTGTGCACTTCTAGGTATATCCACGAAGGAACAAACTTATGTAGCCGTTGAATCCATGTAAATAGGTTGCTAAATTATCAGTGGAAACAGTGATTATTGTGCCTGTGGAGACTGCACATCCTAGGATACTGGGAGCGCAGGGTAGGGGGTGTGTGTCCAATAACCAATTGTTTGGCTAAAGAGCTTTGTAGATGGGATGAGGCAGGTGTTTAACAGAGCTGGAGGCGTCATGGTTTAGTGACATTGTATGGCATTCAGGCTTCTGTCTCTTACAGTACTCAGCCCATTGAGTACCTACTGTGTGGATCAAGGAAGGAAATTTTGCCCTTAGAATTAATGTCGCTCTTGGTCTGTTAAGAAAGCAGCACCCGCGAGCGGAAGAGAGATAGCATTTCTTCTACCGCCCCTTAGCAATGATGTGTGCCTTCATCACCTGTACCTTTTCTCTTTGCCTTTTGGCTCTGCGTGGAGGCCCTTATCTCTTGGCTACCACATGTGAAACATTAGAAGTGTCTGGAGCCCCCCTCCCCTTTTCTTCCCTCCAATCTGCCTACATTATAGTCTGATAATCCCTGCAATATGCAGTGCTTTTATATCAGTGCTGCGACAGCTACTGAAGGCAAAGCAGAACAGCTGCGGACTCTTCCCAGTGATAATCTCTGCTAACAAGCCACTCTGGGCTTTGGCTGATATTTCAGTCGTCCAGAGCTAAAGACAGCTGTTTGTCCTCAATTAATTTCCAATGCACACTTAATAATTTCCCAGAAGGCAAAGTGATGCAGCCGCTTTTCTTCCCTCCCCTAAAAGAAATCAATATGCTGCGGGGGGGGGGGCGGGGGGCGGGGAGAGGAATTCTTATTCAGAAGCCGTGCTTTAGTTGGAAGCTGTCCATAATTGAGGTTGCAGTTATAATTTGTATACAGTGTAAGACCCGCACATAGGCATAGTAATGAATTACTCAAAGGAGTCTGTAATATGGGGTAGTCCAGTGCTCTGTGGCAGTGACTCAAGAAGGCCTGGAAAGTGTAATTGAATAATGGGACAACATATGTAGGCACTATATGGGAAATAATAAACCTAATTAAAAAGAACAACAGGAACAAATAACATTTCCAATTAATTCAGCCTCCTGTTAGAGGCTGATAGTGGGGCGGGGGGGAGCTGATAGTAGGGGTGGTTCTTTTTTTTAATAATGCTTTTATCAGCCCTGATTCTCAAAGGACCTGTGAACACAGAATCTCTGTTTATTTCTTTGGGGCACCTGCCTTATTACTGCATGTGAGTGGTGTGAAAAACCAAGAATTTGTGATGATTGCGCTCTGAAGGTGCAAAAGGCAGACAGATAACTCATTTCCCTTTTGCAAGAAAACTGAAGATATGAAATTCCTGAATTCAAAATACAATCGGGATTGGCAGGGGGTGGGGGCGGCCAAACACCGCAGGTTTCTGTTGTCCTCCTGCATACTTTTCAAGTCCAGCTGCATTTTTCCTGTCTCCAAAAAGCACCCTTCCTTGGGGACAGATATAAAGAGAAAGGAGAAAAGGCTGCCCCAAGGCTGCTTTACCTCGTTTTATTTGTTTTGTATAACAAGATCTATATATAGCTTAATCAGAAGAATTAATGACTCCTTGTGAGAGGGGGCAGTCCCTGCCTTCTTAAAGTACTTCTAGTGATTTGAAGGAACTAATACTCTTTGAACAATTTTATTGTAAACTGCCCAAACCACCTAGAGTACTTGTGCACAATTGGAATCCTAAAATTGCCAAGGATGCTGCGGTTCTGGCTGAAAACATGAAATTGAATTGCCAGGAAAGTTTTGGAAATCCAACCCAGAAAGCAGCAGCAACTCGGATAATAACATGAAGTCCACTAGCCACATTGAGTAGTAGGTACTCCGTGTGCTTGGTATTTTACTGTAAGGGACAGAAGGTTGAAGTAAACAATACTGAGTAAACAAACACATTTTTTCAAGTGTTTAAAGGGAGAGGCATCTTTGTGACTCATCAGAGTTCTAGAACTTGTGGGCAAAATAAGTACCGTAGTTTGAGTGTAAGCTGGAGGGTACTCCATTTGATGTCTTTAATTTTGGCGACACTACACTGGTAGGATAAAACTCTTCAATGGTATTTAATATTCAAACACCCATTATTATTATTTTATATTGACAAAGCAAACAGTGTTGTCCTGTACCTTCATTTCATTTCATTATCTTTAACCTTAATTGGGTTATGCAAAACCTTCAGTATTTGTTCCTTTTGTTACGACTCATCATAAATTTAAGATCATAGCAGCAAGGGTGGGGAAATGATGGGAGGAATCCAGCATTCCACTGTTGTTATTGTTCCATCAGTGCAAGCATTTCGGCTCACCAGACATAACAATCTCCCCTTTCCTCTCACCCACTCCCCGCAAACTGTTCTGCCATCGGGGTGGGTGGGCATGGGGAGTGGCTACCCTCTTAGAATAGGTAACCTCTTCATCAAGTTAGCACATACAAAATCATTTTAATTTCTTAAGATCCAATTTGCGAAGGCAGCTGCTATTTTTCTCCTTGTAGCATCTTCTACATTTTAACTGTTTGTTTCTAGTCCTCAGCCACCTAAGCCACAGACCCCAGAGACTCCCTGGTCAGAAGAAGATAATGCTGTTTATCACCTAACAGATGATGACTTTGACAAGTTCACCAAGGAGCATCCTTCTGTTTTAGTGATGTTCTACGCACCATGTGAGTCTGCATTTGTTTGTTTGTTTATTGTTCACCAATATATTGAGAGATGCTCTGGTTCACATAGTGTACTTAGACTCTTGAGTAAGCTTAGATGCCATGGAATAAGAGGAGGGGACCTCTTGTGGATCAGGAATTGGTTAGGTTGCAGGGAGGCTAGAGCAGGAATAAATGGACAGTGGTAGAGTTGGGAAAGGTTCTGAAAACGGCAACCAAAATGATCAAGCGGTCAGAGTAACTCCTCTATGAAGAAAGGTTGCAGCATTTGGGGTTGTTGTTTTTTTACTTTTGAGAAAAGGTAAGTAAGAGGTGGCATGATAAAAGTTTGTAAAATTGTGCCTGGCATAGAGATAGTGGATAGAAAGAGGTTTTTTTGTCTCCGCCTCTGATAACATTAGAACTCATGGACATCCAATGAGCTGAATGTTGGAAGATTCAGGGCAGACAAAAGAAAGTAGCTATTTATGCAACACATAGTTAAACCACGGAACTCGCTGCCACAGGAGGCAGTGATGGCCACTAACTCAGATGGCTTTCAAAGAGGATTAGACAAATTCATGGAAGACAAGTCTACCAGTGACTGCAAGCCATGATGGCTATGATCTGTCTCCATGGTCGGATGCAGTATGCTTCTGAATACCAGTTGCTGGAAACTCCAGGAGGGGGAGCATGTTCTTGTGCTTGGGTCCTGCATGCAGTTTCCCCATAGGCAGGTTCTCACAGGTTGGCCCCTGTGAGAATAGGATGCCGAACCAGATGAGCCATTTGCCTGATCCAGCAGGGTTTCCTGGTGACTGAATCCAGGGTTGCTAGGAACCTTAGAAACTATAGTTTCCCAATCCTGCTATGAATGTTCATGACAGTATCCATGCGATAGATTCTATGGTTTGGCCCTATGATGGGACAAACTGCAAGCATTCTGTACTAATGTTTCCCATGTGTCTACGAATGAAAAAAAGGAAAGATGTAGACGTTAAATATTTTAGCACTGCAGCAGGAAAACAAACCACTCAATTCAGAACCCAGTTTATTTTGTCAAACAGCTTGAAGGTGTCAAGCAAATTAATTCGGTTTCTCTCTGTTATGCTAGATTTGCATCCATATGTTTAGGGTATATTTTTATATACAGGAGAACATTCAAATACATCATCCCCTGAAGTGCTACAGACCAAATAAATGATTACCACTTGATCTTACTGAATAGATAAAATGGTTTTCAGTTCATTCAGGTTTCTCTAAATGATTGTCTAAATGATTAGCTTTGCTGTGCTATGTTAATACCCCCTTTTAAACTAAATATAGATTCAATGAATCTATATTTACATGTATTTTATGTCCAATTATGCCATCCTTATGACATAAGGATGGAGGATGACCCTGTGGAGGTTATCGTATTTCATAGTGATCCCATTTTGCAGATGAGAGGGGGCCTAGGCTCATCATGACTTTGCAAGCCCACTCAGCCAGAATGCTTGTTTACGAATCAGGATTTCAGCTCAGACTGCCTGTGGCAAATCCAGTTCTTTTATGCAGTACAGCACACTAAAAAGCTTTTATGGAACTTTGGACACTAACCATTATAGCTTCTGAGTTGCAGAAAGCAAAATTCAACTGAATGGATTACTTCTGTGGACCAAAGAGAGACTCCCCCTTCCTTTTTTTCAGCCCCTGGCCCCACAAAAACATTTGCTCCAGAGGATTGGAGGGCTCTCTGGAACAGCATGGGAGGTGTTGTGGTCTGCAGGGGAAACTGGCAGATATCTCCTCCTGCTGCTTGTTCTGAGCCATGAACGGAAGGAGCCCTGCCATTTGCAGAACAGCAGGTCTGGATTCAATCCAATGTCTTCCTTTAAAAAACACACACACACATTTAGTACATTTTTTTGCTGATGGCAAGGATAATAGCTAGTGATTACTAAACAGGCAGATTTCACTGCTGCCAGGATGCAGAAGCACTTTTCTACTAGCAATCCCCTGCAGGCAACATTAAGTGAAAGTGAATATGCAAGTTAATTAACAGAAGACAGCTATCATAAACAGTTATCTCCATGATTAAAAGATCTTCTCCAGACACTTTTTATATTTACTAATGGAGTCACCTTACAAATATACGTAGATAAGATTCTTCCATGAAAGCAATGCAGCAAAGACAAGGAGCTTATTCATATTTCTTTCATCCTTGGGACACCTGAAAGGTTGCAAACTTACTAGATCGAGAACAGCAAAAATCAAACCAAAGCCAAGAGTGCTTCATGTACACTGAAGTGTGCACCTAATTCGTTTCTTTTAATGGGAATTTTGATATGAGATTTGCAACAGTGACTTGGAGTTAGTAACCTGGCTTTCGCAGCCGATAAAACTAGTATACAGTTGCATTATGTTTACAGACTACAGATCTTATGTTCATAGAATGTTCTTTTGGAGAGGAGACAGAATTGTGGTGGTAACTTGATTATAAAGTTGTAGTCAGATGGGCAGAATATTAAGAGTCCATTAGTGCAATGCAATTCGTTCACACACATCAGAGCAAACTGTTCTTAGCATAGGTCCAACACATTTTGGTAGCAGAGGAAGAAAATTAGAATGACTCCCTTGGTGGCAAAAGATACCATAATACACTGTGTAGTGTGCTATTTGCTGTCCTTGAATGTTTGCCCAGCTCAAGGAACAGATTTTGGGGTAACTCACCTTGACTTAATGGTAAAGCAGGGCCATTTTCTGAAATGATATATACTTCATGGCACATGGAGGATTTCTCCAGTGGTAAGATTCAGCACATACTTTAAGTTGATGGTGCCTTGGTGGTTTGATTAGATGCTGCCATTATTTTTCCACACAACTTGATTTTCATGTCATACCCTCGAACAGTGATTCCCAAACCTTTTTTCCACCAATGGACCTTTGCAAGATTGTTGAGGGACTTGATGGGTCCCTGAATGATTTTCTACCTCTTTTGGCAATTGTAATGTGCTGTGCAAGATGCTGTGTGATTTTTAATTAGAATTTTATTGTTGATTTTATTTCTTATATTGTATTTAAGCTCAGTCTGTACCCACCAGTCTCAGTCTGTACCCACCAGAAACACTACAGTAGTGAAAGGAAGGTTCAGCTCTTGTTTCTAAGACGATTGTGTATTTGTGGGGGTGGGGATTTGATTGAGAGGCAGCACATCAAAGGGTGTGCTGTGTCTGACCCAGTTTCCCCAGTCCTCTGGCGATCTCTTCAGCAAAAGGAGCACTCGGCTGTATTTCATTCCCAACATGATGGTTGTGGGGGGAGGAAGCGTTTTTGACAAGCTAACAGGGCTAAGAGATTTACATTTCCGAGCCTAGTAACCATAATCTATCTGACCAAGTTAATATGGCTGTAAATAAAGTTGCCTGAGGTAGAACAAGCAGATCAGGCAACTGAGGTGGCAAGGCATAGCATGTGAACTTCAGTGGCGCATTGACCATTAGTTTAGTTTTGGTCACCCTGGCCAAGGGGCAGCATAGCACAAGTTCAGATGCTGTACTGTCCTAAACTCACCACTTACCAGGTCAGTGAAGCTTTTTGTGGTTTCGCACAGTGACTAACAATAGGCACATTCTGTTTCCAAGGCCAAGGAGGAATTACAACAGGATTATTGTTCAGGTATAAGTAATAATTGGTTCAATGCCAGTAGTACCTGAACCACTTGTAGGTCTTAAGATCACCCATTTTGATCCAGGAGAAAGTTGCTTTGATTTATTAATGGCTTTGAGGGTTTTTGTTTTATTACAGTCAATATAAATGTTATTAAGTAAACAAACAAATAAGCAAACTTCTCCTGGTGACCCCGAGTCCATTACAATATCTCTGCATAGAAATTCAGTAAGCAGAAGCATGTCCTAAGATGGTTCCAGGCAAAAACAACCAACAACACTAGGATCTGACCCTAAAATGCAAGGCTTTACTAAATCTTTTTTTTCTTTCTTACATGGATCTCTACTCTCTCTAAATCCATGTCAGGAGCACTTCCTCATTTTTACCAAGGAAAAACAAGCGTGTTTCAAATCTACTATCTGAGAGTCTATAAATAGTAGTGATCTTTTTAAAATGCCTTGGAAATGTTTCACTTCAGTGCGGAAAGCTAAAACATGTGTGAGATGTTATCCTGTAGAGAAAAGATGGAATATCTTGCCCTGAGGTAAATCACGGGTGCATATCCAGATCTATTAACTGCTTGTCAGCAGGCATTCCCAAGGTGCATCTGCATTTACACAAAAGAATTTCTTGCTTAGATCTGGTTACATAAACTGCACTTCACAGCTCTCAAGCATAGCATGCGGTGGGACATTTTAGCATTTGCAAGCTTCTTTGAATATTGGTTGTTTAGATAACATAACATAAATTCCCATATGAAATTGTCTCTCCTCAGCATAGCTATGGACAATGCAATTTGCCGCAATTGCTGTGTTAAAATGGGAAGCAGTACTAAGGGGATTCAAATTGAACTGCTTGGGCTCTTCTCTCCACCACTGCCACCCTTCTCTTTCAGTTTGACAAATCAATTCATTCTGTGACTGATTTTTACCCCCACAGGGGTAAAAAAAAAAAAATCAATCATTGATTCTCTCCCCCACCTTAGGCACAGAAATGTCTTGGTTCATATGTGCCTGCTTAACCCCCACTGGTTAACTTGTGAAGAATGCCAGAGCATAGACCTGATAACCCTTATCCTCCGATCCTAGAGTGTGAGGGTGGATTATGATCATTCACAACCTGGGGGGGGGGGGGGAACTTTGGTCCATCAGGCGTTATTGGACTCCAGCTCCAGCTGGAGATACTCTCTGCACATACTCAGAAGCTCTTTGCTACATATTCCACTGATGTGTTTCAGCATTGATAATTGGTTCTGGCTCACTCTAAGCCCAATTCAAGCCTTCAACTGACATGCCTTGTGACTATTATGCACCTTGCCTTTTGAGCTTTGCTTCTTCTTTCATGCGCTGCTGCCATTTACTTACCTGTATTGTAGGGACAGACTGAAAAACCTTATAGCATTCTTACCTGAGAGGTGGGCAAATAAACATCAAGTTCTGTATGGGCTTGTTGTATGTGTACTGTTTCCACCCTAAACAGTTCTTTACTTTTTAAAAATCACTAATGTATTTTTAAATTTTTCATGGCAAGTAGATTAAGCTAGGGTGAATAACTGGTGGGTTTTGATCGCTAGGGGTAGGACCTGGTGAGTGTTTGGCAGGTCAGAGATGGAACCACTTGAATTTTGGTAGATATGGCAAGAGTCTGATGGGCTTTGACTCATCAGGCTAGAGCCTTGTACATGGGGTGTGGGTTCCATAGGAGGTAGTTTAACACACACACCTCAACTCAGAATATCTGATAACAAACACAATGCAAGAGTAACATGTGCTTGTCTTCACTTGCACACAGGGCTGTCTTAAGCATATCCGGCGCCGTGGTGCAAAGATCCCTCCAGTGCCCCCCCCCAATTCCAAGTGAGGGGGCTGTGGAAAATGTCCTCTGCCTCCCCCACCGTCTTGATCCCCAGCGTGGTGGCGGCGATCAAGCAGGAAAACGTGCTGGCAGACATGCTCTCCAGCATTGGGGTGCCCAAGAAGGCAGCCCAGGAAGGCTGCACACCGCCTTTTGCCAGGAAGCAGGAGGAGGACAACGACTGGGAGCAGGGCTGTCTTTAGCAAATGCAGAGGCTTGGTAGGGAAGCTGCACACCCGCCAGCCATATAGTTGGCGGGGCACAGCTGGTGGGCGTGCAGGGAAAGGGGAGGCTGTCAGCAAAGTTGCGCAGCTCCCCCACTCGCTAGGGCGCCCCTGAGAGGCCGGTGCCCTGGCGCAACGAACCACGAAGACCAATGGGAAAGGCGGCTCTGCTTGCACACACACAATGCAGTATCATTCAAAAGAGAAAACAAGTCATAACGTACTGGGAAGGGCATTGTAGGTATGGAGGCATCCAGGGTCCATCTTACACAGGGTGATGACTCAAAGAGCTGCAAAGCCTTTTGGGTAGATCAGGCCCAGCAATTTCCATGGTGCCCAGCATATTGGACAAACCAGCCATGCAAAGGCCACAGGGTTGCTTTCAACCCTACACTCTGCCACAAATCAGGCCTTCGTTATTACATTTCTCCACACGCTCCCCGCGCATATGTAAGAGGATAGGTGTCACAGGGAGAAGAGGTGACCTTTAAGCCCCTTTATGCATCCAGTGATGAAATTGTGGGTAGGAAGGTAGTTAGCAACAGAGACTGTGAGTACATAATCTGTTCTTAAATGCAAACAATTCATTTGGTGAAATAATAAAGGGATGCATTTTAAGTTGTGGAAATCAAGTGTGCCTTTCTCCCCATCTAGTGGCTGGTCCACAAGAGGTTTGTCAGTGTGCTGTTCATCCTGCATAAGCTATGTAGAGCTCAAACCCCCATGTATTTCCACCAGCAGGAGCATTAACGAAATTGGCAGGGTTCCCATCAGCAAGTTGAAAAGATTTTGAGCTGTGGGCTTACTGGATGGTATTGAATGTAGATTTATCTAGGGCCTGAGCTTCTGTATCTTATGTTTACTCACAGTACCAGACATACCATGTATACCTGTTGCAATATAAATGCCATACTAATAATCTAGTGATAATATATTTCAGGCTTGATTCAAAGCCTTATATGTTCTGTAGTTATTGCAGACATTTTCAAAGATCTGTCAGTATTTTATTTGCCATTCCCTGTAATAGCAAAGTTAAGAAGCTGAATGTCAATAAGATCTGAAGATAACAACAACAATGGACCCAACAAAAAATAGCCCAACAAAGACCTATTAGTTCCCAAAACTTATACAGTGGTACCTCGGGTTAAGTACTTAATTTCTTCCGGAGGTCCATTCTTAACCTGAAACTGTTCTTAACCTGAAGCACCACTTTAGCTAATGGGGCCTCCTCCTGCTGCCGTGCCGCCGGAGGACGATTTCTGTTCTCATCCTGAAGCAAAGTTCTTAACCTGAAGCACAATTTCTGGGTTAGCAGAGTCTGTAACCTGAAGTGTCTGTAACCTGAAGCGTATGTAACCTGAGGTACCACTGTATAATGTAGGTGGCATTAGATAGTCCTGCCTTTGCTGCTTCCTTTTCCTGGGCTTTCTCTTGTTGACACGCTGCTGTGTCCTGGATTTCTCCATTGTTTTAGGGATGTAGGAAGCTGCCTTAAACCAATTCCTACCATTATTCCATCTAACCCTTTATTTTCTAGAAGGAATGGCAGTGGCTCTGCAGGATTTTAGACAGGATTCTATTCCAGCTTTACCTCAGGATGTGTGGCCCTTTTTATGTGATATGCCTCTTTTTTTCTCTGGTCAGGCCTCTCCTCTGTCACCCGGGTGGGAAGGGAGGTCTAAAGGAAGCAGAAATTGGGCAGAGTTGCGCAAGTGGAAATCCTGACAGAACTAATTAATTGGATATTGCCCATTGTCTGGACTAATCAGATAATGATAAAGTCCACATAGTTATACAGAGGAAGCATTCTTACTTAGTTCATAACCTGAAAAGGTATTTTAAAGCACTTACACTCTCATGCAAAATTCAACTGTGCCAGGTTCTTCTAGATTAAAATAATACAAGTTTCTCTTTGTTGTTGTTGTTTTAATGCATAGGAATGATGGTTACACAGTGGGTTGGTTAACACAAGGCATTCCATTTGCAAGTACTCTTGTTTGAAAGAGAGCACCAAGGTTGCTAAGTGAAATACTCAAAGCGAGCAAATGCCAAAGCTTAATTAAAGACTGAATCACAGAGCAAAGGCACAAAGGCATTTTTCTTCCACAGTAACAGTCACAAACTAAAAACAGTTCAGCTATATAAGATAGCTAGTTAGCATGGGCAAGGGGGGCCCGGTAGTAATATCATTTTTGGCAAATGTGTTCCCTCTTGTCCATCTTGTTAAAAGAAATATGTAATAAGCTTTGTATTTTGCAAATAATTCAGCATACTGTAATTGAGCACATTTTGCATATTTTCAGCAGAATTGTAACCCCTCAGGCAAGAGTAAATTGTAGAAATGTTAATACAAACTCATTGTGATGTGGATTGTCCATCTACAGCCCATTCTTCCATCATCTGTAATTACCTGTAATTACAAAAAAACGATATTACTGGGTCTGGCCCATACTCCTTTGATCCCAGTAACTTAGGTCCCTTTTCACCAGTCATGTACAGTAAAGACTTAAATATAGGCTCAGAGCTAACAACTTTGTGTATGTCTAACAACCTTGAAGTTGCTCAAGGAAGCTCCAAGTCTGAGGATTTATGGGTTCTGAGATAATCTGAAGTGATTTTTTAAAGTACTTTCATATAGGTGGAAAGGTTAGAACTGTTTTGCAATTCATTTCACAAGAAAAACCTCAACTAAAGTCTAGTATACTTTTTATGGATCAGTCCCAGAGGTATAGTTTGAGAAACTAGTTCTATCAAAATGGATTGGTTCCAGACTTAATCATATTTGGTGTAGGGCCACTTGTATGAGTGGGAGCCTGCAATCCTTGCCTCATTTACCTGGGAGTAAACCCCACTGAATTCAGTAGGACTTACTCCTGAGCAGACATGGTTAGGATTGCATTGTAACTCTGACTCCAACCCAGTGTTTCACACTTTGTGTAGAAGTGTTGTTCACAGTTCACCAGCAGCAACATCCTTCCCATAGTGTATAAGTAATAACTTGGACTATAAGGCAGTGCCCTTGCCTGCTTCAACTCTTGAAAGACTTAGGTAAGGATTGTCATCTGGGGAAAAAAATCAATGCACATTTATAGCAAAAGATCATGTAAATAAGGTATGAACATAATAAAAATCTGAACAACTGAATTATGCAGTAAAACTTGATGGGTTACCTAATCAAATCTATGAGGGTGATAAAAATGGTTTATTATCTCCCTTAATCCATAACTTCTAAGAGTCATATAACCTAAAGCAGTGGAAGTATTAGGTCTGAATAGACAGAGTACTTTAAGGACCGAGCAGCTATGCTGGATGAAGAATGAGAACATGAGTGTCACTTTTTTTTACTAGAGTTGTGGGCACCTGAAGATTTAATTCTGTGGAGTGTAAATGTCTCCATGCTTCCATGCTTCCTTCGTGATATTATTGATTATATGACACTGAATATTGTGCATACCTTGGGCATATTGCATTATTACTTTGGACAGTGCACCACATTCCCCATTTTAAATTGTTGAAGCAACTTCCATTTTTAAGTGCTGATCCAGACAGCTCTGCTCAACAGCTGCTTGCACTCCCTGGTCATGAAGATGCTGGCCCTTTCCCATCACAGGCCAGCAGAGAAGCCTGCTTCACCTCTGCTAGCTGATTGACAACCCTACCTGGGTTCAAATACTGGGGACTGGGGGCCATATCTTTCCAAGCTGAGATGTGCCTCACCTGGGAACTTTACATTTTCTCTGAGGTGACATATAGAGAGAAACTGATGGCATGTGCCTGGAATAATATCACTTGGGGAGAGCTTGAGGTAAGGGAGGAGGGGCAAGTCAGATGAAGGAGATGCAACACAGGCTGTTTGTGAATGTTTTGCATGCTAGCCCCTTCCCTACCCAGAAGAATTAGAGTTGTGCTATCAGCCAGCCTTCTGGCCTGTTGATGCTGCAGCTGAACACCAGGTCACTTTTCAGTAAGCTCTCCCTCGTCCATTTGATTCACATGTGGAGGTGCGTTTCTAACTAGTACAGCCTGAACCTAAGAGCAGGATGGAACTGATGGTGGCCTGCTTGTTCATAAATTGCTTATATCCACCAGGACCTTAACTCCTCCTGCTCCTCCTCCTCCTCTTCTTCTATTTGTATGCCACCCTATACCCATAGGTCGCAGGGTGATTCACAACATAAAAATACAATATATTAAAAAATACATAATAAAAGTAAGAACAAAAGCAAAGCAATAATTCCCCCCCTCCACATTTAAAAGGGCATCGATGTCCATCAGCCAAAGACCTGTTTAAAGGTGTATAGTGAAGGTGCCAGCCAAACATCTCTGAGGAGAGCATTCCACAAGCAAGGAGCCACTGCAGAAAAGGCCTGTTCTCATGTCTGCCACCCTCTAGACCTCTTATGGAGGAGGAACATGAAGAAGGGACTCAGAGGATGATCTCCTATTGAATCTCCTATGAATCTCAAGAGGTCTAGTCCTGTTTTGTTAGATCAATTACAGGTGGTATGGCTTGAGGATGTGGACCTGTTGAGTACAAAATATTTTAGGTTCAGCAAATTATGATACTTGGATAAATATGAGGGGTGTGCTGTTGTTTAGTGAGTATTCTACAGTCTGAGGTTCAGTCTCTGCCATTTCCCCCTAAAAGGATCTCTAGTTCAACTAGGAAACACGTTTGCTTGAATTCATGGGAAGCTGCTAAAGGTCAGAGTAGATAGCACTGGGTTTGAAGACCAATGGTCTGACTTGATCTAAAGCAGCTTTATAAGTTCTTTAGCAAAAACCAAAGTGCAGTAGCCATGATCTAGACTATTTGGCCTGCATGCATAGTTGAACTGAAGAATAAGCTGTGTGAACAAGGCACTGTTAGTACAGAATGTGCCTAGTATTTTCTTAAATACTCAGCCCAGAAGCTTCCTTTCTTGTGTCCTTTCCATAATGCATCAATTTCTGAAATCATCAGCTTTCATGTGATCATTTTGCAGCACATGCAAATATATTTTTGTTTGTTTTGCTAATCACTCATTCCAGACTGCAGTCAAAAGTAACTAAGTTTCCTCATTCCCTTTAAAATATGCATTCTTTGTAGATAAGGAGTGTGGATGTATGATCAGTTAATGCTCATTAATGCCACAAAAGCCACCCACACCTGTGTGTACAGTGGTAATTCACACACCTCAATTGTTAGATCTGTTAGGGAGTCTCTTGAAAAGAGATTGGGGGAGAAGGCATTGCTTATCATTACATTTCTGCCCCCTGTTGTGCTGGCAATGCAAGTTTCTGACCAGAATCCCACATTCAGACTGATTCTGTAAAGGAAGAATTATGTTCCGAATATACATGGAATTTTAAACTATTTTTGTGTAGTGCTATCTTTGGGCTACATTTTTCAAGCAAAGGAACTGTATTTCTAATATGAAATGTGGTGGTGATGTAATCATTAGTGTTGGGTTCTGCATCTTTCTGTGACTATTTTCAGATATGGTAGGGACTGATGCATCTTTTGCCCCAGTGTGCAAAACAGAATCCATAAGGTCTTACCTATCTCTATACACACATGAAGGTGTGGTATAAAAGGTTGGGGCTGTTGAGATGTTTGTGTTTATTTCTCACATAGGCTCCCCCGCCAAACTCATTACTCAAAAGGGAATAATGAACAAAGGCTGTCAGAAGAGTAGTCCTCAGCATGACCTGCACCATATGGCATTAGGGAGATAGATTGCATGTGCTAATTTAGATCTCTGCCTTCATTAACATTTTCTTATGTTTTCCTCAAATTAACTACCATGCTGACTCAACAGTCAAGGAAGACTTGTCAAGGAACCAATTCCTTAGAATTGGTTAATATTATATCTGGATCAGCTACCTGATCTTCTTTCAGTCATGTTCCCGGACATGTTTCATTTGCATAGCTGCTTTTTTCCACCCATAATGCCAGCAACACCCTTCTTCATCTGCTGAGGTTTTCGTTGTTTGTCTCTAAATTCTCACTAGGAAAGAAAAAACCAAGTCTTAAAATATTTCAGCGCATGACATGAACAGGCAGTTGCAGATCAGAAGCAATGCTTAGTAAATTGTATATTCCACTATTCCTTCCCCTGCCATTCCATTGCCAATACTGTATGGAATTTAAGAGCCTTCAGCTTTTCCTTTTTCTATAAGTTCCTGCTCCAGTTCTGCATGATCCCCAGAGCCTTGTTTTATCCTGTATAAAACTGTAATACCCTTTTATAGTTATATTTAACATTTTAAACCACTTCGCCCACAGGCCTCAGATGGAATCAATACATGGTTGTATTTTGGCTGATTTCATGTCATGTGTGCTCAGCAACCACATGCTTAGATCACAACTGGATAGTGAAATATACAGGCAGTTAAGTCAGATTAGCCTGCCCATCACTCACTCATCACATTGGCATATCTTTGCATTGTTAGTGTAGAAGAATAACATGAAATTTGTCTCAGTCTGTGTAATATAGATCTACCATCAGGTTGGGTCAAATTAAATTACCTTGGGGGTTCTCAGGCAGTAGAAGTTTTGCCCTAGTCAGTTAGTTTGTTGATAGTGATTCTGGCTTCCTTTATCCCTGTTTTGGCTGATTACCCTCATATCTTGCTTTGAACCAAGCACACCTTGTGCAGTAGTACCATTTGTTAAGTCTATTTTTAAATATAATATTTGACTCAGTAATACACATGCTCCACTGTTCTCATTAGCTCATGTTCTGTTGTAGCAGTCTTCACCCAGAAGAAAAGGAAATCCAAAGATCTTAAGAAGAAAAAGCTTTCCATTATCCCATAGACCCTTCCCAACAGGCCAGTTAACAGCTAATTGAAGAAAAATTCTACTAATTAATCATCAGTGTGCATTTACCTCCGGAATTTGGAAATGGGGGCCTCCATTTGCGGGAACTAACATTTGTACATAGCAAGTCTGGAGGAAACTTGCAGCTCAATTTTATTGCCTTTACCTAGGTGCTTCTAATGACTGATGTACCAATAAAACTATTTTGTGTCATTAAAGCAGCTATATGTTTATACCTTTTGAAAATGAATTTCCTCTCCTGCCTGGTGTAATACCAATTAATTTGAAATACGGCTATGGTTATTTCCATTCATAAAACCTTAGACAGTGTCTAGCATCATAGTGAACTGGCTGTTCCATTAAGCAGCATCTCCCCAGCAAATCTTTGGTCAGATTCTGTCATATGTGATGCGCAACGTGATATTTGTGCTTACTGTACATTGTATTTAAAGCATATGCATGTGAAGAACAACTTTGGTAGGAAGACTGTTTCTTTCCTGACTTTTGGATGCTTTCCCTGTGCATCCAAATGTTTAATGTTTCTGGCATTTCAGTACACTTTATTTTAATCCCAGTGGGGTGTATTGTGAAATTGCTAGCTATTTCCAGGCAGTCTGAAATATAGAAGGTTAAACGCATCAAAGAAATAGTTGTTATGGTTTATGATGTTTTGTAAGTGTGAAGGAATTGTATCTTTTTGTTTTCGTTAAGGCTTTACTAGCGTTCATTGTTGCAGTGCAAAATTGTACCTTGGCCAGAGCTGTATTCATAGAGTGTAATGAGCATAGCATGAGACAGAGAAAGCAGGAAGGGTTTCTGGCACAAATATGAGGAATGGATCAGCAAACAGCAACAGCCTGTATAGAACATTTGTAGAAATACACTCAAATGGAATTGGAGGATAGGTGAAAAATATAGTTTTTAATCTGGTGACCCGGTTGGGATCATTCAAGTGAAGAAACAAGAAACCCAACTGGACAGTAACAATGCTTTGTAAACTGGAGGTTCACTTTTTTCTCTCTATCTGTATTCCTAATATGACAGAATTTGGTTGTCCTCTTTAAAAACATTGTGGGAATATGGGATAGAAAAGAGAGTATAGTTTTAATGGTTTAGCTGAGCTCCTAAGACTCTGCACATTTTTCTTCTCTAATGTTCTGTATGACCGTATAAGATACCCTCTGTCTTTCATGGTCCATCTTAAAATGAAGATTCTTGAGAAGTTTATATTCGAGATTGCTATAGCTATAAATTAGTCAGAGAGCAAAGAGAACTCTCTTGATAAGGATTGTGCATCCTGTTTTGCGAGAAGGAATTTTCTTCAGGTCATATTCATCAGCGTGCATCATGGATTTTGTGCTGGTGTTTGCCCCTGTTTTCACTACAGCATGCAATAATTTGGATTATGTCAAGTAGTATGTGAATGTGAACTAATGTGTGAATTGCTGGGTTGCCAGTGGCACATATGAAAAAAATCTAGGGGTCTTAGTGGACCACAAGTTTAACACGAGTCAACAGTGTAATGCAGCAGCAAAAAAAAGCTAATGCTTGACCGCTGCTTAAGTTTCAAGTAATCTGTAAAGAAACTGATCTGTAAAGAAACTGACCTCCCAGTCCAGTGGCCCTGACCATCCAACACTGCCCCTTGTTTTAGGCAGCACATCCTTCCTTATGTTTATGTGTTAAAGTAGGCACATACCGGTGGTAAGATGTGTACAGGATAGGCTATTGATGTGCTTAGTTTTCCTGCAGATTAGAACATGGTTACAGCCCCTCTCTCACCGAATTTTAAAGAACCTGGTCTTAAGGAGCACTCAGGTAATTTGTACAGGTGTGAGTTGCTAACTTATTTTGCTTGGAATGTATAGCTCAGGAATTCTCAAACCTGTTTAAATTCCCTTTGGGGACCTAATCCCTATGGAAACCTCTCATTCTACCAAGGAGAGAGGCTGAAAAAAATCTTCAGTGCATTCCCATTAACACACAACTCTCAAGCTGCACAGATCTCTTTATGCAGTCACGTGGTTAGCATCTTTTTAAAAAAAAGTACCAACCCATATTTGGAGCTTACTCTTTGGCTTCAGTTTGTTAAACATGTAACTGTTCAGTCCTCTTAATTTTGTAGAAATGCATACAAATGTATGAGCTGTTAAGTATCAGGCTCCAAAAGGCTTACAGTGTTCAAAGGCTGCATTGCCTGTAGAGCTGCCCATTACTCTCCCCTAGCTAGTCCTTGAGCAATAAGAACCTGAAGTGCATTTGCCTGAAACAAGCATGCACTCCTTTCTCTCTGGATTCCAAAAACATTGCTGAATGATCTTCAAATGTAGGGAATACTTAACAAGAATATTGAACAATGGACATGGCCTAGTACTTGTGTGGGGAATATAATTGGAGGCCTTGTGCCCCACTCCCATACCCATTTTAACTCTGTACATCCTTCCTGTTTGGTAAGACCAGGAGAAATGGTTATTGCACATTTTAAACCAGTGTTCTCATTCCATTAACAGAAATATTTGTGGCATGCAGCCATCAAAGAACGTGGAAGCAAGCTAATGAATGCTAACGATTTCCAAGTAGCTTGTCAATAGAACAGATTTAATAATCAGTGTTTTGGGATTCTACATGCATAAGTCAGTGTGTTGCTAGGGTACAGAAGTCAGAGATACTGTCTTCTCCCATCTGCTTTGAGACTGATGGTGATCTGTATTTCCTGTCTGTGTCATTCTTCTAGCTTCAGGCCATAGCCTGGATGAGGCAGTGCCAAAAATTAAATGAGGAGTCTGTGAACACACTTTTTAATCCATAATCGCTCAATGTGAGAGACGTATATGTGGCAAGTACATGTGACAACTAGCAATGTGACTAGCTATTCTACAATCAGAAAATGCTACATATAGAATAGTAAGAGTTGATAGACAGATGAAGAAAAACAGCTTTCTAGTACATAAAGTTTAATGGTTTCAGTCCTAATTTCAAACATTAATCGCTGTTGGCATACTTTGTACTTTAGTTCAATAGCCACAAATTTTTAAAAAGTAAATATTAAAATATATTTCTCAATATTATCCAGATAGATACAAATAGATACCCTGCATGCGAAATCAGGCTTTGGTAGATTGAGCACAGGAGACCAACAGTGGGTCCAAGAGCCAAGAAGACAGCTTCTGCACATGCTGTAGAGAAAGTGAGGAGCAGATGGGGCTCATCAATGTGGGAAGGTAACCCATCTAGGAGATGGAAAATTCTGATCCTAAACCTCCACCACCTTGCGGGATCTATTTGGGAGGTGAAAAGGCAAACCCTACACATATCCAGATTCCAGAATGGAGTCCCTAAGGCAGTTGTACACCTCCTTCTGGCAACTCCTGCAGCCAAGCTGGTGCCAAACATATTGCTCTGCTTTTCTTTGGATCACATCCGTGAATCAGCACAAGACCTCCATACAAACTGCCCAGACTTGCGCCCCAGAGAGGACACTTCGATGTTGCTAACGCAGGTTTTTGACTTCAACCCTGAAGGAGCACTCCATTCTGTCTTGAGACAGACGAATGCCAGCAGCAGCAGCTACAACACCACACACACACGCGCACACACACACACACAATATTATATATCTTTTTAAGAAGAAGTAAACCTGTTTAAAGCATGCCCAATGTTCATATGAAAGCTATAGGCATCTCTTTATGCAGGTCTGCCTTGTAGCAGATCAGACTGTTGGTGTGTCTAGCTCAGTAATGTATATTGTGTCTCTGGCTCTGCAGAAGTCTTACCCACCACCTGCTAATTGAGCCTTTTAACAGGATTATACTTGGTACCTTCTGTGTATGAATAATGGGCTCTACAACTTGAACTGTGGTCCTTTCGTCATATTGCTGGTCCTTTCCTATAGGAATTATTGTCTGTATCTTATTTATATTTTATTGATCTTTCATTAGGCCTCTTGTGGCTCACATAATTAGTTTGTTTATTTTTACTTTGTACTTAACTGATCCATGGCAAAATGCTTAGGTGGGCTTTTTTTTTTTTTAAGTACATTCCTCTGGAAGCCTTCCAGGCTTTGACAGATGACAAGGGGAAGTCAGCCTCAAACTTAAGGAGCAGCCACTGAGAGTGCTTGCTCCACAAAACTTGGCAATGGAATGTGCTGCTGATTACTGCTATGCAACCATGGGTATCCCAGAACCTAGCCTTAGGCTTTATCTGCCCATTCAGGAGAAATTGAGGTGGAATGAACTGTACCACTTCAAAACCAGGTTGTGATTCCAATTTTGAATAATCGCCCATGTAACAAATTCCCTGATGATAGAACTACGTAAAGCAGAAGAAGAGGAGGAGGAGGAGGAGTTTGGATTTGATATCCCGCTTTGTCACTACCCGAAGGAGTCTCAAAGCGGCTAACATTCTCCTTTCCCTTCCTCCCCCACAACAAACACTGTGAGGTGAGTGGGGCTGAGAGACTTCAGAGAAGTGTGACTGGCCCAAGGTCACCCAGCAGCTGCATGTGGAAGAGCGGAGACACGAACCCGGTTCACCAGATTACAAGACTACTGCTCTTAACCACTACATCACACTTGCTCTTTTAAAGAGAGAGAGAGATTATGCACCTGCAGACTGAACAGGTAAAGTCCATCCTATCACATCATTCTCTTGCATATGTGGCCCAGTGATAAGTCAAAGAGCATTGCAGACCTGTAAATCTGAGGGCTGGTATACACTTGCAGCAGAATGATGTGGTTAAACACTGAGGTTGCCCTGCAGGAAGAGCCAGTTCAGTGCAGGTTTATAAATGCAAATAATAAATAAATATAACCACTGCAAACATTGCTAGCCAAAGGCTAAATGTGGCATTGTGTATATATACCTGTCCAAGAGACAGTTTGTCTTTGTTTGCAGTCAGCTCTGAACAAGGATTTAATTCCAATAATACTCTGGGAATCCTGATTCCCAGTTATGCTGTTATTTTATATTTTCTCAGATATTCCAGGCAAGCTGGGAGGAAGAACTGGTTATGTTAGTGTGTTGCAACTGACATGAAGGTGTCCTTGCACTTGATTTTTGACCTTTCTCTTCCCCTCCTGGGACAGAATATGTCACTTCACTTTCTTGGTCTTTGGCTTTTACTGCAGTCATGTCAATATTCACTTAACACAAAAGGGCATCTCTTTCAATAATGCACATCAAAGGTGTTTTGCTATAAAAACTTGGACAATCAAAGCAAGCCTTATGCAACATACTATACAGCATCTGGGTTAAGGGCAGCTTGGAGAGTTCTGTTAAAAAAAAAAAAAGCAAGAGGAGCTTTATAGCAAGGAATCTATAACTGTATAGAGATGGATAAAGCAGTAGTTGGGTAGGATGTACACCACTTTGGGATTAGGTGTTTTTTGTGTGTGTGACTCCCTCATAGTTTGGGAGGATTCAGTGTTTAACATTTTCAAGAACAATCAAACATTGAACAGATATTTGATGCTTTCTGGAGTTAAGTTTACATGCAGTAGCAAGGGAATTGAAAGGTTTAGCAGGCATGCATGGAATAGTGGATGATGAGGGGAGTGGATTTGCCTTAGGGCTCCCTGTTAATGAGAAAATATCATTTCCGTTCACCACGGCTGTGTGTATCTGCCTGTTCCACCCATGAGGATAAACACCCATCATGATAAAATAAGAAAATTATAGGAAGAAATGAGACATTGAAAGATTATCTAGTCTGTCTCCCCACCCAACTGGGACCAATTATCCCTATTACCATCCCTGATGCAAGAAAAACACTTAAATTTCATAATGTAATAATTTCCAGCCAGAATAGTGTGTGTTTTCCATAGGGTGTAAATTGAATAATAAAGTGACTGATGTCAGTGGAGTTCCCAAATACAGATCTCAAGTCCAGCCCTGTGAATCTTTCTATTTTAGTACAGAAGAGTTCAGTAGTTACGTTTGATTTTTTTTTTAACAGGGTATGACATATTCTGTTGACTAGGCTTTCCCCAAAATCATTAAAGGGATATCAGTTCTGTAAAAATGTTTGCTGACAATATGCCTAGCTGAGCTTTGAAGCAAAGGTTAGGTGCATGACAGAATACCAGCCATCTGGCAACCAAACATATTTCACTCCTACCTAACCTCTGACTTCAGAATTGTCAGAGCCTTCCTATAGCACCTGTTCTGTAGGGCAGGGATTTCTGTTTCAGAACCCTTCAAGTGATGGTGATGATTATGCTCCCAAATAATAATAATCTAAGCTGCAGCTGTTGAATTTTAAAAGTTCCCTCCACATAAAAAGTTATGCTTTGCTTTTACATTTTAAGGGCTGTGCTGTATAGCATGTGAATCATAGCAAAGCCAGTGTGCATTTCTTCATTGCAATGAAATGTGACGTTAAGCTATTACTTGAAAACTGTTTTCCAGTGTAAATTTTATGCCTACCATGGGAAACAATGGTAGCTATGTTCATTGTTACAACCTTGATGGGGAAGCCCAGTCTGCTTGTTCATTTAATCATGCAAGGAACTAAGGATTCTTGCATCCTCACCCACTTTTGCTTCCTGACTTCTACGCACAGTGATAATATGTAGTGAATGTTGTGATCGCGTAAATTCTTGCTGTTTTTTTTAAAAAAAAGTATGTAGAAATGAAATATTAATTTTAATCTCTGGATAAATTGCACAATTTAGAAATACATTTAATTTGCATATTCTAAAAGCACATCCAGGATTCAAGCAGGCAAATTATTTGCAGGCATAGAGATCTGAATCTCAGCCCATGAGAGGAAGGGTAGGCAAAAGTCTGGAAAGCCTAGACATGGAGATGCGGAACAAAGGCATAGGGTTAAATATTAACAAGGTTGGGGGAGTCAAAATTGTCTGTTGGATCAGAGTTAGCTAGCTTGTACAGTCAAAGAGACAATGTCGGGTGCCCCTGTTTATAAAAAAGTATCAGTAGCATATATGACAAATTTTGTCCTAGTTGTTCAGTTTCCTGACTTGAGAATACGGAGAAAATTGGTAAGATCAGAACCAGCTGTTCTCCACGTTTCTTTCACCGAGTGGACTGCACTGCACCAGGTGGGAGATGAACTGTAGCTTTTAATGGCATGTATTTTCTCTGCTGAGATTGCCTATGATGACAGAGATAGAAATTTTTTAAATAAAATAAAAATAATTATGCTGATGGGGTATTTTCCCAGCTTGTAGTACTGTAAGCTTATTACCTGCCCTCAGGCTCTGGAACACTGATAAGCTGTTTGCTTACAATATAAGCCCTGGAAACAGATGGTCAGTCCCCTGCTATTGCTGTCAGCCAAAGGCAGCCTTGGTCTTGGCCTTGTTGTATAAGGGAGACTTCTGATTCCATCAACGAGGCAGAAATATTAGTTTCTGACAAATAAATCATCCCCATCCCTTCTACTAATTGTGGAACACATTTCAGAGTCCACGGTTTTCTCTTTTCAGTGTGTTAGGCACTTGGATTTATGTAGTTTTTTCCGCCACATGCTTTCCTTTGTGGCAAGAATGCTTATATGTAATGTTGCATAGAGTCTGCCCCATTGAAAGTCGGCCAATCTCAGTTTTCTCTGTACTCCCTGGCAGTGTCTCTCTAGGGTTTTAGATGGGAGACTTTTACAAACGTACCTGGAGATGCTGGATATTGAACACAAGACCTTCAGATGTTCAACCCATTGAGCCACAGCTCTTTCTAAACCACCAATAACTTGCCAGTCCCTTCCCAAAGAGAGCACTGAATTATTATTTTAACCATGAACTGTGAAATCCATTTACTATACTTATTACTGAGCCAGTCTTGGGTGTGCAGTCTTGCCACACATAGCCATAAATGCTCACTTGCCACACATATCTAATACATAAGTCATTGGTTGGCTCAAAGAAACAGCTTTCGTAAAATAAAACTTTGCTTGGTGAGCTAGCAACCAGTGAATTGTAAGTCATAACAGCTTACTTTAGTTCCCATTTTCTTGGAACTGGTGGTCAAACAGGCGGAGAAATATGGTACAAATTGAAAACCTTTTAAGATTAAAATTCCTAAATGTACACTGATATGTTTTATTCAGCTTGTTAACCCTCCTCAGGGTCTATAATTGAGGGCAGGTCCTGTGTTGGTGGTGGATGGGGGTGGTGTGGAAGAAACTAACTGATTCCTACTGCTTTATCTAATAAACTTCTGTATCATCAGTGTTAGTCCCACCCAAACATTCCTGTGCATTAACTAGGCCTGTGGGCATCATCATCGTCAATAGATCAGTGCAGAGACCAGCACATCTGTTAAAACATGGATTGTGGTGGGAAAAGCTTACATGGGTGTAATGTGTAGTGGTTAAGAGCGGTAGATTCGTAATCTGGGGAACTCGGTTCGCGTCTCTGCTCCTCCACATGCAGCTGCTGGGTGACCTTGGGCCAGTCACACTTCTTTGAAGTCTCTCAGCCCCACTCACCTCACAGAGTGTTTGTTGTGGGGGAGGAAGGGAAAGGAGAATGTTAGCCGCTTTGAGACTCCTTTGGGTAGTGATAAAGCAGGATATCAAATCCAAACTCTTCTTCTTCTTCCCTGATGGGGTTAGTAGCCTTTATATGTATGAGCGAATAGCACTTTTTCCATTTTACAGCTACTCAATATTTTAAAGAGCCAGACCAAACCCAATTTCAGATACGTATATAATGGGCGAAATGAAACTGTGTGTTACAGCGAAGTGAAGCTGAATACAAGCATGAACAGATACCAGAAGCACAACATTGGGTGCCCTCCACTGCAATTAAAAGGGGGGTGCAGACCAAGGAAGCAGACATTGGAAGTACTATTGATGTATCACTGATGTGGTCCAAGAAGCACTTGGGATGATAATGTTGCTCTCTTTGCTCTCCCATCCAACACAGAACTTATTTTTATTTTTATCACTGAAGGCCCTTGCAATATGTGTGTCAGGTGAGGTACGTGTTTAAGAATGAAATTTATAATTTATTAGGAGGCAGTAGAACGTGTGCTATCATTTTTCCCGTAGGCAAAGCCAGTTTTTGTGTAAGGTAATTCGACTGACAAGATGAAGGATCCATTCTGAGCCAGCAGACTGCAAGCAAGAGGCCAATTATACCTGTAACAGGGTAGCCATAGCCAACGACTTGTCACACTCCAGTGGACGGCACTACTAATGTACAGTTCCCAGGATTAAAAGTTGGCCGTCTAGTGTGCACCCAAGTGCATCTCAAAGCAATAAGCTTTAGTGATGTAGAGATGTATCTTAATCACAGTGCCTACTCTAGTATCAGTTACTGGTTTCTAAATCTTAAATCCGGAATGGTGTAGTGTTTAATAGAATGAGCTGTGGACCAGCAAATCCCTGTTACAAATTTCACGGCAGTCATGAACTCATTGAGTGCCCTCCAGCACACTTATGTTTCAGCCTTATTCCTACTTGTAATAACTAGATGATAATATTGGCCTGCCTTATTGGGGTGTTGGAGAGATTGCTGAGGTCATGTTGCTAAAAAGTGCATTGTATGCTGAGGAAAAATGCTCTATGAATTACCTGTCAATAATGTAAGCAAAATGAGTACTGCATTTTAATAATCTCTGCCTATATTTGCAATATAACTTGCAATTTCTTGTAATAACTGCTTGTTGTTTTTTTAAGCACATGTATTGTAACCCTTACTACTAAACAGAAGTTTAATGCAGCATTGAAATGCTAATCTAAAATCTGCAAAGCAGAAGACAAATGAGATTAAGGCATAAACTATCAACATGTTTTACATGAGCAAATGGATTTTTGATAACTTAGTTGTAGGCAGCTCTATGATTTTTTTCTGAAACCTGTAGTGGATCGATTTTCTTTGTAAAGAAAAATGTTCTGTTAAACTTTTTTTTCTGGCAGGGTGTGGGCACTGTAAGAAAATGAAGCCGGAATATGAGAACGCCGCTGAGATGCTCCACGCAGACAGTGATGTAAGCTAATTCCCTCTTCTTACCCTGTTTCCAAATTATCCTTAATAAATAAATGAAATCATAAAAATTGTTCTCCTTTCTTGCTGCAAGAATTTCAGCTGTTCTCATCTTCCCAAGGGGCTGCAAAAGCGATGGTTCCAAAGTAGAAGCTCATCGGTAATGCATGAGCTCTGCCAGAATTGTTAGCAAGAACATTCTGTCTTTAAACACAAACAAAACATTCACAGGGTGTTTATATATTCAGCCGTAGAACCTTGCATTGTACATAACATGATTGAGCCCAAAAGCTGCACAGAAATGTTTTGTCCCCACTATTAATTACAGATTTCATGTATAACACAAACCTATGAAAGCATTGGCTTGCATTTAACGCTGTGCACTTGTGAGTTAATAAGGGTGCTCTCCCCTTCTGTTTAAGCAGGTGTTACTGACTTTGACTTGATTTTCTGCCTACCTATTGTGCATTCCAGTAATGCAGAGAAGAGTTAGGCATGACTGCTATCATTAGTATAATTAAAACCATGCACTAATAGGTCATGCAACAAGAGCTGGCCTCACTGCATAATTTGAGCACTTGTTAACTATGTTCTGGGAGTATCTTTATATTTTGGGGAGGGGGAGCGGTTCTCACCTGCTGTTTAATGGCTGAAGGACTTGAGACATAAAGGTGGGTAGAATTTTGCAAACCCAGGAAAAACCATCATGGAGGCTTGCGCTACAAATGGAAAGTCTTGGTGGGTAAATGCTCTTCATTCAAGGCTCGGGGCCATGCTAGGTCATCCCATCATTACACATGTGCAGCAAGTGTTGATGTTTTTTATTGTTTTATTCTTTTTTAAACAATGAAGCAGTATATAAGTTTTTTGAAATAAATGTACATTGGCCAGTTAATAGTTTCACAGCTTTTATTCTCCCTTTCTGCAACATATAGCAATAATGCTTTAGTAAATTGGATGGAAATTTTCCTGTAAGGATCTACCCTTAAAGTGGAAAAACATTATTTGTCTTAACAAAACTGATTAAACCGTTCTGCTATTTGTGGTGATAGAAAGGTTCAAGTACACCTTTCTATGTATGCTTTGCACTTCCTTTGTAAACCCATTCTGGGCTCTGAATGGCTGGCCTATGAATTCTTAGTCTCCTTCCTAAGCTTCAAAACCAGTGATTTGTAGTTACAGGTATTACTTTTTATATTGCAGAGACCAGGTGTCCTGGCAGCAGTAGATGCTACTGTCAACAAAGCTGTAGCAGAAAGGTTTCATATATCAGGATTTCCAACACTCAAGTACTTCCAGGATGGAGAAGAGAAATATACTTTGCCACACCTCCGAACAAAGAGTAAAATTGTTGAATGGCTCCAAAAGTAAGTGGTAGGCACCAAAGATTTATCAAGATTAACAACTAGCCACAGGTGGTTACTTTTTAAAGATGTTTAAAAAGAAGTTTTTAGCAGCTCCATCTCTTTCCATTTAAGTCTTTTGTTTAAAACACCCCAATTCAAACTGTGGTGTCCCACAGAAAGCTAAACAAACATGGGGTATGTTTAGCCAGGAGGTAGTTTTTTTTTTTTTATAATAATTTTTATTACATTTTCCACAAAAAAGAACAAAAAAGCATATTTTCACAGACATTACAAAAAAAAAATTTTCACAAACATTATACAAAAAAGAAAAGAAAACAGCATAAACAAAAAATAAGAAAAAAAAGAAAAAAGAAAAAGGAAATTTTGACATAAAAATAAACTCACTTTCCAATTATACCCTTCAAAACCTTATTTTCCTTACTTCCACCCGCCTCCCGATCTTGTATTCTATGTAATAATTAGTTCAGCAAGCTCAATTTTGTTCATTTTGATTCTTAGTCCCTCCCTTTGTACTCTTAATTAACTCAGTCACTAGAACCCCTTCTTTTCTTTTTCAATGTCCTCAACATTCAAAGATTTTACAGTGTTTTTGTAAATAGACTTTAAACTTCTTCCAGTCCTCTTCCACCTGCTCTTCTCCTTGATCTCGAATTCTGCCGGTCATTTCAGCCAGTTCCATATAGTCTATTACTTGCATCTGCCATTCTTCCAGAGTGGGTAGATCTTGTGTCTTCCAATACTTTGCGATGAGTATTCTTGCTGCTGCTGTAGCGTACATAAAGAAAGTTCTGTCCTTCTTTGACACCAATTGGCCGACCATGCCCAGAAGAAAGGCCTCTGGTTTCTTCAAGAAAGTATACTTAAATACCTTTTTCAGTTCATTATATATCATCTCCCAGAAAGCCTTAATCCTTGGGCACGTCCACCAAAGGTGAAAGAATGTCCCTTCAGTATCTTTACATTTCCAACATTTATTATCGGGCAGATGGTAGATTTTTGCAAGTTTGACTGGGGTCATGTACCACCTATATATCATTTTCATAATATTCTCTCTTAAGGCATTACATGCCGTGAATTTCATACCGGTGGTCCACAACTGTTCCCAGTCAACAAACATAATGTTATGACCAACGTCTTGTGCCCATTTTATCATAGCAGATTTTACCGTTTCATCCTCAGTATTCCACTTCAACAGCAGGTTATACATTCTCGACAATATCTTAGCATTGGGTTCTAACAATTCTATTTCCAGCTTTGATTTTTCCACCTGGAAACCAATTTTCCTGTCCGAGTGATAGGCCTCTCTTATTTGAAAATAATGTAACCAGTCTCGCACCTTATCCTTAAGTTTCTCATAGCTTTGCAATTTCACTTTATCTCCCTCCTGCTCCAGAATTTCCCAGTATTTTGGCCAGTTAGATTCCATATTAAGCTTTTTTAAGGCCTTTGCTTCCATAGGTGAGAGCCACCTAGGGGTTTTATTTTCCAATAAATCTTTGTATTTCATCCAGACATTAAACAATACTTTCCTGACAATATGGTTTTTAAATGTCTTGTACACTTTAGCCTTACCGTACCACAAGTATGCATGCCACCCAAAAACGTTATCATATCCTTCCAAATCCAAAATATCCGTGTTTTCAAGAAGTAGCCAATCCTTCAACCAGCAAAAAGCTGCTGCTTCATAATATAACTTAAAGTCCGGCAGGGCAAACCCCCCTCTTTCCTTTGCGTCAGTAAGAATTTTGTATTTTATTCTGGGCTTTTTGCCCTGCCAGACAAATCTAGAAATTTCTTTTTGCCACTTCTCAAAACAGTCCATTTTGTCAATGATTTGTAGCGTCTGAAACAAAAACAACATTCTTGGCAATACATTCATTTTGATAACAGCAATTCTACCCAGTAAGGAAAGTTTCAAATTTGTCCAAATTTCAAGATCTTTTTTCACTTCTGACCAACACTTCTCATAATTATCTTTAAATAAATTTACATTCTTCGAAGTCAAGTTCACCCCTAGATATTTCACTTTTTTCACCAATATTAAACCTGTTTCTTCCTGAAACCTTTCCTTCTCTACTGCTGTCAAATTTTTCTCTAAAACCATAGTTTTTGATTTATTCAATTTAAAACCTGCCACCCGACCAAATTCTTGTATTATTTCCAGTGCTCTTTTAGAACTAGGGATTGGCTCCTGTAGCGTCAGTACTAGGTCATCTGCATAGGCTTTAAGTTTATAGTGTTTAACTCCGACCTGTATACCCTGAATCTGTTGGTCCCTTCTAATCATGTTCAGCAAGACCTCCAGGACTGAAATAAAAAGCAAAGGGGAAATTGGGCAGCCTTGTCGTGTCCCTTTCTCTATCTTAACTTCTTCCGTAACTGCATTATTCACTATTAATTTCGCCTTCTGTTCTGAGTAAATCGCGCCTATACCGTTTCCAAACCTTTCTCCAACCCCCATCCCTTGCAAATTTTTCCTCATAAAGCTCCAAGAGATATTGTCAAAGGCTTTCTCCGCATCAATAAATATTAAAACAGCTTTTGTATTTATATTAACTTGTAGCTTTTCTAAAATGTCAATTAAGTTTCTCGTGTTATTTGACAATTGTCTGCCTGGGAGAAAGCCAGCTTGGTCTTTATGAATCATTGTTGCTAAAACTTTTTTCAATCTTCTAGCTAAAATATCAGCAAAAGTTTTATAATCCACATTAAGTAGGGATATGGGGCGGTAGTTCTTTAGTTGTGTCTTTTCTATCTCATTTTTCGGTATAAGCGTGATGTAAGCTTCTTTCCACGACTCCGGCGCTCTTTTCCCTTCCATAATTTCATTGCCAACCTCCATTAGAGGTTGAATTAAGTAATCTTTCATGTCTTTGTAGTATTTGGAGGTTAGCCCATCCGGGCCTGGAGACTTGCCTAGTTGCAGGTTCTTAATGGCACCTTCAACCTCCTGTTCAGAAATTTTGTCATTCAGTATTAGTTTATTCTCTTGAGAAATTTTTTGTAATCCATTTGTTTCCAAAAATTTCTCGATTTTAATCTCATTCTGTGGCCCTTGTGAATACAGTTGTTTAAAGTATCTCTGGAAGCAGTCTTGAATCTCCCGTGGGTTTTGTATATTTCGTCCATTTACTTCAAGATTGGTAACAGTATTTAATTTCTGTCTTTTCTTCAGCTGCCAAGCTAGCAGCTTTCCACACTTATTGGCCGATTCGAAGGTTTTTTGTCTCATTTGTTTAATTTTCCATTCTATATCCTGGTTAACCATTTTCAAATATTGTGCCTGATGTAATTTAATTTCTCGTAGAATGTCCTGTGACTTAGGTTTAGTCCTTAATCTCTTCTCGCCTTCTCTAATTTTCTCTAAAATCTTTTCTTTCTTCTCCTCTTGAAGTTTCCTCTTTATAGCATTTTGCTGGATCAAAAAACCCCTCATTACAGCTTTACTTGCATCCCAGATTACTCTTTTCTCCACGGTAGTCTTCAAATTTATCTCAAAGTAGTCTTTTAGTGTTTTTTGGGCCTTTTTCACAATTTCAGAGTCTCTAAACAAGGTGTCATTCATTCTCCATCTAAAGGAACCAGTGGGTGTTAGTTTCATATCCATAGCCAGGAGGTAGTTTTGTCAGTATTTTCCAAACTAAATGGGATTGTGCTTTCAGGTAGCTTGAGAACAGCAAACACCATGAAAAGTGAATGGTGTACGGGAGGGAGAAGGAAGGTTGCTGCCACAGTGGAAATGTATTAGCTATTCTGTACTTTTTTTTTTTACAAATCTTTCAATATATTTTATAAGCATATCAAGGATATGATGGGTCAGAGCAGAGATACCCTCCTTGCTACTTTGACTTGGAAGATATGGCAGACTTTCCTCAGATCTGGGGTTGTTTCATAAAATCCTGGTTGTGTTTTTGTTTAAACATAGTGTTTTACAAATAATAGTTTCCTGCAGTTTGCATGAAACATAGATTGCCTTCAAAACTGAAACTTAGCAGCTGTGAGGAACAGGAACCCTACACCACATTCCTAATCCTCCAGACTATGGTTTGGAACAGGGGTGGGGAATTTCCAGACCCTGTGCCAAACTTGGCCCACCAGGGGTTCAGATTTGGCTCACAAGGTCATTTGCCCCCAAACCACCTGACTCACACCTCATGTCACATGTGATGAAAGATGCGGGGGGGGGGGTAGAAACAGAGCTGTCAATGTACAATCAAGAGTCTTTAAAGCTGTTCCTGATTGTGCACTGGCAAGGGAAACAGGCTTTGTCACTGTCGCTTGCCAGCCGATGGGTGGTAAAGCCAAAGTCTTGGGCATTTTAAACCATGCAGGGTGCGCTTGTGCTTTGAAGTCCCAATTTCAAAGTGTCCAATCCCTTGATGTCATTGTGACGTCAGACAGTTGACAGCTGGGCAGCCTCACCTATCTGTCAGTTTGACCTGCAAGGCTAGGAATTGACAGGGATCTGGACCACAAAGCCAAAACAGATTCCCAAACAGCCCTGTAGCCTACCTTCCATGCTAGATGAGGCACCATTTAGCTGCCATGGGGGGGGGGGGAGAGAGAGAGAGAGAGAGAGACGCTGCTACTGCTGAGTACTGTCACAAAAATAGTCCTTACATTTAGCAATAAGTACCCAGTCCTGCTCTACTCATCACAAAAACTGCAGAATAAACAAACTCTTATTGCTTAGTAAAGGCTAAAAGTCTGTTCACTCAATACCTTCCCTGAGGGTGGATTTTTCATGATCACAATCACCCTATTATTACTTAAGTGAAACTCTTGAGTGAGTGGACTTTCGGGGACTTTTTCAGATGAGACTTGCCCTGCCTATCAACATAATTTTTCAGAAGCTCCTTAAATCACTCATATGCTTAAAACAAAAAAAGTTGTCATCCTTTGTATGGAGGTTGACATTGTCATGTCAAAAATTAGACAATTAAAAAAACCTTGGGGGCAGGGGGGGGGGGCTACAGGGCTGCTCCCACACCGCTGGTTTGGAAGACTGGAAACATTATATTTGAAGCAACCCAGTACCTTGCGTTTGACTGTACTACCCAAGAGAAAAAAATTGTCTTCCTTTTTTTTTTTTACAAGGGACTGTTAAGTGAATTTGTAAAGTTTGGCAGCAGCAGGTAAACACTATTACATGTGCTTTTTGTTTTGTTTTGTACCTAGATAAATATTTTTGTTTTGTTTTGTACCTAGATAAATATTTGCTTTTGGGGGAAATAACATATTTTACCCCAAACCCTAACAGGCCGACCACTGTGATGGATGTAAAAAAATGTGTTGAGCCTAAGCTTAATGCATATTAATTGTGTAATTCCAAGAGGCAGGACTTACTGGTGGTGGCATTCTTGTTGATGGTTACAGAGCTTATTCATTATGAAAGCTGCCAATTAGCCAAGGGCAAATTGCATCATTTTGAATCAAATGGTAAATTCATGAGTTGAAAACTCATGTACTACTGCATACAGGGGAAAATACAAAAGTGTCCTTTGGGGAGAGGGTGTGTGAATTCTTAATAGTTTGTAAAAAAAAAAAAAGTTTAAATTTGCCAGGTTGGCATTAAAAGTGCATAAAAAGACTCCTTTTAGTGTTTTGAAAACTACTTGGCAGTGCTGGAATTTAAACTATATAATTGGGAAACATGTGCCTTGAGGCATATACCCTCTACTTTTGAGCATCTGAGTTTTAATTAACAGTATTTTGCACTTTTATTATCTGTGGTTCTTGAAAGATCATTATAGTAAGTTTAATTAATTTAGCTTCACTATGGCTTTATGAAAGCGTTTCAGCTATACATACCTTAAATACTAATACGGTGAATAGTGAGAGACTCTCCAACTAGACATGGTTCCCACAGGATGTCTTATCTGTCACAGAGCTATAATTCAGTGGCTGCAAGAAACTAAGTTGCTCTTGGTGTAGTAGGAAACATGTTTAACTCTGGATATCAGGTTCTAATGGTAGCATGATGTCTGAACCCACCAAGCTGTGGTTAATCTTAACTACGCTTTACTGAATCATAATAGGTACAGTAGTTTGAAGTTAATTTTTTATTGGGTTTGGATAAAACGACAAGCTGATGATGATTGAAAAGCTTCTGATCTTCTCCTTTGCACCCACATGGGAAAAGGAAAGGGGAGTGCAAATTCCAATGCTTCCTGTCAATCATTTCAACCCTGATAAACCATGGTATATCATGATGTCTGAATCAGCTCTAAGTAAATGAGACAGGTAACTTTTTTAATACAACGTTTAGTTTGACAAAGTTCTTCCAAAGAAGGCTTTGGCATTTTGCTTCTATTCTTACCAGTAAAAAAAAAAAAGCTAAAACATTATTTTATTCAATCTTCAGTCCACAGGCGCCGCCTCCACCTGAACCAACTTGGGAAGAAAGGCAAACAAGTGTAATCCATCTAGCAGGAGAAGACTTCAGGGAATCTCTGAAGAAAAAGAAACACGCTCTTGTGATGTTCTATGCTCCATGTGAGTAGATGCTTATCTGAATTGCCTCTAATCATGCAAGTACATAGAGTACAGCAGAAAGAATAATAACTTTTAAGTGCTATTACAACAAACTAGACATGAGTGCATTCTGAGAAGTATTAGTCCATTGCTCATTTAAAGGATGAGTTTTAGATATGCTCAGAAATGCATCTCAATTCTCTGTCAATTTGGCCCTCATGATATTGATTGGGCCAGCACTGTGGGGGAGCCAACTGTATTGGAAAGGTAGGTCCAACATCAGAACTGTCTCCCTGACATTAGAGAGGGCTCCTTGATACAACATGTGGCCTCTGGGTTGCTCTCTTCGGCTTGTAGCCTTTGTTTGTTTGAAAGAAAAATAAGAAACTGCAGGTAACAAGCCTGTCTTGCACCAAGATGAGCCACTCTGTAGCTGAGAAGAACATATTGGTGTTCTGAACATTTGGTATAATGACTTTAGCTTTTATGTAGAAATATGCTGAACTTCAAAATTCCTAAATGAATGTTATGGCAATGCTACCAAGCAGTTGAAATTCTAACGCTGCCTTTTAGAAACAATGAAGAGCATAATCCACAATCTGGTTAAGCCCAAATGCTTGCTTCAGCTTTGTAGTTTTAATAACTTCAGAAGGTTTTGCTGGCTGTGCTCCATGTATGCTAGTTCCGTAGTGCACTGAATTGCACAAAAACGCTGATGGTCATGTATGCAACTTTCCCCCTGAAAATTATTTCTCCAGTACATTTACTCATAACACTCGTCTGTCCTTCCTTAGTTCTAGCAGGACCATTTGGGGAAAGTGCGTCATGGTCTTCAGTGTCACAGCTACACCACATGTCTAAAGCACATAGCTTCCCCCAAAGAATCATAGGAACTGTTGCTTAACGGTTCTGGGAATTATACTCAGTGAGGGGTAAACTACAGTTCCCAGAATTATTTGAGGAAAGACATATGGTTTAACTGTCTGGCATGAACACGACAATGAATTTTGAGATGAGTTGTCATAATTCAGAACTGTAAAGTGGGCTGCAGTTGGTTGGATGTGTTTCTTAAAACCTTTGAGATAAAAACTCCACTACAGATCCTAATTTAGTAATGGAAATACCTTTAATTTGATGCTATGATGAATCCTATAACTAATGTATTTACATCTGCTGTAATATTATCATTTCCTGTGCTCATGAGGCTCTGAGACTCTTAAGTTTTATTTCAGAAAAATGTACGAGTGCATGTGGTACCTTTGATATATAATGCACTCATATACGCACAGCCTCTTCTTAATCAAGCACTGTATGGTGTAACTACTGAATATTTCAAATCTCTGCTTGCAGTGAGATACTTATTAGGGAAACCGAACAAATACAAATCATCATGTAGTGAGACGGTTCCTTTTCTCCACTGGTAATGTGCCTTCTGTTAAATTTGATAGATTATCGTTGTTTATCTCTTTCTCAATCACGGAGCCTCTCGGGGTTTTTATGCCTACCAATTACCACTAACTTGCTTATTTTAGTGCAGAAGGAGAACGACTAAGATGGCCCAGCAAATAATTTTCTTTTCCTATTCAGAGCCGTATCCCAGGTCAGTGAAGCTCCTCAGCCAAGGCCACCATACTGTGTTCAATAAAGAGTTGCAAACGCCTTGCGTGATTAGGGTTTGTTTTTCGATCTGCTTGAACTCTTTTATGCTTTCTAAAGCCTTCGGTTTAATTAGGCGAATAGTTGGTGCAGGTATAATTGCAGCTGGCAAATCCCCACAAATAGTTGCTGAAATGTATAGCATCTTTATTTGAGATCTTATGGAAGATCCCAATGGCTACTTAATAAAACTGCACCTTCCCATTCAGTCACTTTAGGAACTCCTACGATCGTCTATTATTCCCCATTTCAGACATGGGGAAAAGAAATAGAAAACCTTCTGAAATAGGACGCTAAGTAGAGGAATAGATTACCCATAGCAGAAAGGGTGAAAAAGGTGAAATGGATTACAAAGTAGGATAGAGTAGGCCTCTTACTATGTGTGTCTCACAATGATAATGATAAATAATAGTCGGGTAATATAACTGGCACACTGTCAAATTTCTTCTCTGTTTCCCTTTGCAATGCTATTTCTGCATTTGGCTTTTTCATAGTACTTGGAATTTTAACTGCTAGCTGCCCCCATGCCTAAAACCACAGGGCAATTTATCTGCATTCATCAGAGTGCAGTCCATTTCTACCATTTCTACTACCCCTTGTGTGCTTCAACTGGCATTGGCCAGTTGGTGCTTAATCCATGTAAATTGTAAGACTTGTTGCGCCTGCACAAAAGAGCCCAGGATACATATACCATCATTAGCATCTAATCCAATGCAGCATCACAAAGCATGTGTTGTGGTATTGTTGTTTTTAGAAAAATAATATTTATTTATTTATTTATAAAGAGAGACTGTCTATGACAGGGGCCCAACTCTCTTATTAGTAAGCATGAATCACTGCAACTCCCTTCTTAGAGAAGTTAGACTGGCTCCCTCCTTGCTGTCCTTCTGCTGACTGTGAATACTTCCTTATTCCAATAGGCCTTTTATTGTAATTATTGGTATGTTTTAAACAGATTTTATATATGTATATAGTTTTAATTCTATGTTTAATAGTATTTTGATTATTGATTTTCCCATGTTTTTAGCAGTTCTTGTTTTTATCTGTAAGCTGCCTTGAGGCGGGGAATAAATAAATAACTATTAATAATAATAATCTTAAGAGTAATACAGGTTTTGTTTTACTTTTAAATTTTGTTGTCACCTGCATGAAAAGGATTTCAGTTAGTTACTTGACTATCTAATGAGACAAAAATTGTGTTTTTAAATAAATGTCAGATACCATACATAATTATGTACCAGTCTTTATTATGGATATATAGCCTTTCCACATGCTACTTTAAACATAATTAAACCATAGTTTAATGGTGAATGCGCAGGCTTCTGGCTCACACTGCTGAAATCACAGGCACGTCACTTCTCCCCCGCTCCTCCTGCTGCTATGGTTGCAAACCTTGGTTATAACTCAGGGTATGTTGGGAGAGGAACAAAACCACAACTCTGGTTTGAATAAAACACTAAGCCAGACCATAATTTATCACCCAGTGCATCAGGAGCAGGGGATGGGCAAAGCACCTACAGTTGTAACACTGTGCAACAGCATATTCATTCACCTTTAAATCATGGATTTAGCTCAGTTGTGGTTTGTGACATACCAACCAAGCCATTGACTAGATGCAAAGGAGAGCATTAAAGCTTCTGCACTGTTGATAGCTCTGAGGAAGGGAGAACTCTGAAAGTGTCCACTTCTCCTTACAAGGATAAGAAAAGCTGCACCTCTTTAATTCTTCCTTTTGTTTAAGGACAGGGTAAGCAGGGAATCCTGTAAGCAGGTGTCATTAGCAGGAGTCCAGGAGTGGGGAGCCTATGGCTCACCAGATGTTTCTAGACTGCAACTCCCATCACCCCTGATCACTGGACATGCTAGCAGGGCCTGTGGGGAGATGGACTCCAAAAACATCTGGGGGATTGCAGGTTTCCCATTTCTGCTCTACTCTAATTACAATAAAGGTTATATTCCCTAGATTTTTTTTAAGCCAAAGAACAAAAGTGCTTTCTATTAGTAGAAAGAAGAAAGAAACAAGAAGACAAAAGTTTGCCTTTCATCCAAATGCTGCATAAGGATGGCAATTGCCAATATTATTAACTTTTTGAATGGCTTCAATTTGCAGACCTCTACAGGGTGCATGGAATTGATGTTTCTTGTAGATGATTTGCAGCACAAAGCTGATATCCAGTTCGCTTTATTAATCATAAGAGAAAATTTCAGTTAACCTGAAATAATGATAGTTGGCTTATGAAACCCCTTTAAGAGGATAATTGCAGCCATGATCTATGAGCACTAGATGGAGGGCACCAGAACCTACCCCCTTTACTCCCTTTCTGTTGGCTGCATTTGTATTGAACCAATTAATGCTAAACAACTGCTGTGTTTGTTCCTGAGATAATGATTATCTTTCCCTGCTTTTCAGAAAGCTTTCTTTTTCCAAATTACAAAATTGGACATGTTAAGATATGAATGTTCTGCTTTTTGTTACCTTTCATAGACCCCCTAGAGAGTGTCAGAATACTGTGACGGGGTGTTGTTAGCAGAATAATGTGCCTCAGGTTTTTAAAATGATTGTTTCTTTATGTAATTTTCTTGCTGCTATAAAGGTACACCTTGGTACCATTGCAAAGTAGCTGTCATGTGCCTCAATACAGGTCCCATTCAGAAGCTCTTGGGGCAACTTTCCTCAACTGATAGTTTTTTTCCTATCCCAAAGTACTCCGAGGCTGCCTCACCTCCTGGCAACCAGCAGCTCCTGGCCAGCCATGAAAACAACATTTACTGGGGGAGCTTGTAGCCACGACTGCTGCAACAAACAGCTGTACACACCTTTGGGAGTCAGAGATGTGAGAGGGCATCAGAACAGGGAGGGAAGGAAAGAAGGACAGAGGCCAGTGTTGCCTGCGGCACCCCTGACCATCATTCAAGACACCCCAGGGTGCCACGGCACACTGGTTGAAAACCACTGGTCTAACCAGATCAGTAGCTGTGTATGGGCCTCTGTATGGACTGCTTGGTTCACACCAAAAGAAGAAGAAGAAGAGTTTGTATTTGATATCCCGCTTTATCACTACCCAAAGGAGTCTCAAAGCGGCTAACATTCTCCTTTCCCTTCCTCCCCCACAACAAACACTCTGTGAGGTGAGTGAGGCTGAGAGACTTCAAAGAAGTGTGACTAGCCCAAGGTCACCCAGTAGCTGCAAGTGGAGGAGCAAGGACGCGAACCCGGTTCCCCAGATTACGAGACTACTGCTCTTAACCACTATACCACACTGGAAAAAGCTATATGTTTGGTGGAGCTGGAGGGACACGTGCAGTTGGAGTGCCTGCTCACTGTCTCATCCAAGCCAGAGTCAACTGTAGATGCCTCTGCCTATAGTTTGTTTTTTTGGATATTGGTGATGGGGCAGAATTTGCTTTCAGTGACAATTGGTTTGTCCTTAATGCAGCAAACACATCTGGAGAGCATGAGGTTGGTACACTTTTTCTTTCATTACAGATGGACCCGTGAAATGATTTCCTGCTGGTACAGTCACTATTTAATCCTTGTTCTTCTTGCTCACATGTATTAATTAGTACTTGGGGAGCTGCCCTTGAAAATACTTGTTTCAACATTACTCCTACTTCAAAAGTTATGAGTCAGTTTAATAGACTTGAACACACTAGCAAGGCAAGAAGTGTGGCTAGAAAGCAACTGTGACACTAAAACCTAAAGATAAATTTGTCAGATTTTGCACTCGTAAAACCTTTTAGTTCTTGTACAACAGGATTTTCCCTTTAAATATTTAATAACCTTAAAATGTTGCATGTGATTTAATTACCTGAAAGGAGATTACCTTTAGTATGCACCTACGTCAGCTTTGAAATATATGAATGCCTCTCTTTGGCAGACAGTTTAGATTCAGCAATGGAAGGACATCATTTACCCCTGAATGATTCACTTCTCCATTAACATGTTCCTGCTGCCAGATAATTATCAGGCCACTAGATTTTAAAAGTGTTAGGTTTCAGCATATTGATACAAATTCTGATTCATGGTTGTGAGTACAGAGCCCTAGTGACTCACCTTAAATAATATGGGGTTTGAGGCTTGCTCACAAAAGCATATTGCTTCCACAACAATACCTGCCTTTAACATCATCATTGTGGAGCAGAATTTAGTTCCACCTAGAACCTTAGAGCTGGGGGGAAACCCAAAATGTTTCAGCACCAGAAGCAAAATGCCCCCTGCCATCCCCGTGATGGAGGGAGCATGAGGCTCTGCCGGGCTGCCGGGGGTGGGCTTCCTTCCTGAAACACCCTTCCTGCCCAGCAGCAAAGCACATCCCCTTTCGCTGACTTGGCAAGAGGGGAGGTGTTCCACAGAGCTTTGTCACCAGTGTCTCTCCTCCTCTAGGGGCAACGGAGACTGGCAGCAAAGCTGGGTGGCAGAATGCTGTCCCATACAATTTTTAGGTCCCTGCTCCATAGAGTAGAGGGAAGTGTTTTTTTCCCCTAATCATGCTTGACTCAGGAGAATATTCAAATGGGAATTTGGAAAATGCACCAATACTGCAAAGTCAAATTATAGCAAAATAAATATATTTAAAATGGGGAACTTCCTTTTTTAAAATAACACCAAAACTCTACCAGCTTTATGGAACCAGAATAATAAAATTGGCAAGCTCTTTTTTTATTTATGTATATTCTTTGATGAAAATAATGATTTTTTTTCTATTTAAATGTTTGAGGTTGATTAATATAGAATAGAGAGCCTTAATAGTGCATCTCCTAGGTTGTAGATTCTCAACCTTCAAATATATATTTATTTTTGCTGTGATATTCTTGTCCTCTTGTGGCAGACATGTATATTACTGGTAGACATGTCTAATATACATAATATTTTTTAATGTCTACCAGCAAAGTACATGTCTGCCACATATATATTACAAAATCAGTGAAATGAATGCTCTTTGACTCAAGCACCTATTAGTTCTTGTAAACACTTAGACTAGCAGGTAGATGCTTAATGATTTACTGTCTCTGAATTAGTCAGACTTTTCTTTGCTGCTCATGCTTGGCTTTTTCCAGGAAAAAACCCTTCTTCTTCTTTTCAGAAAAAAAAATTCTGTAACATTTTAATATAATATCAAGTACAACCTCATTTATGTAAGTCACAAGGAAGGCATATACAGATGACTGATGATAATGCTCTGCAGTTGGCCATGACTTCCCAAGGGCATCTGGTTAGGAACTGAGAGAACAAAATGCTGGAGTAGCTGAGCCTTTGATCCGATCCAGCAGCGTTCTTGTTATGTTCTTAGAATCAATGCGTCTCAATCTACCTTTGGAATTCATGTTGGATGGTTCATGGAAGTGACTCCTATGCAAAATGGTGCTAAAAAGTTAATTTTAAAAGCTATGTGGGGAACATGGAGCTGTGAGTGTGTTCACACAGGAAGTTTACCTCTGGATTGCTGCTGGATCTGCCTCCATTCTTGTAGAGTTTGTACCTGACTGGAAGCAGCTTTGTGAGAAATCCTTTTATAGGTTAGGGGCAGCTGCACTTCGCTCCTACAGTGGTGGTGCAGACAGAATGGAAATTAAGTGTTTTGCTGCTAACATTACTGTTTCAAGAGAGTAAATACAAACATGTCCTAGGCTTCAGAGTAATATTTGTGCATCAGTGTTCTAGAATGCAGCAATAAACCCGGGGGGGGGGGGGAGAGATACACAGTGGCAAGATAAATTATAGTTGTGTGAGAGGTGAGTTTAGGGAAGCAGCTGGCTATAGCTCTCCCACCATACCGAACAGTGATTCTTTCGCTACTTGGGAATGATAACAAAAGCACGGCCCTGTCCATTTGCAGAAGCAAGCTTCATCTGCATTGTACAATGAGATGACTTCACAACATTGTATGGGTAGACTTGCTATTTGAAAAAATACATTTGTGCATTTAATGTAGTTCAATTTGTCTGCAGCCACAGAATTGCCATGCACTGTAGGCTGTACTATAGCAGGAAAAAGGGATCTCAGCTGTGGAATGCCATCTTCTCACTGCAAGTAGGGTATGCAACCTGTTGGTATGCAGACTAATCTTTTGAAATATGGTCCCCCTTATTTATTCTCCCCCATCTATTTTTTTTTCTTAGCAATTTGCACAACATAGGTTTTTTTTTACTCCCATCTGCTTCCTGTTCAGAGAGTGTTCTTGGTTTCAAAAGGCACTTCCTTTTGCCTCCTTTTAAACCCTTGTACTGTACTCTTCCTTTTTGACGTTTTTGGTTGGCCTTCTTAAAATATGCAAACCATCTGTGCTTTTATATACTGATCTTAAACAGCCCCTACTCCAGATTTGTACTTCTTAAATTCGTCCTTCAGCCTATAATTAATCATCTTCCATGTAAATTTTAAACCTGTCATTTTAATGAGGGGAACCTCTCTTGACTATATCAAATCCAGTTGTCTAGTGCTTACTGCAAACCAGCCATGAACATTGCTAGCGTACCACACAGGGCCCTGCCCTTGAAACTTACATGAAAGTCTTCATAATATCCAGGCCTCCTTTATGTCAATGCTTATATCAAGCCAAATGGGCACTCCAGATGTTCCCTTGTTTAGATTTTTCTATCATACGTAGTCTATAATTCTGTCCAAAAATGTAGTTTTTTACATGTTTTCATTTCTTGTACTGTTAATTTTAATTATTAACTTTAACTGTTTTTATTGATAATTTTAATATTTATTGTAAACTGTTTATGTTTTACTACAAAAAAGAGATATATAAATGTTAAATTAAACAAAAAAGGGTGGCTCTGATTGCCTGATCCCACAAGCAACTGGGCAGTTGCATTATACATGTTCTGAAGTCTTCCAAGTTATCTTTAAAGACATCCCTGTACTTGGGCACATTACTTGTAGAGTAGAAGCTGGATTGGAGTTTATTAGTAGATCTCTTGAGTGATTTGTAATGGATTGACAAGGGCTTTCAACTCCCTGCCTATCAGTAGCAACACAAAAGGGCTTCTTCTCTTCCACTCTGGTTGCTGAAAGAAAGGCTTGGGGGAAAACCAGGAGTAGATTTTTTTGTGGAAGGATTTATGAGCTTGTTCTGAAACTGATCACAAATTCCTGGGCTGAGCATGTGCTTAGCCAAGTGGTCGTATGGTATTTCGCACCTTGCTCTGATTGGTGAATCTCAGGGTTCAAGCTTCTCTCCCCCCCCCCCGGTAGGTCCCACAAGCATGGCCTGTCCACTCCTGTTACAGAGCATTTCTCTTTTGAAAATTAAAATCTTTGCAAATGTATTAATAGATTAAAAATGTGATAGTGGGCGTGACGTGGGTGTGGAGAAAATGAGGATGGTGAAAATTTAATCCCTAATGCTTTTTTCAGTCTGCCTGTGTTTTAAATAGAATTAAAGTCTGAATTGGGTTTTATCCAGTTTCCTGCACTTGGCAACCCTTGCAAGTTGTAACAGATGAAGTTCTACTGTTCCATTCAATGAGCTTCTTCCCATATCTTTTTTTCTGATGACTTCTTAATTCCTTGAGAATTCAACATAGGATTCACATCTGTTCTGTTTGGAGAGACGTTGAAAGCCCAGTAAAAACGCCTCATTGGGCGTAAAAGTTGTGTGGTACATAAAAACTCATATGTTGACATTTTGACTTCACTTTTAGATGATGTGGTAAAGTGGAAAAAAATACCTTTGGCTAAAGGTATAGATCCTGTTGCACTTGAGTAAAATAGCACAATTTTAATATATGAGGGGAAGAAAAGGCTGTAGCAGTGCAGAAGTGGCTGTTAAAAGATGACTGTTGTGTATGAAACAATGGCTGGAGACATTTTTTTTTTCCACTTCAAGAAGTTGAAGGTGGCATGGTATAAGTATGTATATTTATTCTATTCTTAGCTCTGGTAAACATGATTTAGTCTCAAAAATCTGCAATAGTTGTTCTATGGGATAATAATAATAATAATAATAATAATAATAATAATAATAATTTTATTTATATCCCGCCCTCCCCAGCCGAAGCCGGGCTCAGCTCAAGTACATGTATATACCAAGTACAGTAATGCATCTAGCATCCTTCCTTTGTCTTTCCTAGAATCTATTGTCTGTCACCAGCCTTAGTCATTCATTCTACATTATAGAGACAGCTCCTGCAAAATGTTTGTCTGTCACTAGGAAAACAGAAACAAATTACTGTTGTCTGAACTTCTGTTCATAGTTATTTTGAATCAATGTCATCTTTTGGAGATTTCTGTGATGAGTCAGAATATTGCACAGCGTGAAACACATAGCAGGTAAACATGGTAGGATCATCAAGCAATTCTACACATTGATTGGTATTGGATTTTCAGATCGGATTTTCAGTAAAATGTTCAGAAAATCTCACAATAGCAAAACACCTAGCAGTTGAATTTTTGTGCATTATAATGTACAAGTTGCTTCTTTAAATGTTATTCTTCTAGTGAGCATGGTTGTAATTTGCTTTGCTTCATAATACACCATGAGGTCTAAACAGTTAAAACCTATGAAGATTATTTATAAATGAGTATTTCTGAAGCATTATTTAGTAGCCTGAACAAGCGTAATAGTTCCTCTCACCATATGAAAGCTAGCTTATGGTTAAGCCTTTGTGCCCAGGAGCCTATAAATTTAATTTGTGGCATTTCACCTCATACAAAAAAGGAAAACATCCTTTTTCAGATCAAATGGTAGATGTACTGAAAATCTAGAGATGGTAAAATTTTTGAATGCTCCCTGGTTCCTCTGACATGAGTGTTTTATATGGAAGAGCATTCAGGAACACAGTCCTTCACTTCAGGCTGCAAGTGATAAAGTATCAAATTCTGCCACATCAAGTCTACATACCAGAGCTCATAGAATAGCTCTGTCAGTTGAGCATCCAATTTTCTGCTATATATTTTAATGTGCAAAAGAGCCTTTTTCCCTTTGGCTAATCTGTGAAGCAGCTTCCTGGCAGTCTAGCCTGCTTCCCAGCCCTACTGCTCAAGAATTCAGGGGTTTTGCTGTTTAGGTGCCAATGTGTAAGCATTGATAAAGACTCGCTTCAGCTGTCATTTTCCTTTATTATGTGACTTCTGAGAGGAGTTCTGTCAATTCACGCTTGTTTCACCTTCTTTAGTATATTAATGCCCTAGCAGAACCATTAAGGAGAGTGAAATGAAGTAATTGAAATAGTGCTGCCTCTTACTGGGTGTCACCTCAGTGCACAATTACTGTTCAAAGAGAAGGGATTTCTCATTCTCTGAAAAGACGAGAAGCCTTTTTTGTGCCACTCATTGTCCATCTGCGAATAGGTAAAACTAGTCTCCATAAGCATAGTCTACTGTTCAGTTTCTGTCTGATCAGGCCTGTTTTGTTCTGTGCTGACCGAGAGGGGAAGAGTGTCCACCTATATGTGCATGTTGCACAGCTAACAACAGTAAAAGCAACATTTCACAATCCGCTGATGTTAAGCTGGGGAGGCACTCAGTTGAGCAGCAAGTTCTTTCATTATAGAGAGGTGGGTCTTAATTTATGTTTGGCTCTTGAGCCAGTTTTAGAGAGTGTATAGAAGCAAAATGAAATAGAAGTGGTGTTTATGTACCTTACGTACCAGACGTTTCACCTTCTGTACACAGAGATCAAGGGCTGCCAGAAGAAGGATGCAATGACACTTGTATAGGTCTAGCTGATAGAAACAGGGAGATTTTAGAGCAGCAAAGGAGGAGAAGCTGTAGCAGTGAAAGCTGTAGGGAACCTAGTCAAGGAAGGAGAAGCACTGGCAAGAGGGACAACTGCTGTAGTCTACTTATGTGAAAGTTGCTTAGAATAAATGTGATGCAAAGCCTTTGAATTAGGAGAGTGAAGAAGAGGCCACAGCCCTCACTCAAAAGCAATGGCTGTGGTTTCCTCTTTGATTCCAGCCTTAGATTTCTATTTATTTTTTTGTAAATAGAATCTGACGTACTTGTGTGGTGTCCTTTGGTTCTGTGGTATGGTTGACTGTCCAAATTCAAGATAGCTGTGATAAAAACTAAAGGTTGATGATTGTAGAGAAGCTAGAAACAGATGGTCATAAAGTCCAGCACATGGGGCAAGTACAATAGGACAATGCAATCACCTCCAGTCTAGAAGATATTGCAATGTGGGTAGGAAGATTGCACGGGCATCACCATCTTTCCCAAGCACCAAGGGGAAGCATATGCCAGATTTCCCAGACTTCTCACTTTACCCCTCACATCTTCTATAACAAATGTAATGTACAATTCATAGGTTGGTACTACTAGGCAATGCTGGTGAAATAACCCTGGGATATTTCAGTGAATTAAAATGATGTGAAATTGCACACTTGGTGGCTTTGTGTTTTGGGCCAGCTTCATACATGTAGCTGAATGGTAATATCCTTCATGTAGTGGGGTGGAGACCACAGTTCCAGGTATGTGCAAGCTGAGACCATGAAAATATGCAATGTGTGGGCTGTTATCCGTGATCCTTCCACCCCAGTGTAAGATAACGCGTGAACACATGACCCAGTGGTGATGCCCACTCAAGTGGAATCAGATTTGCCCACTCCCAAAGCCTCACTTGCCACCATGTGCAGCTAGACTGAATATCTAAGAATATCTAAACTAATTTGATGATTAATGTTGTTTTTCTCTTAATCTGCAGGGTGCCCACACTGCAAAAACTCCATCCCCCATTTCACAACAGCTGCAGAACTATTTAAAGAAGATCGAAAGGTAATCCCATTTTGGATTGTTTCTAAGGTGTTATGCAGAACATCACAGCCATCCTTTTCTGCTAACAGCTTTTATCCAGGTTTTAAAATGGTGAAATGCTGGGCTTGTGCTTTAAAGCAGTGACAAAACAACTAAATAAATTAATCTATCATCTAAAGCGAAGGCAGTGAGCCAGGGGTGGATAACCTGTGGCCCTCCAAATGTTGATGGGCTCCAGCTTCCATCAGCCCTAGCCAAAATATGCAGTGGTCAGGGATGATGGGAGTTATCATCCAGCAACATCTGGAGGGCCATAGGTTCCCCATCCCTGCAGTAAGCTAACAAATTCCACTCATTTCTCCTAATTTGTTGCTTAAATAAATGTGGTTTGGTTCATGTTACTCTCCCATGATATACTACTTTTTCTCTCTCTCTTCAGTCTCAACTTGAGACATACAGTTCATTTCAAACTCAAACGCCAAGATTCAAAGAAGGGAAATACAACACCTGAGAAACTCTGGAGCTTCGCTTCCTGCGGTTAGTGCAGCTGATCCTGCTGCTGAAAGAGACCACCTGCTTTTCAGGTTGTCCTTATTAATCAGTGGACCTTCCATGGCTTGATGCAGAATTGGCTCGACATGTACAGGCTTTCTCAGATAACTCTTCAGGATCTAGGGAATCTCACTTTCCACCCAAAAAACCCCTGTCTTCTAGCACATAATTCAGTGGCCCTGCTAACTTAAGTTTCAAGAGAGAGGTAAAAGGCCTCCAGGCATTCATTTTAGAGCTCAAATAACTGTAGATTCCCCTGATCAAGATTGTGGATGCTCCCCATCCTGACTGAGCAGCTGCTTATACACCTTCTATTAAGCCCTCTAATTTTAGTTTTTAGCTATTCTTTTACTACCTTACAGGTTAGTAACAACTTTGTTTGTTGATCATGTAACTACCGTATTTTTCGTCCCATAGGACGCTCCGTCCCATAGGATGCACCTAGGTTTTTTTTGGGGGGGGGGGGAATAAAGAAAAAAAAATTCCTTTATTTCCCCCCCAAAAAACCAGGTCGAGGAAACCAAACCAGGTTGAGGAACAGCGGGATGGCGGTGCTGCGCTTCCCTGCTGTCCCCCGAGCTTGTGGGGCTGGCCGATGTCTGCCCGAAGCGCTGCGTGCTCTGCTTCAGCGCGCCCCACGCTCCGTGCAGCAGGCTGCTATCTGCAGCCTAGGGAGCCCTGCGGGAACTCCAGCAGGGCTCCCCAGGCTGCGGATGTCTGCCCCGGCGCGCTGGGCACTCTGCTTCAGGGCGCTCTGTGCGCCGGGCGGCAGGCTGCTATCCGCAGCCTAGGGAGCCCTGCAGGAACTCCTGCGGGCTCCCCAGGCTTGCTGATAGCTTCCTGAAGCCTGGAGAGTGAGAGGGGTCGGTGCGCACCGACCCCTCTCGCTCTCCAAGCTTCAGCAAAAGCCTGTATTCGCCCCATAGGACGCACACAGATTTCCCCTTCATTTTTGGAGGGAGAAAAGTGCGTCCTATAGGGCGAAAAATACGGTAGAAGTTTTACTGAGGCCAGTAAAAAAAACCCAAACCCACTCAGGTAAACTTTGTAAAGAGTTGCTTAAAAGGGCAGGACTTATTTAAAAGGAACAAAGAAAAAAGGTCCTGAGGAAGTACTCTAGCAGGTACACTTTCCTCCCCCAAGACTTTATATTAAATGCAGATTAGATGCATAGCATTTTGCTACCAGAGATAGGAGATTACCCCTTCAGTAGCAAGAAACACAAAGAACAAGTTGCAGTGAATCCACTTCTCTCCTACTTTTCATGAGATTCTTTAGGAGGAGAAAAGCTGCTCCCAAGATGCAACTCCCTGTCTATGGGCTGTGCCTCAGAAGGCATGCTTCCTAGTTGTGCTGCGGAGCCAACACCTCCTCACACAAATAATGGTGGGTGGGGTGCACCTGGAAATGATTTCTTCTGCCTGGGGAGTCAAGTGTTAAGTTTATGAACCCAGAGAGAACATTTGGATAGATGGGTGGATGGATGGATTGGACTCCTGTGAAAGGCTCGTTACTATCTGAGGAGGGGAAGAGAGAGGGAGAAAACGGATTGTGTTAAATGATATATTGAAAAAATGAAACATGGCTGACTAATTTTTTAAAGAATGTTTTGATTGGCTGATATTTACTTCGTGGGTCTGCTTCTTGACTAAGGTACTGTAGAATGAATAAATGAATAAGGTCCTGACCCTTTTAGTGTGCACCCGGCTTCCCCCTGCCCACACCATCAGTGCTAAGCAATGCATCTACTGCATCTTTATTAATGAATGAGGGAATCCTTTCCTATGCATCATCTTGAAGCAATTTCTAAATAAACAAAACCATTTATTCCTTCAAATAAAGCCTTCCACACATGAGATGCTATTCCCCTCATGGCTGCTGTGTGTGTTTGTGTGTGAATACCACAAACTTGGGGAGAGGGAATTATGTGGGTCATTATCAACCAATGAGATCCCTGCCAGGATGTCTGTGTGCTTAATATCAAAGAATGCTGCTAAACAGATGGGTGAAATTCCACATGCTCAATCCTTCCGCTGGGTAAAATGTCTGATTGTTCAAAAACTGCTGAAGATTGAGAGAGGGTCTTTTAGCCCTCGAGACGATGATTGATGGATGGAACCCTTATTTCAGCCAGTGGTAGTTAACAGCTAAAGTGCCATGGTATAAAATTTAATGAGGTGGAACCAAAGTTCAAATTGAGAATATTGAGTTTGGTGGGGGTTCCTCAAGGCCAGGCACACAGGAAAAACAGCTTTGTTTTTCCCCCTCTTGACTTTTCAAGGTGGTAGAGATTGATAATTTTGGACTCCTCCTTCAATCATACACAATCCAATTCTGCTGAAGTACTTCTTGTGGTCTGCTAATGTCCTTAATGGATAATTTACAGAGGCTGTAGCACAGCACAGGAATGCAAGTGCTAGATAATTTCTTTGCAGCTACTTCTTTTTTTAACAATTCTTTTGTAAAGTTTACACAAGTGTCTTTGTGGACTGGTTGCTCTGAAGTTCACTACAGAGAAAATGAACAGGGCTCCAAAATAACTGCTCTAAAACCCAGTAAGGTTTAATTTAAAAGAAGAAGAACAAAAGGCTAGACTTTCAGTAGCTTGTTTTCTTTGATATTCCATATCTGTGAACTTTTACTCTTCCTGCAGTATTTCAGAGGAGGGTTTTTTTTTCTATCTAAGAATATTTTCCTATTTATGGTTTCAAATGATGACACCAGGTCAGAACTTTCATATCACTCACATCAGTAGAGAATGCATTTTAGTGGAGGCATTTTGCATAAGGATTATCTAGTGATGAAATCAATTCTGTTCCTGCAGAAGGCAAGATGGCTCCGTGCCCCAACCTTGCTGGATTCTTTGAGCAATCAGCTATCATTTGGCTCTTTCCCTCCCTGAACTGTTTCCATCCAAGCTGATCATTATTAATGATCATGTAGCTTTGATAATTTGGGCTTGTTTGCTGCTCCCACCCCTACATCCCTTTTTGCAACATGTCTTCTAAATCATTATTCTGTGGGGCGGGACTGTCAGTGTGTATAGCACTTGGCAAATTCATGATCTTTATTATTTATTAATTTTAACAACCAAAAATTTGAATTAGTTCTAAGTGTTCCAAACTCAAGATGCCATTGTAAAATGTTTTCTGTATACCGTGGTACCTCTGGTTACGAACATAATTCGTTCCGGAGGTCTGTTCTTAAGCTGAAACCGTTCTTATCCTGAGGCACGCTTTTGCTAATGGTGCCTCTGGCACACGACTTCCGCTCGCATCCTGGGGCAAAGTTCGCAACCAGGAGCAACTACTTCCGGGTTAGCAGAGCTCGTAACCCAAAGCGTGCATAACCAGAAGCATTCGTAACCAGAGGTACCACTGTGTACATAAGCATGTATTGGCAAGATGCATGTCTTATACAGATGCAGAAGAAGCTGGCTTATTAGGGTGAATGGCCACTGCCCTATTACCGTATTTTTCCTGCTATAACACGCAGATTTTTTCTCCTAAAAAGGAAGGGGAAATGTCTGTGCAAGTTATTGAGCGAATGTGTGGTCCCTGGAGCCAAATAGTGCAAGGGGAGGCAAAAAAAAGGAGGCAAAAATCAAACCGCGAGTCTCCTAGAAGGGAAACTTGAAAAGAGGAAGCGGCTGCTTTCCAGCATTCTGCCTCAGGGTCTTACTGCCCACCCACCTCTGTTTCCTTGCTGTGTTTGCTCAAACGGAACAAAGAGCAGGGAAAGCCCCTCCCCTCCAGGCAAGCAGAGGGGAAAGCTGAAAACATGCAGGAGGGAAGAGAGAGAGAGAGAGAGCGCGAGCTGCCTGGCTTGGGTGGGTAGGTGAGGGAAAACTTTTGCCTTCCTTTCCTCCCTACCCCTCTCCTGCATTCTTAGCCAGCTGCTTCTCTGCACACCCCTCTCCTGCTCCTTGTCCCTTCTGTGTTTTTCCTTCCCTCCCCACTTAAAATGTGGTTAAAAAGCATGGATCCACATGGATCCTCAGGATCTTTGCATTGGGTCAGCCCAAATTCACCATCAGATCACATAGCATGTCCATGGCTACAGCCTGCCCCCCAAAAATCACGCACCCACTGTTGCCTGGGGCTGCAATGGTGCAAAAACGTGGTTAAAAAGCATGGATCTACATGGATCCTAAGGATCTTTGCATTCAGTCCCCCCAAATTCACCATCAGATCACATAGCATGTCCATGGTTACAGCCTGCCCCCCCAAAATCACGCACCCACTGTTGCCTGGGGCTGCAATGGTGCAAAAATGTGGTTACAAAACATGGATCCACATGGATCCTCAGGATCTTTGCATTGGGTCAGCCCAAATTCACCATCAGATCACATAGCATGTCCATGGCTACAGCCTGCCCCCCCAAAATCACGCACCCACTGTTGCCTGGGGCTGCAATGGTGCAAAAACGTGGTTACAAAACATGGATCCACATGGATCCTCAGGATCTTTGCATTGGGTCACCCCAAATTCACCATCAGATCACATGTCTGTGGCCACAGCATGAAGCACAAAAATGATACATCCACTGTTTCATTCAGAATGTTTTTTCCCTTGTTTTCCTCCTCTAAAAACGATGTGCGTGTTATGGTCAGGTGCGTGTTATAGAGCGAAAAATACGGTAACCTTCATGTACCCTCGAGCAGCTTTCTTTCTTTCTTTCTTAAAACCTGTCATGGGGTGTCTCTACCTGCCACTGGCTCTGGCTCCACCTACTACTTGGTTTCCCTGTTTTCAGCTTTACAGGTCCAGTGGGCACCAGCCATCATAGTACAGATCATACGTCATAATACTCTTAAGCGAGACTGAATTAGGTTTGGTTCCCTGACGTTGGTGACAACCATGAGTTTTGTCACAGCTATGTTATATATTAAACAGCCCTCACAGTCAAGTGTGGGTTGATCTCCTAGAAATCCCCTTGTGCCTTCTACCAGGCCCCTGCAAATCCCAAGACATCTCGAGGCTCCATGGTTAGCTTGGCCAAGAAGCACTGTGTTTATGATGTATAATACTTAACAGAAATAAAGCAACAGCACAGTCATTGTCAGGGAACAGAAGATTTGCAATATGCCCCATGCAGAACCCAACCTTTAAGTCATTTGGCAACAACATCCTTTTCTGTGTAAGCAGAGATTTGTCATCTTTAGTTGACTACTTTCTAAGCTATTCTTTTCCTGACTGAAATGTTATCCTTTTTAAAAGAACACTTAGGAAGGGGGGAGAAATTAAAAACCTGCCCTTTTTCATTCCTTTCCAAAATCAATGTTCAGTTAGTTATTCACTTCCATTTTCATAACAAAAGTCAATATTTGCTCCTGCAGAGATTTATTTCCTTGAATCAATAAGTTGATGTGTGGTGGTACATATTTTAATGGGAGAAAGGCCAAGTGCTCCTGCAGGAGACTTCTATTATTACAGGCTCCTGTGGTAGCTAGAAAGGCAGTCTGTGAAAAGAGGGGGGGGGGAGGCTGGACAGAGGTGGGTGGGTGGGTGTGGGTATGGGTTAAACGAGAGGCACTTCAAGGTTTGAGAATGCACCGAGCCAGGGGTTCTCTGCGAAAGGGCCCACACTGCTCTGCTCATTTCTCCACCATTGTTGCCCTGGCCCATGGCTTTCTCCTACCTCCACTGTTATGATGGTGTCCCCCTTGCTGCTGCCCCACATTTTAAACCTTTTGGTCAGCAGGGACATTCTTATTTCCTCTCTCCTGCCTCCACTGCTGCTGCCTGCTACTCCGCTTGTGCTTTCTTAAAAAACCTTTTTGACCAACCAAGTGGCTAGTGCTGTGCATCACTTTACTGGCTGAACTTCCAGCAGCCTGCCATTTGCAGCTGGAAGTTGATGAGCTACTGGAACCTGGGTTGCACAGTGATTTGCTTCATAAGGCACAGTGCAGTTTCCTCCGCCGCCCACAATCAACTGCTCCTCACTTTATAGTATCATGTGGGGAGTGGAGAGCGTAGCGTGTTATTTTGCTCAGCTACCCAAGTACAGGGACTGTGGGGTCCTGAACTATGGTCATTTAAACGAAGTGAAGTTGAGTATGTAGTTAATTCTTTGCCGTTTGCTCATTTGAGTTCAAATAATCACTAGCAGAGGCTTGCTCGAATTGCTAGATCAGGAAGGAAATCTGGTTGAAGAGTCGAGGTGTAAAACCCTGCAGCTAAAGATGTAAGACAAAAAGAAATATTGATTATACTGTACTGTATAATATCTCTGTTTTAAAGTGCTGAAGATGAGTACTCCTCAGGATTGACAAGCCATTGTAATAACACACTGACCCATTTCTGAGATCACACATGACCCCATTAGACTCCTGGCTGCTACCCAATTCTGACTTCATGGCAGAGGCCACCACCCATAGATAGGTGCCATGTGCAATTTCCCTCTTTCAAAAAAATACTCCAGGTGTTCTGTTGAACAATTCTGAAAAGGAAAAGGAAATAGCACTTCACAGGAGTGCTGAAGTTAAAAAACAACAACCCTAAAGCTAGTCTATATTTATTTGTAATTTCTAACACACCCAAAATCACTTTTAAATTTTGTATTTACCTTTTTTATCATTTCATTCCACGCTCCTCCACATTTTTACTCCAACACACCTTCAGAAGACAACTGATTTATCCATAGTTGGCTGTGGGATGGTCAAACTATAAAACTGAATGCTAAAATCTGGAGGGGAATCTGACAGACAAGGATTTCATAATGATTCCTTAAAAAGGGAGGGAATAGTTGCAGTGTATTGCCGGATCTGACCGCTTTAACTTGCCTTATTATGATGTATCAAGCAGGTGATGACCATAAAGTTGCAGTAAGGCCAGAACTGAATGGTTTTGGTAACTATGAGGCCTCACCCCCATTCCACTTCATTAGTGGCTGTTCTCAGGGTTAAGGAAAGATGTCACATCATACAATTACTAGAGCCATATTCAGGGATCCAGTCTTGTGTGTAAAACAAAACATGAGAATAAGGGTTGATGTGTTGCCAAGACTAACCCACTCTCTCAATAGTTTTGAGCCCTCCACAAGTATGAAGACAAAGGTTTGACATGAGGAGAAATGTCTACTTGAGGCTCCCCACACTATTTTGAACCCTGAACAATCAGGATTATTAATCTTGTGGCCAAAGTCCATGAGTACAAGAGGCTGCCTCCCTCAGGCCCTTGCCCTCACACTTATGTAGAGTTGACATGCCAGAGAGGGTGGGGCTTGGCAGAACACCTAATTTCTCTTCACATGCTTGTTTGCAAGTGAGGGGATTCAGCACCCAAATCAGGTTTATATTATCAGAGAAAGTGGCGGGTATAAAGTGGCTGCTTTTGACAGAAGACATAAATGTAATAAAATAGCTAGTTCTGGCCTCAGACTCAAACATATATTGCCACTTGGAATACAGATTGAGTGTTTTAACCACCAGTTATATCAGCTGTCAGTGATACAAGGGATCATGTAGATACAAGTGCATTTAAATAATATGAAGCACTCAGATACTATAACAACACGGGCCAAAGACGTCTCACAGTTGCATCTATAAATCACTCTAGAACAGAAAGCTGTGTTTTACTGCTCTCCTGGAATATGTTTCGCTTGAAGAAGTCATGATATGAATAGTGCTGAAAATGGTTCTCCAACTTATTCTTGCAAATCCCACAGAGGCAGGGACTTATTAGCTGCAATTTTCAGATAAGGCACTGAGGAACTGACAGTTTAATGTTCACATTTCAAGAAACTCAACATCTCCTTTTGAATCTAACAACGTGAATGACGATGGGTTTTTTGTTGTTTTTTTAGAAGCTACAATAAAGCATCTATTTTGAACACAAAGAAGTGGGTAATCTTTTTGAATTTATTTTTTTAAAAAACAACAACAGCATAGCTGTTTGCTTTCATTCTTACCACAGCAGCCACTGTTCAAATTATATCAGCCGTTGGTTCTAATCCAAGGCCCAGGTATATACAGTGTACACACACACACACACACACACACACACTGGTAGGGAGGGGATTCCCCAGTCTCTTCACTGTCATTACACATGTATAGTGTCTTCAGTGTTGGAAATGAATGGAGAAGCCCCTGGAGCACCTTCTGTGGATAAAAGTAGTAGTCTTAAATTTTCCATGCTCTTCAGTTGGTTTATTTCCACTTAAGAGTTCCACAAAAAAGAAAAAGTACACTTGTCACTTCTCCCGTGACAGCTTTATTCATACAAGGTGCTCGTCCCTGATTTCCACCAGTTCCCCCATCCCACTGATGCTCCTATATCACAACCCATGCCTTTCCTGAGTGCTTCATACTATTTAAATTAAAACTGGAAATTGTAGAAGGCACAAAAAGTATACATTTCCTACACAAGGGGACTTTTCGGCGGGGGCAGGGCAGAAGCTGCATAAATCCCCATTTGTTGTGCAAAGTTTTAAGAGTCCAGATTCATACTGGACATGTGGCAATAGTTTGACTTGCTCTCTCAGACATTGCATACTCCAAATATAGGCTTGGTGAATAAGGTAGGTTTGCCATATTTCAAAGAGTAAAAACCAGGACACCCCAAGCTTCTCTTTAGGAAAATCCGAAAGTTGTTGAGCTTCCCCCCCCCCAAAAAAAACCCTCCAGAAAACACAAAAATTTTCAGTTTATTTGACTTGAGAGCCATGACAAACCAATGCCTTCCAGAAATGCCCCCCCCCCCCCCGGACGTCACTTCCGCTTTTGAAATCCTGGTATTGTTCTGGTAATCCCAGACATATGGGAGCCATGGTTTTACAAATAAAGCGCTGCTAGGAGTTGCTTCTTTTCATTTTCCAATGTCATTTTTTACCCTTAAAAAAGTCTTTTTAAAATTTTTTGCTCAATTGTTTACTGCTCACTTGATCATTTATTCTTCCATCAGGGCCATAGAAACTGTGAGGGAAATTTATTTCTGTTTCACCCCTGAATTGGTAACCCAAAAGAAACCTACTTCTGTGGAAATATTGCTGACATCTGACTGCCTTGGAGGCAAACAAATGTGTATATATTTGCAGCCAGTTCCTCTTTCCATTGGCCTTCTGGGATACAGATTGTGAAAAATATTTATTCATTTTCTATTTAATATATATTCAGTGGGGGCGCAGGGAGCAGTGGAAACAAAAGCTGCTAATGTAGTATGTAAATCAAATTATTTTAATCCACTTAATATGGTGACGCTTTGCTGTTGTTGATTAACACCTCCCAGTTATCAGGGGAATAGCAAAGCAGTTGGAGTAAGATTAGCAAAGTCCCTATACAAATAAATGGTTGGATGTTTTCAGGCCACTTTAACATCATCACAACCAGACTATGCACTTGTACAATACAAGATCTCAGAGTGACAAAATTCACAGGTCTTGGAGGTGCATGCTTCCTTCTCTTTTGCATCTCACCCTTCATTTTTATGAAAAGTTAGCAGAACATTTCTTCCCAAGGACGTCGCTGGAGAGGAATTTATTATTTTTCCTATGGTATACAAATAATAATAATAATAATACATTTCAAAGAAACTTCTCATTTAGACAATAAAGGCTATAGGCAGTGCAGATAATTTTATTTTTGCAACCAGAGTTACAAAAGCCTTAATGAAATCCAAGTATGTTTCAAATTTTACGTTCTTTTTCAGGGGAGTTGTGAAATTATAATAAAAAAAACCTGCTAAACAGCCAGAAAATCATCTGCTGATAAAACTTCTAACCACCACTGTGATAAAGCTAGGAACTTTAGCATCAAGAAAAATAGACATATAAAAATATATGGCATGAATGCAAGTTATCAAAAGTTCTAATGAAAAGTAATTATTAATAATTGTTTACACTTATATATCCATTGTCGGGGGAAAACTAAACACACAAAAACGTTCAAAATGTGAAATTTGTTTCCAGTTGCATGACATTTTCCTCTCCCTCTCCCATTCAATTTAGCTATTCATTGTTCAAAACACCTTTTTCTATAAAGAACAAAGTGTTCTAACCAATAGGCAAAAAAAAGAAGATTTCATTTGAGCCAGGGCACATCACAAAATATCCCTAGCCACTGCTGCTACCTGATTAACCAGGGGGTAAATTCAGAAGCATCTGTATGGTAAAATCATGCATTAATAAGTACTTCATTCATCGCCTCATACCTTAGACCACTTCCTCTCCTTTTGTACCATTGTGCAATTAACCAAGAACAGCCTTCTGACGGTATCATTCGTGTGCTCAGTTTGAAGAGCAAGACAGAAAACTCTTCCCTAGAGGTCTGTGAAATTCCAGGGCTGAATGCTTTCCAGAAGAACTGTAAAAAATTCTTTTCAGGTTGGCGTTCAACAACTAGGGTTGAACAGGCATCTGATAAAATGTAATTGGGTATTTTGTCAATATACTCCTCTTTTTCTTTTTAGCTGCTGAGACCTGCTCAAGGACCTTGAGAAGGAATAGGATAGAAAATGAACTAGATAAATAATATTTAGATCGCCTTGCCCCATATAGGTCTACTCGATCAGCAGAACTGGCACGGTTACAGGTGCTGCATAATATTCATTCCACATTTGGAATAAATCAGTCTTTTAGTGTGGAATGCCCTGCCTATTGACATCAGACAGGCACATTCATTGTATTTTTTCCCAGTGCTTGCAAAAAACATTACCCAGATATGTAGAATGTTTGCATGTGTTTTAATCTGTTTTTAGCTTATCACTGATTTTAATTTTATTTGAATTTTTAAATAGCTGTTTCTACTGATAATTGCATTCTTTTTGTAAACCACCTTGTGTTTTTTTGAGGGTGTTTTTTACAATCAAGCAGTATATAAAATTAGGCAGTATATAGCTTACAAACTTTTCTCAAATTCAAAGAGAGTGAGGATCTTAAGCATTAAATCGTAACATAAAGAAGCAAATAACTATTTTGAGGAAATGATGCAATGGCTCAGAAACACTAGGAGTCTCTTTTTTAATGCGAAGCTCACTTCTGGGTTTTAAAATTTGTGCAATAAATCTTGGCTGCAGCACTTGTAAATTTTGACTTGGGTATTTTTGCTTACTCTCACATCTGTGTTACCTGTGAGATGCCAAGGGTGGATTCAAGTGACAGTAAAGACAGCAGTGGCCGCTTAAATTGCTGGGGGATGGCTCTAATTGCATGATGAAATGCAATTATTTGCCACATCTGGTTACATGAAACCCAGCATCTCTGCTTCCCTGTTGTGGGTTCTTAGCAAAACTGGGTTGACTTTTCCATGTGGAAAGTTGCTAAATGGGTGTTAAATGATGTTTGGATCCACCATGAAGTGCTGTGTGAAATAGAAATAGATTAAAATTGAGTTGTTTTCAGTGATGCAGCCTAGAATTCCAAGGCCAGCTTCAATGCATGTGAAGTACAAACCTAGACTGGCTTTTAAAAAACGGGACCTAATGATGTGAATCATGTCAGTGCTCTTTCTTTTCTTTTTTTAATAGAAAAATGGTGCTGGAACTCACCATAAAGTTGTTATAATAAGTGCCACACTTTTAACATTTGTGGAGGTGGGGTGTGTGTGAAGGTGCTGATACTGTGTACCCTTGAGTACCCCCAGAAAAAAAGGACTGATTACAGTAATCTTAAACATTATAAAAGGATTTCTTGGTCCCAATGATAAAAAACACACTTTGTGTGTTTGCTCAAATCAACAAGAGGCTAAGCAGGATTTAACTATACACCAACTGGATATCTTAAGAGCTACAGTGTTAATTAGATAAGTAGCAGCCTTCCCTATAGTGGCTTTTTTAAAAAAGAGAGAGAGACAGAGAAAGAGAAGGCAGCTATTTAAGAATGATGGCAATTGCTGGTTGCTTCTGATCTCTTGGGCACATGCTTATATAAGTTCAGTTTGAGTGAGCTTATCTTTATTGTGTAAATAGTATTTCTTAAGTCTGGGGACATGCCATGTGCTAGCATTCGTCTTAATGTTAACACTCAAATGATAGTTGGTGGCTTGTACACTTCTGTTGCTGGGATTATTTGGTCTGCTACTGTCGGTAAGTGGAGATGGGCAAAGCTACCTTGTGGCTCAAAAACAAGCCATTTCCATGCAAAATATATTTTAAAATGTATTGGCTGACTTCCCTGCCATGCCAAATTTTAATCCGTTACTGCTCCCACCCTCTGATATCCAAAAAGAAGAAGACTTTCCTGGACACAGGAAATATTCACAACCAAGTACTGAGGGGCCTTGCAAGCCTCCATAATTTCTTCCTATTGGTGGCTACCATTTGTGCAGACAGTACAGATTGTTTGTGCAGACAGTAGTGAAAGCCTTTGGCAGCCAGGAAAGCATGCATGTCTTCATAGATTCCGACTGTCAAAGACTCTGATTGTACTGCCATGAGAGGTCACTGCTGGCTGCATGAATCTTTTGACAGGCAGACATGAACAATCTAGGACAATCTAGGCTAGCAAAGGTTTGCTACAAAGGTTTCCACAGCCTCGACAGTTCAGATGATTCACATGAATGGCTAAGGAAGCGCCTTGACCTCAGGCTTCAAGAAATCTTGAGCATGCAGCACCTTCCAGGACTTCACCAGCAATGCTACTTCTTAATAGTAGTAGAACATACAGTAGCTATTTCATCAACTGGTAGTGTTATTAGTGCACTTTCTCTTGCTTTATTTATTAGGTTTCTGGCCAGGGGATGTTGCCTCCTGTTTCTTTGCTTGAGGCAAAACAAAAAGTGCCACCACCTATCTTCTCCTGCTGCTGCCAGTGCTTCACCAGATCTCATTTGATTTTTCCTTCTAATATGAATCTTCCCTTCATAGAGAAAGGTGTAGGATAAGAGTGCACAACATCTTTCCTCTTGATGTTGTTAGACATGCTGACTGAGGCTGATGGGAGCTGGAATCCAACAACAGCTGGAGGACATCACACTACCTAGCCCTACTATGGGAAATAATAACAAGTATGGACTCAGCCTAAATAATGCTGCTAGTTGTTCATAAGCTGGTTATTGAGAGACTTTAAGGAGTTATAATGCAGCTGGGAAAATTAAGAGATGGGCTGAAGAAGGGTTTGCAAAGAGTGTATAAAGAGACTGACTGAGCTTTTCCTCAGTTGGGTAAATGTTTAAATGTAAATGTTTAACTGACAAATGCTCCTTCTCTGTGGATAATGAAGCGGTGCAGTCCCAAGCCAAAATAAGAGAGAGAGAACGCAAAAGCTCAGAGAAGCGCTTCTTCTCTCTCTCTTATTTTGTTCTCACTCTTATTTTGGCTTGGGGACTGCACCGCTTCATTATCCACAGAGAAGGAGCATTTGTCAGTTAAAGATTTACAAAGGGTTCCAAAGGGCCAGTCAGCTGTGTTGGGACAATCCCATTGAGAACGTACACTTTGAGTGGAAATGACAATCCTAAGTGGAAATAACTTGTAACTGTCACATGCCAGCTGGGTATGCCTAAAGGAAGTGAACTGGCTTTGCTCCTGCCAGCCAAGATACTGGCCAGCTTGCCTAAGCCAGCAGATGAGTTTGCATTGACAAGTAAGCAACACTTGCTCACTGCCCAGCAGTAGATGGCTCTAGAGCAAAAGAAGAGTCAAAGGCAGCAGCAATCCAAGCAAGGGAGTAATTAGGTGGAGCGTAGAGTGAACAAATGGAATAGAAAGAAAATGACTTGTCCAGAGCTGTTAATAACTAGTAAGAATGCCGCTGGGCAAGGATTTGACAACTAAGATCGAGAGATGAACTTGTTTACCTGAAAAAAATTTTTAACTTCACGAAGGGAAATTACAATAATTGTGCTGGAGGAGAAGACTGATTTGTGGGAACTAAAATGCAACCCCCCCGGGAACCGGGAACGATCCGCTATGAGAGACTGGTGAAGAGACACAGAAACTTTGACAGCTGTCAAAGTAGCTGTCAAAGCAGGAAAATAAAAGAGAACTTTGTTACGATGGCTTTGCTGGTTAGATTTGTTACAATTTGGACATAAATTATTGGAAATAAAGGCAACAAGTTATTTGACTTTTGTGTCTGATTTTGAAAGAAATTAAGTTACCATATTCCCTCTAGAGGGAGGCTGGGACATTGCAACAGTAGCAGCAAGTGGAAAAATACTATGAATTTGAGCAGGATCTGTTATCTCTTGGGAAAGCTGCAAAAACGAAGCATTATTTTGTCTACAGAGGTTTCTATACTAAAGGAGACAATGGATTTATCTATTGAAGAAAGGAAGGGACTTGACGCAAGTTATGTTCCTGAATAACAAAAGCCTCTGTGGAGAACAAGAAGTTTCTGAATTAGAAGGTTTCTGCAGCAGAACAGGAAAAAGCAACCTGAGGAATAAGAGCTGGACCAAATTTGAAGCCGGAGTATTTGGAACATCCAGACTTTAAAAGGACCAGGAAATAGAATTTAAGTTAGACTCTTAAACATAGAGGTCTGGATGGAAGAACAATGACTTTTTCTGAGAGTTTTTTCGAGACTGGACTTTCTGAAATTAAAAGCTATCAAAAGACGGCAAAGTGGAGTTGAGATATAGACACCAGGCTGGCAGTAGACAATGGATGAACTTTGGGGATTGGAACCGGGGAATTGGGGGGGGGGAGAGATTTGGAATCCAAAGGCTGTAAAATTATATATTACTTCTTTCTTTACTTTTTTCATGTTTGTTGTTTGAAAATAGGGGAATTCGTGGAAGGGAAATGGGGTCGATCTTAGGGAATTATATAAAATATAAGGAGAAATGGTTCATTAAGATAAATAAGATTAATTTGGAATAAATGGGTTATTTAAAATTACAAATAAGGTTTTAAAATTTGGGGTAAGAATCTGTGGAATCAATTTAAGGGAAATGGAATACAAGAGGGGGAGGGGGGGGAAGTCCGGGAAAGATGCCACTGAAACCAAGTGTAAATCATATTTGTTTTTTCTTGCTTGCTTGCTATCTTTCCTTTTTATTCTGGAAAATTTTTAATAAATATTATTAAAAAAAAAATAAAAGAATGCCGCTGTAGGTGCATGTGTAACGTTTACTGCATATCACCAGGAAGTTAGAGGTCATAATGGAATATTAAATGACATTTAATTATGGGACTGCGGCTCAATAACAGCCCGGAAGGCAAGAGGGGGGTATTATGAGCAGATAGTCTAAAAGAAGCAGTGTAATGGAATCTTAAATTTTAAAACTGCTTTAAATTTCCCTTCAATAGATTCTAGCCAGCAGTCACAATAAAATTAAAGTAGAAGGCTCCCATATCTGTATTTAAACGGGATTAAAACTGAACAAATGACTTTTCTACAGGAATGAGCCTGGCAGATGTAGTGAAGCAAATGTGTATTAATAGCAGTATAGTCTTAGAAAGTGCTGTTGCGGTAGTGTTGACCTATCAGTGTCCGCTAAAGGCAGAAGGATCATCTAGAGAGTTCTGAGTAATCTACATCCAGCCTCTAGGAACTGAACCCATGCTCCTGAACCAGGTACATTATTTCTGTACATTGGTTCAGTGTTGAGGTTTCCCCATCCTATCCTTGTCACTTGGATTCTGACTATTCCGCTGATGGTTTAGGAATAGTGAGGGTTGTGGGTTGAACTTGGACTAGGGAGACCTGGAGTTCAATCTCCACTCATCCACAAAGCTCTTTGGGTTGCATATCACTGGGTGGAATCCATCTGTTGCTCATGCGCTCACAGAAGAGCTCTTGATTTAGCAGAGGTGTGTCCACCAGCAAAAGAGGAAAGCAGGCAATTCCCCTCCCCCTGCTAGGTAAAGGTAAAGGTAAAGGTACCCCTGCCCGTACGGGCCAGTCTTGGTAGACTCTGGGGTTGTGCGCCCATCTCACTTAAGAGGCCAGGGGCCAGCGCTGTCCGGAGACACTTCCGGGTCATGTGGCCAGCGTGACATCGCTGCTCTGGCGAGCCAGAGCCGCACACGGAAACGCCGTTTACCTTCCCGCTGGTAAGCGGTCCCTATTTATCTACTTGCACCCGGAGGTGCTTTCGAACTGCTAGGTTGGCAGGCGCTGGGACCGAGCAGCGGGAGCGCACCCCGCCGCAGGGATTCGAACCGCCGACCTTTCGATCGGCAAGCCCTAGGCGCTGAGGCTTTAACCCACAGCGCCACCTGCGTCCCACCCTCCCCCTGCTACCTGCAGGCAAAAGTGCCCTCTGAATTTCTGTTCCAGATTGTTGGGGGACCCTCCAGAACAGGGTGGAAAGTGGTATGGAAGTCTACATGAGGACAGTGGAATCAACAGAGATCCCCTCACCCTTTTCATTAGCTGATGCCTTAATCCAAAGCTCTTCTTTCATGCAAGGGCACTAGTTGGATTTCACCACCTCTCTGCCTTACGTTAAAGGATGAAATGAGAACATCTCATTTATGCCAGCTTGAACTCAGCTGGGGGCAAGGTGGAGGTAAAATGTAGCAACTGAAGAAGGCACTATGATGAAGCTACAGGAATAGCTTGGCCTCAGTAATCCATGCTCTGATAACCTTTCATTTTTATTCCTGCCATACATACTATGCAGGGCTGCCCTTGAGGACCGCTTGGAAATTGTGGCTGGTGCAAAATGTGGTGGTTCATCTCTTGAGCAGAGTCTCCAGTCAGATTAATGTTTCTCCAGTTATTAAATATTTGCAGTTGTTTCCAATCCATTTCCACTCTGAATTCAAAGTTTTACAAATGGCATAAAAAGCCCTGGATTACTTGCATGAGGGAAATCCTCTTCCGGTATGTGGCAGTCCAGGGAGTTCAGATCCTCTATGGAGGCTCTCCTTAATGTCCTAACCTTGGGAATTACACGTAGGCAATCCTTTCCCCTGGCAGCATCCCTGCTCTGGAATGCCTTCCCATCCACTGTTTACGGTAATCTGTCTGTTTGTTTGGAGCTTTGGCCTGCTTAATGTGAAACTGTTCACGTCCTGTTTTTATTGTGCTTTGCTGTGACTTTAAATGAGATTACTTTGTCTTATTGAATATCATTGTTGCCTGCTCAGAGGATGTTTGGATGTAGAGCAGGAGATCAATGAAACTAAGTACAGTATGTAGATAGATATCTAGTTGTTCTATGAGATGCAGTGACATTGCTCTTCATGTGCTTAAAGAATTGCTGTAGTTTAAGGGTCAGGATCCTTTCAGAACAAACCTTGGTTACAGCTTAGTGTGCCGCAGCAGGAAACTTCATGTCCAGGAGCCCACATGTTTGTGTGATTTCGCTCAATCAAATAGTGGCTTAGTATCATCCCTTTGTGCGCAAGTGGAAGGATTTCCCACTAATGCACGGGGGGGGGGGGTGTAAGGTGCTGGATCTGCCCTGAGCACCTATGCTCAGGAATTGGCAAAACAAGAACTCAGAATTCTGATTCTGGTAGTGCTTAGCCTTTGGAAATATTTCCCATTTCTTAGTTTATGTGAAACTGCATATGTTTCATTTTGAAAGTATCTGTGCGCCATAGAATGGGATCACACTTGGTGACAGCTGATCTGCTTTTCTTTCCTGTACTAGATTGCCTATGCTGCAGTGGACTGTGCCAAAGAACAGAACCACGACCTGTGTAAGCAGGAAGGTGTGGATGGTTACCCAACCTTTAACTACTACAACTATGGAAAATTTATAGAAAAATATAATGGAGACAGAGGGGTAAGTACATGGTGCTGTTCTAAAAGATGTACTGGTGTGGGGAGGGAGTATCTTTTTTAAGTGGTTTCATCAGCAAACAGTAAAATCACCAGCAGCAACAACAGGGACACAATACAGAGCCAGTTATTTTGCCAATGAGTTTAATGCTTCCATTATGAATTCCTCATGACTGTGTCACCTTATTCCACACATAATGCATGCATTTAGCATCTGGAATTAACTCAGTAGAAAATTTTGGAGGCTTTTATTTTGAGTCTTATAATTTATTAAAAATTTAGCACTAATGAAAATGCAAAAATTGAACGTCTGCCAATTCCACATCAACTCCTAGCCAATGTAGTGCAGAAGCTGTTCCAATGGGCTCTCCATATTCATTAGGAATCTAAGCCTTTGGTTGCCCTGTACACATTTGGAAATTCACTACACACAGCCAAATGATAATAGATTGTTTGTTGGTTTTGTTTTGTGACCAAAACCCACATTTTCTGGGCAGTTTGCACTGGGCACCTTTAGCTTATGACCTTGATGTCTCCTTACATTTCAGGTTTTGCAGAGATAGATTATTAGCAGTTCACTTGTATCTTGAAATGGAGGAGACAAAAGTTTACCAGCTACTCGAGAATGCTCAGTTTAAAGTTCCATAGCTAGGTTGTTAATAATTGCCTGGAGAAGATGGGGACCTAATGTGAAAGAATGTTTTGTATATTAATATGGCCAGTAAACGTTGTTGAGAAACATTTAGCTGCAATATTATTGCTGCTGGTACAAAAAAATCTGTAGATATATAGAAAGAGAGGATTTGTGGTATGATCCTGTGGGTCTTCATTGAGGCTTTTTATTGAGGTTGAGGTTGTTCATGTGGGAATTCTGTCAGGATAACATCTCCACAATTTGATCCTTAATGAACTAAGCCATACTGTAAACTTTGTCATGGATCAAGTGTTGTGCTTTGCTTTTAAAATGAAGCTTTATCCGCCTAAATATAAATAACAGGGAATTGAGTTTAAGCCACAACATCTCTTTGGCTTTATAAATGCGCTTACAAAAGTAAAGGGATTTATGAAAACCAACAGATCTTGTTTGTTTGGCTAAGGAAGAAAAAAGCAAGTGTACACTTGCTCTTTCAAAATCACACTTTGGGGGTGGGGAATCTGGCTAGTTGTCCTAGTGTTCAATTGTCCTTTTCGTTTCTTAACATCTGAGTTAGCACAGAGTGCCTCTCCATCTTCATTCTCTCAGTTACTAGCAGAGGGCTGCCTCCCTCTACCCCCGCTGGAACCTATGTGCTCAGAGGAGACTGTAACTTCCAAGTGCTTACTGGGAAATTGGAGATTTTGTTAAATCCTTTCGTTAGTTTAAAAATATTTCCATTTGTGGCAATGAGCAACTTGCCCCCGCCCCCCAGTCTCTTCCCTCCTAGGCCAACATTTCAGCTTATGTTAGGTAGTGTGATCCCTGTTAAGAGTAATTCTAGCAGTGCATCTTTGGTACAGCAGCAAACTGCTCATATACTGTCATTGTACTCATATGTTGCAAGGCTGTATTTATTACATTGAAAATAAGGATACAATCTCTTACTAGCTCTCATTAAAAAAAAGTAGTCGGCTTCTCATATGCAGTGAAAGAGAACGTTCCCTGTGAAGTCTCAGTGGGACTCATGGCACTTACTTTGGCTTATCTGTCTTACAGGGCTCCAAATAGGTATCGTGCTTTAGGCACAGGGCACGTCTAGTAGAATATTTATCTGAGGTCTTTCAAACATTCAGAATAGATTTAAGATAGATGTAGGAGGAAGGGGAAGTCACTGAAAATCACATTCCTGGTTGTTTTGCTGATGAATTCCTTCTCTCAGTTACCACTAGATACCACCCCCAGTCTTTGAACCACAGGCCCCATATCATATAGCAGTAACAGTCCCTTCAGTTTTAAAAGTAATAATTGACCATGTGATGGTGGCTGCTGTTCAATAAATCCATGCACCTAAACTTCTTTGGATCCCAGACTGCTTCTACACTGCAGTGAGCCTGGACAAAGGCAGATAACAGACCAATGCAATGTTGCTGTGTTGAAAAAAGGACCTGCTAAACACATCTTGAAGTGGAGCACTAAAAAAGAGTGGGGGGGCTTATTTTAATTGTAGTTATATATCCTTTTCAACAGTTACTTGGGTATTGGACATTTTGTTAGAAATGGAGAAAGAAACATCACACACAGCTTCACTGGGCTGGATAATGTGTTTCGGATAACACTTGTAATAGCAGGTACATTGCTAATCAAAAGCTAGTTCTTTGGGGTGTTTACTAGGATCTCAAATTTCGCAACTAGTGATGCGGAACATTCTGAATTAAAATTGACAGATTCAGCCGACAGAATAGCAGTGGTTCCATTCCCTCTGCATCATGTGCCCAAATAGATCAGATGAGTTGTCAGGTCTAATCTAAAGCCCTTGGAAATTAATGGAAAAGCTTACAGACTTCTGTGGTAGTTTGGCTCAAACTCTCGCTGTTTTGGGAGCATGACCTCATTATTTTGATCACTTACAAAGAGACAATATGCTGCAGATTAAAGGCATAGTTCTTTGCTGCAGAATTCTCACAGACATGGCAGAATAACGGCAGAACTCCCCTGCCCTGCAAATTTCACGTTCATTTTTAGTAATGACTTGTTTCAGAATGTGGTTACACCTTTCAAGTATTTTCACATTGGGGAGCCTTCACAAGGCGGTTTAATTATCTGATGAGTTTAGCTGGAAGCTTTTCCTTGTAGTGATTATTCCATCTCAAAAATGGCTCGGCAGCAGAGGAAGCTTTTAAGAGGGGACTGAGATAATGAAGGACATATGACCAGGTGTGGGCAGTGTGGGGACTGAACTGTGAGATTACCACTCTGAGGAAGGAAGATTATACAGTTTCTAGTGGTGGAGGCCAGGAGGCTTTTGAAAATAGTGTTCCAAGACCAGGAGCAGGTGTTAGCAGACTGGAATTGGGGGAAGTTGTGTGGCAAGAGTGAGCCAGGGGAGAGGAAGGCAGCAGCAGCAGTGTGCACCATACATCCTTCACATAGCTGTCCACTTAGGATTCTGGAAGAGTGATGAAGCACTTAACTCACACTCTGACCCCATCCATCCATTCAGAGCAACCATGATGCTGTGGAGTGTTTCTTTTACTTAAGGGAAGTGTTCAGTTTGTGACCAGATGGTCACTTGTCATATAAATACAAGGACCTGCCTTATCTGCTCCTTTTACCTCTGCCTGCACTACTGCATGCCCATTTGCCTGTAGAAGACGCGTTGGAGTCCTGTGTTCCAGTTTCACTATGCAACCAATGACTTTCTTTACCTCTCACATTCTAGGAGTCTGGATTCTCGACTTTCATGCGGACGCTCAGAGAACGGGACCATGAAAAGATAGGGAAGAGGAAAGATGAGTTGTAATTTCTGCCTCACACGATGATTTCCACTGCACTGTGAATGGTCTCAGGGCCACTGGTACAATGCCTGGGATTCCACATCTTTTTAAAAAGAGAGACTTTGGTTTTTTTTACAAACAGCCATTTGCCATTTTGTACAATTTTGAAATAAAGTGAGATCATTTGATTTTTAAAAGGAAAAAAATAAATGACATCATTGTTGCCATATTCTGTTATGGAAAACGAAAAGAAGAGCGTTTTCTATCCATTTGATGCACCTATGCCCACTTGATACTCCTATGCAATCTTTTTTGTAATCTGTAGGTTTGATAGTGATTTCCCCTGACAAGGTGATTTCTGCATTTTTTTTAATTTTTGAAGAATATTATATGTGAAATGGCTTTTAAAAATTGGAGGGTGAGGATGAAAGGAAGGTGCAATGGATCCATCAGGAGCGAGTTCCATGGAAACAGACAGAGCTTTGTGGTCCCGGTGGACTCTGCCCCAAGCCTCGTCAGGTGCAGTTGTGTGCACAGCACTTATTTCAGGAACCAGGTGTGATTAAGTGCACTTTCAGTCCTTATAGTCCACGTACTAAGCAGACATCAGCCTGCACTGCTCACTCCCGCTCTGCATGGCTAATGGGACATCTGTCAGAACAGGGTAGTGTGTGGAGTCTGAATGACAGATCTGCCACAATTATCATGCAAGCATCTTTTGTAAGTGGGGCCTTTTCCAGGAACAGTGTGTGTGCGTTTCTAGTTGTGCACAGCAGTGCCAAACTAGTAGGATGACTAGTTGTGACTGGGACATGCTCTTGCGGTCTTGCTAGGTTACACTTCCTTCCTAGAGAGATTGGGGGGGGGGGCAATTTTTAAGGTGCTCAGGGATAATAGGGAAATAATGAAGAAGCATTGATTGGCCATTTCAGATCTTAATTGACTGTAGTGGTGGTTTTTGTTTTGTTTTTGTTTTTTTAATCTGCCGTACTGTTTACATATCTTTATAGAATGTGTGGGTTATTTCAAACAAATGTCTCTGCATTCGGCACATATCAAGCACCGAATGTCTCTCAGTGTATGTGTTTGCTCTCACGTTGTCCAATGCTCCTGTAAGCATAGGAGTGGTGTAGTGCAGGTATAAATAAGGTTCTACTTAATTTATGATCTGACCATAGGAACTGCGTATTTGCTAAGCATTCCATTTGACTGTTGACAGAGGCACTGATATTTTTGATATGAAGAAACATCATGCAACAATACTTGTTTACGTTCCAAAGGCTTGTCTATGTGAGTTAACTACAAAAGGAAAGTATAATTTTTTTAGAATTCTATAGAAGCAAGTTGTGCTTAAAAAAAAAATTGTTTAGCCCCTGTCAGTGATGTAAGAAAATAACAGCATTACTAGAACTAGCTTTTAAAAGTCCGTAATTATGTGCAGATTCTGTGAGGTGAGGGTGATCTGGACATTGTGTCTCCATGGGATTTATTATATTTTTTGTGATTTCCAATTTGATCAAAAAGAATAAAAGATTGAAAATATGCTCTAATTGCTGCCTTTATTCAACATTTCGTAGGCCAGATTGCCTGAAGCTGCTGTGCTGGTGACCAAAAACCATTTCTGCTAGCCGTTCTCGCTAGCCACACCGGAAAGGTCAAGCATCTCCAGTCTCCTCTTCCATGTTTTCAAAGTCCCTGTGGGGAAAGAACAAAAGTCTCCTTGCCACTGTCTTGCCTAATTGTTAAGGCAAGTTACAAGTAACAAAAGAGTCTTTGTAAAGCTGTTTCTCTTGACTCCTCTGCTCCATCTGGCGGAAGATGCAGGTAAATTCGGGAAATCTGTAATGAAATAAAACCCACAGCCTCTCTACCTGGGCTACTTCTTGCCAGTACACAGATCTGCAGAATTGTAAAGTTGGAAGGGAATACAAGGGTCATCTAGTCCAACCCCCTGCCATGCAGGAATATTTTTGCCCAACATGGAGCTGAGCCCCACAACACTGAGATTAAGAGTCTCATGCTCTACCAACCAAGCTATCCTGCAGGAAATAACAAGCTGTAGAAGAGTACATAGGTGCATGGGAAGTGATTAGAGCCCATTGGTTAACTGAAATCTGGTGTTCTTCCTTACAACCTTGTAGAAACTTCTCAAGTGCAAGCAGAGGCACTATATGTCACCTGAAGAGGTTCTGTGAGATGGGTTCTGCTTGAGGATCACCTATAGAAAGATCAGGGTTTTAAAGGAATGTTCCTTCCTTCATAATAGTCTCAGCTCCATCAAAGGAGATAAAAATTCCCTTACTTCACTCCATCAATCTGGGGTGTCCATTAGCAATGAAAGTTGGATCTAGCAACTCTAACAAACTTGCTGGAATACTTATAGGATCCATGCATAGAAAAGGGGCAGTAGTGGTACAGTATGACCCACATACACTGTCACTTTTGAATATAGTATGCGTAAAACGGCATGTATGAAGCCGAGAGTGTCACTGGAGTATTCTCAGTGGAGAAACAATCTCTACTCACTGTCTGCTTGATCTTGCTTCTTTTCACTCTTGTTCGGGCTCCACGTTTTCTCTGGTGTGGATTCTCACTTTTTAACAAGCTACCAGTGGCCTGGTTTTCCTCTTATGTGTTCCTTTGAATGCTAGCGAGCAGGGTGGTCTGCATTAATGACCTGCTGTAAAGCCCAGTTGTCATTCAGGTGATCTACAGCTGGGAGGGGAAGTGTGTGTGTGGGGGGGGGGTCATCCTTCCCACCTGGACATTTAGCAAAGTTATGTGTTTAAGTGACATCAAGAACATCAGAGCCCTGCTGGATCAGGGCCCAAGCCCATGAGCCCAGCGTCCTGTTCTTACAGTAGCCAACCAGATGCCTACAGTAAGCCTGCAAGCAAGACCTGAGAGCAACAGCATCATCCCCATGTGTGATTCCCAGCAAATAGTATTTGGAAGCATCCTACCGCCCAACAGTGGAGCTGCAACATTCCCATCATGGTTCCTTGAATATATTCAATTAAACTCAATGGGAATAATGCTTAATTTTAGTTTGATTGTTGTGTGTGTGTGTGTGTGTGTGTGTGTGTGTGTGGTGCTTTGCCAGACTTATTAAATCATATGTGATTTTCTCCTGGCCTTCGCTCTGTTAGTGAAACACTAACTCTCAAAACAGTGTGCTTTTGTGCTGCCGAGGGAGACTGTGGGAGGAGACCTCACAGGAGTTCCCACTCCGCTTTTCATTCTCAATGCACTTCCTGCTTTTTCTCTGGCCCAATTATTGCTTCTATGTATTTGGCACTCATTAATCTGCTGGAGCCCCTGCTATGTAATCAGTGAATGATGATAGGGTGATTTGCCTTGTGTGGTAGTAAGCTTGTTAACCATAACATAAATCTAAGCAATGGTTCCATGCCAAACAGTTTCTTTTATTAGACTCCGCATGAACTTTCCTATTAGCCAGACAATTAGCTGTCTGGAAAATGAATGGTGTTTCTCCCCCCACCTTTCTTTTCTCTATAGAACCTGTCCTTACCACTTAGTACTATCTTCATTTTTCCTTTCTGTTGTTCTTAGGCTGATGTAGTTGTGAGTAGAGATGGACAGATCATTATTTCCAGTCTGGGACAGTTTCACACGTGTTCATTCCTATGTCCGTAAGTCCATTCAGACATGTTTCCACACAATATTTCCATTTTTAAACCGCATGAAAAATCTGCATTTTATGTAAAGTATGTATCCAAAAATAACTCCTTTAACCTAAAATGCACATTTTAAAATGTATTTTTGTACTTTTCCCAACTGAGAACTGCAATGCAAAAATCAGGGAAAGCTGAAGCATAAATCTGTTCTGATCCATATATTAGTTTGGGAAGTGCTGTTAGGATTGTTTGATTTAAAATGGGGACTGAACAAAATGCTCAATGGTCCCTACTTGTGGTATTTAAGTTTCAAGGGAGTTCCACTTCTGTGGTATAGCAGCAGCAAATCCTTCTCTTTGTGGCTTGATGATATTGGCACGTAGGAGCCATAAAGTAGGACTGACAGCTGGCCAACATTTCATTGGCTGAGTGAGCATTTAATCCTCCTTGCCAGTTGCCAGAATGGAAGGCAGAAAATAACTATGGTTGAATCAAGATGTGTTCACCTACAAATGGAATGGTTCCTTCCATTTGCACAAATGACTGAGATACAGTGGAGGCCTCCACCACAAGTGGGATAGAGGTAACTTCCCCCAGTATTATCTGTTTTTTATTTGTTGGTTTCTTTATTAAATTTCTATTCTGCACTCCCAAAACAGTCCCCATGTCACCTCCCACATGGAGGGTCCCCCAGTCACCCACAGCAGCTTTCCTGGGGGTTTACAAACAGGAGGAATTTGCATAATTCACCTTCCTCCCCTTCAGCATGTGGGCATGAGCACAACTCTGTTCATGGTTGGTCTGGATCAAACTGAATAAGCCCAGTGGTTTCATTGTAGTCCCTTCCTTGAAACAAATATGACACTTTTGTAGGAAATATTCTGCATATACATGAAGACATACTCCTTAAAATAAATTTCTTTGGGCAGTTTGGGGGGGAAGCTTCCTACAAATCTGACAGAAGACAAAAGGCACATAGTCCTTTAAAGAAGAAAAAAAAGTTCCCTTTAGGAAAAACTTGGGCATGTGTTGAGAGGCAGTCAGATGGAAGTACCAGGAGATAGATAGATTATAGGTAGGTAGGTAGGTAGTTAGGTAGGTAGGTAGGTATTTAAGGAGCAAGCACTGGAAATTGTTTTATATGAAAGGATACAAATACAGTGGTACCTCAGGTTAAGTACTTAATACGTTCCCGAGGTCCGTTCTTAACCTGAAACTGTTCTTAACCTGAAGCACCACTTTAGCTAATGGGGCCTCCTGCTGCTGCTGCCGTGCCGCCAGAGCCCGATTCCTGTTCTCATTCTGAAGCAAAGTTCTTAACCTGAGGTACTATTACTGGGTTAGTGGAGTCTGTAACCTGAAGCATCTGTAACCTGAAGCGTATGTAACCCGAGGTACCACTGTACTAATTTGCATTTAATTTCTTTTTAAAGTTACTTCCCAAGTTTTTAATAAAGAGTAGAGCAGATTAAACTTTGTAAGCCAAACTCTCTTCACTTAGGTTCCCCCCCCCCCCGCCTCCACCACCCCAAACTTGGTGGATTTCACATCGGATTTTGGCCTAGCCTTTCCTAATTAAACAGCTAAGGAGTTCAAGTTGATGCACAGTGGTTTGTAGTGCCTAAAGCTTTTGCAGGCCATTAGAGTTTAATTGTTCATCTCGTTTAAAATCATCTCACTCAAAAGACATCTTGGCTGAGAATGAAATGGGTCATGAAACTATAAATAGGAGGTAAATTATATTTGCACGTTAACTGAAACAGGGGAAGGAAGGGAGATCTTCCAAGGCCAATAGACTCCATTACAATATCCCAATGGGAAAATTGGATTCCACAATTTTCATGTCATTGTGGAGTAACCAGTTGAAAAGAACTACTTATCTAAAGCACAGCGAGCAATTGTCCTAGACATGCACTAAAGCCTGTGATTCGGAGCAATCCCAAGAGATGAAGTCACCATTGGCAAGTTCCAACTTTTTTTTTTTTTTTAATAAATGTCTGCAGTTCTCAGCAATTAATACAAATATAGACACAGCCAATGGCACTAGAATCCACAGACGATGTCTGTTTATTGTAGACGAAAAGAGGGGTTGGTGGAGGTGGGAAAAAGCTACAATTGACGCTTCAGTTTAGGACTAATTGTACTTTTGTTCTTCCTGTGCTGATCAAAGCCAAAGTCCTTCCTATTTCAAATGTAAACACTGTTGGTGAGCTGATTTCTTAAAAGCAGAGATCAGGGCAACTATTATATTTCACAGGCTAGTTTAAAACAAAAGACCTGGCCTGGATACCGGGGCTGTTTGTTTAAGAGAATAAAATGTGCACTTTGAAAGGACAATGAGTTCACTGTACATACATCTAAGCTTTGACATAATTGTCACACTTTGATTTTTTCCCCCATTTAATTTCCCTCTGACCTTTCTTTCTTTGCACCTATATGCCTGCCAACTGAGAAAAACGCTCCATACAACTGACGATGGGTACTTCAATACAGGAAAGCTTCTGCTGTAACAAATGTATTAGTCTTTTGAGGTAGCGTAAAAATCCTTGTTCTTTTCATGATGGCCTGCCCAATTTGAGGCAGAGTGTCTGCTCTGCATCTGATTTTCCCCACTAGCCACCCCTAAGCATCTGGTGAACTTGTCAGAATAGACTCTGGTCTAGAAAAGCAGGCTGGCTTTCTTAATTCATTCCCACAACCAACAACCCCTTACCTGCTTCTCTGCTCAGAAAATAGGGGGTAGTAGTGAGTGGGAATGGAGTAGTAAAGGATTTAGTTAGAAGTGGTGCATAAGCATAGGAAAAGGACCGACCTTACCCACCACTTCATGATTGATGGGCCCTTAGCTAGTATATGGTATACATAGATGTATGCACATGTACATCCATGCATTAATTTATATAGATAACATCTTAATCGTTTTGCACAACTGTAAAGACAGCATAGCTTTCTCTTCTCAGTATGATATGCAAGGTATTCTGCCAAACCGTGGCTGATTTTACAGGTTTGGACCTTAGTAGCATTTCCAAATAAAAAATTTCATGAAATATATATTTCACTATCTATATGTAGGTTACTGGCATTCATCTTAATATTCCTTAGAACCAGATCAATGGAAGAGAAAGAAGCCATTATGTGTGCACGTATTTATTAAAATGACATAAGAAACTTGCCAATATGAGTTTTTACATTTCAGTAGCACATAGAGTAATAATTGTGTGTCGCCTTTTAATAATGCAAGGGACAGATACATGTAAGGAACTAGAAAATATCTATACCAACCTCCGAGACATTATGTAAATGTTTCTGAAACATTTTTAAGTCGTGCAAGCCTTTTAACTCTCTCTTAGAAGTTGGGTTTTAAAAGCGCAGGGATTTTGTAGATGCCCAGGACAACCTACCTTGGGGCAGGTTTTCTGTAATCAAACATCCCAATAGATTAGCTCATACCAAAAAAGGTTGTTTCTGCTATATAGGCCACAACAAGCCCTACAATCATGAGGGTGCAGCAGCTGATTTTAGGTGTCATGAAAGGACAGCCAATTGTTATTTACTTTAATATTATTATTTTACTACCCAGAAGGGGGAGGAGCTTGTGGGTTTTGCTGCCACCTTACATAACTGTATTTTCCCACAACACAAACATGGGTGAACATGAAATGTTCAAAGATTTGTTCTGGGATAAATAATATCCAAGCTATGATAAAATTGGCTGCTACAGTATAATGCTGGCTCTTCTTCCACCAGGTAGTGGCATACATAGGCATTACAGTGGTACCTCAGGTTACATACGCTTCAGGTTACAGACTCCGCTAAACCAGAAATAGTGCTTCAGGTTAAGAACTTTGCTTCAGGATAAGAACAGAAATCATGCTCCAGCGGTGCAGCGGCAGCAGTAGGCCCCATTAGCTAAAGTGGTGCTTCAGGTTAAGAACAGTTTCAGGTTAAGAACAGACCTCTGGAACGAATTAAGTACTTAACCCGAGGTACCACTGTATTTCACAGGGGTAGAGTTACATAACCCATGTATCCATACTTTTTTCAGCATAGACTACCAAGAACCATATCAGGTAAATTAGACTGATGAAGATTGACTGATCCAGCATCATATGATGAGCTTCTTGCCTGGACAAATATTTTAATGTTACTCTCTGGGGTCAAGGTCCAGCATTCTGGCCACTAGATCACATTGATCACATGAGGGTAAACCACTAAATAAACAACGTTCCATAATGTGCTTACTGAATTTACATGGGATAAAATTATCCCTGATCATTTGAGCTGGAATAATTTAATCACATATAAAAGATTTCTCAATGGCAGTTGCTGCTCATTCATGACTGCCCACTGCAAAGGGCTGAGCTACATGGTATCACGCCAAGGGTGTGTTTTGAGATCTGCGTCTGCTGAGGTAATTTGGAAATTGGAAGGAAAACCCTTCTCCATGCCCACTTATTCTCCGCTGAAAATATTTGCTCCACAAACAAGGTAAATTCACAATTTGAATTATTAATTCAGAGCTAGGGTGTGGAGGGGAAAGCTTTAAAAACAACTGTGGGAAAGTATTTGCATGGGAGAATTGGTAGGCAGGAGATGGACTATGTGTTTCTCCTCTACAAGTGTTCTCTGCATTTGTGTTATGAGCAAAACATAAGGCAGGGAACTAACTACATGTTTCTCTTGAAAATTCTACCTCCGTCAGTGAATATTGAAATTTTGGGTGTTCTAATTTTGTGATGCACTAAGAGGCCCAAAATACTAGAACCTACAGATCAGCTCTATCATTAGAGGGATTCAGCCTGTCTATCAGAAACTGTTCAGAGATGTCACAGATAGAAATAAATTACCCTCTGTTGCTTGGGATTATAGACCTCTGTTTGCAAATAAACCAGACTATCATTACACTTTCTCTTGCTTTTCTTCAATTTAACTGTGTACATATTTGGTATGTGGGATGTGGTGCCTTTATACATTTGCTGCTAAATGATCTGTAATAGCTAATCAGATCATCATGCAGAATTGCACATGTTAATGAAGTTGGGGCTCTCACTCGAATGCCTATTACAGTAAAGCTTAATTTACCCACACAATTCTAGTTCAATGTCATATTTATTGGATATACCTCACAATGTTCTGTGTGCCCTCTCTGCTTCTTCTCTTTATGTGCACACTTATAATGGAACTCAAGAACATATTTCTACTTTGCTCTCTCTCATCCATCAAATCCCTCCTCAAAACCCACTTCAGCACACTTTAAATATGTGTAACACAACTCACTCACCTTCTATTCCCCCTGCCTCTGCATTTTTCTCACTGCCTGAATTGTAAGCTCCTTGTGAGCAGGGACCTTTCGCTAGTGCCAGTACTGTGTACAGTACTGTGCACTCTGATGATGTTATATAAATAATAACCATACCTGGCTGTAGGTAGAAATTTCACACCAAGAAATGGCTTGCAGCTACAACTCCTGTGCCTTATTTGCCCAGTTCATAGAGTCACACTTGATTGGCTGAAACACCATATAGTAGCAGCCAAGGGCTGTGGAAGATTTCCTGCCAATAAGGGGCACCTTCTCTGTTTTCTAGTCCACATGTGATAACCCCCATTGCTGCAAGCATACCTATGACTGACTATATGCCCTCTCAATCCCTGCCCATTGTGACTCATCAAATCTAGCTAGCAGAGCCTAGATGCTTTGGTGTAAAGGTAAAGGGACCGCTGACCATTAAGTCCAGTCGTGACCAACTCTGGAGTTGCAATGCTCATCTCGCTTTATTGGCTGAGGGAGCCGGCGTATAGCTTCCGGGTCATGTGGAGAGCATGACTAAGCTGCTTCTGGCGAATCAGAGCAGCACACGGAAATGCCGTTTACCTTCCTGCTGGAGTGGTACCTATTTATCTACTTGCACTTTGACGTGCTTTTGAACTGCTAGGTTGGCTTTGGTGTAGTGGGTGGTCAATGCATCTTTGTGCCAGTGATGTACTCCCCCCTCGTCTTTTAAAGAGCCACTGGCATAGTGCTAGTTTGTGACAACTACTGACCACTTACAAATACCCCATTTTGCTGGGCGTTGAGCAAGAGGGTGATGACATGGCAATTGCATTCTTGGAAGATGCCAACTTTTATTTGGGGAAAGATTTTGCAGGCAAGCTTGGTAAAAGTAAAGCAGAGAGGAGCACAGCTGAACAACTGTAAAAAGGGGGAGGACACAAAAAGGGCAAGGGTCTGCAAAACATTATTTTGTCTCAAACGGAGCAGCTTGCCTGTGCCTTTTTATGACAGGGTGTGCAAGATAAGCAGGATACACTGTTTGCACAAAACCTTGAATTCCGCTTTGTTGGCAGAGTTAAAGGTAGTCAAGGACCCTTATAGCAAAGTGTCTGTGTACGTCTACTCAGTTTTCATTTTTCTCCTAGGTTTGTTTATTTTGCTTGCCTCTTTCTGATGGAAAAATAAATAAATATGAATTATATTTCTGAGTTATTAATTATATGCAGCCTTTAGAAGACAAGCCATCACCCACCAACTCAGACTTTTTTCCCTTTTCTTTCGGAAACAGCACAGGCTTCAGACTAGTTATCTGCTATACAGAAGAAAAGGGTAAAGATATCAGTAAACTGCTAAAACTGCAAAATGCACCTATTAGAATGCTTGGGCAATGCAGTTTTTGCTTGACTCATCCAACACTAAATTCATGGAAGAACTTATCTTTTTACCTTACTGTTTTTCACAAGGGTGAATCTGGAACATTGACTCTACATTTTTAATATATATACTTTGATGTTGTGCATTTATTTTGTTTGCTTTTTTATGGAAGAAAAATAAAAATGAGAGAATGAGTTATTTTATATGTCAAAAACTTACCGGTATATAAAAAATTATAATATGAGAGGAGTAGCGTGGGTATGGGCATATATGGTGGCAAATGGGAAAGCGCTTGAGTTTGTGGAGAGGTTATAAGATATGCAAGGAGATCAAAGTCCAATATCCTGGTCACCAGACACCTTAGCAAGTTCTGATGAATTTGCATGAGGGTTAGAAACCCTTTTAAAAAACACAGTTGAGCAATTTTCTTCTATCCTTGGATTCCTAAGTTATTTCCCCCTTCCTGCTTGTGCATTGCTTGCTGCAGGTATTATTTTTACTGGCCTTAGGGATATGAAGCTGTTTGACTATAAATTGTTTATGGGGCAATCTTATTTACAATGAATGCTTTTCTCATTTACTTTAATTGTTTAAATGAAATCTAATTAAGTTTGGTGGGGAAGAATGATACATGAAACAATCAGGTTGGAATGAGTTTTTCTCTCTCCAAAAATATCTGAATGTAAACAAAATCTGACAATGTGTTCCATTACAGTAGCAGGAAATCTAAAGGGACTGTATGAGCTAGGAGTGTATTAATGTGGTTTTCGGATTCAATTTCATTCCCAGAGAAGGAAGAAAGCAAGTGGTGGGTGGAAAGACCTGAAGAGAGACCTCTGTGATTGGATCGGCCCCGTTACTTGATCACCAAAAGAAAACAGACCTGCTTTATTTGTGTAACAGCCAAAGTGGCTGTGACCCTGAAAATGAAACGATACTAATAATATATCACCCTAACGGAAGCTTGTTGCTTTGCAAGCTAAGAGAGATGCACTGTGAGGAAAGACTGCCTTTGCCATGCACAAGGATGCAGAGCCTCACCACGGTAAGAGTCTTTCCATAAAATGCAGCTACTGCTTCTACAAGCAGAGATGGGTTTCCTCTCTGAATTGTGTGGTACAGTTAGGGCAGGAATATAGGGCTTAGGGCCACCACCCAGTGGGATGATCAGAGGGTGGGCGTAGTGCAATTTGAATATAATACATGCTGGTTTGTTTATTTATTTACACACGACTGTATATCCCATGTAGCTATAATCCCATTGCCACCTGAAGAGCCCACCCGCTTCCCTGTGAGACTACTAAATCCAGAGGGTAAAATTACATACCCTCCAACATTTATTCGATGGAAATAGGGACGTCCCATTCCATAATGATAATCTTACAATTTATACTCCACACATCTTACTGGGTTGCCCCAGCCACTCTGGGCAGCTTCCAACATATATAAAAACATAATAAAACATTAAACATTTTAAAAAACCTTGTCTATATAGGATTGCCTTAGACAGCTCGGAGGTCAGATAACTCCATAGCCTCCAACATTTCTCCAATGAAAAAATTGATATCCTGAGGAAAAGAGGGACATTTCAGGTACAAAATCGAAACTGGGACAGATTCTCTAAATCAGAGACATCCCTGGAAAATAGGGACACTTGGAGGGGGTCTGAAATTACCCAAGTGCACCACTGTCCAGATTTATTTGTGAAAATGGCGGGTCTAATAAGTCTTCTTTCTCTCCTCACTTGATTCAGATAGTAACTCAGCTTGTGCACTGCACCTTCCACTTCCTTGCAATGTTTTCTAGCTCCATTCTTATTCAACCCCCAAGCCCCTTAAGAGGACAAAATAGTCTGTGTGGGAAGAAGGTTGCTTCACACACTCTATACCCCATCCCAAGGTTGACCACCACAAGGGCCTTTAAGGTACAGTTCTCTCACCTCTTCAACCGGCTTTGCAGACAAAGATTCGTTTTTAGTTCCAGATCCTCACCCTCCACCAGAATAGTCTGGTCTGGAAGATAACGTATGGTCTTAAAGTCATATGAAGCAGCAGTTCTGGGTCTGGTCAGTGCCTGGGTAGGAGGTCACCTGGGAACTCTGTGCTGGCTGCCCCAAGTTGCATCATAAAAAGGGAGGGATATAAGTGTAGCAAATAAATTATAAATGTATAAGAAGTCGGGAAACACCTCATCCTTCCCTAGACCCTCACTTCCCATTTCCTTTTCCAGATCCTACATACTAAACACTGGTTCCTAGCCAAGTAACCAATCTGCACCCACCTTAGCAGAATACTATTCGTTTCTTTACTTAGACCGTTTTAGACTACTTAATATATTAAATTATCTCTAAGTGGTGCATGGAAAACTAAGGTCACATTAGACAACAAGAAATTTTTACAAAAATGAACAGTTACATGGGGGGGGGGAATGTTGCATTAGTACATCATTACTAATGCATATAAATCAATATCAGTTCCAACTCTCCCACAAAATTTAACAAGGAATAATGATTCTACAAAACAGCTGATATCACCCTAGTCTTTTACTTTAGGCTTGCTTTTTATGAGCAGGCCCGCAGGTGCATGAAACAACCTCAGGCTGCCCACAGCTGTGTCCTATTCATCAGTCATCTGCCGTCTTCACACAGGTACAGCAGACTTGGTGAGCTTCCTGGGGGGTCCATGTGGGTGAGAAAATGACACCCCTTCACTCACTGTCCTTTTCTCCAGCCTCTGCTCACTTCCCCTCCAGCTGCATTCATTAATACTGCATTTATGTCTATCCCAGATTTCCTTGAACCTTGCTATCTGCTCTCTCTTTTGGTCCAGGGACTCTTTGGCAGCCAGCCATGCCCCCCACTCCCCCCCCCAACCTGCAAATTGGTTGATTGGCTTGTTGTTTATGAGAGAATTTTCCCCTTCAACAGTCTGGACTCATGATTTGCATTTTTAAAGGTCACATTTGCATGATGCATGCCCTGCCCTTGGGGTGTATGTGAGTTCTTCTGACTTGGAAATTTGCGAGTAGATTGATCGCTGCAGTCAAAAGGACTCAGGAGTCAGGATATTATTGTTCTATAACATCCAGGTCAATTTCAGCTATCAACAAACATGTGCCAACACAGCAGCTGGCAGCTGCCTTTCTGAATGCCTGGACTGTGGACTGGAAACTACAATAGGCAGCAAATAGGTACATAAATGTATAATATTCTTCATTTAAATTATGAGTAGGAGACCATTTTTAGGTGTGAGGGACCTCACCTTGAAATGCTTTTGTGTATTTTGAGATGGGTCAATTTGCCCTATGGGCCCCATATTTTTCAATTTTAGCAGCTTCACTAGCAAGACTTGATACCTCTTTTTCCAGATTCAGGAAGTCATATGTGATTAGCCCCTAAGTGGCTATTCCTTTGAAACGGGACTGTTTTCTGCAGCCTTCTGCAACCCACTGAAATCTTCGTTAAGAAATGCAGGTAATGATTGAAAGCATTGGGGGAGGGCAGGTTGTTTTGAACCTAAATCTGCAAGTGCTAGAACCCCAAGTATCTACAGTACTTCATGACATCGGTCATAAGCTCCCTTAATATTCTCTGTTGAGCACTTAAATGTGAAAAGAAAAATGGTAGCAGGTTTGTTGGACCACTGCTTGTCCCCTGTCATTGGGAAGAATCAAGATATCCTTATTTTTCTGCTGATACATTAAAGAACCAAGTGTTTACAATAAGAGTCAGTGTGGTGCAGTAGTTAATTCAAAGTCCCACTTGGCCTTGAAGCTGACCTGGTGACCTGCCTTGGTGGTGAGGTGCTGACCCTGCATGCTGCCTGAATCTCCTTAGAGGAAGAACAGGTTAAAACTGCAGTAATAAAAATGTCATTCTAACCAACCCCTGTTCAGTTGCTATCCAGTGACTCATCCTGTCATCTCCACTTTTCCAGGGAGTGACAACAACTCCTTAACAGAGAACAGATTCATACAATTGAAAGGGTCACTGGATGTTCTCAGGTCCTACCTGGTGCTTTGATGTGGAGAATATTATTCCTAAACACGATAACAAGGATTACTGTCTTTTTAAAATTATTGGCTCTAAGGAATAGTCCATTTAAAATCATCAGGGACTGAGCATTTAAAAACCTGACAGCCAGCAATTCTAATAGTAACAAGGCTGACAGTCCTGAGAAGAAATCACGATGGAAATAAATTGGAAATTGAGACTGGAAATAATGGGTAGACAGTGGTCTTTAATTATTTGAAAACCAATGAGGACATATAGTGTCTTTTTGCAGTATTTGGTTCAGTAACTATGTTGCTGCTATGTGTTTACAGTGCAGACATCTTTCTTCATAGCTTCACAGTATTTGTGCTTAGCATAGGAGCCAACTCCTAGGGGCCGAGGTCCCTCCGCCCCCTCCCCAATAAAATATTTGAGGGGTCTGGGCACCTCAAAGTTGATGGGCATTGCCATTCAAATGGTGTGCTTGTGATCAATATTTTATTTTATTGAAGTTGGCACCCCTGGTTGGTTCTTAGGCAATTGTGATTCATCTGCAGGTTGCTCATATTGTGATTATTGTCTTGCATGTCATTATTAAGTAGTAAAATAAAATTACAGGTACATTTGATGAAAATTTAAAATCATGTTAAAACATTAAAGTAAAAGTAAAATTCAGCATTTCAAGTAAAAATGTTCAATTGCCATGGTCCGCCATTTCACACTACCACATGCATTCCTGATAAATACATAGAGATGTGTTGTAATGACATTGATGCGAAATCAGAGATTGCAAATACACAGTACAGTGGTACCTCAGGTTAAGTACTTAATTCGTTCCGGAGGTCCGTTCTTAACCTGAAACTGTTCTTAACCTGAAGCACCACTTTAGCTAATGGGGCCTCCTGCTGCTGCCGCTCTGCTGCTGCACGATTTCTGTTCTCATCCTGAAGCAAAGTTCTTAACCCAAAGTAATATTTCTGGGTTAGCGGAGTCTGTAACCTGAAGCGTATGTAACCCGAGGTACCACTGTACAGCACATTTGGGAGACACAATGAGCAGCCAATTGGTAAGTAGATGCCCATGGCACACATACATACATATATTGGAATCCCAGTTTAAACATTTGTACATTTTTCGCCTGTATGTAGGCACAGGGTAGCACTGGGGTCACTTTCCATGCCTGGCTAATGTCATATGGTTTAATTATTAATGTTTGAAAATATCAGCATGTCACCTGTCATGAAACAGCATAATTTAATTTGCTATGGGGCATTTGGGTGCATAGGCTCACTTGAGTATTTGTTGATACTGAAGATGGAGACATGGCAGGAATGGAGGGGTGGTGGCAGCAGCATGAAATATTTCAGGGGAAAGTGCCAGATTTTTGCACTTTGGCACTTTTATGGGGAATATAAGCTGCACAAAATGAGAAAAATGGGTGAATTTCCTTAATGTATAGAGAGGATGCAGATCATGCTGATAGTGCAGAATTTGGATTACCTTTCAGCAGAATTTGAAGTTTGCAAGCATGGAATACACACAACCCAGTTTACATAATTTTATCTATAATAGGAATGGTTTTATTCACACACATTCATATGCACTGAAAGAAGTCAAGTCATAAGCATAAATGGGACTGTTGATGAATGTAGGTCATTTTATTGTATTAATTTATAGGAAAATTTCTTTTGCCTAGCCCTTACATTGCACAAGAGGAAAATGAAAGGCTGGATGTCAGCTTCCTCTAAGCCAGCTGCAAGGTTCTCAGATTTATTACAGGGCTTAATTCTATATTCTCCACTACCATAGACTTCACTTCTGTTTACTCCCAGAGTTCATTTGCTACAGAGTCTCCTTCACACAGTCTCACCACAGCTGACATTCTTATCATCTGTGGTGGCCACTTCTCCGCCTCATCAACTCTCTATCTCATTTCCAGTCTCGTGTGAAAACAATTTTTCTCCCTTGCCAGCACTTCTTAGTTTCTTTCTCCATCATAGTTATTATTGCACTCTACAACTGTATTTAACCTTATAACAAATTTTTGAAATGCACTCAGAAGGGAAGACCCTGGGGGGGTAGATATCATTAGCTGAGCCAAATGGTTTTGAAGAAGGGACTAAAGGTGAGGAGATTCAAAGGACACTTAAATTTGGGTACTCTTTCCCCACTCCTACTCTCCCTCATTTGTCCAGTTTCTTTTTAGCTATTCCTCTTCTCCCTTTCTCATTTGACAAAGATCCTATGTGCATAAATGATTCTGTATTTTTTAAAAACTGGCTTGTTTTTTTAAAGTCTGAGTGGGTAATAAAATAGTACCACTTTTCTAAAAAGAAATAAAAAGAGACCATGGGTGGGATTCACCTCACAAGTCCTGTAAGTAGAAGCTTTGCGTGAGAACACCCACTTGCTCAGCTGGGCCTTCCCTTTCCTCCCTTGCACCCCACCTGCACCCCCCAAAATTAGCTTGTAGGGCATCGGGAAAGCTCCTAAAACAGAACATGGGACAAAGGGGTATTGTTCTGTTTGGCAAGCTGAAATGCTTGGGCAAATTGAATGCTTGGAAGAGCTCAGTGTTGAATTTCACCCCTGGCCTTTCCTGTTTTCTTTGTCACGTGCTATGAAAGTTTACCCATCAGTGTTTCATTTTTAAAAATTATAATTATTTTACAATCAAAATGCCTGTCTTCTCTCATTACTGTGAGACTCTAGGGCCACATCCGCACCATATATAGAAAATAGTACTGTACCTCTTTAAACAGTCATGGCTTTCCCCAAAGGATCCTGGGAAGTGTAAAGGGTGCTGAAAGGGGAATAGAAGGTCTGAGTTCTCTGGTCCTGTTAGCTAGGGATGATGGGAGTTGTAGTCCCAAAACATCTGGAGGGCCGAGTTTACCTATGCCTGTTGTAGCCCTATGAACTCCAACTCCCATCAGCCTTAGACAGCACAGCCTAATGGTCGGGATGATGGGGCTAGAATCTGACAACACCTGGAGGGCTCTAAGGTGAAGGCAGGAGACTTGTGAGGAAGAAGGGAAGAGAGCCTCAATAGCTTAGTAACAGGGAGTTTTATTCCATTCTTCTATGGACATGTGACTGGCCTTTTCCCTCCATTCCTGTTTCCAGCCCTTGAGGGAGGAAAGCCAGCCCCTGTTGACACTTGTTTCCCTGCCAGTCCAGCCTAATGTCAGCTGCCTTCCTCTTTCGTAACAGGGCAGGAAGCAGAACCTTGAAGGGTTTTGTGTTGTTGACAGCCATCAGGGGGTCCCCAGGGTTCAACTCTAGCTCAGCCTAGCTTGATGAGCTGAATGTAGCTCTCAGTCCTTTTAATATAATCAGCAAATAGCCAAAATTCCTTCTACAATTAAATATATTCAATTACATGGCCAAACACTAATTTAGATGGAGGGAGAAATTAAGCAGGCAACGGTCTCCTGTGAGAACAAAAAGGCCAAAAATGAGATGAGGAGTAATGGAATAAAAGTTTTATTTGATAGAAGGGAGTGCAGGCAAGTTGCAACCCAGCTGAAGATGGGAGGGAAGAATCCTCTCATCACACTTCAGAAGGCAGAGCTTTCAGATAAACATTGAGCTCATCAGGGACCTGGGTAATTGGATATGGAGAATCCTTCTTCAAAGTTGTCAGTTCAAATCTAGTGCAGCTCAGTTATGATGGGGAGTTACTGAGATCTGAAGATTGTTTGTCGGCCTTTGTGAGATGTATTAGGTGGTCGAGCTCCACTCCCCAAGGACAACTGTCTGTATAAGAAAAAACACCACTGTACAGTAATTAGTACAGATTCTCAGACTTCTCTTCCAAAGATGATTATATATGAAGTTTATATAATGTTTAAAGAAAAATTATTCTAGGCATTTACAAACAAGCAAATAGCTCCATATTAGAGATGAGGAATTCACAACAATCATAATTGGTGGTAAAACAGTTTCCATGTTAACTGTGATCTTTGGTCAGATCTGTTCCATTCAGAATAAAAATGTCTGCATAGTTCACCTGCGAGGCTGTTGCCAAATAATTAATTCTGGGTATATTTGGCACATTTAACACCCTAAAATATCTGGTTGCTTGGTTTATACAGAAGCTGCTATACATTGATGTTGCTGGCAAATTTCCCACTGACTTCAGTGGTGCTGAGCAGCAGTTTCTATGTTTGAAAATAACAGATTATACACCATAAAATAATGAGTTTGTCATGATACTTAAAAAAATATAGATATCAATGGACTGATTATTTTCCTGTGGTTCCTCTTCTGTATGCAAAATTTTGTTGCATACTTTTTTTCAGACATTTGGAGGAATATTACTTTAAACATACTTGATATATATAAAAAGCATGTTTAAACAGCAGAAACACAATTTAGCATAATTTTAGGCTTTTCGACTTTTAAAAGATGTACAAAATCATGACATACATGATGATGTGTTTACTGTACATGAGCTAATTGCCTTAGCTACACGTGCATATTAAAGATTCGCTTTCTTTCAGAGGGAGTATAATGTTGAGCACTCACCTGCTATATCACTCTTACCATAGCAGCACATATGTAGTTTTTATTCTTAAAAGATGGCAAATGCTGGCAAGGCTGCCCCTTCCTCCTCCCCAACAGGAACCTGACAGTTTGTCAATTTTTCTGCAGGTTGTATACTATTCTTCTTTGTGAGCCACAACACACATCAACCTTGGTGCTTTGAAAGCAATACAAACATGTACAGAAAATCAATACAAACAGGTACATATTGAAAATATTTGAAGAAAAGTATTGTCATACATCTCATCCTTAGGTTTTTCTGTTCTCCCAGTGTATTATATAGGGAAATCCTACCACTGTATTTGAATTTTACTTCGGAAATTATCACAAAAAGGATAAAAAGTAGGTGGGAATGGGTCATCTACTGACATCCCTATTGATGCTTACTTGGAAGTAAGTCCCAGAATGTTCAGTGGGACTTACTCTGCAGCAAGTGCATTTAGGATTGCAGCCTAAGTGTGCATCCAGATACCTGTAACTTGAGTTGTGAGTCCGCTGTGCATGAGTATTCATCAGTTTTTGTTCACCTTTTCCTTAAGGAAAAACCATCCTATTCATAGCTGAACCTGGCTGTGCTGTGTTGGCTAGCTGCTTACAACATCGTGAGGCCACTTATTCCCCTTTTAAATTTTTCAGCTTTTTAAAAAAAGATTGGCTTTACAAAAAACAAAAAAAGCAAGTGAAGAGTCACATCAAAGTGCAAGTAGATAAACAGGTACCGCTCCGGCGGGAAGGTAAATGGTGTTTCCATGCGCTGCTCTGGTTCGCCAGAAGCGGCTTAGTCATGCTGGCCACATGACCTGGAAGCTGTACACTGGCTCCCTCGGCGAGTAAAGCGAGATGAGCACCGCAACCCCAGAGTCGGCCACGACTGGACCTAATGGTCAGGGGTCCCTTTACCTTTACGTCTGTCCATAGCATCCCAACATAAAAAGAAAGCAGACACACCCCAATGGGAAATTTGTGCTATGACGCCAGTTTTTAAATATGTCTGTAGGTATCCTGATGCTCTCCATAAACTCTTAACCAGACTGTTAGGCTTTTAGATTTGTGGAGAAACCACTCAGATTTAATAAAGAAAAGTTTCTAAGTCATGTGCCTGTGGTTTATATATTAGGCTCAGCAATCATAAAGCTAATATAATAACTATCAAACAGTATTGAAAGGACTATCACTGCAGTGGTGTAGGGGGAAATAATCTCTTGCAGATAGTATTGGCTTTGGCCCCATAGCCTTAGCCCTCAGACTTGTCCATGTATAGCCACAGAAATAAATATAGTGAGTACTTCTGGGCATATATACAGAATACCTTACCTTTCCTGTCTCCACACACTTAGAATGAAGGAATACCGTAGATGTGCATTCTTCAGTTCAGGCTGGGATCCTAGCATACCTTTAAAGGCCGCTTGCCCTCATTTCCACAGACAATATTTTGAGAACACAGTGTTGGAGGAAGACATGTCATTACATATATTGCAGGAAGTTTATGAACAGAACCATCTTGGCTCATTTCCACCGGTGTCGATTATTCAAAGAGAATTAAGATGTTAAGGATTTAGCTCTTGGTTTAAAGGCATTTTTGAGTGGGCATGAAAGCTTATTAAAATGACATTATCTGCTCATATTCTAGGTCAATTACAATATTTTTTTTAAATCCATATACCACTGTGCAACACCTCAAATTATATTTTACTATTTTAGAAAGTACTAATCAATATCCACTTAACTGTATACAGTAGTTTATTTATTTCTTTTGGGATCTTTCGATTTACAATTGCCATGTAAACCCCGAAATCTCAAAAGGCGCTAGTCCCTAATAAAGACAATACGATTATAACCAATTAATATCCCTCCTAGTTTCAAATCCAGATGTACAGTTTTTGTTTCATCCTCCCAAAATCATGGTTTGGATTATACAAATTCTCGGGCGGGGTTTTTTTTTTTAAGGTATTCGGCAATTTAATTAGCCAGCGGCACCACTTACTTGGGAGCAAGTCCCGCTGAATTCAGTAGGTCTTTACCTCTGAGCAGTATTGCGCCGTTCCACCATTATTCCCATAGGCAGATTCAGACCACACCCGCGACTGCGTAGACCAATGGCTGCTCCCGCAGCCACATATCCCCACAAAGCAATGGCGGCTTAAGCTGCGCCTTCCCCTCCTTACCCCCGCAGAGCAAAGGCGACTTTTACGCGCCGTCATATGACGTCACATTCTACAAGCGAGCGCTGTTGAGTGTGACGTGTCAAGACGCCCAAGAACGCTATGCGCGAGGCTGTGGAGCCGCGGTCCGGCTACGGATGCTGCCGGGTCGATTAAGCAAGGTAATTCCGATTCCCTCTCCGCGCGCTCCCTGCAGCCCCGAGTGGTTGCCTAGCAACTGAGCCAGCTTGCCCGTAGGAGCGCGGGCCCTGTCTTTGTGGGCCTGGGCGAAGGTGCGCCCTTCCTGTGGAGGAGGGAGCAGGCATAGGGCTCCCTCCCCAGGGACGTCCCCACAGCTGCGCCCTTTGGCACGGTCCTCGAGACCTGGGAGGGGACCTCTGCGGCCTCCAGTTGCTGCTGCTTCGTCTTCCCTTGTGGCGTTTCTGTGCCTCAAGAGCCCCTTGACCAGGTGGAAGTTCACCAGGGGAAGTTTTCTCTCTAGGGGTGGGAGGGAAACGCTGCAGCTGCTGGATGTTTTGCCCGCCATGCAGCAATTCAAGGCACTGTAACTGTGCCAGAGGGCAAGGCGGGGGGGGGGAGGAGAGAGAGGGAGTGACTCTGCCCTTAAATACCTGAGCTAATGTAGCTGGGTGTGTGTTTGTGATTCGCATACCCCCCTCTAGGGTTTTGGCAAAAGGCGTATTAGGGAGGATTTGGAGAAGACAGTGCTCTCGCATAATGAGCTTTGGGAAGGGATGTGTATTTAGGATTTTAGGCCTACCACTAAAAACTGCATTTCTGAGTGCAAGGCCACTTGGTAGTTGTGGAAAAGAAGGGTGCCCTTTGGTTTTCCCCCTTGCCCTTCAAAGCAAGGTGCTTCTAGTGGGGGATTTAATGAGACTATTAGATTGTTGCTGTATGATTTATTGAAATAAAAGGGGGTGAGGGAATCCTTCCCTCAGCCTTCCCTTATATGATACTGGGAGGGGGGAATGCTGTGACGTTTTAGGGCAATTGTTGTAGGTATGGCTGTGGAAAGTTATTAAGTGGTTAGTAAAGGTACAGTAAAGGTAAAGGGACCCCCTGACTGTTAGGTCCAGTCACGGACGACTGGGGTTGCAGCGCTCATCTTGCTTTATTGGCCGAGGGAGCTGGTGTTTGTCCGCAGACAGCTTCCGGGTCATGTGGCCAGCATGACTAAGCCGCTTCTGGCAAACCAGAGCAGCGCACGGAAACGCCATTTACCTTCCCGCTGGAGAGGTACCTATTTATCTACTTGCACTTTGACATGCTTTCGAACTGCTAGGTTGGCAGAAGCAGGGACGGAGCAATGGGAGCTCATCCCCTCATTGTGGGGATTCAAACCGCCGACCTTCTGATCGGAAAGCCCTAGGCTCCAACTTGTAGAGTGGTACCTCTGGTTACATACTTACCGTAATTTGTTCCGGAGGTCCGTTCTTAACCTGAAACTGTTCTTAACCTGAAGCACCACTTTAGCTAATGGGGCCTCCCGCTGCCACGCGATTTCTGTTCTCATCCTGAAGCAAAGTTCTTAACCCAAGGTACTATTTCTGGGTTAGCGGAGTCTGTAACCTGAAGCGTATGTAACCTGGAGCGTATGTAACCAGAGGTACCACTGTATTGGCAATACAATGACTTCTAGGTAGGACTTGCTCATAGGTAAGTGTGCATATGATCTTAGCTTCGGTGTTGCTCATAGATAGGGAACCTATAGCCCTCCATATGCTGTTGGATACCAGCTCCCATGAGCCTCAGCCAGTCAGGGACAACTGTAGTTCTAGTCCAGCAACATCTGGATAGTAAGTTACAGGTTCCCTATCCTTGCCTTAAAGTATGGGGCTGTCTTCCACCTTTCAAGATACGAGTATTGAGACGAAACGTGAGCATAGCCTAGTGAAAATATGGTTCAGAGCTATGGCAGCTGCATTTGTGGTTATAGCTTCAAAGCAATGGAGATTCAGCTGGGACCTTGGAGTCAACCCTTAGTCACCATGAGGCAAACAGGCAAGTGGCTGATTACAAGCCTATTTTATTGTAAATAATGAAAAATAACATAACAATCCGTTGTTAATGCAAGCCCCTTTTAGGTTGCTGAAAGGACTGCCAGTCAACACAATTGAACACATTATTAAATAACAGATTTCAGCCATTACACTTGCCTATGTGGGCTTATGAAGAACAAAATAATAAAATGTTAGCCAGACAACTGTAATATCTGCCAATATTGGCACATGATTTATTGCCTTCTGTGTATTACTATGTACCATAATACAGGCTGTCTATCCACAGTATTATTTTAAAAGCAATTGTCATGCATCCCATTACTTTATTTATTATGTTTCTGAGAAAGCCAAAAGTTTTTAAAAGGATGTATTCATACACATCTCAAATTTAAATAGGAAAAAAAATCATTAAAACATAAACATAAGGACACTAAAGGAGAAACCTTATAATAAGGAAAAGGATTTTGCTTAATAATACTTCGTTCGGCATTCCAGCAGTTTCTAAGCCATTTCCATTCTTCTCCAAACACATCAATTTTGTTTCTCTTCTCTAACACAAAAATATATTATGTAATTTTATTCATGATTTCTTTGCCCCATAATTTTCTATACCATTCTTTCAGAGATGGAAAAAGAAATTGTCTCTTTAGTTTTCCAGTACAGTATGTTGCAAATAAAAGTATAGCTGCAACAGTGCCCTTTTCTTTCAGGAATAGTTGTTTCAGAAAACCTTTAGGCATAATCCTAAACACACTCACAAGGGAGTAGGCCCCACTGAACACAATGTGTTATTAAACTTAATTTTTGGTTTGGAGAAATATGAGCTTAAGTATATTGTTATATTATTAGCAGAATGTGTGACCAATAAGTTTTGTTCTTACACACATGTCCCCCAACTTTCTGCAAAACCTACCTTTCTTTCATCTTGCTTTGAACTTACTTCACTACCATTAGAGTGTTAGACAACACTGTGATAGTAATTTATAGAAATTGTCTGAGTACTAAATATTTTCACCCAAATATATTTCTGCAAGATTACTGGCAGCTTAACTTTTAAGGTCTCCCATCACTCATATATATATATATATATATATATATATATATATATAGGGGACGCAGGTGGCGCTGTGGGTTAAAGCCTCAGTGCCTAGGACTTGCCGATCGAAAGGTCGGCGGTTCGAATCCCTGCGGCGGGGTGCGCTCCCGCTGCTCGGTCCCAGCGCCTGCCAACCTAGCAGTTTGAAAGCACCTCCGGGTGCAAGTAGATAAATAGGGACCGCTTACCAGCGGGAAGGTAAACGGCGTTTCCGTGTGCGGCTCTGGCTCGCCAGAGCAGCGATGTCACGCTGGCCACGTGACCCAGAAGTGTCTCCGGACAGCGCTGGCCCCTGGCCTCTTAAGTGAGATGGGCGCACAACCCCAGAGTCTGTCAAGACTGGCCCGTACGGGCAGGGGTACCTTTACCTTTACCTTTATATATATATATATGTATTTCCAGACCCTCTTCTGTCCCGATATGTAAGCCACCCTTACTCTGAACCAACTTGCAAGGCTTCTTCAACACTTTGCTGTGCATGTTTCATTTTCTGAGGGGCAAACTAAATATGACAGTCTTTGCCTTTAACATACAGATTTTAAAAAAATGCTATTAGCAGCTGTCTGGATGGCTGATAAATATTGGGATGGAGGACATGTGGAGGGAGAGTTTACCCATTTTCTGACTTGCAGTTACAATGGAAATAATTTTGTGAAAACCTGTAAAGTTCCCATCGGCACTTTGGGAGCTTTCCCTTAATGCAGAGAGCACATCTGGAGAATGCTCCACATCTGCTGTGATCCCAGTGATTTTCAGTCCCCTCCCAAGTGGATGGTTAGTACATTTTAAAAGGAGTTTAAATCAGACACACATTTAACATTGCATAGTTTATCCCTGAGCAGAGGCCAATTTAGCCACACATTTGGAGGTGTAATGCCAAGGAAACTGACCAAGTGATTGAGGAGTGGTGCTCCAAAGCAAATATGGAGTGCTGCAGCCTGTGAAGATGTCCTCACTCTCTTGAGTGGAGCTGTCTTCCCCACAGAAAAAAACGGGGATGATTATACACGTAGGAGCTCTACTTGTGGGTAGCAGTGCATATGGTAGTCTGTCTCAGAGGGAGCTTTTTAAACTGTTGCTATTATTTCACACACTGGCAAATCCAAGTTATGCAATTCAAGTTGATGAGGACTCTTGCATGACAAACCCACTCTTTTCCCCAAATCAGACATTTCACAATAAGGAAAGTCATTGGATGCACCGGAAAGTGGAGAATGATGATTGCTTGATGTCATGTAACTTCCCTGTATATTAATCAAAATGAATGCTCGATAAGTAGCCAACATCTTCTAACCTCCCCACAATCTTTGTGCATATTAATAAGGATAAATGCTCAATAAACAGTTCATCTGGAAGCAACCAGAGTATTTCTAAAAGTGCAAGATGTAAGGATGGAGATAACAGGATAATAGCATTCTCAAATGATATACATAATAGAGGAGCAGCTCACAGGCGAATTTAATCCACAAGCACATTTTATATCATGCAATGAGGTATGAACATGGTTTCACTTAGAACCCCTTTGACTAATGATATGAGATAGGGCTGTAGCTAAATACAGCTTTGTGCTACTATCATCTGGTAATGCATGGGAAACAGCTTGCCGGTTTTAGGGAGGCTTATCTTTTGGAAGAGTGACTAATTTGCCTTTGCATAAATAGGAGTTCAAAGGAAATGAATGCTGTTTATCCAGGATTTAGGGAAGATTTTGTAAAATAGATCTAGTCCTGTGAAGCTCTAACCACCTCCAGTTTCCTAGTATCTGGGATTTTGTTTTGTTTTGTATCTCTGGTCCTAAAATACAAAAACCTGAGAGAAAAGGAGATTCTGTACTAGCTTTATACGTTGCAGAATTGTTTCAAAATAACAGAAATTGCATTATATAATAAGGTCACCAGAATTATACCTTGTTTTCTCATGTAAGATTAATTTTGATTTATGGAAATTTGGATAAGGATAGGAGGAGAAATCTCTTTCTAGGTAGAATAGTATTAAGACTGAACTCATTGACTTTTTTATTGTAGGAAATTTGTTTATACAGTATGCAATCTTGTAAGTGAACTGTTGGAACACATGTTGCATCTTTGAATTTAAACTGACAGATGTGCAGTTAAACTATTTTAGCCTCATGAACAAAACTAGTCTAGTTCTAGTGTCTTACAGAACACACCATTACATTGCCTTTTAAAAATTGTTTTTATTAAAGGATTTTCATGGTTAACAAGGGTACATACAACTTCTCTGTTTTCAGAGGTATGTGCCTGTAGTGGTGCAGCCTCTCCAGCATTTAGGTGAGGTTCCTGGGTGTATCAGCGCCAGCTTCCGAGGTGTTAAAGGTAAAGGGACCCCTAACCATTAGGTCCAGTTGCAGACAACTCTGGGGTTGCGCTCATCTCACTTTATTGGCCGAGGGAGCCAGCGTATGGCTTCCAGGTCATGTGGTCAGCATGACTTAAGCCGCTTCTGGCGAACCAGAGCAGCACACGGAAATGCTGTTTACCTTCCCGCCGGAGTGGTACGTATTTATCTACTTGCACTTCGTGCTTTCAAACTGCTAGGTGGGCAGGAGCTGGGACCGAGCAACAGGAGCTCACTCCGTCGCGGGGATTCGAACCATCGACCTTCTGATCAGCAAGCCCTAGGCTCTGTGGTTTAACCCACAGCGCCACCCACATCCCGAGGTGTTAGGTACCATCTATAAATTAGTTTCAAAGTCAGTTCTTTTCTTTTGGTTGAGATGTACTTAAAGGGTGGTTTAGATCATAGTTTAAACAGAGTTTTGAACACAGTTTTGAAGGGTCTTGAGTAGTAGCTTGTATATTGTGGATTCCATCCCCTTGCTGTGTCCCTCTGTTGTTAGAAGTTTATAGAAGGTGTTCAGAGTCCTTTGACTGCTGGGTTATTTAAGAAGGTGTGCAGTTGGTGTTGGGTCAGCCAGGGTATACAAACTAGGGGACACCTAGTTTTCCCTAGTTTGTCTTTTATTTTTTGTGTTAGTATGGGTTTGTCATTTTTGTAGAAGTCTGTTAGGCTGTGTAAACCTTTGACTTGTCATGTTTTTGTTTGGAAGCTGTAGGCTGCATGGTGGAATAGTGGGTGGTGGCCAGGGGGATTAATGGGTTTGGGGGCACTTTACCTGCTTTCTCCTTCCATACTTTAAGCATGGATTGTGTGAACCTGTTTAGTGTTGTGAGGATTTTCTTTAGTTTGTTTACAAGGAACGGATACACTGGTACTTCCAGTTGCATCTCTCTCCATGTGCAACCATTGTTTTCTTTAAAAAAAAAGCTGACAAAAATAGCTTTGTGTTAAACACTTTGGCTGGCGCATTCATAATGCTTCTTAATCATTCATAATGGTTTAAGAATTCATGCGTGCTCCACAGGTTCAGACTCAACTTTTCCCTCTTGGATGTGAATTTTCCTCTCCCTTTCATTTTCAAAGCTAACCCATGTTACATCTGTACTGTATCAAACTGCAATTTGCAAATATGTTTCTAACTGTGGTTGCAAACTGGCTTGGCACTAACCATTGTTAAAAGTGGGTTTGTGAGCTGTGGTTTGAGCTAAACGTGGCTTTGTTCCATTAATGGCATTTAAAAGTAACTTGCTACTATTCATTCTTAGGGCAGTGTTTTGTACCGCTATCCATAAGAAATTGGGCAGGCAGACTATGATATTTAGTGAATAAGTGACATATTTGCATCTGATCTACAATTTTGGGCTGGCTTGGCAGCTATGTCAAAAAATTTAGTTGCCCACTCCCTGCCTATCATTCTCCTGCCACCTTCTTTCCATCCCTCTTCCACCCACTGGCCTTTCCCAAGGGAAAAGAGAAATGTACATGCGGTTGAGTGTACTTGAGTGCTGCTGCTTTAATATACTTGCAGCATCTTCAGGGAACAGCATGCAACCCTGGAGCTGGGAAGCAGTGCAGATGACAATTCACAAACTGTGATAATCCTTGCCCAGCTCTCCAGGTTGACCGACTTTAGGGTGGTGCCCAAGTGGAATTGTGGGAGTCTGTAGATACCAAAAGCATTCTGTTTGGTAAGTCTCACAATGCTCTCCTAGTTTTATGAGTACTTTAAAGAGAAACTTGAGTGTTTCTTAATTACAGTTTGGGATATTTTACAAAAAGACTGCCTAGTAGGCATTTTAAATGCCTGCTATGAGTTATTACTAGAGATACCTTCTGCATTATGAATGTTTTAATAAGCTCTTCCTGTTTTCCACATATTATGAAGTATCATATATCTCACAGCTAGGAATAATATCCAGCTAGGAGCAAATCCCATATGCTAAGAGCAAACTCATTCTCCAACTTGTGTAGCCCCCAAAAGCAAAAGAGGAAGGTATCAGCAGGCTGTGTGTTTAAAGGAGGGAGGCTAAGTCAGCTCAGTGTACCGTGCAGTGCTGGTTGACTGCTGGAGTTGGGGAATGCAAACTAATGCGGAGGGGAAATGGAAAGGACTGTTCTGGAATAGGCCATGATTGATTGGCTGGCTAGAACTCTGAACAAGAGCACTCCACACTGCAATATTTGTGGCAGGAGTTATAAATGAATGCAAGCAGGATGACAGCCAAAGCTAGGACACTGTGAAACAGGAGGGGAGGCACCAGCATGTTCAGGAGAACCCCAATGTTAGCAAAAAATTCTTAGGGACCATTCGGTCTCCACAAAACAGTTCAGTTAAGGCGGAGTATGCTTAGTGGTCACTCATTGAGTGAGTGAATGGAAAAGTGGGTGAAACAGAATAGAGCAGCCTGGATGAGGCTATGGCTGGCTGGAATATTGTACAGAAACACTTTACAACATTTTGTTGCAGGGCCCACTTATATATATTTCAGTGGTGATGCAGTTTTGTGGTTGGAACAATTTGTGACTGCTCTTCTTCCCCCAGTTGTGGTGACAGAATTACTTTTGTGATGGTTTGCTAAATGCCATATGAATATAAGAAATAGGATTAGGTGCATACGAAGTCAGCTCTAACTAGCTCAGTTTTGTGTATAGTACACTGTCTGGTTGTGGCACTCCAGAGTTTCAGATGGGATATTCTCAGGGGTTGAACCAGGGATTTTACTAGAACCCCGAGATGCACTTAATGGAAATGTAGTGAATGAAAGCAAAGGTAAATCAAACTCTCTATGTATGTTCTGTTTCAGATTTTCCTTGTGCCTGCTGGCAATGTCCATGATCTTGTCTGCCTCGGTGGTCCGTGTGAGAGATGGACTTCCTTTATCTGCTTCTACTGATTATGAGCAAAACGTTGGTGTGCAGGAGTGCCAAAAATACTTCAAAACTATTGCAAAGAGACTTTCTCAGCTTCCTGATAGATGCACACTTCATGCAGGACTGTATAACCTAAAGTAAGTATTATTTGGGATTTTATCTTGTTTTAATCTTGTTTCATATACAACTGTTGGCTGCTATAATAGGGAGTGAAACAACTATTTGCTTTTTGGGGGGGAGGACTAGGTTAGCTTTAAGTGATGATGTATTTTCATAAATCTTAAGTATGAAGGCATTTGTACAATTGCTTCATTCCTCATATAAGTAAGCACATAAATTGTGGTAATCCTCAGAGATCCTGTTTTGCATTCCACTGCCATGAGACAGGGCCTTTTTGGTGGCAGCATCTCAACTGTGGAATGTGGGAATATGGTCATTTGTCCATAAGAGCATGGGCAAAAGTTTATTATTGCAAGGATGATTTCATAAGCAGAAAGCATTGCTTGGAAGCATGAGCAGCGCGTGGACAGCTCATGCCATCCAATGATTGGTCCACGTAGTATAACATGATCAGCTGCGTGGTCTGGTGTGAGAACATGAGACTAATGTATTGTATTGTCTTTTATCTGCTGACTGAGGCAAAGTTTTCTCCTTGAATTTGTATCTTTCTTCTGCTCTCAATAAAATGTTGGGCTGCAGCAGCTTCTAGAGAGAGCTGCGGCCAGATTTCTGCAACCCATCTTGGTGTGAGATGATTATTTATGGATGGCGAGCGGGTTCTCGTCAGTGGAACTCCCTCCCAAAGAAGGTTAGACTGGCCCCATCTCTGATATCTTTAAAACAAGAGGTTAAGACATTTTTCTTCTGTCAGTCTTCTAGTTTTAAATTTGTCTGTTCGGATCCCCATTTTTGTGGGGAGAGGAGAATCTGTTTTATGTAGCTCTTCAATGCTCCCCAGTTTTTAATTGTAATGAAAATTTAATTGTTATAAATGCAGTAATAATAATAAATTTTATTTATATCCCGCCCTCCCCAGCCGAAGCCGGGCTCAGGGTGGCTAACAACAATAAAACAGTACAACAGTACAACACAACACAACTCTAAAATCATTCCTTATAAAACTAATTCAAATAAATTTTGTTTTTTTGATATTTAGAAATCATTTTATAAATATATTTATATTTTTTATAAATATTGTTTATAAATATTGTTTCAGTATTGCTTAACAACAACAAAACAACAACAACAACAACAACAACAATTTGCATCCTGCCTATCTTACTGGGTTGTCCCAGCCCCTCTGGGTGGCTTCCAGCACATATAAAAACATAGGAAAGCATTAAACCTTAAAGAGCTGCCTTCAGATCTCTCCTAAAAGATATATAATTACTCATCTTCTTGACATCTGGTGGTAGGGCATTTCACAGGGTGGGAGCCACTACCGAGAACACCGTCTCCCTGGTTCCCTGTTGCTTCACTTCTTGCAGTGAGGGAACTGCCAGAAGTCCCTCTGTGCTGGATCTCAGTGTCCAGGCTGAACCATGTGGGTGGATATATAAGGCATATAAGGGCAGAGTCATCAGAAGGCAAATCAAGTGATTATCTTGATATAGTGGTCTGACATAAACCCTAGTATATCATAGGCAGCCAAGCCTTGGACTACCCTTCTGGAAACAGAGATGCTTTTCCTTTGAAGTGTTTATGAAATGAATCTAATGCGGCAAAATATGCTGTGAACACATGGTGGGAGCAGTAGTGTGATGTCATAGCACATTATGCCATTTTGTTCCATTGGTTGTTTACCTTTAGTTTTTGAAGCATATCAGTTGGGACTCCACCTGCTGAGAGTGTTGGGTCACTCCTCCCTATAGTTTTTATTTCATTTTCCTACAGACTTCAATATATTTTGTGTCTAAGACCATGAGTTTGTTGGCAGTGCTTTTTCTTTTTGTCCAATAGGTTATAGAAAAACCCAGCATGCCTTATGCACACCTAGATGGGCTATGTTTATCTGGATTAAATTACAGCAGTGTACAGCAGCCATAAAACCATGTGTATCTTTAAGCTGAAAACATAAATTTCAAGCCTTTCTCATTGCCTTCATTTTTCTTGTACCAAAACCATACTTTGGAATGGTTTATTTGAAATGAGTTTGTGTGTGTGCTACAGTGTGTGTGTTTCATGATCTTAATAATTAAGTGGGCCCTAGACCAAATGGGGAATGAATTATTTGTAAGTAGATGCAAATGGAGTTGGGGAGAGAATCAATATTCACAGTTCAAAATTAGATAATTCGTATTATTATCTGATGTGTACATTTCTGGCACTGACCTTTATAAACATACTTCCCTAAGTACTCTTGATAAATCTCTGGTGTTTAGTATATCAGTATATCAGTCTAATTATTTTTAAAGTGTCAGATGTACAGTATGTACCTAAAATTGTCCTAGAATTATTGTTTTGAATTGCACAAGGAATGATGAACTAATGCAGTGTTTTAACAGAATGTTTAATAAATAAAGAGTGTAAGCATATGCCAAAATTTCAATTAGATCTGGGGAGTTTTCCAGCTTCTGATGAGTTCTTTTAATGCCATCACTGAATACTGACGAAGAAGCATCATTGCTAGGGCAGGATTTCATTCTCTGGCTCATAAAGATAATTCTGAAGAGCTTTTTTGTTTTGGGTTTTGGAATGAAGATGTCCTTTTATGCACAACCAGTAATTAAAACATTTAGAGGTTAAAGAGGGGAAGGCCACCTGCCCTCTTTGATCTGTTTCTTTCTTCTCACTTTAGAGAGGAAAAATCCTCATACTCTTCTGCTTTTTACTTGTGGTGGGACACACCCGGGACCTTTTCCTTTTGAAAACAATGTTACAATTTCTCATGAATATTGATGCTTTCATTACACTCAGAGCCATTTTTCTTGTTCTTACAGCTCAGAGAGCTGCTCTAGTCAAGCTGTAGATGCATGAATTTAATTCTGAAGCATTAAACACATTTTAAAATGTTTTTGTTTTGTTTTGTAGTTTTATTAGTTCATTGGGAGTGAGTTACATGATGCTCTGCACTGAAAATTACCCCAGTGTCCTGGCCTTCTGTTTCCTGGATGAGCTTCAAAAGGAGTTCATCACCACATACAACATGATGAAGACAAATACAGCTGTTAGACCATACTGTTTCATTGAGTTCGGTAAGGAGGATTCACCACTTTCTTTAATGATGGACTTGTTTTAGATTTATAAATATATAATTTTAGATTTAATCTATATATAGATTTTAACTGCTAATTTTATTGTGTCAGCTAAGTAATAATAATAAAAAAGCTTTTTGTAAGCCACCTTGAACACTTTGGGGTGGAAAGATACGTGTTTTACACACACATTATATATATATATATACACGTATCTTTCCACCCCAAAGTGTTCAAGTTGGCTTACAAAAAGCTTTTTTATTATTATTACTTAGCTGACACAATAAAATTAGCTGTTAAAATCTAAACATAACCACTGTTTGAGCCACAAACCTTTACTGTGATATATAGCCCATTCTTCCAGCACCTTACAAAAAAAGAGAGAGCTTTCACCTGTCTCACTTCTCCTCCCCCTGTGTGCTGTGCTGGGGATTCACCAATTTCTTAGATTCCAGATGCCCTAAGAATATGTCGAAAATGAAGAAGCCTGTGGGCTTTCCCCTTTAAGCACGTATTTTGCTCTTACATATGTATAGTCGTATGCTTTTGTTGGGAAAGAAAGTTCATCATTATGGATGCTGTTAATTCTCATATTATGTGTGTCGAAGTAAAACAGGCTTGTTTTATTTTGTAAGAATATATTCTGAATTGCATGAAAAGCTAAACAAAATGCAATTCATTAATTATATTAGCCCTACTTTCAGGCTTGTCAGTGCATGAGTCATTAGTTTATTTATAATTAGATTCCTAGCGCTTAATTTTTTGGTGCTGCAAAATTAATTAGCCCATGATATATTAGTTATAAAGTAGCAACAATATTAAAACCTTCCACAATGGATGTAAGAATTCCAAATAATGAATTTAAATGTGTCTCAGAGACTTATATTGCCCATAAAGCCATGGGGTCTCAAATGATTTTATTAACATATGTCTAAGGGGGTTTTGTTTTAATTTTACACAGATAATTTCATTCAGAGAACCAAGCAGAGATATAACAACCCACGGTCTCTGTCGACAAAGATAAACCTTGCTGACATGCAGACGGAAATCAGGCTGAGACCACCTTATCAAATTTCCTTGTCTGAATTGGGTTCAGCCAATGGGTATCCACATGTACCTCTTCCAGAATACAAAGGTACTGGGAAAATATCTACAGGTGAGTTTGTTTCCTTTAACATAATTTTGCTTGGAAGGTTCAAAACTGGAGCAATTTGCTTATACCAGTTTTGTAAATCTTGGGACCAAACTAGATGTCATTCTTGTTGTTTAGCCTGTCTTAAAATAAAATAAATGGCCATTGCAATGGGCCTATTCCGGATCAGGACTGTGGCATGGAGAGATTACTTTAACCCTTTGCCCCTGCTGCTTTCCTGATTAGAATCTCTCCCACCCACAACACAGCACCTTCAGTTTGCAGTGGGAGGAAAGGTCCCATTGTTTCCCTCAAGGTCAAATGACATGTCTAATTTGATCCTAAAATTTTGCTAAATCTGAGGTCTTGCTAATGGCTCCACCATATTATTCCACTCTTGTAACAATCAACAAGCTTGAATTTGTGAATATAAGTAAAAAGCCACTGCAAAATTTCACTTGTCTCTAGAATATGTGATTCTGGATTAGAATGATGGCCATGAATGTAGGGAGGAAGCTACATTTAACTATGAAGCTCACTGAGGTTTGATGGAAATTGTTATCTCATATAATCTGTTTATTCCGACATGTTTGTTTTAGAGTAAAATACATGTAGAATAGAAATCTGTATTTTTTAAAAAACATGTTTCTTCCAAACAACAACTAAGCTGTGCACAGATTAGTGTGTTCCTTCCAGAGTTTGGAAACAGTGATGCTCACACAGTCTAGTTTTCTTCTTCTGGAGAAATTCCCTTTGTCGCTGCTGTGCTTTCTCTGACTTTATGAACTGCTTTGGAGAGCCTTTTTCTGCTGCAGCTGTTCAATGCAAACAACATGGAATGACACCCCTCTCAATATTAATGTTCCAGCTCATTAACTTCATTGTTGGCACCTTTACACTTCACTGATTTAAACAGAATGATTTAAATATGGTTCAGTAACCTCATTGTCACTCTCTCTGTGTTGCCTAGACTACTGTGGATTTTGCCCTGTTTTATCATATTCATTTTCTGTCACTTGTTGCGGAATAGCACAGTAACTGCTTGTACACACATTCACTATGAATTGGCAGACATTTGTGTGTACCGTTGGCTCTCCAGTAGCACCGATGAATGTCTGCATAAATGCTTATTTTCAGCCACCTCCTCTGCATCTTTTAGCATCACTATAGTTTGTAAGAGAATTGTGCAGTGGGCCCCTCTCTGGATTTGCCAGTGAAGCTAGAAGCTTTCATACTTAGCCTACCTCTCCTTCTGCTTCACAGTGCCCCATTTAGCAAATACACTAAGGCACTAAGCCTATGTACATTTACTTGGGAGGAAGTCCATTAGGATTGATTGGACTTCCTTGTGAGAAACAAAGGAGTGTCTGATTAAGGGGCTAAAAGTGCTGGAGGAGGATAAACTGACAATAGTTTTTGGAAGACTTTTAGGAGATGAAAGGACCCCATTCATTGCCTCCTAGAATACCAATTATGGGTATATTACTTTTCATTTTTTTGTAATATTCCACATTGCTGTCAATTAAAAATATGGAAAAGGATCAGGCTGTCAACTTCTGTGCACTTACTTGCAAGTAAGTACCATTGAGCCCTACTTCTGAGTAAGCATGTTTAGGGTCGCCTATAAATCATTCTTTAAGAGCTGTAACTTATGCATTAGTAGAGCAGAAAAGCAAACTCTGAGAGCCCTATTTCAAGGGTGAGGCTTAACTACTCAGTGGCTAATTGCAGACTAATTTCACCAGCTAGTTCTACATTTTGGAGATTTACAGCTGTGCTCCCACAATCCAAGCCTAATACTGAAGAACTTGGGTGCATTAGTTCAAAACTTATTTTTAACCAGGCCTTGGAGAGTTTCAGTTTTTGCTCATGCAAAATATATTTTTTCCAATGTGCTCTGAGAGTTATGCTTCTTCAGCTTGCTGTTATATATTCTCTAAGCAAGTACTCAGTTTAAAATAAATGGAAAGGGAGTCTCTTAAGCTTATGAGTATTTTCTCATTTAAGTTACAGAATCTTGAGCAGGAAGACACTGAAAAATAGCATTAACATTTTTGGCTCAAACATTAAGGAACACATCTTTAAATATTGATAAGTGTTTTTCCCCCTCTGCCTTCCAGCCCCTCACCAGCGACTGGAACCAGTGACTCTGTCAGGGATTGTTTCCTTTCTACTCAGCCTTTTATGTGGAGCTTTGAATTTAATTCGTGGTTTTCATGCCATAGAGAGTCTTCTGCAGGTACTGTAGCCATGTTTATGACTTTGTAGCAGGGAAAACAGGAATGCCTGGCGTGCTCTGGTGCATGGGGTCACAAAGAGTTGGACACAACTAAACGACTAAACAACTACAAGCAGGGAAAAATAAAAGCCCAGTCTTGGAAGACTTACCTATCAATTTCTTTTTAAAAAATGCTCTTGCAATAAGTGGTAGAGTTAAATCACTTTCTGAATATTGTTTGGATAAGGAGAACCCCCTCTTTTCCCACAGAGGGCTGGCAAGTATGGCCTGCAGGCTGGGTTTGTCCTTCCGAGCTAAGCTGTTTGACATCTCAGCTGGTGGAGCAATATATTTTTCTGTTACTGACATGTTTCAGACCTATGTTGCTAGCTTTTTTTTTTGTAGGGAAGCTGAGCCAGTAGAGAAGTCCAGAATGTTTCACATGTAGACTTTAATAAGATTCTTTGAGTTGGTCTAGCTATTAAACTTTACAACAGAAGTAGGTTTTCTCTGGTGTTTCTCTGACCACCCCATCATTTCTGGGCCGTTTACATGGTGAGTTTGCCTGCCTGCCGTGGATGTCAGTGACATTCATTGTTGGTGGTGGAGGAAGCTCTCAGTGTGATAGCACTGAATCATGTGACAGGTTGTTTGGGGACAAGCAGCTTTCTGTGGGGATGTTGATCCACATGGCCAGTGAACTGTTCTCTTGCATCAGGGAAATCCATGATGGAGTACCTTCTCTCAGTGAATCCCTTTAGAACACAGAATTGCTGCAAATACTCTCTGTATTGAGAGGATCATAGAAAGATGATGAGAGAAGGATCTGGGAAGTTCTACAGTTCACTTACAGCAATCCAAGCTAAAGCTCTGGATGCACTAGTTAAAACTGTTCTTTCCTGTGTTCTCCACTCTGGGAAAATGTTTTGGAGGACTGCACTACACATTGGGAGCTCCTAGAATCGTAGAGTTGGAAGGGACTCAGAGGATTCTAGGCCAACCCCCTGCAATGCAGGAATTTGCAGCTGGGCCTTATGGAGTTATCAGCTCCATGTTCTAACCAGCTGAGCTAAATGGCAGGTGTGAGTTCCAGTCCCATTTCAGATGAATTGCACCACTTTTTCTTTTCAATTCAAATGCAAATGTTTTCAGTGAAATTTAAAATACCCTTTTGGAAAGTCATTTTGAACTGCACACACTATTCTGGATTTCTCTTCTGGCTCAGGATACTAAATTATAATATAATAGGAAAGTAATATATGAATGTTATTACTACCCATGCAATGGTTATAACAAATGAGATGTCCTTGAGGTCTTGTTTCATTTTTCAATATTCCACTAAGCATGTAACAAAGTTATATTGACTTGTACTCTATAATTGCCCACAGATTACAGATAGAAATTACACCTTCCCCATTATCATTGAAGAACCTTCTGATTTGCATGCAATTCTAGTCTTTATTGTTCTTCCTTTTGAAAGTGGTCTTCAACATTTTCTTTTTCTCATAAGGAACTCTTATTTCAGTTAAGAAATGGTGTGTTGCTTGTGTGTAACAATTGCTTTTGTTATGTGCACACATGTTCTGGGAAGTCAGGTTTTCTGTAATGTGAGAAACAAACCAAAATCCATTGTGGAACAGAAATGGAACCCATATCTCCCAGATCCAAAGCTCCTGCTCATACAACTGTTAGATATTACAACTTAAGGAAAGTATATTGTATAATATTTAGCTGCCATCTGTGTAAATACTGCTTTGTGGGTTTTCTTCATTACCTGTTTACTTTTTACTTTGCAGGAGCTGAGCACCATCTAGTGGATGCATGTGATGGCAGCAGATCAGTCTCTTTAAATGTTGATCTGTGGCAATCACTGAAAATGGGCTGCACATTTTGCTTGTTTTAAGAGAAAAAGGGGCACATTTGTGAGAGATGCTAAGGCCCTACATCGGCCTACCTCTTCATAGTCTGTCTCCTGAATTTTTATTTCCAAGTGTTTCTACGTAGTCTGGCTAGAGAAAAATCAAGATTGGCGGGGACAGGCTGCAGGGAGATAAAAAAATGGATGGGGGGGAGGAGTTTAGCACTTGTCACCCATGTACCCCATTTGGTCTTAAATTGAGATCTCTGCTGATCTGCATTTAAAGAGAGGAAGAGTTTTCCCCCAATGATAGCTGTTGTACATTGGAAAAAAAGTGGTCCAGTGGGAATATTTCAGATACCAATTTCAGTAAATGCAGAATAACATTAATTTGATGGTGAACAGATGGCAATACTCACTTGATTTTTGCTAAATGAATGTAGACATACCTATTTAGCTGTTATTACTTAAGCAATGCAGTTAAATGTGTTTTACTGCCTTGCATTTATCATGACCTAAGTGCTGGCTGCTTGGCTGACATTGGGACCAGTTGTGCAACTTCCGTTACTAAATAAGGACACCATTTTTTCCCCCAGAATGACAGAGAGGACCTCAGCTATGTTATTGCCTTTTTCCTCGGCACAGCAGCTTGTTTATATCAGGTAGGATCTTCCTCTTACAAGTCTGAATGATTTTTTAAAAGTTGTAATCCCTTTCTGACTTAGGGCATGTGAGTCCAAAATTAAATGAGTGTGAATAGATTTATTTCAAAGTTTCCTTCTGAGTTCGGTTGGTAGTGGGAAAACTGTACTGCAACTCTAGTTTAGTCTTACTGGACATTTGCATTGAAGTCTACAAAGTACGTAGCTGGTGGATTGCAATAGAGGCTTGACTCCCCCACATTGTCACAATAGATAAGTATCTGAATTTTGGGCAGGGAAAACTGAAGGTGGTTGGGCCTAATGTGGAGCTGTTTGAAAATATAGAGCTGCCTTATAACAAATCAGACTATTAGTCAATGTATCCACAGATACATTTTCCAGAGTCTTTCTGAGCCCTATCTGGCAATTTCTGCATATGAAACGTGTTCTGCCCCTCCCCACAGATGTTATCTCATAATATCACACAAACTAGTCCATGATGAGGCATAACTTAAATCAAACTATGCTTTTATTCTGGAATTTATGGGACAGAATGACAGATTGTTGCCTGCATTTTTTGGTTAAGATTTCTTAGCAGGCAGAGCTTGTCTGAGGCCCAGGGTGAGAGTATTGTTAGAATCAAGTTATAAACTCAAACAAAAAAGCACCTGGTTCCAGGTGGAGGCCCCTGGCTAAGACCCTGAGGCTCAGTGTACCTGGCCACCCACACCCTCTGCACAGGCCTGCTGAAAATTTCTGTATTTTCATTAATAATTTTATGACCATGCAGTAAACAGGTAAGCTTAATATGCTAACTTTCCTGAGAGAGCATATTCTATCTTCTTAGTGGAGATATTTGTTGCTTCAGGTAATATTTAATCAAAATAGCTGGTAACAGCTTACTTTCAGCTGCTGTGGTATTTTATTTATTTTAAATATTTATTATTATTTTTAAAGGGTTATACAAGATTAATATGGCTCATAGAAGACTCTTGTGTAGACTTCAACTGCATCTCCAAGATGCAGGGGCCGGGACAGAAGTTCAGAAATTGGATCGTACCTCCACCTATGGTAGGGTTGTACTAGAGTGCACAAATTTTGGGCAACGGTAATTTGATAAGATATTAAAATGCCACAGCAAATGGTAGATTTAAACTGAAAGCCATAGCTTTTGTCAAGGGAGCTCACACTGTGGAGGTAACATTTGCACTCCCCTTCTTACCTTTGTCGAGTGGAAAGGTATGAAAGGAGTCTCTTGGCACATTAGCTGGATGCCGCTTGCTATAGAAATATGAGAAAATTCAACAGGTTACTTACATCCTTGTGACTTTTTCCCCCTTTGCAGTGCTATCTGTTTGTGTATTGCACAGGCTGGCGGAACATCAAATCCTTCCTAAGTTTTGGCTTAATCTGCCTATGCAACATGTATCTTTATGAACTACGCAACCTCTGGCAGATCTTTTTTCATGTGACTGTGAGCGCTTTTTCAGTGTTACAGATCCGATTGAGGCAGCCACAAGGGAAGGCCCCTGATTACAATGTGTGATGGCTGTCCTCCAGCAAGTCTCAAGGCAAACTTGATCCAAGCAGTATTCCTCTCAGGAATGAAACACTTTTCTGCAAGACAGACACTTCCCATAGTCTAGGGCACTAATGACAGAGAAATTCTTCTTCAAAGAAGAGCTGGAAATGGTTCAGGACCCTGTTGCGGGACAAATGAAAACCCTGTGCAGGAGAATGTACCTCAAGGGCAACGTGAGAAGTTTGGAGGGGCAGCATGAAAATTCCACATCCAGAAGTATGAAAATGGCAAGGAGCTTGTTCTGCATATCAAGTGATTCCTTCAGTCCCACACCAGGTTTCCCTTTGTGAGATAGTAGAAAAGTCTGAAATAAAAGGATGGTGTTGCATATTAACAAACTGTTCAATATGAATGAATTTCTAAATGCGAGATTATTGGATGCACATAAGTTTAATGGTGTGTGTCTGCATTTTCCTTAATTAAAATCTAACCCAGAACCATCTGTTCATGGGGATTAGTTCCTGGGCCCCAAAGGCCTACCATCTAGTGAATTGCTTTGTTTCTACCCCTCCCCAACTTTTTCTGTGTAATTTGCTTTGAAAGAAATTTGGAAAGTGACCTCTCTCTTCTGCAGCCCCAGTAGCAATCTCTAATGCTTTTCTCTAATGCTTGAAGGATGAAAAGAAGTTGACTAGCCTCATCTAGGAAAGAGCCTAACTTCTACTAATTTCAATTCAATTTTCTAAGAAAAACTGTTCTGGGAACAAAGGAAATAAAAAGTACTGGTTGTGGACAACAGATCTATTGTAGAAGAGGTGAGCAACCTGACAGAATCCTACAGTGGACCAAAATAGCCTGCCATCAGCAGACCAATGAGGGAGGGTGATGGTTATTCATTTCCACCCTCCTCTAACCCTCCGGAGCAGATTTTGGGTTAGCTGCAGGGAGGGAGATTGGGGGGGGGACCCATGTTTCCTTCCCTATTCCATTGGTGGCCACCTTTGCTGACTCAATGAGCCTCCCTCATTTTGAGGATTAGCACTGGATACAACCCTACTAATCTCACCTTAATGAGAAAAGTAAAGCTGCTGGATTGCATTGCATCCTGTATGTTAAGTAGCAACCATGAGAACAAAATGCCTTCACAATGAAGGTAGTTGCGGAAGTTTCCTCATGTCCAGATAAAAGTTGTTCAGGGTTTGTGAGGATTTTAGCAGCTGGGGGTTCAAGAGATCTGTACTGTTAGCATCCACTGCCATTCCAAACGCACGTCAGTCATGAGATGAGGAAGATTTTCTCCCAGAGACAAACTTAAGATTTAAGAGAAGCCTGTTCTATGTTTATGCTTGCATTTAATAAACTCTACAATCTACTCCCACTGATCTAGGCACAAGCTTTCAGTGTGAAAACTTTCTGTAGAGATTCTAGCAAGAAAGCGACGATGCCAGACTGAAGTTATATTGTCCTACCTACCACATCTCTAATGTTTTATGATCCTCCTAGTCTTTAATTGTAAGATGTCACCTACACAAAAGTGGTAGTTTTTTTTCAGTAGGCAATAAGATTGTCTAGTCTTAGTTTTACTATGAATCCTAAGCTGCTTTACGCACTACAATAACTTCTAAAGCATTATTTTTTGTAGGACAATCCTGAGTGGGCAGAGACTACCCAATCAGTATACTCCCACACTACTTTGAACACCCCTGCCCTTGAATTAGATGCTGTACCCCAGAAGTGGCTGACTGTTTTTGTCCCAGCGGCAATTTTGACCCTTGACTAACCTCTGGACAGTGGCCACCCAAAACCATAGCATGCACACACAGGAGCTCCCTAAAACTACATAGATCAGCAGAGGAAGGGTTAATCACCCTCTCCCTGCTCATCAAATGATTGCTAGGGAGATTTGCACCCACACCAGAGTGGTGAGCTCTACCCACTGTAGTGCTACGTCTATTTTTTTCTTTCTGCCACTGCTGCCAAAATGGATGAAGCTTATTGGAGGTGTGGGTAGAGGCAGATCAGGCCCTAGATCTGGAGGTCAGACATTATTTTGAAACCACATGCAAGTAATGTGTGAAGTAGCCCAAGTATATTTGTTGTAGACCCAAATGTTAATAACGATACACACAAATTCTTCATTTATCATGACAGGAATACAAAGAGTCCTAAACTGGGTCTTCCAGTTGCCCTGGTCTAGTTGTTGTTCTTGTATGTTATGTTTTCTTTACCTTCATGATAATTTAAAATATAAGTAAAGGAACTCCTCCTGCCAAATGAGGGAAAGACTCACTCTGGTTGCCATGGGACGCTGCGTATGATGACTCTGGGCATGAGTTTCCTAGCTGCAAAATGGGAATACTGATCATTTCAATAAAAATGTAAAGTGCTTTGTAGAATAAAAGTGCTGTATAAATAAATGCAGAAGCAGCTATAAGATGGTCAAGACTTCTGAAGTGAGGTCACTGCAACTTACACAGGGGTCTTTGTGGATTTTTTTTATGAAGGTGTTTATCACAGCCAACACTTCAAGATTGGGACATTAATGATATACCGGTATACTTTAGGGTAGAGGGGTGGTGGGTATACAGCTTGCACTATAGGCAATTGGAGCCTGCCCTAAATAATTTCATGTCTGTAAAGAGTCATAGCCAAGGGCTGAGCATGAAGATGTTCAGGGCATGCAACTTTGCTGAGGCTCTGACTTCTCCAAAAAGTAGTAAGCCTTCATCTTGGATTTCATACATGTGACTAGAAGCACTGACACAAAGTATGCTTACAGATGCATATTGCAGGCACACAATCCAAGGGTGAAAAGCTAGCAGAATTTGTTTAAGGATTAAAAAAAAATCCCATCACAGAACACAGTGTTATCTATCATAAGTCCCATTAAGTGACTGTGCTGGATTGTGGCCCAATTTGGGGGGGGGGACTAGGAAAGATGTTGAGAGTTATGCAATACCAAATGATTTAATTATCCTAACTGAAAAGATCTATATCTAGCAATCCCCCTAATGATGTGTTATGTAATGGCTCCCATGATTTCTAAGTGCAAATCGCGTTCATGACCATACTCTTAGCTGGCATCTAAAATGTTCCTCATCTGTGCTAGAGACCACCACTGTGCTTGCAAAATTAACAACTGAGGGCAATTTGCCTGTCTGCTTTCCCCACTCACCTTAACAGGGACTAGCACAAGGAAAAGCAGCATGCAGGGACCCCACTGATGACTTAAATATGAGTTCAGGATGAGTTTCTCCCTTATTGTTGAGCCAGCAACCTTCCCTCCCAATATCTATCAGAGATATTGAGCACCTGTGTTATTATCTTAAAACAGAAGAAAATACGTTACAGTGATCGGAAAATATAACCAGTTGATTTCAGAATATTTTATCCTAACAATATACAGCCAAGCACCATAATTTCAAACAGAGACTTACCGTTCCAGTGAAGGAGATCCATATGTGGGTGAAGGCTCCTCTACATGCACAGGTAACATAGATTGAATCGGGCACTTCTACGTAAATGCAATTCTGCACCACGTTGCTCATCTGTACTGAATTACCCAGACCTGTATTTAAATGCAGATGGCTATGCTCCTGTACACACACACAAAACTACTAGCTCAGTTAGTTGAGTAGGACTAGACCACAGCCTGCTTCCAGCTGCCAAAGTTTTCCCTAAAATACAGTTTTGTTGAATCTGACATACAAATGAAATATCCAAATCAGCTCCTTCATTTAGAACCCAGGGGCTGAGATTAATAACCACCTTTGCTGTATTCATCTGAATATTTTACCATTTTTCATCCAGTCACAGAGAAGTGAAGAGGCGCCATTGTACAAAGTCCATTCTCTTCTTTCTGTGATGCAGCAGGCACAAAATATCATCCAGAAATTCATAGGTGAGCAGGACTATTTGTTGGGACAAGTTATACAAGTCTGGACCTGCCTTACTGAACTGATGAAGCATACCTTTGTGGTGCACAAAATTCTATTGTTACTCCCACCACAAAACATTAAATTACATTCCTACTTAATTTTGTAGCTTTTAAAAAACCAACCAGACTCTAATGAATAAATAGAAACATTCACAAGTGAAACAGTGTTTTAATATAATTGTTAAATTACTTAAACAGATTGCAATTTCCATGGGAAATCATAACTGTATCACCTTTTGCAAGAGCCAGAAAAAAGACTGCATACCCCTTGAAATGATCCTGACACAGTCATCAATCACAGTCAGAGATACAGGTAACTGAAAACTGAATTGACAACACAATTGCGCAAGGTGGTCTGCTCAAATGTTAAGAATGCACATTTCAAAGCAGGAGGCAAACCTAAAACAAAATGATCCTATATTGTGCTATTAATTAAAATTTGGAAGTGGTAAATGATGGTAAGAATGAAGGGTGGAAGGTGATGAAGAACAAGCTGCAGTACTGTGTAAATAAAGACCTTTGCAAATCAAATGGCATTTCTTGAAAAGGTTCAAAAATATAGTACAAGGACAGACTTGGCAGTTTTCTAGGAATCAGGCAACTATACTATCCAAGGGTGTGCCCTAGTAGAAAGGGAGGGGATGAAAGGAAAGTGGGATGCTACTGACACTCTAGTCTGAAACAGTTTAATAGCAATATTACACATATCACTGAAACCATGGATTTTACCTTATCTTTTGGTCAAAGGTGACACTAACCCCCGCCCCCTCTCCAATGTCATAATTGCCAGTGCTGGGTAATCATTAGGTAATGGAAATTCTGCCCTGAGAAGAGTGGAAAAAGTATGTGTCAAAATGTTTGAGTCATTTTTGAAATTGCCAAATTCAATATCAAAAGTTTTCCCCTACTGAAATATAAAAATATAGGTTTTTATGCTTTTATACTTTTTAATAAAATATGAAGGGGACCTTGATTTTAAAAGTTGAAAATGTGTTTAACTCACTTATACATTTATTAACAGTCCCCCTCTTTTTTAAAAAATAAGTATTGTTCAGCAGGATAGGCCACATCATTATCTTTAGAGAATCAATCAATACATATGTTTTATTATGGAAAAAAAACTTGCCAAAGTCTTCAAACTGAAATTCATAATATATGAAATGGAATTCAGCTCCCACAATATCAATCCAGAAGAGTAAAATTTCTAGGTAATATTCAGCGGCACTTACTTGTACAGACAGTTGTTACATAAACTGTGAACATTCTTTCAAAAAGAAATTCTTGATTTGATTGTTGTTCCTCTTATGCTACTGTCCAGAGGCACACTTGAAGTGGCTTCAGGCATAATACCCTTGGTCAAATAACTTTCAGAATTTTGAATACACAATTTACCTATTGCATTCAGCTCCCTCTGACGTTAGGAATGAGCACAGCTGTTCTCATTCTTCCTATTTCATCTTTGTCTAACTGTAGGTTTTCCTCACTTTATTTCCTCTTTAAAAAATCAAACTTGAGCCCCTGCATTATTATTATTACTTCAGCTTGTTTTCTGGACTGCACAATATTTATTTGAAAACTGCCAAGTCTGCAACTCAGAGATAATGAAAAGAATATCACACAATTCTATAGCTTATGTACACCTCCCAATGTACCTGGCGTCCGATCCAAAGAACTCTGAGCTCAGCAGAAGACTTCACACCCATTGCTGGACTCATGGAGACAAACAGAGCTGCAGGGCAGAAATATCCCATAGCCCTGATCAACCTTCTGACAGGGAAACAGAAGTGCTTGAACTCAGCCTGGGTGCCCGTTCCCTTCTTCCTAACAGTGACTATCAGCTTCTGTGTCAAGGGCTGACTGCCTGATAAGGGATTCAGGATTGTGTCAAGGTGCCCCTGCTCTTGTCCTGCCTAACAGTTGAAAGGTGCTTTGCTGGGTGCTCAGTTCTGGATATGAGTCTCCTTCAAACAGCTGTTCTGTGAACTTCACTACAACAGAGCTACACATAGATCGCTGTTGCTCCATTGGGGCAACTGTTTAATACACAGAACATTCAAAATATAGAATTTTGGTGTATTTCTTAGACCTCATAATCTTCCATATTAAAAAATACAAAAAACTGCACCTCAAAACCAACAACCCTACACATTTCAGAGAAATCTCCTTGTGTTTCTCCATGTGTTTCACGTTGGCAGCTAGTCTTTCATGTGTAAACCAAAATATGCTGAACAGAAGTGAGAAGGCCTCCTCATTTAATAAATATGCTTGAAGCATCATTTCCCCCTCACCTTAAGAACTATTTCTCTCCTTTCGCTTTCAGTATATCAGTTCTGTAAAAAGAAGGAACCTCCTATCTGTGTAAGGGTAGGGATGGCAAGAGTACATAACAAGGCATCTTTTCCATTAAAAAACCATTACTGGTGATGTCATTAAAAAAGGCCCTTTTTGTAGAGCAATCGTGGGTGGTGTTTTTAATTTCAAAAGTCCACTCAAACAGCTAATAAGAGAACAGTGGCACACTTCAAGGAGTTAACAGCATAGACCAGAAATACTATGGGACTGCACAGCCTTTCCAGAGTAGTGCTGTTCCTTTTTGTCCTTTTGTTGCAATGAATCAAACTTTCCTTCAACCAAGTAAAAAACATTGTGTTGCTTCAAATAAATACTTAAATATCTTAAGTCCTGTGTAGCAGCCTCACTGAAGATCTCAAATCCACGTCTTCATTTCGAATCCCATTCAGCAAAAAATCTTTGGTCAATTCATTTACACTCAACCTAGAAAAAATCCACAGCAGTGCTAGGTAACTTCTGAATGGTGTGCCACATAGCCCAAACTGTGTCCCCCCTCCCCCACTTCTTGCACACACTCCTGCTAGGAAGGCATCATATGAAATACTCAACTGTGCCTTGGTATTAGATTCGCTGCTAAGCAGCAGCAGATTTTTTTAACCAACTTCTTGTATTTAAATCAAACTGAGCCATTCTTGAGTCATTCTTGCCCACTGCTGTTAACTTGCCAGTGGGGGGCCTTCGTTTAGGAAGTAGGTGGTCATTTCTCCTTTACCTTTGACCTTAACAACCCCTCGGCATTCTAGTTGATAGTTGTTGACTGTTAAAACTTGGTACATGTCTGTGGTCACCTGTGGAGTTTTAAAAAGAATGGATCAGAAAAGAGTTGAATAAATTGCAATTGACACAATTCAACACAAGTCTGGTATTCTCAAGCAGCGCTGATGGAAGAAGCACTGTCATTTCACTAAAAATTACTATGATTGCACCCATAAGAAAAAGGGCTGATGACATTAAAAGTGAATTTCAGATCATTTCAGAGACTCATAGTATTCACACGTCCCCTTGGGCTCCTAAAAGGACAATGGCAAGTCAGAGACGTGAGTAAGGAGAAGGAATAGGTGAATCTATCAATTTTGGTTTCTCTCAGTATCTTGTTTTTCAGCTTTGACAATGCCAATCACCTGTTGTAGAGGACAAGAGACTGGATCAAGTTTCCCATTCTCTTCCCACCCTGTGAGCATGATCCAAGTTAGCTTGAAATTGGGCCATCTCTCTCAAAGAGATAATAAACAGTGTGGACTATAACTGTGTGAATAATGTACTAGGTGGCTAAGTGTTCAAAGCACAGTATCTCTGGATCAGAGCAAGGTGAATTATCCCATCTTCTGGTTATTGCTCAGCAAGAACAACATGAAAATACGGGGGGGGGGGGGGGTTACAAAAGAAGAAACAGATGCAGAGGTTCACAAGGAGCTCTGTTCTGTACTCCATATTACATGATAACATAGATTCCTTCATATTTCACCCCCTACCCCCAACACAGAGATGAATCACTAAGCTGGATAAAACATGAAATATGTAAAGTAAGAAAGGAGGACAAGTTACATGGATCTGAAGTGACTTCATGTGTCAGCTGCCATATTTTGTACGCTTGGTTAAAAGTTTTTGCTTGGGGTGGTAAATATCTACCCCCAAGTAGAATACATAAAATGTACATATAGATTACTTCTCACTTCTACTAGTGGCTTGTGTAAATACTCATAAGAGAAAAAAAAAGTTTTAGGGAGGAGGAGAGGTGCCAAGAAGACTCACCTGAATCCTGTCGGGCACTCCTGTGCTGTCCATTCGGCTAGCTACATTCACAGTATTCCCCCAAATATCATACTGGGGCTTACGTGCGCCTATGACCCCAGCTACTACTGGGCCAATATTGAGCCCTAGCAAAGAAATAGTATGGAATTAGACATGAGTATATAAAGTACATCTTATAAGTTATCACTACCAGATCACATATGCAGGAGCACTGCAACTATCTGATTCCTCCCCAGGCATAAATTGACCATAGCTAATTTTTGAATGGCCAAACTTTTGAGGGCTATATGACAAAACGTGCCATGATTCTATGATCAGGTATTATTATAAATGAACAAAGTTTTAAAGCAGACTCCATATGGTGGCTGTAATGTGTGTAGCACTCCTAAGACTTTGAAACATTACCAGTTGAGAGTGAGGTAAATTCATCCAGTGCTACCTTCCCTGGTCTTTGAAATCTGTGATATCAAAGATTTGTAGGCTTTGAAATTTGTGATATCTGCATATAAATATCCTACACTGATGATTTCTCTGGCTGTTGTAGCAATTGCAATGCACCACGCTAGATGCTGTAGGATTTTTATTGCATTTTTATTGCACACACACACACACACACACATATATATAATTTTATTGTATTACAATTTGAATTCCATAGAAGTCATATGGCAAGTGTACTTCACAGGCACACCTCAGACCATCTGAATGAAGCTTAGGGACCACAGTTTGGGAACCCCTGTCCTACACTATCTAACTGCTTCTCAGAAAACTCACTGGAGCTTATTTTTTACTTGATATCAGTATACTGTATCTTGATATCCAGAATTATGAAGATGAGTAACAGTGCGCCAAGAACGCTCATGCTCTACACTCAAAATAAATGATCTATAAAAAATGTTATAAAATCTGCTTCTTTGGCAGATGTTCTCAATTTACACATTACATTCTAAGCTTAGTTGGTCTGTGGAGAGTGGAGCATACCTGGAGTAAGAAGCCTCACTCCAGACATCCTTGTGAATCAACTGACTGAACCTGAGGCATTCCCAGTGAAAGAGATAAAAATGTAGCATATAAGAAGAGACTTGCTGGATCAGGCCCAAAAGCCCATGTAGTCCAGCATACTGTTCTCACAGTGGCCAGCTTCAAAAAAGGGGCCTGAATGCAAGATGGCTGGCCTTGTCGGTTTTGACTGAGTGGAAGGAAGTACGGGTGCTCGACTCAGTTCATCCCAAACAATGGTGATGGCTCTAGGAATCCAGTAAGAATGAAGGAACCCAGTGTCAAGCACCTGCATGCATGCGGATTGGCCTTACAGGATCAGGTTGAAAGAGCTCTTGCTCTGCCTCTACTTCAAGTGTGTGTGCATTTATCCATTTCAGATTCAAATAGGAAAAACAGTTTTCCAGTGTTCTACAAAACAGTTCTAACAGCCATGTCCTTTCTAAAGCACTAATGTGGGCAGAAAGCTAATTTTGTTTGGCTTTAGATCTTCCCATGTTCAATTGGCTACTAACCTCCAGTTGGGAATGTTATGTAATGGGGTCAAATTTCTGCAGGAAACACAACCAACACTGCAGATCAAGAATACTCCATTAAGTGCTAATTTAATTCAGTAGAGGCAGCACCAATTAACACGTGGCATTTGCACTTTTAACCACAGAGGAAATACTCCAGAAGCATAACACCATAACAAAGGCATTTACCTATTTTCATCTGGAAGTTGTTGAACGAATGCTCATTGATGTATTTCATTTGATCCATTAACCTCATTGCAAAGTCAGCCAGGGCCTTGATGTGTGACTTGCCCACTTTGTCATAGGTGGAATCATTGAGGCCTGAAGCAGCCATATATGTGCTGCCTATAGTTTTGATCTTTTCCAGCTGTCGGAACTGGTCTTCGCTTATAATCTGCAGAGGCAACAAAGGAACAAAGTTATTGAAAAGGACACGTGTAAATCAATATACACTGTTTGAGTGATCTGTATAAGACCCAGATATGATCATGCACACTGTAGCTTGCATAACACATGTTCTAATGTGCTTCCCATATGAAAAGAAAGTTCATGAACTGTTTTGCTCCTGCACATAGACATGATGGTGTCTTAGACCCTATTTTTGCTTCTTCAAATTGATAAGGAAAGAAAAATAAGATTTGCACTAGGATGTCAGGTCACGGGATGCAATGCCCTTTCAGTTTGGCATGAGTGTATCAGTACTTGCTGTCAGGTGACTGAGTTAGGACCATTTGCACTTTTAATCATAGCCTTCTGAGTAATAAAAGCAACAGTGGCCAGTGCTACTGTAACTGGTAATCATAGAAGAGGTAGAACTTTCCTAGGAGCCTCTGCACAAGCATGAGACCATTTCAGCTGACCTGGACAAATTATTGTTTCGACTGCTGCACTTACACAGATCCATGGGAGCAGAGCATGAGGTGATTAAAACAGCTGTTGACCAGGAAAATAAGTCAAAAGACCAGGATACCAAGAACTAGGAAACTAGATCTATGAGCTGAGGAAGGCTTGCAAGCCAGGTAGCTTTCTGGGTCCTACCCATAGCCATGGATGAAGAGTTTATTTAGGAGTGTATTGCAAAGGCTCAGCAGCACCTTTCAGTATATAGTACTTCTAGGAAAGAAAAGTGTAGTACTGTATTTCTATTGATACCTCTGGCATATGAAAGAAATCTAGCACAGAAAACACAAGTGTCAGAGACGACTGGTGTTGTGTGCATCAGGACAATACAAAAGGGTCAGTCATAGATTCACAGCATTGTAGAGTTAGAAGGGACTCCAAAGGCCATCTGGTCCAACCCCCTGCAACGCAGGAATCAGTTGAGCATGAACTAGACCACACTGAGGTTTAACTCTTTTTTTAAAAAAAGAAAACTTGCTCACCTCATCAAAGTCAGCAATGATTTCATTGAGAAGCCTCAAGCATTCCACTCCTTCATTGTTGGCCTCTAACTCTACATAGAATTCTGAGAAGTTGCTGATGGAAGCAAACATGACAGCCACACACTCGCATGACTGGTAATACAGCTCATCATTCCTCCGTTCCTGTGCAAGGAAGTGGGCTGCCACATCCTTTGGCAAGATGTTATGGAGAAGGCGTCTGTTGTAGGCCTGCAATTCCTCCATTTCCTCCTTTTCTTCAGTAGCCTGAAAAGGGAGAGAGGAGGAGAGAGAAAAAGATGCAGCCTGCAACTCAGGTTCATTTATGTGGCAAATGGACTGGAAGCATAAACAGTGGACACACAACTTTTGTGTGTTTAGCTTGAGCGGTTGCAGCTCTATGGACTTGACTGGAAAAAAGGGGCGAGGGGAGATACCATAAGGGGGTGGGAGAGCAGGGGGAAAATGTCAGCAATCACACCCGCCATTGCATTAACCCTGGTGCAAGGTGTAGTGGCCTTGAGAGTATGTGTGCAGCTTTTGGAGACAGAGCAGAGGTGGCTGGATAGACTTTAATTGTTTTTAAAGGGTTGTTTTGACTATGCGATTTTGGCTTTGTGTGCTATCCCTGGAAAATAACTCTTGCATAAGTTGCGCATCTATTGTATAAGGCCGTGGTTCCCAACATGGGGCACATGCCCCACAGGGGGGCGATTTGATTTTTAAGATTTTTAAGGAAGCCTAAAAGGCCATTAACTGTTAATAATTCGAGAATGAGTCATTAACAGTTAATGGCCTTTTAGGCTTCCTCCTCATGAATAGGAGTTCACTTTTTGAACAATACTGTAATTATATGTCATGAGGGAGGGCATCAGGATTTTAGAGTTGCTTAGGGGGACAATTTAATTTGGGGGGGGTAATTTGAGAATGGGTTATTAACAGTTAATGGTCTTTTAGGCTTCCTCCTCATGAATAGGAGTTCACTTTTTGAACACTACCGTAATTATATGTCATGGGGGAGGGCATCAGGATTTTAGAGTTGCTTAGGTGTTGCATGGCCAAGAAGAAGCTGGGAACCACTGGTATAAGGTCTAAGATGTAACCCATCAATACATGCTAGCAACAGAATGTGATTTTGCACACACTAAGGGTGCCTCCGTCCAAACTATATGCATGGGATGGACAGTATTCTTTACAATACAATATAAAACAAAACTAAGAGCACAATCTTTGTGATCCTCAGCTAAAATTGATACCATAGGAGTTTCCTTTGTGCCAGTGCTTCTAGCTCGATATAATTTATGAGCACAGTACGATAACGCATTAACAGCGTGAATAGCAACTGTTTGCTGATTATAAATGGCATTTTAACATTACACTCAAAAACACACACCTGAAGCTTCCAGAGGAAATCAAGTCTTGCTGTGGATTCCACTTGCTGCGCATGAAGATACACCGCCAAGACAAAAACAGTGATAACTACGGGAGTCACAATCTTCAAGGCCACCCTGGACACACTTGGAGGACTATGCAGGAAAAGAAAATATATAAATCTCTGGATGTTCTAGGATGCCAGTTGCTAAACTGGAGGAGTGCGTACAATTCAAAGCAAGCAATTTCTTGACCTCTTTGTGTAGCAACAGGCTGAGCAAGGGGCTCTAGCTGCTGACCAATAAAATCCACTGACTATTTTATTCTGTGCAACTCTGAATCATTTAGTTTTTGCTTTTGATGCAGCGTGAACAGCAAAGTCCAGGTGGCCATCTTTTACTTTGCACAAGGCCGCCCCATCAATCTTCATTTTTTGTGTGCTTCAATGGCTCTAGAAGTGAGGCATACTGTATCAAAACTGCCTCTTAGGCAAGGAAGGGAGACAAAGGGACACAGCAGAGTCAATGCATTCCATTACTAAATCATAGGGGATTTGTGAGAGACCACTAGATTCTATTCTTTTCTCACACTCTCCCTGCCTTTATGAGGTCAAATTCTTCCTATCCTTGAATACAACGAAGGCTAGGTAGCAGTGCTACTAACTGTGGTTGACGTTAGTTTGCATTTCAAGTTTGTTTCAAATTCAAACTCTGGCAAGCATTCAAAATGGTTAACAGTGCTTCAGACAGCAAGGGAGGGGACTTGTGTTTGAGAAGAGAGGGGTGTGCCCATCCCATATCCCTTAAGCACCATTAAAGGATGAGCCACATTATGTCTGCAACAACCCAAACCCACCAATGGCTGAATCCACTTAATATTTTTTAAAGCAACCTCAGGCTACCTGCCCCCTCAGTAACTCACCATGTCCCATTCTCAGTCCCATTGGAAAATACTCTGAAATAGCAAGATATAGGTTTTAGACAATGTACATAGATTGCTATGCTATATTTATAAATCACTGACGCCATTGCTTTCTTCCCAATTCCACATTTAGTGCCTTCCCGCTGTGGGTTAAACCACAGAGCCTAGGATTTGCCGATCAGAAGGTTGGTGGTTCGAATCCCCGCGATGGGGTGAGCTCCCGTTGCTCGATCCCTGCTCCTGCCAACTTAGCAGTTCGAAAGCACGTCAAAGTGCAAGTAGATAAATAGGTACCACTCTGGCGGGAAGGTAAATAGCGTTTCTGTGCGCTGTTCTGGTTCACCAGAAGCAGATTAGTCATGCTGGCCACATGACCTGGAAGCTGTACGCCAGCTCCCTCGGCCAATAAAGCGAGATGAGCGCCGCAACCCCAGAGTCGGTCACGACTGGACCTAATGGTCAGGGGTCCCTTTACCTTTACTTTTATACCGCTAGGAGTATAAACAATGAGCCAGGAACACCCTGGTTCAGAGCTCAGATTGCCTTATCAAGCAATCATCTTCTAAAGAATACTGAAATAATATATGTGAAGAAGTCTGAACACTAATGAGATATGATATAAAAATTTTCCTCCTCCTCATTACTCTTATGATTATGCTGTTTCCCTTCTTTGTTGCACAAGCTGCCTTTTTAATTTTTCAGTATTCTTCCCAGCTGGCAAGGAACTGCTGACTTTGGATTAAAATCAAGGTGTACATTTCACTGCTCCAATGCTATCCAAACAAAAGTGCCTCTCTAATACTTCAGCCAGTTCAAAGGTCCATGTCTCTTCTGGATCACTTGTCTGATGTTAATCAAATGAACATGTGTGCAAAGTACTCCATTTAAATTACAGGGAAGTTGTTTTATATGTCTCTGTGTTCATTGTTCTGAAATGCATGATGGATTGCAGCAACAGGAGGGATCCCTAATGCCCCTTGTGACACTAGAATCAAAGCCTCAAAGCATTCACTTTATTGCAGGTCCTGCTGCAATTTCAATGGAACATGTTTACAAACATGGTTAAGATCACCGTTCTTTTAAAAAAAAGTTCTTACACCTACACAGAGTTCCACGAAATTCAGGGTGCCACATATTTTAAAATAAAGACATTTAGGATTGAGTGTAATAATCAACTGCTCCACAAAATCAGTGCTACTATTTTTCACTTTGAACACTATGTGGAGCCATAACCACTTCCTAAAATTTTCTTCTACTTGCCTTTCGCTACAATGAAAGAGGATCGCTTTTTGACTTTGAGCTTGATTATCATCAAGGAAAGTTGGCACATTAGATAGGATGTTATAAAACAAAGCTGCCTGGTCAAGTTAGGGAATGAATTCCTAAGAATTCATTCCCTAACTTGAATTAGGGGATTCAAGTGCAGGGAATTCTGCACTTAGGGAATTCTGCAGTGAGGCTGCAGAAAAGAGGAGATAAAACGTGATAAGTTGGAATCTGCCCACATAAAGCTGGATTCTACCCTTTGTTTGCAAATTTACTGTCTCATTCTAGATGGTACTGGAGAAGCAGGGAGTGCCTTGAAATCTAGTTCCTTCATATTTATTCACTGAACATTTTTTTCTTGTATTTTGTCAGAATTTTTTATCCAAGTCGTATCACCAGATCACTCCAGCAGAACCAGATACTTTATAATCCAATTAACATAGCTCCTGTTCCAGTTCTTCTGCCCTTTCGTTTTAAATTTATTTTTTATTTTGTTCAGTTTATGAGTCACCTAACAAAGTATTCTCTAGAAAAGAAACAAAGTAAAAGCAGACTATAAAATCCAACAGTGACAATTCAAAAACTGCTTTTCCACGTTAACTCTGTTATATCTATCTTACTGACTGACTCACTGAGTCAGTAGAACTTGCTTAAAAGCAGCTGTCGTCTTCCAGCTGAAATTCAGACCCCACATGGCTCCTGCAGGAAGGCCTGGCGCCAGCAGTTAGCCTAACAGGACACTGGTTGATGGCCCCAGGGCTTTGAAAGGCCCATCATGGGTCTTAACATGAGATCCAGGCGGATATATGCAGACACTTCTTGGGGATCAACTTGGCTCCCATCCATGGTAACTGCATAGCCTGCTGCCTCTCTTGAACTCTGAGAAAGGTGACCTGGAAAATGCCAGTGCTGTTGCTGCAGTTTGCTAAAAAAGGCTTTTCAAATTTAGATTTAAAAAAAATTCTTAAAAAAAAAAGTTTTCCTAGATGCCATGGCAAACCACAGCAGCAGCACAATCAGCTTACCCAGAATTCCTGGCTCTCAAGGACTCTTCTTCATCCCAAGGTGGCGAGAAGCTACCACTCAATTAGCCACTACAGTCATACCTTGGAAGTTGAACGGAATCCATTAGACTTCCAAAACGTTTGGAAACCAAGGCACGGCTTCTGATTGCAATTCGAAGCCCCGTCGGAGGTTTGGCTTCCAAAAATAATTCACAAACCAGAACACTCACTTTCAGGTTTGTGGTGTTTGGGAGCCGAAACATTCGAGAACCAAGCTGTTCGAAAACAAAGGTATGACTGTATTGTGTGTTTTTAAGGAAGAGGGGGAAAGGGACTGGCGGCATAGCTGCTGCCACAAGGAGGAGGATGAGAGCTCTAGGAGCTCCAGTGTGACAGGAACAGGGGCATCAGCTGGACTATGCTGAGGGCCCCCTGAAGTTTGACACCAGGCCTGTTTGCATGGTTGCAATTCTTTTTGGCTGGAAGGAGCACTCTAAGTTTTACCACCAGCCTTTTCTTGTCTTATGTTTTTGGTAAATTTGTATAGGGGTGTGAGAAAAGAAGCATCTGTGCATCTTGCTAATTAGTGTGCATGTCATATACAGAATAATTAGATGGATCAGACAGATGCCCAGTTAATTTAATATAGGATAATATTCCCTGCATCTGGAAGAGAACTGCACCTAGACTGTGGCGGCTGCATATGTACTAAATACTTCCCATGAGCCGTAAGTGGTTCACCACACAGTAAGACTAACAATAAATGGAGCTTTCAGAGCAAGCAAAGCTAATTTAATGAGTGGTAAGACTGCAGCTCCTAAATTTATTTCTGGGAAAAAGATGCTTATTTACTCCACCTTTTTACTGACATCTTGATTGTGAGGTGATGCAAATAATTGCTTTTAAGTGCTCTAATTCAGTCCTGCTCCTGGCTTATCAAAATTCCATGCAGTATAAAATGCCTAAAGGATGTTTTGTTTTGAGATTATCCCTTCAAATGACTGCCCCTAATTTGCTATCAATTTTCTTTTTTATATGAAGGGCAGAAATCATACCTGAGTGGATTAATCAGAATTAAGCAATCCAAAATGGAGAAGGGCACAGCTGTGGTTCAACCAGAATGGCCTTTTTTTCTTTCTTTCTTGTGTTGTTTTATTAACTTAAGAAAAGATCTCATCCAATTGGTTGTTTGGTATGTTTTAAGGGAATTAAGGAAATCATAAGGCATACAAATAATGCCAATAAAAGTAGTGTTGCTTATTAGTGAACAAGCCAAACTCCTACAATGAAAAATGTTTAATGAGTAAATATGTTTAAAAAGGAAGATATGTGTTAGCATTCAACACAACTAAGGCACTAGCCTCCTACTTGATGCAAAAATACATGTTTGGTCCTTATCTGAGAGCGCAACAGTCATGCAGATTATGACATTCAAATTGTAGATACCAGCAAAATAGAACCAAGAGCAAGAACTAATAGAGGGTTCTCAAATGACTTCCAGTGTTATCTCACTTGTTGATGCTGCACACTCTTTCTGTTTACATAAAATTGTTTTCATGGACTCATTGACTTGGTTTTCCCAAGCAGCAAATGATGCGATAAACCTGTTTCTGGACTATTCCACTCTAGACCCTGGGTAGGGGCCTCACATGACTGAATGCCCCTCCCATAAAACAATAAAACCGTACACATAAAAAACTGGCTAGGCAAAAAACCCTTGACTTCTTAAACTCCTATGTGCACGTTTTACTTTTTTAAACTGAAGTGTGTCCAGTCATGTGAGAACCTACTGGTACTCCGAAATGGTATAGTCCAGAAACAGTCTACTTCCTCACCTGCTTTACTAAAACTTCCACTTGGTGACCTTTCTCTCGGTTTATATATATAAAAACAACTTACAAAGGTTTAAGGGTAACTTACATGGCATTGGCTGTGACCAGAAGATCTGCATTATCAAAGAGGGTAAGCCCTGGCACTTCCACAATAAGGACATATGTAAATTCAATAATCAACATCAAAATGAGTTTCCCAATGCAACTGATCTGAAGGAACACAGAGCAGGCCAGGAGGCTCAGTAAGACACTGTAGGTAAAATACTGCGAGAGGAGGGATTGGGAAGCGGAAGAGGGGAAAAAAAAGAGTGGAGGGAGGAAGGAAGAGAGAACAAACGGGAGTCAAATCAGTAAAGCACATCAAACATCAATTAAGCAGTGCTGCAAGAATGAGGTTACACATCAACTTATTTTAATTATTCTTCTTTTGCTATGTCACATGTCAGTTAATATAAGGCTCTGAACAACTTTGGTTGAGGGTACCATAGGTCCAGCGTGCCACTGAACATCCTTCAATGGATCCTTATACTGGGACTGACACATTTGTCTAGCTGGGCTTCCAGCAGGCCCACACAATGCCTGACCCACCAAGCCTCAGCAGCAGTTTAGTCCTCTGGCAGTTAAAAGTCCACCTTTTATTCTGTAAGGTATGTGCATGCACGCCTATTTGAATGTACATGCATCATATATGCATATGTGTTTAATGCATCTTTGTTTTAATTAACTTGTAATTTTGTGTGACAGCTGTCAGCTGCTCCAAAGTCAATTCTACGTAAGATGCATAATGAAGGTGGCATTGCGAACTCATAGAAACCACCTCAGATCAAGACTTATATTTTTCAAATGCCACTCCCTGATCCCACTTTTTAAAAGTTTGTTTAGGTATTTAATTATAAAGGAGTGCATCAGAACAGTGTGATTCTTTACATGTCTACTCAGAAGCAAGTGTCATTGACCTCAGTGGGACCAACCCCCAAGGTAAGTGTGTATAAAACTGCAGCTACATTAAACCTGGTGTGGTAGCAGCATTGAATAATAACACTATCCCACTTACAGTCTGGAGTGGTAAAGCTGAGAATTCAGTGTAGAATTGGTTTGACACATTATCAGTGGCAAAAGGATATTGTATGCAGAAGGCCTTAGGTCTGAAATCTGTAATCTCTCATTTAAAGGATCTTAAGTAGCTGGGCTAAGGGATGCAGGTGGTGTTGTGGGTTACACCACAAAGCCTAGGGCTTGCCGATCAGAAGGTCAGCAGTTCGAATCCCTGCAACGGAGTGAGCTCCTGTTACTCGGTCCCTGCTCCTGCCAACCTAGCAGTTCGAAAGCACGTCAAAGTGCAAGTAGATAAATAGGTATCGCTCCAGCGGGAAGGTAAACGGTGTTTCCGTGTACTGCTCTGGTTTGCCAGAAGCAGCTTAGTCATGCTGGCCAAATGACCCAGAAGCTGTCTGCGAACAAACACCGGCTCCCTCGGCCTCTAGAGCAAGATGAGTGCCACAACCCCAGAGTCATCCGCGACTGCACCTAATGGTCAGGGGTCCCTTTACCCTTTACCTTTAAGTAGCTGGGCTAGAAAGAATCTCTACCTGGAAAAAGGTCTCTACCTGAAGACAATGGAGAGGAGCTGAAAACAGCTGAAACAGACAACAGTGGGCTAAATGATTAACTGTCTCATTCAGCATAAAACAGGGCCACTTATAGTTTGTATGAATTTTAAAACTTAAACACACCCACCTCTGGGAAATTGCAGCTTGGCTGGGAGCTGGCACATAATCCTTGTACTGTCCCCAGGCTGTAATTGGAGGCAGAGTAGCTAATATGGCACATGTTCACCTCACGTGGGGTGATGTTATACTCTGCAGCAACACAATCACGGAGATCCACAGTGCTGCAAGTGAACTGGCAGAAAGGAAGAGATTAACAAAAAGAAAGGCAAGGAAAAGAGAAAACAGCTAACTACAATGGAAAGTACTCAGGGCAGAGATGCGTTAAAAGATGCTTCTCTGCACAATGGCAAAGTGGCCCAGCACAGATGGCTCTTGGGCCCGACAATATAAACCACCAGTTAAATAGTGGCAGCTGTAATGACTGCTTAGCAGGTATGCAAAACATCATCTACCTTTTCCCACATCCCAAGTATTGTCTAATCCATCTAATTAACATACCATGAAACTGGCACTGGGAATTTCCAGGAAGTGCTCCATTTACAGGTGAAACAATTAGCATTGCTCTGATCCTGTCTATTTTAAAGACATAATATTGGCCAACGCACTGGAGACATTAAGTTGTAACCATGACTGGTTAGAACGATTAGGAAAATTACTGAGCCCACGCCTACTTTTATTTTATTGGTCACACATACACAAGGAGCTATGCTTTCTGTTGTACCCTACAGCTTCTGGGCACTGATAGGTCAGTGATGCTAAATAAAAGTAACAACCAGTGTAACATACCATGTTGGCAAAGGCTGAGAGGAAAACCAATACAATGGTAAAGACCCCAACTATGGTGTTGTTGGTCCTGGACTGAACAATCTTCCTTGAGAGAGTCTGGAGTGGAGCTGGAAAAAGCTGGTCAAAAAAGAGAAAGCAAGATGTTTGAAATCAGGATTCTGGATAAATATCTTGAACACTAAAGAACAATACACATTAGAAAGTACAAAAGCTGACATGCCAGATCACTAAACATCTGTCTTCCTCTAGGTAATTTTCGGAGCAGAAAGGCTAAATGCTTGGCTAACTTGTCATACTGACTTGCTGCTCCCTGATTAAAATAATGGTTTCTAAATCAGAACCAGAAAGAATGGTGTGCAAAACAAAACAAAACATTCGATTCTGATCTCAGAATAAATGGATATATAAACATACATTTTGCTGTTTTGCTTCCAAGATTCTAGCTAGAATTGAGTTTTATCTTCATGTCACCTCTTATTATGTTTAGATGGACAATAGGTACAACTGCAGCAGTGAATTGTACAGTAGTCAATAACACTGGCAAATGTCTTCAAACTTCCAAAGGCACCAGAGATTTGAACATTAAAGCCCAGCTGCATCAGATCAAAGACCTATCTAGTCCACCATTCTGAGTTCACAATGCCTATGGAAAACTCATAAACAGGACCCAAGCTAAACAGCACTTTCCTGCTCATGATTCCCAAGCAACTGTTACTGCCTCTGATACTGGACGTAATGCATAGTAATCATGACAAGCATTCATGGATACTCTCCTCCTCCATGAATTTGTCTAATCACCTTTTGGAGCCATCAGAGTTTGGGCTTGTACTGAATTTTGTGACCCTCTGGGATCTACAAACATTTATCTACTCTACAGGAGCTGTTCAGGAATCATCAACTCCAACTAAATTAACTCTAAATGGTATTTGGCTGACCAGTGAGTTTGGGATCTTGGAGATTATCTTCCGATATTAAGTTTTAACCTGGAGAGTTCAGGGGAGCATATTTTCCTTCACTTGCTTCCCGCACATCTTCCTCCAATAGGTTTTTGTTTGTGGCTCACCCCACCACAGCACTCAAATCTCCCATGCAAGGAGATAACAAGGATACATTTCTAAAATTCAGATGTTTGAGTTCTGTAAAACTAAAAGGCTTCCCTGCTGTTAATTTCGCCTCATCAAAATGCTCCCCAATTCAATCCCTAGAGAGAAATCTGAGACACAGACAAATAGCAGCTCAAATATGCATCATTATCATTGCACCAACTAGGCTTCTAAGTGGTTTCTTTTTTAAAAGAAGACAGTGAGAAATGGCTTGTGTATTGCTTTTTTAGCAATGACTAACCACGCCAACCTCTCCCTTTTTGCTCCCCCCCCCCTTTTTTTATTGCACGGTTAGAAGGGTTGCATTTTGCTTCCTACACAAGCACAATTATGAAGCTGTTTGATGAACAGGAGGGCTGATTAGCTGGTGCCTATTACAAAAGGAGACAGATACAACTTGTGACAATGCTGTGCCTCTTTTAAGCTGCTGCCTTCACCTGCGTCCATTACAGAACTATCTAAAATCACTGGACCAGATTTTTTCTTTGGTTGGGGTGGAAAGGGGGGAGATCATCTATCATACCAGGCACTGACATAATAAAAGATAGCAATAAACTGTAAGATGATAATAAAAATCTAGCAATGTTCTTCCAAGTGGTTAAATTAAGCTTGTAAGTAGTTCTCAATGCGACAGATGAATCACAGTCAAACATCACCCTATTCTAAACAGACAAGGAGAAAGTTTAAATTATGTGCTGCATGAGGTGCAGGCTTTTCATACTACCTCTGCCTGCACAAAAAATTTTTAGAGCACTGTAAGGATTTTCAGCCTAATCAGACTCCCAACAAGCTCTGAAGCAAGGACTGGCTAATTACATATTTAGAATTTTACATATTTATGTAATCCAGAAATTCATCAAATCCTAAATTTGGGAAATGTCAGCATTTGAACTGCTTTCTTCTATTTGACAACCTAACTGCTTGTTATTTGACTATTTGGAAACCATCTTTCAAAATGGTTTAGCTGAAGTAGAAAAACCCAGATTTGTTGGCGGCAAAGAGTATGTTATGCGATGTATGAGAAACCATTTGCTCATAAACATTTACCTTTCATTGCTCTGGAATGTGGAATACAAAATCTGAGGTCATAAATCACTAGTCAGTGATGGAAAAGCTCCAGCCTGTGGACCAAGTCTGGCCTCCCAAGCCTCACCATTTTGCCCATGAGGCTGTTTTTCCCAAACCAGGCACACCTGCCTCACACCTGATATCATATGTGATGTCATTTGTGGGGCAGGTAGAGTCACAACTGGATCAGCTGCAGAAAGCAGGATAGAACTCCCCACACATCATGTGATGCACAAGGAGTTCAATCCCACGGGTTCAGCTACTTTGCAGGGTGCAGGGTACCTGCATGCACATCAGCTGATGTGCAGGGTGTTCAATTCTCCTTGGATATTAACCTGCAAAGTTCTTACCTGGCCCTACCCACAGAAGGCCGATATTTTTAAAAATCCAGCATTGGAAACTCTAAGAAGCAAATGACAAGAATCAATGACTGATATTGTTATAGAAATGAAATAAGTAGAGTCATGATGGTAACAAGCAATGAACCCTGCAGGACAGGCCTTGCAATCTAGTTATGACCTTTGTTGAAATTTACACAGGACACCCAAATCATGCAGCAGCAGGGGGCAAACAAAAACGAATCAATATAGAAGGTATAAAATTCCTAACTGTCACACTCTAGCTTGGTTCACACATAACAATAAGCTATTGGTGTTTAATAAGCTATGAATGAACCACAAGTTGTCCCATGACTTGTTTTGTTTTCAGATGTTCTTGCCTCAGGCCTTTGTAGGTTGGTGAGCCTCTAAGATGAAGTAGCCAAGCAAACTATGGTTAAGGAAGAGTGCTGGATATGCATATAATACCAAGTAAACAACAAAAAATGGCTGCAGATCATGGATTGTCGGCAGTAAACAAACCAAAGCTAGGTCACTGGACAGTATTTGAATGATCAAACAAACCATGGCTTAGAATTATATGCAAGCCAACTACTATGCTCAAGCAGGCTGCCCTCCCTATCACTGATCACCTAAGCATGTTCTTAAACTGGACAAGAGAACACTAGGATTAACATGAGACACCAACAAACTGGTTAAATCTCTTAAGAATAAGCATAGTCTAAGCACAAAACCTAGTTATTCTCTTTATGACACCTTTAAAGAGTATGTTTTCAATTAGCAAACCAGACTGTATTTGAAATAGAAGCTAATTTCCTACAAATAGCAGCCTATCTCAGAAATGTGGAAGCTGAGTCAGAATGGGTCATCAAGAAGTTCAGTACTGACAGCAATAAAATACTTTTGGATGCTAGGGCAATAGTTCAGAGCCTAAGCACTGAAATCAGCAAACCAAGGCAAAATAAAGGTTATAACTATAGCTGTATGATTTGTCACTAGGTATTTCATGAGTCACTACTAGTCACTTTTCCATTAGCTGGTTTTTTTTTTTTCTTACCGGAAATAAATTCAAACAGCATTCCAAGTACTGACAATGCTTTAGAGTACAAAAAGGCAAGGGACTCTGTGTAATAGTGGTTCTGTTCCTACTTAAGGGAGGCTGTTGCTCAGCCATGCTATTTCAGGAAATTTGGAGCAAGGTGTTATTAATATGCTGATGATCCCCAGCTCTATTTCCTCATTCCATCTGAATCAGGAGAGGCAGTTCAGGTGCTAGACCAGTGATTACAAGTGGTGATGGGCTGGGTGTGGGCCAATAAATTGAAGCAAAATCCCAATAAGACAGAAGTATTATGTGTTCTAAGTTCTCTGGTTCAAGGGGGGGGGGGAGATGGCCTCTTCTCAAAAGGGTTACACTCCTCTGGAAGGAGGGGGCTCGCAACTTGGGGGTATTCTTGGTTCCAACATTATTACTTGAAACTCAAGTGGCCTTAGCGACTAGAAGGCCTGTTTCCAGCTCTGACTGGTTCACCAGCTCTAGCCTTGGTCCTTCGTGACTCAGCCTCTGTACTCCATGCTTGGGTATCTTCAATCCTGAAACTTCAACTGGTTCAAAATGCAGCAGCCAATTACTGCCTGAGGCTCCATTCAAGCCCCTATAACAACTATGCTGGTTAATAGTTAGTTTCTATTCACTTTGTTGTTTAGAGCTCTAAAATGATGTAGGAGCCAATTATCTTATTGGCTCCTTACCTACAGACTGTCAGATGTTAAGATGAGCAGAGGAGGCCGTCCTGGCAGTTCTGACAGAAGTACACAGAATGATAACCCAAGGGAGGGCTTTCTCTGTGTCAGCCCTTAAATTGTGGAATTCCCTTCCCACAGAGGTGTCTAGCATCATCATGGTATAGGTATCACTGTATGCTGTATGTATTACTTGGTCTTACACACACACACACACACACACACTCCATCCTATTCCTCTGATTGAAAAATGTTTTTACTGGATTTAATATTGTATTTTTTGTATTGTTGTAATCTGGGACCTTATGGTGAAGGACAGGTAAGAGATCCAAAATCCACAGCAGGGCAATGTCTTTATGAAGACTAATCAAGAGAACACCCCCGCCACTTAATGGATCCAAATGGTTTCCAGAGAGTGGTAGGGGATGCTTTATCCCATGTTGATGGCCTTTCAGCCGATTCCCTGGTGGCCCGCTGGAATGTGGAGTTAACCAGGGCTATTGACTGTTTGGCTCCGAAGCGCCCTCTCCGATTGCATGGAGCCTGGACAGCCCCGTGGTTTTCCACGGATCTGAGGGCAATGAAACAATCGTTGAGGCGGCTAGAGCGCCGGTGGCGGATAACTCATTCCGAGTCTGACCGGACACAGGTTAGGGCTCAACATCAAGCCTACCAAGTAGAGAAAACAGCAGCAGGAGACTTTTTCAGGTGGTTCACAATTTAGCGGAACCACCTGCGACATCGGGGCCCAGTACGCGCCACATGATCTCCTGCAATGATTTTGCAAAGTTTTTTGCAGATAAAATCACTCAGTTTCGGGAAGAAGTAAACTCCACCGTGGGAGCAGGGCCAGGGCGGGAGAGTGCTAGAGACCTGTCTAGTCAAGTTGTGTGGGATCAATTCCAATCTGTTACCTCCGAGGATGTGGACAGGCTGCTTGGATGAGTGAAGCCAACCACCTGTCTCCTGGATCCTTGCCCATCCTGGCTTATAAAAGCTAGCCGGGAAGGACTGGGAGATGGGCTTCATGGGGTGGTGAATGCTTCCCTCCGTGAGGGAGCCTTCCCAGACCCGCTGAAAGAGGCGGTTATTAAACCGCTTCTTAAAAAACCATCTTTAGATGTGGCCACGATGGCCAATTATCGCCCAGTCTGAAATCTTCCATTCTTGGGCAAGGTGATTGAGCAAGTGGTTGCTGAACAACTCCAGGCACGCTTGGAAGAAGCGGACCATTTGGATCCCTTCCAGTCGGGATTCAGGCCTCATCATGGGACTGAAACTGCCTTGGTCGCACTGGCTGATGATCTCCGGCGGGCTAGGGACAAAGGTGAGAGCTGTTTCCTAGTTCTGCTGGATCTCTCAGCGGCGTTTGATACCATCAACCATAACATCCTTCTGGACCATCTTGAGGGGCTGGGAGCTGGGGGCACTGTCCTACAGTGGTTTCGCTCCTTCCTCCTGGGCCGTGTTCAGAAAGTGGTGGGGGGGGATGAGTGTTCAGACCCCTGGGCTCTCACTTGTGGGGTGCCTCAGGGTTCTGTCCTCTCCCCCATGCTTTTCAACATTTACATGAAGCCACTGGGAGAGATCATCAGGAGGTTTGGGCTGGGTGTTCATCAGTATGCGGATGATACTCAGCTCTACCTCTCTTTTAAATCAGAACCAGTGAAGGCAGTGAAGGTCCTGTGTGAGTGTCTGGAGGCGGTTGGAGGATGGATGGCGGCTAACAGATTGAGGTTGAATCCTGACAAGACAGAAGTACTGTTTTGGGGGGACAGGAGGCGGGCAGGTGTGGAGGATTCCCTGGTCCTGAATGGGGTAACTGTGCCCCTGAAGGACCAGGTCCGCAGCCTGGGAGTCATTTTGGACTCACAGCTGTCCATGGAGGCACAGGTCAAATCTGTGTCCAGGGCAGCTGTTTACCAGCTCCATCTGGTACGTAGGCTGAGACCCTATCTGCCTGCAGACTGTCTCGCCAGAGTGGTGCATGCTCTGGTTATCTCCCGCTTGGACTACTGCAATGCGCTCTACGTGGGGCTACCTTTGAAGGTGACCCGGAAACTACAACTAATCCAGAATGCGGCAGCTAGACTGGTGACTGGGAGCGGCCACCAAGACCATATAACACCGGTCTTGAAAGACCTACATTGGCTCCCAGTATGTTTCTGAGCACAATTCAAAGTGTTGGTGCTGACCTTTAAAGCCCTAAACGGCCTCGGTCCAGTATATCTGAAGGAGCGTCTCCTCCCCCATCGTTCTGCCCGGACACTGAGGTCCAGCTCCGAGGGCCTTCTGGCGGTTCCCTCACTGCGAGAGGCCAAGTTACAGGGAACCAGGCAGAGGGCCTTCTCGGTAGTGGCGCCCGCCCTGTGGAACGCCCTCCCATCAGATGTCAAAGCGAGAAGACATCTGAAGGCTGCCCTGTTCAGGGAAGTTTTTAATATGTGACATTTTAGTGTATTTTTCATCTTTGTTGGAAGCCGCCCAGAGTGGCTGGGGAAACCCAGCCAGATGGGCGGGGTACAAATAATAAATTATTATTATTATTATTATTATTATTATTATTATTATTATTATTTATCAAATTGCCACAAAATAGTGAGCAAATCATCACCCACTTGCCAGAGAATAAATCCCATTTAACTAAATGGGGCTTACTTCTGAGTAGACACACATAGGATTATACCATCAAATTACTACCACTCACCTTTACGCAGGAGTAGATGACTGAAACAAATATTACTGTGGTGAGGATCACAAAACAGGTCAGGTAGAATGCCAGCATAAACACAGAGCTGAAACCAGAAAACACAGCCATGTGAGATGAGTGTAACAAATGAAAGGAGGCATAGTAGAGTCATTGGAAGATGCAGGAAGAGAGGATAGAAAACCACAATATCACTGTTCTCTTTATGTTAGTTAAGAAATATAGGAGGAAGCAGCACCCTCCTGAAATAACAGCTCCAACAGTGAAAAAAGAAAAGATTAAGAGTAGGTCAATCCACAAATTGGTAGTGAACAACAAAACTGGATGGCAGCTTAGTAAATTTGAAAAAGACATATTTGCAACCTACTGTAATAATTTCACACTGTTCTTAATCTGTATGTTACATTATATTCCAAAATCCAGACACAATTTTCATTCTCATTGGTTCTATTTAAAATGATCTAAAACATCTAAAGATGCATTATTTGTCAAGCACTTGAAAAACAACAACAGAAAAATGAAAAACAGAGCCAACACCCAAACAAATTCTGGCCACTTCCTTTGCATCAATAACCCAGTTCACACACCACAGTAAACCATAATTAACAACTTGCTGTGAGTGCACAGATCACTCTACTATGTTCCTTTCATAGTGTGAGAGCAGGAGCAACAAACCACAATATTTACCTGAACATTGCATCTGGATCATGGATTGTTGTTGGTTTTACTCAAGAACAAATCTTCCCTGTGGAGATTACATTTCTCCTGAGGGGCAAGCAGTAGCTTCAAATTGGGAGTGGGGGAAAGCAGAATTTCATTTCTACACACCACCACCCCATAGCTATTTCCCCAGTCTAATTTGGCCTCTCCACCTTGTGTAGCTTGTCTAGAATATAAAATAAAAGGGATCAGATTCTGGATCCCCCAGCACCAGGTCTACTTTGACCCTTAGATGTGTGAATGACTTTTGAACCAAGTTGCATCTATAAATTAATTATGACTATTGAGTATAACTAAAAAAAGTGTTTACATGTTGTTGTTTTACTGCTATCCAAGCTAACTGATAATCAAACCATGTAGCATTCCATTTTTTTGTGAAGTCCTTGGAATTTTTATATGTGTTTTAAATGGAGGGGGGCTTGCATGTTGCAATAAATTCTACCTCCACTGTCAAGACGCATTATGCCTCTCTGAAAGCCAGTTGATAGGAATTACAGACAGGCAAAACGCTTTTGCACTTGTGACCTGCTTGTGGGCTTCCCAGAGGAATCTGGCTGGCCACTGTGAAAACAGGGTGCTGCACTATGATGGGCTATTGGCCTGATTCAGTAGGTTCTTCTTATGTTTTTATTAAGTGTAGTAGAGGTATGAAACTTGGCTGGTATGTCACATTAGTGGAAGGGAACTGTTTCAATGGTGCACAGAACACTAGGAAAAATCAGACAGTTCTGTCTCTTTCTTCATCAGCCCTCCTTGCACCCTTCCAATTTTGAAAAAAGGTCCAGTGTGTGGTGCAGTTGCACTGGTTAGAATATCTTAACTGAACAGTGAGTGGCACAGCAATGACAGTGACTTTTGCCACCTCAGCACTGAAGGTGGGGCCAGGTCCTGATAGTGCCAGAGCAGGGAAGAAATATTTTCTCTTGTGCCAGTACTGATACCTATGTATTGGGTAGATCAGTTTCCCAGCTACCATATAGAATCCAGGTTATATGGGCTTGTTCAGAGTAATACCTCCACTTCAATTCAGAACATCACTGCCATGTTTTAGTGTAGGATTTATGAGTGAAACATTTCCATGTTACCTCATTATTAAAAACAACAAACAAACAAACAAACAAAACCGGCTCACCCTTCCCTTCCTATTGCTCAACCTCATCCATAATTCAACAACAATGATTATCACGCACAGTAACATTAAGGCTAACCACATGAAAGCCAGCTGGGTTTCATGCTCTTCCCTCACTACAAAGAGCATTTCTACTTGCTAATATATTCATCAGGCTTTTGTGGCTTTCCTGCTGATTGTAACAAATTTATCACCGCCATTTTGCTGAGAGTTTTCATTTTTGAACCCCTCCATGCTTTTGGTCAGTATCTCATGGACATTTACAGTGCTCAACGCACATATATCCATTGCCACACAATATTACAAACACTGAACTGGTTCAGACATAAGCATCTCAGTCCGATAATCCATGGTTTGGGGGCCAAGTATGATCTCTCCTTGAGTACCTAATTTCAATGAAGTTTTCTTAAACTAGTTTTCTGTGAAGTGCGAACCAGGAAACTGTTGTTTAAGTGCTGCTTACAAAGCAGAAGTCTTCCTTGAAGCCAGACACGCAAAGAGAGAAGAGAAGAGAAGAGAAGAGAAGAGAAGAGAAGAGAAGAGAAGAGGAAGCATGTGGGCATAAGCCTCATTCTTTGTCTGATAAACTATGGTTTACAAGACCAAGATGTCTGAATTTAGCCATCTTACATGTAATTTTGTTGTCCCAGCTGTTCTTAGAGAACATTTGCACTATAGACAAATATTTACACTACAAATAAAAAGCAAATGAAGCTATGAACCTCTAAAATACACAGCTGAGCAATACCTTTATTAAGACCAATTTAAATGCCACAAAATAATGGCAAACTTTTGAGTTCCCCAGAACATTTAATCAGGTAAAGTTACACAAAGTGGGGGGGGGGGGAGAGGGAAATGTACCATAATCAGGTTGGATATTGCAGCCATAAGGTAAGTTTTTATATTTAGTTCCTTGATCAAGTCTCTGCTAGGTGTTACAGTTATCAGGCTACATACCCAGGATTCTGGGATAAAGACTCAAGGGCTGCTTCTTATTTTTGATTTTGCCAGTAGAAAGACTGCAGTGTTTGTCTTTATTTCTTGCTCTCTGCCTAACTAGGAAGCTTTGTCAACATCCAGTCTAAATTTTTTATTTCTTAATTTTCCCTGTGTTTCACCCCACCCCTCACCCCAGTTTTGTGTGGCATATTGCCTGATGAAGAGTTCTGGATAACCAAAAAGGGTGCAGATAAATCAGTTTAATATTGTTGCATGCCACCCCAATCTCCAAGTGGTCCTGTGAGAAAGAGTTAGTGGCTGTCTAACAGAGAATTGTGAGTGTCCTCAACAAACCACAATTCCTAGAATTCTCCAGCAGTGGAAGTAATGACAGCATTATTGCTTTAAAGCCAAAGTAAGTTTGCAGGGTAAGTTTAGCTGGGAAAATGACCTCCCCAAGGATTTGTCCTGAAGCTCAGACTTGATGGCTTTCACCTTCCCCACAAAGCTGTTAGAGCAAAAGTGAAAATTAGCTGCTAATCGTTTTTTGCAGTGTGTATTTTGATTCCGGACTCTAGACATGGCTGCCAAACTACTGTCAACACCTCTGCTATTTTGAACCACCACTAAGCAGAAAGCTGGCCTCTTTACACCACAGTTTTATTATGGGTGAAATTATAACTAGAGTCCTGCTTCACAGTCTACAACCCTGTGAACTGAATTACAGTAAGATGTGCCTGGGATTTCCAGTTCCAGCAAATAATACTTTAGTTTACATTGCTTCATTTTTGTGGCTATCTTTGCATTCTCCAATATAGGTAAAGGTAAAGGTACCCCTGCCCGTACGGGCCAGTCTTGACAGACTCTGGGGTTGTGCGCCCATCTCACTTAAGAGGCCAGGGGCCAGCGCTGTCCGGAGACACTTCCGGGTCACGTGGCCAGCGTGACATCGCTGCTCTGGCGAGCCAGAGCCGCACACGGAAATGCCGTTTACCTTCCCGCTGGTAAGCGGTCCCTATTTATCTACTTGCACCCGGAGGTGCTTTCGAACTGCTAGGTTGGCAGGCGCTGGGACCGAGCAGCGGGAGCGCACCCCGCGGCAGGGATTCGAACCGCCGACCTTTCGATCGGCAAGTCCTAGGCGCTGAGGCTTTAACCCACAGCGCCACCTGCGTCCCTATTCTCCAATATAACCGAAGTCTTATCATCAGGCAGCTTCCAAGATCACGTTGTTCTGGATTGCCTTAGCAACATCCAGACAAACTACCATGCCTGAAGCACATGATGCTTGAGGGCTTTGCCAAGATGAGCTCTGGATCCGGCTCAAATCTAATCCACTTTCTTTTTCTCCTGGCACTACAGAGACCATCAGGGAAACAGCATCATATCATTGATGCAAACAAACACATACTTGGGAGGGAGAGGGTCTTGCTGCTCGCATACAATTTTCCACTGTCCTGGCAGCAGTCCCCATTCCTTGAGAGAATATACTGCTTACACTGTTACAGCACAATTCCCTGACTTACCTTTCTTGTTTCTCTTCTGGCGTTTGGGAGACAAGAAGTGAAGGGTACTAAGAATTATCAAAGTGATGAAATCTGTAGGTGCTCATTGCAAGGGGTGTGTAGGCAGATCCCTTGCCTGTGGGAATGACCCGGTATACGGTTGTTGCTTGAGATCTTTCTTAAAAGCAAACTCTGGAGCCAGCCCAACTTCTGCCATATTTGTTACTTAGCTAAGACAACTAGAAATGATATGCAATGTGTAATATGTTACACTGTGGTTTTAGAAGGTTGAGATTCTGTAGCAGTTGTAAGGATTGTGCTCTTTTTTCATGTCTAGTTAAAACTGAATCTTTAGGCAGTGGGTGGAAATCAATGTTGAACAATTACAATTATTCAGTCAAAACAATAATTTGCCCTACAGAACAATCTCCCCTCTCCCCACCCTATGTGCTGCTCTAGGGGTGTAATCCTAGGATCCACTAAGTCCTGGCACCTGAAGACATATGTAGCACATAATGGAAAGTCATTCCAAAGTAAAAATAGCTTTAAAAAAAATGTTTCTTGGTCAGAAAGGAAAACTGGAAAGTCTGCTTCATCTGTAAAAAAAGCCAACAGCAATGCAGACCTTGCCTCACCAATAGATGCTTTCCCAACATTACATAAGATGGGTGTGTTGCACCTTCAAGGAACATGGCAAAGGTCCCTATTCCTGTGATTACTGGGCCATTTCTGTAAAAGCTCAGAAAAGGCACAAATCCTGTAACAGTTGTGATTGCTGAAGCATAATGGAAATCACAGACCTCTGATCTAAAGCCTCAGAGATGCTGAGCTAAGCCAGAAAGAATACATTTAGTAGCTTTTAATCACACATTAAAGTGAAGTGATCGACCTAAATTTAGCTGCAAGCCTCTTTTTGATTTCTCTTCAGTTTTCCTAGATGGAGCAGTCTAAATTTTAGATTACATGTTTTTGGCTCCTTCTGCTTTGTGGAACTGATTTTCTGCCTCTCCTTGCACAGTGCTTTTTCTTTTGCCTCAAAGAAGAACAAGCCAGGATGATAAAAGCAGCAGTAAAAGGCCTAAGAAGTTTCATATGTGGGGGGTGGGGGGACACAGTGACTTCAGCCACACCCTGTTTCCTGCCACTAACTTTTCCATCCTTTTCATCTCCACACTCCCTTACCTCACCTCACATTGCTTCCCTGTCACTCTCCTGAACCCAGCTTCTTGGTGGAATTGCAGCCACCTTTACTGCTGATAATGCAAAACTCCAATATGTAGCCCAAAAAAACTTGCATAAAAAAACACTCCATTCATACCATTTCTCCATCAATATTTTAAGATCCAGAAGATGACAAACAATACCATGAGTGGAAAGAGAAACTTCATGGATTAAAACATTTGTACCAAAGGACAAACAGCAAAGCAGGAAATAACTTATTAAAAATAATAATTAGTAAACATAAAAGTGATTTGTTTCAAAAGCATCAAATAACACATTTTAGTTTCAATCTTGGTTAAAACTGAAGCAATTGGATCAATAACAGAATTCGAACAATTGATATAGATACTTATAACACTTGCAAGTAAGGGAAATAGTATCCAAAATGTATAAACTACTCAGAGTCAATACCACAATGGTATCAAAAACCTTTGCGGAAAAGATACTGGAGAAACAAGTTGATCAGAAAAAAGGGAGTCAATGTGGAATAAATACTACTTAAAATTGCTTTAATTAAAAAAAAGCAAATGGAATGAAAGTTATTCATAGGTTGTACCTCTGAATATATGACATAGCCAGCCCTCACTGCTGAAAAGGATATATCACTATAAGAATATTTTATGCTATACACCATGGGGGGGGAGTTATTTGGTTGTTTCTGTTTTTATTTTGATTATGTATTCTTTGTTGAGCAAGTTTAAGCATTATGGTCAAATCTGCATGAATGTTATTTATGTTCATGATTCATTTTGAATGCAGGTGTTGAGTTTTCTACTTGCGCATAGAGTACAATGTTGCAAAGTGTAGTACCCTAGATAAGCACCCAGAGGTGATATTTATGTGAAAATAGACTATTTATTTATGACTTTGAGAAATATGATTTAGACATAAACTATAATATTAGTAACAACCAATATTACATTACAGTACCAAAGGAAATGAATGTCAACAATGAGCACTGCAGTTTGCCACACAGCCACACATTATGGGAAAGAATTTTACTTCATTTTAGTGCAAAGAAACCAGGCAGAGTAAAAAGGAAGATGGATTGTGCAAGGAAAGATATAAAGTTCTACTCACTGTGGCACAATTGTGATTTGAACAAAGCAAATGAAGAGGAAGACTATGGAGGCACAAGCCACATATGCACCAAATCGATCGTCCACCTGTTTGGAGTACTGCAAGGAAAGAAACAATGTGTTAGATAGTGAATTCTCATGTTATAGCCCCTTTCTGAATCTTGCATTTCTTAACAGATTTGCCTCTGCCCTTATTGCTGTGTTAGCTTGACAGTGGTACAGGGGACTATAAAATGGAAATAAGCTGATACTACCTTTATAGGCAATTACTACAAATTCATATATTAGATAGGACACATATCTCTCACACAAAATATCCAGTGCCGAGTTCACCTTCTTCAAACATCTGCTTAAGGTTTCCTTCACTAGTGCCTCTCTTAGAGAATAACAAGGAAAAAGGGCTGCTTGCAGGCAATTTTTTAAACAAACTCGGAAACTAAAAGGGAAAAACTATGAAAAAATGTGTAGAAGCATTCTTATTAGGAATGATGAATTCTGAGATATCAGGTAACATTGTAGATATATGCAAAGTTTCAAGAAAAGCAGCTCATCAGTTCTTCCTCACCTGTTCAAATATGCTCATGGGCCAGGACCAAATGCAATAAAGCAATTGGGAAAGCAGCTGAAATTAATGTACAAATACTGTCTCCCAATACACCATATCCGACAACATGTTTTTTGCTATCTAGGAGACATCTGAGAAGCATTGGTATGTATAAAAGAGGCCAAAGTTCTTTAGTAGGGCAATATAAATTTATTAAGTATCGATGTTTAGACTGGGGAAGAAGAAGAAGAAGAAAAAGATTATTGAGGGCCAAAATACAAATGACAACGGCAGACTGAAATCATTAAAAAGTCTTCCCAAATTGTGTGAGAAGTGGAGACTGGGGGTTGCAATTTAAAGCTTTTTTTAAAAAAAGGTGTGTGGGGAGAGAACTGTGAACCTCTCTACCTCAGTTGAATACCAAAGGGAATTTTTACCCACACTCCCCAATGGGCTCCAATACTGGAAATGAAAGAGCTGAGGGGGGAAAGCAGCTTTCAGAGAGATTGGGGGGGGGGGCAAAAGCAGTGGTTTTTTGGGGGGGTGGGTCTATGCATCTGATTCACATGCCTCTCTTGAGCTTTAAACCATGCCCCTTGCTTTACAAATGATTTGCACTGATTCAGATTTTACAACTTTAAAGTTTAAAGATACAGATTTGTCACCATCATCTGTCTGGTTTCGTTCTTAACTGACCTCCACAGACACACCTCTTCTTGAGGAATATTACCTTCTTCTCCAAGTCAAGTTCCCTGAATGTTAAGAGAAACTTGCGAACGTGTTCAGAACGTAAGCGGTCAATACTCCTTGCATCAATGGCGCGGCCTAGAAACTCATCCACTTCATCTTCCGGATTCATGCTTTCCTGGATATTCCTATAAAGCAGAGACCAGTCAGCCTGGGTATTTACACCAGAAGAGCCTTCAAGAATGTGTCACCCAAAGGATGAATCAGTTCGTCACTTTTGCCTATTGCAAGCCTACGCTGGGTTTCTACTGACAGTCTGAAGGAAGAATTCTACTGTCATTTTGGAAACATGAATTTATTCTGCAGCAATGTAGGCGGCATTTGTAATTCTACGTAAGGCTGCCTTTCCAAGCTTCATCAGTGCCCTATAAGCCTTCACATTATGCTGACCCTGAAGGAGAACCCGGTGACAACTTATGAAACTGCAATCTTTTGGGTTTCATGAATTGCAGTAAGCATCTCCCTTTACTGTTATTTGCTATCAGCAAATTTACAACTGGTACCTTGCAGTGTAACCTCACCTGCTAACAGCAGTGGCCCAGACACGCATCCTTCACGATTCTCTAAGCTGCAAAAATGGTCCTTCTGTATACTGTAGGGCTCACCCAAGCATGCAGGGACCATATTGCTTTCTCAGTGCTACTGCTTCGATGACTTCATATGAAGAAGTCAACCTGACTGTAGCAGATCATATTGAAGACAAAACACCTAGGTTTCTTTTGTCAGCTTCTTGAACTACAGAGGGAAGCTACGATATTAACCTGCCTGCCTTGAGAAATAGTATTACTGACCTCTTTAGAAGCCACACTCATAACTACAGACTATGTTCAAGGGATCTTTGCACATCTGATAAGAAATGATGCCCTGTAAACCCTGTGAGGAAAAAGGGTCTATTTTTCCACCTTGTTCAGCAGAGCAGAAGAGTTTCATCAAGCTCCATCTCAAAGGAAGCAAAAACAGTTTTACTTCAAGGCTGCTGTATACCTCTTATGAATGGTAGGTAGTATCAAATATTTTTGGAACTTGATGATGATTTTATGTTCATAATTCATAGGTCAAATAATAAGAGCAAAAGTATTATGCTATCACGATTTATCGCACCCAGAGTAAAGAATTCCAGCTCTTTTCACAGTCAAAAATCTAATATTTGCTATGGGAAAACTGAAATAGTATAAAGCATTGGGTAGTGAGTTAACCATGTTAAAAATATCATTGAAATTTGTCTTAAGGAAATTGAAGTTATTTTATCAAGAAATGAATGAGCAATCTAGCTAGGGATCTCTACATTTTTTAAACTAGCTCTGTTTTCAAGAACATAAGAACATCATACTGGATCAGACTGATGGACCATCTAGTCTACCATCCTGGTCTCACAGTGGCCAACCAGATGTCTCAGGGAAACCCGCAAGCAAGATTCACACACAAGAGCACTCTCCCCTTCTGTGGCTCCCAGTAACTGGCATTCAGAAGCGTTACTACCTCCAACTGTGAAGGCAGAGCATAGTCACCGTGGCTAGCAATCATCAATGGCCCTCCCCTCCATGAATTTGTCTAATTCTCTTTTAAATCCATCTACGTTGGTGCCCCGGGGGGCTGCACAAGAAGATAGCTGTTTGTCCCCCAAGGAATGGATCCCTTCTATGTTTCCCGTTACCTCAAGACACCATTCTCCTTCCCCAACACCTTCATTCTTCCTTACAGCAGGGGAACTAGGGTGATTTATATCACCCATTGATTTGGAGGCGGGGGTGACATTAAAAATCTCACCCACGGCACATGGAAGAGAACCTATAACATTCTACCTCACATCCTTTGTGGAGACTTCAAAGCCATTTTACCTCCGTGCCATGAATATTCTCATTTAGCACAAACCATGTTTTAATAAAATGGCAGCAAACAACTGCACAGCCCAGATCTTGTATTATTCACCTCAGATTTTCATAACCAAACAAACTTCACTTGGTCTTCTCTGGCATCTCTAAGAAAAATGCTGCTTTAACAAACACCCTTAATTAGGCAACTGGTGATAAATTTGGAGTTCTCTGTCTCCCATCCCACTCCTGCCTTATATAACTCATATCTGAAATTCCTCAGATGCCATTACAAATCTAATTTGTATACTGGGGTTACAGACAGCAGCAACCTAAGTATTAGATAGGGTATGCTTATTAAAGTCAGTTTTATTGTTCATGAATCTAGATAAAATATGTTTATAGAGATGTACTATAATCCCCGGTATAAACTTTTCCTGATAAAAATAGTAGAATTTAGGGCATTCATTAGACAAAAAACTTTAAACTGAAGTTATTTTTTCATATGTGATTTTCATATCACAAGAAAGATCTATGTTCTAAAAAACACTTTCATTCAAACACAAAAGATTATTACTAATTTGAGGCAGACTGACCTGGTAAAATATTTAGATAAACAAACAAACAAACAAACAAACAAACAAACAAACAAACAAACTGGTTAAAGAGCCTAAGAATGCCCAGACATTTAGTGGGAATTACCCTTGTTAATAAATTTGCAAAAGAAGGGCATATTTCCTGGAAAATGATTCTTAATTAAGCTTTGTATAATGGCTCTTATGAGGGACAGGTGGCGCTGTGGGTTAAAGCCTCAGCGCCTAGGACTTGCCGATCGAAAGGTCGGCGGTTCGAATCCCTGCGGCGGGGTGCGCTCCCACTGCTCGGTCCCAGCGCCTGCCAACCTAGCAGTTCGAAAGCACCTCCGGGTGCAAGTAGATAAATAGGGACCGCTTACCAGCGGGAAGGTAAACGGCGTTTCCGTGTGCGGCTCTGGCTCGCCAGAGCAGCGATGTCACGCTGGCCACGTGACCCGGAAGTGTCTCCGGACAGCGCTGGCCCCTGGCCTCTTAAGTGAGATGGGCGCACAACCCCAGAGTCTGTCAAGACTGGCCCGTACGGGCAGGGGTACCTTTACCTTTACCTTTATAATGGCTCTTACCACAGTCATTTTTTAGAGCTTTTAGTCTTATGAAAGCAATTAAGAATTGTGAGGGGGGGGGGGAATAATATTTTTTTTAAATCTCAAAGATTTGTTGAAAGTAGACAAAATGGGAAGAAGGAGTTATACAGATCCTGAATTCAACACTTTAAAAAGCACTCTTGATTTTTTCCAACATTTTTCTTTTTAGGTGTGATAGAGACGGTTCCTTCCTATTTTCTCATTCCTTTATACAGTTTGAAAGTAATGGGGCATCCAGCTATTACCTTATCCTTCTTTATTACTTTTATTCTCATGCGCACATAGATACAAAAGCTGGAGATCAATAATTAAGTCACTACCTCCTCCACTTCCCATCTTTGGATCAGGAGCTACACAGCAACAATACAAGCAGCAGCAGCAGGGCTCATGTTTTTACTAATCAAGAAGCATCTCCTTTCTGGCAAATTGGCAATGAAGTCACATCCTTCATAGTCAGAGAACTACAAGTGCTCCCCTCCTTTAACATGAAGTAGCCTTACAGGACTTTACATCACACAATCTCTGCAGGGCTCTTGCAGGCGACAATCAGCAGTTAATCTGTGGCATCCCTGAACTTCTGAGGTTATGCAGAAAAGGGCTAATAGAGTTCTACACTTCCCCCACCTATTAACTTTCTCCTCCATTTTTCCTTTGTGCCATGTGAAAAAGATGTTTGGAGTGCTCCAAATAATACTTTAGATGTGTCACAGAGAATGAAACCAAACAGTGCTTGGTGTCCATCTTGAAACAGAGTTGTTCAGGAATGCAGGGTTGCTGTAGTTAATCATCACAATGACCCTGTGAGTTAGGTAAGGCTGAGAGTTAGTTCCTCTTCTTTTCCCTCTCACTTTCTTTTTAGTTAACTCCCCCTCCCCCGTAGCTGCTTATTCTTGAATTTCTCATACTGGTGACACCCAGTTTAAGAGCCTTTCTACACGTGCAACCTTTTAAAAATGTGGCTCATCAAAGCTCCCCTAAAGAACAAAAGATAATGCCAGTGGCAGGAGGGGCTAATGGTTATGTGTGTATTCATCACATGGGCTTTATAAGCCTCTTATGTATTGTGTTCCAAAACATAATAAACATTGAATGAGGAAAATTGTGACTTAAGGTGATGTATTGTAACGAGAAGGTCCTCTCCACAATTTGTAGATGGCCAGCTTGAAAAATTTCACATTATAATAAAGAGGAATCAATTATATTTTTTCTCTTACTTGTCTTTTGGATCTTCAAAACCCTGAAAAGAAAAAAAATATATACAAATTAGCTGGCAGAATGAGCTCAAGTACAATGAAGAATTCTGAATCATTACCCTACTAAATACTTCCATTTGTCCTTATCACGGTGATAACAGTCATGCCAAAAAAAAGGCAACATTATCAGTTATGAGTCAAAGAATAGAAATGTTTTGTAAAGTTCAACATAAAGGCTATAAAGTTGGTCACTTAAACTTATGTGTCATACACCAGCTGATGTAAACATCATATTGTTCTATCTAAAACTCTTCCACAATGCACTGTGGTTCATTTTTTTACTATGTGTCCTTACAAATGATGTATTAAAATAGTGACTGACTGGTAGGTCGATCTGGATGTTTACCTTGTAAAAAACTGAAATCATCACTGATACCAGCCAGTGCATTCTGGATGATTAATTAACTCAATCAAACTTGTTTATATTAATTCAAACAATCAATATAAGAAAAAATAATAATAATTGATTCAGTAGCACCTTAGAGACCAAATAAGTTAGTTCTGGGTATAAGCTTTCATGTGCATGCACACTTCTTCAGATACCAGGTATCGAAAGAAAGAAAGAAAGAAAGAAAGAAAGAAAGAAAGAAAGAAGGAAGCTTGGGCAAACCAGTCCTTCAGTGGTCCCCTTCTTGAAATATTCAAAATTGCCAACAATTTCTGAGTTACCTTGGGAACAGAACAGCAACTGCTCATCTTTGCAAAGATCTTGCTGCAAAAATATCTCCCTGATTATGTTCAGAAACATGACACTAGCATAAAAGGGGGGAAAGAGCACTCTCCCAACCTTCCCCCCTCCAAAAAGAGTGGGAACTAAACTCCTCTGTATATCTCACAGATATATGCCAAAAATATGATTCTTGGCTACTTGGTAAATATTAGCTTGTCCTGGGTCTACTTTGTTTTGTTTGGATTTGGATAAGGAACCCTTAAAGCAACAAACAGTGAAGGCATTTCAGAGCAGAGGTTTTCCTAAAGCTGATGGTAGACTCTGGCCACACTCATGTTTGGCACACAATCTCTATGTCAATCACTTCCAGATCTCTTCCACTTTGGCTAACTAATGCTCAGGAGACAGCTCCTCAATTGCTCTGTGCCGAGACTCCTGGAAAAAGAATTACCCACTCCACAACACCACCATCAAGGAAACCATGGCAACAAACATTGCTACAAGAGAGAAGAATCTTTCACAACTGAGGACACTTCCCATTTGTTGCTTTTTAAGGAGAACGGCAGCATTTCTCCTTAGGAAAACCCATACTGGAGGTGCCATTGACATAAGAAGAAACATGGGCACTGGCCCATCTAGCTCAGTACTGTCTAAGATGATGCAGCATCTTTCCGAGGGGAAATTCCCAGCCCTACCTGGAGATACTGGTGACTTGAACATGGGATATTTTGTGTGCAAAGCATGCTCTCCCTCCACATATATAACCTATGTATGAAAAGCAACCCATAAAAATTGAGAAAGGCTATTCACATAAAACAGGGGCAGGGAACCTCCAACCCATTTGGCCTGCCAGACTGTTTCGGTCAAGTCACACTCACTTGCCCCATATCTGATGTTATATCAGGTACTGGAAACGTAAAGGCAGAATTTGGATGATAGGAGCTTTGCCAGCACCATGGATCAGCGGAGTCTGTACAGTGCTTCTTACGTGCCAGCTATCAGCTGAGTGTTGGCAGTGCTGAAGTCATGTGTGCAGTACTTTCCAAGCTCCAAATAACAGCTGATTGTCAGTGAGTGGGAAGTGCTGTAGCACAATTTTTTTGCCTGTACAGTTCAATTTCAAATCATGCAGGTAAAAACGGGTCACCTGATATAATCATAACGTCAGGTGATTGACAATTAAGCAGCCATTCCCACCCATTAAGCTTGGCTCAGAGGCGCCTGGAAATAATTTCTGATTGGCTCACAGGGGAGCGAGTTTCCCACCCCTGATATAAAGTTTCAGATAATCTAAATGAGACTTCTTTATTCAAGCCAATTTTCAAATTGTCACCTTCACACACACACACACACACACACACACGGATACAAACAAAATTGGGCCTGTGGATTTATGGAAGTACACACTTTAACATAATCTTGGACAGTAAGATAATGATTTGGAAACAAAGTAATGGAAACAAAGTAGGTGAGCTGTCCAGTCTTGGGTGGTTAGTGACAGCTGCAAATCAAAGCCAAGTTCAGGAGAATGGAACAACAGATGATTTCAGATGAGGGGGCAAACCAAGCTACAAATTAGAAACCGAGACATGAAGCAATGCTTAAATGGGAGAAGGAACCAGAAGATGCTACAGGTAGGCCAGCTACCTGTGGTCTGATGAACAGCATGAAGATGTAAAATTACAAGGGGAAGAGTAATGCTGGCAGTTCAAGAGCTGCTTTCCACAACAGGAGATAAGAGATAAGAACAGTATCTCATGTGAAAGGTCGTATTTCCTTTTAACTTAATAAGCAGTTTCCCTACATAAAAAACGTAAGAAACAACAATGAAACTCTTTATTCTCTCTCACACATGGGGCAACCTGCCCCACCAATTCAAGCAACAAGAGACAGTGAAGTATTTTACTCCTGTATTCCTCCAGCGGGAAAACAAGTCATGGAGCAACTGTGTTAGCGTTATATCTGAACAAGTGAAGGTTTGTTCTAGGGAGGTAATACAAAACCACACATGGGACCCAGGAGGTGCTGTGAAACCTGGGGCTGATCACCAGCCACCTTCAGCTGCCTCAAATCCCATGGAGCCCCACATGGTGGTTCCATTGGGAAAGGGTTAGAACTGTGTGTGAACTAATATGTTTTACCATGGTTTATGACGTGACACTGTGCCCAAACATAACCACTGTGTTGGAAAACAGCACTGAGAGTGCTGAGCAAGTTATTTTACTCATATACCTGCAGATGGGACATGTTCATGACCTCAGACTCTTTTATTTAACCCAGTGTGATAAACTGCTACTTTAGCAATGTTTGCTTTGCACTGTAGGCTAAGGAACTTCTGTTTTATGACTTATTTGGTATGTAATTTTCTGTGATGGATATTATTGGTTTTTCTAGTGCATTGAACAATTGCATGGAAGCATAATCAAGAAAAGTTTGATTAATTATAAACTCCTAACTTGGGTTTTGTAACATGAAACAGTACCAGCTTTGGCATAGGTTTTTTGGGGGAAGTAGGAGTGAGGCAAAGAGATTTGCAGGTTTGTAGTGAGTGGAGTTATGAAGAAGCAAATTAATCATAAAACACAGGTCTTCACTATTCCAAGAGCAAAGAGAGAACAGTTAAGAAAAAAATGATATTCTACAAAGAAAGACAACAATGGCTAGAAACAGAGATAATTTTTTTCAGAGAGTTGAAGGTGGAATAATAGAAGCATTGTTCCCTGCAATGTGCATTCTCATTCCAGTATCATCTCTGGTAAACACACTTTGCAAGCTTTTTTGATGCTTTAAAAACAAGGAAAAAAGTATTTTAAAACAGTAGGCAAGGGAAATTAATATGGATACCAAGGATAACAACTGCATCTATTAAATTAACTTTGATTTTATCAAATATGCACAATCTATTGCACATGGCTACCCTCTACCAGCTTGTCATGGGACGTTGTTGAATGATACATTTGTTTGATTCATTCTTGTTATAGGCATCACTTTAAGTCTTGGATTTTAACTTTAATTTAACACTATCTCTATACTTCTGGGAGAAGGATGGGTTGGGAAATAATTTAATTGCTGTTGCTTTTAGTTTTGTTATATTTGAAAATCACTAAAATAGGGGGAGAATGATATCATCCTTAATTTTTTTAACCTTTTCTCCAGCCTATCATACTCCCTCCAGCTTGCACAATTACTAGTCACAACATGCATATTTGAAATGCTGTCAGCCAAAGGAAAAAAATAAACTCTTCTTTGTATCAGTACAATGTTAGCACAACGCTGAGCCCATAATCAGTACAAAAATCCCCACATTTTTCACTGTAAGAAACACAAATTACGCATGTTATTTGTGTGTCAGATTCTCCAAACCTAATGCTATGATGCAGAAACATGCAACTCCCACAAAATATCCATTCGCAAGTAAGTTAAAGAGAGAAAAGTTGTGCCATCTTCACGATTCAAGATATCTTCTACTCATACAGTGCACAAAGTGGAGGGTATGTTTTTTTAAAAAAATCACAGTTTGATATTACAATAAATAATAATGTTTTCCCTCTGAATCACCAGCTAGACATAGCAAACTCTAATTAACAACATGATGCACAACACCTCTTGGCACAACTACCCTTTTCCTATGAATAGGATGATGCAAGCACCCTTCTAACGCCAACTGAAAGAAACATCTAATTATAATTACATGCTAGCTTGATTAGAATCTCTTAATCACATCATGCTTTGTGAGTTTGCATGACCAAAAAGCCAAGAGAGGTTTTATGTGAACAAAGGCTGCAGCTGCACTGATATAATGCTACTTCTACTTGACAAAACTGCATATGAAAAGCATGAGCATAAAAGCAAAATAATAAGAAAGGAGGGGAAAAACACCAGCAACATTCATTTTTAAGCCATATTACCAAATATATCCAAGCTGGTTAAACTGCATAATACTGAATGTACAATTACTCATAGCAATATGTTTGCAAAAACATACAGTGCTATATGATCAACTCAGTTACAGCCAGTAGAAATCTTTGCTTTTTCCATTTTATTTTAAACAGAATCAGCATTACAGGTAATTATGTCTCATGCCATATTCTGAAAGAGATGCAGGTTCAAAAGCATGCTCTTAATTTGGATATGAAGGATTGCATACCTGGATGAAGTTAATTACATAATTTGCATTCCCCTACATGCTGTGCAGTTGGTTTTAATATGAGACATGTTCTAGTCAGTGTGCAATGCAGATGTATCTTTATCTTTGAAAGTACCATTATTTAAAAAAGGAAATAGATTTATTGGGTAAAGCCTTCTGTTAATTCACAGTTAATATGTGAAACTTCAGGGACAGGTATTTGAAAGAACATTATGTGAAACAAGTGGGTATGATAATAAGAATACTAAAATAGAAGTGAATCTCAGTGCTTTTTTCCCCAGCTGGAATTCACCAGAACAGAACTCCTTCACCTTTTTGGTGTGTTCCAGCAACTCTTTGTACCACTGCTGGTGTTGGAGTGATCCCCCTAAAAAAAGCTCTTTTTCTAGAAAAAAAAGCACTGGTGAATCTGATATTGCTTTTTCAATATTTTGTTTTCCTCAGGGTACATTTCTGTTAATAAGCCTACTTATTTTCAATAGTACTACTATGCAGTAAGTAATTTGAGGATTTATTATCTTGTTTGGGACGCAGGTGGCGCTGTGGGTTAAAGCCTCAGCGCCTAGGGCTTGCCGATCGAAAGGTCGGCGGTTCGAATCCCTGCGGCGGGGTGCACTCCCGCTGCTCGGTCCCAGCGCCTGCCAACCTAGCAGTTCGAAAGCACCTCCGGGTGCAAGTAGATAAATAGGGAACGCTTACCAGCGGGAAGGTAAACGGCGTTTCCGTGTGCGGCTCTGGCTCTGGCTCTGGCCAGAGCAGCGATGTCACGCTGGCCACGTGACCCGGAAGTGTCTCCGGACAGCGCTGGCCCCTGGCCTCTTAAGTGAGATGGGCGCACAACCCCAGAGTCTGTCAAGACTGGCCCATACGGGCAGGGGTACCTTTACCTTTACATTATCTTGTTTGTCTTCCTGATGCATGCAGAATTATACGCCTACATCCTCTAAACCAGGGTGTTGCAAGAAATTTGGTTGCGAGTTGCTCTAATGTTGTTTCTAATGTTACATTTTTATGTCAATAATTTCCATAAATATATCATAATGTAACATGAGAGCAAAACATATAAATAACATGTAAAGAGAATGCAAGTGTCTATTTTACAGCTAAGATATGCCCAGTGAATTTCCCAATATGACTACCAAGAGGGTATTCAAACTGCTCAGCACTAAACTATGAATAAATATAGTATATAAATCTTCTTGTTTAGTCGTTTAGTCGTGTCCGACTCTTTGTGACCCCATGGACCAGAGCACACCAGGCACTCCTGTCTTCCACTGCCACCCTCAGTTTGGTCAGACTCATGTTTGTAGCTTCGAGAACACTGTCCAACCATCTCGTCCTCTGTCGTCCTCTTCTCCTTGTGCCCTCCATCTTTCCCAGCATCAGGGTCTTTTCCAGGGAGTTTTCTCTTCTCATGAGGTGGCCAAAGTATTGGAGCCTCAGCTTCACGATCTGTCCTTCCAGTGAGCACTCAGGGTTGATTTCCTTAAGAATGGATACGTTTGATCTTCTTGCTGTCCATGGGACTCTCAAGAGTCTCCTCCAGCACCATAATTCAAAAGCATCAATTCTTCGGCAATCAGCCTTCTTTATGGTCCAGCTCTCACTTCCATACATCACTACTGGGAAAACCATGGCTTTAACTATACGGACCTTTGTTGTCACGAAGAGTCGGACACGACTAAACGACTAAACAACAACAACAACAAATCTTCTAAGAAAGCAGCTTGCTCCTGTCTTGATTAGATACTGCAACGCACACACAAACACATACACTCTACCACCACTTACTTACTTACTTACTTCCTATAATGGCAACTTAACGGTAAAGGTAAAGGACCCCTGACAGTTAAGTCCAGTCGCAAATGACTCTGGGGTTGCGGCGCTCATCTTGCTTTACTGGCCGAGGGAGCCGACGTTTGTCCACCGACAGTTTTTCCAGGTCATGTGGCCAGCATGACTAAGCCACTTCTGGCAAAACCAGAACAGCGCACAGAAATGCCGTTTACCTTCCTGCCGGAGCGGTACCTATTTATCTACTTGCACTTTGATGTGCTTTCAAACTGCTAGGTTGGCAGGAACTGGAACTGAACAATGGGCGCTCACCACGCTGCGGGGATTCGAACTGCCGACCTTCTGATCAGCAAGCTCTAGGCTCAGTGGTTTAGACCACAGCGCCACCCGCGTCCCATAATGGCAACTTATCCAGTCAAAATTGGGTCCAATTACTTGTGAGTAAGTCCTACTGAACAACAGTGTTGTCACTTCCAAGTAAATATTCATGGGACTGCACTTTAAGCTGGTTTTGGACACTGTACCTTAGAAACACCTGGTGTTCTGTGGCAAACAAAAGAACAAGTTCCATATCTGTTTGACTCCTCCAACCTAATGGGGAAGGGTTTATGGACCATCCACAGGACACACTAAGAAGAACTCATAGAGTTCAAGTCAATTCTGCTGAATATTCTGTTTCCCACAGGCATCTGGTAGGCCACCATGGCAACAGGATGCTAGACTAGTTGGGTCATTAGCCTGATCCAGTAGGCTCTTCTTATGTTCTTATCTAGTGGTGGGTTACACGCAGGAATGTGGTGTCTCTCATTTCTAAAAGGGGCTGGGCTGAGCTTTGAATGACAGTGCCACTCTTGGCAGTCCTTAGGCTCCTAAACTCATTGCCCAGCTAAGCAATAATACCTCTATTGAAGATGGGTGAGGGGCTCCTGCTTCATGTCTGACCAGCAGATTATACAGCTGAAGCAAGTACTGTGTTTTCCCCAGTAGTCAAGCCCACAAGCCACTTTCACAGTACATTTTTGAGTTTTAACACTGAACTTTGGGCTGTTGGTGAAAGTACTCCTTATTCTTTAATGTGAAACTTTCCCTTTAATTGTTGTTCTGTGCTGAGGCTGCCTCCAGACTGCCGGTATTTTGCCAAAAGGATTCAAGCACATACTGGAAAATTAGGTTTGCACAATTAAACTGGATTAAAGTTGCCCTGATGCAACAAATCCACTTTTAAAGTGGACTTCTCATGGTTAGGAAAATGACAGGGATGAATGGGAATGAATGGGAAGTATGACTGCTACACAAACAAATCAGTATGAATGCTCATTTTCAAATAACCGCCTTGCAAACTAATAAGAATGAATTTTCAATAAAGACCAGACATAGTCTAACCTCTCCCTAAGATTTGTCCAAGCAAATCAAGATGAATGCTCAATCAACAGGTCATCTGGAAGAGCTCTGCATTTCATCTTCTGCCTCATTATCATTGTGTGAGAAACCCTTGCTTAGTCTAACTGGGGGAGGAGGGAGATCAACAACAACAGAAATAAATTAAAAACAGATTAGAGAGGGTAGACCCAACGTAGACTGCTTTGCAAGAAACATAACGGGGTTTAGTAAGCCATTCTGCATTCCCTTTTAGACAGTGCTGTTTGTGAGACTTCCCCTGCCCCTGAAAATGCAAGGTAAAGTACACAGTTTACTTTACCTTTCAGATTGTGTAGTAAGAATGGCCTTGTCTAGGGTAAGTGTTAGCAGCAGATGTTTGATGCAACTTGGGTTGTACCAGTTTTCCTGCTGCTGCCTTCAGTCAGTCCTGAGCCCAGCAGCAGATACTGATGAGATACAATCCAACCCTCTGGCTGGTCCTCACAGTTTACGTAAAGGACACTATTTTTTAGAAACAGTATTGCTTGGGGGTTGTTTGTTGTTGTTCTTTAAAGTTTGAACTACTGTTTATGAGCTCGGGGTTCATAGAGCATGTTGTATCTGTTTTGATTTGTACCTCAATTGCTCCCTAACATAGCAATGCCACAGCCACCATAGACTAAATATAGGAATATATATTTACATATACACATGCAAACTTCACACACAACAGCAACACATGCTGCATTAAACTGAACAGCGTTACCATTCTTTTCATCTCCTTGGAAACTTGGTTGCTGCCAAGATGGTTGTAAAAGGAGCGATCTACTCCCCAGTGTGGTGGGTTGTGGCCAATGGAATTAGTGCGCTGACGATTCATCTTGGCTATTGTTGCTTTCTCATCTTTCTAGAAAGAAGAACATAGTAAAGAGATTAAATTTTGAAACATTTCAGTGGCTATATGTCATCCTAAACCCTGTCTTAACTTCTTTATAATCCTCAACCAGCATATTAACCAAAATCTTTAAGACTGGATGGCTGTGATAAGTATTCTTCTCATGTTCTCACTATATTACACTCCCTTCATCCTATGGTCCCCTGGCAGGTTACAACAAATAAAACATAATATTAATATTAAAACACAGTATCACACAATATTAAAAAGAGCTTGTTTAAAATAGCAAATGTTACAGAAATAAGGTGTCAAAAGCCGTGGTAAAGGAGAGGTGGATTTTCAGCACTCGCTGAAAGCTGTATGATGAAGGTGTGGGAAAGGAGCTCCACAACTTAGGAACTGTCATGGATAATGGCCTCTCCAGGCCGCCATCCCAACATAGCACCCTCTACTCATCTTAGCACCCAAAAGGGTCTATAGGGAAGGAGGTGGTATTTCAAGTATATGGAGCCTGAGTCATTTAGGTTTAAAATTCGTTAGAAGAATTTGAACATAGCCGCATTAAACAAAAAAGTCATAAATAGCAAATCACAGAAAGATCAGCAAAGGAGAATTGAACCCCATGATAACCATGCCTTCTATTTTCTGCATCCAAAAAGTGCTGTTTAATGTAGAAGAGCTCCAACTACAGGTGTCTAGTGCCAGAATGCTGCATTATGACCGAAAGTGAGGTTCAAGTGCTTCTAAAAATATAATACTATGAACTCACTTAGTTATGTATTTAGCTGGCTTTTTCCTTTCAGAAATAGCCACAATGATTTATTTTACATTCCTAGTCTGTCTATTTCTGCCTTCCAGCTGAAAGTGATTTTACATCTACAGATTTTAAAAATATATCTCATTAGATGCCAAAAAAGGAAGAAAGAGCAAATCAGTAATCTGCAGCTAAATATTTATTGCATGGCATGAACAAATGACATTGTCTGTACATTTTATTAAAGCTCAGCTAGGGGTTTTGCAACTAGTAGTTATCTAAAAAGCTGCCATAAAACCAAGCCTTTATCTTTCTTTAAAACTGTTTCATTACATTATAAAACCCTCCTATTCACAGATAAGAGCTGTCATATCATGAACTTTCTCTAACGATCATATTTCTGCCTTACTGAGAACAATGTGTATTAAATGCTTTGAGCACTTAGTATTATTTCAAGAGGTTTCTTCATTTCAGGGTTTGCCAGTACATCCTGCAGTCCTAACTTCACTGGAGCAGGATGTGGGAGAAAATGGAGCAGCAATTTTTTTTTTATCTCGCCTTACTTTCTAATACCAGTAACAATCCAGCTCAGGAGAACATTCAGAGTGGACTGGGTCTCTTAGTCTCATCGCTGGGACAGTGCAGACAGATGGAAGATCAGCCCAGCTGAGCACGGATAGCATATTTCCCTCAGTACCCATTCTGACATGCCTTAGTTAGGACAGCTACCTCTCTTGTAAAGGCTAATCTGATATATTCTGGGACATCAAATGAAACCAGTGCAGCCGTTTGTTTATTTAAAACAAATAGAGAGAATTTCCACCTAGCACAATGGCAATCATTCTGTGAGGCCAAGCTTTTCAGCTTGCCAGACGGAACAACCCCTGCTCTCCTCCCCCTCCACACTGTTCTGGGGGTTCTTCCAGGCATTCGCTGCCCCAGCCAATTCTGTGGGCTTGGAGGAAGGACAGAAGGGGAAAGTCCAACTATGCTAGCAGAAGTCCTTGCATTCTTTGAATCCTGCCCCAAAGCTGCAACTCAGTAAACAGAATTGCACTGTTAATTCACATTTCTGTTTTGGAGGGTATTCTTTTTATTCTGTTTGTGTTGTTTTAATATTGTTCTGTCTATAACAGTAATGGGGGAGGGACCGACCAAACAAGCCCACAACTCTTAGCACCAGTTAAAAGACATTAGACAAAGGCCTGGTCCACATGCCACCCTACACAAGACCTTGGCCTTAGGGGGGACAATGAACTCCCATAGCACAGCATGCAGCTGCTATGGCACAGCAAGCTAAGGAAAGGTTTGATTTAGCATTTTGATTTAGGATGTTGTCTGAATTCAGACCTGTGGTTGAGCTCTCTCCAAATTTACTGTGAGCTACAACCACAGGGCCCAGGGTGGTAGTGGGGTAGCAGTGAGGGTGTTTTTATTGGCAGTTCTACTGTGGCGTAGAGCTAAGAACAGATAAAAAGAAAACACTTATCTATGGCTATAACAAAGTGATGTAATAGCCCTCCAAGTCAATAAAAGGAACTCTTGCAATGGGCCACAAATTTTCTTAGGTGTGTTGCAGTTCCCACCAGATAAAACACAGTATGGGGGAAGGGGGAGAATCCTACAGCTTCTGCAGGCCAAGCTGCTTGTGCTAAATAAAGCACATTTTGCAAACCTGCCAACTTTGCTGCTAATTGTAAAAAGTTTATGCAAATGAAGTCATTCACTTCGAGTGCTGACAAACACAGTCACCATTCTCTTGAAAAATGCAGTAAACTTCTAGCAGCTCATATTAAATTGAAACTGTAAACATATATGCTCCATTCCTAAAAATGAGGCCAGTTGTCTTCTTAATAGTGTCCTGAAGCTCAGGGTACAACTTACTGTTATTTGTCTGGAAATGATTGGTAGCATTTTTTGTCATTGCCTGGATTTGTAGCTCTGGATACAAAATGGAGTGTGCCATATTTATTTTTAAGTATCTGAAGAACAATCTACTTTAAGAACCTTCTGAGATTAAAATCTGAGCTTCCCTAATTTAATGCTGAAATATTTATAAAGGTCGCTATGTTCAGACAGTTTGTTTTTTCCCCTTTACACAAAGGGAAAGGTTTCTCCCAAAACTCTGAATGATTTACAAGGACAATTCATAAGTATCCAAGCCTCTTATGGTAAGGAAACTCAAGATTGCAGTCTTAGAAACGCTTTGTTCCTTGTCATTAGCTCTTTTGTACTTTCAAATGTTAAGTGTTACCATGGACTAACATCAGCCTCTTTTAGCTATGCATACGGGAGATTCCTCAAATCGGAGCAAAGAACAGACGTAAAGCTATTTATTCCACTGCAAGCACAGCATAGGGAAAGACTGCATGCAGGGTTCAGATAGGGAAAGGTACAGAAGGAGGCATTGCTGTTAGCTCTGAAGACTGTTCTTTGTGCTAAGCTGAGATAAAAGACAAAATTAACATCTTTCTGTCTCTGATTATGCTTCTTTCTGTTCCACATTCTTCTTCATTTCAATTAAAGCTCTCTATTCTGCTGTGTAAATTGGGGACATGCCACTCAGTTCATGTTCATGCATATATGACACCCTCTGAGCTCCTTTGCCCAAAGCAATGTAGGCTTCATCATTCTAAATCATCTAAGTGGTGCTTTCTAGACTGATTTGTTTTTCTAACAGCAACATCGTAACAGAGTAAATTTATATGAACTGGACTCAAACTTGGCTGAAATTCATAAAGTCTGAGATATTAAGATTATCTGATTATCTTGCTGCATTAGGATCACATGAAAGTCATCTCAGTAATCATTCTGTTTGTTCAGCTGGGTGGATTTCTAGAACACCACTTGGAAAACAATTGACTTGCACTCCTAGGAGTTGATGGAACTATTTCTGCTCTAAACATCACTTTCAACATTTTTGTTCAATTACATTATTGCTGCATTTTTAGAAAGAAAACCCCAAGCAACCTGTACCCAAGTTTAGTAGGACACAATCCAGATACAGCCTATAGAGAGGTCTTTGAAGGACATTTGTTTGTTTGCCCATAAAAAGATCTCTAGATAGGGTGATGTTATAATGTTTTCACTGTTAGCCTCCATTTCGTGTTCAGGAGTGAACCAAAGATGGGCTTGGCGAAAGTGAACAACCATAGGAAACAGACCTCCTGCCTTGATCTCATATACAGTTGTACCTGATTTCTCTGTGCTTAACATTGTTAGTGAGATCACAAGGAACCAGAATGTTCATTGATTGACTCACCAGGGAGCTAGATTGTAATAATGGTACCAAGGTAAAATAATTGAATGACAAAAGATAAACGGATACAGGTTTTTGCATCTAAAAGCTTGTGTACTGAACTCTAGAGACAAGATTTCTCCATCAACCAAAAATTCTATAGAAATATAAATAAAAACCAGATAGAACCACAGCATCTGCAGTCAATACAGCATGACTGACCGGGAAACCACTTGCCATAATCATTGTTCTTGATAGGTAAATTCATTCAAGAGAGACATCCACAAGGTAAACCTTCCAAATGAGTCATGCTTATTTGTTTATGTGCTCAATCTATCTCATACAAGAACTTTCCCCGTTATATTACTGTGGTCTTCTGGGTGCAAGTCAACTCATGGGTCCAGTCAGCAGAAGTCTTGTGCAAGGAAACAGGGCTTCCCCGCTCCTGAACCCCTCAATTGCCTGGGGGGGGCAGACTGGGAAAACTCCCGGAACAGCACATGGCGGGGGGGGGGGGAGAGGGGGGATTGTTTTGTCTGGCAAGCTGAAATGTTTGCCCTGATGGAACAACTGTCTTAGTGTGATCTTGAATTCCTCCCACTGAATTAATGGGTGTTACTTAGTCACATTTGTTAATTTCTGAGTAAATCTTAGTTGAAAGCACCCAAAATCTTTAATTCTAAACGCACATTTTAGGATTTAAGGTAAGTAATAAATCTTTGTGAAATCAGTAGTACAGTACTTCTGATAAAATATTATTCAGATCAGGCTGGGGAAAAAATGTGATTTCACCAGAAGGGGACACATTGAAAACAATTATTATTGCAGCAAATAAACTGTGCAAAAAAATGGAATGTATAAACACCTCAAAAGAATGGAGAGCATCTAATCCTCTAAATAGTGAGAGCAACGTGAACTCAATATGAACCATCTTGCACCATGGACTCTTCCACTTCCCTCTTAGCAGGTTGTCATAGGTATGTATCTATGGTACCACCTTTTTATACGGCACAGCTGGACTATTAACCTATTATAACTTTTGGTTGACTCTTACCCTTTTTTGGCTGCATCGTACAATGAGGAAGGTCTCAATACTATGTTCTTTGAGGTAAGCATTACGTTCTCCTCCAAAACCAAGCTCCACTTCATAGTCACCATTCAGGTAGTTCAGTGTGGCTTTTGTTATGTGGATTCGCCTTGGATGAAGACAAAAGGCAACCAAATAATAAAAATCATTGAATGAACTGAGAAAGAAGCAGTCTGGAAGAGAAAACTATTACATGCAATGGAATGGTCAAGTTGTACTGAAATCCTACTCAGCAACTATAATCGTTCCAGTTTTGTGCTTAACATAGAGGTCAATAACATAAAAACAAACGTTATGCCTATGTTTTCCTGTGCTTATAAGTATCCCTTGACTAAACTGTTATTTTATTTGTTCAACCATTCAACCTATGCCACCCCAGCTCACCAATAACAGGCAATGGTTCACTGCCACTCCTAACTATCCCTCTTCTCTTTGATATGGTCAAGAGACACCCTATGAGAGCTAGGGTCAAGGCTTCTTGGCTCATTTACAAAGAGGCCCTTCACCTGACTTCAGATTTTCAAGGAAAGGGTAGATACTTCTCTTTTTAAACAATTTTTAGGGGACATATACATACTGAAAATTTAATGAGGCTACAGTGGGGGGTTTTATTAGTCATACACACACGCACATGCATATTTTACTGATGCTTGTATTGTAGTTAACTTTCAATTTCCAGCTGGGAGATAAAAGCAGAACAAAAACATTTTAAATGGAATAAAATTGGAATAAAATATTGGAGCAACTTGTGTTGGTGACCATGATTTATAGTTTCATTAGGGCTAAGTTGCAATGATGTGTGCAAGTGCTTTTTATTAATACTTTCACACTTTGCAAAAAGAGGGGATGCATGCCTATTTAGGTTCTGTTTCCAAGTGAAAGCAGAAAACAATGGCCCAGCTTTGCACAACAAGCACAACATCCTCGACTTAGCATGACACAGCAGCAAATAAGACTCAGGAAGAGCAAAACGTGGCCTCTCCAAAACGTGGCCAACCCTCATGGTTGCATTGTTTTAGTCAGACTGTGCAACCATTTGGTTTAGTGCTGGGGTGGTCAACCTTTTTATACCTACCGCCCACTAATGCATCTTTATTGACGGTAAAATTTCCTTATCGCCCAGCAGTGCTCGATGGAAGGAGGATTCAGCTTGTGCCGTAGAACCCCCTACCACCCACCTAGAACCCTGAAACGCCCACTAGTGGGCGGTAGGGACCAGGTTGACAACCCCTGGTTTAGTGTGTCATGCCAAACAAGACCATTGAACCAGACTTGTTTTTGTTACATTGTTTGCATGTGAACATTCAGCACAGCTCTAAATTTCATAAACATTTCTCCAGTTAAAGGATTTGCTGGAATGGTTGGTCAGTAAAGGAAACCTCTGCAGATTGAGTTTTAGTGTCTCTGGTATAGAAAGCTGTTGTGAAAAAAGGAACAATGGAGTTTGAAAGTTTTGGATAATTGTAGCAATCCTTTCCCTGTGTAGGATACACCACCTCCTGAGTCTGGCATTCTGCTACATGGGCAGATCAGACCCAGAGAAAGAGGAGTTAGTTTTGCACCATTTGTGCTATACCATTTCTATGGGCCAGATCAGGATTTTAAAGTCCACTTTTTGGTAACAAACATGAACAGGAAGAAGCAAAGAAATGGCATCCAAAGCTTTTATTTGGACACGCTGTACTTCCCATCTCTCCTTTTGTACAGAGAGCGCAACATCAAAAGTTAGTAATTTGCCCAAATCTAGGTAGAATTGCTTGTCCATAATTCCCATATCCAAGAATATAATTAAAGGGTAGATGTATTAATGTGAGGCTGCAGAGAAGTTACTGGAGCAAAATCAAATAGAACAGTAGACTTCAAAGGCAGGACTCTCTTACCCCGCTTTACCGCCTGCTTCCATGTGATTAGCTAATGTGACATCATTTGACCACACATCAAATTGCCATTTCCTGAGGCCCAAGACTCCACAATGAACTCTCCCGCTGTGGATCCCAACTCGCATGTTCACGTTGACACCTGTCACCTCCCGCACTAATCTGAAGAAGGATGCAGGAGGGGGAGGGAATGAAAGACATTGAAGAGGGCACACATTTGAACCGAAGAGACTGTCCTCAGTTTTTTAAAAAAATAATGTAAACACACACGTACAGTGTTGCTTAAATGCTACATTTCACTAGGTAAGGCAGAAACCACACTGTGAAGGTTGGCTAGACCAGCAACACAAATCACTGGATGGAGGAGTTAGCCAAGGATGTCAATTTGCTTTCAGTTCAAAGCACAGTTTTTGTGTGTGGAGGGGGGGATATCTGGGGCACGGCAAAGAGCTCTGGCCTCTGATTTCCACACCAAAGCTGGACATCACTTGCCAGCTTTCAGAGCCTCATTAAACATAATAGCCATGTTGTGAAGAGAAAAAGAACAAGATTCCAGAGCTCTCAATTTATTCACAGAGTACCGGGCATCAAATGTTCCAGAGATGAAACATAATACATATGTGAATTATTCACTGTAGCAAGACATGCTGAGCTGCTACAGCAGCAGAGCAGACAGGTCTGTCTTCTTCAGTTACTCCCAACAGGCTCCAATGCTAATGAGCTCTCAGATGTACAAAGCTTGCTCCCAAAATTATCACTGGAATCCTTTGTGGGATTTTGCCTTTTAGGGCAAAAGTTTACTTGGAAGAACACAGCAATTTGCAATGAAATTATATCTAGGGATTAGGGAGGAAACCACTGAGGCGACTCTTGGCCTTGAAAGACCTTAAATGCTTGCTCGTGATTGCTGTCACTAGACATGTTATGGCTGCTGTGGGGAGCCGCCATAGCTCAGCCACTTCCAGGATGGTTGTGCTGTACAGAGAGTAACAGTTAACTTCAGTGGAATGAGAAGATGTCATGGGTCGGATTGCCTAATGAATCAAGCATGACCGCACTGTAGACAGAAACTGCGTTCTGCATTCTGCTCCCCCAATTCTGCCTTTTCTTTGCAGAATGCAACTTTACTGGTGGAAAGCTTTTGCAGACATGGGAAGGTGGCATTTCAGAACAGCTACTGATTTAATAGACCTAGTGCAGAGCGAGTTGAGTGGTTCTTCGTTCAAGCCTCTTGCCTTAGCTGCCCGTAAGGTAGTATCAAGCTCTATTCTTCCTGCCTCAGTGCCTCTCCCCAACCCCTATGCACATCTGTAATGAGAGGATCATACTGCTAACACAACTCAAGGGAGTTCTGATATAGTGCTGTGTGCAGCAATCAGAGTACTTGACATGCTTTCTACGCAACTGTATTAGGAACAAACCACATGGGACACCAGGAGATCTGTGATCAGCCCTCCCATGGAGTTTTACAGCTGTCAGGCCCCTGTTCAGAATGGGGTCATGGAGCTCAGAAGTGGTTTTCAATTTTTCTTTTCTATCATTTGCATGATGTAAGCTCTCCTGCTCCAAGCTTTGGGGAAACTGGAAAACAGGCAGGAACCAAGGGGGAGGAATTTAGGGCTTGTGGTGAACAAGCGTAGAACAAATTCTAGGAAATCTGTTCCAGGGGCTGGGGTTGGCCCTTAGTGGACGCTATGATCTTAGATCATCAGTGTTCCCCAGGCATCAGATAACATCAGACATTTATTTTCCCTGTGAACCTCATACTGAACATTAGGTGTGAAGACAAATGCAACTTGAAAACATAATTCACAGGAGGTCTCTCAGCCAAAGTGTAACCATTGGCTGCACATTTCCCCTCAAACATAATGTGCAATCAGAGGAGCTCCTTGTAACCTTCACTTTCTCCTAGCTTCACAATTTGTATGACAGCATTTGTATGAAACAAACACTGGCTCAGTTATAGTGTTGCCCCTTCCTTCACGCTGCAGATACCATGTCACTTTAAAAAAAGGCACATGTATGGTTATTCATTGACTGGTTGCTTTCTTAATAATAAAGACAAACTTCTTTTTGAGGGTAAAATTGCTGCAGAGATGTGAGAGAAAGCTTCTTGATGACATCATCGATGTTGGTCCATCAGTAATGTGCACAGTGCATGCCGAATTCTGCTAAAAATTTGCAGCATCATTTTTTCACAACTTTTACCTCACAATGAATATATTGATAAAATGAATGCAGTGAGAACTCTTCCAAACAGGTTGCTTTCATCTTTATCCTATGGTGTTCCACATGGTTGTGTACCTACCTGAGGATAACTAGGATTGTTTGTGCATACAGCAAAACAAAGTATGTGAATCAAGCCTTGGTTGTTGAGGGCAGAATCTAAGCTGTGGTCCTTGTTTAATTTAGTGCTGCTCACATCAGGCCAAGCAATTGTCGCACTTCTCGAAACTGTCCTTGACAACATTCAGTGCAAGCCTGTTCATATCTACTCAAAAGTAAGCCCTACTGACTTCAATGACACTTACTTCGAGGGGAGCATATATGAATGCACCTGAGGTGCCTAAATTCCACAGAATTTCTCCCATTCCCACTATGAATCTTTTCTAGTTTGGCCCTGATATAATGTGGTGCTTTCTCTAATTCACTGGGGCTGCAAGCAAGGCTCTGTGGCATTTCCACAGAGCAGCAGTGTGTTTTATATAAAGCACCGATACAGGCACTGAAGTGCACTCCATTTTTGTTTACAAATTGTTCCCTGTCAGCTTTGAAAAACCTGGTTCCCACTTTGTGTGGGATGAAAAGGATTCAACAATCTTATCTCTTTGCTAAATCTGGAGTGAGAGACTTTTTGTTCTCACTGCCTCCTCCTTATTCTCTGATGAAAAGAGAATGCTTCTCAGACAAGCGAAGGTAATAAAAATCAGAATGCTGGAATGGCAAGCACTAAAACTGCTGGTCCTTTTAGGATGCTCTTTATGCTTGTGAAACATTAACACAGCACTATTTTGCTTTCATAGCTTTTCAGCATCTATTTCGTGGAAATTATTATTATTATTAATTGAATTTATATACCGCCCTATACTTGGAGGTCTCATGTAAAGAGCTGAAAGGATATCTAAGAAGCAGATTGTTTACCTTGAAATGGAGGTGTCAAGCATTGGTTGAAATAATAGGTGCAATCCAAAGAAAAGTTGCTGCTCTATGTCATACAGAAATCTATATGATTTAAGATGACAATCAACTGCTTGCATATGCAAGTTCAAGGTGCCCCTAACTTTGTTGGGATTTTGCTCAATATCTTTAACAGAGCCTTCAATCATGTGAAATATCAAGTTTTTGACCACCCACAGACTCTTCCTCAGGCAAAGAAGTTCAACATAAAACAAAAGAGATCATAATGTCCTTACTTTTTCAGGTTTAGCATCTTAGCACACAGCTGTTTGGGAACATTAGCTGGGTCACTGCCATGCTCACCAATCTAGTTGCCCAGTCTAGTTGCCTAATCTAGTTGCCCAAGCTGCCCTTCAGCTTGAAGCAGAGAAGCGGACACGGAGCAATGGTTCCAAACTACAAGAAAGAAGATTCCACCTAAACATTAGGAAGAACTTCCTGACAGTAAGAGCTGTTCGACAGTGGAATTTGCTGCCAAGGAGTGTGGTGGAGTCTCCTTCTTTGGAGGTCTTTAAGCAGAGGCTTGACAACCATATGTCAGGAGTGCTCTGATGGTGTTTCCTGCTTGGCAGGGGCTTGGACTCGATGGCCCTTGTGGTCTCTTCCAACTCTATGATTCTATGATCAAAGAGAATTTTAACTGCAGCTATTCCAGTTGTAACACCAGCAGCCATCTAGACACAAAGAGCATCTGCACAAGCCAAGCTAAGCTAAAGAGCTCAGCAAAGTGCTGAGCACTTTGGTGAGAATATTTTTTACCTAGACTCGGGAGGGGAATTTGCATCCAGTCCATGGCATGACAGGAACCAGCTTTGCCCCACTTTGATCCCAGTTTGGATCAGGGCCCTGCATAGTTGCTATCTGCATGACAGGAACCAGCTGCATCATCATGCAAGCATGGATGTTGGACATGTATGCCAGAATATGAAGTCTTGGAAAGTGGTGACAACACACCGTTTGTACCACCACTTTGCCCTAATAGGAACCCATGACCCAAATATGCTTCTTCCATTCTACAGGTTTGGCACTTCCATAGGCCGCTGTTAATAAGCTACTTGTAAATTAGCACTGAAGATTTGCTACCAAAAACTTCACCATGATCAGTTTGTTGCTTTACTGACTCCAAACAATAGTAAGTGACTTCTTGAAAAACCAACATGAAGAAAGTAGAACTACAAAAGGGGAGGGACAATGCAAGGTCCCCCCCTCCAATTCCAGTATATTTCAATTCCTTAAACATTCATCATATTGATATTTCAAGCATACACTCTTCTTCGGGGACATTTGCTTCATACATTTGTTTCCTTCTTTTTTGCACTTGACAAATCAAGTAAATATTCTCTAGTGTTGTGTTTCCCTGTGCTGAAGAGCTGCACAAGTACTTTGCTGCATGCATAGTGCAGGGATGACAAGTACTCAGTGGGTCACACCACAGCTGCTGCAAGTGGAACAATGTCCTCCCCTCCCCACCCAGTCTTCTTTATTGCACTTGTATCTGGGGCTTTCCCCCAGTACCAGAAGCTTTCTCTCTCCTATTCCACCCAAACATTTGGTCTCAGCTAGACTTTGACTTGCTGGTATGAAACAATCACAATGATTTATAAGATATAAAATTAATTGGAAGCACACACACATACAATATATATCTATATCTATATTTGTTATATATCCACTGCCCCTCCCTGTGGTGCTTGGTACTTACGAAATAGCCTCTATCATATCCATTCCCATTTCAACACAGCAGTGCGCATGGTCTGCTCTTGCCTCGGGTAACCCAGACACACAGTAATAGCAATCGCCTAGGATTTTTATACGTAAACAGTGATTCTCCTGCAAAACAATAAGAAGAAAAATAAACACTTTTACTTCAGGATGTTAACAGTTTGCCGCTTAAGGCAATGAATTTTTTTGCAAAAGTCTAAAGCAACATCATGCAAAAGGCACCATTATAATACATTTGGGGAAGCAGAAGGAAGAGAAAACTTACAGCTGCAAGTTTATCAAATCTGGCAAAGAGTTCGTTCAGCGTCATCACCAGCTCCTGGGCAGTACACTGGGAGGCCAGGCTGGTAAAGCCCTCAATGTCGGCAAAGAGAATGCTGCAAGGATAGTAAAGGGGAAAGAAAACAGTGGAAAACACAGGTATTGGTAAATAAATGCTTCTCATTCATTCTGCCATCTACAAAGTTATGCAGAACTTTCCTTATCCCTAAGAGCATGCCCCTATGTTGGACCCTTAAGATACCATTGAGAAATCAGTTTCAGTATAGGTGAGAATCCCTAAAACTCTTAATATATGTTTTTCCATTGTGTAATTTTTTCTTCTTTGAGACATCCTATAATTCATCCTCTTTTGATGAATTTATCAGGGCAACCCAACAAGAGACAGGCTATATACTGTTTCTCAGATACAGTCCCAAATATCTCTGACCAGGTAGCTATAAAAACCAAAAAAAGCTCTGTGTGTAAGAGCTCAATGGGTTGACTGTGCTAGCTAAACTGCATATATTGCATGGCTCTTAGTTTTCTTCTTTGCTATTTGTGCTCTGCGTTTTAACATGAAAGGTGTCATATGACCACAAAGAAGACCAAGTGACTGAAGATATAGCACAAGATAATTCGGACCAATGCATATTTTATATCTGCTTTACATTCCACAAATCAGTACTTTAAATATGCTCAGTTTAATAGCTCTCTATGCCATTCTGGGATAAGTTTAAATTTTAACAAATGATATAGTGATTCAAGTTTATACCAAGTGGTATATAAATTTATCATCATTGTCGTTGTCAATGGGATGCACAATACCCACCCACCCACACATATTTTTTCATTACAAGGCTATAATACATTTTTACACAAAATACTAAAATGCATATAATAAAAACATGGTCAACTTTACCTACATTTATAGATGACCAGTATACTAGTATACACCTCATTTGATTCCACTAAATTAACATTAAAAAAATAAAGGTTGCATACTTCTACTTACACTGCTTTGTACTTTTGTTTCAGTGACTCAGCTGACCATTACTAGGTGCTCCCCATCCCTTTCCACTTATGCTGAGTTAGAAATGTGAAGCATTGCTTAAGCTCATCATATTAACAGGTTAAGATACTCACAAGTTAATAATAATGATTAAAGCAGAATCAAGAATAGCTGTTAAACCAAGTGAGGAAAGCCCTGCCTCCAAAAGACTAATCCCTGCCTCACAGGCCTGTGAAATTACTTCACTGGGTAGGTAGAAACCAGAGGACCTTTCAACTCCTGCTCTACTACTTTCCACCTGAATTTATTATTGATCATTTATAATTATTGAGGATTAATAGTAATTTGAAATGTACTGTGTATGGTCATCTGATCACCTCCATATTTTAGATGCCACTGTTACACGTTCTGTGAAACCTCTTTTGTTTATTTTTAATATGTTGTGAATCACCATGAACTTTCTTTTCACAACAGAAGGATGGTGTGGGTGTACACACACACACACACAGAGAGAGAGAGAGAGAGAGAGAGAGAGAGAGAGAGAGAGAGAGGCTGCACTCCTATGGTCCCTAGAAGGGCATCCCAGGGGCAATTTACTGTATCTCCCTCTTTGACAATGGACACAGAGAGAGATCGCTTTAGAGGCAATGACTCTCACAGCACAGTCAACTAGACAAGGGTAGGGTGGTGCTGAACCACCTCTTCTGTTCTCTTGGAAGAAATAATGTCCAACATTATAATTGCTGCTAAGATTATAACAGCTAAAAATTGAGAGGCAAAACATCTCTCTTACTATATTGAAATCAACTGAGAAATTTGGACCATTGTAACTGATTACAAAACAATACATGTCAATCATCTTAACAGGTTTAAGAAAATATTGGTGGTTTTTTGGGTAATGTTTTGGAACAAGTTCAATGATAATGTTCAACCTGCTTATGCTGCTTACAAGCTGCTGTAATAGTATTTCTTTATGCTCCTTACCTTTGATTTATTTTTCTTATAAAAAAAATTATAATATTCACTGTACTACATAATCCATAGGAGGAAATAAGGCTCACAGTATGTTTCCAAGTTGCATTGCTTTTTATACATGACCTTGCAAACTAACATTATTTAGCTTCAGCAGCATACCACAACACCAAAATGATGTTCAAAAGATAAACCAAGCTCAATGACTCTAATGAGGAGATCCCAGCAGACTTCAGGGATGCCAAAATTACCAATCTCTTTTAAAAAGGTGATAGAATGGATTGCGGAAACTATCAAGGCATCTCTATTAGCTGCGGCTGGCAAAATTCTTACAAGGATCTTAGCAAAACATCTCCTAACAATATCTGAGGCTACCCTTCCTGAATCCCAAAATGGTTTTCGACCTTCTAGGGGGACAGTGGACATGATGTTCACCACTCAACAGCTTCAAGAAAAATGCAGAAAGCAAAACCAACCCCTGTATATGGTGTTTATTGACCTGACAAAGGCCTTCAACACTGTAAATTGTAATGCCCTGGGGACTGTCCTTCTGAACATCGGCTGCCCAGATAAATTTGTGAACATCCTTCGGCTCCTCCATGATAATATGACAGCAACAATTGCAGATAACAATGACTCTCAAAGTGAACTATTCACAGTGGAATCAGGTGTTAAACAGGGTTGTGTTATCGCCCCAACTTTATTATATTCATCACCATGATCCTACACTTTGTCGAAGGGAAACTCCCTACTGGAGTAGAAATCATTTTTTGAACAGATGGAAAGCTCTTTAATCTGAGCAGGCTGAAAGCAAAGAAAAAGGTCACCATAACTTCTGTCATAGAGCTTCAGTATGCTGATGACAACGTAGTGTGTACACACTCAGAGGATGACCTCCAAACCATCCTAAATATATTCCCAGAAGCATATGAAAAGCTTAGCCTATTGCACAACATCCAAAAAACCAAAGTGCTGCACCAACTAGCACAAAACAACCCCTCTGCAGCGCCACAAATTTAACGCAATGGTGTAACATTGGAAAGTGTTGATCACTTCTCCTACCTGGGCAGTTATCTTTCCACAAGGGCTGACATTGATGCTGAAATCCAGCATCACCTGAGCTCTACAAGTGCAGCTTTCTCCCGATTGAAGTACAGAGTGTTTGAGGACCGGGACATTTGCAGGGAAACCAAAATGCTTGTTTACAAAGCTATTGTACTACTGAAAAATGGACCATGCCATCTCCAACTCCTCGAAAGATTCCATCAATGGTGACTCCAAAATTTGTTACATATCACTTGGGAAGACAGGTGAACTAATGCCAGTGTACAGGAAGAAGCAAAGATGACCAGTGTTGAAGCAATGATTCTTCAACATCAACTTCGTTGGACTAGTCATGTTGTTCGATGCCTGAATATTGTCTTCCAAAGGAACTATTATTCCGAAATTAAAAATGAAAGGCATAATGCTGGTAGTCAACAAAAGAGGTTTAAAGACTCTCTCAAGGCAAATCTTTAAAAATGTAGTATAAACACCGACAGTTGGGAAATACTGGCCTGCGAGCACTCAATTGGAGAACAGCCTTTACCAAAAGTGTCATGGACTTTGAAGACGCTCAAACTCAGGACGAAAGGGAGAAACGTGCTAAGACTTTGGTAAACCCTCACATGATCAACTTCTGTTTGGAAACCTATGCTTTCTATGTGGAAGGACGTGTGGATCCAGAATTGGCCTCCATAGTCACTTACGGACTCACTGTAAGTGAAGATCATGTTCATGGAAGACAATATTACTTGGCTACGGGTGATAGCCAAAGAAAACCCTAATGTAATTATTTATTGATCTGATTAAAGCCAAGAATGGGTCAAGACTAGCTCCCTCCATTTTACATTTCAATCTTTATTTATTTTCTGATCTTATCTAGAGCATTTGTACCCTTGCTTTTCAGCCAAAAAGGCTCTCAGAGTGGCCTTCATACAATTATGCGGGCTTGCAATTGAAAAGATACAACACACAAGAAAAAAGGTACAGGGCGGAAACAGGCACCGATTATTCAAAGAGCATTTTAGAGTGTTTGGAGTACTTAACTCATAGCACCTTAAAGAGTAACCAGTTAATTACAGATTAAGCTTTAGTGGGCTAGAGTCCACTTAATTAGTGGCATATTCTAAAGCAGATCAGTACTGCTGAGCCCTGTTGCTGAGGTTGAGAAACAATGGCTTGCCTTAAGACCAATGTGTGGCTGAAATGAGATCTGAAACATGGACTTCAGGGGGGGGGGGATATTTCTAATACCAGAACAGTTCCATAATAATGGGTATATAATTTTTTTCCATGGCACATCACAGAAATTGCAATACATTAAAACAAGCATGCTTCAGCATCATCCAGACAGACAGCAGGTGATAGCTTTAGAGATTTTCCAGCAATGATCTGACCTTGCATATGACTACATATGCAATGGTCTATTTATATGTTGACACAGTAAAACTGAATTGCTTTAGTTGTCTTCCATTGGAATTCACCTATAGATTTTCTGCAGAAAATATGTGAGTGTGCAAAATTCCTCTCTGGAAGAAAAGTTATTTGTGGAAAGGAAGAGCAGTACTCTTTGGCCCAGGATTCTACCACCTCCCAAGATATCCATGTTGACATATCACAAGGAAGTTCATGTGCAAAATAACTACACCAGCTTATGTCTTTGCCTCCACAAACAGAGCTAGAGGTTTCTTGCTTCTGCCTGATGATCATGAGTACAAATTTCATCTGCCTCGGCTAACTGAAATTTCAAATGTGCCCATTTAAGTATCATGACAATGAATGCTCACAGAAAGAATACCACTCTTTAGAAAAAGCCTTTCTATTTTAACTGTATGATTCTAACCTTGTAAAATAAATATAGCAGTTGCACTTCACAGAATTAACAGAATCATAGAATTGTAGTGTTGGAAGGGATCCTGAGGTCTATCTGGTCCCACTCAATCTTAATTTCACATATATGCTCATGGGGTCTGAACTGAGGGTGACACACTAGGAATGAGGCCTTGGGATCACAGTAGATAGCTTGAATAAGTTGTCAACCCAGTGTACGACAGGAGTGGAAAAAGGCAAATTCCATACTAGGGAATCATAGATTTGTAGAGGTGAAAGGGATTCTGAGGGTCATCTAGTCCATCCCCTGCAATGCAGAAATCTCAACTAAAGCATCTGTGACAGATGACCATCCAATACCTGCTTAAAAATTTCCAATGCCATAAGAAAAAAAACACCTTATATATATTTTCTTATGGCAGTGCCTAGACCATGGGTAGGCAAACTAAGGCCCGGGGGCTGGATCTGGCCCAATCGCCTTCTAAATCTGGCCCACGGACGGCCCGGGAATCAGCGTGTTTTTATATGAGTAGAATGGGTGCTTTTATTTAAAATGCATCTCTGGGTTATTTGTGGGGCATAGGAATTCGTACCTTTCCCCCCAAATTATAGTCCGGCCCCCCACAAGGTCTGAGGGACAATGGACCAGCCCCCTGCTGAAAAAGTTTGCCCTGGCCAAGACACCTCAGTCACATACAACTTAATTTACATTAGCAAAAGAATTAGAAAACTATCAATGAAGTTACAAGGAATTATGTTTAGAAGAACTAGTTACTATTTAGTGCTAATTTTTCAGTCTCAGGAAAATCCCATTCTTCTAAACTACTTTTAATAATAATAATAATAATATTTTTTATTTATACCCCGCCCTCCCCAGCCAAGGCCGGGCTCAGAGCGGCTTACAAGCAATAATAAAAACAAGTTGAATGATTACAAACTTAAAAACAAAAATAAAATACAACATTAAAATAATGGAACATTAAAATATTAAAATGTAGCCTCATCACAGGAGGAGAAGGAAAGGAAAAAAGAAAGAGAGGGAGGGAATAAAATTGGCTCCAAGCCAAAGGCTAGGCAGAACAACTCTGTCTTACAGGCCCTGCAGAAAGAAATCAGATCCTGCAGGGCCCTGGTCTCATGAGGCAGAGCGTTCCACCGGGCCGGAGCCAGAGTTGAAAAGGCCCTGGCTCTGGTTGAAGCCAATCTAACTTCCTTAGGGCCCAGGACCACTAGGGTGTTGCTATTTATGGACCTTGAGGTTCTCCGTGGGGCATACAGGGAGAGGCGGTCCTGTAGGTACGAGGGTCCTAGGCCATGAAGGGCTTTAAAGCTCAAAGGCAGCACCTTAAATCTGACCCTGTACTCTACTGGGAGCCAGTGCAGTTTGAAAAGCACTGGGTGAATATGCTCCCATGGCAGAGACCCTGTGAGGAGCCTTGCTGCAGCATTCTGCACCCTCTGGAGTTTCTGGGTCAGCTTCAAGGGCAGCCCCGCGTAGAGCGAATTACAGTAGTCAAGCCTGGAGATGACCGTCGCATGGATCACTGTGGCCACGTCGGGGCGGGAAAGGTAAGGGACCAACTGCTTGATGCGGCGAAGTTGGAAAAATGTCACCTTGGCTGTTGCTGTAACTTGCGCCTCCATGGAAAGGGAGACGTCAAGGATTACACCCAAACTCTTAACGGAAGGCAATGGCACTTATTGGGCCCCCGCAAGAGAAGGGAGTTGGTCCCTCATCCCCATGCCATCCCAACCCAGCCATAGAACCTCTGTCTTCGAAGGATTTAGTTTCAATCGGCTCCCACGAAACCATCCAGCCACAGCTTCCAAGCATCTGGTCAGTGTGTTCGGGGCCGAGTCGGTGTGGCCATCCATCAGCAGATTGAGCTGAGTGCCATCAGCATATTGGTGACAGCCCAGCCCAAAGCTCCGGATAATCTGGGCAAGGGAGCGCATAAAGATGTTAAAAAGCATCGGGGAGAGAATTGCGCCCTGCGACACTCCACACACCAAGGAATGGCGCGACATTTCCCGCCCTAGTGCCACCCTCTGTCCCCGACCAGAGATAAAAGAGCACAGCCAGTTACGGGCTATGCCCTGTATCCCTACATCTGCGAGGCGGTGGTCCAGAAGATCATGATCGACCATGTCAAAGGCTGCTGACAATTCTAAAAGGATCAGCAGTCCTGACCCACCTCGATCCAGTTGTCTACGGAGATAATCTGTTAGGGCAACCAGAGCCGTCTCGGTCCCAAAACTAGGACGGAAAACGGACAGAAATGGATCTAAAGCTGATGTTTCCTCCAGAATCCTACCAAGCTGTTCAGCAACCGCTCTCTCAATTACCTTACCCAGATATGGAAGATTTGAAACTGGGCGGTAATTGGATAGGTCTAAGGGATCTAATGAAGTTTTCTTTAAGAGTGGACACACTACTGCTTCCTTCAGTTCCCCTGGGAATGTCCCCGTGTCAAGGGACAAATTGATAATTTCAACCAGGGGGGTCCGCGCAACATCTGGACACTCCCTAATCAGCCAAGATGGGCACGGATCAAGGAGGCAGGTGGTGGGCCTACCAACTTGGAGGAATCTATCCACATCAGCAGGGAGTATCCGATCGAAATGGTCCAACACTGGACCTGAAGTCAGTCGAGGGGCCTCCAGTTCAGTCACTGTATCTAAATTGGCAGGGAGGTCACGGTGGAGCAACAGGACTTTCTCCGCAAAAAAGCTCGCAAATGCCTCACAGCTGTGGGTCGAATTTGTGCTTAAATTTGGTTGTCCTCCTAAGGACGTTATTGACCTAATTATTCTAAAAAGTTGTTTAATTATCAAAAAAAGTTTTGATCTCCAACTTTATTGCATACGATAAATAATTGTAGCTACAGTTAGCAAACGTTACCAGAAAATCACTGAATGGTTTGGGAGAAACTTACAGAAGCTTAAACTAAGCACAGCATAGTTCTGTTAAAGATACCCTATGGCGACCTTTCAGAGAATAATGGATAATTTAGGGGAATCACTTCTTCTACTAACTTGTGCTTGGAAAGCTACCTGCTGGTGTTAAATTTGCAGACCCAGGAAGATAAATAAAAGCTATACCAGAAAATAAAGATAAAATGCTGGATTGTTTCTTCAATCAATGTTTCTTCGCCCCCTTATCTTTTAAGCCTATACATATATTGCAGTGCATAAATGTGCATATATGTGTGTGTGTGTGTGTGTGTGCATATGTGTTGCTTTTTATGTATAATTTTTTTTTTTTTTTTTTTTTTTTTTTTAAATTGACACCTTTACTCCCTTTATAAACTATTGTTGTTCCATGTTTCTCTGGTCTATGACCGTAATAAACTCATTTCCATTTTTCATGAAATCAAATGACCACTTAGGAAGCCAGAAATCTTAAAGAAAATAAACTATATAAAAGCAGATCTGAAAATAGTCCTTTGAGTGCAAGTGAAAGACCTGAAGTTATATAAAAGGAGAAGATACACAAACACTATTTGTCATCACTGAGGTCCTTAGTGTTCCCATCACAATGACAAGACAGCTGGATATCGATGGAACCATTTAGTTCAACACAATGTTACTGAGCGAAAGAATAAAACTAGCTTTATATAATGTCTTTCCTAGTTCTGATTTCCCACTGTGCTTTCCAAAACAAAAAGCCAACTTTCTGCTAATCTGGTCACATGCCCAACACCCCCCGACACATATAAACAGTATATAAATAGAGCATCTATACATCTCACATTGATGAGCTGGACATTATGATTTCAATTCATTAAAAAGTTATTTTTGTACCTTATAGAGTGGGTCTAGGAGTTCCGTTTACTGTTTCTTGCATTACTTGTTATGAAATCTCAAGCTGAATTCAACAGCACGCCCCAGTAGATAGGGTTATGACTGCACTGTAACACAATAATTTACACACACACACACCACCACCACCTGCCTGCCTTCCTTCCTTCCTTCCTTCCTTTATTCCAGTTATATGTTACTTTTCCTTTAAGGAGCTCAGTGAAACGCCAACATGACTTCCTAGGTGTTCTCTTTTTTGGTAATGCTGTGTGTGTGGACAAAAGAGGACAGAGATTTGCTTAAAAATTCTAAAAACTAATTTATATGTATAGGTGTAAATTTAGAAAAACAAAAACAAATGCTGTTCTTTAAATAGAAATATAGTCTATCTCACCACAATGGGGAGCAGACTACAATCAGGTGACTTTTATGCCTGTTCATTTTGCCATGTTCTTACTGTAACAGCTTTTGGGAAACTTCTGGGCCTTGCTATCCCTTCATATGGATCTTTATCTTTGAACTGGACTTGGAATGGACAGCTCTTCAAATAAAAGGCCGTCCTCTGTAGTGTAGGACACATTGGCACCCTACACACAAGCAACTTATATGGCCATACCCTCCTAACTGAAAGAGCAGAACTGCATGAATTGCCTTCTAAGAAGTCTCTGGGCCCATTCCTGATGTAATGATAGTGTTCTAATGTTTCCAAACAAAGAGATTTTTGTATCAACCCAGAAGGCCAGCTCGAGTGTGTCACCTCTCTATCACAATATTTTAAACGTTGTCATTTATCAGTTAAGCTCTTGTTCCTCTTTGCAACACCCCTGCTGGCCAAGTCTTATTATTTGCCTTTTACAGACTAAAGACTGAAAATAAGCGGTAAAGACTTGCTTTTGGCGTTTGAGCAAACAGCACTGTCAAGCACTGACTGACTGGACCACCCTGGCCCTCACAAAAGCTCAGTTAAGAAGAGCTGGTTCTTTGTTTCAAAGGATCATCAAAGTCTCCGGAAATCTGGATTTGCCTACCACAGCCAGCCCCATTTTAAATAAAGCACAATTGAGATATCTTGCAGAAAAGCAAGAAGCCTACAATGGCTGGAAAAAACGGGTAAGGCTCAGTGCTGCACAGCAAACATTTCGTACTGAATAACTGGCCTAGTTTTCCTAAACAATGCACTGAACAAAAATAGAAGCCTATTTACATACTGATGCTAATATCTTTATTTATAGTGCCACAGAATAACAAAATTCAAGCCTTGGCTAAGAAGCAGAGTGCTCCGGAAGCATTGTACAACTTTCTTATTCCTGGTCTTAATATGTCAGCAGTTTTTATTAAAAGAAAAAATCTATTCCATGTAGTTGAAAAAGACTTTTAAGAACTGGTCAGGGTTCCAAAGTGGGTTGCCTGAACTATCTGAAGGCATGCATCATCACAATTAAAATGCATCTTGTATCTCTAAATATTATTTTAGTAAACTGTCAACCCTAGTTAGCAGAAGCACTAGGGTCAACTGTGTATTTCACAACCTAGTACATTAATGTTTATTACAGACGTTTGTGCTTATGGTTTATTCACGTATAATACTTTAAAAACCATGTATCTATTCTATTCTATTCTATTCTATTCTATTCTATTCTATTCTATTCTATTCTATTCTATTAAAGTTAAGTTGTTTTAACCCAGTGAGTTTTTCAGAGAATAATAAGCAATAGTTGAGCGATGAAAAACAAGCAAATGGGGATGTTTATACTCAAGTTCTCCCCCCTTTCTTTTATTATATGTAAATTGTCTATGGTGGAAGTAGTGAACTAAATCAGTTTTGACTTAGCTATTGCAGTCTATATACCAGGAGCTGTATTAAATAATCACTTGGAGTTCCAACTGATTTGTACAGTCGTACCTTGGAAGTCGAACAGAATCCATTTCAGAACTTCCAACTTCCAGAACTTCAGACTTCCAAAACGTTCAGAAACCAAAGTGCGGCTTCTGATTGGCTACAGGAAGTTCAGCCCAGCCTTCCTCAAATTGATACCCTCCAGGTGTCTTGGATTACAGTTCCCCACACTCTTGAACACTGGTTATGCTCCAAGTAGCTGATGGGATTTGTAGTCCAAAACACCCAGAGGGCACCAGGTTGGGAATGAATGATTTAGTCCAATACTCCAATGAAGTTCTCAAAGTCAAGATGTAGTTAGTTGTCTGGTTTTTATTCACAATTTTGTAACAGGCATAAATGTTCACACAGTCTCTCAACTGGAGCCATCTTTCAAGTAGAAAATATTATCAAAGTAGCTATTTGTGATCTGGAGTTTATAGCTCTTTCTTTCTCAGGGGCTCTGAGGCCAGCTGTCTTTCCCAGCAAAAAAATCTTTCAACAAGATGCTGGGAAAGACCAAAATGCTGACCATTGCTGCAGAGCTGCTATCTTGGCAATTCTTCTGTTAACTGCAATTTTTCTATTAATATTTTAGTTGCCCTTCACAGCTTATGAAATTAAAAGCACCACCAAGGTTCTCAGCATACTTTCTGTTAATAATCTGTAAGATAGAGATGCTTGAAGAGTCTGCACAGCATGAATTCCTATTTGAACTTTATGATTCCACACAACACCAAATGAACAAATCAGGTAGTTTTCCCCCTACATTTACATAGAATCCTAAGAGGCAGTTTTCTAATCACTGCATTCAACTGTTTATTCGTATAACAGTGTAATAACAATGAATATTGTTTGCACATAAGCACATGCAGTGCTTTCCCTCCTAGAAAAATAGGTGCTGTGAAGTTATTACAGTAAATACAACACTTTAAAACAACAACAACAACAACAAAAGAGGTGCCGGTACTGCATACCCTTCAGTGCCCCCTGAAAAAGCACTGAGCACATTTATTTATTTACAGCACACACACACACAATGCCTAAATTAGATTGGCAAAAAGAAGAGAAAGCAGTAAAGAAGGAACAAAAAATGGCAATTCCAGAATAGTACGCTAGTGTGGAAGCAACTCAAAGAAAAACCATCAATTTTCTTGGATGAATTAGTTTTAGTTAAAGGTGCTTGAATGTGAAACAAGTGATTAGTCGTCAATGTGCATTAATAGTCAATATACTGGCCCCATAGCAGCTTTTGACACAATGGAATGCCACTGGGATGTTTTTAACCAGATAATATCTGCCTCAATCAATCCATATAGCCATTTAGTTTATCTTTCTAAAAATTATATTATTAATGTAGTTTTTAATCTTTCTCTCTAGTGAGCCATTTTGATCCCATGTTGAAAACACAGCACATACATTTCAAATAAATAAATAACCATAAGCACCGCTGTGCTGCCCACAACATTGGTCAGCACCAACTGAGCTCAATTCTCAACCAGCCACACTGAACAATCAAGGAGAAAATTCATAAAAGAAGCTGTTCTTGCTGAATATGTACTCAGTGTGAAAGCGGTTGTGGTGGGTCGAGTACAACAGTTGGTATGTTCTTCTGGTTTTGAAGGCTGGACAGCCCCATCCAGTCTCAACTGGAGCACAAGTTTTATGCTCCCTGTTGACAACAAAGGCACAGCAGAGCCTCATTTCCTTGGTGAGGCTGTGAAATGTCTATATTTGAAGCAACAAAGCACGCTCTTAGGCAAGGCATTCTTCCACCTCACCTACTGCAAGTGCCATCAATGGACACCCTTTCCAGATGTCAGGTCACAATGTCTTTCTGTTGGAAAATGATCAATAGTGTGCAGTTCTGGATTTGAAGGACATTTGATGATTTAACAAATAGTGTTTGTTCTTATAAGTGCTTTCTATATTGTCACATATCTCCAGGAGGGAGTAATCTGGCACCAGCGCTACTTTGAAAGTGTTTCCTTTGATACCCGGTAGCTGCTCATTCTGCTATAATATACCTTTGAAGCTGGTTTCAATTTATTGTAATGACTGCTGCTAGGTGCGGGTACCTTTTTCACAGTCTGGTTTTAGCATGAAAGATTGTATCCCTCTATCTGGGGAAATAAGGAGCGGGGCTAGTGATTCAAGCAGTGAGTAATAAGCAGGCTACAGACAGCAAGTGTGAGGCCACCGCTGCACTTCCAGGCTTAACAGGAAGCTTCCAAACAATTATCACCATCCGAAAAATGTTAAGGCACCTGCCTTGCTGGGAAATAATTCCCTTTAACTTTAAATCATTCTGTCACCCTAGTGCAACAAAACAACTGCTCTAAAAAACTGATTTTTTATTTTTTATTTGCTATTATGGGGAACTGTATTGAAAAGGATGGAATGAATGAATGGTCAACAGAAGATATATAAATACCCAGTAAGTCAATTGGGATGAATTATCATTGTTGTATAACCTCCCAGCAATGGAATCAGAATAAATGCTTAATCAAGACCAGAGAGAGCCTAGCCATAAATGAGCCTAGCCTAGAATGAATGGCCAACAGACGGGATATTTGGGAGAGCCCTCAGCAATACAACACCATTATCAAGCAAATGTAATCAGTGGTACCTAGGGATGGAGGGAATTTGGTTTAGTCTGCATTTTAATGTGAACCTACCTCATTTGTACTTCTCTAAACAAGACACTTCTCCAAATTTTGCTATGCATTTGTCTCACCAAATAAGGTGCACAAAATTTTTATCTTGGGTAAAGCAGTGGATAAATGTGCATCTGTTACTGAAAATAATATACAAAACAGCATTCTATTATGAAAAATTGCATACAAAAGTGTGTAGATTAGGAGAAACGTGCACGAAAATGCTGAAAATGTTAAAGAAACGCTGAGAACTTTTTTTAAAAAAATTGCAAACTGATGGTGAAACGTGGTGAACTGAACTTAAAATAGGGAAAAAGAGAGAAACCAAAATGGATAGATTTGTCCATCCCTAGCAGTAGAAACACTTTTACTGCTTGGGTCAGATGTGAAGACCTTTTGGTTCTTTAAGTCTTCAATGCTGTTTTTATGTTTTACTGTCTACTCTTCTTAGTTTTAATGTTGTCATGGACTGTGTTTGGCTACTACACATTTTTGTTTTATTGCTGTTTTATACTGACAACCTAGCAGTTCGAAGTGCAAGTAGATAAATAGGTACCGCTCCAGTGGGAAGGTAAACGGCGTTTCTGTGCGCTGCTCTGGTTCGCTGTACGCCGGTGCCCTTGGCCAATAAAGTGAGATGAGAACCGCAACCCCAGAGTTGGTCACGACAGGACCTAATAGTCAGGGGTCCCTTACTGACACTTTAGATATGGTATACAAGTAACACTCCTCCCCCCCGCCACGCTCAAACTTTATTAATCTTTAACAAAGGACACTCAGTATAATTACACACAAATTTAATAAAAACCATTCTACAGACAGACTTTATTATTACTATTATTTATTAAATTTTCATACCGCCCTATACCTGCATTGAGAATATAAGTCAAAAACCATGGTCTTTTTAAAATTTTAGTTTTTATTTTAATTGGATTATGATTTGATATGTTAACTGGATTTTTTATTGGAAAATTAATAAAAATGATTTAACAAAAAAACAAAAAAACCATGGTTGGAAGCCAGAAAAACTGATTCTGAAGCAGATTGCACTGCTTACTACTACATTGTTAAAAGGATTTAAACAGCGATAAATGAAGCAACAAATTGGTATGTTTTGGTACATTAAGCAAACCACATTAGAAAGCTAAACATGTATTTTATTTACAGAGCTGACAAGTCCACTGCTGTATTCCAGCAAATGCTGGTTTAACTTCCACCTTTCAAGACATTCTAATTAACTGACAGTGACAATAACTGCTTCTCCTTAATCAAAGTATATTTCACAACACTTAACAGAAATTTTAATTCTCACTGCATCTGGATACAACCTCTAAAAAGAACACATTGGTGAGAAAAATTTAGAGGCATATAAATGGTGAGTAATTTTTGTTCTTGAGCTTGACACCTCTTTTTAAAGTACCAAGATGACTATATTTGGCAAATTCCAGATACCATTAAGGGGTTATTGTGGCAGTGGGATACCATTTGAAAACCATGAGGTAAAAACAATCTATGCATATCTTAGTGCTTTTATGTCTGCTATAAACTAGTCCAAGATGGAAAAAAGGACTGCTTTAACAGTGCAGTTTGTGTTATTTACTTTAAAAAGTGAATTGAGAGCTCCTGGAAATCCCATTTTAATTTTTTTGACAGTGACCATTATTTTTCACAAACAGATGTAGGCAAAGATCAATTTCTGCAGCAAGACTGTTTTTGTGTTAAAGCAGTTTCTCACATTTTAACTTTCTGAGAGTGGGAATGTTTGCTTCCCCATGAAATGTCAATATACTGTATAGTCATAATTCACATCACGAGTGAATATGAGCCTGAAATAGATTTCACATCATCACTAACTTCTACTTACGCAACACTGTAACAGCAACTAGATTAAAATATTTTATGAGCAGGCATGACAGGAAATCCTGGGTAAATTACCCCTAGAACTGTAATTCTCATTGCCGCATTCCTGAGTTTGTTTATTTTATGCATTTATGTTCAATGTTTCTATCTCTCCATTTTTATAAAATTATACTCAAGATAGCTAATAAAATCATCAACAGTAAAAACCATAATCTTGAAACATTAGCGGTCAGAGACCTAGTTTAAAAGACAACAGCAAAAAATGCACCCTGAAAAAAGGGTAAGTTAAAGCTGCCTGCTGAAAGCTAAGCAGTGATGGGCCTAGCTGAACCTCTAGACTTTTCCCTGGTATCCACTTGTCATATGAGAAAAAACTTAGGTGTCCAGAACTGCTCCTTGCACACACCCTGGATTAACTAGAGCATTTGTGTGCTTTGCCAGATGTGACTGGTGTTCCGCAGATGCTTCAGAGATGGATTAGCCAGGAGATGTGTGCATTACAACAGGAGAGGGCATGATTGGAGAGTGTGCCCTTTTTTGTGTGCACACGTGGATCTGTGGCTTTCACAGATGCGTAAGAATGCAGGACTTTCCCAACCTGATGTTTCCCTTGCATGGCATGGTTTCTAAACCAGCCAAGGTCACAGGGAGCCGTTGTTCCCTGGTTGCTCTCTGCTGTGTAATTTAACCAATGCCACCTCCTGGTCCCATTCCCACCACCACCAGCAAACACTTGCAGGGATCTTTCCCCAAGAGACATCTCTAGAGGAGACACAAAACCCTGTTCAACTGAGGCGCCCACCTTCTGCCAGCCCAAAGCACTGGCTAGCATTTATGGAGTGCCACGAGATCATAAGAGCATAAGAAGAGCCAGTTGGATCAGGCCACACATCTAGTCCACCATCTGGTTCTCACAGTGGCCAACCAGGTGTCTCAAATGGTAGCCCACAAACAGCAGCTGAGCACAAGAGCACTCTCCCCTCCTGGAGTTTCCAGCAACTAGTATTCAGGTACATAGTTGCCTCCAACTGTGGAAGCAGAGCATAGCCATCATGGCTGGTAGCTATCAGTAGCCCGCTCCCCCATGAATTGGTCAAATCCACTTCTAAAAGCCATCTAGGTTGATGACCAGCACACCCTCCTGTGGAAGTGAGTTCTACTGACTAACTATGTACTGTGTGAAAAAGGTGGATTAAGCAGGCCAGCTCAGAGGACCTAGTGTGCATATGGAGCTAGTCCCTGTGTGCAGCTTATAAGTGCAAGGAACCTACATATATGCATTAGAGAACATGTAGCTAATTACAGTGGTACCTCGGGTTAAGTACTTAATTCGTTCTGGGGGTCTGTACTTAATCTGAAACTGTTCTTAACCTGAAGCACCACTTTAGCTAATGGGGCCTCCTGCTGCTGCCGCGCCACCGGAGCACAATTTCTGTTCTTATCCTGAAGCAAAGTTCTTAACCTGAAGCACTATTTCTGGGTTAGCGGAGTGTGTAACCTGAAGCATATATAACCTGAAGCGTATGTAACCCGAGGTACCACTGTATAGAAAATTGCAGGTGAAGGTATGGAACCAGAACTAAGTGATCGCTCAAAGTATCTTTTAGGTACAAAAGCTTGGCCTTGCTGAAGCATGCATTTAGGACAAGCCTTCACAATTATTACACAATGTGTAATAAGCCAAAGGCAATGCCCCAAGCATGGACTGTAAGCGACCTAATAGCTAACAAGCCTGCTATTTTGCAGTCCTAGAAGACAGAAAAAATAGGTTTGTTCAGTCCCTGGAGGACCACCATACATGAAAGGTGGACTGCACCCAGATCAGTGTTCATTAGCTGAGCAACCTTTAAGGTGGATTTAAGAGAGATACTGTATACGTTTATATCAGGCTGAAGTAGGGCTACTTTTAAAACCAGAAGCTTTTCCTTTAGGGATAGTTAATACAGAAATTCCGAAGGACCTTAGAAATTTGTGTATGCTACAACCACAGCTAGAATGGTATTTGCTCGGAGATGGAAAGAGGATGCTGTTCCAACCAAGGAAGAATGGCTGATTAAATTGATGGATTATGTCGAAATGGCAAAATTAACAGGTGTGGTAAGAAACCAAGAGGAAAGCTAATTTATTAAAGAGTGGGGAACATTTGTGATACATTTCAAAAATCGTGACATGCAAGTAAGTGCATTAGTAAGTAGGGTTAACTTAAATCAAGCAGTTAAGAGTATTATCAAGATTAACTGTAGAATAATTTAGAAATGGAGCAAAGTGGAAAATGCAGTGTTAAAAATTTAAATAAGATAAGAAACCAGAAAAGGGGGGATGGAAGTCTAATATGTATTGGAAATATGTGATTGTAAGGTGTATATTTGTAAATTTTCAAAAACTGAAAATAAAATTTACAAACTCAAAAAAGAAAAAAGTAGGGCTACTTTTGTTCTTGGGGGAGGGGGGAGCTAGTGCTTAATCATTTGCTAGTCATTAATTGTTTGTTGTTGTTACCTGCTCAGTTGCTTCCCCCACTCCCCATCTGTTCCTATTCACCACACATTGCCAATACAACTTCAGATACACAATGGCCAGAGCACAGATCATAGTGTCTATCAGTGGGTACTTCTGAAAACTGCCTCATCCTTCTGTGTGACATGTTTTGTTTTGTTTTTTGTTATTTAAAGCCCCACTTACTGCACGGATCTTAGCTGTCACTATAAGGTAAAGGGACCCCTGACCATTAGGTCCAGTCATGGCTGACTCTGGGGTTGCGGACTCATCTCGTTTTATTGGCCAAGGGAGCCGCTTCCGGGTCATGTGGCCAGCATGTCACTATAGCTGTCACTATAGCTCTCCACAAAAAAATACGGAGCAGGACTGTGGAGTTCAATGTGAAATTATCCAACTTCCATGCAGTAAGTAAGTCCTATACATGTCATGGACCAGGATCACTCACCACAGAGAGGCTGACTCCAGTAGTATAACAACTATACCTGGGTTGGGCCATTTGTTATGCTACAGAGACGCTGAGTTTCAAAGAAATGATAATGCTGAGACAGGCAGGTCAGATATTGGTATTGGAACTAGATAGACTTGGCGTCTCAACATTTGCCTAGGTCCATATCTGGTTTCTGAACTGTTGCTAGTGACTACCCAAACATGTCTAACCTGTTTTCTGATTACAAGTCTAGAGCCTTGTTTTTATTAAAGGCAAACTGGACATACTAAACATAACTAGGATAACTATGTGTCTAGGGCTATTGCTTATATATTTATATTTGCCCAGAGTGGCTTGGGCAACCCAATCAGATGAGCCGGGTACAAATAAAACAACAACAATTTTGTTTCTATTAGATACAGTATACTGATTTTTTTACAAGTCTCCTATGTACACCTATCCTTGTAATGAAGGCCACAGAAATTACTGGCCTCAGGAAATTTTAAATAGCCTGTTTTAGTTATTTGTGACATTTTGATGTCTTGAGAAGGGCAGAGGGAGAAAAAAACTTAGACACCAGGAAAATGGCTACTTACAAGTCAGCAGTTATCTATGTGAACTCAGATAAGAAAACCATGTGAAAGCATATATTCACCCTCCTCAGTTATAAATCTCTACCTTTTGGAGAAGTTACACAATATTTAAGATATAAGGATACTATAAAACTCGCAATTTTATGTGTTGGCACAATTAGCTAAATACAGCAAACATTTTCATCTGTTTATCTTAAGACACACATACTTAATTATGTTCCCTTTCTGAGCTATCTTTTTTCAAACCTCCTCCACCTTGTGACCATTCTCTCATCTTTAATTGTTCTCCCTTCATCTCAGCAAATTGGCCTCCTTTTAAAACTAGTTGTTTGTTTAGATGACATTAATAAATAAGGTTTAAATCCAGTGAAGTTGCTGGATGGGGACTCTGATCTTGAAAGTCTGATTTCAAATACCACAGAAAAGTGTCAAATGTATATAATGCTGGAGTCAACAAGGCCAATTAAGGCAGGTTTCTTCTAATTAAAGAGCACAGATTGAAATGCATAGATCAGTTATGCTGTACTGCTTTGATTTCAGCTGATTAATTTTCAATTAATTTGATAAGATTAATTAAGTCAGTCCAAGAATTTCTGCTTAAATAGTTTGAGTATTTGGGACCAAGTCATTTTAAAGGCAAACACACAGGTTTTAGTGCAAATTAAGATAATCAGATGATCAGTGCATGAAATCACTTGCTGCCTAGGCTAGAAAATATTATTAGAGTATTTTTCAAATAACCTATGAGTCTTAGGACTCAAAAGGCTTTAAAAAAGAAGATGATGACAGGATTGTATCTGACTCAAGAGTACACCCATTGAAACCAAATGACTTAAATTAGTTATGTTCATTAATTTCAATAGGTCTACTCAGCATATGACTTAGGCAGATAAATCCATAGTGGTAAGTTACTGCTTTGTATTACTTTCAAAATGAAACTTCACTTTCCATGGACATTTGAGATAAGAACGTCAAATTATTTCTATAATGATTAAACAAGACGTAAAGACAAATCAAATCTGTTTTACCTCCTATGTGCATGGTTTTCTCTACATGTGACACCAGCAAAGATTAGTCTCTCACTCTCTACTCTCATATACAAACTTTATAGAAGGGAAGGGAAGGCAGGAAAAGACTAAAGAAGTCATCCTTAAACTCACACCAAGGCCTGAAGTCTGTTTGGAGTTGCTTTGAATTTTGTTCCCCTCTCTCACTTAAAGATATGTGATTTGCAGTTCTGCTGCTAAAAATGGCAAACAAAGAAATTCCATTTATGCTTACCTCTCAGACATACATATTGTTTGCTTTAGTTTCGTTTCTTTTTAAAACATGCTACCGTGTTATGGGTTCATTCCACGCCTTTACCGTTGCACTTACCTGACATTGTCATGCTTCTGTATGTAAATTTTATGAAACATCATATCTTCTTTTTTGGCATTAATGTCAGCTTTCATCTCCATGGCAACATGGCGAGGAAGTACGGAGAGCAGGAGGCGCTCCTGTGGTGTTAGACAGATGAGCCAATTAACATGCCTGCTCTCTATTTAACAACACAAACACACATCTCTTCTAATCTCATATAAACAAAATGAAGCTATCAGTTCTGCAGTGAATGGGCAGAATCATGGATATTTTCCATAAAGCCAGCCTTTATGTAAGATCCTATTCTACTCAGTAATTAAGCAAGTCATAATCCATCAGATTTCTCTCCAGTTCCAATTTAACTTCCATTCATAGAAGTTAGACTCTCCAATGTTAGCAACATCAAAAGGTAGCTGTTTTAACGGAGTTGGTGGTGCACAGAATACATGTTGACTGTGCATTGTTTGTGGCCATTCCACGGGCTCTGTAGGCCATAGGACAAAATATCATTCATGAAATTTGGCTTCATTTATTTGTTATGTAGCAGCAAATCCAGTTTCTAATACACGTTTATGGCTTCAGTAACTATGAAGAAATGACAACAAATGACTTTTGTATTTTGTATTTCTTGTGTCAAATGTGAAGGTTGAAGATCAGAACTCTCTACTGATACTGAAATGCATGAGCATTGTCCTGCCTTCTTCTGGCTTACAGTCCCAGTGGAGGTCAGGTTAATGCTGATAAGAAAGAAGCCATATTCTAAAAAGCAGGGTCACAGCAAGGGATGTCCAGTCAAATCCAGCCAGATTATGGGCTGGGTAATTTGTCAGCACCTTGGAGAGCTCACACCAGCCAATGCTTGCTAGGACTCACTTAGGAAGAGCTGTTGTCTCAGCAACAGGCTGAAGCCTTCTGAAGACTCCTATTAGTCCAGTCATCCCTGAGGTGCTGTGTATTCTTTTAAGGACCATTGCCCTGTTCTGTAACTGCTGGCTCCTATGGCTTGGAGGCAGTGAAGAAAGAACTAGTGTCCTCTGTGATGAAGAAGTCCAGTAAGCCCACATTATCTTTCACTCTGAGTCTGCCTCTGAGCTAGATAGAGAATTGTGGCCAAATAATATAAGAAGCACCATCTCGCTACTGGAAACTTGTGTACTTTGCTGCTTTGCACATGACAACAAGATAATCTTCTCCATTGCACTACACAACAATTGTTCATAAAGGTTGCACCTGGGAAATTTTATGGGCCCAAAGTACATGTGTTTAAAGATGCATAAACATGCATGGATGACTTTCACATTTTAACCGTTTGCTGTGGAAAACACCAGTTTCATATTCTCAGTAGTGCATTTTCTCAGTCCCTGTATGAGACCAAAACAACCAGAGCAGAAAGATAGCAAAGTAACACATTTTTCTCAGGATATTAAAAAAGCACTAAAATCTTTATTGTGTACATTAGAACCAAAAGGGTTCAAAAGGTGACATATGAATCACTGACACCTCAGTTTCAGAAGTAATTATTACATACTTGTGAATCTCTAAAAGTGAATTCCAAAGGCTTGTAGCCAACTAAATTCTATTCAGAGTGGACCCATTGAAATTAGTGAATCTAAATAAGTCATGTTCATTGACTTCAATGGGTCTACTTTAAGTAGGACTAGGATTAGATGCAACTCCACGTTCCTTTTATCTATTTACATTAGATGGAGTTGGGCAGCTGGGTACAGGATAACAAAACATGCATCTGTGCAATGTGGGTGGAATCAAACTTAATTTCTGTCGATAGATGTATCATCAGTCCTCTTTAGATCATTGACAATTCTCTACCTGCATCTTAAAGATGCTCTCAAATTAACTAGATAGCTCACAGACACTCTACCATGAACCGCACTCACAGAAGGATGCTACTAATTAAAGCTGATTAAGTAAATTAATGCTCTGTGATAACACCGGAACCAGGAACACAGTTTTGGCAAACTACTCAGTGCTGCAAATCAAAATGTTCTCAGGAGTAGGATATTTCCCCAATTCATGATGTTTACCTCCCTCACCCCACAGACCACCTACTGATTTCTCCTAACCTGATAGATATATTAAAGCTTTTGGGTCAGACTTGGGCTTTGCCTAAGCTGAACCTTGGAGAACATCATCATAGTCCTGGGAACTTTTCTCCTGCAGCCACAAACGGCAGCAAAAGCCAGGTCTCTATCAAATCACAACTTCAATCAGAATTACTTGAACATTCTGTATTCTTCCTATGCAAGACCCATATTGCCACACAAAAAGCCCAGAAATTTGTTCACCACAAAAATATATAAAATAAAATAAGATAATCAAGCTAAAAACCCCCTCATCCTTGAATGTATTATCATCATCATTTTTCTTTTACCTGTTGCTGGTTTTCTCTCTGAGAATGTAGACGAGCTTGAATGCATTCCCTGGTCTCTTGAAATGCCTGTCTCTGGGACACCTCAGCTGGATAGTGTGTACACACACCTACAATGTTCGTGCAGATGAAGATGAGGATGTTGGACACCAGCTGCATAAGAGATAGTGGAAGGAGAGAAAGACAAAACTGGTTACAGTCCAGAAACCAGGGTAAGAATAGCACCAGATCCAAGGCCAGAATGCCCTCTTCTGAACCATGTATGTAATCATTGTCTTCTGCTCTAAGCAAATTATCTTTATGGAAGTCAATAGCTGCAGAAAGAGTAACAATATTTATCCTCTGGTCCTGCTTACAGAAGAGGTCACATAGGCAGCCAGACACAGTATATTTTCCTGCTGTTTTGGTTAACAGATTTGAAGATACCTCTTGCTTTGCTTTAAAATATGGTCATACACACGGCAATAGCCATCAGCATCTGAGTTCTGGAAAGTTTTAAAGAATCCCATTAGGGAGATGAATAAGCACCTAATTCAAATATGGGCAAATATCCCAGTCTTTCCACAAAGAAGTCCACTTTTGATTACTCTAATCACACCTCATTTCAGTAATGTAATTTAAGGTAGTGACAGGTACAGGGATCATTTTGTGCAGCTGTTGTTTTGGAGTCCAAAACCCTTGCCAATCTACTGCAAATCACTCAGATCTAACGTAAGATTTATATCTTTTTTTCTGCCCGGCCCTAACCTAGTCTACTATCAGGCACACATATATAACTACAGTGGTATCTCGGGTTAAGTACTTAATTCGTTCTGGAGGTCAGTTCTTAACCTGAAACTGTTCTTAACCTGAAGCACCACCTTAGCTAATGGGGCCTCCTGCTGCCGCCACGCCGCAGGAGCACGATTTCTGTTCTCATCCTGAAGCAAAGTTCTTAACTCAAGGTACTATTTCTGGGTTAGCGGAGTCTGTAACCTGAAGTGTATGTAACCTGAAGCATATGTAACCCGAGGTACCACTGTACACTCCAATTTGATGCCATAGTCTATACTTAATGGCTAATCTAAGCCTGAAGAAAAATCAGGGAAAAATAAAGCTAGTGTGACAGTTTGGAGGAACTGATTGGTTTCTGATCAGCAGACCATGGTGATTCTTGCACACATATCTCAAAAATCCTTGGGAGTTGTTATATCACTTATCCCCTACCTCTCCAAACCCAATGAGATGTTTAGGCAAAGTTTAAGTAATTTAAAGGGGCTAGTATGTTAAGAACAGTAATGAGGAACCTTCCAGATGCTGTTGGATTCCAATTCTCATCAACTCCTTTCTTTAAAAGTAGAGCAGCAGGTGTCTCTTCCTCAAGTTGCCGGTACTTCAATAATATTTCCCCCAAAATTGGTTTACAGCCTGACAGCCAGCACATTAACTAGTAAATCAGTTGTGATGTTTGACTGCCCTCTTTGCACATCTGCAAAGACTTGAAACCAAAAGTGGCTCCAGATGACAGAAAAGTGTTTGCGTATAGGGCTGCAGGTAGTTAAGATAGGGAAAAGCAAGCAGATTCGGCTCCTGCTTAACACCTTTGCTTTTAAAGGTCAGATCTCAGGCTCAGGCAACAACTTGTAGCTCTGCAATATAATTTTCCTGCCCTCTCCTCTGCCCACAAATCTGCTCTAGAGGATTGCGGGGATGGAACCTAGAGCATGTTTAGGGGGTGCTATGTGGCAGATGATGTGTGTATATTCATGTGGTTTTGCAATGAGGTTTTTTTTTAATGCTTCTGTTTTGGTTTTTAATACAGTGGTACCTCGGGTTACTGGGACGAGGGTGGCGCTCTGGGTTAAACCACAGAGCCTAGGACTAGCCGATCACAAGGTTGGCGGTTCGAATCCCCGCGACGGGGTGAGCTCCCGTTGCTCAGTCCCTGCTCCTGCCAACCTAGAAGTTCGAAAGCACGACAAAGGCAAGTAGATAAATAGGTACCGCTACGGCAGGAAGGTTAACGGCGTTTCCGTGCGCTGCTCTGGTTTGCCAGAAGCAGCTTAGTCATGCTGGCCACATGACCCGGAAGCTGTACGCCAGCTCCCTCGGCCAATAAAGCGAGATGAGCGCTGCAACCCCAGAGTCGGTCACAACTGGACCTAATGGTCAGGGGTCACTTTACCTTTTTACCTCAGCTTAAGTACTTAATTCGTTCTGGAGGTTTGTTCTTAACCTGAAACTGTTCTTAACCTGAAGCACCACTTTAGCCAATGGGGCCTCCTGCTGCCGCTGCGCCGCCGGAGCATGATTTCTGTTCTCATCCTGAAGCAAAGTTCTTAACCCAAGGTACTATTTCTGGGTTAGCAGAGTCTGTAACCTGAAGTGTATGTAATCTGAAGCGTATGTAACCCGAGGTAGTACTGTATACCTCATACAGCAAGTTGACTAGGGAAAACGGGGGTACTGTAAGTAAAATGTAGCTAGTTAGGCAGTTCTGGGGAGTCCTGGAAATGACTTATAAGGGAATATGGAACATTGGGAAAGTGACAGTTGGGGGGTGGGGGCAGCTGGGCCAGAAAAGGAGAAGAGAATGGTGGGCTGTTGAGGAAGAAAGTGTTGTTTTGAGTTTGTGAAGCCGTACACCTGGTGAGGGGAGCCTGGATTCAAGTTCTGGCTGTGGCTGTTACAGATAGATGCAGAAAAATGCAGTGACAAGGGACAGAATGGTTGTAAGATGAAACACCCAGGCGAACTGCACCATCATTTGAGACTGGGGGGGGGGGGCCCTCAAGGAACTAAGCTGGGGGAAAGGACCGCAGTGTTAGTTCATTTTACCAGAAAGGATACCAAATTGTTAAGGGCATTTTATGCTAGAGAAAGTTATTCCTTCCTTCAATCAAAATTGTTTTAACAAAGGGGTTTGTGTAGGCTTCCAAACTCCTTTCTCAGATTCTGAAATTCTGATTGTAGTCTTCTACTTATTGCACTATGTTTAACATAGACTAGTTTCTTGAAGGCAAAGTGCCTCTGCTTAAAAGTGTTTTATTTCAATGTTCCTTGGCAGAACCTTAGAAGGACATTCAACCTACCGAGTTGCCCTTTTAACATATCCTTAGACATGTATTTCTTTAGAATGCCATTACTGCATTGGCACTTCATTAGAACACTTTAATCTTGGCCTGCTAACATTCAGATGCCTTCAATTATTGTGCCCGACTGCATAAATGTTTCAACATTCATGGAATCTGCGATGAGCTCAGAATTTTATAAAATATATGATGGATGACTATAATTATTAGCACTTACTGATATTTGCATATATGGCATGAGAGCTGAAAATAGGATAGCCTTTCTTTATCCTTCCCTCGTATTTCAAAGTCGCGCTTCAACTTCTTTGACAGAAAGGCTTTTAATTTCATTCCAAATACTCCCACTCCCAGAAACATGCTTTCTTGGTGAGTTTCAGCTGTTAGATCACAGCAAAATATTACTTCCAGGCAAATGAGCTATGGAATTTATATCTCATCTATTCACAAATTTGATCTTCAAAGTGGCTCACATATATCACTAAAACAGTATAAATCAGTTGGTTACTTGGAATAGCTACATTTGTTCTGCATTTTACAGAAACAGAAACTCAAAGGCAATATTTCAAAGTACATTAAAACAATATATAAAGATATGAAGGGGAAATTAGGAATAAATACACAAATTTCATGCCCATTTTATGTCTGACCAATTATCTGTCTTAAGTTAAGGAACTTTAGCTGTAATCATTGCAAGACTTAAAGACTGGGAATACATGTCACACTAAGCCAAACCACGGTTTAGCAGGCCTATGTGAGTAAGTGGACTCCTAGAGAAGAACTGCTTTGCTTCTCCATAAGTCTTTTTGCTACAAACCAAGGTTTTTGCACAGTAAGCCAAAGTTTTGCTTAGTGTGTTGTTTAAACCCAGATCACAGCTCATAGTTAGTCTGGAGAGAGTTTGTTCTGGAGGCTTTTCAGATGTGCAAGTGGCTTTAGGAGAGAGGAGGGGACAGGGAACTTTCCTTCTGGGAATTTCCATATATTAGGATCCAAGCCATTATCTTTCTGAATTTTGTAAAGGTAGAATTGTATGGATGGATAGATTTGAATATCACAAAGCAAAGAAAGCAGCTTATTTTTAAAATTGTTAATACTGTAGTTTAAAATTAATTTATGTTATTTCACTAATTTAACAATATAATAGGGATGCGGGTGGCACTGCGGTGTAAACCACTGAGCCTTGGGCTTGCCGATCGGAAAGTTGGCGATTTGAATCCCCGCGACGTGGTGAGCTCCTGTTGGTCGGTCCCAGCTCCTGCCAACCTAGCAGTTCGAAAGCACGACAAAAAGTGCAAGTAGATAAATAGGTACCGCACTGGCGGGAAGGTAAACGGCATTTCCGTGCGCTGCTTTGGTTTGCCAGAAGCTGGCCACATGACCCGGAACAATTGTCTGCAGACAAGATTTAAAGAGTGGGAATATTTTATTGTTTATGTATTGTATTTTCTCTTTTTTGTTCTTTTCTTTTCTTTTGTCTTCTTTCTTCCTTTTCTTTTTTGTAAGCTTTAAAAGTAATAAATATTTTTTTTAAAAAAAATTTAAGCATGACAGGAAATGATCTCATGCTCAGCATGGGATACATGTATTCAAACCAAGGTATATCCAGTGATTTTTATTTTAATCTAGTGATTTGAGTTTGACTTAAATGAATATCATCTTCTTTGTATACATATTATTATTATTTATTATTATTATTATTATTATTATTATTATTATATACAACAGTGCTGATATTCTAAGCCAAATAAATTGACTAACATCTAAAAAAACAAAAAAAATGTTTTCTGGTGATACAATTTACCTTAAGTAAATTTACATATTAGGTGTTGATGTTCCACCTAATATGTAAATTCTGGACGAAAGTTAAGATGGTTAGTAAGAGAATGATCAGTAACAAAATATTGCTAGATGCTAAAATAATGTACTAAAATTCACTCAGCAGATCATATCAAAAACACACCACCCATTCATTTCAAACCTTTTATTTGCTTCAATATTTGTAATGGCAAAGAGAGAAATACTAAACCATCTATATGTAAAGAAATTTGGCAATTACTGAAGCTCAGTTGCCTAAGCAAACAAAAACATAAGCTTAAAGAAGAGAAGTCAGCACAAATAAAAATTACTATAGAATAGCATCCTTTTACTAATTATAGGAAGAGAAAAATCGTAGAATCAATGTCATATAAGGCTGGGGTTTTTCGCCTCACAAAGATGTTTTATCTTTTTATTCTTTTTGTAAAATAATAAATGTAAAACAGTATTAAAAATATTCATAAGCAACAGTAATGGATCAAATCAAACATCCGAAAAACAGAAAAAGCAGCCTATTTAATGTGAGAGATTTTCTGACTTGATTGCCAGGAATAAATAAAGCTAGTACAAGATTATTAAATGCTATTGCATTAGCTGTCAGATGCTGTCAAATATGGACTTGACTGTGTATCAGCTGCGAGAATCCGTTAAATGCTGGTTGTTATATGTAAGATGCTGTAAAATGTTGGCAGCTGATTCTGAATATCAAATATTTATTGAATATTCACACATTCACATAATATTTGCTAACAAAATTCACACAGCAGAATGGATTTTAACTCTTGTGTAGGACAGCCACAGAAAATATGTAGCTTCTTAGTACAAACTTTGCAAACTGTTTAATGAGGAATAACAATTTCACAGAGAACTCTAAAAACTAGTAAGCAAGAAGTGAGCAACAGCAGATTACAGGATGTGTTGCAGACTGTTCTCCTTTCCTTGTACAGTTATGTGTAGCAGATTGCACACACAAAAAATCATCTTTCTGCATACATCTTTAAATGTGTAAAACTGACAATATGGTAATTCATTGCCCTACCGTATCTATTTACGCTGAATTAAACCCAATACCACCCTGCTTTGTTTATAGCTTTCACATGCTATGAATTCCCCCCCTAGAGCCCATATATTCAAGCAATCAAAGACCCATAACATGGGAAGGCATTGGCAAGTCTTCCCATCAACACAGCAGTTAATTATAATGAGTTACTCAAGGCACACAGCATTATTGAAAAACTACCCTCCATGTCTCTAGTGCCTTTTACACACCACTAAGAACAGTGATTATACAAATCACTCTACTGTAATTCTCTGCAAAGTCAAGGTGGCAAAGCACCCAAAAACAGTTTGAAGTAGCCATTCTTGAAACAGTATATGTGTGTGTTTCATGCAACACTTGACTAAAGTGAGACAAGAGCTGAAAGTCTTATAAATGAGCTTTCTGCCCGCCCCCTCCCCTGAGAGCAAACAATACTAATTCTCATCATCGTAAAGGGATGAAATTCAATTTGGAAACCGAAGCTGAGATTCCTAAGGGAATTAAATGGATTCTAACGTACCTATAACTAAAAACATTGCTCAAGATTAGCTGCGAGTGAAATACAGGAACTGCACTTGAACTAGAAAAGATAGGGGCACCAAAGGATTTTTAAGAACACAAGACTTTTTGTCAAAAAATTACTGAGAGTGCACTGGTAGTCATGTTATTCACACAGCAGCTGTACAATTTAGCTGTACATAAAGGTGATCTCCCTGCAATCTTCACTTGGCCAGTCACAACCCTACAATGTCTGAAGTTTTCCTGCTCCCTAAAAGGACTCTGGCCTTTCTCTCTTTGCTGTACCTTATGCCTATAACTACATCCCTGAACAGGTACCCCAGGTATTTAATTACCTACCTACTTTTCTTCCTTCCAGTGTTTCCTCAAAACTCACCTTTCCCAAGTTCTTTGGAATAATCCCCTAGACCAGTGGTTTTCAACCTTCCTGAGTCCACAGCTCCCTTGGCCAACCACATTCTTTCTGCGGCTAACCTGTGGGAGCCACTTACATTCAGGTTCCATTGTGTGTAAGGGGGAATTCCCCCGTTCCACCCTGCCTTCTTTTGGGCGATGTTTTTGGCAAGCGCCTAAGTGGGAGAACACATGCCGATGGGAACCCAAGCAACACTGCTGCTTTGCAGGGCTGAGCTGACATACTCCACATGGCAGCCCCAGCTTGCCTTTCCTGAAATTAGTGTGCACATGGGGAGGAGAAGGCAAAACAAGATTAAGATCAGAAGCAGAAAAGTTTTGTTATTGTGGAGAACGAAAGCGAGAAACGCAGCGCAGGACACACATGGAGACATGGTTCTTTTCTGCAACATTCTCCCTTTCCCCGTAAAGCTGGGTGACTGTTAAGGGGGGGGAGTGTTGCCTGTGGAGAGAGGTAGAGAAAATAGTGGGGAGGGATGTTGGGGTAGGAGAGAGAAACCCAGAAGACACTCCTCACTCTCAGGGTTATTTTTAAATTCATCCATACAGAGCACACACACCATCAAGCTACTCTGCTATTTTTATTGCATTTCTCAAGCCCTTGGTGTAAAATTAAGGAACTGTTAGTTACTGAAGCCATGGAGGATTTTTTGGGGGGAGGGGTGATTTTAAGAAGATAAACATGGTGGGGGAGAGATGCAGGAAGATAACGGGCTGCAAGTTAAAGCTACTGGCTCCCTTGAATGTTCCTTGGAGAGAAAGAGATAGATAATTCAGGAAGATATGGACTGCAAAGATATGGACTGGCAGATATGAAAGAATGCCCTGACAGGGTTCCCCTGCATGTTCCTCAAGTCACCCCAGGGTGCCATGGCACACTGGTTGAAAGCCACTGCCATAGACCAATGTTTCTAAAACTAGTAACTTCCCAACATGCTGCCCATTTCCAAGGCTTAAAGCATAATAAACACTGGGCCATATTATTACATGGGATCGTAAATTATGCCATACTGTCATGATCCGATTCTTCTGATGCAGCTATTGCACTCCTTTTCTCTTTTCACATGATTATTTTGTTTTCAGAATAAAATCTGCATGACTGAGGTCAAGCAGGGCAACAAAAGCATATGGAGTCTCTCTGCCTGGGTCCGAGAAGGTATTGTATTCATTTGAAACAAGGTGCTTAAAGAAACATTTTCAAAAAACACAGCAGAGAAACACAGGGCATTATTTTTACAATCCCACCAACGAAAACATCTGATATCCCTTCTCTGCCAGTTGGGATAAATGTATGTACTAGTCCTCATTTTACAGAAGTTCCTTTCATGCATGAATCATATGAAGAGGTATCATGCATCAAAAGAGGTAGCTGCTGTGATCAGAGAGGCCAGCAGTGACCTGGACCCAGATTCAGAGACTGAAGGACCATTGTTACCAAATGGAAGCCCTTAGCACCACCATTGAGCTGGGAATCATGCATCAAAAGGTATCATGCATCAAAAGAGGTAGCTGCTGTGATCAGAGAGGCCAGCAGTGACCTGGACCCAGATTCAGAGAGTGAAGGACCATTGTTACCAAATGGAAGCCCTTAGCACCACCATTGAACTGGGAACTCCCAGCACCCATATGATAACAACCTCTGAACCAGAAGCAGAGACTGCAGACCCTGAATGAAAGTTCAGCAAGGGGCCAACACACCTGACATCAACACGGGTAGTTTATAGATTATTTGTTAAATTTTTATTCCTATCCTTTCTCCAAGGAGCCCAGGGCAACATACATGACTAATCTCACTCCCAATTTGTATCTTCACAACAATTCTGTGAGGCAAGTTAGGCTGACAGAATATGACATAAACCAGTGAAATTCATGGCTGTGTTTTTGAAGCAAACATTTTTGTTGGTGTTGTTACTTTGCTCACACAAATGACTCAAGGTGACTTACAGAAACACTGAAACACTAAAAACAAGTATGACAACCAATCAATAAAACCCGAAAACGCTACTACAAAGATAAAGGACAGGTCTTAGGTCCTATCCCATAAAAGAACCTGAAAATACACGAAACTCTTCAAATTAAGGGCAAAAAGCCTGGATAAAAAGGAAAGATTTTGCCAAATTACATTTGTATCTAATTTGCTTTATTTTTTCTCCAAAGATACTTTCTTCATTTCAAAAGATAGAACTCTTTCATCAGTTTCATCCTGTTGCTTTAAAAACTGAAATGAATAGGTAGAGTAACCCTATTATGTAGTAATTCAGAGGAAAAAAGCCTGGTACTGTACAGTCACCACAAACAGAGAGAAACACCATCTTGTGTCAATATGCTGCACCACTCTGCTACATTTGTATTTGATTATTCAAACACCAGATGCCATTCAACAGACAATTATAGGCAGAAAATATGCTTAAAAGAGAGATGGTGTCAAGATAACCTCTGTTATTTTCTTACCTGTGACATGAATAACAATACAAGTTATTAAGCTGCAGAAACTGGTGCAGGAGCAAGCAGATGTATTCTCCACTGTTCAGATTCATTGGATGGTTATGGATTCCAGTATTATGACTATCCACTTTCTCTACACTGTGCACCATTTTATACACCTGCACAAAGTCCAAACATTATCTTTTGTCTAGATTAAAAAGCCCCAAAGGTTGTAACCCTTCCCCATAGGCAAATTGCTTCAGCCACTTGATCATTTTGGTTGCCTTTTTCAAACTGCACCTTTCCCCAACACAACAATATAATTTTGAGATATAGGGACCAAAACTATACATAGTGTTCCAAGCTCTGGTTGCAGCATGGATTTGCATAAAGGAATTTTGATATTGGCAGTTTTATTTTTGATCCGTTTCCATTTCAGGGCCTTGTTATGCAGAAGTTAAGGACTGCAATTTTGGAACACCCTCATTACAGACACGTGTTAAGTGGTCAAGTCTTCTAGAAAAGTCGGCACTTGGATCAAAGGGACATGATAGCAAATACGGACCATGGACCTGAAGCTTAGTCAGTGAATTTAGCAACGGAATCAGCTGTAAAATAAAATAGAAAAAATATTGAACGCTCCATTGCATTACTGCTTCCCCCTTTAGTTTAACAATATATATACATGGAAATAATTATAAATTTTTACAGCAAGGAAAATTTCCTATTGAAAAGAATTTTCCCTTCTATTTGTTGCCTGAGGTTTTAGACCCTGTAGTCTTCTAAAATAATGTTCTACTCCATATTATACAGTGCTGTCCACTATCCAGGATTAGTGTGGAAAGATCAGGAAACTGATTTCTTGCCAGTGTGCAAGGTAACATTGTCATGGAGAGATACAGCATTGTGGCTGACAACTTTGAAAGGATTCAAGGCTCTCCCATTATTCATTTCTTGTACTTCTAATAGATTTCTCTTGACAACCAGTTCTGCTTTCAATATCTTTCCCTGATAACAGTTCTCTAGAGGTACAGCTGCTATGAAGCCTATCTACCAGTGGAGTAAACATGGTTGACCCCTCTTATTGTGACTCCTGAGAAATTCCAGGATCTACAGCCTGGCTGAAGACAATTTTCCTTTTAATACCAGACAATTTCCCCTTAAGAATTTCTGGCATACAGGAATGGGTCTTTGCAGATATGAAAAGTCAATATTCATACTATACTGGAAAGCCCAGCTATCACTTGAACCTCACAGACTTCATGTAACATCATGGAAAAGTAAAAATATGTAAAGGAGGTTCCAATAAACACCAAGTCAATAATGTGGAATCCAACAAAAGACCTTGAAAAGCATCACAAAATGCCTTTTCAGCCATTCAGTATTAGAGTGAAGCAAACACACAACACAGGGAGCATGCAAAGTCCACAAACCCATCACCATTCCTGTTGGAGGGTGACCCTGTGAGGCAGGGAGCCTCCTGTACAGGAGGCTCCCTGATTCACAACACGGGATGACAACAAGAGGAGAAACTAGTGGACTGATCCCCAGGACCTCCCTGTGCACACTTAATTCTGAAGATGGCTTTTGTGACTGTAGTTTCTATATACCCAGAAGAGCTGTGTATGAAAAATTATAGAAAAAATCTGCAAAACAGCTCCAGTGAAATTCATACACACTTGGCATTTTGTCATTGCTCTGTATTGCTTGTTGATGTTGCTGAAGTCATCCGATAGTCATGATACAAAGCAACTAATTATGAATATGCCTCAAAGCACTTTACTTCTAGAGAGCCGGATGCGCAGAGACTATTCAAAGTAATCATCTCAGATGACATCGCCAACAAAGATTCATACAGATTGCTTTGAAATAGTTAGTAGTTTGTACAAATCCCATGTCCTTGAGGACTTTCATTAGCTGGCTGTCTCCTGCAATTATGAACTCTGCATGTTCTCCTTTTGCAGTGTAGGGAAACAGCTGTCTAAGAGATACTTTCACTGACTCATGCACTACAGAGTACCTCCACACTCCTCAGCCATAATCAACCTCTCTAATTAATAAACAGCAAGGATCCTGGCACTTTTTAAGCCAGGAGACTTTTCAACATAGTTGCAATTACAGTGGTGCCCCGCAAGACGAATGCCTCGCAAGACGAAAAACCCGCTAGACGAAAGGGTTTTCCGTTTTGGAGGTGCTTCGCAAGACGAATTTCCCTATGGGCTTGCTTCGCAAGACATTTTCGTCTTGCGAGTTTTTCCGACTCTCCCCCTTCCCCCCCTTTTTCTAAGCCGCTAAGCCGCTTATCCGCTAAAAGCCGCTAATAGCGCTAATCCGCTAATGGGCTTGCTTCGCAAGACGAAAAAACCGCTAGACGAAGAGACTCGCGGAACGGATTCTTTTTGTCTTGCGAGGCACCACTGTATAGAAAAAACACTTTGTAGATAACTCTTTTCTACCTAGACAATTTTCTACAAATTGCCCTATCATTTTTAAATAAAGATTTTGCATATGTCATATAGATAGAAGAACAGACAAAAGTGTTGGATCCAGAACATGCTACTTACACTTTGTTCCCAGTGGAATCAGCTACAGCAATGATTCACTGAATTTAGTTCACTGAGATTCACTGAACTCAAAGGCTTGAACCCTATTTTGTGATATATTGTTTGGCCTAATAAATGTATTGTCCTAATATGGATTTTAGAATTTTGTATTAAAGGAACAGTGGGAAGAAAGGTGGTCTGAGAAGTTGCAATGCCACTGAACAGAATCACTACAAATGTGGTAGATGCAATGTATGCAAATACGCAAATACACACTACAAGTAAAGGAGTTTGTCAACATACAGACCGGCTTCAAGTTTCAGATTGAACATTTTAGTAACTGTAACACGAAGAATAGCGTGTACGCATGGATGTGCCCATGCCACAAGATATATATAGGCAAAAGCACCAGATCAATTAAACTACGCATAAACGAACATCGATCACGGATCCGCAACAGAGTGCTAGAAGCCCCAATGGTGGAACATTATACACAGCAAAAACATACGGAGGATGATTTTGTTTTCTTCATTATCTGGAAACCAAAAGTAGATTTATATACCAGGAGAGACATTGATAGACTATTGTTACAACAGGAGGCACGATATATTCATTTGTTTGAAACGATGTCCCCCAAGGGCTTGAATGAACATCAAGACTACAATTCTTTTCTTTAAAAACCACTACAGATGACCTTGGACTTTATGTCTCTTCTCTGTCTACAACTTTAAGAAGGGAGAGCCTATCCTCCTCCCCCACAGACACACATATAAGACAATGATCTCACTCCCTAATAGAAAACGCACAGAGAAACGCAAGAAAATTTGGATTCATTTATCTAAGGTGAGAAAACACTCATCTTATGTCCGTTTTTCACAAACAATTTGACTGGAAATAATAACTCTTGTAAATTCTCATTTCTAGACGCATGTTGAAAAAGAAACACAAAAGAATTGAATGATACAGACTTCCAACAGATTTATATTCCTTAAAAAACCGAGGTATGGAACCAAATATCATGATATGCGTTAATATACTTCAGAATGTATATACTTCATTATATTTATGATTTATGGTATTGGAGAACCTTGATTTATTTTGACATATTATTTGATATTACCAGCCGAAGAAGGCATTTACTCCGAAACAGGGCCCTGTCCTGGTCACCACTACTGAGTCGTACATCTAATTCATACTCCGGATACTTCTTTTTGGCCCTATTTGATTCTTTATATTGACTTTATATAACATGGACTCTTTTTGACTGCCATTGAGACTTGTATAAAACAATTGTTGTGTACTGGTATTTTATGTACCTTTATACTATATTATTGCATATTTGAAACTACATTATTTCTGCACTTAAACGTTGTGTTTAAATTTACTATTATTTTAAAACTGTTGCACTTATATGTTGTGTTTAAATTTACTATTAGTTTAAAACTGTTATTCTTAGCAGAATATACACGTTTTTCTTTTCAACTCTCGAGTAGGAATTATTCCTTGTATTGAAACTTTTGGCCAGAGCTCTTGGTATATCCTTTTCAGTGTTGCTGGGACTAGCTGGAGTTCAAAAGCTTCAGGAGGACTACAGATTCTCTGTCACTAGAATTTTGTGTAAGTTTGTTCTGCCGCCCACAAAGCTCTGGAATCTTTAAGGAAGGACCTGACTGCAACATAGCTTTCAACTTTTCCCTTTTCTTGTGAGGAATCCTATTCGGAATAAGGGAATTTCCCTTTTAAAAAGGGAAACATTGACAGCTATGGACTACAACTGTTTTTGCTGATTTAAAAAGGCCAGCTGGGCTCATGGAAAGAAATCGTGTAAATGCCTTGATGCCTTACTGACAGGAGTTCAAACAGTTTGTTAGATTAAAACAAAAAACCTGTGCTCACTTCAAATCAAATGAGTTTACACAAGGCACTCTACAACACAGGCATGTAATCAGTTACATAACTGCCTAATAAAAAGGAGCAAATTATAAGAAGAACTGGTGTGTCACAGCATGAATGCTATTCATTAAGACAAGCCAAAGCAAAAAACTCACATATCCGAAAAATAAAGATCTGTGAGAGTGGCAGGGGAAGAAAAGGCAACGATCACCTGGGGAAAACTTGCTTTGGTTCTGCACAACTTCATGGCTTTGAAACTCAAGGTCCAATCAAACACAGCCAGCATGGCCAATAAGTCAGGGATGGTACTTGCTAAGATGACAAAGGTCACTCAGTTTCTTTCTTTGGCTTGCCACTTGCAACATCTCTACTTTATCTTAACTTAAGTCCATTTTCCAAACACTCATTTGTACACCCAATTAATGCTAAATGTCTCTCCACATTTCATAAAATGTTCTTAGTGCTCTTGCATATTGAGTAATGTATCAGGGTCAGTGTAAGACTCCTTCTAATTTCCCTGGTGATGCATTAATTGGTTTGTGATAGGAATATGTACTCCCACTTGCATTTTCTTTTGAGTGAAAAAGTACATTGAAAACACTTGCAGCAGATGGATGATACATCTTACATAAAGCAGTCTCCAAATGGCTAGTGTCTGGAGACAGTAATCCATGTGGCATTACTCTTTCAAGAAGGAGAACTTTAGTGGACTGTGTACAGAGAGGGTGGTTGTTTCACAGGTAGAAGGTCCCAGTTTGTTTATTTATTATTTTAAGAAAACGTATGCCTTGCCCTTCCACTGTGATCACATTAAGGGGCAGCTGAACATGTTATTGAACAGAATGAGACCAATGGCCAATATAACAGATTATACTATGATTGGTAGCAGCTCCAACAGAAATACCAAGGGCTGACCCCCGGACCTTTTGCGTGCAAAACTATGTGCTGTAACACTGAGCTGCAGTGGCCTCTCCCCACTAATCTCTTACCTTCCTGCAGGCTCTACCTCTAAACACACTCTTCCGCACTTCCAGCTCTTACCAATAGCAATGAGAAAGTTGCTGGGGAGATGGTAATGAACCTGAAGTTACTGATACACTACAGATAAAGGCCTACTCGAACTTTACCATTTCCAACCTACTTAAAACCGTGAAGACACAATTACTAGAGATATAACACATGTGCAAATAATCTGCAAATTAAAATCGATTTGTACTAATTCTAGCAGATAAACACCAATTATGAAAATATCAAAGTAATTTTTTGACAATTTAAACAAATACATGTAAGATATACAGTGGTACCTCGGGTTACAGACACTTCAGGTTACAGACTCCGCTAACGCAGAAATAGTACCTCGGGTTAAGAACTTTGCTTCAGGATGAGAACAGAAATCACACAGCTGCAGCGCAGCAGCAGCGGGAGGCCCCATTAGCTAAAGTGGTACCTCAGGTTAAGAACAGTTTCAGGTTAAGAACGGACCTCCGGAACGAATCAAGTTTTTAACCCGAGGTACCACTGTATGTCTTTTGCAGGCAGCTTTACCATATTGGTAGGCTAATGACACACTTTTTCATTGAGTAGAAAATTGATTAATACATCACCAAGAAAATTACAAGAGGTCTTGCACTGACCCTAACACATTGATCAATATATAGGAGCACCAGGAGAAATTATGAAACAAGTTAAATGATATTTAACTTTTGGCACAAATTTAGAGTCAAACCAGATGAGACATTGGTGATCTGTAATTGTATCATCTATCTCTTTTAATTCCTTTTAAAAGCAGCAGCTGAGACCCTGACTCTTATCAAGACCATAGTGCGGGAGAAGGTTAATGATTTTACTCCATGCCACTTTCCCAATTTAATCACACACAGGTAGATTTGCCATGATAGGAACACTCTTCTACCCATAGTTTCCCCTAAAAGAACAAATAGTATATTAGTATTAGAATTTACAGCATGAAAATAGGGGGAAAGTTGATCATCCTACGATACAGCTTCAATCCAAGCCCATCTTCCTTTGTTGCTTTAAAGTGAGAGAGGGAGGGAGGGAGATGAAATCAAAAAGGGCCAACATCTCATCCAGTTTGCGATGGAAGAATGGAGAATGAAGTTAATGGAATACGCAGAACTTGATAAACTAACAGGAAGGATCCGAGGCCTACGAGACCACAGATTCACTGAAGACTGGGGTAAATTTGTAGACTATTTGAAAAGTATTTGCGATGAACAATTAACGTTTGTAGGTTTGCAAGAGACTCTGTGAAAATAATATTGGAAATATTGTAAAAAAGGGAATAAGAAGGAGGAGGTTTTTAATAAAAGGAAATAGTAGATTAAGAAATGCGGAAGAAGGACTAAAATGGAGGATTTGCAGAAGAGCTGAGGGAACTCCAAAAAATGTATTTGTGAAAAATTGTGTTATGTGTTTTTATATTTTTGTATTGTAAAATGAATAAAAAATAATTAAAACAAAAACAAAAACATCTCATCCAGTTTGGCATTTATTTACAAAAGAGTATTTGCAAAAGTAATTTAAGATCAGCAGCTACCAATGGCAAGACTGAAGGGAACTGAATGCTGTTTGTGAAAGCCAGAAAATTCAGGGGTTTTGTTGAAGTTGTGATACCAATGCAAAGGTGTCAAAGTCTTATGCACTGCTTTCACTTATTTTCCATATCCGTATCTTGCCAGAAATGGTAATGAGTGTCTCACCAACTCCTCCCCAGTAGTATTAATCAACTTCATCTGATCACAGCTTTGCTACTACTAATCACCCTCTTGTTTATTTGTTTATTTAGTAAATTTATCTCCTGCACTTCCTCCCAAAGGAGCCCAGGACTTCAAGAAGAAGAACTCTTGATATGTACAACATACTTTTGTTGTAGGGCATTGCTATCCGTAGACAGAATGAGGTGGACGCCCCAGGCATCTGATTTTAGGCAATGTGAAAGTTCAGCAAATTGTTGCTTTTTAATTTGTTGTTATTGGATGAAATAATGCCATGCAAGTAGACTTCCACTTGCACAATGAGAGCTCTCCGTGGAGCTCCAAAATCTGTTCAAGGGGAGGGGATCCCCCAACCCTGCAGAACAGGTTTTGAAGCTGCGTATATGGGAGGACGCAGGTGGCGCTGTGGGTTAAAGCCTCAGCCTAGGGCTTGCCGAACGAAAGGTCGGCGGTTCGAATCCCTGCGGCAGGGTGCGCTCCCGCTGCTCGGTCCCAGCGCCTGCCAACCTAGCAGTTCGAAAGCACCTTCGGGTGCAAGTAGATAAATAGGGACCGCTTACCAGCGGGAAGGTAAACGGCGTTTCCGTGTGCGGCTCTGGCTCTGGCTCTGGCTCTGGCCAGAGCAGCGATGTCACGCTGGCCACGTGACCCGGAAGTGTCTCCGGACAGCGCTGGCCCCTGGCCTCTTAAGTGAGATGGGCGCACAACCCCAGAGTCTGTCAAGACTGGCCCGTACGGGCAGGGGTACCTTTACCTTTATATGGGAGGAGAGAAGGGGGAAGATGGGGAGAGGAGGTTGATACATGCAATTTTGCCTTAAGCAACAAAATAATTTGGGCCAGCCCTGACAGTAACTGATAAAGGTCCTTCAGGAATCTACTTTAAAAATAATAATATTTTCTTAGCAGATCTCTTGTACTTGACAGTTTAATTTTCAACATTTATAAATAGAGAATAAAACCCAGCAGGAAGTCTTCAAAAAGGGAAAATCCTGCCTGAACAAGGATGCAATGGATGACAGCATCAAGTCCCTGACCTCTCTTGCCCTGCAATTTCTTGGGAAATTATGCCTTTACTATTATAATACAAGTGTTCCAAGTACACAAACACAAAATACACCAATGAGGACCAAATTAGAACAGCTATTCTTATGTTCCACAGAAAGCATCTGAGCTCTGAATCAGACAAAACATAATAAGACGAGCTGTTTCTCATCTGACTTTCTTGCACAAGATGTTCTACAAAAATCCCTTTTAAGGAGCTCTAAAAGTGACATCAACTCAGGCCAGTGCAATGGGTGGGGTAGCTGGGTATACTTGTCCCAGGCCTTGGAGGGCTAAATCATCTGGGAGGCCCTGCCAGGGACCGGCTGCTTTTTTGTTTGAGTTTATAACTTTATTCTAACATGACTCGCGCCCCGGGCCTCGGACAAGTTTTGCACAGGCCTGCATAAACTGCTACTGCTCTGATTGTCTCAAAGATAATGCACTTTACACTGGGACAGCTTCCTTCTGTAAAGCTGGAGGCTAAAGGTGGTTTTTAAGAGGAAGGAGATAGGGTAGGATGGAGGTGTAAATGCCTGTGACATATATAGTCATTTCTTTTGTCTCATTCTCAGCAAAAAAAAAAAAAAAAAAGCTTTTTCAAGTACCACCAACATAAACGGAAAAAAGGGAGGAGGAGATTTTTCCAATAATGGGATGTGTTTAAACACCCTGCATTATGAAATCAACAGAGCAAATAAACTGTGAGACGAAGTCAATGCAGTGCTCTAGATCAGTCCATCAGTAAAAGTACTTCTACTTACCTGCTGGAATTCTCTCCTCTCTCCTCTCCTGATGCACTGTTCGGGGCAGGGCAACAAAGGGAAACCCCACAGCCTTTGCGAGCTTCCCCGGTAGGACCCATTAGTTGAATCGGGCCCAAAGTTTTGAAAAGTTTGACCACAGCACTTGAAAATGGCCTGTTTAGGGTCTGAAAGTGGATGGTCCATGTTGGAAACCCCAATTCAGGTACAAAACTCCATAGATGACGAATGGGCAAATCATTCTCTTTGACTATCACCCTACTCAGTTTGTGCGACAACAAGCAAGCAGTGCAGCCTTAATTATAAAAGAAAATTCTATGAAGAAAATTCCATTCTGTTCATGATACATGGATTCTTTTTGTAAAGATTCACTTACTTGACTATTTTGTTGCACTGTATTTATAGTTATTCATTTTCTTTACATTATTTGCCACCTTATATTTGAAAGCAGCTGAAACTAATTACCATCATGGACTTGGATCCAAAGTTGTCCTGCTCATGGATGGAGTGGAGGAAGAGATTTTTGCTGATCCCTCCACTCTCGCAGCCCCTGACACTACCTCCCAGACTTGGCTACCTGGCCCCCCAACCCTCTGGTGCATATTTGGGAACAGGAGGGGGAAGAGAGAATAAATGAAAATTGCTACCCCTGCTTCCTTCTGCCAGTGGAATTTCACTCACAGGATCTTGGAATCCAACCCATAATATACATACGTCAGAAACAATTTTATGTTTAATTGGGCATTTGTCCTCTTATCACTACACACCCACCCCACCCCAAACCAAGCATGCTAGAGACGAACAGATTAAAAAAGAGAGGGCTGCAAGTGTTGTAATGATCACAGAAGCATACAGTGAAACAAATCATCTTCAGAGAGGAGCTGTCAGAATATATAGAACATCTTACAGCAATTAAACTGGTGAGGCCTCAACATGAAAGGTAATTCAAAATCAAAGCTTGTTCCAGGCTGATCAGGCTGCTGTGTCTTATAAGGGAGTGCTGCTGTCAACTTTCTGCCTCACCCTGAAGTTTATTCTATAATCTTAGACCTCAGCTGCGGACTATGCCATTTACAGCATCATCATCATGCCACTTTAAACAGCTGTGCAACCTCAATAGAATCTGGGAACTGCAGTTTTGTTAAATGTGCTGGAGAGTTGTTATGGGGGAGACCCCTATTCACTCCACAGAGCTACAGTTCCCAGAGTTCCTTAGGACGAGAGATTTCCTGTGAAACCACTCTACGAACTACAGCTCTGTGACTGTTTAAAGTGGTATGATACTGCTTTAAAGGCATAGCCTCTCTCCTCCTCATGCAGCTGCCTTACATCCATTTCCCACCCAAACCCCCTTTCCACACATTTCTTATAAAGGAAAGGACATACAATAAGTCATTTCTCTCTCACTATGATTATCTGCAGAGAAAGGAGAAAGCTGGGGATGTGACAGCAGGGGGGAATACACATTTTGTAGAGCCTGAGCTTTAGGATTCCTTCTCGGCCCACAGTGCAACTCTCAAACCAATCACACTCATGTGGAGTGATATTTGGGATGTGGAATAGGTTTCCATCAGAGTGGTGATGACATCCACGCCCACCTTTCCTTGAAAGGAGTCCCTCACTTCACAGTCATTCCTCCTTTCATAGTTTCCTGTTGGTGCATAGATGTGTGAGGAAGCCGTTTCATTCCATATCTAGGTAAGACTAAGATAATGATGGCTGGTGAAAGGATTAGGTACACCTGTAACTGTTAAGAGTCTAGGCTCCCAGGGTCCTGAATATTCCCGAGATCTAGGAATATCTATTCCATCACCACCCCCACCCCATGTAACCTCGATACTTGATGGCAATGCAAGCTGGCTACATAAACCCCCCTCAGTGGATGTATTATATTGTATAACTATACTTATGGGAAACTATTATTTTTCCACAGTAGTGTTCTTGCAAGAACTAATTGACTTGAGGTGAGGAGGGTTACGGGGGAAGCAAAGAAACTGAGAGCTCATTAGTGGCTTTTAAAAAAGACAACAGATAAGATTCTAGAAGCAAGTGGAAGAGTTGGAAGCAAGAGACAGGATATAATTTCCAAAAAGTGATGCAGTTTTGCATGGTTGGCTGGACACAACATATTCAGGCCCCTTGCCAAATCAAGGCATATTAGGACATGTGTAAGACATGCCAAGAATCGTGTCGTAGTTCAAACACTTTTGACATTAGCTGTTTCTGCGGGCTTTCAACTCTGTTTCGACAGCTGATGCTCACCAGATACACCAGACCTGGTTCTATTTCCAACAGTGATAATGAGGAGGCATGCATAGCAGAGCTAATTAAGCAATAAAGACAGAACTTTACATACTCAAATAAGGGCAGATTTTATTTTTTGATTAATGAAGAATGATACCGAGCAGACAAAAACACACAAAGATTAGGGGATAAGTGCGCAATAACTATGTTTTTATGACATTTACTCTTATAAACATAGGTAGTCTATTCAAACTGTCCAACATGCACCACTATAGACACTTGGTGGGGAGCAATATGTTTGAATGCTCCTCCCCAATTAAAATAAACAAATCTGTGCAGAGAGGAAACAAGATGCCATGGAGATGTATTCTTTATTTACATTAATATCCCACCTTTCCTCTGTCACGGAACACAGGGTATACATGTGATTCCCAGGTGGTGTCTCGTCTAAGCCCTGAGGACCAAGGTCTCACATGCCTTCAGAGTAACTTAAACACATCCCTGACATGCCAATTGCCTATGTTTTCTGAGGGCCCACATCTACAATATGAAGTAGTCCAAGAATGAGTTTACCATGTGATCTGCTATTTGTCTAGTCCAGACCTTAGTTTAGCCTAAGGTGGCAGTCGCATGCCTTCTCATCGTTAGTGGTAGCCTATAGCTGCTCCCAAAGTCTTGGTGTTGTACCCAATGTAGCGCTAGGTAACCATTTCTATTAGCATAGTTTATTTGTTAATCTCTCAAAGATGGCTCTGTCTTGAACTGTTTTGTACCTATTGTCTACTGTTGTGCCAGAAAGGACTCAAAGGTCTTTCCAGTGTCTGGTTGTGTTGCATCTCGTGGGAGTAGACGTACTGAAATTAGTATGAGTATATTAAAGGTAAAGGGACCCCTGATCATTAATCCAGTTGTGGATGACTCTGGGGTTGCGGCACTCATCTCGCTTTACTGGCCGAGGGAGCTGGCATTTGTCTGCAGACAGCTTTCCAGGTCATGTGGCCAGCATGACTAAGCTGCTTCTGGTGAACAAGAGCAGCGCACAGAAACACTGTTTACCTTCCTGCCGGAGCAGTACCTATTTATCTACTTGAAATTTTTGACGTGCTTCTGAACTGCTAGGTGGGTAGGAGCAGTGACTGAACAATGGGAGCTCACCCAGTCACGGGGATTCAAACCGCCAACCTTCAGATCGGCAAGCCCTAGGCTCTGTGGTTTAGACCACAGCGCCACACACATCCCATGAGTATGTTAGGTCCATTAATTTCAAAGGGTCTATTGAGAGGTGAATACAACAGAATCCACAACTAGTATTGTGAATAGAATACTTAAACCTAGGGAAATATGCTCATGGCGCTGGAATTAGGAGTCAAAAAGTTTCTCATTGCCCTTCAAATACTCACCTGTCTTCTTCTAGGTCAGTGATGGCCAAACTTGGCCCTCCAGCTGTTTTGGGACTACAATTCCCATAATCCCTGACCACTGGTCCTGTTAGCTAGGGATGCTGGGAGTTGTAGTCCCAAAACAGTTGGTGGGCAAAGTTTGGCCATCACTGTTCTAGACACTAATACTCCTCTCTGCATCAGGACAGCTGTGACAAAGGCAGACAAAGGGTTATTGACTTCATACCCTTTGATGTCACGGAGTATTGTGACATTAAATCCAGGCAGCTGATTACTTGGGGCCTCAACTTTTAAGAGTATCCCACACTCACTGTGTCAACAAAACAGATCAGGTAGTCCCCATCAGGAAAGAATGATCTGTGTGAACACTGTGAGCATAAAAAGAATGTCTTTAGAAATTACATCTGCCTCCCGCATTTTGAGTCTAACATGAGGTGCTATCACTACTGAGACTGAAAACATTGTTTAAAATTCTAAAAGATTTTCAAAAGCATAAATTTTCCCATATTTTAACTGACAGAGCTAGAAAGTCAATTTTATCTCAAGAACAGTGTTAACAGTCACATGATTTCCTATTTGGTCGTTAGCCTGTCAAATTATGCGCAATAAATCTTTTAGCATGACACAAAAGAGTTGTCAGATGAGGAGTATAAGGAATGTGTCAGTCATCGTAAATTAGATGAATTTTAAAGGGAGACTACTTGCAAAAACTCAAACTGGGTATAACATTCTAACTTTTTTGTACTAAAAGAGTAAAAGCCACTAAGAGATGTCCATAAACAATGTGAATTTATCCGTCTACTTTTCCTTTACAGGTGAAACAAAAATGTAAAGGGAATTCTGACTTAGATGCAGTCTCTGAATTCAGGGTGTCATATTCCATTTAGGATTGTACAAATAGCTTATAGTTATGTCAATTCTGCAATAACATTCTGAAGCCTCAATTCTGCAATCTGAAGTTTTGTACTATAGGCTTCAAAATGCTAAATGCTGAAGTGCTGGTATTTCTGCAAGTCTAGAGTGCAAAATAGCTTCTACTTTTAAGCTTTGTATTTCCAAACTTTAACTCTATGAATGTTTGATTCTAAATGTGAATTTCTACCAGTGGGATAATAAAGCAAAATGAATCTTTTACCTGAACTAAATATATCATCAGATTGTTTCTAAAGATAGCCACTGTGATCATTTTTCACAAATACTTCCATTTTCAAAAAACAAGAAGTCTAAAACAAAGTCTGCAACTTGAAGGCCAGTAATGACTGAGACTCTCCTATAGTGTGTTACCAAACTGCTCAGACTCACTGCCATTTTTTAGTATCACCCTAGCACCCTGCCCCCAAACCCCTTTTGTCTAGGAAACTATGGTAAGACTGAGGAAGGGGAGTGTTCTGTCTGGCATGCCAAAAAGTTTGCCTTAATGTGGTGTTCAATTCATCCCAAAGCATGCAATTCTATGCAGGGTTGAGAATACTGCACCCATTACTGTAAATAGGGAAAGCAGGAAGGGTTTCTAAGGTCAGATTCTACAAAGGAAAGTCTATTTGAGTGGCTTGTTTCAGATACATGCCCAGTAATTACAAGATGCTGAGCAAACATACTCTCACTTTTAAAAATCATTAACTGAGCTTATGACAATTTAGAAAAGAAAATGAATTGGTAGATAAATGTGATTCTACCAGTTCATGCTCTGAAACCTCAAACAGTAAAACCAGCAATCAGCTGAGCAGGCAGCTCTCTCTGTAGCCTTAGTGAATACCAATGGACAAACTTGCCCTTTTGTATCTGCTCAGTTGGCTTCTTGTGGCTTGTAGCTCTTGCTCGATTTATTTGTGACAACAATGTCCTAATGTTATCTGACAGCTACTATTAAAGTATCATACGCCTCTTGTATATGCAGGAACCTAGCTCAGGCTTCTGCTGCAGCTGGGATTCCACTGTAGGCTACTCTCTTCCAAGCTACAGGGATGGCAAAAGGATATCATCCCATCCCTCCCTCCCTCCCTCACCTACAAACTTGTTATCACCCCCTCCCACAAGAGGGTGGTATCAACAGGCCTGGGTAAAGTTTGCAGAAGAGCAAAATGTTAGGGGAGAAATTAAGGAGTAAAAGAACCACCAAAAACAGTTAAATGTGAATCCATCTAGTGGTGGACAAGGCCAAAGTCACTGGGCAGGGTCAAAACGTAAAGGCACTTCTCTCTCCCCTTGCCAACTGCTTGCCCTCCATCCCCCCCCCCTTGCCACTCTTCATGAAATTAGACAAAGATAAAGTTGTAGCTCAGTAGCAGAACATCTGTTTTTCATGCAGAAGGCCCAGGCTCAATCCCAAGCATCTCCAGGCAGGGCTGGGAAAATGAAACCATGAAGAGATGCTGCAGTCAGCGTAGACAATAGAGGGACCAGTGGTCTGACTTAGTATAAGGAATTTTCCCATCCTCTCATCCTTGGGTCACAGGTTACTAACTCATGGTTTAGAGATTAGCAAATGGTCTGGATGTTAAGTGTCCATGCACAACAGATATTAAGAAAGACATGAACAACCAAGAACCAAGCAAACTGACTGTTGCTTTAGTGCAGGGATAGCCTTTCAGTTCCTGAACTACAACTTTCATCATCCCCAGCCAAAAAGGCAATGATAAGGTATTATGGGAGTTGTAGTTCAAAAAATATGGAAGGCACTACATTGGATAGCAGCCTGCCGCCCGGCGCACAAAACGCCCTGAAGCAGAGCGCCCCTCGCGCCGGGCAGATATCCGCAGCCTGGGGAGCCCTGCGGGAGTTCCCACAGGGCTCCCTAGGCTGCGGATAGCAGCCTGCTGCACAGAGCACCCCGCGCTTCAAGCAGACATCGGCCAGCCCCACAAGCTCGGGGGACAGTGGGGAGGCGGAGTGCCGCCATACCGCTGTTCCCCGACCTGGTTTGGTTTCCCCGACCTGGTTTTTTTTGGGGGGGAAATAAAGGGGGGGGGGAATTTCCTTTATTTCCCCCCCAAAAAACTAGGTGCTTCCTATGGGACAGCGCATCCTATGGGACGAAAAATATGGTAAGTGGAAAAGGACAGCAAGTGTAAAGCTGGACTGATGTATGTAGTCATACAGTGCAAAATGCCAAAAGTCTTATCACCTGCCCTTTAATCAATTAAATTTATTTAATACATTTAATAAATTTGCATGTGACAAAACACCTCAGCCCATCTTTCCTTCTGAGATTCTGAAGGGCATCCAAGATGGCATATACTTCTATAAACTAAAGCTACAAAGGATGGCCATCTTTAACATTTGGTATTTTTTATTGCCTTTTACAGTAACACAGTGGAACTAAAAATAGCCTCTAAAAATAAGCAAGTGTGCCCTAAAGGCCAGTGCAGATGAAACTCACACAGACCCAGCGACTAAATTGGTCTCCACCAATGAATCATCTTCAGTCAGCCTCAGTACTAGTTTACTATATGAGAGAGAGTGGGGGGAACAGTTGTTGAAAAATTAATTTTATGGATAAAATCTGAAATCTCTAAGCTTTGTACAGTGACAAATCAAATCTTTGTTATCTTTTAGAAGCAATAATGTTTATATGGCTTTGTCGGGGGGGGGAGAATAAGAATATCAACTTAAGAAAAAAAGAGCAAAAGTGAGCCATGTTTTGCCTTACAGCTGTGAAAAACTGCATGAAGAGCAATCTATATTTTTTTTTTCAAGGAGAAAGACTGCATTCCTTCAAACACAGCAAAGGCTGTACAGAGAAGTCTGGATAGTGCAAAGTTCTAGCTTATAGCCAAACTGAATGTTTTAAAGCTAGGCTGGAGCTCTCAAAATTCTGGCTATAATCCAGTTATGTATTCATATAAATCATGCAAAATTCAACAGCATTTTATGCATGTAACGGGCAACACTTTTGTACTTAAAAATAAAATAAAACGAGTAAGTGAATCCAGAAATGTACCCTTAACATAAAGCAAAAGAACAACATGCTCCAGGTTTAAAAGGCCAGTTTAGATGAAATGTTGGCCCCTTGCTAACCCACTATTATCATAAACCACCCAGCCTGTGGAACACATGTTCCTTCCTCATAGCCCCTCACCTCTCCAGAGCAAATTCCACCCTCCCCTTCCTCCTCAAATTCCTTTTAGCAGTTCATCTGTTGATCACTGCTCCCCTTAACACAGGATCTGAAACCTATTTCAAACTTTGCCAGTTTGAAATGGAGGTTAACTTTCACTGCAGTTAAAGGTGGCACCAAAGAGCTGCTTAATCACAATTTGGAGAAAAACTGCACTGAGAACTAACACACATTCCAGAAGTTGCCTCTGGAGTGATTAATCATGTGTTATAGGGAGCAAATGCCAAATCTGTCCCAACCACTGATACTACCTGGCTGCTGCTATGGAAATTGCAAATGGCAGCTTTCTCAAATGGTAGGCCATGGGCCATTAATGAGCCTCTTCCACCCAGTGCCTCCTCACTTATTTGCAATGCCCCGTTCATATAACATAGGCTTTTGGTTGGACCAGTGCCAGCACCAACAGCTTGCCACATTCATGACAGTGGGATTTGGTTAGAGAGCAGGGGAGGGGACGGGGGAATGAAATATATGGACTTTATGATGCATAGACCAAGTAGCTGACTAAGAGAGTGTCCTGGTTCCCAACCTCAGACCTAGTACTCAGAAACCAGAAAGCTTTATTTAAGAAATCAGCACACGGTCGCAGGATACACGGTTCATAGGTCTAGAAGCAGAGTTCTAGGATACATGACTAGGATAAGCAAATACACTGTCCCAACATTTGACACTCCTGCCCCGCTCCATATTTAAAGAGCAGGATGGAGGCCACCATTCATTCAGTGGCCTGGGACATCTGCTGTGTCTTCTAACACCTTTGATTCACATACTCACTCCCACTCCCACAATCCACTACTCTTTCCAATCTGGTCTCCTGCTGGCTGAGTCCAGGTGCAATAGCTCCCTGCTCCACTACAGAAGAGCAACATTGGGTACCAGAAACTAGAAAGGCAGGGTGGATATGTGACCACAGGGGATGGGATGGGGTCCAAGAGAGAAGGTGGAACTAAGCAATGGCATGCACCTCTTAACCACTCCTTCCTCTGTCCTGCACTGCTAAACATCTGGGGGTGTTAAAGCATTTCCCCCAGAAAAGCACACAAGAAGAACATAAAAGCAAATGTTATGTAACCTCTATTACCTGGAAATCCCATTTAATTCAGCAGGACTTAATGGTAGGACTGCACTGCTGTGTTTCACAACAGAGGCTTGTCCTCTGCAGGGGAGATGATAGATAGATAGCTAGACAGACAGACAGACAGACAGACAGACAGACATGGAAATTGCTGTCTCAAAGAATTTAGAGAACTTCCAAAGAATGATCATATGTCAACAGAAAATTATGTTGGTAATTGTCAGCTGATTATGTAAACTCTACCTCCACTCACCACTCACCCTGCCCTGTCACTTTGTGGTTGGTGGACTTCTGTAATTTTCAGTCCTCTCAAGGGCCACAGGGGCAGAAAAATTGAGACTCTCTGGTACACAGTGTATAGAATTGTTAATGTCACCTGTTTGCCCCAAACTCAAGTGGTCATGAGAACCTGCCCAATTTGCACCCTAACTTATATTGATAAGCCCCCTCCTGCCACCTCTCACCACAGATTTAAGTGTGGGTTCAATTACAAGCAAAGCAACACAACTACGCAATCAGTTTATGCTGCTGTCTAAATTAGGTGAGTGAATTCAAACATGAGGAATCCATTTCCTACATTACACATTGCTTTGGGTGTACAGAAATTCATGAATTGGTTAATAAAAGTAGATGACATTCATATTAATAGGCAGGCATTCAAAGTTGAAAGCAAAGTGGCCAGTGCCCAAATATCAATCATAGAAGCAGATAAGAACTTTATTACTGGGTAGATTCCATTCTATAATGGAATCTGCACAGAACAAGGCATTCCAGGACGTTTCGTTTGTTGTGTTGTTCCTGCAAAGCATAAACAATCAAGATGACTTTCAGGTCTCACCCTGTGTGTTCTGAACCCATCAGCTGTACTGGGCCTCATCTGGTTCCTGCAGAGAACAGAAACAATCCCAGTGCCAGGGTCTTTAGAACAAAGCAAGGGAGTTGGCATGCTTGAGAGAGGAAAAAACAAAAAGGTTGGATCTCAAATGCTAAAACATGGATGTAGTTCATTCCTAGACTTAGCTTTATAAACAAACACATTAAAAAAGCATTCTTATATAAAAACAACCCAACCCCTTATAATTGAATTTAATATTTCAGCAGTACTGTCTGTAAATGTGCATAGAGACATGCAAGCCGGGGGAAGGAAGAGAAATGTAAAATGATCCTTGTTGAGAAAGAAAACACCTCTGTTTATAGAGGTTTGGTGCTATCAAACCCCTGCATATGCACTAAGAATCCTATGTTGCAAAAAACACTGATCTGCACCAAGTCTTGGACATCCATCTCTCTATCTGGAAATAGGGAGGCTAGTTTCAAAGGACAGGGCTTATCTTCAAGAAAAGACAACTATGAAGGTAGGAACATATATGTAAAATTTCATGCAGGGTGATATTTATAGAGATTCTGAGCAACTGCAAAACTTCCCAAACAATCCTCTCAGTGTTTTGGGAAGAGATCGCAGGGATTCCAGATGACTTAAGATGGAGAACATTACTTGACATCTCAATTCACAACTAAGTTTCCCTAATATTTCAGGTAACAACTGTCTCGGGTGGCCCTGTCCTGTCCTCTATTTTATTTGACTGAAAACATTTCTATACCACCCTTCAGCAGAGCACTTAGGATGGTTCACAAAAACAAACAACTTGCCTTTAAGGAGTATTATTTCTCTTGTGATTGAGCTAAAACTAAAACTCAAACAAACGTTTGTTTACATTCACAATAACTTGATTAAGGCCTGGTACAGAACAGGCTTGAAAATCCTTATCCTAAATGGCATGAAGGCTGACGTTTGCCACAATGCTGAATTTTTTAGCTTTACAATCCCACATTCCCAAAGCAGCTACACAAACAGCACTGATTTATCTGGGGAAAACAGATCATATCCAGTTACTTGTGAAAATAGTACTGCACCTTCTTTACTCACTACTCTTCAGCTGTGTTGCTGTGGTTTGAAATTAAGAGTAAAGTCAACCCCATCAGCAGAATCGCACAAACTGTGCAGGTTGAGTGAAAGACACGTTTCCCTTTATTTTAGAAAAGAAAAACTCCCTACATTTGGAAAAGTAGAATGCCTAAGGAAATTGTGGTAGCTTAGCCAACTCCCTGGCATAGTAGTTATCTCTAAGCAGAGTTTTAATGTACCCACAGCAAGAAGGGGAGAAACAGTCTGGCAGAGCAATAATTATCTAAATCTACAAAATTATTTTGTGTGGATATTTTGTGGATATTATGAATAATAATAAAATTATTATATTTTTTATTATCTCCTACCACCCTTCTGAGAAAAACCCCACCCTACCCTCCCACTATATATAAGGGTTTGGTGTCTTCTGTTTCAGTGTATCTGAAGAAGTGTGCATGCACACAAAAGCTTACACCCAGAACAAGCTTAGTTGGTCTCTAAGGTGCTACTGGACAATTTTTTTCTATTTATTTCAACTGCACCAGACCAAGACGGCTACCTACCTGAACACAAAATTATTGGTTAGATCTTACAGTTTGGTGCAGCATATGGTAGGGATCCAAATAAGGTGATAAGTACACTGTGGTGATAAGGTGATAAGAACAAAGGCACTGTGGGAGAGAAATTAGTGATTAACAGTGCTGAAACCTGGGACAGATCCCTGGTTCCTATCGCAGGAACAGATCAGAAAGAAGAGGTTCTTCCTCTGCTGTGTTCTGTGGCCCCATTGTCTGAAGACCAGCCAGCATCACTAATTGGTTCCTGAAATGGGATCTGGACCATGGTGTACCTAGTTAGCAGCCCAGCCAGATCACCATCTAGTCATACAGCTGAGGGATTTATCAGTCTCCTGCTACTCCCACCTCATGCAGGACACAAGCAGAAGGGCAGTAAGCAGGTACCCCTAACATATGGGAACATCATTAAAACATGTGTCCCCTCTGTAACCTGTAGTGGCAAAGTCTCACAAGAGCTATCATATCTGATTCTGCTAATCAGGTAGCTCAGTTCTAAAATATTATTTAAAATTCAATCAATAGGAGAGGTAAAGGTAAAGGTAAAGGTACCCCTGCCCGTACGGGCCAGTTGTGTCCGACTCTAGGGTTGTGCGCCCATCTCACTTAAGAGGCCGGGGCCAGCGCTGTCCGGAGACACTTCCGGGTCACGTGGCCAGCGTGACGAAGCTGCTCTGGCGAGCCAGCACCAGCGCAGCACACAGAAACGCCGTTTACCTTCCCGCTATAAAGCAGTACCTATTTATCTACTTGCACTTAAGGGTGCTTTCGAAGTGCTAGGTGGGCAGGAGCTGGGACCGAATGACGGGAGCTCACTCCGCCGTGGGGATTCAAACTGCCGACCATGCGATCGGCAAGCCCTAGGCACTGAGGTTTTACCCACAGCGCCGAGAACTGTGTATTAAATTAATGCAATCAAAATTAACTTTTTGGAATACCTCAGTTGTGTTGGGAGGTCTTGAGAAAGGACAAATAACCACACCTGTGTCTTCTTTGGGGATCTGAAATTAAAGTCTGCTACCAAAAATAGGCCTGACTATACTCTTATTATTCATCCAAAGCAGATGAAAAAATCAGCTGTCAGGATCTGGGATAAAGTCAATGACAAAGATTAGGTAAATGGGGTCTGGTTTCAATTTTTTACAATGGGCAATATAGTTGATAGGCAATGGATGGTGTGGAGCCAATAAAAGGACCATAGTTACCAAAATATGAACATACCATCATAGTTTATTTTAACACAGTCTGGCTTCAGTGTCTGCAAGCTACAAAGGCAAACCAATGACCACACTAACCCTGACTAGTCCACTGGGAAATGCTGCTTCCACATGTGCCTATTTGACCATGACAAGGCAAAGCTCTGGTGAGGAAATAGTGATGGATGAAAACCAGAAAGCAAAAAGGAAACAACTGAGCTGAAGAAAGAATCAACTATCACAAACAGAGACAAAAGAAGCCATGCCAGGAGCAGCATGATCCAGTTAAACTTGGGCAGGCTGTGAACATCTTGGCAAGTGGTGCAAAAGATTAAAAGAAGGCAAGGCAACAATGCTCCAATACTTTTAATATTCGTGGAGAGGAGGGTAAGTATGTGTGTTTTTTGGCAGATGCAGCTTTTCTCACATCTGCGTGGGAAACAGCACCACTTATACACATGGTACAGATTAGAACCCCTGCCAACACTGCATCAAATAACCCTATACCTGGAAAAGGAGATATATGGGCCATACTGGTTGGAGTTGATGGAAATGGCAATCTAACTCCATGGTACCTCGGGTTACATACGTTTCAGGTTACAAATGCTTCAGATTACAGACTCCGCTAACCCAGAAATAGTACCTCGGGTTAAGAACTTTGCTTCAGGATGAGAACAGAAATCGTGCAGTGGTGGTGCAGCAGCAGCAGGAGGCCCCATTAGCTAAAGTGGTGCTTCAGGTTAAGAACAGTTTCAGGGTAAGAACAGACCTCCGGAATGAATTAAGTACTTAACCCGAGGTACCACTGTGTATCTGGAAGGCCACAGATTCTCCCACTGTGTCCTATATAATATTTAAACAGCACATATACAACAAACATTCATCCTCAAGTGCTCCCAGCCAATCAGGGGTCATGTACTGGGTGTAATCACATCCCAATGCTATTTATTGTCGCTGTTTGATATAACTAATGGCAAATAAAGCCCATTTAGTGTGAGGGAAATCCTTCTTATATAAGACACACAGTGATTCCAGTCAATTGGGGATCTCATTGTGAACATTTTCACAATCTTGTCTTGCTTCAACAACCTACACACATCCCCTACGAAAGCTGGAAGAAGAGTTGTGTTTTTCCATTCTGAGAAGATTTTAATGAAATAGTTCCCACTTTCAGCTCAGCCCAGCAGGCCAGTGCGAAACATTCACAATATGTTTTACTAGTACAGTAATTATTATTCTCTCTTCCTCCTCTTACAAGGGCTTCATTTGTTATTTTCATTTCATAAAGTGACATATTTATTTGCTGTTTTTATTTATTTATACCTAAATACACAGACCTCAGCTTCTGATAAATGGATTTAATTTAATCTTGTTCCCAGATTCTCTTCTCTACCACTGCTGATTGCTTCAGGTTGTAAAACAATCAACTTTGTAACCAGAAAAAAAATGCAGGACAACAAATATTCAGAAGCTTGGCTTGCAGTTCCCCTCACTGTTTCTACATCCTGAAATGGCAGGATAAAAATCCTCCTAAACCAGGCATGTCCCTTTCAGGGGCTTAATATGGCCCACCAGTTGGTTTAATCCGGCCCCTGTGGCAGTTTATTTCCTGGGGTAAAATCCTAAAAAAAAAACCTCAACCCTTAAAAATAGTCAACAACTTTGGTTGGTCCTTTGGTCGGCCCTCACGGCCCTTCATTTCATCAAATCTGGCCCTCTTTGAAAAAAGTTTGGACACCACTGTCCTAAACATACAAAATAAATAAATTGTTCCACTGCTCCACAATATAGCAATAGCTAGTAGGTGAATTCTTCAAACTCATGTCAATTAGGTATAGAATTAGTTATTAGACTTGATAGCTAACAATCAAATGGTTTACCTCTGGTAACTATAATAGATGCCTATGGAACAAAACTAGCACAAAAATGGAATGGGAGTCATGACCTTGGAAGCTTCACGGGCCACTGTCAGTGGAGCAGCTATAATGCTGGGTTATTTTGATCTACTCAATTAAGGGAATTACCATATTCTTCAGTAGACCAAAAAGGAAGGAGATGCCCCTCAAAGATGCAGATCTGGACTAATCTAAGCAATTTATTTCCATCCATTAATGTCTGCCATCTCATTTTTCCCTAACTACACAATTAACACATTAAATACTCAATTTCACCTAGAAACCCTTTTGCTATTTTTTTTAACCACTGCTAATTTTTTTATCTGCCTCTTAGCAGCAAGGTCACCAGATTAATCAGCCAACAGTAATTGCAATAAATCTAGACCCCAAAGCCCATTTTAAACTATGTTGTTTAGTCATGTCCGACTCTTCATGGTGTGTGCTAAATCTAAAACAGTTTTGAACTTTCATATTCCATTTCTATTTTTTAAAGAATCAGGTTCATTTTAACTGTGCTTCACAATATTTTAAATGAAGTACACTATTTTATTTACTTACTTCCAGATAAGTACAGGTAACTCACATCTATCATAGAATCATAGAATCTTAAGAGTTGGAAGGGACTCAAGGATCATCTAGTCCAACCCCCTGCAATGCTGGAATCTCAGCTAAAGCATCCATTACAGATGGCCATACAATCTCTGCTTAGAAACCTTCAAGGAAGGAGATTCTACTACCTCTTGTAGGAGTCTGTTCCACTGCCGAACAGCTCTTACTGTCAGAAAGTTTTTTCCGAATGTTTAGTCGGAATCTCCTTTCTTGTAACTTGAAGCCATTAGTTCGAGTCCTACCCTTCAGAGCCACATGAGGGTTCAACTACTGCTCTAGTGGGTTGTCTTATGTATTTTCTGTGTATTTTCCCAGCATTTCTATTCTTTTCTATTCCATTAAGATAGAAAAAGAAAATACTTGCCATCCGGCATTAAGTACTGTATGTCTTTTTATGTTTGACTATACATGTGTATGGCTGTCTGTAGTGATTCAAATATTATTCCTGGATACAGTTCGCTTTCATTTTCTAGCTCCTATCTACACCAGAGCACCACCAACAGACAACATAGCAGCCAAGTCTTAACACTATCTGGAAAAGAAAAAAGGTTTTCAAACAATTTGTTAACAAAGAAAAGTAAAGTAAAGCAGATTTCCCCGCATTTTTGCGCCATTTTATATTCCCGTACCTTTTCTTGGTCCACTGGAGGTGGCAGTCATGTTATATCCCTGGCTGCAATCATTTGTGATTGGCAACCTTGGCACTTTTTCAAAATTCTCAAAAACCAAGCCCCAATAGTATCAATAGAAGTTTACATTCCAGTAGCACAATACCTATATTATTTTTTCATAACATAACATAACCAAGAGAGACAACTCTTTAGAAGAAATATTCATTTCCTTTTCCTCTTCTAGGTCCCCTACTATAAAACCTGGAAATACCTCAAAATACCTCAAGGCAAAGACTCATCTTAAGTACTCAGTGTGGTCAAATATCAACTATATTTGGAATTACATAATCTGATTCAGCTGATGCTCACAGGACCTAGCCTCAAGAAAAGCATGGTTAATTAAATTTCATCAGTCCTGTGCTCAAACTAACTCACGAGCCTTGGAAAAAAGTATTTTTCTAACAGGACAAAGAAATCAAAATCTCACTCCTTGGTTTTCCTTCTCACAACACTATCCAAGGTGATAACGATGTCTCAGTATTTTGGTTTACGAATGGATTAAGTTCGTAAACCGAGGTACCACTGTAGTAAAAGGGGAGAGATAGCTTAACACTGAATGTTAAACACAAATGTGCAGTGTAGCCCTTATTTGACTTGAGCATTAAAACCCTGTAGAAAAAGGTATATGCCATACGTGCAAATGATGGAAGCAAATAAAAACATGCTCTGCAAGGTACACATTTTTTCCTAACAAATATACTCACATTAATACCATAGATTCCGGCGTATAAGGCGACTTTTTAACCCCGGAAAAGAGGTTAACAAGTCGGGGGTCGCCTTATACACCGGGTATGGGTGGCATGGAGCGGAGGCCCCCCCCCCCCCACCGCTGCTGTGGCGGCTCCGAAGCAGCAGCAGCGAGCGGCAGGCTCAGCTCCACGCCGGGCGGCTTTCTCCTGACGCGGAACTGCCCAGCGTATTAGGCGACTGGGCTTATAAGACAAATCCCCAAATTGCAGCTGCTAATTTGGGGGGTCGTCTAATACGCCCAGTCGCCTAATACGCAGGAATCTACGGTAATTTTTGTGTGCGTTAATCGCATTGAGGGCTTTACGTATGTGATTTTGAATCCTAACGGCTCATTCTGCATTTATTTCAACCCTTAATGCCAGTGTTGAGGCCAACACTTTTTGCTGCAGTTGCAAAATACTTTGCCCATACAGTATACAGCTGAAGCTACATTTCTAGTTTCTACAGGCTGCTTCCGACAAATTATATCATTCTAACACTGCAATCAGCTTTTGCTTTGCTGTTTTAGAACTATTTGGAAAGAGAACTACTGTGCACACCCAGGATACAACTGGCCTTTTCAAAAGTCATTTAATTCCCACTGTGACAGACAAGCTTTCAAATAGAGAAATGCCAGATGGAAATTTTGTATGTGCTGATTAAATATTTTTAGGGAATATAAAACAATGCCTTCAGTTAAAACATGTTCTTTAATATTTCCGTACATGAATCATGGCTTCTTTTAATAACAATTCCAATAATAAACCAGAAGTGAAAGAAAAAAGAACTGAGCAAGCTTTTGAAAGGCTGGTGAAAGAAGTAAGGCTGCTGTTCTGATATTCACTGCCCCATATCTGATTTTTCACTTAAGCTGGAATGTCCATGATGATGTGGCTGGAGAAGATGCAATGCCTTGGACATCCATTTCTATCTACTGCTCCTATTGACAGCAGGGGTTCTAGGCACTATACATTAAACAGAAATAACAAAGTGCATGGCTGGAGACATAGGCACAACTCTATGGGGCTGAGGATATGGACTGAAAAGGACTAGTGTGGATAGAAGAGCAGCTAAGCAACTAGCAGCAGATGGTATTGAAAGGTTGAGGCTACCATAATTGCCATAAGACATGGTGTGGCTAACATGATGCCCTCTAGATGTCAGACTACAACTCTCGTTGGCTCCAGCCAGCTTTGCCAAATGGTCAGGGATGGTGCAAGTTGCAGTCGAACAACTTATGACGGGTATCACATTATAGTGGGTATCACACATGTTCTGGAACGGAGTGGGCTCATACAGGTGTCCTCAACAAAATTCTACATTGAGAAAACAAGTACGGTACATACCGGTAACTCGGTACGTTACTGAGGTATACTAGCAAAAGTACTAAGATAGGATGTGGGAGCTGAACCAAGTTCAATACCAATACTAGGAAGGTCATACAGGACACCAGGTGCATATCATATTACCAAGTTACTCATAATATAGTTCTATCACACAGAACTGTTGTGAGGGTAAGTAAGGTTGGTAAAACGCTTTCTGCACTGCAATATGCACAAAGAGAGAAGTGATGAAGCAATAAATTAATAGGGTATTTTCTCAGAGCCTAAATTCTACTAATGAGATGGCCTGGAAGGATTTGCTACACAATTTGTTCCAGAGTTGTGGTGGGAGACAACAACTATGAGAGATGGACTTAATTTGAAAAAAACTGAACTGAGATTCTGTAGCAACATAAATCACTTGCCATATTCTAGACAAGAGAAAAAGGAAAATGTCCAGGAGAGCATAGTCTCTTGTCACCACTACCAGGGAATAGTACCAGTTTACCTTCCTCTCCTACTGGTATACGTGTGTGTGTGTGTGTGTGTGTGTGTCTTCAAACTACCACCTTATCTAGAATTGCTATCTCACTGCACTCTGCAAGCCCACACAATTCACACACATTTTACCTACACAACTGCAGCTGATGGCTGTGTAATACATACCCATTTTCACCCTCATTTGCTGTGTAATGCATACTCATTTGCAGTGTAGTTGGGTCATCTGTATATACCTAGTAGCTTGCTTCACACATCATGTTAAGCCAAACCACAGATAAGCACAAGCATACAGACTGTCCCAAAAAGGTAAACCATGAAACCTAGTCTGGACAATCTGATAAGCCAAACGTGGCATAGCTCAGTGATGCACAGCAGTACAGCTATCAGGGAGGAGGAAAGTGGACGCAATCTTCTCTCTTTGATCCCACAAATGTTTGCATTAATGCTAAGCCATGGTTTAATGGTTTAATTTAGTGCAAAGCTTGATTGTTAGGTATGGCAAATAACACCCCATAGTTTTTATGAGCTGAATGTTCAGAATAAATCCTTCCTAACTAAACTAGAAATGACATCAAAAGTTGTAGTTCCAAAGACCCGATTTATGAATTTTGGCAGCTCAAAGTGTTTACCAATATGAATGTAAGAATTATAATCTCAATTTCAATATTAGCAGGTGGGTGCTTGGGAGAGGATTTGGAGGTATATGTGGAAGGGTTGGATCCCATCACACTTCTGGTGATGTAATATGGATCCAATTTGACTCATAATTCGGGAAAGAATAAACCAATCTATTTATTCCCTGACTCCTTTTCTTATTTTTTTGGAGGAGGGCAGGATTTTTCTCACATTTGCAAATCAAACTATATACTGCAGCTGTATCAGCAAAGAACCAGCAACACTGTCTTTCAAACAAACATTGGTATGTTGAATTCCTGAGTGGAAGCTAAAGTCAGTAGAGCTCACCCAGTCAAGCTATCATTCAGATGGGAAGGGGTGGAACTTTCTGTTGAAATGAATTGAACTTCCTTATAGGGGCAAAAAATGTCTAGAGCTGTCAAATTAAATCAATTTTATTTCTTGAAGAATGAAAGGGGAGGGAACCATGTGTGTGAGTGTGAGGGGTTAGGAATGTCAATATAACTGCTTATTATTATAGCAAACTCTGGCTAAATAAAACTTTCGTACTTATATAAGTTTATCTTCCCTCACAGTGAGAAGCTTCATGGAATGTGCTGAAATAAAACATTCTGAAATTATTGCTTTGTTTGAATGAATCCCTTATACCAACTCATCCCAATTACCAGTTTCAAAAAGCACTGATATTAGCTAGACAAAAGGTAGATGCATTAGAGGCAAGAGAAGCAAATTAGTCCCATTTGTTATTGCAGAACTTGGATCTCAGTTTTCCTTAACAATCTTTCTAAATAGTCAGCACACAGCTTTCCTTTGTAGATTTCTATTCCACCTCAAAATAGATTTCAAGCAGCATAAGAACAGGGGGGGGGGGACAGAAAAAAAAAAACAACCTCTTCTTAACAAGCCAGATTCCAAATTGAGCCCAGCGGGGGGATTGCTAAATACATTCTGTGACTTGTACAGATTATATAGTATTATGTAAACTAAACAAATCTGCCTACATTTGCTCAATCTACCCAACTACACCAGACAGAAAATGTTGTATTCTTGCATCCCAATCTCTCTAAAACACAATTTTAGGGAAGGGGGGGGCTTCACTGGGGAGGGGTAAATCAGCAAAAACAAACACCCCCCCCCAAAAAAAACCCCATCCTCTTATGTTAAAAGCAGTTACAAATAAGGGGTGGGAAATGAAATCACTGGTATCACATCAGGTGACAAAATCTGATGTACCATCCAAGTACAGAAAGTTTACGACATTTTTAACACTGTAGGGGCACTACTTCACTTTTTCTGCCTCAGGTACCAAAAAGTCTTGTGTCACTTCTATTCAGCAAGCTCACAGTTACCAAACACCTCCCTCATTATCTTCCCAGGAGAACTGGAAACAGTATTGGTACAACGCTGACAACATATGTGGCTGAACTTGGTCTACAGCTGCACAATTCATTCTTTGTGACATGGATGTGATTCACTGTGGATCCGGCCCATATTCATGTCTTCCTTCTGTGCCAACCAGGCTGAACAAGTGTTGAACCAGCGTGTCTGGCTTACCCTGCCTTGTTCCTGTTCTCATGTTTCCACATCTAATACTAAGCAATTGCTGCAGCTCAGTTCACTGAGCAGAGCAACAGTGTCCATAGAGATTAATACCCAATGGTGTAAACATCTGGTGAGCTCTGTAATGACTCTCTCTTAAGAGTAAAGCTCTTATTATTATATACATATTGCTCAGATTAGTGTGAATTTGAATTCAATAGACAGTTCTGCCTATTAAATATATTTGCTACAGGAATAAAATGGAGTTCATTTTGTATTTTTTTATATTGTATTTTTATGTTCTGAGCTGCCCTGATATCTAGAGTTGAAGGGTGGCACACAAATTTAATAAATAATAATAAAATAATTACAGAACTCAATCAGCAGAACCATCGCTATGGAGCCTTGTGTCATGGATTGTGTCCTATATAAGTTCTTGTTTATTGTTGGCTTAGTATTTTTGTTTGTTTGCTGCTAATGTGCATATACAAGTATTAAAAATAAAAAATCAAGTTTGAGTATTTCGATTTTTTTACATATCTCTGTATGTGCACATACATACCATAATATGCATCTTCCTTGGTTTGATAAACTCTCAAAAACCTTGTACTTTCCTAGTATCTTCTGTTATTTTAAATACCCAACATAAGCTTAGTTTTAAGCATGTGCAAAACCTGTTTAGAGTCAAGAGTCTAGAGACAAGTACATTTTCTTAACCTTGTACAATCAATAAACATATCTTGAAATGTTCTTTTCCTCATTGCCACACCTGTCCCATATGTTTTGGTTGCCTAAATAATTACTGTGAATAAACCTCTCTGTCAGACTATTTTTTAAACAATGCACATCTAGAAAAGGTGGCAGATTTTTTTAAAGGCAGATGGGACAGGTGCAGCACATGAATTTATTCTGACTCTGTTTATCAACAGGTGCTGAAGTTCATGAAGTTTGTCACTGTGGACAAGCAGTGTACTAGCTGCTAGTCATTCTAGAACAAAAGCTTGAACACTGACCCTGCGGATATTGTGGTTCTGACCCATCCACCCCCAATTTCTTGATACATACCCTTCTTGCTGCCTTTCCTACCTGGGGAGGAAATCAGCAGCAACCATGAATTTATAGTAGTGCAATTACTTAACAGGACTACCAAATGCCATTAGTCCCAGTCAGCATGGATGATGGGAAAGGTAGTCCAGGAACATGTGGAGAGGCACCGATTCTCGCCCCCCCCCAGTCAAGTTTCTGCTTCTCTCTAAAGCTTCCCTCAGGAGTCTCAAAGACAAAACACAGCATTATAGTGTAAATAGGCATGTGTAAACTGGATAGCCCCTAAAGAAGGATATTAATCTACATTATTATTTGTAAATAGGGGCAAGGGTTCTGAGCGCAAGTGGTTGGCCTGACCGATCCAAGCATCCTTGTCCACATCCTCAGTCCTTACCAACGAAAACTCATCCCAACACAACAGGACTAGACTATGCTCCGAACCCCCCTTGAGATTCATTTGCTATAACAGCAGAGTCAAGATGCCGGTGGATACAAGCGATTTTATAAAATGGGGTATGGAATTTCTTTATCATAAACTATGTCCACAGCACAGGAATGGCCAAGGTGATGCCCTCCAGATGTTGGACTCCAACTCCCATCAACCCCAGCTACTATGTCACAGTGGCAAATAATTGTTACATTCTCAAACTTTCCTTCCAGGCCAATAGTTCCACTGTAACCCCATTTCACACTGAAGCAAGCACTCACACAAGTAAGTAAAAGAGAGGCATTATTCACCCACGTTCCTGCCAAGTGCAAGTACAAAGTGCAAATGAGTCAACAAGTAGGAATAATTAAAGCAGAAAAGGGAACCACAGCTTCTGTTCTTGCTTGAACTTTTAATGTTTTTTTTGTTTGTTTTTTTTTTAAAGTATCTCAGAGGCTGGTTTTACCTACAAGGCTTTTGTACCTACTGTGAAATGTCTAAACATTTTAGCTCCCATGAAGAAATATGTCAGCATGTCAAATGCATGCTACAGGAGGGAAAAGATGGGAACGGCGATTAATCAAAAGGCATGCTTTAGTTGACAAGATATAGGTTAGACTAAAGAGCCAATTCATATGCATCCAAAGAAGCTTTGGAGGCTTATGGATAAACCCAGGAGGGAAGTGAGTCTCTCTTCTTAAGTTACACCGAGCGCTAGAGCCACGTGCCATTTCTTCTATTGCTACTTCTTTGAATTCACTGACTAGCCTTGTAAAAATAGCTAATGAAATAATGGCAGGGCAAGACTTGTAAAAAAAATATGCTCTCTGTATAGAAAACCAGTGCCGTACATTTGTTAGAGTGCTGGACTGGGACCAGAGTTCAAATCCCCACTCATTCAGGAAGCTCTCTGGAGCAGTCGGAGCTTCTTAGGTTAACCTACCTCACAGGGCTATTGCTGGGGGGAAATGGGGAAGCAGCAGAACCATGTATGCCACCTTGAGGTTCTTGGTGGAAATGTATAATATAAATGCAACAATAAATAAATATTCCTCTCAGGTTAATACATGCGGCGACCATTTCACATGGGGGTTCCATTCCCACCCCTTGCATGTGTCAGCGGAGTGTGCATAAGTGCCTCTGCCCCATTCTGCCCTCTTCTGGGTCCAAAAGGACCCGTGCATCAATTGGATCATGCATCAATTGGAGATGCCTAAAATGGTCATCACCTGTACCAGGTGATGTGGGGAAACTGGGGAAAAAAATACATCCAAATGCAACTGTTAAGGCTGATAATATCACATGAGGGATTTCTTACCCTACCAATGTAACGTTTTCCTCTAGGGAGGTAAATTTGAACTGTGCATGCACAATACATTTACACTGCGTACACTCACGCCCAAAAGAAACGTGGAGCTGTACTCTACCCCTCACAGAGCTACAATTCTCAGCAGCTTTAATAAAGTATAGTTGCACATTGGGGTCAGGGTGTACTTTAATTGTGTGGTGGGTGCACAGTCATTCACATGGGGAACACAAGAGATGAATAACCACATTAGTCTGTTGCTGCAAAACAACAAAGAATCTTGTAGGACCTTCAAGTCTTAACACATTGTTGCATAAGCTTTTGTGGGCAACAACCTACTTCATCAGATTCATTTGATAAACAATGGATTTGAAAGTATGTATGGCCATCTCATGAAAGAAATGAGAGCAGAAGATAGCAAGAATCTTAGAATATTAATTCAAAACCTCTCCTATAGTAATGAGACATGTACACTTTGTAGAGCTCATCACCTACTTCCTACACTGAAATAGACAAGATTGCAAACAGGGATAAGAACAAGTATCCTCATTCCATCTATGTTGCTTTGGGAGATAATATGAATCACACTCCAAGGGAATGGCACTGGATTGCCAAAGTGATGCTCCTTAAGAAATCATGTTGAGAGAAAAGTTAATTATACATATATACAGAGCTATTTTTCTAGAAAGAAAGGTACCAGAACTCACCATGAACACCTCCTTTGTTCTTTTATAATGTCAATAGTGCCAGCCTGCTGGGGGTGGGGGAAAGCCCTGCATATATATGACATTCCACTTGACACTTTAATCATCCTCTGGATTGAATAATTGTGTAAACAATTCTAGAAGTTAGCTGAACTATACACAGTGTTCTTCAAAAGTTCAACAAATAAAGGATAGATTGTATAATGAAATTAGTAATTCATTAATTACTAGAAATTGTTTTTTGTCCTGATGAAACGTGACCCTTGTCCAAAAGATCTCATAATGGGATACAACACAGCTGGTTGTGAATTACAAGAAAACTAAAGTCATAAATAAACCATAGGGCCCATAGATGGTATATGGATAATCAGTTGATTGAACAATTTAAGTCTTTAAATACCTTGGCCTTATTTTTCAGTCAACAGGGTCATGGGGAGCACATCAGAAACATGCAAAGGAAAAAGCATCTTAAAGCACCAAAATTCTGACATGCTTCTTCCATACAAAAGATGGCAATCACATACCATCAGCGTTTGAAGTGTTTAAAGCTAAACCCCTAGCAGAGTTATTATATGGGGCAGATTTGGACAGATGCTCACCTTGGATCTACAGATATTGTTCAGTCTAAGTTCCTAAAGCAAAAAAAATTCTGTTCCATCCTGTGTTCCAAATGCTTCATTGCGCTTGGAGGCTAATCGCTCCTCTGTTGAATTACAGATTTGGTCTAGGTAGGACATTTAATTATTGGCTTTGGCTAAATTTAAACCCCACTACCCTTAGTATTACAAGATTGTCATGAGCGCGCTTGGACTAAAATTGTCAACCAAAAGCTTTACTTTTCTGGTTTATCACGACAATAGTTATTAACACTGAGCTTCAGTAAAGCAAATAATTTAATTAGACAGCATCTATATGATACTGAGCGACAGAAAAATTTGGCCATGATAAGGAAATTTGGCCGTGGTATGATTATTTTCCACCTAGTCATTTTGACACTTTGGCATCCTATTTTGGAATTTAACAATTCCAAAATACAGATGTGCTTTCACTTGTGAAAGGTTAAATATACTGCCCTCAGCTGTACTTGAGGGTCGATTTCAAAAAAATTCCGCTGAAAAAGCAGTTATGGCCATGTAGAGATGGCAGTATTGAATTAGTAGCTCATGTGCTTCCAGCTTGCACTCTTTATAAAGATTTGAGGAGTGAGGTTACTACCCCGCTACTGAGTCATCCGCAACTGGATCTAATGGTTGGACCTAATGGTCAGGGGTCCTTTTACCTTCTTTACCAGGTTTCTCAACTGTTGCTACTGTGTCCTTTCTTCTAGGAGATCAAGATAATCAGGTAACAGCAAAAACTGCAAAAAATTTAGCAGGGACAATTAGAATAAGATCTATTATTTGATTACTGATGTAAACCTCCATAATGTATTTTGTATAGTTAAGTTTTTACCTCTATCTTCAGTACATTTTATTTTATTTTATTGCTATGGCTAGTGGCTGATGCAAATAAAGATTATTCTGATGTACCTTCTGAAGTAATGGGATACAATTTGTGTATTTTCTGAATATTCACTCTTAAATTACACGAGCTTTCAATTTTGCTAAGTCAGTTCATTTTGTCCTCCAAATAGGATTAACGAAACATTTAAGAGCATTACGATAGTTCAGCTTGAAGACTACGTTGACAATGCAGAACTGCAGAAATAAATAAAAAATTGATACATTTTGCGCATTTAGCACAGACAACTCAAATCCCCAGTTTAAATAGTCCAGAACAGTATTGTTTTTCAAGCCTGTAAAATGCATTATCTTTGCTGGGATGTTTGCTAAACGGCATACTGCTGTCTTTCACACACTATGATGTGATCCAGCACGTTACCAGATTGCCAGCATACTTTAGCACATACTTCATTTTTAAGATTATGTAATCAGTTGATAGCAGTTCTATATGCAAACTGCATATGCTAAAACAGAGGTGTGTGAAACAAAAAGTTATGCGAATGAAATATGGGCACATTCAAATGGGATGTGTTTCATCCCTGTGCAAACCACGTGATGACTGTACGTGTATCTTTTTCAATGTATATCCACATGCTAAGAGGCCACAGTCTGTTGTAGCTTCCCTTACATTTGTACATACAGTGAAACAGATTAATGTATAATTAGCACATGAAGTTTGAAGTTTGAATATGTAGTGTGCAGTGCTAGCTGTGCAGGACTCTAGTTATATCTGAATAGACCTAAGATGATACATTAAAAAAGGAGGCAGTAGAAGCAGGGTGAGGTGGAAGAAAATAGCTGACAGTTGGGTTTTTAGGATAATGTCCTCTAAAACTCCCAGGAAAATATATTTGTTATCTGTCTGGAAAGTGCAGTTTGTTCCATTAGCACTGGATTGAATCTCATGTTTGCCAATTAGCTAATGGAGAAGTATTTCTCCCCTTCTTGTGGAGTCTTGTCTAAGATTCAGACAGAGAATTGTGAAACAGATGTTAGCAGATGGGGCAAAATTTTCAACCCTAGCTCAGTTATGGTTAAATGGGAGAGAAGGCACACCCCTAAATATTATGAAATGCAGCATTCCTTGAGCCCAGAGGATTCAAAAACTGACTTGACATGCAGTCATTGCCCTGAATAATATGTACAAGGCCAATCCTGTAATTAACCTCACTGGCTATAGATGTGGGAAGTGGACGAGTAATAAGATAAACCTTCATGATTGGTCTTCACATGTTACCATTACAACATACATCCTGATTTCCAGGTTCTTCTGGTGTATCTTGAATTTGGAATGATCTGAAAGTCATAATCCACATTCAAATAAGGTGTGCTTATAAAATTATTTCCTGTCAAATTTCTTCCCAGATTTTTCATTCAGCAATAGCAGATTTCATCTAAATTTCATAATTCAGTATGTTATCAACAATTATTAAGACAAAACATAAACATACACACTGAGAGACGCAATATGTATGTAATAATATGCTCTAGCTCTGAAAGTTTTCATAAAATTACAAACATCAAGAGTGACTGAAAATGCCCCCTATTGGTTAACATGATTATGACATAGCTCCTCACTTTTCCCAGCTACTTCAAGAAACTTCACAAACTATTGAGCTTACAGTGGTACCTTGGGTTACATACACTTCAGGTTACATACGCTTCAGGTTACAGACTCCGCTAACCCGGAGTCTTTGCTTCAGGATGAGAACAGAAATTGTGTGGTGGCGGCACGGCGGCAGCAGGAGGCCCCATTAGCTAAAGTGGTGCTTCAGGTTAAGAACAGTTTCAGGTTAAGAATGGACCTCAGGAATGAATTAAGTACTTAACCCGAGGTACCACTGTATACCCTTTCTGTTTTTGTTGACCTCTGTTTTTGATGGCCCCTGCCATCATCTGTCAGGTAGCCAAATGCTATCAGGCCTTTAACTTGAGCACCACTCCTTCAGATACATTTACTGCACCAAGTGTAGGTATATCTACTCCAATAACATTTTGTAGGCCACCAAGTTACCTTGACACAGCAGGTCTTTTTAGGACAAGACAATTGCAGCCCTAACTTTGTTGGCGATTGGAGAGGGACCACTGAGAAACTTTCTTTTTCCCTGACCCCTATCTCTAGGCTCCTGGGTGGGGGGGTTGGGGGGGAGAGAACCAGAAGACTCAGAAAAGCGTAGCCACTGAGAAAGATTACTAAGTATGAGTGGAAGCTATGCAGCCTGGTGTCATTTTTGTCTCCCATTTGGAATGGAGGAGTAAAATAGATGTCTATGAACTGTAAGAGTGCTTTTGTCAGGGCTGACACAAGACATTTTAGCACCTGAGGCAGACCCCAAAATGCACCCCCCCCCAAAAAAAAAAATTTGATTGATTCAAAGATTTAGAAGCCATCTTTCAGGTGGAAAGCAGTGAATGCTTTCCAAATTAAATATTCTTGAAATAGTTCTTGAATTTAGTTAATAAATTTAGAAATGGGGTATATAAATTAAATTAGGACACCTGAGAAAATAACAACTACAAAAACAACACCAACACCGCTATCCTATTAAAAATGGCTGAACACAATAATTTCAGTAATGGCAATAAAAATAACTAGTTTAAGGTAACTGATACAACAAAAGACCCAATGAAATAAAAGTAAAATAGTGTTGGTGCCAGACAAAGCTTGCTAGGAAATGTATTTGACATGAAATGAGGCCAGAAATGAGAAGGGGGTTTTTCCAGTCACCATCTGCCTACCTCCAGAGGTTAGGGGGACTCACAGAAGGCTTCACATGATAAATGAAATACATGGGGAGGTTCATGTGGCCTTGTGTCCCGGCTCTGTATTTCCTGTGACCCTGACACAGTTTTCCTCATTGTCTGCTTTCGACTTCTGCACTGTTTCTTATGACCCAGGTTCCTATTCCTCTCCTAGACGAAACTCTGGTTGCTCCCAACATGGGTTCGGGCGCTTTCCTGGAAGTCTATTTTTCTATTAGCTATACTTTTGTCTTTTCTGCTTAGCTAGCTCTCCTTCCCTGGCCCTCCGAACCTCGGAACAGTTTGCACACCTAGTCAATGAAAGGTACTTAATTCTGCAAGGATTGGGGATCAGAAGGCTTGTACCTAGTAGGAAGAGAGATAAACACTTATAAATCAGCCAACAGCAATACCTCTTAATGTACCCAACTCACGCATTTTCTCTCTTAATACTTTCATTAAAACATGTTATCCATTTATCTTTAGATTCACAGAGAAACATAGGAGATAGTGATCTCTATTTTACATAAGCCCAGGGGACCACGTATGGGCACCATCTGTACATCCTCTGCATTTGTGACTGATTAGTGATTACTCTTCAGGACCACTTCCAAGGCTAAATCAGACTTAATGTGGGAAATCCATAAGCATGGTCTGAGGACACATTATGCAATCCTGCAGTGTGCCTGACCAAGCCGTTTCGTTTTAAAATTAACTAGAAGGCATGCTGCGAGAGAATTTGCATGACAGATATATCTACCACTGAAACATTTCGAGATAGTTAAAGACAGGATATAATAGTTTCTAGGTGTCAGGGGCTCAGGAGCAGAGGCACAGGGAAGAGAGGAGATGGAGAGCGAAGGGGAAGAATCCGAGGGGAGCGTAGGAGAAGAGGACAGTGGACCGAGGGATTCCATGAGCCTCTCCAGCGAATCGGAAGATTCACAGAAGGGGGCGCCAGTGGCCAGGGGTAGGGGGTTCCCAAGGGGAATGCCCCAGGAGCAAGGGGGCAGCAGGGACTCCCAGAGCAGTAGCTGGAAATCAGGACCAGCTTCCCCACCAGAGCAGAGTGGGGGGAAGAGTCCCAAGGATCGGGGCCAGTGCATTCCCCACCAGGGAGAGAAGATAAGGCAGGGCTGACCACGCCTCCATCAGAAAGTCGGACAACGGAGGAGAGGTCAGATCCGGCCAGTGTCCCGGAAGAGGGAAGCAGTGACCGAAGTACTGTAACGGTTAGGAGAAAGGTCACTGGGCTGGCGCGAGAGGCAAGTTCAAATGTACAGGAGCGCGGGACAGCAGAGAATGAGGATTGGGAACCGGGTCCTAAAGCCCGCAGGAGGGAGGGGGAGGAGCTAAGCGACTCAGCGTCGGAAGAGTCCAGAAAGGGCAATGCCCCAGCGGGCAGGAGGACCCAGAGGAGGAGAGAGCAGCGTAAAAGGTGGAGCAGGGCTAGGATCTTAAACTGGTGTCATAGGGGAGGAGACTCAGACGGGACTTCGCCGATCTAGGGTTTAAGACGTAGGGCTGCACGCTGTGGCTTTGAAATGGAAACTGAACTTCAATAAAGACTTTTGTACATTACTACAGCCTAGCGTTGGTCCTCTGTGAGCTGGGACCTAGAGGCAGCTCTGACACTAGGCAACCCATGACTAATGCTGACAATTATTAAATTAAATGAAGAAGCAGCAACAGCTGCCACCATCTGATTTGGGAGAACTGCAGTGCAGCTTATCTAATAATACAAATACTAAGAAATGACTTGCTGGAACGCACAAAGCCAATTCAGCCCAGCAGCTGCCTACAAGAGTGGATAGCCAGATGCCCTGGGGAAAGAGGGCATGGATACTGTCTCAAAACATGGACCACACATACCTTGGGTAATTCCTCCCCCCACGGTCTCACAACTGAATTGCTTCGATCTTTAGCAAATGAAAGACACACAAGTTACAGGGTCTTGAAACTGATCTGATATCCAAACTAGGTTCCTGACGCTGATGAGACACAAGCAACCCCAACCCCAATGCAATTCCAAATTGTTGCTTGGAATAAGCATGCCTGGCATTGCTTAATATATATGCAAACCTTTCTGATGACAGTTAAAGATTGGGAAAGTATAGCACTTTGAATTAAGTGTCCCCTTAGATAATTTCAAAGTCCACATTTACAATGCAGTTTGGCAACAACATTAAGGTAAATTTGACTGCCCTGGTTTGGGTGAGACCCTGCTTTACCTTTTTACCATAATCAATCAGAGAGCAAGAAAATGTGCCCCCATCCTTTCACTAGATATGCCTGTCTCAGCTCAGATAAATCAGATGTCCATGAATGGATATAATATTTGAATAAGGTTCATGTAAATTTCTGTGCAAGTAAACCCCAGTTATGCCACCCCACCCCCTAAAAGCCAGGAATGGGTGGAACAATTTTGGGCTAGGCACACATATAACATATGTAATAATACACTTAATTATAAATAGTCTCACCTAACCTTTTGGGGAGGGGAATAATAGAGCCAAATTTTCATTTTCATGTGCAAAGCCAGACCCCAAAATGCTGGTTTTAAGTTCCCAAGAGAGTGAGGAATCCCTGATTTAGAATACAGGGCACAGATCACCTGGAAATATCAAGAAGGTCACAAGACATAGGGAGCTACATTATACTGAATTGGGCCATCTAGTTCAGTATCGCCTGGCAGAAGCTCTACAGTTTTACAGACAAGAACTCTCCCAACACTACCTGGAGATGCTGGGAATTGAACCTGCATGCAGAGCAGGTGCTCTACCGCTGAGCACTACTTCATGGTGTTCACCCTAGCTTCAAGAGAGTATGGCTTGCACTCTATAATTTTAGGTGGAAAATTAAATTTGTGGGTAGCATTGATTTACCACCAAGACCTCTTAACATCACTGTTTTAAAATAAATGTCAGGAGAGCTGCCAACATAAACTGGAGGGCATTACTGTAGCTGCACTTTTGCTGAAAATCTGCATGAGATGTACAAAATATCTAAGGGGTGATTCCCTTACCTCTCCTCTATGTGCAGCAGGGGAAGCTAAACGATGCCCTTACACTTACCAGCTGTGCCTACCCTGCCTCCAACATCCCTTGTAGTTGTCCCTTGGAATTCAACAGACTATACCAGAAATACTCGGGATATCAAATCCAAACCCCTCTTCTTCTTCCAAAGGAAAATTCCTTACTTCATCAAAAGGAAGGTTTTGTCTGTTAGTTTATCTGAGCATAGCACCAAAATAAGATACACTGTCCTGGCTAACACTGATCAATGGCTAACCAGATGCAATGCACTAAGCGATATAAAGGTTCTCACATGTGAGGATGTAGAGAATTTCCATGCAAATTAATTCTTGGCCCTAACCCTGTGGACTAATCGTTTATAAACAAGTCCCTTTCTCTGCATGACACCAGCAGCTACAAGAGAGATTATTCAGCACTACAGAGTGAGACACTGACACACTTCACAGTTGTTACTGATTTCACATTTCATTATTGATTTTACCATGCTGACGAATGGAAGTGTAAAATCCTAAAATAGAAAGCTGGTCTCTCTAAACGGCATGATGAAATCTGCATAAACTACATCCATTCACTAGTTTACAAATAAAGCGATAGCAGAAGCTACAAGGATAGCCACATCTTTGCCACACTCTCTTGCAACACAAGCTGCTATAAATGTGGCAAGGCATGGAGGGAGAGCGGAAGAGGTGGGAAGAAGCTCCAGTTTCTGACAGGAAGAAATGCAGGTTAATGAATGCCCTTGAGGTCAACCGCAGTTTATTCAGAATAATCCCTCTTACAGTAAGCAGCCAGTGGGCTGGAATCCAATCTCCCCACAATGAAATGCCTACAGTTTATCAGGCAGGTGCAGGGCAGGGAGGTTTGGGGGGGGGGCACAGGTGCACCACCAGCGACAGAGTCAGACATGCACTGTTAGTGTCCTGACTTCATGTTTTAGAAGTGACCTGAAAACATTACTAAAAGGGATGGAATGGGGCAGAGGAAAAACAAGGTGTTTGCAAGCTTTCTCAATGGTATTTCAAATATGCATTCTTTCATTTAAGTGTGTGGTGCCTTGGGACATAACCCCAACATAAGTTGGGCATTGCCTGCATCCTATAGGGATCTATAGGTATCACATAAATGACCATTCAATAAATTTTATATTGCAGGAGGCTGGGTAACCTTTTATGGCTTAAGGGCTGCATTCCCCTCTGGAATACCTTTAGAGGGGAGTGGCACATGCCAGCAGTTGGTATGGCTACCCCCACACAGCCCCCCCCCCTCGACCATACAGATCCAACTGAGTAGGGGGAGCTCACCACATCACTTCTCATCAAATTATCCATCTGATGATTTATACTCGTACTACTAGTGGGGCTCCACCCACCCCTGTGCTATATCTGTTTTTATTTCCTTTTTGCTCTCACCGTCAAAATCAATGAGGGCCAGCAAAATTTACTTAGGAATGCTGGATCAGGCCACCAAAGTGGAGGTGTACTGAAACTATTCCCAGAAAATGTCAAAGCAGGCACACCAAATAAGCCAGATATGTGCATCATCTTGGCCACACACGTCTGACACTGATGAGAACCATTTTAATAAACTTCATTCAGATGAGCATGTGTTAAACACCAACAAATAAATCTAGATAATAAAATATGGAATTTTCTGTTATTGTCCTTTGGGGCATCTGTTCATCTCTGTAGGTAAAATACATGGGAAGTGGGAAGGAAGGACTTGGCAATATAACCTTTAGAGACCTCTCTGAGCTTGGCCACAAAAAGGAAATAAATAAGAGCTCCTGTAAATTAAGTTCCAGCAAATGAAGTGACCAAGAAACTCATTAGGATTCAGAGAGAGCCAAAAGCAGTAGACTAAAAACTTGCCTGCAGCATTTCATAGCCACTGAAAATGTAGCTTTAAGCTTGCTCTGGTGGAAGTGAGAATGCAAACAGATCTTGCACATGGCAGCCCCAAACCCTGAGGGTAATGTACTTTTTCCCTTTCATGCACTCATTTAGAGCATCAGATGAACATATAAGGAAACAATGGCATTCCAGCAATGCATGGCAGAAACGGTCAGGAAAAACGAAGCTTTATGTACACAGATTGTGTTGCATTCAGCTTTTGCCACTGGGTGACATAGCAGCTAGGCAACCAAGACATCCCTTCGATGTATGTAGGGCATTTTATCTCACCAACAAAAAGGAAAATTCAATTAGAAAGCGGTTTACATGCCTGTGTTCCATGCCAGGAAAAGTACCGTATATTTCCCACTTAGACAGTAGGTCTATTAAAAGCCTAACTCAGAGTAGGAAAGGGGAGAACAAAACCCCCAAAGGCTTCGCCAGCCCCATGCTGCATTTGTTGTCCTTGCCTTTTTTCTTCTGCACCCCAGTGTGTGCTCCTTAATATGTTTACAGAAATTAGCAGCTAGTAGAGGGTGAAGCCTCTTCCTTAGGCTATACAGCATATCTCTGCAAGTAATGAGCACAATCCAAGTGGTACACTTTCAAACCTTTCTTTTTCTCCCTCTGATATACAGCAAAGCCTAAGGTTCTTAAGAGTCTGTGTCAACTCGGTAGGACTCAGTAAAAAAAATTACAAACCAGAGCAACCCCATAACCTAGCCCCCCCCCAGCTCTAGAACTTGTTGTTGTTGTCGTCGTCATCATTATTTATTATTGTTATTCCCACCACTACTACTATTTTATTTTTATTTTGTTTTTCAGAGATACATTAGATACTTCCAAGAAATTCAACTTCCATTAGGTTAATATATATGTTTCAACACATAAACAGATATATGTATATAATATATGATAGCTGATGCTAGAAACTTGGTAAATGCCAACATCTACTGATTAGAAAATCAACCAAAACCCAGTTGCAAATGTTCCATAACATCCATGGTAGGCTACGTGTTCTTTATATGAAAACATGGAAGACATTTTGGGGGCATCATTAAGTGGGCTGTGATGTTCCATTGGTAAATGGGTTTAAGCAGAGAGGGTGGGATGGGTAGGGATATGGAAGGTACTCAAAATGGCCTGGTGTGATTACCTGTGTGCACTCTCATTCACATGCACACATACTTCAAAGGTGTATGAGGAACATACTGATGCACCTGTAATTGACTGGGTTAAAATATTTTAATTGCTACATGGCAGACAAGTCCATTTTTTCCAATTCCTGTATTTCCCCCTTTTATAAAAAAAAAAATCTTGAACCTGACATTTGGAAAGAGATTGAGAGTTCCACAATAAGACAACAGTATTAGACTAGAGTTAGCAAATAAACTCCATTATGAAATACAAATTCAGCACAAACAACACATCTAATGAGAAATAGAAACAGCTGGCTGATAAACAGAAGCAGAGTTCTTATATTTGAATGTGATTGAATTGCATACATTGGTCATTTGCAAATCTCTTTATAATTTTCTTGATTGAGGCCATTTTAAGGCCACTGTTCTTTGGGGAGGGGAATCATTGGGATGAACCAAATAATGTCAATATTTTATGTCCTGTACCCCCCCCCCCCGAACATTTCTGGCCATTGCAGCAAAATTCTATATTTTTATTAAATTGTTAGAGAGTTTTCATGTAGTAATGATGTTCTCAATTGCACTTCAGTTCGCAGATTTACTCATTTAGCAGGAATAACTTAAAACCCTGAGCCAGCCCAGCCATTAGACAGGGTGGGGCTTCAGAAGCCCCTCAGGCAGCACATCCACAGGAGCCCTGCCTGCCCACTACCTCTGTCTGCGGCAAAGAAGCACTGCCACCACTGGTGCAGATTTTGGGTAAGATTGCGTCCATTTTGGAAGAGTTGTGGTCTTGCCTGATATTGGTGCTGATGGCAGCGGCAATGCTTCTCCACCAGCGGCAGATGCAGTGGGGCATGTTGTGGTGGCAAGGAACACAGTGGCAGCATGAGCAGGTAGGTAGTGGCAGAAAGACAGCACTTCCTATTGTGCCTCAAGTGGAAAACAGGACACGCCCAGCGTTAGAAACTGAGATATGAAAACTAGGAGTTAAACGGCACCTTAAACCTAGGTCATGGGCACAACAATGTCTAGGCATGTTTTTTTAATAACAAAAATACAAAGCTGAAAATGAATGAACTGCAGCTAAAATATTATGTTCATTTTTCACATGGTCTACTTCTTCCCCTGCCCACCCCCCTAATATTCTTAAGAATATTCTTCTCCAGTCTTCAGAGAGTAGCTGGAAGTGGGGAGACAGAAAAAAGTCCTCCTTTCCTTCCACTCTGCAGTTTAAATCTGAAATCTTAGGCGCAGTACTGAGCCCAGAGCTCAGAAACTGCTCGCGCTAATGAAATTACCTGTTGCAAAATGCGCCTAGAACAATGGGAATTTCGAACACTGGACACGCTCCTTTTGTTAGAACCATAAGTGTTTCAGATAAAAGCAATATTCAAATGCCTACCAATAGCTCGATTCAATAACTCACTCTCCTAAATCTCTAACTCCGATGCCCAAACTATCGGACAAAAGGAAATGGATTAACATTTACCAGCAAAGGTAAGTAAATAATTTTCAACTGTCCAAAGGGGGCAGGGAAGATTTACAACTTTTAAAAAGATTATTTCATTAATTTAAAAACATTTAAGTTTAAAAACACATTACTTCATTAATGTGCATTACATTATTCTTAGGGTTTGGTTACAAATATTGGCTTTCCATCATCAGGAACATTTTGAAATTGGCTTAGAAATAATACTGTTACATATAATACAATTACCTAGACTCAAAACTGGAAAGCACAAAAATTATTGGGTTCAAATTCCTACACTAATGGAAGGTCTGAATAAACTCCCTTCCCTCAGGAAAAGGAAATATAAGAGGAGTAGGACTCAAACCATTCCAGAACAGCATTTTCTTCGTGTGACCTGTTGTTGACATTGGTGCAAGGAGAAAACACAATTCAGACCACATCCAAGAACTATTACCACTTGTAATGGTGAAATTTGTGACAGTGGTTTTGCTTATTAGTTTGTTTCGCCCCAAGCATGTATCTGTAAACTTTCTGCAGGACATTTTGAAGATAAAAGTCCCTCGCATCTGTCATGATTTAGACTTCATATTTAGTGCAGTTCCACTAGGTGTCCAGAATACTGCCTGATCCAGCATTGTTGGATCAGTTTCAGTCAGTGAGGCCCAAGGGTGTGGATGAGGTGCTTGGGCAGGTTCAGCCAACTATTTGTGTGCTGGACCTTTGCCCATCTTGTCTTACTGCAAGAAATAGGGAGATTTCTGGATGCCCAAGGGTTGGTAAATTCCTCTTTGAGAGTGGGAACAGTCACAGCCTCCTTGGGAGAAAAAGGCACTTGTTAGGCAGTTCCTAAAGAAACCGAACCTGCAGCCAGAATATGCTAACTATAGGACAAGATAATGCCACTTTAAAGGTTGGTTTATTTGAATACTGTTACAGAGAAATTCAGTGTTTGCAATCCAGCCACCAACTTATCACCAGCTTCATTTACTGGTCTTGTTAAACATAATGTGGATGAGCCTGGGGAAAGGGGGACAGTGTATTTATGAGGATACGACTGGCAGCATTTGCTTTCATTTAAGTTGAGTGTTATGCCCAAACATAGATGAGCTGCAATTAATTTTAAATAGGGTTTGCTGAAGCACACCAACTTCAAACCTTCATTTCTAAGTATGGCTTGTTTCAATAAACCATAGCTTAGTATTCACAAGTAACACAAAAATGTGACCAAAAATGGAAGTGAAAACTTCCAAATTGCCTGGCTGCCATACTACTGGGGCCGTCTGAGGCTCACCCAGGCTTATTCATGTTAAATAATAAACCATACCTGAATGAAAAGTTTGGCCATTGTGAAATCAGCTCAGGCAATCTTCTAGTTTGGTCAATTTAATGGTTTTTTGGGAAGCTTTTTGAACTTACACAGTATGAAAATCAAATCCTTGCTTGCAGACATAGTACTGACTTGCAGAATTGACCAGTGGGGAAAAAGAAACCCAAAGAAAGAAAGAAAGAAATGCAAGGGTACTGGATTGCTTGGGGTGGAAAGGAAGGAGAGTGCTTTTATCTTTATTGCTTTTTAAAAGCCAAACACGATGATTTTTTAAAAAAATCAGTAATGCAAGAACAAGTTGGATTTACATAAAACCACAAATTTTGGAAATGTAAACTAGTACACCTGTGAGCATATATAAGATGATATCCAACTGTGGAGAGTTAGGAAGACCCTTCAGAACAGATGGGACACAGCAGCTGCATTTCAACTCCAGGGTCCTGGGGCAAGGTGAAGTGTAATGTATGTGGTATTCACTTAGCCACAATGCTGATTTCCCCAGCTAAATCCAGTAAGATAAAGGTGGTCAGACCCCCACTTCCTCGACCCTTTAGATGACTCTTGACTGCCAGGAGACTATATTCACTTAGCCATTTCTTGTAAAATTATTTTCTGTAGAGTTTACATTAAAATCCATAGTGTCTTTGTGGAAATACCCTGATAGCATCCAACCAGGAAATTCATCATGAAGGCAATTAGTAAGAGCCATGGACAAAACACGTTCCTCTAGGGATTCACTACCCAATATGCTATTTTTAAAAATGCACGGCCAGTAGTGCTGGTTCCCATCTATATATATATTCTCAGATTTTCCCCTCCTTTCCTCTCTTTGCAATCCAAGTCCAGGAAATAAATTAATTCCCATTTTACCTAAATGCTTCTCCAGAAAAATACAATAAGTGGTTTTCAGAGTTTCTATATTTGTCTTAGGCTTGCTGTTCCTGAGAATAGCTGGGACTAGGTAGAAGGGAAGACTGCCTGCCAGCTACATCCTCTCTTGTACTTCCTAATTGACTTTTCCCCTACTCTCTATTGTGGCAAAATTAAAAGGCATGTCTTAGATTTAGTCATGCATTCATCAATTTTACTTTCATCCCCTGAGTGCAAAGATGCTGAATAACTGTCACCTCCTATCAAGGGCTGAATTATTTGTGTAATGATGGCTCACTTGCCTTCCAGACTACAACAGAGAAGTCCTCTTATTTTATTAGTAATAACTCTGCGCCTGGATAGAGTGAAGAAGGACTCCCCCAAGCAATGTTAGAAACTCATATATGTAAGTTAATTGCCAAGTGGCACCTTAAACCTAGGTTACGGTAGCCACAATGGACTATCTAGGTGCATCCCCCCCCCAATGAGATTTATTATCTTTCATTTCATTTCTGTACCACTTTATTATTTTTTTAAAAAGTGGTTTACAACACATTAAAACAACAAATAAAACAATCCAGAATAAAACAAATTAAAGCTTGAAGGAAAGTATTTCAGATCCTTCTCTATGTGACATTTTGCTTTCCCCATATTAATTTACCCTGCTTAATTTATGTAGCTGCCCCATAGCAGAAGTCATCTGGAAAACCAGTGTCGTGTAGTGGTTAGTGTTGGACTAGGACCAGGGAGACCAGGGTTCAAATCCCCACTCAGTGATGAAGCTCACTGAGTGACCTTGGGCCAGTCATAGCCTCTTAATCTACCTCCCAGGGTTGTTGTGGGGATTAACTGGGGAGGGGGTAAACCATGTACTCAGAGAGAGAGAGAAAGTTATCCTGCTTACCTGCTTAAAAAAGCAGGAGGAGCCAGCCAGAAGGAGATGTCAGCTGCCAACCTGGCACCCAGAGATCTCCATGTGGTCGAAATTTGACCCACGCCAGTAGCAAAATGTGCCCAGCTAATTTCAAACACTACCCCCAAGGCACACCAGATGGGAGAACTTCACTCTCTTAGTTTGGACAATAATCTAAAGGGGGACATTTAAAAGGAATGTGTTTTAAATGCATTATGTAGGTATTCAGATTCTTCCTTTGAGATTTATAATGTGATCTTATGCATATCTACTCAGAAATAAAACCCAACCAAGTTCAGTGGCGCTTATTCCTAGGTAAGAGTACATAGGATTGAATCTGCAAGATAGTACAGTGGTACCTCAGGTTACAAACTTAATTCGTTGTGGAGGTCCGTTCTTAACCCGAAACCGTTCTTAACCTGAGGCGCGCTTTCGCTAATGGGGCCTCCCGCTGCCGCTGCGCCACTGGCACACAATTTCTGTTCTCATCCTGGGGAAAAGTTTGTAATTCGAGGTACTACTTCCGGGTTAGTGGAGTTTGTAACCCAAAGCATTTGCAACCCAAGTTGTTTGTAACCCAAGGTACCACTGTATAGATTACCAATGATCACACTGCCAAGAATGAAGTTCAATCAATCTATAATAGGCAGAACTAAACATAACAAGAGAAAGGTTAAAGGGGGGGGGGTATACTATGAATGTAAAAACAGATATTCTAAATTGTGGTGGAAGTTTTTTGAACAAACATGCATTTGTTGCGTTCCCCGGAACTTCTGTTTTGAAAGAATGTGTTTCCAAACCACATTGACCACACTTTGCTTTTAGAATTAAAGGCCCTCGCATAATGCCTGAAGGCATCAATCCTCAGTTAAAAGATAGGTGCCCTAACCTCATTAGGCGATACACTACATAAGTTCATCAAATTCTGTTTGTGGAATTAGTTATATCACAGGTCATTTGTTGACTGGGTGCATTGGTTTGCTCCTAATGGTTGGCATTACACTGATTATTTACTGCACAAATGTCTAACAACACCTCTTAATAAAGAACAATTATCAAAAGCACTGACAGAGGTTCACTAGACTGTGAAAGTTAATATTTGCTTGGTGCTAAGCACCTAATTGGGACACAGCTGGCACTGTGGGTTAAACCACAGAGCCTAGCACTTGCTGATCAGAAGGTCGGCGGTTCGAATCCCTGCGACGGGGTGAGCTCCTGTTGCTTGGTCCCTGCTGCTGCCAACCTATCAGTTCGAAAGCACGTCAAAGTGCAAGTAGATAAATAGGTACCGCTCTGGTGGGAAGGTAAACGGCGTTTCCGTGTGCTGCTCTGGTTCGCCAGAAGTGGCTTAGTCATGCTGGCACATGACCCGGAAGCTATACGCCGACTCCCTTGGCCAATAAAGCGAGATGAGCGCCGCAACCCCAGAGTCGGTCACGACTGGACCTAATGGTCAGGGGTCCCTTTATCTTTTTAAGCAATTAATAGTGATATACTTCCCTCAGAAAGCCTAGAGGCCACACCAACTGCTTTGCCAGTGGAAAAATAGGTGCTGCTGCTGAAACAGAACTATCTCTTGCATGCCACTTTTTTGCTATTATCTTTTAAAAAACGAAATAGCATGCAGTTTTCTTTAAAACAATTTAAAATCAATCTCTCTTTTGCTTAGGGTCACGGGGAACAAAGCATTTTCCATGTTAAATGTCTTAGTATTTAAAAAATACATAAATGAAAAACACTGCCATTGGTGCAGCCTTCCACAGCTCAGTGCCCTCCTCCTGCTTTGAGCAACAACTCTCCTGCTAGGCTACTGTAACCCCTTGGAAAGCTCCAAGACTACGGTACCAAGCAGCCAGAAAACTTGGTATGATTGGGAAAGAGGACCTGCCATCTCTCTCTCCAGCTTTTCCCCATTGCTGTTGCACTGGAGGAGAGACAACGAAGCATGCAAAGAACTATCTAGACCAGGGGTAGGCAACCTAAGGCCCGGGGGCCAGATGCGACCCAATCGCCTTCTCAATCCAGCCTGCGGACGGTCCGGGAATCAGCATGTTTTTACATGAGTAGAATGTGTCCTTTTATTTAAAATGCATCTCTGGGTTATTTGTGGGGCATAGGAATTCGTTCGTATTTTTTTTCCAAAATATAGCCCATCCCCCACATGGTCTGAGGGATGGTGAACCGGCCCATGGCTGAAAACGGTTGCTGACCCCTGATCTAGACCCCACCCACAGGATGCCAACTGCATTTAAGCCAGCCTGCATTGCCTGCTTAGAGTGCAGCAACTTATGGGTTACTTTTGTTGGTTTCTGCTCTCTTCACTGTGCAGCGAAAGGCTTGTCACAAGACAATGTTTACATTCCACAGACAGCATTACTGTTGTGTTTCCCACGGGAAAAGGAGACTGGATGTGACGTACACTGGTTTCCTGTTTTTCACTGTTCACACAGTGTGATTCTCTCCGTGCTTCAGAGGAGAGAGGATGCAGTTTTCTGCTCCGGCAGAGACAAGATGGTTTTCTGTAATCTACCAGCTATGAAATGTAAATAAAGCAATTTAGAGTATGTACACATATTCCTCATCATTCCGCTGTGCACTTGGATGCTACAAATCAACATTTTGGTTATGGGCCCAGAAGACGCAGTCTTCGGTATGCCGGCAAAAGGATCGGAATGCAAAGGGACGGATCGGACGCTATCTGTTCTGCGCGTCAAGATGATTGATGAGGTATGTGCTACTGCTCCGGGCAGCCTGCCAGCATCTAATTAATGGCTTTATGGCTGGACTTTGAACTTTTAGGTCCGTTTGCCGGGAACAGGCAGCGGCTATCGCTATGCTGGGGAAATTGAAAGTAACTTTTAAAAGTGCTTTTGGGCTGAAGCAGCTGCTGATAACAGTGACGCAGCATGATTTTAGGGCAGCAGAGAGAAAGCTGTTTTGAACTTGCCTTTGGAATGAGGCTTGAAGCAGCAGAGACGCAGCTTGTATAAAGCAGCTTGTTTAAAGCAGCAGAGATGATGCAGAAGGCTAATGCCAGAGTCATGATGGCCCTTCAGGATGCTTGTGGGATTCCCAAGCTCAATAAGAAAAATTATACGGACTGGGTTATCTATGCAGAGGCTATTCTGCGGAAAGAGGGTCTGTTTGAAGTTATTACAGACACCCCCCCAGCTCCAGTTACAGATGCATGGGAAGCTAAAGATTCCAAAGCAAGGGGAACTCTTACATTGATAGTATCCCCAGAAGAGCTCTGTCTATTGCGTGATAAGACCTCAGCCAGAGAAATTTGGGACGCTTTGAGACAGGCTCACTTGAGGACAGAAGCTGGATCTACTATGCATTATTTTAACAAGCTGCATAAGATGGCTAGCTGCAGAAGGCTGGCTGATGCAAGTGGGGAATCTGAAGCCAATCAGCCACATGCTCAGCTCAGAGTAGCTTGTGATACTGCCATGATTCAGAATGAAGCAAACCGCCAGGGTGATAGCTGCATGGGAAAGGGGGAGTCTTCACAGACGTCATCCCAGAGTGCAGTGGAACCACCAGATGGCGCCAAAGCTTTGAAGGCAGTGAAATGCTACTCGTGTGGACGTCTAGGCCATATGAAGAGGGAATGCAGATATCCCAGGGCCAAGACAGAGCAGCGCAGCGAAAGCTCATCGCGTGGAAAAGGCCGAGGCAAAGGCAAAGGTCCGGTGTCCAGGACAACGCAGCCCAAAGCAATGGTCTCACGCTTCACTCCAAAAGTTGCAGAGGTCCAGAAGACATCTAGATCTTTCTTCGTTGTTGATTCAGCGGCAACGCACCACATGTGCAACGATAAGCGACTGTTCGTGTCTTTTACACCGCAGGAAGGTGCGATTCACCAGGCGGATGACCACACAATTCCCAGTAAAGGCTACGGAACTGTTGTTCTTCACAGTTTGGACTTATCGATACAGAATGTACTTTATGTGCCAGATGCCAAACATAATCTGCTCAGCGTTGGACAGCTGAATGAGCGGAACATTGACGTTTCCTTTAAGAACAAAAGGTGCATCATCACAAAGAAAAATGACTATGTATTGTATGCTGAATATGTTGATCGTTTATATGTTTTGTATTATGATGATGTTGTGCAGGATGACACTTGTTGCATTGCAGGTTCTAACAAATGTTTGCATGCAGAATGTATTCATGATTTTCATCGAAAATTTGGTCATTTGGGTTTTGAGGCAGTATCTAAAATGCCTGCCTTGGTTGAAGGTATGACTATTAAACCCTGCAGGTACCACATGAAGTGCAAGGCATGCGCAGCAAACAAGGTGAAAATGGCTGCGAAAGGTAAGGTGTCTAGTAGGCAAGCTACAGAACCATACCAAATTGTTCATGCTGATTTGGTTGGACCACTAGCGCCCTCTTTGGGAGGAAATAGGTACTTCATGGTTCTCATTGATGCATTTTCCAGGTATATTTATCTCAAGCAGAAGTCAGAGGCTTTTCCTAGGTTCAAGGAATTCTGTGCTTGGTTGGAAAATGTGCATGTTAAGAAGGTAAAAATTCTTTTCACTGATCGCGGGGGAGAATTCACTTCTCAGCAGTTTGAAGCTTTTCTGACTGAGAAAGGAATTCAACACGATTTGTCTAGTCCTCGCTCGCCATGGCAGAATGGACTTGCGGAACGAGCAAATCAAACATTGCTTCAAGGGTTAAAAACCTTGCTGCATGATGCAAATCTTCCAGAGAGTTATTGGGCCGAAGCTCTCTCATGTTTCACTTACAGTTATAATCGCAGGTTATCTTCAGCGATTGGTTGTACCCCCTATGAAAAGATGTTTGGCAAGAAGCCATACATCAAACACATGAAAATTTTTGGTTCTGACATGTGGGTTCACTCACCACAAAACTCCAAGTTAGACAAGCGTGGTTTGCATGGTATCTTTCTAGGTTATGAGAAAGGTTCTTACAGAATAAGGATGACTGACTCTAAGACAATTAAGCTCACAAGAAGTGTTGAGTACAATGCCAAGTGGGGGGAGAATGTGGGAATTTTCCAATGTTATCCTGATGACAGTGATGAGACTGAGGATAGTCAAAAGCAACCACAGCAACCCACACCCACTGATGAAAGTTCTGATTCTGAGTCTGAAACTGAATCAGGTGATTCAGAGGATTTCAAGAGTGCGAAAGCCTCTATGCGACCCTCTGAAAGCTCTGATCAAGAATTGGAGGAACCATTGTTCACAATAGGTCGCTTTTCTCCTAAGAAGGAAGAGGAGAGTGTTGAAGACTTAAGGCTAATTCGCAGGTCACAAAGAGCAACAAAAGGCAGACCTCCAAAGAGATTTGCTGATGAGTTTGCTAAGATAGCAGTAACAGCTGATAAAAGCTCCAAGAAGGTATTTGAACCTTCAAGTTTCCAAGAAATCCAGGATTTGGATTCAAAGGAAGCTGAGCCATGGTTAAATGCCATGAAGGCTGAGCTTGATTCCTTGGAAAGGAACAAAACATGGGAACTTGTTCCAGTAGTTCCAGGAATGAAACTGCTTGGAAGCAAATGGGTCTTCAAAGCGAAGACTGATCAAAATGGCAAGATAGTCAGACACAAAGCCAGATTGGTAGCCAGAGGTTTTGCACAGGTACCAGGTGAAGACTATCACGAGACCTACTCACCCACAGTGAGGTATGAGAGCATTAGGCTTATGCTCAAGCTAGCTGCAGAGGAGAATCTACACATTAGTCACCACGATGTGAATACAGCTTTTCTGTACGGATCTCTAGGTGAATCACTTTATATGCTTCCACCTGATGGCATACAGGTAAAACAGGGATTTGTTTGTGCTCTGAAAAAGTCCCTTTATGGTCTCAAACAAAGTGCACGGTGTTGGCACACAAAACTCACTGAAGTATTGTTTTCTCTAGGTTTTAAGCAAGGGAAAGCTGATCCTTGTGTATTTGTCAAAGAGGAGGGGCAAAAGAAACTGTATTGTTTGTTTTATGTTGATGATTTATTATTCTTTTGGAAAGATGTCACAATGTACAATAACGCCCTAGCTCAACTGAAAGAACACTTTGACATGAAAGATCTTGGTGAGGTAAACAACTACCTATCTCTGGAAATAGAGAGAGATCAAGATGGTAACATTCTAGTACACCAGTCACGGAAAATTGCTGATGTGTTAGGCAAACTAAACCTGATGGATGCTAACCCTGTAGACACACCGATGATAACAGGTTATCAGGTAGATGACACTGAAGAAGCATTTTCTGACACTACCCTGTACAGAAGTGTGCTAGGCAAGCTAAACTTCATTGCCAGATGTTCAAGACCAGACATTGCTGTTAGCTGTAATTTGCTAAGCAGACAAGTCAACAATCCTACTGTTAAGGATTGGAAAGCTCTGAAACGCATAGCGCGGTATTTGAAAGGCACTATGCATTACAGACTGAGATTTAACAATCAGAAGTCTGGTGGTCTTGAGATATTTGCAGATGCAAGTTTTGGAAGTGACACTACAGACAGGAAAAGCACGTCTGGAGTTTGCTATATGTACAATCAGGCTCTATTTGATTGGTCATGCAAGAAGCAAACAACAGTTAGCTTAAGTACTTGTGAAGCTGAACTGAATGCATTGTCTTATTCACTTAAGGATTGTGAATGGTTGTTACAATTGTGCAAAGACATGAAAATTCCTGTCAAATGTCCAATCCAGGTTTACCAGGACAACAAAGCATGTTTGGCTTTGCTGAATTCTGAAGGTTGTAAGCAAAGCACGAAGCACTTGCAATTGAAGTTGCAACATGCTAGGGAACGTATTCAGAAGGGACTCGTAACGGTGTCCTATATGCCAGGTAGTGAAATTCCTGCTGATGTATTGTCCAAGATTGTATCAACGGATCAACACTGTACCTATGTGCAGAAGTTGGGTTTGTACTGATATTGTACGAACACGCTGCCCAGTGATGTTCACAGAAAGGGGGAGGATGTTGGTTTCTGCTCTCTTCACTGTGCAGCGAAAGGCTTGTCACAAGACAATGTTTACATTCCACAGACAGCATTACTGTTGTGTTTCCCACGGGAAAAGGAGACTGGATGTGACGTACACTGGTTTCCTGTTTTTCACTGTTCACACAGTGTGATTCTCTCCGTGCTTCAGAGGAGAGAGGATGCAGTTTTCTGCTCCGGCAGAGACAAGATGGTTTTCTGTAATCTACCAGCTATGAAATGTAAATAAAGCAATTTAGAGTATGTACACATATTCCTCATCATTCCGCTGTGCACTTGGATGCTACAAATCAACAACTTTCCCCCCGTTTTAAGATTTATCTTGATTTTGTACCTGATATTTATAAAGTTTGACTGACACTGCTTCACTATAATATGGACTTTATGCTGTATCATGCTCATCAGATTGTTGACTTTATCCTAATTGTTTGAGAAGTTTTCTAACTAATTGTTTTTCAAATTGCTGCAGTGTTTTTATACTTCTTTGATTGTTTACTCTGAGCCACTTTGGGCATAGCCTACCATGGTAAATCTGCATATAAATTAATTTCAATAATCCAGAACCTGTTTTCTAGCAGAGCCACACAAATACACTGTACATAGTCTAAAGGGCATGGCAATGCATGCTTATAAGACTCTGGTCTGTAAGGCTCATAATCTAAGGCTAAGCAATGTCAACTTGGGCTAGTTTGAATGTAACACTAAGCCAAATCATGGCTTAGGTTCCCAGAGAAGAGACTGTGGCCAATCTTCCTGCTGCTGGCTGAGCTGCCATGAACTGAGCCATGGTTTGGGCTTAGTGAATCATCGAAACCAAATATCATGGTATGTCTCCCCCCTTATCCTTCAGGCAAACCACTAGCTGTAAACCCAAGAACTAACCTTGGTTAGAGTTCATGGTTTGGTCTGGAAGAGATAAACCCTGAGCCTGGGTTTGGAGAATATTCTCCACTAAACCATAACACAGCACAGGAGCAAAAGGAACTAGGATGGAGTGCAGCGGTCATGGCCACAATCTCTTCTCCCGGAGTTTGGTTTGGTTTAGTGTGCTGTGCAAATAAGGTCATTATATGCAGACTCCACAGATATCTTGTTTCATGACTTCTGGCTGTGGCTCAGTTATCGATTTCACACATAGAGTAAAGTGAATTTTACTCTTACAGGTTAAAAATAACAATCAAAGACCTCCATTGTGAGGTCCAGAATGCATAATCCTAAAAATCCATTTTACTAATGGGGAACACCAAGGGTGAGGCTAGTTCTAAGGAAACCAGTGAATCCATTGCAGAGAACTCACTTTCAGGGCAACTGTCAACCTACACAAATGCACTGCATTGCCAATATATTAAGCATCCAGAAAATATCTATTTTTAAAAACTAATCCAACACCCCCCCATATCACACACACTTTCTATCTCACACACAACAGAAGTCAAGTAACATGTCTCTCGCGCTCTCTTATGTCACCAATTCTAGCTCCATCAGCTAGGTTGGCTCTTCTTTGGCTTGCAACTGTTTGCTACCTTACAATACAAGAGAGACAGGCTGAGTTGGTGCCATGGCATCCATTTCAAATTTTGCATGTGGAGGCCAGCACTACACACTGTCTCCTAAGCATGAATACATGTCGAAAATTGATCAACTATCCAGAAGGGAAATCGTTTTGAAATGGTCAGTCCATATTCTTGATTTAAAATTGCACCCAACTGTATTGTATCCAAACATACCATATATGAAAACCTGCTTCATGATTTGAGGAACCATCATACAAATTTGGCTACAACATCTAAAGAGGTGTGCAAATGCACAGCAAACAACTTTCTAAAATATGTAGTAAATCTCTAGGCTGGTTTTCCACCAGTAAAGGTAAAGGTAAAGGTACCCCTGACCGTTAGGTCCAGTCGCGGTTAACTCTGGGGTTTCACGCTCATCTCGCTCTATAGGCGGAGGGAGCTAGTGTTTGTCGGCAGACATGTGGCCAGCATGACTAAGCCGCTTCTGGCAAACCAGAGCAGCGCACAAAAACGCCGTTTACCTTCCCACTGGAGCGGTATCTATTTATCTACTTGCACTTGACGTGCTTTCGAACTGATAGGTTGGCAGCAGCAGGGACCGAGCAACGGGAGCTCACCCTGTCATGGGGATTTGAACCACCGACCTTCTGATGAGCAAGCCCTAGGCTCTGTGGTTTAGACCACAGTGCCACCCACGTCCTGGTCTTCCACCAAGAGTCCTTCAAAGCAACTAACAAGTCTAAGAACACTTACAGATATAAATGAGGGGGGAAACCCAAAAACTATTATGCACAGTAGTGTAAAAACCATTAGAATATAAAAATAAAACAAGGCTCAGGAACCCTGTAAGACCCTAAACCCCACTTTCCTAGGAGTTGTCTCACCAAACTCAATAGGACTTACTTTTGAGTTTGTTTGTTTGTTTCCCATCCTTCCCAAGGCCTTCATTTCCTTGAGAACTAACTTTTATTTGACAATCAACTCCTCAACTGGCTGGACATGTTTTGGCTTCCTGGTGGGCCATTCTACTTTATTCTGCTGCTCCAGCAGTTCTGAAATGAGTAAGCCCACTGCAGTGAGTGTCTGAATTTCTTGCCAGCTTAAGGAATGGGTCCATCATAACCAATATGCAACTTATACACTAGGAGGCCACTAGATTACACTTAAGTGGAACTCTGATTTGCCACAGGACTGTTGGCCATAAAGGTGTAGCAACCATACATCTACAAGGGAAATAATTCCCAAAAGGTGTTTCTTTCTTTTGCTCTGATGCTGTGATTATGGATCTCCCAGGGAAATACTGTTTTGTTGTGTAATATTTTCCACCACTCAAGAGAGATAGTAGAAATGGTATTTTATGATTCTGCATGTTTGGAATTTCTTGGTGTAACACTAGGGCTGGTATTTCAGTGTTTTAAAAGAGGGAAACATGTTGAAAATAAGATACTTCAAATAACACTTTATAGAAGTATGGAAACAAAGGATAGCAGCTATGTCCCAAGAGCATAATGGCATGACAAGGAATATGCCAAGATAAAAGCCAACTGTATTCTGGCAATTTCATATAATATTTAATATTAAATTGGAAGTTACTGCGAAAGTAAAACTTGTGCATGCTCACAACAGATCAGCTAAAGTAGGACTGAAAAGGGAGACAAAATTTCTATTTCAGGGTTGCAAGGCAATCAAGTGAGAATACATAGAGCTGTGGAAGGACAAAGAGCAATACAAAAAAGCACTTTCCTTTGGCCATGTGATGCTATTTTACACTTATTCTAATCCTGCACTGTCCTGCTACACTACTGCTGTATATACTTCAATCACATTCATTTGCAGAAGAGTAAAACTGTTTGGCAATTGGTAAAACTGTTTGACTCCCTAGATAAGACCCTGATGTTGGGAAAGATGGAGGGCAGAAGGAGAAGGGGACGACAGAGGACGAGATGGTTGGATAGTGTTCTCAAAGCTACCAGCATGAGTTTGACCAAACTGCGGGAGGCAGTGGAAGACAGAAGTGCCTGGCGTGCTCTGGTTCATGGGGTCACGAAGAGTCGGACACGACTAAACGACTAAACAACAACAACAAAACTGTTTGGCAATGTTAAAATTGTTTTAATTATGCCTGTAAGCCATGTTTGAATGGCTTTGCCACGAAAGGCGGTATATAATTTTCTCAAATAAATAAATAGCAAGATACAGTAGCCAGAGAACCATGAATTATTTCTGCTTTAAAGGCAAGGCATACCTATACTTCATGTTCCTACAGCGTGTTTTATGCGAGTGCATCTCAGGCCATTTACAAGGCAGCAGTGCTCAAAACACTGCAGAGGAGAAAGAGTGGTTCCCACAGGAAACGTTTGGGAGTTGCTGCAGTAATGAATTAGTGGCCAGAGGAACACCTGCCTCCAAAGGCAAACATAAATATCTGTACATGTCAAGTGCGAAAACTGATTATATGTACACAGAGAGTGAAGATAAATTATTACATTCAAACAAAAATCCAAAGTCAAACAGAATATTACGAAAGCAAAAGAAAGCCACAGGAAATTGTTTGACAGCACTTTGTTGTCCTTCCCACCATGACTGTGATAGTGGGATAAAATGAGACTGGCAAAGCTTTATAACAGTAACATGAAACAGATTCAACGTAAGGAGGAATTCATAAAGGCTTGGGACCAGGTTACTTGAGGAATCAGCTCTTTGTACAAGATCATCTTCAGACGCCCTTCCCTAGGTGACCTCACCAAGCAGGGCATGACGGGTGGCTATTGGGGAGAAAGTATCGGTGGTGGCAGCTCGGTTATGAGATGCCATCTCTAGAGATACATGGCTGGCACTTTCTTTATACACTTTTCAGTACCAGATAACCCCTTAATTTTCCTAATCTTTTCAAATCTATGCTCTTTTAATCCATGGAACATTAGCAATCTGAACTATATTTTTAGTGATGATGCGCACCTTATTAAACAGTTTTACACACTGCCACTGACAATTGTATCCTGCATTTTATTGTTTTGTTGACAATTGCATTTTAATATTTTTGTATGCCATCCAAATAACACTGCTATTGAGCAGCAAATGAAATACTACACATAATAGTGTGTGTCTCTGGTTATAAATGAGATAGGTAGCCTGATCCTATTGCAATATTTTGTTACCATAGATTAATAGAAGCCTACGACATATCAACCAAAGCAACACCCTTTGTATGACAAGTGCACTAGCATTATCCAACTTTATGATAGCTCTTTAAATACAACTGACTAACCCCTTGATAGTGAATTATTATTTTTTTATAATAATTTTTATTAAAAGTTTTGTTGATACAATAGAGAAAAGACAGAATAAACAGAAAGTAAACATAAGAAAAAACAAGCATAAAATTTAACATCTTGCTGTACCCATCTTTTCTTCATCCTTTGGACTTCCTCACATCTCACGCTCCTGCATTCCAAATTTATAATGCTTTAGCCAGCAACTTATCACCTTATTTCAATTCTTATTGAACACATTTCCAATATTTTGTCCCTAATTTTGAAGATTTTTATCTAAGTCTTAAATATCTAATTTTAAACACAATGTTTATTCAAAATTTATTTTTCTCATGAAATTCACTCATTCTCATAATACTATCAACTAACTTAATGGGCCTTGTTAGTCAAATCTGTCATCCTTCCTAGCACTCATATAGTTTACAATGTTTTTGTAAATAATCCTTAAATTTCTTCCAATCCTCTTCCACGGCTTCCTCTCCCAGGTCTCGGATTCTGCCGGTCATTTCTGCAAGCTCCATATAGTCCATCAGTTGCATCTGCCATTCTTCCAGCGTGGGCAAATCTTGAGTTTTCCAATATTTAGCGACGAGTATCCTTGCTGCTGTTGTTGCATACATAAATAATGTTCGATCATTCTTTAACACCCTCTGGCCCACAATGCCCAGAAGGAAGGCCTCTGGTTTCTTGGGAAAGGTATACTTAAGTACCTTTTTCAACTCGTTATATATCATTTCCCAGAAGGCCTTCACCTTAGGGCAAGTCCACCAGAGGTGAAAGAACGTTCCTTCAGTTTCCTTACATTTCCAACACTTATTATCGGACAAATGATATATTTTTGCCAGCTTGACTGGGGTCATGTACCACCTATATATCATTTTCATAATATTTTCTTTCAAGGCATTACATGCAGTTAACTTCATACCGGTGGTCCATAACTTTTCCCAGTCAGCAAACATGATATTATACCCAATGTCCTGTGCCCACTTTATCATAGCTGATTTGACCGTTTCATCCTGTGTATTCCACCTCAGCAGCAAGTTATACATTCTTGAAAGTAATTTGGTCTTAGGTTCTAACAGTTCTGTTTCCAATTTCGATTTTTCCACCTGGAATCCTGACTTTTTATCCAATTTAAAAGCCTCTTTAATCTGAGCGTAATGTAACCAATCTCGCACTTTATCTTTTAATTTCTCCATACTCTGCAATCTCCAATTGTCTCCATCTCTTTCTAATATTTCCCAATACTTTGGCCATTTGACCTCCATATTGGGTCTTTTCACTGCTTTAGCTTCCCCTTGATAGTGAATTAAAGCACTAGTAGTTGGAAAAGAACTAGCTGCTATGCCAGCTCTTCAAATATGCAGGCCAACACATAATCAACCTTGCACCACGAGGCAAATGTATCGCAGGAGGCAAAGCTATGCTGTTTATGTGCTTCCTCAAAGCAGTGCCACTGATTGCAAAGACAAAGCAAGACACCTCCTTGCACCAGCACTTAGAGCTGCCCACTGTATCTATTGCTCCCGTATGGTAGGGCTTACAGACCGGGCTACAAAATGGATTAAACGGAACTGCAAATAGATTTCTCCAAGTACTGCTCTTTCTGAACTATGAGGGGAGAAGTATCAGCATCCTCAGGAAACCCTGTGGTTGCAGAAGTAAAAAAAGAAGCTTTAGGGAATAAAAATAAGTGAGCAAAACCCTGATGATGAAAGGGCATGGGGACAAAGAAAAAAATGGGGGAACTAAGGGAGAGGAATAACAGCATGAACACGGAACAGGAGAACTGCACCATGTTTCCCCGCCCTGCCTCCATCCCAGTAAGAGGCAGCAACACCATTGCTAAGGAGGGTGGCTCCATGGCACCACCCCAACATTCCTGCTTTCAAACTTTGATATCATCTTAATATATATTTCAGCGCATGGAAGTTATTGTTTGGATGAGTAAGAAGCAACCCAATTGATATGCAGATAATCTCTCTCCTGTTTTTTCACAAGATATCCGGGAAAAGTTTGGATTCAAGTGGGCGGACAGCTTTTCAAAAGACACTGCCATACTAAATGTTAAGTTATTTTAGAACTAGCAAGTTTTATTTTTTAAAAGAAAGTTCTCTGTTGCCCACTTATAATCTCTCCAACGCACATTGCAAAGTGCTGCATTATAAATTGCTACATTATTTTTTTTAAAAAAAACCTTTCACATCTCAAGCAGAAATATGGCTTCTGACAAGCAAATTTCAAGGAAATAATGTGAAGTGTGTTATAAAAGTAAAAATTAAATTAAAAACACTTTTTCTGTTTTTTAAAAAATCATTGTACAGTATTTGCCTTGGGGCTTTGGAATCAACAACTTGGGAAAGTCATATTTTTTATGACCTAGCTGTGTTTCTAAACACTTTCCCCCTATGAACAATGAATTTACAATTCTCTCCCTTTTCGGTTCTCCAAATGCTTATAAAGTATAGCAAAACATTGGAACAATATATTTCATTTTAAAGGCATTATTTGTAAAATAAGAAAGCTTGTGGTCTGAATATATTTAAGGTGATACCTTCAGGGCTCCTGCCCTTATGGTGAAAGGAGGCAATTTCAATAGAAACATTAACAAGCGTACATTCAAATTTTGACTGTTCCTGGGCTCAGAGTTTTCTGAAGACATCAAATAATTTGATTTTGATTTTTTTTGGGGGGGGGGGCTGGTGCTTCCAAACATTACCACTGAGAAAGGAAAAGCGCCCTTAAATCTTAAGATTGTAGAAACCCATTGTAAAATCTGTAATTAACCAGCTACTTCGAACAATCATTTCATTTCCCCCCTAATGTTTAAAAAGGCTGTTTAAATGCATTAAGTACTGACATAGCAAAATATCAGGGTCAGTTTGCTCTGCTCATGAAAGTATTAAATTGCTAACTCAGAATAAGAGGTCACATTGTGCATTTTCTAGCTCACATTAGAGCACGCGCACACACACACACACACGTATATTGGAACTGATAGCCTGAGTTTGGAAAATATGTAAGTAAAAATGAGCATATTTTGAAGATCTGTAAAAAAGGAATAATTTATAAATAAAATAAATTCGTATTTCAGTGCAAGAGCAGGTGCACACAGCACACAGTATACACACCTCTTTGTTTTGCTCAGGTTGAAGCAGCACAAAGTAAGACATTTCCATTTAATCACAATGAATCATACTCCCTTTCTGTCCTCCTTGCCTTTAAAAAGTTGCACCACCACCACCACAGTGTGTACAAAACACAAAACTGTTCAGCTTAAGTCTTTGGGTAGCATCTCCTTTGGTTGCCAGGCAACAGTTTCTCCTGCTCTACTGTTATTGTCTAACTTGCAAGATGATTTCAACATGTTTACCTGAAATCCCATGGGTTTGGAAGGTGGGGTAGTAAAAGACCCAAAGCCAATCTTGGCCAGCAATGTATACTTTTATCACCATCTGGAAAAGTATATGACCAATTAATAAGCTTAGCTTGCTCTTCTTATAAGTAAACAACTTAAAACATACACACAGAGGAAATGTATTGGCTGAAATCCAAAAATGGTGATATAACTGACTGTTAGGTGACTGAATTTCACTAAGAAGAATCTAGATTATGAACTGGAAGTGGCAGGATGCTTTTGCAGTGGGCCAGGGAAACCCAAATATAACAGTTTTAGTCTGTTTGAGAGGTACATTATTTATTCTCCCCAACTCATGTAAAGGAAAATATTATTTATTCTCTCCAAACTTACTTAAAGCAAAATAGAGAATGTATGAAGAAACATGATTATGTTATTCTGTATTCATTTGCAGCTCAATCCAAAATCTGCCTACTCAAAAGTAGGCAGATGTACTTCCTACCTAGTACTTGTGTTTACGATTGCAGCCCTAAGCTAACTATACCCCAGGTTCCTCAAAATGAGAACTGCAATTACAGCTTTGAAAGCACTGTTTAACCATTATTCATTAACTACTGCAACTATGGGCATTACACAAAATCTGTTGTTAAACTGCGTTAATCAACAAAGAACTGTTCAGAGCTAAGAGTATTTGAACACAAATATTAGCAACTCTTGTCTCAAGTCTCAAAGTAGGCAGATCAAATAGAAAGACAAATTTCTGTACCATAAATGACAAAGACATTAGGCAAGGAAAACTAAAGAACCATAAGAATCACAAAATAGGTCTTTGGGGGGGGGGTACAACTTACCTATACTGCAGGAAGGAGTTGGGTCTGTGTAACTTTCCCAGCTGTTATATTGTTGATGGACAAGGCTGTGGCAACTAGCATTGTCCATTAGGATTACATTAAGGGAAGGTGCACAGGCCCCAGACTAACCCACATTATGGGTGCTTAGAACGGGAAGAAACAGAACAGTGATGGAAGCCTATATTATGGACTCACTGACTGCTTCATAGGTGTGGACAAGTTCCACACAGGATTCACGGGAGTTGCATACTTCCCTCTACATGTTCTGTAAAATGGTAGTGAAGGACAAAACTGCAGGTTGAGAATGCACAGAAAAGCACTCAGGGCCTGTTCTTGAAGACCCCACCACACCAAGCACACTTCCAAAAGGTGGGAAAGACACAGAGCAAGGATTCAGAGGCTGAGCACAAGGGGTTTTAGTTCATTGCCTGTACAATAGAACCAGCTCTAATAAATTTTAAAACCTGCCTTGCTTCTTGAGAAGATTTCTTTACTCTTGAAATATAAACACTAAAAGCTTTCAGAGCCATTTTTAAACTGCCAAAGAGTGCTTATGCCAATAGCATCCATAATATTTCAACACAAATAGAACATTAAGTCCTCTAGTGCTCAGAAAGTTAAACACTTGCAAATAATTAAACATCTAGTATACTACATTGCATATGGAGGATCCCCACAGGGCTCAAAAGAGCCCTGCTTCTCTACTCTGCTTCTCTACTCTTGACCTCTCAGGATGTGCTGGCAGCAAAACACCGCATTATGGGAAAAGGGAGGTCTGGCCAAATCTCCCATGCACCCATCCAGCAGTTTGCCTCCACTTGATCACATTATGGAGCTACAGAGCTCCTGTAACTTGACTGAGTGAAGGAGCACAAGCTTTAAGGAGATATAGGAACAACAAACATACTTCTTAGTCATCCCTGTACCCTGGAAAGCTACCTGTGTGTGTTTTTGGTTCAGAAAATAACCGCTAAATCAAAAGGGGAGCCCTCTGGGCACACAGGGAAGGACTATATACCCAAGCAATTAAAAACTAAGTCAAAGTAAATAGCAACCCCTCTAAACCTAAACAAAAGCACAGGGCTTCCAGAGCCCTCTTTAGCAATGCATTGCTCTAAAAGCAAGCCTCCAGAACTCACTCCAAATACCTAAGGTGGTATGTCCTAAGGCACTGCCTTTCAGCAGTTGTCTGCAAAAAGTCCAAAAGTATTTACTGCTGAGAAAGGAATGAAGCTCAAATCACTCTAGGTACAGGTACAGCTGGCTAAGAGAAGTTGCTGCAATTAACTCAACCTGATTTTACAGAAATTAGGGCTCCACATCCATGATAGAGTCCAGGGTGGATAAAAATCAATGGTTTTTTTTAAAAAATAATAATAAAAAAGCCAGGGTTTTTTTATTTAAATAGGATTTTTAAAATAAAATGCTTTTGGAGGAAAATGCATTTGGCAAGGTAATGTCTAGTTTGGCCCGCTGTCAATTGTCTAGGTGGAACATCAAGGACAAGTGAGGGAGATAATACCACTGTCAATAACCAGCAAAGACGGGAACTCATCTAGTTCTGACATGTTTGTGCCCATAAAAGTGAAATTAACTCTCTCTTGTTTCCAAAATAGTGCCAGGTCTTGAATTTTCCATAGGAGACTAAAAATAGACTCCTGAAAGATGTGAACAGGGCAACATACTCTCTATTCTTAGCAAAGAATTTCTTCTGTTTTGTTACACAAACACTTCTGGTTTTGTTGGGTTTGACACAGAAGGAAATTGAGGGCTGGGTGCCCTCTCATTTCCCATGCTATTCCAAAGCAAAATGTAGAATCATATGAGAGAGCAGCATATTGGAATCTGTTATAAATTGTAATTAATATTACCTTGTGAAATGACAAATGGACAAGATGATTCCTGCAGCTGACATTACTATCTCAGACACAGAGAATGGCAATGTTTTATGAGTTTTACTTTTCAGTGTCTAACCTTCCCACCACTTTCCACCAGTGGTCAGGGATGATGGGAGTTGTAGTCCCAAAAATCTGGAGGGCCAAGTTTGCCTATGCCTGCACTATAGGAAATAAAAGACAGCTGGGGGAGCTCCATACTATTAGTAGTACAGGGAGCAAGAAATCTGTACAGTATTTGCTTTCTGGCTGTTGGACCATCCCTGGTGCTTGAAGAAACAGGTAGAAATTGCTTTGGCTCTTGTGCAAGTTGCAATGAGAATAATTAAGTTTGCCTAGCAGGCATCCTTTGGAGGACAGAGCCTATTCTAATTAGAATGGTTATATGTTAATTCCACCTATGGAGTAGGTTTTTTGACTAAGACTCAAAACCTATTTCCAGCAGTTCAGTCCATCAGACAATAATTACAGCCTAACCTTGGAAGCCCATTCAAATCATCTAATTATTTCACAAGAAATAGAGACTGGCATTTGAATGTTTAACATTACTACTAAGTAAGAGTGTGACATGCTTCCCTCCTGCTCAATACACCTTCTGTGGATTTGATTATATCCAATTGTGTGGTCACTTCTATCAGGACCATTAGAGACAGAACTAGGCAGTTGGCATGTGCTACTGTTGATATTATCCGCTTTATATTTTATTTATAGGTTCAGAAACATCTTGAGATATTGTCACCAAACTTGGCATGAGGTGGGAGTAGTGATATTCATTGATGTTGGGACACCAGGCATCATTTTGAATCAAAATGGTGGACCCCAAAGTTACTTTAGTGTGATTTTGCCCATTTGTTGGTCATGTTGCACCTGGGTTGAGAGGTATATGTGAATGTGCATGCAAATTACCTTATTTACTTGAATCTAATGCCCAGCTTTTTTGGCCAAATTACGCTGTGAAAGATAAGGTGCACATTAGATTTGATGGCACATTTACATTCACCAGCAAATACTTTATTTGGTTTCAAGGTTCTGAAAAGTGAGGTGCACATTAGATTTGATGGGACATCAGACTCGAACAAATATGGTACCCTATCCATTTTAAAACCACAATGTTTGTATGTTTCTTTGAATTCCTGGGCAGTGTTGGGCACTTCATATATATTCATTCATGTGTGTGTGTGTGTGTGTGTGTGTGTGTGTGTATATATATAAAATATTCCTCCCTGCCCCCCCAATAATATTTTAATTACACCTTCAATATTACTGAATCTTCTCCTGGATGAAGTTGTAAAGAATTCGGATTCATACAGTTCACACACAGATTCGCAGTAAGAAATAAATTGTGGCTTAACATGAACAAGCAACGTGCTGATACCCACTATCGAATCACCTCCATTTTGCTCTTCCCTGCCTGGAGCCAAGAGGGAAAAAACCATATAGTTTGGTTTAATGTTACGTGCAAACTAGTACTCACAGAAGTCAAGGTTTGTCATTGACAAACCTCGTTTGTCTCCCAGTTTCTCTCTCTCTCTCAAGCAGGCTCCTTACACAGGGACACTGCAATACTAAAAACTCAACATAGTAAGCACTATCCAACACCAACCATTTAATACTGCCCACATATGCAATACATTTTTCCAATATGCACAACTCTGACCTTGGAAAGTACTCCCTCTTTAAAATTACAAGTTTCATCAGATTTTTTTCAACAGCGAGCAGAGCTTACAGGTCTTATGCATCTTGAGATGGAACAAATCTGTGTGATGTCAACAGCTAATTAAAATAAACTGTTTCAGCAGGGAAGGGTGGGGGTGGGGAAATGCTATATCTATACAGTATTGTATTTGGTAAGATTTAACAAAGCAATTGCAGGAATATTTAGCATAGTATGCACAGGGAAGACATAAATAGCTGTATGCATTTTTAAACTTGCTTTATTTATATATTCTCATTTAACTGGAAAATGTGAGGTTGTGTTAGGTTAGCTATACAGAATACAATCCTGTTTCCCCAAAGAGCTTGGGGCACATCCAACATAAGTAGATAGTGAGATTTTTTAAACCAAAGCAGAATTTCATTTACATACAGAAATTTTGCAGAACATGACCCATATTTGTCTGCAGCTAGAAAAAGAGGGGACGGGGAAGAGAAAGAGTCTGGTTCACACATGATTTACATGTGCAACTTGGCCATTACAGATTAACAGCATAGAGAGGACTTTCAAATCACCTAATATCACAAAAAGCACAATGGGTGGAATCCAACCCAGTCATTCCATGAATGGAAGAAAAATTGTGCTCACACACCAATGTAAAGTGTTGTCTTTCATGACTGCAATACTCCTATGAATTAGAAAGTAGCTAGTCTACCATTTCTTTGTTCATTGGAGGTGCCAGTAGCTGGTTATGTACTGCTGTTTTTTTACCTGAGTTGTCTGCCTGTTGATGCATCCCCTGTCTGTTTTCACTTGATTCTGCACCATTAGGTTTTTCCCTTTAGTGGTAGCTTGGAGGTCTGAGATGAAAGTGTGTGTGAATACCTAACCTCTATGTCTTATTAAAAGCCAGGAACACTTCCGGTGGGATAAAGGCTTGGTAATGTGTTCTACTTTACAAACAGGGATACTGATGGAAGTCAGATATTACGCTTTTATATAGCCACCTTTAAACATATTTTAAGTCTTTCTAGTCACAAACAAAACTCTTCCATAGTTAAAATCACATACTCCTACTAAACTGAAAGACTTACTTCTGATATCTTTCCTAACAGATAAAAGGGGTACTGGCAAGCATCTGAGATGAGTTTGTGTTCCTGACCTTTATAGTTCAAAAGATGAATCAATCAAGTTTTTCTTTGAGGACATGACATGTAAAGAACTACATATAGTGTGTGTGTTTTTAACATTTGAAACTCCCATAAACACACCACAAGGGTTCTCTCACCTTCTGCTCAAGCACTGAAGTTAATGTTTGATGTGCACCAGTGTTTGTGAGGCAAATGATGCATAAGAAGGCTGATAATACTCAGATCTATCAGAAATCTAAGCTTCTGGCTTGAACCCTATGTAGAGGGCGCAATGCAAAGTAACTGTAGCAGATCTTCATTATGACCCACTCTCCCTTCTGGGTAAGCCATTCTAAACATACTTGAACATGGTCAGGTCACTCAAGTCAAGGACACATATTTCTGTGCTTACTTTATGAACATCTATCTGTCCACTACTTCTCCAGACCCTGAGCAAGCAGGATGCTCTCAAGTAAAGCTGTATAAACACTTGCTGGGGTGGGGAGCAGACAGGGAAGGTCACACTGCTTGGTGCCATTGAGAAGAAGCAGAGAAGGTTCACAAGACATAGAGTTGGTAGGGACCCAAGGATCATCTAGTCTAACCCCATGCAATGTAGGAATCTCCATGACAGATAGCCATCCAACCTCTGATTTAAAAACCCCAAATGAAGGAGAGTCCACAACCTTCTGAAGGAGTCCACTCCACTGTTGAATGGCTCTTACTTTCGGAAAGTTGTTCCTGATGTTTAGTTGGAATCTCCTTTCTTGCAACTTGAATCCATTGGTTTGGGTCCTAGCCCCTGGAGCAGGAGAAAACAAGCTTGCTCCACCTTCCATGTGACAGCCCTTTAGATATCTGAAGATGGCTATCATATCTCCTCTCAGACTCCTCTTTTCTAGACATACCCAACTCCATGCATACACAAGAATGCCACAAGTCATCTAAGCCACCAGCACCCATTAACAGTGACACAGCCATTTCCACCAGAGACACAGTGAACAACACTAAACAAGTTGTTCTTCATTTGAAGCAAGGAATCACCAGCAGAGATGGATTACAACTGTTACATTCCTGCATACTCATCTATCTGATCCCAAGACCAGTAGAGACACGATATCATGCTACATTAGTCATTTGTTTTTACCCTGACAGTTCTTAAGGTAAAGGTAAAGGTACCCCTGCCCGTACGGGCCAGTCTTGACAGACTCTAGGGTTGTGTGCTCATCTCACTCTAGAGGCCGGGAGCCAGCGCTGTCCGCAGACACTTCCAGGTCACGTGGCCAGCGTGACGAAGCCGCTTCTCACGAACCAGAGCAGCACATGGAAACGCCGTTTACCATCCCGCTATAAAGCGGTACCTATTTATCTACTTGCACTTTGGCGTGCTTTCGAACTGCTAGGTGGGCAGGAGCTGGGACCGAACGACGGGAGCTCACCCCGCCGCGGGGATTCGAACCGCCGACCATGCGATCGGCAAGTCCTAGGTGCTGAGGTTTTACCCACAGTCCCATTAATTAAAAGAAGCACAAGATACAGCTAAAAGGCTCAAACCAAAGACAAATTGTATTGCTCCCCCACTGAGACTGTTACAGAACTGCTTACGTGAAAGTTCATACTGCTCCCTGTATGCATCACGTCATCCCCCTGTTACTATGCAATACAATATGCAATATGTTGGTTTCCTCTGAAATTCACACAGGCAATCTACTTTTTGCACAGCCTACACACACTCTTTCCATTTGAAACAGTTATGTAAAAAATAATAACTGGAGAAAGGTTACTTAGAACAAAGATGCAGAGGAATCATAGTAATTTCTTCCTCAAGTTGTGCAGGACTAGTGCAAAAAAACCCCCAAAAAACCCTCAAAGCTATTTTGGGGCATTTCCCCCCAGTCAATTAACATCCTCTCATAATGCAGAACTCTGAGCCAATGTGGCAAGTATGCAATCCACTACATGTGCAGAACAGACATATTCAAAAGTATATTTCAAAGTTAAGTTAAATGTATAGAATCCCTTTTGAAAATGTTGTTTTACTCCCCCACATCAGCAGGTTTACATTCTCGTTCTCAGTTAAATGCTTGTACCAGGCTTTTAATAGCTTGTAATGATTGCCTGTGGCAGGGTAAGATTTGTCTCTAGGTGGCTGAACACAGAAGTTTTATAAACTTGGGTTGTTTTGCTCCTTCTCAGAACAGTAGGGGCCAACATAAATATGTCTGCAAAGAGGATTTTAGTATTCTGGGGGGGTGGACTAGTAATATTTTTAGATTCTCTCCCCCATTATATTTTATAATAGCAGTACCTCTTAGGATGCAACTCTGAATAATTGAGTGCAAAAATTAACAGATAAACAAGGTATAACAAAGATTTGCTTTGATACATGTATAACAAGAATTCAGTGATAACGTCCAATCTTATGCTGTAGCCAACCTGCTATAAGAGTATTTCTTTATGTTATTTATCTTTAGTTTCTTTTGTTTATTAATAAAAAATAATAATAGTAAAAACAAAGGAATTCAGTAACAAACAAAAACATCTTGCAAACAGTAACATACTATTAAAGAGAATCTGAATTAACTTTTCTATTTCCAGCTATCCAAGTTGTTTACATTTTAAATGAGGCAACATGTTTCTACAAGTTCACTGTTTATATGCGGGGCTGCATTTGTCTGACGCCACAATGAGCCCCATAATAACTTCTGTTCTCCTGTCTTGGGTGTGCTGCCCCATGGACAGGTATAGCAATTGCTGCTGCATGTTCTTACACTATCCTTACATCCATGAACAGATGACAACGCCTGCCAGGCCTAAAAGTACTGTCATAATCACAGCAGCAAGGAATGTGAGACTGTACACAGTTTGATACACTGACAAGCACTTTTGAAAACAGCTGATAATTTGCAGGGGGGGAAGACAATGCTGTTTTCGGAAACAGATGTAATGAGCCAAAACGCCAGCATCTGGTTTGAGATTTCCATTTCACAGACACCTCCAATCAAGGGGCCAATCCTAAACTGAAACAGGGATCCAAAATAAATAGGGTCTTCTCCCTCATTTGCCAACTGGGGGTAACTAAGGGCCCCTACAGAGTTGTGTTCTATTGCATTCTCCTTGGCCAATCAGCATTGTCTGAAGAGTACTGTTCTACTCAAGTTTAGGAGTTTTCAGCAAAAGAATAGGAACCCTGACTGACTGGGAAGTGTGCTTAGCGGGTTCCGCATTATCAAGGGAGTGGGTGCTGGCTCCCCAACGTATCTACTTGCCCCTTTACAAGTGCAAATTGAACACCTGAAGTGAGACAAAGCTCAAAGTAAACATAAATAGGACTACGCTGTAAATCTGTTGCTATATATCAGGCATGTCCAACCTGTCAACAAATGAGTTGCATTCAGCTCTTAAAGCATTTTTGTGTGCAATCCTTTGGGCTCTCTTTAGGGTTCTTAAAATCTTTCAGCTTTCAATGAACAAAAAAATTAGCCTGAGGGTTACAGAGGCCCTGCAAATGTGATGGCAAAGCTCAGGAAAGCTTTCGAAAACTCAGGAGCAAAAGATCGTATTTCTAAACTATGATTCTATTACTTTGAACATCAATGCAGGTGATCTGGAAATGTTGTTGGTAATGTGAGATTCTACCCTATGTATCCAAATACCTTTCCAGAAATTGACACTACAAAAGGCGACGTCTAGACTGATCACAATAACCAGTTAGGGTGAACAAGTAGCCTTGGCTATGGGTAGGAAATTCATGGCCTTATCACAGCTTGATTCATCACTGTGCCACATATTGCAATCAGTCGTCCAACCACTAAAATATATGTTAATTTTTTGAGGTTGTACACACCTCCATTATCATACCATACTCTAAATCTCCAAGGCAATATCTTGAGGATGCAAAGAGATTCAAAAGGGCACAAAGTGGAGCAAAAAGAAATAACATTTCCGAACCATTAAACTTAAATCATCCATACTTTTCATTTACAGCACCAACAGAATCAGAAAAGGCATAAATATACATATAGCAAAACCTCATTATATAACAGTTTTCTCTCACTAGGTTTTCCAAGATCATCAGGCAAATGCTAGCTGCTTTCTGAATTACAGGCAATGGGCAGCAGTAATTTTGTTTTATGGCTTCTAAGCAAACATGAAAACAGCCACTCCTACCAAAGGACACACAAAAGTTATTTAAGGTACGCAGGTTTCACAGTATAGCTTTGACCTTTTCCATTCTCAATTGTTTCTTCCAGTGACATGACGAGATTTGTTTTATGATACTCATAATTCAGAGGACTTTGGCAGGCATACAGAATCTCATGGTGGCATCATTTCCAAACAACTTAGGTTACCACCATAAATCAAGTCACATCCATCACTGGCTGATAAGCAGAACAACAAAATGTAAGTTCTCTAACTAGAGTCCTTATGCTACAAATCACAAGATTTGTAGCATAAAGACTGTGGTTAAGACTTCCATTATTTAAAGATTGCTGCCACAGAAAAATGAAACCACGAAACATAACTGAAGTCCCTTTTTCGTTCAAAAAAGTAAAGAGATTGAACTGGGATGGTCAAATCTTCAAAACTCTGCTATTCACATATTCTCTAAGCTGTCAGGGTAATGCAACAAATAGTGCTCATACATGTGCGGATGTCAAGCTGGCTCAACTACCTTGCCACTGCTCTCATATTAATATTTACAAAATGTAGATAGCAACTTTTGGTTTGGTGGTATTCAATATTTGACCAAGTAATCACACACAAAAAAGAGGGGGCATTTCATCCCCTGTATATATTAGCAGGGGATGGGAAACTTGTGGCCTTCTAGATATTGCTGGGTATTTCCTATCAGCCCTAGCTAGTATGGCCAATGGCCAAGGATGATGAGAGTTGTAGCCCAGTCACACTGGTTCCCAACTCCTCGTCTACAAGTTAGGGTCCCATGCTCAAACTCTACTTCTCCCACCTTTCAGAAGTCACTTTCCGGGCGTGGGGGGGGGTGTGAAAAAGAAGGGATTCACTCCAAATTGCTTTCAGGTATCCATTGCCTCCATTTATATATAGCAGCAGTGCTTTTTTCAGGGCGACGCATACTCCTAATCATTTTGTAAATTTAAGTTTGGCCTCATTGAGGGGCACTATTTCAATATGGGTAGGAAAATGAGAGTGCCCCTAAACAATTTTTTAAAGAAAAAAAGCACTGTATAGTAGGAAGATGAAAACCAACTTCTATGTTGACCTATGAACTTAGGACCCTTCTAGAACTCTTACCCAGATGGGCAACTAAATGTATGCCAAAAGAAATATTACATTTTAGGTACATACTTCCAGAAACTTAGGAAACACAGGGCACATGTTCACAGGCACAGTTGACCGTGCCCTCTTCTTATACAATCTGCTGTTGGTGAGTGTAAAATGCAATGATTGCTGAGTGTTGGTTGGTGGGTGTAAAACACAATGAATAATCAAATTGCTCTGTTTCTCTTTTAGTCTACATTTGTTTCCCTCCCCAGCAATAGGTGGTGCATAACTGAATGATTCCACACATCCAGAGCCGTAGCTAGGTAACCTTGCGCCCCTGGCAGAACCGTCCAGATTGCGCACCCTAGCCACGGACAAATTAGCTCTTCTTTCTGCCTCTCCTCCAACCCTCCTCCCCTTTTTACCCATTCAATTCACCCTCTATTTAAAACCATTTCTTACGAGGCAATAATCAATATTAATATTTATGGACATATTTTAAGCTGATTTTGCCCTCCCCCCCCATACCCTGCACCCCTGGCGGGGGCCCACCTTACAACCACCTAGCTACATCCCTGCACACATCTGAAGCAAGAGTAACTGCAGTAGTTTGAAAGGAAATATATTTGAAAGGAAATATGTTTTCCCCCCATTATGAAGACATTTTTGCATTACAACAAGCACGGGTGCAACATTAATAAGCCCCAGACTCATACACCCGCCCGTCTCCTTAGTTGCACAGGTCAAAAGCTTTTGCTTTTAAACTAGCTACAGTTCCTTGTAATGTCTCAAAACTTGCGTAACTGTGGTTCGTTCCAATTATGATTAGTCAAGCTATCAGAAAACTGTTTAATCCTGGTTTGTTTTAATGAAATGCAACTGTAATATCTGAACTGGACTGTATGCTGCAGCTGCTTATACTAAATAAGTTCCAGGGCTGTATTTTGGGCAGTTTTCCACTCCTACAAAGAAATCACAACATCTGTTTCACTGTTCACTTCTTAATTTCGCTTTGCCTAGGCACTGTGTTCTCATCCCCTGTGGCTTTGATTATTATTTTATTATACATCTCTGTGATAACAAGGCTCACATCTGCGACCAAGAAATGTTTCCCACACTCACTGGCCTATGGAGACTTTAATCCTAATTAGTCATCTCAGGAGGCTGTCATAAACCACAGCTAAAATCTCATCGAAGCAGCAATGTTTAAAATGGGCAGCTGTGACAATATCAATACAGGTGCAGGAGCAAAGCAAGCAACGCATTTGCCTTGCCATTTTTGCCGTCATTAATTTATTATTCAGGGACTGACATCTCCTGGCTAGAATGTTCTAGGTTCTTGTTTTTTCTCACGAGAAAGCTGAATAATTCTTACTTTCAAATGTAAAAAGCCATCATACCCATACAACACACTCTCATATAAGCAATTCAGGTACCAGTTTCCTCCCAATAATACAAGAGGTGCACAACATCTCAGGTAATAAGCACTTAAAAACAGAGCCTGAATTTCCACTGACTAGGACACAACATTTACAAATCTTGTCAATGGATTTTCCCTTCATTTCCTTCAGCGACATGGTTGGTCACACAAATCTCATATTTAATAGCCAAAAGGCAAATGAAAAGCAGAGATAAATGTTTTGCCTATTTTCAGCATGAGATCAGACAGAGTCAGTTTGAAAGGACACAATTCACTTGAAAAAATAATCTAGGGCCAGTCAAAATACCGAGTACTCATTTCTAGCAAATCTGGCCAACGGAGAGTCTCATAGGGAGTTTCAGAGATGGGACTGATCCCTATCAGCACTTCAAGCTGAGTCATACCAATCACTTTGTCTAATAAACATTCTAAGAGGAAAGCTACACAGATCTCCCTGCCGCAAGGCCCATTTCCACCTAACCTAGAGGGCAGGGCCCAGACTCACCCTGAACAACTAAAAGAGGCTCCCGGGAGGCTGGAGGGAGATTGCTGCTGCCTTGAGTGCTGGAAGGAAGACTATTACTGTATTATTACTATTATTACAGTGGTACCTCGGGTTACATACGCTTCAGGTTACAGACTCCGCTAACCCAGAAATAGTACCTCGGGTTAAGAACTTTGCTTCAGGATGAGAACAGAAATTGTGCTCTGGTGGCACGGTGGCCCCATTAGCTAAAGTGGTGCTTCAGGTTAAGAACAGTTTCAGGTTAAGAACGGACCTCCGGAACGAATTAAGTACTTAACCCGAGGTACCACTGTATTTCTAAAAAGCTTGCAAAGCTGCCTAACTAGGCTGATTCTGATCATTGCTAACAATGCAGTTGCTATTTAACCTGTGTAGTGGTCTAAGCAGAGATTTAGTCACGTGGGGAAGACTGTGTCTGTTGTCCCTGACTACATCATAAACATGTTTTCTCGAAAAATCAAAAGTTGGTCTTATTCTGTAACTGAAAGTTAAGTGAACTGCTTTTTCCTTTGGTTAGAACCACCTCATGAGAAGATCGGACTGGCTACCCTACTGTTCATAATCTTCTGAATGACAGACAGCTCAGCCCTTACATCCCAATCTTCTGGGGAAATAATAAACTCCAAATATTTTGCTTTGCATCAGGAATTCTGCAACTGTTTTCAGCAGAACCCAAAGCAGAACAGATATATTAAAGGCCACTTTTTCTGTGTAATCCAAGGATATGGAAAACGTAATTTGACTTTAGCAACAGAACGGTATTTATTATGTAAAATTTATATACCGCTTGATTGTAAAAAAAGAAAGAAACAAAGGAAGCCGTCAAAGCAAAATCAGCATTAACAGTGAGCACCTAGACAGTACAATTAACAGGCATGCATGTCACTTGATCACAGTCTATTGCAGTACAGTGAAATTGTTCTATGTAAATTATAGCAACTATTTCTTAATTCGTTTCTATATGCATAAATTAGCTCATACAAGTTTTATACAAATCTGTGTTTTCCTCTTTTGTCCTTTTTTCAGTGATGTATTTCCTTTGTGTGGTGAGTGTGGCGGGAGAATATCCAGGTGATTTGCACATGAATAACAAAATTCATGAACTCATGAACTTAGCATGTAAATGAAAGTACAGACAAACCTAAGGCCTGTATTGGGAAAGCCAAGCAAGACCCAATAAAGCCCAATATGAAGGAATCCCTGAGGCAGGCTCTTATAGGGCCTTGCTCCTTTACACAATGCATCTGTTGAGATGCAATTATTTTCACAATGCCTAGGTGTCTGTTACACAACTGTATCAACAGTATGATCTTTAGAGACAGATATTAATCACTAATACATGGGAACTGCCTGAAGCCTGGTAAAAAGAGGGAATTCAGAACAGCCTTGTCATTTAAATCTGCTCAATTAAAGGACACAGACAGGAGATAATGGCTGTGGCATCACGTTGTGTTTCCTTCCCATGTACGATTACTGTGCTATTCTCTCTCCTAATCCTGAAATGGTTGCTTTACTCAGAGTAACTGAATGCATAATATAATGCAGATTGTATTTACTGAACTCAATTTTCTCATCACTCGTATGACAGAGAGGTTAGAGCCCAAATGCGTTATCTCCTGACACACAGCCTACTGCCATTTAGAATTCACAAGAGGGCCCAAGCTAAGCCACAAACTGGGTCAAGGCCTCAATTAGGGAAAGGATAATGAATGATTAAACCCAGAAGGGTATGTATATCTCAAAGTTCTGACAGAAATGATCTCACCGTGCTAACTCCACAATTTGTAGCAGCCTTTCTTGTTTCTCTTAATTGTGGTTGTGCTGGAGGAAAAAATATTTTGATCACTGTACAGGCATACTGCAAACAATAAGGTCAGATCATCTCAAGCCTGCTGAAACTCAAAAGCAACATCCTTTTTGACAGAACTTTAAAGCAAGGATATTCAATTATGTCCTTAAGAGGGCAGATACCAGAGGAGAAAACAGGCAATTGCTGCTGAAGTTTTTCTCCTCCCAAACTATTTTAACTCTAACCGTTCTTAACCTGAAACTGTTCTTAACCTGAAGCACCACTTTAGCTAATGGGGCCTCCTGCTGCTGCCATGCTGCCGGAGCACGATTTCTGTTCTCATCCTGAAGCAAAGTTCTTAACCCAAGGTACTATTTCTGGGTTAGCAGAGTCTGTAACCTGAAGCGTATGTAACCTAAAGCGTATGTAACTAGAGGTACCACTGTATTTTGAAAACCCAATAGCAGCTGCTGATACTGTGTGCATAGTAACATCCTGTAGCAAGGTGGTACAGTGGTACCTCTGGTTACGTACTTAATTCGTTACGGAGGTCCGTTCTTAACCTGAAGCTGTTCTTAACCTGAGGTACCACTTTAGCTAATGATAAAACTTTTGGTTCAACAATAATGTGTTGACATCTTATTCTTTTGTAGCTAGTCTACAATAGGACTGCTATTACCTCGTTTTGTTTTCTCGATGTGTAGAAAAATGTTTTCCATTTTCAGCAACGTTTAGCTCTCATTGCAAACACACCCACATTATTTTAATACTGTGCTTTTCAACACCATTCTTTGACCTTCCCTTCCTTGCCCTTATTCGTCCTCATCTCCCTTTAATCTAATTGGATCTGGCAACTCACAGCAATTTGTCATCTCCCTTTAATCTGATTGGATGTGGGAAGCCACAGGATTTTGTCATCTCCCTTTAATCCGACTGGGTGTGGGAACACACAGGATTGTCAATGCTAGCAGTGTACCTTACATGATTAGCATAATCATAAACAACATGACATAATTACTTTTAAAAATACCTGAGTTGCCAGAGTCAAATGGAACAAAGTGACACTATTGCAAGGAATAAAGCAGAAAACACAGGAAACCATCAAGAGAGAAAGAACACAGCCAGAAAAGAAGAGTCACTTACCCAGCTGTGCATTGGGGGGCAGAGGCCGAAGGGGTGTAGGATTTCAGGGTGGATGGTGTAAGTGAACAGGAAAAAAAGTGTCAGTTTTGCCAGCAGCTTGACAAGCAGAGAAGCAAGGGGTGGAACACAATATGGGCTGACTGGAAGAAGCTGTAACAAAGAGACACACTTCTAAATGCTGCGCTTATGGGGGGGGCTGGGCCCACTTAGAATGTGAATGCTCTGCAATCCCTTCATCTAAGTTTAGGTTGTATGTATGTATGTATAAATAAAGGGACATGGGTGGTGATGTGGGTTAAACCACAGAGCCTAGGACTTGCCGATCAGAAGGTCAGCGGTTCGAATCCCCGCGACGGGGTGAGCTCCCGTTGCTCGGTCCCTGCTCCTGCCAACCTAGCAGTTCGAAAACACGTCAAAGTGCAAGTAGATAAATAGGTACCGCTCCGGCGGGAAGGTAAATGGCATTTCCGTGCGCTGCTCTGGTTCGCCAGAAGCTGCTTAGTCATGCTGGCCACATGACCCGGAAGCTGTACGCCGGCTCCCTCGGCCAATAAAGCGAGATGAGCGCCGCAACCCCAGAGTCGGTCACGACTGGACCTAATGGTCAGGGGTCCCTTTACCTTTACGTATAAATAAACCATGTATCATAAAGACACCATAGCTTCTGTTGTGCCCCATTATCCCAGCACCAAGAGGTAAAAATCTGGCTTGGAGAAAAGCCAATCAGTCCCTCCTGTGATGGTTTAAATCATAAAGGGGCATTGTCTCTTGGAGTTTAAATTATCCTTTCTGGGTAGGTGGGGGACTTGGTAGAAGCACATCTAAATGCAGGTCTGATCCAAGCCCAATTTTCCTACTTTAAAACCCAGGCTGAATGGTGGCAAGCATTAAAGCCAGACAACTCCCTTAAGGCTAACTTCCAGCCTAGTCAGTTGAGACACTGCACTTGGCAGACCTCTCTTCTAAGGGAGAAAATGGTAGCATGAGATGTGCATCCCTCAGCCACAACTACTTTGGGAGGAAGGTGGTGAGGATTGAACACGCCCCATCCATCCCAATACTGCAACTGCAAAGCAAAGATAGGGGGAGCTTTACCAAAGAAACTTGGCCCTTCCCTATTTGGACTCTTACCATATCCACAGACAAAGGACTGACTTGTCAAATACAAGGAATTTTATTCCCAGATTTTAAAGAGTTGACTGCTTTCTGTTGTTGTTTTCTTTAAGTGCAAATTTAATATCGCTGATGAGCAAAAACATACCTAGCTAGAATTCAGGTAAGTAGGTGACTTTATAGAGGAAATTCTAAAAGGAGACCTTGCTTATGCCCTCAGTGGCCACGGAAACAATAAGCATGATCCAGTTTAACACAGATCTGGGAAGAAGTGCCAAAAGAGATTTCTTGGCCTTGTAGACAATGTTTCATTGTGTCTCATAGAATGTAGTTTTGTTAAAGGCCTTCACTGTGATCTGCAAGATGGCGTGTACACTCATGAGTATAGATGGACAATACTCACGTATTCCACTAAAGCTATCAACACAACATTAGCATTCAGTAACATGCAGTCCTCTGTAACTCATATCTTAAAATAGCTGCCTGTCCCCGAGATGATTCCAGAGTTTGCCAACTTAAAAGAGGCAGAATAGGAGGAATACACAGTGGTACCAATCTTTTCTTAAGGGCACCAGTCAAATCTTAAGGTCACCACACCAGCTCTTTAGAGACTAGGTCAGAAACAAGTGTGACAAAATTAGAGCTTTAGATGACCCTGTAGAATTCTATGATTCTAAAACATACTTTTCCTGGATATCTAATCAAACCAGTGATCCAGCCACAACTTTCCTGCCATTAGGTGAGCCCCACAATGTTTTCGTTTTAAATCACTTCAGCAAAACAGCCAGCTTCCTTGAGTAGCAGCAAAACAGATGGCAGCATCACATAAAGTGTTAGGTAAATTAAATTAGTATATTCAAAATAGCTCCTTCCTTTGAGACCCTCCTTCAATTATACTCATTTAGAGATAAGAAGAGACAGACATTAAGAAACCAGAATACACCTGGGTTGTTTGCACTTGCTTTACTAATTGCCAGACTGGGATAATAAATAGCTCTTAAGTGCACCACAAGAGAAACCTGGAATTACTGTTACCCTATGTAGAAAGTTGAACAAGTGTTGACAGTCCAGTCTCATGACACTGGCATTTCTAATTTTACCAAACAGTTCAGAATGCAGGTCTTGCTGGCTAAACTGTGCTGCAAAACACTGCTGTTCTGCAGACCAGCTAGAGAGAAATAAGGGAAGAGCAATAGCTCAGTGGTACAGCATACAGGGGTCAGCAAACTTTTTCAGCAGAGGGCCAGTCCACTGTCTCTCAAACCTTGTGGGGGGCGGACTATATTTTGGAAAAAAACCACGAACAAATTCCTATGCCCAACAAATAACCCAGAGATGCATTTTAAATAAAAGCACACATTCTACTCATTTAAAAACACGCTGATTCTCGGACCATCCACAGGCCGGATTGAGAAGGGTATTGGGCTGCATCCGGCCCATGAGCCTTAGATTGCCTACCCATGGCATACACTTTGCATGGATTTTTCCATGCAAAGATTACAGGTTCAATCACCTGCATCTCCAGGTAGGGCAGGGGCAGACTCTAACCTAAAACCCGGGAGAGCCACTGCGAGGCAGTGTAGGCAATATTGCACTAGATCAGGGATGTCTAACCGGTCAATCACGATCGACAGGTCGATCTCCGGATGTCTGCTGTCAATCGCATGCTCCCTAGCGATTGCTCTCCAAATGCAATGCATTTAATGTCTGCACCCCTGGCGTTTTCTCTGTTTCTCTCTTTTTTGCAGCAGCAGCAGCAGCAAGATCTGATACGGAAGCTGGCTAAATCGCAGTATCAGAGTTTTCAGTAAGAAGTGATTCCCCCCCTCCCTTAATTATCATAACTAGTTTCCCCCCCCCAAAAAAAAAGCTTAATAACTTTGGTTTTGCCCCTCCTTTCCCCCCTCCATGGGTAGATCACTGCCAGTGTTTTTATACTGGGAGTAGATCGCAGTCACTTGGGAGTTGGACGTGCCTGCACTAGATGAAGCAATCGGTCAACTGATTAAAAACTATATTCGACAGACAGAATAGATGCAAACAACCATTTATTAACTACCATAGTGCCTTGCCAAGGAGTGGCAATAAATTTAAGACTCCCCTACTTGCTTAGATTCCACTCTCCACCTGGCAAGATAATGCCAAGATATTGTCTAAAAAGAATCTCTTACACAAACTAAACCCAAATCTGTAACACCCATGCATGAGATGACCCCAAATGATAACTGATATTATTTATATACTCCTAATTATGCAGTGATGTAAGTGTGGCATATCAACTTATGTTACAAGCATTTTCACACACTCACACCCAAATTTTGACTTCACAACAACCTTGTGAAACAGGGAAATAGTGCCTGAATCTGAATCTCCAAAACGTGTGTGACAGAGCAGAGTCGGTCTACACTGCACCGGTTCCCACTGTGGCAGCCTCACATTATGTTATTAGAAAGTCAAGGTTGACGTTCAAGGGATTCTTCAGTCTTACATTACATTTATGAATTGGATCATGTTACTTGTCCAGTTCAGCCACATCATTCTGGATAGATCAAAAGCCATAATGAATAAGACAGCTTTAACTGTAAGCACACACACACACACACACACACACTATGGTGATTTAAGATGTCTTTCTCAGAAAAAAATCAAAGCAACAACATTGTAAAATATATAGATACTAAAGCTAATAAAAAATTAAGTATTTTCAAATCTCATGTGGTCCAAGAGAACTCCACAGGCTCATGATCCATTTCAGGGCTCAATACAAGATGCTGGTACTCACCTATGAAGGCTTACATGGTTTAGGAACAATGTACCTCCAAGGACATCCTCTCCTGAATCAACCTACACATGGACCCAAGTCACCTGCCCATGACATCCTCCTCCTCCTATCTAACCTGGAGGGGGCAACCAGGGACTGGACATTTTTTATTGTGGGACTCTTTGCATTGGGAAGCTTGTTTGGCACCTATGCAGTTATCCTTTTGGCACCAGGCAAAGTCCTTTTCCATTATTACAGGCTTAAGCTTCTTGGTCCCACTTTTAATTGTGGTCCCTGTCATTTTATTTTTTAAATGGTTATTTTATCTGGAAACTGATGTCAAAGGGCAGTACACAAATGTATCAGTCTGTAAACAAACATGTGCTTGAATCTCTTTGCACTTAAGTCAGCAGGATTTTAAAGTGCTGAGCTACAGCTGGATCAGTAAACAAGAGCTACCCATTAATATTCAGTGTTGATTAATATATTAAAAGGGAGTGCTACATAGAGCGGGAAGGCCAGAGTCTACCTTCCACACACAACAGCATCACTCTGGAAAAAAGAAAATAACACAGAGGTGGACTTCCCCTTAAAAGCTGCTGCTCATTTAAACATGGAACTCATTATTGCTCTGTCTTCTCACAAAATCCCCAAACCCTGAGGCAAGCTTTGGGCACCTGGGGAGAAATAATGAAACAAGCCGTGTAATATCTCTGACTGCCTGGTTTTGACAGAAGGATTTAATTATAAGCCAGGCAGAGACTACAGGGTGTAAAGGTAGAAACACAAATTAAAGTTCTGACAAATCTAATGCCAGGTCAGAAAGAAGTGCACAGTACAATTATAATCAAGGGCATCTAACTAAATTCACTTTTGTAAACAAAAGAAACCTGACAGATTTTGGCGTACGTAATATAATTGCTAAATAAACAACATGGGATTGCTGCTCCAAAGCCATCCAGTAGTCAAACAGGCAGCAAACACCAGGTAAGAATGGCTTGTACTTTCAAGAAATGAGGATGCTAACCTATCCTGCACCAATTTATACCAATTGCATCTTGCCTCAACTTCAACACAGAGCCGCTCCTATCTGCTCCATCACAAGGAAACACCTCCCTTTAGCCATAATAGCAAAATGTTCAGGAGTAGCATGCCTCTGAATACCAGGCATTGTGGGAAGGTGGGAGGTTGCAGAGAGTCTCACTAGACAAAGACACAGAAAAGGTATTTGAAACAATAAAATGGGTTTAGAGTTTAAAAAGCAGTTCCATAGCTCATGAGCTTCTCTGCAGTCTTCAGTTTCTGGGAGCGCCCATGGGAAAGACATGCAATGTCAAGAGGCAGCATCATTGCCCAAAGACATTCTGAACCTGGAAACATGGGAAGAAGGATGTGGCAGGGAGGATGTTGAGGGCCTTGTCGTGTCTTGGAGCCACTACAAGCAGGAAAAAGGGAAGTGGAACCCTCTGTCAGGGAACTGCCATCAGAGCAGGTGGTGGAAGGGCTCAAGGAGGTTAGGAGAGACTTAACAGCAGAGGAAGGAACCAGCAGGGGGAGAGAAGGAGCTCCGAGGGAAAGGGAGTCGGAAGAAGGGCTCTGGGACACTTCCAGCGAAAACAGTGAGGAGGTTTCAGGACCTCCTATAGGGACACCCACACCTCGCCGGAAACTGTCACGCCGAGAGTCCAGATGACGCGTTTCCGTTAAGGAGCTTTTATGTTGGAAGAGATTCCGCAAACGCCCACTGTCGGATTCTGCCAGCGACTGAGGGAGCCATGCTTAAGGGCTCCGCTAAAGACAGAGTTTTGCTAAGCTGAGCAAACCCTGAGGGACTAAGCTTTTACGCACAAGCAGCTCATCATCCCATCACACCCTCAGTCACCTTGTCTAAAATTAGGAGAAAAGCTGCAGCCACCAAATTTCCCCCCAAAAATTCCTCCCTTCCCTAATGGTGGTGCTCCCCCCCCCCCAACCATCACACAAATAACTAAGCAGATTTAGAAAAAGGAAAAAGAATAGTGGGGAGATGAAAGTGATAGAATAAAAACAACAGTGGAAGAGAGAGCAGTCTTCTCCTTCATTCCAGCAGCAGCTCCCTAGCCAAGAGGCCTGAGCTGCATCGTAGCCGAGAACAAAGTAGCCAGAGACAGATATGAGAACTTAATCACTCATCCGTAATTCACTCGCTCCTCAGTAACTCAGCACTTCATCCTCTCTCTTTTCTAGTAGATCTCAGGGTTCTAAGTAAAAAAAAGTAGATCCTGCATTTGCAAGTGTGCCCATCCCTAGTTTAGATATAGCCACCTGAGATGTTTCTCTCGCTTGTTGAATTATTGTATGTACTCATATTCTGGTGTTGAATAATTATCCATCAAAGATCCCTAGTGCATCCTCTGTCTCCCCCTGCTCCCCCCCCCTTAATTTAGGGAATGACTATTAAGCCAGCTGTAGCCAAATACCTCTGTAGATGAAACCATTTTCCCAGTCCTGTAGACTCTCTTCAATATTTCTGAGAAGTGACTGGTTTCATGGAAGCATAGAGGCTACTTTGGTAGCAGGTTAACAACCTGCTGCTTGCATTATCTGAGAGATACAGCACTACCCAACACTTCAGTCATTTCTGCTTTCCAACTGAGCTATGCTTCAATTTGCTTTAGCAGCACTCTGTTTTATAAGGCAGCGATCTTAGACAAGCAATAGCACAACAGATTATACAACCTTTGAAATCCCTCCCTTTCCTCCCAGATTACAGTTCTATATTTCTGAGTGGCTTGAAGGTGACAGGAGCCTGCTTTAAAAAAAAAAAGTCTTGCCTTCTGGAGTGTTGCAAAAGCTGGATAATAGCCAATTCCATAGTTGTCATCCTGAGATGACAAAGCAAATAGCAATCTAGGAAATGCTTAATCAAAGGAAAAAAGCATGTGTATGTAATACATACATGCATACATTATTCCAAAGACAAAGACAAGAAAGCTTATCTCACCTCTCCAGTGCTGGTTCTTTAGGTGTGGCAGCTGAAAAAAAACCTGTTACACAAAGTTCATGTAACACTGTCAGAGACTCTTCTCTATCGCTTCCTAGACATGACATCGCAGATAGAGAATACTAACAACAGGCAAGATGGACAAATCATTTGTCCAGCTGCCTTCATTGGGAACAGGATATCTGTCTTAAATAGGGAATATTCATTTCCCCTCTTCAATTATCACTGTTTTTGCCTCTTCAATTCAGACTAATACACTTCAAATTTTACATTACAGAGCAGTTCAACACTTCTCTATGACTTCAGGCACTCTTGGAGGTTTCAAAAGTTTGTGGGGTGAGTCAAAGAATTCCCATTGTCTGTTGCAAAAAGAAAGAAGTCATGTGCCAACTAAAAACCATGGCAGACAGATCTGCAAGGGTGGCAAAAAATAAAATTAAAATTAAACTGAGGGGGAAATTACTTTAGTAAAAGCTGCCTTGCTCCTTGAAGACAATATAGAATATAGTTACAAAAGTTGGGTGCCACCCCCACTCTCTGCAAGACTCCGTGGGGGTCCAGACATTCACCCAGGGTCTGTGTCCCTTTGGAGAATTGAGACACAGTGAAGAGTGTTGTAGCTTTAAAACAGTATGGTTTTTTTCCACCTTCAGTCTGAATGGAGGGAGTCCAGATCTTACAGCATGGTCATTTCAGTGGGGCTTGTCCCCCACAGCAGTGCAACCCTGGAGCAGTGGTGGCTGCATGCTCTGGCACCGGGGGGCGGAGAGGGGGCGGAGGTGTGGCTGGCATGGCGTGCGTCCTGGGGGCGTGGCATTCCACCCGCAGGGTCGCGGTGTGCTGTTTGCGGGGGCATGGCACACGACACGGGGGGTGCATGGCGCATGTCTGGGTGGCAGCTGCGATGGTACTCCCTTATGATGCCAGGGGCAGTGCGCCCCCCCACCCCCCTGCCAGTGCCCTGGAATCAGTGACATCTCTCTCAGCCAGCCTGCCCAAGATGGATCCCACTCCTCCCCCCTTTCTTCCCAACACACCTGCTAAAGACTTTCTTTTCCTGACATTTCCAACCCACACCCCATCACCATGGCAGCCTCTGTCTGCCCAGACCCAGCCTCTCAGATGGGCCATCAATCCCTTTTGTCATGTTGATGCCTCTATCCCAGATGAAGCCCTGGACTTGGAAAGAAAACTTAGCCTATACTTTTCCACTGACCTCCAATCTTCCCATCAATACTTCAAATAATCAAAATCCTACCAATTATTAATTTCTAGGGTTCAGTGGTGTCCACCCCAAAATCTATAAGTTTAACAATCACTGGTATTCGGAGTAGAGCATTAGCTGATATTAATGCACAGGAGTTTGACCAAACTGCAGGAGGCAGTGGAAGACAGGAGTGCCTGGCGTGCTCTGGTCCATGGGGTCAAGAAGAGTCAGGCACGACTAAACGACTAAACAACAACAACAATGCACAGGAGAATCCTAGGGGAAAACTATGACAAGATACTCAGGACCCAGATTGCAAGAATTTTAATTTCCCCCCCTTCTCCAATGTTTAAACTACAACTCCCATCAGGCCCAACCAGCAGGGCCAAAATGGCCATGGATGATGGTGTTTTAGACCAACAACAGCCAAAGGGCCACAGATTCCCATTCCTGCTTTAAGGGAAAAACCCACACCTTAAAAGTTGAGTCTGGGAAGAAAATGGTAACCAATAAAGACACTTTAAGCTGATCATATACTGCCTATTGAAACTTCTACCCAACAATAGATGGGCATGGCATTTTGGATCAGTTAATGTTTCTGAGATTTATTAAGTGGGTAGATCATTGCTTAAATACTGATTTAAGGGGTTCATTAGATTACTGTAAGGTAAGATCTGTCCAAAAATAAAAGCTAAAATAATAGCAAATACTATTTTGGAAAAACCACCAAAGAGAACTAGTAATTTCTGCAATACAGCGCAGAGTACAAGCACTGAACTTTTGACTAGTTACTCCAAAACAAACAAAGACAGTGTCACAGGCTGTTTTATTACTACTTCCTCTGAATTACAGCAATAACCAGAAAGACACAGAGTTTACATTAATCTTAAAATGAAAAATAAATGGTCATACGTATTATCAGCACTCTGTCCTGTGGAGCTTGTGACATATTGCATTTATTTATATATTTTACCTGCCTTCACTTGAAACGTCAGAATGGATTACATCATATATTTATAAATAAAGAAATCAGTTATTTATTTAGAGCATTTGTTCCCTGCAAAAAGGCTCCCATACTGGCTTTCATAGCGTCATTTAAAAGATGGCAGCTCTTGCCCATATCTTACAGTTAACAACAAAAACAAAAAAGCCCCACAATATGCAAGGGAAAGGGAACGGGGGCGGGGGGGGGGGGAGGAGGGGATCAAACTCAGGCATCAATTCTTAAACCGTAATAAACAACCCCACCCATAACTCCTAAACAATATCCATGCACCAGCATTAATCAGCCATTCAACATAAAGAGTTCTCTGTAGACCTGTACACTGCCTTCCCATGTGCATTTTAACGTTTTGCAGAGGATGATGTCTAAAAAGAAGTCTAGAAAAAGACGTGACCGTGCCAGCATGAGTTCTCTTTCCTCCTATAGGAAAAAGTTTTGATCTGAATGTTATTATAAACTGACCATGCATGAAGGGGCAGATGAAGAGTACAGTGGTACCTCGGGTTAAGTACTTGATTCGTTCCGGAGGTCCGTACTTAACCTGAAACTGTTCTTAACCTGAAGCACCACTTTAGCTAATGGAGCCTCCTGCTGCTGCCGTGCCGCCGGAGCACGATTTCTGTTCTCATCCTGAAGCAAAGTTCTTAACCTGGAGCAATATTTCTGGGTTAGCGGAGTCTGTAACCTGAAGCGTATGTAGCCTGAGGTACCACTGTAATGGCTTCCTATATTTTTGGACCTATTTTACAAATAACGTTTGGGAGAGCCCACATTTTTGCTCTCCCGATCTTTCACACAACCTTTAGCTGACACTGGCTTTCCGCCATGGTTATTTTACTCCCTGTCCCACCAGCACCTTCACTGAAGCGCAGGGTGGTCCAGCTTTACATACCAAATGGACTGCAAGAGCCTGCTAAGCGAGGCACAGGGCTTTGGGAAGCAGGCCTGAGATTCTGGCAGGTCCTAGAACCCTCTCACCTCCTACTCAAAGCTGGGAAAGTGCTAACTAGATTTTGAAAAGGACACTATGAGAGCCCTCAAACCCAGCACTTTGCTTAGCTGGCTTTGGAAAGGCAGCACAAGGGCTGGCGGGGGGCAGGCAACCAAGTGTTTCTGAGGGCTACAGAAAGAGGCCTCGAGGGCTGCATGCGGCTCTTGGGTCACATCTTCGATTATCGTGGCTTAGTGTTTTTGGAAGATGGAGAGTGGGTCTGTGCTTTTTGCATTTCATCAGGCAAGCTTGTCTGCTTCCAGGAGAGGCCTTTAATAGGCTACAAATAGGCTCACATAGCAACAATATAAGAAAAATGTAGCCTATCTTTTTATGTCTTCCAATCGTCATGGACAAGCCATGACAATTCTGACACCTTGGGTTAATATTTTACAAATTTACAATCTTTTTAAACTCATTACTCACGAAAGATCACAAGTCTCTCTCAACGTAAAGGGAATATATACACTCCTCAAATAACTTTTCCTATCTTGTTTCAATATGCTTTTCTGCCTCTATAATCTAGTGCAGGGATGTCCAACAGGTTTTGGTAGATTGCGGTCTACCGCTGGCTCCCTTTCCTTGGAGGTGTTAAAATAGAATCCTATCTTTTCCCCTTTCTGCCTAAAAAAGATCAACAACTTTGTCTCGAAACCACCACCCCCCAAAAAACACGGGACTTTCCTCCCTAAAAAAAAAACTTAACAGCTTTGCCCTGAACCCCCCCCCAAAAAGGGGGGTAGATCACTGCCAGCTTTTTATTCTGTGAGTAGATCGCTGTCTCATAGGAGTTGGCCATCCCTGATGTAGTGAAACATTCTCATTGTTCTTGCTCATAAATTAGCTGGACTGCAGGGGAGGTGTTAAAATGATGTTTGCTTTCTTATATTTCACTTTTCGTCTGTGATCTACCTTAAGCAGCTAATAGCTATAGCCTCAATGTAGTAATTTCATCTGTTGTATTATAATCATTTTAATCTAATGCATTGTTTATTTTGAATCATACTTTCTCTGTTTTAAATAGGTATCTACAATATTTCACCACTTGTCCATTATATTTAGAGGGTACTCTCATTTTCCTACTCATATTGAAATACTGCCCCTCAATGAGGCCAAACTTAGATTCACAAAATGTTTAGAGGAATGAGTACCCCTATGTCCCCCCCAGGGAAAAAAAGCACTGTATTTAAGAAATGTTAAGCTCTCTTAGTTGTGGCTCTGGCTTTTGGTCACTGTCCATATTCCCAATGCAGCAAATTAATACAGACTGAATTAAAAAAAATGATTTTTCACAATGCATTGTGGAGAACCAGGGTCTGAATCATTCCCTTCAGGTTCTGCAGTTGCAGTCAGCAAAAGTAGGGCATCTGTAATGCCCTGGGGAATTGCCGTATATAACTGATGGGCTGCATTTGGCTTGGTGGGTCACAAATAGCACACAAGTGCCTATATGGAAAATATGAAGTCTTGCATTTTTTAAGATTATCAAAAAAAATGAACTATCACTTACTTAAAAATGGAATCTGTGCAGTTTTAAAAATCTGTCCTTTTAAAAAAAAAGGCTTACCGGTAATTCTTTGACCATTAGCTGAATGATTCTATAGAATCTCATAATATGCCACTTCTCAATGGATTAACTTGTTCATATACATGCAGAGGCTCATGGCACATTCACACATGTCACCACTTGATGCTGCAGCCATTAAGTGACCAACATTCACACGCAAACACTTTGCAGATGCAGATACAAGACATGACACCACAGAAGACAAGCAGTCCTGTCTCTTGCCTAGATTCTCATGAACTTGTTAACACAGACCAGTTTTAGCACATCATCAGTACTGCAACCAAGAAGTCCAACTGTTTGATAACTGGTCTAGTCTACAACGTTCAAATAAAATCTCCTGCGTTAATTGCATGCCAAGCACAGTTAATGGCAGGCACTCAAGAAACCGTTGTTGAACTGACCAAGGCAAGGGGAAAAAAACATTCCAGAACTGTTCCAGCTTTATAAAAAGACCCAGACAAGCTACAAGCGATAACAAGTTTAAAGTCACTCCCAATTTACAAAGTAAAATAAGAAGGCAAATTTTACTTGTTAGCTTAACTCATTTAAGCAATGCCCTGATGACCGAAGTGCATATTCCCCAAACAGTTGTACAGTGGTACCTCAGGTTACAGATGCTTCAGGTTACAGACGCTTCAGGTTACAGACTCCGCTAGCCCAGAAATAGTACCTCAGGTTAAGAACTTTGCTTCAGGATGAGAACAGAAATTGTGCTTTGGCGGCGCGGTGGCAGTGGGAGGCCCCATTAGCTAAAGTGGTGCTTCAGGTTAAGAACAGTTTCAGGTTAAGAACAGATCTCTGGAACGAATTAAGTACTTAACCCGAGGTACCACTGTATTGCTTCCCTTCGCCCTTGGTACTCTTATCCCAGCTACAATTTTCTCTATTACTGCTTGAAGAGCTAACTAAACCTAATACAGGTTCAAGAAAAAATAGCCCTGTTTGTGATGCAGCAATAAACCAATTATTAAAGTTTACAGTAAATTGCTAATAAATAATAGACAATAACTTTCTTGCAACTGAAGTCTGAAAGCTACAATAGCTTATTTTTTACTGCTATTACATTTATTTGTTATTCCCATGGAACTAAAAAAACTAGGCACCATGCAAAACATTTTAAAAGGTAACCTCAATCCACAGGCTAACAGTTCAATGCAGAAATGGTAAGAAATTGGAAAAATAAGATGTAAAAATGAGAAAAACAGAGGCCAAAGAGATCATAACAGATACGACTTATGTTTCACTTACTTATGCAAAAAAACAACAACCAGTACCCGTCAAGAGTGTCCATTTGGACAATGAAGCTCACGTTTTTGTGTTTGCATGCAAAGCTAAACCAAAGTTTCCTGTGATATGCAGGAATCATTGGGCTTGTGTGTTCCCCATCCCACACAGCTATAAAGAAGAGATCAGAAGCATATACTTCCATTCTCAATTAACTGTGATTTGGAATTATGTATGAATACAGATAAACTGTAACCAATCTAAACTGTAGATAAACCAAACAAGCCAACTTTGTGCCGTGGTTAATAATCATGAATTGTTCAGATAAGGCATAGTTAAAACACGAACTGTAGCTCATGGTCTGAACAAAGTGACAAACGGCAATTATTTGAAAATGGAAATGGCTATGCTGGAGGAGGAGGAAGGGCACAAGCTCACATGCATAATATTTAACTATGATTTACTGTAACATCTGAACCAATGTCACCCATTCTAGATGTGCCATCTTTTTCAGTGTCAGATTCTGGGATGACCTGGAATGCATTTTACCGTTGGCGCTGTGGGTTAAAGCCTCAGCGCCTAGGACTTGGCGATCGAAAGGTCGGCGGTTCGAATCCCTGCGGCGGGGTGCGCTCCCGCTGCTCGGTCCCAGCGCCTGCCAACCTAACAGTTCGAAAGCACCTCCGGGTGCAAGTAGATAAATAGGGACCGCTTACCAGCGGGAAGGTAAACGGCGTTTCCATGTGCGGCTCTGGCTTGCCAGAGCAGCGATGTCACGCTGGCCACGTGACTCGGAAGTGTCTCCGGACAGCGCTGGCCCCTGGCCTCTTAAGTGAGATGGGCGCACAACCCCAGAGTCTGTCAAGACTGGCCCGTACGGGCAGGGGTACCTTTACCTTTACCTTTTTACGCATCTGGCAGGTTGGTGGTTTGTGTCCACCCAGGTATGGCAGTAGGCAGTATTCCTGCATTGCAGGAGGTTAGACTAGATGACAGCTGGGGTCCCTCCCAACTCTTTGGTTCTATGATCTGTGCCCTAGTCATCAAATTCAAAGAGCACAAGCTATTCTGTAGTGAGCTTGCAGAAACGAGCTCATTTTATGTGATGGTGAGAATGACATTCATAAGACTTTTGTATCTATAATTGCCCTTTATAAACAGAATTTTAAGATATTATTTATCCATTCAGATATAGAATGATGTTCCCTTTTAAAGACTTGGCAAGTGAACAATGCTTCAGTGTCTCAATTACTGTAATCTGGGTCATTTTTCAGTGAGCATGTTCGCTTGGCGGGGGGGCGGGCGGGGGAAGGCTGGGTTCAAAGGACAATATCATTACCAAGTATCTAAAGAATTAACTTAGCAAAATGCTAACAGAGAGTGAAAGATATGCTAACTGCAAAGGTTAATCAACAGTTGTGAAATAATGAAATTAATATGTTCTAAAGCAGAGGTGGCTAACCTCTCTCAGGGCTCCATTAAAGGCTGGCTATTCCTCCACAGATCACATGACAAAAACGTGCATACACTCATGGAGGCACACATTCCGCAGATAGGGGACAGATAAACACTTTGCATACAGAGACACAGAGACATTGCTGGGGACAGCAGAGAGACGCAGCAGAGACACTGTCCTGGGGGAAGAAAACCCAGGTTGCACAACTACAATTTTTGTTTTAAACTATAAAAAAGTTTAGAAGACAAAGATCAGCTATTAAATGTGGTTGTGGGTTTCACTACCAAGCAAGGGATCACAATGAAGAATATGTGTAGACCACCAGATAGAAGGAAGCCCTCATTCCTATCTGATAAAACCACGATCCAATTAAAAGGACAGGCTGCTTGCTTCCTGCAGAAAGATAATCTTGGCTTCTCTGTATTTAACCAGAGACAAATAGGTGATTAACTGACAATATTCAGATGGTCTGCTGAATGCCAACTCTAGAGCTTTTCTTGCCACAGTTAATAGTAGGCAGTAAATTAAGTTCAGTTCAACATTTCTAAAATAAGGCACACCATGACACTTCTATTTCTGTTACATAGCATGACAGACTGTTCCCCCCTCCCCAACACACATCTTTTAAAGACAGGAACTTCAATTCTGGCATGCAGATTGCCAATACAGTGCCTAAGGGCAACAGTGTGCTCACCGGTACTTCTTAAGACACTCACAAAAGTCCTAAGTAATTATTGGTTCAAAAAGCCACAAGAAATACTTTTCTGCTCGGTTCCTGTTTGCACTACCTCAGCCTCTTCTGCATTGAATATGCCCCCTTAAACATACCACATTTTATTGGGTGCCAGGATATTGGATGGCCCACCTTGCCATCCATTCTGAACAGCGGAGAGGTGCAAAGAGTTTTTCTCTGTGAGCAGGTGTAACAGTGGCAATATAGATATCCCCACCCCCACCCTCCCGATGCATAAATGGGGCAACAGATGCTCACAGCATACTTTGTCTTTTTCTGCTCTTTTAGGTGTGGCAGTCATTTTGTATTATGCCATTTTAGGACTGGCACCCATTGCACTCTCTCAAAAGTCCACATGTGCCCTCTAGCCCAAAAAGGTTGGCAACCTCTGGCCTACAGCATAAAAAGACAATTCAAGTGAGACAAAAATCAGATTTTTGATTCCTAATCAGCAAAAATAGACAGGCAGTAGGAAGTGTCCATGAACCATGGCTGTGTTACTATTAAGGCTATTCTGCAACACTACAATCCAATTAGATCTTACTCAACAAGCAGCACCTTGATGAGATGGTTATCTGGAGTGTCAGTTGATGTTTCACTGGAAAGAACAGGCAGCTTCACTCTTTCCCAAAACAGAGACAAGCTTTCTTGGAGGGAGTTGTATGTGTGAATGATGTACCACTTACAGATTGCATGTGGCACATGTGAACTCACATGCATGCTTCCATCCATTCACGAAGGGACAAGCAGGCTATTATTACACCCATAGTAAAGCTACTCAGCATACTATTGGATCAAATATGTTTAATTAATGCAAGCCTGTAGGGTGAAGAGACACCACATGTAGCTTGTTCTCAGACTTCAAGGTCAGAGAGCGTTAAAATAGAGTATTGTTGTGACACAGCTGTTGTTAAAAGGTCTAAACAGCTGGGAGCCTAGCTTGGATCAGAGAATAATTATAAAACAAAGACACATGATGGTGCAGCTGTTTGAAAACTATGTTATCAGGACTCTGCTGGAAAAGAAAAAGGGCTAGAAAAAGAACGCAATGGGCGGGCAAGAAGCAAAAGTACAGTTGCTATGACTCTCTAACTACACCTTATTCTAGGTCACCAACGACTAATATTAGGTTAATGTGAATTCCTATATCGCACAAAAAAAGCATATGGCCCTAACACAGAAACTTATATGCAAGCAAGTAGTGCCTTCATATTTTGCTTTTACCCTGGAACAGAGTGATGTGTGTGGTGCATTTTAATTTTCAGTGAACTATATATTGGCGCCATCCTTCAGGGATGCATGCCTAGATACTTCAGCGCTGCACCAAAAATAATCTTGCCATAAAAAGAACTAACAGTACAAGAGCCTGTTAAGCTCTGAATCTGCCTCATACACATTAACATGGAATACAATCCAGTCATATTCAAAAATAGACCCATAGAAATTAATGACCGTGACTGACTTAGGACCATTAATGTAAATGGGGTTGGTTACCACCCATTGTATTCCAGTAGAATTCTGTGGAGCAGCAAACGGTAAGAAGATAGAAAAAGATGAAAAGTTTAGTGCTGCCACTGAGCTTTCACCTAAAGTGAACTTTGACGTGAACCTGGAGATTCTTCCTGAAATAAAAACATGCAAGGAATTTTGAAGAAAGAAAGAAAAAAAGAGTTATGATAAAGACTAATGAATCTTGTCAGAGTTTCCCTCCTTATATTTATGTTATTACAATGACACACTAGATTCTTGGGGACATGGTAGATTTAGATAATAAAGCAAGTGAAGAATAAAATGCTTGATGCAAATGTTTCTAACTTTAGAGGTCTTTGTAACTGTTGTGTAATCAGAGGATCTTAAAAGAAGGGGCACACATACCTACCTGTTCTAGATATAACCATTGATTCAAATAAAGCCACAGCTATTAGCCGCTCACAGTGCAATCCTATGCATGTCTTCCCATTGATTTCAAGGGGCCTTGCCGTGTGAAAAGGATTGCAGCATCAGCCATTAGTTTCACTACTGATCAATAGCAATATAACCCCTCAACAAGCGACTTATCGATAAGGATTTCATTAGGAAAGAATGAAATGAAGACCAAAAATAGCAGCAGCTGAAAGGCATGAAAATAATTTGATTTACTTGGCTTTTATCCATCTCCATGCTTTTTAAAATCCACAAACCAGAAAGAAAACGAAAGGAAATGTATGCATCAGTGGGGCAGTGTCAAAGAAAAATTAGATTTCCATGGTAACAAGCTACAGCCTAGGTAACAAAAATGCCTGCTAACAGTTGTGAGGCAGTTGCCGATATGGATTTTTTAGTATCAGATGGCTCTAAATATAAGCTCTTGCCTACAGCCTTAATTCACAATAGATATCGTTACAAACCTTTTTTGTGTGTGGAAAAAAATCAACTTAGATTTGAAGACCTGTTCCATAGCATGAACCTGGCTAATAAAAAGTTCACTAAATTATAGCACAGATGGCTCACATTTTCATAGTTAGAAGCTGCAGGTTATTGCTGGCTAGCAACACTTATTTTTTACACAGCAAGTTTCAAGCATTTCACATACTTCACATACATTGGGCAGGTTCACAGGTAACATCAAAATGTAGTATGTCATTTAAAAGGTCAGTCTTGGATTACACAGTCCCTTGTCCCTTCTCTTTATGCAGTGGCATAGCAACCCCAGTTGGGGAGCCGCCACCATTTTTGAGCTTTTTTTGGAATAAATCACCAAAACTTCCATACCTGATGTTTTGAGGGACGGGCAGTGGCTTTGACCCCCTGCAATGCCTGAGACACCCACCAAAGGCCATGTCTCCCTACAGCCCCACCCCCGTGCTGCCCAGCGATCCCCCTGAGCCCCTCCTTTCCTTCACTACTGCTTTATTCATTTAGATAAACTTATTTTCCTCCTATTCTGAACAGTTTGCCATTACATCCATCAGACTATGATTTCTTACTCTGGTTCAGAAGGTCACCATAGTTTACCACTTTATATGTTAGTACGAACTATGTTTGTACTAAATGGGGAAGTAAATAAATGAGAGCCAGTTATCCAGGAACTTTACAACAATCCTATGAGGTAGTCCAGTATTATAATTCTTATATTGCTGATGGGTGAGGGCCACAGCTGTGAGATTTAGCAGCTTGTTTAAAGTTTCATAATGAGTTCATAACTGAGGTGAGATTTGAACCAAGGATTTGATGGCTTGCAGCTGCTGCTTTTAGCTATGAACTTGTAAGAAAGCTGGATGTGCCTGTTCAATGTCCATGAATAATAGGTATGGGAAGATTTTACATGTTCTCTTTAGGTGATAGAGGCAAAATAAAACCCCAAATTGCTTAAGCCAGCAATTCCTAAAGTAATGGATATATAAACACACAGCACATGTCTTCGTTGGGTTCCTCATACAATGTAGGCAAAAGCGACTTCCAATTTTCTACCCAAAGAGATTCTCCCCCCCCCCCTTCCCCATGGATGGTTCTTACCAAAATATTTGTAAACCAGTTACTTTATCTATACAATTGTGGTTGAATGCTAATCAATCATAGGTGAATGAATACTTTGCAAATAAAGCAGTATTCAGCAAAATATAATCTAGTCATGTTTAAGGAGAAATTTCTCACAGGATACTTTGAATTTTTTTGCACCCAAGGCAGTAAATATGTATGCAGGTCCTGGTATGCAGATTTCAAATGTTACCTCCTTAGGACATAAAGAGCTATGTACAATGCATCCAACCAATGTATTACTGAGTATTTTAAATATTAACTCATATGTCCTTTTGTAGTTGTGTGTGGAGAGTCAATACTGCAACAAGGTAATCTTAACACCTGCTTCCTAACTTTATGAAGTGAATACCTACCCATCAGAACAGCACACAACTTTTAAAGTGGAAACAGTATTCTTAAAGCTACAAGCAACCCACATGTGCGCATACACACTTCCACACAGAAACTGCAATTTTTACTAAACAGAAAGACAACCCTGGTATACTTGGTTGCTGAAAAAAAACATCTCTGAAGCTTTGGTATGCAGCATATTTAAACAGAAGTTTTTCTTTCTTTCCCAAGCACTGCAGAGGCAGGAATTTCAGGTTCAATGCAAAAATGCATTATCCAAAAAATGACATTTCTGACAATGGTGCATTGCAATGTAATTTTTTTTACTCTATACCACCCATAGTAAATAGTAAGGATACCTTCCCATGCCGCTTTAATTGCTACAAAGCAGATAAGTAGCTAGACTATTCTAATCTATATCTTCAGCAATAAGAAGCTAAATTTTGCAGCAAGTTAGGAAATCCTTATTTCTACTTCTCTGTGATTTCTAGTGAAATCAGTCCTGAATTTCAGGCACATAACAGTAAACATATTTTTAACATTTGTATTTTCAAGGCAAACAATATCATTCAGTGTGAAGCCATGAAAAACACTGGGAATAAAACTCAGGTGATTACAGGGATCGTCATCATTAATAACTGCTTCACACTTCAGGGCAATCAATAAATCAAGTCCCCACAATAATAGCTGGTAGCTGCCTAATTCCTGGGAAAACAACTATTTCTCAAACTAAACCAAGTCCAAATTTGTACTAGCAACCAGAAGCTGTGAAAGCATCCAAAAACCCAGCCTTACCTGTTTCAATAAGAACTTGTCTTCTGCATTGACTTTGAGAGAAATGGCCAGATGGATGGCAGACAGCACCACACCACTGATGACCGCAGCCCTCATCCTGACTGGCAGCAAGGTGTAGATGCTGTAGATGAAAAAGATAGTCCACCAGATGCCCTCCGAGGCACTTCGGGGCTGCATCAGCAAGCAGCCAACTACTTGAACGGCCAACACCACCAGAATGACAGAGTAGCACATGAGCCACATGTGGTCCTGGTGGAAATCATTGCGATTGCAGATGGCACCCAGAGCCACCATAAGCAGGATGGCCAAGGACAGCACCACCACATAGGGCACCTGGTAGTAGCCGTGAACAGTGTGGAAGAGCAGCATGACCAGGCACACTAAAACCAACACTGCCATCAGCATGGTCAGGCTGCTCTGATTAAGACGGAAAAAGTAGCGCTGGTAGAGGTGCTCCAGTTTCTCCGACTGAAACTTTTTCGACCTGAAGATCTGCAGCAAGCTACCACAGCAGCTGCCCATGGAGAAGACCATCTCAGACCGCCCTTCGCCATCCAGTTCTTCCTCCTCCTCCAACTCATCAATCTTGGCTTTGATCCGCTTCTCCTCTAGCCCCAGTTCCACACAGCGTGGATGCACCTCACCCTGCTCCACACCATAGCGTCTAGGACTCATGGCAAGCGATGGATCTCCTGCACGGCGAGAGTGCTGGCTCTTGTCAACCCCATGATCCTGCCAGGCAGACTTGGACCTGAAGCTCATCATCCTGCAGCCACTCACCCCGTGGTTCCTGCTGCTCGGTGATTCGTAGTCTTCATCACTTCTCCACCTGCTTTCCATACGGGAAGCTTTTTTTACTGAGGCCCTGGTAGAAAGAGGATAGGAATAGCCATTGGCTCTGGAGTCAGCCTCTCCCCAGGCAGAACGATGCTGTTCCGCACCTCCACCCCTGGGCACAGCAGAAGCTGCAAACCCCGGAGGGCTCACACTGTTGGAGCGGGACATGCCCTGCCAAGGCAGAAGAGAAGGGGGAGGGATTGTGGGGGCAAGTTATAAAGGAGTAGGAGGGAGAGAAATAAAATCACAAGGAATTCCACTCATAGCAAGGAAGAACCAACACTTCTGAGCAGTTTCTCTCACCCTATGGTGGAAGGTGCAGCAGAGGAAAGACATGTGTGTGTGTGAGTCCTGGCAGAGTCCAAATAAAACAAAGTTCTCAGTGATAAAGGAATTCAAACCCTTAAGGTGACTGGTTCGCCAGCCAGTTGAATTCCCCTTCCCTCCAGAGGCTGCTGGGAATAGAAAAAAAAATTCAACCAGAATTTAAAGAGATCCACTGAGAGCTGGGAGGCAAGTTCCCCTACATATGGAACTCTGGTGAGGATTCCCACTCTGTCATTTTCACAAGTCCCCAGTGCTTTGGCCATTTGTTGAAACACGACTTCCATGCATAGAAAAGCAAATGTGATGGAGGCAGCTGGGGTTTTGTTTTCTCTCGCACCTTAAGCAAAGACCACCTTCCAGTCGAAATGCATCATCAGGGAAAAAGCCACCACGATAATTCCTCTCTCAGTGTGAGGTCAAGGCGATCCTGCCGCCGCAAAAGGGACCTGCTGGTCAGAAAGGTCCTAAAGAGGCTGCATATTTCAGTCGCTGATAACGCTCTCCAGGAAGCGGAGCAAAACGACCCAGTACCGTCATTCTTAATTTTGCCCCGCGGGCAACTGCTTATTTGTTGGTCATCTAGAGAGGTGGTGCAGAGGGCAGCCACAACAGCAGCGCTGGAGGCGTTGGGAAGCCGGCTGGGTCATTGTTTGATCCCTCCTATTTAAGGAAGGTGGCCCTACAAATTGGCTTGGAGAACCACAAGCAAGCAAGCTTCCCAGACACCCCTCTTTCCCGGCTTTTCCTTCTCAAGGCGAACACGACATTGCTGCAATGGGGAAGGAATGGCATACAGCAGCAGCCCTCGAAGCCTTGAGTTAAATTTATTTACTGCAAGCTCTCGACTCAAATCGGAGACTGGAGTGCCGGAGAGATCATCCTTTTCCCTGCTCGAATGAACCAAATGGGTGGGATTGCTGAGGCTGCTGGGACGGCAGTGCTGCTTGCCCTTGGGATGGCACATGGGAGGGGGGAAAATGTATAAAAATAAACAAGATCTACGGGGTGATTCAAATCAAGGACGGCGGGGAAGAGGTGGGGGAGGGGAAGAAGAGGCGCAGGTGGGTGATCAGAAGAGGAGAGATTCCTGCGTCTATATCATCTCTCCAGCGAACAGATCCATGGAGTCCTCCGCCAAAAAGCCGACGTTGCACTGCTGCCTCCGTGCGAGGATGCGCTGTCTCCACTGCAGGGGCTAGCAACAAGCAGCACGGCTCGCTCTCCCGCCGAAGCAGCGATGCAAAATACAAAAACAAAGCGGGGTGGGGGGAACCCCACAGCACCACACAAATTTTTCCACAACGAGGGGAGGGGATGGAAAAAGACCCGCCGAGGCTGACTCCGTACTGCTTATGCACACTCCACCAGCCGCCGCCGCCGCCACCTCCTCCTGCTGCTGCTGCTGCTTCTACTGGCTCTCAATGTATCGGCGTGCGGTTTGAAGGGCTAGGGAGGGGGCAGCCTTCTGTGCCCCTTGCAGCCAGCCAGAAGAGTGGTCCTCAGCTCATTGCAAAGAGAAACGGCACCTCCCGCGAAGAGCCGCCGCCGCCTCGGCCTCTCCTAGCAGATAACAGTTACCGGCTCCCCTCAGCGAAGCTGCAGCGGCGGCGGCTGCCTCACCCGGCCCGGCCCGGCGCGCGCTCGCTCGCTCCCTCACACGCTCCTCTTTGCAGGAGAGAGGCAACCCGCCCCTTTCAAAACCAGGCTTTGTACGGCCCCTCTTCCACAGAAGCTACTGGCCGGCATGGCTCCGCCTCACGCTCGGCCCGATTGGCTGGCGACCAGCCGCCGCTTCCCGCTAACAGCGCGGGCTCCGGGGAGCTGGGCGGCCGAATCGGCTTCCCTTCCAATAGGTTGCCCAGTTAGGAGGGAGGAGGGCGGGGAATGTTGGAAGCCGCGGCTGCAGCTGCCATCTGCAAAAAAAATCAGAGTCAGATAAATAATTAAAGAATGGCCGCCTCCCGCGCGCGCGAGGAGCTGGGATGGGGGGAAGGGGCCCTCCTCTGGTGTAGTTTTAACTCCTTCGGGGGCGTTGCCGCTTAGCCGGATCTAGAGGAAAGCGCCCTCATCACAGCAGGGCGGAATAGGAATCACCCGCCTAAGGACTGTTTCTACGCTGATTGTATTATTTCTGTGCTTGTAAGCACAGCTAGAATACCCACCTAGACTGAATGAGGAGCAACCTGCGTGGAGAAACATACGAAGTTCCCTTTTACTGAGTCAGACCACTAGCCCAGTATTGCCTACTCTGACTGGCAGCTGCGGTTCTTGGGCATTTTGGTGCTACCTCGTGGTTTTGTTTTTTTAGCTGGAGAGCCAGAGGAGTTGTTTGTTCTGGTCAAACTTCAAATCTCTTTCAAGATTTGGCCAGTCCCATATAGAGACAGGGAAATAAAGTTGCATCAAGCATCCCCAGCATCATCTACCATTTAGCTTTGTTTATTATTATTACTGCTACCTGCCACCCCAATATCCAAGTGGTGTGAATCCAGGGGTTTCAGGCACTTACCCAGGGTTCCTATTTCCTTTTGGAAATGAGGCACAGCTGAGACGGGTGTCTTTATGATGTATGTTTTATTTACACATACTGTATATACAACCTGAGCCTACCATGGAGGGGCTCACAGCATTCACACCCTAAGAGAGTCCTGCTTATTCCTTGCCCCCACAGCTTTGGATTCAAATGACACCAGCCATGGCTCGCCTTCTGTGCTTCCAACTTTCTTCCCAGCCAACTGCAATCCTAAAACTCAACCCTGCTCTGTCTCTGCAAACTCTTTCCCAGATGAAAGAGTGGCTCATACCCATCTGCCATCAGGCCCTGAGTCTTTGCTTTGTGAATTGCCCATTCTCTCAGGCAGTTTCCTGAACACAGGAAAGTGGTTTGGCCTGTATTTTAACAATTTGGTAAATCCAGTGTCTGACCACAAGTTTTAACACTCTTAACAATGGATAAATTCTAACACCAAGACTCAAGAATTTGGAACTTGGCACCCACAAATCCTGGCACCCACAACTAATAATAATAATAATAATAAGAGTTACAACATTTAGGGCATGTGGATAAATTATTTCGATAGGATTGTCTGCTTATGTTTTGTGCTTTGAAAAAATATTTCAGTGAGCTCTGTTGATGTCAGAGTATACTGTATTTTTCGCTCTATAAGATGCACCAGACCACAAGACGCACCTAGTTTTTGGAGGAGGAAAGCAAGAAAAAAAATATTCTGAATCTCAGAAGCCAGAACAGCAAGAGGGATCGCTGCACAGAGAAAACAGCAATCCCTCTTGCTGTTCTGGCTTCTGTGATAGCTGCGCAGCCTGCATTCGCTCCATAAGACGCACACACATTTCCCCATACTTTTTAGGAGGGAAAAAGTGAGTCTTATAGAGCAAAAAATATGGTTATTATCAAAGTTTGAGGCCTTGGGCTTATGCTCCCATTTAAGGTCTGTTTAGCAGAACCTGCTTGGTGAAAGAAAAATACAATGATTGCTTTTAATATTTTTAGACAAGGCTTGGATAAGATAAATTAATTCTGATTTGTCTGGGAGACAACACACTCTGAATGGTTGGAGGTTCTGGACGGTTAACTGTCAATCAGATGATTTTCAGTGAGGAATGTCAATTGGGAAAGGCAGTGTGGGAAGACAGCTGAAGAGGGAAGTGAGAGGCACAGAAAACTGAAGTGAACATGGATTATGGAGGCCTGAGTTTTAAGCTATTTATCACAAGTGTTCAGGCTAAAATGCAGCCTTGTATATACAGGTCCTATCTGAAGATGACACAAGTGTTGTTATTTTTTAAAGTCAGCAAAACTGTCCAAGCTCCCAGAAGTAAAAATGGATGAGATTTTGGGTCAGTCAGAAGTGGATTATACCAAGTAGCTGGACCAGTGTGTGAGGGAATTTAGCTTGGGAGGTTTAGGGAATTTGACCTGAGGTAAAAGCCACTTAGATGGTATAGTCAGCTACATTTAAAAACATTAGAACTCCAATGTAAATATCAGTATTCTCTTCTGTACATAATTTCCCTTAAATAATTATGCTTAATCTTTCATCCTTTCTCCATTATTTGTGCCTATCACACATCTGGACCTATTATACCAAACTACAAGGCTTTAAAGGTATTCTAAGAAAATGGTGGCAATGGAAATGGGTCACATTGTCACTGAGGAAGGCAAGGAGTTTCATAGCAAAAAAAATGATACAGTAAACTGAGAAGTGTCAGCTAATAAGGAATGCCATCATCCTAATTAGTAGTATTGTCAGCATTCTGATAAATAGCATTTTCTTTACCTGCCCCTTCCACAAAAGTTAACCAAACACCTGGAAGAGATAAGAGTAGTGAAGTGTTAAAAGTGTCAGACTAGGAATGATGAAATCCAGGTTAAAATCCAGGCCAGTGTAGGAATCTACCTGCTCCCCCTTTCCCTCCCACCGTCTGCATGGCTGCAGATGTAGCAGAGGCTCCATCACTCCATTCCACATAGTGACAGTGGTTAGGATTGCATCCTAAGACATTGCTGCAGCACCTAGAAGAGGATATACCGTACATTTTGCAAAGTAAAACCGCAGTAAATGTGGCTTTAGCTATTTGTCTTTTATTTATACTAATTAAGTTCTTGCATCAGCTGTTTAAGCATACATGGAATGTTCTCATGTTTATATTAATATCTTTAACATGCTGACCAATTAAAATATGACCAATTAATCAGGCAGCAATTTTATAATGTATTGTATTTTACTACTTTTAAAAATTACATTTCACAAGGGAAAATGACTTTTCCAAGACAATGCCTCCTACAACACATGCATGAATCACCTAAAAAGCAAAGAAAATGTACTTTCTGCTTCAGAACGGTTGTCTTATCTGCAAATTTAATTGATTAACAGAGTAGTGGGGGAACAGGACGGGAATGGGAAGAAACAAAAGTATAGGATCTGAAGGTGTGCAGTGAGTCATGGGGCAGAAAAAAAGAGAGCAGTGATATATTTCCTTTCTTCTTCCACCCCCTTCTCCAGGTCTTTCTTTTTACAATTTCCTATCATTGGAAATGAGTTGTTAGGGTTTTTTCATTTTTATATATAAAACAGATTATAAACTGCCTCTCACATAAATATCAGGGTGGTGTATAACAAAATTTCCAGAAGCATAAAATCCCACAAAAATACAGAATAATTGCAAGAATCACTGGCTCATAAACTGCTGTGTAGAAGTGCCTTATTTTTATCTAAGCATTTTGACACATATAGCTTTTATTTGGAGGCTAAAAGAAGCCACTTCTACAAATAAGCGGAATCATCACCATCGTACACCAAGAAGAGCACATGGTAAACATCCTAGCTTCAGTTTGCTTACTAGGATGAATAATTTCTATTACAAACTATAAGGCCTTTGAAGTACTGGTTTCAACATTTCACATGAGGACCCCACAACTGACAAAACGACAAATACTCTGCCTTTAATGGATGTAGAAAATTATTACCATACCACATCTTTAGTCTGAGTATTCATAATATTTTAGACTACAGTGCTTAAATATCAACTGTCAGTACTCCACGTGTAGGAAGACACAACTAATTTATTTCATAATGCAATAGTTGGGGGGAGGGGAGGTTGCACAAATACAATATACATAGAAACCATTTCTCTACATATAAGGTAGGAATATTTTTTAAACATGCATAAAAAGTTCTCTCAGAGCCCCCAGTAATATTAAATTTCAAAACACATGAAAACATGTACATTGTAAATTACTTATAAAATAACAATAGTATTTTTCACAACATACAAAAAGTACAAAAGATTACGTTTTATCAAATTCCATAAGATGACAATGCATAAAAACCCAGTAATGTATCAATGAATTATCTGAAACTTAACAATAACTTTGTAAACTGACCCACACAAATGCCAACCTCTTTTGTGAAATGAAATTTAACAGGATTTCTCAAAAATTTTTATCTTGTTCGTAAGGAATACTGTAGTCCCTTCAAATGTAATTCCAGACTTCGAAGGAACTAAAAGTTAACACATAAAAGCTACTAGATACCTTGTTTAAGTAGATATTATGTACATCACACAGACCACCATGGTGTGAGCAAATATGCTGTGGTTTTGCCATATATGCATAAGAGAAATTTATAACCACAATGTGAGGAATTTTCTGTGCTATATAAAAAAGGCTGACACCCCCTCCACACACAGCTCCATGAACAACTTGGTAAAGTACATCTGAAAATATATACTTCAAAGTTAAGTGTTCATTTCTAATCAAAGGGTGGCAGGGAATCTTGAACTTGCATTATGAACGAAGTAATAAGTGTATTAAAATGTCAATACTTCTGTCCTAATTCACATTCTAAAGATTGTCTTTACAGGAATTAAGAATAAGGCAAGTAATCTTAATAGTTACATTGTCAACTCAGATAAACATTATGCAGACTTTCAAACTAGAGACAAAACTCACTTTAGGGACTGTTCATGTTATGTTTCCTTTCTTTTTTAAAGGGAGCTTATTTACAGAAGTGGATCTATTAATTACCATGGATTTTTATCTTCAGAGAAACATACAGTACACAGAATACAGATAACCTAAATAAGCCATTTGTAAGGTAGTCTCAGAATCACACTGATCATGCCCTAGGCACTCTACAACTATTTGACATGCCTATAGAGACCTAAGTCCACCAGCTTGCCTTTTCAATCAATGAGGTGGGGAACAATCCACGTGCACAAGAAAAGCAGCAGTGCACACACATGGCATTCACTGACCCACGAGTTATCATTGTTTGCTCAGCCTGATTGAGAGGCTGTAGTGCAACAGCAGCAATTTCAGTCTTCTATTTTGTTTACTACACTGCTCTACCTTCTGTGATAGTCTAAGGCACTGGAAAACTTTTTTTGACTTAGCACGTAAATAATTCAAGTCCTGATAACAAGTCTGAGTTGGAAACCTAAGTACACCTTGTAGTTATTTAACAAATGTTTTCCTCCTTAACCCTTTCACAAAAAGTTCATTAATTTTCTCCCCTTGCTGCTTCCCCCTGCCCCTCATCCAATCTGTGAAAAAACTGGTAACTGCATATTTTCATCCTAAAGTGGAAAGGTAACTGCATATTTTCATCCTAAAGTGGAAAGGGAAATTGAGGGGAGCCATTCTTAGTCGCAAAATAGTCTGCAAGGCATAGGTTAAATGCTGTCTTCCCGCATACCATTCCCCTGTTCCAATTGCCTCCTGAGGATGCTTTTAATTAAAAATACTCATCAGAACGTTACATGCATTTTGAGAAGGCAGCTTTAGAATAAAGCAGGAGTAATTTGCTGATTCTTCAGTAACATTCTGTAAAAACTCAGCTACAAACCATATCAGCTGGCAGCATCTATCCATGAATTACTGGAACACATGTGCAACAACCCAGGCAGGTGGACCTGGTGCACAGAAACTGCAAATGCCACCTCATAAACAGTAGAGGTCTAATAATTCTACTCTTCAATTTATTGGTCTCATCTTAGAGATCCCACTTTCTTTTTAGTACTGCTTCTGGTTAATTTTCATATTTGACTGCTGGTACAAGTTTTCCATTGATTAGTCATTTGTTTTCCATTTAACTGGCTGGGTATACCCCCTTTTTTCTATTCATCTATTTGTGCCAGGATTAATTTGAAAAGTCTGTGAGAATAGTCCAGTGAGAAGCCCAACCAATAGATGTTAGAAAATGAGTGTTGCAATTCCTTCCCCTTATGCAGAGGAGCTTTCCACAGCACTACCTTGAGGAAGTGAGTTTGACAGCTAATGGTAAGAACTGGAGGACTGTATAATATGTACTCCACAAATAAACTTCTAATTTGAAATTGATTGTCCACCATTTTAGAGTGAGCTTGACACGACCAATTCTACCTCAGAACTCTCTCTGCCACAGTGCCAGTTCTGAATGTACCAGTATGGAAAGAGTATGGCTTAAATATCCCATCCTGAGTCAGTGAAGCAGTCGGCAGCAGTAACTGGGCTTCGCCCACAACATAGTTTCAAAAGGGACATGTATGATCGTTTTAGCAGCAACTAGTTGTTCTAGAAGCCTAGTTTTCCACTATCTTTTACAAATAATCTTGGGCCATAGTATGTTGTGCAAATTATTAAAGCTTACAGAAAACCTTAAATTTAATTTAAACATTATTTAAATGTCAGGTTATTTATCTATTAGATTTCTCACCCTGTGGCCACTTTCACTTCAAAGGGCCAATTCTATCTCAAATTCTCAGGATAAAGCTTGTTGAATTCTCTAGCTTTTACTACATCTGCAAGCTATCAAAAAGCTATATTGCCTCAAGCATCTCTCTCTCCCTACACCCACGTATCAGAATCTACATCCAGCCGCATCAACTTTTCTGGCCTTCACAAATTGTCTGGAGGTTGTGCTCAAACTCTTCCCAATTCACAGTGTTGCTAATGAGTGGCGTAAAAAGGTATCAGATTAACTCTTCTACAATTAAGGTGTATCACAGAGGAGAGGCCACACTAAGGATAGGAAATTGAACAGACTGAGTGAAGTAAATACCAAGTGAGCAATCCATTTTGGGAGGGGAAGTAATAGATATTAAAATACAAAACTGTTACAAGTACACATCAGGCTGACTAGCAAGGCCTTGGGTATAGCAACAGGTAAACCTAACAGCGAGCAATGTTTCACCTTCCTGTTTTACAGAAATATGACGACCAAAAGGTTACAGCAGAGAAAAGTTCTTTTTCCATGGCTTCATCACACAGCATTGCTGTAATATTTAAAGGCTTGGCACCATATAAATTGGGCTGACTGCACAGTTTCTTACTATCTGATCTTCAGCCACGATTGTGTCTAGGTAAATGACTGCACAGAAAGTATTATTGGGAACTAGGCCATTAAATGCTACAATAGTACTGTAGGTGCAGGATGAAGCTGTGGTGATGTGGCAATATAGAAAATGTCTCATTCACATATTTAATAACAGCCAACATTTTATGGAAAGAGATATACTGAAGATCAGATTTATATCCCATTACAAAAATAGTTTTCACTGTCAAATTGTCTAAGGGTAAAAAGATGTGTAATTTGGGACTGGTAATGTGAACTGGATGGCAATTCTTGTGCTTTACTAGACATAGGTTGTTGTGTGTGATAATAACAATAAGCCTCAAAAGCAGAGTTTTACTAGTAGAAGATCAAATGGCCTTTGTATCTTGGGAAAGCACAGAAAAACTGGGACACAGCAGACTATTGACAGAATGAAGTGGAATGGAAAAGTAACGGCTACAGAGCCAAAAGTTTTAAGAGGCTCTGGTCAAATGAGTGTTTGAAAAGGAACATGTGCCCAGAACCCTCCAAGAATATGGAATTTGGACCAGCATAAATTAATAACAAAGAGCTATGCAACTTGGGGCAGAACTTCACATAAATGTCAAAAAAACATGTCTTATCAAGCTCTAGTCAGATTTATTTTAAAAATTATAACCTACGTTATGGTCGAGAGGCTTTCAAAGCAGCTTACAAAATATGCTCACAACTGATTCTACACAAATTCACAAATATTTAACTGGACAAAGGACTACTGCAGTGACCTGAGAAACTGTTTCACCTGGAAGGAAGTTAAGGTAAAGGGACCCCTGACCATTAGGTCCAGTCGTGGCTGACTCTGGGGTTGCGGCACTCATTTTGCTTTACTAGCCGAGGGAACCGGTGTACAGCTTCCGGGTCATGTGGCCAGCATGACTAAGCCGCTTCTGGCGAACCAGAGCAGTGCACAGAAATGCCGTTTACCTTCCTGCCGGAGCAGTACCTATTTATCTACTTGCACTTTGATGTGCTTTCGAACTGCTAGGTTGGCAGGAGCAGGGACCGAGCAATGGGAGCTCACCCCATCGCGGGGATTTGAACCACCGACCTTCTGATCCGCAAGTCCTAGGCTCTGTAGTTTAACCCACAGCGCCACCCACGTCCCTGGAAGAAAGTTAGGATACATGTGCATGTGATAGCAGTGTGCATTCAGCCACATGACTGTGATAGTGAGTATATGTGTTTGGGAGGCAGGACAGACTTCAGATGTGAATCACAAATAAATCAAATTTGTTGCCACAGACAATGTAAAGCAGCCCTTAAGTGCTGCAGCAAAGGTTAGAAGCCGATTTTGGCAGAACTAAGTTGTACTGATGGACATTACTTGACCAGAAGCAGCATCTGGCTAGTGGTAAAGAACTCTGTAGTTTGTTTCGATTCCCTCCCTGTCAGGAAGATGAATGCTGAGCACAAGCAAGAGACAACCACTCTCTGTGTACCTAAAGCCCTTATAATTACAGGAGCGTTGCTGCTTGGTCCTGCTGGGCTCCTATAATGCAGTTATATATCATAGCTTTTACCTTTTCCTAGGATACCATATGCAAAGTCACTTACATGGGGAACATTAAGATTCTTTGCCCAATTATACTTGCAAGGCTCATACTCAACCTGCAACCATCATAGCCTAAAATGGTAGTGTTCTGTGGGAAAATTCATATAAGGACATGTACAATAAACGGATTAATGTGAAACCCTTGTTCTCCCTCAAAACTATATCATGGAGGTGTCCTCACACTTTCTCTACAATGTAAGCTCTAACCATTGACTATAAGCTGCTGCTTAATGCTAAGCTGTTATAGATGTTACAATGAGAAACCTTTTTTTTTTTTAAAAAAAAAAAGCCAGGTAGCGCCCGCAGGTTTCAAACCACTGTGGGCAATTGCAAGATCCAAGCTACGTGTTGGTCGATGGAACCGCTGGGCTGAGCTGGCTCATAAGAAACCTCTTTTAACAACACAATGGCAGTGTATATCAGAATGGAAGGAAATAACAGAGCTGACTGCAAGAGGAGTGCATCTTAACTCAAGATGATTAACAGGAATGCCAAAGTAGTGAAATGAGTCAATTCTCTTTTTTTGTCTTTCTAAACGCAGCAGAACAAATGCATGTGATAGTGTGATGTAAAATGAATTGGACTTATTGAATGAATGTGAAAAATCCTGGATACCACTCTTAGTTATAGGATAGAAATAAAGTTAAATAGTGAATATCTAAGTTAGACCATAACAGTTTCTATGATTCACTCTGCAGGAAGCATGAACAACTTTGGTGCACTGATATTCTTCATAGGATCCCAAAGACACAACAATAAAATGATGAATCATTTATTTTCTTTTGGTACCAGCTGAGCTAAAGGTTAAAGTTTAGCTATCTTTAAAGAGAAGGAATCCTAGGTCATTTTAAGAACTGGTGAATTTTTAAATGTTTTTCCAGTATAACTAGGAAACAAGAGGTGCATAAAGAACAAGCTGCATTTTGTCCCAGAGTGTCCAAGTTATTTAATAAAAAATGTTCACCTGGTTCCATTATAAAAAAGCCATTCTCTAAATAAGCTTTGAAGTAAGCTGAATTTACTAGCATTAATATCACTTTTCGGACACAAAATTAATGATGCTTTTGAAAACATTTAAAACTTTAAAAACAAGCTCATTTTAAGAAAAGGCTTTTTAGATAACTTGTCAAGATGCTGAAAATATATCTGTTTATGCTTGCCAAATGCTACTTGATGTATTTGGACAGCTAATTCAAAGCCATAAAAAGTTCTCAAGTAGCATCCAGGTCAATTACAAATTAGTTATATTTTGAGTATTTCAATAAAACTGGGCCTTCATTTTCAAGAAAATATGTAAAAAGAGCATTCAAGAACAGCAGGAAAACATCCCAGCTTGAGGTAATAAGATTAAGTTGCACCTATAGAACACATGCTCTTGTGCAACACTGCACTATTTTTAAGGCCCCACTCTGGAGGGAAAAAATCAGTTGTGCAATTACAATGAGTTACTGCTGCAATCATTGTAATGCAGCTCTCTCTCTAAGTTTGTGCCCTGAATTGCTAGGATTATCGCCTCATCCAGACCTAGAGTCAGAAAAATCTTTTGTGGGACTTCATTACTCTGCCCATGGCAGTTCTAGACAAACTGTCAAAAGCATCCTAAATATTATCTTTACAACAATACACGTAAGTATCTAGCATGCAAAGTTTTTTTAAAGGAATAAAAGAATCCTAATTCAGGCACCACAATTATTGTTATCACTCATACCATCAATATAAGGACATTATAATGCAAGTTTTTAATAAATAAATTAAAAGGTAAAATAAAAGAATAAGTGTTTCACTGTAATGAGACATGCCAAAAATGCAGTTTCACAGAGCAATGTTTTAAAAATTAAAAATTAAAATAAATATCAGTGTGGAAAGATATCCTTAGTAGGTTATCAAACTTTTTTGTTTTGAAAACTCATTTTAATACTCTGTATTATTTATAAACATTTGAAACATGTGTATCTATATGCACAGCTGGGAACAAAAGCTGTGATTACTCGGATTTCTTGTGTTCTTCAGGAAGGGAAAGTACTTTTCTTCTCTGATGTATCATATGAAAATACAGCTGAGGGAAGACTGAAAAACAGTAAAGAATTATGTAAATAAAAGTTAGTATTTTTTTAACCTACACACAATTTAATATCATGTATTCAAGGGATTTCACATGTATATCAGTGCCCCCAAAGCCAAACATATACTTTCTGCTCTTTTAATGAAGTGGAGGGAACCCCCGCAAAAATACAAGATTGTTTACTTGTAAACCAAGGGACCATGAAGCCATTTCCCTTCTGTTCATCTTTAATTGCAAGATATAATGTATGAAACATTGTACATGACAATGCTCAACTTAATGGCAAGGTGATTTCTACAAAGTGCTTTGAAAGAGAACGCACACAACATTCCCCCCCCCCCCAAAGCCTAGCATAGAACTATGACATATTTTATTTTACTATAAATGATAAGTATAATTATTGGTGCACCAGTAATAATTAAGTATGTAAGTGGTTACTCAAGTAACACTCATTGCTCTACCTTTAGATGCAGTCAGAGTGTCTCTGTTGCTCACCACTTAGCCAGCTAGTCAATTCTATAATATCATATTCATTTGCATACCTCTCTATTCTATACCAGAACTTGGTTAAAACAAAAATGAATATTTTTTACACAAACACAGAAGCTGAGATAGCTCTGTGGAACAAACAGATGCATTAATTTTCTGCTCAAATGACACTGGATCTTGCTGTGAGAAAATATTGATTTGGTAAGATACATGCACAAATACGCGGGTGGCGCTGTGGGTAAAAGCCTCAGCGCCTAGGGCTTGCCGATCGAAAGGTCGGCGGTTCGAATCCCCGCGGCGGGGTGCGCTCCCGCTGCTCGGTCCCAGCACCTGCCAACCTAGCAGTTCGAAAGCACCCCCGGGTGCAAGTAGATAAATAGGGACCGCTTACTAGCGGGAAGGTAAACGGCGTTTCCGTGTGCGGCTCTGGCTCGCCAGAGCAGCGATGTCACGCTGGCCACGTGACCCGGAAGTGTCTCCGGACAGCGCTGGCCCTCGGCCTCTTGAGTGAGATGGGCGCACCAACCCCAGAGTCTGTCAAGACTGGCCCGCAAGGGCAGGGGTACCTTTACCTTTTATCTTTCAGTATCATCTTTCATTGAAAGCCCAATAAAATTTGCAATAAAATTTGCAACTTTCACTGGTCACTCTATGTACCCAATTATTTTTGCAGTTCTATTTCACAATGTGAAGCTTGTGCGCTCAAGGTGACCTTAGGAAACCACTAGAATGAAATGCACGAAAGAGAGCCTCATCTAAGGGCTTTTGTACGTTTTGCAATGTGTACATTTGTCATGTGGTCATGACAGTTTTTGAGTTTTAATAGGTGATAACTATGATAAAAATATCTGCACAGGCAAATATGCCAGCATGGGATTAAATGAACTTAAAAGCTAGGCTTCAAAAACTTATTATGCTCTATTACATGAAAGAGAAAACAATGCTAAAACCCAAAGTCTTCCTTCAAAACATGAAAAAAAAGATCAGTTGCAACTAGCACTCTTGAAACAAATATATATTCTCTTTTGCTTTCATCCCCTAATTTGGCTATAAGAAGAAGGAGAGAATAAATAGAAAAAGATGGCTATAGGTAAAAGAAAGAGAAACAAGAATTCCACGAGTGCCAGAGGGAAATCAACTGTAGAATTAAAACATAGTTCAAAAACTTGCTCTTGTTCCATGCCTCAGTGATCTGTGCATTTAAATTTACTGCTATTTTTCACTGTTGAAAACCCACCTTTTATAATGCTTGTACATTCTAGAACACTGAAACATGTACAGCTAAAATACGTTTCCAGGCATTTTAAACTGCTTTTAGTCTAACAGCTACAGATCTCAAGGGTGGAAGCATTTAACTAGTGCTATACTTACGTGGAATATAAGATAGCATAGTCAAGATCAGGAATGTATAGTAGTCAAAGGAGAAATTGTATTTGTTAGGTAAACTAATTGAAAACAAGTCGGACCGTCTGACATAGGGCAGAGCAGCATATATTGTGAGCAATTCTCCTAAAACTCCCATTGGATACAGTACGAAGAACAACGTGTACCTAAAACAAACAAACAAAAACACAGATATGCAAAGTTACAGGTAGGTAGCCGTGTTGGTCTGACGTAGTCGGAACAAAATTTTAAAATTCCTTCCAGCAGCAACTTAGAGACCAACTAAGTTTGTTATTGGTATGAGCTTTCGTGTGCATGCTTCACATGTTCACTCAGAAGTAAGTTCCACTATGTTCAATGGAACTGCAGAGTACATGAGACTAGGAGTATGAAAAGGTTGCTAATACAATGCAACGTAATATTTTCTATATGACATTATATATATTAGTGCAAATAACAGATGCTGGGGGTCATTCATCAAGAATGGGGCCACTGTGAACAGGGAAGGAAATTTAACTATTTCCTCCTGCCCTGGAGCCCTGCTATTTCACACCTGAAGGAAGATCCCACTGGTGCCCATGTCTCTCCTGCCAAATAGTACCTTCAGAGAGAGTGATTTAGAAAACAACAACTCCACTTTCTATCCCATAGTCTGAAGTTAGTTTGTTTAGACAGGATTCTTTAAAAATTAAACTAAACTCCTCTAACTTCACTCAAGCTTATTCTAGCTGCTGCACATAGCAGAGATGCAGCACCTGTTCCTCAGTATATATATCCCAACTCCGATCAGCCCCAACCAGTATACCCAGTGGTCAGAGATTATGAGACCTATAGCCCAACAACATCTGGAGGGTCTCAGGTTCCCCACCCCGAAGTAGCTCAAAACTATAGATGAGCACTATGCAAATCAGTTCTGTAGTTGTCCCCGATTGTCCAAACTAATAAAACTTGGAGGATCACTAGCTTTTGCTTAGTTAGGACTTTTATTCAATAAAGATATATTTTCATTAATTCAACTATATTTCAAGTGTATTCCAAAGTACAAAATATTATTTTATACAAGAAAATATTAACAATGTGTAGAACATTTGCAAATACTTCTGGTCCTGAACCAAAGTCACACCATTCAAGTTGAAGCTAACTCTTTATTAGCAATAATGCATCTGCACAGTCTTGGAAGAGTGTCAAGCCTAATGAGCACAGCAGTTCATCCCCAAAAGGTCTTGCCCTATAGATCAGTTGTTGAGACTGAAAGTCCCCAGCTCCCCACAGCTGTCTTAAGTTACCTCTTCTCCACGGCTTTTCCCAAGCAATTAAGAGACTGCACCTACGTGCAGCTAACCTCTCCTCCACCCTTTTCATTACTCTTCTGGTTCTGGGAGATAAAGGTAGAGGGGAACTTGTTGCAGCAGGAGAAGGAGACACCTATGCCTCTTCATCAGCCAGACTCATCTTTGCCTCTTGGCATCCCTCCTCCCCTGCTTCAGCTTCAGCTTCTGCCTCTGATTCTGGACTTAGACTCTCCCAGCTCACTAAGCCCTGCTACCACTTAGCTACCACACTTCCTCCCAGTCTTCTCCCTCTGATCACTCACCACTGTCCCACCACCAATCCCTGGGCTCTGAGCCTTCTTCCCTTGGGACTTCCCCAGCTGGTTCATCCCACCATTATCTGCATCCAACCAGTTCATGACGCCAAGTTTGTGAACTTGTATTGCATTGGTAACCTCAAGAATTAATTATTGTAAAGCACTTTATTTGGTGCTGCCTTTGGTTTTGGTCCAGAAGCTGCTACTAGTGCAGAATACATTGGCCAGACTGCTCACAGAAGCAGAATACTAGGAACATGTTACTCTGATGTTAAGGCAGCTGCTCTGATTGCCGATTTGCTAGTGGGTCAGGTTCAATGTTCTTGTGTTAATTCACAAAGCCCTCAATTACTTGATCCCGAAGTACCTTGAAGACCATCTAATCATTTATACTCCACCTCTATCACTGGGATCTTCTGATGCACATCTGATGGTTCCTTATGCCCCTGAGGTTCAGTTGGTCTTCATAAAGGACCAAACTTTTAGTGCAACAGGTCCTGTCCTGTAGAATTCCATAACTAGAGGTTCAGCAGGAGCCACCCCTACCTTCTTTCAGATGTCTTCTGAAATTGTACTGTTTAGACAGGCCTTCATAATGTGCACTTTTGCTTTATTCAACCAGTATTTACAGATGTTTTACACTGTGTTTTATATATATTGATAGATTGGTTTTATTGTATTTTATATGCTGTAAGACTCCTTGATATATTTTATGAAAATGAAGATTATTAATTTTTGAATAAAATAAATATGTCAACATTCTCTTTCTTTTCTAGGACTGATATTTCTGTCTTGCAATTATTAGGGAAATATGCCCACTGATGTATAGTTTCTCAGACTCATAATCATGAAGTGCTTAATGCCCTTACCTGGCCCATTTGATGAAGTAAGGAAGGTGGTTCAATAAGTTGAAAGTATAAAAGGAATAACGGACGATCTCTGTGATTGTCCAGGCAACAACAAAAAGGAGGATGCAGTCTTCATTTTGTACCTATTAAAGAAAAATACAGTTGCTGTAAGTTGAAAATAAATTATAAACTTTCTAAAATGACAAGCTTTTAAATCTACCTTTTCAAACTTTGTAATTCAGGTCCACAGGAAAGCAGAAATATTTATTGGGGGTGGGGTGGGGGTGGATAATACTCTTCTATGTAATTTGCCTTCTCCTTTGTAATTTCAAGGTTAGAATGCCTGTGCATACACATAAATTAAGTGTTGCTCAGAAATGACACAACATAAAAATCTGAGAAAGTTACCTCAAGTTGCTTCATAGTATGATTACGGAGTATATTTTTAAAACCATTTACCATTGGCCTGCTTTTTAAATGAAAAATAAACAAAGGCATAACAGCTGACATAATGTCTAATTTCACCAGAGTTCATGATGTAAACAATGTTTCTGTATGAAGGTATAAATATGACATCATTTGGTAATACAAAGTAACTAAGCTTGATGCATCATCCCATGCAAACATGACATTACATACTTGTCACACAAAATCATTTCCTAGAAAACCCTATAGCCAACAATTTCCAACTTCAAATTTCACAGTACCCTGTGCTTCGCAAGCTTCCTATATAAGACTCAAGAGAAACAGGGAGGGGCTGGCTTTGCACCACCCTGGTACTTGCCTGGTCTGCTCTGCCAGCCAGCAAATATGTGTGCTTTATTATTTATGCAATGACTGTGTTGGCTGTATTAGCATTCCATGAACAGAATACTTTTCACAGTTTATTCTTCTTGCCAATACAGATTTAGACAAGAATAAAATAAAGTGCACAGGATATGGTATTATTTTGACAGTTTTCCTCACTAACTTGTTTTTGATTTCTCAACTATGCTCTAGATCAGGCATCCCCAAACTATTTGGCTATTTGATAGCCAAATCATCCCTAGCTGTCAGGGAACTGCCATCGGAGCCAGAGGGAGAGGGAGGGCTCCAGAGGGATTCCGGAGAGCATCCCGGGATGGGGAGAAGCAGCCCATCTTCTGGGGAAGGAAATCAGCGTAGCACCAGTGGAGAAGGGGGGCAGATGGGGGAGTCGGCGAGGCGGTCCCATGACTCCTCGCCGGGGACCAGCGGGGAGAGCACGGGTCCTCCGCTGCCCACACCCTCCTTGCGCAGAAGCCTTTCGCGCAGGGAGAGTGGGTGGAGACTAGGCGTCAAAGAGCTTCTTTGCTGGGAGAAGTTCAAGAAATGCCCACTGACGGATTCTGCCAGCGATTGAGACAGCCACGGGCGAGTGGCTGTCCGGACAGAAAAGGTTCACTCAGGCAACCCAGCCAGGTGTTGCGCCGATTTACGCATGAGCAACCCCTAGAACCATCACACTAGCTAACAGGACCAGTGGTCAGGGATGATGGGAATTGTAGTCCCAAAACATCTGGCAGGCCGAGTTTGGGGATGCCTGCTCTAGATTATTTTCCACTTTTCTCTTAATAAGCATGAGCAGCATTCAGATTGATGCTTAGTGAACTTGCCTGAGATTTCAAATATCAAGTAGCAGAAAGGCTACAACATGCAAAGAAATAGCTAACAACTTGACCATTCCAGGAATAAGAGCAAGCACATTCTTCAAACATTACTGAACTGCCCCATGCAATTACTATTAAATATTAGGAACAAAGAATCCAGAAGGAATAACATGTAAACAACAAAATTCATGTTTCGGATTCCGGAACACCATTTGATTAGGCTTCATCAGAAATAATGTAAGACTTCTTCTTCAAGAAAGAGTTAGATATGTGAGAAAGCAAGCAAAATATTAAGAGTTTCTCATTCAAGAACCTAAGAAGCATATGGCAGATTTAACCAAAAAACAACACACATTATTCATGCATCCACATATCATCTTACAAAATCCGTAATAGCTGAACTTGTTCAGGGAGCTCAGGTATGTAGGTATTCCTTCAAGGGGAGGGGGGGGGAAGCAAAAGTTTTTTTGTTTTTTGTTTATTAAGAAGGTAGGTAACACTCATCTCACAAGGAAAGGAATGCTAATGTGAACCTGTCAACTAACTCTTCATCTGAGATACTCGGGAACCTGATAGAGTACAATACAGTTTTGACTATTTTTGTTGCCAAATTACTCAAACTGTTTTCTAACATGTTAGAAATAATCTGGATTCTATTTGCACATATAAAATGCTGCATATTGGATATTTGGAAAGTATGTTCACTTCCTCTGACCTACAGTTACACTTCCTTTGAGTCAAGTGGGGCTACAACATGCTGCTTGTACAACAGCAAAAAGCAAACGCCAATCAGGAAAGCATGGCCTTTAAGTGAGCTGCTGCCAGTTTAACAGTCAGATAGGGATTTGACTCTCAGTGGGAGAGGGACTGTCAGATGGTTCAAAACCTAAACTGTCCACACTGAGTGGGGTCAGCTACACAGTGCAACTCAGTTTTTATTTCCTGACAGGAAGTTAAATCCTAGAAGGGGCTAAGTGGGTGGATGCTGCTGCTTAGAACTTGATAGCCATTTTAGGTGAAAAGTCTACCTAAGACTTTATTTGTAGGAGACTGCTGCTTAAAAAGTTTATCTGAAAGGAGTGGGTATTTTAAACCAAGCTGTGTGCCTTATGAAACCACCAAGCGTTAAACTTCCCTAAAGTATAATTAAATAAACATACAGTTTTGTTCCAGAAGTGCTGCCTCACTCTGAATCCTTGGTTGGGGAGAGTGGACACTGGGCAGCTGCCACAAAAATAAAACACCTTGCAGCTGTGAAATTTTAGAAAGCTACCATAAGCAGTTAATCATAGACCTCTACTGTGAAAACAGGGGGAGTTTTATCTGTTAATGCACCCATAATATTGGTCATGTTACCCAGCACCTATATTCAGTGAGGATGTCTCTCACAAATGGATACTTTTTATTTTTTAATAGTGTTTCTATATTAGCCATGTAAATAAAATTACAGGAAGTAACAGCCCAGTTAACCAAAGTGTAGAGATTGACATGAAAGTGGGAACTTCTGATGCACTGTCCCTTTCCAAACAGTGAATAGTTAAACCAGACCTACATATATGATTTCCAACTCTTAGAAAACTGTGAATCTTGTTTCACATATACTAAATAGCTATCTCAAAATGGCAAAGACAGGCAACTTAAACCAAGTTTTAAGTCCAAAGTTTTGAAAAGAAGTTCACTAGTTAATTTGTTTTACATGATTTCCATTTCCATTCCCCACCCACCTGCATGCTTCTTTCCACACTACCTTATCTGCACGGTAGGTGGGAAGATACAACTGCATCAGTGGGCAAGGAGCCAGCACAGATGTTACAATTAAGAGTTCTGGAAACACATCTCACAAAAACAGCTGATCCTGAGGTGTCCACCAAAAACACACACAGTAGACCCAGTAAAAGGAACAGGAAATATACAAAAGAGTACAAATATTTAGTTCTAGGGAAGAAACGGATCATTTTCTTGCTCTCCTTTAACTTACCTCTTTTACACTATGTGTTACAGCCCATGTCAGAAAAACTCTTGACATCACCTGGAAAGTAGTTAGCACAACAGAAGAGGGAACAATTCCTGAAAAGAAAGTTTATATTGGTCTATATCTTCAGTTTGTTCAATTTATATAAATATTTATATACCGTTATTTCATGAAATATAACAAAATAGTTTACAATGAAAGGACATAAAAACATACAGTAAAAACGATATAAAAGATTAAAATCAGGCGTCAAAGAACCATTGTGGAAAGGTGTATTCTCAACTGCCTACATAGGCCTGGTAGAATATAATAGATTCAGCAGGTGTTTAAAAGTTGCAACAGAAGGCACCTGCTGAATCTCTATCTCTGGTATCCAAAAAACCATAGTGATGATGCTAAAGGCTCTATTTCAAGTTGTTTTAAAATGAGCCTTACCCACTCAGGGAATAACCAACAACACTCCTGCTGATGATATCAGTGACTGAGCTGGGATATTAAGGTTCAGGTGATCCCTAGTGCTCTAGAAACCTTCATCTTAATCACATGTTCCGAAAATGATTTTTACAATATACCATTGTTAACATGCATTCCATATCTTTAGTGTGAAGGGGCACAATTCACGTTATTTTTTTTAGATGTTGCAAGTGCCAGATCTTGTAAAACAATAATAAACTATTATATTGTAGGTTTGGTAAGGTTCTCACTTTTTGCATTAGATCATCTTCTTCTTCTTTTTTTGAGTACCTGACAAATAAGTACCTTACAAATGTCTCTTGGGAAAGATTTCAGATGTCAAAGAGATAAGCAATTACAGTCGTACTTCGGAAGTCGAACAGAATCCGTTCTGGAAGTCTGTTCAACTTCCAAAATGTTCGGAAACCAAGGAAGCTCCTGCAGCCAATCGGAAGCAGCGGAAGTCGCTTCGGACGTTCGGGTTCCAAAAAACATTCACAAACCAGAACACGCATTTCCAAGTTTGTGGTATTCGTGAGCCAAAATGTTCGAGTCGCAAGGCGTTCATCAACCAAGGTATGATTGTATATTACTTTTTGCAGACATCTGAAGGCAGTCCTGTTTCAGGAAGCTCTTATAGTCAAATGGGTGGGGTAAAAGAAACTTGTTGTTACTACTATTATTATCAAGAGTCCTTGGGTCTCGGTCTGACAGCTCTGTGAGCTCGTTCCAGACTATTAACTTCCAGTTTCAGGTCAAGACACAATATGTTAAACAAGTTAATAATGGAGGGACTAATGTCCACCTATTTCCTCTATAATTCCATGTACATTCACACATCCTGAATATTTCATCTTCTCCAGATGTTTCTTTACACTCTGCACTGCCTTTTTAAAAATAGCTTTCTAATCATTTTGTTGTTGACTGACAAGTCTAAAGCTTCAGAGGCTGTTGTTTATTCCAGTCAGTAAGTTTCTGTTTTGGCAGTTCTTCCCAGTCATTCATTAACTCATATTTCAGTCTTTTTCACTGTGTAGCAAGGTCTTTGTTTTTATTTTTTTATCTCCTATGTTGGTGCCTAGAGTCTCAAAGGCTAAAGTCTCAAATGCAATTATAGAGGGCCCTATTTGCTGCAAGGGGAAGAAAGTTGTTGCTTTTTCTTTGGGTCTGAAATATTTCATAAGGCTTCCTGCCTTACCTCATTGTGCTGATGCCAGCATACCCTCTCAGAGAACTTAGCTTGAAATCCTCATGGTGCTGTTGGGGTCAGTGGTAAGCCTAATTATGAAGCTGGGGTCTGAGAAACCCCAAACATTATGTCGATCTTGTGGGTACCCCTTTTTCTTTTTTAAAAGGGTTAGAAAACCTAAGGAAGAACAGACCTTTTCAGAGTCTGTTTCTTTTTAAACATCCGATATTGGGGACAAACAACAGGGATCAGTGATCTCCATCATGGCTTATTTGTGAGATTCCCAGATGTATCTTTCTGCCTACTGTTGGTGCCAAGAACAGAACAAAATAACCTATGGCTTAATCCGGCAAGGCAATCCTTGTGTCCTTACAAGAATGGCATTGTTACACATCATTTTTTGCTCAACAACCAATCCTTGTTTTACTAAGCAGAAATTTCCAAAGATAGTACAGGAACAATGACAAATATAGATGGGTGATACAGAGCACTCTGATATGTAGTAACAACCTGTATTACATCCTGAATTTGCAAGTTACTTCGGAGTCATATATTGACACACTCATTATGCAATTCAAACCTCCCCCACCCTACCCTGATGTTCTACAGAGTGGTCAGGCCACTGCCACATCATCAGGCAGGAGATAGACTGTTGTGGCAGCATGGAGCTGGTACAGTGATTGGGCCCAATGCTTTCATGTGATGGCATTGAAATAGCTCAGGCTCCAATGGCTCCTGGACTGGCTCAGCCCTGCCACATATTCAGAACACCCCATTTAGGGTGCTTCTACTGGGTACTGCCAGTAGGTATCCTGACTTTTGCTCTCCCACCTTTAGCACATTTTACAGGCAGAACAGGGAGGCTGACAATGACAAGAGGCTACCTTGGCCAGAAAAGCTAATCAGAGGTACAGCTCCACTCCCTCCTGTACAGTATAAGTGGGGTTTGGAATCCTCCTTAGAATAGGCATTAGGAAGAAGAAAAAGTGTGAAATTAGAAATGTATATCATGCTTTATATTTTTGCTATTCTTTTTTTAAAAAAGAATAAAGTGAATAAGCTACATGAATCCAGTAACTTACCTATTGCGCAATGCAGAATCTAGAACAAAAAGAACATATAAAGTCAACAAAAACTAAGTCTTTTAATCAGCCAAATATAAGGACTCAAGCATTACACAACTTAAATAGTTTTGAGCAATATATATATATATGAATGAAGAATTAGAGGAACAACTCTAAGAACAAATTTGGAATAAACTACCATTTAGCTCCATCTCAGTTAGAACTCAAGAAAATGCTTTAATGATAGCACATCGCTGGTACATGTGCCCAGCCAGATTGTATAGAATTAATCATAACACATCCAACCTTTGCTGTTGGGAATACAATTTACCTGGTTCTCTAGTACACATGTGGTGGTCTGCTTTTCTTTTGGGAAGTTTTTCAAAAAATTAATCAAATGATGGGACAATTGCTACAACCAGAATTAGCTCTACTATCTCACTTTACTCCTCAGATTAAGAACATAACCAAGTCTGCACAGAGCCCCCAGCCCCCCCAGTAGCCATGGCCCCACCGGGACCAAAAACACCCCCTCAACGGCCCAGTAGAGCTCCAAGGCCTGGAGGCCTCCAGAGGTGAACAGAAAACAATAAGCAAAAATCACCCCCCCCCAGCTGAACACCAGCTTGCCGTAGCCACTGCTGCCACCACCACCAAGGGAGAGAGGTAGGAGGGTACTGGAAAGGCCAGGGAGGCCGTGAGGAATCAGGCAGCGCAGCCCAGGCTACCATGAGCCTACCTCCCCGGTGGCTGGCATGAAAAGTGCAGGCTGGGGGGGGGGAACCATGTGCCGGAGACCACCCCAGGAAAAAACAAACGCAACGCGGGACCTCCACACTGGAAATTAATTAATCAATTAACTTATTTATTTGATTTGATTTTTAAAATATCTTTTATTTTTTATTGTTATTTTCTTTGAAGAACTGTAGTAGCGTCCATGCAGGAGTTCTGAACCATTGAAGGTCACTTCTGGGGACTGCCGCCTTAGCCCTAACCCAGGAACCCAATATCCAGGCCCCATGGGCCCTGCAGTAAAATTAAAACTTCCTGTGAGTCAAAATTACCCCCAATACATTTTTTAATTATATACACAACCCCCTTTTTCATTAATACCATTAGTTTTCATTTATTAATAAAAATAATAAAAAACAACCCTTTTATGAATATGGAGGTAAGAACTCCAGACTATGAGCAAACAGATGCAGGGAAAAATTCCTCAAAACAAGAATATACTGTGTCACTAAAAAAGAAGAAGAAATAACTTCAGAATTTGCTGATTTTTTACACCAAACTATACATCTCCCACAACACCACCTGAACAGGAAATCAGAAGATTCCTAACAGGGCTGACCATGCCAACCTTTACTGCAGAGGAACAAGAATTCATGGACAGCCCTATCACCCCTGAGGAAATAGAGACAGTATTCAAATCCTGAAACTACACAAAGCCCCCAACCTAGACGGCTATACAGCAGAATTCTACAAAAGATTCAAAGAACCCCTGATTCCTTACATGACCCACCTATTTAACGACATCATAAAGGGGCCCCCATCTCCAAACCTGGACCTCTTCCAAAATAGTTTCTCTCACAAAACTACTCAAAGATAGCCTCAAAATAGAATCATACCACCTAATCTAATTGATAAACCAAGGTTACAAGATATTCACATCAATCCTGGTTAAGCGCTTAAAATCTTCCTACACAAACTAATCGCCCTGGACCAGGCAGGCTTTACCCCTGGTCGCAACATAACAGACCCCCATTAGGAAACTGCTGGATCTGATAGAATACAGCAAAATGACCAAACTCCCACTGACGATCATGTTCCTAGACATCCTTAAAGCCTTTCATTGCTTAGAATTATCTATTTGCAGTATTAACTAACATGAAATTTGGCCCCAACTTCCTACTAACCCTCAAACAAATTTACTCTCAAGCCGTAGCAAAATGCAGAATTAACAATATGGACTCCAATACCAAAGCAATACAAAGAGGCACAAAACAAGGATGCCCACTGTCTCCCATCCTAGTCATCTTGGCCCTGGAATCCCTAGCAATCTGACTCCAAGCAGCCCCAGATATCAAGGGTGTGGAAATAAAAGGTAAAACCTACAAACTAGGGCTCTTTGCAGATGACCTGATGTTCACAACGCCAGACGCCATAAACACAACAACCGCCCTAACTAAAGAACTCAACACATTTGCAATGGGGTCGGGCCTACAAGTAAACTTTGCAAAATCTGAGGCTATGTGCTTCAACACTCTCCCCCTCTGCCTGCATAACCAAAAGAAATTCAACAACATCAAAAGATAAAACTCTGCAGCACCAAATTCAGGTACCTAGGGGTTCAAATAACCAGAAACCTTAATAAACTATGCCTCTACAATTACAAGCCCAGGTGGCGACAAATCAACAGAGACTTGAGGAAATGGAACAACACCAACTTCACACTCTCAGACAAAATATCCATGATCAAAATGATCACCCTCCCAAAGCTAACCTATTTATTCCAAACCCTCCCTATCTGGATTCCCCCAGAAAAAACTACACTCATTTATTTTCACGCACAAATAGCCAAGAATAAGCCCCAAATACCTGCACTTCCCCTCCTCAGAAAACCCCCCACAACACTGAACAGGCTCACACAGAACGGAAAGTCCCCATCCCCACTAACCCCTCTGGCCTATCACTCACTATTCCAACATGCAGCTCAAAACCTCCAGATAAAAACCCGGCAAGCCAAAGACCTACACTGTCTAAAAGACTTCTACAAAAACAACAAAGCCATACCAAAACAAGAAATACAAGACAAACTAAGGAACACCCAAATACCTTGACTAACACACCATCAACTACATATCTTCTTAAACAATCCAGCAGTAAAATCAGCAGCCACTAGGCCCTTGACCACCTTCAAAAACCTTTTCCTGATAGCAGAGGGACACAGCAAAGGGATGGTATCCACAATATACAAAATACTGCTCCATAATCCCACAACCCCCCTTGATGCAATCAAAGAACAATGGGAGCACAACACAGGCTATGAAATTAACCCCACCCAATGGAATAGAATGTGGTCTAAACCGACTTCCGGAGGCGGTGCGAACGGCAATGGCTGCCCTCTTCTAACTGGGAGAGGGAAGCTCCGCTGAGAACGGGTCGTCCGCTGCGGCGAAGCGGAGACCCACTCTGAAAAACCACAGGTGGCAGAAGCCTGTGGTCCTGGGACCCGGCGGGCGCCAGGAGCGGCCCCCAAAACGGTGAAGGAACCCCGTAAGGGGCTTCGGATCGCGGAGGGGGTTGCGGCGCTGTGGGTCGTTCCGCGATCAGCGGAGCGAAGCCGCGTTGCTGCTGCCGGTGAGCGCTGACCTTTCTTCCCAAGCCTCTGAATCGGAAAGCAACAATCCGTGAGTAATAAGGATCTTACAAACTTCGAGATTTAAAGATATTAATTTGGCTGAAAGCGGAGTGACGAAAAAAGGGAAGTCCGTCTTCCGCTGACACTGAACTTTAAAGCAAAGAGCGGGAGGAGTGGAGGCAAAGAGTGAACTTTTAATCTAATTGATCTGTGCATCCGTGGAAATTACTTTTAAGCAGAAATAAGGATTCTAAGCAACTGATTATTTGACTCCTATTTGGACTGTGATACCTTTCTTCCATTTGGATTACAATTTAAGCAAGAAACCCAGGTGCTGGAACTGCCTGAGCAACTGAGCTGTCAGTCTGCAGGGCTGGATACTTTGAATTTAAACTTTGAAACAATCTGAGGGAGTTTGGGCTGGCTATTTTGAAACATCTTTTGGAACACCAGTAAGCACTGTTTGAAACACTGTGACTTTTTAAATATTAACTCTGCTAAAACCTACCATTGAAGGTTCCTGGACATTAAATTTGACTTTATTAATTCTATTGGAATTGATTTCTTCCTTATAGACATTTTAAGCTCCCCCTAGAGGATTTGGGATTTACAGCAGTGACATTGTTTTACTTTCCTTTTCCCGGCCTCCTGTTTGACTGTTACCATCTGGGCCGTAGTTTTCTCATGGGAAAAACTCAGCTTGACCTTGACTCTTAGATAACTCTGGAATGAGTGGCGCAAGAAAAAAGGGACCGAGAACCAGACAAACAACTCTAACAACTTTAACCGCAGCCTCCCAGGCACGTAGATCATCTGTGCCTACTCTGCCTACTTTGCCTATTTTGACTTCTGAGGAAGAAGCTGCTTCTCTGCCACGGGCAGAAACTGAGGAATTACAATTGGAAGAGATGGCCTCAGGAGCTGCTGGCTCTATGTTAGAGAAAATTCTTGAAAAATTGGAATCTTTGGACAAAAAAGTTGATCAGCACATAGCTAAAATCGACCAAAATACAGAATGTTTAAATAGATTAACTGGACAAGTCGCACAGAATGTACAAGCAATTGGAGAATTAAAGGAGACTGCAGGTGAAAATCAGAAATTGGCTGAGGATACCAGCCAAAGACTGGGAAATTTAGAAAAAGAGGTAAGGCCACTCAGCAAGCAAGTAGGTGAACACCAGACCTATCTTTCTATCATAGAACTGCGGAACAGGGAGACCAATTTAAGGATAAGGTCGGTACCAGAGGTGGAAGAAGATAACCTAGCTGAGTTTCTGACTAAAGAATTTTCCAAGTTTTGGATCTTAGAGGAAAAAGACTTTAAAATCATATCTGCCTTCAGGCTTGGAAGACTTATAAAGAAAGAGAAGCCCAGAGACTGTCTAATAACACTGAGATCAAAGGAGGACAGGGACAAGATTTTAGGTCTGCATTACGGAAAGTCACTGGATATTCTGGATAAAAGAATTGAAATTTACAAGGATATTCCTAAACAGCTGTTGGAACTTAGATCTGGCTATTTGGAACTGGCAAGATTGTTGAGGAGCAATTCAATCATCTTCAGGTGGGATTTTCCTCAAGGATTATCTTTCACTTTTAGAGGGAAGAAGATCAAGATCAGAACACAGGAAGATAGAGACAAGTTTTTGACTGCCTACGGAGAGGACCTTCAAAAAGGACTTGAACTACCTTCGGGGCCTGGAGCACCAGGGGTGCCTGCACCCTCGGATTCTGAAGACCCAGCGAATAAGGTACCACCCCTAGAAAAATAATCAGATTTATTCAGGATGTCTCTGCAACTTTTGAGCTGGAACATAAATGGCTGTAACATCCCGGAAAAAAGGAGGAAAATTTTTCATATATTAAAAAAGGAACAATTGGACATTATTTGCTTACAAGAAACACATGCGACTAGGCTCCACAGAAAAGTATTAATAAACAAAAGACTTGGTCAGGAATTTATATCTTCAGACAAAGTAAAGAAGAGAGGCGTGGTGATATATGCAAAAGAGAGCCTGTCACCTAAATTTTTATTTAAAGATGAACATGGAAGAATTTTGGCAATCGAAATACAACATCAAGGAGAAAAGATTCTAATATTAGGAATCTATGCACCAAATGAAGGGAAATCGGAATTTTTCAAGAAGTTGCACGAGACTATGCTGGATTATCTGGATTATGACATCATCATGATGGGAGACATGAACGGGGTCGTATCAACTAACATGGATAAGTCACAAAGTCAAAATGTTACAAAAGATGGCAGACTACCAAAGACCTTTTTTGAGTTGACAGACAATATGGATTGGATTGATATTTGGAGAACGAAAAACCCCTTGGGAAAAGAAGGAACATTTTTCTCTGAAGCCCAGCTGACTTGGACAAGAATCGACCAAATATGGATAACTAGAGGTCTGGCACCCAAGGTCAGAAAGGTGGAAATCTGCCCAAAAACCTGCTCCGACCATAACGCACTGAAAATGGACATGATACTATTACCAACCGGCTCCTTTAGATGGAAGATGAATGACAATTTGTTCAGAGATCAGGAGATCATTAAGAAGGCCCAGAAAGCATTGAAGGATTATTTTGAGATAAATATGAACACTACGGTGGAAAAAAGAACTATTTGGGATGCAAGTAAAGCTGTGATGAGGGGGTTCTTGATACAACAGAATGCTGTAAAGAAGAGGATACAAAATGACAGAAAAGACAAGATTTTGGAGAAAATAAAGGAATTTGAAAAGAAGTTAAGATTAAACCCGAAGTCACAGCCGATCTTGAGAGAAATTAAACTTCATCAAGCACAATATTCGAAACTGATAAACCAGGAAATAGAGTGGAAGATTAAATTAATGAAACAAAAAACTTTTGAATCGGCAAACAAATGTGGGAAACTGCTATCTTGGCAGTTGAAGAAGAGACAAAAATTAAATACAGTTACAAATTTGGAAATTGAAGGAAGAAACATTCAGAACCCCAAGGAGTTTGGAGAAAATGAAGGATAAAGTGCGAGACTGGTTACATTACGCTCAGATTAAAGAAGTCTTTAAGAATGATAAAAAGGTAGGGTTCCAGGTGGAGAAATCAAAGTTGGAAACAGAATTGTTAGAACCAAAGACTAAGGTATTGTCAAGAATGTATAACTTGCTGTTAAAATGGAATACACAAGACGAAATGGTTAAATCGGTAATGATAAAGTGGGCTCAGGATATTGGGTACAATATTATGTTTGAGGACTGGGAAAGGTTGTGGACCACTGGGCTGAACTTCACTGCATGTAATGCTCTGAAGGAAAATGTAATGAAAATGATATATAGATGGTACATGACCCCAGTTAAACTTGCCAAAATATACCATTTGTCTGATAATAAATGTTGGAAATGTAAAGAACATGAAGGAACATTCTTTCATCTCTGGTGGACTTGCCCTAAAGTGAAGGCCTTTTGGGAAATGATATATAATGAGCTGAAGAAGGTATTTAAGTATTAAGTATTAAGTATTAAGTATTAAGTATTTAAGTATACCTTTACTAAGAAACCAGAGGCCTTCCTTCTGGGTATTGTCGACCAGAAGGTGTTAAAGAAGGACCGAACATTTTTTATGTATGCAACAACGGCAGCAAGGATACTCATCGCTAAGAATTGGAAAACTCAAGATCTACCCACACTGGAAGAGTGGCAGATGCAGCTGATGGACTATATGCAACTGGCCGAGATGACTGGTAGAATCCGTGACCTGGGAGAAGAGTCGAGGGTCGAGGAGGACTGGAGGAAATTTAAGATTTATTTACAAAAATATTGTAATTTGGTTGAATGCTAAGAAGGATGCTAGATCATAAATAATTGCCTACCATTGAATTAGATCTGATTTTGACGCTAAGTGAGATTAAGGAAAATATAAATTTTTTGGAGAATTGCTAGATATTATTTAAACGAGTGGAGATAAGATTGTAAACAAGAGGGTAATTTGCTTGAAAAATCTCTTTTATGTAATGATGTAAGTGGGAGCGGGAGATGTGAGGGAGTCCAAAGATGTAACAAAATTATGTTACGATATAAGTAATGTTGTTTAATATTTACGTATTTGTATTCAAAAAACCTTAATAAATTTTTTTTTGCATTAAAAAAAAAAAAAATAGAATGTGGTCTAAACCTCCCTTTAAGACCATATCAGCCAAAAGGGAACTCACTCTGAAACTCACCACAGAAACTGGCATTGATACGCCTAAGAACCTCACCAAGATGTTGGAGAGGCTGCACCTCCACAGGCACATAGCTCCACATGTGGTATGTGGAATGCCCTAAATTCCAACCCTTCTGGCTGTGGTCCTACAAAAGATATGCAAAATAACTAAACAGGTATTAGAACTCACTCCAGAACTGGCCCTACTAAACATCTTCCAAGATCATTAACAACCACCCACATTATAACCCACATACTCTCAGAGAGTAAACATGGACCAATGCAGGCTTCCTCAACCTCGGCCCTCCAGATGTTTTTGGCCTACAACTCCCATGAGCCCTAGCTAGCAGGACCAGTGGTCAGGGATGATGGGAATTGTAGTGTCAAAACACCTGAAGGGCCGAGGTTGAGGAAGCCTGGACCAATGGTATCAAATTGTATGGGAAATGGCCTTAACCAATAAACTGAAACTGACATGGGGACAAATAGAAGAGGATGCCTTCACCCCAGTATGGCTTTATCACATACACAGCCCAACAAGACAACAACAAGAATCCACTGACAGCAGCATACAAATCAATCTGGCTTACCTGACCAACAAGCCCTCCCCCCTCACAAATGCAAGCAAATCCCACTGCAGCCAACCACAGATAACTAACCACACTCTGCCCCACAATACCTCTCACTACCAAGCAAATGCAATAAACAAAGAGAAAGAGAACCTACCCAGTTGACGCTGACACAGAACCCCACATGCACACTATACAAAAGAATATAAGCCTCACCACCCCTCCTCTCCCCCCTCTTCTTCCCCAACCTTATACTGTACTCATCACTAATGTTTCACAACAAATGTAACTGATTTGTAAGAAATACTGTACAACCTGAAAAAAGAGACAAGGCATGTACTTTTGTAAACCAAGAAAATATTTAATAAAAATAGATTTAAAAAAGAAAAAAAAAGAACACAACCAATAAATACTTCATTCCCCATATATTAACTGCAACTAGAAGAGTTGATTAGTGATTGCAAAAAGTGAGAAAAATTTCAGAAGTATGGGACATTGTGCTTATAGACAAATTAACAATTTCACAAAAGGAATATTGATCTGGAGACGAGGAAACTCGCACATTCTATACCATATGCATATGGCATCCTTTTATTGATTTTGGTTCTATCGACTCATGGAACCTTATGGGGAGACATTTGTTTGCCTTTCTTGGAATGTTTAAAACCACAAACATCAGCCACTATTTTTCTTTCTTTTCTGTAAAACTACAAAGCTCTCTTGGTTTTATAGTAAAGGGAACAAAGGCACTAGGCAATGGTCTCTAGTGTTGAAAATTTCAACATTTATGTAAAGTAATTAAACCTATTTTTCAATTAAAATTATGCTATTTAAGAATGGTTGCAGAGGGGCAATCACCAGAGAGTAGAACTTCAGAAAATAAATTAACTTGAAAATAATAGTTTCACTGCATAATGCCAAATTCTCTTTGATGCTATTGTTTTCATGTTTCAGATTTCACTTCTGATGTAATGAAGGAAACCAATACTTACCAGTGGTCTATCTATCAAAAGGGATAGAATTCAATGCAGGAGCAAGTTAATGAATGAAATGCATAGGAAATACAAAACTTTATTTCACTGCAATTAGAAGGGCATGTTCCCTGGTACACATACCTCAACCAAAGCTCCAGTTTGGAAGAACTTCAAAGGTTTTTCTATTGAATAATAAAGATTGTGGTAGCTACCCTTGGTGAGGTATGCTCTGACTAAACCAACTGCTATAACAAGCCACCTAGAAGAAAAAAGGAGAGATTGCAAATGCTTTGTTAATGCCTATTGAAAAACAACTAAGGATCTTCTGACTGAAAGCAGGAACTAGTGCCGCTCTAGGTTTTTAATAGGCCTTTGGGCAAGACACCTTCATTGGATGCCAATTCCTCAGGGAGTCTACCCCCTCACCATCACTACTGACAGTTGCTGAGGCTGCTTCTCTTTCTTAGCTTTGCTACACCTTGCAAAGAGACAGTGAACAATCAGGCAGTGGCAGTAAGTCCTGTTCCACCTCTGCTGTTTGTTTACTCATCCTCTTTTTAAAAAATTATGGTATACCCAGTGACCTATAAAGCAGATGTTAACAGACTGGTTTTAAGAGCAAAAAGGCATTCAGGAAGGTTAGTCCTAAACCTCTGCTATGGCTGTACTTAGCCTCCCTGAAACCTACCCCTCATTGCCACTTTCCTCTCAGTTGGGCTGTTGTAGGCTGCAGGTAGTGGTGGGCACCCACTTTATGTATGGTTGGGTAGACCCACATTTAATGAGTTGGCTGTGCTTTTTCACATCTAGTTACATTCTAAGAACAGGAGATGAAATTCATACAATGTAGTAACATTGCATTATCAGAAAAATAAAGGCTCATAAAACAATGATTTTTAAGTTTTTATTCTCCTCTTTACCAGTACCAAGCAATGGTTAAAAAGAAGCAGTTATATCTGGTGCAATTAGATGTAAGTGTAATGATTAAAAATTATAGTGTTAGTTGCAAAATCAAATTAAGCACACTTTTATGATGGATGGATATTAGAGGATGCTATCTTCTGCATTACTGCATACTGTAAAACAACTGTAAAACATTTCTTTTCCAAACTGCATATGTAGTTTTTTCATTTGATGTACACAGTTAATATGCAGATATGCTTTTCACTGCAACTTTTAAACATACCTTTGCACTAAACCAGGGCAAGATATAACCTTGTCTTTTTAGGAGATGGCTAAAAATACATTTTGTTTGTACATGTATTCTGTTACTAAAGTACACAATCTCAAATAATTATTCTGAAAAGATGCCCAACACAGAAAAACATGAATGCATTTATGAGCAATATAAGTTTAACATTTTTTTTACTATACACATTACTATGAAGATGATTGGTGGGAGTTTATTAGGAATTAACAAAACTTTCACTCCCCTAGAATTACTGAAATGCTCAAATATCACTACCAATTTAAAATCATATATAGGCATATTGCAGACTAAGTTATGGGCTGTACACAAGGTATCATCAGGAACTGACACACCCAGGCCGGCTTCACACATTTCAATGGGTACAAGGCATAACTGTCACAATCAACACAGAACAGCGGCCAATCTTGTCTCCCTAGTCTAGAGCAAATATTTTGGTGCCATACATATTTGTGTTGCGCTATGACTATCTGGATACGCATTGCATTCCAGTGACCATTCCCAGTCATTTAGTATGGCACACATTATTATTACTGTATTATTATTACCTTGCCCATCCGGCCGGGTTGCCTCAGCCACTTTATCACTGTACTGTATACATTTTTATTACAGTATTATTATACACCAACACATTATTACGATAATTGTCTATTCTTGTTGAAAGTGTGTGGGGTTTTGTGTGAAAAGTGCCATGAAGGAAATGTTCCTCAATTAAAAGAGGGGCTCAAAAGGGACAGAAGCTGCTATTATTCCAATATCAGCCAAGAACGCTACAGAAGACCTGCCTTGCTCTGTCAGAGGCCAAGGTCAGCACTAGGCCAGCCCCCCCCCGCCCCCGTCACCCTAGGAGAGAAGGGAGCAAGCAGGCTGAGGCGACGGTGGGGAAGCTTCCGTTAGCTTCTCAGCGCGCATATATCTTGGTTCCGTTCAGACGAAGGGGAAAGATCCTCTCTGTCACCCCCACCCCCACCGCACCGGCGCTCGCTCACCCGGCTGTCATGACCACGTTGTAAATGACCAGGTAGGCCGTGGCCAAGGCTCCGGGGCCTTTCCGCCGCCGGGAGCCCGCCTGCTGCTGCTGCCCACTGATCCCGTAGCCATTATCCGCTCGACGGCTGCCGCCGCCGCCGCCACCGAAGGCCGCCATTGCACTTTCTGTCTCTTCGGCAGCGCTTTTCCTTCTCCTCCAGCGACCCGGTACGACTGCGGCTTTATCTTTGCCCCCGCCCCCGCGTCTACTTCCACTTGGCAGGGGAAAGAGGCGGCGCTGAGAAGAAAGCGCCGGCGAAGGGAAGCGGCGAGGAGCAGGGCTTGCTGGGCCTCTCCCTGCGGCTGACGCGCTCCGCCTACTCCGGGGCGGGTGTGGGGCCGCTGCCCCGCCTTCCACTTGGCAGGGCGAAGGGACGCCATGGTCAGAGTCCAGAGCCGCCAGCGCCTGGCACGGGATGTTTTCGTTTTGTCCCTGTGGCAGAGAGCCGGGCTGGGGGCGTTTAGGAAACCAGCAAGCGCAGCATAAACCTACCGTGGCATAAATGTATACCTGCCGCTGCCAGGTAATTGTCATGCAAAGGCGTGTACTGGTCAGGTTTGTATTCCACTTGCGTACTACTTGCGTTTGCTGTTGGGTCAGCTGTCGAAATCCCCAACGCTGTTCACAGAATTAAGCCTATAAGCACCTGTTTATCCGGATTTATGTGCCATTCTCCTCCTAAGGACGTTTAAGTGGTGTAGATGGTGACCATCCAGTTTTAGATTCGCGGCCACCCTGTGATGGTTGCATAGCTGTGAAATAATGCCTACCTCCACACCAGGGGCACCCAGCTAGCTTTGAGGCAATTGGATTGCAGCCCGATCTGAGGTGCAGCATAGTCGCCCTGTAACCTTGTATCCCTGAGACAGATGGGTGCCAATCAAATAAACATTGAGTCTGCATGTATGTGCTGGGTCTGAAGAGGTTAAAGCCCTCTGGGGGACTTCTGGGTTAGCGCCTCTGGCAATGGCGGAATTCCTCTGATCGGGAGGAATTTACTCCATGGAAACAGGGTCTGGGCGCCACGGCGAAGGCGGAGACCCACTAAAAATCACAGGCGGGAGAAGCCTGTGAACCTGGGATTCGGCTGGCACCTTTTGCGCCTCCCCTACTCGTGGGGAGACCCGGTTTCGGGGATCCGGAGCGACGTGGGGTGAGCGGCGTGGTGCTTTGAATTGATTGCTTCTTTCACGGAGTGAAGCCGCATTGCTGTTGCCGGAGAGCGCTGACTTTCCTGTGGACAATTCAATTTTAAACAACTACCCGTGAGTAGAACGGAAAATTGGATCTATAAATGTCTTAATTTGGCACTGAAACAGGAAGGTTTTAAACAGGAAGTCCGCCTTCCCCTTTTGTAAATAGATTGAAGCAAAGACGCTGCAAGCTAAGGTCTTGGAAAGTCTTCCGCAAAGGATTAAACTTCCATCGATTAAAACTATTAAACCCCCCTTGGAAGCAGGAGAAGAGGGGGAAAATTTTGGATCGCGCAAGCCTGCAGGGGAGAGTGTTGAAAATTAAATCACCACTGCTCTGAACCTGGAAAGGGGCTGCCAGTAAGATTGACGTTTTGAAGTTCATTGGCTGTGAATAGAACGTATCTTGACAATTAGCTAAATAAGAGAAATATATTGTTTCCATTGTCCTCTTCTGTGTTTAAAAAGGAGGAAAAGTAACTGAAAATTGAAACTATATTTACTGTTTGAACTGTGCTTAAAAGGATTGACACAAATAGAAACTGTTTCCCTCTAGAGGGAGCCTTTGAAACTGTTATAAGAGCTGAGCTGGGGGAACCAGCTGCAAGATAAGAGACTGAGAATCAGGGATTGACCTTGGACTATTTGAGAATGATGACAGAAGAAGCTTTAGTGATTGCATTATGCAAGATAAGTCACTCGTTGGAACAACTCCACAAGAAGACAGATGTCATGACTACTAAAATTGATAACTTGGGACAAAAAGTGACTAACTTGGGACAAAAAGTGACTAATTTTGGACAAAAATACAGAATACAGAAATTATTCAGGATCTGATACAGGAATCTACTTTGACAGGGCAAATTGTTGAGAAGGCGAAGGAGAAAGTTGCTGTTGTTGAACCTAAAGTAATACAAGTGGGAGCCCCAGCCTTACAGAAGCAAATTGAGGACTATAAGTTCAGGCCTTTTATGATTGAATTTAGAAAAAGTCAGATTTTGAGGATCGGAGCCCTGCCTGGACTGGAGAAGGAAAGTTGGATAGATCCCTTCATGCAGGGATTTACTGACTTTTGGGATTTGGACTTGGGTCGTGAGGAGATTGGAGCTGTGGGGGCCTTTGGATTTGGAGGAATTTTGAAATGTCCTGAAATACCTTATGGATTTTAGATTTAACCATGGAGATTTGGTTGACCTGTCGAGAAGGAATAAAAGCATTGCTAGGTTGGAACTTCCCCGAGATCTGCTCTTCAGTATCAAAGGAAGGAAAATAAGAACAAGATCAGTAGAAGACAAAGTAAAGTGCATGTATAAATATGAAGAAGACCTGCAGGGACTTGGAAAAGAGTTAAGAGCCTCAGACAGAAGATCACCAGGTTGATGGGCTATTTGGAATTGACGAATGACTGGCAGTATCCGAGACCAGGGAGAAGAGATGGTGGAAGAAGATTGGAAAAAGTTTTAAAGTTTATTTTCAGAAATAGAAATATTGTAAAATTACTGAGTGTTAGAAAAATGTTGGAATGAAATCTTATGGCTTTAGTTGAAATGTTATAAGGAGTTAAGCATAAATAAGCATTATAGTATTAATGGAAAATAAGGGTAAAAATAAGTTAAGATATTTATATGACAGAAAATAGAGAAAGATGGAAAGGAACTGCTGAAACAATTAATAGAAGTGGAATACAAAAAGGGAGGTGAGAGGAGGTGGATGAAACAAGGGTATGAAAGATAGACTACTGAAATGGTATAATGTATGTTTTTAAATTGTTTTTGCTTTGTTTTGTTTAGGTTAATGTTGTGTTTTGTATTGTTTATATATTGTATTGTTTTGTTTTTTCCCTTTCTTGTTTTTTGTTGTTGTCTCTTTTCTTCTCTTTCCTTTTTGTAAGTTTTAAAAGTAATAAATATTTTATTATTTTTTTTAAAGAAGAGGTTAAAGCCTTCTGAACTACAGCATCACATTTCATAAGGGGACTTGGGTGGCACTGTGGTCTGAGCCTCTTGGGCTTACCGAATGGTTCAAATCAAATCAAATCAAATTTTATTAAACGGTCACAGACCAGATTAACTCGTACAGCTAGTCAGCAAAAGATAACACCGGAAAAACAAAGGACAATTTCAATACAGATTAGGCCATAACAGCAATTTAAAATTAGACAGCATAAATAAAATTAAGTATTTGCCTTCGCCTGCATATTGACATTGGAAAGCTCTTGTTTCCTGCGCCTAATAGCGGCTACACAGAATTTGGCAACATTGATCGTAATTTCAGGGACCTTATCTTCTACCAAGGCTCTCATACATAGGAGTTCTGGTTCATTTTTAAGCTTTTGTAGAACTGGGGCAATAAAGGTCAGGCGTAGGTCCTCGTAATAACTACAGTGCAGCAATACATGCAGACTTGTTTCCACTTCCGATGAGCCACATGGGCAAACACGTGACTCATATGGTTTGCCCTCATATCTGCCTAACAACAGGGCAGAGGGCAGAACGTTGAATCTGGCCAGGGTAAAGGAGTGTCTGTACTTAGGTATTTGTAAATCAGCCAAATAATTTGCGGGTGAGAACCCTCTCCCAAAGTCTCTAATTGTGGCATGTTTATTCATTTTGCCCATATGACATTGCAGCTCTATGTCCCTAATGCGTTGGAGCACTTGACTTCTGGCACTCTCATATCCTGCCGCTATCAAGATCTGCGGGGAGAATAATAATAATAATAATAATAATAATAATAATAATTTGTTATTTGTACCCCGCCCATCTGGCTGGGTCTCCCCAGCCACTCTGGGCGGCTTCCATAAAAACCAAAAATACACTAAAATATCACAGATTAAAAACTTCCCTGAACAGGGCTGCCTTAAGATGTCTTCTGAATGTCAGGTAGTTATTTATTGCTTTGACATCTGATGGGAGGGCGTTCCACAGGGCAGGCGCCACGACCGAGAAGGCCCTCTGCCTGGTTCCCTGTAGCTTTGCTTCTCGCAATGAGGGAACCGCCAGAAGGCCCTCGGCACTGGACCTCAGCGTCCGGGCAGAACGATGGAGGTGGAGACGCTCCTTCAGGTATACTGGGCCGAGGCCGTTTAGGGCTTTAAAGGTCAACACCAGCACTTTGAATTGTGCTCGGAAACGTACTGGGAGCCAATGTAGGTCTTTAAAGACCGGTGTTATGTGGTCTCGGCGGCCACCCCCAGTCACCAGTCTAGCTGCCGCATTCTGGATTAGTTGTAGTTTCCGAGTCACCTTCAAAGGTAGCCCCACGTAGAGCGCATTGCAGTAGTCCAAGCGGGAGATAGCTAGAGCATGCACCACTCTGGTGAGACAGTCCGCAGGCAGGTAGGGTCTCAGCCTGCGTACCAGGTGGAGTTGGTAGACAGCTGCCCTGGATACAGAATTGACCTGCGCCTCCATGGACAGCTGTGAGTCCAAAATGACTCCCAGGCTGCGCACCTGGTCCTTCAGGGGCACAGTTACCCTATTCAGGACCAGGGAGTCCTCCACACCAGCCCGCCCCCTGTCCCCCAAAAACAGTACTTCTGTCTTGTCAGGATTCAACCTCAATCCATTAGCCGCCATCCATCCTCCAACCGCCTCCAGGCACTCACACAGGACCTTCACCGCCTTCACTGGTTCTGATTTGAAAGAGAGGTAGAGCTGGGTATCATCTGCATATTGATGAACACCCAGTCCAAACCCCCTGATGATCTCTCCCAGCGGCTTCATATAGATGTTAAAAAGCATGGGGGAGAGGACGGAACCTTGAGGCACCCCACAAGTGAGGGCCCAGGGGTCTGAACACTCATCCCCCACCACCACTTTCTGAACACGGCCCAGGAGGAAGGAGCGAAACCACTGTATAACAGTGCCCCCAGCTCCCAGCCCCTCTAGACGGTCCAGAAGGATGTTATGGTCGATTGTATCAAAGGCCGCTGAGAGATCCAGCAGAACTAGGAAACAACTCTCACCTTTGTCCCTAGCTCGCCGGAGATCATCAACCAGCGCGACCAAGGCAGTTTCAGTCCCATGATGAGGCCTGAATCCCGATTGGAAGGGATCCAAATGGTCCGCATCCTCCAGGCGTGCCTGGAGTTGTTCAGCAACCACGCGCTCAATCACCTTGCCCAAGAAAGGAAGATTTGAGACTGGGCGATAGTTGGCCATACTGGCCGGGTCTAAAGATGGTTTTTTAAGAAGCGGTTTAATGACCGCCTCTTTCAGCGGATCTGGGAATGTTCCCTCACAGAGGGAAGCATTCACCACCCCGCAGAGCCCATCGCCCAGCCCTTCCCGGCTTGCTTTTATTAGCCAGGATGGGCAAGGATCCAGGAGACAGGTGGTTGGTTTCACGCGTCCAAGCAGCCTGTCCACATCCTCGGGGGTAACGGATTGAAATTGATTCCATGCAACTTGACCAGACAGAGCTCTAGCACTCTCCCGCCCCGGAACTGCTCCCACGGTGGTGTCTAGCTCCTTCCGAATATGAGTGATTTTATCTGCAAAAAACTTTGCAGGAGATCTTGGGGTCTTTACAAGGCCCCATTGGTAAAGGTGGTTCCGTTAAATTACGAACCACCTGAAAGAGTCTCCTGCTACTATTTTCTGCAGATGCAATAGAGGCGGTGAAGAAAGTCTTCTTCGCCGTCGCTATCGCCACTTGGTAGGCTCGACGTTGAGCTCTAACCTGTGTCCGGTCAGATTCGGAGTGAGTTTTTTGCCACCGACGCTCTAGCCGTCTCAGCGATTGTTTCATCGCCCTCAGCTCCGAAGAAAACCACGGAGCTGTCCGGGCTCCATGCAATCGGAGAGGGCGCTTCGGAGCCAGACAGTCGATAGCCCTGGTTAACTCCGCATTCCAGCGGGCCACCAGGGAATCAGCTGAAAGGCCATCAACATGGGATAAAGCATCCCAAGCTTCTTATCTTTTCAAACAGGGAAGCTTTCCAGGTAGAATGAAAGGTGTCTAAGAGTGTTAAGGGAGCCAAACCGGCCGGGGAAAAAATAAGTTTTAACCAGTAGTGTATCTTTAGAATCCACAGCCGTGCGTTAACGGGTGGTTGTCCAACTTCTAAGCGGACAGCTATATTAGATACACAAGGGGGGATCCCCAATAAACACCGATAGAATTTTGTTTGAAATGCCTCCATAGGCGCAAAATTTTTAAAACTGCAGACCTGGGATCCATAAGTGAGTTGTGGGAGTATTTTTGCAGCAAAAACGAATGGTTTTCTGTTGCACCAGAAGTGGTTTAGTCATGCTGGCCACATGACCTGGAAAAGCTGTCTGTGGACAAATGCTCAGCTTGAAAGCAGAGATGAGCGCCACATGCACCCCATAGTCAAATTTGACTTGACATAACTGTTCAGGGGTCCTTTACCTTCTTACCTTTCACACTTTATCCATTTACATGGGTCTAACAATGGTGCAGCTACCAAACAACACATAAGTGCCTCTTACAATTACGAACTTGCATGGAGTATTCACTATGTGTACTCTCTAAAGACAACAGCATATTAAACAGCATTGTCACCCCAATCCTCTATGCTCTAGTTGAATGTTGCTTGATATTTTGTTTTTGTAAAATTGTAAAAATAAAATCAATAATAGTAGTTAGAATCTGCAAGTTTTTACTGGTAAATTGATTAATTAAAACCTTTAGAGCAGAAAAATACCTCCCTTCCATTGGCTCTTCCCAGAGGGAAGAAATCTCCCTTCCTCCTAGAACTCCTTCCTTCTTCTATAACTCCATGAACTCTATAAAGAACAGCCTATTGGAATGTGAGTAATATTTCTACATGTGCCTTGATTCTCTTCAATAAATCTATGTATGAGAGGTTTGTGGAGTTTTGTTGAAAACTATCATGATTGAGAGAGGTCTCAGGACAGAATAGGTAACATTAGTTTAATTGCATGTTGTTTCACATTTTTTTTAGTATCTCAGTCAGCCTTTTGTGTTAAAGTTTTGGCCTTTGAGTAATATACAGATTTTTTGTGTGTTGCTATTTAACTAAAACATAAATATTGTTTATTTGGTTAGCAGCCTTAATTGCAGTATATTTACTGCAAGTGAAAAATGTTGATATACAAATATAATACTGATACATAAACATAATATCTAAACCTTCCTACAATTTCCACACAAATTTCCAATACAACAATAAATTTTGTAATGTGTGAAGCAATCCTATGGGAAAATTGCATCATGTGTAACCTTATACAGTGGTTCCTCAGGTTACATATGCTTCAGGTTACATACGCTTCAGGTTACAGACTCCGCTAACCCAGAAATAATTGCTTCAGGTTAAGAACTTTGCTTCAGGATGAGAACAGAAATTGTGCTCCGGCGGCCCAGCAGCAGCAGGAGGCCCCATTAGCTAAAGTGGTGCTTCAGGTTAAGAACAGTTTCAGGTTAAGTACAGACCTCCAGAACGAATTAAGTACTTAACCCGAGGTACCACTGTAGAAGCATGGAATTGTTGAGTTAAAAGGCACTCTGAGAGTCATCTAGTCCAACCCCCTGCAATTAGGAATGTCAGCTAAAGCATCCAGGACTTCTGTTCATTAAAATTATTGTGACTATAAAAGTTGCTTCTATGGGATTTTTTTCTAGCATAGATATTTTTAGTGCCCCTTATGGAGTTTCATATGAACTACCTCACCTACTGATGAAGGAGACGTGTCTGGACAGAAGAGGGTAGAGTCAGAAAATAACTTACTACACTTGCTTGACAAATGGGAAATATTATTAGTAAGTAGGATTTATGAAAATCAAGAGCAACGATCATAGAAGGTTGAGAACCATGTTGCAATAAAAGTTCTGGGTATAAGATTAAACAAATGAGCAAATGGTAGCATGCTTTGTGGTATTTCTTTATTGAGAAATTGTGAGTAACTACAGCTGTAGTGTTCTCATATCTTGCAACTCTTTTGGTTTAAGCAATCATTGGCATATTTTTAATTATGGTATACAAAAAATACACCCCATTGTTTTCTTAACACATTGAAAATGTGACAAAACGCTCTGTATGCACTAAATAATACTAAAAACCTTATAAGAATGTGTGGCAAACTGGCAATTATTGTGTTTACTATAACAAAAGTTCTTTATCCATTCAAAAAGAAGACACGATGGTAACCTCCTCCTAGCAAGAAACAGCAAAAGCAGTTATAAAAACCCACAGCAATAGTGAGTGAGCCTCATATATAGAATGTTGCATTCCAACAGGCAGATGAGCAAATAATATAGAACACATAACATTAGGCAATATCAAACAATCAAAAGATGATACCGTATACATCTGTATTAAAGTACACTTAATTTCTCCCCTCTGCCTTAGTAAGCTAAAGTAAGCTTCATTGTATACTTTTTTTAAGAAAAAAAGAAGTCACTGTTACACTTAAAATGTTTGCATCTTACAAATAAAGGGAGGGAGGGAAAAGCCACACAACTGGAATGATGTGCTTACAGTGGGCATATTGATTAAATGTGACTTTTCATGGCCTCTGGACTGCAACCAACTGTGAAAGAAAAGCAACATCAGTAAATCTAAATGTGTTAATCAGTTTGAGGAAAAATCACATTTTATTATTGATTGTGCTGATTTTCAATTTTAAGTCATTAGCCTCACAGATACTGCTAAAACATGGCTTTGGAAGTTGGTTTCAAACCAGAGTAGCACCACACAGGCACACGATCATTGACTTTACACAACATATTGCTTTGCAGCAGCACATATGCCTTTTCAGTTCAATAAGCAAAGTTCTGTATTTATCTTGGTTGCCCACACGGTAATCTGCCACCAGGTAAGGTAACCTAGGACTGCTTTTGGTTACCATTTCTGTTTGGCAGCTGTGGGGAGAAAGCCAGTCAATTACTATATAACCTACAGGTAAGGCAGTCAAGAGAAGCTGTCACACCAATGCTTACACAACATTTTGGATAGTTTGTGGTTGAGTACCAAATCTTGAATGTACCAGCTGTTATGGTTGGAAATTGCCATAAACCAGCTTATTATTGCTTTTACTAATGTCATGGTAACAACTGGAACGTCTGGAGAAAGAGTAACTGAGAAGATCTACTGCTCAACTGGCAACAACAAATTAATGGGGAAATGTTCATTTAGTGTTCAGAGGAGGAAAACTACACTACATTTAAGCTGAAATGCTTAGATTTAAGCTTAATTCATTCTCTTCCAATGATAATTATTTTGCATAAATTTAGTTATTCTGAATTACAGTTATGAATGATAATGTTCAGAGGAAGAACTAAAGAAGATACAGAAACTGAAATGCTGCTGTGGTGGAGTCTTCACTTATAAATATGCTGCAAACATTCTACGGGATGATGGCAAATAACTGTGTTGTGTATATGCTTGACAAGTTATTCTGTGCAGCTCTCATTCTTTTAGTGGCCCTTTGCAGGTAAGCCTTCTGCTAGATTGTGCTCAGTGTTCTCAAAATACATTCATATAAGATCCACTGATGCTAGGAGACTTACGTGCAGACATGATTGGGAGGATTGGCCCTGAAGTATTCCAAGTTCTCCATAGCTGTTGTATTGGTTGATGGAACAATTAGCGCAATTGTTCAGTCCCCCTCTCCTGATCAGCATGTTCAACAAATAAATTGTGGACTCTGGTTAAAATTGCAGATTAGCATTTCATATGGTGTTGTTCACATTGATTGTTTGGGCAATGCAACTGATTAACTTAAACTAAACTGAAGCTTGCGAATTCAAGTTAATGCCCATAAATAAAACAAACATGTTATCAGCTGACTGTGCTGAAAAAACAGGAAAAAATGACCTAATGTTACATTGTGTAAGCCTTAAAAACAGTCTTTTACTGGGTAATTTTCCGTATCTCTACCCCATCCTGATTTCATTCTTCTTCCTCCTCCTCTTCTTCTTCCCCTTCTTTCCCCATTGTTTCCACAATGAGTTCTGCAGTACAAGTTATTTCTCCAAGACTGTTAACTGCCTTGCAGGTATATTTGGCATCATCGTCCCCACAGACTTCAGAAATAGTCAAAGAGCAATTGCCATCCTCATCATAGTCTATCTGGAAGTGCCTGGACTCCTTGATAGACTGGTCATCTTTGTACCAAATCACCTCTGGATCAGGGTAACCTGTAAGAACAGCAGATGCAACAAGTCAAGCAACTTAAAACTATTTTTGCATGCTTATCCTTAAAAGACTGGTTCATGTTAAGGGGCTGATACACTGTAATATTGGGAAGGGATATGTGTGCACATGTGCATCTGTTAACATAATTTTGGTTGACACTAGGAACTGTTGCTTCTACTCATGTTGCTCAACGGCCCATCCTGCCTCGGCTGTTCACCTACCTGGCTGTCTGCTTGCTCTCTGCACTTTCTCAGCCAGGCTACCTGCTCAGACCGTAGGCTTCCCTTGCGTTGTTTTGTACACATGTGAGCAAGCAAGAGGGTAGGCAGTTTATGGCAGTGACAGCAACAATTATGGCAGGGGTAACTTGGAAATGCCTGCCTGGGCTACCTGCCTGCCCATTCGCTCCAACCTGCTGTTGGCATCCTGCAGCTTGCGCCTACTGGCAGTCACTCAAACTGCAGCACAACACACACACACATATATATTACAATAAGACGTGCCAAAGTGGCAGCTAGTTCTCTTTGCCTAGTCCATGTCTATGTGGAGATAGCAGTGAATTTGCAACATACACGTCTAGCTGAATGTGTAAAGATCGAGTGTAAAGATTGAGTCTCACTTCACATGACAATCTCTTAAAACAATCAGCATGGAGCAACATAGGGTTATGTATTATGTCTCTGCACTTTGAAGCCATTTTTAGACACTCAACAACTTGAGCATGACCAATCACAGCACATTCTGTGAAGGAGCTTGCCTTCTTTTCCAGAACAGCTTTTCATTGCAGCTGCTGAGAGTGCTAGAAGGAAGACCACTCCCTTCTGCAAGGACCTGGCCTAGGGGGCAGGGCCCAGACTCACCATGAACAGCTAAAAGAGACTCCTGGGAGCCCAGAAGGATATTGCTAGAACAACTGGCAAAAATGGTTTAGAACGGTTTTAATTTTGGTTCCACTGTTTTGTTTTTGTTGGGTTGGGGTTGGTAAATATTTAGTTGGGGTTGGCACTTATTTTAATTTGGGTATAAATGTAAACGGATTTTTTTAATGTTTATGTTTCTATTGATTTATTGGTTATAGTCTGTATAAGGTATTTTGTTTTTTAATGTTTGATGTTTTATTATGTTTTTATATATGCTGTAAGCTGCTCAGAGTGGCTGGGGAAACCCAGCCAGATGGGCAGGATAGAAATAATGATAACGATAACGATAATGATGGTTAATAATAATAATAATAATTCCAATTGAAAATCTCTCAAATACACAGCCTGTGTCCTCTGTCTCTGGTTAGCTGGGCATAACTGTTTATTAATACGTGATTCCATTTAGTGGAGCATCGAGATGTACCTGAAGAGTAAAATAAAGTGGCTTATGGGTAGATAAAATACTAGTGTGAAAAACACTGATGAAGCAACACAGAGAAAGATGGTATGTTGATAGCAGAAAATAGTCATCCAAATTTATGATGAGTACCTTCAATTTTGCAGTCAAACCTAGCAGCACTGCCTTCCACAACTTCTATATCTTGAATTGTTTTAGAGAAATATGGCTTCACATGGGACCTTTCTTCATCAACTGCTTCCAGGAGAGCACTAGCAGCTTCATCTAGACAAAGTAAACAAAGATCCATTAAACTTATATAGAAGTTTCTCTGGCGAAAGGTCTTTGTTTTAGTGGCCTAATCATCACCATCAAAGTCTTCCTTTACTTTCAGCAACAGTGCAGAAGTTCATGGAAGTCTGCTTTGTGTGCACATCATGATAGTCTTTAATGGTGGAGCTATTTTTCAGTAGCATAAGGACATAATTTCATTTGAGCAGCATTCTCACAGTTCAGTCATAAACAAATTTACATGGAAAAAAGTGTGAGCTCCTTGGGACACTTCCCAGTAAATATTACTCCGTGCTTGCGCAAACAAAAATATTTTATTAGCATTAATGATGATTCATCATAGCAACTATTCTGTAAACTGTGTAGTGATATCATGATGTCATATAGGAGATATCATAGCTTATGGCCTTTCAAGGGCAGTCACTACACACTCATCCTTCTCCAACCTGATGATCTTCATATGTTTTGAACTACAACTCTAATCATCCTTGATCACTGGCTATGCTGGCTGTGGCTTAAGGTAATTGCAATTTAAAACATGTACATCACATCACATTGTAAGTTGTTGAAACTATTTCAATAAGTGTTTTCAGAACACTGATATTAATAATAAGACTGCTGTTTAAGATTGTTTATTGTAGTTTATATGCCACATTACTTTTCTTTTTTACATAAAGGAAGCATATGAGAGTTATTTTTAAAGGGCTCAATATCCATCTATATGTTCATTTATGAATTGCAATTTATCAATAAATACAAAAACAAACAATTTCATATATAAATTCCCAATCCAGATACAGACAGGGATAAAAAATTCCAATTAAAAAGCTTGTTGAAAAAGGAAGGTCTTCAACAGGCACCACAAAGACAATAAAGCCAGTGTGTCGGATACGTATATGTGTCCCATCTGTACAGCATCTTGTCATGGCTGTAGCAGTCTACTGATGATTTTCCCAGGTTACACTGAGATCTTAAATACCAATACAGTGGTACCTCGGTGTGATGGTTCTAGGGGTTGCTCGTGTGTAAACCGGCGTCACATCTGGCTGGGTTGCCTTAGTGAACCTTTTCTGTCCGGACAGCCACTCGCCCGTGGCTGTCTCAATCGCTGGCAGAATCCGTCAGTGGGCGTTTCTTGAACATCTTCCAGCAAAGAAGCTCTTTGACGCCTAGTCTCCGCCTACTCTCCCTGCGCGAAAGCCTTCTGTGCAAGGAGGGTGTGGGCAGCGGGGGACCCTTACTCTCCCCGCTGGTCCCCGGCAAGGAGTCATGGGACCGCCTCGCCAATTCCCCCATCTGCCCCCCTTCTCCACTGGTGCTACGCTGATTCCCTTCCCCAGAAGATGGGCTGCCTCTCCCCATCCCGGGACGCTCTCTGGAATCCCTCTGGAGCCCTCTCTCTCCCTCCGGCCCTGATGGCAGTTCCCTGACACTCGGGTTAAGTACTTAATTCGTTCCGGAGGTCTGTACTTAACCTGAAACTGTTCTTAACCTGAAGCACCACTTTAGCTAATGGGGCCTCCTGCAGCTGCCGCGCTGCAGGAGAACAATTTCTGTTCTCATCCTGAAGCAAAGTTCTTAACCTGAAGCAATATTTTTGGGTTAGCGGAGTCTGTAACCTGAAGCGTATGTAACCTGAGGTACCACTGTAGAGCAACCTCCAGGAACATGTCCTAGTAATTTTTCATTGTTCAGGAGGATCTGCATGGCAATTGTGCTGAAAATACAGTACTGGTAACAAAAGTTGGGCTCTATCCCAACTCTCTGCCGAGTGGTAGCAAGATTCCAGGAGGTTGCAGCCACTCACCCAGGGTTTGTGTTTCATTGAGAATCAAGATTCACCAGGGACTGTCATAGCTTTAAGAAATATGATTTATTCACATATTTACACCAGAGTTTAGATGGAGTCCAGATCTTACAGTCTGGTCATCTCAAGAGGGGCTTGTTTCCCATAGCAGTCCAGCACTTGAGTCCAAGGCACCTGTCCTAATTATTCTGCTCATAAAAACTAAGCCTCCTTTAATCATTTGCCTTCTAATGCTTTTTTGATGCTTTGAAGTACTAATGTTTATTCCCTCCCCTCACCTAACAAAGCAGTTCACCTGGGTTCATCAACACTTGTTTACCGGTTAGGATTAAAGTAAGTCCTTCATGTACTATTTGCTGTTGCTCATTTCGTTTCACACAGATCTTGATTATTTTCTCAATGTCCCACACACAGCCTTTACACAAACACTAATTTAAAGATTTCATAAGCTTATATAAACTTCGTTCTTACACACAGTCATAATTAGTGTTGTAATATATTCCGGTTACTAATTACAGTTTCTACTTAAATGATAAGCAAAACATCAAACAATATCACATGCAATATTGGGCCCGAGGGCTGTACATACTGTTTACTATGGATTTAAAATATCTGCTCAAATCTTGGAAGTCATATAGGACACATAAGTATGTGTTCAGACCATATCAACATTTTCGTACCTTCAGCTTCTGTCTTTTCTGCATTAACAGGACTTGTTGGTGAGCTTGAAGATGACTTCCTCCCACTCAGGCCAGATATCATTGCCATAGATGATAGTCTTCCTATTGCACGAACCGCATTCCCTGTTTTCTGAAATTTAACCCAGAAATGCTTAGTGAATCCATTCTTGTGATTACTGATCCCCAAATGTTTATAAACTACGTAGTGAAGAAACCACACAATTGTGTCAGGCCATTTGATGAATATCAGGAGACACAGATACCTAGCAAAGATTTCCACAGCCAATATTGGGCAGCTTGCAGTGTCAGGAAGCCAGAACATTACTGAAGCAGCTGGAATATTTAAAGTTTCCATTTAAGGAACAAGAACAGAAGGAGAAATAGAAATGAACAGGTATGGAGTCAACAGAAAAACCTCACAGAAAAACTTTTCTGAAGGGCATGAACATCGATCCCCACCTTCCCTGTCTTCTTTGCTGCTATTTCCAATAAAAGCATTGAGCAGTTTTCAGTCTTCTTCAATTGCCCCAAAATGAGGACTCAGAATTTTCCCATTATTATCTCAGGAGACATTTCCCACAAGCTCTGCACAGGATATGCATTTGAACTCAGTGACTATGTGCTTTGCAGGACATGGGTTAGGAAAAGGGTAACTGAAAATCTACCTCTCCCATCTTCCAACATGTTTCCTGCAAAATATGTATGTTCTTCATAACAAAAGGCCCTCTATTCCCACATCATTCCCCACACCACGAATTTTAGAAATGGAAGGTATGGGGGACCTGCAGCCCACTTTTCTCTCCACTATATTACCTGCCATTTTCTTCTAGCCATGTACTTTTTCATTCTATCTTTCGATAGTTTTTTGGCTTCCATGGTTTTGGTGTCCTTTTGCAGCCAAGGATGCTGAAGGCATTGGGAGCAATCTAACCGGTCCCTGTGAGTTTAGAGAAAACAAAGTCAGGGTTGCAATGAACTTGCTATTGTATTAACATACAATTGAGCTCTCTATATTTTTTCAATGAACAGCGCGGATCATTCAATTATCTCCTATAAGTAGTTGCTTCTGAGTCCAAGCCCCTCCCCGCAGAAAAGGGTGTCTCGCTGGCTGCGGAGAGGAGGACAACGAAGAGGAGTGGCCGCCACCACAATGCGAATATGTGACATCACTTGCGCATGCCTGCATGTGGTGGATGTGACATCAAACGCACCATGTGCAATGTCGTGTCCGTTTTTTGAGGAGCCCGCATTACGGTAGCAGGCACCCACAATCCTGAGGGCGAGATAGTGCCTCTGTTAGGCGTACCTTCATTGATGAAAAAACAACCTTCCCTTAAATTAGCTTGGGTTGTTTGTAAATCATGTGAGTGCCTGATTGATTGCTCACTCTTTCCTACCCCAGCCTGATCAGTCCTTGACCCAGGAGTCAAATCCCTGGATAAAAGAATCATTCTTGCTCAACTGTGTGACTCTATACTTTTAGAACAAACTGGAACTCATTGTTCAAGGACACAGCATACTACCAGGTGTATCATCCTTTCAACACCCTTCTCTGTTGAGACTGACACATACTGTCAAGAGGATGAAGGCACACCTATCCAGAAATACCAATTGCAGAAACATTTGGCATAAAAATCACATTTAACCTACAGATACCTGTAGGCTAGGGATGCGGGTGGCGCTGTGGTTAAACCACAGAGCCTAGGACTTGCTGATCAGGAGGTCGGTGATCCGAATCCCCGCAACGGGGTGAGCTCCCGTTGCTCGGTCCCTGCTTCTGCCAACCTAGCAGTTCGAAAGCACGTCAAAGTGCAAGTAGATAAATAGGTACCGCTCCGGCAGGAAGGTAAACGGCGTTTCCATGTGCTGCTCTGGTTTGCCAGAAGCGGCTTAGTCATGCTGGCCACGTGACCCGGAAGCTGTACACCGGCTCCCTTGGCCAGTAAAGCGAGATGAGCGCCACAACCCCAGAGTCGGCCACGACTGGACCTAATGGTCAGGGGTCCCTTTACCTTTTTACCTGTAGGCTAGATTGTTTGTGGGGGGAAACTACCAACAGCATATAGCACTCTGCTTGCGAAATTCACACTGGCTGCCAATCTGCCACTGGGTACCTTCATATAAGGCCCCATACAGCTCAGAGCCAGGTTACTTGAGAGACCTTATACACATAGCAGATAGCTGCACTCTGCAGGAGAGTTTCTCCTGAAAGTTCCAAAGATCACAGAAGCCCACACTGCAGTCACTCAGAGCAGGGCTTTTAGTGTGGATGCCTGTTCTGTGGAATAGCATACCTGGTGAGATAAGACAGGCGCTCACTATCTGCACTTTCCAGAAACAGCTGAAAACGTTTCTTCCACAGGCTTTCCCAACTGGATAAACTGGCATTTACCATGAGTGTCTACTTTGTATGGTTTTAGTCTTTAAATGTATTTGATAGTCTATTGTGTTTGCAACTGGTTTTAATCACCTTTAGTGTAAATTGCTGTGAGATGGTTGTTTAGAAGGCAATTAATAAATGAAAGAAAGAAAGAAAGAAAGAAAGAAAGAAAGAAAGATACTCCCATCACACACTGGGATCAGCATTTTCTGGCTGGAGTTGGAACATCCATCTAACAGTGTAAGGAGTAAGTTGCACTAAAACCATCAAGAATAACTTAGGTATCATTCACACATGACCTAATGGTTGCCTTAAAATAGTATGCACATAAACAGTATGCTTATTGAAATAGAAATTCTGATGAATTAGCAACATGAATAGATGTATTCAATTACACAAACCTACATGTTCTTCTTTATTGACAGAGCAGCAGTGCTCATTATATTGCATATAACACACTCCTTCAGATAAACTTGATTATCTCTGTAAACTTTATATGCTAGTAAATTGGCAACATGGATTATTACTATTTATAGGAGATTATTTAAAGCCACTGTAACTTTATATTTTAAAATGTGGTTTCACAGTAGCCATTCATATATACTTTTGCAGAATTTGGGGCTTGAATTTGTTTAAACATGAAAATGGCATACAGGACCTCTCCCAAAAGCATATATAGTACACATTTTGCCTATTGGATTACTAGTATATCAACTCTGGCACAGATAAAGAGAAAAGACTAGACAAGCACTCAAGTGTAGCTCTTCCACAAATTTTGTCAACATTGATTCAATGATGGTTCTTCAGCATAGGAACATACAGATAGCAGAACTGTTATAATATTGAGGCTTCTATGCAATTATGCCCACAAGTTCATGAGAGGCAATCATGTCAACAAAGCAACATGAAAGGAATTGCACATAAGGTATCTTTACTTCATATCTTTCTTTAGAAGGCTGCTGATAAAATCCTTGGCATCATCTGAGATCTCATCAAAAGCTTCGTCATCAAAATCCCAGGTGGCTGAGGTAACATTGGCTAAAGTTTCATTGTCATTGTCTCCCATAAAAGGGGAAAGTCCACTGACCCTGAGGTTTAAAAGAACAAGAGCATTTCAAAATTATCGAAGTTTTGAGTTTAAAACCCTATGAGGAACACACATATTTATTATCTGCAAATCTATACATCCAACAATTGTATGTACACAAAGGTAAACACAATGCTTCCAAAATCTCCCTGTAGGCAAGCTGCAGGAAAAACATAATGTGATGTGTCTCCTGCTAGTCAGTTTTGGGTTTGAAATCTGTCAACTGCTGAACAAAAATAATAATTCTATTTTTCACCCACTAGAGGGAACCAAAAAACTATGATGGTCTCTTTTTTTAGTTGTGGATGTTTTCCCTCAACAGAAAGTACTTACTAAGAGCATACACAAAAGCAATGTATGTCATTACTAGCGATGAAGGGGGAATTTATTTGCTCCAGACCAACCCAATTCAACATTCCCAAATTTGCTTAAAACTATCAGTTGGATTATGTGCTTCTTCATATTTAGTACTATGGTTTTGGCCCCCAAAGGTTTTCAACAAAAACATGTATTGTACAGTTATGTCAGAATTTTAGGGGGAAATTCATTGAACTGCATTGAGCAATGTGTATTTTACAATAAATGCATACAACTTACATGTGGATTTTTCATGCTTTTTATACATGAAGTCTGCAAAGAATGGAACAGAATGGGCCTATGATTGAGCACCAGCAAAACTGACACAGAATAAAGGTAAAGGTAAAGAAGCCCTGGACCGTTAAGTCCAGTCAAAGGCGACTATGCGGTGTGGTGCTCATCTCACTTTTCAGGCTGAGGGAGCCAGCATTTGTCCACAGACAGTTTCTGGGTCATGTGGCCAGCATGACTAAACTTCTTCTGGCACACGGAGGACCGTGATGAGTGCCAGAGTGAAAGGAGTACATTAAGTGCATTAAGGTAGCCAATCCATCACGAGATATTCCTGTGGCAAGCCAATGCATATTCTGAGGATTAGTGTTCATCCACGATCAAAGCACATCAATGCTGATTCTGTCTTGTGATGATACAAACCTGACTGTCAACATTTAAGGTGGTTTCAAATGCAGTGGTGTGTTATGTGGGTCTCAGGAAATATGAAATCCAAAACTGGTTTAAAAATACTTCCAGGAAAAGCAAGTATTTATTTCTCTAATTGGGAAGTGGAAGAACAGGAAGTGCATGAGGGGAGATTGCTGGAACTTTTAATGAAGTTTATCCCTAAAACATTTCCATCTTTATCACAGATCTTCATGCCCCAGTGCTCTGATCTCAGCTTTAAATAATAGCCATGTAAAGCAATAATGGAACAACATTTTGACAAATTATGGAAACAATTTCCTTTCTGCAGTACTGAAGTCAGAGTGACAAAGATGAGCTGTGTCTGCTTCGGAGAAATTATTTGGGGTTGAAGCTATACAGTTACTATTACAACTAACACTGAGATGTTTACTGGAAAGATTTTTTCCAGCTACTTAGATCAGGCATCTTCTTGGCAACGTAACCTTAGGCATAGTTAAGTTTCTAGCAGCATCCAGGGCCAGAACAAAGCTGTATTTCCCTTTCAAAAATACTATGGTAAATCTGAATAAGCTACTCTAGCATTAGGATTGCAGCAACCCCAAAAAGATGTTTTTTACTGCAGCTGGCTGTTAACCAGAAGGTGGGAGGTTCAAGCCCACCCAGGGACAGCTGTGGACAGCACTGCAGGGGGTTGGATTAGATGACTCTTGGGGTCCCTTCCAATTCTACAATTCCATGATTCACTGCCCTAACATTGGCTCTGTAGGTAAGCAGGAAACCAAGAGTGTGCATGGCAAGCCCAAGACATTTTGCTGCCTGACACAATGGTCTCTTGATGTTTGTTTTTAATTTATTTTTGCTTTTAACTGGTTTTTAACCTTTTATGACTTTCTTCTTTGGTTTTATGTTTTTATATTGTTGTAAAAACTACTGTGATATATTTTTACAATGCAGTGGTAAGATGAATCAAGAAAAGTATTTGTCTAAATGAGACTGGACAAAGTAATTTGGCTATTGGATTGCTAGGGATTTTTATTACTTTATTCTTTTAATATTACTATACAATATTTTTACAAAAATCTCACAGTGGTCAATTGCAGCTGCTGGTAGCTGAATTCCAGGAAGCAACTGTGGAATTTGTTAATGAATATATCTGTGGAATAAGTTGAAAACCCATTAGCATAATTAAGAGAGTATATAACATTCCCATAACATAGAGTATTAACACACCAATAAGTGACTCTGAAGAAAGAGCAAGGGTGGGTTGGGGAAAATACTCTAGAATCAAATAACCCTACTGGAAATGTCTGGCTCTGTTGCAGCATATAGGCATGGGAATGCAGGTAACAAACATAGGAGATAAGTATCAGTGAGATTGAGAAATGGTCAAGATTTGGCCCAGCAGCAAGTACTCACAAGATGTAGCAGATGACTCCTATGCTCCACATGTCTGTAGCATACCCAATAGGCTCATAGTTTATCACTTCTGGAGCCACAAACTCTGGTGTCCCAAAGAGGACTTTAAGAGAACCTGCACTTTCTGTGAAATAGGGAAAAAATGTTATGTGTGTGTGTATATATATATATATATATATATATATATAATGGAAAAATTATACCTCCTACCTTTCAAAACGAGAAATACTTCCAGACTTGAACATGCCCTATATCAGTCCAAGCAGCTGTTTGTGATCAAAGCAGCGTTTACCCTCCTTCCAATAATGTTTGGAGGGAAATTAGGTGGAGAGACTGCAACTTGTCCAAGGCAACCCAGTGAGCTAGAAGGCCAAGTTGGGATATGAACTTGATTGCCCATGTCCAAACTCAATACACTGGGCTCTAACACCATTTTGCTCATCAATACTTTTAGGTGGGGAATGGGATAAAACTGTTTTTCTAAAGAGGTAGTGGCAGTTAAAACCCACAATTCCTACTATACAAATAATTTCCAATCCACTGAGGTGGAAAGTGAATGGACATAGCTGCTAATTCAGGACCATGTGGTAGTGGTGCATGTAGGGCCTCATGTGTTTTTCTTGAGTAAAGTCAGAACAAGATAGTCTCAAATGTGGCCGTCATACCAAAAATATTCCAGTTTCTAATAATGATAAGAAGAACATTACTGGATTAGGCCAAATATTCATCTGGACCATCATCTTGCTTCTCAAAATAACTAATCTGTGAACTGCCCTGAGATGTGCAGGTATAGGACAGTATACAAATTTAACAAATAATAAAAAATAATAATAACCAGGAGAATTCCTCAAGCAGGAGGTATTCTGCTTCAGAATTCTGTGGACAGTGAAACAAAAACTGACACTTATTTATGCTGAACTGTTTTATTATGAGGGCCAGTGTCCCACATTTTCTGCCCAGGACTTGATTGGCGATGTAAATTGTCTGGTGACCAAGACAGAGCCATGTATTTTATTACCATCTGCACATGGCAGAATTGGTAAAGGGCCCTGGCCCTTTCAGTGCACGGTGCAGAACAAATCAATTTCTGAAAATGCTTTTTTTTTAAAGAAATGCTTGAAGAAGACACCCCACATGAGGCGAAAGCATCACAATCCCCACATACAAGTTCTAAACATACCAAAAAAGGTCAGGAAAAATATCCTGCTTTATCTTTGGCATGTCCTGGGAAAACTAATTCTCTGTAGAAATTGACCACAAAAGGATCACTGATCTTAACTCATTTAAATGACATCAAAGCATAGAAGCTTAGCTGCACTGGTTTCCCCCCTCCTTTTTTTAATTGGTGAAAATACAACGAAAAGGCACATAAAGCTTTAAAATCAGAGAGCAAAGGCTCACAGGCTTCTCTCAGTTATTGTCCTATGGGATGTAAGAGGAGGGTAGGCTGGGAAATGTATAAAAGGGGTTCCAATTTCCATATTTAATGAACCATACTTAGCAAAACAATAGCAAATAGTCCACAGTGTGGACTAAGACTTTCACATGGGCTCTTCCAACTTTTTGGAAACTCTGGGATATGATCACTGTGTGCCTGAGGAAAGGAAGTGTACATACGAAGTGCCCATCACTGCAGACTTGGCTCCAAGGCCGACTCAAACCATATGGAATATGGGAAGATAACAAGTTCTGAATTAAATACAATGCTTGGGTCTTGTGACATCTACACACAATCAAATACCTATCAGATAGGTCATAGTTTAGTAAAACAGTTCCAAGAGTTTTTACCTAGCCTTCGTGCAAGCCCAAAGTCAATCAGCTTGATTCTTGTACCAGTCTTGTTGACACACATAATATTTTCGGGCTTCAAATCCAAATGAACAATGCCTTGCTTATGAATATACTGTACTCCTTCTGAGATCTGTTTCATGTATTTAATGCACTCTCTCTCTGTTAGCTCAAAGTCCTCATCAATGATTCTCTCAAAGAGCTCGCCTCCAGAAACACTAAAATATAATTCAAAAGAGAAAGATTTTTAAATTAACATTATTGTTTGGTAAAATTCCGTATGAAGACAGTTTGCACGTGGGTTATTCTGGAGGATTGAAAATACAGATGGTGGGGTATGAACCAGTAGAGTGGTTTCATGCAGAACCATTAATATGTCCCCCAACATTCATCCAGTCTTTCCCCCTACTCTCAAACATCACATTATCGGGTCCTTATTCTAGGAGCCCAGTAAGATGCAATCCCTCTGTGCACTAGAGCAAATAAAAAAAAGGTGGCACAGGTACTTCACTGTGACTTCCATAAAAGGTAAAGGTAAAGGTACCCCTGCCCATACGGGCCAGTCTTGACAGACTCTGGGGTTGTGCGCCCATCTCACTTAAGAGGCCAGGGGCCAGCGCTGTCCGGAGACACTTCCGGGTCACGTGGCCAGCGTGACATCGCTGCTCTGGCGAGCCAGAGTCGCACACGGAAACGCCGTTTACCTTCCCGCTGGTAAGCGGTCCCTATTTATCTACTTGCACCCGGAGGTGCTTTCGAACTGCTAGGTTGGCAGGCGCTGGGACTGAGCAGCGGGAGCGCACCCCGCCTCAGGGATTCGAACCGCCGACCTTTCGATCGGCAAGTCCTAGGCGCTGAGGCTTTAACCCACAGCGCCACCTGCGTCCCAAGTGACTTCCATAGGGCTCTGAAATTTGCCCTGCTCAGCTGATTTCAGGAAACAGCAGTGATCTCTCACCTCTTTCCTATTTCTCCCCCGCAGCTCCTCAAGGACCCCCCCCAATGTTAATCTTTCTCCAGTTTCCTGAGCCATTATTCAGTTATTCCTTATCAAAACATTTAACAAAACTTCCAACTCTTTCAAGCAAAACATATCAAGCTGGGATAGCTCAGTCGGTAGAGCATGAGACTCTTAATCTCAGAGTTGTGGGTTCAAGCCCCATGCATTGCATGGGGTTGGAGTAGATGATCCTTGTAGTCTATTCCAACTCTACACTTCTATTATTCTATGAAATCGTTTTATATAAACATACACAAGTTCTGTTTCCTTGAGACACAACAGGCAACTTAAGTGTGGGATTGCCTCTTAAAATGATGCTTACCACCTCCAGTTTTTAAAAGCGCATATTAAAAACAGATATTTTTAGAAAAATAATAGGATGCCTGATTAATCACTACACCTCTTCAGTTGATTAAATGTTTCTAAATGGATTAATACAATCAATTAGTTACACCCCTATTTTAGATTTCCTACTGTAGCAGAAGAAAAGGCAGCCCGTGCGTTTCTTGCTCCTTCCTTCCCCAGCCCTGTCATCCACCACCCTCTCCCCTGCTTGCTGTGTGAAAACTGGACCTCTGGTAAATTTCTACTAGTAGAGGAGGGAATGGACAGGAAAGCTGGGAAAGGAACAGGCAGGAGAAGCTGCGGCTGCCTCATCTTCCCACCACTGCCAACCTAGCAGTTCGAAAGCATGCCAGTGCAAGTAGATAAATAGGTACCGCTGTGGCGGGAAGGTAAATGGCGTTTCCATGTGCTCTGTGCACCAGTAGCAGTTTAGTCATGCTGGCCACATGACCCAGAAAGCTGTCTGTGGACAAATGCAGGCTCCCTCAGCCTGAAAGTGAGATGAGCGCCACAACCCCATAGTTGCCCTTGACTGGACTCAGCTGTTCAGGGGTCCTTTACCTTTACCTTTTACATATGGAGATTCAAAGGTATAGGAATATTCTAGGGCTTTGAAACTGCAGTGCGTGAGAAGCTAATGCAGCTAAACTGCTTATTATTCTTTATAATCATGTACTTTATTCTAATTTCTTTTTGAAGGGGAAAGAATCAGGAGGCAAAATAAATTAATGTTGTGCAAAGCTGTGCGCAGTCCAGCAAACTTCATACATTCCCCCTGTTTTCCATTAGCACTGCCAGTTCCCAGTTCCATGCTAAGTAGGAATGTTTCTTTTATTTTCTTACCCTATACTGTATAATTTATTTTACCCACTATCACCAACTTGGTCAAGGTTTAAATCTAAAAATAAACAACCATCTTCTGTTCAAGCAATGAAATTGCATAATAAGGATTCCAACTCTGATTCATGTCTTTTTGGGCTGTATTTTTATGCACCCTGTACATATGGCAACAAAGGGAAGGGAATTGTGTGCACCCTTTTGCTTAAAATTATTTTAACAGTTTGCTCCATTGATTTTTTTTTAATGTATTTTTTATTAAAGATTTCTTTGTTTACAAAAGTATGTACAATGTCCTCCCCTTGTTAACAGAGTAAAACAACCAACAGCAGTGGATCCTTCTGGTCCAACATTTTGGAAAATTAACAAGCTGAGTCACTTCTTCCCAAATACTACTGTCACAAGAAAAAAGGTGATCTAATGAGAAACATGTGAGAGAGTCCCAGCCCTACAGAGGCAACTTGATGACCATAAGTTGACACTTTCTATGATTGAACTTAAAGAAAAACAGACGAATCTGAGGATCAGAGCTTTACCTGAATTGGAGAAGGACAGTCTGATAGAAATTTTTTAAGACGTCCCGAAATATCTTTTGGATCTCAGATCTAACTATGGAGATTTGGTGGCCCTATTCAGAAGGAATAAAATCATCTTCAGGTGGGAATTTCCCCAAGTCCTATCTTTCAGTTTCAAAGGAAGGAAAATAAAAATAAGATCAGTAGAAGACAAAGTAAAGTTCTTGTATAATCACGAAGATCTGCAGAAGGAACTTGGAAAAGACCCAAGAGCATTGGATAGAAGATCACCAGATAGAGGACTAGAGCAAAGAGCATTGGACAGAAGATCATCAATTAGAGGAATAGCGGATATAGCAACATTACCCTTTCGACTGGACCCCCCAGTGAACGTGACACCAACACTACTAACAGAAGAAGAGCAAGCATTGGGTGCAGTTGGAGGAAAATCAGAGTAATTATATCATGGCGTTGCAAGTATTGAGTTGGAATGTTAATGGACTGAACTCCCCGGAAAAAAGACGGAGAGTCTTTCATTTATTGAAAAAAGAACAATTGGACTTGATTTGCCTACAAGAAACACATGTGATAAGGCTACACAGGAAGATATTGAGTAATAAAAGATTGGGCAATGAATTTATTTCATCAGATAAAGTTAAAAAAAGAGGTGTAGTTCTTTATGCAAAGGAGAGCCCATCACCGAAATTTATATTCAAAGATGACCAAGGAAGATTTGTTGCAATTGAAATCCAATCACAAGGAGAGAAATTCTTGATAGTAGGCATTTATGCACCAAATGAAGGAAAATCGGAATTTTTTAAGAAGTTACATGAGACTCTGTTGGATTATATGGACTATAATATGATTTTGATGGGAGATATGAATGGAGTGGTGTCTACAAATATGGATAAGGCACAGAGACAGGTAATTACCAAAGATGGTAGACTACCAAAAACCTTATTTGACATGACTGAAAATATAGATTTAGTTGATATCTGGAGAGTGAAGAATCCTCTGGGAAGAGAGGGAACTTTCTTCTCTGAGGCTAAAATGATATGGACAAGAATTGACCAAATATGGGTAACTAGAGAACTGGCTCCGAAGACCAGCAAAGTGGAGATTTGCCCCAAAACTTGCTCTGACCATAATGCTATGAAGATGAAATTAAAATTGACGCCAATTGGTTCTTTTAGATGGAGGATGAATGATACTTTATTTAGGAATGAAGAAGTGACCAAGAAGGCCCAAAAAACCTTGAGAGATTATTTTGAGATAAATATGAATACTACAGTGGAAAAAAGAGTAATATGGGACGCAAGTAAAGCGGTTATGAGAGGATTTTTGATACAACAGAATGCAATTAAGAAGAGAACCCAAAATGAAAAAAAAGATAAAATCCTGGAGAAAATAAAGGAAGGAGAGAAGAAACTGAGAGCAAAACCAAAGTCACAGGAGATCCTGAAAGAGATAAAGTTATACCAAGTACAATATATGAAAATGATGAATCAGAAAATAGAATGGAAGATTAAACAGATGAGACAAAAGACATTTGAATCGGCAAATAAGTGTGGAAAATTGTTGGCTTGGCAAATGAAAAAAAGACAAAAACTTAATACTATTACGAATTTGGAAGTGGAAGGAAAGAATGTAGAGAACCCAGTGGAGATCAGGAAGTGCTTCCAGAGGTACTTTAAACAACTTTATACACAGGAGAAGCAGAAAGAAATGGACATTGATCGATTCTTGAAAATAAATGGACTACAGACAATCTCTCAGGAAAATAAGTTAATGTTGAACTATAAAATAACGGATCAGGAGGTGGAAGGGGCCATCCAGAATATGCAATTAGGTAAATCTCCAGGACCAGATGGTTTGACTTCAAGATACTACAAATCTTTGAAAGAATGGTTAATACAACCACTGAAGGAAGTCTGCAACGAAATTTTGGAAGGGAGAAAGGCACCAGAGTCGTGGAAGGAAGCTTATATTGCACTTATACCAAAAACAGAGATTGAAAAGACACAGCTTAAGAACTACCGCCCCATATCGCTGCTTAATGTGGATTATAAAATTTTTGCAGACATTTTGGCTAAAAGATTAAAAAAGGTGTTAGCAGAAGAAATCCATAAAGATCAAGCAGGCTTTCTCCCGAGCAGACATTTGTCTGGCAATATGAGGAACATAATTAATATTTTAGAAAAACTACAAGTGAATATTAATAATAAGGCAGTTCTGATATTTGTGGACGCGGAGAAAGCTTTTGATAATATTTCTTGGAGTTTTATGAAGAAGAATTTACAGGGGATGGGGGTAGGTCAAGGCTTTGAAAATGGTATAGGTGCAATTTATTCAGAACAAAAGGCAAAATTAATTGTGAACAATGTAGTGACAGAAGAGTTTAAGATTGAGAAAGGAACACGACAAGGCTACCCAATCTCTCCATTGCTTTTCATATCAGTCCTGGAGGTATTGTTAAATATGATTAGAAAGGACCAAGAGGTTAAAGGTATGCAAGTGGGAGCTAAACAGTACAAACTGAAAGCATTTGCTGATGACTTAGTATTGACTTTACAGGAGCCAGAATCTAGTACCAAAAGGGTACTGGAACTGATTCAAGAATTTGGACAGGTAGCAGGCTTCAAGTTGAATAAAATGAAAACTAAGGTCTTAGAGAAAAATTTAACTGTGAATGAGAGAGAGAAGTTCCAGGAGGAGACAGGATTAACATTGGTCAAGAAAGTGAAATATTTAGGGGTTAATATGACTGCCAAGAATGTGAACCTGTTTAAGGATAATTATGAAAAATGTTGGATTGAAGTGAAAAAGGACTTAGAAATATGGTCAAATTTGAAGCTATCATTGCTAGGTCGAATTGCCACAATAAAAATGAATGTATTGCCAAGGATGTTGTTCTTGTTTCAAACATTGCAAATTATAGACAAGATGGATTGTTTCAAGAAGTGGCAGAGAGATATTTCCAGATTTGTCTGGCAGGGCAAGAAGCCTTGAATAAAATTTAAGATATTAACTGATGCTAAAGAAAGAGGTGGATTTGCCCTGCCAGACTTTAAACTTTACTATGAATCAGCTGCTTTTTGCTGGCTGAAAGAATGGCTGCTTCTTGAAAACACTGATGTGCTGGATTTAGAAGGTTTTAACAATGTATTTGGTTGGCATGCATATTTGTGGTATGATAAGGTAAAATCACATAAAGCGTTTAAAAACCATATTGTTAGAAAAGCACTGTTTAATGTTTGGATAAGATATAAGGATTTGTTAGAAAATAAAACCCCAAGATGGTTGTCACCAATGGAAGCGAAGGCACAGAAAAAACTCAATATGGAGGCCAAATGGCCGAAATATTGGGAAATTTTGGAACAAGATGGAGACAGAGTAAAACTGCAGAGCTTTGAAAAATTAAAAAACAAAGTGCGAGATTGGCTCCATTATTACCAAATAATGGAGGCATATAATTTGGACAAAAAAGTCGGCTTCCAGGTGGAAAAATCAAAATTGGAAATAGAATTGCTAGATCCTAAAATCAAGAATTTGTCAAGAATGTATAACTTGCTGTTGAAATGGAACAGTCAGGATGAAACGGTGAAATCTGCTATGATTAAATGGGCACAAGATGTTGGACATAACATTATGATGGCTGACTGGGAACAGTTATGGACCACAGGTATGAAATTTACGGCATGTAATGCCCTAAGAGAGAATTTAATGAAAATGATTTATAGGTGGTACATGACACCAGTCAAGCTTGCAAAAATTTACCATTTGCCCGAAAATAAATGTTGGAAATGTAATGAGATTGAAGGTACATTCTTTCACCTTTGGTGGACATGCCCAAGAATTAAGACATTCTGGGAGATGATTTATAATGAAATGAAAAAGGTACTCAAATATACCTTCCTTAAGAAACCAGAGGCCTTTCTCCTGGGCATGGTCGGCCAATTGCTGCCAAAGAAGGACAGAACTTTCTTTATGTATGCAACAACAGCAGCAAGAATACTCATCGCGAAGTATTGGAAGACACAAGATTTACCCACCCGGGAAGAATGGCAGATGAAGTTTATGGACTATATGGAACTGGCAGAAATGACTGGCAGAATCCGAGACCAGGGAGAAGAGTCGGTGGAAGAAGACTGGAAAAAGTTTAAAGATTATTTACAGAAATATTGTAAAATTAATGAATGTTAGAAAAACGATGGAATGAAGTTATATGGCTTTAGCAGAAATGTTATAAGGAATTAGGTACAGACAGATTGTAAATGTATTAAAGGGAAAAAACAAGGTTAGAATATGTTAAGTTAAATCACAGGACAGAAAACAGAGGAAGATGGAAAGGAATTGCTGAAACAGTTAATTGAAGTGGAATACAAAAAGGGAGGTGTGAGGAGGTCGCTGAAACAAGTGAACGAAAGTTATGATATCGAAATTATTGGATGTGTTTTTAATTGTTTTTGTTTGGTTTGGTTGATTCAATGTTTTAGGGTTTGGGTTGTGTGGTGTTTTTGTATTGTATTATATTGTATTGTATTGTATTGTATTGTATTGTATTGTATTGTATTGTATTGTATTGTTTAACTCTTTTTCTTTTCTTTTGTAATCTTTAAACTGCTAATAAATATTATTTAAAAATAATAATAATGAGAAACATGTGGATATCAAGTTATGCAGCTTAAAAAGGCTGTGACATAAAGACTCTGATCCAAAGAGGCCCATAATGTAGAGGATTAGCAGAAAATGGAAAATGCTGGGGTATCATTTAGCAGCAGTAATTCTGCACCGCAGAGGATGTTGGACTTCTGCTCCCATCAGCCCCAGCCAGCATGGCCAATGGTAAGGGATAATGGGAGTTGTACTCTAGCAACATCCCTAATCTACTGGCATCTTGCGACAGATCTGTCCTGTAGACATGCAACATTTCAAATGATCATCTTTAATTATCCTTGTTAATTCCGCTGCTCCTGGCTGGGAAAATGGATTCATGCTAGCTGGAGGCAGTAAGGAGAGTGAGTATGGGAAGTAGTTGAAAAAGAAGCCTGAAAAACATTGCCAAGGCAAAAACCTCCTTAACTTTCAGATTTGGCAGAGAAAGGATTTGTAGACTGCCTATAGAAAGGAGATTGCAAGGCTAAGGAGAGCTTCCAGTATAATACCATCTCCCTCTAGTGTGAATTCTTCATGGTTGTAGAGGGTGCATGTGTGGTTCCAGAGGGAATTAACTCATGCCATCTTCTTACCATATTGATCACCACTGATATGCAGCCATACTTGCAAAATGCAAGATATAAGTATTCCTAGTGGTGGTTCTTAGCAAATTCAAGTTTATCTGATTTTTAAAGGGTGTATCAGTGAAGAACGCAATATCTGACCACAGTGGTACCTCGGGTTAAGAACTTAATTCTTTCCAGAGGTCCATTCTTAATCTGAAACTGTTCTTAACCTGAGGTACCACTTTAGCTAATGGGGCCTCCCACTGCCGTTGCGCTGCAGCCGCGTGATTTCTGTTCTCATCCTGAAACAAAGTTCTTAACCCGAGGTACTATTTCTGGGTTAGCGGTGTCTGTAACCTGAAGCGTCTGTAACTCGAGGTACCACTGTAATGAGAAAACTGTGAAGAACAAAGGAAGAAGAACTTGCAGATATGTTAAGAGACCTAGGAGGCCTTCGTTAGATTTTTAAAAAATAACATTGTTATGGGAAAGTAACAATAGTCTAATTTATACTCACAGTTCCAAGACCATGACAATGTTTGCTTTCTCTTCGAAGGCATCTACACACTGAACGAGTTTTGGATGGTGCAAACAGTTCATAATGCTGATTTCTTGCCTTATGTTTTCTTTATCCTTAGCTGAATATGCTTTAAAAAACTTTCCTGCCCAAACTTTTCCAGTTTTCTTCTCAACAAGTCTGAAGACTTGTCCAAATTTTCCCCTGCAAAATACAGAGGAATCCACATTAAGCTATTTCAATGTCTGAGGGTCAGCATACAACACAGCCTGAAAACATTAGAACATGCTTTTTTGATGTCCTGGAATGATTAATGTGACCTTGAACTCAGAAGATAGGACTTGCTGTGTTTTAGACCAAATGCCCTGAGTCACACACAAACACATATTTTAGGGTGTATGGTGCAATACAGAGGAACATAGGAAGCTGCCTTATACAAAGAAGTGGTGGCTGGTCCATTAGGAGAAATGGTGCACTGCCCTACTAAACTCAGTCTGCCCTGAGCCAGCCTCCACCTGCCTGCCTGCTTTTTTTACAACCAATCAAGGGAGTGGCACTGCTTGTTAGTGCTACCCTTGTAAAACTTAGTGGGGAGAATGTTGCGGACAAAAGTAGAAATAGTTGGATCCACCTTTCTTTGGCTCTGGCTCCATGTTTGGGCTCCCTGCCTTCTGTCCCACTAGCCCCAATGGACATGAGTCACCACTGAGACTCCGTACCAGTAACTCTGCAGCTCTGTCTTATCTACTCTTGCAGCAGCTCACTAAGGTCTCAGGAAAGATCTTCCCAATCACCTGTTCCCTGCTCATTCTAACTGAAACACTAGGGACTGAATCTGGGACATTCAGCAAGCAAAGCATGTGGTCTCCCACTGAGCAATGGTCCCTCCCCATATTAGCAAAACTAATTCTAATTCATATGTTGGTTTGATTCTGTGGGAAATCTATTTATTTACTTGCATTGGGCTATGTCTGGAGAAAGCATTAGAACAGGTGTGGGGAACCTCTGGCCCTCCATAAAACCTGGACTATAACTCCCATCACCCCCTGGCTATTGGTAATGTTTGCTGCAACTGAAGGGAACTGTAGTTTCCTGCACCTAGTTTATAAGATGCCAAATGAGATACACCTGGGATCTCATTACTTTTAGAGACCACCTTCTCTTGTATGGACCTACCTATGATCTTAGAAAGTCAGCTGAGGTCCTGCTCCATATCAAGTTAAGAAGATTGATATACTGGACAAAACCTTCACAAGTATTGTACCCAGCTCTGAAGCTCCTTCATTTGGTGCACTAACTATGGCTGTTCTGTTTCAGATGTGTATAGGGAAGTGGGCTGGTTTTGTCTTACAGTGTTTTATTTTAATGGGTTAGATCCAAAGTTGCACTTCTGCAAATGGAAGGGCCTTGGAAGGAGGCAATTTTCAGTGATTTACAACTGGCCTTCACTGAGCAGTATCATCATAGCTCATATATTTTGGGGATTATAACCACTAGCAGCAAGGAATCTCTCCTAAAGGCAAGGCAAAAGGCTGAATCTCGTAATCTCTAGTAGTTATAACGAAACCGTAATAATTGCACAGTGCTGTTCAGTCAAACACAAATTAAATTGGTTTTATATATTTGTAAGCCTTGAGTACTCTCTTCAACACAGGCAATTTTGAAACCATCTAGGAACTCATTCACAAGGTTAGACTATACCTCGGGTTAAGAACTTAATTCGTTCTGGAGGTCCGTTCTTAACCGGAAACTGTTCTTAACCTGAGGTAACACTTTGGCTAATGGGGCCCCCTGCCGCTGCCACACGATTTCTGTTCTCATCCTGAAGCAAAGTTCTTAACCCGAGGTACTATTTCTGGATTAGCAGAGTCTGTAACCTGAAGCTTCTGTAACCTGAAGCCTCTGTAACCTGAGGTACCACTTTAGAAAGAACCACCAGTGGTGGAACCAGAAAAATAAACTGGAGTGGGGTGGGGTTTAGAATAGCCAAATGGTATTTCTGGGGTGGGAGTATGGAAAAGCTATGTTCTGTGTGGTACATTTCTCAGAAAGAAATCATGGTATGTTTCACATCCTAAACGTATTTTCTCTGAAGCGCAGCCACATTGATTTTGATGGAAGTTAACTGTCAAGAAAACATGCTTAGAAGAAAATGCATATTGCTACACTTACGATCCCAGTCTTTCTTCAACATTGTAGGAGTCTGAAACTTTTTGTTCTGTATTGATAGTCACTGTCCGATAGTCAAATTCTGTTTCCTTCTCTTCTAGAAGTTGGCAGGGAAAAAACACATCTGATTACGAGGAGGCCCACGCACTGCAAACATAGTATGGTAAAAGAGCAATTTCTTACCATCATCAGATCCTTCAGCTTCTTCTTCTTCTTTGGGACCTATAACCAAATATAAATGTATATGTCTATAAAGAATGCCTTCTCATGCCATCTTTATTCCCCCCTTTAAGGATTAAAAGTTGAATTCTGTATGTGAGTTCCTCGTCTCTCGACAAGGCTACAGGGATGACATCAGCAACTGGCATGCATGGGCAACTGCCAAGGCCCATTGTTGAATCATGTCCTGCTCCTTTAGGTTATTTAAATTTATTTTAACTGTGTTTCCTTTCATGTATATGTCCCACTGCAAAATACAGAATTAGGGAGGCTTAAATGGACATTCTTCCTCCAGTGAAAGAGAGGGGCCATCACAGTATAGTGAAATGGGTACTGCCACCCAGCTGCCACTTTCCGGATTTTCTGCTCCATTCTCTCTTTGAGGGAAAATCTCTACTTATATTGAGTGCATATAAGAGAGGAGAATTCTGATGATCAGTGTGATGTCCCTCCATTGAAATCCTAAATGAACAGAAGCTGGATAAATCCTATGTGCTTAGGAGCTGACGTTAATAATATCATATAGCTCTCAACGATTGCATTGTTATTTTATTCTATTATTTTACTCTAGAATAATATTATGAACTCTTTGTGGTTATGCCAAAGTAAATTAAACCTACAAAGTACTATATATAGAACATACTTAAAAACAGGAAGAGGGAATTGGAACACATAATCCATTCTTCATGGACTGAATGCAAGAAAACTGGGGGAAGGGCCGTCACCTAACTCTCAACTATCTCTCTTTTAAAAACTGAAGCTGAACCTTCCAATGCCATACATGGCTCTTAGGAAAAACCCTATTCATCAGTAGCAAGAAATTCACAAGACCCCCCATTAATTCCACTCTTGGAACATGTGGACGTCTGGGATATGACTTGTGCTATATTGGCCTCTCTTTTACAGAGGTTGTCTTTAGGAATGGAAAACATTAGGGCAAAATAATACATATAGTAACTTTCTAGCCTTCAGGGCCTTTCTGTATGAGGAAAGTACTTCCCCTCCCCACAATTTGGCATCTGTAGCAGCACCATGCTTTCTTCCTCACTAATGGAGACATGTGAAGCAGGGGTGCAGTGAAAGAGAGACTTGTGGTTCATTTTCCCTCCTTTTTTAACTAGTCCAGCAATCTGTGCTCAGGAAGGCAAGAGCAAGAACCTCCAGAAAAGGAGGGGTGAATAGGAAGGCCTGTTAAAATGGCTTGTAGGACAGTTGAAGGAAGAGGTAGCCCTACTAATGTTAATCTGTTATTGTAAAGGGCAGCATGAGCACTGAATAAAACAACTCATAGCATGCACACGATACCCTTTCTTTCCCTCAAATAATTCTGGTCACTGTAGTTAACCCCTCATAGAGTTACATTTCCCGGAAACCCTTGCCAAACCAAAGAGTCCAGAATTCTTTGAGGGAAAGAATGTGCTTCAAATTTATTTTGAGGGTATAGTGTGCACACAGCCTCTAGATTGGTAGCCATGTTAGCCTATTGCAGTTGATTCTTTGCTGTGATTTCTGACACCTTAAAAGCTATCGTTTTATTGTACCACAAGCTTCTGGGAACCAGAGACAATGATGAAATGGCCTAGAAAAGCTTGTGCCACAGTGATTTTTAATGTGTGGCCAATCAGCCTTAGAGCCCCATCTGCAACAGGAGATAATAATTCTGACTCACCTTTACATGATGGTTGTAAGGATAAAAGGGTACCAGAATTACAGAACGGCCTCACAAGAGAAACATGCCTGGCTCAGTCACTATGCCCCCACTCCAAGCAGCTACATGTGGAGCTTGTGGCTGAGCTAGGATCTGAACCAGGAATTTCCAGGTCACAGTTCATGGTTCACCTGCCCTTCTGTACTACACCATTACAGCAACAATAGGATGTCAGAAACTGGGATTCAATTAGAATACAGTGGTGCCCCGCAAGACGAACGCCTCGCAAGACGGAAAACCCGCTAAACGAAAGGGTTTTCCGTTTTGGAGGCGCTTCGCAAAACGAATTTCCCTATGGGCTTGCTTTGCAAGACGAAAATGTCTTGCGAGTTCCTGCGGGGTTTTTTCCCTCCCCCCCCCTTTTTCCTAAGCCCTAAGCCGCTTATCAGCTGATCCGCTAAAAGCCGCTAAACCGCTAATAGCGCTAATCCACTAAGCTGTCAATGGGCTTGCTTCGCAAGACGAAAAAACCGCTATACGAAGAGCCTCACGGAACGGATTAATTTCGTCTTGCGAGGCACTACTGTACATAACTCCAAGACAGAGTGGAATTCAATGTTGTGCAAAACATTGCTGCTTGCCAGATAGAACTATCTCCCTTTTCCTCCCCCTGCCCCACCCTGTGTGCTGTTCTGAGGGTTTTCCTGACCCTCCCAAGCAGATCTGGAGAGGCCATGTGGGGGAGGAGGGAGGGGAAGTCCTGTTATACTAAAAGGACTCGTTGCACTAGCTTCCACTACCACAAGAACTGGTAAATCTGGCCTGCAAGCTTTTTTCCTCTTTTTGGTAAACAGTCTTTCCAAAATGCCGAAGCGGATTATGAAATATTATCATACATATACATGCACACTCACTTTTTCAATTCTTTTAATCCTACGTTTTATAAAGCCACCCAGATCTTCTAACCAACTGGACCATGGGGAGATGCAAGAGCATAAATACTCAGTTATCTTGTGTGTACTATCCAGTCTGGCACCCAGTCCCCAGATTAAGAAGAAAAAGGTGATCTACACATAAAAGCTGCCAAAGTAAAAACCAAATGGTATATACTATCATAATTAAACATAAATTTCAAGTGACAACAAACTTACCTTCTTGCTTGTCTCCCACTTTTACTAGCTCAGATTCATGACTTGGCTCACTTATCCCATACACGTTAGCAGCTCGCACCCTGAATTTGTACTCTCTGTCAGCCAGCAGGTCCTGGACATTGTAAGAAGTGCTGCGGCATGTAGTGAGATCAGTCCATTTCTTGTCCGCTGTATTCCAGATTTCCACAGTGTAGGACTGCACTGCGCTTCCACCATCGTATGAAGAACCGTACCATGAGAGGGTGAGGGAAGAACTCCTTATGTCTGAAGCACAAGGCGTTCCTGCTGGAGGATCAGGTTTATCTACAGATGGGGGGGGGGGGACACACATAAAAATGTGTTATATGCCGACAAAGACATTCTCCTATTTCTCTCTCTTACAGACAGGCACTGACTCCGCAAGTGGACTCTGAGTACTCCTGCTGATTATCCTGCTTCACATGCTCTATGTGAGAGATGGGAAAGCTGTGGCCCTCCAAATGTTGTTGAACACTGATTCCCACAAGCCTCAGTCAACATGGGAGGCATGTTCCCCTACCAACAATCTGGAGGACCACCGCTTCCCCTGCTTTGTACACATCTTGCAGCCATCATATAGTGCAACAAACACCAGGGTATGGTATGGGTTAAGAATTTATAGCTGGACCTGAAAATTATAGTTTTGTTAGCCTAATCCTTCACCCATCACTAATTTGAACCATGGATCCAACAGCACTATTTGCTACCTGGCACTTCTCGTTGGTCATCCTGGTTTAGAAGGCAGCAAGAGCCAGTAGCAGAAAGTGTTTTGTCTTCCTGGGTACAGAATTCTTACTGCTATAGGGCTAGCATGCTACATTAATATATATGCTGCATACAGAGATCATGTCGCACTATGTTGCTTTAAGTCTGGCTTTTCTAGCGTAAGGTACAGAGATTTAAGATTGCTAGGCAAAAGCTTTTCCCCACAACAGACCATACAGGCAACAATGAATACGTTAGCTAAACAGAGTTGTTGTTGCTATACAAAGGTCTCACCCCAAGAGCAGGAGCCAACATTGTACAACAGAGCCGAAATAATGCCAGTATTATGTTTTTAGGAGCCCAGGTACTCAGACACCTAAGGTCCTGGAACAATAGTCTACTCTTTGATGATTACTGTAATTCACAACTCACCTACACTAGAAAACATTTAATAAGTTTAATGAGAATAAGGTAAAGGTAAAGGTAAAGGTAAAGGTACCCCTGCCCGTACGGGCCAGTCTTGACAGACTCTGGGGTTGTGCGCCCATCTCACTCAAGAGGCCGGGGGCCAGCGCTGTCCGGAGACACTTCCGGGTCACGTGGCCAGCGTGACATCGCTGCTCTGGCGAGCCAGAGCCGCACACGGAAACGCCGTTTACCTTCCCGCTGGTAAGCGGTCCCTATTTATCTACTTGCACCCGGAGGTGCTTTCGAACTGCTAGGTTGGCAGGCGCTGGGACCGAGCAGCGGGAGCGCACCCCGCCGCAGGGATTCGAACCGCTGACCTTTCGATCGGCAAGTCCTAGGCGCTGAGGCTTTAACCCACAGCGCCACCTGCGTCCTTTATTAATGAGAATACTCTAGAATAATTCACGTAATAGATTGTCTTGTTTCTCCTGAGGTACAAAAAGGTATATTTGGCTTTTCTCTAAACAGACTTTGCCAACCTGGTGCCCTTCAACTTCATACATCTCCCATCAACCCCAATCAGCACATCTTGAGGGCACCGAGTTGGTGAATTCAAAACTAATTCTAACATTGCATATGGATGCTATATGCCTCAAAAGAATCTTTTCTCAGAACTGATCTTAAAAAATAAGGGTCAGAATCCACTGCTTGCCACACAGTCCACTGAGTTCAATGAAATAAACCATTTATGACTGAACCAAAGGGACAACAATAATTATAAAGTTGAAAGACAAAGTAAAAACAGTGAGGAAAGGTAAAAGGAGAGAATATAGACAGTAACTCTGAAGGGGGATAAAAACTGAAGTAGTAGACAGATGCACACTGGAAAGTAATGAGGCAAACACAGGAAAATTAATTTAAGATCAGGACATATCCATTAGTCAAGTATGTGAGCAGTAAAGATCACCCAGAGATGGAAGGGCAACCTATCACGATGCCAAACTTCCTTTTTGGAAAAACAACAACTAAGAGTTTTTTCCAAAAACAGAAAAAGATGTTTGCATATTTGTGGGAAAGCCTCTATTTCACTAGTGCTGAACACAACAATCCTAAACATATTTACTAAGTAATGGCTCAGTTGCACAGTCTCTTGAGCCAATAGCAGCAGTTATTCTTTTTAATTGGACTTGTAACTGAATTGTTATGTGTTGAAATGGCGGTGTTGAAATGGCATGTTTATAACACAGTTATAACAATATATCGGTAATTGCCTGAATGTAGCTGAGCCCAGAGACTGAACATGTGCAATCAAAAGTGGTATTTGTTTATTTGATTTTGTAACAAGAAACTCTGTAAATATTATACAAAAACCTATTTTGGGGTAGGTTTTTGATTTAAGTAAATGTTGTTTATGTAGATATAATTTAATTTTAATAGTAACAACAATGGAAATTTTGTTTTGGATAAAATCTGATACATCTTTGATCTCATGGATAATTTCGTATTTGCTTAGAACCTTATGGTCCAACCTTTCATTTTCAACATGCAGAGTCTTTCAAAGTCTCTTTCTCAGCATCTGAGCAGGGAGGGCAACACCAGTCTTACTGACTATAGGCCAAAGTGTAGGCATTCAGCAGAGACTTGTGTGTGGGAACCTGGCTCCCTCTTGACAATCTAAAAAGCAGTTGAGAGAGGGCATTGTGCTTTTGACCAAAAATAATGTATGTCCCACTAACTATTCCTGCAATCACATTTCATAACAACTTCAAGTACAGGGACAAATCATTACATCTGCAAACACTGCAAGCAAATGGATGTATTATGGCCACTATTATTGTGACTAATTTGTATTGCGGTTGAGTACTAACAGACTTGAAACAACCAGTGGATCTCTGCCTTCTGCTGAAAGAGAACGGATGTTTACTTATTCTTCGGTATGAACTGATTAGATATGTAGGACTAAGATCCAAAATCAACTTTTGAATTTAAAGCTATATTTAAGTAGTCTTGTACCGTCCTATTAATATGCACCATATTGTTACCTCTCTTTAATATAGAGCACAAAGCCTCAGCACCAAGTAAAATTATCCAGATGCAGATGGTAAAATGTTTTTAAGATGTTTTTCTTTATAGAACTATGAGGCAGGTGTGTGTGTGTGTGAGTGAGTGTGTCTGCGGAGTGTATACATGCACAGGCCTTTCACTGTAGTCTTGTATATCTCATGGAACTTGGTGTTTAAAGCCCCAAACGGCCTTGGTCCTGTATACTTGAAGGAACGTCTCCACCCCCATTGTTCAGCCCGGACACTGAGGTCCAGCGCCAAGGGCCTTCTAGCAGTTCCCTCGCTGTGAGAAGTGAGGTTACAGAGAATCAGGCAGAGGGCCTTCTCAGTAGTGGAGCCTGCCCTGTGGAATGCCCTCCCGGCAGATGTCAAGGCAATAAGCAACTATCTTACTTTTAAAAGACATCTGAAGGTGGCCCTGTTTAGGGAAGTTTTTAATGTTTGATACTGTATTGTGTTTTTAATAGTCGGTTGGAAGCCACCCAGAGTGGCTGGGGAAACTCAGCCAGATGGGCGGGGTATAAATAATAAATTATTATGATTATTATAAATTACTGTATTTTTTGCCCCATAGGGCGCACCGGCCCATAGGGCGCAGCTAGTTTTTTTTTTGGGGGGGGGGGTAAATAAAGAAAAAAAATTATTTCCCCCCCAGGCGCGGGGCTGGGGAAGCCCAAGCTTCCCCGACCCCAGCCCCCAGAACAGGCTGCTATCCGCAAGCCTAGGGAGCCCAGCGGGAAGTCGCGCCGGTCTCCCCAGGCTTGTGGATATCTGCCCAAAGCCCGGGGCGCGCTACTCAGTGCGCCCCAGGCTTCGGGATGCAGGCAGCTCTCCGCAAGCCTTGGGAGACTGGCACGACTTCCCGTTGGGCTCCCATGGCTTGCGGAGAGCTCCCCGAAGCCTGGGGCACGCTCCGCTGCGTTCCCCAGGTTTCGGGCTGCAGGCTGCTGTCCGCAAGCCTTGGGAGCCTGGCGGGAACTCCTGCGGGCTCCCAAGGCTTGTGGATAGCTTCCTGAAGCCTGGAGAGCAAGAGGGGTCGGTGCGCACCGACCCCTCTCACTCTCCATGCTTCAGCGAAAGCCTACATTCACCCCATAGGACGCACACACATTTCCCCTTTATTTTTGGAGGGGAAAAAGTGCGTCCTACAGGGCAAAAAATACGGTGTAAAAGACTAGGTGTCAACACTCTCTCTCTCTCTCTCTCTGATGTACCAGTTTCACATGTGCAGGGACCATTGGATCAGAGGGCACTTTCAAAGCATATATGTGCAAGTCTCATGAGTGCTGTACTGAATGCTTCTTTGCATGCTTACACTGGCTCGGATAAAATGAAATGCTTCTTACAGGGATCCTCAGATATGGTTTGGGAGATAAGAGACATACAAGTTATTTAATAATACAGCTAGTGGGACTTCTTTCCTATATCTTCCCTTTTTAACTTAGAAGCTATTGCTTCTTTGGCTTACAGCTTCCCAAGTCCCAACTGCCATGATTGCTGACTGGGTGTCTTCAACTCGGGGACTCTGTATCAGGAGGCAAGTTTTGCTTCAGAAAGGAAACACCACACTCAAGGTAGTCCTCTTTAGATACCTTGGCTACTTTAATTTGAGTTATCATATTACCATTCCACACTATTATTAGCTATTGTGATATTTGCCTGCCAGATGAAGAGCAGACATAAAGCAACAATTAATTCCTTTCCATGGGCTAGGCTGTTTAGCCACAGAAGGTATTTAATATACTGCTAAAGCCTGCTGGATGATGTCCATGCCGACATTGCTGGCAAAGACTGCACTTGAGATTCATCTGCGGGAGAAAAATGAAACCATAAAAGGCCATAACTGAACTCTATGTTACCGCTCTCAGGGCATGTGTGTGTGTGTGTGTGTGTGTGTGTGACTGACTGACTGTAAACTGCTCTGCTTTCATTAGAAAAAAAAAGTACCATGCAGCTTATATTTCCAAGGGGGGAAATGGGCTGTAATTTAAAAGCATTATTCTGTATAGATGTTGATGAATTCTATCTTTAGCATAAACATGGGAAGGGGGAAAGGGCAACTCTTTTCTTTTTTTTAAAAAAGATCCATCTTTACATAGCTATCAAGTTCTTCAGTGAAAAGAACTTTCCCCTCATAAAACAACAGTTTCTCTCAATATACTGACTTCAATGAACTTCCACTTTTAATCCTCCATGAGAGCTTCTGTGTGTCATTTCAATACACCACAGTGATCGTGCTGCTTGTGTTGTTGCTTCTAGAACTTACAGGCTCTGCTTTTTCCCACAACCAGGAGTAGATTGTGCCCATTATCTCTTCTGCACAACAATGAGCGCTATAGACTTCATCTTTTTATATAGAAGCTTATATTTTCGGGATTGTATATGCTAATTGCCTTCTGGGTTCTGTATAAGGCTGTGGTGTGTATATCTGCCTTTATGGGGGAGGGGGGAAGTAGCACTTAGGAGTAAAATACATTAAGACCCTAAATATGATTTGGCCATACATGTATCAGTTAAGGTAGGGGTAGGCAACCTAAGGCTCATGGGCCAGATGCAGCCCAATTGCCTTCTCAATCCGGCCTGTGGATGGTCCGAGAATCAGTGTGTTTTTACATGAGTAGAATGTGTCCTTTTAATTAAAATGCATCTCTGGGTTATTTGTGGGGCCTGCCTTGTGTTTTTACATGAGCAGAATGTGTGCTTTTATTTAAAATGCATCTCTGGGTTATTTGTGGGGCACAGGAATTCGTTCCACACCCCCCCCCCGCAAATATAGTCTGGCCCACCACATGGTCTGAGGGACCGGTCCACGGCTGAAAAAGTTTGCAGACCCCTGAGTTAACGCCTTCAAAACCACCAGTAACACTTTAAAAACTATAGATGATTAGATAACAATTAATAGTGTGATGGTCAGCCTTTATCACTGGTATCTTTCTTTTTCTGGTTCCAGTATCTATCATCAGGTCAAATTCATTAGGCAGAATTGGGCTTTTTTTTAGCTAGGCAATTATATCTACTCGTCTGTTCAAAGCGGCAAATTAGGTTTTTTAATGTCAGTTGAAAGACATACATATGTTAGCTGTAGCACTGGTGAGGATTTGGTTAACATATCTTCCTCTATGCAAGTACAGAGATAAAAGTTAATTTGAGGCTATTTAACCCACCTGTATTTGTTACCACAGTAAGAACTGGTAATTAAGAACTGGTAATATCCCGAGTCATCCCATAAGACATATTATTAGACCTTCAAAGGCTTTGGTGTGCATTGGAAAGAGAAGCACCTAATATTATGAGATGATGTTAACTGGTCTTCTCTCAAGATGACTGCTTAGGCGATTGCCTGATCACAGCAATTGCTTACATTTAGTCTTTTTAAGCAGGGATTCCCTAATAAGAGTGATCTCATGCACAGATTCAACAGTGTATTATTACTTCTTATATAACAGTTAGATGGTCTACTGATTCTAAACGAAGGCTTGAACTTTCCCTGGCATGCTAAATGTATCTCTTTCCCCAACAGAAGGACTTTCCACTATACCTATATGTAGCTCTCATACTGCTAATTTTTAGGTTAAAAAACCCAGGTGACATGCATTTAGATCCTAGTGGGTATGGAAAATGTATCCTGAAAACAACTCACATTTCTGACCCTTTCCAGAGCAGGTTTTTGACTGCCAAGAATGAGGTAAAAATCAGAGCCTTTAACTAGACAAATGTCTTTACAATATCAGACCTAGTGCTATCAATCATTAATTATCAAGATTACAATTTGTATTACTCAATTATAAGTGACCTTGCAAATTATTGAAGGAAGAATATATTTCTTCTCATTTTTACCACTAAGAATAGGGAATAAATTTTGTTCAGTTCACATTTTAATACAAACCTGCTCAATTCACATTTCTTGAAACGCGCAAACTGAAACTCAGTTATCTCACAATATTTACACTTCTCTCAATTCTGTGATGCAGTTCTCCAACCAAAAAAGGACACAAACTAGGGCATAAACTGATTCCAAAAATATGCAAAATAATAATTCATTGTTTTCCTCCATAATTAATTGCATTGATTCAAGTTTGAGGAGCCCAGGTCACTTATCAACATCAACTACAAAAATAATAATCCAGTTTACTTACCTACAATGGTGAGGTTAACCTGGGCTTGTCTGCTGCCCAGTTTGTTTTCTACTACTAAAGTATAACATCCACAATGTTCCTGCTTAGTGGAGGAGATAGTTAGCTTACTGCTGTTCTCAGCATTCTCAATTTTGATGTGTTCACTCTCTTGGATCTGCCAAATTAAAGAGATAGGTAAAGGCAGGCATTTTGAAAATATAATTTAAAGTCAATTTAAGGAATTGCCAAACACTAAAGAAGTGGGGCACGTATGTTTGGCAGGACTCATCAATCTGTCTTATCCCTTGATATCACCCTTCTGTTTGCTCTCTTAGACCCCTTTCTAGTTGCCTAGGTCACCAGTCAAGCAGTTCCTATAATACTGTATGTTCTAAGTAATAAAACTGTGGAAAATTATTTATTGTGTAAAATGGTTATTTCAGTCATCAAAGTGGGTACATGCAAAACATTGTACCCATTTTACAGAAATGAATTATAACTAACAAACAGCAAGACTAGCCACGAATTTCTTTAAATCTCTACAGGGCTATCACATGGAAGACGGAGCAAGCTTGGTTTCTTCTGCTCTGGAGGCTAAGACCTGAACCAATGGATTCAAGTTACCAGAACAGAGAGTCCAACTAAACACCAGGAAGAACTTTCTGACAGTAAGAGCTGTTCTACAATGGAATGAGCTCCCTTGGAAGGTGGGGAACTCTCTTTCATTGGAGGTTTTTAAAGAGAGATTGTATAGCTGTCTGTCATGGATGTTTTAGTTGAGATCCCTGCATAGCAGGGGCTTGGACTAGATGACCCTCAGGATCCCTTCCAACTCTACAATTCTATGAAGCTAAGATGAGAGTCATGGTCAAAAATGTCAAGAATACTTAGAACTTGATTTTCATGAAGTTTAGTCAATAAGGGCAAGCAAGAGGTTAGATACTTAATTTTTTTAAAAGCAGCACAGTCTGTTCTAAATATGAGAATAGATAATAGTGCCAGTATCCTCCCCTCCACTTCCTGTTAGATAAGAGTTGCTCCAGCTCATCCAGAGTTTCATTAAAAATGAAGGCTATTTAGTTTGGCATGTCCTGCTGTACATTTTGAGACAACAAAAAAACCATGAAAGTCTTAGTAACAAAGTCTATTCTGGCAAAGGACTGCAAAAGCTAGCTTCCTGTAGCTGATCCTGTAGGAGTAGTAATAAATTCACAAGATCTCAGGAGGATTTCAGTTCTCAACAGGCTTTGTTTTGTCTTTATCACATTTTTTTAACTAGTGTTCGGCAAACTTTAACGTGAAGTTCAGACTCCTTTAGTTCTGTGCAATGGAAGAAATGTAAACATGTGAATCACACACCATTCTTGGAATTGCTATCAAGAAATTGTACAGTCTAGATAATAATTTTTTAATGTGATGAATTTGTCACCAAAGGATTCCCTCGGTCCACATGATTGTAGTATGGACACAGTCATCTATGGAATTTAGCTACATCTGGTATGATCAGCAAAACGTAGAAAATCTTGAAAAGGTATTGAGTGAGCCAGGAATTCAAGGTGGTGATCATTCCACTTAACAGAACAGATTATTGGGGTATCAAGCCTAACAGAAGCATTATGGTTACATAGACTATACCAGAAATGATAGATTGGTACAACTGTCTGCCACTGGAGTCCTAGGTCTCAATGTGAAATATCCGCAAGCAGCAGGCATCTTGGTTTATTTCTGCCCAGGAATTGGCACTAGGCTGGCCACTTATGAATTACCAAAAGGAGAGGCAATGCTTCAACAAGAATTAAAACAATAGATGGCAGAGATGTTCATATTTTCATATGCGTATGTATGCAAATTCAGAAATACCTTTGTCAGGAGCTGCTGGCAAAGCAGCTTACTGATCATACTGTCAGCTCAGTGGTCAGCTGTGGGCATGAGCCAGCTGTGGACATGAGCCAAAATGGCCAAAAGAGACTCAGCAAAAACCTCTGTTCCTGCATAATCTGTTGTCCACTTGCTGTTATGAGCAATTTCAAGGTTCCTTCTCTTACTTCTTATCACTGTTGTTTTTTTTAACCTTTAAATTGACATTGGACCAGACAGCTATTCAAATAGAGGACTGCTCTCTGTAAAGTAGGACAAGCGGCCATCCTCTTTTATAAAAGGGACTTAGAGCTACTTCTCGATTGTGAATATTTATATCCTGCCTTTCTAGTTGATAACTGAACAACTGAAGGTGGCTAAGAAACAAAAATTTAAAATGGCATTCATAAAACAGATTTTAAAAGCTAACAAATGAGAAGCAAGTACCGGTAAATCATCATCATAAAATGTCCCTGCCAGAAAGAACACTCAGCTCCAGCTGTCCATTGCCCTGGGACTGCAGAAACAAGCGAAAAGGACACTCTGGCTCCATCCGTCAGCCAAAGGGAACAAAAGCCACCAACCACTGTCCAAACAGAAACACCAGCCTGGCTCAAACTTGATACAGCTTGCCACAACATTCTGGCCTTGATGGACTGATCTCTCTCTTCTACCTTTTCTTCCCTTCCCCTTCCCTTGTGTGCTTTGTTTAGTTTGTTAAGACTGAAGACAGTCTCTCTCTCTCTCTCTCTCTCTCTCTCTCTCTCTCTCTCTCTCCTTTTGAGCTTCTTAGGGAGACAATACTTGGCTGTAAAATGGGATAAAAATAAAGGAAAGAGACCCACAAAAGCTGTCTAGAAACCATTTGTATTATTCCTACCTCTAACTAAACTCAGTTTGGGTGGGATCTCCACAAAGTAAAAAAAAAAAAAAAAAAAGTATACAACCTTTTCCCATAGAACACAAGTTATGCAGTGGTACGAAAGCGTAACTAATATCCAAGCACTTACCCTTCTGCTCAAATGGCACAAGCATGTGGGGCAACTGGATTAACACTGATCTAAAAATAATAATGTATAACCCCTCCAGGGCAATTACAAGGGATTTTTCTAGATTCCAAAATGGTACTAAAGAAAGGGGCAGAAGAAGGAAATGAAGACGTATTCGTTGAAAATAATGGAATTCATAAGAAAAACACAGACCAATGAAACTACAAAAATGTAAGAGTGAGAGAGGTTAATGGCAAGAAAACCTCAGAGTGTAGCAGACATCTCTCTCTGATCCTAAAAGTGAAATAATAACGAGTCTAATCATATCCCTGGCTTTTCAGTCAGCACCCTGAGGCAAAGCAACAGCTATCCATAAGCCAAGATCTGAATACTATATTTGGCTGCCTCCACACAAGCTGAGATGGGACAAAAAAGCATATCTGGGGGATCTCTCAAGAGCAGTGTAGGGAGGAGAAGATCAGTAGAATTTATTTATTTGCATAAGATAACATACTATTACTGCTATGTTTGCCTCATGGAGGCAAACACCATCCACAAGCAATTACTTTGCTAAATGCATCACTTGTAATTTCATGAATGCTTATGAAATATTAAATAGCATGCATAGTGTGTGATCAGGACTGTATTGTGCTGGGAGAGGGGATTTAACCAACCCACTCTCCTTGGTAGCTGTAGTCCCAACAAAATCAGACACACAAAACCTGCTTGCTGTTCCAGGAAAGAAGTTCCCATTGTAGTAACTTTCTTCCTGAGCTAATAGCAGCATGGGAGGAGAATGTTTTTGCTGGGACTGAAACTTCTGGACAGCGGAAGTTCAATCTCCTCTCCTAGCAAACGATGGCCCTAATCTTCATGTGGAGGGGGGAGGGGCTACCTACCACTGACCATTTAAAAAAGAATCACTACCTTAAGTGATGCATTTAGCACTGTGTGTAGCTCAGCCCTTACTTTCAAGGAAACAGCAAGTCATTATTGAACTACACATTTGCCATGGTGTCTGTTTTACCACCACATTTAGTTAGGACTTTTCAGTAATATTCAGCATGGACAAACGTGCCACAGAGTTATCATTACTAGATTTCATAGGATAAAAAGCTTCCTGCTCCAGCTGATGTAGATGCAAGTTGCTATGTAGGAAAATAGCTGACATTTGGCTGCATGTGCAACATATGATTCTGGGTGAACATGAATACTTCATATATGAAAACATTACTTTCAGATACCACCTTCTATCATGCAACCTATGAACAAAAGAACAGCAACAAAGATAGTGTTACCTGTTTCCGAAATTTCATCCAGGTACAGGTTAAGGGCAGAGTTCCTGCAACTTTGCACAACAGCTCCACTGATTCACCAGCCCGAACTTTTTGGTCTTCTGGGAACTGAACAATCTGCGGGGGAAGAGCTGGCAAAAAGGGAGGATTTATTTAGAGGTAGGGTTCTCACTGGAGTAAGTTCTTGGCTCTGAGTTTAGGAAGCTAACAAGGCATTAAAAGTGTGCCTACATCTATGTGGCTCTGCTTTCCTCCATTTTTCACTGAAGCTTTTCACTGCTTCTTGGGCTGACGGACAGACTTTTCAAAGTTATCAAGTCAATGCATCCAGATGGGTAAGTTAACCTATTGCCATTTATCTAACCATTTTTTCAAAGCTTCAACTGTGAAAAGAGCCCAGCAAAAACAAGCCCAGTCTCCTGGCTGAGTGAAGCCAGGGATGGGGGGTTAGAAGTAAAGCACACCAACAGCTCTACCAGGATTACAGGATAACAAGGCAGCAATTTCAGCTCAGTCTTGGAGATGCCCTATAGAGGTCTCTAGAGACAAGACTGAGCTGAGAAATGAGGAAGAGCTGCAGCTCAGTGGTAGAGCAACTGGATCAGTGCTTGCCATCTCTGTGTTAGGACTGGGAGAGAACCTTTCCTGAAACCTTGGTGAGCCTTTCGGTGTAGGTAGCACTGAGCTAGACAGACTAATGATATGACTTACCTTTTGCCCTGCTCTTTCCAGGCACAGGTCCACACTTTAAAGCTCTGTGTCCAAGTGCTCTTTTTTTTCCCCCTTTCCCCATGAAAACATGCTCTTTAAAGCTGAAGCACAACAACCAGAAATTAGACTTTTCCATGGATTCAGCTTTAAAAGAGTTGATTTTAATGGGGAAAGCTCTGGAGCAAAAAAGAGAGGGAAAATAAAAGAGAGCAATTGGACACATAACTTTAAAGCATTAGACTGTGCCTGGAAAGCATGGAAGAAAGGGAAGTGTAGATATGTCCTGCATATAAAGATAGCTTCCTATGGTAAAAACAAACAAACAAACAAGGGTTCCATGGAGGGCACTCTTGCCTAAAGTGTCCGTCATGAAGGGGGTTGGACTTCCTCCCTTGGTTTTGGTCTATGTAGTCACTCAAATCTCCCTCTACAAATGATGCAAGCTAAAAAAAGGATGTGTATGATTTTCCCCCCAGACCTATAGGAAAGATCTCAGATAATTTCTGAGTTAATCTGAGGGAGCTATGGGACAGCTCACCCATCTCTAGTCCCAAATTGAATGCAACTAACCAGGCGTTTTTTGTGGGCCACCAGAAGTCCATTAAACCTCTTGCTTTTTTTAGCTGCCTGACACTGCAAAAACACTCATTAAGCATGAATCATTAGCCCTAATTTATAGTTGATTAACAGCATTTGACTTGATGGGCATTTGACTTGATGGGTTATGAATTCTCCAAGTCTGGTTCAGAGTGAGTAAGGGCATGTATGGGGCAGAAATCTATCCATCAGCACAGGGGGGAAAATCTGATTTGGGATAAGAATTTGGTTAGTCTTTGAACTAAAGTCACTTTATTCAGTTATAATTGGTTTTTACTTTTAACTTGGGGAGGTCTAATGAGAGGGAGTTTAAGACTTCCTGTCTGACAGAACTGCACAGTCTCTTGAAAATGCTGTGTGTCTAATAAAACAACATATTTTATTACACTGATACACACACACACACACACACACCTGATAGACCTACAAAAGAAGACAGGTAACTGAGAAACGTTGTCCTGAACTGTCAAGCCATCAAACTTAAATGGGTACAACTAACAAGGTTGTTTAAAGTGTGTTGCATGGTAATTTTTCTGCATTTGTTTACTGTTCTCTTATCTGTATTAATAGCAATATTCCAATCAATACCTGCTTTGGGTGAAGTCTTGGGAGCTGGTTTTTTCTTCACTGTTGCCTCACCTAATTAAACAAAGAGAGGGGTTTGTAGATGAACTTTGTGATGAGCACAACAAAATATGTGAATTCACTATACAAGTAGAAGCTGCCTGTTTGCAAAGGGGAACTGTGTAAACATGGCACTGTAACAAGTGTCAGGATCTCCCAACATCATTTTACTTTTGTAAAAAAGTCACTGGGAATCCCTTTGTTGGATTAGGCTTATGAGATTCTAACCAGATCAACTCCCTGCTATTCCTACCAGCCAGAGGTAGAAACTTGTGCACTTAAAAAAAAAAAAAAAGTACCAACATAGCTAATAGCAAATGGTACAGAGACAACTCTGGTTTCAGGTCCCATGGGGCATGAGGAGAAAGCATCCAATTCCCCTCCCCCATGTCATGGCTCCAGTCCAAAGCAGGGGCCCCCACTGTTGCTTTTACAAAAAATAAAATTATATTGGCAGCTCCATACACACAAAGTACCTATGTAATGAGTGTAGTTTTGCCCTGAGAGGAAATGGGTGCAGCCTCCCCAGAATGCATTTGTTTCCTGCCAAGAGTAGGACTGAGAGCAAAGGAGGACAAATACTCCTATAATGAGGCTATGTAACTAATCACCTGTACGTTTGTTTTTAAGGGGTGAGATTTACAAAGCATTAAAAGGCTGATATTGAAGCAGAATAATTTTAGGCATGAGAAAATCACACCTACTGTGGGGAAAGGCTCCTTTTAAATGGGTTTGCAGCTATGGAACATTGTGCCATGCCATTTCAATGGTGCAAATACTAGTCCCATAAGTAGAGATGCTCAGAAGCGTCTGTGTTTGTGTCTGTCCCGATCTCCCTCTCGTTTCCCTTTTCAGGCATTTTGCTAAAAATAGTAACACGAAACTCCCAACTGCTCCTTCCTTCCCAGGAAATCACTCACTGCACTGTCTGAGCCACTCAAAAATGATCAAGTGGAAAAATCTCATATAACTGCAGTAAAGGCTGGAGACTATCTGGGCAAAACCTATATCCACAAGTCTTCCTGTCATTATGAGTTGTATTCAATGCAGTGCTAAGGCTAAGGTTCCATCAATGCAAGGATTTCTTGCACAACACTGTTGTCCCCTACACTCTGCTGAAGGTCCTCCAAAGTAGATTTGGGGATGTGCAGATGATGATGATAAGTTTACTAAACTTGTTAGCTGCTTCTTCTTGTCCAAGACAATTCAAAACAATTTCCAACCAACCAACCACTTCACATTTAAAGAGCTTATCTATCTTTTGATGCTGCTAAGTTGCATTCTAAGCACCCACAAGATGAAAAAAGATTTCTGGGAGGTTTGGTGCAAAAAGGGGGGGAAAGAGTTTATTTTGTAGATTGGTTGTCTATATGGTCTCTGTCAAACTACCTCAGGGAGAGTCCTCTCACCTGGAGAAACCATGGCCTGGTTTGCATACAGAAAGTCCCTTGTTCCAAACCCAGCATTCTGCTTTGTCACATGCCAAGCCGTAGGAGAACTCCACCACAAATCAGGTACAGATGTTTGATAAAAATAATCAAATTGACAGATTTGTCCATCCTTACTTATAGCTAAGCACACTGCAAAGTGCACTGCTGGTGAGACCTCAGATACCTACCACCATCTTAATTTCCCAGCGTCATATCTCTCTCTCTCTCTCTCTCTATATATATATATATTAGCATATGTAAATATTATGCTCATTTGTGTCATGGGCTTCTGCCCCATTGTCCTTTCAGTACCTACCAATGCCTGCTTCCACTAGAAATTTTACCAATGTGGTCAAGCACAAGAGAGAGATTATTCTCCTGTACTTTCCCTAGCTTCGCTTCTATAAACCTGAGAGGTTACTTCCAAACAACCAGAAATTTTTAATGACTTCAGCAGTGGTCCATCCTCCTCCCCCATGCACAATAATGCCACTGCAAAGCTTTTCAAAACAAAAGCTTATAGCTAAGCTTCTAAATCTCCACACTTAGGCTCTTTAATAAGCAGCTTGATATTTTAAAATGCTAGCCATTTAGCAGCTCAAACTTCAGCTGCACTCAGAGGACAGCCCATACTTTCTGAGACATCAAGCCCTTCTTTAGGAAACAGAAATTCAAGGAAATTTACCTGAAGCTATAGCTTTAATTTCCAGAGGGAAAAGAGTACTGTTCATATTATAGATGCCTTTGCACACCATGGGCCATTTAACACCAGTGCCCACTCTGTATTAGTCACTGCTGTGACATCCTTAGAGTCAGGTCAAGGTCTCTCAAAATCCTCAACTATCATTAGCCAAGATTTCTCATGTCCCATGCGGCTTCCCCTCCACTTTGCCATACATTCCAACAATAGCCTCTGCTCCCAGAATACTCCAGTCTATTTGTATGGTGGGAAGCTGAAGAAACAATAGCTCAGTGGTAGAGCATCTGGTTTGCATACAGAAAGTCCCTTGTTCCAAACCCAGCATGTTGGGAATGTCTGTCTGAAATATTGGAGAGCCACTGCCAATCAGGGTATACAATACTAAGTTACATTGGTATAAGTAGGAATAGTGGTCAGGGAGGAGCAGCACAAGGATCTGGGCTTTCTGATACCAGAATTGCTGTTGCATACCAGAGTAGGGCAGGGGTGGGCAGGGCAGGGCAACAATGAGGGCTGGGCAGTATGAGTCCACAGATGAACCCCTAGTGGCCTTTCCTTGGTATAATGGAGCCTTTTACATTATTAACTTTTACCAAAACCTTCCAACCAAGTTTGCTGAAGGCATTTCTAGGATCCATATTGCCTTTCCTCTCCTCCCCAGTTCTCTCAATATGACAACATAAAATTGTATCTACCTTTCAGATGGCTGGGTCTAGACTTGCATTCCGTAAATGAAAGGCTCCTTCCATTTGCGGAATGAGCTTTGAACAAGCAAGAAAGAGGAGACTATTGTCACTGATTTTCCCTTCAGTTTTGAAGGCCAGTCAAACACACTATTCCAGAGGGTGCTGTAACTCATCAGAGCAGTTGTGGTGTGGGTGTGCATGGGAGCTACAAGGGCAGGAGTATTTGGTGAAAACACCTCCCCTTTCACCAGCGGGAGCATCTCCTGAGCAAAATTCTACTGAGAGAACTTCCAGAGTCTGCAACTGAATTAGTGATCTAGTACTGTGGTACCTCGGGTTACATACGCTTCAGGTTACATACGCTTCAGGTTACACACTCCACTAAGCCAGAAATAGTGCTTCAGGTTAAGAACTTTGCTTCAGGATAAGAACAGAAATCGTGCTCCGGCGGCGCGGCGGCAGCAGCAGGAGGCCCCATTAGCTAAAGTGGTACTTCAGGTTAAGAACAGTTTCAGGTTAAGTACTGACCTCCAGAACGAATTAAGTACTTAACCCAAGGTACCACTGTAAGACTCTTTTCATGATTAAATTAGCAACTTGGCCTTTTGGGAAATGGGCATGTCATGATGCAATCTGCCTTCTTTCCCACCCCTGCTATTTGGGTGGGCAGAGTTCTGCAGTACAGGATCTTGCTTTGAATGAATGGCCCAGGTTCAATCACCAGCATCTCCAGTTAAGGAAGAGCCGCTGCCAGTAATTGTAGAAAATACAGAGCGGGATGGACTCCATATAAGGCAGTTCCCTGTGTTCTTAAGCAACTGTGTCTAAGAATCACACACCATTTTTAATTTTCCACTGTGACCAAGAACAATGCTTTTAGGAGCTCTGGGGCACTGTGCAAAGTTCAAAATGGTGGGGACTTATAGGAGAAAACTCTGCCATAAACAATCTGCTCCCACTCTTAGTAATCCTCAGCTTTTGGCCATGTGGATCTAAAGTTGCTTTGCTCATTGACCTTTGATTCCTCTACTATCTTCTTGGGAAATGGTGTGAATCCTATTGTTATCATATGCTTCATACTCATGAACTATATAAAAAAGAGAGGGGGTATTGGTTGGGGAGAAGATACCAAGTGCATGCACTGATAATTCTAAGTGGAACTTTAGGCCCATATTAAGAGCGCAGCAATAGAATGGAAAGAAAAGGGAAAGAAGATTGTATGAAGCAATTCCTGCCTATATAAAGAACTAGATGCAAAGCAAAACATCTAATCTGATTAAAATGGGTTAACCATGTTTGAGGAATGCCTGCTGCTGAAAGAAAACCACAGCACATTTTAGAAGGATCTCTAGGCTGACCTTCACTGAGATGACATGGGCAATTCAGCATAGTTTGTACATTTACAGACAAGAAAAGAACATTTCAGGAGTGGGGGAAATAAAAGGCAATTTTCACTGTGCCATGTGGGTTGTGTAACACAGAGATAAGATGTCATGATCAACTTCTATATGTGGCAATCAATAACAACCACCCTTCTCTTCTGCCTGTCCCCAGATAACTATGCAGAATGCAATGTAAACAAAGCCTTCATGGAAAATCCTGCTCTTTGCCAGTATTAACTCAGTCACAGCTTGTCAGGATGGCATAAACTATAAAGCATAATAAGCTGGCAGAGATTCAAGTAACATACCTGGCATAAACTTAAATACTTGCCAAGGAGGAATGGCATGCTCATCCAGAACATTTTCCTTACTGGTTTAGAGCAAGGATGGAAAACCCCTGGTGCTCCAGATGTTGTTGGGCTACCATCCCCACTATCTCATCAGTGTTTGACCCTTTTTCTTTGTTTCAAGTGACCAAATAAGCCAGGCATATGATCAAAATGCCTTAAAATGTGGTGTTTGCCACACTGATGCTCATCTCACAATGAAAATAGCCTCAAGGAATTCTAGACCAGGTGCTGTTTATCTAAAAGAAAGAAAGAAAGAAAGAAAGAAAGAAAGAAAGAAAGAAAGAAGCCCATTACAGAAACTTTCCTGTACACTCCCCCTGAAACTAGATAGGAAGTCCAATCACAATAATTTTTATTTGAGGAAAAGCAACCTGGTTCAGTTATGATGCAAAACGTGGTGGGTAAGAGGAAATATTTTCTATTTTATCAACTTCCAAGTGTCACTGAGACCTTCAGGTTTAATCCAGGAGTTTAATCTAACTGGCAAGGCAGATCCAAAACTCCCCCACCCTCTATAGGCTGCTTTGACAGGTGGGTGGGGTGGCCCACCTGTCAATCACATGGCATCAAATGATTCTACTTCAAAGCAAGAAGCTGGAACACATTCTAAGTGTGCTCTCAGCTTTCCTTTCCTCCTTTGAAGCCCTAGCTTGAGTTCAAAAGAGATCCTGCCTTTCTAGTGTAATTCAAAGAGCACACCATTTCCCCAGCAGAAGGGAATGAATGACCATGAATGAGCTTGGTGTGCACTTTTCTGCCTGACATCATACGTGTTGTTTGGGTCAAACTAGGAAGCCAGTGGGCCTAATTTGGCCCACAGGCCAGAAGTCTCCCACCAATGATCTAACCCATAAGAAAATAAAATGGACAAACCACTGTAGAACTAATTCAGACAGAGGGACCAACACTTGAGAAGTGTTATTTTTCCCACTTTGAAGATTATTTGTAAAACGAGTTCTCACACTATTGATTTGCCTGAGTTCTGTGCAGCATTGGATACAGTTTAGATAGAAGTCTGTTCCATGTTTCTTTTAGCAGTTCCAACATACCAGAATCTGGAGCAGTTCCAACTCAGGTTCATCCCCCACCCCCCAAACAAAAGAATTGGTCATGATAGGTCTCACTCTAAGTACCTGTTGATCCCGAAGTTGTTTATTAAAACCATATTCTGTTTAAATCACTTCTCTGAATTTTCCTGGGTCTGTGAGAAATCTTTTTCAAAGTGGAAATTTCAGAAGCTCTCTGAATAGTGGAACATACTCTATATTTTGTTATCTGGCAAATGTGACAGCAAACTCCATTTCTGCCTTACAGTTATCTGCAGTGTAATTTGCCTGTCACTATCTACATAATTATCAAGAAGCGCAAATTCTCACAATAAGTGCAGGGCCTAGAAAGCAAGATTTCAGCCTTAAAAGCGTTCATTTCCTCATGTTGCACATGTTCATTCTCAGAAGTTACAACAACAATACTACCATTCCACTCCAATGACTTTTCAAACATGGAAAACGTATTTTAAATGTTTAGGAGCTTGAACACAGTGGCATTTTGTTTTTATGCAAGGGGTGGTGGTGGTCCTACTTGAAGCTGTTACTTTATTTCTACATTTTTACAGCAACTATATCTTATTACAGAGTATAAAGTTGCAGGCTAATGAAATAAAAAAGAAAGAGCAACGATGGAACTTTTGCTGCCATCCTCTTAAACATATTGATGCTGAGCTGGGAAAAGGCAAGTGTGGGAAGCAGCAGGTTCTAGAACTCTGGGAGAAAGTGGTGATGCTGTGCTGAAGACTCCATTAATAAAAAGTGATTGGGCACACACCTCTAAGCCCGGTCCACAATAGGAAGTGGTCAGAGGCAGCATGTTGGCTATCAACTATGGCAGCAGACATGTTTAATGCTTTTATAATTGGAGCTTGGAAGAACTGCTGGTTCTATCCCTAAGAAATAGGAAATGGAAATTAAATCAAAACATTTTTGTGATTAGGTTGCAAAGACATTTGCCTAAAATGACACCTGTAAACTCCACTTCTCCATCTGGGTAAGATTTTGCTTTGTTTCTGAAGGGCAAGCAACAGAATAGGGCTTTGATCATTCTGGCTACTGAGAGCTAATCCCGGCCAGTTAAAGTAAGTGCTTTATATATATTTTCCACTGTGGAGCTCGTGAAAATGATGAGGAACTTTTGACATGTTTACACTGATGACATCCTTGTACACTGGCACTGCAAACATCTGTCTAATAATTCAAGAACAATGGAACATTGCTGGGACTCAAGCTCTACCCCACTACCAGTTTCACCATTTCTCCTCTTGAAAGTGGGGAGGAGATATCAGCTAGTTTGGGGGGCAGGCAACACAAAAGGATATTTGGATCGGGCAGGTTTACCTTTAATGATTAATTGGCTGGTTTTTGTTTTTAAATAAAAGCTTTGCTGCTGCTTGAAGCAGCTGGTTGGATACACCTTAGCAACCTGATGGTATCTCCTTTGACAGTGTTTGGGATGCAGTCCTATAGTGGATTCTCTCTCAAGTTTCACAGGAGATATCACTGAGCTGCAGAGGGAAGCTAATGCACTAATTAAGCCTGTCCCAAAGTCGCCCCACCCCATTAAAAACACACACCAAAAAGCTCTTCTATCGATTGATTGATTTCATTTATATCCCTCCTTTTTCTTCATGGAGCTCAAGGTGGCTTACATGGTTCTCCTCCTCATTTAATCCCCACAACAATCCTGTGAGGTAGGTTGAGCTAAGAGACAGTGACTGGCCCAAGGTCGCTATTTCAAGCCCACCCAAAGATTAATCCTGCATTTGCCCTATGCACCGAAAGTACAGAGACCTGCTAGCTTGAATTATTCAGTTCAGCACTAGCCAGGATATCAGGTCTAAGAAATAACAATGGAGATTTCCCTAGGTTTTGTTCTGGACAGTGTCAGTGGTGATGTATATTAACAACTCTCTGCAGGAGCACAGAATAACCTAGCCAATACTTTTGTTTGAAATAAAATCGGACAGATTTTATGCAGTAGTCAGCATGAAGATTTATTAAGGATATGAGATACCCCCAAGCACCGTTCTTTTGATTGCTGGAAGACAGACTGAAAAAAGAAATAACATTACACAGTGAACTGTTTTAAACAGTTGGGATAATTTCCCCCCCAATGAACACAAAAAAGGGAGTGCATCCTCTGGGACTTAAGATTTTAAGTTTTTTAAAAATATATATGCCCTAAAATGAATTGGGAGACACAATTGAGGAGTTAGACAGCTGCTGGGAGGCCATGATGAACCAATAAATTGAGGATAAATTCTGAAAAGACATAGTTGTTATGTGTTCCAAGTCCTCATGTCCAGAAGGTGGTCTGTCCTGGATGGAGTTGTGCTCCCTTGGATGGAGTAGGTCCATACCTTGGGGGTGTTCCTGGACTCATCCGTGCTACTAAGGTGGGCTTGGTGGCTAGGAGTACCTTTTCCCATCTATGGTTTGTTTGCCAGCTACTCCCCCTTTTGGACAGAAATGGCTTGGCCATTGTACTCTATGCTCTAGTGTTTCCCAACCTTGGGCCTCCAGCTGTTTTTGAACTACAATTCCCATCATCCCTGACCACTGGTCTTGCTAGCTAGGGATGATGGGAGTTGTAGTCCAAAAACAGCTGGGGCCCCAAGGTTGGGAAACACTGCTCTAGTAACTTCCAGACTGAGTCACTGCAATATGCCCTTGAAGGCAACTCAGAAACTTCAGTTGGTCCAAAAGGAAATGGTCAGATTACTGGCTAAAGTTCCATTTAGATCTCATGTAACTCATGTTTGAAAACAGCTGCACTGGTTGCCAGTTCATTTCTGAGTCCAGGTCAAGGTGCTCACATTAGTATTTAAAGCCCTAAATGACTCAGAACCCAAATATCTGAAATATTCTCTCCCTTCCAGACTCTCTTGGGTGTTAAGATTGGCAGAGGGGGCCCTCTTGGTGGTTCTTTCACCTTATGAAGTTTGGGCATATATCCTCCACAATACCCTGTACCCTGCCTCTGTAAGGAAGCACAGAAAGGAAAATGACAGCTACCCCAAATGTGGTGCAAAATATTTGGAGAAAATTCTGCAAAGTAGCCTAATCATCACTCACTCAGAGATGGACAAAAATCCCAAAAGACAGTTTTTTTAAATAAGACTTCAGGGAACTATGCAGTCTTTGGGCTATGGATGGCATATTGCTCAGGGATCATTTGCTTACTCCAGGGGTCAGCAATGTTTTTTAGCAGGGGGCTGGTCCACCATCCCTCAGATCATGTGGTGGGCCGGACTATATATATATTTTTTCGGGGGGGCAATGAAAGAATTCCTATGCCCCACAAATAACCCAGAGATGCATTTTAAATAAAAGCACACATTCTACTCATGTAAAAACACCAGGCAGGCCCCACAAATAACCCAGAGATGCATTTTAAATAAAAGGACACATTCTACTCATGTAAAAACAAGCTGATTCCCGGACTGTCCACGGGCCAGATTGAGAGGGCAATTGGGGCAGCACCCGGCCCCAGGACCTTAGGTTGCCTACCCCTGGCTTACTCCCCAATCAGGAGTAAGTCTAGATCAGCAAAGTCTAGAAAGTCACCCTTACAAAACAGAGATAAATCTGAGGCACAGTTTGTTTAGTTGCTGTAAGCTCTCTTCCACAGTAAGCTTATGTCACTGATAACTTTTCTATGTTATCCCTGCATCTGCTTAGTCCTATGGGCTGGGCTGGAGTCCTATGGGCTGGGCTGGAGATAAGAGGACTTACAGAAAGTATATAAAAGGGAACTGCCTAAACATTTGTACAGTCCATCTTCCTGAGGACAGGTTATACAAGTTTAGGGACTGTGTAGCAGTCTTGCTCACTTCCAAGACTTGAAAGCTCCCCTGAGTGGCATCCTGCAGGCTAGTTCACACAACACCAGCATTTTCCAACCTGGCATTCTCCAGAAGCCCACTCTGTAGTAACTCACAGCAGGGCGGCTGTCCCTGTTGAGATATGGCAGCAGGCACCCACTGCCTGTACTTCCTGGAAATTGAAGACACTTTTGTTTTGACAGCGAAATGAAAAGGTCTTTGCCAAGGTGTTCATTTTGTATTATTTAAAAACCTATCTTCAATTGTTTTCTTACTGGTTTTTTAAAAAAAAAACAGTTGCAGCTTTTTTATAGTGTTTGTAAATCACCTAGAAACATATGTAAAAGGCAATTCAATTTTTTTTATTACTGTTACTAATTATTATTACTGTTAATAATAATAATGTTTTGTATCACAGCTCCCATCATCCTTGACCACTGGCCATGGTAGCTGGGGCTGATGGAAGTTGTAGTCTAAAACATCAAGAGGACACCAAGTTGGGTTAGGGTGGACTACACAGTTACTTGGAAGAAGAAGAAGAAGAAGAAGAAGAAGAAGAAGAAGAAGAAGAAGGGGAGTTTGGATTTGATATCCCGCTTTATCACTACCTGAAGGAGTCTCAAAGTGGCTAACATTCTCCTTTCCCTTCCTCCCCCACAACAAACATTCTGTGAGATGAGTGGGGCTGAGAGACTTCAAAGAAGTGTGACTAGCCCAAGGTCACCCAGCAGCTGCATGTGGAGGAGCAGGGAAGCGAACCCAGTTCACCAGATTACGAGTCCACAGCTCTTAACCACTATACCACACTGGAGTCTTAAGGGTTATTTTCTCTGAAACTTGCTGTAGTGCAGCGATTCAGAAGCAATGTGGGCTGAGGGAGACTTATTACCGTAAACACCTTTGCTCTCCCAGTGCCTTATACCCGCTCAGCTCTATGCTGAATATTAATGTTTGAATAAACCTTTACTGCCTTTATCTGGTTTTTGCTGAGAGAATCGTAAAGAACCTTTCATACAAGAACATGGACTGTATGAAAAAATATGGAGAAAGCAGGCCGCAAAATGAGGTTTTATGTTTATACCAATCAAAGAAAGACATAACTTCTGAGTTTTTAGTAGTGAGATGGCATAAACATTATTGAATCCATCTCAGTGTGAAATTCTTCATCACATATAAACCTAAAGAGTAACAATTTAACACTGTTTATTTCAGTTCAAATATGAACACCCATAAAATTGGTTACCCTGGCCATTTTTACTTAGAGCAGTTCTTCCCATTAGTCGTCACAAAGCCAACACAAATACCGTAAGAGTAGAAGAAAATGACAATAAGTAGGCTTGAGTAGCAATAATTTACATCAAGGTTAATTTAATTACAAGATTAATAGCTACATTGTGGGGGGTTGGACTAGATGATCCTTGGGTCCCTTCCAGCTCTAAGATTCTATGAGTCTATGATCTAACATTGTCCCTATATTTTAATTTCCATGGATGGTAACTAGAACTTCCGAAGGACTCAACCCCTTAGTGATGCAAGATTGACTTAGATAGCTATACTTGTGGCTTTAGTGAGAAAGCGGCCCAAATACACATATAAGCAGTGAAGTCTGATCCATTAGGGCACTGCCCCACCAACCTCATTCTGCCCTCAGCCAGCCCCCACATGCCTGCTTTCTTTCTTACAACCATTCCATGGGGTGGCCCAACAGGAAGGATGGGGACAAAACTAGAATTCATTGTCTCTGCTTAGCATTGGCTCTAGCTCCACCTACTACCGACATCTCGGATTTCTGCCCTAACAGTCCCAAGGGGCACCAGCCATCACTGCATATAGCATATAAACTGTACATTATATAAGGTGCACCATCCATTTGGGAACCCTGACTAGCCAGAGTTCATGAACAGGTGAAGGAGATGTATATATGTATGGCCCTTTTCTCACCAATGCCAAATGCTTGGGCTGCCAGGGGTCATGGCCAGCAGGTGCCTCAGAAATGGAGGGGCTGTCCAACAGGCATGACTACATTGTTCCTATCCTGCATTTGCTGAACCTGTGAGGGGATTTTGTAAAGACCTCTCCTGACAAACACCATTCCTACACTAAGCTGCTCTGTTGTCTGTGTGCAAAAGGATTCCAGATTCTTTGGATGTTCTGAAAAATACCCCCTTAGAGACTAGATTGGGGTGGGGTAGAGGAGGCAGCAATGGGGAAAAGGTGGGATTTACTTTTGAATGGTGAAATTCAACTATTTCAGTATCAAATATGCACCAAGCACCACTGATTCTCCTGACTAGATTACTGGCTACCCGTGGAGCACTCAAATCTATAAATGTCAAGACTACCTTTCTCTACATTGTGCATTCTTTATTATAATAATCTGTCCACATCTGAGAATTGTACTGCACTTTCTAGCAAAAGGTAACCTTTATATAACATGGCAGCATCTAAGTGGCTGCGGCTTACACAAATGAATTTGCAAGTCATTCATTTACCGATATTATATTTCTTCATTTTGTGACATCAGAATAGATGGACATTGTTAATTTAATAATCATTTTAGGAGATTCCCCTTTTCCTTCTGAGGAGCCGAAGGATAGTGACTAAGAGGACAGCCATTCTCAACAAAATGCAAGATGTCTAAGAGAACTTTAACTGTCTTTCTGTTATAATCTCAAATAAAATATTGGGTGGCGGGAGAGACAAGACCTTCAACAGCAGCAGTTTTAGTCATAGCACCAAGAATTAAGAATATATGCAGTAGCTAACAGTGATTTCTCTCTCTCCCCATTATTCAGACACAGGTATAATGTTACTATTTTGCCTTTGATGTTAAATTGAATAAAAACTCTTCTCTTGATCTTAACTGGATTTGGTAAAAGAATGTTGCTATAGAGGTCTTGTTTACACAGCCATGGAATCTGGAGTTGTTTCAAGAGTTTGATTTAGTCTTGTTATTCCAACTAAAATACATCCCCTTTGACTGATTCATACTAACTTAAGTTTTTAACTCTGATTCCCGGCAACAATCCTAGGGCTGCAGCTATCATTAACAGGAAGGAGGAAGTGTTCTGTTCACCACCAAAAGTTGTGAATGATCAGCCTGCTATTCCTTTAAGATGAAACCTACAAATAACTACCCTAAAAGAGGGCAAAGTAGACCTATTCACATGCTGAAAGAGCCAGTGTGGTATAGTGGTTAGAGTGCTGGACTAGGACCTGGGAGATCAGGGTTAAAAACTTTACTTAGAAATGAGGGTTATTGGATGACCTTGAGCCAGTCATTATCTCTCAGCCTAGCCAGCCTCAAAGGGTTGTTGTGAGGATAAAAATAGAGCAGAGGAGGAGCTTGTAGGTCACATTGAGTCCCTTGGAGGAAAGGTGAGATAGAAATATAATACTCAGATGTTCTAAAAAGCAAGGGTATACAAGACAGTTTGTGGATATCTGACAATATGGAGAGGAAAAGGGGGAAACAATGCCAAAATTTAGGGATGGGTTTTATATATATCTTTAAAGCAAAACACCTGAGCCAGTTTTGGAGACAACATATTCAGTATGAACAATGAACTGCTTTTGCATTCACCAACTACAAAGCAATTCCATTAAAAAAAATCAGTTCTAAATAGACAAGGATTTGGCTTGGACCATTTTTCCACCTCTTGGCTTTTATTACTTAAGATACTTTTGTATGCACTGTATGAGGAATACCACCCTCATGATGACCCAAGTACGTCTAAAATTTCTGCTCATTTGGCTCCATAACAATGAGTTTATATAATGCAGAAATTGGGAAATTTGCTGCTTGTGTATCATACAAACATAATATCAAGAAGATTCACCTAGACAGAAGGCTTATCATGATCACTGCAGGAGGTGACATCAAGCACCCATACAAATATGTAAATGGAGGAACAGATTTTCATTATTGATGCTGCTGCCCTCTTTCTGTATGCCCCTAGCTTCAGTCACAATAAAGACAATCATCTTCGGAACCAACTGCTTTCTAAAGTACCTGCTCAAATTCAGCTGAAAGGAAACAAAGCAGAACAACTTACTCTCTGTTGCAAGCATAGGAGAGAGTGAACTCTTTGGCTTTTTGCTCTTCTTTTCAGTTGGCTTTGAAGACTCTATAAGCAGAGGGAAAGAAAAAGGACAGTTAACAATTAAAACAACAACAAGCATTTAGAACTAAAGAGCAATGATTGCAAGAAAAACAGACCTCTCATTCTTTTAATTTGATTCTGATTGAGGTGGAAAGCAGATGGAAATTGTTAGCTTTTGTGATGTTTAAACAAGACTTATTGCACACAGTGGTTTGGAAAGGCTACATTCTGAATAAAAATAGCTGTATCGGCTGTCCAATAGATGTTCTGCTCAAAACTCCATTAAACATCAATGGCTAATCTTAACAATTTAGTAGGATGCAACTTTCTACTGAAGTTACTCTGATTAAGCCCCAACTAGAGGGTTCCCTGTTTCAAAAATACAGGGATTGACCAAAGAGGGTTTAGCGTGAAGGGATAAAATAAGATCACTATGCTGAAGCTGAAAGATTAATCAAATCTCAGTTCAAAAATATAGCAAGGCTAGGTAGCAGGCTGTTATAATAAAGATAGAAACCAAGCCTGGGAACAGACAGTAGTGTTTCCAGAAAGTTAAATATAGTCTGAAAGAGATATTACTGCGCATGGAATGTACACTCAGTTGGTAAACAAAATCTGTAAGCTTTTGTATCATTTAAAAAACTTCTTAACCAGGAACAGCAATGGGGCAAACAAAATGTGCACCACGTTAAGACAACATATTATAGAAAAGCATGTGTGTTTGACTGGTAAACCTCCAATAGGAATCACACACATTTGTAAGCTTTTAAATGGTCACCTCCCTGGTTGCCTCTAGTGCATAAACAGTAACTCCAAGTAACTAGGCAAATAAGTCTTACAAAAAACATGTTTCTCTGAAAGAGCCACTGCCATTCAATGCAGACAATACTGAACTAGATGGACTAATGGTATGAGACAGTTTGCTACATACATTAAATTCCTTAGAAGAAAAGCAGAATGTAATGATTTTAAAATATATGCAAACTTTGATTTATTCTGTTTGCAAGATAATATGCATCTAGCAAAAATCATTCATATCCATTCCATCCTTCCTGTTCAACCTGTGAAGTCTTCAGCCATACAGCAAATATTCTCTTCCTTATATTGATCATGGTACCAGCATTTGTAGAACAGAACTGATGGGGCATCATTTTCAATATATATTGCTGCCATTTCTTCTTTTTAAAAATATACCATCCCCTCCCCCCAAAAGCAGTAAGATGTTATACCAGATTAGCAAATCCAAAGCAAAAATGCTGTTATATCAAGTATTAACTTTTGTTAATCTCTGAACTCAGTAAATTGAATATTATAGAAAAGTTGGACCCAGGGAGAATATCACAACAAGGAAGCAACTGTAATGACTAAAGTAGAATTTCTGCTACCTGCAAAATTTCATAATATTGGTTAGATACAGAAATGCAGAGATTCTTGCCTTTGTGGAAATGAATGATGTCCTAGATACTTCCAGGAAGTCTTCACAACAACCCAAAGGCCTTTTAATAAACTGAAGAAAATGGAACAATAAAAGTGACCCAGGCACTATCCTGGTATCACTGTGAGCAGAGTTTATTGCCTTTCTCAAGTTTCTTTAGACAGCTGATGTAAAATACACATTCAAAGAAGGGTTTTTAAGTAGCTGAAGGAGCTGATTTGTTCTAATGATGTGTCTGCCTTATTTGTACTGTAAGGATTTGGTAGCCCATTTTGCAACAGCCAGGATCTTGTCTAATGCCCTTGGCCAAGATTTCACCTCCTCGACAATTATCTGCAAATGGCTGAACGGCTACATAATAGGTAGACAAGTCTCGGCAAGAGAACACAGTAGAGCAAGCCCAGAAGTACTTAATTCCCCTGATGTTTAACCGGACACCAACAAGTGACATACCACCAATGCCTTGGAATTCAGCACATAACTGCTCACTGTCCCATAACCAAAAAAAAAAGGGACTGCCAGAGTTTATGATAAAACAACAGATGAAATTTTGAGTGAAGCAACTCCAAGCCTATGAATCAGAGAATCAATTCTGTCTTCATAACGTAAGAAGAGCCTGCTGGATTAGGCCAATGGCAGTCATAGCAATTAAAGTGTAAGATAAGGATTGTGGAAGCAAAGGCCCAAATCCTCATTCAGGCATGAAGCCCACTGGGCTCGTCATATAATCTCTCTATACCTAACCACAACGTTGTTATGACAATAAAGCGGGAGGCGGGGGAAATGACCAAATATACTGCCCTGAGCAACATGAACAAAGGGTGGGACCTAAATGTAATAAGAGTAATGAAGTGAATAAATAAAGGGCTTAGAGAATCTGGGTTTGCCCACATATCATTTTACAGTAGTACCTCAGGCTACAAACACCTCGGGCTACAAACACTTTGGGTTACAGATTCTGCTAATCCAGAAATAGTACCTTGGGTTAAGAACTTTGCTTCAGGATGAGAACAGAAATCACACAGCTGCCGCACAACGGCAGCGGGAGGCCCATTAGCTAAAGTGGTACCTCAGGTTAAGAACGGTTTCAGGTTTCCAGAACGAATTAAGTTCGTAACCAGAGGTAACACTGTACGAGGAACGTATGTTCTGTTTTAAGCTCAAGTGACCCCCAGAAGCCACGTTTGCTTCAAGACAAGAGTGAAAGTGAGCATTAGCACAGGCTATTGACTGCAATGTGGTAGATACAACAACAGCATGGAGCTCTTTCTCTACCATCTTTGGTAAAAATTTCACCACGGTTTCTGTTTGGTGATAAGAGTACCAGAACAAGAGCAAGTTAAATATTAGTTTTATTTATTTAATTTTGCCTCAAAAGCACACACCATTGCTTACAAGGCAGCTTTTTAGATATGGTTTCAAAATGCCACAGAAACTATCATAGGTGAACTTAAATGTATGCAGAGAGGATTTTAAGGTCAATTCAGACGCACAGTTTTGGCAGTCTGAATGTGGAGCTGACACACAATGGTGTGGACACAGTGTTTAGCTCCATGTGGCTCATTCACTGTTTGTTTTAGATATTAAAAATTGTAACATTTTCATGGAAGGAGTGTAAAAGAGAAAGAAGCAGAAAAAGCCACCTTTTCGTGGTTTTACAAATCAGAATCAGATTAAACAGGGTGACGATAGCAGAAATTGAGGTGGGATAAGGAGGGGAAAGTCTACTTACCTTCCACCGACACGTTGCAAGCACACTCTGATTTTCCTGCCGTATTCTCAGCTATACATTTGTACTGGCCCTCATCTTCAGGGAAGGCCTTGTCAATGGTTAGTGAGCACAGTGGTCCTAATGGGCAGGAAACAGAGGTTAGGAGGGGCCACCAAGCATTGTTTATGACAAAAGCACAGCTCTGTTTGTTTCTGGTAAATTTTTATTTATTATTCAGATAATAAAACAATAAAACCCCACAATCAGTGTAGCGAATACCAGATACATTTGTAGAAAAAAATTTGACAGTTAATAAATTATTTGCAATATGTAAAGACAAAAGTGAATAAAGTCTTTTTCCCCCAGCTCTGTAGGTCCTTTGAAATATGCCTATGGAAATACAGAACTGTTAACATTACAACTTTATTTAGTGTTACGTTAACTGAAATAATACAGAGGAATATCTCTTAAGACTTATCTTGGTACATTCTATATTCATAGGCAAAGCAGTCTTAAGATAAATATTTTCTTCCTTCCTCAGCCTACATCCAGATGCATTGTTATGCAGGGCGGCAAAGGGCCATGGCTCTCTGGCAGGGCATATGCAAGCAAAAGGTTCCTGATTCAATCCACAACATCTCAAGACAGAGCTTGAAAAAGATTTCCGTCTGAAACTCCAGAAAATTACTGCCAGTTATTTCAACCTTAAGTCACCAGATGTTGGATTACAGATCTCACCATCCCCAGCCAATGGTCAAGGAGTTGTAAGCAAAGAACGTCTGGGGACCCAAGGTTGAAGAAAAGTGGCATGGGCAATACTGAGCAACACAGAATGCTCTGACTTAGTGTAAGGTAGCTTCCTATGCTGGAAATTCACACATTCTAGTGCTTCTCCTTACAACAGTTCTGTGAACACAGAAAAAGTTCATAAATCATGAAAAAGAATTCTTGCTAATTGCCTCCCAATATGGGTGAGCACTGAAACATGTGGTCCCACTAGCTCTCTGATTTGGTCCACTTCAACACTTCAGCATAAAGACACATTAGTCTCCTGGTTGTGAAGCAGGAATCGTTAGTGGCATTTTTGCCTTCCAACACAGTCACACATATTCAGCAATGTGTTTATTTCTCAAAATCTTAGCTACTCCATTTTCATGAGAGGAACAGGCACTTGCACAGAACAGACAAGGAAAGCAAGTTAAAACCTGATGCCTTTCAAGTTTGCCCCCAAAGGTGCTTTAACAAAAAACCCAAAAAAATTCATTGAGAAAATGAAGTGGGAGTATCACAGTGTGATGACTTCTTCAGTACCTTGAAAACTGTTGCGTGAACTGGGATTCCAACATATCAGGAGACATGGAGGAGGCTGATGAGATAATTTGCGAATCAAGTAATAGTGTGGTGTGCAGTATCCAACTAATGAGTCCAACCACCGCAAGATTTTACATTTGTGCAATGCAACTCTCCCACCTCCTCCCACTTCTGTGCATGCCCTCCTCAAATCTGCTCTGTGGGGTTGGTGGACATATTCAAAGGTCACACAGATTTAAGGGTCTTACAGGGAGGGGGAAGAGAAAGTAGGGATTTTCTGTGGAAATCCTTGTGCCAGTTGGATGCTTTAGTGGGATACCTTTGACAGTCCCAACAATACTCCAGAAATTGCAAACATCACTGGAGCAGTGATAATTGCATCAAACTGAAGACCAGCCACATGGTGAGGTTGCTTGTTAATAGCACCATGTTAGTACCTATATATTGAACGTTTCAAGCATAAGATGCATACAGGTATATGATGTTTAATATGAGTTTTTAGGAGGTTAATCAAGGCTATAGTCTCTGTCACCTTGCCAAGCTATGTTCTCTGCCACCTTGCCAAGCGATTTTACAATTCACAATAAAATGAACTATACTCAAAGAAGTGTTGATGAGACCAAAACAATCATCTAAGTCTAATTTACATAAACCAAAGTGTTAGCAGAAAAACTACAGAACTTCACAGACGTTTTCTGCAAACAAAGACCAGTCTTACTTGTGACATGTATCTTAAGTTCTGTGCACACATATTTTACAGAAATCGAAAGTGACTTCATTCAGCCACTTTCACTGAGGTTGGGGGTCCATATGTACCGTACATTTTCTGTACTACTATTGTCTTAAGTCGAACAGCAATGGCAAAAAAAGTTCAACCAGAAACCACAGTGAAACCAAAACAATTAAGACATGTGCTGGTGGGCCATCATCTACCTTCTCTGAACAAATACTGTCTGTAATCAGTCATAGAACAGAATGTACTTTTTAAAAGCTTAGACATTTTGGGTATGGTGTCAAATGCCAGGGTAAAGAGTTACATCTTCAGCATATAACAAAAACTACATAATGAAGATGCCACACACACCTCTGTAGCGAGTGAATTTCAGAACTGTATGGCTGTACTGTTCATATTTTAAGAATGAAACCATTTTTATTCTTTAAAATGACTCTATTGTTTCAGATTGTTTTTATTTAAGAACATTAGAGGTCCAGAAGAACAATAAACTGTGGTAGAGACTGGTATATTGCTCCTTTCCACTTTACACATAATGGTTCAATCCTATTCCCAATCCCATTTTGTCTATGCACTGAAACTCTATGCTCCTTCTTCTTAAGTCATGACCTTCAAAGCAGGGATAGAAAACCTTTTATTGAACTACAAGTTCCTTCATCAAACCCAACAGTCCCATGCTGGCTGGGGCTGATGGGAGATGGAGTCCAACAACCTCTGTAGGGCCCTAGCTTCCTCACTCCCTGCTCTAGAACTGCGTTTTGTCACAACAAACCTACCGCCAATTTATGAACTTTAAAGGCTAATGAAGCCAAGAGAGTGTTGATTGTACGCCACAGTGCACATGTAATAAAAGAATGATGAGGTAGAATGTTATCTTTGGACATGTGTTTGAAATCTGTCTTGAATCATGCACAAGTATTCCGCTTAACTAGATATACAAACAAAAAGCAAGTCGGATATATTTACTAGAGACATGAAACTTTCCAAAGAGGGTTTTGCTTTCTGTGACTTAGGCAACTGCTTCATTCCCTGAGATGGGAGGCCAAATGTCTCTCAATGAAGCATTTGGTATTTCCTCTACAAAAGCCTCCACTGACCTCCAGAGATGAGATTCTTTTCTCATAGTTCTGAGGAAGGCTCTGTCTGGTGACTTCCACTGGGAATTCTGAATTTTTGGCACCTTACAAAATGAAATCCCAGGAGGGAAAATAACAAGATTGCTGTAAATGTTGACCTCTCCCTGCCCCCAAACTGTTTATATAGCTGTCAGCCAACTGTGTGTCATAAAGTTTACATGTCTATGTGAAGAAAGCATTGCAATGCATAGAGTTAGATACACTTGTGTATTAGACACAAAAAACGTGTTCAAAATGCCTATAATTGGAAACTTGTTGGAATATCCATGGCAATACTGTGGGAAGGATCCAATTGTCTGGAGAGTTCAGAGGCTTAAACACTTTAAGACACTCTCCCTGGAGTTTGGGGCTTATGTGGAGATGTTTGGTTTAACCAAAATAGCACAAACTTGGCAAAATATTTATGGTTCTTGCCGCATGATAGCTAGTGAACTTCAAAACAAATATGCAGAGCCTCAAAACAAGGATAGCTCCTATATTTTACTTTCCTATCTTGGTCAGCAAAACATATTTCCCTCTGTTCCAGCTGCAATAACTCAGTTCGTGTACCCTGAGCAGTTTTTAAAAGGCAGCGGATGCCAAAAAGGATGCTGAAATCTGAAAGTCAATTAATTCTGGGGCAAAGAAGAACAACTCTGTGGATTTCAGCTTAGCCATCTTTACTGCTTTAGGGTCAGTTTACACTTTATTGCTGAAGCATGCCTATGTTAAAATGTAGCATGCATTAATTTCTACCATGTAACATAGGGTTCAGCTGCATACCGTTGTGTTAACTTATGTACACTCTGAGACCAGAACTAGGGTGAATCCCTCTGTTATGAGGATGAATCTTCAAAATGGACACATGATGAAAAATGTATATTACTGATAGGGGTGCCAGATCCAGATTGCAACAACAGATAAAACATGTTGAGTTTGAAACGCAACAGTTAGGTGGAAGCTGAAGTAACCATAGATGCTTCCTCTTTTTCCTCTACTGATGTTTTCATCCATCCTTCTTTCTTGCCTGCAGCAGGGAAAACATGGAGTCTTGCTCAGTGCCAGAGACAGGCAGATGAAAGGTCAGGAGATGAGCAAGTAGCAGAAACTATGGCTACCCCAGTTCCTACCTTAATGGTGAGTGTTCTCCAGATTGAACCCTAGCAATCATTATAGGGGACACAGCTTATATTTATTCCATGAACTCATTTCTACTATATCAGGCACCCCCAAACATCGGCCCTCCAGATGTTTTGGGACTACAACTCCCATCATCCCCAGCTAACAGGACCACTGGTCAGGGATGATTGGAATTGTAGTCCCAAAACATATGGAGGGCCGAGTTTGGGGATGCCTGTACTATATCATAGGAAGCATTCCCAAAAGCAGCCTCTCAACAAGAAGCATTCCTAAATCTATCCACCCACTTAAAGTTTGGGGGCAGGTGTATTATCCTTCTGCTGATTTCCAAAGTACTTAAGATCAAGGAGAATAACATCTGCTCAGAAAAACTGAGAACATCAAAGAAATGAAAAAAACAACCAAGGTCGCACAGAAACCTCTCCTACTAAGAAATCATATTTAAATGTAAGCAGAATTATTAGAATGAATTGTATACAATCACAACAGCCAGCCAATGTTGCAAAGTAATCACTTGCATATCAAAATGTGTAGTAGTGCTATAACAATATCATTATCTTCAATAAGACAGCTATGGCACTTTCCATTAAGTCAATCCATCAAGAATGTAGCATTTATAGTCCACCTATGCTATATACACAGATCCAACAAGGCACCCTCCATATATTGGACTCCACCTCCCATCAGCCACAGCCAGCACAGCCAGCAACAAGGGGTCATGGGATTTGTATTCCAACAACACCTAGAAGGCACTACCTCAGGTTGGCCACCTCAGGTTAGATTAATGCGTAATTGTTGCCTGTTAAAATTTGTGCTGTCATCTGCTCAGCCAACTATGATTTCTTTAACCGGTTTGTAAGCCGCTCTGAGCCCGGCCTTGGCTGGGGAGGGCGGGGTATAAATAAAAAATATTATTATTATTATTATTATTATTATTATTAACCATATATGTTAGTGGAGTAATCAATTAATTGGCCAACTAATCCCACCGTTACAAAGCAGTCTTAATTAGAACCAATAAAAAATAAAAAATGAAAGGTTGGGATGAGAGCATCAACGACAAGCCTAAAGCCTGATTCTGAAGAATATTTTTCTACAGAGGACATTGGGCACAAAGAATACACTGACAGCTCCAAAATAGCTCTGTAAGAATTAAATCCATTAAGGTGAGTTAACCCCAAACAGCATTAACTAGTCTTCTCTCTACTGTACCAACCTTTTTTTTAGCAGAGAACGAACAGGCAGATTATCTTCAAAGATTATTAAAAGTTGCTCTTAAAACAATAGCTGTACAAGGCATGAAGACTAAGTAGGCTTCCCTTTCACGTTACCAAATTCATAGAATCATAGAATCATAGAGTTGAAATAGACCACAAGGGCCATTGAGTCCAACCCCCTGCCAAGCAGGAAACACCATCAGAGCACTCCTGACATATGGTTGTCAAGCCTCTGCTTAAAGACCTCCAAAGAAGGAGACTCCACCACACTCCTTGGCAGCAAATTCCACTGTCAAACAGCTCTTACTGTCAAGAAGTTCTTCCTAATGCTTAGGTGGAATCTTCTTTCTTGTAGTTTGGATCCATTACTCCGTGTCCGCTTCTCTGGAGCAGCAGAAAACAACCTTTCTCCCTCCTCTATATGACATCCTTTTATATATTTGAACATGGCTATCATATCACCCTTAACCTCTTCTCCAGGCTAAACATGCCCAGCTCCCTTAGCCGTTCCTCATAAGGCATCGTTTCCAGGCCTTTGACCATTTTGGTTGCCCTCCTCTGGACACGTTCCAGTTTGTCAGTGTCCTTCTTGAACTGTGGTGCCCAGAACTGGACACAGTATTCCAGGTGAGGTCTGACCAGAGCAGAATACAGTGGCACTATTACTTCCCTTGATCTAGATGCTATACTCCTATTGATGCAGCCCAGAATTGCATTGGCTTTTTTAGCTGCCGCGTCACACTGTTGGCTCATGTCAAGTTTGTGGTCAACCAAGACGCCTAGATCCTTTTCACATGTACTGCTCTCAAGCCAGGTGTCACCCATCTTGTATTTGTGCCTCTCATATTTTTTTTTGCCCAAGTGCAATACTTTACATTTCTCCCTGTTAAAGTTCATCTTGTTTGTTTTAGCCCAGTTCTCTAATCTGTCAAGGTCGTTTTGAAGTGTGATCCTGTCCTCTGGGGTGTTAGCCACCCCTCCAGGATAAGCAAGTGGGCATGGATACAGTGATGCAAGATAGTAAGCCTACAGTTGTGTTTGGATCATGATGTACTATGTGATTTATGTTATGATTAATCAGTAGGGTGCGTAAGAGAGTGTCTGAGTGATGTATATATTACCATGTGCAAGGATTCCCTGGTCACTAGAGGTAGGATGAGTGAATCTGCCCATTTTGATTTCCTTAAGTTTCTGTTTTTTCCAATATTGCGTTGCAATCTCCACATTTCTGAATTAGTTTGTGAATTATTTTAAAGAAGTCCTCATCAGCAAAATTCACCAGCATTTTAGTATAGATTTCTCTATACCATGGGTAGGCAAACTAAGGCCTGAGGGCCTGATCCGGCCCAATTGCCTTCTAAATCCGGCCCATGGGTGGTCTGGGAATCAGCATGTTTTTACATGAGCAGAATGTGTGCTTTTATTTAAAATGCATCTCTGGGTTATTTGTGGGGCACAGGAATTCGTTCTTTTTTAATATATATTAGTCTGGCCCCCCACAAGGTCTGTGGGATAATGGACTGCCCCCTTGCTATACTATACTATACTATACTATACTATACTATACTATACTATACTATACTATACTATACTACTGTACTGCCTAATTTCCCCCTTTTTGGCAAAGCAATAGAATGCATTTCTTATGTGATGTGATATATATATGAGAATATATGAGAACTCTTTACCCTATTATATGCATTGCAGTGCATTTTTGTTGGCTGGACAACTGCACTGCAAAATTCAGAGAAGTGCAAATGTTGAAGGATGACTATATTTGATTCTCAAATTGTTCCAGGAAGAGTGAGTTAGATAGGTGCACTTTTAAAAGTAAACAATCAAAACTCACCCCCCCCCTTCCTTAATTAGAGGTAAACTTAAAGCTTCTGAGATAGGGCAGTTCAGCTAGAATACAACAGGAAAGGCTACATAAGGCTAGCATTTCAGTGATGCAGTTGATCACTCCTACCTGTAGGTTGACATCTCCTGTACTATTACAGCAAAGTTTAAGGATTTAAGCTGGCTAAAGAATTACGGAGTTGCTTTTCCTTTTCCTGGCCCAGCTTTTTCTTCTCTCTCGAACTTTTCAATAGACAGATAGACAGACAGATCCAAGCTTTTGCAACTCAGATTCAACTTTCCTGCTTTTTGGGTAAGCAGCTATCTAGGAGGATTTGCCTGCTAGTCTCCATGGGGGACAGACAAATAGAGTAGTAAGGAAAAGGCCAATTCCCATTGCATGGAAACAGGCTATGCAAGTTAAATACAAAAAAAAAAAAAAAAAATCGAAGAAAGGATTACATTTCAATGGGGAAAATCAAAGTGAAAATAAATTATTCTAATGTATACATACGTAAGGCTGGTGAAAAGGGGAGCCAAAGAGAAGTACAATAAAGCCATACCAAAAAAGACTAATGTAATGAAAGAAAGTATGCCAGTGAGGTCCACTGAGTCAGCAAGATGCCAAAAGACTCAAGGATGAGAATTATATTGTTTCTGACTGCACTAAGGATAGACCCTGCACAGCCAGTCAAATGAGACAATACTGGGCCAGATGTAGTCTGACCAGGAACAAGGCAGCTTCCATAAGCGATATTGGCAGCACTAACCCTATTTTTTCTAAGCAAGGCACTAAAGAATAAGCACAAATCAAAATGACCACAAAAAAGATTTCACAAAGTAATTAATATGCTGAACATTTTTCCTTTGATGCCTCCAGAAAGATTCAAATTTCTCTCCTCAACCACAAAGAACTTGGAATATGAAGTATAATAACTCTTGTTTTGAATAAACAGAGAGATTGAAGAAAGGTTATATTATATTAATATATAATATATATTAATAATATATTATTATATATTGATGTCCCACTTTTCAATGCATGCTCTCTCTTATTCTAGAATCAATAAAACTTTGGTTTAAAGGAAAAGTTAAAGTGCTGACAACTTCACTCCTCAAATGTTCAAGTTAAGGAGCTCACTTTAGCTGATGCAGATGCCTTTATTTGTGCTAGGTTGCAAATTAGCTTTCATTCAACCATACTTTTAGGATGTTTCTTCTGGATGTCAGAGGATAATGAAACTCAGGCCACTATAAGATGGGCGGCCACATAGCTGTAAAACTCTAAATAAAACGACCCTCTGCTTTCCCTATAAGCTGTCATTTCAGGGAATGACATTCATTAGAAGTGACGGATTCTATATAAATTGCCAAAAATTTAGAACTGTGACAACTTTGCCATTTTTCAACAGAATTTTTAAAAATGTGGACCGATTATACCGTTCACCACGTAGATCAGGCATAGGCAAACTCGGCCCTCCAGATGTTTTGGGACCACAATTCCCACCATCTCTGACCACTGGTCCTGTTAACTAGGGAACATGGGAGTTGTAGTCCCAAAACATCTGGAGGGCCGAGTTTGCTTATGCCTGACGTAGATGCTTCATGGCAAACTCACAGTGAAAGGAACACACCATCTTGAGTTTATGATGAATACAATCATCAGGCTAAGGATTAACTGATGTATATTATCCATCTCATCAGATGTGAGTTGAACCTTGCACTGTAAGTCAGATAAAATAGCTCATGGAATGTTTACCTTTAGGACAGTAACCTATGAACTACACATTGGAAAATTCAGGATACAATTATAAACAAAAAAATTGCTATTTATAACCATTATTTCCATGTCATTCTGTTGTCAGGAACTGAGGCTGTATCTCAAACCCACAGCTGGGCTCATATGTAACATCCAGTTAACCCACTCTGAGCATTAGCCTGTCCTGAGCACTGCAAAGCAACTGCAAATGGAAGCAATTTCACAAGTGCCTGGCAACTTAATGCACATACCGGCCTGAACAGTTATCAGCACTGAGTTGTCTAATGATACATTGTTCTTCTCAAACCACTGCACCCTCAGGTACAAGGACACTCAGCTTAACACCTAGTTCTTACTAAGGTGATAAGCCTATGCCTGGGCTGTACCATCACGGAGTGCCTGCAGGGGCTCACTTGATGGAAAGCTCTTCCATACACATTTTCTTCCTTCAACATAAAATACAGTAAGGATTCTAGCTTAGCCTCCCAGATATCTAGTTTTCTATATGCATGTGTGTATGACCGAATCAGCACCTGAAGTGGCACAGCCCAGGTACAGATTTACCACCTCATTGAGATGTAGGGACACTGTGATTTTAAAAAGGAGATTTAAAATAAAACATTATTGTTAGAATTAATTGCTATTGATAAAAATATATATATTTATAAATAAATATTACAATAGTCTGTTTCCAACTAGTGCCCTTGTGGCAAGCACAAGGGCTTTTAATTCAGTGGGAGGTTTCTACTATCAGAAGAGGGAAGAGGATTTTTGGTATTTCCCTTAGCACCCCTGAACATCTTTTCTGGAGAATACCCCAACCCTCTAGAACAGAATTGGGGGGCGATGCAGCAGCAGGGGAAGAGGAGGAATCAAAGAACAAGTCCCCCCTGCTTCTGTGAGCAGAAACTTACACTGGAGCAACTGCACTAAGAGGACCAATTGGATTCCACTCATTATGGTTACGTCAGAGTAACTATCACCACCTCCGCCATGACCTGGTTGTTGTATTTCTCTGACAAATTACTGCACTTTTCAGAGAACTAAACTTTTAGGTGATTTGTGGCTATCATAATATAATAATGTGGTAAAGTGAAGGAAGAGTTTGGGTTTCCATCAACCAAGTCCTAGTCAGAGTAGGACTTAATGGAATTAAGTTAATCTTGAATATTAGCTTCAATAAGTCTACTTTGCACAGGACTAGCATTGAATACTACCATTTATTACTACAAGTTCACTTAGGCAATGTCTCTGGCTTCTTTTGCCCAAGTGTAGCACAACAGCAGTTCAGCAACAAGGAAAAACACATCACTTCCTGCCAGAACATCAAAATTAGGTCTCATCAAATTCAGTAATACATAGCATTCCTCTTGTTATTCCATCACACAACATGACAAGACAGTTGTTTTGCCAAGGCCTGTGCAGAACAGCAAAGATATAATTCTCTTGGTTAATTCCAGGGCAAAGCCTGCATTCTTTCACTCTGCATCCCAACTGATGTGCAGCTACCATCCAGGGACAGTTTGGTTGGGCATCTTCCCAGCCACATAGCCCACTAGAGGGCCCACCTCTAGAAAACCGCAGCTATGTTGCTCCTGTTCCTTCCTGTTACCACCTGTTTCCTTGCACTCCCACTCTTTGGTATGCGCAGCTCAGTAGCAATAACAATGGCAAACACAGACACAGGAATGTGGAGGTAGACCACTGGTCCACCTTGCTTGAGGATTTCCAGGGTTTCAGACCAGGAAATTCTCAGTCTTTCTTAGAGATGCCAGAGATGGAACCTGGGATCTTACGATTGCAAAGCACCAAATTAACATGAAGAGTAGCTGCTACCTGCTTGTTCAATCACCAGCCTTCTACCTGAGAAACAAGTAGCAGCAGAGGCTATGGCAATGGGGAGGATGAGGCCCCACAGAAAGAGGGCCCACATTTAAAGCCTGACTGACCTTAGCTATTGTGAGGAAAAGGCACTATGCATCTCCTCAGAAACTCATCTTTATTACTGCTGTTGTTTTAAATGTGTACCAATTTTCCTACTCCCCACAACCCAACTTGTTCCAGTGATGAACAATTATATTAAAAATGGTGGTTGCAGGACCAAGCCCTTATGAAGTTCGGGTGAAATGAGGCCTCAAGATAGTTCCAATTTAAAACATTAACCTGTAATGGTGCTTTGTGACTTGGGCATCTGAACAACTTTGATTGGTTAAATCCATTCTGCATGCTCCAGGTATCTGTGGCAATTGCCATATCCATCTCCCTCCCTCCCTCTGTGAAATATCAGCATATACACAGTGTGGGCTAAATTGTTAAGAATCCTTTGCACTAAGCATTCCTAACTCTTATGCAGAGAATTGGACTAGAGAACTTTTGTGTCACCACTGACCCTAAAAACAGTACGAAAACAGGATGTTCTGTTCAATAAAGCATTTCCTGAATTCTGGTATGCTACTACTGTATTTGTCAACTAGTATCAAAATTATTTAAAACATCTATGTTGAACATACTAAGAGTCAAGTCACTTACACTCTTATTTCAGAGGATTCCTTTCCAGGCTTCATTTCCAGAACATGTTTTAAAGTATAATTCTACCCCAAACTCATTTCTTTTCCTCCCAAAGTTCCCACGACTCAGCAAGAGTCATGCAAAAATTTTCACGTAATAGGAGAATCATACCTGAATTCAGATACTGAAATTGATATGATCCCCTTGCTATAGACCAGTTTCCAATTAAATACTCATTAAGTAGATACTGGATTTCAGAATCCTAAAACCACATTTAAATATAACTTAAACAAGAACGGAAGACGATTCAGCTTGCATCTGCAAGTTGTTAGATGCTGATCTGCCGGAAACATGTTTAATAAGACTATTCCTTGTCCCCAGCACGCCAGCAACAAACACATCTGGAATCAATTACAGGGTTAGCACTAAAATAGTGATATACATTATGAGTTAAAAAGAGCAAAATTTACTTAACACAAATGAAAGAAGTAGGCTATAACAGCAGTGAGCCACACGGCTGCCTTGCTGTTTGCATCATTTTACCTTCTTGAGAGAGGACAATGAACTTCGACGATTTGATGACTTTCCCATCCAGAGTCCAAGTGACAGCAGCAGGTGGATCTGAGGAAACCTGACACTGCAAGATTAATTTGTCACCTTCTACAACATGAGTATTCTGTAGCTTTTCGGTAAATGATGGTGCTGTTCCCTTTGGCTGCTCTTTTTTGTTATCCTCTACTTTCTCTTCAGTTATTCCTCCATCGACTACCGGTGGGCAACCACCTTTGCAGTTGTTGTCATTCTTATCCTCTTTCTCCTTCAGTTTGGTATGTGGCAATTCAGAGTTGGTTCTGGCAAGCTGGGCTTCAGAGTTAATGCTAGCATTTTGTATTTTAGATGTGGGGCTAGCATCCTTGGCTTCTGAAACAGTGATAGCATGTGGTATTTTAGAGCTGGCATTCTGGGTGTCCAGTGCCTTGGATACTGGTGGGTTTTTGGAGTTGGCACTTGCATCGGCCACTTTGGGGTGGGTGCTGGGTTTCTGCACATCCGGGATAGCGTTAGCATTTTGGGCTTGAGCACCAGGGTCACCATTCTCAGTTGGTGCTTTTTTCTTAGCGCCAAGCACAGACCTAAAATCTGGGGTAGCTGGCTTTGGGGCAGGTGCCTTCTCTGGAAAGGAAGGTTTGGGGGTACCCTTTTTTGCCAGCACCGCACGGAAGTCTACCTGTTGAGGAGCATGGACTTTCCTTTCCTCTTCCGACAAGGTCTTGGGCTTGACCTGCCGCTGCAGGTTAGCACGGAAGTCCATCTGTTCGGCTGGAATTTCTTTCAGGTCCTCCTCAGAAAAACTTTTGGTGTTGACTTTCTTTGCCAAAATGTCGCGGAAGTCAATCTGTTCAGCCTCCTGCTGCCTAAGCTTCTCCTCTGTACTCTCCCGGGTTTCTACTCGCCTCTTGAGCACACCCCGAACGTCCTCCTGCTCTTCCTCAACTTGCTGGACTTCACCAGTGCTCTTTCTGAAGTCTCCAGTGCTTCCAAATGTCAGTGCATCATGATTATCAGCATCTCTCTGTTCCGTCTGCCTCCCACTGCAAGCACAGAAGGGTTGCAGGGAAGGGGGAGGGAGAAGGGGAGGGAGAAGAGAAAAAGGGCAAGCAAAGAGTTGGTTTAAAGTATCAAGGAACCACCTTAGAGCCAGGACAAAATATGTTTATAGAAGAGAAGGCTGATTAGAAGAACTTGCTCCATTAGTTAACTGCATCACTGATGACTTCAGGAACCATATAAGGCTACACACATGCAAAAAAATAATAAAATAAAAAAGTGCTGCACACTGGCTTGGTACAGTTTGCTTCAGCTGTGTGTGATGAAAACAATTTGTTGGGTCACATTTAGGAATTAGGCTGAACAGCAGCCAACTTGAGTCTAAAAGGTAAGAGAATTAGCAAAGCAAAAAATAGAACCCACCCATGTAAGTCCCTGGGAATTGTACTTACTCTCTGTGTATTTCTCCTGTGGAAGTTTCTCTCAGCATCAAAGACACCTGACAGCTGCATTCTCCAACTTGGTTTCTGAAAAAGTTAAAATCAGAACGTAAACTGAGCAAACCACATACCCAAATCACCCAAACCCAACCCTCACTATGCTTGGTTTTCCCCGCACCCAGCCCACTATCCCAGTAATCATCCAAGTTGCTATCACTGTCTAAAAACAAACAATATTCCCCACCACTGGAACTTTTCTCCCTGCTTGACAGGCACACTGAGTCATTGCTAATGAGCTTCAAAATAAAGGCTGGGGTGTGTGTGTTTTACCTCCAAAACAAGCGACCTGAAGGAAAATAAATATCCAAAAGTTGTGAACTCCAAGCAAGGGAAAAGCACTGTTTTGCAACGCTTAAAAAGTTCTCCAAGCCTTGTCCCTGTGTTTGTTTATACAATACCAAGCTTTTAACTTTCCTAACACTAAGATATTAAAAGCAGGGACCCCTCTTCCCTTCCCCACCCCCTCTTCTCCTTCCCTTGCAGATTGTTTCAGTCTGTGCATGTTTATATTAAAAAAAATAAAAAAAATAAAAGTGTCACCATATATGGTGCTGAGCACTTATTCTTCCTTTTGCAGAGGAATGCCAGAGATGCCTGTTGGAAATGACTCCCATTAAAGAAGTCATTAAAATACTTTCCCCTTTTCCCAACCCCCCCCCCCAAACCATGTTATGCTTCACAGAAGATACATCTTCAAAATGGCTCATCTCCCCCAAGAGATGCCAAGTGGGGGAGGGGGGAAGCAACACAGATTTTATGGCTTCAGGCAACTCTATAAACAATGCTACTGCATTCATTTAAAAGAAAGAAAGATGGACTGGCCCTTTGCCAACAGTTAAAAGAAGGAGGAGATATTTTATCAGAGGGTGGATTTTTAAGGGTTTCCCACTATAAGCCCAACCCCATGACTAGCCTGGAAGGTTTTTCTTTTAATTAATATTATCTGGAAGATTTATCTCTCTGGAAACATTCTCAAGGCACTGGATGTAGAAATAGGAACATGAGAAACTCCTGGAGTATTCTTTTTTAACCGAATCCCATTATGTTTTCAAAATGAATGGGATTTAGCAGAACCTTCAGAACAGAGACATATGACTAAAATCAACCTGCTGAACATTTTATTTTAGATGTGAATCGAGCCACTATCTTCTACACCCACGTAATCGACTTAGACCATACGATTGAAACCAGGGATGGAGAACCTGTGGTCCTTTTAAGTCCAGCTCCCATCGTGTCTGACTATTGGCCATACTGTCTGGGGCTGAGGGCACTTGGGAATTGGAAGCAATGTCATCTGGAAGCTCAGAGGCTGCAAATAGGTCTATTCAGAACTAGATTCAAGTCATTTTAAATCACACTGATGGCATGTTTACAGCTAGGCAATTTGGCATGCAAACTCAAGCTCAACACAGAACACACAAACATGTGTTGACACAAAATACTTTGGTCACTTGCATCCCATTTGGTGCGTGATCATCTGCTCTACAGATAAAGATCATTATTACACGAGAGAAGGAACCCTGAAGCTGCCCATTTATAAGTAGTACCTGGACAGCAACCTTGTCTCAGCATTCCTCACTGTGGTGAGATGTATAGTATTTTTAGTTAAATTGTACCACTTCTTTCTAAATTTGCATGTCCATGTACACAATTTTAATGCAAATCTATCCCCTTTTTTGTGACTCAGATGACATCTATTTGGGAGGGGTAGCTAATGCCCCGGGAAGACAGATTCAGGATTCAAGATGACCTTAATGGTTTGGAGAACTGGGCCCAAAGTAACAAAATGAATTTTATTAGGTACCAACATAGTTGCACAAATATAAGATGGGGGACACTTGGCTTGTTAGTAGTGCATAAGAAAGGGATCTAGGGGTCTTAGTAGACCACAAGTTTCGCATGAGTCAACAGTGTGATGCCGCAGCAAATAAAGCTAATGCTGTTCTAGGCTGCATCAACAGCGCCCAATCAAGGGAAGTTATAGTACCATTCTATTCTGCTTTGGTTAGACCACAACAAGAGTACTGTGTCCAGTTCTGGGCACCACTTTAAGGAGGGAATTGACAAGCTGGAATGTGTACAGTGGTCTGGAAACCAAGCCTTATGAGGAACAGCTGAGGGAATTGGGTATGTTTAGCCTGGTGAAGAAGAGACTGAGAAGATAGCCATCTTCAAATATCTAAAGTGTTATCACATGGAAGACAGAGAAAGCTTGTTTTCTCCTGCTCCAGAGGGTAGGACTCAAACCAATGGCTTCAAGTTACAAGAAAGGAGATTTTGACTAAACATCAGGAAGAACTTTCTGATGTTAAGAGCTGTTCAACAGTGGGACAGACTCCTTCGGGAGGTGGTGGACTCTCCTTCCTTGGAGGTTTTAAAGCAGAGGTTGGACGGCCATCTGTCAGGGATGCTTTAGTTGAGATTCCTGCATTGTAGGGGGTTGGACTAGATGACCTTCAAGGTTCCGTCCAGTTCTAAAACTCTATGCTTCTATGAACCTTCAAAGCTTAATTAGATTCAGTTTTAAATCTATACAACACAGCTTCACTTTCTACTCTAAATCCAGCAAACACAACAGAATCCCATCAGCCCACTAACTGCAGTCCCACCTCCTCTTCCTAGACATTCCATACTGAATATGTAAGGTGGAAACTTCAAAAAAACAAGCAAACGAAAACCAAAAACTTGTACCCACAGAACACTGAATTGGGGCAGTAAAATTTAAGATGTAACCCTAAGACTACAATACTTCCCTGAGAGTAAAGCCCCCACAGTAGAACTTACTTCCTAATGAGTTCCATGCCTAAGACTGGGCTGCACAGGAAACTTTTGGATTTAACTAAAACTAAATAGGTAGCACAAGACAGTTTGTTTAAAAGTTATCCCAGGCCAAAAAAAGTCACGTAGGTTAAACAAAATCAAAAATATTAACCGAATAAGGCAATACATCTAAGCACAGTAAATAGCGTGTAATGATATTATCAGTATGAAGCTGTACCACTGCTTTTCTTAAGACCATACCAGGGAATATACTTTAGCATTTGATCAGCCTTGCCTGGAGGAAAAAGAATCTGAACATGAGTTGTTTTTCCCCCAGTCAAAAACATTTAAGTTGACACAATGTTTAAAGAACATACCTAAATTCAAATCCTACAAAAGTGGTGAATGGATCCATATGTGGGCAAATAAATGCTGTGCAGTACTATAAACTGCTTTGATAGGCTTTTGCAAACAGCACAGAGTTCTTTCCATGCCATACCAATGAATTAGGGGTGGTCAGAAGGCAGACTGGGATCTATTAGATTTCTGGATGATTTGCAGTAGCTTTTCAAAGATTTCTGACTCTCAAACTTTAACAACAGCAACAACAAAAAAACTGTGTTCCCCCTCCCCACAAAAGGACAGGCTGTTACTACAGTTCAAGGATTCTAACTCAGATGTAGATTTGCAGTTATATATTCAAGTCATCCCAGGGAATGGCTCATGGAGTATGGTAAATAACTGGCTCTGCTCCTTGATCCACTACTCTGCTCATGGCACTGGTTGGTGAACCTCAGGGTTCCAGTTAAAAAAAATAATGAAGAAGTACCGGTATATAAAAACAATTTTTTGACCTGCAGTCCATATACATTTCAAACAATTTTGTGAAGCAGCGAATCCCCCTGTTTGTATTGTGGGAAATTATCAGGGCAGAATGCCCAGTTTGAGCCACCTACTATCACACACAACAATGTTATGCATGCCTTTCCCCCTACTCTGAGTTTAAAAAATAAAATAAAATCAGCCTGGACAGTCTGCAAGTCAGAGCAGAATAAAGGTGGAGGGGGGGACGGAGGGGGGGACGGGGAGAGAGGGAGAGCGCACACAGCCATTTAACCCTTTCCTCGCTTCTTATTTTCAAGACAAAATCTCCTTCCCAAAGGTTTTTCACCTGCAGGGGGGAAGGCAAGAGATCACCACATCTTTACCTGTATCTCTGTCACTGAGGGTTAAAATGCCACTTTGGAAAGTTACTCTCACCAGAAAAAAAGACTGCCTGATTTTCATTTGTAATAAAGGAATGGGGAGCAGAAGAATAAAAACACAGAACCCCACATGCTGTGTAGTTTGAGCCTTAAAGATCCACTGAAAGCAGGCCAATGTGAAAAGCAGGCCATGAAAAGGCAGCAACAGCAAAATGCTTGCAACATAGCAAGCCTGGGCTAAACATCAATGGCTGCTACAAATATAAACGTAATGCCCACAATGTCAATTTCCATGACTACTTATGCATGCTCTGGGAAGGTGAAAATAACCATTCATTAATAAATTATTAAAATGTCTTATAGTTCACATTTAGGATTACATTTCACGTACACCACTTATAAATGTGAATAACTAAGTGGCATAGAAATGGCATGCATAAATAAATAAATCTGTTTAGCACCGTATAACTTTGCACTTGACGTACCTGAGCTGTATTTCGTACTGCCCAATATGAGAAGGCTGTACATTTCTTATAATCAATGTGAAGATGTCTTCATTTTGCAGGAATTCACATCCTGCTCCTGGCATCACTTCCTGCCCATCTTTGAACCAATGAACCATGGGGAAAGGATCTCCAGCAATGGCACAGGAAATAAGGACATTCTGCCCAGCTTCTGCTATCACTGATCTTGGCTTGCTAATGAACCATGGCTGAATGCCATCCTGAGGCTCTGGAAGAAAAAGAAAGAAAAAAGAAAAAGCTGAAAGTAGTAATGGAGGTGGGTGTGATTCAAAATATAAACAGCTAAGTGGATTAATTCAACCTGAAGTTACTATCTTAGGATTCACATTAATTTACATCATTTCTTCTTTTGTACACAGCACAGATGCTTCATCATCCTGGGAGAGAGCTATCCTATGTGCATAAAGTCATAGTCTAGCCCAGAATCAAAGTTCTTCTCCTCCCAAACCAACACTGGAAACTCTGGTACCCATTCTAACCCAAACAACATTAAGCCTTGATGGATCTGAGACCAGGATCCATCTGGCTCAGCAAAGTCTCATCAGCATTTGAACACCAATTTGACTCTCTCACACTATTGCAGAACATCATATTGGGCCATGACTGAAACTACCACCTTGGGAATATCCAAAGGGTTAAACTCTCCATTTCAGAATCTTAATGCTGTTAATCCTCAGGTTGCCGGTTCCTTTCTTATATTCAGAGGAACTAAGGAATGGGAAAAGTCAACATCTGAAATGTTATGAAAATCAAACATAGGCACCTGAAGTTCTGAACAGCAACTCACAACACTGAAGCAAAAACTATTTGGGATTGCACATAATTAAGTCAATGGAGGGAAATAAAGCTTGGGGCCTTAGCTAAGGGTATCTTCCTTTCTTCTAGTAGTGAGTACAGCCATAACAGGGAGATTTATCTAGGGAGAATCAGCCTTCTTTTAAGGGCTTGTTTGTATTTGCAGATATCCACTATTTTTATGATCCTAGCAATAAAAGCCAGAAGAATGTCTGGCTTCTGAACAAGTTTTCCAAGGGTCCAAAGTTTAAGTTAGGAAAAACAACAACATGAATTTAAGTGCCATTTAACAGAATTATTGCATGGCCTCTAGTATAGGGACAGTAAAGAACAATATATTTGCTTGTAGACCAATTTTTATTTCCATTGTGTCTAAGTAAAATTTACATACTACTTGATTGTATAAAAAAATCCTCTAAGTGATTTACAAAAATATGAAAAAAAAACAGTAAAAACATATTTTAGAGATGTTCAGAAAATTTAAAGATGTTCAGAAAATGGCAGTAGCTAAAAAAAAGTTAAAACACAGGTAACCTGTTTGCATAAACAAAAATGCCTAAATAAAAATGTTTCAAGCAGGTGACAAAAATGAATACAACAAAGGCACTGCTAATTCCCATCCTCCCATCGTTTACCCCAAGCTCCCGTCTCTTCTCACAGCTTGCCCCAAGACCCCCTTTCACCAATGCCATGGGCAAGGGGGTTGGGAAAGAAGAGGAGAAAAGCACACTTCTTTCTGTTGGTGGTGCCCTACCCCACTCACTCTGCGTACCTGCTCATTCGCACACTATCTCCCAAACCAACCAGTGGCAGCTCCTGGAGGAGAGCAGGAAGGCTTGTAAAGTGTGAGCCACACTCATCTGCCTGCCTCCAGTTACCTTCTGCTTGTCCCTGCTTGCTCACCTATCTGCCTCCACCTCCTGCCTGCTGTTCTGTCCTCATGGTGCAGTCGCCATGGCCATGTATCAGCAGCCACATGAACTGCAGTGTGACGGCATTTTTCCTTACGAAAATATAGTATGGTGATATAATGGTCTATAAATATTTTTATAAATAAAATATTTTCAACAAGCATCATCCATGCAGTTACCTTACTGAGCACTCCTTTTAACTCCTCTTTCCCCTCTGATACTGATGTAGAGTTTGCTTTGGTTTCCCTATCTGCATTTTTCTGTCCACAAAAAATTCACGGCAATCACTCATTGTGCTCCTTAGTGGCTTGGCTACACTTCCCTTTTGGATTAGTTCCTCATGCCCACTTACAATAATATCAAGGCTGATTCCGTATAAGCTGGGCCAAGCAGATTTCCAGAAATTTTTAACTTTAAAGCCTAAAGAAATACTTGATCCTGTCAACCATGGTGAAATTGAACACCTCCTATAATACTGTGTTACTCCCCACCCTATCATCCATCCATCAATCTATATTGTTACTTTATCCACAAAGGAGAGGATCCACAAGGAAGAGACATAACAGTGATACAGATGAATGCAGACTGTAACTTGATCTTAAAATGTCATATTAATTATTGACAGTCTGCTAAGTTTTTTGAAGTGTAAGAAAAGTGTGGCTGGATCAGACCAAAGGCCCATCTAGTCCATCATCCTGTTCTCACAGCGGCCTACCACAGGCAGGACACAAGCATAATAAAAATTTCCTCCTAATGCTCCCCAGCAAATGAAATTCAGAGGTATGCTGTTTCTGGTACTGAAGATACTGTCTTATCCCTGGCTTATTACTGACACTCACGTGCCTAGCTTTCCCAAATTTTTGCAGAAGCAATCTACAACCTTTACATACATCCTTATATTCTGATTTTATACTCTGCTATACTTTTCCTAGTTTGGAGATTAGAGTAGATTCTTAAATACGCAAAATTCTTGAGAAAGTTATACAGAAAATGAAACCACAAGGGGAAAGTTTGAATTCTCTCTTCTCTCTTTGAAACTGTCATTCATCGGGTACAGCAGAATGCTTTCCTGTGTCGCTGTCACAAATGCTAAATAATGCTGAGGAGGACAGAAAAGAATGATTACCTTGTACAGTTAGTGTTGCTTCAGTCTGAATTTCTCCTAAATCATTCCAAGCCTCACAGGTGTACTTTCCAGTATCCTCAGGGAATACCTCCTGGATATACAGGCTATATTCATTCCCCTTCTTCTCAAAATGAAAATCCTCCGTTTCCTGGATTTCTTTCCCATTGTGCAGCCAAATTATTTCAGGAGGCGGGTTAGCTGAGCCACAACAAAACACAAGGCTTTGAGATAAACCATAAGCAACAACGGAAGCGTGCGAGCTATTCTACTAGGCCAACTGCGGTCATGAGATAAGGAGGAACAAACAACTCACTTTGACTTCCTTTTGCATAGGTTTTTAAAATAGACCTATTCTCAGCTACATTCAGGTAGCTCAAAATTACACTGAGGGCATATTGCATATAATGGCACTTAGGTTTAGCTATTTAACAACCCTCCTGCTGTCCTATGCTTTCCTGTGAATCCAGGAGCCACAAGGCTCTGCACCACCTTTCATCTCTTATCCTCGGCTCTACTTCCCCCATACTAGGATGGCCATGTATACTTCTTTACAGGAGGCAGTCCTCTATTGAAAGATCAGTGAGAGGACAGTCCACTATTTGATGGTGTCCTCTATTTGAAGGGTTGTCCAGTCCAGCTGCTGAATATCGATAAATAATCCCATGGAGGAGCCCTGAAGTAGTCCATTCTCAGTCTGCATCCAGACAGCAGGCTGAGCAGGCACACAGCTCACCTGACAACAGATTCTCCGTCCCTCTGTACTGTTATTTTTATTTACATTAAAATATTTATTTCTAAATTTGCATCTATCCATGTACATTAATTTATGCAAATCTTATGCAAATCTGTCCTTGAGAAGGGGTGATGCACATATTGCAGTCCTGCCCTTCTTATGGAAATGTCTGCAGCAAAATCTATATAGTAGCATATGCAGAAGTAGCATGTAGTCTCTTTTTTGTGCTTTCCTCACTATGGAATTGTCAGATTCCAGCCTACTTTACAGTCCCATGGTACACAATGATATTCCCCCCCCCAAAAAAAAAAAACCTTCCACTTCCTCGGCAGTCGCACATGCACCCACATAAAGACATCCACAATTCTGGTTTTCCAAAGCACACCAGATGTAATAAATTCCAGATAAAGATTTCTCTATAGCCTCCTTTTTACACATTTTAAATGACTCTTCCCCACTCCGCAGACAGTGGCTGGAAACACCATCCACTGCCCTTTCTTTAAACTCTATCTGTTCCATGCAGATGGAAGAAGGGTTTATATGGATTTTTTTTGTACTTTCCACTGGGCTGTGGGTGGGTTACAGCACTGGCCTTAAAACATACCATATGTGGCAGATAATGCCCCAGTGCAAACTAAAATTAAAACCCCAGCCACACAAAACATACTGTCTGAAAGGACCCTATTGTCTGCCTAATCTTTGAAGTCTTAGGATGGGTAAAGAGCAAAATATGTTTAAAATAAGCAAATTTCTTGAAGATATGCATGAAATTTCCTGGCCAGGACAAGCCTCCCTAAATGTTGACTTTCCAAACGTTAGAAGGAAAAACTGGGATATAAAAAAGTGCCTAGAAACCAGGAGGAGAAACTGCTGGGTTAAAGTAGCCTTGTCAAACCTCAAAACAGGTGACCATGATCCATTAATAAGCACTGGCTCTTACCCGAAACTTCTACTGTCATAATCACTTGGCTTCCATCCATCACCTTGAGGTCACTTAGGCCTTTTAGGAAGATTGGAGGGAAGGTTTTGTTGACTGGGGCAGGATGTGCTCTTTGAGGTTTATTTCTGCTCTTCTTTTCTGCTTGAACAAACAAGACAACAGTTCAAATTAGGAAAGACTTGTACAAAGTAATAAACTGCTTTTTAATTGGAACAAAAACGGAATGGGACAGGGACCATTTCCAATGAAAAAAAAGTCCATTGCTATTGTTGATCCAGCAGCAAGAGGCAGTTGTATGGAACAGAGGGTTTTCTTTCTGAAACTGAAAACAGCCCCCTAATATATTTTTCTGTTGAAAATTCTTTATTTTATTTTTTAAAAAATGCAATATTGACTAAAGCCGTGCATCCATTTCTATCATACTTATTTTTTTTGCCTTAAATTCAAATAATGTGGGGAAGAGAGAGAGAAAACAGGAGGGTGGGAGGATTTTTTTTTAAGAGGGTGTAGCTTTTCCCTTTTTATTAGGCCTTTTACAACAGTTTTTATTTACCAAAGCTTTTTCCTTCCATTGAGAGGGATAGGAGGGAAATATGCAATGCCAGCTCCAGGGCTGGCACAGTCCTGCCACTGCTCCAGGGGCACATCAGTGAAACAAACTGATTTGGATTCTGTGGATCCACAGCATCTTCCAGCACATTCCTAGCAAATCCCCAGCACACCTAGTTTTTGTCATCTCAAAGTAGGAGAAGCACTAGGTGCAAACCTTTTGGAAGCCGCAGGTAGGAGGATTCCAAGGTTAGAGTTACCTTTTCAAGGAAGGACCTCTCTCGCCACCTTCAGCTAGGAGAGACCTGAAATATCCTGTTTCCCCCGAGACAATCACTGAGGAATCATAGGATTGTGCCTTGTGAGTATATACTTATAACAATATAGAATCATAGAGTTGGAAGAGACCACAAGGGCCATCGAGTCCAACCCCCTGCCAAGCAGGAAACACCATCAGAGCACTCCTGACATATGGTTGTCAAGCCTCTGCTTAAAGACCTCCAAAGAAGGAGACTCCACCACACTCCTTGGCAGCAAATTCCACTGTCGAACAGCTCTTACTGTCAGGAAGTTCTTCCTAATGTTTAGGTGGAATCTTCTTTCTTGTAGTTTGGAACCATTGCTCCGGGTCCGCTTCTCTGGAGCAGCAGAAAACAACCTTTTTCCCTCCTCTATATGACATCCTTTTATATATTTGAACATGGCTATCATATCACCCTTAACCTCTTCTCCAGGCTAAACATGCCCAGCTCCCTTAGCCGTTCCTCATAAGGCATTGTTTCCAGGCCTTTGACCATTTTGGTTACCCTCCTCTGGACACGTTCCAGTTTGTCAATGTCCTTCTTGAACTGTGGTGCCCAGAACTGGACACAGTACTCCAGGTGAGGTCTGACCAGAGCAGAATACAGTGGCACTATTACTTCCCTTGATCTAGATGCTATACTCCTATTGATGCAGCCCAGAATTGCATTGGCTTTTTTAGCTGCCGCGTCCCACTGTTGGCTCATGTCAAGTTTGTGGTCAACCAAGACTCCTAGATCCTTTTCACATGTACTGCTCTCAAGCCAGGTGTCACCCATCTTGTATTTGTGCCTCTCATATATTTTTTTGCCCAAGTGCAATACTTTACATTTCTCCCTGTTAAAATTCATCTTGTTTGTTTTGGCCCAGTTCTCTAATCTGTCAAGGTCATTTTGAAGTGTGATCCTGTCCTCTGGGGTGTTAGCCACCCCTCCCAGTTTGGTGTCATCTGCAAATTTGATCAGGATGCCCTTGAGTCCATCATCCAAGTCGTTGATAAAGATGTTGAATAAGACCGGGCCCAAGACAGAACCCTGTGGCACCCCACTAGTCACTCTTCTCCAGGATGAAGAGGAACCATTGATGAGCACCCTTTGGGTTGCTCTCAGAAAACTACAATAGTCATGATTGCTGTGGCATGGCGGGTGGGGGGTGGGACACCCACCCACACCAGCATGATCATGCAAATCCCCTTCGGGAAGCAAGGTTGCCTGTGGTCTCTGGCTGAAATTGAATGCTTTTGCCAGCTCCTTTTTATTTTGTAGTAACAGGAAGGAGGGGAGTGGAAGGCTAACCCAAATCTACAGCCTTTAGAACACAATCCTACATAGAGCAATAGCAAGCCCTGCAAATACTTAAGAAAATGTTTCCTTGATTGCATAATATTCTTCCTTAACACTAACTATATTTACATTATGAGGGGGAGGGAGGTTTAAAATTCCCAATCAGAAGAGCTAAATTCTATTATTAGGTCAATTTGGTTCTAATCTTTAACCAATGTTCTGGTTGAAAAAATATGAATTCCAGACATGGTCTACTTCAAAAGAAAGTAAAGAAACACGAAAAATGAGGCTTTAAAAAGCTTCTGATAAGAGCATATTAACAGATATGTCTTCACATACTCAATGAGTGCTATTATAAACATACATGCAATAATGCAACTTACTTAAGACAATTTTATAATGAACAGCTTTAAGCTAGTTGACAGATAAAACACCTGTACCATAGGTTATTCAGTCTTATTGTACTCAACAAAAGGGAAAACACAACTTCTGCATTGCTTAACCTTTTGAGATCACTTAATGCAATAACACATTTTATCTCTTTCTTATTTATTCAGAATCTATATACCTACCCCATTCAGGCAACTATTTCATACACCTAATGCCACAATATAAAGTCATTAAAGATACTACAGGGCTCTTAGTCGTCTCTTCTGCTACCAAAACAAATATCCTCTGTGATTTATGAAAATAAGTATGTTTCCACTAAGCATTCATTATTCCTTAGTCTGTCCCGGATGTATTAACATGGGAATATTCCTACTAGCAGTTTCCCAACTGTGCCCTGTATGAAACTCTTCACCTTAATGGATATGTCCATAACTTTCTCTTTTTAATTAAGCGGGATACATGCCATCAAAAATGCTTTGAGGATTAAATTATCCTCTTATTCATATCTAGACATGGTTATACAAGGGGCCAGCAAGAAGATTTGATCCAAATCTCTAGATCAGTAACAGAATCTTAATCTCACTGTGACACAATCTAGGTTTCAAAGAACAGAAAATTGAAGGACTACTTAACATCAGCTACTCTGAGTTGAGGGGCAGCAAACCCAAACCCAGTTTCCTGGGTGTAAGCACCACTGACTTCAGTGGGACTTGCTTTTGAAGTAGACATGTATAAAATACTTCCAAAGCTCTAAACATACACAGAACTTGGCAAAATTATGTAACCAATGCCAGAAGACTAGTAGAAAAAGCTCCCATTGGCTTTTATTAAATTCTACAACATGCAGTTGGTAAATTCTTATTGACACAAAAAACTCAATGATTTGTACATGCATGTCTTCCTTCTGGTTTTAATCCTATCCCTTCAGATCTTTCAAAAGCTGCAAAGACACAAGATTCAGATTTCAAATGGGGGAAATGAGAAGCAGCACTTCCAATTACTGGTCTAAAAAGAGCCATGCTTAGTTTGAGAGATTAGAAAAGAGAAAAAAAGAAAATTCTAAAATCCCATATCCTTTTTTTAAAAAATAATAAAGGCACACATTCACAATTAATTTCCACACAACATTTCATTTTATATAATGTAGTAACTTGGATCTGAATGAAGAGGTCCAGCACTTCATTTGTGGGCATTATCACACAAGTCACACAAACTATGCTTCACGGATGAGCTCCACAGAGATTAAAGTTTTCAAGTGCTTCCTTCTGAAAACAGTTTTCCACGTTTGGAAGTGAGGCTCATCATGCAGAGAAAATGCAGCCTGCGTTCAATCTTAATTGACCTAACAGCATGACTTACACTAAAGTTTCCCAGGACCTTCAGTTTGATGTTTGCTACAAAACCAGAAGTGTAAGTAGTATCACCAAGAAAATGCCCAACTGAAAGGAAACTGACTCATGTGCTAACTCCAAGATCCCCGTGGTCTATCCCTCTGGGAATCAATGCAATGTGAACATGACCACACAGCCTTCCTCCCCATTCAAATATCCAGTGTGAATACACCTTTTTTTACTTAGCCTAACACTTACACTGTGCATTTTTCACAGTAGAAGAGTAAAAATAAAACAATAAACTTGGGGGGGGGAGAGAGAGAGAAACTATTCAATTTTCTGGTATTTATTTTACTTTTGAAGAACATTTCATGCTGTAATTAGCACCCTGAGTCAAAGTGCAAATCACCCACATATCACAAATTTAACTAAGTAGCCAATCCACAAAAGAGTGCTGTTGTCATGATTAACTAAATGGTTAGTCTAGCCACAGAACCTACTAATGATGGACTTTCTGTTTACGGGATGGGTGACAGAGGAAATGGGCTCTATTCAACTATGTTATATTTAGAGTAGACCCACTGAAATCAACGAACCAAGCTCATGAATAGGACCAACAGTAGATGCAACCCTTTCTTTCCACTACCATAGTCCAAGAAGCGACACCAAGAAGCAGCCTAGATGTTTTGAATTCACCAGTGGGGAAAGTTGCTGTTGCACTCAGGTCCTCCTTGAAGGCTTCCCATGGCCACCTGGCTGACCACTGAGAACAAGAAACCTGGACTAGATGGGCCCTTGGCCTAATCCAGACATATTCTTCTCATGTTCTTAGGAATTCTTATAAATCCTAATTATCATCATTGTACAAAGTTCATCTCACATATTTCCACAAAAGCCCTTCAAAGGGCCCTTGCATGCTTAGCCTACCAGATGACTGCATAGCCCCTTCTGTTCCATCTACCAGTCTGTGCTGATGATGGTTAACTTAGTAGTTTAGCATTCAATTACATGAGACCATCCCTTAACCCATATCTAGAGAAGTGCATTTCTCTGACTTGCAACTTCTATGGTTTCACAAAATCTGTTCCTATGACTTTGGGGTGCATATTGGCAACACATGGTTTATGGGCATATCTCCGCTGAAAGTAGTCACTCGTCATTCTCTTATAGTCATTATTAAGTACACTAAAATGGTATCCAAACTGTATGGGGAAGGACTGTTTGTTGTTGTTGTTTTGTACAGCTAACCTTCCCCATGCCCTCTATTTTATCCACGGAACAAAAGATAACATAATCACTGTACTGATTTATCTCAACAGCCTCAGTAGTTTTTCTTAGTTCTGAGAACTGCCATGGGCCACTCTTGTGGCCAAGAATGGCAACATTTATATTCTTAGCTCTTAAATCTCCTGTGAATATCACTACCACCAGCATATCTAGCAAACACAGAAACTCTGAGAAACTGGTCCAGCTTCAAGCTTTTTCTTGAAAGTTGAGTGGGACTGAACTTCTGCTGACACCACTGTAGCTCATTACTGAAACAAGAAAAAGCAAGGGGGAGGGAAATGCATGCTGCTCATAATACTTTAACACTCGATCCAAACTATAATTCACATTTATTTCTAGGTTGGACTCTTTTAAGCTGGGATTGCCTATTTGCATATTTACATTCAAATGAACTGATACTACGCAATAGCACGAGGCTAACAACCAGCCCTAGGGACGCAGGTGGCGCTGTGGGTTAAAGCCTCAGCGCCTAGGACTTGCCGATCGAAAGGTCGGCGGTTCGAATCCCTGCGGCGGGGTGCGCTCCCGCTGCTTGGTCCCAGCGCCTGCCAACCTAGCAGTTCGAAAGCACCTCCGGGTGCAAGTAGATAAATAGGGACCGCTTACCAGCGGGAAGGTAAACGGCGTTTCCGTGTGCGGCTCTGGCTCGCCAGAGCAGCGATGTCACGCTGGCCACGTGACCCAGGAAGTGTCTCCGGACAGCGCTGGCCCCTGGCCTCTTAAGTGAGATGGGCGCACAACCCCAGAGTCTGTCAAGACTGGCCCGTATGGGCAGGGGTACCTTTACCTTTACCTTTTTAACAACCAGCCCTACAAACAACAAGAGCAGACTGGTTCAAAAGTAGCCAAACAGCAATCTTATTTATTTGTCAGTAAATTCTCATCCTATTTAACTGAGTCTAAAGTGAGTATAATGTGAATAATCTTCTGTAGTGATTAGTTTCTGGAAAAGATCTAATTATACCAGAAGAATCTGTTTGCCAGAGCCATACAATAATGCAGCCAAATAATGCCTAGCTCGAATCCTTTGCAGACACACATGCTCAGCAACATTGACCATTTATGGTGATTAAAATATTGTGTTGGCTCTGAGTCCAATAAATCAACTGAACTGCAGAAAAAGACTTAACTCACAAAGTGCTGGTTTGCTAAGCTCACAGAGGAGAAATCACACACAATTATACACAGCCAAGTAGTCACAGAACAGCTTCCAAATAAGATTATATACTTCACAGCGTTCATCTCCATTCTGGTTGACATCCAATCTCCACTTTTTAACAGTGCTTTAATACTTTAATACTGTCAGCTCCATAAAAAGAAAAAACAGCTTCACGGAACAAGAATATAAAATTTATCTGATTTTTTTTTTAAGTTGTAAAATATAGAAGTCTTGTTATAATCAACATGCACTGATATACCGTATTTCTTTCTTTCATGAATACCCTCCTTTCAGCTTTCAATTTTACAGATACAGACAAGAAATCTGCAGGCAATTTCTGAAATAAACTGTAATAGGGTACACATGCAAACCCATCCAGATTTCTATTAATTAGCTACTTCTTCTTGTTGCATTAAGTGATATACCTTTTAGACAGAGAATCTTCTCCCCAATTCATAAATATATACAAGACAACCAACAACTGAGCAGGAGCTGCATAGTTGTGTCATTCAACCTGCCATCCACTGGCTTAAATCAAGAGAAATGCAAGCAGCCCAGAAATTGTCATGTTAGTTGCACCAGCCCCTTCCAACTTAAAACATCCCCCCCCCATCGATTTGACTGCAACACTGATGGGGAAATTTGGACATTCCTCCTTCATCTGTGCTCCTTCTTTCTTGATTGGGAGGGGAGAAAGAAATGCTTAGCCAGGCCCATTTTCAGCACTTCTCAAAGCGCCAAGCGGAGGGCTGGGAACAGCCCTTGAGCTGTGATTCTAAAATACATGACAGCTAGCTGGCTGTTAAAAGTTTGGGAATCCTGAGCAAGGGATACAGAGGCAGGGGCAAAACAACCCACCTGTCAATTATGTGACTTCATAATGATGTCATGTTTAACAGGAGGTTAGCCTGTGGGGTGGTGCCAGATAAAGACCTGGCTCCCAAAGTCAAAAAGGTTCCCCTAAAGCAGGCATGGCCATACTTGGCCCTCCAGATGTTTTGGGATTACAATTCCCATCATCCCTGACCACTGGTCCTGTTAGCTAGGGATGATGGGAATTGTAGTTCCAAAACATCTGGAGGGCCAAGTATGGCCATGCCTGAAAGAGTAAAAAAAAAAAAATGCTTTATCTAGAATATGGTTTTTGTCAATGCATGAACAGGCAGTGGCAATAACAAAGACTGCCTTTACCCAAAGTAGGCTGGTGCACTAGACAGGATTTTAGTTGCTATATAGGACCATGCTATATTTATCTTGCAATGCCTCCTGTTAAAGGAAGGTACCTCTAAACCAGTGTTTCCCAACCTTGGGTCTCCAGCTGTTTTTGGACTACAAATCCCATCATCCCTTGCTAGCAAGACCAATGGTCAGGGATGATGGGAATTGTAGTCCAACAGCAGCTGGAGACCCAAGGTTGGGAAACACTGCTCTAAACAACATAGCCTTAATAAACATGAAGCTGCTTTGAGTTGTTCCATGTGACAGGCAGCAAAAACGTTTTTGTTTCGCCAAGCATTTTTAGAGAATTAATTTGATCCACTGTTCATCATTTCTTCTGTATTTTATGATTTTATAGTCTTATGAAGTTTTAATTATTATATTGTGTGCCATAATGACATTTTTATGTGACACTGATTTATAAGTATCTTACAAATAAATAAGCATGGATGTAAACATAGGAAATACTTATGGGACTATCGGAATTGAAAATTGTCTATTAGTGAATCAAAATAAGCTGATTGGGGAAGGACAGGAGTGTTCAGTTGTGGCCAGAAGAAATACATAGAACATTATTATGCTTCCTAAACCAAATGAGACATATACAAAACTGAGTTTGAAGGAAGGAAACAGCAGGAGCCAATACTTCAACTCCAAATTTTGTTCAAAATCTGCAGTATAGGGCAGACCCCTGTACTCCACCTCATCATATTAACTCATTTCCTAGATCACAAATGGCCAACTGGTACCCCACCACCATTAATTCTGCAAAACAATTTTGTCCAACCCCCTCAACCTTTAATTGTGCTCCACTAGATATGAAATTCAAATGGAAGGCAACAATACAGACGTGCTCTGGCTTCCTCTTAGGAATCAGTTTCACTGATAGCACAAGTGCCCCTGAAACATCATCCTCTCTTGCTTTCTCTGTTCTCTGCACAGGTTTGGAGTGGATGCACAAAGGGGAAGCATGTCTGCTCACACTGAACCTGGTCAGGAAAGGATGCCAAGAATATTTCTATCCTCACATCCTCCTCCCTGTGAGTTTGAAAATGATTGTACAGTCAAAGTGATCCGGTTCTCAATTAGGTTGTGGATTACTACCATGTAATAAGTAAGGTGTTCAGTTTACAATGTTAAAAAGGAATACGCCCCACCCTGCCATGCCACACGTCACAGAATGATCACAAAAAGCAAACTAACATAGGAAGTGTCAATGTAAAACAAAAGTCACTGTAGGTTTGGTTTATGATTTATGTTCAGTTCAAGTTAAAAAACAAACAATTTCAGTTTCTACTCTTGGTGCTAAGCTGACATGTCAAACCATGCAATAAGGTAAATAAGGCATGTGAATGTGTGGATCTAGTGGACATGAAGCCAACATCATCACATTTACTCCCCCCCCCCCATTAGAGCAAGACAGTTTCTCTTCTCAAAATTTAGTTAAAAGGACCTGCTTTTACATAAGACCGCTTCTCAGCTTCATGCCACAAGTTCTCCTGTTCACTTCCTTTTCAGACAACCTGATGTTTCACTAAAAACAAGCAACAACAAATCCCACAAAACAATACCCCACAGAACCATGACACTAGCTTTAGCAGACTTCTCTCAAGCTTGTTTTATATAACAAAACGTATTTTAGGCCCTCTTGCATGTTGTGTTCTTGAAGGACAAAGGAACCTACTGTCCCATCTCTAAGGCCTGAGGCTTTCAGCTAGGACCTCAGCCATTTTGTAACTATTTCAAAGTTTGTACTGTACTCTGTCTTTCAGCTAATAAAATTACACACAACTGCCAGTAAAACATATGAATGTTGGAATATGATAAAAGAAAGAGGTTTACTAAGATTTACAAAGAAGCATGTTAGTACTGCTAGTTTGATTCTACTTCCAAGCTTCCACTGTATTTATAGGGTTAGAAGCATCCATTATATGGTCCTTCGTAGGTGTGTGCAAGTTCTATATGGCTACTTTGCTCACTTTATGAAAGTTTTACACGCTAAAGGTAAATACAAGTGAAACAAAATTTGAGCAGTGGAGCAATTTTGGAAGTGCATTCATCAAAAGATGCAACTTCATGTCCCAGGTTAAGCGCAAGGAAAGCCAGTTTTTGCAGTGTGGCAGGCACTTCAGCTGGGAATAATATTGACTAGCAAGCCTTTGGACATCATGAACCACCTCACCTACCATAATTCACCTACCATAATCCTTGGAACAGTTTTGCAACTTCTTTTTTAAGGAAAGAAATGTTCAAGTGAATCAATGCTTCAGAAAATAAACAAGGCAAAGCACCTCCTCCAAAGATTGGAGGACAGGCAAGACTGATAACTAAACCAGCATTAGAATGTATGTGCATTTCTCTTTATCACAGTGAGTATCTGGGCCCACTTCAATGGAGGGGAAAAGCAAACAGCAGCAACAATAGTGCAACTACTATTTCAATGTATATTTGTACACATGCACACACCTTCCCCACAAACATAGAATAGAAAATTCATTGTCTGAAACGAAGGGCGTATTCTTATATACAACTCCCATATCTATATGCCATAGTGCTTCATTACACAACTTATTCTCACATCATGCTTAGACATGCACATTAAATAAATGTAAGAAGCTGCTTTCCAAGAGAGCATTGTCAATATACAACAAAGCCTTTTGACACATGAGTATGTCAACATATGGCTGTTAATCACTCATACACACAGAAAACAAAATGCAGCCTCAAACATGTTTGCACACTTTACATAACAGCAAGTTGCCATTTTCCATGTGATGGAAAATGGTCACTCGAGTTCTTGTATGAATGAAGGCTACAACTACAGGGTCTGCTATCATGCTTTAGTGTTGAGTATGATCAAATGCACCTCCTTACATTGTTTGGTTGTAAGGTGAAACAATAGGAGTAGCTGGGGAAACCCAGCCAGATGGGCAGGGTATAAATAATAATAAATTATTATTATTATTATTATTATTATTATTATTATTATTATTAGTGCAATTACTGTAAGGCAGACTGTCAAGTGCTCCCATGAATGGACAGATTAAGCTCAGTGTTCTCCATAAATTGCATTACTTCACAAAACAACATAATGTTTTGCATTCTGGATGGTCCTGGAACACTGGCAGATGACAGAAACTAAATAATAATAATAATAATAATAATAATAATAATAATAATAATAATTGTATTATTTACAAACTGTCCTTCACCTGAAGCTCACAAGGTGGTTCACAACAAAAAAGACAATATGACAACACAAAATACATAATAAAATAAAAACAAACCAATAATCCCCCTCCTACATAATAGGTGTGACACTAAAGCACACATGCTATCTCTTAAACTCTAAACATATTCAAAAGAGTTGCTTTAAAAATCAGTGCACATTAATTTACAACATATATACACAGTATTTTGATTTAGCATGCCACTCAAGAAAGAAACATGTTTTTACAGTGCTATAAACGAACACAAGAATAAACCCACTTCTCCAAGACATCCAGAAGGGAAGCCTACCTGAAAACACCAAGTTGTATTTTGCTCCTGAAACAGGTTTTGCAAGCAATGTCTCTCTCCTCTCTTGCTGTGATAAACTGGTCACAGCAGCCTCTCAGGGGAAAAGCTTTCAGGTGACTCTAATCTGCTTGCCTGCTGGTCAATGAATGGTTGCTATAATCAGATTATGAGGACTATGGCTACCCAACACAAACATTTAATGCGGGTAGACTATATAAATATCTGTGGCTACTCCCTGGCTTCTAGCCTTGAAGGTAAAGAAGGTAAGAAGAAGAAAGTGCAGTGCAAACAACATCCCTCATGGTGTAGATCTTTCCCTCATCAGGAAAGTGTTGGAGAGTACAATGGCATCCTTGCAAGCCTGGGGATGTGATCTGTGCTACTTGGCTCCTCGCCCAGGGGCAACTGCTACCAGATGAAAAGCAGTAACAAAAATAAATAAATCTATAACTATGACAAAAATGCAAACTGCTCAATGTGGCATGTGAATCCTATCCCATCAATAAGAGCAAGTCTCATTTGATGAGAATAAAATCATTGTATCACTTCATATTTTGTGGTGTTTGAACCATGCACATTGCACCCTTGAATGCATACTTAAAGCACAACAGGTAATTATGCACAACATGCCTTATGTCAAGGAGAAAGGCCATATAAATGGAGACAGAACCCCCATTGTGGAGCAGTATCCTTCCAGAGACCCATGAGATCTTTCAACAGAGACCCAGTGTGGTGCAGGAGATAATAATTAGAATCTTGGATAAGGGATACAATAATTCAATTCTTTGCTGAATTCTTTCATTGAGAAAGAAACCATCTCCCAGCCTTATTTCCTAAAAGAATCATGAGAATTAATGGGGCGAACCCTAGGTCACAACACCAAGCCTTCTTGTATAAATGCAATATTTGAGCACAAAGGTGCACAAACAAATCCACACATACAATGAAATTATCTTCTTTTCCAGCCATCATCTACTCCAACAGTGAGGAACCTCTGACCCTCTGGCAGGGCCAGGCTTTGGTCTTTCAAATTTCAATGGTGCCCTGTGCAATGGCAAAATTTGGTACCCCCACCACCTCTCACCTTCCATTCTGCTCAATTCACTACATGATGCCCTGTGGTGCACCCAGGCTTGGTGCTCGGAGCAGCAGAACTGGTCGTGCTGTCCCAACCTCAGGCCTAATGAGGCTCCCCATGTGGCCCAAAAGACCATTTCAGTGAAGTCAGGCTGAGCTGTAGTAGACCTAACATCATTTATGACATCTGATGTGGGGCAAGTAAAAATTATACTCTAGGCCAAGCTTCTGCTCTCATGCAGGCCACAACTATAAACAAAGCCCTACTAACTTGTCGTATGTAGAGATATAATACATCATGTTGTGAGCTGCAGGAAACTGAAAAGGAACACAGTATATGGAGCTGCCATTCATGCACTACTTCAGAATAAGGGCTCCCCATTGGATGAGACCCTAATCTATAGCATACTATAGCATAAAATGACCCAGATCTGGACAACACAACTGCTAACCAGGTTGTATGTAACACCTCCAAAAACACAATGTAACATGGATATGCAGTGTAGGGATGGTCATACTCCTGGTAGCAGGAAGATGGGTAAAGATAGCACTTTACACACAAGCTATTTTTACATCCATTTGACAGAACATCTCCTTTTGTGCTGATAATATGCTTTCAGTTTTAGAACTTGATCCCATAATCCCATGGAATTTATAAAGGCATGCTTTCTTTTCTTTATGTTATTTTCCATTTCGTTTACAAGCTGCTTATATGGGCCTTTTACAAGACAGTTAATGTCAAAACCCTTGGTTTAGTTCAGTAGTTCTTGTTCTCTTTTATAATAATAAAAGAACAAGGAAAGCTCTGAAAGATTTCTGCAGGGGGAAAATGTGTGGGCCACTTTAAAGACACTTAGCAGCAGGTAAACTTCCCCCAATCCTGTCAGCAGATGCTGCTGCTACGACTTGTTCATCACCAAGGTGTCTGAAAGCAAAATGATTTATACATTAAAAGTCACAGGGCATAGTCTGAAGCAGACACCTTACTGAAGTTAAGCAGGTCTGGGGCTGGTCAATGACTGAGTGGGAGATTGCCTGGGAACCCTATGCACACCGCTTTTAATTAAATGACAAAAAGGTAATGTAACAGAAATAAAGCAGCAGCTGTGAAAAAGCAACAGGTACTCTTAAGGCCATTGTAACTGTAAAATTAAAAAGAAAAAGAAGTCGCTGTATAATCTCCTTCTGGGCAGAGTTATGCATTGCACTAGCAAACATGGATTCCCCACTCTGTGTTTGCTTAAAAAATGTGACCTGAAAGGAAGATTTGGGTAGAGTGGTGGTGGTCAGGAGAATTGATGAGCAAAAATATTAATCTCTTGGATGGTGATAAAATATTAATCTCTTGGGTGGCTGAGATCACAAGCTCTGTGGGATAATATCAAACACAGACATACTTAATTTAAGCAATGCATATCCAAAAGGATCAAAGAAGACATCTGGCAGACACAAATGCTGTTCACACGGCTATAATACAGGAGAAAGGGCACAACGAATTCAGATACAAGGACTCCGATACCAAATTTCAAATGATAAAGGTTCTGCAGTATCATAAGATAATTTGATAGTACTTCACACATAACATAACCACAAACCTCAGACAGTCTTAGCCAGACCCCAACTGTCTTGTGACTTTTGAAATTAGGTGAATACATCTAAAAGTGTAATGGGTGAATATACTGTAATGCTCTTTGATAGGAATTTGCTTAATACTTTCTTCATTAAGATTAAAATACTAGTCTTATGCAAATCTTTGTCATCAAATTCTAACACCAAAGGTTTACTCATTATTTCTCTTCTGCCTCTTACAAAAATTAAAACATGGCAAAAAGTGCCTGGGCAAAAAATCAATTTCAGCTCTCTGTGACCCCAATAAATGGGATATTTCATTGGACATGGGAATGCTATTTGTGGGACAGAAATGTGTCATATAGTAGAGAAACACTTCAAGTATATTATCCCTTTGTATCTGTGTTCTGATTTGTGGGTGCTTATTCCCCAACCCTTGGAAGCCAAAGCCCTGAGCAGTAGTACATTGTATATTATACAGTGTTACACCACAAGTACTCTTTAGGGAGCTTTAAAGATATGGGAGGAATATGTGCACAGATTTTTGAAGCTTCAATTCCAGTTTCAAGCCTATTTTCAGCACAAAAATCCATGTTTATCTCAATCTGAGACAGCAAAAATAAAATCCAAATGCAAACTAATGAGGTTTTAACAGGATGCCCTAAATCTGTTAAAATATTAAACATATGGCTCTCAATACATTTAAAATACTTAAGTCTATTACTGTAAAAAATATTCTCCATTTAGTCTATGTATCCCTATAACTAGACTGACATAAAAAGCACACCAAAAATCCAGGAAACAAACTCTACTCAGAACAGCACCAGGTAAATTTGGGTAGGGTCAACTGAAACATACAGATGATTTGTACCAGGGGTGAAGGACTGGATCCAGCTAACTTTCCATGGAACACTGACTGGTGAGCAAGGCTGTCAATCACACAACATCCCATGACCAGGTGATTCACAGCTTGTAAAGGGCGAATGAGGAGCACAATCTAAGTATGCTCCTGATTCTTCCTTTGTAGCCATAGGCTGAATGTAACTGGGGCAATGGCAGCAAAGGAAACACTGGGAACATACCCTTAAGTGAACTATTTCTTCTTTTCCAGCTATAGTTCAGTGCTTTTTTAATTTGGTGCTTTTTTTGGTCACTGCAAAATGACAGGAGAAGGTGCCAAATTTTCAAGTTCTGAATTCTACTAGTGGTTGAAAAGGAAGAACCAGGAGCTCATTTCAGTTTGGCCCTGCAGGTTTACGTGTCCTGTGCCTGAAGCCATATGATGGCAGGTGATTGACAGGTGGGTGGGAGGTTTAGGCCAAACTACATTCTGTGACATCCAGTGCTATTTTTCTAGAAAAAGAGGTGCCTGAGTTCACCATTAACTTGTTCTCTTAGAGTGGCAATGGCATCTACCTGAGAGGTGCTGGAGCTGACCTCTGGTGAGCTCTGTCGAAAAAAAGCCCTGGATAGCCTTAGGTGGTCTAGGAGGTTCTCATTAGATTAGATTAAGTTCTGTTTAACTGCATTGCTTTGCTTAATTGTATGACTGGCTGGCCATAATGTGGTTGGGAAATGTGTGTTGGTTTCCCCCCAAGTGGTGGCACATGAACAAAACAGCAACACAAGAATGGAAGACCAACCAGAGGATTTGAGAACACATGATCTTGGTTGTGAGCCCTAGAAAACCTGTTCCTTGCCTTGCATGACTTTTCCCACCTGGCCTGGGAGGGTGGGGGCCTTACTGACTACAGCTGCAAGAGCTGAGGCTGCTGAACAGACTCTTGGGTTGGGGGTATTGTTGGTGGGGGGTTCCTGGGGTGTGTGCTGCTGTTATTGATATTAATTTTTTTGTTTTTTATTTTAAATCGTATTAGGATTTATTTGGCAAGTGTTCAATTTGGCTGTGTATTTTTTGATGTTTTATTTATTATGACTACTTTTCTATGTTGTAATTATGTATTTTTTCATGTTGTAAGTTGCCTTGAGCATGGTTTGGAAAGGCAGCATACAAATAAAATGACAGTGGTATCTCTGGTTACGTTACCTTCTTAGTTATAAAACTAAGAATGTTTCTATGTGGTCTGTCTAGATGGGAGAGTTCATGAGAGCTCCGAAATAGGACTAAGATATAAAACTTAAACATTCTAATTTCAACCTACAAAATGTAAAAGAATTTTTTAAAATGGAGTGCAAGAGAAACTATTCTAGCCTCTACCATCAGGGCTGAGTCATTCTTTCTCAAATTATCATTGCTGATCACACTCTTCCCTGCACTATAATTTCAACTTTTAAGTAGCACTGAGAATAAAACCTGCAAAGAAATAAAATGATCTGTAAAAAGGCAATTCCAATCAAATATGCCCAAGGTTCCCTACTTCAGCAATGAAAATTTATCAAGCTGACTGAGAGCTGTTAATAAGGTCAATGTGTAGATAAGGGCTTTTCAATCAGTAAGCATACAGAAATCATTTTTTATCGGTTCAAAATATGCTGTCAATTTCATAAGTTGCCCAAGAAGTATGAAGATGTATCAGCCAGACTCCCAAGATATAACAGGATTCTATCTGATCACCACACCGCATCATCAATTACACCATGCAAACTCTTATAAGCCAATAAAAAAGGCCAAAGCTACTGCTTTCAATTTAATCCATATTTGCTTCTTCTAAGCTGTAAGTAAGATGGGCACTCACCATTGACAGTAACTTGAGCACTGCAGGATGCCCTTCCAGCACTATTTTCTGCCAAACAAGTATACACCCCATCATCTTCTGGTAAGGCATCTTGAACAGTCAGTTTTGCAAGTCCATCTTCAAAGGCAGAATGTGCATACTGAATAGGCCGATCTAGAGAAGTGGGGGGAGAGAGAGAATCAATAAATTGTTGAACATCCCAGTTACCAACCGATACTTCGTAAATCACCAGTTACTAGCTTTAAAGCTCACCTCATTGCCTTACCATTTTGTTAGAGTCAAGGATCCATTTATACAGATTTGAAATGCAAAAGAAGTTTCCAATAGGATCAGTCCTTTAGCTAACTCTTTGTACCATTTTGTTAAATAACTTATAGAAATGCCCACTGTGAATTATTATGCGTAAAGTCCATGCCAACCAAAGATTTTACATACATATGTAAACATGCAGAGATTCGTACACAGCCGTCTGTCTCCTTAACATGAAATCTTGTTTCACTAGTAACACTTGTTTTCTGACCTTCCTCCAAATAACTCAGGGTGGCATGTTAGCCTCATGGCAACCTTTTGATGTAGATGTGGATGCTGACGTGGGGATCCAGGGCACAGTCCTTCAATGGCTGCGCTCGTTTCTCTCTGGTCGGGGACAGAGGGTGGCGCTTGGGGGGGAATTGTCATCGCGCCACTCCTTGGTGTGTGGAGTGCCTCAGGGTGCGATACTCTCCCCGATGCTTTTTAACATCTTTATGCGCCCCCTCGCCCAGCTTGTCCGGAGTTTTGGGCTGGGTTGCCATCAGTATGCCGATGACATCGAACTCTATCTGTTGATGGATGGCCATCCTGACTCGGCCCCAGACACACTGACCAGATGTTTGGAAGCTGTGGCTGGATGGTTACGTGGGAGCCGGTTGAAGTTAAATCCTTCGAAGACAGAGGTCCTCTGGCTGGGACGGGACGATATGGGATTGAGGGGGCAACTCCCATCTCTTGCGGGGGTGCAATTAGTGCCAGCACCATCCGTTAAGAGTTTGGGTGTAATCTTCGATACCTCCCTCTCTATGGAGGCACAGATTACAGCTATAACAAAGGCGGCATTTTTTTATCTCCGCCAAGCTAAGCAGTTGGCCCCTTATCTCTCTCGCCCCGACCTAGCCACTATGATCCACGCGACGGTCACCTCCAGACTGGATTATTGTAACTCGCTCTACGTGGGGCTGCCCTTGAGACTGACCCAGAAACTCCAGCAGGTGCAGAATGCCACGGCGAGACTCCTTATGGGGTCTTCGCTGCGAGATCACATTCATCCGGTACTATACCAGCTGCACTGGCTCCCGGTGGAGTACAGGATCAGGTTTAAGGTGCTGGTTTTAACCTTTAAAGCCCTATACGGCCTAGGACCCTCGTACCTACAGGACCGCCTCTCCTGGTATGCCCCACAGAGGAACCTACGGTCTGCAAATAAAAACATCCTGAAGGTCCCAGGCCTCAGAGAGGTTAGGCTGGCCTCAACTAGAGCCAGGGCTTTCTCAGCTGTGGCTCCAATCTGGTGGAACGCTCTGTCACAAGAGACTAGGGCCCTGCGGGACCTGACATCTTTCCGCAGGGCCTGCAAGACAGAGTTGTTCCACCAGGCCTTTGGTCAGGGCACAGCCTGACTCCCTCCTCTGGCAACCTGCACAGAATTTTGCTTAACGGTTGCCATTAATTTGATTTTAATTAATTTTTATAATGAAATGTTTTTAGAAGGTTGGATTATTTGATTGTTTGATTATTTGATTGTTAGCTGCCCTGAGCCCGGCTTCGGCTGGGGAGGGCGGGATATAAATAAATATTATTATTATTATTATTATTATTATTATTATTATTATTATTTATGTTTGTAGTACATTTACATCCCCCTTCTAGCATAAATATACATTATAACATGCAATAATTATGTGGGTGTGGGTCTGTAACATTTACAAAGAGAGACAAAGTTAGCAGTTTAAAATAGTATAAGCTTATCTGCCCTGTCAAAAAAGCCTGCTGAAATACAGAGGTCTTCAGCAGCCAGTGACAAACAGTTAGGGAGGCAGCCAAGTATACCTCATGGGCAGTATGTTCCATAATCTGGCCGCTGCCACCAAGAAGTCCCTCTATCTTGTTTCATACAGCTGTGCTGTATGGGTACGAAGATGGGCCTCACCTTCTAATTCTAGAGAGTGGGCATGATGATATGGGAGGAGGTAATTCTTTAATGTATGTTAGGCCTAAGCCAGGGAGAGCTTTGGAAGTGCTCAACAACACTTTCAATTGTGTATGAAAGAAGACTGGAACCACAGCAGCTATTGTAGGGTGGGTGTAACATGATCATATGGACAAACATCCACCAGCATCTTTGCAACTACATTTTGGACCAAGTCAAGCTTCCAAAGACATTCCAAAGGTACCACCATTTAGAGGAAGCTGCAGTAAGCCAACCTAGATGTAACGAAGATGCAGAAGGACCTTCTCTGTTGTGGCTCCAAAGTGTTTGAATGTCCTTCCCTCCAAGGCATGTCTTGTTGTTTTCAGTACCACTGTTGTTGTTTTCAGCATCAGATCAAGATAGACTTCTTTGCCCAGGCTTTACGGCAGTGGTGGGGAACCTCTTTGGCCCAGCAACAAGTGCCTTCTGTGCATTATGGACTCTTCTTTAAAATATACTGACGTTTATCCAATCTAAATGACCACTGGATCAGAGACTAATATAATATGGAAATTCCAAACACCAAGCTTACTACTGCAACTGTACTGCTCACCATTTTGCCATGAGCACCATTAAGCATGCCTGGAACTAACAGTCATGGACAAGGAATGCAACTTTCTTCTTTATTTGGTTATGGACAGCTATCCTTTCCTGCGATGTATCCTTCCATGACAGAGAGAAGCAGATTGTTTGCATTCATGAGGATATTACAATTAGCCAACTTAATCCTTAAGCAAAATTATTTTCTAGAAGGTATATGCTGAAAAGCTGCAAGAAATCCCAGAGTTTAACTACAGTTTATAAGCTAGCCCATGTCTGTTTCCAAGTGATGTATAAACAGTTATGTATCAAGATCAGAAGTGAGACAGATGAGAATTACTGGCAAGTTCTGGGAGTTGGGAATGGAAGTAACATGTTTATGTCTTTCAGATAATACATAATGTCCCTGTTTTCACTTCACATTTCCATGTTTCTTAAACTTCTGTTGCTGAAAGCTATCACTGCCTGCCGGCTTACAATTGGGGTTAAGGTTTTAATCTGTAGCTTCCAAAGCCCTAAATGGTTTGAAAGCTAGTTACTCAAATAACTCTCCTTCTCCCCATTAGACCTTCTCAACAAGCATAGTACATAGTTCCATATGTGGAAGAATAGAGACACAAATTATTGTACAAAATAAATTTGGAGGGCAGCTGACGGGTGCATCCATTGTAGGGTAGGTCTACGTAGGTCTACATCAAAAACGTAAGAACGAGAAAAGCCAAGGTGAACCAGACCACACATCCATCTAGTTCTGCATTCTGTCCTCTCAGTGGTCAACTAGATGCCTACAGAAAGCCTACAAGCAGAACAAGAGCAAAATGCTGTCTGCGATATGGGACATAATATATAGTTATTATAACTAGTATAAATGAAAGTCATTGATCAGAGAAGAAGCTTTGCCTTCCAAGATGCCAACCCCACAAGGCCACAATGGCCAAGTGATAGGATTTTCATTAACTCTAACAGTTTGCAATGCAGAACAAACTACCTCTGCTTCGATTCAGACATCACGCAAAACTATGCTTTGTGCGAATCATAGTCAAGAACTGACCCTATCATTTAAACACCCGAACACGCAGAGCAGAGAAACTACGGTGCAGAATTTTTTGTCTGGTTTGTTTTCCTTCTGTTCAGTATTCAGAGGTTCTGCTCAGTATTCATTCAGTTCATTCTCACCTCTGTGGTGCACCAGCCTTAATTATGATGTGTGAACAATTTATGAGTTCAGACATATCTACAGTTATAACAAATTGTGCAAACCAGCTTCAAATCATGGTTTTTACGTCCTGTTTTGGCAGCCACTCACAAACCATGATTTGCAAAGCTGGGGTTTTGTGTTATGTCTGAATAAAAGCCTCTGTGTAGGGATGCAAGGCAGCAAGTGGCAGTACTAGGCAGCTAGTGGTATTCCTTAAGAATAGGACTACTTAAGAAAGACAGCAACTGGACTCAGTGGGCTTTATTTTCAGGGAGCCACTTCCTCAATGTTTACAAAGAAATTGTCTGGAATTCTGTGACCAGAAAACCTACAGATTTGAATAAATGCATATAAACTAAAGACAGTCCACAATTACTGAATCAGATACTTGCTCCATCTAGCTCAGCACTGTTTACACTGACTGGCAGTGGCTCTTCAGGATTTCAGACGGGGAATTTTCCCAGACCTACCAGGAGAGGCTGGGCACTGAACCTGGGATTTCCTGCATTCTACCACTGAGCTGCTCCTTCTCACAAAAGGGATAAGTATCAAAATATTCAGTAAAACACCTCTACCATCAGATGTGTAGATGCAGCAGGGCACTCACTGAAGATAAGATGCATTCTGTCCATTAAAGCAAAGCTAAATAAGATCATAGCTAAGAAGATTTGCTGACCCTATGATAACAACTTTAGATCAATATGTGTACCTACGAAACCAGCCAGATTACTGCAACCAGCAATAGGAGGCCCTGTTAACTGTATCATGGCCTGCAGAAGCCCAGCAGAGAAGGGGCTTTCTCCACAGTGCTGCATACAGTGAGGGTATGATCTTCCCCTGGATAGTAGTCAGCACGGACTGCAGGGTGCTTCTTCTGGTAATTAAGAACATACCTTTTAACAAAAATTTATACCGGAAATGGAGGAAATGAGAAGATACGGTACTATATTCACTTTTCTTGATAGTCAACCACAAGAACTTTGGAACTCCCTGCCTATTGAGATCAAGAATGTGCCTTTGTTGTATTCTTTTCAGTGCCTGCTAAAAACATTCCTGTTAAGGCAAGCTTAACCCGACGCTTAGAAAATTTAGGTAATCTTAATTTGTTTTTAGTATTTTAACTTTTGTATGCTTTTATTGATTTTATTGTTTTATATTTTTGTAAATCTTATGAAATAAACCATACATACTAAGGAAACATTCAGTCTCATTTCCTAAAATCTGCATTCTGTTGCAATAAAGCTCACGGCCATACAAGCAAACAACAAAAATGCAGCCTTGTCACAAAACACCCTCTACTGGACAAACTTCAAAACAGCAGCAAATATGTTTTCTTTCCTCGTTCCAGAATGCCTTGCCAGATCTTAGTTGTGCCACATATTTTAGGCAACTGTGATGGGACAGCAGCCTTTTTAGAAAAATCTGCCCTGAACTGCTCTGCTAATCTGAGACAGCTTGTGCGTACCTTCCATTGATAAGAAAGCAGAAAGATGCCTTAAAGCAAGTCAAACCATTGGTCCATCTAGCTCTGTACACCAACTGGTGGCAGCGCTTCATGATCTCAGATGCCAGAAAGCTGCTGCCAGTCAGTGCAGGCAATACTTAGCTAAATGGGGAAATGATCTAAGTCAGTTTAAGGTCGCTTCCTATGTTCCGATCAAAGTCCCCTGGCTACCCCCTCACTGACTGACTGCCCCAATTCGTATGTAGATGCTGGTAACCAAAGTGTTAGCAATGTTACAAGAAACAGACAGTAGGGCTGCCATTACTTTCTGACCAAGACTTACCATTGAGGAGCCAAGTGATCTCAGGCACAGGGGTACCCTCAACTAAGCACTGAAGCACAAAATCCTGTCCTTCACTCACACTGCATGACTTCAAAATGGTGGAAAAATGAGGAGCGACATCCTTCACTTTGGGCCCTACAAATCAAAGCAAAGGAAGATACACTAGAAACAGAAGGTATGCAAAATCCAGCACCAGTAACCTGTTTCAGAATGGAAAAGCAATTCCCACAATAGACAGCAAAACAGTAAGTGTTTTACCAGCTATACATAATTAAAAGTTTCATTGTCAAAATGTCAGGTCACATTGGTTAAGGACTTCATAAAGTGTTGCAGTCTATTACGTATAAACACCAAATGACAGGTCATAATGCAGGCTTCATGGGTACCATTAGCCCAACAGCCCCTTCTCTGCGTTCGTCCACACCTCAGCTTGTCCCATGTCTAGAAAGAATGGGTCTGAGCAGTTTTCTGTTTGCTCTGCCACTTTCCCTGGGAAAATCCGCTTGTTAGTGCTGAAACGAAGCAAATACCAATCTGAAGAAAACATGATGGATGTTTGCTTCAATTCAGCTGCAAAAATTGGGTTTTCCCAGGGGAAAGTGGCAGTACGAGTGGAAGTCTGCATGAGTCCTCTGTTGCAAAGTGTCCTCAGGAGGGTTGCTTTGCAACAAGGAAAAGCTGGCGTCAGCAAGAGGGAGATAATGCTTAATGCTTCCCTTGTGAACCTCTTTCTCCCCTGACACACTGCTCCCTGTCTGTTCCCATCATCCACATTCTTTTCCCTGGACATATTGATTTTTCATTTCTTATAGAAAGCCTAGCTTTTGACTAACTGCTCTGAGAGCCAAAAGCGTATTATAGAGTTTTCACTACAAACTTTAAAATAAGTGCTATCTCCTACCAGGCTATTTTTAAATGTGGAGCAGCTATGACTGCTTGGCATTGTTATAAATAAGCACTCTTTTTATTTCTTAAATATGCAGGGCCCAAACGCTTGAGTGGTCTGGTCAAATCAGCACATTCCCACAGCCCAAACTCCCAGATCAAGAAACAATCACTCATGTTATGTATTAAGTCAAGGTCTCCAAGAAATCTTACCCAACTCATAATAATTCGGTAACAATCTGTATCATGTGGGCCCTTATGGATGACTTGCTTCATAGGTTTTTGTAATTATTGTATTTAAACAAAACTGCTTTAACCTTTCCCCACTCACCCTGACACAAAGTCCTGAAACAATCATCTGTGCCAATCATGCACCAAAAATGTACTTACTTTTTATTGTTAATATCCACCTGGTTGAAGCCTGGCCTTGAGCATTGGAGGCTGTACAGCAGTAAGACCCACTGTTTTCCAACTGAGTTTTTTTCAGACACAAACAATGGATTCCATCCTCTTCGTATATTTGGACTTCATCTCCTGCTTCCATTTGGCATCCTTCTTTGAACCATACAACATTTGCCTTGGGCTTCCCTGAAACTAGTTCATCACAGGTGCATTATTACTAAAATATATTAATGTTACATACATATGTTGAGTGCATGAAAGAGGGTATGAAAGTGTGGGGTAGCCTCACCCACTTTTGATCATACCCACCACTGGTCCAGAAGGGTGAAGGCCAGAAAGTACAGCTACTCGTGCTTTAAATAGAAGCCAGCCACCTTCTAGTTACTGAAAAAGCACAGAGTTCACCCATCATTAAGCAAACTAAAAAGTTCATCAGGCTGGAATATAGTGGGCAGAATGAAATGGGTTGTTCTGTTCTTAGCAGGAAGACACATGACACAACACTTTGTTTGGAGAAAAGCTAGTTTTGAAAATTCTTAGGGCAACAATAGAAAATTATGGTGGAAACTATCCAATGGGACATCCAGTTCACGGGTCCCCAACATTTTGGGGGCCTGTGAGTACATTTCTAATTTAAAGATGATGTAATTAGCACAGGCATAGGCAAACTCGGCCCTTTAGATGTTTTGGGACTACAACTCCCATCATCCCTGACCACTGATCCTGTTAGCTAGGGATGATGGGAGTTGTAGTCCCAAAACACCTGGAGGGCCGAGTTTGCCTATGCCTGAATTAGCACCACACACATACCACAACCACATGCACACATGCAGTGAAACCACTCACAGAGAGAGAAACCACATGCATGCACTCTCTTCTCCCTCCTCTGCCAGCAGGTTGGAGATAGGAGTTCTGAATACCACCGCCCCCCCCCCAATCGAGCAGGGTCAGGGGAACTAGTCCAGCTTGTTCCCTATATTTCTAGCTTTCTTCTTGGTAGGAGGTGTTTTATGCATTTTCGTTTTTATCATCACGGAAAAGCATTCACGAATCTGATGCCCCTCCTGCATTGCAAAGTTGTACAGATCCTTCTACTAGCCTCAGTATTTTACCACCTAACGCTGCTGTTGCAACTGTGGGCAAAGCCTTTCTCCTATTTACCTTTGCATCTGAATGTAACCACTTCTCCTTCGAGTGCTTCTTGGCTTTGTGGGCGACACTCAAACTGGGGAGCGATCCCTTGAGTCTCCCTCTTTACATCAGTTATGCTTTTCTTTAATCCAACACGGTCATCTAATTCCTTAGTCCTCAAACCGCTTGGCCTGATAGACGGGGCAGCCTGCCAGCCTGTTGTGAGTGGTTGCTTTGGCTTTTTCCCATCATCTTCCTGCCCATAGGAAGCTGCCTTCACTTGTGCCTTTGGTCCAGTTTGTACTTTAACAGACTGTAGAGTTATGGTGCTTGATGTTTTTTGCAGGACTCTGCAACCTTTCCCTTCCTCTTTACGTGGCTCTATATGGGGTTCCTTCACCTCTTCCAGTTGATTCTGTTTGGCTTCTTTGGATGAAGTGAGAGGGATCTCTTTCTTTACGGCTGGCCTTTCTTTGGGTTCAAGCAAAAGTTCTGTGGTAGTGGATTTGAGTTCTTTAGCAATTCCATTGCTAGTGGCCTTTCTGAACTCTGACGTTTCAATAGCTTTGGTTGTGATGGTGGGTTTTGTAAAGGTACTGCATTTTGTTGGCATGCTAAAGAGAGGAGGGAAGTTTATTAAGTACACAGAACAATTCGCATCATGTTTGCATGCATTTCTTCAAATCTCTTTAAAATGGCTTACTAATCTCTTTTAAAGCAGGCTATATGTATTATGTGAAAGAAAGAAAGAAAGAAAGAAAGAAAGAAAGAAAGAAAGAAAGAAAAGAAAAGAAGGAGCTGTAGTCTATATAAAGTGTGCAAACCTTCTTCTTGACATGCTACTTGTATGTGCAGGGACAACATTCAAGCACTCAATCCTGCACCTACCACATGAACGATATAGGACATCTATTACAAGACCAACTAATCCATTACAAGGGATAAGGAGAAGCCATAACTTAAAGTGCAGAAGGTTCCAAGGTTCAATCCTCAGGACCTACACTTTAATGATTTCAAAATGGAGACCTATGTCTTAAACCAGAATAGGCAGTGTGATACTCGCCAGATTTATTGGACTCCAATAATCAATCCCAGGCAGCATGGCCAATGGTCAGGTATGATGCATTTTGTAGTCTGAAGGTCACCATGCTGTCTACCCCTGCCCTAGACTTTGGAGAGCAGCTGCTAGTCAGAGTAGACAGCTCTGAACTAGGCTGGACCAAAGGACTGACTCAGTGTAAGGCAACTTTATAAGCCTCTTGTGCCTTGGGTCACTGGTTTTAGCTCTGGGATTTTTGCTGAAGGTGGCATAGAAATCCATTAATGAAATAAAACCTTGAATAGGCACTTGATTTGCTGCACCATTTATCTGCTGTTCTTCTGTAACTAAAAAGCTTTAAAATGTACACCTTCTGGTGTAATTTTTTCACAGCACCTTGCAATTTTAGGCACTTTATCAGTAATCAATAGTAACTATAATAATTATAAGCTTCACAGCACGTGGCCAAATGGATGATTCATGGAGTTTTAAAATATTCTAAGCTGTGGGTTTTTGATTCTTTTTATTTATTTATTAAGAGCCTACTATGAAATATTCAGTTCTTTCATGAGCCCATGGTGTGAGGGTTTGAGGTAATGGGAAGCAAATAAAAGCCGACTATTAAACCATACATTTTCACCACTCAGCTAGTAATAACTCACACCCCCACTGTTAAAGTCTCAGGGCCTCATATATAGAACAGAAAGGGAGGAACAGCATCCCAAATCTCCTCTATCCTATTATCTGCTGCCACTAAAGGCACAGCCACAGTCCTAATCAGCCCCGCTACCCTGACTTTTAAAGTATGTGCCATATACTCACAGTGAGCTATCAGCCTCTTGCAGGCCCCAAGAGGCATCAACTCACTGTGGTGCTGCTTGTTGGAAGACTGACAATCCAAGCCTTCATGGCTACTAACAGATCCTTGGCCTCCAACATCATACTGCAGCTGTGGCTGGTCAGTCTTCCAACAAACAGTCCAGCCCTCTCACTGCGGTCAGGAACAAAGGGAGCTTCCCTGCTTTTCTCTCTGCTCTCCTTACCTTGGGAGTAGCATCCATGGGATTAAACCCTGGGCACCCAACACAGTATCTTTGCATTTCATATCAAAACACATTCAGGCAGATGCAGGGAGGCCAGGCAGAGCAAATTCCACCCAAAGAGCCCTACCCCTTGTGGTTCCACTAAACTTCTTATATGACCTGCATCCACAAGGAGTCAGGAAGCCCACCATAGAAAACCCAAGCCTTATTCAGGCATTCACCTGAGAGGTGAGGACTGTGGGAAGGAGCATGCTAGTTCCACCCCTCCTTCCATCACCCTCCATGAAGGGTGATTGTCTGAAGAAGGGAGCCTCCTGTACTTATGTTGGGTCCCCACATTGAGGCTTAGAACCTTGGCAAATCAGGATTCTACATTGCATGAGGAACCTACACAAACCGAAGAAGCCCCATTAAGCATTTATCTCCAAATTCTCTTCCTCACATGTGAAATATCCAGATTAGAAGAGGGATCCTATGGAATTTGTAAACCATTATTAGGCTATATGGACTCAACAATGCAAAAGACTTGTGACATACAGATAGGTTACTGTTTATTTTCTTAAAAGGATGGAAATCAAAATGTGGGTAGAGGGAGTTGAACAACATACCAAGGAGGATGAGTGTGCACGTCTTTCTTAATAGAACCTGAAATGATGAAGCATTAAAAGATATTATAAAAATATGATATTGGAATGTTAAGGAGAGGATATATGTTACAGTTTGTTTTCAAGACACAAGATCTGATATTACTGAGAATTCATGGTGGCCCTAAATTATATTCACTTGTCCCTGAGTCAGCAAAATACAATTCACTTCCAGCCACACAAATATTTGCCTGCCTAGCTTAAATGATAAGGTGACCACAACCAAATTATTTCTGGGACTGGGAAGAAAAAAGCCCCTGGAGATTAAACCCTTGTTAGACTGGGACTTTCAGAAATAATAATAATAATAATAATAATAATAATAATAATAATAATAATTTATTATTTATACCCCGCCCATCTGGCTGGGACTCCCCAGCCACTCTGGGCGGCTTCCATAGAAAGCAAAAATACAATAAAATATCACACGTTAAAAACTTCCCTGAATGTCAGGTAGTCGTTTATCGCTTTGACATCTGCTGGAAGGGCGTTCCACAGGGCCATATACAAATGATTTATTTCAGCGCTAAGGACATTGGCAGGATTATTATAATAACCTGCAGTTTCATAAGAGTATATAATTAAAGTAGATGAATAAAATAATAAATTAATTTAGAATATGCAGGAAATGTAGCTATGTGCAACATTAACTATTGAGAGGAGGAATGCCATTTCATATGCACTGGTGTAGGTTTATGCCTGTACTGTGCTTTGGAGCCCTTTGCTTGAGTGCTGACTTCCATCCTCAAGTTTTATCACCTGCGGCCATGGATTGCCTTCTTGGTTTTGATTAGATTTGAAAAGCACAAACTCACTGCCTCTAACATGATCACGATTCAAGGCCTTTTATGGTCACAATATGAATAGGGACAGTGTGGTGTAGTGGTTAGACCTCAGAGACCAAGGTTCAAATCCCTACTCAGTAATGAAACTCACTGGGTAACCTTGGCCAGTCACTGCCTCTCAGCCTAACTGTGACCTCACAGGGTTGCTGCTGTGCAGATTAAATGAGGAGGGGGGAGAACCATGTACACTACCTTGAGCTCCTTGGAGAAAAGGTAGGTTTATCAATGCAATAAATATATAAAATATCCACAGGAAGTGTGTGTACCTTAGGCAGCTGTATACCGTAATTCTAAAGCAGCTAAGCTAAGGGATAATGGAGCAGAATCTGACATTCCCAGAATACAGCCACAAGTGGTGGTGAGTTTAATAGGTTTTCTGATCCTCCATGATTTAATTCATTATTTGTCAAGGGAATAAACAAGAACTCAGAAACAGAGCAAAGGAAGGCAACACAAGAAGAGGCCTTTTCAGTGGTGGCTCCCCAGCTATGGAATGCTCTCCCCAGGGAAGTGTGCCTGGTGCCATCATTATCAACATTTGGGTGCCAGGTAAAGGCATTCCAGTTTATCCAGCCATTGATTCTTAATTGGGATCATATGGCATTATGGTACCCTAGCCTGTTTTAGTGTTCAACCTTTAGTAGGGTAGGGTAGGGTAGGGTAGGGCAGGAGTACTTTTAGTAAATAATGTTGCTTAATTCTTTTATGTTGTTTAAAATCTTTGTATCTGCATGTTTATTGCAACTGCAATTCACTTTGACACATTTTATGTAGTAAACAGCAAATTAATGTACTAGACAACAACAACAACAACACTACATAATGGGGGGAGGGGGGAATTTCTTCAAATGTCCCAGATTCAAAAAGATCTACAGCATCTTTGGGTGCATTCCAGTCTAGAAAAAAAATATTACTGTGGAATTATTTTTTTGGAGAGAGAGAGAGGAAGAAAGAAAGAACAAGAGAATTTCACTATAGCTGAAAGATGATCAGATAATATAGAGAAGCTTTGAAAGCACTCAGCTGTCACTACAGATGAAGCAGCACTTTATGATCCAATCAACTTAAGAGGCCGTTTACTCCCCTTCCCAGTGGAAAAATAAGGGGGGGGGGAGCTTGGAAAGAGCTTATCTATACAAGAGGTCTACATGGTTTTGCTTAAAATAACAATAATTCCAATTGTGTAACAGTTTATGTTATTATCTGATTCTGTGGGGTAATGAAAAGGACTACAAATGAGGGCTTGAAGTTGTAAAATGAGTTGATAAAGACAAGTATGCTAAATATATAATGCTCTCTTTGTAATCAAAGTCTAGGGGGTCTGAATGACTCTAACAACAACCCTCTGAAAGTGGGAAGCCAACCAGTATTTAGAAATAGAAGAGAAAGATAGCCAGGGTAGCTGAACACACAGAAACCAGTTTCAGAGTTGTGTAGTGAATGGAAGTATTGGAAATGGGCTGGTAATACCTGGACCCAAATTCTCATACAGCCAGAAGGCAGAACACCAGGCAGAATTACAACATGCAGAACACCATTCTCCTGTTGTACTTTTTTCCACAGCCACCTGTTAAACACGTGGGGTTAATGGTAGCATAATGGTTAAGAGTGTTAGAAAGGACTTGGGTTCATATCTCCACTCGTTATTGAAGCTAATCATTGTGAGGATAAAAATGGTGCGAAGCATGCATGCTGCCTGGGAAGTCCTTTGAGAACTGGCAGAATAGAAACCTCCCCCTCCTCCCTCTATACCTTCACCAAGGCTATCAATTCTCAGGTCTGAGAAGCTAGTAAAGCTTCTAGAAAATAACATGCTTGTTTAGCTTTCCAGTTTATTTAGAGGTGGGGGAAAGAAAGAAACACACACATGGGGCCAAAATTTCAATTAAAATAAATATAATTTTCACTTGCTGTAATTAAGTGCATTCAGGATTTCCAAGATGAATAAATGAAGAGTAAACATGATGGATCTTTCAGCGGCTCATTTCCGCTAGATTAAAATACAAGGCTTTTCTAAAAAATCTAAATGCTGAACTGCAAGTGTGGACCTCGTTTTAAATGTCATTCAAGAAAGCAGGAGGAGGAGGAGGAGGGAGAAGAGGACTGATGGGGAGGAATTGGCTCAACTCTTGGAAAACTTTTAGCTGGCATGCCTGCATTCTTTCCCTTTTAGTCTATTTTAACCATACCTTGAACCATGAGCTCTGCAGACACAGAAGCCTTCCCAGCACTATTCATCACAGTGCAAGTGTAAATTCCAGCATCGACCAGCTGAGCATTCTGGATCTCCAAAAACTGGATGCCTGCTTTCTCAAACATGTTGAAACGATCACTTTTCTGCACCTGAATTTCACCCTGCATGCATCATGAAAAATACCAAAGGTGTACAGATACATTCATTAATGGTAGAGGGGGTGGGAATCAATGCCTGGCAGATTAACACCTCATCCTTTGCTGTTTTTCTGCTTTTACAATTCAGCCCACTGCTCTCTGTGGCAATGTTTATATACTCCCAAGCGGCCAGACCTCAGGCATTCCGGATAATCTGATTTACACCATGGATAAGACACACTCAGAATATGGACATTTTAAGGCTCAGTTGCCATAACCCAAAGCCAGAACTTTGTGAATTCTTCCGTCAAAAGACATATTTGCCACAGCCTGAAAACCTAGCCCTTGCAAAATAGTTTGCAAACTAAATTCAGTCTCAATTACAATGGTCTGGATTCAACTAATCAGGTATGCTAGCAGAAGCCAGTACAAGGACTCCCACTAGCACAATGGGGCTCCCCCCCCCCCCCGTCCTCCCCCAAATCTTCTCTGGAAGGTGAGAAGAACTCACAGAACAACACACAAGGGGAGATGTGAAATTGTTCCGTGTGGCAAGCAAAAATGCTTGCACTGACTGAAAAATTGCAATGTTGAATTCCATCATGTATTTTGCAGTATAGTTGCCATTTCTGAGTTCTCAGTATGTAAAGGTTTATAAATTTATGATTAATTAAAATGTTATTGCAATACTTTCCCCAAGATATCTCAACTTAATTTTGTGTACAAGGTTACAGAACATGCTTCCACTGCAAGTTTTCCATGTCTTTCAGTGTGCTTACTTGAATAATTTATCATGGGAGTGCTCTGACATGTATCCCCATAATTTATTCTCACAGGGGAATAAGATTGAGGAAACTAAGTTTTCATGTTCAGGTTGAAAACTTAAAAAAATCTGGCCAAGCAAAACTGTGGCTAAAGATACTTCAAAGTACACAAGTTCAAATAAACAAGGCTTTGGGTTTCATTCCCTTTAGGAGAGGTGAATTTGGAAATCCTCTCAAATAATTGTACCTTAAACCAAGTGACTTGAGGCTGAGGTCGTCCTGTTATCTTACAGGAGAATTTACCAGTCTGTCCCTCTCGCACTATGACCCGATTGGGTTTTGTAGCAAACTTGGGTGGGCATTCGCCCCAGATGCTTGGTCGTTGCTCTACCGATGGAACAGTAACTCTACCACTGGAAAGGAAACAATATTATCAGAGCTCAGTAATTAATATAGCTATATTTAAAGAGATTGTTACTTCTTAAATTGTGCTACTTAAATGTGTTTTATGAACAGTGTTCAGGTGATTAAAACAATGAAAGCAGTAGACTGGGGTAGGGAACCTGTGGCCCCCAATGTTGTTAAACTACAATTTCCGTCATTTCTAAGCATTGGCCATGATGGCTGAGGATGGTGGGAGTTGAGTTCAGCAATAGCTGCAGGGGTACTTGTTCCCCACCCCTGCGGTAGACAATATGGTGTCCTTTTTGAGAACCTATTTGCACTTTTTTAAAAAAACACTAAGGTACAGTTACATAATGCATGTACCTCTCATCAAGTTTGAAGAGGGCATATGTCATATGAAAATACTAGGAAGCAGAGGCTTGACCTTTGCCAGCCACCCCTTCTGAGTACTTGAAAGGAACATGTACCACATTTTGTATATTAATTCCCTTCAGACCAGACACAATCAGAAATTGCATTTTGCACTTTATCCATACCTACGTACAAAATATAAAATAAACAACTGGATATATGGAAAAGTATGGAACAATGCTGATTGATAGATCACGAGTGCCCTTAAAAAAAAGGAATGCAGGGTAGCTGCTTACATAATGATCATTGCCATAGGTTCCTCCCAAAATGGAACACCATTTTGCCAGATGCCTTCCTTTAATATGCACACAACACATACAAGCATGCTCTTTGACAGCTCTGGTTGTTCATAAGTAACAATGAACAGTCTAATTGCCACATACAATAGAAGTTCTCTTACTGGACAGATGTCCATGAATATTCCACTACATAGCAGAATCACCACTATCCAAAATCTGATAAAACTGTTTATCTTCTTTAACAATCCTCCAGCAGAACTGGGTGATCTTCTCAACATTCTCCTTCAGTTATCTAAGAAACTACCCAACTTTGTTTAGAATAAAATAGGAACTAAAGGAACTAATACAGACCCCCTAAATCTCTAATAAATAGGACCCTAACTTAACTGGACTTATGTAACAATTTGGATGCCTCTGGCCAATTCATCCATAAGCAGGTAGTCATACTCTTTACAAAGGGGCCCAAGTCAGACATGGTTTTGCAGAAAATCCAATCATTGTTTTGCAGAGCATATAAACAAGTGCATTTAGAACAGAGATGGGCCAGTCCTTCAGCATCAAGAACCACAATGGAAGTTCTATGCGGCAGCAAAGCTTGCATGCATACTTTCTGTAAAAATTTAACACAAGCACCTACAAAGGAGTTCAATGGCAAGTTATGGTGCAGGCATACATGGAATTTATTCTGTAGCAATGGCAGGTGCCATGCCTCTTTCACACTTTGGCTTGGCTGGATTTTGGAATCAATTTGAAATCCTGGCACATCAGAAATGTGGGATATGTCCCCCTTTTGCCTACAGAGTGACCCAGTCAACTGGTGCAGCCAAGTGATCTACTAGTAATCCCTCCAAATCTTAAAAGCCAAGAGACACCCTCTTTTTTTAAAAAAAATTACAAGGTGAAGAATCGTGTGATTTGAGGACACTTAGTTGATGACTGAGATTTGTTTTGCACCATAATCTTTTAAATTCCACCCCAGCCCCCCAAGATTTAAGAATGAAAATTCATAGAACCTGCAATTCTGAAAATTCAGCCATAAACATGTTTACAAAAGCAACTCTAAATCAAAAGCTGGAAGTGGCCTTCCAGCCGCCTGCTGCTACATTTAAGGTGCAGAGTTAAATGACCAGCATTAAAACATCTTTATAGTGTTGGCCCATCTCTGCTCATACTCAAGGAACAAGCTACTTCAGTGATGAAATCATCAATACCATGTCAAATGAGCTGGCTGCTCTCATTCATAGCCTTGAAATATGAGCCAATACTATAGCATGACCCAAACCCATGCACATTACTATGGACAAGGCCTATTTCAACAGCAAATACACAACCACACATTAGCAGGAGATAATCAAGGGTGATGAAGTTGAAGCTGTGGTTTTCAGGCAAGCAAATGAAACAAACATTCTTGGGCCATGTGCATTTCACACAACAGCTTACCCATAAGCCAACAAGTTGTGCCCATCTCTTTCTGCTTCCACAACGTATCAGAACACTAAGAAAAACCACATATGGCCTCAGCCCAAGGAGCAGTCACATCAATGTAAAGACGACAATTTGGGGGCAACTTGTTAATTCTGAATAAAATAAGGTCATGGTGAAGATTTTTGTAGGCAACTAGAAATACAGATGGTCTCAGAAATCGCATGAGTTGAAAAACAATTGCTATGAGCCTCACTTGCCTTGCCTTCACTTTTAACTTGAAAAAAGAAAAGAATAGTGGGCTCAGGAGCACAGCATATGGGAAAAGTGGGAAAAATCACCCCTGAAACTGCTATTAGCCACTGGAGGAAAATATTCGCTGGCACACACACACACACAAGTTCCTCTCATGCCCACAGCAGTTTGCGGAGAGACATGATGCTATTGCCTGCCCCCCCCCCAACCACACACTACTATTTACAATTTTAAAAGGTACATGACATGCATTCATACATTTCAGCTGGTATCTAGTTGGCCTTAAAGGTAGACAGGTGGAAAGAGAGAACAAAAGGGACAATCAGTTAGCTGAGAAGCCTCAAGGGGCTGGTAAATGTACTGCAATTTTCTGTAAGTCTGTCCTAGTTGCAAGGAATGTTTTGAGCAAAATTGATATTGCTAATAGCAAGGGTCAATGTTGCTCAAGAAAGCGTGGAGGGGTAAGTATTTCAAAATGTGTGCATATTCCAAAAGCTATCAGTATTCTTCCGCTCTAGAAATGTGAAAACCACTGGAATTCTTACCCAGAACTTTTGGCACCAGAAGGCAGACTGTACTTCTTCAAAACAGATCCTGGAAGCAGAAAATAGAAGGAAAGAAATACAATAAAAATACTAATCAGGGCTGCAATTTCTTTCAGATTTAGGGACGCTGGCTACAGAAAATTAAAAATTAAAAAGCCATCCTTCCATCAATTTCTAGTAAAATATATGATAAAAGGTAAAGGTAAAGGTACCCCTGCCCATACGGGCCAGTCTTGACAGACTCTGGGGTTGTGCGCCCATCTCACTTAAGAGGCCAGGGGCCAGCGCTGTCCGGAGACACTTCCGGGTCACGTGGCCAGCGTGACATCGCTGCTCTGGCGAGCCAGAGCCGCACACGGAAACGCCGTTTACCTTCCCGCTGGTAAGCGGTCCCTATTTATCTACTTGCACCCGGAGGTGCTTTCGAACTGCTAGGTTGGCAGGTGCTGGGACCGAGCAGCGGGAGCGCACCCCGCCGCAGGGATTCGAACCGCCGACCTTTCGATCGGCAAGCCCTAGGCGCTGAGGCTTTAACCCACAGCGCCACCTGCGTCCCACAAAATATATGATACAAGGTGGCAAAAAATAAATATATGTTTTCCCTCTGCAGCAAATGGGGGAAGCATTTAAGTTCCATGTCTTGTGTGTATGTGTGTTTTGCTGTTTATATATTTGCTGTTTATATATATTATATGTTTATACTCTAGAAGTGGAGAAGCCACAACGCCTTGGATCCCAGTAGTAACGGACGAGCCATTTGGTGTGGTGTGCTTTTCAACCAACGAAACAGGAGTCCAAAACTGAGTCCCATATACAAAACAAAAAGCTGTCTTACTCTTCACTATAATTTCTCCACATATACGAAAGGATAACTTTACCAAGCTGTGAAATGTTCTTTGCCATTTTTAAAATTACTAATTACTTTTCAATAGTGCATTTATATTTACTTCCAAAAGTAGTCCAGTTTGACTTAACTTCACCTATCTAAATTTGTTACCTTTTATTTCTCTCCATAAAGACAAGAAAACTGTTTTATACAAGAGTCAAGATATGAGGAATGTATTATTAACTGTATGTTTAGCACCATCTACTGGACATGGGCAGGATTATGCCAAGCCAACATAACTAAATGGTGAATACGCCCCCCCCCCCTTTTTTTGGCAGAACAGTACTGTAGTATGAACTGACCTAGGAAGCCTGAGCACAAGAAGCTTCCATAAATAATAATATCTTCTTATTCAAGCACAAAATAAATAAAAAAGCACAGTGGTAAAGAATGAGCTGTGAATGCCTCCAGCTCAAATCTCACCTGCACTAGGTGATCTCACCAGGAAGCCATAGGCAAGCCACTACAACCTTACCCAGGCCTCCTTCTCACCTGATGTGGGGCAGAGCAGAGATGTACCAGTTAGTTCTACATTCTCTATAGTATCTCAGGGGTTCTAAATTACATGGAGAGCCTCCATGAATAAAGCATTCGCCCTCCAATGTGCAAAGGGCTTGCAAGCTTATCACAGGCATGCAGTGGAGGAGCCAATGATAGCCAGCACATGCCCTCAAGGAGACCTGAAAATATCATGATAATATCATGATAGTAGCACTGACCTACCTGATAGGGTTACTGTTAAGAATTACTGAGATAATCAGCATGAATCACTTTGAACACTCTAAGGTGCTGCATCTGGATGGTTTATTATTACACAAATAAGCCACACACAAAACACGTACAGAAACCTCAGTATTAGTATTATAAATATTTGCAAAGAAAAGCAAAACAGATACTGCTGAAACAGGCCAGACTGGAGGAGGAAGAGGATCAGGCCAATCATCCAGTCCTGCTACTCAACAGAAGGCCACACCATCAGGAACTGGGGTCATCTGCACTCACAGCAGCTAAGCATAGCCTTAAAGTGGATCCCCAGCATTCCACAAGCTCTGTCCTTAGTGGCAGCCATTGCAGAGAGCTGATACTATCAATGTGGAAATGACTTTAGCATTGGTGCCTATGCTCTCATTCTTCTTGGGGGGTGAAGACACAGGAATAGCCAGCATTTCATTTTCTGCCTTATTGAAAGCCTTATCATTTTTATAAGCTTTTCCTGCTTATTTTCAATCTACTTCTCCCTTCATTTGCTACCAGGGTAAAGCATGCCATACATAACGTGCAACAGAGTGGAAAGACCCTTACCTTCCACTGTTAATTCTACTGTCACCTGACGAACGCCACCAGCATTCCGGGCCTCGCAGGTGTATGGCCCACCATCTTCCTCCTGCACCCCTTTTATAATTAAGCTGAAAAGCCCTCGAATGCTACGGTCCACTACACAGCGCTCTCCCTCTGTCAGAAGTTGCCCATTCTTGTACCATGTGACTTGGGGTTCTGGGATGCCTCTGACCTAGAAAGATTGGGTGCAAAAAGATTGGGGGTGGTGTGCGGAGAGTGAGAAAGTGGGGAGGAGAGAGAAACAAACACAGAAGGTGACTTTATCTGGAAGAAATGCAGAACACTTCATAAGCCAGTGGAAAGTATTTTCTAAAACCATATCTGTTAAACACATACAAACTGTTTTGAGCCAAATGGCAAAAACCTGAAGAAAAAGAAAAGAAACTATTGGGTGCATCAAGCTGTTAAAACTAGCAATGCTGCTCCAGCAGGCAGCTACCCAGACAAAGGTTTTTTCTGTCTTTTGAAATTTTAAAGCCAGAAATGAGAAATTCTGAGAAGCAGAATCATGAGCCAAAATTATTAGAGCATATTCTACTGTCAAACGGCTGTCTAGACTAACAGATTTATTGTAGCATGACATTTGCAGGCCTCATTATCAGATGCATTCACTAGGAGAGGCATTTAGAAGAAGCAATGTTCATCAGCCTCTTTAGAAAGGGTCAAACACCCCCCATGGCAAAATAGACCTGGTTGTGGTTTTTTTAGTGTTAAGTGTGCATGCGTAACACTGCGTGTGCAAAATTTGGTTAACATTTTATCACACATAAAAGGTGAACTTTCCCCAAAATGAATTTCATGAATATCCAAAAGTAGCTATTTCTCCCAATTTTGAGGGGCAAACACCTGAAGAAGCACCTATTTCCATACCAACCTGTCCATGAATTAAGATCTTCTGCTGAGGGTCTTCTCTAGGTGTCACCTTTATCTAAGCTACATCAGTCAGTCACAAAGGAGAAGACATTTTCAGCGCTTGCACTCTAGTTACAGAATGCCCTCCTTAAAGAGAGTGCCTGATTTACATTTTGTTTTGCATGAAGCAAAAAATATGCTGATTCATTCAGACATTTAAAAATTGTTGTTATTTCTATTTCTGCTTTGAATGAGCTTTATTTTCTGTTTTATTTCAGTCCATATTATGATATACATTTTGAGTGTTACACTTCCTTAAAATCCAAATAGGATACAAGACAGTACATAAGTATTTTATACAAAATAATAAATCCAACATTTACATTCCGAATGTCAACATTCCGAATTTCAAATATTCACTGGACCATATATTTCTTTCCAACAGAATAAATCAAGAGGAGTGCCTAACATTCTTAACAAGAGCTGAAAACTGTAAATTTAGTTAAGCAATCAGTAAGGCCGGAAGTTAATGGAACATCTGATTTTTAATGCACTTTTTCTCCTGCATGTTGCTATTCAATTTCTGCAGATACCCCTTAATAATGTGAAGTTGTGGAACTGTCACCATCAAGACCATGCAAAGTTACCTACTGACCAGTGCCAATGGGTCATCATGGCATTTTATGAAGCAATTCTTCAACCAGTGGATTTAGCCTGGGAAATGATACAAGCTTATCACATGTAGTCCAGGAAATGATATAAACTTTTCACATATAGTCCATCGCACTGAATGCATTTACACAGTTATTTTGAGCTACGACATAAACAGGATAAAAAAAATTATCCACCAGGTGGTGTCCTTTGCAGTTACAAAGTTCTCACAAAGTAACAAAGACCAACACCAATTAACAATATGTTGTTCCCCACAATAAACAAATACAGTGTGTGTGTTTTAATTTCATTTATTGTAAAGAAAACTGAAAAGCACACACAAAATCAACTGGAAGGAGGAGTCAAAAAAAGGGTTCCAGGGCTGTCCATGGTAGAAAACAGCTAACATGGGAATGCATCTGTAAATGGGGATGCAATGCATTTGCAGCATGAGCAGTGATCCTCATGGAGAAGTTTCCACAGAATGTGAAACTCCAAGGACAAGCATAACAATACAATGTCCAGCTGCAGTCTTAGTTATTTTCCTTCTGCAGCTAGGGGAACATACTACACTATAACAATAATCTTTGTGAAGACTGGCAAACATTCCTCACAGCATAGGAAGGGTGGACCTGACCTACAAAGATCTGGTAATCCACTAGAAGGTAACAACCCAGAATTTAGGAATCACTGTCCTCTCCTCTGCTAATTTACTAATGAGAAACTTAGCTTTCTGATGTTCACACAAGCAATCATGCAGTTTATCATCATCTGGTGTAAAATAAAAGAAAACTAAAGATTTTCTTAAGTGGCAGTTAACAGCAGACTGAATGAACTAAGGCATAACTCAGGTTTCTCTGGCACTGCCATTGGTATTAATCTAATAATGTCACAATAAAGCAGATCCAAGCATATTCTCTAGATTAAAGGTAAAGGTAAAGGTAAAGGTACCCCTGCCCGTACGGGCCAGTCTTGACAGACTCTGGGGTTGTGCGCCCATCTCACTTAAGAGGCCAGGGGCCAGCGCTGTCCGGAGACACTTCCGGGTCACGTGGCCAGCGTGACATCGCTGCTCTGGCCAGAGCCAGAGCCGCACACGGAAACGCCGTTTACCTTCCCACTGGTAAGCGGTCCCTATTTATCTACTTGCACCCGGAGGTGCTTTCGAACTGCTAGGTTGGCAGGCGCTGGGACCGAGCAGCGGGAGCGCACCCCGCCGCAGGGATTCGAACCGCCGACCTTTCGATCGGCAAGTCCTAGGCGCTGAGGCTTTAACCCACAGCGCCACCTGCGTCCCATTCTCTAAATTACAGTGTGTCAAAAGCAGTGAGGGGTTTGGATAAAAGCAGGCACCAATGTCAGAAGTGCTTGCAGGAGAAGGAATTGATTTAACAAAACAAATAGATGGTAGATTCCTCCCTGGAAAATATTATAATCTCTTCCTATCATCCAGTCCAATTTCAAATAACACAGGCCACAAAGTATTGTGACTTTCTCCTTCTGGATGCTATTCCAAATTATTAGTTTTCCCTCATGATAGAACGTATCACTCTAATTTCCCTTAGCTCCAATTGGACCATACTATGTCATTCCTATCCAATTCTTCACTTACGGTTAGTTTCATAGGCTTCTTTGACCATCTTTTGGCTCTCCCTCATACATAAGCTACATTTCAATTTTTTCCATGTGTTTTTATTTTGCAAACATCAAGCCTCCAATTTGAGGAAGAACAGCAGGAGGGGCACATGCATCCAAAAGGATGAGAGAGTTCTTCCTAAGAAAATCAGAGAGAGAGGCTGATTGATGCACAAAGGGCTTAATTTTTGTGAGCTTCGTTAGCCCACACTGCCTTGCAGCTTCATCAGTTGGTATAGTACTTGGGGGGGAAAGGAGAATAAGGAGAAGCAGCAAGTGGCGAATTATTCTGTTTGTGAGGATTTACATTTCAAGCTAGAGTTTGAAACACATTTCATATGGAACTAACCCCTGCACTGAAAAGATGTATTCCTGCCATAAAAATGTCTGGCGATTCTAAAACAAGCTGCCAGTTACCTCAGTTTGATGTCGATGGTGGACCAATTCCAGAACTGCAGCAGGTTTTTCTATAAATAAAAAATTAATTTTTCTGGTAACTCTTTCAGGCTCTGCAGAAACATCTGCATTTAATAATACATCCACAATGGGTGAGGACTTATCCACTTACCTAATGCTCTGCAGCTTAAGGCTATAGCCCTTATTTATAGCCCTGTCTACTCCTTACATGGGCCTACAGAGTAAACGGGTGGAGGATTGCTTTCACCCAAAAGAAAGGAACAAAGATTGAAATGCAGCTTACTTCCAAGTAAAGACCAATTCACATTGCATGCTGATTGTCTAACCTGTCTCCACTAATAAGTGGGGTAAAGACGTGTGTAAACACATAATGCATATGTGACAGGGACTGAGTTATAGCCAACTGCAGCGTCCCAATTGTATGGACTCTTGCGTTTTAACTGTTGTAGCCTGCTCTGGGACCTTAATAAATTGTAGTACAGTGGTACCTCGGGTTACATGTGCTTCAGGTTACATATGTTTCAGGTTACAAACTCCACTAACCCAGAAATAGAGCCTCAGGTTAAGAACTTTGTTTCAGGGTGAGAACAGAAATCGTGCTTCAGCGGCGCAGCGGCAGCAGGAGGCCCCATTAGCTAAAGTGGTGCTTCAGGTTAAGATCAGTTTCAGGTTAAGAACGGACCTCCAGAACAAATTAAGTACTTAACCTGAGGTACCACTGTAATATTAATAGGTTTACAGATACTCATATCCTTTTTGGTATTAAGGTGTTCAGCAGGAAACACATAGTGGATATGTAGAACATCCATCCAGCCACGTAATGTCTGAATTGGCCCTGAATTCAGTGAGCAAAGTAAACTTGAGTGAAAGTTCCACAGAACATTAAAAAGTCCCCTCAAAAAGCTACTAGGGCTTTCTCTGAATATTTTGCAACTGTTCTTAAATGACAGCATCAATGCCTTGGTTTGTACAGACTTCAGATAATGGAAGAATCTTGATATATTTTCAACCCACATCCACAACAAACTGTTTCTGGTCTAACCTGAAACCAGAAGTAGGCTAAACACATATAAGCTAGTTACAATATTTCAAGACCTATTTAAATGACATAGACCTTGAACTCCTGCAGTAAATTTCTGCTCAGAAGCCCAATGAAGAGTAACAAGACATGCTGTACCATTACCAGTACAACATGCAATGTCATAAGAAGGTGAGTTTCTTCCATTCTGAACACCATGATCCTTTTTATTACCCTTCTCAAGCTCTAATCAAGAAGAAGTTTGCAAAGGTTTACAAAATATATATCCCCAAGTGCATGAGAGTTTTTGTCTTGCTTGCAATGCTGACTTTATAATCACATGGTTACACTAAAAAATTCAGTTGCCAACCCTTTTAAGGTCTGCTTTTATTGGCATTTTATCTTGTATCATTTTGTGTAAGCTGCTTATATTTTTTATGATGCTATATATTAATAATGATAAATAAAGAAATCTACCATGGATATAAAGTTAATCCCAGATGACATGTGCATTGCCTCTAACCTATTGTGGTTTTCAGTTCTTGGGATTTCCTACCTTAACCCATGAATCTGAAAACTTGCCCAATTGGGACTAGTAACACCTAGGACTCTTCTTACAAAATAATAAATGTCTTCATTCAATAGTTATGCTCATTGCTCAATGTTTGGAAATCACACAAATTATTGCAAACACATTGTCATCAACGAGTCTTAAGTATCCATTAAAGTTTTCAATCAAATTCCAGATTCAATATGACACCAGAAATGGCACACAATAAAATCATGGCATGCTTGATAACAACAAAATATGGTAAAGGGCTATTTACCTATTTTCTAACATGGCTCCCAATGCTTAATAATGCCTGGTCTAGAATCCTAGATGACTTAGATTAACATCATCATTCAACTCAAAAGGGGAATTAACTCTATCTCATTCAAAATCATCCATGCATTGAAAGAGAGAGGATCAAATGCATGCTTCAACTTGCAGCATAAGCTGTCATATTTTGTCTCAACATCTGGCATTGCTTAAGTTTCTTCTTCCATATGTAAGCAGTGCTAATAAATCACTGCTTTGGGAGTTCACATTTGAAGAATGCCACTACTGAGATCTTCCCCCAAGCAATCCAAAGTAGCAGAGGAAAAATTTCAGCAATGTCTTTAACAAAATCCCTCAAAATCAGAACATTATTGAATTATTAGTCAACACTGTATCTAAGTAGCCTGACTCTACCTCATCTTTAACTGTGTGCTTTAGGACTTCATCCCATGGAACTCTTAGCTCTGTTTCCCTTTCATCGCAAATGGAAGTAAATTTTGCTGCCTTGATTTATCCATCTATTTTAGGTAATGAGTCCATAGGCTAGCAACATTCATGGAAAACAGATCTATTAGCCACAATGGCTATTTGGAACACCCATGTTTAGGGGTTGCTTGTCTGAAACCTGAAAGAACATGCTCAGGAGGCATACCTTTGCCACCACAACTCTTCCTGGCAGCCGCTATCTCACCCAACCCACCCAGCCCCTGAATGAGGACATGGGTACACAGAAATCTTTCTAACAGAAACAGCACACATCATGTAGTGTCACCCTGATGAACCTTTAGAGGAACAAATGGCAGCTGTTTGTGGAGGGATGTCTCCCATTTCACCGCCCACAGGTGGAGCAGCAAAGTAGGAGGGCATTTCATCTCAATCATAACTCATAAACAATATTTTTAACAATTTAGATTTTAAAACCATGGGCCTTAAGTATTTTTTTTTAAAAAAAACCCACAGATCATATATTCTAAAAAGTTTTCAACCACCATCTAAAAATGCAACTGTTTTTCAAAGGAAGGAAAATTAGCCATCAAGAAGGCTCTGCCTCTTGTTGCTCCTAGCCTGATCACACAATAGGACAAAAACCATAGCCTTCAATGGCAATCAGGAAGGCCAGTCACAATTTGTGTACTTATCAAAACATAATTGCTCTGAAATATGCTTAGGGAGAATGCATTACCCAGAAAAGCCCACTGCTAAAAACCTTACTCTACCCACAGGGAGTCTGGCTACTTCCACTGCGAGAAACAGAGTCAAGAAAAACTCTCTGGGATAGCCTCAAATGACTTTTATAATCTTAATTACTGGTCCCTCCGTGCTCTATTTTACCTGGCTCATCTATTGCAGTACCTTATTCAAGTAGCTTAATGTGAAGGGAACATCCTATGCTCTCACCTCATGGCTTTTCACTCTCATCTCATATAAAGTAACAGAAACTCCACATCATTAACCAAGGTAACAGATGAATGAACTGACAAAATGCAGGAGAATGGCAACAGCAGAGGAAAAATAGGTCTGTTTGGAAAGCCCCTGAAGCCAAAGCAATGAACCACCACTGTGGAAGCTGTGGCTTTTCCAATAAATACAAAAATTACTCCAAGGATGAGTGGAGAAGCTCCAACTAAGCCAACATTTATAGTACTCCCAACAGTGAAGTATTTATGAGCTATCTACAAAAGACATGGTCTGTTAGCAGAAAAGCAGACAGCAGCTGCAAATCATATTGTTGACTATCATCTTATTGTTTTCCAGGTTTCCTTACAAGAAACTGGTAGGGCTCTTGCACAGAAGTTGATTCTACCATTAGCCACCATGGCACATTAATCTGAACACAGCAAAAACATCTATTTCAGTATTCTATTAAAAGTGGCTGCACAAGCTTTGAATTGTTTGTCCTAAGACAAAACGACATTTTAGAACTATAGTACTTTTCTGTCCTCGCAAATAAAGGAGATAGCAAAAATGTTCCGGAAAATGTATCCATAGGATCATTATTACAATGGAGTTAGCTGGAGATTTGGAATTGGTGTAATCCAGATTCTCTTATATTATTCAGCAATTAGAAAGAGATTCTTAACAAATGGTAATTATGTACAAGAAAACATAGCTATGATGATCGGCAAAGCTCAAGTCTCCAAGCAAGTGCTAGTTCTGACATCCTTTTCCTGTTCACAATTAGCTTTGCTCCATTGTTCTCTATATTGTCTTCCAGGTACACAATCCCACTTTCCATTGCCAACATCATCTCATCCAACACCTTCCTTAGGCTTTCATCACCTCTAACCTTTCTTTTCTTACCTTCTTTACTTGGCTCAGCAGCTGACCCTACCACAGATGCATTCGCCTTGGCCACTCCTTCCTCTACACTTAAATTTTCTACTTCCTCCAACTTTCCTTCCCTGGCTACTTTACAGTCAGCTATCTTCATAATTAGGACGCAGGTGGCGCTGTGGGTTAAAGCCTCAGCGCCTAGGGCTTGCCGATCGAAAGGTCGGCGGTTCGAATCCCTGCGGCGGGGTGCGCTCCCGCTGCTCGGTCCCAGCGCCTGCCAACCTAGCAGTTCGAAAGCACCTCCGGGTGCAAGTAGATAAATAGGGACCGCTTACCAGCGGGAAGGTAAACGGCATTTCCGTGTGCGGCTCTGGCTCGCCAGAGCAGCAATGTCACGCTGGCCACGTGACCCGGAAGTGTCTCCGGACAGCGCTGGCCCCTGGCCTCTTAAGTGAGATGGGCGCACAACCCCAGAGTCTGTCAAGACTGGCCCGTACGGGCAGGGGTACCTTTACCTTTACCTTTTATCTTCAGAATTACAACAGATGGCAATTGGTTGCATACAAATACAATAAAAATACAATACATTGGCCACAATGCTTGTCTGGGGTTTGCCCCGGAGGAGGATGCACCCAATGGTTTCAGGGCCCAAAGTCATGTGTCATCACCGCATGCAAGTAGGAGTCAGATGTGATATATTGACTCAACTAAATATACAGTATTACATAAGTGCTATTTAGCAAAACTGAAATGAATATGCATGAATAGATGTGTGGGATTCCACTAATGAGTCCCATCAGAAGCCCTGCCCCAGGACATCTGCTTGCACAACTGTCTTCCTGTTTCCTTCTGCGAAAAATTATATTGGGAGGTTCCAGAGAACCCCCAGAGCAGCACACAGGGGGAGGAGAGGAGATCTTGGGCAGGTCACCATTATCTCAGCCTAACTTACCTCACAGGCTATAATGAAGTTAAAATGAGATACTCTCCCCAGGCATGACAACTTGTCTGCTTGCTGGAAAAATAGGGTACAAATCTGATAAAAGAAATAAATCTTGCTGTTCAATGTCACTACTGATGTAAGACAACTCATGACACTCCACTTGAGAGGTGTGCAGTTTTAGATATTAAAGCACTCAGGTACCACTTTAAAAATACTTCTCATACAATTGTGCCCTGCAAATTAAAAACACTTGTTTTATTTTATATGGAAGGGCAAAAAGTTAGAATTTCCTGAAACAGAAGGCAAATAGAGAAATCCTATTTTTTCCAAAGGTGTATAGGATCTTTTTACCTCTCATGTTCTCACATTTCTACAGTTATCCTGCACAGTGACTGCTGTAGAATCAAGTGTTATATATAATATTAAAAGGCACAGGACTTCAATTGTTCGCAAATAGAGCTTGCTTGGACTTGCTTGGACACAGAATTGTGTCCCTTCAGAATACCAGATTTTTCAGAATTGAGTTGCAAGAAGGTTGTTGGAGGGAAATGCATTTCTTCATAATGGACACATAGATGCAAGACATTAAAAAATGCTCTTTTGTGTTTTTAGCAGAAGTCTCAGATGGAATTATAGCAAAAGGTTACTTTTTGGTAAACTGTCATGATAAATCATTACACTGCAGGCAACATCTATCTTCCTTTTTAAGCATTACAGAGCTCTTTGCAGTATGTCATTTATTTATGCAATCCATTGAACAGGTGGAACATTTATACTATCCTTTGACCAACCCTGAAAAGAAAGTAGGGCTGAGCAAAATCTGTGCCTATATTTCTGCAGCATTTCCCACTTTGTGTCTCCAGCTAGCTGCTGGATTCTCCCCCATTAAAAAGCAATTGTGCAAACTGGTGTGCAACATCGCGTGATACCAGGTCATAAGAGTTATTGACTAGCTATGTCAATTGTCTATGGGAACGCACATTGGAATACTTTGCCCATTCAGAGAAGGGCAAAGGTGTCAGACATTAGACTAAGAATGCCTTTAACCAAAATTAACCTGTGAATTACTGGAGAATATATACCAGGCATTAGAAATTTATAATGCTTAAATGTGGATGACAAAAATTGCATGCCTGCACTATCTTATGACATATTTAAATTTGTGAAATAAAGTAGCATTAGTTCCAAGTGAAACTTGAGGAGCTGCCCAGGGCACCTGCAATTTTCCACACATATTTTCTATGAAATTTCTAAAAGAATGTTTGCGGGTTAGGTCCTTCAGTACAAGCTATTTCCATGCATCAGCACAGCAAATAATCCAGGAACTACTTTCAGTGCTTATCAAATCAGTTCAGGAATCTGTCCGGAAAATTATGATATGATCAAGTATTCATTTCAGGAAAAGCCTCTGGCACAGGAAGAGAGATTATTGAAGAACAACAGCAGGTTTGTGTTGCAAAACCCACTAGGACAAAATATAAATAAAAAATCACCAGAAGCAACTCAAGAAAGAAACTAATAAGCTGTTGTGTTATGCTGTAAAATTGGGGTTCTTCTGTCCCTTTTTAGAATGGATAGTTTAATCACAATGTCCCTGTTGAAATGTTGTTAGGTTTAAATTTAAAAAATATCTTTACTAAAGAGCAAATAAATTTTGCAAGATTTCAAGCTTTACAAAGTTCTTCAGTAGGCATAAAGATCTTGAGCTCCTAGTGTAACATGGTGGCTAAGACTGCTGTATGAACCAAAGGTTTCCCCAGTTAAATCTCATCTTGCCATGGACTCTGCTGGTGGCTTTTGATAAGCTGTCATCTCTTAGTCTGTGACATGAGGTTGGCAATTTAGCATTTACAGGCAATTTAGTATTTACAGGCAACCCAGGGTATTTACAGGCAACTCTCAGGGTGGCTCAAAACAAGAAAGGCAATGTTTTACAACAATAAAAGCATGTATACAGCATTTGCAGTGCATAAAAATGACTTAAAGCTAAGACATAAGAAAAGACCTAGGGAAATAAATAGGCCTTTGCCTGGAACCAAATAACAGCAAGATTCACATCAATGAGCCTCTCTAGGGAGAGTATTCCACAGCCAGGGTGCCATCACTGAAGTTATGCACCTCATAGCCACCTGCTGCATCACAACCAATGAGGGTGCATATTGAAGAGTCGTCCAAAGAGGTGCTGTTCTCTGTACAATCAGGGTTCTCTGCCTATGTAGCTACTAAAACAAACTACAGATCACACCTCAATGCAGAGCCAGATATTTGGTTGCAGCTGTCCCAAATTTAACCAGTGATAGCCACATTGTGCAAATCAAAACAGTCCCATACCTCTCATTAGAATCTAAGTTCCCAAGCTATGCTTTATCGTTCTTTTTCGATGCCAAGTGACATTTTTGGTTTTGCAACTGTAAAAAAAAAGTTTTAACTAGCATATATATGTAACATATTGTTGATTTACAATACCTGCTTTGAATTTGTTCTCAAATGTTTTGCCTTACTCTATGTTTTTTGTTATTGTTTTTTGTTTATGTAGTTAAGTAAGTTCCTTATTTCTCTGAAATAAGTGGGGAAAGCAACATTTTGAATGAAGTGAAACCCTGATGTTTAACATGCCCAAATGCTTAAAAGTACCCTCCATCATCAATACTACTATCATTCGGTTCAGTGCCTATGTAGGTGCTAGGTGAAATATTTTGAGAAAACAATATTTAACTTCCATTTTTAATGACTTTCAATGGGGAAAAATAAGTTTGGATCAAAATTTTGCTATATGATAAAACATCAACTAACAACTCTGTGACTTTAAAAGTTTGGGAACTGCTGTTGTACACAGGTTGCATTTAAAGCACAGCTGAAGCATGCCTTCTCTCAAAGTGCTTAGTGGATCCCTATAGTGGGCCTGCTATAAGCCTGTCCCATAATACTGGTTCTCTTGCAACATCTGTTGGTGTCCTATAAGAACATTAAGGTGAGGATTGCAGTATGTTTTAAGTGCATTGAGAAATCGTTTACTAGTGGGTCTGGTAACCCAGCTCTTTGCATTTGTGCAGCCCAGACAGGCACACTAATTATTTGACAGGGCTATATACCAGATTTCATACTCATTAGAATTTTTCTGTTTTTCCTATGCAGGAATCAAAAATGTCTCAGAGTTGTATAAATGAGACAATGGTTCCTTAAAGTACCCCCTCTCCAGAAAATTATAATTAAACTAAGAAAACTTATAAATAAATGAATGCTGAAAGAATTTTAAACTGGAAAAAAGAACCATGTTCATCATCTTCATACCTCCTCATACAACCAGGCTACTGTCTTTCTCCTGAGACATGGCAGAGACAACATGCAGCCCTAATATCAGGCACAGGTTCAGAGCAGTGTAAGGTTTCCCATTTCCTGATACACTTCAAAAGAATGCCTGTATTGCAAAGATAGCTTTGTTCTGGTTAGCATCAAGTTCTCAACAGCCTACTGATTTAGAGGGAGTTAAAGCTATCAGCCATGCCAGAGAGCACAAACATAGATCAGCATGCCTCTATTTCCAATGTTCAGCTGCGTGTGCCGTTGTTTGTGTAGCCAACAAAACACAACCCACAAGCAAGAAGAAGGTACCGTCAAGCTTCAGGGCACATCAAGGTTTTCAAAAGTACAAAAACCTTTAGGAAAAATAACTAATAGTGATCTCAGTTCTAATAGTGATCTCACTTTGCCGAGTGGTGATGACTGGGAACAGAACACCGATGGACCATTAAGGGAGAAAATAGAAAACTTTGTAGCAAGCTGCACTTGTAAATTCTAAAGAATGGTGCCTTTTCACAGGCCCATTCTAAAGCGATATTACACACAAACAAACAAAAATTCTTCTGCTGATTTAAAGACTCTTCCAAAATGCTTTACCTGGAATATAGTCAGAGTATCAGACCCAGCTCTCGCTTCTAGACACTATGGACTAGTGGTCATTTTCTTAGCTTTTTTTTTTTTTTTTTTTTTTGCAGTACTTCCCTTGAAACTACAAGGTTTAAATTTCTCTTTCCTCGGACAGAATGCACATTGTCTATACAGTAATCTTTTAAAAATCCACTAGAGTTGCAATTTCTATTGGGCATTGGTCTGCTGCCCACTCAAAGCTGGAAGCAAGCAGTCAGATTTATTTTAAAAAAAATTTTTTTTAGTTGTCTGCAACCAGTCCTTTTAAAAAGGACCCGTCATTGTGAGGTAGCAGTACCAGTAAAACAGTGGCTAGCTGGCATCCCTACATGTAATGCTCCTATAAAGCCAAACCTATTACTGACAAGAGTAGTTTAAAGAAGATGATACAGCTGATACCTTGGTTTAAGAACAGCTTAGTTTAGGAACAACTTGGATTAAGAACGCTGCAAACCCCGAAGTAGGTGTTTTGGTTCGTGAACTTTGCCTTGGAAGCAGAACATGTTCCGCTTCCTGTTGAGTGTTTTCCATTTGTAAACTGAGTCCCCCGCTGCTATGGAAAAGCACACCTTGGTTTAAGAACGCTTTGGTTTAAGAACGGACTTCCAGAATGGATTAAGTTCGTAAACAAAGGTACCACTGTACTGGACTTCCATAAGGCAATTTACCATGGTTCTGTCATCTAAAATATCAGCAATAAGAATTTCCCAATATCAAGGAAGCAGACAGGCCATAGCTAAAAACCTTGTGTCTCTTGTGGAGGTCATTTTTGCACTTTCATATGCACTGATCTAATTTGTATGTAACACTAAACTGTGGTTTAGCATTACATGCATGAGCCTCAGGGTCATGGGCTCCCCCCTTCCTTATTCTGCACAGTTACAAAGAGCTCAGAAGCATATTATTATTATTTATTAAATTTCTATACCACCCTTCATCCTAGGATCACAGGACAGTTTACAATATAGAAACACAAAAATAACATAGTAACAAATGAAAACAATAACTCCCCCCCCCAAGGGGCCAGGATTTAGGGAAAGACAACATCATGTTCTACATGGAATAAAACAAAACATTTCCTTTTATTGTTAGTAAATTCATAGAGAAATTTCTTAAAGAAGAAAAAGACACACTACACATCTTGCTTTAAAAAGAAACTATCCATGTTATCAGAAAGATTGTAGGTTTTTCCTTTTATTAAAAGATACACAGTATTTTGATCTTCACCTCTACTTCAGTTGCCCTGGATTTATGAGGTCACTTTCTTTAACTTCTGCATTTTTCTTCTCTTTCAAGTTCTACTTCCATGCAAATTATTTTGTCATATACTGTGCACTGGGAAAAATAACAGAGATCTGATTCTGTGGGATTTTTATCAGGTTTTTTAAAAGGAGAATATAAGATCTTTACAATATCAACTTTATATCCTGCCTTGGAGTCTCAAAATGTTTGTTCTTTCTGATAACATAAATTCCAGTACGGAAGAGTTCTTTGAAGAAAATCTCCTGTCTAGCCATTTTTGTTTTAGCCCAAGTAGAGTTTAATATTTATATTGTGTGATTAAGCCAAGTATCAGTAAGCATCCATCAAAGCATCTGCTCCTTATTTTTCTGATAGAAAACTTTATATAGCTATAGGTACCGTAACAGCTGCACTTCAGTAAATGCTATCAATCAAATTAAAAACAAACTTGGTCAAATGTGGCAATCCCAAGTCAAAATCCCACCTTAGACATAGTCACACCTGGTCTTTCTATACAGGCAGAGTAAGCAAACAGAATACAGAGAGCAAGTTATGTTTTTTAAAAAATTCTCCACATAAACAGAAATCCAATACAGCAAGCAAAGATCTGGACTTGAAGCCTTTGTGCTGATCTACTGCAGATCCCATCTGCATTATACATTTGAAGCATTATTAGACCACTTTAAGTAGTCAAAGATATCTAACCTTGCTCAAGAGATAGCAAGGGCTTCCAAACAATGGAGCTAGTGGAAAATCCCCCCCCCCCGCAATTTTAAGTAATTTCCTCCTCCCATTTTGAGCACTGGATGACACAATGTTTGGTAGGTCCCTCCCCACACAACCATATGAAGAGGTGTTTGTGGGGAATTCAGGAAGCTGCAGAAGGGGGAAGGACGAAAATCCACTTCATGAGCTTGCCTTCTATTTGCACAGCTCTGGATACAACCCAGTGTTTAATGGACTTACTGTTTTAAAATTCTTAGCAGCCCTGATAAGTTTTACCCAAAGAACAGCAATCATCAAATAAATAAAAGTAAATATGGAAAACCCCAGACCTCCATTCAATAAAATGGAAACAAAATATTTGGAAGACATTCCGTTAATGTCAAATGGGTCTAATTTCCACATACTTATCAGAGGAGTGACTCCAATAGGCCATTGTACAAGCGAAACAACTTCCACTCACAAAGCAGAACAGGCTGGGGAACTCCTACAGCTGATGGGGGGTGTATAGGGGCATATAGAGGGTAGGAAAGGAACTTGGGTTGTGCTGGTGAAAGTCACTGGGCTCCTGCAATGATCTGGTTGGATACAACACAGTTTGAGCTAGTATTTTAGCAAGAAATAACAGCTGCAGCTTGCTTGAAAAGCAAAGTGTTGGTGGAAATTGTCCCCGTCCCCCCGAAATTAGAATATATTTTATTCAGACTTTCTGAAACATAATTCTGGACTAGATACTATTCTTAAAGACTTGCTCTTTGTCTTCAAGTGTAGAAGCATCTGTGGCAAACTGAAACAGGGGACATTTATTAACAGTAGTACCTGCCAAAGTATAGCCCAGGTGAAATGCATGCAACTAGAGCTCTTAGTTGAAATATATACCCCATTCAAGTGGTCCACAGCCAGTTATTAAAAGGGACTTCTCTGTTGTTGCTGCTGCAATATTGAAAGAGATGTTGTTTTGAACAGCACATACACAGTGTTATGTCTTGGACAATTTAGGATACAAAGGTGTGATTGCAAAACCTACTGAAACAAAAAAATCCAAAATGTAAAATAATGACTCCATCTTTACATATCATGAACAGGTAGTGTAACTTTTATAGGGAATATCATCAGTGGGAAAAGCTGCATTGCTAGTAGTTTCAGACAGGTATTTTAAAACAAATTTAAGTTGGCCTCTGATTAGCCATGAAGTTCACCGGATAACACTAGATCAGTCACTGTCTGAACCTACATGTTTTCAGTCTACAAAAGCAGAGAATGAAACTTGTATAGTAGTAAATTACCCATGATGACAAACCCTCATATGGCAAAATATGCTGGTACATATATTTCCAAAGAACAGGAATGCAAAGCATAATACTCAGTGTTAGGATCAGCTGACAGTTACACGTGTGCAAACAGTAGTGTAGTAGTTATCACTCTGGACTCTAGCTAGGAATGGCTGTTTTCCAATTTCTCAAGTGAACAACACTGGTGAACAGTACTCCTGCTGAGTACTTTTTTCCTGCTGTGAACATGTCCCTCCATGTTCCTGAGTTCAACATGGGATACTTTCTTGTCCCCCTTTCCCCCAAGCACCCACCCAGAAAGCTTGCCTTACCTTTCCTTCAAACCTGGCCGTGCTTCCAAGTGACACCCGGATATTCCTTGGAGGTAAAGTAAATGCCGGTGCTTCTGTTGTAGCAGGAGACTTTAGAGAGGAGTGGTCCAGGGTCAATGTGGCTTTGGAGATCCTAGTAGTCGTTACCAGTTTCACATCCCCCATGTTAAGAGCTTTAAAAGCAGATGAAAAACAAGGAAGTACAAATGCCAGTTATTACTTCTATAGGGACACTGTCAAACCGCAGAGAAAATTAAATAAAATACCCAAGTCTTATTTATTTCAGAGGGAGAAGCAAGTAGGATGAAAGCTGAAAACAGGCAATTGTTTCTCAGAACCCTGAAGTGTTAAATCTCTTTCATCCAAATCAGTGCAAATTAAACGTGCTCAGGATTATGCCCAATAAGAAGACATTAAACCTATAGGAAAAGGACACCATTGCTCTGGAAACCCCTTGCCTGCAAGAACAATGAGATTTTTCAAAAAAGAAACCGAACACATAAAATAATTGATCCCTCCTTGTGTGTGAAAAACTGAAGGAATAACCAAGCTAAAGCAACTATAAAATAATAACCACAAGAGTTTAATGGGAAAGGGGTGGAGGGGAATCCAGCAACCTGAAAACTACTTGCATCAGTAATAAATAAATACAATCGTCTAGACGAAAAGTGTGGTTTTAAAAATGGACTGTCTCCATTTATATGGCTTTTCCAGGACAGGACAGACAAGAATTAACTGTACTATAAACAATTTTGCAACAGCAAGCCTCACAATGGGGAAGGGAAATGAACCAAAAGCCTAGAATTATGCCTACAGTAGTTGTGCCTTTTCTTTTCACTGATTATACAAACTGATTTCACAAAATGTGATGGCAAATCATCAGGGAAGGAGTTTCAGAAACAACTATGCAGCTGCATTTGGAAAGCTGGAGATTATTTTTTTGCTGTGATTTTTAATGTCTGCTAGATCAAAGTCATAGTGATTCCATACCAGCCACTGAATCCCCTTATAAATCTCCACACAATCAAATACAGTTTTTGCCTTGCTGTGGCACCACTCGTCACCAATATGAATTCTAGACCCCACTGAACCTTGCTCTGACTTGCTTTTTATTCTTGTTGCTCTCAGTCTCATTCAGTCCCTATATCTACTTGTTGGTCCCTCAAGTATCTTGCAGCAGCTATTTCCAAATTTTAGTAATGCAGTTCTTAAATCCTGCAATGACTTCAAGGCTCTCTTGCTTTTTGCAAGCAGGGGAATCTAGGCCTACTAGAAGAACAGCTGCTAAAATATTTTTTGATAAAGATTTTCTCCACAGTAAGAGCAGGAGGAATCTCTTTTAAAAAATGAAAACAGAGGTTAAAATGTTTAAAACATGCAATACCACACAAATTAAGCTTTTTGGCCACCTGGGTAACTAAGCAGCTGGATATCTACCGGTACATGCCAGCAAAGCAGACACACCAATAGAACTTCCTTTTTATATTCAGGTATGTAATGGCCACTAGCAACTTGCCTCTAGCAACTTCTTTCATGATTCTCAGAGTGGATTAACAATCACTCCCTCTTCACAAGGAATCTGGGAACTGTAGCTCTGTGAAGGGGATAGCGGCCGCAGCACCATTAACAAACTTCAATTCCCAGAATTCTTTGGTGGAAACCATAACTTTTTAAAAATGGTATCAGTGTTTTAAATATATGTGTGAATGTGGCCTTATCCAGGTGACACCGGGTGTACTGAACGTCAACATCAAGGATGGGGGCCAAATCTAGCCCCCTGAGGCCTCTCTACCTAGCCCTCAGAGCTCTCCCAAGGCTACCACCCCCTCAAGCCCTGCCTTGTTCCAGTGTGTTTTTGCCTAACTCAAATGTGTCCTTGAACTTTGATAACTCTGCTTGCTTGCTTGCCTGCTTGCCTGCCTGCCTGCCTGCCTGCCTGCCTGCCTGCTTGCTTGGAAGTTAGAAGTAGATGCGTGAGAGTATACAGATTAGCTTACTGTACAAATTTAACATTTATGTTCATTGCTTCATCCAATTTTGTCAGTTTTGGCCCCGTGAAGGTTTCCCACAAGGGAATGGGAACCTCGAGCTGAAAAATGTTTTCTACCTCAGTAGTGTACAACGTTATTAAAAAGGGTAAGTGATGAATTTTTAATGGACAAGACTTACGTAACGATTAAAAGAAAAGGTGGGGATCTCTGGCATGCTACATGTCCAACAGTTTCAGAAATGTATGTGAAACAGCAAGCAACACCTCTGTCCTCATCTGCTGACATTTATAAGGCAATAGCCACGAACACAAAAAATAATCATCAACAACTTTGTGCAGTTCTAGGCAATTATCGATTTATTAGGGAAAGGACAAAATCACTAGTTCACAGGGAGGAAAAATGTGGACCTTAAGTCAAGAAATTAATTTCCCTTCTTGTTTTTCCAGTAAAATAAAAGTCTGAGATCACAGTTGGATCCCATTCATGAGACTGTCCCAAGAAAAGTAGACAATCCACTTTGATTTTTTCACACATATAATTGTTTTCAAAAGTCACAGTACAATTACTAAACATTACGTAGTCTATTCTGTCCTGTGCAGTCACAAAACCTAGAGAACCTTGCAGCTGAGCAATCATAGCCTCTGTTTCCCCCTATCTGAATGTGCACACACACAACTATAGCTCCAATGCTTTTCTCCAAGCTATCGCATGCCTTGTCATGAGGAATGCCAAGGGCTCCACAACCATAGGTTGTTAATGCTAAGTTATTACAGAGGTGACACTAGGGTGAGGACAAGCATGCTAAAGGCTGGAATGCCAGAATGGGATAGAATCTGGCTTACAGGAAGGAATGCATAAAGGCACCTGGATTCCATTTTCAAGTTCTCCATGAGTGCTCTGAAATCTAGGTAAAAGATTGCTACCCTCCACCCACCAGCTGCTAACTGAAAAATTCAGTGCATTACCCACACCTGAGAAAGAAAAATATTTTCATCCATAAGCCTAAAGGTAAAGGTAAAGGGACCCCTGACCGTTAGGTCCAGTCGTGACCGACTCTGGGGTTGCGGCGCTCATCTCGCTTCTGGGTCATGTGGCCAGCATGACTAAGCTGCTTCTGGTGAACCAGAGCAGCACACGGAAACTCTGTTTACCTTCCCGCCGGAGTGGTACCTATTTATCTACTTGCACTTCATGCTTTCGAACTGCTAGGTTGGCAGGAGCAGGGACCAAGCAATGGGAGTTCACCCCGCTGCGGGGATTCAAACCGCCAACCTTCCAATCGGCAAGTCCTAGTCTCTGTGGTTTAACCCACAGTGCCACCCACGTCCCTATCTGCACCCTACCTGCACCCTAGGACCTTCAATGGATGAAATATCAGTAATATATTTGTATATTGTATATTTTTCCTGGTATTGAGAAATGTTCCCTATTGCCATTAGAAGCAACAACATAAATGGGTGTAGATGTGTAAAATCAACACTGTATGATATCCACAATCAGGACCAGAAAGAAAAATGTAGCTGACCTCCTTTAGTAAGCATAGTGACACACTCAGTGAAGATGGGAGCAGGGCGTGGGTTGATTTAATCTTGGCCATTCCCTGCCTAAAACAACAAAGAATTCGGGGATTCTCTACATGTGTTAAGATAAAATATAAACCCACAAGGACTCTTGATAGTGAAGCTCCCTGTGACGACTTATTCCCTCACCTAGGTGTAAATTAAAGATGGGGCATGATGGAAATGAAAACTGTACTTTTATTAAGTAGCACTCAAAGAGGGATAAAAAGCATGGAAGTGTCACAATTAAAAGCACAGTACTTATTTTCTGTCAAAAATGCTGTTTCAGGTTGAAAGAATAACTTTACTTTTAATTATCCACAACAGAAGTGTTTCTATCAAAATTATCTCCTCCTAGAAAGGAGCTTTCCACTTTTACTCTTCCTGTAAAAGCACCTCTATCCCCTTTTGGGGACCTTTTCCTCAGGAAATTAAACAGGTTTATCCTGCCTACCAAATCTCTAAGCCAGTGTTTCCCAACCTTGGGCCTCCAGCTGTTTTTGAACTACAATTCCCATCATCCCTGACCACTGGTCTTGCTAGCTACGGATGATGGGAGTTGTAGTCCAAAAACAGCTGGAGGCTGGTTGGCCGTTTCTCCTGCCTGTCTTAATTTGGTTAAGGATGAGAGGATGAGAGACCATCACAAGCACACAGTTGTTGCGGGTGTTGTTTGTTTGTTGTGGCCACAACTCCCACCCCAAATCAGATATTTTGGGACAAGCACTCCCACCATCACAATATTCATAATACGCCCACTGTTCCAAACAGACTGACAACCCCTGAACTAGACATTTTTTAAATAGCAGATTATTCCCTCACAGTAGCTCATTAGATAACCCTGTCTTCAAGCAAAGCTACATTAACTATAATAACAATGCTGAATATGGCACAACATCCACGCAAAAAGATAAAAAAATACAGATGCACAACATAATCCTTTCTAAAAAGAACACAGATCCTTACAAATTCTCACACTATGAGCCATAATCTTTCTAATACTGAGACAAGCTGAGCGCATTTCAAGCATTTTCTGTCAGGAAACTGCAGCCCAGCCCCACTGCCTTCACACCCTCCCCTCACTTTCAGCCTCTCTACATGCAGAAATAAAGGCCGGAAACAAAAAGATTAAGTCATAACTAGCTGCTCTCACCATAAATTTGTGGCAGGAGGTAAATGTGTACCGCCGGCTTCCTACATAGCTGTTTGATTACATTAGGTTTCCTTTGCCCCAGTCAGAAAAAGAGGTGAAAGACGGAACTTAGATGCAGCCACTGTTTACAGCTTAAATTTATTATTTATTATTATAATAATTACTATAATTACTATCATTATTATAGTTCATTCCACAGCACTGCAATGTGGATTTTTGCTACTGTTTTGTATTGTATTGTACTGTTTTGTATTGTAAGTCCCTGCTTGGCCCAAACATACATTAGAAAACTCGGCAAAAATGTTGCTAGAAATTTTATTATCCTGGTTACTTTACACCCACAAGGTAGGACAACTAGTTGCAAAAGGGACAAGAATACCTCTACCTTTAACAATGGGAAAGACAAAAGCATTTCAGCTGATTTAGCTTCACTCACCTCTGTATGACAAGCTGCATGCAGCTTTCAAAAATTTCCCACTTCCACACAACTGTAAGGGTACAGGAGGAGCCTTAGCTTGCCTTGGCTTATTGAGAGAGCCAGCGTAATCTGCTCAGCTGCAGAGCACAAAGGAATCAAGTGCTCTGAGATTAGAAGATATCTGGAGGGGTGGCCCATCCCATTTAGCTACCAAAGGCAAAACAGGAAATGCTGCCCTCTGCTCCCCCACTGCATCCCCCCACTTTTGACAGTCACACCTCAGTTCTTGTTGAGCTTGATGGGTGTCAGGGTGCCCCTCAGAGCATTGCTGCCCACTAGGCTTCTCTGCCCATGGGTAGGGGAGACGAACAGCAACACTGCACATCTCCCCCTTGGTGGTGGAGCGATGCCTTTTGCACTTCTGCCATCTGAGGTGGGCACTTCATCCTGCCTCATGGGTGTGCCATCTCTACTAATCTGACACTCCACCCTCTGACTCTTAAAGCAGCATCCGTTCCCCAATTAGGATTGCCAGTAAATATATCATTCTTAAAAGGTGCGCTTTTAAACATTTGCCTCATAAAAAGGACCCCGATACTACACATTGTATCTCTTTTGAGGCATACCAAACACCCATCTTCTCTCTGCCACAATCCCTTCTTAGCACACTTCTTTATGCTAATCAGCCGAACAATTAAGTGTTGCACTACTTTAGGTAAGGTCAAATGACTGCCACCTGGTGCATTGTCTGCCTAAGCTCTATTTTGTACAGCTCTACTAGGATTAGTAACAAGGAAAGGCTCCCCTCGCAAAACTTGTGTGGTTTATTGCAGCGCAACCTCAAGAAAGCCACCTTCTTTCCCTCCCTCTGGACTGCAATATAAAATTTAATTAAGAACATTTACTACTAGAGTTGCCAAGCTAAAACCTGGAGACTTGTCTTTTATCTATAAAACTGCTGCTGAATCAAGGGACACAACAATCTCTCAATTATTTTTCCTCAGCTCTTCAACATGCTAGATTCATACATGGATTTAGAAGGATAGGAAGAATCTCCAAGTTGCAACACTATTAACCACTTCAGAGGTTTTTATGGAGTTATAGCAGAAGAATTTACAACTTGCTTTCGAGTAACATGTCTGTAAGGAAGGTGCAACGCCATAACACATCCTGCCAGTGTTAGGGTGACAGGCTTGTGAAAATATAGATTTATTTATTTTTTTTTAAATTAAGTATATAGCTGACAAGTAATAATAAAAGTTGTAGGAAGGGCCTTGAAAGCATGTTTTCACCCATGTTTGTAAAAACTCAGAATGCAGCAAGTAAGTAGTCTTTGGTGCAATTTCAGGGCCCCTTGTTAGGAATCGACCATTATACATACAGATGTATGCACTGTATTATAATCTTTCTAAGAATCTAGTGGTCTCGTGCACAGACCCCATCACTCTTCAGAGAGCAGAATTGTAGTCTAGGAATGCAGCTATACATACCTGTCAATTCCGTGCTTTGGCAGAGACACAGCTGATTTTAAAAGTAGCCTGGTGAAGTCTATCAGGCGCCACCACTCTTTTCATCTCCAATTTTCAATTTTAGATACCATTTTTTAACATTGCTGCACATGCACAGACTTTTTTAAACAAGAAAATAAATGTAGGTAAACAAAGGTGGTTATACCCAATGGGGCTGAAGAACAACAGAACTCATTCTCTGTTTTTCTAACTGGAAACTGTGGCAGGTATGGCTACACTACCCATGGCTTCCTAAAGAACGTATTTTCTTGCTCAATCTTATGTTGTAATTGTATTCCCTGGGAGTAAGTTTTATTGAACTTGAGGACTTACTTCTGAGTAGACAATGACATGCGTAAGAACTCCACTATTAATATCTCTATGCCAAGCCTGAAGTGGTTAAGATATTGCTGGATTTTTAAGTGCAAATTACATGTATGTATTAATGTTGATTAAACCAGAGTTCTACATAAAGGGCAAATTATATCCACTGAAACTAATGGGCCTACTTAGTCATGTTCATTCATTTCAGTGGGTCTATTCCAAATAAAACTTAGGGCTCATCCACACTTAACTTTGCTCCATGTTTCTAGGCACAGGTCTGGGCTTTCCATGTCTGCGTCCAAGCACTTTTCCCCACTACTTCCCCCATGAAAGCAAACAGCAAGTCACAGAAAACCTGAATGGCTGTTTGCTCCAATTCAGTGGTGCAGATTGGGTTTCCTGGGGAAAGTGGCAGGGCAAAAAGAAAAAGAAAAAGCTCTTGGACAAGGACTGGGAAAGTGTGGACCTGTGCCTGGGAAGCACAGGGCAAAAGGTAAGTGGGGGTGAGCCTTTAGCTGAATACTACCCAGCTGAATAGTACTGTAAATGAATTTTAAACCAGGACATCCTTGCATGCCTAATCTGAAACAGCAGATTAGGAAGTAGCAAATCAAGCATTGACCAAAGAGGAGGAAAAAAGTACAGCTGCTAGCTTTAAAATAATTTTTAAAAGAGCAGATAAAATGTGAAGCACACTGCACATTTTAAAGACAATGTTCTATATTCAAGAGCTATTTTATAAAAGCAGAATGGAAATTGAAACAAGTGGGAGATCCATATGGTAAGCAGAACATGAGAATCCAGAGGGAAGTGAGGAGGGAGTCGTAGGCATTTGTGGTGGCAAATACTCCAGCTGCATCAGAAACATATGTTATGATTCTACACCATGACAGAAGGAGGTAACAATCTGTAGATGTTACAGGGCAATTTAAGTCTTAGTGATTATGCCGGATGTCCCATCTTATAATACATAGAATTTATTCTTAACTACGGAAAGGCCCATTGAATACACACTTCTGGTGGTGGTTCTGTGTAGCTTCAGTCCTCCTTCTCCCAATACCATTTACCAGTTCCAGACTGCCTCCCTTCATGCTGTCTTTCCCAAGCAAACACATGAGTTTCATGCAGGAACATGGGAAACTTTGCATTGGTTCCCTATCTCTCACCACAAAGTTAGATGTCATTTGAGATAGGATGGAAAATAGGCAACATTCCTTCAGTGCATTAATTTCTGTTTGTTGGTTACAGCAGCTATCTTGCTATCATTATGGTAGATTACTGTCATTATAATTTTTACAGACCAGAAACTGAACTTTAGGGTGCTTCTGGACTAAGCAAGGTGCATGATTTCTCAAAAGTAAGGCCACAGAGATCAGTGTGATTACCGTAACTATAAAGCGAGAGTGGGAGAATCTCAATTTCAGGTTATCTCATTTTCCAGTCTTTGCATTAAAAAAAAAAAATCCTCACGAAAATTTATCAGCATTTTATTGTGAGTTTCCCCTAATACACATTTTTCTATGCAATTTGCCCTGATATCACATTTTTGCAAAACAATTTCCCCTAATTCAATGCAATTTTGTATATTATTTCCACTAATATATGCCACTTTACGGCGATTATAAACATTTCTGTGCATATTGCTTCGCCGGAGAACTGCATTGCAAAATTCAAAGAAGTGTGAATTTCAAAAGATGGCTGTGTGGAAACAAACTGAATTTCTCCTCCATCAGGTACATGTTTTCTAAGTGGCAATTCCACTCACACTTATTTTGAAGTAAGCCCTGGAGAACCTATTCCAAGTAAATGTGCAGAGAATTGGCCCATAGGTTCCTCAGCATAGTAGCTGAAAACCTGGTAGTAAAATAGGCAATATCTTAAAGAAATAGTACCTGTCATGACAGCAGTTTGGGAGCTATTGCTAGAATGGTAGAAATGAACTAAAAGCAAGCATCACAGTTGACCTGACTTGTACAGGCATATAAAACCATCAAACACCAGTTTTATATCTCTTTAACCATCAGTCTCTCTCCCAAAGTCTACTGGAAATTGTTAGTTGAGTGAAATGCGAGGTTTCCTAGGACAAGGGAATGACTATGAAACTAGCTTTAGTCTCTTGTGCAGATATGCTTTGGATGCCTACTTAAGGCTCTTTGGCTCAAAAATAATGCTAAGTGTTGTAAACTGCACCCTTAACTAATATACTGCAATTTCAGCAGATGTAGCTTGCACAACCACTAGTAAAGGTGCAGGGATCCTGTCTCTTCATCAGCTGCCTTCCCTAGACAGACTGGACATTTGCAGGGCTGCATGAGTCCCAAAGTATGTGACAAACCAAATTCTCCAGTGGATAGGCCAGCTGGTTTCACAGTGAGTACACATGCAGGTGCGATAAAGGATAGGAGTGAAAAGGATAAAACTAACCTACAGACTCTTTACCTCTCCACAGGCACTCTCTCTTTTCTCCCAGCCAAAAACACTTCCTGTACTAAAGCTGTGCATGAAACATTTCAGGGAGGATTCTACTCTCCTCACCCATGTTGCTTTAAAAAATGCATCTCCTGCTTCTTCTCCCTCCAAGGATTGGGATATATTAATGTATAAACGCTCAGATTTGTTGCCTTCCCATATAGTTCTGTCCTGACAGCTGGGTAGGGAGGGATGCAAACTGAGAACATTTAAATTCCAACTGCACTATGTTAAGCCCAGTTGTTGTATACAAACATGTAATGTCTGCAACTGCAAGCATCTCACTGCCATTTTTCATTATTGTAGAGAAAACTCACAAAGCAGGAACAACCTAAGTTTTGCTAAATCTCCTTATTATAACGGCACCCACCTAGAAAATATACCGTAATCCAACACCTTATGAAATCAACAATGATTTTACCATAAATGTCTTGTTGTCTGAATATCTGATTTTAGAGAACTAACCCTCAAATCTTTTACTTGGAGTCTTACAGCAATTCTGTAATTCACCCAATATGTCTACTTGCACTTACCTCCATGTGCCATTACCCAGTTCATCTTGGAAAAAAGATTCTTTGTCAGGATATTGTGTGATCTCAGCTATATTTAAGAAAAGGGGAAGGTTCCTGAAGAAACTTGAAGTTCCCTATGTTTAAAGAGCTAATTTCATTTCCAACAGTTCTTGTAAGGTACATATATTCAAAACAAGTCAATGCCAGGCAGATAACAGCACAGCAGGAGGACCAGTCTTTCTTGAACAAACTGAAATTTGCCACTGAGTATAGACTTGTTTTCAGCCTTGTAGTCAATGACTGTAAGCTCCATAAACTGCTTTAATAATAGCACCACTAAGCTCTTAAATAGCACTTTCTACCCAACCCAGGGCCTTAAAGCCCTTTACACACAATAATGGATTAAACCTCTCAATGCCAGTTGAAAGCATGCAGGGGGGAGGCATTGCAACCTGCATTTCAAAGATATGGAAACCATGGGCAAGCTGAGCTCTAGCATCACACTAGGGTACCCAAGTAAAAATGAAGGCATCTTTAACTGCTGATAGCCTTTAGGTAAGTATATTTGTTCCTTTGTGCATAAAGATGTTTCTGTTTGCTCTATAGGACTTAAGAGATCACATGGAACCAATTTGAGATGCCCATGGACACATTCTGGAGCAACATCTGGAAGGCTGGAAGTGCATTTCTACCTATATCTGATCTCACTGGAACTAAGCCTAAGGTATGTCATGCTCATCTGATAGCTATATGCAGGTAACCAGGTCAGGAGGCTGGGTCACAGCACTGAAATAGTATCTAAGACCAATTGCTCAAGGTCATCACCACCTTTTTTGATCAAGGCAAGGCTCCCACCATCTCTGTATAGAACTGTTGCCTCACCTCCTTTCAAATAAGTCATCCTAACCAGTTTCCATATTAGAAAGCATACTAGGTTGTGACTACTGGCTACCCACCTACCAAGTGTCATTCTCCACTAGAATAGTTGTACTTACGATGCTGCCAAGTTTGACAGACAATTCACAAGGACAAGTTTCTCCACATAAACATGTATACAGTACAGGCAACTCGCATCATAACATGAGGGCTTGGTTCCAAGAATTGTGCTGATAGGTGTAACTTGTGTATAGCCAGAATTACTCTAGCAGCTGCCCCACAGTGAGCTAGCTTGCCTTCTATAAGACAATCTCCTCACCCTAACTCTAAAACTAGGAAGGGCTTGAAGCAGGAAGAGTAGTGACCACTTCCGTGCAGGAGAAGTCTCAGGTTGTAGGCACACAACCATCAGGGGAGGGTATATAAGCTGGCAGGTGGGGTGGGGTCTCACTGTTACTACAATTGCTCCACAGGGTGCAGATCTGTGGTGGACTGTTGCTTAGTGGCATGTGTGCAGGTGTGCATCCCAAGCACTGCCAGAGTTGCTGCAAGCGCTTCTTTTGTCAGTAAAGACTTAACTATCAGACATGTGCCTTCCGTAGCTGGGGTGGGCCAGGGCAATACATCTCCTCCAGGCAAGCAAAGAGGGCATGGAGCAAGCCAGTGAGGGAGGTGGCCCAGGTAGTCCCAATAACCTGCCTTGGATTAACAGAGTGTTTTCCATAGGTTCTGCCCCTAGATGCACATACTACATCCTTTTATCACTGGGCTCCCCATCCCCATCCTGCTGGGTTTAAGGGACTTCTCAACCCAAATTCACCAGCAGCAGCACACAATTTCTGGCTATGTACAGAGATTGAAAGCTCCCATATCAACCCACCCTAATTCATCTCTACTTCAATTAATTTGTTATCTGATTTGCAAAGAATACATCTGTCTAATTAAGAACTCCATATATGTTAGTACAATAAGTTTTAACTTCACAAGTTGTAAGTAACTAGCAAGGTTGGCCCCCAAAGAGTTTTGAATCTGTTTTATATCCTTCCTTCATTCTGTGGGCCCAGTGCATTCTTTTCACCAAAGGGTCACCATTCAAGTAAGGCAGGGCTTCTCAAAGGCTTTAAACAACAAAAGCGATGTCCAGATGTTTCCAGTAAAGCCATAGGTTAGATGTAGCAGGGCAGATTGTTCAGAAGCAACATTAAAAGGGCCTCTTCTGTTCTTTCGAATTTTGGATTCTGGATGTGACAGACAACACATAAGATGAGCTTTGTTCTGATAAAGTGGGGGATACAGATACATAAGGATGATAAAAGAGTGCAAGGAATAGATTTGGAATGCTTGGGTTTTGCAATCTGAAGCTTTTCTAGACAGCTGCTGAACAGAGTTAAGTCCCTGATACTGGTGAAATTTAACATTTTACAAAATAATCGTGACTGTGGTTTTCCGCACTCCACTACAGAAAGATGGGTTACAAGTGCCATTCTGAGTTTTTGGATTGTGAAACCAATTTAAATGGGATTGTTTCACTTTATTCAACTGGATTTTCACTACATTTCACTCCCAAATCAAAATTCTAAATCCCAGAAACCCAGTTTCCACAATCAGAGCAAAGTTGTGCTCATTGTTATGCATTGTTAGAAGATTTCATTTTTGAAATGAAATTTCATTTTCATTTTTGCTTATTTATTTAGCAACAGCAGTAATTTTGACTTTCATATATATTCCAAAATTAGTTGAAAGGCAGGGTAGGTAGCAAGGAGGCAGAGATAATTGGAGACACACACAGGGAATACTAACAGACGAAGGGAAAGTTTGCAGTGCCCTATTGCCCTACTGGCCAATAATGCCATAAGCTAATGCCAGAGGTGGGATTCAAGATGACCTTAACAGATTGGAGAACTGGGCCAAAACTAACAAAATGAATTTCAGCTGGGATAAATGTAAGGTTCTACACTTAGGCAGAAAGAAACAGCTGCATAAATATAAGATGGGGGCATCTGGCTTGCCAGCAGTACATGTGAAAAGGCTCTAGGGTTCTTTGTAGACCACATGCCTAACCAGTGTAATGCAGCAGCAAAAAAAGTTCACATGTGCTTCAACCCCTTTTTGACTTATTGTTGATTTTAATTTTCTTTTGAATTTTTTTATTCTTGTTTTTAAATGTTTTTATTGCTAATTTAAATGTTACATTCTTTTTGTAAAATACTTAGAGGGTTTTTTTAACAGTCAAGTGGTATATAAATCTTGCTAAATAAATAAACTGGACTCTGGACATACAGACACAGTGAGCAGAGTCTGGACACACACTAAGTCGCTTCCTGCTCTTCCTTGAAGGTTCGAAGGTGAAAGATTCTACCACTATCTCAGGCTGTTTTTCACACAACTAAACTGCTCTTATGACAAGTAAATGTTTAATATCCACTGTGAGCCTTTCGTCCCGCAGCTTAAGCCAATTTGCTTGTTGTCTTTTCCATAGCAGAAAGAGTAAACAAAAGCTTTCCCCCTCTTCTTCCTAACACCCTTTTTCATGTTAGATAACTGTCAACATCTCCATTCAATCTTTTTGGTCATAGGAAAAGCTCCACGCTTCCTGCAACTCCTCCCCACTTGCCCTCTAGACATGTCTTCTTCAACCTGGTGCCCACTCCAGATGTTGTTGGACTCCAGCTCCCATCAGCCCCTGCCAACATGGCCAATGGTCAGGGATGATAAGAGCTGTAGTTCAAAACACCTTGAGGGCATCAGGTTGGAGAAGACTGCTTGTCATTCCTCTGGGTCTCCACTGAATTCTTTCCCATTTGTCAACCATCCTTCTTGAATTGTGATGCCTAGTTTTAATTTGTCTAGTTATCAAATAAAATCCTGCTTGATAGGATACTGAAATATAGTGAAAGTAAAACTACAGAATATGTCTTCAATATTATATAATTTGCATTGAAATTATGTTACCTTTTAATAGAAAAATATTTTAAAATAAATATCAAGATGCATATTTACTAGAGAACCACCTTGTCATGTCATATGACAATTTTAACTTTTAGATCAATGGACAGCACAATCCTATGCATGTTTTACCCAGCAAAGTCAATGAGTTTTACTCCCTACTAAGTGTGTTTAGGGTCGCAGCCAAATATTTATTCCCCCACTCAAAGCCATTACCAAATCTATTGATTGTGCTAATTAATCATTAACTGCTCATACTTCATGGAGGTGACCAACTCCTGGGAAAGTATGAAAAAATCAATGAAAGTTACTATGAATCCCAGTGAAAAAGGCCTGCCCACCTACCAACTGCACTATAGTTGAGAGAAAGATATTTGCATAAGAAAATTTTGTATCTTGACAGTAGAAAGAGAAGATACACAAAATAGCAAGACCCATGGACTCTTAATACCTTGCAGTATAAGTGTCAGACAAACCCGTTTAAATGAGCTAAAGAAGGTCATGCATTCCTAATTTTGATCACTTAGGTCAACAGGTTAGAATAACAACCGGGACAGGTTTGCATGCTGACATCATTATGGTAGGGATGTTCATACAATTCATTTATCAAAGTGCTCGTCACAGTGGGAAACTGGTTTCTTGTCCATTACCGCACATTTTTCCTACTTCTACACTGCATGGCTGTTTTCCTTTACTAATGTTTCCTGCTTAAACTGATGTAGTACAAATTGCTATAAAGTTACCCTGAGAGGCCAAATGGCAGTAAAAAATCATCTTATTGTTTACCAATATGATGTAAGAACACCAGTAAGAGGTACACATACATATTTATATAAAGGCATTTCTGTAGATATATTTATATAAATATAGGTGCTATCAATAAGCATAGATGTGCATGATAAACCATGCAGAGTGAGAAATTCTAAGCAAGGTGGTGATCACACTCACCTCTTGGGGTTTGCACTTTCTATAACGCCTTCTACAAGCACTGTAACCATGCTTGATAGACCTTTTCTAAAAGCATATAATGGCCAAGGAGGTGTTGCTCAGTACTGATTATATTAGCCACAGTTACCTCAATACTTTGCCAAACAGTACCTGGCTGCCTTGCCAAAATTACAGCTAAATGGCGACAAAGCCAATGGGAACAATCCCCATTGGCCTTAGATTGCCTTTAGATCAGAGCCTTGGCAAGGATTGCTAAGTATGTGTGTTGTGAGATTCTACCGTTAGGCACTAGCCATAATAATACTTTCCACATCTGTGGAAATTAGACACTTTTTGGAAAGTGTTTCCCTTCCACTGAATATGTTTTGACCAAAAGCTTTGCAAACTCTCATCATTTCAATTTTAAACTATGAAGCCATTTTACCCAAGAGCTCTGTTAGGGAGAGGGGGATAATACTCAAATAGGACTTAGTCTCTCTTGATACAGAAATGAAGCAGATAATCCTTAAAGGTGGTTTCCTGTTGCAACCCGGGGAGGGGGGGTGTTCTCTAAAGGCAGGTAATCCTTACTGTTAAAAGTTTGAATTAAACATTTTTGCAGTACTGTATAAGCGTACAATTAAAGGGACTGTTTTCCTTGACTTTTCTTATGATACACTACACCAGCCCCCAACAAATTGAGCAACACATTCAAAAGGGGTCAGGAACCAGAGAGGATGCCAGCAGAACTCTGCACGATATACTTAAGATAGAACATGTCATTCACCAGACAAAACGGCGTTTATTTCAACAGATCAAATGAGACAAGCCAAGAAACCCTTCAAATATCTCCAGGAGAAACACATCTGTTATCCCACATGCATAAAGAATCTACTTGCATATTGTTCACGTTACATCTTCCTCTGAACTTGACGCAGGTCATTTTGAAACTATGCACTAAATAAAATACAAGTTTCCGAGATACAGACAAGGGCGTAATTTTGACCACATGTTTGCCAAGAATGCCAAGTCCTCAAAAAGGTGTTGCTGTTGTGTGTTTTTTTTAATGTTAACTAAACAGAAATTGTTCTCTAGCTTTTTAAAAGTATTTCATAAGTTAAAGTGCTATTCACCTATAATAAAAATAGACAGCTTCAAATACAAACTGTAGCTGTATATCTCAATTTTATAAAGTCATTATGTCAATAAATACTGAGTAGAAAATTTAAAATTTGAGGCAGATTTACCACTCCTAACGCCTAGTAAGGCAGGCAGCGTTCCTATTAATATGCCTCTTTAGGGTAACCTCTCCCCCTCCCTTAATGCTGTTTTTCACCAGCAATTGATATTTAGTGGCATATACTGCCTCAGGACATGGAACAATGGGAGGAATCACAGAACAATGGTAGAGCACATGCTTTACATCCAAAAGGTCCTGGCTTCAGTTTCCAGTTGAAATGAGATCAGACAGCAAGGCTGGAAAAGCCCCTTGTCTGATGGCCCTGAAGAGTTACTGCCCTACAGAGCATCTAATACTGTACTAGGGTAGATGTAGCAGGGACCCGATCAAGAAAAAGCAACATTTTATGCTCAGGTTTCAGGTATTATGTTTTCTAGTACTGTATTGTTTCTTTTAGAGATGATATGAGTCTTTAATACAGACTCACATCAGGGCCTATGGAAGTAAAATTTTCCTTAATACCTGGTGGTTGTAAGGCCTGGTCCAAACAGGCAGCTTGCCTCTGTGGGTTGCTGATTGGTACATAACCACATTAAAGACAACTTCATTTGGCAAGCTGTTTGTGTCTGCAACAATCTTAACCACACTAACCAAACCCTTGGTTACGGTGGCATACCTGAAATCACCAGAGCAGTGTCAGAAGCCGCTTCGCATAAACAGCTTAGCCCACAAAGCTGATACAGGTGTAATAGAAGCAGCTACGCATCTGCCTGCCTGGCTGCAGGTATAATTTAGGCTTCAGGAAGTTAATAAAGAAGGAACTATCAGTCTTGATTGAAGTTGATTTGTGTTTCCTCAAATGAAATGAAATGAAATGAAAATGTTGCATTTCTCCATTGGGAAACATAGAGGCCTGTCTCAGAAACATTTTGAGCCCTGATTTCAAAAGGCAACAACATAGCTAAAAGAACCCTGTAAAAAAAGCTACACACCCCACTAAATCTTGCTGTTATTTGGTACTATGGCTGACATCCCATGATCTCCAAAGAAGAAAAGTGCTAATGATTTTGAATACTGGAAAAAAATACATCAAGTTCTTGGAACTATGCAATACTTTCACAGATCTTTCTACTTCTTGGAACCCCAACCTCTCCAGCACTATTAGTATCCTACAGTGTGCCTAAAATGACATCATCCTATGAGATGGAAAATGAATATTAATATTCGAGTTTTGAACTATACCAGTTCCTTTTACACGTACATCCACATGCTAGAGGTTAAGGTGGTCAACAAACATACAATTGCTGAGCAACTAGAGTTGCACATAAAGCCTTCATTTTGAAAACAAACAGGTCAGATTACAAAAGAAAAGGTTGCACACGTATTGCCAGGATCGTAATAAAATGCATTCAGGAAGCTTATACCATGATGTTGTGAAGTCATAAAATAATCAGATATGCCTGGAGTCTTGGAAAGAGCCCATGAATTGCTTTAGGATTGGCAGCATTCATGTGTTGGTGACTTATTACTCTCCCTGTACATGGAGCGGGGCTTCTTTAACGAAGGGCAAATAAAACAGAAAATAAAAGTAAGAGAAGAGTAGAGTTCTGGAGTTACAGTACTTTACTCACTGGCTCTAGTTTCTCTCTTTTCATCAAGAGTAGCATGCTGAAGTTCTGCCTGGCTTGTACCACTATGCTTTCCCACTTCTGCTGCCTTTCTGCTATGGGGACAGGAGACTCTGTAACTCAAATTGCTGCCTCCCCTTCAATACTTCAGAGGGAAGTCTTTCTCCCTGCCCAATCAGAGAAAGCATGGGTGTGTCATTTGAAGCAGGAAGCACACATACATACATACACTTTTCCTTCTGGGGCTGGCTAACCAAGCTTCCTTTGAGGTGGACATGCAATGAGTCCTCTATTTGAAGGGCTGGCCAATCCGAGATAGGGCAGGGATATTGAAGTTGCCAATCGACAGGTGGCTCTGGATAGCAGACTGAGCAAGGATACTGCTCACCTATTCACAGTATTTCCCATTATGGTGAGATGTATTTCTATAGTTGTCATTGCTAAATTTGCATCTATGCATGTAAATTAACATAAGCAAATTTTATGCATTTGCATTTTTTATGTATTGGGTGTTTTTTTGTTTTTTGTTTTGTAGAACACAAGTGGCTACTCAACTGCCCTGTTCACATCTTCCTAGAGTTGTTTTTTACTAGCTCCCTATCCTCCCACCCAGCAATTATCAAGAGCGCAAGAGACTGGCCAAGTCAGTGCAAGTCAGCATTATTCTGTTGGTGGCAGATGGGTATGGCTGATAGAGCAGTTTCTTCTCCCTGCCTTAGCTAGCATAGAGCTGGGCAACCTGCCAACAGCATGGGACCCAGTGGAAAATTATTTGCTTAAAATCTTCAAAACCGATTTTTCTCCTCCAATATTTTAAGGACTGTGTGGTACTATAATCCCAGCCACAAGAAAGTCAATAGGAGCACCTGTAATTGCTTGAGAAATACAGCTGGTTGCCAACATTGTAGATTACTTTTCCAGCAAAGGGTGTCTGGCAAATCACTCCCTCCATCAAATCATACTGAAGGCGGCTGCTGCTGCTGCTGCTGCTGCTACTGCAGCAGCAGCAGCAGGAGGAGGAGGAAGACCGTAACCACCATAATCTGAGATAGGCACCTACAGTAGGCTGTGTTGCTGAGAAATTAACGTGCATGCACCTTCCTTAAATCTGATTTGTACTTTATGTGTACTTTAACAGACAGCATGAAACTCTATTCTGGAAAAGCTGTGGTTGTATTTCTATTACCTTAAAGCCTTATTTTTTTAAAAAAAACCCAAACAAACCCACAATTAGAGAGTCCTGATCTAGACTGCGGAGGGGAGAGGAGTTAATCCTTACATACAAACACACAGAGAAAGTCATGCCATTTCCTCCATAAAATTCATTCCCCTGAAATGGCAATTTGCCCCAAAATGGAAACTACTATTTTCACCCAAACAGTTTTCCTGTGGCTTAAGGTAGAATTTTCCATGGGGGAATTGGCAAATCTATATCTTAACTGCTTCATATGTAAACAAGGAATGTCTTCAGCGAAGTGATAGATACTCAAAGAAGTTTCAGAATATGGTACTCATAAGCTTTAATGAATCTGATCTACTTTCTGAGGCAAAGCAAGGCTCGTTACCAGTATATATAGTGGAATAAGTATATGTACTTGAGTTTGAGTTTCATTTGCATATTCATTTAGGTACTTTCCTTATAGTAGGTTTGTTTTTTGCATTATTATTATATGAGCCTTCAGGTTTACATAGAATCATAGAATTGTAGCATTGGAAGGGACCCTACAACTGTCCCTGGGTGGCCTTCTGCTTAACAACTAGACGCATTGACCCACGGTTTTTATAGAACTTGTCTCTTTAATGCTATGTAAACTCTGGTTTCCTTAAATAAATAAATAAAATAGGACTGGTAAACAAACTAGGCCTGTTATTCCTGCATAACACCCCAATCCTATCCATGTCAATTCAGTTCCACTGAATTCAGTGGGTTTACTCACTGGTAAGTGCACTAGGACTGCAGTCCAAACCTTTATTTGCATTACCTTTCTTCATGTGAAAATCACTTTAGAGGCCATCTTGATAAATTACAAAAATGGGCCATGGGTTGGCACAGAAAAGGGACACTTGCTTTCATAATGTGTGTATGTCTAGTAAATACAAAAAAGACAGCTGAAATAGGGACAGAAAATAACACTGATAACACCAAATGTGTGAGATTCTTAGGGGTTGAAACTAGCTTTTGTTTGAGTGTCACTATACTAAATTTGAGATCCGTGTGTGATCCCTAAGTTTTTTTTCAGTTCTGACTGAGATGCCAATCCTATACACACTTACCTGGGAATAAGTCTTAATTTTGTAACAAGAACAAGAGAAAATCAACTGTATGTTTCACTGAATGTTGATTTCTGTATTGTAATAAAATGGCCTCATGAAGTACCACTTGCCTGGAAACTCTGGAATAGGCCGGTTCTTCAACAGATGGCTGAATCATATTCTTTAACTCCCTTGACAGGTAGTAATCTTACTTGACCCTTAATGTGCACTCAGAATCCTCTTTAATTTTAATTATCATCTACCTTGACCCTATGACTATAGTATTTCTTAGACATAAGTATAATAGTTGATTGTCACCATATCACAACAGGATGGGTAAAACTGGCATAAACTGGATTTTCCCAAGGCAAAAACTACTCAGTTCTACATTCTTTTTGTACTGTTGTTGTTGTTTTTTTAAAAAAATGGATAGTAAGATTAATCCAAATTTTGTATGGGATTTGTGGCAGCACACACAAATAACACCATTTGGGTCTCATATAAGCCAAGCTCACATATGAAATAAATAACAAGGGTCATAAGCGTTCATATGTACAATTATTACAAAGTTTTTACAAAAAAGCATTGGTATATCAACAATGATTCTACTTCCTGTCAAGAAGTTGATGGAACAAAAAAAAAACATAGTTGGGAAGGGGCCATAGCTCATACTTAGCAGATTCAATTCTTGGCATTTGGTAACTGTAGGAAAGATCTCTGCCCAAAACCTACTGAGTCATCAAGGAAGCAACACTTTATTTGAAACCTATGCCTAATTTTTGTTCTCCAATGATTTCTGTTTTGTTCTAATATTTTTTCTCTGCCTTGTTACCTTTAAAACTCAACAAAGATTATTCCAAAAGAAAAAAAAGAAACCAAAGCTTGCAAGAATCCATCCACAGGTTCCATTTCTTACTAGGACACACACACAAAAACAGATTGCAGGGGAGTTCAGAATCAGCCCACCTAACTAATGTCCTAGGGGTCATTCATATTCTGAGGAGAAAAATTCTAATAGCCCAGCCAAACATGTATGAAGATATTTTAAGAACTCAGCAAACGATGTGCATCTTCATAATTCCTGGTGTTTAACAATCGTAACTTTAAGAGAAACATCAGATCAAGCCCACAATGGGGGTATTCTAGGAAGTGGAGCATGAAATGTCCTGTTTTAAGAGCCATAAGTGTTGGCTGCTTGCACTAGTGCAAAAGTTCTCAAACATTCCAAGGAGGCCTTTCCACACTAACTTGTCATGTGAGAAGCCCCTGGCTGTCAGTTATACAACTAACCTCAATGAAGGCTGCCTGTCTCAAGCCATTCAAAAGCAGGTGTATTTCTGCCTTGTAGAGAAGCTTCTGACATGTACATCACACCCACCAAGGGTGGCCAGTACTGCTTATGGTGCTAAGAAACCGCTCTGAGGGAAGTTTAGAGATCCGAAGCAATTCCACTTGCTGAGGCAATATTTTCTCTTGAACTCCAGAGCTATAAAACTTGCAGAACACCAAGATACACAAAGCATCTGCAGACCCCACACAAGCCACGCCACAGTCATGTTGTTTCAGACCTAGATCTTCAGTTCACATCCACTGGAGATGTCAGAGGTCACAACATGAAAAAGACCAACCAACCTCCTTTGAAAGCCACAATCCAGACAAAAGGAAGCTTATATTTTGGAATGGAACAATATGAACACAGTCAAAATTATCTTTATTCTGATCAGGATCTTTAGACACAGTAACATCAAACAGTATGTAAAACCCTTTGATGGAAATTTAATTCTTTTAAAATATGCACAAGGTAATTGAGAACACATTTTAGAATACTTGGGTTGTAAAAGCAGTAGACCTGTAAAAGCTGCACAGCACAAACAACACTGAAACCTTTTCCTTCTGCCTGAAAATGATCTCGTGGACATTCACCACCACGATGCATAAATCTTACCTTGAAACCAATTCTTCAAAATGCCCCTACCCCTAACCATTGAGGTGTATAGGGAAAGACCTGCCCCTAGTGCTTAAGCTTTAAAATTAGACCTTTTATCATGAAACCACAACTGTGAAATTCCCTTCTCAAGGAAGCCTGCCAGGACTTTGGCAGAAGACAGGTGAGATCTTTCCTTCTTAGGCAGGCATTCAAACATATTTAATTTTCTGGATAAATTGTTGGATATGACTACTGCTACATACTTTTCCTGGTTTTGCTGTATAACGGCTAGAATGCAAAGCCCACACACAACTTTCCATATACACTGTTGTGCACAGGGCTGTCTTAAGCATATGCGGCGCCAGGGTACAAAGATCCGCCCAGCGCCCCCTCCCCCAGGTTGCCCAGAGTTGTTGACATTTTTTAGGGGGGACCCCAAAGTTGTTGATCTTTTTTTTTTTAGGAAAGGTTCTCTACTCCAGAAAAGAAAACAGAAACATGTGTCTGGGGGCTGCAAAGAGGAAGGGAACGGGCCATGGGGGACTGTATATTAATACCCCACCTTTTCCCCTGACAGGACTCAAGGCAGCTTACAGACCCCACTAGGATCCCACCCCACAGGGTCCTTCAGCTCCAACTCTTCAAGTTCCGCCCATTCGTCCTCAGGATCCAACCATCCCATTTATGACACTTCTACAGGACTCATGACAATACTGGAGCTAAGCAGTTCAATTATAGCTAGTTCTTAAAAACACAGAGAGAAATTGGTTGTCTTCTCAGAATCCCTAACGATGATAAAACTGATACCTTGGAAGAGGCCTAGAAAGAAATGTAGAGTCAGACTTTGTGTATGCCCATTTTGGCATTAGGAAAGTGGTGTATCCGTCCATTTGTTCCTCACTTCCTGAGCCTTGAGTAGAGGAAAAACAATGTTGGAACTGGCCCAGACCATTCAAACTATTAAAGTGCACGGTCACTTAACTGAGTTCGAGCCTAACACAATTACCAACCAGTTGTCCTGCAAAATATACATATATTATAAAATAGTGGAGTCTTCTGAAGAAATGCAGAGCAATTTAGGGTTATTACAAATAATCTCAAGCCATTACTTGTCTCTAATTAGAATGATTGAGGTCTGAAACTAGCTGCTTGGTTTGAAGGAATGAAAACTCCTAGGCTGCAGCAATCCTTCAAGATAGTAATTTAGAGGGCTGTAATAGCATGAAACAGGACCCCTGACAGATTCCTTCAATTACTGTAATTCCAGACACATCAAAAGGGTAGCTCACTTAAGATTTTTACAGAGGATTAAAACAAATAAATAAGCATAACCAGTACCTTCAATTTAATCGAAAAGCATTTTACTGCTGGCACTAGATTAGTGTATTTAACTAGCAAAAAAATAAACAAATGCTCTCTCAATCAAAATACAGTGCCACCTCAAGAATATCATCACAAATAATCGGATGTCAGGCACATTTAAGCCCACAAAAATCAATGTTTGTGTGTCCATTAGTTATAGCATGTGACACGGGACATCAGTGTGTCTTTTAGTTATAGCATGTGACATGAGATATCCTATAGGCACCACCTGCATATTATCATATTATTATTCTGCTTCTATTATCTGGATTAGGAGCAGGGAATCTGTGGTCCTCCAGATGCTGTTGGAATCCAACTCCCAATAGCGCCACCTAGTATGAGCGATTGTCAGAGGTGGTGGAAATGGTTGTCCACCAACATCTGGATGTCCACAGATCCCCTGATCTGGATAATCCAAGATTAAGAGGTAGCACATAGATAAAAATGGGCATAAATATTTGTTCTAATCCACATACACTGCTACTTATGTGAGTGCTGCAATGCCAAAGAAGCTCTTCCTCTGTGAACAGGGAATGTGCAAGATGCAACATGTCAGCATCAGATGACCTGCTCGGCTTTCCTCTGCCAGATGAAGTAAGGTGTGTGGTTACATGACGCAGGTCCTTCGTAGTAGGGGCACTCAGGCTTTGCTTACTGCTTAGGTTCAGAAGGGTAGTGAAGACGCTTTTTTCGGAGAGCTTTTGGTATAAGTGATAATTGAGTATTGTTCTAGATGTTTTCTGACTATTTGGATCGTGTTGCTTTGGTTTTCTTTTGCAACTGCACCAATTTTTTGTTGTGCTTTCAGTATTATTTCGTTTACACTTCATTTTCCTGTTGTCTAACAAGCAACAAGGCAGGACATAAATGTATGCATACTTTATATCGGTGATTCCCAATCTGTAGATCGTGATCAGGAAGTGAGTTGCTAAGACTGTTCAAGTGGGTTGTGGGTTTTATTAGTAAACTCAAAATAATTATTGCTTTTAATCTTTAATGAGTATGACGAACACGTCTTACACCAGAAGTGTTCTTTTTATCTCAGGAGAAGATTTTCATGTGCCCCCTGCTTCAAGCTGTCCTGCCATTTACCTACATTCTAGTATTCTACCAGAAAACTTTTGGGAGGTCTAGACTTTTGATTAGCTTCCCATCACCCTGAAGAACCAGGCTGAATGGCTGAAAAGAATGATCCTTTTTAGCTTCAGTCATTGAAGAACTAATATAGCAGTGGCAGCGGCAGCTACCCTCTGAGTGAATGAAGAAAGCGAGGATGAGAACATTTGCTTGACCTCTCAGCCTTTCCACTGTGGTTCATATCTCTAGTGTTTTGCTAACAGAAGAAAACTTCTCCAGTGCACTGATGAGGCTCAGAGACTAAACATAACATCTTCTGGTGTGGCTTCACTTCAAATGAAAAAATATATTCATTCTCTCTTCCTGCCGTCTGCCTGTGGTGCCAGTGCCAAATCTGGGCAAGAAGACAAAACTTAAGTATACAAAAGAATGCATTAGACACAGCGTCCAGGAGTTTGAAAGTATAAAGTGGACCAGTGGGAGATGTATGACTGACTCAAGTAGAAACATTTAATCAAAGTTCTATGCAACTAGCCCCACTCCCCATCCCACCCCACCCCCCGGTGGGGTGATTGCCCTCCCTGAACTAATACCGTGGGCTATGCTCTATCCAGTACACATGCAAATTATTCATTCGTGAACATTTAGGGTCAAACTCATCTTAAGCCACATTCATTCCCCAGACATTCACTTCTGCTGTGTGCATTAATCTGCTCCAAGTCTATTTTCTTCTTAAGTGTTTATGTTTAAACAGTTTTATTGGGGAGCTGTTGTTTTGCAACAAAGCAACCTAACTCTATTTCCTGATACTGACAGATCTTATCCTCTGAGCATCCATCCATAGGCAGAGCGCACAGGAACAGATGTGAAGAGAATGCAGCCACTAGCCTGTAATCTGACAGGAAGCAGCCTCCTCACATCCCAAAATCTTTATGGTACCACCTATGTGTTTTTCCTCTGCATAGTGAATCCCTGCAACTTCATAATAGAAGCACTTAGGACTCTTGAACACAGCATGAGAAGGGCAGTGCAGGGGAACAGATGTGGGCACTCACTGTTTCTACTCCCAGATTTGCAACTCTCCCTGACCCTCCCCCCCATTGTCTTTCAGATGTTTGTGGGTGGAAACCACATTCCCAGACTTAGGTCTCTGCCAAATGTCTAGGTTGCCCCCATATGATTTTGTAAAACAGCTAAGGCATTGCTTCTCTAAACTTTATGAAATAAAGTGCCCTAATAAACTTACAAGAGTGCCTATGCTCCTTCCAGTCTAAACATCTCAACGAGAGAATATACCCACATGGATCCTCCACTCCTTCAGCCATTTCTTCCTTTATACAGTCAGTTTCTACACTGACCAATGTGGTTATTTTGGATTGGAAGATGCAACATTTAAATAAATAAATAAACACGTTCTCCCTCCCCCATAATACTTGAATTCAGGGGCACCCAAGGAAATAGATAGACAACATATTCAAGAACGATACCCCCCCCCCATATATATATATATATTTCCATCAATGTACAATTAAAGTATGGAAGTCGCTGCCATATATGTGGTGGTGACCACAGCCTTAGAATGATTTCAGCAATTCCATGGAAAATTGAATTATTAGCATTTACTGGCTGTAATACCTAATCTCCATGATCAGAAGCAGGAATGGCAAAGGCCTTCATGCCATGATTATGGGCTTCCCATAATCGTCTTGCTGGCTATTTTGTAGAACAGGAAACAGTATACTAGATAAGGGTTGGGGTGCTAGATGTTGTTGAGTTCTATTCTCATGAAGGCAGGGTTGATGGGAGCCAGAGTCCAACAGTGTCTGGAGGGCCACCATTTACCCATCCCTGAACTAGATAGATCTTTGTTCTGATCCAGTTGGCCCTTCCTATCCCCCATTCCTGTTTTGGCTAATACACTGAATGGCTTACAACTCATGCCTCCCTCTTCCTGCACCACAACAGCAACCTGGGTAACTGATTGGCAGCAATCTGCTTCAGAACCCAACTCCCCTGTTTCAGTGATGATGTGACCCACATTGCAGAATCCTGAGATTTCCTTTTGTTTAGGCTATAAGCAAGGTTGTTGATGGTTTACAAAATGTTTGGGCAATGAATCACCTAACTTATACATAAAAATATATTTGTGCACATTACCAAAGCATCAGTGTAGCTGCCTTCTGAAGTAACTATAAGGTAATTTAAGAAACAGAATCGAGGAGTTATTGCCTTTGGCACAGAAGCTAAATTTAGTCCAGAACCCCATAAAGCAAATGCAACATTTAGAGCAGTGGCTATTGTGGAAGAGGGGATTTCGGGAGGTACGACAGCCTTATTTGGTATTTGGGTGTTATTCCCTCGCACAATTAATGTAACGAGAGGAAAAGCATAGTCTTGCTTGTATGAGGGCAAGCTACACATTGGGGAACTTTGGCAATGGGGAAGCCTGATCAAGGCATTATTGGAAGGGCCCAAATAGTGTATCACGGAGAAGTGAGTAAAGCTGAAACCTCTGTGATTGGCACAAGACCATAAGCAAGCCACTTTCCTATTGACTACAACAACAGAAATGGGAGCCTAAGTTGATTTGCCAGTGAGGAAGGAGCTGCTGCCGCATGGGAAGCAAGCCACAGCTCTCCAGAAGAGTGGATGTTAACAAATTATTGCACTTCTGCTGCTTGTAACTGATTATTTTATTTTATTTTACATTCAGTAGTGTTGGGTTTTGTTAACAACCACTTTGTAATATTAGGAACAAGTTTAAGCAACCAAACAAACCAGACAAGTTTAAGCAACCAAATATTTCAAAGGTTTCCTAAACTGATTTTGATTTTTTAACAAAATAAGTTTCCTAGTTTGAGCATTTTGCAAGGGAGGGAGAGGAGAAGATAAACCACCTGTGCTCTGCAGGTTGAGGGCCTCCTGCAGATACCATCTTAATCAGGAGTCAATTCTACACCATGTAGGAATCGGGCCTTTAGTGTTGTTGCACCTGCCATTTGGAATTCCCTCTTCTTGAATATCAGAAAAGCACCATCTCTATTATGTCTTTGGCACCGACTGAAGACCTTCCTCTTTCAACAAACCTTTTAAGCAAGTATCTTGCCCAGTCTGGAACTGCTTAAGGAAGTGGTTTTCAACCAGTGTGCCATGGAACCCTGGGGTGCCTTGAATGATGGTCAGGGGTGCCACAGGCAACACTAGCCTCTGTCCATCTTTTCTTCCCTCCCTTCTCTGATGCCTTCTTACATCTCTGCCTCCGAAAGGCTTGCACAGCTGTTTGTTGCAGCAGCCCTGGCTACAAGCTCCCCAGGCAAATGGTGCCTCTGGGGCTGGCCAGTGGGTGCTTTCCAGGCCCCTGTGGGCAGAGGGAGGAAGCACCTCTCTTTGGGGCGGGGGGGGGGGCATCAGCTCAGAGACCAGGAGTGGCAGTGCTGCTGCCCAGAGTACTTCCAAGGAGATGGGAGAAGAGAGAAGACTGAGGAACACTCCACAAGGGCCTATCCACACTTTCTTTCATTCTGTGATTTCAAGTCAAGGGTTCAAGAGGGGGCTTTTTGACCCACCAGTTTCCCTGGAAAACTTGCTGTTTACTGAAGAATCAGAACAAATCTAAACTGGGTTTTTTGTGGATTGATGTTTGTTCCAATTGAGCAGTAAACAGCAGGTTTTCCCAGGACAAAAAAAACCCAACCCTATCAGACCCGTGACTTGAGATCATAGGACAAACGAAAGTGTAGATGGTCCCTTACAATCCATCCAGTCACGGAGACCTAACGAATAATTTCAGTGCCTCCCCAAGATTGCCATTTTCTATAGAAGATATATTCAATGCACTTCTAAGCTTCTGTTTGAACAACATCACCATGGAAACAGATCTGTGATGCCCTGCACCTTCATCAGCACTTCTGTATTTAAATGCTCTTCTTGAATTTTCAACAAAGCCATTCAGTGAACCTTAACTAATCTAAGATTCTGTTCGGATTCTCTCTTCCCGCTCTCTGCCTTCAAAAGATACTTTCCCACCATCAGTCCTAGAGTTCTGACACAACCCGATTCCTTGCGTCCTAGCTCAATATCTTTAGTGCTCTATTCACTACTACACAACCAAAAGTGGAATTATTTTGATTTAAACTGCACATTTTCAAAAGCTAACCTTTGAATTTTTATTTTCCAAAAGGCTAGAAACTATTTTGCACCAATGACCTGCGTACAACTATACTTCTCTAAGATTTATGGCTGATAAGCAAGCTGCTTTTGTTGTTCAATCACAGCTTTCCTTACTCAATACAAAATCACATTGTATTGTGCTTGGGATGTTGAAATTTCTGACAATGATTAGCTCAGCTGATACGATGGAATGGAATGTTGACTTGCTCAGGGAGCTAAATAGTTGACAGTCCAGATTCTGTGAAGGAAGGAAAATATGTCCATTTTCTTGGCATTAAAACGTCAAAGAGCCAGGCTGATGACTGGGATGAAGTCTTGACACACTGAGCCTGTATACACATTATAATTTTCTCTTGTCCTAGTGTGCTCGCACAGCTGGCTTTTGAATCGGTGCACTGCCTTGTCGTGGCGAAGGGGCTTGAATAACTCAGAGAAGCTATGAGCTATGCCGTGCAGGGCCACCCAAGACGGACAGGTCACAGTGGAGAGTTTTGACCAAACATGATCCGCCTGGAGCAGGAACCAGCAAGCCACTCCAGTATCCCTGCCAAGAAAACTCCATGGACAAGGACAACAGGCAGGAAGATGAGCCCCTCAAGTTGGAAGGTGTCCAACATGCTACTGAGGAAGAACGGAGGACAAGTACGAGTAGATTCAGAGCTGATGAAGCGGCTGGGCCAAAGCCGAATGGTCGCTCAGTTGCGGATATGCCTGGAAGTGAAAGGAAAGTCCAATGCTGTAAAGAAAAATATTGCTTAGGAACCTGGAATGTAAGAATCATAAACCTTGGTAAGCTGGGTGTGGTCAAAAATGAGATGGCAAGAATAAATATTGACATCCTGGGCATCAGTGAACTAAAATGGACGGGAATGGGTGAATTCAGTTTGGATGAGCATCGTATCTACTACTGTGGGCAAGAATCCCATAAAATAAATGGAGTGGCCCTCATAGTCAACAAAAGAGTGGCGAAAGCTGTACTGGGATGCAATCTCAAAAATGACAGAATGATCTCGATACGAATCCAAGGCAGACCTTTTAACATCACAGCAATCCAAGTTTATGCACCAACCACTGACGCTGAAGAAACTGAAATTGACCAGTTCTATGAAGACTTACAACACCTTCTAGAAATGACACCAAAGAAGGATGTTCTTTTCATTATAGGGGATTGGAATGCTAAAGTAGGGAGTCAAGAGATAAAAGGAACAATTGGCAAGTTCGGCCTTGGGAGTTCAAAACGAAGCAGGGCAAAGGCTAATAGAGTTCTGCCTAGAGAACAAGCTGGTCATCGCAAATACTCTTTTCCAACAACACAAGAGATGACTTTACACATGGACATCACCAGACGGTCAGCATCGAAATCAGATTGATTATATTCTCTGCAGCCAAAGATGGAAAAGCTCTATACAGTAAGCAAAAACAAGACCTGGAGCGCTGTGGCTCAGATCATCAACTAGCTTCAATCTGAAAGGAAAACATAAGCCACATTTACTTTGCAATTAACCTGAGGTGTGCACATTTGAGACAGTCATTGTGCATGCATAGGTGATAGTCTCATCAATTGGGGGGGCGTGTTTACAGGGGAGGGAAACCAAGCAGGTAATGCACATCAGGTAAAGACATCCCTGCCCACTGTCAGGTGTATACAACAATGTGCAAATGTGACTTGAAATGCAGCAGGAGTGGGGAAACTACCTTGACATGTTTTAAGCCACTGATGTGTACACACCCAGGGGTAAGAGACAGAAGGAAATGTACATAGTAATAAATGGGCTGCAAAAAAGAAACCAGAAGTAAGGGTAGATGGCTTGAGGAAACAGAGAAGAGAGTTAGGTAACTGAGGCAAGGAGGAACTAATTAGAGCTAAAGGTAAAGGTAAAGGGACCCCTGACCATTAGGTCCAGTCATGGCTGACTCTGGGGTTGCGGCGCTCATCTCGCTTTATTGGCTGAGGGAGCCAGCGTACAGCTTCCGGGTCATGTGGCCAGCATGACTAAGCTGCTTCTGGCGAACCAGAGCAGCGCACGGAAACGCCGTTTACCTTCCCGCCGGAGCGGTACCTATTTATCTACTTGCACTTTCACGTGCTTTCGAACTGCTAGGTTGGCAGGAGCAGGGACTGAGCAACGGGAGCTCACCCAGTCACAGAGATTCGAACCGCCGACCTTCTGATTGGCAAGTCCTAGGCTCTGTGGTTTAACCCACAGCGCCACCCTTCCTAATTGTCAAGAGGGTCTGCATGCTATGGAGGTAACAGGTAGGCAATAGGTTTACATACTTAGAAGCCAAATTAGTGCTCAAGGCAAGAGACAGAGGGCTTAGAAATAGACTGCTAGGTATACCCCACAGATAATTCTGCCACTTGTGACTTCTTTTGTCATTGCAGCATTGTAAGTGGGCGATACAGGAGGGCTTCATGACAAAATATTGATTTGAACTAACCAGCCTGTCAGAGCTGCCTCTAGGTCCCAGCTCACAGAGGACCAACGCTAGGCTGTCGTAATGTACAAAAGTCTTTATTGAAGTTCAATTTCCATTTCAAAGCCGCAGCGCGCAGCCCTACATCTTAAACCCTAGATCGGCGAAGTCCCGTCTGAGTCTCCTCCCCTCTGACACCAGTTTAAGATCCTAGCCCTGCTCCACCTTTTCCGCTGCTCTCTCCTCTTCTGGGTCCTCCTGCCCGCTGGGGCATTGCCCTTTCTGGACTCTTCCGACGCTGAGTCGCTTAGCTCCTCCCCCTGCCTCCTGCGGGCTTTAGGACCCGGTTCCCAATCCTCATTCTCTGCTGTCCCGCGCTCCTGTACATTTGAACTTGCCTCTCGCGCCAACCCAGTGACCTTTCTCCTAACCGTTACACTACTTCGGTCACTGCTTCCCTCTTCCGGGATACTGGCCGGATCTGACCTCCCCTCCGTTGTCCGACTTTCTGATGGAGGCGTGGTCAGCCCTGCCTCATCTTCTCTCCCTGGTGGGGAATGCACTGGCCCCGATACTTGGGACTCTTCCCCCCACTCTGCTCTGGTGGGGAAGCTGGTCCTGATTTCCAACTACTGCTCTGGGAGTCCCTGCTGCCCCCTTGCTCCTGGGGCGTTCCCCTTGGGAACCCCCTACCCCTGGCCACTGGCGCCCCCTTCTGTGAATCTTCCGATTCGCTGGAGAGGCTCATGGAATCCCTCGGTCCACTGTCCTCTTCTCCTACGCTCCCCTCGGATTCTTCCCCTTCGCTCTCCATCTCCTCTCTTCCCTGTGCCTCTGCTCCTGAGCCCCTGACACAGCCAATCAGATGCAAGCTTTTAGTACAAATGGAAATAACAGTTCCACCGATTGCTTGGGAAGCTGCTTATACTTTGGGCTCCTTTGAGAGGAAAGGAGGGGAAGAAATGCAATATTGAAAGAATGAATAGAATTCCCACCCCCTATTAAACTACTGTATCCATTAATACCAGCTGGAATTCTGCACCATGTAATCCTAGGTGGCAGGGTTTGTATATCATGTTAATTTATTACTCTAACAGCTATTCCACAAATATGGTTTTATTTTTAAAAAAATCTTGTATCTTTTCAGAGCTTATATACAACTGAAATTATATATTTAACTCTTTTATTCATTCTTTTCCAGTTACAGAGACTGACGTGTACCTTGACTGAAAAGTTAACCATAGTTAGAATGAATTATATCTTGTAAGTCATAGAGTTTGCTGAAGCAGCTGTTAGCAGACATGGCCATTTTAAATAAGGACACATAAATAATTATATCAGCTTTCTGGAATGTAGCAGGAATGTACAAGGTTTGCCAGCAAAAAGGTTCAAGCAACTGATGGTTGTCTTCCTAAAGTCAAAATACACAATTTAGCTTGTACACGGGCTCTGAATTGTAGGTTGTGTAATTTTTATGTTTGACAGTATGAATGGACATTATATAACTGCTGTGTAGAGTAAGCAAACCGAATACATTGGGTAGCCTTGTCTCATCCAATTCTCACTGAATTGCCAAAATTTCCAATTTACTTTTTTTTAAAAAAAAGTTTTGGTTGATCTTTTAACCTCCCCAGCCCCACAACAGGGCTCCTCTGTTTTTAACAGCTACGTAACATGTGGGAATTTTAAGAGGGAAAGCTTTTCTTGTCACTGCACCTTTGTCCTAAAAAAAAGAGCACCTGTTGAATTTCTGTCTGTCATGTAGCTGTTAAAAGCATGGCAGCATTGCCCTGGTGGGGAGTTGGTAACTCTAGTTTCAGGTCCTCTTATTTGCAGCGCAAGGACACTGAAATCATAATAGCAATAAGCAAAATATGCTAAAGGCTTAGAAACCATAGGACAAGCAAATGGAAAGATAGCAATCTTACTTTTGTTAAGACCAAGGATACAATCAGATGTGCACTTTTCTATGTATGCCCAGCTGAATTTAGTGGGGCTTACTTTTAGTCAAAAAATGCTTGCAAAGCTCCCCATATCTCTTCTTCTTTTTTTAAGGAGTGGACTAAAGGTGTTTCACATCCAGAGATAATAATTTCAAAATAGTTGGTTAATTTGACTAAGAGCAACACGCTCACTGTAAAGCCTGGCTTTGCAGCTGCCATCACATTCATGTGGATGCTAGATAATTTTGTGCAACAGACAAGTTCACTACATCCCTGTATCATATGCTAAATATTCTTCCCCATCCCAAAGCTGCCTGTCCCCCTACTTCAGCCCATAAGCACTTGAGCTTCTTACATTTTTATCCAAAAGAAAAAAAAGAAAACTAGAAATCTTTCCTATACATTTAAGTGAAAGCTGAGATTTTTTTCCCATTTTCATCATAAATCTGGCAACATGAGACTTAAAACAACAACCCCATAATCATTTCTGATCTGTGGTTTAAAAAAAACACAATTGGAAAAACTGGCATATTTCCATTCCACAAGCACATGGTCTACAGAAGCCAGTGAGAAGGTAAATATCCAGTAGGCCTGCTGAAAGATGATGAGGTATTACATCTTGGTTTTCTAAGGATTAAGAGAGCTTTCATTTGTGATATAAAATCATGCCACTGCACAGTCTTCCAATACATACTGGCCTTCCACAGAAGTTAAAGTTACCGCAAAGCTACTGGTTTTTAGCATGGCAACTGCAACGAGTGGTATTGATTTGCTGTGACTAGCTTAAAAGAAAGCCACTTTATTAACCCTTCACCCTCCCACCAAAGCTACATCCCACACAGCCAATCTGCCTGCCAAAAAGACCTGGATATTATATCACTGGAACACTGTACAGGCAATGGCACAAGCACTCCTGCGCATTAATCAAGTTGTCATCAGTATTTTAAGGCTGTAGGCATCTTCAAGGAGAGGAAAAGAGAGGAAGAAAGGCCTAGGTAAAATAATGAGTAATCAGGATCAGTCCCGAGAGTCTGCTTTCATTTAAAATGAGACATATGACTCCCAACTTGGCTTATAACATGTAGGTTTAATTCACCACTTCAAATAGAAGCCATTAATGTGCATGGCAACATGAATTCTTGTAGTGGAAAGAAAGAATGAAATGGCACATCCTTTGTTATATTATTTTCTCCATGGTAAGGTTTCAGTACAAATCTCTATTATCCCGTATTACACAGTGGCATATACATTTGTGTGCTATATAAATATGGACAGTACCAAAAAAAGTAGCTTCTCAAAGTCTGATAGGCTTCCACAGCTGTGGGGGACAGACAGAAACTTCTTCCTAAGCATTCATGTGCATGACATTACAAAGCCAAGACCTCGGAGTTAAGCCGTTCCCGCACCTCCTCCAAAACAAATGTATCTCTATCCCCCGCCCCTTACTGACGATGATGGGCAATCACTTTGTTTGTTCATGTCTTCACACATTCCTATAGGAGATCCAACACACCATAGTTTTGAAATCACAGATAAAAACACAAGATAAGAGCTTGTAGGAGACCTTGAACCTTACTGGTAAACAAATCCCATTTCTCGAAGGATGTTCTGATCTGCGTGACCTCAGAGTGAATAATCTCCTGTGGAAATGGCAGAACATCCAGAAACTTTGGTAAAGTACATAGCGCTGGCATGATTTGAAGGCTGTGAAAAGAGTTTGATTCCTCCCTCTCTACTAAGTATGGATATCATGGAGCTGTGATCAAGAATTAATGACTGTATCTATGACTGTCAGTAACTGGCAAGAACCGGCAAACAGCAAATGAGTTGAGGGACATTTTGAAGTTCTACCTAGTAGCGCACAGCATGGCGGAGTGGTGCCCCTGGTCTCCAGTCAGCTGCCCTGCTGCAAATGCACCAGTGGAACCCATCTAGCACTTCCGGTGGTACATTTGTAGAGAACTCACTGATATTCCTACCTCCCAGTGAGCAGCACAATGAAACTGACCAGAAGTCAGATGAGCTGCAGTGCCTCACCAAGCTGTCCACTACTGCTCTAAGCAGGATGTGTTTGGGAATGTACACAAATTTCCCTTTGCCTGTCTTCTCCCACATTTCTCTTGAGAAACACAGCAGCTTCCAGCTTCTAGTAGAACTCAATGGAATCAATGGGCTTACGCCTGACTAAGTCTGCATAGGATTGGACTGCAAGAGAAGCCCTACTCAGGCATTCAGTTCGCACAATTAATAATTGCATGGACTGGGAGAACAGGACCACATTCACTGGCCCAACCCTTGCTCAGGATGCAGCCTCCTGTTGGCACATAGGTTTCTTGCACAATTTGGAACTCTTCATACCCAATCTTCACTCCATGGGGAGGCAAGACTGTCCCACAGCTCTCAGCTTTCAATGCTAGCAACTCCTTGTCCAGAGAGGAGGAAAATGAATACATTTATTCTGAAGAAAAAGTAATCATGGGATCCTGATCCAGATATGAGCCCCTCTCACCATGTTTTCCAATTAAAATTGGTCCCTCCCTACTCGTAAACAGCAACGCTGGGATCAAATTGCATACAGGAAGGGGCAATTTTCAGATGGAACCAAAGAGGGGATCTGATCTGGATCAGGGTCCCATGTTTGCTTCTTTGACGAAATTAAAATGGCCACTTCAAGCTTTTAAAAAGTGTGAATAACATAATTTGTAGTTTGGCCCTTGTTGTGGGGTAGGAGAGCTGAAAATAATGCCGATATATTTCACATCTGTCAACCAATATGCTCCTTTGGTTTCTGATAGTACATGGGTAGAAAAATCTAAAAAGCCCGGGACAGAAATTTTCACAACCCTCTAGCAGCTATGGTGGATCATTTACCAGAAGTAATGTATTTAGCATTAACTCTGGAAGTGTATACTTGATTCTGAGCAAAGTAAACCCTTCGAATGAGCTGTGAAAATTTGTGTTCCGGGCTTTTTAGACTCGTCTACCCTTGTACTATCTGAAACCAAAGGGGCACATTAGTTGCCAGAAGTGAATTTATTTCAGCTCTCCTACCGCACTATTGGTTAACAATTTACTATTCATCTACAGTTAAAATATGTGGCTTTATGGGTGACGAATCAGTGCAACATCTGGCCCAATGAGCACAAGAAACAAGAATCTATGACCTCAAGGACACCTGTTTTCACATCATGCCTCACAGCCACAATTAGCTCTGCATTGAGCCCTACAGTTTTTTGTTTTGCTTTTTTATTTTAAAAAAACCCCAATGATAACAGGAGTTGTAATTTCTTACTAGTAAAGGAACTAGAACAGCAAATTGGTAACATTTATCAGGCAGATAGCAGTGTTCACATCCCTTTGGGATTCATGGAATTTTCCTAAATCATAAATCAAAAAAGATTCCTCCTCAGGTGACAAACATTTGTCAAGTGGGGGGAGAATAGAATGGCTGCACAGCTTTGTGCAAGATATAATACTAAACATATCTAGTTGGAACTAAGTAGATTCATCTGAAACCATGGGGCTTACACTGAAATCAATATGTGTTTGACAAAGCAAGATAAAGCTGGCAAAATTGGATTTGCATGACATGTTCTGACTGAATTCTTTTGCATGACTGAATTCTTTTGCTAATGACAATTAGTTTTGAATAAATAAAATGCGAAAGTAATTCTAAATTAAGACTTTAAGATAGCTGATGGGTGACAATAACATTTCAAAAAGATGAAACAATAATTAAAACGTATTGCAAAGGGCCTGTGTGCTTCTGCCAGCTAAATCAGTTCACAAGGCTGAACATCTGGATTGGGGGAAAAAATCAGATATTAATTCCTATACAGTGCATGATAGAATGGATTTTTTATTTTTTACTAAGCAGCCAAAATGTGCATGAATTCACCAGCAGACAAGAATATTTTCCTTACTAAAGTTTTTTTGGAAGGGATTTGCATCCACTGGAATTCATCAAAATCAAAACTTCCAAGTTTTCTTTAGCTCTGCTATAACAATAGACAGGAAAAACTTTTATGGACTTTTACATGTAAATTTTGATATGGCATAAATCACTTCAAAATAATTATTCACAATGTTTTAAGTTTTGAAAACTCAATGTATACTTGCTCTGAATCACTTTCCCCCCACTCCTACTTGTTATATAAGGGAGAACTATTGAACCGAAAGATGCAAATTAACTTTTAATAACTTTAAAATAGTCTAATTTTTTTATTATCTAGGACTATTTGTTTCTTTTCCCCACGATTTGCAGGATGCTTGTTTCACAGTAAACATTTCACAATGGAATGTACATCAGTTTCACTTCCTAGTAATCTAGCGCCAGCAGTTGTACTTGATTTAATTATTTTTTAAAATCCAACCAAGGTAAGTACATGTTTGAATCAGAAAGTACATCAGAATAGCATCTGTTTTCACAGCAGCTTTCTCATCAACATCCCTTTACCCATCACACCAACCAAACTGAAAAAGTTGGATCTGGCTAGAAATGAAAGGGGCTTGCAAAGCAGTTATAGAATAATAGGACTGGAATGTCAGCAAATCAACACTGGGCAGTGACCATGGCTTGTTAGCTACAGCGTATTGTACAATAGTGGTTAAAAAACAAAAAAAAAGTTGCTTATTATTTTTATTCACAATTTTTTAAAGGAACTCTACTCCATATAAAACACCCTACCCAGTTCTCATGTTGAAACTGACGTTCTAGAGTTTTCTTCTTCTTGTATAATGGCTTTCCTTTAGATGCCCTATCACCTGAGGAGAGGGCAAGCAGCAAACCCTAGAAAATGCCTTTTTAGCAATGGTGCCATTTGTGAAATTCCCTTCCCAAGGAGACTTGCCTGGCAACCCACATTCTTCTATTTTCAGTATTGGGTAGGTAGAAACTGCATGTAGCTGCTGCTATAGTTTTTTAATCATGATTTTCACTTTCTGTTGGGTGTTTTTATTTCCATGCACACTGCCCTAGACAGTGTATGCTTTTCTTAAATAAATAAATATTGTGGATTATAGAACCCTAAATTTCTCACCTTCACTCCCCAAACACTGCCATGATACCCCCAATGTCCAGGAACTGGCAGCAATTCAACAGAGAGAAGCAACCATCCAGGGGTGGCAAGATCAACTCCAGAAGCACATAGAAAAAGCACTGATTTGGTGATAATACATAGAAACCCTTCTCAGTTATTCAGTGCAGAATATAGCCATTGTGCCTCCCAGCCAGTGATAGCCACCAACTTGTTCCTGGCCCTTTAACAGCAGCTTGATCTGGTGACATTAGCATGTACTAATGCTTATGCAATGAGGTGCCTTATATGCAGAACTGGATTCCTGTCTCCAAATGCTTGTGCTGCATTAATGTTGCATTCCGACTCTTACTATTTTATGGTTGTTCAGTCACATACCAATAAATCCAGATCCCACAATTAAAGCAGATTTGGCACTCTTGTCTTCCTCTCTCTCCCCACCCCCCACCCACCTCAATGAACTTTTTGCAGTAAGGAAAGTGATGGGAAAAGCCACATACAAAAATCAGAATGAAGGCTCAATAAACAGTGACTGTTGTATAGCAACCCTGCAAATTGACCTGAATGTATGTTCAAAAAGCGGGTCATCAAAGAGCAACCTAAATCTGTTAAGACTCTGTTGTTTTATCTACTGATTTTGGTAGATCGAACTGCTGTAAATTGCACAGAAGCAACCTTGTTTAAAATATTTATGTTTAGTATCTCTGGAACTATACAGTGGTACCTCAGGATGCAAACGGGATCCGCGACTGCACATCTGCGTGTGCGCAGGTCGTGATTCGCCACTTCCGCGCATGCGCGTGACATCATTTTGATCGTCCGTGCACGCGTGAGCGGCGAAACCCGGAAATAACATGCTCCGCTACTTCCAGGTCACCGCGGAGCACAACACGAAAGCACTCAACCTGAAGCGTATTCAACCCAAGGTATGACTGTACAGTGGTACCTCGGGTTAAGTACTTAATTCGGTCCGGAGGTCCCTACTTAACCTGAAACTGTTCTTAACCTGAAGCACCACTTTAGCTAATGGGGCCTCCTGCTGCTGCTGCGCCGCCGGAGCATGATTTCTGTTCTCATCCTGAAGCAAAGTTCTTAACCCGAAGCACTATTTCTGGGTTAGCAGAGTCTGTAACCTGAAGCGTATGTAACCTGAAGCGTATGTAACCCGAGGTACCACTGTACAATGAAACCATCAATCAGGAAGATCAACCAAAGAAGAGTTGTCCTGTGGCAGAAGAAATAAAGAGAACCTGAGTAAAATTATTAAAGGCTCTCCAGTGTTTCTCATCCTTGGGTCCCCAGATGTTGTTGAACTACAACTCCCATCATCCCTGAGCTCTGGCCTTGCTAGCTAGGAATGATGGGAGTTGTAGTTCAACAACATTTGGGGACCCAAGGTTGAGAAAGGCTGCGAGTCTACCCAAAGAGTCAATATCAGGTACTCTACAGCATAGCTTCTTGTGCATCATCCTAGCGAGTGAAGAACTGAGGATCAGCGCTTGTTTCAGTCAGTTTAAGTGAACTGCTACACATCTGGGTGTTCACAGGTTTCTCAACAGCCGTATGCCGAGTACAATGAGAAAGAAAGATGAGAACCAGCACTGACCCAAGCCGTTTTGCTGCCTGAGCCAGTGGGCAAAGTCGAGTGCCTTTCCTTCCATGTGCAGAAGCTAACTGGACTTTAACACTGGCAACAGGGCATTGACCTCCAGTGCACCTGAGAGCAGGAGACTATTTTAAGGGGTACATGGAAGCCTGTGTGGCACACACGGGTCTGATCTTAAACAATTGGGAATGGTCTGGGAGCTCAGGAGCAGCAGCTAGAAAGGGTGTTACTGCTGCCCCACAGCATCTGCTACCTAGGGCAATTGCTTCACTCTGCCTAATGGTAGGGCCAACTTTGGTGAGGAGGTAAGAGATATTGGGTGGGATTCAACTAATGAGGCCCATCAGTGGAAGCCCTGCACAATGACTTCCACTTGTGTAGTGGGGCTTTTCCCTCTCTCCTCCCCTCCTCCCCACCCCCAAAACTGGCTCGGGGGGTTGGGAGAACCCCTGGAACAGCACACTAGAAGAGGAAAGGGGAATCATTCCATTTTGCAAGCCAGAACAGGCAGTGGCAGCGTTTAGTGTCATACAGATAGTGAAAATCACTTTTTTAAAAGACCGAAGGGCCAATTCTATTTTGCACCTGTAGAATATGGATTCATCATGGATGCATACACCTGGCGAAATACTGTTACACTAGCCAAGAGTGATTACTATGTACTTCTGGCTCGCACATTATGTTTTGCTTCAGGAGTCCTTGCTTAGTAGGCACCACGTGCATGTCTAAAAAGTATACTATTTGAAAGGTCTGTAGCATTCCACTATCATTACATGCACAAGTACACATAGCTCCTGCCCCCTGGAAACATGTTGTATATCAACAGACCTCAGCTGAAGGTGCTATTTTTGCTCCCCAACTCTTCCGTATCACTCAATCAAGGTTACTGGATTGAGAGGACATTGGTTCTTAGTTCCTTTTATTCCTTGCTATGTAAAACAGGTTTGTGCAGTGTTGTTTTTTTGTAAAAAAACAAAATATATGAGTACTTTCACCTTGTTTTTTAATATAATATAAATATTTTAATATAAATATTAATACTCATATATTTTACTCAATACTCATTAATACTCATATATTTTGCGCCATGGGTGTCAGCACAAAACGGAGGTCATGGGCAGCAAAAAAAAAAAGAGGTGTTGGTATTCTGTACAAGTGAATATTGTCACCAAAGAAAGCTTCGTGTGCGTCAGGGCTTTATCAGGACTTCTGCTGGTTCCAATGCAGCCTACACAACACCTAACAACACTCCATACAATACAATATTACAAAGGCACAAACAGCAGCCTAGTGCACTTCCAAGTACAACTCTATGCATGTCTGTTCCTAGGAAAATCCCATAAAACCATCAATTCAGGGCTCAATGGGACTTATCCCCCCGGTAAGTATGCCCAAAATTGCCCATAATAATTCCTTATGTGTTCAAGTCAAGCGTGCACAAAAGTCAATATTCTTTGCTATGTAAATCTGTGACTGAAATATATCAGACATTAGTCCCAGATAATGAATCCTCTTTAAAACCTATTATAGCGGGATATTCAGGAAGCAAAACAGCTGCTGTTGATCACAGACACCAGGAAAAAGAAGTTGGGGGAACTGGTGTTCATCAAAATGATTCAGAACAATTGATAGGATTTGTACAGGGGGGGAGGAAGGATGGTGCCTGGTTCTGGGCATGTGTTGGGTGGGAGAATGTGGCCCTTCAGCTCATGTGAGGAGTTGTTTTCAAACAGACTTCTGGCTTAGTATTTCACTTGAGACAGAAGTAACAATTGAATGAGTCAGTTCAGATTGTTCCCACACATCGAGGCTCCTACAGGATGATACTTTCAGAAAGTTGAAAAGGGGAACAGCAGCAGAAGTTGTACATTTCAGGCAGAGGGCGAGGAGTAATGGTGACCTTCGCTGCACAGATTATAGAAATAAATAAATAAAAGCCAGAGGCTTCAAGTAACAAACCAGAGCAGTTTCTTCCCAAGCTGCGCGCCAACCAAGATTCCCTCCTCGTCACCTCAGCGATTCCCTTCAAACGCTCCCTCCACAGAGACGCTCTAGCAGCCCCCCTCGCGCCATTATTAATGAAGATGAAGTCACTGCTCCAAGGCAACCTGCACGTTTCACGCGCACACACAGTCACTTCCAACACCAAGCCAGTGGCAAACCAAAGCAAACGCCAAGAGGCTTTGTGCTTTGCACGCCCAGCCAGAGCTATAGCTGCACCAGCCCAAGCCGCCTCTCTCTCCCCGCCCCCTTTGCATTCATTCTCCACCACTAGACGGCTGCTGGCATTTTTCAATTAGGTGCGAGAGAAAACATCTTTGTGAATGGGGAGCTGCTGCAGTTGCTGCAAGCGCAGGGCACTCTCTGCCCGCCACCCCCCCCCCTTTGAAAGGTCCACAAAGGTGGGGGAGATCAGTTAAACGAAACGCGCAAGCGCGAGTCAAAAGCACGTCTCCTCGGAAGTAAATCCCAGTAAGCCAAGCAGGGTTAAGGCAGGATTGCAGCACTGTTTCATACAGATTTACAGGGGGTGCGGCTGGAAGAAACTCCCCCTGTGGTAAACGGGATTTGCTCCCACGGCAGATCTGCAGCTTTAGGATTACAAAGGATTGGTTAGGAAGGACTGCAGCCTCAGTTACTAAGCAAACGCACTGTGGGAGGATGGCTAAAAAACCAAAGCCCACGTTTCAACGTGGAAAGAGGCGCATCATATTCACTACCGCGCTCTAGCCTTTATTATTGTTAAATCTCTCTTCGCCTGCATTTAGCCTAAGGTGACCAGAATCGGGGGAAAGAGACCCGCATCATCGGAGGCAATGGAGAAGAGGGAGGGAGACTCACCGCGATCGCTTTGGTTGCTGCCGCCGCCAGTCAAGTTAGAAACTCCCGCCGGATCTCAGTCCCCCGCGCTCTCGCTCCGTCCCCGCTTGCTCAGTTTCTTAGCGACACAGTCCAGACGGCTCCCTTTTAACTCCCCAAGGCTGCCCCTTTCGAAAACGTGGGCTGTTTAATGCCTGGGGAGCCTTATTAGGAAATGTTTGCAGGAGTTGGGAGCAGGCGGGACATCGGTTTTTGTGCGTGTGCATGTGGCTGAAAGCGGGGTGGGGGGCGGAGGAGGTAATCAGAGGCGGCAGCAGCCAGCAGCCCTTCTGCAATGACTGCTCGCAGTTTTGACAACAAGCGTTGGTGACCTGCAGCCAGTGGGAGGGGGAGACGAGGCGGGGATGCGATGCGATAGGAAAGGCTGGAGGTGCAGGGTGGAGAGCAGACCGGCGCGGCGTGAGAGAGACACAGAAGATCACACCGCTAACAACTAGTGATCCATAGCGCAGGCAGCGTCGCCTCAGACCTGAAAGAAACCCCAGGGGCGTGCGCACCGTTGTCGTTGTCACAGGTGGAATCCCCTCAAAAAATAAAAAGACCGAAGAAGCGAACTTCGCATTATTTGAGTAGATGACTATTGTCAATGCAAGAAAGCAGTCATTACAAAAATAATAATGAGTGCATCTTTTCTAACTATAGCTGAGCCAAGATTTCACATTTTTTTCCTGATAAAGTTTCCTGGATTTTTTCTTTTTCTCACTACCTTAGAAAAAGGCCACTTTGATGAATTTTCTCTGAATTTTCTCGTTATTTATGAGTGGTAACCACCATTTTCTTAAAAAAAAAAAACAACAACAACAACTAGAGAACAACAGTGGTAAGGCAATTTGGACACTGTAAAATGGTGGCTAGGCTACCAATACAAGTTGCCGCTTCCGCCACTTGCAGCAGTAGGAAACAAAAAGATAAATCACCCTTAGGCTAAGTAAGAAGGAGCTATACTATTGCCTTTGCGGGGGGGGGGGTGAGCCCACCCCAAGGAAAATGTAGGATAACTCATCCACCCCCAGTAATTTGGCAAAATGCTCCTCTCTTACTAAAAATAATCAGATCTGGCAAAGCATCAACCAGTTCATAGAATCGTAGAACTGTAGAGTTGGAAGGGATCACGGGGGTCACTTAGTCCAACCCCCTCCAATGTAGAATCACAACTAGATCATGCATGGCAGATGGCCATCCAACTTCTGCTTAAAAGCTTCCAATAAATTAAGCGGAATAGAACTGATATGCACAATGTAGTTCCCTGTCCCTCCATCCCCCATCCCCATCATACCTACAATTCCTATTATAAAAAGTGGGCGGAAAACCAGGGAAATAAAAGGTGATTAAGCTGGTTCCAACACTTCTGCTTTTGCCTTCTGGGAGTTAAAAATAGTTGGAGTAAATCTATTATCCACCTTTAGACTGGTTCTAAATCCTTGTTTCAAAAAAAAGGAACACCGATACTGGGAGACCATCTGCTACTTCCCTTTCTATTTGAACTCAGTGTTTGGTATCTTCTTCTAAAATAAAAGGAACAATATGCCTTATTTGATGGGCAAGATAATAAAGTTCTACATTAGGAAGTCCCTCCACCCCCTCTCTCAAGGAGAGATATAGCTGCTTTCCTCTTATCCTAGGACGTTTACTCATAAAAATAGTATAATTTAATTGCCTGCAAGGATTGCAGTTGCTTGGACTTAATCCAAATCATAAGAGAATAATAGAAGAAAAAAGTAAGCTTAGGGAAAAATCTTGTTTTCACTGTAGGCTGGTTTTTACACACACTCACATATTCCTCTCTGTTGTCCATCCAGGCAGGCAAGAAGTTCAAGGACACATTGGCCCTCAAGGAGAGTGCAAAGCAGGGCCCCTGAGGGGTGTAGCTGGGAAGAGTCCCAAGGGCCAGAGAGAGAGGCTTGGAGGGCCACATTTGGCCCCTGGCCCTGAGGTTCCACATTCCTGTCCCAAGGGCTCAGTCAATACAAGGTTCTTCACCACCCCAGTGTTTTCCTCCCCATATCAGTCCTCTGGCATAGGTTAGGTTGAGATACATGGCTGGTCAGTTTCATAGATGAATGGGTTTGTAAACATGAGTCTCCCTCGTCCAAGTCCAGCACTGACCACTACACCATGATGATTACCAGACACTGAGAGATTACCTTGCCTACAGCTCCTACATGCCTCATCATTTATCATTTGTATTGGGCATTTGGCTGATCACTATAAGTGAAAGGAAAGGAAAGAATCCCCACCTCCTTATTTGCATTACTGCAAAGTTTGCTTGAGCATGTTGTAAAAGCAGTTAGATGCGTAAACACTACAAACAGGAGATAAGCCTCTAGAAATAGTCCACTCATGCTATAACTTTTGTTTGTGTACATAAGGCCAGGCGTTGAATATTTGTCCTTCGCTCTTTTAACTCATGACATCATTCACATGTGAGCCAAGGGCAACTTTGGAAGAAAGGCTCTAGACCCAGCCATATTTGTTCCATATGGTTTTGTGGGTAAAGGGGTTTTGATGGAAGAACATGCTACTTTTATCACTAGGTACCATACGGTACTTAAAATGAACTGAATCTGAATTGTCATGTCCCTCACACACGTTAAACCAAGCTTTCTGCTAAAAGTACCAGTGCTTTATTCCTTCCCTCCACCCACTTTTGTCAGGGAATTGGAACGCGGGGGCAGATGAGGCAATAAACTGAAACCAGTATATTTTCTCCATAAATGATCCAAATAATTTGATTGCTGGGATTTTATCTGGTGAGGTGATCCCACCTTCCTGCATTCAGATTCCACACCCAGCCACAAGGAAACCTTTGGCAGCTGCCCAAGTGCCTCCCAAAGTTAGGGAGAAGTATGCTGTGCAATTGATAAGCAGATGGTAAGTCGCTTCCACAGGAGACAGTGATGTTCACCAGCTTCAATGGCTTTAAAAGAGGATCATATTCATGGAGTGTAAGGCTACCAAAGGCTACAAACCACAATGGTTGTGCTCTGCCTCCACTGTCAAAGGCAGTAATGCTTCAGAATTGCTGGAAACTGCTCAGGTCCTGCTTGCAGATTTCCCCACAGGCATCAGGGCGGCCACTCTGAGAACAGGATGCTGTACTAGATGGGTCACTGGCCTGATCCAGCAGGCTCTTCTTATGTTCTTGTGTTAAGAATTTCATACCCACCTATGCAGGTTCTGAAGCTGAACAGCAGAACGGAAGAGCAACTCTGAACCTGAAAGATAAAGAGGAATTGGGTTGGAATCGTAGAAGGCTTTTTTCCATGGAGTTTTCTTGGCAGGGAGACTAGAGTGGCTTGCTGGTTCATGGTCCAGGTGGATCACGTTTAGTCAAAACTCTCCACTGTGACCTGTCCGTCTTTGGTGGCCCTGCACGGCATAGCTCATAGCGTCTCTTAGTTATTCAAGCCCCTTCACCATGACAAGGCAGTGATCCTCAACAAAGGTCTGTATAGTTAAAGCTATGGTTTTCCCAGTAGTGATGCATGGATGTGAGAGCTGGACCGTAAAGAAGGATGATCGCCGAAGAATTGATGCTTTTGAATTATGGTGCAGGAGGAGACTCTTGAGAGTCCCATGGACTGCAAGAAGATCAAACCTCTCCATTCTGAAGGAAATCAGCCCTGAGTGCTCACTGGAAGGACAGATCCTGAAGCTGAGGCTCCAATACTCTGGCCACCTCATAGAATCATAGAGTTGGAAGAGACCACAAGGGCCATCGAGTCCAACCCCCTGCCAAGCAGGAAACACCATCAGAGCACTCCTGACATATGGTTGTCAAGCCTCTGCTTAAAGACCTCCAAAGAAGGAGACTCCACCACACTCCTTGGCAGCAAAATCCACTGTCGAACAGCTCTTACTGTCAGGAAGTTCTTCCTAATGTTTAGGTGGAATCTTCTTTCTTGTAGTTTGGATCCATTGCTCCATGTCCGCTTCTCTGGAGCAGCAGAAAACAACCTTTCTCCCTCCTCTATGTGACATCCTTTTATATATTTGAACATGGCTATCATATCACCCCTTAACCTCCTCTTCTCCAGGCTAAACATGCCCAGCTCCCTTAGCTGTTCCTCATAAGGCATCGTTTCCAGGCCTTTGACCATTTTGGTTGCCCTCCTCTGGACACGTTCCAGTTTGTCAGTGTCCTTCTTGAACTGTGGTGCCCAGAACTGGACACAGTACTCCAGGTGAGGTCTGACCAGAGCAGAATACAGTGGCACTATTACTTCCCTTGATCTAGATGCTATACTCCTATTGATGCAGCCCAGAATTGCATTGGCTTTTTTAGCTGCCGCGTCCCACTGTTGGCTCATGTCAAGTTTGTGGTCAACCAAGACTCCTAGATCCTTTTCACATGTACTGCTCTCAAGCCAGGTGTCACCCATCTTGTATTTGTGCCTCTCATTTTTTTTTGCCCAAGTGCAATACTTTACATTTCTCCCTGTTAAAATTCATCTTGTTTGTTTTGGCCCAGTTCTCTAATCTGTCAAGGTCGTTTTGAAGTGTGATCCTGTCCTCTGGGGTGTTAGCCACCCCCCAGTTTGGTGTCATCTGCAAATTTGATCAGGATGCCCTTGAGTCCATCATCCAAGTCGTTGATAAAGATGTTGAATAAGACTGGGCCCAAGACAGAACCCTGTGGCACCCCACTAGTCACTCTTCTCCAGGATGAAGAGGAACCACTGATGAGCACCCTTTGGGTTCAGTCAGTCAGCCAGTTGCAAATCCACTGAGTGGTAGCATAGTCAAGACCACATTTTACCAGCTTCTTTACAAGAATATCATGGGGCACCTTGTCAAATGCCTTGCTGAATTCAAGGTAGGCTACATCCACTGCGTTCCCTTCATCTACCAGGCTTGTAATTCTGTCAAAAAACGAGATCAGGTTAGTCTGACATGACTTATTTTTCAGAAATCCATGCTGACTATTGGTGATCACAGCATTCCTTTCTAGGTGCTCACAGACTGTTTGCTTAATGATCTGCTCCAGAATCTTCCCTGGTATTGATGTCAGACTAACTGGGCGGTAATTATTTGGGTCCTCACTTTTCCCCTTTTTGAAAATAGGGACAACATTTGCCCTCCTCCAGTCTGCCGGGACTTCGCCTGTTCTCCAGGAATTCTCAAAGATGACTGCCAGTGGTTCTGAGATCACATCTGCCAGTTCTTTTAATACTCTTGGAATACTTGGAATACTTTAATACTCTCTCACGAGGAGAGGAAACTCCTTGGAAAAGATCCTGATGTTGGGAAAGATTGAGGGCACAAGGAGAAGGGGATGACAGAGGACGAGATGGCTGGACAATGTTCTCGAAGGTACCAACATGAGTCTGACCAAACTGCGGGAGGCAGTGGAAGACAGGAGTGCCTGGCGTGCTCTGGTCCATGGGGTCATAAAGAGTCGGACACGACTAAACAACAACAGTAGAAGGCTTCAACAGCCTAGGCTGGCTCATTGTTTGAGCCAACAAACTACCTAGACACATACCTGGGATAGAGGTGGAAGAGTATATAGTTGGAACCACCCTTGTTGGTCAGTTAATTATGTTTGGAGTTGTTTTTTAAAAATGTTTTTATTGTAACGATTCAGCTCCCCTCACCCTCCAATTTCAGGGTTGTGTTTGCAGAAGCAAACACACACCAAAAAGTGTTTAATGGAATCTTGTTTAAAAACTAACCACATGTATTTGAGAAAGTAGTTTCCACACAAAAACTTTATGCTATAATAAATCTGTTAGTCCTGAAACTGCCACAGGACTCTGTTGTTTACTCATTATGGAAGTACAGTGTTGAAGGCACAGGATGTGGGTCCTGGCTGTGGACCCTTAATATATTATGTTGCTCCTAACTGGTCACTTATTGTTTTGAAAGCTATAAACATTTTTCAGACAGCTGCTACGGAGGCATGTTTAGGAAGCATAGTCCTGATGGGCTTATGCCTTGTTAAGGCACATTCTTTGGCCTATTGGTGATACAGTGGTACCTTAAGGTCTGTTCTTAACTTGAAACTGTTCTTAACCTGAAGCACCACTTTAGCTAGTGGGGCCTCCTGCGCCGCTGCTGCACAATTTCTGTTCTCATCCTGAAGCAAAGTTCTTAACCCAAGGTACTATTTTTAGGTTAGTGGAGTCTGTAACCTGAAGCATCTGTAACCTGAAGCTTCTGTAACCTGAGGTACCACTGTACTTGCAATTTTCCAAGCTTATAGACTACAAACCCCAAGGAGAATTTTCAAGCGGCTTCTGTATGAAACAAAAAGCAGGATAAAGTTACTGAGTGGATGCGTTTAGGGAAGCAGATGATTGAAGCTGAACTGTAAATACTGCAGTTCAGAGATGATTATCAGAAGATTAGGAACAGAGATGCCTAAAATGAGTTACAGTAAAAACGAGCAATGGATATGTGAGAATGTTAAGGAAGGTAGGAGAGGATATATTGTTTTGATATTATCCCTCCTTACTAATACTTACGCTAGTGAGTAAACAGCAGAGCACATTCCCTTTGCAACTTATTGGAAGCAAGCTGATGATTCATTAGAATCCTTCAATTAAGCAATCCAGCCTGGCTTGTCCCTGGTAAGTTTCCCCTTTATTTCCCTCTTAAAATAATAATAACACAACACAACACAGTCTTCTTTAAAAGTAAGAACAAAGTTTTACTCACACTCAGCTCACAGCAGTAATCTGAAGGCAGGCTTTATCTTGTGGTTACAGTGAAAAGAAGTCTGAGCTACACCTCAGACTTCTGCTTGTGGGCTCCATCACATGTGAAGGCTGAGCCATGCGCTGGCTAAGAGCCAGGAGAGCAAGAGTCCAAGGGGGAGATGGTTGCGTGGCCAGCCCTTTTATCTGGTCAGCTAGGGTCATGCCCATCTCCCTGATCACACACAGGACATCCTGCCTGTCTCCCTTGCCTGGAGCCACATTCCCCTATGGGTCCATTATAGGCAACAGGAAAACGACTGCTCTAGTAATAATAACATCCCACAGGATATGGAGTGGTGTGGATGTGAGTTGAAGATGTTTATGCAGGGTCCTTTAACTACTGTTGCAAGAGCAATGCAGATTTAAGACTTCTTTGACACAGCGATCTCTCACTCTCAGCTCTCAGCTCTCCTCCTCATGGACCCACTCTCTGCCCACACAATCCCGCACTCAGGTTCTCGCTCTCCTCTTCCCACCAGACCCACCCTCTGCCTGCATAGTTTGGGGAAGGAGGAAGAAGAGACTGAATACATGAAAAAGGTGTCGAAACAGGATAGGTGACACTTTTCTCAAACAAATGATCACGTTTTTCTAGGGACCGGTAGCAACCCTGGTTACACATGACAATACCACCCAGTGTTGTTAACTTCTGTGCATATATACCCAACTAAGCACCAAGGCCGTTGATAACTGTTCTGGTACATGTGTGAACATTTCCATTACTAAAGGTGTTTATACCTCCACCGATGAGCAACCCTGTAGGATATAATGTCATACAGTGTATGGCACGTGTGACAATTTTGCACATTCTTTGTGTGTGCTGCACTGTATTGCATTCTGTTGTGTCCTATGTGGTGCTTGTGTTGTGGGGAGTACATTATCTAATGTTTGCATGTGTTCTGTCCTATTATATTTTGTTCTGTTTGGCATATGTATTGTCTTGTGTGTTACTGAAGAATAGCTCAGCCGGTAGAGCACGAGACTCTTAATCTCAGGGTTGTGGGTTTGAGCCCTACATTGGGGAAAAGATTCCTTCATTGCAGGGGTTGGACTAGATGACCCTCATGGCCCTTTTCAACTCTACAATTCTATCTCTTATACCTGCTTATTTCTCACATCGGAGTAAACAGGATTTAGACTATGCACATTTAGTTGGGAGAAAGCCATGGGCATAGCCATGAGGGTGGCAGGGAGGCAGCTGCCCCCTCAGTCAAGTAAATAAATAAAAATACCTAACTAACTGACCAACTACATTGCAAATAACTTGGTTCTGCCCCCCTCTAAAACAAATCCTTGCCACACCCATGGAGAAAGCCCAATCAAATTAAATGGGAGCTACTTCTGAATAGATCTCCATAGGACTGTGCTGGTAAGGGGTTTACTTTCACTGGTTCATGCCCTAAATCTCTTCTCTTTTTTTAGAATCAAAATGTTTCTTTTTGTTATGTGTCATGCTGGAGCACACCTGCAATTTGGCCTCACAAAATCTGAAGACATTTCAGAACTACAGAGGAGAGCCTCTTCCTCCAGCTTACTAGCAGTAAAAAGGTTCTGAAATGGCACCGCATGTACAACCTTTTGTTTATTATGGAAACACTTTAATCGCAAATGAAGTCAATTATCTAAGCAGCTGGAGTTGAAAATGTGAACAATGGAATAGTGACATTCCTGGATTTGCATGTAAAATGCTTGACTGGTAATGAAGAGATCAACTACAATCAGGGTCAAAGAATATTATTCTAGGCATTCTACATTTAATCCACTAAAAGCAAAGAAACCTGGAATACTCAGATCTCTCAGGAACAATTCACACATTGCTTACATTTAAAGTGCTTAGGACCCCTTTATGTTAAGATTCACTTATATGAAATGCATTTAATTAAAAATGTTTAGAATCCATCTTATATAATTATCCTTCAGAATCTATTGAGCTGCCTTGCTGAACCGTATAAAAACAAAGCTATTTCAAACAAAAAGGAAACAGCAGCAGTAAAAAAGCACAGCATACCCAGATAAGGAATAAGGACGGCTAATTGTATCCTGAACCTAAGGCCCTCTGAATTTGCAGAGCCTTAGCCTGTCAACCCAAGCATGAATCAGGTGAATATTTCCTGGAAAGGTGATTAGATGCCACCACTGAAAGGACTCTGTTTCACATTGCCACACACGGCATATCAGCATCACACCTGAGGCTCCATCTACTCAGTCGCTTTCTTTGCTTTGCCAGCACGAGTGCAATGAAAGACAGAAAGATAGACCTGGAGAGGGGAGAGATTCATTCTGTTAAAGTTCCAGCAATATTTTCAGAAACCTAGCAAGGGAGCCAGAGGTTGCAAACAGGAGTAGTTCATGTTGTGAACTACAACTCCCATCATCCCTGATTATTGGCCATACTGGGTAAGGCTGATGGGAGTTGCAGTTCAATGATATCTGGAATGTTGACTATGGTACAACCTCCCAAAAATATTCTTTAGACTCTCATGCCTAGAGTGCTGGATGGTGTGTGTGGGGGGTGTGTGTGCTAGCTTGCTGGGAATGCCTAACTTTCTAATGCCTGCAAGCCACAAAAATGCTGAACTTCAACACTTGCACTGGCTGGAGCTCTGTAGGCTTAAATAATAATAATAACATCCCCATAGACTTTCTTCTGCCAAGAGCAGGACTGCCAGGTTCTGCGTATGGCCATCATTATGGCTTTGTTCATATACATAAAAGCCGAGACATGGTCTGGGACACAGTGGTAAAATGCTGGGAGCTGGTTCATACTTGGGGGGGGGGGAGTCAAAAACAGACTGTTAATATTAATGTACACTGGCAAGAAAGTTCTAGTAATTTTTCCATGCAGGTGCAGACATGGCTGTTCTTGCACCCAGCTTTGATTCCACGCCAATACAAGCTGTTGTTTGCTGGCGAAGGACGGTTGCTAAATGGAGATACTTTTGAGTCCTGAGATTTTAAATATTTTTAAAAGCAAAGCACAGACTCAAGAATCCCCCCTCTGGTCAAGCTGGAACATGGCCTGATTTCTTTCTTTAATTTATTAGTTTTAAAAAAAGTCAATACAGTACTGTATCTGCAATTGCAGTTGCAGATAACAACACTAATTAGCATTAGCATTAACAGTATCTAATAAGTTCGTTTCATTTATTTAAGACAAGTCAATGATGAGAAAAAATGTTTGAGTTCTGGCTTTAATGGTGCATCTGTTGCAGAGCAAGTCACAATTAGGTGTTCTTGTCTCTGAAAAGCTTCGAGAATACTACTAATGACTGGTTGGACCTGGACTGCCATGGTCTCCTTGCAATGGCATATGGAAGCAGTATTTTACATCAGTAGGCAAAGCTTGTTTTCTAAGCATTTCACCACAACCATGAGAACTAGACCCTTTATTCTACATTGCTGAACTTTTCAGTATTTCAGATTCTGCAACAACTTCCATGATAAAGCCCAGATGCTTTCAGAATAACAGCCATTAAAATATAAGGGTTTGATGATAGCTTCCTTTCTATATTTATTCTGCAGTGTACCACCATTCAGATTGAAAAATCCACAACAGGACAATATTTTTCTTAGGACCAGAGAAAGTAGTGAACAAATTTTCTGGCACTTCAGAACTCTTTAAAGCTTTTCAGTTATTTTGTAAGTTGAATTTCTCTGATGAACCAACCCAACTCCCTTTACTTTTTGTCATCCAGATTGCTTTTTTATTTTATTTTTTGTACACAGCTAATGACTATGCACAAGTGTCTTACTTCATTTGTTTATGGATGTTGGTATTGATAATTAGAAGGCATGAGGAGTGATCTCTATCCCTACATAGTGACTGGTAATTCAGCATATAGAAGTCTGGAATAAGTTGTTTCAGGAGCAATGCATTATGTGACCACAGCTGATTTAGTTTGTTTTACCTCACCACTCCAGAATAAGTGATTTAGGACTTTTAACAAACCTGTTCCTCTCTATAAAGCACTTGACATTTTCCATTAAAAGGATAATTAACTTGAAATTGGTGACAAGTGCAACAATTGAATGCACATTAGAGTTAGTATATCTATCATCACTACTGGTTATTCAGGAGGTGTAAGACAGAAGTTAGTAAGCAAGATGAATGAAAAAGGGATTAGTAATTTTGAAAGATTTGTTAAAATTTGTTTTTGGCTGGCTATCTTCTTTTATTGGGTAAGTTACTTTTAGTGGCATATTTAGGTTTTGTGTTGAAATGTAGTGATTTGAGTAGAAGCTGTATAATCTATTACATAGCTTTTTTGTTGTTGAGTGAAACATTCTTTATGCTTACAAATTGAATTGTGTTTGTGTGCAATCAGCTTCTGGTTTTGTTTTAGTTGTTCTACTGCTGTGCTTTCCAATAATTGTATAGATTTGTAACAGCTATAGGTTAGAAGTCTTAAGATGCCACTGTAAGGTTTCTGTGTAAAAAGTACTCTAGATAATTTTCTAGCAACCTTTCAAGTTGTACAGTGTTAATGAACATAGCCTCTTTTAACAAGTTAAAATAGTTCTATTAAAATCTGTTTGGTCATCCAGTGTTGTTTAACAAAAATTATACACTCCCAGTTTTTGAGAAAATAAGGCTGTAATCCTAACCCCAATGAGTAAAACCCATTGTGTTCAATAGGACTGGGTTCTTAGTAGGCATCATTCTTCTTCTTTTTATTTTTATTTTATTTATTGCATTTATATCCCACCATTTTTCAAGGAGTTCAAAGTAGCATACGTGGCTCTTCCCCAACTCATTTAATCCTCATAACAACCCTGTGAGGTAGGTTAGTCTGAGAGGCGGTGACTAGACTAAGATCACCCAGCGAGCTTCATGGCAAACTGGAGATTTGAACCCTGGTCTCCAAGGTCCTAGTCCAACATTTTAACCACACTGGCTCCCCTTGTATTGAGACATAATGAGAAAGTCAGACTTTCCTATTGGCCTCCTTCCTAAAAAGAAGTGCTTATGCAACACAAAACTTAAGAAAAAGGATGAATACAAAACTGATTGTATTTATATTGAGATAAAGAGGTGGTATGGGTGAAACGGAAAGGCAGTACAAGTCCAGGCCCTCCATGATGCAACTTAGAACTGGTAAAAAAAGCAAAGCCTGAAAGAGTACTGTACTGATATAAATTAGCTTTTATATTCTACATAGGAACAGCCAGCCCATGCAGGATGATACACCAAGGCTTGATCATTTGCAATCAGATTTACAATGGGGAAATTAAAGCAGTCCTTAATGCAGAGACTAGGGGGCAATTTAACAAGTTACAGAATGCTTGTTTGTCATTTTTTAAATTATTATTATAAACTGTGTGTGACTAATATGCATGTTTCCTCAAGAGTAAGCTTTCACAGCTTCTTTTATTGACTCTTAACATTCTAGGTCTCTGGAGTTGTATTAATGTCCACTGGAGTATCTGTTCAGGTGAAGCTCCGTGATATCTATGTAGTGATAAATGATGCTGCTTCAGAAGTCCCTGTGATCATAACAGTTATTGGCACACTTGTTGTCCTTTCGTCAGCCTTTGGGAAAGTTGCTCTACTAAATCACAGTCCTAACTTGATCAAATTGGTAAGTAATGATACCCAGATTTCTAAGTCAGATCCAAAGCATGAGTAGGCCTTTAAATTTAGCTGAATCTTAACCTCTACCCCTTTTGAAGGCACAGAGGAGGGCTGGGTCAAGAGATGCCATACTGTAATTGATTTTTTTTTTTTTAAGTTGCAGTGCTTTCTTATCTGGGTTGTGTAATTCAATGGGGAGGTGCGCTTAGGTCTCTCACCCATTCTTTTAATTCCTTGTAATACCCACAGGAAGAACTATGCTAGGCAACCGTCCTGAAAACCACAAATAATAAATGTATTGTTGCCTAAGCATAAGAAATAGGCAAGAAATAAACTAGTAATCTTGCACAATTGATTTCCCCACCCTCACTCAAAAGAGATTAGGTTCAGAGCAAACGGTATAATGACCCGTCTTTAGAGCAAGTAAAAACTTTCTGAAGACCATAGGCCCTGTACAGTGGAACCTTGGGTTAAGTACTTAATTCGTTCTGGAGGTCCGTTCTTAACCTGAAACTGTTCTTAACCTGAAGCACCACTTTAGCTAATGGGGCCTCCTGCTGCCGCCGCACTGCCGGAGCACAATTTCTGTTCTCATCCTGAAGCAAAGTTCTTAACCTGAAGCACTATTTCTGGGTTAGCGGAGTCTGTAACCTGAAGCATATGTAACCTGAAGCGTATGTAACCCAAGGTACCATTGTACACATTAGCCATTATTCTGCCCCTATTGTATTCCCATTCCTGGCTTGCGTGTACACACCACATTACCCACAATGCAGAGCTATCCTATGGTTTGTTGAGGAAAAACTGCTGTTTGATGTGATTTCCCTCAAACTAGCTTCAATCTAAAAGGCAAATTAAACCACATTCCATTCGCAGACAAGCTGAGGTGTGTAACTTTGAGACATCCATTGCAAATTCACAGATGGCAGCGTGTGTGCGGATGACAACTTCATGAATGGGAATTGGAGGGGGTACCAAACAGGTATCCCTGCCACCTCTCTGGTGTACTTAGCAATATGCAAATGCATTGTGTTTTAAGCCACTAATGTGTACATATCTTATATGAAGGAGTTTTTGAGTATACTTTGTGATAAGTAAAAAATCCTGCTTATGTAGGTAACTGTTCTTCATCTCAAACCCTGTTCTCTTGTTCAGCTGGGAAAACTACTCCATCCGAGTGTGTGCCTGTTGGCTTTTAATACTGAACACATGCCCCAAAATATGTTGTTTTAGAAGTGAACATATAAACAGTGGTATACACTTTAACCACAGCAGGTTAATTTACCATGTATGGACCTGAAGGCTGAACTTGGATATGATCAGCCATTTGATTTTGACTATTCCTAAGTGTGACTTCATCTCTTAATCTATATTGGTGCCAGTGATAATGGACAAAATGTTGAATTTGGCTCTGTAGGCATCATACAATCAACTTGGCATCTCAGATAAATTAAAGTTAGACTAGGGGATGTGGGAGACCTGGGTAGATAAATAAGAAAAAAATGAGGGCACCAATGCAATTTTCTGCAATTATTTTTAAAAAAACACTTAGCACAATCCTGATGTTTGTTGTTGTTGTTGTTAAGAAAATGACCTTTAAGCTGAAAGCAACTCTTCGTTTCTAGTTCATAGGCATATTGTTGGCACTGTTGGTACTTGAAATCACAGTTGGTGCTGTCGCCTACACTTACAGACATAAGGTAAGTTTTGTACTAAAACATGGCACCACCTTAAATAGTTTTTTGGTGATGTTGGAAAGATGTAGAACTAGAGTCTTACCTAAAGTCAATATTCTTAAAGAGAAGTGGGCAATTGCAGTAAGTGGGATGGGAACATATTTTATTATTTCAAACTGATGCATAACACTCATGTGCTTACCACTTTCCACAGCAAGGAGGTATTTCTTTCCTTCTCTGTCCTCCTCCAATAAAACAAAAACCTTTTTAAATAAATGTCCCAATCCAATAGCTTGTGCTTGCAGCCTCGGCTCTGTATACCTGAAAGAGCGTCTCCACCCCCAGCTTTCAACCTAGACACTGAGGTCCACCTCTGAGGGCCTTCTGGCAGTTCCCTCACTGTGAAAAGTGAGGTTACAGGGAACCAGGCAGAGGGCCTTCTCAGTAGTGGTGCCCTCCCTGTGGAATGCCCTCCCATCAGATGTCAAGGGGATAAGTAACTATACAAACTTTAGAAGACATCTGGAGGCAGCCCTGTATAGGGACGTTTTTGATGTTTAATGTTTTATTAAGTTTTCATTCCATTTTTAATTAAATCTTCAGCATTGAATTGAGTTTTTCTTGGAATATTTAACTGTGTGTAAGCTTTTAACTGCCTACAATGTGCTCAATAAATATGGAATAGAAAGGCTGAGGGAGAAAGTATGAAAATAATTTGTCTTGGCTACATTTTCCAATTGGTAAGGTGGACAAACCTCAGAAAGCAAATGAGGTAAACCAGAAGCCTTGCAAGAAACATTAGTGCCAGTCATGTCTTCATAGGCTTTGCCACTAAACTGAAACACCAGAGAAAATACGGAAACACTTCTGCACAATGTTAGACTATACCACAGATGGTCCCCATTTTTTCTCCAGAGCTAGTGTAAGAAGTGCTTCCTTAACCCAAATATGTAAATGGATTTCCATTCCTGCTTCTGCCTTGAGTGAGACCCTGTGTGTTGCAAGTTGATGTACAAAAGGGGTGTTAGCTTGGAAGCAGTCAAGTAATATGCAGTCTAGTAATTATGCTTGGAACCTTGTAACTTGTTAATGATCCACCTGTTGAATGTGCCAGTGTCTCTCAGATGTTTGAATTCCCCTTTCTCTTCCTTACCTGCCACACAGAAAAGATAATATTGCGTAGTCCTAATTTAAGTGATTATTTTAGATGGATCCTTCTAGCATACAAAATGCTGTTCTTGCGTAAACTTTCATGGCCAGAATTGTGGGAGCCAAGCTAAGTGGAGGGAAAGGGCCCACTCAGTAAGAGTCCAATTGATTGATTAAGACACAACTTCCACTTGTGTGCTTGAAGTCCTTTCATAAAAAGAAATGGTTCTCCTTAGCTCTACCGTCCTCCATGCAAATTATTTTCTCCTGCCTTTGGAAAACCCTGTGTGTGTTAATGCAGTTGCATCAGACTTTGTTGAGCGATACCTTGAAGACATTGGACAAATATAATGAAGAAGTGCAGATCACCAAAGGGGTGGACTCTTTACAGACAGAGGTAAGCAAACTTTCTTTTCAATTACAAAGAGCAGAGAACTAATGGTGAAGCCCAGTATTCTGGTAACATTTAAGAAGCTCAAGCGGGAATAACAATATATTTTTTCAGTCTTTCTATGCTGCCATCTAAAGGCTATTGGATTAGACCAGAAAACCCACTGGTCCTGGAAAGAAAAGGGAGGAATCTCTCTAAGTCAAGGAGGCACAACTTTGAAGATGGCATGATAGAATGATTGCTTTTTGAGATTTTCTGTCCCACCATTTTCTCTGGTTGAAAAAGACTTTGTAGGGCTTAAAATAAAACCCTTGCAAAACCTGTCTGGCTAGAGTTGACAATGGGAATAAAAGAAATTAGTGTTCACCCTATGGCTGTGACAAATTGTCATAGCGCCTTCAGATTACCTGTTTAGCAGAATAGCATATTAGTATAAGTAGAATCTTTCTTCATACTTTTTGTTGTTGTTAAGAAGAGTTGTTAGGCTTTCATCAACAACTACACTATCTGTTCCACTGCTTACCAACCTAAATTCCTTTCCCTTCCACTCTAGTTCCAATGCTGTGGTGCAGAGAACTATACCGATTGGCTGAACACAACATTTGGGTCTCTCTCTTCATCTGTCCCAATAAGCTGTTGCAGAGTACCTGTGGAAAACTGCATCACAGATCTAAGCAAAGACACAGCAGGCATTAACCAGCAGGTAAACGTCATATTGTCAAAAACCACATCTTGCATGTCTTGTCTCTTAAGGGAAATGTGTGTTTGAAACTAATATCCTTCAAAGTGGGCAACCAGTTAGGGATGTGCTAGCAAATAAAATGGGCTAGAGCCAGGTGAAAACTAGAGTGCAAGTCTCCCTCTAAAGTCAACCAAACACAGATTAGTGCACATAATCATGTCTACCAAGTGGCAGTGTGGTCCGTGATGTGGGCACATTTTGCAGCCAGCATTGCACCTTCCAGTAGCCAACCAGCAGAGTTATTTAAGGTGGTCCAGAGATTGCAGATTCTCCTTGTGGGGGAAGGGCCCCCTGGAGGGCCTGCTGTGAACAACTGGCTGCACATTGTGAGGATAAAGTCACCCTACTTTTCAATTAACTTGACACTGCAGCTTCTCTTGAAGCATCCAAATCTATAGTCTGTGACATGTTGTGAAACTGATTTCAGATTATGTGGCCTGATGATGTGGACATCTGTATAGGGAAGTTTTTCAAGTTTTAATGTTTTAGTAAGGTTTTTATATACGCTCAAAGCCATCCAGAGTGGCTGGAGCAACCCAAACAGATGAGCAGGGTACAAATAATAAATTGTTGTTATTATTTGCTTGTGGCTATATGCCCAACCATGTGTCTTCTTGACCCCCCAACCCCTGGCTATAGGGCATAGTCGAGAGTAACATTGGGAGTGTGTTTTTTGTCTTCCTTGGAGTTCTGCTACAGAGGAGTACAGGGCACTATTTTATTCCCAGTGCTATATCAATCTGCATGGAGCTGTTGAGAGCGAAATTAGGAGATTTGGGGCAAGATGCCATCAGTATGTTGATGTCACTCATCTCTGTCTCCATAAAATCTGAATTGGGAGAGGCCTTGTGAGCCCCAGATTGGTGCCTAGATGTAGTGGTGGAGCAAATAAGGGAAAATAAACTCTATCTTAGCAAAATAGAGGTGCTCTGAGTGAGTGGTTCCTGCCTCTGAGAAACTGGCCAATTCCCATCTCTAGGTACTCCCTCTGAAGGAGCAGACTTGCATTCTGGGGGTGATTTTGGAGTCAGCTGTGTGTCTGGAGGCCTAGGTAGGAGCACATTTTTTTAACTGTGTGGCAGCTGCAGCTGCTCCTGGACTGGTATAGCTTAACCATAAGTAGTCCAAGCACATGTACCGGTTAATACTGAATTACTGCAATGAACTTGATGTGTTGCTCCTGTTGTGCTTGTCCTAGAAACTACTGTTAGCGCAGAATGATGAAGCACAATTGCTGACAGGAGGGAGAACTTATCAGCATATAACACCTGCACTGAGATCTGCACTGGCTGCCAGTTTGTTACCAGGCCAAATTTAAGGTGTCACTATTACTATATAAAACCCTTAACAGCTTGGGACCAGTTTACTTAAAGGATCACAATATATGCCCACTCTACCATTTCAGCCTATGGAACTTGCACTTTTACAAGTGCGACATAATTTCCATTCAGCACTTGCAAGCAAATCATCCTTCAATGCGGCAGTTTGTAATATTGTTTTAAAATAGCCGATTTTATATTTTGACATTTTGTCAAATTATTTTTAAGGTTTGCTTCCATTGGTCTTTTAAAATGAGTGTTTTATATTGCTGTTTGTAAATCACAAGCAGTGTGTACGTTTTGTTAAATGAAATGAGTAAATAGAGTGCTCATTTTACATCAATGCATCTGTGAACAGGAAGAGCTGTTGCATGTACAGAGAACACATTAAATCGCCTGTCTCTTAATGTAGCTGTCTATAATGTGTACACCCCACCACACACACCAGAGTGAGCCCAACCAAATTTGGTGTGACATCTTATTTCTCAGTGTGACCAGCACATCTTGGAATACTTAATATGCATGAAAAACATCAGGCTACCATCCTCATGCTTTAGATCTGTCCTGAGTTCTAAGCTGATGGGGAACGTTTGGAATTCCAACACTTTGGTTTGGTGTTCAGATATGACAAAGCAAAACTCCATGTACTGTTATGAAAGGGAAAAGAAATCAATCCTATTTATATAAATAGCAGGATGTTCAGTGATGTACCCCTGCACAAGGTTTGTCTCCTTGTGATGAGAGAGTATGCACTAGGGACTTCTATTGTATTCCTGTAACATTAATGCAAGCATATTGCACTGAAGCTAGCAGCACAATCACTAATCATGTAGGAGTTTCCTGAAACTCCCACTGAACTCCCAGTGATCTTACTCTGCCCAGATTCTAAATGCTGATGCTGAAGAACTTATACTCCCATCTTCCAGACAGGAAGGAGGTTGCCCATTCAGGGAAGCATGGCTCACGTAAAGGAAATATCTGCTGATAATCTCTCACCATTAGCCATTTCTGGGCTGGTTCGTTTTTAAGTGACTTCTTTGCTAACGCTTTCTTCGCATGCCAGGTCTACGTTTCTGTTGCAGTAACTTTTGGATTTCACTGAGTGTTTGAAAGTCACAAACTGATTCGGGACTTTGGTCCCAGCACTCTTGGTAGCAGCCTCCAGAAGTGCTCTTAAATGAAGGACCAGGTTAGGAATGTGGCATGGCTGGGCTCTCCAGATAAAAACGTCTAAAAGACAATGATCTACATTGTTTTAGACTGCATATATAGTTGTGTCTAAGCCCTGATCTGGTGCTTGATAAATGAGTCTTAATGTTGCAAAACCTTCAGACCTTCCAAGCTGGCTTGGACATTGCATTCCACCTTGATTCTTTCTCTTGAAGAGGGGGAGGCATTAATTCATTTTTAGCTAGAGGTTCTCGTTCTTATTGTTTAACCCTTGGAGGCTTCCCCATCTGTTTCCCATGCAAAGAAAAGCAATGACTGCTGACTTTCCCATCTATCAACCATTTTGGGGAGGAGGGTAGAGGAGATCAGCTTTTTTGCCTCTTGTGATGGTCCCCTTACCTACTGCCTTTAGGAAGATATGGGGATATGATTTAGCTAACACTGGCGGGAGTTGGGAGTCAAGGAATGGTGCCTGTGGATTTAATGATGGGCGTCACTACTTTCTCTCATAATTTGACAGCAGGAATAAAAAGAACTGGAGCTTCTGAAGACACTCTCTCTCTCTCTCTCTCTCTCTCTCTCTCTCTCCCTTTGTGTGTGTGTGTTTGTGTGTGTGTGTGTGTAGGAATCTTAATCACAATGTGAAACTTAGATTTTCATTTATTTAAAAAGTTTTGCATTTGATTTTGAAGGTGCGCCTTGCAGCAATTAAAATATCAGGTTTTTCTCTTTCTTTCTCCAGGGGTGTGTTCTAAAACTGAATAATTGGGTTGAAGAGCACATTGCTATACTTGGAGGGGTTGGTCTTTTTGCTGGAGTTGCACAGGTAAGCATGAAGTGTTAAACTGAAGTGTTGGACTGGTCTATCAAGTAGATCTAGATTTAAACACTATAGATGGGTGCTATTTGATGTTGATGTTGACAAATGTGAGAGCCAGGCTTTCGAAATTTAGAAATAAGAACCAGCCAGATGCATTTGGGTTTTCTTAAAATGTTTTTTTCTAATGTGAGGTGACAATCCTTATATTTCACATTGGAAACAATGAGCCAAGTGGTTGCCCCAGTGTATATAAAAAAATACATCTAGAGCAAAATAATTCTGATTACTGTCTATTGTGTCTTCCTTCTTTGTGTTTCAAGTACCCAAATACCCAATCCTAAATTTTCTGTATGTTCTGTGCTTTCTTTCTAGCTATTTGGGATTCCAGTTTGCTATCTGCTGTTGAGAACGCAAAAAGAAAATTATGAACAAATTGAATAAGTTTCAAGAAGCTGATGTGAATTCTGCAGCTGGGATTGGAAGAAAACATTTAACAGTGCTTCACTTTTGGGGGGTCCTGTTTGTTGTGTAGTGCATAAATAAAATACTTACATCACTCCAGTGTGGTAGTTCTCAAACTTTCTACCATCCCACGGCCCATTTCAAATGGTTATACAAATTGAGACCTACTGCTCAAAAAATGGCTGCGGATGGAAGCACCATTTGTTGCATCACTTTCTCTCGATATCTGATCCGCAAATTTCTAAAAAAGTTATTCGTGAGTTCCTTCTATGGAACTTCCTGCCACAATTCAGCTTTTCTCAGGACAGAGATAGTGGCTCTGGAGATATTATGAACCCACCTCCCCATTTCAGGCAGAATTTTATGCAGAGGTGCTGCTGTTGTATAGATCCTCACCCACTCACCCCACACATTGCCTCTTGGTGTCTTTATGCAGCTCCTATGCTTTCTTATCCACTCTTCCTTCCATTCTTAGCATGTGCCCTCTGGACCTACCCCAAGCTACCAGTTTCTTTCATTCTTCCTTCGTGCTCCTTTTTTTTACATCTATTTCTTTCTCTTAATAAGTTTTCCTCTTTTCTCTGCTTCTTTCCTATTTCTGTGTGTGTGTGTGTGTGTGTGTGTGTGCGCGCGCACACACACACACACACAGACCCCCCTCCTACCTCTTACTTACCTTTCAAGGCACCCTCTAGCCCTTTTCCTTGAAGAGCCTTCCCTTCTCTGCCTGCCAAAGTTCCCCATCTCCCTCATCTTTACTTGGTATGTATACGCTGCTGTTGACTTCTTAGCAAAACTGCCCAACGCTTGCTTGTCCTTATGAGGTATGAACTCATTGTTTAAACTGTGTTTATGGAAGACAATCTTACTCAGCTACGAGTAATTGCTAAAGAAGAAGGTAGCTGCTACCTTGGAGCTGGGCAGTAGAAGCTTTCTGGCTCAGCTGGAGACCAGGTGGGAAGGAAGATTTAGGGGGCTCTGTGTGTTTGTGTGTGGTCAGAAGGTTCATCAGCATCAGAATCACGGGTTGCTTTCCTGTCCTCCCCCCTCCCCGCACAATCATCCCTACCCCCCCTCCACACTTGGCCTGCCAGTCCATCCATCCAATTGTCCATTTCCCTTATTTCCTCTGCTTTTCTGTCCTACCACCTTGCCTTCTCACCTACTTCCACTTCCACATGTGACGATGCCGTGTGCTGGTGGGGTTCTGCTGGCAGTCAGGTGAGGGAGGAGACAGCAGGCAGGCTGTGACCCTGAGGCCCACTGCTAATTCCCCAGTCCAGTTTGAGGAGCACTGATCAATTTTTTCCCATGAAAGGATATATGCCCTGCTTAGAGGAAGTGTGTGTGTGTGTGTGTGTGTGTACAGGAGCAGCTCTACCATGAAGTAAAATGAGCTAGCTGCCTCTGGCTTGAACCTAGTCTGTTGCTTTTGGGGGCAATGGAAGACCCTGTCCCAACTGCCAGTCCAGTTGGCTACTGCACATGGAAAGATGACCAGTGGAAGGGCAGCGTCTTGTCTTGACCTTATTCCCCTCAAGCAACCAAGTATCGAGCCACCCCTCACTGTGATGTGCTAGTAATACAGCTATTCTCCATAGACAACTTAACAAGGATAACTATGTTTATAATAAAAAACTTAACTATGTAAAAGTTTTCTAGCTTCAACAACAAAGCTTCTATTTATAAGCTCATTCTAGTATAATGAATAACTTATACAAGTTGTTCTGAGAAATGAAGGCAGTGGCTTTGGAAGTTTCCTTTCCTCCTCCTCCTCTCTCTCTTGTCCCCTTTCAAAAACAACTACATAACTACACCTGGAAAATGATGTTAAGTCATTTTAGTACCTTGCAGTTTTTGAATTACAGCAGTCTTGGTAATGGGAACTGACAAGACATCACCTCAGTTAGTTTGATGGCTGGGACAATGGTAATCAAATCTGAAATAATGAAAAATTGTGTGGAAATGGGAATCATAAAGATTGGGGCTAAAACGCAAGCTGTCATCTTTTGCACAGGAATAGTACAATACTGCTTTGATTTCGATCGGATTCTTAAATGTGATGCAAGCTTTTGATTTCATCAAGCTGAATGTTCCCAAAAGGGGAAGGCTGTTTAATCTTTTCTCACCCACCGCCTATTATGAACTTCTGTATGATTAAAATCTTAGTGCTGCACTGAAAGATTTAGTCCTGATAAGCTAATATTCTACTGTTTCTGTAAACTGGGATCTCAGTAAACTAGGCTACCTCTCTGACATTAGAGTACCTCAGCTACACTGTGGCATCACTATTTCAAATGTAATTAACTTCAAAATCCTTTAATGCATTTCAATATAGGCTAAATGCCATATTTTTACCCAGCAGTGGTTTAAAGCTCTTTGAGTGGTAGGTTTCAGTTGCTTTTCAGATGTCCTTTGAATGTGTCAAGAGCCTCCATGTACATTACAAGACCTGAGCAAACATCCCCCCCCCCCCCCGATGCTGCTTTCTATATTCTGAGGGATCCTGCTCAGTTTTTGCCCGAAGGTTGCTCAGGCCTTTGTGGTGAATATATGGAGGTCAAGTATATAAACAAAGCTGCTCCCTCATTCCTCCCTCTCTATATTCAGATGCGTGAAAAGGGTGTCTGTTGATGGTGGGAACAAAGAAAGGAAAGGCTGGTGGGAACAAGGAAAAAACGAAGGCAATTGCCTCCAGTGTTGAATTGTGTGTGGAAATCCAAAGGTCATCTAGTCCGACCCCCTGCATTGCAGGAATCACAGCTTAAAGAATCCCTGATGGATGGCTATCCAATTTGTTTAAAAACCTCCAAGGAAGGAGAGTTTACTACTTTGAGGTACAAAATCAAGCTTCAGGTGGTGTTTAGATGAAAAATTATCAGTAAATGAAGCCCACAGAAAAACAGTAGGTGCAATCAATTTATTAACAAATAATTAATAATTTATTAGAAAACTTACATTTATTTACATTCTAAAATTAAAATTTACAGGGATATTTCAGATTTAATCTTCATTTATGTAATGAATAATTTTTTGCCAGTAAAAGAGCTCTTCATCTTGTCAGTAAAAAAAAAGTGTTACAGCAACAATTCAAAAGTTATACATGTACAAACATGCTATAAAATAACCAGATTTCAAGGAAAGCATTTCTCTAGCGTCTTCTGAAATAGCGCATTAAGGACTTGCTGTTTTTTTCAAACTATTCTGCAAAGTCTTTTGCAGTCTAGCTATGTTTGCATCCAAGGCTGCTAGACCATTTTTGAAGTCTTCTTCATCTCTAGAAGTGAATGTTGAAAAGGAAGATATAGTCCATTCAGATTTTCCAGACATCCAGTCAAAAGTTGAGAAACTGGAGTCAGGAACAGAAATACCAGGGCCTTTTTTCTGTGCGTTTCCTTTCTGATGTGGAATAGAAGCATAAAAGAATTTATCAGGCTGAAGTCCATCTGGATCGTCCGAAATCATTTTAGCAGCTTCATTTGTTATTTCTTTTGGCTGCATTTGGCATCTGTCTCCCTCCAGCTTTGCTGTCTTCCCCTTACTTTCAGAGTTATTTTCCACAGTCTTTTTGGGACTAAAGCTACCATACAATTTATCAACGGCCTTTGCATTGTTGCCCGGCATCTCAAACCTAATTGGCTGCTTGGAATTGGCCAACCCAAAGTTACAGTCCCGTTTTGGGGGAACTTGACACTGTGTATCTGTCCTTTCAGCTGCTGCAGCTGGTTTCTGAGATGGCCTGCTACTCAATGGAATGTAAATAGTCTCATCCGGCCCATGCCCTTCTACCAAAGTACTTGAATTGCTGGCTGCTTCAACATCAGGCTTTAGAAAGGCAAAGCTTTTTGGAGCCACTATTTCCCCTGCAATAGGACTGTTTTGAGGAGGGTCTTCAGTTGCCCTCATGTCATATCCTTCACCTGGTACCTTCATCTTACTTTTTGGTAAGACAGGCTCTGCCAGAATAGGACTGGTTTCTAACTTTTTAAGGTAGCTCATTACAGAATCACTTAGAGGGTATGCGTCGGCCTGCAGCTGTTTTTCATGAATTTCCAAGAGTGCTTTCGACAGACTGCTTTCCTGTTTTGGTTTGGCAGTGTCCACAGTGAGGTCCGAGAGAAGTTTAGACATACTGCCCTGCAGAGCCCTGTTGAGAACAATTCAGTAGTTTGATTTTAATTAGGACAAGGAATATGACAAAATCCAAGATCCTCAATTTGTCTCAAGCAGTTGGGCTCTGGTTGTAGTTTTATACCCACTTACCTGTGGGTATAGACATGGTATACTGTACCTCTTTCAGGATACAGTCCACCTTGAGACAATACAGAAGTTAGTAATACTGTTTAGTCATACCTATACTGAGCTTTTAAAGTAAAACTTAAAAGCTATGACTGCAGGTTGGGCTTTTTTGGTGGTCTGTCTTAAGTTTATCTTCCAAACGACCATTGTATTGAAGTAGAACATTATCTATTAGTTTTGTAAAGAGGTAAACACATTTAAACTTTCATTGAAAATAAAAGAAATAGAAAACTGAACGTGTTTTTGTGTGTGTGTGTGTGTGTGTGTGTGTGTGTGTGTGTGTGTGTGTAAGTAAATGCCATAACCATGGGGGAGAAAGAATGCCAAGTGAGAGAGGCTATAAGTGAAGAGGGGTCTCTAGAAATGGGGCCATGTAAATACAACCGTACACCCAGCTGTCACTGCTTTCCAACAAGTCACATGGGCCAAAAGCAAGTTGGCTACAGTTACAAACACTGCTAGGAGGAAAAGCGCCGCCCCTTCCCCTAAAACCAGTGATCAATGGTTGGCTTGTCTCCCTAACATGCCCTAGTATATGTGTTGTTGTTGTTGTTGTTGTTGTTGTTGTTGTTGTTGATGATGATATTAATACAGTGGTACCTCGGGTTACAGACGCTTCAGGTTACAGACTCCGCTAACCCAAAAATAGTACCTCGGGTTAAGAACTTTGCTTCAGAATGAGAACAGAAATTGCACGGCGGCAGCACAGCAGCAGTGGGAGGCCCCATTAGCTAAAGTGGTGCTTCAGGTTAAGAACAGTTTCAGGTTAAGAACGGACCTCCAGAACGAATTAAGTTCTTAACCCAAGGTACCACTGTAATAATAATAATTTAATTGTGTTGTGTTCTAATGTTGTGCAGTGTCCTGATATTTCATGTTATAGTGATATAGAAATATTTTTATAAATAAAAGCCAAACGGCCACCATTCAGCCTTAAAGGAAGAACTAATGCTGCAATCGGAAGTCTTTACTAAGAGACACTCCCTCCCATAACCCATTGCAATGGGTGTCTGGGGAAGAGCGGGAGAACCCCTCCCTTTGCCCATTGTTATGAATGGAATGCTTGCAACTTGAAAAACTAAATTGATTAAATGCTGCATCACTCTCTCCTGGAACATTCAAGGAAAATTCCAAAAACATTAAAAACTGAACTCAAAAGTGCTCCCCACGAAACTTGTGGCTGCACCCACGGTTCTTTTAAAAAATAAAACGGTCTGAGGATTAGCTGTTTGTGGGGTGGAGGAGTCCTGGCACGTGTTCTGCTCCCCACTGTCCTGAATAGCTGAAGAGGTAAAAATTTAAGCTTTTTGAATAGTCTCAATAGTTCAGTTCCAACCTATTAAACAGGAGACAAAAGTATGCACACAGGTTGCACAAACAACCCCCATCTAGTTTGAGCTACAGTCTGAAAAATCTACCTGTAATGTGTGGTAATGATGCCCAACTGGATTAGGTGAAGCAACAAGAGAAAACAAGAGCTAAAAACCAGAATGTGAACTTTTATTCACACTGGTGAATAAATTGTAAAGGGTCATTTTTTCCCCTTTCTAGCAAGACAGGTTTCAACTTAGTCCACGAATCTCTGACACCATCTGGTGGCTAGGTACTACACCCACAGTGCCAGACTTGATATAACACTAAATATATGTGACAGAACTATCAGTTGAACTTCAACAAAGGTCTTGCGCGAGACTACCTGCTCCAGAAGCAGTTGTTGTTTTTATTATTTAAATTTGTATACTGCCCTATACCCATAGGTCTCAGGGCAGTTCACAGGATAAATTATGCCCTCTTCAAACAATTTTCTATTAAACAAGAAGCTCAAGTGAAATAAGGAGAGACGGAACAGCTGGAGGTAAGTAAATAGACTTGGCTAAGCAGATTTGTTTCTCTTTGTCTGTTTCTACACAATTTCTTTTCATACTTAATGTACCACCTCAAAAGAAGTCTTAAGTAAATTGGATTCTTGATAGAAAGAGAGATTATTCAAACCCATTAACTGTAGAAAAACAAAGGACAAGTTTTCTTTATTTTCTGAACTTCTGTACATCCTTTGGACTCTCCTTCTGGGTGGCATTCTATAGTGAATGAATCAAGTCCCAAGAAGACTGAGCACGACCACCTCAGTGTCAGCCGTAAGCCAATCAAGTTTCAGGAACTAGTGTAGCACACCCAAGTTCAGCTAACTGTCAGGATTACTTGCATTATACAGTTTTCAAAGAGCAACTAATTATTCAAACAAAGTCACAAGAGCAATACATTCTTCCCCAATTAAGTGATAGAAATGGGTTTCTGCTATATTATTTTGCCAATTTATATAGTTAATGAATACTAGTTGTAATATTAGTTTCAAGTGAAACTAGGGCTTGACCCAAACATTTAAAATAAAAAGCTGAATATTGTTCCTTTGCCATGCTAAACATATAGCATGTTCCCCCTCCCAAATCTGAAGTTTGAAAATCCTACCTGAAATTATTCTGCAAAATCTTTGGAGAATGTTCAATTTGGCTATTATTTTCAGAGATATTGGTGCTTTTAAACTGAAAAGAATCCACCATTTTCCAATATGGCGACTTCTCCCAGTCTTCTATAAGTTTATCATAGCTTTCAGATCAACATACAGTGGTGCCCCGCAAGACGAACGCCTCGCAAGACGGAAAACCCGCTAGACGAAAGGGTTTTCCGTTTTGGAGGCGCTTCGCAAAACGAATTTCCCTATGGGCTTGCTTCGCAAGACGAAAATGTATTGCGCGTTCCTGCGGGTTTTTTCCCCTCCCCCCCTTTTCCTAAGCCGCTAAGCCGCTTATCAGCTGATCCGCTGATAAGCCGCTTAACAGCTGTTCGCTAAAAGCCGCTAAACCGCTAATAGCGCTAATCCGCTAAGCTGTCAATGGGCTTGCTTCGCAAGACGAAGAAACCGCTATACGAAGAGCCTCACGGAACGGATTAATTTCGTCTTGCGAGGCACCACTGTACATGCAATTTTCAGCTTTTCATTCTAAATGTGTTGGGCCTAAAATTTTGCTAACTGCATAGGACTAAAGTTAAAAGAAGGAAGTTAGAGCAAGGGCAATGTTACTGAACATTAGTTATTTGCACCATTTGATTAAAAGGTGAGATACATATTTAACAAGCAAATTAAGATAGTTACCGAGTCAATTCATGTAACCTATTCACTTCTGCATCTTTCTGACGCAATGTTATGTCTAAAATCTGGTTTTCTTTCTCAGCAACTTCCAACTTGTACTGCAAGCTCTTTGTGCTGTTCAGCATATCGTCTGCTTCTGAAACACATTGAAGAAGTGTAAATTGTAATTTTTACATTAAACGAATATGAACCCAGAAAGTGCCTCAGTGTACACACCAATTTTGAGCTTTGTTGAGAAAATATCATATTGCTGTTGCTTTTCATGAAGCTCTTGGTCCCTCTCGTGAATTATTCTGGTCAGCCTTCTATTTTCCTCTTTTTGGCTTTCTAACATTTTTATGATCTCTTCATTTTTATTCTGCAGCAACTCATTGCTTTTCATATATTCATTCAACTGACTCTGCAATGTGATATTCAAAGACTGGAGCGAGACTATGGGAAGAAGCATATAGTTGTTTTAAAAGACAAGTTCAACCCCAACAAATATTTATAACTACTAAAATATAAATAGGTGGCATGCCCTTGTAATCTCTAGGATTTTTAACAGCAATATATTTTGCCCAAGGCTTCCTTTGGAGACTGTCTAGAAATTTCAATCAGTAGAGAATGTTGCAACATGTCCTTAGATGAATATATATGAACTGTTCTGCTGTAGCTGTAATGAGTTTTTCTATTTCCTTCTAGGCCAAACTGAAGATGTCTTACTTACTGGTTGGAGCTGACTTAGGATGTAACAGCTGCAATCATGAAGATACAGCCAACTCGCTGCCTGCACTAACTGGTTCACCTACTTTTCTCCACACAATAATGTACATGGTAGAAATTCATAGTATGACCCAACTATACAGACTTTAATATTCAAACTGTAAGAGAAACCATGCATGTAACCACTTCCACAATCAAGTCAATAAGCCATTCCTGAATAAAGTTGTACGATACAATGGCATTGTTTCATGTGAAACAGTATGAGAGGGAATGAGACAGTGGTCATGTTTTGATTAGCATCTCACATCTTAATAAGCCAAAATGTGAACCAGTCTTCTGCTCACACATGCAGCTAATTCGCAAGAGCCCGTGAACATGCTAGGAAATCTTCAGCTAACTAGTTTCTGCTTTCATATGTACTGCAAATCTATTATTAATATATTTAGAAAATGTATTTAGAATTGGGTACAACACATTATAAAAAATCATCGGCATAAAACAAACCATGGAATAACAAAAAAAAATTCCTTCCAGTAGCACCTTAAAGACCAACTAAGTTAGTTCTTGGTATGAGCTTTCGTGTGCATGCACACTTCTTCAGAAGTGTGCATGCACACGAAAGCTCATACCAAGAACTAACTTAGTTGGTCTTTAAGGTGCTACTGGAAGGAATTTTTTTTGTTTTGACTATGGCAGACCAACACGGCTACCTATCTGTAACATGGAATAACAGAGTGACATAGGTCTGAATAACGGCTAGGAGAAGCAGCAGCATAACTGAAAACCTTAAGAGCCAGAAATCTGCTGCAGTTTAGTAGACATGAATGAAAAAACATAGCTAATAGTTAATTGTGAATGTTCTCCTAGTGGGCAGGAGAAAGAAATCACGATCCTTCATTTGTTATTGGAGCAAAACAAACCTTTATTTCCAGTTTGGACACACTTAAGCCAGGGAAAGCAGGTATAATTTGTGCATTTGTGGTAAACCATTAACTATGGCTTACTATTACATGAAGGGCTTTATATAAAGTAAATATAGTACACTATTCAAGTACTTCATTAGACGAAAACAGCTTTGCTTCCAGAACTGTTAGAAGTGTGAGTAACCAGCAGAGACTGTGAATACACCTCAAATTCTGTTTTAAGTGCTTTTAAAATACATTCAAATCTTTACACTTTGTTACTTACATTCATAGTTGCTATCCAGATTGCATTCTTTTTCTGCTCTCTCTTGGCTCTTCAGCTGTTGATTCAATATTCTTAGTCGTCTTCATTTGAATTGGGGGGCGGGAAAGTTTGCATTTAACAGCTATTTTCTATGGCAATGGTTTTGATAAAAAGTGAGGGGACAAAACTGTCTTCCTCAGCTTTTAAGTTAACTTTATCCATTCTGACAACCCTTCATTCTCAGCTAGATCCTCTTCTGCTTGGGACAATTGCACCACAGCTTTAAAACAATGCCAATACACAAAAAGCACAATCCAAGAATGTTCCCACAGCAGCTTGCGTATTATACAGTTGAACCCCAACTGCAACCGATATGAGCTTCCAATCAGCTGAGGTTACCAGTGCTGATCTGATAAAGTCAGCAGAGAGGTTTGCTGTTGCTGAACCACAGTCCTATCAACCTGAATACACAAACTGATCACAGTTGTTATCACTAGCATTACCAACTGTTATCACTAGCATTACCAACTGTTATTAATCACGATAACAGAACTATTCTGTTACATTACATGGATAACCATTATGTGGCAGTGAACTGCCTTTTGCAGTTCCCGCGGCAGACCCCTCTTCTTCCACAATGAACTCTACAAGAAAGTGAAAATTGGGTGGAGAACAAGGATTGCGCCAACTTTTATATCAAGATAGTCTGCTGATGTTTCAACTCCCAAATGCATCTTACTCATTTTAGTTGAACATTGATAAACAAGTTTTAGATTGTTTCACAAAAAAGTTTCAACATGTTAATTTATTATACAGTATTTCTGTTTTAAGGGACGCAGGTGGCGCTGTGGGTTAAAGCCTCAGCGCCTAGGGCTTGCCGATCGAAAGGTCGGCGGTTCGAATCCCTGCGGCGGGGTGCGCTCCCGCTGCTCGGTCCCAGCGCCTGCCAACCTAGCAGTTCGAAAGCACCTCCGGGTGCAAGTAGATAAATAGGGACCGCTTACCAGCGGGAAGGTAAACGGCGTTTCTGTGTGCGGCTCTGGTTCTGGCTCTGGCTCTGGCCAGAGCAGCGATGTCACGCTGGCCACATGACCCGGAAGTGTCTCCGGACAGCGCTGGCCCCTGGCCTCTTAAGTGAGATGGGCGCACAACCCCAAAGTCTGTCAAGACTGGCCCGTACGGGCAGGGGTACCTTTACCTTTACCTATTTCTGTTTTATAGATAACAGACTTAATTTATATGTATACATAATCTATGCATCTACTCCTTTAAAAAAAGGACAGAATTGTAATCCTGCTGTAAAATGCTTCTGTTTTAAGTGCACATTCACTCTTTCGTTAACTGTTCTAAACTGAGATCTGGTGAATTACCATTGCTGATCTTCCATACATGTATTACTGACCTGCGCAATTGGGCATTTTCACTTCTGAGAGGTTGAACAGCAAGTGCTATTTCAGCTTGTACATTTGCATTTCCAACAACTGCAGGCAAGAGTGATACTGTGTCTTCCACTTCACCTAGCAACCTCAAAATTTCTGAATCATCTATAATGGGGAAAGGAAGAATCTGTTGAGTAATCAAATGCACTCCTCAAAACATGTTGTGGAAGAATAAAAATTCACAATCCTAGAAAGATACCAAGTACTTTCACATCAGCTATATGCTACAATAGATTTAAGACAGAGCTCTGTCTTCAATATGTCCCTTTCCAAAGGAAGGGAACAAATTTCATTAATGTTTTTGCAGAGCATGTTGCTAAAAGAAAAAACCAGCACTTTACCCAGAGAATAATGAGAACCCTTGTGTATATATATCAACCTTATTGTTCCAGGTGTAATGTTGGCAACATGACCCTAAACACATCTGCTTACAGCTAATTATTCCAGAAGCTTCCTTTACTTCCATATAAGCTTGCTCGCTTGCTTACTTACCTGCTGCCCAGGATGAACCGTACTTGCCAGCTCACAAAGTGGAAATAATAAGAATTCCACCATGGGTGTTTCCGCATCTAATAAGACTTACATTAATATGGGAATCCACAAGAAACATTTTATAACCTATTCATATTAGGTAGGGCAAGGCAGATAGTTATATTTGCTTTCTATACTCATCAGATTTTTTTTTTAAAAAAGATGTCTCACATTCAGATCTACTACCTATCAAACTCCATTGGAAGCTTTTATGCTGTACTGATCTGGAACATGATTCCTTAATCAAGAAAGTATCCAAAAATATTTTAATAAGAATAGCAATGAGTTGTAAATCACTAGTTTTCAATACATGAAGCAGATCTGATTAGGAAAATGAAGGGAAAGAGATTTGATTTTTTTTTTTACATTTGACTTCAGATTTTTTACAAAACAAAAAGCACCACTCAGCCATATTGAGAATGTGAACACTCTCCCTTGTGCAGAAAGGAGTCTCTGTGCTTTATTGCCTACTAAATGTAAAGGGACCCCTGACCGTTAGGTCCAGTCGCAGACGACTCTGGGGTTGCGGCGCTCATCTCACTTTACTAGCCGAGGGAGCTGGCGTACAGCTTCCGGGTCATGTGGCCAGCATGACTAAGCCGCTTCTGGCAAACCAGAGCAGTGCATGGAAACGACATTTACCCTCCTGCCAGAGTGGCACCTATTTATCTACTTGCAGTTTTGTGCTTTCGAACTGCTAGGTTGGCAGGAGCAGGGACTGAGCAACGGGAGCTCACCCCGTCGCGGGGATTTGAACCGCGACCTTCTGATCGGCAAGCCCTAGGCTCTGTGGTTTAACCCACAGTGCCACCCGCGTCCCTTTTATTGCCTACTACTAACAGATAAAAGGAACAAAATACTAAAATATGAAACCTTAGTAGAAAGACAAAATTAGTAGAAACAAATGTGGTTTTGTCATGTTGGTATTCAATTAAGTAAACCTTACAGAAGTATAAATCAATTATAGTGTAAGAAGAAATCTCATATTACCCTGATCAGTGAGCAAGGCCTTAAGTTCTCCCAAAAGATACTTCACGGTTTTCACTTTCTGAGCTGTTTTTTGAAGGCTTGTCTTTTTAGGTTTTAAAATGTCCTTGTCAAAGCTCGTCTGACAGCTTTTATCTCTCACTGGTGCCATATCAACTCCATCCAAGTTTTCCTCTTCACTCAGAGTACCCTCACTATATTCTTCAGCAGTGTCTTCTCTAGAAATCAAGGGCTTGGACTGAATTGGGTCAACATCCTGGTACTTTCCATCAACCTTCCCATTCTCCTTTTCATGTGCTTGCAACAGAGCCAGATGTGCTTGAATACATCTTATTAAGTCTGCCTCTTTAATCTGTTGTTTGTGGTTTCCTTGATGTGGCACAGTTTCTCTGGTACTAGGTGGAGCAAGTACTGTGGGTGGCGTAGGATTGTTTGGAGCAGACTGGGTCATGTGGGGCAGGGCAGAACATAAAGCAACAGTCTGCCCTTGGGCACCAGAAGTGGAGCCACTGGGGCCTTCTGGCAAGAGAAGTCCCATCTGTGATGCACACTGAGTACAGCTCTCAATGACAGCACCCTATAAAAAGAGCATATGAATAATTTATTCTACACTGAAATGTTAATACTGCACACTCAGTTATGAGTAGTGTTTAGATGTGCAACCTTCTACTATAAAGGTAAATATTACGTTAGGGACCGTATTTTTTGCTCTATAAGACGCACCTGACCATAAGACGCACCTAGTTTTAGAGGAGGAAAACAAGAAAAAAAAATCTGAATCTGCGCAGCACCTCTTCAGCAAAGCGGGGGGAGAAACGGAAGGGGCTCCGTTTCTCCTCCCGCTTCGCTGAAGGGGCGCTGTGCAGCTCTCCCTCTCTGCGCAGTGCCTCTCCAGCAAAGCGAAGTCAGAACAGCAAGTGCTGTTCTGGGATAGCCGCACCAAGCCTCTTCAGGGCAGGGCGAGTGTTCCTCCCGTTGCTCTGAAGAGGCTTCACGCAGCTATCCCAGAAGTCAGAACAGCAAGAGGGATCGCTGCGCAGCGATCCCTCTTGCTGTTCTGACTTCTGGGATAGCTGCGCAGCCTGCATTCGCTCCATAAGACACACACACATTTCCCTTTACTTTTTAGGAGGGGAAAAAGTGTGTCTTATAGAGCGAAAAATACGGTAAATATGATCTTTTCTATGACACCATGCAGGATCTCTTTCCCCACTTCTTAAGCATACTTTCAAAGGCACAGCAGCTGACATACCCTATCCTAAAGGCTTATTTAACAATAGGCTATTATGCCATTTGATTGTTATCCAACACACAAAGAGAGACAAAGAGAGATTGCCTAAATTGTATTAGTAATTAGTTGAACCTGATGGGGTAATCTATGGCAGGTGTTTCAAAATATATGCAGAATTAAAGGTTGCTTCGGTACTGGTGTTCTTCAAAACAGCTTCACTTTGAAGCAGGTGAAGTTGGATTTGTTTTAACAATTTTTTCTTTCTTTTCCCCTTTCGGCTCACAGAATTAATTTGTTGCAATTGTGCTGTATTGTGCTCGCCCAATGTAGTGAGGAAGAATTTAGAAGAATGGGTGACAAGCAAATTCTACTTATACAGCTCTGATACAGCTGACACCTTCCAGCATTTAGACATGTTGGAAAACATGAAACTGATTCAGGACTAAGCATAAAGGTGTTCGTAACAGTTTATTATTGTTCATTCGTAACAGTATTTATATAATGCCTACTACGGTCAGCCTCAAGACGGTGTACAAGGTGATAAAATATAGCAATAAATCTCAGTAAAATATAAAAAATGCAGCTGATAATCCAAAGGGCACTATTAATTCTCAACATTAAATGCCAGAAAAGGCTTAAGCAAACAGGCATGTTTTTAAGAAGTGTCATGTGATGGGAAAAATAGAGTGTTTTCCTGAATGTGATCTGCTGGACTTTGGCACAAGCTGCTGACCTTAACATAGAGTCTTACATTCCTGTTGTCCCCTCCAACCTCTTACGTTGTCAAATACCCAAGGGGAAATTGAAATTATATCATGGTTCCTCCTCTTTGACAACCACAAATAAATAAAATGAAAAAAATGACTAGTAATCTACATCTACACCAACACTTGTTAAATTGCATTAGACTTTAGAAGCCCCCATTTTAACATGTATTAAGGGAACTTTTAAGGAAGGCAAAACAGTAGAAATCTATCAACAGTATGCACAGAACAAAACGTGGCAATCCAAAATTTAAGAGAGTACTTACAGGCTGAACAAACGAAGGATTAGCTGCATATTGTGGGGACAGAGCTGGTGTAGAGGTAGGCAAACGGGAGTTGAATGCTGTTACAGGCTGATATGTTGCTATCAATTGAGGTATAAAGAACAAAATTGTCAGTGTTAAGATTAAATATATCCATCCCACAACGTCTGTCAGATCAAATCATGCCATTCCCACTCACTGTGTTCAGGAATGATGGAACATGGAACTTCAGGAATGCCACTGGATTTTTGCAGCGGTTGGGTATTTAGCAGAGACATCTGGGTTTGTACATGCTCACACAGTTTCTGATGCATCTCAGGAGAGTGCTGAGTGCAAGGTATATGAATTGGTTGAAGAGGAGCAGGTTGCCCTGTGCTTACAGGAGTTGTGTCTTTTTCAGCAACTGCAGCATTCACTGATGCTGGCTTACTTGGCATAGGCACTACGAAAAGCAAAAAGGAATACTTTTAACTCTGTTAAGTTATATTCTAAAACAACAAAGATGTAGCAGTAACCTTTTGAGTTTTGGAATTCTACTCTTGAAGCATTGCCATGCGCTTGTAGTCTTGATTATGTTTTATCTCACATTATGTAAGATAAAAGTAAAAATATGTAAGTTATACTCTTAAGTATTCCTCAAAGTCTAAACTATTTTCTAATAGTTCAAGAATATTCTTTGTGCAGTCACATGAGCATTGTTCACAGACTCATGGTGGCCTGTACTTGACCAAAGACTGTACAGTGAAACACGTAATTTAGTCCTATTGATGAATACAACAAAAAACTTAGACCTCCATGAAGCAAATTTGATCTACTAGTGCAGGTGAAATCTACTGAACATTTATGGTACAGTAAGGCTATTTTTTAAAAAATCAGATCTTTTAAAGAGTAATGTATAAATTGTGTTTTATCATTTTCTTACAGCTATTCTGTAACAAAACACTGAATGGATATAATAAAATAAAGAACTAACTTGAAAATAAAGTTGAAGAAAAACATCTTACCCATTCCTTTACGCACATTTGCAGAAATACTTTTTTTCTTTTGACCCCTCTTCTTTGAACCATTGACTTTACTGAGTAAAGGTCTTGAAGCTGTTCTGACAAAAGCTGCTTTTCCTGCCTTTTGACAGAGGTTTTCCATCCCTAGCACCATTTGAAATAATATCATTTAGCAACAAAGTAAGTTACTCGCAGAATGAAAACTGAATTCCAGTAATTAAAAAGAATACTACCTTCAGATTCATTTTGCAAAATGTCCTTTAGTAAAGATGCACAGCGATCCAGGCCATGATGAATGGTTGCAACCTATAGAAAGGATATGAAAGAGAATGCAAACAGTTTTCATTCACAGAAAATGGCTCATTATTACACCTTCTTTATTCTGTGAGCTAGTAAATGTTCCAAAGTGTATGTTGGAAACTGCAATCAGTACTGAATGCTTCTGCTAGGATGCCCGTGAGTGCTAGGCATTGTATGATTTGCCCTGGCTGCTGGTTTGTTTCCAGGCTCAATTCAAGATACTCATTACAACCCTTGCTGGCTTGGGACCTGCATATCTTAACAGCAGGGGTGGGCAACCTTGGGCCTGTAGGCTAATCTTGACCTATGAGGTTCTTTCCCTCCAACCATGTCTACCTGCCTGTCAGTTGACATAACTGGGTTAAATCCTGTGCAAGGCACAGGCCTATGTAGCAAATGAGTTAAATACTGTTCAAGTCAAGTGATCAAGCATTTCTGTTTAAGCTAGGGCTGGACAATATTAGCTTTCCAACATTGCGGTGTCTCGCCAGCCAAACACCGTCTACCGCGATGTTGAAAAAACAAGATGCATTGGCCTCTGCTTGCAAGACACCGGGTGAAACTGCCCCAGCTCTCACCTCAAGAGCTGAGGCGAATTCACCCAGGCTTGCAGGCTAGGACAATGCAGCTTGTTCGCGCAGCTCAGCTGGGGGGAGGGAACATTTCCCCTCCCCAGCTGAGACATGCCTGTTCCTTTTGCTGCTCACACACAAGTGACAGAGAGTATTGGGGCTCCTTTAATTGCTAGACTGAGGCAAGGGCAGCTGTGCACTCCTCAGGTGAGCGGTTTAAAGATTCAGAGGGAGGAACAGGCTGTATCGGCGCCTTGCCGATACAGCTTGTTTCTCCCTCCACGTCGTATGAAGGCAGTGGGATGGTGGTTTCACTAAGCCATGTATTGCTGGTGAAACCACCGCTGCTCCTGAGTCCCTCTGCTAGCAGTGCCCGCTGGAAGAAGAAACATTTGACTCCCTCCAGCGCATGCTGCTAGCACAGGGATTCAGGAGCGGTGGCGGTTTCATCAGTGATATACCGCTTAATGAAACCAACATCACGGTCTGCTCTTCATACTGGTTCTGGGCAATATATTGATATATCACCCAGGCCTAGTTTGAGCCTACAAAACCAGAGACTCAAACAGGAGCTGTCTGAAAGTCCTTTGCAAACAGGAAATGAATTTTAAATAGTACTGCACTTTGAAATCCCAACAATCGGGGCTTCAAAGCGCAACATGAGCTGACATCACAATGGCATTAAGTGATTAACAGATGGGCAGCCATCCATCCAGAAAAGGTTCCTTACTCCTGCTTAAAAGATTACCCTCTTCCATATAACTTTCTGACAAGGCCCTGTTCTCCAGATTAATTGAAAATGTGAAACATGATGACAGTAACCAGGGCTAGTGGCTTTTCGTAGCAATATTTAATATGCACAAATAAAAAACTTTGCTCAGATTTTGCATGATAGTCTGTCATTACCTGATCTTCAGAATCTGTGGAATACAAGGAGTAGCCAAAATCAGCATCAGGACGTGCCACTTTTCTTAAAGCATTCCTGAAACACAGAAATGCTGTGTCAACTCTCTCTCTAGCATACATACAAAACAACACTTGGACACATTTTGGATTTTGATATCTAGGAAAGGAGAAATGCTAAAACACAGTATCAGAAACTCTAAAACCAACTTAAGGTGCTTTTTGACGTAGTTTGAAGGCATTATATGTAATATTTGATAAGGAATTTAAGACGATTCTATACTCTTCATTTCTAAAGACAAGCATTGGTCCCAATCAGCCAGTCTGCAGGACCTGGCGCTTTGCCAGCAGAAAGGACAACATGTGGTGCTGTGGGTTAAACCACAGAGCCTAGGGCTTGCCGATCAGAAGGTCGGCGGTTCAAATCCCCGTGGCGGGGTGAGCTCCTGTTGCTCGGTCCCTGCTCCTGCCAACCTAGCAGTTCAAAAGCACATCAAAGTGCAAGTAGATAAATAGGTACCGCTCTGGCGGGAAGGTAAATGTGTTTCCGTGCGCTGCTCTGGTTCGTCAGAAGCGGCTTAGTCATGCTGGCCACATGACCCGGAAGCTGTCTGCGGACAAACGCCGGCTCCCTTGGCCTATAGAGCGAGATGAGTGCCGCAACCCCAGAGTCGTCCACGACTGGACCTAATAGTCAAGGGTCCCTTTACCCTTTACCTTTACTGCTCAAACCTGAACAAATGTAGAAGTTATGAGGATATTCTTACTGTTTTCCTCCACTTGCAAGTTTAGCTGATCCTGTCAACCTTCCTGATGACAGTACCTGTTGGATGCACAAACAAGCACTCAATATTTGGTATTAGTTTTCCAGAATAAGTATAACAGAACACACACCTCAGGCTTACAAAAGAGAGAGAGAGAGACACTACATCTTCTACAGGAAACCTAGCATGCAAGTGATGTTTTATTTCAAAAATGCTTATAAGAGCATAGAACTGATAACAGAAATATTTCATTCTACTTCAAGAGTGAAAAGCGATATACAGTAGTGTAGCATGTCTGACCAATACTTTGTATGTAAGCTAGTTAAGAGTCTTTTTTAAGAATAAATAAACATTAGGAGCATCTAGGCCTTTGTGAATTGATTCCAATCAATCAGCTAAACCATATTTGCAAATATCAAGAACAGAATACTTCACATTTTGAAATTCAGATTCCCTGCACAAGCATGACTATTAACTGGCCATTTCAACAAGGAAAACACTGGTTTCCAACTAAGAGCCTTTATAACCTCAACCATTTGGTAATGTGTTCTATAACTATTAATAATAAATAAAACCACTGCAGACCAGGAGAGGTTATGCTTAAGTAGTTAAACTCATACTATTTTTGTACAATCTGGTATTTCAGAAACAATCACGGTTCACACCATCACATTTTGCGTGTGTGCTCCAGGAGCAAGAGCGATAGGGATCAGCTTAAAGACCCTCTGCTTTTACGAATTCTAGAAGGGTGGGCTTGTTACCTACTCTGTTGGTAAAAGCAACAGTCTCGCGGCACCTTAAGAACTAAATAAGATGCATCAATAACAGAGGCGTTCGCGGATCTCACTCCACTTCCATCATCAGGTGCATGAACTGCAGTCCTGAGTCGGTAAGCATACAGGCATCATGCACGGTTAGGGGGGGAACTCACGGAGAAGAGCCCGAACTTAATGGCAAGGGAGGGAGCGCTTTGTTCCCCATCTCCCGCCCGCATTTACCTTGTGCTTTACGGAGCCCGGCCTCGCCATCTCCTTCCAGCCAAGAGGCTGCCTCTTCCTCCAAGCTGACTGACGGGCCCAACGGTTACTCACGGGGCAGAGCCTGTCTCAAGCCCCGCCCCCTACTTGCTCTCATTGAGGCGGCGGCGGCGGCAGACCGAGCGGGAAAGGAAGAGGTAGGAGGGAAATAAATAAGAGCCCGGCGGTCTATTCTATTCTATTGGTCTATTCTATTGGTTAGAGCCGTTCCTAAGTCGGACCAATAGAGGAAGCGGAGCGTGAGAGAGGCGTGGCTTAGCCCGTTTTTCCCTTAGTCAACCCGCGGAGGGTGGGACCGGTGTTTACTAGGAGCCCTGCACACGTTTGTCTGGGAGTAAGAGCCATTGAACTGAGTGGGAAATCCCCACAGGCCAATTTTTTTTTGCTGCTGGGGGAAGGGAAGGGGCCCTTGCTTTTGGCTCCGGAAGCTCATCCTGCGCCCAGTGTGTTAGCCTATGGCAGAGGTTTTCAACCTTTTTGAGTTCACGGCTCCCTTGACCAACTTCATTCTTTTTGCGGCACTCCTGTGGGGCTCAGGAGCTCAGTTATGGGTCACCCTTTGCCTGCAGAGCGGGCAGCCTCTCACCCTTTTTCGAACACCCTCCCTTGTGGGTGGAGAGCCTTCTCTCTTCTTGGGAGTCCTCTGGGCAGCTGCTGCTGCTGCCGCCGCCATCCCTGGTCCCCTAGCTGCGTCCCCTGCCCACAGGGGCCTGGCAAGCCCCAGAGGCACCCTTTGCCTGGGGAACTGGTAGCCAAGGCTGCTGCAACAAACAGCTGTGCAAGCCTTGGGGAGGCAGAGATGCAAGAAGGCATCGGAGAAGGGAGGGAAAGAAAAAGGGGCAGAGGCCAGTGTTGCCCGCGGCACCCCGACCATCATTCAAGGCACCCCAGGGTGCCACGGCACACTGGTTAAAAACCACTGGCCTAAGAAGATACCCAATCAGCCTTGTGGTTCTTTTATAAAATAAATCACTTTCTGTGGCGTCACAGCATTTGTTTCAACATACAATGCTGCTTCTTGTAACATCCTACAGTTACTGCTCATTTTTCCAACAATTCAACGCAGTCAGCTTTGTTATTGGGCAGCATATACATATTGTTAATTTAAAAAATCCACCTAACACCAACCTACTTTTGCGGGAGTTATTGATTTGTTCTTGTTCTTGTTTTATGTATTTTGTCTTATCATTTTGTTGTGAACTGCCCTGTGATCTTTGGGTGAAGGGTGGTATACAAATTATTACTAATAATAATAGTGCCAGCATATGAAAGTAAACTTAAAGGTGTCAGACAAATTATTAAGGTATTATTTATCCCTTTGGTGTGCCACCTTGCACTCCTCAGAGCAGAGGGGAAAGAGGCAACAACAAACAAGCTTCCAGGCACCCAAGTCCAGTTTAGGATCAGCCCAGGTCTGGGAAGACACTTCAATAAGTGGCTGTTGCTTGGTGTCAGTGGGAGTAGACTGGCAACCCACTCCCTAGTGCCTTAAAAGGTAAAGGTAAAGGTACCCCTGCCCGTACGGGCCAGTCTTGACAGACTCTGGGGTTGTGCGCCCATCTCACTCAAGAGGCCAGGGGCCAGCGCTGTCCGGAGACACTTCCGGGTCACGTGGCCAGCGTGACAAAGCTGCATCTGGCGAGCCAGAGCCGCACACGGAAACGCCGTTTACCTTCCCGCTGGTAAGCGGTCCCTATTTATCTACTTGCACCCGGAGGTGCTTTCGAACTGCTAGGTTGGCAGGCGCTGGGACCGAGCAGCGGGAGCGCACCCCGCCGCAGGGATTCGAACCGCCGACCTTTCGATCGGCAAGCCCTAGGTGCTGAGGCTTTAACCCACAGCGCCACCTGCGTCCCTCCCTAGTGCCTTACAGAGCCTCAAAGAGGTACAGAGAGATACTGATGTTATTGCTCGTCTCAGGGTGAGAAACACACTCTGTGTTCAGCTCCTCAGCATCCTTCTCCACCTTCGCAAGGGGAGCCTCTGCTCTGCACCCCAACTTTCAGGCACCCCCCCAAAAAATCATAAACCTCATTCTCATGCTTCCTACCCGCTCATACTCTCCACCCGCAACACACAATTCAGAGGTAGATTCTTACCACTACCCATCTGAAACCTTTGTGGTGCTTGGTCTCCAATTTCTGTTACCACATTCAAACACCTGGTGCCAACACAAAGCAAAGCCATATCATGCCTACAATTTCCCCTGAAATGCCTGGGTGAAAATGATGCATTTTCAGTTGTTGACTAAAGGTAGGGAGGCAGGCAGGCAGTGATATCTCCTCAAAGAGAGTTCCAGAATTGAGATGCTGCTTGCTGGATTTCAGTGGGGTTAGCATTCTAGCAGTTAACTTTTTGTCTTTTGCTTTTTGTCTGATTTCCAAATGTATTCTCACACATTAGTTTCCTTTCTTATTTTAACCGGTAATGGGTTCATATTTGTATGCTGACATTTTTGTAATTATTAATTACTCGACCTCTATGAACCTTGTGTGTTTTCTTGGGATTAAACTTTAGCTCTGAATCCTACTTGGTCAAACTGCTACTGAGTAATGTGGGCTTGTTGCTCAAGAGGCAGGATTCTGGTTCTTTATCTCTTGCTTTCCTATCTAGCTCTTGCACACTGTTCAGTGTACAGCCCAGGATTCTCCTGGCTCAGGTTGAGTGGACTAACAGGAGTGGTGGCAGCATCTGCTGTGCAGGGCTGGTTTTACCCTAGTCATTTGGCACCTTCTACACCAAAGGCTAGTTAGTGCTCAGGTCTTGAGTGCTGAGAGTCTCTTACAGCTCCTATGTATATCCATTTTGCCAGTTTGTAGTTGTCAAGTGAGCCAGGGCTAACAGATAAGTTTAGTGGTTCTTGAAGGCCCATACCGTGGATCCACACTTCACTGAAGTGTAAATGGAAATGTCCTGTCCCCTGTGCTGAATGCTTCTGAGTAGGAGTTTTTGGCCCAAGAGACGTAAAAAAAAAAGTTGGTTAACCCTCGAGTGGCTGATGCAGTAGTGGGCATGGCCAAAGTAGGTATGACCAACAGACATTCACACAAACATTCAACACACATACACACCAACACACATTCAGATAAGTAGTTAGGCAGGCAGATGTACACACATACACGTTTATACAATTTCCCCAATACACATTCACTCTTCTGTCGATTTCTCATCACTACATTGGGCTGGGAGACGTTCCATTCCTCCTAGGCCAGCATGGCAATGGGGAGGAAGAATAGTCTTTCCTCTTCAGTTATCGGAGCCTCCCCCCACCCCAGCCCATCACTGCAATGGGGAAGAAAGCTTTCCAATTACCTTGCAAAGTTGTTTCTTCTTCATCTAAGGTGGCATTAGTGCTTAGCAAAGAAGAAGGACTATTCCCTTAGAGTTAACACCTAGGAGCAGCAGTGCCCAAGAGGGAGAAGAAGTGCCTTTGTAGGATTAGTGGAGGTCAAGAGGAAAATAAACAGCACCCTTTGGCAGAGGGCTGGCTGGTCAGTCACAGGGAGCAGCTTTGTGGGCCTGATGCAGCCCACAGAGTTGCCACCCCTACTCCACAGCAATGGGATTCCTGTCTTTCTGGCACCCAAATTCAATCAGGGCTAAAACCCTACTACACATTGACCATATTGAGAGACTGTTCATGGTTGCGATCATCTGGTCTAGTACCTGCTCTGATATGAAGCATCTTCGACCCCTTGTCTAAAACCATCCTTGGCAGCTCCCTTCCATCTCCCACAACTTATTTTGCAGTAGGTGTTGTTGTCTTTTGTTTCCTTAAAAGTGAAACTGCTTCCGGTTGTTTACATTTAGTGGACTTTAAAAGAGCAATCTTGCTACCAGACATTCAACCTAAGCCCTTCTTGCAGCTACCAGTTAGGTGCCTTATCAATCTGTGTGCTCAGGTTCCTGGGCAAATATGGATTTAGGGCACTTCTGCAGCACTGGATGCCAAGCCCAGGGGGTGCCACAGGGTGTCACAACTACTGTATGATCTAGTGACCATGCAAAATGGAAGGCAAGAGGTAGAGGGGTGCCAAATTTTGGCCTTGCACCACTGAAATTTGAAAGACCAAAGTCCACCCCTGTCCTGGATGGAATGAACTTCTGCCATGTGCTTTTTTGTAAGAGTCTTTTAAGCATTCTTTAAAATTTGGTATCCTTATTGTGTAAGCTATGAGTACTTTCTAGGGAAATTTCTAGTTTGAAAGAGACTTCCAATTAGTGTTGACCACCTACTGATTTTATGGGCTACAGAGATGTAGCTTGTTGAACTCACAGTAACAGTGGGTTGAAGGCCTGGGAGTTGGAGTTCATCAGTCCCCCCCCCCCCCAAAAAAAAATAATCATGTAAAGTTCAGGTATGATACTCTCGTTATAAAAGTGTTTACACTGTGTAAATATGTATAAAAATACTTGAGGAAGCATTTATTAATTCTACATTTTACATAGGTAGGAATCCTCTGGCCCTCCATATGTTGCTGGACTGCACCATCCACAGTCTCTGATCTCTAGCTGCACTGGTTGCTGGGGATGATGAAACTGGAATCCAACAACATCTGGAGGACCACAAGTTCCCCATTTTCTGGTTTTTTAAAAAAAGAAATCGAAGAAAATAAAGTGCCTGGATGTTCCATATCTCACACCAGCAGTAATTAGAAAGGCAAACAAATTTCTCCTGCAATTACTAGAGGGTGTAGCAAACAATGGATTGTGCCTCTTTTTTGTATGATATATGTTTTAAAGTAACAGATGCTAAATGAATGAATGAATGAATGAATGAACATGCACTTTTAAACTCCCCCCGTGGTGCATATTTGTTTTGTATTCAAGCAAGGAAGCAGCTCTAAATTTCCAGGTCTTCACTGTTCCAAAAAGTTGTTATTTATCACTCCGAACATTCACAAACACCCGTGTTAAACATCTTTTATAAATCTGCTTACAGAGCCAGAGAGTCAAATATTACAATGTGTTTCTAGAGTCACTCTGTTAGCTGTATTGAGACTGGGGTACCTTATTTCACTTTTTCAACACTCACACTTTTGTCTGCTTGTATCATTTATCAATTATAATTTATCAATCATACCACAGAAAGTGAGCCCCAGACCAGTTCATTTGAAATATGAGGGGTGCACTATACCTGAATAAATGCACAACTGAACAATCACTAATGGAAAGCAAACTTGAAGGCTTCCTTTTCGTTCCCAGGGAAATAATGGAAACAATTCTGAAGTTTTTCCCTGCAGATGAAGGCATCTGAAATTCCCTCCATGGCAGTGCCGGATATTTTGAAATGCAAAAAGAGGGGAGAAGGGTGGACCTCAATATATATTTAATATAATAGGTTTATACTATTTGGTAGTCTATGATATTTATTTGGGTGGACGTGTGTATATCATAGCACCAGAAAGTTTAACAGTAGACTGTATTCTACTCCAGTGGCACCTTCTCAATCTATGTTTCCATCTTTCTTATTTGTTGCTTTGCCAAACTGTTTATTAACGGACACAAAGGGAAAAAAGAGACTGAGAGGTTGGCCTATTTGTAATTCTTATTCTGTCCTCTGTTTCGTCTTCTTCCTATCAACATAGCAGTGTATGATGCACTGAGAACTACTCCAACCTGACCCGCGGATTCTGGGTAAAATCATTCACCTTGATCAAGCCATCTGGCCCAATGCTGTGTAGGGAACATAAAAAAAAAAGAGGTTTGCTCAACCAGCAATACTTGATCTTTATGAAACATTCTAAACTTTTATCTCACAAACATAATTGTAGCACCATCTTCTGTCTTTCCAGATGCCATTCTTCCTTCTACCTCAGTGAAGCACCGATTTTAAAAGAACTACACTGGGTGCAGGCAGCGTAGTCCAAATTAGTCTGTGAGTCGAGGAATGCCACAAGGTGGCAGCAATCATATATAGTTTGAAATACAGGATGCTTTGACACAAAACACTTTTCCCAAGATAGAGCCAAAGGGGATAGGAAAGTTGGGATTTAAAACGTATGCCTAAATAAGCAATTCTTGCTATCAGTGGCCGCGACAGTAGCATTAACTATAATAAATCAGGGATTATGATCAAAAGATTTCTAAAGAGATCCTGCAACCTCAGTGGGCATGGAAAAATATATTAAATTTTTAAGTATCAGAATCAACAGGTATAGTGGTTAGAGTGGTGGACTGGGGCATGGTGGACCAGGATTCAAATCCCCATTCAAGTCATGAAGCTCACTGGGTGACCTTGGGTCAGTCATTGCCTCACAGAGTTGTGAGGATAAAATGGGGAGGGGGCGAAACATGTATACCAGCTTGAATTCCTTGATGGGGCTTCCAACTGGACACAATCCCAAGTTTTTAGAGACATGGTATATCAAACTGGGATTTTCCCCAGTCCTGATTATTCTGTTTAATGTGAGGATGTCCTGTCCTGTGAACAAACTAGGACTTAGCAATATCTGTCCCTATAGCTGTAAAAACTACTGCACTTCAATACCATACAGGAGGGTAAAACCTATGATGCAAATAGCCACACGCCTTGACATTTACGTTAGCTGTATGTATTAGCTATACTGGGGTTACTTACATCTCCTGCTCAATATAATTCAGCATTCGACTAACATGAGATGCTGAAATCTCCCCATCTACTTCAGCGATGTAAGTGTAGAGAAACTGGAAAGTGCTGAAGGGGATACGGGCGGGTCCACTGTCATTCTCATTGGATAAAACCTCACATATTATCTTTAGAGTTTTTGCAATAGTCTATTAAAAAGATAAGAAGAATTAGTATCTAAGTTTGCCATTCATAATAAAGCAACTAGTTATTATTCATTTCTAGAAATACTAAAAAAGAAATAGCTCAATGTCTGGCTATAAAGCCATAAAGCAGGGATAGCAATTGTGGTGTCCTCCAGATGTTGTGGCCCAACTCCCTTCAGCCCTGCCCAGTTGGGAAATGGTCAGGGATGGTGAGAGTTGCTGGCCAAAATGTCTGGGGGCCCCCACATTGGCTACCCCTGCCATAAACAGAAGAGTGAGCGACTGTTTATTTATGTGACTCAACTAAACAGTCACAGCTTCTTTGCCAGAAGTCCTGAGAATTATAGTTAGGTGGTAAGTATAGTTCTGGATATAACCGCTATGCTGTGGTGGTTTGTGGTGTAGTGATTAGAATAGGGGAATGCCAGGTTCAAATCTCCACACAATTATGAAGCTCTAAGGTGAGTTTGGGCAATCATGATTTCCTGGCCTAGTCTTACCTCACAGGGTTATTGTGAGGAGGATAATAAGGGTGTGGAGGGCCTTGTACAAATTATGTGAAGCTTAAATTTTTAAGGTAGGTGTTTCTTGATAAACATCTCTATTATGGAAAGCCACACCAAAAATGCAGTTTAGTTTTAATGTGCTAAGATGTATCAAAGAACAGTGGCCACAGGGGCAGAGTTACTGTGATACTAATGATTTCAGTGAGATTAAGCACACTTTAATATCTTATAGACTGCGGCCAATTACTATATACATTGGGCTTTATATACTCTCTTAAAAATTATATATATTGGCACTTTATAGTAACAATAACAGTAATACATTAATGTACAACATTGTACATAAGGAGATATTCTCTAGGAAAGTTGATGTTTGAGTTGCTCTGTTTTGGTAAATGACTGTTTCCTGATGAACAAAAAAACAATATCTATTAGCTCTGTCTGCTTTTTATCTTTTGCTCACCTGAAGTCAAAATCTTCTCTGAAATCAGAATTATCTCCACAGCTGCTAACTGTAATGTTATAAATATAAGATTATGACTTCAGGTGAGGAAGAAGTCTGCAGGAACAGACAAATTCACAAACACAAAAAGCCAGATTCATAAATGGTGCCCCTAAAACAGGCTAAAGGGTAGGAGAGAGAAACAGAAAATACAATGGATTGTGATAAAGTTTTGGATGTAAGATTACAACAGTTCATTCCGAAAGATACATTAATCAGCCTATATTAATACAATCAGTGGTCATATGAAGAGTAATGTTAACCCACATTGTTAAGTGTCTTTATAGCATTAGATGCACTTCTGCAGATAATAGCTGCCATCAGGACAGCTGCAACAGTGGGATTCTTAGGGCTTCTACCATGTTGTGAGAATGTGGCAACCCATGATTAGCTGGATGTTATACCAATCCAGCTTTATTCCTTGTAAATTTGCAACCTCCCTTTCTTACATGTAAAAGCAATAATTTCTGTGAAATATGTTTATGTTCATGAATGAGGGAGAGGCCTAAATATCCATACAATACTATCTTACGTTGGTCCAATTTAATAATTCAAATTGTAAAAGTAAAGATTGGGTTCTTGTTGTTTTTCAAATCGAGGCTATTAAGGGAGATTGGTATTACTTGTGATTCATCCAAAAAAGAGCCCACCAGACAAATATGGTGTAACAAAATCCAGTATTGAAACTCATCTGGGATCTTGTGCAGTTGCCATGGAAAAGAGGGGGAGAAAGGGTGGAGACTGTAGCTGTTAGCTGGTGAACTATCTTAAGGTTGAAGGGCTTTTACAAAGCTTATATGATGTGCGGTTCCTCATAGTAGGAAGAGTACGGATAGTAGGTACAGTGTAGGGAATAGGACAACTCGGCCACTAATGGCGACCCTCCCAACAGCACCAGATTTACTGCAATGTGAAAATGTCCTCTGCCCTTTTAATTCTTCACACACAGCAGAATACAGTGGTAGAATCCAAGCTTGGGGGGATTGTAGAGTGGATTGTACCAATTCGAATTGATGTTTAGAATTGCCATTCACAGTAAGAAGAAAATTAGGACTCTGAGGACCAAAATACTTTAGTAGCCTGCTCCTTGCTGTGCTACTTTTCAACTTGTATTTTTAAAAACTCGCAGCAGAATATTTTTTAAAAAGTGATTTCCTCTACACCTGAAATGGTACCCATCTACTACCCCTATAGCCTCCTTCCCAGCTCTTTCTGCTCTGTGTGTAGAAGCAGACCTGGGTGAGGCCATATTAGGAACAAATGGGCAGTCAAGGTGTTCTTTCTCCATCAACCCAGGTAATACCTTCATACAACAGTCCAATAAGTTGTGGTGGTTGTTCTCGCTTTCCTTCTGTTCTGGGACTGCAAAAATACAGGAAGGGAGGCTGCTGCAGTAAGGCCCATTAGTTTGCAGCTGGTTCTGCTTTTCACTGCTTCCTGAGTGAAACTACAAGCTCTTAATAATAATCCACATGACATAGACCCACTAAAAGTAAATACTAATTATTTAAGGAATCTAAACATATTGGAAATTCAAAAGAAAAAGAACTTACAACTCCAAGAGAGCTGCAGGCCAGAGCTAAAAACTTCAGCCATTCAATTTCTTCAGTAAAGTGTCCAACGTTCATAATACTGTCAAATAGGTCTGTAGGAAGATTGAGCACCTTCCACATCTGGGCTAGCTCATCTACGTGGATTATCAGCCTCCCGCCCACCTGGAAAGAAATATTGGCAATATCTATCATAAGTGAATAAATGACTGCAGGTTTTTTGTTTTTATCTAGATCTCGTCACCTGCTTTAGTGCCAGGAATTCCTTCCTAATCGTACAAATTTCAGAGATGGTAAGCATTCTGTTTGCTTTGTAGAATCAGTAAAAATAAATAAAAATGTACGAGATCACGGAACTAAGATACAGCTAAGCAGATTGGGATGTTGGCTGAATCCTTGCTCTGTTCTTTGTAAGAAGGAGTATGTTGCTGCTTTGATATTTTTTACTGTAAGTGTCCAGGCAAAGAATGAGACAGTACATGCCACAGACATGTACTAACTGTTTTAGAAAATGTTGTGCTGAGTTTGTATTAACTGTGGTTCTGCTTTGTGCCATCTTGTTGTACTCCTCCCAAAAAGTAAGTAGGATGTAATCATGTCTGCATCTTCTTAGTTCTGTGATGGGGCAGGGTATCCTTGCTTATTTGTATATGCCAGTTTATAAATATATTAATACATAACTGTCTGGTACCAAGACTGAGCCTTAATTATGAGGTGACATACACAGACCTAATGTAGATCTTTTGAAAATGGACCACGTGACATTCAAACTGCTGTTATACTGACTTGACATCTACTAGGCTGGAAAACGCTGAGGGTGCAGGTACTGGGGTGGCGCAGCTGCACCAAGAACTAATTCACCTTCTGCTTCTAGTCTAGTATATGGCTACACCAGGATTGTTTGATTCTAAACTTGCAAAAACAAGTACAGGACTGCTGCTTTTACTGCAGATTCCTACTGTGCAAGAAGGAGAAAATGGACTTACCCAGTCCACTTTTTTTGGCAGGGGAAAACTATATCTTATATCTTAGGACCCCACTGCTGGATAATATGCTAATGCTTCCATATCTTATTGATTGATTGATTGATTGATTGATTGATTAGATTTATATTCCAGCCTTTCTCACAAAAGCTGCAAGGAGTCTCACTCTCTGTGTTCATTCCAAATGTAGTAGATGGTGCTTGAACTCATAGTAGCAAATATTTAAGAAATAAGTTTGTGAGACTGCACTGATTGGCCATGTGCTTTGAGATTATTCCACCATTTTGCTATTTTAATATTCAATATGCAGCTGTTGAAAAGTTAATGACATGGCACAGTTTTAAGAGGTGTCCACAGCAGGTCTACTGCCTTTCAGTGTGTTGTTTTAAACCCTTCACTGCGAGTTGTGCAGCACTGTCCTGAACATGTTTACTCAAACTTAATCTTTACTTCTGAGTAAGCATATTTAGGATTACAGCCTCAGTATACAGCCATAACCTTGGGAAGCAGTATTTCTGGAAAAGGTTTAATTATGATGTTGAGCTTTTGCATCTATAGCTCTCTGTTTCTTGTGCAGGCTGTGCAATCTGTAGAAACAATGCTAGGTTTTCCTTATGTATTAAGTGTCCCAAAGAAGAGGATCAGGCAGATGAGGGTCATGTGGATCTTGAATGGGCCTGAATTCAATGTAGAAAAGCAGGCAGGGGCTTTGGAACAATATGTTGACACTGTCCACTTGGGAATAAATGATGCCACTAACACTGGGGATGTCTATTTTGGGGATATTATCACCCACCCAGGTAATGAAGTTGGTATGCTGTGTCTGCTTTTGAGTGCCATTGTGGGCACAAGAAGAATATAGGAATGAATTCATACACACAGGGGAGAATGCCCTAGATATGCAGGAGTATATATTTTGTTCTCGAAGCTACCAACATGAGTTTGACCAAACTGCCAGAGGCAGTGGAAGACAGGAGTACCTGGCATGCTCTGGTCCATGGGGTCACGAAGAGTTGGACATGGCTAACGAAACAACAATATATTTTGAAAAAGACCTTTGTACCCCAGAACAAGAAAGAACACAGGGATACACATGTGTGCTATCCACATGCTGTCTATTCATGTTGAAGCAGAAAGCAGGACACTAGTGATAGCTCTCAGCTCTCTAGAGTTAGCTGAAGGGAAGCAAGCAGTTGTCTTTCAACTGGAGGCCTGAAATGTGTTTAAATGTGTACAAATCTCCCAGGTCACTTCCCCTTCTCTAGATCCTTTGAACTGTCAGTTGGCATTTGTCCTTTCAGGGTTTATCCATACTTCCCATTGCTTTGTGCTTTCTGGGCTTTTCAGGTTCATATCTGAGTGGGTTTTGTCCCAGGGCTTTCCTCAGGAAACCCCCTGTTTTACCACTGAATCAGAACAAACAGCAATCTGCAGAAAACCTGCTTGCCGTTTGTTCCAATTCAGCGGTAAAATATGGGTTTTTCTGGGGAAAGCACCAGGACCAAAAATAATAAATAAGTAACCACTTGGACACAGACTTGGAAAGCCCAGACTTGTACCTAGGAAGCACAAAGCAAAGGTAAGCAGGGTGCTTCCTAGACTGGTAACTGGGGGTCAGATAGGTGTGTGCTTGAATGGAGAAGCAATATCTCTGCACACCATAGTTTTCAGAGGAGTGTACATTTGGTTATATATTTGAGTGAGCACCTGCATTTGGGATGCACATCTGCTTTTGGAGCCTGATTTCTCACGGGCACACAAGTACTAAAGTTTCTAGGGATTATTTGAGCTGCAGGTTGTCAATCACAGACACCTGTAGAATCTTCATGACTTCAAATCTGCCACTTGAATTAATAAACTGCTGTATATTTCTTAGCCACTCTAAAGGGTACTCCAGGGCTATAAAATATTCTGGGTAGTGCTAAAATGATCTTTCCATCATCACAAGCATTTCTGCTGGCCAAACAAAATCATCTCCCATCTCCTCCCCCACACTGCACACTGTTCTAGGGATTCGAGGAGGGTGCAGGGGGAAGAGGGGGAGGAAGTCCCATTGTGCTAGTGGGACTCATTGTGGTGCACCCTGCTAGCTCAACAACCTAGGTGAAAATGGCCCATAGTTTATTAGGACTGAAATCAAATTCCAGTGAATAGGAGTCAGCATCAAATGTGCAGGTATCAGTACTGTGCTGATGTGAAGATACTAACATCCTAAAATTCAAGGAGTTGTTTCTGGAGTAAGGAACTTATCTTGTGTAAATATATTTTGGGAGAAAATGGAGAAACAGTAGTAGCACAGAAGCACTGTGCATCACTAACTGGATCATAAATCCTGTGGTGGTGTATACCCGCTGTCTTCCTAAATAATACATCCTCTTCCACCTGTTCTCTGCTCAAAATGAAAGGCTTAAAAACACAAAAATGGGATCCATTTAACTCATATTGGTACAATAACTGAGCAGTTATGGTTGGTTAGTTTTTTTGTGAAGAAATTCAAAGCTTGCCATGCTGCTGGTGGTATGAAAATTTTGCATGAAAAGCTACAGATATTGATTCAGAGTACATATGAAAAGATGTCCATGTTCTAATCATAAAGCCCAGTTGTGCATTTTTTCAGCTAATTTGTAAAAATAATACTTGGGCTACAGGGGCGGCATCTCACCCTCAGGATTGTGGATGCCCATCGCTGTAATGTTGGCTCCTCCAAAAATGAACACGACATTGCACATTGTGTGTGTGACATCACATGCACCATGTGCAAGCATGTATATGTGATGTTGCATGTCCATGTTGCAGCATCGGCTGCTCCTCTTCCTCCTTTTCTGCGGGGAGGGGCATGGACTCAGAAGCAGAGAGACTGCCTCCATGTCCAAGCCCCCGTACTGGAAAAGGGTGCCTCGCTTGCTGACTGTGCAGGGTGGAGCTGAACTGCTTCTCTCTCTGAGGCAGCACCACAGAGGCTAGCTGGCTGCCTCTCTCCAGCTTTGCTCATTGACTTTGTGGGTGCTTGGCCCCCACAATTATATTATTGTGGGTGCCCAAGCACCCATGGTCCCCTGGAGTTGGCTTCTATGCCAGGCTATAACTGGGTATTGATGAAGTAAACATTGGAGTAATTGATTGCATTGCATTGTGCTTACAGTTACAGAAAGAAGTTGGTCATGCTGCTGAAGAGAACTTTATCATGCTGATTCTCCCTTTTCTTCTGTGTAACAAGGGGATGAGAACATTTGAGAGGATGGTATAGATAATGGGTAGGGAACCCTTTTCAATTCCCTTTTAGGCAATCTTCTGAGGGCAACATGCTAGCAGTGGGCAGGACCAAAGCAAAAGTGGGTGGAGCGGTCTGTGGAGAAACCTGAGGGCCAGATAGAAATCCCCAAGTCCTAGTATAGATGGCTTGCTTCTTATGTGGTTGCAAGTTACTACTTTGTAAGTTGTCATCTTTATTCATTGTTTGAGTTCTCACAGGGTGGTGAACTATAACTGATGACTTACTATAAACATGACCATCTGCGTTGCTTTGCTTCTCCCTGGCACGCAAGGGAAATAAACCACAATTCCTGGCTTAGCATTATGTCCAAACCAGGGTTGTGGTTTGTAGTGCTCCAAACAAACCACAATCAGTATGCTAAGTACAAACTTTGGTTGCAGACTGTGGTTTGCTTGGAGCAAAACAAACCATGATCTCTGGTTTGCATGTAATGTTAAGCCATGGTTTATTTCTCCCCAGGGAGGAGCAAAGCAGTTCAGATTGGCACATTCAGAGTAATACATGAATTGTTGTTTACCATGAGGTGCAAATGAAGTCAGGGTTTAAAATTAGAGCGTGCACAAAGTATTGCTTACCTATGTGTATCAGGAAGGTTGTGGAACTAGGCTTGAATGTAATAAAAGTAAAGGAATTATGAAGAGCATTAATCTTTTAAATAGTCTTCCTACTTTGGCAGAAGTCTTGTAACCTTGACATTTTGTAATAGTTATATTCTGTCTGTATGCATCTTACAATGTGAACAAAAAGTAGCAGATATAAGACTGAAGGCAATTACTGGAACCGTGTCCAAAACCAATATGAAATAGTAGAGTACAAACACTCAAGCCTCTTATGTACTTGCCCCAAAATGGAAAGGAGATGTTTCTTACTCTCTGGTGTAAGACCTTCAAGAGCTCTGGTGTAAGCTCTGCACAGTTTGATAAAGGGACTCTATCTGGTCGTTCTCTTACAGGAGGATTCTCTCCACGGGCCATAGCATTAAAATAGCTAGACAGAAAGAAAACAGCAGGTATTTGCATTTTAGCAAAATATGTTAACAAAAAGTGTGACTAGAATTTGGCTATTTGTTTTCAAGTTTATAAATGACATATTAAAGCTCAACAGTGAAAACTCATAAAGTACGCATATCAAAAGGACATAGCTTGAAGGCACATGACACAGCATCCTTATTGAAATTTAGCAGCTCAGTTCTGGTTAGTGATGGATAGGGGACAGCCTGGAAATTATGTAAGCTGCCTTTCTACAACGAGGAAAGATGGGATATTGTAATACAGTGGTACCTTGGTTCTCAAACTTAATCCGTTCTGGGAGTCTGTTTGACTCTCAAAACCATTTGAAAACCAAGGCGCAGCTACCGATTGGCTGCAGGAGACTACCAAGTTACTACTGTATAAGGGTGGGAAGCCTGACCTTCTGAATATTGTTGGTCTGGAACTCTCATTATCTCTGACCATTGACTATGGTGGCTGGGACTGGCTGGAGTTCGACAACATCTGGAGGGTCAAATGTTCCCCCCACTTGTCATGGTGGTAGCTGATAATAGGAGGGGGAATCACATGAGAGCAACAGGCCTGATTGTAGCCTCTTTGCAGTAAAAGGGCATTTCCTCTCCCTCACTGCCTTCTGCCTTAGCTTGTATGACCACTGAGGCTGGTGATGTGCCACTGGCTGTGCTTCTCCATCAAACTCTACCACTGCTGGCCAGGAGTTAGGATTGAAGCCTGAGCTATTATTTATGCTTAATTTGAAATGTGGTTGTCTGTTCACCGAGGCGGGTAGTGCTTATGTATGCTGGGTAGTAGAGTTTTCATTATTTGGCTATGACAGTGATAGCAGTTTTTGTTGCAATACTCCCACCCACATTGATCTTGGTGTTTTTGGTTTTTGTTTTGCAAAAACTGCTTGAAAATGTTGCACATGAGAAAATGAAAGTCATGTGTGACTGTTGGTCTATATTCCTTTAGGTTTCAGGGGATGTATTTTCTCTGGATTTGTTATTTACTGTAGCCTAGGGTGTCTTGAGGGATATTTTGCTCCCTGAACTTATTCCACCCAGGGTTCCCTGTGGCAAGCATAGGGCAGTTCTTCATAAAATGGTGCTGGTCATTCTTTAATGAAAGCTGCATTAATTCCTGATACCAAATAATTGCTACCCATCTTTGCCTGAAAAAAAGTGTGTTCTCAAAAAGTATAGGGGAAATGGCATAAACATAGAATTCCACAAGTAAACCTATAAACTATTAAGTATAGTATCAGTTTTAAGGATACAGTTTTTTAGAGTAAAATATTAAACTTACTCAGAAGACCATTGGATCAGATCTGGAGGTTGTGTCCGAATGGCAGCTTTTGTAAACTGCTTCAACAAATCTGGAAGCTCCGGAGGGATGCATACTTGTTTGTCTGTTTGTGGCATAATTCCTGTGCCTGTTAGAAAAAATAGCAACCTTCTCTGTTAAGTGTTGGAAAACACATTGCAATTACCCATTGAAGCAACCCTTCAGTCAAAGTTCTTTTTTATCCTATAAACTTGTGTGGTGCTATAAAAATGTTGAAAAACAGAAGGCAGGCAGTACCACGCAAGAAAAGCACATAACCTTTTACTGAAAACTATTACATTTGAGTTCTTACTCATTTCACTAAATCACTTTGTATTTTATAACGTTGTGTAATAGTAGCTATATAATTGTGAATTTTACATTTCTATTGTTGGGGAATCCTCCCCCTGCTGAATTTGTCTGGTAATGAACTTCTACGTGCCTATTATGAAGTCCCTGAACATTGTGCAGATTTCTAGAGTGCATTATCAGTGCATCTAAGGTGCTGTCCACACCTGTTGGGCCCATCCATTATCATCACTCACGAAAAGAATGTACCCTTGACCATGTCCAATACACCATTGTAGTTGTGCTTTCTAGGTGAAGGATGACGAGCTATCTTTTGCACAATAAGGAAAAATAAGAAAATCTGCAAAAGGCAGGCAGGATCTCTGACTGTCTGTACAGAGTCTGTGTCTGTACAGCATGTACAAATTCAGACTTTCAGTGAATGTGAGGCGGTTGAGACCAGCAGGTGTAATTTGGATTCTCTTCCCTGCTAGCATTCACTGACCATCAGTACACACAGAGCTACTGATGAGTCCTTATGCACACCCCAGTTTCTCCAGAATTGGAAAATTTAGGCATTTTTGAATACAGTAGATCCTATACAATGATAGTTTTCAACATGACAGGTCAGCCTCCCGCAGAAAGCATGGTCCGTTGCTAAGGACAATGAATGTTCCTCTATGAGTGCAGGACTAATGCGTCTCTTGTGAGAAAGCTTTATTCCTCTGGGAATGTCAAAAGTATTTCTTTCTCACTTGGCAGTAATAGACTATGATGCATGTGTCCACAGCTGCAGTGCAACTGCTGTTGCAGTGGCTGCAATCCTATGGTTGCAACTGCATCTAATTGGGCACCCTCTGCCCACCCCTTTGCGATATGAAATATTCCCTTTGCTGGTGATAGGAATAATTTATTCCAGTTGTAGAAACTTTGGATAAATGCATATAATGATCACCCAGCCATACCCCCACCAAAATACAAAAAAATAAAAGGGAACTCAAGGAAGTGAAGAGGTCTTGATGAGGCAAGGCTTGGGGGATTTGTACAGAGCAGTTTCACAGACCACTTAGCAAGCAACAAGCACTTGCAAATATATTTTTGTAACTCTGCCACCCCATTCCAGCTACCCTATCTCTATTCTTTCCATCCACGCACTGTCACTACAAATTTGTCCCCAGTCTTTGGCATTGGGCTTGCATCTAACAGACCTTGCACAGATCCACACCATACATTTAAAACACATCCAGCACACATTTGAAGCACACGACTTGCGCCAAAGAATCCTGGGAACTGTAGTTTGTCAAGGGTGCTAGGAACGGTAGCTTCAGGCCAGGAAACTACAGCTCCCGGGACTGTTTGGGGGAAGTAACCGGGCTTTAAATGTGTGTTGGATGTGCTTTCGTGGTGTGGTTCTGCCCCTTGTTGATGTCGGAGATTAGCAAAGTGGGATAAGAATTCTGTCCCCCAGGGTGGTTTTGTCCTGTATTACCGGAGGCTGAGACGACTCAGCCTCTTCGTGAAGATCGCCCAGCTGCTGTTTTGGGACAGTCACACCAGGCTTTATCGGGGGCTTCACGCTGCTTCCACCCAAGATGGGCCCTTGCATTAACTCAGGACTGCGCCCTTTGTTTCCCTGCAGCTCTAGGTATCCTAGCAACTGGTGCTCTACCTCACAAAGGCACTGATTCTGTCAGCTGCCTTTGCTGGCAGTAAACAGTGAGACACTTGAAAAGGTCATGGGGTTCTTACTGGGGAGTTAAGAGAGCTTCATCAGGGTGGGGTTGGGGAGCCTCAAACTCCATGGGTAGGACAGGTATTTTAGATAAATTTTAGGGCTTTCACTATCTCCTAGATATCCATAAAATGAATTTTATGGGTTTCAAGGTTTGCTTGATTCTATGGGCATGGCTGCATGGATTTGTCCTGTTGTTTCTACCCTGTCATGTAAATCTGTTGTACACCATCTGTTGTACACCAATAACACCTGCCATTTTCACTCTTTTGTGGGGCAGAGGAAGTTTGAGTTAGTAAGGTGTGGCAGTGATAAAACAAAGATGACCAGGAGGAAAAATTCTAATCACAGTTGTGGGGAGCAAGAAGTGTTGCTTTTATAGGGGAAAGGGCTGCCTGATGAGGGCTGCAAAACGCTGCTGAGAAGGCTTACTGCTGCCTGTCTTCTCTAACCCATTGGTACTGTGACCATTTGCACATAGACAAGAGAATGTCGCACCAAAGCAGAGAACAAAAGGCAACAGAGCTTTGCATAGAATATTAGTGTGCTAAATACATATGTAGAGATGGAAATGTGGAAATAATTACTATAATTTAAATAGAAATATAATGCATGTCACCGTAGCAGGGAAGCCTATAGTCAGGTGGCTTGTGTGCTTGCTCTGTCTGGTGTCCAGGTGCTAACTGTTGATGGACAAGTTCAAGGTCGCTGCTCTGCCTTCTTATGGTTTTCTAATCTTCAAACCAGACTTGGATTGGACATTCCTTCTAATAGAGGATGCCTTCAAATGGAGGGCTGTCCTCTGACAATGCTTTAAACAGAGGACTACCCTTGGGAAAGTAGGTCACATGGCTACCCTTAGTATTAGATGGTGTTTCATTGGCATAAACCACTTCCAAACCATTTTGGATTCCCAAAGAAACTTCTAGTATGTTAATATTTCTGTAGTTCCATCCTGTGTCTGTAGCCGAAAAGAACCAAATAAAGCAATATATGTTCAATATGATTGTTACCCACACATTAAGGAAGCTGTTGTGTTTTTAAACTGATCTTAATAATTCCAGTTACAGATAGGTAGCCGTGTTGGTCTGCCATAGTCAAAACAAAATAAAAAAATTCCTTCCAGTAGCACCTTAAAGAAGTGTGCATGCACACGAAAGCTCATACCAAGAACTAACTTAGTTGGTCTTTAAGGTGCTACTGGAAGGAATTTTTTTATTTTGTTTTGATCTTAATAATGTATTTTTACATTGCGGGCCCAGTCGCAGTGCTGCCCACCCCTCGTTAGTGTCTGTAAATGATTAATAACTCAGGCGGACAACAATCTGGATTAATATTGGCCACAACTTTATTGATTACAGAATGTATGTGGGATTTTGGCTCAGGCATTGGGTGTATCCATTCCAGCCTCCTGCTGGAGGACTGGAACTGCTGCAGGTGTGTGCCAGGATTGTGGCCTCTCCAAGATGTCAGTCTACTGAGTTGGCCATCCTAAGGCTGCTGCTGGAAGCCTTATAGGCCCATCTGCTGCATGCTTGGCCTCAGGACTGGGACATCCACCAAGACCCCTTTAACGAGGTACCCTGAAAACACCGCTGGATCATATTGGGTGATGCACCACTTCACCCCACGCTTGAAGACTAGGATTCCACCCAATGCTTTAACTGCCAAAGTTAAGACAGTTTGCTGCGAGGAAGGCAAAACCTCTAAACCGGCCAATTTGTCTACAGGGAAAATTCCTTCCTGGCCCCAAATATGGCAAACGTGTGCAACCATAGCAAGGTCAGGAGATACACGGGAAACAAAATAAGGTTAAACTGTGAATGAAGGAACAGAGCATTGTTAAAGCAGCAACCTGAAAGGCAGAAAACATTCTAGAACAAAATGAAATTGACCTGGAAAATAAAGAAGATTAACGATAAGAAGGGGTGGGGGGTGGGGTTTGTTTGCTTCTCCGCTGACTGTGCTGAGGCCGGACAGCGCTGCAGACTTTTATGCAGCCAATGCCCTCCCAGACTGCGAGGCACACCCACAAGGGAGGCCACTGATTGGCCCATTTAAGATGCTGCAGCAGGCGGGAACTTCCCAGATGTCTAGGCAGCTGGGGGGATTTCCCTAATGGCTGCCCGGACATGTGCGCTCTGCTCTGACGGACCAGGGATGGCGGCTGAGCGTGAGAGGCCGCAACAGATGCCCACCCAGGAAGGGGTAAGCGTCCGTTGTTGTAAGTTGCCTTCGGATTTCATAACGAAGGGTGGGTAAAAAATCTGATCGATAATAATAAATAGCAACAGGAGTTATGTGTGTGCCTGGCAATAAATTGCATGCATAATGCCAACACTGCTATAGTGTGGTTCTAGATTGGTTAACTCAGAAAATAAGTCCACCAAGCTCATTAAGGCTTGCTTCCAAGTTCCAAGTAAGGTTGTACAGGTCTATATTATCATCTGCATGCTATAGGCTGTATTATTAATCCTCCTATTGTGTGTACGTGGGTGGGATGGGGTTCACAGGTAATTTGTAGTCAAAGAAAGATTTGAACCAGGTCTCCTTGAACTCTGTATGCACAGTCAATGTGTACTCAGAACTCCGTGGGGTTATAATTTCAGCCTTAACCACTCGAGTGGCATTACTACACTCCCTACTAGAAGAGGTAAAGTGGGATCAGGGGGTGACAAGTGGGGTAAATTGAGGGACATATTCAGGAAATGCCAGCATGGTGGTTTTTCTTCCTAGTTTTAAATTTATCACAAAGCTAATGTCAATATCATGTTTCCCTGGCTCTCCTTTCAAGAAGAAGTGATAGATGCTTCAAAGTAATAACCTTCAAGTGAATGGTTTTCTTTTAAAAAAGGATGAAGAGTGAATATGAAATAGCATGAATATCATAGCAAATAACATAAGACCTAAACCTAAAACTCTGTTTGACAAAAGAGCATGAACAAAAATGTCAACAGATTATATTGCATTGTTATACGGAGAGAAATGTTTGGTGAAGGATATAGAAATTGTGCATTATGCTAAACAGGTGAAGTAAACATTATTTACCCGCTGTTGAGATGACAACTGAAAGTTATCTCTTGATTCACTCTTTCACTGGGGAAATGTATGATAAACGAAAAGAAAAAGGACATTTCTTTTCATGTAGTCGAATCCACCCCAAGAATTACTGCAATGAAAGCTGCAAAAGCTTCTTAACTATTGTGCCTTTAACACCCCATACTAAATAGGAATGATTCTTTCATTGAAAATTTTTTTTAAAAAAAATCTTCATTTTCCAGATACTTCTGGTTTAAGCTCTGACAGTGTATACTTCAGGAGCAGAGGGTTAAAGTGCATGAAATATAGATGGTAAGATGGAAGTAATTTAAAATGCCACCTTAGGGTTGTTAGCTACTTTTTTCCCTGAGATTTTTTACAGTATTTTAGTGGAGAGAAATTAATTATAGTCAGTCTTTTTCCTGCTTCTCCATGCCAGGGAAGCTTGTGCCTTTTGTTTTGTTTTTACCTTCTATGCAGCTGATTAAAGGCACAGGACCTGTATTAACAGACCAGGGTTATTAAAGAGGCAGGATATAAGAGGCAGGTAATAACTAATATCTGTTTTGTCATGTTTTTACATATAATCCATGCTGTAGCATACCAAAATTAAGCACCTGCAGATTAATATCTGAGTAGCTTTAAGAATGAACCAGAAAAACGGTATATTTTGTTTCTCCGACATAGCAGTGAGGCCTAAAGTTCCTACTTGTTAGTAGCTACCGTACTTGGAATTTGGGGAGATGGGGCTTGGAAATTCTGGAGTTACTAAGTGGCTGGGAGCTACAAGTGATCTCCTATTCATGTAGTGAGAACCATCATATAGTGAGCTTTTCAGGAGCTACTGTATTGTTGTTAGTATCCTGTTTCTGCAAATTATTATTATTATTAATAATAATAATAATAATACCCCGCCCACCTGGTTGGGTTTCTCCAGTCACTCTGGCCGGCTTACAGTACATATAAAACATATTAAAACATCAAATATTTAAAAACTCCTGATACAGGGCTGCCTTCAGATGTCTTCTAAAAATCAGACAGTTGTTCATTTCCTTGATATCTGATGGGAGGACGTTCCACAGGGAGGGCACCACTACCAAGAAGGCTCTCTGCCTGGTTCATAGAATCATAGAATCATAGAATCATAGAATCATAGAGTTGGAAGAGACCACAAGGGCCATCGAGTCCAACCCCCTGCCAAGCAGGGGTAACCTCACTCCTAGCAGTGTGGTAACTGCCGGAGGACCCTCGGAGGAGAACCTTAGTGTCTGGGCTGAGCGATGGGGGTGGAGACGTTCCTCCAGGTATACTGGGCCGGGGCTGTTTAAGGCTTTTAAGGTCAGCACTAACACTTTGAATTGTGCTTGGAAACGTACCGGAAGTCAGTGAAGATCCTTTAGGACCAGTGTTATATGGTCCTGGCAGCTGCTCCCAGTCACCACTCTAGCTGCCACAATTAAGTCAGCCCTGGTTAAGCTACATGTCAAAGCAATGTAATTAAGCAGAGGGAAACAAGCAAGGGAGGTACATCTGTCTTTCTTGTTCATTGGACCAGCTGCCACTGCTCCTCTTTCTTATTATTGTAAGGTTGCTAATTTGTTTTTGTCAAATCTTCCCCCCATGCCTTTAACAGCAATTTGATATGCAGGCATGGCTGGGCAATTATGCTTATTTTTCAGTTGTTTGAAAACTTTACCTGCTGATTTTTGTAGAACAAAGCAGGGCAATTTTTTCCTTAGTCAAATGTGGAAACTAGGTTGTTAAGAGTTATGCAGAAGTAATTACAACAAACGTTATTATAAAAAAAACTTAATTTAGAATATATCCAAGAGCTCTGGACCATTTCTACCCCTCCCTAAAAATGGCCTTTACTAAGCCTGAAATAATATTTCTGGAAAAAGAAGATAGGAACAGACTATATAGATGGAGGAACAAGGTAAGTTAAGTTCCACATTAGGACTCATAATGACCTTAAATACAAGGATAACATTAAAGGTAAAGGATAAAGGGACCCCTGACCATTAGGTCCAGTTGTGACCGACTCTGGGGTTGCGGTGCTCATATCACTTTATTGGCTGAGGGAGCCAGCGTACAGCTTCTGGGTCATGTGGCCAGCATGACTAAGCTGTTTCTGGCGAACCAGAGCCGTGCACGGAAACGCTGTTTACCTTCCCGCTGGAGTGGTACCTATTTATCTACTTGCACTTTGACATGCTTTCGAACTGCTAGGTTGGCAGGAGCAGGGACCGGGCAACAGGAGCTCACCCCGTCGCGGGGATTTGAACCGCCGACCTTCTGATCGGCAAGTCCTAGGCTCTGTGGTTTAACCCACAACGCCACCCGCGTCCCTATGCCACCCACGTCCCTACATTACATTACAGACCTCAAATTCTTCTCTGGCCCATATTTGTATCTAAGCCAGAGAAGAATCTTACCCCTTGCCCCATCTCCTATCCACACAGTCCCCATAGAATTCTAGTTTTGATTCAGATTCTGCTTGCATCCCTGCCTCTTGTGCAGCAGTTTTTCCACAAGGCTCTGCATAGTTGTTTCCACTTCTGAACCACAGGCCTCTCAGTTCTTGGCCAATAGTGTCTGATGGCATCATAGTGTGATCTATGCTACTGAGCCGCCTACTCATCCAAATACCATGGGTACTGTAGTCCCCAGAAAGCAATAGTGGAGAACGCATTGTCAAGGCTTTGCTAAGACCTCCAGGGATGCCCTTTTGTTGTATGGCAAGCAATCTAATGTCCCGTCCCCCCCTTTGAGAATGTGAATGATCTCTGCTGTGGCGAGATCACGAAAGTGCTAGTGAGAATGTACTGTTTTGAATGTTCTCTGTACCTACGTACTGAAAGATAGGCGGAGGAGAGAAAATTGTTAGACAAGCTGTTTTAAGGGCACAGAGTCCTTTAGACGCAATCATTCATCATTATTTCCTTTTCTGTGCTAAGCCATATAACAGAAGGTAGCACAATGTCTGTTCATCACATATTTATAGAAATGTGGAGTTGCACAAAGTACTGTGCTTCCACATCCACTTCTTGAAATGAAAGTAAGCAACCAAATTGATAATGGAGCTCTGTGTAATATAGAATTAATTTGTATGCAATGACAAATTCATGTTCACATGTTTAGCTAATATTATATAAAAGTACGTGAAATGGTCACATCACAGGTCATCTTAGTATAGCAGCTTTTTTCTATTTAATGCTTTAAATTCTTATTTCTGGAGCTAAAAATACTGCTGTGTCAGTATGTCTTGGAGAAAAATGATTTCAATGTAGTACCTGCTGGAAATGGACAATAATTTTAAAGGTGACATTTTCTGGCTCCTGTGTTTTTCTTAGCTAGGGGTGGGGAGGCGGAAGGACGCAATCTTCAGTGAAAGGAAGAACTGGGGAGCTTGTGAACAAAGAAGGGAAAAGATGAAAGCAAGACTGAAGGATGAGGAAGAAATGAGTGAGAGAGAAGGTGTGAAAGGGTCAGGTTGCTTACTAGGAATGGCAAAGAAAAAGATCAAAGGACTAGAAGCCAAGTACTGGGAGGAGGGCAAGTGAGGGGGCAATCATTTTCAGCAGCTGGAGTGAAGACTGGAAAAAGAGAAGTAATAGGTTGCACTGTTGGCAAGGCAGATTGAAAGGACCCCAATAAGCGTTTGACAAAATTGTGTGCACAAGGTTGGGGTTATGGATGGTGAGTAGAAAACAGTGAAATTAAGTAACAGTGAAATTAAGTAACAATGTGGAAGACAGCACTCTGTCATTCGGACTAGAAGGTTGGGGGAAATGGGAAAAAAGAAAAGTATTTAGCTGTTCTTGTTAGCTTTTGAGAGCCTACAGTCAAATGCCAGCCTTTCTTCCCAATTACATGGATTGAAGGCTTCTTAAAAAAAACCAGTGTAATACCAACAAGGCTCATCCAAATGTAGGTGCCATAATTACAAACTTTCAAGCCTAAGTTGATGTTGGAAGAACTGCAAATTCCTGTGCAATGAATTTATTAAAGTGTCCATAATGACTGCGGTGCAAACCCAACCACTCATCATGGCAAAACCTCTAATGCATGATTCTTCAACATTATATGGAACATTTACAGTATATAACCAAATAAACACCAGGTAAATGCTTAATATTAGTATTATTTTTTTACTACAAGGTGACTTCTCCCACCACTTTTTGGGCAATTCTTGAACAAAACCATAGCATCTGATGCAAATACCACTCTTAAAGCAAGTAAAGCAAGCTTATGAACAGGTGTCCCCTTACATTTACCTGCTGTGAAAATACCAAAAAAAGGACGTAAGACTATAATTAGACATTTGTGGTGTTGCAGTGCGTATCCATATACTCAGGAAATATTTGTTAAGGTGACAATCGTACTGGGGGTAGGGGGTTTCCTTATTATCACCCAGCCATTGTTTATATTTTATAAATGAACATGGCATTATTTTACCTCATCTTGCCAGTTTATAAATAATGGCTAAACAACTGTAGCTATTGCTGGAGAGTTAAAGCACCTGCTGTGGCTGTAGAGAACAATACAGGAGAGACATGTTTAATTGCATGTGGGGCAGATGAAGGCATCCAATTTTGCTGCTACAAGTTCACTGTGTCATTTCTTCTTTCTGTGCTCCTCCCAGCGGTCATTCAAACTAGGCAAGTTACTCCATCTGCTTTTCCAGATGGTGGCATAAAGAACTAGAAGTAGTTATCCAAAACCCAATATGCCAAAAGCATTATTTCTGTGGATGGGCTATAAGGAAAAAGATGGTCACATCCACCACTTACTCCCACAAGAAAACTGAATACAAACCACTCCCATTGTTCATGGAGGAGCAGAATGTATTGAACACGACTGACATGCTGAATTGAAGTTATATTTTCTTCTTCTTTTGCTCCATGCTTGTTCTAACTTGGGTGTAAGCGTTTACCATTTATGCTGATTTCAAGGGAAATCCAGGGACTTAACAGTGAACCCCTAACTTCAGTGAAGAAATTGAGGTTTCTAGTACTAGATTCAGCCCAAGCCAAGGGCATTAAAAGGACATACAAGGTTTTTTCCTCTATCTAATTTCAGTGATTGAATAAATCTGCAAAGCTCTAACAAGGACAAGGAGGATTTTCTGGGGGTGGAAAAAAAGGGGAGACTGCCAAACACAACAGCTTGTTGGATTAAGCTCCAGACTTAAATACACTTGCAAGTTTGTTTTTAGGGGATGGGCAACTTTTTCAACACCAGTAGCCATACAAGACATGTAGCATGAGCAAGGCAGTCAGATATATCTTGCATGCAAAATTTATACAGTTTTGCATACTGATCATTTGTATAAGCACATCTAGTTTTGACCCTTCTCTTATGAAGACACAACTGCTATTATGGCTTTGTAAAGAAACACACAGAACTGAAGAAGCAGAACTGGGGGAAAACTCTATGCTTTGGCCCATTCTCTCTTAGAAGTAAGGACTTTTTAATTCTATCATGGCTTTGTATTCTCTCTTAGGATGTCCCCTAGCTTGCTTACCATTTCATCTCTCCCCACTACAAGTAGTTGACATCTGTTCCTCTTTCACCAGGACCAATTCTTGCATGTTCATTTTCCTTGGGAAGATCAGGTGACAAAATAACATCACCTTCCCTGGATTGGCTGCAGTAGGAAGGAAAGCAAAGATGAACCACAAAAAATCCTGAACACATTTTAGAGTACTAAACAAGGCTCTATACATAAGGGCACAATTCTGCTGTGTTAGAACTTGTTTTTAGAAACACAGTAATTATCTATACAAGCAATTGGACTCAATGAAGCACACAGATATGCTAAAATGCCTAGTTTAGGTATGGATGTTGGCAGCTATCAATTGCCTACTTAGCAAAATTGCTCTGGCAAGCAACCAGTATCAGAATTTGAGAATTCAGTAAAATTTACAGCCCACATGATAGTACATTATTATTATCATTTTCCTTTGGTAATATGTGAATGTGGCTCTTTGACAACACCAAGGAAAACCGTTTTAAGTGAACAATTTCTTCATTTATTTTTATGTATTAAAATTCATTTAAATCCCACCTCTCTTCCATCATGGAAATTTGCCTACATGTGTTTGTTGCCTTGGGCTCCCTTTGGTAATATGTGAATGTGGCTCTTTGACAACACCAAGGAAAACCGTTTTAAGTGAACAATTTCTTCATTTATTTTTATGTATTAAAATTCATTTAAATCCCACCTCTCTTCCATCATGGAAATTTGCCTACATGTGTTTGTTGCCTTGGGCTCCCTTTGGGAGAAGGGTGGGATATAAATTTAATAAACTAAGAAACAAACTCAAGGTAGCATGCATGGGAGTGTCAGGTAACCTGCCATTTAGGCACTAACTAGACTCAAACTGACTTCAGTTCAGCAGGTAGCTCCACTATGTGCTCTCAGGCCATGCCTTGGGACCTTCATATTAATGAATCTCTTGTGTGTTTATTTTTGCATATACTAAACTTCTTTGCATATTGTCCACCCTTGACTCACTAGTTTCCATTCATGGTCTACATGGTTATGCCACTTGAACCTCCCCAGTAGTAAGTAATTTTTTCATCATCATCATCAACAATTAATTGTCTTTGGAATCGAGAGCTGGCTGGTCACCTTAAACCTTGATTCATGTAAACATAATAAAAAATGGGGAAAAAATTGCAAACTGCAGTTGTGATTCTTTCCTAAAGTCAACAGCCAAGAATAAATTTAAAGACCTACTTCTAAGAACATCTGATTAACCAAAAGCGAGTATTGCCAGAGCTGCCATCCAAGGTAGCAGTAATTTGTGTTCACCAAGCTATGCAGCTCTGTAGCAAGATGTACTTATCTCTTCTGCTTATTGCATTTCCTCCACCCTAGTGACTTATTTTTCTTTCTTCACTAAAAATGCAAAGCCTGAGTAGGAAAGCAAATGTGTAATTGTATGTGCTCATTAATCCCTCTTATACTAATTACACCCAGGGCAAGATAATTTTAGTTTCAGTTCAAGGCTGGTTTCTACAGAGCCTTTTTGAATTTTAAAAGATGCTTCTGACAAATAGCTTTAATTAGATTCTAGTGATGGTTCTGTTGTTTTGGGAACCTAATCTTCACAACCTTTTTGTCCATGAATATTTGGCGGTGGGGGAAACCCAAACTGCACTGTAATTCTCCAAAGAGCTCGTTGTACAGTGATAAGAAGGCTGCCAAAATTTCAGACAATGATACGTTTTGAATATGTATTCCTGGTGTTTTGAAATTTTCAGTCAGGGTTAATGTTCAATTCAGAAAGGCAGAGAAAGGTCCTGAACTTGCATGTCCTTTGGCTTTATCAAAAAGCTCACGGTGCACCATTTATATTCAAATATTTTAAACTAATGCATATTAATAGGACTCAGCACAATGGGCCAGATGCTGTTGTGTGTAGCACAGTATGGAATGGAGAAGGTGGTGTGGAACACAGGGAAAGTGCCTCTGTATTGAAGAACAGGCTGCAATACCCCAGGGGGGTGGATTTTCCAATATGCAGGGAGGATAAAGTTACTGAACTCCTCATATGATAAGGGCATGGAGATATGATGTACTGAGCATCTTTAAAGAAAAACACCTCAATTCTAAGGTCATGTATACTTAAACATGCAGACTGGAGCATCATACCTGCAACGGTCATTAGAGGGCCGCCAACCGCCATGGTTCTTTGTCAACTGTACGTACACTCGAGGAGAATTTGGGCATCCCTCTGCAGAATGTGTGAAAAATTATTCCATCTAATATCCCATATTCATTTGCGACCTCCAAAGACTACAGAAAGAGTGGGAAATGTCATGGTGGGCAGTTTCATTATAAACATGTCTAAATCCTCTCCTAGTGGAGAGGAGGAAGAGGTATTAATTTCAAGCACTTTGCATATATTAACTCAGTGCTTGCAACAGTCCTGTGAGGTAGTCCATGGCAGATGTAGGACTGAGACAATAGTGGGTCACCAAAACATAGATGCTTTGGTCCTTATCATTTTTTCCTGATGCAACAACACACAGACAGGCAGGTCATATTAGAGGCTTTGATTTTGGAAGTTAAAGTAGATACTTGTTTAATTTTATGAGTCCTTGGAATAGAAGACAAACAAAAATTACTGATTTAATAATGACATATAATATAATAAAAATCACATGTATGCTTTCCCCAAGTTATAAAACCATTTGATCCAGCTGTAACAAAAACGTATAATAAATGAGGCAAACTTGCAAGAATTTATTGCAGACACAAGCCCCTTTCATCAGTCCCTTCTACCTGTAAAGCTAATATGTATAAGAGGACAAGACCATGCCCACTGCCCCCATTCCCAGACCTGTTCCACATGAAAAACTGAAAACACCTCCTATGTATTTTCACCTGTAAGCGCAGAAGGGCCCCTTCTGAGGCCTTAACTGTCCTTGCAGAGATCTCGAAGTGGGGCCGGTGGCATATGGCGATGTTGGGATCTGTGTGGAACACAATTCCATTCTTTCCTGCATATTATATATGGAGGGGAATGTCTGAAAAGGCCTAGTGTGACTTCAAATTCCTAGATGCTGCATTCCTAGCATGCCGGTGGTGTTGTCGTTAACTGCAGGTTATGCCAATATAAGGTAATGTCAGTAGTAGGTACACTGTAACTATATTGTTATGCCACCACACTTTCCCAAGCAGTGAGAAGTTCCAGGGGTACAACAACTATCTGGATTTTGTTTCCTTTGGAAGGAGATCTCTGGAGGTTTGTGGCATAGTGATGCAGCTAGATAATTTTAGCCTTTTGGACTAAAGGTCTTATGGGGAGCCAGCCACCTTCCTTAAAATGGTAATACCACACTTCAAAATGTGGTAAGCCAGCCCTGCTACCTTAAGTGCTCCTCCTGCTCTTTCTGATGAGGAGGGCCCTAAAGTCCTACCCTGACAGCACCACTGTATGATGTTTTGTAATGTTTGAATTTATTTACAAATATACAAGTTGAGTATAGGTGGAGGCATGCTTAACACTTTAACAAGCAGCATGTCCATTGTCCCACCTCGGCTCTCCAAAAAGCCAGGCCCTCAAAGGGCAGGAAGAGAGCAAACTCTGGAAAGTGCCTCTCTCTCAAGATTCCTAACACCTCAGACTTGGGAATGGGAGTAGGGGTCGGCTGTGAGGCTCAGTTACTTACAAGCTCCTTGCAGTTGCTTTCGTGTTTTAGACTCTGGTTGGAAGCGTGGCTAGGGGGACTATTACAATTCGCTCCTGCACATCAGCATTTACTCCTGCACTTCTGTATATGATAGATGTCCATTTCTTTCTCTGTGACACTATAATTGCTCACTAAAAAGTTTCAAGTGGTGAAAGAACTATGAAATATGACCTATAATGGGTAGCTGGAGGGAGATGCTCTTGGGTTCTGAACAAATGGATAAGAAGAGAAAGGGCCAAGAGACATGGACCAAGCCCTGTGTGTGGAGGAGAGGGTCCTGGGGATAGAGGCTAAATCAGATATCTGTGAAGAGCAGAGGAAGTGTTGCATTAGCTACCTTACCATAGTGCAGATACCAGTACCACTCTCCTGGACAACCCCACCTGGTATAGAGAAGACATCACCCTAGAGAAGGTGGTGTAATGAAGTTAGAGCTTCTAGGAATAGCAGGATTCTGAGATTCCTGGCAAATCTCATAGGCTATGTCTACAAGGAATTCCCTTTTGGGTCTGATTTTTGTATAAGGGTAAGTCACCCAGCATGGGGGCAGTCCTGGTCCTTACCCTGAGTTCAAGAAGCAGGCTCAAAGAAACATGTGAGGGAACAGCTTGGGACCGACAAGTGAGGGGGGGGGGAAAGGCAACGCTCTGGGAGCCACCTTGTGCTTGATAATAAGCTGTAGTTCATGTTGATCAAACCTTGGTCCCATGTAGAGTTTGTGAAGAATACTGTGGGTTTTGAGGCCACGCTTACACTAGCGTTTCCACAACTCCTGCCATCTAGCACAACACAAGATTTCTCTGCTAACTGATCCTGGAGAAAAAACTGTTCTCCAACATCTCATTCCTGTGCTTAGCATGAAAGCAAACTTGCTTCTTAATTCCATGGTGGTCTGACTCCTTCTCTGTTCTAATGTCCTGCTTTGCATAAATTGCTTTTCAGGATACACTGCTTCATTCACTGTGTTTTACAGGCTACTATCCAGTTCTTTTTCCTGCATCATGGTTTTCAGTGCCAACATGATAAGCTGCAAAAGACTTGCCCTTCTATTTTCTTCTTAAGCAAATAGTTATTTCTTCTTTTCCCGTCCCATTCCTTACCATGTAGCCACCTGGCCCCATGGCTCCCAAAAGAACTATAGTGAGGAACCCAGCTATCAATTAATTCAACAAACTCCAATGTAAGATTTTATCATAGCTTGCTTTAAATCGATTTCCCCAGCGTGGCCAACTCTTAAGGAGAGTCTCTATAGCTGATTTGCATAAAGAGAAATATATATCTGTGGCTGTTGTCTCTAAAGAGGTTCCACAAAGTACAAGCCCCACAAATGCCAGATTTTCCAACCTCCATAGAATAAACCAACCAGGCAGGTAGTGATTTCAGTTTAAATCAGAAACACACATAGTTTCAATTCGGAAGACTAACCTTGAAGAATTATATATACCCCATGCTATCCCAAAACAGCACACACAACTTTTTCACCCATAGGTAACAAAAGGTGTAATATTTGTTCACCAGAGGCAATTTTTACAACATTTATTTACAGATCCAATGACAGTCCAAGTATCTGTTTGATTTGATTCCTATCAAGCTAGTTTCATTGACCCATAGATGCATGTAGGTTATGCCACCTAAGGTTATATCTGTAGCAGTACAACTCTTACTGTAACATATAAATATGTCAGGCTGATATGAAATATAGATCTATGCACAACACACAGCCAGTTCATTCACTGCTAAGGTGAAACTAGCAAGTCCCTAATTCATAGCTTTAACACGAATGGTAAAAGACCCTTCTCTAGAGGAAGTGCACTAGGCTCTAACTTTTTGTCTGCTTGCTAGTTACTGAGATATGCCTTTCAGAAGCACATTGAAGGAAGAGCATCACATAGCATGGCCAGAGAAGCAGATGGTTCACAGGACTGGTTGTTAAATTGCGCACATGTGCAGCAAGAACTATTTTGCACACTGTGTGATGAAACTGCCACCCACTACCTCTTCCTATAAAAGGTGAAGAAGTCCATGTACTCACTATGTGCCAAAGGAGGAAATTACTGAAACGGTGAAAGATGTCCCAGTTACAGAATTCAGCAGATCTGTGCTAGCTCAGAATCTGATCCCATTTAACAAAGCACTTGGCCCATTATATGGATGTCAGCACTACTTGTTTAAGTGTCAGTGAATTTACACAGAGAAACATTCTCAAAGAGGGGGCCACCCCAAACGCCAGGAAAAACACAGCAGGCAAACCTGTTAATGTGCAGCAATTATTTATAAGTAATTCTTCTTGTCTTTGGGGAATGCATGGTGGTTTCCTTCTGCTGGCTGGGATGGTAAATTATTGCTTCTAGACTTTTATGAATTTAATAAATAATAATGCATATTTACACTAGAGGGAGCAATAGCATCGTCACTTACTTATTGCTGCTTAGCTACAAGTCAGTTGCATGGCAACCTTGCAAAGTGGGGGATATATAAAAGAACAATCCAGATTAAATGGTTTGGTCTTTTATGTTGTAAAGTTACCCTAATGATTTATGTTAACTATTAGTAGAGCATATTGTTGAATACAAAGCTGAATGTGCTTTGTACGGAGTACAGTCTTGGCAAACGCCGCTTGATTGGCTGCTCAGAAGATTCTCTCTCCCCCTCCCCACCTCTGTAAAGAATTTCTACAAGGGCATTTTGGGTTGTTTTGTGCCCCCCACCCCTGGAATGATTGCAAAGTGGATGTGGTTCAGGGAACCAACCTTTAATGGCAGAGATTTTTAAAGACTGAAGCTGATGAAAATATCAGAGGATGGGTAAGTCAACTTGATCTTTATTTGGGAATGGAGGGAGACTTTGCCCCACATGCCTAGTTCCTGTAGGTAGTCACTTCCTTAAGGCTGCAATTGTAACCCCACTTACCTGAGAGTAAGACCCATTGAATTCAATCAGACTTACTTCTGAGTGGACATGGTGAGAGGATTGCACTGTGAGATAGTTTCTCCTGTTTAACCTCTGTGCTGCATTTTGAAAGTTTCCTCATACAGAGTGACCATATACCAAAGGGGATTTGACTGCCATATATTTCATAGTTATATAGAAGCTGGATTTTTGATGGGTGCCACTTATCTTGCAGAGGTGAGAAGAGCCACAGCTGCTGATACTTTTGCTTGATGATTAAAATATAGGAACCTCTTTTTCCACCTTGGCATCTTATCTTCATAGCAGCTCACTGTCCAACGGCCACAAACTCTTAAAGTCTGTTTCTCTGGCACATTTTGGAATCTTTAAAACTTCAGCTATGATGAGTGTTAGAAAATGCTTTAATGTGTTGTAAAGGACCATCTTTCAGAATATCCTAATCTAAACAGAATATCCTAGCTTTAAAAACAGAATATCCTAGCTTTTTTAAAAAAAATGAGCCTGAGGGATAGTTTCTGAGGGCCTGTTACATTAGAAACATAAGCTGTTTTATATGCTACCAGATCTGATTATTTGTTCATCACTAGCCCAGTTTTGTCTACTGTGGGTGGTGGAAGTCTGTCACATCACCTGCCACCTAGTTGTTTTTTTAATTGGAGGAATTGCCAGGGATTGAATGCAGGACCATATGCTAGCAAAGCAGATAGTCTCTTATTGAGCTACAGCCCCTTTGTCCACTGGGCAGTGAGTTGATAAGTGATAAAGTGACCAGACTTTTAACAGTGCAGTCCTGTGCAGGTCTACTCGAAAGTAAGCTCCATTGCACTTCATGGGATTTTCTCTCATGTAAGTCAAAATAAGAAGGAAATAACCTTCAGTTATGTGGTCAAACCTGTTAATTTGTCCAGCCATTCATATAATTTTAGTGGATAATTAACACACACTCAAAACAACCTTTTTATTTTTAAAAAAGTAGCACTGGCTTTTACAAAGTAATCGTTTTTACTAGTGTACATTAACACTCAGCAAGCTGATGAGCCTCTACAATGGTAAGAATTGCCTAGGCAGGTGTTTAATTGGAAGTTGCATGGGTAATGTTTCATATCAGGCAGTTTTAGTCCTAGAATCCACCTGGGCCTTACTAATTTAATCAAGTTACATAAAAAGATGTATAAACTAGCTGTAGTTCTCTGCCTCATGGCGTTGCCCTTTTTCTGAGTGCTGAACAGGCTGTTCATCTGATTGTAAGATTGCTGCGTTCAAACCTGAATAACGTTCTTATAACTTTAAATCTCCCAAGGCAGCCATGACTTCTGCTGCCTGTTCCCATCCTAGATCATTTCTCCCCTCCCCCTACCTCCTTTGAAGCACACCTGGAGTCAGATCGGGTGAAGGGATTGAGATGATAGGACTGATGAAGGACTGGGGTGGGAGAAGCCACAGCTGCCTTGTCTCCCAATGTACCAAGAGATTTTAAGGTAAATCTCATTGAGGTAAATGAGCTTTCACTTGGTTGTAGCCTGGCAGCTCAACCTAACTGAAAGAATATTTTTAGAGAATATGGCAAATTCAAATTATATATATATATACACACACTGGTTGGATAGTGTTTTCGAGGTTACCAGCATGAGTCTGACCAAGCTGCGGGGGGCAGTGGAGGACAGGAGTGCCTGGCGTTCTCTGGTCCATGGGGTCACGAAGAGTCGGACACGACTAAACGACTAAACAACAACAACAACAACACACACACACACACACACACACACACTGCTAGAGAGTATTTAGTAAGGTAAATTCTTTTGCTCAAAAAGGTGTTTTGGACCCTAGTAACTTGCTTGAAGCTTCACATTTACTAATTTGGCAATCAAGTTATAATAATAATAATAATAATAATTTATTATTTGTACCCCGCCCATCTGGCTGGGTTTCCCCAGCCACTCTGGGCGGCTTTCAACAGAGATGAAAAATACACTAAAATGTCACATATTAAAAACTTCCCTGAACAGGGCTGCCTTCAGATGTTTTCTGAATGTCAGGTAGTTGTTATAATGTCCTCATGCTGAATAGCTCTTATCCCATAAACATGTGTTCCTGGTCATGTTCAGCCAGATTTCTGCTTTTCTTTCAGATTTGTTGTCATTGGAGCCAAAAGCCACATTCCAAGTTATTAGGTATATCCTGTGAAGATCTCGTGCTGTTTAGATTCTGTTGGAAGGTGTTCTTCATTTGCACAGCAATGAATTAATTGGCTCTAATTACTGAAGTAGCAGTCCCTGGCCAAAACTGATTACATCATGAAGGCTGCTTTTGTCTTGAATGATTTAACAAATTAATCATACAGGCAGAAATTCAACTGATCTTGCTTTCCCCCAGCATGGAGATGCAATGATAGAGAAAGCTGTACCTATTAACCATCTACAGCATGCTTCCAATTCATTTTTAAGAGAATGCATTGCAATAATCTAAATGAGAAGTTCCAAACCAAATAGCTAGATCTGAGAGGAGGGACCAGATTAGGCTGTCAGAAGGTCAGAAGGTAATTCTTAGGAGAGTGGATAGCAAGTTTAATGTTTGAGTTAAAACAGAAAGGTGTGTATAGACTTAACAGCAGTTCCATGTACTCCTATTAGTGTTTAACCAGGCATCATTACTTATCTAGAAATGCATATGTGGTAAAGTACTGGCATTCCCTTGCATGGATGTAGAATCTTAATAGGCTGCTCACGTTAAAAAATAATTTCCAGAGTAGGAGTTATTTGTTCAAGACGTTTTGGCTGAACTAAATGAATCCCACATTCATGGCTACAAACTTTGGTGTTTTACAAAACCTGCTTGCTTGGACAGAGTGGAATGAAAACAAAGTTTATGACATTATGCTGTGTTTTGAAACTAAAAGCTCTGTAAAATCAGCAAAGCTTGCATCCTTCTTCAGCAACCTATATTGGTCCTCTTTATATAATCACCTCCTTTATATATCCTAGCCTTTAGAAAAGGTGCAGTAACTACAGACTGCTGATTTTAGAAGTGGTTATTTGCTGTTGTACAAGTAAACAAAAAAAGCACCCTTACGTTACCGAATAAAGCTTTTTTATAAAAATAAAATTATGTTTAAAAGGAGGCATAAGGATTCATAATGGGAATGAATAGCACTCATTAATTCATCTCACTCCCTGAAAAGTTTCCATCAAGTCACTGGAGAGCGTTATAGAATCTGGATTTATGTTGTACCAAAACTCCAGAGTAGATTGTGGGATCTGCCATGAATTTTACAATTCACTCTATACATCTGCATAAAGGCCTAGTGTGAGAACATAGGAAGTGATCTTAAAATGAGACGGGCTGTCTAACTCAGTATTCTCAAAACCAATGTGATGCCCTCAAGGTATTGTAAACTACAACTCCTATCATCCCCGGCCAATTGGTTTTATTGACTGGAGGCTAATGGGAGTTGTAGTCCAACATGAAGGACACTGCATTGGCTACATGTGATTGAAACAGGTCCACAGACTTCGAGTAGCATAGATTGAGCTGCATCCCACCACAGGGCTTGAGTAGCAAGAGGCAGTGCTGAGAGACTCCAATTGCTTACTAATCTGTGGATCACTTACTGAAGTCCACCCCCTTCTATTTGTGTTGGATATAGTTCTCTTTTTTCCTTTTCTTCCCTTCCTTGCTGTATAAATCCTACCTGTTCTTGCCCATTAGGTTGTTTGCTGGGCTTCCTCCAAAAGGAAAATGTGAGGGCAAGTGGTCTGACTGGAGACACTATTTTTTTTGGGGGGGGCGGCAACAGCATTTTCCCCTCATCCATTTCACTAATAATTTGAGCTCACAATGTGTAGCTTGCCATCACCACAAGGGCCTTCCAGTGAGGAACATAGGCTTATATAATGGTGGATAGGGCTTCTGTACTATTATACCACTGTCTTGAGGAGAGGCACCATTGTTGGGAGAGAAAGGCAGGACAAAGACTTTTAGAAGAGGGGGGCTTGCAATGTAGGGATGAGACGAGCTGCAGCTGTTGATATTCTCATCTTGTTTAAGAATGGGCCATCACTAGATCTAAAGCTTCTGCTGATAGTTCCCCAGGCAGTGGCCCCATATAAAATTCCATATATAACTAATGCACAGTGATTATTTGCAAAGATTCCTGCTGGTTTAACTTGCATTTTTTTTGCATTGTCGGTTTGGATTTTGAAAATAAATTATAAGCTTAGCAACATTAACTCCATTGGCATTAGGCCAATAAATTTATGCGATTTTCTACTATAGGCACCAGGCTGACCTTCTGTGGAAATTGATAATAAAAAGTTAGAATGGAGTAAGCAATGTGGTGACAAATGTATTCACCCTCCCCTTCATCTAACAGTTTCTAGCCTTTCTACTGCAGAAGCATGTTAATAGATTCTACTCTGCACCTATTGCCCTTTCAAAGCTCAAGGTGGCTTGTTCTATACTTTAGGGAGTTTGTCCCAATTTGCTAGTGCTGTATTTTCAAATAGTAGCTCTTCCTTCCTCTTACTGAATTAGTTCTAAAATGAAATCTCTTTCAATCCACTCCTTTGTATGTTTACATAAGACTTACTTCACACATTGCTCCAAAAGTCAGAATCAGAATGTGGCATTCATTTTCATTTATTTGAATGCATGGTTAAAATATTATTTGCTCATAATTCCCCCCCCCCCTTAAACTGTTCTACACTTTTGTAGTACCAAGACTTTGCTGAAATTTCACCTCCAAAGGAGAGGACTTTCTATTGTCTGAAACCTTCTAAACGTCCTGCTCTGCTACTGTTTCTTCCCCAGCTGTTCTGTCAACCAGTCAGGACTCATTTACAGAATGCAGTGACATAACAGCAGTCCATAACCAGTGAGATTTGGTTATGTGGTGATGTCACTGAGGCCAATCAAGCTCAGACTGCTGTGAAGGGGTGTATCCTTGTTGCTAAGGAACTGGAGTGACGCTCCCTGTATATCTGTGCTGCTGTGGAACCACCATAGGGTAGCATAGCAGTGCAGTAAGACGCAGAGTATTGTCCCCAGTTGTCTTGGCAACACAGTTACGCTTGTCTTTCCGGCTATGATGGTTTTATTGCAGCATGGCAAGTCAGGAAGTGTTGGTTATAGGAATGCTTCCATGATTCCACATCCTTTAAAATCCCTTTTCCCCATCTTCACTGAAGACACAGGGTGTTTGGGGGGAGCTGCAAAATGCTTGCAAAATATATTTCAGCTGAGCCCTATACTGTATAGCATTGCTTTCTGGTCTTATTTTGGGGACAACTATGGTTTATAGTGGGAAGCAAAAAACATCCTGGGGGGGGGGGGGGCTCCAGAAGGTGTTTTTTATGGGAACATTTTTGTAGTGTCCGCATGATGTCATTGGCATCAAAATCCCAGCCTATATTTTTTGCCCCATTTAATATGGCCTTACTCTTTCTCAAGAAATCCAATAATTTTTAATAAGTGTTAATGATCCATTTGTGATATTTTAGTAACAAATTAAGCCCCTATCTAGAATCAGCCTTAATTTAGGCTCCATGGAACATTTTAATCTGTCCCACCTACACTGACCTGTAATTTAAACTGTTATAATACACCTGACCCATATTTATTTTCCTTATGCAGTATTAGATTTTTCTGGACTTGTCAACTGAGACTAGTACAAGGTTACAAAAGGATAATCCAGTCATTCAGCAAAGTCCTATCACCTTCTAGATTTTCCCCTCTGGTTTTCTCTCTGTAGCAGGCATGTTGTTAAAGAGACTAATCCCTAGCATGTAATGTCCAGAATATTAAAGATTTGTATTTTTAAAAACTTTCTAATTTTAATTGTTGCACAAGTTTCTTTTTAGAGTAAGGATGCAGAGATATGTAGCAGCTAAGCAGGTGGTTGTTTGGAAGAGGAGGTCTATGGAAATTTGACGGAAATGGAAAAATTGTGTGTGTGTAAGAGGGAAATCTAACTAATAATGGACATCCTCTTTTGAGGGTACTTTCAAATAGCTTCCTTAAGGATGTTAGCTGCAACTATGGCAGCAAAACAAGGTAGATGTAATAATAATAATAATAATAATAATAATAATAATAATAATAATTTATTATTTGTACCCCGCCCATCTGGCTGGGTTTCCCCAGCCACTCTGGGCAGCTTCCAACAAAGATGAAAAGTACACTAAAATGTCACATATTAAAAACTTCCCTGAACAGGGCTGCCTTCAGATGTCTTCTGAATGTCAGGTAGTTGTTTATCGCTTTGACATCTGATGGGAGGATGTTCCACAGGGCGGGCGCCACTACCGAGAAGGCCCTCTGCCTGGTTCCCTGTAACTTGGCCTCTCGCAGTGAGGGAACCGCCAGAAGGCCCTCGGAGCTGGACCTCAGTGTCCGGGCAGAACGATGGGGGAGGAGACGCTCCTTCAGATATACTGGACCGAGGCCGTTTTGTAATTGAAGCAGTACCTTTATCTTAGAGACTTGAATCTACCATTGCAAATTTTGTATGGTTATCTTTCTTTCTCTTGTGCTGACTCTAGTAGTATGTTTAGAGCAGCATTAATTAGTATTTAAATCATTATTGTAGTCTAGCTTGCAGGTGTCTGGAGCACTGACATATCGGTGTGCTAGTTACCACTGTAAGAATTACAATTAACTGAGAATGTTGATTTCTGGGAACATTTCCACTCTGCCTAAATTTATTTTGCCCACACTAGGTAGCCTGTAGGTGTCAGACAGTATCTGCTGTGGATTTTCAAATAGCAAAACAAATAAGTGTTGCACTGTTCTGGTTCAGTGAAACCACATTGTTGACAATGAATTTTACAAGTTTTCAGGTCATTCTTAATGCAGCTATCTTAAATGCATCAGACAAAGCATTTTTGGAGGGTAGCAATGGCAAAATCTTACCATCTGTACTTAAGCAAATCTGAAGATGTGCTGGGTTTTCGAAACTAAGTGCAGCACATAAGTCACTCCTGGATGACCTGTTTACTGAGGATTCGTCCTGATTTGTTTGCACAGGGTTTTATCCAGTGTTAGTCATACTTAGAGTAAGTCTATTGGAATTAATAAACACAACTAACTTAGGTCCATTTATTACAATGGGTCTACTGTAGTAAAATTTAATAGGCTACAATTCCCAAAGTTTATTGGGAATTTATACAATGTTGGCTGTTTATTGAGCATTCATCCTGCTTTATTGTAGGGAAGTTATGTGACATTGCTTCAAACAGTTGCTATCCCACACTTGTCAGTGCATTTCCTCATCATTTCCCTTGTCACAAAAGCCATTTCAAAGAAGAAACAGCAAAAGTATGTTTTGCAAGAGCTCCAAATCCACTTTAATAACCTAACTTGAATTTACCAGCACACAGTTGAATTCCACCCACAAAATAGCAGTAGTCTTGAAGTATCTATACCCTTGTTAGAAAGGCAGCATCTCTATCACTTTTAGGCCACTGATCTCTAAGATTTCTTTAGGTTGCTTTCACATGTCCACCCTAAGATACATGTTATTTTCCTGATCATTGTGCATCTTTTAAAACCAGTTAATAACACAATTGGTAGACTTGATGCAGTTCGTTCAGTATATCTGCAAACTGAGGTTTTTTGCCCTCTTACTCAAGACTGAAACTTTTTCTTTCTTTTTTTAATTGACACATCTTTTGTAAGGGTGAATTGGAAACCAGGTTTGTATTTATGCCCAGCCATGTGTGAAATTAATGTCCTACAAGCACACTCAAGTGAATGCATGTGGTAATAAAACAGTGTTCACTGTTCAATTTAGTGGTTAAGAAGGATTTTTTTGAATTCTTGCCATACATGCCTATAAATGCAGGACACAATCCAGCCAATCAGAGACTGTGTGACAGGCAGTCTGCTCTCATGCACATTTACTCAGAAGTAAGCACCACTGAATTTAGTTGGACTTACCCTCTCACAGGCATGTTTTGGATTATTATTATAAATAATTAAATTTGTATGCCGCCCTTCATCACAAGATCTCAGGGTGGTTCACAAGATAAAAATGCAAGGCAAAAGCACAAATAAATAGTTTAACAACAAAACAACACCCCTCCCCAAACACATTTAAAAGCCTATAGAATACTAATCAGCCAAAGGCCTGGTTGAAGAGGAACGTTTTCACCTGGCGCCTTCATTATATATCTTTAGGTGCCAGGTGAACCTCCTTGAGGAAAACATTCCCCAAATGGGGAGCCACTGCAGAAAAAGCTTGTTCTTGTGTTGCCATCCCATGCACAACTACTTGGAAAGGAAAGTAATGGAATTCGGCATACTTCTACCTGTGAGCAGGAACAGCCCTACTATTAGACAGAGTGATGTGGTCACCCCAGGCACCTGAAAGATGTTAGATGTCATGAAAGGACAGCAAATTGTATTTTTCCATGCAGGGAGAGATGCTTTGGGGATGTACTGGCTGAGGTGTTAAAATAACTTGACCAGCCTTTAGTACTATGTACCTTGATGTGTGTGTGGAGGTGACATTCCGTGTTCTGCCTCAAGCAACAAAATGTATTGGGCCAGCCCTGCTAGTGTGTGAGCCATGGCAAAGAGAGTAAGATTTAGTTCTAAGAAAACATGCTCATTTCTGCATTGATATGAGCCTTGCATTTGTAATCTTGATTAAGTCCCATTGAAATCAATGGGATTTCTGTCGATTGTGAGTAACCTAAGTCCCACTGATTGAACTGGGACTTAGTCAAAGACTGTCATTTGCTGGATCAAAAACCATGAAAGGTCTTGTGGCACCTTAAAGACTTGCAAATTTATTATGGCATAAGATTTTCTGGGTTTGAATTCACTTCATCAGATGCATAAAGTATAATCCTCAATTGTGTTTGTAGCTAGCTGCCCACACTGTCAATCACCTGATATCACAATGCCATCAAATGATGCAGAGGAACATTTTTTCCTTTGAGGGAGCAGCTCATTTGAAGAGAAAGATCCTTTGCATTGCCAGCCAGCAATTCAAAGGAAGAAATTCACATTTCAAATATACATGGCATCTTCCCTGTGTGCAGATGAACACATTGTTGAGCATCACTGATGATATTTCCAGTGAATGAGAATTGGCACAAATAACACATGTTGACAGTGACAAATAACTTGACTTATGTATCAATTTTCTGCCATGGCACCTCTGCCTATCCTATTCCAGATGCAGGGGTCCCCCACCCTTGCATGAAAGGGAACGTTCATATTTCTGAAATTGTGCTTGAAGTACTGCTCAACGCATGCCCTTTATGCTTCAGTAATATTAACAGTAATCAGCAATATTATAGTCGGGACAGAGTGTGAAGGCAAAGAACCAGCCTGCCCACTCTATCTACCATCTTGCTGCATAGTTGGTTCACATTGATTGAACACAAAGATGTCCTTAGTGGAACCCTTGTGCCAGGCTCATCTCTGGATACTTCAGCCAAGTTAGAATGAAACTCTGAAAATGGAGAAAAGTTGGTGCAATTTCTGCCTGTTGCTTCCAAGAATCTCATGATATATTGGTTCTCTTTGGCATGAAATTGATTTAGAAGAACTTAAAGGGAGTTATCTTACCTTCACACTCCTATACATTTAGTTCAAGGACTTTCTGCTCCAGAAAGCACTCCAGTATTGGGAGACTTTCTCAAGAACATTTAACATGAATTGGCTTACACTTTATGCAAACCTGTGGACCCTTGTTCAAATCCCTGCTCAGAAGAGAGACAACTTGGTTCAACCTACCACACAAGGTTGTTGTGAAGTTGCTGTTGTATGAGGATTTGAACTCCTTGGAGAATGGTGGAATATTAGTGTGAAAAGAAAGTAAATAAACTTGACCTAAGAATATCAGTTCAAAGCATAGCATGTTATTCTGCTTTATAGGCTCTTGGCCCCACTGGTGGGACTTGTCAAAAAAGGTTTAACTGTGATTATGCTATACTGTAATTTGGACAGTTGTCTACTTGGAACTGAGCTCAGGCTTTATTTCCCTTAGGCCACTGAACAACTGCTGTTGAGTAATAAAGATTGTCAATCAATCCTACCTTCATTGAAACTAAGCAGAATGAAAGAAGTTGTTATACCATTTCCTGAGACTTTCTGTTCTGTACAGTTGAGGTCCAAATTTACATTTTACAGCTTAATAGAAAAAGCATTTTACAGAAGCTACATATAAATGTCACTCAATGAGCAACACATGTAAAATAAAAATCTAGCTGTACTTTATCAAAGCCCCATTTTGCATTTAGGGTGGGATAATCCTACCCTGGGATGCGGGTGGCACTGTGGGTTAAACCACAGGGCCTAGGATTTGCCAATCAGAAGGTCAGCGGTTCGAATTCCCGCGATGGGGTGAGCTCCCGTTGCTTGGTCCCTGCTCCTGCCAACCTAGCAGTTCGAAAGCACATCAAAGTGCAAGTAGATAAATAGGTACCGCTCCGGCAGGAAGGTAAACAGCGTTTCCAGGTGCTGCTCTGGTTCGCCAGAAGCGGCTTAGTCATGCTGGCCACATGACCCGGAAGCTGTACACCGGCTCCCTTGGCCAATAAAGTGAGATGAGCGCCGCAACCCCAGAGTTGGTCACGACAGGACCTAATGGTCAGGGGTCCATTTACCTTTTTAATCCTACCCTATGTTGGTCGCATATTTTCAGTGGTATGCTTCTTCTCTTGGAGAAAGTGGGTGAGGTTGGCAGTCAGTTGTGTGTGGCACTGTGCAAAACCTGGAGCGAATACACTACCCAGTCTACTGACTAAGGGTTCACCCACACTCCCCTTTGTCCCATGATTGCTTCTGTTTGTCCCATTATTTCTAGGCATGGTCTGAGAGGTTCTTCTTTTTCCCCACAGCTCCTCTGTAAATCAGTCTGTATACATGTTTCATCAACACACTGGTTTTTCTCCTTTTGAAATACTGGGGTGTGTCATGGCACCAGGTGTTGCTGAGGTAGTGGGGCAGTGCTGTGTCACTGCCACTTATGTGGCTATTGTGGGGGTGAGGCAGGGCAAGCTGAGTTTAGGGCTGTGTGAAGCCCTCTAGCACTGCACCAGTGTGCCTGCGAAGCCCTGACCTCACTACTATCCTGCCCTGCCTGGTACCACCCAGGTAAGTGGCAGTGGCACTGTGCTGTGCCACTGCATTCCTGAAATGCTCCAGTTTGCACAAAAGCGGCATTTCAGGAAGGCACTCAGGTTACTTATCTATAGATTTTGTTAATCGTTTTTTATCACATTGTGCACCTAAGGCAGAACACAGTATAAATGAAACAATAAAAATCATACAGTTTCTATATGGTAATCCATAAAACAAGGAAGGATAAATGGTGTTCAGGTGCCGATATATATATATATATATACAAGAGCATCCAGAAAGATACTGAGAGATTTTTATTTATTTATGCATTCATTTTAAAATGGCAGAACATGAAATGATACTGGTTTAACCACATATGTATAGGCATCAGTACAGTAACTATGCATGAACAGCAAAGCTCTGTCCATTGCAGGGCAAAACTGAATGGAAATGGATGTGAGCAGTTACAGAAAAAGGTCAAAGGGTTCTGAGGAGAAGTGGAGTAAACTTGGAAGGGGTGCTATTTACTCGGATGACTACCTTTGATTCCATGCTCACTGACATGCAGTGGAAGCATGATGGACAAATGCTGTACTTTGACCAAGTTTCTAGAAGTCTCTCATCTCTTTCACGTGTTTTGCTTTCTTGGTCCAACATGGCATCTGCCCTTACTTACACCATATTTATTACTAGCTTCCTAGAGAAATTTGATATTATGTAATCACCTTGTTATTTCTCCAATAAATCTAAAGCATTCATCTGTTTATTTATTTTAAAGTATTTATGCGTCATCCTTCAAAAACAATCTTACAGCTTCCAGTAAAATATAAAAAACACAGCACAAATAAACAATAATAAAAGCTTTATAAAACAACAACAATAAAATCAAACAGCAAGTAAGAGAACAGGCTAAAACCCAAGTATCAACAGTAAAAACACACAAATTAACATGCCTGAGAAAATTTAAAAAAGGCTTTTGCATAGTGCTGGCATGACATCAAAGTAGGTTATTGCAGAATGTAGGCTTCATTTCCCAGTTCTCATATTTGAAGGGAATCCCTCACCATCCAGAATGGCTTTCCCCTCCTTGGCCCTTAAACTGCAATCTGCATCTCTGCTAAGGATATCATGAAACTGTGCCCAAGAGCTTGCCAAGATGCCTCCCTTAGGTGAGGAGGCCTTGTGTCCTGCATTGCCAAGATTCCTTCAGAAAAGCAAGATGTGAAGGAAGGCATCTTCCCTTGTTTCACAAAGCTAGCAGAGTTCAGCTCATGATTACTTAAAGACTTTGCAACACTGGTAGTGCTTTTAAAGACTTGTTGTTATGCTTTACTAGTTAGGCCTTACATGTTGCCTCTCACCCTCAAGGACCTATCTGGTACTCTTCTATTCAGTTCTTCTCATAATCTAGCTTGGCAGAACTGTGGAAGGGTTATTTACAGAAACAAATTGTGCTGAATTTAGTGGGATTTACTACCAAGTGTGCATAGAACTGTAGCTTTTCAGCATAATCCTATTGTTATTATTTACTCAGAACCAAATTCTTCTGTGTTTGATAGGTCATAGCCATCCAGTGCCTCTCAGAATTGCCAGATCTCTTCATTTCTTGTGTGCTGATGTCTTAACTTACTTTGCAAGTAGCTTATTAAATAAATTATGTGATATATAAAACCTAGCAAGCATGGTGTTCTTAGTAATTACTGTATTTTTCCATGTATAAGACTAGGTTCCCCCCCCCAAAAAAAAATAATGTCAAAAATTAGGGGGTGTCTTATACACTGGGCCATCTGCCCCCATTTTCTTAAATCTGAGTCCCCAAAATAGGGGGTGTCTTATACTTGGGGGCATCTTATAGACGGAAAAATATGGCATGTGCCACTTAAACCAAGGCCTTCGCAATTGTTTCCATAGAAAGTTATTGATAGTTCATCAGGACTATGTACTGTTATGAAAAAAGTCATTGTTTTTATGGTGTGGCTACCAGTTAGGCAATTGTAAAGGCAATGAAACTGTGGAATAAAAACTGCATGTCTTGGAGGTTTTCCACTGAAGACAATAGAACTACTCCAGAAGTAGATAGTATGGGGATTTTATTGAATTTACTTGTGGAGGATTGCTGATGCTGCAAGAAAACAAGACCTATTCTTTTTGACCTTTTCATATATATTTATGGTCTTTTTTATTGATACTTCGTGTTAAAAGCTGTCACTGAGAGCCATCCTAAGTGCTGCATTTTAGCTTTTTTGACTGATATACCCAAAGTGAAATATACTTGAAACCCTTGCCCTAGAATAGTTAAAAGCACCAGCCCATGAAGGAGATAGACAGATTATACATACCTCTCTGTTTATTAATTTTATGACTTTGTATTTTGCTCTGCAGCATAAATGCAAACATTTATAGTAATTATAGAAAAATAAGTGATTGCTACAAAAGAATCTTTCAATAATTTAAGTGCTCATTCGTGAACAACAGCAAAACTGCTGTCCCTACTGAACTCTATTTGTGCTTTTAGAGTGACAAGTGACTACATTCAAGTTGTTGCTGTCAGTATGCAATAAAGCCATTTTCTGTGCTGGTATTAATGGAGATGAAAATCCTTCTCCAAATTGTTAACGTGTTTTCATGTTTGCCTGCGGTAGTTTGCAATAGTATGGCCCAGTTGTCTTTTGACAGTGGTTATGACAGAATTCTTCTAGCAGGGCCCGTACCATACATTTTGCTGCCTGAGGTGAAGGACAAAATGGTCCTTCTGCCAAATTCCACATCCGCAATCTGCCTGGACTGGCAGTTGAATCTTACTCTGACACTGCTAATGGAACAATATATTCCACTGTATCTGAGGGCAGCAGACTACCTTAGGAGGTGCAGAGTAGGCTAGCTTATTTGACACAGGAGGTGTGTTGCTCCTCCGGATCTGCCATCTGAGGCAGTTGCTTCACTCTGCCTAATGATAGAGCCAGCCCTGGCTTCTGGTGTCATTAATTCATCATAACTGTTTACATGACCGCTATTGCTACATGACCCTAGTTTTTGACACTTGAGCTGTACCCACCTTACTTTTGTGATTATAAGTTGTTTAAAACTATTCTTAACATTGTGTTTTAATTGTTGCCATGCACCCTGGGACTTTAGGGTGAAGGGCAAGATGATGATGATGATGATGATGATGATGATGATGATTAAGATGATGATGATGATGATAATGATAATAATAATAATAATAAATTAGCAGCAGTGACACTAAACTTTAAAGTGGTTTGTATTGCCAAGCACGCTCACGTGGTTTGAAGCCATACAGTTTCACTAGTGGTAGTAGCTGCTATAATTTCAGGGTAATAACTTCCATGTGTGGAAATAGAACACTAATTGTCCTGTGAGTGAGCACATGACTAATAAGAGGAAAAACTGACAATAAGACCCTTGACACTCCATGTACATACCATCTTCCTGCTCAGTAAGTACCGATATGTTTCTGGTATTGCCTTCTCAAGGACTTCTCAAGGACTTTCACTTGCAGAACAAGGCTTTCCCTCTTCTCTCCCCACTACACAACCCCTATGTCCCTGAATTTGGCTTTGAGGTGGTCAGGAGAATCCCTAGAACCAGTGGGGGAGGGAGAAAGGAGGAATTGTTCTGTCTACCAAGTAAGAATGCTTATGCAGATGGAACAGTCGGAAGAGCACAATGTTGAATTCCACCTGGAACCTTTGTGACATTGAAAGCAGGACATTGTTTTTGTTATTCAGGAGGCAGCTTATAGTTCTAGTTATAGCTCAGTGCTTTCAGGTTCCCCATAGGCATCTGGTTGGCCAGTGGGAAAATAGGATGCTGGACTAGATGGAACATTGACCTGATCTATTCTAAGGTTCTTCAATGAAAGTTAACTTATAATCAGAATGGTAGCCGTGTTGGTCTGCCATAGTCAAAACAAAATAAAAAAATTCCTTCCAGTAGCACCTTAAAGACCAACTAAGTTAGTTTTTGGTATGAGCTTTCGTGTGCATGCACACTTCTTCAGATATCAGATACCAAAAACTAACTTAGTTGGTCTTTAAGGTGCTACTGGAAGGAATTTTTTTATTTTATAATCAGAAGGAAAGGCTAGCTGCTATTATGTTAACGGGTTGTGTTCTTTGGTAACGCTGAGCATTCAGTGCCTGTTTCTTGCCAAAAGCTCTAGTCACAGTGACCTGGTTTGCGCAGCATGGTAAAGCAAACTATGGCTTAGTAAGACTGCTCAGACATGTGGGATTTGGGAGAGGAGCTCTCAGCCACTTTTCTCCTCCCTAGTCATTTTTACTAAAGTGCTTTGTAAATCTAAGTCAAGGTTTGGCATAGTGTGCAATCCCATCTAGGCCTTGGGGCTAAGCTTTCTCCCCACTAACCATGGTATGTAGCCAAGAACTAGCCTTGCAACAGTAAAAAAGGACCAGGGAAGAACAAAGTGTCTAAGCTTCTCACTGGAGGCATGCACATTTGCATGGTCTCACTAAGCCATAGTTTAAATTACCATGCCATGTGATCCAGGTCAGTGCAATGGAAGAACTGAGTGCCAGGGCAGTCTCACTTTGAACTGGCCTTTGTGTCCCTTGTGTTGGATGGGTGGGATGAGCCCTTGGCAACCCAGGTTAGGCAGATAAAGTGAACAATGGGGACAGGTTGTTACCATCAACTGCACTATGATTCTCTTAAATGGCAATATACAGGGAGGGGAGATGACCAGCTTGAAAAGTGTGCTAGAGACTCTTGCATACTCCTTCCAGCACAGCCAGTTCTATAGACCAAAGCTACCCAGGGATTAAAAATAAATAAATGAATGAATAATTTTGAATCTCATCAGTACTGTGGAATATCCAAATTTAAAAGACAGGTTCACATTGATTTCCAGTAAGCATAGTCAGATTCATTTAGCGGTAGTTCTTACTGCACTTGGGAACCAGTAGTCTTTCACAGTGCAATGCAAACCTTGTTTTATATTTCAATACAAAGCAAGAGAAAAAAGCAATCTTTAAAAGTTTATTTTGCATCAGATTAGTTCCTTCAATTCCAGATATATAAATATGTCCAGCATATAATGTTTGCCTGTATTACAAATTGTGTGCTGTGTTCCTACAGTACCTTCTGCACAGCTTCAGGGCAGAGAGTAAAAATGACAGAGAGCTGTTGGAGGACAGAACCATGAGGGCCATGTAGTTGGTGATGTGGCCCCTAAGAGAGGCTGCTGCTCTCTGGAGGATGCTGTTGATGCCCGGCTAGGGTTACCGTATTTGAAACAGTGAAAATCCAGACAGAAAAGTTGTTGAGCTTTTTAAAGTTTTGCCCAAAAGCAGCAGTGCCGGCATGAACTGCCATAAGTCCGGTTTTCCCCGGACATTCAGCCAGATAAATGGCAACCCTAGCTGAACAACTTCTGGACATGGAATGGGGAGGGGGAGTACCATCTTGTCCTTTGCCTCAGACAGCCCTCATCAGCTTTCTGTTAAAAACATTCCTGTTTAGACAAGCCTCCCCAGATGCTTAGTAAGTGGAGGTACGGTAATTTTAATCTATTTTAAGATCATAATTTTTGTATGTTTTAAAGTATGCTTGCGAATTTTTCTTGATTTTATTTTTTTAATCAGTTTTTAAACTGCTTTGAGGTTGTTTTTTACAATCAAATGGTGTATAAATTTTATGAAATAATAAATAAACAATGAAGCAATGAAATAGCTAGGAATAGTGTTCTCCACTTGACCTCTGCTCTAATTTCCTTTCTCCTTGGACACTCTGGTCACCCCAGTCTGTGATAGTTTGTTCCTGATACCACCCACTGGGGTTTGCCGCTCCACTTTCATCTCTCATGGGATGCCTTCCAGCTGTCTTTTCTCCTTCCCTGGGTTCTCCTTGGTCCAGCTCTGCCTCCATCCTCTGCCCTCTTCACAGCTGCAGCAGTTCAAGAGGTCTGGACTGGGCAGTGAGCTAACTTCCCCAGTATCTTCCATGGATGGGGAAGTAAATCACCACATCATGGTCTGCAGCAATACCCAGCAGTCCTTTACAAGCTCATGTGTGACATTCTCATATACCCTGCGCAACCAGATTTATTGCCTCTTAAATCACTCCTTTTTGCATTTGAAGAGCAGTGTTGTGAAGGTTATTGAGATGTTGGTCCAGTAAACAACATTTATCTATCCTTCCAGGTGGTGCCATAAGAAGGGAGAAAACAGAATTCAGCAAAAGGGGTAAAAGGGAAAGGCCAAGTCTAATATATTCAGCAGCAGCTGTGAAAAGGGTTGTGTAATTGTGCCCATCTTACTTAGGAGGAGGAAGTAGCAGCTGTCATAGCAATCCCTGCCAATCCAGATTGAGAGTAATGTGAGGCACAAAGCATTGACCTCACTGAACTGGTTACATGTGCCGTCAATGATGTCGTCACAGTGCTAAATCTCAGTAGCTGTTTGGCCTTATGATGTCATCACATTCACATCATTTTCTGCGATTGGCTAGATTGCATTTTGGGGAATAATAAAGCTGGGGTCAGGGGGAAGACACTTTAAAAAAAAAGAATTGAAACAGGTAGTGAACAATGTGGATGAACTCATGCCAATAAGGTAAAATTTTGGGAGGGGTCTGTCAGGCAGGAAATTTGGGGACCTTTTTATTGTTTTTGCCAAAGTCTCCTGCTGTGCAAAAAAATGTTCACCCATAAACATTGAGTGGCACCTTAATTTTAAGATAATTGTTTAAGGTTTTTAATTTTTTATTTATACTTAATCATAACAGGAAATGCATGTGTTTCAAATGAATAAAAGCATGTTGCTTGAAATATGGTGAAGGATGCTGCCTATTATGCCTTTCGTGAATGGCACCTTTACAGTTCACAGTGTCTTTCTTTGCTCTGTTTGCTCCCTCTGCAAGTGGTGAGTGAAGTTCCTTCTAAAGGCACACCTGTTTATATAGAAATGTTTAGGATCAGTAAATATGCTGTCATACCAGATCAGACTATCATTTGTCTGTCTAGGATGGGCCACTCTGATTGACAGTGGTCCAAGTAAAGGTCTTTCCTGTCACCTACTAGCCGATCCTTTTATTTAAATTAGAAATGTCAGGAATTGAATATGGGATCATCTGCATTCAAAGCATGTGCTCTACCAATAAACTATGGCTCTGAAGTGAGGCCTTTGTGCTCAGGGGCAGATTTTGCAATGACTGGAGCCCACCGGCAGCCTCAGATATTCCTGGAGTATAACCAGGCAAATGTCAGTGCAGCATAACCTCTCAGGCTGTACTGCCAAATCAGGAAGATCAACCAAAGCTGATTGTTATTGTGGAATTCTTGCTTATCTATTTATTTCAATCTTCTTTTCCTGTAAGAACTCAAAATGACTTGCAATAAAATAATAAATGCAGTTCATAATACAAAAATGCAACAAAACTCATTTTTTAAAAGCAATAATAAAAAGTCAGGCTGATTTGCCATTTTCTATCACTGCAGCAGAAGGAAAGTCTTATAATTGCCATTGTCCTCCAAAGTGCTCCCTAGAAGAACCACATCTTGACAAAGTGATGAAAAGTACACAAAGATGTAGCGAGGTGGACTTTCCTGGGGAGGGCATTCCACAGTGTTGCTGCCATAATTGGGAAGGTCCTGCCCCTTGCATTCACCCACCAAAGCTCAGTTCTGCTGGTACCTGGAGCAGGCTTGACTGGAGAGCTCGGGAGACTGGACACAGTGTATGGAGCTAGCTATGTTAAGCAGGCCAGGAACATGACAGAGACTAGAATTAGGATGTTGTTTACATTGGAGGTGACACAGGAACACATGGCAAAACAAGCAACAACTGGAAGTTGGAAAACTAACAGTTTTGTGGCACCTGAAAGACTAAAATTTATTATGACATAAGCTTATAGCTTCTGACTGTAAATCTTGTTCTCATAAGGCAAATGTAGTGGGGGGGGAGCTTTTATGAGAATTCAGAATATGCTAATTAAAAGGAGGGGAGCATTTATTGGGGAAGGCTATTTATTTATTAGGGAGAGTGCTGTTGCACACATGTACTGCTTGTGGTCTTTCTTCCAATAGGCGTCTGGTTGCAGCAAAAAGCTGCACTAGATGAGCCTTTGGTCTGTTCCAGCAAGGTTATTCCTACATTCTTAATTACCTCTAATTTATCGCTCAGCAGCATCTATGTACATGGCACTTTACAAAGTAGCATAAGCAAAATTAGCCAGTCCCTTGCTCACCAGCAGCTTACATTCTTGATTTCAACAGAGGGAGGAGGGAAGTGGGTAGTTTAGAGGGGGTATATCACCCCAGTCTTGTCTTTTGATCATGTCTTTACAATGGTTCTCCACAACAGCCAGTCATGCTACCAACCACTGGTTGGATTCTCTTCTCCAGACAACAGTTTTTGAGATATGAAAGGTGTGTCCAACTCTACAGCCAGGCCAACTGTTACTAAATAGTACAAGGCAGTTTGGATACTGCTGCAAGAAGGAAATGTTTGATCCCATCTCACAACCTCTAAACCTTTCTGTGATGTCTAAATATTTTTGTGGGGGTGGGTGTTATACTTCTGAAGCCATTGTAATAAATACTGTTAGATGCTCCATCTGGGTACAAATACCTAACAACCCCTGAAGGTATCCAAGTGCTATAGAAATCTAACAGTAGATTTTTTTTACAATGGCACACGTTACTGATCTGAATGGAGCAAGATTAGCATAAAACACAGAAAAACCAGAGTCTGTTATGATGTTACACTATCCAGTGTCACTCCGTCCTGCGTAAATATGTATGTATCTTTCCAATTAGTACTTATATGGAGTCTTTTGGGACATAGCACTTATACTTCCAAGTGCTTCCATCATGTAATCCTGGCCTGGCTGAGCTACAGAGGCACTTTCCCCCACCCTCATATAAATATTGATCTCCACTGTCTAAACGCATCATCTTGGGAGCCTTTAGGAGGCAGAAATTCACTCACTTGATATAGAAAGGGAAGGAAGTGAGTGGAAATGGGCAGAACAAGTGATGCAGAGTGTTGATGCCACAGGCAGCTCTTCTTATGAATTCTAAGCTGCAAAGCTGCTACCTTGGAAGTATCTTTTGGGGCGGGGAGTGACTTGTTGGAAACATGGTATTTTTTCTCCCTTTCCCTTTCCACTTCCTCTCTCACACAAACCTTAGAAATGGAACTTCAGGTCCTATTCTGGAAACTGTCAAGCCCCCTAATTATTGTTTGGAAACCAACTGATACAACAGTCTGCAACAATTACCAAAGTGACGTCTGTGGAGCCGCTCTCCTGCCGCCTCCCTCCACCTCTCGCTCTCTGAAATTCAACAGGAGCCAGTTCCCTGCCCTTTTCTTAGCTAGACACCCCCTCCCGTCTCTCTCTCTGGCTGCCCACCGTGGATTTCCTTGCACACCTGAACGTTGCCCAGCTCTTACACCCTCTTGTTTGCTTGTTACTCTTCCGGTTAAGAAGGAAAGGATTTTAATTGCTGCTTCTGTAATGAGAGGGCAAGCGGAGGTGAATCATCAGAGGATGGAAGGGTGGGGAGGGGGAGAGGAGCTTAGGTGGGCTAAAGAAAGAAAGAGAAGGGAAGGCAGGCTGCGATGACAGGGAAGGTGGCCCGAGCGAACTAAGGGGATTGAGGCGAGGGGAAGAGAGAGAGGAAGCCCCTTTGATCTTCGCCCAGGGCACTTCCCCTCTCCCTCAAGCGCACGCGACCCTCTCTTTCCCTTTACGCGGCTCGTCGCCTCCCAGCTTTTCCTGCCTCCTTTCAGGAAGTCCTGCCAAAGCTGCTTTGCAACAATGAGGATTAAAAAAAGAGATGGGGGTGTTGCCGTGCGGGGGGACGGGTGGGTAGTAGCGGTGGCGCCCGGGGAAAACTGAGCTGTCATCTCTGTGTATATCCCTACCTCGGGTGGGTGGGTTTTTGTTTGTTTAGCTGGGTGGGTGGGGTGGGGGGAGAGTATCGCGCGTGGAACAAATAGGAGAAGGGGGATCGCTGGCAGAAGCTGAAGAGGAGGAGGAGGTGTGGTGGTGGGTGGGGGAGAGAGAGAGAGAGAACGATCAGAGAGCAGGTCTGAACAATAGAGAGGAGAGGGGGCGGGCGCAGCGTGAGGCGCTACTGGTGTGTGCGTGTGCGTGTGTGTGTGTGTGTACACGCCTTTGGGGTAAGAAGAAGAGGCGGAGGAGGCGGGGACCCCCCCCCCCCCGAGGACAGGCAGGAGTAGCCGAAGATCCCAGCAGACCCCCTGGCAGGGATGGGGCTCGCCCGGGCTGGCTGCTGCTGAAGGCTCCTCCATCCCTCCCCTCCCTGCTTTCTCTTCCCTACACGCCCTCCCTCCCCTCCCCCCTCCCTCTCTCCTCCTGGCCTGTGTGTATATGTGTGTGTGTGTGTGTCTCCTCTCTCTCTCTCTCTCTCGCCCCTCTCCTCTCCTCCTCCTCCTCCCCAACTCACTGGATGTTACCCAGCCGCCGGGATCGTTGCTGCTGCTGCTGCCGTGACTGCTGCTGCTGCTGCTGCTGAGCCCCCTGCTTCTCCTCCGCGAGCCCAGCCATGAACCCCGCCGAGGGGGCAGCGGAGGAAGGGGCAGTTCCCGATTCCGAGGTGGATGCCTTTTTCCGAACAGGTAAAGAGCGGAGGGGCGGCGGCGGCGGCGGCGGCTGGTTGGGGAGACAGGCTGGGCTGCCAGCGCCCCGGCGAGACCTGGAGGCGAGATTTGGTGATGTGTGTGGTGTGTTTATATCTCGGGTGATGGGTTTACGTTGCGGAGCGTGTGATGTTGGATTCCCTTTGTTTTGAGGGAAGCAGGGGGAGGGTATTTTTTGGGGGGGAGGGCTCCCCTAAGGAAAGGGATCACCAATTGATTCCCCCCCCCCGGATTTATTGCCTCGTCTTCCGCCCTACATTGTTCCTCCACACCAGTAATTATTGGACAAAAATAAAAACCCACCACCACCACAAACCAAACCCACTTATCGTCTCCTCTGTATATCCCAACCCCCTCTGCCCTCCCCCCGCCGCTCCTCTGGCACGACAGACAGACACTTTCGAGGGAGAAGCCGCCGTCTCCAGGCACAACGATGCTTTTTGTGCGCTGGGCTTTGGGTTGTTTCCACGGATCTGGAAGGGGGGAAAGGGGCAAACTGTTGGCTGTCAGTCCGTTGTACGAGGCAAAGCAGACTGATGTTTCGCTCTCCGTCCTGCTGGTTTCACCCCATATGGATGAAACCTATATATGTTGAGTTTCCTGGGCTTCATGGCTAGTGGCTCATCCGTATTATACAGCATATAACCCACAATGCTGCGTTTCGCTTTTCGCACAGGAACGGGGCGATCTTCGATCACTTTTGGGAAACCTGCGAGCAGGCTTGGTTGCAACCCATCCACTACATGCACACACCCCTCCAGATTGCCCGCTGTACTTCAGGCTCTTTAAAGCATCACGAAATCTTCCCCAACCTACAGCCTTAAGTCGAACGAGGGGCTGAATGATGGTGTGTGCCTGTTGTGTAGACTAGGAGAGATGCTGGCTTCTTAAATACGCCGTTTAAGCTTGGCTGGTGTACAGGTTGGGTCTGGCGATGGAGCCAGAGGCTTAGATATTAGCCATCTTTGAGCTGCTGCCTCAATCTATGTTACCTCGCTGGATGAGTAAGGAGAGTGAGGATCGTGGGTGGGGAGGAGAGTATTCAGGGACCATAATTCGTTATTGTGGAACCTATTTGACCCCCCTCTCCACCTCCCTATTCTGCAGGTAACAAATCTGTGCTTTTGATCGAGATGGCATGTTTGAAATTGCACCAAGGTCCCTATTTTTGTTTGCACATCTTAGTGCTTTGTGTCTCCCTTTGATTATCCCTGATGAAATCTTTGCATAAACCCCCTCCTTGGCTCCTGGCTCCGCTTGTGCACTGTGTTAGCCAACCAACCAGTGTGTGTAGCTGTGGGTGTTTGCATTCACATGTGCGTGAAGACCTCGCTGGTGTGGATTTTTGGTTTTCAGCAAGGTATAGGCTTTTCTGCTGTGAACTTTCCAGGTAAAGACTTTCAGTAGGTGATTTTAGAGGGCATGTCACGATGTAATTCAGTGTCCTGGGGATTGGTGTTTGCTCTCTGGTTTCAGGGGAGGGTACTAACATAACAGCAGAAGTCTGAATACAAGCAGCTGTGCCTACATCAGAAGAGAGCATGATGGGGGAGGGGGTTGTGAAACTTGCATGTACACAGGAGAGCCCTATATGTTTGGTCTTAAATTCTGTTCTTAGCTCTGATGAAAGTATAAGGAAAAAACCCCACCTCACAGTCCTCCAGTGTTTTCCAATTCCACTACCAGAACTTCTATGGGGAGGGGGAGAATTACAGGCAACTTGGCAGAGCCTTAATTAAGGATAGTAAAGGATTAAATGCTCCCTTTAGATGGAGGCTTGACCCTTCCAGACTGAGGCTGTTTTTTACTCCTGCAACTACAGCTGCTTTGCTTTTCCAGCTGCCTCTCTCTCCTGCTTTGGTTCAGCCCTGATCATCAGTCACGCGGAGTGTTCCTCCAGCCACAGCAGAACAATCGCATCATCGCCCAAACTTTTCAAGAAGTTTATTCCTGCAGATCCATGACAGGCCCCCTGGCTGCCCTCCATGGAAGGCTGCACCCCATTTATGTGAATATGCTTTGATCTCAGAGGATAAGTATAATAAGGTCTGGCTGTGTGTATATCTCAGGAGCCACACGGTGCTGATGGATATTTGCCTGTTGATACCTTAAGAAGGCTACAAGCAAAGCAATTATAGATTTCTCATAGCCCTCTGGTGTGCAAGTGCCTTTGGGCTATGCATGGTTTAATGGACGCTATTAAAACAATTTTCTCCAGCCCAGCCACCCCCCACTCCATTCCTTTATTTCTACAGACTGTTGGCTTTTTATTCAAAAGTTATTTCTGAGTGTGTGTTTAGGTAACTACTCAGTGACACTTCTACTGCAAGAAATGCTACTAAAAATAATGTTCTGATCAGATGTTTCCTTTTCTGACTGCTCTGCCAGAAATTCTATACCAAAATAATCTTGATTACAATCCTGTTTAGGTGCCCTATGGATTTCCTGGAAGGTTTCTTGGCATTCATATCCATTGATGTTTGAGAAGCTTCTCCTTCCATTGCACTTTTGTACATGCTATGATTTAGTTTCACACAAGAATTTGTTATTAATTCATAGATGCAAAAAAGTGTCATTTGTTTGTAATGATAACAGGCAGACTTTTAAATTAATACAAAGAATTATGAACAACAGCAAGTGAGTGTGAAAGACAGATCTAGGCATTTGGCTGTGGGCCCAAGCATGGCAAAATCAAATCTCTTCTTATTGGAAAGAAATCCATTTATCTAGGGAGACTTCTTGTTCTGTTGGCTCTTTGCTTTGTGTATGCTTGTGTTCTGAGTGCTTAGAGTTGCCGTTCTCAGTGTTAATAGATACCAGAAAATGGAAGGGGGAGGAGATGCTAGCAGTCAACATAGTATTCAAGGAAGTAACTCTAGTACAGAGAGCATTCATAAACAACCAAATGCTGTGTTTTAATCCAGAAACAATAACCTCTGCACTGAAAATTTCCACTGGTGCAATTAGAAAGGACTGTGGGTCATTGCTCTATAGCACCATAGTTAGTTTTTAAGTCTTTCCCTGAAGTCTTAGTTATAGTTTGCCAACTCTTTCATGATCAGGGACCACCTTGTTCTCCAGATAGTGCTCTGAGTGATGGAAGGATATGTTGCTCTTGGAGATGCACAAGCATCCTACTCCTCCCCCAAAATGCACTTTTGTAAGTGCTCATATCAGATGCTTGCAAAGGTCCAAGGGTGCCCATGAAGTGCCCACCACAACCTCTTCCTCCCCCTTCCTCTGCTCCATCTGCAGAAAGTTAACTTTGAGCTGGGAGAAAGCTTGAAGTGTCAGGTAGTCCCAAGCCCCAGCAGAACATCTTTTCTTGTTGGGAATCCTGGTTTTGTAGTCCAAGTCACTGGGGTGGGGGGTGGGGAGATGTTTTATTGGGCCTTTGAAGTACTTGCCACTGCATCTTCCGCCACTTTTTACCTGTTCTGAAGATAAGTTTATGGACTTTGGGGCAAGGAAAGTGAGAGGTTGCAGCAGCTTGCAGGATCAAAGCAAGTACAGATTTGCTGGTCTTACTTAAAGAAGGCTTCTAACAGAAGGTTTCCCAGTGGTAAAAGTGGACAGAGGAAATTTTTCCTTCATCTCTCATAATAATAGAACCCAGCCACCCAGTAAAACTGAATGGTGGAAAATTCAGGACAGGCACGAAGGAACTTTTTCACACAACACATGGTTCACATAGCAATGTGGAGTTTGCTACCACAAGGTGTAGTAATGGCCAAGAACTTGGACAGTTTAAAGTCAGATTAGACAAAGTCATGCAGGATCAAGCTATAATTGGCTAATAGTCATGATGGCTTTCTATAGCCTCTGGTATCAGAAGCAGCGCCTAAGAATACCAGTGTACAAGTGGGAGTGGGAGTGCTGTTGTGGACTTCCTGCAGACATCTAGTTGGCAACAGAGATAATGATGCTGGACTTGATGGGCCTTTGGTCTGATCCACCAGTTTTCTTTTTATGCTCTTAATTTATGGAGCACATGCACTCTGGCACAGTAAAAATTCAAACAAGTATGTACATTGGCATATGTGAAATACAGAATTAGGGGCATAACAGTGCAGCATGGAATATATTTAATTTGCACAATTCGAAAACCCAATTCTTTTCCTTCTGAGTGAAACTCTGGAAAGAAGGAAACTTTTTCCCCCTTACAAATGAAACATTTTATCACACCCTTGATTAAAGTTTGGGAGAGACCAGATAAAATTACTTTTGGGGGTCACATCTGGCACTATCTCTGCTAGCTGGCCATTCCATAGGGGATGATGAAAAGACCAAGAATGTGTAGCAACAAACAGCTTCCTTGTATCTCCTCAATGAGCCCATCTGAAGTACATTTTGTTGTTGCAGATTAAGCCATTCACTGATTCTTTCAGTTGCCATTCTGGTCCAGGATATATTCTCAGCGTAATTTATAGCCTGCTGCTTACTCATCAGTGCCAGATGCTTACTCATCAGTGCCCTGGGGAGGCCCCATGGCAGTCGAAATCTCTCCCCACCCTTGCAAACATATCTCCTGATAAGTTTTTTATTTTACCAGCCAACAATTTTAATAAACCAAGAGGTGGTGCTCCTAAAAGGCATGGGGTTCATAGGCTGGTGCCTGCTCTGCCTTTTTGGTAATGTGGCTCTGTTACTCATTACACATAGTCACAAACAGAGCACTCTGAAATTCTACATAAATGTAACATTCTCCACGGCCAGTGATATTGAAAGTCACAGATATATCTAGAAGAATCAACAGGATTGCAATCTCCTCCCTCTCTCTTTTCTGATCCTGGTCATCCACCACCAGGGTGACCAAGGCAGTTTCTATCCCATAGCTAGGCCAGAAACTGGACTGAAATGGATCCAGGTATTGAGTATTACCTATAATTCCATCTTTTCCATCACCTTATTTTAAAAAGTGGTGCATTGTATACTGGGAAATAATGGCTCACATGAGCTGGACCTAAATTTTTAAGAGAATTAGAACCACCACTTCTTTCAAGACAGCAGGACCTTACTTTCTCTCAAGGAAACATGAACCACACCTAAGAATCAAGTTGATTGCTTTATGAGGGAAGTGTAAGGATCTAAAGAACATATGAGAGCTCTCAAGCCTCCAAGCAATTTGCCCCTCAGTCTAGAAAAGCTAAGAAGTATCCATCACAAGCTGACCGGATGGTGTTCTAGCTACATTAATTTCTGACTCAAACAACTGTAAAGTTCCATCGCTGTCACCTGACACTTTTAACTGGAGATTCAAGGATTCAATCTGGGACTTTGAACCTGTATGCAAAGCATGTGCTCTGCTACTGAATGCTGATAGGCCCTTCTTAGCGACTTTCCAAGGTCCCTGGCAGAGGCCTTTTCCATACCAATCCTTTTGTCTGAACTGGAAATGCCAAGGAGCTTGTAGATGCAAGGCACATGCTCTATGAGCTACAGCCACCACCCATTAACTTTCCATTAGGCTTCCATAATGACTGTGTCACTCTTAAAAAATAAATAAGTAGCCTCCTGATTTGCCAGTCACATTCACCCTGCACTCTCCCCTGTTGGCCTTAGCTAGAAACTGACCTGCAAGAGCTGCTGTTTAGTGTTGTTCTGGGTTCCCACTGTGCAGTACTAGGAGGGCCCTCAAGAGCCCTGTTATCCAGCTCTACCTGGCAGTAGAGTGATATCTTATGTATGGCAAAAAAAGAGAGAGAAAATGAATAATAAAAAGAGGACTGAAGCAGCACAAATTTCTGTAAAATTGATATGCTCTTAATTCAGGGTTTCACAAAGTTGGGTATCCAGCTGTTTTTGGACTACAGTTCCCATCACCCCAACCACTGGTCCTTCTAACTACGGATGATGGAAGTTGTAGTCCAGCAACAGCTGGAGACCCAAGTTTGGGAAATCCTATGTCTAATTTAGACATACAAATTTGGAAATAACAGTTATACTTTCAGTAGAAATATAGTACATCTCGCCATAGTGGGGAAGCCTGTGACCTGGTTGCCTGCTCAGTCTTGACGGTCAACTTCAGCATCCTGTTCCCCTCAGTGACCAACCAGATGCCCATGGGAAGCCCATAAGCAGGACTTGAGTGCAATAGGCCTTTCCCACTGTTGTTCTACAACAACTGGTATTCAGAAGTAAAAGGTAAAGGTAAAGGTACCCCTGCCCATACGGGCCAGTCTTGACAGACTCTGGGGTTGTGCGCCCATCTCACTTAAGAGGCCAGGGGCCAGCGCTGTCCGGAGACACTTCCGGGTCACGTGGCCAGCGTGACATCGCTGCTCTGGCGAGCCAGAGCCGCACACGGAAACGCCGTTTACCTTCCCGCTGGTAAGCGGTCCCTATTTATCTACTTGCACCCGGAGGTGCTTTCGAACTGCTAGGTTGGCAGGCGCTGGGACCGAGCAGCGGGAGCGCACCCCGCCGCAGGGATTCGAACCGCCGACCTTTCGATCGGCAAGTCCTAGGTGCTGAGGCTTTAACCCACAGCGCCACCTGCGTCTCTATTCAGAAGTAAGGTACCTTTGATTCTGGAAGTAGTATATAAGTATAATGATTAGTAGCTATTGATAGCCTTATCCCCCATGAAACTTAACAGCATGTGGCCCCATGTTCCACCAGTTGCTGACCACTTAAAATTATATTTTTGCATGTGTTTAATTCTGCTGTTTATTCACAAGACATAGGAGAATTGAAGCTTGGGTATATAAGGATATATTAATCACACTCTTTTTATGTGAGTTTTTAGGTTTTCCAGTTGTTTTGGCTGTTCCCTAGGCGTCTTGAATTAATAGGGGTTGTATATAGTTTCCCATTTGTGAAACAAAATATAAATTACTTTGTTGACTGTACCAAAAAGGAAGTTGTGTGTATACATTAAAAAAAAGGAGGGTGGCCTTTCTAGCAATACTTTTTACTACAATAAAAGATCTGTGGGGAAATATATTTTTTCCGTGTATTTCAAGAATTCCTTAACAACACCTTGGTGAAAACAGACAAAGGAATCCTTTGTCTAAATTAAATATTTATAAAGGAGAAGTGACAGAACAATACAATGCAAATTCCTAAATGCCAGGAAAGAGCAATTATTTGTTCTATCCATACAGAGTGGGGGGAGGGTATTGATTTCTAAAATTACTATTCTATTGTGTAGCTTGATCATTGGTTATATTTAATATGGTAGGATATGTTATCTGTTCCTGATATTCTTCTACTTTTTTTTTTAAGGCAATGAATTATTCTGTCTCTGTGGCTCCCTCTCTCCTTTCCATCTACTGGTGTGTCAGACTTTTGTTATTGCTCATTTGTGCACAAGTGACTGGCAGTTCTATCACTAAACAAGTTAAAAATGAATGATTGGCAGTGGACAAGCTGTTTGATCAATAGAGGCTCTTGAAATTATGTCTGCAAAGGAGTTCCTTGAGGCTGAGGAACTATACGGCTCTTAATAGGACATAGACATTGAATCAATCTGTTTGTCTTTGTTGGTAGACAATGCTTTTCATGATGTCTTTACTTTCTTGCTTTCAGACTTCATAAATGGTCAACCTCCATGATGCGCATAAATCAATGAGGCTGAGATGCAGAGTAGATTGTCATAATTTGCCAAGGAATCCCAATGTTGACTTTAACATTGTGGCAGTTTTGTCCTACCAGATTACTAGTCAGGAGCAGATACCGCCTGTTGTAGCTGGAAAACAATGATGGTTGTTTGTTGTCATTTGGGTATATAGCTAACATACATTAATTCAAGGTGAATCATAGAATTGTAGAGTTGGAAGTGACCCCAAAGGTCATTTAGTCTGACCCCCTGCAATGCAGGAATCTCAACTAAAGCATCCATGACAGATGGCCATCCAACCTCTGCTTAAAAACCTCCAAGGAAGGAAAGTCCACCAGCTCTCATGGGAGTCTGTTCTACTGTCAAGCAGCTCTTACTGTCAGAAAGTTATTCCTGATGTTTAGGTCAGGGGATGGTATTCTTCTTTGTCAGCATTACATTAAGGTAAAGGTAAAGGTACCCCTGCCCATATGGGCCAGTCGTGTCCGACTCTAGGGTTGTGCGCCCATCTCACTTAAGAGGCCGGGGGCCAGCGCTGTCCGGAGACACGTCCGGGTCACGTGGCCAGCGTGACGAAGCTGCTCTGGCGAGCCAGCACCAGCGCAGCACACGGAAACACCGTTTACCTTCCCGCTATAAAGCGGTACCTATTTATCTACTTGCACTTAGGGGTGCTTTCGAACTGCTAGGTGGGCAGGAGCTGGGACCAAAAGACGGGAGCTCACCCCGCCGCAGGGATTCGAACCACCGACCATGCGATTGGCAAGCCCTAGGCACTGAGGTTTTACCCACAGCGCCACCCATGTCCCGATAGCATTACATTGGAAGGTGGTTAAATGCTATCACTGAGGATGAATGTGGGTAATAGTTTACAAAAAAGGGGGGATTAGATGTGAAACCTGCCAGTGCCCCCCTTTTACTAGGTGACTGAGCATGGTCAATGAATATGCATACCAATGACAATGGGATCTTGTAGAAGAACCTCTCACCATCAACATATGTTAAATTGCAGATTGTCTGCTGACAAGACCATGTGCATACAGCAGTATTAACAACAACAGCAATAACATAATTTATTACCATCCCTGAAGGTGGTGGAGTGGGTCACAATTTACATTAAAAACAGTATAAAACAAACTACAATCACAAGAATAGGGTGAATCCTAAAAATGCACATCTCAAATCAAATTCGTCAAGAACATAATAGCTACCGCTAGCTGTTTATGACCATAGAGGGATATAGGAACACATTTTAAAGTGTACATTTGGTTTTCAGTGGAGAAATGGTTGCACACCTTTCAAGAGAGAGGACCCATTGCAGGGAAATTTGGGACAGGTGTGTGGGGCTCTTGCAAGCACCTAGGAGCCATGATGAATTATTTTGTTGCTTCAGCTGCTATGACTTATAGTTCCAATGAGGTTTCAGTATAGATACAGAACTGCAATTTTACCAAAGTACTATGACACATGCTTGTACAGTAACCATTGGTATTTATGAACATATGAAAGGAAAATACTTTTGGAGGGCTAGGGTTTATTAACCCAATTTTCCCTGTAATTTATTACTTGAAACATCAGCACGGCTGAGGGCCAAATGAGAAGCATTTGTGCCCATATTTTATTTGGATGAAGGTTCTGCATTTAATACTATGGTGAATAAACAATTCTTGTTCTGTAGTATGGAGTAGACCAGTATGAAACCTCATGGAATTCAGTGTTTTACTAGAGAGTGGTCTTGAAAGTGGAACATTCCAAAAAACCTCTTCAGCAAAGGAAGGAAAGTGAGCAAACACACCAAACTAAAATGTTATGTTTTATTAAATGTAACTATAAAATGTAATGATGGAACTGTGTTTTTCTAGTCACCTCCATGCCAGGATTCATAGAGGGTGCTATCCAGCCTCCTGTCAGTTTCAGGCTAGAATCCTTTGTGTGCTTACCTGAGAGTTGTTGGCATTCCTCTGTCCTGAGAGACAATGGAGTGTGCCTCTGGGGCGAAGTCAAACTGCTGGAGAATCACAGCGCCTGCTGTGGCTGCAGAGACCAGTAAATCATAACTGCTGCCTCCTGTGTTGTTGTTGCTGAGTTAGCAGCACCGGTGACCTCTCTGGGGTGCAAGCCTGGGCAGTGTGTATGGAGATCCTGAGCTACCCAGACAACAATACTCCCCTCTCAGCCCTGCTGATGTGGTCCAAAGGAAAGCAGCAGCATTTGACACTAGCTTGGCTGCAGGAGTTGCCTGAGTTACCTGAGAGTAAGCCTTATTGAACTCTGTGGAACTTCCTTCTATGTAGCTATGTAAAGGCTCATGGTGCTGGCCATTCATTTACCCCCTTTTACTGGAGAAAATGAGCTATTGAAGTTGGACTCTGCAAGCACAGTAATTGAGGCAGGAGCTCAGGGATGGCTTCCTAAACATTTCCCAGAAAAGACTTGTGCCCTGTGGCAGGGAAACCTTCATTCAAGTACCATCTGCCGTTTCAAACATTAGGTGGATAGATTTGCTCTCCAGTTCTACCTGTGGAATATGTCTATTGGCAGAGATATTCCTATTCAGTCAAGGTAGCTTTGATCCTAACTTGGCTCAAATGTGGCAACATCAGGCATGTAGAGATCTACTCCTTTTATCTCTGCATCTGACACTTGCAGATAAGAAGTTGCCTGTAATACAAAAACTGAAAATCTCTTTCTGCAGTTTTTGTGCAACTTTTTCTTTTATTTCAGCCGTGGAATAAAGCTGCTGTAATTAGGCATACTGTGCTTTTTTACTCTCATCATGCTTGGCTGAGGATAATGAGAGAAAATTATCTTTAATAATAGCAATTGGTGAGTTGGAGTGCTATGGTCATTTATATTGCAGAAACAGTCTTTGGTGGGCATGTGTATGGAGGGAAGAGACGTAGGCTTTGCCTCAAAGTGTGAATCAAACAATATCCCTGTAACATGAATATCAGTAGGATGTGGATAGAGTTCCTAACTGGCCCAACTGCTGTGTTTTAAACAGCAGCCTAACAGAGAGATTCAGCATGAGAAAAAGTCCATGTCATTTTCTCCCTCCATGCCAGGAAAATATTCACATGTTTAATTTTACATATCAAGATGTGGGGCAGGGAGTTTCAGGGTCAGTACTCGAGGTGCAGTCCACCTGAAATCCTGAATAATGCGATATATTTCTGTCACTATTCCATGCTTTCCGGAAAATGCCAGGTGAGGCTTTCCAGGAATGTTCTGGTCATATGCCGTGCTGGCACAATGGAGAGCGTAGACTCCATATCTAGGATTAGAATCCCCATGCTCACATTGCCATTTGGATGTTCTTAATTAGATGACTGTTCAAGCTTTTATTTTATTTTGAAGTCTCTCTGTCTACATTATTAGCTCCTGCACATCTAGCGAGCATGAGAAAGTGAAAGGAAGTATCATCACATAGCAAGTGAATGACCAACTTGAAAGTTCTCTGTGGTGGTTCGCAGGAGGGTCAGATAAACTCAGCATGCAATGACAGGAGGATTGCCAGACACATGGCAATCCACAACACATGGTTAGTGGTGGGCTGGCATTGATTTGCAGTTTCACAAGTTATGCAGGCGCACTGTATAGCTTGTATGTCTTTAGTCAGGAATGGTATGGTCCTGGACAAACCAGCACTAATAATAATTGTGATGCAGTGAGATGTGAAATCTATGATTGCATCCAGGGGCAGTGCAGATTGCACAAACTGTTTGCACACAGTTGTGCCCATCTGATACATGCCAGTCTTGCAGTGCAGCACTAATCAAACAGCTGCATCTGATGTCTAATGGACCCATGGCTTTGTGCTAGTGCAACAAAAGTCTACCCTGAGCTATCCTGCTAAGAAGTAGTATGTCAGAAAATGCTGTGTTCCTTTATGAATTAAAAAGAAGATTATATACTTGAACACACACACACACTTTCCCTGTAAGAGAATGGCTCAGGCTTAGTGTGATGCTACTCCTTGTATATTCCAGATATAATATCTTGAATTTAAAACTAAATAGTAAAGAGATCCCCGTGGAATCCCCAAATGTGCAAGAGAAAGGAATCTGACCTGATGTGGTTTAGCTGCTGAAAATAGAATATGCACTGTTAAATATGACTTGGTGATATTCTATGGAGTTGTTGGCACAGATCCTGAGTCCTAGAGTGTCCTGTGGTACTCCTGCTGTTATAATCAGAATTGGCAGCCTACATGCGGACAGCAGCATCGACAAAGAACAATGGTGCCTGATTCTTATTTGTCAGCTTGGACAAAGGGCCTGCTGATGGGTTATGGTGGAAGGGAGAGCATTTCTTTTGTATGATGATACCAGCATGGCAGATGGCTAATTGGACATGATAAACCACTGGGGCAACTAAAAAATGGGATGAGGGGAGGGTGAAAAATGGAGGTCTGTGGGGATTATCAACTCCTGCTCTGACATGTTAAAGAAAAGGAGGAAATTCTCGGTCAAAAGCAGTTGACATTAACTTTTTGTTGGGGGGGGTGTATTGTTGTCGCTTGACCATATGTCATCCAGAAAAGGATGGGGAATTGCCTATTGAACTCCTTACTCAGCCTAGCTAATGTGAAAGCGTATTTCATTAGCTGCAAGCAAATCATATTACTGGATGAAAAGGTAAGGAAAGAACATTGTCCCCAGAGATGCCAATTCAGCTCTTAGTAAAATTAGCAGATCACAGTCTTGTCAGAGAAATGTTCAAGTGTTGCACCAAAGAGGACCTAGATGGGGTAGGGGTGGGGGAAAGGACATTATTGTGCTGGCAATTTTAGTGGAAATAGGAATGAAATCTCTGCCAAAGTCTGAACATTTGATCTGCATGCAAAAACAAAATAAAGCATTGATAAAATCAAGGAAGAATTTATATGACCAGCCAGTGTATCCATATATTTCTCACTCATTAAGTTTAGGTTATCAAACCAGGTTTTCAGAGCAGGCCTTAAACTGCCAGGCCTATTTGCTGTGCTAATGATTAATTTATTTGAAATTATGAACTGTCAGGGTTAATCTTGAATTTGTTAAATCTAAGTCATACAGAAATTAATGTTGCTAGATTCTTGAAGCTGAGAGGAAGACTAGTATATTCAGAGGAATCCTCCCTGTCTCAATTATGAGATGATCTTCTTGATTTCCATGTTGGCAGTAAAGAAGCACTGTAATATAATGTGAAAGCAATTACATCTATTCCTTGTATTAAACAGGTGTATGGACCCTCTGTTTCAGGGAATGAGGTTTGCAGTGTCAGTTGTGTGACTGTAGCTGAGATAACGGCACGGATCAACTTGTGACTGTAGTTGGATTTCTTGGGTGGTGTAACAGCAGGGACAGATGGGGAGCAGGACTTAAGGGTCACTAACATACAGTAAACCTGTGGCTCAGACAACAACTGGAAGGGCTGGGGGGCTGGGAATTATTTATTTGCTGTTGGTTCAGGAGGAAGCTATGACTAGGATAGTATAGTGTATCCAGAAAGTAACTAAGGAATAGTGCATTCTGTAGGTGTTTCCCTCCCATGATTGCAAAACTGAGAAAATGTTGCATTGTCAAGGGGAGTGAGTAAATTTGCTTTGTTCAAGACTACAAAATCTTAACCATGAACCATCTGAAGGTGAAAAGATGGCAAAAAGTCTGCAATGTACCAATCAACCAGTGCATTTCCAGAAATTGCACAGTGGCAGTAGCACAGCAGCAGCAGCAGCAGCAGCAGCAGCAGCAGGAGGAGGCCCCATTAGCTAAAGTTGTACCTCAGGTTAAGAACAGTTTCAGGTTAAGAACAGACCTCCAGAGCGAATTAAGTTCTTAACCCGAGGTACCACTGTACTGTTCTGATATGTGCTTGCCATGCACTTTTGCAGTCCCACCAAGAAAACAAGAAAACGAAATCTCCAAGAGATTCTCTGGTGGGCTACATTGTACATACTTGATGAACTGCATTCAGCTGGCGAGTCACAAATTGTGTGGATCCAATCTAAGCTATTTCTCAAATTCATACCTTTCAGTGAGTCGGAGGGGAAAACAGACCTGCTTGAAAGGTCCGCATTCTCCTAGATAACCAACATTTAGAAACATACAGTTTCAATGAATACTAGACAGGATACATTTACCCACCTACTCAGTCTGCAGTCATATATGCATATACTCAGAAGCAAGTTCTGGTGAGTTCAATAGGACTTATTCTCAGGTGAGTATAGATAGGACTGCAATGTTAGAAACTTATGGAGCTGATGGGAGTTGCAGTCTAGCAATATCTGGAGGGCTACAGGTCCCCAACCCCTGTGCTAGAGGCTTCTCTGGTAAAGACATGAATTTTGAAGAATGGCAATGATAGTGGCTCTCCCATACAAAAAGTTTTCACACAGCATCCCCCATCCTGGAACCCTTCAGATGTTTTGGGCTATGGTTCCCATCAGCCCCAACCAGCATGGCCATTGGTGACGGAAGCTGTCGTCCAACAACATCTGGAGGGCATCAGGTTGGGGAAGGCTTCTGTAGGGTAAGATGGGGACAAATATTAGGGATTGTGATTTTCCAAGGTTGAGAATATAGGAGTGTATGCGTATGGTAGAGAGGAACTGGGAGCTAAGACAACTGAGGAGATTGTACTATGCTTAATATATATTCTGATTGTAGTCATTGCCTCCTATTGAGAGGGATATATCATAAAACAGCTGGCCCTTTTGGAAGTATCTACTGTTGCCTTCATGGCAATTTAAATTGCTTGCTTCATCTTTGAAAAGTGGAGCAGGGAGCTCAGAGAACGATGCTAATAGACTCCATCTGAAGCATTTGGATAAATTCAATCCAAAGGAGCAAGTCAAGCCTAACGGGTGTGAAGTAATGTTCTCGTGAGCTTTGAAAGCCTGGACTGACAGTATTTCTACTGGGAAGCAAGGCTGAGCAACCAATTGCAGAAGCCTATTTGGGTGTACTTTGCCTCATTCTCCAGATTTTTCTTTTGAACTTTTAAGAGAGAGAGAGGGAGTGTCTGCTGTAATTTTATTTTTTAGGGGAGCAGCTGCTTTAGGTACTTCAAAAAGCTGATGCTAGAAATAAAGAAGCAGCACGAATGGATGAGTTATTTTATATCTCTGTGTTGCTCTTTAAACAATAAAGCCAGTGTTACTGGTATAATCCAATCATCCTTTTGTACACACTAGAGTCTGGTTTTTCCAAGTTTCTGATAGCTGAGGAAAACTCCCTCCCTGCCTCCAGAATTAAAATTGGAGACACATTCCAGTCTTGCAGCTGAAAAGGAGTATCTGCACGACTCACTGATCTGAGGATGCCTCCTGAATGGGCAAAGGCCCTCTGTCAAGAGTAGTGACTTTATGCATACTAAGTCAGAGTACCAGCCCAGTTTGCATAGCATTGCTACTCAAGACAGCAGCCTTTTCCAGCCCTACCTGGAGGTCTCAGGGATTCATGTTGGGACTTTCTGCATGCAAAAACATATACTTTGCCTCTGAGCTGTGATTCTTCCCCTTTCACAGTAAGTGACTGTATATTAGGTCAGTCTGTCCATCTGTCTACACTGAATGTCACATGGAAGATGGAGCAAGCTTGTTTTCTCCAGCTCGGGAGGCTAGGACCTGAACCAATGGCTTCGAGTTACAAGAAAGGAGATTTCAACTAAACGTCAGAAAGAACTTTGTGACAGTAAGAGCTGCTGCCGACTGGAACAGGCAACTTCATCTGAGAATGAGACGTTGTACTACATCTCTGCAACAGGAGTTGCTCATTTTTTTATTACTCATAGAAACATTTTAATACCACCCTTTGGCCCTAATGAGGACCACCAAGGTGTTTTACAATAAGCATTTAATACACTTGAAAGCAAAACATTAAAACTTAAGAGTAAGATATTTTAAAAAACAAACAAACATTGCTGGCTAGCTTAAGATCCACTACAGGCCTGGTGGCATAAAAACATCTTAAGCGCTTCCTTAAAAGACAACAGAGAAGGACCAAAATTTTGAATGACCCAGTCCCACTTGATCACAGTTACATAGCAGGATTTCCTGCTTCCAGTGGGGATTAACTGGAAGACAGCAAGGCCAGAACCATGATGTTGTGGGCAGGCTGGTATCAGGGGTAGGTATTGTCAGATCTCTGCCAAAGCCTACATACTTCAGCTACACACTTCCAGGTTTAAAGTGTTTGGGTTCCAAGTAGCTGTTCAAAAACCGAAGTACCACTGTACTGGGAAATGCTGGGAAATAACCAGGGATATTTTACATGTGTTGTCAAGGTAACAAGCAACCTCCTCTGAGAATGAGTAATAGTTCTAAATCTGTGATTTTCTTTTAGAAAAGTGGTGTCTAAAATAGTTTAAATAAGGTCAGCTGGGATCCTATAGGCTTCTCAAGTTACCTGAGCCATACTGCGCCAAATGCTGTAGAATCTGCATCTCAACTGATGGCAGTCTTGTCACTATATTGCTGTAAAATTCTGAACGCCGCTTACCTCCACTTGCATACTGCCTGAGTAAAGTGCCTGTTGCCAGTCTCATTCCATGCAATCATTCAGAGACATAAGGGCAGACTCGCCTCTGTGGGCAGGTGGGTACTTCGGGATCACAGCAGTCTTTATTTAATAGGTTATTTTTTAATGACATACAAACAGCTCTTTCCTAGTACAGTAGGGTCCAGTGCAGAGTTTGGGGCTGCTGGCTGTAGTCAGAGGTAAAAAGTAAGTCAAAACAAGAAACTCTGAAGGCATTTTGTAGCTTGGATGGAGTTGATTTTCATCCTCAGTGAAATCAAAAGTATGCTGATACATAGATCTGCAACACTTCTTTTGCTGAAGTTCCAGAGCTTCAGCCTCTTTCTTGAGCTCTCCAGGCAAAGGAGTCAAATTTCATGAGCCAGACAGAAGGGAGCAAGCCATTAGGACCAATCCCTATATTTCCTCACTGTTCTGAAGAATGAGATAAGAGTGGCAAGCATGTACATAAAATGTGTTTCCCTCATTACCAAGGGGAAATAGCTTATACTTGTAATATTAATTATAGCAAAATCATTTTGGAAATATGCCAGTACCTCATTCAGTTAATTATACCTCTGGAAACCAGAAGGTATTTTCATCTACTCTTTCTGCAGAAAGTTGATTGAGCTATTGCCTAATGTTTTGAGGTTCATGTTGGAAATCTGAGGTGAGATACCCATGTAGAGGAAGTTGCCCCCAGTTCCAGTCACCAGAAGCAGCTTAAGGTCCAAACTAGTTTAAAGCTGCAGAAGATAAGGCTTCAGTAATACAGTTCTGGATGTAGATTCACAGCTTGTAGGCTTTGCAAATACATATAGAGATATATAAAGGTACAAAGTATTTCTGTTGCTCTAGCAATTCAAGATGTTATACAGACTCCAACTCACACTTACTCACTGACCTCAGACAGACTGACGACTAATGAGCTGACATGCCACTATTACTTATATATTCAGCACTGGGCTGATACCATAACATTTGGCTTGGCTGACCTTGTACCTGTTGGAGATAATAATAATAATAATAATAATAATAATAATTTGTATACCACCCTTCTTCTGAATACTACAGGGTGGTTCACAACATAAAAATACAAAATGAGAAAACAACATACATAATGAAATAAAAAGAGAAACAAACCAATAATCACCTACCCACAAACACATTTAAAATACCATTGAATATTAAATCAGCCAAAGACCTGGTTATAGTCAAACATTATAGAGAAAACTTCATGGGGTGATTTGTGCTCATGAAGGAAGTTAACCCCTTCTCCATGTCCAGTTACTCCAACACCTTTTCTTCTGTTTTGTTTGTGATATTGGCTTCCATTTGATGGCATATGTACCTGTATCAGGTGGTACCTTTGTAAGTACCAGGTGAGAGCATTTGTGGAGGCAGTGGTAGTGGCATCCCACTGTTATGCATAAAGAGGGTATTGTGTTGTGCCATGAGCAGGAATGGGATTATGTTACAAAAAATCCTTGGCAAACGTTACCATCTCCTCAGTGCCCAATGGATGCCCTGCAGTGTGAGATTATGTATCAAAGAGATTATTAGGTTTATCTGCTGACTGGTAAAGATTGTAGTCCAGCTATGTTTTAACAAGGAGACATGATTTGAGAGCATGTTATAAAAAAGTTTCTCTATGTATCTAACAGGCAGCTGTGTTAAAAGCTAGGATAATGATATCCTGTAGACTTCCAGACTGCAGTGCAAGTAATTCAGCCTCCCATGTCATTACTTTCTTTCTGGAAAGTGAAATATGGATGTCCCCTTTACAGCAGATCATGCACAGCAGCCTGAAGCCTTTTTACACTTCAGAGAGAGAGAGAGAGAGAGAGAGCCAATTGCAGCTAATCTATTTTTTCCAAGTTATTTTGGGGAATTGGATTTTACAACCCGGTTTGAACTGGAAATAGATAGTGCAGGCATATTGGACGGGTGGTATTGTAGCTCTGAGTTGGCCGTGCCAGGTGGTGGAGGTTATATGATTCCAGATGCTTTCTTGGAAACATGCAGTGTTAAGTATGAACCTCCACCACCTGGCACGGCCTGAATAACATTCCAGCCAATATTAGGCACTGTGTCAAACAATTTCCAACTTCATCCTGTTGTTCTTTAAGTACATTAATATTAGTGGTTTTCATGCAAAATGTTCTCTCTCTCTCTCTCTCTCTCTGTGTGTGTATAAAGAATGAATATGAACATAAGAAGCTACATAATACTAAATCAGTCTGTTAGTCCTTCCAGCTTAGTACTGTTGCTTCCAGTATTTCAGGCATGGGTCTCTCCCACCCAGCCCTATCTAAAGATGCAAAGCAGGTGCTCTACTGCTGAGCCACAGACCTAACCCCAAAACTTCAAAAGATCCTTTGCTGCCCCTCTGAAATAATTGCTATCATGAATTAAGAAGACCTATAGACTCTTTGTTTTTAAACTTTATTTCTCTTTTAAGCATCCATAATGAGTAAGAGACTAAAAGGTGAAATACATTCACTTCTGTATTACGGGAGACTTCAGAATCAGCAGACCTTTCCCCAGTTTACTTCAAAAATGATCATGGTCCCTTAAAGATCCCTTTAAGTGTTCATGAAACCTCAAAGGTAGGCAGAAAGAATGCTTGTGCCAAAGAAACCCTGATCATTCACCCATCCAGCAAAGTAAGGGGAAGAGCATAAAATCCCTTACATTTGCTTGAGGACAGAGGAATCAAACTCACCCAGTTTCCCTCTCAGTTATTTTTTCCTTTGAGCAAGGACGACAGGGTAGTAGCTGCTGTGGGGTGTGGGGTGCAAGCAGAATCAAGGAGGTGGGGCTGCTTTAGGTGGGCTGCACCCACCTTGCTTCTCCCACTCACTACTTTTTGCAGAGACTACAAAGTGACTATCCATGTACTCGTATAAGATTCAGGGTAGTTTTACATGATCATGATCTGACATGGATTGGTGCCAGCATACGGAAATCTAGATGGATCAAAGCCATGTCAATCATGTGTCTGGAGGGAAACGGAGGAGTGGAGAGCATTCAAAATGCAAAGTTCTGGTACAAACTGGCATCACCTCTGCTTCAGACTGGACAGTCTGAGCCGGATAATTACTCTTCTACTCCTACATGTGGCTTTTCAGCTCTATGGGAAAGGAAACTGGCTCCCTGAATTTAATGCACCACACTCAAGAAGAAATTACTGCCATCATAAATCTTTTACACCTGAACATTAGACCGAAGCATTAGAGGCAAATGTGAAGCCAACAAATGTATTCAGGAATACACCAGAACCAAAAAGAGAGTGTTATTCTGCAAGCCCATGAAGACAAAGGCTTTTTAGGCTTTGGGGCTGAGAGAAACATAGCAATGCACTAATTGCTAAGCACTGTTTATCTAAGTTAAATAGACACAGGGTTGTGCAGTTCCTTATGGCCAGTTCAGATGTTGATGACTGAGGGAATAGCCTGGGTATCATGAGGGGCAGCCCCATTGCAGATAAGAAATTCCATATGATCTGCACAATTTGCCTCATACCTGTGAATCTCTTACCCCCAAAAAAGAAGCGGAAGGAATATAGAAATTGGGTGAAATATGTGTATATCCATACATATGAACAAGTGACTCTCTATGGGTAGCTGTAGCTTCTAGTTGTGTACTCAGACAGTGCTAGTACAAGACGTTGCACAAATATCCTTTTTGAAGCAAGGTGACCAGAGCTGTACACTGTATTCCAAGCGTGTTTTCACCATAGATTTGTATAATGGCATTATGATATCGGCAGTTTTATTTTCAATTCCTTTCTTAATGATCTCTAGCATGGAATTTGTCTGCAGCTGCCGCACAAGATGGTATGCAGCCATTGTGCCTCCTCCTTCATTCCTCCGCTGGTCTGTTCATTTACCTCGCTCCCTCCTATCTGTTGGCGAGGGATGAAAGTAGGTAAAAGGGTCAAGGCAGCAGGAGAGGTAGGGCAGCTCCATCCTCACTTTAGAACTTTCCAGGGATGATCTCCAGGGCTACATATCTCTGATTTTTGCATATCTGAATTTTAATTTCCAGTCTCAGTGGTGGGTTCTGAGACACATTTTATTCCAGAATTCTCTTACTTCTAATGCAGAAGTATTTATAACTGTGTGCGAGAAAGAGTGTCTGAGACAGCTGTATGCTGTCTGGCCTCTTAAGTTGATGACTCTAGGACTAAGTAGAAATTATATTCCCTTATCAGTGTCAATTTCCAGATGCAGTCTGAATGCAAAAGCTTACATGTCTGGCCTTCACTGATTGAAGCAAAACAAAACCCAGCCTTTCACTTCTTGTTTCAGCTCCCTTGACACAGACATGTAATGAACAGGCCTAGGAGCTACAGTATATTTTTCTGGGTCATCAGACACATTATATTATTGTTCTTTATGCACAGAACACAGTATCTTTCATCCTTCCACGCATGCTTTATAATTTGTTATTCCCTTTTTTTTTAAAAAAAAAAAAAGAATTTCTTTTAAGTAGAATGACTTTTAACACCTGATCAGGACATGTGTGAAATAACATTGTGGTGTTGGATTCCACACATGTAATCAAAGAGCAAGATTGTGAAAGTGGTGTGGTGTGGTGTGTGTGTGTGTTCTGAGCTCCATGTAGTAAATGATTTGAAAATATGTATATTCCAGTAGTTCTTCATAGGAGGTCAAGTGACTTGTCTGATTTTGATACCATTATTGGTACTGATTTTGCTGTGGTTTTTATCTTCTTCTATCTGTGTGATGATTCTCAAAGACTGGGAATCTTTGATTTTAATTCAAGGTGAGCTAATATTTCCAATAAATAAATACCTAAATATTGTGAGGATGTCCCAACATCTTTCTATCTACAGCTGCTCCTCTCTCCATCTTGAGCAGGCTCTGGTAGCAGATCATTTTGACATTACAACCAAATGAGTCACACAGCCAATTCTGAAGTAGTCAGTGTATTCTTTTTTCAAAACTCAGCTTCCCCTCTTCCTTTTTATACATTGCAAAAAACAAAACCAAAGAAAATCCTACCCTAAAATATCTGGATGTCATTCAACATGAGCAGATATTCTAAAAATATAACTGGGTAGAACAAGCTTATAATGGAAAAAGAGAAGCAATCACCACAGAGCCATACCTGTGGTCAGCCTCCCAGCTAGCTAAACTTAGAAAATCATACTTGTCTGAGGAAAACAATAGATGATGAAATAGCAAACTATCTGTCATTTTAATTTATTTGTTTTAGAATGTGGCTTTTATAATTGAGTTACAGCTTATTTAGAAATTGATGCCAGTTATTGCATTGTATAAGGAGTGGGTTTCTTACCGCCACTGTCACTAGAAGCACTTCCTTCTCCAAAATGCAGCCTTGCTCTTGTCTCCAATTCAAACCATTCCAGAGAGTTTTCAGTGTTGTGTATAAGTCTGTGCATGGTACAGCTGTCATAATCTTGCTGTTTGAGCAGAAATTTATGGTGAAACAAGACAGATACGTGGGATCTTGGGTTATGAAGCTGACAGATAGGCTGTCATGTCAGATAGCAGTTTGCCTGAGATAAAGCGGTGTTTTATTTTTGTATTTGCCAGAAGTGCAAAGTTCAGAGGTGAAATGTTTGAGGACTGAAATGACATCTGCAGGGCCTGATTCTGATACTACAGGGCCTGGAGCAGATCTGACCTCTGAGTACATTATCTGGGGCGGGGAATTACTAAAGAAAGCAAAGCCTTATATACTGACCTGTTTAATCTACCTGCTGGTACAATCCTGATCCCTTAAATTCACTAGGAATTTTACTTCAGTGGAACGCTTTCTTATATCAGAGTACTGCGCAGCTTGTGTGTGAAAGTGTTGATTTAAGGTAAGAGATTGGTTTATTTTTGTGGGGACTGGCACAGCTAGATTATTTAGTAAAATTATCTTCGTTTGGACTGGGCTCTAGTCCACTAATGTTTAGGCTGCAGTTAATCTGTTAGACTGGAGTGTCACAAGAATTCTGTGAATGTCGTTATGCTTGGGTTTGCCGTAAAAGACCAAACACCAACCTAGCTGAAGTCATATTTCTAGAATACACTGTCCTAATGATATATCAGATAAGGTGTCAAAATGGTCTGCTCTTATTCTATGGAGACCACTAGAATCTTGTCCTTTGTATTCCTATGTGTGGATGTAAATGAACTTAAGTCCTGATTTGCAGCTGATAGTCTGACCACTTTAATGCAGTATCATAGAAAGTGTGGCTGATGCCAATTACACAGCAGCTATGGGTGCTGTTTTTGGGGGACAGGAGGCGGGCAGGTGTGGAGGATTCCCTGGTCCTGAATGGGGTAACTGTGCCCCTGAAGGACCAGGTGCGCAGCCTGGGAGTCATTTTGGACTCACAGCTGCCCATGGAGGCACAGGTCAAATGTGTCCAGGGCAGCTGGTACGTAGGCTGGTACATAGGCTGAGACCCTACCTGCCTGCAGACTGTCTCGCCAGAGTGGTGCATGCTCTGGTTATCTCCCGCTTGGACTACTGCAATGCACTCTACGTGGGGCTACCTTTGAAGGTGACTCGGAAACTACAACTAATCCAGAATGCGGCAGCTAGACTGGTGACTGGGGGTGGCCGCCGAGACCATATAACACCGGTCTTGAAAGACCTACATTGGCTCCCAGTATGTTTCCGGGCACAATTCAAAGTGTTGGTGCTGACCTTTAAAGCCCTAAACGGCCTCGGTCCAGTATACCTGAAGGAGCGTCTCCACCCCCATCATTCTGCCCGGACGCTGAGGTCCAGCGCCGAGGGCCTTCTGGCGGTTCCCTCATTGCGAGAAGTAAAGCTACAGGGAACCAGGCAGAGGGCCTTCTTGGTAGTGGCGCCCGCCCTGTGGAACGCCCTTCCAGCAGATGTCAAAGCGATAAACAACTACCTGACATTCAGAAGACATCTTAAGGCAGCCCTGTTCAGGGAAGTTTTTAATGTGTGATATTTTATTGTATTTTTGCTTTCTATGGAAGCCGCCCAGAGTGGCTGGGGAGGCCCAGCCAGATGGGCGGGGTATAAATAATAAATTATTATTATTATTATTATTCATCTTACAGATGTGGGATTTTACCAAGAATGCTTTTGTTTCAGTAATTCTATAGGCTTATGGCTTTGTTATTTAAGAACCAGTGTACCACTAGAAGCAGCTTCTTGCTATAATATTACTTTTGGTGGTTTGCTCACCTTTATTACAGGTGAGGTTTACAATACCACTGGCAATCATGATCTGGAAAATCAATGATGGATAGTGAGATTTGGAACTGCCCCTTCAAATGACTAACTCGAACCATTGCACAGATATACACATTACTTTAGGGTGTGTGTATGTGGAAAGCATAATTGGTATGGTATTATTACTTTATTTCCATGTTTTGAGAAAAATGGGGTGTATGCCTCCTTAGGAATTTATAATTTATATAATCTATCATATCATTCTTCAGCTGCTATTACCAGTTTGTGTTCTTTTGCTAAGTTGGAACAGATTAACAAGTGTTGGAATGGAAAGACCGTATAATTTTCATTGGAAGTGGCAGATAAGCCTTGTTAACTCTAATTTTATTATTTGCTTTATATTTCCATACTGTTGCATTAGCAAGATCAGAGTTTCAGATGTGAAAGCTGAATTATGGCTGGCTGACTGTCTAGTCAGATTTTTTTGGCTATTCTGGATCTGTAGTCAGAAAGTTCTACTTCTGCATAAAGTCAGTAAAATTGCAGAAATGTGTAACATCTGCATAAGTTAATCCTGACATTATGAAGTCTGAGGGGTAAGAAATACATTTAAAGACTATTCTGTTTTCTGATTATGAGCTTTTAACCGTATTTTAAACACTTGCTTTTTTATTGATTTTCTTGTATGCCGCATTGGAAGCAATTCTACCTTGTCACTTCTCAGCTTGCCCCATCCTCTGCTGGGAGAATGCCACTGTAACTGCTGTTCCCTTGCCCCTGCTGCCCACCCCTGAGAGTACCAGAATCAAGTTGCATTATCCCATTCTGTTCCTTTGCTACCACAGATTAGGATATTCTGAGGAGTCTTGCTTGTGCCTACCCTTCAAGTGATAAAGTTCATAACTGAAACACAGTGTGGTCAACGGGGCATACTTCTCCTGTCTGGAGAATGCCTGGAGTTTGTTTTGGTGCACCTTTATCATTAGAAACATTTAGTTTCTGAATCCATCAAAGTGAAGCTAAGCTCTTCAGTTCCCATTGATTGCTTACCACCTTCCAAGAGTGGGCTTTGGAGGCTGCCTGGGGTAAAGTGTTTTGTTCTGATCTTTGTGAAAGTTAATTTCCTCTTTAGATGATGTTTCCCATAGCGTTCTCAACCGTTTACTTTTATTTGTCTTTTAATTTTTCATCAGAGTTGTTGACAGACAAACACAGGTTTTGTTCAACATCAGTTTTTTGCTCCACCATTGTGCCTCTTAAAGGCCTACCTACCAGAAAAGTTGCAGAGCACACTGCACCCCTGTGACTAAGTCCTAAAGGAGTTGCTAATATATTAATGTATGCTACCACCAGTTCGTAAAAGAAATAGCTCAGTAAATACCACCCTTCATACCCACATGTTGAAGACCAGTTTCCTGGTTCAAAATTTTCTTCCATGTAAATGCCTGTAGATTCAGGCTGTCTTCCCCACATGCTGTGCAGCTTAGGCGCAGGAATGATTATGACATTATATATGAAAACAACACACTTGAACTTTCTTACCAAATAAGGCTGTGGTAGCAAGACTGAAGTCAGTTTCCTCTGGCTATCTCATCCCTGGTTTTCATTAGCATTCGATTCAATAATCAGATGATAGAGGTAATGGCCCAGCTGAGGAACATGTAGCTCCTTTAGTACTAAAAATTACAATGAATGCCCATGCCAAAGGGCTGTAGTTACTTTGCACATTTTACTTATACTTTACATATTTTATGTGGCAAAACTTGCATATTCATTTCCTGTAAATGGTAAATTTTAATTCATGGTTGGTGGAAATATCAAACCTAGATGTGGAAGTCACCTTCGAGTACAGTACTAAGCTTTTACAGAAATGTGAAATGGTATTTGAAATCATATACAATGGATTCCCCCCTTTCCAATTTCTGAGCATGTAACTCATATTGTCATCATTGCATTTATAAAATTAAACTCCAACTACAATGAGTCCTAAAGATGTATGTATTTTTCTTTTAAATAAAAGCTTGGATTTCAACAATTTTAAAATGACTTTATATAGGTAAGACCTGCTGCAACAAAATCTTGCAGTGTTGACTGTCGCTGTTCAGGATTATAGCCACTCCATTCCATCTTCCCACTCAGTTTTCTATTCCCTACTCCTAATATTCAGTCACAATTTCTTAACTACTAAAGATACCCACTCGTGAGGGTTTTTGTCTAAAATATTTTGGTACTTCTGCACAAGTGTCTGCAAGGGTAGGCAAATGGGCACTTGCCCCACTGGAATCCTAAATGCATGGACCCCACACTTTACTGGATGAAAAGTTGCTTGTTCTGAATGAATGATGCTGCTTTTGCAAATTTTGCAAGATTTGGAAACCCTAGAATGCAGTGAAAATATAAGGCTGCTAGAGAGAGAAAGCAAAGAAGCAGATCTATTTCAAAAAGCAGAAGACATCTTGTGAGCCCCAGTCACATATTGAAGCTAGTGCTTCATTAGGCATCATTGCACCCAATGAGTCTGCCTTAAAAGCGAGGGACAAGGGCATGAGAACCTCCCAACAGAAAATACGAAGGCAGGTACCAGTACTGTACAATTTGAAGGACAAGGAGAGCTGAACATGGTGAACTACATATCAAAAGTGAATCCAGATGTGTTAAAATTTCAGCTGCTTACACAATACTGGACCCCTGCAGCAAGTTATGACTTAAGGTATGCTTGTATGGGTCCAAGAGCATTTCTGCATGCATGGCTTTCTAAATATTCTCCTTGGTTACCATACCCTGCTGTTTTGAAAGGACCTGTATATCATTAATACATTTTATTTCTCCAGCTAGTTGTAAAAGGGTTACAAGGCACATTCGTTACCAATGTTTGTACCAAGTACAAGGACTTCAGTGAAGCTACAAGAAAGTGCTCAAAAAGTGGATGGCACATTGGTTCACATTCATATACTTCTAACTTCCTTTCTGTCATGAACCATGCTTATCTAACATCTGGAAGCATTAGTCAACAATACTTTGCTACCAGTAAATCAGCTGTTCTCCAAACTGTGACTTGGGTCTTCTTATGTACCCTTTTTTCTTTAGTGTTTTGAACAGATAGAAAAGCAGAGTCAGATTCTCTTTGAAGAGTCACAGATGTTCCCAACTTCTTGCTTGTGTGATTTCACTGGCAAGACCACATATGCCTCCCTCGAACCACAGGCTCTGTTCATTCACAGGGAAGAATAAATGGGTGCATTAGAGATTTGAACATCTGCAACCCCCACAAGTTCATCAGCTCATCTGCACACAGCCTATGTGTGCATGTGTATTGTTATTACATATTAGAAGTATATATTGCCTTTCTTGCATGGCCTGGGACTCTGCAAAAAGTCACATTACCACTTCCCCTGTCGACCCATTCAGTCTATCCTGTTTGGTCATGTAAAGAGGCCTATAGTTGCTTCTGAGTGGTGTCTGTAGTTACTGAGGCAACTTTCCTTTTGTATGCGTTTTGCTTCAATGGGGCCCACATCAGGCATCATTCTTCCTTATTCACATTCTGCATTTTTGGCAAGCCCTGAGCTCTCATTGGCTCCAGCCTCCCAGTTGCTTTATAAAAAGGACCATGAAAAGGATGCTAGTTGGCTGTTCAGCAACTTCTGTTTTGAGCTCCTTGGTTATGCTTCCAGTTGACTTCCTTATTCTGTTCTTTTTGCCCAGCTCTGCCTGGACTCCCCTTGAACCCTGCTTAATTTGCTTGCCTGTTACTAGCTTTGTTTGCCTTCAGATCTCCACTGGTTTGCCCAAGTCACAATGTGACCGCTGTCTGTCGCCCCAGTTATGATGTCTGGATCAAGCTTAGAAGAGAGTGCAGATTGTAGAATGCCCATGCCTGTCACCAGTGCATAGAGACAGGTTCATGCACCATTTATGTATAAGGTCCACAGTCCAAGCTCTGCTATCTCTACTCAAGAATGATTTTAGAGAGCAGGTTGGGGACAGGCCTTGCTCTGAAGACCTTGAAGGGCTGTCCAGAGTAAAGTCCTGTACTAGATGTTCTGACAGTGTATGACAGCTTCACATAGTCCCTGATCCATTCCTTTTTTTCATTCCCAGGCAGCTCATTACAGTATATCTGTTTGTTCTGCACCCATCAGCAAATTAACTAATTTGTCAATTCCCAGGGGGAGGAGTGTTATCCATAATTCTTGTTCTTTCCCAGAAGAAGCTGGTACTGTAAACTGAGCATTCGTCTTTCTGGAGGGGGCATGCTAGACTGGGTGGAATTAAATTTATACTTTAGCTGAAGGGAACAGGATAGGGTTGAAAGCAAAGGGCACCCAAATCCCTGCAGTGTATGTAGTTAGCAGCTGGCTTATCACAGTATCATATGTGAGCTTCATTGTTAGCCCCTGTGCAGTTCAATGTAACATACAGTACCTCTTGTTTCATGAAGCACATCCATTGCCAGCAAGTAACACATTTGTACTTAATACTGGAGCTTACCACACTCAAGAGAGTTGGAAGGGATCAGTAGTTCAGTCCTCTTCTTTTTTTCATGCAGATGGTCAGACACCCATACCTGTTGCTCACACATTTTAATCTATGCAATTCAGACAACTGGATTGCACCCTGCCAACCCTACCAGAGAACCATTTGCATTATACTGAGCCAGACCACTGGTCTATTTAGCCCAGTGTTGTACATTCTGGCAATAGCTCTCCAGGGTTTCAGACAGGATATTTCCCCCAGCCGTACCTGGAGGCATCACTGGTGGAACCTGGGACCTTCTTCATGCAAGGAAGATGCTCTACCATAGAGCTACAGTCCTTCCCTACCCTGCACCTGCTTAGGAGTGCTTTCATCTCCAATTTTTCCATGGGTTCCATTGCACTAAAAATATATGTTGGAGCTGATCCCTGCTACTTATGTAAAGATACATGCTTTACATAGGAGCTTGGGTGCCTTCCCCGTGGGGTTTCTCAGTGGAGCCACTGGTCCCACCCACCATCAAGCCAAGCTATGTTGCAGAAAAGTCGTGATGAAAACAAGTTGATAAGAACTGTAATAAAAAGCAGTCCTAGACAATGGGCTTCAAAGGGATTTTTGTGGCTGGTGGTGAAGACAGTGAAATATAAAGGTGGCTTTGCCAGCTGTAATTGAGCTTTGCAGAAATACCAGGTAGAAGGCCACTCTGAGAATGGCATATAGGGAAGGACACCAGATCTTTATTACTCCCAAAAATGCTGGGATTTTAGAGCTCATCTGAATACCTAAGCTTGAATCAATAGGAGAGGGACGATATATCCCATCCTCCTGTTGCTTAAACTGTACGAGCAGTTGAGGAAGTCCTTGGAGAGCATCCTCCACCCCTATCCACAAATCTCTCATCTTAAGCAAGAATTTCAGTCACCTAGAAGTGTGCTTGTCCTTACCCCACCTTGGCTGATTGTATTTTTAATGGGGCCCCCAGCCAAGCAGAATATCAGACCTGAAGCTGTGAATGTGTAGGGATTTTTTGTTCTCTCTGAGGGGATAGTAAGGTAAAGGTAAAGAAACCAGAGGCCTTTCTCTTGGGCATTGTTGGTCAGAGCGTGCAAAAGAAGGATCAAACCTTTTTTATGTATGCTACAACAGCAGCAAGGATACTCATCGCTAAAAGCTGGAAAACTCAAGAATTACCCACACTGGAAGAATGGCAGATGCAACTGATAGACTATATGGAGTTGGCGGAGATGACTGGCAGAATCCGAGACCTGGGAGAAGAACTGGTGGAGGAAGACTGGAAGAAATTTAAGGACTATCTACAAAAATATTGCAAATTGTATGAATGTTAAGAAAGATGTAAGATTAGCAAAAACATGGCTTCAACAAACTAGTTATAAAGAATATAAATTTAAATTTAATTGGAAGACGAAAAGATAAATTTTGGATAAGTAACATTTTATGATTAAGTTTCAATAAGAGTATGTTAAATCCCAAAATTTGAGATATAAATATTGGAAAATTATATTATATGAATTAAACCAAGTTAATAATTTGCTGGTAAAATTTATGAGTTTAGAAAGCAGGAACAAGGGTTGTGAGGAAGTCCAAAGATGAATATGAAATGTGGATATTGGAAAAGATTGTGTTATTATCTATGTATTTTATTGTTAAACTAAAATTTAATAAATATTATATATATAAAAAAAGTAAGGTAAAGGTAAAGGGACCCCTGAGCATTAGGTCCAGTCGTGACCGACTCTGGGGTTGCGGTGCTCATCTCGCTTTATTGGCTGAGGGAGCCGGTGTACAGCTTCTGGGTCATGTGGCCAGCATGACAAAGCCGCTTCTGGTGAACCAGAGCAACGCACGGAAACGCCGTTTACCTTCCCGCCGGAGTGGTACCTATTTATCTACTTGCACTTTGATGTGCTTTCGAACTGGTAGGTTGGCAGGAGCAGGGACCAAGCAACGAGAGCTCACCCCGTTGCGGGGATTCGAACCGCTGACCTTCTAATTGGCAAGTCCTAGGCTCTGTGGTTTAACCCACAGTGCCACCCGTGTCCCATTGAGGGGAAAGTAGAGATTATTTAATAAATTGTGGGTATGGAACCAGTTCTCTCTATCTGATCTTCAAGATTTTCTCCAAGTCACACCCCATCCCAAGCTCTCCCCATCATTGCTCTGCCCACTTTTGCATCTGGACCTGCCAATCACTGGCATGTTGCCCCCAGAAGATTACCCAGAAGTGAATGGGGCCCCTGGCAAAATGGAGTGTCATCTGGCTGGAGAAGATTGGCAAGTCGCCAAACATTCGCAGCTTTGGAAACACATTGAAACTACCAGACTGTGAACCAAGTGCCAAAAAGCAATTGAGTTATAAAACTTTAAAGTTAAAGTAGCCGTCACAGATGGAGTGGATATCAAAAAGTAATTTGAAATTAAAATGGTAAATGGGAATGACACTGTGCAAAATTTTACAAATTCTGAGGCTGCCATTTTGATTGACTCAGTCCAATTTGCTTATGCTGTCTAGTGAGGCTGAAGGTATTAATATCTGTGGTGTAGATTGCTTAGGCTGAATTCAAGCTGAACCATGCTGAAAGCATGATATTTGGAAACTTTCAAATTATGCATGGTTTTTAACTTCTGCAGTAGTTTGAATAGGGTTGTGCTAGAATGTGATGTCATTCTGTGATCACCCAAGCTGTGGATGATTAAACTTAACTTTACACTTCTCCCCTGGTACATGATTTCATATCCAGTGCTTTAATGTAGAAATATGCACTAGGAGTTTTAATGAGTCTGGGGGTAAAGGCTGCAGTTTGCGAATGAGAGTAAAAAAGTCCATGTGGCAGCACACGGTAGTTACAAAACAAATACATGGCATGTTAATGACACAAATTTAACTTAATCCATGATGGGTGTTGGTGCAAATTCAGATTGGTCTTGGTCTTGGCTATCAGCTGTTAGCTGTGCTGGAAATAGTATCGGCCTGAGCAGAAAGCTCTAAAAATTTGCTGGCAGAAAAGAGGCTTCCAAAATGGGGAGGGAGAAAAGCAGGCTTTGAATTCTTCACTGCCAGTGGATTGTCTCAGTTCATGCCATGATTTCTCTCAAAATATGCTGGCATAAAGAACTTCTGAAAGTTCCGACAAATGATCTGTTAAGGTCTCTGAAAATTCATGGGCAATGAAACATTCAAATGAAGGCAAAGATTGATCTGCAGCTGAGAAACAGAATTCTACTTTCTGCCCAACTTGAGCAGAATCTTTCTATTGCTAAGATGTGCTTGATTGGCCAGAAATGAGGATGGACTCATATGTTACAAGGAAGTAATTATGACAGCAGAAGCACACATGACTTGTTCATCTTGTTTCCCAACCAAGGAGAAACACATGAGTTCAAATGTTTGTGCTCTTTCTTTGCATGTCACCCAGAAAGCCTGAAAAGGCGTGCAAAATCAAGCTACTGCTTCTCCTGCTGCTTCCTTGTAACGTATTTCTGTATACAAATGTTAGAAAAAGGGAAAGCAAATATCTTTGTCTGTGGTGCCGGATCATGAGCCAGTATCGACTCTTTATGAAGACAACATTTTTGAAGGGATGCCTGGAAATATGCTGCTCTAAACTATTTCTTGAAGAGCTTGTGGGTAGAGTCTGGAAGGCTGGTGGAAGGAGCTTAGGAAGCAGCTCTGGTTTTTGAGGCATTGGCCTTTGCTTCCTTTTAATGTGGTCCTGGAGTGGGATTCAGGAACCTTAGTTTATCTAGGCATTTGCACTAAGTTCACGTAATTACACATTATGTAATAATTATATGCATGGGGAGTATGTACTTGGAAGTGGCTGTTTTCTAAAGCTATCACACCTCAAGTGACTTTATGGAACTTTATGCTACTTATAAGCTTCATCTCTTCATCAAAGAAGCTTAGGCCAATGTGTGCCAGAATCCTAGAGCACAACCAAAATCAAAGCCAGGGATAGACCACATCAAAATAACCAATGGTTGGCAGGAGTTGTACGATTGCTTCAGATGTTAGATGTCTGAGAAAAGAACTGTGTGGTAGGAGCAGCCCTGTCTTCCTGACATAGACATCATCTGCTCTGCTCCTGGCTCTGATCTGGGGGCAGAGCGGGCAGGTGCCTCCAGGAAAGGGTTGCCCAGAACAAACAGAGCTGCTGTTCACTAATGTAAGGGAGGAGGACAACTCCATCAGAACCCCTTCTGTGACAATTCCTATTGCCATCAAGCCAGCAGTTAGAGAGGAAAAACAATGGTATGTTAGGAGCATCCCTGCTCTCCTGGCCTGGACATTATCCCTTGTTTCATACCCTCCAACATTTCTCTGATAAAAATAGGGATGTCCCATTCCATAATGATAATTTTACTGTTTATACTTCACACATCTTACTGGGTTGCCCCACCCACTCTGGGCAGCTTCCAACACATATAAAAACATAACAAAACATTAAAAAAAACCCCAAACACTTCCCTATACAGGATTGCCTTCAGACTGCTCAGGGGTCAAATAACTCCATACCCTCCAACATTTCTTCAATGAAAATTGAGACATCCTAAGGAAAGTGGGACATTCTAGGATCAAAATGGAAACCGGAATGGCTTCTCTAAATCACGGATGTCCAATTGGAGGGTCTGCTGTTTTGCTCTCAAATCTGATTGGGGTGGGGAAATCTTTTTCTGTGGAATTGTTGCTTTCCTAGAAAGCCAGAATCTTAGACAGAACTATGTGTTACAAGACCTATATCTTTTTTAAAAATGGTTCTTGATCTTGCTTCCCCCTGCCCTCCTTCTTCATGTTTAGTATCTTTTCTTATTGTAAACCTGAGGGCAGGGACTACCTTATGATTTGTTTCTGTAAGGTGCCATAGGAACCTTTTGAACTAAATGTTGCAATATAACTGCTGTTCAATATATATGTTATATTATGTACTCAGTAACTGGTTCACAAGTACAGGATATGTTGAATTGCTGGAATGTGTGTAAATCAAGCCAGGAAAAAGATAGCAAATGCTGCTTACAAATCATATGATTTTAGCTATTACACATCATTCACAAATTGCACTTTGCTCATTTTTTTTGTACATGGTTTGGATTTTGGAGTACAGAATTTAACATTAATCCTTTAGTGAAAGCCAGAAATCATTTGTAAAATCACAAGCAGGGACACCAGAAAGATGGTGGTGAAGGACAAAACTCCTCAGGCCAGGACCAGTAGGACCAGTCCAAACTACAATAGTTTTGACACAGCAGTCATCACTTTGTGAAGATACTGGCCATTTTCTGAAAAATGCATTTCAAGTGCCTAGTTGCCTATTGAGAAAAAGGCAATTGCACCGTGAACACATGTTTAAAGGTGCCTTTGGCATACTACGGGCTGATAATGTCCCATCAGGCAGTTTCTGGAGATTGGTCCTTTCAGTAGTTATTTTGCAAGAACGCATAAACAAGGCATGCATGCTGGGATTTGACATGTGTTTTTCATTTAAAAAATCCATATCCGTGTTTCTCAGGAATAGCTGACAGCTCCACAATGAAAATGGAAAATATTATTTTTGATGCAACGGTTATTGTTTTGCCTTTCTGCTAATGTACTATGCAAGGCTTTTGAGGTGACTTTGTGTCCCCAAAGAGCAATTGTTCTAGGAGAAGGATATCAATCCTAGCACGAGACTGACAAAACACAAGGTATATGGGAAATAAGACACTGTATATGTCAGTCAAGCTGGAAGCCTTTTACCTTTTAAAAATGTCCAGGATACACAGACTGGTTCCGATTCTGCTCCCAGTGGACATGAATGGGAATTTTGCCATTCAGTTTAACAAGAGGAGGAAATGGTCGTCACTAGCGAGGCAAATGTGCAAGCCAAGAATTACGTTGCAAAAGCCATTCTTTCTCTCTGGGTACATTTCGGATGTTCACCACAGGCTAAATGTGATACATTACTTAGAAATAAGGCATGCTGTAATTTATTTTGTTAAAAAAAGCTCACCATAACGTGCAGCTCGCCTGGAGAGCAGAGTATCTGTGTGAAAGTCCTGTTTTCTTCACCAGTGAATAATCAACACTATTTGCCACAGTTACAGTGGTACCTTGGATTAAAGACGCTTCAGGTTACATACGCTTCAGGTTACAGAGTCCGCTAACCCACAAATAGTACCTTGGGTTAAGAACTTTGCTTCAGGATGAGAACAGAAATCGTGCAGTGGCGGCGCAGCGGCAGCAGCGGGAGGCCCTATTAGCTAAAGTGGTGCTTCAGGTTAAGAACAGTTTCAGGTTAAGAACAGACCTCCAGAACGAATTAAGTTCTTAACCCGAGGTACCACTGTATGAGGTGTGGGAATAGGAATCAAGTTCAGAGGCAGTAGCTTTGATATTTTAATTTACCAATAGAACATGGGTCCTGTAGTAGAAGAGCCACTAAGCCACAGCTCAGTGGCAGAGCAGGACTGGGAAAGACGGCTGTCCAAAACTCTGATCAGCTGCTGCCAATCAGTGTGCAAACAATATGGGGCTAGAAAGACCCAGTCTCCTGGATTCTATATTCCTTTCACTAAAATTGGACCAGTTCTACTATTCCTGTATACATATCATCCACATTTTACAGATACAAATAGGAACACTCATACGTACATGGGATACCCCTGTTCTCACATGACAGATCACTGCCTGGAACCTGATGGCAAGTTTGTGCCTGGTTTCTAAGGCTTCATGTCTGTGCCAAGTTTTCCAGGCAAGGTCTTCTGAGCTCCTTTTCTAGATCTGCTTCAGTGTTCTAGAGATCTCTTTCATGGCTCTAGACTGCAAGGCTTCCCCCTTGACTTCCAAGCTGCATCGTCTCAGCTTTCCCCACAGATCTCCCTAAGGTGCCAGTATATCTCCATCCCAGTTTTAGTTTTTTTTTGTTGGTTTTTTCCCTCTCCCCAGACTCTCCAGCTGCAGACTCTGTCTTCTTCCTTTCACTTGCGTTCTCTCCTGTCTCCTTGGTAACCAACTGCATTCAGCTCCTCCCAGCAGACTACTCGCAGAATAAACTTCACTACAAGATACTGTATAGTATTCAAATGAACATCTAGTGTTCATTATTACGGTCATTAAGTTGAAAAAAGGCACTAATCTCAGAGGAATTCTAATGGCATTCTAATGTGCTTGATGTGTCCTTTCGATAAATGACTTTATTTAGGCTCCGCTCAGATGATGTGTCCACAGAAAAAGAAAGGGGGAGTAGATCATGTGGGCAGATCTTAGGGCCTAATTACATGAGAAGCTGAATGTACTGCTGCCAATTATGCTGGAGGTTTATGATTATTTAATATTAAGTAGGGGCCTCCCAGATTTGTATCTGTTCTGCTATGCATGGGGAATAAAGTTTTTCCTTCATAGTATCAGTATCCACAAAAATGCCCCCCATGCTACAAATAGTGATAGGGGGGAAAGCTCCAATTGGTGCAACCTAAGGTCATGTTGTTGTTGTTGTTGTTGTTGTTGTTGTTGTTGTTGTTGTTGTTAACATTTATATACTACCCTTCATCTGAGGTGGTTTACAACATAAGCATCTTGTGAAGATCTTTCACCTCAGTGCTCACTCATGTGAAGGGCCATATATAGAAACAAGATAGAAACTGAGCCGCCCCACTCTTAAAAAAAAACCTAGCCTGGCACTCCAAGCAGCTTCAGGTATTTCCCACAATGACTGAAAGTGATACCAGACAGCTAGGTATTTTCCACTATGACCCCAAAGAATACTATGTTGAGAACGCTATGGGAAATGTTATTTATTTTTATATATTTAAACAACTTATATACCACTTAACTACAAATAATACCTAAGCTCTAATAACAGTTTGACTCAGCACCAGTTTGAGAGCTGTGGTTAGCTGTTGCCCACTGTCAGGTAAACATTTTGGATGAGAGCTGGTTGTTTTTTTAATTTTTACCTGCTTATGACATTGCCATTTATATGCTTTGTTGTTATTGTTTTTGGTATGTGCAAATTAGCTGCTGTTCACTTTTATTCTTTTCCATCTTTGGAGGCAAGTTAATTCTTTCAGGTATTTCACCATGTATAGGACCACTGCAATCCAATAGCATCAGAACAAGTTACTTTACTAACTTATCAGAAAACAGTAATTTTATTGAGACTTCTGCTTCTGACAATGAACCTTAAGCCACCATGGTCCTTGACAATGCCACAGCAGAGCTTTGCATTTAGGAAAGCTGGTGCAGTACAGCTGGAATTCTTGGTGGGGGGGCAGCGGCAGTATATATGGAAAATGCCACTAAAAGAGAAACCTTTTTACAGCAATAAAAGGAATACAGTTAAGGGCAAATAGTTTACATCCTAAACAGAAACATTCAATAAGAAGGTGCAAAGATAGATATTTTTCTGCCGTGTTGGTTGACAATAGTCTGAACCACACTGCCACTCATGTTTGTGCTGTATGATGCAAAGATTCCTTCATAGACCAGAAATCAATAAGAGGACCAAAATTTGGTTTAAGTGTTTCCAGATAATGACAGAAGAGCAATACACTTGTATAATGATAAATCATTCTGTAATGTGACTGTAGTGAATAGATGCCACATAAGCTATAAATCATTGACCAGTTTCCACCCTGTACCTTGCAAACACATTCTTTCTTTGGAAACAGTTAATTTATTTCTGGTGTCATGCAGGCACTGGGTTCAGTCATGCACCTCACCCACACTGCCACTATGATAAACACATCTGAATGGAATTCCTCCTCTTGCCCTGGAAAAAATGTTAGTCAAACAGGCCCTGGAAGCAAACTATATTTGTTATGATTAGATTCACTGACAACAGTCTAGGCTTCCGTCAAGACAGCTGCAATGTGGTTATGGCAGTGGCAGATATAGTTACTATTTTATGGGATTCACCATTAATGAGTATTCCTTCAAGACAGCAAACCAATTTTAGCAATAAATATGTTAGTATATCTGACTGAACAAACACAAAACTCACATTTCTGAATGTCAGTCCTTATGTAGACAAAGCAAAACCATTTATGTACAGGAGGGGAAGTATCAGCAAGCTTATGGGAACCCCTAGATTTCAAGAACACTTTTTTTTTGGGGGGGGGCAGAAACTTGTAGGAGAGAAACTGCCCAAAAACAGAGCAGTGAGAACGTAGCATGCTTAGTGGGCAATGAATGTTATTCAGAATGGCAAAATATATTGAAGTAGCCATAAATTACCTCCTTGACCCCTGACTCCTGCTGTAAAACATTTGCAATATTTCCAAAAATGCCACCTTTGGCTTGAGTACCACTTTCTTCTGGAGGGAGCAGACTGACTGAGCATCCGTCATGGCTTATTGATGTAGAGGTAGAGGAACTTAGGGTGGGCAGATGAAAAAGAGGACAAGGTCTCCTATACATTGAATAGTTGTACAGAAGAGGGAATTTCAGTAGATGTAGCTTGCATGACATCCTGCACCAGCTGAATTTGCCTCATCTACACAGCTATTAAATACTGGCAATCTTCGTTTTGCATGTAGGTCATGTTGGGGAACCCCACATGCATTGGTGGGTCTGCGTAAAGCATTCTGCCCCACCCAACCCAACCCCTGTTCTGCCCTGCCCCCGCTCCATCTTTCTGTGGAATTTTAAGGTCACTTCCAGGTTTGGTGCTGTGTGTGCTTGCAAGATTGCTTATCAGATGGACTGTCTTTGCCTGTAGGTAGAAACCCTCTTGCGTTATTTTGCCACTGACCACACTAGGTGGCTTTCCTTCTGACTTCTTGCTTCTTAACAATTGTACATGTTACATAATTTCTGTAATATTGAGATTAAGGTTGCTTTTAATATTAGTAACAGCTCCCCTTTGTCCTTTTCTTCCTTTATTTGAAAACCAAACCACTTCTTTCCTGACTTACACCTATGTAAAATTTTGTCTCCTAATTTTCAAGTACAGTATACCGTATTGGCCTGAATATAAGCCTCACTTTTCCCCCAAATTCTGACTGAAAAGTTAAACTGTGGCTTAAATCCGCGACCTTACAAAAATGGGCTTTTACGATATCACTGCTGAAACAGACATACAGTAAAATGGAATGGGTTTGAGTGCCTGTGGAATTTTAAGGGAGTGGCTTATATTCGGATATTGTCTTTTTTTTCTTAACCCCCCCCCCCTGAATTTTAAAGGTGTGGCTTATATTTGGGTGCAGCTTATATTCGGGCCAATATGGTAGGTTGAAATTGGTTCCAGCACATTTAACTTCCCTTTATATCCATTTTCTAGCCGTCCAACTTGATAGTTTCTACTTCCTACCCTCCACCATCAAGTAAAGTCAATCTGCTTTTTTTTACAGTTTCACTTTGTTACAGTCATGTGTATGGAAAACTAATACCCAATCAAAGCAATGTGATCTCCAACTCTGAGGGAAGATTTGCTTTGCTTTTTTTAAGGCATGACTAGTTTCTTTTGTAAAGAGACTTTTGGAACCAGCTGTTCTGACCTTCTAGCTGAAGTGCAAGTATGTCCAAATGGACTTCCTCCAACGTCAAGTAGTCTTTCTCTCTTGGCTTTGCTTTCAATATTTCTAACTATTTTAAGTATTTTTGGTGTTGCATTACATAAGAATAGCAAAGCCTAGTCATGATAGGGGAGAAGAGGATTTCTAAGATTGATTTAGAAGACTAAACCAAAAGAATTAACATTCTCATGTGAGCCTAAATAAGCAATTGGGGTTACAAATAAATAGATCTAGGTTTGTATCCATATGATTAACCTTTAAACATCCCCAAGGCTTTCTGGCATAAATGTAGTATTGAAATAATATTCATAAATGACATTTTGGGACTTCTTGGATTGCCATAGAAGATGGCATGTTGGCTTGTTACACACTTCTTTTTTGTAGAGAAAATAAGTGTCCTCCAAGACAGGATCTTGCTTTGACAAGGGGTCTGACATTCCTATCCTTTTGCGAGTGTGCAGCATACTGAAGACCCTTTCTATGCAGATATCTGGGGAGATAATCATATGCAGATATCTGGGGAGCACACACAAGCATGTATCCATAACCTCTGTGATGGCCAATAATCTTGATGCTTTGTATATAGTACTCAATCTGAGCCCCTTCTGGCCTCCAGAGCCCTAGCCACTCTTCCCATTCTTCCCCCTTCCACTGTTTTCCCTGTTTTAAAAAAATTGGTTTTCCTTGTTTGTTGTAAACATCATTAAAAATACAACAAAGAGATACATTTTAAAAAAGAATGTATAGATTTTTATCAAGGTAGAAAAACATGGGCTGTAAACAAAGTGAGTAAACTGAGTAAACACAGATATGACCCAACCTCCTCCATTGTGACTGTAGGGCTGAGTATGAATACATTTGCTTACTAGTTAATGCTACTCAATGCTAATACTGGGCAAATATTATTAATTTCAATTTGCAAATGTGAAAAAGAGGGGAAAGTATACTTGCTCAAAGTACATTTTGCTTCATATATGCAGGGCTTTCCATGTGAGGGATTCAAAATGTTGAGTTCTTCTCTGTTAACGTTATTTGACATTTCACTTCAACCCCTCTGGCCTATACGTATGCATTTCAATCCCAACTACTCAATTTATGTTTACAGTAAAATCAACGGAAGCCAGAGTAGATTAATATTTGCATCCATTCCAATAATAGTCATAAATCATGCTAAAAGCAAAAACATGAAGGTGCTTGTGCTGCACATTTCTATGCTTTTCAAAGAGTGAACAGCCTAGCTCTACAAATTTGAGCTAGATTTTTCTTGTTTGAATGACTTTGGATCAGATCTGTATAGCAACTCAGATGCAGCAAAGTTTATCTTAATTCTGCTTTGATCAGGCAGTTCATCTACTTCAAGTTTGAAGCAAAGTGCTCTGCAAAATAACACAGGTCTTGGAATGTGAAGACATTCTCCTTAGTCCCTAATGTGGCATGCTGCACATCCTTAAAGTTATTTTCTTCCTTGCCATTAATCATGTTCCGGAAATCCACCCTCTTCACATAGAAAGCAGGTTCCAGACCTCTGCTGGGATCTTATGTTAAGTCCTATTTATACATGGCACAAATGATTTAGTGCCAATTTTGCAACATGTACAATGTACAAAGTTGGAAATTGTAATTAGAAGTAGTTCAGAGCTCAAGCCAGCCAGCTATGTTCCCTTCCAGAATACCCCGCTTTTCTGGTTTTCTTTTCCAATGTATATTCAGCGTGTCTTTTAATTTTTTTAAAAAATATTTTTTGTAGTTCTCCAAACTTAGAGACTACCCCAAGCCTGCCTTTTTTCAGTTACATATGTGTCTGCACTCACAATCTTGGTTCATTATTAGAGACAGAATCGTCTAGTAACTAGCCTATCACATCATAAACTCATCAAACATGGTTGCATGAGTACATCCTTTTCCTGTAGCCACTACTCTTCTCAACAGAGGTATGTGTGTTGAGAATGATTTTTTATATTACAAGGTGGTGAAAAGCAGATGAATGAGTGACTTGTGTTTCCATTTCTCATGCTTTGTTTGAATAATTAGCTCATTCATTTTACCTGTGGTCAAATCCATGAATTTAAAAATGTTTTTGGAACCTTTGCATCTCACTGTGAGAGTAGATGTTCAAGTACAGTACGTATCCCCTTTGAATGTTAAAATATCCATACAAACAGTGAAACCATTAGTAATTTGTGCACCTACTTTCTGCTGCATCTTGTAATTTGTGAATTTCTCTCTCTCTTTTTCTCCCCCCCTCCCCCCCTCTCTCTGACACCCACCCACACACACACCCCTCAAGTGGAGTGGCAATTTCTCATATCCCCCACAGCCATATCCCATAGTAGGTGTTTCAGAAATATCATCCAGATTAAATTAGCCAGTGCATCGTATGATGCTCAGCAGCAGCACTTAGTTGGTATAAACTGAACACTTCAAGTTAATGTAATAAAATAGCTATGAAGATGTGTGACTGAAAAATAATGCCTTTTGTTACAAGCTTTTTCCCAGGCAAATGCTTTGTGTCTCTTTGTTACCTTATATGCTTCATCTTCCATTCTTGCTGTAATACTTGTTTCCTAAGAATACAGAGTTGGTAGGCTGAAAACATTTAAGTTCAGTGGGTATCATCTGCCCTTGTCTAGTCCTTGTTTAATACTTCTAAATGATGAAACTGAAGTCCCAGTTCTACTGAATTTCAAGCTAAATGGAAAAAGGGGAACTGTTACTTCCGAGGATGTGGACAGGCTGCTTGGACAAGTGAAACCGACCACCTGTCTCCTTGAAGGTCCTGTGTGAGTGTCTGGAGGCAGTTGGAGGATGGATGGCGGCTAACAGATTGAGCTGGAATTCTGACAAGACAGAAGTACTGTTTCTGGGGGACAGGGGGTGGGCGGCTGTGGGGGACTCCCTGGTCCTGAATGGGGTAACTGTGCCTCTGTAGGACCAGATGCGCAGCCTGGGAGTCATTTTGGACTCAAAGCTGTCCATGGGAGGCGCAGGTCAATTCTGTGTCCCGGGCAGCTGTCTACCAGCTCCATCTGGTATGCAGGCTGAGACCCTACCTGCCCGTGGACTCTCTTGCCAGAGTGGTGCATGCTCTGGTTATCTCCTGCTTGGACTACTGCAATGTGCAGTACATGGGGCTACCTTTGAAGGTGACCCAGAAACTACAACTAATCCAGAATGTTGCAGCTAGACTGGTGAGTGGGAGTGGCCGCCGAAACCACATAACACCGGTCCTGAAAGACCTACATTGGCTCCCAGTACGTTTCTGGGCACAATTCAAAGTGTTGGGGCTGACCTTTAAAGCCCTAAACGGCCTCGTCCCAGTATACCTCAAGAAGTGTCTCCACCCCCATCGTTCTGCCCGGACACTGAGGTCCAGCTCCGAGGGCCTTCTGGCGGTTCCCTCACTGCGAGAAGCCAAGTTACAGGGAACCAGGCAGAGGGCCTTCTCAGTAGTGGCGCCCGCCCTGTGGAACGCCCTCCCATCAGATGTCAAAGAAGTAAACAACTATTGGACTTTTAGAAGACATCTGACGGCAGCCCTGTTTAGGGAAGCTTTTAATATTTGATGAATCAATGTATTTTAATCTTTTGTTGGAAGCCGCCCAGAGTGGCTGGGGAAACCCAGCCAGATGGGTGGGGTAGAAATAATATATTATTATTATTATTATTATTATTATTACCTCCTCTGTCACCTTACAACTATTTTTTAAAGCTCAGTTCTAGGGCCAGGATCCGCAGTGCTTCTGACATAGCTTGAGGGGCAGATCTCCTGCACTTAAATCCAGCACAGAGACAGTTGTTCCCTAAACCACATCCCCCATATGCTTGAACAGGTAGGGCAGAGGTTTTCCTTCTTTCTGTTTCTCCTCTCTTAGTAAATATTGAGAAGGCAGTACAAGAGGACAACGTATTGAGGTTCCCTCAAAATGCTCTACCATCTTCCAAGGTTTTGGAGAGGGTCAGTGGGCAGAGGAAAGCAATTTGTTTACCCCCTTTAGCTTGTTCATTTACCAACCACTATTTGCTACCTTTGATTGTTACAAAAACTAATGCAGCAGTTCTCCAGGTCTTCTTACAAAATTGCTTCCATGCTGCTGCACCATACATTATAGAATAGAGCAATTCATGTTTTTTGGGGGGTGGAACAGAAACCTTGAACGTTGATTCCACGTTCACTTTTTCTGATGACATACAGCTGAAAAGAAAGAATTCTTTCCATCTAGCCCCATACCTTCCTCATTTACTCTTTTCTAATTAGCATCAGATATGTGTCAGTAGTATTTAGAACAATTAATGCTTTAAAGATGGGAGTCACCACAACTTTTTTTCTATTGAGACCAAATTGAAAACATACATCATTTGTTCAGTTGCTAGTACAGTCAAGTTACTTGGTTTATTTACTTTTGTGTTGGTTGGTTACTGACTAAGATCATGGGGTCTAATTTTTCCATTCTATTACACAAATAGTTTTACAATCAAATTGAGCTGGTTCAGTTGGAATGCCTCAATATAAAAGTGATGTTATAGATTAGGGACATGATCCATGTTATCAAAAGCAGGGCTGCAAAGTAAGGTCCAAACTAGACATGATGCCAAATGTGGCGGTAGCAATCATGCTTGCACTGTTTTAAAAATGGAACATGTGATGGCAGTGCTTATTAGGAATGTAGCAGGGGGCGGGGAAGAGTGAGATTTAACCATTTCCTTTCCTACTGAGGTTCTACTGAAAATTGTTCCTCCATTGACACCAAGCAGAGCTTTCCTCTGGGGCTAATAACATATGTGGATATTTTTGCTGCAGGGAAGAAAAGGGACAAAAATATCCCCTCCTCATCAGCCTTAAAAACCCACACACACATCCAAGAGTGAGTGCTAACCAAGTATTTATTGTGATTTCTAATTTGACCCTAGAGGGCTTAACTCCAGAATCTACTTTGTTTGCTAGAAGAAGAGCCATGATGACACCATTATAGGGTACCTCTCACTTTATAAGTTGGTCCCAGGTGAGAAGAAGGAAATCGAAGGGTATAGGAGAGGCACAGTAGCATGACTGAGCTTGAGGGCAATTATCTCAGTGTGCCTAATTAGGTGGCTTTTCCACCTGAGGAATAAGACTGTAGCCTAGTTTGCACATAATACTAAGTCACGGCTTGTTCAGCTATGAGTTGTCACAAAGGCTTTCAGAAAATCATGGCTTGTTTCTTCAGTGTTTGTTTTGTTTTCTAGCTGATATAGCTGGTCTTTATAGCTAAGGAGAATCTGGAGTGTGGTAGTTAAACAAGCCACAGTTAAGGAAGCAGTCTGGGTTCACATATAACACCAAGCAATAGTTAAAACAAGCCAAGGTTCATGTGCCAACAACAAACCATGGTTTAGTACAGTGGTTTGTTGAAAGCAAACATATAATAGTGAAGCTAATGGACGAGCTCACACATAACACTAAACCAATGGTTTAGTGTTATGTGTGAACCAGGTTGGTATGAAAACTTTGCAGAGTTCATTCACGAGGTTTCGAGCCTGACTGTAAATGGTTCTGTGAGCCAATTTTGCATTTTGAGCATGTAGGGAAGGAGAATTTGAGCCCTAGCAGGTTACTAGGGGCAACACTGGGGCTTTGATGTGAAAACTAACAGCTGGGGAAATGGAGAGGATGGTAACCAAGAGCTGACTGACTCGAGTGGAGATCTGAGGAATGATTGGCCCCAGTCTGACTGACGAAAGTGGAGAATAACATCTGGCAGAGAAAGAGAAAATGACACAGCACATGTGTAAATAACTGGGTGAAAGGAACACAGTGGCATATCCTCCAGCATTTCACAGATGAAAATGGACACGCTTGTAACATGCCTATTTCAATAACAAGGAAGACGAGAGCCAGAGTCCCTCCCTCCTGCTCCCTCTGCCTGCTGTGTGTTCTGCTTGCACTGCGGTAGCCCATGCTCCGCAAATTTACAAGCAAAGAAGCTGATTCTTTTGTTTAATGGTATATTAATTGTAATTAAATGTAATTTTCCTACAGTATCTCATAAATGGTTCAAAATAAAGCTTAGTTGCTGCTGTATGTGAAATGGTAGGCTGTGCATCACATTGTCAGGGCTGGCCCAAGATATATTACTGCCTGAAGCAGAAGAGCAAATGATGTCTCTCATCCCACTCAGGCCAAGGTCACTGCCACATCTGAATTGGATGAAGATGAGAAACAGAGCTATCTATCATCAGCAGACTGACTTCACCAAGTAGTGTCAAAAGTAGATTTTCAAAAGCAGGGAAGACAAAACTTTGATGACCCATAGTCTCATAGTACCACATTTGAAGCTTAAATTGCAGGTAGGAGTGGAACCAAGTGAGAGTGGTTCCTCTAGCTGCCAACCCACCAAGGCAGACCAGAAGGATACAATATTCAATGTTTTGAAAAGGTGAATTCATGGGGTCATGAAGACTACCTAGTTGACTATTCCTAGGGTAAGTTGTCAGTTACGATAACCAATACAATTTCATTCCCTAAACCAACAAGGGCAGCCCTGCAAATTCAGCAGGGTGAAGCAACCTGCTTCAGGGAGCACCATGAAGGGAGACTGATGAAGGCAGGAACTGGTACCTAATGGTGCAGCCACATTTTAAAGTGTTGGGCTTAGCAGGGGTGCAGACATCATTTGGGCTCTGCTTCAGGCAGCCAAGTGTATTGGGACAGCACCATAAGCCAGGCTAAAAACTGAGCCAGTAAAGATCTAGATATTCAACAGAACCTGGAGTTGACCAGTCACAACCTGTTTAAACTTCTTACTCCAAAATGGCAAATTAGAGAGCAGCCTATGGTGAGTCTCTGGGGATAAAACACTCGAAAAACCACCAAGGTAAGACCCTTCCAAATGTGAAATCAGCAGCAGAGGACACCTATAATGAAGTGCTTTTCAGTGGGTCCCTACATGGTGGTTGTCATGTTTAAATCAGCCTTAAGCTTTCAATGTTTACTGCTGCAAATTTATGTTAAAAGCTACTGGGCATGACTAGCACTTTCAGTTCTGGTATAGTAGGGCTTGATATATTGTCCCCTGTTTATTCCTGAAGCAGAGGTATAATTTTCTGCAGCTGCCAAATTTGAATTATATTTATACCTCTTGCTGTACCTCAAGAGGACTGTGTAGAGACAAAGCATTCATCAGGATATGAAATGTAGAACATGAAGCTTTAACTAGTAAACTACTCAGGGCTGTGTCAGAAAACTGTGTCAGAGACAGTAGCAGGTTCTCATCTGGGCTGGAGTGCCTCAATATGATAAAGGCAAATGTTTGCTTCTAAACTGTCACAAGAGTTCTCAGGTGTCTGTAATGATAACCTAAGGGATGTTTGTGGGGATCCCTGTTCCGCTTCTTACGTTATTCTTGGGAATATCCCTGGCATTACACTTAGCCCAGCACCTGTCTGAGGAAGACCATTCCACTACATTAGTGGGTGGTGGGCTCTTACTGGCTCAGAGCATCCAAAGATGGGACAAAGGAATAGTAGTGAGCCAACAAGGTCTTATTCAACTCTCCTCCATCATAACATTTAGGATAGCTAGATTATTTTCTGTACATTTCTGTTTAATTCATTATTATTATTTTTATCGGGAGCAACGTCACTGCTTTGCACATATTGGGATACTGTCCTGTTATTACACATACCAGCATATTTGTTCTTGTCCCACTTCATATGCTCTGGAAGCTGGTACATACACCAGAAATTACTGGTAGCGGCTTCCACATGAAGCGAGTGTGACTTCAGTGCTTTGCCTGTTGGTGTTGCTTGCGAGTTGTGGGACTTTCTGTCAGGCTGAGCCCATGGTGTTAAGAATCCCCATCCCATCCCCATCCATGCTACTGTAGAGCTGTACCCATAATATTTGACATGTTTCCCAAGAGGACCCAAGCTCAATGGTAGGACACATGCTTTGTCCACATAAGGCTCCCAGGTTCAGTTCTGGGTATTTCCAATTAAATGATCTCAGCAGGGACTGGGAAATACCTTGGAGAAAGTTTGCCATTAGTGGTCTGGATAGGCCACTTATTCAGTTTAGAAAGCACCGTATCCATAGAAAACTGATTCTCTTAATTGTGCATTACTCAGGGTGAAATCCAACATTTTACAGAGCTGTAGCATCTCCAGTGTTGACAGATTAAGGACCCTGGAGGTACTAGCACGGAGAACTTCACCTAGCCAATAAAGAGGCTTTAGAAAGGGAAAACATATGTGAGATGTTTCGAGGAGTATGATCTCAAACCTCTCACTGTTCTTTATAGCCCGCATGTCCCCAAAACCTGCACTACAAGTCTGAACTCAAATTAACATTTTTTTCAAAAGCTTTTTTGGAAGCAGGTTCAAAATGCGAATATTTCTCCTATACTGCAATCTTAGTACCCATTTACAGAGTGGTATTTGAATTACATTACTGGTTTGGGCAAGTGAATCTGAGAATAACAAACATTGATCCATTGTCTTATTAGTGAATAAGACAGTGAGAGACCTTTTCGTTAGCCAATAATGTGTTGGGGTATTTTGGAATATTATTTCTGCCTGGAAGACACAGTGTGCATTCTGATAACTGATTTTTGGGTTGTCAGAACTCTGGAGTTTAACAATATTTGATTCAATTCTGTTATTCATATTGGCAAAAGTGAAGTTAAAGTAGAATCAGTGCCAAGTTGCAGCTGTTAAAGAGTTACTAAGAGCCAGAGACGGATGAGCAAGCAGGGATTCAGTATAAAGAAAAATGAAGATATTTTGGCTGCACTCCACAAATCAAACACAACTGAGCACTTGAACTGAAGCTGATATCATACTGATTTATATGGGACAAAACTATGTTCAAGTAAGTAGATTTAACTAGTTTGTGGATGTCCACCCCATTCATTTAAAAGGGGCTGACTTCACAATCCTGTGCATTTCTACTCAAAAAGCCTTGCTGAGTTCAGTGGGACTGAACCTACACAGGTAGGCGTGTGTAGGATTGCGGCCTTGGACTGCAGTCATGCCTGTTTACCTGGGAGTGTCCCTTTGGCTCTAGCAGGCCTTATTTTTGAATAAACATGTATAGGACTGCAGGGTAAATTAGCTTCAGTCCAAGTAGGTACGAATAATGAAAGTGAGATGACAGCCAGATGAAAGTGAAAAGAGGATTCCTGCACCTTGATCTTCCTCCAGAGTTCTGGCTCTTCGCCCTGGCCTGGCCTTGCTTGGGCAAACACCTATTCTCAGTGGTGAGTATTGTATTCCTGTGGATCATGAGTAGCACCACAGTTAAAGTTAACCACAGTTCCAAGCTTGGACAAAAAAGGACAAGCTGCAATTAGTTGAAAATAGAAGCAGATTCTATATCCATTTAGTATAACGTTTAGCATCACAGCTGAGCCAGGCTCTTGGCTACATTCCACTGTTGTAGAGCCACTGTGGAAGAGGGCAATGTCCTCATTCCAGCATCTTGTAGGCAGAAAAATGGCTTGCAGCCATTGGAAACTAGATGATTGCTTCTACCAAAACAATCAGTGAACAAGGCTTAAAAATGGTGAAAAGGAAGGGCTTTGAATCCTCTAAAAATCCCCTGGCCATCTTTCAAGCTGGGGGAAAAAAGATTGGTAAATTAACCCTGATAGTTACATGTTATGTAATATTTGGGTAACATCTAGAATCCGAAATCTCTAAAGAAGAAAAGGTTTCTAAGAATCTTAGGAGGGACATTTTTGAAAAGTACATAATCCAATTTATTTATATTAATATATTCAGTTTATTTATTGTGGAAGAATATATTCAAACATTACATGAAAGTGTGGAGACTTGAATTTGAAAGCATACTTTTCCTTTAGCATAACACTGCTCCAACTGAAGCTGGAACAGCCTACAATGTATTGCACGCTGGGGAACTATTCAGTTCAACACAATCTTATTCTGTCTTGCAGATGTCTAAGATAAAAATACACAGTGCATTTGCTCATTGACAGTGGATTCATTATTCCTTGCAGTTTTCCAGTAATTACTAGTTTCACGGTCCCTCCTCATATATAGTCCTCTTTATTTTGTGTCCTCTGCAAGAACATTGTCTTAAGTGTTCTATGGCATTAGATATTAATTGTGCTTGAACTTTTATTTTCTGCCAATCAGAGTTTTGGTAGGATCTTTTCATACAGCTACAGTATGTTAGCCATAAGTTAACAATCTAACCCAGCCTCTACCAACCTATTGCCCTCCAGATGTTTTGTGCTGCCTAATGGTAGTTGTGGTCCAAAACATCTGGAGGGCACCAGGTTGGTGAAGGGTGGGCTAGGCTGTCTTAGTTGTAATGTTCCCCTGGCAAAATCAGGAGTAGCCCAGGTGCTCAATGTTCATAGGTCTAGGAACACATGTACTTAAAAAAAAATAACATTCCACATTTGTTGCATAGCCTCAGGTTAAGAGGCAGGCTATTTTAGATAGGTGATTTATATTCTCTTGGATTCCTGTCTTCTTCTTCTTCATCATCATCATCATCTTCTTCGTCATTTATTGAATTTATATACCACCTTATATCCGGGGGTCTCAGGGTGGTTCACAGAAATCTCCTTAGGAATTTGTCTTTATTTTAAGAGGACAGAGCCCTGTTCACCAAGTCAAAACCACCAGCATAAGCACCTTTCTGTATGCATTGTGATGCTGGTGCACATCTCCGTCTGTGTCGCAATGATTAGCTGAGCCGTGGTGAACGGCTGGGTGTGTCTCTTGAAGAGAATGGAGATGCATCTGAGGTGGAAGGGTGGACACTAGCTCTTTCTCACATGGGATTTGTTTCCCACAGTTCCAATGGGACTATACCTTCAGTGTGTTTGGTTTGACCACATTTAATTGATTGTATCAGAACTCTCCGTGGGCCCAGTACCTTCTGGATATATTGTTTCATGTGCTTACTTGGGCTAAGTTGTCGTGGTATCTTTGCTCTCCTATAAGTGAGTTTTTGAACGATTACCACATTCATTCTTTGCCTTCTTTAGCGGTGCCATTTGGCAGAACTCTCTCATTGCATTCTCTCCATTTTATATTTTTGTCTACAGAATAATAATTCAACAGCCCATTCACTGATGCTGGTACCACCTATTGTCCTTGTACCTTTGTCGTACATGCTATTCCCAAGTGTCTGTTTTGCTTTTGTTGTCCACTGTTGCCATTAAACATGCAGCTGTTTTCCGCTACAGGTATATACAGGCCTTTTGGCTTAGATCAAGTGTGTGTGTGTGTGTGTGTGTGTGTGTGTGTGTGTGTAGTATATTTGCTTTGTTTCCATCCCTGCTGGAAATGTGATGGCTACAGCTAGGAAGATCCAGTATGTCAATGGGGCATAATTATGAGGGTGTGGGTGGGCAAAGTAATTATGCCTATAGGGGTAGCTATTGTGGTGCCCTCTAGCTTTTGTTGAGCTTCATCTTGCATTCGTTTCAGCCAGCCAGCATGGCCAACGATCAAGTGTATCTGAGGAAGTGTGCATGCACACGAGAGCTCATACCAAGAACTAACTTAGTTGGTCTTTAAGGTGCTACTGGAAGGAATTTTTTTATTTTGTTTTGGTCAAGTATTGTGAGAGTTATAGCCCAACAATATGTGGAGGCAGTGGCGTAGCGTGGGTTGTCAGCACCCGGGGCAAGGCAAGTAATTTGCGCCCCCTAACCCGTGGATTTGCGCCCCCTAACCCGTGGATTTGCGCCCCCTAACCCTAACCCCCAGATGTTGCGCCCGGTGCGGCCGGCCCCCCCTGCACCCCCCACGCTACGCCACTGTGTGGAGGGTACCTCATGGGCTACCCTAATGGTACTTCTGCCTGGGTGAGAGGGTGAAACAAACAGTGATCATGTTTTGGGAAACACAGCTTACAAATGAAGAAGTAAATATAGAGCAGGTTTCAGCACAAAGGGTAGAGAGAAGGGCGAGGAAGTACAGCAGAATCCCTATCAATAAGCAGCAGAGCACTGGCTTATTTTCCAGCCAGTATCTTGGCTGTGGCCCATTACAGTACTTGAAAGCTGAGCCACAAAAGCAATCTGCATATGAGTCACTCTGAGTTAGTCATCACAAACTCTCTTTAAGCTGCATCACCACTAGAGATTGTCTGGAACCAGGAGCCCAGAATTCAAGCTCCACTCTTCCTGGAAAAAGCTTTGGGCCGTTCTTTGTGGTTACCCTCTCAGAGGGGGCAACAAAGATGTTGGTGAGCTTCAGGCTAGCATGTTTGTCTTTACATTTGAGTAGACTTGGGTGTATGGCAGTATTTTGATTGAGCTTTGGGTTTCCAGCAGCTGGGGAAGTATTGATCCTAATCCGGTCATAACGAAGCACTTACAAGCCCCAGTGAGACTTAAGTGGGAGACTAAAGCTTGTATATAAGCCTCTTTTGCTACATAAAAATAAAAATGGCATCAATCAGTAGCAAAGGAAGAAGCAGACACCATATCTTCCAACATTTCTCAGATGAAAACAGGGACGTCCCTTTCCATAACGATAATTTTACTATTTATACTATTTATACTATTTATACTGGGCAGCTTCCAACATATATAAAAGCATAATAAAACATTAAACATTTTTTTTTTAAACTTCCTTATACAGCATTGCCTTCAGACTGGTTGGGGGTCAGATAACTCCGTACTGTCCAACATTTCTCCAGTGAAAATAGGGACATCCTAAGGAAAAAAGGGACATTCTGGGATCAAATCAGAAACTGGGACAGCTTATCTAAATCAGGGATGTCCCTGGAAAATAGGGACACTTGGAGAGTTTGAGATACACTGAGGTGGCAGCTGGTGTTCAGGGGCAAAAATTGACAAAGACAGCAGCAGTAGTTAGCAGTTCCGAATGTTTGATTTGACTGGGGTCAGGTTTTTGAGTCTGAGACATGACATGAATGTATTTGGGTTGATCTAGGGCATGCTCAGAAGACCTACATTAAGTTGTGACCCACCAAGTCAAATATGCCTCACCAGCTATGTATAGGAGGAGGTACCAAAGGCACTGCAGGCACCTGGCAGGCCATACTAAACGGCTTGTGAGCTGTTTTCAGCTTGGTTGAGCACAGTTTATGCAGGCCTGATCAAAGCCATGTGCTTTGGTGCTCAGCCACTAACTTCAGAGCTTCTAAAAAAAGATTTCTAGAACAGACCATTTCAACCACTACTTCTCAGTGTTGGTAGCATGCATAGATGTTCCAGTGTTTGTGTTTGCCACATATGACTTACATCAGAATGGGGCACCTGTGGCTCTTATCATCAGACTGCCACTTCCCTCATCCCTGACTATGACCATGCTGGCTGGAGGAGATGGGAACTGGTGTCCAACAGCATTTAGGCCCTCAGACTCCTCATCCCTGACAAAATAAACTACACATAGCCAAATGCTCTGTTAATAACAAAAACAGAAACCAATGGAGCTGATATTGTCAGTGGTAATATCTGCTACATTTTTTTGCCCTTTTTGATCACACTTGATCCCCAGTTCAGGAATACCATCATATATTACAGTTAGTGACTCTTTCAAAACATTTCATGAGGAATTTCCTGCGAAAACAAAAGCCACATCATGTTTTCAACAAGAGCCCCTTTAATCCCATTCTGAAAATGAATTGCTATTAGGCAATGGGAATGAATACATTTTTATAGTTGCTAAATCACAGTAGAGTAACTCCATTAGACATGGGGGATATCATTGCCAACTAAATGGTCAAAAACACTGGTTACAGTTTAGACAAAATTAAGCACTTGTAAATGTCATTTATCTATGATTTCAGAAGGAGAGTGGCGCAGATTCTCAGAGTTACACTCCTGTGTACACTTACTTTGAACTCATTGTGACTTATTTGTTTATTTGATTGATTGATTGATTGATTTATATTCCACCCTTCATCAACAGATCTCAGAACGGTTCACAAGATAAAAGCATAAATAAACAGAAACCACAAAACAATAACCCCCTCCCACAAACACATTTAAAATATTTAAAATAAAATATTTAAAAGAATATTAATCAGCCTACACACACATTCATAGGATTGGTCTGCTACTCTTTCCCACTGAATTCAAAGGGTTTGTAAAGAGAGCTGATTTTGACTAAATGTTTCCTCATTTAACGCAGAGACAAATATGATACAAGTATCATACATGGAATCTCTACACTGTTTTTGATTTTAATTAATTTTTATAATGTTTTATAATGTTGTACTGTTTTAGTGTTGTTAGCCGCCCTGAGCCCGGCTTCAGCTGGGGAGGGCGGGATATAAATAAAATTTATTATTATTATTATTATTTCATTAGTGCTGCAGGGTAGATTCCCAAGAAAGCCAGGCATGCAGATGAACCATAGAAATTGACGGGTTTAGTGGCACAATCAACAGGTTATAAGGCTGTATGTAACTTTCTCTGGATTATGCCCCAAAGCAGGAAATTTCAAAGTAGAATGCTATTTGCCATGAGCCCGGCCTACTTTATCTTTACTCTGCTAAAAAATATTGTGTAATGCTAGCGACAGAATCAGTTATGAGATGTTATCCTCCAGTTATTCTGCTTGACAACTTCCAGTGGAACAAAACTAATGGAAGAAAACAGTCCAAAGAATGCAAATATTGCCACAGTAGCAAGCAACTTCTGTCATCGTCAGGGAAATAAATGTTGAAACTGTTGCAGTTTTGGAAGTTGCTTGCTACTGTGGTGTTTTGTTAAGTTCTTGGCTCACATGAAGCCCTAGTTGTGAAAACAAGCAACTGATTGCAACATACTATTTGAGCACCAGCTTTTATTTGAAAGGGGGCGGGCAGTGGAGATCAAGAGCCAGTGGTTGTGTAGTGCCAAGATTACAAGTGGAAATACTCATGTTCAAATCCTCATTCAGCCATGAAGCTCACTGGCTGATCATGATCACAATCTGTCAAAGGGCGGTTGAGGGAAAATAAGTATTACGTACACCGCCATGAGGTTCCTGGAGAACATACAGGATACAAATTAATTTTGAAATCAAATACAATTTGTTTGTTTGTTTGTTATTTTGGAGTTGTCTGTCCTCCCTGTTTCTCCAAGGAGACTCAAGACTGCTAACCAACAGTACTAAAACAGACATAATCTCTGTACCCCACAATGTAAATTCAAATTAATAGCATCTGATCTGCTTAACAAATAAAAACAGCAAAAACAAACCCCAAAACAAGCCTAAACTAGAAAAATTGCACAGTTAACCAAAGTCCTTTCCACGAAGCAAGGTCTAACCCATAGAAGTATAGTGACAGAGCCCATTGGACCTCACTCAGCAAGGCATTCTGTTAAAAATAAGCAGACAGGTGTATTGCTAGGATTCTTGCAAAGAATGTTGGACTTGGTACACCTCTGAGTCAGCAAGGCTCTTCTTACTTTCTTAAGCAAGAGTGCCTTCTTTTGAACCCATCAGGACTGTGCGGACTGTGTAAAATGAATGTATGCAGAGTAGGGATTGGGGTTATTCCTACTGGCCCTACTTTCTCCCAGGTATATATGTTCAGCATAACGTCTGGGTCACCCGCCACCATGGGTCCCTTATTCCTAGGTGGAGTCTATGGATGGACAGCTTACATATGCATAGGTTATGTACAGACGTATTATGTCTGATAGGGACGCAGGTGGCGCTGTGGGTTAAAGCCTCAGCGCCTAGGACTTGCCGATCGTCAGGTCGGCGGTTCGAATCCCTGCGGCGGGGTGCGCTCCCGCTGCTCGGTCCCAGCGCCTGCCAACCTAGCAGTTCGAAAGCACCTCCAGGTGCAAGTAGATAAATAGGGACCGCTTACCAGCGGGAAGGTAAACGGCGTTTCCGTGTGCGGCTCTGGCTCGCCAGAGCAGCGATGTCACGCTGGCCACATGACCCGGAAGTGTCTCCGGACAGCGCTGGCCCCTGGCCTCTTAAGTGAGATGGGCGCACAACCCCAGAGTCTGTCAAGACTGGCCCGTACGGGCAGGGGTACCTTTACCTTTACCTTTATTATGTCTGATGTGCATAGGCCATCAGGTGCTAGTTCAGTCCCCGCTATGTGCATACTACACAGCCATAAGCATCTGAATAGTCCTAGATTCGTTAAGAGATGCCGATTATGGACTTCATAATGAACTGCTTTGTAAATTTAAAGCACACAAGTGAACCATGGGGAAAGCAAAAGTAGAATTCTGAAGCTGGCCCATACTTTCACCAGAGGACTCAGGAAGGAGTACACTTTGGTATACTGAACCTCTATTTCCCAAGGCACTGTACTTCTGCATGCCAGTTGCTGAGGAGCAACAGTGAGGAAAGGTTTTCTTGCCCTGGTGGGTAGCTGCTTGGCCACTGTAGGAAGAAGAAGAATGGCGGATCTTCAATTTGCTCTCTCAAGACTCTTTTTACACTGTAAATCTCTACTAAACTGTGGAATGAAATTGGGGATGGAGGCATGCAGGCAAGATTGGTGGGTAAGATCAAGCCATAGGATGGGAAGTAGGGAAGAACAGGAGATCTGGCATACATATTTTTTGTCCAGAAAGGCAAACCATCTCCATCACTGTAACACTTTTAGTAGATGTAAGGATTCAGCTTATAAGGAGAAACAACAGCTTGAAAGTTCTTACTTCAACTTTCTTTGTTTCTGTAATACTCGCTAATAAATGAGGCAAAACGGGGTGGGGGTGGAGGTGGAAATAGCATGTGGGAAGCTCTCCTACATAGAGACTTTCATTCCCCAACTCTCTGCTTGAATGCTTTTACTATAAGCACAAACATAGTTCAGGTCACCAGGTCAGAAAGCTGGGTACTGCCCGGAGCATGCTTGCTGAACATTAGTAACCTCTCAATTTTCAAATAGTCCCAAGAAATCCTTTCTCCATCATCTTTCATTTTAACTTTTGCCTGTTGTCTGCTGAACTCTGACTACTGAGGTTTGAGTGGAAAAACCTACTTGAAATGGAAATTGCCTAGCATTGCTTTTCTAGCGGGACTGCCAAATCAGATCAGAATGATGTGGATTGCTTCCTATTAGTTTAAATTAATAGCAGGTACCAGCACTTGCTGTGATATCAGATCATGCAATGTACTTGAACAAAAGTTATGCAAGCCCTGGGATGGATTCTATTTTCATATGAAGACAAAAGGAAAGAAAAGAAAGCTTCAGAAAATGGTACTTAATTATGTTACTGAGAACCACGGTTCTTTTTGTTTTTGTTTTTTTAGGACGATGCTTTGCAGTCCTGCAAACATTGAAGGGGTCAGGTCTATGGTGGAACAAATCCACTTGGCTTAAACCTTCAGGCAGTGTTGAGATTCTTTGCCAGAGAGGTGTGTGGTCTTCCACCCTCTTTTCAGAAAGAGTGGTGCACATATAGTGAGAGGCAAATAGGTTTACTTAGTCCAAGTGGAGACACTTGTTTGAACCATGCCTTTCTGCAAAAAAGTAATATAATATATTCAGTGAAATAACAATGGGGTTCAGCTCATTCAGTGCTAGGGAGCTATTCACTATTGCAACAAGGTTTGTGAATTCCCCCTCCCCCCTTGTACAGACTTGTGAGCAAGCCCCATTGGAATAAGTAGAGCAGGTGGCGCTGTGGGTTAAAGCCTCAGCGCCTAGGACTTGCCGATCGAAAGGTTGGCGGTTCGAATCCCTGCGGCGGAGTGCGCTCCCGCTGCTCGGTCCCAGCGCCTGCCAACCTAGCAGTTCAAAAGCACCTCCGGGTGCAAGTAGATAAATAGGGACCGCTTACCAGCGGGAAGGTAAACGGCGTTTCCGTGTGCAGCTCTGGCTCGCCAGAGCAGCGATGTCACGCTGGCCACGTGACCCGGAAGTGTCTCCGGACAGCGCTGGCCCCCGGCCTCTTAAGTGAGATGGGCGCACAACCCCAGAGTCTGTCAAGACTGGCCCGTACGGGCAGGGGTACCTTTACCTTTACCTTTTTAGTTCTAAGGATCAGGGTGCAACACATGGCAGTTTAAATTGGCTCCAAAGATGGTGGGGGTTATTGTTTTTATTTGTTATAATGGTATGTAGTTTTGTGTTCTTATACTACAAACTAACCTGTGATCCACAGATGAAGGGCAGGATAGAAATTAAATAAAGACATAATGACCAAGTCCTACTGAAAGCAAAAAGACTTTACTGTTACCAAATTGTCCCATTGGTTGCATACAGAGCTGCATAGGAAATAGAATCAGAGAATTATAGAGTTGGAAGGGACCACAAAGATCATCTAGTCCAACCCCCTGCATTGCAGGAATCATTTGCCCAACATGGGGCTCAGATTCACAACTCTGAGATTGAGAGTCTTGTGCTCTACCAAACTGAGCTAGAATTTAGGTACTCTGGAAGCACACTTATTGAATTGTTGAAAAATAGACAAATCCCTCAGGCTAGCTTTACTCTGAACATGGGTGGCCATGACTACAAGTTTGTGTCATTTAAGTGCATAGTGTATGCACTGTGTGAAGAAGAACACCAACCAGAACTATGCACATTATTCTGTGAATAGGATTCATAACATAAGTAGCAAAGATTGTGGCAACTACAGGTTTTTAAGTAAGTTTGCATGCACCCTAACTTTGGCTGGATTGAGACCCCTATATAGAATTGGACTCAGCAACTGATAACTTCCATTGGTAACAATAGTGAGAGTTTCACACCACCAGTCACCCTTGCAACTTGCTTGAAGTTAACTAACTCTGTAGGGAGGTGGAGTTAATTCATGGGACTGTCTAAGAATAAGGATGACCTATCAAAGGAAATCCGTGCATTCCAAGAAGCATTCCAGGAGACATTTTGTGAATGGAAGAAGTTTATGCCAGAAATTGGCTTTTAAAGAACATAGATATTACAGTATATAAGACAAGTGCAAGATTAGCATCTGTAGCTCCGTCGTCTTTACCCAAACCAGCAATCTGTTCTAGGCTACGAGCTGGGGAAAAGGTTTCAGGTTTTACTAGCCATCTGGTTTACCTATTGGTATACCAGTGGTAATAAATGACATCAGTATTTTCACAACCAAATGACATTGGTGGGATTCTATTACACCAGGGATATTTGGGTATATGAGCCCAAAGACGTTTCTAGTTAACAAGGTTACTGGTATTGACTTTGCTGAGTTAATAACAGATGTAGCAACCAATGTATGAATTTCAGTTTTTCCACAACATTGGGAAAAATGAGAGCTTCTATCCATGCCCACCAGACTAATGAGTCTCAAGTGTTTTATTTCCATTGCAGACAAATTAAGGGAGAAGGAAGGGGGCTTACCATGCCTTAGGCTTTATGCCATCAGAAGCCTCAGCATATCAAACCAATAGGAAATTTATTTTTATTTTTGAGGTTTAACATTCCCTGTGTAGATGAGATCTTCAAAAGAGCTTAGTTCACCATTTAGGCATCTGCCTAAACATTAAGGGAAGAGCTTCCCCCTGTTGAGTTCTTTGAAAAGCTAGTCTTACTGCAGTCTCACAGCCCTTTTCAAGGGTGGTGAAGGTGAATTTACTTCAAAGACTGCTTTGAGCTTCAAACCTTCTGTGTGATATCTTTATAGTCTGCTGCTTTAAAAATATACCATTTGTAGGTGAGTGAAATGGAAGGGAACAATAGGATATTGTGGCTCTTGATCCTTGCATTTGTTCATTTATTCTGCTATGCCAAAAGGGACCAGAGCCATTAGGTTGTTGCTTAATGCCTTCTTAAAGAATGGCAATCATGTGAGTCATCTGTGGGTCCTTTTGATTGAAGGTAATTATGAGCCATTCAGAAATATACTTTTTGGGAACACTGTTGAATCTGCTGTGGCCTTTGTAACCATTGATCCTCTCTGTCTGACAGAGTTGGAGTTGGAGGAATTCTTACTTTTCAAGAAGGTTCCAGAAGGTGGTGGTGGTAGCCTGCTGCTGTATTTTCCCATAGGGCGCTACACAGTTCTATGTTGTTTCCTATCCTTTTCAACATTTATGTGAAGCCACCAAGAGAGGTATTTGGAAGGCATGGCATTCAGTGCAATCAATGTGTGGTTGTCACACACTTGCTTCCCTCCTTTCTGTCACATACAACTGAGGTGACTTATTCCATATCACTGATGAGTTGGATGGCGGCCAATAAATTGAAGCCTATTAAAGATAAAACAGGTATTGATGGTAGGAAAATCTCTTGTTCAGGATAGTGGATAATGCCATTATATAGTTTAACCACTAGATGGCAATCTAATTAGTTGTATCTGCATGGAGTCAGGAGGAGCTGAGATGTTAAATACCTTGCTTGGCTTTGTGACCTCTTCCATGGGAGGTGAATAGCTATTCTGTTTCTTCTCTTTAGTTGGAGGGACTTTGCCACTGCTGTACTTGCCTTGGTGACTTTTGTACGTATTAGATTATTGCAATGCACTCTGTATGATATGGCTCTGAAGACTGCCAGGAAACTACTGCTGGCCCAGAAAGACTAGTGTGTGCAGGAGGGAACATATTACAACTGGTTTTAAACATCAGCACTCCGAAAAAGGTCGCTTACAAGTGCAATTCAGCATGATAGTGAGAGAGAACCATGGCTAGTCATAGAATACAAATTTGGACTAGATGGATCGGTGTTCCAACACAGTAGAAGAAGGCCTCATCTCATATACTTCTATTAACAACTAAATACATTTTAAATTGTTTTGGAAGCATAGCTGAGAAGAGATCTAGAAATGTAATACAAACATACACACCTACATAATGCATAACATAAATAGTGTGCCTGAAGAAAATATTAGGGCTGCCACAATGAATCATAAGAGTAATTAATATAATGCAAAATATTTTATACATTCTATATAAACATTATAATTATTTATTGCCCATATAAAATGAAAGCATCATCCATGCAACTAATAAAATCATCCACAACTGGGTTATGAGACTATTTCTGCCTATGATAGATGGGATATATTCCCTCATAAACCTGAATCAACGTTCCCAAACTTCTACCTACCATTATTGACAGGCTCAACCAAAACAGAATAAAATATAAAAATATGTAATATGGGAAAACTGCAGCAGGGCTTGAAAAACATCTAATACCAGTTTCCTCAAATGCTGCTGCTAGCACTTAGAATGTGTGTGTGCGCGCGTGTCACACACACATACTGTTCTGTGAAGGCTTAGTAGCTAAGATTGGGGAAAAAAGCTATCAAAACATCCTAGAGCAAAGAATTGAAAGCCTAGATGTAACTTAAATGACTCATCTAATCAATTTAACAATATGAGGGAAAAGAAATATAAGTTGTAGCTGGCTCTAAATTTGAGAAATAATGGTTCCTCTTAATAATCAGGTGTCTTCTTCCATTATTACTACTACCACTACTACTACTACTACTACTACTGCTACTACTAAGGTTTGCAGTGGTTTGGCCCATTAATCAGCCCACCAGGATTTGCCTCTAAAAGAAAGAAAGCAAAAAGCAGAATGAGAGGAGGACAATGTGAAAGTAAGCTGAAAGAGGGAGGGAGAAGCTTTGACTCACCTGTGCTTCCTCAGCAGCCAGGGAAGAGAGCAGCAAGCCCCAAAGGCGAGAGAGCAGAAGAAGCTGCAGCAGAAGCCCTGCCGAGCCCAGACTGCCACAACTGGTGGAGGTCTCCCATACCAGAAGCCAAGACAAACAACTGGGGGAAGCAACTTCCAGAGAGGTATTCCAAACAGGGAAGACTACAAAACCTGAACATCTTTCCAGTTGGCACCCTCGGGTGAGGCCTGAGAATCCAAAACAAGGTCAGCCACCATTTGGACTTCAAAGTGCCCCAGGGATGGAGAGAGTCCCCTGTGAGGGTTTAGTTCTCCCCCTGCCCTTTGCAGCTAGGAGCTGATGACAAACCTGACAATAAGAACACAGTGAAAACTCAAGACCGTGTTGAATAGTTGGACATAAACTCTTTCACGCCTGTGTCCAGATAAACTTTTATCTGGATAATTATGTTTACAATATAATGGAGAGAAACTTGGTATGACCCGAAGTTGTGAAAGACAAAATGTGGTCCAATGAATAGTGTTAGACTTGGATGTGAATATGTGAGTTTTAGTCAAGCTAGTGTCCATTGAGTGCCTTTGAGTTACTGTAGCTGTTCTAGGCCTCAGGGATTTAATCAGGATTTAATTTATAGTGTTATACTTTTATTACCAGAAAAGGGAAGCTTCTAGTGCTTGCCTAATGTATTGTCTCCACCATTTCCACAAACAGATTTGTAGTCTTTTTCTTGGCATAAAGAGGCTAGCATAGAAGGAACTTAGTATTTCAGGGCCTGAAGCCATTTCTTGAAACTTGTGTGTTTACTTGTCTATGAGTGGAAATTATAATTGCCTCTGTTGGCTTCTGTTCCACTGAAAAATTCCCATGTATATTAAATACTCGCAGTCGGATAGCTCATGCCAAAGAGCGTTTTGTACCCCAATCCTAAGCCTCGTCTATGAAAGTAACTTCCACTGAATGTTGGCCTTAGACCAGGGGTCAGCAACCTTTTTCAGCCATCATCCCTCAGACCATGTGGTGGGCCGGACTGTATATTTTTTTGGAGGGGAGATGAACAAATTCCTATGCCCCACAAATAACCCAGAGATGCATTTTAAATAAAAGCACACATTCTACTCATGTAAAAACACCAGGCAGGCCCCACAAATAACCCAGAGATTCATTTTAAATAAAAGGACACATTCTACTCATGTAAAAACATGCTGATTCCCAGACCGTCCACAGGCTGGATTGAGAAGGCGATTGGGCCACATTCGGCCCATGGGCCTTAGGTTGCCTACCCCTCCCTTAGGCTTTCTGTCAAGATAGGTTTCATCAACTTGGTGCTCTTTAGATGGCTTGGGCTTCAACTCCCTTCATTCATGAGTATTGGCCACGCTGGTGGGAGCAGATAGGAGTTGCAGTGCAAAACTCTGGAAGGCACCAGGTTGGGAGAGGTCGTTCTAAAATGTTAGTAGCAGGCCCACCCTTCTTGGGGCATAAACTTCAGTTTTAAAATAACATTGGGGGTAGGGAAATGCTGGTCACTCTCTAATCTGGTGCCTGAAGCCACTTTGCCATGCCTCATATAATAGGGCATCCTTGGATTCCACTGAATGAAGTCAATATACTTCATAGTTAGAGCTTGTTCTTTCTTCATGTTTTTAATCCTTGCGAATGTTGGAATGATTCATGGGCATTGACATGAAAAATCCACATCAATGTAGCAGGAAGATTATTTGGGTAGGGTATAGGGATGCTTAGTAAATTTCCCCCATTTGAATTTCTCCGTATATTTTGGGGTGCTGAATAATCTGATCTTGTTTGCAGAGTGGCACTGACACATTAGCGATTTGCAGTTTTTCTCTCTCTTTTGTTTTATTTCTGTACTTTGTCTAAGTCTGCAGTTTGCTTCAGTCTTCAGCCACATCTCTCCCCATTGTTATTGATTATCAAAGTACACAAGCACATATGTGCATTAATTAAAAACTGAACCAAAAGGAAGTCTTGGTATGACTGCATGGGGACTGTAAAGTGCAGCAAACTGGGCATGTACCAATTCCAAAATTGATTTTAGAAATTCTCCAAGTTAAAATAGGAAGGCAGGTGGAGTGGAACATGAGCCAAATCCAGCCCACAAAACAATAACAGAAGGGGACATCTGCTCATCCGTAGTGGGATACAAGATTTCTGTCAGCTCCTGCTCACAGATATTGTCTGCAAAATTCACGTGTGTCAGATCTCGACATCTGACTTACTGTCTGCCTTTTTATTCCAATGGTAACACTTTCCATATGGAGAATTGCTTCAGTGAACTCTCACTAAGAATACAACTTGTGCTGCAACCAGCCCAATATGAGTTTTTGCATTTAAGTAGAAGCAAGAGAAAAAACACTTTATTTTGGGACAGTACCATTTCAGGTGAGAAAAAGTGTGTGTGTGTGTGTGTGTTATGTAAAAATATTCTTCCATTAAAAGGTTTTCTGTGTCTGAGGGAAAGGGGAGGAGGAAGCGCAAAAGATGAGATCAAATATTCTTGTTCACATCCTCCTTGGCGTTCCTGCCTTTAGTGTAGATGAGTTTGCTGCATCCCCTCACTCCTCACTAGGACTGGGCGATATATCAATATATTGTCCAAAATCGGTTTGAAGTCCATATTGTGGTATTGGTTTCATAATTTTTGACCTGGCAATATATTGTGAATCAGTGTGTGTGTGTGTGTGTGTGTGTGAGAGAGAGAGAGAGAGAGAGAGAGAGAGAGAGAGATGCAAAAAACCATGGGGAAAATCATGAAGCCAGCCCAGGCTTCTCCTGCAGCCCCTGTTAACTCTGCCAGCTCAGCTCTCCCCTGCATGGGAGAGCGAATCACAAAAGCAGGCACTGGCAAAAATCACAGTGCAGAAAAAAACCATGAAGCCAGCACAATACCAAATCAAACACATCTTTACGAAAAATACACTAAGGATGAACCCTACAAGAGAAGTATTAAATATTATTGGATTCTGGGTAATACAGGAAACTGGTTCTGTTCATGGAGCAATTGGGATTATATTTGCCCTTCTGTGATTTTAAGACAGATATTGATGATTAACTTCTACCAGACACAGTATTTCTTATGTAAATATTCAAATGCAGTCATGGCTGATTAGGCAACTCAAACATTCCTCCCTTAGCTTAGCCTTTGTTTTCATTCAAACATTACATAAGGTATCCTTGATAACACCAGTGTCATGCAGCCTTGCTTTCCTTTTATGCCATCTTTAAATTATGCTCGATAGTTAGAGGCCATATTTAGTTAGAGCAGTTTTTAGAGGTTAATCCGAGCTAAGGTAATTTAAATATTGGCAGAGAGCTGTAGACCAGGCGTCCATAAAACCCCTGTACAAAGTGAAGAGATTGATTTTCTTTTTGCTAATAAAAACAAACAGTTGTGTCTCCCATATGGTATCCTCTTGTAAAATATTTACATCTGAAAGGCACCCAGATCCTTACTGAGGACTGCAACTTAAACCGTGTTGGTAAGGAGGGAGAGGGCAATCAGAAAGGCGCTTAGCCCAGCTTCTGGACCCCCCTCCCTTTTCATGTTGTATATAAAGCAGGGGCTATGGGCCACCTTCTGCTCCCACAATAAAGGCAAGTAATCTTTCCTAGTTTATGCAGGCTTGAAATAATAGTATCAGATTAATATTAAAATAATAATAATAAAAATAAAGCAGTTGTCAGCAAGCACTTGTTACGTGAAGCTTGAGATTTTAATTCTACAGAGCTTGCCTGCTTTCATGATGAGTGTTGTTTTGCCCCTATGAGTATGGCAGGGGAAGTATTTGTCCCCCCACCCTGTTTTCAGTGGTGTCATGGAAATTTTTGAAGTGCAGGTGCTGTCCCAATAGCCCCCACAACCCTGCTACCAAGGGTGGGCAAAAATGCAGGGAGCTGTGTTATTTGTGTGTGCCTATAGCTATATGATCAGAAGGTCGGTGGTGTGAATCCCCGCAACGGGGTGAGCTTCCGTTGCTCGGTCCCTGCTCCTGCCAACCTAGCAGTTTGAAAGCACGCCAAAAGTGCAAGTAGATAAATAGGTACCGCTCCAGCAGGAAGGTAAACGGCGTTTCCGTGTGCTGTTCTGGTTTTGCCAGAAGCGACTTAGTCATGCTGGCCACATGACCCGGAAAAACTGTCTGCGGACAAACGTCAGCTCCCTCGGCCAGTAAAGCGAGATGAGCACTGCAACCCCAGAGTTGTTCGTGACTGGACTTAACTGTCAGGGGTCCTTTACCTTTTTTTATATCTATATGACACACACACACACACACACACACACACACAGAGTAGAAGCAGTAGTCTGTAGCATAATGTCCAATTTATCAGGACCTGCTGATTGCCCTTGTATAGTGTGCTTGCCTTCTTCTCTGACTGCCTCCATACTAATCTGCCACAAACAATTGTAAAACTTGAAAGCCTTATTATCAGCTCATTTGGTTGCCAAGGTCCGCCACTGGCACTCTAGCAGATGATGTCATTGCTCCTATTTTGAAAAAAGTCCCACACTCACCCACCGCTGTCTGTTTTGCCTCAAATTGCCCTACATCTTCTGGTCACATTCATGCAGGCTAAAATAATGTATCATGTCAAACCTTAGTTTATTAAGCTTGGCAGTATATCCAGGTTGACAAACAGTAGCTTGTGACTGGCTAGAACACCAGAAAAAAAAGCATGTTTGGTGTGATGTGTCAGTTGGCAAACCTTGGTTACAACTCTTACAGTGGTGCCCCGCAAGACGAATGCCTCGCTAAACAAAAAACCCGCAAGACGAAAGGGTTTTCCGATTTTTTAGCGGCTTCGCAAAACGAATTTCCCTATGGGCTTGCTTCGCAAGACGAAAGCCCATAGGGAAATCTCCGGAGACAGCGGGGAAGCGCAGCGCGCCTTCTCCTCTGTTCCCGGACCTGTCCTAAGGCTGGCGGTGGGAGGTCCGGGAACAGAGGACAAGGCGCGAAGGGCTTCTCCTCTGTTCCCGGGGCTTGCGGTGGGAGGAGGGTTTTTCCGAACAGCCTTCTGAATGTTGGCGGTGGGGAGGAAAGCCCTCCTCCCACCGCAAGCCTTCAGGACAGGTCCGGGAACAGAGGGGAAGGTGCGCAGCGCTTCTCCTCTGTTCCCGGACCTGTCTTGAAGACTTGCGGTGGGAGGAAGGTTTTCCTCCCCACCGCCAACATTCAGAAGGCTGTTCTGAAGGCTGGCGGTGGGAAGAAAAGCCCTTCTCCCCCGCCAGCCTTCAGAAGAGTTCCCGCCTAGGCTGCGGATAGCAGCCTGCTCCTCGCGCGGGGCAGACATTCGCCGCTTGGGGAGCCCTCTGGACCTCTTCTGAAGGCGGGCGGGGGGCAAAAGTCTTTGTCCCCCCTGCCTGCCTTCCCGGGGGCTTTTAAATCGCCCTGGGACAGCGGAGAATTCATCCGCTGTCCCGGGCGCCCGCCAGCATTTTAAGATCGCCCCGGACAGCGGAGAAGTCTCCGCTGTCCCGGGAAGGCAGGCGGGGGGAAGCAAAGACTTTCGGCCCCCCCCGCCGGCCTTCAGAAGAGGTCGGGGGACAGACTGTCCCCGGACCTGGTCTGAAGGCGGTTTCCATAGGAACGCAATGATTGATTTTCAGTGCATTCCTATGGGAAACCGTGCTTCGCAAGACGAAAAACTCGCAAGACGAAAAGACTTGCGGAACGAATTAATTTCGTCTTGCGAGGCACCACTGTACTTCCTCTCTGAAGACTGCCACAGCATAGAGAAAGGAATGGATGGAAAATGTAAAATCCACAATGAGCTCTTGCTGCTAGTTCCTTAAACAGGGCTGGCTCAGTACTCTAATCTATCTGGCTGGTTGGTTCCCTATATATAGTAGATCCCAGTACGAGCAGTAAAAACATTACTTTTATATGGGAAATGATTAACAAGACTAATTTACATCTTTAAAATCGAATTCTGTTTCAAACCACCTGCAGTTCCCTCCCTATGTCTTCTTGAACCCTGTACGTCAGCAGCAGCTGATTCAGACTCAGGAAGAAAACCATGCCCTTCTACCATAAGCTGGCCCCTTTTTCAAGGAGGGGCGGAATGACACCCTTGGATACAGCTTAAGCAGCAGTAGTGTAACCCATAGCCAGATATATGCTTGGGGACAAGGATAATAATAATAATAATAATAATAATAATAATAATAATAATAATAATTTGTTATTTATACCCCGCCCATCTGGCTGGGCCTCCCCAGCCACTCTGGGCGGCTTCCATAGAAACCAAAAATACAGTAAAATATCACACGTTAAAAACTTCCCTGAACAGGGCTGCCTTAAGATGCCTTCTGAATCTCAGGTAGTTGTTTATTGCTTTGACATCTGCTGGAAGGGCATTCCACAGGGAGGGCGCCATTACCGAGAAGGCCCTCTGCCTGGTTCCCTGTAGCTTTGCTTCTCGCAATGACGGAACCGCCAGAAGGCCCTCGGCGCTGGACCTCAGCGTCCGGGCAGAACGATGGGGGTGGAGACGCTCCTTCAGGTATTTAGATCAGACACTCCATGGGGACAGCAACCTGTAATAATAATAATAATAATAATAATTTATTATTTGTACCCCGCCCATCTGGCTGGGTTTCCCCAGCCACTCTGGGCGGCTTCCAACAGAGATGAAAAATACACTAAAATGTCACATATTAAAAACTTCCCTGAACAGGGCTGCCTTCAGATGTTTTCTGAATGTCAGGTAGTTGTCCATCGCCTTGACATCCGATGGGAGGGCATTCCACAGGGCGGGCGCCACCACCGAGAAGGCCCTCTGCCTGGTTCCCTGCAACTTGGCCTCTTGCAGTGAGGGAACCGCCAGAAGGCCCTCGGAGCTGGACCTCAGTGTCCGGGCAGACCGATGGGGGAGGAGACGCTCCTTCAGATATACTGGACCGAGGCCATTTAGGGCTTTAAAGGTCAGCACCAGCACTTTGAATTGTGCTCGGAAACGTACTGGGAGCCAATGTAGGTCTTTCAAGACCGGTGTTATATGGTCTCGGCGGCCGCTCCCAGTCACCAGTCTAGCTGCCGCATTCTGGATTAGTTGTAGTTTCCGGGTCACCTTCAAAGGTAGCCCCACGTAGAGCGCATTGCAGTAGTCCAAGCGGGAGATAACCAGAGCATGTACCACTCTGGCGAGACAGTCTGCAGGCAGATAGGGTCTCAGCCTACGTACCAGATGGAGCTGGTAAACAGCTGCCCTGGATACAGATTTGACCTGTGCCTCCATGGACAGCTGTGAGTCCAAAATGACTCCCAGGCTGCGCACCTGGTCCTTCAGGGGCACAGTTACCCCATTCAGGACCAGGGAATCCTCCACACCTGCCCGCCTCCTGTCCCCCAAAAACAGTACTTCTGTCTTGTCAGGATTCAACCTCAATCTGTTAGCCGCCATCCATCCTTCAACCGCCTCCAGACACTCACACAGGACCTTCACCGCCTTCACTGGTTCTGATTTAAAAGAGAGGTAGAGCTGGGTATCATCCGCATACTGATGAACACCCAGCCCAAACCTCCTGATGATCTCTCCCAGTGGCTGCATGTAAATGTTGAAAAGCATGGGGGAGAGGACAGAACCCTGAGTGAGAGCCCAGGGGTCTGAACACTCATCCCCCCCCACCACTTTCTGAACACGGCCCAGGAGGAAGGAGTGGAACCACTGTATGACAGTGCCCCCAGCTCCCAGCCCCTCAAGACGGTCCAGAAGGATGTTATGGTCGATGGTATCAAACGCCGCTGAGAGATCCAGCAGAACTAGGAAACAGCTCTCACCTTTGTCCCTAGCCCGCCGGAGATCATCAACCAGTGCGACCAAGGCAGTTTCAGTCCCATGATGAGGCCTGAATCCCGACTGGAAGGGATCCAAATCATGCCCTCAATAACACCGTTCTGCTATTATTGGCATCACATAGATTGACACAGGTCGCTGGTCCTGGTCCAGGTCCAGCTAATACTGCATTAGTTGGCCTTCATGCTGAACAAGGTCCCAGTAAATACATGAGATATATACAGAGGTGCCGAGTCACTCTGCTTTGCAGCACGTATACACTGCCGAAAATGGGAACCAAAATAATTCTCTTATGAAATGATCTGGGTGGAATCTGGCACTGTTGCACGCACAGAATGGCTGCTGCTGGAGTGGAAGTGAAAGCTAAGAGGAGAGAGAATGAGATCTCTGCCTATTTCCACCTTCCCCCTAAAATCAGCTCCAGAGAGTTGGGGGACCCTCCAAAACAAAGTGGAAGGTGGTGTGGGGGGGGTGTGGGGGTGTAGGCTGTAGCTAGCAGTCTCTTTGCTAGATCAAACTACCTTCTGTGAGAACAAGGACCTCAACTGCATCCCACCATTTTCTTCTTCTTTTACTTCGCCAGATTATTTTTTTTAAACATTATTTGGTGGTTGGATGCTTTCCCACACACGATAAAAAGGCTATTTCCTCTTTCAGTTATTTATCGTCAAGATCTTGAAGCACATGTTGCTGTTTAAGTGGGAACAATTATGTACTCTTGGTGGGAGGCTGTAATGTTCTTTTGTAGGGTGGAGCCAAAAGATGGTCCAGGAAAGCTGTATCTCTTTATTACATGGAATGCTTGGACTTGGTTGTACAGTTTATATAGAAAATAATAAATTGTCAGGAGCTGGGAAGTGAGAAACACCCACCCATCCCTCCCCAAGATATGTGTGTGTGGGGGGGGGAGAGAAATGCCTTTATTGGCTAGAAAGAGTGTCGGGATTAATAGTTAAAACACCACATGAACCTCACAGTGGTCTGATTTTCTGAGTAAGGGCTTTCCTCTTGACATGCACATATGGAAAACATGGTGTATAAATAACAGGATCTCTAGTTTTTCTTAGGAAACCATTCCTTTTAAAACAACAACAACATTAGTATGGAAGGCTAGTACAATGCTTTCAGGTTGTACTGTTCTCTTCATATTTTAGGCCATCGCCTTCTAGGATTTGAACTGATCTGATCTTATTAGAAAAAGTAAATCTACATTTCTAAGCATACTTACTTATCTGGGAGCCAGCCCTGCTGGAATCAGTTGGGTTACTTCTGAGTATGTACAGGTGTGTAAGAACACACAGTTATTGATTTCATTTCATTCTATCAGTCAATACAACTTATTGTATGGCTTATCTAACCCATGAGTGGGCAACTTCTTTTTTCTGTTAAGGGATGCACTCCTTTAGGGACAAACTGCCAGGCCAGCATACTGGCAGTGGGGGTGGTTTTCTGAGCTAAAAGTGGACACCTTCTATATCTTTCTACCAGCTCCTTCCCCCCTGTTTCCCCTGCCACCCGGTCATTGCAACCCACGTGAAATTAGGCCATGGGGTATGGGCTGCCCACCCTGGTTAACCCTTTTAAAAAGCTGTCTAAGGAAGTAGCTGTCGCCACATCTTTTTAGGATCGTAAGAATAAAATTCTGATACTAGGCAGGCAGAGGCGTGAAGTCCTTAAAACATGTCTGCAATCCATTGGATGCCCTCTTCTGTTTGCAGAGGAGAAACCTGATCCGTATCAAAACAGAATGTCGTGATCGTTGTGGCATAGATTGTCTCTTCATGTTTTCTTTTAGCAGCTACACAGGAGGTATCCAGAACACTGTGTTATTGCCGAAAGCACTGCTTCTGCAAGTTGCAAATTAAATCAGAATGGTTAACTCTCTTTTATTGCAGTGTCTTTGGCCCCCTTTAACCCTTGTGCGGCTTTTGGAATAGCTGTTGGCAAATTTGAGTCCTCCAGGCAGAAGGGCGCACAAAAGATCGGCTACATCAGGGTTGTGACCCTGTGTTAATAGAGACACTTTTATTATGCGGTTATCAAATGACTTCCTTTTGCTTTATCCTTAATGCTGGCTGGTATAATAGTCTTGTCAAAAGTTATTTTCTGGCACGAAAAAGGATCATGACTTTCTGACATCAGCTTTTGTGGAGCCTGCCTGCCTTTCATATTTCCCGTCTGCATGCTTGGTATGAAATTTGTTTGTTTATTTGTTGCACTGATAGGCATCTGTTTCCAAATATCCACATTCTGTGAAAATTCAGTTCAAAGTGGGCCACATTCATAGAGCACAGCTACTTTCTCTTTTCCAAACCAACCCTCAAAATATAGTTTCAATACTGAATCATTCTGTTCTCTGTACAGTTTTTACTGATCTCATTATCCAAGAGGTCAATTTGCATAAGCCCTTTATAATCAGCTGGGCTTGGCCAGGGCTGCTTCGAAAAGGGAGTTGGGAGTTAATGGGCAACCTCAACTCCCCAACATGCCCTCTTGCAAGTTTCCGCTCTCATGATCACTTCTCATCCCCACCCTAGACCTTGGGAATGAATTGGACCTGGTTGTTGAGTGAAAGCAACTTCAGGAACTAGCTGGATGGAAACGTAATACTTGCTGAGATAGTATACCTGTGTCTGGAAACTTCCACTTCAGACAGCAAGTGGACACTTGAGTCAGTGATTCTCCATAAAAATATTAGGTAAAGGTGAATGGACCCCTGACCATTAGGTCCAGTCATGGCCGACTCTGGGGTTGCGGCGCTCATCTCGCTTTATTGGCCGAGGGAGCTGACGTACAGCTTCTGGGTCATGTGGCCAGCATGACTAAGCCGCTTCTGGCGAACCAGAGCAGCGCATGGAAACGCTGTTTACCTTCCTGCTGGAGTGATACCTATTTATCTAGTTGCACTTTGACGTGCTTTCAAACTGCTAGGTTGGCAGGAGCAGGGACCGAGCAACGGGAGCTCAGCCCATCGCGGGGATTTGAACCGCCGACCTTCTGATCGGCAAGCCCTAGGCTCTGTGGTTTAACCCACGGCACCACCTGTGTCCCTTATTAAAATATTACCTGCACATAAAAAAGCTAGCATAGCAGAGGGAGGGCTGGGTTAGATCCCTTTCCTCAGACATGTTAGGTTTTTTAAAAATCTTTTGTTAGTTTTTTTATTTTGGTTTGGAAAAACAGTATTCCCCCCCCAAAAAAAAAAATTTAAAAAAAAATTCTGCCATCTGAGGTAGCACAAGCTCACCTATTCATTGAGAAGAAAGTTTAAGCAGAACCTTAAAGGGGCAGCTTTCTGGCCTGGACTATAGCATTCCATGGTGTTGCACACTGCCTGGCCTGGCAAGCTGCCTCTGCAGAGGGAGTGGATGTGGGGGTGAGGATGCCACTTGTTGATGGATCCAGACTTGATAACTGCAGTCTCTGGGGGTCCAGACTTGAGAGCTGAAGCTCAGTGGATTCCTGGGTGTTGGGTTTAGACTCAGTTGTGAGTCTTGAGCCTAGTTCCTTCTAAGCATAAGCACCACTGCTCCCTCCTCTCTGTCCACTGCTACTGGATCTCTGCTACTGGAACTCAGGGTTGTGATATTTGTCATTTTATCATGAGGAGGCACTTTTTAACTAGATCACTTTACAGCACAAACTTTGGATAAGCAGAATGGGCACCATATGGTAATTATTACACTTTATTAAAAATAGTTGTATGAAGCAGTCCTAATTGACCCAGAGTTTGGAAAACAGAAGCTTGAAAAAAATAGGGGTTCAGTCAGCAAGCAGCTATGTATTATTCACATCTTTTGATAGCCAGTTCATAAAGCAGAACTGGGATTACAGTACTTTCTGAGTCTATGACTGAGAATTGAAAACAACTAATCATTTGAGGATTTCTTCCTATAGGGAATATATTTATACGTAAGCGATGAACAGAAATATGAGGTGGTAACGCTGAATACTCTGTGGCATGTGGAACGTGGAACAGCAGCTTTCCTGCCAAATAGACTAGACCAACAGTGGTGAACATGACCATTCCTACATATTTGGGATGTCAGCCACATGCTAAAATTCCAAACAATCAAGTCTGTCTTTTTTTATTACTTAGGGAGTCTGTTTTAAATTTAGTTAGAAAATGAAATGATTAAATGTGGCTCACTACCAAGTATGGAGAACTTTTCTGCAATGGATGTATTTGAGCTTACATGTAACAATGACTAAATGACTACCTTTTCATAAAATGATTTAAATTAAAATGGAACTTTGCTGCCTCAATGGCTGCAGTCCAAAGCACATTTCTTAGTGGACAGTTAGCCAACATGGTGCCATCCAGATGTTGTGGACTACAGCTGCTGCCATCCCTAGCTATTGGGCATCCTGGCTGGGGCTGATGGGAGATGCAGTCCACAACATCTGGAGAGCTACCCCTGACTTTGTATAAACATGTTTTGTATACACATGCTTTTAATTACCCAGTTTCCTAACCACACACCCCATGTTATTAGGATGAAGCAAAACTGATGTGTTTAAGGACAAGTTGTCTGAAGCATAGCCATGTGCAAGGCAGGTAGGCAGAATGTTGGTAACTGACAGATAGGTAGTCTGGGGGAAGCAAAGAAAGGTAGGCACTGGACAGGGAGCCAGGTATAATAATAACAATAATTTATTATTTATACCCCGCCCTTGGTCAAAACTAAGAAAACCAATTTCGATAGGGACAAATGTAAGATTTTGCACTTAGATAGGAATAGCCAGCTGCAACATTATAAGATGGGGGGCACATGTCTTGCCAGTAGTACATTTGAAAAGGATATAAGGAACTTAGTAGACCACAAGCTTAACATGAGTCAACAGTATGATACAGCAGCAAAAAAGAAGAAAAAAAAAGATAATGCTGTGTTAGACTACATCAACAGAAGTATAGTGTCCTGATCAAGGGAAGTAATAGTACTGCCTTGGTCAGATCACAACTGGAATACTGTGTCCAGTTTTGGGTGCCCAAATTTAAGAAGGATATCAACAATTAGGAACATGTGCAGAGGAGGGCCTAAGATGATCAAAGTTCTGGAAACCAAGCCTTATGAGGAACAGTTGAAAAAGCTGGGTATGTTTAGCCTGGAAAAGAGGAGACTGAGAGGAGATATGATAGCCACTTTCAAAAATCTAAAGGGCTGTCATATGAAGGATGGAGCAAGCTTGTTTTCTCCTGCTCCAGAGGGTAGTACTCAAACCAAGTTAAGAGAAAGAAGATTCCGAGTAAACACCAGGAAGAACTTTCTGATGGTAAGAACTATTAAGTAGTGGAAAGGACTCCTTCGGGAGGTTGTGGGCTCTCCTTCCTTGGAGGTTTTTAAGCAGAGGTTGGATGGGCATCTGTCATGGATGCTTTAGCTGAGGTTCCTGCATTGCAGGGGGGTTGGACTAGATGACCCATGGGATCTCTTCCAACTCTACAATTCTGTGTTTCTGTGATTAACTCATCTGGAATGTTAAGCATGCTTTGGAGGGAGTTTGTGGACAAGACTGTTAAAAAACAACAACTACTGTTAATGACTATCTTGACAAAACAAGACAAGTTGACAAAACAATGACAAGTTGATTGTGCCATAAGATTTGATGGACTAGAGCCCCCTTATTAGATGCACGAAGTGTTGTTGGGAGGTATAGATAGGAGAAAGTAAGCAGTGGATTTAAATGGCAATGGAATGTAGAAAATTCAGTTTCCCGTAGTGGAACAGGAAAACCATTATTTGTCTTGATGCCCAAACAAATAAAATCGAACCTTGGTATTAGTTCTAATTGAGCTATTTCACTGGAATTTTCCTTCTGAAATATCATTTTTAGAAGATGGCAGCTTTCAAGTCAGTGACAGTGTGTCCAGGGAATGTCCCCTAGAGTTTCTGAAATAGATGAATGGGATATTTCTATGAGTAAGTGGAGGTTGGCTACAAGTACTACAAAGGCTGCCATAAATGTGCGTAATGGGCACATAAATGTGAAATGGCCCAGCGTTAACACTTACTGTGTTTTAGAGTCTAATTTCTGTTGTAAAGTCTATTTTCTGCCCCTGGTCAGAATAATGCTCTTGAAATTATGGTTCCAGAAAAAGGCGTATGTAAGGCCTCCATTGATGCTTTTTTGGCTTGAATAGGTTGGCAGTGTTGCAACAAGTTTAACAGGGCCTGTATCCAGACTTATGACTCTGTTACAGCTCTGTACTTACTGATCACTTTCTGTTCTTCTCAATTACTGTAAACTGTGGTTTTCTGTGATAATGATCTTGGCCCTTCTTACTTAATAAGTAGGTCAAATTCAGAAACTGAGCTAGAAAATAGCCGAAAATAGCCCATATGTATCAACTGCTGTGTTTTCAGGTGTGGATGTAAGTCTGCACAATGCTGAATGTGCAAAATATCCTTGATTCTGCAACAACTGGGTCAGTGGGATAGGATTATAGTCTGACTGTAACCCACAAACCTCTTACTCTGGTATAATCCTATGTTTGCCAACTGGCCTTTTCTAAATTGGCACAGCTGGTATTTTTGTTTCCCAGATGGTATCATCTCCCATCCCTCAATTCTATATTTGTGGAAGCCAAGAGCTGGTTTTAAATACAAATGCTTGTATAAATGAATGCCTGTATATTCAAATGAGCAATGGCTACTTAATCCCAGCTAACCCTCCCACCTAAATAATCCTGATGTGTATTCATAGAATTCAACATGACATCCCCAGAGTAAGAAATACTTGAAATGTAGGGCAGATTTAAATATTAGGAAGGAGACTCACTTCAAATATCACACCAACCAGATTCTTAACCATAGTTTAGAACCAAAACCATAATCTAAGGTAAACCATAGCGTGAAGCTGCTTTTCCCATCTACTTTCATCTTTCAACACTCTTGCTTCTGTGGTTCAGATAATTCTGCTTTGTCAATTCGGACACCACAACAAACCATAGTTAGTACATTCTCTGGTTTGTAAGCTCACCTCATACTGTAGCTTTTGATTTTTGCTTCTTAGCTCATTAGATGTCCTGGTCTGTCAGTTCAGACACCAGTCTTAAGTATAGTTAAGCTTCTTTAACCACAGGGATGCACACATTCAGCCATTGTGGGAGGACTGAATGGTGCTATAGTTGAAATAGACCTCAGATGAGTGTTCACTTACCACAGATATCAGACCTAAAATTCTAGATTGCCTTTCCTCTAGTGTGTTTGTTGTCTTTGTTGCTTGAGTGTTTGAAGTATTTTACTGACACGCATTGCTTCAAAAGCCCCATCAGTTAATAAATCAATAAATCTATCTGTATGGAGAATTAGTTCTGAATGAAGAGGTTTACCTTATGAATGGTTTTGTGTTAGACCAGGGATCAATATTGTTAGATCTCTATAGGTTTTCCAGCCTTATGATTCTTCCAGGTATGTGATTCTGCTACATTGGGTGCCTGCAGAAATATAGATTATATTTTTTAAAATCTGCAAGTTTTGTATATAAAAATTAGTTCCTTTGAAACAAAAAACAAAAATACAATTTGAATAAAGCCTATCAAATTCAGGGTATAGTCCACTATCAGCAGGCTACATTGGCTTAGTTATGGTAGTTTTGTTTTATATGACTTTTCTTGTGTATGCTTGCCCAGCATATTAACATATACTCCCTGCTGAATCTATTTCTCTTCCTGATACATGTTTAAAGGCACTTAATGGTTTACTGGACACTATTCGAAAGCACCTCCGGGTGCAAGTAGATAAATAGGGACCGCTTACCAGCGGGAAGGTAAACGGCGTTTCCGTGTGCGGCTCTGGCTCGCCAGATGCAGCTTTGTCACGCTGGCCACGTGACCCGGAAGTGTCTCCGGACAGCGCTGGCCCCTGGCCTCTTAAGTGAGATGGGCGCACAACCCCAGAGTCTGTCAAGACTGGCCCGTACGGGCAGGGGTACCTTTACCTTTACCTTTATGGACATCAAGGAATTTTTGAACAGTTCATTTCTGCATCTGTGGAGAATTCCAAGAACTATGCTAAATAATGATTATTCACTTAGGGCATATGTACATTTAAGGCAAAACCATATAAGATTCCAGGGATGCCCGCATAACACCCTATATGCCTGTCATATATATTTAATAGATAGCATAAGAGGCCTTGTCCTTGCCTTGAGATTGTTCCCCAGGCAATCTCACCAGCAGCTATGCTCACAAATAGCACTACTGGTTTAATTGATGGGTTTGATGACCCAGCTTTATGGCTCTAGTGCTTATGCCTCAGTGTGTGCTCAGCCAGTGCCCTTTAATTGTGCAGTCAATTAATTTTATTCTCCAATATGCATGACAAAAGTCGTTGCCATCTCAGTAGCATTTCACATTAAACAATCTAATAACAAAGAAAGCAAAAGAGAAAGCCCCAACTCTAAAACAGAGACACACATTTGGTAGCCACTTGCATCTTCCTGACTTTACTTGCTTTCCTTAATCATGATTGTAAATTGTACCTTGGCTAGGGAGTTAAGATAACAATCTTTATATGGTGAACAGGCAAACTACATTAATTCAGTTAGCTTCAGAGAGAAGTTGCCATACAACTAGCCTGCATTTTAGATGGGATAGGGCAGAGCTTTCCAAACTTTTCATGCTGGTGACACACTTTTTAGACATTCATCATTTTGCGACACAGTAATTCAGTTTTACTAGCAAACCGGAGGTTTAACGAACCCTTTCCAGCCCTGGGAGGAGCATGGGGAATGTTCATGCGACACACCTACACACTGCAGCTGACACACTAACGTGCCGTGATACGCAGTTTGGAAAGCTCTGGGACAGGGCATGACAAATATGGAAGTCATACATAAGTCAGATTTTCTCTTCCCTTTTTTATATCTTTTCATCTTCACCTACTCTCCTTTGCATTTATATGGATATATTGTCTGCAACAAGCAGGGGCATGTACTGTATCCATCACCACCTAATGAAGCACCTGTGTTGTGCATGTCAACTCTAGTGATCATTTGTGCATTGCACAATTGTTTGAAGACTTGATTTCTGTTATTCTTTTTTTCTTTTTATTGATTCTATATGTAGCTTATAATTGATTTTAAAAGTTGATATTGGGAGAGGGGAGGTGTCCCTAATTCACAACATCCTACTTTCCTGATCCACCACACTGTGAGTCTGTCATGACCCAGAAACAGAATGCAAGATGCAGCTATGAAGATGAAGGGGATGGACTATGGAAATAAAGAAAGCGTGATTCTCAGTAACTAGTGGCATTGGGTGCAGCTTAAGTCTCAATTAACTGATATATTTGAGTGCACTCCTTTACTAAGTGAATGCTTTCCACCCAGTCCTACTGGAGAAAATTAATGGCTATGCTCCATGAAATGCTGAAATAAGAGCAAAAGCTGAGTGACATGGATCCTACTGAAAGGCATCTCTTGCAATATTCAATTGATCTTCCTCCACACACCCCCACACCCTAACAAAATGATAATCATTATGATGGTAAATAAATGTGACCTAGCCTTAAAGCTAAAGATACAAATATATATATGTACAATATGTGTGTGTGTGTTCATGTGAGTCTGTGCATGTGCAGGCGTTTGCATGTCTGGCTATGAGACCTGGGCATAAGTGATACTGAACTCTCTGGGACTTTGTTCTGAATGTACATGCACAGTATTGTGCTGCAAATTGTTACATGGAGATAATGTATACATATATGTCCATGTGCAATGCATCAGTATATTGAATATTCTGCTGTAGTACATTCTTTGTTTTAAAAAGCCCTTGTCCTATCTATCTGCGTGTATGTCATCTGGTTGTAAAAATATTGATGCTTATAGTCCATAATGGTCTTTGGAGAAAATCTATTTGATTGTACACAGGGGCAAAATGCATTTTTAAAGAGCCATAGTCTATTTGCGTAAGAAATATTGGCAGAAGGCTTACACGCGATAGCTAGTCGCTGCTGTTTTGCAGTCAATGTGAGTGATAAAGGATTGAGCAAGGCTAGTGTGACGTTAGTTTCTCTTACCCATGGAGATCTCCTGGAAAAGTAATTCACATCCAGGGGTCAGCTCCAACCAAATAATTTCTCCCTGAATTTGAATATGTGCCGCACAAGCCCTTTTATTCCAAAGTGGTTCTGAAGTCTTCTTGTCCTGTATTCTTAGGAACATAAGAAGATGCCTGCTGGATGAGGCCAAAGGCACTCTGTTCTCATAGTGGCCAACCAGATGCCCAAGGGAATCCCACAAGCAGGACCTGAATGCAACAGCACCTTCCCCACATGTGCTCCCCAGCAATTGGTATTCAGAGGCATACTGGGCCTGGCAACAGAGCTAGAACATCGCTATATCCTCCATTGATTTGTTTAACCCTTTTTAAAAACCATCCTTGCCTTTCCATTTCTTGTTTCAAACTAAAGCTCTGGGAGATAAGTCATGCTGGGAAGCAAATATTACAAGCAAATATTAATACATGCAAACAGGACTGCATAGAGGTCTTTCCACCTTGTAGCAGGAATCAAGGATAGACTAGCCAAAAAGGTCTTTATTCTGTGCTTCTCTGTAGGCCTGGCCTTGGGATGCTGGGCTCTAGGCTCTAGGCCCAGGATAGCTGCCACTTATGGCCTCACCAGCCAGGTGTGATGTTCTGGGTAAGCTGCCATATGCTGCTTTGTGCGTAAAGAATATATACTTGTTTACTTGTGTGTTGCATCTGAGTTTTTAAAGGGATTGATTGGCAGGATCGCAGGGTCGACACCAGGAAACCTGAAGACATGTATGACAAAATTTCCGAAATGCATATGACAAAATTTGGCTCCATTTCTTAGATCGTTGGGTTGCAATCTTTCCAAGAAAATGCTTCCTGTTTTGTTCTGGTGCTATCAGCTAGTTGAAAATGTGTGCCATCTAAAATGAGTGCTAGTGTTGCTCATTGGTCTAGGTAATAGAACAGGCTAGTCCAATTTCATAAGTATCTTAATTTGCTACTTCTTTCCTTCAAAATCATCTGGATTTTAGCCTTTTAAATAGTACATTTAAATGGCAGTTTGTGACCATTCTTAACAGAACTTTAAAAAAATAAAATCCAAAACTTTCATTGCAGTCAGTGGAAGAAAGAACAAGCCTGGTTCAGCAAGATCATTAATTTGTCTTCTGTTGAACTTTTCCATCAGTGTTTTTTTTCAAAAAATTAAAGTTTTCAATTGCTGTATTTTTTTCTGTGCTTTACTCATTTTTTTAAAGGATTAATGCGCTGTATTTTTTAGGCATTGGGGGAGTTGGTTTTCTCTTCCCGAGGCAAGAGGGAGGCATAGACAATAAGTGAGCTGTAGTAGTAGCGGTTGTTGTGGGAGGACTGGCACCATGCACAGAACGCTAGCAGCTGCTGCTGCTATTTATGTTCCAAAAGTTATTTATTTGCTTTAGGTGGTCTGTTGCACTGGGGGAGTGGGGAGTGGGGCTCCATCAAATGCTTCTCAGAAGCATTTGAGCAAATTGGCCTGTTCACACTGTACTCTGTCCAGCATGTCCTTCAAACTAGATTGTTCCAAAACCAGTGGATTCAGCTGGAACTTAAACTTTAACTTAGATTAATGTCAGCAAAGGAATGCAGCCTTTATCCAAATTGTATGTTAGCTTGAAATACTGTTTGGATAAGCATTACTGGATGCTAATAATGTGAAACAAGCTGTGTTGTCCAACCCCAAAGATGACTAGATTCGGGCAAAATGGAAGTACACAGAAGAATGAGCTTGACATATTGTAAAACAGGCCACTGGCTCTTGATATGTGCAGCATCTAATAGATGGGGCCTGATGGAAATTCCTATGCTTCAATTCATTGTGCTTTAGGTTCTTTGCATAATAACTTGTGTGGATGTGCATGCAATTAAGATTCAGATTTTTTTCCCCTTATTTGTTATGTGGAGTCCAGATGTTTTCATTCAAGGCAGCACTTCTGTTGTGAGGATATTCCTGCTGCCCTGGCAATATATTCATTGCTGCTAATGAGATTGTTGTTGGGTGTGTTGGTGAGTGTGGGTCATGGACATTTACCAGATAGTACCAACCTATGACTTCCCTGACAGTTAGTGCCCAGCTTCTGTTTACTATGGATGTCCACAACATGTTGTAACTCTTAATTATATCAACATTTGAGCTGCTATTTTCAGCCTTCCACTGCAATCTTGCTTCATCATTTTGTGAAGCTTTTGTTACTATGAATTGAGTTCAGTGTAGTGCTAAGTGGGGTATGCATGCAGGGAACGAGGTCTGCTCATGCAATGGGACTTCCCTCCCTCTTCCCTCTAAACCCCCCAAACCTGTTCTGGTCCCCAGTTTAGGGCTAAACTAAAAACCACACACAGTTGTGTATGACATTCTCTCTGTGTGCAACATTTTCTAAATATCCTCCCCACCCCCGGGTAACTAAATAAAAAGCAGTTTCAGGAGAATACTGTCAGTGGAGGAAAGGCATGTAGGAATGGGGATCCTTAAATCCTGCCCCCTTTCTGTTTAAAATGGCTACCAACTTTTTCCAGGTGAAAGAAAAAGCAACTGGGGGAAGCTGCCATTTTGATGGGGGAAACTACTTATGGGGGAAATGTCAAATACTCTCTTCTGTTATTTTGATCAAGGATTGAGCATCCATTAAAAATCAGAAAAAGGGGTTACAAAGAACAGCATGTAATGCCTGGTTCCCTCACTGGAGACAAGTTGAAAGGGTCAAAAATGTATGTTGTTGTTGTTTAGTCGTTTAGTCGTGTCCGACTCTTCGTGACCCCATGTCTCATCTTTTAAAATGAGGGACATTTGAGGAATTCAGTCATTGAGAATTTGGCTGCCTTCAGCTATATGAGCAGCTCCACACTTCACAGAGGACTAGGAAGATCTCAGATCTCCCAGTCTTTGCTGGGAGGTCAATAAGATTAACGTCCTATCCTGTTAGAGTTTGAGGCCCACGTGGGAAGTCAGACCATGCCCTCATCTGTGGCTTGAGTCAGCAATCCGGAGTACCTGCAGGACCATGGAAAGCTCCCAGAGTTCTGCTGAGGCAGCTTTACAAGCTGTTGTCCTCTCAAGCACCTAGATCAAACTGAAGGTTTACATAGATTGATGGGACCTGTCCTGTGTAGTAACCCTTCCCTCTCCAGAGGAGCTGCCTGTTTGTTAAAGGGTCCTCACTTTATTTTGCAGTATTGCTCCAACAGAGCTGATGAGACTGAGGCACTGTGGGACTCGGAGATGTATTCTCTGACTCAAAAGAAGGTGGCAGTGCTGCGTTCTCTGGCCAGGAGGGTCTTGCAGAAGGTCCTGGCAATTCATCCCTCCAGAATGGAGACAGAACCACCATCTCCTCCTCCTCCTCCTCCTCCTCCTCCTCCTCCTCCTCCTCCTCCGCACAGTGCATAGTTCCCAGGTCTGGGGCAATTAGCAAAATGAGACTCTTAGCGAAGCCTCTGACTTTTTTGTTCACCTGGCATAAATCAAAAGATCATGCCATTTGATTTTGTTGGATTGAGGGTGTTGCTGTCTTGGGTTCAGTGATTGCATTTCCCCCAAGAGGGTCATGTTCAATGTTACGCATGCCTTTCTTACAAAAAACCATGCTTTTCCTGAATAAACTCCATAGAAATACTTAATGAATTTCTCTTACATTCATGTGAATGTAGTATTACTCTCTTGAGAGTTGATCTCAATTAATAACTGTTTTCAGAGTGTCAGTGGAGTTACATTGAGATTCCCCTTAATTGATCTCTAATCTTCATAGCGTCCTTTTTATTCTTGCATAACGGATCATGTCTTTACACAAAGCTTGCTAATTTCTGAGACTCTCCGAGAAATTAGAGTGCAAACCTTTTGAACCAGAAACTTGTTAGACCTCCTTCAAATTTGCAAATCTCCTTCAGACTTCATATCAGACACATTTGGCTTAGTTTTCGTAAGCACTTCACAAACATCATCACAGTTATCCTTACAAAAGTTGATTCAGATGGGCTGGGAAGATTTGCCCCCAAATTATAGATCTGAATCAGAGGGTGGGTGAAGCAGAGTAACTTAATATCTGCTTACGTAGTAGAGGAAGTCTGCTGTAAGTTGCTTTGGGTTGTCCTGAGCAAAATAAATATACCAACAAATTTAATAAATAAACAATTTAAAAAGTGATTTCAGTAAGTGTACTCTGAGCAAAAATTAGTTAAATACAACACATAGAGGTGAAAGAGGAAGCTAGAAGTGTGATGGATGCTTTTTCTGCTTCTCTTTCATCTCAATGTGCTTTTAAAGAATCAATTTAATTCTACTGGATTTGACTTTTACACAGCTTCCTTGTGAAGTGAAGTGTGTACATAGGTTATTTATTTCTGTTCGGGGGCAGGCTGATCTGGGGAGCAGGGAAACAAGCAACCAGAAGCTGTGGCACCCACAGCACTCTTTCAGAAATCCAAATGTCCCCATGGTCTGAGCTATGGAGCCCTTTTCTCTCTTCTCAACCTCCAACTAGACCTCAGGTTCCCAGCATGGGCATGAATGAACCCTGATGCATACATGAGATTTTCAGTAAACCAGGGATTCACCATCTTGGAACTTCTATGGGCATCTTGTATGTCATGCTCTCCCTGCTTTTAGGTCTTTCTTTTTCAGTGTTCAAGGATAAAGGTTTTTGTAAACATTAGGCAGTACAGCTATTTAAATTTATATTGTTTTGGGCAGATTTGTTTTACAGCAGGTGAAAGAACATCAGTTAGGAAGACAGCCTTGAGGCCAGTTACTGGTGTACAAGCTGTTAAACAATTGCTCTTTACGTTGCACACCTGTAAATTTACAAGAGCTCTCACTGTCTGTAGCTCAGTACAGCTGATTTGTTTTCTGTATCCATTGGCAGAGGAGATTTAATGCCTTCAGCTCCTTCTCATAGCTGTTTGTGATGACAATATGTATACAGGGAAACTTCAGAAATTGGTTAATGGGAGAACTGACTAGGTTGGTGAAGTTTTTAGCCTTTGGTAAAATTTATATATTTTCACTTACTTTTTCTGTTGGATTTTTTTTTTTTACCATCCCTTGACAACCTATGTGGTTGCCTTCATTCATTGTTTGTGCATCAAGGAAATTCCCAATTGCAGTCTTAAGAGAGATGACACAGCTCTGGGATATAAGCAGCAATTCCCTCACCAGGCTACTTTAATTTCTGATAAGATGTGTGCTGATAAGATGTGTGCCTTCGGTAGTCCTAGTTCATAAAATGTTTTAGTCTTGGGTTGAAACAGGTGCAAAGACTGATTTTATTGTTCTCCAACTCTGTGATTTCCAGCAAACTGGACTTGTAAGGCTCAGAAATTTAATCCTAGCTCTTGTAAGTCAACAATGACTTTTTTTTTAAGTGCGTGGTGCCATTTTCATGGGACTGTGTCAGCTCTAGGATTCATGTGTAGAATAGTTGTGTCTGTGCCCCTGCCACATGCAGAGAACTAACATGTCAGGAGAAACATGCCTTCTAGAAGAGCCTCCCTTCTGATGTTGCTAGCATTGGAATGTGTACGGTACTTTCAAGTAAAAGATTTTTCCCGATGGGCATCTTAAAAGATTATACAGTTCCATGCAGAATTGTAAGATGTGTTTGTATTTGCATAAGTTATTCGTTTTAGAGAAAGGTTAAAACAAACAGAAGATTGCAGCTTTCACAAGAATTTAAATAGTCCCACTGACTTCAGAGAGGCTGATCTGAAGTTCTTGGAAGACTCTGGAGACAGACCCACTTATTAGTGAGCAGACATTGCTAATTACTAAAGGCTGGAGTTTGAACTGTGTGCACAATGATGTGCCCCTATTACAGATTAAGGGTATTTGCATTTTAGAGCTGAGGCAACTGGTACAAGGACACTAAGGATGGCATTAATGTAAAGGGCTAAAGGTTCATACGCGGCAAAGAGTTTCATTAAGAAGCCATTCGTTGACATGGCTCAGACACTTAACGTTTGGTGAACCTGAAAACGTTCTGCATACATGAGCTATTTCTGACTCTTCCTCTAACAGTGTATTCAAAATAATGAATTCTTCTGGGAGCATTATGAAAATGATTGGTAATACAAGGGTAATTGGAAATGCAAGAAGATACTTGTATCTGGTGAGCTGTGATTCTATTTAGAAACTGGGTCTGAAATGGGTGCTGAGTGTTTCTATGTCTCCTTTCAATGTGTGAAACCCCATAGAAATTGGCTGTTTTCTTGTGGCAGAAACCAGGATGGCTAAGGCACAGCAGTGGCTCATGTGGTGGGATGGAACTTCTCTCCCGATACTGGTGTTGCTGCAGTTCACCTGGGCAGGGGGGAGAGGTGACAAGCTTGGGAAGCACCAAACTGGTGGTGCACTTAAATAGCCCCAACCTCATCACCACCTTGCTCCATCCCAGATCCTTCAAGATAAGCTGCAGTTATGCCAGTGTAAGAAGGGCAGCTCCACCCCACCACAGTGGCTGCTAGTGTCCAGATGTCCTTTAGATGCGGGCAGAAGGCCTTGGTGGGATCACAGAAAGTCCTTTTAACTCTTTGGGAGACCTGGTACCTGTGTTTATCATTACTGATGTTCTTGCATATTGAATGTGATGATATACTGTTTCTCAGGGCCAAGGTACACTGACTGCTGCCATCTTTACATGACTTCCCATGACAGTGTCTTCATGTGTTGAGCTTTTTGCCTTCAGATTTGGAAGCATCTTCTTATGGTGAAGAAAGTAAGCTTGTGATGTCATGATGTGGGGAAGCTCCCTTTATATACCTGGTGATCCAAAATGTATAGATGACCTACCATATGGAAGTAGCTGTTATGGAAAAGTATTCAAAGTTCAACAACAACAACAACAACAACAACAACTTATTACTTATACCCCACCCATCTGACCAGGCCTCCCCAACCACTCTGGGTGGCTCCCAACAGAATATTAAAAACACAATAAAACATCAAACATTAAAAACTTTCCTAAGTGGCCTGTTTTGTGGACATTGACCCATACTTTGTGTTCGAATGACATTGAAATGTCAGCATCCTCTTGGAAAAAGGCAGTATAGATTTAGAGGCAGTGTAACTTAGAATGTTTTAACTCCCCAATGCCAGAACAAAGATTTCCAGAGAGTTAGCTATAGAAAAGGAAGTGCTGCCTGCTATCTTATCTGTATTGACTGTGTAAATAAGTTGTATTACTCAACTGCAAAAAGTTCAATAAAGTAATCTAACCAACGAACTCACAGTTTCCTTGGCAACCTGATTGCTGAGGCATCAGAGAGAAAAGAGAAAGCATTCAGGTACCTCTCCATCATGTCTAGATACAGCTTCAGCTGAGAGCCCCCCTTCCTCTACTTGTCAACAGCCATTGTTGAGGTCAGAAGAAGAAGAAGAAGAAGAAGAAGAAGAAGAAGAAGAAGAAGAAGACTCTCCCTTGTGCTTAGATCCAGCTCCATGACCCAATGAATTTCTACCTTTCAGTAGTTGCAAAGGGCTTTGGGGGACAGAATGTCAAGGCAGTCTAAGCATGCCAGAAAGGGAGTGTTATTCAAATTCCAAAATCTTCCCACTACTTGAATAAAAGTTCCACAGGCTGAAGCACTGAAGGTGTGAGGTATATGGGCTAGGTACAGTACTATGGATCACAGGACATTGGGTAAAAGGAAGATCATGGGGACTGGACCAGAAGTATTGTAAGTAGGTTATACTGGAAATCATTTTGGGGTATCATGTTCCTGCAAAGTAGGATATAGTAGATATAGGTATATATGAAGCCAGGTTTCTTTTATATTCCACATTGACAAGGGCTTTGTCCTAAAAGACAGCATGTAAGCACCTTAAATAAAGAAACCTTCATTTGATGTCATGTGGCTGTAAAATGGCATTCTACCATCATGTGGATGGTAATAGGGGAAATAAAAATGGAAGAAGGTTGAGGAAAGAAGGGGGCTACAAGCTTCTTGGTTGTTGTTGTTTTACAGTGCAGTGCAGCTGCCTTGTTTTGGTTAAAGCTTATGGTCATTATCAAAGTTTACCAAGCAAAGTCCTGGGTCACCAAGGATCAAGCAGGAAGGCAATCACACATCTGGTAAAGGTATTTGTTGTTCCCCAAGAGGAATTCACATTACTGTTTCCACAAGCCAGTGGTTAGATGGTAAGACCAAACTCCAAGAATGATAGAGGTACAAGTTCCAAGTACTACTAGTAGGCTGGAAATCTTGGAAAGATTTTGGAATAACCGGCAGGCCAAACTATTTTGTAAAGGGCTTTGAGGTCACTCACAACAACAGAGACCTGAGACTCAGTGGAAATGTGATAAAGCGACTGAGTCTGGCAAGAGCAATCCATATTAAAGAGTATGTTAGGAGGGGGAGAACTGAGCAGAACAATTGGAACTAATAAACAAAAGTTGTGGCTGTGAAAAGCAGCTGCCTAGGGCAAGGAAGGGTAAGATGAATACAAATGAAAATCTAGTTCATTTTGTGTGTTTGTTTATGCTGTCTGGTGTGCAGTTTAGCTTTCTCATTTTGCAGCTTTGGTCCACAGGCCTGATGTACACAGAACGAACTTGTTTACATTGAAGTTGGACTGCAAAACTCTAGATGACGTTAACAGCATTGATGATTTAGCACTTATTTATAACCACCTAGTGAACAGATGATAGACAATAGCGCTGCTGGCAAATCTTTTATTTAAGAGAGTCAGGCACAATTTCATGCAATCATAGCTTCTTCATGTTGTCTCGGAAAGCAATTAGATGTTTAATTAAAATCAGTGCTCCCCCTGCTTTCTCTCTCTTTATTGGCTACAACTGTAAATATCCTGGAACCATCAGACATGCCTTAGCCACTGAAATATTGTATTTGCAAATGAATTGTGAAGTCTTGCCAAGATTCTGCAATGGAGAAAAGTGCTGGCACTCAGTTAGAAAGCCATATGAATCTTAAATTAAATCTTTGATATTGGGTAATAATAATATCCACATTTTCAAAGCTATTTTAATTGTATTGTGTCCCTGCATAAAGCAAAAAAGGAGGATGTGTGTACTTTCTGATTGAAAGTCATTAGTCATCAGGTATAAATAATCAAGAAGAAATTCAACTTTAATATTATAATATAAACCATGTTTCCTGCTGGATGTTTAGAGGATCAAAAAGCAGTTGTTACAAAATATAATTAAACATATAAAACTGATAGGATATGCTGGATTCCTCCTAGCTTGATGGCTGTGCTGGGAAAGATGTGTAGAAGCTATTTACTGTAATTAAAAATGCTCTGCAATCTATATTACTCAAGGCTGTCTCCATTGAATTAAACTGTAGTTTGGCTACATTCCCTGCTCCCCTTGAAGTTTTTACATATATATGACAAGTACAAGGCTACTTGGTGAAAGGAAACATGAGTTAAGTAAGTACAGATGTCCAGATTTAAATCTAGTACAGATATGCAAGAAGGGAAGCATGCTTCTATTTTGTCCATAAAAGGCTTGATGACATGGTCAGCTCTTTGGGGATCCAGTGAACATATAACTTTAATAACGAAGCTACTATGGGGCAATGAATTGCTGCAGTGTTCCAAAGCCCTGCTTTTGGATACATTCAAATTCACAGTGTAAATTCCCCTATTGATAAGTAACTCACACAGACTCCAGTGGGATTTATCTTCCTAGCAAGTGGGCTAAGGCTTATAGCCTAAATTGGGAGTGGGAGGGCACAACTTATTTTTAAGCCACAATGTGTTATGGCTATTTTGTTCTATCCCCCTATTCTCCCAAAATGATGCTTTTGCTGTAGGAAGATGGCTTTAAGTTTATGAGCTTGTTGTTTCAGACCTAGCATATCTGGTAGCACTTTCATATCCCCAGTGAAAGTGCTACTGTTCCAGAGATTTCTGATTTTTTGGCAAGGGATTCAGAAAATGAGAGAAGTGTTTTAGGACATGCTTAGTGAAAAAAGGGCTCAGCAGCCGAATGGAGGAACAGACAAATTCAGTGAATGAACAGGATATCAGAAGTTGCCAAACCATAGGAGTCCAGTAAATTACTATACAGTGGTACCTCAGGTTAAGTACTTAATTCGTTCTGGAGGTCCATTCTTAACCTGAAACTGTTCTTAACCTGAAGCACCACTTTAGCTATTGGGGCCTCCTGCTGCCGCCACACCGCCGGAGCACGATTTCTGTTCTCATCCTGAAGCAAAGTTCTTAACCTGAAGCACTATTTCTGGGTTAGCAGAGTCTGTAACCTGAAGCATATGTAACCTGAAGCATATGTAACCTGAGGTACCACTGTATTAAGAAATATTGTGGAACCCGTTGCATGGTATAACAGACAGGGGGCTTTATTTGGATACTGTGAAAGAAGAGATTGGAAGGGACAAACAGTGATACAAACAAAGCCCAGAAAAGCAAGTTATTAATCATTCTCTCTTATTTACCTTTCACCCAACTCTAAATAGTCCCTTACCCCCTGTACTTGTCTGCACCCACAACAGAGTTCCACATGCTCAAAACGGATCCTTATTGTTTCCTTCCACTGACCTACTTTGCTGTCTTCTGTGTGCTCCTCTCTGAGCTCTAGAGTTACCCACTGGGTTAGCTATTTGGTGCTGGTGGTAGTACTAGCTATCTGTGGTGAGTCAATATGGCTTGAAGCTCACTGTATATGACTTATTTTGTATTAGTTGCCAAGAAGCCTTTGTAAGTGGCAGCAGGAATAATGGGCATGGGTGTGTGACAGCAACTCCATAGCTGATAGCAGTGAACATAGCCTTGGTTCCTTTCCTGGTGGACAGCAGTAAGTTTGGGCCATTTTACAATTTCTGTACTACAGGAGATTTCTTTTCAATCACATCCATTACATTTATGTGCCACCTTTCTGCCAAGGTGGTTTATACTTTTAATACTAAAACAAATAATGTCATAAAATGTAAAGTTGGTCAGGGTGGAAAGAACAGCACAGCTGCAACAGGGCACTGATGTTGTCTGACAGCCTTCCTTGTTCTCTTTTTTCTTTCTTCCCCTTGGGGCAACTTTGACAATGCCATGTAAATTTTGCCTTATAAACCCGAGCTTCATTTCCAGTAGTAGATCTGGCAGTTGCAGAAACGTACTGGACAACCATCTCATGTTTTTGTGGTCAAGCGCTTATTCTGTAAAGGAGCTTTTCATTCTTTTGTCCTTTGAAACTGGCTTTTGGATATCCTTGCCAGGTATCCTGACTGTTCTAATTTTCTTGAGAGAATCCAAGATCCTGCGAACAGATTATTGGATTTGGAATTGTGCCTTTACCTGTGGACTGACCTTCCCAGCCTTAGGTCCTCAGATATTGTTAAGTCTCCTGTTCCCACCATCACTCCCATGCAGCATGGTCAGCAGTAATGGGCAAATGGTTGTAGTGGAGGAAAAATGCAGGGGCACACAGTTATGGATTCCCCCCCCCCCTCAAAGCAAGAGTTATTGCATCCATCAGTTGAACTGTCTGGCAAGTGAATGAGCTGATAATGAGGCTTTCAAGTTTGTTTGTGGCAGGATAGCATGGAAGAAGTCAGAGAATGGAGAAAATAAGCAGAAGTCAAATACTCGCCCCACTCCCATTTTAAATAGGATTGCTACTTCATGCTAGCAGTTTAAATGATAACATTTCCCCCACAGATTGTTTGCATTTCTAATTAAAAACTAAAGGTTGTATTTTAGCAGGCTGAAGAGCTTTTGTTAAAGCTCTATGTGTTTTTTAAGAAGTGAACACCGAGTTGAATGGTGCTTACTCCCAAGAAACTATACAAAGGATTGCAGCCATGCTGATTCTAACAAATTGGGTATTATGTAATGTACTGCTAATATAATGGATCAACATAAACGCCTGCATTTTTGGACTCTCCATGGGGCATGGCAATGGGGACTGTAAATATGAGCTCCTGAACTTCAAAATTAACCACTACACCGCTGGATGAGATTTGTAACCTAATAATAATATGGGGATTCATCATGGCTGGGGACGTGAGTAATCATAGTCCAGCTCCATTTCCCCTCAGCTTAATTCTCAGATTTGTAAAATGGGAATAAACTTGTTCTCAGTGGGTACTGTGAAGACAAGGTAATTGTTTGTTGCATTTGATATACTGCATATAGTGAGTAACAAAAATTATGATGCATAATGGGAACTTGAAGAAAATAAATACTCTGAAGCCAAATGACCTTTTGACTACTCTCTGTAGCCTATTGGAATGTAGATAAATGGCTTAGAACATTTTGTGTGTTGTTGTTGTTTTAATGTTTTGTTTTGGTTGATGTCTTGCAAAATCACTTAAATCAACTCAGTGGGAGAATAGTCGACCATTACTAGACCACACAGTTTCCATAATTGTATCTTTCTAACTCTTAATTACAAAAGATTCCCACCAATTTGCCAAACTGAATGCCAAGAAAGGCAAATGTGTGTTTGTTTGTGCGAGTGTAAATTACAATCCAGTTTTGGTCTTTCTGTGTTGCAAGAAGCATCATCCATACTGATGACTTTGAGTGGGATTTTCCTAAATGTTGTAAAGGTAGGGATGGGGAAAGGGTCTGGGGGTAGAAATGCAGATCAGAGAAAAGTGCTCTTTGGTGGTGCTGGGTGGAGTGGGGGGGATCAGGGAGCCTTCTGAGCCAATGGGGATTGAATTCTGTCATTGGGAGTGACTGCTGTGTGGGAGAGGATAATAGAAAGAGCTGGCATTTGAAATGTGATTAGGATAAACAAACACTGGTTCTTATCCCTTCGTTAGTCACCATCTAATCCAAGCAGCTCAGAGTAAAAGTGCAGTTTTGGCCTTAATTGATATTTTACTAATCTCATTGCACAGGCCGTAACAATCACATTTTTGCTTTGACAGCACAAATCCCCTTGTGTAAAATTTCATCTGTACCATTTCAACATAAACATTCCTTTTTGGCCAGCCTACCATAAGCTTAATGTTTGAACATAGGACTGGGTTGCCTTGATGGCCTAAGTGGAGCAGTTTTCCTGGCTTGAAAGCAGAATTGTCAATGCTGGCTCCAGAAAAAATCAATGCATGTTTCTCTTCCACTAACTGGAATTGCTTGTGTTCTTTGAGACCTAATCCTATAGGTCTTTTTTTCTCTTCCCAGCTGGGAATTCCTCTGTATTAAGAGGTGAGTAACATACTCAAAAGAACAGACAAAGTGGCCTTCAAATCTTTTCAAGGCAGCCGGGTTGATGCCAATACAATTAATGTATTAACTGAGAAGAATTAAAGTCTTTAAAAATTGATGAGGGCCAAAACTCATGAGGATTATCTTATGAAATCAATGTCCTCATTGATTTATCTACGTTTTAGAGTGCTCTCATTGTGTCTGCGTATTTGGTCCGTCATTTGAAGTGGCGAGCCAGTTTTCCCCCCTTGGATTTCTGAATATGTTTATTTGGAAGTGGTCCCAGCTTCCCCACATATTACCAGAAAGGTATTACTGCTGGTCGATTGGTGGACCAGGGTAGTTGTAGCGATTGGGGAGCAGGCCGATGAGTATGTTACCCCCCCCTTACCCACACCCACCCACCCACCCACCTGAGCTCAGGAGTTTACCTAAACTTGTGGTAGGGCTGACTTTGGTGTAACTTCTGTACTAGATGTCAGGTAAGTTTGCTGCCTGGAATAGAGCTCTAAGTGTTTGTTAATGTTTGCCCCAAGGTGGGGAGGGGGGATTTTTACAGCTACTGAGAATCTTTTTGCCTCAAGGATCCCCTGTAAGGGATGGGTTTTTGTCTCCAATCCTAGTTTCCCAGGGGCAGCCTGTCAAAACAGCCACGTTTTGCAAAGTAAATATGATAACAGTGGTTCAGTTTGGTAATTTTAGACTCTGGATTTAATAGATTTACTGGGGAGACCCATTTGAGATAGCAATATTATTGACACATTTTGGAGTAATTGAAATAATCCAGGCCTTTCTGCTCATTCTCCTCAGTGAGACCCTGGATCTCTGCCCAAAAGTCCAGCCCTGATTGCACCATTGTATGAAAAGAATGGTAAATGTTGCTGTCTGTGCATTCAGGCACACATTCTTCTCTTAACATTTTGGCAACCATATTGTATCATTACAGAGGCTTCCAAGAAAATATCTGCCTGGTAGTTTGAATCAGTGTGTGAAATCTCGTCCATCTCTCTCCTTGTCTTCCTCCTCCACTCGCTGCCCCAAAAATATGCATATAGCTGCCTAGCTAGAGGATAAGTAGATTGTGGGCAGGGCCCCCTTTATCATTTTTGTACTTAACTTAGATGTAGGTACTCCATAAATAATAAATATTAGCATTTTCCTCTGGCAGCTTTGTATGGGTAATTCTCTCAACCTCATAGGCTGGGAGGTCCTTGCTAAAGGCTAGACACCACTATGGCTATAGATGTGGTGGCATATGACCACAGTGGGTACATTTGAGAATATGACTATGGCACATTCACTTTTGTCATAAACTTCTCTGCAACCATAAGAGAAAAAACTGTTATTTTAAATGTAGACTTGCCACTTTCAAAAGTGCTCTGGACCTGAGAAAAGCATCTTTGTGGGGGCAGATGTTTTGGCTAAAAGGAAACATTCTGTATTGAGGTTGGTCTGTTTTAAGTTACAAAGCCACAAGCCTTTCTTGTGTAGCACAAGAACCCAGGGATAATTAGTAAGGGCTGCTGCTACTCCTGCTATACTGCTGTCCAATTTATAGCCATTGTGTTAGCTTACCTGTATAGGCAGGTGGAAAACTGGGCAACCTTTGGAGGGCCGCATGCCAGTGATGGGCAAGGCCAGAGGTAAAAGTGGATGGAGTGATGAATGTAAATGCCCTCATTGTAGGATAGTCTAGCCTCTGCACACATTCAAACGTCCCTCTCTGTCCGCTATCCAACAAGAAAGAGCTTGACCCACAAATACTCTTGCCAAGCGAAAAAACTTGGGGGCAAAGCAGGGCCTATGAAGGGTGTGGCCTGAGGAGAATTCCAAGGGCCAGATAGAGAGGCCTAGAGGGATGCAGCTGGTCCCTGGGCCTGAGGTTTCCCACCCTATTTGTATAACATGGTTAAGAGCATGATCCAGAAGTGCTTGGTTTAAACCTGAGCTCTCTGGGCAGCCTTAGGCAAGCTCCCCTCTCCATAGGAGCCAACTCCTAGGGGCCAAGGTCCCTTGCCTCCCAATAATATATCTGAGGGGGCCAGGTCCCCCCAAAGTTGATTGGCATTCCCATTAAAATTGTGTGTGTGTGTGTGTGTGTGTGCGCGCGCGTGCGTGCGCATGCCATGTCATGTGATCAACTATGTGGGTTGGGGCCTATCTGCCCCCCCCCCAATATTTTTTTCACGTTAGTACCCCTGCCCGCTCTCAGCTCTTAGACCTTTCATTCATAAAATGTGGTTATACATATAATACTGACCTACCCAACAGAGGTTCAGTAAAGATCCTTGAGCTAGACAGTTAAATGCTCCAAGCACTTATGCGAAATGTACCATATACATTATCACTACAATCTTGTTGTTTTTGCTTTAAAAGTCATTCAGTGCGTGGTTCAACCTTAAGAATGGATCATGTTTTAAGAGAAAATCTTAATGCAGCAAATTCAGAATTAAGGAAGTCAGAAAGGCTATAAACACGCCTGCAGGCTACCACAAAGCCCTTCCTTGTGTGTTAAGACCCCGCAGCCACCCCCTCGTTGGAATTAACTCGCACAAGGACACGGATATTAGGTTTATGTTATTGGGCAAATTTTGGCCACAACTTTATTGAAATTACAGAATGTGAGCGGTATTGGCTTAGGCATTGATTGGACCTGACTATATATGACTCCTGCCCATTGTGCAGGAAGTCCCCAGTAAGGGTAAGCCACCGGTAGGGGGAACCCTGTCGATGTGGACCAACTCAAGCTCCCCCTAGTGTTCCCGTCGGGGTCGTGTCAAGGCCTTAGCCCCTCAGCCGGGCTTCTGACTAGAGCAACACCCCTGGATTCCTTTAACGGAATACCCTTAAGCATGGAGGGGCAGGTGATGGCCACACCTCCCCTCCCCCACACAAGGTCAAACAATGCCTAACCGCAACCCTAACAAAGTTGTGACGATTTCTACAAGGTGGGCGAAAACCAAGTGGCCAGTGCCAATTTGCTAAGTGGAAAAATTCCTACCAGGTCCCTCGGACAACCAAGGTGACCAACCGAAGTCCATAGCAAGGCCATTGCCTAACCTGCAAAATAGGGAGGGAGGGTGGGTGATTGAGGAAGCGAGCCAAAGAGGAAGTCCTCTGGTTAGCTCCTCCGTTTAAACGGCCCCGGCCACCACCCCCCCAGCCAGCGGGTTGGCTGGCCGGGCTCTGACGTGGCCGGGATGCCCCAGGCAACGGGGGAAAAGGTTCCCCACCCCCAGTGGGGAGTGGGTGGCCACACGGTCCACCGCAACTCCTCCCCTGTAGCTCAGTGGAAGAGCTGTGGATTTTTAAAAAAATGTCCAAGGTTCCCCCTCTGGTAGGACAGGGAAAGTTTCCTATCTGAAAATGTGAAAAGCTGCTGCCATTCTGTGTAGACAAGACTGAGTTAGATGGACCAATAGTCTGACTAAATGGCAAGGATAATGTTTAAAAGCTCCTTGCTGCATTCACCACCCCGTCACGGCAGCCACTGTATGCCAGAGATTGCCAGGGGTGTGCAGCAGTAGTGTGCAGGTGCTGAATGCAGTTGAGAGAGGTACAGTGGTATCTCGAGTTACAAACGCCTCAGGTTACAAATGCTTCAAGTTACAAACTCTGCTAACCTGGAAGAGTTACCTCGAGTTGAGAACTTTGCCCCAGGACGAGAACGGAAATTGTGTGCCGGCAGCGCAGCGGCAGCAAGAGGCCCCATTAGCGAAAGCACGCCTCTAGTTAAAAACAGTTTCAGGTTAAGAACGGACCTCTGGAACGAATTAAGTTCATAACTAGAGGTACCACTGTATGCGAGTGAGAGGTTTTAAACATTTCATTGGTTGCATGTGCCACTCTCATGAGGAAGGGCTTTGGGAGAACTGAAATGCTGATAAGTCAATCAGATGTTCAGCCATTCTGTCTGAGTGCTTTGCTGCCAGACCATTTGCACATGAGGTTAGAAGTTCATGTTCAAGATAAGAATACGTTTGGTCCTTAGTGCAATTTAACTGTGGTTTTGTAGTCACAGTCAGGGTGGTTAAAGGGTGAATGTTCCCACTTTTATATGCATGCTTAGTTGCTGGGGATGGAATCTCAACAAGGTGCTAGAGTTAATGCTTTGCATGCAGAAGATCCCAGGTTCTGTACCTAGCTCCTCTAGTTAAAAATGTAAGAGGCATTAGGAAAGACCTGTCTACTTGACAAGTTGCCACTCAGAGTAGACATTACTGTGCTGATCTAGTAGACAGTAGCTCTGGAATAGTGAATTCTTATCTGTGATGGTGTTTTGAGCATAAAACTGGGTTGAGATAGTCATTCCAGAACAAAAGACTATGCTTATGTGGTTCTGCCATATGATGGATTCTTTCACAGGAATCTTTGTGAGGAGATCTTTGTGAAGCAGGATTGCTGAGTATATATGTTGAATTGTTGGGTGGAAGTGATGGTCAGATTTGGAGAGGAGTTTTAATTCCCATTTTTGTGGTGTTCACAGTGGTGTTAGTTGACAGTGTGTTTCTGTGTGGTCAATATGTATTTATACATAGCCTATGCAGCGCTGTCTAGTTGCTTTTACTTCCTTTTGTCATTTATAGTATATTTCCTTCTTCCCTACCTCTCTCCCTATTTTCTTGATTTCCACAAGGAGGAAATCTCTTTCTCTCTGCTTTATACCTGCCACATCCCAAATAAAAGAATCTGTATTTTTGGATGACAGCTCATACTGCAAAAGCACCAAAGTGAGATGCTATGCAGGAAAAAATGATCTCTGTTCTGTCTTTAAGTGTTATGTGATATGATCTGTTGCAAGGGGGAAAATGGTCTTCGGTTATCAGGCCTGTCATCAGAGTGCTGTCTTTTACCGGCAGATTTCCCACCCCGCCCCCTACTTTTTTGTATTACAATTGCCAGAGAATTTTCCATTGACCACAACCACACAAAAGCCTTATCGTAATTACAATAGCACTACAATTAATCATTAATAGGTTTGAAGGAATGTGTTTTTCTGCCAGGGGCCTTCCATCCGGGGAGCACAGTCTACCTTGCAATATTTCAGTGCTTCCTTTGGGAAGGAACAAAGCATGATCTAAAAAATATGGGAAGAGCTGTGCGTGTGTGAAATCAAAGTTGTCTGCATGTTTGGGCCCCCGGCAGTGTTTTTGCAAGATATCACTTCCATTACTGACTCTTATAGGCAAATCCATTTCTTATATGTCATTCTGAGTTCAATAGAGCTTGTTGTCATGGATGTATAAGATGGTGGCAGTACAATCCTAGGGATAATTACTCAGAAGCAAGACCCCACTGGCCTCTGTGGGACTTATTCCCAGATAAGTGTGTATAGCATCTCTCATTTTGAGGGGAAAGTTGAACCAATTCAACAATCCAATTCAAACGTTGATCTCTAGTGTATCTATCTTGTAGTGAAATAAAATTATACAAATAAGCATTGTCACCTTTTCTCAAGGCACAGAAAAAGGCTCTATCAGGGGATGGAACTGGCAACCTTATCGAGGAGCTCAGCCAATTCATGTCACTACAATAAAAAAGAAGAGAGCAAAAAGACAACACAATGGTGTGCTTCAGTGGAGGCTGGTTGTTTAGGGTAAATGGAGTAGTGCCCCTCCAACCTCTACCCTCAGGCAGTGGGCACCTAGTGGAGTTGGAGGCAGCAGCTGACAAGTGCAGGAGGCAATGAGTGGCATGCTTTTCGGAGGCTGGATCTGCTGCCCCTCCCAGCTGCCTGGAGCCTGCTGCCCTGCGGCCACTGCGTCACCTTGCCTCATAGGTGGACTGGCCCTGCATAGATTGTGGTCTCATTGCAGTTGTATCCTAGATGTTGCACTTAGTCCCCCCCCCCCCCCCATAAGACTAAACTGTATCCACTCCCTTCATGAGGGAAGGGATTTTCTTATAGATTCAAAGGATTTACAGCTTTCTCCTAGTGCCTGTATGTTTTGGAGAGTTTAGGGCAACCTTTCTCAACCCTGGGTCCCATCATTCCTAGCAAGCTTAGCCAGTGGTCAGAGGTGTTGGGAGTTTTAGTTCAAGAACAGCTGAGGATCCATGGCTGAGAAAGGCTGGTTTAGGGTTTTCCACCCCTGCTGGAATCAAGCCAATTGCAGTGCATTTACTTTGCCCCTGAAACTGAATGGGAAACCACTCCTCCCTACATAAAGTCATCTTGCGTTCTCTTTTTTGATTGTGCTCTGGTATAAAAAATAATGATACGTGATAGATCAGAGTGCTCATATTTTTTTAAAAAACAACTTAACCAATTCCATTGAACTTTTGAATATGTGCCATTCTTGTAAATTAGTGTGAAATTAAATAAGTAAAATATTTTTACTGTGTATGTGTGGAATAGTAGCAGAATCGAGTTACACTAAATAATATTTTAGTCTTTTGTTAACACTCTGTGGATTAAAAGTCTTTGCAAGCACAAGTTCATATGGTTGAGGTGTCCTGTATCATATTTGTGTGATATCCTGGGGGAGCATCCTGGGAAAGTTTGCCAGATAAAGTTTGTGCCTTGTCTGCCTGTAGTGGATTTTCCATCCTTTCCTTTCCTTGTGGAGAAATACTCCTAGATGAAGAGTTAGCCTGGTTTATAGGTGAAGGAAGAATGTCTTGGATGCAGAGCTGTGGAATGAAAGTACTGATAAACTTATCCATGTGGCACTGCGTTTTTCATTTCATTGAAGTGACCCCCTTAAACTCAGTAGGGCTTGTTTCTAAATAAGGTGCTTCTTGCTCCCTACACTTTGCAGTTAGATAGAAGTTTACCATTGATTTCACGTGTCTTTCCCATTTCCCATAATGATAAATGTACCTGTGTATTGACAAAAGGGCAATAGGATTCAGAATGCAGCTAACACATAAACAGGGTAAAGGCTAACTATTTTATTAAATGGCCCAAAGAAAGCTACAAAGCACTGTCATTATCTTACTCCCCTTCAGTGATAACCTCTGATGGATGGAGCTGTGGCTGGCATGCAGCTCTTTCCATGGTGCAGCCTGCACAGAGGTTCTCATTAACAGATGTGTTCTTGGGGCTCATATACACTTGGGATCCATTCCCAACAAAGAGAGTGCTGGGGTTGCATAAGCCACAGCTGTTGAAGATTGTCCCCTAGCAACTGTCTTTACAAGTGAAGTCCTAAACATGTCTTCTCTGAGCTCAAGGAGGCTTGCTTCCAGGTAGGTTGGCATAATATTGCAGCTTTAACCAAGAACAAGGGTAAGCCAACATGGTGCCTTCTTGATGTTTCTGGACTAAACTCTGATCAACCCCAGGCAGTTTGGCCAGTGGTGAGAATGACGGAAGGTACAGCAACATCTGTCTGGAGGGCATCACAATGGCTACTCCAAGCTAGAGCATATCTATGGAAACATAGTTCAACCATGCATTTGAGTTTTATCAAATGTGACAGATGGTACGCTAGGCCTGGCATTTATTCTTTCATGTAGTATTGAAAAGTTTCCATTAGCAAGGAAAATTTGATATTAACTGTAACTTTCTTCTGTATGCTTCTCACTCCTCTCCCCACCCCAAACCCCTTTTGAGCCAAATCCCTGATCTACAAGGCAAAGAGCTATTAGTATCAACATTTAGACTCCTGGAGCACTTGTACAAATACAGGAGAGTTGCTGTCAGATCTTATGTTATCTTCGCCCCGCAGCACATGGCAGGCTTACCGGTTATCACTTGCTTGAGTTATCTGCAGCTGTTTACTCTGCAGGCTCTGTTTTGTGCCACAGCTGGTCTTTGCCTTGTAAAACACTTTGATTTGGAATGAGTAGACTGGGTGATCTTGAGCTAGCTAGCTCATTCTTGGCAGCAACATCGTGGAGGAGACAACTTTTGGTCTCCCAAAACTGCTTTCAAGGGTATGAAATAAATTTCAAACATGATTGGCAGAAACCAGCAAGCTGCTAAAAGTTGATCAGAAGACACTGTGCCTTAACAAAGATCATCTGGCAAATGTGTAGCTGTCTCAGAACATTGTGAACGTACATCTCAGAATCTGTTTGCCCAGAACAAATGTTATAATAACAACTTGGTGTGCTGTTTGAACAAGAAATAAGCCCCTTTAATTTGTATAATCAGAGATTAGATGGGGCTGAATGAGTGGCATTGTGCTAGTAGATGCAAGTGCTTAAAATGACGTCAAGGTGTATCTAAAGACTGCATGTCTACAAGCTATCGATTAAAATGCATTTGAGTGTCTCTCAAACGATAACAGGAGTAAGAAAGACACAGCCATTTGGCTTGGACATGGTACAAGGATTTGCTTCCACCAGTGCTAAAGGATGTCCAACCCTTGATAAGCACTTATGCCTACTTGTCTACTTTAATTTATTGGAATACTTTAAATCTCCACAGTTATCCTTAGGCTGTCCTGGAAAGGAGGGAAGACGTGAGAATGATAACAAGCCGATATAGCTGTCTCTCCTGCCAGCAAACCCAAGTCTCTTGGCTGCAGACGGGAAGAGAAATGTACAATGTCAGTGGCAGAAGGGGCTAGAGATAACCATTGGTGGTCCTGCATGGCAATTAGCCAGAGAGTTATCAGCAAGCTCAGCATAAATCCTTGGGGCCTTTGTTTACACTTGGGCCTGTCGAGAACTCAACTGCACTAACTTTTTGGCATCCAATAAGGGAGGTTTTTTTTAAAAAAATAAAATAAAAAATATAGCTGTAACCATTGCAGGGTTAACTGGTGCTAGGAGCATTTAGATGAGTGGTGTGGACTGGGCCTGATGGGAACTGTAGTTCAAAACATTTGGAGGGCACTGGATTGGTGAAGGCTGACCTAGAGAATGCCAAGCACCCTGAAGTCTCATGGATGTGCAAGCTCCATTGACTGAATGCTTCGCTCCTCCTGAATTGTATCCATACTCTCCCAACCTTCATCTTAAGGACAGAGGCAGCTTTTTGTAACAAGGAAGAGAGCAAGCAGCATAAGCAGAGTTGTCCATGGGGTCCCGTAGACTGTTAGGAAGAAGGTTGGAGTTAGCACTTAACATGGTATGTCACATTTTGTTTTAGTATCGGGAGATTTGGGGGCGAGGTAAAGAAAGCGTAAAAGCTTTTGATCCTCCCCCCACTCTTGTTGTATGAATTGGTTTAATTCAGCAGTAAATGGATCACAGGGGATTCGGCTTGCCTATTTTAGCTCTTATTTGCTATAAGCAGCAGGGGAATGGGGTAATTCATTCCTGGAATCTCATATTCTCCCTTGCAAGGGCAAAGTTGGAAGATGCTTTTTCTCTCCTTACTGTAATCCAGCCATTTGATTAACCTCTAAAGTTCCAGTCAATGCGGGCCTATCAAAAGGAAGTATAATCCTCACTGCCAGCATAATTCCAATCAGATTCATATTTCAGTTTATCAGAAATTACCATGATGATATAGCACACAAAGCCTTTATTAGCAGGGTAAGCCTTTGTAATTAATTTTCTGCCTTCTACTTAGGAAGCCGTTTGCCAGTACCATTTGCATTTCCCCCCCAAAAAACCCCTCTTCCTACAATACCATGGATTTAAATATTTAAATCTGAATTAAATTAAAGTATAAATAAATCCTTTTACATCATAAAACATCTTTGGAGACCTCTGACTGAATATCCAAGAAGGTCATTAAATCCTTGTGTTGTTCTTAGATTATGAACCATGGCTGTCAGAAATGTTAATACTGTTCTTTTGGAGTGATGAGTGAAATATAAAAAAGCAAGATAGACAGGGTCTAGGAACAAAATGCTGATTCTGTTACAATTGGTGCCAGAATTCCCATTTACATTAATGGATCCAGTCTTGATGCCTCTGTCTTTTAAATACATTTCTTGCTATATGGAAACCCGAAATAACTCATTCAGACTGCTGTCTCGGCTTGTCAGATTTGATCTCTCTGCTATGGTTTGTTTCAGTGGGAGATTAATAATGTCATGACATACATACATACACATGCTTCCTCCCCAGGGATTCTAGAAGTTAAAAGCAGAATCCCATGCCAGTTTTCTCAGAAGTCCGACTACACTCAGTGAGACTTATTTCCTAGTAAATGTGTTTTAGGATTGCAAATTATGTGGGGAATGAATACTAAAACTGCTTGGATTAACACATAAATTAGCTGGAGAAGAATTTGGATGCTTTCATCATCATTTATTTGCATGCCATAGTTAGACCATGCTCAAGGTGGTTTGCAACATCAAAAGATTTATATAATTAGAAAACTGTAACAAAATTTAAGTGGTCGTTAACAATGAATAAAAACATTTTAGTTAGTTATACAGTAGAATTAAATAACCCCCAACAAAGTCTTAACAATAAAGAATGCACAGTTCCGAGAACAGCAAAAATTAAGCATATTCAGAATTCAATCCTTACCCAAACAAAAACTCCTAAACAATACAGCATCCCTGTAGCCACTAGGCACCTTGAGCAGCAAGTCTTAAAGGACTCACAGATAATATGGTCTCTCTGGCTCCTTAAGCAGTAGAAGCAGTTTTTGTAGCTAGAGTCAGCCAGGACCCAACCTTCCCAGGCCAGATGGAAATAGGCCAGCAAAGCAAGGAGTAGGCCTTGAAGGACCCACATAAGTTTTATATAGCTCAACTGGTAGACCACAAGTCTCTTAATCTCAGAGTCGTGGGTTTGAGCCCCACATTGGGCAAAAAGATTCCTGCCTTACAGGTGGTTGGACTAGGACTAGGTGATCCCTTTGGTCCTCTCCAACTCTATGATTATATGAAAAGTTTGCATGTCATTAGAGGTGGGATTTTAAAGCCCCTCCTGGTTTATATCTGGGCCTAGTAGGGGAATTTTGACAGTATCTCTAATAATGAAGTGATTCATATGAATAAATTGATGTGTGTACCTTACAATATGTCCAATAAATTGGAATGCATCAGAGAGTGAATTAGGGTGGGTATAAAGGAAAATTGAAGACAGGAGTGCCTGGCCATGGGGTCACGAAGAGTCTGACATGACTAAACAACAACAACAACAAAGGAAAATTAAAACATTGAGTCTGGACTATTTGATATTAAAAGATAAAATGAAAAAACTCTTAACAAACAGATACTGCGCGCGCGCGCACACACACACTCTTAGTTCCTGTGCTACACAGTTGCTTTCTCTACTGCTTAGAAGTCAGAGGTTGTAAAGGAGGAGCTCATACTGTGGACCACAGATCATTTCTGGCAGAGGAGTTTCTTGTGTGGGAAGGTGCTAAATATAGAAGCGAATTAAATATCTTACAGTGTGGAAGCAGGGGGTTCAATGTGACATCCTGATGTCATGTGCGTGATGCTGTATGCTCAATGTCTCGAGGAGCCAGGGGGCAGAGCTGAACACCCTCTGAACATTTAGGGGGCTCAGCCCCATCCCCCTAAAAAAACCCCATGGGATTGAAAGTGCCTCAGCCCCTAGGAGCTGTTAGCCTATGTGCGGAAGCATTTGGGTTTTTTTTACTTTGTCACAAAAAAACATGTATTGTGGTTTTAAACCATCTCTGAAAGAAACTAATCCAGAAACTTATTCCTGAGGAGTAATTTCCCTAGGTAAATTGGATTAATCTGTTTTTGGATTTAAGGGTCCTGATAATTCATTCAAAAAATATATATTTACTCTTCTACCAATGAACATTCATCTACAGAAACTTTTTGAGATATTTCCTCTAACTTCCACTCTGACAAACTTTAACTATTGATGTTACTGTATTTCAAAAATTTAAGAAGAACATCAAAAATTCTTGATACACATTTTCCCCCTGGCTTTGCTCATGGGCAACACTTGTCAAAATTTCTCTTCCTCTGAAGACTCTGGCTCTTTGATGCTGGCAAGAAACATATATGCATCTGTTCAGATAGTATTGTAGACTGTCATATTTGTGGTATACTAATAAAATGAGCAATCACACAGAGCAATCACTACTCACAGTGATTGAGTAGTGTAATTTTTAACAGAAACAAGTTTTAAAATACACATTTAATTAATTCAATTGTGGTGTGAATCCCGAAGTTAAACATAAATGTTATGAATAATTGGTTCTTCTTCAAATTCAATGCAAACAGACTACTTAAAAGAGAAAACGAAGTATAATAATTTTGTTTGCTTTTGTAAGTCTGCAAAATGACTTCAAAGGTATTACAGATCGAGCATTCGATTTAAAACTGCTTCCCTGATCAAGCAAGGGTCAGCCAATCTTCTTTGTGCATATTGCTTTTCTGGACTAGGATCCCCAATGCATAAATGTGAACAGTGTTTTGACTGCTTGAACAGAACGCTGTGAGATGGTTTGAAATTTGCTGACTGAAGCAGAAAATTCTGGTTTCCAGCAAAGCGATCACCCTCCAGATCTAAAAGCATTGGATTGTTAAAAACACTGGGGAATTGCTAAAATAGCTATGTTGGATTCTTCATGGAGGAATGTTGTCCAATCATAAAAATAATAGCAGATTTGAATTCCTCATACCCAAAACCATTTTTTAAGATTCTTCCCTGAAGAAATTTGCAAAAAATAAGTTTCACTCCCTAAAACAGCATGCCCTATTAGTGGGGCAGGTGAGAGTTGGAGATCAGCAGCAACATCTGTGGAGCCAAAGGTTTGCCACACCTATCTTTACTTGTCAGATTTCAAACCTGCCCAGATCTTGGCCCCTCCAGCAGATCTCCACACTGCCAGGGATCTTGAGGAGCCTTTGGATATGGACATCCTTGCCCCAGGACAGGAGGTTCCCATACCAGCTATCTAGGTTCTTTATTCTCTCTCTCTCTCTCTCTCTCTCTCTCTCTCTCTCTCTCTCTCTCACACACACACACACACACAACACATCTCCCTCTGAGCCTCAGAAATAGAAGGACAGCAAGCAAGGCAGGAATGTAAGAGTCTAGTTAGTTGCACATGGGGCAAGCACATGGAAACATCTGCATGGACGAACACCTGGCTAACAGCCAGGAAGGGATGGAACCTCCACCTTCTATGTAAGTTCCCAGTCTGAGCTGCTCTGTTGCTGAAGCTCCAGCATCCCTGATACGGGGAATGCTGAATGGCTTCTAACTCCCCATTGCACCACTTTGTATTGGTCCTACTTACTGTCTACACCAATGAATGTGTGCTCATGTGGGCTTCTCTCTAATTCCTTCTGCATTGACTTATGGAAAGGTTTGATGCCATCAGGAATCATATGCATGTTTCATGTAGAACATGTTATAGCAGAACGTTATCTCCATGTAGATGTCCTTTAGATGTGTTGTTGTAATAAGGAAGCAGCACCAATTAGTACAGAGTTTGCTATCCAAGGTCCTGGTTGCTTCAGCTCACTGTGTGACTTGTAGCTTGCTATGCTGTCAAAACATGTTACACCAGTGCAAGGAGGCTGGATAGGCATCTTACGTCACCAAACTGAGATAACTGGAAGAGTGGAACTGGAAGAAGCCAAAGCTTCTTCACTGGTGACTTTAACCTCTTCTGCCCCTTTCTTTTCCTTTTTCCTCATGAAAAGTTGATATCTTTCTGTATATTTATCACCTGGAGGCTTACTCATACCTCCAGGCATTTTGAATGTAGAGCCATGTGCTGGTTGTTCAGGAAGGCTCAGCAAAACATACATCATACCATCAATTAGGTGCATATTATTGGGCTGAAACACCTGCTGTTAATCTACTTTAGGAGATGATGCATGAGTTAGATAGCCTTAAAAGAAGGACTAGACATGTAACTAGTCCTTGTTCTGTGAAGGATAAATATACCTCTGATACACCAAGGGAATCCTAATGCTCTTTTCTGTTGTGGTGCTGATTGAGAAATTGCAGGTGCTGCTATTACTAATTTGGCAGCTGATGTTCTGTTGTGTTTCTTTCTTGGGAATTGCCTCATTCTTGTCAGCAAATGGATGAAAGCCTCACATTCTCATACAAAGACTGGGTGAGTACAGTGGTCTCCAGATGTGAAACTATTGTGCTTCCTAGGGATTTTTTTCCCATTTGTTATTTAACTGAAAGGGGCCCCTTCCCCATTTTTTGAAATAGTGGGAGGTTGTGTTGAAAGGGTGCAAAAAGAGACAGTCGGTGGTCTGATCAGCTGAGATCTCCCTGTGAGATGGTTTCCCAAACTCTCAATCAGGCAATATTTACTTATTTATTTGAAATCTTTTATAACCTGTTCATTCCTATAGAGATCAGAGCAGCATACACTAAAAACAATATAGAGCAATATTAAAAAGCAACAGAAACCAACGCAGCTCTTGGCAGAGTAACTAGGAGGGCGAAAAAGCCCTAATTCTGAGCACTGTAAGGACAGCAACAGTATCTTTCCAGTCAATTCTGAGTACTCTAAGTGCCATTGATTTTAACTGAAGAGTTAAGTGTGTGAATTTTTATTGACAGATTTACATTACTCTTACCCAGATGGCTAATCCATGGGTTAGAATAATGGTGTCCAGCAATGTTGTAAAACCTGGACATGCATCCTTGCACATTTTATTTTTTTATGCCTAAAATTAGGACAATAGTGCTCGCTTTTTTCATCTTAGTTAGCATCTAGCAATTTGTCTGTAAACAGTTAAGGCACATGGATCCCATGTAATAGAACACTTCAGTTCTCAACCAACGTGGATGGGAAATACAGTGTTAATGGCACCCTATTCCAATGATTATTAGAATTTGAACGTAAGTAAGATAAAGATTGAGGATGGTATTAAACTTTGTTTTACTCAGAGTAGACCCATTGACATGAATGAACATAAAAAAGTAAGGTCCATTGATTTCACTGTGTCTACTCTGAGTAAAACATAATTGTATACCACCCTTGTTCTTTCAAAGCGAACCTGTTGTACATTTCATCTGAAAGCAAACCTGAGTCTGCCACTGAGTCAGCCAATCGTGAATGTATTTGTATTTTCTGCATTCAACCCTTATATTGTTAGTATAAACTATTCTTAGATGCATACCTTTAAAAGGTGCAAAAGGCCATGGGTCTTCCAGTTCCATTGGAGACAAGACACATACATACCTTAGCTGATTTTTAGCTTATGACGGTTTTGGTTCATGGAGCCATAACAGCCTTATGAAAAGTGTACTTGTGATGTAGAACATGAGTCTCATTTATATGGGGTAATCTACTAGGCATCCTGGTTCAGTGCATGGAGTTGGTTCTGCAGTAGATAGGCTATTATACCATGTGACAGGCCATTGTAAGCTTTATTTCATAACTCATTCATTAATTACATCCCCAAATCCTCTAATATTTTAACTTGTGATTTCTGGAAATGACTTGTTTCTGTTTCTACCACTGCTATAAACACAGTTAGAATCAATAATGGAACTTGCTTCCAAAATAAGGCAGGCAATTTTCACTTGGAATTTACTATTGCTCCACAGGGACTAATAAAAATTTAAATCCTGTATCGTTTAAATCATTAAGTATCCCTTATCTAGCACTGTGGAAGAAAATATTGTCAGATTATCTGCCTTCTTTGAAGTAGAAACCCTTTTCCTGGGGTGAAGCTTTTTAAAAACAATTTTTTCCCACTGAAAGATTATTCATGTCATTTTTTATTATTTTTATTGTTTTCACACGTGGCCTATATTATCAGCTTAAGGACAAAATGCAGCTTCCTTCTGCTTTTTGAAATATGGAGCTCAATGAAAATATTATTAATCTTTCTGGGATGTTTACCCAGTATTACTAGTAGCAGATCTGTGGCGTCAGTGTTAATGATTTCTTGTAGGAAAGAATGGAATCCTTACATTGACCCTGCCTTGCCAAGTATTATTCTGCAACACAGACTTTTACTACTTATGATTAGTGTGTTGTGGGGGCATGTTCTAGTTCTAACATTGTTTTTCTTATCCGTTTGCTTGGATAAAGAAAAAGAAAGCTAATAATGTGCAAACATTGAGGAACGTGTAACTGAGCATTAGAAATCTCAGAACAGGGGTAGTCAATATGGTACCCCTGAGATGTTGTTGAACGGCGGCTCCTATCATCCTTGACCACCCACCATGCTGAATGGGCTCATAAGAGTTGAGTCCAACAACATCTGGAGAGCTCCACGTTTGCTATCCATGGATTAGAACTCAATGACAGCTGCTTTGAGGTTCCTTCACAGGTACGCTTATTGAGAGAAATCTTGGGCCCAGGGCAAGACAATATTTATGAACACCTTACAACACAAAGCTGTCAGCTCAGAAGTAAGCTTCATTGAGTTCAATGGCTTACTCCCAGGTCAGTGTTCCTGGGCTTGCAATCTAAATCTGACATGTCCTTCTGGTTAAGCACTATATGGCTTGGGTCAATTGTAACATGAAACTATAGTGCTTCAATTGGTGATCATCCTTAGAGCCAAAGTAGCAAACTATGGTTTGCACTTGCCCTTATAATCAAAATTGCAAACCACAGTTTCAAGCTTTGTTGTAACATCAAAACAGGAAAATGGTTTGTGGGTGGTGATTGGGGCACAGCAGATAACTTATTGAAACAGAATAGGCAAGGTGCATGAGCTTCTGTTTCTGTAGTACCAAAACACATAAACACATAACCAAATTGAAGTTAACATGTTGAGCTTTTTTTTCAAAGTTGATGAGCTTTTTTGCTTGATCAAAAGAAAAAGAAAAAAGAGTTTTTGAGCTATTTTAAAGGAAATTCACCAAAATCTTCCGACATGGGTGGGTTGCCATATGTCCGGATTCTTAATATTTGACACAATAGGAGTGTATAAATTGGCGTTTGTGGCCTACTGGCAAGTCTATACACCACTCCTCTTCATCTTTCCTCTGTATTATCTTGTAACAGTTTGAGGTTGAAAGGAGGGAAAGTAATGAATGGGGTGGAATCATTTCCTCTTCCCTCTGCCTGTTCATGCTAGTCTCTAGTAGCTCCAGGACTATCAGTACTCAGATACATGAAAACTTTTACCAAAAGTGAATATAACAGCTTGGTAATCCGGTTTTTTGTGTTGTCCTGCCAAGAGGTGAGGCGAATATTCTTACTCCCCAGTTCCTTCAGATTTCTGAGCAAGCATGACACACACACATATACACCCCCACCCCCACATGGTAGGATGATATGGATGGGCAGTGTACAAAGGGATTATGCACCCACCGGTGGCGCTGTGGGTTAAAGCCTCAGCGCCTAGGACTTGCCGATCGAAAGGTCGGCGGTTCGAATCCCTGCGGCGGGGTGCGCTCCCGCTGCTCGGTCCCAGCGCCTGCCAACCTAGCAGTTCGAAAGCACCTCCGGGTGCAAGTAGATAAATAGGGACCGCTTACCAGCGGGAAGGTAAACGGCGTTTCCGTGTGCGGCTCTGGCTCTGGCCAGAGCAGCGATGTCACGCTGGCCACGTGACCCGGAAGTGTCTCCGGACAGCGCTGGCCCCTGGCCTCTTAAGTGAGATGGGCGCACAACCCCAGAGTCTGGCAAGACTGGCCCGTACGGGCAGGGGTACCTTTACCTTTACCTTTAAATGGATGCTGGCTCTAGGTTATCGAGGGGTAGGAGCATTTTGCTTGCTTCCGCTACTGCTAGGACAGTTTCTAAATGACCACGAACTGAACAGAACTGCTGCTTCACTAGGCACTGTCAAGAATTGCCTCATAGCTCTTGCTGCTAATCAAGACAGAAAGTTATCATCACAAATCATGTTACAGTTCTTGAAAGGCACAGTTGAAAAATGTGGAGCCAGGGGACAAACGTAAGTGGGCAGACATTATGGTCTAGTTATAGATGATGCTACAGGAGGTTACCAGAAGTGGGCAAGATACTGGGCCGCTAGTAGCTGTGTAAGGAAGTGATTCTCTGATTGCTAAAATGAGAAGCTATCCATCATTTAATTTATATGCTTCATCTATAGAAGAATTTCTACAGATTAAGTTTGCTGCTGGGGAAGAAAGAAGTGTGTTGGATAGTGAGCAGTGTTAACCCTTACGTAGACTCCATGGTTTAACAGCACATACAGCCCTTTGATGACTAAATAGTCCAGATTTTTCTCCAGTAACATGACCTTCATATATTTGAGGCCTAACACTCCAGATACATCTGGAGTGCCAAATGGACCTTTTTTTTTTTCTTACTGGAGCTTCAACCCAGGATTCCATTAAGTTCTAACAAGAATGTCTACTGCTGTTTTCTGGAAATGCTTTACAAGAATCCTATATGTTGAGTGTTTGCAGAGAGAGGGAGAGCATGAAGTACTTATTCTCCATCTGCTGACTTCTACTGAAATTATTAGCCCTCCATTCTTATTCCTTCTTTCAGCTCATAAAATCAACAGCAGCAAATGAATCTGTAAAATAACAGATCTGTGTTAATAATGCATAATTGTGCCAAACCCTGTTAAAAAGAACACCGTCCTCAATAGGCTCTTATTCCTCAGATCTGTACATTCACTCTGTGTGTGTGTGTGTGTGTGTGTGTGTGCGCGCGCGCGCGCGCAAATACCCCTTAACCAATACTGGTATGACATGGGGTGGGGAAGCAAACCCCAGAGACTTTAAGACAGGGTTGGGATGAAAGCAGTTAGAAATTCACATGTGGTCAATTTCATTGTTAAATTGCAAGGATTGTAACTAAATGGAGCTACTGAGCAGTTTTTCTGCCTGTGCTCTCTTCTTGAGGACTACCAGAGGCTGCAGGGGAGAGATGTTATAAAACTCAAAGGAAGGTGTATATTAAGAGCCCTGTCTTCAGCAGTTTAACTAAGCTGCACATGATAGAAGCCAAGTCTTCAACAGAAGCAGTCTGGCATAGAATCATTAAGTAATTCAGGCAGAAACTATAAAATTGTTTTAAAATGATATTTTGGCAAGTTTCTCTTGGAGGCAGGACATGATTCCGTCCCCCCCCCCCCGCCGAGTTTTTCAGTGAGTTATTTTCCCCCCCAAGTGAATCAATGTTTGTGGCAGATCTGAACTACTCAGCCAAGTTTTCTATTCTGTATATGAGAGCTTTGTCACAAATGGAGGTTACTTAAAGTGCCATAATATGGGTAGAAGGATGAATTCTGATTGGTCATTGAAAACCTATGCTCTAATATGCCTTTTTTACTGTCCAAAATGTATCATTCATAGTACAACAAACTACTTTACTGCTGCTTACCTTTTTAGTTCCCCTGTTTGGTTCCACTTTGGTCCCCAGTTCTCCAAGCTTTAAGGTCATCTTGAATCTTGATTCAGACCTCTGTGGCACTAGCTACCCTGCCTATTTTGGTGTCATCAGCAAAACTGATGTTATTGTTTAGTCGTTTAGTCGTGTCCAACTCTTCGTGACCCCATGGACCAGAGCACGCCAGGCACTCCTGTCTTCCACTGCCTCCCGCAGTTTGGTCAAACTCATGCTGGTAGCTTCGAGAACACTGTCCAACCATCTCGTCCTCTGTCGTCCCCTTCTCCTTGTGCCCTCCATCTTTCCCAACATCAGGGTCTTTTCCAGGGAGCCTTCTCTTCTCATGAGGTGGCCAAAGAGTATTGGAGCCTCAGCTTCACGATCTGTCCTTCCAGCGAGCACTCAGGGCTGATTTGTTTAAAAATGGAGAGGTTTGATCTTCTTGCAGTCCATGGGACTCTCAAGAGTCTCCTCCAGCACCATAATTCAAAAGCATAAATTCTTCAGCGATCAGCCTTCTTTATGGTCCAGCTCTCACTTCCATACATCACTACTGCCAAAACCATAGCTTTAACTATATGAAATTTGATGTGCACCCCCTCAATTCTCTTGTCCAAGTCATTTATAAAAATATTGAACAACAACAGGGCCTAGTACAGAACCCTGTGGCACCTCATTGTCACTTTCCCCAGGATCACGAGGAACCATTAATGAATACTCTTTTTTTAAAAAAAAATTAATCATTTTTTCAATACAAACAACCGCAAAAGACACATACAACAAAAACTGTAATAACGCCAATAACACAATTTGACAATTCAGATTTGAAAACTGATATACCTATGACTAAACCTTTTTAACAATATTTACCCACCGTTAATGAATACTCTTTACCAGGTTCTCTGCAAGAATATCATGGGGGACTTTGTCAAAAGCCTTACTGATATCAAGATACATTACACGATACACATGATTCTGTTCATTTATACATCTGTTTTGCCAGGTGGACAGAAGAGCTTGTACTTTAATGTGACAGGCCTCTTATTGGGAATGAAATACTGCTGTAGCCTAATTTTCACAGTGTTCCTAGTGGTTCCATATTCTGCCTTGTAGTTTTGTTGTTGTCTCTGGGCACCTTGCGCACGCACTGACACACAAGCAGAAATATCCTTATAAGACCCACACTGATTTCCATCAAAGTAGTTTTCCCTTTTTGATTATGTGTTTCTTTTGAGGTGAGGAAAAACCAAGTTTTCAAAGCAATAATCTCAGCCCTGTGCCTGTTAGATAGAGATATGAGATTTATCAGATGGTGCTGGAATGTGCTCTAGTTTTCATGTCATTAGCACAGCTTCCTGTCAAGCTAGCACCAGGTGAGGTATATGAGCTTCTGCCTGAGGATATTTGGGACTGAGCACAAGGCTGCTGTTGACTATCCATGTAACACAGTTATTTCTTATCAACTTGTCAATCTATGAACTGAGCACAATTTATTTTGGTCTGATTGAGGGGAAGGGGGCAAATCAAGCAAATTTGCTAACCGATTTCCCCCATTTATGTACTGTCAAACAAAACACAGCATGTGCTTCTCAGAAGACAGGTTTGTTAACAGCAAGAGGTTAAGGTTGCCCAATAAATTATTTAGAACAAAACCAAGTGCTGTGGGAGATCTGCTGAACTGGACCACTTCATGTTTTACTTTTTCCATCACTGGTATTACTACTTGCATTCTAAAAACCCAGCATAAATACTCATTAGCGACGGGAGATTCTCCCAACTCATTTGTAATCAGTCTGCTTAAAATAAAGATGTGTAAAATCAATCAAATAAATGGGTCACTTACATATTAGCAATGCCTGCGAACCCTTTGTTCTATGGTAGCGTCCCCTCAGCCTGTAACCTTTTTGACATGGATGTGATTCTTTCACTATATATCTCATTTTTATTTTTTTTACTTTAAGAGAAGCAGGGAGGCAGGATCCTGACCATGAGCATCAGCAGGCTTTGAGGAAGGGCTTGAATGATCCCTCAGTTGGAATAAAAGGATTAGTTCCACAGGTTCAACTGGGCAGGGATGTAAAATAAGCTTCAAAAGTCATGTAACATATTAGTAGTTATTAAAACTACGTAAATTATGTATTGACTTCTTTACAGCTTATAATAATTACGTATGTTTCCAATGTGGTTGAAATGCCAGAAATCGGTTTACTAGGACACTTTGGGAGGGCAGCAGGCCAGGCACACTAGCACCCTTGGAGCCTTTTATCAGTGTCTTCATGGTGTATCCTAGCACAGCCAAGCACACTGCTGCTGAAGGAAGGTGTGTCATGTTCAACTCTAGCCAACAACTATTGGTTGGATATGTAGCACATTTCACAAAGAGTGCTATCAATGCTCAGTATTTCAATGGCCCCCAGGAAAGCCCAGTTAGTGAGTTGGGTTTGATTTCTGTTCCCTTTAATTAAGAGAGGCTCATAAATACTAGTCTGAAAAATCCTACTTTGGAGGATGGTAGAACGAGCTGGGGTTTCAGACTTGTACAAAGACTGAAGAGTTTGGCCAGATAAGCATATAGCTTAAATCCAAACCCAAGAAACCATTGAGATGGCAAAAGGTTAATTAGCAACCAATGGGAGATTAATGTCCACAAGGGTGCTTCATTGAGTAGGCCATTAGCCTGTTGAGAAAATATTTAATTATACTCTAATTGAGGAGAAGTTTTTTAATGTGGAAATCATAAGCATTGTTTACATTCATGGCACTGAGTTTAATTAGTGGAAGAAATACAGGTTGCTGTCCCCATGGAGTGTCTGATCTAAAATTTTACAGCCAACAAGGAAGAAAAAGTGCCAGCTAAAGACAGTATTCTTTCACAAGGCTTGTTGAGGTTTGCTGAGTATTCTTAGGGAAGCTAGGCAGTATTGTATAAGAAAATAATGGAGTGTAGTTTTTAGTGTGGAGATTCTATGTTTTGAACTCTGTTTTATTGTGTGTTGTATGTACAGTGGTACCTCAGGTTATATACGCTTCAGGTTACATACTCTTCAGGTTCCAGACTCCGCTAACCCAGAAATATTACCTCGGGTTAAGAACTTTGCTTCAGGATGAGAACAAAAATTGTGCTCTGGTGACGCGGTGGCAGCAGGAGGCCCCATTAGCTAAAGTGGTGCTTCAGGTTAAGAACAGTTTCAGGTTAAGAACGGACCTCCGGAACGAATTACCGAGGTACAACTGTATTAGGTTCTTGTAACCTATTCTGAGATCCTCAACAAAGGGTCAGATATAAATATGGTGGAAGCAGTGGTTGTATTTTAATCATTTACATGAAATGACTCCCCAGACAGACCTCTTGTCACTTTGTAGCTAGTTCACAGTGGGATGGGACAGGAGGCTCCTCCACCTGTTGATCAAGGTTTGCCAAAATGGTGCTCTCCAGATGTTGTTGGGCTACAGCTCCCATCAGGAGTCATTGCCATTGGTCAGAATTGATGGGACAGCAACATTTGGAGGACACCATTTTGGCTACCTGTGCTCCTGGTGAAAGACTCACCTTGGGGAAGCTCCCATCATTTGGATCTGCTTGAAGCAGACTCTCTCCAATAGCTATTGATGTGCATTTCCCTTTAGTAGATACAATAAAAGGTGAGTCAGTTTTAGGCACAATTCAGTTACTGCTTCATGAATGTTATGTTGCTGATGTGAAAGATGCGTACCTGGGTGTACCTTTACGTGGAAGAAAGCAAAATATGTTACAGTTAGTGGTGTGTGGATGCATTATTTAAATGCAATTTTCAGCTAGCTGTTGTGATAGAGGGATAGACAGATATATTCCTCCTCTGTTTTAATTCATTTGCATCACCTTCAGTTGGAAAAAGCTCTGTGGTTACTGTGCTACTTTCCAAAGTGAAAAGAGACAAGAGAAAAACTGGAGGCTGCTACTATGGTTACAGAGAGAGAGAGAGTCTGTGTGGGCGTGTTTCATAGTGGTACTTAGCTGCACCACGAAAGTAATGGATTTATAAATAAGTCATGTCATACAACCGTTCTTCCAGCTTACTCCCAAGACAAGATGATTGGGAAGGAATACTCTATGCAATTCAATTCTTATTCAGTTTAGGTTGTTCTTTTCAAGCGATCCTACACATCAATTTATGCCGTGAAAAGGGGATGTGTGCTCTCTTGTATCCTATACTCACTCAACCCAAGTGAAGGAAGAAACTCACAATGCAGAAAATCAGAAAATTGCATTCCATTACTTTTGTTTGCCTGCCAAATTCTGCACCAGCTGAAGTCTCTGAACCGTCTTCAGAGGTAGCCCCACTTATAATGCATTGCAGTAATCTGACCTAGCGGTTACCAGAGCATAGACGATAGGCTATCCTTGTCCAGATAGGGGCACAGCTGGGCCACCCACTGAAGCTTATGGAAAGCACTCTGTGCCAAGGCAACCAAAACCTCAAGCAACAGCAAAGGATCCAGGAGTACCTTCAAACTACATACCCGCTACTTCAGAGGGAGTGTAACCCACCAAGAGCAGACAGCCTTCTATCCATCCAGTCTAGGGATCCTCCCACTAACAGTGCCTCAGTATGGATTGAGCCTCAGTTTGTTGGCTGTCATCCAGTCCATTACTTGAGGTAAGACACCAGTGCAGCACATCCGCTGTCACACCAGCAGATGCAAAGGAGAAGTAGAGTAGTGTGTCATCAACATATTGCTGACAACGTACTCCAAAGCTCCAGATAACCCCATTCAGTGGTTTCATGTATATGTTAAAACAGCATAGAGGCTAAAATCAAATTATGAGGACCCCACAGGGGTCTCCACAGGGCCAAAGAGCACTGCCCAAGCATCACCCTCTGGAAATGACCATCCAAGTAGGACCAGAAGCACTGCAAAGCAGGGCCACCCACCTGCAACTCAGACAGTTGCTCCAGAAGGACACCATAGTCAATGGTATTGAAATCCACTGAGAGGTTGAGGATAATTATGAATCCTATCACCTGGATAAATTTAGGAGTTTTTTACATAGGCTTGCTTATTTTGTGTAATGTACTTTTGATAGCTGTGGCAAAGACCACAGAGCTAACAGGGTGCTGAAGCACTTCATCTCACGCACTGCAAACCACACTTTGTGCCACTGTCCAAGCAGTTTCAGACCTATATGTGTAGCCATAAGGGCTAGAAACTTGAGTTTACTAAAAATTCTTAAATGAAAGTTGGGCTTCTCAAGTTGCTAATCCTATCTGTAATACCACATTCTACACCTATACAGAGGAACTGTAAAGCACATGGCCCTGACTATAGACCACCTGTTTTGCAGGAAAGTGCTTCACACCAATTTAGGCAGTGGGAACTGAGTTAAGTCATTGCCATTCAGCTGAAATTGCTCTTGTGTTCATTCCATAATGGCTCAGGGTGGTGCTACATATTTTGTCCTCCCCATGCCTCCAAATGCACGTAGGGCTCTTTGTTTTCAGTGCTTGAAGCCAAGTAAGTGAAGTCGTGCAGCAGAATAGGGCCAACCCACAGGTGTTCTTATCTGAACAAAACCACCCCAAGTGGTCCCCATCCGTTCCTAAGCTTTAGTGAGGCACTTTGCTGCTAAGGTTTCTTTAGTTTTACACAATGGAAATTCAGGTTGTTTTGCTGGCATGTGATGTAAAGTTTTAGTGTAGCAACACAAGACTGCAGAAATAAAAATAAATCATAGTCCAATTAATACAGCATGTCAGTTGCACCCATTAATGCTTCTTATTTCCAGCTCTGTTTTGGTTTTATTTTCACAGTGCTGTTTGTTTTTTTTAAAATGGATTTTAAAAATATCATCATTATTAATTGATCAGCCATCCCTGGGTGGCAGTACAGTTTATACTGAGGCTATGTATAAAGGACAATTGAATAAATATATCTATATTTAAAAATCACTAAAAACAGGAACAATGGCAGTACATTTAAGCCTGAACAATTTGGTTACTTACTAATGCTGACGGGTCTTCATATTCCAGTAAAAGCTACCCAGTGAGGAGGCAATCTGAACCCCCTGGGGGAGGACACTGAAAAGGCCCTGCCATGAGCCACCATAGCCCAAGTGTCACTTAACAACTTAACACATTCTGAATTAATTAAAATTATACACAAATAACCCTTTGCTTACCATGATAAATCCTATTGGCCCTGATGGTTATATAGCTGTTAAAGGCACATAGCTCCTATTTAACTCATGGGCTGGAAAAAAACCCCTGGTTGTAACTAGGCTAGTTCATTTAACAGAAATCATTCAGAAGAGTACCTGCACATTTTGCTTCATACTTTTCTTTCTAGGGGGACTAGAAATTTACTTTTTATAAACATTGAAGCTCAGAGTCTTAGGGTTGTGTCTGGGAATGTCATTGAAAGTCTTTGCCCACAGGCACCAGTTTGGTAGTCCCTGAAATAATTAGCCTCCTGTAAGACTGTTGAGGGACACGGGTGGTGCTGTGGGTTAAACCACAGCCTAGGACTTGCCGATCAGAAGGTTGGTGGTTCGAATCCCCACGACGGGGTGAGCTCCCGTTGCTCGGTCCCTGCTCCTGCCAACCTAGCAGTTCGAAAGCACATCAAAGTGCAAGTAGATAAATAGGTACCGCTGCGGTGGGAAGGTAAATGGCGTTTCCGTGCGCTGCTCTGATTCACCAGAAGTGGCTTAGTCATGCTGGCCACATGACCCGGAAGCCGTACACCGGCTCCCTCGGCCAGTAAAGCAAGATGAGCGCCGCAACCCCAGAGTCGTCCGCGACTGGACCTTACGGTCAGGGGTCCCTTTACCTTTTAAGACTGTTGAGTCCAGATCCTAAAATTATTTAATCAAACCACTGACAGCAGATGCTTCATGAAGCTTGAATGTTATTACCAGTATTCTGGAACTCCCTGCTCATAGAAATACATCAAGCCTGCTCTGTTGTGAAGATTATACAGACCTTTCTCTTCTAGCAGATGAGAGAGTAGTTGATTTATTTTAAAGCTAGTGATACAACTTACCTGGAGATTAACTTCTATTTTTTATTAATTTATATCTCCGTGCTGTTTTTAATATTTTGATTACATACTTTTGCTATTTTAAAAAATATTTTGGCTTAGGTTTTGTATTATTGTATGTCATTAAGGTTCTAAGTCACAACAAGAGATCAGCTGACCCATATGGCAAGATAAAAAATTTAAAAGCAAATGTCTGCTGCTATCAGAGAAATGTGTGTCCCATTTCCTGGTGGTGCCACAGGTGGTGGTAAGGAGGTCAAAGGAGGATGGTGTGACTTAACCTTGTTAGGCCACAAAAAGGCCATGCCAAGTCATTAGCAAAACTGACTGGAGTGACATATCCATTTCTGCTCCCAAATGCAGAAGATAAATTAGATCTATTACTTGAACAGTTCTTCCCACCATGGTAAAATCTGTTTACCAATTTCTTTTATTATCTGGATGGTATTTCCTAGTTCCAGTTTTCCTAGTTCTTGGCTGCATAGATTGAAGAGTATAAGTTATTTGCACATACAAAACTGGTCTAGAAATTTGGTAGCTGCAGAAGGTCTTTTTAGCTGTGCCTTTAACAGCAGCCTGATGTGTGCTAGACATTATTATCTCCATTAAAAGCTTCACTTGTAACATTCTACATCAAGCTACAATTAACAGTGCAGCAGCATCAAGGCAGGCCATTTTTTCTGTTTAGTTGGCAACCCTACTGTAGCACTCAGTTGCCAACTTCACAGTGCTGCCAACTTAAAGGTCTTTTTAAAATAAGAGAAATAAGGAAAGGAAACCATGCACAAAAGTGTTCAGAGAGTTTATGAAATGCTCTTGAAATCTCTGCTCTTTTAAGGAACAGTGTGATAGAACTGAATAGAGCAGCAAGCCGGAAAGGATCTTATTCCCCAAGAGTGAGGCTTGGTATACCTACAAATCTTCACACAGTGTGAATTTAGCAGCAGATGGAAGAGGAGAAGTTACAAGGTCAGGATGAAGATCCACTGAGGTTTCTCTTAGAAGCAAGTGGTAGACTGTGCCTGAAATAAGGAGCAGCAATAGAAAAGGTAAGGAAACACACACACACACACACACACACAGAGAGAGAGAGAGAGAGAGGGGGGGGGGTAGGGTTTAGTTACTTTCACTTACCTGGATTGCCAAGTATCTTTCTGAAAGTTCAGCCGCTGTAATTTTCTTTTCCTCACCATGATCAATATGAAACAAGATCTGTATTCCAGGAAATTTATCACTTGCTAATGAAAGTCATAATGTAGGACTCCTTAAGGGCTGCTTTCCCATTCTAACAATGGCAGTGTCAGGACATGTTGATTGCATGGCAGTATTAACCTATGGGAAAGGTGTACACATATGAAAAATAAACCCAGTGGAAATTGTCATGATACCTTCCATCCCTTGAAGAAGCCTGTTGATCTATCAAAATGTTCCCAACACTTCTTGAGAGAGCTAGAATGGGGGATGCAGACATGGGGAATATTGTGTTAGTTTTCCTGATTATAATGCTAGCACTTCTGTCCTGTTTATGAATATTCCTTTCACCCTGCTGCACTTGTTGCATTATGGAACTCTGGCTTTTTGACCTATATTCAGCACGTCACGCTAACTTTCACATTGGCATGCATAGTGTGGCACAATGAATGTCATAGAACAACATTGCTACTCCCCCACCCTTTTTCACATGTCCTTTCTTCTGTTCTCCCCATGATTTACTCATGAAAATGTCAGAAAATAACCATATACCAGTATACTGCCCCAAATGCCATCAGTTTTCTCCTGCTGTTTTCTGGGTGAGTGGGGGTTGCAAATGGTTTATTTCCAGAAGCAGTTAACACAGAAATGCTTAAACTCAGTGCTTCAACTTCCACTATGTTCTGCTAGATTTCCAGAAGTCATTTGTACATTGGGTGGAAGCTAAAATATAATGTGGAAACTAATAGTTAGAGGAATGTTGGGGAAATTGAACGGCCTTGTGAATGGAGTCAATAATTGCTCATGGGTAATAAAGAAGGCAGAAGGCAAGAATATGGTCAAAGTTTCTTCATAATTCCCAGTTCATAAGAACTTCTCTTGGGGTGCCCTCTCACCTCTGCCATTTACTTGCACTGTAAAATTTTAGTTTTGACACAGCAGCGGTGAGAGGCGGGTAAGGAATTACATTATTTCTTGGTACCACAGAGGTTTTAAAAAGACAGGCGCCATCTCCATCTTCCCACTTGCTATCCCTGCAAGTGATAGATCTGCTGAGTTAAACACAGTGCAGCACTATAGAAGTTACACATCCAACAATTTACCTCAATCCCTTAAAGAGCAAGTGGCCTTCAAGAGCAAGCACTTTGATGCCATTGTCATTGTGTGGATGTTGCAACCCCCCCCCCATGGCTTGCATGAAAGGCAATGATCCTACAATAAACACTTGGCTGGAAGTAGCCTCACCCATAGTAACCCTCCTGTACCAGGATGTGTATGGACCAAGTTGGAACTGTGAAGATGAATTGCAGCATAGGGAATGTTGAAAGTGAGAGGGGTTGGGATGACTTCAACAAGGCTTGACTTTTGCCCGATTAGAGGTTGCTGTAGGCTTCTCAAATACTTGAACGCAGCAGATGTAGCAGGTTTGAAACTACCCTCTGTGCTCAGTATAGCAGTCTGGTGTCTTTTCTCCATTTCACCATCTTCCAGTCAGTTCAGCTGGGAAGGTGGACATCAAATTACTTCTTCATCAGTCTGAACTTGAACAAGAGACCCCACTTACTCATCTAAAAACAAACAAATAAATTGCATGTAACATGTCCAGCTAGATTATAGGACTCTGATTAATTATCTAAAAGCAACTTAATAGGAGCCGAGAAACACCTCTCTGGAGAAGATTTGATGTGCTATCCATGTTACTGACCTCTGTCATCTGCTTCTTGTTTATACAAAACAAGAATGCTCTGTTGCTATGGTAACTCCTTTTTATGGGCTCAGAATTTACAAAGTACTATATATCTTTCCTATATAATAGATAGACAGAGACAAATGATACAAAGGTAGACTTGCAGATCAGTGTATGAAACAATAAATAAGCTTGCAAGGTGAGCACGTAATCACATAAGGCAGAATAGACCCTGCACACAATATTGAAATATATCTGTGTTATTCTCCCTGTACATGTTATTAAGCTGGCATTTATCTCCTGAGAATATTTGACTTGGGTTTTTTTTGTTTGTTTTGTTTTTGCCAATGGCTTGTGTGTAGGTATATATGTATTACCGTATTTCTCGCCCCATAGGACGCACTTTTTCCCCTCGAAAAATGAAGGGGAAATCTGGGTGCATCCTATGGGCGAATGCAGGCTTTCGCTGAAGCTTGGAGAGCGAGAGGGGTCGGTGCGCACCGACCCCTCTCGCTCTCCAGGCTTCAGGAAGACATCCGCAGCCTAGGCAGCCCTGCGGGAGTTCCCACAGGGCTGTCTAGGCTGCGGATAGCAGCCTGCTTCCCGGAGTGTCGGGCGCCCTGAAAGCAGAGCACCCAGCGCTTCGGGAACACATCCACAGCCTAGGTCCCGCAGGGCTGTCTAGGGTGAGGATAGCAGCCTGCTGCCCGGCGCAGTGCACCCTGAAGGAGAGCGCCTCGCCGCCGGGCAGATATCCGCAGCCGAGGGAGCCCCGCGGGAGGTCCCGCAGGGCTGTCTAGGCTGTTCCCTGAGCCACTTGCCGGGGCTTTATGGGGAAACCCCTGGCTTCCCCCTTCAGCCCCGACACTGGCTGACAAACTCAGCCGGGGCTGGCTGCTTCGCAGGGCTGTAATTCAAGCAAATTGAAAGCTGCTTACACTCTGCTAGATTAACAGTGTGCCGGAAGGATCGGGACTGCCCCTTCCACCCCTCCCCCAGCTTATTGTGCCGGGAAATTCCCGCCATTTCCTCCTTTTGCTCTGGTTGCACGAGGCAAGGCAGCTGCCCTCCACAGACACCCAGAAATGTAAGATCTCCCTCGCTCTTCTTTCCCTCCCTCCCTCTTCCAACTTAAAAATATGGGGGGGGGGGAGTTAAGCCCCACCTCACAGACAATTCAGCCTTTCTCAAACTGTGGGTCCGCAGATGTTGCTGAACTACAACTCCCATCGCCCCAGGTAGCAAGGCCAGAGCTCAGGAAAGATGGGAGTTGAGGAATGATAGGAGTTATAGCCCAACAACATCTGGGGACCCACAGGTTGAGCTCTCCCTTTCCCTTCCTTCCCACCCTGCCTCTTCCAACTTAAAAATATTGGGGGGGGGGGCTGTTAAGCGCTCAATGATAAACGTTGGAGATACTGTCCTGTACATTACTGACAGTTCCTTACCACTGTATTTTCTTGTAGAAGACCTCCCCCATTCTGATAAGGATGATAAAGCAGAAAAGACTAGCATATAAGATTCCTTTTAAACTAGAGGTAGTAAAATATGCTAGGGAGCATGGAAACAGAGAAGCGGAGAGACATTTTGGTTCACCTCCAACTGAAAAAATGATAAGAGAGTGGAGGAAACAGGAGGATCGCTGCAAAAAGCAGATAAAAGTAAGCACACTTTTTGTGGATGTGCTGCAAAGTGGCCACAGATGGACATTGCCATGAAAGAATGGATCACAAGTCACCGGGAAAATGGCTTCGCAGTCTCTACAAAAATGATAATATATGAAGCCAAACGGATTGCTTTTGAGAAAGGCATTCATGATTTTACTGGCTCACCATCATGGTGCTACAGATTTATGAAGCGATGTGGCCTTGCTATGCGCACCAAAACTAGAACCGCACAAAAAATGCCAGAAGAATATGAATCTAAGATTATGTCTTTTCATAACTTTGTAATTGATGCTAGGAAGAGAAATGGATTTGAAATTGGCCAGATTGGGAATATGGATGAAGTCCCTCTAACCTTTGATGTGCCATCAAATAGGACTGTTGATCGGAAAGGTGCCAAAACTATCACCATGAAAACCTCCGGACATGAGAAAACCCATTACACTGTTGTGTTGTCTTGCTGTGCAGATGGCACCAAATTGCCATCCATGTTAATTTTCAAAAGGAAAACATTTCCAAAAAAAGTGATTCCACGAGGAGTTGTTGTACATGTTCATGAGAAAGGATGGATGGATGAAAATGGAATGAGAGTATGGGTTGAAAAAGTGTGGTCCAAACGTCCTGGAGGGCTTTTGAAAAAACCTGCCTTATTAGTACTTGACCAGTTTAGAGCACATATTAGCAAAACTACAAAAAAGCGCTTTAAAGAAGTGAAGACTCATCTAGCTGTAATTCCTGGAGGTCTTACCAGCCAGTTGCAACCTCTTGACATTTCCATCAACAAGCCATTTAAGATCTTTATGCAAGAAGAGTGGAACAAATGGATGGCTGCTGGTAATCATGATCTAACACCCACTGGACGAATGAAGAGGCCCACTATCACTCAAGTTTGTGAATGGGTGAAAACATCATGGCACTCGGTGAAGGAGGAAATCATTGTCTGGTCATTCAAAAAATGTGGCATTAGCAATGCTTTGGATGGAAACAAAGATGATATTTTACATGAAGATAGCGAAGAAAGTGATGTCAGTGATTGTGAGCAACTGAGCTTCATAAATTCTGACTCTAGCAGTGATGAGTTCTTGGGGTTCACAGAAGATTAGAAGAGTACTCAAACCTTAAAGTCTCTCTTCATTTGTTAATGACAGTGATGATGGTTCTTAATGCCACTGTTGACTGCTGTTCACTTTACATGGCTGTAATATGATTCTGATATACTGGTTGTTTATTAAATGCAGTAGTTTATACAACATTTGATTCAGAATATTTTTTACTTGTTTTTCTCCTCTAAAAACTATGGTAGGTGCGTTTTTAAAAGCTCAGGCTTCCCCCACCCCAGCCCCGCAGCTGGGGGGGGGGTAATTTTTTTTCTTTATTTCCCCCCCAAAAAACTAGGTGCGTCCTATGGGCTGGTGCGTCCTATAGGGCTAAAAATATGGTATATACAGCTACAATGCATTATAGTTATATAACACTTCATTATCTGCTCAATAAACCTTTGGAGCTGCCTAATTTATTAGCAGGATTCATTCAAACCAGGTGGAGAGTCATGACTGGGTTGCGCAGCAGCTGTGCTAGTGCTGTCCTACATAAGAACATAGGAAGCTGCCTTATACTGAATCTGACCATTGGTCCTCTGCTTCCTTACGCTTTCATTAATCAGCTTAATTCTCAGGGCACTTTATAATGTAAGTGGGTGCTGGGTCTTGAGTTCACTGTAGTGTTGCAAAGTGCTGAAGTGTGTGTGTTTCCTTCTAGTAAACCATGTGTGGGAAACCTCTTGCCTGTGCACCAAATTAAACACAGCAAAGGTTCTAATTTGGTCCATGAGGTTCTGTTTTGCAAGTCATACCTACCTGTTCCATGCCTGTTACATAATGATGTCAGGTATGCAACAGGTAAAGATGCAGCTGCAAAGGAACGTGGGAGCCTCTGAGTGTGTGCTTTATGATTCCTTGAGCAACTGAGGCTTTAAATTTGGCACCAACTGGAAGACCCTCTGAGATTGGTTTCTTATGGGAGCTCCTTTTCAGGAGATTCCTGCCAAGTGCTATATGACTTTGGTTCTGTATCTGTAAGGAATCCTTCTGTGTGCCAGCATTTATGCTTTGGGATTCCCTGCGTATTAACAATAGTAAGAAACCCTTGCTTTACTGTTTTACACATTTGCATAAAAATTGTTGGATAGCCAGAAATCCACCTAGACATATAACCTAATTACATATACTTTGTTTTAATCTTTTTGCTGCTTTTTATATGTGTATTACTGATCATTGTTTTATATTATTTTATGTATTCTGCTTAGAGATTTATTACACAGTTTACATTTTTTTCTAAATAAAGGTAAGATAAGTATGACACAAACCCTGCACCCCACCTATGATGATTTTACCAAAATTTTCTTTCTCCTTCAATAATTTTCAAATGCAGTTTCTTTTCCTATTACTTGATGGAGAATGGTTGGAAAAAATGCTGGATTTGTTGTTGTTGCACAGTGCTGCTTATTGCCCAGTTAATCAGGACAGATGCCTTTTTATTGCTCCTCTCGAAAAATACAGCTCCCTGTATCTGGCAGTTTTCTCACTCTTCCCTGCTTACAGACAAAGTCCTGCACAGCTAACGGCAATTGCTTTTGGCAGCTGTCACACATTGCTGCAGAGTATAGTGTTGAGACTGAGAATTTGTAGGGAATGTTAACTGTAGTGGTCTCTTGTAAGAGCAAAACTGATGCCAAATCTGACAAAACCTAGCAAAAGCCCAGTTTGTTCATGACTCAAGACTGGAATTTCAGTTTTCTGCATAGGTGGCTTAGTTTATAATGATTGATACATACATACATACATACATACATACATACATATATGTGTGTGTGTGTGTGTGTGTGTGTGTGTGTATAGTATCCAATTCAATGTGGACAGAGAAAAAAGTATTTCATTTTAGTGTTTTCCTCCAGCATATTTATAATTATCAAATTAATTATGGCTCAACTGTTAATTATTATTTTATTATGTATGTTCACAGACCCAGGATCCTATACCATAAGAAGTGGTTTATAAATGATATACCCTTCTTTTCCTCCAAATGAAAACCCAAAGTGGCTATTATGTATGTTTATTCACACACAGAGTTACCTCTCTTAATTTAGGCAAGGGCACTGTTGCCTTTAACAACTGTGTGACAAGGAGAAATTCATCAGGGCGAGTATTCCCATCTCTATGCTGGAAAAAATATTCACCATATGAATCACTGCCTGTCACATAGCAATTTATACGGGGATCCTGACAGGGAAAAAGTGGTCAAGACCTCTTAGAAATAAAGCAAGCAGCTGTTCAAAGAATACAGAAGGGCAATTTTTTGTATTGCTCGGTCTTAGTCTAACATCTGCAGCAAGACTAGCTATTGTAAATGCATGGGAAGATGGCAGTTACTGCAGATCATGACCTCCCTGCAGTTGAAGCAATTGGTAGGGTGTCTTCAGAAAGTACCTTAGAAATCCCTTCTGCTGTTACCTTAGAGTTGTAGAAGTTGCAGCTGTGGTGTTTCAGTATCACAGAGGAGGCTGTGGCATCTCCAAGAAGCACAGCATGGAGGAGTAGGTGGTACCAGGGATATTATGGTTATCCAGGGGGTCAGTGAACCAAGACCACCAGGCATTACGGTCCCCCAGCTTCTGCCACTTCTCATAGAAGGGGCCAACTCAGAATTTAAGATAGACGCTAAATCACCTCTAAATCTAAGAGAGCTCTGGCTCATAAACATACAGGCACTGGACCAAGGTCCTTTGCCTATAGTTCTGCTACAGTTCAGCAGTGATCAGACTAGTAAAGCTTGCTCATATGGAATCATTTGCCTCTCCTGCAAACCCATTCTCCTGGTCTCCACCTCATGCTCCATAAGTGTCTTCTCCATCAGTGTTACATGTTCCAGTTGCTTACCCTCAGCTGAAACTCTTGCCCTTTGTCTCACGCCAAAGACTGCCACACTTATCAGGCACAAGCCTTAAATGGTAGCTGTAGTGGTGGGAGAAAAAAACCCAGACACGCAGAGCCCAAAGTCAACTTCTTTCCATCAAACACACTAGCTATCATTCTCTAGTTTTATGGAGGCATAATAAGGCAAGCTTGGTGAAATCAAGGGGTTAGAAAAAAATGCCAAATGTCAACAACACCAAGGTTCATCAGTGGTCTGGGGAATAAAAGAGTTTTCATTAACCTCTTCACTTCAGTCATTTGTTAGTTGACTGAAACATTTGCTTGTAAATGTTTTTCATCTGAAAGCTATAATGGAAGGTCAGAATAGTTCCTTATTTCAATGAGTATTGAAAAGTGAAGAGGCAGAAGTATGCTTTTCACACATTGACATGCCAAGCACTTAACATGTGTGCCATTTCCAGATAATTCAGCATCATTGGTAGCCACTGACGGCCCAGTGATGACCCTGAAGGAGCATCTCCACCCCCATCATTCAGCCCGGACACTGAGGACCAGCTCCAAGGACCTTCTGGTGGTTCCCTCACTGCAAGAAGTGAGGTTACAGGGAACCAGGCAGAGGGCCTTCTCAGTAGTGGTGCCCACCCTGTGGAATGCCCTCCCATCAGATGTCAAGGAAATAAACAACTCTCTGACTTTTAGAAGACATCTGAAGACAACCCTGTATCAGGAAATTTTTAATGTCTAATGTTTTACAATTTTTTATGTGCTGTCAGGCTCCCAGAGTGGCTGGGGAAACCCAGCCAGATGGGTGGGGTATAAATTTTACACACACACACACACACGATTGTTGCCACCAGGCTCTGCTATGCTTAATAGCAGAGGTAGTCTGTTCATATCCCCTTGCAGACCATGTACTGAGCTTTCATTGTCTTTTTACATTACTAATTCCAGACTGCAAACACAACAGTTTCTTTTTTGATGTGCTTATTCCTACATTGGTAGATTGAAAATCTAACATACACTGGCAACATAAAATTCAATCACGATTGATTGAAAACAACATAACAAGAGAGAGCCCATAAGTATTTGCCTGTTAAATCTCATATTCCATTCATGTGTTTATTCGTCCTCATTTCTCCAAAAGAACTTCTTTCACCCAAGTGAAAATGAATCACCAATCTCTTCTGTCAGACAATTTAAAAAGTAACCTTTCTTGCAGGTTTTGCAGTGATCAAATCTACTTCGTTTTAAATGTTAATAAGCATTAGTAATCAATTGACATTGCAAGTAGATGGCAGTAAGTTCCTATTCCAGAAATGTAGCATATATTGAACTAATCAAATCTCTTTCCAGGAGAGAAGGGTGAGTTAAAGGTCCTACATTAGCCAGCCCTAGAAGAAAACTTTAATTACTTTCTTTGAACAAAATTAACATTTTTGATGTGTTCTTTGTTAATTTATGAATCCTCCTGAGAGCCAGAGAAGCTTTCCAGTGCAATTCTTTGTTGCTGATGTGATTAAATGTTAGAGGTTCCACATTTTTTTAGCCAAAGGTTCAATTGCATGTTAATGCTAGGGGTTTTTTTTTTGCAGTTATAAGCATTCTCAGTTTAAACATATTGCCAATCGACATAGAGGATGTGAACAGTTGCCATCCACTATATTGAAAATTGGTTGAGCACAAAAAAGTGCAGTATCATGTGATTCCTAGTACTGGATCTCTCCATGGAAGCAATTGGAGTGGATGCCGTTATTGATGCTGAACTTGGATCCAAGGAAACAGTGTTGATGACAATCTAAGGACAGAAGGAAGAGGGCTAACCTGTCCTCCTCCTCCCACCTCAAATTAGTGAGTGAAGAGGCTTGGGTTGGCTTTAATTCCTACTAAATATGATTAGTATATCAAAATTAGTGGCTGGACAGACTATATTGCTGCATAGATGTATCTCTACATTAGGACCTACATGCTATGAAAATGGATACACAGCACCTTCTATATGTTTATTGTCATCAATTTTTAGTTTAAAAAATATTTTACATATCAAAAATATTCACAATAATCATATTCAAAATGGACAAGATGTGTTTGTGTGTATACACACACACAATTATGCTCCTATAGTTTTCTACTAGGAAATTTTATATGTATCTAGGAAAACCCCTGACAATATGGCTACCCTGCATCCTATTACTTTGTTGCAATGAGACTCCTTTCTTCCCTGAGGAGATGGATAAACATAGTGGCCCTCGAAAGACAAACCTGACCTAAGTAGCTTGATGGTTATTTAAGCAGTTCAGATCTAATACTTTCTGGCACATTGGCAAGGAAATGGTTGTGTGTATGCCCTGCGGTAGCTTCCTTTTAGAATCTCTCCACCTTTAGACGAGAGGTTGAGACATCTTTATTTTATTTTTTCAAATTTAGAAGAGTATCATCAACACAGGAAGACCTATCCTTGTGGAATGAGGATCTATACATCTTCATTTGTGGGTTACTTTAATATAATTAACAGGCCTTTTTTAGTAAATATGCTGCTACAGCAAAAGTCATAGAGGATTTGCCATAAATTAATCTCAATCTGAAGTTCCCATTGATTTAAAAACCACAGGGGAAGTAATTAAAATGATTGCTCTGAAGTGATGGTATAGAGATTATCTCTATATTAAAATATTACATCCAACATTATATTCAAATGGGGAAAATGACTTTATCTGTTGTTGTTTTTAAGGTGTCAATTACCCTAACATCTAACTGTCCCAATTCTGTACAGAGTAGCCAATAGAGGAACTCCTCGCCTGGCACTGCAGTTGGCTCCAACTCACATCAATCCCCACCAGCAAGACCAATGGTAAAAGGTGATAGGAATTGTAATCCAAAACATATAGAGTGCATCAGATGGGGGGGTGGGGAGGGTAGCCTCAATGCTAAGAAACCACAGTGCATATGTGTGTATTGTGTGCACATTATGTGTATTTGACTTGCCTTGTAGTATCTGACTTCTCACCTGCTTTTGAAATTAGTGGCTTGATTGCTCCCTTTGGTTCCTGCTTTCTCCTTGTGGCTCATATGAGACTGAATTGTGTTGGCTCTACTGTTGTCCACCAGGCCTTGCTGCTAGGCTCCACCACTAGTCACAGGGACTCATGCACAGGAATGTCCCTATTTTCATCTGGAAACCTTTAAAAATATGGTATACAGTACAGCTTCACTGAAATCAGCTTATCCATCCAATTGTAGATACCTTGAAAACAGTTATAATTGTAGATGCCTTGAAAGCTGTTGAGATCACTAAAAAAAACAGGCACACTGTAATGTTATAGCAAATATCTGAAATTTGGTGAGTGTTGCTATTCATGTGATTGCTGCCAGTCCAAGTAACCTTTAGTGATTGTCCTAAAATTCAGTACACTAATGGTGAATGTGGACAGTCCCATAAATGTGATTGTAAGCATTTAGTAATCTGAAAAGTGGGGACATTAATATATCTTATTTTATGTGTTCAAAAATTGATTTGAGGTCACCAGCATTCCCATGACCACATCCACCAAAGTTTGGACATTTGCAATGGCGTAGTTCACATTGAGAAGAGGAGCATTCAGATGACCTCCATGTGTTCAAAGACTGCATGCATCGTGGGTCTTCCCCCCCAGTCCAGCTCTCTGTATGTGCGTAGAAAGGGTGTAGAGCTTCTACTTGACCCCACAGTGCACTTCTGAGGTGGGGAAGCCACTACATTTCTACACTAGATGTCTCTGAGCAAATGCTTACCTGATATTGGTGTGAATCACAAGGGCAGGGCCAAGGAATGAGGCCAGTACAGCCCCACAATCCCTTTCTACATACTTTCCTGCCTTCGCATGTACCACCCGTGAATAATTTTTTTCAGTTGAGGAGCGTTCAGTCACACAATCCCCCCACCCCCACTTATAGTCTGAAATGCTGTAGCTCAGACACAGGTTTACCACCTCAGAAGTTGGCCCTAAGGTCAGGACAACTGGGGGTTGTTAACAATCCCTGTGACATTTTGTTTTCAGAGCCATATTTATTTCCCAAGACTGACTTTTAAATATGTCCTACCAGAGTCCTAAGCTCACAAGGAACAAAGTAGAGGTGGGGGAAGTTAAAAAGAAGGTATGTGGAGTTGTGGGTGAGCGTGTGCGTGTAAAGGGCTTTCTGTTCAGCACACTCCATTTAAAGCTTGTTCATAAATCAAGCACTCACCTCTCAATACGCAGCTGAAAACATGTTATACGTCAGACTTTGTTTCGACAAGAATCACTGCTCCCTCTCACTGGCCTTCAGGTGAACGTCGGCAAGACTTTGTGGAAAGCAGTAACAAGGCAACCCCCTCAGGGCCCACTGCTAGGACCAAATCCTATTTAACATCTCTGTTAGTGACGTGGAAAGGAAAATGAGGCTTAATTGCCAGATGATAGGAGTTGGCAGCATGCCCATTGTTTGGAGCAGCCACACCAGAGGAATTTATATTTGGCCTTGAGATGACATGCAGTTTTTCTCTCCAGCCTCCATTACATGCCAGCGAGTGAATGGCAGTGAGAAGAAAAAGTTTCCAAAAGACTAAAACACGAATCAGCAATCTCTAAAATACAATGGCTGCTTTAAATAAATAACACATTTTTTCAGTAAACATATTTTCATTTTTCTTGGTTTTTTAGTATGCATTTACAGTGACTGCTAGATTGTTCGAGTTGAAAGTATTTCTCTGCTGATAATCAGTAAGGCTTTTTAACTTATTATTACTTTTACTTAAAAGTAAAATAGATCAATAAAGAAACTTTTGAAGTAATGAGATGTCAGCATTGACATCGTCTCTGCAGAAAGCAAAATAATGCTATTATTGGAATAATTTGTCACGACTATTTTAAATGAGCTTGGTGGGGGCTCTTCAAGGCTGATGGCGCACAATAAAGTACAGTACAGGTGTGGTTTTCTGTCTGCCATTAGATATTGGTTGCATTCACATGTAACAACGAGCCAAACATCCTGGATTACCACAGTTCAGCAATGGGCAAGCAGTATGCTGGTGTATGCTGACATGTCGTTTCCATTTCACTGTTCCTCTGGCACAAGCAGGATAAACAAACCAGGAATCTTTGTCTTCACATTACTGTATGTCACAATGTTAGACTATGCCACTGTACATCTGAGCCAGAAATCATGGTTTCTTGCTGCCTAGCAAGCCACATCCCTATGTCATGGTGTGTTATTGGCTTTCTGATTGTGGCTTGTTAAGAAGTAATAAAACATAATCCCTTGCTTCCTTCTGTACATTGCAGTGAAATTAGAATAAGATCTAATGGGAGATCCATGATGTCTTACTTGTATCCAGTTCTTTTCTTCTAAGAAAAAAAAGGTGCCGGTACAGTGTGCCCTTGAGTACCCCCAGAAAAAAGCACTGCTTGCAGCCAAGATTAGCCTGCAAACATAATTCTTCAAACACAGGTGACAATATTCAGAATTCTGTATGAATACATAGTTTTTAAAAATTATATTTTGAGTTCTCGATATATCTGTGTACCATTTCAGTTTCATAGGTGTGATTGTTTTATGTCCTGCTATTAGATGAAATCCTCAGAATGGCTCCAGGCTCCAGGCAGCACCCCACACGTGTTTGTGTGAGGCAAAATCCTTCAGAGAATTGCAAATGCTGGGATTTCCTAATCATCACCATTAAACATGTGAGATAATGTGCTTGAGGTTACGTCACCTAGTTGAACACTATTGTGAGGGAGGTAGCATATTTGGCATTCTTGAATAAGAGAGGTTTGAAATTTACTGTTTCTGTTGTACAAAGCAAAAGCAAAGGCAGCCATGTTGGCTCACCTTTTAAAAAATCATATCAGGGAAATACCTAACCCTGTTGGCCAATCAAAATGTCACAAAATCATCATATATATTTGACTGTTGGTGAAGCTATCTCCATTTGCACCTTATAAGAATCTTATGATGGAGGAAAAAAGAGGAGGTAGCAGACATTCAAATCACCTTATATTAGGTGCTATTCAAGTTATTCTTATGCGCTTGGAATAGTAGGTGCCAGTGTTGCTCATTTCCAGGCTCTCAGATGTATGTGAGTAAGTTTGCACAGAATAACCTAGGGGTATGGAGTAGGTCTAAAAGGCATTTGCTTCTTGTGTATATAGTATATGTGGATACATATATTTGTATCTGGCTACAGATTCAGACAGGAAGCTAAAAGTGTAAAGAGCTTAGCTGGGCAATCCTCTGCATACTTACTAGGGAGTAAGTTCCACTGTGGCCAGTAGGATTTATTCCTGAGGAAACATGCTTTGAATTTCGCTGCACACAAAGACATCAAACAAAACTAAACACACCAATTGGTGTGCTAGCTTTTCAGCGCAGGCAAGGTCTTTTTGGTGGGGAGGGGGATAAGGAGGCACAAAGAAATGATGCTTGAGCAGTGTGTATATTTGCCAAAATTCTATGTGAAACTGTGTTTGCAAGTGTCAGTTAAAATGCCTCCTGTTTACTGATCAAATATATTCTCTGTTTTCTACTTCTGCTTGCAGTTTATGACAGATATACCGGTACACAATGTATATAAGACTACAGAAGGGCAATTCCTGAGCTTAATTGCACCAACCAGCCACCTCATTCATCCTTCTGAAACAAAAGCAATGTTTGTTAGAGCTTAATTAGCATAATATATTGCTGTTATTACATTCAGAAAGCTACAGACATCTTCCTTGGAGGGGGTAAATAGGATCCTGATAATTGGGTTTCAAACAACAAATTGAAAGCTGCATTTAATAATGCATAGGATGCAAATACAGAGAGCCCCACCAACCCCTTCATGTCTGGCCACGTGGGTCTTTTTAGTTATAATGAATTGAATGTGCCTTGTGGTAACACTGAAATTGCTTTTTTTTTTAGTACTTGTTTAGTATAAAAATCATAATCTAAAGACAAATATTAATTTTATATTTCCAGTATTATTCAGTGCTTTAAAGAAATCTGCTGCTTTTGAGAAAAAATAAAATGGATTCCTACAGCTAATGTAATGAACATATAAGTTATTCTGTGGCTTGCTTTCAGCATTCAGCAGACAGCTAGAGAGAGGGAAATGGCTTTATCCTCTGCAGTTTATAGCTGCGATAGATATTTATGTATACCATCAGATCTGACTATTTTCCTGCTCAAAGCTTATTTAAGGGCACAAATAATAATTTGCAACATTCCAGAATTTAAACCATGGATCTTCTGGGATGCAGAGCATATATTTCATTTAGAGATTAAAATCTTCATTCTGGAGTAATGCTGGGCAACATGTGATTACCCACCACCCCACCACATTTGATGTTTGCACCACATTTATGTCTCCGAGAATTCAATTATGTACCAATAAATCTAATCCTAATGGTTGCAGAAGCAAGTCTGAAAATATAGCACTGAACTTCAGGTGCATGTTGTTTTCACAGAGGTCAGATCCCTTTCTCGAGGAGTTTACAATTTAACATTCGATGAAGGGGTAACAGGACGAAGGGTAAAGCAGTGGAAGCAGGACTAAAGAATGCAGAAAGAAGGTGCATTATATCTGTTACACATCCTTAAGCACCGTAGAGCATGAGAAAACTAAAGGATTGAGCCAAAGGCCTCATAAAAAAATAGGGGTTTTTAAGATAGAATGGCAGTAACTACCAGAGATGGCTCTAGGCACTTGTTCTGAGAGGCACTTGAAGCAAGGGATTCATGGGCTTTTCAAACACACTCGAACTCAGGACGCAAGGGAGAAATGCGCTAAGAGGAAGGCACGCTTGGCAAATCCACACCGTGATCAACTCCTGCCCGGAAACCAATGTCCACACTGTGGAAGGAGATGTGGATCCAGAATTGGCCTCCACAGTCACTTATGGACTCATTGTTAAAACTGTGTTTATGGAAGACAATCTTACTCGGCTACGAGTGATCGCCAAAGAAGAAGAAGAAAAAGAAGAAGAAGAAGAAGAAGAAGAAGAAGAAGAAGAAGAAGAAGAAGAAGACGACGACATGGTGGAGTCTTTCAAGGGAGCAGGAGAGGTTCAGATGGTAGAGGGTTATGAAGCTCAAGGAATCAAGACAATGGACATGGGTATATTGGGTTATAAGAGTGGAGAGATAAGAGGGTGGGGAGGCCTTGGAGGGCTTTGAAGGAAAGGACAAGGAGCTTGTGCTAGATCCAGAAATGTGGACAGGAAGCCATATAATCAAAGTGGCAAGAGAGGTGGGTGTTTTTGGCAACTGTTGGACAGTAGTGGATGGCAGGAAGACATGGATGGGGGACAGCGTTGCTCACCTGGCTTCCCAAGGCTGAGTATCATAGTCAGTTACCAAGAGGGGGAAAGATGAAGTGCCACACCACTGCTTGCTATTGGCCCTCAGTAGATGTGATGGGAACAACATGAGACAACAGAAGATCAGAAAGAAGATTAGTATAGTCTAGCGAAAGATTGCCAGTGTTCACTTTTTCTTCTTCTAAACCTTGGTGAATTCCTTCTAATTTTGAAGACTGAGAAATGTAATATTAAAAACTATGTGCCCAGAATTTAAAATGTCGCTGGTGAGAAACTTTAAAGTGCTTATTGCTATTTTGGTTGTAGGAGTTCAGGTGAGACTTTTTTATTTTTAAAGTAGAAAAATTATGAGAGAAGTGTGTTTAAATTTAGTGCAGCACATCCAAGAATGTTTTGAATGCAGAAATCATGGAATGCATTTCTTAAAATTCCATTAGTGTCCCTTGCAAAAAGGCATTTTGTTTTTCAAAAGCACTCTACATAATTATTATGTTCAAATCGCTTGGCTCAGTACTGCTGCCATGCAAGCTAAAAACACAGTTGTGGAACAGCTTGTTACACCCAGTAGAGTACTCTCTTGCTGGGGTTGTGGGAAGAGTTTTAAAGATGATATACTTTGATATGAATGCTGCGTTTAAATCTACATAGTGCTACTGAAATGTAGCCCTATAGGATTCCCTTTCTAAAACAGACCAGCTCTGAAAGTGGAAAAGAAGAATTTGTTCAGAATTTTGATAGGTAGCAAGGCTCTGAAATCTTCAAAGAACCTTCCTCTTGTAGCATCTTAAAGACTTAAGAAAATAATTATAATGTAAGTTTTTGTAGACTTGATTCTGTTTTATAAAATATATAGAATTTTAGCTATTTTCATTATGATATATAGTAATATAACTCGAGTTAAAATGAAAAGAAGGGAGAAATTATGAAGTGTTTTAACCCTAATGCATAGGATCAGGCTGCAATCCAGTATAATTGCTCACCAGCGTGTGGAGGCTGCAATGGCATGTGCAGTGGGGGGATTGAGTTAAAACTAGGGAGTTATATTAAAAATTATCTGAGGATTATAAGCTGAGCTCCTCTGCATCCAATAAAGACAAGATAGAAAGATCTGTAGACAGCCAGTATATGTTTTATACAGAGGGTTTTTTTCAATTGGAACGTTCTAGAACTCAGTTCCGGCACCTCTCAGGTGGACGTCATTGCCATTATAAGAGAACAAGGGAGGCGTTCATGGTGAGTTCTGGCACCTCTTTTTCTAGAAAAAGAGCACTGGGTTTATAAATCATGGGTGCAATCCAGAGAAGAACTGATTTGCTTAAATCCTATTGATTTACATATACTTAGCTTTGACTTAATCAACGTAGATTTCTCAGGATTTAAGTGTACCTATATTATTCTGATTTACACTCCATATACACATAGGTATAACTTTTAGGTGCTTCAGGAGACCTTTTGAGATGAAAGGTGCTACATAAGCAAAATATTAATCATCCTTTTATGTATATAATCATTATTTATATAAGGGCAGACTCGTCCCACCTGATTGCACACAGTCTGTACTGGTTAATTTCAAAGATGTTGAAACAACATCACAGAATGAATTTAAATTACTGACAGAAGCTAATTTGTATTTTTATATTTTCAGTAAAACCACATAATTACTTCGTTGTGTAACTTAATAAAGATGATGTGCTAGAATTAATAAAGAATAAATTAGTGGAATTCATAGAACAAAACAGGGATTCTGATATTGGCTGTTCAGTGACTAGAATAATAAGTGAGAGTGAAATAGCAATGTCATTGGTTTTATAACTAATCATCAGTGTCTGCTGAAAAATACCCTGTAGGACCAAAGATACCACTGGCTTTCCCCCTACTTTTAATTCCATGAAATATTTCATTTTTGTTAACCCAATTTAAATTATGTTTGCATAGAAGGGATTGTGAATTTTGTTTCTGGAAGCTACAGTCATTATTATGGAAATAGTCCAGGATAGCCTTTGGCTGGAATCGAACAATCTTTTTTATTTTTTAAGATTTGAAAATGGTTTGAGAGAGATTTTCCTTCTCATTCCAGAGATGGACCCAGGGCTTCAGCAGAACCATCAGCTGTGGTGACACAAAAATTCCTCAGAGTTTCAAGGATTCCATAGGAATCCATTAGTCTCTGGTGGGTGAACCATCCCTCATACCTGTAAAGTTTTATGTTACTGAGTGTCTGAACAACTGCAGGCTCCCCACATCCTTCAAATTCAAGAGCAGGTCCCTCTGAGCACATGCTCAACCCAAGTTTTAGTATATGGGCTGTGCTCACGGTATCTTTTCTTAGTTGAAGATAAAAAATCAAGAAAAAATAACTTCTGCTTATGTCTCCACTCACCTGCTTATCCTTGTTCCAGAAACCCAAATCACAAAATAAAGCTTATATATTATATAAGCTTATATAGTAGCTTATATAGGACTTAGTACAGTCATACCTCATGTTACGTGAAAGAACATCCGCTTCATGTTACGTTCTTTCAGGTTACGTCCGCAGCGACCCGGAAGTACCGGAAAGGGTTACTTCCGGGTTTTGCCGCTCACGCATGCGCAAACGTGCAAAATGATGTCACGCGCATGCGCAGAAGCGGCAAATCGCAACCAGTGCATGCACAGACGTGCCGCTGGGGGTTGCGCTCTTTTCATGTTGCAAACGGGCCTCCGGAACAGATCCTGTTCACACCCAGAGGTACTATAATAAGTCAGTTTATTTTTGATGCCTCCTCTTGGCTTCAGGTTTAGGGCTATAGGGCTATAGAGATCCATTTCAGAAAGCGGGGTGGGGAGTGGGTTGGTGGTTGTAAATATAGCTGTTCCCTTCAATCTGGGACAACTGTGGAGGATGACACTTTTCTCTAGGGCAGATACGTGGCATGTGTGACCACTGAAGGATATGCTGACAGGAGGAAGAAGAGAAGTCTCTGCTTGATTCTCACAAGGAGCTGCCTAAACCATAGCTTCCAGTTGGGGTGGAAACCTTTCCAGAGCAGGCTCTGGTGATTCTGAGCCATTGTGGAAACACATGGAGTGTGTGCCCAACAGGCCATTCCTGGAACCTAAGCCTTCCTTGAGACCCCCTTTGCATGACTGCAGACCTTGTAGCAGATTCAAAGAGACCCAGTACATCTTGAGAGGCATCTCCTGGGTTAGGCCTCCTCATCTGCTCTAAGGTGTCCAACATTGCCTTGGAGGTTCAGGGCCCCTTGAGGCCACATTGGGTGTCTTTACTATATTAGATCTTTCTAGATCCTGCAGTTTTGCTCTGGACATGTGTCAGAATAAAATAGATCCGCTGCACTTTGTTCTGCCCAGTCTTGTCAGAGTGGAACCATTAGGCAAAATTATATTGTGTTAGAACACAATATAATAAAGGAATATTATCACTGGGAATCCATGGTATGACAGAAATTGATTTTTATCTCCTACAAATTCAATATGTGTGTGTTTATTTGCAATTCTCTTGTGCTGTGCTACCATTATCAGCAGACCATTTGAAGGTTGGATTCATAGGCTAGTTGTATGCAGTGTGAACAAGATTTTCTTTGAGTATTTTGGCAGCAATTAATAACATTGTGACTATGACTTCTCAGCTTTGCTATGAGTTGCCTGCAATCAGGAGCCAGCTGGTTATCTTCTCAGTTTCACCAGATGTAATGTGGGATTGCAGATTATGAATACCTTGCAACAGGATTAAAAGGCAACCCTCAAAAAGAAATAAGGAGTAGGTTTACCATTTGGTCAATTATAATTTATACAGTATAGATGGAAGGAGGCGCCTCCACTGCAAAAGATCTTCAGGGGAGTGCTATTTTTGCCCTTCCCCTCCCCTTTAGTGGGATGTAAGAGTCCTTATGCATACAGAAAGGTAAGAACTCACCCTTCCTTGTCATTTCATGTACTAGAAATGACAAACTATTTAAAAACAGCTGCAAACCTGTTCTGGCAGCAAGAGAGAGAAGTGTGTTGCTTGTTATAGGGTGAGTGTCTGGAATAGTAAAAAGAAAACATACTCCCTGGTATATTGTTTCTAAGGACTGTTTTCACCTTTCTTAGGGTACAGTGGCTTGAACCACTACAAAAAAAAGTTTAAATGGTATGACCAGTGGCCATGGTGGTGCAGGAAAATGAGAGGGACTCAATGCATTTACATTTACAGTCAGAATGTTAATGTGAACTAACCCTTTCTTTAGCACACTTTAACCATTTAAAGACTTCAAAGACTTACGAAAGAATGTGCAAGAGTAAGAGCCCGGTTGTTTAGTTTTTCTCCTGTGCAGGTTTATGGGTCATTGTTGATTATAGAAATCATATGCTGTGTTGTACTGGATCAAAAATTAATCTAAAAACAAATTATGCAACTTTGTATATGTGAGGTTCCAGCACTAGGATCAGAGGTTTTGATTAAGATTTGCCAGCATGGACTGAGGACATTCAGTTAATAGAATTATTTTCCCACTGGACTGGGTAGGCAGGGAGTCTTTCGCCTTTTCCTCCAGGGGGAGGAGCCATCCCACCCTCATGAGACTCACTTGCCCTTCAGGGATGTTAAGATTGCAAATGCGCTCTCCTTTGTGGGAGGGGGGTTTGCTTCTTTCTGTGAAAGCAGTGCCTGGTCCTAGGTGACAAGACTACACTCTTCTCTTTGGGCACCTGTTCCACCGCTGCTGCCTCTGGTTCTATCTTCCCCACTGTTGTGGGCATCCATTGAGGCTCTCAATTCCACATGAAAGTTGGGGCAGGTGGGTGGAGAGACAGCATCCCTGCTCCCTCGTTCCAAGTGGCCAAAGCCATGGAGGAAAGGGAAGAAACCCCCTCCTCCAATTCAGGTTCAGCCTCTTCCTTTTCCTGGATGCTAGCCTTAGATTTTTTTTTTTTTTAGGGGGGTGGGGCTACTCAAGTTCACCTTGTAATATTGGATGGCCCATCACCATCTCTCAGCTTCACCTATCTCTCAGGTTTCTTGTAAATATAACTGCATGTATATTGGCCCTGATTTCCTCAGAGGAAGGGTCAGATACAAATATGATAAACAAGAATATAATAAGCTTATTTTGGAGGAGGGGTGATAGGAAGGCTGTGAGCTGTATATACTCTACTCTAAATGTGCATTGAAGAAGTAGACCACAGCTGGCCTCAGTGGAAATGTTATCATAATAGGAAATCAATTCTGAATTACGCCATATGACGTTAGCTGCGCTTTCATCTTTCACTATGATTAGCAAGCACAGCTTCGCTAATGTTTAAACTTTTGAACAAGGCCAGCAATATGAAAATGTCCATAACGGAGGGGAGGGGACAGAGAGTTGCTTGTAGAATTCCATGACAGTAGAAAGCTCCCCCCCCCCACTGCCCCCAATTCATACGCTTCATTGATTTGTTACAATAAGTTAAACTGAACAACTAATCAATACTATTGATTCATTATACAGGTTCAATTGTACTTTCCTTTCATTATGAAACACTGCTGGCAATAATGAACATTCCAGTAAACGGAAGAACTCCCCCCCCCCAGTTATTTGGCTTTGTTTTTCTCTAGGGAGCCCTTTTCTGAGCTGGGCTGCTCTCTTGCAAGAATAACCACAGCTTTTTCCAAGGCTGTATTAATGCTAACTATCTCCAGGGCTATCCAAGCATAGGAAAAGTAAGGCGCCAGCCTTGCTGAGGGAGGATGCACATGCTGCCTGAGGAAGGAGGCTTTACATTATGTTGTTTTGTGGCAGCAGTCTTGGAGTGGGGTGGGGGGTGGGGAGGACACTCTCCTGGTGGACTCTCAAAGTGGCTTAAATAGGTGGGGGAGATAAATTTGGTGATAGGCTTCAAGGGGAACCTATGGAGCAAATGCAACTACTTTTCCTCAGCGAGGAGCCTGAAACCTTCATAGAGTCAGAGCTAAGAAATACTGATGATGATGATGATTTAATTGCATCATTTGTGTAAAAGGCATTTCATGTGTGTAATAGGCAGCTGGTTGTCCACTGTGAGAACAGGATGCTGGACAAGATGGGCCATTGGCCTGATCTTATGTTCTTATTAACCAACACAAGGTAAAAATAATATATCAAAGGTGATTTGCTTTAATTTTCATATTGCAGGGGTGAGTGTGATGCAGCAGAGGAAGCTGAGGGAAAGGAAGGGAGAAGCAAGTTGTAACACAACAACGGAGAGAGTGATGAGGGGAGGAAAGGATGAATGGGGGCAAACTCTGTTACATGCGTACTCTAATGTCCTTTTTGTCTGGAATGAGGAACGAGGGTTAAGTTTGGAGAAAGCAAGAGAGATGCTGCACCACAGAGATACCTTGACAAACAGCAATTCAAACCACCAAGAGTGCTCTCTGGGGGTGATGTCATCTGGCTAGTTCAGTTACAGCAGCATCACCTCAAGAAAACCACAGCATCTGGAAGGAATGTGAATTGCTGTTTTATTTTCACATCTAATATAATAATACCTTTATTGTCATTGTACAACCTGTGTACAATGAAATTGAACAAGCCTCTCCCTCCAAACAATCTCTTATCAAACAACACACCACCTCACAAGTCAATTTCGCTATGTTATTTTTTGTTCAACAGCCTAACAGCCCACGGATGGAAGCTATTTTTTAGCCTGTTGGTACGGCTGATTATACTTCTATATCTCCTGCCCAAGGGTAGAACATTAAAGAGGTGATGGCTGGGGTGTGAGTCATCCCTAAGAATTTTTCTCGCTCTCCTAAGACAATGATCCCTCGCGATGTCATCTAGCAGACTCAAGGGACAGCCCATGATATCATGTGCTGTATTCACCACCCTCTGTAGAGACTTTCTGTCCATGGCTGTCAGGCCAGCATACCACACTGTGATACAGTATGAAAGGACACTTTCTATTGTGGACCAGTAAAAGGAGTTCATCAGTTGTTTAACAATATTCGTTCGCAAGACCCTGAGGAAATGGAGTCTCTGTTGGTCCTTTCTGACCACCTGAGTTATGCTGATTTTCCAAGTGAGGTCCTCACTAAGGTAAACTTCCAGGAATCTAGGCATCCAAGTGCTTGAGACAGACTCTATTGTACACTTAAAAGGTGCCAACATTTACTGTATTGGCTTAAATATAAGCCTCACTTTCTCCCCAAATTCCCACTATGAAAAGTTAAAGTGTGGCTTATATTCACGACCTTACGGTATGCAGCCAGGAGCCCGGCAAAGCGCCCCACACGTAGTCCCCAGTCCTCTCCCTCAAGGCCAGGAAGGGAGAGAGCGAGAAAGGGGAAAGGCCGCTGGCAACGCAGCGTGGCTTCCCCCTCCCCTTCCAGTATGCAGCCAAGAGCAGCGAGGTATGGAGCGGCTTATATTTGGGTATTTTTTCTTCTCTCCCCCCCTCCAATTTTAAAGATGTGGATTATATACAGGTGCAGCTTATATTCGGTCCAATATGGTAAAAACAGCAACAACTTTACAGATGGGGGCAGGGGAGGAGTGTCAGTATCCATTTCCAGGGCCGGAACCACCATTAAGTAGACTGGGCAGCCATCTTGGGCAGGTGGTGTGTGTCTTGTTTTATACATGGAATGCAGGAGATACCTTTGCCTCAGGAAGCAAAGTGTCTTGTCCTGGCCCTGTCTGCTCTGGACTTACATGTATTTATTAGACCGTATGTAGAGAGTCCCCATGAATATACACATGTAGGTAGTTCTCTGTGTGACAGGTTCCCCATTGCACAGAGAGAACCCTTTTGCCTTTACAGCTGTGCAAATGGGGGGCTTTCTACATGTGGGTCAGGGAGGTAGAGCCTTCTGCCATGATGATGCTTTCCTCCACATGTAGGCATTCATCCCCACTGAGCGTTTGTAAGGTGTCTTCCATTTATAATGTAAAGTTAGTTTCCCTAGATAAAAAATAATTCTGTTCTCTCATTACAATCCAGCCTGCAAAAGTAATATAGAATAAAATTTCCCTTAAAAGCTCCAAGATTGCTGACTGGGACTTAACTGTTATGCTTCACTGTCTAAGGGACAAACTAGACATTATATGCAAATGTGTGCATTGAAGCCCAGACAGTTTTTACTTGGGAAGCTGCAGTTTTGAGTGAAGCAGCAGCAGGGGATGAGAGAGAGAGAGAGAGAGAGAGAGAGAGAGAGAGAGAGAGAGTGTTTTAACCCTTTCTCTGCCAGACTTTTGTTGCTGTTGCTCAGAATAGCTCTCCCAGCTGCTTCCCTTCTTCGCTTTCAAAATTTCACTGTTAGAGCTTTGTTGTACATATTTCCAGCAACCTCTTTGCACCTCGTTGAACTTTCCACATTTTGAAATAGTATTTTCTCCTTCAGGTCAGACTGATTAGTAGTCTTGAGTTTTCATCGTTCTTGCAACTACCACTTTATTTTATAGTTTGTGACTTCTCCAGCCTCCCTTCCTTGAGACAACATACCTGAATTGTTCTGTTAAGCTGTTGTTGTTGGGGTTGTTTGCTTTTTGTTAGAAAAAAACCCACTTTGAGCATGAAGGTTCAGTCTTCTCTTGCAACACACTACACAATGGACAATTTCGATCAGGGCTGTAGTCCTTCTGTTTTGACTTGTGTTGTTGTTTTGTTGTAGTTGTTGATTACCAAAGCAGTATATAAATTTTATGAAATAAATTCAAGTCAACTCCAGCCAAATGGCCAGTAGTCAGGGATAATGGGAGATGGATTTCATCCACATCTTGAGAGCTATAGGCTGACATTCATGAAATTGTAAGAGGCGTTGTAGGTTGTGTGGACTCTTGAGGAAGTTCTTTCCAGAATTAGAAACAGCACTTCTGTAATATAGATTTCCTCCACTTCCCCAAATAATATCAATTAAAGGGTTAACTCTGTATTGTCAGCATGCCAGGAGGAAATTAAACACATAACCTCCTGATATATATGAAACTGGATTTTTCATTTTCACACATAAGTTGTAAAGTTGTACAAGTTAATAAGAAAGTTTTAAAGTTAGTAAAGGAATAAAATAGGAAAAGTGCTAGGCAGCCAAAGATTCTAATTAAATTCTGCAGGTCAAGTGAGCCTGGTTTTAGATGGTTTACTATGCAAGTGTCCTCTTCTTGCAGTAAAGACTGTGGGGATGCTCTGCTTGAATTTTCCAAATCTTTCAAAGTGTTTGACAGCACACTCTTCCCAGGCTGTAATTCTGGACATGCTTGCCAGGAAGCAACCTCATAAGTAAGGTGTGTTTTGCTTGAGACAGCACTGCAAGTTATTTACAATATATATAGTTTGCATGTAGACACCTTAAAAATGTTTGTACTGACGCATCTTTGGGTGTGTTCACATGGGTGGTTGTGTGGCACTACTGAGAGAGGTAAGTAACATTACTGTACTGAATTTGTATGGCAGGGTTGGTTTCAGGCTTTTGGGATCCGCAGTGGTAGCAGAACACCTCAAAACCTTCTACTCGGATTCCATATGCAAGGAAGCCCAGCCATATGCCAGTTGCTTAAAAAAATAATTAAAATATGCACACACCACTTTTCAGCTTGCTGCAGTGTAATTAGAGGACTGGACAGTTTCACCATTCTCCTTAGCAGTATACTATGGATTTGGTTGTCCCACACCAAATCTCAGAAGCTATCTATGCAATATCCCAGAGAGAGAGAGAGAGAGAGAGAGATCCAAATGCCATGTGCTATAATATGGTTAATTGCACACCTAGTTAAGACTTTGTAATAGACTGTGTTTGAAGGTCTTGTCCCAGGATTTCATGAATCTGCGGTGGTTGTGAAATAGTGGGAAAGTCAGAAGAAGAGTGTGGAATTGATATCCCGCTTTATCACTACCCTAAGGAGTCTCAAAGCGGCTAACATTCTCCTTTTCCTTCCCCCCCTACAACAAACACTCTGTGAGGTGAGTGGGGCTGAGAGACGTCAAAGAAGTGTGACTGGCCCAAGATCACCCAGGAGCTGCATGTGGTGGAGTGGAGACACGAACCCGGTTCACCAGATTACGAGACTACCGCTCTTAACCACTACACCACACTGTATATAAAAGAGTTCTTAGTTGGTGGCAGCTGGTGAATGGGTGCTGTGGCATAGTGATCTATCCTGAAAAGGTCTGCTTTGCAGTAGGGCTATGATTCTAGAAAGCTCAATTTATTATGAGCCTTCAGGTCTAGTATAGGAGAGTGTGGGAAGTGATAGCTTTATGTTGATAGCAAAAGACTTGGACCTCATATAGGCCAAGTACTCTTCAGTTCAGACTTGCAGAAACTGAGAAAAGAAAGCAGGTGGCAGGGATAGCTGCCTGTGGTGAGTGGCTTATTGTTGACAATAGATCTTTCAAGAATAATTTAATCACAGTGCTGACTCTTTATCAAACTCCAGTCTTAGTCCATCTTAGCCATTTGACAGGTGGACTTAAGTACAATCAGGTTAAAACGTTTGAAAAATGGAGAGACAAGATTATGTCCAAGATAAATAACACTATGAAATTAATTAATTGGTTAAAATAATGTGTACACTGTCTTTCATTTGAAATAAAAGCAAAGCGCTTGGTTTGGTTCAGTGCAGCACAGAAGTAGAAAGACCAGAGAGGAGCAAAGCAGCTTTTAAGACATTTTGGGAGCCTGCATGTTCACGTGGTCTCAATATGCCACAGTTTGGCTTCTTTTGTCTTTCAAACAGGCCACACACAAGACAATAATTAATTTCTTTTTATGGAACCGAAAGGAGGCTACATTCAACTGGTTTCAGATGCATACATTTAACATCAATAGACCTAAAAAGGACGGCTAAATCAGGACAAGGCATTGCATTAGGCGTGTACTTCTACAAGTGGCTCATGAAACTTTCTGGCCTGTAAAATTTTCAAAAGGCTGAATACCTGTATTAATAGTTTTCTTATGCACAGTATTTATAGACTACTCTCAAACTGTTGTTTTAGCCTAATCATTTCATGCACTACTCTGTGTGTTTTAGGCTGCATTTTCAAATTGGTATTATTATTATTATTGAAATTTCTATACAGCACCTTCATCTGGGCAGTTTACAACATAATAACACTAAAACACATACCATAATAACACAAAGTTAACACACACACACAGTTTAAAAGGCCATAGATTGTTTAATTAGCCAAGGGCCTGTGAGAAGAGAAATGTTTTTGCTTGGTGCTTAAATAAATGTAACAAAGGTACCAGGTAAGTCGCCCCAGAAAGAGCATTCCGTAAGTGGAGAGTGACCACAGAAAAGGCCCATTCTTGTGTTGCTGGCCTCTGCCCTTGCAGAGCAGGAACACAAAGAAGGAACACAAAGAACAGATGATGTTCACAGGGCTGGGTTGGTTGGTTCATATGGAGACAGGCAGTCCTTGGGGTATTGCAGTTCTGAACTGTTTAAGGCTGTATGGGCACTGATTTTACACTCCCATCTTGGTCTGATGGAAAGGAGAAGTAGGGTTGTATGTCATCTGAATATTGATGGCACCTCACTCTAGACATTTCAGTGGCACAGCTTAGTGGTTTCATATAGAAGTTGCAAAGCATGCAGAACAGAATAGAACTCTACGGGACTGCAAAGCGTAAGTGCTAGAAACTGAGCTGGTGGTCCTCTAGAAAAGACCGTCCAGGCATGAGTGGAACCTCTGAAAGCGTTAATGGTTAATGGTTTGTGATCTCAAAAACCACTGAGAGATCCTGGAGAATTAAGTCATACTCCCTCTGTTGCATCCCACAGGGTGACCAAGGCAGTTTCCATACAAAACCCCAATTGAAATGGCTTTAGAAAATCAGTTTCATCTGAGAGAGCCTAGTGTTGGCAGCAACCACCCACTCTAGAACCTTGCCCAGGAAAGGAATATTAACCACCAACCTATAGTTGTTCATGTCTTTCAGAACCAGTGTAAAGTGAGATTGTGTGTTTGTTTGTTTATAATATTCATATACTGCCTCTCATTAAAATAATAACTGTGATACATGGTATGATTCAGTAGAACAACAGTTTTTAAAAAATCACTATCACAATAACTAGGAATTGTTCAACTGGTATCAGAGGACAGGGACAGCTTGAGCAAATAGATATATTTTTGAAAGTTGGCAGAAACTCACAATAGTTGTTATTTTAAGACGGCTTTCTAATTATAAAAGTAGCTTTTGTTACAGTAGCATTTTAAAGGTAAATTTAACATGGAAGGAATTCAATATGATCGTGTTCTTCTGATTGTTTGAGCAGCACAGGCCAGATGGAAAATTCCCCTTCCCCCCTCCCTGCACTGTTCTGTGGGCTCCCCCAACCCCCCAGAGCTAATTTCAGTGGGTGTAGGCTGGGGGGAAAGCCCCACTGCACAAATGGAAACCCTTGCACCGGGGATTCTACTGATTACACTCATTAGGGGTATCCTGCCCTTCCTCAGTCTGGTGCCATTTAAATGTTTTGAACTACAACTCCCATCATCATCTCTGAGCATTGGTTATGCTGGTTTAGTCTGACAGGAGTTGTAGTCTGGTGAGCACCAAGTTTACCATCTGCAACAGCAGTGTGATTTGTGGGGAATGGGAGCTTTTTTGGCAGTAATTGGTTAAAGCTGTCAAAACAGAAGATCAGTGGAGTATTCATATGTGCATAGGGTCCTTAAGCTAGGAGAAACTAACCTCCTAGCTTGATAGCTAGCCATCTTCTGCGGCTGGTAACATTTCTGCTATCTTGGTGCCTCCTCAGTGGTAGTATACAAAATCCCATCAACAGAAGCGTTTGATTAAAATCCACTTCATTGTGCTAAAGAAGATTGTCTCTTTACTCTTTAAAGAGCAACAAAGAGACAGAGAGATTGATGGGACCACTGAGAAAATTCATTACTATGCTATGGCTTAGAAGGGAAATAAAAGTTTTTCAGTTGAGTTATAGCTGAAAAATAAATACTAGAAATCACATTAAGAAGACAGACAATGTGTTTATATAACGATATAGACTCCAACAAATCAGCAGTGTTCTCAACAAGATAAAAAGACCAACCATGTATGTGTGGCTTCATACCTTATACAGCACATGTGATCTCTGCATGTATGTGTGCAGCAAGTACCTATAGCATGGATAACATACTTGCTTGTTGTAAACAGCAGTGGACTTGTGTCTGATCCCTCAGTAGAGTCCATTAACAGAAGCACCAGGACCAAAGCAAGACTATATGGGTTTATTTTATTTATATATAAAATGTATGTTTCACCCTTCACCATATGTTCTCAGTGGGTTGCATTCAAATAATATAAATAAATACCATAAAATCATACAGTAAAACTATCTCACGTAATCTGCTTCCCATAACAGTATCGGATAACTCAGTATCTCAAATGCCATCTTTGCCAAAAGCCTAGAGAAAGAGATGGATTTTTAGTGTGCACCAAATCTGAACCATATTGACCCCAGCCACAGTTGAGGGAAAGACCATTCCATGTACCACCACTGAGAAGGACCTGTCCCAAGCTAAAGCATCTTGAGAACTTAAGAAGGGTCTACTGGATCAGAACAGTGGCCCATAAGTCCAGTATCCTGGTCGCACAGCAATGAGTCAGATGCCAGAAAGAATCTGCTAAGCAGACCTGGGCTGACATCTTCATCAGCCTATCCACTATGACCCTAAGATTTTATTCCTGGTTAGTCACTGCCAATTCAGACCCCAGAAACATATATATGAAATTTAGGTTCCTAGCCCCAATATACATCTCTTTACCCTTGTTTACATTGAACTACATTTGCCATTTTACTGCCCATTCACCCACTTTGTAGAGATCCTTTTGGAGCTCCTTGCAACCCGTTTTTGTTTTAACCACCCTGAACAATTTGGCATCATTGGTAAGCTTTGCCATCTTGCTGCTTACCCCAAACAAGTTTAAGGTTCCTGTTACCATCCTTGGGGGACTCCACTTGCTCCATCCTTGCAGTTACGGCTCCCCAAGAGGACTTCTCCTTATATTCTGTAACTTCAGAATGGCTTCAGTCGGTGCTTGAAGCACAAAAAGGGCCTTTCCTGCGAGTCTTAAAATCCAGCAGGGCAATGTAGAGAAAGGTGCTCCTTCAAATAAATTGCTGTTCAAACTGCCCACAAACTGGTCAAAGTGCGCCATGGTTAAGGTTTTTGTGACTCAAGAATCCCATGTCATTTTTTGACATAGTAGCATCATCAAACAGCTGATTTCTTTCTCCCCGTGGTCTCACCTATAGCATCAAGCATAGGAGAGATCCTCTGCTAGCTAACATACCTTGTTTCATGTACTGGAACTTTATTTTTTGTAAATTGTTTTGAGATTTCTTGTGGAAAGCGACTGAGGCTGCACTCTGAACCTCACTTCCCTGGGAGTAAGCTCCACTTAATTCAGTAGGGTTCTGAGTAAATATGTTTAGGATTGCACTGTAAATAAAGACATTCTGTGACCTTGGCCAAGTTCCTTAAGTTTTCTGTGACATTTTAGCATTTACTCTAGCTCATTAATTTGCAAATTATTATGTTTATTTAGTTCTGAGTGGAGTCTCAATCTCTGAAAAGTTCTGGCAACATCCCTAGCATAAGAAATTTTAAATTCAGGTGGGAGTCTGAAGGCTTGCAGATTAATTGTAGGGGGTCTAAAGTTGTTCTCTGTACAACGGCTGACTTTTGGAAGGGATGTTGTATATGCATGCGACCATCTGAAAGATAAACAGCCAGATAGTTTAGGGACAATTAGACAAAGTGGTGGCAGAAATCACATCTCGAATTAGTTCCAGCACCACAAAGATAATCTCCTGGGCTTTACTATTCCATTTAAACTTAATTCATTTAGATATTCTCTCTCTCTCTCTCTCTCTCTCCCTCTCTCCCTCCTCCCCCTGTGTGTGTGTGTGTGTGTGTGTGTGTGTGTGTGTGTGTGTGTCTGTCTGTCTGTCTGTCTGTCTGTCTGTCTGTCTCTGCCTCCCCACTTGTTTGGGCATTCCCTTTGATACTGTGGGTTATTCACTAGGAAGCAGACAGGTGTAGAAGTGATGTCTACTTAGATAGCACCCTCTGTTTATCAACCTTTGCTTTGAAATTTATTTATTAATTATGTAGAAGATTTTTATCCTGCCTTTCAATCAAGTTAAAAGGTGGCTAACAATAGACTGTAATAATTCACATAAATGCAGACTCCAAACCCTTGGTTCTCTAGCTGATGGATGGGGCCAAAGTATGCTCTGCAGTTCCAGGGCAATTGGCAGTCAGAGCCAAAAGTGAAATTGAAATTGAGGTGGGGGAAGCTGGAAGCGGAGGCTCCTTCTGGTGAAAACCACTGATCTCATGATACATCCTTCACCACACCACATAGCCATGAATTGCAAGCAATGAAACACAGAGAGCAAATGGGAAGTGGATTTATGTTATGCCAGGCTCTTGGAAGGCATCTATGAATTCAAATGGAAATGAATAAGTAGGCTTTTGCTGTTAAAGCATGATGATAAATTTTAATAGAGGCACAACCTTTCCTGTTCTAAAGGAGGAGGAGGCAGTAGGCTTTTATAGCTGCTCACAAATAAAACCTTTTTTGTTGTGGCCTGGCACATCTTGTGATCTCAGCTCAGAAAAGGGCAGAAACAAGAGGAGGTAACCTTGCACTGCTTCTAGTCTAAATTCCTAGGAAATATGAACTGGCCATATAATACGGATATTAGTCCTTGTGTGCTTCTAGAAGTGTTCTTTGGTGGAATCAGTGCTTTTCATGCATGCAAGTTTTTTTTGGCAGTGTCCATACAATGTTGTCAAAATGCCAGCCCATATTTCTCTCCCTGCCCTTTAATCTGGATTTATCCCTTTTTGCGGGAAATCCAGTAAGTAAAACAACAATAACACAGCTGTTGCCTGTGGTCCACTTGCAATATCCTAATCACCCATTTAACCACATTAAAGCTCCCATGTCGAAACACCCATAGACAACATTTTCCTGTCATTCTTGTCAAAATGTGTAGTCCTTTTCATATACACTCCAGGAGAGGCCCCCCAAAATAGTGATTCCACCATCACTGTCAGAAACACTTCCTGTATGTTGCAGAGTGAGTTCCACAACTGTGAAGTCTGCAACAGTCCTCAAAGACTGGTATCTTCAGGTATCATCAGTGAATACACATGATGTACAAGTGATAGATCTACGAGCACTCTCCGAGTTAATATTAACAGATCACAACAAGCACTAGAGAATGAGGCGGATTCCAAGGGATGCAATCCCCAATCCACTCCTTATGTTAGAGCTGAAATACAGCATTATGAATTGTGTGGGGATGGCTACAATAAAAGCACTGGAGCACTATGTGCACTAAGTGAGCCCACTGCCCACAGGGAATTCAGTTTTTTATAGAGTTGTCGTCAAGCCTGTTAATGTCCACCTTGTTCCTGATGGTGTGATGTGTCCAAGGTACATTCCCAGATTGTTTATCTGTATCAAAAGGAAGCTGAGCCCCACCAATTATGGGCATCCCTATCTTTCTCTAATCCACAGGTCACAAGGCCTGTGGATCTTCAAGTGTCTCAGTCCCAGTAGCTGTCAGTCACTGTAAGCAGACCTATCATATTTTCAAGCTCATTGCTATGTCCATAGGGACTAGAAACTTCAGTGTTGAAACTATAACAAAAACATGATGGCTACACCAAGCTGGAAACTATGCACAGTAATATAGGGGCTATATACACTGCATGCTGCTCGGCATATTTGAGCTCAAACGTGCAAAAGAGGCCTTGCATTGATACCAATAATTGTAACCTGGTTTCATATGGCTATTTTCAAGAGTCATTATAAATAAGCTCTCCCCCTGCCTCCACTGTAAACCAAACAGAAAATAAAGATTTCATCTGTAACAGTGTTAAAAGCTGGTGTGTGTGTGTGTGTGTGTGTGTAGAGGAAGTATGGTAAGAGAAAGTTACAGAAATGTTTTAAAGATTTAACTGCAAGAGGTTATAAAGTTGTTCAGCCCTTCATCTAAGCATATATTATTCACAGTCTGCAAATAATTTCATTTTTTAAAAAAATATTGCAGATGAAAAGATATGTAAGTTGTACTCTTCTACGTAGGTAGGAAGGAATATAAAACTTAATTATTTTAAAAATTCTTTGTCAGCATAGAATTTCTGAACATTTAAAATGCACTCAATTTTGTATTCTAATTAAATCCGCTCCGTCAGTTCCGAGCAGCTGTAGCAGTAGGAATGGGCATTACAAGAAGCAGCTTTTTTATTTCTTCAACTCTTTACCACAAAGCGAGGCCACAATGCTCCTTCAGGTATTAGATTAGAAATCAGTTCAGGTTTAGGTCAAACTATTCCTTCTGCAAAAAGAATACAAGTTCATTTTGACATTCTTGAAGAAAAGATTTAGAGTGGGAAGAAGGAAAGGATTAGCTATTCACATTTGCCTGTAAGTAGCACTTCAGAGTACAAGTGGGTGGATCACGTTTTTTTCAATGCTCCTTATGTGATGGGGAGTGGGGAAGTCTCTGCAAGCCATAAAACGAATAGGGGAGGGATAGAGCTGTCTATATTCCCCCCCCCATGCACCAGTTTGCGATTTACAGAGCGTTGTTGACATAGAGAAGAAATTAAAAGTGATCCCCCCACCTGCAGTCAATTCTACCACAACTTTCCTGCCCCATTTTGCAGCATTTGTAGGCCCACCTTCAGACCAAGCCCATTCTGTGGTTGGTTGATTCTAATGTGCCCCAGTGCTTGGAGTTTCAAGATGGTTGTGGAATATCTAATGCTCTGGGCAGTGAACTGCAAGCAGAAATAGGAAATGAGACAGGAAGTGAATCCTGCTATTGATCATGCTGACAGAGCATCCTCCCATTCAAAAATTATTGTCTTGTTAATTTCCCAGAGAATGTTCAGCCTCATGCTCTGCTAGAAAGCTTTGCAATTCATGTTAGAGCTAGACATTACTCTTGTGTTCTTGTATGCTTCTTAATAAAAGATATGTGGAACACTATGGACCTGATGAAGAGTCTTAAGTTTTAAGAGGCCTAATTAACTAGACATTTCCAGTCCACTTTGGAGGTTTTCCTCCTTTATTTTGTATTGGGGCCTTCCTTCATACTCTCCTACAGTCCATGGTAATCTTAGAAGAACATAATAACCTTTCGGTGACAGTGAAAGCAATTTGATGGATGATCTAACAGTGATTTTACCTGGCCTTTGGCTTTGTTGGTTGCTTTTTTGTGTGTTTTTTTGCTCAGTAGTTTTTGAAAGAAACCTCATGCCAGACATAGAACTATCTTGCTTTGTGCAGCTGACTAAACAAGGATGGAAACATAGAAGACTTGGCTGGTTGTGTTGTGTGCTGTGATTTAATCCCCACAGACCACATTTAATGAGCTTTTGGGAGAAATCACTCCCCTGGTTTCATCTGCTAGTAATACTTCCACAGGTAGCTTGCCTCCTTTCCAAACCGCAACACAATACTTCTCACGTAAGGTTGTGCCACCCCCTTCTGAATGTCACTTTAACAGCTCCACAACAGGCAGAAATTCAGCAACTGAATTTCCCACCCCAATGCAGTAACTGAATATTGTACCTGCTGAATTTCTGTTAATACTGCAACCTTTTAGGGGAGTTGCTGCGTCCCCTTGATAATTTTGGTTGCCCTTTTCTGGACTCCACAATATTCATTTTGAGGTGAGGTGACAGGAACTGTACACAGTATTCCAAATGTTGTCACATCATAGTTTTGTATAATAGCATTATGATGGTGACAGTTTTAATGGATTCTGTGGCTTGACCGTTCAAAAGGAATAACTTAGAATTGCTTTATAAGTTCTGAGGAGCTATGAAAGATGGATGCATAACCACTTTCCATAGTTCCAGGTAGCACAATATTATGACCAACTCTGCTTGAAATGTACTGGGATGAGGAAAAGGTCATTGAAGACTAAGGTAGTGATCTGTTGTCACTGTAATCACTATGAAGCAGTAATTTGAGATAGCTCAGCCAGTAGAGCATGAGGCTCTTAATCTCAGGGTTCTGTGTTTGAGCCCCACATTGAAGGCATTGCATGGGTTGGACTAGATGACCCCTGTGGTCGCTTCCATCTCTACAATTTTCTGATTCTAGAAAAGGTTGAGCAAAACAAAACCCTAGGAAAAACTAGCATGCTAGATCATCATTTTTGTCTCTGTTTTAAACTAGATGAAATCCCACTTGAGGTTATAAATTGATAACAGAACATGCATAAAGACAAAACAAAAATCTGAAGCAAATGGAGTTTTAGGATGAAATTACTTTAAAAGAAGCATAATCTTATTTTGTGTGTATCTGTGGCGCTGCTTTGATATTTCTGAAAGTATTTCAAAACAATATTTATTGGGTAGGGCAGATTACTATTAATCTAATGTTTCAGACGCCAGGTCTGTTTTCCCTGCAGGCTTAACAAAATGAGACAATACAAATTTATGCAAGATATATTAAAGGCATCTGAGCGGCTCCAAGGAGGTGGGTGATCGGGATGTTTTTGATAACTCTTAGGAATAGCAATGTTCACAATCTGGGACTGAGGAAGCAGGATGAGATAGGATATACCTATTAGGCCCAGCCAGCATGACCAGTGGTCAGAGAAATGTGAAAACTTTGCAGAGAGGCTTAGACATGTCTACAGTTGTGCAAGGACTAATGTCCAGGCCCTCATTAAGAATTATAATTAACTTACAGTACAATGATATACATGTCTACTCAGAAGTAATTCTCTCCCTATTTAATGGGGCTTACCTTTAGGCAAGTGGCAGCCTAGAATTTGGTTTAGGGTTGGCATGGGGGGGGGAAACAGGGTGACAACAACAACAACAACAACAACAACAACAACAACAACAACAACAACAACAACAAATAATAATAATAATAATAATAATAATAATAATAATAATAATAATAATAATAATATCCTGCTCATCTGGCTGGGTTTCTTGTGTTTTTAACAGTTGTATGATAGACAGAAATTCAACAGGTTAAGCCTTTTCTGCTATGGAAAAACATTAATGGGAAAGGCTTCATCATGACTGTACTTGCTTTGATTTTGTGAAATGCCATGCCGCCCTGCCCCCCATGACAGCCATTATATGACTGATGCTCACAACCCTCTCTCAAAATTTGAACTGTGGCCAGTGCTCCCAAAAAGTTAGGGACCTTGGTTTAGCTGCCACACAGAGCTAAGAGGACCAGGGAGGAACAAAGTGAGTGTGAGTTCCCCTCCAGGACCTGGCACATCTTCAGGGTCCCAAGAGACCGTAGCTTAACATACTGTGATGTACAAAGCAGGCCATAGTTACTGTATTGCAGTCAGCTTGCCAGATTAATACCAAAGCAGAGGATTCCATACCTCACCATTTCTCTCATCAGGAATATTATGAGGACATAGCACAGGCTTGGACTTAGACATTGGTTCTAGTAGACCTTGGATTCCCCCCCCCCCCAATAGTTGAACTTTGGTTAAGAGGGTACAAATAATAATATGTAAAAGAAATCTTATTTTTTTATTCTATTACAGGTGTTTTTATGGGATGTGCTTATAGAATATGCCATTGTCTCAGGAAGCTAAACAAGAATGGATTTAGAATTCACAGACGAGAATGGGATTAGAATGGTAGGCTTATGGGGGGGGGACCCTGATCAAGGTAGTTTAGTAAACAGAATATGGATGCTTTACTAAATTGAAACTTGATTCATTCTCTCAACAGAAGTTCCTTCTGAGTCTTTTAAAAAGGATGTCATAACTTTCTAAACACATTCTTACCTTTGATTCCCGCCTCCGCTCCCCTCCATTTCCTTAAAACAGTGGCACCCCAAACTGAATGCAATCCTCACAAAACCACCAATGCTCTGAATACTAACATTTTATTTGCAGTTACTGTTGTTGGAACTTGTTATGGCTGATTGGTTGTTTCCACTGTAATTGTTTTAGGCTCTTATCAGGCAGCACCATGTGGTGGGAATGGGTGGTAGCTGGGAGAGTGCACTGTCAGCAGGTGTGAGCCAGAAGGTCCTGCTGTCTAGACCTGGAAAAGAAGTAAGCTGAGAGATAAGACCTGACAGGCTTAATGTGCTAAGCACCCTTTTCTCACTCCTGCTGTTAGGCACTTAGGGCAATATAAAGCAACTTGAAAGATCCCAAACTGGGACCCATGGTGTTCTGCCCTGCTGTGGAAAATTACTAATGGTCTAGATAGCAGATAACACACAGCCTATGCTTTGATTCATTTTGTACTCCGGGGATTAGAGTTCTCCGATTGCTGTAGCAACAGGAGCTCTGCATAGTGCTCAAGCAGGTTTGTGTTCTGGTCAGCAAATCTTCTGTTGGTAGTGGAAGCTTCTTGGACCCAGCGAACAGCCTGGGAACATTTGCTGCTGGGTCGCTGCTGAAGTTGGGCAAATGTGAACCTTGGATGACAGGCCACAAGCAGTCAGTTTAAGAGGAAGATAGAAGTAAAGCAAACATTAAAAAGAAAATGTTCCTGCCAAAGAAAACAATATTTACATCCATCTAAGGAGATTATAGCAATTGATACTGGGACAATCCACAAGCAAGGTATGAGCTCCATCCCTGAGTACAGCCCATCCCCACTGTGGGAAGGGTAGTCTGTTGCCTGGTGCTATACCTGGTGCCAGTCATCCTGCAGGACCCTTTATAAGCCCTTACCCTGCTTGCTAAGCCTCATGACAGTTTCTATGTGCTAGAAGCACAGTTTCAAAACAGCATCAAAACAAACAAGTGTGTATTTCATTCTCAGCAGCACTGATTAAAAGTTGTTCTCATTGAATAAGGTTGTTCTCCATCATTGATAAATCAACCAAAGGTTTAGTTGATCTGGTTATTTATTGCAGCTGCATTTAAGTCATACCAGTATGTCTGTTAATAAAGATAGAGGGATGGGAGATGAGAAAGCTACTTGAGTTACTTTTAGTAAGTATAAGCCTATGTTGTATGATTTTTAAACAAATGTGTAGCAGAGTCCTTTTTAGAGCTTGGACCTCCTGGCAGATGTTGTAGTATATTTTAGTGTTTAATTGAATTGAAGAACAATCACTTCAGTGATTTCAGCCTGGCTATGCTCCCAAGGTATTCAGGATTTCTGGCAAGAAGATCAACACAGGACTTTACTACTTGATTTTTTTTTTAAGTAAAGAAAAGTATTTGGGTAACAAGTCGGGTTGCATAGAATGTGTGGGCAAGGTTGCCTTGGCTTGACTTTGAAAACTGAGATCTAATTAGTGCCAGGATGTTTCTGCTTCCCTTTGGGATACTCAGGTTTTGTCTAAATATAATCTTGCCATCAAAGTTTATTTTGGAACCTTGAGAAATTATTAAAAGGCATTGAAAATCCATCTCGGAAACAGGAGGTTTGCAGCTCAAGGAAATTGTTCACCTTTAGCATCAGTAATGTTCTGGGTCTTCTCTTTCCACCTGATGTTTCACTCCTGGCCTCAACAGTACTTAAAGGAACAGTACTTAAAGGAAAAAGCATTTGTTCTTCAAATTCAAAAACATCAGTTGTCAGATTGTGCTAGTTACTAAAAGTCAAAGAATACCTTCTGTTCTCCCAAATGCACGTTGATTTGGAAGTAGCTTGTCAAAGAGCCCTTGACACTTGATGGTGAACACAATTTTCCAAGTGTCAACAAGCTAGGCATGAGAAGGGAGCAGCAAGAAATGGGAGACTTTTCATACTGACCCCCCACCCCAATCCTCACCTCTGTCAAAAGCTTAGTAGGTTATGCTCAAACAGACACAGCCCAATCTTATGGAGAGTTAGATGTGTATGTTGTCATGACTGACCTTGCACTGACTTAGGTTGGAAGTGGTGGGATTTTGTTCCTGTTCTTTATAGCCTGGCCAACTGGCAGCAAATATGTTTTCTCCATCCAGAGAAGGAGTGGGGAACCTGTCGCCCTCCAGATGTTGTTGGACTCCAGCTCCCATCAGCCCAAGCCAGAATGGTCAATGGTCAGGGATGATGGGAGTTGTAGTTCAGCAACATCTGGAGTGTCACAGATTCCCCCCCACCTTCATTACTTAATACGTGTGTGGGAGAAACTGCCACACATAATCTTGGTTGCACCTGATTACCACAGCACATTTTAATATGCATTTTAAGCACCTTTGTTCCATGATCCTTTAACAATGGGCATGCAGAAGGGTTGTTGAAATATGTTAGGTTATTTGGATGTGCAGACAAGGGTGCTGAATGCAGCGAGTACAAACTGCATGGTCAGAAAGCTGAGAGCAAAAACAACATGGGTAACATTAATATGTGGCATATGGAATGGAAATAGCTAAACATTGTTAAATTCTGCACACTATTCATCTCTGGTCTGTTATGTCTGAGAGTGAATAATGCCTACTGCATAACTTAGTAGCTGAAGGGGAAATCTACATCTGATTATAAAGATGGAATAACTAGAAAAGAAAACTGACAATAGACATGGTAACCTAGAGAGCAATCCTGTGCATGGTTTTGGCTGCTTAAATCCCATTGACTAAAATAGAGTTTAAGCTGTGAAAATTGTGCATAAGATTGCAGTTGTTAGAACTGTAAGTATGATATCAGGAGGTTGCAGTGAGTCAAAGAAAGAGCTCTTGATTGACTGGGCAGATTTTGTTTGGGTGTGTGTGTGTGTGTGTGTGTGTGTGTGGACTGCTTCTCCATCCCTTTATTCTAGTAAGAAGTGAAAAATCTACAGCACCAGTAATTTGTATTCTGTCCACATTCCCGAGGTGCCAGCTGTCAAGCCCTGTACTGGAGCTAGGACCACTGTCAGTTGCCCTCAGTCCATTTTATTTGTTTTTGACATGTTCTGGATGTCGCCTTGAGTTTTGTTTAATTTTTAATTTTTTGCCCCCGGGTAATTTATCTCCAAATCTGGCACATGTCCCTATGTCTCCCAGCTGAATGCTGAGTAAAAAGAGTCATTTAGCTTCTTAGCTATTTCTGCCTCATATGCTATCCAAAGGTACTCTGCACTTGCCTCATATATTTCAGTGAAACAGTTCAAGACTCACTGGGGTGCTCTTTTTAGGAAAAGGAGAATAGGACTCTAGGATGTTTAGCACATTTTCAATCCTATGGTAATGTAAAACATAACTGTATTTTTGTGCTTTAAAGGGGCTCAAATAACTCATAAGGGTTCTTATGGGGTACAAGAATGGTAACCGTACTGTTGACTATTTTGGACAGGCAATTTGTAATAAGTAGCTATAATACTAAGCATGATGAATAAAATAATTCCAACAAGAGAAGAAGCCTTTGAAATTTTGCTGGGATAAACTGAGGTCAGAAATGTGTAAAGTTTAATGTATAAACCTATATCCATATATTGAGGAATACATTCCATTGACCCCAGTGGAACACACTTCTGAGTAGACATGTTTAGGATTGTACTGTAGCAGTAGTACTCATTTACTACTTAGGTAGGATTGTGATTTGACTGTTGCTTATTCACTGTGTATCAAGTAACCTGAAAGACCATATTCTCTTATATGAGGCTATCCAGATTTTCAGATTGGTGGAGAGATCCTTCTTCACAAGGGTAAAGCCCCACCAATATGTGAAAGAGCCTTCTTGGTGTCTGCTCCCAGGTTCTAAAACTTCGTGCCAAGAGAGACCTAATTAGGCTGTTCTCTTATGACCTTCCATTAGCAGACAATGAACTTTGGGGGGGCAGGCAGATAGGTCTTTGATATAATAAACTGAGCATTATGCAGTAAATGTTGATACTGAAGCTGATACTGAAGGGCAAAGGGAAAGCATGATTTGGCTAAAATTGTGGGGAGCCAGGGCTGGGGTTTTGTGGATTTCATAAGAGTCTCCCTGTCCTTTCCACATGATTAGGAATCCAGGCACATAAATGTGTGCAGCAGACTTATTTCTCCCAGAGAGAGAGAGAGAGAGAGAGAGAGAGAGAGGTGCCACTTGGATTCACTTGCATACTAATAGGCAGAATTACCTTTGTAGATAGAAGGAAAAGTCTCTCTTTTTTTTCTAGGAAGGAAGGGGTATATCACACTTGTGCAGTGAGAAGCACCTTTTAAACCACTGCAGTAGCTGGCTTCCTATTGTGTCTGTTGTGACTATGCAAAGGAGTGTGCTTTGGGTACGCTGCTGCTAACCCTCATTCAGAGTGGTTTATGGCTGTAAGTGAAAAAGAAAAGGCTGAGCTTGTATGTTGCCCTGTACAAATGGTTCTTTTCAGGCAGGGGGCTAAGGCATGCCCAGGTTTCAAGCAGATTAAAGGCCAGCGACCATCACATGCCCAATGATGAATTGGCCCTGACTGTGTGCTCCTGGCCAAAGGAACAATTCCTGCTTTTCCTTCTCTAGTGGCTCTTTCTCGTGAATCAGTTTCAATCAGGAGAAGTGGATCCTGTCATTTATGCCCATTATTAATCTATCTGGCCTGATTTGGACTTGGAGATACTAGCCCCATTGCTACTAGAGGTGGGCAGACTTGAGTTTCAAAGGAAACTTGAATAGCAGAAAGCTGCAGGTGGGGCGGGGGCAAGAAACACTTTCTTGCCCTTATAGGACCCTCATCTCCCACCCCATTGACAAAGAAAATAAAGAAGAGTTTCCTTTGGTGAATCCCCCTTCTGTTTTATCATTCTCAAGCCAACTGTGAATGAGAAGGGTGGTCTCTTCCTGGCATTAAAAAAAAACCCCAAACCAAAACAGTTGTTTTTTCTATCATTCCATTTATCAAAGAACCTTGCAAACTTGCTGTAGTTCCTCATTATTTTCTCTGGTACTCTAAAGGGAGCCAGTGTGAAGTGAACTGAACATTGTGCATGTCAGTTTCACTTCACTGTTGCTACCAGGCAAAATGTCCTATTTGGTTTTTAGCAAGTAAGGGGAAGAATATATTTATCGGGCTTTAAACAACAAAGTTTTTGTCCACCTTTCTTGCCTGAGCTGTTTCCTAGTCAGTGATACACTTTCTCTCAAAGTTTACAAAGCTGAGTGAATCGATTTGCCTCTTACACATGGTCAGAAACATACACTTCAACTAATTAAAGCACCAGGATCCTAACTAAAAGGTTTGGGTTCATGGTAGCATGAAAGAACAGAGTTGAGAGCTGAGAGGGGGGTATGAACTACTCTAAACCAAGGTTAACAAGAGTCTTCTGTCAGCAGACTGCACTATTACCTTGAAAGAGGCAAATGGAAGCAGATGTATCATTGTATGAAACCTGAACCAAGAAGAGTACCGTAGTTGGGTTGTGTCAGGGATACAGCTAGGCTCAGAATTTCCTGCTGGCATCCAGCATTACTGAGCAACACAGACATTTGGGGCAACCCTTCAACACAAATGCCTGTTTTCCTCCTAAGATACACATAACATACAGACTTAGGGTGAAAGGAGTAATAAAGAGCTTGTTTAAGGCACATTAAAACTATTAATACTGACACATTGATCTTTAAACCTTCAGGTCTGTAACAGTACAGATTTTGATTGCATTGTGAGTTCTACTAGTACAATTCTCCTGGGAAGAAATAGCACCACTATCATTTTCTAGAGAAGGTCCGTGCTGATGTGCACAACTTGACTGACAAGGCCAATGGGGATCTGCATTTGTCCTTTTCTGGCCAGATGTACACTGGAATTATTACTATTTTTAAAAGCTAAAAGCTTGCATGAAGCATGGGGTGGGGGGAACTGAAAGTCAGCAATGGGCTCAGAGACAAGACTGTGTAGTTGTTAGAATAATAGAATCATAGAACTGTAGAGTTAGAAGGGGGCCTGAGGGTCAACTAGTCCAACTCCCTGCAATGCAAGAATCGTTTTGCCCAACAGGGGCTCGAACCCATGATCTTGAGATCATAGGAAGCTAATGCAAAGAAGAAGCAAATCTTTCCCCGCCTTAGGGGGGAGCACCCCACAAGAATTTGTGTAGGTAGTTATGTCTCTACACATCTAATTTCAGTGAAGAGCCTATATCAGCAACATTGAAAATTAAGAGGGATCACACCATGCCCCCTAAATGTAGCAGTAATCTGAACATGGGGTGAAGCCTTCAGAGGCACTAAATGGGGACCTAGGTCAGGTTTGGGGCTCAGAGCTGAGTGCTGAAGGTAGGAAAACAATTGCACCTGAGGTTGTTGGGCAGGAACCTCCAAGACCACAAAGGCCTGTAAGGCCAGAGCCCAAACTCTCACAGGCACCTCCCTCTGAGGAACCTGATGCCTCCCACCACACAGTGTGGGGAGGCTATGGGACGGAGACAGAATGCCCATCTTTGGGTCATAGGTCGGCCCTTTACAGCTTTGAAGTCCCCTACAAGGGGGTGGAGCCTGAAGAAAGTAGAGTCTTAAAAGAACCCAGTCGCTCCCAACCTTGGGCAGAGCAAGTTGCTCACTTGGAGCTGTCCATGGTTTGGCAGCCTTGCCACTTTCTCTATGGGAGTCAGCATTGGACCAGAGCATGGCAGACCATAGCTCCGTGGCAGAGCATCTGGTATGCATGCAAAAGGTCCTAGGTTAAATTTCTGACATCTCTAGCTAAAAAGATCAAATAGTACAGGGTGGGAAAGGGCTCAGAGTTTGATTGACAGCAGCTCTTTGAAGTGTCATACAGTGCAGAGAGCAGCAGGCTAGATGGATAAATAGGCCAATCTGGTATAAGGCACCTTCCAATGTTCCTGCAAGGTGAATTGAGGTTGTACTACACCAGTGTCTGGAATGGGAAACTGAATTTCAAAGCCCACAACAAGCATATCATAGGCTCCTGGTGGCTTTTGTGGGCAAAGCAACAGCCCAAGAGTGCACAAACCAGTGTTGAAGCCCTTTTAAACAACCCGTTGGGTGTTTACACAAATGATGCTAAGGATGCTTTTTGGGGTCTGCATTATTCTTTTTAGTACTGTTTCAAAATCTGATCAAAATTCACAATAAATGAATTAATACTTGCTTAGTCACACAGATGGATTGATTCCCTCAAATCTGCTGTAAGAAGAAGAAAAGCTTTCAGCAGCAAATGTTCAGTTACCCTCTTCTTAATATTCCATGGCTTTGATTATTATGACCCAATGAATTTGTCACATTTGATTTGGTATGATAATGATCCTAAATGAAAGTGGCCTAAATTGCTTATTTCAATTTGCTTGCTTTTGCAGATTTTAATTTTTCGATTTGTAAAAGCTATTGCATTTGTTAGATCTCTCCTAAATTAATGCTCATAGTTTAATGCTTCTGGCTGCCATGGGTGCTTCAGATGTGCAGTTTCAGGTACACATTAAAGCAGCATGATGGTCCTGTCCAATTTCAATTTCATTGAGTTTTATTAAGAAGTTGCTTACAACCAAATGATACTAATCTATTGCAGTATAAATAGCTGTAATCATAGAATCATAGAACTATGGGGTTGGAAGGGGCCCCAAGGACCATTTATTCCAACCCCCAGCAATGCAGGAATCCTACCCACAGCCATCCCTTGACTTGAACCACTAACCTTCTGGTCAACAGCCAGATGCACTGACCCATTGCGCCACAGGAGCAAAAAGTTCCAGTTGTCAAGTGAGACTGACATGATCTGTTATAAAAATGTGTAAAGGCATCTGTGATATATCAGCAGTCAAAGTACTGATTAAATATATGGATGGATATTGTGAACTTCTTAGGCTGTGGAAGAGAACTTTTATCAGTTTGGAAGAAGGGAGTTATAAGGTAACAGCTGATGTGAAAGACCTCTGCCAGAGACCATGGTGAATTGTTGCCACTGTGACAAATTAAAATGGCCGCTAGGCCCAGTCTCCCCTGACATTGCTCAGAGCAAGGCCCTACCCATCAGGACCAACTTATGGACAAGGGGTCCCAAGGGAGGGCACTTTTTTCAGGATCCCTTCAAACCCTGAGGCAATTGCTTTTTAGATCCCAGCCAAAAAAAAATGCTGATTATTCATTGCCTGCCTTTACTAGGCCCATATATGACAACACAGCACACAAGACTTGTCGCTGGTTCTCTGGTCATACTCTCCATGAAAATGCTTTCCTTGCAACACATGAGTGTTACATGGTCCTTTCCTAACAGCAAGGGTGCAGTTTTTACAATACTATTGATTTAAGTGGTCAAGTGTTCAGAGGCAATGTACCATGGAATACCAGTTTCGGGGGTCATGCCTCAGCTGACACTTTAGGAAGGAAGGATAGTGGTCTACATGACTCTTGAGTTTGATCCACCAGGGATTGATAAAGGTGTTCTCTTTGAAATACATGCTGGGTAAAGGACTAAAAGGGGGTTTTGTCATTTGTTAATAATTGATAGCTTATCTAGATAATTACTTGACAAAGAGTGAGAGTCATTGTCAAATGGATCATACATGGATATTTTCTTTTTGTTGCTGTTTAATTAAGTTGTTACTCTATTGTCCCTACAATGCTATGAATTGGACATACTGTATTAAGAAACACACACACAAATACAAATGTTTTTCTACCAAGCAATTAGTGTCACATGCAACTGTTAAAACCCACTTAATGCCTTATATGTTAAGAGGTGCTAATTGTTTTCACTGATTTGTCGTAAGCCATTAGCAGGTACCACCTCTTCTAAAAACTGTTGATCTATTTACAGTTCTCAGTGATCTGCCAACATGATTTATTAATGCAGCCCATAGTCTTCTGATGTTATTTTTGTCAGTATTCTTTATTATAATAATTAACAAAGCGCACAGATAAGTCCACTGCAGCTGGCAAATGCAGCTAACTTATTTGTCCAATTTTTCATAAAGAAACAAGTTTTTAAAAATTATAATGTGAGTTTGAATGCAGACATAGGTGGCACCAGAGAGGGAGTTGATGTGGGGGGCAAGTATGCCCCCAAACCAGTAGCTCACCCCACCATTGCTGAATACTTGTGGATTATTGAAAGAAAATCACTTTTAACATACAATTTATAACTGAATAATTAACCAGAAGTTAAGAACAGGCTACAATCCTAACATGCTGTTTATTTGGAAGTTAACTACATCAAAATCAATAGAATTCTTCAGATACATTTATAACCAAGTGCCCAAAGCAGCAAACAGTAATAACAAATCCCATTGTGTTATGTAAATAACTTAGGGTGATAACTAACTATGCCATACTCAGAGTAGACCCATTGAAATTAAATTCAATGAAACTACTCTACATACGACTATTATTCAACATCACATTTAGTACTGATTTAGAATTTTTATATTTTGCTAATGGCTAATGGCTAAAATATGTATCTAAAGCTACTGGAAGGAGGAAAAGTTCTGATTGGGGATAAGAAAATATGGTATAATGGTTATTACTAAACCCATTTATTATTTTTCTTAAACTGTACATTTTTATTATTTTTAAGTATTAAAGTAATAATCAAAAGAAATAAACAAGGGATTAGACAATAGAAATTACAAGTACGTGTGAAGACGGGAAACTGGTTCCAATGGTGAGCATTTTCAATTTTCCCCAGGAAAAATAGAAAGCACAGCAAGGCTAGGGTTCAAAGGAATAAACTGATAGGGGTGTGGGTGTGGGTGTGTGGGTGTAACCCTAGTCCCAAAAGATTGTACCCTCAGGCAGGTCCACCACATAGGAAAGAGAGTACCCACCCCGGCAACTGCTCCTACACTTTATAGAAGACCCTGGTTTCATGTCAGCCAGTCTCACACAGGTAAAATACCATCTCAGCATCACTTAAGTCAGGCATAGGCAAACTCGGCCCTCCAGATGCTTTGGGACTACAATTCCCATCATCCCTGACCATTGGTCCTGTTAGCTAGGGATCATAGGAGTTGTAGTCCCAAAACATCTGGAGGGCCGAGTTTGTCTATGCCTGACTTAAATTAACCTCTTTCTTGATGAACTGCAAATACAAGACTGATGGATTTATCAGAAAGTTTTAGTTGACTAAATAAAACTAAATTAAACATGCTAAACTGTATCACTCCCTCGGGCATTAGAAAATATTTCTGATGCAAACTGGAAATTTTATGATACAAACTAAAAATGCTCTGATGCAAAGTACCCTATGCAAATATGCATAGGAAATGTTTCCAGAAATGTTTCTAATTCCAACATTTTCTGGAAAATCCACATCACTGCTATGCCTGGTGGCATTTTCAGGAGCAGGGGTAGATGGCTGCCCCTGCTGCCTCCCCACCCCAGTGCTGTATGTCTGTGCATATGAGGAGTGCTACTTATTCCCTTTTCCTTTCATTCTAATTTGGAATCTGAAACTCAATACAACTAAAATGTAACATTTGGACCATGGACAAAATGGCTTTTCAGTTTGCTGTAGTCAATGAATACTGCCAAGAAAGGAGAGCAAAGAGATGTAGTGGGAAGAGAGCCGAGTTGTAAGAAGCATTTAATATCCTTCCATGTTTAAACTTGGGAGGGCTTTTCGGTACCATATAACGTCTCTGGCATGAGATTTCTGCACATCCTCTGAACACATACACTGCAGTAAAGGTACTACTGCACTCAGGCATCCTAAATCCTGCATCTGTTTGGGGCATGCTAATTAACATCCTGTAGTGTTTGAGCCACTGTAAACACCTTGTGCTTTTTTAGACTGCCTGCAAGCCTTTCTATTAACTTTATGATGTGTTTGGCATTAATAATAACACAGCTCTCATTTGATGCCTTGTGATCAAACAGCTATTTCTATTTAAAATTTGTTTGCGTGGTGCCATTTCAGATTTCTGGTGGGTTGAATCTTTCTCAGTTTATGCTCTTCAGTATGTTGGGCATCATGAGACATGTATGCATATTGTTGCACACCACCCCATTTTCTGAGCGGTGCAAGATTCCTAGGGTTCCAGGTGCTTACCCAGGGTGCACATTTCCTTTGGAATGAGGCACAGTGAAGACTGCATTGTCTTTATGATATACACATATCTACAACGTGGACCTATGATGGAGGGGTTCACAGCATTAGCCCCCCCCCCGCTCCCTCCATAGCCGCAGCATTGGATTCAAACAGAAATCAGTCATGGATCTCTCTCTCTCTCTGTGTGTGGCTTCCCAGTTTGCTGCTTTGCTTTTAGCTCACATCACTCAACGCTCAATCCTGTTTTTGTCCTTCTAACTACCTATGAGTTGGGGGGGGTACCCCACCCATTTGCCATCTCATGCAGAGTCCTTTCCTTTGTTCCCCTTAAAGGCCCATCATATCACCAGGAAGCTAGCCTGGCTATACCATGTATTGGAAGGGGGGTATCTGTCTGCCTCGAGAGACATAGAGTGGACCTCTGGGGGTGAAGCCTAATCACTGTGTTAGCAGCACTGAAGTGACCTCCCTGGGGAACAAGCCTGGGCAGTGTGTATGGAGGTGTGCTGGAAAACACCCACCCTCCTCTCAGCCTTGCTGATGTGGTCCAAAGGGAAGCTGAGTAATACGCTTGGTACCAGCTTGGCTGCAGGAGCTGCCAGAAAGATGTGTACAAGGCGCCATCCAACCATCTTACTAACTCAGCTTCAGATTTTTGCAGGGTTTACTCCTTAGCCTTTTCTTCTCCCAAAGATATCCCACAAAGCAGTTAAAGTTTCTGATCAGAGTTTTCCTTTTCCTAGATGGGCTACCTTCCGAGGTTGACAAGCCCCATCTGTGTTGTGTCATGTACTACGTAATAAATGTTTTTCAATTGGCAAAGGATGGATATTATTATGTCTATAGTCTCACGGCTCAATAGCCCGTCGTGAGATCTCACTGAGATGTTTGCCTTGGCTAGACCTTTTCAGGTAGAGCTGTGAGGACTTGGCAGAACATGCTGAGTCAACTTGAGTTTTTATCAAGCTGATCTCAATTATTTTGGTGAGGTGAAATTCAAGGAAGTAGCACTTGAAATGAAGAAAAAATACCAGGATTGTAAGGTGTGCTTTTCTACTTTTCTGGTTTGCAGATTTTAGCAGGCTGTATAAGAACGCTTTTCTCTGCAGGTAATCACACTTCAGGATCAGCAAGTTGCTGACTTCAGATTCAGTAAGCCATGTGTCAATTTGATCTTCTATCTAGATACAGTGCTGGAGAGTGGAGAAAGTGTTTTCTTTGTCTGACTGCAGAATGTCATTCAATAGCACAGTCCCACTTCATCTGTTTTCCCACCGGTGGTGTTAACTACAAGGCGAAGTATTGGTTGAAAAACATTTCGGTAGCATGACTTATTTGAGAAACTGGTTTAAGTGTCATTAGAACAAAACAGCTTGATATAAGAAATCTGATAAAGCTCTGTTTAAGAGCCCTTTCAAATAATTGCTTATATTGAGATATTTTTTGTCTGGAAACAGCTAGCAAAACTTGCTGAGAATATGAACATTTCCCCTAGGTTACATGCTTTTGTAGGTGATAGCAGCAAATACATATTTTCAATCTATACTGCTTGATGACTGTACACCAGGGGTGGAAACTTCAGATCTGTGGGCTGGATGTGACCCTCCAAGTTTCTCTATCTGGCCCACAGGACTCTGCTGTTGGCATCCTTCGGGGATCAAGATCCCAGCTGGATCATGCCTGTCCAGCTGTGACGATCCCCCAATCTCTGGTGCGACGTAAATCAGTGACTCAGACTTCAAAAGCCAGATCACGCTATATTAGCAGAGCATACTGCACAAACAGAACAGGCGTGAGGCTTGTGGAAACATACTAAGAGCTAAAGATTTATTAAGCATAAATCAGGACAAAGAAAACATGGCGTCTCCCTTTCTTCTCCTCAGAGAAACAGAGTCAAACAAAAGCTATACACAAACGGAAGTTCCCAGTGGACTGTGCTGGAACGTAAACAGACATGTGACACATAACAATCCCATGTCTGCTCCTTAAGGTGGAATGGAATTTTCCCACATCTTCCCAGCATATGTTCCCTCTGCAAGTCACATCTCTCACTGACCCTGCTCTGTGCTCCCTTCTGGTGGTTTCATTTGGTCAGAATGTGCTCCTGACCTGTAAAAATACCTCTTGCTTGCCAGGATGTAGAGTGATGTGTGTTTAGCTACACTCGCTTTTGTCACATTCACCACTGGAATGTGTCCTTTAACCAGAAGATTGCCCAAGAGGGAATGGGGCTCTCAGCTGAAAATGGTCCGTCCCCCACCTGCCCCCGTTATACACATTTATCTAGGAGTTAAGTCCTCACTGGGGCTTACGTATGAGTAGACATGCATAGAATGGTTGTTACTTTGACGTGAATAGTAATTAATCTTGGAAACCATATGGTTTAGGTACTTGAGTGATTGGCAGAAACTGGAATATTGGGTTAATGGTCTGTGCTTATACATTTCCTCTGAGGCATCTGGAACTGGCCATGCTGGAAACTGGATACTGGGCTAGGTAGACCTCTGGTGGGCAGACCCAGTAAGGGGATTGTGTTCTTATGGTACATTTGTTTCCTTTCCAAACATATTATGTAGCTTTTTTGCTTAACCAGTGTTGTCAGGGGAGCCTAGTGAAATCCAAACTCAGGAAGTAGCTGTATTTCTTAATCAGAGGTTATCATTACTGCTGAAGCTATTCAGTGTGAAGGCACTAGAGATAAGCACTTTCGCCATATTCTGTTCAGAGATTGTCATCTCATATATTCATTTTCCAAGGCTCCCGAAGTCCTGAATGATTGGCTGAGAGCTGCAAAAGACATCAAAACTGGGCTGATTTCCTGTCATGGACGAGACCCTGTTTTCAATTACCATCCTGTAGTTTTCTTGAGCAACAGGTTATTGACTTGTGAGAGGGCAGGATAAATGGAAGTAACATAGACGTACAATTCTTTTTGAACCAGGATCAAGTCTGAATTTTGCTTCTTGTGGCTTCTAAGTTGTTGAGATGCTGCAGTAATGCATCGGACCCATAGCATATTTGTATTTCTTTCTCAGTTTCCTCTCACTCTGATTCTGCTTTCCCTAATTTACATTGTGTTGTTTATTCTCATTTTACTGAAGCATAAAGTGTGGGAAAAGATGCCTAAATTAAGATCAATTCTGTTTCATTTAATAATATTTGACTAGTATTGAAAGGAACTAAAAATATAAAATAACATGTTAAACATACACATGTACCAACAGGTTGGACTAAAAATGACAAGTGCTGTCTTGTAGATAAATCAATACATTCCTAGCAAATAAATAAACTCTCTAGATTAGACAGTTCATGGTGAGTCAGAGCAGTGGGGAAGGGGAATCTCTTTAGATTTAAAGTTCAACTTTCATCAAAAGAAACCTCTGTCCAATGATAACTCAATATATGAGTTCACACTACGCCTCAAAATGCTTAACTTGTTTGAAGCAGCATGATCAACTGCAGTTAAGTCTCTGCTTTTTTATGTCAAAATGTGGGAGCTCTGTCACCAAAAAAGAGCAACTATTTCTGCTGTAGCTGTTATACTTTCATTCTTGTTAAACTGTTAACAGTTTCCTTTAATGATGGCAGCAGCCAAAGCTCACACTTTCCAAAGGAAAAGCTTTACACCTAGTTAAAAACCTGTAAGAGTGTAATTTAATTAAGCACCAGCAGACAACTTTGGAGGTAGAGACAAGAAAATACAATCGCCACCTTTCACATGCTTTGAGAATGTGTGGGCTGTGGAATATGACCTGTTCTGTATCAGGTGTGGAACTCGTCAGGTGAGGAACTTCCTCACAAGGGAAGCTGGTCTGGCTGAACACATGAATAGTTTTAGACAAGCTATCCCCCCCATCCCCAAAGTCATTGGAACAGTATAAGATGTTGTTCATACATACTAAGGTTCCTGTTTTTAAAAATATATATATCTGGAGTTTTTATGTTAAATTTGTAACCTGTCTTGGGTCCATTCCAAGGAGAATGTCAGATTATTAAATGGCACAAGTAAATAAATAAACATCAAAACGACAGATTTGGTCAGCGCAATGGGAATGTGAATCAAAACCAAAACACTGCAATTCCTGGTATTTTTAGGACTCAGTTTGAATACATGTGCAAAGTAAATCTGAATATGTATATATACAAAAAGCATCTGTAATTGTGAAATGATTAATATAGTGAAGAAATAATCTCTTGAGCACCACGGCTCAACACGATTGTGCATGTATCCTACAAAAGTGTTACGATTGTGCAACTTGTACATGTGTTGTCTCTGTGCAGAAGTTTGGGTGAGTGCATGGCAGTTAGGGATGGGACTGATGGCTGGAATTACAATCCTTTTTCACCACATATTCTTTATCCTGGGAATTTGGTTAACTGACTGCACTGTAAATAATGCTGAACTTTGAGTGCAATCGTTTTGCAGTTATTTCAGGACATTTCCTAGTACTTGATTGGCATCAATTTTTAAAATAGTAGAGGTGAATAGTAATAACGCCAGTGTTTTATTAGCTTGCCATTAGCTAATTAGCTAGTTGCCATTAGCTAATTGTCATTAGCTTGCAGTGTCAGGACCTCCATTATTCACCTCCAGCCTTGGTTAGCAGAATCTCAGACTGTCTCTGTTCCATGGTCTTGTTTACCCTATTTGTCCCTGGACTATCTGAAGCACTTGTAACATATACACAATGGCATTCTGCTGTGGAAACATGTGCACCGAAATACCTCCTCACATAGAAGCCTGTCTGTTTATTAACATCCTTGGAGGCCCTACTTCCTTGGAGAACAGGCAGGTAGCATTCAGGTATAGGGCTTTCCTGGGTTAAAAACAGTGTCCTGATTATTGGGATGCTCCCCCCAGACTCGACAAACCTAGACAGCATCTTAAAAAGTAGAGACATCACCTTGCCAACAAAGGTCCGTATAGTAAAAGCTATGGTTTTCCCAGTAGTGATGTATGGAAGTGAGAGCTGGACCATAAAGAAGGCTGATCGCTGAAGAATTGATGCTTTTGAATTATGGTGCTGGAGGACACTCTTGAGAGTCCCATGGACTGCAAGAAGATCAAACCTATCCATTCTAAAGGAAATCAGCCCTGAGTGCTCACTGGAAGGACAGATCGTGAAGCTGAGGCTCCAATACTCTTTGGCCACCTCATGAGAAGAGAAGACTCCCTGGAAAAGACCCTGATATTGGGAAAGATGGAGGGCACAAGTAGAAGGGGAAGACAGAGGACGAGATGGTTGGATAGTGTTCTCGAAGCTACCAGCATGAGTTTGACCAAACTGCGGGAGGCAGTAGAAGACAGGAGTGCCTGGCGTGCTCTGGTCCATGAGGTCACGAAGGGTCGGGCACGACTAAAGGACTAAACAACAACAACCCCCCAGACTCACTTCTTTGAGTCCTTCTCTTCCACCAGCTCATGGATTGCCCATCAAGGCTTTCCCTAGCATCTACTGAGTCCTCCGCCTCCCTATTCTTCTCCCTGTTGAAATTAGGCTTGAATAAAGCCTTTTACTGGCTTCAATAGAAGGTTTTTTTCCAAGCCTAACATTTTATCTCCTTGAAGACTGCAGCTGGAGAGGGATGTTAGGTTTTTCCTCTTTAGGTACATTCTCTAGGATCCACATTAGGCTTGGAAAAAAGTGAAAACCCCAGCCTAATTGTAGGTGGGGACAGAGGCTATGTGTGCATGACTGGGGTGTGTGTGTGTGGTGCATGCTTGAAGCCCATAATACTTTCTGCTGCTTGCAAATGTGCCCACAGATCCAAAAGTGTTAGCTTTTCCTAATTAGAATATTAAATTAAACCACTTATCTGGCTGAGATAAGAACAGTTGTCATATCGCTGCTATTGATGGTTAGCTTTTTTTATTGGATTGCAGATTTTTTAATAGTTTGTAAGCAGCTTTGAGGACAAACAAAGCAGCTCTTTTACATGGTAGGGGCTTGGACTAGGTGACTTTCAGGGTCCCTTCGAATTCTACAATTCTGTGATTTGTCTTGGTGGACTGTGGCATATGAATGTTTTAAATGAATAAGCATATCAAAAGTTGGAGTTTCTGGGACAACTTCAAGGGCAGCCCCGTGTAGAGCGAGTTACAGTAGTCAAGCCTGGAGGTGACCGTCACATGGATCACTGTGGCCAGATTAGGGTGGGAAAAGGTAAGGGACCAACTGTTTGATATGGCGGAGATGGAAAAATGCCGCCTTTGCAGTAGCTGTAACCTGTGCCTCCATGGAGAGGGAGGCGTCGAAGGTTACACACAAACTCTTGACAGAAGGCACTGGCACAAGTTGAGCCCCTGCAAGAGATGGGAGTTGGCCCCCCAACCCCATGCCGTCCTGACGCAGCCAGAGGACCTCTGTCTTCGAAGGGTATAACTGCAGCTGGCTCCCATGCAGCCATCCAGCCACAGCTTCCAGACATCTAGTCAGTGTGTTTGGGGCTGATTCAGGATGCATACATTATTTTGTGTTCATTCTCAAAATAATCTTGTTAGGTAGATCACTATTATTAACCCAAAAGTGGGACCTGCGACAAAATGTTTTCTGTATTCTGACCTAATAAGAGTACTTCTGTTCATGTTTTTAAGGATCAGTCCTGCCCTCCTGTAAACCACCCTGTTCTTCCTTTCCACAGTGTTTCCTTTTCCTGCTGATAGTCAACATACCATACCATGTCTCCTGGGCATGCTCAGTTTTAGGTTGTTCTAAGTCGACTTCTTTTTTTACTTTCCTTTTCTTTCTTTCTTTCTTTCTTTCTTTCTTTCTTTCTTTCTTTCTTTCACAAAACTGCTGCACTCACCGCCTGAGTTTACTATTAGAAGGAATGATGATGTAAATACCAGGAGAGGCTCAAAGTTGCTTGCCTAAGACCAACTTGTTAATTAATGCTAGAGGCAAAACTTAAGCTTGGAACTTCCTGATTCCAAACTCAAGTCTTCTGGTCACTATGCTATTATCAGCTCTCATTAATTTCAGCTAAGATTGTTGAGGACTATTGCCATAAATGAAGATTGTGCTACATATGTGCTTGGTGTATTGTATCTTCATTGTGTTGAATCTAGATAACAGGATTCTTAATTCAGCCTATAATTAAATATTCTGGCAATATAAATTATTCAGTTAGCTATCATTAAAGACAATGGTTCTTAAATTGCCCTCCAAGAAGCTTTTTCTTGAGGGAATGTACAATTGAAAAGATAACTGGTGTGTGTGTGTTTTATAGTATATTACTAATTTATGTACTCAGCTGAGCAATTTCCTCTGTTGATTTGTTATTGCATAATCCAGAATCTATGTTGGTTGACATCATCATGGTTTCTGTTCTATTGGATACATGAGGTATGCAGAATAGTTGGATCAATTTATATAACCAGTAGAATCGGGCAGTAAAGTTTTTTTTGGACTGTACCATTTCAAACTGCATACTGGGGGCTGCATGTTTTAATACTCCCACACTGTGGAAGTAATCCCCCTACCAATAGATAGCATTCAAACATGTAGCTTCCCACCTGCAGCCTGAAATAGTACAGTTTAGGAAAAGCCTGTTACCACAATTCTGCTGCTTATGTAAATTGGCCTTAAGATGCCATGGTGTTGTGTGTGGTTTTTTTCATTGTCAGTAGTCATTTCCCCCCCCCCCGCCCCCGATTTGTAATTTAAATCAATAATTTGAGAGCTTATGAGTCATGATTTTGAAGACTTATCTTTGGCACTACCGAGTCTTCTGGTCACCACAGATGGCTGGAAGGCTCAGCTGGTGAGTGGGAACTTGGCACAGTCATGACATGCGAAATTGTCAGACTAACCAATTAGACTAATAAAATATTCCAATTTCCAGTGGCACTCCTCTCCATGAAAACATTTCCAACACAGCTCTTGATGCCTCTGAATAAGTTTGTTTTACTTTAATGGCTAAATAATGTGTCGACATTTAACTAGAACCATGTTAAAGAAATTATGGGTGGTCATGAAACAGAATTATGTGCTACAACTTTACTTTGTGGAGGAACGTTTTTAAATACTACCTTGTGGAATAATAACAAGTTTCCTTGGTATTTTTCTTTCTCCTGGCTGCTTTTTCTTAATTTCTACAGTGTAGTGTGATGGGTTTTTTGTTTTTGTTTTAACTGAATATATATATATATATATATATATATATATATATATATATATATATATATAAAACAGGTATTGATTTTTTTTAATGTATAGTAGCGAACAGGGTGTGCTTGGAAAATGGCTTTGTAATCTAGTTGTTCAAGTACAATTAAGAATAATACAAAGCCTTGAAGCACTTCATTCAGCCCTGTCCTCCTTGTGTCTTGTGGACAAGTTAGATGGTCATTTCACCACAGATGTCATAGATCTATATGGCAACAGCTTGCTCCCCCTGGAGATCAGTCAAATTTCATTAACCTGCAACCAGTTCTTTGTTTGGCTCAGAGGAGCTCCTTTTAGTGAAGAAAAGCCAATTTGCAGAATTTAAGCAGTAGTCAATTTAATCTTGTTACATATTTCCCCACCCCCTGCCTTCTGTAAGCAAAGCATGCTTGGGATGAAGAGCGTATTACTGCTAACACTGGTGCTCCGTCCTTCAGTGTAATAGGATATACGAGATGAAATTACACACTTCCTGACAGTAAGAGTTGTTCGACAGTGGAATTTGCTGCCAAGGTGTGTGGTGGAGTCTCCTTCTTTGGAGGTCTTTAAGCAGAGGCTTGACAACCATATGTCAGGAGTGCTCTGATGGTGTTTCCTGCTTGGCAGGGGGTTGGACTCGATGGCCCTTGTGGTCTCTTCCAACTCTATGATTCTATGATTCTATGATTCTATGATTCTACATGGCTTTCTGCTTTAGACCTCAAGACAGTAGACGAGTTGGTTTTTCTTTCTCTTTTGCAGTGTATTTTCTAGGTTGCACTTCTTCATAGTCTAGCAGGGAATTGACCAAGCAAGGGAAGAGATGAGTCCCTTCTTTTCCATCAATGTTTTAACCAGTTGGCTGAAGTGACTTAATTTCCCCATCATTCTGGGCAAAATCAGGTGGGTAATTCTTTTACCCACCTTCCATTGGAGATCTGTGTAGACCTGGCCAACTCCTGAACTGAGTATCAGAAGCATTTGTTGTTCTTAAGACTACTTTGTGAGATCCTATGAGCCACACTGGCGGGTGTGTATAATAAAAATAACAAATACAGTGGTACCTCTGGTTACAGATTTAATTAGTTTCGGGGTGCCGTGTGCACCCTGAAAAATCTGTAACTAGAGGTGCCGCTTCTGTGCATGCATGTGTCGCGCAGAGTGCTTCTGTGCATGTGCACAGCACGCAGAGCACTTCTGCGCATGCGAGAGCGGCGAAACCTAGAAGTATACACTTCTGGGTTTGCCATGGCCGTAACCCGAAGATTCCGTAACCTGGAGGTTACGCAACACGAGGTACCACTGTAATAATAATAACAATACAGTCATACCTTGGGTTACAGACACTTCAGGTTGCGTTTTTTTTGGGTTACGGACTGCCGAAAGCCGGAAGTACCGGAACGGGTTACTTCCAGGTTTTGGCGGTTGCGCATGTGCAGAAGTGCTAAATTGCACTTTGCGCATGCACAGAAGCACCGAATCGCAACCCGCAATGGCGCAGACGCGCCATTGCGGGTTGCGAATGCTAAAGATTGCTAACGTGCATCCCGCACGGATCAAGTTAGCAACCCAAGCGTCCAGTGGGCGTTGTTCCACTGTTCAGATGTGGCCTTCATACAATAATTTACCAGTTCAATATTTGTAACATTCGTTTTAGATTTCCCTCCCTCCAAGTGGCCTAAAGAAGTGTGGCTTCCCCCACCCCAACACGTACACATGTACCACTACCACTGAAGTGTGTAGGCTGAGAAATAGTGACTGGTCCAAGCTCTTCCAGGGACCTTTATGATTGAGTGAAAATTTGAAAAAATCTGAAGGGTTATACCATTGTCTTGAGGTTTATGTAAAATGTGTACAAATATATAGAATCAAATAGATGGGCCAACAGAATCTTTTAATTCAGAACCATTTGGTAGGATACTATTAAGGGCTAATATTAATGAATAAAGTGACAACCAGTGTGCTCTCATGGTTACAGGTCTGGACTAGGACTAGGGGACCTACGCCACCATGAGGTCATTGGCATATTACAGATGTAACCAACAGGCCGTGTTCAAACCAGTGAAAGTGGAGGTAACCCAGGATGTTAACAGGACTGTTCCAGATTAAGTAGCATGAGTATTGCAGCCTGGGAGGCCTTCCGACATTTATCAGATAATTTCCCAAACCATTAGCGGCACTGGCATGGCAGCTTAACTAATTAACAGAACAGCAGGTTTGCAAAAGCAGGAGCAGCAAGATTAGGGCCTGGTGGCTACAGTGTAAAAATGCCACTGAAAAAGAATTGATCTTTCACAGCTAGCCTCTCATGATGTTTCTTTGGCTATTTATTGGCACATCTATGGGTCAACATATTTCCTGGTGCTGTATGCTGATGAACACTCGGAAGTTACAAGCAGCTTGGCTGTCAAAAGAGCTAAAAGCATATGGAAGAGTCAGGTGGCAAGATATGGAGCCTTTACAGACTGACAGTCATGACTCAGCCACCCGTAAAATGATTTTTCATTAATGTTTTAAAAAGTGTGTCAGGGATGTCAGAATATATAAGCAGCACACATAAATTATTTAGGCTTCTGCTTTCGTCTCTCTTCCTTCTTCCCAGCTCCTCACAGCTGATGTATGTAAAGTGTTCTAGTTTTGTTCAGATTTATACTGCTGTCTGGCAGATAATACTCATCACCTGTAAAATAGGGCTATTTCAAAAATGACTTTCTTTCCGTGAGCAAACAATCCATCCATGGGTCGGATTTGTGGTTTGAGAAGGAGCAGCAGAACAGTAAAGAACTTGGCAACAGTAGATATAAAGTATGAATAAATAAAGGCCAGAAATATCTCACCAGAAAAGGTGTGCTGGTGAGACACAGAGGGCCAAAGGAAAGAAGAGCAGTGATTTGACTGACAAGAGGCTCCATTTTGCGTATGATAGTTTCATAATCAAAATCCATGGGAGAAAGTGGGATGGCTTTGGGGTGTGGCTTTTATTATTTACTTGTTTATTTTAATTATTATATATTGCATTTTAATATTGTTTTGCTTGTAAGCTGCCCAGGATGTATTTATTGATGAATGGTTATATAGATTTAACAAACAAACAAACAATTGTTTTTAAATACACGTGCTCTGACATATTGCTGAATCGGATTTATTGGCAAAGCTCCCAGTTGAGTCAAAAGGCACTATACCAGAAAGAAGGAAGGCAATGGGAAGAAATAGTGAATTGGACACGTACCCTGTAAGCACAGAATAGTAAAATACATTTTGTCATACATTAACAAAAAGCGAAAAGGGGGTGCGGGTTTGAGCAGAATGTATCTTCATTTTAGCATGCAGGAGAGAAGGGGGATACCGGTTTTCATTTTGTTTTTAAAAGATTCTTTAGAAAATTGGAGGCCTCAAAGTGAAGGTCTGGCTTGGTCTCTAATTAAAGCTGCTTTCTTTGAGTCTCACATGAAATCTGCCTGGGAAGCAGATGTTTGGGTCATATGCAGCATATTGTTCTTTTGTATGCTCAGTATTTCAGGAAATACACCTCTGATGAGCCAAAGAAGAGGGTCATTACTCAATCAGCAGTACAGCTTTGCTGTATGCAGCGCATATCAGAAAGGGGTGTGGTTTTCTTTGCTCCGCAAAGATAGATGACCCTTCTCCTTTAGAAAACAGTTGTTACTTGGACCTGTATTGCATAGGTTGTGTGTCCAGTTCCTGATTAACTGAAGTGTTTAACCTGCCCTTCACGGTTAATTAAATAAGTATTTTATAAGAATAAATCCCAAGGCCTGCCATCCTGCAGCAAACAACAATGTTGTTGAATTGCTAAGGCCTTTTTAGTTGCACCCTTTGTTTGCTTAATTAATATGGCAACATGTTGTTAGCCACAGCGTTCAGTTAAATTTAAGCAGAGCTGCAGCACTACTTCCCATCAGCAGAGTTGCTGCTGCTTAGTGGGAGGGGTCCTGTTGGAAGGTCAGACTGTTACATTTGCACTACACTGATTTCCCTGCCATCTCTCTCCATCCTGATAAGGGGCAGTGAGTTTGCTGATGGGAAGCCATGTGTGTACATCCTTTCCGCCAGCTGCTACTGAAAACAAAACTAAACTTTCAGCCAACTAGCTATAAACCTGCTGAGTTACATGCTACGACTATTCTTATCCCCTTCTATCCAGAGTAGTGCCTGAGGTTTTTGTTCTTCTGCATAGTAAGTTAGTAATATTCCCATTTTTGCCTTTTGTGGATATGTTGTTACAATTTGGTTAGTATGATTTGGTAAAATTCTTCAAGGTTTACACACCATTTCAGAGATCCCTAATTGTTAAATCTTAAAACATGGGAGTGTATGCTTCTTGTTTCTAATGTACCATGTAGATCAAGATGCTAAGTAACCTGTCATTTGACATACTCATGAGGATATTTTTGAGTGTGTTGGTTAAAGATTGTAGGATAATTATGTTTTTCTACCTCACATATCTCTTTAACTTAAGAAAGGAAACATTTTTGGCTTTTACATGAAAACAGCACATAGCCAATGGATTTTAGAGCAGATGCCTTTGAGCTGTTGTTGAACTCCAACTCCCAAGAACCCTAGCCAACAAGGAAAATAGGCTGGCAAGGATGATGGGAGCTGGGGTCCTGCAACATCTTAGAGGCACTATGTTGGCTACTCTTGAAAGTATTCAGCAATGTGTAAAGGGGAAGCCTGAGTGGTATAAAAGGATTGCTAAATATGTGGAAATGTTGGAGGGCATGCAGAGAGGGTTGTGTGTATGTGTATTAAATTTTTCATTTAATTTCTATAATGCCCGCTATCAAATCAGATTTCAGGGCTGTATATAACATATGCAGACCACAATACAATTAATATTAGTATTATAAAAATACAGCAGTAAAAGCACAAAGTGTTGAGGTGTTGTATACATTTTCAAATATCTGGGGTAAATAAGAATGTCTTAACATGGCATCTAAAAGCACACATATGGTCTGTTAACAAAGTTTTCATCAGATGCTTTCCATATGGCTGTTTCTTCTCATAGGGCAAGGTGTGGCTGTTGGCTTAAGCGGTGATATACAACATGTTGACATCAAATACTGGGATGCGTCTTTCTGAGAGGTCATGGGTGTAAAAAGCTTTGATTATATTTGTATGTTTTGGTACAAAGTGCTTTGCCTTTATCAAAGCCCTGCCTCTCCTTTAGCCTGCTCTCGAGCTGCAGGGCATCCATTGCTTTTGATGTTTGTACATTCAGGCACCACTTTTCAATCCCTGCCCTGCCAAAGGCCTCGTGTAAAGAATAACAATCTTAGCAATTAAATATAATACACACACACCTCTGCCAGATTTGAGGGCTGCAGGAGGGGGGAATGGAAGCAAGAAAGGTGGAGGGTTTTTTTTTTTTCCTTTTCCTTTTTACAAAGGCTGCTCCTGTGTGAAGATCCAAAAAGCAGGAAATCTCAGAGACAGGCCTTTCCATTAAAAAAAAGAGCCCAAAGTGCTGGCTCTCTGACAAGCCTTGGCAAAGGGCTTTGAGTCTTTGGAAAGCCTCAGCTACCCATATGTCTTGAAATGGGAAGGATGTTACAGCAAGTGGTGGCGATGTATAATTAATAGAAGGAAGGATGGGACAAGAAAACTGGGAGAAAATATTAGTCTTGGATCAGGTCTAAGTAATGCACACCGATGGCATTAATCTTTTTCATCTGAGAATAAATTTCAGCCATAAAGTGAATATAGCCTTTGTCTTAGATGGAACAAATGGTTTGGCGTATGGGGCAGTGGGATTTAGTATACTGTGCAGATGGCCTGTTTGGTTTCCATGGTTCTAGGGAATGAACTCTTTTAAAAAGTTCCCCAGGAAAATGCCTCAAAGCACAGAGCATGTGACCTGTGCTTTGTTGTACCTCATGGTATGCAAAGTCTTCCTCAGTTCAGTGGTATCCATAGCAGTTTGGAAGCCAAGGTTTCCTGTCAGTTATAAAACAATGGAAGCATATATTTGCAATACAACACTGTTCATAAGTACTCACATTCAATATTCAAATACAGTGACATTTAAAAATATGCAGGGAACTCTGTTTCTAAGTACTAGCTCACTTGGCTATGTGATCAGCTGAAATACACAACATAGCTTGTACTGGGCTGTGTCATTTCTGCCTAGGCGCTCCTAAAAAGCCTTCCCTGGGTCCAAAAACTACTGTATGGTTACAGATAGCCCTGCTTTGGGCAAGGTGCTTAACCTTGTGGCTGTGATTCAGCTGCAGTTGCTCTTGGAAGAAACTGATAATCTAGACCCATTCCAGTCAGGGCAGGCCCAGTCTGGTAGCGGAATCAATTTTGATCCCCCTGAGAGATTACCTTTATTAGGGAGAGATGGGGGTGTGTGATCCTGTTACTCTTATTTGATCTCTCAGTGGTTTTTGATACCACTGACTGTTGTATCCTCATGGACTGACTTGGTGAGTTGGGAGTTAGAGGTAGTGTGGTCCCACTCCTACTTACAGGGATGGTTCTACAGAGTAGCATTGGGGAATTGTAGTTGGAAGTTGTGCTATAGGTAGTTGTAACCAACGTCTAGATGAAGCCATTGAGAATGGGCATTGGGAGAGCTATAATGACCTGAATAGGGGGTCTGGCAAAATTAGGATGGAGACAATTAGTGGTTGGCCAATGATGACCCTTGGGACCCGTTCCAACTCTACAATTCCATGATTCTGTAATCCTGGGGTGGGATCCAGTGGTTGAGGCAGATCTTTGCCTAAGTTGGAAGTGCCTGAGGAAAGGGATCCTGGAGAGGTGGGGAGTGGGATTCCCCTCACCCTTTCATCTCCCTATCTATCCCCATGGCACAAGGAAGGGGCACCACTTTCATCCCTGGAGCTGTCGGAGTCTGGTTCTGGTGCAATCCACTCTGCTCATTGCACAGCCAACTCCACCTCCAGAGTTGTCAGAAACTATGCCGAGTCCCACCTCCCCAGGGGAAGCTGCTACCCTGCCTGACCCACACTTCTTCCATGGGCTAAGAAAGCAGTGGAGAAGACAACAGCAGCCTTCTACCATCATACAGGCTTCTTGCAGCAGTGGCTCCACAGTGAGGGAGACTGAGGCCTACTGCTGCATCCCAGGCCAGGACTATGTAGCCAGAAACATAGAGAGATTCCACATGTTTACCTGTGAGAAACAGGTGCCTGTTGTTCCGTCTAAATTATTCAATGACTAAATATTTTGGCAGTTTTAATACACTCAGAATTTGTGAGTGAATTACACTAGCTATCTTTAAGGCATATAAAGAAGCATGTTTTGAGGAGAATAGGGTTGAGTGAGGGTGGTGGGGCTTGAGGAGCTCATCAACACCCCTCCCCCCCCAAAAAAAAATTTGAACCCTGGACCCAAGAGTCTCTTTATGCGAGAGGTGCTTTGGTGCCATTTAATCTGCTTTCTAGAGCTTCAGGTGAAATTCTGTAATAATGAACATGTTGTTATGTATCATTGTGGCCTGCTCCAGCAGTTCAGCTAGGCAGATAACTTCTTCTCCTCCTCACAAAATCTAAACCTCTTGCTCCATATCTTTCTTAATAAAACCTCTCCTCGGGATCACTCCTCCCAAGACACACACACACACACACACACACACACACACACACACGACTTCCACACTGCCTCTCCACAAATTTCTCTCCCACTTGGGGTTTCCTTCAAAGATGTATAAGGCATACCCTGACTTTACTTATGGTACCTTTAAAATAAGGCCTACTGAGTTCGTGTGTGTGTTTCAAGCACCTGAAGCCCACGTGTTAAATTTTTGTGGAGAGAGCACGGTTGAGGTAAAAGTTCACCAGTTCAGGAGAAAATACATTTAAGGGCCCATTTAGTTAACAGCTATGATACCAGTTTGGATTGAAAGGGAAGCTTTGGCTTTCTTAGTAATGCTGTCTAGGGGAAGGCCCACAGGAACTTGAGGTACCATCTAGAAGATTTTGGGGTGACTCAAAAGGTACGTTTTTCAGGGGAAGTTGTTAAAAGTCTGCTGGAAATTATCACTTTTGTGTTTGCCACTATCTTCAGAATTGTGAATATTACATAAAGTTTTTGTTAATTTAATGGTACTGTGGTTTTATATTGAAACCTCTCCTGAGGTAATATATGACAGCATGCTCTCTCTCTCTCTCTCTCTCTCTCTCTCTCTCTCTCTCTCACACACACACACACACACACACATTCCATTTGAAGTTGGCTTTCTGAAAACAAATATTGGAGCCCAAGAAATGTCTAGTTGTCCATTTCTCCTAAAGCAGAGGAGGTTGCTTAATATTTTATTATTTGCATGGCAGATTCCTGCCAGAGCCTGACATTTTTTCCAAGGGGTTTGGCTTCACAGTTTCTGCTTTTGGCTTTGATAGATAATGGAGCTTCTACCACCTCAGGGGTTAGAATAGATTTGTCAGATTCAGTATGGGACTGGGTGCTGTTTACCACAGCAGAATTCTAATGGCAGAAGTTATACCTGTTTTAAATATTACCTTTTATATAACAACATCACTACAACAACAAAAAGCCCCGTCTAGCAACTCAAGAGCAGAAATACCCCTGCAAAATAGGGCTGATCGCACCTTGTACTGCTAATTATGGCAAGCTCATCCGAACTGTGTTATTTGCACAGGCTTTGCAGAAAACAAATAAGTGAAAGTTTGGGGGCAAGCATGCTTGGAAAAAGTATTTCCTTTTTATGCTAACTTTCATATTTTCAGTTAAGAAAAATAGAAACGCCCATCACGTTAGTCATGCCTAATTAGAGAGAGAAAAGTATGCTCCTGGGCTAAAAGACTTTCATTTCAGGTTAGTGGACGGAAGTGGCTTCTAATCATTGGCTTCATCTTCTGCCCTACATCTTTCGGTTTAAAGCTAAGAAAAGTTATATTTCTTTGTCTTATCATAACCTTTGTTGTCTTGACAATGTGGGTGGATTTATTACTGTATAGTTCTTATCATGTGGGAGAGCATGTATTGTTTGCTCTTCTGTGCACCATAGCAACCAAAAATGTGACCTCCTTCAAACTCTCAAGCAACAGCTGAGCAGCTTCCAGTCTGCCAAGGAATGACTCATTCACCTTGGCAGGGAGCAGGCATGCTCCTGGTTTTGGAATGGCAGGAAATCTTTACTTCATTGGCCTTCCTAGGGAGGACAAAGTAATGATTTATTAATCCAATTCCTATATGAAGAGGAAGCTCCAAGGCCAAATAAACAAGACACCATACAACACTTTTGTTCGTAAAGAGTGCAGCAAATTATATTTCAGCCAGTGCTTTTTTTTCTGGGGGGACGCAGGGGTACACATACCCCTAAACATTTTGTGAATCTACAGTAAGTTTGGCTTCGTTGAGGGGCAGTATTTCAATATGAGTAGGAAAACGAGAGTACCCCTTGAATTTTTTAAGAAAAAACAACAACACTGATTTCAGCTATAAGAAATAATAACCCATTGTGGTTCGAGGACCCGACCCCGCGAAGTGAAATGAAGACATAAGGACACGTGATATAAGGTTAATGGGCTAGAAAAGGCCACAACTTTATTGATTACAGCAATGAAAAGGTATTGGCTTAGGCATTGGATCGAAACAAGTGGGTTTATTCACCAGTAGGTGGAGCCTGTTGATGCTGATCCAACTATAGGCTCACCTCCTGCTGTCACAGAGGGTCGTGCCATGGCCTCCCGCCAAGCAGGCATCGGACAGAATACACAACCGCCAGATTCCTTTAACGGAATACCCCTAAACATTGAAGGCATAGGCGATGGCCACACCTAGCACTTCGACACACCACAACACATTATTCCAATGCCTAACCGCCACCCGAGCCAAAAGGCTCGCCGCCAGTACCTTCAAAGCTGTAACCAATCCCAGATGCTTTTGCTGACACTAGCTAACCAAATGTCGTTCCCCAGATCCGATAGGTGGACACCATAATTCCGGTATAAAGCTTGGTCACCAATCCGGATACGGTCATGATAAATGACTCGGCCATACAAAAAGTGCACCCAACGGGCTAATGCACGATTTAAGAGTTTCCTGGATTTTTCAATGGCCATACAGTTCTGCACACTGCGTCACACAATTCTCTTCAGGAAGGAGGACCAGAACACCGTTGTTCCAGGACACAAGGCAGCCACCTCATCCAAATCTCTCTTTATGTGCCACGACAAGTCCACACTTCTTCTGCTAACAAGGTCATTTCCCCCTAATTGAAGGATAAGGATGTCAGGAGGGCCAAACGCGGCAACTCTCCCTCTCAGCAATGGCATAAGCAATGCCTCGTCACGAAAACCAGGAAACTCGCACTCCAGGAAGGCCAGATGTGGCAACTCTCCCTCTCAGCAATGGCATAAGCAATGCCTCGTCACGAAAACCAGGAAACTCGCACTCCAGGTGGGTGTCAGGAGGGCCAAACGTGGCAACTCTCCCTCTCAGCAATGGCATAAGCAATGCCTCATCACGAAAACCAGGAAACTCGCACTCCAGGAGGGCCAAACGTGGCAACTCTCCCTCTCAGCAATGGCATAAGCAATGCCTCATCACGAAAACCAGGAAACTCGCACTCCAGGTGGGTGTCAGGAGGGCCAAACGTGGCAACTCTCCCTCTCAGCAATGGCATAAGCAATGCCTCATCACGAAAACCAGGAAACTCGCACTCCAGGAAGGCCAGATGTGGCAACTCTCCCTCTCAGCAATGGCATAAGCAATGCCTCGTCAGGAAAACCAGGAAACTCGCACTCCAGGTGGGTGTCAGGAGGGCCAAACGTGGCAACTCTCCCTCTCAGCAATGGCATAAGCAATGCCTCGTCAGGAAAACCAGGAAACTCGCACTCCAGGTGGCTGTCAGGAGGGCCAAACGTGGCAACTCTCCCTCTCAGAAATGGCATAAGCAATGCCTCGTCACGAAGACCAGGAAACTCGCACTCCAGGTGGGTGTCAGGAGGGCCAAATGCGGCAACTCTCCCTCTCAGCAATGGCATAAGCAATGCCTCGTCAGGAAAACCAGGAAACTCGCACTCCAGGTGGCTGTCAGGAGGGCCAAACGCGGCAACTCTCCCTCTCAGCAATGGCATAAGCAATGCCTCGTCACGAAGACCAGGAAACTCGCACTCCAGGTGGGTGTCAGGAGTGCCAAACGTGGCAACTCTCCCTCTCAGCAATGGCATAAGCAATGCCTCGTCAGGAAAACCAGGAAACTCGCACTCCAGGTGGCTGTCAGGAGGGCCAAACGCGGCAACTCTCCCTCTCAGCAATGGCATAAGCAATGCCTCGTCTCGAAAACCAGGAAACTCGCACTCCAGGTGGCAATCCGAGGTTAGGGGTGAGGCCACAGCTAACTGACCGTACGTGGGCCAATGGACTATACCATGGCCACAAATCCAGACACTTCTGAGAACGGCTGAGAATAAAGGAAAGGGAAGAAAAAGAAAAAGAAATAGAAATAGAAAAAATAATTACGGATAAGTAGAGGTAAAGGAGCAGGGCGCATTCTAACGAATGTAACCTTTATAAGCGTCGGATTCCACCGGCCTATTTCCTTAATCTTATCCGCTGGCAGGCCCAAGCGTGCAGCTGTTGTGGCTGCGCCAATCCTGAATGAGTGTGCCGCATAATCCTGGGAAGATAAACCACAGGCATCAATAACTTTGCGGAGTGCCCTTGTGAATTGGTGTCTCAACAAAGGTGACCCATCCTCGTGAACCAGGAGCGGGCCAGGACCGGGCAGTCTGAGGTAAAGGTACCATCTAGTGTCTTTGACCGGGCATGGGCCCCGCTGCGCTGAAGCTGTAAGTTTTACAAGGGAACCCCTACCTGCCTGGTCCGTTTTGGATTGACGTATGAGCACAGTCATGCTAGCTTCGGTCAACTGCACTTCCTCCCACTTGCGTTAACCTCGGCTACCACTTCGCCAACCCTCAAGGCGCCAAAGAAGGCGATTGCATATGCTGTGGAAAAGAGGCGGGCCTCGAACTTGGCCCAGCAGATTGACCTAAGCTTTGTGCGTATCTGAGATAGCAGCCCGTAAGAAATTGGCTTACGGCTCTAGGGGGGTTGTAGCCTGCCCCAAACCTCAATAGCTCTGTGGATCAGGAAGTCACTGCACGGGTCAGAGGAAAACATGGCTTTAGCAAAGAAGCTGATGGCGACTACGTGTATCTTTAAAGTTTTGGGGTCCCGTCCCAAATCGTCAAGATGGTAAAGGTATTGCAGAATGTCATCCGTGGTGGGTGGCACGCTAGGCAAAAGCCCCAATATCCCTGACCTGAAGCCCATGAGCTCCAGGTGCTAGCAACCGGAAGCGAGACATCTGAGAGCGAGACCCTTAGGGTAAGAAAGGTTGTGGATTAATCTAAACTCACCATGGGTCTTTTTGGGTACAATACCAAGGGGCGAGATATGCAGGTTTGGGATAGGGGGGTGTACGAATGGACCAGCCACCCTCCCTGCGGCCACTTCCTTAGTTATTTTCTTTTTCTGCAACCTCAAGCCTTTCCCTTACTGACATCTGGTTAGGGGAAATCCTTTGCAATTAAAGAGTCAGTTACTGGTATTCTGAAACCCTCTGACAAAACCCTTCCAACAAAAGGATGCTGCGCTTCCGTCTGGATAGCTAGACAAGAGGTTGCGGAGAGGAGGGAGCTGGATCAGTGAAAATGCTAGACCCGGAGGGTCCCTATCGTCTGTTCCCTGCTGCGGGGGCTCCTCTGGAGCTAGAATGGTGGAACCCCCAACCTCCCCGAAAGGGCTGCTTCTCTTTGTAACACGCTGCGGCTGGATGTACCCCTGCACACCTCTCGCATTTGTGCGGATACTTACCAGACTGCCTTGGTATGACCCCTTATTGAATTTCCAACACACCTTGCGCTTTGACTCCCTTCTTAAGTCCGGCTTACAACGGGATGACGAGGAATGAGGCCAGGGAAAGGCTGGCGATGCAGCAAAAGGCTGCTGAACACGCCCCCTCCGTGGCACCTGGTTGGATGGCCACGGGGGGGGGGGCGTGAGCACCAGCCAGGTGAGCTGGAGGCAGGGGGCAAATGCCCCCTGCTGGGCGGTGCTCGGGCTCCCGCCCACAACCACTCCCCTCTCTTTCAGGGAGGAGAGTCTTTATTGGAACCCCTCTTTGTAGCATTTATGTGGCCATCTACTGTACATGAGTTGCTATGTAACTTCATCAGCTGCACTGAGCACATTCTGAAGCTGGGTGTATTAATGGATATGTGATGGAGAGGCTACCCATTTTCAGAACCATATTCAGATATTTAGCAGTCGGCAGGCATAAAAACCCAGCTGCTTTCTTTGTAAAAAACCACAATAACAGGATGCAGGCAAGACAGACCTTGTCTTCATTGTCTTCCTTAAGTTCAAAGCTGAGATTGCTGCAGGAGGATGTGGATGTTAGAGTAGCAACAGTTTCATGACAGAAAAAATGGGTAGGCGCAAAGGCCCCCCCCCCATGATATTCTAAAACTGGGATCCCCAATGTGTTGACACAATCCTCACAGTTCAAGCATGTTTACTTGGAAGTAAGTTCCACTGGATTTGAAGAAATTTTAGTTTCAAGTAAATGTATTTTTGATATGACACCTGAGCTCCACCTGTACGAGTAATTCCGTTCACTTTGCTGAACATGTGGATTAGGCAGTATTTTGCATTTGCACTACATGAGCAAAATACCGGTATGCCTACATGGGGGATGAGGGTTGTCTTTCTGGTGTATATTTCTTACGCAAATATTGGTCACTTGTTATCTGTATAGAGCCATGACATTTTTCACTTTGGCTGCAGCCATACTTAGAATGGAATTAGGTAATGTACTTAAAGTTTTGATAATTTATGGCAGCTGTAAAGATTAGGAAATGCCAGTGCTGTTAATTAGTTATATTACTGAATGCTCAGTTTAATATGAGAAATGATTTTATTTTGTTATGACCTGTGGGTTTGTTTTGTTGTTGTTATATCTTTTATATTAGTCACTTACTCATTTCTTGTTCCTGATATTGTCATGACCTGACAACAGTGATAATGAATAGAAGCTTGTGCAGTGCTTTTTGTACGTTTTGACAGATATCATGCTGCCTTCCCTTTTTATTTGGAAGAAAATTAGTATTGGAGAAAAGAATGTTTTCTGTATTTCCATAGCTTGATCTACAAATTGTAGGCAATCGCTTGTTGATTGGGGCAGTCTGGAACACATTGCAAGCACTGTCAAAGGCAGACTCCTTTCTAATCAAGACATTCCTATTTCTCGTTTTTGCAGGATCTTTCCGAAATGATGGTTTAAAAGCTGCTGATGTCCTTCCCATACTAAAGGAAAAAGTTGCCTTTGTGTCAGGTGGGTTCATTACTCTTTTCTTTTTGAAGTGTGTGAGCACATTGCACCAGTGAAAATTATATAAGTATAGCAGCAATATATAACAGAATATTACGGAATAGATTATAATCTGTTTGCTAGATTTTAAGCACAACTACTCATAATTCGGTCCAGTTGTATTCTTAGAGACTTGCTTAGTTAGGGAAAGGCCTTAACTCAATGGTGGGGCATAATGTTTTGCATGCAAAAGTTCCTATGTTAAATCCCTGGCATTTTCAAGCAGAATTGGAAAGACTCCAGCTTGAAACACTGGAGAACCACAGCTAATCAGTGTAGATCATACTGAACTAGTGGTCTGAGTTGGTATAAGGCAACTTCCTAAGTGTGTGTAGGATTGCAACCTCATTCACTTATTGGGTCACTGATTTAAATGCAGTAATTTAAGAAGTACCGTATTTTTCACCCTATAGGACGCACCGGCTCATAGGACGCACCTAGTTTTTTTGGGGGGAAATAAAGGGAATAAAATTTATCCCCCCCCAACCGCAGATGTCTGTCCGAAGCGCGGGGCGCTCTGCTTTGGCGCGCCCCACGCTCTGTGCAGCAGGCTGCTATCCGCAGCCTAGGGAGCCTAGGGAGCCCAGGCTTGCTGATAGCTTCCTGAAGCCTGGAGAGCGAGAGGGGTCGGTGCGCACCGAGCCCTCTCGCTCTCCACGCTTCAGCGAAAGCCTGCATTCGCCCCATAGGACGCACACAGATTTCCCCTTCATTTTTGGAGGGGAAAAAGTGCGTCCTATAGGGCGAAAAATACGGTCATTTTTGTTGCTGTCAGTAATTAAAGGTGGTGGTATATGGTTTTACAGAGAGCTGAAACACATTCAGGATATTTTCAAATTTCAAATTTGAGTTCCAGTGCCACGTTAAAACTAAATGTTTGGACAGAATTTGAATGTGAGAATGTTAACTTTCTGAAAACTGCATGATGGCTTGGCATTATATTTATAAGTCATACTTTCCACTTTTGATTAGTATGTTCTAAAAACAGTTCAGGAGGAAAGGAAAGGCAACTGGCAGGAGGCAGAGTAAAAGTAGAAGACCTTCATGCAAGGACAGGGGATTCAGAACAAGGGATTAGTGATTATTGAACAAAACAAAAAGGTTTTAAAGGGTGACCAGGTGCAAAAGACGCATCCTCCCATTTATACGTGATAGAATTGTGCAGGACCACGTATAATCACAGCACTGGGAAACAAACAAACAAGATTAACAGAAGTTGTCCATCCACCACCTAGACCAGGCTTCCTCAAACTCGGCCCTCCAGATGTTTTGAGACTACAATTCCCATCATCCCTGACCACTGGTCCTGCTAGCTAGGGATCATGGGCGTTGTAGGCCAAAAACATCTGGAGGGCCGAGTTTGAGGAAGCCTGACCTAGACCACAGTCTGCATAATTTGCTGTCATTGCCATCCCCAAGTGCTGTTAATGCTATAGCCATGATCATGGTGAGGATCCCTAGGTGAGGAGAGTTGCAGTAACACAGAAAAGAGAGCCAGTGTGGTGTAGTGGTTAAGAGCGGTAGTCTCGTAATCTGGGGAACCGGGTTCGCGTCTCCGCTCCTCCACATGCAGCTGCTGGGTGACCTTGGACCAGTCACACTTCTTTGAAGTCTCTCAGCCCCACTCACCTCACAGAGTGTTTGTTGTGGGGGAGGAAGGGAAAGGAGAATGTTAGCCGCTTTGAGACGTCTGAAGGGGAGTGAAAGGCGGGATATCAAATCCAAACAGAAAAAGTCAGTTACAGTATATGAATTGGCTCTTGCCCTTAATTGCTATTAGAAGTACTGCACCTTTTGTTTTGAGGTGTGAATGGATTTCCAGTTCAAAAGGTAGATTTCATCATACCTTACATGTCACGAATCGCTTAGTCCGCAAGTAGAAGTCTGACCCAAACCTGCGCAGGTTGCACAGAATGAAAAGATTGCTCACTACTCTTGGTCAATGAATTCCTCTTCAGTTTCTTTAAAGAGATGTCAGAGGAAGACACTTGGGACATCTCAGCTTGCTTTGCTGCTTTGTCTCTGCATGGAAAGGCAATCATTTCTGACACAGCTATTTCAATAGCAGCCTTCCCTCTCAATGATCTGCAGACATAATAGGCAGAGCCAAGGCTCACCAGTGGCTTTTGAAAATGTAGGGCAAATCTTTGCAACCTATTGTGACAGTATAAAGAGGGTTATCCTTTAATATGGAGCTCAAGTGCTGTTTGTTTGCTGTGGACTGCATGTCTGTTGAAGAGATTTCACAGAACACTCTGTCGCATACAACTGGTAGGAACTTGGAAGCAAATTCTTTCACAAAGAAAAGTAATTTGGCCCACTTCCACATGTTGGTCCTTACCTTGCAGGATTTCCTCCCTCTTCGTGTCCTACTTTCCTGGTATACCCTTCTCTGTGACCATTGCTCCTTCCCCTATGTGCCCAGCTTGCTTAGAAGACTCCATCCCATCTTCCTTGTTGCTCCGTATATCAAGACACCTTGACATAATCAGAACACTGAAATTTAGTTCCTAAATGATACCTTTGCCTTTGTTTACAATCTATATACCAAACATACTCTTTTTAGAAAGCCTTTGCCTTAACTTCTTAGTTTTCACTCCCAGTGGAAACAAAGCTTAAGTACATGTAGCTACATATTCATCTTCTGGTATCCTTGCTTCTTTCTCCCCTTCCCTTTTGTTGGCTCCCCAACTATCATTTTAAATTGTAAGCTCTTTCAAGCAGGCATCTTACTTTTGACTTACCCATTAAGGTAGGACCAGCCTGGAACATTTTGCTGTTTCAAACAGAGCCCCCAGTCCCACCCTCGCTGTGCCTCACTGTCATCTTCTGCTCCTCCTCCTCTCCCACCCCACTTCTGCTGGCGCACCTGGGTTTCCCAGTAGTGGGGGGACATGACCACAGGAAGGGGGCACAGCCACAGTGGCAGAGGAGCAGGAGCAGCAAGCACTCAGCAGTGACAAGTGCCCCGTGTCCCCTGTCCCACCACGGCCCCGTGTCCCTGTGTCCCCATGCCCACCACGGCCACCAGTACACCAGGATTTCCTGGCTGTGGCGCTGGGGGAGGGTATGGACACAATGGGAGGTGTGTGACCAGAGCAGCAGAGGACCAGAGAAGGAGGTGGGTGCCCATCAGTGTGCAGCAGGCACACTACAATGGTGGTTCTGACCACGGGAGCCTGTGGGTTGATGGCACTATATGTATATTGTTAGTGAGGCCGTGAACAGATTTTTTGAGAGCAAGGATACTTGCTGGAAATTGCTCATGTGTATGTTATGTTCACATAAATTTGGCTGTGTTTGGTGTGTCTGTTATGAGGAATTAACCTTTGGAAAGATCTGGAAAGAATAAATGTTAAAGGGAAGGAGGAAATACAGAATGAACTGAATGTTACAGTCTACACATTAAAAAAAAATCCATGTGAGAAAAATCACATATGAAAAATATGTCATCTTTCCATGCACTCAAAATTAAAATTATTCAGTTGCTAATTAATGACAGCTGCGAACATGCATATAGACACCAGAGGAGGGGAATGTTCCTAGGAGAGTATTGTCTCTCTGTGTGCCCAATTGCAGTCTTCAAAATGTGGTTGGTACTTAGGGCTGGCATAGCAGATTCTATCTAGCATCATAGAAACTCTCAGCCAAATAAGAAATGAAATAATCTCTTTGGGATTTCTTTCTTATTCAGCCATATGATGTGGCAGTTCATATAAAAATTAGTAGACTGTGGAGGCGCTGGCTACATTTTATTTTGCATATGTTTTAACAATAACCATAATCTAAACCAGAGAGGTAAGTACAGCTATTACCTGCCACTACGCCTTATGTAGTTTCCAGATGCCATCAAAGACATTCACCTGTTTCCAAGCTGAGAGAAACCTTAAATGCTTCTCCTTAACTAGTTTGATCGGGGTTAATGAGGCCACATATGCTGACCAAGTAAATGCAGCTCCTTTCTCTCGGGGCCAGTAAAACCAGAGAGGGATCAAACTTTCACCCACCTGGATTCTGTTTACTCAGAACCTGCTGAAATCTAGACAAGAATCAAAGCTCATTGAAAATCCCCCTGGAATCTGCAAGGACTTCCAGAGTAGCCCCTAGAGTCTCTCACAAGGCCTGCATATATCATGAAATCCAATCAGCCACCATGCCTTTTTAATTAACTGTTGGGACTTTTATTGAAGCAGAATAAGTTCAACAAGACAAGTTAAATAACAGGGTCAGGGGTGGAATTAATAGAATCTTAAGAGGAGAAAGTCATAGAGATATTGTGCCCATCAACAACTTTGGAGTCAAGCTTTCAACCTTCCTCCACTGGTCCTGCCCCTGTGCTTATAATAACAGCCTGACCTACAGAAATTAATTGAGCAGGTGAAGTTTTTTCTACCTCAGGAATGAGTTTATGTGTGATCTAAGTGAGTTGTATTGTGGGGTAATAAGTAGTATGTTGAAGCAGGGAGGAATTGATAGCTTCTCTGAATGCTGCCTTGGGCTCCTTGGATGAAGGACAGGATGTGAATGTGGCAAATAAATAAAACAGATATGATGCCTGAAAATGCTGACCTTGGTTCAGAACAGCCCTGTGTTTAACCAGAAGGTGTTTAGAATCAACTACCAACTTTACCTTTACTTTCACCTTTACTATGCTGATCTACAAAAAGTGGACGATACAGTTGGCAAATGTTACTGATTTAAGATCACATCCAATAAATCTGACACTGAATAACATCAGATTAGTAATACAGTGGTACCTCAGGTTAAGAACTTAATTCATTCCGGAGGCCCGTTCTTAACCTGAAACTGTTCTTAACCTGAGGTACCACTTTAGCTAATGGGGCCTCCCACTTCTGCTGTGCTGCCGCCATGTGATTTCTGTTCTCATCCTGAAGCAAAGTTCTTATTCCGAGGTACTATTTCTGGGTTAGCGGAGTCTGTAACCTGAAGCGTCTGTAACCTGAAGCATCTGTAACCCAAGGTACCACTGTAGTAATAATTTATTATTACAGTCAAAGACCAGTTCAGAAGCACAACTGAGACTGCTTTCAGATTCATAAATTATGCCAGCTTAACTGGAAAATAGTGGGTATAGCTTACTCTGCTTAACTTTTGTACAGTGGTACCTTGGTTGTCAAATGGCTTGGCTCCTGAACAAATCAGCTCCCGAACGCCACAAACCCGGAAGCCAAACGTTCGCAAACCCGGAAACCGAACATCTGATGTGGCTTCCACAGCTTCTGATTGAGTGCAGAAAGCTCCTGCAGCCAATTGGAAGCTGTGCCTTGGTTTTTGAACTGTTTCAGGAGTCGAATGTACTCCCAGAATGGATTAAATTCAACAACCAAGGTACCACTGTATACTCCACCCACCTGAATGGGTTACCTCAGCCACTCTGGGCAGCTCCCAACAGATTAGAAAAAGTGTGATACACCAGACATTAAAGGCTTCCCAATACAGGGCTGCTTTCAGATATCTTCTAAAATCGTCTAAAACATTCCCTTGACATCTGACAGGAGGGAGTTCCACAGGGCGGGTGTGACTACCAATAAGGCCCTCTGGCTGGTTCTCTGTAACTTCGCTTCTTACAATGAGGAAACTGCCAGAAGGCCCTTGGAACTGGACCTCAGTGTCTGGGCTGAACAATGGGAGTGGAGATGCTCCTTCGGGTATGCAGGGCCTAAGTTGTTTAGGGCTTTAAATGTCAACACCAACACTTTGAATTGTGCTTGGAAACGTACAGGGATCCAATCTAGATCTTTTAGGACTAGTATATGATCCCAGCAGGCACTCCCAGGCCCCCGTCTGGCAGCCACATTCTGGGAAGGGGAATACCATGTTAAGCTCCTTGAGGGGAAACATAGGACATAAATAATAGAATCATAGAACTGTAGAGTTGGAAGGGGCCCCTAGGGTCAAATAGTCCAACCCTCTACAGTGCAACCCTCTCAATATCAACTAAAGCTTCTATGACAGATGGCCATCCAACCTCTGTTTAAAAACCTACATAGAAGGAGAGGTCATCACCTTCTAAGGAAGTCTGTTCCACTGTCAAGCAGCTCTCACTGTCAGAAAGTTCTTCCTGATATTTAGTCGGAATCTCCTTTCTTGTAACTTGAAGCCATTGGTTCTAGTCCTACCCTCCAGATCAGGAGAAAACAAGCTTCCTCCATCTTCCATGTGACATCCCTTAAGATATTTGAAGATGCCTATCATATCTTCCCTCAGTCTCCTCTTTTACAGGCTAAACATACCCAGCTCCTTCAACTGTTCCCCATAAGGCTTGGTTTCCAGACCCCTGATCAACTTGGTCGTCCTCCTCTACACACATTCCAGTTTGTTAATATCCTTCCTAAATTGTGGCACCCATAAATGGACAAAGTATTCAAGGTGTGGTCTGACCAAGGCAGAATAGAGTAGCATATATGTATTTTTATACACACTTCCACCTAATATATGTGTTTATACCATCAGAAACTATGAGTTACTGATACTGTATGTATCAAAACCAAAAAGTGGGAAGGACAAGCAACCAGTTCCCTAATCTAGAAGGAGCTTGCAGTAGTAACCTGTGTGTTGGCATGGAACCTTAGAGCCTCCCCCCTGACACCGGCAGCACTACAGCTTAGCTGGATGGGGTAGGGCAACTGTGAGGTTGGGGCTGTGTTAGTGCACTAGTGTAGCCAATCTGGTCTTCTGCCACTGCGCCCACATAACCCCAAATTGACTGGCCTAAGCTGTGATGAGTAATAACCCTCAAACACATCCAAAACCTGCTTCTACAGATCCATCTCTTATTATCCAGGATAGATGGAACTACAGATTATATGTTAAGGTTTCCATGGAAATCAGCAAGAGAAAGGTTGATTCAGTTCCCATTAAAAGGGTGCAAATTGCTATGGATTAAGCATAAATTATCTCAGAACAATTGTGCTCACCTGGCATGGTTAGGTCTGTTGCTAAGGCCAAGCAACAAGTGTGAGTGTAACCTATAATTCAACTTAAAATCAATGCCTGCTCATTATGGAAATTTTTGGAACAGCTTTTGTGTGTGTGTTTTTCCTCATAAAGGCAAGGAGCTTTAAAACTATGAACCTGCTTCAAAAATCACAGAAAAACAAATATTCCCTGTTGGTGGGAAACTTCCTAAATAACATATTTTAAAGGTTGTGTGAAGAGGCATAGGACTCAACCTTGTAAAATGTCACAGCACACATCAAAATCATTCCCCCATTAAAAAAAATGGGAAAACAACAGCATATTTCTGGAGTTTGCACAACTGTTCCCTTCTTTTTTTTAAAAAAAAAAAAAAACTATGTTGAGGAAAGCAGAACAATCGCTGGCTAAATGTGTCAAGATAAAAACTGGATAACATCCTCATTCCTGTAAAATATGAGTGAATGACGCATGACAATTCCCCCAATTAATGCCTTTTCTGCCAGTATTGTAGCTTCTCTAGAATCTTTGGGATGTGTGATTAATGCAAGCCCAGTGAAGCTGTGTATACCCTTGAACTGTGGGCACAAATTCATAGATTTGTAGAGCATAAGGCAACAAGCATAAGGCAACTCCCACATTGTAACCCATTTTATGTATGATCACCAGCATGTCCACTGAAGTAGTATGGAGTGTGTGGAAACATTGATGATGAAACTGCTTCTCAGTCATTTGAGTCTGTCAGCTTGGCTCATATAATGTAATGTGCTTCCTGGTTAATTTTCTAACAACCCGTTATTTTCCTGCAGGTGGCCGTGATAAACGGGGAGGTCCCATCCTGACATTTCCAGCACGCAGCAATCATGACAGAATAAGGCAGGAAGACCTTCGGAAACTTGTGACTTACTTGGCTAGCGTGCCAAGGTAAAAGTTCAAAAGAAATGCATTGGTGGGGAGGATATGTTCTTGGCAAGCTGCTCACTTCCAAGTATTGGCCTTTGGTACATTTTTGTATGTCCTGCCAGGGAAAACAGCAGCTCTGCCTTTCATGTGCACTCTAATCATATCTTAGGCAGCCAAATAAGGCCAAACACACACACACACACACTCATGACACCATATGAGAACAGAGCAGAAACTGACTGAAAGGCTAGAGATTTAGGTTTGGTTGTGTGTCATGTATGAAAACAGCACAATTCATTTACAGATTATTTCATTCTGTGCGTGCAAAACTGAAAAAGCAGAGGGGGAGGTTTCTTTTTGGCATTTTCACAAATGTTCAATGTGGTTTTTGCACTTACATCCATAACACAGATATAAGCTCTAGAATGGCTAGAATGAATGTTCATTTTGTTTAAAATGGATACCCCTCCATATTATAACTTGCATTTAGCAATGGGCACAGGTGACTGCTGGCCATGGGTCTTGGGACAGAACTCTGGGGCTGCCTTCCAGGGGTGGGATGTGTGCTGCTGCCTACAATAACATACAAGATGATCTGAGAACTTTTTTCCATCTCTGTCACTCTTTGTACTTTGACTTTATAATCATACCTCAGGGCCTACTGGTGTACTCAAAATCAGTCTGGTCGCCTGTGTGCTTTTAGAATGGTCACAGAAGTGACCCAAGTAAACACAGAGCACCATCATTATTCCCCTCAGAACATCATCCTTCCTTCTCTCCATCACCAGTTCCCATTTCCCCAAGTTAAAGACCACCCTATTTTCCGCAGTAATCACTACTACCAATCTCAACTGACTTTTCACTCCCTTTCGGTCATAGCCCATGATGTTCCCTTCTAAATCCATCAGGAAACTTTCCCTCCAGGTTCTAAGTTTTCAGGTCAAAGTTTTTTTCACCTCAGTATTTTCCTATTCTGTTTTCAGCCCCTCTGTCATACCGTTAAATATCTTGTACTATATCTCTATTATCCCCTTCAGAACACACAGTCTCTCTCTTCTCTTGTCCCTATATTCCCACAGCCTCCCCATATTTCCCTAAGCAATTATTCCCCTTGAAACACTTCTAAAACCTCCCACCCATTGATTCTAAGGTTATAGCAATTTAAAAATACAGTACTACCAATAGTTTAAAACAAATTACAATCACAGGAATAGGGTGGGCCATAGATTATATATTGCAGGTGTCAAAGGCCAGAGGTATGTCTTTTTCCTATTCTAGTTATCCAATAATTATAGTGAATTTCTTCTGAGCAGCGAATAAAATTTGAATTATTTAAAATTACACTTCAGATTGCTTGCTGTGATGGTAATAAGTGTCTCAATTAAAGTAACTATGTAATCCTGACAGCCAGGATCTAAGAACCTCTGTCCCTCATATGCTGTGTTCTTTCTGCTCACTCTAAATGCTTTGGCTGACATGCAAAGGTTCTTACTGTGTTCTCACTTACCATCTGTGGATCAGATGGTAAAGTGCGCAAATGTTGTGGGCTCCTAGATGGAAGCTTGCAGCTGATTTGTTTCTCCCTAGTCTTTTTTACTCCTACACTGTGCTGAGCTACGCCAACACCCTCTCCACTCCATCTCCAAAAAATGAGTTCTTTCTACCTACTAGATTTTCTGTGGTAAGGGGAAAACTTGATTAAATGAAGAAAAGGTAAAGGCTGCCAAATTCACGATAAACTGCTATGTGGAGGCATCTCTAGACTCAAAGATTGATCTAGCTGTGTGTTAGCATAGCAAAGGAGTCACACTTCCATAGTTACCTGGTGATGTGGGAAGAGCTTAAAGCTGAATAAGAATAAAACCTAAATCAGACTAGCAGAGCAGATATTTGGAGGCTGATAGATCTAGCAGCTAGGTTATACACACCGCAATAAACCTTCAGATTTAATTTCCTGAGGAAACTTTTGCTTTCAGTCTGCTTGGAATGGCTTTTGTCATTGCTTGATTACTTTTATTTTCACACTCTTTAATAAACCCCAACACTAGCTTTCACCATCCAGTGTTATTTGTGACCATATTTCGTGAATGTGCCTTAGGATAAGAGGGCAGTAGGTCAAATGTCCATGAATAAATGTCAACTAGTCATCCATCTCATGCCGGATAACGTGGCAGTGAAGCTGCCCCTTTCGATGTTATCCTGTTTTGTGTGTACTGCAGGCTTAGAAATCTGATGCTTAATACTTTCCTACATAGATCACTGTCACAAGCACTTGCCCCACACCTAACCATTTAGTACACTTTTTCTTTTTAAAATTTTTCCCCTTGGGTTCTAGTGGAAATAGATTATATCTATGTTGTATTTTCACACATACACTTTATTCCTCAGGTACATCAATTGGAGATGCTTGCTGTGACATTTCTTTGCTTAGCATAAGATGTTAAATAGTTTGGGTATATATATTCCAGCTCAACTAAAGCACTTTTAAACCCTGTCGCTTGTTCAACCCAATGGGATGTTATACTGTTGTACTTTAAGATCGCAGCCAGTTAATAGACTGTGCCCCATTTTATGACTGCATGACTTGTTGTGGGTACATTTCCTTTTAAAAAACACAGAAAGAGAAGATCAGTGACCCAATGCCTCCAGTAGCTGCCTAGTTCTACATTTGCCATTTCTTTGATCTTACAACCCTTATTTTCCTCTATGGTAGCCGCATTATGATAGCCTCATTATGTCCACTGACAGATGTTCCTCTCCTTCCATCCTATAATCAGACCACTCTCTGGCTTTTTAAGGAGTTTTATTCCAGTCTGCCTTGGGGCAGAAGGGAGAGAGAGGGTAATGGTGGACAAGAATACCAAGACTGTTTTTTTAAAGTGTGCGTCTGCAGTACCTTGCTGACATTCTTAGCTATTAGACTATAATGATTAGAATATGTAGACCACCACCCCCTTGTTTATATGCACTCCTGGTGTTTCTTTTGTCTGATTTTCTTTGTTCTTGTGTTGGACACTAGAGTTTGGTTTATGATATTTATGTGTTGGAGAGGAATGATTCCATGAACCTTTTTTTTTGGTAACATTTGGTTTTTCTTTGCTTGCATACAATACAAGTCTCATCTGTGGACTTTGTTCAGTTCAGTGTGTGTGTGTGTGTGTGTGTGTGTGTGTGTAAGGTGATTAACTGATTGTCCTTAAGGAAGTTACTGTATTGCTAGTATTGCAGATGTATATAAATTAGAGTGCAACTCAGTGGGGTAGCTAAGATTTGGTGTTATCACATTAGGAATTTGTGTTTTGAGCTGGTAAGGAAAATATCCATCTAGTAGAGTCTTTCTAGGCAGTACCACTATCTATTCATTCTAATTAGTCAGCTTCCAGTAGTGCCATGCACACTTGATGCTGCTGTTTGCTTATGTCTATATTATAATAAAATTATAGCTAGATCTGGCTGTTGTTACATATGAACATAAATACTTTATACTGTATATATATATTTATACTGTAAGGGATGCGGGTGGCGCTGTGGGTTAAACCACAGAGCCTAGGACTTGCCGATCAGAAGGTCGACGGTTCGAATCCCCGAGATGGGATGGGGTGAGCTCCCGTTGCTCGGTCCCTGCTCCTGCCAACCTAGCAGTTTGAAAGCACGTCAAACTGCAAGTAGATAAATAGGTACTGCTCTGGCGGGAAGGTAAACGGCGTTTCTGTGTGCTGCTCTGGTTCGCCAGAAGCGGCTTAGTCATGCTGGCCGCATGACCCAGAAGCTGTACGCCGGCTCCCTCAGCCAATAAAGCGAAATGAGGGCCACAACCCCAGTGGGTCACGACTGGACCTAATGGTCAGGGGTCCCTTTACCTTTACCTTACTTTATCAGGCCTCATTTCCCAGGTATCATTCTGGTATGTCATATGCAGACATCTGCAAAGGAAGGAAGGAAGGAAGGAAGGAAGGAAGGAAGGAAGGAAGGGAAAAGATTTTCATTCTAGGCCTATGCAATCTCTTAATTTCTATTATATGTATCTTGTTTCCATATGGCAAAGGTAATATTCTGTCTCAACCCCGATTTATCTTTCTGCTGAATACATCAGCCTGTCTGAGAGCCAAGATTCTCAACTTTTCTGTGATGGAAACACATGATACCTCTGAGGCCTAATGTTTTATATATGTCTACATTTACTTGTCCTCAGAAAACATCCTCAAATATTTCACCAGCTCTGGGGAGCATCCAAGACTCAGAAAGCAATGACAGAAGGTATTCTAGACAGACTGAGAAATTGGAGGTTCTTTTCTGAGACAATTTAAAGGTATCAGAGCCCATTAAAATAATCAAGTTTCTGGGTTAGGAATGGATTATTGACTTGGCAAAATTTACTAATATAAAGTGCTGCCCTGGCTTAATTTCAAGCAGTTTCTTGGTGAGCTCAAAGTATATTGTGTAGTAGCAGGTCATACTAGAAGTAGTGTGCAATTCTTTTTGTTGATTGATAAGGATTAAATGTTGGAGCTCTTATTTTCTGTTACATGATCCTAAAATAAAGGAAGCTTTTTTAGAGCCTGAGTGGGGAGGGAGAGACTATAATAGTATTATGTATATAAAAATAACCATATGTTTTTAAAATAACACAAGGGATTTCATACTAATTTGGGTAACTAGATATCTGGCATCCTTTGTCAGGTCATGATTTGGCAATGCACATGCATCAAAAGGACCCATTAATAAGTGAGTTGAAACTGGTAAAGTTAATGGATCTTTGGTGCTTTCTTTAATGGTGTCATCTGATTTTTCTCCCCACATGAAAAGTATCAAGCATTTTCCATTTACAGAAGGTTTTCTGGTGGCTTAGAATAGTTTGAAGAACTAGTAATGCTTTAAAAGCATTTTTATTTTGTTGGTGTTATTTGTAGTGTTGGCTAGAACAGGTATTGGAAGGGAAATAAATTTATTCAATATCATGGTTCATATGGGAATTTCAATCTGAAATGGTTTGCTGAGTACTCTGCAGAGCAGGAATCTTTGAATTTTAGCATGTATGTAGCAGGCATTTGAAGACAATAGTGAAAAATGCTGCTGCCAGATCAGGTGTCAGTCTTCTGCATGCTGACAATGCGGCCACGAACCAGGGCAGGGGGGTGGTGACCACCACATGCTTTCTCTGCTGGCACCACTGCTTCAGTGACAGTGGCACTCACTGCCCTCCTTTGGATTTCCAGACATTCTTCAGTGATGCACAGGTGACAGCACTTCTGAATGAAAGCTAACCTTAGCTCCAATCCATATTTGCTGCCCACCATCTTAAGTTACCCAAAGTTCAATACCCCAAATCATAGACCTATAAAATGAATGAATCAGTAGATACATGAAATCAATAAATTTCATTGATAGTATTGTTATTATTCAAACACACACACATACATTTAACCTACTATATTTAGTATAAGTGCATTCCAGATATCATTATACTTGTCCATGCAAGTCTATGTCTGTAAGCAATCTGTTCATAAGTTGCATACGTTGCAAGTGTAGTCATACCTTCAATCCATTGATTAGATGGAGCTGAACACTTATTTTTCCAGTGCCTTATTATTAGTCTCTTGGCCACAGTAGGAGCATGAAGAATCCATTTACATTGTCCAGTTGTCAAATTCCATATACTGTAGTAGGAATGTAGTTCACAAGAATTTCCCCAGAAAATTGTAATTCCCCCCCTCACAGTAATATTTACATAATCCACTACTTTCTCTCAAAATTTAGTAAGGACATTGCAAAAGAGCTCAGTTTACAATACTTCTAACTTCACTTCATCCGTAGCCTTACCAGTTGAGAGTCCCCCCCCCCCCCAGTTATTAGTTTTGCCCCTGGGAGTCTAGCTTGGCCTGTGCCACCATCTTTTCCTGCAATACTGTAAAGTCTTGTTCAATGCCTGAATTGTCTTGTAGGCAAATGGCATTATATTTAGGTTAGGAAGAACCTGAAAGTGGTGGTTGTTTGGGACCATAAAAAGCTGCAATTGACACTAGGATTCTAAACCTGTTTACTTGAAAGTAGCACTGAGATTTCAATGAAGCGTAATTGCAAATAATTTGCATCTTATAAAGGTTTTCAATAGTACTAAGATTATTTGAAAGTTTGGAATCAAGAATACTAGGGAGTAAAAAGGATGGGATCTAGCTTATCTTTTGGTCATTTTCTATTAAACCTTCAGGGTGTCTTTATGTTACTCCAGTATAATTTTAATCTAATAATTGGGAAGAAATCTATTAGTTAATTCAGAAGCCATGTGTTATCTTTACATCAATATTTCCTAAATATGGGGGGGGGGTGAATTAAGCATTAAACAGGAATAATTTCTGTTTTGGTCTCAAATGAATGGGGTATTGGTTTCTTGGAATGCCTTTCCCTGATTTCCAGAAATTGACTCCTTTTAATCAAGTAGCAGTTTGTTTCTCTCTTCTTTTGTTAGAGAATTCAGAGACTGGTTTTCTTCTTCCTTATTTTCAGAATTCTTCTCGGAAATGAAGAGCACAATCCATTAAATGTTGCCCTGACACAAACTATTTAAAAGTCTTTGTGGGAAGAGAATAGCACTTGGTGGGTTGTAATAGTTACACGAATCAGCACATGGTCAAAGTTTGGGCCTAGTTATCTGAAAATAGTCAAATGATTATTTATCTTTTAAAGTATTTTTATCGTGCTTTTCTGCCAAAAAATGCATTTGTGAAGACCCTGATAAGAATATCTGGCAGAAAATAATGTCAGTCTGACCCTTTCCAATGGTTTATTGGCTAAGGAATAAGTCACTGCAGGCCTCAGGCATATGTGTTCCATTGTGTTCCCTTTCTGTTCCATTGCATGCAAAGGAGTTTGCAATCTTCTGCTTTTGCTTTAAGGACAAATCACACTTCTGTTATATGTCCGAACTATTGCTTGTTATAACCAAAGTTAGTTTGAACAAACCATATCCTGGTGGTATTCATGGGATGATGATCAGTATAGGTATTTTAATTCATCTTAAACAAATTTATATTTTGCAACTTTAGGAGTCTGAGGTCAAATTCCCTTGGCAGGTGGTGGACTTGCCTTCATTGGAGTTTTTTAATAAGAGGTTGGCTAACCACCTATCATGAATGTTTTAGCTGAGAGTTCTGCATTGCAGGGGGTTGGGCTAGATGGTCCAGCTCTACAGTTCTGTGATTCTATAAACTAATCCAAAATAAATTAAAAATATGGGGGGGGGGGGATAGAAGCCTTTTAAAGTGAAGAATGTCTAATGTTTTTGAATTGTCACTGTTTTTCTTTGGCTGGTTACAGACACTCAGCAAGATAAATTTGCATTATATTATATTGCAATGGATAGCTTTACAAGCAAATGAACTAGAAATCTAGTTTAAAAATGGCAAGCTTTGATTCTGGAAAAAGCAGCAAAATCCTCCAAGTCAGTTCAGCCCTTTGGCCCAATTTACAAATACTCACAAAGTTCTGCATTTAGGGGAAAAGAATGGATGCATTTGCTCAGTTGTGAGCAGAATGAAACAGAATGTGGCACTATTCAACAAGCATATGCATAGAACTGTAAAGATTCCTTGTATAAAATCAGTACATATGTAGAACAGAGTCTGAAAACTCTAGCATTGGAAATGGGAATGTGGTTTGATTTTTGAAATCACATTTATAAGGTTTTATGAGCTGACCACACTGTGCTGAGCTTTGCGATGTAATTTATAATTTTGTTGACATCCCACTATAGAAACAGCTGTCTAGAGATAGAAGAATGACTTGTTCTATGGCTACTGTACTACTGTTTCTAATACTAGCAGATGCACAGAAACTGAACCTTGTGTTCAGTGATCAAATTAGAGATTGCCATATTTGAAGTATTTTTCTATGCACTAAGTTGCACGAAGAATTCACATTCTGACATAAGTTGGAATTAGTGGGAAGGAAAGGTGGACAGGATAGTGGGGAAGAGTCGCCTGGATGTAGATGCAAATGGATCCAAGTAGCGAAAACATGCTGTATTAATTATTTGCCCAGGGTGCTAAATGCCTAAAAAGTGTCCTGTTGAGAGGCATTCACTAAAGCATAGTTAAGTTTGCTCCCTGCAGACATTCTAAGCTTCATCAACAAATCCTGGCAGTTGCTTTAGCTTCCTCATTAGTTATACTTTGAAATTATACCCAAACAAAATGTCAAACATGTTCCCTAGGCCTGTTTGTGTGAATTAAATGTTTCCCACTTACTGAAACTCTACTTTTCACAGTCCATTTGGACAAGCCATGTCTGCCCACAAAGCAAGAAAAAATAAAGCTTGTTGAGTTAACTTCATTGGCCTGTTTTGTATATAATGGTAAGCTGGAGTTAAACAAAATAAGACTTAATGGCCAGAAACCATGGTTTGTTCTTGGCTTGTTCTCATGGTTTGTTTCGAGAGAAGCAAACAGCAACCTCTAGTTCATATACAATGCTAAGACAGTGGTGTGGTGTTTTTTTATTGGCACGGTAAAGGAAAGAAGGTGAAGGTGAGATTTTGAATAGAGTGCATGAACATGCTTGTCCATTCCTGGTAAGCCATAGTTTGTTTATTATTTATTTATTTAATTTGTATACTGTCCTTCATCTAAAGATCCCAGGGGGATTCACAACAGAAAAATACAAAATTAGAATACAAAACACATAATGGAAGAAAAACTAACACAGATCACTAACCCCACTCCCACAAACACATATAAAAAGCCACAGAATGCTAATTGCTGCATACCTGGTTGAAGAGAAACGTTTTTGCCTGGTGTTTAAATATATGCGATGAGACAAGTTGACACAATAGGCCATTGCGTCTGGTTGTTAACCAGAAGGTTGGTGGCTTGAGCTCACCCAGGGATGCCTGTCGACAGGATTCCTGCTATGCAAGGGGTTGAACTAGAGGGCCCTCAGTGTCCCTTCTGACTTTACAATTTGAAGGCACATAAGAAATGCAGATTGACCCTACTGGGACAAGGCAGTATTCCACTGAGGCTTGTGATACCAAGATTTTGTAGTGAGTCAGGTAATATTTTAGCACTCAAAGATGTAGGAACATTCTCTCTTGTTGCAGCCTGCTTGGAATAGCAAAACAAGAGAGTTGGTGAAGTGCATTTAGCTTTCTGTGCACTCCTATATTCTACATATTTTGATCCAACAAGCCTGTTCCCTCTATTTTTTATGATTGTCCGCAAAGCATGCAACTTTCCTGGATCACCATCAATTAGTCTGTGCTTTGCTGCTGTTGACTTGGCCTCACCTATCAACATCCTTTTTTCTCCTACATCAGACCTGGACCTCCATTTTAATCCTGCCCCGTTCATGTTCCTCAGACTAAAAACACATTGGGACAGGGTTGAATTGTATCTTAATTTGTACTAAAATGCTAAAGCATTTTTAAATAACACTAATTTGAATTTCAAAAAGGCAGATGTATAATTGAGTCTAAAATAATCACCCATTAATTTTTTTCTTTTTGCTGTGGCTAAAAATTGACATCTGTTTTTGGGATTTGATAGATAGTCAACCCAAAATGTTAATCCATGTTCGTCAATATTTTACAGATGGCAAACTCTGCCATAATGTCTTTATTATGTGATGATGTTGCAACTTGTGTTACCCCACTTGTCCACATTCAGTGAAAAAGAGTAACAAAATGTGGCATCACAAAAATTCCTATTTCCTAGTCAGTTCCTAGTGCCCGTGATTTCATGGAGTCGGAGGAGAATGATCATGATAAGAAGAAATATTGAAATTCTGATGCTGAAAAACAGTGAATTGTGTGCTAAAGGTTGCAGCAAATGCATTCAGATGAACATCGAAGTTCAATGTACTACATCCTTCTAACCTCTCCTTCACTGTGACAGTGTCTATTTATTATCCTGGAAGCATGGGCTTTCATGCTTCCATTAGATCAGGGATGTCCAGCAGGTCGATTGCGATCTACTGGTAAATCCCCATGAGGTTTTGGTAGATTGCGATTGCGGTCGATCTCTGGCTCCCTTTCCTTAGCTCTTCTAAAACTGACTCCTGCTACGCCCCCTTGCCCCACCCTCCATTGTTGTATGATCTCTGGAAGGGAAGACGGAGCTTTCTCTGCTGTTTTGATCCATAGCGATTTTTGTGAGTAACTTTACCCCTTTGTCCCTTGCCTTTAACCCCCCCCCCAAGCAGAACTCCCCCCCAAGCTTTTTGTAAATCCCTAAAAAAAGTTCTACAACTTTGAGCTGAACCCAAAAAATGAATAAGAATAAGGCAAATGTATTTATAACAGCTGGAGTTGGAGCTCAATTGCTTCCTTAGAAATGCTCTCAGTTAGCCCCATGTCCATCAGTGTCTTTCTCTGAAGGGCATGAGAGTTCCAGCAGTTAATTTACCATCAAGTAGCAATTCTGTATTGATTTTCATTCAATCAAGCTCCTTTTTATTGCTACCGAATGTCTTGGAGGAAAGAGATACTAGATGGGAAAGAGATAATAGGGTGGCAGTCTCTAGAGAAGTATGTCAATGTCATATCAACATTCCTAGAAAATATATAAAAATTGAGGTTCACAGTACCTTTCCTCCATGATAAGCAGCATACACATGATCACTCTGAACATATGCTGTAGCTTGCCACATGGGTCCTTTGGAGTGCATAGGAAGTGTCCACAGCAGCCATTGATACCTCCATAAGCATCTGGCGGTGGTAATCAGTCAGAAGGAACGACATGATAAGTTTCACTAGAAGGAGAATTGCCATGCAGACAAAGCTTGCTGTGGAGATACCACATGTATATCACTTTTAATCCTGGATTTTAATTTTTTTAAAAAAGAAGAAGAAAGGAGCCCTGATTAATACCATATTTATCCACATGGCTACAAGAGAGAGAACTTGCCAGACACTGCTGACTGCAGTAAATCTGAGATAACATCAACAGAATAGGACAAGTGAGAGTGATACCAAATTGCCAGACATCAGCCAGGTTTTAAAAAGAATCTGAATAATAACATTCTCTCATTAGATTTGGCTTTTTAAAAAACAGCTGTTGTGATCATGTATGCTTATTGGAACTTGAAAACAGCCTGTTTTATATTGTTATGTTAAGATAATAAAGCTTCTTTATTTCTGGCTCACATCCACAAAGTTATGATAGTTGCTTGAGAAATGGTTCCCCTCCAGACTTTACTTTAATGGATTAGCTAAGCATATGAATAACTGGACAATCAAGAGCAGGCCTGCCAGACTTGTGACCCACCAAGTTGAGCTGAGCCTACCAGCAACTTACAGTGGTACCTCAGTTTATGAACTTAATCCATTCCGGAAGTCCGTTCTTAAACCCAAATTGTTCTTAAACTGAGGTGTGCTTTCCCGAATGAAGCCTCCCATCGCCGCTGCCCTTCCACCTTTCGGATTCCGTTCTTAGACCGAGGTAAAGTTCTCAAACCAGGACACTACTTTTGGTTTTGTGGAGTTCGTAAATTCAAATGGTTTGTAAACAGGATTGTTCTTAAAACGAGGTACCACTGTATTGTGACCCGACAGGTAAGTAACAATACTACCATGCCCCGAATTTTGCAGTGACATGCAGCCAAGAACAATAAAAGAAAGCAAGTTATTTCTGAGCTGTAATATGTAATTGCCACAGGGATAAGATATTATGTACATCAGTTGTCTTTAATTTTTTTCGCACCTCGGACCAATTCTTTCAACCTGTAACATGGGATACACTTTTTATTTTATTTTTCTGCAGTCTCTCTCTCTCTCTCTCTCTCTCTCTCTCTCTCTCTCTCTCTCTCGTTGTTGTCATCATCATCATATTCTTAAAATAAATATCAATTGCTGGTGTTCTGCATGTATTAGAAATTTGTGGCTGTAGAAGTACAAACACTATTTTCAAAGCCATTCAGCTTGATCTAAAGCAAATGTTTATGCCAAATTACAACAAAGTATTTACATTCAAGGCCACTTCTTGCCTGCAGAAGGAGGATAAGTAGGAAAAACCCTAAAAGGACACTATATTTCTCACTACTCTCTCAGTATCTCTGAAGCTGTCATAAAAAGAAAGAATAACCCATAGAAATGACAGTTTCTCTTTCAAGATCACACATGTATGTACAGTTAAACAGTAGGTGGACTGTACCTTAACTAACCAGATACTGCAGCATTTCTTTGACAAATGCAGTGCTTGGTTATTTCCTTGAAAACAGCATGGGCACTTCTGTTAACTTAGCTTTTTGTTGCCAAACTTGAATTTTACTTTCTCTTTTGTCTTTGCTTTCTCATCCATTGGTATTTGGCCAGCGTTTCTGGTCAAATTAATCCAGACATTGTGCAGTTCCACATCTGCATTCTTGTTTCATTCACAGTCCTGTCACATGCCCCCTTCAGCTTGCAGTAACTGTTGGCCATGATAACTACAAATTCCAATGGCTGACTACGGTGATACTGAAAAACACCAGTGGTGGTGCTTTCAAGTCTAGTCCCAATAAAAGAAAAAATAGTTTTAGTTTCTTTGCCGGGGGAGGGGGAGGGAGCGTAATTGCTTTTTCACTGGTAGAGAAACAGAATGTATTTAGGCACTGATAAGAAAAGAACAAGTAATTGCAAATAAATGAAACATTGGAACCACATTTTTCTTATTTCTTATTCTCTCTCTCTCTCTCTCTCTCTCTCTCACACACACACACACACACACACACATTCATAGCAACTGCTGGCTCTTTAAGATATGGGGTTTGCAATATTCCAGTAGATAAACAAAGGGAAATATTATAGCAAATTAGAAATACTAAAAGGGAAGAAAGGAGATGAAAATAGTTTATTATAGTACTTTCCACTTGCTGCAGTGTAAGAAGACTCAACATATTTTTGCCTCAGACATGCCACTCAATATACAGGAGATTGGACACCGAATAGCAGCCAGATGTGCTTACTATACAGAGGACTGAGTGAGAAGAGGCACTGTAACCATTATAATTCCACACAAGAGTTTGATGGGACAGAGATGTTGTGATAGATCCTCCTGCTCCTTCATGCGATCAGGGTAGCAGAAGCCTTGAAGTGTTTAAAATATGATGCTATGCTGACACAAAGGGCTGGACAAATCCATCAGTATACTACTCTTCTGTGGCAGATTCCAAAATGGATGAATCCTAATCCACAAAAGTTTGGTGTTTCATGACCACCCTTTCCCCCCTAGAAGTTGGGAGCCAAGTCCTGGCAACCCAGTGCAAATCCAGGAGCCATATATAACACAACTATAGAATTACCTCCAGGGCTTCTCTATTCCCAGATTGTTTTGCTAGGGATTAGCTGCCTGCTAGGCATATAATTGGGAAAGAAGAAACAGTTACAGCCAAGAGCAGAAATTATCAGTTTTAGGCTGCATTGACCATCACTGCCTGCCCCACTCCCACATAGTTACCTATTAGAGCCAACATGGTGACCTTCAGATGTTGTTGGACTACAAGTCCCATCATCCTTTACCATTGGTTATGCTGACTGGGGCTGTCCAGAAATACTCTTGTTATTTATGATGATAGGAAGCATCTTAGATGCGGAGCCTGTTGTAGCAATAAGCATTCCTCAAATCTGTGAGGACCTAAAAACTTACACATCTACAACCCTATAACCTCATTTCTTTTTCCAGTATTCTCAAACACATCATATATTTTTGTTCAGCTGACTCTCTGATTGGTAGAGCAGCAGTGGAGACATGACCTTTATTTATGTTAAGTATGAACAATGTAGGTTTGTTTGTTTGTTTGAATTGGAAGGAAAACAGCTTCAGAAAAGCTGATCTAAATATCTCTAATGTGGGGATTTTAAAAACTGTATCAGAGTTTGGCATGTGGCATACTGTATATCAAAGATGTGAGTTCTGTTGTCAAGGTAATGTGTTGATAATTGTACCAGCCAAACAACTGCTGGGAGAATGTATCTTTTCTGATACTGTACAGATTTATTTATTTATTTATTTATTTAAATATTTATATACCACTGTATCATAAAAATATATCACAGTGGTTTACAACAATATAAAAATATATATCTTTTTAAATCTTTTGTTAGTTCAAGGTTCAAGAAGTAACACCACATTGCTTGCCATCCACTCATGTTTAATGTGGTGAAAATGTTAGATTATTTCATCTAATTACTATAGAGCATTCTAAATGTCAGTAACTTTGAGGCAAACTATGCTGGATGAAAGATACATATCACTATTACCAAATATCTGAAAAATTAATTGAAATAGAATGTTTCAAAACATGTTTGATATTGGAGCAAGCTATTTCTTGCTAGTGAAAATGGATAGCTAATAGCATTAACAATATATTTTTTAAAAAATATTTTTTAAAGATATAGCTAGATTATGGATTTTCAGGTGTTAAATTGAAATTAACTGTACTTAAGTACTTTTTGTTTTTAACCTACACTTTTACACTTTTAATGCAGACAACAGCAGAAGTTGTGTTTACAAGGGCCAAATTGCATTGCTTTAAATGGGCAAATGTTTCTGCTAAATGTTGACAGGATGTAAAATGAGTGAGATGGGCATCCAGGTTAACATAATACTAATACTTGGACATGATGGGAATTGGATACTGGATGAAGTGCTTTTCTTTCGTCTCATACATTGTATTTCCTTTTTTGTCTTTGCCCAATGTACCTGTTAATCAGATGTACACACTGTTCTTACTGGTTCTTTTTTTTAAAAAAATGTTTTGTTTGATCTGACATTTCTTAGGACAATTTTTAAATGGGTTCCATTTGAGATAATATTAAAACAGAGAGAGAAATGTGCCTAAAAGTTGGAATTAGTGTAGCACTGGCAGCAAAGAATGGCTGAAAATGTCATTTCTAGTTTGAGATGTCCCCACTCCGTGCCTCATAACATTTAGAAATGATAACCACATGAGATGATGTCATATGCTGTGAGTTTCCTTGCCCTTCCTCCCTGTCATTGACTGACACAGACAGGGGGAAGAAACTGTCAATGTGATTGATAGCATGCTGTGGTGACTGTCTAGAGTGCTGTCTATTCTACCTATACTGGATCAGTTTAGATTGTTGCAGCCTGAGGATGTACAAGATGGTTACGTCTTGTGTGTTTATTGAGGATGTAGACAAGCTGTTTGAATAAGCATGGCCAATCACCTGCCTTCTTGACCCTTGCCCATCTTGGCTTCTTCAGACTAGCCATAGAGGGTTGACTGGGTGAGTCTCAGAGTGATCAGTGCTTCATTGGAAAGGGGGAAAGTACCATTTGCCTCAAAGGAGGTGGTGGTGTACCTCCTGGAAGACTTCCCTGAACCCAGAAGCATTAAACAACTATCACCCAGGGACAAATATTAAGGTGGTGGTGGTGGTCCATCTACAGGCATGCTTGAAGGAAGCTGATTACTTGGATCCATTCCAGTCTGGCTTCAGGCCTGGTTCTGGCACTGAAACAGCCTTGGTCACCCTTGTTTATGACATTTATGGGAGAGAGCTGGTGCGGGGAGCACAACCCTGCTGGTTTTCCTTGACATTTGCTGAAGGAATGGTGATATAGGTGAAACTTAAAACGTTAGACCATTTGTTGCTTGGAGAAGAAAGTGTGGAAAAAAACAACAAAAGGGAAAGATACACACAGAAAGAAACAAAATCTTAGACTGAAGTAAAACTGAAAGACAAAAATGTTGGTGGTCCTGAAGCTGAGCAATTATTTGAAGTGAGTAATTGTGAACATAGCAATGTAGTATGAACAGATAATGAGAACAGGAAGCTTTGATTATTACAGAAGAGTGAATTATTATCCTTGTTTTTTATGCAAACCTCCCCCAAGTGGAAGTTGAATGATGGTCTGGATGAAGGGAGTATATAGTCCTAAATGTGTACTCTGGCCCATGGACTGTAATTAACAGTGGAATTTGGTCTCCTCTCTTAACCTCCTTTTGCTTGTGTGTTCCTCCCTGAGTACAGTATTACCTTTCATAGGATTACTGTGTCAGTCTTCCAGAAGGAAAACATCATTACCATCATTCATACAAATGCTAATTTAGCCTGTTAGTGCCTGTGGACTGCTGCCACTGAGATCACCCAAAATATTCAAGTGATGGAAAACACAAAACAGTCCATGGAACAAACTTAAACTGGACATTAGCAGTTCTAATTCCACACCCATTGCTGCCCCCTCTCTTCCCCCCTCCCTCGATCCCTCCTTTTACATCTGTCAAACTCTTAGTGCTCAAGTGTAGGCTTTTAAATGCTGCCGGTGTAGATCCAGCATATTTGGATATTTGCTACTTTCTGCCTTGTGATCATTGCTCATAAAGATCTGTTCATGCATATACTCTGATTCTGAAGGTGTACATTTCACCTGTCACCCCTTACTAATCTGATTCCATTCTTATCATGTTTGTATACAGTAAGCCTGAAAGGTATGCAGGGTTGATGTTCCCTGGGATTGTGTCTAAAGCCAAAGTCACGTATAGTGAAAAACACATTGGGAGCAAAAGGGTGGGTGGGATTGCTAAAGTTTTTTTTACTGGAAGCCCGCCCCCTTTCTGCCACCTTATTCCCCCCCCCCCCCCCCAGTTAAATGTGCATAAGCTGCAGGCTTACCGTATTTGTATATCCCAAGGTTTCCATACTCAGTAACTGACAGTCATGCTCTTACAAGCCAAGCCAATCAAGGAAAAATGAACCAGAAAATACAGGAAAAGGAGGGGGGTCAGGCTGGGGCATAAGATGCACTCCTATAAGTATGCAGCTTTCATAAGGGATGCTGAGGTTAATCTATGAAAACAGAAGGCATATGAGGACTAAACCCCATTCTTTGGAAGCTCTGCTCCTTCATTCTGTATGCATGAGGGGCTGCCTGTTGGTAATAATGGGGTAGAGGTAAGAGTGCCATAGGGCAAACTCTGGCTCAGATTAAGTATTCGCAAATACTAATATTGATCTGTAGCAGGAAAGCAGAACCTGTGGCACGTTCTTGTTGAAATACAGCTCCCATCATCCCTGAACATTGGCTATGTTGTCTGAGGGGAGTTGGAGTCCAACAACATCTGCAGGCCATAGGTTTCTCATGCATGATCTTTAGAATTTATCCTTGATTTTTTCTACTTCAACCTTAAAAAAATGTTCCTGTTATGAAAGGTAAGAGTTTTCCCATCCTGCTTTGTTCTCTCATCTTAAACACTGCTGAGAGTCTGTCCAATGAGAGACAATTGCCAGACAACAATTACTATGGAAAGTGAATAAGTGGTAAATGACTTGTATGTTAATAAACTGAACGGATTAAAACAGAACCCTCAGTCATTTGAAATCAAAGCAAGCTACTGTGCTCAGTAGGAGTACAATTTAACAGTTCCAGGTTAATTAATCTTCAGTTTGCTTTTAATGACAAAAATCCAAGGCATGTGTAACATGTACAATATGCATAATTCCAAAGCTTTGACAAATATACCTCATTGAAGTTTGTATTTATAGTTTGTTTGTTTGTTCATGACTTTTACTTGTATTGAACTAGTTTATCATATAAACAAACAAGCACTCTACAGTTTCACTTTACTGGATTGGCATTATTGACTGAACATTTGTGTTTGTGTGTGTGTGTGCATGTTACCTACATACTACTGTATAGTCTGATCATGTAATGAAGCATTTGTGTCTCTAGATTGACCAAGGTCTTCCTAATTATTTAGTAGCTGATCAATGTATTGAAGGCTATTCTTAATTAAATTTTGAAGAACATGAAGACAGAGCTACTGTTTCAGATTGCAACAGGGAGGAGCCAGTTTGAGAGTCTGTATAGACAAGGGATAGAAGCACTTGAGAACATGGGCATAGCCAAGGGAGGACAGGGAGGGGCAGCTGCCTCCCCAATCAGTAGAAATAAAAAATAGTAATACATAGCAAACTGAGATTCTGCCCCTAACAAAAGGCCTGCCCCCCAAAAAAAAAACTCCTGGCTATGCCTATGCTTGAGAAGCTTGCTTACACCTGGCCTGAACCACAGGGGTGGGAATATTGCTCCCCTTTGCCAACCTAAATGTGACCCCTGAAACTAGGCTCTCACTTTCAGAGAACCTGTTATTTCTCCTGTTAATACTTTAATTAGGTTAATGGCATTCACCTAGAAAAGCCTCCAGGTCCTGTCTTTCATCTAAATCTGAACTCTCTGGTATCATGATAATTGCATGCTGCTTTTCTACAAAGTTATGATCAAATTTTAGTGTCCAATGTCTGAAGCTACTTGTCAAATCCCATTAGTTAATTCTGGGTAATCTGCCCCCAGCCATATAGCTTCCTGCTAATTACCATGTATTTAGAAGACAGGGTATGTTGTTGCTTAAAGTATGTATGTGTGCTGCGATGCCTATCATGAGAAAATGGCCAAGCACCAAGTGAGGTCATGAAACTTCCATCCTTTATGAAGGGCTTTTAAAATATAATCATAAAGCACTATCAATGCTGCAAGCTTTCCTAGGCTTGAGCATCAAGGATCTCAGCTCTTGATTCTGAAATCCATTCTATCCCAGCGCTATGTCTGTATAGTAGTGTAACTCTAATATGTAAATAGCATTCCTGCAATGATTGTCTCCACCCACCCGTACTTTTGATCAGTATACTTTGGCTGTTCCTCAGGCTATTCATTTAAACCAAGGCTCTTCTCCGTTTTGATCCTAACTACTGCAAGGCACAGATTCCTTCGTATCTTCTTCTGCAGCTGGAAAACTGAAGTGAAGCTCAGTTGCTACAAATTCCACACATTTTTCAAAGTGTGTGCATTTAAATTAAAATGTGAATTAGCATCCCACTTAAAAACTTGAAAAACAAGATACACAAAGGGGATTTCAAGCTTTCTTGTTACTAATTTGTGCTTTTGCATATTCATAGGATGTGACTTTGTAAGTCACTGTTTGGATATGTAAGTAAATAAGGTTTTCAGCTGCAGTGAAGCTACTGTGACATCAGCTACTACACTAATGGAAAACATATTGCTGACTGCACAGTAACAACTTGCCATGTCAGGAAAACTTCTAGTGGTAGCTCACTTTTTGTCCTCCAGACATTGGTGGACTACACCTCCTGTAGTCCCTAACCTTTGGACATGCTAACTGGGGTTGATGGGAGTTGGTGTCCAACAACATCTGGTTGGCCACAGGTTACCCCTGTTCTAGTTGTGTGGCACTGAAGGCCCATGGACTCTCCTCATGCAACCTCCGCATCTCCTTTTTGTCCTGCCCCCTTGCAGGCTTTAGACTTGAGTCTAGAGCAGAGCTTTCCAAATTTTTCATGTTGTGACACAGTTTTTAGACATGCATCATCTTGTGACACAGCAATTCAGCTTTACTAGCAAACCAGCAGCTAAACTAACTCATTATAAGAGCATTCATGTGACACACCTACATACTGCAGCTGACACACTAACATATCGCGACACACAATTTGGAAAGCTCTGGTCTAGAGCCTAGCCTAGCTGATTCAAGTGCCCAGGTGCTAACTTACAGGGACTGGGATATCCTCAGCCAGGTTTTATTTCTAAGTTTTTATAAACAGAAAAGAAAAAGGGAAACCAAGAAGGGCAAGAGACAAGGAGAGGAGAGGAAGGGAAAATTTCATTGCAGAGCCAGAAGTCCTTGCGCTAACATCACTATCACTAAAAAAAAGCTTGACAACTTTGGTCTTACCCTCCAAAAGAAAGCTTGACAACTCTTGTCCATGACAATGGGAGTACTCATATGCTTTTGGTGGATATCACATGTAATTCAAAATTCAAAAATATAGAAAGTTGTATATCATTTATAAACAAATTAATCATACACCGAAGACAATACAGCAAAGATACAGTATTGACAATTATAACAGTTAAACAGCCTCTTTTACAGGAGGTTGCATAACATATTTGTTTTCTATGCATCCAGCCCACCCTCACCTTCTTATCCGGGAAAGCATCAGGTTTGGCCAATTCTGTAGAAAGATAAATTTGATGTGAGTTTTTCCGTAGTTACCTAATTCCACATCCTCAAGAACCAAGTAGCTATTATTGGATTTATTTCAGTCTACTGAGCACACTTACTGACATAACAAAATGTAAACAAAATGTAAACACAAAAATACTTTAAAATGCTTATTTGAGAAAAATGGGTTGTGAGATATGAGCCTTTCTGTGACCTGGTTCAAAAGTCTTTTCTCCAGGCAATGTTTACAGTATTTTTGTTTATTTCTTTATAATATACTTTATATGTCTCCCTATAACCAAAGTTTTCTGGGCAGTTTCTGGGCGCGGCAGAAGCAGGAGGCCCCATTAGCTAAAGTGGTGCTTCAGGTTAAGAACAGTTTCAGGTTAAGAACGGACCTCCGGAACGAATTAAGTACTTAACCTGAGGTACCACTGTATATTTATGGACTTTTTTGGGAAAAAGTATTAGGATCAAATGCTATCTGAGTCAAGGATTTGTTGTGTGATCTTGGACAAACCAGTTAATCTATGCTTTATATTGGGAATTATAATAAACTATGTCACAGGGTTCGTTTGAAAGTTAATGATTGCACACTCAAAGAAACATACATAATGGCAACAACTGAAGAAAGGAACAAAATTCTCAAGTAAATAATATGATAACACTAAGTGGAGATCTTTAGTAGGAGGACCACCTGGACTGACACACCTGGATCAGAAAAGAAGCAAGCCAAGTGTCGTGACACTTGTGTGTGATTGCATCTTCACATTTCTGTGCATCATATACCCTGTGCTCCTGAAGGCACATTATTTATCCCATGTTTTATCCCTACAGTGAAGATGTCTGCAAACGAGGGTTTACTGTCATCATTGATATGAGGGGGTCTAAGTGGGACCTGATCAAGCCCCTATTGAAGACTCTTCAGGAGGCCTTCCCTGCAGAAATTCATGTTGCCCTGATAATCAAGCCGGATAACTTCTGGCAGAAGCAGAAGACAAATTTTGGAAGTTCCAAATTTATCTTTGAGGTAAGATTGAGAGCCTTCTGTAATGTCTGAAGAGTTTCAATTCGAGTAAAGATCACATATATCTAGGCAATTCAATCTATATTGATTAATTGAAAAATTCACAGACAGTGTTAACTTTAAAAAAGATAATGCCCTCAAGTTTAGAGGGGAGGGATGTTCATGCTACAATAGTTGCTGCTCCTGCAAATAATCTGCTCCTTAGTTGGCTTTTTTGACAATTGAACAACCCCAACAATAGTAAGGTTTACTTTTGTATTTTCCCTTGTGGGTACAGTCAGTCACAAGTTGTAGGTAAGCTAAAAAGAGCAAAGCTGACACTTGATTGACTAATGCAGATTCAGGAGCTTGCTGTCAACGAGAGGGATGACCCAATAAACCTCCTTGTCATTAATTCAGGAGTACTTTTGCAAATTATTTTTCTTTTCTCCTGAAAAGATTGAATGAGCAGGCTGTGATTTTGATTGGTTGCATCTAAGAGAGAGAAATATGACAGCTGATAGGCTGTTACCTTGCTTTGCACATCCCTTCTCCCTTCCTGATGAAGTTTGATAATGTATTCCTATTCATCTCTAGTTCTCCCGAGAGAACCTATCTGAATAATAAATGCATCTTCAGAGTGCTTTAAACAGAAAGGCCTCCTGTCACATCTTTGTCCCGAAAAGGCCGATTGTGACAGGAAAGAATATTTTTGAAGTGGATTTTAAAACCAAGTGGGGAATCTTTGACCTGCATTGACATATTTTATGCTAAATGTAATCATCACCTTAAAACTTTAAAGGGTTACTGTTCAAGATGAGAGACCATAAAAGCTTGAGGTGCATTTTTGAAAGGTCTACTGTCTTAATATGTATCTGACTGGCTCCATAATTGTAAATACAATACAATGGAGTATTGACCTGGTTCCTGTGTTGTGGAGTACGTCATGGCTAATTATTTACCATGGACACACTTGTCTGAACTGGTTGCCTCCTTCTAAATCAGCGGAGAAAATAAGCCACCACCCTGGCTCAGGGTTCCATCCAAACTAGGCGTCATAGTTTATTCCACTCTCAAGAAACCATGCTCATTAAACCAAGAACAAAACTTGGCTGCAGATGGTGATCTGTTGGAAGTGAAAGAAGCCATGATCTCTGGTCTGAGCATAATGTGTTTCTCCTTCATCCTAGCAGAAAGGAGACAAACAGCCAATAAATGTATACCTTAGTAGTTTACCATGATGTTTGAACAGGGTCACTATCTTATGTACATGCTAAAGTGTCACCCACACCCACACCCCGGTGATCTCATAATATCTTCCCCTTTCTTCACCTTAGATACTAAGGTGGAAAATGAATATGTCATGACACTGGTTTGAGGGTGTCTGTTTCCTTACTTAGTCAACAGGTAGAAAGTGGACCTGAGAGAATGTGGGAAGGGAACTATGCTACTTAATCATGCACTGTAGTTCACTTCCCACTTCCTCTCATTTCCTTGTTCAAAATGCCAGCTATCTGTCTAGATGGTGGTTGCCCAGGTCCTTGTTGTTGGCTTCCTGAAGATCACTGTGAGAATAGAATGTTGGACTAGATGAGCCTTTTGTTTGATACAGCCGTGCTCATCTTATGTTTTTTCGGGGTGTTGTTTTTTTATCATGGTCTCTCCCCAAAGCTGCCCCTTAGTGCTACATGGCTTGGATTTTAAAGTGCATTTCCCTTCTTTGCTTGTACTTTAAAATCAAAGAGGCACAGTTTTGCTGAGACACTGATAGCAGCCCAGGCATTCAGCATAGGCTCAATCCAGAGCTGGTGAGTGAGTGGCGAGCCAAAGTGTTTTTTCCCACACCTAAGGTTAGGGGTTATAGGGCCCCTAGACCTCTGCCCAAAGCCCAGCCCTAAGAGCACCATTGACTGCTGCCACAAAAAAATATGTATATAAAATTAGTATTGCACTGCACAGTAGCAATGTTTAAAATTTATAGCTATCACATCTTATTCTTAAGAGTTACCAACTAGCTTGTCAATCAAGTTTGAACTTTTCCTGTCCAGGTGAAAGTCACCATATTTACAAGCTGGAATTGGTGTGGGTGCAGGGGAGACTCCTTTTCATAGAATCATAGAGTTGGAAGAGACCACAAGGGCCATCGAGTCCAACCCCCTGCCAAGCAGGAAACACCATCAGAGCACTCCTGACATATGGTTGTCAAGCCTCTGCTTAAAGGCCTCCAAAGAAGGAGACTCCACCACACTCCTTGGCAGCAAATTCCACTGTCAAACAGCTCTTACTGTCAGGAAGTTCTTCCTAATGTTTAGGTGGAATCTTCTTTCTTGTAGTTTGGAACCATTGCTCCGTGTCCACTTCTCTGGAGCAGCAGAAAACAACCTTTCTCCCTCCTCTATGTGACATCCTTTTATATATTTGAACATGGCTATCATATCACCCCTTAACCTCCTCTTCTCCAGGCTAAACATGCCCAGCTCCCTTAGCCGTTCCTCATAAGGCATCATTTCCAGGCCTTTGACCATTTTGGTTGCCCTCCTCTGGACACGTTCCAGTTTGTCAGTGTCCTTCTTGAACTGTGGTGCCCAGAACTGGACACAGTACTCCAGGTGAGGTCTGACCAGAGCAGAATCCAGTGGCACTATTACTTCCCTTGATCTAGATGCTATACTCCTATTGATGCAGCCCAGAATTGCATTGGCTTTTTTAGCTGCCGCGTCACACTGTTGGCTCATGTCAAGTTTGTGGTCAACCAAGACTCCTAGATCCTTTTCACATGTACTGCTCTCAAGCCAGGTGTCACCCATCTTGTATTTGTGCCTCTCATTTTTTTTGCCCAAGTGCAATACTTTACATTTCTCCCTGTTAAAATTCATCTTGTTTGTTTTGGCCTAGTTCTCTAATCTGTCAAGTTCGTTTTGAAGTGTGATCCTGTCCTCTGGGGTGTTAGCCACCCCTCCCAGTTTGGTGTCATCTGCAAATTTGATCAGGATGCCCTTGAGTCCATCATCCAAATCATTGATAAAGATGTTGAATAAGACCGGGCCCAAGACAGAACCCTGTGGCACCCCACTAGTCACTCTTCTCCAGGATGAAGAGGAACCATTGATGAGCACCCTTTGGGATTCGGTCAGTCAGCCAGTTACAAATCCACTGAGTGGTAGCATAGTCAAGACCGCATTTTACCAGCTTCTTTACAAGAATATCATGGGGCACCTTGTCAAATGCCTTGCTGAAATCAAGGTAGGCTACATCCACTGCGTTCCCTTCATCTACCAGGCTTGTAATTCCGTCAAAAAACGAGATCAGGTTAGTCTGACATGACTTATTTTTCAGAAATCCATGCTGACTATTGGTGATCACAGCATTCCTTTCTAGGTGCTCACAGACTGTTTGCTTAATGATCTGCTCCAGAATCTTCCCTGGTATTGATGTCAGACTGACTGGGCGGTAATTATTTGGGTCCTCTCTTTTCCCCTTTTTGAAAATAAGAACAACATTTGCCCTCCTCCAGTCTGCTGGGACTTTGCCTGTTCTCCAGGAATTCTCAAAGATGACTGCCAGTGGTTCTGAGATCACATCTGCCAGTTCTTTTAATACTCTTGGATGCAGTTCATCTGGCCCTGGAGACTTGAATACATCTAAACTAGCCAAGTATTCTTGTACTATCTCCTTAGTTATTCTGGGCTGTGTTTCCTCTGCTGAATCATTTGCTCCAAATTCTTCAGGTCGGGCATTGTTTTCTTTATCGGAGAAGACTGAGGCAAAGAAGGCATTGAGGAGTTCAGCCCTTTCTGTGTCCCCTGTTTGCATTTCACCATCTTCTCCTCTGAGTGACCCCACTGTTTCTTTGTTCTTCCTTTTGCTACGAACATACCCATAAAAGCCTTCTTTGTTGCTTTTAACCTCTCTAGCAAGCCTGAGTTCATTCTGTGCTTTAGCTTTTCTGACTTTGTGTCTACACATGCTGGCTATTTGTTTGAATTCCTCTTTGGTGGTTTCCCCCCTTTTCCATTTTTTGTACACATCCTTTTTAAATCTTAACTCACTTAAAAGTTATTTAGATAGCCACGGTGGCTTCTTTAGGCACCTTCCATGTTTCCGTCTCATTGGTATTGCCTGAAGTTGTGCTTTTACTATCTCCCTCTTAACAAACTCCCAGCCATCATGAACTCCCTTTCCTTTTAGTATTACTGTCCATGGGATCTCACCCAGCACTTCCCTAAGTTTTATGAAGTCGGCTTTCTTAAAGTCAAGAAATTGAGTCCTAGTATGCTTGGCTGCTCCTTTCCGCTGTATAGTAAACTTCAGAAGAGCATGATCACTCGCACCTAATGATCCTTCCACTTCTACCCCACTAACCAGGTCATCAACATTGGTTAGGACCAGATCTAAAATGGCTGTTCCTCTTGTTGCTTCTCCCACTTTCTGGGCAATGAAGTTGTCTGCAAGGCCAGTGAGGAATCTGTTTGACCTTATGCTCTTGGCTGAGTTTGACATCCAACAAATATCCGGGTAATTGAAGTCCCCCATTACTACTATCTCCCTTCCTTTTGCATGCTTGGCCATCTGTTCCAGGAAGGCATCATCTATGTCCTCCGTTTGGCTTGGGGATCTATAGTAAACTCCCACAATGAGGTCCCTGTTATTCTTCTCTCCCTTAATTTTGACCCAAATTCTCTCACTTTGGCTTTGAGGTTCTAAATCTTGGATCTCTTCACAGGTATACACATCCCTGACATATAACGCCACTCCTCCTCCTTTCTTGTCTGGTCTGTTTCTCTGAAATAGATTGTATCCCTCCATTATTACATTCCAGTCGTGGGACTTATCCCACCAGGTTTCAGTGATGCCTATTATGTCATATTTAGTTTGCTGTACCAAGAGCTCAAGCTCATCTTGTTTATTAGTGTACAGACATTGAAGTCCATTAATCACGCCCCCGTGTCTCTTATTTAAGGATTTTTTTCTCCCACCACTAGGTCTGCGTGCTGTTTGCTCCATTTGGTCTATGACATTTGGATGATCATCTTCATCAATTGACAGACTCCTACCTTCAGGAGCACTGTCTCCCTCCCCCACATTAGTTAGTTTAAAGCCCTCCTGATGAGGTTTCTGAGATTTTTGGCAAAAACATTCCTCCCAACCGTTGTGAGGTGCAGCCCATCGCTTGCCAGAAGTCCATCTTCAAGAAACTGCAGTGCGTGGTCTAAGAATCCAAACCGTTCCTGTTTACACCATTTGCGAAGCCAGCTGTTCACTTCCACTATTTTTCCCTCTCTCCCTGGGCCACGTTGTTCAACTGGGAGGACAGATGAGATGACAATTTGTGCATTTAATTGCTTCAATTTCCTGCCCAGAGCCTCGTAGTCTCTTTTGATCTTCTGGAGGCTATTGCTTGCAGTGTCATTGGTTCCCACATGAACCAAGAGGAAGGGGTATTTGTCAGTGGGTTTTATGATTCCTTGCAGTCGTTCAGTTACATCTTGGATCTTAGCCCCGGGGAGACAGCACACTTCCCGAGACATCTTGTCAGGCCCACAGATCACTGCTTCTGTTCCCCTCAGTAGGGAATCCCCTATCACCACTACACGCCTCCTCTTAGGTTTGTTCGGGGTTCTTCCGTGAGCTGTCCGTTCCAAGGTCACCTGCACATTCCCTGAGGACTGACTTTGCTGCTCGTCTTCATATACCTGATCGACTGTAATGAGGGAGAGATCCTCAAATGGAGTCTGCTCTTCGTCTTCCATGCTAGGGGAGAGGACCTCAAAGTGATTGTGTATTTCTAAACAATCAGAGCGAACCCTGGGCCTCCTACTTCTTTGAGTCACGTTTCTCCATATATCTGGCTCCTGTGTTGGTGAACTAGCCTCCTTCTCAGGGGAGTCCCCTGTCTCCTCCTTGGTGGAGACGGTGTGCTCTGTTGCTTCCAAGAAGAGCTCCAGCTCTCTAATTCTTTGGAGCGTAGCTACACGTTCCTCCAGTTGCTGGACTTTGTCTTCTAAGAGGGCAATCAACATGCAATTGCTGCAGGTAAAGCTGCCTGCAACCTTTGGCAAGATGGCAAACATTGCGCAGGAACCGCAGGCGACTGCAGCTGTTCCCTCACCCTCCATCTTGAGAACGTGTCGTTGGGGGTGGCTACAGCAGTCCTCCATCATAAAAAGTGTGAAGACAGGACAAATAACTCCCCCCCAAAAAAACCTAGGTCTCCCCCAACAAACGTTTGAGACTAGCTCCCCTAAATCTAAAAGATGGATCCAATTGCATGCACTGCTCCTCCCACAGCTAATCACCTGCCTCAACAGAAACCCTGCCCCCTCTGACCTTTGCACAGGGAGAGTAGCTAATCAGCCACAAAGAAACACACACACATTCTTTTGGAGCAAGAGAACCTACCTCCTTTTAAAGATTTCAACCTTTTAAAAAGCATCAAATTACAATATACGTCAGTTTAAGCATCCTACAATATGACCTTATACAGATATATTGTATTATTTCCAATTGCTCTAATGCATCTTCTCCTTATTTGGCAATGGATGTCAGTAAAGGTCAGTGGTGCAGACCTGAAAATTCTAACAAAGTGCAATATCTGCGATCAGCGTTGGGAGATGGAATTGTTATTTTCTAAAGTAGTGATGTGAAGTGAATCACCTAGTCTAATTCTTGGAAATGCCCCAGCTGCACAGTTTGCTTTGATATATTCCATGTTCTCATTGCATTGGAATCAGATGCCTACAGTAAAGCTCCCAAAGTGGCACATTCTGTTCTGGCCTTCATAAGTAGCCTCCCTGCAGTGCTTTAACTTCTGTAGCAAGAGCTAGGTGATTAAAAAAACCAAAAACGCCTCTGTTCTTCTTTATAAATTCTCATTCAATGCCTACTAATAATTAAAAAAGAAATACATGTACATAAAACAACAGGAGAAAAAGGCAGGTCAAACTTCAACCAAATTACAATGCAGAATAATCCAATACTGACATGAAATTTCACCGAAAACCTGGAAAAATAACCAGGACCTGCTGCTGAAAGCTTAGTAGCGTCAGTGCCAGTTGTATCAGAACAATGGTGCTCAGACTGAGTTCTTGCCAGATGTGCCTCAGGTTGCCAGTTCTGGAACTTTTGTTGGCTGAAGACTTAACAAGCACATGTCACAATTCTGTATGCTTTGGTGGATAGCAGGGAGAAATAAACTGTACAAATGGGAATTTCAAAAGACAATATTTTTAAATTGTGGGGCTTTTAAAAAAAACTAGAGCTAAAGTGCAGTACAGTGGACGCTCAGGTTGCAAGCATAATCTGTGCGGGAGGCACGTTCACAACCCACAGCATTCACAACCTGCAGCGCTGCGTCTGCGCACCCGTGGGTTGCGATTAGCCGCTTCTGCGCATGCGCAAAGTGTGATGTAGCGCTTCTGTGCATACGCAAGCGCCGAAACCCGGAAGTAACCTGTTCCAGTACTTCCGGGTTCTGTGCGGTGCACAACCTGAAGCATCTGTAACCTGAGGTATGACCGTTTAGTGAGTTTAGAAGGAATGGTGAGGTATAGTTATTTTAAATGTAGCATTTTGGGTAGGGATAACTATTTGCACACTCTCCAAGAATCATTGCAAAAGAACTGGAAAGTCATCAAACAGTGTTCTAGGATACATGGCCAGGCCCTTACCTTCATTTCCAAAACTAATAATGTAAATGACCATGTATTCCAGGATTTCCTGTTTTTTTATTCCAAGTTAATTTTTACTGCCACAAATTCATTTGTGTCCTCACCCAACAAAGACCACATAAATTACAGTGGTACTGTTTATTGAGTGGTAGTCAGTTTCTCCCAGCGCCTCGTTCTAGACCTAAAGCATGGCAAACTTCAGTGCAAACACTTCTTTAGCCATAAACTTACTGGGTGGCCATATGCAACAAATTCTTATCTCATGGCCTAACTTATCTGTTAAATGGGAATAATAAGTACATACCAGGATTGTTGATAGAACGAAGAAGATAAAGCTTGGAAAGCACATTGTAAGTTTTATATAAAGTAGTAGTTTAACTTTTTTTCATTATGACTCATAGGTAGTTCTTTTTATCCATGGCAAGTTCTTCTGTAAATACCTCAGTGGCATTTAATTTTTACATTAATTTGGCTTAATCATATTTAAAAAGGGTTGAAAAATAGCAGCCATATGGAAGCCTGTGTGATCTGCCTGTGGGAAAAGCCAGTTGGAATAATCTGAAAGAAAATAAGGAGCAGTGAGATGTGTATTTTGGCTTGGTAGAGCACCTGCTTCCAGTCACACGCCTGAAACCTATATAATGGCTGTATAATTCAAATAGCAGAATCCGGTGTGATATCACATATCCACTTAGGAGAACATTCAAGCCAGAATAGCTAAAGGCAATGGGGAAGAGTTGTATTTACAGTGATACAAAATACACTCTTTAGTTTGAAGGGATATGTTGTGGAAACATTATTCCCCACCTTCCAAAAAAAGAACTTTCTAATGATCACTTTAGATTAAAAAGAACCAGTGATTCAAGAAAGGTTTGCTGCTGAAGGTAGAATCAAACGAAAGCACAAGTTCTTAAAGTTTGTGCAGTGATTATGAAGTAAATGTAGTCCCCGGTGCTCTTTAAAAGGCTCCCCGCCCCCAGTGAAATGTATAAGTTAAAAAAAGCCCATTAACTCAGTATCCTTTTCATAAAAACCCGATGTGTGGTGCCATTGGCTGGAACATTGATGTTGGATATGAGAAATCTGGCTTCAGATTCCAGCTCAGTGGGCTTCCTTCAGCAAAATCACATCTTGTGTCCTGAATGCATGCTTCCACAAGAATGTCTGCAGTTCAACTAAAATCCCAGCAAGCTCATCTTTGTATAAACCAGTATCATGTTGTGCAGAGTTTGATCCATTAGCTGCATGTTACCACCCACAAGTGAAATATTCATGGTCTTTGCACATGAGTACTTAGTGCTTTATACTCAGCAACGACACTGAACAGTAGATTACCTCAACCAGACATACCTCAAGATTTCGAACAGTGAAATGGAAAGTAAGAGACACTTGCTGTATAGAACTGTCACGGGAAGCATTGCAAAATGTTTATGCAAGAATTCTGTGGGGAATTAATGGAATTACAGTTGTGTTATTACAGTTGTTATTCTCTAAATGCTGCCATGACATCTCTGAGTTGTGGATGGTGGGGGAAATTCTTACCCGTCCTGGCTGTCAATGTCCTTTCCCTCCTCCGACCTACCTTCCCATGACAAATAGCTAGATAATTATAACGTTTAGATCCCAGTATTGCAACATTTCTCAGTCTTTCACTGATAACACATTTCAATATTTTTTTATGCCCTTAGACAAGCATGGTCTCTGTTGAAGGCCTAGCAAAACTGGTGGATCCCTCCCAACTAACAGAGGAATTTGAAGGATCCTTGGATTACAATCATGATGAATGGATAGAGTTGAGAGTTTCATTGGAAGAGTTTTTCAACAGTGCCATCCATTTGTTATCCAGGCTAGAGGACCTTCAGGAAATGTTGGCTAGGAAGGAATTTCCAGTGGATGTGGAGGGCTCAAGAAGACTAATAGATGAACACACGCAGCTCAAGAAGAAAGTAATTAAAGCTCCAGTAGAAGAATTGGATCGTGAGGGCCAGAGGTTATTACAGTGCATACGGTGCAGTGATGGTTTTTCTGGTAGGAACTGCATTCCTGGCAGTGCAGATTTCCAAAGCCTTGTGCCAAAGATCACCAGCCTTTTGGACAAGCTGCATTCAACTCGGCAACACTTGCATCAGATGTGGCATGTCCGGAAACTGAAACTAGACCAGTGTTTTCAACTTCGACTTTTTGAGCAAGATGCAGAAAAGGTAAGGGGTAGTTTTCTTCTTCTTCTTGAATATTACTGTGAAATCACATGGCAACATTGTAGCCAAATATATATGCTTCTGCAATTAGCAACATGAGGAATTAATCGGGGATATAAACCTCAAGTTGCTAGCAAATGTATTTTATGTGACTTGTAAAGCAAAATCACTGAACTAATTGTTGGAAGTAGCAAGCAGTATGAGAGCCAAGAATAACTCACCTCTGGCTGTTCTGAAGAAAACTGATCTGCTTTGGATATATACAAGTAGATGTAAGGCACCCCAAGTTAAGCTTTGCTTCTTTCCACCAGGCTTTCTACCAGAACTGGTTGATGTTTTGAGAAGGGGTAACCAACTCAGGAGTTTTAGTCAGGAGTTTATTTGTGAGAAGATAGAAAAGGAGATATAGGAAAGGAAGCAATAAGTGAGCTGCTGAGGGAACTGGTGTATATGCTAGCTGTAGTAGGCTAGCTGTGGCAGAAGCTTATTCACAGAAGTATAGCCCCAGCCATGAAGTGATGGATAGTATAATTATCTAAAAATGTATTTTAGCCATGATGGGCAGGGAGGTCAATATATTAGTTAGGTGTCAATATGTAATATGAATTGCCAGAGACGTCCCTTCTGCTCTGAGCAGGTGGTGCTTATGGTGCAGCAGTGAGCTGGGCGTGGAGTGGTTGCTCAGCTCCAATAGGTGACGGGTTGCTGCTGTTTTTTCTCTTCCTCAATCCAATGGCCAGCACCAAGCACAGGAGATGGTGGTTCTGAGAGGCAGTCAGATCTGAATGTGCATTGTTCCAGAAAAGCCCACTGAGGCACAGCAATGGCACTACTGCCACTCTAGAAAAGTATGATTTATTGTAGCAGGAACAAGGGATAAACTCAAGTGCTCTCCTCCCCTGGCTAAAGAGATTTCCTAATTGGTTAGGCGGATACTGTGGTTTCACAAACCAGGCTTCAGTTTTCTATTTCTTAGAGATTATTAACCTTACATAGATGGTGGTAGTCAATTGGATTTTGGTTTCTTTCAGGCTTGCAACTAGAAACAAGTAAGGAAAAAATGACATGAGGTTTTCAGTTCAGGATAGAACCAGTCAGTCTACAAAGTCATAATCTGCTGAGCAGCACACACATTTGGTAGAAATCAGGGGACTGGGAGGTAGCAATCATACTAGGAGCTTCTGTCATCCAACTTCAATAGAAAAACTTGGTTTGTTTAGCTTGGTTGGTTTTTGTTTTTTCCCTTCCAGCATGCAGAGAAGAAAAAACCCAGGGCCTCTAGGATTCCACAGGTGCAAATGAAATTAATCCATAGAGAGAAATTGCAATCTTCTTGTGGTTGAAGTCTAAATGCCATGATTCAATTAGGTCAACTGTGTTGCATTCATTGCTGAGCAATAGGAGGCGGTTCACGTAGTGTGCATCCCCCACCACAGTGATGGCCTGATTAACTCACATTGGGATCTGCAGGAAAGATAGTCTCAGGCTTTGCTATTCAGATTAATTCCTTACCTGAGAGAAGGACAGATAACTTCAGTTCTTGATTGTGTCTCTGTTGGACAGCAAAGTAAGATAGGGTTATTTAATCATAAGAAAAAGCATAGCATTTAACTGTATCAGATATTGTGGTGATGCAACCCACAGCCAGCATAGTTTTTCAAAACAAGGGAAGGTATTGGAAATATTCAAGAAATGCTAATAAGTTTGTGTAGTGGTGGGAGTTAAAGGGAAGGAAGGGCAGGGTGGATGCCTCATACTCTACTGGAATAAGCACACTAAGGACAGAAAATATTTATCAGCCTACATACTGTCTGCAGACCTTCTGGAAATACTTAATGTTGGCATGCATCCTGGTTTTTCTTTTCTTTTATCCCGTGTCAATATCATTATCTCAATGCATCAATCCCGTGTCAATATCATTATCTCAATGCATCTGAACTAAGAAAACTTATGTGGCAGTGAGCAACCAGCTCACCACTACTGTTAGCATGGCTGGTACTTAGCATATGATCCAGACCATAAGAAGCATGTTTATTCTCAGATGTTCTTTCCCCCATCTATTTGCTAAATATAAATAAGGAGGATAAATAATCATTCATGGCAGTAAGTAGAGGGAATCATGCACTAACACAACGCAAAATATTTCATAAAATGGAATTTTATGACATGAAGAATAGCGTCTCAACAATCCTCTGCCTTTGTGTTGAACCATGACTGGGGGAAACCCTGGTTCAGATTTCTGCAGCCTGGGTCAGTCACATTCCCTCCAGCTGCTGTTAACTCCCAGAGCTGTTGTGAGGGAAAGCATTAGGGGAGGGGATCCTCACCTCTGTGAAAGAAGGGCAAGATAATATAATGTACCGTATTGGCCCAAATATAAGCTGCACTTTTTTCCAAATTCTGACAGTGAAAAGTTAAAGTGTGGCTTATATTTGTGACCTTACACCGCCGGCAAAGCACGTGACTCCCCCCGAAGCAGCGTGGGGCAACGCCACCCGCCTGCCACTTCCAAGCCTGCCCTGAGTCATCGGGGAGAAGGGAGGAGGTCATCGGCAAAATGGTGTGGCTCTCCCCCCCCCCCGAGAGCGCTGCCTGTCCGCCGCTCCCAAGACTCCCCCGAGCTGTCAGAATGAAGGGGGAAAGCAGGAGGAGGCTGCCGGCAAAACAGTGAGGCACCTCCCCAGAAAGCAGCTCGGGTATTGTCTTTTTTTCTTTCCTCCCTTCAATTTTAAAGGTGTGGCTTATTTGCAGGTGCGGCTTTTATTTGGGCCAATACGGTATTACTTAATAATAAGCCTGTAATTGTTACAGGATGATCCTTACAGTATAATCATGTGAGCTGATGAACTAGCATGGCATTTTATAATATATTGTGCTAGAATCCTTGTATGTGGAAGAATGCTATTGAAGTGACAGTGGGTTCTAAGAAGAAGAAGAGGAGGAGTTTGGATTTGATATCCCGCTTTATCACTACCCTAAGGAGTCTCAAAGCGGCTAACATTCTCCTTTCCCTTCCTCCCCCACAACAAACACTCTGAGGTGAGTGGGGCTGAGAGATTTCAGAGAGGTGTGACTGGCCCAAGCAGCTGCATGTGGAGGAGCGGAGACGCGAACCCGGTTCACCAGATTATGAGTCTAGCGCTCTTAACCATTACACCACACTGGCTCTCCTTTAATTCCAGTACTTGTGGAGGAACTTCAGTTAGTATTACTGCATCAACAGACCCCTGATAGTAGGGTACCAGAGAGAAATGCTCCTGAGCAGTTGAAGCTGACTAGCTTTAAATTTTCCCTCATAAAAGCCAGGAGATCCGAGTGCCTGTTGAAACAAACCTGAAATGTTCCAAAGTGAGGGGAGAATACACAACGCATGAGGTAGAAGAATGCTAATTATTGGTACTGTCAGTTTGGAGGAGGCAGAAGCTGGCTGTCAGCCAGTCTCAATTGAGAGGGAAATCCTGAAGTGAATCCCTAGAATGAAACAAGAAAGGGAACACCAGCAGTTGACATCCACAAGATACAGTATTTCCCATCAGGGCTGGCCAGGAAAAGGTAAGACAGACCCCTGCTGTATGTGACACACAAGGAAATTAAACACAACACGCCTGTAGGCAGGCTGCTTACATTGAAGAGGGGAAAATGGAATTGGAAGGAGTGGAAATGGAATTTAATAGATTAAGTTGGCTAAAGATGTCTGGACAATATAAGCTGCATGCAGGGGAAGCCAAAGTGCTTAGAGTACTTTAGCAAGGAGTGGTGCATCCTACCAAACTGCTGATCATCAAGATCTTCTGGCCCCATTTGTGTTTTCAAAGCTTTCACAGCCTCTTCTGAGACCTTATTTGGGAGGCTAAAGAAGAGAATGCTTCGGGATTCTAGGGAAGAATTGTCACTAGATTTTATTTTATTTTTTTTGTAAGTTTATAGGAACATCCCTTTTTAGGGTTTTTTAAATATAAATTTATATATCATTTTCTAACAAAAGATACAAAACCCAAAATAACATCAAGTTGACTTCCCCTTGTAGCAGGAAACGCCCCCCCCCATCATTCAGTTTGTACAAACTTCACACACACTCACACTCACACACTACATACACTACGCTTCTGTTATAAATTCATAGAAAATCAACCATACATCGGATTTGCACTGTTCAACTTTTATTTTACTCCATGAAGGAAGGACTACAAAATGGGGAAGGTTTGATACAGGCCGGCCATAATCCCTTGAACATCCCAGCACATCCACAGGAGCCCTGCCCAGTTGCTATGCCAACCCTGATGGTCCTAGACAGAAGACAATCAAGATCACAAAGATCTTCCATATGGAAGTGGATTCAGCATGGACTGGAACAAAGGACAATGATCAGATCTTCCCTCAGGGGGCAGGAAACTGCGACTACCTTTTGTCTTCAGAAAATGACTCATGGGGAGGGGGAGAAGGGAACCAGCCAGGTGACAGGACACTCAGGTTACCACCACAACTCCTCCCTCAACCCCTCCTTTCTGTAATGTATGCATGATGTTTCTGGGGGTGGGCTTGACCTACAGGATGGGAATTTGAAAAGTTTTTATAAGGTCTTGCACACCATTTTTCTGTGTCTTTCCTCTCTCCTGCAAGTGAGGGGAGCACCCTGTTGCAACAGTTCAGTAAAGGCCAAGCCTACAGGCTGCTGATTTGCTCCAATTTACTCTGGTTGGTGTCTTTACTTTTTGTCCAAGGGAGCCCTCGGATTTTTCCGGTAACACCCTCACCCCATCTGTGCTCCCTTTCGTTTTATCTCTGCATTTCCACAATAATGGAGTTTTCTTTACTGCTCATTTTACATTAACCCTGCTAATGTTTTCAGTTGTTTACAGTAAGTTTTCAGATTTTCTGTCTTTATTAAAGATTCTTTCTTCCTGGTTCCTTATTCTTCCCATAAGTTTAACAGTTATGGAAGCATCCTTCAGACAAAGGTTATCAGAAGGCCATGTTCTGGCAATTTACCAGGGCAACAGTAGCTCACAATTTGTGATGCTATCTTCCTCTAAACTCCTACAAACTAATCTTTTACCTCTATTTATTGTAGATTTCCACTTTTAAGCCAGAATACCAATGAAAGCAAAGGATCACCAGAAAGGGAAGGTGGTAAATTAAGGGAATTGTTGGAATCCAGCAATGGATGACAGAGATGGGGATTTACTGTAGGAGAGCATGGTGCACAAGAAAACAGTACTTTGTTGTAGTTTCTTTGCAGAAAGGCATTTGGATATTCAGGGACAAATGCATTATCATACTCCAGCCTTAACCATTTCAAGTATTGCTTCCTTTAGATGCTTCATGAGCTATAATAAAATGGCATTACACAGCTGATGACAAGATCCTCTTTGCTAATAGGAAGCAGTTTATTTTATTATAGTCCATTAAGTGCAGCAGTAGTAAGTGTCCCTGAGCAAATGGCAAGTGTGTGTGTGTGTGTGTGTGTGTGTGTGTGTGTGTGTGTGAAAAGGATTTCCTGGAAATAGATTTTGCTCGGTTTCTGGAAGGAATAGAGTTCAGCAGCACTTATCAATCAATAGAGTCATATTTCTTCCCTTCTCTGTTATGTCATCTTGTAAAAACTAAAGAGTATTTTAAAAATGATATAAGAACAGGAGTTTTTCTCTTCATTCATTCATTGGGCCATTGGTTCTGGCTACTTTTAAATATTGTAGGTCACTCTAGGGAGAACTGTGTTCAAATTCCAACACAGCATTGGTATACTGATATTGTTGGCATCAGTCTGCCTCAAGAAGCAATAGAGTGCACCTCCAGGGTGAAGTCAAACTCCTGGAGAATCACAGCACCTGCTGTGACTGCAGAGACCGGTAACTGATAATTGTGTTGTTTTAGCTGCGTTAGCAACAATGAAGTAACCTCTCTAGGGCATAAGCCTGGGCAAATTGTATGGAAGTCCTGGAGATAAACTGGTATACATGGATATATATTATATATCTGTGTTGGTTGGATGTTCGTGTATGTGTTTCGTATATATAATATCAAAATTATAAGTTGTGAGAAACAACAAAAAAGACAGTTCTTTCTAGACCCAATTGCCCTTTCCCTTAAACCCCCCACCATATTGAAATGAGGGATGCCATAATGAGGCAGATGAGAGTTGAAAATACATAACAGTAGTTTATGTCGTTCACCTTTTTGGCAGCTCATTTTCCTGTTTTCAGAGTGCTTATTCAAATTGAAGCTTTTCAGGTAATTTTTCCACCCATTTGAAATAATTTGAATATTCCCCGTCAAACTTCTGTTCATGTGAAAGAGTGTGGTATCCTCTCACTTGGTTGGAGCCTCTGTTACAAGTATTGGCAGCAATTAAAGACATTGCCTTGTTTTCAGCACATCCACATGTATTTATAATAAGTGCTGCAACAGTGATGAAGAGACCACAACTGCCACTCTTTCAAAAGCTTAGAACTCAGGCAGTCCTATCTTTTTTTTCTTAGGTTAGTATCATAACCTTTGCTTATTGCAAAATCAAAGCTCTTTCAGGGGCTTACTATATCCTTCTGCAAATATATGAAAAGGAGGCAGAATGCTGGGGGGGGGGGCTGATTTGGGAGGATGCCCTTGAAATGAAGTCTCTAGCACTCCTAGAAGGAATGTTATAAAAGTTTAGGGTTGGCATTGGGGTAAAGCAAGGTTCTTCTGCCTTCCATAGTGCAGCAGGCAAAAATTCAACAGGTTAAGTATTTTCTAATACAGAAATAAAATTGTGTGAAATGCTTCACCTCTTCACAATCTGTCTCTCAAACATTTTATTATGTGTGCGGTCACTGATTTATTTTTGGGTCCCTCCGTTCCACCTGCAAAAGGGAACACAAATATGTATCCTCATTTACAAGTGGGTTGGAAGGCCCAATCCAGGTACACAGTACTGGGCACACAAAAAACCCTTTGGCAACCTTGACTGGAGGTTTGTCTTTTTAGAAGCAGAAAGGCTTGTGGATGTGGCAAACTGGACATTGAAAGCTATAACCTCTGGTTCCTAAGCAAGCATCCCACCTAGCATCTCTCAGTTTGTAAAACAGGCTACCCTACAAACTCTTGTTAACAAAGGGCCAATCCACCCCTTCAAAGCAATATAATATACAGTAGAGGAGTGCAAACCTCATGCAGCTTATTTCTTCCTAAGAGTTCTTCCCTCAGGGGCTTAAAAATATGCAGGAGGTCAAACTTTGACCTCCTTCCTCCAGACTAATTACAAGTGTGAACACTGTTAGTAAATCATCCATCTTTGTTTTATTCTGGTCACTTCTGAGGAGGCTTGAACGATTCTCCTCTTTCCTTGAGGAAGCTGGCTGTGATGAAGCTTGAGAGCACTTTGCTTTACTACTACTGCTGCTGCTACTACTACTACTTCACAGCCCTTCACAGGCCATAGATTATTTAGGCCTGGGTAAAGAATAATCTTTTTGCCTGGCTTCTAAAGACTTATAATGATGGTGCCAGGCGAGTCTCTCTGGAGAGAGCATTCCACAATCGGGGAGCCAAACACAGCAATGTTTTAGATGGAATCTGAAGTTTATATCCAGAATCCAGTGCTAGAGTGGAGAACTCAGGTTCACCTCCCCACGCCCACTCCTGCCATGCACATTACGACAAACCTCTACATTCTTGTGATTCTTGTGAGATTCTTTCACACAAATGACATACACCAGGATTCTACTTCTTCTATAGAATACCATATGGATTCAAAGGCAGTGTAAGGCAGCCTTTCCCAATCTTTGGTTCTCACATGTCATTAGACACAACTGCCAACACCCCTGACCACTGGCCATGCTGGCTGGTGATGCTGGTAGTCATAGTCCTGAGGAGAGTTGAGGAATGCTTGTCTAAGGAGTGTATGCAGCAAAAGCATACCAATCCAAATTTTCTGAAGAAAGCTAGGTTTTAAGTTAGGTGGAAAACCTCTTTGTCTCCAGACATTACTAGACTACAACTCCCATAATCCCTTGCTAGTTGGAGCTGATGAGAGTTCAGAGTCAAGTGACAACTGGGTGGCTACAGGTTCCCTGCCCCTGTTCTAGGCCCTATATTTGACTTAAGGATGACATGTTCCCTACTCTGCTCACTATCCTTCTGATGTCCATGAGCAGATCATAACTGATCTTTCAGCTTTGGAGTGGCAGCTCACATGACCTCCCGTGTGCTCACTGCAGGTAAACAGAAAAGAGAAGGGAACAGGAGTGTTTACAGCACAAAGGGAGGGTAAGATTAGTGCAGTGCATGAGAGGTTGCAGAGTGTCAGTAATACAGTCCACAACTGTTCCAGAGATGTTCAGAAAAAGCCAATGATTTATCAACACCGTTTCATGATTGAGAGTAGAAATCTTCTTAAAGTAATGTCCCTTGATTATTCCAAGGGAATCACTCATATGGAGAATGTAATATGTGACCTGGGTCCTTCATGGATGCAGATGCAGCTTCCCAGAAGTGATTCCAGTGAAGACAGCAGCTGAAAAACATACTTCCACAATTGTGGGAACTGCTGCTAGGAAGCTGCAGCTGAATCTGTGGGGGTTCTAGGTTGCATGTTTATGGTCTCCACGTGAATGCATTCCTAAAGGCAGTTGGGATGCATTATACAACACTGTGAACTCTCTTGTAAGCAACTGATAATCCACCCCTTTCTGTTTTTCCCTCAAAGACGTGGGGTTTTTTGCTTTCCCCACCTCAGCAACTCAGTTACAGCTCTTATAATTTTAGTAGCCTAGATTTCCTTCAAAGCATATGTGGAGCTCGGACTGGTAACTGGATTGTAAAATCTGAACATGCTCTTTGGTAGGTAGATGTGCCAAATTGCCTCCAGATCTCTCAAACTGTAGAAGCTTTGGATGCTGTTGCTTTCCTGAACAGCTATCCAGATTGTAGTCTCATTCCTCTGGGTATCATTAGCATTGTGAACAATGACTTCCCATCTTCCAGCCACCTGCAAAGAACTGTGTGTGTATGTGTGCAAAATAGCCAGCAAGTCAGCCAGGTCTTCCCAGATTGGTCTTTCCTCTGATTGCCACTGATAAGAGAAATTTAAAAAATCCTAGCTGCACACAATTGGTGCCCCTTGTTGCTTGCTTGCTTGCTTGCTTGCTTGCTTGCTCTGATTCCAGTGCAAACCTGTGCTCATTTACTTGGGAGTAAGACACATGGAGTTTAGTCAGACTTCTGAGTAAGCATACATAGGACTGAGCTGCATGGCGAACAAAATGCCCACATTAGATGTCCATACAATACTTGTCTACCCCCTACTATAGCTTCTTCCCAACATAATGCTAGGAACCATTCTGTAGGCAAGATCAGAAAACAGACAAAAGCTGTAAACCTATGCATCTTTAATTTGGTTTAAGCGCTATTGCATATAATCCTGTTGAAAGATGTCCTCTGTTTTGACCAATGTGTGAGGAATAGCAGTGAGCTGAGTGTGGAAGCACAATAGGCAGTGTACTATGACCTCATTTTTGATTGACCTGTGATCTTACAAGGCACAGAAGAATAGAAAGCTTAGAAAATTCCAACTACAGTGGTACCTCGGTTCTCAAACGTAATCTGTTCTGGAAGACCGTTCGAGTTCTGAAATGTTCGAAAACCAAGGCGCAAAGGGCTGTCTGCAAATTCAGGTGAGAAACTTGAAAAACTCGTAGCGGAAGCCGTTCGACTTCTGAGGTGTGTTTGAAAATGGAAGCATTTACTTATGGGTTTTTGGTGTTCAGGTTCCGAACGGAGACATTCAAGAACTGAGGTACCACTGTACTTCTATCTTTTAAAATCATTTTTATTTTTGGTGAAGTTCATGTGCATACATGAGGAACCCCCCCCCAATAAATCCACATGTACAGATTCCCGAATAATCATATGTGGCAATAATATGTGTTTCATGTTGTTCTAGAGTACAAAAAAGACACATAAAGCAACAAAATTGAGAATATATTTGTTGTTGACTTCTTTTTATGTATTACAACTCCCCTGCCATTTCCTGGAGTTAACAGTTTTTTTAATTTTTGCAGTTGTTTTGGGTTGCTGGTTGTGTTCAACAATGCAACAGCATTTAAGAAATTGTAACTGAGTAGGGCCTGCTACAATTACAGAGAGGAAAATGCACCACAGAAAAGGCACAGGAAAGAAAATATGATTTTCTTTAATGACTTCTGGACTGCCCCCCACCCCAAGCTTGCTGCATTGTCAGGCTCCAGCGTAGAAGTGCAGTTTAAACTTTGAATCCAGATCACTACAAAATAGGGGTTTTGAAATTCACCCTAGAAACAGTGGAAGCATGACCAGAGCTTTGGGGGCACTGCGACTATGATGTAGAATGGAACATGGGGGGGGGCACCAAATTTTGGCACAAGGCACTGCTGAAATTTGAGACCCCAAGGTCCGTCACTGGGTGTGACAATCCAAATCTGAAAACTGGAAAACCAGAGGAATATTCTGCTGTAGGGACCAAAACAACAGGGTAGTTGTACAGAATGTGCTAGGCCTTTGCTTATGCAAGTGGTGTCGGGATATCAAGCCCTTTATCAGGAGGAACTGGCAACAATCCTAGGCACCCGGCTTGATTCCCTGTTGACCTCCCTGGCTGCATTCCCCAGCAGGCGCAGGCAAGGTCTCGATCGGCGATTCTTCTCAAACGTGAGAAGAACACACCCCTCTTTCCTGCCCCCCCGGGCAGGGGAAAGAGATAGACAGAAACGTATTTACATGCCTTTATTTCTGTCTCTGCAGCGTTACAAAAAACATGACTGCTCTCTTCAAGCTCCAGCAGTATAGAGACAGAAACACTTCCTGGATAGGAATAAACGGAAGAGCTCATATTACACTCTGAGCTAATTCCGGTGCTTCGCCTGTGATTCCCACGGACAGTCCCAACATGTTTACTTTTCAAGCTAGCACTTTGCAGCTGCATTGCATCCATATCGTAACAAGTTGTTCCTCCCCTCTCCCTGGTAATCACATAGTAATGGAACTCACAAATGGTATAAGTGCACCTAAATCGAGACATATTTATGTTATTCTGTCTCCCCATTCAGATTAGTTGAACAGTTGTGAGATTTGCTGCCAGAATTCACTTTACTTTGGCGGCAGCAAGTAAGCAGCAAAGACGCCACCCATATTTACTAAACAAATCTCTTTTCCTTCATACCCCTACCAAACATCTTATAATATAATATTTATAATATTTATAATATTTAACATTTGTATTGCACTTTCAAGTATTTGGTGCTATTTGCATGCATTAATTTGTTGAAATCCTTTCCACCAGCATGTGAAATAGAAGTGCATTATTATACCCCATATTGCAGGAGGAATGTGTAGGCTGAAAGACCAGTTATTGCCTAAGACCAGTTATTTTGTGATTCAGACACTTAGCCACTGTGTTGGAGGAGTTGTCTGTAGTCTTTCCATTTCTTTTATATTCAGAAGGAATAACTGACAGTATCTTAGGAATTAGGGGTGTGACTAATAGGTATAGTAATAAAATACTGTGAAAATCATTTTAGGAATTCCTGTTCTTCACTTAAAGGCCCTCCCTTGAACTTTGCTGAGGCAACTTAAAATTGGCTAATAGCCGCTATTAGTATGCCAAATAATTTTGATGGATTCCTCTTTGCCTCTTCTGCTAACAATGTCTCCCTTCCCCAATAGATATGGCTGCTTTTGTATAGCCCACTACCCACTCAGGTGCATTGCTTGAGCCCCTGTGCACCACTCATTGAAATTGACGGTTTAAACGTCAGAGAATGGTCAATAAATCTCTCACTGTGTTAATATAATTGTAGATGTCTAGTCGTCAGAGAGTTGCCGAATATGTTGAAGTCTACTATGCATCAGCTGGAAATAACCTATCTGTGAAAATCTCACATTTTAGGGCATATTTCTAATTGTTTCAGGTGTGGTGTTTCTAAGAATGGGATCTTGTTCTTTCAGCTAATGATTGTTGAGTGCTGTTTATACCAGTTGGATGATTGACTACATAAGGAAAACTGAAAGGTTACAGAAAATGATAGCAGATACAGCAAGTAATTTATAGCAATGTTGCTACAAAGTACAATATCAACCCGCAACAAAGAAATGCAATTGATTAATTGATTATTTGGTTAAAAGGCAAACAATAACTCAGTTAAGCCTTCTTTAAAAGAATGGCAGATCCACATTTCAAACAATAACTGTGATATGGAAAACCAGTTAGTATGAAAGAAAAAGTAGCAGAGAAGTAGAGTAAGGAACTACATTGATTATGTTTGTTTGTTTAATATACCCCTTAATATAGCAGCTTCCAAGCAGTGTAGAGCTGCTTCCACATTCTTCTTTAGTTAACATCTACTTCTGCCTTATCAGCACATTGGCGAGTGTGAGTTTAATAAATGCACATACAGTATGTCGTGTCCTCTATGTATCTTGCATAGATAGACTGGATATTGAACTATTCCTTTCCTGTTTATTGTCTGCTGTATTGATGATAGCAAAAGAAATAATTGTTAGTACTACTTGTTGAACTAAATCAGGAGTGTTGAACCATTGTGTGTGCAGGGCAGGTCTAAACCCCACCCAAGCATATCTTTGGCTCCCAGACCACTTCTAAAATTTGTTGGTGGCATCTAGTATACATACACACACACACACACACACAGTGCTTTTTTCTAGGGGTACGCATACCCCTAAACATTTTGTACTTTTGTCCATATACTGTATTCCCCCCCCCCCCCGATTTGAACTATAAAATGGTAATTTTATTAAGTCAAAATGAGAGAACACCTAAACATTTTTTGAATATTTTTAGAAAAAAGCACATTTATATATATAAATTATTTCACAGATAAACATCCATCAAATATTATTATCTCTCTAGCTCATTATCTCTTGTGTTCCATGAAGGAAAAGCAAAGGCACATACTGTACAGTACAGCTAAGTGCTACAAAATTACATGTAATTCAGTGAATTATTCTCTCATGAAAAAATCCAACAAATTGTGTGCAGGCTTACTCCATGCAATATTTTGCTAAATTATCCACAAGAGCCTGAGGCCTCTCTTCAGTTGATACATAGAAATGTTCATTACCAGAAATTTGACGAAGGCTCCTGCACATTTATTTTATTTCTGTGCTGGGATTTAAAGCTACGTCTTTGCTGGCTCCTGTAAACCCTCTAGCAGTAGCTTATTGCTATCTGCTTAAAGAAGGATACAGAGAATACCCTGAGCTGTCTACAATATGCATTACTGACACGAGTTCCAAGTTAAACAGCAGACCAAGTGCCAAGTCCCTAGAAGCAAAGACAATAAGATTTACGGAGGTAAACAAGAGAGCTGCCCATTTGTTTCCGAACCTGCTGATGAACTCATTAAGGTATGCAGTGCTGCAAGTATACTGTAGTAACAAATGTATCTGACTAATGGAGGAGGCACATCAGGGATGCCCTCAATTATTGCTCTGTAGAGCACTCTATGACATTAACCTATTTACCACTGGCAACTCTTCAGGTATTTTTCACACTGGGCAGAAATACGACAGCACTTTGACTCCCAGATCACCTCCATCCGCACATAAGTTATTGGGTTATGTTTCAGAAGGCAGTGAATGTTCTAGTCACTGTGTACCCTGGCAGGTCTATTCATTCTCTTTGATATTTTGAAAGGGTAGAAGTGGGGAATATGATGGGAAAATATCAAAGTCTTTCTGTCTTTTAAACAACCCTCTTTTTGTGCTTGTTCGTGAAGAAGAGCTCTAAAGAGAAAGCAAAATATAATTTTACAGTAAAAGTTCCTTCCTTTGTTTCTTTTTTTTTAACTGCTCCAGCTTATGTCTAATGCTGTATATAGGTAAAACTAGCATAGTCTCCAACTGCCCTGAAAATACCGAGACCATCACGAAAACCTTAAAGTCACCATGGCTTCTCATGTCCCGAATTCAGAGTCCTTTCATCGCCAGTTTCATTTGGGAATCTGAAGTGTCTCTAAGCCACTGCCACCTGTGTGTGTAGTGTGCATTTCCTCTTTGGCTCCTGCTTTGAGAGAGACACAGAGAGTTCTGATCCCAAAGCTTGGCTCTTTCTATGACTTAAAATGAACAAGACTAGATTTCTAGAGATGAAGGGGATTTGAGGAAATGGGGAGGGGTTCTCTGGAACAAAAACACATCGCTCCAAAGCCCCTTCCTGCTTGGTTTATCATGTGGACAGGGGGAAGGCATTGATCTCTCCCATGAGGTAAATTGGTGGTGCCTTCTGAAATCTGATGCATTTTGTGCATTTGGGTGAAGAGGAGTCCCATCGCAGCTGGGGGAGGGGATGCCAGGGGGTGGGTGTCTGTGCACCTGATCCATTTAGGATTCACCACAACACCAGGATGCTGCAATTGCTTACACATTCCTAATTTGCTCAGAATTTTGAAACACTTAAGGGAAGTTTATGTATCCCTGAACTCAAAAGTTTTTATGTCCCTGGACCCCAAAATAAACATTGGGATACCCCATATCTTTTTCCTCAGGCTTCTCTAAATGCAATACATAAATTCAAAATTTTCTGTGCTCGTGTCCCTATTTTCCTCTGAGAAATGTTGGAGGGTATGAACTAGTCAGCTGACATTGAGTACATTCATGATTTACTATTTTACATGGCCGCAAATCTTAAATTAGCCACGGCCATTTGGTTCATTGTACAGTTCCCAGTTAGCCCCTTGTTCTGAACATTACCTTCTGTGCTAGAGAAGGGTTACAATGGAGGAATTAGCCTACTAATGTAACATTTAATTCATCAAACAGATTCCTATGAAAGTTTTCCCATCCTTGCAATAGGACCACTTCTTTAACACTGAGTGATGCAGGGGTGGGGAACCTCAGGTTTTGGGGGCAAGTGAGTCCCTCCAGTTTTCTCTGCCTGGCCCTTGAGACACTGGCTAGGCATCCCCATGCCACACACCTCACTGGCCCTGCTCCACACTTCCTTCCAGCACTTTTAACTGGCTATAGTTTGCACTGGAACTAGTAGAAGAGCAAGGCCTTCTATGGTAAGCACCATGAAGAGCCACTTGCTCTTCCTTTTTTCTTTGTGGCAGTTGCCATCACCACAGGGTAAAGATAATGTCTGACCGCATCCTGACAGGCATGTCAGAAAGCCCACTCATTCCTAGGATTGTGTTAATAGATCCATGTTTCCTTGCATGGTGGTAGGGAACACCACTATTTGGCCAGCGTTGTTTTAGCAAGCTATTAGAAATAATCAGTGCTATTTTTCTAGAAAAAGAGGTGCTGGAACTCACTATGTACAACTCCTTTGTTCTCTTATAATGATAATGGCCCCCACCAGAGAGGTGCTGGAACTGAGTTCCGGCGAGTTCCAGCTGGGGAAAAAAAGCCTTGGAAATAATAAAGATCAGATCAGAAGCTGCTGGATATGGCTGCTACATGCTGCTAATATCCTTTCATAAGTAAGTTTGGAACAAGAAGAGGGAGGAAAATATAAAATGCAGTTCACTGTGTCCAAATAATTCTGCATTAGTCCATATAGAGCCATTACCCAATGACATAAGAGTTATTCTGAAGATGGGGAAAGAAATGTTCTCTTGGTCCTTTAGCAACAATCGTCGGGGTTTGTTAATTACTTAGTTCTGGGTTGATCTCAGCTAGGTTCCTTGTGAATAATGCACTAGATTGACTGTTTATTTTCTAGGGCTTGTTGCCAGATGGCTCTTGCCTTCTTTTTTTTATGATAATTTTTATTATTATACATTTTATAAAATTCCCTCCAATTCTTCGTTCAATCCCGCATACAACAAATCATAGTTATTTTTTTGACTTCCTTCAACGTCTCTGACAATCATCCGTGGTTACACCTTTAATACACATTCCCTTCTTTCGTATTTAAGGGAATGGCTCTTGCCTTCTTAAATGGCTCTAGCTTGGTTTGGAAAATGTTCACATCTAACCTGCAGTTACTTAACAAGATAAACCTAAGTTGTTTCCTAAGACAAAGAATTGTTGCTGTAAATCCCCAATACGCTAAGCTTCTCCAAGACAGAAAATGTCCAGGCCAAATCATCCATTGCTGTAATGAAAGCTTCTAATTTAAACTTCAGAAATAATGTATCAGGTGGCATCAGAAGAGAAAATTAGTGGGTTGGGAGGGTGGCAGAACAAATGGAATATTTTTTTCTCCCAGTATTTTTTTCATTTTTGCCACATACAAGTTTTAAATTTCTAATTAGGAATCCTGTTGGATTTCTTTCTTCTTTTATGTGAAACTGCCAAAAAAGCAATTGTAGGGATTAAATAGTTAACAGAAAAAAATACTCTGTTGCTAGTGAAAATGAAATGTAGAACCTTAAAGCTTTGAAAACCAGAGGAACACATTCTGCAACCCTAAAATGTTGATCTCAATGATTATCAATCTCCTGTTCCATCTGCTGAGTTCCCTGCCATTCCCAGCACAGCTTAGTGGCATTATTTTTCCAGCTGTCCACTGCAAAACTCCTCCTGCCAACTTCCTAAAAATCTTAATCCATCCCTGTGCATTGGCCGACTGGAAAAATGCCTCTTCACAAATTTTCTCATTTACCCACTTTTTCACTTTGGGGCTGCAGTCATATCATGCATAAAAAGCAGTTGAGCACTGCTGTTAGAATGATCCAGCAAATGACAGAAATCCAGATAAATCCATTTGCTCTGTTTGCACTTCATGCTAACCCATGGTTTAGCATGTGTTTGCACTTCATGCAAACCCATGGTTTAGCATGACATGCACATGCTAGAATGAGCCCAAGTGTGTTTCAGGCTTTTGCACTCCTTCCTTCAAACCCATAATTTTAATTTGGCTTGTTTTGAAACTGACTAGACTTGGTTATCTCTGAACAGCACTACAAGCCACTCCATGGATCTTATATCATACCTTACAGCTATGATCTATATACATCACATCTATTTGGCAGCAATCATATAGGGCTGGTTCACATAACTATTTTGTAGTTTTCGTAAATTGAGGAGTGATGTGGAATTGAATTTTTTGCTATGATAAACTTCTTTCTCAAATATATTTGCATATCAAGATTTGTTTCTTCTTGGGGTAAATGATTAAAGATAGGCTTGAGCCAGAACTTGTTGAGCTGCTGTGTCAACCCATGTTAGGCTATTCAGAAGACCAGCCATTGCACAAAAATCCACCACACAAGTCAATATGGTAACTTCATCCTGTTTTTATATTAAGAACATTTAGATAGATCTATGATAACAAACACATTTCTAATTTATTGCTAATCTCTCTTCTGAACTATTCTATTATGTAGAGAATTCAGTTGTCTCATTGTCATAGAGTTTATGCTTCTATGATTTTTCATACAAATTACAAGATGGCCACCATTCCTGTGTCACATTATAAGGGAACAGCTACCATATCCAAATGTTCCAAGGGACTTGGGGCTCATGGTCAAGTCACGTCTCTTTTGAGAGGTTAGGGCACATCAGGGTACATCTCTTTAAAGAGCAACCAGGAAAGTCCAGACCATGGACAGTTCCCAGTGGCCCCTTCTGGCTGGAGTTCACCTTCCTATTGCAGCAATAGAGGGATGTTGTCTCAGCAGAGAGCTGAAGTTGACAGAGCCTATAGGAGCTGGCTGTGTTGATTAAAGGATCCTTGCCTGGTTTTTATCTGCTGGCTTCTGCAAGGTCAGGGAAGTGGACGTCCTATCATCTTCTGAGTAAGAGCGTGTTGGTTGGACTGTGTCAATTAACAAGGAGGACATACAAGAAGGTATTTCAGGTTATCCTCTGGATGCAGCACCCAGTTTCCCCTTGGAGTATTGCTGACTTCTGTGGTTGGGGGCCATGATGCATATATTCCGAGTTGCTTGGAATTATAAGTGAATTCCACATATAAATTACATAGGCCCACATACAGGTTTCTAATCGGTCTGGGCCCTATAAATGCATGCATATTCCACCCTGGGCTTGTATATCCTTTCAACCTGACCTAAGACTAAGTAGATCAAATTTGAAATTGTATCACAATAATTTGGACAGTTCAAATATCCAAGCTTCATATGATTTGAGCAGTGCTTTCGAAGTACATATGCCATGCTTTTATTCACAGAGCATAGTTTTGGTAGAATTTTGTATAGGGTGTTGTGTGTGACACCAGTATAAATTTGTGTAGAAAACAATATGCTTGGATCCAAGGTAAGGTCCTCATCTTCAAGCCATGATTTTGTTTTCTTTCTTTTTTTAGATGTTTGATTGGATCAGTCACAACAAAGAGTTGTTCCTGCAGAGCCACACTGAAATTGGAGTGAACTACCAACATGCCCTGGATTTGCAGACACAGCATAATCATTTTGCTATGAATTCTATGGTAAGTACCTATTTTCTTCCTGTCTAAGGATGCATATGGGACAGAGATGAAAAGTCAAGGAAGAAGCACCAGTTAAAAGATTAGGGAAGCCCTAGAGGTTCAATGAGTAAAAGGTCAGGTTGAGCATCTAACAGCAATACTTTTTAAAAAGAAGTATTTAAAGGACGGTTGGTGCAATACAAATTTTGCCATGTTCATGAGATACCATTAATGAGAGTCAGTAAACAGAAAGCTTAGTACTGTGATAACTGACATTTTTTTTTCATATGACCAGGATTTATTTTTCCTCTTTGATCACTTGGTCATTTAACCTGCTACTGAAGTTCAGACTTCCTGAAAATAATCCATAATGCTTATTTTCGGACATGCTGATTCCATCTGCATTGGATACATGCCTCTTTTGTATGTGCTTATAGCAATGTTGAAGCCACTTCCCTCTGGTATGATTTCATGCCACTCCAGGAGTCATATTCTTGTTTTCCACCAAGTAATTGCTTGACCAGTAGACAAGACAATTATTGGGCAAGAAAGACCCATGGCCACATGGGTGCTTAGTCACAGGTTTCCATTAGTTTGTATAACAGAAAATTAGCTCCCACACTATTGCATGGGCATGGGAACGGTGCATCAAAATAGAGCTGATACAGGTTCTTCCTGCTCCAAACCATTCCTGTTTTTTGTGGGTTGAAGGAACCTTGGGGCCATTCTGAATCCCTTCACATCAAAGTAGCTGCTTCAGGATATGCAATCACAGCTTAGCACCCCACTAGTTGAAATTATTGTCCAAATGCTTGAAATTATGTGACAGTTTGTTTGCCTGCTGAAATTGGATGACAACTAAAACTCAAAGAAAAATTTAGTCTCCAAAAATAGCAGTGGTTATAAGAGGCCCCATGACAAGCTGTGGCCATCTGAATTTTTGGCTTAAAGATGCTCAGAGCTTGACAACTCATAGGGCGGTTAGAATGTCACTGGCCGCTCAGTAAATGTAAAACAAGTTGCTTTGGTGTTTGGGGGTCACTAAAAAAATAAAATGTCATGTTTCATAGGACTGGAAATGATAAACTTTATGTTCTAGCAAAATACCATCTGATTATTATAATCCCAGTGGCTTTATGGGACACTTGCAATAATATTTCAGTTTAATTTGTAGTTGGTAAATTGAACACAGTTAAAAATTAAAGAAGAGAAAATCCACCTGTTAGCTGTCAGCGTATCACTCAGTAAAAATTAAGTACTGCTAATGCATGAAGTTTTATTCAGAAACTTCGGTTTGTGGCAGGAAGTTAATCATTCCTATAAGTGTGTGGATGTTGTGTGGTTTGTCTCCATTCAACTTTACCAGCTGCTGGGATTGCTGTTTCTACAAAGCTGTTGCAAACTTGGACACAGACTTCCTATTTAAGTGTCATTTCAGAACACTGTTGTATTAATTGCCATAATGTAGCTTTATTGAGAAAGTAACACTGACCATGTTATAAGGGCCTTCCTTTTGATGTATGATGTGACTGAAGACGTGGTACTCTTGTCTCATCTAGATAAACTTGCTTATTTTCTGAATGCTGTTCTCCTAAAAAGCATCTCCACAGAGGAACCATTAAAGGAGCAAAATGAAGAATTTGATTGTGGAAGGTCTTCATGGGCAGGACTCTTCATAGCCATATGATTTTTCTGTGGCTCATAAAGCATAAGCTGAGCCTCTTTGAACATTTAATATCTGAGTTTCATAGGGGACTGTCACTAGCTGTGCATTGATTAGTAATGCCTAGCTTTACACCACATGTGTGCTAGTAATGGCTATGGCTGAGTTCCCAATCCCCACGGGGCCTTAACAGCTTTCCAGTTACCTTTCCTTTTGCTGTAATGAAACAGAAAAGGAAAAACTGTTAAAGAAAATGTCTTTAAGTGCAGTTCTCTAAACATTTTATTTATTTGCACACTTTTTCATGAATAATCCTTCTTCATCAGTTTTGTCATAGTCAGACTATACATATTGTGTACAGCTGTTAGTTTCATTGCCATCACTATTTAAAATAAACTCCCATTACAGTACGTAGATTGATGTTTTGTTTTCTTTTGTTCTAAAAGCTGGTTTCATAAAAGCAGGTAGTCAAGGCAAAATCCTTATATTTTAAAATCATAGGAGATATGGAATGTTCCTTGTGGGAGGCTTTTAGACTGATTGGAATCCAAAAAAATCTCAGCTTTAGGGTTTTTTCTTTTCTTTTCTTTTTTAAAAGTAACAGTCTTCATGGCTACATGTGCTACTTTTTGTATTAAATACATGTAACACATGTTTCAAAAATTAGAAAAAGGAGGAATGTTTCAAACAACCCAAATTTATTACATTTGCTGCGTTGGTGGGCCACTGAGAGTTCCGAGCAGCCGCCTTCCTCTTGCTGCTGTGAGGTTGAGGCTTTACACACCCTCCGGCCACGGTGGACACCCTGCGTAGGGGCTAGTCGGGGCTGGGCGAGAGAGTAGGACTAGCATGTTGGGCAGCCCCCGGGGCCCTTTCAGGAAACAGCAGCGTGATGTGTGTGTGTGGGGGGGGTTCTGCTCTGCATGCGCTCAGAGGGCAACGCTGAAAACGCTTGCTTGCTCAGGCTGGAGCTTAAAAGTGGGGAATCCTTAAAGTATGGAATTCTCTGCTAAATAATTTTAAGTCAATGAAAGCACTTGGGATTGCTTTCCTTACTTAGTTTGGATCATCTTAATGCAAACTTTTATAAGTTGTTTGTATCATTGAAAACTCTGTTACTGTGTTTTTCTTTTAAGACAAAAGATGTTAATGTATGAGTTGTTTTTTTCTAAACTAAAACCTCAGTATTCAGGTTAAATTGCTGTGTTTGCACTTTGTGATAAGTAAGTGGGTTTTGGGTTGCAGTTTGGGCACTCGGTGTATAAAAGTTTTGCCATCACTGCTATAGTGATGCTATAGTGCATTGTAAGAAAATGGATTTCCTAGGCTGTTATGTTAAACTAAATGAATATTATATAGCACTATGTACTCTAAGAATTGTGTTTATTTTAACAGAGCAGTGTTAGTATTATTTTTTTTAAAAAATGGATTTTTCTTTTATTACAACTGTGCAGTATTTACGTCTATATGTTAATGTGTCTCATTAAAAGAGAAAACTGACTTTAAAGTATATTTGGTATCCCATTAATCTCATTACTTTTCTAAAGCAAGCTTCATTGTCCTATTTAAATGGGTACAAATCACACTGATTGCCGATTTATATTTGAATAGCTCAGTGCACATGCTGATTATTCTAATTGAAGCTATTCATAACTGCTTCACCAAAATTGGTTTATGCTTTATATGTGACCCCTTCGAAGGGTGAGTCATGACTTCAGAGAAATGTGCAAAGTTGTTTTCCAACATGGCTACATCAGCCCACCCATTGTCAAGGAACTAATTGTTAAAAACTAGGACAAGTTGCCCTCTCTCCCTAGAGTTACAATGCATAGGAAACACATTACAATTACCCTCTAATGACATCTTTCTGAAATAAGATCTTACTGTTTGTCATTTCCATGCACTGTACTCTTTATATTATGCCAAGACAATATGCACTTCAATTAAAATCTGCATCAGGCCACATGCAATTAGTTGGTTAAGAACATTACCATGGGAATTGGGTTCTTGAAGAGATCATATGAGAACAAGCTATTGTTCTTCATTAGAGCTTATACAATTGCTGGGTACAGTTTAAAGATTACAACTTCATTCCCTGCAAAATCAAAGCAGCAATTGGATTTCTTCAGAAAAACATGGACTCATATTAATGTATTTCTTGAGTTCATGGAGTCTTCTGCTTCTTTCACTCCTGAGTGGGGTTGTGTTGTGTGTATAATTTTTCTTTAACTTTATTCTGGTGATGATCGTTTGTTATAATAGAAGGAGGAGAGAGAGAGAGAGAGAGAGAGAGAGAGAGAGAGAGCAAGTCCTAGCAGAATCCCCACCTTCTGTCTTTAATTCTTGCCCACCCTGTGTGTCTCCAGGAACTAAGTGGTGAAAAGAGGCATGTTAGACCATCATGATAAGCACAATGCATTTGATCTTTTAAAAAGCCATCTCCTTAGTGAACATTTTATTAATTCCATGTTTGTGTAGGAGCATAATCTTTACAAAGCAAGTAGAAAGGTTAAGTCAAGAGCACTACTTATTGTAGATTCATTTGAATTTTTAATTTATAGCTTTTTTGAGCATTTTTTTAATAAAAAAACATTTAAATACAACATTAAAGTAAAATAAAAAGGTGGAAATTAAATTATGTTGTTCATGATTTATTTATTTCAGTTTCAAAATAATATCTTAAATAAATCAATATTTACTAGTTTAGCATGGTTCCAACCCTCATCTTACAATTTCATTTACTCCATTTGTCTGGCTGGGACACTGGATATGTGACTTTAAAAATAACAAAAATTGAAGCATGGGAGGCAAACACCATAAATACATTACTGCTTTCAGCAGGTAGAAAACTTGGCATGCAGGAGTGGGAACTTCCATTTGAAAGATGAAATGCTACAATCAATAAATAAGAATATCACCATATGATCCTGTTAATAATTTAGCTTGGCTGTCAGATCTTCCAAAATGCTGCTTGGTTGTGTACCTGTTCTCTCCTTCACAACCCATTCTCAGTTTTGAGAAATATATTAAAATGTTTTGATGAATAATAGGGAGGGTGGCAGTTCTTACTTAATATAATTTTCTCTCTCCCCAGAATGCCTACGTGAATATAAATCGCATCATGTCGGTTGCATCCAGGCTTTCAGAGGCAGGCCATTATGCATCTCAACAAATTAAACAAATTTCTACGCAGCTAGATCAAGAATGGAAGAGCTTTGCTGCAGCACTGGATGAGCGCAGCACTATACTAGCAATGTCTGCTGTGTTTCACCAGAAGGCTGAACAGGTGTGTAATTTCGGTTTATTTGGGATGTTGGTCTGGTTGAGAATTTTATCTTTTTTTTTTTTTTAAGAGTTTATGAGTAGAGATAAGTTCATGTTAGTCCACAGTCAGACTCGACGTGAAGGTCCCAGCCCCAACCACCGAGCAGAAGTCAGAAGTCAACCACGGATCAGAAACCAGGACAGGGCCCTGCCCCGATGCATTCACCCTCATCAGCCAACTCCCTGATGGTTAAGAATTTTATCGATACCATTAATTCAACTGGTATCTTGGCTCTTTTCTTGGTGATGTGTTACAAATAGGGATTCAGTTTGCGGATTCACCAAGCTCAAGGAAAGACAGGAACTAGGGAAGGGGAAAAACAGATACTACATCACAGAGAAAACAGGGAATCATAGAGAGAGAACATTGAGGGATCCTGCAATCCGCCATAAGGGTGGGGCCCTGCTGATCTTTCATTGGCAATGGAAAACTATGCTTCAGGTAGGTACGACCATACTTTCCCCCCATTTCCCTGCAATGAAAGGTCAGCAGATCGGGACATACCAGAGCTATCCCATTCTCAGGTGGGAGAACAGCTGCAAGATTATAGAGGAAGTACCCATTGTAGGACCCTCCTACTGAAGGTGGCTTTAACAGAAACATGGGCATTGATGCAGCAGTGTTTTGTGAAGGTGTTGGTCACTCTAGGAGAGGAGCATTGGATGAGAAAGCAGCCAAGGTAGCTGCTGATCATATGTAGTGAGCAGTGATGAAAGGAGGAGCCCAGAAGCTTTTGTGCTTCATAGGCAAGAGCAATACAGGCCTTAATCTATCCAGCCAAGGTAGGGGAGGTCACTTTCTTCCCCAGGGAGGAAGTGTGAAAGGATACAAAGAGGGATTCTGTTCTCCTGAGATCCCTGGTCCTGTTGCTGTAGGTTTTTAAGGTCCTGCAAATGTCTAGGGAATGCCAGGCTTTCTAGGCAGAATGTGGGCAAAACAAGTTCCTGTTGTAAGTGGAAGCTGGAAGAGACCTTCAGTATAAAGATTGGGTTACTGCGCAGGACCAGTCTGCCCTTGTGAAAGATGCAGAGGTATTTGGCTATAGAGAGGTCACTGAGTTCGGATATTCTCCAGGCTGATTTGACAGCCAACAGGAAGCCTACCTTAACCAAGGGAAACCTTGCTGAAATACTGTATATCTGGGTATGTTTTGTTGTTATTCTTTTCCTAGCAGTCATCCTTTCCCCTCTTCAGACATGGCTATCACTTTACAAATAAACAAAAAAATCAGGCAATTTTCTTTTTCTTCTGTCCTTTTTTTAAAAAAAATGCTTATCTTTTTCAATCTAGGGGATTTTACATTTTGATTAATAAATGTTCTAGCTAAAATACTTCAGCTTCTGGATCTTAGTCTCAATGGTAAAGTTGATCGCATTTCTAAAAGTTGCTTAGGAGTCTGTGCTTTATACTTTGCACTTCAAAACCAATTAAAATTACACCCCATACTGGTTACACCTTTGTATGGAGTAATTCCACATGCAGTTGGATTCTCCATGCCAGCACAGGCATATTATGGCTTTTTCTCAACTGTAGTATTTTATTACCTCTTTAGACTACTTTTTGTTATTTCTGGAGCGTTCTGTAAGAATAGATTATAAACTTTGTTGTTAGCCAATTTGAGCACATTAGCTGGGACATAAATATTTGTAATAATAACCAATAAAATATCTTAACGGAGAGTTGTGTTTTGGGAAGGCGGGTGTATTGCCAAATGTCATGATGATATACTCTGTTGAAACTACTTAACTATCATGGGAGTTAGAACTGCCAGTTGGAGTAATTTCAAGCATTTCCACAGGGCAGCTGTAACAGCTCTGTGATCCTCAAAATCCACACTGTGCCTGTCTTCAGATCAGCTGGTCTCATCCCCATGTGCATTGTGTGTAGTAATTTAAGGACTAGCACTGGGGGTGCAGTCTGCATTGTGCCAGACTAATAGTACCTTTCCAGACTGATAGCAATGTGGGATTCCCTCACTCTTAATGCATACTTGCTAAATGGCAATTTCTTGGATTTTCTAGTGAGTCATGAGTAGAGATGTCAGGTGCAGGCACATTCTTAGAGATCACAAGGAAACACAGAGACAAAAACAGAAATACCTAAATGGTCTAAGCTTTGACAGGACAGCTGTATCAGCTGCATTAACATGCCTAGCTTTTAATGGGCCCTCTCACTTGGGTTAGAAAGCAACTGGAAAAAAGGAACCCTTTCTTGAAATAAAGGCTGATAGACAGTTATCAGAGTCTCTCAGGACAGGAATTAAAGTGGGTAGGAGAATCTGAGTCCAACTTGCTACTCATTTGGATTAAAAGAGACATTTGTGGGAGGAAAGGATTGGTGTGGAGCCAGCAAACTCTCAAGTGCCTGGGTGGGGTGGGGGCTGCAATTATCTGACTAGGCTTGCAGTTCCATCAGCTGGGAGTCTGGAACTGAAATGTGTAGTCTGCTCTGGTTCTTCTATTTAGTGAAATATCCTGTTGACTCATCGTCTTATAATTTAGAAGATCAACTCCCTGGTGTGCTATGAAAGTTAAGGCAGGAGCCAAACAGTAATTCCCAGAAAACGATTCCCCTAAAATTGAGTTTGTTGAACTTTTATGTTCCTAAGTATGTTTACTCAGAAGTAAGTCCGAGATCACTGGAACTTACTCTCTAGTTAAATGTGCTTAGGATGGCAGCCTTCACATTGTGTGGTGTCTTAATCTCATGATGTTTCTTCTCTTTTCCGTTAATAAAATTATATTCTATATTTCAGCTGGGTTTCTTTTAAACTCATGTGCTTTAACTTCCATCTCTATCTCTTTTCTCTTACCTAGTAACCAGAATACCCTTTGTGGAATACTTGTTTCTATCTCTTTCTAAGGTGGTTGCTATTTTAAAACATACAACATATCTTACAGCACCTAATGTTTACAGACACACTTAGACCATTTACAAACTGTTGCAGCTGCAGTTTATCTGAGCCAGGCATAAGCTGATTGAAGCCTTGGGAAGCACTTTATAAATATTTCTCAAGTACATGAGTGACTTTGTTCTTCTTTGTGGTCATAGCTGAAACCAGGTTGCTTCCAAGTTATCCCCAAAGAAATTTTTTTTTAATGCCCCAAATAAAATTATTTTGAATGCATTGCCTTCTGACTGACATGCAATGACTTGGAAAGAAAAAACAAGCCAGGGAGTAGTTGTGATGATAGGAAACAACAAAATGAAATGCTTAGAAAATGCTGTGTAAATGAGGATGGGGGGGGAGTTTATTCCTACTTAGGTACAAATGCATGGCACATGTATTCATACCCAAAAAGTTCATTTGAGTTTACATACCTAAACTTTAGCTTCACTGCCAGAATCCTTAGACACTGAAGTTTAGGAATCCAGAGGGCAGGAATTGAGAACCATGCAATGTAATACAGTGGTACCTCGGGTTACATACGCTTCAGGTTACAGACTCCGCTAACCCAGAAATAGTGCTTCAGGTTAAGAACTTTGCTTCAGGATGAGAACAGAAGTCGTGCTCCGGCAGCGCGGCAGCAGCAGGAGGCCCCATTAGCTAAAGTGGTGCTTCAGGTTAAGAACAGCTTCAGGTTAAGTACGAACCTCCGGAACGAATTAAGTACTTAACTCGAGGTGCCACTATACTGCCTTTTGGTGATCAGTAGGTGCGAATCCTTTCCTGTTTCCCCCCTCTTCTGGTTTGATAAGCACAGTACATCACCACTAATCAGTGGGGAAAGTACACACTGAAAAGCAAAAGCAATCCAAAAAAAGTGTATTTGTCCAAGCATTGTTACACTTAATTCAGCTACCTTGGTTGAGCCATAGGAGTCTTTTATGCTAAAGTGGCTTCCCTGTCGTAAAGCTGCTGGGCCCAGCATATGCTGAGCTATGCTTATGATTCATAATAATTGTGCTAATGTGTTTAGGTGGGGGAGGACTCTGCTCAGGGTGGGGTTGAGATGGGGTTAGCCACTGTGACCTTCATATCCTTTCAGGCTCCTCATTCTAAGATATCCGTGATAAAAATGGCAAACTTAACAGGAACTCTTCAGTCAGTACACCTCAGTAGGTACAATGCTTAAATAAAGCATTGCCTAAGCAAGGCAGAGGGGGGAAACTTCAAACTTCAAATGTGGATTAAAAAACTGGGGCTACAGAGGGTTTTTTTTTAATATTACTCAAATGAGGTAGTGTAGCTACTGTATAATTAGCTGTTCTTTTTATTGATAGGTGTTTATGCATAGCAGAATGAGCAAGAGAAAAAAAAAGACTAAGCGAAACAGGAACATTAGGAAAGAGTAATGTGGTGGGATTAAGAGTGTGTGGAATCTTTCCTGGTCTGCATCCGTATTGGAATTGTTTTTAATATGTTGTTAACGTTTTATCACTTGTTTCCAATCCTGGCCTCCTTTGGGAGGAAGGGCAGGATATGAAATAAATAAATAACAAGTTGAAGATGTGAGCTTGTTAAAAGGCACATCAATGTGTCATGTTCAGTTTGAACAAACAAACCAGCAAGCAAGAGAAAGTTTTGTTCAGAGAAGGCAGGGTCAGGAAAAGCTTTGTAGGCTTATGAAAAGTGTACAGGCTACATGGCCTTAGAACTTGCAAGCCTTCTCATTGCTAGTGTTTACTGTTTGGCACCACAGATTTAGCATCCTGGAAATCCCCAGTTCTTTAAGAAAATATACATACAGTGGTACCTCGGGTTACAAACGCTTCAGGTGACAGGCTCCGCTAATCCAGAAATAGTACCTCGAGTTAAGAACTTTGCTTCAGGATGAGAACAGAAATCGTGCTTTGGCGGTGCGGCGGCAGCAGGACGCCCCATTAGCTAAAGTAGTACCTCAGGTTAAGAACAGTTTCAGGTTAAGAACGGACCTCCAGAACGTATTAAGTTCTTAACCCAAGGTACCACTGTAGTTTCAGTGTAGATTGTACCTCACTGGTGTTGGATAACATGTCTTTGGGTGATGGGTTTCCCTTTCTTAAGGCTCTGGAATTTCTCCATTGCCCCATAGAGTCATAAAAACTGCCCCTTGGTGTGTTTGCTTAGCTCTCTATGAGATGCATTTAGTGTCCATATGGCAGGCCAAAAATAAATAAATAATAATAACTAACTAGATTTTTGAACCAGTTAAAAATGAAATAGTATGAGAAGATATTACAAGGGCTCGTGGAGAAAAAGCAATCTTTTAAAAAGTGTTCTCCAGTAAACTTTCACATTGGCTGATTCAATTTCAAATCAAGCTGCAGGGAGATTTTCCATCATTACTGGATGTTTTTGAAAGATAGAAGATGGCCTAGCTCTGGGTGACCATATGCAAAGTTGGGCAGAGATATCTTTAATAGTTGTGTAGAATATAGAATTTAGGCAAGTGTTGCTAATCATAGAGGGATGCAGAATCTGTTAATTTCTCCCCTTTTACATGACCTTTAGAGGGAGGTGTTGTTTCTTTTTGTTGCTGAAGTGATTGCTTGGCCTCGATTTTGTATAGTAGTGCTAAGATGTAGCCCAGTCCATTTCAACATGTAGCGTACTTCATGTAGAGATTGTCTTAAAGAAATTACCCTGTGAGTTGCACTAAGTTAATGGGTCACAGGTTTATCACTTAAGCTCTTAAAAATGAAAGCTTGTGTACAGTTAAGACCAGCACTCCTTTTCTTCTTCTCATTCTGTGCTATCATGGGCTAGGATCTAAAAACATGTTATAGGCATGCTCAGTGGGTTAGGTGCACCCAAGGGGCTATGCTATACAGCTTTCTTCTCTCTCTCTTGCTCTCTCTCAAAAAATAAAAAATAAAAAATCTGCCTTCTCCATTCTGTTATTTTTGAAACTCAGGGAGTTGTCCAAAACCATTGCAGCACTGACAGGTCAGGGGGCTGCTGATTGATTATCATAAGTTCCGTGCCCCCTTGGGTACACAAGTTCTGTGGATCCTGGTTTCCACTCAGAAAGTGAAACTTTGTTTATATGCTTGTTTGTCTCACTCTACTTTTGATGTGCTATGATGTGTAGTACTTCAGAATGGCTCTCCTGATAATTTTAATTATTATTATTTCCTCCTGCTGCTACCTGTCTATTGCATTCCTGTAATGTCCTTTTGGAATTTCTTCTTGCAGTTCCTTTCTGGTGTAGATGCCTGGTGTAAAATGTGCAGTGAAGGAGGCCTCCCCTCTGAAATGCAAGACCTTGAACTGGCCATCCATCATCATCAGTCCCTTTATGAACAGGTCACCCAAGCCTACACGGAGGTGAGTGTTTACGGAACAGACTTTAATAACCACTAGCAGGTTAGACAGTGAAAATTAATGAAAATTGTTGGATATGCCTCTGAGGTGTGGAGGTATTAGCTGAGTAATATGTAGGACATATTTATCTGACTTTTCATTTCCATGCTGATGTGACTGTTTAAGCACCTTAACTAATGAGTCTTCTGTAAGCAGACAAACAGTGGAACCCTCTGCATTACAATCCAGAAACATCTACCCCACTTTCTCCCCAGAAAGCACTTTATAGTATTGCAGTCTGAGCACAATTATTAGAAAATAAGCCCCACTGTACACAGTGGGACTTAACGTCTGAGAAACCATGCCCACGATTGTTCCGCAAATTAGGCACCAGGGCTTGGGATTCTAACAGTAATTAAGTGAACCTGTGGTAGAATCTCAGCACAGGGTGAGCTATGTGACTATCACATCTCAAATAGTCCTCAAAGGTCTCTTGTCCCCTGCTTCTGAAGACATTCATTCATTCTTGAAGTGATGAATATTCTCCAGTTTTGCTTGTTCATTGCACTATTGGTGAATTTTAATGATGCGTGAGCAGAAGGAACTCTCTTCAGTCGGTAGAGCTGCCAGATGATTATCCATATTAACCCCTGCTTCTTTAACTATTCTGTTAGTACTGTCTACGTCCAGCCTACTATTTTGCTCTCTTCTCAATATAATGAGTGAACATTATACTGAGTCACCTAATCCATGAAAAGCAGACTGAGAGGTGATGTGCCAGCTATCTTTAATTATCTGAAGGTCTGTCACGTGGAACTTGGAATGAGCTTGTTTTCTGCTTCTCCAGAGGGTAGGACCCAAACCAATGGATTCAAGTTGCAAGAAAGGGTATTTTAATAAAGCATTAGAAGGAACTATGACAGTAAGAGCTGTTTAACAGTGAAACGGACTCCCTTGGATGGTGGACTCTCCTTCCTTGGAGGATTTTAAGCAGAGGTTGAAGAACATCTGTCAGGGATTCTTCAGCTGTGATTCCTGCATTGCAGGGTGTTGGACTAGATGATCCTTTGGGTTCTTTCCAACTCTATGATTCTGTGTAACATTATTGTGATCTTAGCTGCCTGCAGTGCTAGATTGCACAGTAAGAGAAACTGTGAAACACTAGACAACCACCACTATCAACTTCTGGTCTAAATAGCCATAACTAGCACAGTGTGTTACCTACACAAATTAAAACCCAAACTCTGTTTTGCTTAAGTAACGTTCTCCAAATAATTTGCACAAAGTAATTAATTTTTTTTAAAAAAAAAATTCTATACTGCTTTATATTTTTAATAAAAATCTCAAAGCGGTTTACAGATATATAATTAAATTGTATATATCCCTAGTACAGTGGTACCTCTAGTTACGAACTTAATTCGTTCCAGAGGTCCATTCTTAATCTGAAACTGTTCTTAACTAGAGGCGTGCTTTCACTAATGGGGCCTCTTGCTACTGCTACGCCGCCGGCACATGATTTCTGTTCTCATCCTGGGGCAAAGTTCTCAACTCGAGGTAACTCTTCCAGGTTAGCAGAGTTTGTAGCCTGAAGCGTTTGTAACCTGAGGCATTTGTAACTCGATGTACCACTGTAACTGTGAAAGAGATGATAGAAGTACAGAAGAAGAAGGAGATAATAACTTGTATAGCTGTTGGATAGGGATCATGATTATGGCAATAAAATGAGTCACCATACCAATAACATTTGGGCTATTGGGTTGGCAAACTGAAAAGTTTGGGAACTTATGCCCAAATACAGGGCATGTACTGTATACACATTATCTTTAAAAAACCAAATCCTTAATTGACTGCTGGAAAAACAAAAACAAAGTTAATAAAAGGCATTATATGCATTTTAAAAATAAAATAATCTCTAAGCAGCAGTGCAAAAATGCACATGTGTGTTCCCTAAAAGTAAGCCAATTTAGAACTCTAGGGGGAAAACTGATCTCTTTTCAGTGTTCTCTGATGATGCTTGCAATTAGCAACCCAATTACAATTTGAACTGAGGGGAGAATGAATTCACCCACTAGTTTGATTGTATAGCCCCATTTTCAACTTATGATACAATACACACTGCAAAGCTGCTCTATAAGTGTATTTTAACCTTGAACAATCCTTGTAAAATGCAAATCACTGACATAAGACATACATGTATTTTTACTTCTTAAAGGGAGCGCTGGAAGGCTTAAATGGCAGGTAGCTGCTTACTTTCTAAATAATTCTTTCAAAACCCATTCATTCATTTGCAGGGGCTTTCAGGACTCACATAATTCATGTTCTTTTTATTGGTGTTTCTATGATATCTATAACAACATTATCAGAACAATTTTTTTAAAAAGCACTGAAGAAAAGCCATTAAACCAAGTATGGATTCCCACTGTGTTCAAAATAAAGTAGTAAATACTGTATGTAACAAAGTATCTAGTGAAGTTCTAATTTGCTTGAATGTTTTCATAATAGGCTTGAAGGAAAATGTTTTAAGTACACTCTTTTGGGTGTGAGCCTGCTGTGTTGCATCGGTATAAATTAATGGCAATTCCATTTTTCCATATACAGTTTTCACCAACATTACAGCTTAGAACAACCCCCACTTATAGGCAGTTTTTAAAAGGAAACACTGAAGAGAATTCACCCATGTTTTCTTAAGACAAAAGTGAAGTTTGTGAATTAAGTTTCTGAACCTTAGGAATAAATATCCTTCTGAGTTTGCCTTTTCACAGGGAAAGAAAGAAAAAAAGTGACCCCATTTAATTACATATGTATTTTTAAAACACAATTACCTGAACAATTTTATAACATCAAACTTGATGGATTCACCCCCCCCCCCTTTAATCTTACAGGTAAGCCAGGATGGAAAGGCTTTGCTGGATGTCTTACAGCGTCCCTTGAGTCCAGGGAATTCGGAATCTCTTACTGCCACAGCTAATTATTCCAAGGCTGTTCACCAAGTTTTGGATGTGGTCCATGAGGTCTTGCATCACCAACGGCGTTTGGAGAGCATCTGGCAGCACAGGAAGGTCCGGTTACATCAGAGGCTTCAACTTTGTGTTTTCCAGCAAGATGTTCAGCAGGTAATGTAATTTCTCAGGCATGTGAAACTGAAACTTGGAGATTAGTTCATTGTGGCCTGAAAATTGGCTTGGAGTTTCATCTGGAAAGCCTCATGAAACAATATTTTTATCACCTGATGCTGTTAGGCTGATATACTGAAATATAAAACAGCTTTCATAGACTTTTACCATATCATGTGCCACCATTAATTACAAAATTATTATAGGAAAGCTTTTAGAAATTATTTTGGAATTTGTCTTTGTGAGTAGGTAATTAGCTGTCAAACCACTGTCTATGCCTGAAGGACAGTTAAATGAAAAAAGCAACAGTGAGAGTGGAATGAATTATATCCCTAGGTTATTACCTAGATGATTTCAGCATTATATAATCACGAGGGGTGTGCAGAAAGTGAACTGGAAATCATTGTTTACCTTTCCTTAGAATATGAGAACTATGGCACAGTTGTCAAAATTAACAGGCTGTTGAGCTGGTTTTTACATAACATGCCTGGATTAATAAACCATGGAGAAGTAGCCAATATTGTTAATTTATTTCTCTGCGTTGATACTGACCTATTTGTCTTATGTGGACCATGGAAGGGTGATGTTGGCAGATAATGGTATGTACAACATTTAAATATGAGCAGGTGGATGAACTCTGGTTATGGTTGACATTATTAGGTCCAGGTGTTGCCAGAGCAGACATAGGAAAAAAGTTGTCCTAAACAAACCATAGTCTCTCAACCTTAACCTCGCCTCCTCACCTGGAAAGATCAGTGTCAATATTACAATACTTACAGGGTTGTTGTAATGATTGTGACAATATAATGTTGGTGAAATGTTTAAACATTCAAAAGCTCAGTTAAATTCTACATATCATCATGATCATCACCTTTGGCACCACTTCTGTAGGCTGCCCATTGTCCCCACCACAGCTGTTATTTAAGATATCATGGCTGCCTCTAAGATCTCCATCTTCTTTTCCCAACTTTCTTCCCCTTCCCTCAGCAAGTAAATGTTCACATTTAGGAGTTATTGTGCAGAACCAATATGTACAAGAAACACAGAAACCAATATTGATTCAACAAAACTGGGAAATGTGTCTTTAATCCTTTCTAAATACAGTGGTAAGGAAATACCCTTTGTTTCACTAGAATACAGAGACAGATGTTTGTGTTTTCAATTACAGTATTGATTTGGTTCTCAAACCTTTACACTAATCTTGCAATAAGATCTACATGTTTTGAGAAGGCATAAATGTCACAATGCATATATTTTGGTGTGTAGTGCTACAAATTGCTGCCAGTGGCTTAGCTTCTATGCCTGTACAGATTTCTACATAAATGGAAGTTTATATTGTAAGAGTAGTGATGGTAGATCCACACATACTAGCGATACATTGTGAAATGTGCTATCCCCTACCCAATCTGCTGATGTATGCATGCACAACGGAGATGGTATTGCTAAGATACTGTACATTGCAAAACCAGACCCATGCCCACTTATCTGTGGCATTATATCACTATGTTTTCTGGATTGCCAGAAATGACCCCATGAACCATGATTATATATTCATTTTATAGGTCTCCTCAACGGCAGTGAAAAATACATGAAACCAATCAATAAAAAATTAAACATGTAAAAATAACCTCAAACACATCATCAGAAAGAAACATAAAGCCACATTATAACCACAAAACTGCAGAGCACATTTTTCTGTTCCAGAAACCTTTTAACTGGGGAAAAGATAGGTTCTCCATCCTCCAAGTTCCTGAAGCAGGACAGTGTAGCAGCCAGCCAGACCTAGGCAGGGAGTTCCATATGATGGAGCATAGGATTATAGAGAGCTGCCTTATGCCAAGTGAGACCATTTTTCAATCTAGCTTAGCACTGTTGATGCTGACTGGTAGCAACTCTCTTGGGTTTCAGGCAGGAGTCTTTCCCACTGGATATACCAGTTACTGAGCCTGGGACCTCTTGCATGCAAAGCACGTGCTTTGCAATTGAACTATGGCTTTTGGCACCTCTATAAAGAAACTTCAATCCTGCCTTGCCTCATGTCTATGCATTGTCAGCGGAGGGAGGGCAGCATGCATATGAAAGACATGATGTGTTTGCATGTTACAGGAACATGTGCAAATCTCCTTTGAGACATCTCAAGTAGTACAGCATCTGTTCACTTTGCGTCCATCTTGGGTATATTATCCCTAGAAAGTTGGAGAGGATTCTGGTGGGAAGAGGGATACTAGGTCTCAGAATATGCTCTTCCCCCTAATATTTCAAGCATAAGCAAAATGAAGAAACCTCAGTCTCAGGATTACTAGTATTGGTATCACAACAGAGACCAGTGGACTCGTGGTGGATGCATTTTGACAATGTCTTTTGAAGGTTTTGAAGATGTGGCAGCATCTCTGTCCATAATTAACAAATGAGTTCTTTTTGGTTCTAATCACTGTTTGATGCAGTAACTGAGAAAAGCCATCTTGTAAGTAGGTCTCTTATACTACCTGGGGATAAAGGGGTGGAGGTGGGTAGTGAGAATATGTGAGATATAGATAGATGGAGATTTGATCTGCCATTCAGTATAAGGTAATATTTGCCAGAACTGCAGATATTGGTGATACAAGGTGGGACCTGCATCAGCATCATAATGGTGATGGTGATGGTGATGGTGATGATGTTGCAGTATATCCTCATCTCCTAATATAAGTGCTCTAGTTCAAGGTTCTATTTAGCCAGCAGAACCTATCTTTTGGATACTATATTATATGAGTCTCTGGGAAGTTATACACTTTCCTCTTCCCAATTTCAGTTTTCATTTTTTCTTTTCCAAATGATACTCAACATACATTTACTGAAAGGTGTGTTTAAAACCTCTGATTAATTTTTGCTACTCAGTATAGACCTTTTTTAATGTTGCAAGGCATTGGTCCAAGAATATTGCACAGGTGACTATTGATGTTAGACTAAGCAGTTGATAGGCTTCAAATTCTCCACAGCCTGCTAGGAAGCTAAATAAAATTATTCCAAACATCAGACAATGATGCTTAAATAAAGCTCAGTGTAATGCCACAAAACTCTGTTTTTAAATAATTTCATTTTCATGTAATGATATTTCCTCGGGACATTCTATAGGGCTCATTATTTAACCATACCCTGTCATTTGCATAATTTGATTTGAACTTTCATATGAAATTAGTCTCCATCTGTAATTCTTTTCTCCTCCCTAGAGTTGCTAATCAGAACAGATTACTCTGCTTTGTGCTTTAAAGCGGCCCTCATTAGAGTTACCATTACCCTTACTATTTTTCAATATCTATTTATTGAACAGTGTGTTAATGATCCTGTAATTCATTTTTTAAATATAGATTATTAATGTTGAAGTTACATGCTATGTGAAGAAGACACTTACTTATTTCCTCAAATCTCCTGCCAGTCAGTTCCATGGGTCACCTTAAGTTCTTGTATGAAAGTGGGAGAAAAACTTCTACTTTTCCACACTACTCATAACTTGCTAAACCTCTGTTGTATATCCCATTAGTCCTTATTTCTAAACTAATATGTAACATTAGGAAGGGTGCTCCAACTACCTCATAATCACTGATGCACATTTTTGCACCTTTTCGAGTTCTAGTAGTGTCGTTTTGGGAGATGTGGGATAAAAATATATGCGGATCAATATAAAATATAAATGTGGATAAAATATATGTGGCTTCCTGATCATGTATAATTTAGCCCTTATATCATTAGGTTAGATAAAGTGGAATATTTAATTAGAAAAGGTTAGGCCTGCACCAGATGTTCTCCACTGAACTTTTTTGACACATTTGGAGGAATGGGGATGATCAAGAGAGGGTAGTGAAAGGTTCAGGGGGATGGCCAAGAATTCCTTTTTAAAATAATTTAAAAGCAGCAAGTGGCTTGACTCCAAACTCTCCCAGCTGCCAAGTGGTTTGAAATTGGTTGGGTGCATATTCGCTTCCTTGGAGACAACACTACATGGCATAGTGTCATTGCCATGGCATTATATATTAAGAAGAGGGCTGCTCCAGTCATCACAACTGTATACATGGAGGGGCATATTGATGTCACCATTTTCAAAGTGCAGGGCAGCCTAACAACTTGGCGTTTAAAGGAAAAGAACCCTCAGACATTTCATTTAATTGTAAGTAAGTGATCGCTCCCTCCAGAACTAAATATTTGCACATAGATCCCTAACCAACTTTCCTGAGAGACATAACTGCTGTGGAGGTGATGAAGGGGACCTTCTATTGACCCTGAGTCTCACAGGGCCTGATCCAATATAATTTCCCCTTTTCATATAATTAATTTCCAAATACAGAAGTGATGGGGGGCAGGGAAGGTTGAATTTCCCTTCGTGATGTCAAAAAGGTCAGAGGCAAATCTAATGTGGAACAGTCAGAGCTTCCCACCCTGGCTCACCAACATTCTGAAGGCTTTTGTCTTCCATTAGGCCAACAAGGAATTTTAGATAAAAGCAACTTGGGTAAATCAGCGTTCTGCTGCATTACGTTTTAAAAGGATAATATCTGTTTTTTATTATTGAAATATAAGGAAGGCTATTAGGTTATTTGAACATTTGGAGTTGGCATCTTGACCAATGCGTGGAAAGTAGATGTGGTTTGTGGCAGTCTTGGAATAAAGAAGAACATCAGCACAGAGAAGTGGATGCTAATGTGATAAATTTATTGAATTAAGAGTTCTGAGCCTTTGGGTAATGCCACTGACTGGCCCCTTTTAAGCTATTATAAGAACTGTAAGGATTTTAAGTCTTTGTAAAGCAAAAGAAAAAAGAAAAACAACCAACAGCTTTCTGTAGAGTACTCTTGCTTCTTTCTTATATTCTGTGAGAGGGAACACATTTTCTATATTTCTTTGCAGAAACATGCACATATTCAGTTATTTATAGCTCATCCATCCACACACAGTTTGGAAACATTGCTATACAAGAAGCAAGTTCAGCATTAAAAAGTATGGTTCCCTTCTCAATTGACAGTTTTAGTTACTACTCCCCTCTCCTGCAATTTATTAAGACATAATTATAAGAGCACAGAATATGATTGAAGGTGGCTGGGGAAATGTACAAAAAATGTTTTGTTTTTCTGTGCAGTATTTTTAATAGCACAGTTGGTGACATTTGTCACATTAAGTACATAATCAACAAATTAGGAATTTACCTAGGGAAAAATATGGTATGTCAACAGGCAGTAGAGGTCAAAATGATACAAACTGTACATGGCATTTAATCGGCACATGATAATGAAATAGCAATCTTTCAAGATACACATAACATTATCTTGAAAATGCTCCAAAATGATGAAGAAAACAAACTGGCCTTTTAATATTTTTAATGGTTTTTCTGTCTGCCTTTTAGGATGTATACTTTCCTAAGGTGGGTTACAGCAGATCAATACAATGCAACATTAACATCCCAACAGGCTGAAAATGCAGGAAAAAAGCATAATTCTTTGTAGTAGCAATCAAATATAGTTACACCATAACCAAAAGCTACTGCCCATTTATTCTTCAGAAAGAATGAGCGGGTTGGTGGTGGTAGTCAGCAAAACCCTAAGCATGCCTGTGAAGGAGAAAAGATCAGTACTGGATTTGGAAAACAGAGACGTGTGTCATTAGAGAAGTCAAGGCAGCGTTTATGGGATGGTGATCATAGCAAAAAATGAGTTCATAAAAATTCAGAAGTTCCATTTTATAATAGAAAGAGAATTTATATTAGGATGAAGCTCTTGCAGTTTGGATTGTGGGCTTATAAAAAATACCTACATGCTGACTTTAAGGGATTTCTTCAGCTTAATATTGGCAAGAGGATAAAGAAAGATGATTTAAGAGTTGTAATTGCCTCTGCACTTAATTTTCTTCATTAATTTAGTTGTGCTGAGCAAAAGAATATTGATAGGTCTGCAAGGTTGCTCTTCCTTTCAAGGAGAAAGCAGATTGCATGTTCTTTTCAGAGTCTTGGGTGATTATGTATAGGAAGTAGGCCTCTAAACACTGGTAGTGGAGGGGGGAGAGAAAGCAGGATTTGATTAGAAAAATTTTCATAATGGCTCATGGATTAGCTCCCAGACTTTCTAAAAAGAGCTGTTTGCAGTTCAATGTGTGGATATTTTGGGAAAAGATGCTGAGAAAGAGAAGGGCACATAGATGGTAGAAGAATCTGTAAAGACTTTTCAGTGTTACGATCCATCCCAGTAAGCTATGCTTGCATATATAAGAATTGTATGGGACATTTTTCATAAGCAGAGAGAATTTTCAGAGATAATTTATTACACGGTGCTAATAATGTCATGCCTGATGTGACTTTGAATTTAAGGCACGGTAAGCGCTCTTTTGCCATGCATATGTTGTGGTTGTAGATTAAACAGATTCTGCTGATTAGTAGACCCATCCAAGTCTTCTCCAATATTAAACTGAACTTTGGACCAAATTCTAGAGCAGCGGTTCTCAACCTGTGGGTCCCTAGATGTTGTTGGACCACAACTCCCATCATCCCTGAGCTCTGGCCTTGCTAGCTAGGGGTGATGGGAGTTGTAGTCCAACAACATCTGGGGACCCACAGGTTGAGAAAGGTTGTTCAAGTGCAAATTCAGCATTTGCTCCTGTATTCTCACTTTTGGATCTTATGGGACATGATAAGAGATGGCAGAAATGACTCCTCAAAATGACACAGCAGTAACTGAGGTCCTGGATACTACTGCATATGTTGACAGTTCAACTCTAGGGATAGATAAAATGTGAGAACTGCAGCTCCCATTGTTTCCAGCAGCCTTTAATTCTGTGGCCAACATGTGTTCATGTGCCTGCTGTGGCATTTCTTGGACTCTTCCCTAGTACTCTCCTCACAACCCTGCTTCTGGTAAGTTGCAACATATGTTGAAAATGGCATAGAGAGCTTCAAGAACACTATGTGCTGCATGTAATGAGGCCAATTTTCATATCCATTTCAGATTTGACCAGACCATGGATAGTCTAGGGTATGATCAGAAATGGATTTGAGGAAACATGTTCAGAGCTTACTGAATTAGATAGATTTGTTGCTTTGCTAGTACATGGTGTTTAAAGAGCAAGAAGTAGAGTGGACGTATTGCCTGCTGTTATTCATCTCACCTAGAATTGCCAGATTCAGGCCACAAGCATATTGTTCCAGGTTACATAGAAAATCCAGGTGCAATATGAGCACCTAGCATACACAACCAGGCACTGGACCCCTACTGACCCCTATTTTTGACTCTGTATCTGCATTGCAATTGTCAGGGGCACTGGCACACTGAGGGGCATTAAACCCAAGGCTATATACCAGAAACAGACTGGACCAAAAGTTCTAATAAGATGGATAAAGACCTGCCTGGAGCTTTATCCTTACAAGTAAAAAGGTGTAGCAGAATGAGTGTGAAGAGAATAGTATTTATTGATTGGTGCGAATATTTCCATCTAAAGCAGCATGTTATATGATGCTGCATTTACCTTGTATTCTCTAATGGCCCTTAAGGGTAGCTGAATTACATAGCTTCAGGCTGGAATTGTTTAGAAGTGATGGATTTGCTATTGGCAAGCTAGTCATTTCTTATAAAACATACAGGAATCCTGTGGGCTGATGTTTAATTGTTTTTAACTGTCTGTACGACAGGCAGTATTTCCCCCTGATGTGGCCATTTGTCTGCAGTTTGAGCGTCTACTACAGTTCTATCAGACATTGTCTGTTCTGCTCTGAGGAATGGAAGGATCAGTGATGTTCTGTCCTGTCCTGGTGATAGTGCTAGTATAAAACATTTGCCACCTGACAATATTACAGATGTTAACCTGTAAAACTCTGAGCCTAATTTTGCAATGTCTGAAGGGGGGAAACTCTCTGCAAATAAATGTTGTGTTATTATATATATGAGGAGGGACCATAAATCTGTGCCACAACACATATTTTGCATAGAAAATGTCCCATGTTCCTTCCTCGGCATCTCCAGTTAAAAGGATCAAAGCAGATGATGTGCAAGCAGCAAGGCCTCTCCTTGTGACTCTGGAAGGTTCCTGCCAGTCAGAGCTGACCATAGTGGGCTATATGGGCAAATACTCTGCTCTGGTATAAGGCAGCTTCTTTACTGGTCTTTTCTTATTAAGATTGTAGATGGCATCCTTCTTCTAATGAGAGTTTCTAACACCTATTTATAATATTTTTAGGTCACTTGTAAGGGTAAAAGCCCTCTCAAGGTGACCTAAAAGATAAACCAAAGCTGAGTAGATAAACCCAGCAATAAACAATACATCAGCAATCTCCATAAAAATGTTAAATACAATAATAAGATATGATTGAAACCATCAAGCCAATAAGCACCTCAATAGAACATCAAAGAAAATCAGGTTTGTTCTCAGAAATAGAAGGGCAGATCTTGCAGTGCTGAGGATTGAAACTATTTCTTAAGGTGTATTTTGTCTTTGGTATTAATTTTTGAATTAAACCAGATCTTAATTTCTGGTCAAATTCTGATCTCATTTTTTGTTACTAAGTCATTCACAGAACCTGTAGTGAAAATTCACTTACTGTCTTGGTTCTGTGTTTTATTAAGAAGTCTTCTAAGTGCCAATAAGAACAGTTTAGTTTATTTGTGACTCAGCTATTGTAAGTCATTAATAATGGCAGGAAAAGCCAGAGGATAAATTGCTTTGTATTTAGAAGTGTTTTTCCCTTTCTAATAGACCTTTATTTGACATTACTCTTCCATGATAAATGGGGAAGAGAAAAGAGGGGGAAATCTATTTCAAGCAGTGGCTTTTAAATAAACAAAAGGAGATTTTTTTGTGTGTAATTAAGTTGGTGAGCATTATTGGCCATTATGCAGGATTAGGATTTAGTAAGCCTCCTTAGATTTTTTTCTCAAGACTTTTTTTCTTTGTTTTTTATTTTGTTATTAGCATTTCTGAAACCAAGGTCCTTCTAAAACTAAGAGGGTTGCATATTCAGCATATATAGTGCTGGACTGATATGTGGAACCCACTGAATTCCCTTTTATAGTTGTACCTTGGTTTTCAAACAGCTTAGTTCTTGAACATTTTGGCTCCCGAACACCACAAACCCAGAACTGAGTGTTCTGGTTTGCAAACTATTTTTGGAAGCCGAATGTCCGATGCACCTTCCGCGGATTCCAGTTGAGTGCAGGAAGCTCCTGCAGTCAATCGGAAGCCGCACCTTGGTTTTCAAACGTTTTTGGAAGTCGAATGGACTTCCAGAATGGATTCCGTTCAGGAACCAAGGTACGACTGTGTTTTCCTTAAAAGGCAGAAGATTCCATAACATCTGTTTATTGAAGAAATTCACAATGTTCTCTCTACATTTTCATTTTAAATTGTAGCTAGACTGTGGATTTCAGCCACCAGAGAATGGTGCCAGTATTACTTCTTTTTACTTAACAGCCAGGTCTTCTGCTGTTGAATGGGATGCTTCCTCTCCAATCCATCCTCCAGAAGTACACTTTTATTTATTTATTATTTTAGAAAGGTACTGACTTTGCTTCATGTTGTAGAATTAGAGTGCATTCTTGAGGCACTGTCCCCTCCCAGAGCTGTGCTTCCCACACCCTCCCAGTTTTTTGGCAGGATAATTGTCTCTTTTAATTTGTGACGTGCTAGTCAATGACAGCCTTCGTTTGAGGAATGACAACTTGTTTTGAGAACAGGATCAATGGGACCCTTTGATAAATTCAGGCAGGGCAAGTACACAGCAAAAACCTGATTCTGAAGAGCCCTCCAAAGTCTACTCATTCAAGACTTTCCCTGGCTTTGGATGGATTTTTCATGATCACAATCACCCTATAATTGCTTAAGTGATCCTGAAAAACCCCCAGCCTTTATAGTAACATGACCCTTCAAGAGTTAAATATTATAACTTTGTATGGACTAGAGTTAGAGTCCACCCCTCTACCCATCCAATAGTAAAGAAATAAGCTTGTCTGCCTGCAATAAGAAGGGAGAGTTTGTTTATTCTGAATTTTTATTGATGTCTAGAGCAGGACTGGGTGCTTTCTGCTAAAGGTTGAAATAAAGAGATAACTTAATGTGATCTTAAAAAGTATCTATCTTAAGATACTCTTTACTCTTTTAAAGCACGTACTATACAGTACTCAAAATCTTTTTCTTGAATACTTACTGGTAAAGGATGAAAATAACCCTAAAGGAATATAAACATTGTTGTGCATACTACAGTTAGCTGGTTGGCTGGCCAGCTAGGCCTAATTTCTTATTTTTCAAATGTGTGCAGCTGAGCATGAGGCCACATTTTTCTGTGGACAGAAAAATAAACCAGCAACCAGCAAAAATTCCAATTGCTTTTCATATAGTTTCCAATTAGTCCTTTATATTGTGACCAGTTAACAAGTTTTCCATTGATTATCCAACCAGAAGGAAAATCTAAAGGTTAGGAGCAAGATGAGAAGGAGGGACCCTCAAGGAGGAATTAATGAACACACCCAAAAGGATCGCCCCCCTTCCCTTCATAGTGCATAGTTTTAAGCCAATAGAAAGCCTTTCACATGTTTGTTCTTTTAGGGTTCACATGGGAACTACATAGCTGTTGCAGCTGACTGGTGCTGTGTAGCTTTCCAGACATGTCCCTTTAAACCTTGAAAATTGTATAGCCCCAGTGACAATTTCTTCCGGTAGTGGTAGAAAAATCATTTTTATGCACAGTCAAAAATGAAACTGTTTTGGCTCAGATGTGCACTGGAAGCACCCTCTGCTGGTTGTAATTAGAACACATCAATTGTGTGACCCAAGGTCCTGTAAATATTAACAATGGATGGAGATTATCAGAGTTATCTTCCGTGAAGAAGAAGAGAGCTTGGATGGGGGCATCACTCTTTCCAGTGACCATCACACACTGAGCGTTTCCATATACTTATTGATGATTGAAAGTTGATAATGAATAATATTGCAGGCATGGGATACAGGAAACCTCAGTAAATACCTTGTTCGGAGTTTCCAGTGAAGGTCATAAAGTAGTGATGTCATATATGTCTGACACTACTTCTTCCTACAAACAAAGAAGCCAAGAAAGTTACATTGTTTTGGCTAAGAATGCAATCTCCCCACCCCAATGAAAACATTTTGTGTGTTGTGTATCTATTCAAAATACATAAGAAATTGCATAGCTTCCTTGTAAATATATAGAAAATAATTATTTTCAATCAGTGGGAATGCCATTTAGGTTTTCTCTTTATAATATTTTAGGTCAATGGACATTTCCTACTTTCAAATAATATGGCTCTGCTTTCAACTTCCACTTTTTGCTTAGATTGGATTATAGTAGAGGATGTGAAGACTCCCTGATGAGGAGAAAGGATGTTAACAGAAGTATTAATAGATTTAATAACAGCGGAGCTAGCTAGTAACTGTTCAGTCATTCCTGTTATTACAAGCCATGTACAAATACTAGAGCAAAGACATATTAGAAGAAAAACCATTCATATTTTGGGTTCTCTTATCTCACATGTGTAGGAGTTCATTCCAAGAGGGAAACTGAGGTGGCAGTTTCCTCTGATAAACCCCATAAAATGTTCCTGATCCATCAAACAGCAGCTACCACTGTATCCCAACATTAAGTAGGATAGTGGACCATTTTCTTTTAAATTGGTATATGGCCTACATTACAAAATTCCTAAGTGTTATTGTACTATACCCACCAAAGAAATAATGCAAAGTTTATTTTTAAAATGCAGTTTAAAGAATATCTTGTTCTGTGGAATATAAATGTAGCCTTATTGTGTGCATATTTACACAGGAGTAAATACCAGGCAGAAAGGAACCTGCACATATCATTTACAGGAGGCTTGATAGTCATACTAAGGATTAAGGTACTTGATGTTCAGCTGTTTCAGCTTCCCAGGTGTCCTAGATGGAGGCAAGCCAGCTCAGTTTACAATCTAAGCCAGAAAAGACCTTTAGGAAGAAATGTTGCTCAGTAGGAAAACTACTATTTCTCCTTAGCACTACCTAAACAGAATCTACCTCTCTAGTTTCATATAGCATATGTGGTTGCCGACAGACATCTTAAAAAAACAGCCTTCATGGGCTGGTTGGGACTGATGGGAGTTGTAGTCCAAAACATCTGGAGGGCACCAACTTGTCAAAGGCTGTTATAAATAATAAAAGATCAAAAGAGCTTAGGCAAGAAGGCCAATGTGATACACCCCAAAGTTCAGAGTATTGCAGCATACCTGCATGCTAGAAGCTGAAACACAGTTCAGGAAGTTGGTGTGGTTCTCATGACCAGAAGGGTTTCTCTGTAGGTTCTGATAGTGCCCTTTTCAGCAGACAGGTAGCAAACAGGCTGGGTGGGTAGGCGTTTGTATATTTCATTATAACATTCATTTTTTTTTGAATGTGAGAAGGAACCAAGTGCCTGAAATATCTCAGTAGCATCTGGGGCTAACCAGGAGTTGAATAGAGCATGGGTCATTAATGAACAATCCAGCTGTCCTTCCTTTCTGTCTTTCTGGTTGTAGAAGATTTTGCTCTCTGTGTTCTCAAACATCATTCTACTGTTGGGTGGAAAGGAAGGCCAGCTAGTTGGTCAGCTTGTGAGAAGGGCTCCTTCTGCTTGTTACACATTCTGTCAGCTATCATGGTTCAGCTGCCGCTGGTGCCAGTTTTCTAGAAGACCTGAATTATGGCATCAAAATTTATGGCTACTACTGTTCTTCTGTAGCATTTATTTATATCCATGTCATCTCGAATCATCTGCATATATGGTATAACTGTATTTTATTTAAAAAGCATGGGCTTCTAATAATGGATGGATGCTTTTGATGTTACTTGTAACATTAATTTTTTTACTACTTGGGAGAAGCATCTTTTACCTGCCGTGGCAGAGGTGATTTTTTTTGGGAAAGATAATATTTTGAACCTCTTGCATATAAGGTTTGCTGGGATCAGTTACAGTGAGTAGATTGGAAGCTGGTGTTACATTAACAACTGGTGTCGTCCAATGTTGTATGGTTTAAGACCTCAGCCTTAGACTCTTTAGATTAAACATTGAAACAGCCATCTCCCTTCTTCCTAAAATTAAATCCTTTACTTTCAGTTCAGATTTATTTTAGATACTCTGCCTTGGGATAGGCTGCTCATATGAAGTGAATCATTGCACATCTAAGACACAAGAACTTGAATGGAAGGGCAACATAGTAGATGTAACTGTCTCCCCTATATGATGATAGTGGTGGTGGTTTTCTTTTAAAAATCCCAGTAATTTAGAACAAATTCATTTCTGCTGCAAAACATGTAGCATATGATGGAAATAAACAGATAACAAGTATTCAATAACAGCAATTTATCAGTAAATAGCCGGGGGGGGGAGCCTTTTACTTTGGATTCTGAGTAGATTTGTCTCTGAATGGTGTTGAGTGTTAGATAAACTCTTCAGGCTATTGAATCCACTTATATGGAATGGTGTTGTTTCTAAGTACTGCCCACAGATAATTGGATGTTTTGTGTTGAACAGCCATGAGAGATAATTGGATATTCTTCTTCTCTGTCCAGGTATTGGACTGGATTGAAAACCATGGGGAAGCCTTCCTTAGTAAACACACTGGAGTGGGAAAATCCCTGCATCGGGCACGAGCTCTTCAGAAAAGACATGACGATTTTGAAGAAGTAGCACAGGTAAGCAAGTGACAAATCTAAGCAAATTGCTTTGACAGAGGATACCATTGTACTGATTTATTGTGTTGTTTCCAGGACTCTGAAGTGCTCTGAGGTTTCTTTTCAAACATGTGAAATAAACTGTTTTGTTGGGATCTTGGGGTGAAAACCTATAATGTTTACAGGTTGAGTGCTCACGGAAAAGAGATGGAGGAAACTTCGAAGTACAGTGCCAGGAGAGTCTAAATTTAGATTAGTGTTCAGTCTTTCTTTTTCCTTTTCTTTTTCAGTGTGGAATGGTAGATGCAGTAAAGTGGGTAGCAGCAGAGCAACTACAGGTTTTCTTGGATTATATAGCCTATCTCAGTCCTTTCCATGCAGGATTCTTGCCTGATTATGGCTGGAAGCAACTTTCACAGCCTTGGTAAATGATTTGTACCTAGAGGATGACTGGGGAAATGCTGTTGATCAGAAGCATTTGAGATTGTACTTTGTTCTCTTGCATCATTTGACTTGTAGGATGGGGATGTCAAGGCTGGCACTCCAGTGATTTAGTTCATTCTGTCTGTTCATACTTAGGAAGACTAGGAGAGCCCAATGGGAGTTAAATAAAAAATAAATAACTTTCATATTTGGCCAGTGTAATGTGACAATGACTCAGGAATTGTAGCTTACATGTGCAGAGGCATGATGATATTTAAACTGTGTTTCACCAATTGTATTAACTGACTTATCATTTTCATATATATATATCCATGGGAATTAGTCCACAAAACAATTTGATGTCAGAATAAAGCATAATTCACAAAAAGCACATCAAAGGAATTACTGTTGTTGTACCTTTTTTATAACTAAGGCAAAAAAGAAAAATAGTACACATCCAATCATCTATTAGCCCTCTCTAACTCTAGGTTCTATAAGCTGCAGTAACCACAAAAACTACCTCTCATGCTGTGGCTTCTCGTTGGGCATCCAGCTTATTCAGTCAACATGGCGCTATCCCATTCTCCAGAAGATATTAGCTTAGCCTCCAGTATGATGGCTTCAAATTACTTCACAGTAAGGCTTTTCATTCTCACAGGTACCAGTATGTACCTTTGAAAGTCAATTTAGCAAAGATAATAATCTGAAGGATCTTAAGGATCTTAATAGTCTATTGTTCTTACTGCTATATTCTTGAGACTAAAAGATGTTATACCATCTCTTGATTTCTTCCATTGGCTCCTGTTTATACATTCAATCTTATTGTCATGATTAATTCATTTCTTCCTTGGCATTTACAGCCAGTGAATAGAAGTATGTCTCTTCTTAATTGAGACTTCCCATAACATACATATTGAATTCCTTTGGGCTATTTTTTGATTACTTAAGCATCCTTAAACCCTCCCCCACCCATCGTTTGTCTACTTATTAATGAACTTCCGGAGAGTGTAGAGGTGTTCTGGTCAGAAGAGTAGCTAGTCAAGAAATAAGGGTTCACTCTGTATTGGGTGAGATATCACACCATAATTCACCAAGTAATTAGCGCACAGTTGTCTGTACCACATTTGTAATAGAAACAACACAAAACAACCTATTTTTTGTATTGGTATTTGGAAAAATATATTTGGTTTCATTTGGGAAAGAAGTAAGAGAACACAGGAAGCTACCAGTCTCAGGAAGAAGGAATGAAACCTTCAGGTGCACAAGCGGCAAGCTTTTATTGAGCCCAATGCATTTCAAACTGAGCTCTTCCTTTAGGGCACTATGAATATAAATAATATGAACCTGAAGAAAAGAATGGGCGTATTCCTCTTGAGTATGCTCCATTATAAATGGAACATACTGCTGATTTTCAAAGTGCTATGTGACACTTTCATGTTCAGAATGTGAGATGTTTGGCTTTTGGAAGTGAATAGGAATATGCATGCACAATAAAGGAATTTTTTTGCATATGCCCCAACCCATTATATGTGTGCTAAAAAACATCTTTACTGCACATCCACATCTCTGTTTGCTAAGTTTTCATACTGGCCAAGATCTTATTCATCTGCCAGGAGAGTCCATTTTTCCCAGCCATAATGAAACTATGTGTGTGTACTTAGAATCATAGAATCATAGAGTTGGAAGAGACCACAAGGGACATTGAGTCCAACCCCCTGCCAAGCAGGAAACACCATCAGAGCACTCCTGACATATGGTTGTCAAGCCTCTGCTTAAAGACCTCCAAAGAAGGAGACTCCACCACACTCCTTGGCAGCAAATTCCACTGTCGAACAGCTCTTACTGTCAGGAAGTTCTTCCTAATGTTTAGGTGGAATCTTCTTTCTTGTAGTTTGGAACCATTGCTCTGTGTCCGCTTCTCTGGAGCAGCAGAAAACAACCTTTCTCCCTCCTCTATGTGACATCCTTTTATATATTTGAACATGGCTATCATATCACCCCTTAACCTCTTCTTCTCCAGGCTAAACATGCCCAGCTCCCTTAGCCGTTCCTCATAAGGCATCGTTTCCAGGCCTTTGACCATTTTGGTTGCCCTCTTCTGGACACGTTTCAGTTTGTCAGTGTCCTTCTTGAACTGTGGTGCCCAGAACTGGACACAGTACTCCAGGTGAGGTCTGACCAGAGCAGAATACAGTGGCACTATTACTTCCCTTGATCTAGATGCTCTACTCCTATTGATGCAGCCCAGAATTGCATTGGCTTTTTTAGCTGCCGCGTCACACTGTTGGCTCATGTCAAGTTTGTGGTCAACCAAGACTCCTAGATCCTTTTCACATGTACTGCTCTCAAGCCAGGTGTCACCCATCTTGTATTTGTGCCTCTCATTTTTTTTGCCCAAGTGCAATACTTTACATTTCTCTCTGTTAAAATTCATCTTGTTTGTTTTGGCCCAGTTCTCTAATCTGTCAAGGTCATTTTGAAGTGTGATCCTGTCCTCTGGGGTGTTAGCCACCCCTCCCAGTTTGGTGTCATCTGCAAATTTGATCAGGATGCCCTTGAGTCCATCATCCAAGTCGTTGATAAAGATGTTGAATAAGACCGGGCCCAAGACAGAACCCTGTGGCACCCCACTAGTCACTCTTCTCCAGGATGAAGAGGAACCATTGATGAGCAACCTTTGGGTTCGGTCATCTCATCCTATTTTACATCTCATCCTATTATTTCCTTCTAGCTAGTCTCACTGTCTCTACAAACATAATACCTCCTTCAGAAATCTACAAATCCCAGTCTTGTTTTTTAGGGAATCCTGTTACAAAGTTATTTTAATGCAAAATGTTAGGTCCCCTGAAAGCTTGATCAGAAATAGGAAACAGGGTTAGAGATTCAAGCAGAGTATTTTTGTTTTGGAAACTGATAATAGTGCTTTGACATGACTGTTTGAAAACTTGTATATAAGGTTATTTAAGAGAAGGTTTTAAAGGGACTGTAGAGGAGGACAGAGAAACATCCTTCTGTCTCTCCTGTCCTCTTGCTTCATGTGGATAGGAACTGATCATCATGGCAGGGAAGCAATGGGAACAGAAGGGCTTTCCTGCTATTCTGCTCAATATCAAAGACTGCTTATGCCAAGCCAGAGAGAACCAGGGGATCTCCCTGTCCCTTCTTTCTATATGTGAGGATGCTAAGCCAGAATTGTAAATTTTAAAAATCCTATTCTGTTTTTAAAATAGGTGGCAAACATCCTGGATACAGGAAAGAGGGTTTCATTGTTTCGGTTTTGTAATATTTTGCTCTATCGATCCAGAATGTCAATTACCGTTTCAGAACATGGCTCTTCTTCCCACTATTGACCATATCCCCCTATTGACTTCAATAGCAGCTTGACCTGTGCCTTGTCTCTGGATAGATTTACACAATTTACACCAGAATCTTCTTACTAATTTATGGGGAATGTCTGAAATGTGACCGCTGAATGCTGTGTGTCACTCTGGGACATATATAGCTTGAAACCAGGAAACTCCCACATTGTATCAAAGGTTAAAGGTTTGTGAAAATAATACTCATTTCTTTGGAAAAGTGTGATAGGAAAGTGCAGAGGCCAGACATTTGTCAAAGCTAGGATTCCTTTGAAAAATTGTATCTTGTGTTGGATATAATTTATTATGCGGTTTGGGAAGGAATTTCTATGTTATCCACTGGTTTCTTGATGATAGTCACTTGTTTTGCTCAAGCTATCTGTCTGTTTTCAAAGTTAAATGTTAACTGTGTAGATTTAGGACTAATGGGTGGGGGAATAGAAATGGGAGGGGCATTTTGTGAGGTCAGATGGAAGTACTCTTTCCCATAATTTTTATATTTATATTTCTAATTATTTTTTTAAAAAAATAATAATCACAGCTACAACCAATGTTCTTCAAATGTGCTACAGTTTGATAATCAAGCCACTGATCTTGCTGTGAACCTGGTCCTTCTTCACAGAAACTGTAACATAAAAGTCTGAATATAAAAGGTGATTTCTTGCTCTGTTGATTCCAGAGCATAAGAAATACTGAACGATTAAGACGTAACTCTGAAGTATCCTGGATCCCCAGAAAGGTTTCTGAATTAAATCTGATCCTTAAGGATGTCTCTCCAACTCCTCATTGCATTTGTAGTGCCCCTGATATTTCCTCCCCGCCCCCTCTGCTGTTGCATTAGATTTATGAGTTCATTCTGATGACTTGTTGTGGCTTATTTGCATCTCAAAAAACCTGGGCACACAAGCAATTAGTTTGCATGACTAGTATAATATGGGAGCCACATGACCATGGGCTCCTTCCATGAAAAGAAAAAATGCATCTTCTACCTTGTGAGAAATGAAATTGTCAGCAAGGCAATTGAGTTTGTTGGACCTTACATTCTTGGCAGAGCTTGAGTTCCAACAGACATCAGGGTAGTTGAAGTCTCCCATGACTACTATAGCTCTCCTTTTTGAATGTTTGGTAATATCATTCAAGTCCTCAATCTGGCTTAGAGGTCTATAGTAGACAGCCACAGTAAGGTCACTGTTGTTTCCCTCCCCTACAATTTTTACCCATATATTCTCAATCTGCTTCCATGCTCCCATGTCATGGATTGCTTCACAAGTATAGACTAGACTGGATGGATTGGAGGCTGCCTGCACTTGATGGGGTTGCACTCCCTCTGAATGAGTGAGTACGTAGCTTAAGGGTATTCCTGGATCCTTTGCTGTTGCTTGTGGCTCAAGTGGCCTTGGTGGCATGAAGTGCCTTCCATCACCTAGTGGCTCAGCTGTGCTACTGTCTGAACAAGGATAGATTAACTTCTGTTGTCTATGTTCTGGTTACCTTCAGAAGGCTGCCTCTTAATATAGTTCAGAAACGTCAACTGGAATTTGGTGGCCAGATTGCTCAATGAGGCAGGGCAATTTGGTTTCCAGGCCCGATTCAAAGTGCTCTTCTTGACCTATAAAGCCTTAAACAGCTCAGGACCTCAATGCCTCAAGGAGTGCCTCTCCCCCTATGAACCAACTCTGGCCCTGAGGCTCTTCTTCATGTACGCCCTCAATGAGAGGTCCGGAAGGCGGCAACACAAGAATGGGCCTTTTCTTTGGTGGCTCCGTTTGTGAAATGCTCTCCCCAGGGAGACTTGCCTGGTGCCTTCATTATAAATCTTCAGGTGCTAGGCAAAAACGTTTCTCTATAACCAGACCTTTGGCTGATTAAACAATCTATGGCCTTTTAAGTGTGTTTGTGGGAGGCAATTATTGTTTGGTTTTTTTGTTTTGTTTGTTATGCATTTTGTATTCTCATTTTGTATGTTTGTTATGAACCATGATGTCATATTCAGTTGAAGGGTTGCATACAAATCTCATTATTAATAATAATATGTCTATTAAGGATTGGAAATATAAATAAATTGTGTACCTCTTTATCAGAAAAATAATGCTGTTGCAAAGTGGATAAGGGATGGTGATTAGAATTTGCATTTTTGGTCCTGCAGATGGCACTGTCCCTGCATCTAGATGTCAAAAGTCTGACCCAGTGGCCTCATTTTAAAACCAACTTAGGAAAGCATTGTTTGAATAGTAACAGGTATCTGCTAGAAAAGTGCAGTATTCCCTTCAGACATTTCCATCCTTGTCTAGACAGCTTGTTAATTTTCTTGCTAGAAGAGGTTAAAAGCTATCTACTTCATACTTCCAGAAGCCAGCTCATTTCTTAATACCACCTTTCTCCCTTTCCCCCCATAATGCATGAAATTAATTACACATTGGATGGATGGATGGATGCATGATGGTATTTGCACAAATCCAGCATTTATTAATTAAAATTCTTTAAACCCTGTGCATGCAATTCAGAGAGGAAGACACAAGCTTGAACAGGAAATGCAACAAGATTTTACTAAACCTATGAGGCACTAAAAAATTAAAACGAAATGAAATTTGACATGTGCTGATGATATGGGCAGAGCCTTTCAGTTGTTCTTAATAAGGGAATTGAAGACTGTACAAATTCAAGAAAGTGCAGTTTGACCCTTTCCTTACATTTCAGAAATAATGTAATGAGGCATACGTGAAGACTATGCCATGAAAATGGTCACAGGTGTATTAGCTCAGTGATAGAGCCTCTGCTTTGCCTGTAGAAGGTCCCAGACTCAGTCCCCAGAATCTTCAGGTAATTCTGGGAGACATCCCTGTCTGAAATCCCAGCCAGTCAGTGAAGGCAGTGCTGAGCTAGATGGACCAATGTTCTGACCCAGTATAAGGCAGCTTCCTTGTTTCTCAAAAAGCACGTTTAAATATAAAATAGGAAACTGAAATCCCTACTCCCAGTTGTACACATGCATTTCACAAATCATTCCACTTTAATTTAGCAAAAATGACAACCATGCAATGCCTTTATGAAGCACTTTCTTATTATTTTTCATTCTGAACTGATTTTTTTCTTCCTGTAGTCCTTATACACAAATTCTACTTTGATTAGTGTCAGCATCAACAACAAAACACATTCTTGTTGGGGTGGGGGGGTGGGGGGGGACTTGTGTTACTTTTGGTTTGTTGATAAAAAGGACAAGTCCGTAATTGGCCCTCCTCCTGTTAACTAATTCCCACACACTTTGCATCCATTAGCAGTACATAGTACATTCTGTGACAAACTGAATCACATTCTTTCAGTTAACATCTGCATGCTCTTTCATCTAATTTCACAGACTGATATGCATAAGATGAGTATAGCAGAGAAGAACACCCACCAGATGTGCACAATGTAACCCCATCCTCACTGCTTTCCTGTGTCTTTTCTTACACATTACCTTTATCCTATGCTCCTCCCTCATTGAAAAATGATAAGAGGCTGCCCTCAAGGCTCCCTGAGCCTTCCAGAATGGAAGGGGAAAGGCAAATGCTCTGCCAGAAAGTCAGTATATCATTCCCTCTCCAGAAGGTGTGAAGGGATGCAGAGGTGGGGAGCTCATTCATGCTTGGAAAGGCTCCTTTGATGAGAAGCTTAATCATGGTCCATTGCTCAATTATTTTTTATAACAAAGGAAGGGGGGCAGAGTGGAAAGATCTGCTCAGGTGGTTTGCAGACCTTCAGACATTACAACTGGGCTGTCAGATATATCAGTGAAAAAGCAGCTCCAACTGGAAGGCTGTAGAATCTTATAGACACTGCAGACAACTTCTGACTTATTTTTCAAGGACATGTTCAAGCTCTTCTAAGGAATTCCTGGGATTCCTAGCTGTTACAAAAGACTGTCTTGGATTTTGTTGTTTACCAAGAAAATACATGTCAACTTTATTGGGCAAGAAGTCTTACTCCTTTCCTCTTTCTTGGGATAGATATTTATCCATGTTTGGCTTGAAGCACTACCAGCCTGATTGAGTAAGGGTAGCATTTGTATATATATTTGTCTTGGAAGACAACACTTTGTATTTGGTAATTATTTGGTAATCATTTTTTAAAATGTATTTTAAAATATATGAAAGAACACTTCTGATTGGTAAAACATACACTTCCAGCTTTGCTTGGCTTTGAATAATGGACCAGGTGCAAGTAGGTTGGAACAGAGATTGTAGTTACTGAGTCACTCTACTGAAATATGGTGGGTTGAAGCCTCTTGCCTTTTTGTCACCTGGTTCAATGACTGCTCTTTCCTTGTCACTGGAGGGATGAGAGACTAAGCCCTACCATGTTACTATGTAGTTGTTTGACTTGATACAGTGTCCTGGCCTTGTCTGGCTTGAAAACAAACATAGCTGGGGACTGAGATTATACCTCATCAAACTATTATTAATAATAATAATTGAATTTATATACCGCCCTATATTCGGAGGTCTCAGGGCAGTTCACAGAATAAAATAAAAATATAAAACCACAAAATACATAATAAAAATAAAAACAACAACCCAATAGCACCCCTCCAAAAACAAAACAAAAACTACTGCATTTTAAAAGGGCATAGGATGTCAATTAAATCAGCCAAAGACCTGGTTAAAAAGGAATGTTTTTGCCTGGCGCCTAAAGGTGTATAATCAAGGTACCAGAACTTCCCTGGAGAGTATTCCACAGATGGGGAGCCACTGCAGAGAAGGCCCGTTCTTGTGTTGCTACGATCTGGACCTCTTGAGGAGGAGGCACATGACAGAGGGCCTCAGAAGATGATCTCAGGGTCCGGGTAGGTTCATATGGAAAGTGGCGGTACAATCTCTGTTTCAACCTACTACACAGTGATCTAGCAGGACTTAGACTTCTTCCTTTATCTTTGGTGCTCAATTTCCACTTATTGAAAAGAAACTCTCTCTCTTTTTTTACCCTGTGTGATAAGCATCAATTGCTAATGAATAAAAAACATGAAACATATTAATTGACATGGTAATCTGTTCAGTCAAATAAATGCCACTGACTTTTTAGCCCGTGGTGGCTTTTCTTCCTGTGACCTTTTGAAAAATAGTATTTGCCATTTCTTTTTCTTAGTAGTGAATAAACCAATTTATGCCCTCTTGTTCTTTCACACATAAAATAATTACATGTGTGTACATTTGTAAGCGTGCCATTTTGCAGTCTGTAGGAAGTTTTCCAGTTTTTGAGATGGCATATTTTATCAGTTTTAAAAGATTATTATTTATTGCTTATCACAGAGAAGTTATTAAGCTAATTGAAATGGAAAACTGGTTTTGCCTTAGCTTGAGTTGGTTCAAAGCAAGATAAAGCTATTTAAGATATTTGTTTATTTCTGGTATTTATACTCCATCTTTCCATAAAAAATATATTCAAGGCAACTTACAAAAACCATCACTTCATAAATATTGTCAAATACAATAAAATAAATTGTAAACTAAAACATGTTGGTGATTTATTAAATTTGTATACCACCCTTCTTCGAAAGATCACAGGGCAGTTCACAACCTAATAATACAAAATGAGAACACAAAATAGAGAATGAAACAAAAACAAACCAATAAGCCCTTCCTACGCAAGCACATTTAAAAGGCCATAGAATGTTTAATCAGCCAAAAGCTGATTATAGAGAAACCTTTTTGCCTGGTGCCTAATATTACTAGCATCTTTGAAAAGTGGCAGCAGTTTAAAATTATTTTAAGAGCATGCAACAAAGCTCCACTGGGTGACAAAGCCTTAGGCAAACCACCTTAAAAACGTATTATGTTACAATGGCCTTTTGGGGCTAATTAACATCTGTAAATTGGACATTGTTCTTAAACTAGCTGAATTTACTTTTCTTTTACTATATGATATACTGGTCGGATATACTGGTCCATCTTGATAAAAATCAGTATTTTAAATATTTAGGGTTTTATCCAACAAAGTTATCCCACTTGCAAAAGAGCTTCAACTTTTGCTCCCCACACTGTGTCCCTTCCAAAACTGTTCTGGGTGTTCCCCTTACCCTCCAGAGCTGATGGGAGACATGGGTGTGGGGCATGTGAGATAGAAGAGGGAAGGGAGGTTCCATTGCAGAATTGAAAGTACTTGTTCAAAAGGAATTACTTCCCTGGGTGCAACCATTAGTGATTTTATTATTGGATTTTATGGATTTATATTATATACAACTGTAAACAACTTTGACAGGCATTTTTGCCTTAAAAATGGTCTAATCTATTAAATAAAATATTTATGTATAAAAAAGTAGGAAAGCTGTTCTGAATTCTGAGAGTCATGACTGAGAAATGATGTCTTATGCCTACCCTGCCACACATTTGACAGTGGAGCAGGTTAAAAAATAGCAAGCCAAATAATTTGTTGGTATTTTTTAAAAGAAATGCAAAATAAGTATTTTAAAATATTAAATTACTTTTAAATAAGTAATTTTAAATATTTTGAATTCCACAGAGAGCTTTGTTTATGTGGACTGCCTTATTTTGTTCAGCATCAGGTAATACTCTACGACACAGTAGGAACTTGCATTTTGAGCTCCCCTGACATTATAGAGCAGTGGTGGGGAACTTGTGGCTTATGGAAGCTGAAGTTTCTGGACTTCAGCTTCCATAACCCCTGACCATTGGCAATGTTGACAGGGGCTGATGGGAGTTAGAGTCCAGCAGTATCTGGAGGGCCACATGTTCCCTAGCCACGTTGTAGAGGTGTCTCTTCTTTGTGTGTAGCTCCACATGGATGTCAGAGCCCCTGTGAGTGCACTGAGGCAGCTTAATCAGAAATAATCCACACACTCAGGTAAGGGAGTTGTTAAATACTGTTGATTTTCATGAGTCCAATAGATATGTTTGTAAATTAGGCCAGAATCTCACAGATTGATTGCTTTTGACAAAATACAAAAATAAGGGAGTGGACACATTTTTTAAAGAAGTAATGTTTCCAGTTCACTACATTTACATGTTGCAACATGCTAGCCATCAGTGCTCCTAGTTAAACAAATGCATTGTGAAATATCTCCTGGGAGACCGTGTCTGCTTCCGAAGTAGTTAACTATCTGAACTGCTTTTTACCCTACGTCATATTTGAAAGATTCCAGGGATCATGGAAATAAGTGAATGCTGAGCCTTTTTAATCTGTCAAACAAGCTAGCTCTGGAGAGGTTATGCGTTTCAAATGAGAAACTATTTCATGCCTATTTGGAGATTACTCTGTGTGGGTTTTTGCTAGCTCCTCTTGCAGAGAGCATCACTTGGAATAACTGTTGTCATTTTAAGATGCTGGTTTCTGTTCCTGCGTTTTGGAAGTGTAAATACTCATGCTAGAGCTTCAGTTGCCACATATGTGTGACTTGCACTTTGTTTCTTGCTCTGTTTCCTGGTAGAATACCTATACTAATGCAGACAAGCTACTGGAAGCAGCAGAGCAGTTGGCTCAAACCGGAGAGTGTGACCCTGAAGAGATCTACAAGGCAGCACGGCATCTGGAAGTGCGGATTCAGGACTTTGTCAGAAGAGTGGAGCAGAGGAAGCTTCTTTTGGACATGTCTGTATCCTTCCACACTCATACCAAAGAGGTAAGATGCTGACAGTGTGATCAGAGCTGCATTTAGGGGAGCACGACCAGATTGCCCGCACTGGGCACTGAGCGAAGAGGGTGCTGCAGGGGGCGCCGCAACAATGACTTAGAACAGAAGGCAAGAGACAGGGGAGCACAGAATTTTGCCATCACACAAGTGACTGCTGATATTTGACTGATGTTGCAAAGCCTGTAACACTCAAGAAAGTTTTAAGTTGCTTAAGCCATAATAGACTGAATGTGAAATGTACAGCATGAAAACTCAGAAAACATTGACAACTTGTATATCTTGCAAAAATGCCATATTTTCTCTCCTTTCATTTGTTTAATGTAAATCCAAGAAAAAGTGTTGTTGTTGTTGTTGTTGTTGTTGTTGTTGTTAATTCAGTTTATATAACACCCTTTATCAAAAGAGCCCAGGGCAGTGTACAACATTAAAAACACAGAAGTGATAAAGTGTTTTTAAAGCAAATTTACAGCAGTCTCATGAGAGGAGAGGAAGGTGACCAAGTTCATAATAATTAAATAGTAATAATGTACAATTTATACTAATTGCATTTGGTCTGAGCTCTTTTTAAAAGAATATCAGTTATAATCATAGGCATAACTGTGTAGAAGTGTTTCTTGAGGAATTTCATTAAAGTGGTGCCTCGCAAGACGAAATTAATCCATTCCGTGAGGCTCTTCCTATAGCGGTTTTTTCGTCTTGCGAAGCAAGCCCATTGACAGCTTAGCGGATTAGCGCTATTAGCGGTTTAGCGGCTTTTAGCAGATCAGATGATAAGCGGCTTAGGGCTTTGGAAAGGGGGGGGGGAGGGAAAAAACCCCGCAGGAACTCGCAAGACATTTTTGTCTTGCGAAGCAAGCCCATAGGGAAATTCGTTTTGCGAAGCGCCTCCAAAACAGAAAACCCTTTCGTCTAGCGGGTTTTCCGTCTTGCGAAGTGTTCATCTTGTGGGGCACCACTGTATAATGAAGCATCTGTTTTACTATTTCTAGTAAGTTTCTAACTAAGAATTCAGATTATGATCAGAGATGGTTATACTTTCATACTATTTAAAATGGGCCTAAAATGCATGTTCCCATGTGTTTTTCAGTTGCTTGCTCAGAACGAGACTAAATGCTGTTTTAGTTCAAGTGAAAAATGTGCAAAGATAAGACACTCGAGCAGGAGACAGAGGGGACAGGGCGTTGAAATTGGAGGCCCCTGAGGGTGCAATTAAAGCATACTTCACATTTTTCCCCTTTCGACCAAAGGCTATTCAGCAATGTGTGCCTTTGGAAGATAAGTTTTATTCTGTGAGGAGAAAGGATTAATCTGAATCATTGTTTTTTCATGCACTGTAGCATCTGTGTGCCACAGCACTCTTGATCCATAAAGGCACCCGCAGGAGCTGAAGGCTTTGCCAGTATTAGCTGAATTATGTACTACAAACAAGTAATTTGTAATAAGCTGCTGCAGAGTTAGGGAAGCCTGAGCAAACAAACGTATTTGGTCACAGATAAGCTAGTGTAAAGGAAATGGTCTGCACTGCATGGGTCTTTCTCTTCAGCATCTTGAATGGTATGAAGCACTTTTAGCTATGGATGGGACATGGAAGACAATGTGCATTCCTTTTATGAATCAAGTATCTCTTTATTGGTTTGGTTGGGTCTACCCACATATTCAGCTAGCCCCTAACTTCTTATCACATGATGCAGTAATGGTTGTGTATGCACACATACACCACAGTTCTTATTTTTTTTTAAAAAAAAAATTAAGATTTTTTGAATACAAAAATGCAAAAATAATAAACAATATAACATATATCATAACGTATTGTCAAAGCTTCTTTGGACTCCCTCACGTCTCCCGCTCCCACTTGCATCATTGCAAAACTTTTCCCAGCAATTTATCAACTTATTTACATTCTTAAGTCTTATTCATTTAATTTAGTCTAATAATTCTCCAATAAAAAATTTATATTTTCCTCAATCTCATTTGTCATCCAGATTACGTCTAATTTAGTGGTGCTCAATTGTTTATGATCTGGCATCCTTCTTAACATTCAACCAAATTACAGTGTTTTTGTAAATAAATCCTGAATTTCTTCCAGTCTTCTTCAACCCTCTCCTCTCCCAGGTCTCGAATTCTGCCGGTCATCTCTGCCAATTCCATATAGTCTATCAGTTGCATCTGCCATTCTTCCAGTGTGGGTAGATCTTGGGTTTTCCAATGCTTAGCAATGAGTATCCTTGCTGCCGTTGTTGCATACAGGAAAAAAGTTCTGTCCTTCTCTATCACCCTCTGGCCGACAATACCCAGGAGGAAGGCCTCTGGTTTCTTAGGGAAAGTATACTTAAATACCTTTTTCAACTCATTATATATCATTTCCCAGAAGGCCTTCACTCTAGGGCACGTCCACCAGAGGTGAAAGAATGTTCCTTCATTCCCTTTACACTTCCAGCATTTGTTATCAGACAAATGGTATATTTTGGCAAGTTTAACTGGGGTCATGTACCATCTATATATCATTTTCATTACATTTTCCTTCAAAGCATTACATGCAGTGAAGTTCAACCCAGTGGTCCACAACCTTTCCCAGTCCTCAAACATAATATTATACCCAATATCCTGTGCCCACTTTATCATAGCCGATTTAACCATTTCATCTTGTGTGTTCCATTTTAACAGCAAGTTATACATTCTTGAAAGTACCTTAGTCTTAGGTTCTAACAATTCTGTTTCCAATTTCGATTTCTCCACCTGGAACCCTAACTTTTTGTCATTTTTAAAAACTTCTTTAATCTGAGCGTAGTGTAACCAGTCTCGCACTTTATCCTTCATTTTCTCCAAACTCTGCAATTTCCAATTGTCTCCATCTTTTTCTAGTATTTCCCCATATTTTGGCCATTTGGCCTCCATATTGGGTCTTTTTCGGGCCTTAGCTTCCAGAGGTGATAGCCACCTTGGAGTTTTATTTTCCAATAAGTCTTTATATTTTGTCCAGACATTAAACACTGCTTTTCTGACAATGTGGTTCTTAAAGGCCTTATTGATCTTAACCTTGTCCATACACCACAGTTCTTAGGCACCCCAGAACTTAAGATTTGTCTGTTGTAAATTGCTTAATATTAAATAGTTTGCCGAGGAATATGTGTGGGCTCATAATTGCCATTTGGAAATGTACAGCTCTTCTTTACTGTTACTCTGGCAGGGTCTTGTCTCTCCTGAAGTGTGCTGCTTACTGTCTGGTGATTTTACTTTGTAGATCAGAGAGATAAGGAAGATACTGGGAAGGTAAAACTTAACCATCTGGTTAGCTAGTGTTTACCTGTTAGGTTTTTAATCTCTCTTGGGTAGGGGAAGTTGTCCAGAAAAAGGAACTTGTTCAAGGGAGTGAGGAGCTGGTTTTCAGTCACAGGAACCTAAGAATAATGTGGGAGTATAATTTATATCATTTGGAAGTTTCAAATGTTTGAGGGCAGGAGGAAAGGGTGGGAGACATACCCTTGTGATCTGAGACTCCTAGGCCATACACTTTTAGATTAATGCACTGAGCATGTTAAGGGAGAAAATTGTACAAAAAGAGTACAACTAATATGGACTGCCCATAGGTTTCATGATTTTAATTCAGCCTGTCTAGAGCATAACATTTGCAAGCTATCCCAAAGGATAGTGCAGTGTTCTATGCATAAGCTATCCTACCCTTATTGATGTGTATAGTTTTTTACATCTACTTTCCTTTATGTCAGCTGGTCTTTAGGCCTTTGGTGTAGAGATGATGCTGTAGAAATGGTGTTATTTCAGCAAAGGCATCAAGACGGTGTTATTTTATCAAGTACAAAGTTGAAATTCTAAGCTTGTACAAAATAAGAAAAACTGGTTGATTCAGTGAGGTTTGGTAGGATGTTTTGTTTAACCTTTTAAAAAGTTTTTGCAGAATGGTTTAGAATTGTCACAAATGATTTACTTTTGAAATTCCAGGACAGTGGTGAGGAAGTCACATAAAGCACTTGGAGATCTATCAGGATTATGTCCTGTGTCATGTTTAGCTAATGAAAATACAAAGCAGAAGGAAAATACATAGATGCTGGAGAAATTACATCCTTTGACTAAGGATTTGTGGAATGTTTCAAAGCAGCAAAAAGAGTGGGAACTTCATGGTTCCTTCCAGACAGTCTAATAAATCACTTCCTTTTCAATGCAGGGTGCTGGAACTCTTAGAAGCACACATTCTGTTGTCAACTTATCACGGCTTAAAAATAAGCAGTAACTGTTGCCCTCTTCAGGCAGACTGATTCAGTGTTAAAATTGGCATGTTTGTGCTGTGGGGACAGGAGCACTAGCTCTGTCCCTCTGTCTCCATGCCAATTGCCTTCCATGGGTTGGAGGACAAACTTCTGTACCTTTTAGAACTTAGGGGTTCTAAAATGCATGGAAAGTCTCAATAAGTTCAGGATGCTCTTCACTTCAGCAGTCCCCCCCCCCTCAGCTCATAGAGGGTAACTGAAGTGGCAATAAGGGGGTGCAGCTAGGGTGATCATCCCTGAAGCCGCCCCCTGCCCCCTGTGTCCACACAGTATTAGACTTTCTGAAGAGGGCTTATATTAATGCTGATTGCTTTCATCCAGTTTATTTCTGTAAAGTAAGCATGGAATTTGGCTTGCCCTTGACAATGTCTGCTCTTAATTACCTCCAGATTAATAATGACATAGAAATTAGAATATTATTTTAGATAGGAACATGTTTTTGTCAGTCATTCTAAAGCTACAGTTCATGAGCATCTGACTCCTCAGTAGCACAATTTAATATTATGGGATGGATGAACTCTGAATCCATCACACACATTTTTTGGGACCTTGGCATGCTAACTGATGCAAGCATAGCTGCCTTAAGCATATTTGCCTCGAGTAGAGGTTATATTTAGCTGTATCAATTTGGTGCATGAAAAAATCTGAAACATCAGATTATAAGTGCTTATAATTCTGTACATCATTCTTGTACAGAAACATCAAAAGAGGCCTTACTTTAATGATGAATAGCTTTGAGTTGATATCTGTTTATTTCAAGAATGTATTAGCTTACATTGTAAGATGGATTCTTGTTTTGCCCAAGAACTGTCGGCTAGAGTGAAACCGTTTCCAGGGCAGGTCCAGAATCCTTTTGCAAGGTGTTGGAAAGCTTGAATCAGAGAATCTGACAGCAGGACTCGGGCTCCTTATTTTCTTTGCCAGTAGGGTGGCTGTGAAGGAGATATTTGTGTGGTCTTTTATTCTGTTAGTGCTACCCAGATAATGGTAGCTCATCAGCCTAGCAGAAGCAGATTTATTGCCAAAGCAGACAAGGGCCTGGCTAGCCTTATATACGGTAATTGTTGTCTTAGGCTTGGTTCCTCTTTCTGAGCAACTTATCATGCAAAATAGTTGCTTTGGAGATTCCTGTACTTGACCTCCCTTCTTCTGTCTTCCGTCTTTTAGAACCTAACCCAAATCTGTGCACATAGCAGACAGAAATACTTCCCTTGGCTCTCTGGAGGGCTTTGTGCTGGAGAGGAATGCACTGGAAGCCACAGAATAGATAAGACAAAGTCTAAAGTGGCCCAGAAGACTGCACTAAGCCTCATCCCATATGCTACCAGGCCCCTCGGTGTTAAATAGGCAGTACTATTACTGCCTCCTCAGTTTACTTAAAGCCACTGAGTAGGTGCTGTGATGCCTAGTTCTACTTGCTCTTTTTGTACATAGACTGAATGCCGTAATCTACTTTGATTCAATGCTTTTTAGACTTGAAACACTAGGTTCCATTCATGACATAATAATTCCAATCAACTCATCACTGTTGAATTGTTTACTTACAAATTTGGGGTATCTTTTACCTACTAAAAGTTGTCATGTGTCCCCATATTACACATAAACTATGGCTTAATGTAGCTGTACACTGAGCTGGTACACACCAATGCAAAGCTTGAATTTCACTCCCCTCACTGTTCCTACAGCTGCTATGCTGTCAGAAGATTAGAACTAGAATCTACCTTGTCATTATATCCAAACCCCGGCTTGTGGTAACCATGGTTTGTTTTTTGCCTACTGTTTGTGGCTTGCTTGGGACATGAATGGGAATCCTGTGAATCGATCAAAAATCACATTTTGATTGAAATTGTTTCTGAAATATTTTTAATCTTATTAACAGCACAGATTATTTGTAATGGGGTTTTGCAGGCATAACTGAAGACCAGGGGACTAAAACCTTCTGAGTCAATGAAGATGTACAGTTTAATAGTTTTATAATATGCAAATCCTTGTTGTAAAAGGTCATGCACTAGGAATAAACACTGTTAATGTAGATTCCGATGCTATCTTGACCTGATTTGTTTGAGTATATTGCAAATGCGTAAGAGTTCAGCTTGCATCATCTGTAGTAGTACTTTAGATGTATATCACATGAAAATAACTAGCTGAGAGCAAATCTTAGTCTTTGCACTGAATTTATCATTTTCTTTTCTCAAACTTGTTTTCCTCCTCCTCCATTCTAGGACTAACATGACTTCTATAATGTATCACCATCACTTCAGTGCTGCTTTTCACTGTGGTATACAAATTGAGTCCTTAATTCTACTGTATGATAGCCAGATGTGTAATCTACATCTCTAAAGTTTCTTACCACATATTTATACGTTAGTATCCCATATGTACAACCCCATACACCAGTGGGAAGAAATATCAGTAGCTGTGGGATTTCCCCCTACATTTACCATGAATATTTCATTTATTTCGGTTGAAGGGTCTTGGAGCCCCGACCCCGATTCCTCTATCTCCCTCTCCTCTCTATTGGTGTCACGCTGAATTCCTTCCCCCTTGCTGGTTCCCTCTCCAGCATCGTTCTGGAGCCCTGCCTCTGCTTCTCGCTCTGATGTCAGTTCCCTGACAAATACAATATTACAAATATTAAAACCCAATAGTACAGTGCATAATCAAAGCAGCAAATATGAAACCACAATCAGAAGGTATGTACATCCACGGAAGGGGGATGCATCACTAAAATTTTATTTTGCAACTTTATGGTGCTTTTCAATTATGGCAAGCCACTCTGTAAGTGATACTTGCTTGAAAAGCAGGGCTAAAATAGAATGAATGAATGAATGAATAGAGAGAGAATAAAGCTCCTGAATGAATAGCCAATCTGATTTGAGGTGGAAATTATTTATATTGAGGGGAACCTTTATAAGGTCTCTCTTGATACAATTTTTGCACTGTTTCCTCAAAGAACAGTCCCATATGTTTTAGGTAGTTTTTGTGCAGGCTGTGAGAGTTAAGGGCTGTCTATCATTTTTCACATACCTCATCATAAGGATGAACAGCTTTCTGTATACTAAACAATTTGGACAAATAAATAGTTAGCTTTGAATTATTGAATCAATCTGGACTCTGTTGGAGAGAAAAATAAACTTCATTATTTAATTTCCTCAAGGGCAATGGGATAGTAGGGTAGAATTGTAATCAATACATTTATTATGTTTGGCGTGGGGAGGAATCTTCACACGTCAGATTTATGCTGCAAGTTTCAAAATGACTTTGGCAAAAGCGTGGCTGACATGGCCACAAAGAATGTTACAGACTCTTTAGGTCAGCAGTTTCCAAATGGTTTTCTGATTGCCACACTGGCCACAGTAGGTTTTGGGGAAGTGCATTACAAAAGACTAAGGGGCAAATAGTGCTATATGCATACGTATATGCGGCATGAAGTCCTGAAGGTTGTTTTTCAAAAGCAGAGAAGGACGTGGGTGGCACTGTGGGTTAAACCACAGAGCCTAGGACTTGCCGATCAGAAGGTCGGTGGTTCGAATCCCCGTGGCGGGGTAAGCTCCCGTTGCTCAGTCCCTGCTCCTACCAACATAGCAGTTCGAAAGCACATCAGAGTGCAAGTAGATAAATAGGTACCACTCCAGCGGGAAGGTAACAGTGTTTCTGTGCACTGCTCTGGTTCGCCAGAAGCTGCTTAGTCATGCTGGCTACATGACCGGAAGCTGTATGCTGGCTCCCTCAGCCAATAAAGCGAGATAAGCACCGCAACCCCAGAGTCGGCCACGACTGGACCTAATGGTTAGGGGTCCCTTTACCTATAATGAGGGAAAAGGTTGGCCTTGCTCATTGCATCCCAATGCTCTTGCCAAACTCTGCAGGAACTTGGGTGCTCCTCCAAGTTCTGCTGCGGTGGGGTGGGCACAGCACTGCCTGAAGCAGGTGCTTCACCCCCTAAGCATAGGCAAGCCAGCTCTGATTGAAGGAGTAACATTCTCCTTCATAGGTTGATCATATAATGTGTATCACATTCAGGTAAGATATGTTAATGAGACATATATCCTGCTTGTGAAATCAGAGGAGTGAATTTATTATTTTATGGTGTCAATATTTAGAAGATTGATCATAAGCTAAGCTTCTGCACAAAGGAAACAGAAAATAGCTGAAAGTTAACCACAAAGATTTTGGCATCTGCTTTCCTTCATTACACCTTAATATACCATACATATCAGAATATGATATGCTCACAGTCTATATGAGAACTGGAATCTAGTATTCATACAGGTGGGTGGGGTATTATATACCTACCAGTATTTTAACATTTTGGTTATCTTCTTGATAAAAAGGCAGTAAATTATAGCCCATTTCATATGTGCTCATACTGTGCATTCATTTTAATATGAGATTTCAGATTACTTCATCTAATATATTGGTTGTTCAATACATGTAATTTTCAGTGTCCTTTAGCATCTGACATGGTGTGCTTTGTAGTACTCTGATTAATACTTAAGCTGGCTTAATTAAGCTGGCTTTAGAGGATTAAAGGGTTAAAACTCAATCTCTTCCATTTTCTTCCCCCACTTCCCTCCCGCTTTTCCCTCCCCCTCCCCCTCCCCACTCCATGTCCTTCCATTTGTGTTCCTTTCCTCCTTTACAGCTGTGGACATGGATGGAAGACCTGCAGAAGGAGCTCTTGGAAGATGTTTGTGCTGACTCAGTGGATGCTGTTCAAGAACTCATTAAGCAGTTCCAGCAGCAGCAAACAGCTACCCTCGATGCAACCCTCAATGTAATCAAAGAAGGTGAAGATCTAATCCAGCAGCTCAGGTAAGTTCATCACACTGCATGAGAGGCCCAATGAACAGAGGCAGGATAACTTAGAATTTAATGTGAGAATTAATCACTGCCCTGCTACGATTCAGAATATTTTATTTTATTGAAACTGCAAGGAATGATTTGTAGAGACTGGTAAAAATAGTCTTAAATCACTTTGAGCCACTGTGTGTAATGGATGAGAAGAACTGTAGATAAGGTAAAGTGAGTATGATTAAATGGTTACTGTATAAATATTTTTGAAGTAGATATTTACAGAATATTGTTAAACTGTTATGAAGTGGGACCTGGTGATTTATTTGCTTACTCCTGCTAGGCAGTGTCTGCCAGCTACTGAGCAAAACGCGTAGATTCAAATAACACTGAATGCAATATTTTACTTCCTGCAGGAGTTTTGTGTTTGCATGTGGAGCATTCGTATCATCACATAGTGCCTGCTACTGGCAACAGAGTGTCTGCTGTTATCATCATGGTTGTGTGTTGTGCCTCATGAGGTGTTTTAACTCTCTGAATTTTAGTTTTGATGGATGTTTTAGTTTATATCTGTCTGGTTGGTCTGATTTTATGTTTTACTTTCTTTTTGTCTGTTTAAGTAGTTCATTGCCCTGAGAACCCCAGCTATAGCATCACCAGCTATAGCATCACCTAGAGAACTCAGGTTAAGAGGTGATGGATGAATGAAAATCATAAAATAAATAATAAATTTTGGTGTGACTCGGCCTGTATTCAGACAGTACTTGTTTCCATTTTCATGACATTTCCTTTCCTGATAATTTATGTGTTTCATGTGATCTTTCATAGATATGTAAAAGCCACTCCTAGAAATCAAGCAGAATCTAGTGGAAGTTTAGTGCTAATTTTCATGATAATTGCTTCCAGAAAAAAATCCGTTTTCAACCCTGTTAACCTGGAGAACGAGAAGAGTGTTTGTACTGTAATTTTCCTGTGGTTTTCATACATCGTGCCACTGCCATTCATGTGATGAAATTTGGGTATTCCAGCATACAGTGCTTTCTCACCATTTTCATGGCTGAATCATGGGGGCACAGAAGTGCACATGTGCATAAAGGGTGGCAGTATGGTTGATGGTGTCCACTCTTGCACCACAGCATGCCCACTGTTGTGAATTGAACTTAGCATAACATCTACCATGTGTAATGCAAGTCAACCCTTATTTGATTTTAATTAACACTGTGCAGTAAAAAGAGGCAGTCTGCAGCAACCACCCTCCCACCATTCAATTTACTTTTTTGCTTTCTAAGAAGTGGATCCACCTTTCCTCATGAGGAGTATGTAGTCATCTGACGGCAAGTTCTAACTTGCCAAAGGCTCCTTGTTATATCCCTGCCTCTATAAGGCAGGAAATTTATAATATGTCTGTAATGGCTGAGTACTTGAATTAATTAACATATAATGTCCAGCTGGCTTTAATGAGATCACACTTTGTGCCAGAGCCAATGTCTTTCAGACATTCTCTTTCATATAACTGGGACCTGCTCAGGCTGTTCAGTGCTCTTCTTCAGTTCCATGCCTCTGATTTCCAAGACTGCTCCAAACTCATGGATGGTTACAGGAGGAGCACTTCTTCAGCCTTAGATGAAACCTACCCTTGCCTCCCTCCCCATCTCACTGCTTCTCAGCCATATTTGCTATTTTTCTCTTTTGGAGTAGTCAGGACCTTGTGGGAAGCACAAAACTGTGTCATCCCAAAAGGAAACTCGCCCCTTCCTACTTTTAAACTTTATTCGGACAGGTTTCTATGAATCCAGGGTGGAATTTGATGCAGCCAAGATAAGCCTCAGCTGAAGGTTAGTTGGACCATCCGAGCAGTAAGCAGAGACAGATTAATCTGTCTCTGGTTAACTGCCTGAAATATCATTGCGTCCCAGATGTGCACTGTGACTCTGTACTGTTAAGTCACAGTGAAAATCCAGCGAGCTGTTTCTGTTCTCTCCTTTTGGGGACAGGTATTTATTGTGTTTCCACCCTCTTTGCTCCCCCCCCTCTACTTTTCATATTTCTCAGATCTTGTTTACCTACATCAGCTTTCACCAACATCTGACCTCCAGATGTTTTGGACTGCAGCTCTGCTCCGCACAGCCGTGCTGGCTGGGGCTGATGAAAGCTGTAGCCCAGAACCAGGTTGGCAAAGGCTATCACAAGATCTGTAATGTTGCTATTTGCACATGAACATTCCCCCTTCCTGGTGTTTTTGGCTAACCCACTGCATTTCTGAATACCCATCCTAAATTTCCATATAAGGAAATGCTCTGCCTTTTAGACTCTCTGTCACTATCTCTTTACTAGCAGCTAAGCTTATAGTCCAGGCAGTGTGGGTTTGTGTGGCCTCATGCTGAATCAATCACCTTTATCCTTCTGTATTGCTGAATACTGGCGGACCATGTCGCAAAGCCATTATACTTTCTGCCTGCCATTTTGTGCAAATAAACTTCTCCCCCCCTCCCCAATTTGGATTGGTATTTAATTAGTTTTGCCAAATTCCTCCAAATAAGCAAAACAACATTGGTATTTGCAGAGTAATTGTGTCCATTGCAACAACATCTGTGGAGAGTAATTGTCCACAGCAAAGGTGCCCAATGTGATAGATATATGTCATCATGTGTGCGTGATATGAGTTCACATGTATGTATAGATGCTTGAGTTCTATTTTAATATCACTGCTATTTAACTTTTTTTACTGGTTGCAGAAATCTATAAATATTTAATAAATGAATTAAATTGAAAGGGAGGTCAGTTTTTCACTTTTGATATTGCAGTCAGTGGACAGGAGAACACTAATGACTGTCAGCACCACCGCAAATTTCCCTTGCAACTGGGCATGAAGGTGGGAGAAGATAAACTATATTTTCACAAATCATGTGAAAATAGCTGAAATACACTTTTTCAGCTTGTAACTGGGACCCCCACAAAATATTAGCACATCTGCTTAGATCTAATGTGATATATTATTAGCAGTGGTATGGCAACTGTTTGCCCTTAGCACTGATCAGCTGGTCAGAAATCATGCCATTGCCCTTGATCCATGCATTATTGAAACATGGTTAAAAAAACAAAAAAAAACTACTTGAAATTTGCTCTCACATTCCTACCACTAAGGTATAAATTGGTTCTGTTGGTCCTAAGTGTCCTGTTCTGCTGGGGAAGTGGTAACAAATACCAGAACCTCTTGCAATCCAAGGTAAAGCAGGACAAAGCAAGTCAAATCAGGACCTTGGGCAGCTCCCACTCGTCCCTGCTGAGTTTAGGAAGATGTCTCAGCAGATATTTTCCTGAAACCCTAAAAAGACTGGCAGAACTTAATATTCCAGTGGCACAACTCCCCCAGGGAAGCTGTTTGCAATATTTAATGGGCCTACAGCCTGTTCCAAATCAACCTCAGACTCTGAGGACAATGGAAGAGCCATGTCGTCAGGCCAAGGAAGTGTAGAATTGAGTGCAGAGGGATCCTTCTCAAGTCAGAGTCTTCCTTTGGTCAAAACTGGGATCCTGAGGCAGGGGACATAACACCAGGACAATATCATGCAGATAAGAGTTCTGAGTGTCCATGGGTCCCATTAAATTCTATAGAGCAAAGTGAGAGGGATGCAATTAGCAATACTTTGCAGGAAGAAGAACAACCTACGTTGCCCCATACAAAATTAATATCAGCAGGGGCAGACTTGGCCTGCTCAACACACTCCATTAGTGTTCCTTAGTGGTACTCCTACAAGCAATTGTAACAAAATAGATGGTGCTATGCTTCTCCCCTCGCCTCAGATGAATACAGATTTAATGGTGGAAAGTAATATCTCTCTCACACATCTCTTTACACACACACACACACACACACACACAGCTGCCAATAAATTTTTTTGTGTATGGGTGTGTGTTGAGTTCATAACGAAACCTGATACTATAGGATAAGTGCATATCTTCTTATTCTGGTGGTGATTTTTTTTTTTTTAAAAAAGTTTTGTTTATCATAGTATTAAAAATGGCAATGTTTGTTGAAGTAATAATTTAATTCACTCTACTTTGAGATATATATTGAAATTATTCAGATTTTGTTGTTGTTTTGAGCTCCCTGTTGTGACCACATGATAACGTTTCACGGTTTTTAAAAAAGTAGGAAATAATGAGAAATATCAAGTCCCTGCATATTAATATACAGTTTATTCTGATGCAATCTAAAAATAGGCAGATACTTGAATGAATTCAGCAAATAGTGTTGTGCACAGCATGCTAGTAGAAGCAGTATTGGTGGGAGAATTGGGCTCACTTGAAATAAAATCAAGGACGATTACCAGTCAGAGTCTTCAAGAAACTTTATGCACCATTCACTCCCTTCTCCTTTCTCTCCAACTCCTTGTTGGTGCACAGAGGTCATAATGTCACCAGATATGAAAGGATGCATACAATTCACTGTGTAATGCAGGCATTCTGTAATGCAGCCATTCAGCAACTGAATGAGGTGAATCCTGGATAAAACTTCCTTCAACCTTTTCCAGCTATTTTTAGAGCTGAGAATGTTTAATATTCTTTCTTATTACCTTTTTCAACACTGCATTTTTAACCATTCATCTTTGACTTTACCACAGGGATTCAGCAGTCTCTAACAATAAAACGCCACACAATAGTTCCATCAGCCACATTGAATCTGTCCTCCAGCAGCTTGATGAAGCCCAAGTACAGATGGAAGAGCTTTTTCATGAGAGAAAGATTAAGCTAGACATTTTCCTTCAGCTCCGAATTTTTGAACAGTACACCATTGAGGTAAGGGTTCCACTGAATACTCTGAAAGGGAAGAGCCTTTGAGGAAAATTGGGGTGGGAAGAGATGGACGATCAATTTTTTTGTTTGTTTTATGATAATGTTTGAAAGTCAATTCCTAGCCTTATTCAATGTGACCAGAATGTATACTCTGTAGTTTAGCACAGACAGCTCAAGGAGGTGAGCGGAGGTGGATGCTCTTTCAGGAGAGCATTACCTAACCTTGGTGCCACAACAGAAACATCCCTTGTGCCCACCTGTTATCTGTCTCATGGTGAAAGGGCACAGAGCAGGCCCTCCAATACTGACCTCAACATTCATGGGGACAGCTGTGGATACAAATCAAAACAGAAAGTTGACATCAGAGTAATACTGAAAATTACTAGACCTCAAGTAGGGAAAATAACCTCAGAAATAAAGGAAAGAACCCAAACCGAATATATATATATAAAATGGGCCTAGTTTTGGCAGTTTGCACTTTAAGAGGGAATTTGTATGTTCAGGTGATAGGACTATACAGTATTAACAAATATTATTGGCAGGGAAGAATAACATGTGCAGGAAAAGAATTTATTATTATTATTATTCTGAAAATGTTTATCCTTGAAATTACTGAAATAAGCCCCATGGAATCAGGACCCTGTGGGAGCAAGACTACTCTACTCGCTTCCCTGCTACGGAAATACTCCTCATGAATCTCAGCATGAATCTTAGAGCAGCTGTTCTTCATACAATTAATTTAACCCAGCATTTGAACTGTGAAGCATTTAAGGAAGTTATATATATATATATATATATATATATATATATATATATATTCATTTATCATTGCCATTAAAGAATGATTTGATTTCAGTAGGAACAGAATTTGAGTGGGCACAAGGGTGCTATGTTTCATGCTGGCTGTACGGTACTCAATCAGGATGCATGTGTGTGCTCTGCCTTGTCTGTGCCAGGAGAGACATTTAAAAAAGGAAGGAAGAAAATGAAGGCTTTTATGGCAACGGTACTGTCAGTAACACACCTCCTGTGAGAGCCTGAATTCTTTTTCCTGCAACTCAAGCCATTTCTTCATTATTACTATTATTTATTTATTAAATTTGCACACCACCCTCCATCCAGAAACAAACAAGGAGGAATAGAAGATCTATAAAAGCAGCCTTCTGAAATCCCCTCTCTATGAATTTCTACCCCAGGTTTAGTGATGCTGATTGAAAGCAGCACTCACACATTTGCTGTCTACTGTTATTCTGACTTGGATTTCCAAGAACTGTAAATTGTCAATGCTCACATGACATGGCAAGTCGAACTACAACTTACTGGGACAGAAAGAATGTGTTGGCTCCTGGAGAGTTTGCAGCTGCTTTGTTGTTCCCTAGGCTTTTTTTTTTTTTTTACTATTGCACTTCACTGTCGTGGCCCTCACTGCCAGATGAAGAACTTGAACTCCCAGGTCACTTTCTTCCAAAGACTTTAATGCTTAAATCAGAGGAGTACATAAGCGAGGCAGTGTTCCATAGTGCAGTAGATGTGCAAAAGGATTAGCTCCAACAAGCGGCATGCCCCCTGCACGTTTCTTTTGAAGGATGTGTGGGCACAGCACTAAGTGCAACAAACAGCAGGAGTCTTGAGGCTGGAGAAGCAAAGAGGCACTCCTCCAGGTGGATTCAGCTTGCAAGTTCTGTTTATGCTGGCACTCAGCATCTGATTTACCCTCAGTAGCCTCCTCCTCTGAAGGAACCTCATCACTGATAGGAGGAGGTGCTACAACAGGAGGGATCTGACATGGGGTGCCCAGTGGCTCTGGAGCAGAACACTTCTCTGCTAATCTGCCGCGACTCTCCTCTGGATCTTACTCTCCATCCTCCATATTACCAGCTGCTTCTGGATTCTGACACTCCTTGGAGTCCTCCTTCTCACTAATACCTTCCTCAGGGTTGTCCAGCTCTCTGAGCGTCTCCCATTCTTCCTCAGGATCAGACCACCATGACACATCTGTAGGACTCATGTCATGGGCTGAGCTATGTCCTTAGTGTGTTTTCTGTACCTGGACTCGTGCTGAAGCTCTTTCCCTACTAACCACAAAGAACAGCCAATAACAAACCTTGGCTACAACACATGGTTAGAGGAGTGAATTTGTTGTTGCTGTAGATTGTTGTTGCTTGCTCCATTCGTCATCGCTTCCCTCCTCCAACTTACCCTTCCCTTTTACTCCAAGCAAATGTGTACAATAACCCTAGAAACTCCACCAGTGCTCACCAATCAGATACCACTATCCACATGGTGAGAAACAATGAATTCATAAAACAAGAATAGGCCAGGGTTAGCCAACATGGTGCCCTCTCGATTTTGCTGGACTCCAGCTCCCATCAGCCCCAGCCAGCATGTCTAATGATCAGGGATGATGGCAGGTAGAATCCAACAATGTTGGGGAGAGCACCATACTGGCTACCCCTGCTGTAGTGTCTCCACTTCATCAGCCCCATTTATTACTTTAGAAATATTTATAAACCACTTAATTAAAGAGCTCTCTAAGCAGTGCACATAATAAAATTATAAAGCAGCTAAAATCTACAACCCTATTATACACACACACACACACACAAAATAATTAACATTCCATTGAAACCTTGGATAATATAATTAGGCTGCAATCCCCTATGTCCACTTATGTGAAGGCAAGCTTCTCGCAAAATAGAATTATCCTAAGGAAGATCCATTTATCTTTTCTGTGAATGGCTCTGAGACCTCCAGATACAGTGGTGCCCCGCAAGACGAATGCCTCGCAAGACAGAAAACTCGCTAGACGAAAGTGTTTTCCGTTTTGGAGGTGCTTCGCAAAACGAATTTCCTATGGGCTTGCTTCGCAAGACGAAAATGTCTTGCGAATTCCTGTGGGTTTTTTCCCCTCCCCCCCTTTTTCTAAGCCGCTAAGCCGCTTATCCGCTAAGCCGCTAAAAGCCGCTAAAAGCTGCTAAACTGCTAATAGCGCTAATCCGATAAGCCGTCAATGGGCTTGCTTTGCAAGACGAAAGAAACGCTAGACGAAGAGACTCACGTAACGGATTCTTTTCGTCTTGCGAGGCACCACTGTATAGGGCGGTATATAAATTCAATAAATAATAATATTAATAAAACAATAATTTATTCTCATAGGCAGCTAAATTGTACTGATTTTGTGATGTTTGAAAATACCCAATTTGGGCAATTTCTTCAATACCCACAACTTCCAGTCCAATCTTACCTCTAAGATTCTGGTATAATAAATATTACATCATTTTGCTTTATGCAATATCATAAACATTATATATCTTTATTTTATGCTCTTCTGAAAAACATGTCTTGCTTCCAAACACCATTGTATCTTATATAATAACCAGTTAAATCTGCTGGGCTGTGAAATATAGACTGTAATAACAGAAAAGAACAAAGCAGTTTTAGATTATTTTTCTCAGTAACCATGTTTTTGATGGCTTATAATGCTTATTCTGTATTGCTTGTTTTTACTTTGAAGGTAACAGCTGAGTTAGATGCCTGGAATGAGGACTTGCTAAGGCAAATGAATGATTTCAATACTGAGGACCTGACCCTGGCAGAGCAGCGCCTGCAGAGACACACAGAGCGGAAGCTGGCAATGAACAACATGACCTTTGAGGTCATCCAGCAAGGGCAAGATTTGCACCAGTACATCATGGAAGTCCAAGCTTCAGGCAAGTGACATACATTTATTTGTACTTTCCAGTTTTATCCCTTAAGGCTCATGTTAGCATGCTTTCACATCTACAAGAGGTATTCTCAAGGAAATAAAACAACCAAGAGAAATTAAGTGAAGCCTAGCACTATTGGAGTACACACAAACACTGAAGCTGGGTAAAGTTCAAATCAGAAAGATGTTTCTGCTGTTCCATACCTGCCCTGTTTCCATGGGATTTGTGCTTGGGGGTAATACAGAGAGCTTATGCAGTTTATACTTCTGCCCAGTTAGTTAATTCTAAACTAACTAACAGCCCAGTTAGTTACACAATGGAGGTCAGGGAATGTTCCTGCCTATCTAGGGGATCTTTTTTCACTTACAACTTCTCCAGCTGCTTAAAGTGCTAGCAGAGGCAATATGAAACATAGCCATCTTGGGAGATGTGGTCTTGTAAGCCTGCGGTATTGAAAACTGCATGGAAGTGAAAATCAGTAGAATATCTGGGCCCAAACAAAACAACATCTTCATTACTAAATAAGATAGAATGGCTCTTGAACTTCACATTCAGGGCATGGTAATCTATCCTCCCCTTTGGGAGGAAGGTTCTTTTTAAATGCCAGATACAGCACACATTTGTTATAATTAGCCTGCATATGGTGTTGTGTCCTCAGGACTTTTCCTGCATTTAATATGCTTGACTTCGCTACATGTCTTTGATCTGGCTGCATTCACAATTTTCAATCACACACACGGCTGGTGTATTTCTGATTGTGATAACTCATCAGTGGCAATCAGTAAAGGGCCTAGGATATCAAAGGGCAGCTGGCTCCCCTGTGATGAATGATTTGGCCTTTCTGTCTTGCCACATGTCAAACAGTTTTAAGCCACATATACGATGACAAAACTGGGATTTCTTAAAATGCTGGTATTAACAGAACTACTTTTTCTGTTGCTTTGAATGTATTGTCTTAGGTAAAATAGTGATTCATTAATATTTTTGCTGGGTGGATTTATTTTCCTAAATCACAGGGAAATTTTAACTGGGTTTGAATGTAGAACCTTTCTATATACTATGCTTTTTATGGTCCTTTACTTGGAGTCTGGATCCTAAGAAAACTTTTGGGAGCATGTGGTGGGCAGAGTGTACCTCCTCTTGACTGCAAACCAAGACTCTTGTCCTTAGCATTGAACAAAGCAAAACATAAATGGTCACATTGAACCCACGAGCCTGAGTTCAGAACATAAAAAAGGTTAATTTTTCTTTGGCTCTGCCTCTTTCTTTTCTGCTATGTGGTATGAAAGAGAAGTATAATCTTCTCTTATAATGTGCCAAAATCAAAAGGATATTTACTGAGAATTTCAGTAATTCTGTGCTCTCTCTTTCTAATAAAATCAGTGGTGTACAAGAGACAGAAAGGGCTTTTTCTTCACCTTAATTTTAAAAAGTAATCCATATTCTTTAGTTAAACATTGCATCCCTGAAAGGCTGAGAGCAATTACTCACTGCAAAACTGTTGCTTCAGACGGCCATGGGGAAGAGAAGCTGCAGCTGGAAGAATAACATTTTGGTAGCTACACAACACATTTCCTATCCAGACACCAGCTGCAGATATGTTAGATTTGAGCAACTAGCAAACTGATTCCTCGGTGCTTCACAAGGCATCTGTAAATGTGAATGGGTTTATCTACAATAAATTACCAACAGAAAAGTTCAGGTGGTTGTTACAAGTCACAGCACTTTTCCAGGCTACTACCTTTTTCCTTTTGTTAGGAGCAGGTCCACTGTTCCATCTGAGGAAATTTTTTTCATTACAGGCATTGAATTGATCTGTGAAAAAGACATTGATCTAGCAACACAAGTGCAAGAACTGCTGGAATTTCTTCACGAGAAGCAACATGAGCTGGAGCTCAATGCTGATCAGACGCACAAGCGGCTGGAGCAGTGCCTTCAGCTCCGACACTTGCAGGCAGAGGTCAAGCAGGTCAGAGCCCTTCACCATTGTCATTAGTCTGTTTTTGTGTTGGCTTAAATGTTTCTGGAAGACATGCTGAGCTGCGACATATTGAAAGTGTTAAACTCCCTGGGTGGTATTTAGCTTAGTTTTTTCTCAAAAACAACATGAATTGGCAGCTTCCACATATATTTTATTTGAAAAAACTTTTGTTGCTCATTCTATAGGATCTCCAGTAGAAAGTAATATCTTGATCTGCAGATGTTGCATGTTTCTGATGTAAGCATGGACTTTAATATCTAATACAGAGGCTGAGATCATGAGGTTTAGTTTTCAAAAGCAGGTTTCTAGACCTCTTTTTGTGTAGGACAAATTAAATTGTGCAGTAGACAGTACCACGGGTAACAGCTCAAGTACCCAAAGGAATCTTGAATTGGATCAGGGCATTGGTATTTTGTGTTGCTCATGGTCCTCTTCTGTCCAGCTTTCCATCATTCAACAGCTTGATATGGGTGACAGGCCTGACTGAAGCCCTTCATGCTTGGAAAATTAAGTCTAAAGCTCCTCAATCCATCTAACTGCTTTTGTAAACCAACCTTAAATTTATCACTGTGGACAATTTCTGATAAGAAATATTTGGGATGGACTTCTGGCGCTGCCACCATGGCAAACTGCAGATCCCACGATAGCGGACACCAGCCGTGCAGTTAATTAAGGATAATCTGGGAGTAATTATCCTTGCAAGCCCCGGGTCAGGGGCGGAGCTTTCACTCACGGATCGTCCAATAACTGCCTCTCGCTCTGATGGAATGCAGAGCAGGGACACAGAGTGCATAGCACTGCACGTATTGGAAACCCCCCAATGCGGTCGCCATGAGTGGAGGTACTTCTGTTTCTTTTAAGATGGATCTGAATTTGGACGTAAGAAACAGATGTGCTCTGGATGAAGGAGAAAGCTAGCCAGCTAAATGAATCAGCCACCGAGTGCCAATGTTTAGATCTGGAGAGGACTGTTGTCGTAATTGGATTGCTATGTAAGTGAAGGGGAAGGCTTTGCTCTCTTTTTACATTATATTTGTTTGCGATGATTCAGCAAGCCTTCACTGAAGAAGAATTAATTAATTAATTATTAATGGAATAAAATTACTAATGGATTACAACTATATATGGAATGCAAGAGGGATTCAACAAGAACTATAATTTTCTTTACGGAGTTCTGGAAAGAATAGACTGTGAAATACTGTGATGATTTGTGATATTGCCTACTAAAGAGGGCTCTAACTCTGGTTTTGGTGAGACACCAGCTTGTTAGTAGATTGGAAAGGACTAAAAGAGATAAAAGCGGGAAGCAAACCAGGAGTCACTGCCGGACACTGGAATACTTTCGGTTTTAGAAAGGCAAAATGGAAGCTGTGGCATAATGAGAATTACGTTCTCGAGGGAGGGGCAATGTTGAAGAGGATTGATTGATTACAACATGAAGGAAAAGAAGAATGTAAACAAATATTTCACACAGAAAACTGCAAGAAATAAATTCCCTTTGCAAGTTAATGGATCTGGATTTGCTAAATACGAACGAAAGTCATCACACCAGTGGCTGTTAAAATAAAGGATCAAGATCGGAATTGTTGTATTTGGACTAATTAAGAGAATTGGCGCAGGACCAAGGAATAACATCAACTCCTAATAGCCAGAACACGGGAAGTCATCCAAAAATGCTGAATTCAGAACTGATTAATTGGATCTTTTGATTATATTATGATTTGGTATGATTTGGTGTTGTATTAATGTGGCCTCCATTGGATTGTTATTAATAAATAAAAATAAAAATTATTTCTAAAAAAAAAAGAAATATTTGGGGATATTCAAGACGGAGCAAGCTTGTTTTCTATTGCTCTGAAGCGTAGGACCCAAACCAATGAATTCAAGTTACAAGAAAGGAGATTCTAACTAAACATCAGGAATAACTTTCTGCAGTAAAGTGCTGTTCATCAGCGGAACAGACTCCCATGAGAGGTGGACTCTCCTTCCTTGGAGGTTTTTAAGCAGAGGTTGGATGGCCATTTGTCATGGATGCTTTAGTTGAGATTCCTGCATTGCAGGGGGTTAGACTAGGTGACCCTTGGGGTCCCTTCCAATTCTATGATTCTATAGTGCACTTTTCTGAGAAACCATTTCATTGTTTTTAAAGCATACACATTGTTTGGTTGAGACGCATTGTTCCGTTCTGCCCAGTAGGATATGTTCTCTTCTTATTACGAGCAAAGTTGTCCTGGTGGAACAAGTATTCAGAAAGTATTTTCAGCGAGGTAAAGTACTGAACACAGTTGCTGTGAAACTGCAAATATTCGAAGTATCAGGTAAATTGGCAGGATCCACTGATCCATGAATCGTCCAGCAGCCATAAAGTGGTTGTGTGGTTGCTTCACTCAAGTTCCACTTGGTTTCCGTTTGCTATGCCCCACTGCCCAGCCTCATACTTCATAGCTTTCTCAACAAGCTAGTGTGATCATGTGCTCCCAAGCAGTATAAATTCTAGAAGACAATGTGAGAATGCTAAAATACAGCTTTTACTCTATAAAGTGATTTTCAAGCTATCAGCAAATAGTGTTGGTTGTTGGAGGTGTTCAAAACACATCAGAAAATCAGAGGCACTGTGGACAGGGCTTCCAATAATCAATCTATTATCTGCACTTTTTCTCTCCATGGTCTTATCACTAGTCAGGAGAGCTGCAAAATTTCTTAAACTTCAGGCAATTTCTAAAAATCAGTTGTTGCAGTTTCTAGTGCTTCAAACACTGAAAAGATTTGTAGAGCCTAAACTTCCATTTTGCTTGCTCTTGCTGCCAATCAGAGGCAGTTGTTGAAACTGCCCCTGAAGTATCATGACCTTAATAATCAGCCTACTGGCAGCTAAGAGGAGACTGGGAAGCAGAGGAATAGGAACATTTACACCCTTGTAACATATTGACAACTAACAGCCTTTTTTGTAACACTGGAGTAATATGATTAGTGTAATACAATCACCTGTTGAAAACAATGTTTTCACATTTAAAACAATGTTAAAGCTTCCAGACTGTCTTCAGGGGCAGCTCCACATGGAAGACATTACAGTGGTCATAAGACTCTTAGGGAAATCTATGGCGCTTGTTTGTATCTGTAACTCATTCTGAACCTTTCCCTTTCTGATTTTAATTCTTATTCTTGCTTGGAAAACTCTATATACCAATATATATTATCTGCCTTAAAATATTCCCTCAAAATTTCATTTTAAAGGAATTATTGCTTTAAAAGATGCAGAATGAGTCATGCTATTTCCATAGTGTGCTCCAACCATCTACAAACTTGTGCAGAGTACAGTAATCTAAAGCCCAAACAAAGTGTGCATGGATTTAGGAGTGAACTTTCAAACTGTTTCAAAAGGGATGTTAACAGCTGTGGTTCATTAGAGTTTCTTTAACGTTATTGGGAAGCCTTTCTCACTCCAATGCTTTACAGCAAGCCCATGGTGAAAACACATTTTATTTGTTCAGCTGAATACTTTAAAAGTCAATTGATTATTAACCTGTGAATTATTACAGCTATAGCTTTCCCTGGAAAGAGCTGGGTTTAAATATATCACTGCCCTGTCATAAAACGGCTGGATTTGGCTTCCTGTGGGATGAGTCATAATCAAAATCACTTAGTGAAATTGGAATTTATATTGATTTTGGCCTGTTGTTCGTTTCCAGTCCAGATCCAAATGGGTTTCCCTTTCACTTTAGAGCATCTGAGACGATGAATGGTCTCAAATCCATTACCAAATTGCCCTCGCTCTTAGGATTAGAGCCACCAAGCAATACCTGGTGCTTACTCAACTCAACTTTTGCTGATACAGTAGAAAGTCTGGAGAGCTCTAGAATGCCTACATGTGGTTGCATTTTAACATAATGGTGCTTGGAAATATCTGAAATTGTTTTTTTCTTCCCTCTCTCATTTGGAAAGTTTTCCTTTTTCAACAGTACATGCCATTGGCTTGGATGTTAAGGCAATGAGTTGAAACTTGGAGTAATTAGATATAAAGGATGTGTAATGTGTATGGGGGCTGACTCTCACTGTAGAATACTTAATAAAATAGGTGGCTGATTTTTCACATTCTCTTATGCTAAGGCAGAGAGAGATAATTAAGGGTGTGCCTTCTACCATTATCTACATATCATCTAGTTGTTTGTTTCTCCAAACTGTCCTGCCCAGTAGTTTTCCACTTTCTTCAAATGGAAGACTTTGCTTGGGCTGCCACCAAATATGTCTGCCCCCCCCCCCAGCTACTTCTGACTACTCCCAGTTCTGTCCCTTTATAGCATCTTTGACTGCTTAGTCTTTCATCTGCAAACCAGATCAAAAACAGAGGTCTAAGAATACCATGGTGTGAAATATTACAGTACAAAACTGAGGCACTGAAGTGTCAAAAATTTAGTGCTTCCTAGAATGTCAGATCAGGGAATAGAGATTCAGCATGGTTCTGTCACTGAGCCTGGATGCCCAGATTTCAGCAGTGGCAAATAGTGGTTATGCATAGCTGAGACTGGTGCACCTTTGAAATTCCTGCCTAGTCTTCTCTAGGGGGTTAGTCAGCCATTAGGCAAATACCTTTTTTTAAAAAAAACAAAAAACAGGGCTTTAACCTGTTGATGTTTTACTTCGGGTTTATTTCTCATCTTTACAATTTTTATGTGTTCTCGTTTGTTTTATCTTAGTATTACTGGATGTTCTTTAAAAAAACTGATTTATTGTATTTTTGTTATGATTGTTGTTAGCCACCTTGGATGCTATATGTAGAAAACTGAAATAATGGTGATGATGATATTGATAAAGTTTTTTGGTGTAAAATTATTTTCCACCATAACTTCCAGGGAGGCATTCTTCTAATATGTAGCTATTTCAGTAGAAATGAGGACCAAGCTATGTGTGATGTTTATCACATAGTTTGCCCAAGAGTGTAAACTTCTTCCTGCCCAAATTGCTATAATGGATAGCCAAATCCATATCAGGACCTTGGCATATCAGAGCCCTTTGCTGTCCACCATGGTCTCATTCTGAATGAGGGGTCCCACATCTGGGAGTATTCCCAGATGTTTGGGGGGTATTCAAATTGTCTCAGTCAGAATGCTCCCCTATATAAATTGTTGGTGTGGGGCAGGCAGGGCTTATACAGATCAAGATTGCAGTGAGGGAAGCAAAGAATTAAAGGGTTTGATCAGACACCCCACACTGGCAATTTATGAAAGCAAAAGCTTGAACTCAAGGGCAAAGTATGTCATAAGCATCATGTGTAGTTTGGCCCTGATATCGGTGCAGAAAAAGTCAGAATTAAAACCAGTTATTGCAGCAAGAGCAATTACGATTCTTGAAAACTTGCTTATATTGAAATTGTTCCGTCTACAGGAGCTGACTTGACTCTGAGCATTCCACAGCATTATTCTGCTTTTTCATCAAAAAGAAAATTATTTAGTGCTTTTCTATGGGTCTTCAGGCTCCACTTAAATCCTGAGATATTTAATGTCTCCAAAAACTGATAAAATCTTCAATTTGGATGAAATGTCTGCCTAAAGGTTACTGCCTTTGTTAGTTTGTCTGTGCATTTAGAGATAATAGGCATATCTGTTACTTCATTGAAAGTGGTGATCAGAGAAGTATCTGGGGAATGCATTAATCCATATACATAGTTTCTTGTTAAATGCATGTTAACACCATAGGAGCCTGTGCCAGCTAACAAGCATTTTGTGTAATGAGATACATATTATTTATGCATATAAATGCTGATTTCCAGCCACATCCCAAGATCCAAATTTATGAGGTTAATGCTAAAAGGGCTTTTGAAGTCATTGTTTTGTTACCTATTATTTGTGGTGTATTTAAGGATGAGTTAACAAATCAGTTTTGGTTTCTCTCAGGTTCTTATTTTTCCAATTGTAAGTTCAGCTAGCAATTTCTTTAAAAGTCTGAGTGCAAATTGATAACATTTCTGTGCATTTTTCTTCTAATATAAACATTTTTCTTTATATTGGTGCTGCACCGTATTATTAATGCTTATTATTATATGTATACCACTTATATCTCAAAATGGCTTCTATTAAATTAATACATACTTAAAATACACAACAATATTAAATCATCCTTAAAGTATACAATAAAACAAGCAATTAAAAAGCGTAACACACAAATTAAAACACTTAAAAACAGTTAAAACTACAGGTCTGTTTTCAGAAGGCAGCAGAATGCCAACACTGATGGGGCTTTTCATATTTCAGCAGGGAGGGTAAACAGGCAGGCAAATCAGACACACTCCATCCAGTTCACCCTTTTCAATCTCAGTGATACAAGCTAGTTTGGTTCCCTATAGAGCCTGGAGGATGCTGTTAGCCTGCACAAAGCGATATCCAGCTGCAAGTACGTGGCTTTTTATTAAGGAGTACCCAGTGTCATTTGTTATAAGGCAGTATGTAAATACTGTAAATCAATAAATAAAGTACCCAGGGTGGGGGAGTTACACAGCTCATTTTCTAGGTACTCTGTCCAATGGAGGACAAGCACCTCACTTCACCTTAACAAAGGAAAGGTACACTGCGGCACATGTACGTAGAAGCACTGAGCCCAAATTTTCAAACTCTGGATGATGGAATGGAAACGTCTCCAACACTTATATTTAAAGGTTAAATCTGCTAATCCTGGCCTCCTTAGTTGTACCAACATTTGTAACCTTGAGGGAAGATTCAGCCTCCTCCTCAGCAGATAGATGAGAGAGATTTGGGTTGATGTGCCTCATTTCCTTGGCCAGCCCTAATGCTGGAACGTCTTTGCACAATTGTCCCTATTCTTACTGTGTTTATGGCAATTAAGCTAATGCCTGGATTTTCATGGGAGATTCCCAGAGAGAATGGGAAAAGGTACTTGATGGATATACAAAGCTATAGGAAAGAGGTTAATCCCTATTCCTTCGTTTTTCAGCAAACCCTTTAGGAGATTACTGTAACATTTCCTAATTGTAGTAGCTTAAATGCTCTACCCTATGATGATGATGATCAGCACAATCACTATTATCCCTGAATCCTCCAGACAAATTTCATTTACGAGGAGCTTTGCAAAGGAGGACATGTATTAAGTTTCCAAGATGATGTAAAGAGTAATTAATGTCTCTAGAAAATGTGGATGAGTAACTGCAAATTCCTTTATCCCATTTGCTTAAAGGCTCATCAGAACATAAAGGAGTTGTTGTAGTGTAGCAGAACAAATTTCTCATTCTGGCCACTAGTGGCATTTGTCCCACAACTAACAGCACAATCCTATGCTTGGGAGAAGTTAACCCTGCTGACTTCAGTGGGACTTACTCCTGGCACACGTATGTAGTGTCATGGCCTGAGTCATGTGAAACCATTCTTGGCTTCAGTTTTCATCCCCTGGAGGTGGTTCTCTTACTGTTGTTGACATCCATCTGTCTTGGGAGGAGTGTACCTTTGAGGGTGAAGTCATACTGTTGGAAGCTTGCAGTGCCTGCTGTGGCTGTAGAAATTGATGCAGGAGAGAGATGTTTTGTTGCAGCTGGGGCAGATGAAGGCATCTGGTTTTGCTGTTGCAGATGCACCATGGTGTTTCTCTTACTACGCTGGGTGAAATAATGGCACTTTTGTGTTAAGGTAGCCATACAGCCAAAGTATCATACATCTCAAAATCCATCTCAAATACATCTCAAAATCCATCATTTGTAATATATAAGGCCTATTGTCTATGAATGCATTGGCCCAAAGCAGTTTGCAGTATGAAGAAAGTCAAATTGTCACAGTAGATCATCGTCTGTTTCAGTTTGCTCTCATGAAATGACACCTCATTTCTTCTTAGGCTATGTCAAATGTACAATTCCTGATGCAAGTGCAAATTATCTAGCAAGTGAAAAATGATAGTGTATGACTCCTCACAGTTTTGTTGCATCAAGCCTACATCCCAACTGTATAGGTCAGGTATCAATATGTGGTAGATCAAGACTAATCCAAGTGTTATGTATTCTACATTTAAACAATGGAATGTATATAAGGAAGGGGGAGGAATGTTGCAGTCATCCTATGTACTGTATCTAAATATCATTGGCTTGAGAACTGCACCAACTATTTAAAAAGTGGGGAGTTGAAGTGTCATTTTTATGTATTATGCACACATGCAATGGCAACTTGAGGTTTTGTCAACATGTGTAAAAGTGAAGAATGACCCACAACACCACTCCATGTTGCTAAGGTCACCAACCAATTTTGCAGTTGCATGCAACATTTAGCTGCCTTTCCTGTTGCTAGAACAGGCAGGTGTAAAATTAAAATAAAATGGGCTGCTGTGCTGATCGCTAGTCTACATTTTAGGGGTCAGGTATACACTGTGCACAATTGTGTGTGCACTGGAGATCTGAAGTTGTTTTCTTTCTTTTTAAAAAAAGAAAAGAAAAACAGCTGGTGTACATTTTGAACAAAGAATTGGGTGTAGTGCTTCATCACTGTTACAAGACTCAAATACTTGCCCAATGGCTTTATAGAAAGTATGTGATTTGGATAATAGTGGGTGGTTAAACACACACAGTATTGCTCAAAACTACCTTTTCAGAATGTGTTTTTAAAGTATTATTATTATTAGCATTAGCATTAGCATTAGTGTTGGGGCTGCATTGCACAAAGTTGCGGTGAGGGACTATAACTCAATGGTGGACCTCATGTTTTGCATGCAGAGAGTTCCAGGTTTGGCATCTGTCATCTGCAGGCAGTACTTGGAAAGTCTCCTCTTGGAGACCCTGGAAATCTGCTGCTACTCACTGTAGACAATACTGAGCTACATAGACCAATGGTCTGAGGCAGCTTCCTCCATTTATGCATGCCAGGTGATTTTGTGTGTGTGGGGGGGGAATTAATCATGACAATATTCTTTTGGCAACTGGCCAGAATGTGTGTGTGCGTGTGGTGTGTGCGTGTGTGTGTGTGTGTGTGTGTGTGCATGCACGCATGTGCTGATGGTGGCTTCTCATTTTGCTTTGTTTGCTCTTTAAGATACATTTTCCATAAATTTGGTATAATCCTGTCAGTGTGAAACAGTTTCAACAGAAAAGGGAATGGGATTGCTTGCCCACATACAACAGAAAATAGGAGTGCATGTTCCTCTTTTGTTTCAACTCCCCAAAGTTAAGAGTTTCCTTAAATCACATTCTGGTGACTGAAACTAATGTTCCTTTTGGGAGGGTACCAGACCATCATTAGGAGAAGCCACATTATGCTCTTTCAGTTACGTATTTTTAACTAAAATCTCTCCTGATTGTACTTACTCAAATCACTGTTGAACTCACTTCCTTTTTTTTTTTAACCCTCACCTTGCATTGGTAGGTCTCTCTACACAATATGTTTCCCAATAGTTAATTCAATTCTAGAAAAAGGTAAAGGTAAAGGTACCCTTGCCCGTACGGGCCAGTCTTGACAGACTCTGGGGTTGTGCGCCCATCTCACTTAAGAGGCCAGGGGCCAGCGCTGTCCGGAGACACTTCCGGGTCACGTGGCCAGTGTGACATCGCTGCTCTGGCGAGCCAGAGCCGCACACGGAAACGCCGTTTACCTTCCCGCTGGTAAGCGGTCCCTATTTATCTACTTGCACCCGGAGGTGCTTTCGAACTGCTAGGTTGGCAGGCGCTGGGACCGAGCAGCGGGAGTGCACCCCGCCGCAGGGATTCGAACCGCCAACCTTTCGATCGGCAAGTCCTAGGCGCTGAGGCTTTAACCCACAGCGCCACCTGCGTCCCTTCATTCAATTCTATAGTCCTCATTAAATGTTTATTCTAGACTCTCACTAATCCAGACCATCTGCTTGTAGGGATCAGTTTAAGGGCTATGTAAAAAGACATTTTTTAAAAAGGTTATCAGTGTAAACAAATCAATTAATACTGTAGGCAGATGATCTGGCACTGGTGGCCTGTATTCTGTAAGCCGTGGGTTATAAACTTATCCCAGACTGCATTTAGTGACTTCAGATTGATTCTCAGAACTGGCCCTGATTTTGGTGACTGAAGGTGATCTGGGATAATTTATATTGTAATCCTGTTCAGTGTGTTATTTACACTTCTTGTCTGTTTAAGTCAGTAACAAGCCAGACAGTTAGAAGCTGGTGATGCAGAAAAGATATTGATCACCAAGTAGCTGGCAATTAGACACAGAGTTTCATATTCTTGGTATTGATTAGTTGTGCTTAACTGTAGGCTCACATAGTAAAAAAACTGCAATAGCAGTGCTGGTGGTGAGATAGAGAGAAGCTACATTAATGCCCTCCACCAAAAAAACAAAACAAAGAAAACCCCAACCTAATGGAGTTATTGTGGAACTCAGAAGCTGTTTGAAATACTTATAAAACTTTTTAGCTAACTTGAATCATTTCATACTCCATGTATTCCTCAACAATTTGGAATCAGTTGTTATCTGGTATTATATCTCTCCCCACGCTTTCATTTTTTAAGAAAACATACCCCACCCCCAATTCCATTCCATCCTGTATGTACAAAGCAAACCCACTACAAAGTGCTGCACAGGTCAGTTGGACCTCAAAAACAGATTCTGTCCTTAGGGTTAAATTCTGTCCCAAACTGGATTTATCTTTACATAGAAGTTTTAAATGATTTCATAATGCAAATTTTCAAGAGTTGTTTCTAATTTATCATAGATATTTTTGAGGTGGTGGAAATTTCTTGAGGTATCTTTTTGTAGGGGTAAATTAGAACGTTTGCTATTGGGATACATTGGACTCCTTCCATTATTTACTTTGAATTCAGTAACTCACCTGGCATTTTGGTGGTTTTCTGATTTGTTTTCTCCTTGTTTTTTCTGTGAGCCTAGTCTTTCACCTATGCATCTCCCTTATTTTCTTTATAGAACTTTCTTTACAGAGGAATTTAAGTTAATGTTGTGAGGCCTAGTGTACCCCAATAGTTTTGGGGGGTTTTTTGTTGCTTTTTGTGGAATGTGATACCAATTAAATCAAATTTGGCATTAAACTGGATGGCGGGGTAGGGGTGGTGATGGATTTCTTGAAGACCCCACTTGCAGAATCTGCAGTCAGCGCCTCCATGCAAACAGGTGTAATTGAAACATATGGACTAGTTACTTCTTTTCGTTTCTAATGACAACTGATTTCTTTAAGGATGGTAAATTGTGGTGATGAGAGCAATATATGATGTACTAGGGGAGTAGTTCCATGAGTCTCAGCTGGGAAGGGGATTGCAGTAGGGCTGCTAGTGAGAATATTGAACAGAAGCCATTGGATTTCAAAGCCATGTAGCTAATAAACACTTTTGATCATGAAATAAAGATAGGCTGTTTCTGTTTGTGAAATGGATGAATCTGTATAGACAAAAGAGAAAAAGAAAAAGAAACTCAGCATTTTGAAAATAATGCAGCACTGTTTCCAACTATTGTAGTAATATTCTAGCAAGTACTGGGAAAATATATCTAGAAGTGTAAATATTCAGCATGGGAACTTGCGTTCAGAATTAAGTTGCATTCTTACCCATTAAGCAATGGATGACATCTGGCAAGTGAGCCACGTGTGGTGCCTGAAGCTATTATGTGACCCACGGGCTCTTATTAAAATCTGAAGAATCTCATTTTCAATTAAAATCATAAAGTAAGTTTCTAGGCCTCAGAGGTACAAAGATGTACATTTAAGATGTAGTGCCAAAATGCTAAACAGCTGGCATCAAAGAAGCAAATAAAAGATACCTGTTTATTGATTTTCAATTCTCATGGTTCCTTCATCCATATATTAACATTTTCTAAAAGCCAAATAGGACCTTACATATTTTAAAGTAACAGTATAAGACTTCATGAATAGCAGAGAAAGTAGAGCAGGAATATTTCTTTAAAATATTAAATAAAATATTAAAATAGTATGCCAAAACCAACTCAGGGCAGGTACTTTTGTTGAGATTTGGCCCATCTCAGGGGAGAAAAATTGTTCGTAGGTAAACTGTAGATGCTGCATATGCACAAATATTGAGTTTCCATAAGCAAAAATAATATTTATAGTGGTTATCATTCAAGGTGTCTTTTCTTTCTTTCTTTTCTGGCAGGTCCTTGGCTGGATCCGGAATGGAGAATCAATGCTCAATGCCAGCCTTGTCAATGCAAGTTCACTGTCAGAAGCTGAGCAGCTCCAGAGAGAGCATGAGCAGTTCCAGCTGGCCATAGAGGTAACCATAATAGGCACGTTTGGATTTCCCTTTCCGCAAACATGAGGCCACCTCCTTGGGCAGAAATTTAATGGTGATGAAAGTGCAAGGGGATAAAAACAAGATGCTATTTAACAGTGGGAGGAGACTACAATTGTAACAGATAATTTACTATCAATAGCTAAGCTTTCCTGTTACTTGACAAAAATCACAATACATGAAGAAGCTGCTCATTTCCCATACCACCTTTGTAATTCTTTGCAAATGGTTCAGCAGAAATATAAACTAACACCCCAAAAGGCAAATACTCATGGAAGTGAACTTAAAGATTGGAGCATTGGATTTCTTTTAAGCCTTTACAAAACTTGAATAGCACCTCTATCTACCTCTGCAATGGGCGCTTTTAGGTTTTGATAGGCAATACTACTGATAGAAACCTCTTATCCTCTTACAGGCTTGTTTTGTTGGTTAGAGAGGAATTAGGTTAAGGGTGCATTTATGCACATACAGAGGCCTGTCAAAGCATCAATCTGATTTGTTGCAGCAGAACAAAAGTTCAGAGGTTAAATAGGCACTGACTGGAATGAATATGTGAGGGCCAAAGAAGTATGCAGAGAGCATAAATTGTGTCATTATTTAGTTCAGCAACACTGAAGGTCCACAGGTTCCTCACCCTTGGCTTGAAGACTGGGACAGATAGTCAAAAGCAGGAGAGCAGTATGTACCCTGCTGTATTAGTCACTTGGAAACAATTGCCATTTATTTATTATGTTTATATCCTGCCTTTCTTTTAAGGAATTTAAGGCAGCATACATAGTTCTCCATGCTCCTCCATTTATCCTCATAGTAACCCTGTAATGTAGGCAAGGTCAAGAGATAGCCATTTCTCTGCATTAGATAACCCTTGTTACTTAGAAGTTTGGAGTTTTCCACTCCAGCATTTGCTTATGGATGGAATCAGAGGTACTAGAAGTGACTATTCACTTTAGTGGTTGTAATAACATGATACCATGATGGTGGTGGTGGTTCTTTTTTTAATTCCCATCTGCAAAATACAATGTCAAGTTGGGCTAGAATAGTCATCCTGGGTGGGTGTTTTAAAGTCTGTTTTTTCTCACATTAGTAGCAGTCACATATGCACACAAATCGCTCAACAGGGGTGGGTCCAAAGCGATTTTTATCGTCATATGTGAAAATACCGTAAATTAAAAACAAACAAACCAGGAAATTGTATTTCCCCCCTCTTCTGATTAATCTGAAATAAATTAGCATTGTCTTGGTATATGACCATTGTTGATGTTCTTGAAACTTCCCATAACGGGAATAAATAAGTCACTTTTCTGTAGAGTTATTAATCATTTCTTAATGAGCATCTGACAAGACTTTACATTATCCTGCCATATTGGCAAACCCCAAAGGGAAGGGAAGCCTTTTATCATCCAGCGGAGGAGGTTACCATTCAGCTGCATCTTGGCAGCCTTAACCAGGCACCTCTGTGGAGCAGAATACACATTTCCTGTTAGCACAGCTTTCCACACTTCAGAGATGCTTGTACTTGGTATTAACTAAGAGGCCCACAGTGAGACATAGGTTCTCACGCTGCCAATGGGAGAAAAGAATTTTGTTCAGAGATGGGAATACCAGATTAAATACTGATGGTCCTTAAAATCTCAGCATGTAACTAGTATCCAGAAAAGCATACAGTGAGGCAGGGAAGGTCTAACTGTTGGTGGGGTTTCCATTGCAAATTCTTTGACATCTTTTTTTAAAACAAGCATTCTCATTATCATCTGGGCAGCCACCCCCAACTAATGGTATCTGGGCATTTTCAGAACGTGTATGTATATATGGGGTGGGGGGTTACTGCTTTTTATGTACTATGCAATTCAACATCATGTTAGGAGCAACTCTTGAACTAATTTTCAAGTTTAGGGGTTTAAAAGGCTTGATTTATTGCAATGAACAAAACCTGTATTGTGGCCATACTTCCTAAATTATCTTTCTTAAAATGGTCCTAATAGTGTTGTATGTTCCAGGGTTGTGAGGAGGGAAAATAACAAAGATTTTAAAGCAGTGACTGCATTAGAAGTGTAGTGGAAATTATTAATAAGGCCGGTGTTACCTTTGTTTAAAAGCTGCCTTGAATATTTCGTAGAAGAATGGGGTATAAATATTGGTAATAAATCAGGAATAAGAATAAATATGCCCGTATGAATCTGCAAAATGTTTACTAAAGAGAATATGTTGGTTGTGGAAAACACTAAAAATGTTTCATTCTCTCGCATTTTCATTCTCACGCTTCACTTCACCTCTTTTTACCATATGTCTGGCACATCTGTACAAATCTCTCTTTCCTCCCCTCATACACAGTCCCTCTTTCATGCCACTTCCTTGCAGAAGACGCACCAGAGTGCCCTCCAGGTGCAGCAGAAGGCAGAGGTATTGCTGCAGGCTGGGCACTACGATGCTGATGCCATAAGGGAATGTGCAGAAAAGGTGGCACTGCACTGGCAGCAACTAATGTTGAAGATGGAAGACAGGCTGAAGCTGGTTAATGCATCTGTCGCTTTTTATAAAACCTCAGAGCAGGTGAGCCGAATGATGTGCAGTGATACTTGTAACTATTAAAAAAAATCCCATAGTATTCATTGTCATAACATTTTATTTAGGGCAGCTGTGACTTCAAATCTCTGAGCTAGCCACATCTTTATATTGCCCACATATTCATTGATGCTGTCTGAATCTTACATAGTCCTAGATTGAGATTCATTAACTACAAATCCCAAGATTTGGGATCCCCTCCAAACCTCCAAAGTTTTGAGCCAAAACAAATTTTAAGCTTTTGGCTCAGCCTTCTCCACAATGGATGCATATTGTTGTTCAATGTATTATATGAAAGTGCATTGACAGTGGGTGTGGTCAACATCAATTCAGACTGTATTGCCGATACATGAATTTTCTGTATGAATAACTTAACTACCTGCGACCTAGGATTTTCCTGCATGGTTTGAGCACAATAACCTAAACAATTAAAATACATCTCAAGCCATTTCCAAGGCATCAGTCCTAAATTTGATGCCCTTGATTCACAAATAAGAGAACTGGCTAGCTCAGCACCATAGCTGCCAAATGCTGACTTGTTGCCCCATTGTCAGCTGGGCAGACAAAGAGCCCATTTCATGAGACCAGGTGAGTCTCAAACCTACAAATCAATATATTATTTTTCTTCTGTAGTTTTAGCACAACTTGGAATCCTAAAGTTCTGCATCATTAAAAATCCTCATTAGGCAATAGGCTTCATCAGCTACAGGGTCTGCAAATTAGGTTGGAATTTTCTCTTTAAAAGGTCAATTAATATTTCCCAAACTAATATGTTCTGAGTTATGAAGCCCATATAACATTTGTCTGTGAATCTCTCCTTTTCTTGTCTTTTGTTAGCTTTATAGGTTAATGGACTTGTAGTAGTTTTTCTATGTTTCTGGATGTAGCTTTTATAGCTGAAGTACTGTGTTCTTATGCCTCAGGTTTGCAGTGTGCTAGAGAGTTTGGAACAGGAATATCGAAGAGATGAAGACTGGTGTGGAGGTCGGGATAAGCTTGGACCAGCATCTGAAATAGACCATGTCATCCCCTTAATCAGCAAACATCTGGAACAAAAAGAAGCCTTTCTCAAGGTCTGTTGTAGCCTTCCTCTTTTCTGTAGTTGTTTTTATTTTTTGGTAACTGAAAATAGCTGTGGTGGAAACCTGTCAGCAGAGCATGCAGATGATGTTCTGTGCACAGTCATTTCCATATAGAACATACCTGAATATAATTTTATGGGAATCATAAGAACAACACAGTTTTTGCATGCAGTCATAGTGTAGCTTTTCTCTAAATGTTTTATGAGTAGACAACTTGCACAATCTTTCTCCAGAATAGAGATTTCCCAATTCCTCCCTTCCCCTCATCCTCATTTTGACAGTCAGTTCCAACACTACAAAAATGGATATTCTGCCCATACAAGTGGCTGCTTCCACAGGCAGTGTAATGTGGGACCAACCAGCATGTATCAGCTTGAAAAGAAATTACAACTTGTGATTTTTTTTCAATTCATGGAAGGGAACACAAGAGCTCATATTAATCTGCTGTGCTAATTTTACATCCTTCACATGAATAGCCTGCTCATGTGGGCAGTGCCTTGTGCACTGGATTCCAGTGCCTCATTTGAGCCAACTCTTTAGTGTTGCAAAAGGCCAGGTACAATTAGCAGATGGAGAGACAAGGGTTTGGAATGTTTCATTGCTCTTTGGCATTAAAAAGGAGTAGAGGCCTACTAACCAAGCATGAGATAATGTGGCTTTGAGCAGATATCAGTACTTGGTTTTGTTTCTGGGTAGATGCGAGGGCAGGAACAACTGTTTTCTTCTGCCCATGGTCTTCTAAGCAGCATTCACATTGAAAGGGTAAAGAACTCAAGGTGCATCTTTTCTTCCTGCCCTTATTGTTTCCCTTTCTCCCAGATCTCATTTATCTGGCTCAAAGTACTGGTAGCTGCAGTAGGAGGAAAAGTTCAAGCACATGATTTACATGCTGACAGTAGTATGATTCAATTCCAGGAACTGCTAGTTAAAAGGAATTCAGAGCTGGAAAAGATCACTACCTTTTGACTTACGAGAACTGATGCCAGGCAGGGTTGACCAGGGGAACAGACAATGTGGTACCCTAGATGTTGCTGAATTAGAACTCACACCATGTCTGATCACTGGCCATGCTGGCTGGGGCTGTTGGGAGTGGCCACTGTCATCTGGAAGACACCGCATTGGCTGTCTCTAGGATACATGGTACTGTGGTATATTAACAATTGTTCTGACTAGGATATGGCAAGGATAAGGACAAGTTCCTGGCCGCTGTATATTCTGTTGCAGGAATGCAATGGCAAAAAGTGACTGGCCTTTCTTCCATGTATCCCTAGATCCTCACCTCAGCAACCCATAGCTTATATATAAATGTTAAATAATTCTTAACACCTTTGCTTTTCAAAGTTGCATACATATAATGTAATGGTATGTTTTTGAAAGACTGCATTCCAGAATAAATCAACTGTCACCTTCTGGAATAAAGATCAAGATGTACAATCTCCCACTAGCGGTGTTACGCTTTTGCTTTTCTACTGGAATCAGCCAATTTTTTCCACATAGCATTTTTTCTCATATCATACCCATTCCCAAGATGATGGATGTGTGTGACTGCAGTCTGAGTTTCTCAGTGTTTTCTCATGCACGTCAACATCCTTCAGAGGTCAAATGAGAAGAGAAGCTCATGTCACAGTTCAGTGGTTCCTCTGTGTTTTATTCTTCTGATTCACTTGTCAAAAGGGTAACTGTTGTGCTTGGGGGTGGGGGGTGTTGTTTACTGCCCACAGGCCTGCACACTAGCACGAAGGAATGCAGAAGTGTTTCTCAAGTATATTCACCGAAACAACGTCAGCATGCCAGGGGGAGTGAGCCACACGAGGGGACCTGAGCAACAAGTCAAAGGTCAGTGTGTTTGTTTGGGAGATGCGTTAATGGAATGGCAGCTTGGCTTTAGAAATATACCACACACCCATGGATGACGCTTGTGCTCACCACTGATGCTTCCTTACACCGGATTAAATTTGCCACATAATAATTACAGGTGCACCTTTTCTGCTGAACAGAATAAGATTAGAATACAAGCAGATGGTATGAAAATGGCAGCATCTTTTTCATTTCTGTGCTGGCTCAGAAATCTTAGGAGTGGATCTAGTGAAATGTTTTGCATATAAATTTACCAGTGTGCCATCATCTGTCATTAGAACAATAGAAATTCCATGAAATCTATAGGCAATACTTCTCCTATTAGTATGTTTAGAGTATTTTTTAAAGTAGTAGTCATTAAGATCCATTCTCTATTACACCTATCACGTGCTTTTTTCATATCAAGCCATACTTTAAGCCTCCACTTCAAAATGTGTCAGGGTGTGGGTACTAAAATCATAGCAGGGTCAAGCTTCTTTAAGCTATCTCATTTTACTACCCATGATCTAAGTGATGCCCTGGTAGTCATTTGAAAAAAAAATTAAAAGCAAAAGAGGTAAGAGGAGAGCAGTGATGGATTTGTAGGAAGGTTACTGTACATATACAGATCCCTTCTTATTTCCAGACTGCCTACAGGTGTAAAAGAGAAACCATCCCATCTGATTCAGAGCTTAGTTATGGAATCTGAAAGCAATTAATTACTAATCTAATTTGGGGCGGTGGGGAGCGGGAGAGAAAGACTGAAAATGTGGGCAGTTTAGCTACAAAGAGCTGCAGTAAATAGTATTTCCTTCTGTTAAAAGGACTATCCCTTAACTCCTTCCACTTCAGGAAACAGTGAGCAGAAAGTATCTGTCTCATACTACATTCAAGGACAGAACTGGTTATTATACTGGGTTTGTTTGTTTGTTGGCATTTGGAGCTATTGCAGAGTATTAATCAGGCTTCCATACCAAGATAAGACAAGCCAAAATTGAAATTCACAACGTGGTCACTTTTCTCAGAGTTCAATGTCTGCTTCTCTTTCTTAGCTATTTAGCTACAGTGACCAATAGAATGACCTTCTTATGCTTGCCTCTTTCATATGTTCAAATGAACATTGGCTGCTGTGGTGATGATACATTCTTGGAGGAGTCTGGGGTGATGCATCCCCTGCTTTCTTTTGTAGCTGTAATCCACCAGTTGCTAATCTGTTCCTTGATTCTGTGAGGAGCTGATAAAAATGAACTAAAGTAAATCTGCAGAACTAAGCCATTTTTCATCTCTGATTGGATTACTTTTAGAGCTGTAGAAAAGAACAGATCAATGACTGTGGAGGGCAATAATAATTATGTAGTTTGATACTGAGTGTGCCATACAGTTGCTATCACTAAAGGGGTTGAAAATGCTGTTGCCTAACATAAAATCCGTACTTTAAAAATATATATTTCTTTGGTTAATATTGCTCAAGAACTCAAAAAAAGTCTGCACTCGTATACATGAGTATCTTTTTTTAAAAAAATGCACACACAATTAAGCTGGGTTCTTAAGATACAGTTTTAGGGAGAAGGCTTACTAAAATATATGGAACTGTTTATACATGTTAAGCAATAGACATAAACTTTAGGCAGCCTCTCACATTGTCATTTTAAGACATAAGATCTTTCCTATGAGGAGGCAAGCAAGGAGAGTAGGCTACTTTACACAGCGGATATAGGTCCTCTTATTATTTTTATAAATATATTTCTATACCACTGTATCATAAAAATATAGCACAGCAGTTTACAACAATATAAAAACATAAAACCAACCAATAACATCATAAAAGTAAAAATACTAGCACATTTACAAAACTAAGCAGGGTCCAGTATGGTTTCAAATGGGGACTGCAAGTTGAGATTCCTGTATTGCATAAGGTTGGACTAAATGACCCTAGGGTACCTTCCAACTCTTATGATTCTGTGATTCAGGATCAAAACAAAAAACCAATATCAATAGACCATTGTAGGGGATATACACTTAGTTGCTTTAATTAGTAAGCTTGGCTGTGACAGACAGAAAAAGGTGGGGCATTCTCTTTCACAAGCACCATAGAATTTTATTTAACTGAAGCTTGCACAGAAGAAACTGTTGGTAATCCCCCCTATTAATTAGTGAACCAGGATATGAGTTGAATTTGCCCCCTTAGCCACCAAAATGTCCTGGACTGGTCCTTGCTTGTACCTCAAAAGAATCATGTTGGAATGTTTAATTTGTGAGTCTAGAGACAGCTCAAGGATATGTACCACAAGAACCTCTTGCAGCCGACCTTTCAGAGTTTTAGTTCTAAGAAATCAATAATGTGAGCTGAGCATTCTGAAAAATTCATAGGACTGATTTTAGGGGAGGCTTTGGTGACCTAAAATTGTAATACCATTGAACAAAGAATAAAGATGCCTCTCTGGAATAGAACTGTATGGCAGAATCGTCAAATACCTTTTGTTTTAGTATAGTATGTCCACCCCAGGCCTAAGACATCACTGACTGTGCTCCAAATAAATGTTGTATAAGTGAGCAGGTGAGTGTGGGAAGTACAAGATTGACATTTGTGAGTCTGGCCACTATTGGCACCAAGGCATGGTGCTTGTTCCTTCTGCATTTATGAGGATACATTTAATGACTGGGTATCTAAACTGTTGTTAGCTGCATGACTTGTAATTATTCCCCCACTCCCGTTGCTTGGGCTTTGAACAGTGTGGTCTGAAGTGCTCTGAACTCTATCTGTATCTATGTGTTGGGAATATAATATTTTTTCTGTTGATTTTTGTCCACACACCCTTAGTGAGCCCCTTGTGTTAAGGACTGCCCACTCTCTGCTATTTTGTTGTTGTTTTTCAGTTGACTCTGAAGTGCTTCATACTAGGGAGTTTATATCACTGTGATGGAGTAGCCAGTTGAATTTGCATTGACTTGCGTCTGCATGTACTCACTGAGCCACTGAGGGTAACGACCATCCTCCTTTTCTCCGCAGCCATTCTGAGTGAGCTGCTGCAGAGAGAGAACAGAGTTCTTCACTTCTGGACCTTGAAGAAACGGCGATTAGATCAGTGCCAGCAGTATGTGGTCTTTGAGCGTAGTGCTAAGCAGGTAGCTTAATAAAACTCTGCTTTCCCCTCTTGTTCTGTTGTTATGGCTGACAGGTAATAATGGACTGTGTAATAGATTAGTTGTGGGAAGGGTTGTATCTCAGGGACTGCAGACTTTGCATTATGAGACCCCATGTTCAATCCTTTGCATCAATCAAGATTGGAAAATTTTTTTTATGAGCTGCCATGTTCAATCCTTTGCATCAGCCAACACTGGTAATGACCCTGGAGAGTTAGTTTCAAACCTGACACTAGTTGAAACTGACAGTGTGAGCTGGATAGGCCATTGGCCTGAATAAGGCTGCCAGACTGCAAACCAGAAATAAACATTTTGCCTTGTATATGCTGAATGCTGTGGGAGAAATTGTTAACTGCTCCCACCTGTTTCTTTCCTGGGTCTCTTAGCAGTTGGTCTCAGACCTCATCTGTCGTAGGGCAAAACAGAAGTTCTCCTTGTTTCAGTAGATGGAGAAGAAGGGTGAGCCTATATTCGGGGTGGTGGTGGGGAAGCAGATGTGACGAGAAGCCTAACATTGGCAACCTCTCACACTGTGTCTGCACTGCAGTCATCTCTGATCTGAAGTCTTGCAAGACTACTACGATCAAGATCAAGCAAGGAGTCTCATAGCACCTTAAAGACTAACAAATTTATTACCTCTTCAGCTACTGTGAGCTCAAGTCTGCTTTGCCAGATGCAAGGAAAAATATATCATGTGTAAGTGTCTGTGACCGCATAAAATTCAAGGCAGTGGACCATCAGTCCCTACTGTGCTACATTTTGCTTGCTTGTTTACTGTGTAAAGTGTTGTTAGACTTGAATTTGAGGCCTAGGCCTGCCTGTCGGGCTTCTTCTTTTCTGAGGGCTAGTGGTGCTCTTCAACTGCAATAGAATTTGAACAATTAATTTTGAAATGTGCCAATGAGAACTGGTTGCATGGGTGAAAGCAAGTCACCTTGTTTTTGTTCATTTGGTCCCCCACCCTCCCATTTGTAGGCCTTAGACTGGATTCAGGAAACAGGAGAGTATTATCTTTCTACTCACAACTCTACGGGGGAATCAGCAGAAGAAACTCAGGAACTTCTGAAAGAATATGGAGAATTCAAAGTACCTGCCAAGGTAAACCCTTCTATTGATTTTATAATTTCATGAGCTTCCTATGGTAGTTTCAGTTAAGAAATGTAGTAAATGTATACAACTCACAGGATTTAGTCTCAGTTACACTATTACTTATCTACATGCATCATTTATTACTAAATAAATGTATAACATGATATATTTAATAGCTCTGAATGTTATAAATGCAACCCCCCCCCCATTCTGAACTCTATGGCTGAGATCCAAAAAAATTACTAATAATGCAATCTTATGTGTGTCGAGTCCCACTGAGTGTATATAGGATTGCAGACTCACAGGCTCACAGAAGGGGCCTGTTTTCCTTTGGAAGCTCACTCCATGCATTATCACAGATGTCTTTTAAAACTCACTTCAAATCCAAAAGGAGCTTGTGATGTGGCATGGAGAACAATTTATTGAGGAAAACAACTCTAAAGCCCCCTTTTGCTAATGGAGCTAGTTTCAGAGTTCTTTTGTATACTGACCAATGATATTAATTATTTCTGAAGAACTACCAAACTTCAGAATGACCTCAGAATATTCTGCCCTTGTTTTCTAAATTGCAATATCTGCCTGTTTGGGGACATCAAGCTCTGCAGTCTCCCTGCTATCACTTTGTACCCACATCCCCATGCTCATCTCATTCCTGTCTGCCGCAGCGTCCATTTGAAGAGAAATTCTGACCAATCAGGTCAAAATTAACACCCATAAGCAGAATGGTGCTATCACTCTCTGCTCACATTGCCACTTTCAAAAGATTGCTTCAGACCCAAACAATTCTGCAAAGTATTGCAACCTGTAACAACTAAGTTCCATTGAGTAGTAGTGAGTGGCAGTGGGAAATTCAGAACCATTTTAGATAATAAATGAAAAGATTGCACTCCACCTACACTATGTCTCCAAAGATCTCAGGAACATTTTGTGTTAGTGATGCTTGTGAAGAATATGAGGTCCATATGGTTATTATGTGAATGAAATTTGAACAAAATGTCCATGGAAGATATGATAACCAAGGAAAACTCTTTTGGGCAGCAAACCAAGGAGAAAGTGAAGCTTCTCATTCAGCTGGCTGATAGCTTTGTAGAGAAAGGGCATACTCATGCCACTGAAATTAGGAAATGGGTTACCACCGTCGACAAACGCTATCGGGACTTTTCACTGAGGATGGGGAAATACCGCTACTCTTTGGAAAAAGCTCTTGGAATCAATACAGAGGTACTGTAAGTCACATGTTTTGCTGACATACTTTAAAGAAATGAAAAAACCTAAGAGGAATTAGAACTGTCTTATGTGAAAATGCTTTCATGCATTACATAGCCAGCCTTACCTTGCAGTGGCATAACACAGAGCACACTAGGTGTGGATTTTGTGACACAAAGTTGTTCCTTTGTGACACAAAGGCTAGACAAGATGACAGGGGAATGATTGGTTGGGTGCCCAGGAAGTTGCTATAAGGAGTAATCAAGTAGACTTCCAGGTATAAATTCATGTAGATGATGATCAGTCAACATAAGACAAAATGGTAATTCATTCAAAATAGCAGGGCAAATCAATTATTAATCTGTAATTAATTCCTAGCTGGTGCTACTTGTGAAAAGCTGCAGACTTTACTGGGCTGCACATGGTCTGTTACAAGGCTTTTCATGTTTCTGGCACTGGCCTTGTGTATGTACATGTTTGACTTGAGTCCCACAGAGCTAAATGGTTGCTATTCTGGGTAAATCTACTGTTTTGCAGCCCATTCTGTTACGGCCAGCAGGACATGTGAAGAGCGGATTTAGGTTACCATGTATAAGCCAGGGCAATGTTAACTTTTAGTTATTGCCTCAAAAATTCACTTCAGAACCATTCAAGTGAGAAAGGGATTGGATCCTAATTTCCATATGTGAGTTCCTCTGACAGTCACCTTCTTGCTATGGCCATTTTGGCTCCTAAAAATCTGCTCCTGAAGATTGGGAGGCCTTCTGGAATAGGATGGGATGCCATGAAGCTGACTGCAGCAGAAAGGGGGGATTGGCAAAATTGGGCACTTATCTAGTGCAAGCAAAAGTGTACTTCTGCTCACACAGGGGTCAAAGCCAGTGTTTTTATTCAGATCTGGTTCATTTGAATGAAGAATGCAATAAAGATGTACCAAATAAATATCATTTATGAAATTTGAGCAAATGCTGTCATTTGGGGAAAGTAGAGTACAAGCCTCAGAGGCAATATTGCGGAGCAGACAAAATGTGTCTGCTTGCTGCCACCACTGATGTGTCCCAGGATTCCCATGAGGAAAGCCATCCCCTTCCTGAAGTCAAATGAGAGGAAGGGTTACTGATGAAGCCTAGCAAATTGGTTGGGGAAAAGGACCCTCCTACCACCTGCCAAATATGTGATGCATTTAGCCAGTCGTTAGTAGGTCTGTATGTGCAGTTGTTTGTTCTTTTCCTTTTCCTTTTCCTTTTCCTTTTCCTTTTCCTTTTCCTTTTCCTTTCCCTTTCCCTTTCCCTTTCCCTTTCCCTTTCCCTTTCCCTTTCCCTTTCCCTTTCCCTTTCCTTTTCCTTTCTTCCAGCCCTATAGCCTTTTCTTTCACTTTGTAGATATGCTTACTTTTGCAAAACATAGAAATGTGTTTTAAATCCAAAACACTACTCTTTTTCAGGATAACAAGGACCTGGAATTAGACATCATTCCAGCAAGTCTGTCAGATCGCGAAGTGAAGCTGCGTGATGCCAATCACGAAGCTAATGAAGAAAAAAGGAAGTCAGCCAGAAAGAAAGAGTAAGTGGTAGGAAATGGGCACCTCACAAAACATAGCACATGAATGACAAACAGCAGCAGTTCCATGTGAACAATTCACCAAGCCCACCTATTTGTGAGGCAGGTGAGATATCCTTGCAGGAATGTTATGCAAACAAAAGACCAGAGTTTGGAGAGAAGCAAGATATGTGGGATAAGGCCATGCCTGATAAATTAAAAACGTAATTGTTTTTTCTCTCTATGTGTGTGTAACTAAATGCTAATTTATTCTTATTTATCAAGATAGAAACTCATATTTATATAACTGTCAGGGAACTGCCATCGGCTCAGGAGCAAGAGGGGAAAAGGTGGATGGATTACAGAGAGCCCCCAAAGATTGTGGGAAGCAGCACTTCCTCAGCGGAGGAAGGCAGCCATGGCTCTAGTGGGGAGGAGGTGCAGGGCTTGGAGGAGGCGAGGCGGTGCCAGGACACCTTGCCTGGGCAAAGCGGGGAGGAGGGAGGTCCCCCGTTACCCAAGCCTTCCTTGCGCAGTAAGCTTTCGTGCAGAGAGGGGAGGCACAGACTGGGGGTCAAGAATCTACTCTGCTGGAGAAGATTTAAGGACTGCCCACTCTCAGATTCTGCCAGTGAATGAGCAAGACATGGAAAAGAGGCGCTCTGCATTCTAAAGGTTTTTACCACCAATAAGAAAGCTTTAGAACAGACTATTGAGGCATACTGCTTGATTGCTCTCGAGCAACCAACCAGTACCTCCAACAATAACCACAACAAGATTAACAACATTTATACTTGATTCTAGAAATTTATTGAATTATGCAAGTATTATGCAAATTACATAAAAATGCAGAGATGGCTACAATACATAAATGTTCAAACATGATATGATACATTCTAAATGTATTTCCATAATCAGGGAGAAAATACAAATATGCTAGAGACGAAGAACTAATGTAAACTGATGGGAAGGGAGAAATGGCTTGAGGAATTACATTTTATTTACTTATTAACACTTGCCGTACTTTTACGTGTATAAGACTGGGTTTTTTTACTTTAAAATAAGGTTTAAAATCTGGGGGCATCTTATACACAGATAGTGCATATGCCCATTTTCTAAATTTGGGGTCCCCCAAAGTAGGCGGCGTCTTAGACATAGGGATGTCTTATACAAGGAAACATAAAGTATATCTCACTTTTCCTCCAAAGAGCTCAAGGCAGTATACACAATTTCCTTTCCCCAATGTTATCTCTTCAGCAATTCTGTGAGATAACTTAAACTGAGATAGTGTCTGGCGCAATCAAATGTCACCCAGTGTGCTTTGTGGCTTAGCGTGGATTTGACTGGATATCACCAGTCCCAGGCTGATTACTACATCATAGAGGAGATACTTAAGTTCTCTTTTCATACATTACAAAAAACTGGAGAAAGCGGAATAGTGTCCACACTTGCTTATTGCATGCATGAAGCATTCCCCACACTTCCAGTTTGTAATCCCTCCATCCCTTAACATGAATGCTTTTCTAATTTGGAAATGATAGAATTGTTAAGTTGGAAGGGACCACAAGGGTCATCTAGTCCAACCCCCTGCAATGCAGGAATCTTTTGTCCAATGTGGGGCTTGAACCCATGACCTTGAAATGTTATAATACATGATGAGATGGTCACATAAACAATATTTTATTCTTTCATTTACAATGTGTAATTTAGGCAGCCCAGAAAGATAACGACTACAATATTCTGTACACTTACTTTCAGCAAATATCCATAGCATTGGTCTACGTAACATTGAAAGTATTTTTCTTTCTTTCTTACGAAGAATATAACAAAGAGAGAGTTTGTGTTTAATATACAGACTTACTCCCATGCATTTCTGCTCCTAGATTCATCATGGCTGAACTGCTTCAGACTGAGAAGGCCTATGTCAGGGATTTACATGAATGTTTAGAGGTATGTTTATAAAGATGCTGTACTGTTTCTGATGGCTGGTGGTCATAATAACTACCACCATGATGTGGTGTTGTAATCTTCAGTTACGGCAGGGTTTTCAAGGATTATAAACTTGCCTGGATGTAATAGTTGATGAGTCCTGTGTGGAGGTTTGCTGTACTGTGCAGGCTGGTTCATGATGTTTGTGTTTCAACAATCTGAAAATGCAAAAGCCTTCGATATTTTCTACAGGTAGAATGGAAGGTGGGTGCAATGTATGTGTTCAAAACTGATATATTACTCTTGCTGTAGACATGCAACACCATAAGTAATAGACAGCTTTTAATGTTGTATTTTTAAATTGTTTGTGGTGAAGCGTGGGTAAGAAATGTAATTATTATTATTAATTTGTGTGTGAAGACAAAAAGCTAACGTTCAGTTTGGACCTCAAAAAAAGGTTTTGTATGCATAGCAAAAAAGAAAGAAAGAAAGAAAGAAAAGGTTATGGTAACTGAACCTTTGAACTAGCTGAAGGTGTGTCTGAACATCAAAGCATCTATCTTTAAATTTGTTGAGATATTTCTTATCACTTAAACATCCACATTAATTGTTTTGGTTTATTAGTTGTGTTGGTTTTTATTATTATCTTTTAGCTTAGAACTCCATGTTTTCTGAGATATTCTGTGCCTTTGGCAAGAAAACTAGAAGATCTTTTCTTTTGTTGTGCACTTCTTCTCTGTGTTTAAGAACTACTGTTGTCTTCTAGACCTATCTTTGGGAAATGACAAGTGGCGTAGAGGAGATACCCCCAGGGATTCTTAACAAAGAGCACATAATTTTTGGCAACATCCAGGAGATTTATGACTTTCATAATAAGTACGTATTCTTCAACACTTTGAGAAAGGTACCCTTTTGGAAGCTTACCCTATTTTGCAAAGCTAGGAACCAGCATTGAGGCCAAGTGTTCCTCTCCTCCGGCATCACACACTGGATCTGGTGGGTAGACCCTGGCTTATTATTTAACAGTAAGCTACAGTTCCCTGGTTCAGACATAACAAGAACAAGCCAGGATCTTCATGCTGAAACCAGTGTGCCCTGAGAGAGAGCAGAGGAGGGACATGGAGAGGAGTGCTCAGTCCCAATGCTCGTTCATAGCTTCATATATAATTGATTATGAAGTGTCAAACAATTTGCAGGAGTGGGCTAATGTGTGGCAAAAACAGGTGCTGAGCTATGGAGGAGGAAAATAACTGTGCTATAGATTTTAACATGATAAATATTGGGCAGCCCTGGCCTACCTGCTTATGCAGGCTGGAGACATGTTCTGTGCGATGACACTCCCCACTCATCGGCTCAGACCTACAATGTCTAGCATGGTTCCCCATGAAGATCTTTCCAGTTGTGCCAAGCGTTTCTACACCAGAAATAAGACAGTTCAGGAATATCTAGTCCCAACTTTGAAACTCACGCTCTACGTAATAAGGAAATTGGCATGGCAATTATGCTAAGTATTACAGCCAGGTATGTGTGGTCTGCTATGTGGATAAGGTAACCAACCATTCACCTACCATGAAATGTGACTAATTCTGTACAGACTAATTCTGTACTAAAAGAAGAGTTGCTACTGAATGTCTCATAAAGAAAAAAACCACAGTGAATTTGAAAGGTCCTGCTCAGCTGAAACATCTATAGCAAGGATAGGGAACACATGAGTTGTTGGTCTCCACAACTTCCATCAGTCCCACCCAGAACACACAGTGGTCAGGGATTATGGGAACTGAATCAAGTTTGTAGGAATTTCAAGGGGAAGTGAAATAATTTCTTTAAGATTGAAATGTCAGAGGTTGAGGTTTGCACATCTGTAATCTACTGACAGATTTTACGCTCAGCAACATTTGAGATGAATTTGGAGGGTCCTTTTTTCTGTGAAATATATGAAAGCATTTTCCATCATCCAGCACCTGCTTCTACTAGGTGGTTGTGATGTTCCCCTGAGTCACTCAACCAAATAGCATTGGAGGGTGTACACTCTTTAATATCTTGTATCAGGTTGATTGGGGTGCAGGTAGGGCAAGCATATTATAACCAGAGTCCTCTCTCTTACTTTTTCAGCATTTTTCTGAAAGAACTGGAAAAATATGAACAACTCCCTGAAGATGTGGGTCATTGCTTTGTCACCTGGGTAATGAGTCTTAACATAGCACCATTTATTAATGGATGTCTTGATCATTTGTAACAGGGACTGAGTAGCTTTAAGTAGGCCAAAGTAGTGGACTGTGCAGTTCTTCAGGCAGTACTTTGCTGAATGGTAATTGAACCTTTATAGAAAGTTTTCCTCAAACATTAATTTCAGCCATCTAATAAGTCCGCTATTTGCAAAAGGTTGCAAATCATCACAGGGCACCAGACTTCTGCCAATGGACAATCAGATCAATATAACACAAATGCAACTTAAAATTGTGAAATTCCAGGCTTCATCTGCTAATATAGATTTGTTTTGATGAAATAACTTCTATGTACTAAGTACAAGTTTAAGACAGATCCAGAATTTTTAAGGTGTACAGTACCATAGGTAACAGCAACATTTATATTTCAATTTTTAGAAAATCACACTTCCTAATTTAATTATTTCTAAGCACCCCATCTTATATATTGTGCAAGATATATTTCTGTGGCAAAAAGGACTTTTAAATAGACACTGAGATATGTTAGTGGGCACTATAGATAAAATTTTCAAAAGGACATACATTTAATTAATAGGAAAGGCAATCATGATTTTCTTGTAGATTTTTTTTCTACTACTCTAACATACTCTGTTATACTTTTTATTGTTCCTTTCATTTGCAGTACATTTCTAATTAGAGGGGACAGACATAAAGTATTCATATATTCTGTGGAAGTTGAATCGGAAATGGTGCAAGTACAACTCTTGATCATCTTGCCTTTCCCCCCTCTTGGCGTTTATTTTCACAGGCAGATAAATTTCAGATGTATGTTACCTACTGTAAAAACAAGCCTGACTCCAGCCAGCTAATCCTAGAACATGCAGGAACATTCTTCGATGTAAGTGTTTATTGTTTTTCTATGTCAGATTAGACAATAACCTGTGCTGCTCTTTTGCTGTTGCAATGGCCATCCAGTTTGGAGGCTTGTTGGTTATATGAGAGTTTTTTGCGCTTGTGGTATTAGACACCATGCAGCAGAGACTTGATGGCTGCCTTGGTTTCCCTCTCATCTCATTTTCTCCTGGCTGCCACTGAGAAATTAGAACTGCACTGGCCCAGTTCACACACAGCAATAAGCCAAACCATGGCTAAATATGAACATGCAAGTATGTGCATGCTTGTAGTAAACATTGTGACTGTTTAGCGCCTTCCCCAGTCCTACTGCTGCACTACCTGGAGCTGTGCCATGGGTTGCTTAGCATTACTGTATGTCTGACCCTGGGCTTGTGGTTTATCTATCTCAGTGGACCCAATCCAGACCTCTTTGGTGTTTCAGCCTGAGAGCTGCTGCAGCAAAACCTTCTGTCCTGGCCAGTTTGTGTGGAAGGACTGTGCAAGTGGTGGTGGTTATGCCACTTCATCAAACCCATTGCTATTGGCCAGGAGTTTAGATTAAATCTGCTCTCCTGAAGTCTCCGAAGCCCTGATGCACTAGTGGTACATTTTAATTTTCCCATACAGCTCTTTGTATCCTGGTCTGATTCCATTAATAGAAGTGTAAATTCAATGGCCAACTCAAATTTGAGTGAAAATTTTCAAATTCTAATGGCAGTGATTTGGGGCTTTTTGCTAAAATTTGGATTGTGCTACCTACATTTTACTAATAGGATTCAAAATTACCCTTAATATTTGAGACTGTGTGTATTAAAAATACATATAAATTTAAAAGTCTGGGGGGGGGAGAAATGAATATTGTTTAATTTTAAACAATTTTTAGGGTCAACTAGGTGAAACATTAGAGATCTGTGACTGGTTCTGCCTTCTTTTCAGCAGATAACAGCCACAAGGAACCCATTCCAGATTAAGATAGCAGCACTGTGGAATGAAGGTTAACTCTTTTTCCAAATGCTGTTTACCCAATGAAAATCCCCTGTCAACCACTGCTTTCTTTGCTCTGAGCCAAGGCAGTTTTTCAGGAACCAAAAACTAAGAGTGGATAGCCTTTTTTACTGCACAGAACCACTCTTAGCTTGCGCTATAGGTAGGACTCCAGTTTGGCTGGGTCCCTGCTCTACTTAGCATAATGGTTAATCTAGTCCTAAATTGAACATCTCAAATTACAAATATCATCCCTTGGCAGTCTTTCCACCTAGATGCAGCTGTTAAAGTCTTATATGACTTGCCTCATTACATGCCCTTGATTACATTTTCTCTTTTTAGCTCATTGTTTAGAACATTTTCAAGTGAGTTAAAGAAAAAGAAAGGTGGAGAGAGTATTATTCTTTTTAATTGGGCAGCGTCCCATAGGAGTCTCTTTTAGAATTATCCCTGTCCCTTTGGTGAAAATATGTGTGATAGTTAAATATAAGAACCAGCAGGTGGCATTCTTGCCTACTCAAAGGTTTCTGGAAGGGATGTAACATTTCAGCAGATTTACATGTTTAACAGGGTATTGACACAGATTAGAAGGCATTTGCCTGGCTAAGCTTTTCTAGCCCAGCTGCGCTATGCTGGTTGGAAATATTCTGATAATGCTTAATACAAAAAAAAGTTGATGTTTCATCCCATTTATGTTTTGCAAATGAGTGGTAGATTTTTCCTTTCTCTTTTTCAGTTTCTAGGCTAGAAAATCCCTTTTCCTGAAAAGCAACAGGAAGAAAACAGGAAGCTGACTTTTTGTGCATTTTGGAGAGTTAGCCTGACTGTACTTTGTCATAGCTGCTCACATAGTCATCCAATCATGCAAAAAGACTGCAAAATGTTCCTTGCTTGATTTGGCACCTCTTCAGGTGTCATTTTCAGAAGGAGGGCAGCAGAAAATCAGAGATGGGGAACATTATGGTGGAAATTAGGTCCTCTGGGAACATTTTCAGATATCTTCTTGTCTAATTCTGGCCTTATACTTAGAAGTGATTTTTTTTATTTTTTTATTTTTTTATTTTTTTATTTTTTTAGTGTGAGCTGACAGCAGTCTAAACTAACATTGAAAATCTGGCACAAGATAGATTAAAAGCCAACAATACTGGGCATAACCCAGGCAAAGTGCACAAAGAGTGCGTTGTGGAGGCCTCCTTCCACTAAAATTATCTGAATCCAGCCTGCAGGGCATTGTGGCTTCTCCTGCTTTAACATGGCTGAACCAGAAGACAGCTTACCTGTGACTTATTTATTTAGTAAATTTATGTACCATTCCTCATCTAAAGATCACATATACTGTGTGCTTCCACACACAGCATCCAATGGCCAGGTAGGGACCATATCAAGGATGCAGGTTAATCCTGATCAGGATGCAGTTGAGGAGACTGGGCCATGATGAGAATGTGTATTTCACAGCAAGGTGGGGACTACAGTTTGGGGCGGCATTGGGTAGGACAACAGTGTGTTTGGGAACCATGTCTGTGTGTCCTGGGATCACTGTCAGTGTACTGCTGCTCTCTGTGAGGCCTTATGCCCAGGCCTGATGCCAGTGGTCAGACAGACTGGGCACTGGTCAGGAAGCCAAGGGGCTCAGCAGGATCCCTCTTCAACCCAGCCCACCTGTGCCTACAGGGCAGCTGGATGCTCATTTTAGCAGGTGGTGGTACCATATTATTATTATTATTATTATTATTATTATTATTATTATTTGAATTTGTATACCACCCTTCATTGGAACATCACAGGACAGTTCACAACACAAAAATACAAAATGAGAATACATAATACATAATACATAATAAAACAAAAACAAACCAGTGATAAGGACTGCATTCATCTGCTCCGTTCCCAATGAGCCAAAATTCATTCAGGGATTGAATGTGGCTTCACATGCATGTTTCCTTGCCCATCCATGTGAGAGCTGCACTCCCTACACAGGTATAAGGAATAGTGCCATCTCATTCTGTGCAACTAGGTTCAAAAGCATCAGGGAAATTGGACTAATTAGGGCCCCTTCACACAGTTTCTGCATGGAAGGTACTTACAGTTTGTGTAACGAAACAGGGAAGCGCTCCGTGGGTGGCCTATGAGAAAACATGATCTCTCAGAGAATGATAACTTGGGTCTACTTTGCACAGTTGAAAGGATTACTGAACTAAACAAAAGAAGCACTATATTAAGGATGGAGAACCAGGGGCCCAGGGGCCACATCCAGCACTCCCAGCCTTTCTATTAATCCTAGCACCCTCTCCTTCAAGCCCTATACCCTCATCAGCATAGGCCCAAACCCTCATACCAATGCCTGCCAAAGTAAGTCAACAGCCTCCATGCTTGGAAGCACTTGTATATTCAAAGAAGTGTCTGTGCCTTTCCATTCTTCCTCTGGCATTCTTGCCTGCACTCAGAAGTGCTTGGATGCTCCAGGGAGTTTTCTGCAGCTCTCAACTTCTTCCAAAAGCACTTGGGTATGTTCAGAGGCACTTGTCCATTATTGCTGCCTCCCACTTATCCCAAAGCAATAATTATCCCAATCAGAGTTGTTTCATGTCCCTCAGTCACAACCAACATAAGCAAAATCAGACTTCAGATTTCTCTCTCACACACCGCCCTGTTGTTGTTAGATTGATTGAAATAAAGCTTTCTGTTGTCATTGTCCCACTGGGGACAGAGAGCCCAGCTTGATATAAAAGACAAATAGCATAGGGCTACTTGAAAAAGCGAGAGATAATACACAGAGATGGGGGGGGGGCAGAGAGACACAGAGACTGAGATGAAGAGGGTGGAAGGGAAGGAGAGCAAAACTCCTGTCGCCCTGAACTGTAGGAAGGAGTAGCCTGATAAGATGAATCTGGAGAATCTGGAACAGGGAAAGCTGAATGTTATACAAAAGCATGCACCCAAATGTGTATTTGTGTGGAAGGATGGGTGTGAAAGGGATGTGAATAGGGATGTTCCACCCCCACCTACTTTTGCTTTATTCCCTCCTGCTGGCATGTGGCCTCCAGATGTTTACCCATGGGGAATGTGGCCCTTGAGCTGAAAGCTTTCTCCTGCACATGCACTGTATGCTATATGTAACCCTATATGCAATTGAAATTAATAAGAAACCCATGTATAGATTGTAACTTGTGACTACATGCAAGTGTTTCATTATCCATGCCACATGCTCTGAGAAGCCACGGCCAACTAAGTTTTCTCTTCCTTTTTTAAAAAATAATTTTTATTAACAGGCCAATCACATCACATTATTCAAATCACATTAGTTCCAAATTATACAGCCAAATTTTAAATTTTATTGAGGTTACCCATACATCAAGCTCCGCACGAGTCCAAAATTCTGGATAATTCCAGGCATCACTTATTTTACTGCTTTGACAGTTCTATCCAGTTCGATCCGGATAGTCCTTTATTACTTTCTTTCTCATCTTGTTGTTATCATATATTCCTTTCTTTGCAATCTCTGATGATTCTCACAAGCAGATTGAAAACGAGCGTCTCTGTGTGGGTTTTGTACTCTTCAAAGACCATATCACTCAGGGACAGCCTCTGTTCAACGCTTCCATAAACAAAGTTAATCTTCTGTCTGTCCTTTATTTTTTCTCAGGCTAGCCAAATAAATCAAATAAATCAGGGGGCTCTGTCAGGTCAAACTTGCATTCCAACACTCCTTCTCTTTCGAACGATCCTGATTCTCCTCCCCCTGTCCTTCTTTCTCTGGCAAGCCTGTCTTGGCGAGACGCCATTTTTTAACTGCGTCATAAAAATTTTCCTCTTTCTCACCGTTCACCAGTCTTCTCTCCTGTTGTAATCCATCCCACACAGTTCTTAAAATCCTGCTTATGATTAGTAAAAACGCGACGATCTTATTTCTTTCTGGGGTGAAGGGTTATTAATATCACATCGTGCAAAGAAAAAAAGAGTTTTTTTTCCTCCACCCCCCCCCTTCGTTCCAAACATACAGTCTCCTAGTGGTGATTCATCAGAAGATTTACTTATCCATCCGTCACTCCTGGTCACAGAGATCCATTAATCAGCAGTCTTATCTGTCGAGCTTTACTTGATGTATGTGCTTCAGCTTCATTTCCAATCGTATGTTTCCAATTATAATTCCGAGCTGAAGCAACCAGCACGCGCTAATTGGAATCGGCGTCAGGAAGATCTGACTTCACTGAGGGCTCGTGCCAAGTGTTCGGCACCCCCATCTCTCGGATCAGGGGGTGCATTGTGAACACCGCTGGCAAGACAGGGCCCCCCACCTCCTGGGGGGTAGGAAGGCTGCATACTTCCCATAGCAGCCCCTTAATTACCTCGTATGGGTCAGAGAGATGTTATTATCGGCCATCTTCCAACGCGCCACCTGGTGGCACGGCCAACTAAGTTTTCTCAGTGTGAGGAGAAACTTTTTATCAGAAGTTACGATCGACACACTAGTTTTTGTACATATCCTTATAGTAATTCTTACAGTAATTGACTGTTGAAATGGGAATCAGTCATGGGGCAAAACAGAGCATCGTTTACTAAAGCATTACGTTGTGCCTTGGAAATGAAGCAGAGCTGACTGTCTTTACTCAGCAACTCTCTTAACACATAGGTGGATTCTTGCTGCTTCCTGATTTCTCCAGATTGGAACTATACAATACCAAAGTTGCACCTTCCTCTGAGAACAGCTGCTGCTTGTTCTTGCTACATGCACTGCAGTAGCTCAAATTGTAGGGGTCCAGAGTGTGCCTGGCCTTGTTACCTTTTGTAATCACCCCTTAAGAACATGGTTTTGCTAAAATAGGAGAGGGGGAGTCAGGAGTTAGGCCTTATTGATTTCATAACAAACTCCCTTGTCCTGCTCTGTCATAACTTGAGCAGTGCCAAACACTTTTGTTTCGGGAAATTTTAAATTGTGTCACTGCACATCTTTGTTTAGATACACTACACAGAAACAAAGCACTTCAGTTTAGGAGCAATTTGAAGAAGACAGGGAGAACTCTCCTATGTCTACGGATTGTGATGAGAATCAGGAAGACTTAACTGGCTTTCTCTTGTTTGCTGAACAGAAAAGGAACAATACATATTATGCCCCATTAATTTTGTTGGAGCTGTATTTCACTCAGATTTAGTAAACCATTCTCAAAGGGCTCCTGCAAGTTAAAAAGCAATCGAAATTTCCATATGTAGAAGGGGTTTAGTGATTCCCCCACCATCTCTGCCAAAATATTAAAATTAATCTAGGCTTTAATGTTAATTATCAAGAAAAAGTCACCTTTTTATGGGAGTAAAGATCTGTTTAAAACAAACCATTTATTATTTTATTGGGAAAGCCTTAACTGACATATTTGTATTGAAAGGTCTCCCTCAATGACCATTATAAAATTTCTCTGTGGATATACTGTTATCTATCAGGTAACCACATAATAATTATCTATTCAAAAAAAACTGGTCAGCCCAGGTATTGTGCAGCTAAAATTGATTATGTGTGGCTGCTTTTCAAACTGACTAAGTCTAGGAACTTTTTCATCGTGTTCTATTTATATGTTTAACTTAACTGTGGTTTTGTTTTGACTTTTTTAAAGGAAATTCAGCAGAGGCATGGTCTGGCCAACTCCATTTCCTCATACTTAATCAAACCTGTCCAGAGGATTACCAAATACCAGCTTTTATTGAAGGTACACCAGTGATTTGTTTCTACTCTTATGATACTTATTTGCATATGCCTTTATTTAACTGATGGTACACAACTGAGAGGGACGCAGGTTGCGCTGTGGGTTAAACCACAGAGCCTAGGACTTGCTGATCAGAAGGTCGGCAGTTTGAATCCCTGCAACGGGGTGAGCTCCCGTTGTTCAGTCCCAGCTCCTGCCCACCTAGCAGTTCGAAAGCATGTCAAAGTGCAAGTAGATAAATAGGTACCGCTCCGGCGGGAAGGTAAATGGCGTTTCCGTTTGCTGCTCTGGTTCGCCAGAAGTGGCTTAGTCATGCTGGCCACATGACCCGGAGGCTGTACGCCGGCTCCCTCGGCCAATAAAGCGAGATGAGCGCCGCAACCTCAGAGTCGGTCACGACTGGACCTAATGGTCAGGGGTCCCTTTACCTTTACCTTTACACTAACTGAGAGGAATGTGAATCCCACACCAGCTCAGATTGAGTAATCTAACTTAGATTTCACTTACAAGGTGCATTGTGATACTAGATAGCAGACTTGGAGAATCATTAAATTTTTCATTGTTATAATAATATATGTTGCATTTCTTCCTTGTCCTCTCCTGGTCCTGCTTCTGTTGGGCTACCCAGGGCTAAGCCACGGTTTGGCTTAGCATCACATCTGAACCTGAGCATGTGGTTTGTTTCCTCTAAACAAAGCATGAGTTGTAAACCACGAGCAAACCATAGTTGTGGCTCATGGTTTGTCTGTAGTAAGACAAACCACAAGCCTGGGTTTGGATATACTGCTAAGCCAAACCATAGCTTTACCCCAGGTAATGTGACAGCAGCAGAACTGGAGGAGGAGCATAGCAGTCACTATAATCTCTCCAGGAACCCACATGTTTGCTCGTCTGCAAGTCACTATCAAAATGGCATGGGTCACATGCAAAGTCACTGGGTGGAGCTCAGAGATGGTTGGGTGACAAAGGAGAAAACGAGCTGAAACAATATTGTGATAATAATACCCAGTACTGAACTTAACTTTAATATTCAGTAAAGTGGAGAATGAGTGTTTGTTATTGATATTATATCAACATTATCTACATCTGACAAGATACACACTCATCCAGGTGCCAAATACCTTGATTTGAATGTTCTTACTGACTGCAAATTAAGGAAGCAGCAATCTTTTATGGGGTTTTGTTTTGTTTACTGTTTCTCTTCAGGAGCTTCTAACATGCTGTGAAGAAGGGAAGGGAGAACTCAAGGATGGTTTGGAAGTGATGCTCAGTGTTCCCAAGAAAGCCAATGATGCCATGCATGTTAGCATGTTGGAAGGTAAGCAGATTTTGACAGTAGGGAGAGGAATGTTACTACATACATACATACATACATACATACATACATACATGAATATGCCAGTAAGTGCAGAAGTGAGCGTTCTTTTGGATGGATAAATAGATAACAGCATTTACAGATACTTGGCTTTACTAAGTAACTTTGCAGATTCCTGCTCCCAAAGAAAGAATGAAAGAAAGAACTTGAGACTGTCTATAACTTGTGCCACACATTCTTAAAAGTTTTTGTTTTCAACACACAACATATCTCCTTGAAGTTGCCACATTTTGTCCAAGTTTAACTAGTGCCCCATTCCTTTTCGGCACATCTTCACCAATCCCTTTCCCTCTTGTTGCATAATCTATTTTTTGTTCTGTACAGTAGTTTTGTACAACTTTAGAAAGTGTGTTTGCATCAGAGTTCCAAAGGGTCATTGCTTCCTCACCCCATTTATGGAATCCCTCTTTTGGGAAGGAAAAGGGGGTCTCGGTGGTGGAACACAAGATTGATATGGCAAGGAGGTCAGACACAATCTCAGACTTGCACAGAATTTCATGGCATTTATAGATATGGCACATATGTCCTCTTCCCTTACTTTTGGTAATTCTTTAGAGAACAAGTTTCATTTCTCAGTCTCTGTCTTATCAGTTTGTCTAAAACCAACTTCATTTCATGATCTTTATGTTTTTCATTTGATCTGATTTGTTTTATATGTAGGATTTGATGAAAATCTGGATGTTCAGGGAGAACTGATCCTTCAAGATTCCTTTCAAGTGTGGGACCCCAAATCTCTCATCCGGAAGGGTCGTGAGAGACATTTGTTTCTCTTTGAAATTTCTCTTGTTTTCAGCAAAGAGATCAAAGATTCTGCAGGGCACACTAAATATGTTTACAAGAACAAATTACTGGTATGTTTGCTGAGACTAGGATGAATGTTTGTATGGGCTTATTTTTTAAGTATGAAGGGCGCAGAAATAAGGTGTGCATGTCTTTGTACCAAATTTGGAAGATGCTAGCAGTTTGGTGCCACATCCCATGAGGATTAGCTTTATTCTACTTTACTTGAGAAGCAATGTGCAGAGGATACCCGAAAAGGCTTAACACTATTCAATAAAGTTACATCCATTGCAGTATGATACTAGGCGTGAGTTTCTTCCTAGCCTCAGTTCTAAATCTGTAGAAAATGTGTTTCCCAACCATCTCTCTTTCCTAACAGACCTCAGAGCTGGGAGTGACAGAGCATGTGGAAGGAGATCCCTGCAAATTTGCCTTGTGGTCTGGACGGACTCCCTCCTCAGATAACAAAACAGTGCTGAAAGTGAGTCTCCAAGTTTATTTTCTGTGTCTTCATCTCATTGTTCTACCTCAGCAGCCATATGTTGTTAGATAAACCTAGCTCTGTGGTACAGCTAGCAGTTTGATATTGAGTTTGATGTAGAATAGAGTCCAGTTCTTCAGACTGTGGTTCCTTAGCAGTTCTCTACTTCCACAGCTGGGAGTCTGCATACAGTCCACCTGATGATGTTGCATTAATAATGATGTAGCAGCTGAACTGGCCTTGAGGTAGGAGTTAGGATGCTGTGCCCATATGATTTAGCCACCTTGGGTCCCGTGCTGTGATGGGGATGCAGATCCTGCGAAACACAATGGCTCCTGTTCACCTACTCTCCCCATTTCAGGGCTTTCTACCAGCAAGTGATTGGGTTACCCCCCCCCCCCGCCAAGCTACTTATCACCAATTGGCCTAAAAGTTTCCCTCATGTCTCCCCAAGAAAGGACCCCTGACCGTTAGGTCCAGTTGTGGGTGACTCTGGGGTTGCGGCGTTCATCTCACTTTATTGGCCAAGGGAGCCAGCGTACAACTTCCGGGTCATGTGGTCAGCATAACTAAGCTGCTTCTGGCGAACCAGAGCAGCGCATGGAAACGCCATTTATCTTCCCGCCAGAGCGGTACCTATTTATCTACTTGCACTTCGTGCTTTCGAACTGCTAGGTTGGCAAGAGCTGGGACAGAGCAACGAGCGCTCACCCCATTGCAGGGATTCAAACTGCCGACCTTCTGATCGGCAAGCCCTAGGCTCTGTGGTTTAACCCACAGCGCCACCTGCATAGAACTTGGCTTAAGACATGCATGGTGAATAATCAGAGATAACAAGGTTTTAATGAAGCGTAGATAAAAGTGTACTAAAGTGATACAATAATTTCTTAAGAAAAGGGTTTTACGTGGAAAGGTTATTGAAAAACAAACTCAACCCACAAATGGAGCAAAAAACAACAACAAATTAATCATGAAGGCTTACACACAAATTCCACACACTCTCTAGTCACATTCCTTAAGGCTACAGACTTAGGACCATCTTGCAATAGTGATCTGCCTCTCTAAGGATTTCCTGGGTACTTGTAACCTGAAAGTTCATTTGATTCACAAATCAAACAACACACCTTTCAAAGGCTTGAAAGAGAATGATGGCCCTTGTCCTTGATAGACAACATACTTTCCTAACTAAAACAAGGCACCTAGCAAGTTAATTTTTTTTAAAAAAAGTAAGGTCTAGAAGGTTGATAGGAAATTAAATCATGCCCAGGCATTGCTAGGAAAAGTCCATGTGGTCCAATTGAATGCAGATCAGGTACATATTATCAGATTCATGAGACTGAAGTAGTCTGCAAGGGGGGGGGTTAAAATTGGATTTTATTAAAGATTTTGTTATGTTAAAAAACAAACACATAAACAAGGAAGAGGACACATAGCGTCTCCATTTTCAATTCATAGAGTCTTTTTCATAGTTGGTTTATGTTCGGTATGAGACACTATTGTTATAGACATGCAGTTGTGGGGGGAGAGAGGGGGGAAGGGGGAAATGGTCTGCGGTGTTGACGTGGTGTGACGTAAGGAATGTATTTGCTATTCATTGCTTATAACAGAAGAGAATCAAGTTCACTGAAAGTTCCTTTATAGTATTCCCCCCCGCCCCTTAACTACTGCCCAGTCTCTCTGGATTGTTTTGACTCTAACGATTTTTTCACCACCTGAACAAGCTGGTGATTTTTGCTGATTGATTTTGTTTTAACAAGGACCTTGTAGCATACAGAAATCCTAGTGATGGAACAACATCCTATTTCCCCCTCTGTCAGGCGTATTGTATTTCATGTACTACACACATTTATCTGGTTTTTGCTAAAGCAGCTGGTCAGGTGCTTTTGACACTTGAACTACTTATGATTTACCCAGGCAGATTGTTCTCTAATGAAGAACAAAGGAATGGAAGAAACTGAAACAAAGCACTAGAACATGAAGCCATACTTCTGCTTTCTCTGTTGAATTCTTTAGGCATCCAATATTGAAACAAAACAAGAGTGGATAAAAAATATTCGGGAAGTGATTCAGGAAAGGATGATACACTTAAAGGGAGCCTTGAAAGAGCCAATACAGCTCCCCAAAACCCCAGCAAAGCAAAGAAACAACAGTAAGAGGTAATCTTAGTAATTCCTTGGAATAGCTATGATTTTTAATCACTTGACGCTCTGCTTAAGGTAATTAGTTTGCTATGCAAAGGCTTTGTGAAGATTTGTCAATGTGGGAGTAATTGTATAAATAGTTGTTTCAGTGAATATCAGCAGCACAATAAACTTTGTCTACAGGGATCAGTTTCTCCCATAGCCATAGCCTTGGATCCAGCAGAAATCAGGCATGGCTCTGTCTCTCAGCTGCCCAGCTGGTTCCTTGCTTCTAGTTCACACTCCTCAACTCTGGCCTTTGTCTTTCTAACTAACAATTATATGTGGGAGCCCCCCCCCCCATTTTACCTCTAGCTTGGAGCCACTTCCTTTGTTACCTTAGCAACCCATACTTAGCTGGCCATTACCAAGAAACTTGCCTGGCTATTCCAGCAATTGAATCCTTGTTGGATCCAGGAATTAGAAGGGACTCAGGCATACAACCTGCCACCTGCTACATACAAAGAAACCCCACAATAGTATGACTTACAGAGAGAACATTTGAATGGAAAGGTATGAAATACTCCAAACTCTTGTAAAATGTGGAAAATATATAAAATGGAGGGGAAGGGTATCAGTACATTAATGTTTTGTACGTTTTTCCTTAAAGATTGTTATGATTTCTTAATTCAAACTACTAAAAATGCAAAGACTGAGAAATGACCCTTGGCAATTGGCGTCCGTTTTCCAAAACAGCAAAGCTATAATCTAGATAGCTTGGTTTGGTTATGTGAGAAATCCAAGCAGAATGGGCTATGGGCAGGCCACCCTCATTACAGAGCTATTTTAAGAAACATTGCTGTCACCATATAAGCCCAGGATAGTCAATTTCCAAGAGCAAACATGGTTATTATGTGCTAGCTTCATGGTAGAGGTGACATCATTCTAAATTACAGATTGAGTTGTAACACAAATGTGATCGGCTGAGCAACTGACTTTTCACACACTAGCAGAGCAGTTTTCAAATCCATTGACGAAATTTTCTGGTTCTTTCCCTGCAGAGAGGGAGGAGAAGATGCCGACAGCCAAGGAGATGGGAGCAGTCAGCCAGACACAATTTCAATTGCATCCAGAACTTCTCAAAATACAGTGGACAGTGACAAGGTAGGATTTGTTCTTGAAAATATAGCACTGCTGATTCTAGGCAGAAGAAAAGTATTAAACTGTCGTCAGAGATAAAAATTAAGTGTTCTGTCTTTTTGGAACTGCTTAAACTGTCCGTTTACGTTCCATGGCTGCATAGAGTTCATATCAGGTATGTCCAACTTTGTCCCTCAGCTGACAGAAGTCTCTTTGATCCTGTGGAGGTTTCCATGAGTGGAAAGGGACAGGAGATGATTTTTGCAAATTTCCCTTGTGCCGCTTTCCATTCTATTCAAAAACATCCTCTGGAGCAGATTTGAGGGGCACAGAAAATATTACCTCCTCCCTCAGGAGGTTGTACAGTCTCCCTCAGGAGGTTGTGGACTCTCCTTCCTTGGAGGTTTATAAGCAGAGGTTGGATGGCCATCTGTCATGGATGCTTTAGCTGAGATTCCAGCATTGCAGGGGGTTGGAATAGATGACCTTTGGGTCCTTTCCAACTCAAAGATTCTATGATTCAATGTTTCTGCCTTTCTACTCATAGAAGCTTCAATTGGATCAAATTGCCCTTCTCTCAATGAAGAGACACAATTGAATACAACTCATTCTTTGTGAGTGTGAGCATCCTGGAAAAGTAAAGCAGCCAGGCTGGATTCGCTCCATAAACTGGATCCAGGGTTATTTTTTCTTTCTTTCTTGGCACATTGGCATTGTGAATTGCGCGTCATCCTTAAGTAGTTATCACCAAGAATTTATGTGATGCAAATGTAAAAGAGCTGAGTTGCACTCAAGTCTGTGGCACCATAACATGGAAAAGACTTTCCTTTCCAAGTAATGTCCATGTGTTACTCCTGCTCTGTAATAGCAGGTGGAGGAGGAAGGATGGGCAAGGAGGCAAGGGCTGATTAGCAGGGCCAGCCTGATAGCATAAGCAACCTAAGTAGTCACTTGGGGAAGGAATGTTTTTAAGGTTGTAAGTAGATTAGTGTGTGATTTGTGATTTGTAGCCCAGAAACTCTTTCAATATTCTGGTGGCCATCAGGGTACTACTTCTGGATTGAGGGAGGCTCTGCTTGCTTCCTCGAAATTTTAAGACACACATTTCAGATTGTACAGCACAATTGCTTGGAGGCATAGACAGATGGGGAATGTGAGCTTGTTGGACCCTGGAAATTGGTGGTGTTAGAAGAGGCCCTGTCAGGAATTGATAAACCACATATGAAGAGGGCTGCCAGGTCCAGGAACTCAAACGCACTTCAGCAAGAACAACACAAGACTTTAGTGTGGTGTCCAAGGTGCAAAACCTGGTAAGGAGTCATTTTGTGGGGTTGAATAGTCTCTGTCTTTTCTCTCTTTGACATAGTGGAATGCTTGAAGATGATTGGATTCTGTTTTCATTGAATGCATTGTTCAGATCTGGATATTCAGTTGCCATATTAATTTGATTGGGAACAGAAATGCATCTGCTTGGTATTGTTTCCTGATCTTTCAGCGGTGACAGACAGACAGATAGATAGATAGATAGATAGATAGATAGATAGATAGACAGACAGACAGACAGACAGATAGATAGATAGATAGATAGATGATAGATAGACAGACATATAGATAGATAGAGTCCCAAGGCACACAATTCAGAATGCAGACTTCTGATTCAGTATCTGAAGTATCTTCAGTATCTGAAGAAGTGTGCATGCACACGAAAGCTTATACCCAGAACAAACTTAGTTGGTCTCTAAGGTGCTACTGGACAATTTTTTTATTTCATTTCGACAGCGTCAGACCAACACAGCTACCTACCTGAATCTAGAATCATGCAGAAGCAATTACTGAGCTGTAGTTTGCTGATTGCTATTGAGTCTTGAAATATCACTGTTTGGTTCAGGTACAAAAGCAGTAAAGGTATAAAAAATTTGCTAAACTGCCTGAAGAGTTTTGTCTGTGGTACATTTGGGACAATGTTATGGTACATGCCATAGAATTATAGAAGTGTAGAGTTGGAAGGGTCATTTAGTCCAAAAACCTGCAATGCAGGAATCTGAACTAAACCATTGATGGCCATCCAACCTCTGCTTAGAAACCTCCAATGCAGGAGAGTCCACAACCACCTGAGGGAGTCTGTTCCATGGTCGAACATATGTCCTTTCCAGAAGCAGGGTAAATACCATAAGCAGCATTGTTGGCAGAGCAAACCTGTGAAACAGGAGTAAATCTTAAATGAATAACTTTTATAGGAGTCCTAAGATATACAAATTATGTTTGCATTAAAGGCATATTCCGGTGTTATTGGTTTAATTTCCTTCCAATAAAGTGGCAGTCATATGATCCTTCACAGATGTCTAAAAGGTCAGTAGGGCTGGGCAAATGCACTGTTCCAAACACATTGTTCAGAAGCAGCACAAAAGTTAGCTATGCTTCTTCCTTTTCTTTTCTTTTCTTTTCTTTTCTTTTCTTAGGACGAATTTTGTATGCGGTTTGCTTAAGCGATTAGAGATCAAGCTCTAGTTTGTTATCATGGTTGTACACTTGCTTAACTTTCTTGGCAGTCTGAATCTCTGAATTTCAATTTTTTTTGTAAAGAATGACATATTACAATTAAGCACATAATCAAAGCCCTTGAGAAACCACAATAATCTTGCTCACAATAAAAGTGACCTTAAAGCAAGGAACCAAGTCTGTTGGCAATACATTTTGAAGTCTGCAATATTTTGTCTGAAGGATCTTTTTCTTTTTTTCATTTCAAAATTTGGAAACTGTGGCAGAATTTAGACTGTACATCTTATCCTGACTATTGCAAACCCTAGCAGCTGGCTGCAGATCTACTCACTTATTGACCACTCTGGCCACCAACATCCCCATCCTCAAAGAAGATTATGCATTTTCTGAGAATTTAAGGCAAATTTCCCATGGCAACACATCTGCAGTGCCTCTCCAGCTGTTCCCATCCCTGCAAAACTGAAGCAAAGGCCAATCATTCAGTGATTTCCTGTTATGTGCATATGTCACACATTGCTTTCTCAGGGAGTGATGCGGGTTTTTTGAAACATCCAAAGGCTGCATGTTACAGGTGGAAAAAATGATTTCTAACTGGTCACATTTATACTAAAACATACTCAGCCAATTTATATACCACTCACTGAAAATATATATACAGTGGTACCTCCGGTTGCAGACAGGATCTGTTCCAGAGGTCTGGCCGGATCCTGGGGTTTTCGGAACTGGAGAGACTGCTTCTGCGCACACGCATGTGGCAAAAACCCCGAAATATACTTCCGGGTTTGCTGCTTATGTATCCCGAAGTTTACGTCACTGGAGGGATATGTAAGCGAACGTACGACTGTATATATATGTGTGTGTGTGTATTCCTGTAGGCTGTGGACAATAAGAAAAAATTATCCAGGCTGTATTAATGCCATAAGAAATAGTGTCTGAACAGTTCAACACATTGGGTTGATATGGTGGCAGAATTTACCTGTCTCTTGCCTTCCATTTGCCTGCTCTTCTACTGCCTGTGTTCATTTTGCTTGGCTCAATATGCAGCTTGCTTACTTACTTACTTACTTACTTACTTACTTACTTATTTACTTACTTACTTTGTGCCTTAGTTATGCAACTGCTAAAATTCATCAAGTCCCATCTACCACAGTCAGAAGCCAGGGGCCCATGGGGCTCTCATCTGAAGTCCATGCTTATGTTATATTTTCATATTGTAATGTATGGTATGGAGACTCCCTTCTGTTTGACTTGTATTTTGGTAACTTATTTCAAATTTTCTCCATGATGGGGAGGGGGGCAGAATATGATTGTCACTTTGCCTTTTAGAGTTCTAGTCTGGCTTGTATTATTTTTGAGCATGTGTCTTCCTGCGATGCCACTGGGGAGCTGTAGCGGGAGGGTGGGCAGGCAGCTCTGTGTTGCTTGATGTCCTGTTTGGCTTGCATCATTGTGGATCCTGATTGGCTGCTGGAACATGGAGGAGGAAGCATTGGCACCTCCAGTGGCATTTAACTATTTTTTAAAGTTAAATGTTTCTTTGGTGAGCATGAAGTCTCCCTTTGACAATACAACTCAGAATCCACTTATGATAACTTTCCCATATAGATTATCTGCAGAGGAATAGACAATGCCCTTTTTACCTTCATATGTGCTGCTATCAAATATGCTGCCAAGAGTCTTTATGCTGTATTGATGTAGCTCCCTCTCCCCAAATAGAAAACTCTTTTTATTCTAGTGGTCATAACAGTTTCAAGTGTAAGAATCAAACAACAACAGAACAAAACGCTATGTGGTTAGTGTTTTATATAAAGGCAGTGCTTTTCTTCAGGGGTTACTCAAGGGTCCACGGTACCGGTACACCTCTCTTTTTTTGTTAAAAAATGTGGCACTTACTGTAACAGCTTCATGGTGAGTACTGGCACCTGTTTTTCTAGAAACAAGCACTGTATACAGGAATCAAGTCTTATCTATCAGATAGTAAAGAGAATGCCACCGTAGAGCAGGTGTACATTCCTGCAACATGTATCCTCAAATCTCCCCCCCCCAACACACATATGGAAGTGGAGCCAATTCAGTAAGTGGGAATTATAAGAGCAGGCACAGGTTGAGATTCTGAATGCACACCCTCCCCACCCCTACCTAGCGATAGAGAAAAAAAGACTGGACTAAAATGCAATTCTCTGGCAGAAACAGCAGTTTCCCACCAAAGCCCAAGTAAGAGGTTAAAGCAATCAAGTTCTGAAAACTCTTCATTGACCTATCCCAATAAATGCTGACCACACAGGTACTAATGAGAGACATCCGGTTGTTATTAATTAGTAATGTCAAAAGGTTAGGGTGCATGACTCACAACGAAAAATAATGAAAAATAAACAGTGAAAAATCATGTTATTTATTCATTTGTTTGTTGAAAAACTGATGCCCTGCACTTCCAATGCATTTGCATCACTCATGGTGGCAGATGGTTATCTACGCACAGCATTTTGTGGGTGGTGTCACTGACGTCTCTTCTGGAGACTTCAATGCCTGAATTTGTGTGTGTATGTAATCAATGGTGACACATACATTATTGCTTTCTTTCCTGGATAATTTCCAGTACTGCTGGGATTATTATTATTATTTTAAAGAGTTGTTCTGTCTTAGGTAGGACTCTGAAATAGGTAACTGCCTACATGGAATTGCTGTGGAAGAAATAAACAATTCATCATGGAAATGGAAAGGTTGACAAAGGGCAGGAAATAGAGAGAATGGTGTCTGTTTCTTCCCACAGAGCTATTTCCCCTGCTAAGGTAGGGCAGCAAGATCACCAGATTGGTTCTGCAGATTAACTCAGTTACAGCACAAAAGACCCAGCCAGGGTGGGGGGAATGCCATAATGAGAACCCACAGCAAAATGTTGCTTGGATTAAAAAGCTTAGTGCCCTATACAACACCTCACTCCTGATTCTCCCTTCCCTTCCCCTACCTGTCACCCTGTTTCTAACTTCCTCTTCTGCAGTCCCTACTGTGTCTTTCATTTTATACTTCTCTCCTTTCTCCCCTTTGAGTTCCACTGTTTATGCTGCCATTTCCCCTCCCTCCACCTCTGCTCCTGTCCATTCTCTCTCACTTGATCACTCTGTTCTCCTCTGCCCCCAGCCCCACCCTCACCATCTCTTGTTCTTGGTCATTTTCATCCTACCTTCTCCTTACTGCTCTTTGCTGCCTCTGCTCTCACCCAACTCCTCTGTTGCCTTCTCTCACTCACTCTGTCATAAATTGTCTTTCACTACCTCCTACCTCCTGCTTTCTCCCTATTGCCCCCTCCTCGCTGTCATCCTTTGGGTTTCTTCTTTTCTCCACTCAGTTTCTCCTTCTGCTTCTTGCTTCTGTTGTCCTTCTTCTGTCAGGAGCCTGTGTGATGGTTTTTGAAAGCTTGCCATGCAAACCCTGACCCTACAGATTATGAGACAGCCAAAGAGCACAGCAAGATTAACATATACTGCATGCTTGTGCAGTTGCATTCAAAACCTGGGGGGGGGGGAGAGAAGTGCCCCATCTGTGTTTGTTTCTCAACCCCACCCCCACCCCAATTTTTTGTGTTTCTATATTCCTCAAGATTCACCAAGCATGCAGATATCTTTCTCTTGCTCTTTTGTCAACCCATCTTGGCTACAAAGCTTGTTGAGGCTGACCTCCCATCTCTCACACTTTGTTCTACAGCATTATTGTGGTGCCCCCTGCAGCATGGTGCCCAGTGCAGGTATCTGATGTGGTGGAGCGGCAATCACCCACCCCCAATGTGCTAGGGACTTGTACCATGTTTGGTCTCTGAAGCGTCACACCCATCCTGGGCTGTGGTGAAGTCACCAGGCATTGGCAGCCAATGGCTCCTGTCCACAGACTACCTTAGTGTTCATGTGCACAAAGCTGTTCAGAATTACTTGAGATATAAAATGAATGATTCTGCTTAGTAACTCATTGAGATTTTGGGGACTATGGACTGTAGGAAATATTGTAATAGGGTTCCCACCCCCCTTGCTTGAGGGACAAAAGTTGAGATTACAAACTTGAGGGCGACTTTTCAGTGACGGTAACATCCCATTTTATGTGTAGAACAAAATAACTGATCATTTAGAAGTTATTTAGCAATATGGGGGTAAATCTGTTTGAGTAGTTTAGACTCCCCCCCCCCAAAAAAAAAGATATAACTATGATCCGGTTCAGCATCACTTGTTGAAATGAATCAAGTATTCCTCAGTTTCGTGAAGCATCCTGATATTTTGGTTTTGACTTATTCATGGGTATCTGTAAGCCACAGGTTGGCAACTCAGTTCCAAATCATCAGAGTTCCTTCCTTTCTTCCTGTTTGTTTCCTCCTTGCTTTTCTCTCTCTTTGTGTAGTTTTAGAGCAATTGAAAGTGATAGTATTTTATTTGATAAAAATAACTTGATTTTTAAAATTTAAAGCTCCTGGTTGTTTGGCTTAGAGTAAATAAGTTTTCCCCTAGTCATGCAGTTGGTAGGCTACTGTCCTGTGTGTTTGTAGCATACTAAAGTCAGAACAGAAATACTTCCTCTTGCTTTCCAAAAAAAAGGTGCATTGCACTTTAAGTGCATTGCACCTCTGTGCACCTATTTGAAAGTCACCCTATCAAACTAAATGAGGCTTACTTTTCAGTAAACCTGGGTGAGATTGTGAATTCTAACATGAGATGCACATTGTGAAAATTGAAGTAGGGTGGTCTCTTTCCATTTAGTTCATGAGAACACACAGAGTAATGATCCATAAGAAAATGGCTTAAATATACTTCAGAGCCTTAAACTATTAAGTTTTAGCAGCAGGAACTTATTGGCTTATAGTTGGGAAGGCGGTGAGCAAGAAAGAACTCTGCCATTGCTTTAGATTGTTCATCATTTATAAAAGCAAACTGTCCAAAGCATGTGCTTGCAGTGTAAATTTTGATTACCCCATCTGCTTCTGAGCAGAGTTTAACCAGCAATTCCCATAACGCAACAATTATGACTCCCCCCTCCCTTTCTGGGTCACCCACGTAAAGCTGTCCATGTGATTCCCCACCCCCATCCCTGGCAGGCTCTTGAATTGACTGTGATGCATAAAGGGGTCGATCGACAAAGCGGTTGCCTGGGTGGAAAGACACATACACAAATGAATCAAGAGCACAAAGATTTCATGTTTGCTTCCCACACTCAAGACTTTGAAAAATATTCATTTTTCTGTCGCCACCTTTGGGGTTCTGCGCTGAAGGGGACAGGTAGGCGTTTTCAAATAGCAATAATTTGTGCTTCTGTGGCCTTTTGCATCTGCACCCAGGGAGCACTGCATATGTGAATCACAAGCAGGCTTTTCTTTTTCCTCCCCTCCCCCTTTCTATCCTTTAAAATATCTGAGCTATGCCCAATAGTTGTGGAGCTGGGAAGGGAATAAGGAAGCATGCTGAGTCCTCTTCTTCTGCTACTACTATCTTTCATCCAGTACAATGTCACCATAAGGTCAAGAGTGACAGCAAGAGGCTACCCTGCAGTAGGCTGCATGCTGACAGTGCCATGCAGAATCAATAGAGTAAGGGAGAGGCCAGGTGATGGAGAAGTTCACGCAGCAGAAGCAGGGCTAGGGGCAAAAGGTGCTATGGCAGTGAAGAACAGATGGACGAGATAAGTGGAAGCTGAATTGGATATTTAAATGTTACTTACCTTCTGTTCCACCTTCCAGCCTCAGCTCATATACTCTGTCCAACCGTTGATCAGTTTTTAGAGTCTGTATCTGACACTGGGAATTCAAGATATGATTATCAATTAGTCTACTAGGAGTGGAGTTGCACTGCTGGCCCCATCTCATTCATTGGGCACGTTATTGGCCCTATGATGACCAAAAACCTTTGTTTTTATATTGCAAACTGCCCTGTGATCTTTGGATGATGAGCAGTAGAATGAATGAATGAATGAATGTTGTGGATGGCTGAAATGAAGAAGCCTATGGCTGAGCAGCTGCTTGCATTCAGACTTCGACAAAATTTGTAAGACTTTTTAGGAAGGCTTGGTACAAAGTTAGTTATAATGTAAGAGACTGCATGGATTTGCCTGCCCCCGTGCCCCCAACACCTCTTAATTGATTTTCAGGAAAGGATTCATTCTGTTTGCTCCTTAATGTTGTGACACGGTCGTCTTGTTACCATTGTCATGGCACCCTCTTCTGCCAGACACTTGTGTTGGGTTGCAAATAATCCACTATCACCTGTCCCTGGCCACTAAATTAGACCAGGCTTTGAACATAGCTCCTATTGTGAAGTTATATTTAATGTACAAACCTACATGAACTTTAGAAGGGTTTTTGTAGACCATGAAATTAGCCTAGTCATATTGGCTGACAATCTTGGAATGTATGTTTGCCTTTTACAGGAAAATGCATCTTGGAACAATTTCAGAAATTGTGGGATACAGTACACCATATTCACACTTGGTTTAGTTTTTGCGCGCATTTGATATTTTGTGTTAATTTATAGGCAAGATTAATGTGTGGTGTGTATATAAATGGTAAAGGAATCCTATCTTTTCAATATGCAGGAGCTGCTGAAAGATCTTCAGGTCACTTCTAACCCTGTGATTATGCATGGCTTTAATCAAATTAATAAGACATTTATGTTTGACTAGTACAAATCATATGGTGTGCATTATTAGTGCTCTTCCACATAATCCAAAAGAGATGTTTGAAAGGTTGCCAGAGGACATCCTTCCCAAACTTCTCAACACACCCACAATTTATTATAACCAGGTCAGTTTTAAAAACAAAAACAACTCTCATACTTAATGTTGAATTAGGGGATAAACAGTGTGTTTTGAGAATAGCTGACTCTTAATATAGAGACAGTGAAATCTGAATTTCTGTTTTGAATTTGGGACTGTAGTTTGACAAAGCACCCTTAGAAACACTGTTTTATGTAAGAGCTTCACGCTGTAATCACTGAAAGATGCTCGAGACACAACTCTTATAGGCATCTGGTTCATTCTGAGCAAAGCTCTCTTATTTATGATTTGCTGCTTCTCAACCACACAATTGATATACACCTTCATTCTTGTAACCTTAAGCTACAGTTTAGCATTGCATTTAAATACAACCATAGAATAGACTGGACAGCCAAACAGCTTTTTTAAAGAATAATATTGAAATAGAGGAGTTAATCAGATTGTCACTGCCTTGTAGTTTGAGCCGTGTGAAAAAATCATTTTACAATCAATACCTTCATAAAATGTCTTTGTAGTGCAAACACCATAACTTTCAGCTAAACCTCATGTTAGTGAACTATTTGCTATTGCAGCTAATTGCTTATGCAATGTCTGTAAATCACAAGATGCTTCTGATGTACATGTGATCTCGCTGTAGGCAGAATGGCTGAATCTTCCAAAGCATAAGGGAAGCCCAGTTACTGACATAAAAGTTGGCAGCCCATGCAAGTTGCAGAGGTGGTACAAAGTCTCTGTTCAGAATGACTGTGTGGTGCTAAATTGCAGGAAATAAACCATGTTGCAAACCTATAAAGCTTCATTGGAAAGTCAGACAGGCAAGGGGAGGGGAAAAGAGAGAGAGAGAGAGAGACAGAAACATTTTCAGTTTTGCCTTCAACCGCAAAGAGGCTGCAGCCAGCAAAGGAGCAGAATGTTAAAGTGGATGAGTTCGAGGCAACCAAAACAGATCAAGAAGAGAGTGAGTATGACCTGAACCCCTCCCTTTCCTATTACATCACATTAGGTCAAGGGGATAATAATAGTATAATCATGATCAGCTAGTAAAATGAACTATTCAAACCCAAGTCTGTAAAGGTACAAACAGTGTTCCAATTCAATTTCTAATTAGGAGAAGGAGTGTTCTCCCCTTTTGAAGAAGCCAGATTTTATTTTGCTACTTGAATTAACAATTTAGGATGTAAATGTGTTGTACGAATTCATAGAGTGGGACTGGTATTTGTGTAAATATGGTGGACAATCATTTGTATAAATGCAGAAAAACAGCTCCATGTTATAGGGACATGGTCACTAACATAGTTACCATTCAGTCAAGATTTCTAGCAAATGGGTGAATAACTTGAAAAGATCAGAATAGACTTGTGGCAGAATAAACTTGCAAGCATTTTAAGTAGGTGTAAAGTTGAAATGGAAAGTGTAAATACTGTGATGTTATGTTTTGTCAGCTTATTAGAGGCTACCTAAGTGTTTAAGTGAGGACCTAAAAAAATAATTATCCATTTCTCTAGAATAAGCAGCTCCAGTCCACATATTCCTTTTTAATATACTTAATTGCTGTCAAAGAGAGTATCAAGGAAGTGCTTCCTCAGACCACCCATAAAAGGGGATAATGGGTGTGGTGAAATGTTGCAGACATTCCCTCTTTGCTGCTGAGCAAACTGCCCTGCTGGGGTTATTTGCAGTCCAGCATGTCTTTCATAAATGGGAGCACTTGTGGAAAGTTAACTAAAGGAGGAACGGTGTATGATCATGCAGTTAAAGGCTTCTTTTCTGTATTTTTTTGTACTTTTTTATTTTCGACACTCTTGTTGTTTTAAGTGCCCATTTAATATATGTCTTTCATTCTGTCCTTAAACATTGGTGTCATGGAAATGAGTACTTTGTACTGATATCAATGACAATTATCTAATGGTTTGAGAGTAGGGGAAAACATAACTAATGTTGATTCCCAGCTAGCTCTGTCCATTTCGAACTAGCTATGTGCATATGCCTGTTTTGGGTGAGGTTCATGTTTACACTGGCATTTTACAAGCCAAACCCTGATAACAATAGTGCATGCACATGAACAACCTGGCCCAGGATGCCTATTTACTAGAAGCTAGTGTGTGTACCCTTTTCCCCTCAACAGCTCCACGCTGACACTGTAGTTTTTTTTATTGCTCACTCATTCATGCATAGAGCCTGTGGGTGCATTCAGACATGAGGATTATTGTGTTAGTTTTCCTGGTTATAATGCTAGTGCTTCTGTCCCAGTTTCTAACATTCAGCACCTCCACATGACACTAAATTCCATTCATAGCAGAAGGTGTGGTGTGACACAACAGCTCATATTATCCAACATGTTTCCATCCCCCACCTTTTATGTGTGTGTGAGCTTCTGTTCCCGCATGTTCCCCCTACAAAATTTTATGCTGGAACACCATCCCAAATCTTATCTCACAATTTTCCAGGTTAATTGGTTGGCCAACTGATTTTTTTCTGGAAGCCATTAACATGGAAATGTTAGCATTAATCTTCCACTAAAGTCCACTAGATTTACATAAGGGGCTTTTCTACTGTGTGAAAGATTGAAAATTATCAGGTAAAGAAACATTGGGAAAACAGAGTAAAGTGCTGTCTGAACACACCCTGCCTTACCTCTAGCCCGTTAAATAATATTTAGGATTTGGCCACTGCTTATATAAGGCTGTTACACAAAAATAAAATATTGTTTTGGAAATATATATTTAACTTACTTTCCTCTTTCATTTTCTTCATTTTGACGCTTGCTTATAAAGTCCTTAAGGCAAGCAGGGCACTTAATAAATAACTTCAGGCATATATCCCCCGGTTAAGGAATGAGTTACTCTGGCAAATCATTTACATCTGCTAAAACAGGGATATTATTGATAGAAAGTGACAGGTGAAAACACCAGGAAAGGTAATTTACAATATATATTATTTGCATGCTCTGCACTACAAATTTGATCAAAGTGCTAACAGTATTAACTTTGTAGTGACACACTGTTGCCTTAATCTTTTATCAAACAATTTTATAATTCTGTAACAGCTACTGTAACAGTAACGGATACCATTATTAAACATTTCCACAAATCTCTCTTAAGACGCTAAAGAGAAGCTATTGTTTATTTGAAGATTCAAGGTTATCCCGAGAATATTATCGCAGGCCATGCAACTTTGTGTGAAAGCTTGGCTGATGAAAAGAATGGTTCAGATCATGCATTGAACCAATTTTTAACAAAGGTTTTACTCAGTGACCCCTTCTGGGGTTTTGGTTTTGGAACCTCTCTACTGTTTGAAGCATTTACAAGGTTTCTAGATAGGTGAGAAAACAAGCTGTGGGTCTAGCTTTAATTAAAGATTATTTCATTGAAGAGTGACTCAGTGATCTCTTAGGGTAGGCTGCGAGGTGTGGAGCTAGGGAAAGGGAGACGAAAGGAGAGGCAACTAGGCTAACAAGCCGTTCTAATTGTACATTCTAATTGAACATTCGTATAAGTTTGGTAGGATTCATTAGCACTTGCTTCAGGTCAGATACGTTCACTGCTTTGTATGCTTCAGAGATACCGTGACTCCGAGGAGGTTTTCATATCAAAAGGGTCTCTTTCAGGCCACACAGAATCTAATAATAACTCATATGGCAAGAAGTGGCAGTGTATCCAGGATTCTGCCTTCAGATCCCAGGGAGATGGACAATATTCTCATGACTTTGGCTTTTTATTTCCCTCCTGTCTGTAAGATGCATGTTCTTGTTACGATCGTTTTAGAAATAACGGATGTGATCGTTTCATTGTTACTTGTGCCTCAGTAAGAGCAAGTATAGCATAGTGGTTATGGTACTAAAATGAAAGTACTAGGAAGTATCTAGTTCAATCCTTATCTCTGTTAATGAGCTCACTAGATAGCACTAGTCTGTAAGCATATATGCACCTACCTTCAAGGAGCTTATTCCTGAGTAGACATATACGCTATCATTCCTCTAGTACTATGGAAAAACTTAAATATGATAGGTTTTATGATCCATTACCGTGATGTATTAGAATCAAAATAGCCTCAACAATTAAAAGGTCTGCCCTTAAAACTAGCAGCCCTAATATTACTTGACAAGTAAACATGATAGAGAAAAAGCATGTATATTTTACATATTACAAATAATATTTCCCCATGGGGAGGGGAGATTTGAGGAATTTATTCAGCACAGTGGACCACTGGGGAAGCTTATCAAACAGTATACAATGAGGAAGGCATTTTTTGTAATATATAAAATAAACAAGCTTTTTCCTCTTCCACACACCAACATCCTTTGATACAACCAGAGCATTGGTAAAGTACTAGTGCATAATATTCCAAACTCTTTGAGTCTAAGGAACATTATTTCCTATCCGAAGCACCCTTTAAAAAAAAGCCCACCCAACCTTCTATTGGGGGAAAAGGAGGGGGGATCACAATCCTGTATTCTGTGGAAACAGAATTCTGAAATTTGATCTAGAAAGGCAAGTTCTTCCATTCTTTCCTAGATGTGGCACAGGGCTTTTTCGCTTGTTTTCCAGAGTCTTATGAACGGGCCATTTATTTCATGGCAGATTATTAAAGGGAGTCAATCAGAGGGTGAATAATATGTAACTAGGCTATCACCACCCCCTAAGCAAGCACATGATATTCACTGTCCTAAGCTTTAAAGCATACAGCTTGGACAGATAGTAGATCCTGGAATGGAATCCATTCTCAAATTTTACTTTTATGCTTATCATTCTTCTATATAATATGGGCTTTTTCACATACTCCCCCATGAGTTACTATGACGACTGCCAGAACATAAAATAACAGCTTTCAGACAATATGGGAACTGCCTTACAAAGTGTTTCTGGCTCATAAGAGCTGAAGTGATTGAAGTGCTAAATTATTCATTGTTGTTCAAAGAGATTACCCACAGATTAATGAACTTTGAAAATTCAGGACTAGAATAGACGCCCCAGAGAAGCACGGAGAAAATTTCCAAAAATGGTGGTAATCAAATAAAAATGTGTGCAGTAGATGTATTTGCTGTGTTAGCGATGCTGCTACATGCTGAGTCTGGAGGTGTTGATGTACAAACCCACTGTAATAGCCGTGTGTGTGTGTGTGTGTGTGTGTGTGTACACGTGTTCGTGTGTTTATATATTTTTATATAAAATGTACAGTGGAAAGCAATGCAGTGTGTAAAAGATTTCTTAATTATGTTCATTTTGAACATAATTAAACTGACAAATCTCCTTGATTCAGAGTTGTTCTCTTGGACATATTGTTCAGGGAATTTTGCTTTGTGAAGCAGGGGACATTCTCTGCTGAGGTTTGCTCTTCATGATAATTTTGACACAGAAGTGTGTTTGTCAAGATAAGGAGATGCAGACAAAACTCTTCCTTACAAGCTGGGTCACTATCCATCATTTTGTTTTATGAATATACTGCAAGTTGTGAGAAGAGTGTGGAGAGACCAGACATACGTACAAGTTGTTCAAATAGTTCCAGAGTTCTAGGAACTGAACACACTTCAATACAGGTTTGATTATTGATGCTATCCTTAGTTCTGGTGCTGTATAATTATTTGGAGACAATAATGTGCATATGGTGATTAAAAGAGAGGTGTATTATTTAGTGACCATCAGAAGAAATCTGCACTGGTCATGGGGTCAGCAGAGATATTGCTTCCTCATCAATGAACCATAATAGACAACTGAGAAAATATATCTATTAATGTGTTATATCTTGTATAAAGCTGCCAAAGTTGCATCTGCCTTATATATATATATATTAAATCAACTTCCTGTTACCAAATTAGAAGCAACATGTATAGAAGGGGGGGAAACATGATTTATTAAAAGTATGATGTTCTGGAAACCATATGCAGAGCATTAAGGATATGTATGTGCCGATGCAACCTGTTGGAAATCTGGTTCCAATTGACCTACCCAGCCATACAACAAATGATTTGTATTGACTTTCATCATTAGAACAAAAAATGACATGTATTTACTAATAATAGAAGTTGCCAAGTCTTACCTCCTATCGTTGGTTGCTAGTAAAGTAAAGTTACTGCTGTTTATTTTGAGGAGGAAAGACTTTGGTTGCTCCTGAATTATTTTGCTGGCCTAATCACTCATTTATATTTTGTGACAGAGTGTTTTGTTTTTAGTCTTAGAAATTCAAAGAATAATAATTGAATTAGTTGTATGCAGCTGAATGCTTGACTGATTCACAACAGCACTGTGTAGAAGTTTAGAAAAATATTCTAAATAGACATACAGTAGTACCTTGGTTCTCAAACGCCTTGGTACTCAAACAACTTGGAACCCAAACACTGCAAACCCAGAAGTAAGTGTTCTAGTTTGTGAACTTTTTTGGAAGCCAAACGTGCTCATTTTTGAGTGCCACGCTTCTGTTTTGAGTGCCACACTTCCATTTTGAGTGTTACACTGACGTCTGCCTGTTTTTGCTTTTTATTTTGTGTTTTTTGTTTTTGCAGCTCTTTTTTGTTTTGTTTTTGTGACTGTGTGGAACCCAGTTCAGCTACTGATTGATTGATTGTGTGACTGCAGTACATTGTTTATTGCTTTCATTTTATGGATCAATGGTCTCGTAAAGATGGTCTAGTAAAATTCATGTTAAATTGCTGTTTTATGGGTTGTTTTTGGAAGTCTGGAACGGGTTAATCCATTTTGCATTACTTTCTATGGGAAAGTGTGCCTTGGTTTTGGAACATTTTAGTTTTGGAATGGACTTCTGGAACAGATAAAGTTTGAGAACCAAGGTACCACTGTACTAAAACGCAGAGCTCTTTTACTATATATGGGATCAAGTTTCATTCTTTCTGTCCCTTCTCAGCTTCTTGCCCTTGGCCTCAACTTCCTGGAGCCTGCCCCACGCCCAGTAAAAATATTTCAGAGGGCAGGGCTTCAAAGATCAATGCGGACTTTTTGAACAAGGCTTGCACTGATCAATTCCAGAATGAGGAGCCCTCGCATGGCAAGAGTCATATCATTGCCAGACAATCCAGTGTGTACTATACAGTGGTACCTCTGGATATGAACGGGATCCGTTCCGGAGCCCTGTTCACACCCTGAAGCAAATGCAACCCGTGTCTGCGGGTCATGATTCGCCGTTTCCGCGCATGCACGTGACATCATTTTGACCATCTGCGCATGCACGAGCGGTGAAACCGGGAAGTAATGCATTCTGTTACTTCAGGGTCACCGCAGAGCGCAACCCGAAAGCGCTCAACCTGAAGCAACTTCAACCCGAGGTGTGACTGTACTGTTCTACTTAGTGGTGTCTACAGGCTCAGTTCCATTTCCTTAACCTTGAAAGGTTACCTTATGGCATCAAGCTAATAATTGTCTTTAGCATCTGTTCACACACAAAAATAAGAAAAGAAGGGATGTACAGTATATACATTGTCAACTGGGATAACTTTTCTACCCCACCTGCAGACCAGTAATGTGTTAACAGAGCTACAAGTGCTATGGGAGTTTCCTCTGCACCCAGAGCCCTGCTTCTAGCATTCTTTTATTAGAGGATTGCAACTGTGATGGGATGGAATATGAAAGCTACTCAGATTCCTGCTGTTCCACTGCAACTTATCATCCATGACTACAGAACATAAATTACTTCCTTGAAACACCCTGATACGTATGGAAAGCTGTGTCATTCCATAATCCATGTGAAATCTCCTCCCAATCATGCAAAGTTCAGACATCTGCTAGTTATTATGAGCTCTGTCTGCTTGAGATGATAATTTATAGCCATCAGTGTGTTTGTGTGTGTAGAAGTGGAGAGATATACTTCAAAGTGTTAATAGAATTGTGTGCTTACAAGGTTTGTCGTTTCCTGTGTTACTGATTTCCTTTGTTAATGCAGATATAGCCAACAGCTTTTGAAACTACATTGTGTTATGGGTCATAAAGGTGTGGTCACAGTAGAAGCAGTACAGAAAGCTGTGGGAAGAGCTCAACAAATAGCTTTGTTTTACTTTTTCCAAGCACATGAAGAAAGACATAAGTTAAATTTCAGCTATGCATTCATCCAACCTAATAGGTGGGTGTTACCCATGAAAATGTTGGAAAAGAGAGGTAGTCTTGAGGCATCGTCAGAATTGAAGGGGACAGATCAGCTTTCAAATTTGTCATGGAAACATCTTGTCAACCCAGTAACAATGACGTCAAGTTGATAAGACAAGTGTTAGTTTGTTCAGAACACACCTGTTCAACAGCAGGAGGGCAAGGTACAGTGGGTTTCACATTTTTGGTGCACTGCTATGATTGTGTCTCGGTGATCAGTTCTGTTTCTCTCCATTGTCGCTTAGATCACTGTACTGAGATAAAAAAGTAGTTAATAGAAGACTTTGGTGGGGGAAATCTTCTGCAAAATTATCCATCTCTTTTGAAGTTAGTGATATTAATATATGCAGTGCAGTGAATTTTCCTTCCTCTTTATTTTTACCCTCTTTGCATGTGAGCAAAAGCTTTTAATTTCTGTAGCCAATGCAAGATTATAGCAGATGTTAGCAGATGGTCATTGCAGCAGGGTCATAATAATTCCATCAGAACTGCAACTTGATAAGAATGATTTTTTTCTTCATATTATTTGTTTTGTGTTTTAGATTTTTATCTAATATAGTAGTCAACTTATATAGATTTAATAATGAGTGAAAAGTTGTCTCTGAAGGTACAAGGAGTTGATGTGGGGTTTGTTTGTTTTTGCATAATTTGCACAAATAATGGAAAAGTAGCTTGGTCATATGAGTATATAATAATAGTTTTAAATACTACATGTTACAATGTAGTAGGTAAACTGCATGAGTAGAAATGGGAGATTACTATAATACAGTATACATGAGGTGGAAAAAGGTATGCCTCTTGATGATACAAAGCATGAATGGATATAAGATTTGGAAAGAGAAGTGTTGAAAGGTATTGAAATTAATTTAGCCTGAGAGCTAAATTAAGACATCAGGTGTCAGATGGCATTACTATTAATGGGTTAACACCAAGTGGAAGCAGTGCCAACCAGGACTCTCCTTGGTCAGTAACTAGAATGGTATCATACAGTGGTGCCTCGCAAGACGAAATTAATCCGTTCCATGAGGCTCTTCGTATAGCGGTTTTTTCGTCTTGCGAAGCAAGCCCATTGACAGCTTAGCGGATTAGCGCTATTAGCGGTTTAGCGGCTTTTAGCGGATCAGCTGATAAGCGGCTTATCAGCGGATCAGCTGATAAGCGGTTTAGCGGCTTAGGAAAAGGGGGAAAATAGGGGGGGGGAACCCGCAGGAACTCGCAAGACATTTCGTCTTGCGAAGCAAGCCCATAGGGAAATTCGTTTTGCGAAGCGCCTCCAAAACGGAAAACCCTTTCGTCTAGCGGGTTTTCCGTCTTGCAAGGCGTTCGTCTTGCGGGGCACCACTGTACTGCTATCGATGATTTACCAAAAATCAGGAAATGGTCAGCCATAAGGTAGGTGGTAATTATCTACTAGCTTAGCAAGTGGTGACTGTTTTTTCGTATGTAATACTGTGTGGATATTGTCATTGTGTGGTTTAGTCACTGCACAATGCGGGTGGCGCTGTGGTGTAAACCACTGAGCCCTAGGGCTTGCCAATCAGAAGATTGGCAGTTTGAATCCCTGCGATGGGGTGAGCTCCTGTTGTTCAGTTTCAGCTCCTGACAACCTAGCAGTTCAAAAGCACGTCAAAGTGCAAGTAGATAAATAGGTACTGCTCAGGCGGGAAGGTAAATAGCGTTTCCGTGTGCTGCTCTGGTTTCGCCATAAGCGGCTTAGTCATGCTGGCCACATGACCCGGAAAAATTGTCTGTGGACAGACGTTGGCTCCCTCAGCCAGTAAAGCGAGATGAGCGCCGCAACCCCAGAATCATTTGCGACTGGACTTAACTGTCCTTTACCTTTTTTAGTTTAGTCACTAGGTGGCACTAGACTTAGCAGTAACTGGGTGGCCTCATGAGTTACCTCTTGCTGTTCTTGTTGGAGAGAGATATTAAAGTATGTGGCTGGTGTGTCCTATAAACCTCCCATGACAGTAACCATCACTCACTAGTACTACAAAGTTATACCTAGTACGTACATTTAAAATTTTTCTGCTATTGCTAAAAAAAAGTTATTAAGACAGTTAAGTCTATTGCATTGAATACATTTAAAAATAGTGGTGTGAATCTTTGGATTTCTGAAGAAAGCCAAGAAAGGCAATGGTCATACGCACACACACATACACACACACACACACACACACACACACACTGTGTAGTCACAGAAAGCGAAATCATGGGGTGTGTTAGCAAAATAGTTGGTTGTTCAAATTTCACAGGTGTTGTCTGTCTTTGAGAATGAGACCTTTATTTTGTCAAAGATAAAAAAAACCCTTCATTTGCATATAAAAGCTGATGGTCATTGTATATAAATTTGGGGGGCCCTGGTTGATCCTTGATTTGTCAAGGATCTGGGAATCTATTCACATCCTTTGCTGACCCTTTTCTTCTTGTAGTGACTTTCCACCATGCTTTCTTTGATAAAGGCATTATAACTCATCCCCTAGTGTATTACCTAGAAATAACTTCCAGTAAAATCAGTGGGATGTACTTCCACTAAATGTGCTTAGCATTTATAGAAATTAAGGTTATAGTCCTATACACACTTGCTTTCGAGCTGAACTCAATGTGACTTACTTCTGAACAGACATGCATAGGATTGCAATGTGAATAGTGCTGAAGGATAGAGAGGGAAACCAGTTTATTTCAAATGAACATTTTAGAAGTGATAGCTGAGAACAGGATAGGGAACCTGTGGCCCTCCAGGTGTCATTGGCTCCAGCTCATATCAGTCCCCACTAGCATGGATAATTGGGATGATTGAAGATTGTGGTGGTCACAAGTTCCACATCGTTTGCCTAGAATAATGAAATAATTCTGTGCTAGTTTTGCTGTGCGCAATTTGAACACGCCATTGTGAATCACTAGTAACAGTAATCAAGACCATTATTAGGATAGGACTGCTGGCATACTGCTTTGGATTTGGGGGTGCAGAAAAATACTGGTAGGGTTCTCCCCCTCCTTGCCCTGGTGACTATTGTAGTAGTAGTAGTAGTAATATCCTCCCCATCTGACTGGGTTGCCCCAGCCACTCATTATTTTTTTCCAATTTGCACACCAAATTAATAAAATTAGAGTATATTGACGGGGATTTATGCTGTCCACAACTTTGCCTATTCATTAGCATGCCTTTTCTATGAAGCTTTCCCCATTCCAAATCAACTAAGGTGGGGGAGGAGAATGGGGTAGTGGTTTCTCAGCCACAAATGGAACAGATCAGGAAGAAGAGTCATGAAAACAAATGAAGTGTGGCACATACTGTACTTTCAATCAACAGAGTATAGGTGAACAGGAAAAACGAGTTGCTCACAATCGCTAGCCCAGAATGCTTCTTCCATTCTTCCATTATTATAGGAATTTTTGAAATGTTTTAAATCATGAGTTTCATAAGAATAAGTGCACACATAGAGTGAGGTGTCTGCATTCAACACCTTCTAAACAGTGAATATTAACAGGTGTATCCTTAACCTGAAATTATTTAGATTACTTTTCTGCAATGCAACACCTGTGAGATTCCATTTAAAGGGTGGGGTGCAACTGTTTGCCCTCAAAATTCCAGTATTGCTCCCCCCAATAAAAAATAAGAAATCTCTGGTGTTGCTAAATCCCTCTATATTTCTCCCCTGTCCCTGCATATGTTTGTCAGTGAAGTCAGCTCAAGTCTTCTCTGTAGGATCAGTCCAGTGAACCATTAAGTTAAATTTATTCCAGTCTTCCCTCGAGTCAAAGCTGAATGTTGAATTTACAGTAACTGTGCCTGAAGACAGTCAATAAAAATGAAAAAAGCAACAGTAAGATTCTTAAATGGAGAGCAACCTAAAAAAAATGGCAAAGATTGAAAGAAGCCTCTCTAGAAAGGGGCAAAAAGGAGTGTGACTTCAAGAGCCATCTGGTTTATACATAGTTTGAATAATCCCTTCCAATTAAGATTAAAACCATTTTCATATAAAACATCTGTTCTCTGATTTCAGCATTTAGAAGAGGAAAACACCAGGGAATAATTTGAACCCATCCATCAGGATTTTATTTTAAGCATTCAGAACTGATATTTGGTTTCTTAAGGTGATGCTGCCAAGTATGTTCAACAATGCTTATTATCTTAGCAGTATCAAACAAATAAGGTTTTTATTTCAATGTATTTTTCACCTTGGTGGAGTGGGATATTTACAGCTATCATAGTGAACTGGGCTGCCAGTGGGGAAAAACCCTAATCCAATAACTTATTTTATATAGAGATGAATAGGAACAGAGGTTTATCACAGTGAAGCCCCATGCAAAACTGAACTATTCAGCCGGGCAAAGAGTGTTTTATTCTAAATCCAGACCACATTTTAAGATTACTAACCCAAGAATAATGTGACAAATGTTTGATGAACCCACCACCATTATTGTCATATTTGGATGGTCATTGAATTGAATTCCCTGTCCCTGCTCTTTTTTTCTTTCTTTTGTAAGAAATTTGTGTGCTTGTTTACAAAAAAAATGAGGAGGAAAGTTTTTTTTACCTACCTCTTCTTTCTGCTATCCAGCAAATGGTAAAATGCTTGTTAGTGTTTCTGCTTTGCGTTTACAAAAATGTGCCATGGAAACTTAAATACCTATTGGCAGCAAAACATTATACTGCAAGGTAATGATTCACCCAGGGTTAGGCTGCTAGGGAACAACCCGAAGTTCCTTGGGAGGGTGGCTGAGGGGCTGCTGCAGACTTTCTGCTTCACCAACAGAAACTGAGTGAAGAAGGTAACTGCTGGAGACTTCCATGGTGCAGCAGTAAAAAGTTCTGCAGCCTGTGATGCTCTAACAATAGTAGGAAAACAAAAAGGGCATGTTGGGGTGAATCAGAGACCTTTGATCCACTGGATCAAAATCCCTCCTGTTCCCCTGACATGCCCCCAAGAAGGGAGAAATACTATGCTGGCAGATTTATTTTCTCATGCACTGGAACCAAGGGAGGGGATTTTAAGAACAAAACAGAGATGAAAAGGGTGGAAGAGATACCACATCATTGACAGGCCCAGCAGGGCTTTGCCTACTGTCAGGCCCGAGTCAGGTCTGGGCAGGCAGCAACAGGATCTCTGACAGCTCCAATGGGGCTGTGTTGGCTGAAGTGTTCTCCTCTGCAGGCAGCTACAGAAGATGTCATCTCTGCTGGGAGCTAAAGCTAACTGAAGCCTTGTACAGGCTGACAAGACATGGAGTATGGTAGGTCCTTGGAGCAGCTGGATGGCTGTTTAAAGGCTCTTCACTATTTTGTAGTCTTTTGACTTCTATGAGGTTCTTCTAGGGACTCATCCTCTGACTCAGAGCTCTGTCTTCCAGATAGGAAGGCCCTCAATAAGGCACTTGTAGTTCTCCCAGGGAAGTGGTCTGAACATCTTCCTCATCAGCGTCCTCCATGGTGTACTGCAAGGTCATAGGTCATGGTAGGCTTAGAAAGTGGTGCATCCTCTGTTATGGAATCTCCCCTCCTCCTCTAACATTGCTCTGTCCATAGTCTTAATTAGGAGCAGTGACTAAGTGATTAAGGGCCAGCTGAGACAATCTGGAAATGCTGTGTGCCGAATAAGGCAGTGGGGACCCACCTGTAAGTCTATTACTACATGAGTGTCGTGGCTGTTCACCAGTAATGCCATGTTTTGGTAATTAATCAGTTAAAACCTTTTGATAAATTGAAAAGGTGTTTCCAATTAATCAGGGAGCAGATTTTAATTCTTTCAACAATTATTTTATGTGATATGTTTAAAAATCCATAGGTGCCTTCTTAGAAGAACAAAGGGTGCCTGATGCAACAAATGTGTACATAATCTAAAAACAAATAATCCATTTTTTTCTGTCTGACCTACTTTAGATGCAAATATATGCAAATTAAAATTCATTCAAACTCAGTTGATCAACTATGATTTATTTATTCAAATGACAGGCCTCGTACATATGTACTGTTACTGAGGTACCAGCTTACCCTCATCCTGAGTATAGCCAGCAGTGCAGGGGTGGAGAACCTTGGGCACAGGGACTGAATGTGGTCCTTAAGACCTCTCAGTCTGCTCCTCCATATTTGCTATTTACTTCAGTCTTAGTTAAGAACCTGAAGGTGACACATGACTTCTTTTTCCCCAGTATTTCACTGGTCGCCTTCGCCATTCACCAGTATTTCACTGAATTGTGTAAAGTTTGAAAGCAACACATGCATTTTCACTTATTGTTGCAATCTGAATGTAAAGCTATAGTATTTGAACATGAACTATTATTTGCTTCCTGCTAAAGGTTCTGAGGACTTTGCAAGAGTGGCTCACACAGACTTGCTTATCTTAGTCTGATGTTTACAGCAGTATGTGGCGTAAAAGAAGAAAAAGTAGCAAAGCATCATGCCATATGGACATCCCCAACCTTAAAACAATTCCGTGATAATCTTAATGAGCTGCTATTCTAGGGCAGTAGTTTCAAAGTCTTTCTTTCCTAGAGAACATTTACAAATTGTGCAAGCATATCATCCCAAGCTGTGTAGCGCATGTATGTGCACAGGCTGCCTACATTAGTCAAAAAATCAGCAGAGTCAGGTTGTAGATGTGGTTGTCTATTAAGGTTTCCTGTTGTGCCACAATCTGCCCAAGCAATCTGGAACACTAAAAGGTGCATGTTATCTAAACACAGAGAAACAGATTTTCTTTCAGCTACTATAACTGCATGTTTCCAGTTACTGTTGTGGTCTCTTCCACCTGTTGTAAAACAACTAGATTTCTCTTGGTCTAAAGGACCATACATATACATACCGTAGGTTTTTAAGCAGAGGTTGAAAGGCCATCTGTCATGGATGCTTTAGCTGAGATTCTTGCATTGCAGAGGATTGGACTAGATGACCCTCATGATCCCTTCCAACTACAATTCGATGATTCCATAATTCTCTGGACATTTTCTCTTCTCCTTTGGCAGCAACAAAACCAACTAAATCTCTCCTTCCCTCCCATCTCCTTCTTTCCTACCTAAGAGACCTAGACCAGGAAGGAGGTTTCACAAGTCCATATTTCTTTTAATTCAAACAGCTCCTGGATCCCAAAGTGTTTAGAGATTTCTGTATTCAAGAAATCAATGAGGCCTCCTAAAACTAAGTAAAGTGGAACTGTGTTTAATGTGGAATGTAGGGATGCTGCCCAAAATAGCATATTTGTATGATTTCTTCTTCACCTGTAACATGTAGTATCCCTTACCCCATATCTGGACATCATCACTTTCCCCGCCTCCACATTATCAACACATGGTAAGTGATCATATGCATTATAAGAAAAATGGAGATTCATCATGGAGTGGTGTTTTTGTTACCATTCCTACACATTATGCATGATATAGGATTGGTGACAGAAACAGTCGCTGCATGTTGAGCTACATACTGTGTAGGATCACTTAATATGTGCCAACAATGTGGAACAGAGAAGGGGGATGTGATGTTGACAGGGCACAGGGTGGGTGTCCATACAAAGACAATAAGATACAGTGGTGCCTCGCAAGACGAGCCTCCGTTCCGTGAGGCTCTTCGTATAGCGGTTTTTCCGTCTTGCGAGGCGTTCGTCTTGCGGGGCACCACTGTATCATGCAAAAATACCTTTGGCAGCATCCCAGTCTCCTGCATAAAATATATCTGAACATTTTTAGGAGGACTTTTTTCTGCTTATAAAGGAGTAGCTTTAATTATTCAAATGTTTGGATAGCTCTCTGGCCTGGTACACATAGGCAGGGATGGACAAAAGTGACTGGTGCCATCTGTTTTAATAGGAGGTAAAATACAATTTATAAAACTACGTAGGAAACTTGTTGTAAACTGCACAGAGAACATTACATTCTGCCCTTTCCTATTCACCCAGGTGGGCATGGCAACAATACTGAACAATGTGCAGTTGAAATTCAACACGTGGAGAGAGATGAGTTGATAGGACTCCGTTTTCCACCCCCACCCTAGGTTGTAGACATAAGTTAATCATCATTCTCTATCTTTCTCACTTTTCTGCTCTCTGAATTTCATAGTGACTAAAACTGGCTTTCATCCAAGCCTGATGGGCAGAGGTTTCCTAACAGAAATGGCAGTTTCTTTAGTATTCATTGAAGATGTGCGCTTTGTTTAAATCCTCCTGGTAGTGTTGAATTTTGTGAATTTTGCAGTTGTGTGTTAACAGTGTTTCCTTACTCTGAATTTCTTGAGCTTTCCCCCTAATCTAACCAATTTTTCCCCTAGATAAAGAATAGATAAAATCAGTTTGTGCTATAGAATAAACATGTCTCTTTAAGAGACATTCAGTCTCTCAATATTTTAACAAAACCCCTTCACAGGATTGTTCAGTATTGCCCATCCAGTGGTTTTATGGAGGAGGCTTACTGGAAAGGTGTGGTTAATCTGATTGCTGTGATGGACTTGAATAATACTCTGTCATTATGAGCAATGATTGGAACTAGAAGCAAAAATATATGCTTACAGTCCAGATCTATGGAGATATTTCCCCTTACATTTCCATATTTAAATATGGAAAAAGAAAGTCTAGGACTGGAGTGTCATCTTTGATAGTTTTTCTTTGGCTCAGTCTTCCATATCGATGTACGTAGATCAAACATAACGGTATAATATTGCAGAGAGCTGAGTGTCACAATAATAAAGGAGGCATGCCACCTACAGATAGGTGCCTCATGGAAAATCAAGTATCATTTTCCACATGGGACTGACATAAGAAGCACATCATTGTAGTTTAAAAGGCTCTACCAGTTTCAGTTAGCATTGTGGAGCAGCAGAGAGTGGAACCAGCACTTTGTGTTTCCCTGTTCTTTATTTTATTGTGAATCTAACTGTACTCCACAACAGTGTGATAATTTCCCTGAGTTTCTACATCATGGATAGGGAACCCATGGCTCTTCAGATATTGTTGGGCTACCACTCCCATCATCCTTTACCATTGACCATTCTGGGTGGGGCTAATGGGAGCAGGGGTAAACAACATCTGGAAGGTCTCCTTCCCAGTTTTATATATTTGCTCTTAAATCAGCTACCAATTTTCCCCCTGCCCTTTTATTATTTGCCTTTGCTCACATAAATGTTCCCTCCTCCTTTTATTGAATGCAAACATGTGGTCGCTTTGTGAAAAGCTGTTAAAGAAAATGAATAAAACTTAATGAGGGAATTTATTACAGAAATAAGGAGACACAAACATATTGCTGGAAATGGTACTAACACATTTACCTGAGAAATATTATATTCTCAAGGCTTAACTTTTATCCGATGTTACTCACGTGTATGTGTGAGTAATAACATGCAGCCTTTTTAAAAAAATGTATATTATAAAACAGTACTTGGATTAACATTGGAGAAGGAGACTGTCATCCTATACAAACCTACCTGGGGGAGAAAGCCCCACTGAACTCAGCATTCTCTTTTAAGCATTCTGTTACAAATAAATGAAAGCCTGATGCTTCTGGCAAGCCTACAAGCAGGTCATGTAGGCAACAGTCCCTCAGCAACTGGTATCCAGTGGCAAATTGTCTTTGAACATAGAAGTTACTGCTAAGAACTATCTTAGCAGTGTTACTTGAAAACACACACACACACACACACACACACACACACACACCCCAGGACAGCTTTTAAAAAATGTTGTCCTTTGAACTACGTGCTCCCTTCAAATGTTGCTGGTCTACAGTTCCCATCAGTTCTGGCTAGCAGGGTCAATGGTCAAGGATGATGGATATGACCTAATCCAAACCTGCAGTATTATACATTTGTTAATATAGGGGGGAGGCAGTTGCAAAGTTATTCCAGCAAGTAGCTCCGCTAGAAGCAACCTTATGTCCTTGATCAACTTCATTGGAATTCCTCTGGCTATACTCCCACTGTGATGGAGCCATAGCTTGAGTTCTACCTCAAGTGACATTTTAACAAATGAAAAAAGATGAAAAGGACAAAGAGTCTCTGCCTGGTAACAATATATGAGGGTCAAATAATACAAATGCTCCTTAAGCACCAGAGTTCAGGAGTGCTCTCCCCCTGACCCAAGCGGTTTTTGCTACTTCAGAGGATTAAGAGTTTAATAAGTTATTGACAGGAGCTATGTCACAAATTGATTTTTATGTTAGCCCCTGTCTGAGGCATGGGGTCACAAATAATTGATGAGGAGGCTTTTGCAGTTTACTGTACTGTTCCTTAGATAAGAGTAGCTTCCCACGAAGCCACTAGAGGATCTAGAATTCAGCAAAATGCCAAAAGCTGCAACCAGACAATGGAAACCCTGCTGGTTGCCCAAAATATTCATTCATTTAATCATTAATTCATTCAAGTTGTGTACCACCCTTCATCCATAGATCTTGGATAAAATACAAGATGAAAATGCAGAATACATGATAAAAACGGGGGAGCCACAAACCAATAAACCCACCTCTTCCCACAAGCACATTTAAAAGGGAATACGATGTTAATTTCAGCCCAAGGCCTGGTTGAAGAGGAATGTTTTCGCCTGACACCTAAAGGTATAAAAGGAAGGTGCCTTTGCCCCTTAGCCCAAGGGAAACCTTACACTGTCCTTAAAAACTTGTTGAGCTTTTAGCAGACATTGCATCCATTTTCTCAAAGCTTTCTTCATTGCTATAAGGACTTTTTCATTTTTGCAAAAATATCCAAAATATGCAATTTTAGGAATGCTAATGAAGCTTATAAGGCTTTGTTGTAGAAAGCTAGATGCTATGCCTTTGATGTCATTGTGGTCATGTAGATTTCTAGGAATTCTGCCACTTGACTTCGCTTATTTTTCGTAAATTTCCCCCTCAGCATTTAAGGGTACTTTCCTCTTTCCTTTGAATCTTTACTTTATTTTTTCCAAAAGTTGTATGAAGCATCTAGAGAAAGTTTGCCTCTGCTTTTGTAACATCTACCAGCCTTACTGCTGTAAGCAATTGATGGGTACTTTTAAAGCTTTGGTTGGTGCTGTCAGTTACAAATTGACCATCATATACACTGTCTGGGCATATCTTGTATCACACCCCCACCATTCAGTCCAAAACAGCCTAGCTTGATGCAGCCATCCAGTTTGCCTTTAGACAGCAAATATGGACATCTAGTGGTTGTGTGTTGCATTGTATGCAGACTATATTCTTTTAAAGGAGTTGAATTGAACCTGATTCTCTCAACTTTTTAAATGAACTACCTTTATTATCCATACAATCCTAAATTGTGACATTGAAATCATTGACTAATGTATGTCAAGGCAGTCATAGTATTTTTTGCTATGCTGGAATCATATGAATGAGCCAAACTCAAAGTTCACCATGTAACTACTACAGAGCCTTCAAAAAATGTAACTTAAGCAACTAAAACCAGCTAAGCTAATGGGCATCCTGGTTTGTTCAGAGTGCCTTATGATCCCTTAGATATACACTCCAAGGAAGTTTCAAGTCTGTGATGAAAATACGAGGCTAGGGATGGGTGGCTCAGGTCTGTTTCTTGTCTATGTCACTTTTACATGTGTTCATTCAGAAATCTATTCCATCACATTTCCATATTAATCTGTGAATTTTAATGCATAATTAAATATGTTTTCCTTAAAGTACTTATTTCTAAACATATTGTCTCTCAAAATGTGCATTTTAAAATGCATTTTGGTGAATTTTGAGACAAGAACTGTGTCAGAGAAGTTCAGTTGATAACTGGGTTCCAATCCACATATTAATCCAGAGTTACAGATCAGCTCAGTTCATGTCAGATTTCATAAAGATCGAATTGCTTAAGCATCCCCCTGAGCCTCCTAGCACCATAGGGCAATAAAAGTGGGGTTTGTTCACAGAGGAATGTGCTCTGTGCTGATTCCAAGGACCAGTTTAGCAGCCAATTCCAGATACTATCAAAGCACTAAAAAAACCCTCTAGGCATAAAGATAGGTCAGGAAGTAGTTTGGTTTGCAGCTCCCCAGGGAGTTATACTGGCTTCACAGTTTGAGAGCCATTTTGTTCCTTGGTAGTCCTTCAGCTTTTGGGGCTGGCTAAGGATGATGGGAAGTAATATATGCAGAGAGAGAAGATCTTAAGTGTCTTTGCTTTAGAAATGGTAAGAAAACATTAATCTGAATGAGACCTAGTCAGTGTTATGAATAAAGGTCTAATCAATCTTCTGCTACATTCCTTCTCACCCAACTAGTGATCTTTTGCGTAAGACCTTTCATAGGAAGATCCACAGAAAATAGTGAAGGAGAGGGAGCAGTCTGTAAACACATCCTTATGCAGTTGAGTACATGGATCAGGAATCCAGAAGCAACTGAGTGGGATGCTGAGCAAACAGTACCTGCCCTAAACTATTGTGAACATCAAACAGCATAGACACAGGCCAAAAAGAAAAAAAAGGGTTGCCAAGATTTGGTAAAAAGAGTAACAAGGAAGCAGTGCAACTTAGAATCATAGAACTGTAGAGTTGGAAGAGACCCCAGGGTCATCTAGTCCAACCCCTTGCAATGCAAGAATCTCAGCTAGATCATACAAGACGGATGTAGGCTATTGATTCTTTTCAATACAGCTCCTTGCTGGGGGTGCCAATACAACTCCTTGCCAAGGATGTAAGGGACCCTAGGTAGGTCTCTGCCAAAGGCAGACCTTTCTCGAATAGCACAGTCATTACCTTTATCATTAGCCAGCTGTGTGGACTACACCAGGGGTGTCTAACCTGCGGTCCTCCTGAGGTTGTTGGACTACAGCTCCCATTAGCCCTAGCCAGCTTGGCCAGTAGTTGGGAGATGCAGTCCAACAACTGAATGGCTGCAAGTTAGTCCCTGTAGGCTACACACAGACTGGTAAGAGAATAATAAAGGCTGAAGCACATCACGCTTCAGCACTGCAGACATCAACAGTGCTTATCATTAGAGCTGAAGATATGTACCCCCCAAATCAATATATACCATATTTGCTGTTGCAAGCATTTATCTGAGAGTAATTATGGTGTAAAATATCTTATCTCATTGTAAGGGCTAAGATTGACTTTTCCTTTTCCTTTCATTGCTTCAGTTCTATTATTTATGGAAAGTTTATATTTAATGTTATTTTTGTTTTAACCATAGGACATAACAAGGCAGAACAGAAATATAGACAGAACACTGGCTGCCACTTTGTATCCATGCAGATTTGTCTTAGCCTTCCTGGGTTGTTTTTTTTAAAAAAGACCGCTCTTCCTTTGCAGCCAAAAACCCTGTACATTTGTTCAAAACTTAAAGAGGAAGAGGTGAGGGTACACGAAGGGACTCTTGCCTCCTTATAGATGTACCACTGAACAATATAGTGGGGGAGATCCTCAGCATTACCTCTTCACCAGACAGATACAGTGTTTTAGGTGTTGCATAAATTACATTTATAAAATGTGTTTCTGAGTTTTGCCATTTCCAGCACTCCCTTGCTGTTTTCTCTCTTTCATCTAATTCTTAGATGGCAAACTCTTATACCAAGTGCCTGCTTTATTTAATTCTGTAATGCACCATTTACACTGATGGCACTCTTTAGCTAACAGTGATAATAATAATCATTGTTTTCCCTCCCATGGGGAGTAGTAGATGTCTCATGGGCTCCATCATTTAAAAACTAGTGATCCTGCAATAAAGTATCCTTTCCCAGGAAAGAGATGAGAGATTCTTGGAGGCAGATTTAACATATAGTAATCAGAATCAGATGGTAACAGCATCTAACCACAAAGGGAAGGCTAGTCCAGGCATTTGTTTAAGCAAGGATACCTCTGTTTTGTGCTTTGTTGTCCCACGTCTGAGCACTAGCCAGGATGTGAAACCTACTTGGTTTTAACAGTGGAAAAAAGCACTGAGCCCTCCCACTCTTTTGAATGAGAGCGGAACCACACGTGATATTGAAAACCCAGTGATAGTATCTTATACCTTAAGAAAGAAAAGTGGGGAAATGCATGCATATGAGGAGTTGCATATCCAGTCAGGATCACACCACAGAGGAAGGGAGATTTCCTCCTGATTAAGTGACCCACAGATTTGCATCAGAGGAAACATACAAGTACCTGTATGAGTCCCATTTGCTTTGCCCTACAGGTATGTGGCTGAATCCCATCCGAAGCAACAGATTGGAAGCATCCAGAGTGGAAACTATTAAACTGAACTATGTTTCTCATTACAAGAGTCAATATTATATGAAATATCACTGTGCCTTGTTGTAGGTGACTCACTTTTCCTCTTTTCTGTTTCAATTTTCTCCCCTTGCAGCTGTCTGGAGGATGTGAACTAACTGTGGTACTACAAGACTTTATAGCCAGCCATAGTAGTGAGCTGAGTATCCAGGTGGGGCAAACGGTGGAGTTACTGGAAAGGCCAAGTGAAAGGCCCGGCTGGTGTTTGGTACGGACAACAGAGCGCAGTCCTCCTCAGGAAGGGCTGGTCCCCAGCAGTGCTCTCTGTATCTCACATTCCCGGAGCAGTGTGGAGATGGACTGTTTCTTCCCTTCAGGAAAAGGTAGGCAGAAATTGAACAGGGCTGATATTCCCTCCACTGTTAATTCACTAGCTAAAATGAAGGGAGGATAAAAGTACAGATATTCATAATTTGAGCTGCCAGCCTGCTGTGGAAGTGTGCTGTCTGCACTTTTGATGTGCATACTTATCTTTTCACCTGCATCAGCCAGGAGAGGGTGGGGGAAGGAAGGGACCTGTTTTTCCTGCTTGAGTGGAAACCCAATTACATACTGTTTAGCCAGACATTGTACCTGCTATAAAACAATTCCTTCTGTATGAGTGCAGGACTCTGCATAATGCTGATTGGATGGCTTTTGAGTCATTCAGAAAATCACCTTCTCCCATTATATAGGGTTTTCAAGGGTGTTAAAAAAAACGGGGGGAATATTTAAAAATAAAGCACCAAACTTCTGTTTTTGAAACTTTTGATCAGGTGATCCAAAAAGCAATACCTAAAGCACCTGAGTTCTATCACATTATAGCAGTTAGCTGGGAAGGATAGTTTTGTTAAGCAATTCACCTTAGCATCATTTCTTCTAAGAAAGCCCTTGGGCTTTTGCCTGTGCTGGACAATCACAAATATAGTCTAGGTGGAGAATGCCTAGTTGGATTTTGTTTGCTGCTGTCATATATTGTTTGTTTTTATGTTTTTATGTTATATTGTTTTAAATGTTATAATTCACTTCATGTGTTCATGGACAGAAAAGTGGACTAAGAAAAACCCAATAAAGGTCAAGCCAGTAACACACTTAAACCTCAGGGAAGAGGGTAACAGAGACAAACAGCTATTATTCTGGAGCCGGGTGTCAACAGAGAAGCAAAGGCAGTGAAAAGAAGTAGTAAAAAGAACTGACATCCCTTAAGATCTTAGTGAACAGGCAAACAGAAGAATGTAGGCAATTTTCACTGCCTGCATTTTTCTGAAGATATTGACTAAGTAATTAGAAATTTATCTAAAAACTAGACAAAGGGACAGAAGAAGGCATTCAGCATTCTGAGATTTGTTCTATAAAAAGGTGGAATCTTAGGCTCAATACACACCATGCACACACATACCCCAAAAAAGAATACCGGGAACTGTAGTTTTTTAAAGGGTGTTGGAAATGGTAGCTCTGTGAAGAGTAAACTACAATTCCCAGGGTTCTTGGTGGCATGTGTATGCTTTTCATGTGCTTTAAATGCATGGTGGGTATGTAGCCACTGCTTGTGATGTATGCACTTATTCCACTTTCACCTCTGGTAAACAGATTACACAGTTTTTTGTATTGCTTAAAAATCTGCTTCACAGGTCCAATGGTGAGCTTGTGTGATTGGTTTGGTGCAGGGATACCAAACAAGGATGTCAAAAATGCCAAGGTGATCAATTCTGGTGCTTTATTAAAAGAAGGTGTAAATTTACAACACAGCCTGCAGAGCCTTGCTGCCTTTATAGACCTGGGACAGACACAGAAACAGCAAGCATTCTAGATATGAAAGCTAGGAGCTGAATGGCACCTTAAACCTAGGTTATGGGTACAACAGTAGAATGTCTAGGACCACTTTTTTATAACAAGAATACAAAGCTGAAAATGAATGAACTGAAGCTAAAATATTACGTTCGTTTTTCACATGGTCTAGTCTTTCACCTGCCCACCCCCCTAATATTCTTAAGAGGGTCTTCAGAGAGTAGGTGGAAGTGGGGAGGCAGAAAAAGGTCCTCCTTTCCTTCCCCTCTGCAGTATTAATCTGAAATCTTAGGGGCAATACTGTTCTCAGAGCTCAGAAACTGCTTGCGCTAATGAAATTCCCTGTCGCAAAATGCACCTAGCCCTAGAACAATGAGAGTTTCGGACACTGCCTGCCAATGAAGGCATAGGTGGCAAGCCTCCAAGTCTTAGATTGCTCCCCTGCCTAGGTAAATAACCAAGCATCCTAAAGCCTACAGAGAAGCATAGCATCAAAGCAAGCTGGTTAACATATATCAAAGCAAGCGCATAAACATAGGTGAGCTCATTCTTGCAGCAACTGCTAATTAGTCCCAGGGTTATCTTGACTACCAATATGGCATTTACAGTCTTTCTGGAATGTTTTCACCATTTAGTTCTACACAGTGAAAGAAAAGGAAACTGCATCTACAAAAAGCAGAGCCTTTTTCAACTGTTAAAAGCATTTTTCAACTCCTAAAAACTATTGCTGTGATCTGGCGCTGTGGGTTAAAGCCTCAGCGCCTAGGGTTTGCCGATCGAAAGGTCGGCGGTTCGAATCCCTGCGACGGGGTGCGCTCCCGCTGCTCGGTCCCAGCGCCTGCCAACCTAGCAGTTCGAAAGCACCTCCGGGTGCAAGTAGATAAATAGGGACCGCTTACCAGCGGGAAGGTAAACGGCGTTTCCGTGTGCGGCTCTGGCTCTGGCCAGAGCAGCGATGTCACGCTGGCCACGTGACCCGGAAGTGTCTCCGGACAGCGCTGGCCCCTGGCCTCTTAAGTGAGATGGGCGCACAACCCCAGAGTCTGTCAAGACTGGCCCGTACGGGCAGGGGTACCTTTACCTTTACCTTTAACTCACGCCACCTTCTTGCTGTGGCAAATGAGTGTGCTGTTACTCTTTCCTCTCACAAGAGGGCTCTCCTGATTTACAGGTAGAAACTTTCTAGTTACTCACTTATTGGTAATTCATTCTAAAAACATAAGTTATAATATAAGAATCAGGGTCAATACATCAAGAAAATATGCATGGACCTAATAACTAATTCTCACTGATGTGAGTCAGCTGTGTCTGGCTAACCCACTCCATAGTCAATTCTCCCTAATACAAAAATAAAAATCCATGCATATGAAAAACTAGCATGTCAGGGGAGATGCTACCCAAGCATTCCACCCAATACAACAGGGATTCGACCCCCTCCCCTTGCCATGGAGAAGCATCACCTGGTGGCTCAAGTGGTATGGCTCAAAGACAGCTTTACCTACTCAGTGAAAACTAGGCCTAAGAGCAGCAGTTTCCAAAGGTAAATGTTATGTTGACAGCAGTGTCCATGCTGCCCCTTGGGACAACAGAGGAAGGGAATCTGCCCCTTAATATGAAGAGGGCTCAGAATAGAGACAATGCTGCAATAAATGACTTCCCAGTTGGCCTTGGGTTAACCTAGATTAGTTTTGAGTGTACTTATAGCAGGTTAGATAAGTGGATGGATCCAGAAGAAAAATCCTTTTCCAAATCATGAATATGGAAAGGTGTTTAAATTTGTTACGTGAACTAAATTTGCATTGTGTGTGTGGTACAAGTGTCCCAGTGCCCATAGATGATCTGCAAAAGCCTGATGAGGCAATATTGTAAGTTATTATTGGGCTTGCACTTGCTGCTGCCTCATTGGATTGGTGTTGTTCCACTTTTCCTCCTCCCTGTTCCACCTTTACTACTATGATACTGGTGTTCCAGCCTTTTGAAAATATATCTGTAAAGTAAACTCAGCAGTCAATATTGAAGGAAGAAAGGGGGAAGTGGTGACCTTCCAGATGTTGCTTGACTACGGATTCTATCATCATGGTGAGAGTTGGAGTCCAAAAACACTGGGAAATTCCCTATCCTGGGTTTAATGTTGAAAATTCTGGAGGAATTTAAGAAAAAGCATTATGTGAAACTAACTTCTTATACACCTTTAGTTTTTCCAGCAAGGGTTAGTGTTTTAAATAGAACAAGACTTATCTCTTTCAAATGAAGAATTGTCATTTCTTTCCCAGGGAAAGAAAATAACATCTATAATCTACTCAGACTGCAAATCTGTCTATACTACTCTCTTGAGCTTAACAGAGGGAAAAGAGTCTTTTATTCCTGTAGTTTTGCTGCAGAATGGAGATGTGAAGTATTAAATTACCATATGGTAAGCCCGCAACTTATACCAGGGTTACATTTCAGGGATCATATCTAAAGCCAAAATCATGTGTAGTCAAAACCCATTGGGGTAGGATTGCCAAAGTAATTTTTTCTGGAACCCTGCCCCTTCCTTCTCCTTACTTCTATTTTTTATTTTTTGCCATGCACGTAAAGCTGAATGCACACAAGTTAAATGCAGGCAGGCCTTTTTTTTCAGCCTGAACTCAAAAACTCAGTTCTGGCACCTCTCAGATGGGCACCATTGTCATTATAAGAAAACAAGGGATGTGTTAATGGTGAGTTCCAACACCTCTTTTTCTATAAAAATAGCACTGAATGCATGTAAATTGCAGGTTTACTGTATTCGAATTGGAAAGGAAGTGGCAGATGGCAGAGATGCCATGGATGGAAGGCAGGCTATCCATCCAGCCAAGTAAAACACACCTCCCTTTTTCACTCCTTTCATTTAAATAGTACTATATCTAGCATGAAATTGACATAGTACAAGGAAGTGGTTACATAAAATTGACATACCTATTTATGTTACCATTGCAATTATGAATTACGGTAACCTGCAGACTCTGGAGTAAAAAGAAAGAAAGAAAGTTATTTAAAATAAAATTTGTCATGTTGAAGGTGTTAGTAGCAGAACACTTTGTAGATTTTCTTAGCTTAAGTATCATGTGTTTACACTTTCTAAGAAGCTTGAGCCAAAGAATCTGGCTTTAAAGCTAATGAGCCAGCTCACTCATGGAGCAATATCCACTGTACAAGTGCTGAGCTGGAAACTCATTCTGCGAAAAACTGGCTTACAGTCACAAAAGCCCTTAGAAATGAGCCTGCAAAATGTTTAGTAGCCCAGAAAAATGTTTAGTAGCCAAATTGCCCTCATAGTCATTTGTGGCACAGCCTGAAAGATGCTAAGGTACTGTTGCAATTTCTAAAATTTCCTGTTTGGTCCTCCAAGTGTGATTCTTACCATAGATGAGTATGTGCATGACTAAGTTGTCTTTTAATGATAAGAAAGTGGAGGAGGGCAACCTATTGGCAGTGGGAACATCTCTCTTTTGTAGCTCCTGTGCTAAAATCCAAAGTTAAGGCTGGAGACTTTTGCGTGTCGAGGTCCCCAGGTCCACCCCAATAACTCACACATCACACAGAAATTTTTGTTTAAGATTTTTGGCATAATTTTGGCCACAACTTTATTAAAATACAAATTTGTGAGTGGTTGCGTAGGCATTGGTTGCGACTATCTGCCCCCACCATGGGGGACAGACTGACATTCCGCACGATACGAAAGTCAGAATGGGGGAATACACTTGGGGGTTACGCGGAGCAGGGAACCTGCCCTCACCCCAAATGCAACCAGGAGCTCATTGCTATGGCCCGAGCCCCCTTGACAGAGTGGACAAGCAATAGTTAGCTCCCAATTCCTTTAACGGAATCCCTTGCAGCAGCAGCATTAGAGGGGCAGGCACAGCCAATCCATGCCCCTCAACCAACCAAACCATAAACCAATGCCTAACCGCCACCGAGCACTCAAGCTCGCCGCCAACACAACAGATTTTAACCATGTGTCATTTCCCAACGGGGAAAGATGCACACCATCGTCCCTGAAAAGGACGGCCTCCTTGAAGGTGATATTGGGGTGCGCAATCACGGAACCACCATGAGCAATGACTGTTTTCATTGCCACCTTATTAACGCGCTTTCTGGCTCCTTCAGTGGCAGCTGGACAGTGACTGCCACGCCAGGTGCGCCTCTGCAGCAACTGGGACCAAAAAACTTTCACACCAGGCAAAAACTCTGCCAATTCAACTAAGTCCCTTTGAATTGTAAAGCGTAAAGAACAACAGTCTGTGGCGGGCAGATCGTTTTCCCCCAACTGGAGCACGATAGCTGAAGGGGATAGAGTTACGTCCTGCAAAAGCAAACCCCTAGACTCTCTGCCCCGGATGACCTCCAATACCACCTCACCTACCCTCAGGGCACCAAAAAAGGCCAAAGAAAAGGCAGCTGAAAAAAGCCGCGCTTCATATCTGGACCAGCAGACGCTCCTCAACTTTGAGCGCATGCTGGTAAGCAAATCAAAAGTTATAGGCTTTCTTACCAAAGGGGGTCGAGTTCCAAGCCTCCCCCAACCTTCCAGAGCCCTGCGCACAAAAAATTTGGCGCAAGGATCCTTATTAAAGAAGGCTTTACAGAAGAAGGAGATGGCTGCTGCTTGCATCCTGAGCGTCCTGGCCGCTCGACCCAATTGGAAAAGGTGCGCCAAATACTGCAGCACCTGTGAAGTAGAAGGAGATGACTCAATCTCCATAGACAAAGACTGACGACAAAATTTTTAAAAAGTCAGTCCAAGCTCGATTATATGAGCGCAGAGTGGAAGGTGAAATGGACGTGGCTACTCCCTGTAAGACTAATTGCTGCCAAAGTTCCAGAGATGATCCGGGAAATTTTCTGGCAGCAGATTCACCTCTGGAGCAAGGGACCTGAACCGCTCCATCTGAAAACGGGACAGAGCATCAGCGATTTCATTAGAAACGCCAGGGATGAATCGAGCTGAAAACACAATGTTAAAGTACAGGCAATGCAAAACAAAAGCCCTGAGAAGGGCCGATACCCTGGCTGAACGGGACGACTCTTTTGCCAACACGTTCACAACGGCCTGGTTATCGGGCCAGAAACAGACTCGATGGTCCTTGAATTCCTTGACCCACAGGTGCACTGCCACTGCAATGGGAAAGAACTCAAGAAAAGTTAAGTCCCGCGTAATAGGCTCCCCTCGCCACGATGGCGGCCAGGGCAATGCGCACCAACGACCTTTCCAGTATAGCCCAAAACCCAGAGAGCCTGCTGCATCAGAATGCACTTGGAAGTCATTATGGAGGTTCAAAGTGTCCTGCCATAATGACACCCCATTGAATTCATTCAAGAATTCAAGCCATAACTGCAAATCCGCCTTTACAGCAGGTGACAGCCGCACCCGATGATGAGGGGCACGCAAGCCGGCCGTAAGCCTGGCCAGGCGCGCACAGAATGGGCGACCGGGAGCCACCACCCTGCATGCAAAATTAAGGTGGCCTAATAAGGACTGCAACTGACGCAATGTCACCTTACGTAATGGGAGCAACTCCTCTATTATCCTTTGCAAATTAACCAATTTGTCCTCAGGTAAGCGAGATGTAGATGCAACTGTATCCAATTGGATACCTAAATAAGTCAATTGAGTGGAAGGTCCCTCGGTTTTATCCGATGCCAATGGGACACCCAACTCTTCCGTAAGAGATGCGAAAGCCTGAAGCAGGGCCAGGCAGTCACCCGTGTCCCTCGCCGAGGCCAGTAAAAAGTCATCCAAAAAATGGGTCACCCCATCCAGGCCGGTTTTAAAACGCAAGGCCCAGTCGAGAAAAGTACTAAAGCACTCGAAAGCTGCGCATTAAATTGAGCAGCCCATGGGCATGGCTTTGTCAAAATAAAATGCCCCTTCAAACTGGAACCCTAAAAGCCAGAAATCCTGAGGATTAATTGGCAACAAACGAAAAGCAGACTCAATGTCGCATTTCGCCAGCAGGGCACCTGTCCCAAATTTTCTGATCATCTTGATCGCATGATCAAGAGTAGCGTATTTTACCGAACAAAGCTCCGGGGGGATAGCATCATTTACTGACGAACCCCTGGGGTGTGATAAGTTATGAATGAGGCGAAACTCCCCGGGGGCTTTCTTCGGAACAATTCCCAAGGGGGAGAGATGCAGATTAGCGAAAGGAAGAGCCAGGAAGGGGCCTGCCATACGACGTAAGGCAATTTCTTTCTCAATCTTTTTACGTGCCACTTCATGCCTTTTCCTAACTGACTGCTGATTAACCGGATTCCGTGCTACGGGGACCGTAGCTACCGGAATCCTAAAACCAGAAGAAAAGCCCTCCTGTAAATAAGCAGCTGCCTCACGGTTAGGGTAAAACTGCAACCAATGAACCAATTCTGGAAGCCGTACCGGCGTATAAGCTAAAACCATATCCGCCTCACTTAGAAGCGCCAGCTGCTGCTTGAGGGGGGGGGCGCTTTTGCAGCTTGTGACCCCCCCTTTCCCCCACGAAAGGGCCGGCGGCCGCCAAAGCAAGTGGAGCCCGGGTGGTTGCCACCACATTTTTCACAGACATGAGGAAACCTACATGGTTGTCGCTGGCAAGAGCCTTTACTGTAATCCCAGCAATACAAGCGCTTTTTAAAACCTCCTGTTTTTGGCTTTTGAGGTTCAGGGGTCTTCTTTTCAAACTGAGGGGCCACATAAGTGCACGGGCGAAAAGAGGAAGCCCTAGCCTCGTGCAAGGGGTTTTACTATTTCTGGCTGTCAATCAATAAATGGCAACATTAACTTCTTCCCAACAACAAGGGAAGCCCCAATCGCATCAGTGGCCAACGATCAATTAGCCCGCCCCCCAACTTTGGAGTGTTCTGGCAGCCCCCACCGCAACACGTGCTCTCCATGAAGGAGAACACGCTTTGTAAAAGAAAGTTGTGTGTCCCACCATCTTTATGTAAGATACTGTATGTCCAGCAGCTATGATGGGCCATAGGATCAGGCTGTTAGCCTCACCAAAGGTGATCTGCCTTTCCTCTTGCCATACTTTATATGAAAGCATGTAACAGTTGAATGTGAGAAATTTGATGGATCTACTGTGCTAAAATGCCAGGACAGATTCCTCTTGGAAAGGCTCAACAACCAACGTTTTCAGATCTTCTCTGTGTTGTAGCACCTGGCTTAATTTATTTATCTGAATCAAATAACTTAGTATAACCTATTTATCTAAAAATTATGAGATTTATATTCTTGACCTGCAGCTATGTTCGGACTGGACATGTCATGCTCATGATGTCTCTTTGTTTCTGGCCCTTAATCATAGGTGGTTGTGTTTCTCCTAATTAAGTGAATTAAATTAACTCAGTTATCTTCAGTTCCCTCTGGCCCAACAACTGGAGAGCAGGTTGCTTTGAATTTGTCATTAGCTTCAGTGGAATGTATTTTGCCACTTGTGCTTCTGATGACATTAGTCTTCCCCTCACTGCCTAAAGCAATATTATGAACAGAATATTAGGGAAATGAAAAGTGTATTAAAATGGTTGTATTGTGATAGGGCTAGATTTCTAGAGTAGACGGTTTGGAAGCTTTGTTGTCTATAATGTATATTTTAGATTGCAGTCACGTTGTTTCTGAGCACACAAGCTTATCTAGACTTATATTTGTTTACCAGAACTGGCAAACCAAATGTATCATTAAAGTCACTTGACTTTAATCGGTAGTAAGTTATCCCTGGAGAAGCACCACTGGCAATTCATCAGGCTCTTTATTTCCTCTGTAAATTCTGTAATAAAACAGGAAAGACTATTTTAAGAAACAGAATTGGTACCATTCTATTTTAAACTTAGAGTTTATTTAGAGAGAGACAGAAGGTGTCCTTTTATTTTCTGAAGAAGGAAGGGATAAAAAATTATCCACAGCTTAACTAGAATTCAGGTACCATCTAAGCCATGATGAGGTTTCATTTGATAATTTCATAATGTATTTTAGCAATAGTCTTTAAATGACAAAGACTACAGCAGAAAGGAAACAACTGGTTTTATCCTGCCCAAAGGGCATCTCATGTCTTTCTTAAGTATAACTGTGAGCTGTCAACTGGATAAAAGTCATTTGCAATGTTAGCTTGTGGGCTAGGAGCTTTATGCCTTTTGTATTTTAAAAAATATTTGCTAACAATGTGGCTAGGCAAAGCACAGTACCAATTAGACCTACCCACCCATCATCTGAATTTACCCAGGGCACATGCAGTAAGGGTAGGGAAAGAGGTGAGTGGGAATGGGTGAGTGACTGAGACAGAGAGAAGTCATGCTAGATGTTGGACAATACTTGTTGTAGTTTAATTATGTAAATAAGCAGTTCTAACCAAAAGATTTCAGGTGGAACAGTGGAACATCAGGAAACCTATGGCCCTCTGGATGTTGCTGGACTATAACTCCCATTTTCACTGGCCATGCTGGTTGAGACTAGAGGAAGCTGAAATCCAACAACATCTGGAAAGCCACAGGTTCCTTGCCCCTGACATAGTGTACAGTGTCCAGAAAATCCTGTTTGCACTTCATAGCTCAGAGCAAGCCCTGACAGCAAGAGCCAGGGTTTGTTTTTGTTTGTCTAAATTTGTATCTTTGCATATAAATTAGCATATGCAATTTTTATGCAGTTTAATAATATGGGGCTGTAATCTACCAATGTACCTGGTAAAAAGTGCTATATATAGTGCATCAGAAAGTCCAGGCCTGATGGGCTACTTGGTTATTATTTGGGTCCTTAGTCAGTCACATTAATATCAAGAGTTAAAAGTCTAAAACTCTGTAATACTGATATTATTAATATGTGAGTGTCCACTTCTCTGTAGATTACAGTGGCAGCCACAAAGCTTAAGCTAGCAGTTACCATTTTCCATAAGAAGAAACGTATGTTCTTTTTGATATGGAATGCAGGTGTACAAGATTCTCAAACTTCTGATCCAAACCTACATTGGTGCTCTAAAAAACTGGTGCTTGTAGAGTATTTAGATAGAAGTAGTGTGACACAGGCTCTCCCGGTCCTTTCATGGTTATATAGACAAGGGAGAGGAGAGTAACTTGTTGAAAATTTGCTCTTAATCATCCATTATTCTTTGCAGTATGTTTAATGTTGTGTCAGACAATGCTGGATTTTTCAATCCTCATTTACAGTCAACCCGTATCCCAACACTGTAGTCATAATTACCCGAAATCCCACTCTTACCTCTTGATACTTGTGTCATCACACAAGACTCAAAAATAACGCAGTGGTTTTCCCTGCCCTGAAGTACTACAGCAGCATGTCTGTTTCAAAATTAAAACAGCAGGTTTGGTTAGATTGCTCTTCCAGTAACTAGTTTATTTTCCAGAAAATGTGGATCTGAAGTTTAATATAGCATGAACCTGCCTGCTTTAGGGTTTGCTTCTTCCTCCATAATTTGAGGAATCAAGTGATCATTGGAATGTTTCCACAGGCCAAAAAAAATACATTTAGCTTTATTGAAAATGTTGCTTACCCTCAAAGAAACCATTTTGCCTCTCCTTTATGTTCCCGCTGGTATTCATGGCACCTGTATACTTCCTCAAAAGCTGACAATTGTCCATTATGCCTCTCTTTTGCCTTAGCTGTGGAGAAACAAGGCTGGTGGGAAATTTGCATTTGGTTAGTTGAATAAATATTTTGCTAAGGCAGATATTTTATTGCAACTTTCCATTGGAAACCTCAGTATTTTCATCATCTTCTTTCAGTGGAACAGATGGCACGTTATTTGTCACAACCTGTTTTGCTCAGATGGAAGCAAGTCACAACTGATTTCAATACAGGCATGAGACAGAACCATAAAGGACAGCTTTGTTCTATGATTATTGTTGGGATAGAAATGCCCTCTAGGTGGCTCAGAAGGACATCATGTTTTGTCAAAGAGCTGATATAGCTCCTGAGAGATTCGGTTGTGGAGGGTTTGCAGAAAGGTGATGTGCTGTAAAGTCAAAAGAACACTCTAGCATTACCAGCTCTCTTCCCACTGTCAGAGCTTTAAAACCTATGAAAAGGCCAAATTCAAAATATTAAGCCATCCCCATCACATAATCTCCATGCTAACAAAACTTTCACCTGCTCACTTACGCCAATGCTACTTCTGTTAAAGACATAGGAGCCCTACCAGGGTGGGTGGGTGTGCATTGTGTGTATTTCTAACGTACACTGAAGCAATGAGTTCCAGTTGTTGATAAGCAAATGTAAAGAATTTCACATTGTTTACAAACACAAATCAATAATTGTCTGTTGCAATAAGTGATGATTTAATCCTTCATTTTCTCATTCTATTGTGCTTTTGTGTTCCACCAATAAATCTCCAGCCTTCAAAACCACCAGAGAAAACTATTGTACACATGGGTCATCTAGTCCAACCCTCTTCAATGCAGGAATCTTTTACTCATTGTGGGGCTTGAACCCATGACCCTGAGATTAAGAGTCTCATGCTCTACCAAGTACTTGCATGTGCTGGGGACAACCTACAGGACACTTAAGGAGTGGGTGCTAACTAGACAGCAACTGCTCTGTTTATGGGACGGAAACTATGCTTTGCTCCCCAACTTGGAGTCCATCCATCCTGAGCTTCATTGCACACAGTTAAATCCTAATGCTTCAACTGTTCCAGGTTCAGTTTTAAAGAACTATGTAGCTGCTCTCCAGTCAGCATCTATCAGGGTGTTCCCCTACCACTTTATTGTTCAAATTTATGTGTAAGCAGTGAAAAAAAACCCTATTTTTATTTTTACTATCAGCTTGGAAACGTCTCTATAAAATCCCAGATGCATCAGGCATGCATGTTAAATGTTGTTGATTGGCGGGTTTCCATGTGCTGGGTACACTGGATAAGAAACATCGCCTCCCATCCCCTGTTCCTGGGATTTTAACAACAGACTGAGAGGCTCAATTAAGCAGGTGGAACTTCTCTCCTCACATTATTTCCATGGCAGTAAAAGCCTTCACCTGCCTAATTTCTCATTACTAGGCTGCTGTTAAAGGCACAAGAGCAGGGCCAGTCAAAGAAGCTGCCAGCCCTAATATAATACCACTATTTATTAAGAACATTCCAAAGGAATTTATAGTTCAGAAGCATCACACCACACTAGACTAAGAAAAGCAAACAACTCTCTGTGGTATTCTTCAAATAGATAAAATAGCTACCTTGAAGAACAAACAAGGAAGGGAGTGGCAAGGAGTCACAGTGAAGGCTGAGTTTCCCTGCTAAAACATCAAGCCTGACATTGCTTAAAGATGTCACTCGCACACCCTTTTGGACTCTGGTACTGTACACAAACCACTGCTGAAAGTATTGAGTCATGAACCTACTTATTAGTGCCACTGAAGTTGATTCATTATTCCTGAGAACTGAATTATGACATATAACATCCTCAGTAGCAAACTATTGTTCTGAAATTGGAAGCAAGAACACTAGGGTTATATAAATACTGAAACACAACATCAGAAGCTTACTCAGACATGTGTAGCTCACTTCAGAATGGTTACATTACCTTTTTTATTATTGGCAGCCCTTCTGCATTGACAGGCAGAAATACAACAGGTGAAGTTTTCCTCAGCCTTGCATTTCATGCATGAACATTTTCACCTGCTGAATTTCTGGTTATTATGCAGCAAAAATTAGGCATGTTGCTTCTTTTTCCTGATTAAAATTCTTGTTTTAGCAGCTGCACCATGGCATATTGAAATTTAGCAGATGCAGTTTTCCCTGTTATAGTCTATCTGTGCTGGTGAGCTGTGTCAGTTGAATTACTTCCTATAAGGCAGCCACCTTATGTGACTGTAAATCAAATAAAAACCTATATTAGCTACACTTGCACACATTTGTTTTAAAATAAGCCTTCTGTTTTATCTCTTGCAACATTCCCAAGTGATGCATTCTAAACTCAATGTTTATCTTAATATATATGCTATAAGCAGCCTTGGGGTAAAGTGGCTCCTGAAGGGAAGGACTGTGCTTTGGAGAAGAGTCAGCATGTGATTCACAAACAGCTGATACAACCAGGGCTGCCAAATTTCTCAGTGACCCTGTCATTCTGCCCTTAAAATAAGCAGGAATGGGGAACCTGTGGTCCAATAGGTCTTGTTGATTACAATTCCCATCATACCAAATAACTGGCCATTTTGGCCGATGGGTATTGGAGTCCAACAGCGCCATAAACTGTAGGAAAGGGGAAACTTCGTTCACCACTGCATCTGAAAGCTGGGGGAAAGCTTAACCTGTTGGATATCTCCTTCTTTGCTAATTGTTGAACCAGTCCCAGTAACGGCCCCCGCCCTGAAGTTTGATTGGCTGCAGCTTCAAGCCCTAAAAAGTTTCATTTAAAAAAATAAAATGGCACACACACAGCCAGTTTCTGGCTAGTTAGCAACTCTGCAAAGGAGCCAGCTGAGAAAACAGGCAGCGCCAGAACCAAGAAGCTGCAAGTTGGTTACCCGCTGTTTCTCCGTCCACACCACCGACAAGCTGTAACCAGAATTCGCAATAACAGCTGATTGATCGACCGGGATCCCTCCAAAAATAAAAGAGCCGTCACTGAGAAGAAGCGGGCAGGAAACCTGTGGATTTTCCCCACCCGCTTTCGCGGGGAAAAAAAAAGATCTATCTTTAGAGAGCTAATTGCAGTATACCACAGATGTGATGGTCGCAGACATAGGGGTTTTTGTTATTTAAAGTTGGCGCAATCGAAAGTAACATACTGCCTACTTCATCGTTTGCAACGTCTACCCCAAGGACAGGTTGTCATTTGTTTTCCGAGTAGACGGAAGAAGCCCTTGTGCAATGTTTTGGCTACAGAGGAGAGCGTCGCGATTCGTAGTAGGTGCGTTTCTCGCTCCCTCCCTCCTCCGCTCTCGTCCGCGTTGCATAATCGTGTTCCGAGCCAGTCTTGCAGGCAAGAGTAGATAAGCACCAGCTGGGGGTTGGCCCTGCCCCTGTCTCCAGAGAGCTCCTCCCTCTGCTCTCCTCTTTTTCCGAAGGTAGTTTTCTTTCTTACTCTGCGGCGCGATCCTTTTGGTGTGAGTGTGCTGTGCTCAGCTGGTGGATTCCGCGGAGCCTGGTTGCCATGAGTACCCCCCAGGCAGAATGAAGGGTGGGAGGCACGCTTATACCAGCACGCCTTGCCTGGGCTGGTTCCTCGCCAAGTGTTGCTGCTGTTTCCCAACGTGCAGAGGTTGGTAGCCGGCTACTAAACTGGATGTGCTTCTCGTTTGAACATTGGAGCTCTGGGAGGAAGAGGGTAGGCTGTTCAAATCCAAAACTAAATGTTTGCTACTCCTAACTCTGGGGATATTAAACTTGAAATGAGTAACCCTGGCTTTGCTATATGGCTGGTGTTTGAAGGGTGCTCAAGAGTTTTCCCTAAGGGGGCTAGGAAGAAGCTGTACTGTATATAGAAACTGCCATAAAAATAGCATGTTGATGTGAAGTTTGTGCTTCTTAATCTGCACCCTTCCCAAGTGGTATATGTGTGTGGTTTCTAGTTGCTGCTGGCTTGTCACTCAACTCCATATCTCTGTTTGCACATATCCTCAGATGTCTTCTGCCAGGAGAGAGAGAGAGACTTCTTTCTAGGTTTCTGTCCAGCATATGCTGCTGGTTAAGGAAGTGCAAACAGAGACCACAACTTTAGGAGCTATAATTCTTGTCTACATGCCCATGCACTCTATATGTTCATTTGACCTTAGGGCTGTAGCCCTCTGTGCATTTGGTGCTGAGTAAACCCCATCCATTTCAGTGGAGTATGCTTCTGTGTAAAGATAGGATAGGCCCAGAAAGACTCTTTGATACTAATAAACTAACAAATGTAATGATTGAATGAACCAAGGCTGTATTTTAGAACCAACTCAGAGATAAAAAGTGTGTGTGCTGGAGAGTGGAGCAGAGTTCATAGTTTTTCTGCAGACAACTTTGTGACCTTGCTTTGCCAATAAGAGCAAACTGTTGCTGAAGGAGTTGTGAGAAAGAACTACAGTATTTCTGAAAGCATTTATTCCCCTCCCATTAGGGTTTTTTCTTTCTTTCCAGATTGCAGATTCAAAATACTTTGGTAAACGCTGTGTATAAATAAACGAAAATCCAAACCTCTCTTTCTGCTGACTTTGGACAAAATATAATAGGGGTGGGGGTTCTTAATTTTCTCTCTGTGTTCCTGCAAAAGACAATAGTGACTTCAGTCTGCATTTAAAACAATTCATCAGAAGTGGGTGGGATGACAAGGTGTTAACTACATTATGTAGTTTGTATAATTCCTGACTTGGTTTTCTATAGCAAGAAGGTATATAATCAATGGTCATAAGTGCTTGTTGTAAACAATGATAATTGGTATTTGTATTGTACTTAATAGGTTTGGCCTCTGTGAGAAAGGCCATTATTTTCTATTTTACAGATGAACAAATGAGATTGAAAAGGAGAGTGCATTTGCTCAGTCCAGCAGAAAAGCTTTTTGGACAAAAAGCTTCTGTGCACAGATTGCTTTCTGGATTCCAGGCAGGCAGGGGGAAAGGAGACAGTTTCTGGAACTGCCTGTGCAGTGTTCTTAGGGCTACACAACTCCTATCACCTATTGGGGGAAAACTCAGTTCTCACCTCTGCCTCTCAGCTGAAAAATGCTCTTTTGCCAATGTGTGTGCATGGTTTTCCATGTGTGAGGATCTCTTGGCGGTTGCAAGCAGGTCCATAACAATGACCCTAAAATAAAGCCCATTTACCTATGCAAGATAAGGTGGATGTTTCACCTTGCCTGATGGTTATGGAAATCATTCTTGGGTTCCTTATCTCTCTCATAGAATCCCATTGAGTTGGTTCTTCCCCAACATTGTTTTCTCTCATTATAGGACCACTTCCCTAGGAGGCCTTAGGCACTGTTGCTTAGCCTTATCCACTGCCCATCAGCAATTTGAGCCTATAAAACTAGCCTGTTCTACAGAACTGTACAGACAATATATATTAATGCTTTGTTATTACTCACACTTGAGGAATTTTCTTCATGGGTCTCATGTATTTGCTAGGGAACTGCGTAGCCACAAATTTTATAACCATCCATGGGTGCTTTTTTCACCCAGCATATGCATGTAGTTTGAGATACATTTAGAAAGGCAGAAATCTCCTTCAACAGACTTAATAAGCCATATGCAGTCTTTAATTTTCAAAGTCTGCTTCTCTTTATTTTTAAAGTACCTTAGATATTTTATTTTCTCACATAAAAAGATTGAGAAGTTAAACTTCAAAAATATGTGCCAGTTGCTTTGGTTTCATCTAAGTGCTCATATAATTTCATGCCCCAGGAATAATTTTGCTTCCTCTAGCTGTGATTAAAAAGTGGTGACTTTCCAGAAACTGACTTCTGTTCTGTCAGAATCTGGCTTCTGTTCTGTGGTCATACGGTTCTGCTATTTGCATTTCACCCCCAGTTGTAGCAGGCAGTAACCATTCTGTTGCATTCTTTACAAGAAATGCTAAGCAACAAGATATGCCCTCTTTTGCCACCATAGCAATGCAAATTCAAAATCCAGTGTAAACTTTCATTGTTACAACAGTTGTACAGCATTGTTTTATAAAGTGTAGGTGGTGGTTGTGGACATGCAAAAAGGCTCAGATGGACAGAGTTCAGCATGGTGTCTTAGTCGTTGCTTTGTGGGTTCCTTTCAAAGATCTCAGTGAGTGAAGTTTTTTATTGTGAGAAATAAACTGGACCTTTTTGCATAGCTGCAGTTCAGTATAACAGTAGGGAAATCTCTAGTGTTCTTGCTACCTAATCAGGACATTAGGTAGAGCATGAGACTGTTAATCTCGGTCGTGGGTTCAAGCCCCATGGGTCAAAGTTTTCTGCATTGCAGCGGGCTAGAATAGATGACCCTCATGGTTCCTTCCAACTCTACAATTATATGATTTCGTGATTCTAGGTTCTGGTTGTAATATTCCTTTGGGAGTTGGAGAAACACTTGCTGTGCAGAATATAGGAGTTTAACAAAGAATATCTGGTGGTGTGGATGGCATAAATATGGGCTTTAAAAAATTCTCCACGTTCTGCTGCTCTTGTTCAGGAGGAGAAATGTCCCAAAGATAATGCCCCAATGTGGACCCTAGAAAGTCAGGTCTGTCTTCCTGACTTTAAATTAGTCCATAGAAATGTTGTTGAACTTCCATTGGTAATCCAAGGTCTGGGTCATACGGTTCTCTCAAGTATCAAGTTTGGATCTTTACATCCAGAGGACCCATTATAGGGACAGGCACATAATTTTATGACATAAGGTGACCTGAAAACAAATGACAGAGAACACTTTCCCTACTTTGGCTTGCTGCTGAACCTTTAAACCCAATAAATGTTACAATTATCACTTGCCTATGAAAGACAGCTCCCAGTTGTTGCTTTTTGGTTTAGTGATACTAGGTTGGTGCTCGCATTCTGGTTCCCGACCAGTAAGAAATGCACAATTTTTTCTCAGTAATGTGTGTGCACTTACACAAAGAGAGGCACATATGCCCTATCTGCACTGTACATTTAAAGTAGTTTTATACCACTTTAAACAGTCATGGCTCTCCCCAAAGAATCCTGGGAAGTGTAGTTCGTTAAGGGTGCTGAGACTTGTTAGTGCAACCCATTTTCCCCTCACAGAGCTGTGATTCCCTGAGTTCCCTGGGAAGAGGGATTACTTGTTAAACTACTCGGGGAACTGTAGCACTTTGAGGAGGATGGGGTCTCCTAAGAATTCTTAGCGTCCTTAACAAATTACACTTCTCAGAATTCTTTGGCGGAAGCCATGACTGTTTAAACTAAGCTTTAAATATAGTGCAGATGGGGCCATAGACATTTCAAAGGTACTCTTTGGTGAACATGCAAATGGAGTTAAAGTCATAGGTGCTCCCGTGTGTCTATCTCTAAAGAATTGTACAGTGGTGCCTCAGGTTACAAATACTTCGGGTTACAAACTCCACTGACCTGGAAGTAGTACCTTGGGTTCATCATCATCATCGACTTTTATTGCGCTAGCCATTCAGAAAAATAACAAAAGGAAAAACAGCAATAACCATAAAAATCATCGGGCACCACACATACAATATAAACCATGGTCACAACTACTAATATTGATTGTTGCATAAAATAGAATAGCAGAAGATTCTCTAGTAAAATGTGCCAAATTAAATATCCAAATAGTACCTCGGGTTGAGAACTTTGCCCCAGGCTGAGAATGGAAATTGCATGGCAGCGGCGCGATGGCAACGGGAGGCCCCATTAGCGAAAGCGCGCCTCAGGTTAAGAATAGTTTCAGGTTAAGAACTGACCTCCAGAACGAGTTAAGTTTGTAACAGAGATACCACTGTATTTGAGACTTTTTAAAAGCCTGTGCAGTTTGCTTTCTGCATTACTCTCCCATGTCCTTGTACCTTGAAAATGTAAGTTGAGATAAGTAGAGCTAAGCTATGGCTTAAGTGTTTCCTGCTCTGTAGAAGGTCATTAGCAAGGAAAATCTAAATCGGACTAGAGAAAATGTGAAACCAAATTTTTCCAAGAGGGGAAACTTGGCTTTAGATTTCTGCTGAAGCTTGGGCTCATTGATACTTGACTTCCTACTTAGGCTACTAGTACCTTCCAAACCAAAAAAATGTGCCCACAAGATTCAGGCAAGGCTACTTGAATGTATGGGTTTCAAATATTAGAACAGGGCCTCACCAGAAATAGAAATGTATTCAGTCTGGAATGACGTTTTGGTATGTACCTATTATGTGGAACACCATCTATTTTTGCTGGCCACACACAGATAAATTCTCTGAGATCATACTCTATCCCTCTACCTCTCAATTCATTTCAGAGTCAAGCAGAAGATACTTATGGTGCAACCTGTGATGGGATCTTCTGACATCCTTGTTTTTCTTTGTTTAAGCTGATATGTGGGGCTCTCAAATTGGCCAAAATAGCAATTTCTAAATTGCCTTCAGATGAAATGGTTGCTGACTCCACCATTGAGTCAGATAGAGAGAGATTTTTCTTTTACAACATCAAAACCAGAAGTGTTGAGTATAAGTGAAAATTACAACAAAACTCTAGCTTACTTTTAATGTAAAGACAGCACTCCCCTTATGGACGCATTGTATCATAAGGATATCTGGTTGTAGCTTTGAACTTCTGACTTTACATTTTATAGACCTAGGTATCTTCATGTGAAGGAGATAGGAGTGAGGAGGAATGGGGAGGGTAATGTCCCCGTCCCCCCCATAGCTAGTGCTTTCATGGTATCTGGAACGCAAACTGGTCATGTTTGTTTGTGTTTCCTATGTGGCAACAAAGGGTGCAGGCCTGTGATTCTGAACCTGACTGTTTTCACCTTTTCTACATCAGGAGCAGCCTATGAGAAACTGGTAAAAACCTACCCTTAATTGCAAATAACTATTTGTGGGTTACATGCATTGTTAGCCTTTGGAGTCTGTGAAATTAAAACAGTAAGAGAGGTGTTTTGTTTTGTTTTGTTTTTGTTTTTTTAGTACCTATGTCCAACAGTGCTTAACCAAAGACTCTCATAGGAGGTTACAAAAAGAAAGACATTGAAAACATTCTTTTGAGCACTGGTTTTATACACACACACACACACACACACACACACTGAAGAATAAAAAAGAAAGAAGGGAAAGAAGGGAAAGGGAAAGGAATAGATACATTCCATAATTCTATTCCTTCGACTTCCCATCCATCTTCCCATTGTTCCCTAAGGCTTCCCATTCCTACTGCATATTCTATTTTTTCTAACTATTTAAACATTCAAATTCTTCTCATTGTGAACTTTTTAACTGCTGAGCTTACTTTTTAGGTAGTCTACAAATCTTGTGGCTCAGGGGGAAGGCTAATTGTTATTGTTAGCTGATTGTTTTTGATAGTGGGTTAGTGTTGGTTGAATAGTTTTGGTGCTTTAAAAAACAATTTGTTGTAGTTTTATATTTTTATCCTTTTCCTGTAAGGCACTTTGAAACTCCATCATCACTGATATCTACTTGTTGCAGGTTTACTTCTCTTCACAATGTCAGTGCCAAGGCAGCCATTCTTCACTGTAGCTCTCTGGGCAACCCACCTGTCTAAAGAAACCAATCAACTGCTACCGTTTCTGTGTCTTCTCTTTAGTAGTTTTGCTGCCAAATTGGGCTCTGTATATCTTCTCCCTATCTGCTATCATTTAACTACCCTAACATGCAGTTCAACGCATAGATTATTTGTACCTCTAAAAAAACCTCCACTAGCAGGATCTTTTGATTGTCAGAAATATCCTGGTATAGTGGCACTGTTTTAAAATTTGATGCTTTTCCTTTAAGGCTGTGTGCTGACCTTTAAACATACAATGTTGTCTTGATAAGAAATGAGAGAGATAGACCTTGACTCTTGGGCCCACTGTATCTCTAAGAGTCGTTCTGCTTTTAGACTTGCTTTATAAAGCATGTATCTTTTTATTATTTTAATAAACCTTATAGATTATAATAATGCAACGGCTCTGAGGTATTTTGAATAGATATTACTTCATATGTAAATGACTTCTATTGATTCCCAGACACACAAGCATTGTTCATCTTGTCATCACATTTTTTTCTCTGTGTGTTCTGCCCCCCCCAATTATACTAATTTGAATGTCTTTTTTAATCTTGCTATTGGGTATTAATACTTGAAACTTTTTTGTGTCAATAAAGCCTCTTCTAAGATATCTAATTCTGAAGAAACTCAATGTTTTTATGCTGTTTTGTAAAACAGTGGTCACAAGAATGGAAGAACCAAAAAGAGAGAAATGTGGATAAATTATTATGGGGAAAATGGGGATAAGGAACTGGTGGCCAGAGTTCCTCTCTAGAAATCACATGCTATATAAAATAATTATCTGTTTGTTTCAGTGCATAAACAAGCCATGGAGGAAAGAGCAGGTATTTATTGATGTCAGCAGATTCATGACCATAAATACCTGCTCTTTCCTCCAAGGCGTTCAAGGTGGTACATATCCTTCTATGTCATTGTATTTTCATAGCAGTCCTGTTAGGACAGCTCTCCTTTTCCAGGGGGGCTGCGTTGCGGGAGGGGTTCCGGGACCCCCCAGTTACCAGGCAGTGGGTGAAGGGATGCTGCCCACATCAGTGGGACGCCCAGCCGCGTCACGCCCCCCCCAGCTGACCAATTGGGTTAGCTGGAGGCGTGGCCACCTGCCATTTAAACAGCGGTGCGACTTCGGGGCAGCCTCCATTCATCTCCTTTCGTCGGATCTCCCAGCCCTCTTTCCTTGCATTGCATGACTATGGCTTGCTATGACTAATGTCGGTCGCCTGGTTGTCGGAGCCAGGTAGGAATTTTTCCACTTGGCAAATCGGCACCAGCCATTTAGTTTTCGCCTACCTAGTAGCAATCATCACAACTTTAAGGTTAGGCATTGGGTAAGCCTTGTCATGGGAGGGGCAGTTGTTGCCTCAGGCCTGCCCCTCCACGTTAAGGGTATCCCGTTAAAGGGATCCGGGGGTGTAGTTCCTGTCCGAAGCCTGGGTGTGGGCAAGGGCCATGCCAGGACCCCATCAGTGACCCTGGGAGTGCTCTTAATTGATGTATATCATAGGGCTCCCCCTATCAGTGGTTGACCTTTTTAGACTTCCTGCAGGAGTCAGGATATAGTCTTGCTTCACCCAATTGCCTAAGCCAAACCGCTCACATATGTAACCAATAAAGTTGTGGCCTTATTTATCCCATTAACCCAACATATGCATGTCTCTGTGTTTATTTCTGGGGGAACTGCGGGGCCCGGGGCCTCACCACGCAAATAGGTTAGGCTGGGAGATGGTAACTGTCCTGCTGTCACTCAGTGAGATTTTAACCTCCCAGACCTAGTCTAATACTCTAATCTGGGGATGAGAAATCTGTGGCCCTCCAAATCTAGCCCCAGTCAGAATGGCCAGTGGTCAGGGATGATAGATCGTAGATAGCGATAGTAGACAAAGTTGTATTTTAGCCAGGTTTGAGCTGTAATCTTTACTAAATCACAATGGATTTGTAAGTTCATTAATAATAGCAAGTAATAAATACCAACTGGAAATACAATATTAGGCAAGCTAAATAAAACCACTCTTTAGGGCAGTGTTTTTCAAACTTAAATTAATTACATATTCCTTTTGAGCATTCATTTCTACTGGCATACCCTTTCCCAGGTGAAGTTAATTTGTGGATAGTCCTAATATTACTATTTTATTTATGATAAAGTAAAACAAAAAAATCTGCCATGTCCCATTGAAATATTTTCACATACCCCTGGAGGTATGCATACGATACATTTGGAAACACTGCTCCATCAGAAAATTTTGCAATGCAAACTGAAAAAAATCCTAAACCTGGCAAGTCTAGATTCCCCTTCACCTTTCCCTGGCATTTTCCTTTGCTCTTCAGGCATGTTGGGAAATGCATGATTTGCACAGTAGCAATTGCACCCTTCCTAAAAACTCTGCTGAAGTGAATGAACAATTTACTTAAATCAACTGATCATTTAAAGTGATCAGATACTTAATATTTGTCATCATAGTAATATAATTTCCAAGCTATAAATGTGGAAGCTGAGGTGGTAACATTTACTGGGTTGCCCAGTTCATGGCTAAGTTGAAAATTTGGACATAACATGCCAACTGGTTAAATGGCAATTGGTTCTTTATAATATTTTCCTTTAATGTTTAGGAAGGGTGTCCTGATGGATTTGTGCAGTTCATCAGTTTAAAGAGGGGCAGTGAACATGATTATTTGCAATGTGCTGCTCAGTGCAAAGTACAATACTGATAAGGTACCACAGTGCTGTGTTATTTAAACAAGCTATGAAAGCTCAAAAAGTTTGAGTAGGAGAAAGTTCTGAGCTATGTTGGCGACCGAAGCCTGTGGGAAAGTGTGTGAAATGCATTAGCAGCTTAAGATACCTAAGCAATAGACTTTTAGTGGCCAGTACAAAGGGAAAGTGAATTTAGTTCAGGAAATCTAAGATTTGCATCTACAGTGGTACCTCGGGTTACATACGCTTCAGGTTACATATGCTTCAGACTCCGCTAACCCAGAAATAGTACCTCGGGTTAAGAACTTTGCTTCAGGATGAGAACAGAAATCATGCAGCGGCGGCGCAGCGGCAGCAGGAGGCCCCATTAGCTAAAGTGGTGCTTCAGGTTAAGAACAGTTTCAGGTTAAGAACGGACCTCCGGAACGAATTAAATTCTTAACCCGAGGTACCACTGTATCAGTAAATTGCAGAACCTTGCATAACGTGTTTGTCCCTAAACCACAAGGTCTGACACACGAGAGGAAAAACTTGAAGGGCATTGTATATAAGGAGAAACTTAGGGTTATAGGTAGGGTACAGAATTCCTCCAAACTCTGATGCTAAGGGCAGTCTATATTATGCTGTTGAGCAGCTGTCACGTGTCATTGGGCAGCCATGAAATGAACCAAGCTAAATATTTCTTCAAGTCCCTAGATTTTTGTCCCACTTGCTTTTTTGAGGTATGGTTCTAAGGTGGTGAATGTGTCTAGGCAACACCACTGCAGATGGGGAAGCTTTTATGATTGAGTGCTCATCCCTTTAAAAAAAAAATCCTGTTCATAAACAATAGACAAGGTGGGGAGAAATGTAGGCTAGAATGCTTTCCCTGAGATGCCAGTTTTCTATGCCAGTGGAAGAACACTGAAATCATGTGAGCCCCCACCTGTGCCCAGACACAGACCTATCATCTCAGTGAGAACTAGGCTTTAGCCTGTCCCGAATCACAGGTTTTCCAGATGGAATTGTGTGTGATGTCTTTAATCAGAAGAGGCATAATAACTACCCTCCAAGAGATCTGGGATCAACACACAGCCTTAACTCTAATAACATCTTAGTTTTGTCCTTCCTGGAAACTGTGCATGCGGTTTTCTAATTGATGCCTAGGGCTTCCCACAGCTGCCCAAGGCGAAGGCATGCCACATAATCTGTGCACTGCTTAGCAGTGGAGCACTGCAGGTGATTGTGGGAGAGGGGTGAGAGCAAATAATAAGCAATTCTAGCATAACCGTGCCAGGGTTGAAAGAACTGTAGTGATTCACTTACTGCAATAAATACACAAAATAACTTGTATAATTTGTTCTATTTCTGTAAATGCATCTCTTAAGCAACTGTTTCCATAGCAGCCCTGTAAAATGACCAAGATATGCCATTTAGAAACAACCCCCCTCTCTGTGTGATTGATTAATTAATTGGATTTATATCCCGTGCTTCCTCCTGAAGGAGCCCAGGGTAGCAAACTCATCAGTGATACGATACAGTTAAAAATAAAATAAACACATTTAAAAGCACGTAAAAACAATAAACTCGGTAAAACATCAAATTTAAAAGCAGATGTAACCAAATCACATGTCTGTATAGGTTGCTGAAACAGGCAGGAACAGCATAATAAAGGTGCCTGCCTGGTATCAATAGGCAGGGAGTTCCAGAGCATAGGAACTGCCACACCGAAGGAATGACTCCTCACAAATGCAGAACAAACATTGTGTGTGCAAGTTCCACAGACTGAAGTGATCAAGAAGGCACATGTGTTTTAAGTGATCCCTTAAGTCAGGCATCCCCAAACTCGGCCCTCCAGATATTTCAGGACTACAGCTTCCATCATCCCTGACCACTGGTCCTGTTAGCTAGGGATGATGGGAGTTGTAGTCCCAAAACATCTGGAGGGTCGAGTTTGGGGATGCCTGCCTTAAATAAACTGGTCCTAAGTCATTAAAGGTTTTATACACTAATGGTAACAGCATAAACTTTTGTGACTGAATGCAACTTAGGTTACTGGCTAGCAGCCTACCTGTTCTTAAGTTTCAAAGGCCCACTTTTGAGAGGTGGGGGCTGCACACTGGCAGTTAGAACGAGGTTTGCCACTTGTTCCTTAAATTTGAATGAAAAGTTCCCTATTCTGAACATTATTTGTGTGATGCAAAAACCTAATATATAGGTTACAAGCACAATATATTCTAATGAGGTGCTGTTAATAGTGTTCTCTCACACATAATACGTCGCTTTCTTGCTCACAACAGGCTTTATTTGGGACCTCTAGTTACAGCCATAGTTACGTCACACACAAGAAGCTATTGTGACTGAAGGCTGTTGCTCAAGGGTTTCTGAGAACTGATCTGTCAAATACTGTACCAGAGAGTAGCAATGCTAGGAGTGCCAGATGTGTGTGTCTGTGTGTTAAGGAAGTGGTCAAATACTGACAAGAAAATTAATATATTTCTGATTCAAATTCCTTCCTGCACTGGTATGATTTGCACCACAGTATTATCCTACAAGGAAATGTCAGGGAACTGAAGGCTTCACATTTTAGTTTTCCAGTTGAACCATAAAGCAGAGAATATAAATGTGTGTTCAAATGGCTCTTTAGAAATTCTGCATGGCAAGGGAAAGATGGTGGAGATTAAGATAGTGGAACAAGTTCCTCAGGTTTCCTTGTGCTTCCTGAATGATAGCTATGAGGAAGCAACTGGAATTACTCAGATGCGTGGTCTGGTGAAACCCTGTCTTACCAACCAATAGTAGGCATTGTGATGCTTTCATAGGGAGGAAACCACATGCTACAGGTAGTTCTGCAGTCCTTTGGGGGGGGTTCTTTTTGCAAAATGTAGTTCTTTCCTTTGTCAGGGGGGTGTAGTTACAGGATGTGTAGCACTAAGAATGGGTTGACATGGGAAATAATAGCATTAAAAGTCTTTAAAAGAGGCATACTTTTATGTCAGCTGTAGAGAACCTCCAGCCTTCTCTCTCCAGTCTGATAGGACTCTTCCCTAGACCACTGGCCTTGCTCCGTGCCCTCCTTAAGTGTTTTTCTCTGGCTGAACTGTGATAAATGTCTCTTGTTTGTCTGGATAGAAAAGGGTGGGTGTATATGTGGAAATCACTGTGTAGAATGATAGCGTTAAATATTGTCATGGTATTATTATGGAGTGGAGCCAAGACTCCATCCTTTAGCTTGTTCTTATGGTCACTGTCATTTTCCTTGTGACGATTTGTTTTGCTGTGTTCATCAATAAATAGTCTCTTGTTCTGGGTCTGCAAAAGTGAATAACCCTGCCTTATATTAAGTAAGAACGTAGCACTCTTCTCTTTTTCCTACTGTACAACAGTAGGTGTCCTGCCCATTTTCCCTGACCCTGCCCAACATACATATGTGGCTCCTGTAGGGTTCCTTATGAGGGAATATGCCCCTCAGATTGAAAAAGCTTCCCCACACTTGCTTTATGGACTGTTTGCAGTAAGGCAAACTGAATAAATGTAGTTAATGTTAAAGGTCATTGATGTTAAACCAGGTGTAGGCATCCTTTTTATTATTTTGAGTGTCCTTGACTTTGAAAAGTGGTGCAAAGAAGCATGTAAAAATAAGGAAGGAAAAGAAGTCTTGTAAAGAACCAAAGTTTCACAAATAACTCCCAGCTGAGAAAACAATGGGTTACCAAAAAAACAACACACGAGATCAAATGAGATTCACCATTAGAAGTTTTGTTTATTTTATTTATAGAAGTATTGTTAAACTGCCAATTGATTCAGAAAATAATGTGGCAATTTACAATAAGTTTAACCTGTGCAGGGTTGTTTTTTCTTTTTAAACTTACCGTACCTTACCTTCTGAATCAAAGAGAGATTAACTGGGCCCCTTTCACACCCTGGTTACAAGAAGGGTGTGTTTGTATTTTCTGTCTTCCTCTTGGTGCCAGTATAAACCTCAAGTATGCATATTTAATTCACAAGCCAACAATTGCAAGCTGAATATTGGTGTAAGCTATCCATTTTTTACTGTAGCAGTTTTTGTGCACTTTGTCAAACTTGTATGTTCTTTGGAATGAAACGTAAGGGTTAATACACAAATCTTCTTGCTTCAGTGCACATAGAAGGTTATTTGCTAATTAAGTCTTGGCATCTGATGGACAAAAAGAAATTATTTAATTTGGGCGAGCCTATGAATAGATATTAAATATTACATATAACAAGAAACTGAGGAAATTTCTTTAACTGGTTTCTTTAAGACAGTTGAATAATCACAGGTGGATGTTATACTCCATTTGGTGCAATAATATCATTGTAGAGTATCCTGAAGTTAAAAGTATCTCTTTGAGTTCTGCTACGTCTTCCTCAAACTAAAGACACCTACCACATGCAGACCCAGATGGCTTGAACAACAGCCTCTTTTCTCTCTCCCCTTTGTGTTTTTTTACCATATAGCCTGATGAAGAGTTCAGGGGAACTTGAAAAAGTGTGTGCGCACGTGACTTTGGGGTTGATTTGTTGGACTGCTTTTTAGAAGGCCCTGCGCACATGGATTTAGCACATCCACTGGCTCTGCCCCACGCCCTGTGAGTCTTCAGTAAGGAACTATGGCTGGGGGCAGCTGTAACTTCGGAACCCGAACATTATCACACCACTCTGCTTCCCGATTGGTCCAGAGAGAAAGTGCTACCAGCAGAGGGGGCTTCACTGATTAGAAGACTGACTTTGTATTGTAATGGTATTTTTCAACACATAGCAGCTTTGGAGTCCAAGCTGCTGATTTGAAAATAATCTTAAGTGTACTTTCTAAATAAATAGGTTTGTATAGATTTAATTCATTGTACACAGAGTTTCGAAATAATTAAAAATCACCTTAATTATCTTTTTTGTTAAAATGATAGCATTTTAACCACTGTACCAAATAACTGATTTTCTACTCTGATTTTAAAGGCAATAAATGTTAGAGGTACATGCAGAACTGACTTTATCCATAATGAATGTTCTCAGGAATCTAATCAGAGGAGGTTAGCATAGGGTTACCAGATGTCCCCGTTTCCCAGGGACAGTCCCCGGACAAATTCCATCCCCAGAATGTCCCCGGATTTCATCTAATGTCCCCGGGAAACGCAGCAGCGGCAGTTTCAGCAGCCCGGAGCAGTTGCCTCTGGCTGGCTTCAGGAGCTGCTTGGAAGTCCCCATATGGTGGTGGTGCAGGGGCTCTAAGATGCAGCTTCCGGGCTGCCTCCACCTTCCCTGACCCCAGCAACTAAGCTGCGAAGGAAGGCTTCATGCTGCCTATCAGAGCAGCCTCCCAACTCCTACTTGCGTGCAAGCAGGAGGGGGCAGGGATCTCTCAGTTAGGCAACAGGAAGCCTCCCTTCCCAGCTGAGGAATCCCCACCCCCTCCTGCTTGCAGGCAAGTAGGAATGGGATTGGAGCTGCTCCTATGGGAAGGGAGGCGTCACACTGCTTAACTGAGAGATCCCTGCCCCCTCCTGCTTGCACACAAGTAGGAGTTGGGATCAGGGCTGCTCCATAGACCCATGCAAAACCTCCTTTCCCAATTGAGGGATCCCCACCCCCTCCTGCTTGCACGCAAGTAGGAATGGGATTGGGCTGCTCCGATGAGAAGGGAGGCATCGTGCTGCCCGAGCCTCGCCGCCGCCACTCTTGGCCTTCCTCTACCTTCCATGCCTGACCCACCACACACTGCTTCCTCACCACCACCACCGAAGAACCAACAACTCAGGGGCTGCCCAGGCTCATGGAGAAAGGAGATAGAAGCCTCGGAGGAAGGGGAAACATGGCGGTTGAGGTCAAGGCGGCGGCTGCCACTCTGCCACTGCCTTCGCTGCAGCATCAATGTCCCGGACATGAAGTATTTATTTATTTATTTATAGTATCCCCTGATTCATTGAAAAAAATCTGGTAACCTTAGGTTAGCAGGCAAGCCATTCGGCATTTATTCATGTCTAACCAGGGGCACCATCGGGGGGGGGGGGGAGGCCACCCAAAAATTTGGGGCAGGGGGCCGAGCCTGCCTCAAAATTTTCAAGGAGAGGGCTGAGCCCCCTCAGCATTCTTCAGTCACAGTGGGGCCCATTAGATCTTCCTGCACCTGCAACAGGTCCTGGCGGACCCTCCCAAGGTCCTGGCAGGCCTTTTTGAGGCTGTGGCGGGCCATGGCGAGCCTCCCCATGGCTGCGGCTGGCCCCATTGGGCTTCCTCCTACCACATGACATCACATGTGTGTGCTGGGCCCCCTCCAAAGTTGGGTAGGACCCAGTGTGTGTGCATCTAACCATTTGTAAGAAAGGAGAGTTCTCTCTTGGTTTCTTCATGGAGCAGTAGGGCAATTTCTGGGGCAGTGCATATATGAACATAATATATGTGTGTGAATTGCTTACAAATAGCATCTCTATTAGTAGTCAATGTTAAATTATTTTATTTAGATTTAATTGGTTACCACTCTTTCTTCATTGTTTGAGAGGGTGATTATGTGGAGAATTGGCTCATCTTGCAATCTGAGAATTATATCTACCCGGTGGGAGGATCAAGTTTTAGCAAGACTGGTGACTGAATGCAATAGCTAGGTTCAGAAGGGCTTGTTTCAGTGCCATGGAACTGTATTTGTCAGGGTGGTGGTCTATCAGTTGCCTACTACGTGATGTGATAGGTGATTTAATGAAACTTAATTTTGTGCGTGTGCTGTACAAAATGCTTTCATGCTACCTGGAATAAAGCCACTGTTACTTTTTTCCTTGAAAGCCTCTTTTAGACATTTTTGAGCCCAGCTCACTTCTATGTGTTGCTATTAAATATTGCATACTGTTTAGCCCATAACCCTGGGCCAAGTTATGTTATATTGGAGGAAGAAAAAAAGAGGCAGTTGTAAGTCCCATCAATAATATTGCCCATCAATGGATGGATCAAAAGGTCAAATGACCATACTTTGTTTACTGGTAGATAATATCCAGTAAGAGGTGACTTGAATTGGGTCTGACTCTTTAACCCAGGCTTCTCAACCTCCAAAACTAGTTGAACTCTTAATTTCCATTAGCCCCTGCCAGTATGGACAACAGTCAGAAATGATGGAGCTAGGCGTCCTGTAACTGGAGGGGCAGGCACCAGGTTGAGGAAGACTCCTTTCAATCACCTGTGCAGGTATGCATAGAACTCATATTTAAGTGCTATCTTTTGTTGAGACTTTCTATAATCTTCTACAGCACTCATTTCATGTCATAGGCACTATACATAGAAATAGCAGACCTAATGCTGTCGGTGTTTCCTCATATGAAGGAAAACTGCTTGAACCATGTGACCAGACCCATTTTCGCATCCCTTGGAGAATATCTGGAAAATAGTCACCCTGGAAAACTGCATACAAAAGTTGCATTGTTGAGACTTCAGTGTAATAATTTTATATATATATATAATCATACATCAGTTCCTTTCAGCAGACAGGTTGGTGCTTGCAGCACCTATTCTATTCTTTCTCTGCTTCTCCCCGCCCCAGCACATGCTGAATCCCTGATGCAGACACATGAACCTGGTTGTTTTCACTTTCTCAAACTAAGCAGGCATTCTATAAATCTTGCTTTTTATATGAGAATGTATTGCTGTCCCTCATATTTTGTTCAGAATTATAAGAGTTTTCAATAAAATGTGTATCCAACTATAATTAAACTTTGTCTTCGATTTCTTTCAATCCTGTTGGAGTTGGAGAAAAATGTAGCAGTTTCAGTGGCTCAATTAGCATTGCCAGTTTTATTTCCTTCTGAAAATCCCTTGTTGATACAGCGATGTTTTATGCTGGGGGGGAGAGTATCATCCCCACCCATTTTCCGAATAATTCAGAGTAGCAGTTGTTGTAATGTAGCTATAATACACATGTTTTCCAAGCAGCTGTCAGCTCAACACAGGCTCCATTGTTTCACAGAGCGCATCAGAGAGCATCTTCATTTGCTGGCTCTCAAATTCAGCTGTGAAGGTCCTTTCCAGTTCATCTGTTAATGAAACAAATTTCTTATTAGAACAGATTACATCATCCAAGGCCAGCACCATCCTATACAAAGTGAGTCAAAAAGTGGCTAAGCATTCTTCTAACAGAGCCCCCTCTGATCATACTGGTATGGTTAGTAAACTACTCACAAATTGTCAGTGGGAGAAATTAATAAGCAGAAAGTCCTGCAGTAGCATGTGTGTGGATGCTAAAGAACAGTTCCATTTGTTAAGCTAGTGTGGCTATATAGCTACAGAGCTTTAAAAGGGAATTTTCCGTGTTCTAAAAAAAATCCCTGTTCTTAAAAAAAAATCATTTCAGCAAAGTTCTAAAAACAATAACATTGTTTCAGCAAACTCTAAAAACAATAAAATCACCCTACTGGGCTTAATTGTGTGGTTGAAGGCTTCTGTCAGCCACTTTCAATGTAGTGGCAGGCACTATGTGGCAGGCTTTTAGATGCCTGCTGCATTGTTTTTTGTTATCTGAAATCATCCAGAGTTGACCCAGAAAGGGCAGGAACAAATTAATACTTTTAAATAGCTGACTGATCATGTTGACTTCAATACACCTTTGTCACACAACTTGGGGATGATAATTTATATTCAGAGGATGAAAGGAATAGAGAAGGTTGCTGTGAGTCATAATTTCAAGGAACTCGGCCAAATTCCTGGAACAGCCTCCCTTCTCTCAAGCTGCAAATCAAGTAGGCAGGAGCAGCTAGTTATACCTGTAGCTTCCCCAGTTCCCCAAATCCCATCCTTTCCTTGCAGAAGTGGAAAAGCTGTCTGGTTAATGGTCCATGACTTGTGTTCTTTCAAGAGGATTTCTGTAGGGATCAATGAAACGAGTTAATTTTCCTGCTTGGTTGGCTTGAACAACTACATGAAGCAGAAAAGACTCTATAGACACCAGCTTGTTAAGAACAGAAGTCAACAGAGTTCACGAAGAAAATTGTTTTCATACTCGTATGCTATGAAATAATTGCCTGCCACCTGATTGTTTGCTATGCCTTCCACCTGTAATTATGTTGGTTGGCTCACAGTCTTGCTAGCTGTCAGTTGTGACCATTTGCAAATGATTAACCATGCTGCTGTTCCTGAAAGTTTCTCTATGTAGAATACCTGGGTTCAAATCTCCACTCAGTCATGGAAAGTGTCTGAGTGACCTTGGGCAAGCCAAACTTTCTCAGCCTAAGCTACCAGAGAGCTTTTGTTGTGAGGGCTAAAAAAATGTAAACTGTCTTGATCTCCCTGAAGTAAGAATGGGATAAAATGTAATAAATAAACTAAAATAAATTAGCTAGCATCTGCTGGGCATGAGAAATAGTTTATTTTTGTTGGTTTGTTTTTAAAAGGCCAAACTGATCCAATTCTATGAAATTCAAAACCACATGTTCTCCCTGGCCACCTTTACTCAGCATATGAGGAGCTGCTGGTGCTGGCCTACGTCTAACCAAAAAGCAATGGCAAGAGGCGAGAGAGGTGGTTTTACATGACTCAGTGTTCAGTCAGGAAACATGTCAGAATGATCAGTGACTTCATGCAGAAAGCATGGATAGGCTCTTCTAAGGGTGGATTCCTCTCTTACACTTACACCCTAAAAGTAAACTAATGGGGTTTTAAGACTGATGTGCTCCTCCCAGTTTAATTCAGGGGTAGATCAGTGTGCCTCTGCTGTCAGAAGTTTGGGGAAAGCTTTCTAAATAGACATTTCCAATTTTTGAAGAGAGCAATCTTAAAAGGCTATCCAGTTCCTACTGGTTTTGTGTCCTGGCAAACTACTACTTTTTTTGGTTAAAAATAAAGGTACCCCTGACCATTAGGTCCAGTCACGAACGACTCTGGGGTTGCGCACTCATCTCGCTATACTGGCTGAGGGAGCTGGCGTTTGTCCACAGACATCTTCCAGGTCATGTGGCCAGCATGACTAAGCCGTTTCTGGTGAACCAGAGCAGTGCATGGAAGCACTGTTTACCCTCCTGCCGGAGCAGTACCTATTTATCTACTTGCACTTGACGTGCTTTTGAACTGCTAGGTGGGCAGGAGCTGGGACCGAACAATGGGTGATCAGCCCGTCGCGGGGATTCAAACTGCCAACCTTCTGATCAGCAAGCCCTAGGCTCTGTAGTTTAGACCACAGTGCCACCCACGTCCCTTACTTTTTTGGTAGCAGTAATCTATTTGTTTGGTAGTGGTAACTTCCTTAAATTCACACAGCTCAGATTTTACCATGGAAGCGCAAGTAAATTTTATACAGGGGTACCTCGGGTTAAGTACTTAATTCGTTCCGGAGGTCCGTTCTTAACCTGAAACTGTTCTTAACCTGAAACACCACTTTAGCTAATGGGGCCTCCCGCTGCTGCCGCGCCGCTGGAGCACAATTTCTGTTCTCATCCTGAAGCAAAGTTCTTAACCCGAGGTAATATTTCTGGGTTAGCGGAGTCTGTAACCTGAAGTGTATGTAACCTGAGGCACCACTGTACTGTGTAGATTCTAGTGTTGATTTCATGAAGACCCAGGTAACTACTGACCAGTCAGTTTGATGTCGATACCAGGAAAGGTCCTAGAACAGATAATTAAGCACTTGGTCTGTGAGCACTTAGAAAAGGATGCTGTGATTACTAAGACCAACCCAGCACTGGTTTCCCAAAAACAAGTCCTGCCAGACAAATCTAATTTATTGTTTGATAGAGTTGCAAGCTTGGTGGATCAGGATAATGCTGTGGGCTGAACACAGTAACTGAAATGTGTGCAGAGGAGGGTGATCAAGAGTCTGGAAACCAGCCTTATGAGGAACAGCTGAGGAGCTGGGCATGTTTAGCCTGGAAAAGAGGTGACCGAGAGAAGATATGATAACCATCTTCAAATATCTAAAGGGCTGTCACATGGAAGATGGAGCAAGCTTGTTTTCTTCTGCTCTGGAGGCTTGGACCAGTGGCTTCAAGTTAAAAAAAAAAAAAAAAAAGAGGCTTGGACCAGTGGCTTTAAGTTAAAAAAAAAAGGGAGATTCTGACTAAACATCAGGAAGAACTTTCTGACGTAAGAGCTGTTCAACAATGAAATGGTCTTTTTCAGAAGGTGGTGGACTCTTCTTCCTTGGAGGTTTTTTAAACAGAGGTTGGATGGATGTTTTAGCTGAGATTCCTGCATTGCAGGGAGTTGACCTAGATGACCCTTGGGGTCCCTTCCAACTCTACGATTCTAAGTTTCACTGCATCCTTGTTATTCTTTTTACCTATAGGGAGTCATTCATTAAATACATTGCAGTCCAGAGTAAGGTCATGTGTAAAATTTTAGGGTGCCTATTTTTTCTTGCAGCATATCAGAACACTAAAGAAGCATTGTTTGATAAATACTTGAGTATAAAATTTAACTAGGAGCACATCCTTGTAATTTCCAAAATTGCTCTTCACTTCTGTAAGAAAACTAAGGTGGTGCAAGACTTGGAGTATGCAGGAGGATCCTATTATTGGTTATGTAATAAACTGCTCTCATGACTCTTCAACAACTTTATTATTGCATTAGCCATGTGGCCATAGCATAATATACATAGAAATAACAGCATAAAATAGGGCGGGAGGTAAAGGTAGATATCGTCCAAGGCGAATACGAGGATAACAAAAGTGACAGGGGATTTAAAACATCGAGTGACAGAGAATGCAAAAACAGGTTCGATTGTGCGGCATATCGACTACGGCTGTGGTGTTAAAGAAGAAGTTGGTGCCACTTTCCTCTTCATCACACTAAGCAGGAAGTTAGCTGTCATCTCGGTAATCCAACAGTCTGAATCCTGCAGAAGAAGGGACACTATCCAGGGCTGGATTGGGAGATGAAACTTGTTCACGAGAGGAATTAGAAACCGAGATCTTTCATCTGTCCAGTTGGTACAGAAGAGCATTACATGTTCCATATTCTCCAGAGCCGTGTCGTTGCAGGTGCATGTTCTATTTGCGATGGGAGCTCTGGAATAGCGACCCGACAAAACTGCTGTAGGGAAACAGTTGAGACGGGCACAGGTGAAGGCCCTTCGCCTAGCCTCCGAAGGAATTGTAAAGCAGTATGGAGGGATCCCTTCAGGGGGTGGAATAGCTAGGGCTAAGCCTGAACACGGCCCTCTTGCATGGGAAGCTGTGTTAGAGAAATCAAGTTGCTGTAACTTCTTTTTGATTGAAGGTAGGGCCACCGGGCTAATACACTCTAAGTTAAAAACAGTTTTGCGGGTCAGATTGAGAAGAGAGCAGAATTTGAGGACAAGGGAGTAACGTTGCCATTTGCGATGCAGAGATCGTTTTCAATGGTCAATTGGGCCATCAGCCTCCCCGACGCATTTGTTATGGGATCAAGAGAGCTTCTGTTTCCCCAGGGGGGCTGCAGGGGATTATCCAGGAGTGCTGCGGGAGATAATATAGCATCGTCATTGGGACCTATTCTTGCGTTAAAGTCGCCTAAGAGGATTTGAGGAAGTCCTGGGTTAGTTGTTTGAAGATCATGAAGCCAAGACGAAAGTTCAGACCACCTTTCATTACGGTCGGAATCATTAGTTGCTGGGGGCAGATATACTGTAGTTATCAACCATGGGCTTTTGGTCTTTGCTCTCATGACTCATTGGTGTAAGTCAGTATGACCCAGTACCATTTTTAATACCTAGTAGCTCAATGGTTTCTATACACATCTTTCCTAGCATACTACTCAGGACTCTTCATTTGAAGATGCCAGGGCCTCATATAGGTAGCATATGTTACACTACAGACCTGAGGTCTCTTTCCTTACCAGTCCATAGAACAGGTTCAGTTTCTGATATATACCGTATTTTTTGCTCTATAAGACTCACTTTTCCCCTCCTAAAAAGTAAGGGGAAATGTGTGTGCTTCTTATGGAGCGAATGCAGGCTGCGCAGCTATCCCAGAAGCCAGAACAGCAAGAGGGATTGCTGCTTTCACTGCGCAGAGATCCCTCTTGCTGTTCTGGCTTCTGAGATTCAGAATTTTTTTTTTCTTGTTTTCCGCCTCCAAAAACTAGGTGCGTCTTGTGGTCTGGTGTGTCTTATAGAGCGAAAAATACGTATGTTTTTGCAGCTAAAAATATGTTTGCCAGCAGAAATTGGTTCAATGAAAGATAATTGCTTTTGCCTTTCTTGGGTGCTTAAACCTTAGATCTGGGATTTTGGTGGGATAGGCAAGCTATTTTTTTTAAGGAGTTCTCCTGATAAGGCATTGATTGTTTGAATTGGCAGAATTCCATTTTTCAATCAGAGTAAATAATAGTTATATGACGGTACTATAAGTTGATTAGTTCATGTTGCTCCAAGCTTTCTTACTTAAATAAGAGACGTCTCTAAAATGCATGATCAATGAAACCACTGTAAGATGAGCAGAATGAGTTTCAGTGAAGGTTTGCTAGGTGTGGTTTTTTTTTTTTTTTAAATCATGTTAATCTCATAATCACAATTTCTCTAATGGGCTGGGAAGGCAAATTCTTGCACACTAACGTTTTGATAGTAAAATTTCTTCCTGGCCTAGACAGCCTGGATGAAATAAACAAAACATTAGAATTAAAACAAGCTTTCTGTTCCTTTCTGGATCTAAGTAATAACAGGTTTGCAAACTGTCACTTTGTATTTAGTCTGTTTCTGTTTGAGGTGTGTTTATGGTCCATTTTGGAGGTTTGAAGTTTCTTGCTCATCCTTGAAGCAGGCAGACAGGTTGTGACTTAAACTTGTGAGTGGCATCAAGGTAAAAATGTTGATGGCTTCTCTGTCTTTCTTTCTTACTCGGAGTAAGGTATGTAGTCCTAAAATAATTATGCACAAAAATCCACACCTTTTGATGAAGCCTTTAAATCAATTGGGTCTGCAGCTAAGAACCAGTTTCCATGACATTTACAAGAACAAGTAACCGTAGGTAAATATCACCTTGTGGCATTACACTGTTGTCAGTCAGTCAAAAAGGGCTGCTGTAGAGCTGTGGCTTTAGAAAGCAGAGCCATCCTGAAATACAGGACATGTGAGGTTTTTCCTTGTGATCTAGTGGTATATACACTTTATGAAATAGGTTCTGTGGAGTTGTGGTGTCACAGCTTAATGAAGTACCTGGAATTATCTTCAGCCCTAACTTTGAAAGTATTTTTTGACAAAGCCCCAGTTTTCAAAAGGGAACTTATCTCAGCCTACAGTTTATCTGTTGGAGATAGCATTCTTTGATTGATGCTTTTGGTTTGAGGTTATAAAATTTTATGTAAGTGGCGGAAGTTACTTGCCTAGCTGAATTTTATGTTTTAGATTATTGTCTTCTACTGTTGAACTGACTAAAGTCATATTATTGCCTTAAATATTGATCTGTTAATACTCCCCCCACTTGATCTGTTAATACTCACCCAAACAGTCTGCTCTTGACATAATAATCTTTCATCCCTTAAAAATTCAGCCCCCACCCTGTCTTTCCCTTCTTTCTTACTTCTTTCTCATCCTTTGCTTCAGGATGAGAACAGAAATCCTACGACGGTGGCACAGCGGCAGTGGGAGGCCCCATTAGCTAAAGTGGTGCTTCAGGTTAAGAACAGTTTCAGGTTAAGAATGGACCTCCAGAACGAATTAAGTTCTTAACCAGAGGTACCACTGTACATAGGTATATATGTATTTTGTTTTTCTAGCTTGATCAAAATTATTTATTATTTCGTAACAGGTAGATAGTTAAGAGCTTAGGTGGCTTCAGCGGCGGGCACCTGGCACCCCCCAGAATTTGACGCCCAGGTGCCTTGCACCCCCAGGCAAAGATGGCCCTGGTTGCATAGGTTGGTAGAAGATGGTTGAAAAGTGGATGCTTTGACTTGCAGTAGCGGTTCCACTAAGGCAGGGGTGTCCAAACTTTTTTCAAAGAGGGCTAGATTTGATGAAGTGGACATGCATAAGGGTTGAACCATTTTGCCTGACCTTTTTTAAGGATTGGTCCACTCAAAGTTGTTGAACTTGAAACTGTAGTCACATACTTTTTGGTGATATTTTCACTGCTAATAACTTAACCTACCAAATTAGCAAAGGATCTACCAGTATATATGAACACATCAGAAGCCTTAAAATTACCATATCTTTATATATATCTAGTCTTGGATCAAGTGCACTCAGTGTGCAGTATTCTAAGTTCTGTATACTCTCATGTGCGTCAAGAACTGTCCCAATGACTGTTGTGATTCTAAGGAAACTCTCCTCACAGCATTTGGGATTTGTCTGACCATTTAAAAAGTGAATGAGAAAGTTTATGCGTATGGAAGTTCTTTGTGAATCAATAGCAGTGGGATGGCTCTGTCCACATGGAGTTGCTGCTACATGAGTTACCCACTCTGATCTAAGGCATGCCCTTTCTTTTAATCATATTTACTTTACTTTCAGGCCTTGATACTTTTGTCTTCAAAAACAGCAGGTCCATGAATTTCAATTCTTTAAGCAGGCCTAAACATGGAAGGAGACTTCTTACATATAACCTACCCACGAACCATAATTAGGGTTCAGCTAATCACGTTGTGTTATGGGTAAACTGTTACAAAGACAAGAGAAAGGTTAGCTATTACAGTGCTGCTTTTCTTTCCACTTGGGTTGCTAGACTACAGCTCCTATCAGTCCCAGCCAGCACAGCCAGTGGTCAGGGATACTGGTAGTAGTAGTCCAGCATCCCATCTGAAGTGCACCATTTTGGCTGTCCCTCATTGTAAAGGTAAAGGTAAAGGGACCCCTGACCATTAGGTCCAGTCGCGGATGACTCTGGGGTTGCGGCACTCATCTTGCTTTGCTGGCCGAGGGAGCTGGTGTACAGCTTCCGGGTCATGTGGCCAGCATGACTAAGCCGCTTCTGGCAAACCAGAGCAGCACACGGAAATGCTGTTTACCTTCCCACCGGAGCAGTACCTATTTATCTACTTGCACTTTGACATGCTTTCGAACTGCTAGGTTGGCAGGAGCTGGGACCGAGCAACGGGAGCTCACCCCATCGTGGGGATTTGAACTGCCGACCTTCTGATCGGCAAGCCCTAGGCTCTGTGGTTTACTCACAGCGCCACCCGCGCCCCTTTGCCCCTCATAATAGGTTGTTCCAGTTCTCCAAAATACTTCACAATGCTTTAATTGCATAACCCTCTCAATCCCAAAGGTTCCATGTGGGACAGAATCGTGTGTGTGTGTGTGTGTGCGTGTAATATACATTGCTATTAAAACCCTAACCAGTTTTTATATTTCTCAAATATTTGGTTTAAAAAAACCACATTGATGGCTACTACTGAACATGGAAACATATTCAAAATACACTTGGCATATTTTGAGTCCTTTCGTAAATGCAGGGTTGATTTTTTGGAATAATTGCTCGACTACGTAGAAGCTTCATAAACTGGTACCTTTGCAAAGAAACTTACTTGTTTAAACTTAGGAGAGGGGTGTGCTTGATGACTTTATTGCCCATCAATTAATGCACAGTTGGAATGTTGGATCAAACATATACATGCTGTGGACCTTTTAGCATGTCATTTGGAGTTTTGTGCAGAAATAATACGGTGTGGCAAGTAAAATGTTCTTCCAGTTAGCAATGCTTGTTCACTCAACACAGGGCTCCAGTCCTGATGCAACAAAGCTTCATTGTACAGAGATGTCAATATGGCACCTTCCCAGGCATTCAAGCCCCCACATATATGTTGGTATTTTTATAAACTAATTCAGCAACTCCTAATGTAATTGGCTGATCCAAGTGCCAGGACAGAGGACAGTTGGGTCTGTTCCAAAGTACAACACTAGTTTACTGGGGGAGGTATTGCTGAAACTTGGGGTACCAAATGTTATTAACTCTGTAGTGAGCACACACCAAGTATAAAGCACTTCAGCAAAATTAGAATGGTTGGTAGTGGAATAAGACAAGCTTGTATCCTGCATATATCTTCAGAATGTTAGATCAACCAGTCTGACCTTGGAATCTGCTGACAAACAGCATTCTGATAATAGTTTGCGTTATTCACCCGCCTCCAAATCATATGGCTTCTGTGAATGGAAAATGTCCAAAGCCTATCGTACATAAGATAGCAGAGTGGAATCATTTTCAGTGGTTGCTTATCTCTTGTCAGTTTAATGCTACTTAATATGAATTCATTGGCTGGAAATATCAGTAGCAGTGAAAAGCCAATGCCAGCTGTTTTTACAGATAGGCAACTTTGAAGTGTTAAGTTGACTTAGCCCCACCCCCCTAACTTGGCCAGAAAAAGCAAACTTCCCTTGGCAAATGTATGGACAGACATCCAACTGACCATAATGGACAGAAGTAACAGTACTGAGGATTTGTGAAGTCCTTTGTATGGAGAAGAGATTCCTTATATTCATACCTGACAAACAGACCAGCCAATAAAATAGATTTAGAGTGTTCCATAAGTACAGATCAGGAAGGGATGGTGGACACCTGTGGAAAGGGGAATGAGTACATTTAGTGTCCACTTAGTTTAGACTTAACTGTGTGTTCTCTTCTAATTTTAAACATAGCACTCTCCTTCTGATTTAATATTTATATCAACAAAATTAGCTTCCATTTCCAGAAAGAACTGTCTAACATAATACCCTGTCTTGCTTAGCATTTTTATTATTTTGTTCTGGCAGATTCCTATTCAGCATCCTCTAATGAAAATGGAGGGAAATCTGAATCGGTGGCCAATTTGCAGCCTCATTCATCCATCAATTCCATCCAGAGCTCCCCTGGTCCAAAGCGCTCTACCAACACACTGAAGAAATGGCTAACCAGTCCAGTACGCCGATTGAATAGTGGAAAGGCAGACAGTAACATCAAAAAGCAGAAGAAAGTGCGCGAAGGAAGGAAAAGCTTTGACCTGGGATCCCCCAAGCCTGGAGACGAGACCACACCTCAGGGAGACAGTGCAGATGAGGTATGGACATAGTTTGATACCTTTTTTTTTAAGAATGCTGACTTGAGCATAAAGCATCCTTTTGTTTGATTCTTCACTTTGTTTTGGAATAAGTTTTGAAATAACTGTAGAAAAGCATCCATCCTTGTATCAAAACTGGGAAAGCCCTATGTCCTCAGTATAAAGAGGATTCTTGTATCACCCCATCCAGACTAGTTACTCCCTAGGCCTCAGCCTTTATGTTTGTTGGCTCCTTACTTCCAAAGCTTGGGCTTGCCTACTGTCCACCATCTTTGCTGTGTGATGTAAAATAACACCATAGATCATGAAGGGAACCAGAGCTCTTGCATTTTTATTTTCCATCACATTTTTCCTGGTCGTTTTGTATAGATTTGTTATCTTCCTTTTGCAGCTGCAGATATGGATGCATTTATGGGTATTTTATGACTGCTTTAATAGCTGCTCAAAGCATTTTAAATTATTCTATTGGAGCTGCATTTAAGGTGTTGCTCTGCCAATAGTGAGAGTGATGCAGGAATGCTATAAATCAAGAAATAGAACTAGGTTGCTGGAAGGAGCTAGTGTGCTCATTCAAATATATGCCCAGGAATGTAGCAGGCTCAAAAAAGGAGGAGGAGGAAGAGGAGGAGGAGGAGGAGGTTTTTTTCATGCCTGACAGCCGGATCCAGTTCAGTGAGGAACTTGAGAACTGGTTAGCAGAACATTTGCTATTTTAAGCAGCATGGTGGTCTTTCCTGAGCAAATTTGAAGTCCTGATGCTGCAGTGAATTACTTATTGTAGATCCACTTGCCCCTTTAAAGGAAATAATGTTTTATGTAGATGTTAATATGTGGGTTAGAGAATTGCATGGGACTCCCTTATGTGGGGAATTCCCTTTCTACCTCACTAGGCATCAGAGGGGACAGGCTAGATAAATATTCTTTTTATATCTGTCACAACAACCCATTCCTCTGTCTGAAATGGATTTGTTCTGATTATGGAGTTCCAACACTATAAACGTATTATGGGAGGGACTCTTTCATTCTATCCAACTTTGCCTGTTCATAATGAAATTTCCCTTGCTTTCAGAAGAGCAAGAAAGGTTGGGGCGAAGATGAGCCAGATGAAGAATCTCATACACCACTCCCTCCTCCTATGAAGATTTTTGATAATGATCCCACACAAGATGACATGGTAGGACCCGGGTCTTTTTTTCATTTTTTCCCTCAGAATAACTTTGTGTTCTTTTGTGGTGTTGTTGTTTTTTTTTAAAAAAAAAAAAAAAACCTCCTGGAATCCAAGGAACCAGGCATGGTGTTTCAGTAGGGTACTATATATTGAAATTTGTTATTTTACACCCTCACTTTGTATCCGGAAGGAATGGCACTGAGCAATCTGTTTTCAAGGCCATTGTTGCAACGCTCAAGGATATTTTCCCTTTCCTTTCCCTCCTGTCATCATCAGAATATTTGTGACTTAGTCTGCTTACCTTTGTAGCTTGATTTTTTAATGTATTTTGCATTTCATGCCTTTTCTGTAGAGCAGTTGTTACGTTCAGAAGAAAGCTTTCTATGTGAACTTGCCTGCTGAGGAATTTCTGGACCTTGTGGGTGCTTCTGGGGTGTATTAGAATACGAGTGTTTGGTTCAGATGGGGCCCCTTCCACCTCTACAATTCTATGATTCTATTATCTGTTTCGCCTCACCATTTCTTTACATGAACTGAGAGTTAGTGCTAAAACGTAACCAATACTTGCCCTGCAATACGCTGCTGCAAGGAAAGATTTGTCAGTGGGTGGGCAAACTTTCTTTCAGGGAAGCCTGCCTACTGTTACCGGTATTCTGACTGAGAAGTTCTTGATAAACTTCCAAGGAACTTTTGGGTTTCCCAGAATACTTCTTAAAACCACTGTGGTACAGCAACAGCCATACATGTAGTATTCTAGCATGATGCTGGTGTTGTCTCCACCTGTGTTGCAGAGAAATTGGGCAAGAAAAGGTGATTGCGGCAATAACTTCTAATGGCGCGGTGTGTGGTGCACGTTGTGCCCAAGGTTTGAAAAACTTCATCATGGGACTGGATATATGAGTCATAATGTTGCCAGCAGGGGCCTCTGAAGTAGATATGCAGTAGTAGACTGAGTGTTCTACAGTCAATATCGTTTCAGTATGATGCAAACAGCAGATTCTCTCTTAAAGTTCACCCAATATATATATAGTTCAGGTCACCCTATCTCAAAAAAATACTGTAGGGCTGGAAAGATGCAGGAAGGGGGAACCAAAATGATCAGGGATGCAGCTGGAAGAGGGGCGATAAAATCTGGGGTTTTAAAGTATAGAAAAAATCAATGAAGCGAGCACAGGATGACATCTTATACTTGGTGTAGCAAACATGGATGCAGAGTATCTTTCTATTAGTACTAGAACCCTTGGTTATCCAATGGAACTGATTAACAAGAGATCTGACGCAAACAAAATAGTACCCATAAAGACATAATATAATTAGTTTATGAAATTCAGTGTCATGGTGTGACAAAAGACACTGGCTTAGATAGCTTTAAAGGGGGATACATATGAATTCATACTCATGGGGCCATATTCAGCTGAATTGTTGTACTAGCACAACAATTCCTGCCAGTGCTAAGGGACTTACGGTATGTCCTAGAACAGTGTGCAAGGGGAGGGAAAGGGATATTTTTGTTAGGCAAGCAGGAGTACTTGTGCTGATGGAGTGATCTCCTTAGCACTATGTGGAATGCAACATGGGGAATAAGTCTTATCAAGGATGACTATTCATGATGTCCATATGCAGCCTTCAGTTGCAGAGGCAGTATGTCACTGAGTACCAGCTGCTTATGGTGTTGCCAAAGGCCTACTGGGAAAAGCAGGATACTTAAATAGAACTTTGATCTGATCCAGCAGGGCTCTTAAGTGCATATACCCATGTGAATGAATGCTTGTAGTGATAAAGTACAGGTGGACCTCCACTTGCTAAGCCATGTACCTGAGCAACTTCCATTGTGATCTGGGAGGTTATTAAGAACAACAGTGTAATCTCTCACAAGAGCAAGATGCGCTTGTTGACGTGACTTGTGATGGTTCATTGAAATCATTTTTCAAAGAATGTAGGCTGGGCCAATTCTGGATGAAAGTTTTTGCTGATTATAAGAAGTTTGGTGAAAAAGCTTTGAAATATCTAGTTCCCTTCTGTTCCACTTATCTTTGCAGATACATGCATAGAAATTGGCTTGATATTGAATCAGATTTGAGAATGAAAGTAGGAAATATTGAACCAGATGTGGAAGGGATTGTTTGGGATAAAAAGATGCCCATCACATTTAGGTTTAGTGTGTATTTAACATCTTGTTGGGAGCCACACAGCGTGGCTGGGGTAACCAGCCAGATGGGTGGCATATAAAATGTAGGCATATAAATTAGGTTTAGTAGCTGCTAGACATGTCATAATTTGTTCACTTGTACTATACTTTAATAAGGGACGCGGGTGGCACTGTGGGTTAAACCACAGAGCCTAGGATTTGCCAATCAGTAGGTCGGCGGTTCAAATCCCTGCAACGGGGTGAGCACCCATTCCTTGATCCCTGCTCCTGCCAACCTAGCAGTTCGAAAGCACGTCAAAGTGCAAGTAGATAAATAGGGAAGGTAAACGGCGGGAAGGTAAACGGCGGGAAGGTAAACGGCGGGAAGGTAAACGGCGTTTCCGTGCGCTGCTCTGGTTCGCCAGAAGCGGCTTAGTCATGCTGGCCACATGACCCGGAAGCTGTACGCCAGCTCCCTCGGCCAATAAAGTGAGATGAGTGCGCAACCCCAGAGTCGGCCACGACTGGACCTAATGGTCAGGGGTCCCTTTACCTTTAGCTTACTATAATAAAATAAAAATTGTCTCCCCCACCAAAAACTAAATCTTTGCCATTTCAGCGTGGTAAAAACTGTTTTTAGTATACCTAAAATCCATTGCTTACTAGGGGCTACCCCACATTTTCTTCAAAAAAATTGCTTTGCCAAAGTAACTACCATAAAGTTATCAAAATTTTCAAAAGTAGGGGGTCTGTGGCTTGGCTTTTGAAAAATAGGGGGTCCTCAGTAATTAGTTAATTGGGAACCACCGCCATAGACTGTTGCTCTATGGAGAGAGGGCTTGCGGATCATTGGGAGTCCTTCATTTCCCATCAGTGTAGTCAAGCTGTTTTTAATTGTGGCTAGGTGTGATGACCCTAAAAGAGGCATGGACAGGCCTTGTGCTTTAAATGTTATTTCATACTTGATAGTGTGACCTTGTAGTTGTGCGAGCATTCTGCAGTCCCTGCATTACCTTGATTCGTTCATTGGAACACAGAGTGCTCAGTTTTCTGGATGTACTAGAGTGATAAAAAGTGCCTTGCTATAGATTACCGTATATTTGCAGCTTGCTGAAGAGTGGTGTAGTAACTGGCATGTTGGTTTGGAGTCAAACTACTCATAATGTGAGTGGTTTCCCAAGGTTTTCCCCTCCCACCAAAGCAGCTGCAATAAACTTTTATCTGGCTTAATAGGGGGAGGGGGACTATGAGAAGTTGAAAGGGGAAATGCTTATCTGTTTTCCTGAAGGCCATTTTAAAAAAAATAGATCTCTCCTCCTCACCCCACAAAAAAAAAATGTTTTGCCTTGTAGGGGGAAATGTATGCATGCCTGTCTTTTCTTCCTTAAAGCAAATAGCAACTGGGTGAGGTAATTTTGATGAGACAAATGCCCCACAGGGAAGATGATAAGTGCCCCCCCCCCCGACATGAACCACAGCTATTCTGGTTGTAAACAAAACTACTTTGGCCATATTGAGACTCCAAGCATCACATGAAGTTTAACCCTAAGCATTGAGGCTGAAATCCACATGGGTTGGAGGGAACCCTTAAACTGTAGTCTAGTCACTTTGTCATATAACTTTTGAAGAAAGCAGTCTTGAGTATCTTCCATAATCAGAAGATAGAAAAGTGAATGATGTGGTTACACTTCTCTTGAAGGGAAATACAGTAAAATGGTATACACGAGGAGGATTAAATCTCCAGAGTGAAGAAGAGCCTTTTACTGTGTTTCCTCCCTTAAATACATTTCCAGTAACCTGTATTATTAATTTCTTTTTAAGGCTTTTCCTAAGCTGAGATATCAGGCAGTGATATGGATTTTCTGAAATATATTGAGTTGGAAAATTTTCCGAAAATGTTTAGATCACTCTGGAAAATGATCTCATTTAGCAAGTTATTTTGCTTGTATTTGGGAAACAAAGCTTAAAACTTTTGAAACTGCCAGACTTATCTAGTATTACAACTGGTATCCATTCATTGCTAATGAGTTTAAGAAATGGAAATGTTTATGTGGAAGAACAGAGCACTGGAACATTTTTCCACCTCACGTCACTCAGATTGGTCGCCATAAGGTAACTCCTCTGTGCTGTATTTTGAAGTAACCTTTACGGTTATTTGGAAGTCTGTTCTCACCGACTTTAATTTGAGTTGCTGATTGGCTCTAAGTGAATGATAAGGTATCAGAGGAGAATGACAAGATGTCTACTGTAGGTATTCTTAGGGATAAAGCGACTAGAGTGATACATCACTCAGCAGCAGTTCCTAAGGAGCCTTCAGCTGTCAGTTCTGGCTGACTTTCAGACAATAGTCTGCTTTATTGAGATAGCTACCTGCCTGATATTTACTGTCACTTCTCCGAGTTCAATTTAGCAACACTTACTAATTTCACTGGATTTCTCTTGGTGCTTGATTGCCTTTATTCTTCTCCCCTCTGCTACACCTGTGAAGTTGATTAAACTTTGTTAATCCTAGTAGTTTGCTTTTAAAGCTCCATCTGCCCTTATAGAATTCAGGTGGCAAATATGCAAGTTGTATGCAATCTCCAGACTATGCATATTTCTGTAGTTTTTCCACATAGTCAAAACTGGACAGTACCAGGGCCTAGAGTAGTCGAGGTCAAAGGAATCCATGGCAATGCCACATTGGGTCCAGAATTCTTTTGATTGGTGCCCAGTACTCTAGGATTGGGCATATTAACGATATCTGCCTCCTCATTTAGCTATAGTACAGTTGGCGAACTTCAATGGCTTTGAAGGAAAAGGAATGGCCTGGGCATTTGCATCCACCACATGCGAACAACTTCTGTCTTCACCCAAGGTCCAGTTCTGCTGAAGAACTGGCAGGATGAGTCTTTTCTGTCGGCCTCATTCCTCACATCATAAACGAAATGACACGGGGAGGTGTTCTTGGGTGTTCTTCTTGCTTCAGAGTATTATGCACCTTGCTTTAAAAACAACAGCCTGCCACCACCCAAAATCTAGTCTTCAGGATAGGTGGGAAAGATTGCAAACCTAGTAAGAATGTATTTTAAAGCTGTTTTAAGATTTGGAGGATCTCTCTGTACTGCTTCAGATATTTCTCTTTTCCTGTCTTGGAAAGGAATAGGAGAGAGAGAGAGAGAGAGAGGACCTCCAATGGCCTTCTAAGTGTGGCACACATAGCTTACAGTCTAAGTTTGGGGAGGAAATGCATATGTTTTCTCTACACATACTTACATTTGACAGTTTTGGTATTGTAAAGAAGGGTACCACTGATACTTTGATCTATCTTTGCCACTCAAGTTTTTAAAGTTGACAGCAAGGAGAAATAACAGTCCAAAGTGTTTTCCATTTTTGAATCTTTGGCAATAAATTGTACACCAAGTAGAATTTCATAATAACATGAAGTTATTGCAAAACATTACAATGAAGTGCTGAGCTTGTCAAATCCCTAGTCTGATCCAGCCTGCCGTTGTATTGTACTCTATAGGAGTGAGCTTAGCAAGAGAAAGGGATGGATTCTGCATTCCCTGGGGGAAAGGGTTGCTCCCTTCACCCACCGCTGCTTGTTCCTGAAGTAGCACAAAAATCTTGGGAGATTTCACAATATAGAAACAGGAGCCAAACTGCTCTTTTAATTATTCTTTGGCTCTTCTTTGTGACTAAGTGGTGGTCTTTAGAAGAACCCCTTCAGACATACATTTTACCCATAATCCCAGAGCAGGTTATGTGCTTTGCCAGTCTGTTGCTGAGTGCTGCTGCCTTTTGTATGTCATGACCTCCCCTCAACCCTTCATGCTCCTGTCATGTCCCTCCCCCCTCCCCCCGCTGCTTGTGCCCCATTGTGTGACCTCAAACTGCTAGCCTTTTGGCTTTCCTAGTTCCTTCTCATTCCTGCTAACCTGCTGTTCCTTTGCAAACTGGTGTCTTGCAGTCCTCCTCTTTGCTAGCTGCTCGACAGAGCATCTCCGATGTCCCAACTGCAGCGGATCTTGTCAGTGCAATAGAAAAACTGGTCAAAAGCAAGCTGGTAAGTGTGAAGACCTAGGATCCCATGAAGAGAAACGTCCTAGTTGAGCAACACCGTAATTCAGCTGCTGGTCATATTGCTGACTATCCTCACCACTGAGTAGCTAATTGCAGTTCCATGCTGGTTCTATCGTCAACTAGTTGCTAGAGTTAAAGTGCAGTAAAACCATTTTTATTTTTTATTTTTTGCAAATGACTTGATTCGTTGACATATTCCTGATAACATCAGCGGGCTATAGTATAGTCCCTAACATCTGTTACTTACCTGGTAAATTTCTAGGGGTGTGATTGCAGAACAAGTATTTTTCCTTTTAAAATGTTTTATTTCTTTTACAATATTCAGTCAAGTGCTATGCTGTGTCGAATCTGTCATTTTTGTGCTTGTTTTTTAAAAAACACTAGGCATATTAGAAGGTTGTTGTTTCATGTATCCCCTCCCCCCCCCCCAAAAAAAATGAGCCACTTTTGGAAAACTTGGTTCAAGGGCTGTTCAGTATATGGTTCATGAAGCAATATTTTCAATTTAATGTCCCACCTTAGTTGTAGACACTCCAGGTGGTTTACAGTAATGAATACAGTAACAAATAATCCTAGGCAGCTTAATTCAGTTGGGCAAACTAAAGCTGCTATCTTATCTACCTTTGCTTGGGAGCATGTGCTGTACAACTCAGTGGGACATGTCAAAGGAACATGCATAAAATTGAGTTGTATTACTTAAATAAAGAAACAACTTCTTGGGTCAGACTTGCTTGTTGCATTATTACATCACCTTTATCATAGCTAAGCTCCATTTTCATTTTCAGATGGAGGTTGATGTTTCTTTTTAAAATCTATCTATACTAGTAAGGTCAGCCATCTCTTAGTCCTGGATACAACTTGACTAGCTTACCATGGTTTAATTGGCTTGAGAACAGCACTTATGCCTTTGTGAACTCTTCTTCCTCTCTCCTTACCACCTACCCTTCCATTGGTGATTTCAATGCTGATATTCTGACTTGGTAAATCACAGAATTCCATGACAGCTGATCTAGAAAACCAGTTTAAGCACTGCTTACTAGTAAGAATCTAATATAGGAAATGGAAAGCTCATTTTGCAAATAGTTACATAAATTGCCATTCAGGCAATACACTTTGTACTTTTTTAGAATCCAAGATGCTGCGCTTCTGTGTCTTGAAATAAAAAAAATAAGAATTCAATCTCAGATGGGATAATGGTATTTCTGTTAAATGAAACAAGTTTTGTCTTGAGTGTTTTGTATACAGGAATAAATTAAATATTTAAATGGCTCATTTTAGCCAGCTTCTTCTAGTGTGATGTTAGGTATTACAAATCAGCAGCCCTCTTCCACTGTTGGTATCCCTCAGTTTCTTCCCTTCCTATTTTCCCCATTAAAACAAAAGGGAGAGATTTGGTTTTCTGCGCAAATGTGGAATAAGAACAAAATAGTTGCATGACCCCACAATCACCTATTTGCATCTGAGGGGAATCTACCTTTTACTGCGAATTAGGTATCATTTGGTTTGGGTCTAACCAAATCCATGATACCTGACTAGCCTAAAAGTGTGCCACAGAGCAGATCTGCAGATGGGATGTACAAAACACTTAGGGGAAAAGTGGGGACCAGCTTCAGGAAGCACCCAGCACAGATATACTGTAACCTTTTAACATTTATCCTATTCAGGAGGTCTTCAGAATATTTAGGAAAACTTTGGAATGAATGAGATGTTCTTAGCTTGTAAACTGCTGTACTGAATCAAGCCAGTTCTATTCTTCTGTCTTCCCCCAATCAGCCTAAACAAATTAAATGTCACCGTGGGGTACATTTTAAGAAAAGTTAAGGGTCCCGTCCCCCCGCTTACTAATTATTGCAAATACAGATTCCCTGAGGAAGTAGCTATAGAAATAGCTATATAGTCAATCTGTTAAGATTTTCTGTTGAATCCTTTGGCTTTTTTCTTATTTTTAAGACATTAGAAGGAGGCTCCTACCGGGGAAGCTTAAAGGATTCCACTGGATGCTTGAACGAAAATGTGACACCTTCAACTCCTCCTTCAAGAAACCTTGAAGAAGAACAAAAAGCCAAAGCTATGAGAGGCAGGATGTAAGTAAACTTTGGTTATTTTTTTTCAAGTCAGTATTTAAAATTTGTGTTTTTAATGCAGAAGAATGCCCCTTATACATGACCTCAGAACCGGTGGATAAAGCCTATAGTGGTGAAGCTCTGGGCATTAGCCAGTAGGCTCCTTCAACAACTGACTTTGCTCTGATTCAGAAGAAGTTATGCTGAAACCACAGAACCAATTAAAGCTCTCCCAGGAACAGTTTTATAAACCATGGTGATGGCATTCTTAAAACTAATTCCTCTGTTCTTAATATGTTATAGAGGTAATTCGCAGCTTGCGCTTGTAAACTTACATGATTGCAGTTTTGTGAAATTGAGGGGGGAATAAATAAATGGAGAGGGTAGGAAATCCACCATTCCCCGCTCCCCGTTTATTTAGTCCCCCATCCGCCACTGCCACCACCACACACAACTGCACTTGCAGGCTTGCCAAGCTTTGGGAAGAAGGCTCAAGGGTTCTGGCAGTGTCCTAGAGCCCTGGTGTGACCTTCCTAGAACCCAGCAAGCAGCCCTCCACTTTGAAGAGGCTCCTGGCTTTATGCATTTTGCGTTCACACTTGAACCTCTAGAACAGGCTTCCTCAAACTCTGCCCTCCGGATGTTTTTGGCCTACAACTCTCATGATCCCTAGCTAGCAGGACCAGTGGTCAGGGATGATGGGAACTGTAGTCTCAAAACACCTGGAGGGCCGAGTTTGAGGAAGCCTGCTCTAGAACCAAGCCCTCTTGTAAGATGCAAGTTAACTGTATATGTCTTCACCCACTATTTCCAATAGAGCAACCAGTGACATTAAAGTATGTAATGAGAGTTGAAAGAAGTTGGTTGCTTTGGTGGCTTTGAATCCTCTTGTACCACCATATAATTTTATTTTTTTTACAGTGCATGCCTTTGGTGTGGGAATTGCCTGTTTATAATCAACCTGAGCTGCCCTGATATTGCCCGACTCAGATGAGAGTCTACTTAGTGAAAAGTCTACTACTACTACTTAGTCTACTAGTGAAAATAGTTGCTGACCATGTATACGTGACGTATATTTAACCTGGCTGCTACAATATGCTCCTCTTTTGAATTTTAGGTTTGTTTTAAATGAACTTGTACAGACAGAGAAGGACTATGTCAAAGACTTAGGAATTGTGGTGGAGGTGAGTAAAATAATCTATATTGGGTATATATTCTTACTGTGGCTTCTCAAATTGAGTAATATTCTAACACTATAATTTTCATGAACCAAAACCAGATAATTTTATCTGTCATCTGAGGGCACAGAAGAAATGTTTTAATGCTGTCTTTTTGCACTTCTTTCAGGTTTAATTGCTCCCTTCCATGGATATAGAATAAGTCTCATTTGAATATGATGTGTATCTCAAAAATATAACAAAAATCTGGAATTTGAAATTTGCTTTTTTAAATTTATTTTTTATAATTTCCTTAAAGGGATTCATGAAAAGGATAGAAGAAAAAGGTGTTCCTGAAGACATGAAAGGGAAAGACAAGATAGTGTTCGGTAACATTCACCAGATCTATGACTGGCACAAAGAGTAAGTCTGCAGTCAGCTTTTAACTGACTATTGCTAAAATGCATAGACTTCTTATATACATAGACATTTTACTTGGCCTGAACTACTATACTACATCCCCTCACCCTCTGGGAGAAGTTCATTGTGAGTTAATGTTCTATAGCTAGTAGCAGCAATCAGCATTTCATTCAGTGCCACAAGGTATGTGATTCTGAGCATTTGTTATACCCCAAGAGGTCTCTTGCAAGCTTCAAGCAAAAACTCTAGCGTCTAGTGCCATAGATGTTAGTTGACTGAATATTATGACTTACAGGACACAGCACTGTTCTGGCCTCTTACTCTAGTATTGCCTCTTTTACTCAGTAATTGCTGAAATTATTTTTCTATGCCTCCCATTATTTGTTAGTTGCACCCATGATGAGGCTCTGTAAAATCCTTCATTTAAAATCAAATGAACATATGTTATTGGAGAATCTCAGGGTTGCAAATTGGTTGCAAAGATGAACTTTCGATGTATTATATGTGCAGAAAGGAAATAGTTAAAAAATGCAGGTGGTGGCAGGGATAAATTCCATGGAACAGAGATGTCTGATAATTGACTCCTGTTTTCACAACCTTTTCCTAAGAATTATGGTCAATTATCCCTATTTCTTTGCAACAGGAAGACTGGACTGGGGCTATCTTCATTAACAGATGAACAGCAAGGTTCTCAGTATTCGGAGGAGGATATTGCATGCCAACGGATGGGCTTTTTATATTTACTAGTTCCTCATTTGCAATTAAATTCTCTTAACCATTAGCAGGATGATGCAGGCTAAGCTATTCAGAAGTAACCGATCTTATATGAGGGTAGTTTTATCTGTGATGCAAGACAAAATCAGATAAAACTATATAGTATGGTAGTGAAAAGTACTGAGAGAGACTTTGTGAATAGCTGTGTATTTTTTTATTGCAGTTTCTTTCTCGCTGAACTGGAAAAGTGCCTTCAAGAGCATGACCGTTTAGCACAGCTCTTCATCAAACATGTGAGTTACATGCTAGTCCTTTTAAAAAACGGAAAGAGCTCCTAAATATGTCCCTGTTGTACTGATTGGATATTTTAATTACACACACACACCCCCCAAATGAGGATAGGAATAATACCTGGATTTCCCTCAAGCCATAAAATGGGATGTTTGAGTGGAGTATTTATTTTACTTTTCCAGAATGAAAGTTATTTTCCTTCAATATCCACAAAATTGTCTTAACTAAAGCCATAATTGTAATAATATTGTGTTTTACTTAATTGCTTCTGTTAAAACTTGGCTGGAAATGTACCCACCACCCCAAATGCTGCTTCAAATACTGTTTAGCTGCTTACTTCCTGGCTACAACCTTTGTATATTTGTACAGGATGTGTGTCTTCAATAACAGAGCTAAACTAACACAGATGTATACCTCAGCAATTTCTAATAATACATTGCTTATTCAACAGTCTACTTTTTTTACACTTCAACTAGGATTATAGAACAAGTGCCTCCTTAGTAATAGTTTGATGAGTTTGGACCTGGATTAATATCCTATATCAATCACATACTTGCTGGCTGGCTTTGAGCATGTCCTCATCTTTTGGCTTGAGGAAGTAATAATAGTGTAAGGCCATTTGACGCAGGAGCCCATGAACTATCTCTTTGTATATTGAAGATTCTAGTTGACTGTACCACCTATTTGCTTTTGTACAGCCAATGAGCCAAGGAGCTCTGTTCCTGTCCTCTCAGCAGCAGCACTATGGCAGTGCCTAGCTGCTTCAGAAAGCTAACCGGAGAGATATGGAAGTTGCAGCAAAATGAAAGCAGCAGTGGCATGTGTGGCATGTTTCCTGACAAGCAATCATGCAGTCTTACCCTTCTTGAACAATTGCCTGAATCTGATGTCCACATGGGGCGACCCACTCACACATTATCTTTGGGAGGAACCAGGGTGCTTGTGCTTCGGGTTTAGGAACTGGACTTTAGTTTTATCTTGCTTTCCTCATTCTTTTTCCAAAAGTTGGTGTCTGTACACAGTCCTTTGATCAGGTGATAGTAGACAGTAAAATTAAAACAAGGAAAATAAATACTCCCTAAGACCGTCTGTGCTGTGGCTGACAAGAATAATTAAATTTGCTTTCTGTCACTGTCCATGCAGTGGTAAAAGCTTTAGTCTGGGCTTAGACTAAGAAAACTATGCAAATTTTGCTTTTACAGGAGAGGCGATTACACATGTATGTGGTGTACTGTCAAAACAAACCAAAATCTGAATATATAGTAGCGGAATGTGGTGCATATTTTGAGGTAAGGTTTGGCCTTCATTCCTTATTCATGTTGCAGCTTAAAATACACCTGACAGGATCTCTTCTCCCCTCTCATATTTGCACACACATTCCTACAGCTGTGTCAGCAAGCTTATCCCATTTGGATTAGTGGCTTTCCCCCTTTCTGTCTTTGCTTTCCAAGTAAATTCTGTCTTAGATTTAGCAGTGTGTTCTTTCTCGTGTGCCCCACCTGATTCCCTGTACATTTGTTGCTGGTAGGACCAGGCAGTTTGTGGGGGGCTGTCTTACTTACCTGTGGTATCAATTTTTTTGTTTGGTAAAGCATATTTATGCAAATAGTAAGGGGTACGGCAAGCTCTTCACCTGCCACTTAGAGTCAAAGTTAGCTCTGAAAGAAAACAGGTGGAATAGATACAGATGAAAAGTTACGCCATAATTAAATTAGTTCATTCTTAAAGTGCAAAAATACTCTTTATTAGAAAGTTTTGTCATTTACCTCATTGTTTTAACAGTTGCATGGATGATTGGCACATATTGTAGCAGGTGTGAGGAACTGAGGGTGGGTGGGTGTGCTTGCACACACACATACAAATATGGAGAATGATACCAGAAGTTAAAGGAAGAGAGCAACCCCTCCATATTTTATGGTTCCTAAACCGTTTTATGAAAGGATTCCATTTATGTCTGTCTCAAGGTCTAGAAACTGCCTCAAATATTAAATTTAAAAATTCTAACATTTCTGCTTAAAATCCTTTTTTTTTTTAAAGCAACATTTCTGCCATGTAAGCTGTTAACAACTATTCGAGTTTCATTCCCTTTGGTTTGGGGGTTGTTTCATTCCATTTAATTGACAGATAGTGCCAGTATTCTTTCCAGAAAATTTTTGTACCCGTTTCTGAAGATGTTTCATGCTTGATACATTCACTTTAACCTCCTTTTCTGCCCACCCACCCACTCAACAAGAAGAGTAAAGGAAAATTATATTAATCTGTACAATACTAATCTTAATTGTTACGGGCCTATTGTAGTAACATTTGGACTAGTCTAACTGTTCGGTTTGGAAAGATGGGCTAGTCAACATGTCATAGATGACTATAATCTCAGGGAATTGACAGAAGGCATATGTTACAAAATTTTGCTAAAACTAAGTAACGCATAGTCTGGTCAGTGCTTGGATGGGGACCCCTTGAGTTTCCTTGGAAGAAAGACAAGATATAAATAAGGTTTTTTTTGTTTGTTGATATTGCCTACTTTTTGTTTTCTAGGAGGTGCAACAAGAAATAAACCAACGGCTAACTCTCAGTGACTTCTTAATAAAGCCCATTCAAAGAATAACCAAGTACCAGCTGCTACTCAAGGTGAAATATACCAGTGAATTGTTGTGTCTAGGAAAAAGGTTATCCAAATACCTGTATACTGATAATGGCAAAAAAAAAAACCAACCCAGTTGCTGTAGCAGGCTAAACCACAATGCTCCCTGGAGCATTGTATGTATACTGGAGCTTTACTTGTTTGTTTCCCCCCATACTGCATCAAAGCTATTGCAGTACAGGGAGCATGCACTGTGAAGGGTTGAGTGGATGGGGTGTTTTCCAGGTGCCCTATAGAGACCATTTAAATTTGAAATGTACGGTTTACATGTTCAGCATTCAAAAAGCCTTCAGATTCAATCATGCATAACAAAATTACTGTAGATCACAATAAAATTTGTAAATGCACACATTTTGTTTCAGTCTTGTGTTCTATTTGCTCATCAGTTAGGACCTTTATGTCTATAAATGGGTGGCACTTTTAAACCGCAGCATAGACTCACCTAAAGTTAGTGGTCTCATGTGTCTTTATTCCTTAACATCTCGGGAGGGTTTGGAACCTTGCCACGCAAAATCATTTCCACAAGTAAGCAAGTATGCTTTCAAAGGGGAAAATATCAATATGTATTCTTGTTAATTATTTTTAAGAGGATGTTTTTCATTCCTGTAGGATTTTCTAAAATACAGTGAAAAAGCTGGGCTGGAATGTTCAGAGACAGAGGTATGGACTTTTATCTACTGTCTTTTCTCTTTTGTATTGTTTTTACTGAATGATTATAATGTGTTCATGTTGCAAGCTGGCTTGGGTGTTTGTATATTAACAGAAAGTCAAGATACCAAAAAAGTATATGAGTGATTTTCATATGGTGAAACCAGTAAGAAGAAGAAAAATGATTTTTTTATTGTTTACTCCCCTCCCCACCCCACCTCCACTGCCTTTAAATACTTGCTTTTATGCTGTATTCATTTTCAATAATGTTTAATGTAAAATGTCAACTCGGGCTAAAATTAGTGAATGAAAATCTAGCCTTATGAGCAGCAAATTGAATATCCTTACTTTAGACTTTCCTTGCCCTCTTCCTTTGATCATCAAGGATAGTTGCAATTGACACAAGGTAACATTTGATATGATGCATTAATTAAAAACACAGTTACAAATTTGGAAGACACAAGTTCGGATACCAGCCTAGAACTTGCAAAGGGTCTTTCAGTAGACCAAGATGTTGCTTGATGTCACTTCCATCGGTCCCAGGCAGCATCGCCCCCTCCAGGAGTTGTGATCCAACAGCTGGAGGGGACCGTGTTGGCTACCAAACAGTATTTGTTCAGATAATTTTATTGAAGTCCCTTTCAAGCATTCTCCACATGCTCACCTTTGTGTTGAATGGAGCTTTACTGCCCCTTCCTGCCATCAGTTCATGGGGGGGGGGCGGAGTCTGAAGTGGGGAGCTTTCTCTTTATGCATAGGTTCACTCTGTCCCATACTGCAGTAGTTGCCGATAATTAGATCAGTGGACACATTTTGAATTCTGAGAGAGTGCACCATGGGAGCATGGCATAACACAAAATTAGACAATACAATCAGATGGAGCTTTTCCCTCATCCACAGGTCTTGAACAGGAGTTCAAAATCCTTTTCCTATGTCCAAAACCAACCCTTCTGTAGCCCCACTTAAAGGCAGGCTGTGGAGCTATGGCTTCATCAGTGCTTGCATTTGGTAAAGTTAATGGGGCTTGCTGAGAGTTAATGGTCTCTAGATGGTTTGAGGCAAAGGCAGCTTCATATGACTGGCTTGCAAGGTAGTAATGGATTCAATTCCTGCCCCACCTGTGGTTGGCTTCACTGAACCACTTTCACCCCACAGCCAAAACAAGGAAGGCTCTTCTTGCTCTGGTCACTTTGGGCATTTCCTGTGTACAGCAGGCATCTACATGGGTGGGGATTGTGGTCAGTCCTTGGTGGCAATAATTGTGCCTGCTAGAATTATTTTGTAGGTGGATTTTTGGGTCACACTGTAGGTGTGATGGGAAGCCATATTTGAAGTTCCACTGTCTAGCTGCTTTAGTAATTTGTTATTTTGTTGTTAAGTCTTTTAGTCATTTAGTCATGTCCGACTCTTCATGACCCCATGGACCAGAGCACACCAGGCAAAATAAGCATTGACCCTCTTGCTTGAGCGGTCTTGAGCTATTTGCTCCTCTGACATCTTTCTACAAGATGCCCACTTTCAGACTCTGGCCTCTGTACCATGGATGGAAGGGTCAATACGTGGTTTGCCCTACCTTGAGTAGAGTAGCACACTAGATGCCCTTTCATTTCCTTCCAGTTCTGATTATGTATTGCCTCTCTCCAATAGAAAGCTGTGGAGCTGATGTGCCTTGTTCCTAAACGCTGCAATGACATGATGAACCTGGGTCGTCTTCAGGGCTTTGAGGTAGAAGTCAATATTTTTAAATGTGGATGTAATAGTACAATTGTTGACACTAATAGCTGTGTCTCATTGGAATAGCCCAACTGCATTTTAGAAAGGGGGGGGGAGTTGTGTGAACTTTCTTCCATAAAATGGTGGGTATGATATGCTTAAACTTTCTGCTTTGAGTCTTACCCAGGAAGGAAGTTTCGTTTGTACACTTGTGGGCATGAGTGTGCTCTTACACATGTGCATACACACACACAGCTGAACAGAGACTGTTTAATCATTTCCTTTGGCACCTGTAATCACATAGCAAGCAGTTTCTTATGCCTGGTGCCTTTTACCTTTGCTGTTGTTGTTGAAGGCATCACTGTGACTCTCAGTCCAGTGAAACCTTGAAGCTTCTATGTAGTATTGTGTTGAAGTTGTTGTAGCTTATGGATACAGTGGTGCCTCGCAAGACGAACGCCTCGCAAAACGAAAAACTCGCAAGACGAAAGAGTTTTCCATTTTTGAGTCGTTCCGCAAGACGAATTTCCCTATCGGCTTGCTTCGCAAGAAGAAAGCCCATAGGGAAATCTCCGGGGACCTCTTTTAAATGCTGGCGGTGGGGAGCAAAGCCTTTCGCCCCCCCCTCCGGCCTTCAGAAGAGGTCCAGGAAGGCTGGTGGGGGCCGAAAGGCTTTGCTCTCCACCGCCAGCATTTTAAAAGCCGTCCGGGATAGCAGGAAAGCACGGTGGAAAGAAAAGCCCTTGTCCCTCCCCCCCCAGCCTTCAGAAGAGGTCGGGGGACAGACTGTCCCCGGACCTGGTCTGAAGGCGGTTTCCATAGGAACGCATTGATTGATTTTCAATGCATTCCTATGGGAAACCGTGCTTCGCAAGACGAAAAACTCGCAAGAAGAAAAAACTTGCGGAACGAATTAATTTCGTCTTGCGAGGCACCACTGTAATTTCCCTGTTACTCCTGATTCTCCACTGTGGGATTGCTTAATTTATAAGTCATTTTGAGTAAAACTTCAGGCATCTGCTTCAGAGTCACCAATGTGGAAATCTTACATATGGCAGGGCATTGGACTGAATCCCTTATCACACATACAATATAGTATGGTGTGGGAGATATGCACATACACCTGTATGTGTGTGTGTGCATGCCAAATTCCTTTGTTCCTTCAGGGTTTTTTTGATGCAGGAGGTTTGCAAGGGTCAGATATATGGGTGGGCATGCATATATTGTACATAATTCCATATTCATGTTAGGGTATTGGGTACATGAACTTGGTAGCGAGTTTTGAGCATAGATGGCTAAACATCATGTGATAATGAATCATTTCACACACGTGAGCAAATCCTAAGGTCTACCCCAGACCATGTGATAACATGATGGCCATGAATGAGTGCCTTTCATCTTTCTATGCCATCTGTGTTTAACTTAACAATTATTTAACTTAGGGCAAGCTGGCAGCCCAAGGGAAGTTGCTACAGCAGGATACGTTCTATGTAACGGAGCAGGATTCTGGAGGTCTCTCTCGGCCAAAAGAACGCAGAGTTTTCCTCTTTGAGCAAATTGTCATCTTTAGTGAACTTCTGAGGAAAGGCTCTCTAACACCTGGGTACCTTTTTAAGCGAAGCATAAAGGTAAGTTGTGGTTGTGCTTCCTTGAGTCATTTGGAAACTTCACTGCAGTGCATTTTTCCTTTTCTTGGTTTGCTGCACACTAGATAAGCAAAGTTGGTGGTGTGAAAAGGTCCTTCTGCTTCAGTGCAGGAGGTTTAAAGAAGATGGTCATTAGGCCCTTTTCCAGTCCTACAGTTCATGTCATTCTCTGACTTGCAGCCATGTACAATAGATATATAATCTATTTTAATATTCTATTCTATTATTCTGTGACGTGTGTCTGTGTGTGCAGACTGAGTGAGTGATTAAATAAAACTGCTAGAATAGCATAGGGTTAGGATAATGAGCGTCAAAATAACATCACATCTAATTAGAGCTGAACTATCTAAACCAGAATTGGAGAACCTTAGGCCTAGGGGCCAAATGCCCCTTGGCCCCTCAGTACTCTCACTTGGCCATACCCCATCCCTGAGCTACACCCTCTCACAGACAGCCTCAGCAGTCTCCTTCACTGCTTTTGCCTGGATGAAATGTGTTGTTGACCTACAAAAACACCTCTTGCTTGCCTTGATGGATGGGTGTGTGTTGTGTGTGTGTGTGCTTCTGAATTCTACAGGGCTCATATATAGCCTACTGTACAAAGGTAGAAGTTGCATCCATTGCCCCACCCACTGGCATCCGACCCATAGAAGGTTGCCCATGAAGGAAAGTGACTTTCAGGACTGAAAAAGATTCCCAACCCCTGCTCTAAATGTTCAGCAAAAAACTTCAGTCAGCAAATGATAAACCTTCGTGCACTTGAATTATATACCTGGGCAAACAGCATTATATTTTTCCTCTTAGAGGCTGTTCTGTTGATGCTTGTGTTTATTTGGCAATATGACAGAAAGCATTTTCTGTTTTGGAGGGCGTCTAATTTAGAGCAATTTTCTTCCTCCCACCCATAATTATTAGCATTGCTAACCATTGAAGAAAGCCAGTAACTCAGAGATAATTGAACTGTTCTTGAAGATGCTTACCACAGAAGTTGAAGAACAAAGCTGAAAGCCAAGTATTCTCTATGGGACGTTACTTCCAGAGAGTTCCTCCTCTGGGGAAGTGAACCTTCTGTGGTTGCTGCTCTTCATTTGGACAGTGGTGGCAGGGCCATCTTTCAGTTTAGCTGCTATATAGTTTACCTGAATTTGCTTGCTCCCCCTTGAATGAGCATTGAGCTTTCTCTGGTTGCTTGCAGATGACATACCTAATCCTTGAGGATAATGTGGACAATGATCCCTGCAAATTCGCACTCATGAGTCGGGAAACGTCAGAAAGGCTCATTTTGCAGGCAGCCAATCCTGAAATCCAGCAAGCTTGGGTGGAGGATATCAATCAAGTGCTGGACACACAGAGGGACTTCTTAAATGGTAAGCATTTTTATCTCTGTCCTTGATTATAGAAAACCCAAGTGCTTTCTGACTGTTCTGGGCAGAACCTTATTCCTACCTAGATTGCTGTTGCAGGCCACCTCCATAACTGTCATGCACGCTGACCTTCCTTTTAAATGGAGCATGACTGGAGGCAGATAAATTTTGTGCTAAGGATTAAAATCTAGGGTGAAAATCTTTTTCTTTTAGGAAGTCTAGCAGTGGATTTCAGGATGTGGTGTGTTGGATTGTACCATTGTCCCCCAGATCACCCCATCCAGATACTTACTGCCACTCTCGAAGAACTCCATAAATGGTTAGCAAGACAAGTCCTACTTTCTCAGAAGCCATGTTAATTCTTCTTCAGCGGCACTGCTTTTTGTATACGCTATCATCTTTCACAACGGTGTCCACCAATTTACCTGGAACAGATGTTATGCTAATTGGCTTGTCATTTCCTGTATCCCTCTTTAAAAATTGGCCACTTCACAGTCCTTAGGTATGCAAGCCAGTCTTGGGTACAAGCTACATTTTTCCTCCAATGAAGCTAAATCATGTGAGATTCAGGACATATTAGAGGAAGTCCTACTCCAAACAGTATGTAGTTTCAGCTATGGACTCCTCTTCTACTTAGAGAGGATATAGCAGCCCACAAGTTCCCCATCCATGTTATATTTGCATATAGTAAGGGATGGGCATGCAGAGCTTCTGACTTTGAAACTAGGTTTGTTCTGTTTTCTTCTTGCTCTTAAGCCAGAATTTTGCAGAAGCTGCCTTTGCCTCTCTTCTCTACCAATTTCATCTTAAATAAAATAAAGATAAGTAATCTTTTAGGTCTAGCTGCTATTTAGTATCAACCACCAGAGCAACAAATTATGGAAGCAGGAGGGACATCACTGAGCAGACACTGCTCACTGTTGCTGTTATCAAGAGGCTAGAAGTAGGGAGTATTACTATGAGCTCCAAGCGGGCCTGATCTGCACCGTTGGGTTTTTACAGTCTTGTTAAGTCAGCACTTGTGAAAGTGCTTCCTTCACTCTTCCTGAAGACAAACTTTCAGTGCTTCCAAGCTATGTAGGTGAATGGTTTGTATTTTCCCAGGCTACTTGTTTGAAACAAGCTAAACATGGCATCCCTTGCATTAGGCAAACATGGTGTCACAAATGGGCAGGTCTGTACTAACTCCTAGTGTTCTACTCCAGCACTACAGTCTCCTATAGAGTACCAGCGCAAAGAAAACAGCAGTTCTGCTGTAATGAGACCCCAGACCAGCAGGGTACCTCAGCCCATCACCAGACCCTATTCCTCAGGTCCAGTAGGGTCGGATAAACCTTTGAAGGCTACAATGCGTAACCCATCTCTTCCACCTCTGAAAATATCTACCTCCAATGGCAGCACAGGGCATGAGCAGCACCAGCCTGGGGACAAATATGAACTAATCAAGGTATGTATGTATTTTCACTTTGTGTTGTTGTTGTTTTTACTGCAATTGCCATCATTTCAAATTTGGCCTGTTACTGATCCTGGTTAGTGGATGTGAGTACTTGAACCAGTGAGTCAATAACTGCTGATCCAAGAAGGAAATGAGCTTCAGCTTTCAGACAGCAAAATCCAGTCTTAAGTCTGTTCTGGGTGTTAGGAAAGGGCTCAAGAATCTGCATGGTGCAATTTTTTTTAAAAAGCTGAAAGCAAATTCGACAGAGGGAGACACAAGTGCATCTCTAGCCTTGAAATCACTGCCACATGTGCTGGTGGCTATTAGTTGTAATTGCTTTAAAGAACAACAATCTTAAGACAAATTCATGGGGAGTGGTCCCCCCTGATGGCTGAATGGGAAGTCCATGTTCAGAGGGAGTAGATAACAGCAAGGAAGTGCAATTGCCTTCATTCCTTCTTGCAGACTTCTCAGCAACAACTGGCGTAAGTGAAACATAGGAATCTGTGGTATACCAAGTCAGACTGTTAGTCTGCCTAGCTCAGTATTGTCTACACTGACTAGCAGGGTTTCAGTCCTAACTCTCTCCCAGCCCTACCTGGAGATGAGTAGAACCAGGGAGCTTTTGCACACAAAGTTCTTCTTGCTTCTTATTTTTCTTTACCTTAATTATATCAGCTGCAGTACTTCCATTATGTGACCAGAGTTTCACTTTGCCTTCCAAAACCGATGTAACTTGATGCATTTATTTAACTGATCTTCTCCCATCTCCCAAATTAGGAAAATAATCGATTTTCAAAAATGTCCTATGAAATTAGTTGACAACTGTTGTTTCCCAAGCTTATGCGTAGGTTTTTTCCACAAGCAGGCTATTAAAAAGAGCTACTGCTTATAGTGACAATGAGTATGCATTTGTGAATTTACGCCAACTGATCTGTAGTCCATCAATCGCACAGCATCACATGGAAGGAAACACAGTGCAGTTGCCTAGGCAACATTCTGCTGTGCACACTGAGATGTCTTGTAAACTCTTAGTACACTTAAATGTGTTGCCCAGGAGATGCTGATAAAAAAACTTAGCATTGCAGCCGAGCTATCTTGTCACTGTTGCTTTCTGTGTCTCTTCTTCAGAATGACTTGGGTGGGTGCAATGGGACCTCTTCTATGGTGGTCATCAAAGATTACTATGCACTGAAGGAGAATGAAATCTGTGTCAACCAGGGTGAGGTGGTCCAAGTACTTGCCATTAACCAGCAGAACATGTTCCTTGTGTACCAGCCTGCCAATGACCATTCACCAGCAGCAGAAGGATGGATCCCAGGGAATATATTGGCTCCCCTCACTAAATCAACTACAGATAATAGCGATGGAGGCATAAAGTAAGTGCTGTGTTGGATTCCCTGGGAGCAGTATGTGGATTTTTGAGGAAAAATAAAACCCAAATCTTAGGATTTTCCTGCCTTTTTTAAAATCTACAGTGCCATTGGAACAAACTTTGCTTGGTAACACAACATGGGGTATCCATGTTGGCATAGTTGGGCTTTTGTTGGAATTTTGTTCTCTCCCCGCTCTGCCCCCATAGTTTGTAAAGAATTGAAATCCATAGACAGTTTAAAGGGCATAGTTTCCCCCCATCCTTTCCTAAATATGGACCTGATTTGACTGGACTTGTATTTATCTTGTGTTTTAAATTGCTTATAATATATATAAATATAAATATATATATATAGGTTATAATGATATAGAGCAAAGAAAAACACCACCCACATACATCAGGCCTTGTATTGGATTGAGACCCACTTCTCAAGGACTAGAGATTCGATGTTGTCAATGGCAATTTCTTGTACAGATTGTAACTTTTTTATTTTGAAAGTTTCTTTTTTCTGTTCACATAATATTTTGTAATAATAATTTGGTTTGAGAAATCCCCTTTGGAGTACATTCCTGTAAAAAGTATTTTGCACTATTTAAAGAAACCCATATTTGAAGTCAGGTTGTGCAATATTATGGATAGTCGCAATGTTCATCATTGTACCTGTAATGTAACTAATAATTTTAAATGTACTATTTTAAATATGTAAAATAAATTTTCACCATGAGCATGTTTTGATGAGGTTAAAAAGGACCAGTTTTTGACCCTCTTTAAGTTCTTATTTTTCTTACAATGTTTTGTTGCTTATTTAACAAATGTGTGAATACTATTTCACCTTTTTTTGAAATTTGTCAGTTTGAAATGATTAAATAATGCAAGAAAATGTTTTTGATATTAAATACTGAAGGTACAATCCTTTTTGTAAAACCAGTTGATTTTTATTTTTATTTTTATCTTCAGTTGTCAAAAATTGATTCAGCATTGGTTATCTTGCACAGATTCCTTGGAGTACAGTTGTTGAAGGGAGCTCTTCAATGGACTTTTAAGTACTGAAGATTAGGTGTGTTGACTCATTAGATTTAACGTATGCTGCAGCAAATGAATAAGGCTCAGTGCAGGCACAATGCTGCCAGTCTTTATATCTTAAGAGAGAGGGAATAGCCTACATGAAGATTTCCACACAAATATTTTTTTCTTATTAGCCTTAGCCATGATTTATTGTTGCATCTGCATAGATGCTAACCATGTTTAGCTATGAGTCTGATTCCTAACCAGGATTTGAAGCAAGACTGCAAATATTTGCTAAGCTGCTTCACATTAACCATGGTTAGCATTGGTGCGTCCTGGGTGTAGTGCTCAACTATGGCAAAAATCAACAAGAGAAGAGGTGAATTTGCACCAAAGAGGGGGGGAAAGAATGTGAGCTCACAGCATACCTCCTGCTTTCTTGTCAGTGCTTAATATGGTTAGGTCTGCACTGGGCCTAATAATTTATAGTCTTTACAAAGTTATCATAGAATTGTAGAGCTGGAAGGGACTAGGAGGGTCATCTAGTCCAATCCCCCTTTTGCCCAATGTGGGGATTGAACCCACAACCCTGAGATTAAGGGTGTCGTGCTCTATCCACTCAGCTATGTCCTGACCATCATTCATCCAGTGAAGATCTCAAGGTGATGTCAAGGCCTGAGGAAATGGGGAGTAACAGAAGTTTCTTAATGGAACTCACATGCTGGTTTTGCCAGGCATTTGTGTGATTGGCCTTGCTCAGGGTACCTCCCATATTAGGAACAGCCCAGGGGGCATATTCACAAAATTCAGTGAGATGTGGGAGCAGTTATTTTCATGGCAAGGGGAATTGTCATGTGGATTGGGACTTAGGTTTTTGACCATAACTTTTCATGCACAAAACTGCTATGCTACAGGAAGACCAATGATGAAGCAAACACTGCACCAATGGAAATAAAGCACAATGACTTGCTGGGTGGGAAAAACATGAACAATATATGCATAAATACATAACAGTACAGAGAGAGAAGGCCTATGTATCTCTCTCATGGGTTTCACGCTACTATAGAATATCCCTGCAAATGCTGAGAATTCTGTACACTTTGTTTCAAAGCCTTTTATGTTCTCAAAATTACTTCAAGCTAACTTGAATATGTAGGGGGAAATGGGAATTTTTCTTCCCCCTCCTCTCCAAAATTAAAAGTTTGGCCTTTTATTCAGAAAAAAAGCAAATCTATATCAATCTTACTTCACTAGTTTTATGTTCCTTAATAATGTTCCCATTCTTTCCCATTTACTTCTCATGCTTCTATGGATATTATGCTCAAGTATTATCTTAGAGAAATCTGCCCCCTGAGCTCTGCAAACCAAAGCCCTGTTCATGCCTGCAGTACACACATTCACTGAATGTTTGGGTGAAGGAGTGAAACCACAGGTCATTAGGAGCCCCTTTCACACCTTCTTCTAAATATACTTGAATATGAAGCTATATTTCCCTCACTTGTTCAGTGAGCATGCATGTGGAGGTTGTGAACAGGACTGGTACAGCGCAATATCACATGGTTTGATGATATTGATATCCATTGCATGCTCCCAAACAATGTTGCCTATCAGACTTCTCTTGTAACACTAGCATATACACAGTTCATAAACTACGGTTGACCACAATTTGATATAAATCAGTTTAGTCTTGTGATGGTGTGGCTTATTTGCTCTAAGCCTTGGGGTTTTTTTGCTTTTTAATATTACACTGCAACCAAATAATCTGGTGAACAATACTATATAAGCACAAAGCATTTCAGTATTGGAACAAAGTGTTGTTTTGTGAGATAATTCATAAAATGTTCAATGATCTCCCAGTTTGCATGCAACTTTTTGAGTAGCTCTACACACCATTTTTCACCACAGTAAAAAAAAAAGTGAATGTCATACGTGTGTACACACATCCAGAAGCTCTTGCTCAATTGGGAATCCCAGATATATGTACATGAATGTTTAAAATATGTATGTGTGAATGCCCACCCTTCACATATTTTCTGCAGGAAACACTGGTGTTACAGCAGTGTTTTCCTGTGGCAGTTATGAAGTGCAGACCTGCCCTTTCTTGTAAGGTATGTTGTTATGTCTTCATAGCTGGGATCAGAGTCTAGACTTGCAGCATACAAACAAACAAACAAACAAACAAACAAACAAACAAACCCAAGACAAATACAGCAGACAACTGAGCCATGGTTCTAGCTGTTTTGCTTCTGTTTTAGAAAAGTGAGTTCTCACTCAGCTGTATACATGAAAATGTATTACAAATCCACAGAGGGGGGATTCTCTGTTATAAAGTGACATGCAATGGCGATCCAGTTAATGACTAAATAGTTGTCAGTATTCTTATTTGCTTTGATACATACACTTTCCTATTTCTGCTTCCCCATCCTAAAGAAAACATTTTGTGGCAAAGGTAGGATGTGTATTGGGACACAAAATGGGAATATAGAAACTTCATTTTCTGTTCCTTAGAGCAGAAAGACAAGCATTGCTAATGCTTAAGCAAAGAAGTTCTTGTTCTTTCAACATGCCTATGTTTTATCAACTCAGCTGTACTATGATGTTTATCTCCTCTATCTAATAAAGTGGTTATCATCTAACTTCTGATGTTTGGGAGCTGGCACCGAACTATGGAATACACAAATGCTTTGTGTTGCTCTGTAAGATATGCACAAAGACTTAATTTCTCTCTAATTTTGCAATATTTTCACTTTAACTGGAAGAATTTACTTTGCCAACCCTTGCAGGTTATGAATAAGAAGTATGCTGTTATCTGCGGACCTGCAGCCAACTTACAGAAAATATCTTCTTTCAATTAGCAAGAATAAACAAAACATTTGTTCTAGACTAGTTTGAAATCCTGACTTGAATGTTTGCACCCAACTAGGCATATTGCAAGTGGCTTCTCCCTTCTTAAGGGGGGCTGCAGGTATCGAGAACATGTGTGCTGATTGCTTTTCCACATCCCTTCCTCTTCCTACTAAGATATGCCATTTGATTGGTGCATTTTTTGGTACAACAGGAAGTCATGTTCATGGCATACCCTGCGCATGAGAAAGCGGGCAGAAAAGGAAAGCAGTGGCAAAACTGAAGCCAATGGCCTACGTAAACCCAAGGATATTCTGGGCAACAAAGTCTCTGTTAAAGTGAGTAAGGCCATCAGAAGCTGTGCGCTGCCTCCTGCTTCTCATCCTCACTCCCCCTGCAACATCCTCTATATGGACAGGGGGTGACATCTGGCTTTTTACTTTGTTTTGTTTTTCCCTTTTTGCTTTTTATTTTTAATTTGTTTTACTTTTTGGTAGTAGTAGACATTTTGGCCGGATTTTGCATGCAAGATACAACACAGCTTTTTTCCCTCCTCACCACTGGCATCCAAAATGTAAGTAAATAGTTTCTGTGTGTGTGTGTGTGTGTGTGTGTTTGTGTGTAGTATTTAACTTCAGAAGTTTAATGCAACCATCAAAAGTGTACGTGCAGTTAAAGATGTCCAGTTAAAAAGACCAAGCAGAGGCGAGCAAAATTTTCCCTTGGAGGGACCAAAAATCATGCCAGCCCAAATAAGGCAAGACTTGGCTATTAATAGATGAGGAACAATCTGCAACAAATGATCCATGAGCAGCAAAATGCCTTCAGGGGTTGGTAAGCAATGACAGTGCAGAACAGGCAACCTCTGTCAAAATGACCTGCTAGAAGTTTTGGTGGGGCTGTTTCATCCTTCTAGGGCTGCTTAAACACTGCCTAACACTGCTGTTTTTAAACTAGTTTAGCTGTTGCGGCATTTCCAATCCTACAGAGATTGATTTGTATGTTATAGATGTATTATGACTAAGACTGTTCATATTGAAGACTTCCATGATGTTTTCAATAAATTCCTAGAAATTAAATTCCTAGAAATTAGGGATGAGGAAGAAAAACTTCACCTTTCCCCCCAACCCAGTTATGTAAGGGCAATGTTTACTTACTGCTCTGGTTCTTTCATGTAGCTTCTGACATCTTCTCCTGGAATTGTGCCTGCTATATAGGAACAACCCAAATAAATTCCAGCTCTTCTGGCTAATCATTAACCCTTCCCCCCCCAAAAAAAGGAATTAGGAAAATCCAGTTGTAATAATGAGTCATTTAGTTGGGAACTGTGATGCCTAGGGGGGTGGGGGACACACCACTCTGAGTATTGTCTCTTTTTATTTGTTTTATTTAACAATATTTCTAAACTCCTTAAGCAAAAAAAGAAAAGTTCTAAGAAGTTTACATAACAGTCATAAATCCCACTTATGCCCGCTAGTCCTCAAAGTCATCGTGAGAATCACATCACTGGTTGTCATTTTCTAGCTGAAAAAGAGACAGACTGATTTGGCAAGGAATTTTTTGTCCACCATGGGATTGAATTCCACTCCCTGAAACCCAGTTTCAATGCTTTTCCTCTTAATAGGCATGACTTACTGGAGACAGTGGAAGACACGCAAGTCATGCAGTTGGCACAAAATTCCTGCCCTCCATAAACATGATCTGAAGAAATCTCAGTGCAATTTTTTAGTATGAAAGTGCCATGAATGTTTGTGGAAGTGAAGCAGGAGTTTTGTAAGTGGCCCAACAGAGATGTATGTACATCTTGCTTGCAGTGACACATTTTTTTGAACATTTCCATGAAGAAGTGGGGCATGGAATTAATTGTGAAATGCCAGCTTTACCTTCTCGCCCACCACTACACCATTGTTTCCTGGGGTTGACATAACAGCTTTATGCCAAGCAACCTTCTCATGGACAAAGGCTACAAAATGTTTGTGTAGCAAATTCATTGTGAGATCTGCAATGTAGGTTCATGAAACTCTTGGGGATGAAATGCTCAAGGCAACTATGATAAGCTTGCAAGCCTTAACGAACATAACAGCATGTGACAAAAAGCCCACCCCAAACCACCTTGATCTGTGATAAGGCAGTCTGATCTGCAACTTCCAGCAGAATTACAAACAGGGTATAACTACTCACACTGCTAGCCTTAGTGATGGCATGAGTTGTTGCACAATGAGCATTGTCAATTCACCCTATGCAGATCCCTAGACCAGTGTCTCCCAACCTTTTTCCAACAATGGCCCCCTAGGCACTAGCTACGGTGTGATCAGTTGTTGTGGATCACCCTCCTAATATTGTGGGTGTCTACTGGGCTCTTCTATCACTAACTTCCAACAACTATTTTGATCAGGCTCTTAAGCCTCAGTCCATCAAAGCACTTGGTCTCTAATGAACTACTGAAGTCAGTGGGGCTTAGGCAATCAGAAAGTTGTTTGTGGGTTTTTTCCAAATATGGTGAGGAGTCAGCCACTTTTTTCATGTTCTTATGCCGTTCCAGATCCCTGCTGATGCCATTCAGCCAGCATTTGTTGGGGCTACTAATACACTGACATTTTTATTTGTAAGGTTTTTCTTAGTTTTCATTCTGGTTGTGTGATTTGTCACATACAGTGTTTGGATAATATGGAAGAGTGCCTAATCCACCCCAGGTCCTTCTTGCTCCCTTTAGAACTTTATCAAATGGACCAAGTATACATTCTGTGACTCAGGCCATAGAAAATCTTCAGGCAAATAATTTGGTTTCCATTCAAATTAATACTGTTTTTGGAATACCAATGACCGTACAGAAGTGTTTTTGTTGAAATGGGGTTTAAATTGAATTAACTGTGGTGGTGGCAATGTAAAATCTGCATGCATTCTAACAACGTTTGCATTTTTGTGTTAATATGCTTGTGTTTGTCTGTGTCTATTCAGCAGTGCTAACTTCAGTGAGCCTGCTTGATGCTTTCATCTGCTTACCCTAGTTTAAAGTAAAGGAAGATAGGGCTCATATAACTTTAGCAGATGCGTAGGAGCTGCAGTTCTAGCAGGTGCAGCTTTTCCCCACTTCTGCCATGACCAGCTGCACCTGCTAAAATTCTTCTGTATAGCTGCTATATTTATTTAAAACTTTTCATACCATTCTTCACTCATAAAAATTTCAGGGCATTGCACCATCAAGATAGACATAAAATGCAACAATAAAACCAGAGCAGAGAGAGGCTACATTCTTAAAACATGCACAAGATTAAATGCCAGGCTGAACAATAATATTTCAACCTGGTGCCATCAATGTAGGCACCACACTAAGTCTCTATAACAAGAGTACTCCATAGAGGGCATGCCAATACCAAAAAAGGTCCTTAATCACACACAGGTTGCAGTGAGAATTGGTCTCCTTCAGGTTTGGGGATCTTAAGCTGTGTAGGGCTTTAAAAGTAAATACCAGCATATTTAATATGGTGAATAGATTGCCACACACAAATATAGACATCTGGCCATACTACCCAGAACTCTGGCAGCTATATTCTGCATCTATACCAATTGAAGCTTCCAAGTTGTCTTCAAGGGCACATGTAATGCAAGTCAGATGTTTCCAAAGCAGGAATCATCTTGACCAGACTGTTTAAGGTATATGAGCCTGGTTCTCCTTTGCAATCTGAGCAGCATAACAGGAAAAAGAGTGTTGAGCCATATATTGCAATTTAAAATTCCTTGAATAGTTTCTACTTGCAGTCCGGCATGTTTCAATCACATATTGGTCTTTACCAGGAAACTACATTTCTAAAAATATTCCACAGGGGTGCAGGTGTGGAGAAACCCTTATTAATTGGAAACGAATGCATTCTTAAAATTCTTCACTGATATTCTGTATTACATATAATTTGTAATATTGGGTCACATTTCTAATATAATATCTAGAACAATATTTTAGAAACTCAAAGAGAATTTAATATTTCAAAATACATCTTTGCAAGTGACATAAACAATTGAAAGTTGCATAAGCAGTTATCCCTATGGCCCACCATTCCCAATCTGCTCAGGAGGCTTGAAACTCCCAGAACAGCCAGATGGAACAATAATTTAGCATTCTACTGACTTCCACCCTATGTGTTTAGTAGTAGATCTATTTCTTTAAAATTCTAACTTTAAAATGTTACTTCTCAAAATATATATTATGCAGAACACTTTTTTTCTTTGCATTCTCTTGTGTCTGTCTTAAAAACATACTAACATCAAAACACTGTAGTATAAAGAGAGCTCTAGCTACAAGCTCTTGTGGTAGCACATTTCTCAAACCTGTCTGGACAGTTAATAGTTCTATAGGTGCACACTATCTGTTGTGCAGATTGAAGCCAACACAGAGATTCAAGTTTTCATTTAGTATTTCCTTTGTTTAGTCTTTTTTTGACACATACAGTGGTACCTCAGGTTACATACGCTTCAGGTTACAGACTCTGCTAACCCAGAAATAGTGCTTCAGGTTAAGAACTTTGCTTCAGGATGAGAACAGAAATCGTGCTCCAGCAGTGCGGTGGCAGCATTAGCTAAAGTGGTGCTTCAGGTTCGGAACAGTTTCAGGTTAAGAACGGACCTCCGGAACGAATTAAGTACTTAACCTGAGGTACCACTGTATAACATATGATTTTGAGCTGTGTTATAAATAATATTTGTGATTAAACAGCAATATATGGCTTTTTAACATCTCAGATTACTTGTAATACTTTTGAGTAAAGAAATATTATAATGACAAATATTAATATTTAGCTTTAGCAGTTTGTGGGATTTTCATGGAATTTGTCTAAATCGTGGCAAAACTGGTTTGTGGATCTCAACCCAAAACTCTTTGGGCAGGAAGGAGAAAGATCCATCAAAACTGCTTTGCAATTAAAAAAAAAAACTGCTTTGCAATTTAAATGACAATGGAGAGAAGTCTGGTTTAAGTGCAGCACTTATTTTTGTGTGAATGCAGGACAATAATAGTCACAATAATTATGTACAACTAAATACACCTTAAACACTCTTGCAGTTCCCAGGACAATTTTCTTTTTTCATTTGTGTTTGATATAAAAGCCCTTAACTCAGGGGTAACCAATGGAGTGTCCTTCTGATGTTGCTGAACTGCAGCTCCCTGACCATTGGCTGGGGCTAATGGCACTCAACCACATTCTGAGGGTACCATCTGCTTGACTACCCATGATCTGCTCTACTGATCAGTCAGTTTACTTTCTTTCTTTTTTTTAAGTAATATTTTTCTCTTGGTGCCTGTTTGACATGCTAAAAATTAAACACATCTACCACCTTGTTCTAGCTAAGGTTTGATACAACTCTTTTGATCAGGAATTGCATTATTGCATCCTTCCCTTCCACAATCACTACAGGGCAGGCAGGGTGATCCACTTTTATCTGCTTGCGGATTATCCTACAAAAGAATGGAAAAGTTTGCTGTGGCAGCAGGGTGATCTCCCACATCCACCACTCAGAAGGGTGCCTACAGTGCCTGTTATGTTGTGTACATACCGTCAAACGAGTAATTTGATCTATCAGCAGTGATAAGACCAATAAGCATTTGGTGCCTGGACCGAGTCTGGCCACTCACACCTCAAATCAATAGGCAATCAGTATTGTAAGGACGGTGCGGGAGGGGGCTTTGAGTGCAGCCGTAAGTGGGATACCTTATGCTGTGCTCTAATGTTTCTTTGGATTTGGGCCAAGGAGCACAAAAAAACAGAAACAAAGGAAATGCCGTTTGGATTTTTAAGGTGGGTGCTTAAATTTAAAATTATGTACTTGCACACATCAGATTGCATTTATGTTTAAGCTGACTGAAGTATATGGATCATGTACATTTTTAAAGGATTGACATTTGATAGGCTGAATGGTCAAACACCTGAAAGTCTTTTTAAAAAGCACAACAAATCCAAGGAGATTGAACTCTTGGCTCCACCTGACGTTTTATTTCAAACTGAGTTCATTGGGAGGATATAGATTTCAGCACTAGAACAGAATGTTAAGAGTCTGGTGAATGCTCTCCATGTATAGTATTGTTGTGGATGTTTTAAGGGCCTTGCAAAATGGGGGGTGGGAGTGGGCTGGTATAGCAGAGGTAGCTCCTCATACTGCTGCTTCCATTAAAACCTTTGATTTCCCCCCCCCTGAATGATTTCAAGATTACTACACCTTTTTTCTTCTTTTCCTGCTTGCCACTTAGTGCCTCTTTGTTTGGAAAGCATGTTAGTTGCACAGTGCACATTGCTACCTTGCGCTCACCTGCTTCTGCTGATCTTGTGCCTCTTAATCTCTCTCCCCATTGTAATTTTGTTCTCTTTCCTCCATGCTGCCAAAAAGGAGACAAACAGTTCAGAGGAGTCAGAATGTGATGACCTTGATCCCAACACTAGCATGGAGGTAGACAATAACCCTTTTGCACCTTCCCCTTCCCCCCACCTTGCACCTTTTTCTATCCCACCCCCCTGAGAAATTTTGCATGTGTAGTGGAATGCACTTGGGGCTGACTGATAGGCAGAATGCCATCTCAGATAGCAGATCTAGGGCGGTGTTAAAGGGCAACAAACTATCACTGATCTAATTTGTTAAAAACCTTTTAACTGCCCTTTATATTCTGCACGTGAGGTGTCAGATTGGCTTGGGCTAATCCTTAAAAGGTAAAGGTAAAGGTAAAGGTACCCCTGCCCGTACGGGCCAGTCTTGACAGACTCTGGGGTTGTGCGCCCATCTCACTTAAGAGGCCAGGGGCCAGCGCTGTCCGGAGACACTTCCGGGTCACGTGGCCAGCGTGACATCGCTGCTCTGGCAAGCCAGAGCCGCACACGGAAACGCCGTTTACCTTCCCGCTGGTAAGCGGTCCCTATTTATCTACTTGCACCCGGAGGTGCTTTCGAACTGCTAGGTTGGCAGGCGCTGGGACCGAGCAGCGGGAGCGCACCCTGCCGCAGGGATTCGAACCGCCGACCTTTCGATCGGCAAGCCCTAGGCGCTGAGGCTTTAACCCACAGCGCCACCTGCGTCCCTTTTGGGCTAATCCTTACTTTACTGTAAATGTGTATCTTGTATGCACCAGTGTGTTTTGGACTGCCTACAATGCTGGTTTTCCATTCCCTGGAGAAAAGTGTACAAAAAACTCACACCTACCATTGGCGATCACTTGAATATGCCCTTAATCATTACCGATGAGAAATGGTCCTGTTTTGACCGATATTAGCAACTGTCCATGGTCAGCTGCTGTCCATTGGTACTACTGAAGTGCATTTACCAGTAAGATCTGGGCAGTTTCAGATTCCATTTAGTACAAGGTGGGGAACCTGTGGTCCTCCCACTGTTAGACCCCCAACTCCCATCAGCTCCAGCCAGCATGGCTAATGGTCAGGGATGATGGAAGCTGTAGTCTGACAAGAGTTGAAGAACCATTGGTGCCCCATCCCTGGTTGCAGTGAAACTTGCCTTGCAGACTTCAGCTGTAAGGCAAACTTGATACAACAATAAAAAATTGTCCGGTAGCACCTTAGAGACCAACTAATACAACAAGGCAGTGAATTCCTACCTCCCAACTTCCTTCTTTTATTTGCTTTTGGCTAAACAGTGCTATGTTGATACCACTGTACTTGCTGTGCCTTTGTAATTATAGTTTATTTTAAAAGACTTTTAATAGAATATCCATTGTTGGCCTCACTGCTTTGTTTACATGAACGCAAAACCTAGGGACAAAGGAAGAGGAAGCCCAGAAGAAAATGAGATACAGCAATATTTTTGTATGGAAGGAGTCAGGGAAAAGGTCTCATATTCTAAAAGGCCAGCACCACTGGGCCTTACACAGGCTCATTTCATGTGCTCCCCCATATATTATGTTATTGTCATGAAAAAGGAGCATATCCCTCTCTCCTCGTGACAGTTATGAAACATTTGTCCCTCTGCGAAGGCGGCCTTCTGCCATCTGCCTTGCCCTAGCAACAGTACTCTGCCAACTTGCAAAATGTTACAATGCTGTTTTGAACTCGCAAACAAGTTGGCTACTTATACATCGACAGAATCATAGAATCATAGAGTTGGAAGAGACCACAAGGGCCATCGAGTCCAACCCCCTGCCAAGCAGGAAGAATAAGAAGACACAGATGTATGTGCTAATTTATGTATGTGCTAATTTCTATGTATCTATGCAAATATAGGGCAGTATAGAAATTTAATAATAAAAATAAAGACAATTACTGTGATTTAAATAGAAATATGATGCATCTCTACATAGTGTGAAAGACTATATAGTGTGATATATATGCCTTCTCAATTTCTGGTCCAGATACTCACTGTTGATGGACAACTTCATGGGCCCTGATGTCCTCACTTGGGGCTCTTTATCTTTAAACTGGACTTCAAATAGAGGACTGTCCTCATTAAAGTAGGACACATTGCCACCCAGCTCCCAAAGTAGACTTGCAGTATCCCAGTGCTTCAGTTTGTTCTGTAATACTCCATTCATCTGGTTGACCATGTCGTGTCCAGTAAAGCTGCCTAATACTTACAGTATCCAGCCATCTTCCAAGCAGCTGGCTTGGACCACTCACAGTTCCACAGTCTCCCTGCTTTGACTGATTAGTAAAAGTCTTCATCCATCTTTGTTTGTTCTTCCTCACTTCCTTCTCTTGAAAGGTGTATATATAGCAAAGGCAGGGGAGTGCACACACTTGCCGCTGTCTGCCTGCTAGTCATTAGACTCCAAAGCAGAATATTGAGGCTCTTCAGTCTTTGGGTAGGTTAAGAACAAAATGGCTACTATATACCTCTTCCCTTCTCTGAGCTTGTCCTTAATAGGTGCCCTCTGCTTTTCTTAACACAACCAACCAGCTAGATTTCACGGTAAAAAAAATAAAAATGCAGCTGCTCTTGGCTCTGAATGGTGCTGTCAAGAGCAGAGAGCAGGTAAGGGGGGACATTTGACAGGAAACTGGCTTAGAGGTCTCTATAGGTTGCTTTTTCTCCAAGTAAGAGTGGTAATGTTTTTCAGAAGTGTAACATAAAGTATAGTTTGACCATCACGTTGGGCCTACACATGCAGTAGGATAATGTGGCAGTGTGTGTATTAGGCCCTTACAGGTGTGGAGGGAAGGATACCATTTCCAAATACTTCCCCAGGTTAAAACACAAACCATCCCTGGGAATAAAATGTTAACACATCTAAGAGAGAAAATCCAGCCTAGCTCTTTTTTTAACTGCCTCTGTTTCTATTTTGCGAAATCTCTGGACAAATGGAATGTGTGTATTAAATGCACCTTTATAGCACTTCTAACAGTTACGGCTCCCCCCCCAAAAAATAAAAAAATTGCTGGGAACTATAGTTTACCCACCACATGGCTACACTCCCCAGCACCCTTAACAAACTACAGACCCCAAGATTCTTTGGGACAAGTTGTGTGTTTTAAATGTACAACCAGACTGTACTATGCGACAATCAGAAAGCCTTGATTACAAGGTCCCTTCAGCCTGCATTGTTTATGCCTGGGTGGAGAATCTATGCCCTTCGGGAAGTTGTTGCACTCTGACTCCCAACAGCCCCAGCCAGCATGGCCAGTCATCAGGGATGATGGGAATTTGGAAGTCCAGCAGCATTTAGATAGCCACGTTTCCCATTCTTGATTTATGTCTTCTGGTTTTTCACAAAGGACAATAATGTTACAACAAAGGTAGCTTATAATTATTTCAGTTTGTTTCACAAGCCCATTTGGAAGTGCAATTCAGATTGGAAAGATGTATGCCAGTTAGGATAGCCAGCCACCCTCCCCCAACCCAAAGAAATGCCCCAAACTTTTAATGGCTAGATGACAGGTAATACAGTAACTGCTATATTCTCCATGAGCAGAACTCAGGCTGGCAAAAGGCAAAACAAGAAGAGATGGATTCTGAACAGGCTTATTAATGTGCAACTGAGCCACGTCCAAATGAAGTAGGCAATTTGCCCTGGCTACTTGCTCTGAAGGTGCATTGTTAAAACTTTAAATAATGTGGATCCCTTTTTTGCCAGTCCTGCTTTCTGCATATTTAGGGTGCAGCTGCACTTTACAATTGTTGCAAGAAATGTGAATGTTAGGGGAAAGTAGTAAACATTTAAAATTCATAATTTTAAAACTGAAACTTTGAGTTTTACAATTTGTCAAATTTCACCTTTGAAATTTGACTTTGAGAGTAAACTATGATTCTTGCTGGTGAATTTTAAGACTCAAAATGCCAGCTCTATTTCCTACAGCAATTATAATGTGTATTACTGCCTATTAATAAAAAAAACCCTCCCATCTCAGCCTTATGCGAAATAGTGATATTCTTTGTTTTAAATATCCATTTGTGTTTGAGTGGTTGCAAAGCAGTTCATCGTTAATCCATGAATCTTGGCGCAAAGCTGCTCTCTGCTGCTGAAGCAAAGTATTGCTTACAGAGGCTGCTTTTTCTCCAAGAAAGAGTGGTAATGTTTTTCATAAGTGTAACATAAAGTGTAGTTTGACCATCACATTGGGCCTAAATGTATATAGTAGGAATGCTCTATAGTAGGAACTGAATGAATTTCAGAATATTTGCTAAAAATAACTAAATTTGCTTCAGTGTGTGAACACACAAATTCTAATTTTATTATGTCCCAACATTACTATTTGCAGATATTATTAGATTAAAATGATTTTTAAAAAAGCTAAAACATTTGATTTGACAGGTTAATAATCCAGTCTCAGATTTCACTTCTCAAGACTAACAACAGTTTTCTAAAGTCATCCTTCAAAACTGAGGTTCAAATTTCACTTGAAACCCTTTGTAACTGAAAGCTTCAAATTTTAATGTTGTGCACATTTAGAGCTTTGTCTGTGGTTTTAGTGTGCCAGTGCTTGTTAGTGATGATTCCCCACCCCACCCCCAATTTCCGGCCACACGCTGCTTCTGACTACAGTATTCCGTGTATGTCCAGGAAATTCTGGATGTATGGCAAACCTAGTTGTGTCTACATCAGAATGATGTGCTGCAGAAGGCCTCACTGTGCAGTTTGTTACCAGAAGGCAGAGGCAGTGACCCACCAACAGATGGGCCTGAGGGCAATGTGGTATGGGTCAAAGAGTCTAGAAGTGGGCAATGCCCACTTCTGGCTTGTTCTACTCACTGCCAGCCTTTGACAAATTACCTTTGAGAGACAAAAGAACCACACTGGCTCTTCAGATCACCAGATACTGGAGGCATAGAACAGCAGGTGACCCTTGTCTTAATACCCTGATTCTTATCTAGATGTTCAAAAGTTGGCTGCTTTTGAGAGCGGTATACTGAACTGTATGGTTCTTTGACCCCAGCACAGCAATCTTCATGCATCTCAGGACTGTCCAGAACTAGCTATGACATGAACTTTGTGGTTTCCTCCAAGTCATGTTGATTGCTGAAGAATGGGCCTAGGAAACAGTGGTTGTTGCACATTATGACAAGGACATAGGACCTTGGGGATTAGGGGCACTGACTCACATTTGGTCCCAAAAAACCTTTCCATGCTGTGCGCTGCAGCACCTTGCACTTCTAGACTCTGGAAGTCACAAGTGCTGGAATAGCACACCCAGGATCCTGAATCAGAACCTTCCAGACGTGCTTCTAGTTCCTCAGCAAGCTTTATGTCAAATCTCTAATACTTTGCTGAGAATAAGCCCTCTTCTCATTGCCCGTTAAAAAAGACTTTTCTATTTCTTTTATGTATCTGTTCTTTTTCCAGATCATCAACCCAAACTTCATCCAGGAAGGTGAGTAAGGACAGAAATGTGGCAGGTTGTTCCCATGATCTAGCAAACCAAACATTGGGTTTAATCATCTTTGCCCAAACAAGTCCTGTGAAATCTTATCTAAGTAATTAGTCAAGAAAGAATGATGCCAAGCAAGTACCACTCACAGTCCCAAGGAATCTATTGCATGGTGAACCAGCCAGTTTGAACCCACATTCAAATTTTGTCTGGTAAATATGTGTGTGAGAGGGAGAGACATTCAGTATTCAATCATACTTCAGTGTTGTGTTACTTGGATTAATATTTGGTTTCATATTGCATCTGTTCACAAAAAATGAACATATTTAATTTATTTGAATGCGGTTTACTTGCTTTCCTTTGGTTTATTCAAATTTAAATAGATTTTGGTGTATTTTTAATGCGATAAACATGATTTTAGTTATTCATCCATCTTTGTGTTCTGGAGACTCCCGTTTTGGTTTTGAAAGGCATGATATTGGTAACCCTAGTTCTAGAACTTCCTGCAGAATTCCTTGCAATCCTCTGGAATTTCATGGGAGACCACGGGATATAGGGTTTCCTCATGGAGACTTTCCAGGTGTGAATTTGTGTGTGAGAGTGCTGAGATTTTCATGTTCCTGAGTTTCACCTGATAACAGATGCTGCTTTTATTGCTTGATGCTTGGTCTTACAGGAGGTGTTGGGCAAGGTCTTTATAACAGCCCTTTATAAATAACCCTCAATACAACAGAGGCATCACTGAGGCACATTTTGTATTTTCAACATCCTGTGGTTAGTTTTATGTTTTCAGTGAACATTATGTCTCTATACATGTGGCCTTTGCTGCAGTTGCTCCAGAGTTTCTCGTGCCCTTAGTGGACATCACCTGCTTGCTTGGTGACACGGTAATGTTGCAGTGCAAAGTCTGTGGGCGACCAAAGCCAACCATAACCTGGAAAGGACCAGATCAGAACATCCTTGACAACGACAACAGCACAGCTGCATATGCAGTTTCCTCCTGGTACGTTCATATTTTGCAGAGGGCGTTGGGATGTCACAAATGTAGCAGTTGCACTCCTAGAAAATGTGGTGCATTAAAAGTGTTTGAATCCAGCTAATGACCCTATATGCCAAACTATGTTAGGAGAGCCAGTTTAGGACACTGAAATTTGAAAAAAATAAATAAATGTAGGCATATGGTTGGCAAGTGTGGGAACAGGCTGCTGAACTAAATGGGTATTTGATCTGATGAAGCAAGACTGTTTCTTATCATTCCTCCTCAAAGGGGGAATTGGACAAATTAATGGAGGATAAGGCTGTCAAGGTACTAGCCACTAGCTCTGCCTCCATGGTTGCTGGGGACCACAGAAGGGGAGAGTGTTATTGTGCTAGGCTCCTGATTGCCAGTTTCCTACAGCCATCAAGTTGGCTGCTATGAGAATAGGATGCTGAGCTAGGTGGGCCACTGGCCTGATCCAGTCCAGATCAAAGCATGGCTTCAGAAGAGGAAGGAGGTTAATAATAATAATAATAATAATAATAATAATTAATAATTTTATTATTTATACCCTGTCCATCTAGCTGGGTTTCCCCAGCACCACCCTCATCACTTTCAAGGGCGCTGGAGCCATACCTTCTCTAAGGGAGGTTTTAATCATCTCCCTGATCACAAGGGAGAAAGAGAAAGAACACATGTAGTAAGCCACACCTCTGAAAGAACCTTGGTCCACATCCTCAGGAAACAATGAGGGAAATTCATCAGAGCAACTGAATGCTTCTGATGATAAGAAATCAAGGACGTAGATGTAGATGTAGGCGCTGTAGCCAAAGGCATGTATATGATGTGAGTACTTTTATCCATGAAATACATCACAGGGTGCAACCACAGAATTGTTCCGTACTGTTTCCATGTGACATTTTCATGCATCTTAAAGTATGTGGCCGCAAGCATTTTTTAAAAGTGAAGCAAGGGAAATAGTTCTTGGGTAGCCCTCTCGTCAGGTCAAAAGGAAATATTGATGTTCTCTGTGGGACACCCCTATTGCCTTTATAATGGGTTTTTCTGGCACTGCAGCAACCTTTCACTGTTTATTCTGACTCCAGGAGAGGCAGGCAGTGCACGTTTAAGTGATAGTATCCGAAGAAGCAGAGGACCACAATAACAGCCCACACTGATTTTATTATTATTTTAAAAAACAAACCACTTTCTACCTGGTGCTGAACTGTGCCATTCTTATGGGCCTCTAAATCATTAATCATTAACACAGAGAGCTGGATCCATTACTACTTTCTTCCTCCTCTCCTTGTAAGTCACCTGCATCCACAAAACTGCATAATACGAAGGGCTCTATTTGTCTGCTATCCACAGAGACTTGTTTTCTGTGTCAGTTGAAATGGATTGGCAGCAGCTTGCCACTGGAAACTGAGCCAGTGTAAAATGCTTAGCAGAGTAACAGATTAAAACACTGACATCTGCACCTCTCCAGCGATTCAGGTGAAATCACTCTGAAGATCTGTAATGTGATGCCTCAAGACAGCGGTATTTATACCTGTGTGGCAACAAATGAGCTTGGAACAGCGTCCACTTCGGCTACAATAAAAGTACAAGGTAATGGATTTCTTGCTGGTTTTTTGTATATTTGCTCAGCCAGAGCTTCCATTGGTTTAAATCATTGTGCAATCAGCTTTTGAAATGTTTGGTTTAATGGTACATGGGCCTGTATACCACTTCAAAATGCAGGTGAGGAATCCACACATGTCAAAACTATCCCTGCCTGTGGAAAGCTGACATGATAGGCTTTTGCAGACCAGGTTAGTTGTGTATGTGTGTGATACTCAAATGTGTGATACTCAAATGTGTGTGATACTCATTTGCATTTGAAGTACTACATGTACTTTGTGTACTACTTTCTACATGGAAATATTAAGTACATGGGAAATAACCAGTTCTCCCCTCCACATGCCCCCATCACTACAAATTTATCTCTTCCCCTTCTTCATCTCTCTAACACATATACACACACACAGTTAAAGTGATATAATCCTAGAGGGTGAACAGCATACTTCCCTCTACCACCCTAAACATGTATACCAGCTCTCATGTGTACTATTATTTTCAAGAAAAACTTAGACAACAAAGTTAATTGCCCACAATTTTGGTACATAGCATGGCCCATTGTCACCAAATGGGTGCTGGCTGGTGATACTTGGATTAGATTAATTGCAGGTTTTGTGGGAGCAAGAGGAATTAGGGCTAAAATTTTGGGAGGAGTGGAGTTAGCGTCCCTGTCCCAACCATTTCCCCACCCCTCCAACCTGCCATTTATCCTGCAGAGTAAAGCATACAAGTACAGGATCAGATTCTAGATCTCTGGCAGTCTCTAATAGTTGTGTCCTAATACATGTCCATCAGTTCTCCTGTACCCATGACTGCACTAGGAAACACTCTCTGTGTGTTTTAAGAAACCCTCTTTCGCGTGCTTTGCAATGCAACTCTCCTGATTTTGCTCCCCGCCTACACTCCAGGTGTCCCTGCAGCCCCAAATCGCCCTATTGCTCAGGAAAGAAGCTGCACCTCAGTGATTCTTCGCTGGCTGCCTCCATCCAGTACAGGGAACTGCACCATTTCAGGTTACACAGTGGAGTACAGAGAAGAAGGTATATGCTTAAACTCATAATACACCTTTGGTCTGCAACTGATTGTAATAGGATGATCCAGGTTGTTGTGCGGAACTGCTAGGCTGAGCTAATAGGCTTCGGTGCCTTTTAATTTGGGGTGTTGCCTATCCTGCCTCTTTCTGCTAGGGTTGTCTGGTGCAAATGGGAGGTTGTGAGCAAGTTAGCAGCAGTGGCTTCGCCATTACCTTTCCCTCCCATCTGCAAGTGGGGCAAGTCGTGTCCCGTGGCAGGCAGGAGAATACAGGTGAGCAGAACTGGCTTGAGGTTTTGGGAGCCCTTCGGTAAGAAGCTGAAGGGATGTTCTCTTTCTGTGCCATTATTGGGAAACATTGGTTCTCTCAGAAGCCCTAGTGACCTCTTTCCTCCCTGCTACTACCCACTTGCACACTCTCTCTTTCTCTGCCAGCAAGTGAGCAGGCAGTGGCAATTGCTGCTCCTTCCCTTCACTCCCATGGCTTCTTTGCACTGCCTGCTATGGGCCAGTGGGTGGCAATGGCAAGAGAAGCAACAGCAGGGCCAGGTTCTTCTGCTGTTCAGCAGTGGACCTCCAGCTTAACCATGGGCCTCTGAGGATGCAAGTGCAAGTAGAGCAAGGGAGCACCAGTTTTACATGGGGTTGCCAGCCTATTTAAGTGAAAGGCAAAACCTATGGACTTGATCTGGCAAGCCTGTTTTCAGTCATCCTGGCTCTCACAGTCCAGATGTGAAGGGTTCTTCAACTGGTGGTGATCACCACACTGGTCCATACACCTGACAAAGACCAGTGAAAAATGCATGACCAGCATGCTGCAATAAGCTGGGGGAAGGAACCTCAGGCTCATAGACCAAATGTGGCCCTCCAGGCCTTTCTGTCTAGCCCTCAAGCAAGACTCCTAGGCAGCACACCTCACTGCCCCTACTTCCTGCCTCTCTCGAGTGTTTTTTGCCTGGCTAGAATGCATTGTTGAACTCTGAGAATGCCTCTTGCTTGCCGGGATGGAGGACAAAGAGGAATGTTTGCATGTGTGTAGAAACTAGCCTATTGTACATTTTACATTTAATGGTTCTTCCCACTTTTGCCTCTGGCACTGCCCACCACTGGCATGTGGCTGCCAGAAGATTGCCCAGAAGAGAATGGGTAGTAATTTGAAGTTCTTAACAGCTGGCTCTGAAGTGGTAGAACAGACCATACTGCTTCAGTCCACAGAGGATGAAGAGTATTACTCAATACTTTCCTGTGCAAATTTTATTTATTTATGTATTTATTCAACTCCCTACCAATAGAAAATAAAGTTCTAATGATTTCCCCATTGCACTAGTTTTCCACTTGGAATGTTTTTTTTAATATGGTGTTCAGAAATAATGTCTCTTACCTCTAGTCTAATATGGTATAGACCATTCTACAACATCACACTACTGCATGTTTAAATCAGACAACACAAGAAGACAAAGTGGTTGCTACTTTTCTTAGCTTTTTTTTTTAAGCACAGGAGACTTCTAAAAGAATCTGTATTTCTTTCCTTTTTTTATCAATTAGGGCCAGATTAAGGCTTAGTCTCAGTGTGGTGCGGTGGAGGGGAAGAGTCAGTAAGGCACAGCATCCTCCCTTCTCTAAAATCTATAGTCATGTTCTTTTAAAAAATGTTATCTTAATCTCTCTCTGCATAACCCATAGGCTCACAGGTCTGGCAGCAGTCTGTTGCCTCCACCTTGGACACCTACCTCGTTATTGAAGATCTCACACCTGGATGCCAATATCAGTTCCGAGTCAGCGCCAGCAACCCCTGGGGAATCAGTTTGCCCAGCGAGGCCTCTGAATTTGTGAAACTTCCAGAATACGGTGAGAACATGGTCAAAAAGGGAAGGATACTAATTTTCAGAAGAAATAATATTAGAACTTGTGGGTCAGAGTTCTGCTTCAAAAGCTACAGTTTGTTTGATTATCAAGCTTCTTGTTGGCATTTTGTACTCAACTATAGATATCTGAGGGCAACGTATATATGATTGTGTCTTTTCCGATCAGCACACATGTATTTAGATCAGCTGTTTTGTTTTGTTTTGTTTTGTTTTCAAGGCATAATCTTTAGGATCCGGGTGCACATTCGGTGGCATGCCATCTGCTTGCTTGTCAAGGCTCTCGCATGATTTTCTTTCTTTAAACTTTTCCCTTTGTATTACTGATGTGTAATAAAGACTATAATTAGCATTGCAACCAACTCTATTTCCCCATCCTCTGGGTTTCACAGACTCTGCAGCAGATGGAGCCACCGTGACCTGGAAAGAGAACTTTGATTTCGCCTACACAGAACTGAATGAGATTGGAAGGTGAATTATTTCACTAAATGAGATTGGAATCAATTATTTTACTAAAATACACAAGCCAGGTGTTAAAAGTGTTTCTTTTAAGTTATCTGTTAAGGCAGTGGGTGCATGATTTAGGAATGAATAATGCTTATTATCATTTCTCTCCACAGGGGCCGATTTGCTGTTGTAAAGAAATGTATCCACAAAGCCACCAGGAAGGATGTTGCAGTGAAGTTCATCAATAAAAAAATGAAGAAGGAAGAGCAGGCAGCACACGAGGCGGCCATGTTGCAACATTTGCAGCATCCTCAGTATATCACTATTCATGACACCTATGAGTCACCCTCCTCCTATATATTAATTTTAGAACTGTAAGTCTTTTGATGGAAGCTAAACTTCTTGTTTGTTATACTGAGGGAATTCTCCATCTTTGCAATCACACATTTCATGATTGTAATGAAAATGATTTCATTTCCCCATGAAAAGAGCAATATTTCAGATGACTGTGAATGTCAGATTCACACAATCCAGTATGTGCATTGGCCAGGGGGGTAGGGGTGGGCATAATAAGTCAGTGTGAAGTAGCAATGCACTTAAATAAAGAGTCCTATACTGTATTTAAAATGAGATAGCCCTTATTACACTGCAATATATAAGTATTTTATTTATTGCTTTTTAAAAATGCCACTTCCATTATAAGGTGTTAGTCGCATGTTTGAAGTATTAGCAAGAGTTTGTCATTATGCTAGATTTCTTTTCTCAGTGCATAATTGTTGGCTTTTAGGATGGATGATGGCCGTCTCTTGGACTACTTAATGAATCATGATGAATTGATGGAGGAGAAAGTAGCTTTTTACATAAGAGACACAATGGAAGCCTTACAGTACCTTCACAACTGCCGAGTCGCTCATTTGGATATAAAGGTAGGAAGCTTGTGTATATCTCTCTCTATCATGGTGAATTCCAAGCATTCAGTCTATTCTAAATTCGGGTGAAGAGACAATCTACCTATAATGAAAACACTTAAAAGTACCTGCTTTATGTCACTAATCTGTCCTTCTTTCAACTACTTCTTTATAGCCATATTTGTGATGAAGGCATCTGGTCCAAATTTCAATAAAAATTCCAAGCAGTTCTGAGAATTCACTTACAGGATGTCATTTTTTCTGTTTTAATATCTTGTCATTAACAAATGACATATAACCAGTGCCTTTTTTCTTTCAAAAAAAAAGCCTTTAGGGTTACTCTCATTTTGACTCAAGAAAATCACCATTTTATAGTTCAAATTGGGAAAAATAAATACATTAAAGTGCAAAACTTCACAAAATGTTTCGGGGTATGCATACCCCTGCATCCCCTCAGAAAAAAATAACTGCGTATAACTCACATACATCTTCAATGTTTTCCCACAAAGATCCAACATGCCAGTTCTTTCCTTCCTTTCATACAAAAGCTCCTTGTTGAAAAATGTGCAATTGGGGGGGGGTGGAGGGGGATGATGAGATCTCATTTCATTTGTCCACATAACTTTGCTTATACCTTGATAGAGATGTAAACATAAAGCTAATTTATATGTTGCTTACATGAAGCTTAAATCCTTCCTTAGACTGGCTCAGATAGTTGTGAAAGATGGATACTTCAGCAACATATGCACATGGAATAAGCAGTGCAACAGAGGCTTATTCTTGTTTTTTAGTGAAATGGCCTGAGTAACCAGACTGTCTACATGTCTGCACTGCAACTCAAAACATACACAGTGTTGGCTCATAGCAGTTTTGTTGCCTCTTCTGCTTAACTAGGTTTTTTCTCAAACTACTACTCAGACATGAACTTATATCTGCATAAATCTAAGATGTAAAATATTTTCTGTAAGGTTGTACATGATGCTTGCCATTCACCCACCTCTACCTAGTGGGCAGTTGTGGCCTGTACATCTTACAGGCTGGCCTCCTGTAGTGCCTTTTGTTTTAAACATCATTGTACTCCAATGTACACAAGTTTCAAAATGTCTCTATCCTTCAGCTGGTATCCATTGAAACCTTTCACTCAAGTTTGTGCATTGTGCATGGTGTTTTGCTGGGTGGTCAATCTAATATTATAATTAAGGCTGCAATCCTCTATACATGAAAGTAAGGCCTATTGAACACAGTGGAACTTACTTCTGAGCAAATATTCACTGAAATGCTCTGTAAGTACCAAAATGTAAAGCCTCCAAACTAGCTGAGCAAATACTTATAGTACTTACTTGGGACATACGTGTGTTCTGAAGAAGTGCCAGCACATACATTGTTGGTACATTTTTTTCCTTAACAGGAAAAGCAAAAGAATGTATGATCTGAAGGACCACAGGAACCACATATACACTGTCCTGGGTTCTGTGGTGGAAGGCAGGCAGGCTGTAAATGTGATAAATGTTGGCTTAAACTGATTTATAATACAAAAGCAATGAACAATGGAACCTTTTTTTTTATCCTTGCTCTCCACAGCCAGAAAATTTGCTCATTGATTTGCGGATCCCGGTGCCTCGCGTTAAGCTAATAGACCTGGAAGATGCTGTTCAAATCACTGGCCATTACCATGTTCATCATCTCCTTGGAAACCCTGAATTTGCTGCTCCAGAAGTTATCCAAGGTGCTCCTGTTTCACTGGGCACAGATATTTGGAGCCTGGGTGTGCTCACCTATGTCATGCTGAGTGGTGTGTCCCCCTTTCTGGATGAAAGCAGGGAGGAGACTTGCATCAATGTGTGCCGAGTGGACTTCAGCTTTCCCAGTGAGTACTTCTGTGATGTAAGCCATGCTGCCAGAGACTTCATCACTGTCATCCTTCAGGAAGACTTCAGGAGGAGGCCAACAGCAGCCACTTGTCTGCAGCACCCTTGGCTGCAGTTTCACAACGGCAGCTATTCCAAAATCCCACTGGATACCTCACGCCTATCCAGCTTCATTGAACGCCGCAAGCACCAGTTTGATGTGCGGCCAATTCCCAATGTTAAGAGTTTCATAATGAGCAGGATGAACCCAGGAATATAATGCAATACAAGTACCTTGATTTGACACTGAAGCACCGTGGCGTGTGAAAAGAGAGAAGGTGGAATCTCTCTCTTTATGTCTGTGTAAAGTATTCTAGTTGATGTGATGTCAAAGAAAGTGTATGTACTTTTCCAGCAGTTGCATTATCTAACTGGTTAGAACTAGAGGCTTTCTGATGTTGCATATGCAACTCCTCGCGTGACTTATCTTGCAATGATGAAGTCATGTCAAATACAGAAGAATATTTTAGAAAAATACATCATTTGAAAATGGTAACCAAAACACCATTGCCTTACTTTTGAAAGGCAGCCTTCTAAAAGACCTGGACACCCTTGCTGATCTTATTAAACTTTAACTCATGTATTTGAAAGGCAACGGAAAGTAAAGAAATAAAACTAGGCTGACCCTCCACAGCCAGCATTTCCTGAAACAACAACACTGGACTGGATTTGAGATTTTGCAGAAATAGTTGCTCCTCAAGTCCTAATGAAGCTCTGTTTCACTAGGAGAATTCCATTTGTCTTCAATAAGAATTAACCTTGTGGCAGAATTGTTTTTTTATGGCCCTTGTGCTATCATAATGTCAGCTTTGCCTGTAAAGTGACTTAGGTATGCCGTATTGGTCAGGATCATAGTATACCTTTGTCAAAAGTCCTTTGGATTCTCCAGCATTCACATGTTCAAAGCTAACATACTGTAAAGTAGCAATGTGCTACGGCTAAGATGGTAAATTCACTGGAACAAAAAATGTTTTGATGAAGCACAATGAGACATTTTTTAAAGTAAATTTTTATAGCTCTTGTACAGACTTTTTTGTGAAACCTGTGTGTTGAGAAAAGGCTATGTTACAATAATTACTGTTATCTGTAAACTAGATGTCAAAGACTTTTTCTATTGCAGAATGTTTGTTGAATTCTCATATAGTCTGTAAAATGAAAAGGAATCTTATTCCTTTTTCAGTTTTAAAAGTTGATCAGTTGTGAAATCAATCCAAAGTTGGCCAAAGTGTGGTAAACATAGTGGGTCCATCCTTACAATTATTGCTTCAAAATTAGTCTTGATGTGTGAGACTGGTAGTTTACTGCATATTTGTACACATGCATCTCTCTTCCTAGCTCCAGAATCCTAACTTCTATGCTAGCATATTTGTTCCATCCCAAACTCTGGTGTTAAATAACAATTCAAAAAAGACTATTAATATAAAAAGTCATTGTAATGGTCCATTATTGTGCACTAAACACGCCACTAACTTAATAGCCCCTTATAAATCATCAAAGTATTTTCAAACTAAGAAGCTTTTGAATAGTTCCAAATTGCAGTTATCTCAAATTAATATTGTAAGAACTAGTCCAGCTTTTCACACCAAGAGGAATTTAGTGCCAAAACAGTGACTGACCATATCCTAATCATTTAGAAATCAATCAGCAATTCATAGTTAACTTTTTCCTCTATCCCACCAACTAATCTTCTATAAACTCTGCAGTGTGGCAATGGACCTAGTAATAATCAAAGGCATGGTGAGCTCTCTCATTTTGCCTGTTCAGTTGGCATCCATTTGTTGAACACAATATACTAATGGTTCTGGCACATCTTTTAGTCACTTGTGTCCTAAGTAGCTGTCAGGATTAGGCAACCTGGTAGCCAAGTGACAAGGGTTCTGTAGCCTCTCAGTGGCACCTAACATATTATATTAACTTGGAGTATTTTACCGTTTTCTCCTTTCTCTTGCCCAAAACCTCAAACAGATCAAATCAGGAGCTGTAAATGTTCTTGCTACAGTGAGAGTAATAAGAAAGGTGGTGAACACACTGATGTCTGGTGAACCAAGAAACAAGCCAACAAATCAGTACAGAAAAGGAGAAAGGTACTTGACTTAGATTTTCTGGCTAGAAAATGTGGTTCAACAAAGCAAAGGGCCTTTCCATAGGGAAAGAAGCTGATGTCCTTTAACTTTTCAATGAAGTGTTTTTTTCCTGCTATTTTTTAATCAAGAGGTTTGTTATACTATGAACATGCAGTGATCATCCAACCCACTGTTATAATAAGGAATGTGGAGATAGGATCAACTCTTGAGGTTCCTTTTAGTTGCTACAATTTCCTCAAGGCACTGACAATCATCCAGAGGCAGAGCATATCGGCTCAGGTATAAACGACGGCCAAGATCCAGCCCAAGTTACCCATGGCGGAATCCCACTGTAATCAATGGAAGATATTAGTCACAACTAAGTAGTCCCAGTGGCTTCAGTGTGACCTAGGCTAGCTACAATCCTATGCATACTTAATGGAAAGCTAGTTCCGCTGAAGACAGTGGGTACTTCCTTCCGAGCATGGGCAGCCCAAAACATGTTGATGTCAGAGGCAAAGGGACAAGATGGTGTCTTTCCCCATTCTATGTACAAAAGCCAAGGAGACTTCAGCTCTGTTGATGGGGCAGCATCCTCCACTGCACCCGAGTGCCGTGAGCTAGTTCAGGGATGAATTACAGGCCATGCGACACAAACAGTTGTGTTTCCATGCTTTCAGCATCTGCGCAAGGTGGCTTCTTCACATTACACGATAACAATTGAGCCAGCGCTGCTTCTGAATAAACATACGTAACATAGTGAGACCAGACTGCATGTCATGGATCACTTCACTGGAACCAAGGACAACCTCAGTAAAGCATCACAACTTTTAGATATGATAAAATAAATAGATGTGGATCTTTGCCACATCTCCTTGTTCTTTCCAGCTGCAGTAGCCGCATCAAAAATGCCTATCTACTTTCTAGTTCTGTTCTTCTACATATACGTGGAAGAGTGACTGTCAAAATGTGTACCTACTTTTGGTTATTTTATTTGTGATTCTGGGGAAATGCAAAAGAGATTACTTAAGCATCCTTGAAGAAGAAACCTCTATGGTACATTTAAATCCCTATGGAATAATCACCTATGGGGGAAAAATACCTGAATCTGTGGCAAGCAAATAGGCAGGATTTAAGACAAGGACTGACTGCTGTTTTATCGTGAAGTCTTGAGAGTTGTTTTCTCAGGCATAAAACAGTTTTTGCTTCAAAGGGCTTTGTAATGTGAATGTAAAATCTACATTGAACCAGAATACCATGGATGTCTTATCTTCTGCAGCAACATCAATAACATCCAAGAGGCTCAAATGTCATTTAGGCATTATGTGTGACAATTCCTGGAATCTTGCTTTTAATCTTTTGTAACAAAGCAACTTAAGACTGGCTGCATATCTCTGTGTACATGTGTGCCCTTCATCCTCTGCTGATTTTGTTGGATATGTCATCTGCAGCCAGTAGTTGTATGCAACAAAGTGTGACTAGCCACGGTTTGGGACCATTGGATTGTAACTAGGTCTCCGAGGAATATGTGTGCCATTGCATGGACAACATCTTTCCTATCCATTTGTAGAAGAAAATCCTCCACAGGGCTCTGGTTTCTCCCCAAAGCTGATTGTTTATGGACTGACACATCAGAAAATGGTGCTTTCCTAAGAGAATAAATGTCAGATCCCTTTTTTTTTGGCTCCCCAAGCTGTCCAATATCAAACTGCTTCTAGAATCGTTATACTAGTGACTGTTAATATGCCAGGATTCTGTAATTTCTCAGCTTTATACTCTGAAGCTAGTAGTAACAAACATCTTTTCTACTTAAGCCATATCTTATCCTTATGCTCTCTTTTTCAGTGCTGGTGCTTTTGCATCTTTCTGTCAAACCATTGAGTCTGCTTTTGCTAGCATGTCACTTCAACAGTATACTACTGAAAAATAAGGTCAGACATGTAAAGGGCACAGCAGACTACTAAAAACACACTTTTAAAAATATTTGCAACAATCATTTCTGTGGTGGTGGTGGTGGTGTGGTAGGGATTGTATTAAGAGCTTAAAAAATTTCAAGGTGCAAACGAATTCCACAGCCTTAATCATTTTCAGTCTTTTGCTGGTCTGCCTTAAGTGTTATCTCATTATTTTATTATTGATTTTGTTTTGTATGCATATGTGTTTTCTAAAACATTTTGTAAATATTTTATTTATACTTCTGATTCTTCATGTGTAATGTTGTAAAGTGATTTCCTGCTGTCACATGTTCTTACTCTTCTGCAGTATATATAAATATATATGTTATCTACAGATGATAAAATCTACATTTTAGGCTATTGCCTTCCTTATAAATACAATATACAAAAGATTCAAGTATGGGATTTTTATTTTTTAATGTAAAAGCAATTCTGCTGATAAAATCAATTAAGACGGATATTATAAAGACAAGCTTTTATTTTGACTTATATGACACTGTATAGTATGGGGAGAGAACACAGGAGAAGAAATTGTGAGAGCTGCCTGCCATGTAAAGCCTTTAGATACAGCTGAAAAGTAAGGGGGGGTGCTTAATGAAAGTCCGTTATCTATACTACTTTTCTTCCCTAAAAAATAGGATTTATAATTTGACATATGTGCTTTAAGACTGTAATATGAACCTTGAAATAATGAGAATTGATTAGCTCTACTGTGGAGAATTGATTAGCTCTACTAGGGGACGCAGGTGGCGCTGTGGGTTAAAGCCTCAGCGCCTAGGACTTGCCGATCGAAAGGTCGGTGGTTCGAATCCCTGCGGCGGGGTGCGCTCCCGCTGCTCGGTCCCAGCGCCTGCCAACCTAGCAGTTCGAAAGCACCTCCGGGTGCAAGTAGATAAATAGGGACCGCTTACCAGCGGGAAGGTAAACGGCGTTTCCGTGTGCGGCTCTGGCTCTGGCCAGAGCAGTGATGTCACGCTGGCCACGTGACCCGGAAGTGTCTCCGGACAGCGCTGGCCCCTGGCCTCTTAAGTGAGATGGGCGCACAACCCCAGAGTCTGTCAAGACTGGCCCGTACGGGCAGGGGTACCTTTACCTTTACCTTTACTGTGTTCGGGCAAATTCGATTTTGATATTGCTAACACTACCTTTAAAAAAAATACAAATTTTGCTACATATCGCACACCAAAACTGTTAATTTCCTCTGGTCTATGTTGATCAGGCTACTCAGTGCTAAAGGTGGTAGTGTGTGACCCCGAACTTTTAGCAGAGCCTAAAGATTAAACGTCCGTAACAGAGGACGTCCTTAATGTGAGCAATGCCCGAGTTCTTACGAAGCGAGTAAATCCGAACGTGCTAGACGACCCTGCAGGTGATTATTGGCTCCCAGGGGGGTGCGGCTGAAAATAAATACCGTAAATTAAAATAACTGAACTGAACTAACCAATTGCGTCACAGATAACTCGGTTCTGCCGCCTTCTCCAACAATTCCTGGCTACGGCCATGCTCCCAGGTCCTTAGTTGCACAAAAGTTCGAAACACATCTCAATCGGGAAAACCTGTAGTCCTTTCTTTAAAAAGTTATCCATCCCTGAGAAGCCCGAAGCTTCTCTTTCAAAATGGACCCTATTCAGTATTCTTCCGACGCAAATGTTGCTTCCAGTGTCGTTGTCATGCCTCCATCCATCCTAGTGCTGCACTCCGAGGGATTTTTCCTTTGGCGATGGAGTTTTTATTCGGCTTTTGGACGCACAGGCGGCGCCCCCACTGCGAGTGCATGGCCCTCTTCTCGTACTCCCCTAAATTAAATGTACACACCGCTTTCCCCCTCAAACGCTCCAAGGCATGGGCGTAGCTAAGGGGGGCACCTGCCTCCCTCGATCAAGTAAAACAATAGAAATAACAAACTGACCAACCACGTCGGTCCTACCTCCCCCAACAAAAGTCCTGCCCCCCCCCAACATAAATCCTGTCTACACCCATCTCTCCTCTCCTGGGTAGCTCTATTCTGGAGACCGGGTTGGGGGGGTGGAGTCGCCGCTTTGTGCCTCCACACCAGTGTCTGCTAGGTGATGTCCACACGCGTCCACCCGGACACACGTGCACCAGAATATCCGTGTAGTAGTAGCACAAGCAACTGCAAAACAGCCTCCCTGCCTTCTCCGCGGAGCATATACAACCTTCACTCCTCCTCCGGTACCAATTGCACCCCCTTCTTTCCAAGCAAATAGCACCGGCTAGGATGCAAGAGAAACCCAGGTGCCACAAATACAATAGTAGGTCCGGTTGGGTAAGAGTAGTCTCCCCTAGCGCGCATGTGCACGTGGCGCCCCGTAAGGAATCGCCCCGTTTCCTAGCGACGGAAGAGGGTTGCCCCGCCCCGCCTTGCCTCGCGTCATTACTCGGCGACTGCTCCAGCGCGCGCTGTCCTCCCTACGTACGCACGAGAGCCTGGAAGGATGGAAGCGTTAGCTTCGGAGCTGTACGGCGTGCGGGCGGTGCGCTTCGGCGAGTTCGTGCTCAAGAGCGGCCTCCTCTCTCCGGCCTATGTCGACCTGCGCGTCATCGTGTCGCACCCGGCCCTGCTCAACAAGGTGAGCCCCACGGGCGGGCGGGAACGGGGCGCGCGTGAGGGAGGAAGGCGGGGCCGAGGCAGTTGGAGGAGGGAGGCCGAGAGACCAGCGCCTCGTGTTTCTGTTGCAGCTGGGGGTCATTATAAGCAGCGCTGTGCAGCTGTAAGAACTGGTCCTGACTGGGGTTTGCCTCTCCTCATTTTTTTCCTTCCCCCTTTTGGGGGAAAAGGGTTTACGAGGGTGTAAACGGGGGGCAGCTTGCTGCTATCGAATTTATGTCAGCTTCTCTGTGAGCCTTTTCAGCAGGACAAAAATGCTTTAATGCCTTTTCTCATTTAGTGCTCTCGATACTAATGGACAACAGCTGTCATCATCTCCGGCCCTAACCATGTTGACTGGGACTGAGGGGAGTTGGAGGCCAGCCATGCCTGAATATTTGAAAAGCCTCTTTTAAACAAGCAAACAAACATGGCAAGAGTGTTAGAAGAGTCAGAAAGGGACCACGAGGGTCAACTAGTTGCTGGGGAAGAGGGCGGCTGTCAAAGATGATACAATCCTGCCAGCTAGTAGTACTCCTGGAACCATGTTGGGGTGGGTTTTTCCCTCATGCATAATTGGCTGTAGTGGAAGGTGAGGTTGAGGGATATGGATGGAAGAAGGGCACAAAGAGATAAGAACATTGTTCTGTCTTGTCAGCATTGTTGCAAAGGATACCCTTCTCAGAACTCGGTAGCATACCTTATCATTTATGCCATATTCAACCAAATAGTTGTGCTAGCGGAACTCAACACAAGAATTCCCACTAGTGCAACAGAGATCACACAAATACATGATTCTTCCAAGGAAATAATTAAGCTATCACTGCTTGTTGCTCCTCAACCTAAATACAAAGAACACAAGCATAATTAGATGATGAAGTAAGCATCATGTGAAGAAACAAAATCCATGTGATCTTTGGTGCTTATGGTTTCGCTTTCTGGTGATTCTTTGTGGACTCTCCTTATTTTATTGACAATGTATTAATGTTTGGTTATAATGGTAGAACCTATTTAATATTTAAAACTCTTTCTTTCAGGTAGCAGGTTTCCTTTTTCAAACAGCAAAGGATGCTGCAATCAAGTATGACTCGGTGTGCGGGGTCCCATACACGGCTTTGCCCCTGGCTACAATCATCTGCTCAACCAACCAGATCCCAATGCTTATACGGCGAAAAGAAGCTAAAGATTATGGTAAAAAGAATCAAATTTACCTAGATGATATATATTGGCATTATAAGCAATGAATATTCAAGACAGCAAAAATGTTTATAATAAATTAACAAAGTTTCCAACTTCCTCAGTAGTGTGTATACAGTTTGTTGTTTTAGCAGATCTAGAAAGGTAATAATTTGATGTACATAACACAACTGTGTTTTGACCAAACTGCGGGAGGTAGTGGAAGACAGAAGTGCCTGGCGTGCTCTGGTCCATGGGGTCATGAAGAGTCGAACACGACTAAACGACTAAACAACAACAACACACCTGTGATTTAGGAGCCTTAGTGCAGAAGTTTTAACCACAAGTTTTTATTAACTGGTGTAGTGCACATGTTGTTTTTAATAATACAGTGGTACCTCTAGTTATGGACTTAATTCTTTCCGGAGGTCTGTTCTTAACCTGAAACTGTTCTTAACTAGAGGCGTGCTTTCGCTAATGGGGCCTCTTGCTGCCACTGCGCCGCCAGCACACAATTTCCATTCTCATCCTGGGGCAAAGTTCTCAACTCGAGGTAACTCTTCCAGGTTAGTGGAGTTTGTAACCTGAGGTATTTGTAACTCGAGGTACCACTATAGTAGCAATAATATTTTCAGTTGAGCTGGCAAGCTTGGTTTTTTTTGTATTGGTAGGTTAATGAAAAATGCCCTTTTTTGCTTCAAAAGGTACCAAACGTCTTGTGGAGGGGACTATAAACTCAGGAGAAACTTGTCTGATCATTGAAGATGTAGTTACCACTGGTTCAAGTGTTCTGGAGACGGCAGAGACCCTTCGGAAAGAGGGGTTGAAGGTTACAGATGCTATAGTGCTTTTGGACAGAGAGCAAGGAGGGGTAGCCCTGTTGGAGAAGCATGGCATACGCCTACACTCTGTATGCACCTTATCTAAAATTCTCAAGATCCTTGAGCAGCAAGAAAAAGTTTCTCCTGAGATGGTGGCAAGAGTAGAAAAATTCATCCAGGAGAATATTATTAAACCACCTGAGCAAAATGGTACTCCTCCCGTGAAAAGAATGTGCAAAGAAATGAGCTTTGCTGCTCGGGCTGAACTGCCAGACACTCATCCCCTCGCTGCACAACTTCTCAGGCTGATGGAGAAAAAGCAGTCTAATTTGTGTCTTTCTGCTGATGTGACTAACTCCAAAGAATTGCTCCAGCTCGCTGCGACTTTGGGCCCTTCCATCTGTATCTTGAAGACTCACATTGATATTCTGGATGATTTCACCCAAGAAATAGCCAAGGAGTTGAGAGCACTTGCAGATAAGCATGAATTCTTGATATTTGAAGATCGCAAGTTTGCAGACATTGGAAATACTGTGAAGCATCAGTATGAAGGTGAATTTGGCATAACTACTAACCCCTCTCCTCTTTTCAACCTATAATGTGTTGCATATCTCTATAGGGCTGCATATGTTCCTAGTACTCTTAATTTGAAATGTTGATGTGGCCTTCACTGACTTGAAACTAGCTCTTTATTTTCAAGCCTTCAAGGGCCTTGCTTTTGAGCTGACTTTTATTCAGATTGTATGCTATATTGAGAAAAATAATACTGAGGAAATCAATCCTGAGGCTAGCCTACAGGGTGCTAACAAATATAGAATATTGATATCCCATATTGTGATAGTACTGTGTAGTTATGACCTTGATAGGTGTAGAAAATATGACTCGACAATATTTCTACAGTGGTAATAAAAGTTGTGAAAAGGGTATCCCTGGTTAATCTCTTAAGTAGTTATCTGATTGCCAAAAAGACGCTTAACTGATACATTGTATATTTTCTGTTTCAGGTGGTATTTTCAAAATAGCATCCTGGTCAGATATAGTTAATGCTCATGCTGTTCCTGGACCTGGAGTTGTTAAGGGATTGAAAGAAATAGGGCATCCTTTACAGAGAGGGTGTCTCTTGATTGGTGAGATGAGCTCAGAAGGGTCGCTGGCCACTGGTGACTATACAAAAGCTGTGGTAAGTTGGAGCGTTCATCTCAACAAAATGTCTTGAATGGTCTAGATCTCCCACCACCACCACCCGGGAGGAGGGGAAGCTCTTTTGAAAAGCAGCATTTCTTGGATTTTAATGTGCTACTTTAAGTTTCTCCAATTGGACATAGCCAGCAAAGATAATATTTGCTGGTGCTTTTTCTGGAATAGATCAGAATGGAAGTGTAGCAGCATAATACTGCAGTGAAATTAATGTCTGAGGAAAAGTAGTGGGAGTTTACACTTCTGAAAAATGAAAAACAAAGTTCTTGGGGGAGTGTGGGTAGGAATTGAGGGAAATGGGGTGAGGCAGAGGAAGCAAGGAGGTTATGTTTGTGATTGGCATGCTCATTTGCTAATGAGATAATGGTATCCATTGTGAATGGAGGTAAGTGGATTGTATGATGTTCTGATCAGTACAGTCTCTTGATTCTTTATCATGTTGTCTTGATTTTGTTAAGGCTGCAAGTCTTTGTGCTTGCATAATAGCACCTTGTTTAGTATTTGTACCTCCATTCTAGAGCAAGAGTGTAAAGCATTTTCTAACTGCTCTTGTTTACTTGTTTTCCTTTAGGTTAAAATGGCCGAGGAACACTCGGATTTTATTCTGGGATTTATTTCTGGCTCCAGAATTATTGACAAACCTGAATTTCTTCATCTGACTCCTGGTGTTCAGATGCTGGCTGGAGGTAAGCAATTCTGTGGCACTTTATTTGATGGTACAAAATATTTATGAAAATACCAGAATAATTGAAATAATTCAGAGGTACACTCATAAATATTTCTGGTTTGTATGCTGGTGAGGGTGAAAATACAGTCAAAGTCCCGAGTAGTTCCTGTTCAGATTATACCCTTCCCTGTCCTAACATTAAGATTGCCTTTAGATTTGTATGTCTGGTTCTGCATTCCCTAGCCTTGGGTGAGAGATCACATCCAAATAGTCTCAGAATTGCCCAATTCATGTACTACAGTGAGGAGAGTGGGGAAGATGATAAACAGGTCTACAAAGTAAAATGTAGAAGTAAAACATACTAACTGTTCCACACTAGGAGCAGCCAAATAAGTGCAGTATCATAAAATACAATATACAAGTTACCTAAATGTTCATAATGCTCTGTCCAGTATTTTCTTATTTCATTCACTGAAAACTGTAACTAGATATTAAGGTTACTGGAAATAATTTCCTACTTATCTGTGCTTGTATGCAAGTTCAGAATTTGTAACAGCAGATAAATCACATCTCTCACATATGTTTCCATGTGTCAATCGCTTGTTTCCATGTGTCAATCGCTCCCCTGTAGCCTCCTGCGCTACACTGTAGGGTGCTGGAGGTCCCTCCAGGGCAGATCTTAAGGGTCTGTTGGGAGAGGAATGGGAAGTCCTGCTGTATGCGTGAATCTCTGCACACATAGCCTTGGCTGCAAACCAGTCCCTGCTGTTTTGTATGCAACCTTGCAATGCTTTAAATTATATGCAAATATCAAGGCATATTTGCCATGGATATGCCAGTGAGGCTTTATGTTTCATATTTAATCAGTGTTAATAACCCTTTAAGAAAGCTGTTATTTTGTGCTATTTGGTTATTATTATTTGCTCTGATGTGCAGTACCTCATGTTGTTGATTATCTCATCTTGGTTAGATCCTTTTAGAGCATGCCTATTTCCTGTGCACACTTAATAGCATTTTAATAATACAGTGGTACCTCGGTTTACGAACTTAATCTGTTCCGGAAGTCTGTTCTTAAACCAAAACCATTCTTAAACCAAGGCGTGCTTTCCCCAATGAGGCCTCCCGCCGCCAGTGCCCTTCCACCGTTCAGATTCCGTTGTAAGACTGAGGTAAAGTTCTCAAACCAAGACACTGTTTCCATTTTTGCAGAGTTTGTAAACCAAATCGTTCTTAAACCAGACTGTTCTTAAACCGAGGTATCAGTGTATAAGGATAAATCTGTACCCAGTGTTAGCATGGGGAACACTTTCTGGAGGTCACCAGCATTCTTGAAACTCTTTTATGAAGGAAACTCCTGGAGAGCAAGCATAACATGGCATATTTGTGATTGTGATCCATTGCAGGTGATAAGCTTGGGCAGAAGTACCTCAGCCCTCAGGAAGTGATTGATAAAAGAGGTTCGGATATCATCATTGTCGGCCGTGGTATCTTATCTGCGCCCAGTCGCCCAGATGAAGCAGAGACTTATAGGAAAGTAGCATGGGAAAGCTACTTGCAGAGAATTGGTGCACAAAAATAGTACAACTGCTGTGTTTCATTAAGCAAACCAAATTCTAGAAGCAGGAAGGATTGAGCAGGTAATTCTTTGTTGTTATTTTGCCTAATGTTGTTGTATGTTAAAATTTTGCTATAAAGTTATTTGAGAATCAGTACAGAAATTGTAAATTTTGACTCTGAATTCAAACAGCTGTGTGTCGTCTGCTATCCCATTTTTAAAAACACTTTAAAGGGTTTTTTTTTTTTAACTCCAGTGGTTTTGTGAACCACAGAGCCATAAAGATTGTGAGAAAAGAGGAAGCCGAGCAAATCCTGATCACATTGCATTTGCAGTTTAAAGTTAGTTGCTGTTCTCAGTTGTGTTAAAATGTAAGGACTGAGAGTGTAATAGGCCCTCTTCCACAGAGCAGTTTCTCCATCCAGTATTTGGTGCTTTAGATCATGATGTGAAATACGTTTCAAAATCTTGCTCAGGTGCAGAAATTGTGTGCCTTAGATATTAATATGCTTGTGTACTACGTGGAGATGATGCATTCCATTAATGATCTGCTACCTCAAAGCACATTCAGGATCCTTGCTTCTCAATTGCCTCACTGGTAAAATGCAGTGGTTGTCACAACAATAAAGTAAACTTCAAAAAGACTATGTTTAAATGGTATGAGAATGGGAAGATCTTTTTGTACATTAAATACTCTGGATGATACCCAGTGCATGGATATCCTCTTCCTCCCCCTGAGCCCCCCCCCAAAAAAAAAAAATCTGCCATGAAATGTCCCCAACCCTCTGGAGTAGAGGAAGGGCAAGTTCCACTGTGAGCAGAAGTATGTTCCACTTGCAGACAAGACAAAGTTGGGTGTCAATATATGCTTTTGTAAATTTCAAGCCCTTCTAGTGAACATTTGCATTCTAGAGATCTTGTCTTAAAAAAAAAAAATAATAATTTGTATCATTGTATAAAATTTAAGCCACCAGAGGGTGCTATAACCCTTTGTGTTTTTCAAAAGTTTCTTTACTTAGGGTTGCCATGCATCCGGAATTTCCCAGACATATTTGGAATACCGCAGTCGTCAGCAGTGTCTGGGCAGAAATCACCCAACTGGGAAATTCTGGACATATGGCAGCCCATGTCAGCAATGCCAATTTGGCCAATTTTTCCTTAAAATAGCTGCAAAATGTCAATTTTTTGCAATCTTGCCAGAAAAAGCACAACTTTTCTGTCCGGATTTTCACTGTTTGAAATATGGCAACCCTACTTTACATAGACTTGTGTATTACTGTTTGGTCTTCCACAATAAATAACTGCTGAGAACTAAGAAAGTAAACTTACCTATTGTTTAGGACTTGCCAACTACTTTTGCTGGAATATAAATGTGAAAGCAGCTGTCTGCTGTATAAAATATTTGTCATTTGTGCTGCTTTGGAACAAAATATACAAATGCAGATGTACTCTTCTCCTAACCATCTTTAGGAGGTCCATGCAGGCTCAGCACTACTCTTACCACCTGTTTGAGTTACACCCCCTTTCTGCCATTGTCTGTGTATTCAGTGTAATATCTGTGTTGATATAAGACAGTTGATGGGTCTAGCCATACTTTTAACATTTCCCTAGAGCAGTGGTAGGCAGAGAGCATTTTTAAATGTGCCTGCATCACTCATATGGGTTGGTGTGAGAAAATAGAGAAAATAGATACTCCTGAAACGCAACAGTTGGAGATGATTGAGAGGGAAGTGTCCAAGGCTGTCCCAAGTATAAAGAACTGTTTAATTGAAGTAGTAGATATTTAACAGAAAAGAACTGTGTTTTCACTTCAGTAAACAAAATAGGGGAGTTCTGTTTTGACAAAATGATAGTAGCTGGTTCTCCTTTGTTTTGTTGCACATACCTCCTTCATTTAGATCGGACTTATTGTTAGCATACATTACTATTTGTATGTGCTTGGCCTTAATTGGCATGGTTTTGGAAGCGGCCAAGGGAACAATGCTTTTCATTCAGGCACATCTCTGTAAAGAAATCTGTGTCCAGGGTTAATGTGTCCTATAATCTCTAATTTTACATTCCCTGGCATCCTTCCATATGTTAGGAACATGAGAACTAGGTCACAATTTGTTTGTGTGTTTTTTTAAAAAAAACCTCATTTGCATTATATACCATAGGCATTCCTAGCTGAGGCAGTAAATGAATTACAGGGAGACAGGCGCTGGATGTGCTAACCTCTGCTAGTTTATAAAACAACTTGAATTTCTTAATTGTATCTTTTTTGTAAAATAAGTGGGGTTTTTTTAAGTGGCTACATTTGACTTTTATACATTTAAGCTGATGCAGTCTTTGGCGTTGTGGTCATCAGGTGATATTTCTTGTTAGACTGGTTGCTTGGCAAACTTCTGTGCCAAGGAAATGCAGTAGCTTAATGACGGCAGAAATATTCATTCTGCAGTTATTTACTGGCTTGCGGTACTTGTTGAAGAACCAAATCCATCAGAGATTGTTACTTCATTCAATACTAGGCACTGAGCCAACTACGCCAATAACAGTGATTCTCCATAACTGGCTGTTATTGAAATGCTCATTACAGATTATTATAGGAATGACACAAACACTTGATAGCCATTTAAATTCTGTAGTTCTGTCCCATTCTCTGTTGAAGTGTTCAACGGCCATTTCATTCAGAAGGTGTAAGTGGCATGAGGTGCTTTGCAGTACCTAATAGTTGTTGTCTTCAAGTTTCCACCCCACCTTTAATTTGGCTGCTTTACATTTTCATTTTGAGATGAAGCTGGAGCCAGTTTATTTTAACAGTGAAGGACAATTTCAGCCTTTTGTAACGTGGCCCTTTATCACTGTAAATCTGTTATAGGCAACCTTTCTTTGCTATTAGCCAAACAGTGCTTTTCCATTATGTCCAGCCACTATGATGTGTAAGAGACAACTTTATTTGTGTGAGTGAATTAGTTAATGTGGTTAAGATGGAAAGTTCATAAGTTCTAGTGTGTCAGGTAATTGTACAACTCTTCTCATTCCTCCATCAATCCTGGCTTTGATTGATGAGTGTTCTATTTTTACATGCCATAGGCTGTTCTCTTCTTATTGGTTATGTTGCCATTATAAAGCCTTTAGAGGCCTTGAGGGAAAGGTGGCATATAAAAATGTTAAATAAACACAGTTTGATGCTGGGTAGCAGATAGTAATTGTGTTCATTGCAGCAAGCTTAAACAGCCTATTGGTCTATGTCTGCACCTACTGCTCCAGCAGGAAATGAAAATAACTTGGTTTTCTCCTGGCAAATGCATTTTGTGACCTGTAAGGGTCAGAATGAGAGAATCAGTGGTAGCTTGGCTAGCCTTTTATTTATTTTATGTTGCCTTCTGCACTGAGGCTGTGATACAACAGTCTCTTAAACTACCATAAGAAATAGATATACTCTAATTCTCAAGATTATGTTTCTTTCTTTTTTAAAATTGGAGGTTTGTTTTGCAGGCTCAACTAATGGATAAAGAAATGCTTCCAGGCATTAGGCTACACAATTAGAGATAAGTTGTAGCCTTAAATTCATACTTGATGTTGGGAGTGATAGTTTAACTGGGAAGTTTAAGAAACTGTCATTAAAGTCCTAACAAAATTCAGTTTGCAGCTGCCTGCTATATTGAAACTGGACAATGTTTGCAGTAATATTGTATGTATAAGGGAAGTGTATAGAGCCTTATTTTTTATAATTGCAGAGTCACGAAATGTTTTGAGCACTGTTCTTTCCCCAGTCATTGCAAGAACTTGAAGCAGCACTTCATTAAAATCATATTTGGGTTTGTGATAATGGTCTTTGTGTGCTTAAGACCTTTCATACATGTCATATTAAACCTGAGCTGCTGCTGTGATGCTATGGTCATTACTTGGTGGAGTAGGTGCAAGTGGCTACCCCATGTGCTTTGCAGTTGTCATTTTGCTACATGTCGGCTGCGTGGAATAATATGAAATTTCTCCCTTCCTGGGCTGCAGTAGTCCCACCACTCACTCGATTTTGCTTTTCAGCCCATCCAATTGTTTGCCTGTTGCCACACCTCTTCATTACAGATTATTGAACAGTGAACCTAGCAACTTTGCCCCTTGGACAAGGTGACGCAGCATTAAGGCTGATTTTTTCGCGAAGAGGAAATGCAATGTCACTGCCAACAAACAGTAAGCTTTATAAAACAAAAGTACTTTATACGCTGCCTCTCTGTAACTAGGCATTTAGAAACCTGATCTTAATACATTTAACACTGTGCTTCTTTAAAGATCTTTATTGTTCAGTGTTAAAGTAGATTAGGTTAAACCTAACGTGTCATATAGTGAGAACTAGTGAGCAGCCTTTAGAGGACATCTAGTTGTCTCCTTTGCCAGCATGCAAAACTGGTGACATTGAACAGAAACAGAGATTATGTATCTTAAGTTTTGTGGTTAGTTGAATTATGCAAATATTACAGTGTCTACACTTGGGTTTATTTTATTTTCACCATGGGTCACGTAGTGAGCATGTGTACTTGGAAGTAAAGTTCAGTGGGAATTAATCCTAAATAAGCATGCTTGGAGTCAAAACATTTCCAGCTACTTAAAAGCTACTGTGACTGCTGTAACGTGGAATTTCAGATAACTGAACAGTTTGTAAGTGTACAGGTTAACCTAAATGATGGGCTGAACAAGCAGTCTTCCTTGTTTATATTAATTTAAATTCTGATAAAAAGTCCTTAAATACAGTGCAACACACCTTTCATAAAAAAAATTGATCATGGAAGCAAAGGAATAAGTATACTCATAGCACATATATGCAATTGCTTTTATTTTTTAATATAAAAATTTATTCTAAAAACTGTTTAACACCTGGATTTTTTTTAAAAAAAACAATGCTTCCACCACCTTCTCCAATGCTAGTTTTTCTCCCCTAAAAACCAGCAGTGACACAATACCCCTATGAAATGGACCTGCATGTTTTTTTCCTACCAAGATATGGCTGAAGCTGCTATATGGCACATTGTTCAATAGGTTGGCGCTTCCGAGGCATCAAGAGCTCCAGGTCAGTGACAACACATTCTGAGCACATCAGCGGGGCTTGGGTTAGAGATCTGCAGAGCACATGGGCTGCTACCCACTTGTCCTCAATGTGCAATAGAAGCCATCTCCTGACATTCAAGTCAAAGTTTAGAATACTGTCCCACTGTAGAGGATTCAGTCTTCCTTTTTGGGAAGCGGTGAGGAAGCCAAGCAACTGTCAAGCATTCAACTCTCTCTTCCACCTTCAAGCACAGGGTCAATCAACTGTACCATTATAGGTCCTGTTAAGCTTGTTGAATGTGAAATCTAAGCTATGGGTGGAAATAGGTTTTCGGTAAAGAGGGTTTGAAGCCTACAAAAAAGAAAAAAAGGAAGTGATATAAACAGTGTATTTACAGGGAGATTAAACTCTGGACATGAAAACCAAATGCAAGTTCTGCTAAAATCAATGGAATCTCATTTGTTTTCCCCTCCCCTTAATGTTATTTTGCTACTCTTTACCCATGCACTCCTAAAGTCTGTAATAGTGTTGTGTAGGCCTAGGTGATGTATCAGTGCATCACCCAGGACCAGTATGACAGCCAGACTGCGATAGAGGCGTCAACTAGCACTGTATCACTGGTGAAACCACTGTCACTCCTGAGTCCCTCTGCCACGGGTGGGGGGGGGGGGAGCTGGCAGAGACCAGCTGGTTTGTCGCTTCAGGAGTGACTGACTAGAAGAGCCCTCCAGTGTGAAGGCGGAGGCAGCCCCTCCCCCCAAACTGAGTGAGCCCTGATGCCTCACTTGCTTGGGGGGGCTGCCTCTCCCCACCTGACCAGCTCAAGGAAGCTACGCTGTCTCTCCAAGTAGGCAGGTGGCAGCCAAGCACATTCTCAAGCTCCCTGCATCTGCCTGCCTTGTGTCTTCTTCCACTGGGGTGGGCTGTCTGTTTCTTCATGGCATGACCAACTGCACCAAGAGCAAAGCCACAGCCTGTCTTCCTGGGCAAAGGCAATTTGAGCTGACAGTACATCGCGGCTCTTCAGCTGCCGCCAACACAGCCGCTGCACATGTTTGCGTCTCTCCACCCGAGCCACCTCTGCCTCCCTGCACACCATTCTGGTCTCAAGCAGCCTCCATGAATCCTTCCCTGAACAGAGTAAAGCAAGACTTTCCTTTCCTGCTCTGTAGTCCTCAGCACACATTTGCACATTTCTTCCCACCCCCTATGCACTGAGCCCTTTTCCAGCTCTTTTCTGCCCCCCCCCCCCATGAAGTGAATGCTTACCATTTCATATCTTGCCCGGGAACGCTCACTTTGGAATCTGGCAAATTCCCGCCTGTCATGAATAGTGACCAGCAGCTTCCAAATTGCCAAGAGGACAATCCCCAGGAGCACAATGCTGCCTACCACAGCCAGTAAGATCATCATGGCATCAGGGGCAGTGCTACACTCTGGCAAGGAAAAGAAATGATCATCATTGATAAGGACACTATCTAAATCCAGTGTAAACATCAGAACTTGCCTTTTCAAATACAGGTATTTTATCAAGCCTGAAAGGTTCAAAACCAACAGCAGAATTTATGAGGCAGTATTTCAGAGACAACAGTTAACTATTAACATATGATCAGCTCTGCTAATTCATTTGCAGCATATATATTGTTGCAGCAGCAGAGTTTTTATATATCCCCAATCCAGCAAGTGGTTACTTCTGTGCACATATAAGGTCACTGAATGGGTAAATTCACATGTCCTTTTGCTTGCTGCATGTGACAGCTCCATATGTATAGCATTTTTAAGAACGGGTGGGGAACCTCAGCCTGGGCTCTTCCCAAGTTTCACCCTTTCCTCAGCCACACTCTTCCCAGGCCACATTCTTCACTGGTCCTATTTCACACGCTCCTTGAGCATGTTTGCCTGGCTCAGAATGTGTCCTTGAACTCTGATAATGCCTATTGCTTGTCTAGGTGGAAGCTAGAGAGGGGAATGTGAGTGCGTATACAAGCTAGCCTACTTTACATAGATAAAATTTACATCCATTGCTCTGCCCCGTCCACCGCTGGCATGCAGCCCCAAAGTCGCCTAGAAAGGAATGCCATCTGAAAATGATGCCCCACCCACTTCCAGCTCACAGCTTAGATAATTTGACAGGAGACTGAGACTGGGGCACGCCACTACATTCAGTTCCCTAAAGGTAAGGTAGGGCACAATATTGCCTAACTTTTTGACTACAAAAAGTATTAATTTTTTAAATTTTAAATCCAATATTGGACTCTTTCCCCAAAGTCTGGAGCTGTTTAGATCAGGAGCTTTAGATTATCATGCTATACCATTGCTTATCTAGATTCTTTTTTACTTTGGTCATAGTTACACTTAAAAATATGGGTGGGGATTTGGGTCTAGCCAATAAGCTCCAACTGGCTTGGATGTTTCTTCTGGCAAGAATGCTTGCAACACTGAGGTAAGTTGACTTCATCATCCCATCACACAAAGGCCTTCTGATGTGCTCCAGATGTGCCTGGCACTGATTACTGACCATCAACCTTCATCCCCTCTCACTAGTATTCTGTGGACCACTCCCTATGTGAATCTGTTCTTCTGGCTTAACCTACAAGCAGTCCCCCCCCCCAGTGAAAATTAATCAGTAGGCAGAGCAATCCAAACCCCTCTTGTGCTCAGCTGTCTCCTCCCAGCTAAGCTGGACTCTTGCAGGCTGCCTTCAACAGAGCAATGCAGAACTGTCCCTTTGAAATATACAGACACAAGGGAGTTCAATGGGCAGCCAGTGAAAGGTCTCAAAACACGGTATATGGAGGGCAGGGAGGCTGAGCTAGCCTAGGATCCATCAGCATCAGGCTCAATCACTGCACCATCTCCAGGCTGGTGAAGCAATTTAAACCCTCACTTTCAGCCCTGGCCGTTGTGCATGGCAGGGCTGTGGAAGTGGCCCCACCACACTAATGCCCCCAAAGGGGGAAGGCTTGGTTCGCCTTAAATACCTAAAACTGCTTGTGTATTTTCTGCACATCTGAAAAGGGAAAGAGTATCTATGGACAACATCCAAACTCTTGTACACCCTTGTACCCTTAGTGGTGTTAAAATATTCTAAGGGATTCTACAGTCAACTCCACAACCAAACTTTTGCCTTTTGGTGGTATGGACAAACAGCACAAAGCATGTACGATATAACAAACCTGGTTCCTTGAGAACAGTGATGTTTGTCTTTCCACTGGTGAGTTCCGTGTAGGTGAACTTCATCACACAGTCCTTCACTGGGTAAGCACACAAGACTGAATGAGGGTCATCAGTTTCTGGAATAAAATGTAAGACAATCCTATTTATAACACAAAGATTTAAAACCCTAGCATATTGTGGCATATGTTGAAAAACATTTTAACCTATAACATATCCGCAGCATTAGATGCTCCCTTTGTTTTGCTGGGCATTTGTTCAGCGCATCAAAACACATGTTTGAATTACCATTATTTTGACCCCAGAAATGGAAGAATATGTTGAGATTCTAAGTCTCTTGGGTCTCTGGATTCCTTTCAATATGACGGCCTTCCTGTTGGTACATATGGAGCAAATTAGGAAACCATTCAAATGTCTAAAATTGTTGAAACCATTAACATAGTGAGTAGGTGAAAGATTGACTCGGCTGCATGCCTAAACATTTTGAAAGCTATGGATAAACACAACTCCAAGATTGCAAAGGAGATGTTGGTATGGCCCTGCCCTCCTTAAAGAGGAATTTCTATGTCTCTCTGAAAGAAGGCCAAACAAAACTGAAACTTGGAAGACTTTCTTTGGAAGAGGAAGTTTCATTTCCTTATGCCAATCTCCATGGAGGAAGTAATTGTCTGGAAATAAGCTTAATTTTGCAATCCAGTTGGAGCACAGGGAATAGCAGGGAGATGGAGATTAAAATATTCAACACTGATAAGGTCAATGTTGTGCATTACAGAAAAACATGCTGTGATGGATACGCTGCATAGGGTCAAGCAAATGCATTAAACTGAATACAGTGGTACCTTGGGTTACAGACGCTTCAGGTTACAGACTCCGCTAACCCAGAAATAGTACCTCAGGTTAAGAACTTTGCTTCAGGATGAGAACAGAAATTGTGTGCTGGCGGCGCGGCAGCAGCAGGAGGCCCCATTAGCTAAAGTGGTGCTTCAGGTTAAGAACGGACCTCCAGAACAAATTATGTTCTTAACCAGGGGTACCACTGTAGTTATGTGGCCAGAGATCTGGGGCAGGTCAGAAAATTGCATCCTCAGGCAGGTCTCATTGGCAAATCTCTCACTTTTGCCCATATGCAGTTTTTAAACACTACTTCGTTCCCTTGGGGAATAAGCAATCAAGTTTCTAATGGTAGTGCTTAGAAAAAGCAAAGCCACACTATGTATGTATGTACAGTGGTACCTCGGGTTAAGTACTTAATTCGTTCCGGAGGTCCATTCTTAACCTGAAACTGTTCTTAACCTGAAGCACTACTTTAGCTAATGGGGCCTCCTGCTGCTGCCGTGCCGCTGGCACACAAATTCTGTTCTCATCCTGAAGCAAAGTTCTTAACCCGAGGTACTATTTCTGGGTTAGCGGAGTCTGTAACCTGAAGTGTATGTAACCCGAGGTGCCACTGTATATATAAGCTTTGTGACTACCAGCAATAGAATGATGCTATACAAAAAGTATTTGAAACATAGTTGAGCAATGCCATACCTTAACAAAATTATAGCAGGAAGTAAAAAATAATATTCAGTAGCCTAGGCCAAAAGCCTTACAATAAAGTTTTGTTTCCACCACACAGCAAAACACCAAGGCCCCTCAGACTTGCGAGTGTCAAAGCCTGCGTGTGAAAACAAGGAAATCCCATTTACCCAGCAACTGCATGTTTCCATTGGTGGATCTGAATGGGTGAGGCAGGATTGTATGGGAGAATTGGCCCTTCAGGTATCCTTGAGCAGGTTACTTTCCATCTGCCTGTGCTCCTGCTCCCATGTTAAGAATCTGATATCTTCCCTTTTCATCTCTCTTACTGTGTGAGCATTTGGCTGCTTGGCAGATGGCTTGTGGACCATGTCAGAAGAACAGACTTCTGCAGTCACTACAAAGAGCTTCTGTTTCAAAGATGCCTCAACCTTCATTACTCCTGATAGCAGATGGCCCACAAATCCCTACCTGTACATGTACAACTTCAGACCAAACTATGAGCAACTGGTATACAGACATTCAGTCAGGAGAGGAATCAAATATAACCCTGCTAAACATCTTGAATTAGTCGCATTTAATAAATGAATGCTCTTTAAACTAATTCTTTAAAATCGATTCAGTAGTGCATCACTGGAGAAGTTCTGATGGACCTTCTAAAACGGATGCCAAATGTAAAGGAACTGTGAAAAAGACTGAATTGAAAGTGGAGACAACAGATATTTTGTAACAAAAAAATCTTTAACAAAAACTAATTAAAACAAACAACTTAAGTGGTATTTGAGGGAAAGCAGTGTATCCCACTGTTTCTCATGCTAGTTGTTTGGAACACTGCTAAAACCAAGTATCAAGTTCAATTTTTGAGCAATAAACCAACAATTTGTAAAGGCTCCTAGGGTCTGATCAGACATTCCATCTCATCATTTTTGAACCCAGCTACAGATTTTCAGAGGAATGCACACGAAAGGCCTATCTGGTTTAGGCTAATAAGTAAAGCCCTAATAACAAAAGGGAGATTGAGAAAACGAGGCTCCTAAATGATGCCGGCTTCAATGCCAAGGGATTGCACTCTGTCCTGTGGATTCCTTTTGCTTTCCTCTTGCCTTCGTTTTTGAATACTCCGCAGACAACAGTCTCATTTTGAGGCGCAAAGTGCTGACAAAGTGGAGATGTTATCAAAACTGCAATCAATCCACTGTGTTTGCATTTCAAAAATGTGCTGAATGGTTTTTATCGCCAGAAATTGCTTGAAAGGTCATTTTTGAGAGAAAGGGGAAAGTTGTGGGAGGAAGGGGGGGCAGACACGGCTGTTTCAAGCAGTTTCTCCCCCGGCCCCCCAGTGGATCATATAAGGACAGGCTGTTATATAAAATGAAAAGGCCAGTCAGCTGGGTTTGCAGGAAAAACCCATCTATAGCAGGTTTGGCTGCTGCATGTGAAGGTGAAGCAGAAGGGTCCATTCTCCTATATTATTCAACTTCTATATGAAGCCAGTGGGAGCTGTCATCCAGGGATTTGGAGCATGCATGGCACACATATTTCTCCTTATTCTGTCTGAATCAGGAGAGGCTGTGAAAGTGTTGAACCAAAGCCTGGAAGAGGCTGGATCCCAATAGGACCCTCTGGGCCAGAGGTGAGGAAGTATGTTTGAAGGAGTCTAATATGATCACTATGCCATCATATTTTATGCTCTGTCCAAATTGTGGTGGCTACAGAAGCCATACAGTCTATGCCTCTGTTGGGACCCCATAAAGGAGCAAGTAAGGAACGCAAATGTTTCAGTTCAATTCTACCCTAGACTTGTAAAGCTGGTGCAAATCACTTCCCAAAAGTGGATCTCCAGAATTTTTCTGTTTGCACAGGAAGAGCTTTGCATGCAATTCAGCACAATATTGGCTACGTTATCTCTGCACAGCTTAAGCATATAAGTTTGGAAAGCAGCTTCAAACGAAAGGCCTGCATTTCAGGGTTATCTGTATGCATGTTGTTATCTGAAGTTAGCTTTTTGCGATTGGTAGGCATCTGTATTTACACAAGTAGCCAGAAGGGCTTTAAGGGGCATTTTTAAGAACACACACACACACACACACACACACACACACACACACACACACACATTGCACCTCTGTGGCAGTTTTGGATTCCATTAATGAAAAAATCTGGACTTTTCTCCCTAGGAAAGTGGGTTGATAATGGAGTCACATTTAAATAGCAAATAAACTCAGCAGAGACAGACAAAGAGGAAGAAAAAAAGTATGTTGCAACATTTGCATTGGCAAATAGTCATTGTCTGTTAACTGGCGGGAGTGGGGTTGAGCCACAAGTACAGCTGAGCAGCTACAGCTGTGATGGTCCCCCCACCCCCGCCAATGCCACACACACACACACACACACACACACACACACACACAAAAATGGAATGTGACAAAAGGTTTAACACAACAGAGCTTGAAGTCCAGAGATACCAAACTACTCAGTCCACATGACAATGTACTCCAGACAGAGAGCGGCTGGCTATATCTGTTGCCATTAGATCATGCAGCAACAATTTTCTTTTAACTCAGAGGTGGACTGCAACTCCCATCAGCCCCAGTCTGCATGGCTAATGGTAAGGGATGTTGGGAATTGTAGTCCAGCAACAAGTGGAGGGCCACAGAAGGACCACTGCTGCTTAACTGAAACAATTGTCTCCTATATCACTAGCCAATATATCGATACAATCGATATATTGTATAGATACAACCTCTCAGCTACTTCTTTTCCTACGTTACGCGCACAATTGTTCTTTAATGTTCCTTTCCCTTACAACTCTAATACATCCAACTATTTGTCTACATTTTAACAAAATACATTCCAAATTCCCTTTCCCCTAAAGTGGTGAGACTTTGATAAGCAGCATCAACTTCTGCCAGGATTCTGCCTAGTTTATCTTGCCTGTACTTACTGAGAGCATCCACTCGAGTAATGATCTCGTCCCGGCAGTGTTTTTGGCAGGTCTGGTTGTCAGCCAGTCTTCCTGAGTTAAACAGCATACACTCGATGCAGTCCCTTAGAAAGAGGAATGAGAGGAGATTGATAGACTTCCCTTCAAATCACATCCGCGTGCAGTGGAGTCTGCCCCCATAGGGAATGGGGCATTGCCCCACCAACCTCCGTTTACCCTCAGCCGGTCCCCACCTGCCTTCTTGCTTAGAACCAGTCCAGGGAAGTGGCACTGCCACCAGCTTCCTCCTCCTTAGTCTCAAGGGTTCCCATCGTAGAACTCGGCAGGAAGGAGGATGGGAGCAAAACTCCCATCACTGGTTTTGTCTATCCTCTCTGGCTCCACCTACTGTTGGCCTCCCTATCCTCTGCCCCACAAGTCTCAGTGCACAGTAGCAACAACTATTTGCCTGAGAAAAACATGGACAGAGATGTTTTCTCAAAATAAAAACTTTCCCCCTCTGTGGCAACCACATATAAAGGCTGCTGCTGATTTTATTGGTACATGGGTCATGGCTACACATTTGTTTCTTGTATGTAAGGAGAAACCGTTCCCATTCAAGGAGAAAAAGTCACTCTCTAATAATACTTTTTAAAAAGGAAGAAAGGGGAAGTGATAAGAAGAACCCCAAAAAGGATTTGCACTAGGAAATTATATTTAGGACAGTCCTGTTTTGTAGAGAAGGTATCCAACCTTTGGAGGCTAATACAGAGAATTAGCAAGCTAAGGCTGTGTAAAATTGAAATGAAAAAGAAAATGCATATTGCTTCAGATCATTTTGCATTTTTTCATGCATTTCATTATACACAATACTATTAATGCATGCCTGCACAACATATGAACTGTCAAGCTGAAAACACAGCATATACCAGGCACATATTACAGCTTCATAAACCTGTTTTTGCTATATGATTTAGAACTGGGGGGGGGGGGGGAAATGGAGGTTGTCAGATACCTGACAGGTTCCAATACAAAAGCAAGGAGTTGCATTCAGCTTGGGGGTGGCGGGGTGTCACTAGCTGTACAAGCCTGAACAAGTGCCATTAAGCAAAACAAACATCCATCAATGCAAGCTAAATGGATGTTAGAACTATAGAACACAGCAACACAGGAAGCTGCTTTATATCAAGTCAGATCATTAGTCCTTGTCTATGCAGACTGGGAGTGGTTCTCCAGGATCTTGGCCAGGACACATTCCCAGTCCTGCTTGGAGATGTCAGGGATCGAACCTGGGACTTTCTGCTTCCAAAGCAGCTGCTCTACCACAAAACTACATCCTTTGCTGCCTTGCATGAAGACAGACGGTGGATGCATGATCCTGGGACTGTTGAGTCTCCTACCCTCTAGCTCAAACGGATTTTCCCCAATTCTACCTTTTTAACTGCTGAGGCCAAAAACTGAGCCAAAGACTTCAGGTATGGAAAGTACTTCAAAGCCATGGTCTCATCTACAATAAGCTGTAATAAGCACAATGGACTCATGGATGTAGTCTTGGACATGTCACATGTCTCAGCTGCAGATTCCCCAACTGAAAAATGGGAATATTGATGAGCTACCTCACTGGATTCTAGTGATAAGTAAATTTCAAGCTGTGATGCATCATTGCTTCCTGAATTTTTGTAGGTATATCGGCAGGTGGGATGGACACCAATGAAGCTGGAGAGCGACATAATCAGGCACTGTCATCAAGTTGTTATTAGAAGGGTTTTCACTCTAGCTAGCTCACACAATACCTTTTTGTGCTGCAGACGCCTGGGCAGGTAGGGCATTTCTCACACGTCTCTCCAAAGGCACCCGGTTCTGTGCACTGGCATTTCCCACAAATGCAGTTGCCTCGGCCGCTGCACATCTGGCCATCGTTGGAAAGGCACTGGCCTGTCTCTGTTGAGCAGTTGCAGTTGTCCCCAATGTAACCACGGTGGCATTTGCACTCCCCACAGTGGCATTCCCCATGACCTAGAGGCAAATTAAACAGAGCAGGCGTCACTTATGCTGCCAACAAAATGGGGACACAGTTCCAGAAGACAGCTGAAAATCCAATTAAGAGGCAGTAATGCTACCCAAGAGCCAATGTGTTCAATGATAAAAAGTCTTAGCTCAGCCATAGACTCACTGTGAGACTTTGGGAACATCACTGTTCTCACTGCTGGTCTGAAAAATGGGGATATTAAATGAGCTACCTCACAGGATTGGGTTGAAAGCAAACACATTAAAGATTGCAATACTGTGCAAATTAAAAGTGTTATGTAGTAGTAAAAAGGGCAATAGCAGGAATAAGTAATTAAAAACTGACTATGGAGGGAGACATCACATTCAGCAAAAAGTGTCACCTACAAACTATGGTGTAGTTCTCACAGGCTGCACATGAGATGGTAATCCCATCTGTTGTCAGCTGTACCCCGTCAAACTGCAGGTGGGGACTAGCTTTACTGATTCCTCTCCACAACAATGCAAACCAGCCAACCAACAAGGATAAACAAAGCACATGTAACATACTTCTGATGCCGACAAAACAAGCCTTGCCATCCTCTACATAGGAATGTAGCAAAGCCCCAAATCATCAAGCTGGCCAGACATCTTATTTGTAACACATGTATCCCTTCCCTCTCCCCTTCAAGGGTATCCAAGGATGGTCCATTTTATCCTCGACCACTGCTCGGGAGATGACAAGTTCCCGCAAGTTCTATCAAAGTCTCTCTGGTTGCTAATGGTTGCATGTGCAGAATGTGGCCCACTCGTGCAACAGGACTAGCCCATCCCTTGGCCTCAAAATCTGCTTTGGAGGGGGGGGGGGACAGAGCAAGTTTAGGGGTCACACGGGGAGTAGGAGGGGGAGAAAAAGTCCCATTGTGGAGGTGAACCTCATACCCCACTTAGCACTACATGGAATTCCACTCTTGGGCTCAACCCCAACACACTCAACGCCAGAACTCAACAAAGGCTAAAATTAATTGGCATGAGAATAGCTACACAAGGACTGCTAGACTCAAAGTAAAAAGTAACAAGGCTATACATTTGATATGTTCCGGAATAAAGGACACTTTTAAAACGGGTGGCATCTCATTTGTAGATCCCACCTGGCAAGCGTAAGCTGTACAGCATACAAACCAAGGGGCTAAGCAAGAAAATTAAAATAGAAGCAAGTTCCTAGTTATTGTTTCAAGTGGAGCAAAAGTTCAGACGCACTCTTTTTGGCTCTCGATTATTTCCTGATGCAGCTGAAGGAATATGTTCTTAGTTAAACCCCACCCTCTTTTTTTTATCCTCGTCTGTTTTGCACTAACAAATATTTAATCTTATTAAATATTTTCATCTCAGAGTCTCTTTCCTTGTTTTGAAATAACAGATTCTACTTTGCGCCAACACCAACAAACATTAAAAGGCTACTACAGACCTTGCAGCACTGCTGTTGACAATATTTTGCAGCAATCTCTCCCTGGAGGAATCATTTCTTAGCTGCTTATGATAAAAACCATTCACAGAGGTTGTGACTTGCTATTTAGGATACTTGGAAATAAGAGGATCTTAAAAAGCAGGCGTATCTGAGCCAACCAAACAACTCCAGGCCAACCACTTTGGGATGTTCAACATACTCGAAAAGTAGAGGTCCCTGGCTCCCCTCCTTAGACATTTGGGTGGGGGTGGGGTGGAATCTGCAGTAACTTTCCTACTAGAGTCAATGAGGTTACATTGGAAAGAAAACATATATAACATCATGCCTTGATTTATTTAATCCCCCCCCCCCATTCCAAAGGTGAACAGTCTTTGTTTTAATGTATTGCTATCGCATCTGAACCTCACAGCTGCCTCTGTGGAGTAGATTAGGCTGAGAAAAAGTGACTTGCATTGAAAGTTTCGTGGCTGAACCCAGCACTCACTCCTGCTTTCCTCGTACATGTCTCCTGGAACTGTAAGGGCATTGAACAAGGACTACATCACCCTAAAGTTTTGCATAATGTGAAGCAGGATGGAAGAGTATATTAGTGGTAACCTAAGGGCTGCAGGCCATTTCAACCTAAGAGGTGTTGGATACAGCCCCACCAGACTTTCTGGGAATCCTGTGAATGCTGCTTGACATTCCAAAGCCAGCATCACTTCCAGAGCGGCACATAACACACAAATAATAAATTGTAGCAAAAGCGCTGGAGTGCTAAAGAGGGTTTATTAAGCAGACAACAACTTTAAAACATCCAGGAATATAGACTGGTTCAGCTGTGAAATTCCCAGTTCTAACCACATAGTGTTAAAGCCAGTCCACAAGCCCATGTCCCCCATACCCACCTGACATCATAGGTGACGACAGGTAGGTGGGGCAGGTAAGGAAGCAGCTACAAAGAAAGACTTGCAAACTTGCAACTTAGAAGTTATTTTGCTGTCAGCAAGCCCCACTTTATCCACCTGAAGGTGGCACTGATGGCAAAGTTGACTGCCAAGATACTAAACCAAGTGGTGTTTTGTTAATTTTTAAAAAATGAATCTCATCAAATGAGACTGTCCCTCCTCTGGTAGCAGGTAACTACTGTGGTATGTTATTAAGTATGGCACCACCCAACTTTTCTGAAAGTGTATTTGATGGTTTTGTCTGTTTCTAGAGAAAAATGACAACAAAGGCAGGTAGTTCTCAAAAGTAGCAGTAAATGCTCCTCCTGCCAGATGGGAGAAGTGCATGTGTTTTGACTCGGACGCAAACTGAGGTTTTGTGCTGTGGAGAATTCCATTCAGAAAGAGAGGCACTGGTTAATTTTTGTTGTTTCCATTATTGCAAGGAAAATCTTTGGACACTTAAAAAGTTTGCTCAGCTGGAATTACCATGAAAGAAACTGAGCTGCAACTGGTTCATTACCAAGATTAAACCAGCTTTCAAGACACGAATGCATCAAGAATTCCCAAGCCTGTGGCAGTCTGTTTGATATTTCTTATACACACACACTCCAAATTAAGAGACAGGGAGGGAAGAAGAGGCCAGGAACCTTTACAATATGTAAAAGGCCATCTTGGAGAAGCATTCTGACTCTAAAAATAAATGCTGGAAAAGCACAGCACCCTTCTGCAGACATAAGTCTTCCTGGTGAATTGGAATATAATCTTAGCCCAAGAAGGGAAAGTGCATTCCAAAAACAAGTCAGAGGTGTCAAAGCAACATACAGAGACTGGGTGACTAACACGTCTGAAACAGGGCATTCTGCCTACAGTACTTCAGTTTTAAAAAATGCTACGCCTGAAATTGAATGATTGCAGCATGTTTCAATTGGTGAGTGAGTTATGTTGCTCTTGAAACAAAATGTCAGCTATATGATAGTAAGGTACCAGTATCAAACGTTTAAAGCATCTCTCTTTTGGGGGTGGGGGTAGTATCAAGAAACACGCATCTGTACCCTAGCACCTGTTGCTGTTAAATAAATATATTTTGTGCACTTGATAAACCCACCACTCTTGTTTTGGTTTTGCATCCAATTTATTAATGCCGTTTGCTAGAAATATTTCACCTCCTGCTTGCCACAAGGAGCTTCTTCTAGTCCAACTCTGAAATGAGATGTCAGATGTTTCCTGCTCTTCCACTGAAAGCAGTAAACCTAATTCCATGTTTAAAATCAATAGCCAATTTTATTAGAGTGCTCTTAAAAGAGAGCAGACTGACAACCTGATCGTTTCCATGCAACATTCTCAGAAGCTCTCTCCCCTAGATCTCTATGCTTGTAAAATCAGTGTCAGGCAAGAGTACAGTCTGAGCAGGCAAGTGATTCACAACTGCCCTGCACCACCACTGGCCTGTGTACATATGGATGCAGGCTTCTGTGTGCACAGCCCCAAGCAGGATGAGGGGTTTTGTATTCAAATCGGAATTATGCTCACACTTCAACAGGGCCAGTGCAGTAGCTAGTGATACACACATCTGTACCTTTGGAAAAGAACCAAAACAGCTAGGAAGTTGGGGCGGGGGGGGGAGAGTCTACACCTTAGCCTTTCCACACTACTGAGCCCTGCTCACAAAACAACTGGTCAGCAGGATGTAAATTTCTTTTAGGGCTAAGCACTTGTAGCACAGACTACAACTTAAATGTGTTGTAGGACAGAGTACAGCTGCAGGTTAAACAGTTGTGACCAAAGCCACTTATTTTCTATGGATGGCCATTACTGTGGGATGAATACGGAATGAAATGGATGGCCATTACTGTGGGATGAATACGGAATGAAATGGATGGCCATTACTGTGGGATGAATACGGAATGAAATGGACCTTTGTGAAGACTGGGTGTTTTTCAGCAAGCGATAGCAGACCCTTATTTTTGCAGGATGAAAACTGACCAATGCCTTCGCTGAGCAACTGCAAATGAACAGCTCACAGTAAGGTAACAGCCTCTCTGTGGGATAGTTCATAGCCACCACCATAAATTACAGCTGTAATATGTAAACTGTCCCGATATTAGACAAAACAGAGATAACGGTATCACTCCTTCAAGCTCGGAGTCCTGCTGCTAAATTACTGCCACAGGAGATGAGAACACCATCATGTCCATCTAGCTCAGGACTGTCTACACGGACTGGCAGCAGCTACCCAGGGTTTCAGAAAGGGCTGTCTCCTGTTCTACCTGGAGGTGCCAGGGATTGAACTTGGGATTTTCTGTGTGCAGAGCAAATGCTCTGCCACTGAGCCACAGCTCTTTCCTTAAATATTATTGGTTTTGTTATGGTAAAAAGCGCTGCAGTTTGCCTCCCTTTAAATTACCTTCCCAACTCCCAGGAGATGAAAACAAGACACACGGGCCAGCTAAATCAACAGATTCATGAGTTGGGAACTTGCAGCAGTCCAAGAAACAATGCTGGTTTCACCAAAGCTATTCCCTTCTCAACAAGGGAGATGGATACATGGGACTGACTCAGACTCAAATTCCGAGATGCATCCCTTTGCAGCTAAATAAGCAAAGACTGGGAGAACACTGCTGTCTTGCTATTGTTCAGGGGCTTGGCAGGACGCTGCCCTGTCCTCCTTTGCCCCCATTTCATGCAGGAATCCTTGCTAAGTGAACAAGGCACAACAAAGAGACCATCTCCCTTCATCTCTTCCCTCCCCCTCACTTTCCGTTTTTCTCCACTCCTCTGCCTTTTCAGCAGGAGTGTCAAGAGCACAATACAAATTAAGAGATTTGGCACAGTTTAAGACACAGACCTCCACGCTGCAGCTTTTCTGCAATTTGTTTACAAGGACACACGCCAGTCCTCACTGCGTTTGTCTGGGTTTTTGAAAAAAAAGGAAAGGAAAACAAAACCCAAGTGGAACCATTACAAATAGATTAAACTGGCTGAGTAGCATTTTATATTTCCCAAATGGAAACTCCTAAAAATAAATAAATTCATGATTGCCCGTGTGTGTGCGTGCGTGTGTGTGTGTGCGCGCGCATGGTGCTAGATGGGAGCTCTAATGCAGTCCAATTAAGTTTCCAGCATGGAGAGAGATGACTTATACAGAAATAAGGCAAACAAGCTAACTTCTGTCTCTTGCACCTTAAATCATAATGGGACTCCCACTAAAGTCAGCAGCAGGACTCCTACTTATTTTAATGGAGCTGGATTGCACCCTTATAAATGGTTGGCCACTGGGCAAACAGGATGCTGGCCTTTGGTCTGATCTAGCAGGGTTCTTCTTATGTTCTAAAGAGAGGGATCAGAAACTTCAGTTGTGCTCACCACTACATGGTGGGAGAACAAAACATTACTGTTGAGAAAAAATGAAGTGGTCCTCAAATTATCCCTGAGCACAATTCAAAGTGCTGGTGTTAACCTTTAAAGCCCTAAATAAAGACATATATATTGGTCCAGGTTAATTTAGGGCAAGGGGTATCCAACATGTTTTGGACCACAACTTCCCCCAATCCCATTCAGCATGGCCAATAGTCAGGAATGCTAGGAGATGCTGTGGTCGAAACATCTGGAGGGCATCACATTGGCTATCCCTGATTTACAGAATGCTTTCTCCCACAGAAGACACTATCCCCTAGAATGCACAGACATCATCTGAGGAGGTGGGATTGCTCCAAGTCCCATTGTTAGCAAATGTTAGGTGGTAGTTACAAGCAGCGGGACCTTTTCTGTAGCAGCCCCCTACTGTGGAACTCTCTCTCCCCTAAAGCCTGCTTTGGCAGCTCTGCACTGCTTCTTACATTGTTAGTGAAACGTTTGGGATCTGAGACCTAAAATGGTTAGGTAGCTTGGGATTCCGACTCACTAAAGCTAATTTTTATATTGTTTGCTGTTGTTTTTGTCTAGAAGACTCCAATTTATAAAGTTGATACTTGGGGCGTTTTACAGTAGTTTTACTGTTATTTCTACATAATGTTGCATGCTGCCTTGCAGGCTTTGTTTGGTGGGATTCAATTTTTTTAAAAATAAGTAAGTACAAACTTTAGAGGAATGCAGGAAAAAGCTTTGAACTTTGGAAAATCTAGAAGGTTGAGTTTAGAAACAGGGTATAACAAGAAGCAGTTCCTTCTTAGGCAAACAAGTTAAACAGCTTCCAACAGAGTTATTTCCATGACTCAAGAAAAGAGCATTAGCTTCTGTCTACATTCCAAAATAGCACAAATAAGCACGCATCATACCCTGCCACACAGTGAATTTTGCACAAGGTAGCAGAAGCTCTCCCAGATGTTTTTCCTGGGATGGCAGACTACTAGGGCTAAAAGAGATTAACCAACTGTGAAGATGGGCAAAGCTAGAGCACTACCAGACTCAAGAGAATAAAAAAAGATTCCAGCAAGACATGAATCTGCACAGTTGCTTGTATATTGTGAAATCAGACTGTGCACATTCTACAAGCTTCTGAAGAAAACCCAGCATCACTTTTCCCAACTCCCACAATTTCTGCTTTTTGCTTTGAAACAAGAGGGAGGATGCCTGAGCAAAGAACCCTCACAGAAACAACTGAGCCTCAGGACAAATAATTAAAAAGTTAAGCCAACTTGTCCTCCCTGTTCCACTATCTTCTGCCCACACACACTACTGGAACTGGAAAAAATTATGATAAATATAATAAATCAAGAATGAGAGGATGGGGGGGGGGGGGGGGTTTGATGTAAAAGCATCCACTATTGGTCACTTTCTGCTAGCTATTCCGCTAACTGTATTCTGGCAACGTGCTGCTCACCTGCTCAGCAGGATCACATATAAAAAGAAATCCAACCCAACCAATGAATATGTGCACTCCAGTTGTACACTTAGGCCTATGTTGTGCAGTAGAACTTAATGCAACCTCGTAGGGATCCTTTTTCACCCCAAGTGAGAGCTGCAAGCCAAAAGGGGGCAGGGGGAGGGGAAAAAAAGAAATGCAATACCAACAGTAGCTGTATAGATCCAAGAGCTGGTAGTTCCATTTTCCAGACTGTAGTACAAGGAGACTGGAATGCCCCCAACAACACATTTCTTCACCTAAGAAAGCAGCATACATGTTGTAGCACTGGGGTTATATGGACACCCCACCCTGGGTGTATATGAAAAGATGTGCCTTGCCCACAGAAAGTGCAACAGGGCAATTCCCAAACATATTTCAATAAGCTCACCATTATGCATAATGAAGCATTGGGTTCATTCCCCTCACAAAGCTACAATTCCCAGAGTTATTTAACAATCAGTCCCTCTTTCTCAGAGCACTCTGGAACAACTCTTAAGTCTGTGAGGTGAACAAGGGTCTCCTGGCAACTCTCAGCACCCTTAAGAAACTACAGTTCCCAGGATTCTTTGGAGGAAGCCATTAGCATTTCAAGTGATGCGGCAGGGCTTTAAATGGATGGTGCAGATGATGCCTTATGCAACAAGTCACACAGATACACAAACATGCCTCATTGGGAGGCAGTATTTGGAAAAACACAGCTCTTCCAAAACATTACACTTCTTTAGACTGTACAGCACCCTCAGTCTTGCCAACCCTTCTCATATAAATCTTTCAGCATTCACAGATGTAGTTATTAAAGAGAACATCATCTTTTCCAGTTATTCCTAATGCCATTTATTTTGAGTCAGCATTTTCCATTTAGTCTGGGTTGTTTTGTTTTTTTACAAAAACCACAGACTTCAGCCACTACAATTGTCTTCATTATTATTATTTATTTGTAAATTTAACAAAGAAGGGAAACAAAAAAGAAATTTTAAAAAACGAAGGGAGAAAAAAGAGGCACTATATAAACAACAACAATAATAATTAAAAACACTGTCAGTTCACATTAAGGATACCTAGATCATTAAGTCATTATAGTCTTTCCACCATCCCTCCAGTTTGCTTCCTGTCTTCACACACACCCTTGTTTTTCATGCTCTCAGCAGGGGCTAAGAAATGACTGGAATTAATTTAGCAGTTGGCAAAAAGCAGGCGTCCAACCCTTCCCCTTCTAGACTCTCGAGTTTTGTGACCTTTGCACATGTTAAAGATGAAGGCTTTCCTTAGCAAAATTATTCAGTCCCTCCTTTTCTGCAGGCAAAAAGCTTCAAATAACCTGTGAGTGTTCTGACCATTTTTTCCTTCTTGGTCAGATGACTAAAAGTACTGAATTTTCATGAAGGCCATGGAAGCTTTCATTAAGGCAACTTCACAACAAAGTGCTATACACTAACCATAAGCCGCTTATGTCTTAAACAGGAAAACACGAAACTATGCAGAGGTGTGCTTTTACATTCCACCTCAGCCTTCAACATGTTAACTTGACTTAACAGGGCATGTATGTCAACCCATGTGAATATAAGCTTGCTGTTCCACTTCAAGCTCATGCCACTTTAATTCAATGAGTCTTTAAAGCGCCACTGCACTCGTTGCCCTAACCACCCACTCGGGCCCCTAAAAAAAGAAACAAAAGTGGGGAAAGCAGTGGATGCCTTTATAAACTCTTTAAGTGTGTGTTATTGCCACTTCCTGAAGAACCAAAATTTACAGGACTGGATGCTCACTGGGAGAACAAGGAACATCATAGATTCTTGTCTGCACATCTCTCACACACCCCAAGTAAACCATAATCTGTTTATTCCCAGCATTCATTTTTTAAAAAAGGATATGTGCCTAGCATTTGAAGAGTCAGATATATGGGGCAAAAATGTACAAACACTATTCTCCTTTCTGTGTGAGAAACCAGACTGCTCCCCCTTTTCAATTTTTGGGTCCCCCTTGCCCATACCAGAAAAAAATATTGCAGACACCCATGTCAGGAGTCCTGTGGAAGACCTCTCTCATATCCTTGGACAAGTGACCACATGAACAAGCAGTAGCAGAGCTGTCAGCTGTAGAAGGTGGAACCATCCAATGCAAAAACACACAGGGGCCTGTCAAAGACCCAAAGGTCCAAGGCATAGGGAGTGGCTGGAGCAGCAAGGGACCCCTTGACCCTACAAAGAGAAAGCTGTTAAACCACCTCAAAATACCAATATCACACATTCGTTGTTTTAAACCTAGGGAGAGCAAGCCCTGCCCTATTATGGGCCAAGCCAAATGGGATATTCAGTCACGTTGCCCCTGTCATTCCTCTTCTCCCACCCCGCCAAAAAATATAAATAAATTACAGAACAAATATCACGGGAGGCTGCTCTCTGCAGCGTAAACTGCCATGGAAGCAGCTCATTTGCCTGTTCCCAACACGGTGCATTCTGCACTACATGGGGAAACATCCTACCAGATGCATGTAAGAGATCAATTGTTGGGATTAGCAGGAAAAATTATCTTCGTGGGGGGAAAGCACCAGGGATGGAGGTGGTGGGGAGAGGGGAAAAAAGAGAGGGTGTGAATGCATCACAGGGCTCAGAGGAATCTGCAGCCTCAGAATGTTGCACAGCAGTGGGCCACACCACCCTTTGCCTCAGCACCGCCATCCAAAGTTGCTAGATGTGCTTAAGAGCACAAAAGGAAATCAACAGTTGGGGAAGGAGTGTAGCTTAGTGGCAGAGCTCCTTCCTTGCATGCAGAAGGTCCCAGTTTCAATCCCCGGATCTCCATTAACTAGGCAGGACTAGAAAAGACTCTTTTGAGACCCTAAAGAGCTGCTCCCAATTAAGCGCAGGCAGGACCAAGCTAAATGGGCCAATGTTTTGATTTGGTATAAGGCAACTTTTGATGTCTCTGTGTAACAGGTTAAGCCTCTGTGCCTCATCATTTCCCACACATTCTGCCTTTCCCCCCTAACTTGAATGCCCAGCATAAATGCAGCAGGTTCATCGAATCCATATATTTACAGATAAGAACAGCTTACACGATAAATGTACAGCTGTTATAACCTGAGCCAGGACTGGAAGCGAGAATGTCTGGGGAAGGGAGTGAGTGGGAGGCAAGGAGAAAAAGTTAAGGATTCTGCTGAAATCTCCCTGCTTTTTGACAAGCCGGAAGAAAGAGTCAACTAATATGCTAAACAGCATGCCTTACTGAGATGACTGGATTTCAATAATCCAAAAGGGATGAGCAAACAAGGGGTCATAATAAGCAGAAACAGAGATCTATTTATTTTGCACCCGTCATCTTTGTGCAAATTGTGAATTTCTTTCACAACTTTGCTGACTAGGAAGTTTGATTTTTTTTCCCTCTTCCCTTGGAAAGGAAAGTATATGGGTCACAAGGATTTCTATACTCAAGGAAGTCTCCTTTGCTGCTCCAACCATCCTAGATGCATCCAAACAATACTTTGCAGTATACTGAAAATAATAGTTGGATTATCAGTTCAGCTGCCAAAATGGTCTTTTGGGTTTTCAGAGTTAAAAAAAGTTGGTGCATGCAACAGGAATTCACTACTTGGAGGGGCTTTGTATATACACAGCTCATGTCTTTTTAGTGCTGCTGCCAAATTCATTCAGATGCTGAACAGTTGCTTTCCCTTTTTATAGGCTTTGGACATGAATGGAATAGCGATTCCTGTGCTACCAGGATGGCGCTTTAGTGCTTTTCTCATCAATTAAAAAAACAAAGATTTAATCCTTCCCGCTATGTTCATGCTATCTTCAATCTAATGCCAGCAGTGCAATACCACATTCCCGTATTGGGGAAAACAGCTCTGCTGCTACTGCTTGCATCTATTTCTTTACTAAACAGGATTAAATGAGCATTTGAACATGCACATCCAGCACAAAGTTATTTTAAACCGCAAATTTCAAGTAAAGGTTTCAGAAATCAGAGGTTAATACAGGGGGAAAGAGCAGCTTAGCTGATCTGAAAAAAGGAACAAAAACATGCTAGATGAGCACATTCGGAAATACAGTATCACTTAGTCAGCACATGCACATGTTTTAAGATGATGCCTTAATTAAGGAGAGAGGTTTCAACATCAACAGTGATTACTCAGCTGATAGCCATTTTAAAAAAGCATGTGACAGTTGCATGATTTCATTCCACATGGCAGTGCCAGATGGGATCTAAGAACTGCCTTTTTTATCAACAACAATATATAGCGCATACTGTTCAAGTAGAATGTGAAGACTCTTCCCAACTAATGAGTCCCAACTACACAGGAGAGGAGAAAATATATCCAGAGTCATTCGTTAACCAGCAGTGGAGGAGCAAGGGGGCACAGAAAGGGCAAGTATATTTCAATCTAGATGGATGAGTTGTGACCCACATGTTTAGAACTGGTTCATAAGGGACAACTGCATATTCTTGCATATCCTCAGGGTTCCTTCCAACTTTTATGATCCTATGATTTCTGATTTTGCCTGGTAGCTCAGTAGAGCTGGCAAGCAAAAGGTGTGCCTGCTAAGCAGAAGCTGCAGCCCAAGATCCAGGGATACCACCTATGTATTCTTCCCTGTCATATCCACAGAGTTAATAGAAAGTATGCAAGCAGACAGCTGACATTTAAGCTTCACTTACAGCTTTAGAAATGACTGTTCTTTTTTTGGGGGGCAGTTAGCTTTGCAGGATGTGCCTTAGAAGCACATTCTCAAAGTCCAAAACTGCTCCACTGTCACCTTGCCTTAGAATCAGGACTACTGATCAGGGATGCACACATACAAATGTGTTTCCCAGTACTGTACCAATCATCCAAGCAAAAACTCTGGACTGCATTGCTTTCAATGGAAACTGTATTTGGAGGTGCATCCTTCCGAAACCAACACACTGCAGACAGACAGCATATGTGGATTCTCATCATCTCTGCACTGAAAGTAGCACACATTTGCATGTATAAATCATAAACAAGTGATGTTTATATACCATATACTGGTATCATCTATCTCCAAACTAAACCCCAGGCCTGCAAATTATCTATTAGGTGAAAAGAAGGGGTTCCAGAAGGTATGAAACTCTCCTTGTACCCTTAAGTAGGTATATAACCTGTTCTTGCATATCATGTGAAAGGGGCGATAAGTCATTGTGTTAATTCTGGAAAAATCCAGTATCCATCACTCTTGCTCACATCTGCTCTGGCTTCACATCACTTGGGCAATATGTGGTTAAGTGGTTAATTTTTTGGCCACTACTTTTTTTTTAATTTTTAGGCAAGCAAGGGGAAGTTCCCCTGCCCTCCCCCTGAGCTGTTAGTGGCATTCTGTTGCATTATTACAGGGATGGGCAACAGACAGATCCCAGCAGGAATACCAACTCCTGACTTTTTACAAAGGGCATTAGGCAAAAGCAATGGGAGGATGGGAGAGGGGAGCTGAAGAAGAGATGCGTGCAGGATGGGGGTGGTGTCAAACAGACTCCATAAACCCCTAGAGGGAATAAGGCTGATGTCCCCCAAGACACGTGCATCAGAAGCAGAAGAAAGACTGCTAAACTATTGGAACTCCCAAGCACAAAGAATATCTTCAAAATCTAATGCACATAGTGGAAGCCGCCCCGCTACAACTAGCAACAAACAACAGGACTCCACTTCCTGCTGTTCATGTCAGTCCTTATTACATCAGAGGGACCTAAATCTTGACCCCACATTTCTGCATGTTAACCCATGTGGCAATAATGGCTAGAAGCATGCCACGCCTAATCCTTGTTAAGAGGCACTTGGAATGGAATTCAAGTAAAAGGAGGCCAGCAGACCCCAATGCTGGCTCACTTTCTTTTAAAACATGCCTGGGGAATCCATAAATCTATGCCGCTAACCAGAAGTGTCACGGGTAGGGAGGAATAAATCTGTCCATTTCAGTCTCTCGTTTTTCCAATCTCACTGCTCAGTCCAGTACATATTTCCACACCAGGTTTTCAAAAGTCTCAATGAAAATGCATCAGTATTTCAGCATGTGTTTCTCCTGCTATATTCAGTTTTGAAAGCCATCTTCCCTATTGTGTGCTGTTTTTTATGCGCACCTCCCCCCTCAAAAAGCCACATTTTTGTACACAACCTTTGGTTGGAGAAGTACATTAAGAAAATTCGAAGGAACGTGAATTTTGAAGGATAGCTGCATCTCAGTTTGGATATTGTTTCGGAAAGCATGAATTCGTATGAAAATGTGAAACAACGCAAGTTTCTCCCCATCCCTAGTCATGAGTCAGAAAACACACACACGGTTATATGTATCAAAATGCAGTAGCCATAAAGAGAGAGATGCTGAGGGAAAGAAAAAGACTTGTAAAAAGCCTGGTCAGTCTGTTGACCTTCTTTGTATCTGCTGGAACTAAGAAATTGCTTCTTTGGGAAGCTTATGAGAATGAAAGAGAGAGAGAAACAGAGAAATCTAGCTGAATATATTTTCCCATCTGTCCTCTTACAATGTATTTGGAGCATTTAACACATATTTAAACACAGCTCCTAAGCATCTTTTGGAAAGAGAAAAACTCAAGGCTATAAAACATAATAACTAGCTACAATTGACTAATAGGAATTTGGAAAACAGAACCAAAATGTGTCTTAGGGTAGGGAGAGGTTCCTGCCCTAGAAGGCTGAATTTGTCCTGTCAAAAGCTTCCCTCTCTCCTCGAATCAGAATATTAACTAAGTACATATTATTTAAGTGAATTATACAGTGCAGAAAATTGTGTTGAATCTGCATTAGAAACGGAATGCTTATTAATGATGGTGGATAACCTCTTAGTTATAAGGTTCTGAAATTCATGCCACAATGATAAATTATAAGTTATACTAAACAATAAATTTATAGGTCAAACAAAATACAGCACCCTCCTACCTTAATGCATATTTCTTATGGGCTAAGCTTATAAAATGCTGATAAATGGGGAAAATACTAATATAGAAACTGAGATGGGAGCACATGGGGATATAGTTCTAACAATTCAAAGAGGCAATTGCAAAAGCCTTCTCAGTTATGATTCTTACTATTAAACCATTATCACTCTTGCAGTTCTAGACTACACACATTTACTCAGAGGTTAGCTCCACTGTGTTGAATGTGGCTTGCTACTAAATAAGAGTGCATGGGATTGCAGCCTTATTGCGTGACATACCACACAATCCTCCAAAGGTCTACTGTACAAGTGCAACCAAGATGAAACTTCAGGATCACTTCCAGTTTCCAACCTGTTTCTGAGCAAAAGGGAGCAATCCTTACAAAGAATCTAAAAGGCATTTGACCCGGAAAGAGTCAAGAGTTCAGCAGTGAAGGAGGACAGCTTGTCTGAACTGCACCCCTTCTCCAGAGACCTCAAAATCTACAAGGATTCAAATGCATCAGCAACACATCAAGCATAAAGAATGTGTTGCTAATTGTTTGGATCCTGATCTCTAAAGCAGACAACTAGTGCCAAGAGACTGCATCACAAAAGTTGCAAGAGGCAGGAACTCTAGCTGAGAATGTTTCAATCGTAATGAGCAAACTAAACCACACAAAAATAACATGGCTACCCCTCTGGAGAGAGAAAAGATTTTGTAACATTTGGGGCTTTCCTCCCCATTCAAACATTCCTCCCCCTGCTCTACTACTGTGTGTAATTTTTGCAGAATTTTCTAAATTATAAGATATGGCTGAACTCTGATAGCAGGGGGAGTTTGCTGTTCTCCTTTGTGGTTACATTCCTTTAAATTATTTTGGATCGTCCTCAACTGATTCCAAATCATACCCTTTTGTTGTTGCCCCTATTATCATAACCATTTCCTCATAAAGTGCATGAATTATCTTATTTTACTTGCATGAAATATAGCATTGACATGATTCAACACTCCATGTGGCTTAAGATTCATTCCCCAATGTACGGGCTACTTTCATCCACAAACCACACTGTCTCCTTTTGACTTGCACTGCAATTAAACATACTGAATCACTCCTGGGAAAGCTTCCAGGCATCCAAGTCATCATATGCTAGCTATAAAACATGCTTTCACCTTCCTTCGCCATAGTAAAAAGAATATTATATGAGCCCTGTAAATTCACAATCAAAAGCACTATCCATCCTGAGATGGGCCCACCAGCTTGCAGAACTTTGCAGATATATCTTATTTCCAGATTCTCTGATCTGCACATAATTTTTAAGCTGCCTCGCTGCTGCTGATTGCTTTTGCAAAGTTTCTGGATTCTCCTCAGGGTGTTCTTGTCCTTCTGGGTTTGTCTGCCACAGAGTTTAATGACTGCCAGAGTTCAATTTGGCACTCGAGTAGCTAAAACGGTGGAGGTGGTTTCGATCAGCTGCTTCTGCTATTCACATCCAATTCAAGGAGCAGCGTAAAGAAAGAAGAGCAGTGCCCCAAAAGGATGGCTCTAAATCAGGTGTGGGGAACCTTTGGCCCTCCAGAAGTGAACTACAACTCCCAAGAGCCCCAATAGGCATAGCCAATGGCAAGGGATGATCAGACTACCCTTTGCAGTAGGCAAAACCCAGGACAGAATATCCCAAAAATCTCCTCCGAAAAAAGAGGAACCTTTATTATGCCTACCTGAAGAGAGAACCTTCCCAGAAGTGCTCATCTCCCTAGAGAGGCTCACCTGGCCCCTACCACTAATGGCTTTTCAGTAGTGATGTGGAGTGGAAATTCCCCCAGCCCATTATTTTTCCACATTTCCCCCCTGTTTCCTCAAGTTTATTAGTAACAAGGAATGGATGCCAATTGTAAATACAATATTAGGCAAGCTTGGTAGTTTCAGAGTCTTGAGTCCTGTTTACTAAACAAAAGTAAAGTGAATGTGCCAAATTAGATCCCTATTAAGGGCACCCGAAAATGTTCTGAAGTAAATTGAACGATGACCAAACGAGACAACCTTTGGAGGGACTTACAGGTCTAGGGACTTTGTGAAAAATTTCTTATGTATCAGCATTTCCTTAAGCTACTTTGGAAGTTCTTTCAGGTGGAAAACAACTAGCTGCCATAGTTTCAAGTCACTTTTTATTATGACTGAAAATATAATAAAAATATTTATTAAAAAAAAACACCACAACAGGCCCCATCATGGTGGTAGTGGCACAAGGTGGGGAACAAGTATATTGGGCATGACCCCAAGCCAGCTTTAAATCACCTCCCCACCACAGACTATCAGCAGCTGTGAGAGCAACTTGGGATCCAGCAGATCTCAGGCTGACTTACAGAGCCTTCTCCCAGGCTCTACTGGGAGAAGTCTGCAAGTATCACTTGCCATCAGTAGTAGCTGGTGACATGGGCCGGCTGAAGCAAGTGGCAGGATGCCTCCACTCAATCCAAACGACCCACAGCCCAGTGTAAATCAGGCGGCGGATTGCAGCCTCATTCAGTCCCTGATGCAAATATTACTTCAGCCACGAACTTAGGCAAGCCAGTGGTCTCTCAACCCAGTCCCTCTCCTACCATCTACAATAGTCAAAACAAAATAAAAAAAATCCTTCCAGTAGCACCTTAAAGACCAACTAAGTTAGTTCTTGGTATGAGCTTTCGTGTGCATGCACACTTCTTCTGAAGAAGAAGAAGTGTGCATGCACACGAAAGCTCATACCAAGAACTAACTTAGTTGGTCTTTAAGGTGCTACTGGAAGGAATTTTTTAATTTTGTTTTGACTATGGCAGACCAACACGGCTACCTATCTGTAACATCTACAATAGGAAAAGGATACTGCACTGAGAGCCAGTGTGGTGTAGTGGTTAAGAGCGGTGGACTCATAATCTGGTGAACCGAGTTCATGTCTCCGCACCTCCACATGCAGCTACTGGGTGACCTTGGGCTAGTCACACTCACCTCACAGAGTGTTTGTTGTGGGGGAGGAAGTGAAAGGAGATTGTTAGTCGCTCTGAGACTCCTTAAAGGGGAGTGAAAGGCGGGATATCAAGTCCAAACTCCTCCTCCTCTTCTTATACGGTTGTTAAAAGAATTACAAAGCGAAAGTACATGAAGTGCTTTGAGCATTCAAAATGCACTATATAAAAGGATGAGTTTTCCAATTTTTTTATATTTTAGTTAAGAAAGCAAAGAGAAGGATACTCCTGCATTTAGCAGGACTCCAGTCCTCAGTAATGATGTCACATTCAAAGTTCCAAAACACCATTCTAACAATAGCAACAGTGCTTCATATTTCTGCTAGAAAACTTCACACACATAATTACATTATTTCTAGCAAAGCTATAGGGTTCTAGCTTAGCAGTAAATGTGGCACAGCATAATTACATTATTTCTAGCAAAGCTATAGGGTTCTAGCTTAGCAGTAAATGTGGCACTAGAAATCCAATGTTTCCAGATGTCAAACTGACATCTGGACTAGGGAGAAAAGGAAGCCAAATTGCAAGAAGACAGGTAACACGGTTCCTCTTAAGGAAGCCATTTTCTTTTTCTTTTCTTTTTCATTTCCTTTGTTGCCACCACTGTAGCTTTCAGTATTTAATCCTTGAAAAGAAGAAATACTGCAGACCTAACATCTGCGGATTCGTGAGTGCCCAGTATGACTCAGGCTCAGATGACTACTTAAAGGTGGCTCTTGCTACACAGGCCATGGAAAGTATGCTTCATTTTGCAAGACGCTGCAGTGTTGTACGAGTTCACGCTTACAGTGATCAAGGCTGAACTGCAAAGTCAGGAAGTTACCACAAAGCCATTTTACCATCGTTCAAGCGGTATACAGTGGTACCTCGGGTTAAGTACTTAATTCGTTCCGGAGGTCTGTACTTAACCTGAAACTGTTCTTAACCTGAAGCACCACTTTAGCTAATGGGGTCCTCCTGCTGCTGCTGCACCGCCGGAGCACGATTTCTGTTCTCATCCTGAAGCAAAGTTCTTAACCTGAAGCACAATTTCTGGGTTAGCGGAGTCTGTAACTTGAAGCGTATGTAACGCAAGGTATCACTGTATAAATATTGCGAAATAAAGTAGTATGTATCTCGCTTGCCCGTCCCTTATTTCTGGGATGGTGTACATAAAGCTGTCTGCGTGTATGTGAACATTTTGCAACATGTGAACATGTTGTTTAAAGGATTAAAAAGCTTAAACTCTACCGCATGGATTGGGGAACCTGTGGCTCTCCACAGAATGTTGCTGGAATACAACCCCTGATCATTAGCTATGCTGACTGGGGCTGATGGAAGTCCTAGTCCATCAACACCTGGAGAGCCACTTAGCCATCTCTCTTCTAGTGGCTTGATCTGCACATTATTACCAATGCATGATCACACTCAAATGCAGCACCATTTCCCCTTCTCCCAAATAAACATTTAATAACACAACACTCGTGGAGTTTTGGGGGTTTCCTCATCCATTTCACCTCATTAGCTGTTGGCAGAGACCGCTGAGCACAACATACATAACTTAATGTTACCAAGAAAGTGTGATTTGGGGCTGCAAATCAGGAAGTGATTTGGCCACACTAGTTTCACATGGCGAATATGGCTTTTGGAACATGCTTTCTTCTGATGACAACGTAGGTCTAGCATATGAAACCACATTTTCCTGTGCTGAGAAGAGGTCTTGGTGCATTGGCTTGTAAGCAAATGTCTTTTGAAATGTTTTTGCACAATTGGGGTGGGGTGGGAACCTGTGACCCTTCAGATGTTGCTGGACTCCCATTTCCCAAAAGCCCCTTCCAGCAAGGCCAATGGTCAGAGGGGATGGGAGTTGTGGAGTTTGACCATTTCTGGAGGGTCACCTTTGGCTTAAGTAAACAATTAACAGAAGATCTCGGGGAGAGGAAACTGCACGGCTCACCCTTCACATCTGAGAGCTCTTACAAGATCTGAGTTGAACAGGAAAATGCATTATTAGATCTCCTCACACTTACCTGAACAGATTACACCTTTATATCTTGGGCAGGAGAAGTCATCACACTCGCAGAACAGCCCGTAGATCTTCCCAAATTCGCTCTCGAAGCAGACGCAGTGGTTGCAAGAGCATTCCCCTCGGCCATTGCAGACCCGCTTCCCTTCAGCTTCGCGGCACATGTTCTGGTACATGTTCCCACTCTCGCCTTCCTCACATTCACACTTGGCTCCCACGTGGCCCGGATCGCAGTCACATAACCCACACACGTAGGTGCCGTTCCCACTGCACTTGCTGCTGCTGTGCTCTATCTGTTTGGTACATCCGCACACGCAGTTGTAGGTGACGATCACCTCCAGAGTGTCCCGAAACCAATCCGGCCTGATAGTGAATGTATGCGAGGTGTTCTCAGCGGGGCAACTTCGAGCTTCTACTGATATCTCAAAGGAAACCTATGTGGGAACAGTGAAAGGTAGGAATGGGAAGTCATCAGAAGCCTTTAAAAACTCAAATGTTTTGGCAGAACCAGCTCTACCGTTGGGCAGGTTGAGGCAGCTCCCTCAAACAGCAAATGCCTGGGGGGGGGGGGGAGTGAGCCAAGGAACATATACCAAGTCAGGCTATTGGTCCATCTAGTTTAGTATCATCTACACTGACGGGCAGCGACTTCAAACAGGGTCTCTCTCAGACAGAGACTGAACCTGGGACCTTCTGTATGCTAAGCTCTACTACTGACTGATGGACCTTCTCCTTAGACACCCTGCCATGGGCATCCTCAGCTAGCCTCCTACCGCCCCCACCCCTAGCCCTGGATATAGTGTTGGCTGCTGCCACTACTGAAGCAGGATTCAGCCACCAGTCTGATCAGGTTCTGTCTGCAGAAGGGCAGACGGGGCTGCTGCATTGTCCTGCTCCACACAGAATAAACATTAGAAGTGTAGATGCATGTGAAGCCCTGTTTACAGCCTAGGTTGGAGTTCCTAGGAACAACCTTCAAAAGGAAAAAACAAGGGCAAAGATATCCCTTCAATTGCAGCAAACCCCCATATCATTTCAAGCAATGGGAATATTTTTGTTAAGTTGTTCTTATTTTGCTTTGAAGGAAAGCTCCCTCCTCTAGCATTAGAGCAGAGATCTGCAAGTCTTCCATCCTCCCTGTTACATTTGATTTTATTCTACTGCCATTGCTCTATTCCAGGCATAGGCAAACTCAGCCCTCCAGATATTTTGGGACTACAACTCCCACCATCCCTAGCTAACAGGACCAGTGGTCAGGGATGATGGGAATTGTAGTCCCAAAATATCTGGAAGCCCGAGTTTGCCTATGCCTGCTCTATTCTGTTTGTGTATGCTACTCTGGGAACTTTTTTTTTTTTTTTGAAGAATGTGTTATAAATGCTTAATAAATAAAATAAAAGTGCAATTATCTCTGCAAGCTAAGGGAGAAGTCGGTCTGAACAATGATTTCCTGTTTTCAGGTTGAAAACATTGCCTTAATTCCTCCCCTCCCCCCGTTAATTTTTGTTACATTATTATAGCTGCTAACCTATACACACCTACCTGGAAGTAAGGCTCACTCAACTCAATGGGACTTATTCTGTATAAGCATGCATACAGTTGTACTTTGAATTGCAACTGTGAATCCTTTATTAATGAAAATGAACAAAATGGTGTTGTTGTTTTTAAATGATTGTGTCCACAAGCTACCAAATGCCCATGATATTATGATACACAATCCCCCCCAGTGCCATGTTTTTAAAAACACATGGCATAAAAAACCTGTCAAACTGGTAGATTCAGCAATGATACAAACTAAACTCAACACTAGATATTTTTCTCTTTGAGAAGTGAAGGCCAATGGCTTAGACTGCAAATAAGTGTTGTCTCTTTTATTCCCCCCTTTTCTCCTTTGCTTTTTTTCTTTTTTTAAATGAACACAAATTTGCAGGCTGCTTGGAGAATGCAGAACTGTTGCTAATAAAACAAGGGACAGCCCACTCCTGTAAAACACAGTGGCACGAATGGAGCAAAGGAACTGATTTATGAAACTTAAAAGTATTTACATATGTCAATGCAGCATGTTAGCTTTGCTCCAGGTTTATCTATCAACCAATTTCTGATGTACTTCGAAACAGGCTTGGTTTGAAACACACAGTGGGGATGGGGCAGTCTCTTGGCTCTTTCAAAGGGTCACTGAGAATTCTTCATTTTATTAAAATCCCAGCCTGCTCTGCTCTTCTGCGCCAGGTGGCAATGTGCAGATGGGACACTAGCAAGTTTCACTATTAGTAACCCCAACAGTGCTGTCCTCAATTCAGAAAAAGCATAGGAAAGCCTGATCTAGAGACTTGCAGGGGTATGAGTAGCTCTCCTCCTTCACAAAGGAAAACAGATCAAAAAGAGCTTAAAAGGTTTGCTGGGAGGAGCCCCAGGATTACATGGACCATAGAAGTTTCCCAATCCTGTGATCAGAGCAGATCAGAACTCACAATACCCAGATTCTGTCTTCTTCAGGGGAACAAGCATGAAGCATCTACAGCAGGCTTCCTCAGCCTTGGCCCTCCAGATGTTTTGAGACTACAATTCCCATCATCCCTGACCACTGGTCCTGCTAGCTAGGGATCATGGGAGTTGTAGGCCAAAAACATCTGGAGGGCCAAGGCTGAGGAAGCCTGATCTACAGTGCCTTCTCCCAATGTGTGATTTGATATATTCATTTCTATTGGATAACGATGGCACTTATTGAAAATGCCTATGCAAATAGGCCTTGTTCATGTCACCTATCTGCACTTTCTCTTTGCAGGGTAGCGGGGAGGAGGGGTGCCATTCAAGGCCTTCTCACATAAGTGCTTTTTGGGTTTTATAAAACATTTTTCCTTATTTTTTTCATTAATAACACTCCAATATGGGCCACATTATTACAATGTCAAATCATAGTACAATTTTAAAAGCCAATTATACATTTCCAAATTAAACAAATCTGGTGACTTCCTGTGTTCTGATCGTCCAAAGATAATTATTCCTTGGTCCTTCTCACTTAAGTGTTAATGCACATAGGCCCCAGTTCACACTGAATATTTGACACACTGCGCTGGATGTAAGCAAAACCACAGCTTGCATCAACATTCTACTGTGCATAAAATCCACAGGCTGGGGCCACGTGGGAAGGCGATTATAGTAACAGCTGAGGAACGAGCACGGGAAGCAAAGTAGGCAATTGTTTGCAAATGCTGCTTTTCTGACTTCTGTCTGTCAAGAGAAGGAATCTGCTTCCCCAGCTCTTTCCAAGCACAAATGCAAGGGGTTGTGAGCATGCCCCGACAATATAAACTCACGACTAGCCAAGTACAGATTAGTGCTCACTGATGTAAGATTGCAAAGTTGCCCCAAGGTAAATGGGGGATAAGGCCCCTTGAACTCAGTGGGGCTTACTTCTGACATGCACAGGAATGTGCTGCTACCGTGTGAGCAAGGCAAGGGAAAGTAGTAAGCCAGCTGATGAAGAAGTTCAAAATGAGAATAACAAATTAAAATGCTTTTACCATTTTCAAAATAGATTACATAACGTATGGAATGGAAAGCTGCTTCCCTCAAGCCCAACACGTTGTGGCCTTCCAGTTTCAAAGCAGCCCTCAAACAGAATTCACTGGCAGAATTTGGTCTCTCTTTTTCAATATCAGATCTGGATGCAATCCTCTTAAACTCCTATCTCTAAACTAATAAAAACTGAATTTATGTGCCACTGTTGAGGGCACAGCCCACCCAGCGCAGCTCAGAATATCAAAAACATAACAATGAACAATCTTACAGCCATCTAAAACTGACAAGGGCAGCAACATTAAGTTATCAAAGGCTACTTAAATAGCAGAACAATATAACAACTAACAACAGCTATATTCTGCAACGTAGCTCCCTAGGTGGAAGGAATTTTTTTACATAGAGCCCGTTTGAAGAAGGTGGGTTTTTAGAAATTCATGGTGCAGAGGTCACAGGCACCTCTGAGAGGAGGGAACTCCTATTATTGAACTGCCTCAATTATCCCTTTCATGGGAGCCCGATGGCCCACATGCAATTCTACCACAATTATTTCCTATTCTGTCCACTGGATAAACAAACTCACCGTGTCTCCTATCTGAAGATCTGCACACTTCCTGACTCCAGGGTATGACAAGCCATCCTGACACGTGGCTGTGAAAGCCAGGTTGAGGTCCTCAGGGTTATCCCAGACAGTTAGCTCTACTTTAGATCGGATACTCTAGAAAAGGAAAATAAACAGTCCCATCAGTTAAAATTTTTTAAAAGCACATACATCATTTCACTTCCTAAGACATTTGTAGGAACAAACTATGCACTAATGGCCACATCAAATTATATGAAACAGCACAGTGATCTAAGGTTGCATCCATAGTAGCGATAAGGAGCACCTCCCTTCTTCATCAGTGCCACATTCCATAGTTCTTGGTGCTAGGAAAGGTTCCAGTTTCTAGCTGTTAAGAAACATGTTTAGGTTGTGAATCATAGATAAACAGAAGTGCTACTAAAGAATCCAGAGTTAGTGGCTGAGAAATAAGCTTGCCTCTTTCCTGGAAGACCAATCCCAATATTGCGGAAATAATTGGGCATAACCACCACATATGAAAGGAAGTGCCTTGCTTTCCACAGTTTCCCTAGCACAAGAGAGAGGTGAAGTTGAGTGATTTATTTTATGAACAGCATATGAAGTAAGACACCACCAAAAGAGTAATTTGTTGGCATTTTCTTTTATTCCAGCTGAGACTGAGAGGAATGGAGGTTCATTCCACAGAGCGCTCCAAGAATCATCTTGTATTTGAATTTAAAGGCCCTGGGATTTTACTGCTTGTGTATTTGAGGATGAAGGGAGGTGTGTGTGTGTGTGTGTGTGTGTGTGTGTGTGTGTGTGTGTATATATATATATATATATATATATATATATATAATTAATTAATAAATAAACATTATGAAGAGGAAAAATGGCTCTTTTAGTATTATTGTAATTTTGTCTAATGTACGTCTCAAAGTTGTTGAGGGGTCTGGTGGCTTGGGATATTATAACAATCACTGCACTTCCTAAATCTGTTCTAAGGATTCTTCCAAACCTCTTCACCTGCAGTGATGTTTGAACTGACTAAATCCCCTACATCTCCTCTCTAACCAAGAAACTTCATGGAATATAATTGTCCTACTGCCAAGCCCAGAGTTGCTTCTCCACCACTTGCCCTTTTGCCTGCATTCCTTCTCTGTGATGCTTCACTCACTGCCTAGTTCCTCTTCATCAGTATTCCAGTGTTAGCAAGTGGGCAGTACTGTACTGGCTTAACAATGAGTTGGGCACACGTAACTATAATGGTGACTGATTGTTTATCCTTTGCTCATTACCATTGCTGTAAAAATAAGTTCAAACCTTTTATGGTCCCCCACTCCTCCCTTCAGGGTCTTTGTTTATAAGCATTTTAAATAGCTATAAAGATTCATTGTCATCGTCTGGTGACTTTTCCAATGAGATAAACAGGATATCAAGTATTTCCAAATCAAAAGCAGAGTAGCAGAAAGTCTCTGTGTTGTGTGTGTGTTTAAAAAAATGCATCTCTGCTGGATTCTCCAATGTTAACATGGCTTGTTTTTCAATAGACCCAGCATGCTGCTCTCCAGATATAATTGGACTCCCAGCTCTCATCAGCGCTTGCCAGCAAGACCAATGGGCAAGGACAATGAGAGTTGTAGTCCAACAGCTTCTACAGGGCACCATGTTCGCTATGGCTGTCTTAATACATTAAAATACCAACGAAACTGGAATCTAATTATTATTATTATTATTAATTGCTTATACCACACCCATCTGGCTGGGTTTCCTCAGCCACTCTGGGCGGCTTCCAACAAGAGATTCTTAAACTCTAAATAATTCCAAAATTCTTGTGGCGTACCCAGCAACAAATCATCTGCTGCCCACATGCCAACTATCCTCATCAGCCTCCCACACAATCAAAACAAACGGAGGAAATGGGCATCCCTCATACATGCCATCTCCTTTTCCTGCTGTGATCTTTAAAACAAAAATATGCTGCCAGTCAGAACCGGTATTACTAGGTTGAATGTGCTGCTGCCTTTATTATTCAGCATAATTTCTTTACAGGCAGGGTCTATCTACAAGTCAAATACAGGACAAAAGGGACCACAAAAATATTAACAAGTAGGTTCATGCCTATGAGTGGCTGATTTCCTTTCTCCCAGCAGCCTCTTTTATGGTCCCAAAGAGCCAATCGGGGGACAACATGGACCACCACATTGCATAATGCAGCTTTGACTTCTAATAGGCATCCATGCAGCTGAGCTTAACCTCTAAGCACTGCTCCATGGGAAGAGGCTAAAAGTGCTTTTCTGGCACTCATGAGGGAAAGGGAAGTAATCAAAAGGAAGTAATAAACACTCTGGAACAGCACTTCTCTGCGTTGAAACATTATAGAGAAAACAGTCAAGAAACAGGATTAACAATGAGAAATCGGTTAACAGGAATTCAAGCCAAGAGATGAAACTGTTAGAGCTCCTATTCTGGCTTCAATCCATCAAAGCAAAATAATTTTATGTTCTTAGACAGCACCTATGTACAAAATCACCTACATACAGTACGAGAAGATCCGACCTCAGAATCTCCACCAAAAAGCAAGAGAAATAATTCGAAGTGGGTAATTTGTGTAAGCAGACAAATATCTGTTCATTATTTATTTACTGCATTTCTATCCCACCTCAAGGTGATTTTAAGCTTTTGGAGCTTTTTTCATCATGTTGCCATGCATCTAGGCTTCCCATGACATTTGACCGATTCGGCAAAAATTCCCCCAACGCCATTTTTACACCCGAAAATCAGGACATGTCAGGAATTTTCCTGACATATGGCAAGCCTGAGCTAGTGGGGATTTGAACTCCAGTCTCCTAGGTCCTAGTCCAGGACTCTAACTACTACACTAGACTGGCTCTTCTGTGGTTCAATAGAGAAACTCAAATGTCACAGTTACCAGGGCAGGGGATGGCTGGCCAACAATGATGATGGAGGATGTGTGAAGCAAGAAGAAACAACTAGACTGACAATCTGAAGAGAAATGGACTGTAGTAGTAAATTTAAGGAAATCCATAGATTTACAGTGCAGGACACAAGTTCAAATTTCTTACCAGCTAAGTGGCATCATTTGCACACACCTCCTTTCATGATATGCTTGCAGATGGCACAATGTTATGTCTGCTCCCCAATACCACACTTGAATGCATCTTTTATTATGAGACTCCTTTGTAACCACTTTGAGAGCCCCTTGGGGCCACAGAGAGGGATGTAAGTATTCTAAATAATTAAAACATACAGACGAAGTTGATGACATCTAAACACCAAAAGTGAAAAACTCACATTGTAGGCCTTGACTATAAGCTGGATAATATTTGTAGAGTCTTGATTTAAAATCTCTACTGTCGTTCCAGGAATGAGGGCAGTAAGGTTCTTTTGAGAGAGAGAGAGAGAGAGAGAGAGAGAGAGAGAGAGAAGTACACAAGAAAAACAAGTTATTTAAAAACAAAGGAAATTATATCCTCTCATAAGTTTCATCAATATAATTAAAAAGCCATGATTTTTTAAATGGGAAAAACATTGGTCCTTGGAGACTTCTGTTCACTAACATTAATTAGGTGGAGGAGAATGGGAAATTTTGTTGAAAGAGACACAAGGTACTTTGAGCCTCTGAACAGGGCAGAGACATAATTCACTTTTAAGTAATAAGATTTAAGTAACGGCAGGCTGGGCTGAATACACTACTGTTGGCAACGTTCCCAAAATAAGGATTAAATCCCATAGCTATTTTTGGTGCCTTCATGATCACCAATGTTGATCTATTCACTTTAAGAAGCTTAGCTGCTTTTCACTGAAGCGCCATTCTGAAATTAACTGAAGAATGAAATTTGGAGGAGGGCGCACTGCAGAGCTGCTTGGGGCTGCAACCCTAACCCCACTTATTTGGAAGTAAGCCCTACTGAATGCCAACAGGACATACCTCCGAGTAGACACAGTTAGGATTGCAGCCTGATTTGCACAGAGGCAAAGCTCCCAGGGCTTAAAGCCAGATCATAAGCACATTCTCAAGTGCTTTTTAATTCAAAGCAGCTCTTCCTTCCTCCTAAGTAATAGACGTCTTAACACTCCTCTCACCCCAGAACTCCAGTGGCAAAACTGCCGCCTTGCAATCTTAATCAGACCTGAAAGAGTCCTTTCAAGATTCTCAAGATTGGGGCAAGGATGGGGAAGTTCCAAAAACAGTGGACAAATCTGCAATTGAGAGCTCCCAGTGTGCCTGCATGTGTGAAAATATGCCATATTCCTGCATGTGTTTGTGTGTGCCTTCATGAGAGTGTGGCCCACATCCACCTTGGCATGAAACCCCTGGAGGAGCTACAATGGGGCAATGCAACCCTCATAAAAGATTATCCACCCCTGGAGTGGGGTGACTTTCAAGGCCCACTCTGACTCTACTGACTTCCCCCTTCACTTTCCAGCAGGTTTCAAACAGGAAATCAGTTCCTTCCTCTTTGCGCCTAACACTTACCTTATAAAGAACATAGTGACTTTTCGTCACTGCAAAAATTAAGTGTATATTGTTCTCAGCTAGTTTCTCTGCAAGAAGAGCAAGAGAAGGATAATCCTAGAAAAAGATAAAGAAAGAGAGACCAGTGAAGACAAAGAAAATGAATTATAACTGCTTTGCAACTTTAATCCTATTTGCCTGCGAGTAAGTTTCATTGAAGTTAACAGGGCTTCCTTCTGAGTAGATATGCATAGAATTGTGCTTTAAAAGACTCCAAGCGTATACAATTATAGCTAAGCACACACATCTGCAAATAAGAGATTTCCACACCATGGATGTACTTTAAGACCTATTTCATATTACGGCATCCGTGTGTCAAGGAATGGAACTCTGTGGCCCGTCCAAACTAAAGCTCTATTCCTGGTTTGCCATCAGTTAAGTGCACTCATTATGATCACGTGAAAACTAGGCCAATTCACAGGGTTGTTGTTATAGAGGTAAATTACAGAGAATTGCCAGGGCAATAACCCAAAATAGGCAGCAATAAAATTCAAGTGCTTTTATTACAGTAAAACAAAACAAAAACAAGAGCAGGGCAAGTTAAGTTAAAACTTGATAGGTAACAACTCAACCCACCCACACAATGGCATACATGAAGAAATGTGCCTTCCGCTGGCACTGAAAACTCAAAAGAATCAGTGGGGTGACAAATTTCATAATCAGGGAGCCACTACCAAGAAGGCCTCCCCTGTAGAGCTTAATACCCAGGAAGGCCTATATGGTATAGTGGACACTTCATCACTTAACTAGTTTCCAAGCAAATTAGTCGCATTAAGTCAGCCAAGCAATGAATAAATAGGCATGCTGCCCAATTCCCCACCAATTATGGGGTCAGCCGTTCTCTTTACCCTTTTTCATTACATCCCAAAACCTCTTCTCAGGAAGTTCTACATAGCTTGCACTGAGCCATCATGACCTCCCAATCCAGGCTAAGACCATGTGCCTACATTATGTATTCTCAGACCATTCTCTGCACTCTCAAAAGAAGATATAAACCAGTTGATCTCCCCCTTCCAGCAGCACCACCCCCCATTACCCATACCAATGGCAGTGAAGTAACAGCAGGAGAAGGCAGCATCTTGCCCCAGTATAAACAAGTGGAGGAAAACCTCTCTCACATCACACATTTGGAGCAAAGAAGAGAGTTCTGATAATAGCAATCCACTCTGTTTAGGCCTTGTATCAATCACCTCCAGCTCAGAGCAAAGCTTAGTATGAATGCGCTCTTAAGAATACTGTTTATACCCTCCACTTCTTGTTGCATATAAAATTATAGGCAAGACGCTGAATAATTTGTACAGACAATTCTGAACACCTAATCTTTAGTGCCATCTGAATCCCACAGAAATTAACAAGACATGTATTCCATGAAGCTCATTCACCTGGGAGTTTAGGATTGCAGCTTTAAGTATTTATCTATGCACATTAGTACTATCCATTTCAATGGAAATTAGACATGCCAAACTTTTCACGACTTCCAGCCCGTCCAGTGTGGACCGGCCAGTAATGTTCCCATTTTACAGATGGAGAAACTGATGACCAACCAAGGCCATCCAGCCAAGTCTCTGTTGGAGCAGGAATTTGTATCCAGGCCTTCCTTTGTGAACCACGCTGACATTCTTCCAATACTATGCTGGCAGAATAGATTTTCATGTGATTTCTAGGCTAGTACACAAATTCTCGAAATGGCCAATGAATATTTATATTTACTGACTTTGTTTACTCAGGAAAACAAAGAAATGTCCTGTGGAAGGATTCAAGCCCATTGTCTAAAGACAGCGAGTTAGGAACACTTTCAACATGGAGGGAGGGGAACATTACATGCTCATTAAAGGGCGCAATAATAATTAGGATTTGCAATTTGCCTGGCCTGCAGAAAAACAACCCAACAGCTATGCAAGAACAAAGCGGCTCTTCATCCAGAAAAGCCAAAGGAGGAAAATAGCTATCTGCAGACATCTTTACTGAATTCAAAGTGTCAATAATAATAATAATAATAAATTTTATTTATATCCCGCCCTCCCCAGCCGAAGCCGGGCTCAGGGCGGCTAACAACCATCAAATAATCCAATATACTAAAAACATTTCATTATAAAAATTAATTAAAATCAAATTGATGGCAACCGTTAAGCAAAATTCTGTGCAGATTGCCAGAGGAGGGAGTCAGGCTGCGCCCTGACCAAAGGCCTGGTGGAACAGCTCTGTCTTGCAGGCCCTGCAGAAAGATGTCAGGTCCCGCAGGGCCTTAGTCTCTTGTGACAGAGCATTCCACCAGATTGGAGCCGCAGCCGAGAAATCCCTGGCTCTAGTTGAGGCCAGCCTAACCTCTCTGTGGCCTGGGACCTTCAGGATGTTTTTATTTGCAGACCGTAAGTTCCTATGTGGGACATACCAGGAGAGGTGGTCCCGTAGGTATGAGGGGTTTACCTTGTCCTTTGATTACCAATATTTTATTTATATACTGATACACATAAATGGAAGGACAGCACTTAGCTAGTAAGGGGCAAACAGAAGCTGAAACACATGACTGCTGCTGAAAGCATAATGGAGACACAACAAGTTGCACTGAAACACAGTAAGTTGTGAGACATTCACATAGCCACCGTCTTTAAACAGCAGTTAAGGGTTTGGGGGTAACAAGTTGTTCCATCCTGAAATGAAATGCAACAAGGATCAGTGATACAGAACACTGATAAGGAGCAGCTGTTTACCTCACAAAACATTGAGGAAAGAACTGGAATGAAGCAAGGGACTCCATGCAGCAGCTTTTATATACACTATTTTGCATCATGCAGGGCTCCGGAGACACAAGGGAATGTGTTTTTAAAACTGTCTAATCATCCAAATGTGAAGTCAAAACAACATTGTCGCATTCAATAGGCCCTTAGAATGATAACTAGACATTTTACACATCCATTTCATTGCTATGCATTCTCACCAGTTGATTGGAAGCGGTGTATTCATTGGCCTCATTCAGGTGACACTGCCCATCATGTGGCTGCACCAATCCACCCAGCTTCCCATCCAGTGCTATGTGTGGGACATCATCCGTAGTGAACACCAACAAGTGAGAAGCCTCCTTCCGCCATCCAATCTCCTTCTACATTGAAGTCAAGGCAAAAGAAGAAACCCGTCAGCCTTTGCTCATGCCAACAGACAGTTTCTTTCTGCACAAAGCCATTGCATCAGGAAATAGGCATTGCTTAGGTATCATCAATAACACAGATAAAACTATTTTGTAAAAGAGCTGTGAACAGAAACAAAGCCACAGGAAAACAATAAAAACAGAGCAGAATTATAACCATAACCTTCAAATTCTGTAACCAGAAATTCTAATGCATGTATTGTAATAAACGAAGCAGAACTGTAAGTAAAAATTCAGTCCCTGGTGAGTAACTTGTAATGCACAGCATAATCTGTGCATGACATTATCTGCAGCAATTAAAATATGATCTTCCTGCCACTGGTAGGAAGATATGGAAACCCAGTCTTCCAAATATTCATCTCAATGGAATTAGGCATCATCCTATTGATAGGAAACCCTCTTAAACAACTGACTCCTGCCTAAAGCGGGCAAATGGTTGCTCTAGCCATTCAAGCACAATGATGTTTTCAGTGGTCAACACACATGTCGCAGCCAGTAGCTGACAGCATGACCTCCAGGTCCAGCAAGATGCCACACTGGCTGTGAAACAGGTACAATACCCCAGTAGCCTGTGAGACCTGCTTATTTGAAGGAAATATCCAAAAGAGCAAAGGCTGCAAAGGGCAGGCCAAGTCAAAATATAAGATGCCATGTATGCACTGCAGCAACTAACTGCATTTTCCAAGGGGATATATTAGTTTAGGAAAGTTGCACCTCCTTTGAGGTCAACATAGACTTGGTCAACTTGGAAAATCAGATTTGCTGACCTCAAGTCCTGTAAGAGTTCACTAATCATGCAATTGTTCCTCCGGGGGGGGGGGGGGATATTCTATTGCAGTTCCCAACTCTAGAATCATAAAAAGTGGCATGCATTTTATATTTGCTCCCGAAACTTAGGAAAGCAGCTCAATTTTCAGAACAGCCAAAAAAAGGTGTGAAGAAATAAAATTTAAAAAGCCATATGAGACATTATTATTAGCAGCAGGTGTAAAAAAACCAATGCTGTCTTTAGTGTTCCCTGCTGAACACAGGAAATAACTCCCCCCTCCAGGGAAGTGACAAACATATTATCCTTTTATTATGCTGACAGCAGTTTGAATAAAAATTGTCTTTCTGCCAAGAGTGGAACTTTTGCCAAGGCAGCTGACGAGAGGCAACTGTGCCTGCACATTTAAGAAGAAGGCTGTGTTTTGATCCGCACAGAAGCTATGGGTTTTATATATATATATATAAAAGGAAAACAAGCAGCAGAAACTGAAGCTCTGTCAGATAGATGCAACCTATCCAAAAATAGTATCAACAGATTCTTAAAATAGGCTGTCATGCCATATACCTTGCTAATATACAAAGGCAAAAAAGGACAAGAAAAGTATTTTACTACAAATGCTGCACCCAAATCCCAGTGCCAAATGCAGTCATTGTTCATAAACAAGAGGCATATTTAGGATCTACTGGCAAGGAATGCCACTGATGGAACTGCCAGCCAAAGGGACAAGTAACAATGGCACTGCAATTTTTCTTCAGATGGAGACATATACTAGGGATAGTTCCACCCGACAGATACAGGGACACACAAATGTGCCAGACCCTGTCTTTTTGTGCTTCGAAAGGGCAAACTAGCACATATACCCTATGGTGAGATGAACAAGTCCCAAGTGCAGGTTCTGCTCACAAATCTCACTACAGAGATGTATAATTTCCCCAAGCTAACCTAAAAAGCACAAATTCCACATGGCGCACAAAGCTATTCTGAGAATTCATTTACTGGTGCCATTTTTAAAAGTATGTTCTCCCCACACACAATCAATTAACTTCCCATCTCCAATACCCGCAACCCCTACAGGCTACAAGGAATGGCAGATACAATGGTACCTTGGTTTGCAACCGCTTTGGATTACAACCATTTTGGATTACAACCATGTCAAACCCAGAAGTGTGTGTCCCTTTTTTTGGATTACAACCCATTTTGGGGGGGATTACAACCCATTTTTTTGGGAGGCCCCATTGGTTAAAAGCGCGCCTTGGGTTACAACCTGTTTTGGTTTACAACCAGACCTCCAGAACGGATTATGGTTGTAAACCAAGACACCACTGTATAGCCAACCATTCACAATCTGCCAGAAGTTACTCACCTCACACACAGCAGCCTGCAAGATTGCGTCAAAGCCACCTTCTGGGGCATCCCTATTGCGGGAAACCTTCTGTTTCTGAACCTCTTCATTAAACCGGTCAACTTTATCCGTGAGGGACAAAAGGTGGCGAAATCCAAAGGATGGGACGCAACTGGGAAATAACTTGTAACTAGAAAAGAAATGAAACATCATTGAGAGTCATTTGTCTGCACAGTAAGATAGTAACACCAGAGTTTGCGTTGTACTTCATACCTACTAAAGCTGCTCAAGAATGCAAATTCAGAGCAACTTTCTGGCTTGAAAAATTACTCAGATTCCGAATAATGTACAGTGACACTGGAAATGAGGAACTGAATTTTGAAACTGAATATGCCCCAGTCAAAAGTCTCTATAGAGATTTCTTTCTGAGTAACCTTGGTACTGGCTGTTGTTCAGGATTGAGATTTTGGCATGAACCAGGAAAGAAGCAGGCAAGCCTTAGGCCTGCTCCAGTTGGACTGTCCCTTCCAACCTACCCCAAGAGGGCAATATTCCATCAATTGCCCTGTAGGGAGGATCTTGATGACTTTTCAAGTAGTTAAACAATGTTTATTGTATTTTAAAAATACATAAAATTAATTGGAAGCAACCTTGGAAATATTTATATTCTGAAAGATGGGAAATAAAGAATTGTAATAGATACATAAATATTTGAGTGCATGTTGTTTAAAGGAGTAGGAGAGAAACTGGCCTGCAATTCCATTGGGGCTACATCAGGTGATCATAATGTGTATGCAAAAGAGCCCTACAGATTTTTAAAAAATATTATTTCCCCCTTCCTTGTCATAGTGTCACTATCACCTCGGCAATGTGAGAAGCCCACCAGGGAAGAAGAGGGGCCTGAACTGGCCATGATGAACAACGGCTGCTGCTGCTGCTGCTGCTGAAAGCTGAGGAACAGATGGAAGGAATGCTGGAAAATTCTCTGTTTTCAGTCTCTGTCACTCTGTCTTGTATTTACATGACTGCTTTATGTACTCATGTGGTTGAACTGACAAGCTCATTTCTCTGCATGGTATGTGCTAGAGTGAAGCAAGTCTCTCAAGTCTCCCCACTTCAGAAACTGAAAAACAACTATCCCATTTGAAAAGGACTTTGCTTTGCTTTCACTAGTTCTATGGTTTCAGAAGAATAATTTCATTTTAATCATGCTACTTTCTCTTATAAGCATGAACAGGAGTCCCTAGAAGCTTAGCAGCTTCTAGTTCAGTTAGCTAATACTCTGTGATTTGAAGCTTAGCAGAGATCTTATGTCAGTGTTAAGTTGGGGTGGAGGCTTTGGCAAATTGGCCATCATAAATAACATAGAACCTCAATATGCTTGTTCTCTCCTCTTCATTCTCAGTAGTCATATATGCTACATACTAGGGGTTGTATTAACTGAGGCTAAACCAATCTGGAAAACAGAGCTCTGTGAAGGGTGTAGAGGTGTCTCCTAACAAGTCACAGCACCCTTAGCAAACTACAGCCCAGAATTCTTTGGGAGAAGCCATGAATGTTTAACGTAGTATGATACTGCTTTAAACGTATACTGCAGATGGGACTGTGGTTGGCAAGCAGAAACCATCCTCCAACCAAATAAGCATACCCTCTTCTCCCCTTCTCTTACCAGTCTTAATCATAATTTTAACATTACATCTGCACTGAAAATAACCCCTGGTTTCAGGTCACTGCCAAATCATCTGCCAACCAGATTTCAGATCTGGTATCAAATCATGTTTAAGTTGGAAACCACTTAATGTTGGAAACCACTTTATGTTGAACCATAAATTAGGGAAGCAAGAACAAGGGACACTGGTAATTAACAGCAGCAGAGGGGGTTGGGGGGAGAGAGGTAAAGGAAGAACTGCCTGTCTCCTGATTTGAGAAACTCCTGATTCCAAAGATGAGTATACAGAGAGTCAGCATTGTATCCACCAGGCCAAAGATACTGACTTTTCTAGTAGGTTATGAAAATGTGGCCTTGAGTGGGTGTGATTAAACGGGCTCTGTAACCATGATAAGTTACATTAGAGAAGGACATACGTATGTTTTGTATTTTGCCTGCCTTGTAAATTTGCTGAAAACCCTGACTTCCCATGCTGCACTTTGGGGTTGAAGTGCTTTTCTTGTTCTGTGTTCCTAGCACAGAACAGTTTGGACGATGTGCACTAATTACACACCCAAAAATATTGTTAATTAAAGTGCAGGAGATTTTGTCTACAAATAGTGGTTCACTTTACAGTTCTCTTCCACAATTTTGTGGTTTCATTCTCCTTTTTTCACACGGTTATCAGCCTAATTCAGGTGTTCACAGTCTACAAGCAATGACAAGTCGCACAAATCAGTGGCCCACTGACACGCCTCACACCCTCCAACACATCCCTTTCTCCGATCTCAACCTTCCATGAACTGGAGAGCCAAATGCTAAAGTGAGGAGCTTCTTCTACTTGTGGAAGCTGCCTGCCCGATTTAGAACACTCGGGCTATTAGCAGCCCTGATTCACATCACTTCCCCCCCTACAAAGGTGATGTGAATGGCAAACAATGACTGCATAGATGGAACGAGCACACAGACTGCAGGGATACGTAAACCAGAGAAGAAACAGTAGTATCCAGTATCCCTGGAGCTTTGTATTGCAGGTGAGCATGATGTCGTGCATAATAGGCCTCGACTGGCTAACACGAGGCAACTGTCAGAGCGAAAAGGCTCATGTCCAGAGCCAAGCATTCATTCACTGCCAGTTTAATTTCAGCAGTTTGGTGGATTCCCTCATGCCCAAGGTTACTGACACTGTATAGAAGATAACAGGGGTTCCAGATGTGGGAATGCTTTGAAAAGAGGAACATGGAGTTAGGTTGCTCCTAAGTCTGCAGTCCTACAGGTACTTACTTGAGAGTAAGCCCCACTGAACTCAGCGAGACTTGCTTCAGAGTTACCATGCATAGGATTAGGCTGCAACTTTCAGGGAGCGCTGTATTTTAAAACTAATATGCATGCGTGCAATGGACACTACAGAAGACTCCTGCTTTAAAAGAAGAAAGGTTCTACTTTTCATGGATTTAGATTCAGGAACAATACTTGCATAGCTGATGGTCTTTTCAATGCTTCAGCTCATGTTCCTCACCACTAGCGACCCTGTTACCCCCTTCCCCTCAATGATGCTGGCCAAAAATCTATAAATTGCTGTACAAATTCAATTTGGGGTAGAGCATGGGTAGGCAAACTAAGGCCCAGGGGCCGGATCTGGCCAATTGCCCTCTCAATCCAGCCCGCGGATGGTCTGGGAATCAGTATGTTTTTACATGAGTAGAATGTGTCCTTTTATTTAAAATGCATTTCCGGGTTATTTGTGGGGCATAGGAATTCATTCATTTTTTTCTTCAAAATATTGTTGGGCCCTCCACAAGGTCTGAGGGACAGTGGACCGGCCCCCTGCTGAAAAAGTTTGCTGACCCCTGGGGTAAAGCAAAATGCAAGCAAGGCTGCCGAGACTGGTAAAAAATACATATGCATAAAATAATTTATTTGTTTTGGATGCAACACATCCGCTCGAAAACAATCTGCACACAAATGTGCAGTCTGGCTGTGCCAGGAGTGCGGTTGGTGTGATGGGAAAGAGGTGTGTAAATGCAGTGTGTGTGGAGGGGGCTTGAGTGAGCCTCCAGCTTCTCTCTTTCTCATATAAGCTCTCCTTTTAAGTACTGTAAATGATTTTGCCTGCAGGAACGCCTATACCTGAATATTAGGGTTAGGGTTAGAAAAATCTCCCAAAGTGTGTTGTCCGCAGAGCTTTAAAATCTCTTAAAACTTTTTCTTTCTAAAAGCCAAAGGAGAGTTGCTAAATTATCAGGAATCACTGGCTTCATGCCAAATAAATTTGCCGCCACTAGGCACTTGTTTGAAATCCTGATGATTGCTCCAGGAAAAAAAGTATAAGACAGTAGTTGTTAACTGCCCCAAACATCCCTGCAAGGTAGATAGTCATACTAGATGGGATCCAAAGAACTACTTTCAGCTGCGTAGCTCAAAGGCTTGTGATCATTTGGTGAGTTCAGGTTTGTTTAACTTTTACTCTTTGGCAGACACCACTCACCATGTATCAACTACTTTTGCAAACCACCCATTCCCCTTTGAGTTGCTTGCAGGTGTTTTGCAGGCCCACACAATCTGGGACCCACTAACACAACTGCAGCCCTCCAGTATAGAAGGGACTCGCAATGCTTGGTTTTGCTGCCTTTCTGGGACCTGTAAAAAAAACCAGGAAGTTGTCAAGCCACAACAAATAGTAGATGGACCCAGTTTAGCTTGGTGAGTCACTCATCTATGCAGGCCTGGTCTTCTGCCATGCAGTCAGAGGGGACTTCCAGCCAAGAAAATCCTATGCAAAGCACTAGACTGAATGGGCCTTTGGATCCTGGCCACTGCCCTAATTTTACATACACAAACGCATAGGCCAAGAATATAAAGAATAATATTTTCAAAAACCCAAGGACCAAAGTTTCCACTTCCCAAATGTATTTATATCTGCACAGTTTAGAGTATATATATTTTTAAAGGAATATAAAAACACTGTATTGCAGATATCATGATCCTACACAAAATTCAAAATAGACCTGTTTTTTCAAATGTGAGATGTCTACCTTTTAATGAACCTGCAAGCTGTGAGGTCTTGCAAGCCCTTCCCTGCAGCCATGGGATGCTGCTGCAGGTTCTAGCTTGCTCTGCTCAATAGGAAAGAAATCTTACGTTCTTGCACATTCAGTGCCAAAGCAACAACTGCAGCAGCTGCTGGCCCTTTGCTTACCCAGTGCAAGGGTTGTTCTGGTATCTAGGTGCTGTGTAAGAAAAGGGAGAAATGTTTTTGTCCACGAAAGAGCCAAACCCAAGGCGGAAATTGCTGGTGAGTTTCCCCATCTCTTCAGCCAGCGTGGTTCCCAGATTCCGGATGTTGTCCAAATCATCCTTCATGGAGAGGGAAAGGTCCATCAAATAATACAGGTCCACAGGGTAGTCCTCTACCTGCCGAACGTGCACATGGAAAGGCGTTGGATCACCTGTGGAAGCAGCAGGTTTGTGGCAGGTTAATGACAAGCAAAAGGCAAGCCAGTTGTTTCCTTTCTTTGCCTTTTGCATTCACTCAGCTGGCGGTGAAAAATCACCCCCTTAACTGTTACCAGAAATAGCCACAGATTCATGCCTGAAATATGAATACTTCTTCACAAAGTTTCCTGTTGCAACATGTAATTGATATAACATGCCAAAATCCAGACAGCATACTTTCCTTTTTGTAAAATCTGTAAGAGAGCCCTTCCATTAAGGCTTCAGTAGAAGCCTGGCAATTGCAAGGGGGAGCAAGTGAAGCAATTACTCAAGTTAGAACCATAGAATTGAAGCGTTGGAAGGTACCCTGAGGGTCTTCTGGTCCAACCCCCTGCAAAGCAGGAATCTCTAAAACATCCATGGCAGATGGCCATCGAACCTCTGCTTAAGAACGTCCAATGAAGGAGTCCACCACCTTCCGAGGGAGTCTGTTCCATCGGCAGGTGATATCAGGGCCACAACAATAACACTGCAGTGCTACTCTGATGTGGCTGCTCTTTAGCTTGCATCCATGCGGGCAGCCAAGCCACAACAATATTTCCCAGTTGTGAGACTCGCAGCTACTGGCTGGGAGCCATTTCATTTCATTTTTTATTTTATTTTTTGTTTACCAATGCACTCAAGCTAGTTCACTGCAGTAATAATGGATTAAAATCAAACAGATGCAATACTAAAGAGAAAGGGAACCAGAAAGGAAGAAAAAAATAAGCAAATTCATGTACCACAGCTGGTGCCATCCATTGTCTAAAACAATGGAGGGGACCCTGCCGCCTTGCCTCTCCCCTCAGAATGGGTGCAGATGGAGAGCATTCTGAGAAGAGAGGAACCAAAATATAATTATGTTTCCATTAAGCCGATGGAAGGCCTTCTCTCTCATTAAGCCCTTCTCTCTCTCCCTCTGTGGTGTTTGCCCATTCCTTGTGATTTTGTTTGTACAGGGGGATGGAAATGGTTAATACAGATGACCAATAAGAAAGCTCAGAGGCGGAGCCTACCTGGTTTTGAGGTTCAGCCCAGGGGTTTTACCATTGGGAGATAGAGGAGTCAGAGTCACAAAGAGAAAGTAAAAGACGAACATACTGGTTGTGACAGCTAGAGTGAGAGACAGGGATAGAACTGAGAGAGAAGAGTGTGACAGTGTGAGATAGTGCCACATCTAGTTAAGGGCGTGCATTTGAGAAACCATTCTGAATATATTTAAAACTTGTTTGTTCTTCAATAAACTTTAATCTTCGTTGTTGACTTTACAACCTGACTGAGACTCAGTATTTCACCAGAAGAAACCTGGTTGGTGGCAGCGGAAGAATAAAGCAGTGGTGTACAGGTCAGTAGTCCGTGAAACGACCAGGGGCTCTGTACAAACGCCACTCTCTCTCTCTTAACTAAGTGGAATGGAATGAATGTGGACTGGTGATTACAGGACCTTGTGGTCCTGCAGTATCCCAGCTCAACAATGTGCCTTAGATTTTCCTAGGGTTTGGGTGCCTGTGTTAACTGGGGTAGTTGGGGACAGGAGAATATCAGCACTTCTATGATCAATGTAGAGTCAAGCTCTGCTCTGAACCATCAGTTGCTACATCAAATGGTTCAAACAAAAACTGAAGTTAAATCCAACATATTTTAATAGGCTACTATAACACATGCATCCCCCTGCCACCTTTTCCTCCCCTCCCATTGAAAAGACAGGATAAGCATTTGAAAACTGAAATTCAGATGCCTCGTAATGGTTGGTTTTAATAGGCTTTGGCTGGGAGCACTATTCTGTCGCATCAAATGACATTTCTAGCTCAATCAGGCTCTCTTTCACAGCTGGGTGAGTTAGATCCAGCCACCCAGTGCAGACCCCAAGCAAGATTTTCACCTCCAGACTGTCAAGGACGTAGAAAGCAGCTCAACTCCTAGGCCACTCAACTGAAGTAATCCTGTTTATTGAAATATATATTTTGCTTGGTGTAGAAACAAAACAGTCAGTCTCATTTACTAACTGCTCATTTTATAAATGCTTCTCCACCACTTACACTAAGGGCTGTTTGCAAACGGAAGCCTTGCTTGTAACACTCAATTATGTCCTGTTGTGTCTTGTATAATGTTTTGGTAACAGCTGCACAACACAGGTATGCAGCTAGGAAGTTATGGCTTCAAGGGTTTACAGACATAATCCTTCCTCTCTTCACAACCTAGCGAAATAAGATTAAATCTACTTTGGCCCCATAGGTATGCACAGATTTGTGGACACCCAGCAGTAGATGGGCATCATCCAGCTTCCTCCTAAGAACTACCTGAGAGTGAAAGCCCTTCTCCATAAGGTCCCAGGGCAGGTCACAACCATACGGTCATATAACATTAAAATCCAATAAAATCACTTAAAATAAACTGATGAATCAACAACGGTAGCGGTCCCGCAAAAAATGGCAATTCCACATGGCTAGCAGAGTAACTTAGCACAACTTCTTTTTGACAGTAGTACAACTTCCTTTCTCCAGTGACATATATATGATTGTATTACAATGTCCGTAGCCATCATTGATAATAGATGGAGATAGGACAGATTCCAGCTCAGGGAGGAGGAGGAGGAAACAGGACGCAAAGAAACTGAGGTGGGGTGGGTGGACAACGGCTTGAGAGCATAATGCAGTGATGGAGAGGTGGAGAACAAGGAAGAAAAGGCTCAATGGGTTAAAAGGTCAAAGTAGCAAGGTCTCTAAGAGTGGGAAGCTGCAGGAGCATGGAAAGACTGGGCTGGCTTAGGACAATATATGCCATTGGCTTCCTCTGCAGTAAAAGACCGTTATAACCCCGTGAAGTTATGTGCAAAGTTTATATACACAAACAAACAGAAGTGCTTTTCCTGTGTACATATTTTTTCTACACTTTTCACATTTTGTTACCACTGCTTTTACAGCCCCTGTAATTTCATTTTATTACGCTCTGAAAGAAGATTTGCTTCCCCCACCCTTGCCAAAGTAAGAATTTCACCTGCAACCTAAAGATTCACTGTTGCTGAAGTGATTGATGTGACAGATGGCTCAGCTCTAGCAAAGCTTTTTTCCACCCTGCAACTGCTAGCAAACAAGGGAGCCTTGTTCCCATTCAGCAACTATTTTCTCTTTGCAAACGCATTCTCTCCAGGACAATTGGAATGCGTCACATGGAGGGAGATTCTGAATGTGTGAACTTGCCCTGAATCAAATGTGAACTTTCAATCAATAGAAAGCTTTAAAATCAACATTCACATTACAGTATTAGGCTTGTATATATTACCAGCTCCTAGCTGCATCCACTCTGGATTTGCATAGATCGATTAGATCAGCCTACCTGATGTCCAAAACAGAAGCAGGGTCATGGATACAGTTTTGTGTATCTGTTGCCGTGTCTCATTTAGCAGCGGCAGCTATATTAATGGATTTGCATTGGGGAGAACAGCTTACAAGAAACCGTAGCCATTAAAAGGTATGCACCCAAAGCTCAGTGGTACAGAATAGACTTTGCATACAGAAAGCTTCTCAAAAAGCAATTTTTTCAAGTAGTGGAGCAGGAAAGATCTCTGCTGGAAGCTACTGGCAGTCAGAGTAGGATCTACACTGAGAATACTGCTCTATCCGGTCCAGAGAAAGGGAACAGACATTGCTGGGAGTCAACATCCTATCAGCTTCACCAGCATGAAACCATGTCAACTTTGCTTTCCGTCAAGTGCACGATGAGAACACTACAGAGCTGTTACATGAGATCCATTAATGAGCACAATGACAGCAATTTTGGAAGGAGGAGATTAAAAGCATTTTTCAGGGTGGCTTTTGCAAGCTAGAACGTTCAGTAACCAAATTTCAATAGTTGCCTCTCTATTTATGTGAAACTAACACGCGTTTCCACTTTGGGTGATGGAACTTTCTTGTTTTGTGCTGTGATTAATTTTAATGTCGGGAAAATTCGTGAGTTTTAAGTGTGTGGGGAATATGAATTCCTTATGAACTTGGGGCTCTCATCAGAGGAATACTAGAGCCTTATTATTAGTAAAAAAAACACACAAAAATCCTTATTGTTAACAAATAAACCTTTTCCTTATCAGAGGAGGATAGGAATGGAAAGGGAAAACATTTCCTCTATTTGCAGTTTGCCTGGACTACAACACAACACAGACATTCCAGGCACGTACACAATTGTTTAGTGAATCTGTCTTTCATAATGGCCTTTAGCTTCAATACAAAGGGCCTTTTTAGAAAACAAAACAACCAAATATCAAAGGCTAAATATTTTCGCACAAACGTTGAAACTGTATGAATGCCTCTTTTCTGCAAAACTATTTCCACAACAAGATTCTTGATTTTTCCATTTTATTTTTTCATCTTGGCAGAAAGCTAATAATATGGTAAACTCTAGCTTCTTGGATCAAAAGTTCATCTCTTGAGTCAGTGCAGTCAAAGCTCATCTTGTCTTTACAGGGAAGGTGGGATGACTGTGAGTCACTTAACCATGTTAAGACAAGAGATAATACAGTGGGAATAATTTCTGAAGACGAGTAGCTGGTGGATTTCAAGGGGAAATGGGAACACAGTTTTATAAAACTTTAATGATTGAGAACCCAGTGCGTGCCCACACTTCCATTTGCCCCATGCCTCAAAAGCACGGGTCCAAGCAGCTCTTCGTTTGTTCCACCCCTTTTCCCCAGGAAAACCTGTTGTTTACTGCCGAATCAGAAGAAACGTCAAGCCACAGAAAAACCAATTGACATTTGTTCTGAGTCAGTGCTAAGCAGCAGGTTTTCCCATGGAAAAGTAGCGGGACAAGCAGAAGCGTGGGCGAGTTTCTCAGTCAACAACACACTTCCCCAACCTCATGCCCTCCAGTTGTGCATCAGGGCTGGGGAAGGCTCATTTCCAAGAAAGGAAGGGGAGGAAACAAGGGTGGTTTGACTATTAGAGATCTTCTCAATATTGTGGCATGCCTGTAACCCAGAGTCTGATCCTTACTTACAATTATGTATTACAGGGTCCTGAGGCAATGGTAAACTATGGTTTGTTGCAGCCCTTGGTATGTTATTATATGGTGGTACAGAAATGCTGTAAATATATATAAACAAAAAAACAATAAATAAACCCAGCAACTAACTAAAAAACTGGATTGTATGAGTAGAAAGCAGGGGAACAGGAACAGCAGGCATAGGACTTACTCCCATATCTCCAAACCATGGTTTGGTATTGCATGTGAGCCAACCCATAGAGCAGAGGAAGCCAACATTGTGTCCTCCAACTTTTGTTGAACTGCAGTGCCCATTATCCTTAAACATAAGTCATGCTGGCTGGGGCTGATGGGAGCTGGAAGGCACCACACTGGCTCCCTGCCATAGTGTCCAGGTTGCTTGCAAATTAACGATACAGGTTACAGACATTTGGTGCTAACTTACCAGGCCGTAGATTTAGTGAGATCTTTTGTGGCATTATCTGGATAACATCCGAACTGGCCACACTAGAGCCCTTGCTGCTCAAAGGAAGGTTCTTCGCTATTTTAATGCTGCTTTTTGTACTCTCAAAGTGCCCCGCACAACCATTGGCTATTAGATTTTCGGTGAAGTCACACCTCGAAGTGATGGATTTTTTGCTGCCAAATTCCTGCGAGGAAACAAAATTGAAGTATGCAGCGTGAGAAAATCAGTTTGCCCAAAGGATTGTAATGATTCAACAGAGAGCTAGCTGGGAAGACATTTTTATTATTGGAATTTTCATCCTGTAAATCCCACAGAAAGCTCATAAAAACAACCTTTGGGGTTATTCCATTTTAACTTACAATCAACCCATGAGTTAGGTTGGGCTGAGAGAATTTGACTGGTTCAAGGTCAGCCAGTAACATTCATCAGCCACCAGGAATCTGATTCCAGTTTGCCATGGTTCAAGTTTAATGAAGACCTACAAGTCCAAAATCCATAGCAGGGAAATATTCTTATTTGGCCAGACCAATTGTTATGAATAGTGAGCAAACGTCTAAGTTCCCCAGAACTCATCAAGGTAAATGTTAAACAAAACTGGGGGAGAGGGGGTTGTTCTTACAGGCAAACCCTTTTTAAATGCTTACAGTATCACCTAAATACCATTGCCTCAGGGAAAGGCAGGATTTCTTCAGATTTGAACATACACATGTGTGTTTCTACAGACACATCAGGATGATGGAAAGGTAGCAATTATAAGAACTAAAGCATTAGAAACAATGCAAGCCGAGGTAGGCAGGAAAATCAGTGAGTCATTTTTTAATCTACAAACCACCACTATTTAGATTTCTGCAATTATGGAAAGAGATCAGAGCAGTTGAATGACAAACCAATGGTTACTCTCTTGCTTCAGACCCAAACCTTTCCCCACTATGGACGATTCAAACTGGTGCTCCCAAAGGAATGTTGGTGTTGGCGGAGGAATATCCATTGGACTAAGGAACACTAATCATTTAAAGGGATCTCAGGAATCAGGGCTGGAGAAAGCCCTTGGAGAACCTTTGTCAAGTAGATAATACCAGGATAGATGGACCAGTAGTCTGGCTCACTTGTAAGATATCTTCCTGTATTGACTCCAATTGCAGGCAAGTGCATTAACAACTTGGCTACTACTTGTCAAATTTCTACCGGTTTCTTTGCCTTTGCATGTTTAATAGCAGTCATAATAGTAGTTATACAGTGCTTTCTTTAGGTATTCAAAGCTTTTCACAGCCAGTATCTTTGTAATCCGGCAAAGCAGACCATCATTATCTCGTATTACAAACAAGGAGCTGATGATATTAAGGCTTAGTACCCAAGGCCATAGAATGTGCTGAGATTCTGGCTCACAAAGGTTCCTCCCTCCCCAATGGGCTTTAACCCCAGAAGTGCTGCTCTTTTAACATTTTTTGAAACATTTAAAAAATATTAGAGTTTATTTAAACAGCCCATGTTGCTATTCAGGAGCTTTCATAGGAATCCAAGTTCTTGTCAAAATGAAATAAGAGATCTTTGGCCAGAAGTTATAGTTGGTATGTGAAATGTAAATCTTGCCTCATTCCAAACAGTGATATTCTAGTCTTATAATAAAAACCCTCAAAAATAAAAAACAAAAGCACGTAAACCATTTTTGTGGGCACACACATGCATATTTGATGTTGAAAACTCTTCACCAATTTGAGGAGAGAGAGAAAAATCCCGCCAAATTATCAAGTTACAAATGCAAGGAGTTTTTGATTGAAACTGCAAAATCGGCAAAGTATATATTGACCTAGTTGTGGCTTTCTTATTGCTACACATACCCATTATCTACTTCGCAACGATTTTTTTAAAAAAGTTTCCTCATTTGAACTTTCTATGCACAAATCACTAGCTAAGCCTGTGTCATAAAAAACAGAATAAGTAAATTTGCAAGCAAGCACAATCACAAGTATGCAATTGCACAATTCTTGGCAGAGATTTTTTAAAGGACTAGTTAGAAGAAAGGTCAAGCCGGAAATCAGGTCATGCTCAGCAAAGACCAGAGGCCCAGTTCTTACCAGGCAATAAACCTGCATCTGGGTTGAACCACTCTATTGTTGCTCGTTTATTTTGTCCAACATCTCTAGGTAAAGGGTAAAGGGGCCCCTGACCATTAGGTCCAGTCATGGCCAACTCTGGGGTTGCGGCGCTCATCTCGCTTTATTGGCCGAGGGAGCCGGCATACAGCTTCCGGGTCATGTGGCCAGCATGACTAAGCAGCTTCTGACGAACCAGAGCAGCACACGAAAACACCATTTACCTTCCCACTGGAGCGGTACCTATTTATCTACTTGCACTTTGACATGCTTTCGAACTGCTAGGTTGGCAGGAGCAGGGACCGAACAACGGGAGCTCACCCCGTCACGGGGATTCAAACCGCCAACCTTCTGATCGGCAAGTCCTAGGCGCTGTGGTTTAACCCACAGCGCCACCAACATCTCTAGCTATACACAAAACAACCTTAAGAGTACATTTGACCAGATAACATGATGGGATGCACCTAGGGGGCAATATACTTCGCCCATTCTACCTTAAATTTGCAGTGGGGTGGGGCAGAGTAGGACCCTTATGGCTGAAGAGTAATCCAGTACAAATTTATACAGGAAGACTAACTTCTGAGGCTTCTAAAGAAACAAGTATAGAGGCATTGCCCATCAAGCACCTTCCAGATGTTTTTGGACTCCAACTCCCATCGTTCCCAGTCAGCACAGCCATAGTGGTTGTGACTGGTACAAAACCTCTGGAGGGTACCAGGTAGGGGAAGGCTAATATAGTGGACTGCACTGCCAATAATCTCTTAGTTGCTTCCGACATGTGGAAATGTTCTTTGTCAACACAGGATGAGCTGCATGCAGGGCTTCTGGCCAAAGCATACAAATCCATTAAAAGCAATATAAATTAAACAAAACTTGTAAGGAATGCATGCCTATATCTCAGGCATCTATGGGATGGCAGGAAAGCATTTTTGTGTGCTTCCCCAGTCAGATATCAATAGCCAGGAGTTTGTTTCACCAGTTTTGGCTGGTACACCCTATATGAAGAGATCTGGCCTAGCCACAGTAATCTGTGTTCTGGTCATGTACTGGCTTGACTACTGTAATGTGCTTTACATGGGGCTGCCTTTAAAGACTGCTTGGAAGCCTCAGCTGGTATAAAATCCAAAACACTAGAGAGTACAGTGGTACCTCAGGTTACATACGCTTCAGGTTACAGACTCTGCTAACCCAGAAATATTACCTCGGGTTAAGAACTTTGCTTCAGGATGAGAACAGAAATTGTGCTCCGGTGGTGTGGCAGCAATGGGAGGCCCCATTAGCTAAAGTAGTGCTTCAGGTTAAGAACAGTTTCAGGTTAAGTACAGACCTCCGGAATGAATTAAGTACTTAACCCGAGGTACTACTGTACTGGACAGGTGGGTATGTGGTTGCATTTCTGGACCTAATTTAAGGTGCTAGCTTTAAGCTTTAAAGCCTGAAAGAAATAGGTCCAAGATATCTGAACCCATGTTGTCTTGCATGCCCTCCAAGATCTGCATCACAGGTCCTCTTTGTTTGCCCGCCAACTAACCAATGAGATTGGCAGGCACAAGAGGGCTTGTTCTATGGTGGCCCCATGCCTTTGGAACACCTTACTCCAGGGGTGTGGGGCCGTTTTAGCTCAGCTGCCCAGATTGCTATCTTCCACCACCCCTTTGCCAATGATGCTTCAACAGGTGGGCATGTACTCTTTTATTTAATATGTAAGCCTCCATGGTGGACTTTTCATTTGGATAGGCAGCATATAAACGTTTTGAACTAAATAAAGGTGGGATGAGCCCTATTTCTCTACAAGCAAATGCAAAAAAAGAAACAGAGGAGCTTGCAGAGGCACTAGAATAAAATTCACCTCTGTACAATACATTTCAGTTCTCTCATGTATCTACTCTTTTGTTTTTCTAAAAAAAACCAACCTCCTGCATGCTACCAGCCTGGTACACTCTGAAAGATTATTCTGCACGAACTATTTCAGTGATCTGTGCTTTGTTCTTCTGTATTTTTCCTCTGCACTAAGAGCTACCCAGGCATCCTTGGGGTTTATTTTTTAAACAAATGTGTTTTTTCTTCCATCTTGTTTTGAGGCTCAAAGTAAGTATGGATATCATGTAAATGCTGTATAAAATTGTTAATAACAGCTAAATATAGAGGAGAAATTCGATTTTTGATTCAGTTTGTGTTTTGTGCCAAAAATATATATAAATGTACTGATGAAAATAACTTAAAAACGCATCACACAAGGCAGGTTTGATTTGCAAAAATATGTATGAATACAATTTTGTACTGAAGAGCCAATGAATTTTTACAAGGAGTCTTCTTAAAAAAAAGCAAACTAACGAGGAAATGTGGAGAAGTGAACTTAAGAGTTGTTTTCTTTAATGAGAAACTGAAATTGACAGATTTGCCCACCTTGTCCAACAGTACAATAAAGGGTTTTTGTAAAACAAAAACAAAACAGACATCCCCAGTCAGTTATCTCTCTCCTGCATCTGTAATACTCCCCCAGCTGTAAAACTCCACATGTTTTTGGCACCAATTACAGAATACACATTATCTGATAAATCTTTGAGTACAGATTATATTCTACAGACCACAATAAAGTACAAGCATTTTTTAAAAATTGCAGAACCAGAAATATAGACAAACCACACCCTCCTTTTTTCTTTTCAAAGAGGAAGACATTAGAGGCTTCGAAAATTTTGGCTAAAGCACACTGAAGCTAACCCATAATATGAGCTAGAAGTTCATTACCTTATGCAAACCAGGTTATAAGAAAATACTGCCAATTTTTTTCCTTATTCCTTTAACTCGTTCTCTGATGTTTTCTGCTTAGCATGCCAATAACTCCCTCTCTTTTTGCTCACTACTCTGCAACACTAATAATAATAAAAATAAACACTCAGTGATCCTCTTTTAATTTTTGCCATTTCTCCTGCAATATCTTGCCTCTTTCACGCCTCAGCCTCAAGGCAAATACATACCAGGAACACGTTATTTCCACATACAGTACTACAACTATTTTTTCTTCTTCTGAAAATAGAAGTTTAATGGAAGCTTTCAACTCAGAAACAAAATGCCTCCAGAAATATTCTGTCCAAGGATTTCAGGTGAAACATGCTTCCATTATGATTCCATCTAGCTCTCTGACTTTATGAAAAAAAGATCATGCCAGTATAATCTATTGCAGGCTTCATAAGACCATGGTCCACCATTTTTAAGAATTTAAGGAAGTCCGTCTTTTGTTATCCATTTACATGTTGCTTAAACCTGTGGTGTTTGATTAGAACAAAACTAATACTGAAGTCTCAATTGAAACTACTGCGGCTGGTAAGTAAAAAGGTCCAGGGGTTTAGTAATTCAGCAAGGTCCAGGCCAGGTGTACCCAACTTGGTACCTCCAGAAAGTGTTGGACTCCAATCGATTATGCTGTTGGGGCGAATGGCAGTTGTCACCCAAAACATATGGACAACACTAGGTTGGGGAAGCCTGATCTAAGATATATTGCACCAAACTCAGGGCTAATAATTGTTCTTTTCTCCTGCAAAATCAAAATGTCATTATTCCTGAAAAACAGATTAAAGGGCACAGTGATCTGTGGAGAACTGCAAGTCTTAAAAACCTAGCTTTGGAAATTCCTCAGAAAAGAGAGGCCCTGTTAGACTTGCCACTGGAATTTGGGGGGGGGGGGTGTCAGGTTGAATTTGAATATCTTGCTGAGGTTCTGCCACTTCCAAACATGCAATTTAGGATACTCAAAGAACAGCAGCACAAAACTGAATTTATTAACATTCAATTAGGCAGACAGATTTTCCACACTTCTCAGGACAGGGAAAGTAAATATGTAAATAGAATTCTGCCTGCGGACTACAACGTAATATTTGCACTCATGGTGCAATCCTATATTCAGAAATGTGCGCATTATTAAAAATTGGATTTATACCACACCATTCCTCCAAGGAGCTCAGAGTGGGGCACATGCTTTTTCCCCCTTCTCCATTTTGTCCTCACTGCAAACTTGTAAGGCTGAGAGACAGTGACTGACCCAAGGTCACCCAGTGAGCTTAATGACTGAGTGGGGACTAGAACCATCGTCTCCCAGGTCTTAAGGCTTACCCAGACTTGCCCCACCACCTTCCCCCAAGGAAAACCCAAACTCTACCTCTGAATCAGAGAGAACGTCTTCGGGTTTTCTCTGGATTGACGTCTGCTCCAATTTATCACTAAAGTGTGGGATTTTTGGTGGAAATCAGTGGAACAAGGGCAAAACGGTACAGATCTGTTCCTAGAAAGCATAGGACATGCAGAAAACCACTCAAATCCATGCTTTCCAGGCACAGGATAAGTCTGGGTGAGCCCTTAGTATGATACTCTGACCAACACACCACACTGGTTCCATTGTTTTCATTGAGGTTCCTCCCAGAATAAGTGTCTGCAAGGCTGCTGCTTAAGGGTTGCATTCAATGAAGTTAAAGAGTTGGAATTCGAATTTGCTCCGCTAGCGGGCTGCCTTTCTCAAACAGATCCTCTTGCCCGAGAGGTTCCACAAGCAGACAAATGTGTATGCACTAGTGAGTTCTTGTGAAATGGTTCCACCAGCAGGGCTGTTGCACTGGATCCTTCTCTTGCGCAACTTTCAGAAATTGATCTCCATTACTGCAAAGGCCCTTCTGATAACAGGACTGGCAGCTTTGGTTGTAACCCTTAGTAATCCCGGAGCCCCATAAACTTGGAATCATGGTCTGGAATTCAATACAGTCATACCTTGGGATAAATGTGCTTCAAGTTAAGTATTTTCGGGTTGCGCTCCCCAGCAACCCGGAAGTAACGGAGTGTGTTACTTCCGGGTTTCACCGCACGCGCATGCGCAGACGGTCAAAATGACGTCGCACGCATGCGTGGAAGCAGCGAAATGCGGGTTGCGTTCACTTCAGGATGCGAACGGGGCTCCGGAACAGATCCCGTTCGCATCCCGAGGTACCACTGTACTATCATTCAGTAAGTGCAAGCATTTTAGCTTGCCCCGTGGAACTATCTCCCCTCTTCCCCCCTCCCCAAAAAGCATGCTGCTCTGGGGTTCTCTGGGAGGGGATTTCTGGAGATGTATGGGGAGGATTTGGCCGGGGGGGGGGGTGGAGTTCAACTGCACTAACAGGAGCCCTTGTGCTGTCTTCCACTAGCACACCAAATTAGTTTAATCCGACCCAATAAACCCTAAACTTTTTCCTTGGCTAACAAGGTTTTCGTAACTCTAAATAAAAATTTTCCTGGCTAGGGTCCCCCCCCCCACTCAAAGTGGGAACTTTTGTACAAAGTAGGGAAGAAACAAAGACACTTAAAAGGTCTGCTACAACTCTGTACTGTTAGAATATCAATGTCAACTTTTTTCACTAAACATTGAAAACCTTTTCCTTAAGGGCAGTGGCACAATTAAAGGCAGATAATTTAAACTAAGAGCTATTGTGGCCTTCAGGAATTATTGTCTACAAACAGCCCCTTTTCACCTCTTTGCTCTCCAGTCAAATTGGGGGGGCGGGGGCGGGAATCTAAACCAAATAATTGATTTGATAACGCAGCATCAGCAGCTACTGCTGAAGGATGACCTATAACTAGCGGTCACAACAACTCCCGGATAAACATTTCTGTTGGCAGAGCCACTCAAAAAATAGCCCTTTTGTGCCAAGAAAATAAAACAATTCTAGCCCAACACCACAGCTTCGCAAGCAGTATTTTTTCTTTCTGATGTCACCACCACTTATACACTTGGCAGAAACACACTTCTTACAGATGCATACAAGATGTCTCTGAGGCATGGGGGGGGGGGAGTAACCCTTCCCCTATGCATATGCACTCTTTGTACAAGAGGCTGAGCATATGAAGAACTAAACACCATTATCCTCCTGGCTGGATGTATAAATGTAACAAGAGTGATTTTTTCCCATCCCTACAGGCAACAGTACTCTGCCACTTATGACCTCAGATGACCAACTTAAGTGTTATCCTATTACTGTGCTTAAATTGAAACTCGCTTCTTACAGGTTGCATCCTCTAAAGTATTTCTACTGGTACAACAGGACTGATGTTTCCTCTCTTCTCCCCATGCCCCCCCAAATCTCCTCCAGAGAGTCCCACAACATTAGCCTTGGCAGCTCTCCAACGAAGTGAGCCTAAGTATATACAAGAGCCAATTCCCCCATTCCGGCATGCCCCAGTATTTCCATTTCTATTGCCCTGAAGCACGACTTTTTTTAAAAAAGAATAATTTTTTATTAACCGACCAATCACATCAAATCAAACCAAATTACATAAATTCCAAATTACACAGCCGAATTTTAAATTTTTGTTGGGGGTACCCATATTTCAAGTTTCGAAGGTGATCCAATCAACTTCTTGCATCTTACTGCTGTTTTAATGTCCACAAATCTAATCTTTTGATGTTCACAGTACTATCCAGTCCTTTCTTACTGTTTTTTCCACATCTCTTGTTGTTATTTTCATATATTTTTCCTTTCTCTTTGTGACCTCTGATAATCTCCGCAAGCTGGTTAGAACAGTTTGTAATACTACGTGGATTTTTTTTTTTTAATCCAGTAGCCATATCCAGACGTTTTCCATATAACATCATTTCCATACATCAAAACAGTCTTAGCGTCATTAATCTTCACCAATCTGCCTCCTTTCTCAAAACTTCTGAGGAGATTCACTAGGAATGCAGTCTGAAAACAAGTCCTTTCTTCCTCCCGGCTATAAATCCTTTGGCAAGATGGCGACTCCGAATTAATTGCTGCGCCATTCCCAAAAGCTCTTATTGTTTCTCGATCTTCATAAAGCATACTTTTAGTTAAAGTTTATCTCCACACAGACCTTAATCATCCTGCTTGGGTCAGTTCAACCGACGATTCTAATGAGGAGGGGTTCTTGTAAATCACATAGATGGAAAGTAAAATAGGTTCCCCCCCCCCATTCAGTCCCGTTGTTGTCAACATACCCAGCCTTTGGTGTATCTTCATCGTAAAATATTCCTGTTTCTCCAACCCGTCGTCTTCTTTCGCAGAGGTCACTTAAATTAGCAGACTTCACTCCCCTTCTTATCTTGAAATATGTGCATTTGCTTCTTTTGTAATTAATTATTCCAAATTGCTGCAACTAGTGTGCGATCAGAGACAGCGTCCAGGAGAGCCGAGGTCCACACAGGGGCATTCTGCTTAGGGCCCTCACCCCCTTCTATCAAATTAGGGGGTGATTTATAGGCACAGCAGGCAAGGGCAGTGTTCCCCATTTCCTTGGGGCAACAAGGGAGGCTGCCTACTCCCATAACAGCCTCTTAATTACCCCGTGTGGGTCGGAGAGATGGTATTGTCGGCCATCTTCCAATGCACCCCCTAGTGGCCCCCCGCCCTGAAGCACGATTATTACTGTAGTGCAGGGGGCGGCAAGGTTTACCTTGCCTGGGCCGGTTCACTCCCGCCGAAATTGCTCTGTGGGCCGGATCGTGTCTGTGCAGACACAATTTCTGGCGCTGCAGAAGCGAGTCCCCACTCCACACTGTGCTGGTTTAGCGCAGCACGCAGGGGCTCCCCGAGCAGATGGCTTAGTTTGGGGACGGCTTGTGGGCCGTTTAAACGACCCCCATGGGCCACTTGTGGCCCATGGGCCACAGGCTGCCAACCCCTGCTGTAGTGGAACTTCTGTAGGGAGAACAGAATAAAAAGAGGCCCCCCTACAGGTGGAAATAGGATGGAGAAACTGCAGTCGCTGGTCTCCCTGAAGCACCAAAACCCCACTAAGAGAATGCAGATGGACCCAAACAGTGGAAACAGAGGTGGCCCTGACTGAATGCACACTGTCCAAATGTGGCAACAGAAGTAACTTTTGAGGGACAGTGTTAGGTTGGCGTGGTTGCTCGAGAGCAAACAGGCAAGACCCCCACTGGTCTTTTCAAGGCCTTATTATCGGTGCAAAACATTCACAGTGCAGAACGTCTCAATTCCATGTCTTGCTCAGTCACTAGCAGAATCTGGGAGTGGGTGGTCCTTAAACTTTCCCCAGCAGAGTAGTCTTTTGACCCCCATCCTACGCCTCCCCTCTCTGCGCGTAAACCGACTGCGCAGAGAAGGCGTGGGCAAAGGGGGAGCCGCCTCCCCCCCCCCCCCGCTTGGCTCAGGCCCGGTGCTCTGCCTCTCCCTTGCATCCTCCGAGCCCTGCTTCCCTTCCCCACTGGAGGCGTGGCTTCCCTCCTCCACGGAGGAAGTGCTGCTTCTCAAGATCTTTGAAGGCTCCCTGTAACCCAACTGCCCTTGCCTCTGAGCTGATGGCAGTTCCCTGACAGACAGCAAATAAGACATTGCAATGAAAACATCAGGCCATTTTCCAAATGTATAAAGTCAGGTTGCATATACAGCATGATACCCACAACCCAAGGCACATTTTAAGTGGGCAGGGAAGTCCGTTACACCAAAGTGACTTCAACAGCTACCAGGGTTCCACTTCAGATCACAGCGTCTGCAGGCCCAGGCCCACATTAATCATGTGCATTTAAGTCACATCAGGTTCAGCAGCCCCAGTATTACAAAAGGAGGATGTTTATGCCATAATTATGCAAAAGCTCTATTCTTTAGAAATTTTCTTTTTTATATAAAGGATAAAAAATGATAAACATGATCATTCTAACTCATGATAATTCATGAGAGGATATTATAAAGAAAACCACTGCACTTAAGCATGTATACTTAAGTTAATATTAACTGAAATATTAATATTAACTAATCTTAAAAGAGTTGGCCCATTAAAATCAATAGACTTAAGCCCATTGATCTCAGTGGGTCTACTATGACTAATGTTGGTTATCAACCATTTCTTTTTTCTTGGACTACATATTACTGATGCATTTTTTTTTTATTTTTTTTTTTGTAAATGGGTGGGAAAGAAAAAATACAACTTCCTGATACCATTGCCTCAAATAGTCAATTAAGTGTTATTATACAGGTAATTACAAACTTATTTAACAGCAACGTTCACAATAAGACATGTGAACATTTGAGTTACACAGAACTCCTCTTCAGGCTATAATTAAAACGGAGGAGTAGAAATTTTGGGCAGAGGCTTGGCATCGCACCCTTGGTGTTGTTTATGATTTAATACAGGAACTAAGGAAGTAATCTGTTGACCAGTCTGCCTTGTACAAAAAAACACCTGAGGTTAAGGATTCTAGACTGCAAATATACAAAGCTAGTTTTAAAGTAAGAAGGACCAAAGAAAAGTGACAACTCACCTCTTTATAGCACCAAGCACACTCGGGATGAACAAGCAAACATTCTTCACAGGAGGTAGCACTGCCACTTGTGCAAATATTGAGACCTTTAAGAGAGCAACCAGAGAAATTGACCAAAAAAATACCCCATGAGAAATAACAGGGTGCTTGTTACTATTCACACCAGAATAAATATGGCAGATCAGAAACAAAACTAAGGCTACACTCCTAACCCCACTGGGGGACTAAGCCCCATTGAATTCAACAGAACTCACGTCTTGAGTAGACCCGGACAGGATTGCAGTCAGCAGACGCACTGAAATCAATGGCCATGACTAATTTAACTACCAAGATTTCAGTGAGTGTACTCTAAGTATGACTTTATTAGAGACAACCCTTTAGGAATATCTTTCTCTTGATGTGTGATGACTTTACTCCCCCCCAACCCCCCAAAAAGCCTGCATTTGTTGCTTTATAAAAATGAGGTAATTGCTTGTTTTCTACTTAGAAAAGGTTAAATGTCTAGCAAGTTATCAAAAACTCCCATATTTAGCTAAAAACATGCTATGTTAGGTTGTTTTTAGTGCTAGGAATTAATGTTTCTATAGGCAGTCAGTCAGCATTTGAACGACTTAACATTTTCAATGCTTGGAGCTAAGACTTGCCACTCTGGGCGCCTTTGGGAAAAAGGATGGGATATAAACTTAATAAATAAAATAAGGGTTGTTTTAAAATGAGGGTTATTTTAAAAGCCACACCGTGCACTTTGAAATAGTCTCACCAAAGTATTCCACTGTACTGAAGCCTCAAAGTTTAGGGGTGTGTCTTTTTCAGCCCAAACAACCATACAGTGGTACCTCGGGTTAAGTACTTAATTCGTTCCGGAGGTCCGTTCTTAACCTGAAACTGTTCTTAACCTGAAGCACCACTTTAGCTAATGGGACCTCCTGCTGCTGCCGCGCCCCTGGAGCACAATTTCTGTTCTCATCCTGAAGCAAAGTTCTTAACTCGAGGTACTATTTCTGGGTTAGCGGAGTCTGTAACCTGAAGTGTATGTAACCTGAAGCATATGTAACCCAAGGTACCACTGTATTACCTTCCTATGTGTTTGAACAAGAATCCTCTGACAAAGTAATATTCCTATCTACTACCAGTACCCAGAATTTTTATAGCAGGGCTCCTTTAAACAGCAACATGAGAGATGAAAAGTCAACAGCCATAACTTTCCCATTCATGGCATGGAGATGGGATGATAAGGGAAAGTGTTTATTTCTGCTAGTTGCACAGATGTTAAGAGACAGGTACAGGAGCCGTGACAGAGTAAAAAGATGCATCTTACACTGTAAGCAACAGGCCAGTATTTGAGAGAAGAAAAATCCTAGGCACCTTTCTAGCAAATATTTCAAATTCCTAAGCACCAGCACAAACTTTCTAGGCACATGGCAACCAGATGCTTTGAATTTTCCCCACCATGCTTGCAATGTGGTAAAAACATTGGTGAGTTAGCACGCTGAAAGTGCTGTGTAAATTACAGTATTTTTCTGTGGCTGCGCATACTCAATGGAATTTTAGAAATCTAACTGTGGGCAAAAGTTTGTCTGGAAAAATTATGGAACTCTATTTAAATAAAATATGTCTAGGTTATTCTCTGGAATACGAGAACTTGTGGCAGTCAATTGACTTGCTTTTAAAAAGGGGAAATCATAGGCATCCCTCATTTTAAGACTATTTAAGATCCGAATGGATTCTGGTTGAACTGAGTAAACTGCACTGATCTGAACTTGACCTTTTAATAACATGGCATTTAATTATGTGTCTGAACACACATGCAGGTTACATAACTATCTCATTTCATCGCTGTGACCTATTTATTCTTTTAAAGTATAATATAATAATTTCCACCGGATATCCATGTTATGCAGGGCAGTTTGTTTATCCTGGACAATAGCCAATAAAACACAAAAGTCAGTGTGTATATGCGCAGAAATAATACACACCCCCATAATCAGACAAGCCACATACATACATCTTCATCTACCAGGCTTGTAATTCTGTCAAAAAACGAGATCAGGTTAGTCTGACATGACTTATTTTTCAGAAATCCATGCTGATCACCAATAGTCAGCATGGATTTCTGAAAAATAAGTCATGTCAGACTAACCTGATCTCGTTTTTTGACAGAATTACAAGCCTGGTAGATGAAGGGAACGCAGTGGATGTAGCCTACCTTGATTTCAGCAAGGCATTTGACAAGGGCCCCATGATATTCCTGTAAAGAAGCTGGTAAAATGCGGACTTGACTATGCTACCACTCAGTGGATTTGTAACTGGCTGACTGACCGAACCCAAAGGGTCTCATCAATGGTTCCTCTTCATCCTGGAGAAGAGTGACTAGTGGGGTGCCACAGGGTTCTGTCTTGGGCCCGGTCTTATTCAACATCTTTATCAACGACTTGGATGATGGACTCAAGGGCATCCTGATCAAATTTGCAGATGACACCAAACTGGGAGGGGTGGCTAACACCCCAGAGGACAGGATCACACTTCAAAACGACCTTGACAGATTAGAGAACTGGGCCAAAACAAACAAGATGAATTTTAACAGGGAGAAATGTAAAGTATTGCACTTGGGCAAAAAAAATGAGAGGCACAAATACAAGATGGGTGACACCTGGCTTGAGAGCAGTACATGTGAAAAGGATCTAGGAGTCTTGGTTGACCACAAACTTGACATGAGCCAACAGTGTGACGCGGCAGCTAAAAAAAGCCAATGCAATTCTGGGCTGCATCAATAGGAGTATAGCATCTAGATCAAGGGAAGTAATAGTGCCACTGTATTCTGCTCTGGTCAGACCTCACCTGGAGTACTGTGTCCATTTCTGGGCACCACAGTTCAAGAAGGACACTGAGAAACTGGAACGTGTCCAGAGGAGGGCAACCAAAATGGTCAAAGGAAGGCCTGGAAATGATGCCTTATGAGGAACGGCTAAGGGAGCTGGGCATGTTTAGCCTGGAGAAGAGGAGGTGTAGGGGTGATATGATAGCCATGTTCAAATATATAAAAGGATGTCACATAGAGGAGGGAGAAAGGTTGTTTTCTGCTGCTCCAGAGAAGCGGACACGGAGCAATGGCTCCAAACTACAAGAAAGAAGATTCCACCTAAACATTAGGAAGAACTTCCTGACAGTAAGAGCTGTTCGACAGTGGAATTTGCTGCCAAGGAGTGTGGTGGAGTCTCCTTCTTTGGAGGTCTTTAAGCAGAGGCTTGACAACCATATGTCAGGAGTGCTCTGATGGTGTTTCCTGCTTGGCAGGGGCTTGGACTCGATGGCCCTTGTGGTCTCTTCCAACTCTATGATTCTATGATTCTATGATACACACAGAGAGAAAAAGAGAATAATAGAATTGTAGCATTGGCAGGGACCATGAGGATCATCTAGTCCAACTCTCTGCAACGTAGGGATTTTTTGCCCAATTTGAGTCTCAAACCCACGACCCTGAGATTAAGGGTCTCATAACGTACCAACTGAGGGGTGGAGCATTATTTAATATCTCAGTCTATCAGTCTCACAAGGAGCATTGCTTTTACAGAAACCAAGACAACAGCTGATAGCAGAGACTTCCCTCCATGAATTTGGAGCACTTTCTGAATTACTGGCCAAGGGTATAAAAACCTCCTTTCTGCACTTGTGGCTCCTCATAAGACAAAAGCACAACTTCCTCCACCAATGTCTATCTACATCTAAGCTGGGTATGTATGCCAATTCTATGATGATCTCATCATGGATGTGTTTCAACACACTTGGCAGAACTGCACTCCCAGCACAGATGTGCCATGGCAGGGAAGGGAAGGATCTTGCTGATATCACCTCTGTTCCTTGCGCTCCAAAACACAAAGGGAGCAGGACTGCATCCCATGACAGTCCCGTGACAGGGAGGTTTTTAATGTTTGGTGCTTTATTATGCTTTTAATTCTATTGGGAGCCGCCCAGAGTGGCTGGGGAAACCCAGCCAGATGGGCAGGGTATCCATAATAAATTATTATATTATCATGTCTCATTTAAAAAATGCTGCCATTTACTCTATTGATAATTACACTAGGTTTTAGACTGCTGGTCTATTAAAGTTATCATGTGGTGTTCACTGTTTTATACATATCTTTCTTGATGAATCTCATTTCTAAACTGCAGAGTCCTGACATGCAGCCAATTAAACAACAAATTCAGGGTGATTTATATTATAGCCAGCAATTAAACTGAAGTGGCTGAAAACTCAGTACTTCCATTCTGGTTAAGGACCACATTGCTATGGTAGTTCTTTGGTAATTAATTGGCTACTAGATTGAGCTGCAAGGTTTCATCTCTACAATAATCTCCAGGCTATGTTCAACACCAAGGCAAAGTACAAAGCAAAACAAATCAAACAGATATTGCCTGCAAGCTTACACTCTTATAAGAAGATCCTGCTGGATCAGGCCAATGGCTCATCTAGTTCAGAATCTTGTTCTCAGAGGGGCCAACCAGATGCCCCTAGGAACCAGCAAGCAAAACAGGAGCACAAGAGCACTCTCCTCTTTCCAACCACTGGTATTCAGAAGCATGAATTGCTGCCTCCAACTGTTGACGCAGAGCATAGTAGCCACTGATAGCCCTCTCCTCCTTGAATTTGTCTTAAAAATTGCACATGTGAAAGCGAAGGGAAGAGAACTATTTTGTTATGATGTGATAGTATTTATAGACAAGGCAAAGCTATCAATAATACTGATGTGTCAATTTTTCTGTGCCCAGATATTAACAGGGTCAATATCTAATTAAATGAACACAGCTGATGACATTGAATTGACACACTGAAATCTGAAAAGAGCCTGACCCAAGGCTAGATTCTAAAACCATTGTGATTCCTTTTTCCCCACACTGAGGGATCAATTCAATGACAATATGCACACAGTCCTACCGAGTCAACAAAAGCACCGGTCAGTTGCCCCCACGACTTCTCGTTGCAAGCAATCATAGCTTCAAAAGAGAAAGAACTGAACTACATGGCAGACACAGAATGAACATATTCCAATTCTGTAGTGGAAGATTTCAAGCTTCTCTTCGTAACAGCTTCCTTGGTAGATTTCTTGCAATGTGTGCTGATATGTGAAAATTTAAAAACTTGGGCGGTGGCTGCATACATCATTCCAACTCAAGAACTGAGAATTCCCCAAACAAAGTCCAGAAGTGGCACCCTATTCTTTTCACTATATGATACTTAATTCTTCAGAAGGAGGCAGGTGCCCCAGATTCAGTTTTCCAAAGATCTGAATTTAATCAGACACAAAGCTCAATTCAGGCTTTGGGGCCTAGAAAAAAAAAAAAAACCTGTGGCACTTTCAGTCAGGGGATAAAGAGAACCACTAGTGTTCTGGTGCTCCCCAAAGAAGGCATCCATCCCTTGTCAAAACACTGGGCTGGGTTTCCCTATGTTGTCCAGTTGACTTGAAGAGGGGTGGTTCTGTCACAGAAACCCTATACACAACGCTTCTCAGGCTCTTCAAACACCATGTTCATGGAACAAACATGCAAATGATGTTTTTAAGAACACAACTGAAATGTCAGGTTTGCAGCAGCATTCCAGTTTACGCTATGCCTTGAATAGACCACGCTGTAATAAGCAATATGAACTAGCATCTTCCTTGATTTATTACTGAATTAGTGGAAATTCTTGTCCTGGATTCACACGCTCTACTACAGCAATATCTGGAGGGTTATTGACTCGCCATATAATGAAGCCCTATATTGTTTTATAGTCATTTGCCACAGGCGGCTTGGCAGTACATAAAATAATCTTGTTAATGTGGCTTGTTAAATTGTAAACAACACAGAAGGAAATAAATGAATAGAGAACTAAAAGCCACTCCGTTGCACTCCTCCTTTTAAAAAGCCCAGAATAATATTAGGGGGAGGGGACCTATGAAGAGAACATGGTGTGCTATGCAGATGCATTTTCTAAAGTGGTGCTATTTTAAAGTGCATTTCAGAAGCAGCATAAGAGCATCCCTACTGTTTAAATGGTAGTTCCCTTGAAGGAGTGAATTCTTTTACACAGAGCTGATAACTCAACATCAGCAGCAGAGGGAAGGGCTGTTAGTCATGCTTCCACAACCCTACACATACATTAAGTAAAATAGAAACATCGCCTCCTGACCCCACCCCCACCCACCATGGCCCCCTCCACCTCTCCCCCCTTTTCTTCCTAATGTAGCCCTAGTGTCTCAACAAATGAAACTGACCTGTAGAAAATGTAACTTGAAAAAAGAGACATTGCACATACCTTTGTAAACAAGCAAAAAAATTAATAATAATAATAAACCTTATGGTATATTCTCTCCCTAAAATACGGCTATTTGTTATTTGGCTTGAGGGCGTAAACCACCATGTGAGGCTAAATACTCAGAAAGATGGGATAAAAATCTATGACCTAATCTAAATCTAGTCCAGGCTCTTCATCTGATCATTGTGCACGGTTATTCACAACAAACAGGCAGTGAAAACATATTCCAGGACCAGGGCTACCATCCTACAAATATTTACTTGGGAGTAAGTCTCACTGAACTTAAAGGAGCTTATATCTGAGTAAACATGAACATTATCAAGCTATAAGCCTTTACTCAAATTAACATTGTCCACACACAAGTTCAAATATTTAACCACAATCTTTAGCTTGTTCCATTGTAAACAAGAGCTGGAACTAGTAAGATCCAGTATATGGGTTGCATCTAGCTAAGTCATACTAAAGAGTAGAACAACTGGAATCAGTGGACTTCAATTATTTCAGTGGGTCTACACCGAGAATGACTTACTTGAGTTTAGCCCTAGGCCTCCAGGTAGACAAGTGATGTATTATTCAATATCTGCCAAATCAGCTTCCATGCACAAGCAAAGCAGTTTACAGTAGTCAATGGCTCCATATACACACAAAGCTTAGCCAATTTATAACTTTATTTGGTTTGGGGGGGAAAGCGCTCTCTGAAACCTGACAGTATAGGAATCATTGGACTATAGCATCAGTGACCATCAGGCATATTTGCAAGCTAAGAACTGAGGAGGAGGAGTTTGGATTTGATATCCCGCTTTGTCACTACCCTAAGGAGGCTCAAAGCGGCTAACATTCTCCTTTTCCTTCCTCCCCTACAACAAACACTCTGTGAGGTGAGTGAAGCTGAGAGACTTCAAAGAAGTGTGACTGGCCCAAGGTCACCCAGGAGCTGCATGTGGAGGAGCAGAGACGTGAACCCGGTTCACCAGATTACGAGACTACCGCTCTTAACCACTACACCACACTGGCTCTCATACCACACTGGCTTCTGAGGAGTGTATCCTACAGGATTCCCTCCTTAATTTTTTTTTTTTTTTGAGGTATTATGTCTCTGAATACCAGTTGCTGAGAACCATAAGTGGGCAGAGTTTGACAAGCAGAACCTGAATTTGCTCCCCGTGGGTATTGGGTTGGGTACTGTGAGAGATAAATTCTGGACTAGATGGACCTCTGCCCTGACTCAACAGGCTCTTTTTCATATATATATATATATATATATATATATATATATATATATATCCATATATAAGCCACCCTTTCCATAATCTACTGAGGGGGGGAAACATTGAATGACTATCTCAGAACAACAACAACAACACCTATATTGATTGCAGAGGGAAAGTGCAATAAAAGCAAGCCTTGACACTGCTCTACTATTGTTGTCCTGCACGCCAGTCACAGAGTTCTTTTCATGCGGCAAATATACCGTAAATAATAATTGTTTTTCCAGCCTTTGGCTACATATGCTTTGTGAGCCACAAAATTGCTACTATGAAATGTAGGCCAGCCTAGGCTCAACAGAGCAAATATAAGAATGAGAAAGAGAGAGGGGAGGGGGGTTCCATTGAAAGACTTATGAAATTAATCCAGTCCATAGGTCTGGGTCATTGAGACCGAGTCCTCCAACAGTCCAACAAATGGGATCCTCTCGTAACTAAGGAGCCCCCATCTGGCTGAGACAATAGTTAAAAGGCACTGGTACTGAATGGCTGTAATCTACCTTGCCCTCCTCTAATCAAAGTACTTTATTTTGCACCCCAAGTGTTGAAGTCTAAACCACCATTTTGGGGAATCATCCAGGAATGTAACTGCAGGAAGAAATCAAAAGGGCAACCAGAGAATACACTGTAAATATGCATGTTGGTAGCCGAAGAATTGATGCTTTTGAATTATGGTGCTGGAGGAGACTCTTGAGAGTCCCATGGACTGCAAGAAGATCAAACCTCTCCATTCTGAAGGAAATCAGCCCTGAGTGCTCACTGGAAGGACAGATCGTGAAGCTGAGGCTCCAAGACTTTGGCCACCTCATGAGAAGAGAAGACTCCCTGGAAAAGACCCTTATGTTGGGAAAGATGGAGGGCACAAGGAGAAGGGGGCGACAGAGGACGAGACGGTTGGATAATGTTCTCGAAGCTACCAGCATGAGTTTGACCAAACTGCGGGAGGCAGTGGAAGACAGAAGTGCCTGGCGTGCTCTGGTCCATGGGGTCACGAAGAGTCGGACATGACTAAACGACTAAACAACAACAACAACAGCTTTGTAAACGTGGGTTGTTGGAACAATTGCAATATGACTGGCAAGACATTTGATGGCAGAGCCACAGCCGGCCTTGTATGATCTACAGAGAGAACTGTGTCAATGCAGGTCTTATCTTCACTGCCATTTCTAAGGCTTGGAAATGGGGGTTAGATGACCCTCGATCTAAATTGACTACATGCTATTCTCAACTGCCCCAAGATAAAAGTAAATGGTTCCAAGAGGATATTATTTCCTTGACCGCCTAATATATACAGGCAAAGTTCCAATTCCTTTAAAAAGGATGATAAAAATGTGATGATATTTAAAGATTTCCTGTACACAGACATCCCAAGGATAAACTTGAGGTGTAGGGGGGTGGGTGGAGGAAACCACAGTTTGTTTATTTTCAGTCAAAGTTATTTTGAGAAGGGCAAGATTTATTTCATTGCTGTTAAGGTCACAACAACAGACTTTGTGAACATAAGGTATCTGTATTACCCACAATTAAACCTCAGGTACACGGGTACCACGGGTTCCACCACGGGTGGAAGCTATAATGAAATATAGTAAAAGTCCAGCATTTGTTAGACAAAGGACAAAGGAATGACAGTAACTGACCAACTTACCTGTTGGAAACTCACTCAGCTCTTAAAACACAAGCTTGTTTTACACGCAGTTATCAAGGATGTTCTGATCCCATCTACCTCAACATCTGTCTATAAGACTAGCATTGTGGAATGCAAGTCCTACCACACCCAATATGTGGTCATGCTGATTTGGGCTGATGGCAGGCTGGTGAGCCAGAAATTTGCCATCAGTACTACAAACTGTAGCCAACCAAATTATTCAGAGAGGTACACAAGAAAAGTTTTATGGCCCATCCCCTGTTGTGAGTCCTTAGTATCTGGTAGTCAAGAGATTTACTGTCTTTCAGAATGAGAAAGAAGCCTCAGACTTTGCCCTCCCCACACCTAATATATTATCCATATATCTATTTTTAAATAAATAAAAAGATACTGAAAAATCCTAAGCCGATGGTTTGCTTACTCTATAAACACAGAAAACAAAGCAAGCAAGCAAAAAACAGCAATGCTCACAAACATGTGGAAAGTCGATTTCAAATTCTATCGGCATCTTACAAAAGAAGACCACTAGGAGCCACCTGTCTGGAAGTAAAGGTAAAGGTAAAGGGACCCCTGACCATTAGGTCCAGTCGTAGCCGACTCTGGGGTTGCGGCAATTATTTCGCTTTATTGGCCGAGGGAGCCGGCATACAGCTTCCAGGTCATGTGGCCAGCATAACTAAGCTGCTTCTGGCGAACCAGAGCAGCACACGAAAACACCATTTACCTTCCCGCTGGAGCAGTACCTATTTATCTACTTGCACTTTGACGTGCTTTCGAACTGCTAGGTTGGCAGGAGATGGGACCGAGCAACGGGAGCTCACCCCGCAAGTCCTAGGCTCTGTGGTTTAACCCACAGCACCACCCGCGTCTGGAAGTAGCCACTGACAAATACACTGTTAGGTGGAAAAGCACAGAAACATTATCTAGGATTTTAGGGAGCTTCCTAAAATGTTATTATAGAATAAAATACACTAGATATCAACAAGCTGATTTAATAAAGAACGATGGTGCAGAGACTTGACAACTGGAGCCAACAGTAAGGTGTGCAATGCTTTGACTCAAACAACTTGAATTCCCCCCCTCCTCTGCCAAATGGCAAAGTAAAAACAGGAGTCTCAAACAACTCCAGCACCAGATTCTACATTTTTTTTAAGGGGAAGTTTGGCAAGGGATTTGCCTCTTCTCAATATTCTTAAACTTCATAACAAAAGCCAAATAGAGGTTTTACAAATATTGCAATTAGAACAGTAAAGGAAGCAGGGGGAAGTACACACATTCCACAAGACATTTAGAAAAGCCCATAATTTATAGGTGCTTATTTGCTAACCCTAAAAACATCTGAGCCAAGAAAGAGGAGACATGCCAGTTTGTAAGCAGAAATAATATATATAGTGGGCAAAACTGAGACAGTCAATGGGAATAAATTATCCAAGAATACAGACTCTATGGAATAAACTTCCAATCATTCTGAAATTCTAAAAGATCAGAATGTTTCCCATTGGCCATTATCTGCATGGTCACTATGAGTTAGGCGAGTTTTTCTATGGACATCTTTCATATTCCCCCAGCTCTGTCTTTCTTCACAACTATCTCCTGGGGATGCCTGACAAAGAGGAAAGCATAAGGGAGAGTTGAAGATCCCTTATCTGAAGGAGCAGACCTCTATGAGGCCCTGATAAAGACTTGGTAATGACACTAGCATACAAGAGAATATGTTTTTCTTCTACCAAAAAATAAATTAAAAATCCTGTCATATTTCAGTACAGTTCATTTACAAACCAGTTCAACAACAATAGTCCCAACACAGCTCTTTGACAGACATCTGCCAAGAGAACAGGCACTGACATATCTAAAGTTGTCCCGAAGTCATCCCTTATTCTGTTGGTCTGCGTATGAGAAGGGGTGAGGGGAGAACATATGTATGTTTGATCTGAGAAAGGTTATGCATGAAGATATAGCCTATGTGTACAGTGGTACCTCAGGTTACAGACACTTCAGGTTATGCAATTTCAGGTTGTGCACCGCACTGAACCTGGAAGTATCAGAATGGGTTACTTCTGGGTTTTGGCACTCACGCATAAGCACTAAATTGTGCTTTGCGCATGCGCATAAGCGCCGAATCGCAACACATGTGTGTGCAGACACTGCGCTGTGGGTTGTAAACGCTGCGGGTTGCGAACGTGCCTCCCGCACGGATCATGTTCGCAACCCAAGGTTCCACTGTATGTGTAATTGCAAAGGAAGAGGGATATGCATTTGGGCTGAGAGAGTGGGGAGATGTATGTATGTTTGGGGTGTGTGTGAAGGGAATAAATATGCCTGTGTGCGGTTTGTGAGAGGGACATATGTATGTTGGGGTGTGTGTGAGGGAAGGATACAATTTTGACAGGGGTGCAAAGTAAGTATTAAATACTCATGCATTATACCTACTTGTTTTTGAAGTGCTAAACGATGTACACCTATTTTTCAAGATGAGAGATGAAACATCAGATCTCAGCTTGCTCAGTAGCTGATCTGGGACAGCAGACCAGAGAGAGGGTGGCATCTCTGCAACTTCACTGGCCGTGCACTAGCACACATTCAGCCATTCAATACTCACAAGCCAGAGGCATGTGATATTGGGACAGCAGCAGCCTACAGGATCTTTTCTGCACAACATCTGGGCAAGAGCAGTCAATCTGAGCAGGAATAATCTGCTATTTATGCAGCAGTATTAAAGGCATACAACCATTTCTAAGTGAAGCATGCAGTGGGAGGTAGCATACAACAAGCATACCGTATTTTTCGCCCCATAGGATGCACCGGCCCATAGGACGCACCAAGTTTTTTTTTGGGGGGGGGGAATAAAGAAAAAAAATTATTTCCCCCCCAGGCACTTGTGGGGCCGGCAGCGGGGAGAAGCACTCTTCTCCCCGCCGCCCGCCTGCAGACCAGGTCCGGGGACAGCCTCCCCGCTGTCCCCGACCTTGTGGGGCTGGCGCTGCGGCTCTCCTGAAGCCTGCATTCGCCCCATAGGACGCACACACATTTCCCCTTCATTTTTGGAGGGGAAAAAGTGTGTCCTATAGGGTGAAAAATACGGTAATTCCAGGGCATAATTCCAACCCTGGCTTGCTTGAGAAACCAATATCCAAACACTGTTGATACACACATTTTGTGGGCCAGCTACAGAGTGCTGCCCAACTCCTGTCAAGCCACTGACATATTACAAGTCTCTGCTTCTCTGGTCATTCCGAAACCACTTCCCCCTATACATTTTTTAAAACACAATTTCAGTAAAGTAACATAGGAAGTGAACATGTTTATATGAAGCCAGCTCCTATTTTTTTTAAATAAAAGACCTTATGTGACAGCCAGCTCTAGCATGATAAACACTTCTACAGCTTGGCTCTGATGGAAAAACCCACCACAGAAGCCTCTCTTGTGCGGCAAGATAAACATTACCCATCTTTGGTGGCTGCTTTTCCCAAGTGGTCTTTCTTTGTAAAGGATGCATGAAAACAAGATGTTTTCTGTGAGGGAAGTCTTCATGCATAGCCTATGATTATACACAGTATATATACTGTATATGTGAAGTTTTCCTTTTGCAAATTCACTCCAGGGGCCTACCCATGCCTCACTGTGAAAACTTGGCACCTGCATTCTTAATGCAGCACTACCAACCATCTTTGGCTTCTGTTTCTCCTGCCTTTACTTTTGGCAAGTGGTTGCCCCAGATACTTGGCAAACCTGATGCTTAGTCACTCATTTGTTTCCACTCCCAAATGCCTCTCCAAAACAACAAACATCGGCTCTTCTGAACAAACAAGCATAGGATAGGCTGCAATTAAGTCTGATTCAACTACATCATTACACCTTTTACATTTTGCACTACAACCTTCAAGAGCTCAAGATGACTTATTGATAACTACTTTTCTCTATTATATAGAACAGGGGTCAGATGGAGAGCCTCTTGCCCACCAGAAATTGTCAAACTACAACTCCCATAATGCCAAACCATTGGCTAAGCAAGCTGGGCTAACGGGAGGAGGGCCACAGGATCCCCACCAATGGTCCAAAATGACTATCCACAACTTCCTCCCCCCCCCCCCATGCTTTCTGTTTTGTTTTAATATTTATGCAAAGTCTTTATATGTGCTGTTTTCACACCCTAGGAATCTTGTCCAGAAGGGCAGTGTGGGCAATTCAAATCATCAACAATGTGGAATAAGTCACAGGATTATTTTAAAAATATATTAAAAAGTGTAGCCCCACCGACTTAACTTTCTTCCTCAGACAATCATTTTTGGAGTTCGTGCACACCTCTCTTAAATATTCAACAACTAATTCCATTAGTTTGTCTCCCACTCGGTATGCTAAGCTTTAAAACCTGTTGCTGGGGGATGGGAACTAAGACGCAGCTTCACATATTCCCTTATACCCAAACCTTCCGAAGCAGTTTTATTTTCAAAATACCATTCCTCTCGATTATAATTCTGCTTCTGAAGCCATCCACTAACCTCTAACAGTGTTGAAGAGGGAGAAGATGCATACGCAGGCGGCGGCGGCGGCGGGGTAAGGCAGGAGCCCCCTCCGTCGGGACATGACGACCGCAGCTGGAGAAGGGGGAAAATAAAAAGGCTCCTCGAAAGTCTTTTGTGCAGCTGCGCCGGGAGAAGGGGAGAGAGCGGCGGCGGCGCTGCTCCTTCAGCAAAGGCCACCGCTGGAGCGGCTGCAGGCACCGGTCGGCTCGGCCAAGGGAAGAGGCGCGATCCTGGGCATTCCTGCCTCGTCCGGAGCACCCAAGGCAAAAGATAAAGGGGCGCGCGTGTGTGGAGAGAACGAGAGAAACGGGGGAGAGAAGACACTGCCTCCTTCTTTACACCTCCACAGCAGGCTCCATCTCGCGCAATGCTCGCCTTCTTGCGCCCGCGCCGCCGCCGCCGCCGCGCACTTCTCCCGGGACTCGAAAAGTTGCGCGACTCCTCATCCGCCGAGTTCTCCCAGGCCCTGCCTTAGCAGCCTCTTCAACATCTCCGCCTGATTTTGCATCTGAATTTCTGGCTAGTTTTTTGCGCGCCCCTCTCTCTTTCTCTCTCCGCGTCTCCTTTTCCCCCCTTCCTTTACTGGAACTCTCTCTTTTTACTCTCTTTCCAAGACTCAGGAACTTACTTCCTACAGGATCTGAATGGCAAATCTCCGCCCAGCCTGCCCAATAGGCGCCCGGGGATTTTTAACTCTCTGTAGCCCGGTCAGGATGCACCTCCCCGCCTCCGATCACAGCATTAAGTTCCTAATCTAAACTAAAGGCTTTAAAAAAATAATAATAAGCTAAATGGATCTATGGATTCCAGGTCAAAAGTAAGCGAGTGCATAATAAACTTGTTCTAGATTCAGGTAGGTAGCCGTGTTGGTCTGACGCAGTCGAAATAAATTAAAAAATTGTCCAGTAGCACCTTAGAGACCAACTAAGCTTATACCCAGAACAAACTTTGTTGGTCTCTAAGGTGCTACTGGACAATTTATTTATTTATTTATTTAAACTTGTTCTAGATTGCCGCAACCTTAAATGGCAATCCTATACGCATACTTATTACTTGAATAAAATTGCGACTTGGGCTGTATACACACCATACATGTAAAGCACGTGTCTCTCTCCCCGCCCCCCTCAAGAATCCTGGAAACTCAGCTACAATTCCCAGCACACTTAAACTACAACCCCCAGGATTCAATGCCTGCATGTGCTTTAATTACGTTTGGTCGGTACGCAGCTCCAGTACTTAATTTAATTGCCCTCCAGTTACATGGTAATTATGGATGTAGCCAGGGAGGGGCAGCTGCCCCCCCCCAATCAATAAAAGGTAAAGGTAAAGGGACCCCTGACTGTTAGGTCCAGTCGCGGACGACTCTGGGGATGCGGTGCTCATCTCGCTTTATTGGCCAAGGGAGTTTCTGGGTCATGCAGCCAGCATGACCAAGCTGCTTCTGGCGAACCAGAGCAGCGCACGGAAACGCCGTTTACCTTCCCGCCGGAACGGTACCTATTTATCTACTTGCACTTTGACATGCTTTCGAACTGCTAGGTTGGCAGGAGCTGGGACCGAGCAACGGGAGCTCACCCCGTCAAGGGGGATTCGAACCGCCAACCTTCTGATCAGCAAGCCCTAGGCTCTGTGGTTTAACCACAGTGCTACCTGCGTCCCCCCCCCCCATCAATAAATACCAATAATAATTAACAAATCAATCAATCAATACCAATAAAAAAAAATACATAGCAAACTGAGATTCTGCCCCCCACCCAACAAAAGGCCTGCCCACCCTAACAAAACTCCTGGCTATGCCCGTGATGAAAATGTATGCTGCATTACTTTTCAGTTACCGGTATCTCAAAATGTGGTAAGCCAGACTTGCTGCTTTTGAAGGCACTCCTACCCATTTTGCTGAGTGAACCCTGGACTTCTACCCCAAAGTGCTGCCCTGAGGGCACCATTAACAAGGCCCTGCCATGCCCAGTGACTTGGAAAAACCCTCACTGAACTTACTGAAACTTTCTTCTGATAAAACTTCTACAAGGCTATTGGACTGTAAGGTATTGATTTGTGGTGTGTAATTCTAAGGTAATGCCTGGAGTAAAGGTAACCTGTGTATTATCTTCCAAGTACACTTTCCTACTAATACCCTGGGTGTATCTTTTTAAGTAAACTATCTCCCAGGGTTAGGTAAACCCAGTATCAGCCTGTCTCTGTCCACTATTTTAAGGATCAGACTGTTAAGTACTTACATCAAAGGCAAGGCTACTCACTTTGTAGGCCTGGAACGCTTTGGAGGCCCCTTGATAAACAAGCTAACACATTACTGCATAAGTAAATGAAAGTAAAAACAAGCTGAAGGGTGGATCCTTTAGCTCCAACCCATAATAACTGGAGACAATATTTAACTCTATAATTACCAATTACTGCACAGATCTTCTCCCAGTCCCCTAGAGAGAAATGAGTGTGCCGTTTCAAAAATAGCTCAGCTCCTCAGCAGACACAACAGCTCCCGAGTGTCCCTGATCCATCAGTGCATACCTGTACACATTGGATAAATGACTTCACACTCGCATGACAAGTAGTTAAAGCTTATTGCCTTCCTGGCTGTGAACTGCTCTGGTCTGGTCAGGTCATGATTTGTACTAAATTAGGAAGCATGCAAAGAATAAGAGGGGGGAAAAGAAATTTTGTGACGTACTGCAGCTATCAAATATAAGTAAAATTGGCCCCTACTAGAGATTATGCGAACTTAAAATGAAAGATCAGGTAGAGTGCAGGTATTCTATTAATCACCACTGCTCTTCTTCTAGAAAAAGAGGTGCCAAAACTCACCATGAATGCCTCCCTTGTTCTGTTATAATGGCAATGGCACCCCCTGAGAGGTTCCAGAACTGAGTTTGGGTGAGTTCCAGCTTTAAAAAAGCCCTGCTCTTCCCATATTCCTGAGTTGCCCTTGCTTATGGTGTGATATATGCTCTATCAGCAATAGCCAACAAGGTCCAGATGTTGTGGACTCCAGCTCCCATCATTCCTGCTGATTGGCCATGCCAGCTGGGGCTGATGAGAGTTGTAATCTGAAACATCTGGAGAGCTCCATATTGCTTAGCCCAGCTCATCAACTGTCAGGCAGATACCTGTATTGGTTTTTAGGGTGCCATGAGTCTCTTTGCTGTTCACACTTACGATACAAACAACTGTCCCATAATTTTGACTCTGCTAGACTTATTGCTGTGAGCCTTGCAATCCTTACATGGGGGGGGGCATATAGGAAGATATGTCCTGATGCATCTAGCCCAGTAACAGTGAATTCTCTTGGGACAAGCCCAATAGCTATTTCCGCTGATAACACAAAAGATGACTTGCTGTGCGTTTTTACTTGGAAGTAAGCCCTATTGTGTTCAATAGGACTTACCCCCTAGTAAGTGTGCTTAGGGCTGCAGCTGCAGAATAACTCATTTTATTGGTTAATCTCTAGTTTGCTGATAAGTGCAAAATCTAAAAGCTATTTGCTTACAGACTAAAAACAGCATCTAATTGCTGATTGCCCCATGCTATTTAAATCACAAACAGGAAACATGTCATAATTCCTTATGTAATAACCAAGTGTTTCGATCTTTCTCCTTTTCTTGCTACTCTTGTGCCTGTTTTACCAAGTACCTACATTTTTTTTACATTGTATTTATTGATGGATTTATTTCAGATGGTTCAGTTGGGTGGGAAGGAAGAAGGGAACGAGGCAGCAGGTGAAGAACCTGTTCCAGTCAGACTGACTTCTTTCCACACCCAGCTCCAGGACCAACTTATAGCAACAGTCTTGTGGAAAGGAACATCCACTGCCAGCTCCTGCTCATGGAAAAGGGACATAGTTCAGGAGCAGAGCATCTGCTTCACATTCAGAACGTCCCAGTTCCGTTCCCCAGCATCTCCAGGTAAGGCTGAGGAAGCCTGCTGCCTGAAACTGTGGAGAGCCGCTGTCAGTTAGTATAGACCAGGGTTTCCCAAACTTGGATCTCCAGCTGTTTCTGTACTACAGTTCCCATTGTCTATGACCACTGGTCCTGCTAGCTATGGATGATGGGAATTGTAGTCCAAAAACAGATGGAGACCCAAGTTTGGGAAACCTTGGCGTAGACAGCACTGGGCTAGATGGACCATTTGTATGACACAGTATAAAGAATGGCTTCTTACCTCCAGCGCAGCTGGTTGTGTTGTGTTGTTTTGTTTGTAGCCTGGTCATGTGCTACTTGGTCTAGCTCATGTATTTTATAAGTGTCGTTGGTGGCTTTGATTCAAAAGGCAGGATGTGAATCTACTGAATAAATAAATAAATGAATGAAATAGCCTAGCAAATATTCTTAGGTTAGCTTGCAATTTAAAAGTAATCTCCCTACCCCATCCTTTTCTAGTCTTCCTTAAGCATTGGGATACATATTTTACATTGTGAAACATTTTGGACAAGAATTATAGGGGAAAGATAATAATAAAATGCACGAGCCCCTTCCCTCCTGGTCTGTGCCCCTCTCACCCTCCCAGTTTTAGTCATATCATGTCCCAGCCGCTGTCTAAAAACAGTAGCTGGCAGAAAAGTAGCTGTTCCTCTGCCCTTCCTGTAATTTGAGCACCAGGCTCTTCTCTTAGCCTAAGCAAGCTAGGAAGCTGCCAGTCAAAGGATGAATTAATATGATGCTGATGGACATACACCTCACTGAAGTGCAGTAAGTGTCATGCAGATCTCAGCATCCCTCCCACTGAACTAGTTCACGAACCAGTTTTATGAGTTCTGGTCTTTAACGTAGAATGCCAAGATGCAATGGAAATCATTCTGTGCTGCATGATGATATATGGAGGGTGGAGGGTTTTTGGTGTTTGTTAAAACAAGCTTGTGGCTTTAAGCCAGTCCTTTAACTTAACATGGATGGCTCTTCAACAGCAGTTTAATCATCTTGCTTGTCAAGAAAGACAAACATGAATACTCCCAGTGCTTGCATCGTTGGCTCAGTTAGCCAATCTCTCACTTCCATCATACATATATTGCTTTCTCCCTCTGTGTTAAGACCAACATGGCTGCAAATGAAGCCTATGAAAAAAAGAAGAGTTTCAGTTCAACCATGTGTAAATTGCATCCAAAAAAAATCACAGAAAACAATATGCTTGGAGGAAGAGGGCTGTTGCAAGTTTTTAATTAGGCATTTGGGAGAAATTATTTGGAAAAGAGATTAAGGCTTTGATCCTATCCACACCTAGCTGGCAATAAGTCCCATTGAACTAAATGGGGATTACTTCTGAGTAGGCATTTATAGCATTGCACTGCATAGCACTTTTGTATGGCTTCATATGTGTGGGTTTTTTAAAGGATCACAGGTATTTGAGGAAGAGACATTTTTTGGAACTAGAAAAAATTAGTAAGCATATTCTCAGAAACCATATGAAAAAGCAGAAACTGTTGGGGAAATGACCTCCACAATCGACACCATCCCCATCTCCCCTAAAACACACATGCAATTTACCACTTCTCAACGAGGTGGCAAATTTCCACTGTGCTTTTTAGTTTTGTCCTATGTACCACAGGCCCATGGGCCTTGCTTCTACCTTTTGCCGCTATAGCCAAATTAAAAATACTTGTATCGGGAGGGCCAGCTGCCAGGTCCCTATTGATGGCTAAGGAGATGGTATGTTCTTATGGGCAACATTCTGTGTGGCCTGAGCTGAGATTCCCTAGAGATCTTCAAATAAATCCTTCCTAATTGCCCACAGTGATGGGGGCTAACCAGCATGCATGTTGTTGTTACTCTGGAGGATTCAGCAGGAAGCTGGGAGCAGCTGCCAGAGAAGCATTGTGAGAACTTCTCACATTCCTGCACATGCCAGCACTTAAAATGAGCCATTTGTCTTTACAAACAGGATAGCTGTTGGGAAGGAGAACAGAAAGCTGATCTTGGGCAGATGCATTAAAACTGGATGGTTCCACTGGGATGCTGTGGAAATGTGGCACGGCTGTGGTTTTGTAGGCAGGTTCCAGCAAAAGTGATGTACAAGGCAGGGCTTGAAACACAGGGCTTTGGGGCAGATGCCTTTAATATATTAGGAACAGTATAATAGTAACTTATGTGCAGAACCAGCGGAAAATATATTGTTGCTGAACCTAGTAGTTTAAAATGATCAGCATTATCTACACACAAGTCTGTGCATTTTTCTATATAATTATATATATTTTTAACAGCACATATAAGCAAAATCACATAAAGCCAGAACAACCCCCAGAATGGGCCCACACGGCCATCCCTACATGTCCAGTGTTGGTGCTGAGAGGGCCTTGCCTTGCCCTATGCAAGGTTTTTAAGCCCCTTGTCCTGCTTACTGGGCTCTGGGAAGGTTTCATGAGGGCTCTTGCAAGATTTCAGAAGGCCCTTCCAGGAGTTTTCCCCTGTAAGATGCAAGTCACCTGTATAGTCTAGAAAACTGGTGTATTTGAGAAGAAGAAGAAGAGTTTGGATTTGATATCCTGCCTTTCACTCCCTTTAAGGAGTCTCAAAGCGGCTAACATTCTCCTTTCCCTTCCTCCCCCACAACAAACACTCTGTGAGGTGAGTGAGGCTGAGAGACTGCAGAGAAGTGTGACTGGCCCAAGGTCACCCAGCAGCTGCATGTGGAGGAGCGGGGAAGCGAACCTAGTTCACCAAATTACGAGTCTACCGCTCCTAACCACTACACCACACTGGCTCTCTTGAGGCAATAGTCTGCTTTTTGGTTATGAATATAAGGCTGACTGTATTTTGTGGTAAAAAGAAAGGCAGCTTTGCACTAAGAAATGCAAGGTTATGAACTCAAAACAAATGATTCAATAATATGCTTCATTTACATGTAGTTATTGCAATATTTGGATTTTAATGTAATTTGTATTTCATTTTAATTTCTTTTACAAGGGCATGAAAGGAGAGGTGAACCATGGTGGGAGTTTGTAGTGGCATCCGATTGTCCCATTCTTCAGCTTTCCTGATCAAGTATCTCAAGAAAACTCTTGTGCTGGCCTGGTCTTCGATTCAGTTTCTGTACTCAAACCATGTCACTGTAAGTCTATTTGAATATGAGGAAACAATAGGTGGTATAATTATTCCTGGACCCACAACCCAGTTTGTGGACTAGCAAAGTCGAAAAAAGGACAACAAAGCCAGCATTTAAATATTTATTTATTGGTTGGCCACACTACAACAGAAGGTCTCCAGGTAGCTCCAAGGTAAAAAGAAGAACAAGAATAATTCATACTTATAAATAAATAAGATACAGGAAATACTATTAATGCAATACAAATATAGGATCAAAAAGTTCACTTTCAAAACAGAGCAGAGGAAGACAACTCAGCAGCCATAGTAAAAGTGAACTCATTATGGGCATGATTTCAGGTGTGGTGATTTGGATATATGGGTAGCAAAAGTAAGGCTCTTGTAGCCATACCCTCCAACACTTCTCTGATGAAAACAGGTACATTCCATTCTATATCTGTCAACATTTCTCCAATGAAAATAGGGACGAACTAAGGAAAATCAGGAAATTCCGGGATTAAATCAGAAACCAGGATGGCTTCTGTAAATCCTGGACTGTCCCTGGAAAAGAGGGACACTTGGAGGGTCTGTTTTGGGGGGCAGCGCACCATAAGAAGCTATGTTTATTCCATGAGAAAATGGTATCCTTGCACCAAAAGTTTCAGGAACACCGGAACTCAAATTTGTTAACTAGAGTTATAGTTAATGACACAGCACCATCTTGTGGACTGTTCATAATTTTTGCAAAGCAATTTCAGCATTTTTTGGATAAGAACAACTTGACATAAAATAACTGTGGTCACGTATTACATGCTTTTATTTAAACACTTATAGCAAGTAAACAACTTTAAACAGTTTCTTAGGGAAAGCACGACTGACACTTGATTACATCTGTGCGTCATAATTAAGAATAATCAAGTAATCTACAAAGACATGAGCATTTCTATAGCAGGCCAAGAACAAGTTGTCATTCAGGCCCTGTCGGAGCCAGGCTTCTAGGGGCCAGTGATATCTGCCTACAAACCATCAGCAACTGATTGAGGCAGGTACAAGTACACACACTGTGCTGTGTAGATTCCAGAGTTAACAGCTAACTTTGGGGAACTGGTAATACTACTCTTGGGATCTTTATTGGAGACAGTTCACCCACACACACTGATAGGCTTGGCTTTGTCATGAACATCTTATCTACTTGGGGGGACGTTAGCACTGACCAATAAAAAACCACTGTGCAGCATGTTTACCCTATAGAGGTAGCGATGACAACACAGGGTATTGCAACTATATTTATTTACAAAATAATTTTAAAAGGGGGGTTTTGTGCTTAAGCATGCTGCTGGAGATATATACCGAGTTAAAGGGATTAATAGTAGATTACAGAGGTCACATCACCGACTTGCGTTGCCTGGACTGTTCACCTAGTTTCTAAGGCAGAGATACAGGTAATATTTGTTGAAAACAATACTAAAAAAAATCCTTTAAAAAAAGACAAGAAGAAATGAATCAGCCTTTCTCTGGACTGAGACTAGAGCTAATGCCCTTTAGGTGGCATGTCGATCCTTCAGAAGTGATTAACCGGATTCTTCTTCTGTATTTTGAGCACTCTAATTACCAAACAGCAGTGTCAGAAAGTGGTTCAGAAGAAACGTGTGTTGGCTTCTCAGTAATGCTCACATTCACAAACATCCGCAGTCTCTTATGGCTGGACTCAGAATCTGTCTCTTGGTGACATTTCAAGCCAGGGATTCTATTAAACAATGTTAAAAAAAAAAAAGGAAAATAATTTAACAGGTATAGATGCAGTCACAAGAGTTCTGTTGCCTAGCCATATATATTTCAAAACATGCTTGTTCTGTCTCCTTCCACTAGTCACACCTCTACCATTTAAAAGCTAAAAGTTAGTTCTGTGCTAACAAGCCACAAATACTTCATTAAGTATCACTTTTATTGCTATAATTGTGTTATTGAGATTATCTCCCCTGTTACCTGAACTGCAATGTTCAACGCTAGTTATCCAAATTCACTAGGTGTCCCACAGCAAGAGCCAATATTAGAGGCAAGGCAAGGCAAGCAAGGCAGGAATCTGTCCAGGGGATCAGTGCTCTAAGGAAGCTGGGTGTTGAGTTTCCCATTAGAGTTCAGTTCCCAGTTACAAATGCTGTCAACCATTCAAGGCCTCCAGAGCAAGAGCTGCTAACCCTCTGGCTCTTTTCTTTGACTCATTGCATGAAAAGCAAATGTCCAAGCAACAGTGTAAAAAGAGAGAAGACACTGTAGTTCTTGTAGCAATCACTCAGGTTCCAGCAATAGCTAAACAGCTCAAGGAGATGAGATATTGCAACTTGGCAAAAGGGAGATAGTTTCTAAGCAGTTTACAAAATAAACTGAATCAATGGGCAAATATTTAGGGTGAGTAGGTGGGTGAGAGCACCCTTAATTCTTCTAGCTTCGGAAGCCTTCCCCTCCCCTATGTTGTGGCTTTGCTATCTTATATTGTTTTACCTACTGATTGATTTATGGCAACTTATTTTACTCTATTGTATATTTTGTTGTAATAGGTTGTTTTCCGTTGCAGGGACTTTTGTGCTGAAAAATAGTACAGAAAGGAATTGTAGGAGCCGTAATAGTAATAATAATAATAATCCGGAACTGTGAAAGGCACAACAGTGCGTTAGAAATGAGCAGCGTGAATCTACTAAAGCAGCCACTTACATTGTCGTCATCATAGTCCCGTTCAGGAACATAAGCCTTGTTTGCTGCGCCTGCTTGGTTAGCAGTGGTTGTTCTGGTTGCCTCTGCAGGATTTCCAGCTTGGACTCTTGGGAACATCCTCTGCTTTACAGCAGCGTTGCTGTAAGAGCCATTTCCAGGAGTTTCTCTTGTGGCTGAATAATCATTTTGTAGCAAGCTTGTTCTTTCAAGTGAAGACTCTTTATTTCTTCTAGGAAGGAAGGAAGGAAGGAAGGAAGGAAGGAAGGAAGGAAAAGATGAACACATCTTGGTCTTTTCCATACCCTGATTAGCCTTCCTATATTCCCAAAAATGCAAATTGGACACTTCCCTGAAATGAGTGATAATGAATAATCACAAATAGTGCCGCCATTCAAAACAATGGCCAGGCAGGGTGCAGCTGATTGTATCAGTTTAAGATGATAAATGAATATTTTTGGCGACAGCTGCTACTGGGGATACAGGAGTAGGCCTGTGTCCATCTGGAAGCCCAAGTTGTTCTCTTACAGTATTTTGATACAAATTCATTGGGGTAGTTAGACTAAGGTTACCAGATTTTTTTCAATGAATCCAGGGACACTTTTCAACTTCAAAGGATTTTGTATGGGGACCGATTTGTAAATCCAGGGACTGTCCCTGGGAAACGGGGACGTCTGATAACCTTAAGTTAGACTCAAGTGGCCACCCAGTGTTCTAAACTTTACCGTTACACATATTCAGACAACTCAAAGAGCCGTCATTTGTACCTGATTACTTTGTAGATGAGCACTCCAATTAAGACTATAATAACAACTCCACACGCAACAGATACTCCTACGAGGGCTGCCAGGTAAACTGAAAAGAGAACGATGATGATGATAATTTGTTATTTATTCTGACTGGGTTACCCCAGTCATTCTGGGCAGCTTCCAACAAATTAAAACACAATATGACATCGAACATAAAAACTTCCCTGAACAGGGCTGCCTTCAGATGTCTTCTAAGAGTCAGATAGTTGTTTATTTTATTTAATTGCACACATGACCCTCTTGCAATATATACATAACATGTTTTATAAGATGAAAACATTCAGCTATTCAGAGGTAGGGATGGACAAATCTATCAGCTTTCAGTTCTCTCAGGTTCTCATTTTTCCGATCTTCAATTCCGTTCTCCACATATTTCCAGCAATTTGTGTGGGATTTCAAAAATCTAATTATGAAAATTATTGGGCATTTTGGTGTACAATTATCCTAATGAACAGGGTTTTGTATGCAGTTTGGACCAATATACACATTTTTGCAAGCTATTTTCCTCAATATAATGCATATTTGTATGTTATTTTCTCTAATATAGGCATTTATATGTACAATTTACTCTAATGCATGCGTTATTGTACACATTACTAAGCTGAAAAACATCACTGCAAAATTTGGAGAAGTGTGAATTTTGAAGGATAGCTGTGTTTCAGTTCACGTATTGTTTTGAAAAATGCAAATTCAGTAAGTTTGCCTTTAAACACAAACTAAATTAAATTAAAGGTATATTTATCGCTGTGAATTCATTGTCCTAATTCTGTTACTATGGACTCTGCTCAACTTGCCGATAATGGTTCTAGGCTTTATATAAAAACCACCCCAAATTCATGCTTACCGTCTTTACAGTCTTCCCCAGAGTAGCCAAAAGCACACCTAAAAACAAAGAAAAAGTTACACAAAGTGACTACTGCACATGACATCCAAACTATATGGGGATTGTCCAATGGTGATAGTAACTACCAAGAAGAAATAGAACAGAGGGACTGACACACTTGTCTTTCTATAGCCCAAATGACCTTTTCTGGCCATCACAGCCTCAAGAGGCCATTGCCACTCTAATTAACCCCCCTCCAATTTTCTGTGCCCCCCATTTTTTTTCCAGTAACAAATTGGGGGGTGTGTGGAAAAAATGGGGGGGGGTCCTCAGCACCTCCCCATGCCTTCACATCTTTATCCTCCCTGTAGCAAAACATCAAAGCACTTAGAGCAGGAATAGGGAATCATTTCCAGTTCAAAGGCTTCATCCCACATGCCAGTGGCAGGCAGAGCCAGAAGCAAAAAGTGGGAGGAGCAAGAGATGTTCTTTGGGGACAGGTATGGCCTGGGCAGATTCCTGAGGGTCAGACAGAAAGACCTAAACAGCTGCATTTGGTCTGTGGGCCTGACATTTCCCACTCCTGCTTTGGGAAAGGCCAGGGAGAAGCACAGTAAAAATACCCCCTCTTCCATTTGCCTCTTACTTACTCCTGACATTTGTCACCCTCTTTTTGGAAACCAGACTGACACCGACACTCTGGAACGTTTTCCGCTGTCATAATACAGTGTTGATTCTTTTCTGGAGAGCACTCAGTGGACTTACAAACTGCAATGAAAGTGGAAAACGAGAGAGAGTCAAATATAGCATTGTACCGTACCAATGGAGGTCCAAAGTACTTGCTGCACAAACACAAAATATGTGGCAGAAAAATCACAGTGCAAAACATTTCCAGGTTAAGGGGGATGCAAACATTTATTTTATTTTTTTCTGGAAGCAAATGACAAGGAAAGGAGAACTCAACTTCCACTATACTTCACTGGAAATGAATATGTAGGGCGGAATTGGGAAGATGAAATAAACAGCTTTGTAAATTCAGCTATAAACCCCAGACATAAAGGAAGGGAAGGGGGAAAGTAAGAGAAATGCTATGGGATAAAATATTCAGGGTGGGTGCAATTCGGGATGAATGCTCAATAAATAGGTAGTCTGAAGGAACCGAATGACGGCTGGAAGCAGAGATGAGAAGGGTGAGAAAGAAAGCGCACACATCTGTGATAAGGCCTTACGTAAACAAGCTTTGTCCTCAGGGTTCATCTTGGCAAGACTTGGATGACATTCACAGGTAGGATGAGAATCACTGTTTGTGTCACTGCATATTGTAGTTTTTCCATCACAGCCGTAAACAGCACACTGTGATAGATCTAAAACGGAGTGCAACAGCAGAGAGAGCAACATCACTTTAAGCAACAGTTATTTCTATATGTTAAGCACAACTTAACAGCGGATTCTTTCAAGGAAGGAAGCAATTAACAAGGGCAGCTGGCACATGTGTCTTCAGTCAGTAGCAGTTGGTGGTCGGGGTGTGTGTGTGTGTGGAGTGGCATTGCTCACCTGGCTTCCTAATATCCTCACTATCTTCCCATCTCAGGAACTATCAGTGACACTCAGTGTTAGGATGCCCGGTGAGCAGTGCTGTCCTGTTGACTGCTACTGCCTACAGCTGTGGTGGGGCAGAGCCTCTAGAGCTTATGTACACAGCATCTGCATGAATGTAAAGCAGCAAGCAGGGCGCTTCAAACTTTGGTCACTAGCAATTAGTCTCCAGTATTTTCTGTGCTCTAGGGCACCAAGCAAGTTAGGCTGTATTTTGGAAAAGAGTACCCTCTGAGCTTCACTTGTCAAGCAAATACTCTCCTGGCTGTGACCTCACATTTGCCTCTGGCTCTTTGATCCTCATCCATCTGATTCAGTGCCTGCCTTCTGGCACAGATGTGGCCATTTTGATTGCTTTTCTGACCATGTACCTGCATCTCATCAGTGCCCCGTGTGACCCTATCTTCGAGCTAGCAAGGTCTGACAACACACCAATGTGTCAAATACCATATTTTTTGGTCTATAAGACTCACTTTTTCCCTCCTAAAAAGTAAGGGGAAATGTGTGTGCGTCTTATGGAGCGAATGCAGGCTGCGCAGCTATCCCAGAAGCCAGAACAGCAAGAGGGATTGCTGCTTTTGCTGCACAGTGATCCCTCTTGTTGTTCTGGCTTCTGAGATTCAGAATTTTTTTTTCTTGTTTTCCTCCTCCAAAAACTAGGTGCGTCTTATAGTCTGGTGCGTCTTATAGAGTGAACAATATGGTACATAGTTCCAGTAGATGCCTTCATCCTGTTTACTGTTCCTTGGCCTGTCACTATGTTAATTATTTGTCCTCCAAACCTCAGGTAAAACATCTAACAATATACTGCTTTGGGGGTGAAAGTATAGGAAAGATACTTAACTCTCACATTAAGATTGAAACTTTCTGGTACAACTGAGAGCAGCAGGAGATTTTGTGTAAGATCTCACATACACACCCACTAAAAACTACTATTAACATAGTAATAATTTAGACAGCAAACAGGTTCTGTCACAGAAAGTCTTGGCTTGAGAACAGCATTGGCATGCTATTGTGAATTACAGAACAGCAGCAACTGGGGTTCTGGGATGCAAAAACTTATCTATAGGGAGCAGTAGCAGTATAATTGTGTAACTGTCAGAAACAGTACAATTACTTTATCCCAACCAACAGGAAGAACTTGGGATTGGTATATATATATATATATATATATATATATATATATATAGGCAGGAAATGAACTCAGTGCTATTGCTTTATAATGTCCTCCCTAAGAGGTGGAAGAATTAAATTCACCTATCTCTGCTAGGCTGGACTTGATTAACTGGTCGCAGTTCATCTCAGCAATTAAAGTAATAGGTATCTACTACAGGGAAGAATGGGACTTTGGTCTCAAGAGGAAGGAGGAACGAGAGCATTCCATTCAGTAGAAGGAGCACTTTGGGGATAGGGATTTCTTTATAGACTACTTAGTAATAACACTGGTGTAGGATCATGTAAGGATTCTGAAAAGAGTACAGTACTTACTCCGATCAAACTTGATGGCCTTCGAACTATTAACCTTCTCCATCCATACTTGAGGTGTTACTTTTGTGTTTATATCAAACAAATTGATTAACGTAATGTTGACGTTGCTTGCGGCTTCAGCCTTACTCAGCCTTTTTGATGCTTGTGTAGATGGTCTGAAATGTATATACATACATATCTTAGAGATACGTTAGCAATATACTCTGTGTATGTATACACACACACACACACACACACACACACACGTCAAAGTATATATATATATGGGTATCTTATGCCCTTGGTCCACCCAAACACTATTGTAGACACCAGCTAAGTGACCTAACATATTATTAATTAGATGATGCATTATGAGGGGCTAACCCACATTTTGTTCTAAAAAATTGTTTTGCCCAGGTAACTACCATAGAGTTATCAAAATTTTCAAAAGTAGAGAGTCGGTAGCTTGGCTTTTGGAAAACAGGGGGTCCTCAGTAATTAGCTAATTGGGAACCACTGCTCTAGAGTACTAGCAAACTTGATTCTTCCAAGTGTGGCTCCTTATGTAGCCAAAATGATGACACCATCCAAGCCCAAGAGGGAGGTATCTGCAGGATAGGGGAAACTCCCAAGATTTGCAAAAGTGCAAAAAAAAATGTTTAGAAAAAGAACCCTAATTGTGGGGCGGTGAAGAGTCTGATGAAGACTGAGCATGCTTACTGGCCTCAAAATACTGGCTGACAGTCCAAGATAGAAAAGCAGAAAACCTGGGGGGTGGGGAGGGACGGAAAGGCATATCTTTGAAAAGAGCATGAGCTGGAATCCTAACTAGGAACATTCTACACTGCAACATTTTGTTGAAGGCGCTACTGGCTATGTATATATTAAACTTGCCATACTTACTTTATGCTTATAATGATTGTTTCCTGGTAACTTTTCTCATCTTTGAATATTTCACTGAACTGTAAAACATGAATAAAGATAAGGATCAGTTTAAAGGAGGCAGAAAACATAGAAAAACAGATGAGGGGAAAATGACAAGTGCAAAACTGGATCTCAAACAAGTAGCCCATGTACCCCTTCCAGTCCCCTATTTCTTAGAGGTCTCCCATGGACCAGAAGCACAACTTGCGAGTCATGTCAGTAATGAGTCATGCCTCCAATGCAGTAGGCACAACTCTATGGAACCCCCTCTCATTAGAAATCAGGCAGGCACAGTCCCTGCAAATGGTTTTTATTTTAGAAGGCATTTGGACTCTGAACATTGTTTGAGTGTTTCTATAGTCTGGTGTTTTGATCTAAGTTTTAAAATTTTTAGACGGTCGGTTTTATTTAGAACTCGCACATCAATCTCTTGAAGCAGAAGCACCCTGTATTTTAAGTGTTCTTGAATGCTTAGTTTTTGGAACCAACAGAAGCTTAAAAGTTCCTCTTTCATGCTGCTCTAGGATGCTGGAGGCAGGGAGCCTGCTAGAGAACGAGTGATGGGTCTTCAACCCCCTGCAGCCTGAGAACACTATACTATTGCTTGCAGTAAACAACTACAGTGATACCTCGGGTTACATACGCTTCAGGTTATATATGCTTCAGGTTACACATTCCGCTACCCAGAAATAGTGCTTCAGGTTAAGAACTTTGCTTCAGGTTGAGAACAGAAATCGTGCAGCAGCAGCGTGGCGGCAGCAGGTGGCCCCATTAGCTAAAGTGGTGCTTCAGGTTAAGAACAGTTTATGGTTAAGAATGGACGTCCAGAACGAATTAAGTACTTAACGCAAGGTACCACTGTACCAGGAAGGTGGTGTAGAGGCTCTATCCTAGCCAACAAACCACTTCTTACAAGATGGCAACTGACACATTGGGAGCAAAGATCAAACATTTACAGAGCTCACTTGTGTGGAGCTCTAAGTAGCTGAATATATATTTATGTCTTCAGTCCCCTTACCCATTCTTCTACATGCTTCCCAAGGCAGTACTCTTTCATTTCCACTCTTGCCTCCATATTACAAATTTATTTTCAGATGTGATGTACAATGTAGGAAGAAAACTGGGAATAAACTTCATTTGCATGTAACAACAAACCCTGCTTGACCATGGTTTTGCTTAATGCAAACTGAGCTGCTGAGTAACTCACAGATGTTATGATGATAGCTCTAGAAACAGACCACCATTCAGCTTCATTCAGATGTACTCATATACTGATTTTAAATTATATCATATTGTTTCTTTTATTTGTATTGCTTCTTTTATTTCTTATATTGTGTTTTATTGTACAGTATTAGAGTTTGAATTCTATGGAATGTAAATGACAATACAATACCATAAAAGAAGCAAGGAAACACTATTTAAAATCATACCGGATCTAGCATAGTGCATTACAATTTGTACAACGTGCAACTCACAAGTGGTGCATCAAGAGAAAAGAGTTTAGGAACTGCTGCTCTGGAAGCACACACAGGTTTTAAATGATCAAAAAATTTCAGCAGAATGTATATGCAAAAATAAAACTGATATTTACACACATATCTGAACTGCCCGTTGGATTAGTTTCCTCCCCTATTTATGTTCAGTGGTGTCTTGTATAAATTGATAGTGAGGTTTGCACCATTTCAGAACTTCATCACCTCTTCCAATCAAGTCACTCGCCAAGTGAATAATCAAAGGGGGAGCTGGCTTGTGGGCAGTGCAGTCTCCGCCATGGCCAGGAGAGGGATCAAGTGTTCCCAGGGCTTCCTTCTTTGGCATGGCCCAGAGAGATCTTGAGAAGGGGCAACAGGCTCTTTAAAAGGAATTGTGGGACCTGACCTTAGCCTTCTTCTTTTCCTTTATTTTCTAGAACTTCATAACCACTTCTGATCAGTCTTGCCTTACAACCACTAGGTTTGATTGGGTACAAACTGGCCCTCAAATTTGAAGGCAATTCGAAGGAGTTTTTTTATGCATGGAAATAGCCGAGATATATCACAAGGCTGTAGACAAGAGTATCATTTTAATACAATTATTAAGTGGCATTTTCTGGAAAGTAAGTAAGCTTGCATTACACAAACTTGTTTCTCAACTATAGGAGAAAATGTCAGTTTAAATAAAAGTAGTATCTGCACATGCAGACAAAATCTGGTTATAATGTGTATGTCAAAAAGCACCCTCAGTGAACTTTTTCTCTATGTAGTTTAATCATACTCGCTCCGATATATCTATGAATAGCAAGAAATATCTATATGCACCTATGTCTTTAAAAGAAAAAAGATGCAGAGCATTAATTTATAACAAAGAGGATATACAATGAAAGAAACTTACAATGTTGGTGACATTGTGGTACAAAGCTGCATAAACTTCAGATTGAATATTTTCCATAGCTTGATCATATGGTTGCATCAGAGTGAATTCTCCTGGAAATATTTTGCCTAAAATTACAATGGATCTTATATTAGTCATATAATGTCTGGAAAATCAGTCCTCTATTATCTGTAGCTACATGCTAGACTTGCAATTTGTCAATGTATGCTTGCTTTGAAAAGGATATATTGTCCTGGCTTAGACAAGAAGCAGAAAAAAATTCATGATTCTAGGATTTGTGTTAACAAAGAGAGAGAATGCTAGGCATTTGTGAATGGATGCATATTAGTGTTTTCTTCAGACATGTTCAGCATTCACTAAAACAGAAGCATCGTAACAGAAGCATTTCTATTCATTTGAACAGAGCCACACAAGAGATAAATAAATGCATAACTCACCTTGCTGGCAACCTGATGTGTTCATATAATAAAATCCATAAGGACATTGGCATGAAAAGCTTTGGAACAGATCAATACATACAGCAGCGTATTCACATGGTTGGTCAGCACAAGTAGGGGGTCCTAAAATGAAAACCATAATGAGAACAAGGATTTCCACCCCTCCTTATAGATTATACATTAGTAGAACTTATAAAGCCCACCAGATCCATTGAGAGCGCACAATGGGGCTTCCTCCTCTCTCCTCCGCTGTACATACCCGTCACCACCCTCATATCTTCTCCAAAGAGTTGTATGAAACACACATCCCAAGCAGATTTAGGGGATGTGTCTGTTAGGATTCTTTTCCCGTGTTGCAGTCATGGGATTGTTTATATCACATGACGGTGTATGTTTTCATTCCACATTGTGGGAAGTGATGGAGACAGGATGTTTGGATTACCGTGTTTCCATGATGTAGGACATTTGTCCTTTGTTCTTTCTCTTTGCAGTCTGATACTGAAGAGGAAGAAACTGAGTTATGATGCTCCGAGTGTGTATATGTAAATAAATGTAGTTTAGCCAAAATGCTGCGCTACTGAGTCTGTACGCTGACTGCCTATACTCTGCTGATTCTGAAGTGTGCTGATGCCTCTAAGGTATCAGTCGCTGTGATGTTCGGGCTGGAGAAAGATTTTGAATCTCCCGAACGAACAACCAGGAGGGAGAGAACATGTCAGTCAGGCATGTGTCTCTGCCAGACTCCTACTCGTGTATAGGACCTCCTGACAGTGCCTGGGGGCGGGGAGAAGAGGGGGAAATATTCTGTCACGAAAGCAGACAATCTTGTTATACAATATGCTTTGCAATTTAATTAGTGTCTGGTTATTTTGAACAAAAAAAGCCAGGAAGCAGTTGTGTAATGATTACCTGGTGTAGTTACTATTCCTGCTGTTGAGTTTGTGAGCATGGAGACACTTGATATTTCTGTGGGTGTAGAGACATCCGATGTGTCTGTGGGCATGGAGACACTAGATGCTTCTGTGGGCATGGAGGCACTCGATGTTTCTATGGGTTTGGAGTCACTCGATGTTTCTGTGGGCATGGAGGCACTCGATGTTTCTATGGGTTTGGAGTCACTCGATGTTTCTGTGGGCATGGAGACACTCGATGTTTCTATGGGTTTGGAGTCACTCGATGTTTCTGTGGGCATGGAGACACTCGATGTTTCTATGGGTTTGGAGTCACTCGATGTTTCTGTGGGTGTGGAGACACTCAATGTTTCTGTGGGCATGGTGGCACTAGATGCTTCTGTGGATGCTGTGGTATTTGCTGCTCCTGAAGGTAAAACAAATAAAGGGGAGAAAAGCACTACATCTCTGTGTGTCTAATCTATCTATCTAGCTAAACAACAAATAGCAATTACTCACAGAAAGAGTAAGAGAACTAGTGTCATAAGCAAGTACACTTATTCAAATCTAGAATAATTAATGTAGCGTCATTTGTTTCGGCCATAGTGGAGTTTTGGTTCACAGTTGTGGTCCAGTGTTTAGGCCATACATATTATCTCTAGTGGGCTGTGGGAGTGGGCCTCAAGCCTGCATGACTTCCACCACGCAGGCAGCACTTTCAGAGCCACTGGATGTAAACACCTGTATGAAGAGGCCCTGGTCCCATGTGATACATATGTTAAGGAAAAGGAGTGGACAGGTTATCAGAGTGGGGTCTACTCATGTACATATATGTGCACATTGGCCACAGTTCTCACTGAAGGCTCTGTATGCAATACCGGAGGGTGAGTGAGCCTGAGGCCTTGTCATGTGTAAGACCCAGACCGTACTTCAATTAAAATGTATTTATAAAATATTTCACTCCAAAATAATTCTCAAAACAAAAAAAATTAGATTGTGGAGCAGTCTAAAATAGACAAACTGCAAAACACTTATCAAATCATTAAAAAAAAACACACCCAAATATTTGAAAATGTAGAGAACAAATAGTACTCAATTACAAATTCATGCCCAGGACAGATGTACAAAAACACAGTAACATAGGAAGCATATACTGAATCAGAGCACTAGTGCATCTAGCTCAATATTGCCTACTCTATGCTAACTGGCAACAGCATTTTCCTAGCCCTACCTAGAGTTGCATGCAAAGCAGCTACTCTACCTAGTCTATTAGAACAGGTTGGCCCAACTTTTAATACTAAGTGTGCCACAGGTGTACTTAGACACGGAACCCACAAGCCACACACTGCCTTGTCATGCCAGGAGTAGAACAAGGCCAAAATTTGACATGCCCCTTCCAGCCCTTGTGCTGCCTTTCCAAAGCCAGGTAAATGAGGTGCTGGGTTTGAAGAAGGAGGTGAGAGGCTCTGGCAGGTCCTAGAGCACTCCCAAAGTTGGGAAAGCACGAACTAGGCCTTGAGAAGGAGGTGGGAGGACTCTAGGACCCTGCCAGAGCCCTCATGCCTCTTTCCCAAATCACAGTGGCTGAGGGCCACTAAAAAGACTTCAAGGGCCACATGCAGCCCTTGGGCCACATGTTGAACTCCCCTGTTTAGAAGGATGGGACCTAAAGTACAGCCTGCCCAACTGTACCACAGTAGATGAAGCAAATATGTGGCCTTCCTTGAGATATGTGGAGCCCAGGACCGTTGCATCTTTAGAGGATAAAACCACCCTGTTGAACTAGTCCTGGAAGCCATTCAGCAGGCTGTTGAAAATGTTGGGGTGCAACTCAGCTTGCACTATAGGCTAATATACCTGCATGAAAAGGCTAGATAGAGAAGAATCTCCAATTTTCCTAGACTGTCCTTGTGCTGATCTCAGGTGCTAGGCAACTCATTTCCTACTTCCTCCTTCTTCATTCTCAGCTTGTTAAAGGAGCGATCTTTTGTGTGCCCTCCTGCTGAGAACAAAGAGCAAACATGGCTCCTTGTATATTTCCATCTTAGCTAGAAAGAACTTTCCTATCAAGTATAATGAATATACTATCCTGCAATGTTATTTTCCTAAACTCAAGACTCCCAGTGTGATTTTATCAAGGGTAAAGTGTTTCTTTCAGCAGTGATTCAGTATAAAATTCAGCATCAGTATAAACACCATTGGTAAGGAAAGGGGTTGTACACGCTCTGAGGCTGCCTCCAATAAAAGTTGGACTTAATAATTCTGCACAAGATGCAGGTTACAAATCAGAACAGTTCCACAAAGAGTAGTAAATTTCAATAATCAAAATGGAAGGCTATGAAAGAATTAATAATCGTAGAAAGTTCTGTATCCTGGAGAAAAGAGTGTCACTATGACATTAGTCAGAACTGATCAGATGTTATCTCACCCACAACTGTCACCTCAGAATCAAGTAGCAAAGCTGATCAAATATTACATTTGTGCTGTGCATCTGATTGGATCTTTTCTGAAACCCTGGAGAGCCACTGCTATAGACAATACTGAGCTGAGTGGACCAGTAGTCTGACTTGCAAGTGAACTGTGACAGATTTTAACAAAGGGGCAATTAAAACCAGACCCCTTCCAATATTTTTTATTATTATTAAAAAAGACTCATTTTTCTCAGTGTGCCCTGACTTTATTCCCTATGTAGTTAAGAGACTCTGCAAGACCACACCCAATTATATTATACTCATATTAAGAAGAATGACTAATAAACACATGATACCTGTTTATAACTAGAAACAAACTGAGATCTCCTAATCTGATATTGGCACACAAGGATGATGTAAACATTCTAACTGTATTTCCTGTTACTCCTATTAAGGAAATGAATGGTGTCTCTTATCATAAAACAAGGTTGCTGGGCTACTTTCAATGTCTTTTTAATAACATATAAAGCCCTGAACAACTTGGGATCAACTTATCTGAAAGTCTGCCTGCCCCTGTATAGACCTATAAGGTCACTTAGATCATCTGGAGAAATTTAACTCATGGCACTGCAGTCTACAGAATATCCCAGGACACTGACCCGAAAACGGGAATTTTCTGCCATGGTCCCTGTTAGCTGATTTACACTTCTCATGAAGATTCAGCTATACAGTTGGGTGTGTTCCTTGTCCTGGGCCCTGTATTATCCATTGAGACACATGTGACTTCAGTGGCTAATAATAACTTTCAGCAACTGTCTGCAGAAGCGGACTTCACCTTTATTTCACAAGTGCTTATTATATAATGTTGCCAGGAGAACAAAGATCCCTTGCCAATTTATGAGTATTTCCTTTGTGCACTTTGCTTCCAAAGGTTCTAGTTTTCCTAGCAGAGGAAAGCTAAGAAGAAGCCAGGCTGCACAGGCCCAAGGCCGAATCCCACCAAACATCTCTATTGACACAGACAAGGGAGTGGCTTCACCTGCTTAAAATTACCATGGGGCCTTTGGATAATGTAAACTCTCCTACTTTCACCTGGCTCGGATTTAATCAATGTCTCTTCGTATGCCAGTTGTTCTGCTTCCTGGAGCCCTTAACTGTAGAAGAATAGCAAATGCTCTTGAAGAAAGGTGTGGATACTGTTTCTGGTTGTATATCCCCCCCCCCAAATTATTCTAATACCATACCATATTATGGCACACCACACCCTTTGAGAACCAATGTGTTTGCTTATTTTTACTGGACTGACCCTATGTTAGTTTAGTTTAACCACCTTTCCACAGTTAGCTCTCCCCAAAGTGGCTTACAACAATTATCCACTTATTATCAAAATACAAAAGACTGGAGAGAAAGGTGCATAGTTCTCTGTAGTCTTATAAATCAGCCTTGTGAGGTTTTTCACAACTCAGTGTGACAGGACATGGAGGAGAAGCAAGATAACACTGTCATGAAATTTGTTTAGCTTTTTACACAAATGTTTCTCTCTTTTTCATCATGCAAATTACAACTCTAAAACTGAAACTCATAAGAGCTGACATCAATATTATTGTCAAGTAAATTTGGACAATGTAAATACCTGAGAATTTCAAACTGGTTGAAAAGATAAAGCTTCATTCACAGTATAGTAGTTCTGTTACATAACTTGGATGTGAGGTGTCTGTTGTAAACTGTTAACCTGTTACAGCAAAGGAGATTTACCCCTAGAAGGAGGCTATTGCATGCATCACTGCCACAGGTGAAAATTCTCATCCCTATCTGCATTCTGATGATTTTCCAGGTCCCATTGAACTGACTGCATGTAGCTTTTTAATCCAGATAACAATGCACAGTACCATCTGGGGTCACATATGCGGTTACTAGTTGCATGCAGCTACAACTGGAGCCTATATACATATTGTTCATTTCCTTCTGTCTCGAGAGACATTGCAATGTGCCTCCTGTGGTGAAGTCATACCTCTGCATTAGCAGCACTGAAGTGACCTCCCCAGAGCAGAAGCCTGGGCTGGAGGTCCTGGGCTGCCCAGATGACAAGACCCCCCTCTTGGCTTCGCATATGTAGCCCAAAGGCAAACAGAGCAATACGTCTGGCACCAGTTTAGCTGCAGGAGTTGCCAGAAGGAGGCATACAAGGCTCTATCCAACCGTCTTAGGGACTCCACTCTGGATTTGTGTAGGGTTCCCTCCTTAGCTTTTTCTTCTTCTGACGATATCCCATAAGGCAGTGGAGGTTTGGGATCAGAGTTTTCCTTCTCCTAGATGGGCTACCCTCCCTGTCTGACAACCCCATCGGCCCCTCACTTCCCTCTACATCATGTGCAGAAAACACCTTCCTGACCATTGGACCCACTATTGGTCCCCTCTGCTCAATCTGCAAGAGCCTGTCTTTGCTTGCAGGGAAAGTCCCGAACTCACCGAAGGTTTGAGACCCATTGGCTACCCTCACCTGGTTTAGCCAGGGGTAGAAATTCAGTATGCAGCTGACACCCAGCTCTACCTCTCTTTCAAATCAGAACCAGTGAAGGCGGTGAAGGTCCTGTGTGAGTGTCTAGAGGTGGTTGGAGGATGGATGGCAGCTAACAGATTGAGGTTGAATCCTGACAAGACAGAAGTACTGTTTTGGGGGACAGGAGGTGGGCAGGTGTGGAGGACTCACTGGTTCTGAAGGACCAGTGCGCAGCCTGGGAGTCATTCTGGACTCGCAGCTGTCCATGGAGGTGCAGGTCAATTCTGTGTCCAGGGCAGCTGTTTACCAGCTCCATCTGGTACGTAGGCTGAGACCCTATCTGCCTGCGGACTGTCTTGCCAGAGTGGTGCATGCTCTGGTTATCTCCCGCTTGGACTACTGCAATGTGCTCTATGTGGGGCTACCTTTGAAGGTGACCCTGAAACTATACCTAATCCAGAATGTGGCAGCTAGATTGGTGACTGGGAGTGCCCTCCAAGACCACATAACACTGGTCTTGAAAGACATACGTTGGCTCCCAGTACATTTCCGGGCACAATTCAAAGTGTTGGTGCTGACCTTTAAAGCCCTAAAAGGCCTCGGTCCAGTATACCTGAAGGAGCGTCTCCACCCCCAACCTTGTTCCCGGACGCTGAGGTCTAGCGCCGAGGGCCTTCTGGCGGTTCCCTCGCTGCGAGAAGCCAAGTTACAGGGAACCATGCAGAGGGCCTTCTCGGTAGTGGCATCTGCCCTGTGGAACACCCTCCCACCAGATGTCAAAGAGAAAACCAACTACCAGACTTTTAGAAGACATCTGAAGGCAACCCTGTTTAGGAAAGCTTTTAATGTTTGACAGACTATTGTATTTTAATATTTTGATGGAACCTGCCCAGAGTGGCTGGGGAAACCCAGCCAGATGGGCGGGGTATAAATAATAAATTATTATTATTATTATTATTATTATTATTATTATTAATTATTATTCTACTGGGGTTGAGGTGGGGTATTTCCATATAGTCAGAAGTACAACCCTTTTGGATTGCTTAGCTAGTTACTTAAAAGGCAAAGTTCTGCCCTAAAGCTGCAGAGGTGGTTAACACAAAACAGTTAACTGAAAAAAGAAGAAAGAAATTGGATTTCATTGCAAATCACCACGACTGCCGTTCATAGATCATGGATTAATAATTGAGATGCAGAAGCTGACAAATTCAGTCCTTCTAAAGAGAAGGAAAGGAACCCATAAATACAATGGGTTTATCCCACCCACATAACTGGTATTTAACCATCTTTCAGAGAAAAGGTTGCCACTTACCTGCCTTTGTACAGAAGATAAACCATACAACGGTGAGGAGAACACAGCCTTTCATTGTTGCAGTTGCTCTCTGTTAATCCTACAAGGAAATGTTTTCTCCCCTTCGGGTTAGTATATTTTAGATCATCGTTCCCAGTCCAGAGGTCAACTTTTTATTGACGTCAGAATTGTGAATGGATTGTATCGCTTAATTTATGGCTGGTGCCTTACTAAATGTTGGGATGGTGTTTATGTATTATGCATGCTCCCAAAGACTTATGTAAGCAGGCATCCAAATTGATGGTGGTTTAAATACTGTTTTATTGGTAGTATATACCAATATTTTAGGTTTTTGTTGTTGTTGTTGTTTAAAAAAAAACTTTATGAAGAAAGCAGGTATAATAGTGATTGTACAGCAGAGACTTTCTTTCTTTCTTTATGATTGGAATTGATGCCTGTAGGCTGCAATCCTAAGGCTGGGGGAGCAGGAGCCAAAAGCAGTTCTGCTGGCTCACCTAGCACTCCTCCAGGCTCTCAGCTGCAGGATGGAAGTGAAGTCATTTTCTATGCTGTGTTGTGTGTAGGGTTGAGCGAATCTAATATTGCAATATTAGTGTGACATTTCACATTTGAAACATGTATTTGATATGTTAGTAAAAGTTATATGATTTTTCTTTTTTTTTTATAATAATTTTTATTAATTTCCACACATATAATAAAGAACAATGTAAAACAGTATCACATCATACTCATCGGTTCTTACCCTTCTTTCTTTGACTTCCCCATACCTCCCCATCCCTGCATCCTTGTTTAATAATTCTTTAGCAACCCTTGAGTCCATTATCTTAGTTCCCTTTCATAAAAATTTCTTAAGTTTTTTGATTTACTGCTGCAATTCTTTACTTCTTACCCCCTGACATCCTAACATTCCTCAATTTTGCAATTATTTTTAAGATATATTTTGAAGTTCTTCCAGTCCTCTTCCACTGTCTCTTTCCCCTGGTCCCGGATTCTGCCCGTCACCGTTATATGATTTTTCAGACCTTGGGCACATTCCTATCTTTTGCCTCTTATGTGCTCAATTTATCCTGCATATATAATAAGGATTTTAATTAATTTATTTTTAATCTTATTCTAATTCACTTGGGGGAGGAAGGATTAAAATTGAGGGCCCAATATAAAATTTCACCCTGAGTCCTGAAATCACCAGGTAGCAAACAGAAATAAAGAAAAAGAGAGAGTTGGAAGCAGGAATGAAATACTGTAATCTATTTCCTTTTTCTGAACTCGCAGCCTGTATTACACGGCCCAGTTGATTCTAGGTAGCAGGCAAGCAAAACAGAAGTTCACAAATCATTTCTGCGGAAAGTAACGATAAAACCCTTGAGATTTTAAAACATATCCCTGCACCAGAGCATTATGATAAAGAATATTATACCCTGTCCCATAGCAGATTGAGTCTGGTAGGAAGTTTTTTTCCAAACACATGTCTTCTTGTAAAAGAAATTCCTCACTGGTGCAGAAATTCTGGTGCACATTTTTTTTTTGTTTTTTTAATATAATTTTTATTAAGAAATTTTCTTTTACAAATTTGTTCGAATACAACCATATTTTCCAATTTACAAATTTTTTGACTTCCACCAGCTCCCCCTACAATCCTCATATTTTTATATTTCTTCCGCATTTCCTTTATAATATATTGCCAATTTATAATATCTTTACATCTCTTTTTCTCTTTACAATACCCTTTCTCATCACAAAGCCTCTTTAAATCCAACTAGCATTGTCTGTTCATCACAAATATTTTCCAGATATATCGCCAACTTTCTCCAGTCCTGAGTGAACTTGTGATCTTTCTCGTGCACATTTGTTGCTTCTCGACCTGCAAGGGCTCTCCCATCCATTTCAGTGAAGGAAGCAGGTCCATATGGGTCAGAACTGCCTATCCACTAAGATGAATGTGCTATGGGGTGCATAAGGGACTCAGGATATCAGGGCTTGTGCCTGGAAGCACTTCTCTAAAGATAAAGCACTTCTCTAAAGATGGTCATTTTGTTTCATAACCATCCTCCTATGTAAAACAAGAATTTAAAGTTGCTGCAACGAATTTCAAAGCCGGATGAACATCCTAGAAAACTGTGCACTGATCCATATGTTGCCTCTCATGCAAATTATTTCCCGGTGGTTAAAGTCCAGGTTTTTTATCTCCAGGTTAAGCTTTCACAGACTGAAGCAAGTGTTTATTGCTATGAAACTAAGCTCTACTATTTTTTGCAGCTATCCAAGTATTGGTTTTGTTTCCTTGTACTACCTAGGACCTTGAACTCAAGATGAACTGCCCTGGAATTAGGTGCTCCATTTATTTGCAATATTACAGTGGTACCTTGGGTTAAATACTTAATTCCTTCCGGAAGTCCGTTCTTAAGCTGAAACTGTTCTTAACCTGAAGCACCACTTTAGCTAATGGGGCCTCCTGCTGCCGCTGCGCCGTCAGAGCACGATTTCTGTTCTCATCCTGAAGCAAAGTTCTTAACCTGAAGCACTATTTCTGGGTTAGCGGAGTCTGTAACCTGAAGCGTATGTAACCTGAGGTACCACTGTATATTGACACTATTGTCATAGACCAACCTTTGCTCACCTGAAAGCCTTGCAAGCGTACTGGCTGGGACTGGCAGAAGTTGTCCAACCATCAGGAGAGCACCAGGTTGGCAAAGGTTTGTGTTTGCAACCAAAAGATGGGTTGGGGTATTCAGGAGAAACTGCTGCGGAGAAGTGACTAGTGAGGATGGGCTGTGAGAGATAAGGTTATGTACTGTACAAAGATGACTTTAACACCTTCTCCTACCTGCTGCTTTTGCATAGATATTGCATCCTCCATTTTGCTCTGGTGGAGCATTGTTCATTGACACCCCTGGACTTTAAAACTTCCCTGCCAAGAGAGGTTGGTTTTGCTTCCTGCATTTTGTCTTTCCACTTCAAGGCCAGGAACTTAATAAAGATTAAGATCTTTAGAGGCTGGGAAACTAGTTTTTAATTTATTGCCTACTGTAACTATACACAACCCTTTGTGTTTGTTCTTATTTGCTCTTTTCGCATTGTCTTTTTATTATGCTTTACCTATTATATAAAATATTTCTAAACTGCCCCTCACCCAGTCAAATTCTGAGGCAGAGAGAACAATGGGCAAGAATAAAATGACCCACAGCAAACTGAGATGCGGATGCTGTCTTGTTTGCACGTACCAATAAAAACTCAGGTTCAGAATATTATTAATACTTTTATTGTATCATTTTTATTACACTGACTAGAACGCCAGAAATCAAATATTTGGATGCTGGTATAAAATAATCCAAACTTTATATTTTATACTTTGGAACTACAGTACTGTATAATTAGTGGAGGCTGCAAATAAGATACACCTTTAAATAACACTGTGTTGGAAACATAAACAAAACATCTCAGAAGTTATGTTCACAGGTATGCAAAGCTGAAATCCAGAACAAAGTACAATAGACAATTGCAAGTCAAACTGACGGTACATTCAGAGTCATTATGAAGACACACAAACAAGGCTTTATCCATCTTGTCTGAAAGACATGGTAGATATCGCATACATTTTTGACTGGTAAAGATGAGAGTGACTTCCTATTTTGCAGTCCTGCCAAATTTAGTTGTTGTTGTTTTAATGGAAGAAAGCAAAGCAAAACAAAACCCTTAGCAGATTTCATTTAATAACCAACAACACTGTAAAGAAATATAATATATTGGATGTTGTAAGATCATTTTCCTCCCAACATTGGACAGAATGATATAGCAGAGATAGAACTCTCTAATAAATGTTGTAAGCTTTCTAAAAAATTGTGCAACATTCCATAGGCCTTCCTATGAAACAACTGACCACGAGGTCTCAATAATAATTTAGGGAACATTCCAACTCTCTGCATCTCTTCCCCCCCCCCTCCATCCTGGCAGAGCTTTATGAAATAGCAGAGCCCACCTCCTCAGCTGCAGTCCTGCTGCACACAGTGGTGAGGATGACAGGTGCTAGGGCAGCATCTCAGGCTGGCTCAGCTCCGCCCTCCCCCCAAAAGTCCAGTTTGGGGCTTTGTGCTGGCTGGTGGTGGTGAGGATATTGCTGGCCGGCAGAAGAGGAGCTCTGAAGGTGGCATCCAGCAGGAGGCCAGAGGAAGGACACTTCCGCCCAGTCCAGCCACCAGCCCAGCACAAAGGGAGGTTGGACTGCTCCATTATGCTGCAATCCTAACCCCACAACCTGGCAGTAAGCTCTACTTTATTCAATAGGACTTACTTCTGAGTCGATATGGTTAGGGTTGCACTGTTATATCTGAACAAGAATCCCAAACACATGACCGTTTTTTACTACAAACTTAAGCCTCTACCCCACTAGGTCCAATGGGACTTCAGTCACATAACCGCATAGGCTCATAATCTTGATTATTTCTGCAAAATACTGTAGTGTCAAAATATTGCAGGCTTTCCCCCACTGTACTACCCATCACAGATTTCAGTATCTCACTGTCACCAAATATAATAAAATATTAGCATAACTGATTTTCCAATTAGTAACTAAGAAATATTCATTTCTACTAAACAAATAAATGTTTTGAACTCCCCTTTATACTGTTCCTCTTCTTGTTGCTTCTTCTATGTGGCATCACAGTGGGATTCTGCAGAGCTTCCACCAAGGACACTTTATTATTCACTTTTGAATCCACAGCAAGTTTGACCCTAAAGGATCTTAGGAACTGTAATTTGTTGAGAGTACTGAGAATTCGCTCTCTCATAAGAAATTCCCAGTTCTGTGAACAGAACTACAACTCCCAGAGTTCCTTTAGCTGAGGTAATGATTATTCAGCTAGTCTGTGGGCTGGTTTGCAAGTCACATTAAATCATAGTTAAAATAAAGTTAAATGTCATTAGGTGCTCCACTGCCACTCCTTGTCTTCCACTCAAAGGGAAAACAAACCAGAGGCTTGCTTCCTGCTACATGCAACCCAGCCCTCGTGATGGTAAGCTAATAACAAAGCTGTATCCCTTGAGGTCCACGTGACCTCAGAGGTAGGAATGCCCATGCCCAGTTTTGGCTGGTGCACCAGTTACAATTATTTCTGGACAGAGATAGCTTGGCCACAGTTATGTATGTCCTGGTGTGCATAACTGGTTGAACTATGTGGGGCTGCCCTTCAAAATGGGCCAGAAACAACAACTAATGCAAATTGCAGCAGCTAGACTGCCAGTAGGTATCTGGAAAAGCTCATACAGGACACCAATTTTGAAACAACTACAAATCTTCCAGGCCATAGTTAAGGTGCCTGTGTTAGTAATTAAAGCCCTTAAAGATCTGGGTCCCAAGTATCTAAAATAATGTCTCTTTCCATATCTTTTCCCATAAGGTGGGGACCCATAGTTGGGCCTTCTCAGGGGAAGCCACGTTCCTTTGGAGCGATCTCCCCTCTGAAGCCTGCCTCACCACCACATTGTTGTCACTTCATCGCTGGGCTTTCTCAGGATTTTAGGGAAGGGTCAGGTACATTGGGGTTGGATTTTAATTGACGCTGCTGTTTTATTTTTTATGGAATTTAAGTTTTCAGGCTTTATTATTACTAATTTCGGTTTCAATTCTGTGTAGTCCTGCCCTGGGGCCTTTGGGTGAAGGGCAATCCATAAATAGGGTAAATAAATAAAATAAATAACAAATAAACTTGTGGCTGGTTAGGTAGGAAAGAAACAATACACAAGTGCTTGTTGGCACTTAATGGGAAGCCGTTCTCCATGGTGTTTCCTCCTCCAAGTGGGAAAGGAAATAGTAGTGGTGGAGCACCACAAGTGCTCACTTTAAACCATAGTTTAAACTGTGGTTTAAAGGGATGCTTGGACGAGGCCTGTAATATAAGATTATGACAGAAAGCGTTGAAAGTTCTTACGGGTGTTTGGCAACTGTTTTGTCAACTACACCTTTCCATAAAAGTGAGCATAGTTATGGGTCATTTCCCTTGCCATCCAAACCAAAGGTCCTGATCCAAAGATTCCTCCCATGGAGGGAATATGGCTGAACATGTGCTGCTTCATCTAGATTTCTGTGTACACACCTGCCAACCAGATGGCTCGCAGTATCAGCTCTGTTATAGCTGGACTGCAGTGACCATCTGGGTATAGCTCCCCCGCCTTTTCTTTCACCCACACGTGAATCATCCTTGCCAGATCAAGGTGAACAAACTCCCTTTCGCATCCGTCTTCCTTGTGTGGCAATGCAAGATCAGTCTGTGGAAAACACCTGATGATTAATTTTACATTGGGGGGGGGGGCTTTTTACAGTACAAAGTACACCCTGAAGCAATTTGCAATACAGAAAGCAGTAAAGTGACCTGAACACAGATGATCTGTTTTTTAAAAATAGAAATATTGTTCCCAAATAATTTCAAAAAGCAGAATAGGTACAGCTAGAGCAAGAGGAACTAGACTACTCAGGATATTTTCCCCGGTCCTTTTCTGCTTGCAGAAGTGGTTGCTGTAGTTAAGCTTGTGAATTTAGCCGTTATACAGAATGGTATCTTAGCCTATTCTATGACTAATGAAATCTGAGGTTGGAGCCTCGAAAATGTCATGGACTATAGTTACAACTGAACTTAATTCATAAGATAACATGGTCACAGAGGGTAGTTTTATCACTGGCAATTAGCCTATGTATTCAGAACTGGTACACAGACAGTGTATGTCTCTCCCACTTTCTCATGCCTTCCTTTCTCTCCCACATCCTTGGATTATTTCCTTCTTTTTCTGCACCTTGTGGTGAAGTGCATCCTTTTTCACAATTTTGAAGTGGTTGCTATGGGATACAGGAGTGCAGGACAAGAAACACCTCTGGCCTGACCCAATCTTCCCCCACTCACCCAATCTGAAACAATCACATGCCGCTCTGCAGGCTGGGTCTCTCACTATTAATCACTGCCTCCAAATCCTTCATGATTAAGCTGCAAGCGTCACCACTCAGCCGCCCTGCAGCTTCCTGCACACTGTACAAAGTCCTCTTTTCTCATAAAACCACACCTTCTTTAGAACATTCAGAGAGCAAAAGTTGTTTTGCACTAGGAAGAGAACTTGGGTCCAGGTTCAGCTACATATGATGACAATCCCACTTAAAATGTTTCCTGGTTGCTTTCTCCCACGGCTACCTGCATAAAAGTGAAGCCATCTTCCGTACTATATCTTATCTCCACGATATGGAATGGGTCAGGGCTAGCCTTGCAGGTGGGGAAATGTGTTGCCAGGGATTGGGAAATCCTAAAATAAATAACTATGGGAGGTGAGCTATTTAGTGTTGCAGTGGGTGAACACCAGGTCCCTGGTTATGTGGATGGGAGGAAGAAAGAGGCAAAAGCACACTTTTCTTCAGCAGCAAAGGGATGGACATTTTGAAAACGACAAAAATAAATAAATGAGAAGATGTCTTGGGTTACAACTCAAGACACCACAAAAGGGCATTCTAGTATGCGACTCCTTTTCCCATATGGAAGAATGTGGTTCTGGGGCAAACCACAATTTACAAGTGACTTGGAATCCTGGTTTAAGTGCTAGGAAAGGACAATGAGTTAACGAGAGGGAAAATTTGAGCTGGTAAGCTGGCTGTATGCCGTTTAAACCAGCTCTATTAGCTCAACCTCTTGTGGGGTTTAGCCTGGTAGCAGCAGTGCACTGAACAAGCACAGTTTGTTGGTCTCATATCACGGTGATCAGCCTAGCTAAACTAAAAGTGAACAGTCAGCTGCCTGTGAAATTTAACAAGCATCCCAACCAAATTTGGGGGCACATGTTGTGGCACTTCAGGTATTCTCAGCCAGAGTTTCAGATTCCTATCACTTTTCTTCTTCTTGATCTGATTATTTCAGGATTTTATTTTCTGAGCTCAAATTTCAGATACTGTAAACCTGAATATCATAAAACACCCCCACACCCCCATTTTTACTGTGGGAAATCCTCACCCACCATTTGGGTACACACACACACACACACACACACACACACACACACACACACACTTCTATAGTATGAGACCACCATACATAATCAATTCACTAAGAGTTCACGGAGGAAGAAAAAATTCATGGCTGGAGAAGGCATGGGCATGGGGCAATGATTACTGTTCATGAGACAATGGTCAATAATAAATTCAAACAGAGGGCAGGAACAAGCACCATTGCAACTGAGTCAATACACAACTGAATGACAAGACAGGAAATAAGAAGATGCATTATCCAAAGAAAAGAAAAAGGACCCTGAACTTTGCACATTACACATAGAACCCCCATCCTTAGGCCACATTCCCATACACATCCCCGGCATTCTGTGACTATCTCTTCAGTACCCATTAATAGATACCTGGTGACAGAGAAATGGTTCTTTCCATAAAATCCACTCAACGCAGCTTTGCATAAAACGTGGGCAACACAAACACAGCACTAGTTGTTAACTGTAAACACAACACACTTTACTGGCGTTAGATTTAGAGTGTCATCCACAGTGTTTGTTAGCTTTGCTTTAGTGATCTACTATCAAATTCACATTATGTGACACAATTAGTGATAAGGAAAAGATGCAGAATGTACACACGGGAACTCCTTTAAGTTTCTCCCTTGCCTCTTAGATAGGCCTGTGTGCTGACTTGCTCTTTACACCTGCCTTCCCATTGCTGTTCAACAGCAGCTACAAATGGCTCCTTTCGGACAACCCTGTTCAGTATCCTCCAAGGGTTCAAAGTTTCCTTTCTGTATACAAACTATGCCAGCATCTGAGCTGTATAATTAATGTGTACCCAGAAAACAATTAGCAGGCAATGGCCGGTGTTCCATTCACTTTCCCATCTCTCTCCTGCAATTCCATTAAAAGTAATCTCTTCTTCTGCTGTCATCACTAACAAAGGAAGGATTGTATTGGCCAGGGTAGATGCAGGAGTGTCGGGATCCCGGAAGACCTGTGTAAGGTGGGTACAGCCCGTTTCTTTCTAGTTCAGGGTTCCTTGGGTTGGTTGTCTAGAAGGATAAGACATGAACAGAGAAAGGAAGGAAAAAACGGTTCAACAGTCAGCACTTATCCTTTGTGGGATTTTAATAATAATACATGAAGGTACAAATGCTTCCAATAGATAATATGCTCTTCTGATAGAGATTAAGCAGATGTGTTCAGTAATAATTGTTTGAGCATTCTAGGCCACCAGGCTCATGAAGACAACTGAAGAAAAAATAATAGCTGGTGATCTGTTTGGGTTTTATGTATATAATGCACTGCTTTGAAATTTTCGATGGAATTGTGGTATATAATTTTATATATATATATATATATATATATATATATATATATGTAAACAACATTACCATGAAATTAAAACAAAAATCAGAGCATAGAAGCAGTTACTATTATTATGTCTATATACTGCCACCATGCATGACAAAGGTAAACACAGTAATATCTCTGAATCCCTCTTTTCACTTTTATTTCTCATTCTCTTTCAAACCAAAAATCTGGAATGCCAAAGCTTTGGAAACAGAATTATACCAATCAGATGCAACCTAGGAAAATATATTGCTGCCTAATATTTCCTTAGCATACTGGAAAGCAAGCTTCTCCCACAAGCTGTTACTGGCATGAACAAATCATTGCCATTGCAACCCAGACCAATGAGTACATAGAAAAAACAGCACATTTGTTTTGTACTCCGATGCACATGTAGATATTATGGGGAACGCCTCCAGGGCTGCTATTTTGGCTGAAGCACAGCCAGGTAGGAATCAATGATGTAGGAGATACAGTATGCTGCTATCATTGTCATATGGCTGCTAATCCCAGAGATTATAGGATGAAGATGAAGGAGACCTGGATACAAATTTCCACCTAGCAATGAAGCTCATTTGATGAACATGGGATAATCATTCTCTCTCAGCATAACTTAGCTAGAGAGGGGTGGATTCCATTAATTTATTGGGCAAAGGGGAGGCTATGAAGGTAATGAACAATATTCCTGGCCCTCCCCAAGGCCAAGATCTTAGTAATCTGTCATACTGGAGAGACAAAGACATCACTGTTGGATGTTATGGGAATTGTTACATCATAATTCATGTACTATTATGATGCTATAGCAGCTGTATGCTCTAATTGTGGCAGCCTGTAGAAGGCTGGACTATCTGAATGCATAGACATAGTTTTACCACTAGGTGGCAATGGACTTAACTGGAGCTAGGTGAAGTCAAACGTTTCCTGGGTCTGTTCTGTTCTTTATGGAGAGAGACAATAAAGTTCTCATTTAGCTTAAACCTTCCATGGCAAGATCAGCATATGAGGCCTGCAGGAACATACACTGACTGCACAACAGCCCCTGCTCAAAACCAATTGTCTTTACCTTGGTTATATATCACTGAGTATATAACCTTTGGACTTTTGTTAAAACGCACATGTACAAGCTGAGGATTAGTTACCATATAGTAAACATCTGTCATCTGTAGTAGGTTTTTAGTGCTCCCATTCTCTTGCATTTCAATGGTTTCTCTCCCCCAGTCTTGAGCTCGAGGGTTTTTGGGATACTCAGCATATGGCGACATCTGGAAATCTCCACTTTTGAAGATGAGTTTGCTTATGTCATTTTTATTCTTCCTGGGATAAAGAAAGAAAGAAAGAAACATTTATATGCAAACCATATGAAAAGGACAGGAGATAGCTATAAAACTCCCATGCATCTTTTTCATAACCATAAGAGAGCCAGTGTGGAATAGTGGTTGAACTTGGATGAGGGAGACGCGGATGCAAATCATCACTGAACCAGCCATGAAGCTCATTGAATGTCCTTGGGCCAGTTGCTCTCTCTTTCTGCACAGCCTTGCTTACAGGGGTGTTGTGAAAACACAATTATGACTGGGGTGGGGAATAGGGGTATGCAGAATATGTTTCCACATATGTTTGAATTTTTTTTTTTTAAAAAAAAAACCTCATGAAAAATCATAGTTTTACTGCAAATTTCTCATATTTTTTGGTATGAAATGTTGCCTAGTATACTCATTTTTGCAAAGCCATTTCATTGCATATAAACACATTTTGCATGTCATTTTCACGGATATATGCATTTCTATGCACAGTTGACCCCTTCATGGATCACTGCCTTGTTGTGGCAAAGGGGCTTGAATAAGTCAAAGAAGCTATGAGCTATGCCGTGCAGGGCCACCCAAGACGGACAGGTCATAGCCGAGAGGTTAGACTAAATGTGATCCAGCTGGAGAAGGAACTGGCAAACCGCTCCAGTATTTTGCCAAGAAAACTCCATGTACATAAAAAGGAGAAGCTCTGAGAAGAAAGTGAGAGTTTCCAAGGCATGCTCTGGTTCATGGGGTCACGGAGAGTCGAACACGGCTAAGATGACTAAACAACAACATGCACAGTTGACCCTAGTGTATGTATTTTTGTACGCATTACTTGGCTAGAGAACTGCATCAAGAAATTGAGGAAAGTTTCTTTGAAGGATAGCTGTGTTTCATTTCACGTATCATTTCAGAAAGTGCTGACTAAGTAAGTTTGCCTTAAAATGCAAAGTGCATCAAATTTCTCTTCCATCCTTAGCAGGGAGTCAGATACTACACTGCTCTAGTATGCTCCTTGGACAAATGGTGGTGGTGGGGGGGAAATATAACGATAATGTCCCTTTCTTTTGAAAAATTAAAGAAGCTTCTGCCAGATCTTACTTATGTTTTTCAGTATTTATGACATCTGCCAAATCATTTATCTTGATATGGTTGATATACAGCTCTGAAACATTTGGACATTATTAATTTTTGCAAAATCACAATAAACATTTTAAAGGTGCAATTTCGTTCAACGAAAGTATAATCAATAGATAAACAATTTCCCCATGACGGGTATTTAGTATTTTATTTTAAAAACAGGCACTTGGCTTAGGATACCTACTGGCAGCATGTGACAATGAGAGCTATGGCCATGATGAGCAGAAGTCCCCCTCCAGCTGCTGCGATCACAATGGTGATGAGCTGATACGCTAAAGCAAAGAACAGAAACAATATTGCTTCAATGGAAAATTGTTCATCTTTTATGTATAGGCAATAATGTGAAACTGTCACCTTCTTGATGCCTGTAAAGATTCCCTTAGCTATAACCTCTGAGGTGCTCTTATGTCATGGAATGCTTACAAAGCCACCATCAGGTATGGGATAAAGATTCACTGATGTAGCTTAGCTTCTTTGACAGAACTGGAAAAACTAGTTAGCCTATGAGAAAATGCTCACACAGAGACAATTAACAGGTACTAGTTGATATACACATATTTTCCATATTTTGAAATGTCTGAACTCATTGCTGGCTGGTTTACGGATTCAATTCAGTGTGCTGTACTGGTTTTGTTTTGACATATAAAGAACTAAATTGCCTGGTTTCAAATTACCTCACAGAAATTATCCTTCTGTATGAATCCTCCCACCCAGACAATGAAGAACTTTCTACAGTTTTACATTGACACCACGTTAGCTTTCAGAAGATGAAGGGCCTTCTTTGCTGTGGCCCAGTACTCTGGAATGGCCTCTGACAGGAGTCTCATATGGCTTCCTCTCTGTATTCCTTCCAGGGTCAGGGTGAGCTCTCTTTTTCACAATGTCTAAAAATTAGGTTTGATAATGTTTTTTTCTGTTCTGCTCTGTTTGTACTGATCCCTTAATACTGCTTGCTTAGACATCTGTTGGTTTTAAATTAATGGTTTTTGATGTGCTATAAGTGACTGCCTTTAAAGCCTCGGTCATACACTGTTTTGGAAATCTATTGTTGAAAGACCATATAACTTATTGAAAGAAAAGCAAAACCAGTTTGGGAGTTAGAGCTGCTAGACCAGATACTCACGATTCCCACAGTTGAATCCTCCTAATCCAAATGGGCAACTGAAACAGGGGAAAAAAAGTTTCCAATCAATTAAGTGTTAATTGAATCAATGTGAAAGTGATCAAAATGTGTTAATGACTGGTGATGGCAATGAGCATGAGGGAAAGGAATGAGAAACAAAGAAAACAGATTTCTATAATTTACTGTACCTCACACAAGTGTCATTCACAAGTTTATACCCATCTTCACAAGCTAAAAGAGAAAGAGAATGTCCATAAGCACATCTCAGTGACAGAAAAAGATAATTGCTGGTATCCAAAGAACTACTATAGGTGAACTCAGAGCAATATATATATATTTTACATCCCTGCCCACGTTAAACAGCAAACACTTGTGAAAAACTGCTTTTGAAAGTCCTCTCAGTTTCAAAAGTGGGTTTCCATTGGGTATGGCCAGCATTTGCTTTTCAATCAACACAAGCACATCTTGGGTTGTTCAGAATCAATTGCACCATTCTGTTATATTCTGGCCAATAAATATGCGCACTCAGTAGTGGCTGGCAGGGTGGTGTGGATGGGACCCAACATTAATGAAGAGGGAGTTCTAACACAAGCCTGGTTCAAACCTTGGCTCAGCTCAACTTAGAGAACCAGGGAGGAACAGAGTGGCGGAGAGTTCCTCTCAAGAATCCAGCACATTTATTCAGTCTCCCTAAGGCATAATTTGGCTTTCCATGTAGTGTGGAGCAGCATACAGAAAGAGTGAGAGAAAGCAGTGAGTGAAGACCTTGAAATATGAACTTTCTATTTTTCACCAATTGGCATTGAATTATGTTTTATTGAAGTTTTTAATAATGTTTTTATGATGCATTCTGCTGATTTGATTCTTCTATGTTGTATACCCCCTTGATATATTCTCACAAAAGCATGGATTACAAACAGCGCAAATAAATTACCGGTAATAAAAATAAGGCAATACTAGGCAAGTAACTCAATGCATTTAAACCATCTGGCCAGTGGAGGTCACTCTTAACACACAGCAATGCTACATATTAAAAGACTTGCAGCAGTGTCCACATTTCACTCAAATACATCTTTAACCAAAAGCAGCCTGTGCAGACTGCAGTGTTGAGCAGAGGAACAGGGGTAAAGGTGGGGAGGGGAGGAGGCATGGGCTGGGCGGTATCAGCTTTTCAACATTGCCAGCCAAACATCACAGTTTGGCGATATACCATGATGTTGAAAAAACAAGATGCATTGGCCTCCGCCTGTGAGACACCAGGTGAAACTGCCCCAGCTCTCACCTCGAGAGCTGAGATGGTTTCTCCCAGGGCTGCAGGCTGGGACAATGCAGCTTGTTCATGCAACTCAGCTGGGGAGAGGACACCCCCCCCCCGGCTGAGATGGCTTGCAGAAACCAGCTCCTTTAACTGCTCAACTGAGGCAAGGGCAGCTGCACACTCCTCCATCAAGCAGTTTAAAGATGTAGAGGGAGGAACAGGCTGTATTGGTGGCTCCGTTGTATGAGTACAGAGTGGGATGGTGATTACACTCAGTGATATATTGGTGGTGAAACTGCCAGCGCTCCTGAGTCCCTCTGCTAGCAGCGCCTGCTGGAGGAAGGAACTTTTGACTCCCTCCAGCGGACACAGCTAGCAGAGGGACTTGGGAGATATGGTGGTTTCACCTGCGATATACAGTGGTACCTCGGGTTAAGTATTTAATTCGTTCTGGAGGTCCGTTCTTAACCTGAAACTATTCTTAACCTGAAGCACCACTTTAGCTAATGGGGCCTCCTGCTGCCGCCACACTGCTAGAGCACGATTTCTGTTCTCACCCTGAAGCAAAGTTCTTAACCTGAGGTACTATTTCTGGGTTAGCGGAGTCTGTAACCTGAAGCGTATGTAACCCGAGGTACCACTGTACTGCTGAATGAAGCTGGCATCACGGTCTGCTCCTCATACCGGTCCTGGGCAATATATTGATATTGCCCAGGCCTAGAGGAAGTTTTCACCTCTTTGACTGTAGCCATTTTCCCATTCATAATCATCCCTTGCATGGTATATAGGCACACTTAACTTTTCCTTTTCGGGGGGAAGAGGGAAAAAGAAAGAAAGAATGTCCATGACAACACCTCAGTAACAGAGAATATATATAGAGAGAAAATGAATACTTTAGATATCCAAAAAACTACTTTAGATGAACTCAGTCTAAATCAGCTGGGAGTGATATTGAATTTGTTTTTTAATGGCTGGAGTGCAAAGGGTTTAAGTATCATCACTATTCCCTTGCTCAGTGTATCAGGGTCGTATTCAACACTGAGTGGGGAGTTCCACTTTTGCAGTGGGACTTCCCCTTCTCCTTTCCCTGTGTACCCTCAAAAATCTGATCCAGAGGGTTATCCAACCCTCCGGAGCAGATTTTGAGGGTGCTCAGGAGACTACAGGGCAAAAGGATGAAGAGGAGTTCTGTTGTGCAAAGTGAAGTCTGCTGCTCTAGTGGGATAACAGCACTGGATACAAGCTAGAGTTTCCAGAGGCTGTTTTTGGTTTACAGATTTACATGTTATTTCTGCCTAATGGCACATATTTAGCATTCACAAGGTCCCAGAAGGCATAGGAAACAAGAGGCAGAATGCATGCTTTGCATTCAGAAAGTCCCAGGCTGAATCCTTTGCATCTCTGGATAAAATGATCAGTTAGCAGGTAATGTGAAAAACCAGTCCCTAGGACCCCAGAGACCCACTGCTATTCAGGACAGACAATGCTGGGATAAATGGAAAAATAGCCTGATGGTATAAAGCAGCTTTCTAAGTTGTTTCTAATACTTTAATCTGAGGCATTCCTGTGGATTAATAGTGACCTCTGCTAGTCAACTGGTTTAAATCAATGCTGAACCAAAGACCCATCCCTGTACATTTCAGGGGGTTTAAGGGAATGAGGCCAAACCCATGCCGAAGACTGGGGGAGGGTGAACATTTGCAATGGGAACAGCAAAAGTTCAGGAAACTTTTACCACGTAGTGAGGATTTCCTCCTCTCCCCTTCCACTGAACAAACCTGAAGCACTGCTGCAAGTACAGCAACAGTGTGGAGTGAGCAGTGGAGCCTGCATTGTCGTTCCTATGCAAATACAGGGCTTTTGATGCTATTTGTTTAAATGCTGCATTTCATCTTTATGTTGTAAATTAATTGATTCTGTTATTTATTTAGTGGGGCCAAAATTCAGATTGTATTTAGTTTTCAAGGAGATGACAATCATCTTTGATTGTTATTGGTCGCATTTATATGTGGTCTATAGAGCTTAATAAAGATAAGGAAGGTAGGAAAAGTGAAATATGAAACTCGGTTGCAGCTTTCCAGCTAAGTTTTGCTGGAGCCCACAAGGCTAAACAATTTGCACATAGTGATTTTAAGTTAGGCCCTACACGTTTCCTTATTGGCAAACAATTATGTGATGTTCTGCCCCTGCCCTTGATGCATCATCCATAAAAGGAACCCCTCCAACTATTCAAGTGAGCAGCTTAGAACAGTGGAATGAGCAAGTTAAATAAATTGCTGCTATGCTTGATGGAAGGCGGGGGAGGTTTGGCACCTTGCCTCCACCCCTCTGAGAATGTATAAAGCGTTAACTCCAAAACATGCTATTATCTGAAAGCCAGAAACCACTTTTTCCCCAACACTGAAACACATCTGGATATTTTTTCTGCTGTGCAGTGAACCCAGCCACCCACCGTGTCTAAACACAACCATTTTCAAAATGCAGGACACATCAACAGAACGCTTGAGATCCAGAACTCAAGACAGATAAACAGGCAGGTGAATCTGCATCTGTTAGACAAGTACAGACAAAGTTTAGGTTGATTTTCATGCAGAGAATCTCTGGAACCAAATGGCACTATAAACTTGGCAGGGAAGCTCCTTATTAAGAGTTGGCAGCGTATTGTTCTTCACCAGCCAGCCAGCCAGCCTCTCTACTGTTCCCTGACCCTGTGTAAGAGTCACATACACTCCTCATTCACTCGCTTGCCCTGGCAGGACTTCAGAAATCTAGCTCTGGCTCCTCCCCAGGTGCCATGAACTCCTGAAAATTGCCAACAAAGAGGGCATCCTGGACCATAATTCAGCCATATTTCCCAGTTTTGCTGGGATTACTAATGTAGGTATCCCCAAAGCTGGTCAAGGACACAGCTGTTGCTTAATGGGGCACTTGTGTAGGAGTTCCCAACCAATCTAGAGTGCTGCAGAAATTAAGTTAAACCAAACTTGGTGTTGCTGCACTTAATTCTGGCCTGCTCTAATCAAGAGAGGTTCAGAGGCTGTAGTCTGGAGCAAGTGGAACTGCAGGTTGTCCAGTTTGTGACTGCTGCCAGCAAATGAGTGAGTGAATTGGTTGATTCACTCCTGTGTCCATAGAAAGGATTCCTCTCATAGGATGGGTGGAGGAAGAAGCCTTGATGATCTTGGGAATGGAGCAAGGGGGTGGAACACAGAAAGAAGCTGGATGATTGTGGAGCAAAGAGAGAAAGGCATTGGATGGGGATGGGGGTAGAAGGATGCTGGATGGCCATGCAGAGAAGAAAAAGGAGCTGGGGGATATGGGGGGAAGAAAGAGAATAAAGATATAATTGAAAGGAGCTGGTTAGGGAAGAGAAAAGGAAGCACAACATCCCAAGTGCCAGGGACCATACTCCCCAGAAATTGTGGGGCATCTGTATCTTTTAAAGTAAAATTTATTTTGGGATTGAGGGGCCTTGGAGCATAGGAAGAGGAATAGTAAGGTGCTGTCTTGGTTTTGGCCTTCACCAATTTGATAAATCGCAAGTGAATGTGAGATTCTACAAGAGGTTTTTAATTTTTGTCTTTATGATGATTTGTTTTATAATTTTACTTATTATATAGATGAAAGCAGACTGACGAAGTTTCCTATTCCAATGTTGGAAATGCTCTGTGTGAAGAAAGCAACACTTTCAGGCTAATGCTGAAGGTGTATTGGTCAGGGGCGCCCCCAGAGTGTGCAGGGAACCAAGGGGACGGAAATCAGCATCCGTGTTCATGTTTGAGCCTCTGCAAATTCAAACTGAATGCCTGCAGAGAACTACAGAAATAAAATGAGGGTTATCTCAGAGTGAGCACAGATGTCAGATTTCCAAAGTTCTTCTGTCTCTCCATGTTTAATTAAAGTCTGAGGTGTAGACTAATGGAAAGTCACAGCGGCTACTTCCATTAACAGAAAAAGTGAGGTCATATTGCTAGACAGGATCTAGGCTACATTCACATGGCTTAGTTAGCATGGAGCAAGAAGTTCCTGAACAAGCAGTGGGGATAGTATTTTATTTTGGACTGAACTGGATTCAAAGATATCCAATAGGGTAATTAAATGCGATTGGATCATGTTTCTAAATGTGTTATCTGCTTTTCGGGATGAAAAAGCAATTCACACTTTGGGTCAGCTCAATTGGAACATTGTGAAGGATCCACCAAAACAGCCTGTGAATAAAAAGCAATTATCTTTTTTTTACTTCCCTTGGAGATCAGACAAAACAGAGACAGAAATAACCGCACTATGTCATCTCTAAAAACTGAACTTTCGCCACAGGCATATCAGACCCCTCCCTGGCCTGCCCCCTTTTTATTCTTTTCACTGGATCTTTCTGGCTTACACAGCATGCTGTGTAAAAGGATAATATTATTGCTGCACTGAGAGGAAGCAAGAGACCATATCCCCAATTTCTACTGTAGAAAAACGAGCACTGGGTAAAGGAAACCTAAGCTTTTAATACTTATTCGTAGGGCTTAGCACGCATAGAAATACAATAAATCACATTGATCTGCGGAATATCCTTTGATCTGGAACCAAAAGATTAAAAATGAACCCCAGCGATCCAGCGGCACAATGCATAATACCTCTGCAGGAATGATCCCATTTGTTGTATTTGAAGTATCCAGCCTGGCACTTGCAAACTGCAATGCCGTCCAAGTCCACACACACAGAAGTTTCTTTGTCGCATTCCGGATCTTTGTGTTTACACAGACCGCCAACTATTGCAAAAAAAAGAACATTGGGAAGGTCATTAACTAGGCAGAGGGAAAGTGCACCTTCACTGGATTCTTTCTCCACAGATATCAGGACTGGAATTAGATATTTTGTGAGCAAGGGATAGGGAAAACATGTGGCCCTCCAAATGTTGCCGGACAACAGTTTACACCATCCACAGGTTTCCTACCACTTGTTTGACCCTTATTGTTCCCTTTTGAAATTCCACCATTGCTAAGGTACCAGGCTGTACAGCTGTTGCTCATCTCTTAATGACAAAAAAACCTAACCAGCTGATCTTGCTAATCCAGTATCCAAGCATTTCCAGTGTGTTGGTAATAGCTGTGTATACTACTAACTACGGCTGTAATTTTTAGATCGTGTTTTGTGTTATTTGTGCATGATTTTATGCCAGCGTAGATGTCGCTGAGACAAAAGTGCAAACGTGCTGGGAATGTGGTCTTGGGAGAGCACAACTTTGACTGAGACTCTGTCCTGCCATGTGATGCCTAAAATCTTCCTAATAAATGCATATGGAAGGCATTGAGGCGTCACTCTTGGCGGTTGTAAAATGGCAATGATTCACCTCCATAAGGCAGCGTGCTCAGCATGGAAGCCTGGTAGACCGTTATCTTGGTATTGGTCATTAGCATCACACTCTCCCATACCCTTTTGAAGAGGCAAGCCATTGCCACAGATGTCTTCTCAATACAGTGGTACCTTGGTTTACGAACTTAATCCGTTCCGTCCGGAAGTCCATTCTTAAACCTAATCCGTTCTTAAACCAAGGCACGCTTTCCCTAATGAGGCCTCCTGCTGCCGGTGCCCTTCCACTGTTCAGATTCCATTCTTAGACCAAGGTAAAGTTCTCAAACCAAGAAACTATTTCCGGTTTTGTGAAGTTTGTAAACCAAATCGTTCTTAAACCGGACTGTTCTTAAACCGAGGTACCACTGTATGCTTGTCCAGCTCTCATTGATGGAAAGGTTGCTGGTTATGGTAGAGCCTATTTTCTTGTATTGGTAATTTAACTTTGTAGTTTTGTGTTATTTTGTGTTTCCTCTGTGCATCCTTAGTGGGTTGGACACTGAAATAGCATTTCCCTTGCCAGTTCTGACTGTGATCAGGTTTTTTAAAAAAAATCATTTCCCTTCTTTTCCACTAAGGATTAGCATCCTTGAAAAATCTAACTGTCGGTAAGCTAATCAATTTAAAGATCTATATTATTAGTAGTACTACTGTTTTATTTTAAAAACCTGTACTGTCATCTCTCATCCTGTGGCTCTGAGAAGTGTTGCCCCATAATTTTGACAGGTTCGCACCATGTGGTCAGGATTCAATGCCGCACCTCTGACATGAAAAGCCTGTACACAAAGACCATAATCCCACGGTGTGTCCCATATTTTACTTACAAGAATGTTTTTGTAGGGAGGCAAGCTTCTCACACATGTGAGAATGAAATCTTTATTTTATCCTATAGAGGCTTTCAAGAGGCTTTCTGTTTCAGCGAAACAAAGCTTTTCAAAGAGAGCTTTGAAGAAAGCGAGCTTTTTTAAAAAAGAAAGAAAGAAAAGACAGAATGTTCTTTTGAAAACTTTATTTAAAAAGAAAAAGAAAAAGAAAAAAACCAACCCCAAAGCACAGTGTTTAACCATGTCTTTTTACCTCTGTGGAGCAGTGTAAGTTTAGAGATGAACTGGCAAGTCTGTGTGGGAGCCTTGCAGGCTCGAATGTGGCTTCGCACAGTGCTAGCAACCTCAAAAAGGGTGACGTTGGAGAGCAAAGAAAAGGTGCTCAGGACAGACACTTGCATGATGCCTGACTGCCTGCGGAAAGAGCAAGAAAATGCAAAGTCTGCACCATCATTCTGCAGTTGTAGAACTACGACACTTATTTGAGAACGGTACAAATATCATACACACAGCATGAACGCATTTTCCTAGTCTTGGCTTGGCAGTATCTGTGTGCCTACAGTGCTTTATATAAAAAAGGCAGGGAGGCAGTGCACTCCAGAGGCTGCTAGAGTCAAAGCACCCACCTGACCCTTCTCCAGGCAGAGCTCCTACCACTTTTGGAGATGCCTGGGGGAAGCCTAGGACCATGCCAAGGACCTGACTATAAACCCAATGCTGCGTACGCTAGAAATCTGGCATGCCTGACTCCATTAAGAATCTTCAGAGCAGGTGCATTCCTGTGACTTAGCGTGCTGGCTGGAAGCAACATGTACATACTGCAGGGAAGGGTTATGGGTTTGTTTTGCCAAATTGCACCAATTCCATGCAATATAAAGAAGCCACAGGTTGATCAAGGGGAAAGGGGAAAAGAGCTTCTGCTCCTTTAGAGTTGTGTACACGAGAAAATTTCAGCAGCGACATCTTTTATTACTCAACATGATAAACTGCTCCTGCCCAAATTCCCTCTTGTGGTTATCATTTATTATTTCTATAGCAGCATCAATGTTTGTGGCATTTTACAGGGTAGATGAAGACTGCAGCCTGTACCAGAAGGCTTCAATCTTCAATTGAGGCAAAGAGTTAACCGACTGAAGGAGGTGGGGAGAACCAGGGAAAAAATATGTGTTATTGCAGTCTCTCTTCTTCCCAATTATTAATGGCACAGTACCATGGGTGGGGGGTGGGAGGGACTGTGGACTACATATCACAGTATAAAATGGTTTTTAAATGTGCTGGAAGCTGGCCAGAGTGGCTGGAGAAATCCAGCTGGATGGGTGGGGTATAAATAATAACATCATCATCATCATTATTATTATTATTATTATTATTATTATTATTATTATTATTATGATGCTCTGGGGCAAGAGTTCAAATCAAAGCCCAGCCACCAAAAGTGATGGTTTTACTGTTTCATGATCCTTACCTGGATGCTTTAACAGTGGAAGTGTAATAGCCTGGCAATGTTGAAAGAGAATTGTTCAGCTGGGGGGAAAAAATTGAACAGACATTGTATTGGTTTGTTTGTTTGTTTTGCAAATTGACCCAGGAGCCCCGAGCTTCGCCATCATGCCATGCATCCTAATCCAGCTGCACCAGGTAGCTGGGCTGCTGCTGCTCGGTTGGTGTGGCCCCTCACCACTATCCCGTCCCTCTGTGTGCAAGGAGGTCTGGTCACCCACAAATTGTAGCTCGTGGGACATGAGAGAAGAACTTGGGCCACCTATTACAAAGGAGAGGCATAGGCATGATGTGTGTGTGTGTGTGTGTGTGTGTGTGTGTGTGCTGGGTGCATGTGTGCTGTTGCAAGGGGCCCACACAAATCTGGAGCTGGCTCTGCTTACACCTTTGAGGAACAGATGGTGCTTCCTAACTGTGAAGGTTCTGAATGCAAGCTCATGGGTCACGAGAGGAAAAAGGCAAGAAGCAGCATGATGGATGTGCTGGAGAACTTTATAAGATCATTCACAAGTTTAAAAGACAACCTCTACTGCGCTGTAGGGTAGGCAAAGGTGACAGCCATGCCCCTGATAAGAGAGTCTTCTGTAAAAGAGCTGGGCAAGGAGAAGAAGCCCCCTTATTTCTTCCAGCAAACTGCCTCCTCACAAGCTGCCACTGTCAGTTAAATACTATGCTTAAAAAGCAACTTTTGACACTTACCATGTTCATAATAGCTTCTTCAACTTGAAACTCTGAGTAGTGCCCTCCAGTTGTGTTAAACTGGCCAACAAAGGTTCGAACTGAAGGCAAGAAGATAGCTTGTTAGCTATTTTAAGGGTTAGATCTCTCTCTCTCTCTCTTTCACGCACACACGCACACACACACTGAATGTCAAGGAAACCTAACTTTTCTCCACAACAGTGAAATAGAAACATGTCTTTTTATTTAAATGGAAGCTTTGTTTCTAAGGCCGAAACTAGACATTACACAGCAGAACACTGTTAACTGCCAATCATACATTAATGTGCCTTATAACAAGTCAGGCGATTGGCCCATCTAGCTCAGTATTGTCTACAATGACTGGCAATGGCTACTCATGGTTCTCCAGCCATTGTTGGATTGCAGCTCTCATATTCCCTGACTATTGGCCATGCTAGCTGTGGCTGATGCATGGTTGAATCCAACAACGTAAAGCACATCTTCTCTACTCCTTTAAAGTCCTGAAGTGTAAAATCATGGATTGGATAAGTTAGTTGAACTTAGGTTTCATTGAAATTGATAACACAAGTTAAACATGACTGACTTCAGTTTCATTGATCTCAATGAGAACCGGTTCCTGCAAACCAGCAAAGTGAGGTTAAATGTATTTCTGGTAATAAGAAGCAGCTGGTGCTAGTAAAACCTTTGAAAATAATAATAACAAATTAAGCTAAATGTGGCTTTATGTTTTATCAAGAAGTTTGCTCCCACCCCCCAGTCCCTTCGGTTCTCTTACCTAAATTGCACTTTCCTTTCTCCATCTGGTAGCCCAGGGAACAAGTGCAATGGAATGAACCTTGTGTGTTAGTACATGTGGCGAAGGCCGGGCATGGATTAGACAGACACTCATCTACATCTGAAACAGAAGGAAAAAGCCACAGCCTTTAGAATGGAAGTCCACCAACCCACTTTTCACTGCTGTAAAGCATTGATGTAAAGGGACGGCCATTATTCCTCCTTTACCCGTACTGCAGTCCTCTCCCTGCCAACCAGGTGAACACTGGCACTGGAATTTGTCCATCAAGTTATCCACAATGCATTTCCCATTATTAAGGCAAGTCTCTGCGGTGCACGCATTAGCTGTGAAATAAAGCATTTGAAGAATTAAGTCAGGATCAACAGATGTGACCAAATTCACCTCTGAACACCCACATTCAACAAGCAAGGTAGTGCACTGCACCAGTGGCGTAGCGTGGGGGGTGCAGGGGGGGCCAGCCGCACCGGGCGCAACATCTGGGGGTTAGGGGGCGCAAATCCATGGGTTAGGGGGTGCAAATCCACGGGTTAGGGGGCGCAAATTACTTGTCTTGCCCCGGGTGCTGACAACCCACGCTACGCCACTGCACTGCACCACATGAACACAAAAGCTTCCTCTTCTGATACCTAGAACCAACAAGCCAAGCCGAATAGACTATACGCTGCTGGGGTGATCACTCTCCAAAACCATCCAATGAATGGCTACTGCTGGTTTCCCAAAACACATGGAGAACTAGCTTCCACTCATCCTGCTGATCTGAGTCTCACTTCTGGCATTCTGAAGATGGGGTACCTCTGGAGCATTACCAGCAATGGGCACCTTCAAGCCATAAAGAAGTGGTGCGCTTCACAATGTAGCCTTACACCTTGGAGACAGCCTACATCGCAAACATAATTTTGTGCAACAGGCAGGCACAGCAGAAAGGGCTTCAACCATAGGTCCTTGCCAATATGGCCAGCAAACACTGGCACACTCTATTAACTAAAGGAGTAAAGGCATTACAAAATAACTATAGTACATAACTGCAACAAGAGGTTGCATTGTAGAGAGCTCCAGGGTTCTAGAGAGATGGAATAGCCATGCCCTTTTTTCTGCAGATTCCATTTTATTATTCTAGATGATCCTTCCCCCACCTCAACAGACATTCAACATTGTGTGGACACTGCTGGGTTGTTTTGAGACAGGTGTTACTGCGTCCCCTTTCAGTTTCATCCCCTATAGATGCTTTATGTGTGTGTGTTTTTTAAAAACTTATCCCCCCCCCCCCAATCTCCAAATAATTTTTGATTCTGAGCTCCGGAGTAGATGGTTTCTGCTTTTTGTAGAAACGCATAATCACTAAAAAAAAAAAAAAAAAATCTACCAAATGAATTCCCATCCAAAAGTGCAATGATACAGCACCATTAAATCCACTTTTCGTGTTATACCCATTTCCATCATTTCTCAGAAAAGGCTTACCTTTTCCACGGGAAGCTGGAAATGTCCTTGGACTTCCTCCCCGTGCAAATGTAGTGGCTTTGGTGGGAACCAGTGAAGCAGAAACGGTCCCTGCAGTGGTTTTGCTGGAAGGAAACATTTTGGGAGGGTGGGCAGTAGTGGCTCTGGAATCAGTGGTTTTAGAAGCAGTGGTAGTGCTCGTTTCCATCCCTTTTGTGGGAGTTCCAGTGGCATAAGATGGCGTCTTGGTGGGAAGGGGAGGACGTACTTTCTGAGGCTTTGTAGTGACCACATAATCCACGCTTGAGGCCAACGTAGGTAATCCTAACGTTGTGTGTGCTATATTTACAAGGTTCTTTCCTGCAGTTACCCCCACCAAACTGAAGGCATCCTCTAGAGTGGTTGTATATGGCAACGAAGAAGTTGTTGCTTTGGCTGTCTCTGAAACTGTGGTACTCTCGGCCCTGTACGTGGGAGACGTAGTCGGAACAGGAGGCATTTTTCCAACCCTGGTCCCTGGGAGAGAAACATTTTGCCCCTCTGAGCCCTTGGTTTCATCTAGGGATACTGTCATAGGTGACAAGTGGTCTGTGAGCTGTTCAGTAGTTTGGGTCAGAATAAGAGACGATCCTGTTGTCCCCAGATCAGTGCTGTCCTTCAGTGGGTATGTCCCAGTCTGGTTGCTGAACGGCCTGTTGGAACTTCCAGCTGTGGGTGGGTCTGTTCCAGTTGTCCCTTCAGATGCAGCCATAGAAACACTGCTTTCCAAAGACTCACTAGGCTGCAGCAACGACAGTGTTGAGGAAAGAGGAGGCAATAAAGATGAGGATGGGGGCAGCGTGGGCAGTGCTGTTGGCAACTGCCTGCGTGAAAAAGTTGGCAAAAGTGTTTGAGGGGAAGGTGAAAGCAGGGATGGGAAAGAAGAAGAAGACAATGGAAGAGGGGATTCTGAGGTCGAAAACAGAGTTGGCAGCTGAGTGGGTGGAAGTGAATCCTGTTTCAGTGACGCTGAAGAGGAAGGTGTGAATGATAAGCCGCCAGCAGGTGTCAGTTCGGATTTCGAATATAACTGAGTTGCATGCAGCTCACTGACTGTGGAAGAGTAGGCCGGTGTTTTCAGGGCGTGTACAGACAACGGTTCTGTTGACGGTGTGGAGAAACCCATGTTGCCGGAGGACATGTTGCTTCCTCTGATCTGGGTCACAGAAAATGAGGACCGTGCTGACTCTGAAGGGCTGGAAATTTCTGCATAAAAAGTGGAACTTTCTGATGAGTCAGCTGATGTGCTGCTTTTGGGAATAGACAGTAACGTCCTTTCTCCGCCCCTTGTGAAAGTGGTTGAAATGTACGTGCTGTCAGTATGAGAAACAGAGATTATTTTTCCAGTGTCAGTGCTACTCATTGGCTGGTAGTCTGTTCCAGTGTCTAAAATACAAGCAAAAATTATTATTAATTCTTAGCATGAAATTTCTACTGATACAGATTGGGGCCCCCAATAACAGTAATAGTTTCAGATTCCATATGTAATAAAATTAAAACAAAACAAAAACAAAAAAAATCCATAAAAGTTTCATTTTTTAAAAAAAGCCTCAAGGTGGCAATTATTGGTAACTTCCGTTATTATTTTATATGAATTCGTGGCCATGGGAGGTTTGATGGCTTATGTTACAACTGTACACAGAGAGAAAAAAATCCTAGGCAATAATCATGGTAGGAAGAAATATTAACAACAATTAACTAAGACAACAGTAGGCTATATCCTCTTCTTGTTCTTACTGAGAACAAGTGACTATTGAAGTAACTCACAATATTGGACTGAGCTTCTGCATAAAATGAGCTGTAAATGCATTATTTTATGTTGCCAGCTGATAAGGGATGGTGAGTAAATATCATTAAACCAAATGGGATTTACTTATGACTGGACATGCATAGGATTAGGTGTTAAGACTGCACTATACATGCTTATTCAGTGTAACCCTACTGGGGGTTACACTCAAGGAAGTGCCCACAGGATTTCAGTCCAAAACTAACCCTAACCCTTTACATTTATTGCTTCATTTCGCTTTTCTCTTACACACTTTTTAAAAAGTGCCAAGGATAGCTTATGACAATAATAAATAACTCCAAACAAATTCCTTAAGTAGTATTCACAGAATTAAATCCAAACTTTTCCCCCTTAAATCTCCTAACTAATATCAACAATTACTTCATCCTAACCTCCTAAAGATTTGGAGAAATGTTTTGAGCTCTAAGATTGGCAGGCTTTTCTGGGAAATAAATTCCAGAGAATTCATTCAGCTCTTCTAGTCCAGAATGCTCCCAGCTGGGGACCTGATGAACTCACAAATCAGTCTGTTCTCTGAGGTCACCCTGTAAGGGCCACTTTCAGAACAAACCTTGGTTTCAGCTCATGGCTTGAGCAGAGTGAGATATAACCACGAGCCCAGGTTTGGACATATCGAGAAATCAAACCATGGCTTTGTTCGCAGCAGCAGTAGGACCGGGAACCTGCACATTTGCTTGTTTGCACTAAGCTTGGCTTAGTGTTACTTGTGGATCACTGTGGACATCCAGTAATTGTTGGTCCCAAGAACAAAAAGACATACACAAAAGCAATACCTTTTACAGATTCATCTTCATTCAGTTTCACCAACAAGAAATAATAGTTCAATGAAACTTGTTGCCTTGTCTTGTAAAGCTTACATGCGCTTGAAGAATATGCAATTAGGGTGATAATTGTGTATTGATAAGTGCTGGCAGGTAAAGCAGGGTACAAAATAAAAACCAACCTGAAGGTTCACTTTGGAAGGAAGAGTAAGTTGGTATCCTGGATGAGCTGAAGTTTTGGAAAGACTCAGTTGAAGGCCCAGAAGTATCAAAACCTTTTACTGAGAAGTCAGTCCTTCTAGAGTATACTTCTGACGAGGAAGGATTTAGTTCTGAGCTGTTGGACTCTTCTATATATGAAAACGTTCTTTCAGTAGCTTCAGCAAACATATTGTTAACTATGGATTGTAGAGTTTGTGCGTCTCCTTTGCTGAAAGTTGCTGAATGGTAAGTGCTTTCAGTGTAAGAGTGTGAAATGCTTGCGTCACTCATTGAATGATGACTACTTCCAAGAACTGAAAGAGGAATTTGAAAATGAAATTTTAAAATTGCACTTACAGCATATAACTTCACTATCAGAACCTGTATTATTTATAATATCACATTATTCATAATGTGTAGTTACTAGATTTCGGTAAAGTGAATTACATCCTGCCCCATTTTGAAGGCATATGGTTTAAGGTGATGCCTACAGATCTGCCAGTGGAATACTGCAAATAGTGACATTTCATTGGTTCATACTGTACTCCAAATCCCCTTTTGCTGCAAAAAAACCCAAATTCAAATGTCATGCTCTGAACAAATTATACAGTTCATAACAGAAATGCTTGTCATGAGATTGATAATTTGTAAGTGTGTATGCATACAGACACACACACACATCTACCTATGCATACGTAATATATACATGAAAATAAAACTCTTTAGAATTCTAGGGTGTTTACAGCACGTATAGACATACATAATGCAAACTATGGTGAGTACTCTTTTTCCTAAAGAAAACTCACTTGACAAATCCTTTGGTGAAGATGGGGACGTTGGAACTTCAGAGGAATGCTGAAGCAGGTGCTCAGTAGAAGATCCAGCGGATTGCACTTCACTTTGTGAGACATTATGAGTTTCTCCTCCGGAATTCAAGCTCAGGGTCAGATCTGAAGACTCGGAAGTTTCAGTATTGTAAGTGGTACTGTCTGTTGCATCAGGAGATGTGCTGTTATCTGGTAAAGACCGTGAGGTCCTCTCTCTACCATGCATGAATGTAGTTGACAGGTATATGCTGTCTGTAGAAGCCCCAGAAAGCCTTCTTTCCACATCAGACACTTTAACTGGCTGAAGACTGCTTCCAGTACCTAAATCGAAACAGAATACAGCATATTTTTCTGTGTATAAGACAACCCCTATTTTTTTTAACCCATAATTAAGAAATCAATATTTTAAACATCAAACAGAACAACTTTGAGATTTTTTGAGGGAAGCTGGCTGCCCACGCCAGTCAGAGCCTGAATCCCTGTGCATTCACCATCCATGTATAAGACAACCCCCAATTTTTGATTAATTTTTTAATAGAAAAAACCTTAATCTTATACACAGAAAAATACGGTAGTTGGGGAAGAGGAAAATACAAATTTCATATGCATCCCTTCTTTGAATTCCTTTAGGTGTTCGTACTTCCTGTCAAAAGTACAGCTTCTTTTGATTATTTTAAGTATGAATACTTAAAAGTCATAATAATACAGCTGATCCTCAAAGGTTTTCAACTAATGCCACACAGCATGATTACAATTCAAATAAAAATGTTGTTAGTTAGGCTTAAGTGCTCACTTCTTATATCCTTTTGATATAGGCAAAAATTATTTTGATTTTAATGAGACTTGAGAATGTATTTGGCTTGGTGGCCGCCAGTACATGTTGGGTCTAGAAATAGAAAATCAGATGACTACATCACACTATTTTTTATGGTTCCATGGAGTTGGAGTATTTTCATAAGTCTGAAGTGGAATGCAGACTAGCACAGAATGTTTTTAATGAAAAAATGATGCAGAAACTGGACAGTGGGCATTTGAAGTCAGCGGCTATTTGATATGCTTAACAGTGTTGCTATACAATCAGAAATGCTGACGAGCTGCATTTTACATTGCGTGTAATTTCATAGATCATAATAATAGAGTTTTCAAAGATGGAATACAAAGAATGGACATGTGCCAAGGAAACAATTGCATGAAAGCCACAATAATTATTGTTGATGCTATTATTACTATTTATTATTATTATTATTATTATTATTATTATTATTATTATTAATCCCTCAGCCTTCCTCCCAAAGGAGCCTAGGCTGGCAAATATGCAAGTGATAAAACAATTAAAACATCTAAAATAATTGCAATGCAGATGTAGACCGGGAAAGATATCTCCTTAAAAGGCTTTTTGGAAGAGGAAGATCTTCAGTAGGCACTGAAAAATTGACAGAGACAGTGCTGTCTAATATTTAACAGGAAGAAATTCTAAAGGGTAGATGGCACAACACTAAGGGTCTGAGTCCTATATTGCCAAAGAGTCAAGCTGTTACCCAGTTTAAAAATGGCATATCTTTTAAGCAGCAGAAATTGCTGCACCTAAGGGCAACCTCACATTTTTTAATCAGGTATGAGCAGACTTCAGATGTACTATTTTGTAGTATGTTTCCCCCCTGGAACTTGAAGTCCACCACATGCGAAATAGCAGTAAAAATGCAAAATAAGAATTCTTCTGAACACATGCCTAGGAATTTGTTGTGCAGAACTGCATTCCTTTCACACAGAAATCCAGTCCTGGTTTTCCCTTAAGTTCTCTCTATTTCAGCAGCCCAGTTTGCAGAGGGGGGCTACTGGTAACTCCTGCTTTACACGATAAGCATATTTGTTCCATGTATAGCAGGGGCTCCAGTTGCATGTACTTGTGTGTGTGAAGACATACATGCGTTATGCACATTTTTATATGTTTCGCCACAGGAACCACAAATGTGTACAAAACACTTTGGCTGTGTACACATTATACCTCTAAAGCATATTTGAATCACATTTCCTCTCTGAAAGAATTCTGGGCATGGTAGTTTGTTAAGGATTGCTGGGAATGGTAACTCTGTGAGGTGTAAACTACAGTGCCCAGAATTCTTTGAGAGAAAGAATGTGTTTTGACTGTGCTCTAAAGGTATGTGTGCACAGGACAGTTAAATAAAGTGTGGATGTGTCACAAAGAGCAAAGTTACAGTCGTTCATATTCATGTGTATAATACAATAGTTAAAAGCTGACTGTTACTTTAAAAAGGAAGAAATAAGGAGAAGATTATGGAGAAAACTACATAGACAGACAGGAAACAAATGAATGGCTACGTCTCAAGCCGATTTCTAACTGAAGCAATAACAAAAATGGAAAACTCACTTGAAAGATCTATTGCAGAAGATGAATAGGCAGAAGTTTTGGAGGAATATGTAAATAAATGCTCTTTTGAGGACTCATTGAAATCCATCTGGGTAGATGGGAAACTTTCTTTTCCACTTTGGGCTGAGGTTGACAAGTTCTGGGTTAAATCTAAAGAGCTGACATTTTCCAGATCAAAGGTTGATAGCTCTGTTGCATCTGTGGATTTGCTCTTGATAGTTAGAGATCCTAATGTCCCATCTCCACTTTTGATGAATGTGGCAGTAGAGAACGTACTCTCAGTCTGAGAGACCCTTTCCTCTGTACCAAAGTTGCTGAATGTGTGCTGGCTACTCCTAACATCTAGAAGAGAACAAACTGGAATTAGAACTTTGTCTACAAGTTCAGACTAAAGTTATGCACATACATTAATCGTGCAACTGTATGCACATTTACTCAGAAGTAAGTCACAATGTGTCCAATGGGGTTTATTATCTTGTAAGTGTGTTTAGAATAGCAGCCTATTATAAAAATCATGATTCTCAGTTTTCTAGTTTATCATTCTAATGTCACTGTCATCTCATCCAAATACAACTTTCTGTATTATTTTTTTAATGATATGGAAATGTTTTACATTTAAGGAGAATTTGCTTATTTAGATTTATTCTTTGGTGTTCATTTTTTTAAAAAAACAACAAACATTCTGTAAAGAGAAAAGAAAAACACAATGAGCTGGGAGCTTTCCCACGAGCTGGGCAAAATCATGTATCCCCTATATAAAATAAATAGTTTCTTTAAAAAATGTGCCATAGTGGCCACCTGCTTTTCATCTTACCTAACCTAATTTAAAATTTCCAATCTAGTACCTCATTATGGCTTCATCTAGCCAATCCAATTATAAGAGGTAGTCACTATCCTACGTCTCATTATCTCTGGCATGGTCTTAGTTGGGCAACATATTACATTTAGGTCAATGGAATTAATCAGTAGAAAGTCTAATAAGCTAAATTACTAAAGCTAAAATGTGGATTTTTCCATTTGAATTTAACTAGAGCAGAGGCCACAACTAGTGAGATGTTCCAAATCAAAAGCAGAGAGGTATGTGCCACCTATAGCCTTGCTTGTGTCACTTAAGAGATCCTAAAAGCCCATCTTTGCTTTTCACAAGAGCGATGGAAGAGTACATATTAGGTAAAAATTTCCTTTTTCAATACTGTCTTGAGTTACCCAGACCTTTGACTCAGGAAGACACTGCCAGGGTAGGAATGCTATGCCCCTGGGGCCACTGTGAGCCTAACAAGAGACCCGGTGAGAGAAGTTATTATCTTTTTACAGCACTGTTCCTACAGCAGCTTCCTTTTCCAAGAGTTCCAAAAGCCAGAGTCTGCTAATGCCATCTGTCCAACGAGGCCTACAAGACTCAAAAAATCACTTGCAGGAACTTCCTAATTGAGTTGTTTTAGACTATTTTAACTGTGGTAACCATTTACTATGTGTGCTGCTTCTTAAATAAAATGACAGTTGGAAGCCACTCCCCATGTGGATTGCTGATACTGTTTTGAGATCATCTACTCCAGCAGTTACTATGAATGAATGCACAACACTGGCACTCAGATGACAAGCCACTTATAGGTCACATTCACATCATGTGTTTAAATCACATGGCTCCCCTCAAAGACTCCTGGGAACTGTAGTTTGTTAAGTGTGCATTGTAAATTACAGTTCCCAGGATTCCTTGGGGGAAAGCCATGTGCTTTAAATGCATGGATATTATGTCCCTCGCATGGAAGTGTCACCACATGGAAGTGTTCATCAGTGAACTCAGTGTTAACGCTGTAACTTATGAAGTGGCCCTGGAGTATGGCGAAAAGAAATGGTTTTCAGAGCAGGTGATGAAAAGGCTATACTCCTTATGGGGCTCAACATCCCTTTAGAAAGTTTTCCATTCCCAAGTCAAGCCGCAGAATAGCTCGCCACAGGAGTTGGGGCCACAACGGGAAACGTTTCCTTTTACTCCAGCCCACTCATGATCGATAGCAGCCACCATGGAGTGTGTGGAAAGTCCCAACATTATTGCCCTGGCTCATATGGAGACTTATATAAACAATACCACTGAGAGGGAAAGGACACTTACCACACGGATGCTGATTTCCAGGGAGTGTGTAATCTTCAGATCAGCCCTTAGGGGGTGATGGGTGGGGCTGGAAAAGGGATGTCATAAAAGGGCTAAATTGTTCAAAGGTGTCCTCTAAGCACAAACAAGAGTCCCCAGGGCTATAACGCAAAGTTTATGTGAACGTTCTCTCATTGTCTAGGATCGGGAGCAATCCCCTCTTTTTCCACAGGAAATTTGGTTTTACACCAGCCAAGGCAAACCAGTGCTCTCAAATCTGTAACAAAACAGAAGATCTTAATTCTTTACCTTTTGCTTCTGAAGGGGACTGGGAATGTGTAATCGCTGCTTCAATAAAATCAGTGTCCTCTGTTGACAAATTCGTCTGTCTGGTCTGCCCCGGAGTCAACATGTAAGAAGAATTAGGGAGGGCTGAAGAGCTGGAGATTTCAGTATTACCGGTGATGGACTTTTGTGTTGTGTTCTGAGAAATGCTGTTGTTGCTTAGCGTTTGTACTGTCCTCTCTCCACCTCTGTCAGGTAGAACTGAAACAGGTACACTGACAGTATGAGAACTAGAAATACTCATCTCTCTATCTGAGCTGCTTGCTGACTGGTGATCAAGATCTTCAGTAGCTGAAACACACAACAGTAAAAAAAAAATGACGTATGCCATCTCCAGGTATAGAAAGAGTATCTCAAGTTTTATTATGTAGTTTTCTTATAATCATGCAGATTCGAATGGAAAAAATGAAGGGAGGCATGCGCGCTGCAGCCCAATAAAAATAATGAATGCCTAGATTAATGGTTGAATTCAAAAAAATCATTGTGCAAGAGGAATGGCTTCCACCCACACAACAGAACTTTCCCTCCTCTCCTCCCACACTGTGCCCCCACACCAAACCCAAATCTATTCTGATGGGTTGCTCTGATTAGGAGGGTTCAGAGTCCATTGGAGGCGAGATGGGAAGCTCCACTGCGAGAGCAGAAGTCATTCCACTCACACAAATATTTAGTTGGAAACAACCCATTGTTTTATGACAAAAAAAGTTTAATGTTTTTTGTACATGGTTGGTTTTTATTTCCAGTTGTCATCGTAACATTGGAAACATTGATTTGGATTAAATACATTTTATAGCAAAAATTAATAAAAAGCATCTTTTTTGGTCTTTTTTCTTTCAAGTATATATATACCATGTTAAGTACCTCCATACTTCATTAATCCATTCCTCAATAGTTGGAGAAATTGCTTGACTTCAGTACCTGGTTTTTCAGCTGCTATAATCTCCAAGACCATTTAAAAAATGTCTTTATTTTTACACTTGTTATAGGTTAAAATGCATGTGTGGGGTACATATGCTCTAATTTATTATACTTTTATATTTCCAGTAATCTGAACCATAATTTTTATTTAAGTATTTAACTAATGTACCACTTGAAACAGTTCTCTCTAATATCCACCTTTAATAAGAAACAAGTGTTCCCGTTGGCCACACATTTTCACAAATACCGTATTTTTCGCCCTATAGGACGCACTGTCCCATAAGGCGCACCTAGTTTTTTGGGGGGGAAATAAAGGGGAAAACATTTATTTCCCCCCCAGGCACGGGGCTGGGGCGGGGGAAGCCTGAGCTTCCCCCGACCCCAACCCCCAGAACAGGCAACTCTCCGCAAGCCACGGGAGCCCAGCGCTGGGCTCCCGCGCCTTGCGGAGAGCTGTGCCAAGCCTGGGCGCGCTGAGCTCAGTTACCCAAAGCCCCGGCGCGACTGCTCAACGCGCCGGGGCTTCGGGATAAGAAGCAGCTCTGCGCAAGCCGGGGGAGCCCTCCCGCGGCTTGTGCACAGCTACCCGAAGCCCCGGCACGACTGCTAGCGCGCCGGGGCTTCGGGATAAGAGGCAGCTTTGCGCAAGCCGGGGGAGCCCTCCTGTTTTCTAAACCTAATTGAGAGCCCGTCCTGTTTTCTAAACCTAATTGAGATTAAAGAGCTACTGTTCAGTTGTCTGCACATTTGTAGGCAAGTTTATTTCCAAACCTCCTTTAGTGGTTTGTCTCTCTAATCTTAGCCTATCTCCTCTTGCTCTCGTTTTTTCGTTTTTTAAATCTATTCATCCTAATGCTTTGGTTTCATTGTTACACCAGGCAAGTGAAACAGTACACTGAGATTTAGAATAAAAGAGATCTCCATGCTTTACCTGTCATTCCCAAAGAAGCCTGGGAAAGTGCAAACGTTACTTCGGTGAAATCATTGTCCCCTGGTGACAAATCCATTTGTCCCGTCTGTACTGGAGTTAACATGTGAGAGGAATTCGTGAGGCCTGAAGAGGTGGAGATTTCATTGCTAGCCATTGTGGATAGTTGTGTTGCATTAAGAGAATTGCTGACGTCTCTCAGTGTCCGCGATGTCCTCTCTCCGCCGCTATCAGTTAGACCTGAAACAGACGCACCGTCTGTGTGAGAACTAGAAATACTTCTCTCTGTATTTGAGCTGCTCCTTGGCTGACCGCTGTTTTCTGCAGCTGAAACACAAGAGCAAGACATTAGATGTGCCATCTGCATGCGCTAAAAGGGCATCACATTGCATTTCTTCCCATAATTATATTCAGACAGCTCTAATGGAAAACAAGTCCATATCCCCTTTTGTCTGACAAAAGCAATGAAGTTCAAAAAGATGGCTTAGAGTATGATGAGAAAGTGTGATCCTGTGTTGAGTCAGTCAAAAGGGTGGTTACCTGTGAGTAGTAGAAAAAGGAGTGAACCTATGACTGTGTGCGTGTAGGGATGCTTCATTTCTGTGCTTTTAATGCCTGCACTGAACTGGGTGCTGCTGTAGAGGGCGCTCTGGTGCTTTTGGGTCTGGGAGACAGAGCCCAACAATATTTGAGGAACACAGGTTTCCTGTTTCTGAGCTATAAGGCATTTGCTCTTTTTCTCTTCATTGCTCTTCATATATTCATTGCTAATGTTTGGACATCATCTTCACACCAAACAAGTGAAACAGTGCTCCAAAACCTGTAATAAAAGAGATCTTCACCCTGTACCTGTTGTTTCTGAAGGAGCTTGGAAATGTGGAAGTGCTGCTTCAGTGAAATCATTGTCCTCTGGTGATGAATCCATTTGTCCAGTCTGTACTGGAGTTAACACATGTGAGGAACCCATGAGGCCTGCAGAGGTGGAGACTTCATTGCTAGTGGTTGGGGATATATGCGTTGCATTAAGAGAACTGCTGACATCTCTTAAAGTACGTAATGTCCTCTCTCCACCCCTGTCATTTAAACCTGAAACAGACACATCATCTGTGTGGGAACTGGAAACGCTTCTCTCTGTATTTGAGCTACTCCTTGGCTGACTACTGTCTTCTGCAGCTGAAATAGAAGAGCAAGATATTAGATGTGCCACCAGCAGGTGCTGAAGGTGGATCATATTGCATTTCTTCCCAAAACCGCATTCACACATATTTAACAGAAAACAAGTTAATTGTGCTCCAGTCCCTGCACCAGCTGATAGAAATGATGAAACCTTGGGGAGAAAGTTGGGGTTTAAAACCTTTATAATAAAATCTGAGGGGAAAGTGAAAGTATAAAAGAACTGCTTTGAAATATTCAAAAATATCTACATTTTAGGAAATTCCTACAAGCAGGAGCTTGCTCCACTTTAAACCCAGTGGAATACTGTAAACCCTGCAAAGCTATAGGATTGTGTTATGAAAGGAACCTCTAGTGTGACTCACGTTTCGGGACCAGAAAGGGCAAGAGACTTGAGAAAGCAAAGAACAAGATCTTGGAAAGACGGGGAAGATGCTAACTTTGGCACATATTTCTGAGCAACATATTTTCTCTTTAACTGCAAGGCTCTCACCCACAAGCCAAATTAGGCTCGCAGGGTCTTAATTTGGCCCACAAAGTCATCTCCCAGCTAAGCTTCACCTGCACCACAGCCAAGGCACCTTCAGACTTGCTCTGCAAAGCACATCACAACTGTGGCATGCAATGTTGGCGGAGGGGATTGACCAAAGGAAGCTGGTGTTACTATTGTGATGCAATCCATTTTCAGCTGAAAGCTCCTCCTCAGAGTGACACTATACCTCTATGCATTATTATAACAAGACTTTAATAAGGCAGCATTTGATAAGACACAACCATGATTATTTACCCAGTCAACTTCCAACAGACATTGTGTATTTCAAAGAGCCCATTTCCATTAACTGAGCTATGTCTTCAGCCCTTTTGCAGCAAGGATTGTGTGGGATGTGAAACACAAGAGCAGTCAAGTACAACATTCCTAGAGTGAACATGTTTAGACATGGGGAGGGATGTTTGTCCAGCCAGCAGGTAAACTTCCTGTTTCCCTCTGGGCTGGGACAGACTTCCTCTACATGTGACTAGAGGTAGGTGTGGCCTCACCTGTGCAGGTAATGACAAAAGCACAGGGCAGGGCAGCCATCTCTCTCTCTTTCACCACATGCATTGAAGAAGCAACATCTGCTGAGTGAAAGATGCGCTCTTGGCTTTCAGCCAAGAGAGGACAAAAGGACTGTCTTCTTATAAGATAGATTCCAAATGTATGTTACTTCATTAAGCTTAAGCCTGCCTTCTGGGATCTGATTGTGAACAGAATGTGAGTAAACTCTTTTTATACTTTAGTAAAAGACTGTGCCGTCTCTTCTATTTTATGAGGGAATAAGGGGAAATTACCAGAATAGTTGTAGAGGTTTTAGCGAACCTGAGCAAACGCTGCCGTTGCAAACTTAATATAAAGGGGAATGTTTTACTCTGCTGAAATTGGGGAACTTGTTAACACAAGTTGGATAAGGATATAATCAGACAATATATCCTTTCCTGCATCCCTGAACATTCCCCCAGATTGCTGAGCTACAACCATCGAAGTTCAGGATAAGATTGTGGCTAAATGGTAGGCAAAAGGAAGTCAAAAGCCAACAGCTATTCCAAAAGCCCTCACTCAGACATCCCACGAAATAATATTGCTGGCACGTAAGTATCCCCACTGAATACCCTTGTTCCCAAATAAGGAGATGGCCTCTTTGCCAATAAATGGAAGCAGTGCTCCCAAGTCTTGGTATCTCCATTCACTCACTCTTTTCTTCCTACTAGGTCCCAACCCAAAGAATGCACAGATTTCATCAGCAGAATATGAGGCAGCCAATGCTTCTTCTGCCCATCCCTTTTTCACTCTACCACTGCCTGTCTCACTTGTTGGTTTTCTCCCTTTTCTGTTCTTAGCAATGAAACCAGAGCTAAGTCAATGATCAGTAGTAAACTCCACCACCACCTGGAAGAGAAACTGACAGTGGGGCAATTGAATTGTGTTGCTTTCTTGTTTTACTGTCCTGGGCTCCTTTGGGAGGAAGGGTTGGGTAGCAAATTAATAAAAGAAATAAATTGGGAAAGGCTATTCAAGAGGTGAACAAATAAAATCCCAGCTTGGATCAACAGGAAGCAATAAAATGGGTAAAGAGGAAGTGTTCCATTTAAAGGCACAGAAGTTCTGAAAAGCATTAATAGTGCTTTGCCAATTGCTGGTGCTAAAACTGTGCCTCCTTACAGGGTGGGAGGTGGGAGTCAGAAAAAACATGGGAAGAAATGTGAGTGAACAAAAGATGGTGATTCTAAAGAAAAGGGATACTGTGGAAGCAGTAGGATTTTCCCCACATTGCATCTTTTCCACTTTTGTCTTATCAGGATTCACCAGTCTAGAACCTAAACCAACTCTCCAAAATTCCTGGTAAATTTCTTCCTTTGCACAACTATTAAAAACATAGAAACCATCTTCCCCTTTCCATCTACCTTTTTTCTATGAGTGGAAAATATGTCTTCCAGTGGTTACTAGTCATGAAACCCCAGACGGGAACCTCAGTCTTTACCAAAAGTATACTAGCCATGCTGATGACAAGGAACGGATAGCTTCATCATGCTCTACTTTATGAATTTCAGTGAGGAATATTACTATCCACCATCAACAGACTACTACCATGGCATAGAACGACAACTGTTTTGATTTCATAAAATATCAACATAGTTTCTGTTGTGATTTTTAAACGACATGCCAAGAATTTAGTCCAGGCTTCCTCAACCTCGGCCCTCCAGATGTTTTTGGCCTACAACTCCCATGATCCCTAGCTAGCAGGACCTGTGGTCAGGGATACTGGGAATTGTAGTCTCAAAACATCTGGAGGGCCAAGGTTGAGGAAGCCTGATCTAGTCCTCAAATCATAACGGTGACTTGCCTTACCACTCCTGGAGAAAAACCCCTCAAATTAATCATAAACAATCCTTTGCATTTTGGAACATACTAGAGAGCTTAAAGTTTTCACATCTATTATCTCAGGAATACTTTCAAAAACCCTGCAAGATAGCCAAGTATCATCCCAAAATCTGAGATGCAAGGAGGCTGAGAAATAGTGGCTTCCCTGTCGCCACCAATATTTGCTCAGCTGAGATAAAATCTGCAGTAACTTCCTGGCTCACAGCTTACACGGCATTACACTACAGCAGTTCTAAAACAGTATAATGCTATTATTTCTCTATGGGAATTCATTAAGAAGTAGTCATTTGGAACAGAAAAAACAACAACATACTAGTCTTTGGAGGCAAGTAAGACTGGGCAAGCCGAATCCTTGCTGAAGAATCAGGAAATTGTGTGACCTTTGATGTGTTACTTCTTCCTCTGGAATGTGTTGCATGAGACGGGAACTGGGTTCGATCAGGAAAGGTGGTGACTTCCCTCTGAGAAACTGGGTCTTTTCTTGATGAATCAGTCAGAGCGACACTGTCTGTAAGAAACTGTGAAGTCCTTTCTGTGCCTCTGTTGGCTGTTGTTGAACTGTCCATGCTGATTATATGCAAACTGGATGTTGTGCTGTCTGCATCCCACATTCTATCTATATGGTGGCTGCTCCCAGTAACTGTAAATATGAAATGAGAAAATTAAACCCTATCAGGCTCTAACAATTTGGTATTTGAGGTGGAACCATGGCTTCCATCCATCTGATGTCTTGAATTACATCTGGTGTCGAGGGCTGTACAGAACTTGCAATAACTATATTATACTTGGGCATTACACAAAAAAGCAACTGGAGGGTAAATCTTGCAAAATAGGCGAATATATACAAAATTCGTTATTTGCATAAATGTATGCAGGTTCAGCTTTGTGTGGCATCTTATTCATACCTTTCCTTGAAAAGAGGGATGTCTCAGATTCCATTTGTTTTCATTTTCAATGAAATTCAACTAAGACTAGCTACAAACATGCATAATTTAATGATCACAAACACCATTAAACACCTTTATGTTTGGACATCTAATCGTTAACAAAGGAATGACCATAGCCTTTCAAATTAATCTGTGCCTCATCCAACTTCTCCTTATTCTTACACACACCCATTCAGCTTTATTGTTTCAAGTATTTTCCCAGGGTTTGACAGTCCATTCAGATACAAAAAGACCTTTGATGGTGGAACTCACTTGGGTGATTATCCTCTGAAAGTGAAGAAACGGGTGTCCTGGGAGAATGTATCCTCAAAGTCCCTGTTTCAAATCCAGCAATATCCAAGGAACTTGGTGAGGTATCAGCTCTCCTGGCCTGCATCACTGAAGATGACTGCTGAGCTGTATCTCCAGACCTGATCATTTCAATATAAGCAGAGTTTCTTGTTCTGGCTGTAGACACAGAAGCACTGTTGGTTATCGTCCACAGTGTCCTTCCTTTGACACTGCCAAGGGCACTGAAGGCATCTGTACTGTGTGCATGAGAGCTGGAAGTCCTTGTTTCGATGTTGGAACTTTCGCTGCTCATAATGGCTGGAAGGGAGGAAAAAAGATCATTAAAACAGAAGCAAAACCAGGTCTGATCCTAATTACCCTGGACAAGTCAGAAATTTATTAGCGGACAGCAGATGGTTGTTATGTCTGTGTGTGTTTGGGCCCAACCTGTGCTTATGTGTGCGCATGTGTGAACAAAAACAGAGAGGGAGGGAGAATGTATGTATGTGCATGCCCATGTGCCCCCTCCGTCACATCTCATGTGAATCATCTTGGGTTTCCACTCATTTCTCATTTCAGACTACCAATAGCAATGCAGCAGCAAAAAATACCGGGCATTAATTTTTTCATATCATCCCAGAGCCAATAGTTCTCTAGCAACAGACACTACACCACCACAGAATCCTTTGTTTTCATATCCCCTGCCCCTGGCAGTCATAGCTGCATGAATTACTGCACTTTGGAATCTATCCCAGCTTTGTAATTACACCCTGTTGACCTAATTTATCCTCCTAATTATTTTTAACATCTTTCCAAGAGACCATGGGTTGGCTGCAAACAGTTGGTGATCATCACCAGTGGTGATCATGCTTTAGCGAAGCCCACGATCCTTGCAAGTTAAGAACATAAGAGCATAAGAATAGCTCTGCTGGATCCAGCCAATGGCCCATATGGTCCAACATCCTGTTCTCACAGTAGCCAGCCAGATGCCTTTGGGAAACCCACAAGTTATCCATATGTAAAGATGTTTCAGCTTAAACACAGAGACGGGGAGATGTGCTTTCAGATAATGTATTCCTGGATTCAGAATCTCTTCTAGGACCATACAAGGCAAAGCCAAGTCTATTCTCATAACAACAGTGGTCTGGCAAACTGTGTCCTGTAGGTTCCCTTCATCTGTGAGAAGCCTGTGTGTTCGGTTACTGTTATCAACATTCCAGAGCCAGCACACATGAGTGTCCAGAGTGCTCATCAGTGACACAGTGAGACAGTGTCACACCAACAAATCATGCCCCCAGACAACAAGCTGCTTGCCGGGGCCAGCTTGCTCTAGAAATTCGAAAACCTAGCAGGCTGTGCAGCACATGCATTTGTAACTCAATGCCTGGAATGTAATGTAGACCATAGTCCCTTTTTAGCAGCACTCAAGCAGAAAAAGTTGGGTATGCATGTGGGCATGCAAAAATGTATGCGCCTTCCATCCCCCCTTCCAAATGTTTTGAGGAACGAGCCATCAGACTTAACTGCTCAGTGACACACTAATGCCTTATCCGGGTGGAATCACATTCTCTTTTGTGACACAGAGGTTCTGGAAAGTGTTGATAGTCCTCCCACACAATTTTCCCTTTAAGGTTGTGTTATGTTTTCTTGCTTGTTCTCTCACTCGCTTCCACTTTCTCTGTGTGTATATCCATGTGCACATATACTGAGATGTAGTCAGAATTTTAAAGAGTGGCATCATCAAAACGGTTATGTATCATCTATACCAGCTATGGCCAAACTTAGCCCTCCACCTGTTTTGGGACTACAATTCCTATCATCCCTGGCCACTTGTCCTGTTAGCTTGGGATGATGGGAGTTGTAGTCCAAAAACAGCTGGAGGGCCAAGTTTGGCCACCACTGATCTATACCATCAGTGAACTCATTCTTTGTATCAGTCTTGGGCTGGCCCTGCTGATGCCTAGTTTGTTGTATTTCTGATGCTATACAAGTGGTACTGTTTACCCCTAATTTTAGTTGATTGTTTCTATCGTTGTCTTTAGTTACGGTTGCTTTTAAGATTTGTGATGGATGAGCCTCACTGCATTTTATGTATATACAGCCTTAGTAAAGGTTTGGCTCCTTCACGCTCTAGATCAAGTGCATGAGAAAAAAATCCTTATCCTACTATTTGTTTATTAAACTTATATTCCCCACACTGCAAAAGAGGGTAGCAACTGTACAAGTGATAAAACAATTAGAACACCTAAAAAGCAATTCCAATCTGGATGCAATCTTATAACACTGAGGAAAGTAAGATAACAAGTAATAGGAAAACTGGTCTTTTGAGATAGATTAGCTAAGCAGAAGTTACAATGGCCTCTTATATAAGTAACTCCCTCTACACAGAGAGGTAAAGTTCAGTTATAAATTTTTTTGTCACATACAAAGCCACTGCCTCCTGATTTGAGCAGAAAGGGTATCCATCTTCTTCTCTTGTTAAGACAAATTATTTTAGTTGCAATATGAAATTATTGCACAGCCTTCGGTATCTGTGGCTTTCTTCTCGAGTTATAACTACAATATGAGTTGTGATGATTACCAGACTTGCCTATTATAAATGCTACTTCCTCCTACACATTTGTGATACTGTTATAATGCATCGAGCATAAACAGATTCTGCTTTTAACCCAACTTCTGGGTTTCCACTTTAGCTGTTTGACTGGATTGTGAAGTTCTTAAAACAACACATAATGGATGTGATCTATTTGTATAGCACATTACAATGGACTTTGTTAAGTTGTGGGCGAACATAGCATACGACACAGCGATTTCTCCAGAGCAGCTCTTTATTTGTAAGCTGGACAGAACTGAACAGCAAACAGCTCAGCCGGCCTGCTTTTATAGGCAGCCGGCTGTCAACATTGTAGCAACAACAACCCAGGGTTTCCCGCCTAAAATAACTAACGTGGACCTGAGTGAAAACTATCTACAGTATCCCCCTGCTGGCCCAGGGTGAGAACTTCAGTACATAACAGACTTCATCATATTTTTTTTACTCTTGCCACTGAATTTACGGCTGCTATTTACGTTATTTATAAATCAGTCTGGGTTATGTGCAGCCCAACTCCCCATGAACATTTCCTTGGAAGTAGGTTCAAGATGTAAGTTCGTGAAGCTGAGGCTCCAATACTTTGGCCACCTCATGAGAAGAAAAGACTTCCTGGAAAAGACCCTGATGTTGGGAAAGATGGAGGGCACAAGGAGAAGGGGAAGACAGAGGACGAGATGGTTGGACAGTGTTCTCGAAGCTACCAGCATGAGTTTGACCAAACTGGGAGGCAGTGGAAGACAGGAGTGCCTGGCGTGCTCTGGTCCATGGAGTCACGAAGAGTCGGACACGACTAAACGACTAAACAACAACAACAAGTTCAAGATAGTTGCCTTTAAATCTATGAGATGTGTCCATCTGTCAGCAGCACCAGCCCTGCCTTTTCTACCATTCCCAATTATGTGGCTGCCCTGCAGGAGATGGTCAAGCAGACAATGATGCCAACAGTTATTTACCGGGCACTTTCAAGGAGCAGGGCCTTTTCTGTGGTCTCCCCTCCCCTTTATAAAACTCAGTTCCAGGGGGACATCAGGCAAGCCATGTCACTCAGCTCTTTTAAATGAGCTCTAAAAGTGTGCTGTTTTAGAATGGCCTTTGAGGATTAAAATGTGAGATTGGTAGAATGGTTGGGCCATGCATGTCCAATGCTGGTTTCAGCCTATTTTAGTCCGTGTTTAATTGTCTTACTGTAATCAGATTCAGCAGTTTTACTTTTGTATTTTAATGATTGTTGCTAGTGTATTTCAGGGATTGGAAGCCACTTTGTGGGCTGACTGTTCTGAAAAGTGGAATACAAGCCTTTTAAATAAAGTGCAGAGATATCTCCCCAAAATTATGTTCCTTATGTGCTCCAGTTGATTACAGGTTTCGTTCATGCCTCAAACAGCAGGAAGCTCACTAACATTACCATACGACTTAAATCTTTATTTTCACAGAGGTCAAAGGCACATAGACTCTGAATCCTCTGCTCCATTTCTGCAAAGGACAGCCACTAAGACTTGTTGAGGCCTGACCCTACTTAACTTGTATAGTCTGATAAGCTCACAACTCAAATCCTGTTCCTGCTCAATTTGATAGCAAAGCTCAAATTAACTCCCATAAGTGAGACTCCTAAAAAGGGGGATTACTGAATGGAAGTATTGGAATGTGGCAGCTGTTAAATGAAAATATTATAAACATTTTAGGAACTTTAAACCCAACATTTGTAGGGTTTTAAAAAGAAAGATGGCTACCTTTTCTAAATTTCACAGACTCTATGAAATCTATGTATAACAGGCCAGATAGGCTTAATTTATGAGTTAATTATACATACCCCTTTGGTATTGCATGCATCCCTGTTCTGTTAACTTATTTATGGCATCTGCTAACAAGGGAAACTGTATTTTTCATTTCTGTGTATACAGTATTACTATTTTTATTTAAAAAAATGCATATCTGATCTGTAACAGAATACTTTGTATTGGTACAATTATATTATTTTTATTTGCCCCTTCATTTCCCCACCCTTTCCTTTTGTGTGTATTTGTTACTACACTGGGAAAATGAAACAAAACGTTTTTGAAACATTTCTGGGCAGAATATAAAGGCTAACTGGAAAGACTTGCAGAAAGGAATTAGAGAAAAGTGTTTGCTTTTCAGCTAGGATGCCAGGATAAGCAACTCTGCTGAGTAGAGAAACGAAGTTATGAGTTCTGATTTATTCAAATTTTGAATGGTTGAATACTTCCGAGTTCATCTTCTGCAGTTATCCTTTCAAAACACATTTACAAATTAAACATTCAGAGACAAAAAGTGGAAAATTATATCACTCAATAGGTTAAAGATAATCAGCTCCTTCCCCACAATTTGTCCTTGGTAGATTCCACCCTTCAACGGCTACAAAAGTGTATGTATGTGTGTATGGATTGGGGGACACAATCCACTATAAATGTGCTGTTTACACAGCATTATATTTTCAACATTATGATGCACAAGGAATTTGATTAGCAAATTTTATTGAATAAAAGAAGGGATTAATCATTTACTTAGGTTTCTAGTCCTCTCCATCGCAAAGACTCAGGCTGTGCTTTAACAAATTGAAAACATGGATTAAGAAAACAACCATATCGGAACTCTTATCAACAAGACACACATGAGGTGATTGTGAGGCTATGTAGGTAAGGCCTGCCTACCCACCAGCTAAATATTTAGCAAAATTGGGAAATGGCCCGATCAGGATATCATCCCATGTACTGTCAGTCATACATTAGTAGCTGAGTAAGACCACTTCACAAGCTTGCCTAATATACAGTCAATAGAGAGCATGGTTGGTGGGTGTACTTTGGCTCACTCACACTTTAAATTTAAACCTCCCTAATTTACAAGTTTCATAGCTGTAGAGGAACAGTCACGAGAGTACACAACTTTGTTCCCTTCATTTGCTGTTTATTACATTCCCCCGCCCCCTTCCTCAGGACAGTGTACATGGTCTCTCCTACCCCAACCAACACTTTACCCTCACAATAGCCCTATGAGGTAGTTTAGAGAAAGTGACTGGCCCAAAGGTATCCGCTGAGCATCATTTATGAATACAATTTATACTTGGATCTCCCTAAACTATATCCAGTACTCTAGCTTATGCACTGATTCAAGGGCAGAGAATGGGGGGGGGGGGGCATCACACATCTCTAGCAGGAACCATGTCTGTTTTTTGGACCCTCAATCGTTGTGGTCTCTGAAATGAGATGTACATGTTGTACTTAATGCAAATGCCATGTTCTGAAGTGGTTGGTTACTCCCTTCCGTAGAAAGGGTGTCTTCTAAGTAAAGGAGCATCTGGCAACCTTAAAGCTAAAAAGATATGTTATGAGTTCTTCATCTTTCTGGAAATTCAACCGCACTGAACAAAAAGAGAATCTCATGAGAAAAGTAACCGAAACTGTAAAAGTAATGTTTGCAATCTGGCAAAATGCACAGTAAGTCTTCACACTCAAGAGAGAGAGAGAGAGAGAGAGAGAGAGAGAGAGTGTCACAGAAGAAAATCTGTATTCCCTTGTTCCTCAGTCTGTGTAGGAAACCTTTAGCAGTAAGGTTTAGGCTGAAAAGAATAATAAAGAAGACAGTCGGCCTCTCCTGCTTCATGGGGTGGCAGCACACACTTTAGCAGCCCACTCCTTTATCAGCTACTAGGAAAGCAGCTCTCTGGACTGTGTTTTTCAAACACTGCTGCGGATGTAATGATTATGGGTGGAGGCCGTTTTGGAGCCAAGCGAGTTTGTGCTGTGCGAACAAAAGCTTCGGTCCTAAATCTGGACTCTTTCAGTTTCCTTCCGTGTTCTTTGCATGAAAGGAGCAGCACTGAGAAAAATCCTCAAAGCAGAAACCCAATTCTACAGCGTCCTCAGCATGTGGAGAATATTCCTTAAAAAGGGTGCACTGTTTTCTCTGATAGGCAGGGGAATGCAATTAACCCTTTCCTTAGTGGGACAGGCAACCTGTTGAGCACAGAGGGAAACAATGGAAACCACATGGACAGACCACATACAAGTACCACTATTTTTTTAATAAACTGCACCAGCGTGGTCTCATGCAGGCCACACTCTGGCACGTGCGCAGCCACAGCACATTTATTTCACATTATTTGTAAACCTTGAATATTGAGCAACCGGCGGCGCCAAGCCCAGCGTAATGAGCTTTGAAATTCTGGGAATGTCATTATTTTGTCATTTGTTTTGGTTTCTGAGGACAAGTTCACACTTAATAGAGAGAGCTGCCACACACATGCCTTGGGAGCACACACAGGCCACTGGGAAGATCACAGGAAGCACTGGTGCCTTTCATGAGAATCTGTGGTTCCATTTGGGCATATAAATGTGGCACCTGCAATCTGCTTGACTGTAGCATCCTAAAATCAACAACAGTGCTGCATGTTTTGTTTTACAGGTGGCATTTATCAAAATATATACAAATCTGTTTTGGCATCACATTTGTTGAATTACATGCAGTTTTCTCAATACTTCTTATTGACAATCCACATTCCTATTTACTTATGCACATCACTCCATTTGTAGTGTCTCTCCATTTTGTTCCTACTGTGTTCTATACTAGGAAAACAAGCAAGGACAGGACACCAATGCCAGAAACTGGTTTAAATGCACAGGAGAAGATGAGAGCCCTTTAAAAGGGGTAGCCTCCATGCATTAAGAACTCATAATGAGCCAATGCACCTCTAAGGAATTATTAATCACCACCATTATCAATATTATTATGTTCTAAGTCTACAAAAATTAAAAAGTAAGGTTGCCAATCCGTTATTATTATTTTTTGAATAATACTTGAAAGAGGGACTCTCCATGTTTTGTGAATACTAAAAAATGTTCAGCATGAGACCAGCATAAGGGCTGTGTTGGTTTCTGGGCATAGTCTCAATCTACAGCAATATTTTTTCTGCTAACAGACTCCTTTTTATTCAGAATCGTCAGTAGGCATTGGTTTGTTATAAGTATTGTTTTCTGGTGCATAATGAACACCAAGGCGTCTTTCTATAAATTCTGCATATGATTTTGCTTTATTGACGTGCTTTTCAGCTTATCTTCTTGACAGTGCTCAAGATTAGCAAAGTTCATTCTGGTATAAATGGATTTTCTTGCTTGTTTAAAATGTTACACCACCCAGTATCTATATTCCCATTTGGAATTCTCTTGTGAACTCTTTCTGTTCCTGGTAAAACAGAATTGATGCTTTGGGCTTTAATAACAATAAGAAGAAGAACCACAGCCACCACAACAACCAAGGAATAATGTGGATGAGTAGGAATTATGAGAGAGAGAGAGAGAGAGAGAGAGAGAGAGAGAGAGAGACTATTTTGTCACCATTTCAACTTCTACTCATTTCTGATGGCAACATCATCTGAGTCTGTCAGGCAGCTCAGAGAGGAAGTTGACTGGCAAGAGTCCACCGGTGCAGAGTTGCTAGGTCACTGGAACAATAAAATGGCAAGAAAAAAAACATCCTGGCTGCAAAAGGGGCCAGCCGAGAGTATAAAAGGGTGGGTGGAGGCAGGGGGCACAGGGAAACACAATGAAAACCATGGCAGCTCCCTGAATGTGTGGAGAACAGGTTGACTGGGATGAAATATAGTTTCAGGCCTGAGTGATCAGAACATTGCCTGGCAGAGCCTTGGCTGGGTAAATTTTATAGCACATCAGATTTGGATAACTGTAAGGAAATGTCCTTAGCTACCAAAGCGTGCCTTCAGAGTAGGCACGAGGAGGCCATGGAAACTGGATTGTTTTCCATATATGAAGATTTTCATTGTCATCCAAATGCCAAACATGTCATGTTAAGCTAGGGCTCAGATATTCTGCTAGACAGTAATCAGGAAACGTCTACATTCTTATATAACCTGCAACCCACAGGAAAGCTGCAATTAAACAGGAACAGAGCTGAACAATAACACGGACAAAAATCTTTCAACCATTTATAGGATCGGCCAAACAACATGCCAGAGCTGTTCCACATTTTTGACATTTCTGAGTTCAGATTTGGGGTGATGATAACCCCGTAATTTTTATTAGGGTTCTGTGTCTTGAAACTGATAGCTGAGTGCAATTATTAGCACTTTAACCTAAGAATGACATACTAGTACAACCTACAACAAAATGCTGCAGTGTGAAGTGTTCCTGTTCAGTGTGCTGGCCAGCCAGCCAACCAGCCAAAGGATACTCCATTCCTTTTGCCCTCCCTGCCAGTTTTCTATTCCCTACCTGCTAGAACAGACACCTGGAATTATGTGGTCACTGAGAATGCTTAGCCCTCACTGGGCTGTTTGGGGTATTAGTTTTTGGTCTGAGAGAGAGATAGAGAGTGTGTGTAAAACCAATAGGTTTTTTTGAACTTCTTGACATCATTGGATCCCCCATGCATCCTGATATCTCCCCCTCTTGTTTCTGGGCCTCAATTTTGGCTACAATCCTGTCAGCACTCACCAGCAAAGTCTGCTATTAGAAGGAGTGCTAACATACCGAATGAATAAAGGAGCATTTAGGGCTATCTATGATGGTTCAGCCTGGGCTAGACTCCATGGCAGATGTATTTTACTTATTTTTACTTGTAATTATTGCTATTAACTCCGCCTCCCCTTTCCAAGTCTCAGGAGGAGTTTATCCCATTGTGCTCAGCTTGGGAGTCTGTAGAAGTGCTTCTGTGTGCTCTAAAGCCCAGGTTCATATGAGAGGCCACTCCATCATTCCACACACACCCCTCCAAGTTCTCTGAGTTGCACAGAAGACTCTGAAAAAGGTAGGGACAAAACACGGCTAGCAAACCCAAGCCAAAATGTGTGGATGATTCCTGCTTCTGTATAGCCTCTGTATCCAACTACTGAAGCACGATCCAAGGCTCGTGCCTTTGCAGTGATAAGAGTGCTCATTTCCCTTGCTCCACAAAAATAACCATTGGCTTGCAACCTGACATTTTTGGGTGAACTTCTGCCTCCCTGATTTGGGATCTGGGTGTCGTTAGAGCCTGGCTTCACAGAAGTTAATGGCAGGCTCCTACCGACTTTGAGCAAAGCTGGGATTTCAGCCAGGAAGTTAGAAGCAGAGCTAAGAATAGCCTTCAGATCCCAATCCTGCACTTTAAACCCTAATAATACCCACCTTCCTCTTCTTAATATGCGCTTGGAAAGACCATTGTGAGGCCACTAAGTCTGAGAGACAGGGTCGAGTGTCACCCTTTGTTTATCATGGTCTTCCTGGGGTCCTGCTTCTTCCCATACCACAGAATTTAGCAACGCCAGACCACAACAAATGCCTGTTGTGGCTGAAGCAGGTGGGAAATCCAGATACATGGTACTCAAAGCTACTCTGCCCACTAAGCAAGGCCTTATGTGCTTTTTAAACCCTGTTAGTTCTACCCCCACCACAGCAGCTTCAGAAGCAACAGGCCCCGAGCTGTATGTATGTAACAAATTGTTGTTTTTTGCTCGGCTGAATTTTAAGTGAAGATGACAAACAGGCAAGGCACAAATTTCTGCCCTGATAACTCTCCTAGAGATTGCAATTAACCAGGCCTTGGTTTACTTCAAGACCAGGTAGTTTGAGCTAAGAGAAGGTGACTGGCCGAAGGTGACCCAGCAAGTCTTGTGGCTGAGTAGGGATTTAAACCCAGTCCTCCCAGGTCCTTGTCCAATATTATAACCACTACACCACACTGTCTCACACCACATGGTTAGGTCAAACTATATGGTTGCATACCATCTGGGGGAAGCTGCGAGTTTCTGACAGGCTTAATTGCCTGAGAAATCAAGAACTGCATATGGTAGGGAAATGGAAACATACTCCAGAATCTTTTAAGGACATACTAAAGGTTACAGGACAGCCCTTCTCTTGCAACATTAGCCTGACAGGAACTGTCTGTCCCCTTGCAAATACACTTCCAGGAGAGGAAAGCATCTGCAATGGATAAAAAAAAATAATGAAGAGAACAGGCCCATACTCAACTGTGTTTAAGACTGAAATACAGACCTGAAACAGCGTAGTAAATTGGTGTGTGGAAGGGGGAGTTTCAAAAGAAAAATGGCTGGCAAGAGAAGAGTAAAGCTGCTTCTCTGTTACAAATCACCCCCTCTTGAGCATAAGGTGCAAAGCAGAAGCAGCCACCAAGCCAACCTTACACACTGCTGAAATTTAGTCTGAGCTGGTTTGTTGCACAAGGTGCTTCTGCCAGTATGTGACTGAATCCCTCTCAAATGTAGGAACAGCCTGGGAGTGTCCTGAGTGCCGCAAATGCATCAGGAGTGAGCAAGGGGTACCACACTGGGGGTGTCCGTAAGGAAGGCTTAATTAAACACCCTGCAGATGAAGGTCACATAAAGAGGCAAGCAAGTACGATGCAAAGGTCTATCGAAAGGAACAGAGCGATTCTGTGGTTTGGTGTTTTGTTCTTTTAGAAAAAAGGTCAGCTAAGGAAACAATTCTGTGGTACTTAAAAAAAAAAAGGTCAGCTAAGTGAATTAGTCAAAGGGCAATTAACTAAGAGAAAGCCTTCATTAAAATGATCTTTGCATGAAATAACCAGATTTTGTAGTTGAGCAAGCATTGCATTTTTTTCCAGCACAGTGCTGCGCTGCACAGATGTAGCCAGTCTGTAGGCACTTGATCTAATTCAGCCTCATAAAGTCCAATAGGTTTCAGCTAGGCTGGAAGGGCAGGCTTCCTGATTTAAGTGGTCCTCAGGGCATGAGGCGCCAGCCGGGAGTATTCCACCTTCTTCACCTTACCTCCTCCTTCCTTGGAATGGCATCCCGTTCCCCACAGCTCACAGAGAGCGGAACTCCCAAGCCCAGGCCCCTCCTAGGCACATCCTTCCAGTGCATTGTCTCAGAAGGGTGTAGCTGCTTCGGTCTGAACTGCACTTGGATCTCTCGACACCCTATAATTTTCACCTCTTCCCCCTTGACACGAACCATCTTGCCTACTGGCCTAAAGGAGAGAGAAGATGGCCAGGGGGTGGGAAGCTGCAAATTTTGGGCAGGCTTTTCCTTTCCTAATCAAAGCCCCACCAGTTACATTTCAGTATTGAGCTCGAAAGCCACAAGGCTAGGAGGTAGCCAACAGCAAAGGGCTAACATTCCCCTGTGATTTAACATCTGCTGCATTCATCCCCACAAAAGCCACAAGCCATCTTGGCTGGAGTGCGGGGATCACTTTACTCCAAATGAGATTATGGGGCTAGAGAGGGTTTTGTGCTCTGCCAAGCCTCCTTCCCCAACAAGCTGCTTTGTGCCGGCTTCCAAGCCACCCAGGCTTCTGCCAAGGAATACCTGTGCCAACCCTGTGGCTGCCCATGCATCCATGCTCATGTCCTTCTGGACATCCTCTGCTCTTGAGCAAAAGGACCACCTTCTCCCATTCACTTCATCTGTACACCTGTTTGAAAGCTAAAAGATTGTGAGCCAGGCCACCTTGTATTTATCTTAAAGGTCCCGTGTAGTTATTTGATTTTACTGCCTTTCTTCCATGAAGTGCAATATCCAAGGCAGTTAACAGCCTGTCAATAAAAGGCCCATGTAAAAAAACCCCACAAAAACAAACAAACAAACAAAAAATGAAACAAAACCACAACCCAAACCAATTACTATTATATGAGCAGGAATGGGACCCCTCCTCTTAAGAACACACACCTAAGTTTGTATTTAAAAAAAAATAAAAGGAGGGAGGAAAAGTCACAAGCAATAAATGAACAGTGAAAGTCTACATACAGTGGTACCTCAGGTTAAGTACTTAATTTGTTCCAGAGGTCCATACTTAACCTGAAACTGTTCTTAACCTGAAGCACCACTTTAGCTAATGGGGCCTCCTGCTGCTGCCGCGCTGCCAGAGCACGATTTCTGTTCTCATCCTGAAGCAAAGTTCTTAACCTGAAGCAATATTTCTGGGTTAGCGGAGTCTGTAACCTGAAGCGTATGAAACCTGAAGCATATGTAACCCGAGGTACCACTGTATTTCTATTCAGAAGTAAGTCCCAGATATATATTTATGTATTGGATTGCAACCAAAATTGCACAAACTGTCCAAAAGGGCACCTGTTGTATGCAGGTGAGGACATCTGAAAGAAGGCCCTCCTCCAATGGGGATAAGAAAAAGCAACAACAACAACAAAAAGGACATAGTGGTGAAATGGAGTGTCCTCCAGAAGACAAAGCTGGCTGGAAAGCTGAGCCATTTTGTTAGGTGGTACAGATAAAAGATCAACATTTTGTTATAGGTCCTGTTTGTACCCCACCCACCTGAAATAGCAAGGCCAGGGTATAAGCAGATGGTGACCCAAATTTAATTTTTGTGTTTGTTGCAAATATGTGGATACTAATCCTCAGATATGAATTCTAGTTACTTTTTTTAATTAGCTTTGAAGCATATCTAAATATCAATCTAAATACAAGTCAGTAGGCATGAAAGTGTATCTTTTTCAACTCATTTATGCTGCCACAGAAAATGTGCAGATAAAAAGAAAAGCATCAGACCAACTCGATTCACATCTTTATGCTCGCCTGTTTTTCCGCATTATTCCAAGCAGAGATCACGTTTCTTCTTTAAGAACTACTATTTGAAAGAGCCTTTATTTGCTGTGTTATCTGCCAGCCTAGCAGTATATCACATCCCACTCTGGATAAATGAGTTGATAATATCCCAAAGAGGACTGAAATGTTTAGCATTTAGCTCTGTAATTTAAGCTGGAATCAAGTAACAATGGCTGTTTAAATGCTTGGATCTTTTTCAGGGCTACATTTTCATAGGGGCTTGCAGAACCTGCACCAAGGGCAGAATGTCTTTGCAGGTGACAAGCACTAAAACTTCCTGGACACAGATGCAATTATGCCCAGAGTCCACAATAAAACGTAATAAAGTACAGCAACAAAGGTAATTAGACTTCATGATGAATTGTGAGCCTTGACTTTCCCATTAAATAGCCAAGGTCTTGACTTCTATGCTGCTTTTTGAAATAACTTTTTTTTTAAATGGTTTTGCTTTGTCCATCAGAATTGTGTCCAGTTCCTCTGGAAACTCCTAAAAACCAACGTTCCTCAATTGGACAAACCACTTCATCTACAGCTTTTCACAATTTAGGCTCACTTCACAAATTGTGAGTGAAGAGTCTGGCCCTCCAGATGTCATTTGACTCTAACTCTCATCAGCCCTCAGCTAATGTGGCCAGTAATCAGGGATGATGGGAGCAGGAGTCCAATAACTTTGTGTGGTGGGATTGTAAGAAAGTGAAGTGCTTCTGGGATATGATATATAATGAAATTAAGAAAATGTTGAAATATACATATACTAAAAAAATGGAAGCTTTTCTACTGGGATTTGTAGGTACAGACATTAACAGTCAAGATACTAAGCTTTTCCTATATGCAACAACTGCAGCAAGAATTTTATTAGCACAGAAGTGGAAACAAGAGAAATTATCGACAAAGCAAGAATGGCAACTGAAGTTAACGGAGTATGTGGAACTGGCCAAAATGACGGGAAGAATCCGAGAACAGCGGGACCAGAAGTTCCTCAAGGACTGAACTAAATTTGTAAATTATTTGAAAGACAATTGTAGTCAATAAAACATGTTGGTAGGATTGCAAGAAGCTTTGGAAGGAAAGGTATAAAAATCACTGCAAAGAAGAATAAGAAAATATGACGCTTTGATGTTTTTGATTTGAAAGCAATGGTTACGTAGTGAAAATGCAGAAATTTGAAATGAAAGATAGAAAATCACAAGGAAGGTTTGAAGGAAGTCATGGCTCTAAAATGCCAAAATGTATAATGTAAGAGGAGAGATTGTAATGGAAAGCATTATTGTAAAATTAATAAAAATGATATGGCAAAAAAAGGAGTCCAATAACTTTGGGAGATAATAAAGCAAGAATACACATGGATCTGTGATGGTTGCATTGGTAGCACTGGAACTTGAAACAATGTGGATTTCCAGTGCAACTTTAGGCTCCGCTCACATTTCAGATCTATTTGAAATAATACCCCAGATATACCCTAAGCTGACCTAAAGGTAAAGGTAAAGGTAAAGGTACCCCTGCCCGTACGGACCAGTCTTGACAGACTCTGGGGTTGTGCGCCCATCTCACTTAAGAGGCCAGGGGCCAGCGCTGTCCGGAGACACTTCCGGGTCACGTGGCCAGCGTGACGAAGCTGCTCTGGCCAGAGCCAGAGCCAGAGCCGCACACGGAAACGCCGTTTACCTTCCCGCTGGTAAGCGGTCCCTATTTATCTACTTGCACCCGGAGGTGCTTTCGAACTGCTAGGTTGGCAGGCGCTGGGACCGAGCAGCGGGAGCGCACCCCGCCGCAGGGATTCGAACCGCCGACCTTTCGATCGGCAAGCCCTAGGCTCTGAGGCTTTAACCCACAGCGCCACCTGCGTCCCACAAGCTGACCTAGGATATATTAATTTAATTATGCAGTGAACTCATAGAACATTATTAAATTTAAGTCCCTCTTATCTCCTTGTGAATCACTGACTTGCAGGACATCCTGTTTCATTGTTCAAAAACGATGGATTATCAACATCCCAACAGTGTCAGGGCAGGGCTCTGGGGCAGAGGTCCAGAGCCCCATTCAGCAGAATGAGCAGGACAGCCCCAAATGCAACATAGCTTCCTCATCACATGTCAAAGAAATATACACATCTTAAAGCAGGGGGATCCATTAACTTACATAAAGGCACGGTCCTACACTTACCAGGGCTTTAATTCCCACTGAACTTAATGGGACTTGAGTCTGAATAGACATGTATGGAAATAAACTGTAAGACCATTAAGTCCAGAGTCCAAAATTACCTCATGGTATCCCATGATACATAGCTCTTCTTCAGGGCAATATTTAATACCCTGGGTATTAAATACACATGTTGGGGGAGGAGAACCTTCAACAGTCATCTTTACTTTGGTAGATCACAATGACCCTTCCTTCTAAAGATTTATATTATAGGGAGAGCCAGTGTGGTGTAGTGGTTAAGAGCGGTAGTCTTGTAATCTGGGGAACCGGGTTCGAGTCTCCGCTCCTCCACCTGCAGCTGCTGGGTGACCTTGGGCCAGTCACACTTCTCTGAAGTCTCTCAGCCCCACTCACCTCACAGAGTGTTTGTTGTGGGGGAGGAAGGGAAAGGAGAATGTTAGCCGCTTTGAGACTTCTTCGGTTAGTGATAAAGCGGGATATCAAATCTAAACTCTTCTTCTTCTTTACCTTATTAGAGGTATAAATAATCTATTCTTTTCAAATAATGTGTCAACTCTGCAACTTTTGCCATCTTTGTCCCTGCATCATTACCTCATTTTGGCTACAGTCCTGGGAACTGTAGTTTTCCCCTCCACAAAGCTACAGTTCCCAGAACCCTTGAACTACAGTTCCCATAATTCTCGGGGAAAGTTAGGTGCTTCAGTGTATAGTGTGTATGTAGACTTTGTCTCCTTCGTCTTAGTGCTGTTCCCATCTAGTTTTGCTGCCCTTCTTGCTCCTTGTTAGCCTGCTGAGGCGCCATAGCCACTGGCCCAGAAAAAGCTGAGCGAGGCTTATTTGCCTCAAAATGGATGTTGCTGGGTTCTTGAAGCTCAGTTTCAATGAGAGCAGATGTTGGGATATTAAAGATGCCTACGCCACCTGAGGAGATCACTCTCATCTCAAGGGCCATGTGTGTCATTTATACACACAAAAGAAAATACTCCCCCCCCCCCGTGCTTCACTCTGAGCTCCCCTCACCCCGCATTTCAGAAGCCTGGATCCACAGACAAAGTTGCAGCCAAACAAGCAACAGCTATTTTAATGGCTCCGCATGTTGAAGTTTTTAGAACTTCCTTTACTCGAGGGAACTGCATTCTTCTAAGATTATATTATTACTTGGGCTGGCTGCCTCAGCAACACAACCTCTCATTTCCCTTTTGGGTGGGAAAGTTTTTCTCCTTGTCCGTGGACTCTAATTATGATTTCAGCCTGAAGGGTGGATGGGAATGTTCTGAGCGGTCAAAAAAAGCATAGGCTAGCTAGCCATGCCTCGGGGTGAAGCAGGAGGACACGGTGGTTTAGCATCGCAGCATTTGAAATATGTGCCTGCATCTTCTTCACACAAAGTTCACTATGTCATAGATGTGCCTCTGCATCCCTGTATCTAGCTTTAAAGCAGGAATGGGGGAACTTTTTAGCCTGAGGGCTACATTCCCTCATGAGCAACCTCCCATGTGTCAGTTGTGTGGGAGGCCAAAAGGAAAAGTGAGAGGGGCAATGGATACAGTAGCTACACCCCTCGCACACAAAAATTAATTTCTATAAACACACCCCTTTCCATTTCAGAAAGCAAGAGACAGTCAAGGGCATTTTATAGTCTGACAAAAGCCCTCAACGGTGGCCAAGTGAGGAGTGTGGCCTAGGCAGGAACATGGTCACCTGACAAGAGTTTTGAGGGTCACAGAGAGAAGCCCGGAGGCCTGAGATTCCCCAGCCCCATTTAAAGGAAACCCATTAATAATTTGCTGCTCTAATTTCCATATTTTGTATGAATAAGGTATTTCCTCACACTCTCTGGTCTCCTAGTCTTTCCTGAAGCTACCTGATTATAAACTTATTGTTGGGGTAAAAAAAAAAAAAGAGCACTGTCATCTCTCCCCCTCTCTGCTTTGCCACCTTCCCCCCGCCCTTGCATGCCATACGATATGTATCAGATACAGCAAGTCTGCGCTTCCACATGCAGACAGAGCAAAGTCGGTAGTTTTTGTATCTTTCTAGAGCGCAAGACTGAATGCTTGTGATAAAACAAAAGAGAGGCAAACCTAAAAACGGTGCTGAAAAATAACAGGTAACATTGAAATAAATAGAGAGGAAGAAGAATGCCAAGGCAATCACAGCTGTAATCCAAAAATGATTCAATGGGCCATATGTGACCACTGTTGTGATAATGAGTAATCCTTTGTTTTGTTTATTGCATTTATATCCCTCCTTTTTCTCCAAGGAACTCAAGGTGGCACACACTGCTCTACCCCCTTCTCATTTAATCCCAACAACCCTATGAGAGGCAGTGACTGGTCCAAGGTTTCCCAGTGAACTTCATGGCCAAGTGGGTGTTTGAACCCTGGTTTCCCGGGTCTTATTTGCATGAGAGCTTTCTGCTTCTAGTCATATAATACCCAAGATACTGTATATACAAGTGTTAGGGGAAATGCAGTTTATCAACAAATGATAGGGTTTGTGGGCATTTCAGGAAGCAACAGCAAAATGTCTGCCCATCCGTATGTTGAAAACATGGTTACATTCCAAAATGCCCTAACGGACAGCCCAAAATGTCATTGCTTAACAATGAGACCGGATATAAATGTTAGAAACGAATAAATCAACCGCACTCATTTATTCATTTTTGAATCTCAAAGGCACAGAAAAAGGTGGAGGGTCCCAGACAAACATTTATTTTTCATAACCATCTGAGCAAGCCACTTTCCTCCAACTGCTGTCGCTGGCTGTCCTCACGATACCCCGTGTAAGATAGGAAATTCTTAATGATCCATCATAACCAAATAGGAACTGAGATACAGAGCCAATCTACTGCGTTTCCTAAAGTCACAAAGGGAGGTCTAAGACTGAACCAAGGTCTTTTGAATCCCTGCCCTGTTTCTTATCTACCAGACAATCGTTCCTTTCCTTTAATGTAAATGTCGTTTTCTTTTTTTACATTGTTTACAGTTGAGTACTGAAAAAGTTGCACAATGAGGGCAAGACCATCTAGCCCAGCATCCTGTCTCCAATAATGAGCAATGCTGCTTATAGTAAGTCACCGCCTAGTGGCTTGGACAACATCTAGTAAGCCTGCACATACACTATACATTTAAAGCCTGTAACTTCCTCCCAAAGAAACTTGGGAACTGTTTGTTAAGGGTGCTGGAAAATGTACTTCTGTAAGGCGTAAACTAAACCACGAAATTAAAATACGCCTGCTTCTTGGGAGAAAAGCAATGACAAACCTAGACAACATCTTAAAAAGTAGAGACATCACCTTGCCAACAAAGGTCCGTATAGTAAAAGCTATGGTTTTCCCAGTAGTGATGTACGGAAGTGAGAGCTGGACCATAAAGAAGGCTGATCGCCAAAGAATTGGTGCTTTTGAATTATGGTGCTGGAGGAGACTTGAGAGTCCTATGGACTGCAAGAAGATCAAACCTCTCCATTCTTAAGGAAATCAGCCCTGAGTGCTCACTGGAAGGACAGATCCTGAAGCTGAGGCTCCCATACTTTGGCCACCTCATGAGAAGAGAAGACTCCCTGGAAAAGACCCTGATATTGGGAAAGATGGAGGGCACAAGTAGAAGGGGACGACAGAGGACAAGAAGGCTGGACAGTGTTCTCGAAGCTACCAGCATGAGTTTGACCAAACTGTGGGAGGCAGTGGAAGACAGGAGTGCCTGGCGTGCTCTGGTCCATGGGGTCACGAAGAGTCGGGCACGACTAAACAACAAGGCGTAAACTACCATTTCCATGATTCTTTATTGGGGGGGGAGGGTGCTTTTATTATTTGGGGGGGAGTGTGCTATAAATGACAAAAATTTGACTATGGACAAATATTCAAGTGGACTTTTTTTTGAGAACAGAGGCATGAGTGGAAGCTCCTCAGAGTCCTCCCCTCAGCTCTGCAGGAGTCAATACTGGTACACATTTCATTTCAGAGCAGGCACCCCTGACCTGCTTCGTAACCATTATCATATATTTAAATGACTTTTGTCTTTTATGAACACAATCCAGTACATCAATTGCTGCAGTTAACCTTATTGATTTAAATGAGCTTGAACTTAAGTAACTCTGTTCTGATTCCAAAATGCATATTGGGGCCACATCTTTATAAGACCAACTAAAATGTCACAAAATAGTATGCAAGCTTTGGAGTTCTCCAGAATGCTTCATCAGGTTAAATGGTAAACAAAGCAATAATATGGATTTTGTAATTTTTCTTATGGGCCAACAAAGCTACCTGTATTTTTTTATTATTCTGATTGTGGACACTGTACATATTTATTTGCTTATATGCACAGTTTAAAAAAAATACACATGTTATTTGACGGCATCTTTTTTTATATAAAAAAATGCTCAAATGCTTTTAGATGCTATTAATTGTTTTTAATGATTTTGAATACTTATACTTTTTTTAAAAAAAATTGTTTAAAATAAGCTTTTAAATGGTATTGTTTTATTACAAATGTATTTGCCCCCAGGGACTTCTTTAGGAGGAAGGGTGTGAGCTAGATGTACAGTAATAAACCATCCATCCATCCAACTGTTTGGTCTATCCCTGGTATCACGACATAAATATCAAGAAATACCGCCATCATTTCCTTTCATTGTTACCGCTTTAAATACTTGTTTAAATTTGTTTCATTGGCTTTAAACACCTGAAACAAATTTATTCTGACCCAACTCTAGATCTCAAAGGCCTATTTAGGGATGACTACAACAAATACTAGTCAAACAAAGATTATCTCAGTATTATATAACAGCACTGGAGTGCGTCTTTACAGGGGTTGATTTTACCGCATTCATTTCCCCAAGTCCCGCCAGGGCAGTCTGTATGTTAAAACAGGTTTGTGGATCCCCGGCCAGATCAAGCTTTGAAGAACCAAATGGAAGCTCCATGCTACATGAAGAAAGGCCCATGCAACAGATGAAAAGGTAGTCCGCTCTAGCAGAAAGGATCATGTACTGGGGTGAATTGTTTCCAGCCTCTGGTAAACAGAAATTAAGCCATGTGAACCCTAGTCAAAACTAACTTCCCTTTGGATTTGTGCACTGTGCATAGAAGACCTCTGCTTTAGCACAAGGTTCTGAAGTACACCTGGAGTTGGCAAAGCACTGTAGGTATCTACTAACCTTTCCCTCTCCTCCAAAGGTTTTTCCTCTCCCGGGCCCCTTACCACCTTAATCTCCAGAGCATAGAAAGTAAACCGAATGCCGCAAATCTGCAGCGTATCCTCACCACCCAGAGTCAAATCACAACTCTTGCCCTTGCATCTTTATGCATCTGTACAGTGGTTGGCAGAAATAACTGCAGTACTATAGAAAGGAAATTGCAGCATCTCCAATAATTTACACACCCTAGAGCCAGACTTTCTGCATCACCTTAGCAGATGATGAGACACACCAGGTGGGAAAACCTTATGTTACACAACACAACCCTGTGTGTATTCACTTGGAAGGATCTTGTTCAACATTGCTTACTCCCTACTAATTATGGTTAGGACTGCAGCCCAAACCTTTCTTGTCCTTTTCAGATGAGATGCAGTTCTATGCATCCACAGTGGCCAAAGTTTCTAGGTATCACAGTATTCACACACTCCAACTGATCCAGCCAGGGGATGCCTGCTCCTTTCATTCCTTCTTCAAGTGCCACTGCCTCTTTCTGGGTTTCAGAATCCCTCTATGGCTGGGAGAGGAAGGAGGGGACGCCTCTGCTGCATGCTTTAAGTTTCTTTTAAAGTCTGCACCAGTGTTCAAATGATGGGAGAAGAGATAAGCCCTCTCCTTTATGACATCTGTGAGTCCCAGCCTCTTGTCTCCCTCCAATTTTAGCAAAGGGGATCGGCAGAAAAGGTAAAGCCACACCCTTGTAATTCAAATCCTGAATTATATATGACTTGAGATTGCTTATCCCTTAAATACATGCTAATCATGCTTTGATAGTCACAAACTTGGGAAAGAAAAGTAGAATCTATTTCATGCCACTCTTGCAATACATACTTCTCAGAAGAGTCTAATTTATATGACCGTGCAATCCTATACATGAGTTCAAAAGGGCTTTCTTCCAGGTAAGTGATAGGACCCTGAATCCAGACAATATGGGACCCTGAATCCAGAGATTCAAATGTACCTGGGAGTAAGGCCCCATGAACTCAGTGGGGCTTACTACTGAATAAATATGTAAAAGTCTGTGTGTGTTCTAACTATTCAGTTTTTCATTGCTCTTTTCTTGAGCCAGGCTCCTGCTTGTTCTCTTCTACAGTATTATAGAAATAGCAGGAAATCAAATTAACATTTATCTGCATTTTCTACTTTTTTTATTTTGCATTATTTGCATTCATTATCAGTTGCTTTGTGACAATTATCATAATCAACAACAATAACATTAATTTTCATCATGATCATCCTCTTGTGGTTTGTTTGTTTTTTTTAATCCTTCTTGAAAAGACTTTGATCAATTTAATATTAGGAAATGACAGAAAATCATGAACACAAGTGTCCAAACAGTTTATAACTGGCTCAGTGTAATTTACAAGTAAAATATTTAACCAAACTCTGCTGCCTGCACAAGCCTCCATTCATTCAACTGGAGAAACACTGGTTGTAGTGGGGGCAGGCAGAGAACCCTTGTTCAATGAGATAAGGTACATTTACAGTGCCATGCTATGCATCTTTGCTTAGATTGAAGGTCATTCCACCAAGTTCAACAGGACTTAACTCCTAGATATGTATAGGATTGCATCTTAGCCAATCAAGTTACTCTGTGGGGAATTCTTCAGAACTCTGCAAACTTATTTTACCTATAGACTTCTGTACAGTGTGCTTAAAATAGCCAACTGTTTCTACATACCACCCACCTATCAAGCCCAAATGTATTATTTCTTATTTTTTTCATTCTTCCATGACTTCCAGCAGCTTGTTTTCTGGAAAGCCTGTTATTTATCTTTACTTACTGAAACAGAAGTCCTAACTTGAGGCATAATACGTTACTACTAGTAGTAATAATAATATTTGTTTTGATCTTTAGATATTAATTGTGAACAGGGCAGCTTCTCTCTCACAAAATAGCCTAGTTAGATCTGCAAATTAAACCCAGTCAAGTTTTGACAGGACAATCCATCATGCCGTTCATCCAGTAGCCGGACTCCCAACACCTTCTCCCATAGCCAAGTGTCCCAAGCCCTTCTGCCAACGACATGGGGCCACCAGCCCGACCCAAGCGAGGAGCAGGGCAGCTTGCAAGTGGCGCTTAAGAAACCTTTCTCTTTGCGCCCCACTTGAACATTCCCCAAAGGCGGATCCCTACAAAGTCCTAAGAGTGGGAGGTTGAGGGAGGTGGGGAGAGAAGAGATGGCGAATAACATAAGTTCTTTTTATTGTTATTGTTTCAAAAACAATAACAACAACTCGGTGCTGTCCTACAGAAGTGGCTTTCCTTTGACACGCAACCCCTGCTGGGACATGGGTGGGAATGATCACCGGACTAGAGCTCCTTTTTTTTTTTGCTAAAGGGAAAACTGGTGGTGGCGATGCTGAGGGGGTGGCAGAGGCGCAGAAATCGGCCGGCTGGCATGTTCCTTCTAATCCGTCTGCAGGAATCCTCCCCGCACCACCACCCCCGTCCAAGGCGGGATGAAATGTGCCGGATGAAGCTAAGCCCCCCCGGAGCAGCAGCTGCTGTGGCGGTGGGCGGGCGGGCGGACACACACACATCCCCCCCCCCCGAGCTTCCCTCTCTCCGCTTCTCGCTCTCTTACTCACCCAGGTCTCCAGCGCCGACAGATGCCACGGAAGGCTCCGGGCTCTCCTTCGCCATAGGAAGCAGCAAGGAAGCCGCCGAGAAAGAGGAGTCCTCCTGGGGAGGGGTAGATCCCCGCGGCCCCGTCGTAGCGAAACGGGAGCGATCGGTGGTGGAGGAAGAGGAGGAGGAAGGAGAGGAGGAGGAGGACGGGGAGGCGAGGGGGAAAGATCCCACAAAGAGATGCAGCCCCACGAGCAGGAGGAGGCAGAATTGATGGATCAGAAAAGTGCACGTTGCTGGCATGATGCTCGGGGCTTCACATGCCCGGTGGTGAATAATAATAATAATAATAATTAATAATAATAATAATAATAATAATAATTGCTGTAAGCACCATGCTCAGTGGGCGGGGAGGGAAAGGGAGCCCGAGCAAAGGAAAGGAGCCGCCTCTACTCTCGGAGTTCCCCGGGTCCGTGGCGAAGCCGCTGGATCAAGGGATTTCATCGTGGAGGCGCGGCTGATTTGGGAGGGAGAAGAGAGCAGCCCCAGCCGAGTGTCTCACAGCCGCATGCGAACTGCACGAAGCCTGAAAGTAAAAGCACACAAGGGCAAGGCTCCTCCTAGAAGCTGACATCACCGGGCGATGCTGCTCCCCTCCCTCCCTTCGTCCTCCGCCCCCAGCGCGCCGCCCGCCTTCATCTCCCCCACCCTTGCAGGCGGCTCGGGTGGTTCTCTCCACAGCCGTGGTCCGAGCCGGAGAGATTCAAAAGGACAGAGGGCATCCGTAGACCAAACTTTTTTCGGGGAGGGGGGGAGCAGGCGGGGTTTCCGGATTATCAAAATCATTAGGGAACTTCCACATCACCTAGAAAGCGGGTGTGGAGGAGCACAACAGGCCCAAGACCCTGGATATCTTTTTCCCCCAAAGCAAAAGCCTGAAAACAGGAAATTTTAACTTAGGACAGGAAGTTTCCTGCTGAACATAAGCCCCATCACAGAATCTGTCCAGGCAATCAGTGGGGTGTAATGCTGGCCCGGGGAATTTCCCGAGTCTTGCATGAAGAGGGGTTTCCAGTAGCAGTCGGGGAAGCTGTTTGTTGTGTGTGTGGGGGGGTGTTGGGTGTTCCATAGTTCATGCAAGAGGCGGGGATTGTCCAATCTGTGGCATCTTGGCAATGTGCAAAGGGCAGGGTCTGGGCAGGTAAGGACCCTGATATGTGGAAAGAGGACCTGTCAGAAGTTCACATGGTGATAAGCATCTTCAGGTGCTCTGCAGCATGGCAATGAAGCTGTTTTTTTCACTGCCGAATGTAAAACCTGCATTCAATTTATTTTTATAAATCAACCATAAATGCAAGACACATGCGTAAAGACACCGACGGCACAATTCTAGATAGCCATGGAAAAGCATTTTGTCAGCTCCTTCAGCCAAGTGACTGGCTGCAGTAAAAAAAACTTCCCCAAGCAGTTCTGGCTGAGTAAGTACATCCCTGCCCCAGACAGGTGCTGTAGCTGTCTAGGATTCCATCCAAAATCTTTATAAGCTAAAAACACATTGCATTACAAATTATGGCACCACATAAATGATTAAAGTGACCTTACAACATGCGTATATATATATTTTAAAAAAATTCAAACTATTGATCTGCTTTTCATCAAATTTATACTCCTCATTCATTCCAGCAATAAATAAAACTTACTTCTGCTGGTAATTATTTATTGCCCGTCTTCTTTTATCCCAGACTTTTATTTCACAATTGTTCCATTCTGTTTTCTATCTCACATTTACAACATTGAGGGGAGGGGAGAGAGAGCAGGACTCTTGCTAGCTTGGGAGGAGAAAGAGTGGTGGAGGTTACATTAGGGGAAGTCCTTATAGTTTAGTGGTAGAGTATCTGCTTTGCATGCAGGAGGGTCCCAGGTTCAATCCCTGCTATCTCCAGGTAGACAATCCTCATGAGCCAATGGACTGACTCTCCATGGCATTCTACTATCCTGCCCAATGCAGTGAGATTCCATTGCGAAGACACCATTACTATCATCCTCCATACCCAAGCTAAGAGATTTAGCTTGCTTATGTTTCTTTGTAGTAGTTGGTCATGCTACTAAGCAAGATGCATGGCAAAAACACAAAGTCGCTTGAAAAAAGCTTTAGGTGTTGCATCTAACTTTACAGTATTGTATTGGAAACCAATACAAGGTAAGCTGTGATATCTTTATAGCACTACTACTGTTGCTCCAGAATTACTTTACCTTATAGAGCTCACAGCAATAAAATAATTCTTGGCACTTGTATAGTGCTTGGAGAGCTTCACAGCCGTTATCTCAGTGATCCTTACATCAACTTACGATGGCTTGGCATTAAAATCCTTTCATTGCAAATGGAAACATGAGGCTGAGAAAACACCCAGCTGCCTATGGCCCCCTAATTTATGGATTGGCAAATCCAGTTTCCCACATTTCCACATCAGTTTAGATTTATTTTTATAAAAGTTCTCATGAAGAATTATCAGTAGTTTAGGAGATATTTCTCCTAATACGATATACACACATTTTTATATGTGGTTTTGCCCAATATTGCATTTTTGCATGTTGTGCACACTTTCCCCTAGTATATGTATTTATGTACAGTGGTACCTCGGGTTAAGTACTTAATTCATTCTGGAGGTCCGTTCTTAACCTGAAACTGTTCTTAACCTGAAGCACCACTTTAGCTAATGGGGCCTCCTGCTGCCGCTGGAGCATGATTTCTGTTCTCATCCTGAAGCAAAGTTCTTAACCTGAAGCACTATTTTTGGGTTAGCAAAGTGTGTAACCTGAAGCATATGTATCCTGAGGTACCACTGTACACATTATTTGTGGTTGGAGGATTTTAAAACAAAATTTTGGAGGATAGGTATGTTTCAGTTTGCATATTGTTTTGGGAATGAGATAGGTTCCCCATTCATGAGAATTAAATCTATTTTCTCCCTCATCTTTACTCTAAATAATTCATTGCCAAGGTGGAACTGAAACAGGCTCATGTTATTAACATCTGTGCTGCCCTAGATGCATGAATAATACTACAATCACTAGAAAACAATTCTAGTTTATTCCCATCTTTTATTTTGCATGGTCATCACTGCCATCGTAGCACCACAAAGTTTCTTTTATTTAAGGTTAGCAGCCTACTTTAATACATGGCTTCTCAAAATTGGAATCATTTTCCAAGACTCGCCCCTAACCTTTTTACATTCTGCCTGCCATGTTGTCATTTTACCCTTGCAACCTGGATTACCACCTAAAATCACCCACCTGCAACAAGAACTTGAACTCTTTCCAAGAGGACAAACCAGATAAAGATTGAAAGGAAGAAACTGCATGGATGAATTGGCATACAATCAATCAATTGAACTGCATGTAGAGTTTTCAGGAGATAAGTAAATAGGTATTTTTGAGGTTATTGGCACAGGAGCATATAAGACTTCAATGTGCCAAACACACAGCCAATGAAAGCAATAATTTCAGAGAAATATGTATGTATATCCTTGAAGGGAAACGAACAAGAGAGAAGAATGAAGCAGATTTAAAGAGCAGGAATTCAAATAGCTTTTTATCATTGTAACTTCTTAAACATTTGTCATCCTATACCACTGTAGTATTCATTACTGAAAATAGCCAAGGAACTCCAAGTTTATCCTCTCAACAACTTTGTGAGGTAGGTTAGTTTGAGAAAGAGTGGCTAGTGCAAGATCACCCAGCCTTCCTTTCTGAGCAGGGATTTGAATCCAGATTTCCCAGGTCCTAATTCAAAACCTTAACCACTGGCTCCACCACACTGGTTTGGGCATTATGAAAGGCATATCACTATCTTGGAAAAAACCTTAGCTTTGGGACCAATGTAATCTGCTCTTGAATTTATGCTTACATCCCAAACACAGAGCATCACTAGAAGGAAGTGATGTCACCTGTAGCACAAATGTGCTTTGAATGGTCCACATGATTAAGAAAACAACAACACTGCTCTATATTTGATGCAATCATTTCTTGCAAGCAGGATAACACAAATATCTTAAGCACAAAATTCTGCAACATACCATTCATCTCAGCTGAATAACTGTAGCATGAAATATGGTAGCAAAATCACCATTCCTCCCTTCTGCCATCAACATTTTGCTTCTGCATAGAACACATTCTGAAAAAGAAACAATGAACTGCCCTAAGATCTAAGGGAGGGGAAGTATATATTTCATTCATACATGTCACTTATTTGTTCTTTGCAATTTGTGGAAGATTAAGTTTAAATCAAAACACACCACTCACACACATTCGCAGTTGACAAGCATCAAACAAGTTTAATAGTTCTCCAGTGAAGACTCCAAATATGGAATAATGATAAAATTGGCAACTGAATTAATTAGACACAGTATCTTATTATCTTGCATGTGAGAGCGATTATTTAAGCAAGTGAAAAGTAAAAAGCAAGTAAAAGCAGAAGCTGAATTATTGAGCGGGGGTGGAATTACAGAAGTTTGTGTAGAATATTTTTGAATCAGCTGGCAAGACTGGCTTTTCTTCCATTAGAAGCAAAGTGGGAATGCAAATAAAGTGAGCTAATAAAATGAGGTGCTATTGCTGAGTTGTAGTGGGGGGGTGGGGGGGAAGCACAGCAAACGCTTCCAAGTTCAATCCCTGGAATATGCAAGTAGCGCTGTGAAAAGCTCCATCCCAAAATCCCATGGAGCAGCTGCCAGTCACTACAGACAATATTGTGCAAGAATTACTCAATAGTGAGATGTGGTATAAGGCAAATTCCTGTGTTTTTTCTCTATTCATTTTATTTAACATAATTTATATACCGTTTGATTGTAAACAAACCAACAAACCACCCTCCAGGTGGTTTACAACAATATAAAACTAAACATTAAAAATTGTTGTTAAAAACAGGTATTATAAATATTCATAAGATTAAAATCAACAGCAGCTAAAAAGGTTAAAACATGTGATCATCTTTGTGTCTTGATAGGCTTGCTTAAACAAAAAATGTTTTTAGAAGTACAGTGGTACCTCGGGTTAAGTACCTAATTCATTCTGGACGTCCATTCTTAAGCTGAAACTGTTCTTAACCTGAAGCACCACTTTAGCTAATGGGGCCTCCTGCTGCCGCGCCTCCGGAGCACGATTTCTGTTCTCATCCTGAAGCAAAGTTCTTAACCCGAGGTACTATTTCTGGGTTAGCAGAGTCTGTAATCTGAAGCGTATGTAACCTGAAGCGTATGTAACCTGAGGTACCACTGTATTACATGGCAGCTGCCAACAATGCCAGTTCTACAGATCCAAGTGGTCAAATAGGCGTATACTGTGTGAGGCAACCCAACTAGTGGTCATATGTTTATATACTAACACCTAGAACTTGGCCCAGTGGCAAATAGACAACTGGCGCAGATTTCTGAGGGGAGCTACATGCTTATAGGGTCATGTTCCTGTCAGCACTCATGCTGCAGCATTCTGCACTTACTGCTGCTTCCAGATCAATTCTCCCAGTTCCAGAGTCAGCAACAAGCTTAGAGCTCCTGAAAATAATCCATGGGTACCCACTAACTGAGTCAATTAATTCAGACCTGGAAATATACTTGCTGTTTAACGTTTTATTACAACTGCTGTTAATTTTTCACATCATAAAATAAGAGGATGGTTTGGTGGCGGGGGCATGTTTCATGTTGTCCACCCTAAGCACCATGATACCGAATTCTGGTACTGCTCCAGTCTGCGTGCATGTAACACATGATTCCTCTTGATGACCTGTCTTCCACACAACCACCAGGTATCATTAAAACAGTAGATAAAAATGGTAGATAGTCACAGTAGCTGGGGGTGGGGTAGAGACTTAAGGGTCAGAAGCACTCAGCCCATGTTAAAAAAAAAATGTCAATAGGGTTTCTAAGTCAGCCTTGTAAATGTGCATACAAAAGTACAACAACAATGTTCTAGTAGCTGGCAGAAATGGAGCTCCATCCCTCCTCTAACATCCCACTGCACTTCTATGCAGAATGTGGAGATGGGGGGCTTCCTTCCTCAGGCGGCCTGCTTGATCCAGAGAGAGGTTAGAGAGCACTCCTGCCAGCCTGCTCACTTGTCTGCATGCAGCTTATTGTTAATTCTGCGTTAATTTCTGTGCCCGATCACAACATGCAATCCTCATTTTAAGCTTTGATGGTTTACATTTTTTAAAAAATTCTCAGTTGCTGCATGGAACGTGTCTGATATGGGGCTGTCTGTTTCACACTAACTACATGGATAAGGGGCACTACATATAGATTTAGCATTGGTTCTTTCTGGGCAGCTAAAGTTTGACAAAACAGTGTGTCCAAAGCTCAGTTGTCTAGCAACTCACCTGCTGAGTCTACCTATACCGAAGACTACTGTTGCTTCCTTTTTTCATTCTTCTGGTATCCTGTACCTATGGTTTTCTGAATTACATGCTAAGATATGGACATATTAGAATTAAGCGTGTCATATAAACAATCTACAAAAAAACCCAGAGAACTTTATAAAACTGTATTTTTTAAAGAAAAATTATGAACTGTTGGGTTATCGCACACTAACACCCCCAATGTTCTGGAAAAGTTGCAAAACTCTTTTTTTTTGGGGGGGGGGAATAGAAGAGAACAGAACAGAGTTTGGAAGCCAAGGCTTTAAAACTCCCCCCCGCCCCGACTCCCTCCTTTACTTGGAAGTTTCAGTATTCATTAAAATCGGTTCTAAAAGGGAAAGCCTTTTAATCAAGTGGTGTGTCTGTGGCCAGTGTTTTTAATTGGCTGGCAGATTGAATGGGCATGTTGCTTTCTCATTGGAACCGATTAACAAACTCTTCTCTGGTGATAAGAGAGGAATGGTGGTAGCGGTCCCGGGAGGCAAAATCTGTATTCTCTTCTGTGAGCTGAGTGGTCTCCATGCCAACTGTTGCAAGGGACGGTGTCACAATAAATCGCTCCTCCGGGGATGGCTTTCCCCTGAAAAACAAAAGGAACGCAGAACCTTCAGATGCCCCATTGTTTCCCAATACATCTGCAGCTGCACTCTTGAACTGTGTAAACAAAAATAGAAAAAAAGAGAAAGAGAAAAGGAATCCACTCTGCTATGCACAAAGACACGGCACTTGAAGAAAGAATGCAAACTTTTCCTTATGACTTGAGGGTTTGGCCAAAATTCATCATAGACTCTTTCCTTATGTAAGTTTTATTTTTAAATGGTCAGTGAAGGTTTTCCCCCTTAATACATACACTTGCGTCTCTTCGGTTACGGTATTTCCCAGTTGCTTCAAATGCTCCAGGCATATAAAACTGCACTAATGTTTGGTCCAATTAAATCTATACCTTATGGCTGAAGACCAGTTCATGTAAAATAATGCCTGCTCGTTTCCTTTTAGTGCTTTCCAGTTAGGATGCAACAATTCAAAGAATGAAAAGGCCCAGAAAATTCATCCTGCACTTCTGTTGTTTTTCAGTAAAATCGTAAAAGACGATTCACTTATTCAATGCCTTTTAAAATTATACTTTTATATTCTGAATGTGAATTTAAATGTACTAAAAACCAATCTCAACTGCATTCACATATAATTTGCAGAAGCATCCTTCTTAAACTGTTGTAGGAAGTGCAGTAGCATTTAAACCCTTAATGTCATTAGGGCCTTTTGAATTACTGAAATGTGTAAAAATGCTTCCAACTAGGGCAGTTTTGCCATATAGAGGGAATGAGTAAATACAGCCCCTAAAAATACTTGTAACATGTAACATGTTCTTACTGCAAGAGGCACACGTTATGGGAGTTTCCATGCCACCAGTTGTGGCCACAGAGTGATTACACCTTGAACTCACAAAAATGTTAGCAATTTTCTCAAAGTGAAAACTAGCTGCTAAGAGACTAACGTTGACAAGGGTCAGATGCACACTTTGCTTTGAGTCTAATTAACATCTAATCCCATGAAAGACATCTCTTTGCAAGTGGTAAAGAATATGGTAAAGGCATGTTGTGGGGAGGGGAGTTAAGTTATTCATCCTCAATGAAATTCTGGACCACATCAGATGGTACTCTTGCTACCACTTTCCAGACAGCACTTCAAATTGCTATATTCTTCTAACTGCATAAGAACTGCATTTTCCTAACAGCACGTTGCAATTAGAATGCTTAGTCCCCAAACAGAAGCACTTCCTTAAGAGAAGATATCAAGATGCTTATCAACAAATGAGAAATTTTATATTTGTTGCATTATAAATTGATCATCTGGGGAGGGGGAAACACTCTACAAAGGAAGGTTGTTCCAGAAGTACAACACAGAGCAACATGGGATATAGGAAAGGGGCTCCTGTAACAACTGTAGAGATGTGGGAGTTGGCAGGTTCAGATATTTAGGAAGGGTGCCTAATGTTGCACCTTCTGAAATGCCCTCTTCTACAAAATTACTAAAAGTTATTAAGATTGCTGTCATCCTTTGTATCTAGTAGAAGTACCTGCTGACAGATGAACTTATGCAAAGTAGTGAAAATGAAAAGATAAACAAGGACTCCTATAGGAAGAAATATAAGGGATGTGGAAAATGGCAAGCAAAGAAAGGTAAGATATGTGTTAATCATCTATGATGCTCTTCTGTATTTCAAGAGACATGGTTTCTGATGGATGGCAATTTCACGTTATGTTGTGGATATAGAGCAACTGCAATAATTCTTTGACAAAAACTGAAGGAAGCTGAAACTGAGTTTTTCAGGGTTAGAGAATGTAAGAACATATTTCTAGCATCCTAAACCTGTGTTCATTTGTTTTTTTAAACCCTAATTGAAGGTTTCCCTCAGTTAGTTTGATTCTTTCTATTTCATTGGTTTGTAAATTTATTTAAAATTAATATTGTATTTACCAGGACAGGTGGCAGTAGGTAAGAGAGTTTGCTTCTTTGCTCTATATGTCATCTGGTAAGTACACAGCTAGTGTTTACAACATGTGAAGCAGCAATAGCAAATACAACAAAAAAAAGAACACTTGGAGAGTCTGGGAAAGCGTAAAGCAGCAAATGACCATAGAAAAGGACCTATAGAGAAGAGTAGCCAATATGGTACCCACATCCCCAGATGTTCTTTAACTATAGTTTCCATCATCCATGACCACTGACCATGCTATCTGGTTGGGAGTCATTCAGTACCCCTGCCAGAGAAGCTAACTCAAAAGAGCCAGGGAAGTTCAGAATTCTGTAAATGAGTGGTTTGGTCAGGGTGATTTCTGGCAAGAGAATGACTTGGAGGAAAAGGGTTAAAAAGTTCCCCACCCACAAAAAACCCCCACTATAGCCTCAGTGGCTGCATTTTGTAGAAAATAAGTTATGTACAATGATCACAGAATGATGCTGTGTGTGATATGTAATTCTACTCTTAATATGGCAAAGTTAATGGTAGTGCAAGTACTTATAAAACTAATATTATAGCTATTCACACACACATATCCATAAAAGAGTGCATACAGCTCTAAATCCAACAAAGTGTAGCTGTTGATGACTATTATTATTATTATTGTATTTCTATACCACCCTTCATCCAAAGATCACAGGATAACTGACAATACAAAAAACACAAAAATACATCCCATAATAACAATCATAATATATAATCCATAATATAATATGGATTATTGTGGAGACCTCGATGACCAACCAGAATATTCTCCCATATTTCGCTACTAATTTTAAGGTCTTCCTCCTTCCCCTTCATTGGTTCCTTGTGGACACAATGGAGTTGCTCTTCATTCAACCAGAGAATCAGAATCAGTAAAGTAATTGTACTACCTGCTGATGCATTTCAAGAATGCACCGTACAGTGCACTTAAGTGCACTTCAAGTGCACCTCTGTTCATTCAAGTTTGTTAATGTTTCAGTGGCTCTGGGGGATGTAACTGGACATTTTGAAAAATAAGTGGGGTATAAGTTGTTACGTTATGCATCTCTGCAATGTAAAAGATAAAATGGAGGTGGTGCAGTTAACCCTACCTTAGGAAGTGTAGCAAAATTCTTGCTCCCTCAGAATCTACTAAAAGTGAGATTATAGTTGGTATGGTTCCATTTAGATTTAGCAGGTGGGTTGCAGGAGAGCCAAGTTTCATTATAAGCAGGGCAGAAAGAATGACTTGGCCTCTACTTAATTAGCTATGCTGAATGGCTTATGAGAAATATGTCTTGTGGTATTTTGTAATATATCTGAGATCTAAATAACTTAGGTTGCAATCCTATACCTAGGATTAAGTGTCACCGAACTCGATGGGACTTAATTTTTACTCATGGATAGGACTGCACTGTTAATCTCAAATTAATTAAGGATATGAAACGTCTCTTTTCCTAGTTAACACCAACCTGCAGGCATTAAGTAAAAGTTGTTTTATCCATTGGAAAAAGCTGAAGTTGGCTGCTACACCTGTAGAAAAAAAAGACAAAATAAGTTGCACTATTGATATACTGCTCTTAATAACTTGACACATAATTTAAAACTCTGCACTGATCCTTACTAATCCAAGCTGGCCCAAAGTTTAAAGGTTTAATAATGGTGGGAATGTGGTTCATGAAGAAGAATCTCCATGGGATGGGGGTAGGTCAAAGGTTTGAAAATGGTATAAGTGCAATATATTCTGAACAAAAGGCTAAGCTAATTGTAAACAATGTGGTTACTGATGAACTTTCCATAGAAAAAGGGACACGGCAGGGGTGCCCGATATCCCCATTACTTTTTATATCAGTCCTGGAGGTTTTGCTGAACATGATTAGGGGGGACCAGCTGGTAAAAGGAGTTCAGGTCGGAGCTAAACACTATAAATTGAAGGCATTTGCAGATGACCTAGTATTGACTTTACAAGAGCCAGACACTAGTACAAAAAGAGTTTTAGAGTTAATTCAATTCTTTGGTCAGGTGGCAGGATTCAAGTTGAACAAACAAAAAACTAAAGTTCTGGAAAAAAACTTAACAAATGTTGAAAGAGAGAGATTCCAAAACGAAACTGGGTTAATGGTGGCAAAGAAAGTAAAATATTTGGGGATTAACATGACATCTAAAAATGTGAATTTATTTAAAGACAATTATGATAAATGCTGGACAGAGGTAAAGAAAGATCTAGAAATATGGTCGAATCTGAAGCTTTCCTTGTTAGGCCGAATTGCAGTGATCAAAATGAATGTATTGCCTAGAATGTTATTTTTGTTTCAGACATTACAAATTGTGGATAAACTAGATTGTTTCAAGAAGTGGCAGAAAGATATATCTAAATTTATCTGGCAGGGCAAAAAGCCCAGAATAAAATTTAAGATACTTACTGATGCAAAAGAAAGAGGGGGGTTTGCCCTGCCGGATTTGAGACTGTACTATGAATCGGCAGCTTTCTGCTGGTTGAAAGATTGGCTACTTCTTGAGAATGCAGATATTCTGGACTTGGAAGGATTTGATAATAGGTTTGGCTGGCATGCATATTTATGGTATGACAAGGTTAAAGTTCATAAGGGTTTTAAAAACCATATTGTTAGGAAAGCATTATATAATGTTTGGACTCGATACAAGGATTTGTTGGAAAATAAAACTCCTAGGTGGTTATCACCTATGGAGGCTAAGGAGGTGAAGAAACTTAACATGGAATCCAAATGGCCAAAATATTCTGAAATTTTAGAACAAGAAAGCGGTGAGTTTAAACTACAGAGTTTTGAGAAATTAAAGCCCAAGGTACGAGATTGGCTCCATTACTACCAAATAATGGAAACCTTTAAACAAGACAGGAAAATTGGCTTCCAGGTGGAGAAATCGAAATTGGAAACAGAATTGTTAGAACCCAATACTAAGAATGTATCAAGAATGTATAATCTGTTGCTGAAGTGGAATACAATAGATGAGACAGTTAAATCAGCCATGATTAAATGGGCACAGGACATTGGCCATGACATTATGTTTGCTGACTGGGAACAGTTATGGACCACCGGTATTAAATTCACGGCATGTAATGCCTTAAGAGAAAATATTATGAAAATGATTTATAGGTGGTACATGACCCCAGTCAAGCTTGCGAAGATTTATCACCTGCCCAATAATAAATGCTGGAAATGTAATGAGACTGAAGGTACCTTCTTTCACCTTTGGTGGACCTGCCCAAAGATTAAAGCCTTTTGGGAAATGATCTATAATGAAATTAAGAAGGTACTTAAATGTACCTTTCACAAGAAACCAGAGGCATTTCTCTTGGGCATGGTCGGCCAATTGGTGTCAAGGAAGGATAGGACTTTTTTTATGTACGCCACTACAGCAGCAAGGATCCTTCTAGCAAAGTATTGGAAGACACAAGAACTTCCCACACTGGAAGAATGGCAGACGAAAGTGATTGACTTTATGGGACTGGCAGAAATGACTGGCAGAGTCCGTGACCAAGAGAAGGAGACGGTGGAGGAAGACTGGAAGAAGTTCAAAGCTTATCTTAAGAACTGTTACAATATTGATGAGTGCTAAAACGTCAAGGGGAAGGAAGATGCAGAATTGCAGCTGAAAATGTTTGAGGATTTAAGGTGAAATTGAGAAAGATAACAAATTTAAATTTAATTGGCTAAAAGGGTTGCTGAAAAACTGTAAAATAAGGATGCAAAAAGGGTGAGGTATGGGGAAGTCCGAGAAAGGAGGCTTATGAAAATGAGGTTAAGAATGTATATTTGTGTGTTTGTTTGTATTTGTTGATGTTTTTATGTTGTTGTTGTTGTTTTGTTTTAAAATTGGAAAACTAATAAAAATTATTATAAAAAAAATAATAATGGTGGGAATGTGTTTTTCGTATTTCTCCTCAAATTGAGGCTTTGCGATAGTCACTGAATCAGTGACTGCAGGCTGTAAATAACACCTGAGGGCAAGACAGTTTGAGTATAGATGCCATTTAGTTTCCAGGACAATTCAAAGTGCTGGTTTCGACCTATAAAGCCTTAAATGCCTCCGGACTGCAATACCTCAAGGACTGCCTCTCCCCATATGAATTGACATGGAGCCTTCAATCTTTATCTGAGGCCCTCCTTCATGTGGCTCCCCCATGAGAGGTCTGAAGGGTGGCAACCCGAGAATGGGCCTTTTCTGCAGTGGCTCCCTGCTTGTGGAATATTCTCCCCAGGGAGTCTCACCTGGCACCTTTGTTACCTATCTTTAGCCATCAGGCAAAAACATTCCTCTTTCACCCTGCCTTCGGCTAATTAAACAAACTATGGCCGTTCAAATTGTGGGAAGGGGTATTGCTTTCGTTCCTTACTATATTATGTATTTTTGCGCTTTTATATTGTAAACTGCCCTGTAATCCTTGGGTGAAGGACTGTCATACATACATACATGCATAAAGCATGTTTGTGCCAAAAGGTCCAGGCCTGGAAAGTGATGGCATGTGTCTTTGGACGCAGAGTCAGGATCTTATGAATAAGGAATCCCTGAACGATGAGATCTAGGGGGGCAGAGTATATAAGGTCTCCCTCTTTAGCCTTCAAGTTGCTGGCCCCTTGTTCACAAACCTAGCTAGACTTTGTCCAGACTCCCTGTAGTATTGACCCTGGACTGTAGCCTAACTCTGGACCACATTTTTGGCCTGAAGTGATTCCCTGTGCTTGACCCAGGTTTAGATGGCACTACATCCTCAACCTTGCTCTCCTTGGTGTTTTGGTAAGAGATTTATATCTCCTATGGTTGAGGGCGCCCACCCAGCAGGACTCTCCTTATGTTCTGACATGCAGCTCTGTGGTTCTTTTTTTTGGGGGGGGGGGATTTGCTTTTTACAAAATGGAGTCATTGAGACTACGATTTGAAAGAGGGAGGGGGGCTGTTGTGGATGGAAGAAGGTGATCTTGAACCCTTTTCTACCAAAAAAACTCCCACAAGCTGCATTTTACCCATCAAGAAAACATGCAGGCAACCATGCAGGTAAAATCTGCACAGTGTGGGCAATATTGGGTGGTGCCGTTTGTTTATTTATTTAATAAAATTTATGTACTGCTTTATTGTAAAACAAACAAACAAACAACCCTCAAACTGGTTTACAAAAAGAATTTATCAATGAAATTAAAAAGGCAGTTAAAACAGCAATTTTAAACATTCAAAAATAATTAATCAACCATAAGTTTAAAAAACCAGAGTAAAACACATGTCAACGTTCTACAGGTTTGAGTAGGCCATCCCCACAGTGACTTGAGGTGAAAAGATAAGAACTGCCCCTGCAGTTCACCTCAAATTGCTTCCTCTCAAATTGCTTCCTCTGTGGCTGTATTTTGTAAGAACAAAACTATCCCTAAAAAGAATCAGGGAGCTACATCTTAAGACATAGTCAGTGAAATTGAATTAAAGCCTGGGAACCACTACGATAGACTATGGTACTTGCTATTTTAGTGCCATCGAGTACTACATTCTAAATCAGACACACACAAAACCCCTGAACACCTGACATGCACAGACTTTTTTAATACTCTTTTAGCTTAAAGAGTATTTCCTCAGATTACATTTCTTGAATATTTAACATGTTTTACTTCATAAATCAAAGGGGCTTCCGCTTTGTAGTCAGAAATTCTGGTATTTAATGAGATTCTTATTGAGATTCCAATCTTCGAAGCATTTTTCTCAGGAGGATTTATCTAGACGGGTGGATGGGAGGTTATGAATGGATATGACCCACTTATATTTTCATCTTAAAAACAACATTCCTGTAAGGCAATAACTCCACCTAATTTATTCCACGAAGGTGCAACAGAATAAATTATTTTGCAAAAAGGTATTAACTAGTCGAGCCTGATCATTCTAAATGCAGCCAAGCTATTTAAATGAGCAGCCTGTGGGGCTCCCTAGATGTTGCTGCACCCAGGCTCTCGTCAGACCAATGACAGAAGCTTGTAGTCAACATCTGGAGATTCACAGGTTCCTCATCCCAGATTCAAAGAGTCTTATTTTATGACTTGCAACAAAACCATACATGTAATCCGCAGTTAAGCTCAGGGCCTCCGTGTCAGACAGACACTGCCAGGTTCAGAGAGGAAGAGAGCAATGGAGAAACGTTCTCAGTGACACCTCCTCTCCTCCCATCATTACGAAATTCATCTCCACTGAGACCTCCCAATGTTCAAGTCTCAGGGTCTTTCAGAAGTAGTGCAAGAGAATGGGTGGCACTGGAAGATTAGGGTTACATCAATAAAGGGATGGAAAGTGTAACTGCATTTTTATCTGCCTAACATTTCTTCTGCTACAATTGGATTGATTATGCTCTTATCATCCTCCTCCTCCTCCTCCTCCTCCACCCCAACAACTTTTGATAGTCTAAGCTACAAAAATAAGCAAGTAAATAAAAAAGTGTTAACATCAATGAGAAGATGGGACATTTTCATGCAACTAAAACATAATGAAAACTGAGACTGATCTAAGTGAAAACACTTACCAGGTGGTAGCCCTGGACTCACTTGGCCAATGTAGAAATATAGAATAATTGCTAATCCCAAATTAACAAGAGTGTAGATCCACTGAATAACAAACATAATTGCAAGTGATCCTATTGCCTGTTGGAAAATGGAAAATGTAGGATTACTCTGGGGTACAGTAACTAGCGCTGCCATTTCCCCCCAGAATGTTTACTTTATTTTAAAATCAAACATAGCTAGGCAATCTGAAGGAGAGCAAATTGCTTAGAATATTTATTCCAAGTCTCACCCTACTTTTTACAACTTTTCAGGACCTGCCACAAAACCCATTCTGGTACTTAGCAGAGGTGGGGGATAACCTCTCATTTAATGAGTAAGTCTTCAGTGGCATGGGAAACAAGATGCATTTTGAGAATGAAGCAAATTACATGACCCACATTCTCCAAATGCCAGACTGAGCATGTGATTAGTCTAAATTAGAATTTTCAAAGAGCACATGGTGATCCAAATGGGAAAAGCAGCTGAAAATTTAGCTCCATTTAGTTTGAGTGACAGGCAGGAGAACACAAGAGTTCTACTAAATCAGACCAAGCATCCATGTAGCCCAGCATCGTGTTTCCAATCATGTGACCCGCCAGATGCTTCTGGAAAGCCCAGAAGTAGGGCATCTCATATGCATACTGCTTCTGAATCTGGTAATTCCATGTAACCATCAAGGCTAATAGTTGCTGATACACCACATCTGTATACTCACCTTTTAAAGTCCCCTAAATCACTGTTCACAAGGTAGGTTTTATCCATACTGAAAAACAACAACTTTGAAATCTTAACTCCATTGGGTTCCATCTTACCCAATTGTGGACAGATTCCTGGTGATGCTATACTCTAATTGGCTGGTTCATTTTGTAGTTCCCTGATTTGAAGCATCTCATAGTGTCCTGGCATCTCACTCCAGATTGCATTACCTTTTTTGCTACTTCTTGTTTCCTAGGTTTCCAACTCAACACTTATACTGATTAAAACTTTGTATTCAAACATACTCTCTTGCATTATATATATGTAGCCTTTTCTGTGAAGCCTGAAGCATCCCTATGGATCTGTAAGTAATGTTAGTTGCCACTTGCTTATTATCCTAAAGAAAGGTTTGAAATATTATAGAGTAACTCACACCAACAAGGGAAACCCAACGGTCACAGAGTCTGGAGTAGAAGGACGCTGGCATTTTCTGAATTTCTAATTCTTGGCTTTGTTGTTTTACATTTAAATCTACAGAAGGAGAGAGACAGTAGAACAATGGATAGATTCTGAAGGATCAGGCCTAGGCACTCAAGTGCCCTTGACAGGGATCACATAGTTCACTATGCCTGAACAAAACTTCTTCCTTCTGTCAGAAGTTCAAATCCAGCTGCAGTGTCTTCTCCCTCCCACCCCCCAAAAACCTATTGCTTTCAGAGGATACAATTCAAGTATCTGGTACTGTGTTGTTCTGAAGTTTTCTAGAAACAGCAAGCTAACTTTTCTCCTTCTCTGATGTGAAAGTCCCAAGAAAGCCCTAGTCTGCTTCAAGAGCCAAAATCTCTGCAAGGAGAGCCTACTGAAGATGGTTAGTTAAGAAAGGGGCTAAAATTAAGGGATTCTTCAATGGCAGCTCCTCTGGAGGAGGGGTTTGGAGAGGCTCAGGTAACAATTTCCCCACTACTAAGCAGATGTTTTTGTTCCTGTCTACAGTACAGCCTTTGTTGGCCAATCAAGACAACAAGGGGGCTACTCACATAGATGCTAAGGGAGTGGCCTTCTTGGCATGAGGCTTCCCTGACAAGCTCCAAGGTTTCAGAGGAACATAAATATATCACTATACGTGCAGAACATAAAGCTGGCCAGTACTCCAGCTCTTCTCCTTTCTCCATCCCTTTCCTATTACTGTATTCCTTATGAAAATGAAAATCCCAATTATTTGGAAACACGGTTTGTGCCAATCGCAATATATTATGCTACAACTAGTTCTGCTCACAGAATTTAGAATTTATTCACATTCAGATAACACAGCAGTCCAACTTATGAGATCTTCCAATAAGATTGTTTAGGTAAGGAGAGCTTTTGCTGAGCTTAGCTACTGAACACTGCATGCCTCAGGTCCTTTTCACACTACAATTATGCAGAAGGCAACATTTTGGAAAGGCATGAAACCGAACAATTTCAGTTTCTAGACCACAATCAGAATTATCTGATGAAGACCACCACAATCATTTCTGCTTGTAAAGAATGGAGAGTTGATGTTTAGGATGTTAACTTTTGGAAGCAATTACCTCCCATGTCAAGGTAAAAATAAATGTTGCGATACATCTCACAGTGAAAGGATTCATATGTAGACTACTGGCGCAGTACACTGTAAATAGTAAATCTTCCTGCACTGAATTAAATCTGGGCAACATTTCCACAGGCAAATTAGAGGAGAATCACTTGTGAATCATTAAAACAGACTCTACAGTTATGGAAAAAAAGGATAAATTGTTGCCAGGTTTGACAGACTGACCCTGTAAAACCAATTTCCATCCTTGCCTATGGAGGAGTACCAGCAATATTCTTCATTTTAAAAGGTAAGTTTAATTGTGTTTCTTGTTACCTTCTACTTGGTGACTGGCAGTTTTGTGCCTCTCTTCAAAATGCTGGCCTCTGTCTTGGTCTTGCTTCCGCTTGGGTCCTACAGCAGCAGAACTCTCTTCATCCTGGTGATTCAGCTCTGAAAAGCTCTGCATACTTTTGTCACTGGATTCCAGGTCACCACTGCAAAGATCCTGGGTAGAGGCAATGTTATTGCCAAGATCCAAGAGAAAGCTGTCTTGTAACGTTTGTTTGACTGCCTTCTTCTGCTTCCTGGGCATGGCCATTTGGCTAACACCCATGTCCTTTTCTTTTCCCTCAAGATTGGCCCCTGGGTCTTGGCCGGGAGGCCTAAAAATATGATCCATGTCTTTTGTGAATTCTAGCAAGGTGCCATCGGATCGGCCTTGCATTCTTCCACCTGATCCATAACAGGATGGCTTGTCCAGTATTAAAGGCCGAGAACAGCTGAGCACGACCTTGGAATCCTCTCTCAGTATCTTTTTGGAGCTCTGCTGAAGTCTGTAGCTCATAGAGATAGAGAAATAGGAGTAATCCACGACAATATAGGTAAGCATGAAGTTTATGGTGACAATTGGAGCGAGAACATTCACTTGGCCAATGCAAACGAAGGCCATGGTGATAAGGCTTGTTAAGCAGATTGCAGCCACCGGGGTTTTGTTTGGTCCTTTCTATAGTTAGAACAGAAAGAATATGAATATTGTTATGTATGGGTAATAATCTGATTAGAATCTTTGCAGATAGAATTCATAGAATTGTAGAGTTGGAAGGGGCCCCAAGGGTCATCTAGTCCAATCCCCTGAAATGCAGGAATCTCAAGTATGTCATACATGACAGATGGCCATCCAACCTCTGCTTAAAAAGCTCTGAGGAAAGAGAGTCCACCACCTCCCAAGGGAGTCCGTTCCACTGTCGAACAGCTCTGTCAGAAAGTCCTTCTTGATGTTTAGTCAGAATCTCCTTTCTCGTAGCCACACTAGGGGAGGAATGAGTTAGCTCACTCCCCACACTTTCATTACAAATCCCTTCCCTGCCCCTGCTCAACAGCTATTAATTGTAAACAACAACAAAAAGTACACAAACAGAGGCAGCAAGTGTGTCTGTCAGATCAAAGAGAAACACTGCAATGCATTAGCTCTAGAAGTTAAATGCGGACCCTCACTTTAAACAGTGCCTGTGTTCTAGAGTGTTTCTGAATTCCAGCTTGGAAAGAAAAGGTTCGCCACAGGCCTTCCCTCTTAAAACAAACAACAAAAGAGCTTGAGAATCATTTGGCAAAGAAAGATGCAAGAATATGTTGAGAGGTAGCAGATGAGGTACGAACAATGTGGAATGAGGGTCCATTCCAAATAAAGTTCATGGTTTAGAAGCTAGTTTGGGTTTTCTCTTACACAAAGTTTGGAAGATTACAGTGCTTCCTACTCAGACTGAATGGAGATCTAAATATCCCTCTGCTTCTGGAAACTTAATTAGCAGCTAGCTACTACTCTGGTGAGATAAACCGAAGGTATGCTTGTCTGAACTTTCGTGTACTGTAAAGAAAAGGCGGATTAGTCTATGTTCCATGTTTACATACCCCCTGTCCAAGAAATGCAAGTATCGGTATCACATTTTCTTGGGCAATGCACTGAAGGATTCGAGGTGCTCCATACAGACCTCCCATGCAGGATGCTAAAGACGAAATGTACAAACCAAGTAAGAATAAGAAGCCCACCAAGGACACCTAAAATAAAAGAAACAAAGCAAAAATTGGCATGTTTCTTGACTAATGCTGCATACATTACAGGGCTGGCTCTACCATTAGGTTGAGTGGTGTGGCTGCCTCAAGCAGCTGTTTGAGCTGTACAGATGTTACACCTTCAAAGCACATTTGAAGCGCATTGTTTCCTGCAAATAATTCTGGCCACTGTAGTTTAGCCCTCAGTTACCATTCCCAGCAACTCTTAACAAACTACAGTGCCAAGAATGTGCTTTAAAGGTATTGTGTGCACAGTCTTAGTTGTCGTGAAAGGACACAATGTGTTATGTATTTCGTTTGTTTTATTGTACTTCTGCTCCTAGGAAGACATGCTTCTGGGATTTTTTTGTGCACCTCAATTGGGGGTGTCATTTGCCGTTCCACATCAGACAGCAAAATGCCCTGGGCCAGTTCTGAACATCTGTGGGGTTACACAAGGGAGCTGATATAGTATGGTGATGAGTTGGTAAATCTGGAGTCCAAATCTCATCTCAGCCATGAATTCACCAAGTCTACTCACACTCTCTTGTAGCCACTGCAGACTGGCACTCCCCAGCACGCCAGGATATGATGTGGGAGGTCCCTAGGACTATTTCCTGGGCAGCAAAGCAAGCCTCTGAGCTGAGATTGCTGCCTGGGTAACTGGCCCCACCTGCTCGCCTAATCAGCAATTTGCAAGCAGGCATGGGCTACCAGGCTTAGCCAGCCCCTTGGAGTCCCTTCCAATTCTACAACTCTATGATTCTATTGGGGGGGGGGGACAAAGAGTAGTGGGAGTGCCTTGCATGCAAGCGATCTAGCGTGCGCTTCTGTTTTCTCTGCCTCAGCTACTGTTGTTAATTTATAGGTAACAGGATTGTTTTACAAGGCTGGTGTAGGGATAATAGAGACAATATACGTGCAGAGCTTTGAACAGTTAAAACATAGTATGCTAGGAATAATTACTTCTAAGTGAATATAATTATGATCAGGTTGAAATCTAAACTCTAAATAACATGGCAAAAAGGCGGGTGCGGGGAGGATGGCTCCCAATCCATTGGGAAGCTCTCCTAAAATGAAATGATTGAAATGAATGGCAGCTCTTCAAGTACAATTTAAAATGTAGGACTTCAGTGCAGCTTGCCCAGGAAAACATCCTGGTGGATATTTCATCTCTAATTAACATGAAAGAACACACTTTAACTTGCCCTGCATAGCTAGCAAGTATGAGCTATGAACAGAGTGAAGCAATCCCATAGAAAAAGCTCCACTTAGCAGCAGCAAGAAACCTGCACAGCTTACAGGAAATGCAGCAGATTCTCAGTTCCATTTACATACTGGAAGGAAGCCTGAAGAGAGTTTTATTTCAGGGGAGTGCACTTATGTAGACAGATAATCAAACCGGAAAAGACGCAGAAAGCTAAAAGCCTCCCGATAGCCGGAAAACAATCCCATCTATCTGCCTAATGAAGAAAATCAATGTTATAGATGTTTATTTTTTACATGGAATATAACCAGATCAGATATTTCATATAAATCATAGTGTTCTTCTGAAACATGTTCTAAACGATTTAGTGCAGAGTGATTGATCTTGGATGTATGCTTCAAAAGGTGGCTCCTGTGCAATATCAAGGGGGTTGTGCAAGACTGAGCACTGAGTGGATTGGGTCCTTTTCTTTTCCTGTTTTAAACGTGCAAGTCACTTTCTTCTCAAACTATGTTAGAAAAGAACAACTCTGTAGCCCAACCTTGCACATGTTTACTTGGATGTAAGTCCCACTGAGTTTACTGGGTCTTATTCCCAACAGGGTATAGGACTGCAGCACCAGTGCTTTAAGCAGTTTGCAATTAGAAAAACTGCATTTTTCACCATTTGATTTGGTAATCCAACTAACTTTTTTTCTGTGCATACTAACAAAAGGAAACAAAATAAAGCTAGAACATCTATCTCATGTTTCTTTTCTTATCATGAGAACAACTAGAGACCTCAGCTCATTCTGCATTACATATTCCCTACTCGATATAAACAAGGTCTGCAAATATATTAAAACGGTGGACAGAGTAGGCTTGCCCAGAAGTCAGATGAGATGTGACCAGGTAAAAGCACACCAGGTGCTTAACAGCAAGTAAGCAGCACCCCGTCTGTCATTAGGCCTAGACACACTACCAAAACTACTACTACATCTGGGTACTATTACCATTGTTTCTTCTCCTCATGAGTAAACACTCTGCTCCTTTTCTGGGTTTGCTAAGGGAACATGAGGAGAGGGAGGAACACTGAAGTTGCTAAGCATCCGCAGGATAAATTGCACCAATTCTGGATCATGTGGCTAGAATGAAACAAGGATTGAAGTTGCTGAGGGGGCACTGGGGGGTGGAGGGTGCCATGCAGGGAGAGCTATTCATCAAACCAAGGGTGTTGAGCCTGGATTGGGAACACTAACCTGTTATTTTTTGTTACAGGTAGGTAGCCGTGTTGGTCTGCTGTAGTCAAAACAAAATAAAAAAATTCCTTCCAGTAACACCTTAGAGACCAACTACTGTAAGTTTGTTATTGGTATGAGCTTTCATGTGCATGCACACTTCTTCAAATACACTGAAACAGTGTACAGTGGATGCTCGGGTTGCGAACGTAATCCGTGCGGGATGCACGTTCGCAACCTGCAGCGGCGCATCTGCACACGTGCAGGTTGTGATTTGGCGCTTCTGCACATGCACGACCGCCAAAACCCAGAAGTAGCGTTTGTAAACCGAGGTATGGCTGTATCTGAAGAAGTGTGCATGCACACGAAAGCTCGTACCAATAACAAGCTTAGTTGGTCTCTAAGGTGCTACTGTTATTTTTTGCTATTGCACCGAGCAATCTCAGAGGGCAGTTCTCTTACATGGGAAGAACAGTTAGTACTCAATTAGCACCTGTTATTTGTTGTTTTTTTAATAATAATTTTTATTAAGAGTTTTGTTGATACAATAAAGAAAAGACAGAATAAACAGAAAATAAACATAAGAAAAAACAAACATAAAGTTTAACATCTTGCTGTACCCATCTTTTCTTCATCCTTTGGACTTCCTCACATCTCACGCTCCTGCGTTCCAAATTTGTAATGCTTTAGCCAGCAACTTATCACCTTATTTCAATTCTTATTGAACACATTTCCAATATTTTGTCCCTAATTTTGAAAATTTTTATCTAGGTCTTAAATATCTAATTTTAAACACAATGTTTATTCAAAATTTATTTTTCTCATGAAGTTCACTCATTCTCATAATATCTATCAACTAACTTAATGAGCCCTGTTAGTCAAATCTGTCATCCTTCCTAGCACTCATATAGTTTACAATGTTTTTGTAGATAATCCTTAAATTTCTTCCAATCCTCTTCCACGGCTTCCTCTCCCAGGTCTCTAATTCTGCTGGTCATTTCTGCAAGCTCCATATAGTCCATCAGTTGCATCTGCCATTCTTCCAGCGTGGGCAAATCTTGAGTTTTCCAATATTTAGCGACGAGTATCCTTGCTGCTGTTGTTGCATACATAAATAATGTTCGATCATTCTTTAACACCCTCTGGCCCACAATGCCCAAAAGGAAGGCCTCTGGTTTCTTGGGAAAGGTATACTTAAATACCTTTTTCAATTAGCACCTGTTATTTGGGGACAACATGCTCCCCTTCGTATTCCCTAATTTCTAAATGCGGACTGAGCACAGGAAGCAACCTTATCCGGAGTCAGTCCATTGGTTCATCAAGCTCAGTACTGTCAAGGATGACTAGCAGCTGCTCTTCAGGGTTTCAGACAGCAGATGCTTCCAGCCCTACCTGGAGACGTAGGGAATTGAACCAGGAACTTCTGCATGGAAAACAGATGCTCTACCAATGAACCACACCACTGAACTACAAGCCTTCTATAGCTGACATGCATTTAATAATAATTATATAATTTCCTAAGAAAACATTCAGTTTTATGTTTATATATCACCTAAGAAAATATGGCATATCATAGAAGTACAACCCCTACACGTTTACTCAGAAGTATTCCCCACTATGTTCAATCGGACTTTCTTCCTAGTAACTGTGTTTAGGATCACAGCTTGTTTCTGCTTATGAAAGCAGTCTGCAGGACCAGGAAGATCAAAGAATTCCTGCAGTCTTTCAAAACCAATAAAGCCCACACAAAACCAAACTAAGCTTCTTTCTTCATATACAAAACTGTGTTGCTGACAGAGAAAAAGAACAGAGGAAAGGGGAGGGGGGCAAGGAATATAAGTTTTCAATTGGAAAATGAACAAATAAATAACTGATTTGAAAATAGCATTTCTACCCACTATCATAATACATTTTTAAAAGTCATCTCATTGTGCATTCGAAAACCAATAGTGGATTGTATCAAGATTCGCATATAATTTCAGTTACCCAAAAGGTCTGTATTTGAAAGTGCTACTTGACATTCCATTCACAACTTGGGAGGAAGTTGTCTTTTCATTGAAAAGTACTTTTGAAAAGCTCAAAAGTACACACACACACACACACACACACACACCATTCAATGAACACAAATTCTTCACAAGGAATTCTTAATTCAAATTTGATCACCTCTAATATCCCATTTACTTTATTTCCTTCTCTCTTAAGTTTAACAAAATTGCATTTGATGACAATGTTACTTTAAGAATAAATGACAAATATACTACCACATTATTTTTCACAAATTACATTTGCCACGCAAGACCAGCAAAGTGCAATTCTGTCAGCATATTTGAATCCTTTTATTACATCAGCAGCACCTTGTATCGCTCAAAATAGAAAGAAAGCCCTTGTCTCCTGATTCCTGTGTTTTCATGTTGAATAGAGATGGGCTCAAGCTTTCTTTCCAAAAGAATTTGCTGAGCAGTCTCTTTTCCGAAAAAAGCAAAATTTAAACTAGCATTTTCCATATGGCTTGCATTCTCACTGTTTGCTAAAGGTAACAGCCAAGTGTGCTCCTTTTCTACTGTGTTGGACCCATTAAATACACATTATGACAATAAGGCTGGCTAGACCAGAACACAGTGTGAACTGCATTCACAACAGGGGATTACTTTCTAGCAGACCAAGTAAGAGAGCTCCATCATGATTGGTCTGATGTCTACAGGTTTAATACCTGCCTACACAACAGGAATACAGTGCAGTATAACAGAGATCTTGGCTCAGGTCCCTGCTCAGCCAGGAAGCTTACTGGGTCAAAGTGAACCAGGCACTATTTCTCAACCTGACCTCCCTTAACAAGTTGTTGTAAGGAGAACATGGTAGAAAATAGGAGTTGTCTTGAGATCATTGGAGGAACAGCAGGATTAAAATGGATTGTGATGGTTAATAACTTGTGAACCAAAAGCCAAAGGCAGGCTACAATTGAATGGCTATCAATAACCCTGTTTTTGTAGTCTCACGCTGGCAGCAAAATCAGGAGGGGTTTTGGGTTTTTTAGTTTGGTGGGTTGCAAATTCTTTGAGCTTGCTATCCTTCCCCCCCCCCCTTTTTTTTTTTACTGCACAACAAAATATGATGAATCAGCAGCTAAGTGACCAGCAAAGAGAGCTCTCCAAGGGTGCTTCCAGACTTTCGCCATTTTGGGGTGGGAGTCAATCATGTGCCAGAAAACGGAGGCTGTGCAATTATAGTTGGTTGGGAGGTCTTATGCAGCAAACCTGCTTCCCAAAAAGACTGGACTTTTTTGTGATAAGGAAAGTGACATGAAACACACTGGGAAGTGTGAGATACGATGCAACAGAGATTTCCCTCTGGCTCTGACAAACTGCCATTTGGAGACAGGCTCAGTGCTGCAAAGGGCCTGGCTACACCTGCCAACATGTAGCCTGCCATCCAGGTGCTGGTCCAGACCCATATCTGCTGAGCTTCAACAAGATGGCAACATCATGTGTCCTCAGACCATACCCTGGAAGTATTAAGAAACTGTTCTTGAACATGTAAGGGCAAATTGCTGAATTGCATCCTTAAGGATGCAAAGAACCAAAGAATCATAGAGTAGGAAGGGACCACAAGGGTCATCTAATCCAAGCATAGGCAGACTCGGCCCTCCAGATATTTTGGAACTAAAACTCCCATCATCCCTAGATAGCAGGACCAGTGGTCAGGGATGATGGGAGTTGTAGTCCCAAAACATCTGGAGGGCCGAGTTTGCCTATGCCTGATCTAATCTAATCTGTTGCAATGCAGGAACCTTTTAGCTCAAGATGTTTCCCTGGACTTTCAAACAATGAAGTGCTAATTTCAATCACAATAAGCTAGAATGGGGAATTAAAAGGAAACCTTTTATATCAGACTTCATAGCTACAAATTGGCATATATATATCACAATGGAATGTCTAGTATTTAATAATCCTCTTAACTTTCACTGCAGTTATGCTGGGCTAAATCTGAAAGTGTAAGATTGACTTTCTGAAAGGGAGCCTTTATAATTTTATTTAGCAATTTCTGTTTGGTCTGGGGTTCCAGTGAAGGAATAGGGGACACTGAACAATATAGAGCATTTGCTGTTTGATAATATTGGCCTGCTTTAATTCTTAAGGCTCTTAGTTCAATCCCTCTGTTAAGAGGTAATACTGAGATCTGTAAGAGAATGTAAACTGCCCAAATCAGTTTTCCACAGTAAATTGTGTGGGATATTCCAAAAGGAAGTAGACCTTCATACTGGCTACAAGGTGTAATTTTAAGGCAGCAGTTCCCATATTTTTGTTGTACAAATGGCCATTTATTGTAAGCTGCCTAAGGAGTACCATACAAATGCTGAAAAGTAAATAAATAAAACTTTGATCTGCATAATAAACAAAATTCTGCAGATGTGCAGTATGCAGAGTTGTATCTATGTTGTATCTATGAGGCTTGGTGCATAAAGATAAATAATATACTACATATATTACAATATACTACATTATGATCACTACAGGCATTTGAAACGAATAAGAGAAGTTTGGGAAATCCAAAAACCTCGTAAGTCCCTTCTCTGTCCCTATTCCTCTAACTCTTCCTGGAGCATATAGCTCATATAGTTTGGTCACCTGTGATCTATACTTGCTGCTGCTATTTGTGTAATATACTGATCACGTGTGTAACATGTTGCTCTGCTTAAGGGAGCAAGGGTAGAATCTCTTGCCTCTGACTGAGAATTATAGAATCATAGAGTTGGAAGAGACCACAAGGGCCATCGAGTCCAACCCCCTGCCAAGCAGGAAACACCATCAGAGCACTCCTGACATATGGTTGTCAAGCCTCTGCTTAAAGACCTCCAAAGAAGGAGACTCCACCACACTCCTTGGCAGCAAATTCCACTGTCGAACAGCTCTTACTGTCAGGAAGTTCTTCCTAATGTTTAGGTGGAATCTTCTTTCTTGTAGTTTGGAACCATTGCTCCGTGTCTGCTTCTCTGGAGCAGCAGAAAACAACCTTTCTCCCTCCTCTATGTGACATCCTTTTATATACAGTGGTGCCTTGCAAAACGAAAATAATCTGTTCCGCAAGTCTCTTCGTCTAGCGGTTTTTTTGTCTTGCGAAGCATCCCTATTAGCGGCTTAGCGGATTAGCGCTATTAGCGGCTAAGCGGCTATTAGCAGCTTAGAAAAAGGGGGGGGGAGGGGAAAAACTCGCAAGACTCGCAAGACGTTTTCATCTTGCAAAGCAAGCCCATAGGGAAATTCGTCTTGCGAAGCGCCTCGAAAAACGGAAAACCCTTTCGTCTAGCGGGTTTTTCGTCTTGCGAGGCATTCATCTTGCGGGGCACCACTGTATTTGAACATGGCTATCATATCACCCCTTAACCTCCTCTTCTCCAGGCTAAACATGCCCAGCTCCCTTAGCCGTTTCTCATAAGGCATCGTTTCCAGGCCTTTGACCATTTTGGTTGCCCTCCTCTGGACACGTTCCAGTTTGTCAGTGTCCTTCTTGAACTGTGGTGCCCAGAACTGGACACAGTACTCCAGGTGAGGTCTGACCAGAGCAGAATACAGTGGCACTATTACTTCCCTTGATCTAGATGCTATACTCCTATTGATGCAGCCCAGAATTGCATTGGCTTTTTTAGCTGCCCATCACACTGTTGGCTCATGTCAAGTTTGTGGTCAACCAAGACTCCTAGATCCTTTTCACATGTACTGCTCTCAAGCCAGGTGTCACCCATCTTGTATTTGTGCCTCTCATTTTTTTTGCCCAAGTGCAATACTTTACATTTCTCCCTGTTAAAATTCATCTTGTTTGTTTTGGCCCAGTTCTCTAATCTCTCAAGGTCATTTTGAAGTGTGATCCTGTCCTCTGGGGTGTTAGCCACCCCTCCCAGTTTGGTGTCATCTGCAAATTTGATCAGGATGCCCTTGAGTCCATCATCCAAGTCGTTGATAAAGATGTTGAATAAGACCGGGCCCAAGACAGAACCCTGTGGCACCCCACTAGTCACTCTTCTCCAGGATGAAGAGGAACCATTGATGAGCACCCTTTGGGTTTGGTCAGTCAGCCAGTTACAAATCCACTGAGTGGTAGCATAGTCAAGACCGCATTTTACCAGCTTCTTTACAAGAATATCATGGGGCCCTTGTCAAATGCCTTGCTGAAATCAAGGTAGGCTACATCCACTGCGTTCCCTTAATCTACCAGGCTTGTAATTCTGTCAAAAAACGAGATCAGGTTAGTCTGACATGACTTATTTTTCAGAAATCCATGCTGACTATTGGTGATCACAGCATTCCTTTCTAGGTGCTCACAGACTGTTTGCTTAATGATCTGCTCCAGAATCTTCCCTGGTATTGATGTCAGACTGACTGGGCGGTAATTATTTGGGTCCTCTCTTTTCCCCTTTTTGTAAATAGGGACAACATTTGCCCTCCTCCAGTCTGTCGGGACTTTGCCTGTTCTCCAGGAATTCTCAAAGATGACTGCCAGTGGTTCTGAGATCACATCTGCCAGTTCTTTTAATACTCTTGGATGCAGTTCATCTAGCCCTGGAGACTTGAATACATCTAAACTAGTCAAGTATTCTTGTACTATCTCCTTAGTTATTCTGGGCTGTGTTTCCTCTGCTGAATCATTTGCTCCAAATTCTTCAGGTCAGGCATTGTTTTCTTTATCGGAGAAGACTGAGGCAAAGAAGGCATTGAGGAGTTCAGCCCTTTCTGTGTCCCCTGTTTGCATTTCACCATCTTCTCCTCTGAGTGACCCCAATGTTTCTTTGTTCTTCCTTTTGCTACGAACATACCCATAAAAGCCTTTTTTGTTGCTTTTAACCTCTCTAGCAAGCCTGAGTTCATTCTGTGCTTTAGCTTTTCTGACTTTGTGTCTACACGTGCTGGCTATTTGTTTGAATTCCTCTTTGGTGGTCCCCCCCCCCTTTTCCATTTTTTGTACACATCCTTTTTTAATCTTAACTCAGTTAAAAGTTCTTTAGATAGCCACCCTGGCTTCTTTAGGCACCTTCCATGTTTCCGTCTCATTGGTATTGCCTGAAGTTGTGCTTTTACTATCCCCCTCTTAACAAACTCCAAGCCATCATGATCTCCCTTTCCTTTTAGTATTACTGTCCATGGGATCTCACCCAGCACTTCCCTAAGTTTTATGAAGTCGGCTTTCTTAAAGTCAAGAAATTGAGTCCTAGTATGCTTGGCTGCTCCTTTCCGCTGTATAGTAAACTTCAGAAGAGCATGATCACTCGCGCCTAATGATCCTTCCACTTCTACCCCACTAACCAGGTCATCAACATTGGTTAGGACTAGATCTAAAATGGCTGTTCCTCTTGTTGCGTCTCCCACTTTCTGGACAATGAAGTTGTCTGCAAGGCCAGTGAGGAATCTGTTTGACCTTATGCTCTTGGCTGAGTTTGACATCCAACAAATATCCGGGTAATTGAAGTCCCCCATTACTACTATCTCCCTTCCTTTTGCATGCTTGGCCATCTGTTCCAGGAAGGCATCATCTATGTCCTCCGTTTGGCTTGGGGATCTATAGTAAGCTCCCACAATGAGGTCACTGTTATTCTTCTCTCCCTTAATTTTGACCCAAATGCTCTCACTTTGGCTTTGAGGTTCTAAATCTTGGATCTCTTCACAGGTATACACATCCCTGACATATAACGCCACTCCTCCTCCTTTCTTGTCTGGTCTGTTTCTCTGAAATAGATTGTATCCCTCCATTATTACATTCCAATCATGGGACTTATCCCACCAGGTTTCAGTGATGCCTATTATGTCATATTTAGTTTGCTGTACCGAGAGCTCAAGCTCATCTTGTTTATTTCCCATGCTTTGCGCATTAGTGTACAGACATTGAAGTCCATTAATCATTCCCCCGTGTCTCTTATTTAAGGATTTTTTCCTCCCACCACTAGGTCTGTGTGCTGTTTGCTGTACATAAGTTTGCTGTACACCTGAACCACGTAGACTTTGGCTTGTGTAAACCATAGTAAGCCTAGTTTAGACAGTGCAAATGCAAACTAAAGTGAAGAAGTGAGGTGGCAAATCAGATCACACAAGGGGAGGAAGACAGAGTGCACAAGTCCGGCACTCAGCTACATAGTGCCAGACTATGATTTGGCTTTTAGTCTGAACAGACTCAAGCTCCAGGGCACAGAAACCCTATAGCTTGTTTTCAAATATGCAAGTTTTCAATTATGCATTTTCAAATCCATCCGTTTTATGTAGCTAGAGAATCTCAGTTAGTTACCTTTTCTGCCATCATAAAATCATAGCGCAGTGATACCCGGGTACAAGTGGCTCCCAACAAAAAAACAAATACTATGTATAGAAACCACCTGCAAAGAAATAAAAGAAATATTAGTGTCAAGCATATCAATTATTTTTCTAAATTATGTTAGGCATCCATTGCCTTACAGTATAAAACTATCCACTTAAGTAAATAATCAATGATAGTAGCATGTAATCTTCCTTGCTCTACATTCTGAAAATGCTCTAATAGTTGCTTCCTTGCTATTCCCATCTGAGTCGCTGTACAAGTGGTGCCCAGAACTAGACACAGGTGAGATCTGACCAGTCATATTACCCAGTAAGACAAAGCATATAGGAGTATAGTCAAGTACTTTAACTACTGTGCCACAATCTCTGGTTACAAATCAAAGTATTTATCTGTAAACCAAAGTGAGAAACATCATTTAGGTAGCAGTGTATCTCATTTATTATAAATTCAAATCCAATGGGATCCTTTAATTTAAGAATTATTTCTAAAAATCCATTTGCGGTGGAATTTATCTAGGGATCTGCGGTGGATGTTAGAGAAAGACTCAGCCTGTTTGTTTCATATTCCTTGTGGATTTTTTTCCCCAACTAGAGGAAGAGATTGGGGCTTTCCCCCTCTTTTCTTTTAAGATTTATATCCATTTCAGAAGAATCTCAGCATCCATAAATTCTTATATATCCTCTAAATCAGAAATAGAAGGTGGGGGACAAACATCAATTCATTATTCTTTTTGCTAAGCTGCCCAGGAAGATTCTTTGACTGTCTTCCTAGGTTTGATTTGTCAGGTAATAAATAAATCTATTTTCATATTACAATAATCTATATCACACATGACAGAAAGAAAGTTACCAGGAGGTTTCCTCATAAGCACCACCACCTTGTTTTCAAGGGACTTACGAAACACCTATAGCAGATAGGGATCCTAGAGGGATATCTGTTGCAGGCTTCCTGAGATCACCACTCATATTGAATCCAGCCATCACACCTGTGTTTTGGGAACACGGGAAAATAAAGAGGACACTGTGTTAGATTGCTGTAAGACAGCAGCCTTTTTAAAAACATCACCGGTGCATATGCTGATATCAGGGCCATGTATACAAGCTTTGTGATTAAGCCATCAGGTATCCAGTGGCAACAAGCTACGAACTACATGCCCACAAAGAGGTTCTTTGTTCCAAACTGGACAATGGCACTGGAAGAAAAAGCAGAGATTTAAACAAAAAAAGGGCTTATCTCAAAACTATCACTTGAAAGCAGTCCCCTCTCCAAATGACCGCTGACATTCAACTCTGCAAATCATTCAAACAGGCCACACATATTATGTGGGTAGTGTACTCCAAATAGATTATAGGTTCTGACACATTCACAAGATAACTCTTGTTACAAAATGTTTAGATCATGAGCCTTCAGGACAAAGGGATCCAGCATTTGCCCTTTATGTCTGTGATTACTGTTACCCACCCTCTACCAATTTGGTATAGGTGGGCTCTCCTTAATGAATTAATTGCAAAACGTTCAATTGGTAACTATTTGATAAGACAACAGTCACATACATACACTCAGTACGCAGGGGAAAGGATTACCCAGCACCCTGCAACACGCATCTTTCTTCCAAGTAAAAAGGCACTAGAACTGAACCGAAAGAGCAGTTTCCTATGTTACAGCTTACAGCAGCTCAGACAAAGGGCTTATCGGCACTTCCTCTTGTCCCACTGCTCTTCCCCAGGGAAAACCACTCCTTAGGACTCAACTGGAGCAAACAGCAATCGGCTTTTCAGTGGGTTGCTGTTTGTTCTGATTTAGAGCGAGTTTTCCCTGGGAAAGGAGCGGGGCAAGGGAAGTGTGGGCAAGCTAAAAGTCAGTTTACGGTATCAATAATACCACCTTCTTTGCTCTAACTTGGGCCTTTCATTCTTACCTCAGTTTTGCATTCACACAGTAGCAATACGTCATTTTTGTCTCAGTTCAAATGCTATCTTTCTCTACTACCAAGACAGTCTTTGGTTGCTCTGCTTGTTTTGATTCTGTCTCATTCCAACCCAAGAAAGGACACCCCAATCCAATAGTGTTTGGGTGCTGCTTGATACTTTCAAGATTGTCCCATTCTGTAAAACCGGTTTTCTGTTAAAGGTTGTACTTTTAGCAGCAGTCACTCCCTGCTGGGATGGAGGACCGATTCAGATGGTCTGCTCTCAAAGGCTAATGGAAACTGATTCTTGAGTACTCTGGAGAGTTTCCCAGTGGATGGAGACTGTGATCCTGTTTAGGCCCTGGTCCTATTGTGGGACGGCAAGATGAGGAGGACTGTTGATACAGTCACTCCCAAGGTCCTCTGCAATGCTACAGGGTCCATACAGCATCTTGGTTTATTAAGGTTGTGTGGGAAATGTTTATTTTTATGTACACAACGCAGTATATAAATGCCATAAACAAAGAGGTGCCTGCTTCCAGCTTTGGCTGATTTGCCAGCTATGTCTGTTCCTCAACCAAGATAACATGTACAGTTTTGCATGCTCTAGCAACCTTTTGCCTAGATCACTGTAGCACACTCTACTTAGGATTATCCTTGAAAATTGCCAGAAAAGTGCAGCTAACACAGAATGCAGTTTCCAGAATAATATTGGGTGCCTCTGTGCAATCTATCATAATGTCCATTCTTGCTACCTATACGTTACCATGCCCAGGCCTGGCATTAACATACAAAGCCTATTCTAGTATCAACTATGCTTGGATTTCAAAGGGGCCATATTTGGGAATGCCTAAGGCTGCAATTCTAAAAACACTGGAGAGACCATATCCTATTGAACCCAGGGAGACTCACTTCAGAGCAAACATGCTTAGGATTACTCTGCAAGTACATATTTCCGCCCAAATGAGCAAACTGTTTAATACATTTCTGTACACACACACACACACACACACACACACACATGCGTAAAAAAAAATCCTGTCTGCCTACATCTGGAATGGCTTTCCCTCTCAGTATTTTTAAACTATCTGTGGTTGTTGCAATCTTTCTGAACTAATTCAGTAAAATCAACATCTCCCACACCCACAACTTCTCATGCAACTCATGCAACAGTTTAATTGCTTGGATGACAGAGCCACTTCTTTACTATTACATTACAAAATGTTCGGGAAGAAAGCCAGTAGCTTCATCTGAAATGCTTTAAATATCTATTACAAAGAAAGGAGCAGAGCTGCATGACATTATTGGCCGTGTGGTAATAAATTAAAGTAATATTACTGTTACTTACATCAGTGGAGCATGATAAACAAAAAATCCAAAGACACTGAGAATGAAATTTAATCCACAACCTTCAATTCATTACTGTATTGTTATTATACTCTGTCCAAGCAGTCTCTAGAAACGACACGTTAGTCTGATTTAACTACACTGGAGCCAGATAGTGACTTAGTTGCAGAACTCTATGTTACCGTAAGTGAGACCCAACTATGACCTTTGGTTCTGGAAGGCTGAAGTAGGAGCAAGACTGCTCCATCTGTGTAGCTAGAGCTGCAGTTGCCTCTGCCAGGCTGTTCAAGTTATTAGCTCTGCAATCCTAAGGTCCCTGGCAGAGTGCCCCAGGGGCTATAAGGGAGCACAGGATCTCTCTCTCCCCAAGGGCAGAAAAAAAGGGAAAGAGCTTTAACCATTGACAGGGATATCTGAAGTCAGAAATCCTTTCTCTACCACCATTAGAACTTCTGCAGCCTTTCCCTTAACAACATTGGAACTCCAATATTGGTAAGGCTACAAATTGGGGGTGGGAACTGAAGGAAGTACATAGTCTCCCTTTGCTGGATGAGGTAGTTAAACCACCTTCTGTTTCCATCTTCCTCCCACACTTGGAATCGCAGCTTCAGATGAAGAATGGGCTTGGATTAGTCAGAACCTCATCTTTTTTTCATAGAAAGCAATGGCCTTTCTGAAAATATTGCTCATGTGGCTTTCTGCCATTTCAGAATGTCAAAGCAATTCCTTACATTTATTCTCAGCTTAACAGGTGCATCCAGGCATAAAACCAGCCACTGGCAAACTCCAGTGCTGCTAAACCACACTCACTGGTAAATTAAGAGCATGATTCCTTAAATCTACACACTATATTCAGTACCGCCCACATGGATCTGCCAGTAAGATTATACACCACAATTTGCATTTAACCAAATGTTTTGTTATGACACTATATTATAGACAGGGGCCAAGATCAATAAATGGGCAGTCTATGTCAAGCACAGGAGAGGATAGGAGTCTAAATAAAAATGCAGGGAGATCTGAGTGAAAAACCTTTGGCTTGCAAGTAATAAGTTTGCAAACAGTTTGTCAGATCTAGAATGGTTTACAACTGTGGCCCTCTGGGGAACCTGTGGCCCTCCAAGGGTTGTTGAACTCCAACTTCAATCATGCAGCCAGTATAGTTAATAGTCGGGGGTGATGGGAGCTGCAATCCAACATCATATTGGAGGACTGCAGGTTCTTTAGGCCTGGTTTACACAGATTTTAGAAAGAAGCAAAGACCTTGACTAGGGGCCAACCAGGGCCCCAGAGAACACTGAAAGAAGAGAGACTGGTGCTAGTATCCTTCATCACATCTTATGTGCTAGCTCTATATCGCAGGCTCTTAAAGAATAACTTGTAGTACTAGCCTCCAAGTGAAAAGCGCCCCTCAGTCTATACAGCCCAACAAGGGCTTCATAAAACTTCTTCTAATGTTTGTCTGGGAATATAAAACAAGAGCATTTGTCAAGCTCATCACAGGCCACAATACTTGGCTGGTGGTCTAGGTTTGGGTTGGTAGGTCACATGTTTAAGGCTTTCTTGAGAGGGGAGTTCAGGCATCCACACAGCTTCATTTTCATCTTTGGCTATTTAGACCAATGCCAAAAAACAAAATTCTATGGAAATTCTCTAGAATGTAGGACTCCTACAGAATGTTCAGACTAGGGAAATACCAAGTGACTGTTTGCCATGTTTGTTAGGGGCTAAACAGTCTTAATGTGGAGTAAGTGAATGACGGCGTTGCAATAATACATTTTAGAGTGGAAGCCGTGTTTGTTGTAGAAAAAAACAACAGAAAGTCTTGAGACACTGATTACACTTACATCACAATGTCATCTGATTACTGTTAGGCCCCTTGAATATTACTACTACTAACACTAATAATAAAAATAGTATCTTGTGGCTTCAGAATTAAAATCTGTTCTGGTGCCTGAGAAACTATCCAATTCCTCCTATGGTTCTCTCTAGATACCTGTGTTTCTCTTGCTCTGAGTCGCTTTAATTCCAGCTCATTCTTAATTGTGCTTCTATCCTGCTCTTACATGGTTTCCACATTGGCCTCCCATATGATCCATACCTATGCGGCTTCACCAGTGCTACAGAATCAACCATTAAGTGGGACCAGATACCCATTAATTGCATATTATCATTATCACATGATGATTTCACTGATGGCAATGTGAAGGCTCTCATGTGATAAAACATTTTACTCTCACAGCAAACTAGTCCTAAACTTTGTTTCAGTGCGACTGACACTTGTAAAAAGGTTTAGGATTAAGTATACTTTTACAATTTTTTCTATCTTTCACTTTTGGTCCTCTTCATGGGCTTCTCTCTACTTATTCCTCTCCCCTTACTAGCTGAAACTGTTTTCTGAGTCTGTAGCTCATACTCCTACATTATTTTTGAGTTGCTGCATATCTAGTTGTCTGCAGTTTGTGGCAATGTCAGGTTCCAAATGCTCAAGAGGGGTTCTTCTTCAGGCCAAGTTCCTGCAAGCATTATTTGAACACAGCTAGCTAGAGGAATGGGACGTTAATTTACACATGCCACTGACACGCGGCCATTGTGAGAAGCTAAATGCTATAAAACATACTAGAAGAATAAAGAGGAAGCTGTTCGGTAGCAACCAAATTAATGATATTCTTAACACAAAAAATTGCACTCAGGGAGAGCGTTTAGCATAGCTACTGGTTTTACTAGTACTAATGAAGTAATAATTCACCCATACTTTTGAAATAAATTATATCTGTTAGGTTTGGCTTCTTTCCTAGCTGCCAAGAATTAGGAAGAGTGAAGAACCATTTAACAACATTGAGGGTAATTTTTATTGCAGCACTCATAAATATTCCTCCTTCTATACTTGCCTGTGTTGGGTGCAAAGCAACTATGCTTCGGCATTATGTTTGGGGTTTCTCTCTGCCTCTCCCCCATCATTATCTATCTCTATCTCTAATTTTAGGAAATTTTGTAAAATAAACAATGGTCTCTACTCAGGTACTAACCAAGCATGTAGCTGGAGGTGAGCCAACAGACTTTCATGAAAGGCTACTGAGCAATCCTAGCCACCATTTCCCTCTTGGGAAATCAGTAAAGGTTAAAGAACAAGAAGCACAGAGCAAAAGTCAATGGACAGTTCTCACAATGGAGGGATGTGAAAAAAATGTGTTGTTTCCCCCAAGATTTGTATTAGGGCCTGTGTTTTTAAACTTGTTCATAGATGATCTGGAGTTAGGGGTGAGTAGTGAGATGACATCGAATTAGTCAGGTTGGTGAAAACAAAAGGTGATTACAAATCACTCCAAAGGTGCCAAACTGGGTGAATGGGCAATAAAATGGCAAATTCATTGTCTTCGTTTAAGCTGATGCACCTGGTGGTAAAAGAATCCTAATAAGCAGACTGATGTGGTCTGAGCTGGTGGCAAGTGATCAGGAAAGGAAACTTGGAGCAGCTCAATGAAAATGTTGGCCTAGTGTGTGGCAGCTGTGGAAAAGGAGAAAACCACACGAGGGATCATTAGGAAAGGGATCTTAAAACTGCAAGCATCTTAATTCCACAGGTTTCAGGCCAACATTTATTGTGATAGGTTTCCAGTTTATCTTTGGTGTGTGGCTGGTCTATTTCTGCCATCGTGGAGTTTAATTGTATTGATTTTATTGTTCCCCTGGGGGCTTGGGCAGAAAGGTACAGAAACAAGCCAACAAATAAACAGCCCACAAAAACACTCCAGAACGTTCTGAGGGCAAGGCTGCCAATCCTGCTTCTGCTGCTTTCATCAAAGACATAGCAAAGAATACACAGGATATTTGAGAGGGGTGGGGAAAAGAGACTGAAAAGTCAAAAGAAGAGACAGAGATCTATGTAGAGTTCAGAAGTCATTCCTTTTTGCACAACCACCTGTGTGTGTGTGTGTGTGTGTGTGTGTTGCACTTTTAAAGCAAATAGATATTCCTCCCTAATTTTCTTCACTAGAATAAGGACTGTAAACTTATGGGTTTTAAAAAAGCACAAGGGAGATGTTTAGGATTCTGCATTTGTGTAGCACACTTACAACCACAAGAATTATTAAGTGCATATTATACAATTCTACGGTACCTGTAGCAGCTGGGAAGAACACTCCAAACACAGTGAAGAAAGACTCCCCCGGGCTGTAGTTCGGCAGCGTGTTATTCAACATTAGCTCCTCTGAATAACCAACGAAACCATGTTCTGCATGTTTCAAAGTAAAATAACACATGTTTAACGTCATAGCCTGCTGCAGTCTTTATTTATGCTCTCCTTATTTACATCATCCCCATCATATCCTATTGTTTTCCATTGCTACTTATTTGCGGAGATGGTCTACTTTCCACGAGCGTCAGAAAAAGGCAACTGCATTGTTAATGAATCACAAAGATATGACAGCAAATGTTGAAGGGGTATACTGCACTATCAAGTCTGAAATAAGACATCTATCATGTTTCTGGACTGTGGTGCTTTGGAATAAATAGGAAAGAGTTCTTTTTTAAAAAACAACAACAACAACACACCAGCATGTATTGAAATCAGGGATAATTAACAAGCCTATTTTAATCATAAATTGCAAAGCCAGCAAAATTGTATCATTAGAATATTCAAATCCTGATCAGTGTTGGAGATGGTGATCTGGAAGGGAGGCAAAGCATCAGGCTGCTCAGACTGAAAAGCTATTCCAGAGCCAGGGGCTTATAGGACTGATAGAATCTCATTTGCTCCTTGTATCACCTGATCCTACTGAGTTGGTAGCTGCAGCACTGCCCTCTGGCCACCCAAAGCAGTTGCATTGCAGAAAACAAGCAGGTCCTTCGTTCAACCAGATACCACAGTGATCGAGAGGCGAAGACACTTTGTCCTGAAGCTCAGATTCCCAGTTTGAGACTACCTGACCCTTTACATTAGCTGAATTTCAATTATTATGGCTGGGACTGAGTACTTTTTTTTATTATACAACAATGAATTGAATCTGTGAATTATTTGCATCTTTTTTTTTATTCAGCATTCAAGGAATGGCATTGAAAGTCATGTCTGGTTTTTGGGAATTGTTTATATAGCCTACATCTGAGTGGTAGCTGGTTTACCACTTCTATAGTACAATTAAAAAATCACATGTACCTGGAAGAGGGTGGTTTTTTTTTGGGGGGGGGGGGCTCAATTCAGTTCACATTCAAAGGCAAACTAAGCTAATTCACACTTTCTGAAACGAAACATGAACTGAAAAACAGCCATCCTTCAAAATTCACACTTATCTGAATTTTGCAATGCAGCTCTCCAGTCAATTAATGTGCATAAAAAGCATATACTAAAGTGTGAGTATAAATTCATATATTATTGGGGGGGGACATGCAAAATACATTGCATTATAAGGGAAATCGGTTTGCAAAAATGTGCATACTGTGGGAAATTACATATTAAAAATATGTACAATTTGTACAAAAATGCTGCTGAATCTTCATGCTAACTTTTATTTATTTTTTAAAAATCTGCAAACTGAAGTGGGCATGTGGAGAACTGAATCTACGATTGGAAAAATGAGCAACCAGGAGAAGCTGAAATGGACAGATTTGGCTATTCCTGTCTGGAAATAAGCTCTACTGTGTTTGATGCGGTTTATCCAAAGAGTAGCTCAGTTGGTAGAGTATGAGTCTCTTTATCTCAGGGTTGTGGGTTCGAGCCCCATGTTGGGCAAAAAGATTCCTGCATTGCAGGGGTTTGGCCTAGATGACCCTCATGGTCCCTTCCAGCTCTATGATTCTGTGATTCATCCCTAGCTATGTGTGTATAGGACTGCACCCTTAATTGCTTTTCTCTGGCCCGGAAGAAATCTCACCTAACAGGCAAAGAGACTTGGGAAATGTCAGGTCTCTACTAGGGCAGTTCAAGTTTATCTCAACTGTTTCTGGATTTGAGGCAGAGTCTGGGCCCCTTGACATCTGGCAAAGTCACGGAGGTCAAATGAAGCTACACATTTCCGTGACCATCTTTAGCCTTCATGAAAAAGAAAAGGGTATCCTTCTTGATGCCTTAAAACGATAATCACTGATCCATGAAACCCGGGACTTGGCATCTATTATTCATGGAATCTGCAGGCAGACTTTGCTATAAAACTTTACTGAAGGCTCCCTGGGAGGGGTTTCTTAGGCAGGGTCATGCACAGCAAGGAAAAGAATCCCAGAGGAGTGAACAACAAGATTTAGCACAGAGGCCGTGCTCACATTCCACACCCCCAGTGTGTAGTGTGCCATTGCAAAAGAAGCAAATACCCCGTAGCCTTCACTGACTTCCCTCAGCAAATGAACAGGAAACTTAGGAAACGTTTACGTTTCTGCAGTTTTTAACTTCTGTGTAAGGGTGACTGGATTTTTAAAAAACACATATTTTGGGATGTTAGAGTGTTTAGTGCTTCGGAGTAAAGGACACACCTTAAAGGTTTGGAAGAGTTTGAGGTTTTGGCCGAATGCTTTGAGAACTTGGAAAACGCCTTGAGAGGTGAATAAGCTGCCAGTGAGCAGTGGTTATGCAGGGTGAGCCATTATGCAACTGCCGAAAGGATATCCACCATGCCAAGTTCTGCGAAGCCTGGACTTCATTACAGATTAGTCAAGTTTTGGGTCAAATTCAAGATAAAGTCAGTTGACAATGTTAAAGCTGAGCAAAGTGAAGAGAAAGCAGTAGTGCAATACTCAACCATGCTATACTGAAAATAGCCGATGATGATGATGATCACTGAACTATACAGTGCTTGCAATTTGGGGGAGTGGTGGGGAGTTTTGGATGTTGAAATAAAGCAGGTTTTTAAAAGTAGGACCCTCTATCATCATTCTGGAGACCTAGCTCAAGACTAAAAGATGCTGGAATAAGGGAAAACTCAGTTAAACTGGGCATTGAATAGGTCCCCCCCCCTCGTGTCACTGCAAGGAAAGGTGCTTCTAAGATGCGAAAAGAACACATTCTCTACAAACATTCTCACTATGCATTATTTCTTGTATATAGATACAGTGGTACCTCGGGTTACATACGCTTCAGGTTACAGACTCCTCTAACCCAGAAATAGTACCTCAGGTTAAGAACTTTGCTTCAGGTTGAGAACAGAAATCATGCTCCGGTGGCGCGGCAGCAGCAAGAGGACCCATTAGCTGAAGTGGTACTTCAGGTTAAGAACAGTTTCAGGTTAAGTATGGACCTCCGGAAAGAATTAAGTACTTAACCCGAGGTACCACTGTAGTATGATGAGAGAAGACATCAATACTCAATATATTATTGTTCTTGCTGTTAATTTATTACCTGCCCTTCAACCAATGGTCCCAGGGTGGGTAACCATAAAATGCTATTTAAAATGATGTTGAAAGGTCAGGAAAGATAGTATTTGCTCAATGGGATTTAACGTAGTTGAGAGGTTGGTTGTCTTTAGTATAGAAAGGAAAGGATTCACCCAATGAGCCCACCAGCACCACTTGTGCAACTTGATATAACTGCCCAGAGATGAGGGAAAGGAAGCCTATATTTATTCAGAAGAAAGCTCAGTTTTTTTAATTCTTACTTTAGTGCTGTTTCTTCATAATGGTTGAAGGTATTACAGTACCCAAGACAGAAAATCCAAGCAGCATTTTTTCTCCCACCCAGTTAGTAAGTGGCTAACAATTTGGCCTCCTTTTCAGGATGACCAAAGTTTTAGCCCCATGGATCTTTAAAGAAATGTACCAAATCTAACCTCTGCTGACTCTGGGCTCAAACTAAATTATGACTAAGCATATTTTCCCCCAAAAGATAAATGCATGTACAGCAGAAATGCATACCTAGCAAATGTATCGGACAGGACGTACAAAGACTTCTTTCAGAGAAACCTGATCCTATTTTAGCACTAAATATACATTGCAGCAAATGGTTAGGAATCTTTAGGGCTCTGATCCTAGCACATTTGGAAATAAAATCCATTATGAAGCAAGTCTGATTCATTTCATACAGTTTTCTCCTAACTAAACGCTTTTTAAAAATAGAATTACCGTGTAAATAGCTGGCTGAATAATCTGCAGCCTCTTTGATAATGGGTCGACCTATTTCCTTGGGGAAAGTGGTGCAATTTATTGGAAACTCTTGATTCCTACATCTTTATATACACAGGAACAAAATAATTCATTCTTGCTTATCAGGCACAAGATAAGATGAATTGCAAATGAATTTTTGACATCTTCGCAATATTTCTGAGGCAGCTTCCCAGACCAACTACCACGTATCAGGTATATCATTGAGTTGAACACATAAAATAACTAGAAGGCTCTTGGTGCTGGATCTCAGTGCCTGGGCTTAATGTATCTCGTCGGATCAAACTAAGATCTAACAATCATTATGAAAGTGAACATCCTGTACCCAGCAGTGGCCAGCTAGATGCTTCTAAGGTATTTATCCTATTATAGCTGTTATGAGAAGCAGGACCACACTCCGACAGGTCTAAGGCTTGAAAAAGTATTATCTATAATCAATCAAAGAGTGTCAAAAATATTGTATGGAGAGATTCAAAGAGCCTTAGTAATGCAATTTTCTTCCTGATTTGTGGAAGCTCTATGTAGCAAATGAAAACAAAACAAAATGTCACTACAGCCATGGTGGGTGGGGGGAGATTATCTGTCAGGGCTGGAGTCACAGCACAAAACAATAAATCACCAGAGGCCAGTGACACTAACTCTTTATTCAAGGAAACAAACCACAGCTCTGGCCTAGTGGTCTCAGCAACTCTTTCTTGGACGTCTTGCCCCAATGAAGCAGTTGCAAGGACTGAAGTTCTCCACCTTCCCAGTGCCCACCAGGGTCTTTCCCATGCAGTCTCAGGCTGTGTCTACGCACAACCCCCCTCTGTTCTGCTCACTTCATTTCTCTGCATGTTCTAGGAGAACAGGGGAGTGGGAAGCTGGTTGCAGCAGGAGGCAGAGACTCCCTGGCTTCTGCTTCTGCCTTGGAGTCTGAACTGTGCTCTGCCACAGCCTTTTCCTGTTCACTAATCCCTGCCACTTATTCTGCTTCTGACACTTCCCCTCCCAGTCTGCTCCCTCTTCTCCCTCTGACCACTTGTCATCCAACCACCAATCCTCTGGCTCTGAACCTTCTTCCCTCTGGGGGTTCTCCAGTTGGTGCCTCCTATCATTCCTTTGCGTCCAGCCAGTCTATGACATGAAGACAAAGTTTTCAGCATGTTCAGTTGGTATGATGCCAGTCCTGCTGCAGGTCTATGGGAGATTGCACTAGATAAGTGATAAAGTCAGTCTAGTATCAGCACCCTAGTTTTTCACTTAAAATGTGTTTCTTCTTTTAAGTACCCTTCTATCCCTAAAACACAAATAATGGGCTAAGCTCATGAACACACATCTGCAGGGGAGATTTTCACAGAAGGTCTCAAGGTACTAGACTGGTATCACAGGTGTTGAAAAGGTCTCAGAGCTCGTCTAGTCCAGACCATTGTGCAGTCCAGGATGTACTATATTAAACAAAGAAAGATGTCCACAAGAAACAAAGGTTGTAGACTTCAGAACAAATCCAGCACAAAGTATAATTCATTTATTTTGAGGATAGAACATTCAGAATTGTCAATGAGTGGCTGGTTGGCAATGTTACTGCAGATGTAGAAAGACTAGCAAAAAGGAAGATTTTTAGTTGGAGCCTTATTGGGAGGAAGGAATGCTCAGTTAAGAATCTTGCTTTCTATCTTCCCTTTCTACGTCTTCTAGACTACAGCAACACTGTCAAACACTCAGTCACAACCAATTCTGGATTCCACATGACAAGCAAAGCAAAGCCTCCTTAAAGCTTACACAGGGCTGTGGTTGAAGCGGTAAAAACAATCTAACTGAGGCCCAGCCCTGAGAAAGGCTATTTGGCCTCCTTATCTTTTGATGGAAAAGAATGTGCTCCCTCAGATTAATGACGTGTTTACCCAAAAGGAAATCACCACCCTTCAGAAGCACTGACTGTTTGTTCCTTCCAAGTCACTGTTTGCTGATTCTGAGCTGATCTCCCAAACCTTCCCTTTTAAAGCCACTGTACAATACAATTTCCTATCAGTGGCCAGCTGCTCAGGGTCCCCCCATGTTAACCCTCTCCAGAAAGCTACCCTGTAGGGGAGATAGAAGAATGCACTCCACCTGTTGCCCCAGCTGCTGTCAATGCCAGTGAAGTGGGAACAGTTTGCTGTTTAGGTCACACTGCATTATTCATGTGCAGAGAGACAAAGGGGACTTCTTTTAACATGCAGGCAGCTACATTACTGCAGGACTCCCAGGGGTGACTCATCTCTAGCTACAGCACGCAAATATTTTTATGCCCACAATTCCAAGGGAAGATCATGTCTGTACACAAACTCAAGTCAAGGGAGAAACCACATCAATTCGGCACCTGCATCTATATAATTCAGAATAGGCAGTGGTATGTATATTTGGCAATTTCTATGATTATACCACACGAATAAAGAAAATAGAACAGGACACAGATTCGGGCAATCTGAGAATCTCAGCATTCATTTTTTTTAAAAACAAGCACATGCTACTAGCCCATAGGGCTTGAAAGCATGTGTAAAATACCTGATGAAATCTTACAAACCATTAGGGAGAATAAATGGTTTCCCCAGTGCCTAGTGAGCAGGACTTCTGTCTTCCTCAAGACAAGCAGAAACATAACAAATTATGATAAATAAGCAATAAATAGCACAATGTGGTCTTGCATTATTTGCATAGGTTAAAGAGTTCAGCAATTTAATGGTGCCGAATTTGGGGTGGATTAGCACTTTTTATTTATTTGAAATGTTTATATTCCTTGCCTCTCCTGATATTTGAAGCATCTTAGGGCCAAATTAGATGTTACATGGCATGCAGCTGCAACCTGGTGTCTCTTCTCCACAACTCTGAGGTAATATCTAGTGATGACATTGCAGCCCTTCTCTCACTGGTAAGGTGAGGGCTGGAGGGGTGGAATTCTAAACACAATGGCATTATTTTGCTAGCCAATATTGAGCAGATGAGGGGGAAAGTCTGCTCTGAAGGCACATCTGCTGACGTGTGACAGCAGCTATATTATTATTATTTATTAGACTTGTTAGTTGCTTTATCTTGCTCAAAGTGACCCAAGGCAACTTACCACTAACTAACCCACCCAATCAATACGCCATCAGACCTGGTGTTATTGTGCCTTAGGATCAACAGAGGGGGCCCTCTAGATGATGCTGCCACCATTGAGTGGAGGCCTCCTTATTGGCAGTTTCCCCATTTGTGGGATGCCTTCCCTGGTGAGGTACACTTATCTCAGAAATCTTTGCACTGATGGGACTTGTTTGTAGAATGCAGATCCATATCTTTAAGAAATGGTGATCCTCTGATGTATATGGCCCCTTGGGGGTTTTTTTTAATCAACCTGTGTAAGACAAAGAATCTATGCAAAGAGAGCTTAGCTGCCATTTTGTTTGAAAAAATATGGGTTATAGAATGCTGAATTTAGAGTAGAAAAAAAGGGAAAGACTGAAAAGAAAGTTGGTTTTGCAAATGAAAAAGAAAAAAAAGCTTAGGAGAAACACTGTGGATGGTGACAAAACCTTTTCAAAGCTAACTGTGGGCTAGTCCAGATGGAAAATTTCTTAAACGCACAGATAAAAGATTAATCAAAATGAAAGAAAACAAAGCTTAATGATCGTAAAGAATAATGCCATTTTATTATCGTGATGGAAATGGTAAAAGCTCGAGAACAGGGAATGGAACTTTAAGATATCGTCTGCCCAGCCCACTTTATTGACCAACTCCCATCCTATGACCAACGTCAGAGAGAAAACAAGTCTATCAAAATAGATTCCTGTTGTTTTTCTCAATGCTAAAGTATCTTTTCCCCTAACAGCCATTGCTATCTCACTACATCCTTAGCACTTCCCAAGTTGTTCAAAGAGGTATTTCTTTCCACCAGACTCTCACGTCAAGTCTTTCAAGTCCTATCTTATTATGCGATAAAGTAAACAGGTGCCTTTTGCGATTATCACCTAACGTATGTCTGCGATCCTATTTCTGAAGAATGATTTACAAACTGAAAGCAGAGGTGGAATTAAAAACACACAGGAGAAAAAGTTATACAAGCAACTGATAGAAGTCATGCTTGGAAAAGAACTTCTAAATTGTTTGGGCAATCGAAACTATAAAGGTTACAATCCTATATGCGCTTACCTAAGAGTAATATATATCACGATAATGACTAGAAGTGAAGCATAGGTGCTAGAGGCAACTAAAAGCTTTTGGGAAAAGTGGCAACAGTGGTGCAAGTAGAGAACTAAAACACAAGTGGAAACAACTACCCACACTCTTTTAGAATCAAAGTGCTAACTTGTTGCATACTTACCATATAATTATTGTTATATGGCAGAGCATGAAACTGATATGCAAGCTGGGTTGGCCCAAATCTTATTTTGGCCATGTAAATATGAGTGGTGCTTAATGCAATTCTTTGTTGAGGCAAAGAATAGGAGAATTTATTTTGTAAGCCTTTGAAATGACTCCATTGGCCTAGACAGCTACAGCTTTTGTCATATGAATATACAAGGAGGCCATACACTGAGATCAAATACTGGTCCATCTTGCTTAGGGCAGCCAGGTCCAGGAGAAAGCAGTGCTGTATCTCTACTGCACAACTGCCATCCGCCACAGTCAGCATGGCCAACGATCAGGAATGACAGAAATTGTAGGAGGGCAGAATAGCATCTATCCATGGCCTACTCCAGTATTATTTTTCATCCAGATAGCAGGGAGTGAATCTGGGAAATGCTGCATGAAAAAGTATGTGTTCTACCATGGAGTTATAGGCCCTAGTGCATCAGTCAGGACATGTTCAGAATGAAAATTGAGACACCCTTCCTCCCATACACCATACTGAATCAGGCATTTTATCCATTCAATTAACATTCTAGCACAAATTTAACAACAGCTAAAATAACAAAAACGGGGTAAAGCCTCACACATTAAAATGCTTCACATTTCCACAATTACAGCGAAGCAGACTCCACATTTTATGCAGGGCAACTCTATGCGTGTTTCCTGGGAAGTAAGTCCCATTGTGTTTAACAGCCTCACTTGGGTGCTTGGGACTACAGTGCTAATCTTAAAACAAAGGGGAGCTCAAGAGAGGTGTGTTTTGATCCAGGAACTCAACGCTTGCAAAGTGTAATTTTCCTCAGCCGATGCTATTCACAGCTGATGAAACTTTGCAGAGATTGTAATACCCATTATGGAATATTGGCTTGGTTAGGCAGCAGGAGTCACCTGACCTCAGGTCAGTTGCATCACTGCTGCTTACCATGACGTGGAAGGGAGGGAGAAGGTGATGGAGTAGTTAGCAGGGTGCCAGAGGAAGCTCCAGATGAGCCAATCTCACTGGCACCTCGCTCCTCTCTCTACCTCTGGGTAAGCAGCAGTAATGCAACTGACCAGGTCAGATGTGTGCCCATGGGCATAGCCAAGGGGGGGGCAGGGAGGGGCAGCTGCCTCCCCAGATCAATGAAACAATAGAAATACTTAACTGACCAATCATGTTGGTTCTGCTTCCCCTAACAAAAGTCCTGCCCCCCCAACAAAAATCCTGGCTACGCCCATGTGTGGGCCACTAGCCCAACCACACTGACTACTACCGCCTTTGTTCTTTGGATTTTAAATGAGAAAACTAAAACAAACTACGAAGTGATAGATAGCTACGTATTAGTGTTCTGTCTGCCAAAGGGAGAAGTGTTTGTATGTACTGGTGTTGGTAAACTGAAACAGTTAAACGTTCCTCCCATCCCTTCTGCCTCTAAAGTAGATTTACCCATTAGTAAATCTTTTATTTTAGCCATGATCTGGCTCTGGAATATCTACTTCAGAGATCCTGCAGGCCTCTGTGGGCTTGTCAATGTAAGGCCCCCTAACAGTGTTATCATTAAAAAGAAAGAAATACGTCTGCACTGCAATCCGGACTCCAGACAATTGGCAGGTAACCAGTTAATAAATTTCTTCGCCAGACTGTTGAATAGACTGGCCTATGGTCAAGAGTGATGTCACATCAATTCAATGCGCTATAATTGGAAAAATGTGGGTGGAAGCAAGCAGGGTGGGTTGTTTTTTAAAATAAATAAATAAAAGACCGCATTAGCAGACTCCTACTTTGTTCACCCATGGTGTCTACCTTGATCAGTAGCTGCATGGGATTTATGCTGCTGTTTTTGTTCAGTAGTTTTGCAGCTCAGGAATTCAATGCCAATTTCCAGATGTATTTCAAGTCGGGAGCAATTGGGAGGGCAATGCCTGGGCGGTGTGTGTGATTAGTTGCACATCAACATATTTCTCCATACCGTATTTTCCCATGTATAAGACTAGGTTTTTCCCCTAAAAAATAATATCAAAAATTAGGGGGCTTCTTATACTCTGGGCCATCTCCCCCCCCCCATTTTCTTAAATCTGAGTCTCCCCAAATATACATGGGGGCATCTTATAGATGGAAAAATAAAGTATATATTTTGCATATATGTTGCATACAATGTCCCTATGCATTCTCTTTCAAAACTGTGTCGAACTGTTTATATCCTGAAATGTTAAAGAAATGTTTTAAAGCATGTAGCTTCCCCCACCCCCAGGGTGTGGGTGTGGGTGTCATCTGGTGTTCCACCCAAGCTCAGCAGACATCCTGTTAACATTTCTTTCTTTGCAGAAATCCTTAATGAAATATAACCTTAATTTACAATCGGCATTAGTGTTTCTTTTTGCTACTAAGTGCCCCACTGCCTCTCAGCGTCAGGTGCTGGGGTGTCCATAGTTAAGACTATGCATTATCTCTGCTGTATCCCCAAAACATAGAAAAAAATTAAGTGACCTATATACTATTAAACACACACACACACCCTTCTTCTCTTTCCAGTAAACAAGTATTAATGATGTCATTAACAAAAACTGGTACAAAAAATAACCCCATGGTAAATTATAATGTAAGGTGGTTAAATAATCCACAATAACAGCACAGCAAAATAAGGCATTCATGAAATAATGCAGCTAAGAGTCAAAGAACTGGAAGGGGACCATATTGCCATTTGGAATGATGTGTCAAGCTGCCCAAAATGACACTGTATTTGCACAAGGAAGAAACATTATGATTTGTTACTGTTTGTGCTTTATATATCCTTTCCCCTCGCTAAAAGCTTGTATCTCACATGAATACATGAAGTTGCCTTAAACTAGGACTCTTCATGTTAGTAGTTTGTACAGTAAATGTATATAGTATTATGTCCACTGCCCTCCCTCACTTACACGTGTCTGGCATACTTTGTAAGAGTGGCAGGGTGTGAGATTTTACACACACACACACACACACACACACACACACCTGCAAAAATACAGATCAGGTTAATCAAATTATGTGGCCAAATTTTAAGGCAAGATATTATTGTGAAGGCTAACACTTCCCCTGAAATTCTCTGTTTAAGTGCACAAAACCATAGATATGTCTTACATAGAACAACTGTATCTAGGTGGATGACTTGGGGAAGAAAGTGATGGGAATGCACTTGTATTTGTACATGAAAAATGCCTTGGGTTCATTTCGATTTCAGGCCGAACTACAGCAGGCATAGACAACACAATCTCGCTGGGAATAATGAAACAATACAGGGAAGCTAGAAAGATCTTTATCACAATAGAGAAGTGCAAGTGACTGGCAGATGAATTTGATGTAGAACTTAAAAGCACCTAGAGAAACGATTGCAGCATTAACCTGCTTCCTATTGAGAATTTTAAAAATCAATGGAATGCAACATTCATTATTGTTCTTTTCACTTGGAAAGAACTGGTCTCTTTTTATACCTGCTGACTTTATCTGTGCCCCTCAGTTAAAAGTCTGACGTTTTCAAAATAATGCTTGCTACAAACATTTAAAATATAAATTAACTTGTGTGTTATGTTTCAGCAGATGTGTACACACTGCCATTTTCAGCATGAAATATGAACTTATGAAATAAAATGCTGCATTACAGAAAGTGCTTATATAACTGACATTGCAGGATAGTGCTTGGTAAAATGTTTAAGGTGCCCACAGGATTTGTTGCATGATAAAAACAGACTGCTTCCTTTCTTGGCTCCTGAGTGGGGGAAATGCGACATGATTTTGTTTGTACTAAACTGCAAAATCATAGCAAACCTGCAATCTTAAATGCATTTACTTGGGAACTGTTGTTGGCATCCAGCTGTCTCGAGAGACAATGGAGTACGCCTCTGGCGGTGAAGTCAAATTTCTGCATTAGCAGCACCAAAGTGACCTCCCAGAGACACAAACCTAGGCAGTGTCCTGGGCTGCCCAGATGACAAGACTCCACTCTCAGCCCCACTGATGTGGTCCAAAGGAAAGCAGAGCAATATGTTTGGCATCAGCTTGGCTGCAGGAGTTGCTGGAAGGAAGTGTACAAGGCACCATCTAACCGTCTTAGGAACTCCACTCTGGATTTGTGTAGGGTTTACTCCTTAGCCTTTTCTTCTCCCAAAGATATCCCGCAAGGCAGAGTAGGTTTAGGACCAGAGTTTTCCTTCTCCTAGATGGGCTACCTTCCCAGGTTGACAAGCCCCATCTGACCCTCACTTCCCTCTACAGAACATGCAGAAACCACCTTCTTGACCGTTCAACCTACTATTGGTCTTGTCCACTCAATCTGCCAGAGCTTGTCATCACATGCAGGGGAAATGACTAACTTACCAAGGTTTTGAGACCCATAGGGTACCCTCACCTGGTTCAGCAAGCCAGTCGAAGCCGTTCCTGGGGTGTGGCCATTGTCACATGCTGACAGCTTCTAGGAGCCACAGGTGAGAGTTGAGTGCAAGGTGGGGACCAAAGGTGGACAAAATACCCCCAGAAGGTGCACGATGTGTCCCCCATCAAAGGTACTACTCCTTCCCTAAAACCCCACACACCTACCTGGGAATAAGCCCTACTGAATTCAATGGAACTATCTTTTGAGTAGACATGGTTAGGATTGCCACAACAGTAGCCATTAGCTACTTCAATAATTTTTGCAGCACAAGACCAATAGGGCTACCCTCCTGGAAATTCATTAATTTTGAAAAGGAACACACAGGGATGGAAATTGATTTGTAAATATCTGTTGATGGCTGAGACACGCAGGTATATCCTGCAGTGTAAAAGCCATTGAAAATTACATATATTTCTGCATCAGTGAACAAGGAAACAGAAGATGGACATGCTAAGTAAACCAACTGCAGAAGAACAGAAAAAACCAGATGAAAGTGTGAAGGAATGGCTGAATGGGTTTGTTTGTTTGTTTGTTTGTTTGCTTGCTTGCTTGCTTGCTTGCTTGCTTACTGTTGTTTTGGCCTGTGCAAGGTTATAAATTTACCAAAATACATTCACCATCTGCACTAGTGCTTTTGAGCATCCACTTGCCTAGATTCCTTTGTTAATGATGTTTGCTGATACTCAACTTTATCCAGTACAAAGAAAAAGGGGATAAGATAAAAATAGCATCTTTAGCATTACCATGTATGGCAAATGGTTACCAATTTGGCATAATCACGGAACATAAAACAAGCCAGATGTTCCTGTCCTAACTTTATCAGATATATAAATATCCAATTAAAAGTCCTAGCAAGAAACACAAAGAGAAACTTTTTTCGCTTAAAAACAAAATGCCTGCAACATCAGTTTCTTCTTAAATCTTTCTTGTGAAACAAAACAATACCCAGCAACAACTAAATGTTGGAAATTATTAACAGATTTTGTCTAGAAGGAATAAAAAAGCCACCTACATTTTTTTATTTACATCCTTACATAGCTTTGTTTTAATAGGATTCCTAAAAAATAATTGACAAACCGGAAAATGGATGCCTCTGTGCAGAGTGTTGCTTGGAAGGAATCACAGCCCAAAAGAATTGCAGAGAAATGCTAGGATAATGAAAACTAGGGAATATTATTAGGAAGGACTCTTAACTTCTTTATTTCTATTTTGGTACTTTACTAAGAGTCCTTGAAAATGAATTGCAGGGCTGCCTACAGGATTTTTTGTGCTTGGTTCTGTACTTGGTTTAAAGAACACGCTTCCTTTTGGGTATGCGCACAGGTCCTAATTAGAAATGCCAAGCTGCTTGAAATTTTGCAATTAGTCCCCTATGACCCAGTGGGAATTGGAACCCTTTCACCTTCCCAAAGTGTGAATATGAAAGAATACTACATATCCCACTAGGCTTTTATCTCGCATGATGCAAGCACACTAATATAAGATGGAAAAGAAATCTAACCTTCTGCCCGCTCCCATTTCCCACAGCAAAGGGTTTGGGTTTTCAAAGCAGGGGTTCCCATTGCAAAAGAAAGGGAGAGAGGATAAAATGATTTGCATAAGTTTGCATGTGAGGCTTTCTACGGATAGATGCTAATGTTTAAATTACCGTATTTTTTGCTCCATAACACTCACTTTTTTCCTCCTAGAAAGTAAGGGGAAATGTCTGTGCATGTTATGGAGCGAATGCCTACGGATGGCGGGGGGATCTGCTGCAGTCGTGAGCAGAGGATCCATGGTTCCCCTTCCTTCCCTCCTCCGTGGCTCGCTTTGCTCGCTTTGAAACAGCAAAGCGGGAGAAGAGCCACTGAGTGGGGAGAAGAGAGGGACAGAGAGCCTGGTTACAAAGCACAGATCCACATGGATCCTCAGGATTTTTGCACTGGGTCACCCCAAATTCACCATCAGATCGCATAGCATGTCCATGGCTACAGCTTGCACCAAAAAAATCACATTGCCTGGGGCCGCAGTGGTGCAAAAATGTAGTTACAAAGCATGGATCCACATGGATCCTCAGGATTTTTGCACTGGGCTACCCCAAACTCACCGTCAGATCACATGTCTGTGGCCACAGCATGAACCACAAAAATCATACATCCACTGTTTCGTTTAGAATATTTTTTTTCTTGTTTTCCTCCTCTAAAAACTATGTGCGTGTTATGGTCGGGTGCATGTTATAGAGCGAAAAATACGGTATATAACTTAAAGAGAAATACAATTCATCTCACCATAGTGAGGGAGACTGCGACTAAGTGACCTATGTGCCTACTCTAGCACCTAACTCTCCACAGACCACATGCCTTACCCCAGGGCCAACCAGAGACATTGTGTCGCTGTAGGGAAAACGCCCTGCCACCCCCACATATGCCCCCTGCCAGCCCCATCACCACAACTGTACCTGCCACCACAACACCTGTCACACTGCAGCACAGCACCAAGGGCAACAGGGCTGTGCTGGTGGCCTCGGTGAAGCCCCGGTAGGCCTGGAAGCAGCACACCGGCAGGGATGGGGCGGTTGGATCCGCCACCTTAAGCCTCACATGGCTGCCCCTGCTTACAGCCCCAGATCTGCATCCTTCTCGACTGTTTTTGCCTGGATAGAGTGTATTTGCCAATGCTTTTTGCTTGCCTAGGTGGAAGATGGAGAGGGTCGCGTGAGTGAATTTACATTGCTTGCCGCATCCAATTTTGCTCCTGGTCCTGCCCACCACTGGGCAAATGGCCACTGGAATGTGACTCTTTGGCTGACGAAGGTTCCCCACCCCTTCCTTAGTGTATAATGCAATACAGATTCTTGTACGACCTATCTCACAATGGAGAAGTTAGATCTAGCTCTGGCTTTCAGGTGCTGGGAAGCAAAAGAATTACGGGGGAAGGAAACCACATGCTTTTCCTTAAAAAATGAGTATCTAATACGTTGGTGGGAAACCCTGTGGCCCTCAGATATTTCTGCCCATGAGCTATGTGGGCTGGGTATGGCTGGACTTGGAGCCACTGGTTCTCAACTCCTGGCTTACGATGAACAGATACAAATAGTTGTGTCCAATTTGGTAGAAAGGAGAATGTGCAGCTCGTATCCAGGCGCAAAGAAGGTTGCTTTGATCACAGTTCTCTCTTCTAGGAAGAAGAGATCTGGCTTTCTTTGCATCTGGTCCCTCTCTGTCAGCTTGCACTTTGTCCCAAAAGTTTTTTTAACCTCAGAAAAATCCACTTTTTCACATGTGCCTAGGATTGTGAGGAACTCTGTCTCAAATTAAGCTATGATTGTTCTCCTCTGAAGTTTCCTCTCTTTTTATCTGTCTTCCTTTTCAAGCATAACCTCCAAACAGCTGAATCTGAGCACCGTTAAAATGAATGCCCTACATACATTTGCGGGGGACGCAGGTGGCGCTGTGGGTTAAAGCCTCAGCACCTAGGACTTGCCGATTGAAAGGTCGGCGGTTCGAATCCCTGCGGCGGGGTGCGCTCCCGCTGCTCGGTCCCAGCGCCTGCCAACCTAGCAGTTCGAAAGCACCTCCGGGTGCAAGTAGATAGATAGGGACCGCTTACCAGCGGGAAGGTAAACAGCGTTTCCGTGTGCAGCTCTGGCTCACCAGATGCAGCTTTGTCACGCTGGCCACGTGACCCGGAAGTGTCTCCGGACAGCGCTGGCCCCTGGCCTCTTAAGTGAGATGGGCGCACAACCCCAGAGTCTGTCAAGACTGGCCCGTACGGGCAGGGGTACCTTTACCTTTACCTTTACATACATTTGCACTGATATGTTCCAGAAGGGCATTTAGGGAGCAATCCTATCTCACGGCTAGGGAACGGGGTGAGGGGGGGCTGAATGGAATGAAAGGACCACCACGTTTGAAACCCTACTGTTCATGACAGCCAAGGCAAAGCGGGGACGGGCAGAGCTTTCCAAACCGTGTGTTGTGACACATTAGTGTGTCGGCTGCAGTGTGTAGGTGTGCCATGCAAATCCTCCCCTCGCTCCTTCTGGGGCTTGAAAGGGGTTAATTTAACCTCCAGTTTGCCGGTACTGTGTCGTGAAATGATGCATGTCTACAAAGTGTGTCACCAACATGAAAAGTTAGAAAAGCTCGGGGAGTTGATTCTACGAAATTTTTGCTGTGTGAGCTGCAGGCTGTTGCAGTAGAAAGGCACAGATCAGGCCACTCGCTGGCTTAGGTTGTAGCAGACCCATGGCCAACCCATCTCTACCCAACTGCCACTCCCTTTTTGAGGCTACAGCCAGTGGGAACCCCATAAGCAATATCCTGTCAATAGTCCATGCTATTGGTAGGCGAAGGGGAGAGCTGTGGTGGTGGAGACCCACTCACCAGCAGAACCTAGTGGAAATAAGCCTCCACTACTCCTAACCCTACCATCACCTGCACAGATATGGGGTTAAGATTGTTTTGTAAGTCTGAGTTTGTGGGTGGGTTATGTTTTTGCTGCTGGTGGCAACTGTTGTAGGTCATATCTTCCACTTGAAGAACTCTGGGATTTACGTGATTGGCATTGCCTACTCCTCCCTGTGAACTGGATAGAAATGCAAGGCCTTCTGATTCATTTTCAGGAATCATCCCATTGTACCACTCCCAGTTCTGCAAAACCAGAACATCCTTAGGGATAAAATAATGTAAAAAGCTGCTAATATGTGTGCCCTTCAATAGGAACAGAGATCTCCTCAAGACAACTGCACAGACACTAAGAATAATGTATGCCATTTCACATTTAACAAGCTAATGTTTATCAGCTAGCTATCTACCAAAATCTACTTGTTCAGACAATATTTTCCCACTTAGGATGGTGACTATGAATAGGCCTCAAGCTCCCATCCTGACCCCACTGCAAGGAAAAGTGACTGAACTGAGAATTACTACATTCAATCCCCTACCCCCAAAATCCTTGGAGACAAAGCTCACTCTTTAGAAAGTTTAATCTTGTAGGGCCTAATATCTCCCTGGTCAATTACTCATTTCTCCTCTTATTCAAGGAAGAAGAGCAGAAAATGCATACATTTGAGGTCTGCTACTGATCTCCTCTTCCAAATGACAATCCTGGGGGAATGGGGGTGAAATGAAATATACTGTCCAGAAAGACCCACAAAGACACCAGAACTTTACGCTCTGTGGAAAAGATGCAGCTGTTTTAATGTGACCTAGCAACAAAATCAAACAGGAGTTCTTTACTTCCAGGATTATACAATGTAGAGAGATTATTTTAGGGAAGAACTTATACAGGAAGATGGGAACCCCATCTGAGAAAACCCTCTAAATGTAAAAATGTGTCTCTGCCTTGAAATTCTAAAAATAAAAGCAACAAGGGGAAGGAAGTGACTGAACACTGGGATAATATTGGTGTGTATGTGTGTGTGTGCAGTTGAGGAAATGGGAGTGATACAGCAAGGAAACTCCACCCAAGCATAATCACGTAGTAGAATTCATTTGAGAACCAAAAGGAGGGTGTACACAAGTCTGGATGTGAGTTTTTTTTCCCCCTAGAAAGTTTAAAAAGGGAGATCTTTTAAAGTAAGATGATAGTGATGAGTAAGTCTAATATGTGTTAAAATATGTTTTGTCTTTCTGTGACACCCTAAGAGCTTGGTGAAAGCTCTTTTAAAAGCCTAATTAGTATTGGTTTTATATTTCTAAGAGCAGAATAGTTAATACTTACTAGTATTTCCTATGGAGGCTGATACTTGTAAATTAAATGTTCTAGTTACAAGTGGAGAGACCATGATGCAACAAAACAAATGATTTTGTAGATGTGCTGTATCACTTAACTGAAACTTGAATGGTTAGAACACACCCATATTCTAAAAAATGTCAGTATCAGATTCCATTGTTTTGCATCCTCACATTGATTATCATTCCCATTAGATCCCTATATAAAATTCTCAATTATCTGATTGCATTCTAAATCACATCAAAGCTCCTGGGAGAAGTTTCCATATGGACTTGCTTAAAGTACGACAGCAGCAAACTACTAATAATGTGTTAAAAGCTCAGAATAATTATTGGGGGGGGGGGCCAAGATGCTACATGCAAATAGTATTGAGGCTAGACAGCAATCGCTTGCACAGCTGCAGTAGCTAATGTTATTTTTAGCATTTATTGACCATTTATCTTTGTTAGAAAAGAACTCTTTAAAAAAATCTATGTCGATTTATTAAGTGCCTTTGAAATTCATGAGGCCCAGAGGGGAATGCATATCCATCCTTACACTTACACACACACACACACACACACACACACACACACTTCTTAAGAATGCTGCCACTTTTCAAACACACATTCTGAGCACAATCTTTTTAATGCCCAGTTTATTCAGAGCTCAGATACCACACAGAGGACATCTGCAGTAATGCAAGACATTCCAAGTAAAGTTTATAAAGGTAAAAGGTAAAGGTACCCCTGCCCATACGGGCCAGTCTTGACAGACTCTGGGGTTGTGCGCCCATCTCACTTAAGAGGCCAGGGGCCAGCGCTGTCCGGAGACACTTCCGGGTCACGTGGCCAGCGTGACAGAGCCGCACACGGGAACACCGTTTACCTTCCCGCTGGTAAGCGGTCCCTATTTATCTACTTGCACCCGGAGGTGCTTTCGAACTGCTAGGTTGGCAGGCGCTGGGACCGAGCAGCGGGAGCGCACCCCGCCGCAGGGATTCGAACCGCCGACCTTTCGATCGGCAAGTCCTAGGCGCTGAGGCTTTAACCCACAGCGCCACCTGCGTCCCTATAGTAAAGTTTATATGAGTAATTAAAAGGAGGGAGGGACTACAGAGAGCTACATTTCTGAAAAAGTAGAACAAGTGAGATATTTTATTATTTTGTGTGCCATGCATAATGTGCTAATTCTTCCATCTCTTACCTCAGCAGCACATGCTGACATTTTGACCGAGAAATGGGTCTCTTTCCTATCAGAAACCCTAACCCTAATCTGAGATGTGTGAGAAATGACGATTTATTTAGTAACGAAAGGCCAGGTGCTGTGAACATGTTCAGATACTATTTTGACTTGTGATGATTAATCAGAGAGGAGGGGAACTATGTATTTTGCTCCTTTGAGGATATAAAAGTTTATTTATTTATGATTGCATTTATATTTCACCTAAGTCCAACTGTGTACAATAAGGCTTACCGAAAATATGTGCAGAATCAGAGCTTCAGCAATCACCAACCCCAGCAGCCTTTCACCAAACTGTCAGGTAATTGCAAAACTCACACCTGTTCTTATAATTTGGACTCATTAAACACGACTGCAAAAATGTTAGGAACTTTGCAAAGTGAATCGTTTTCCTGTGCTGGTCTCCAACCTTTAACTTCAATGCAGATTTTACAAATAAAAGCTACACCAAAGAAAGAAAGAAAGAAAGAAAGAAAGAAAGAAAGAAAGAAAGCAGCGGGATAACAAAAAATGAATCTAAAGTGACACCTTCTGTTTAGTTGTGCAACTACATATAATTTTATGTACTTAAATTTAACAGCGTGATCAAGAACAAATCACACTAAAAAATTTTATTTGTGCCATCGTTCACAGCATGCATCTCTTTAAAAGATGTAACGGTGATTAAGTATTATTCTACTTCGCTTTACGTAGCGAAATTCATGGTAAAATAAAAACAAACTTCAACTGCACAAATGGGAAGGTTCTCCCATTCTTAATAGGATACTATAAGCAACATGATGAGCAATACTAGCTACATTAGCTATCTTGGGTAGTTTTATGGGATTGGTCAGGCAATAGATATATGCAAGTCAAAATGCATTTGAAGTAGCAAAGAGGTGAAGATCTTTAAACATAAGGGGTTTTTAGGTAAAAATACGAAACTCATGGACACAGCAACTAATAAACATAGAATTCCATGGAACTCCCTCAAACAGCTGTAAAGGGGCCTAGCAACTGGGGGGGAAAGTCCATTGCTTGAGGTCTCCTCATGGTGGTGGAAGTTCTAAGCCATTAAGGAAAATGGTCCCTCAGGGATGCAGCTGTATGACAGCATGTGAGGGACTTCTTGATACTGTTGCTCCCATTTTCTGACCCCCAGCCTGCCTCTTGTGCATCCAGCTGCAACTTCAGAGAAATTAAGAAGACATACAAAAGTGCACCGTTTTCCAAACAAATTTTGGAAACATTTGATCACGGTTCATCCTCTGTTCATGATTTTACTGGTTGTACTGTTCTTTTAGTGAGCCATTATTTATGTATCATATTTTAACTGATTTTTATTATGATGGAGCACACCCTAGAACCTTTGATCAAGGGTGGGTAATAAATACAGTTGTACCTCAGGTTAAGAACTTAATTCGTTCTGGAGGTCCATTGATAACCTGAAACTGTTCTTAACCTGAAGCACCACTTTAGCTAATGGGGCTCCTGCTGCCGCTGCACCACCGCTGCACAATTTCTGTTCTCATCCTGAAGCAAAGTTCTTAACCCGAGGTAATATTTCGGCTCCCGAACACCGAAAACCCGGAAGTAAGAGTTTTCCGGCTTCCAAAAAATGTTCAAAAACCAGAAGTGTTCCGGTTTTCAAATGTTTTTCAGAAGCCAAACGTCTGATACGGCTGTTGGCTATTGTTTCCGGGGCGCCTGCACCAATCGGAAGCTGCACCTTGGTTTTCGAACGTTTCGGAAGTCAAAAGGACTTCCGGAACAGATTACATTCAAGAACCAAGGTACCACTGCATGTCCAATAGGTAAGTAGATAAATAAACAATACCAAATTTACCTGGATCCAGGTGTGTGAAAGATCCAATGACAAAATCCAGTGTGGAAACAGCCAGTAGGAAGAGAAGCAGCAGCTGGAGACGGATTATCCATTTCACACCGGCAAGGTTAATTCCAAGCAAACCCAGCAGCACAGCAAGTGAGATGCCCCTTATGGCCCAAATGTTACTGAAGCCCAGGAGTTCAGAGATACTTTCAGAGAATCCAGTAATGTACATAGCACCTGCAACACACTGAAAAATACTTCCAGTTACGAAACTGCTAAATAGTATGTTACAAGCCATATAAACTGGAGGATGCAGAAGATTTTATTTATTTTTCTTGGCCTGCAAGTGGACCCTTGTGGCAGCTTAAAATGTCAGAAAAACAAACAAACAATAAAATGGGTATAAAACAAACTCTGTAAATAAATTATAATAAAATATATAGCTTACAGTTATTAAAAAAACAATGTGGTATTTAGCAGCATAATGGCCGATAGAAAATGGCCCGGTCCAGTTAAGGCAGCCACCTGACTCAACCTTCTAATATCTGCTGTAATAAAAACATTTCCACTAATTTCCAGGAAGCAAGAACAGAACAAGCCTAGTAAAACCACATTGGGGAAGAAGTTGCAAAGAAAGGGTAAAGGTAAAGGTAAAGGTACCCCTGCCCGTACGGGCCAGTCTTGACAGACTCTGGGGTTGTGCGCCCATCTCACTTAAGAGGCCAGGGGCCAGCGCTGTCCGGAGACACTTCTGGGTCACGTGGCCAGCGTGACATCGCTGCTCTGGCGAGCCAGAGCCGCACACGGAAACGCCGTTTACCTTCCCGCTGGTAAGCGGTCCCTATTTATCTACTTGCACCCGGAGGTGCTTTCGAACTGCTAGGTTGGCAGGCGCTGGGACCGAGCAGCGGGAGCGCACCCCGCCGCAGGGATTCGAACCGCCGACCTTTCGATCGGCAAGTCCTAGGCGCTGAGGCTTTAACCCACAGCGCCACCTGCGTCCCGCAAAGAAAGGGAGTTAATGCTAAAAGAAGATTATCTTCAACAGGGGTTTGGAACCTTTTTGGGTCCACAGGCCAGATCCTCCCATTCCGAATTTGACAGGTGGGTGGGGCAGTGGCCTCTCAGCAAATAGGAGGCGCTGCTGGTCTCCTTCCAACCCTAGCGATGAACTGGTGGGACTGCCCTCTGGGGTCTCCTGGGCTCTACACCAGTCTTCAACCGTAGGGTAATATTGATTTGTTTCCCTGCCCTTGTTTCCACTCCCTGCTTCTTCCCTTGCCGATGGGGCAGGCACATTTTGTGGTCCGCCTCAGGCACAACCATTTATTGGGCCGGCCCTGAAATACTGTGTAAATATATCGTTACATAATTTTGTTACTGGATGGCATTGGATTTAGTTGTATCTGAGTGGAGTTTCCTTTTGCTGTTCTGCTCTTTTTGAGAGAGGCAATAAAGTTCCTCTCAAGCTTCCTGACTGGCGTGTCCTCTATACCAGGCATACTACCAGACTTTTAGAAGACATCTGAAGGCAGCCCTGTTTAGGGAAGCTTTGAATGTTTGACAGACTATTGTACTTTAATATTCTGTTGGAAGCCGCCCAGGCAGATGGGCGGGGTATAAATAATAAATTATTATTATTATTATTATTATTATTATTATTATTATTGGCAAACTCGGCTCTCTAGATGTTTTGGGACTAAAACTCCCATCATCCCTGACCACTGGTCCTGTTAGCTATGGATGATGGGAGTTGTAGTCCCAAAACATCTGGTGGGCCAAGTTTGCCTATGCCTGCTCTTTACCAACCATGATAAGTACCTATTTATTACATTGGCCCATTTTTTTTTATAGTTATCACTCAGTGACCTCATTCAAATATCACCCTAAGCCAGCCTTCTCCCAACATGCCCCCTCCAGATGTTTTGGACTACAGCTCTCTGATCATTGGGCTCTGCTGGCTGGGAATGATTGGAGACGTAGTCCAAAACAATCTAGAGGGCACCAAGAGGGGGGAGGTTGCCCTAAACTAAAGATTGCATGATATGAATGAGTCAGAACAAGTCACAGTGAGCACTAAGCTTGCCTCCTCCTCCGCTCCCTAATCTCTATCCTCCTCTGGTACAGCTACAGGGAGGAGTTTGGTTTTTCCTTAACCACAGCTTGTCCATCATCCATACCAACAAAGTGCGGTTAAAGTTATCTATGGTTTGTTTGACCTGTCATCCAATTTGAATAGCTATACTTGGACCTCCTAAAAGCTAGAAATAATAACTGCTGTCATGTAGTGAATGAGTTCAGTAAATGAGGCCAGGATGGAACTTTTCTGTCAAAAGACTCAAGCTACAGACAAATTGCCATCACCTTAGGAATCTCTACTTCAAAATGATGTCTACATTGATGGAATATAGTTCATAGGCACTATGTTCCTCGAGCTGGTTCCTTGCCCAGAGGCTTTTGCTGAACTAAAATTAACAAATCACAAGTGCCAAACTGGATAATTCCAAAGATCTTAAAAGCTTGTAGCAAGCTGGTCAAGTACTTCTTAAACAGAAACTGTAAGAGTGTGAATAAGTGGGAAAGGCAACCTAAAACACAATCACAAGTATAAATGAAGGAATGATATAATAGGTAAAAGGTAAAGGTACCCCTGACCATTAGGTCCAGTCGTGACCGACTCTGGGGTTGCAGTGCTCATCTCGCTCTGTGGGCCGAGGGAGCTGGCGTTTGTCCGCAGACAGCTTCCAGGTCATGTGGCCAGCATGACTAAGCTGCTTCTGGAGAACCAGAGCAGCGCACGGAAACGCCGTTTACCTTCCCGCCGAAGCGGTACCTATTTATCTACTTGCACTTTGACATACTTTCAAACTGCTAGGTTGGCAGGAGCTGGGAGCAAGCAACGGGAGCTGACCCTGTCGCAGGGATTCGAACCGCCGACCTTCTGATCAGCAAGTCCTAGGCTCTGTGGTTTAACCCACAGCGTATGTAATTATTAAACATTATTGTGGAGGCCTCACTAAAGAATTAAAATAAGAATGATTTTTATAATCATATAATCATGACACAAAATCATTTCTTTATATAGCTGCTCAAGGCAGTTTGATTGGAGTCACAAAGTGGTTTTGATTTATTTATTTTATACTGATTTTCAGCTGTCTTGGGTATCAATGTCATACTTGGGTAATTCCAAAGCGCTCCTGGCCTAAATTTGGTTCTAAACTCTTAAAATACCTCACAAGCAAGTAACAAATGTGGCACACTCATCCGCTGTGCGGCAGTAATAAGAAATAAATGTTAAGCCACCTAAATTCCTCCGCAGCAGCCCCCAAATCTTGAGAGCCACATTTCCCTTTGAGGTGTTTGTTTAGCTCTCCAGCACAGCAAATGGCACCCAGGACTTGGACTTATGTTAAAAAGCATTCCCGGTGCAGAACTTTGATCTAGCATTAGCCACGTTTCTGTTCCAATACAGGCAATTATAAATCTATTCATAACATAGGAGATACATAACAGAGTTTTCATAATTTTTGCAATTGCACAATTTCTACTGAATATTTAAAAAATCTTCTTCAGTAGCATAATATAAACTATAGGGTTTGTATATCATTGCCTCAAGTAAAGAAAAGGAAAGGTGACTGGAGACACACACACACACACACACACACACACACGAAATAATTTATTTAACAAGAAGTTGCATTCCTACCTGACCAAAAATATAGAGGAGGCCAATGGTCCCCCCAACTTGACCTCCAAGGACAGTAGAAATCATTGAGTAGACTCCTCCACTTCCAATGCTGCAGCGTTCACAAACCCCGATGCCAGACAAGACTGTTACTAAGGCCACCAGGATGACAATGGACACCAAAAACATGCCCATTAATATACCAGTGTTTCCCTGAAATGGGAGGAAAAAGAAAATGTTGAAACTTAAAAGAAGAAAGGGATTCATAGATTTAGTAGCCAAGTATAGGGAATTTGGTACCCTCTGGATGTTGTTGTATAAAAATGGGCATATATATATATATATATATATGTGTGTCTGTGTGTGAATGATTTGAGGGTCTACATTTCAAAAACATTTCAAGGCTCACACTTACCTTTGTTTTGCTTGCTACAAAAGAATGCAATGCATTTGTACTTCATCTAAGCCAAAGTGTCTTGCTTACCGCTGTCAAAACGTTAGGAAGTTTACATGAAAGCAGTAGGAAGAAGGTATGTGATTTCTTAGAACTTAACACTTGAACTCAACTCTACTGCAAATCATTCCAATGTCTAAAAAAAGCAACGTAGGAGGACTGGTATGCTGTACATGATTTTCTAAGAAATACAAGGCTCTGAGATGGGCTAACAGTGCTCATATCTTTCACAAAAATGTGTGTATAAAATAACAACTGCATTAAGGGGATTTCTAATGCATCTCTTTACAAAAAGCAGAAGTCAGGCCTTATATTCTTCTGTCTTCACCACTTTTAGCATATGAACCCAGTCAGAAGGCCTTCAAATGTTATCAGCATGCAGATGCTAAAAAAAAAAGTGACCTCTTAAGCCTTTCTTCTGAGCTTTAGAGATCCCCATTGTGAACAAACTCTAGCATTTTGCTTCCTTCATGCCATCTTCAAAGCACTCTGTGTGCTGCTCTTATCCCACAGGCATTGTGTTCCTTCCTGCTATGACTTCTCAAGGAAGGGCAGTGGCTTTTAGGTTCTCTTGCTTACTAATTATTGCTTTGTGCAGAACATGTTAGGTTATGCTTGTGCCATCTGCGTTTCCAAATAGCACCCACTGTCCTGGCTAGTTTGAAGATATTTAGTATACACAAAACTGATAGTGCTTTTGTTTTGTTTATTTTGCTTAACAATTGATGCAAAGCTAGAACAATGCTTTCCTTTTAGAAAAAAATATAGCTGTGTAGGGAGGCTTGTATGCTAGCAGATGTCTGCATGCTGAGTCCTGGCTCCAGTTCCCCTTGGTCTGATGCAACTGCCATCAAAACCAGCAGGATTCCAAACTGAAACTGCACTTCATGAAGGCTACAACATTCTGGATACATATCAAGCTAGTTAGAGGAGCGGGTGGGGAGAGATAGGAAATAAGATTCTGAGGAAACAGCAGCATCCAATTTCTAGTTTTGATGAGAAATGAATGAATGGACCCTCAGATCAGATAATCACTACTAGTAAGTTTGTGGTAGTGCAAGGAGAACAGAAGGTGCAAAAGGTAGCAGGAGGCTTTTACAGGTCCATGGGTAATGCCGGTGGACAAACAAAAAACTCCCTCAAGGCAAATCTAAAAAAAGTGGTATAAACACCGACAACTGGGAAACACTGGCCTGTGAGCGTTCCAATTGGAGGATAAAGGTAAAAGTAAAGTACCCATGACAGTTAAGTCTAGTCGCAGACAACTCTGGGGTTGCGGCGCTCATCTCGCTTTACAGGCTGAGGGAGCTGGCGTTTGTCCGCAGACAGTTTTTCCGGGTCATGTGGCCAGCATGAAAATAAATCTTTCTTTTTTTTTACTGCTGCCCTGGTACCTGTTTAATAATATCACTCAGTGATTATATTCTGTCTCCTCCAGCCCATAGGCAGATGCCAATGAAACCCACTGTAACCAGTTTGTTCCCCATCAACAGCTCAAGGATCACCTAGCCATTTGTTCCCTGTAGGCTTTTATTATTTAATTATTATTTGATTTATTACCTGCCCTTCACACCAGCAGGTCCCAGGGTGGGTTACAATATGCATTCAAGGTCCTCTTGCTGTGCAATTTGTAAATATATGTTTCTTTTTAAATTTGTAAATATTTGTAAATATTTGTCTCTTTTTTAAAAAACCACAATTATCCATTTTAACAATTTAATTTTGAATTCTAATCCAATCCACTTTCCAAATCCAATCTTCACAATGCGTACACACATTCACACTCAGTAGAAATTTTACACCACCGAGGAGCTTTAGCAAAGGAGAAAGATTTTAAGCAGTTAAATAATAATTTTAAGCAGTTCCACTCTTCTAAGTTTAAAGTTCAGTTCATGCATAACTGTTCATAATACAGTCGTACCTTGGAAGTTGAAGGGAATCCGTTCTGGAAGTCCGTTCGACTTCCGAAACATTCGGAAACCAAAGCGAGGCTTCTGATTGGCTGCAGGAAGCTCCTGCAGCCAATCAGAAGCCACGGAAGCCCCTTCGGACGTTCAGCTTCCAAAAGAACGTTTGAAAACCGGAACACTCACTTCCAGTTTTCAATCGTTCAGGAGCCGAAATGTTCGACTCCCAAGGCGTTCGGGAGCTGAGCTAAAACTGTATAACTGTTATCAACATATTTTAAAAACTCAATAAATTTGGTATAAGGACAATGAAAGAGGGTGTTTGTTCCAGCTGGGCAGAAGGAGTGCTGCTTACAACCATCACTTCAAACTACACTATGTTCTTTCAGTAGAGCTTGGAGGAACATGAGGGAGGACGTGTAACTATGGCAACATGTGTTACCTGAACATTTATATTTGATCAGCTTCCCTGTAAATAGCCCAAGCTACTATTTTATTTTATTTTGACATAAAGGGAGAGAAATTAACAAAGCCATAGGAACCCAAGTATATTTTAAGCAAGTAATTTTGTGGGCTTTAAAGAGCTGATAAAATAAAATTTAAATCTGGTCTATGCCAACAGGGATTGCAAGCTGTAGTCCTAAGGAGCTTACTTGGAACCAAGTCCTGCTGCAATCAGTTGAACTAAGATGAGCTCCAAGTGATTTCAGCAGAACTTACTTCAAAGTAACCAACAATCTGGAGCAGGCTGTAAGAGGACCAGAATGACTGCTGCACCAGCAAAAAGCCAGACCCAGTGGTATGGAGGGGGTAGTAAAGGTAAAGGTAAAGGTACCCCTGCCCGTACGGGCCAGTCTTGACAGACTCTGGGGTTGTGCGCCCATCTCACTTAAGAGGCCAGGGGCCAGCGCTGTCCGGAGACACTTCCGGGTCACGTGGCCAGCGTGACATCGCTGCTCTGGCCAGAGCCAGAGCCAGAGCCGCACATGGAAACGCCGTTTACCTTCCCGCTGGTAAGCGGTCCCTATTTATCTACTTGCACCCGGAGGTGCTTTCGAACTGCTAGGTTGACAGGCGCTGGGACCGAGCAGCGGGAGCGCACCCCGCCGCAGGGATTCGAACCGCCGACCTTTCGATCGGCAAGCCCTAGGCACTGAGGCTTTAACCCACAGCGCCACCTGCGTCCCTCTATGGAGGGGGTACCTCAAATCAAAACAGGATGTTGCACAAGCAGTGCCTGTTTCTACCATAATACAGCACAGGGCAAAGTGATTGGGGATGCACCAACCTAAATACATTCTGGCCACCTAAGCACCCAGCTGTGCCAAGGTAGAACCACATGCTAAATATGTGGTAACAATAACAGGATTGTCAACCTAGCAGAATAGCTTTTGCGCCATGTGGAAGGCATAGTATGCTGCTGCTGCTGCTGCAGTCAGTATAAGCCACTTTCTGCTCCATCACAGCTTCCCACATTTCATCAGGAGGTGGAAGGATCAAAAGGTCATCCAGCCAAATCATCTTGTTACCACTTGTGACTAAAAAGGATCAATCCCTGCAACAACTGCAGCAAGAATACTCATCGCAAAGTATTGGAAGACACAAGATTTGCCCACCTTGGAAGAATGGCAGATGCAAGTGATTGACTATATGGAACTGGCAGAAATGACCGGCAGAATCCGGGACCTGGGAGAAGAGTCGGTGGAAGAGGACTGGAAGAAGTTTAAAGAATATCTCCGAAAACACTGTAAAATGTTTGAATGTTAAAAAGATGTTGGATATAAAGAGAATAGGGCATCAGTGACAGGGGAAAATGAAAAATGTAAAAATGTTTTGAAGAAAAAAGGGGTAAGACTAGAGTACTATTATGTTGAGACTAAACAAATGATATAAAGGATTAAGTTATTAAGAACATGTGATAAATGGCTTTAAAAGGAAAGGAAATTAAATGCATAATAGGCTGAAATGTATAATAATTGAATAAGAATGGAAAGAGGGTAGGGAATTGCTGAACCTGATTGTGTAAAGAGGAAGACAGAAAAGGGAGATGTGAGGAGGTCAGGAAAGAGGGTTATAAAGATAGCAAGTAAGAAATAATTTTTTCTTTATTTTTTGTTCTTTTTCTTTTGATAATCTCTATTTTTTGTATTTCTGGATTGTGTTATTTTTGATTGTCTTTTTGTCTTGTTTTGTTCTTTCTAACTATGATATTTGTTTTATTATGCAAAATCTTAATAAATATTATTTTAAAAAATAAAATAAAAAGGATCAATCCCTACAACAGTGTGGTCCAAACAGAGGCCGAGAGCACCAAATACTATGCAAATTTCTCCACATGGTCAGAGAATGTAATCAGGTAGGCCTGCAGGGCAAAATGTTGACTTGACACCAAAGCACACTGGTTTAAAATTATTTGCTCTCATTATAGTCTGAACTGGGCTGGATTGGGCTGTTTGCCAGTGCCCGGGTTAGATCTCCCACTTGCTTGCATGTGTGTGTGTGTGTGTGTGTGTGTGTGTGTGTTTTGTGTGTCAGCAAGCTGCTTAAAAAACAGACACACCATAGCTGGAGGTTGGATATGTGATGAAGACTATGCAGATGAATATGCATTCAGCAGCTTATTACAGAAGAGATGGTGGAAAGACCTAAAGATGCATAAGCCAAAAGAATGGTGGCCAGCACACAGGCTTTCAGTACTAATTTAAATGCAATGCCTAAAATCATAACAGATTCCAAGACAAATCAACAGCTGTATGGCCTGTCATTTAGTTCCCCATACTTACCACCAGCCACCCTGTCCTCAGAAAGAGAACTACTCCAAAGATATTGATCATACAAGAGGTAAAGACTCCGTCCCAAGTGCCAAAGAGCACTGGTTCCCAAACAAAAAGATGTATCTTCCACCAAGGTCTGTTGTGTGTCGGAGAACTCTGAATGAAAATAGGATTTAAAGGTTACGTTTGCTCTTTCATCTTGCTGGGCACCAGCAAAGAGGCACGAAGGGTCAGTACTATAATGCCTGCAAAATGCATGCTTTAAGGATGATAGAACTTGCCCCGTTCTTGCCCCCAGGGCACTTAATTGTACGGAAATGAGAATCCTAAATAAGTTACACTACTGTGGCATCTGGTTGGCCACTGTGACAACAGGTATCTAGAAGAGATGGGCCTTTGGTTTGATTCAGAAGAGCTCTTCATCTTATGAAGGGTAATCATGTTGCCTGAATCCCACCCTACTACAAACAAAACCCAGATCCCCTGTTGATTATAGCCTACAAAGACCTACTTATCAGCAACTAGATTCAGTGCCAATGTTTAAGAATGGAACCAGTAGGTAAGGGCAAAAGGTTCTGACACTTATCCCCCGCCCCTGCCATCAAAAAGGAAATCAAAAACAAAAGAACTGCTTGCCAGCAAGTCCTGTTTTCACAAATACCTCTCTCTTTTTGCCTCAGTAGTAACCTTTTTAAATAATAATTTTTGTTGGTTTATTTTCTGAAACTATTTCAATTTATGCAAAACAAATTGCAAAACATGAAACAGGGTTAAGGATTGTTATAAATAAATAATATACAGAAACAACTGGAAGAATTGATCAAATAAATTGACATTTTCTAATTACCGTATTTTTCGCTCCTTAAGACGCACTTCCCCCCCTTAAAATCTAAGGGGAAATGTCTGTGCATCTTATGAAGCGAATGTGTGGTCCCCGGGGGGGAACCCGGGCTTCCCCCGCCAGCCCCGCAAGCTCCGGGAGAAGCGGCAAAGCTGCACGCAGAAATGCCGCTTCCCCCCGACCTGTTTTGGGGGCTGGGGTCGGGGGAAGCTCGGGCTCCCCCCTCCCCCAAGCTCCGGGACCCGACCTGTTTTTGGGGCTGGGGGCTGGGGGAAGCCCGAGCATCCCTCACCCCCAGCCCCAAAAACAGGTATTTTGGGGGGGGGGGGTTGGAATTCTTCCCCCCCCCAAAAAAAAGTAGGTGCGCCTTATGGTCAGGTGCGCCTTATGGAGCGAAAAATACAGTAACAATCATCTTCCTTGCAGGTTCCACATTACCCTTGACTCCCACCCAAACCAAAAGTTATTACTGTAAGGACAATCAAGAATATGCAGCAGGTGGGAGATAATCATGTAAACTAGCTCCTGTATACTCAATAAAGCCATGCCAAAGGACCACAAACTTCTCCTGCGTACTTCGTCCCCTGACAATTCTCACTTTTTATGTGAGTTTCTCTAATAGGGCAATGTGCCACAGCTTTTGATACCAATATTCAAGGTCGTTAATTTGGAGATTATTCCAATGCTTTGTAGCAATTGTGGCTCTTGCTACAAAGTGATTAATTATCAATGATCTACGGAGACTTTCAAACAAATAAATCACAATTTATATACACACTGTAAACTGAACACAAATCTGGACTATTCTCAGAGCATTACTCCCACCACCTTGCAATGTTTCAGAATTCAGAACTCAGCTGTAGGGAACCAGGGCTTTTGCAACATACCTGTTGTGCTTCTTCGTGAAAAAGTTCTTGCACATGTCCATCATTCCTCATGCTGGTGTTGCCCCTGGGCAAGAACAGTCTGCCATTCACATTAAAGCTGTAGCTGTAGGGTGATGCCATAATGATAATGGAAACCACGGGGCAGGGAACAGAGCTCAGTGTCAGCTATTATGCTCAGGTGAGTTCCTGCACAGCTGAGGCATGCACAGCAGAGGCTTCATTGCTGTACTTCACCTAGTTCAGAGAAAAGACAGAACAACTCACCATCACTTTCAGATGCAGGCACAACAGTTTTATCACAGATTCATGGAACAGAAAAGTTGGAAGGGATCCCAAGGGTCTTCTAGTCCAAACCCCTGCAATGCAGGAATCTCAACTACTTCATACATGGCAGGTGGCCATCCTACCTCTGCTTAAAAGTCTCCAAGGAAGGAGAGCCCACCACCTCTCGCGGGAGTCTGTTTCACTGTCAAACAGTTCTTCCTGCTGCTTAGTCGGAATCTCCTTTCTTGTAACTTGAATCCACTGGTTTGGTTCCTAGCCTCCAGAGCAGGAGAAAACAAGCTTCCTCCATCTTCTGTGTGACATCCCTTTAGATATTTGAAGATGGCTATCTCAGTCTCCTCTTATCCAGACTAAACATATGCAACTCTCTCAACTGTTCCTCTTAAGGCTTGGTTTCCAGAGCCTTGATCGTCTTGGTCTCCTACCTCTGCACACATTCCAAGCTTGTCAACATCCTTCTTAAACTGTGGTGCCTAGAACTGGACAGAGAACGCTAGGTGGGGTCTGACCAAGGCACAATACACAGGGTAGGTGGGGGCCAGAGACTGGAATAATAACATCAGACTGCAGCAAAAACATGCATATCATAGCAAGGATGACAAGGCAAACGCTAAACCTGGTTTTGCTTTTCCCAGGTGTGCTGTTTGATTTCCCTAACTCCTTGAAATGCCAGCACTTTGACATCAGAAGCACCTAGAACTGAAAAGGAAAGGTTTGCTGGGCAGGCAACTCTTGTCTCATCCCTCCCCATGCTGGTTGGCGGGAGAAAGGGGAGAAATATAGTGCTCACAATGTCTATGAGAGGATGTAGGGGCAAGATGGGTCTTCGAGAATCCACATTGTGGTATACAAAAGCAGGATTATCTTCCTGACCTTCCCACTACAGACTCCCAATTCATCTGTGCCTTGATGTTCAGAATCTAGCTGCCACCACTGTCCAAGCTCAGTAAGAAGCCACCCCTCCCCTATCCTGCTTTCCAGCTGCCTTCCTCATCCTTGCTCTCCTGGTAGACTATTGTGAAACAAGCCCAACCCTTCTTTGCTTTACCTTCCCAGGCACCTGTGATGGTAAAGCACAGGCAAATCCTTACACTACCACTCACTTCCTTTACCCTATGCAAGTCGCCAGTTAAGCAGGCAATGAAGCAGTTAAGGTTGACTGATTCCCTGATGTTCATTCCCCTCCAGTGGAAGGAAGGAATCCTTGCCAGCTCTACCACTGGTTGCTGTTTTTCAGTGCAATTGAGGCTTCATGCAGCGGAAAAAGCAGCAGGGGGAATGAACTCTCAGCAACAAAGATAGAGCTTTTATGCAAATAGTCTTTGTCATAAAAGCCAGCAAGGAACATTAACATGGCAGGCAAGTAAAAAATGGTTTCTTAATAAGCTATTCCTGCCCGCCCCCAACAATTTCAAGAAGATTTGAAACAGAAATTTTATTTTGTGAGAGCTTTGGCATTATGTCCACATTTCGTTCAGCACCCAGTGCTTAAAGGAAGTAAAATGAAAAGAAAACCTGTATTGCTGCTCATGCTTTTTTTAGTGCCTAAGTATAAAAAAGGGACACGGGTGGCGCCATGGGTTAAACCACAGAGCCTAGGGCTTGCCGATCAGAAGGCTGGTGGTTTGAATCCCCGCGACGGGGTGAGCTCCCATTGCTCGGTCCCTGCTCCTGCCAATCTAGCAGTTCAAAAGCACGTCAAAGTGCAAGTAGATAAATAGGTACCACTCCGGCGGGAAGGTAAACGGCGTTCCCGTGCACTGCTCTGGTTCACCAGAAGCGGCTTAGTCATGCTGGCCATATGACCCAGAAGCTGTACGCCGGCTCCCTCGGCCAATAAAGCAAGATGAGCGTCACAACCCCAGAGTCGGTCACGACTGGAACTAATGGTCAGGGGTCCCTTTACCTTTACCTTTATAAAAAATGATTAAAAATGTGGTTTATAAGGAACCAGTTGGTGTTAAAGAAGAGGGTATCAACATGGTAAAGAAAAGACAAAAACATTTAGTTTGAGGGGCAGGTTCAAATGTTAAAAGACACCAAAGACTGTATCTCCCTGAAGAATGTGAAAAATGACACCAGACAAACCATAAGACCCCTTAATAAAGAGATCAAAAACCCATTTTCCATATTCAACTAGATTTAACCAAACAGTAAGGTATAGCATTTGGATGTCACATTAAACTACAGTTCAGCTGTTATCATTGTTGTCATATTTATAGCCCACCTTATCCTCCAAGAAGCTCAAGGTTGAATACACGGCTCTCCCCCTCCCCATTTTATCCTCGCCTGTCAGATAGGTTAGGCTGACAGACTGTGACTTGCCCAAGCAAAGTCACCTAGTTTGCTTCATGGCTGACTGTGGAATTGAACCCAGGTTTCCAAAGGCTCTAGGGACGCGGGTGGTGCTGTAGTCTAAACCACTGAGCCTCTTGGGCTTGCCAATCAGAAGGTCGGCAGTTCGAATCCCCGCGACAGGGTGAGCTCCCGTTGCTCGGTCCCAGCTCCTGTCCGGGAATCAGCATGTTTTTACGTGTTTTATTTAAAATGCATGTCTGTGTTATTTGTGGGGCCTGCCTGGTCTTTTTACATGAGTAGAATATGTGCTTTTATTTAAAATGCATCTCTGGGTTATTTGTGGGGGAAAGGAATTTGTTCTTTTTCTTTCTTTCTTCCAAAATATAGTCTGGCCCTCCACAAGGTCTGAGAGACAGTGGACTGGCCCCCTGCTGAAAACGTTTGCTGACCCCTGTCCTAAAACATGGATTATTGTTTCAAAATGCTGCACTAACTCATTCTTCTCTTCAACCACTAACCAGAGCATCCACTAACCAGAGCATAACTGAACTCAATGGGACTTACCATATTTCTGAGTATACATGTATAGTATACATGTATAACAGTTGAGCTGTTAATTCCATACAGCTAAAATGATTGTGCCCAAATTATATCCATAGCAGATTCTGTGGCTTTTAGCATGCAAATATAGACTGAGTCTAAATCATATCTCTCCAAGACTAGTTGAGCCTTTTCTGTTCATTTAGCAGCACCAAAATTTCTGCTTTTGCATCTTAGGACATTTTGTCAATAAACACAAAGCTAAGGAAGCTCTCTAAGCTGAAATCACTGCTTTCAACAGATGGCTGGTTTATAAAAACAAAAAGGTTAATATATTTCTCGCCGTATGTACATGTGGTCTCACTGACTTCCAATGGGGCTCCCTTTCCTATTAGAGAGGTTCCTATTGGCTGTGCTATGTAAAGTGATCCAAGATCTCACATGACTTCATTTAAATAAAAGCCTTAACCAACATCTCACCTCATATCTTTAAAACATCTTATTTTTAGTACTCAAGGGGGAAATAATTTTTTAAAAAGTGAAAATGCATTACAGCAAATAAAACCTAATGCAGAACCTGTAAGTACACAAACATTCGTTTTACTGAGGTACCGTAACTTCCCAGGCAGCCTCCATTTTCGAGTAAAGCCAGGGTAATAGGAGTAGAGATTACACCATTAAGGAAAGTCTCCTGTAGTATTATCTTATAGTGGCTTTTCATTAATACTAAGCACTACAAGAGAATGTTGTAAACTGAGTTGCTGCATTGTAAGTCTTGAATATTTTATAAATAAAGTCTGGGTATCTCTCTTGAATAATATCACCAATCAATGAATAGGACTTGATCCATTGATCCAGAGCACCTGCTCACACAAAGGAAAAGTCCATGATCTCCAATGAGTCTCTCATCATCTCCATCTGTAGCCCTTTGAACCACATCCCACATCATCTCTAAAGTTCTCCAAACCTTCGGAACTGGCTTTATTTTTGGGGTGGGTAAAGCAGAGGGTTACAGAGAACTGTATTTGTATGTTGCTGTACACAGGGACGGTGAAACCAGGCTTTATTTCATCCGGGTCAAAGACCCAGTTTGGCACCCCTCTATGCACATTTGCACACAGGCTGGGAGCCTCAATGGTGCTACTCTGGGGGCTTCACCCAGAGCAAAAAACCTGGCTAGCCCCCTGTATCTCTGGCTGTTCACACCAGAGAGGGGACAGGGATGTGTCTTCACCCAATGCAGATTACAGTACAGTGGTACCTCGGGTTACATACGCTTCTGGTTACAGACGCTTCAGGTTAGACTCTGCTAACTCAGAAATATTACCTCAGGTTAAGAACTTTGCTTCAGGATGAGAACAGAAATCGTGCAGCAGCGGCACAGCAGGAAGCCCCATTAGCTAAAGTGGTGCTTCAGGTTAAGAACAGACCTCCAGAACGAATTAAGTTCTTAACCCAAGGTAACACTGTACTTGTTTAGTTTCCTGGTGCAACCTGGCAACCTCGACCACGAACTCCTATCCCATAAAGCTGTCATCTGCGCATGTGCAAGGTCTGTCCCAAATGTGAGCACATCAAAACTACTATGCGAATTTGGCCTACGTTTAAAAAAAAAAGGAAGGGAGCTTGTCTGAGGGAAAGTGCATAAAACAGCATTTCTACAGGATACCTATGGACTAGGACTAACCTCATGAGCACACCAGCAGTGGGAACACATTGGAGCTGGACTAAAGCATAAAGCGCACACGGCCTCTGCCTTTGCTGCCTTGTTTCACGCATTTTTCACTCAAATTTTTCATTTCCCCGCTTTTCCCGCGGGGCTCCTGCGTCAGTAATGGCCGAAATCCAGTATCCACACCCCCACCCGAAAAAAATATTCCTGAATCTTTATGCTAAGCAAAGCGCTGCACGTTGAAATGGTCTCCTTATCTGGTAACGTTCCAAAGCTCTGGAGCCCTACCTAAGAGGTGAGGGGCGCCAGCCGCACCTCGTTTCACATGCCATCACCTTGACGCGTGTGATATTTTCTTATAACGCCCCCCCCCATTAATGAAATCCTCTTTATCCAATACAACTTTTAAATGCATACTTTAAACATAGCATTATGCCAATAAATATATAATTCCAAAATAGGAAAGGGCATAACGAGACTTTGGTTTTGAGCTCGGAAGAAGGCTCCCCTAACTGCTGCGGGTGTTTGAGCGCGACAGGCGCCGCGATGGGGAAGGGCGGGAAACGCTGGGGTCTCTTCCACGCGCCTTTTGACTCCCGAGAGCAGCGCTTGGGGCGCGTGCGGGCGGGGCTCACTTGGGCGGGTTTCCCTCCCAAGCTGACGAGGCCTGCCTCGCGCCCGGGCCTGCCCACACTTCCACGTTCACGGCGCCCCGCCGTAGGAGTTTCCCGGATCCGGGAGGCACCTGTTGCGACCGCCGCCTCAGCTGCCTGCTTGCTTTCTCACGGCATCCGGGCGGGGCCGCTTGCAGCCTGCTCGTGAACTGGAGAAAACCTGCTGCTTCGTGCCCCTTGCGAGCGCCGCCCCGCCGTCGGTGAAAAACAGTATTATAGCGGCTGCCGGGCTCTTTCAGGGCGACTAGCCTCCTCAGTTTGCAAGCCCCGGATCCTTTGGACTGCTGGAATTCAGCCTGAATTCGCGCAGCTTCGAGAGCACAAAGTCCCAGGCATCTCTAAGAATGTCCCCTGTCAGAAACCCGGGAGAGCAGCTGCCAGTCAGTGTAGACATTAGCGAGCTTCCTGAGGATCTCCCCACTGCCTCCTGAGGGTGCGCTCTTGCACGCGCGCTCTCTTACACAGACACCTTGCAGCAAAGCGTTGCTTGAATTTATCCAGCCTGGGGGATCCGCTGGATACTTACCTTGTTTCTTCTCGGCCTCCAAGAGCGAAGGATGCAGCTCCCCCCTCGGCCCCCGCCGCCTTCCAGTCAGACCCTTTGCGATCAAGTCTTGCTGGACAGCTGGGACGGACAGTCACCCAGGTGCCACGTGGGCCGGACTGGGGGTGGCTGGGTGCAGGACAGGAAGGGATATTCCCACGTCAGGATGTTTGCTTTTCTTTTGGCCCTCCCACCTTTCGGGCTTTACAAAAAGGGTTTTAACTGAGTCGTTTGTTCTTGAGAATACGAGGGCGATAGCACACCCTCTCACCGGTGACATTGTAGATCAGGATTTCTGGTGCGCCTGGATGTGTGCGCATCTTGCTGGTTGCATCAGTTTTATTTGTGGGTGAAAAGGCTGCCCTCTAACTTTGGAATGAGGTTTTAGATATTTCGATAATCCTTTATATATAGGTCTGTGAGGACAGAAAGCAACACAGTCAGGTGTGTGTGGTATAAATAATAAAATTGTTGTTGTTACCAGTTCTACTACAGTACTACTACTTTTAAAAGAGGACAAAAAAACCTTACTCCAGAAACAGGCTTTCAGTGGGATTTTTGGAGCTCTCAAATCACACACACACAAATATAATACTGTACCAAATACACAAGGCACTTTGTGTTCCTATGTTTTTTCCACATTTATAGAAAAATAATATTGGAGCACAATTAATTACCCAGCTGGTTTTTAAACCACATACATCCTCTTAGCATTTACAATTCTTCTGTGGAAAAGAGAGGAAAAACTACTAAAATTAGCTCTGACCCCTGAAGCTTCCTCTTCATAAGAGGCCTGTCACAGTCGTTTATATTTAGTAGTTTTCTTCTCCTGTCTTAGCATAGCTTAATTTTTTTTTAAGTAGGAAGGGAAATCAAGCTACGCAAGTGTCATATGTTGAATGAGCAAGAGTGCATGACAACAGAGCCAGATGAACTGGTTTATCAAGGCTAAACCAAAGAAAATACACAAAATCAACAGGATTCTGGCAAGCAGTACTTTTAAAAAAATGCTTCCTTTCATAATACATTGCATGTCTTTTGGTGCACAAATACCAGAAATATGAGTTGAATGCCTCCCAATAGGGTTAGCTGCTTCCTAATAGAACCATATTTTTGTCCAAGGTCTAACAAATATTTTGTATTGCTGATGGTGGACTCAAGAGAGCATTTTCCATATTATAGTGCAAGGAGTTGTGGAAGAGAGAACATTTTATAGGTCTTTCTATGGTACATTCTCATCTGGTAACTTCCTGAGCTCTATACATCTGAAGTCCCATTGAGTTCATGCAAGCGGGTATATGCTTGGAGCCAAAGAGACCCAAGCTGCAGGAGGTCTCCAAGTGAAGTTTCGCCATAGACAGTGTTTTTAACTCATAATGCACATGAAGTGCTTTGACTGTATATAAAAAGTATTTTTACATTTACATTTGTTCATTTTTTCTTTCTAGAAAGATTCATGAGTCTAGGTTGTAAAACCCAATTTGGGCAGTGTAGCTTGGATGTGTGGTGGTTTACTAATGGGTTACCATCATTCTGAAAACCAGCACTTCACTGAATAATAATTCTGGTGAACCTAACGAGTAGACAGCAAATGTAATTTGTGGCTAGGCAATGCCGCAGCTGAACTATATAACAACATGCAATATTTTTAGGCCTCAAGTTGCCACAGCAACAGCCAAGCGGACTTGCCAAATCAGTGGGAACTTTCACAATAAGGTAACTGTTCCACAGGATCGTAGTCTTTGGCTGGTGAAAATGTAAGGCATGCAAAGACCGTCCATTTTATTCCTGTGCTGTAAAAAACATCAAAATTCAACATAAATTGTCAAGATGGAGGGAAAAATCTGAACTATGATCTTCAGCAGGGAAAGAACAATTTTAGTGTGTCATTAAAAGAAGAGCTATAGCTCAAAGTGAAAATGTAGCCCACTGAGACACTTAAATGTTCCTTTAAGGCAGGCTTCCTCAAAGGCTCTCCAGATATTATGGCCTAAAACTACCATGATCCCTAGCTAGCAGGACCAGCGGTCAGGCATGATGGGAATTGTAGTCTCAAAACATCTGGAGGGCCAAGTTTGAGGAATCCTGCTTTAAGGCTTTTTTCAAGGAGTTTTCAAAGCGGACTTTAATCCTAGTGGAATCTGTAATGGATTTGAATTGGTTTTATGTATGTTGGAGGGTTTAAGTTGTGTGTGTGTGTATTGGTTTTCAATTGTATTTATATTTGCAGATGTTTTAGCTGTTTTTAGTTTTATGTATGTTTCTACCACTTTGGGATGCCTCATGAGTAGTTATTCTTAACTGAATTATTTTTTATTATTCTATGAAAACTTCCATGTTTCTGATTAACCTTTAATAACACGCAACATTTATATGAATCTGATGTGTGTCAGATGTAGAATATTGCCTCTGTCACTACTGCTCATTTGCTAGCCCCTCTTAGCCAAATTCCCACCACTGGTAAAGGCTGCTGGGCCTTTTCTTTGCTCTTGTCACTGGTCACACGCTTTGAGAGGGCAGATGAACAGGCAGTGACAGCAAGGAAAAGGAGCAGGAAACAGCAGGAAGCCAAGCCCAGCATGAGAAAGTACAGCCTGCACTAAAAGCGAATGGGCTTGAAGGAACACAGCCTAGTAACCTGGGCAAAAAGCAGGTAGCTCCTGTGCACATCGTGAAGGCCCTGCACCTGATGCACCCTGGAGGCAGACCCTTCCAGTGGGAGCAATCCAGAAGCCTGTGATTTATGGAGGCAAGTCAGAGGGGAATTTATCTGGTTCAGACCGACTTTATGTCCACTATATGCAATGGGTGCGATGGAGAGGACGACTTACTGCCAGCCTGCAGCCAGTGTGGATCAGCCCAGCTGGTTGAGCAGAATGTACCCTTTGATGAAGACTTTTATCATGGCCCTTAAATCAGCAGAGTAGGCCAAGGGCCATGTCAGAGTGGGCTAGGAACTAGTGTAAAGGTAAAGGGACCCCTGACTGTTAGGTCCAGTCGCGGACGACTCTGGGGTTGCGGCGCTCATCTCGCTTTATTGGCTGAGGGAGCCGGCGTACAGCTTCCGGGTCATGTGGCCAGCATGCCTAAGCCGCTTCTGGCGAACCAGAGCAGTGCACGGAAACGCCATTTACCTTCCCACCGGAGCGGTACCTATTTATCTACTTGCACTTTGACGTGCTTTCGAACTGCTAGGTTGGCAGGAGCTGGGACCGAGCAACGGGAGCTCACTCCGTCAGTGTAGAAGCAAAAAGAAAAAGAAAAGAAAAGAAAAGGATCCTCTGCAGATGTATCATGCAAGATGCCAATGAAGCAAAACAGAAGGCCCTGGCAGGGAATCACTTAACTGAAAGGCTAGTTTTGAGTAGAAATTTCATGTGATCTTACTGGGAATGTTCCTAGTTGTCTTTTGTTAGCTGTAGGAAACATTTCATCCCAGGACACAGGGAATCACAGCTCATCGAGGGAATGGCGTGGGGTGAACACAAGCTTTGGCTGTGGTATGTAACATTCTAATCACACACTTCACATCTGAGTAGATGAACTGACAGTGGTAAAAGATTTAGTGGGGAATTTGCTTTTTGCACTGCCAATGAGATTGTTGTTATGCTTGAAGAAGAGAACAGGGTAAATATTCAAACACAAATGGATTAATTTAGCCTGTGTTTTATTTATCCATTTGGGCAATGTATAATCCACTTGTCAGCCAAATGAATCCCAGAGTGGGAATGTGTGGTTTGATAGTGATTGTGGTGGCAGTGGTTGTTTTAGAACTTGATGACTTCCCAGCATCAGGGGGTGGAGGAATAAATATTTTAGGCTTTTAACTTTTGTGTATTTATGGTGGCAGAGAAAATAAAAATCCAGTTAGCAGAATATGTGAATATGGCACACAGGCAAGAGTAGATCTGCATGACCTTATCCACATCAATGCAATTCTAATTGTCTAGAGCACTCGTTTTCAGCCTGGGGGTTGGGACTGAATAGTGGATTGCAGCCTGATCCATGGTGGGTTGCAACAGGAGCACTACCACCATGCAAGTATGTGGGGATAGCTTAAGAAATGGATCCCTAAGTGCATGCTTGGGTTAAATGTGGTTCCTGGGTCTAGAAAGGTTGAAGATACCTGGTCTATAGCATTGGCTAAGTAATAGCGTACTGGAGAGTTTCAGTCTGGGATGGCCAAAGGTACCATTGTTTTCACATGACAGCCATGTGTCAGGGACTGGAACAAAATATTGTTAGCATAAATGTGGTAATGTTTTCACCCTAGAGGGGAAAAGCGACTGGTGAAGCTTTATTCTGAAAATTGCTAATTTCTCACAATGTATATATTTAAAATAAAAGGGCAGGCTAGCAAAAGTGTTTTCCAAGATGAACTGTAAGCTTTGTAAAACAGTAACCCCCCCCCCAACTGAGGACTTATTTTTAACGCACACTTTCAGTTGAAGTCCCACTTATTAATTTTTTACCATATACTTGAATGGTGTTTGAGTTGCTTTAGTGATCCACTTTAGGTGAAAGTATTACATAGTGAAATAGTGTTATATGTTTGGGCTGTCTTTTCTTTAAGAAGATGTATTTTAGCATTTGTGAACCTGTATAAAAATGAGGTTCGGGTTTTCTTGATTGTAGTGTATGAGTGAATAATTTTGCCTAAAGTGTCACTTTTCACATAAACTTGGGACCGTGTTTTTTATTTTTTTACAAGAACGAAAAGCTTGTAGGCACTTCTTTGCAATTAGTCAGTTGTGTTTTAACCAGTTCCTGATGATATGAGGCAGATGTTTATGGCATCCAATGGGAGCTTAATCATGATTTCCTCATGATGTGGAAATTGCAAGTCTTTTATACAAGGAAGGGAGAAAAAGCATGGTTGTTTCATATGCCATTACTTTAAGACAATTGGTCACTTTATAATGTGTGTATGCAGTGCTTTTGTGTGTGTGGTGGCGCTCATTTATATCGAGTACCATGACTTTTTTGCAGTCTATTACAGCCATTTTGTACTCGCACCCACAGCACTTTTATCAAGTTATGAGTACGGGCACCTAATTTATTTTTTGCTAAAGAAAAGCACCATATATATGTACACATACATACATACATACATACATACATACCCCCATAGAGACTGAAATAGGCTATCTGCATATTCTGACAAAGATGACCCAAAGGAGGAGGAATCCAAGATAGGTATACATATAATGCTTTGTAAGGAAACAGAAAACTTTTCAAACAATTCACTGCTTCAGAAAAATCTGGAAAAAAGTGGTTTTAATATTAAGTTGCCTTTTACAAGTGACAATCACAATGGAATACTAATATTCTTCCTTGCAATCCCATAGACATCATCAGTCCACTGTCTTCCTAAGATAGGTAAGGTAATAAAAGGTCTGCATCATCAATGAGGTATGACAACAATCCAGGACCTATTTGCTTCATTTGCAGTTCTTGGGGCTAAATATGCCCTATAATGTCAGAAAGAATGGGAATACCATCAATATTCATTGGCAATCAGACTTGCCCGCCCTACCTCATAAGGAGCTGAAGCTCTTGGAAGTACAGTAGTAGAAATGGTTATATCAAGCATTCTAGTTCACAGTGATGTCAAGTTTGGACCTGCATTCAACACACAAGCCTTGACTGTAATTAAGATGGCATAGAACCAGGATTTACAGGTACCTGTTCATTACAGCAGTGAGATAAACATGGGCAGGGAGGGGAAACAGACAAACAGCTATACTAGATATGATTGAAACTAATGGCATTTATAGGAAACATTGGGCATAGTATGCATTGTGAATTGAGTGTCCCACATACCAGATTAATTCTCAAGCTACAAGGTGCACAAAATCCATTTTACACATATTTAAAATAAGAGCAGATTTCTGAGAATATGCATTTGTACTTTGGACATGGTACCATTTGTACTTTTAAATTAAAATTCCCCTGCATTAGGTTATATACCAGTAATATAGGACCTGCAAATCTTGAAGAGGACACCAGTTTTCAAAGCAGCAGGAATTACAAGGAGCCTAGAAGTTAGACCAGGATTGTGATTCCTGGCAGAGACAGTCCTAGTTAAGATCAGGGTGGCCTAACATGTGGCCCAAGGGTGGAATGTGGTCCTTGAGGCCTTTTTTTGGCAGCCCTCAGCAACATTAGTGCTGCCTTGCCAAAGCTGGCTAAGCGAGGTGCTGGGCTTTGGGAAGGTGTGAGATCTCTGACAGAGTCCTAGAGTCTTCCTCCCTCCTTACGAAAGCCGAGTTAGCACTTTCCCAGCTTTCAAAAGGAAATGGGAGGACTCTAGGACCCTGCCAGAGCCTCGGGCCTCCTTCCCCAAGTGGCATGGCTTTTGGAAAGCAGCATGAAGAGTGGAGTGAGGCATCAAAATTTGGCTTCACTCCCAGCGTCCAGCCCCCCCCCCTATGATAAGGCAGTGTGCAGCCCACAGGTTCTGTGTCAAAGTACTCCAGCGTACCCTCCAGGTATAGATGGTGCTTGGATCAGCAGGCTAGAAAACAAACTTATTTAGATATCTAGGTGTAAATGAAACCCTCTTGGAAATATCATATGGAGGCAGTGAAATCAAAGGCACAGGAAACCATAGGAACATTGATGATATTCTATTACAATAAGGGAAGGCAGGTTATTGCTACCAAATATCTTTAGGGTAGGTTCAAAGTGTTTACACAGATGCTCTATGACATTGAAATCTGGAGCTCTCTGATTTGAACTCCATTAAAGTTTTGGAAACTGTGCAAAATACTTTTCTTCCAGAAGCCATACTTTCTATCCATCAGAAATACCAGCAGTTCTTCATTGTACATAATCTGGGTAGCCAACAATTAAGGCAAGAGTTAAAAGTATGCTAAAAGAATGCTACCTTGCCTATTGAGTGTTTTCCTGATCTGTGCTATATGGAACCAGATGATAACCAACTAGAATGCAGCTTGCCAATGTTTTACACTAACATTATTTTCCAGAACTGAGCTCTGCTTTGACTTTGAATAAGTGTCAACCAATGGATTGGCTCTTTTGGATAGAATCCAGAAGGGACCTGCAACTAATTAGAAACACCGCATTTCCTCCTTGGGTATCCACTCTTGAGAACAGAGCGTTTTAGAGCTAGTTGTCTGATCAAACTTTCACCAGCTTCCTTAAGAAATGCCATTATTGAGCTGTTTCCAAGTGATGCCCACTGCAGTCTTGGATGGCTGCAACAAGGTTGATAGTCAACCACATGTAGAAGACATCACTCATTATCTGTTAGCCTGCCCCCTTTATACAGACACCCAAGAGATCGCTTGCTGAAACCTTTGCTTTCACAAGCAAGCATGTGCAGCCCTGCAAAAATGGTCGTTTCTTTTGAGAATACTTTCGTAACACAGAGAGTGGCCCTGGCTGCCTTGAAGTTGACGGCCATTCATTTTCACTCATTTCTACATGTATAGCTTGCTGAAATGACAGATTTAGTAAAGAAGTAAAAATGTATATTGGTAGTGTGATACATAAGCACCATCCCAATCCATTCTGCCAATGCAAGCCCATTAGAGATGAAAATTTGGTAGTTTGTTCGCCTTCAGTTCTTCCTCCTTATCCAATGTAGAATTGGCCTTTTAAGTAATGAAACTGAGGTGTTAGCCATAGACATTTTAATGCAAAATGAATATACCTTATATAAATTGTAATGTGCATAAACAGTTCAAAGCTAGAGATGCCCTTTGAATACCCAGAGACTAATCATTGGCTTATATCAAGAATGAAGCTGAATCTTCTGCTACATAAGAAATGTATGCATTCTTCAAATGTTGTAACTAAATTATCATGAAAAATCTCTTGTGAGCCTTAATTCATAATGCAGAGTTCTGTATTTTTATTTTCCAGCAGCCAGAGCACACTGAGATTTCAGCCATTGCTTATACATTTAATAAGTTTTTTAAAAAAAACCAAACCTGTCTTCATGTACATTTTTCAATAGTTACTATAAACTCCAAATAAATTAACCATAAAAAGGTCAAAAAGTAGCAAATTGCACTCTGTTTCTTAAACAGATAAATCCCATTATTATTTGGGCAGAACTCCCTTTCCAGTATTGCAAAGGTCTTTGGGTACATGAAATAACACCCCTGTGCAGTAATGGGCATTGTTGCATGAAAATTATATTGGCTTTTTGTGTTTTTCTGCATCTCCCATACCTGCTATTTGAAACTCTTTCCAATACTAAGATCTTAACTTTGATTCTGTGAGAAGGCAGTGGATCTTGTTGAGCTCCACCTACACAACTCAGTGCTTGTGCCACTGTAGCTGAAGCACGGCACTGCTTGGAAATACAAATCTGGCTCAAACGCACAGACCCCGTAAGCCCAGAACATTCAGATCTATAGAAAAGGGAGCAAAACAATAATGGTCTGTGAAATCCTTTTCAGTCCCAAAGGACATAAGCCCCTGAACAATAGAAGGAACCATTCCATCCATTCCTATGACTTTCAGTTCACAAAATTTGTGAACCAAACTACTGGCCATATTACATGAACTGTGAGATCCAGGACTGAAGATGGCACTTTCTGGTCCAAAATACATAGAGGTATTGGCTGTGAGTACAGAAAGGTATGTGCATCTTCCCTAGACTAGAGTGCAAGTATCCACACAGCAATTTCTCAATGTATCTCACAAAATCCATTAAATGTTCTGATGTTATGTCCATACACAACTACCACACAAACACATTTTCATCACAATATTCCTGATTCCTCAGGAATCCTGCATTACCTAATTTATTTCAAATACAAAATAATTACACAAATTCATACTTTCAAGTTTCATACAAAAGCATCTATATTACTTATACACATTTTTAAATTAATGAAACTGGGAATTTAATTGCTTTTTTTTAAAAAAAAACCCAACACTCACAGTAAAATGGACAGCGCTTGTATTTTTTAAAGTAATACTGTATGACCACTGAAATCTCCTTTACTGGTATTATAGGGGATTTTATGAACTGAAAGGCAAAGAAGGCGTATGGATGCTTGGGGGAGGGGGGAATACCGTATCAGAAAATGAATTCCAGCAGCATTCTTCTATTCTTTCTCTGCCCCTAATATTTTTTTGAAGTTGTGTATAAGTCCTGGATTTTCTACCAAACGTAAAATTTGTGGACTCATTTGCAAATCACACAATGTATCCTTAAAAAAAGAGCAGATCATCAGGTTTATTTGAATACCAAGGTCCTTTTCCTGACATTGTTAAAATAAAGATAAAACTTACAGAGACAGAATCCAGTATAATTAGTTTCCAACAATAAAATCTCCTTGAACACTGTTGCAAAATTCCTTCTACTGAAATGCTTCGCTACAATAATAAAAAGCATACATTACATATAAAAAGATACCAGTGTACTAAAAGTGACAGAAGTGAACTAGCAAATCCTTCAAAGCACATATTATATAAATGACTAGCATTTAAAAACATTTCTTCCTATAAAATGTAGGTCATATACATTTATAAATCGGCGATCTTTCCCCACCAAAGCAATGATAGTTTTCAAATAATTATGTTGCTCTGTACAGTCTGAAAGCATTGTTCAAACTTTTTGACTTGGTTTTGTTTTGCTTGAACTCCGGCTAAAGCTCATCTCAGCAGCTGATAAACCCCTATGGCAAAATTATATCAAAATCAACCATGACTCAGTGTTCAACTGCAATGTGAATTATGAACAAGAACCACTTTTTGTATCACGTGAACCTGATTCATACCAAAACCATACTGGGATTTAAGGATTTAAAATTAAATTTCAAACTTATTCAATTGGTGTGGAAACTGGAGGAGCAAATCCTTATCCTTCCTTCAAAAATAAGGACACGAACTCATCTTGCAGAAGCGCATCTGAGCCATTAGTTTCATCATGAATGTGTGCACAGGTGCAGATCTAAGGCCTGCTCTCCCTGAAACTCAGATTGTGCTATGTAAACAATGTTATATACTACAAACCAAAAAAACAGTTGAATTTATTGATTAAAAACAATTAAGAATATCCATTAACTTAATCAAAGCTATTAACTCCCCAAACAGTTTTTGGAACTTTCCTTATGCTACTTGCAAAGTTAGCACTGTTAGGCATTATTGCTTACATACAGTACATCATATGCCTCCTGATATAAAGCAGTACTGTGATCTGTTTATATACAAGGTTCTTTTTTCCTTTTTTTAAAACAAGCTGTAAAAACATTACATACTTTACAGACAATACAAATTCCCACATTTGTACTCAAGTCTAACAAATGGAATGCATAACATTAATAAAACATCATAAAGGAAGACTGACAGTAAGTCCTTGATTGTCAAGACACATTTATATTTTATATATAAACTCTAACTGTGCAGAATCAAAGATTCAATCATAGGTACATCCTTATTTGATAACTCATATTTACAGAACAATATTGCATAAAAAAATAAAATAAACATTTACACTTTTTTGTCTTTTACCTTTCCATTCACTGGGAAAAAGAAAGCAAGAAACTACTTTGAGAAAGGTTTGCTTGCTTCGGTTGGTGTTCGCTACCAGACTATCTCTCTCTTAAATTATTATTGAAACAATGATTTTATACAAGTATAGCAAAAGCAACTAGAAAATTTCCCTGAAACAAAGTTGTTTGGAAATAATGAAAGTTATTTTTTAAAAACATAATGGTTTTCATTCATTGCAATACTTTCACAGGACATGTTTATGTTTTTGTTTTTTGTTTTGCAAAAGGAGTACTTAAATGTCCTACATATACCTAACAAACATGCACTTAACATAAAAGGAAAGCATCTCCAAAAGTCACAAGGCTTCCGTTGAGCAGAATTTAAGAAAACATAAAAATAGTTTGTTTTATTATTAATAATAACTGGAAAACTTACATTTGAATTTTTACCAACCAAAATACCCAGATCACTAACACATTTCTGCCTTCTAAAGCTTTGAACTATATTCTAATAGCTACTCCCCTGCAACTTGCGAAAGAGTCCAATGTCAACCCAACAAAATTTTAGGTTGCAATTTTACAAATACAAAGCAAGTTAATACTGAAATACTCAAACAGGCTGATCCTGGATCCATTTTAGATCCGTTTCAAATATTTACGAAATATGATACACACATCATAAAAATTAATCTAAAGAAACATGGAATATGCTGTATGTATCCAACTGGAAATTTTTCAGGAAACAAGCCAGAAACTTGGAAATGAAATCAAACAGCTATACTAAAAATTCAGTAATTCACTAGTGACTTGAAAACCCATGTTTAAAATCACAAAATAAATAAGCAAACAAAAGCAGGCATATGACATTACAATGTATTTCATTCATTTTGACAACTGTGGTTTAGTTTGCAGTATTTGTACATTGGTTCTGCAATATGCTTGGTTAAAGTTATAGTCATACTTTCATAAGACCTTGACTACACGACTTTACACCACTGAAGAAAAACAAGGAGAAATTATATTGTGTAGGGATTAGCATCCTCATTAATAATAATAAAACGTTCAAGCTTTCACTGTACTTTCTCTGAACTGCTCCTTCTCACAAAAACCTTGTCCACCTACAATAGCTGGGAGTCTGTAATAATTCTCTTAAACTAATTTCAGAAAATATAAATTTCATCCATATAAATGAAAAACAAATCCTTCTAAACTTTTCTTCAGAAATAGAGTACACTGCAGTACATGATGCGGTTTCTCTTCTGATAAATGGATAGATCATCTTTGATCAATTGTTTACTCTGAATAAGACAAAGAGAAGGAAAAGGAGCTACTTCAGCTTTAAGCCCAAAAGTCAGTTCCTTCATTAACTTGCTTTATATTCAAAGTAAAAGGAACAGGAAATTAGTGTTAAAAGGGACACTCAGGCCCAGCAGTCACCCAAAAGACGAGCCATTAAAAATTGAGAAAATTAAGCAGCACGTTTGCACTGAAGTCTAGTTTCAAAGAGTTTAAGTTAACTGAATCCAAACATAACATTGAGCTTAACAGGACTGTAGAACCATAGCAGAGATTTCCTAAATACACTTTAAAAAGCATTATTAAGAAAGTATTTCTATTAACACTGTCTCCTAGCATGTATATAATAGGTTTGTATTATAACTGACAAGGCTTGAGATATATCTGTGTCATTTCTTCTTCTTCTAAAAAGCAACTTAGGAACAGGTTTTTGCATGATTCCCGTGGGCACCCTCAAGAGCCACAGGTGGAGGTTCTGCTCATTATATTCCATCGCTTTGCCAATGCTTCTCCTCAACTACAGCCTCTCATGTTCCCAGTAAGTCCCTCTAAAAATGCTGGAATGCTATAAAACAGCACTCCTTCAATACAGTGCAAAGAGCAGCCACTAGAAGGGTAAATATGGAACTGCTTGGTCATGCACATTTGGATCCTAGCCATAGTTCCTTCCATTCCTCTCTGCTCACTTTTTCATAATGGACACTTTCAGAGAAGCATCCCCTTGTCTTCTCATTGTAGGTATTATATTCAACTTGTACCCCTCCACTCACAGATGGTTCTTTGATGAAATCGGGGCTTCAATGAATGAAGAAAGGGAAGGTCATTTCACTTATTTCATGTGAGTCCCCTCTGCCCCCCACTAATCTCCTCCAGAGGGTTGGGGTCCCTTTGGAACAACGTGGGAGGAAGACACGAGGGTTGCGAGAGAAAGGGGAGTTTGCAAAAAATTGCCTTCCTCGCCCTTCCATTCACAAAAAGCTCTCCTGGAACAAAGAAACTCCCATGAGTGGGACACAAGATACAACTCATAGCCTTTACACCCTGGCCTTACTGTCTTGCCATAGCTACATACACACAGAGACTCCTAGCCATTCCCTCTAGATACTAAATGTGTACAACTCTCACTTGCCAGTCCTGTTTACTTCTCTGAACCACAACTGAATGTTAATTGTACAAATAGTGGTGCACTCAAACACTGGGCCACAAATGCTTAATTAAATTAAAATATGTTATGTACTAGCTGTGCTGGTGTGGGGCAGGAGACAAACTAAAAAGACCTAAAAAGTTCCATTATTTAGAAGTTTTCATGTGTGCTTATTTTGACTCAGTACCACGGTTGCATTTACTTACTGTACTATGAAATAAATCCTTGGACAACTTATGCGGAGTAATGGGATATAACAACACCGTCCTGTAAAATTAACCTGTTTGTGACCTATAGGAATAAACAAGGCATTTCATAACATATGCGTCTTGGCTACTGCAGTAGCTGCCTATGACTTTCACGTAGATTCTAAAATGGGTCCGAAATTGCACAGGTGAAACAAAGGAGAACTGTGGCAATAAAAATTAGGAGTACCATTTTAATTAAAACAAGGTTTTTCTCTGGGAATTGAAATTTTGCTTTCCTTAAATTTTTTGAATGAAGGAGGTATTGTTAGGGCTATCTTTGAGAAGTGGTGAGCAGGCCTGAAGCTGTAAAATAATATATGCACCCATCTCCCCTGCCTAAATGTTGAGTATGGGGGGGGGGGTTTGGGGGGGGATGTATCTGCATTCCTGTCGCTCAGCCTTTAGGTAAAACACTGCCCGCAATATTACCTTAAAGCAGCCCATTAGTGAATGTACAATATAATGAAAATAAAAGCTTCAGTTTTAAAAATGATTATTATCCTGACATTTATGTTTAGTCGAAGCACAGCACGTTAAAACTGTATACAGAACTAATCATTGCACCACATAGTGTAACTCAAGACAGTCTACTATTAAAACAACCACAGGGGATAGGGATAAAGTTTGCAGTTAATTTATTTGTGAAATGCAGCAAAAGTTTGACCATTTATCTTTTGGTCACTGTTCTCAGTCACCAGCTCTAGTTAGTAAAACTGCAATGAAACTGTTCATTAAGATAACTCTTCTGTTGTTATGTAAGGTGATAATGATGCAGCCACATCAAACCTAAAGGTCTAAAATAGTTTTATTTTTGAGAAAGAAAGAAAAATGGAAAAGAATCTAAGTGCTCTAACGTTAATTATTGCAGATTTGTAGGCTGAAGTACAATTTAAACTCTTAGAACCTGGAGTTCACCATTCATATAAACATTATGGAAATGGGAATGTCATCTACAAAGCATTTTAGTTCAATCCTAACCATCTTGATACCTGTCATTTGGAGATAAAAACATAAAGAGTCATGTTTACCTTCAAAGGTACAAAGAAATATGCAATACTTCAGGAATGAAGCAAATGCATTAATAGTAAGTATTTTCCTTTTAAAGTACTTTTAATTGAATCAAACATTTAAATAGGGGAGTGCATCTAGAAAACATAATTACCTTTCTCTAAGTGTTGTAAAAGGAAATTCAAAGAAACCAAGAAGGAATATTATGTGTATTACTTTTTAAGAGGGTTGATAAAATGGATTTCCCCCCAGAATGCACTATAGTTGTCTAGCCATCATCTCCTGACATTAAAACTTTTAAGTTCATATTATCTGTACAGTCTATATTCATGTTCCCTGCTGAAGTGCAATGGCTTGACTAACTAACCGGGAAATTCCAAAATGAATAATCTCATAATTATCATTCTCCCCAAAATAATAAATGTTACCAAACTAAGAAATTATTACAGGAGAGACATCTTATCTGGGTTTTTTGGTTTCTTTTGTCTTGTATAAAATCTCAGCATAGCAAGCTCCTGATCTCCAGCAAGCAAATAACCATCTGCCTTTTCAGTGGACACCCACATATAAGGCAATTCAAAAAGATTGGTGACTAACCACACACACAAAAAGCAGTTGCCAATACTCTGTACCGGCTTACTTTTCTGTTGTAACCCAAGGCCTTAAATTTGTATAGGACTGACTCCATCTTATACAGAAGATGCTCGCTTTTGACAGACCCATGCTAAAGTGCCTGTGTTATTTCTACAGATTTTCTTAGCCAAATGTCTGGCCTGTTGTGGCATCAGGTGAAGAGTTCATCCCAGCTCGAGCATCATTTACATTCACCAAAGGGAATTCTGGGAATTCGGCGCTTGTCCCTGGTCCCCGCAGGTTCACCTGCCCATTAGCAGTGTTAAACTGAGATGATATTCCAGCTCTTGTTCCATGGTACTGAGCCCTGAACGGTTGCTCAAAGGAACTTATTTGATATGCTTGGTGGACAGGCTGTGCTTCTGCCTTCTTCTGAGAAGTAACTTGATCCAGAAAGTCCTGGGTAGAGGATGAGGAAGAATGATTTGGCTCGTCACCTGAAAAGGGAAAAGAGTGCTGGGAATCGCCAACGATAAGTCCAAAGTGAGACTTGTCTGGAGTTGTTCTTAATGGAGAGTTCATTCCTGATCGAAAACTGTTGACCGGTATAGATGCATAGACCTGCTTGTCTATAGAAGAGAACGCTGGTTGCCCTGCAAGAGTCTGGTTGTCACTCACAAAATTAAGGCTTGGGTTGTTCAAATAGGCATCATTTTGGCTAGTTCTATCCAAAGCTTGCTGAAGAAACTTGGAATATTCCTGTAACATACTGGCTTTATCGGATGAGGAACCTTGAGAGCTTGTTGCAACATTCTCAGTTTGTGTGACTTCTGACACCTCGGAAGAATTGATTGATATACTAGAGGTCACTTCCGTATCAGCCACATTAAAAGCTATTTCATGCTGGCCATTAGCTTTATGGGAATAATGGTCTAAGAGAGTCTGAAGTACCTCATCTGGAATGACATTTTTGTCATGGTTGCCTTTAATCTCCACATTCAGCCCCGATGTATCCAGTATTGAGGCTGTGCTACCTTCATCTATGACACTGGCCACAGCAGCCTGTGTGACGGAAGGCTGAGAGGCAATGGTGCCTACATTCAAGGCATATTCTCTGCTATTACTATTAGCTGCTTGGAGATACCGCCTCTTCTTTAAAAACTGCATTGCATCATCATAGTTTGTGCTGCTGTGTACAGGTTTACTGGGGCCTTCCTGCAAAGTATCAACTTGGTCAATGTCAGCATTGCCTTCAGAGTCCAACAGGCCTTGTTTATCCACAAGATCAAAGGGATACTTAGAAACCTTGCTGTCTTCGTAAGACGCTAAAGATGAAATGGTCTGACTTTGCTCTAGTGGCTGTTTTAGGCTCCTCTTACTGTTAACTTTTTTGAGCACCAGTTTAGGTGGGTGTATTTCTCCAGAATTTGCTTCCTGTAGGTGCCCTCCACTGACGGAAGAATGTGGTAACTCCACTGCATATTCAGCCACCATATACTCATCCTTGATCTTAGCGCTGCCAGCATACAAAGGCAAAAAATCATTCTTATCTTTCTTATGCTCAGATTTATCTGCCCCGCTTTCTTTATCTAGCCCAGAAGACTTCAATTTCTCTGTTTTTTGCCTTTTCTTCTTTGGCAAAGAGCTGTCCTTCAAAGGCATTGGGAAGCCTTGATCATCATCAGGAGTCAAAAGGCCAATTTTGGTGGCATTTCTGTTGGGTTTCTTGTCACGGTTTTCATGGCACATACGTTTGTGTTTCAACACCCGGTCAGTCCTTGAGAAGAACTGCAGAGGACATTTTTGGTTAGAGAAAAGCCATGCAGCCTTTTGGTCAATTCACATTTTTTCACATGATAAAGTCCTTCTAAGTCAGGGTGGGGGACATTTTTCAGCCTGAGGGTCCTATTCTCTCATGTAGAATGCTCTGGGGTGGCATGGGCAAGGCCAGAGGCAAACCAGGGGGCACATCAATGGATGTGATTCTTAGCTTTCTATAGTAGACCACATTCCAGCTAAACAAAAACTGGAAGTTTCCACACCTACCCACCCCACCATCCACGCAAGCAAGCAAGAGGCAATATCATAGTTCAGGGGCAAATTTCAGTCAGGCAAAAGCTCAAATATGGCTGATGTGGGGAGATGGTTGGTGAAGTAAGAGTCCTGAGGGAGAACTAGAGAGGCCTGAAGGGGACAAATTTGGACCCAGAGCTTGAGGTTCCCCAACCCTGTCATAAGTGATTTTGGGAATTAAAAAATGGTCACATGTCACAAAGTGAGAACGTTACCATGTCAGAAGATGTGAGAGTCAATATTAATATTCAAACAAACCCAACCCTTTGTTCTTGATCTATAGGAGCCTACTGCAGTACATAAGGGCCCCTCCTGCCACTTCACATACCTGCAACTGTGGGAAAGGTAAGACAAAAGGACAGAAACCTAAATGACCCCTCCAATTAGCATTAATTTGTTTCAAAGTATCTGTCCTTATTAATTCTGCATATTTTAGATAACTAAAAACTTAAGTTTCTCAATGGGTAAGTGTTCTTTTCATACTGGAGAGCCATAATTTCTTTCATATATATCTATAAGATCAAGTTTAAAAAAAATTGCTTTTAATTGAATGAAACGTATGGTATTTAGAAGACAATCCAAAGTGTCCTCTTACCTCGAAGTTTTGAAACTTGGAATCACAATTGTCACGATATTGTAAAAACAGATTCCCTTAAACACCCTTCTTTCTCCTTCTCAAATTACCTGCAAGCAGTATTCACACTGATAAGGCTTCTCTCCACTGTGAGTTCTCTTGTGCCTTTCCATGTGATATTTCTGTATAAATCTCATGCCACATTCATCACATCGAAATGGTTTCTCACCTAAGAATAAAAATGAAAAGAGGAAGTACTGTTTAAGAAAAAAAGGAGAAGACAGATAGTCTCATACCTCTCCCCACCATGCTATTATTTAGGTTTACTTAACAAAAAACTTACAAAGTATTGCTTTGATCAGCTGGATGTAAACAAAATATAGGTCTGACCACACACCAATATTTTTTCATATGGCTCATCACTCCAAACATGTTAAAAGAGTCACACAAATATTGAGTAGAGGTGGAAGAGAATCAAATAAAAAATAAACTAGCCCATCAAAAAAGAATGTCCCAACATTCATAACAATCAGAGCTAGAGGAAAACAAATAAAACAATAAATTTCCATTTTCATTCCAGTATTTTATTCATTATTATTTATTGTATTTTTATCTCACCGTTTCCCCAAGGAGCTGATGTACATGGTTCTCTCACTCCTCATTTAATCAACAATCCTGCGAAGGTTAATCTGAGAGGCAGTGAGGGGCCCAAGGTCACCCAGTGAGCTTTATGGTCAAGTGGGGATTTGATCCTTGGTCACCCAGGTTCTAGTCTAACACTGCAACACACTAGCCCCAATAAGTTGCCAGTATGTACTAGTAAAGTGAAAAAGACTGCATGTAAAAGCTCCTCGTATTGACAAAAAGGTTGTGTTCATGAAGAGAATTAATTTTCTATGCCCTTGTGATTAACTTGTCTCATTTTTTTCCCACCAGCCACAAGCATGTTCACATAAAGTGCTATTATTTAATATCACATTTTTTAGCATCCTTGTAAGAAGATAAAATAACTAAAACTAGAAGAGCTAGTTGCTGACTTATAGCAATAAATATCCTGATCCTTTATTTAGTTAGCTGAAGGTGTATAACAGAATCATAGAATGGTAGAGTTGGAAGGGACCACAACGCTCATGTAGTCAAAGCCCCTGTGATGCAGGAATCTTTTCCCCAACGTGGTCTCAAACCCACGACCCTGAGATTAAGAGTCTTATGCTCTACCGAATGAGGTATCTGCTGGTTCCTTAGCCCTTCCCAGGGATAAAAGTTTCATCTGGCTAGTGCACTGACAGATTTATACACAGTATACCTTGGATCTCCCTGAACCTGCTTTCTACTCCTGGGGGAAAAGCAAATAGGAATCTTATGCACAGGTGAACCAGGTAAAAAGTTTGTACTGTGTAAAGAAATAAAGAATGGTCAAAGAATAAAAGACACAACAGAGGTGAAGCAACTCTAAAAAGATACAGTATATGCCAAAAGATAGACCTCATGTATTACTTTGTATTTGATTACTTTGTATTGAATTGCTTCGTATTCAAGGCAGCGATGAACTAGAGAATATTAAGGCTCCTCGCTTTTACAAAGACTAAAAAAGACTGAAAAGCTAAAAATAGCTAATTAAAATTCAGAGTTGAATCATTCTGACAAAATATTTATTTATAAAAGCAATGATTTTTTATAAAGACTCAGACTATTTGTTATTTAATATCATAGATGGTTCCATAATTTTGTTTCAAAGACAAGTAGCACTTAATATTTGTTTTCCATGTTAATAAATAAAACAATATCATTTTTTATAATTTCCTTTCCCTTTTATCTATTTTTTTCCCTTTTACACAAAACTGCTGTATTATCTTAGCTCATTGTATTAGTTTAATCCACTACACAGTTATGTTAAGATTCTTTGTATTGAAGCCAATTTGTCTCATTGACTTAATGACTAAGCTGACTTAAAGCCAAGCATTTCAGTTCCCGTGGGGATACAATTTTCTGTTGGAAAGTAAATAAAATAATGTTGTATCTTGTCCACCCTAGCCTCTGACTCAGTCTGAAGCAAAACTTCAAGTCTTCGCCCTGTCTTTCTTATCTCCTATACTGGATATACTTGGAGTCACAACATTATATATTTCATGTTCTCAAACCTAACTGGCAAGCAGTACCACCCACACAGTTATAAAAAGATACACCGATCCAACTTACATATTAAATATATATATATATTTAAAAGTATGAAACATTAAACTGACAATTACTTTAGATGAAGTAGGTGTAGCCAAATGACACATAAGAAACATACTACCAAACTCATAAGCTCAGTTCAGACTAAAAATTAAACCATGGTTTGTTTAGCTTAACTCTGGTTTGTCTGTGCATAGTTTCTTTAAGATCAAGAAACTAGGATTGGTAATGTTGGTTTTTTGTAATAGCTGAACTCAGTATTTTGGTTTCCCGTGTAACTCCATTCTTGCTGTCTGACTACAGAGTCAAGAGGGAAGAATTGCTCAAAAAAGAAATAGCTCACATAGCTAAGAGACTCTTACCACCACTTTAATAGACCTCTGTTTGGCTACAGGCTCCTTTGCTTGCCTACTAACCAAACAAGCTAGCCATCACAGCTCGGCTGCCTAACTGCAACAGCACTGCAAGGGTGGCAGGTACGCCAGTGCCACAGGTACCATACCCCAACCATCTTAATGAAATAAATGCAGAGCAGATAACCAAGCCAGTCTCCAGTCAATTCACATACATTCAGTGCATGCCTGTGGAACTAAGTATTCAAAAGGTATTCTAGAAATATTATCCAATTTTAAAGCGAAGTATGCAAAAATTTTCCATGGCTAAAACTGCATTGCCTCATAAAATTAGTAACATTACGGATAGATGTAATACCAGTCAAACTGGCAAGTTTATATTCTATTAATAATTGTGTAGTATAGTAAAGAAAGGTTTTGTAGATTATATATTAAAACAGTAATATTACTTCCAATATCTGATTTATTTCATTCCTGCCCATTTATTTTTTGCATTGTTTCTTAATGTATTATGGGTTGTACTCAAATAAGCCATGTTGTTTGTATATGGATTTCCACTTGTGCAACAGAACCTCTCCTCCCACTCCTTCTCCCGTGCCCGCCCCCCAATTTGTTTTGGGCTTCAATAAATGCAAAATACACAGACGTCAATTGTGAAACAGGGTTATATTTTTAAAAAATATATATTTATTAGTTACTTTTTCAAAAATGAACTCAACATGACTTAGAAAAATTAAAAACAGATATAAAAACCAAGAGTAAAAACAACCTAAAATTCAAGAAAATGCATTTCTTTCTCTATGCAGAACATACCCAACAGCACATCATTTAAATAACTGAATGCAACAATACTGAAAGGCAGCAGCAGAAAGAAGCCTGGGTGTACAGAAAAACACATGGCTTGGAAGAAACAGAAGTATAAGCAAAAGTGCAAATCCAAATACTAGTAAGGCTAGTTTTATGATAAGCACGGATACAAACATTCCAAGACAACCAGGGTATTTGTGCAATTTTCTGTCATGTTTTGTTTTCTCAAGGTTTACATGCATACACATAAAGTACTAGACATCAGCACCAGCAGTTTGAACAGATATGAAACCTTTCACCAAGCAACACTCAGCATATGCGCAAGCTCCACCTTTCTGAAATATAGACTGAAAATTGGCATCTAGTCCAAAAAAGACTATATTTCTAAATATTTGCAGAGATAATGAAAGGCCATGCACCAAAATGCCAAAAACCCAGTAAAGCCAAGTCTTTTTACAGAATGTGGTTTTCCAGAAGTAAAATTTTAAAACAAACCAATATAAACTTAACTATCCTGCTTTAACTTTGGGTCTCATTTTTTCTATTTGTCTTTTGCTAAAACGCTTACTCTTGTATAATTTTCTGTATGCTTTTTTTTTTTTTTTTAACAGGGTTCAGATACCTATGGGGTCAGGCATTTTGGCCATAATTGTGTTCGAAGTATTCCTATTTACCACTTACCCAATAAAAATATTTTTTCTCTCAAGGTTTGCTCACATCAGCTGTCAGTAACTTCTTGGGGGCAAGGGAGGAAAAAGGCAAGGCTAAAGCAAACACCTAAATTCTTTTCCAGAGTTTCTTGAACGGCACGTTAAAGCAGAAGCTGCATAATCACCCAATACTTGGCCATGTTTCGGAAACAGTTCTTTAAACACACCAGTAAAAAGAAACTCAAGGCACTATACTCACCAGTATGAATCTTCTCATGTCTCTGTAGCAGGTACTTCTGAATGAAACGCATCTCGCACTGACTGCACTGAAATGGTTTTTCACCTTAAACAATATAATTCCACATCTGTAAGTTAAAAGCTACAAACATTTGTTTCTAACAGATTCTGCTGAGAAATAAAATAGTCGGCTACTGGAATCCAGCATATGAATGAATTCCAAAATATTTTAGTATAAAAAAGTCTGTCTAAACTACCTGAGCTAAAAAGAAAAAGGCTATTAATTTGGCGAGCCTGCTGCTAACAGAGGAGTGCAGCTCATGAGCAAAATCAGGCAGGATGCTGTCATCTAAGGTACTGTAAAACTCTTTCATCTATTCCAACTAGAGTTCCATCACTGGTAAAGTAAGAACCCAGAGATTATGCTATGAACAAGAAAAAACTGGAAATTGGGTGACTTACCAACCCATCCTTGTACAGAAAGCAAAGCAACACAGTAAATCTCAAATTAACAGAAATGACACTAATTCTTTTCTGGTATTTTTTGACACTTTGGTGCATGGAATACCTAAGCTTAGATGCCGCATTTCCTGCACTTTGGAATATAAAGTTTGCATCATTTTTCATAATTCAGTGCATTATTAAAGATCCAACCATTTTTAGATAATATAAAATGCAACTTAAATTCAAGCAGTACCTGTATGAATGAAGACATGCCTTTGTAAATGGTAGTTGGTTCTAAAGGCAGCATGACAATGCTCACAAATGTGAGATTTGGTAGTTTTCAGACCAAGTGATCCATCCTCATTTATTGTAAGGATCTATTTTTAAAAGGGCAAAATTCAGTCTCACATTAATTTCTCAACAATATTACAAGATTCATATAAATACATAATGGAGGTAATCAAGCACTTTTAGGCAATACCACAATGCAAAATAGGAAGACTGTAGACATAAATATCAATTGACTATCTTTTAGTTGACCTAATTGAACCTTAGCTTTTCAAGATTTGTTATATATAATACACATAATACATCCAAAGAAGTGCTTGAACAGGCTTCTTCAACCTCGGCCCTCCAGATGTTTTTGGCCTACAACTCCCATGATCCCTATCTAGCAGGACCAGTGGTCAGGGATGATGGGAATTGTAGTCTCAAAACATCTGGAGGGCTGAAGTTGAGGAAGCCTGTGCTAGAAATTTATTCTCAGTAGACCAAGTCAGAATATTTTTGATCATGTTTGGTTGTCACTCAAAATACGGTTAACTGTGACATGAGCAAGCCTATCCTCCCAGGTTTGCCTGTGTCCCCATCTTTCTCTAACATGGCAGACAGGACGGGTTCAGAAACTTTATTTCTGCTCTTAGTCAACTGCACCTTCCTGTGTCATCAGACCACAAATTGTGGTTTCACATTAAATATGGCAGATTTCAGAACTAGCTGATTTCAAACCATGGATTATGAAGTTGGCTTGTCCCGAAACTAACCATTGTTTCAGTTACTGTATGTTAAAACCACATATTCCAATTCAGACAACATAGGAAGCCGCAGTTAACGAAAAGCTGAAGTAGAAGTTTCTACATTTAGCTATTCAGCAGGAGAAGAGGGGAGGGGAGGGAGCATGCAAGCCTGAGAGTGGTTGACATTCGCTCCAATCATGCTAAACCATTGGTGTACAAACAGGACCACTATCCTCTCAAATGGTAGCACTATAAATCAGTCTTTAATCTACTCAGTTGGGCAAGAACAGAAAGCTATAAAATCTAGAGGCACTCATGTTATATTCATTTTATTTCTCAAGACATGGAGTACATCCAGCAACTGCAATTCTTTTTTTGTACAAGCGTACTGGTGACAGGACTTGTAGCTTGGTAATTTTACTTACATGTGTTAGTGAAATGATAATTGTGTACTTTATCTCTTCCATCTCAGCAAAAGGTTAAGGATAACCTTAATATTGTTCAGTCTTAATAACCCATTACAACAGCCCTATTTGCATGTCATGCTAAGTCAAAACCATGGCTCAACAATAACAGAAAATCGTACGTCACTCCTCCCTGGTCATTTTTTTACTGCATCACACTGAGCTAAACTATAGTTTATCTTAGTGTGCAGACCAAATCCAAGGGTGTGGCTCAGGTCTCTGCAGACTAACTATGAGCTGTAGCCAAGGCTTGTTCTATAGGTTATAGTTCAGTATTTGTCTGGGAGAAGTAAACCATGAGCCCGGCTTTAGACAACATGCTAAGCCCACCTTTGGCTTAGGTCTGGGTGGCACAGCAGCAAAATGATCAGGGAGAAGCAAAGCAGTTGCAATCTCCTCTCCTGGAGCTAAGCTAAACACTGTGACATGAACAAAACCAACTCATGACACTGTTAAAGCATGTTTCAGTAGTATGTTGTGACTTTTAATGAATCTGTTCTGTACAATTATGCATCTACAATGCTAAAGATAAACAATTCGTAGCTACTTTAAATGCTCCCATGGGCTTTTTTACCCATCCCATGGCTATATCACAAGCTGCTTTTGTTCCTCCATTTTAACAGCACAGAGAACTGCTGCTCAAGAAGCACAAGCCTAAAGCCCCTCTGGGTACATTAAATTGGTGCAGTTCTTCAGAGTTTGTTCTAAGTGAGTGTAATCCTTTTAAAGGTGTCCCTGCAAATGATTCTTTGCATGGAAGAAAGCCCATCTTTCTTCAGGTAGTCCTAATCAATAAGATTCAGAAACAGCAGCAAAAAACACTTGTTTTGATAGATCCTGTTGGTTCTAGGGTATTTGGGTGCCTTATACAATTGGCATTCACCATCATGCGCCTTGCGGTGGTGGGGAGGGGAACACAGTTGCTAAACGAGTTATAGTAGGTTGGTTTGACTTTCTTTTCATAGAAAAGAAAATACACCATCAATTATACTTGATTGCCTTTCTTGATATACAGCTATGAACTTGACCTATACCTAGTACTGCACATTCAAACACTTAAGATTGGGCCCTGCTAATACTTCATTTCCTCAGGGGAGTGTATATAATGTTCATGCTCTAGGTAGTTATAGTCTTCAAAGTCAATACTAGAAAATGACCCTCCAGTACCCAACCTGCTCTCAATGTCTCTGGTCAATTTGTGATCTCTTACTATACAATATTAGGAAGATCTGAAGGACAACCTCTACAATGAAATAAAGGAAAAGGGGGGTTCTCAAACTATGACTGAAAATAGCTTCCAATCAGTGCTTCCAATTAGTTTTCATTAAACTTCAGGAACTGCAAATGAAAACAATAATAATACTGCAGTGGGCAAGTACTGAGTTTGAATTTGCAAGTGTAAATTGTATAGCAGGAAGCTGAATAAAAATATATTCAAATGCTTCATATTTTATGCTTCAAAATTCAGGCATAGCATTTTTGCTGCACTTCCTGAGAGGAAATTCAAAATGTACAACTCTGAAAACTGAATTTTAGATTAAAATGGCTTATTTAAAATTAGAAGCCTGTGAATGGAAGGCATTCATTTAATTTCAGGTGCATGCAGTAATCAATTTCAACACTTGTGCACCTGTCTGATTAAAAACAAAGTTGTTAGAAAAACACTATGATATTTAAATAAGCCCAATATTATTATTAATCTAAACAGTCTCCATAATTGATAAGTGGTCCTTAAAACTACACACTCATCAAAAGATAATATTTAGAGAAGGAGATGCCTGGGAAACAGATGTTAAAGTATGTCAAATATTCATGCTGTGAAAAGAATTTCAAAGAAACAAGCTATGAATATATTGTGGCTTGGCTTTGAGATTAAAGTTAGGTGGCTGAATCTATGGTTTCCAAATACTATCATTTCCAATTGCAAATTCAAGGAAAATCTCCAGTTGCCTTCAAGGTTCAAATTAAATGTCTTACCTTTGCTGGTGAACGCTGTTTCCTTTTCTTCTTCTTTTGCATATCTAAACCCTCTCGTATTAGCTTTTTGTCCCTTTTCTGCTGCTCTGCTACATCAGTAAATGTAATTTCTTGTTTCACGCTGATCTGCTAGGATATGAAGTGCCAGCATCAGATAATATTAATTACATATGACACATATAATTACATATAAGACACATTTTAACAAATTCTTTCAAAAATAGTAATACATCTGGAATTACTTTATACCCTTCGTACTGTATTGGGGAAGAGGCTATTTTAAAAAGTCCTATTTGTGGCGAGTATTCCAATATGGTACTCCTTTCATACCTTCAAGCACAGAAGCTTGGATTACATGCCACATATAATTTAACATTTAACAAAGAAATTTCACCTGACAAAAACACTTTATAATTTAAGATATGGTTATGTTGGCATTTGAACCACAGTTTCACTGTTCTAAGCCAAACCCTCATTTTTGCCAAAGAACTACTATGATAATTTCAACCCTTCTTTTAAATTCTGGTCTCTTCCTGCTGTGAATCAAACATTCATTTCTGCCAGTGGAACAGAAAGCCACCATGACAATATCAAACCTATTTGAAGGGGCCATCCTTTAAAGGGGCATGTGGATGAGGAATCAGGAACCTTTCCCTACTCCAAAGCTTACTTCCCTGCTTCCCTTCAAACAGTTTTCTCCCAGGCAAGATCAGAGGCCCAGCTAGAAACAAAAGCTCTCGGAGCAGGAAAGTGTACCACAAGTATCCTGCATATGCTGTGAAAGTCAGACACCCACCTAACCCCCTTGTTTTTTGTTACTAGAGCTGTTCCATGTTCAAACACACACAGCTTCTGTCACCTCAATTTTCTCCCCTAAGGTTGTGAACTGTACTTTCAGCAACAAGACTCTGTTATAGAAGCAGACCAAAAAACCAAACACCTGGTGTAAATCGAGTTGCTGATTGATTTTCAAGGCTTGAAAGTCTTCCACTACAGTGAGAATTTATTATTTTATTCTGGTAACAGTTTGAAAGCATCTCATTCTTTTCTAAAGTTCCCGTTACTTTCTTACAACAAAGCACCATCAACGTAAAACGGTATTTTAACCCAGCTGCAATCTAAGAAGCTATTCCTCACACACGCAGAATTAACTGTGTAAACTCCACTGCTTTTCAATCCACATCATTAAATACCAATACTATACTGTGAAAGAAGTGCAGGAACCACAACAACACACTACTTCTTTGAATATAGCAGAAGCATTTTCAAGTCCTTATGTCCTGTGCAGGAAGAATGCAGACACTTAAAGTCAAATGAGCACCGTCTATGTAAGACATATATTTAAAAAGTGTATAAAATGTGTATTAAAACATGAGAACGTGTTCCTAAATAAACAGTGGTTGGTTCACAGCATCTAAGATTCCCAAGATTTTTAGAAAGGTTAAGATTGTTATCCAAAAGCAGTCCTTCTTGGCGCATAACTCCCCCCGTCCCAAAGTTGATTGCAAATACATCTATTATGACTATACTATTTTTTACAGAGGAAGAAATAAGGGAACCAGGGGCTGATAATTCAGCCATGGGCTCTATTCCTAGCTCACACTTTAAGTCAATATCTGATTACCCCCTTAACTGTGGAAACAGCACCAGAGATAAAAACAAGCCATGGGATTTATAGCATTTTGTTGTTGTTGTTAAAAAACAAGAACCTCCAATTCTTTTTTCTCAAGAGTAATGAACTACTTTTATTTTAGTTTTCATTTGGTTGTTCCTGCCATACTTTTTTTTTTAAAAAAAAGCAGACCTTTTGATATGATTTGCTCAACTTTTAAGTGCAAGCCCTGATAAATAAATTGCTTACAGGGACATTGACCGCATACTGAAGCCCTTGAGGAAGCCTGTCTTGCCCCTCCATCTCATCATCATTTTTCACCGTCTCTTCGTGGACCATGAGTTCATCCTGGGGGATCATTTCTTGCTGCCGAAGTTCACTTTCCTGTAGCACTTCTTCTGCAGAAAGGATTTCCTGGTGCGCCATAGCCCGGTCTTGAAGCACTGCTTCCTGGCGTTCCACAGGAACTGCCGACTGGTCAGATGCAGCCCCCATTCCAACCATATCCCTGGATGACTGCATTTGCTCTATGCTACCACATTTAAGAAACAATACTCCCAGCTTATCTTCAATGTTCATTCTTAAGTGCAATTAACCTGCAAATACAAAAACAAAAAAAAACAAAACTCAATTAGCAGAGTATTTACCATTTATTTCATTTTTGTTACATAAGTAGACAGTTACACCTCAAAAAAGACAAACAGAACAAGAAAAACGATTTTTAAAGAATGATACAATAAAAGAAAAAAAGTAAGCAATACAACAGAGCTAATAGGCAGAGTGTTTAAAAACAGAGCCCCACACTGAAGCTTCACTGACAATATTTGGGTATTTATGGATACATACATGGGAAATGTAAGGCATGTTGATGAACACTTTTACTCTTCTTATGGGTTATTTGTGTTTTTTGTGATACTTTGTTCTATAATTTTAAAGGTCACTCTAACTTGTTTGTAAAAAAACACACGAATCACCATATTAAGAATAATTTCACAAAAATCTGAATACAGGGTCTTTGTAAATCTCTCCCTAGAAAAAGGATAAGAAGTGCATCCCTCAACAAATACATGCCAACTACTCATAAAGTCTCAAATTCTGACACTTTTTGCAAAAAGATTCCAAACTGGGAATAGAATTTCAGAGTGCAAAAGATTCACTCCTTCCTTAGGTTTGGATCTGGAGCAGTTCAGGTAGAAAAAACAGATTTATGCTCGCGAGATAGATGCACCATTTAATTTTTTTAGCTTGAAATTTTCCAAACTGCACCTTACTTCAAAACATGGGGCAGTAGCTAACAAGGTGCTTCTGCTGGTGCAAGGACTTTTGGTTGCACACTGAAACTTCCCTTTCCTCTCCTCTTCCATGCCCTGAAGGACAAACATAGCATAAGAACGTAAGGGAGAGCTCTGCTGGATCACACTCAAGGCCTAGTTACTCCGGCATTCTGTTCTCACAGCAGTCAACCTGATGCCTATGGAGTCTCACTGGGTGAGTAGAAGTCCGCTTAGATTTTTCTTTTCATTTGTGGGAGAGGGGTGTGTTTTTGTGACCAACATAACATGCTAAACCAACCTTTATCATCCTTAACTCATCTGATTTTATTCCTAACAAAATTTATTCTCAATTTACCAAAAGAGACATACTGCCAACAAAGGAACATTACATTATTGTCTGTTTTCTTGGATAGATCTTTAAATGAAAATTAGATAGATAAAAATAGATAAATTCTGAATCAGCTTGCATGTCAAACTTCTCATAGGTAAAATCTGTTCTACACATGTGTAACATGCTATTTTGAAAAACCGTTGCCAGATAATTAAACTTTGGAAGATTATCTTTAAAATGATGCATACGTTAACTATATATGGAAAATGAGTCTGTAGATTGACATTTTCGTGAAATTGCCCTTTCCTGAATCAGTCAAAGGCTGAAGAAATATGCCTTGCTGCCGTTCAATTGCTTTAATTATTAAAGGACTAGACAGGCAATGAGAGAATTGCACTTAAATAAATTTTTCTGAAAAAAGTCACTACATACTAACAATTTCCTTGGCCCTAGCAGTTTTTAAGAATACTGGGTTAGGCAGAGACCTTCATGCAGAATGTGCTGCTAATTTAAGCACTAGCTCGCCTTCCTATCACCACAAGCCTTGTCAGAAACTTCACGAAACTCTTGTAAAGCGTTCATCAACGCCAAGTCTGAGAAGTCAAGCATTGCCTCTGTTTATGGATACAGCCAGTGCTTATGAGGGCCTATCCAAGATGGCTACTAGTGTACACCAGCACCTTATGCTTGATTACACACATGGTGGAAATCAAGAAAGCAACCATATTTCCCAGCAATAATTTACAGCAATGCTCTTGCAAGAAAGGCACATTCAGATGGCAAAGGCAAGACCACACAATTCAAACTGGAATTGATTTTTAAAAAAACATTATTGCGGGCCCCTCAAATTTATTTATATATTTAAAAGATGAAAGATAAAGATAGATGAAGGCACCTTTAACAAAATGATAGGCAAATTATTTAGATAAGGGGGGAAAGCTTTGTTTAAAGAGACATTTCACTGAAACTTTAAAAATAATGGAATTCTGCAATAGGTCAGCCGGAAAATTGGATTGTATCTACAAAAGGAAGTGTTTCCAAAACAAACTGACCCTTGACAAAATGCATGATATTATACACCATGTACTAGCTCTGGTACGTTAATATGCTCCCTGGAACAAAATAGTGGCTCTTAAAAGAAGACTTCTCCCTCCTTCTCAAAAACTATATATAACTTACTTAAGTAATCCTGCAGTTTATTATTTTCTAAAAATATTATCACTTTTTTTTAGAACATGCATGCTCATCAATTCAGCAACTGTCCCAAATTCTTTAAATTCTATATCAATTTCACAAACAGAATAGTTACCTAGTTTTTTTAAAAAAAACCCAGTATATTTTACTAGGTCTTGATAGGTAGTCGAAAGGATGGAATCCAATTTGATATATTTTCCTTACCATAAAACAAATCAAAAAACCTGTGGAAAATGCAATGAATAGTTTTTTTCCTGTCCTAAGTAGTCATGCTGCTGCCTGCAGATTGACCCATGGTGCTTGCATAGTTTCAGGCTCTGCTACACTGATCAACTCTACTGCACTGCATCTAGTTGCAATGCATCTCACACCATTTTTTACAATGAATTCTGGTTATTTATGGAAAATATAAAAACCATTAGATTCAATTCAAAAGCTACAGATATATGAGTGTTTTGAAAGTCACATATCAAAAGATTTTCCAGTATCCATTTAAGATCATGTTGATGATTCTACAAAAGGAAAGGAAGCAGGAAGTATCAGGAGAAATTGATATTTTGTACAACCACGGAACTGAAAACATAAAAGAAAAGGATTTATAGTGCTGAAGCATAATCATTGGCCCTTGACCTATTTAGACATAAGGTTGTGTCCAGTTTTGTCCTTCTGTTGATGGAGGTCTCCTTGATCCAGCAGAGATTCCATGAGGGCAAGTGATTTTAGAAATTTCCCCCTTTCTCCTGCAGATTTCCAGCGGAGGGCAAGGGATACTACAGATGGAGAGTAGCAAATCAGCTCTTAGCAGCTCCACTGGAACAAAGAGCCTTCAATCAGCAGAGGGGCACAATTGGATACAGCCCATTAGGGAATTGTCATTGAAAGTGAGGAGCCCAAGTGGTGCCCCTCTGGGTGTTTCTTAAGACATGCTGTATTTTTCTCTGCTTTTAAAAAGTGAATTGGTTTCACCGAAGTGTTATTTTATTGTGACCTCCCCTGTGAGGAAGAATGAGCTAGAAATTATCTTATGAATAAATCAGATACATAATTAAAAGCAATTCAGACACACATATATACTGCAGGGCAAGATGACTCTTATCACCCAGTCCTAGATTCAATGTGAATGCACAGGTTTTGTATGCGTATTTCCTCAGCTTGTTATTATGAATGGTTGAAGGACCAAACACTTCAGACCAAACTGGTAACCAGAGTACCAAACAACACAAAGGAGACCTGTTCCAGTTTGGGCAAAGATCTACAAAGCAACAAATTAGGTTGCAAGGCAAGAAATAATTCTTTACCACTCAATCTGATTCTATGAAAGTAACGTTCAGATTAATAATAGCCCCAAACAGAAACATTGTTAGGAATGATCCATTCTAGTCTGCCAGTACAATGAAAGAATATAGCAGGCCACTTATCTGACAAGGTTTTAAGAATCACAGAGATATCATAGCTCAGCAACAGCAGCACAAGCCTTGCAGGGAGAAGGTCCCAGGCTCAGTCGTTATCTGTTAAAAATGGATCTTGGCTGGGAAAAATCTCACCGCACAACCTTGAAGAGCTGTTGTCAGATAGAATATATACCACAGGGCAAGATGATGAAACGGTTGGATTTGTTATAAGATGGTTTCATATCTTCATGTGATCCTCATCACCCAGTTTTGAGAATGTGAGATTTTTCTGAAGGATTGGCACTGCTAGGCAAGATGCCTCCATTGTGAAGGAAATCAGCCCTGAGTGCTCACTGAAAGAACAGATCCTGAAGCTGAGGCTCCAATACTCTGGCTACCTCATGAGAAGAGAAGACTCCTTAGAAAAGACCCTGATGTTGGGAAAGATTGAGGGCACAAGGAGAAGGGGACGACAGAGGACGAGATGGTTGGACAGTGTTCTCAAAGCTACCAACATGCAGGAGGAAGTGGAAGGAGGAAGTGGAAGACAGGAGTGCCTGGCATGCTCTGGTCCATGGGGTCACAAAGAGTCGGACACGACTAAACAACAACAACAACAAGGCATGGTGCCCTAATGTTCTGACTCAGCATAAGACAGCTGCATATACAGTCATGTAACTGCGTCATTATCCAGTGCTGGATGAGAATACGTAGCGTCATATCAATAATTGCTTATGATACTGCCATATCATTATCCACCACATACGATAACAAAAACCTCTGCCCCAGCCACAGAATCTAAATGCATCAGTACACATTACCACTCTAGTTTTGTCCAGTGCCTTTTTAAAAGAAGAAAAAAAGATGTTGGTACTCACCATGAAGTTGTTACAGTGAGTGCCATACTTTTAACGGTGGGGGGGAGCTGCCAGTACTGCATACCCTTGAGTACCCCCAGAAAAAAAGCACTGGTCTTGTATTTCATGCAAAAAGCCTGTTCACAACTTTTGCAAGTGAATTCAGTTGTATAGCCTTTCACAGCAATGCTAAACATACTGCTCAAGTATAAAAACTTCTGCTCTGAGCTGGGACATAACTCCCTGTCTTGTTCAAAACCCCAAAAGAGTTAATAGCAGAAAGATTAACCTCTGTATACACTGAGCTTCAAGTGCACAAAATTACAGGCAAGAATATCTTCCAGTCAATTTTCTTGATCTTTACAATAAAAAATAAAAAATTAGCACTGTAATAAAAGAGTAAGAAAGTTCTTCTATTACATGTAAGATTTTTTAACAGTATGTCAGTAAAATTCCTATACAGTACTGTTTTATCTTAGGAGCATTTCCACTTCTGCAGAGACTCCACAGGGGCTCCCTCTAACTTCCCATCAGCTGATCAGAGGTAGCAGCAACCTCCTTTGAATTTTAAGAGATATCAGTGAACTGATGTCATTATGATATCAGGAAACTGGCAGGTGGGTGGTCCCAGCCATTTGGCCATTCCATGTTTTAAAGACCTGTATTAAAAAGGTATGTTGCTCAATGAAAGAATAAAGTCATGATAAATAGAGAACTTACAGAGAAATTGGTTTTATACCAAAATACAACTTCATTAAACAATGACACTATATTTTAAATTGATTTGGTCCTATTGATTTCCATAGAATTAAATCACTTGAAATGCAAAGCAAGAAAGGCAAATGGGCAGAGGTAATTCTTGCGAAACAAAGTCATAAATTGCAACTGTTACTTGTTAGTTTAGCGTATTTATACAACATTAAACTGTATAAACATTATTAATTAATTTATTTCCATTTCAAACCTGCCTTTTGAAAGCTTGGGAATAATGTAACACTAAACAGAAAAAGCCACTACTGCCCCATATCTTTTTGACTTAGGGCATTGAAAGTCAGCCTAAGTAAGCAAAATGCTGTAGACTTGAAATCTTGTGAGCCTCTAAGGAGGAGAGTACCACCATTTGGGGGCAGCTACTAAGATAACCTCTCTACATGTCCTTTTGTTTCAACTTGGCAGATGCACATCTTAAAGATTGGAATGGTACACGTGAAAGTGAGACTGGGTTTGTAAGGTACAGGAAGCTTTAGAGGTAATACGCTATGTTCCATTTCAACAAAAGAAATCAACACACCCTTAAAAGTGTAACTGCCAAAGAGAATGGGATCACTGATGCTTCTAAGAGTCTGATACTCTACGCATAGAGACAACTGGAAAGAAGAGTGAATGCTAGTTCCACTTGCTGACCAGGAGCTAGACTCGCACTCTGGAAAAGCACTAAAAGCCATTGGTATTACCACTCCAGCAGAGGAGAAAATCCCCTTCACATCACAGAAGCACTGTGCAATGAGGTTTTCAAGATGGGAAGAGAGGTCCCTGCAAAGACATTTCCTAACACCGGTACATCCTTGTGCCAGCAAGGAACTGTTCCCTTGCTCTGCTCTGCATGCCACCACAGCTTTTGTGGCACAAAACTTTGCTATCACAGCAACAAGAGGGAACAGAATTGAGCTGCCACTTGGAGAATTTCTCCTGTGGCATATGAGCAAATCCGAAGACTGAAGCAATGCCATTTAACTCCACAGCATTAGTGAAGCAGAAAGTTCAACAAGATCAGTGTCTTTCAAATGTTCAGATGCAGCCATTCAGAGCTGAGTGACGGAACCACAATATCATAGCTTGCATTCTGCAACAAAAAGCCTGGAGCTCTGCAGATTTGCATGTGTTGAATCTGTAATGCAGAGCTAGCCAGCACAGTACCCTCCAGATGTTGCTGAATTAAAAGTCCCATCACCCTGACCACTGGTCATGCTGTTTGGTGAAATGGGGACTATGTAATCCACACACAAAAAGGCTTTTAAATGTCTCTTTTTGATTGTTAATATATTGTATTTCTGCTTTGAATCATTTTCAATATAAAGCAATTAAAGATTTTTTTCTTGATTAACAAACATCTGTAGGGCACCATGTTGACTATCTGTGCTGTAATGTTCCCAACATTATTACTCTAAAATATAAAATTATTATTTCTCTTTGTTCATGTTGTGCTATTGATTTAAAACTGGCTTACTTAATGCTATGTGCAAGGAGAACGGGATGAGGAATATTTAGCCCTGCTTTTTTCTATCCAGTGACATCGCAATGCAACAGACAGTTAAATTACCAACTGCACTGGGCATTTTTGCCTTAAGGGAACATTTGACCATGGACTAATCCATTGACTAGAATTGAAAGCAAGGACTCCATACTCATCTGACAGTTCTCATTATTATTATTATTTATTAAATTTGGTCACACTGGTTGATGACCTCCGGCGGGCTAGGGACAAAGGTGAGAGCTGTTTCCTAGTTCTGTTGGAACTCTCAGCGGCTTTTGACACCACTGACCATAACATCCTTCTGGACCGTCTTGAGGGGCTGGGAGCTGGGGGCACTGTCATACAGTGGTTCCGCTCCTTCCTCCTGGGCCGTGTTCAGAAAGGGGGGGATCAGTGTTCAGACCCCTGAGCTCTCACTTGTGGGGTGCCTCAGGGTTCTGTCCTCTCCCCCATGCTTTTCAACATCTACATGCAGCCGCTGGGAGAGATCATCAGAGGGTTTGGGCTGGGTGTTCATCAGTATGCGGATGATAACCAGCTCTACCTCTCTTTCAAATTGGAACCAGTGAAGGTGGTGAAGGTCCTGTGTGAGTATCTGGAGGCGGTTGGAGGATGGATGGCGGCTAACAGATTGAGGTTGAATCCTGACAAGACAGAAGTACTGTTTTGGGGGGACAGGAGGCGGGCGGGTATAGAGGACTCCCTGGTCCTGAATGGGGTAACTGTGCCCCTGAAGGACCAGGTGCGCAGCCTGGGAGTCATTCTGGACTCACAGCTGTCTATGGAGGCACAGGTCAATTCTGTGTCCAGGGCAGCTGTTTATCAGCTCCATCTGGTATGCAGGCTAAGACCCTACCTGCCCGCAGACTGTCTCGCCAGAGTGGTGCATGCTCTGGTTATCTTTCACTTGGACTACTGCAATGCGCTCTCTGTGGGGCTACCTTTGAAGGTGACCCAGAAACTACAACTAATCCAGAATGCGGCAGCTAGACTGGTGACTGGGGGTGGCCACCGAGACCACATAACACCGGTCTTGAAACACCTGCATTGGCTCCCAGTACGTTTCCGAGCACAATTCAAAGTGTTGGTGCTGACCTTTAAAGCCCTAAATGGCCTCGGTCCAGTATACCTGAAGGAGCGTCTCCACCTCCATCGTTCTGCCTCAGACACTGAGGTCCAGTGCCGAGGGCCTTCTGGCGGTTCTCTTGCTACGAGAAGCCAAGTTACAGGGAACCAGGCTGAGGGCCTTCTCGCTAGTGGCACCCGCCCTGTGGAACGCCCTCCCATCAGATGTCAAAGAGAAAAATAACTACCAAACTTTTAAAAGACATCTGAAGGCAGCCCTGTTTAGGGAAGCTTTTAATGTTTAATAGGTTATTGCATTTTAGTGTTTTGTTGGAAGCCGGCCAGAGTGGGCAGGGCATAAATAAATTATTATTATTATTATTATTATTATTATTATTATTATTATTATTATTAATTTATAGCCACCCTTCCTCCCAAAAAGGGCCAGGACAGCAAACACACAAACAAACAAAAACAACTGAAACAGCTAAAAGCAATTCCAATATAGATGCATGCAATAATCCAATTTCAGAAACTTGTGCATATTAATTCCTGGGACAGCATCCAAGGTGTCAACCTGCTTGCACAACGAACTTCTGTTTGCACAATGGGGCTCCCCTCCTCCTCCCTTTCCCCCTGCAGCTCCCCGCACACCCCCAAAATCTGTTCTGGGGCAGACTGAATGGATATTTTGGGGAGGAGGGAAACAGGAAGCCCCACACATCCACTGCTGCAACGGCTGGGTATCTCCTGTGCAGAAGCGACAAGTGGAGCACTGGTAAAGGAACAACAGCAGCAAGTCAGGGGTCAATTGGGCAGTTGCACTGGAAACAATTGTGTAAGCTACCATGCTCAAAGAACAGCTCATTTGATCAGGTGCAAAGTCCCATTGAAGCCTCCAGCTTGCCTGTTGCATTTCACTTTTGTAAACCTCTTCAGATTTCATAGGTTGCGGCATTAACTCAAATAAATAACAACCAAGACAAATAGCAGTACTAATGATCTGGGCAGGGGCTTCCAGTAAGATTACACATTTTATAAGACTTTCTCTGTTCGATAACAGCCAAAAGACTACAGATGGAGCAGATACTTTGAGAAAAGTGTGTATCTTTGGTGTTCTAGAGTATAATCATTCTTCTGTGAGCTCATTTGCTATTTTAAGGATAAGTGGGTTTCTCCCACACAGATACTATTTGTGTATTTGGTCTTTTATATAAAAGTTGTGTGCAACACCTTTAAAGCAGGTAAGCACCCATTAGAAAGTCTGATTGCCTTGGCAAACAAAAAGAAAGGAGGGCCAGGATATTTATTACCTGTACTTCCAAAGTTCTCATCATTAAGCTGACTTGGGTTTCTTGCTTGAGTCATGTGGAATCAGCAGTTCTACAACATGGTCTCTACAAAATACTTCCACCTGGACTGATGGGGTCCTCAGGTTGCTGATGAATGGGTGGTGGTCCTACATTTTACCAAAATTACTATCTTCCATCACACCAAATTCTGCAATTCTAACGTTTAAAGAGTACTTTTATCACCATATGCCAATTTTAATATTAGCAGCCTAGGTGCATTGTTTGTGGTATCTTTTAAAAATGAGTATCATCCAAGGAAAATTAAGCTATATGTTACATTTTTTAAAAAGGCAAAAATAAAGTAATGGTGTGAACCAGGGTGTTTAACCATTTTTAGGCTGAGGGCCACACTAATCCATGGAAACCAAATGTCAAAGTGGATGTGGCCAAAGTGAAAAAGTGAGTGTAGGTGAACTGTAAAAGGAAGTGAGCCTTCCCCCTTTTTAAGGACACTTCCGGAGGTTCCTGGGGGTCAGGAAAAAAACTTTTCATACCATGCAATCACAGCAGGGGGGCTGTGGGAGTGATGGGGGGGAGGAATTTGGGACAAATTGTTGAGAGGTCATGAAACCTTCTGGCATTACAGTATCGCAGGAGCAGTCAGTTTAAAACAGTTTTTTTTGGGGGGGGGTTAAAAATGTTAACTTTGGAGGACCACAATAAACCTTTTGACACATCACAGCAAGGATCCACAGGAGAGTTTTTTTAAAAAATAAACTGCAAATTATGGGAGGGTCAAAAAACCCTATTAGGAGCCTGCATACAGCCCACAAGTTAGCAACACCTGTTGATAACATTTCATTGATAACATTTCATTGAAACTGGCCAATCAAATGCAATGCTTTGCAAAATTCAAAAATCAGTGCAAATGTGAAACTGCTCAAAAAATAAAATATTGCACTAAAGTGCTATAATGATATGTGATCTATTTAATAATATAGGTGGTATAACAAGGCATAGCAGCTTTTAGTTGCTTTATTTGCTGTAACCAAATTCTTGATGGCTTGACAACTTAAGGATCCCAGGCAACCCACAAGGAAACAATGGCTCTTAGAAGTGTGGGAGATTCTTATCATGAAAAAAATTGACATTTCAAATTAAGCTAGATAGACAGTTTATCAGAAAATAATCATTTTAGGAAAATGTGGCATCCACTCATTACGTATTTTGGAGAGTTGTGTTAGCTCTTAGCTCTGTTGAAATATGTGTATATACACTTACAGTGATGAGCAATGAATGATATCAATTCTCTTAAATGGCTGGGGGCTGTTTACTTGCTTTGAACCCAGAGTTAGGTGTTCATGTTAAACAGGATATAATGTACTGCTTTATTGACAATCTCAAATAGAGAGAATGATAAAATGGCTAAGATGCTGATTTTACACTGATCTCCTTCATTCAATTTTGAAAGGTAATGGCACTCTTTGACCCTAGTAAAGTATAATCTCTTCAAACTGAGTAGACAGAGCAGTTTCCAAATTGCACAACATCACCCCTTGCAAACTAAGATTTTAATAGCAATATTCCTATTTTAAAAATGCATAGTGTTCCAATATACCTGTGTCAAACCAATTTTCCCATGCACCTGTTGAAGGGTAGTACATTCACATCCTGTTACATGCTTATGACTTTCTATATGGTTTCTCAGTGGAGGGGCCATGGTGAACATTCAATGATGTCAACATGCAGTGGGACTTCCGTTTCTTCCCCCCCCCCCGCCCCGCAGCTCCCTGTGCACCTTGCAAATACACTCCTGTGAGTTGGGGAACCCCCTGAGCATATTGCAGGGTGCAGGTGCTTTCAAGGTGGGAAAAGAAGAAGGAATGAACCGCTTTTGTCACAATGGGTATCACCTCATACTTTTTCTTTACCCAGTGGTGTGCAGGATACTCTTTAAATAATAGTCTAAATATTAACTTTCAATCCTTGCAGGCTTTGACTGAATTCTAAATAATGATTAGGTGCTTATACAAAAAATAAAAATAAAAAATGGAACCCTAGCATTACCATAGCTGGTTGGAGGAAAAACCTGTCTTCTGAAAGGTTTGCAACTGATCTTAAATTAGAGAATCCTTTTGTGAAAGAAAGAAATAACATCCCAACTCTACATTTGTAGTTGAGGTTTTCTTCTTCAGATATTATTCTGAAGCATCCAATAATCATCTCCAATACATGAAAAGAGAGAAGTAAAGTTCAGTATTTTTCAATTCTCTATTAAGTTATATTCAAATTGCAGAATTATGAGAGCTCTTAAAAGGGTGTCCTTCTATCACCATCTGATCTATTGCTACATAGACCAAAGCAGTCAGAATGATAAAGAAATTATTTACAGAAAAACCCTAAGCAAAACCCCAGTTTATGAAACTTTAGTAGTAATTACATTACCTTATTGTTCCTCTAATCACTTAGACATGACTTGAAGAGGTATCAGTTTAAATGTATATAATTTATCAAAAACATGTTACTTTGGACTGTATCCAAGTACATTATATTTAAGAGTACAACCACTGAAGTAAATGGACCTAAGTAAGCAATGTCAATCCAAGGGTTTATTCTGAACAGGACCAACATTGGACATAGTCCTCTATCTTTTTAACGGTTATCTATCATATATGGTCACAGGCCAAAACCCCAGTTTTTTTGCAAAGACAAAAACTATGTTTAACAAAAACAAACAAAAGCACAGCCTCACATTTTCACATTCAGGGCAAGATGTGTTATAATAAATAGCCAGCCACAAGTGTTTGTTCAATACTGGTAAACTAGTTCTGCATACAGATTTTAATAGAAGCCCCAGCCTGAATGAACCCTTCTCAAAGTTAAGTAAATATCAAGGCTACAACCCTGCACAAAGTTGCACATCTGCCAGTCCTACTGAAGTCTGAGGAACCTATTTGTGGATAACTCTGGCAGAACCGCAGCCAGCATTTGTGTAAAAAAATAAGCTCTCCCAACTCTCTATTCTGAAAAGGAAGAAAGCCTTTTCCCAAATCACTACTGGCAGTTCAACATCTATCTGTCCCACAAAAAGCAATTGTTATTGAAGATTAAAATCCAAAAAGACTAAGGTCCTTCAAACTAGTAACAACAGTTAACCTAGAAAATATTAGTTACACAAGAAAGATAACCAACAGAAAGGATATTGTACCTTTAAAACTCTATAAAGGTCTCTCTCTTTTTTGAAGACACTTATAAAAAACATGGTGGAATGTTATCCAACATAACTGGACCCCAATCTTCTAAAAATGACACAGAGCAAGAAGGCCTCACAAAAATGGTACTGAAATTGAATTGAATTGAATTGAAACTATCTATTGAATTCACATATTTTAGCCCTATTGTTATGTTGAAAATGAATACAATCTTACATTTTAGGAAAACTTTAAATCTAAAACTGAATTTTCATCTACAGTATAAGTGTCTCAACTTGTAAATGGAAAGTGTTGATGATCTCTCTTATGCCCCACAAGCACTTACTCCAAAATATTGTTTACATGGAATGTAACCAGATTAAGAGGGAATGGGATAGTGGATTCAATTGTGGTAGGTAGCAGATAGCCACAGATCTGGCAATACTGCTTTCAGATATTGGATTACAATTATATTTATGTAGGTCACCATTTAAGTCTGGATCTGAATGTTTCTGACCTTTCCACAACCATTTCTGAAGGAAAGCAAATGTATTTGGGCTAAGTTTTAGCAACAACTGAGTTGGCCATTTTCAATGTATTTCTTTATGAGAACACTTTGAGATTATTCCCATACAGGCATAAATATAAAAACCTCTGGGTTGGAATTATTCAATCACACAAATTTTTAGAGACAATCTCTGGACAGATACTCAGAAACTAGTGCTGACAAACTTTTTCTCAGAAATTCATAGCGGTGACCAATTCCAATGCAGGATCTTCCATTCATGCATCTCTACTGAAATCATTCCAAATGAACTCCCAAGGAGAAATACACAATGCTAGAAGAAGCAGGAAGTGTGTAGATGACGTTCAATTATCTCTATAGCTTAGAAGTAAGTGTATTTCTGGGTCCATAGTGGCACCCCAGTTTTATCTTCCTATTCATGCTGAGGTTGACTCTTAGTAAATACCCCTTGGTGCCCACTTAGCAATGCTCTCCTTATGACAAGGTATGTACCTTAATATACAACTATTTATAAATAAATGAACCCAAGCAGTATACTGCAAAATCCTTATCACATAGGAGTATGAGCTAGGCTAAGTTATGTATCCAAACAGTAGTTGTAGGAAGTAGACAGTATGTGCGTGCATGTCTCAGTTCCGTAATTCAGTACCTGAAAAAGAAATGTATTTGGGCCTATACTGGAAGCGAGGGAAGGAAGGTTTAAGATTGCTCTGCATCTGGAAACTGATGCATTTCACGTTCTGACAGTCTTGTGCAGCCTGATGCTCTACTTACTCAGAAGTAAATTCCACTGAGATTAATGACATTTACTCCCATGTAAGTGTGCACAAGCCTGCAGCCATAATCTATGTTTCTGACAGTCTGTCTCTAAGGAGACTGGAGTCCCCTGCTGAACAGGAAAAAGAAGCTAGATATCTCTGTTCTGCATATCTATTTACAGGCTCTTCAGATTCAGGGCATGTGGGTCTCTGTGAGACTTACTCTTGCGGCAACAATTCTGAAAGAGGAAGGGGAAAATCCTGCAGATTTATCTACCCATCTATATCAAAATGCAACACTCAGAGCAGGACAAAATTGCCTGTTAGGTGTTGAAGGTGCCTGTTCATAGGGATCTGTCAATCCCTTTGTCTCTAATGTTTGCCAGGCTGTCTTCAGGAATCCTAGGGATCCCTTGCTGGAACAGGAAGCAACCAGAGTTGGGGCTGGCCACTTCTGTATCAGGCTGTCAATCGCAGGTTTAGGTAGTTCAAGGGGCTGATGGCAAGGGGGTCACCCTTTGAAGTCATGACTGTCCCAGTGTCAAGCATCTGAAGGGTAGCCTATGTGACTTATTTTTTAAAAAACAACAACCCTCAAGGTTATAAAAACTGCAAAGAGGGGAGAGGAAGAAATCACTGTGGGCCAAAGGTTTAGGAATGTGCATTTCTGTAGATCGGTCATCCCTGCAGGTCCCTTTGTCTGCCAGGCTCTCTTCTCCTTTTTTTTTATTTTTAGGGAGGCCACCTTGGAAGAAGAAAAAGAAGAAGGGGGGAAGGGGGGTTGGGAAGCCTCCCGGGGGAGATCTGCCCGCGCCCCCCCCCGTTCCCCCCATAGCCCCCGTCCTCCTTTGTTTGCCTATATCTTGTCTCCTTTGCCTTTGCTGACCTACGAAGGGCTCGGAGGGCTACCGGAGCCCCAGCGAGGCCTGCTCGCTCGCCCGCCCGAGATCCCAGCTCTCCTCCTGGCGAGCAGTTGCAAGGCCCCGTGCAAGCGGGATCTGGAAAGGAGGCGGGGGGGGGACACGACGGAGCCCGGACTCTCCCCTCCCCTCAGCCCCTTTTCGCCTCACGCACTTGGCACCGTCACCCACCCACCCACCCGCTCCAGGCCCGAAGCGTCTCCCTCCGCCCGCCCCTCCCTGGCGGGGCCGCCACACAGCTCAGGCGACGAGGCCCCACCAAGGAGCCCGGGCCCGCCTCCCGTCCCCTCCGCGGCTGGATTCTTACCGGCGGCCCGAAGCTGGGGAAAGAGTAGGGCGGCGGCGGCAGCGGCGCGATGACGACGACGGTGGCAGAGGAAGGCGAGGGCGGCGGGGGAAGAAGAGGTGATGGGGGGCTCAGAGCCCCCAGGCCGCGGCTCCGGCTCCTGCCCCGGGCACCATGATGGCGGCGGCGGCGGCAGCAAGCAGCAGCAGCAGCAGCGATGGCTCCCTTCCTGCAAGAAGCTGCTGCAGCGGCGGCGGCGGGCGGCAGGCCGGTCGGGGAAAGCGCAGCCGCCTCAGCCTCCTACTGGCGGTGACAGCGACGGGCCGAGAGAGAGAGCGAGAGAGCGCCGCCGCGGTGCAGCTTGGGAAATCGCCCGCAGGATCCGAACCCGCCACCAGAAGCAGGGCTGCTGCTGCTGCTGCTCTCTCCCCCTGAAGGGAAGGTGGGTGAAAGAGCGAGAGAAGTGGAAGGCCGAGGGAGAGGAAGGGGAAGGCTTCGGAGGTCTCAGCCGCAGGACTTGTTTCTGGGTGCTGGGGACTCTGAGCGTGTGCCCCTCCATCCCAAATCTCTGAGTGAACTGCAGCCACCAGCATCAAGGACTAATTCGATTCATCGGTGTGGTTTCTAGGCCAGCTTGGACTTCTGACTTGAAATCCAGCACTTGGGAGATCAAGGAGGTGGGGAGAGAAGAGAAGAGAATAGCAAGGGGGCCTACCTAAAAAGTGCAGAGGAGAGTGCAGGGAGGGAGTGGATGCTACAACTGCATTCGGGTGAACAAGGTTAAAGGGTGTTAGGTAATCCTATCTTGGGTTATTCCACACACCCGATGTCCCCAAACTGACAAGAAAACCGTAGATGGAACACGGTAAGGCAAACAAAAAAGTGCACCAGCATCATCATACAAGAGTTGGCCAGAAATAATTTATAATTTATAAAAAGAGAAATCCACAGTTGCAGAGCCACATCTGAAAAGGCCCTGTTGCCGATGCCCACCAATCTGGTCTTCACTAACAGTAAGCCAGAAAGCAAAGCCTGCTACTGATCTAATGGATCAGGTAGGTTCTTTCAATACAGTAGTGAGTGACTAGACAGCTGGTAGTTTCCCCTTCTAGGATGAATTCAGATGTGTTGTAGTGAGATTTTGGCCTCCCAGCACCTGCATAATCCCTACAGCATGCTTAGATCATGCTGCTAGAGCTAGAGCTACTCTCCAGAAGTTTGTCACTACAACTCCCATCAGCTCCACCCAGCATTTCCTTTGTTTCTGGGTGGTTGAGTTGCAGTCTAATACATCTGGTGGATACAATGTACACTACTTTGAGGGAGGAAAGATGAGATATAAATGGAATAACAAATAAATAATATCACTAACACATCAAGGCCACTTTACATGCCTCTTAACACAGATGGGAAATATTGGATATTGCAGTGCTGTGCTGTTGCTTCCACAGGAGTCTAATTTTCTGGGTAGACTGATGAAACACAGGAGAGCAACAGTTGATGAGAATGTAATAAAGATGCCATCTTTTCCGTAGGAAATAGTGTGGATGCCCTTATAGACAGCATTTTATACTGTACTCCCCACATCCATGAGTATTAGGAAGTTCCAGGGCAGACTTTTATTTGATGATGTTCCTTCTGAGGAGAGTGTACTGGAGACAAAGAGAAGAGACACATGAATATGTAAATAATAGTATACTCAAGTGTAATATACTTTTTATAGAATGTTCCACTTTTTACAGGCGCTGCCTCTTTGCTGACAAATTTTGTTCTGCTTCCAGTTTCTTTCCTTTGTTGCATCTTTTAAAAAGGAATTTAGATTCCTCAGAGCCAAGCTAGACATAAGGAGAAAAGATGTTTAAACAGAGATGTTTAAGCCGGCATCTGTCCCAATCACACTGCTTGTAGGGTTGGTGGATAATAAGCTATGGGGCAGTAGGAGAAAAAGTGTTAGCGTCTCCCAGCCCATGTTATCCTTTTTCAGTTAATACCAGACTCTCATTTTCTACATGACTGGGACAGATCTGGGTTTAAGTACACAGCCTGCCACCATCATGACTAGCTTTGCCTCTAATGAGAAATAGAATGAAAGGCCTCCAGCACAACAAAAGCCACTCCTTTTTCCGAAGCTGCATCATCTGGAATCCTTTCTCAAATTTGTTTGGCAGCCTGTAGTTAGTTAAATTGCAGGGAAATTATGGTGAAGGCACTGGAACAAATGTCAGCAGGTCTGTGATGTTTCTGATACTTCCACAGCTCTCCCACACTCCCAAGATCTTCAGCAACATACTACTATGGTAGTGCCGTTGTGCTGAGATTATCATCTCTCAAGACTTTGTGAATCGCTGAATAAACTTGATTAATCAGTAGTGATGGCCAGTTGATATTCCTGGAGTCGCCTGCCTGTCACACTGTGTGCCAGGATTGCACCCTTTTGCAGTTTGTAGACCACAAAACTGAAATACTAGTAATTAATGAGCACCAAATTAAACTATTTCCTTAACTGTTGGGCCTGAACTAGTCTCTCACACTGAAATGAACTAATACAAACAATTTATAAACATTTCACAGGAATCATAGAATAAATATCCACAAATATTTTAATATCATTTTATGAAATACGATCTAAATATTTTTACTTAGGCTGCAATCCTGAACACAGTTACAGAGGGAACAGGCACAAAGGTGTTCTCTTGAGTTTCCATGAAATGTTCTTCAAATGTCAGCACTTTGAATTGTGCCCAGAAATAAACAGGTAGCTTATTAAGCTATTGTAACATGTGCTGTCTATGACAGGCTCTGGTCACTAGTCTGGCTACAGCATTCTGAAGCAGCTGAGGTTTTCAAACACTCTTCAAATACAGAACCAGTGGTTACAGCTGTCCTAACAGTATACCGTAACCAAGGCGTGTGTTGCCATGGCTAGATCTGACATCCAAGAATGGAAACAGTAGTCATACCTGGGCAAATGCTCCTGGTCCCTGTGCAAAACTGGTTTTACAAGTTCCGGGCTGAATTGAAGAATGCATCCAAATTATGACTGGGGGAACCTCTCTTTTTTGCAGATTGAAATTCAATTTATTTACCCTCACCACGCCCATTAGCAATGTTGGGTTTGGACTTAGAATTTGAACAACTTCATTGAAATTAGATAGAAACAAGATATAGAGTAGGGTGTCATCTGCATATTGCTGATACTGAACCCTCCAGACCTGGATAATCTCACCCAATGGTTTCATGTAGATGTTAAATACCATGGACGACAAGTTGAAACTTGAGGGACACCATAGGTCAGTAGCCAAGGCACTGAACAGGAGTTGCCCCAGCACCATGTTCAGGAACTGCTCCACCAAGTAGGACCAGAACCACCATAAAACAGGCTCCAAAGTTTCATCACAGCCACCCAGTCCAGAAACATAGCATGTGATGGTATGAAAAGCTACGAAGAGGTTGAGTAGAATCGACAGTGACTGTGACGTATTCCCTCCATCCAGTTCCTGGCAGAGATAATACACCAAGTGAACCAAAACTATATCTTATCTCATAACCTTTCAGGATTAACCCAGTCTCGTAACAGCTTATCAAAGATCACACCATATTATTATTGTACAAATAATACATTATAAGAATGTTAATGTTCAAAACATTATCTAAAAGGTTATTCTAACACACAAAAGATGGATGGACACACACACTTCAATAATTGATTCTATAGTAACAACCACCAATGTGGCACAAACATGCCATATGTAGTAATATTAAATAGGCACCAGTTCATTTAGTGAGAATTCCAAAAAACTACAGGATCAGGCTGCAAGACATACAAATTCTTTAAAAAGCCCTGTCATGGTCACGCAATAGGGCAATTTCAGTACACACACATTTAAAACATAGGCAAGTTAGGAGCAGGAACAATTGTTGGAAGTTTATTTCAAGCAATGTTTTGCTTTGCTTGCTGAAACCCAAGCCTGTATAATCTAGTAGAATTAGACTTAACAGTATATATGTAACTGAGACACTAAAATGTCGTCAGATGCGGCAGAAAACAGATGTAGATTGTGCTCCCCAACTTACATGCCCTGTGTAAGAAGCCAAGCAGTACAAAAAACCAATGATACAAGTGTTGCAAAAATTATACAGGCTGCTGGAGAAAGAGAAACATATTAATAGAGATATTTGCAAATATCACAGACATTTCTATGCGTCATAGAAGGAGCAACATACAGTACAGTGGTACCTCGGGTTACATACACTTCAGGTTACAGACTCCACTAACCCAGAAATATTACCTCAGGTTAAGAACTTTGCTTCAGGATGAGAACAGAAATCGTGCAGTGGTGGCGCAGCGGCAGCAGGAGGCCCCATTAGCTAAAGTGGTGCTTCAGGTTAAGAACAGTTTCAGGTTAAGAACAGACCTCCAGAACGAATTAAGTTCTTAACCCGAGGTACCACTGTATAGCTTCAGCTAAAAAGGATGCACATCTATAACGAATGGCTTCTACAGAAAAGACTAAAAATTTAGACATTTCTAAGATGTAAAAAATGTAACCATGCGACATGAAGTGCTGCATATTTTGCCAGATACAAACAGAGCAGTCTGGCTACAGAATATGTGAAAATGGCTTAAGGATTGCTTAGAACAAGCTCTGATTTTTACTTTTATTTTCATGTAGCATACAGCTGAATATTTAGTTCATTATATGCCACCTTCCACTGATATGAAATAAATTATTAATTTTGGCATATTTATTTATTTGTTATTGTACTGGTTTGTGTATTCTGACTAACATGAATCATCGTTGCACATTACACCTGGGAAAAATGTTGAAGGAAGAGCACACTTCCCATCTTGTACTTTTATCAGTAATGTACCTGCCATATGTTGCATTTAGTCTTTCCCACGGTAGCACACAGCTAACACAACAACAAACATGGATCAGTTCCCCTTCAAGTCTCTTTGAGCGTGTCAGAACTGCAATGGAAATTACATTTTAGCCACCATTTTGAATTGGGGGGTGTCCTGAAAGCAGACCGCATAGTAAATCTGCAACACCTTTCCAATTCTATGGAACCACATAAACCAAAAAATCCGGTACAGTATATAATTTTTTGCCTGTGGCTTTTATGGCAACCCTTGAACTAATATATAGATCTCCTTGAAAAGCTTGCAGTGACTTGTATGCTGCTGTTTTTCCTGCCATACCTGTTTCATTTTAACCATGGTTTAACACACAGTCCAGCAATTGCTGCACTAGGCATGTCCAAGTCTTCAGCATCAGGCCAAAAATAATAAATCTGTGCTCCCCTGAATTTTTTATTTTTGTTTTGCTGTATAGAACGCAGGGGTGAGGTTGAGATCATGTAGAGAAACACAAATCTGACATCCTGCTAGAACTGTCAAAAAAGTTGTGGCTTGTGGATCTATCAGAAGTGGATGTGAAACTTTCAGCCTTGATTCTTCCAGTTCCCCTAACACACCTGATACTTAGAATGCCATTTACCATTTTCTGCCAACAATTGCATTCCATAATGGCTGGCAGTTCCAGAGGTCAAATTAAAGATCCCAGCAACTCAACAATACGGATTCTACTTAGGTGCAACAGGAGAGAAGAATTATGGCAGAGTCTGGGACAGGAGGGAAGCTGTAGGTAGAAAGGGGCATTTGACAGTTGCAGAGTCTCTAGACTCTATTTAGAAGGGGGAGTTTACAATGACTTTAACACCCCATTTTCACACAAGAAGATGTTTGTTATGTGGTACCTATTTCTTTACAGATTCCTCTCCTGTGAAAACGTCGTGATAACCATTGCAAATTGTTCTGCCTTATTTTTGTGTGTGTTAGGCTACTTTGGAATACTTTGACACTAGGGGGCAATATGTAATCAAACATTTCTTTTACCTAAATACTTTTCATTCTAAAGAAACAAATTTTGGTAGACACTAGTCGGGAGATGTACGGTTATTCACATCTGGGTTTATAAAATGTGTTTGTTTGCCAGTAAGTAATTTTTACTACATTCATAAATCAAAACTGTGCCCAAAAATTAATTACAAGAGAGTATATTTAGACACCACAGTTCAATGGATAAGTGGAGTTAAAAAGCACAAAGAGCCTATTCAGTCTATATCAAATTTTAAGCAGAAAGAATAGTCTATTCCTCACAAGTTTTCCTTACCTTGAGAAGCTATGCAGTATCTAGCAAAGGTTCAGATGATCCAAGGCTGCTGCTCCCTATCTACCTCTCCAACAAACTCTCTGTCCTAAATTTTTCATAGCAGAAATTTCAATTTGTGAGCTCACACCTGTACTGTGGAGTGGGGGCAGGGACTACAGAGGTCCTTGGCTACAAAACAGGTCTGAATAATTATTTTTGCAATCCAGCATGTTTAATATTGTTAAATTATTGTTGAAATATCCATCTCTGTAAGGTAGTCGGAGTCAGGAGTCAATTGTCTGAGATGTCAAAACAGGTATCTGAAATACCATGTTGATACTGAATATAGAAAGCAAAATGCCCAAGAAGTATCTGAGCATCTATGTGCAGTATAGATATATTCCTTATGCAAATATTAGCTTACTAGTTTACCTGTCTGAAAATTTATTGGAGAGAAATCCATGATAGTTGATAGTTAAGATTAGCTAGCTTACTTGCTAATGGTTGATGCAGGCACATGTTCCATTTGTCTTGTAAATGTTCCATTTCTAATACTTAATCTTCATATAGATGCTGACATTCTGAAACACAGAGCAAGCCACTATGATTGTTGGCATACTCCCGACAGCTTTCCCTGGATACTTCAAAATAGCAAAATGTACTGAACTAACAGCTTGTCTTTTGGGCACCATAGTAACACAGTTAAACTCTCTAAAACTGCGCTCAATACGAGTTAAGGTTTTTCAAATATGGCAGGCTAGAGAGAGGTTCTATCAACTGCTATAGTATTTGCAGGTACGGTAGGAATATGTTCCTATCCATACACTTGTAGAAACATTGTTGATGGGCTATGCACACAATTTTCCTTTTGCTGAGTAGCCAACATTTCAACAACACACAATTAGAACAATTTGAAACAGAAACAGACTTGTTTCACAGTACTGCAGAGTGAAATGAGAGCCTATAGGGGATGCCAGCTTTTCTGAGACATGTTGGAAAGTCAATTTGCTCCAGAGTCTCAAGAAACCAAAGTGAGGCAAACCTTTAAAAATGCTAAAATCCTGCTTTATTAAAGCAGTACATAAAGTTTTTATGCCTTATGTGTTTCAGGTATAACTTGTCAGATGCAATGCTTGTTTTGTGTTTTTGTCATATCAAAGTTCTCTCCTTTTACAGAAAACTTCTGCTAGCGAGACTTTTTGGTCTGCTCCAATAAAAAAAGTTAGTACAGTACCTTGAAGCTGCACTCTCCTTCAGTGTCTTGGGGAAATTGGCAGTACCCTTCTTGCCTCCTCCACTGCTTTGAGGGCAGTCCAAGAAGTACAATTCACCGTTATAATAATATATTATATACAGGATCCCCAGCAATATGATGAAGCATCCTTGCTGAGGCTAATTAGATCTAGGTTGGGACAGTGCCTGGATGGAAGACTGTCTGAGAACAACATGCACACTCCCTTAAATTCTACAAAAACTAAAAATTGCAAACAATACTCTCCATGAAGTATTGGACAGATAAGATGTGGGAGTCTGCTGTTACTGAGAATGAACGAGAATGCAGGAGGGCAATGAGCTTATTACTGATAGCCCAATCCATCTTTTAGGTTACATCTGAAGCAGTGCATCAACCAGCATCATCTAAAATAGGACTGATGTACAGTGGTACCTCGGGTGACATACGCTTCAGGTTAAATATGCTTCAGGTTACAGACTCCGCTAACCTAGAAAAATTCCTCGGGTTAAGAACTTTGCTTCAGGATGAGAACAGAAATCGTGCAGCGGTGGAGCAGCAGCAGGAGGAGGCCCCATTAGCTAAAGTGGTGCTTCAGGTTAAGAACAGTTTCAGGTTAAGAACAGACCTCTAGAACAAATTAAGTTCTTAACCCGAGGTACCACTGTACTAGTTTACTTTGAGCAAAATGAATTTGAGGTTACTTTTTTTTAGAGGGAGAAAGAGATGTATATTAGCAATCAAGAATTTGAGTCCCACATTAAATGAAAATGTACTTCTTAAAAAGTAAATGAAGCCCAATATAGGATACAACCATTTTAATAATTGGACAATTCAAAATAAGTGCAAAAAATACAAAAATAATAATAAAGTGTAGTTTTATTTAGCATTTGGCACAAAGCATACAACAACCTTTTGATCCCTTCTCAGATTTAATACAGTTAGCAAGAAAAAGGCATACTAATACATTTAAGTTATACAGCTTATGAAATAGAGGGGCGGGATAGGGGAAGGCACTAGGAAGATCAAGTGCATGGAAAATATTGACTCCAAGTGCCTAGTGGTATTAAATTAAGGCACGACTACTCTAGGAAGTTTACTAGAAAAATCTAACTTTGTAGCTGCTTATTGTTTTTTGGAATGTACAAGGTTTTACTCAGTTTTAGGACCCAGATTCTACAGTTCTTTGAAATGGAATGATTGGCAATAGATATTTTCATCTTAAGGTGGATGAATTTTCCACTTAAACAATAAAGATGAAACCATTTTTAAAATAAGTTGTTAACCTTTAAAACCACACATCAAAAATTACATCAATTTAGCTGAAAACATTTTACTCTGGAAACCTGGTTTTATAACTGCAGCAAGAAACAAGATCTGATTTGGGGGAAATAAACAGATTAAGTAGTTCTTTTTGGAATATGTAAACTAATACAGTGTCATCATCCAAAATAATTAAATGCATACTTGACAAATGAATACTATTAATCTCAGAAGCTTTGCTACAATTATGTCTGGCATGATTCCACATTTACTCAAGTGACATTTTAAAGACTCCTATGCAGAAGAGCAAATGTGCATTAGATCTTTCCTACAGCTGGGAATTAGTGTCTTGCATTTTAAGATTCAGAGCGAGCAAGAGCAACCTTGCTTTTGAACACACTGTACCAGAGAAGACACCAAACAATTCATTCTATTCATTTCCCTTTCAAAAAAAAAAACACAACTGGACAAAATGAGTGCAGTAAACAAAACAGATGCATATACATATAAATGCAATTCACATTTATGTTGCTATAAGTGTAAGCAAAAGCAATTCAGATTAATAGTGTTCTTCCAGGTGGGGTGGAACGCTGTTACTATTCAACAAGGGGAATAATTTTATGTTCAGCATAATCTTAAAAAGACACATTGATGCAGAACCAAATACTTTTAACCTAATGGATGATGCTGAGTAAATTTAAAGCTGGTGTTAAGCATTTTTACTGAGGTCAGTAACAGTAACTATTCAGTGCTAATTGTTCAATCATGTGCTGGCAATTAGAGAAATTCTATAATAGATTTCTATTGGTTTTAAATTCAAGCACAGAAACATCACATTGTATTGTACGGAGCACCCCCACTGTTTAAAAATTTGATATAAAGATTAAGCTAATTTTTTGGAAAAATGTTTCTTCAGAGATGCACAATGCATGTGTTATGTTACAGATGGTGCTTAAACTTTGAAAACATAATTTTGTGCCATGACAAAAAAATAATAATGGGGAAAACATCAGCATATCTTATAGCATTACAATTGTGAAACAGCAACATATGAAGAAGGGGTACCTGGAAATGATTTACATAGTGCAAATTGGTGGTTCAAGAGCCTAGTATGTTGAACAGTTTAGTTTATGTAATCATTGGAGCCAACTTGGATCCTCCTTATAGCCTTACCTCAAGAGAGAACTACAATGTTCAATTTGCTACTGCATGCAAAAGAAGCCACAAGGTGGCCATCAAGGAACAGAGACCAATTCTTTGTGCCCTACTTTCACAAATACACCAGTTCCATGGTTTAATAATGTAGCAACTTAGTATCCATGTTCATGCACTTGTGCTTCTGTTATCTGGCAATTTGCCACGAAGGACTGAGTTCCATACATCACATCTTGCTGAAACATTCTTTTGCATTTGTCCAAACTTGAATTCCCTTCATAAGAAATAGGAAAAAACAAACAAAGAAAATGCTGGTTTTGAAGCAAGCTTTCAAGCTGACAGTTGGATAGAATCAACTACCCAAATCCATGCATCCATTTCTACTTAAAAATCCTGGGAATTTTACACATGATGGAGGAGCACAAATCTTACATTCATCATGTAATGCATGCTCTATGCTTAAGCACAAACAGAATGTTCCTATCCCCAGAGCATAACAGAATAGGGCTGTGGAAGCAGGCTACTGAGTAATGCAGAGAGGAGTATCCTGAGGCTTCCCTTCCTGAGGGCAGAAACATGTATTAAATCTTCATACTGTGCTTCCCAAGTTTAAAACATAAGTCCAACAGACTTACCTTTTTGCACATGCTGATCTGCATTACAGCATAACTTATCAGGGCCTCTTTCAAGTCATGGTTCTTTTGCTCTTTGAAGCGTTCAATATCAGTCCAGGCACTTTTCATAAAGTCACTGCAATAAATGGAAAACAAATTAGTGCAAAAATTGCCTGCCTCATGTAAGCCCAAGCTATCAATCCTGTTATTTACTGGATGAACAATTGCCACCATCCTACTCAATGTGAGAAGCAACTGTAGCTGCTCATGAGAAGGGGACATATTCAAGAAAGGTTGTGATTTTCAGTATTTTTTCAGGATTCCTTCTCTCATCTTTGCTAACTAATTGCAGTTGTGCATTTAGCAATTTAATGTGTCATTAATTATCAATCCAGATTCTCCAATTAGATCAACTGGGATCAGTTTTATATACAGGATTAAATTTTTGGATTAAAATACTGGATTAAAATTTTGGGGCCACATGACTACATGTAATTAATGCATTTCCCCCCTCGTGCTTCTTTTACTGCTCGAGGCTCAGATGGAGATCTGGACAGCTTGCTACTTGGAATTTTAACCTTTCACGGAAGTATTTTATTGCTGTGGATTCTGGAATGTGGAAACTATTTCCTAAGCAGCCTTGGGGATTAAAATACAACTTAGTGTCTAAATATACAAATATGGGTAAGGGGGTGGGGGGAGGAAGGAAATAAGCAAGGTGGTCTCCAGGAGTTCCCTCTTGTGTATTCTGCACTGTTTGTTCTTTGGAAAGTTTGGAATAGTTTTACTGGCCAGCTGATGGGAGTTAACATTTTAAGTATTTTATTTCTAAACTGAAAACTTGGTGCCTTTTTCAGTGACCAGATTGCATTTCCCAATCATTTTGACACAAAGTGTCAATGTCTCTAAACATTTTATGAACAGCAGGTATGCATAACAGTCATTATCTATCTATCATCCAACCAAGACCCCAAAGCTTGGAGGTAATACTTACATGGTTTAACTGTATCAGCTTTGCATTCTTGAATAGAAATGAATGGTAGACATTCATCCTATGCAAGAAAGAAAAGGGGCTGCAATAATACACTCCATTGTGGTGGAAACAAAACCTGTCCCCCTCTTCTACTTCTTTCTTATGACCTGACAGATTTTCATTGACAGACCTTTTTCCAGATGAACTGTGTCAAGGACCTTGGAAGTCTACTGCTCAGTCCAAAGGCCTACATAGAGTAGCATTCTGTTCCCACAGTGTGCAAACATTTAAATGGCTATGAAAAGCCCACAAGCAGAACATGCCTGCAATAGCACTCCCCGGCTCATGCTCCCCGGCAACCAGGGCTCTGAAGCACACTGCCTCTGATACTGGAAATAATAAGCAGCCATCATTTTAATCCCCTTTTAAAACCATCCCAGTTGGTCTCATCACTACATCTTCCAGGTTTAATTATGTGCTGTGCGAAAAACCTCATTTTGTTTGTGCTGAGCCTTCCACTATTTAGCTTCACTGAATGAGCCCAGGTTCTAATATTGTGAGAGACGGAGAAACACTTCTCTCCATCCACTTTCTTCACACCATGCATAATTTTATATATTATTTATATAAATATAAATATAAATATAAATATAAATATAAATATAAATATAAATATAAATATAAATATAAATATAAATACACACACACACATACATACATACAGTGGTGCCCCGCAAGACGAATGCCTCGCAAGACAAAAAACCCGCTAGACGAAAGGGTTTTCCGTTTTTCGAGGCGCTTCGCAAGACGAATTTCCCTATGGGCTTGCTTCGCAAGACAAAAACGTCTTGCGAGTCTTGCGATTTTTTTCGCTCCCCCCCCCCTTTTTCTAAGCCGCTTTGCCGCTAAGCCGCTAATAGTGCTAAGCTGCTAAGCCGCTAACAGGGTTGCTTCGCAAGACGAAAAAACCGCAAGACGAAGAGACTCGCGGAACGGATTCTTTTCGTCTTGCGAGGCACCACTGTATATATACTTCACAACATTGCAAACTTTCCTTATAATAGTTTGCTCCAGCTTTTTGATTACATTAGTTGTCATTTTCTGCACCTTTCCCCAGCCTTATGAGGCTCTCAGACACAACTTTCCATTCAGGGAAAGGGGTTTCAATCCAAACTGACAGTTCTGTGAAATGAACAAGGTGTGTGGGGATGGAGGAGGCGGCAATTTTTGTCAATTCTCCCTGCATCTTCCCTTCTGTTTTGAAGAGTTTTCCAATCCTCCACAGAAGATTTTCAGGGGCACAATAAGTTGCAGGGGGAGGGAAAAACTGATGAGAAGCACCCTCCCTTCTGTGATGAATATTCTGTGAGCATAAGCCTACTCTCTGAATCCAACCCCAAACCATGTTCCCCCCAGACCTGAACAGCATCTATTAATTTGCATGGCAAAAGTAAAATACAAACTTGCCCTTCATTAAATGGAATAGATTATTCAGGGTCATGTGTATGCTGCAATTCTGTGGGAGAGGAGAACTCCAGCTTCCTGAGAATCTCAGCTTTCATTTTTAAAAGCAAAATTTGCTTGTGATTGCAAAGATCTGTTTGGAAGTGTCTGGGAAACATCTGCTGAAGCTTTCAAAGCCAGAGGGACTGCTGAAGGAGGGGGCCTTCAGTGTCCTATACAGTTCCTTGCCTCGCCTCATGCCTAACAAAGCCAGAATTATGCACAATAATAAAGATGGGGAGAATTCTGCTAAGAACTTGCTACCTATGCAAATACACAAAATTTACATAATTCATGCAGGTCACAGAGAAATCCACTACTCTTGGCATGAAGCCTGGTTTCCCTGGGTGCAAAATTTTTGTTTTTTTAAACTAAGATGTACAGATAACACTGAGCATATTGATCTTCTTAGCTGCAATCCTTACACAGGAAATCGTAAAAGCTGTTTTCCTCTGCAACAAATACATTGGTTTTGGAAATGTCAGCACTTATTTCCTAAGATTTTTGTTCCTAGCAAAAGATCATTCTGTTTGTTCACGAGTAGCCTGCTAATAAATCTAACCTTAATAGGAAGCTACCTATGTTTTCTATAAAATCTCAAAGGGATTTTTTTAGTCACCAAGTTTTCTCAGTGTGAAGAAGCATTATGTTTGTATTCTGTTCTGTGACAGAGAAGCCAGCCTGCTAAACGTATTACTATCTTAATAGAACACACACAATAAACCATGAAACATGCTTTGAAAGTGTTCAGCTTTCTCTCACGAGCAGTAGCTAAGAATGTGGAGTGATAGCCAACAAAAGTCATACTATTCAATAGGGCTACTCTGACTGAATATGTTCTTTTTGCAAGTGAAAGATTTTGCAAAAACTCATAAACACCAGAAATATATAAAAGTTTTGTGACAGATCCCAGATAGCTGCTTCCCTCGTATTTAGCATGTAACAGATAACCAAAGTTTCCAAAGATAGTCAGATGCTGGCAGCATACTGTCAGCTTGCACAAATATGACTTTCACATCTACATTTTCTTTAAACATGATCAACAGTTACCGGCTTTCTAAATTCTTTGCTTTGAGCTGCTCCTCTCCATCACGTATCTGTTCTTCGAGCACTTTTATCTTTGCTTCTCTTTGTTCTGGTGTTTCCTGGCCAAACAGCTTGCTGGTCATTCCCTTCAAGGAGAATGTTCTTACAGTCTGAAAACAGTAAACATGTGTTCTGGGAAATTTGCTTTTCTGGAGGGGAAGGTGCCCAAATACATGAATAAGGAAAGCTTATATGGCACACATAGCTTCAAAATATTAAGCTGCATATAAAATGTATTCTATTTTTATCCCAGCTGTCTTTCAAAGAGCTCAGTGACAAATTTGGTTCTTCCAAACCCTGATTTCCTCACAGCCACCCTGTGAAGCAGTTTAGGCTGACTGCCCCCAAGGACACCTAGTGCTCTTCACAGCCAAGGGGGAATTAGAACCTCCCTCATCCAAGTCATACACACTTAACAATGACACCATGTTGGATCTCACACTGTCTAAAAGAGACAAACTGTTGAACCTAAATCAAGATTTATTTATTTTTAACTATATATCTTTACTTAATGCAGCATGGTACAACTCAGACCAAGAATATGCTGCCGGCTTACACATTCCCATCTCTGGAGCCAATTGCCTGGTCCATTTCTAAGCAACCATAGTTGGACGAATTAGGCTAGCTTGGCAAACTAATGTTAAGCAGAAATAAAGATGAGAAGCAGGGAAAGAAAGAGAAGCATAGAGCAAGTCCACAGTCCTCCAAATAATGGTTCAGAGGATTCTGTGAAATGAACCAATGAAACAGTGGCTCCAACTCTAAAAAAAGCTATTACTGAATAAGTACTCCTCTTTCAGTAGTCCATGTTTATAGCTGAATGTTTAGGTTAAAAGGGAGTTAAGCTACTCCATTTGTTTCAGAAAGATTTAAGTAACCATATGCAAGATTTCAGTCTTAGTGTTTTATTTTTTTACATACTGCTCTATTCCTAGTAGGGTCAGGGAGTATCAGTATCAAACTTTATTTTGGTCACAGACCAGCATATGATAAAACATATGGATAAACTGAACACATAAGACTTAAAACAGGTAAGGGATAAAAACCAGCAATTAAAAGGAGATTATATCATACATACTTATGATTTACAATAAATGTAATATTTCCCATGGCTTATATCTTCCTTTCTATTCCTCCCCGACACGCATTCCTTCCATAACAGTTTTTTAAAAATGTGATTAAATTCCAAACAAACAGCTTCATGCCCCTTTGACTTACTCAAAAGATCAACTCCATTCTCACAATCACCACAAACATATATGCTGTTAGACAAATAGAGCTATCCATAATAGTACTCTGAATGCAGTACTGTGCATTCTCAAAATCTTGCCAATGAGATAAACTATGCCGATGTCAATACCACCAAGTACACAGAACACTCCTGTTTATCCAAATTCACTGGGTGCCTCCCAGTCCACTGAACAAGGGAAGTTGTTCGATAATATTTTAAAGTCTAAAAGTAAAAAGTTTCTCCCCCCCTCTCTCTCCTGCCCCCCTCTAAGTTCAAAAACTGCACTTTATCGAGCAGCATGTAACACACCCTTGTGGTCAACACATACATTTTCCATACAGAAGTTTTGCATGAACAGCATAAATCGCTGTGAAATAAATTACTAAGATCTACAACTTGAGTAAGACCCTTCACAAGTCTCCTGTCAGCAAGCAATACATTAATGCCATTTAAGGCAGCCCTGTTCAGGGAAGTTTTTAATATGTAATGCTGTACTGTTTTTAACACTGATTGGGAGCCGCCCAGAGTGGCTGGGGAAACTCAGCTAGATGGGTGGGGTATAAATAATAAATTATTATTATTATTATTATTATTATTATTATTATTATTATTAGTGTAAGAACCTGGCTTTCTCCAATTCTAGATTTTGGAAAGGAAAGTGGAAAAAAAATGAAACTAGGCTTACTCCCGTCGCCAATTCCTCACATTGCTGCTTCTTCGATGTCAGATCCTGAGCAGCCATTTCCAATTCATACTGAAGAAGTTCATGCTTCCTGCAAACAGCCCTAAAAATAATTCAATAAAAGAGATTCATGTGCAACTGTTTAAATCAGATTTTTAATGCACATCCTAACCAACATCTAGCCTGAATTTTAATAATCGCATCATCATTATTAATGCATTACTGATCCAACTGACATGCTAGGGAGAATTGTTCTCTCAGTGTTTCTTTCAACTCACTTTTACAGCCATATGCACCTCTGTCACATCCCATACAACCACTTTTATGTGAGCCCCATTATTTCCCTATTACAAACAGATCTGGAGAAAAGGCTGAGAAAGCAACTTGTTCCAGAATTCCATGTATGAGCAAGCTTTTGAACTCACCTGTACAATAATTTTTTACATTTGTAAACTGTTTACAAATGCTTTAAACATAACTAGAATCATCATAGAAATTATGCTAATATGCTTACCGAAGAGCTTCTGCATAGAAGAGATATTCTTTCAGCTGGTCTGCATAATGTTCTTCCTCTTCTAGTATATCATCAATTGAAGCTGCATACCTTTTAAGAGAGCAAAACAGATAAAAGAGCCCCTGAAACTTCATCAGTGTTGTAAAATAATTATGTACTAGTCAAGAAACATATTTCTCACAACAACAAAATATATCGAAAAAGCACTTGTGAGAAATGCTCCTTAAAAGCCTTCCAAGCCATTGCTACAATAAAACATTAAATCTTATATTAGTAATATGTTTCCTGCTAAAAAGAAAGCAGTTTTATTGCAAGGGAGGGAAACCCAATAAAATAGGTTAGAGTATTTGACTGTCACTCTTCAGTCAAACAGGCAGCTAAAAATATGAAATAAAAGATACCAACTGAATTTTACAAGACAACTATTACATTATGTTAGGTAGCCAATAAAGCAGGAGAAGAATTTTGGTGCTCACCTACTGATCAAATACTATTATACCAAATAACTTTAAGAAATGTTGCAGTGCAGCCAGAAAGGGGATGGTGTTCTGCCAATTTAAAAAAGCTTCCCCAGTGCTTTCCAGGATGCAAAATGTTGAAGACACTTAAAAGAATACTCAGTGGGACACTTCTTGAAACTATAATCCTTGAGATGGAGGATCAGCTAACTTTGATAGGCAGGCTCTGGCTTCCTAAGAGCCTCAGCTGTCACTCTTGGTTTCCAGGCATTACAAATGCAAAGACAGCCAGAGAGAAAAGCAGCCCGCAGCCCCCAACCCCTTCCATCGCCATTATGGTCAAAGCCCCTGCTGACTGCTTAAGCAGAGTTTTAAGTCCCACTGGCTTCAGAATGAGAGAGAATAAGCCTCAAGTTTTACCTTCCCGTACTGATCAATGCAAAATAAACACGTTGATAGCTCTGCTTAAATGATGTTGTTGTTCATGATGATGATGATGATGATGATGATGATTTTACATTAAGATCCCTAAGACCACCATAAGATCCCAGGTGAGTTACACCATTGAAGCACAATATTTAAACAGTTAACAACAACTTTCAATCACAAAAAGGTAGGTCCTAAAAATAGATGTATACTTTATGACAATATACACCTCAGATATCAATGGTCAAGGTAAAGAACATTCATTGGAAGCTGTACAGTGAAGGTGCCAGACACACCACTGTTGGGAGGGAGTTCCACAGCTCAGGGGCTGCCACAAAGAATGCTCTCTCACAGGTCTCCAGCCACTGAGGATGGAGAAACTACCAAGAGGGTATCCTCTGCCAATTTCATCACCCAAATCTGTAGGGAAAGAGGCAGTCTTTCAGATACTTGGGGCCTGAAACATGTAGGGCTTTAAATGGCAACATATTAGGATAACTGAAAATTCCTCAGATTTTAAATACCCTACAGAACCCATTTAAAAATTCAGGCAATAAATAGATGTGACTTTAAAAAAACCAAACCTATAAAGTTATATAGTATCTATGGAACAGCTATTGCTGTCAAACAAATGAAGAACATCAGGTTTCATTCTACCAGTTTCTGGCATAGTAGCTTAAAGGAAACTCTGGAAGCGTTTCCAACTTCTTCTATAGTTTCAAAATAATAATAAAAAGAAATCCTTTTTAAGTCACCAGGGATTCCTTGGGCTACTTAATGCAACAGATTCTTAAGCAGTCCAAAGCTAAAGCCAATGAAATACTGAACAGCCTACAGTGCTATTTTTCAAAACACACCATCTTCTCAAAACTATATTTTCCTACACATGCACCCCTTCTTAATGTGTCCATCTGGATTCCATCAACTCTCAGATAGTCAATACTTACACATCCATGTGATGGCCAGCACTCTGCAGCCCATCCCCCATCTCCTTCTCTATTGCACTCCATTCACTAGAGACAAAAAAGGAAAGGAAAAAAACTTTTAAATAAGAAACAACATAACACATGAAGGGTGAGAAAGTTAATAAGCTGCATCCTGTATGTAGTCTCTCCCCAGGTGGTATCTATATGGAGAAACCTCCAAGTTATACTTGGCTAAACTGCTGTACTTCCTCCGAGCAAGCAGTAGTTCTGAATGCAAAATTTGAAAGTCTCTTATAAGATATGTTATCCTATCTTAAACACCACATGTAAAATATGACTTTTGAGAACTCCCAACAGTTTAAGGCCCCCAAAAGAAGCTTGTTTGAGCATTTAAAACTGGAAAGCATCACCACGTCATTTTACTACACTTAAAAACAAATGACTTCCCAAAAGTTGGGAGAGAAGACTCTTTCTCACCTTTATGTTATCACTAAATTTCCTACTGAATAAAGCTTTAATTTTAAAAAGAAATATTTTCTCATCCATAGCCTGAAACATACTTTGATGGAGTTTGATTGTGCCTATTTGTTATCACCAGATCCATAGCAGGATTTTAAAACAAAGATGGCACTTGCCTTTCAGCTCTACTAAATTAACCTTTCACCAAATATAGTCTGTTATTTTTTGGCAACATTGTGTCTACTGTCCATAAGTTTCAGTAATATTTTCTTAACGTCTTATATTATTTTGGTATGTCATTTTATGCTAAAATCTCAGTAACATTTTTAGTAAGATTACTGAAAACCTACAGAAATCTTGCAAAGAAACCAAGCACTCCAAAAACTAATGTGCAGTTCATCTTGTGTTCTATCTAGCATAATTACAGGAGTACTACTGATACAGTTGAGAGTTCTAAAATCAGAGATGCACATCTGCAATCAATTAGCCTAGTGGATTAAATGTGCCAGCTGCAGAACACAAAAAGGAGAATCAGATTCTTTAATTTTCCAGTAAGATGGCCAAGTTAAGTTCACAATCAGGCATACAAATCACAAAAGCTTATTGCTTCAGTCAGCTCTTGAAACAACTAAATATAGATCATCTTGGAAATTGTCATGATGGTGGTTGGTTTCTTACAGCACTAAAAAGTCATCTGTCATTTAAGTCACATGCAATGTGATCAAAAGGTTCATGCTCTCCAGTCACGTTTCATGATGTCACAATGTGGCTCGACTTTCTCCCAGGCTTTGCACAGAATAAGGTACAGGCAAAGTACTGCAAAGGGGATCTGCTAATAAGCTACCTCTTGCTTCCCTTTTCTTGATAGCTGGGAGGCAACAAAAGACACTCAAGTAGCAGTGTTGGCATTTCCAGACAGAGCTAAGAAGTGGTTCTTAGCCTTCTGCAGTCATGAAACTTTTTCTTTTGATTCCTGAGACTTCAGCTCTAGCCCAGTCTGCAGTTTGTACCCTCGGTTTGGAAGTAGCAACGTATTTTGTTGAACTCAATTAAAAAGGTGTTAGAGATGCTTTTCGGCAACATTTACTGACAAGAGCAAAACACAGTTTTTTAAGACTAAATTGCATGCGATACTAAACACATTGATGTTACATTACAAGCTTTTTAAGTGGTGTTAACAGTCACAGGGAGAAAACCTGATCAGGACTGAGACCACAACATGAACAACGCCCCCACTCCACCTTTGGCCAAGCTTCTATTAGACCTGGAAGCAAAGCACCCACTAGTCATTTCCCTCCAACAGGTTTCATGAGAGAAAGGAGTCTTCTGTGGTGTTAAGATGCTTAGGATGTGAATTTCCGATTGACAGGAGCTCCATTGCCCCCCCCCCAGCCCCAACTTCTATTCTGATACCAGCTAAAAACTTCACTGTCTGTCTCCCCTCACCACCTTTTGACTGTTTATCTACTGCTTTCCTGTATTAAAAAGTTGTTTTATAGTTTTGTTTTTTATAGCTGATTTTGTCCAATATGAATTGGAGAGGTGGGAATAAAATCTCAGTCAATCAAGGGGTAAATTGCTTTCATATCTTACCTGAAAACTCTTCCATAATTCCCATGGACTTTGTACACACCATACAGCCGATCTGCCACTCTCTAAAGCAAGCAAGCAGTAGTCAGTTTTTCCAGACATATTATTTAACTGAAGCGTTCTAGGAAAAGTGTGCCATATAAGATATTCACATTAACAAAGCTCTATTCCACTTTTTCCTTCTGGAATGCTAGCCTGAATTACATTAATAAAATACCAGGAGGCAAGAATTTTATTTTCTCTTTTCTTGTTGGTCTCTACCCAAACAAGAAAATGCTTATTTGAATTGCTTTCTCTCTTCATTGTTCCAATCCCATCATGATCCACCAAAATATATTCTTTTACATCGTGACTGCTTTCTTTGGTTTAAGAAACCATTAATAGAAAATCTTGTCAATTTTTTTAAAAAACTGAATTACAATGTTATCCAAATGGTCCATGGCCTCCAAATGAAAGGATATTAGGATGGGATATGATGGCATTTGCAAAATAGTTGCTGACTCTTCTGTAATGTATCAGGTGTGAGTTTTTTGCCAGCCTTAATTGTAATTTTTGATAATATGCCCAGCACTGAAGTCTGGCTCACTTTCAAGACAAACTGAGCTTTCTGAAATAACAGAATTATATCAGCTACTTACTAGTCCCTAATAAACAGCCTGAAGACAGAAACAGACAACATGGAGACTATGGGCAGAATCCAAATTTGCTCTGGAGGGTTGAGGGAAACCTGAAAACAGATTAAGGGGCAATTGGGATAGGAGGGGAAGTTCTGTTGCACAACCAGAAGTCCTTGTGCTAACAGAATTGCTTTATTAGTTACTGCCTTAAGTAGCTCAGCAATTTTATATTTAATTTTTCAGATCCATGATATCAGATCCTGCACTTAAACCAATGGATATTCTTACGGGACCAAACAATTCCTTACATCACCCCCGAACACACGGCAGAGGTTTATTCTCAAATAAATCTTCCCAGCCCCACAAAAAGCTAAAAATGGGCACATGAGCTCACAGCACAGTCTGATGTTCTTATGGGAGGGATCAAAGCAAATCAAAGAGGTTGACCACTATACACAGTACAATGGATATGCGGGGTGGGGGGGTGGGAACCATAAGAATCTAACTGGAAAACACAAAAAAGAAGTATTTGACTATCCACACCTCCAAAGGGGCATCCCATTTTTGAGCACCACTTTTTTAATTTGTGAAAATGTTCCTGGTTTGTTTTTTTTTACCCCTCACATCAGAGAACCACACTTAAAAATGTGGTTGTTCTTCCAACTTCTCGCTATTTCTTGAATTATGGGACACAAAGCAAAGGCACATTTTTTAGAAAAATAAATGGCCACTTCCAAAACCCAGCACTACAATCAAATCAGCTGCACATCAACAAGGGATAGATGGATTCTTTTACTGTACTTTAACCAATGTTGATAAATGTTACTCTCCATTAGAATCCAAGGAGGAAACACTTACAGCTCTAACTCTCAGAAGGTGTGATATGACAGACTGCAGCTCATCACTGTAGTGTTTAAGTTCTGTAAATCTCCTGGGAATGCAAAAACAGATAGCAGATCATTAGCAATCAGGAACACAAACTGCCATAAACTGTATGACAGCTTCAGAATGGAACAGTTTAAGGAAAAGATTGACTTGTTTAAGTAGAATTATCTCTAGCTTCCTGAAGTAGCAGCCATCAGCTAAAATAAGGATTTGGCAGAACTCTTATTAATGGAAGCAAGAGTTGGTTGAGCAAAACGAGGCCTTGTTTAACCACTAGCCTGTTCAGTATTCCATTTGGTCAGTTGGAAAACAATTTATTTGGACAAAGAGATACTGGAATGAAATGTAGTACCCTCATTTAGGCACAATATTACATTTCAAGCACAAACCTCAGCAGTTTGAGACAGATGGAAAGCAATACACTGACTTAAGCTACCAGTGCAAAGCAAGGGCTACACATTCACAACATGGTGAATTAAGTTAAAAAATACAAGAACATAAAAATCAGCTATCAACAGAAAAAAATTGGCCCTTCTTAAACCCTTTTTCAGAAGTGCTTTTGGTACGGTTCTGTAGATAATGACCACATTAAAAGGGGGGGGGATCAGACCCTTCCCCAGGTAGTGCTGACTGTGGAATGCTTCTTGGAGCAAACACAGTTAATAAAAATTGCTGAAAGATAGTTAGCTTGGACAAGTTAGCTGTTTTCAAAGTGCAACTGCTTCTCAGCAAAATGAGTAGTTTAAGGGTGCAGGCAGATGTAAGAATTTAAGAGCAGTCAGAAGTAGTGTTGCTGGAACTCTCAAAAAAGAAGTCTCAACATTTATTTTTGCTAGCACACATTCATGAGCGCTTGCAGAGTTAGACGCAGAGTCCTTCAAAATTTAGGCTCAGCTCGACATGGGCTTGTTTTGACTCTGGCTACTACTGATTCCATCCCTTCCCTCAACTTACTCAGCTATGGCAAGGAAGGGCTTACAGTGCATCTGTAAATACTGCCACAGCATGCTCCAACAGAATCCAAAGGTTTCAGGAACCACAGGAAATGTTATCTATCACAGCAGTGCTTTCTTCAGCTGCACAACCTGTCAAGATTCTACCCAACCTACACTGCAATTAGGCTTGAAAAAAAGTATTCAACAGAAAACTTTTTTCAAAGCCAACTGCAGCAGGAGAGGGGAGAAGAAGAGACACAGACGGTTAAGTGCAGAAGTCTCAGGGGCACATCCAACACAGACCAGCAACTCCCTGTTCCAATCTAAAGCCGGAGACCCCACTGCTATGGGAAAAGTTGCCAAAAATAAAGGATGCGAGGTAGGCCCCATCATCAGGAACATGACAAGGCCCGAACTTTAGCAAAGGCATAGACTTTGTGACTTTGGTGTATGGGATGGGGGAGGAAGGAGTGTGTGGTTGATGTCACAGGTGTTATCTAGTACCAGCTTTCAGCTACATGCCCATGAAAGAACACTGTATGTTTGTACAGAACTCAGTGAAAATACTGTATAGCTAGCCCTACTGTTCTAAAACAATTCCACATCTGTCTCCACACTAAACAAATGATTCTCATTGCCTGAAAATAGCTACCATTACTGTTAACCACGTGCAAGATTAATATATCAGAAAAATGAGAGAATTCTCCCCTCAGTTGGAGTTTGTTGATTTTGGGTTTTTGCCAGCATTTGAAATATAAGGGAAAGGACTAACTACAGTCCAACTTCCCATTCTTATAGCAACAGGGGACAAAGAGAACTGAAAAAGAGTAAGCAAGCATGGCTGAAATAAATGTAAAAGTGGTCTAGGGAATTGAAGGGAATTAGAGAGCACTGCCTTTATCAGCACATGGTTCAGCCAACACAAGCAGAGACACTAATTTCATCATGCAATATCTTGCCATGTTCTGCATTTGCTTTTTGGAAAGTAGTGCTGGAGTTCTATTGGAAACTAACTAAAAGCTTTGAGCTTCGCAAATTTTGTTTTAAACCATGAGTGACTGGAGGGAAAGAGAGGGATTATGATGCAAGAAGAGAGTTTAATTAATGCATCACTGAGATATGCTTTACTTTCCATCAGCAGGTAACAACATTTTCATCATCCCTCTTTGTCGTTGCTTAAGACAGAAAGAGTTCTGTGCTTGGTTCAAGAACAACTGCAACAGCTAATATTTTGAAATGCTCGTTAGCAGTCAGTTTCAAATTATTAAATCAAAATGACTCTAGCTGAAAATATTTTAGTTACGACTATTTTAGTTCTTTTTACCAGTCAAAATTCCCAAGCCCTTCTCCTCAAAGTCTACTTCCTCTGCAAAAGACATGGAAAGAAATAGAGCCATAGCCAGTCACCAAACCATAAAGCAGAAGGGAAAGTTATGTTTTGTATTTGTTGGTTGTATTTGTGAGAGATCATTTTAACTAGTCATGAAGTCATTTGAATACTGAGTTGCAGCATAAATGAGGGGCTCCCAAAATCAGCCATGAAAAAATATCAAATTTGTAAGAGCTTTGCAGCACCATCCTATACATGTATACTCAGAAGTCCAATGGAGTTGAATTGGGCTCACTCCCAGTAGGGATAGGACAAGGGTGGGGAACCTGTGGCCCTCCAAATGCTGCTGTGACTCTAGCTTTCCGTCAGCCCCAAACAGTATGGCCAATGATCAGCACACCACTTGCACTTACATATTTTTGCATGCTCTATACTCTATTCACAATAAAGCAAAAGTTGGGCTTCCAGCTGCATCATTACCACATTATTCCTTTCACCCCTGGGTTTTCCCCTTTACTTTGGGAAAGCATAAGGATTTATTAGTAGATATACTGTGGTCATCTCAATGACATACTATGACATTTAGAAAGCCTATCTGCTTACAGTTATCATTGGGTGGACATATGTCAAGGGAGGAAAGGGAGAGGTGCATGTGTAGGAAATTATTACTAGGATGCAGGAGCATTTTCTGTATGTAAACAAAAAGAACAACAGCACTCTTTTAAAGAGTTGGGAGAGGGCAGAGAAGAAGCCCAAGGGATTTGGTAAAGGGAATGAGGATCACCTTTCAAATTTACATTGGGTGCTCTTTGGAGATAGGCTCAATAAACCAAGAGTGAAGGGAGAGAGACACCTCCCGCCCAAGGAAGAGCTGTGAGTGGTGAGAGACTCTGCATTGGCCAGCTGGTAATGCATTTTTCCACCTGCCTTGCCCTACCCTCCAGTAATGGGGGTGGGGAGAGCGTGTATATGAACTTAACAGTGCTTAGTTCATCTTTTGCTTGCTATTTTGTTAATGTTGTTAATTTTTTTTATAGATTATAAATGCCATATTGATTTGTTAATCATATGACTTTTGCTTTAATTGTGATGTTTGGCTTGTTTTAGTTGTTGCTTTGTTATAGACTAGCATACTATTACTATTACTATACTATTGCTATTTTTAATTATTCTGTATGATTTATCCTGTACTTATGATGTTCTATTATGTTCTATCATATTATTGTTATTTATTGTTTGTAAGCCACTTTGGGATTCATCTGAATGAAAAGCGGCATAGAAATGTAATAAACCAAACCAAACCAAACCAAACCAAACCAAACCAGAGTGTATATCAACAAGGAGGCGGCCTTGTAAGCAAATAAAAAATATTTACACATTAACTGTAACTCCCAGTTGCAACACAAACTAAAAACACACACAACACACTTACCTGTCTGGGTTTTTCACTCTGAATGTTGCATTAAGGGCTTTTAACCTAGAATCTGCCTAATGAAGAACACACAAGACACTAATTTTATTCACTTAAATAAATTTAAAACACACATTTCAGAAGATTATCACCAGAATAAAATATGGTATCACTTGTGATTAAAAATGTACTAGAAGCAGTTATTGCAACAATATTTCAAGTTACATTTGAGTATAGAGGCCTAGCTATTACGTCACAAAACTTCTATGAACAGAAATGGGAAAGCTCAGTTGAGACTATTAATCTCAGGGTCGTGAGCCCCACGTTAGGTGAAAAATTCCCTTCCAACTTTACAATTCTATTCTTCAAATCTCTTTACAATATTATGCCATAACTTTCAGTTACCAAAAATTAATTTTGAATATTGCTCCCCTCACATTAAATTATGAAGCTGCAAATTAGGCTTACCCTTTGACAGAATGTCACACATTATAATAAAAAGGAAATAATTACCTTTAGCTGAAATCCTGTTTCATTTACCGTCTCCTTCCATCCACCTTCCTAGAAATGGAAATTTCATTTCAACTTTAATTTCAATTTCATTTTTCAATGCATTATAAATGTGTGAGTGCTGCCTCTGTAACACCACTGGTCCAACACAAAAAAGGGCTAGCATTTTACTGTATTGTGTTTTTAAGCTACAGTAAGCTGCCCTGAGTGGGCACTAGGACAATGGGATAGAAATGTTTATATAAATAAATGGGCATCTGCATATATAAGACAGGCTTGCAAATAAATCCACAAGAGCTACCAGCCCACAGAACTTTTCATTATCCCATCTGCTCATGCTTACCAATTGTTTAAAAAACCCACCTCTGCTCCAATTTACAATGATTTCCTATCTGTCACCTGGAATCAATTTCTACCCACTTCATATGAGTAGGCAAATGGGTATTTACCAGTCTGGTATAAGAGCCAGGATATGCATTACTTCCTTCATTATTCTCATAAAACACATTCCAGCAATGCCTGTTCAGAAATCTGAAGGCTCTCTGGTGGCTCCATGCAGAAAACGAGTCAAACTCAGGAAGAGAAGAGTTAATGGCAGTTCTGATATTTTTATTTTAAAAGATTTATCAACTGCTCACATTCTAAAATATCATAGTAGTGTACAGAAAACTATTGCTCTATCCAGTTACTTCTGTGGCCATTAATCTTTCCCATTTCACCCTTTTCCCAACAGCTAGAAAAGACCAATCACCAGAAAAATAACAGAGCAGGCTAGCAGCCCTCCCTTTTCAGTTATGACATCGAGACACTTCAGCTTTGCCTACAGGGCAAATGCAATAAAGAATCCTGAAAATCTTTCAACAGGCAGGACTGGGCGGCTATTTATATGGATTTGATATACTACAGAACAAGATGAAAACGGGGCGCTTCCATTACTCAAATTCAACTATCAAAAGCCTACAGTAGATTTTTCTTGTTACAGTATCCTGCCCAATGCACTGCTGGCCATCGGGCAATGGCTTTTCCCACCTGCCTTGTCCCACCCTCCAATCCTAGGAGATGTTTTCAGACTATGACTTTAAGAACAGGAGAAGCAGCTGGGAAGAGAAACGAAGACTTAAGGTATTTAAAAAAAAAAAAAACCAACAATTTTATAAGTTATGTGTCTTTGTTTTTCAATTTGATCCTTTTTACATGGTTTTGTATGTACTGTGGCATTTTATGCAGTGTGACTTGCTGTTTTTAAATTGACTATAGTTTAGTAATTATTTATTGTTATTGTTAGTGAATTTCTGTTTATTATTTGCTGATATTTAATTTTATTGTTTTCTATTACATTCTAATGGATTACTGAATATTACTTTATTTGATATGCGTTGTTTTTTTAAAATTTATGTTTTCATTATGACTTTTTTGTTATAAGATGTGTGATCTTTGTTGCATATTTTCTTCAGCTTGTAAACCACTTTGTGTATAGCAGTATAGAAAGATGGTATACAAATTAAAGGTGAAATGAAACAAAGTTATCTCCTTTCCAAAAAGTCCAGGAAACTTTCAGAAGAAGCACTCCAGTATGTCCATGTAGTATTCACTTACGTACTGTTGCTAACGAGATATCTGCTTGATGGTGAGAAGAAGCCATTTCCAGCACAACAGAAGAGAGGCAACAGAGGCCAACATCAGGTGAACAAGGCCTGACAGATTTCATTAACCGTATCCAGTAATCAGTTTAAGAGTTGAAGTGCATTACACTAATGTTTATTTTTCAATTAAACTGAAGGATCAAATCCAAGCAACTAGGGGAATAAAACATCTATCCCCTAAAAGTGGACTGGAAAATAAACCAGTAAACAACAGGAACATGAGTAGAAGTAATATTACATGCTTTAAACAAAAAACAGGCTTCTATTCGATGTCTATAGTTGTTGGATCTCAGACAGAGCAATGCAGATATTTGCCTTGTACTGTATTAGACCACTAGTCCACTTAACTCAGTATTGCCAACAGTGCAGGGCTGAGAAAGAGTCCTGCATGAAGTCCCAAATATCTGTTCTAGTCAGTGTAGACTCTACACTAACTGGCAACAGATTTCCAGAACTTCACACAGGTGTTTCCTACTCAAAGAGAAGCCACCAATTGAATCTAGAACCTTTTGCAAGCAAAGCATGCACTCTGTCATTGAGTTACAGCCCCACAATTCTTACATAATCTGATGCATTTATCATGAATTAGAATTAAGGTGGGAAAGTTTTTTAAAAAATCCTGCAGACAGAATTAAGGTACCTTGGTTAAAAATGCGTTAAAAATCTTCTCCTGACAAAGAATGGGATGTGAAGCCACCCGCAAAAGGAAGTTTTCCAAGCCAATTCTTCTTCTTTCCACAAAATCTGGATCCATGTTATCTGCTGCTAGCTTATGCCAAACAAACTCTGCCTGTGAAACAAGGGGATGTGTTAAGAGCATAATTGTGTATACTTCACACTAAGATAGTGTTTTCCATTTCTACAAATTATGTGAAGTATATAAGCAGCTATGTTTGCTTTACAAAATTTATTCTGGGGCAAAGGCACAGAAACCTTATGCTCTGGTAACTGAAAATGCTGCTACAGTTCAGTTCCTCAGTCTTGAAATTTCACTAGGCACTGCCCATACTTGTGTAAACATATCTTCATAACCTTCTGAGGTCACCAGCTTTTAGGGGATCCTGGGTATATTTGGAATGTTGAGTGTGTGCTTTGAGAACCACATCTTCTGGCTGCTTCTCTCCCTATTAACCCAGGTCTCTCTTATATATGCCCCAGAAAGAGAGAAAGCACACATACAACACTTGTTTTTTCCTTCTGTAGTTTGGGTAAAAGCTGGATCTAGTAGTACTGCGTGATCTTACATGGAGTCCACCCAAAACCCACCAAATTAAGGTTTATGTTGGTAGACAGCAAAATAAAAATAGGTGTCAGTAATAAAACAATAATGATGCAAGGCATGAGTGATCATTATTATCATTATTTTACATTGGATGACAACAAAACCACCATCAAATCACAGAATACATCTACAGCCATATATCTGACCTATGAGTTGATGGTGATTTTGAGAGAATTCCTAGTAAAACGGAGGATCTGTGCTGTGGATCTGCATTTTTGCACCACAGCAGCACTGAAAAGCACTGGATCCATGATTTTCTTACAGCTTGGTCAATGAAAACAGAAATCATGTGTGATATAATGGTGGTCTGATGAGAAACTTGTAAAAAATAATAATAATACAAGAGGATCCGTTTTACTAGATCCAATGTATGTACATGTGCCCCCCCCTTTGATTCCTGTGGCACCCCTGGTTGCTACTCCTGGTTTCTCCATTTTTCTCACCTGTTTCCCATACTGCTCCCCTTTCCCTCCTAACTCCCACAGATTACCAAACTTTGTGTTCAATTCCTGATCTAAGCATTAAAAAGCACATAAAGCTGAAAAAGGAAGTGGGAAGTAGTGTTGCTCTTCCAACTTCTTCATTTAGTCTTATGTACTTTTAGAATAAAACACAGTACCCATCCACATCACATGACAAAAGGGGGCAGTAAGCATGTCTATATATGGTGGTGGGGAGGCACAGAGGCTTTGCCAAGGAAAATCTACAAGGGTATCATTGTTCCCATGGACTCCACACTGGCAACCCCAAAAGGCTGCTTTAAAAAACCCCAGCACAGTACAATACTGGATGAATGCTAGTGTGGATATTGCGTCAAGAAAGATGGAAAAACAGAGTGAGATGAAGTTGCAACATTTTCTTACCCTTTTTTCTGGCAAAGGTGGTACAATAACATGTGGGTAGTTAACTAGCAAATAATTCCTCAACAATTCAAATTCACTGTATCGCCTCCAAAGAGAATCTGGGGGAGAACATTGCCCTTCAGCCTGCGACTCCACAGCCCTGAAAGACATCAGATCATAATTTTGAAGAGAGAATGCTAAAGATCAGTACAAGATCTTAGTCTTCAAGCTATACACAATTTGCTAAGAAATGTTATTTTGTGGGTTTTGCAATGGCCTTTATAGAGATACTATATGGGGTTCTGAACTGTGGGAAAACAAATAATGCCAAAGATTCCAAATGTGACGTTTCACTGGTATTGCTTATATGAACCTTTTAAAAATTCAGTGGTCGTTCTTACCTTACTAAGTGCTTCTGGCCATTTTTGTATATCCGGTGTATTTACTTCATTTAAAATGTTTCTATATTTTAGTGCTAGATTGAGTTGTGAAACAGTGTACGTATACATAAAGCAAGAAGTACCATAAGCTGGAACAGAAACAACTATAATGATATGCACCATGTTAAATATTCACCTAAAATGTTACTGAGGTTCCATGCCTATGATATAACATACATATATCAGGATATGTACACTCTTGGCTACTATTGGGAAGCTGACATCAAGCTAGCAGGGAAAGCAAAGGAATATGGAAAATGCAAATTTTGGCTTTGCTAGCATGACCAGCCAAAAATGGTAAGCACTTGAGTTAAATATATAAAATGGATGGCATCCAATGCAGTGAAAGTATGCTCAGACACAATGGAAATTCTGCCTCCCTTTCTTCCCTACTGCTGTCCTGTAAGACTCTCCTGTCATTGCAGTAAATACAATGAAGAGACAGTGGGAACCTGTATCTGTGGTCTTGCTTGGTACTTTTATTTATTTTTTAGCAAAAGCATAGGTTCAGAAAGAGAGATTATAATGGAAGGCTGAGATTCTGCACTACAATGGAGACAAGGTAGAGAAAATTGCAGGTATTTTTATTCTTGAAGAATATTTTCCCATCTGGCTGCATTAAGTGGCCATAAAATATCACTAATGTGAGAATACTTCTCCCCAGGAGGTTTACTCCACAAAAGGAAGTTAAACCCACAAAAGGTACTCATTATGCTGAATGCCTTCATCATCATTTGATTCTTGCAGCCACATTATAAACTTCATCTCTAAACACAAGTTCTGCAATCCCTGCTTCAATTAAGATGATAATCACTTGCTGACATTTGGTCTAACTTTTCAATTTATTATTGGTTTTGAAACATTACGATGCTTGTCAAGTGTTCTGACAAGAAAACCATATGCTTTCCCACTTAATAAAGCAATAACAATGGTCCTTGCCATGAGCTGAAGCAAGATGCCTGGGGGAAAAGTTAAGGAAAAAGTTATACCTCTGAATTTCCACCATTTAATGGTGTAAGTGATTAAGATACTCTAAACCCACATTTAGTTACCTTAGTGAGAAATGCCAAACTGAACCAATGGGTGGAGAAGATCCGTCAATTCTCATTGCTATATAAAACTAACTATCTGAAAATGGGCCGTTAAACAGAAAGAACCTATAAATCAGTAAAACACAAGAAGGACATTGTTTATTTCCCAATTAAAAAAAACACCTTTTGACTGGATGACTTACATGGTTAGGCCTGGTTCACACACAAGTTTACAAATGAATTATTCGATGTTTATAAGGGGGCATAGGCATATTACCATTATTCCATGAGAATAAAAGTTACGTTTTGCCGAATACTTCGCCAAATGATTGTATTTGTGTGCTTTTCTCCAAAGAAGACTATATTTAAGGGATCCAGTAGTCCAACGGCTATTTAAAATCCTTCTAGACCAGCATCCTGGTAAATATTATAGGTGCCCAAAATTATTTGAATATGAAATACAGAAAAGGGTATTTGACTGCTAAAGCAGACAGATAAACAATGAATAAAGGATAATGCAGCAGGTCCTTCCCACCTTAGGATCTGTGTTTTTTACCTACTCATAAATCTCTTTTCTCTTCCTTGCTCCACTGAAGTTGTGAAAAGGCTGGCATATCAAAGGAAATGATAAGAGCTGTCCAATTCTCTACTTAAATTAGGAAGAACTTAAGTACTTAGTAAGATATTTGAAAGGCAGTCCAATATAATAAACTCCATACTTTAGCATAAGAAGAGGAATTTTACATTGACAAATAGGTTGCACACAACTGTAATCTAGAGGTGTCAAGCAAAAGGAAAAAAGAGTGGAGTCTCTTATTAGTTACTCTCAACATGCTTTTGTAAACTTTGTTTTAAAAAAAAAGCCAAACCCAATACTCCTCATTTCTAACACACAAACAATTCAATACACTATAACCATTTCTGCCACACTGTTTATGCTTGCCTCATTGCTCTATATACAAACCCAAGCACACACCAAAAGTGAATAACGAACAGCAGCAATATGGGAAAACAAGATGTATATTATACCCTGTAGAACAATTACAACTTGTTTCATTTCCTTAATGTTCAACAGTCAAGAGACTATCCTAGTACCCTTTGGCATGGGGAGGGTCTACTGGGAAGCCCATTTGAGACCACTGGATGTAAGTTCTCAATTTTTACTGCCAACCATGACTCTTTCAGTCCTTATTACTATCAAGCAAGTCTTCAAACCTCCTCTTCCCCTAGGATAGTTTTTATTTCACAGATTTATGTGAAGATGATTTAATAAAGTTACCAGCAAGACCAGGGAATCAGCGAAACAGCTACAATTCTGCCTCTGTTAGCATTCAAGTTAGCAATTCTCTTATACAGATAGATCCTTTTAACTAGTCCTGTTCTGACCCAATGTGCAGATCACTTGTAATAAAGACAGCTTGTTAATATTTTTTGGATCGTTAAAAAACATTTAGATTTTGTTATTTTAATTGATTTTAAAATAAACGCCCTTCCAGCAGATGTCAAAGCGATAAACAACTACCTGACATTCAGAAGACATCTTAAGGCAGCCCTGTTCAGGGAAGTTTTTAATGTGTGATATTTTAGTGTATTTTTGGTTTCTATGGAAGCCGCCCAGAGTGGCTGGGGAGGCCCAGCCAGATGGGCGGGGTATAAATAAATTATTATTATTATTATTATTATTATTATTATTATTATTATTATTATTATTAAATTTTTATTCTGGTGTTTTAAATCGCAGCAGATCTAGCCTCTCTAACTGCACAGAGCTAGCAAAGGGCACATGTTACTTAAGAAATTCTTAATATGTTTAAATTCAAGTAACTTGGAACCTTAACAGATCAATCCTGTCTACTCAGCAGCAAGTCCTGCTGAGTTCAATAAAGCCTACTTCCAGGTAAGTGGATATAGGATAGCAGTCTAAGTGACTACTCATGAAACACTGGGAACTCAGCAACTGCAGATAGGAAGCATCATGACCACATTTACTATTAGGGGAAGGCTGGAGAATCTTTTTCCTGCTGCGGCTACATTCCCTCAGTGATTATGTGCCAGGAGTCTTACACCAGCAGTGGGCAGGACAGAAGCCAGTGACAAGTGGTACTAGAGCAAAAGTAGGCATGACTGTTCCTTTTCTCTCTCTTTGTGCCCACCTCTTCTCCCACCTTCCTCTCCCCTGTCACCCTTCAGCCTGCCCCCAGTCACCCTCCTTGCCACACAGAAGAAATTAGTGCAAGGGATACATGAAATTAAGCTGACGGTAAAAAATTGCCTGTCCCTGTATTAGACAAATAAGGGATCTTATTTTAAAACTGAAAAATCTACAAGTTACTGATTTAACCCATTCACATTCAAAGCAAAACTTATCCACACTACATTTTTCTGAGTATATCAACTTTAGTACAGTGGTGCCTCGCAAGACGAAATTAATCCGTTCCGTGAGGCTCTTCGTATAGCAGTTTTTTCGTCTTGCGAAGCAAGCCCATTGACAGCTTGGCGAATTAGCGGTTTAGCGGCTTTTAGCGATCAGCTGTTAAGCGGCTTATCAGCGGATCAGCTGATAAGCGGCTTAGCGGCTTAGGAAAAGGGGGGAAAGGGAAAAAAAACCCGCAGGAACTCGCAAGACATTTTCGTCTTGCAAAGCAAGCCCATAGGGAAATTCGTTTTGCGAAGCGCCTCCAAAATGGAAAACCCTTTCGTCTAGCGGGTTTTCCGTCTTGCGAGGCGTTTGTCTTGCGGGGCACCACTGTAAATTTAACCTAGCTTTGGAGGTTTATTTTTTAGTGATGGAGATACAATGGGCTGATCACCATATATTGATTTTATATTATCATCCAGCACTGAACTTCAAGAAACAAACAAACAAACAAACAAACAAACAAACAAGAAAGGACTCTCTTATTTCCAGCAGTCAGAATTAGCCACTGCTCTCGATCTCCAGTTCAAAATAATCTTAGATAAGCAAAGCTGATACAAAATTCATTTATAATAAGGGCTTAAGCAATTCACCAATATTGCTAATTAATAAGATACTCTACCATCTGCGCCACAGTGTAGCTAAAAGGTCAACAGGGTAGCAAGGCAGTTTTTTCAGCAGATGAACAGGACTATTAGGATTGAAAACAATAGTCTAGAACGCTCATTTTATTGAACAGAGAAAAATAGTACCTGTGTATTATTTGCAAAAAAATAAATAAAGCTGTGTTAGAGAGGGTGCTACAGTAAGCCTGAACAGCTTGGTTAATAATGTACAAAGGGCCACAACAGTCAACCAACATTTATATGCAAATGCTTCCAGAATGCGTGGTCAGCTAGCTATGTTGAGCTTATATATGACTACTGATACTAGCATTTTGAATTCCAGTCAGTAGAGTAACTAAACAAGAAGAGACACAAAGATTAAATCTATACAATCTATTTCAGAATACTAAACAATTCTGTGGAATACATACAACCCTCGGCTCATAGATTCACCTACAAGTAGGCTAATATGAATTGTCCTTCAAGTATATGTTTCCGTAGTCATCCAAAAGCAGCCATAGAATACTGCAATGTAACTGGCCCTTAAACTACTGGAGAAGAGCCAATCAGATAACTAACCTTGGTTGAATGCTCTTTTACCCACCTTGTTTCCACGAGGTAAGCAGTGTAAGTTTCCTGCATGTTCATGGCATTCCGTCCAGTCCGTTTCTCTGCTTCTGCAACACTAATTTCTATTTTCTTCAATAAGCAATCTTCCATCATCTTTTTACGGAGAGAGAGGATATTAGTAAGCATTGCACAAGACAAAAACAACTATCAACTCCTTTTGAATTCTGATTCTTCAAAAGGGCAGAGAACAATTTAGTTTCGTACTCTTCATTGGTGCCAACAATATGAAGGGAGAGGTAGGCTGTATGCCGGAGCCGCCTTCTACTTTCTGGATCCAGCACAGATTCAGTTCCTGGAATAGCCAGGCTAACTTCCTGGTGAAAGAATGGCCGTGTAAGTATAGGTCATTAAGGTAACAAAGGAAGTGACTTTGTGGTAATCGGAGAAGCAAGACCCTCTTGGGGTATTAATGCTGTGAGCCCCTCCATAGTAGGCCCAGGTTGCATATATGTGTAAATAAACCATATATCATAAAGACACTAGAGTCTCTACTGTACCTCATTCTGAAGGAATCAAGAACCCTGGGTAAGTGTGTAGAACCTGTGGAATCTCATACCACTCAAGATATTGGGGTAGTGTGCAACAGATTGTTAGACTCTAACCCTAACATTATAGTCTTAGTCTTCTGCTTTAACTATATCAGAAAAACTGCCATAGTACCCTATTTGTCTTTTAACTACACCAACAATGAGCAATGGTAGGTAGGTGCATACTGTACACTGAAGCTTATGGCACAGCAGAAGCTTTCTCATATTGTACCACATGCTATTCTTATGTGGAAGAAAATAAAGAATTAAAAATGGGGGACTTTCCAGCATTCTCTTTGTGTTTCTGCTTGCTTGGACTGTCATAAAGTTAATACACTTCTTACATACAATCTTGCCAGTGAAGAGCTGCTTCAGCTATTAAGTATTAAAAAGGAAAGCTCCACATGTACATGTGGAGAGGAGTCATGACTGGCTGTGCCTCCTCGCCATATATGCACCATTTATGTGCAGTACTTCAAATATGACAGCAAGTACACATACTGTATGCTCAGTGATAGGTGAAGTAGCCATAATCCTACTTTTTCACCTTAGTCTGTTAGCTTCCCAATCCTTATCCCCTCCTTAAATGCTGGTGCTCATGTGCATGTTCACAATCACTTAGTTCAAATGTTGCTACCATTTCATATCCACAAGCCAGCTGGTATAAGATGTCCCTCTCTTTCATATAGTATATTTCAGTCCCAATTTTTGTCACTAAATAGCCAAGCCAGATAGCAAAATAAGTTAAACTAGACAGAACTAGATCAAATGGACCAAAAATACAGCAGGGCAGCCCTGTATAGGGAAGTTTTTAATGTTTGATGTTATGCTTTTATACTTGTTGGAAGCAACAAAACCGATGGGCAGGGTGGTACTACTACTACTACTACTACTACTACTATATTTCAGTTGATCATTAGAATGGGTTATGGGGTGTTAGCAGAATGATAGTACCTATGGAGGGGGACACATTGTGCTCCTTCTTGGGTAGTTAATCCCCACCCTACACTCAGTTCTCATCTGTGGCTCTGGGTCAGCATGCAATAAGACCCAAACACAGGGAAACAGCTTCAAGTGGCTGGTTAAACTAGGTAAAGATAGCTGAGGGATCTCAACCCCTCAGTGAGTTAAGGACTTCCTTGCATGTGTAGACAGGGTCCGACAGATTGAGCGGATGGGACGAATAGTGGGTCCAAAGGTCAATAAGGTAGTTTCTGCACAAGTAAGGGTCAAATGGGGCTCGTCACCCTGGGAAGGTTGAAACCAAGGAAGCTTACTTCAGAGTACACATGCCATAAGTGGTGCTGTACATTACCACAAGTAATACAGCACCACAAGTGGTGCTTTAAATTAAGCCTTTCCTTGAATACACACACTAGAGTAATAGGTTTCAGCCTATTTTGATTCAGGGTCTACCTTTAACCAAGGCATGAATCTGGGAACCCACTTACAGTTTTAAAGTATATATTTGTACGGCAGTAGTGCAGCTCTTGCAACCCACCTCAGAACATGCCATGACCCTGAAGTGGCTCCTAGCTCGCCAGCTAAAGACCAATGCAACAGAGCGCCGTGGCAAGCCACCTACTCCAGTTAGTATTACTTATTCAATTTGCATTATCGTCCTTCATCCAAATATCGCAACACAAAAACACGAAAGGAGGCACAAAATATATAACAAAGCAGAAATGAACCAGGAACACGGAGATGGTGGTGCCATGCAAAGTGCTCTGCACACTCTGGTTACGTACAGTACTTAATTTGTTCCGGAGGTCTGTTCTTAACCTGAAACTGTTCTTAACCTGAAGCACCACTTTAGCTAATGGGGCCTCCTGCTGCCGCCGCGCCACCGGAGCACGATTTCTGTTCTCATCCTGAAGCAAAGTTCTTAATCCGAGGTACTATTTCTGGGTTAGCGGAGTCTGTAACCTGAAGCGTATGTAACCCGAGGTACCACTGTACTGCCAAGTCTTTACCATCGTTATTGTCAACCCCTGAATCCCTAGGAGGGTTAAGAGGAGGACGGCAGTTCTGAGGGCGCTGAGGGAATTTCGTTAACAATGACGGATACAGTAGACTCTTTATTTGCATCAGCCACTAGCCATAGCAATAAAATGAAATGTACTGAAGAGAAGAGGTAAAAACTTTGGGGGTTTACATTAATAATCAAATAATAGATCTTCTTCTAATTGCCCCCGCAATTTGATTTCGTTAACCGTGACAGAGGAGAGGGGTTTCAGCTGAAGAGGCTTTCCTCACCTGTGCACGCTCAGCTGCACCTGCCAGAACTCCCAGCGGAGAGAAACTCTTTAGAGCCCAGAGGTTCCCCCTCCCCCTCCCTGCTTCTCAACGGTTCACGTCCGCGGGACCCCCTCCCTCCCACCCACCCACCCACATACATCATGCAACTAACCCTCCCGAGTCCCCACCCCAGCCCCCCAGCTCAAGCCCAGCCTCCCCCTGCCCCCCACCCACCCCCTTTCCCGCCCTCTCAGGCCCTCCACCAACACCCCCGCCTCTTCTCCTGCCGCCCTTCCCCTTCTCAGCCGCCTCCGCCGGGGAAGCGGGACTAGGGCGAGGGCCGCGGCCTAACTGCCCTCCTGGTCCCCGCGAGCGGCGCAGCTCCCCCTCACCGCGTAAGTGGCCGGGGAGGCGGCCGCCGCCGCCGCCTCGTCGTCTTCCTCCTCCTCAGGCCCGGGGCCTCCGGGAGACTCGGGCTCCTCGCCTTCCTGGCTGCTGGTGCTGCTGGTGCTGCCGCCGCCTCCGCCGCCGCTGCTGCTCCCGCCGCCAGGGCTCTCGGCACCGGGATGCTCCATGGAGGACACAAGGGGGGAAAGGGACGCGGAGACTCCACCGCGCAGGCGCGGAAGGCTCCCTGACTGAGGTAACTACGCGGAAGGCGGAAGGTGGGAGTAGGCGGGGAGAAGGGGGCGTGTCTTCCCCGATAGATGGTACAGTAGTCAGTCTCTCTCTCTCTCTCTCTCTCCCCGCCCCCCTAAGCCCAAGCCCTTTCATGCAGCTCTACTGAAAACGTGAAGTGGAACGCGCTCCTTGAGAAGGAGTAGTACCCGCTAGTATGCTCTCTCTCCCGCCCCAGACCTTCCTTGGAGGTTTTAAGCAGAAATCTGTCATGTTGAGATCCCTCGCACCGCAGGGGGTTGGGCTAGATGACTCTCGGGGTCTCTCCCAGCTCTACTATTCTGTGATCGTATGGTCCTCGGCACCACTAAGGGGAGATTTGCACCGCTTGATCACCCGGGTGCTGTGCATGTTTCGGTGGGACTTTGCTAGCATCAGTGGTCACTGACTTGAAGCCTGTACTGTATATCTTGTTGCGTGCATGTTGTTGCTCAGAAGTTGCGTCTTGGCAAATCCCAGTGGGGCTCGCAAGCAGCCTGACTCATTGGCTACAGTGAGAGATACTCTCCTTGGGTAACTTCCGCCCCACCGACGCCTCCCGCCGTGCAGGTTTTTTTTTGCATGTCTAATCGAAGCTCCGGAAGTGAATTCCACCTTATTTGGTGGGGCTTACTATCTAGTAAACGTGTTTAGGCTTTATGTGTTTTCTCAGGCTGTAATAAGATATACTGTTGAAATATACTCAGTCGCAAAGTGATTTCATGCTCTTTATTCAGCTCATAGTGGTGAGGAGGAATGAATGAAAGTCCCCTCACAGTATCTGCTTTATATACATTATTTACACAATGGTCTGCACATGATTGGCTAATTCTGGAATTCTACTGTAAGCCAATCAGGTTGTGGATTCACTTATATCTGGAGCATGATTGGGTGGTTCCTGCCAACCAATCATACTGCTGCATTGTTCTAGGACCAATCAGACTGCTGCAATTTGGATCCTATTGAACTCAGTACATAACACCCCTCCCCTCTAAGTTCCAGTCCTGCCCGGGAGGTCCTCGAGGTACGCCGGCGGCCTACATGTGCGTTGCGGCCTGTGCTGTTCCCTGGTCCGGGGTTCAGGTTCTGGCTCATGTTCCAAGGATGCTGGCTGGGATGGACCTGTTTGGTCTGGCGCAATCGGCTCACTCAGTCGTGGTTCTGGTTCCGGTGTCCTTTCGGCCTCGCGGGTCCTCTCTGCATTTACTGATTCTGCCTCTCCTGCTGGCCCCTCCTGCTCTATGGGCCTCACTGCCCCTCTGTTCCCTTGGGACTCCTCTGACCTGTCCTCCTCCTGGTTTTCTCCCGGGAATCGTCGCCGTATCTGGTCGCAGTGGCGGCGCCAGCATTGCCCCCCATCCGTTAGCACCTCGTACAACACGGGGCCAGTGACCCTGGTGACTGTGGCGGGTACCCATGCTGGGCCTGCCCCAAAATTCTTTGCATACACTGGGTCCTGGGCCTTGAGGGTCCGGGGGTTCCTGCCTTCCCCCACCACTACCTCATCCTGAGCTCTATCGGGGTGAAGGCGGTCCAATCTGATTGCAAGGCGCCGACCCATTAGTAGTTCAGCGGGGTTCCGGCCAGTCATTGAGCTGGGGGTGCTGTGCTGTGCTAGGAGGAATGTGGCAAGGCGGTACTCCCAATCCCCTTGCGTCATGCGGCGAAGGGTGTCCTTGGTGGTCCGCACCATGCGTTCTGCTTGGCCATTGGTGGCAGGGTGGAATGGCGCCGAACGGATGTGGCGGATGGCGTTCTGCGCTGTGAAGGTTTGGAATTCTCCTGACGTAAATGCAGTCCCGTTGTCTGAGACGAGAGTGTCAGGGAGCCCGTGGGTTGCAAACAGCCTGCGTAGTACCCGGATGGCTGCGGATGTAGAAGTGGACGGTACCAGTGCGGCTTCCAGCCATTTGGTGTAGGAGTCCACCACTATGAAGAATGTTTTCCCCTGAAAGGGGCCAGCGAAGTCCACATGCAGGCGTGACCATAGTGCTCGGGCGGACTCCCAGGACTGGACTGGGGCCCTTGGGGGATCTGGGCGGGATTCTTGGCAGGCCTGGCAGTGTTTGACCCAGGCCTCTATCTCTCCGTCAATCCCCGGCCACCATACATAACTCCTGGCAAGGGCCTTCATTCTTACTACCCCTGGGTGTGTCTCGTGTAGGGCTGTGAGGACCCTTTTGCGGAGGGGCTGGGGAACAACGACCCTGCTTCCCCATAACAGGCACCCCTTGTGGGCCAACAGTTCATGTTTGCGGGTTGTGTAGCCAGCGAATTCTAGCCCAGGGCTGCTGCTGGGGAAGGAAGGAATGGTAAAAGTTCAATAGTCCCAAGAAGGCCTGAAGTTCAGTCTTGCTCTTGGGCACTGGGGCATCACAAATGGCCCGTACCTTGTCCCCAGTCGGGTGGACCCCTTCTGCGTCCACCATAAATCCCAGAAAGTCCACCTGAGGCACTCCTAGTAGACATTTTTCCCGCTTCACCTTGAGACCCGCCATCTGGAAACGGTGCAGAACGGTGCGGAGGCGGTCCTCAAACTCCTCTGGTGTGGGCCCGGCAATCAACACATCATCGAAGAAGGGGGTGATGCCAGGAATCCCTTTAAGGAGCGAGTCCATTAGATTCTGGAATATGCCTGGTGCCACACTGACACCAAATTGCAGCCGCTTTACCCTGAACGCTCCTCTGTGCGTCACAATCGTCTGTGCCTCTGCTGTGGCCTCATCTACTGGCAGCTGTTGATATGCTTGGGCCAAGTCCAGCTTGCCAAAAATTTTTGACCCAGCCAGGGTGGCAAGGACATGGCTGACCACTGGCACTGGGCATGCATGGGCCGTGAGGGCCTTGTTTATGGTACATTTGTAGTCTGCACAGATGCGGACCGAACCATTAGGCTTGACGGGTGTGACGATTGGGGTTTCCCAGGGGGCATTAGGCACCGGCTCCAGCACTCCTTGCTCCACGAGCCAGTCCAATTCCTCGTCTATATGGGGTTTCAGGGTGAACGGGACCCGGCGGGCCTTGAGCCTGACCGGTCGTACTGCGGGGTCAAGCTGTAGAGCAATGGGGGGGCGCATACTGTCCCAATTTCCCATCAAAAACCCCTGGAAATTCCTTGCATATGGCATCCACGTCCACTTGTAAGGTAGTGTGGTTCACCCCGGTGATGGCTAGCCCCAGTGGTCCAAACCATGCCAATCCCAGTAAGCTAATGTAGGGGCCCTTGACCACAAGCAAGTCCAGTTGCCGCGTCCGCCCTCGGTATTGCACCCTGAAGGTCCCCACCCCCATTGTGGGGACCTTACGTTTCTGGAAGTCCCGGAGGGTGAATGGGGCCGGCCTGAGTTTGGAACCCCCAGTAGGACACAGTTTCCTTAAGGTCCTTGCCGAGATTATGGATAGAGTTGAACCCGTGTCAAGCTCCATGCGGCATGGGGCCCCCTCTATCTGTACCTCTACATAAATTTTCTCTACGTTGGGGTGGGGCAACTGGTATACCTGGAAGTCCGTGAGCTCCGTCGAGTTGCCTTGGTGCGTTGGGCCCCGGGACCTGGGGCTCTTGGATTGGTCATCTGATGCCTGGCGTCGGGTGGGCCGAGCTTGACACACCCGGGCGATGTCTCCCGATTTTCTGTACTGCCTGCACTCTGCGTTGCGGAAACGGCAGGTCCTCCTCTCGTGACTTTCCCTGCAGCTTGCGCAGTTCCCTCCTTCTCCTCGAAGCAGCTGTGGTATGTGGGCTGCTTGAGTGCGCTGCTGTACTCGGTGCACCTCCTCCCTGTCAGATCCTTAGTCGTCGGTGAGGTCTTCGTGGTGGACCCTCAGTTGAGATGGCAGGCTCGGCCGTGCCTCTTGCGTCGACCTCTTGGCAGCTTCCATTGCCAGGCCCTCCTCCAGAGCGACCTGGAACGTTAGGTCCTTCTTAGCATAGAGGCATCGTTGCAGCTTCTCATCCTTCAGGCCACCGACGAGGCGGTCACGAAGCATGTTCTCCAGCTCTGAGAATAATAATAATAATAATAATTTATTATTTATACCCCGCCCATCTGGCTGGGCCTCCCTAGCCACTCTGGGCGGCTTCCATAAAAACCAAAAATACAGTAAAATATCACACGTTAAAAACTTCCCTAAACAGGGCTGCCTTAAGATGTCTTCTGAATGTCAGGTAGTTGTTTATCGCTTTGACATCTGCTGGAAGGGCGTTCCACAGGGCGGGCGCCACTACCGAGAAGGCCCTCTGCCTGGTTCCCTGTAGCTTTGCTTCTCGCAATGAGGGAACCGCCAGAAGGCCCTCGGCGCTGGACCTCAGCGTCCAGGCAGAATGATGGGGGTGGAGACGCTCCTTCAGGTATACTGGACCGAGGCCGTTTAGGGCTTTAAAGGTCAGCACCAACACTTTGAATTGTGCTCGGAAACGTACTGGGAGCCAATGTAGGTTTTTCAAGACCGGTGTTATGTGGTCTTGGCGGCCGCCCCCGGTCACCAGTCTAGCTGCCGCGTTCTGGATTAGTTGTAGTTTCCGAGTCACCTTCAAAGGTAGCCCCACGTAGAGTGCATTGCAGTAGTCCAAGCGGGAGATAACCAGAGCATGCACCACTCTGGTGAGACAGTCCGCAGGCGGATAGGGTCTCAGTCTACGTACCAGATGGAGCTGGTAAACAGCTGCCCTGGACACAGATTTGACCTGTGCCTCCATGGACAGCTGTGAGTCCAAAATGACTCCCAGGCTGCGCACCTGGTCCTTCAGGGGCACAGTTACCCCATTCAGGACCAGGGAATCCTCCACACCTGCCCGCCTCCTGTCCCCCAAAACAGTACTTCTGTCTTGTCAGGATTCAACCTCAATCTGTTAGCCGCCATCCATCCCCCAACCGCCTCCAGACACTCACACAGGACCTTCACCGCCTTCACTGGTTCCAATTTGAAAGAGAGGTAGAGCTGGGTATCATCCGCATACTGATGAACACCCAGCCCAAACCCTCTGATGATCTCTCCCAGCGGCTGCATGTAAATGTTGAAAAGCATGGGGGAGAGGACAGAACCCTGAGGCACCCCACAAGTGAGAGCCCAGGGGTCTGAACACTCATCCCCCACCACCACTTTCTGAACACGGCCCAGGAGGAAGGAGCGGAACCACTGTATGACAGTGCCCCCAGCTCCCAGCCCCTCAAGACGGTCCAGAAGGATGTTATGGTCGATGGTATCAAACGCCGCTGAGAGATCCAGCAGAACTAGGAAACAAGTTGCAGAACCGGGCGGCTTGGCGGAGAGAGGTCACAAACCCAGTTATGGTTTCCCCAGGGGCTTGCTGCTTTGCGTAGAAGGCATTTCGACGAGCCACCACTGAGGGCTGCGACGAAAAGTGCCCCTTCAGCTGTTCCATTATTGTTTTGTATGGAACAGTAGCGATGTCTTCAGGTGTAAGGAGAGCCCAGGCGATTTCAAACGTCTCCTCTCCGCAGATGCTGAAGAATATCGCCCTCTTCTTGGCGTCTTCTTCATCGGTGACCCCTTTGGCTTCTAGGAGGAAGGTGAAACGGGAGGCGTACTGTCAGAGCTGCCCAAGGTCCCAGCTCACAGAGGACTAACGCCAGGTCGTGGTTATATACAAAAGTCTTTATTGAAGTTCAGTTTCCATTCCAAATCCGTAGCGCGCAGCTCTACGTCTTAACCCTAGACCGCCGAAGTTCCGTCTGAATCTCCTCCCCCCTGACACCAGTTTAAGATTCTAGCCCTGCTCCACCTCTTCCTCTGCTCTCTTCTCCTCTGGGTCCTCCTGTCCGCTGGGGCATTCCCCTTTCTGGATTCTTCTGACGCTGAGTCCCCTGACTCCTCCCCCTGCCTCCGGCGGGCTTTAGGACCCGGTTCCCAATCCTCGTTCTCTGCTGCCCTGCGCGCCTGTACTTTTGAACTTGGCTCTCGCGCCAAGCCAGTGACCTTCCTCCTGACCGTTACACTGCTTCTGTCACTGCTTCCCTCTTCCGGGATGCTAGCTGGACCTGACCTCCCCTCCGTTGCCTGACTCTCCGATGGAGGCGTGGTCAGCCCTGACTCCTCTTCTCTCCCTGCTGGGGGAGACGCTACCCCCGATACCTGGGACTCTTCCCCCCCACTATGCTCAGGTGGGGAAGCTGGTCCTGATCTCCAACTGCTGCTCTGGGAGTCCCCGCTGGCCCCTTGGGACCCCCCTTGCCCTGGCCACCGGCGCCCCCTTCTGTGAATCTTCCGATTCGCTGGAGAGGCTCATGGAATCTCTCGGGCCACTGTCATCTTCTCCTACGCTGCCCTCAGATTCTTCCCCTTCGCTCTCCATCTCCCCTCTTCCCTGTGCTTCTGCTCCTGAGCCCCTGACACGTAGGCTTCCCAGTCTCCAGATGCTGGGTTGAACGGCGAGAAGCTGCTGTCGGTTGCCATTCTGAGTTCCTTGTGTCCCAGAGCTGAAGCCTGGATACACGGTGCGAGGCAGTGGTGCGGCAGGTGGCGGTGCTGCGGTGCTGTGTGTGGCAGTCAGCTCAGCGGGATCCCACCTTCGTCGCCAGTGAAATATACTCAGAGTCGCAAAGTGATTTCATGCTCTTTATTCAGCTCATAGTGGTGAGGAGGAATGAATGAAAGTCCCCTCACAGTATCTGCTTTATATACATTATTTACACAATGGGCTGCACATGATTGGCTAATTCTGGAATTCTACTGTAAGCCAATCAGGTTGTGGATTCACTTATATCTGGAGCATGATTGGGTGGTTCCTGCCAACCAATCAGACTGCTGCAATTTGGATCCTATTGAACTCAGTACATAACAACTGTACACTGGGATTAATGGGAGAATCAGTAAAGAAGAGAGGGTGTGTACCTTTGCATGTGCAGTCTTAATTCTTGCAGAGCCCCATGGTCTGATTCCCCTTCCTGATTAAAGGTCTGATTAAAGCTGTCGCAAAATATATGATATCTGGGGTATAGACAAGGCAGTGCTATGGGGTGTGTGTGTGTGTGTGTGCGCAAATGCGTGGGGAGGGGAACCAAACTGGGTCTTTGACCCAGGTGAAATAAAACCTAGTTTTGCAACAGTTGTAAGCATCTACCAGTATTTCCATGCACACGTGAGTTTTAATTAAACACAATACATTTAAAACACATGACTTCTGCCAAAGAATCCTGGGAACTGTACTTTGTTAAGGATGCTGGGAATTGTTTCTAAGTGAAGATACAGTTCCCAAAGATTCTTTGGCAGAAGTCATATGCTTTAAAAACACTTTAAAAACCAGCAACACTTACAGACTGGCTGAACTCCACGACAATTGCTCCCTCCAAACCTCCTTGCCCAAACTCCAACTCTCCACAGGCCTCAAAGGCTGGTGCAAAGGCTTGTGGGATTGCTAGATGCCGTTCCTGCACTCTTTGGGAGGCCATTTTTGCCCCTTTCAGTGCCATTTCCGGGTTCTGGCAATGCATAGTCACACATGACTTGAATGCACATAAATGGGGAGTTGCCGGTACACTGTTTAATGCAGACTACTTTTGAGTCTTATTTAAGCCAAGCATTCAACACTTTAAGCCTCTCCCAGGCCATGTTAACAAGACAGGATGGAACTAGGCAATTTGCCTGGCTGTGCTGAATGTTGTTCAGCTCAGAGATAACCCCATCAAAAGAGAAGAGAGCTAGCAAGACAGCAAGGCCCTGTGTATGCTTTAATGCGGGTAAGGAAGTCAAAAGGTCTCTTTGAGACTCTTCCAGATTTGCTTTTGTTGTCATGAGAGAAGATACAATCCCAAGTTTCCCATTATCTTCATCTTTAGAACCCAGCCATAACAATAATGCTTGATGAGGCATATATGGGATTCACACAAGTATTTCAGCATCACTGGGGTGGGTTCAGAAAATTCCAATATGCATATCCTTTAAAATGGAAGTGTAACTGATGCAAGAGACATATCTTACGGAATATCTAGAGTAAACACCCCAAAGACCACTTCATAACGGGAAACAGATTTTGGGTGACTGTGCAATCATGCATTAAATGGACTATTGGTTTATAAAACAAATCTTAAATCAGTCATACTCAAAGGGCACATCGGCAGTTCACATTCTTAAAAGGAGTGTTTGTTCCAATAAAATGTTCGTTGTAAAAACTTGGGAAATTCTATCTGACTAGGAATGAATGGGCAAAGGTAACAATTAAAATAACCTTGGAAGAAATTTGTACAAACAATGGAGACACCAGAATAGAAACCAGATATACTGAAAGCACTCAAAAGGTCTTTAAAATCATCTTTGAGTTTATTTTAACTGGAGTTGTGAAGGGAGGATAGGTTAGAGAGGTCAAATGCATGCAAGTTTAGTACAGTATGAATGTTTTGCTTGCAATAGCTAAAAGCTAATTTTACAGATAGAGAAATGCATTCAAAGACAACAGTTGATAAAATAGGTTTAAGGGTAGAGTGGCCCATTAGAAGAAACCAAGATGTCTTGATTGCTGGGACATCAGAAGAGGATTTTGATCCTTGTAACTTTTTGTAGTTTGGTCAGTTGAACAGGAAAAGATCTGAACTATAGGTACAGCAGAACTATCACAGCCACATTCACCTGTGTTCAAAGCATACAAAGCAAGTCTGATACACACTGATAAGCAGTAAGCACATGTTTGTGCAAACAAGATTTTAAGGCTTCTTCTGTATGAAAGTAAACTCATTTCCTTAGGGAATATTGCCTTTTCTTCTCTTTGGGCTTAACACTAGGATAACAAAGGGAGCCACCTTGAATAAAATATTGGGGGGCGGGCCAGGTAAGCCCTATCTTGGATAATTGATCACAAACCATTTGAACGGCAATGACCATCAACATTGAGGGCATGGCCCCCTCAAATATTTTATTGGGGAGCTGAAGGGACCTTGGCTCCTAGGAGTTGGCTCCTATGGATTGCTAAAATTTGCCAGTTCCACATAGACAATACACAACTGTTACACTGTATTCATCTTAGTGGGCTGTCTTCTGATCATTAGGTTACAAGTTCTGGAGGACTTCCTTAATCATGACGTTACTGATGAAGCAAGTAATAAAAGTAGGGTTGCCATACATTCAGAATTTCCCGGAATAGCCGGGATTAGACACAATTTTTATGTCTGGATTTTCACTTTTTGAAATATGGCAACCCTAAAAAAGAGGCCATAAGATGGAAAAAGGAATGGACTTGTAAGGCAAGACACAAAACACATTCCCGGTAATGAAACGTATGCCATGAGAGTGCAGTACTGAAGTTGAGTTACACTTTTGTGTTCACCATTTTCATTTTTCACTTGCCCACTTCTGGCGTGTTACCGTAAATGTTTGCCAGCTCTTCCATGATTGTTGGCTGTGTAATTGATCTTATCTCCCTCTACTGGTCTATTGTTTCCAAGTTATGTTTCCTGCTTGCTGGCGAGGATGCACTTAGATGTGGATCATCTTTTTTGTAGAACAACATAGAAAACTGCTTTGCACTGAGTCAGACCTTTGGTGCATCTAGCTTAGGACTGCCTAAGGTGACTGGCAGGAGTTCTTCATGGTCTTAGACCAGAGGTTTTTGCAGCCATGGCTGAAGATGGCAGGGTTTGAAGAGGGAATCTTTTGCACGCAAGGGGTGTGCTCGACTTTAGACCTCCTCCAAGTAAACTGTGAAAGTATGCTAACTGCATTTTTGGTCAGACTCTCCTATCCCAGCCTGAGTTCAGGGGGAAACCTGTTGTTCCTGTCTGAAGCAGAAGCAGCTGTGCACAACACTGATTGGCGGGGAACTGGTGAGATCACTAACATACACATATATCTCCAAAGGAGATTTTCAACATTTAAAAAATTGATGCTGCTAATGTTGCTTTTTTGTTGTTGTTTTCTTTGGAGAGAGGGTGAATATATATAATTAATTAATTATATATCCAGTACTGTGAAAAAATAAGAAGGCAATCTGCTTGAGGCACTGGTAAAATGGGTTATTCATTCACCATTTGACCTGCTGCCCAGTATGTCTGTTGAATGGGATATGAAGGCACTCTGCTTTGTATGCACGTACACACACCGACATGATCTTTGAAGAGGTCTTTGTAGCCAAAGGTCTTAAATGCCAGTATGCTGTGGACTAGGGTGCATTTTAATTTTGTATTTACTATAATAAAAAAAGGCAAATGCATTTGCTTGTGATGTAAAGGATGTATAAGATGAAAAATCCTAGTGGACAGTAACTAAAAGTAAATAATCATTGGTGGCCTTTTCAGCCACAAAAACATTTGCAAAAGGTGCCAAAGCCTGAAGGAAATGATGATTGGAAAAGGGGGGGGGAACCCTCATATATTGCTCTAGCAGCTTCAGAGATGCCTCCGCATGTAAGCGGAATGGCTGTAAAGAGACCACAAAGACTGCAGGAGGGCTGGGGAAAGCGAATATTAAGCCAAGCAGAAGCAGAACCCATAAAACAGAGTATCTGGAAAGTTTTCAGGGGATAAAGAGGGGATGACAATATAATAATAATAATAATAATAATAATAATAATAATACCCCACCCATCTGACTCTGTTTCCCCAGCCACTCTGGGTGGCTCACAGCATATATCAGAACCTAGTAAAACATCAAACATTAAAAACTTCCCGATACAGGTCTGCCTTCAGATGTCTTCTAAAAGTCAGATAGCTGTTTATTTTCTTGACATCTGAAGGTTAGGGTGTTCCACAGGTAGGGCGCCTCTACTGAGAAGGGCCCTCTGCCTGGTTCCCTGTAACCTCACTTCTCACAGTGAGGGAACCAGCAGAAAATCCTCAGAGGAGGACCTCAATGTCCAGGCTGAATATATCCTGAAGCCAGAAGAAAAAAATTCTAGTTTCTTTCTGCTCATAAACACCAGATATCCACAGAGATAACATGAATGGTTATGATATTCTTGCAGAGAAACTGGTCAGGGATATATGCCAGTGGAATTTAAGTGTCTGACTGCAATGACAATCCTTCCACTGAAATATTAATGTATTAATTGATCTGCCTCCTTTTCCTCTATGGTATTATGTATTGTATATTATTCTTTACTGTTACTTGCTCTCGGCCACCTGCTCCCATCATCAGTCTAGCTGTTCTATACCAGCAGGAGCTTCTGATGTGAACTGATGGCACTACACTGAAAATATATTTAAAAAATCACTGCAGCCAGGTTATCCAGATCTGGAAATGATCGTAGCTGGCAAACCAGAGAAGAGGTACTCCTAACTGCTGAGGTCATGCAGACAGGAAGTGACAACTTAGTATTGAGGAACACCCCCAGACTATGTGCCTGCTACCTCATCCAGAACAGGTTGTCTCCCTAAACGCCCGGCATGGAACAACCACTTGCCCACAGCATCTCCACCTTATGGGGGATATAGTCTTAGTTTATCGGTCCTCATAGAGCCAGTTACTGCTTGCAGACACCACTTGCAAAGCCCAATTCAGATGGAACCAGGAGGTAGAACTGGTTGTCATCAAAATATCGGTGACAAGCGTGCTCCACATCTCTGGATACCCCTCGTCAGCAGTTTCTCAATGGCCAAGGAGCTGAGCTGAAGTCCCCTGAGTTCTACGTCTGGTAGGAGTAGCCCTGCAGGAAGGAGCAGAACCACTACAGTACAGTGCCTCCCACTCCCAGCCCAAGGAGCTGCCACAGGGAGAAATGGAAAAGGAAAGCCAATGGAGCAGGCCCCCCCCCCCACCAACTCCGTCTCTTCCCTAATTAACAGTCATCAACCAGAGTGAGCAAAGGCTGCTTCGGTACAGTGGTACGTCAGGTTACAGATGCTTCAGGTTACAGACACTTCAGGTTACAGACTCCGCTAACCCAGAAATAGTACCTCGGGTTAAGAATTTTACCTCAAGATGAGAACAGAAATTGTGTGGTGGCAGTGGGAGGCCCCATTAGCTAAAGTGGTCCCTCAGGTTAAGAACAGTTTCAGGTTAAGAACAGACCTCCAGAACGAATTAAGTTCTTAACCCAAGGTACAAATGTACTGTGTTTCAGACCTGAAGCCAGACTGAAAGGTTAAAATAGGGTGTGCTTTTGTATCCTTTTAAGGTCTTTTGACTAGTTTAAAATAAAAGCTTTCAAAACAACAACAACAACAACAACAACCCCCTATGATGATAACGGCAGCATGCTTATAGCAATGTACAGATGTTTTTCTGAATGTAGGATTTTGGTATTTGATGAAGCTTAACATCAAATTCCAGTACTTTCTAAAGGAAAGTGATAACATAGGGAAATAGTCACTGCTGGATTCTTTCATTCTCTTTCCAAGAAAAGGATTTGTACATCTAATCTTAGTAGACCTGTTAAAATTAGAGGCAGGAATTTGGTGCTCTTCAAACAGCGTTGGACCATACAGAGCTGTTTTTTTCCTGAAGCAGCTTAGCATTGTCATCATTATATCAAGCCCTGCTCTCCGTGCCAACTTTTCCCTCCCCATCCTCCCCCTCCCATATTTGTGTGTGTTCAGAGAGTCAAGCTTAGCCTGCTCATAAACTTCAGTTCCTGGGCGGACCCCACACACGCACAGCTGGATTTGAAACAGCTGGATCTGCCTCCCCTTCAATTTTAGACAGGAGCCCCACAAGCTCTGGATGGGCTGGCGGAGGATGAACCGATCAACGCTGTGAAGCAGGGATTCAGTTGCTGGCAAGATCCAGAAAATGGGTTACTGGAGGAGCCTCACTCTGAGTCTGCTACTGCTGCTGTTGCTCCGTGAGTAAAGGAAAAAAGGGCTTCTGCTTCAGCTATGCAAAGCAAGAGGCTGTTTATGTTCCTTCTCTCAGCTCCCTTCTCCTTTGCTGATGACTGGAAGGATAAGAAATGTCTGATAATTTGGTATAAGCGCTAGCTGCAAGGCAGGCTTGAAAATCCAATCTCTGCTTCTTTCTATCGGTAGATGTTTGTCCCTTATAGTCAGCCTTCTTGGAGCTGCAACTGTTACGGTACTTGTTGTAACCAAACGTGGGTTAGTGTTAGATGAAGAAACTAATGGTTTTTTTGGGGGGGAGGGAATTGCATTGGTTGTTTTTTACATTGTATTACAGCATTTTAAAATCAGTGGAAAGACTTGGTTGGATAGTTTGAGTTGGTCAGGGTTTTGAGATGGTTGTAACATAGCTTGTGTCACTCTCACATTGACCCATTCACACAAATTTAAGTGCAGTACTAACTAAACCAATTAAGTATGATGTGGAGGGAAATGAGGATTTCTGCCATTGCATCGAGCTGCTTGGCAAGGCAGCCCAACTATCGCATAAGCAAATAATTCTTTGTGGCAAGCACTGTGTTTCTGTTTCTGTTAACAGTCTGTTAATACTGAAGATACAACTTCCATGCGTGGATTTGATAGTATGCCCCACCAGGCTGCAAAGGCTCTTGTTTAAATCATAGATGCACACATATAGATGCTATATATACACAAGTCAGAAGTATATACACTTCTCATATATATATAATGTGGTGCAAACAGCATGGCTTTATATGGGATTTGTTTATTGCACTGATACACAACATTTTAACAAAAAAATGCATTCTGTGTCATTCTATGAAACCATAAGGGTGCCTTTTGATGGATAATTACTTGGCTGCCAGTTATGGCAAGTCAGTGTACCCAACGCCTGGAGGGTAAGGCTATCAGTGGCTACTAGGCAGGATGGCTGTGTTCTGCTTCAGAGGAAGTATGCCTCAGTATGCTAGTTTCTGGAAATCATAAAGGGGGGAATCATAAAGCAGGGAGAATTCTGTCGCTCTCGGATCTTGTTTGCAGGCTTCTCATAGGCATTTGGGTCTTATATCTGATCCTGCAGAGCTCTATATAGGCTCATGTGCAAGCCACACAGACAGGACCCTGCCTGTTCCATGTGCTGCAGTTTCCCACAAGCACAAATAACAGAGCAAGGGTTATCCGGGGGGGGGGGGGAGGCACTGTTTAAGTAACCTATTTTGGCAGCATTGTCATGTTTCTTCCTGCACAACCCTGAGCTCTTCTTCATGGTTCAGTTTCTCCCCCTTCCACGGGACAGGACAATGAGGCTTCTAGAATTATATACCCATGAAGCTGTCTGATGCAGCAATGCCTCTGGTCAAATAGTGCCCACTGCAGCCTTCGACAGCCTTCCAGGTGTTTGGAGCAGGTGGGAGTTGGAGTCCAAAACATCTGGAGAGCACCAAGTTGGCAAAGACTGATCCGCTTCGCTTGACAATGGCTCTGCAAGTTCTCAAGTAGAGGTCTTGCCTAGACTTATTTGTTTATTAAAATGTATGTATACCACTTGACGGTCAAACCCGTCACCCCAAGCGGGTTATTAGCTGTGGTATCATAAAGGCATGACTTTGGGGCAGAAGTCTAGAATGAGCTGGAAAGGCTGGATGGCTTTGAAGTAAGTGAAATAACTCACATTATCATCTAAAGAAAAGGACCCCATAAGGTTATTACATCAGAAATCTTCAGTTACCTAACTGCACCACTTCATAACTTGAGAAGCCAGGAACAGAACATTCTGCATGCAAAGCCTATGCTTTTTAACTGAGTTATGGCTCTTCCCCGTTTTTTTCTGGGGAGGGGGGGGGAGGCAGGCAAGCTCCTGCTTGCCACCCCCACCCCACTTTCAAACAGTATGCTAAAGAATGAGGACTGGAAGCAACAAGAGTTTCCTTTACTCCCGATTCCTTTAAGGGAGTGCCTGGATCAAAACTCCCTCTGTTGCCAGTTTGGTGCTAAAGCAGAAATGCAGAAAGCAGAATGCAAAGCGAAGTAACATATAACAGGAAGGAATACCATGTTTCATGTTCCATTGCAAAACACCCCCCCAACCTTTACAAATTTCTTAATTCTTCCCGTGTATAGTATGTAGTAACAGTGTTCCATTGGTGAAGATCTTGTGTAGTTAGTGAGGATCAGAGACTGTGAATCAGGACCTCTGAGTTCAGATACTGGGCACCGAACAGTCAAAATGAAGCACTTTGATTTCTATGGAAGGGCCTATTCAACATCCTGATCCAATGGATGCCTACTCTAAAGTAAATTCCACTGCGTTCAGTGGGTATATGATATGAAAGACACCCTCTCTGCAAATATTTCATACCTCGTATCAATGCCCTGAGAAAATAATTCTTTATCATTTCAACAGCACTTCCTGAAGTATTTTATAACTATTGTCTTATTCCTACCCACAACACCCTGTCAGATAGGGCACTGTGGTTTTCATTTCTAAGATGGAGAACTGATTTGCCCAAGGCAACTGGGGAATGTTTAGTGGGGCTAAGAATGCATGACTTTGAGGTCTCAGTCCAGAATGCAAGCTATGGTACAATGCAAGTACAGATATGCCTCAAGTGCCTTGAATTTAGGCAGACTCCTTCGTGACAGAAAGAAAGACTGTGTATCTAGCCAGCAAGTAATAAGTTTGGCTTTCTTCAAACTGGACATATGGAACAGGCAATCACACATGTTAGACCAACAAAGCCTTCAGAACTTTTAATTTCTGTATTTAATTTGCAAATAGGCATCTTTCCAAGGTTGCTGGAAAATTCTGTAGGATATTCTCACCAGATGTACAGGAAGATAGTTTTGGGGGGTTGCTTTCTATCCTCCATCACACATTCTGTTGTTGTTGTTGTTTCTCTAGGGATAAAGTTCTCAAAAAGAGTGATCTAGTCCTTCTTACAGAAATGCAAGGATTACTTGAAGTTGGGGGAGATGAAAGGTGTCTCCCAAGGGGGAGGGGTTTCAGCTGTGATTTGGCAAAGCACAGACAAGGAAGAAGTGTCAGTTTATTTCGCAGCAGGGACTAGGATGTTATCTCCTGGGAAGCTATTTGCCAGTCCCCTGCATGCCAAATAAGTGTGTTTTTTCTCGGAAAGAAACCCACCAAATAAGCCAAACGGAGGAAGGAGGTATCATTAAGCATCACTTTCTTATGACCGATGAGAAGGTAGCAAAATAGTGAATAACCTTCATCAGGCTGACTGTTAAGTAAAGCATAGGGGAGTGAGAACAAAAGCTGGCTTCATATTGAAGCCATAATGTCTGCATTAGTGAAAAGTTAATTTTTCTTCAATAGTCTTAGAAGAAGCAAGGCTACTGGAGTTATGAAGTGTGACTGTACTCCAGAATTTATCACGGGCTTTGAGAATGGTAGGCATGCTGAATTGAGTGTGGTGTCGTGGTTAGTGTTGGACTAGGACCTGGGAGGTAAAAGTTCAAGTCCCCACTTGGCCATGAAGCTCACTGGGTGACCCTGGGCCACTCGCTGCCCTTCACAGGGTGGTTGTGGGAGAGGACCATGGACATGACCTTGAGCTCCTTGGAGAAAAGGGTGGCATATAAACATAAGAAGAGCCCTGCTGGATCCGGCCAAATGCCCATCTAGTCCAGCGTCCTGTTCTCATGGTGGTCAACCAGATGCCCCCATGGGAAACCTGCAAGCAGAAGCTGAGGGCCACAGGGCTCTCCCCCAACCCCTTGTGATTCCCAGCAACTGGTACACAGAGGCAGAATGCCTCTTGACGGTGGAGGTAGAACATAGCTAGTAGCCCTTGCTACATTATCCTCCATGAATTTATCAAATCCACATGTAAAGCCGTCTTGAGTTGGTGGCCATCATTACTCCCTCTTGTGGGAATGAATGGTATAGTTTAACTATGTGCTATATGAATAAGTACTTTATTCTCTATCTTTCCTTTTCTTGCCTACCACCATGTGTCTTGGTTTCTAGTCACTAGGTAAAGGGGGTAAAGGGGACCCCTGACCATTAGGTCCATTCGTGGTTGTCTTTGGGGTTGTGGCACTCATCTCGCTTAATTGGCCGAGGGAGCCGGTGTACAGCTTCCAGGTCATGTGGCCACATGACTAAGCCGCTTCTGGCGAACCAGAGCAGAGCACGGAAACACCGTTTCCTTCCCGCCAGAGCGGTACCTTTTTATCTACTTGCACTTCTGATGTGCTTTTGAACTGCTAGGTTGGCAGGAGCAGGGACCGAGCAACAGGAGCTCACCACGTCGCGGGGATTCAAACCGCCGACCTTCTGATCAGCAAGTCCTAGGCTCTGTGGTTTAACCCACAGCGCCACCCGCGTCCCAGTCACTAGGCGTTCTAGTCACTAGGCAACTGTAAATTGTTTTTGTCAGAGCAGTGGCTCATCAAGCTCAGTATTGTCTACACAGACTGGCCATGGCACTCCAGAGTTCTTTCTCAACCCTCCTTTTATTGCATAAGGTATCCAAAGGATTAAGGAAGTTCAGGGATGGGATGATGGCAATAGGATGGCGAATGAAATACGACTGAGGGAGACTATAATTCAGTGGCAGGACACATGTGTTGCATGCAGAAGATACCAACTTCCATTTCTGGAATGTCCGGTTAAAAAGGATCATGATTTCTGCTTGAAACCCAGGACTCAGCTATGCAGCTGCAAATGAAACGTTTTAAGTGTGTTGCAAAGTTCAATATACAAAGGAGACACTAGGTGGCGAAAGTGAGCTATGGTAAATTCAATATATTTTTCAAAACTTTTTTCTTAACACACACATTTTCACAGTGTTTTATTTAATATGTGTGGTGATTCCACCCCAGTCACAGTAGGCAGTGCCAGGAGCTAGATGTTCAAATAACTTGACAGGTGTAATGAAGCTTTCTATGTTCTGCAGATCTACTTTGAATTGAAAAGTTTGCAGTCCAAAAATTGACTCATTAGTTATAACCAACATACCAGGTTGGAAAAAGCTGCTTTAAGTCTATTTATTCCCTCTTAGCCACCTCTCACTAATTCTTTCTTGCCTCATTTCTCTGTCTCCTCTGTCCATTGAGTCTACCTACCTTACCCTACCCTCAGGGTTTGTGCGAGTTTTAATCCTAGCCCACCTTTTAATACCCTTGCAAATCTGGACTAAAAGCATTATAGCAGCTTTCCTCCAACAGCTGGAATGTTTATAAGCATTCCATGCCATCACACAGTTCAATAAATCAGAGGATTTGCTCCCACAAGCATAATACTGTATCAATTCAGTATAAACTGAAATCCTTACCAAGTCTAAGGGACTGGCACATGAGTTAGAATTTTATTTATTCCAGCAGGCTTTTGGGAATTTGTGATCCACCTTGAGTTCCAGTTCTGGGGGAAAGGGAGGATACAGATAAATAAACTTAATCATAAAATAAAGAAGTCTTATTGCGCTGTTCGCATTATAGTTACTGTTGTAACACATAGAGGGCTATTAGCTGAGTTTTGCAAACCCAGCGGCTGTAACTTGCAAGGAGTAGCAAATAGAGGACCAAGAAATATGAGTCTCGCTAATTGATTATAAAGCAACATTTTTAAAAAATACTTTTCAGTTTTCTAAGACTTTAAAAATAGACTTTTTTTCTAAGACTTTTAAAAATAGTATCAGTTGGCAAGTTTATCAGCTGCAAGGAGATGGTTACTGGAACTGTCTGATTAAGAAAGGGGTGGCATTAAATTTTAAACCTTTCTTCTTGCTTCTCATGATTTATAGCCTCTTGCAAGATTCATCATTGCAATAAAATAACAAAAAAGGCTGGAAAATGCTTAGCTTAGTGGACCACAGAAGTTTGTCACTGAGTTATAGCAGTTTCTTTGCTCTGACATCTCTTTGTTGGCTCATCAAAGTCTTTCTGCCAGATGGTAAACAGAATGCCTGCCAGAAATTTTCAAACACTCCCCAGGAAGTTCATCTAAATCACCAGTAAACCATTTGCACTTAAAACAGAGCACAAACCCCCGTTGCTCAAATGTGACACAGATAACATTTCTGCCATGTTTACTGTTCCAAGGACAACACCAGATTTCTTTACACTGCCCTTCCCAGTTCCTTCCCATCCACTTAGATGGGTCTACAATTCCTACAGGGGAAGCAAAATATAGGAAACATGATTCTCAAGGACAGAGTTGTCACATGAAATTTGAGCTGCTTCCTGTGCAATCCTATGCGTGCCTACTCAGAATAAGCCCCACTGAGTTCAATGGGACTTACTCCTGGGCAAGCACACTTAAGATGGCAGATTTAAGATTCTGAATTTTGGATCCAATGTCAGATTCTTTGCTTTTGCTGCATTTTTGTAGACTTGTTGGATACAAGTCACCATCAGCCCATACCCTCTTCCACAGAAGGAGCGTATTTGAGCAATAGTTATCCTTAGTTATGGGGCTTAATTCAAAAGGGAAAGTTGCCTGCATCCTTCTGGACATGCTTGACGTGGATTGGTTATAATGTTACAGCAGGGATGGGGAACTGGTGGGCCATCAATTGTTGTACAACTACAACTCCCATTAGCAATAAACCTTTTGCAGGCAAGATGATTGAAGATCCTTGGAAATGTATGGGATCTCTCTGAGAATCAGGTGTAGGGATAGCGGATTTGCTGCCTGCTGTTGGGGTGCTTCTTTACTTCCAGTGTCCTCTACCTGTGTGTCTGTAAGTAAAACAAATATTACAAACGTGGGAAACTGCAGTCAAACAGAACTCTTAAACTCAGGGCTAGTTAATGCACGAAGGGGTTAAGACCACATAAATTGTTTTCTTAGACTCAGTTAGGTCATGCCCCCTCACCTCCAGTGAAGAAGGGAGTGAAGATTCTTCATTCTCTTCCACTGTGTGAAGCTGACCAGGCAACATGCCTGAGCTTGACTGCTTCAAGCACAGACCGTGTTCTCAGAAATATTTTTCTGTATTTTGTAAACCCAAGTTTTCTACTTGTGTTCTTGCTGCTGCATGGAATTAGGCATTAATCTGAGCTTTGGAGTTTGTAAGTAAAACCTTTAAACTTAGTAACTGTGTCGTCTGTTCATTGCAAGAGGAGTAGAGGGGAAATGCTGTAAGTGGCTACAACTGGATATTTAAAAGGTCTATTAACCTATTATTCCCATGCTTCACTGTGCTGCATAATCCTGTGATTTTAATACTCTGCTGGGGTCTCTCAAGTGTTTTTGGATCCAGCAATGCTTCCAATTCTTTTATTAATTACCCCACACAGGTGATCTATATCTAATTTCCACCCAATAACAAAGACACCATAAGATTTAAGGGTTCTCTTAGCCAAAGGAAACCAAACGCTGTGTAGCCATATCCCTGGAAACTCACTGTTTAAGGAAGTGGAGAGGGCTTAACACAAAATATGATACTTGGGTATCAATGGGCTATTTGTCACTGAGATAATAAATCTGTTTGTTCTGAACCACTTCAGAATGCAGGTGGGAGCTTACGTGTTAAAAAGAAATTCCCTTCATACAGAAAATTAGATGCCAGGAGAAACCATTCTAACCTATCCTTCCAGACCTCCTTATTTTTAAATTCACATGTCATCCTAAGAGTCGTTACCTGAAATGCAGCTCATACATTGACAAAAAGAAAAACCCAAATGTAAGGGTATCAGGGGGTTGCTCGAGAGCAATCAGGCAAATGACTTCCTGGTTGGCTGTAAAGCCTTGTTATTGGTGCCAAAAAAAACCTTCATGCAGAGTGCCACTCTCCCGTGGCTGGCTTATTCACTGGCAGAATCTGTGAGTGGGCGGTCCTTAAACCTTCCCCAGCAAAGTAGTTTCTTGATGCCCAATCTGCGCTTCCCCTCTCGGCGCGGAAGCCTACTGCGCAGGGAGGGTGTGGGTGACGGAGGACCTCTCTCCTCCCCGCTTTGCCCAGGCAAGGTGTCCTGGCACCGCCTCGCCTCCTCCAAGCCCTGAAGCTCCTCTCCACTGGAGGCGTGGTTACTCTCCTCCACTGAGGAGGTGCTGCTTCCCACGATCTTTGGGGGCTCTCTGTAATCCATCCGGCTTTTCCCCTCTCGCCCCTGAGCCGATGGCAGTTCCCTGACACCAAAGATTCCACCATATTAACCCAAACTGCAGTTTGAAATAGTGAGGCCCAGATTCAGGCATTACCACCTCAGCGAGAATCAAGCCCAAGTACAAATGGGTAGACAAGTTAGATCTTGTACTCTTAATACCTGGATGAATGTGAGAACTGTTTGTCTGGCACCGAGGCCAATCTGCCTGGTATAGACATGTAGCAAATTCTGTTGATGACAGAGAATGGACTGTACCACTCCAGGTTGTCAGTGAGGGAAAGCCATTTCCAGTGTTCCTACATTCATTCATTTATGAAAACACTGTCAATAAAAGAAAAATATCAAACATATCAGAGAGAAAGATTATTATATTGCCACTCTTGAAGTATTTTCTAGGCTTCGGCCAAAGCCCCCAAAGTCAGTGGGAATTTTTGTTGTTGGTGTCAATGGATTTTAGAAGATGCCATGACTCGCTCTTGGATTCACCAATTTAGTATGCAATTTCTAATCTTCCCCCTTTTATTGAAGGATTTTCTTTGTTCACTGATCTGAATAATTTTCTACAAAGTGCTTCAGTAAAATCTTGATCGTAAATCAGCTTATGAGAGCAAACTCTTTTATTAAACTTGAAAGAGAGCCCTAAAGAGGAGAAAATTGGCTTTATAGCTGTAAATGTTTATTGCTTAATCTTCTAATCCCAGAGCAAATGGAGAATATGCGTTCAACATATTTTGTAGTTTAGAATGCCATGCAGCTCCTCCATTACTTTATTTCCAAGGGCCTGAGGTCTGATTAGTTGGGAAAAGGAAAAGATTTATTGTGAAAGTAACAAGTAAAAAGGCGCAGAGAAGAAATACTTTCCCATCACACACATGCATGCAGGTGTATGTACCAGGGTAGCAGGATTGACCAAAAATCTTCATTGCACGTACACACAAGCAAAAATATATTGGCCACCATATTTTCTCCATACCAGCTTGATGACAGAAGTGTGTAGAATTTTATAATGTATACCAACCAGAGAATAAGAGAGCCTGTGTGATAGCTGCTATCAGAAAGCAGTACCAAGGGGACATCTGCCAAAACCAAAAACTGTACAGTATTGCCTTCTCCCCGCAAAGTCACATCTTTAGAGGCAGGGGCTCCTATTGTTCTCTGTTCCATTCCCACTAAACTGACATTCACCTTTGCCTTCTCCCCATTGCTTGCACCAGATATAGAATTGAAGTTTATTGGATTAGACACTAGTGCTGTCTGTTGCCAATGAATACAATGCAATATGCATTTTGCAGGGATAACTGGACTGTCTTCAAAGATAGAAGTTGATTTATTATAAGTTTGCTGTGTTTCACCTCACCCCCCAATCATATTTATACTAACATGACTATGTAGATACAATGACTTAAACGTTATGCAGAACAAATCTAATGGATTGTTTTAAATAATTTAATACAGATTAATGACCAGCAGAGGCTTTAACCACTATTTTATAGACACAGAGGTAGCAAAAATGGGGCAAAGGAATGGATTATTCCCCCGGGCATTTTCAGCGTATATTTGTCTTTGAACTATATATTTTCTAAGTGCTGCTTCTGTTGCCATTTCCCCCTCCTGACATGAATTCTCATTAAGACCCTTGGGTTGTGCAAGTTTCCTGTTCAGCGTCTGTGGTTATTTGTGCTGACCAAGTTGTGTCTGAAAAGAACGCCACCCCTTCTCCACAGGCCATAAATAAGTCTTATAATGACTTTCAATTAAGGCTGTTATTAATTTGAACTGTTTCATTTCAGTATCTTTACCGGTAATTTCAAAATGTGTGCCAGTGGAGATTAGAGTACGGTGCAGGGATCGCCAGCAGGCCTGAAGAGATAAATAATTAAACTTTCCTATGAACCCAGAATATCCACTGAGAAAAGAGGCTGAAACACACCATGATAAATTCCTGGGCAGGGACTTATGCAAGAACATGGGGAGTAGGCTCCTCATGATGTTATTATATCCTGTTATCTTCCCCATATAATGGATGAGGCCTGCCCCAGGTAACATATCTAGGATGTCATGAAAGGGCAGCCTACTATTAGTTACTTAACTTATTATTGTGTTTTTACTGGCAGAAAGTGGGAGAGGCACTTGTGGGATTTATTTATGTCTCAGGTGATAAAATAACTTGACTTGGTGCCATTTGCTGCTTCATTTCAGGCATCGAAATGTATTGGGTCAGCCTTGGATAGCACTGTAGGCATGTTTATTTTTTGAAAGAATGAGAGCTATGGAAAAGGAAAACAGACTAGTGAATGTGTCTTCATTAAGTATAATTTGTGTTTAGTTATCTTCAGCATTTCGGGCATATCACGGGGATTTGAATAATTGGATGTAAACAGGAGTGGTGTTTCCTTAACATTTCATGATGAATACAAAAAGAAACCGAATGAAGAGCCAAGTTCTTTTCACCCTATAGCTAATCTTGGAAACACTATGTAAGTCTATTCTTTGACAAATTTAAAATGCAATTCTTCTTAATCATGATCATTTGGAGAAAGTTCCACTTGAAACCATTCAGATTGGCGTGGTTATGTTTCCCTATGTAAAATAAATAACTCCCTTAAAATATAAAGCTAGCAGAACAGGTCTATAACACTTCCCTGGTTTGCTAGTTTCCTGCTTGCATGGAATTATTTTCTTGGGGGAACATTATTTTTATATATATATATATATATATATATATATATATATATATTCTCTCATCCAAAATGGCCCAGCACTCTCAACCAGCTCATGGGTCTACTATCTCATTCTCTTGCATGTGTAGTAGTTCCAGTCAGGTAAATCCTTTGAAAACAAGCCAAGATTTCCTCCCTTAATATAAGCTATGTGAAAGGTATTTGGAAATGCAATTACATCCTCAGTGTGAAAAATTGTTCCTCCCATGTGACTTAAACAGTCTCACCCTGATAAATTTTGAAACCCTTGCTAATGGCCCTTTTGAGGTTAGGCTGAGGAGAACCCATCCTCTTGAGCCACAGGCTCTCATAGACCTATCAACCCCTTCATCAGTAGGGTGTAAACTGTGTGCTTCCAAGTAGGAAGCATTGAGGAACTAAAAGTAACTGATACAGCAAACAGGATCACTAAGAAGAAGCGTGCTGGCTGAAAATTATTGGATACACATGGAAGAATCAACAACACTGGTGCCTTAGCAATCCCAGAAGCATGTTTCTTTTAGGGAAAGATGCCTTGCCTATGTGTCATTAGACACAGCTGTCAGATAAATTGAAGACAGGCAAGTACACAAATAGGGGCAACATATGCATTAAGAGGCACTCTATGGAAAAACTGAGGTTCATCGCATAAATGAATGGACCACTCTTGCTTTTATCTCCTACTGTCAATTATATTTTCTTTCTCGGTGCCAGGCGACACTGTCACATTCCTCCAGATCAGCCTTTCTCAATCTGTGGGTCCCTAGATGTTGTTGAACTACAACTCCCATCACCCCTAGCTAGCAAGGCCAGAGCTCAGGGATGATGAGAGTTGTAGTCCAACATCATCTGGGAACCCACAGGTTGAGAACCACTGCTCCAGATGATCATGTAGATGCAGTTCTTAATTTTGGGCTCTGGAATCCATGGCCTTGCAGGGGCTCCCTCCATATTCACTCAATTCAAAATATGGCAAGCCAGTCCTGCTGCATTTGGCCAGCTTTCCTGCTCATTCTGCTGAGCGGGGCTCTGGACCTCTGCCCCAAAGCCCCGCCCTGGCAGCACCACTGTGTGCAGATGTGCAGTGTTGGGTTGTGAAGAAAGACTAGTGCTAAACAATACTGTACATACGTGCAACGAGCCAGCAGATATTTCATATGGCCACATTTGTACCTTTTGCACAACTTACTAACAGAAATAGGTTTGCCATCACCCTCATGCGTAGAGCCCTACTAGCCTTTCACCATGTGGTTGCGTTGCTGCCTATATAGTTATGCGGAGGAATTTGCAGTGTGAACTGGCCCTGATGAGATTCTACTATCAATCATGGGACCCACAGTAAACAAGCCCATTAATCGGAGCTATCGCCAAATCACACTAGGAACACACCCAAGTATTGCACGTGTAATCTTAAAAAAAAAAGAGACGTTCAAAAGAATGTTGGTTCTGATTCTCGACTGCCTCGAAAGAAAAATCATCACCAGCTGTGCAACAAGATGCATCAAGACTAGTCTAAATGGAGGGGGGTGGGATCTTAAGTGCAAAGGCAAATTAGGGTTGGAGGTGGGGAGTACTAACCAGTCTCCCCCAACCTAGTGTCCTCAAGATGTTTTGGACTACAGCTCCAATCATCCCTGGCCATTGGATCATGCTGCTGGGAGTTGTAATCCCATACAATTTGGGGGACCTATGTTGGGGAAGGCTGGTAGGCTGGTCCATTAGGGCAAGTGAGGGACTGCCCCACCAAGCTCAGTTAACCAGTTTTCCCTCCTTATTTACACCCAGCCTTGGGGGGCAGGGGGAGGTGTCAGCTCCCTCTTCCTCCTCAATCTCAGGGTTTGCCCTTGCTGCAGAGAATTCAGCAGGGACAAGGATGGAGACAAAACTAAAATTAGTTGGCTCTGTCTGTCATTGGCTCTGGCTCCACCTACTATTGGGCTCCCCAACTTCTGCCCCACCAGTCTCAATGGGTACCAGCCACCTATATAGAGGTGGCAGATAAAACACTGCCACCAAGTTACGAAAACTTTCAGTGAGAGGTTATTGCTAGCTTGGTTCATCATGTGATTCCCCCCATCTGTTTTGGAAGGCAAGCTTTTGCATAGGAGCCCAGCTTCTTAATTAGTGAAAACCAGGGCAAGAAACTTGCTAAAACTACTATTAGAACTTTGTGTCCCTGAACCATTAGCTTGTAGTTTAACTGCCACATCACTCATCTTACCCCTAATGAAACCCAGATGAATGCTTTCAATGTTAATACTCAGATAATTTAATAAAGCTGCACAGGCAGTAAAGTAACAATAAGCTTCTACAAAAAGCTTTCCAGATGTTGCAGAGGCAAATGCAAAGCATCAAAATAAAAACTTTTTAAAAAAAAATTTGGGAAAGCAAAACTTGGAACGAACTATAAACTAATTAAATATGAGGATGAGGTCTCCAAGAATAAATTGAAGACATAAGGGTTTGGTGGTAGCCAATAATGATTGTACTAGTCAACGTTGTTGCAAAGTCTGTCTGTCTGTCTCTTTTCTCTCTCTCTCTCTCTCTCTCTCTCTCTCTCTCTCTCTCACTCACACACATCAGAATTCACCAATCATAGGATTACTGTCTCTTTTGTAATGCAAAATTTCATTTTATGCATCAGGAAATGGGATGGGAGATTTATTGCTGGTTGCCAGAAACTAGAGAACAATAAAGGGTCAAATCTGAATATTGGTATAAAATATTCTTTGGAAGAACATCATGATAATCAGAACCAGATATCTAGGTCTGCTTTTCAGCTTCTGAAACAGCATCCACTGACTCTTGTCTATAACAAATTTGCTGAGTACTGAATCTAACGAAATTGCTCTGCCTCATTCCAAAGAATTGGGGAGCTGTGCAAGCTTCTAGTAGCAAGGGTTAGGAACCCTGATGGTCACAGGATTTCACCTGTGGATGAGATTAAGTGTAATAGTGTTTTCCTTGACCCTCAATGAAACTGACTTGGGAGGCAGGCCCTTGTTCTGTACTGTCTTGATTTTTGAATCCAGCATGTTGCCTTAATTTGCTATTCTGCTACTTTTGGTCTTCTCCATCTGTCAGAACTGTGCCAGATAGGTCAACACAAATGTTTGTGGGAGAGAAGGCCTTTTCTGTGTGATCAGCAAAAATGTGTCTCAATCACATTTTGGCCCTTGCTTGATCCCTCCCTCCTAGTCTTGTTCATGTGAAAAGGTAATGTCAGAGTGGTTCTGAGAGCATGACACATGGGTTGTCCGCGGACCACAGCACCATATGTACAAGATCATTATGCTCAGCCCATTTCGAGTGTACAGAACTTACTGGGTTCTGCTTCCTTTGGAAGGAGGTCAGTGGCAGGCTTATGGCATTTTGTAATATGTGAGTTCATTTACAGATATGAAGGTTGATTATAGGTAAAGACACAGCTTAAATACTTCAAAAGACAGCCAAAGTCTACATCAGATCACCAGATCATCAAATCACCAGGGGCTTAATTTCCTCTAATACTCTGAATTCAAACTGCATTTCCTATCTTTTCTCTTCACACACAAGACATCTAGATTACATCATCAAGGGGGAGGAGGTCTGCTTTTGCCCGATTCATAAGACACAAGGAGGATTGTCTGATAATTAGTTTCTATGGAAACACATCACCTGAATACCCAGGACTATTAACAGCCTCCTCTGTCAAGACTCTGGCACATATTGCCTTAAAACAACTCATGTTGATAGTCCTGTTCACCAAAAAGAAAAGAAAAGAAAAACCTTACAGCAAAACCCATTGCAGTATATTGCCCTTTGAGTGCTCAGTGGATACAATATCCCCATAACAGAAGTGCAACCTTGAGAGAATATGAAGTTTGCTATAAGCATGTTCCTATGCATTAACATCGGGACACGGGTGGCGCTGTGGGTTAAACCACAGAGCCTAGAACTTGCCGATCAGAAGGTCGGCGGTTCAAATCCCTGCAACGGGTGAGCTCCCGTTGCTCGGTCCCTGCTCCTGCCAACCTAGCAGTTCGAAAGCACCTCAAAGTGCAAGTAGATAAATAGGTACCACTCTGGCAGGAAGGTAAATGGTGTTTCCGTGCGCTGCTCTGGTTTGCCAGAAGCGGCTTACTCATGCTGGCCACATGACCTGGAAGCTGTACACCAGCTCCCTCAGCCAATAAAGCGAGATGAGTGCCGCTACTCCAGAGTCGGTCACGACTGGACCTACTGGTCAGGGGTCCCTTTATGCGCTGTGGGTTAAAGCCTCAGCGCCTAGGGCTTGCCGATCGAAAGGTCGGCGGTTCGAATCCCTGCGGCGGGGTGCGCTCCCGCTGCTCGGTCCCAGCGCCTGCCAACCTAGCAGTTCGAAAGCACCTCCGGGTGCAAGTAGATAAATAGGGACCGCTTACCAGCGGGAAGGTAAACGGCGTTTCCGTGTGCGGCTCTGGCTCGCCAGAGCAGCGATGTCACGCTGGCCACATGACCCGGAAGTGTCTCCGGACAGCGCTGGCCCCTGGCCTCTTAAGTGAGATGGGCGCACAACCCCAGAGTCTGTCAAGACTGGCCCGTACGGGCAGGGGTACCTTTACCTTTACCTTATGCAGAAACACCCAGAAAGCTTGTGACTGTGCATGTTAGTGCATGGATGTGTGAATGCAAGACACAGAATTAATGAGTGCACTTTTAATGAGGGAAACAGAGTATGGTCAGCGTTTGCTACAGAAAGAGAATCCCCTTATCCCATACAGCAAACACACACAAAGGGCTCAGCTATACAGCTGCAAATAAAACGTTTTAAGTGTCTTGTCAAGTGCATTATACAAATGTGACACTAGATGGCGATGGTGAGCTATGGCAAATTCAATATATTTTTCAGAACATTTTTGAAAAAAGCATTTCCACAACATTTTTTTATGTGTATCTAGATTCCACCAAACACACACATTCACATGGTGCTTGCAATATGTGAAACCTGTGCATTCTCTCCCCGTGGATGACGGTATCATAGTACTGTATGTCAATTAATGACCCATGTGTGAACTCAGAATCAGCAGATGAGACATATATACAAAATTGTTCATTCAAACAACTAAAGATGCTCCTTTTGTTTGATGTCTTTTTATTCACAGCACATGACGGCCAAGGAGGGCGGAATGTGAAGAGCAATTTATGTAAGTGGTGTAATAACACGTACCCAGTCTGTAAAGATCAGGAGTGCTACAGCAACTGTGATCTGAGCTCCTATTGTGAAAAGTCAGAGGAAATCTGTGTGTCTATATGGTAAGCAGGCAACCCTCATTAAGCACATCCCTAATGGGCGATGAAACAAACTGTCAATGAAATCAAATGCACAGATAATATTAGAATATGGGTAAAAGGAAATATAAACATTATAAGCAGGGCTTTTTTTAAAGCCGTAACTCACCACAACTCAGTTCTGGTACCTCTCAGGTGGGTTCTGGCACCTCTGTTAATAAAAACATTTACATATTAAATGTAAAATAAAGTGTAAGAACGTAGTTACGGAAAGATCCACACCTAGCAGTTACATTTTCCAACTGCTGCACATTATATCTTGAGGATTCTACTAAGTACAAAGTCACAGTTGGGGACAAGCAATTGACATTTTTAATTTATATGGGAGTTCATCTGATAGGAATGAAAGTGTTGTCCTGTACCTCCCCCGCCCCTTTAAATGTGGGGGTTTTGATCCTGTCTATTTTGGACTTTCCAAGGATGGAAAAACCTTACATTTCCAGGTTCAAGACAACACTATGATGAGGAGGCTGCCATGTGGACACCACTACATCAATGGGGAGGCAGGCAGGTGCAAATCTGTGTTTTGATCCAGTGTGAATAAGCCCAAAGACAACTTTTGGATACACTTCCAGTTGGCATCGGGAAATATTAACAGCCTTGGGCAGCATTCACCTAATGAGCCCCATCAGCAGAAGCCCAGTTGTGCAACAAGACTCCCCCCCCCAAAAGTCAGGAGAACCCCCAGAACAGTATGCGGGGTGAGGAGAGGAAGGGATCTGGCAAGCCGCAGAACATTTGTAACAGGCAATGGTGAATTCCACCCCTTGTACAAAGCACTACGTAGGCTACTGTGTCAAGGTACATTTATAGAATCATAGAGTTGGAAGGGATCCAACGGTCATCTAGTCCAACCCCCTGCAATACAGGAATATCAGTTAAAGCGTCCATGGCAGATGGCCATCCAACCTCTGCTTAAAATCCTGCAAGGAAGGAGAGTCCACAGCCTCCCAAGGGAGACTGTTCCACCGTCGAACAGCTCTTACTGTGGGTGGTGCTGTGGACTAAACCACTGAGCCTCTTGGGCTTGCTAATTAGATGGTTGATGGTTGGCGGTTCAAATCCCCATGACGGGTTGAGCTTCCATTGCTCTGTCCCAGTTCCTGCCATCCTAGCAGTTTGAAAGCATGCCAGTGCAAGTAGATAAATAGGTACTGCTGTGGTAGTAGGTAAACGGTGTTTCCATGCACTCTGGTTTTCGTCACGGTGTCCTGTTGCACCAGAAGTGGTTTAGTCATGCTGGCCACATGACCTAGAAAGCTGTCTGCGGACAAACACCGGTTCCCTTGGCCTGATGTGAGATGCGCGCCCCATAATTACCTTGGACTGGACTTAACCGTCCAGGGATCTTCTGCCTTTTTACCTTTACCTTACTGTCAGAAAGGTTTTCTGTATGTTTAGTTGGAATCTCCTTTCTTGTAACTTGAAACTATGTTCAGGACTGATTTATTATTTGTTTATGAACAAGTACATAAATGTTGGCTTACATTATTCAACCTTCACAGTGATCATTTTTTCCGATTAATTATGCATTTCAGGAAACAAGACAACGAGAGCATTAGAGTGAGTACTCTTTGTCACAACCCGCAGCTTCCCGTGGAAAATGTCATGGTTCCCAAGTATAACACATCCCAGTGTGTTATGGTCCGTCAGCACAATGAGGAGGGGATATTTTACATCTGTGGCTGTGTGAATGAACAGGAATGCAATGACAAACTCATTTTTGAAAAGCACACCAATGGTGAGTATTCTTCCGGGTTTCAGTCCACCTTTCCTCATCTTAGAGGAGATTATTTTTATTCAGACTGTTGGCAGTGGCAGACTTTTGGCTTTAAAATTTCAGTGGCGCCCCCACCTCTCACCTTCTGTTGTTTGTCATTGTGTGTGTTGTTTTTTTATTGGTTTTCACATAATACTTTACAATACAGATGTACCAAAGCCAACACCATTTCCTCCCCATCCCCCCATACATTTACATTTCTATTTCCTCAATCTATCATATTATTCCTTTCTCCTTCCTCCCACTTCCCTCCGTCCCCACTCAATTTCCTCCATATTATACAATTTACAATAATCTTTGCATTCTACAACCTTCTCAAATCATCTATATATTCTTATTATCTTTCCTTACTGATTTTTCTTCCATCAAGTACTTCACATTTTAATCTAGGCATATTAGCATATCTTTTTTTAAGCAATATTTTGCCATATATTCATCAAAACATTTCCACTCCTTTTTTAATTTTTGATTTGACTGATTTTTTATTATAGCAGTTAATTTTGCCAAAATAAAATATTCATTTAGTTTACAAATCCATTCCTCCTTTGTGGGTATAGTTTGTGACTTCCACCTAGCAGCAATCACTATTCTAGCAGCTGTACTTGCATATAGAAAAACCCCACCCCCCTGTTGTTTGTCATTGTTGCGATGCCCCCTGTGTTGCCCTCTCGGTGTAGCACCCAGTGTAGGCAAACTGATTCTGCTCCCCTAAATCCGCCTCTGCCGTTGGGGTGCGTGTGTTAAATCCTTTCTCCCCCATCTTCATCCCCCGTCATTCTTGCCCCTGCTGCAATTGGGGTGAAAGGGGGGAGGAGAGGACTGATATAAAGGCAATGTTATTTGGGTTGAAATGATTGAGTCAATTCCTAGAGAGGAGAAAAAATGACTCTAGCATAATGTAGAAAATGGCTAGACTGAACAATCTAACCTGGTGGATTACAGTGGTACCTTGGTAGTTGAACGGCTTGGCTCCCAAACAAATCAGCATCTGAACGCCACAAGCCTAGAAGTGAGTGTTCCTGTTTGCGAACGTTTTTCGGAAGCCAGACGTCCAACGCAACTTCCGCAGCTTCCAATTGAGTGCAGGAAGCTCCTGCAGCCAATCAGAAGCCACACCTTGGTTTCTGAACCATTTTGGGAGTCGAACGGATTCTCTTGAATTTAGAGAATCAAGGTACCACTGTAGTAACACAGTTGGCCATTTACAGCTGGGGAAATGATGCAGCTATTCACCTGAATTTTAAAAAGCTTCACTTTCTGAGCTCTGAAGTGGGGCAGGGGGAGGAAAGCTGGACAGAACATGAGAGGGGGATGTTTTGTTCACAACATTATAGATTCCCCAGAAAAAGTGAGAGAATGCAGTGTAAATATTCTACAGTAAATGTTCAGTGTGAAAGTAGCCTATGTTGCAAGGCAGGGAAGGAGTTCTGCCTAAGGTCTCGTTGACTGTCAGTTAAAGTACCGTAACTGACCATTAAAGTAGACCAGCAGTAGCCAACAACGTGACCTCTAGATGCTGCTAGACTCGTGAGCCTTAGCCAGCGCAGCTGATGGCCAGGGAAGATGGGAATTGCAGTCCAATAAAATTGGAAGGGCAGCATACTGGCGACCCATGGTGGATTGATGGTTTGACTCCGTAGGCATATGTTCAAGCCAGTATTATTTTAGACTTGTAAGCTAAGCCATCGCTTTCAGTGTTGACCTTATCAGATGTTAGTTTTGCGAGGAATGGGATCTGTTTCCTGCTTATACAGTCTAAAAACAGAGATGGCCCAACCACAGCTCCCCACCTCCCAAACATTCCATTGAAAGTTTGCCTGTCAGGCAAAAACATAAAACACCAGGCTGGGTCATGTGTGGGAAGGAACAAAATGTAGCAGGGAGATGCCTCTCCCCCTCCCTCCTGCCCTAATTGTGGGTCTGCTTAGTTTGGACCAAACTGTGGTAAAGTTTGATGCAGTTTTTGAGCTGTGAAACTGAAACTTGAGTTTATCCAATGTGCAATGATTACGTAGCCTGCTTTAGGAAGAAAATCGCCCCTTATGTCACATTATCAGCTTCAGAATCTATAGCTGAATTATAAATGGTGCTCCAGAAAATTCCACAGGCATGATGGGCAGACTAGTTATTTTAATGCAACATTTAATGCAAATATTTATTTATATGTCATGTGATATTACATATAAAAATCAAGGTTAGAACTGTTGCATCTTAATTGCATGGAAAAACAAGTAAAAAAGCAACAGGAGCAACAACAAACCGTAGTTGGAAGCAAGAGAGCAATAGAATTTTAGTTGAACATGTAGGAACTTAGCATTCTGTGGTTGCTGTCATTGCACACAGTTGATACTGTTTGCTGTGGTCTGGCTTACACATAACACTAACCCAGACCATGGCTAAGTGTGAATGTGCAAGTGTTCAGGTACCAACAGAAAAAATCACAGCCACTTCACTGTTCCCTCAGTCCTCTTGCAGCCATGCTACCTTGAGTTAAGCAATGGTTTGACATGTTAAATCTGTCCAGGGAGAGAAACTTGAGCATGGGTTTGGACATAACATTAAGCCAAATCATACCTTACCTTAGCAGGAGGACTGGAATGAAACAGACTTGATTTTTACTGTCAAAACACACACTTATTCAGGCTTAGCCATGGTTTGGGCTTAACATTATGTGCACACAGGGCCAGTGACTGTTCTATCAACAAGGAATATATGAGCAACCAATTTACTGGATAAAGCTATTGTCCACTTTCTTTTTTCAACACACACCAAGTCCACATAACATAAAACGAAACTGTTTGACAGGAAAAACGTACTAAGAACATGTGGCCGTTGGTAGCCATCACTTCCAGGTTTTGCCAGTATTGTGTGAGGGAAGCCCTCAAATGATTTATCATTTTAGTTATCAGTAAGTTACACTGCGGATTATGATCACATCTTATGGCAGCCAGTGCCAAGGTCAAATGGACAGTGCAGTGGCGGCGACAAAAATCATTGCTTTTCATTATAGACCAGGGGTAGGCAACCTAAGGCCCAATCGCCTTCTCAATCTGGCCCATGGACAGTCCAGGAATCAGCGTGTTTTTACATGAGTAGAATGTGTCCTTTTATTTAAAATGTATCTCTGGGTTATTTGTGGGGCCTGCCTGGTGTTTTTACATGAGTAGAATGTGTGCTTTTATTTAAAATGCATCTCTAGTTTATTTGTGGGGCATAGGAATTTGTCCATTCCCCCCCCCCCCCCATATAGTCCGGCCCACCACATGGTCTGAGGGACGGTGGACCGGCCCACAGCTGAAAAAGGTTGCTGACCCCTGTTATAGACAGTGCATTTTTCCTGGAGGGGCTGCAGGGATACACATACCCCTAAACATTTTGTGAATCTTTGTATTTTTGTCCATTTACTGTATTTCTTTTTCCCGATTTGAACTATAAAATGGTGGTTTTCTTGAGTCAAAATGAGAGTACCCCTAAAAAAAATTTAAGAAAAAAGCACTGATTATAGATATACGGTGTGTGAAGTTTCACTTGGGCCGTTGAGAGTTAGCAGTATGCAAAGAAACTCATATTTTCTTGGCTTCCCTGGATCATTTAAAGCAGTGGCACATTATTGTTTGGGGTTCAGCAAGGAGCATACCATATTCATTATATGCCATTTATCCTCCTACACCCTTCTGAGAGCAGACAAGGACCACAGGAAGGTGGCCAAGGCTATATTATAACTCTGAATCTACCTAATAGAGATTATATTGCTCGATTCAGAATATATCCATTGAGGAATATTTAGATGCCCTCAACATTTCTTGTTTCATTTGACCGTGAGGTGGGTTTTTTCTTTCTTCCAGAACCAATTCATTTCTGGCAGAAAAAGCAGTGGGAGGCACAGAGAAATATGAGGCGATGGTTTTCCTTTTCTTTACATTTCAGCATTTGTTTTCATAGAAAACAACTGCCTGCCTGATAATTCTTCAGGCTCATTTAATGATCCCTGCTACAAGCTGATGACTTTGCAGCCCGGGAGGCAACATACTTAAGCAGCTGATGGGAATTATGTACACAGTTATTACTTCAGGGTTTGCACATAAGAGAAGTCCTGGAAAATCCTCTGAAAACAATTCTGCTTTCCATTGGATTTCACAGCCTTTAGCGATGTAGTCATACCCATCAGGTAAATCCATTAGAGAAGCAGGAGATAGCCAGGCTTCGCGCTTTCCAAAACAAACTCAAATTATATCATTTGAGGTTGATCCTGTGGTTTGAACTCAATGCCTATTTTAGAAACATTCACAGCTTAGCAGAAGTTAGCTGTGGCAGATTTTTATTTTTTTGTAAACTGCCAAGTAAAACAGCCAAACGCTTTGAGTTTCTTTTTCCAGTATCTGAACTGTAGGCTGCACCCACTGAGGTCATGCAGCAAAGGCTTTTTGCTTAGGGGATGGCTCTTGAACTTCTCTTCCTCAGTATTATACTTGGCCAAGAATCCTTTCAAAGATTTTATTTGAATTTCATGAGCAGCAGTGAGGAACTGCACCTATCTCTTTGCAACGGGGAGAAGAGATCATATCTCATATCTTGCCTGTATTGAAAACAACTCCCCTGGCTTCCAGCAGGTTTCCAAGTTCAGTTGAAAGTGCCAGTATTAACTCTTAAAGCCACAAGGTTTATCTTCCTAATACCTGATGGGCCATCTTCTCCCATATCAATCTGCCCATCCACTGAGGTCACTGCCTGAGGCCTTCCTTAAGCTGGTCTCACCATTTGAAGTGAGGTGGGCAGTGACCAAAAAGCGCCCTTTTAATCTAGATCCTCAGCTTTGGGATGCCAACCTTCCTATTGAGACCCATATAGCACCCTTATTGCTCTCATTTGGCTGCCAGGCAAAATCATTTATGCTTTCCCCAGACTTTAAAGAACCTTTAGCATCAATGGTAGCTTTCTTTTTTGTAAACTTAAAATAGTTTCCATTTTTACTAGCTATCTGAATGAACTGTTCCCATTTTAGTTCATTGTGTTAGTTTGTATGCTTTCTTTTAGGAGTTTCATTTTTTAAAAAACGACAACACCTTTAAGCATGTGTACAAATGCACGCACATGGACCTTACTTACGGTTTATTCAAGGATGCAGTCAGTGAGTATCCCTTAGGTGGATCTCAGCATGCAGAAACGTTGCAATGTAAACTCAGCAGTAAAGCTTGTTTCATTGCAAATACTCCCAGCTAATGGGGCAGCAGCAGGTTCACATTACAACCAGCAGGTGGCAGCAACGAGGCTCCTGCAACAGTCTGCAGCATCTGCGAATCAGAGGCGCAAGTACTGTAAGGTGCTATAGCTGCAAGTGCGGTTTACAAACACCCCCATCCTCGTAGTGATTTCAGCCACTAGGAACTGCAGAACAGGATCTTTTCCACAAAGATTAGCCAGCCTGTTCTTCAAGCATTTGGCATGGCTCTTACAGACCTGGCCTAATAGCAATCAATCTGCTCCGTAATCTTCACTTCCCAAGGAAAGATAGTGGTGCCCAGTCTTGGTCTCTTTCCTGACCAGAGCTGCACTTCCAGGGCCACTTGGCTGCAGTGTGAAACAGGTTCTTCCTTGCTGAGTGTGGCTGGAGAGGAGAGTGAGCATCTATGGCAGCTCCACCCAGCATGCTCCTTTCACCGTGATGCATTTTGTGCTTCTTATGAGTGCATTAACAGCACCCACCACTGGGTGCTTTCTGTTTCCCCCCCTACAGAGATTTACCTGTTTAGGTGCCTCTGGGAAATTAAGAGGTCTCAGCAGCACTGCACCCAGCTGCCCCATGATAAAATTAAAAAAAATATGTGAGTTAAAAGGGGGGGGAGTGGAAGGAGTCTTGGGCGTCAGAACCTCTGGACCACGCTCCCACACTGCTGCTGGATGGACTGCTTTTATTTAGCATCCCTTCCTTAGATTAATCTGATCATTGATAGCAGGGCCATTTATATTTTCAAAAGACCTGGAGCAAAGGAGTTACCAGCATTTTCCACCCTTGGTCTCTTGGGTTTATGATCTAAGAGCTGAGTTTTTGTAAAGACTATTCATTTTAGTCGGCAAGAAAGATTTGGCTCTGTCATCTTGAGTGCACATGAAGCTGCTTATACTGTCGTCAGATCTACAGTACATATATACTAATTAACAGCATACCTCAAAAGTCTCCGGCATGTGCTTTACCCAATGAGTTGGGGCTTCTTCCCAGATCAGATCTCCTGACTGTGTCTGAGAACAAAACAGCTAACTTACCAAATTGTAAAATGTGGGGGAAATGTGCCCGTTTCCTAAATGCGTGGTAAAGTGCTGCGATGCAGATGACTGTGGCTGACTTGGTTGTAATCTTTGAGTGGCTACTGCTCTGCCGATAGTTGCTGAGAATAAAATGAAAAGCAGAGGGGGACCTGATACACCATCTTGAGCTCCTAGGAGGAAAGGTGGGATATACATGTAATAATAAACAAAAAAATAATAAATTAACATTTGCCATGTGTTAGACTGCATAGCTATTTTTCCCAAAATTGCACTACAGTGGTACCTCTGGTTACGTACTTAATTCGTTCTGGAGGTCCATTCTTAACCTGAAACTTTTCTTAACCTGAAACACCACTTTAGCTAATGGGGCCTCCTGCTGCTGCCGCGCCACCGGAGCACAATTTCTATTCTCATCCTGAAGCAAAGTTCTTAACCCGAGGTAATATTTCTGGGTTAGCGGAGTCTGTAACCTGAAGCGTATGTAACCCGATGTACCACTGTATATATTAAAGAAAACAGACAACCAAGCAAACCCATGGTAGAAAATGTTAGCACTTGAAATGTTGAGCCCTAGGATACAGAAGGTACATAGGAAGCTGCAGTGGCGTAGCGTGGGTTGTCAGGACCTGGGGCAAGGCAAGTAATTTGCACCCCCTAACCTGTGGATTTGCGCCCCCTAACCCGTGGATTTGTGCCCCCTAACCCTAACCCCCAGATGTTGCGCCCGGTCCCCCCTGCACCCCCCACGCTACGCCACTGGGAAGCTGCCTTATTCTGAGTCAGACCATTGGTCCATCTAGCTGAGAATTGCCTGCACTGAGTGGCAGCAGCTCCCCAGGGTTTTTAGACAAGGAACATTTCCAGCTCTACCTGGAGTAGTTGGGGGTTGAGCTGTGATTCTTCCCCACAAGTTATTGGTTTTATGTTCATTCTTCACTAAGAAAAGCTGTTCATGTTGACTAACTGGCCTATGCGGAGATGTTCTTGCTGTATATTATTTGTCGCTTTCCTTTCACCATAGGATACTCCATGCTACAAAGCAAAGAAATAATTCCCGTGGCAGCCATCAGCCTGTTGCCCCCACTGCTGGTTGCCATCATGATAACAGTGACGTTCTATCTCTGCCGAACCCACAGGCAGAGGAGGAGAGCTAAGGAATGGCCCCAGAAACAAGTCCAGCACCGCCCACTGCCTGAACCCAGCAGAGCCACTAGCTACGATGAGATACTATCTATCAAGATCGACCACCGCGTCGCCTTGAGCACAGCCTGCGCCAACAACATCAACCACAACACCGAACTGTTGCCTATCGAGCTAGATGAGCGAGTCGGGAAAGGGCAGTTTGCAGAAGTCTGGAGAGCAAAGCTGAAGCATGCCTCTTCGGGGCAGTACGAGACGGTGGCAGTGAAGATTTTCCCCTGCGAGGACTATGCTTCCTGGAAAAACGAAAGCCAGATCTTCAGCGATGCCAACCTCAAGCATGATAGCATCCTTCAGTTCCTCACGGCGGAGGAGAGGCACTCTGGACTCCAGAAAGAATACTGGCTCATCACGGCCTACCATAGCCAGGGAAACCTCAAGGATTATTTATCCAGGAATGTTCTGAGCTGGAGGGACTTGCAGAAGATGGCTGGCTCCCTAGTGAGTGGTGTGGCTCACTTACACAGCGACTACACTGCCTGTGGCAGTCCAAAGATCCCCATCGCCCACCGGGACATCAAAAGCACCAACATCCTCATTAAGAACGAACAGGAATGTGTGCTCTGTGATTTTGGGATTGCTCTGAGGCTGGATCCAGCCTTAAGTGTGGAAGATTTTGCAAACAGCGGACAGGTGAGTGCTGTAGAATGAAACCAGCAGAGCAATCCATTCTGCTTGATGGAAAGTAGAAAGATCTTAGCTTCTTTCATGCGCTAGCCATGCAAACAGTTCTGCGAACTGTGCAAGGGGCAGTGGGGGCTGTGCCACTGGCCCCACCCCAAAACATCATTTGATTTACCAATCTCAGCTTCCATGTGTTGAGCATGGACATTTGCATAGCGAAAGTCTGCCTGTATAGTTTTTCCATGTGATCTAGAACCCTGTGTGACTGGGGATCCAGGCCACATGAAAGCCTGCTGCATCTGTAGAGCATGACGCTCATAAGCTTCCCCTGGACAGCCTGTTCAGTGTGTAAATCTTGGGGTGGGGCCAGAAGTGCGGCTTGCTGCCCTTTCCATGGATGGAGGGCCCTTCTACGTGTGAAGGGGGTCCTTCAGAATGGCAAATATAACCCACAATAGCGGCAGCAGGCAGTATGAAAAAGCTCTGAAAAGGCAACGCAGCTAGGGAATTTGCTGCAGGCATTCGGCATGTTCCATAAACAAACATGCAACTATGATTTAAGAGAGCGCCCTGCTTGTTGGTACACAATTGGCTTGGAATCACCTTTGATGCTGAATGACAAATAGCTACTGTGTTCCGGGTTCTAGAGGGTATCTTGTTTTTGGCAGCTAGTTTGTAATCAAAGGCTGGGGCTACTTGATCTTCCCAAGCTCTTTTTGCATTCAAAATCTAACACCACTGCAATACTCAATGTCTTTCCCCTCGTGGTGGAGAAGTGGCAGGGAGAGGAGTGATTTGAGCAGAAAGCTGCCCACTCGACAGCAGAGTGGTACTTCCCTCCATTCAAACTCACAGCTGCCCACAGCACCTTTTGGTTTGAATGAAACAAACAGAAAACCCAGGAAAGAAGCTCTCAATTATTGTCACATCTAATTTGGGCCTTGGTTCCCATCCCAGTAAGGGCTGGTAAGTTTAGAGAAGATTTTACGGTCACCATCAAGTTCCTAAGTTTCAAGTGTACGTTATACTTGGACCCTATACTTGGACAAAAACCTAGAGATAAAGGGGTGGAGCAACTCTGGAGCCCAAAAGGTCCAGTCTGTACCACAGATCTTCTAATGCATTGCAGCCTCCTTTTAACTTGGAATCAATACGACTTCTCTCCTCCAGCCCTTCTAACATCTACTCAATTTATGGTCAGGTGGGCACTGCCAGATATATGGCTCCTGAAGTTTTGGAATCTCGAGTGAATCTCGAAGATCTGGAGTCCTTCAAACAAATGGATGTTTATTCCATGGCTCTGGTTTTATGGGAGATTGCCTCCAGGTGTGACGCCATAGGAGGTAAGTCTATACCAGCAGAGTCTGCTGTCTTCCAAGCCCCGCTTTACAGGTCCACTGGGCAAAACAAACATGGCTGTTCCAAGAAGTTGCCAGAGGGAGGTGGGAGCAAACCTTAGTGCAGAGAAGCTAACCTATGGCCACCCCACCCTAGATGTTGATGAACTAAAACTCCCAATATCTCTATGACTGCCAGTCATGTAGGCAGAGGCTGATGAAAGCTGTAGTTCAGCAAACATCTGGAGGGCCACAGGTTAGCCACTCCTGCCTTAGCAGAAGGATGCATTTCTCAGATGGAAGGAGGGCATCTCTTGCAAAAATGGGTCTCAGGTAGCAAGGCCGGGAAAGGCTCCTGGCCCCAGGACTCAAAAAGCGACACTGCCCCTAAGCCAAGGCAAATAATCCTAGAATAGATGGGCAAATGACCTATCTCAATAGCATGGGGATTTGTGTCACTAAGAGCCTGCTAAAATGAAAGAAAATACAAAGAAGATTGAAGGAAGCATTGGAGTGCAAATGACCACTAAAGGAACCCACATTTCATCAGCAGTAACAAAAATTCATTAACGGGGATTAATTTATTGCTTTAGCATTTCCCGCTACACAATCAGGCTTTGAACTGGTAGCAGCAATGCTAATCTGTCCCACTAATTCAAAGCGATTTGGGCTTGTGCTGATTCTAATTCTCATGAGATGCAAGTCCAGACGCTAACATGTGGAACAGTCTACAAGGGCAGTGTATGGGAAATCTATGGGCAAATGTGTTAACAGGATGGTGGGGATGGGGAGCTATACAGCACTGGTGCAATATGGATTCGGGTTCATTTATCTGTTATTACATTTATACCCCACCTTTTCTCCAAGGAACTCAAGGTGGCATGCAAGGTTTTCCCCCTTTCCATTTTTATCCTCAAAACAAACCTCAGGTTAGGCTGAGAGGCAGTGACTGGCCCAAGGTCACCCCGTGCGCTTCATGCCTGAGTGGGGATTGGACTCCTGGTCTCCCAGGTCCACCACCCTAACCACTACAATAAGCAACAAATACTTAGCGGCCTCTGCTGTGTCCTACAGCGTGGTCCATTAAGGAAGTATCTGTTGTACTTCCACATACACATCCCTCTGCAACTCCACATCTCAAACACAACGGTTTGGCTGTAGGTGCTACTACTTTTAACACTTTACAGGTTTTAAAACAAACTGTGGGCATCAACCAGCCAATACCGTGCTGCCAATACTAAAGGAAGCAAACTTCTTTTCTGAAACATACAGTGGCATTTCGACAAATCTTTAAATGTGCTGTCTGAATTTAAAAGTGTCCCCTGTTAAGAAAGCTTGGCAGCCAGGTTGTGATCAATGAACAGTTCTTCACCAGGTACAGCTGCAAGCCACCACTAGAGGTAGTTTTATTATCCATTTCCCGGTGAATGTTCTCGGTGGCACCACAGCACTGCCCCGACAAGTACATAGTCAATGTGTATCTAAATTGCACGCACATCTAACTAACATCAATGTTGCTTCCTTGCAGAGGTGAAGAACTATGAGCTACCATTTGGATCAAAGGTCCGGGAGCAACCCTGCATGGAGGTTATGAGAGATGTTGTATTGCATGGTCGAGGGCGTCCAGAGATACCTGGCAATTGGCTGGTGCATCAGGCAAGTACAAAAAAAGGAAGGTAAAATTTATGGCTTTGCCACAAGACCACCTTCTTTTGCCTACTCCTCCTCTTGAATTGTTTCCATTCAAGCTTATAACTGAGAACTGGTGCCCGAGTTTGTTTTCTTCTTCCCTCCTCATCCGTTTTGGTTTCTTTTCTTTTTAGATCGTAAGCCTGAGGGCAGGGGCAGTCTTATTTGTTACTGATCTCATGTTATTGATCTCTGGAAGCCCTTTCCTCTGAAGAGCAGGGCAAAAATGCTTTAAATAAATATTTCTGAGCAGCAGACCTAGAAGTGTGTGGCTACACAAACAACATTTGCAGAAAACTTGAAGCCCCCTCCCCCACCCCCACCCCCAAAACACTGCCCCCCTTCCCAGGTTTCTGAGGCAAAATGAAGACTTTGGGGGAAATTGAAATTAACATACTTACTTTCTTATCAAACCTAATATGTTTTAACATAAAATGCATCCTAACTTGGCATAGTACAATTTTATATTTGGCATATTTCTGAAATGCAGAGAGCTACCCTCTGTATATTTACTCATAGCTAATACTGATTCTGTTCGGTGGCACTCTCAAAGTACCTATGATTACAGTCTCAGAAGAATAAATGTTTTACGTTTTGTACAAGCACCATTGCAAATGCACCCAGTATTGAAGAGAGCAAGCTGTCAACTGCTACCATATGCTGCCTTGCACATTTTCTCATCTTAGTTTCTTGCAATTTGAAGAGGGGGAAAAAAACCTAAAAGCAGAAATCAATAATTTTGTATTAAACAAAGTGAAGTGTGCTTGGTGGACAAAAATGGCCCCATATAGTCACAGTCCTCTCATGAACAGTCCTCTTCTCCTCTTAAGGCATTATCCTGAGAGATATCCCCCCCCCCCCCCGCTTTCCATTATAACACTGCCCAAGACCCTTCCAGTCAATTTTTAGTTGCCCCAGCAAGTTTATTTTTTGGGAGGTGAATGGAATACGGTACCCCTTAATAGGGAAAAGGAAATCATGCACAAAGCCAAAAATCATGTTACTGAGCCAGTAACGCACACTGATTGCTCTTCTTTTTATTTCAAAAGTGGGCAATAATTGCAGTGAAGCAGAAGGAAGAGCACGGAGGACAGTATCATAAATACAACACATGTCCTTATTTTGATGCCCTGTTTGTTTCGTTCCCCCTAGATTTGAGATTGCTAACTTCCCAGCTTCCTTCTTAATTTCAGGGAATGCATTTCCTGTGTGACACCATCACAGAATGCTGGGACCATGATCCTGAAGCCAGACTCACAGCTCACTGTGTGGCAGAGCGGTTCAACCTGATGGTGCAGACGGATTGCGATGACATCCTCAACAACAACAACAGCAGCAGCAGTAGCCATGGCAGCAGCCTTGGTGATGACGCAAGCAAAATGGGTTGCCCAATAGATGAGAATCAAGGGAGTGACAGGAATATCCAATGACTGGAGAAATAAATAAAAGCTGGACAGAAGCACCAATGGGCATGCCACTCAGAAAAAAAATATACCTCCCCCAAACCCCATTTAGTTCTCTGAATGAATAAAACGTATTTATAAGCACTTTTAATTTACTAGGCAAAAAGGCAGAGTCACTGTATTATGTTCAGCACGCAATATAAATCATTTTATACTTATTTTAAATGTATAACACAAAAAATTCTTTATTTTTAAAAAGATTCACAATTAATAGGCTTTTTTTAAAAAACAAAACAAAACACCATCCAATCTTCATTCTTTACGAGGGGGTAAAGCAGAGTCTTGACCCTAGCCTGTTATTAGATCACACAAGAAATTGCTGGAACCATTAGGTGTTAATCAGAGAACTCCATTCGCTTGCTTTTAAAAATAAATAAATAATTTTTTATATTAACACAGGCTTCCAAAGTTTTGAAAAATTTGTTACATCTCTCAAAGACTTTGAAGAAACCCAATATTGATACCATGTTTATTCCTAAGGTTAAGGTTTGACACCTAACTCTGTCTGCAAACTCTGTCATCTCAGCCAAAACCCACATTTTGTCTAACCAGCTTATTTGTTCTTTAAGCTGTCCTTTCACTTCAATAGAACATCTATTAAATTAGAACTCCAAAGGAATGCAATGTGGGCTTCCAAGTAAGAGCCAGGGCTTTTCAGCATCCCACCCTTTCCACACGAGTACCGCATGCCACCTGAAAAGCCACTTGTGAAAGTCACTGCTCTCTTTGGACAAGACAAAGCGTTGGCTACTGGATGAGGAAGATCTCTGCACAGGCATGGGGCTCTCTGGATTCTGGACTAAGATTGCAACTGTAAGCATACTGGGGAACTTAAGTTCTATTGAAACCAACAGGAGATACTTGAACTATATATATTTATGTTTCACAGTGAAAGACACTGGCTTGTGCGGAAACCTGGCATTCTGTAGCAACTACTGGCAGATTTCTATTTCTTTTGTTATTTTGAATGGGCTGCTTTCCACGAAAACTATACAACAAGTTCATGGAAGCATATAGCTTGCCTACAATGCCAAAGCACCATCTCATCTTAACTTGCAAAAGCTGTGCAAGCTCTCTATGAAGAGAAATCTGGATGCTTCAGAAGTGGCATTTATGTCATCTGCGTGTTTGAATAGACCAGAGCAGTGTGGGACAGGAGAGAGAGAGAGAGAGAGAGCGCGCAGAGATATTCTTAAAAGCCCACAAATTCTGAACTGAAAAATCCTATTCCACAATTTGAAGCTGAATATGCTGTCAGCATTGAGCACCACAATGATATGAACACAGACAAAAAGCAAACAAACAGTTCCGTTTGGTAGCTTTATTTCCTTCCCTCCCCATTTTCTCACACATGGAATTGTACACTAGTCGCATTAAGATTTCAGTGCATTTCACAGCAAAAAAAAAAAAAAAAAAAGTACAAGGGAATCTTAACTAATGTGCATAACCCCCCCCCCCCAATTCCCCCAAACACTTTTCAGACTTTGTGGAAAATGAGGGTGATTACTTAACCACTCTCGGGTGCATTCGGATAACCCTTTCCCTTAATATGGAAGAAAAAAACTAAACACACTTGACCAGCACACACAGAGTTTGAAGGTTTTCATGATGGCAGGGAGAGGCCCCACTGTTGACACAAACCAGAAGATGACAGATAATGGTATATACACTGATTGGAAGACTACATCAGAAGAAACAGAGTAAGGCACCACTCTTAGAAAAATTAAGGTAGCTTGTAGTAACAAGAATGAAAGCCATAAATCAGTACTATTCTTAATTGCCAGCAATTCTTAGACTTCAATAAAATATTGGTATCATAAAAAACAATGGACGATTTTACTTGAACATGGTTTTCCGGTATCAGATTGCAACTGGTTTTGTATGTAGTCCCATAGCAAAAAAAAAAGCCTTCTCAGGTGTTGTAGAAAAACCAAAGTGACGGTCTTTGTACTCAGCGGGGACACAAAGATGTCTGACTCGGAACTTACACAGAAGACAAATGAAATCACTTGTCTGGGCAACCTGTAACACTGACTCTGTCTCAGAGATGATCCATGGAGAACAGTGAGTGGGGGCAATGAAGTATATATATAGATATTTAAAAAAGGACACATCAGTCAGGTCTGAGCTTCAGTCTCTTCAAAGAGACAGAACATCTTCAGGGTATTTACAGCAGTTTGCTAAGGAAATGAAGCTGGGGGGAGGTTAAGGGAAATTCTAGAGCTCAAAATTGTTCTGAATTTTACGCTTCTCCTTCCACCTTTCTCTCCACAACTCTTTCACATATAGGAAACACCCCATAGTTACAATTCTAATCTACTTTAGAATGTTGTGTGGGGGAGGGTTTTTTTTTTTTAAAAAAGGTGAGGTTTACGTGACTCCCTCATTCTTCCACAGCCATGCACACATTGCCTCCGAAGAATAATTAAAAAAAGAAGTGTCAAGTCCTGATCCAGACAGTTCAATAACACTGATTCCAAGGTCAACATGAAGAGCTTCCTCTTCAAGGTTTTCAGCAGGAATAATAATTCAGAGCAGCAAAAGGTGTTTCTCTATACGGGCACTGAGTAGTTCAGAAACAAGTGGGAAATGGAGCACAGATTGGGAAGAACTGTTCAGCTATTACTCCAGAAGCAATTCCACTTGGGCAGAACAGCATAGCAGCTCTGAATGCTACTGTTTCTAGAAGATTTTATATATATATATATATATATAAAACATCTTAGGCAGCTTTTGCAGTAGGTGTGCTTAGAAAGAATACAATACACAGTTCAGATAAAATCTTCAGTGCCATATAAAATGTTTTTTGAAGTGGGGGGAGAAGACATACCTGGCAAGGTTCTCTCTCGCTATCTTTTGATTTTCTGCAACTTTAAAGTGCCCTAGTAGTTTATTCCATTATGCTTACTTAATTTTGTGCAATTGTATAAAAATCCCAAAGGACTGTTAGTGAGACATAGCATTTTGGAAGTTGTAGGGATTAGAACAAAAGAGAATAATAATTTTGAAGAAATGTCATCTAGTTTGTGTCTGCTGGTTGATTTTGTACGGGAGGCATTCTTTTCCAAAGAGGGTTATAATAAACCCAGCCCTCTCCCTGCAATTCAAACAGAGAACAAGATTACTTAGTTGAAGAAAAATTCTCCATGTAAATTCAATGGCGAATGCTAATTGTCCTAAGAACTGAGTAGTACACTACTGCCCAGAGACTGACCATAACCATAATATCTGTACCCACAATTTGATCCTTCTCACTATCCACAGTTTAAACAAGCCACAGTTGCCTGAGTTTGGATACCTTCAGGAAACCCACAAATTTCAAATCAGAAGCTGAATTTACAGGTACAAAACTGGAGAGTTGGAAGGGGACTATATATGCCTGAGGCTCACTATGACCCCCTTACCAGAAAACCAGAGCTTTCTAATTCATCTAGGAACACAGGTGACCATTGTTCTCACCCTGGCACCTGATTGGCTACTGTGAGAACAGGAAGGAGTGTATGGGCTCTTTTTATGTTCTTATACGGAGCTGCCTTACACTATGCCAGACTATTGATCCATCCAGCTCAATATTGCCCACATTGTTTGGCAGTGGCTCTGCAAGGTTTCATATAAGAACATTCCCAGTCCTACTTGGAGAAGCCAAGGATTGAATTTAGGCCCTTCTGCATACAAGTCAGATGCTCCAATGCTGAACTACAGATGAACTGAGTCAGTGTACAGTCTGGCCCTTACAAGACAAGAAAGCCTAATTTTGGACTGCCTCCCTAGGTGCTAGAGATTCTTCACCATAGCGGCTAATAGTTCATGTTAGGAGATCCCTTGTTCAAATCTCAGCCACAGACTCAGGGAGTGGCTTCAGACAAGTCACAATATCCTATGCTTGCAAGATAAGGATAAGAATGCTAACCTACTAGACAGGATTGTTGCAAACGTGACTTATTAATATGAAGCCAAAACTACAGTTCAGTTCCAAAAAGAAGCATATACATTGAGCATGGAGGGAAACTGAAGTGAAGGCATTAATCTATAAAATAAAGTGGCAAGAAAAATGTTCCAGCAGAGGCTATTTATATTCAACTATCTTCTGTTTATATGTGAGCTTTTCAAAAAAATGCAAAGAACTAAGCAGAGGAATTTTTTTTATATTCACAGAGGCAAGCAGTAGCCCCTATGACATGCTGGAAGGTTGGCATTTTAAATATTCAACTTGTGTTGAGTTACTTACATCTTTGACAAAGTACTTAGTTTGCCACGGTTCTCCTGTCTCAGCCCGGAGTCGTTCTTCATTTCTCTGCCGTTCCTCAAGTGCTTTCTTATGCTCTGTCGCCTTATCAATGTCCCCGTCCCTCAGAGACTCTGTCACATGTTGCCACAGCTTTCTGAATTAAAAAAGGTACAGCTGACTTCAAGCTCTCTTAGCAGGTCAGTGTGTTGTCAATACTTGCAGCACATGAGCAGAATTCACAGCTATAATCTTGGCTCCTCTCAGATTAAGAATAAGGTGAACTGAAAGGAAGAAGGAACTGCCACCGTATCCTGGAAGTGCTTTCTCTCCAGAAAAAAATATGAGGAACTTGCAGTGCAATATAGAATATAGCTGTTACCCAACTGAAGAATAAAAATGCACGGCAGCAGTGGAGAACCTCAGTGCAGCCACATTTAACGGAAGTGCCAAACCATTCTGTGAAGAACCTCTAATTCTCTGGGGCATTTTTTGAGAGAGCCTCCTGTGCTCATTTTGGTTTTCCTTAGGTTTTCCTAACACATTTTTTAAAAAAATAAAAAACTACTTTGGCTCCCACAAATATGAATGAAAAAGAAACGCAGGCATCTAAGAGTACCCAGTAAGTGTTAATTGCGAAAACATAAAAGAACTTCTCTTACCTGGACTCAAATGCCCCTTGTTTCTCAATGGGTCGGACTCGTTTTCTTGTGACAGACAGCTTTGTCAAGTCCATGCATTTTGTCTCTCCGTTGCTGTAGGTGAATTCAAGGATGCTATTCCATTCACCTTGTACTCTACAGACAACAGTGTTGGTAGCATTCTGTTTCACCTCACCAGTAACCCTAAAAAAAACAGCATTCAAAAAGTAAAATGTGACAATAGCTGGATTAGCCCACACTCTGTATTCATGTAGGGTTACAGCTCACATCGTGTTATTTATTTTTAGAAACAGAGGAATACATGCAAGTTCTAGTACAGCAAGATTTGAGTGCTTGTCATCATATTTGCAAATGTGTTTTAAAAAGCTACATTTCTAATGTTTAACTGTGCAGCTAGTTCAAAACAGTTTTCAAAAGAAACAAAATAGTAAACTTAGGAGCCCACTAATTATTTTTGCATTCATCTCTTGCATTTTACTTCTTTAAAAATCATTGTTTTCTATTGATGGCAGCTCAAGAATTTCATGCCATGGAGAGTTGAGAGAGAGATCGACTTTTAAATATGTGGCTTGCCAATTAATACTGAACAACAAAGTTTAATGGGAACTTCACCCAATTTGTGAAATCTAGCGTACCAAAAAAGGAGCATTTTGCTTACAATTCAATGCTAGATGAGTTTCTGGTGGTCTCCTCTAAGCTTTCTAAGATAGGAATACATTAGACTGGATAAACCTTCCTCTGCATCAAGGGTGGCTACCCTGTAGCCCTCTGGACGTTGCTGGACTCCAACTCCCATCAGTCCCAACCAGCATGGCCAATGGTCAGGCATAAGGGGAGCCGCAGTCCAACAACCTCTTGAAAGGCCATTGGTTGGCCACTGCTACTTTAACATGCTGATTACAGAGAAGTATTGCAGATTTTGGATTAAAGAGAAATATGCAGTTTTCCCAACATCCTGTTAAAAATACCAATACCGACCAATACTAAATATGAATAGTGTCTAGATATTATATTCTACTTTAGGTAAAACTCCCTGAAACCAGATGTTTCCCTAGCATTATTTTAATCCTAAGCAAATGCAAATTATACTATGGAAGCCAACTTCTGCTTCAGCAATTCAGCTGCGCACAATACAGTTCCGCTCAATAAAAAGTATTTAATAGTAAAGTTCTCTGAAAAATCTATAGTAACATTATTTTCATTACAATATCAACTAGCAGCAGAGTCACTATAACAGCATTCTCTCTCTCTTGTACTTATGACTACAAAAAAGCTCATACAAACACTAATCCAAAGTCTCATTGGTAATTGAAACTACAGACGAGTGCTTTGATGTATTTGATTTATTTGAAATAGTTATTGGCCATCTTTCAAGGCAAATGCTCTCTCAAGGGACTTGATATAGAAGCATAAAATCAGGAAGCACAATTTCAATAGCACAACACAATACATAACATTCTGCTATTATTTTCCACTACTTCCCTGCCAGGGGCCAGAGTTCAATCAATCTTCTGCAAATATTTAACTAGTTAAATAAATCAAGGTGGTTTTAGATGCTGAAAATCTAGTTGAGATTCCTGCACTGCAGGGGGTTGCACTAGATGACCCTGAGGACCCCTTCCAACTCTACAATTCTCTGAAGATCCTTTTCGAGATACTGAGACTTTGACTTGAAAGCGACATTCCAGCAAGCACCAAAAGTATTTCAGAAAAGGTTAGCTTCCTTTTAAATGTCCTTCTCAAGTTTTCAGAACAAAGTGGTGAAGTGGCTTGCTTAGATCAGCAGCAGCAGCAGCAGCATACATGGACTTCGTTTTTGCAACATCCGGCTCAAAAGAGGAAGATGAAAAGATGCCATTCCCATAAGAAAGTTATCTGCAATTGATTCTGCACTACATTACACAAAACGCCTGCCAACCATAAATACTTACCGGTGAAGCTTGCCACCATAGAATGGTTTGGTATGGAAAGTAATACTTGCAGAGTATCCCGTTTTTGCACAATTAACACTGACTTTTCCTCCCAGTTCTACCCAAGGGACAGTCAGAATTGACCGAGCATATGCACAAGGCAGAGAAAACGTGTATTCCTCTCCATGGTCCAAGAGACTTAAAATACCTGTGAGACAAGAGAAATTCACATCAGCTCCACAATAACAGAAACAAATAATTCATACTCCCCGTACTTATATTAGAGGATGCAGAGACCCAGGACTTTTTTTATCATTTAGTATTATCAATGATATATCACTTAAGGTGACAACAGCCCTTTTCTTTTAACTCACAGAGGAGCTACTTGCACAAACAGTATAGGGTTGTATCCAGCCAAGCTTGTTTGTTTATAAAAATATTTATATACTGCTATTTCATAAAGTTATCAAAGTGGCTTACAACAAAAGTACATAAACCATGCAGCAAAAACCATATTAGAAAGATTAAAATCAGTTGCTGTTCCGTTAGTGCAAGGACTTTTGCCTGTGCAATATAACTTCTTCCCCCTGAGACGACACTCCCCCCCCCCCCACATGCCTGCAAATATGCTCTGGAGGGTTGGGAGATCCCTTGGAATAGATGGGAAGAAGTCCTATTGCATAGGTGGAAATCCTTGCTCTAACAGGACTTTGTTGTATATACAACCCATAGTATATGTTAGGAAATTACGATCATTAATTGTAAAGACAGAAGATATACCCCGTTTTCCTGTGAGTGATAAAATTCATTGGGTTCATCTCCATTTGCATTTTCTACTTAAGAGGCCAACATAGTTTAGAACAGTAAAGCCTATGATCCTTCCCCCCACCCCGCATCACAATACCTCTACATTTCTGAGGCTTGCTGGTATCTATGTCTTACTGTGACTTGTCAAACTACCCTACATTACAAAAAATGTCTCCACTGTAGAATGCTGAGCAACGGAGGAAGATTAGTTTTGGGTGCAGGATGGACAGCATCACCTCTCACAAGGAACTAGAGCAAAGCAACCGTTTCAGAAAAAGGGGTCTGTGCACCTGAAATTCTGTAGGCAATGTCTGAAATTAACAGAAATGTGCAATGCAAAAGAAGCAAGGAAGAAACTAGAATGCATACTAGGGCCAGGACACAGGCATCATAAAAGAAGACACAAAAGGCATCATCTGGAGACAAACTTTTTTATCATTTTCACGTGCTACAAGATTTCCGAACTTGGTCCCAGCTGTTCCCAAAACAACTGAGGTCCACTGTAAGTTGTGACAGGACTGGAGCCTGTCTTCTTCTCTGACCAAGAGACCAAAGAGAGGTTGCCCATGAAAGGAGCACCTAATCCTGTAGGCTGTTGCATCAGCATCTGGCTGGGACAGAGAGCATAAAAGCTCAGCTGCACTTGAGTGGTTTTAGGCTGCACTTAGGCTTGCCACCAAAAGGGTGACAACTAAAGGGGTTCATTCCTCATAAGGTGTCTGTGCTTCCTGCACAGGGTGAGAACCTGGACAGTGAATTGTATGACTGGAGAAAGTTGCCAGATTCTCCCAGGGCAAGAGCCTGCAATGTGAATAAGAGGCAGGACTGGAGTGTGGCAGGGGCTGGGTGGTTTGTACATGCTTTTAGTAAAGCTGTTCTTAACCAGCTAGATACCTTCTGGGATAACTGATGGGTAGTAGTACATTTTTTGTTGTTGGGCTGTTATTTATATCATGGGCTTGCGATGAGCTGCCTTTATCTCAGTGAACATGGTTAGGGAGAGAAATGGCTATGGGAGACAAGTTATCACAGAAGTTGAGGGAGAAGCTATTTATGCCTTGATTCTTGCTCCCACCTCTCCCATGGCTGGGTTCCTAGTGGTTCATCTGCTGTGGCCATCAGCCTGTCCATGGTGCATATGAGACCTGGGTGGGCAAGCTGGGAGTTGATCTGACTCAGTTCTGCCCACCTGACTACAGCATCAGCACAAGCTACAGGGATAGGGCGGCAATGGAGTGGATGTGGCCCACAATACTTCCATCTCCATCTCCAGGAAAAAAAACCCGGTCTTGGAGCTGGTTGTTAGGACCTGTACCTGTTGTTGGGCCAAGAAGTCAGTCAACAAGGGTCACTGCTGGTTTACCATCTACTCTGCTTCTCACCAGCTTATCTGACCAAGCTGATGGGCATGGTGATGGAGGAACCCAGAACAATAGTCCTGGACATGTCAACATCCATGCAGAGGATGCCTCAGGTGTTCCTTTTCAGGACTTCATGGCCTCTATGACAGCCATGGGGCTGTCCCAAGTTATCATTGACCCAACACACTGGCCAGGGCACACCCTCAATCTGGTCTTTGCTCCGGATGGAGGAAAGGGTAACCTGTGAAGACAGGGCTCCATGGTGCCAGAGATGCTCAAGGATGGCCATGTCAAGAGCTCATTGTGCTTCACTGTTCAACAGCGCAACTAAGTTTCAAACAGATTGTCTGCTCTACTCGCTGGGAAAAAGGCCCAGGGCATTTAGGCACCCATTGGATTCCATTAGTCTCCAGTGGTGGGGGTGGACCATCCAATTCAGTACCCCATCCCTGCAGGGGTAGATCAAAGCCATTAGACCATACTTCACCAGAAAGTGGTTTGACCATGAGTGAGCCTACTGCGGCAAGTGGCTAATTGCAGCGTTCTTCACTTACCTTCACCAACCATAGTCACTCCTATTGACATTCCTAGGAATTTACTTTTAGTCCAGACGTGAGCATTGACACACATATTCCTTTCTACACATTCGGCATAAAACCCTGAGACTGGAGGGTGATGGGACACTTGTTCCGCTACAAATCTGACTGTGTGGTAGTCCGACTCTGCTTGTTCCTGTGACTCTTCTGAGACAGTCCCTTGCTCAGAGAGGGAATGGGACGAAGAGTTACTACTCGTGTCGGACGGTACTCGGCTCCTCCACGAGCAGTGAAACGTTTCCCCGATGATCGGGTTGTATGGCTTTTTCGCTATCGCCCCTTTGCGACCTTCATGAAAGGAAGTGAGGTAATATTCAACAAAGCGGATCATCCTCTCCTCGGGGCTGGCGCCGCTGGAAATCGCAATGAAGAGATCTGGGTGGGACATGAAGTCAGCATACATTTCCAGCAAAGAGCGTTTCTCTAATATAAAAGTGGGGAGTACCACCTGAAAAGAAAGAAAGGCATGAAGCACACCTAAAGCTTCGAATTGCAAGTGATGGGATAAGGGTATAACGCTTTTCTAAGCAAAGAGCACAACCTTAACTAGCGCAAACAAGAGGAAGACATGTTACTTTGTGTATTCTTAAAACACTATGAAATACTTCCTCCTTCTCCTCTTCTTTAGGTGTTCCAACACAGTGGAGGGTGGCTGTCTGAAGCTAAGGCATCACTTATACTTATCGGGGCTCCCTGAGTGTTCTAGAACCCTGATTTTCCAGGGCTCTGAAATGTACACCAAGCCTCCACAAGTGCAGGAAGCTTCCCATTTCAGTCCATGGTGGTCAATAGGAACGACAACCTGGGGTGCTAGTACACACACACACACACACACACACACACACTGAGCAGATTCCTTATTACCCGAAAGAATTCCTAAATAAACAATTCTGAGAGCGCAGTTCAACTAGCTGATATAAATTCAGCTGGTAGGAATGTCTTCAGCGAGGGCTTTTTTGTGGGAAGGGGAGCAAAGGCTTAATTCCAAGTTAATTAAGTTGTCTGTGCAAATCCAGATGTGGCTGGGCCAGCCTTCAGTTCCAGAAGCACTTCCCTCTCAATTTCAAGAAGATTAATGTTTCAGTCACTTACTCTTGTTAAGTCCATGCCAAGTTTTAGTTGAGACAGGAGATGCAAGATAACGCTACGCTGTTCTTCCACGGCTCCAAGGTCATCCTCTTTAAGTTCACATGTATCCTCTATCTCCTCATCTGGGTTTATTTCCTCTGGTTCCTAGTGTAAATTCCAAAAACAAATGACACTTCAAATAATTCACCAGCCCTAAATATCTGGGCTTTATAACTTAATCCCTCTTCCTCCCATGCACGACAGCTCAGTCATCCTCCCAAACCTCACAGATAATCACTCATGTCTCAAGCAACATCATTTGTAGGAGTGATACCGAACAAGCCACTTAACAACAGTTAAGGCTGCAAGCTTCAATTAACGGTGTGATCCTGAGAATGACGAATCAGAAGAAAGACTTGGTCCCAATTAAACATCCTAACTAATTTCTTGGGCTGACTGAAGAGAATATCACTGTTCATCCTCCACAGACACACTAGCTCTCTTCTCCCTATGGAAGTTTTATTTTTTTAAAAAACACAAATTTTATTTTTAGTTTCTCTACAAAACTAGCCCATATGTATGATTTCACTTCTAGGAATAAGAGACACAAGCTAGTAAAGCTGACAGCACTCAGTTTAAACCAATGTCAGTGTATCTCTTCTGCAATATGGGTGGGATTTCAATATGTTCATTTTTTGTGTCTCTAGGGTGCTATTAAAATAGGAATTATTATACAATCTGGATTTCTACACTGATAAAAAAATAAATAAAGATGGTTCAGCAATGAATAGAAGCCCTTGCTTACAAGTTCTTATGCTGTCCAGGAGCATTCTTTAATGATCTCAAACACCCACCTCAAACACACTCAGGGTTTTGGTAATATGTACATTTACTTGATCTGGGTGTTTCATCAATTGCATTTTAACTTCAGCTGATAGACCTGCTTAACAGATAGGTATAATCATATTTTGCCTTTGATGGAACAATTTTTTTATATTTCTAGTACTTGCTGTCAATTTCCTGAAATGAACAAGACAAAATCACTGAGTGGGAAATTAAAAAACCCATTTTAATAACAATTAAATGTAAAACAAAAACAAGAGGAGTAGCATATGTTATGTTTGATGCTAATGATGCTCAGTTTCTCCTATGTAGAATGATGACTTCAAGTATTACAGATGGAAAAAAGTGGGAACAGTAAAAGTTCTCTGACAGACTTGCCCTGAATATAAAATGTGCCAACACACAAAAAAGAAATAAATGAAGTATAGCCTGCATGTATCCATGTATCACAGGATATGAAGTTTACTCTCCCAGAAGGAACTTCTGCTTGTCCTAAATGGAATAGCCAACTACAAAACAGCTATAGACCAAGCATAGCAGAAGTATTTAGTAAGATGACCTGTCTTGCCAGACTCAAAGGTCTATTAGCTCCAATGGCAGAGAGGGAATGATATATTCAGTATCATGTCTCACCTCGGAAGAGGCAGACTGAAGACAAAGACAGATAAGGCACACCAAGTACCGTATTTTTCGCTCTATAACACGCACCTGACCATAACACGCACATCGTTTTTAGAGGAGGAAAACAAGGGAAAAAACATTCTGAATGAAACAGTGGATGTATCATTTTTGTGCTTCATGCTGTGGCCACAGACATGTGATCTGATGGTGAATTTGGAGTGACCCAATGCAAAAATCCTGAGAATCCCTGTGGATCCATGCTTTGTAACCACATTTTTGCACCACTGCAGCCCCAGGCAACAGTGGGTGCGTGATTTTTGGGGGGCAGGCTGTAGCCATGGACATGCTATGTGCTCTGATGGTGAATTTGGGCTGGCCCAATGCAAAGATCCTGAGGATCCATGTGGATCCATGTTTTGTAACCACGTTTTTGCACCATTGCAGCCCCAGGCAACAGTGGGTGCGTGATTTTGGGGGGGGCAGGCTGTAGCCATGGACATGCTATGTGCTCTGATGGTGAATTTGGGCTGACCCAATGCAAAGATCCTGAGGATCCATGTGGATCCATGTTTTGTAACCACGTTTTTGCACCATTGCAGCCCCAAGCAACAGTGGGTGCGTGATTTTTGGGGGGCAGGCTGTAGCCATGGACATGTTATGTGATCTGATGGTGAATTTGGGCTGACCCAATGCAAAGATCCTGAGGATCCAGGTAGATCCATGCTTTTTAACCACGTTTTTGCACCATTGCAACCCCAGGCAACAGTGGGTGCGTGATTTTTGGGGGGCAGGCTGTAGCCATGGACATGCCATTTGATCTGATGGTGAATTTGGGCTGACCCAATGCAAAGATCCTTAGGATCCATGTGGATCCATGCTTTTTAACCACATTTTTGCACCATTGCAGCCCCAGGCAACAGTGGGTGCGTGATTTTTGGGGGGCAGGCTGTAGCCATGGACATGCTATGTGATCTGATGGTGAATTTGGGCTGACCCAATGCAAAGATCCTGAGGATCCATGTGGATCCATGCTTTTTAACCACATTTTAAGTGGGGAGGGAAGGAAAAACACAGAAGGGACAAGGAGCAGGAGAGGGGTGTGCAGAGAAGCAGCTGGCTAAGAATGCAGGAGAGGGGTAGGGAGGAAAGGAAGGCAAAAGTTTTCCTGCACCTACCCACCCAAGCCAGCCAGCTCGCGCTCTCTGTCTCTCTCTCTCTCTCTCTCTCTCTCTCTCTCTCTCTCCTGCATGTTTTCAGCTTTCCCCTCTGCTTTCCTGGAGGGGAGGGGCTTTCCCTGCTCTTTGTTCCGTTTGAGCAAACACAGCAAGGAAACAGAGGTGGGTGGGCAGTAAGACCCTGAGGCAGAATGCCGGAAAGCAGCCGCTTCCTCTTTTCAAGTTTCCCTTCTAGGTTTGATTTTTGCCTGCTTTTTTGCCTCCCCTTGCACTATTTGGCTCCAGGGACCACACATTCGCTCAATAACACTCACAGACATTTCCCCTTCCTTTTTAGGAGAAAAAATCTGCGTGTTATAGAAGGAAAAATACGGTATTTGTTTTTAACTAATTTTAATACTGTGTTTTAAATTGCTGTATCCCACTCTGGATCCTTGTGGTGAAAGGCAGGTAACATTCTGAATAAACAATAAGGAGTCTTAACCACTTGACCACTATGGTATCTATCAAAATGAGCAAAGCCTTTTCAAACATACGGACCCAGGAGTTACCCTCCATATTCCACAAAATATTTGTCAGTGATATTAATAAAGATTGCTTATAGAACAGAATAACTGCAAATGCTTATTGTTCCCATGTCCCATTTGAAGTGCCCTTCAAAGCTATAGTGAGTAGACATCTTCCTTTAATAGTTCTCGGAAAGGTGCAAAAACATTTCCCTGCTCTTCCCTGCTTTCTCTGCAGGCGCCAAAATGCATCAGTATTTTAGGCTGTGACGACAATTCTCCAACAGAAGGTCTGGGAATGCCAGTGGGTCCCAGTGCAGTTTCAAGTGGGCCTCACTGACACAGCCCACACTGTGTCTCCTCACTTGCCTGCCCTGCCCCAGCCATTTTGGTTGGACTGATGCCAGTACTAGCAATTCCTTGCTGAGAAAGATGGGCGGGAGTCAGAGTTGGGGTGGGGGAGGAAAGGGAGTTTTCCCTTCTCTGAGAGGAAAGGGCAAGAGGAATGGAAGGAAATTAGAGATGCAAAAGGCTAATACAGTGGTACCTCAGGTTACAGACTCCACTAACCCAGAAATAGTACCTCAGGTTAAGAACTTTGCTGCAGGATGAGAACAGAAATCGTGCTCCGGCGGCGCGGCGGCGGCAGGAGGCCCATTAGCTAAAGTGGTGCTTCAGGTTAAGAACAGCTTCAAGTTAAGAACGGACCTCCAGAACAAATTAAGTACTTAACCTGAGGTACCACTGTACTTAAAAATAAGTAGCAACTGGAAACGGAAAGGAGATGAGAGGAAAGCTGTTGCAGAAGAAAGAAGTGAACATAAAAGGGTAAGGGAGGAGGAAAGGAAAAACTGGCAGCATAGGTAGATAATGCACAAGTGTTAAAGGAGAAGAAACAACAGGAGATGAATAAAGACTTTGAAATGGGAGGAGAGTATAATATAAAAAGACTTCTCCATCTAGAGCCTCTGAATCAGCAAATTCTACCTAAAACGGGCAGGCTGAGTCATACCACCTCAGGGCCAGTATCTGTACTGTGGAACTTCTTGCCACATGGAAATCGCTCTGCCAGGGAATTCAGAGATTTCTGAAGTGGAATTGGATATCAATAAAGAGCAATGTTCAGTAACTGCCAGCTGATTATGCCTGTCTACCTGCCACCATTTTGTAATTGTTTCTGCCCCTGCCCTGAGACCCAACAGTTTTGTAAGTGGTAGCCTTCAGTCCTCTCAAGTGGGCCCTGGGGGTAGAAAGTTTGAGAACTGCTGGGATACCTGAATTAATTTTCCCACAACTCAGACCAATTAGTCCACTGGTTTGTTTAGCACTCCCTCCTGTAGGCAGGTGCCTTGGCCTTATTTGGGCAACAAGTACTATTTCTCATCCACCTGCTCTGTTCATGTCACACCATATTCTGCCCTGCGCCATCCATGGCAAGCAAATGACTATCAAATTGCTCTTCTCTCTAGCAGACTCTTTAGTGTCTACAGATGAACTGCTAACCTAGGCATTTTAGCCAGAACTAGCAGCCACCACAGCTCTGCATACACACCTCTCTTATTTGGCTTCTCACCTTAAATGTTGCTTGCTCTTTTTCTGGGATGGAACTATGGTGGATAGTCATCCCAGTGCGGGCAGAAAAGTAGCTGAGAGAACAGCCACATTCACACTACTACTGCTATTGTGGAAACTCAAAAGCTTTGCAACAGGCCTTGCTCATTCCAGCAACTGGGAGAGAATACTAAGGAACAGGGGATACAGGAGCAGAGGCTGAGGGGGCAGCAAGAACAGCATAGGAAGTGGGCTATGGAACTGACTCTTGCCTATGGCTGATGAGGGAGGTGTGATTTCATTTTAAATCATCTAGTTTCATCTTACTAAATGAGTTTATTTATTTCCTTGTATTTGTATTTACTTGTATTCCTCTCCCAGCCTTGAAGTTCCCTGCTCACGGCATACTGCCCTCCAAATTCTATTCAGTTACATGCACTCATCATTTAGGAATGCCTGGGTGTGTGAGATTTCTGCCTCAGTGAAGAATGGGTTGGGCACCAGGTCTTCTCAGGTACAATTCAGTAACTCTTCTAGGTAACACCGTCAAGTGCTGCAAGCAACAGGGTGTGTAGTGGGAATTTGCCATCTCCTAGAGCAAAGTATGGTGGTAACCAGGGAGAAGTAAAGAAAAGCTGTAAACAGCAGTCATCAGAACAGGAGCAGCAGCCATGACGGGGCAGGCAGAGAAAGGGAACCTATTTTCTTGCATTGTCTCTCCAGGGTGTGAACAGCTGCTGAACTGTCAGTAAGTATACTGGCATCACATTCTTCCGGTAAGCGTATTCCACTTCTGTAACTCAGTTTCTTGTTTGGAAGCAACCATGATTCAAAGGCTAGCTTTGGCTTCCAACTCATTAAAAAAACTTAAACACACACACACTTTAAGTAAAGTTTAAATCAAATGGGCAATCACTAAATTTCTTCATTTTTAATGTGGGAAATGAAGAAATGACAGCATCCATTGACTACAACTTTCATTCATGCCAAGGGTCATGGTTTGCTTTCTGAAATATGGTCATATTACAATTTTTTTATAGCTTTAATTATATCCTTTCAATTTAAGATATTTTAAGATCAGATATGTAGTTTTACAATGAGATCTTACAGCTTGTTGCCCCATTACAATTCTAATCTGCTGTTAATTTTTAAGAAAGGTATCTATAGATTAAGTATCTATAGATTAAGTGACAAAAAATATATATTAAAAACATCCAATTGCATTCTCACTTTATCTTGACTGATTTGGGGACATATACCTGGAAAGGTTTTCACCGTTTAATCTGCTTATGGCTTTGTAACTATATTTAAGTGCATGGGATTTATTATAATTTACTTAATTATTCCTTTCATCAATGCTCGCTTTTCCATATTTCCTCCTGTTAATGACAGAAGGGAAAAACCTACAACTTAAAAAGTGATACCTGTATTGATACTGTGTTACTTTTTCCTGTTTACACTCACAGAAACTGTTTACACTCTGATTTTTCTCAATGATGCCTACTCAAAATAGTAGTATATTAAAAGCCTGAGCCGTCCCCATTTCTTAAGTAAAGGAGGAAAAAACCAAAAACAAAGCACACAACAGGGGCTTTTATGTTAACCTTACCCTGGTTAGCTGACTGGAACCTGAAATGGACTGCTCCTCTCTGATCGATGATGGCTTGTTTTGATCTGCTGGGAAATTCTGATCTGCTCCATTTTTGAAGTGGTTTGGCAGGGAGATCTTTGGTTCCAACCAGCTGATAGTTGTCCCTGAAGCAAATGAGAGTTTACGCTGAAACTTGCTCATATTCTAGAAGCGTATTTTGTTTTTCAAAAAGGCAACTGTCATTAAGCAGCTTTACTCCCCCCTCCCCCCAAAATGACTAAAAAGCAACTGAGCTTGCTCAAGCAGCTACAAAAAAAACAAAGATGGGTGCAGGAGAACACCACCTCCTCGGGTCATTAGAATGATGCCTGTGATTGGGCCATGATGAAACACACAACTTGCTCCGGCGGAGGAGGAGATGGGGTTACGAAAGGTGTAATCAGACACCAGTTAAAGAACCCAATAAGACAGGGTTGTTACGTAATCCCTTTGGACAGGTTGCAGCATCGACATTCTAGCAACACCATTAGGGGAAAACAATTGCAAACTGCAATTTATTTCTAGGAAGTAAAGCTAAAACTAAAGAACACACGTTTTGCCAGAGGTCTTGTTGGGGCATTGACGGGGTGGGGGGAATACTTGGTTTTGCACAGCTGAATAGATCTCTGTTGAATAAATAATAGTTGCTTGAAAATAAAAGCTGCATCATTTGGAAAACTGTCACCCGTTCGTTTAATGATTCTGGTGTCTCCAATTACCCCCCAGCTAGTCTATCGGAATGGATACAATTCCTCATCAATAATGAAAATGTTCCATTCTGTTCTCAAAGGCTAGTGTGTGTAGACTCTAATAATGCCCTATTAAAAGAAACACATACACAAACTTGAATAAAAGAACAGTCAATCTGGGACATAAACATTACTGGTAACTTGGCATCTTCTGCCGATCACAGTGCTGGATTCTGATCTGAGCTGTTACACCATACAAGGACCCTGGGGAAGTTCAGCAGCAGCAGCTATCTAGGTTGACTGAACATTCCCCTTTGGGTATGATCTGAAGGCACATGAGGCCACCACCATTTGGAAACTAAGCAGGTCTGGTCTGGGACTGGCTGGTGCCTGGATGTTGACCACTTAGGAATGCCATGTACACCACTGTGAATTCCATGAAAGGAGTGATGTAAACTCATGATAGGCAAATGCTAAAGTGCAAGCAGCAAAGTGGGAACGTAAGAACTCCAAAGTACTGAAGGCATTTAAATGTATTTCCTATGTTGCACTGAAGAGAAAGATCAAATCAAGGCTTTATTAAAAGAAGAAGACAGAGCAAATATAACTCACCAGTAGGTAAGGACCCTTTTTGTTGCGATGCATGCTGGAGCTGAAGAATGTGGAAACAATCGTTTAAGCAATTCATTGTGGCCATAGAGGTTGCCTTGAGCATCAGCAGGTCTTGGTCCAAGGAAGAAAGATGGCCAGAGGAAGGAAGACATTCTATGTTCCTTATCAAGTCTCTCTGCTGTCCCTCAGCTTGTGACATCATCTAGCAGGCAAGCAATGCACAAAAGGCTGAGGTTTGGGTCATCTGAAACATCAGCTGAATTCTCATTTACCTAAAATTCCTTGTTATTCAAATTCAGTGTGCCAACGTAACATTATGAAAAGAGCCCAGGCTTCATCCAATCCCCTGAACTCTTCAAACATCCAAACTATATAGATGGTTAAATGAAGCTACTTCTTACTTCAGTGGAGGCAGTGAAACATGTCCTTCACCATGCCCAAGAGCTAATGGCTAGTTATGGGGGCACAGGACAGGTCATACGTAGCCTGCCTTCCAGCAAAAAGGAACAGCCAAGGGCTCAGCAAAAACATCTGGGGTAGGTGTGTCTGCCTCCATTGCCTCCCAGGTCTCTGCCTAATTATAGGGCCTGCCTTGCGTTGCAGAAATGGCTTGAGACCTCAGGTGGTTCTTTAGTCAAATTATCTTGGGAAATAACTCTATCTAAACTCACCTAGCCAGTTTTTTTGGGTAACCTACTCATTCAAACCAGCAAGAACATATTGCATATTCAGACAAAATAAGCAACCACACACACACACAAAAACCTATTTTTAAAAGCACCATATGATGGTGCCAATCCATTCCTTTAGAACCATAATCATATAAATGATCACATTCCACTCCTTTGCTGAAACCTATGGCAGCAAATTTTTAGTTATTTAATTTATTAGTATTGCATTTTTATTGCCAGGGAGAGGCGATTGTGGGCCTTTTTGCCTCGCATTCCAAAATAACACAGCCTTGGTTGGGCTAGTGGGTTGGGGTGGGGGAAGGTGGAGAAGACAACCATTTACTGTGAAATGTCTTGGGCTGAACCTGAATGGAAGAAACATTCGTGCTAATAATCTACTACACAAAAGTATCAGCCCTATATTAAAAAGAAGCACTATTCTTTTCTCTACTCAAAACAAGTTTTATCTTTTGTGGATGCTTCAGATGGGATGGAAACCAGGTAAGATATCACATATCTCCAGAGTCCTGCACCTTCCCTCTTGTCTTGTCTTAACCCCCCCCCCCCCCCACTATCTGAATGAAATACTTCAGCATTGGTTTTAACCACAGTCAAAGATTAATCACAATTCTTCACCATCTTGAAGCCTCAAACCTGTCCAGTTCTCTGTCCTGCTTGTTCTTAATGCTCTTTTTAGACAGAGGAAAGCCAGAAATGTGGTATGGTTAACACTGCTGGAGCAAAGCCAAGCACCAACCTAGAAGTTAAGACACAGTAGCAGAAATAGCTCTGATTTGGATTTATTGAGACTTTAGAAATCCACCTTTTGAATCGAACTAGGTTCGCCCTGACTTTCATCATAGTTGGTGCTCAGTAGGAATGAGGAGTTACCATAACCTCACCCCTCATAACCCAAGGGTAAAAGGATGTCAATGGATCCTAAACTCCAGCGTTTTTGACTTTGTTTTGAGCAGATGATGAGCAGGCAGCACAGGACGTCTTGACCATGATCACTTGACAGAGTACTGAGAGCACAACTGGGTCACTCTACTTTTTGGCTATGTGATCTATTATGCATGGCGATCTCAACCTTCTGTAGCCAGCAATGAGAGCAGATTACATAGATAATTCACTGCACAGCTTATTCAAACGAATATAAGGGAGGCTACGAGAGGGAGACTGATAGAATTTCATCACCATCCAGTGCTACATTCCAGCCCCAAGACTTATTACAGGAGTGATGATGGAACTAGTCATGTGTTTCCTGCTCAGTTTCCTAATTTAAAGAATCATGGTCCAAGTGTCTGAGCTTGCTTTTCAAGAAAGAGCCAATCCCAAGTTCAGAGAGTAAGGTATCTCCCCACCCCTGTTAGGTCAAGATAACACCTGTAACCCCTTAGTTCCATGTGTAAGATTTTCTTTCTCAACATGAAATGATTATTTATTTATTTATTTATTTATTTATTTAGTACCTTGCCTTTCCATACAAAATACTCAAGGAAGCCAACAATAAAATAAACAAGAATAAATCGCAGCTATCACCCCCCGGGTACCCAGATAAAGAAGTATAGAGAATGGAAATAGCAGTTTATCAATTACAAGTTTTGTACTAGCGACCCATGATTAAGGCAGCGAAGAATGAGAGCACATGTTGAGCTGAATGCTCACTGCCAACCTCAACCTGAGTAGATTAAAGGAAAAGTAACCAGAATAAGTTATTGACGCTGCAATGTGTAAATTACTATTATTATAAATTCAATTATTGTGTTGAATTTCAGATAGTACAGGGACTATTTGCTTCCCAAAGCAAGCTATTCTTAACCAAGAAACTGGTTTTTAAAAAAGTTAAGATTATACTAACCTCCCGTACATCAATTAAATGATCTGGCTGCAAAATGGGAATTCTCCTCCCAGCTGGCAGCTTGTGATGCCCAACATTAAAAAAGGAAGCTGCATTTTGGCTGGGTCTTCTTTGCACACCAGGGGAGCCACTTCCTTGAGATGCAAGAGAGAAGCTGCGAGATTTCAGAGGAGGATTGTTCTGGTGAACAAACATACATATTAGGAAATACTTGAAAACTAATCTTTAAGTCTCCACCTTTTTTTCTTATATACATATTAAGTACATAGATATATTATTAGAATATGCACTCAATAATTTCGAAAACCCTGAGGACTGGCTAAATCATCAACATATATTCAGGCCTTGACCAATGCTAAATATTCTTCAGAATGCGGAACTAGTACCCATGGGGCTGCTGCTCCATCTCCCCCACCATAAAAGAGAACAGACATCTTCTCTGTTGTGCAGTACGCACTGTACACCTACCGTATTTTTCGCTCCATAAGACGCACTTTTTTCCTCTTAAAAACTAAGGGGAAATGTCTGTGCGTCTTATGGAGCGAATGTGTGGCCCCCAGCCCCGCAAGCTCTAGGAGCAGCGGCAAGGCTGCCTGCAACCTTGCCGCTGCTCCCTGACCTGTTTTGGGGGCTGGGGTCGGGGGAAGCTCGGGCTTCCCCCGCCCCAGCCCCATGGCTAAAAAGGAAGCCAAGATAGCGAGCGGGATCCATCCTGCTCGCTGTCTTGGCTTGTGCCATAGCTGCGCGCAACCCCTTCTGCAGGGAGAGGTTGCGCGCGGCTAAAGAGGAAGCCAAGACAGCCAGTGGGATCCATCCCGCTCACTGTCTTGGCTTCTTTGCTCTTTGGGGCTGGGGGGGGGGACCCGGCAGCTCTGGGAGAAGCGGACATAAGTCAGCTGCCTTATGAAGAACGGCTAAGGGAGCTGGGCATGTTTAGCCTGGAGAAGAGGAGGTTAAGGGGTGATATGATAGCCATGTTCAAATATATAAAAGGATGTCACATAGAGGAGGGAGAAAGGTTGTTTTCTGCTGCTCCAGAGAAGCGGACACGGAGCAATGGATCCAAACTACAAGAAAGAAGATTCCACCTAAACATTAGGAAGAACTTCCTGACAGTAAGAGCTGTTCGACAGTGGAATTTGCTGCCAAGGAGTGTGGTGGAGTCTCCTTCTTTGGAGGTCTTTAAGCAGAGGCTTGACAACCATATGTCAGGAGTGCTCTGATGGTGTTTCCTGCTTGGCAGGGGCTTGGACTCGATGGCCCTTGTGGTCTCTTCCAACTCTATGATTCTATGATTCTAAGATTTTTTTTCTTGATTTCCCCCCCCCCCCAAAAAAAAAAAACTAGGTGCGCCTTATGATCCGGTGCGCCTTATGAGCGAAAAATACGGTAATTTACATCTACAAGAAAAAACAGATTCGCAGTCTAATCCCATGCATGCTTCCTAAGAAGTCCATCCCACTGGGTTCAACAACGATTACTCCTAAGTGAAAGGGCTGCAGTTTCAGTTTTAAGGACTGCATTGCCATTACAATTTCAGGAAACAGACTTCAGTTATCCCAAGTGCAGAAGAGACAGTGGTCCATGGAAAAAGCCAAACCTAGTTGGAAAGTTGTAGAATTTCCTTCTCTGGGTGTTTAGCTAACTACCTGTCAGATTATTTAGGTTTTACTGAGCAGTGCCATAAGAAGCTATGGAGAAGTTACTTCGGTGGCAATCAGAGGAGGTCCCCGCTATTCAACTATTACAACAAATACACGCTTAAGTTTGCAGCATCACATTTCAAATAAAACGTCATTAAAACCTAATTCATCTTGGCATTGCTGTCATCTTTCTATGGTAGGCTGACGCTTCTTCAGCAATTGTAATTATGACCCTTTAAGCTACATAATTGATGGGCAGTTTAAATAACTGCTGCATAACTTAAAGTATACGTTACAGACAGTACCTTTCCAATTGCTTCAGTGTGGTGCTGTGTGCATATCTGAAGCCTGCTGACCCAATGCTGCCGTTCTTTGGCATCAGTAGCTGGGTTTAAAAAAAAAAAATCATCAGAAGGAAAAGGAAGTTCAGAGGCAAACAAGGCAAGAATATAATTATTTATTTCAGGTTAAGTTTTGTTTAGGGAAAGTCACTTCCAGCAATGCAGAAGGAGAGGGTGTGTAAAATGTGGCATAGATACAACCTGTGGCACCTCTTGCTTTGGGTTACTGGGTCTTATCCTGAGGCATATCATAACTCTAACCTCCCACTGCAATGGTTCTGTGATCAATGTAGCATTGGTTGCCCACAGTATGCTTTTAGGTGATGCCAGGGCCACAGCAAAAATAGAGGAAAATGTTTTCTACAGCAAACAATGGCAAATGTTGAACTAAAACAACTCCTCCTGCACTCTGAGGAAGCTATACTGAAAAAGGAGCGTGCACATGTCAAAAAGGAGCGCTAAGCCCTGGTGGGCCGCCCCCTTACCCGCTTGTGACTGACAGACAGTCAGCCAATCAGGATTTTTCTTCTTCACTTCTCACTTCCCTCAGTGATCCCGTGGCCTCTTGTTGTGGCCCTCATTTATGCATTTTTCACCTGGGGCCCCCTTAGACTATCCTGGTGGCCCCCGGTTGGGAAACACTGTTCTAACACACCCACACCTTTTCACAATCCACTGATTGGGCTGGGACAAATATGGGAATCAGATAAGTGCAACTGTAAGATAGACTAAGTGTTGCAAGTATTCACTATGAGTCAGAAGAAACATTCCAGTCTGAACTACAACAGAAAACTCCTCTTCAATGAAATGTGGCATTTGTCTGAACGCCTGTGTAAAAGGGTGAAGACCTATCAACCCTCATTCTTCAGCAGTCACATTTTGCAACTATGTATTTTAGTAAAAATTTACAGCACATTGATTGGTTACATCTCTTGTTTTGACTAAAAACACCACTCTCCCCAAACGATGCATATAGAAAAAATGTGACTGTTTTTATGCCAATTATCAAAGTGGAATGGTTAACATGATTTCAATTGTTTAAAATATATATATATATTTTAAAAACTTGAATAAATCTCAAGAACACACGGTAATTACAATAGTTTTGTATATACCTATAATATGCATATAAATATTTTACCACATGGAGACGTTATATTCAGTAATATTTGTGTTATAGTCATTATTCCTAAATTAGAGGATTTCACTTATCTTTAGTATTTCTCTTGTCTACTATGCATTTTTTATGTAAAAAGAAAGTGCTTTATACCTCTAGCAGTTTAATTTGTAAAAAAAAAATTGTTCGAATTCAGACACAGTAATTTTTCAGAATGCACAAAACAGCAAGCAGACACTGACTTGAAGAAGACAGCTACCCAAAGACAAGCAAAGAAGAGGCTAGGCTTCCTCCTAGTGGGGAAGTCCAAGAACTACGGAGTCTTACCTCGCAGCTTATATTGTTCTCCACTAGCTGCATTCACTGTGAATGTATGAGAATCTTCATCACTAGGAGAGATCACAGCTCCAGCCAGCTGTAATGTACCCCTGGGCTTCTGGTTTCTCAGCTGTTCATTCACAAAATACTCCAGGAGACCAGCTTCATTGTTCAAGACAAAATACCTGTAAGTTTTGAGGGAAATAAACCATGTAAGAGTAAAGCAAGACTAAAGGTTAAACAAATTATTCTTTACACAGATGGCCATATTTAGACATTATGGGATTACAGAAAACTGGGTTGTGTCAATAATAGAAATGATTAGTTTTGGAATGCCCATCAACTGACTGATCAAATATTCCATGAAGTCATGGGCAGTCATTGTCTGCCTTGAAGACCAGTCCGCCAGCTATAACCAGTTTCTTCCTGTTAGTTCAATAAATTGACTCCCCACTCAGTGAATAAACTGCCTCTGGGTCCACAGCCATGCTAAATGTACAGGCTGAGGGACAGGACCTCAGATCCTGCAGTTCCCCAGACTGGCAAGGAAGTCCTTCTACCACAAAGGAATTGTACATGTTCATTTTGTCCTTAGAAAAATATTATTTCTCCCCTTGGTATGTAACTCTGTGCTGCTACCGAGACTAATGTTTTTGATGTGGGGGTGGTGAGGCTTTTCAGAGCAGCATAGGGTTAGGCCTGAATGTTGGGGGATTAGGTCACCAAAGTTCATCAGAATACTCTCATCACCAGAAAACCTCTTGAACTTGGACCTGGCTTAGAGGGTCTGCATCTGGTGCTGGGCCATAAAAACAAACTAGGAATACCACTGCTGTGCCATCCCCCTTTGCTGCTCAGTAACCTCAGCGACTGAACTGGCTGAAGTGGTCTCTGGTAAGATTTTGGAAGAACAAGGACAATTATTCTAGGCGATTTCAATTTTCATGTGGGGTCTACTGTCAGTCCAGCTTGGCATTTCCTAGCCTCCATGGCTATGATGGGAACGCCACAACAGACTGTTGGCAAACCACACAGAACAGAGCATACCCTGAATGTGGTTTTTGCTCTGAACAATGGGAGGAGCAGTCTGAAAGGAGGGGATTCCACAATACCCCTGTGTCACGGACAGACCACTTACTGGGAAAGTGCGGACTTCTGGTGCCAGTGTCTCCCTACAGGGATGGAGGACCAAGAGGGATAGCCTACCCCTGAGATTTATGGAATCCAAGGGATTCCTGAATGATATATGGAGGATTTCCCACAGGTGAACCTGTTGAAGATTTCATCACATTGAGAAAAAGTGACACAATTGACCCTGAGTGTCCTCTCAGGTGCTGCAGATTCCAGGCAGCCCCATGGGAGCATAGAAGATGAAGCAGGCTGGATAATGACCAGAATGCAAATGGCACATGTCTCATCCTGAAGCTGTTCAAACACTAGTTAGAGTGCACAACCATGCCGACTATGCAGTAGTGCAGATGGCAAAACTTTATCAGATGCACTGCACCTTCCAGTAAATGTCCAACTGCGTTTTCTAATGTGGCCTGAAGTTTGATCACAACTGCTGTTGTGGGTGGACCTGTAGTGTCCTTGGAAGCCCTTTGTGACCATTTTGCTTTCTACTTTTGAGGACAAACTCACTTGATGCCCGAAGGACACCTCTGTTGAGTTGTCCGTTGCCATGTTTAACCAGCTGCTGCAGCCTGACAGGGTGCATGCAGCAATGCTCTCTTGACCCCTGCTCTTCTTGGCTAATAAAAACTAGTAGAAAGGGTGTGACTGGGTGGGTTCAGAATGTAGCCAAGACATTTCTGCATTGGGGAGGGAAGGCAGCAGAGGTGTAGCCACTCCTCAAGCAGCCTGCCCTGGACCTTTGATATAGGGCAACTTCCTTTCTAGAGGAGGAAAGTCATGGTGGAATCATGGTGGAGCAACTGCAGGCATGCCTAGAGGATACCGATTTTCTAGACCCTTCCCCGTCTAGGTTCAGGCCTGGTTATGGGATGAATCACCCTTGGGTCATTCAAAGGATTACCTTTATTAAGAGCAGGACACAGAAAGTATGACCATTCCCCTTCTTCTAAGGTTTTTGATAGTACTGACAATGGCATCCTCTTGGATTACTCTACAAAATTAGTACAGGAGGGACTGCACTGCATTATCTCCAATACTCATCTGCAGGGTCCAGAGAGCAGGTTTATGACCCTCTGCCCAATATTTTTATTTAGCCAGAAAGGAACTTTTAAGAATGCCACATGATGTTTGCCTTGCTTCCAAAAGATAGAAGTCCTTTAGACTGTCTGCGCATAGGTTGTGGAACTCCTTCCCTATTACTATTAAGCAGTAACAATTGGTGCTTTGTTTCAGATTCCTGCTTAAGACTCTTCTGTTTGCACAGGCCTTTTCTGATGTATGGCTCAGTCACTGGTTATTGTGCATTGCAGCCAATATATTTGCTGAATACTTTATAGGGGGAGGGAAACACAGCAGCAGTTTAGGATGGAATCATCTAGATTAGGGAACAGGGCTTAGGGACTCCTCCCCAGCACTGATGCTCTGACCAAATTCAGAGTTCTATGCCTGTGTTTAAAAAAACGGGTTGCTGCTGTTTCTAAAAAAAGATTGGTAGATCCAGTCACATATCATGCATGGCTTGGTCCTTTCTGTTGCTGTACTTGTAAATTATGTGTACAACATTTTTAAAACTTGCTAAGTTGTCCAAGACATCAGGGCTGGGGAAGTGGGATAATTTTTTGTGAAGGACTCTGTTGGCTCACACACACCAAATAACACTAATGATAATTGTATACTACTATTTCCATTATTAAAAGATGAAATTGTGCTACTGCCGATTCATCACCGCCTGTTTATAGGCCAATAAAAATGCAATGGTTTCCTGTGGGGTTAGTTTAATCACTATATAGCACCAATAACAAAATATGTATTTGGGAAACCTCAGTGCAACAAAAACTAGTTGCTGACACATTGAGGGTTCAAGTTCAAACTGCACAGACAATAAAGATGGGAGACGCAAATTGATACAGCAGATATTTAGAGGAAATCGTGAAATGCTGTTCCCTTAGCTCAAAACACACAATGCAATACAACTAAGGCATTAGGATAGAAAAGGAAGGTGAAGTGCTTGGTTCACTTTTTAATTCTTCCCCTTAACCAGCTCTAAAGTCCAAGCGAATTTAACAGGCTTTAAAAATATACTGATGTGATTAACCTGAACCAAAACATAGTGCATACTTCAGAGAGCCGGGAAGAAAAAATAAGGAGGGGCATACCCAAATCTGTCAAATCTAAATAACATTGAGCTTTTGGGGTAGAAGGAGAGACTGCAGGGGTTGGGAGCAGCAGCAAAATTTGAATTCCTCAAAGCCTCTTTAGATTTGTGAAAAACAAGCACTTCAAACCTTTTTCAAATGTCCCCAAATACTAGGTATACTAAATATTCTCCAAGAAGTATCTCAGAATACCATCTGTAATATTCAACAGGGATGCAGTATTTTCTCTTGTAAACACTATGCTTTTCAAATGTACTGTACAATATAACATTTGAAAGCAAAGCATGCCTCATTATTTGCACTTTACTCCCAAATATTAACTGTGCTCTGGGTTTTTCAAATGTGTTTCATAGCAGAGTTTTTCCTCAGAAACACACAAAACCTACTAGTCAAATGAGGGCATTTACAGCTCAGGCAATCAATGCCTGGCACAAAAATAAGAGATTACTGATGCAACACTTCTGCCTTTATCTGTAGTTTGCTTATCCTTTTCTAAAACAGAACAAAAGCAGCCCTTGACTATTTCCAGCATTTTAAAACAAATCCCTGCCTACTGATTAAGACAACTTCATTTCATCATTAGGTAATACAGTGAATTTTTAAGAAACCGTACTTACCGGTACTGCCAGCCTGTGACAAGATTTGTGTATTTCATTAAATAGCCCGATATATTTTCCATGTGGTCACTGTGACAAATATAAGAACAAAGTCCATCAGAAAAAGAGTAATAATGACAATGAAAACATTTCACGTAGAAGTTCTGCAATTTCATATTTGCAGCCTAAATCTTCTTCCAATAACTTTATTTTTAGAAGCTGACTCTAAGTCAGCATTAATGTCAAATGACTCTGAAACAGAGACTGCTGCAAGTGCTTGGTCTTCTCCTTGTCTTTGCAGTGTGGATTCAGAACGGGAGATGCTTTACACCTACTACGCAGATTAAGGGGAGCCAATTCCAGCATTACTGACACAGAAACCACTTTGAATCTGCATTAAAATTGCGCGGCACCTCTCATTTATAAAGCTTCAACATTAAGATTAAATTACTCAACACACTTAAGGTTTCTAATTTCCCCCAAGATTACGTCTGGGCTCTTGGACAACTTTTCACTATGAAAATTGTTCTTAACTAAGGCTAAAAAGAACAGGCTTAACAGAATGGAGTTAAGCAAATCCATCACTGGGCACTAGTAATTAAGGAAATAGTTGTTTCATTTCCAAACACACTGTTCTTGGAACCTCTAAGTGCACATTATAAATTGTAACTCTCATTGGAAAATGGAATATTTGGTGCAATTCCAAAAATCTAAAAGAAAGCTCTGAAACCCTGCCATGGTTCAGAAGATCATAGGCTTGTTTACATGTTGCACTGAACACAGATGCAAGCAATCTTTACATACGTGCAAGTGTTTGTGCAAGCATGTGCACTTCCTAATTGATAAAGGTAAAGGTAAAGGGACCCCTGACCATTAGGTCCAGTCGTGACTGACTCTGGGGTTGGGGCGCTCATCTCGCTTTATTGGCCAAGGGAGCTGGTGTACAGCTTCTGGGTCATGTGGCTAGCATGACTAAGCCGCTTCTGGAGAACCAGAGCAGCGCATGGAAACGCTGTTTACCTTCCCGCCGGAGCGATACCTATTTATCTACTTGCACTTTGAGGTGCTTTCGAACTGCTAGGTTGGCAGGAGCAGAGACTGAGCAACGGGAGCTCACCCATTGCGGGGATTTGAACCGCCAAGCTTCTGATCGGCAAGTCCTAGGCTCTGTGGTTTAACCCACAGCGCCACCTATACGGCTCAACTAATCTGTATAGGCTGTGCACTCATTAAATGTTATATGTGAATGTCTGTAGAAGTGTACATATCAACTCTTTGTGTATACAGATCATACACTTGTTGAATGTAACATCTGAACACCCTTCATATCTTAGCTTAATAAAGTAAATTTACTAGGTGCAAATAATCAAAAGCTGCTACCTCTCTCTGTCTCTGTCTTCCTCCCTCTCTCTCTCACACACACACCTCTCCCTCCCTCTCTCTGCCTAAGTGCATTTCTCCCTCACACAAACCACACATTCAAATATACCTCCCCCCTCAGACACTACACACATATATATCCATCTCTGTGCCCAACTGCATAATTCTTAAAACACACAGTCCTTTCATGGGGTGAAGCAAGTGCCTTCTGCAAGCCACTCAGAGTGGCTGGGAAAACCCACCCAATGGGCAGGGTATACCAGTAAATAATAATATCATTATTATTGAAATTATTATTTTTATTCTGCCAGTTCTAGGTAGGCAACAAACAAGCAAAGAGGATGGGCCACTAGGCAAGCAAGGAAGTCATCCCTACCATTTCTCTCCCCCCCCCCCACATTCCTTGCAGACCAACCAAATCCAAGGTGGCAGGCCCTCCCAGCTCAACCCTGCCCCCGCCCCCAAATATTGAGGGTTACCAAGCTGGCAGTCGTGGGTGCCATGGTGCCTGGAAGAACCAGGGAAGGCCTTCTGCATTGGTTATCCCCAATTTAAAGAGTGTGCCTGGGCCACTAATAAATGGGCCACAGCACCTACACCAGACGCCCTCCTCCCTTTAGACACTGGATTCCCAGTTAGTATCAGCTCCACCATCTATTCTATATATAGTTTGTTCTTCAGCCCAATGGACTGCTAAGACATTGTTCCTAACTGAATCCGCTGTAAAGGAAACATACTGCTGTGTAATGCAAGTATATGGACATGTTACTGAAATCCTTTTGGCAATCTCTTCCAGCAGGTCCACATGGACACTCAACAGAAGAGGACAGAATGAAACCCTGACATGCCAGCACAGAATTACCGAAGAGTGGAAGAACAATCCCTGATCCACCCATGAGACTTGCCCAATCAAAAAGGAGAGTTCCACTTCTGGGTTCCTAACCCCAGTCAGATCCTATAAGTGGCCCACCACGTTGGGTTGATGTAACTCTGAAGTGATATTTCCAGCCCTGGTTAAAGTACATCAAACAATCAAACTGGAAAATCTACCATTCAATGAATCTCATGCTGTACTGGGAAGTTGTCAAGGTAAAGCAATGCTTCTCCGTGGTCACTTGGGAGAAAAGCAGCCCTGCATGCCTAAACACCAGGAATAAATATTTTAAAACCTATAGAAACTCTAAAAGACCTATAAAAATCCAAAATCAGCATATCCCATACAGCTAAGGGCACAGCGATATTCTACTAGGCACAGCCTTACTAAGCAAGTCAGCACTGCTGGGTGCCTATTTCATGTGCAAAACACAGAACCTGCCCTAGATGCAAGCTGAACTGAAGCATTTACTAAATATAATGACCTATTTTTCATTTAGAATCCTACATCAAAGTGCCTTCCTTTAGAACTACAGACACAGGGTGTGTGAATAATTGAAATAGCATAAAAGAATCAGAAATGTTACTCAATTCAAGGGTGAGAAAGAGCAACACATCTTATAGTGGCGCAAACTGCCAATATTTTTAAAGTGTTGGATGGCACAGAACGTGGTGTCTAGTATTTTTCTCAAATTACATCAACATAGAACTACCTTGCCACAATTTGTAAAGGTGAATTGCCGCAAGTTGTAGTTCAGAGGCTTGACTCTTTTAACAGAAACTATGGCAACAAAAGAATTAAGCCAAATCCATGATGAAAAAATTGACGAGTTACAGACAGAAAATATAGTAAAGATGAATGAGTGCATGAATCAGTGGCTGCCTCAGCAGAGAAATCAGGCATGTATATCATAAATCAGGTGGCTATGGTATTAAAATCTGGCTCCTATAAAATGCTTGTTGCAACGTGGAGAAAGATAGATATTCCTTTGACCATCTTTTCTCTTTTACTACATAATAATTCTGGAACAGGAGATTAAGATTTAATCATATTAGTTTTGATGATTTAGTCAATGAAATTGACCATTTTATATATGGACATAGATCAGCCATAGTGGTGTAAGCATTAGGGAAAATACAAAAAAAGTCTCTTGGTATCCCAATTCAAGCTTTGGTAACTGGTGAATTGGACTATTGAAATGCATGGGCTACCCATGAGGCTGATTTGGAAACTGCAGCTAATATAGAATTCTACAGCCTGGTTTTTCCTTCTGGAGTAGTGAGACTAGTAATTTGGAACAATACTTTTATTGAAATCAGACAGCCACCAGTTTTGTTGCCTACTGAAAACACTTTTGTCAAAAACTTTTAGAGAATAATTTTGACCAAGTGTTGGTCATTTCTTCCATATTTTGTTATCTTTATAATTTTACAGTGTTTTCATGATTCTGTTGTACACCTCTATTGTTTTCAATGAGTTGGCAATGAGTTGTGTGTGTATGTGTGTGTTAAAAATACAAATTACTCTTGTCCATTAGGCCCTTGTATATGACAAAAAGCTTCATTCCATTGTTGTCTCTGGCGTTTTTCACCAGATTCTTTCTTTGCCCTTCCAACTTGCTGAAGAACGTCTCTTTCCAAAAGACTAGAGGAAATATCTCTAGCCATCAAGGTCTAACCAAAAAAATAAATAAACATATATTCTTTGCTGAGTGATTGGCTGCTGATCACAGTAAATGAGCTGAACTTGTAACAGCATCTCTGTCTGTCTGTCTGTCTGTCTGCCTGTCTGTCTGTCTGTCTGCAATCAACCCAAATGACATGGAACACAAGAGATTCTATCCAACATGGCACTACATTTAATCCTTACATCAGTGCAAGGATTTCTAATTGCACAATGGAACCTTCTCCCATGCACCCCCTAGATTTGTTCCATGGGTTCCCTGAACACTCCTGAAAAATTTAAGGAGGGTACAAGGCATACAGTATGGGAGGGGGAAAGGGGAGAAGGTCCCAGTGTGCAAGAAGAAATCCTTGACGGGAAAGGTTAGTTGAACGTTACCCATTATGTTCCAGCTTCCTCTAGTTCAGCAAAAGCATTACTTTTGCTAATATTATATTAATTTACCGTAATTATGTACCAGCAAGGTAGGCAAACAACAGTATGTATCAGAAGAAAACGCACTGGCTATGAAAGTCACCTCCAGGAATGTTAATGTGTCCCAAACTTTGATTTTAAATGCAAGCAAGAAGTAGCACTATCCTGATTGACATTCACAATACAAATCATTCTGTGCTACTGTTCAAGAGCACTTCTTAGTTAAATACCCACTATCTGAAGAAAAGAAAGTCATTTTTATCCAGCATCTACAGGAGAAACATTTAGCTTAAGAACCACTTAAAAGAGTTAATGCACTGCTGTCTCCCTGAAATGTTGGGAAACACAAGAGTCTCCGCTTAGTTTCTGCTTCTGTTTACCCTGTAAACACAACACCACAAAATCTCAGCAAATGTGTAATGCCCCCCACACCACCTATTGTTTTTTTCATGAGGTCACGTAGGGACAAGAGGGTACTTCCTGCACTCACCAAAACACTCAGCCCCACTCCTTTTCCTGTTAACTTGCCCCTGCAGGAGGGGAGCGGAGTACAAAACAGGCAGTAACCACAAGCAAATAAGACTTGGCCAGTCTAAAACAGATTTTCAAAAACTGCCGTAAGAAAAATCTCAAGACTGGCAAGCTGTCCTTTAAGCATCCCCAACTGTAACAGGCAAAAACAAGATAGGTTGTTTACTTCAGGTCCAAGAAAAGTGGACTGAAGCTCCAGAAAAGGAAAGGAGCACAGCCCACTGGCCAGGGTGATGCTTATCTATCTGTAGAAAACCAAACTTATAATGGAAAAAAAAAAGTTGCTTTGCTGTGCTGATGCCCCAAGCTTAGTGTGAAGAGTGGAGAGGACTTGCACCTAACTGGGAGAGATGAGGGAGTAAGATAACTCTGTCACTGGTCCTGAGAGAGGAACAGTCAGGGGTGCGAGAAGAAGAGATCAGGGAAACTTTTGTGCTTCCCTTGGCAACTGTCCATATCTCACATTTTAAAACCCATTGATCTAATGCAATGAACCTTACAAAACAGCTCTGTTCTAAAACAGTACAACTTATTTATATCACAGGCAGAAAATGCAGTATTAGATCCTCTGCAGAGCACTGTGAGGATAGGGAACAGAGCCCACAACACCATGATTTTGCAACACAAAACAACTTATTTGTGGCAGTTCCAGTTGCTAAACCCTGCTGCCTAGCCTGCATCAAAATCAAATCACGTGAACTAGCTTTCTCTCTGAAATTAAAGTGCTTAAAATGGGGAGCTACACTCCCTACTCACTGCTGAGAAGCCTAGAACAAGCAAACAGTTCACAATCAATTTGCAGTTCTGAAACAAATTGCTCACATGTCTGGTCAACGTGCACCACTTAGAAAGTAGCTCTCCTATCAGTCTCTGAAACCTACCTTTGAAGGGTCTTTGAAGAAAAAGCATAGAAAAGCAGAACAAGCCCATAAACAAAGGCTCATTTCCTCTCAGCTAGAAAGTGAAACATGTTTTTAAGCAGAAACATGTTTTTAAGCAGTAAGCCTTAGTGCTCAAGGTCTGTTTCTAGCCCCTTTTATGTATCCAACTCCTCCTGCCCTGCCCAGAATGGGTTAGTTAGTGTCTGTAGATGAGAAGCATGTGTCTACATCCTCATGACCAAGTTAAGAGTCTTGTAAGCTTCCACTTACTTTGGCACAACAGTCAACAACCCTCATTGACTTGCTATCTAAGGCATGTTTTAAATTCTGAACTGAGCAGCGTGAAGTGTTGAGATAACCAAAGGCCACTTCAAAATGGCTCAATGAAGCAGCAGTTTCAGGACTTGATCTGAACTAGAACTCAGTTACAGCATTCACTCCTGAAACATATCACACACAATATCAGTACATGCCTGCAGCTCAGGGAATGAAACCTCTCAGACCTGGCAACTCCAAAGGCTGCAGCACATATTATGTGTGGCAGATGAACATTTATTACCCTGTGTACAGGCAGTGGAAAAGAACAGACAGTTTCACCTTTCTAGTGCACACACCACATTTTTGTGTGTGTACGCAGAACATTTAGGCTGCTGTCTTATGCATGTTTACTTGGGAGCAACTCAGTGAAACTTAGTTCTAAGTAAGTATAGACAGGATTTCACTACTAATGTGTGAAGCAGCCCTTTTTTCTACTTTCAATTGTACCGTGTGGCCATATTTTTCAAAAGCTGAAAATCTGAAGTTGTACTAAGGAAACACATTTCACATTCAGAAGAGATTATTCAAATGTAGTTCCTGCAGAGAGACTGAAAAGAATGCCAGCTAGTGATAAAGCTAAACTGACGTTCAATAACAAGAATGAATTCTAAGGATGATACTCCAGATCAGCTCTTAGCCCCTCAGTTCCTAAAAGTTCTTCTTCAAGAAACAGGATGCTGTCACCTTCTCTTGGAGACTAGGACTTTGCGTGTTGTTAAACAATGTTCTCCAGGCATATGGAATGGTTAAAGAGAAACACACCCATCCCCCACGAAACTATTCTGTTGAAATCCTAAGCACTTAAGACATGGAAGAGAAGGAATGGAATTTTCCACATCTTATAAATGGGCCCAACCAATTTGTTTGCATCCCACAGTTGGAACTATGGCACAGGGAACCAGCACAAAGGCAACTCCCAGAACAGAGGTGAGTCTAGTCAAGGTCAGGCACATGAGCTGGAGTTGTTGACCAACAGGAGCCAAGGCAAAGTACATAGAGGAAGAGAGATCTTTGGGAGCTGTTGTACCAGCAAAGGTCAGTCAGAGATTGAGATGCTAGTACAGATAGATAAACTCCTTCCTGATCAGCAGCTGACTGCATGATATACCTGATGCCTCCTCCTCTTGAGTAGGCTTGTCCTTCTGAAGCTACCTTGCAATCACTCCTTTGTCAATTCATTACCTACCACCGGGCTTGCCTTCATCTTAGTTCATGGGAGTTCGGCATGAAGGGGAAAGAGCCTGGGTCCATTTTACATGTGGTGCAGCAGCTCATCAGGGGCTCCAAGAGAGTCAGTGTTGTATAAGAGTATTGGACTATGACTTGGGACACCAGGGTTTAAATCCCCACTCAGCCCTGAAGCTCGCTGTGTGACCTTAGGCGAGTCTCCATCACTTACCATAACTTACCATAACACGTCACAAGGTTGTTGTGAGGCTGAAATGTGGAGGAGGAGAACTATGTACACCATCTTGAGCTTCTTGGAAGATAAAGGTGGTACATACATTTAACTAACTAATTAATTAATTAATTAATTAATAAGGTGTCCTCATTACCTGGAGAGTTGGGTTGTTTAGGGCACCCTTCAAGTGTGCTGGGGCTTTCTGCAGGGTCCTAAGCCACTTGCTCAAATAAATATGCACATTTTTGTTATTTTTATTTGGTTGAAAGTTGAAAAAGAAATAAAGAAGGTGTACTGTATGAGACCACAAGCTGGTAAGACTCGGTTTTTTCAGAGTAATGAGAACAAATTGGACAATGCTCAGGGTAACCCATGAAGACAATGTGCAGCATTTATAGTTACCATTACTGAGTATAATTTCTAAGAGAATTGTAGTTCAGCACCACAGTAACTTAAAGGTTGGCTTCAACCATAATTCCAAAAGCCTATGAGCTTCCAAAATCATGAAGCCAGATCACCCACTTACTTACTTACTTGCTCGCTAGTAGTTTGGATCTTCTATTTATTTCTTATATTTATATCCTGCCTTTCTTCCCAAGAAGAACCCAAGGCAGCTACAAATTTCCTCCAGGAGCAACAGCCAATTTCCGCAGCACTGAGTGGCTGAGAGTGCCTCACTAATCACTACTTAGTCCAAGGCTGCAGTCTGAAAGACATTTACTTTTAAAGTAAAAATGCATAGGATCTGGCTCTAAGTGCAACTGATGTTCACTATTCAGCCTCAGTCTCTTGCCTTTGGGAAGTGGGTCATCCATGTACAGTACTTGTTGCTGAGTCCATACTGGAGGAGACAGCACCAAGGATTTCTCATCTCTAGAACAGGTGTCTGAAGCCACCAAGTAAGCAGATCAGCAACAATGCTGTTTCCCTAGTGCAGGCAAGTCCAAAAGACAAACAAACAACACTGCGCAATCTTTTCGGCTAACTCATGGCTGTCTGATCAGATGCCAATGTGACATATCTTATCTATCATTTCAGATTTTCAAGCCCCGAAGGTCATCTCAGCAACTGTCAGTCAGAACATTACAAATCTCAGGGGGTCCTCATTTGCAGGTGTGCATTACTCATTATTTATATGGCAGTGTACATTCACATCATGCTTCACAGACAGTTCCCCTTGTTTTGCTACTTAAAAGCAGGCTGCAGCCTTGTCAGAAAAATATATATATTTACATCGTTGAACACACAAGTCAATTTATTAAAGTTTATACCCCACTAACCCAAAAAGGTTCTCATGAATTTAGTACAATGCAGTAAGAAATAGTGTTTCTGTGGAGGCTTGGAATGGTAGAAAGATGTAAATACTCAGAGACATGAAAGGAGGAGAGGTCACTGCTTTGGAAGGGCAAGTCTGAAGGAACACAGACATAAAAATAGAACAGGGGAGTTAAATGGAGAGAGAGAGAGAGAGAGAGAGAGAGACAAAAGGAATGTTAGGTAATGTAAAAGCACACACGGTAGCATGGGAAGGGGTTGGAAAAGCTCATATGAACAACTTGGACTCCATACATTAAAGCACTGGAGGAAGCCTCCCTGAAATGACAGCTGTCTTCTTCTTATGAAGCTAAGATTCAGATCAATGTTATTTGAGAAAAGTTAGCCTCTAATTTTAAAATACCAATATTGGTTCTAGCTGTGTCACTTTAAAGCAACTAAACGGAAACTTGATTTTCAGGAAGTACGATCTTAAGTAGGGCACCCATAAATCATTACAGAAGCACTGCAACCAAAAAATCCACAAGATGGAAACATAAGAAAAAGGTGGGTGGGGGTATCCCAGTGATTAGCAGCTCACTTACTGATGTCACAATCCACCCCACTACCCAATTATGAGCTGTTTTCAGAGATATAGGACAAAATGAATAAATAAGCTGAAGAGCTGGCCAGAAGAAAGGCAGCAGAGGAAAAGCAAACATGCCTGGCTCAGCACAGAATCACCAGGTAAGGGTCTTAAAGCAGAAAGAACAAGGAATAAGAAACCTTAAAGACTTACACAGATTGTGGCATAAGCTTTCGTTTGCCAGAGCCCACTTGGTCAGATTGTTAAAGCAATCATCTTAAGAAACACCATGGAAAAAATAAACAGGTCATGGTAATAGGTTCAAGCTCATTTTGAAGCTCCCAGCTGAGAATGAGAAACTGGTGCAAAGGTTAAAGTACACTGGGTAGGATACTATCTACATCAGATAAACTAATATGCTACAGGCTCTGTACCCTAACAAGATCAGTCTCAGCAGCTCAAACAACTAAAAATTCTTTATTAACTGGAACATGAGGTGCCTACAAACTGAACTTGGGGAACCAGTCAGAATCAAATGTCTTTCGCAAGTGGAAGCCAAGAGGAGTTTGTCAAAATAAAAATCAGAACAGAACATTGTACGTGAGGGAAGAGATACAAAATAAAATAGGAAAGGAGGAAAGGAAAGGCTGGGATTTTTGAAAGCATCAGAGAAAACTAGCCATCAACAAATTATGCAAACAAACCACCTTACTCATCAGAACAGCAGACACTTTCAATTTAATGGAAGCTCTGGCAAAGTACCAACAGTCTAATCTCCATTAGGTCAATTATTACTACCTATAGAATTCTAATGCACCGTCCAATACCCTAATATGAAAAAACGTGGGGTTAAAAACTGGGAAAGATTCAACAACTGTGTTAAGGAAACCAATATCCCGATTTTCATTTTCATGACTTGCAAGCTTAAAAAAGACACAGTGCCACCCGCTTATGAAGGGCTAAACCACACATGTGATTTTGCCCAGAGAACATTGTAAGTATTATACAAATACACTCTTTGGTCCCATAGTCATTTCCAGTAGCCCAATCACTCTAAAGTGAGCTAATGTACCCAGTCTGCCTTTCCCTATTTTACTTTTGAGTCAGGTTTGCAAGAATCCAACTGTATCAACTTAAACTGCAAGTTGATACACAGTGGGGCAAACAATCGCATTTTTAAATTTACACTAACTGATGGGATCTGAACTGGGAAAGAGATATTTGGGTTCAGATGGATAGTGCAATGATAGCACCAGCTGTGGGGCAGTAAAAGAGGCAAAGTATCTAGGCATCACTAGGAAAAAGTCTGAAAATACAACACTTAGTATCATAATGCCCCAATATAAATCTATGGTGCAGTCAGATTGGGAAAACCATGTACCGCTGTAGTCACCCCATTTCCCAAAATGGACAGTGTAGAGCTGAAAAATGGCTTTGCTAAGAAGAAACACTAAAGCATTGGGGGCTTTTCAGTTTAGGGAAGAAAGACAAGCAAGGGCAAGGAGGAACACTCAAGAAATGTATCAAATAATTAGTGATATAGAGAAAATGGGGAGAGATAAATATTTCTCCATCTTTCATAATACTGGAACACATGGGAAGTCAATGAGATTGATGGGCAGTAGGTTCCAGACAGAGAGAAACAAGTACTTATTCATGTAACATTTACAGTATAAACCTTTGGAATTCGCTCTCAAGATGTGGTCACGGCCTCTGGCTTAGACGGATTCATGCAGGACCAGCCCATTACCAAGCTACTGTCTGTAGCGCAACTGAACTTCCAGGTTTAGAAACAATATACCAAGTTGCAAGAGGGCATAGATACAACAGGAGTGGGGAACAGGTATTGCCTTCATGTCCTACTTGCAGCACTCCTAGAAGCTTCTGACTGGCCTAGCCGTGTGACCCAGCAGGACTCTTAACGACCTTAACATTGCCTTTCTCTTTTTACTGCCCCAACAGACAAATGTTATGCTATGTAGTTATGTTGGTGCCTAGAATTTCCAAACATTTTAAAACTACCCATGCCTATGTGCTTCTAACTTCATTTAGCTCATTGAAGTTTCTGAGTGTTCTGTAGAAAGGGGATTCTGATGAAAAGTACTGTCCAAAAATAGTGGCACTATGGAATCACACCGCAGATCTAAGATGATGCCACAGGATGGCAAATTAGTCCCAAGTTCAAAATGAAACAAAAGTTGAAAATCATGTTACATGCACACAGTATTCGCCTGGTCAAGTTAAAGATGACATCCTTTGATATTTGGTACATACTGTACTGAATGTTTAGAACTTAACTATTTCTTTGTGCAATCTCCTGGCACTCCCATTTTACTTGCCAAAGAAGATGCCTACAATTTAGGGATTTTTTAATCAAGAGTTTGAAATGGCTTAAGTTGGTGTGTACAGCATCTAGCTTTCACACCCACATAACCTGTGAAGTACAGGCTTAGGGAAGATAATCTAACCTGGTATGTGATGAAATGTCAGAACAGAGAGAGTATTATAGCATTTGTGGCTATATAACAACACTGTTATAACAACACTGTTAAGACTCAGCATCAGGAATGAAGAGTCTTTTCTTTAATCTGGGAGTCATATTGATAATTTAAAAAGCAGCCAGCAATCTTACACATGTCCTGTCATCTGTCCCTTTCCCATTCCTCATAGACAAACAGAACTGTAGTGCATTATCCCTGGGATAGCTCAGTCGGTACAGCATGAGACACTTAATCTTAGGTCATTGATTTGAGCCCCATGCTGGGCAAAAGGCTGCAGGGGGTTGGACTAGATGACTCTTGTGATCCCTTCCAATTCAAAAATTCTATGATTCTATTATTCTACTTAGAGGGCTATTTTCTCCAATCTAAACTAATAAATAATCTGAACCTGCCTAAAAATACAAAAGGCACAAGAAGACTGCATGCACAGTTAATTTAGACCAACCTGTCTAATCTGCAATCTATCATGAGAAAACTGGAATGTTCTAAACATTAATAAATTCCAGAATATTTGTCCAAGTTGCCTGAAATTTGGCATGGAGTATCTATCTATACACTGAGTACCATATGACCAGATTTCAGACGGATCCATTACAAAGATGGTTGAAATATACAAGTTTCCCTTCTTAATAATTGTTGTGCTCCCTCATAATATCTGTTTTTCCCTTGTCTCTTCAAAGGAATTCTAAATTTAAGAAAATTGCAGGGGTCCTTCCTTCTTTTGTCAAAATGCATCGTGCCTTTATGAGTATATTACTTTTTAAATTACTACTTTAAATCCATCAGTTAAGGGTCAATCATCTTGAAAGACACAGTAAGTCCCTGATTCGAGTCTTTAGGGTGGAGCCTTTTCCCTAAGCAAAGATGGCTGCCACCAGAATAAGGGGGAAGCTGTTAAATGGCATGTAGATTACATAGCTCTAATGGCTAGACTAAAGCAAGACCACTTTCCATTTTCAATTGCCTTTTTTTTCATTGTCTCCCAGGGCAGAAGTAAGACTTGTGTGGGAAATAATGCCTCTCTTTACTATTAGTTTTCAGCTTTTTTGGGGGGGGGGGGTAGCAGGGGGTGGGCATCCAGTTGCCAAATCATACCTACACTAAAATCCTGAATCTCTCCATTAATTTTTATGAGCTCTTCTCACTTCCATCCTAGAGGGATTAAAAATGGCCACTGTAATGTAAACCTAGAAACTTTCTATATAACCTATGAGATTCTTTTTCATATCTCTGCAGCATATTGGGGGAATGGTACACATATGTGTATTTGTTGTAACTATGTACAGTGGGGTTAAGTGAGCTTTGTTTATCATTTCAAAAGAAAATGGGGAAGAAATAAAAAACAGATTATCATTTTGTTTTCTCCTCATGTGCTCCCACGCCTGCAGAAGCTTTAGTACATTAGAAAAGTCTCTATCCTTTTATTTCTGGCTGTCAATGTGTTTAAACTAAGACAGACAGGCATGGGCATGCAAGCCAGTAACTTTTGTAAACTTGTTTGCAACGCTGCCAAACAGCACATCATATCACATACAAATCCAATGTAGATGTGATTCCTTAAGGGCTCTACAATGGATATGTCATAGAAGCACAGACAGCAATTATGGCTTATCTCATACCTATAAGGTTCGCTTGCACCTTTCAGTAGCAAGCATTTCAGTCTAGCCAAATCTGAAAAGAAAAAGACATCCAGATTTGAGAGATCTATCTTTGCCTGTTACTTTTTAATTTGATCCATTTTTTAAGTATAATACAGCCCTCGAGTGCATGAATACCTGCATCATCCTTGATTCCCAAACATGCTGGCTGCGGCCAATGGGAATGGATTCCAACAAGAACTGGAGTGCAACATATTCCCTATCCATGCCTTGCACTGAAATGGCAGTTGGTATTCAAGGCATTTCCCTTACCTATCCAAATATCCCATAAATTGAACCTGGGATCCTCCATGTGGAAAGCATAGTATAAGGGTGGGGAAGCCTCAGGTAGCCCTCCATGCCTCTTTGTCCAGCCTTGACACACTCCCTGTGGCTCATGTCCCCATAGGGCCATGCTCCACACCTGCCTTAAGCGCACTTGTCTCTCTATAATGTGCCCTTTAACCCTGACAATGTCTCCTGCTTGTAATGCATGCAGAGCTGTGTGGCTGTAGGTATGCAAAAAGTTCTGATTTTTGCATGATTGGAATGCAACCTACTGTACAAAGGTAAGATTTACAACCATTGCTCCACCACGTTTTGCTTCTGGCCCTGTGCACCACCAACCTTCAGGTTGAAAACAGTTCCTCCATCCCTAGCATATGCCCTACAGCTGAACTATAGGTCTCTGAGCAAAGCTTCTGGTGCCTGGTGCCTTCAGTATGTGTGTTACATTTCTCGAAAAAGGACTGGATGAGCATATTAAGAGGTAGCATGTTAATGTGTTACGCTTTGCTTTTCAGACACAAGCTACATCATTTCCTTAAGAACCTTTGCAGTTGAAAGATCTCTTTGTCAAGGTCAGTACAGCTAGTTTTCAACATATGATCAAGTAAGTCCAAATAAGACGATTTAGATTATTTTTTAAAAAATAATGGAAATTACCATTAAAGCAGCCCTATTCAAGTATCATGCATGTCTGGAAACAGAACACATTAGTGGGGAGACAAGCATATTAGCTTCATCCTTATCTGAAGCGGGGAAACTCCTATATGCTTCTAAACCCCAGCTGCAGGGAAACACAAGCAGAAAGAGTGCTGATGCACCCATGTCCTGTTTGCAGGCTTGCCACAGACACCTGGCTGACCACTGAAAGAACAGGATACTGGGCTAGATGAGTCTTTGGCCTGATGATGCAAGGATTTTCTTGTGTTCTGTGCTCACTGATGATCACATGCAATGTAGAACCTTGGGAAATGTGGGGAGCCTATGAGAGGAAAAAGCACGTGGGTGGCAGTGGGTCGAACTAGCAACACATCCCTAAAATCCCTGCTTATGCGTTATAGATCTAGGTTTTAATAACACCTGAGCAGGGTGTACCTAGCTCCACACCCAAATTCTCATAGTCCATTCTTTTAAAGTAGTAAATGCATAGTCCTTCTCATTGCAAATAAGAAGCTTACAAATGCAAAGCATGTGGGCTGTGCACAACCAATGGCTTTTTAAAGAGCTGGATATGGTATGTAGAGCTATCATTGCCACACTCTGCCCCTCTCTATCACCCGTCATGATTTTACTGCTTTCTGTAACATTTCAAGGAGAAACATGGCAAAAGCTGTAACTAGCCCTCCGCAGTGTAGCTACCACAACTGCAACAGATATCTGCATTTTTTAGTGTGACAGTAGATGCCCATGAAAAATATCCCCTTTCCCTATCCCACCATACCTGGAGAAACTTTGGAAGCATTGTAATGTATTGTCTAAAAACAAATTTCTTGTTTAAGTAACAAAGGATATGTGCATATCCACAATGGCACACATTTGGTTCAGGTATGGGAAACCTGACTTAAATACCGTATTGGCCAGCATATAAGCCACTCCCGAATATAAGCCGCACCTTTAAAATTCAAGGGGGGGGCGGGAGACAATACCCGAATATAAGCCGCTCCCTTAAAATTCCGCAGGCACTCACACCCATTCCGTTTTACCGTATGTCTGTTTCAACAGTGATATCGTAAAAGCCCATTTTTGTAAGGTCGCAAACTTAAGATGCACTTTAACTTTTCACAGTCGGAATTTGGGGGAAAAGGGAGGCTTATATTCAGGCCAATACGGTATGACTGTCGAAGCCTCCCTATCTGGCCAGGCAACACACCCTCCTGAGCCATACCCCTCACCAGCCCTGATTAGCACCCTTCTGAAGTGTCTTTTCCTGGATGAATGTGTCCATGAACTCTGATAATGCTTCTTGCTTACCTGGGTGGAGGACAGAGGGTGTGTGCATGCGAACAAACTAGCCTACTGTACAAATGTAACATCCACATTTATTGCTCTGCCCACTTTCCCCTCTGGCCCCACTCATCATTAGTCTGGGGCCCCGGAAGGGAATGTGGCCCTCAGGCTGAAAACGTTTCCCACCCCAGTGCAGTTAGTTTTAAAATGTATCTGTGATTATAAATGCAGAACGTGACACCACGTACCTGCTCCTAAATTAAGAGTGTGATACTCCTATGGGACTGAACAGCAAGGAGCCCTCATTCCTGCCTATCATCAAGACAGCAAAATACATCTCTCTCTCTCTCTCTCTCTCCATTATTGGCTCCATTTGATGGCAATCAAACAACAACAAACACGTAGCTGTGTTACAGACCCAGTTTGGGATGGATTTGAGTGCTATACAAATGAAATACATAGTGAATTAACCACTTCCCAGCCCTAATTAAATTAGCTCTACACCACTCTCCCCCCCTTCCCCTATTCTAGCATCTAAAATAAATAAAAAAATCCAGAGGTTACAAAGAAACCAAAGTTCTGCAGTCAAGAAGGTACAGCAAGTAAGGAAATGTGTCTAGTTTAGCACAACTTTATAAAGTTTTTGAAGCTTTAGTGCTGCAGTGTGTGGGCTGCAGTGTATGAAGTCAAGATTAAGAAACATTACTTGCTATGTGATCTATCTGCACGGCTTATTTCCTGTTTTGTAACTACTGTTCCCTCATGCATTGTATCCTTCTGGGATGTTCCAAGTCAAAACTGGACAGTGAAAGAAAATTTCTGACTACCATTATTTGTCCGAAAAAGGCAAACGTTATCTTCAAAGCTGGTATAAAAGTTACCTTTCAAAGAAAGCTGATTTCCAAAACATTATAAACTAGCAGAATTGGAGCAACCTGGACTCCCAGATGAGGCTCATGATAATGAAAAGTTGTAGTTTACAGATAGGACCAAGCCTGAATCCAAGAGTAGACTCTTTAAGTAGGCTGATTTTACATAGCTCATGATTTACCATGAACTTGGGAGATTTCTCCTGCTTTGTTTCCTCCCTCTGTAAGTGTGGGAGCAACAAAACACAATCTATGGCTTAGTATTATGTCTAAAGTGGGAGATCATAGTTTGGTTTGCTCAAACTTACTAGAATTGCTCAGTCTCAGGTTCATGTATCTACCATTTTTACTCTTCTCCTCCAATGCAACCATGAAAAGTTGGGAAGCAGTGTTTCTATTTTAAACTAATTGCAATTTGTAATTTTGTCCAAACTGTGGTTAGTTTAAACCATCACTCCAGATTTTGTTGAACTCAAATCAGCTCTGACTATTGGTCATGGCTGGGGTTGATGGGAGTGGGAGTCTAACATCTGGAGTTACAAAAGTTAGCCCCCCTGGTTTGAATTTCAGCTTGTCAAAACAAGTCAAGATCAAGTTGTGGTTTCTGATCCTGACTTGTTGGAACAAACCATAGTTAAAACAGCAGTCCCTGCTTTGGATGAAACACAGTTGGTTTAAAATGAAAGTGGATACTTCCAATTTCCTGCTTACAGCTTCATGTTCAATTGAGGAGGGGAGGGGAGGGGAGGAGGAAGCAGGTTTGTGTATGGAATTCTAAACTATAATCAGTCTGAACCAGGTGAATGCCAAGAACTAAGTCATTGGTTTCATTTTGTCATGTATGAAATCATTTACCATGTTCAAAGAAAATTCTAATAGCTTCAAGGAGTAACGTGCTGGCAACTTAGGAGGAGAAAGTGTAATGTAACATTAGAAGTGAAAATTCAAAGTGACATGCTTTAGGAGAGTTGAAGCTGGTGCTTAGCAATGTCCTGACATTTAAAAAAAAAAAAAAACATTCCCTAAACATTCTTTCTCACAATTGCTTTAAAAAGAAAACACAATGACAAGGTATTTAAGGAGCATCAAAGTAGATACATTTAGTGAATTCATTGGGGTTTATTTTCTAGTACGAATGGATATGATTACACAAATGATGTATAGAACGCCTGCAATTCACAAATCAATCTTATGGGAAACTGCCTTATACCAAGTCTATTGAGTTCAGCATTGTTGACTAGACCAGATATTAACTGACTGTAAATATTAAAAATCAACTGAATGTGAAATAATGAAATGCCTGTATGGGGATGATGTGTATTCATTTTTGTTTCCTTACATCAAGGAACAGGACATATAGTAATATCTAGAAAGAAACAAAATAGCTATTTTGCACAAGTCTCAGTGTTATTTCACACACTGGGGGAAATTCAATGTTACGCTTTCCTTTCCTGACTGTTCCATCAGTGGAAGCATTTCTACATTTATCTACTATATATTTTAAAAAGTTCCTTGCATTTGGACACCTCATAAGATATCATAACCAAATTTTGCATAACCATTTCTGATATCAAGGAGCAGGTTTTCATCTATGTTTGGATATAACTGATGCCACTTTGAATCAAAATGGGAGACTGAATCTTTCAAAACTGCACTGATTTTAATTACTGATTTCAAAATTGTACTGATTTTGGGGAGCTTCTTAGAATTCCCAAGCAACCCTGGGTACAAAGCTGCTATTTTTAGGTATGCAGGCAACTCTCAACTAACTCTGGGGTTATGTTCCGGGAATAGCACCTAAAATCAAAATCATATATAGTCAAACACACTGGCAGTTCCACCCGCCATTGAACCCAAAGTTTTTAATCTCAGATGCCAGCCCCCTTTCCATTTTTTTTTAATTGGTAAATGATTGAAGCTGAATGCACACTAGTTAAAAGCATGTAATTTGTGAGTTACCTGTATACCCAAATATGTAAGCAGCTCTTGCCAAGGGACAATTTAAACATTTGTCAAAGCACTAAATGCTTTAAAGTACAACCCAAAGGAGCGCAATGGTAAACAGGCAGAAGAACACAGTTCCACCACATGTGTCCACTGAGTATTCCGGCATATTTAGAAACGTAAATTCCAGCACATCACATTTTACTGTGTTATCATTCCAAAGCCCTTCAGAATACAAAATAAAACACTTGCAACTTTAGGGTTAGGCCTCTGTGGTGAAAAGTTCAGTTGCACCAGAAACTTTACCAGACGCACATCGGATGGTTTTAGGTGTATGCTTCCCATTTCTCAATACTCCCCTCTCCCCCCTAAAGAAAGAACCACCACCCACTTAAGATACCAACAAGTCAGTCCCCACTAGGCTTCAGCAGAGATACTCACCTATACTGCCAGCTTTTGGTAGTGCTTCCTCCTCTGCTACTGCTGATCCCACCACTGCTGATGCCACTACTACTGCTGCTCTTGCTTGTGCAGTTCTGGGCTGGGATCAAAATCTCCAGCTTGCCTTCACTTTCAGACACTTTCATCGCTGTCGGTGGCGCTGCCGGAGCCGTAGACACAGGCTCCGCACTTTGCATGGTGGGGCCTGTCGGGCCCCTGCCCACCCAAGGGTGGGAGAGTGCAACAAGCCAAGTCAACAAGGGCTGGAGGAAAACTTTTTTTATCAAGGCTGTCAAGTATCCTTAGAAAAAAACGAGGGGTCACTCTGGAGTAGAACTTTTGTGAATGGGGCCCAATGTGGGCCAGAGATGGAGCAAGTCTATGGAAATAAGCTCGAATGATAGCTTTGAAGGAGGGAAAGGGAGAATATGGAGGGGGAAAGAGCCAGGTCTGGGGGAAAGGCCAGGGATCCAACAGAAGAGTTTCCTGAGCACCCAGAGAATGAATCGGGAGCAGGGCAGCCAGCTGCGTTGGCAACGTCCAGGCACTCGCTCCCAAGGCGTGTTTAAACCGGGGGAGCAGCTCCGCGCACCTCAGTATCCCATGGGAGGGCAGAAGTGGGGTGGTGGGGAGGCAGCGGGAAATTCCTCAATTGTTCAGAGAGGCGGGATGCTGGCGCCGAAAGGAGGGCGGCCGCCTGGGGTTTGTACCTCCTTCCCCCAGAGGCTGCCTGCCTGCCTGGGGCTGGGTCTCTCACCATGAACCGCAAACGCCCCTCCTGCAGCCCCCTCCCTCACTCGGCCAGGCTCCGTCTTCCAGGGTTGGCGGCGGCGGCTCGCAGCCCACACGAACCGAGGGCAGCAGCAGCAGCAGCAGCAGTGGCGGAGCCGCTCCCACCCCTTCCGGGTCAGGCTTAGCCGCTCCCCGCCGCCTTCGTCCCTGTTTCTCCGCCCCGTGAAGGCCGAGGGCGGGCGTGAGCGCTGGCGGCGCCATTTTTGTTAAGGGAAACGGGGGAGGGATGCCCTGACAGGAAGGAGGAGCTGGCAGTAATAATAACAATAATTAATAAATAATAACGAACAATGATAACAATACCTGCCTAAAACACCAGAAGGCAAACATAAAGGGCCTTTAAATCAAACATTGTTTGTTTGTTTGTTTGTTTGTTTGTTTGTTGTCTTCTTATTTCTGTGGAAGAAACCGAACTTGGAGCAAGGGTGTGACTCAGCTGCACGCCAACGCGCCCTCTGAGTCCACTTCTGGGTGTATGGAGATCTATCTATTTTCACACAGCCTCTTATATTTTAGTTCTCCTCTGCTCCGTATTGTTCACGACGTTCTTTGCAGCCCCAGCAGCTCCAGTCTGCTGCAGCAAAATAAAAACAAAGGGCTTGTGACCACTTTTTAGCCCGAACCAGACTAAACCCGTTGAAATTAATGGGCATGGCTAACTTAAGTTCATTCATTTAAATAGCGTGCTCTAACTTAGCTGGCTGCAACCCAATGGATTTTGTGGCATCTAAAAAGGCTAGCCAATTGTGACGTATAAGACTTTTTGGACCAGAACATGCTTGATTGAAGCTAAATTTATATTTTAAAAAGCCAAATTATTCTGTTCTTTTCAGCTAAAGATAAAGCCAATTTAAATATGAAAGACAAGTGTAGAAGAGCCTATTGATATTTTCTGGGCCCATAGAGTTGGTGGAAGTTGTCTAAGCCATCTGGAAGGTACCACCAGTGTCTACACTCTTGTTGTTGTTTAGTCGTTTAGTCGTGTCTGACTCTTTGTGACCCCATGGACCAGAGCACACCAGGCACTCCTGTCTTCCACTGTCTCCCGCAGTTTGGTCAAACACATGTTTGTAGCTTCGAGAACACTGTCCAACCATCTCGTCCTCTGACGTCCCCTTCTCCTTGTGCCCTCAATATTTCCCAACATCAGGGTCTTTTCCAGAGAGTCGAGTCTTCTCATGTGGTGGCCAAAGTATTGAAGCCTCAGCTTCAGGATCTGTCCTTCCAGTGAGCACTCAGGGCTGATTTCCTTAAGAATGGGTAGGTTTGATCTTCTTGCAGTCCATGGGACTCTCAAGAGTCTTCTCCAGCACCATAATTCAAAAGCATCAATTATTTGATGATCATCCTTCTTTACGGTCCAGCTCTCACTTCCATACATCACTACTGGAAAAACCAAAACTTTAACTATACGGACCTTTGTCTACGCTCTTATATTGCCCTAAAAGTTCAGCCATTCCTATATGCTACTCAGTAAGACAAAGCCATGGATCTTGCTGCCTTGGGATGCTACCTATGCTGCAAAAACACAGTAGACAGTCACAGATGGATAAGTATTCATCATTCATCCCTGTGTGACACTGCATGGCTTTTCATTACGCACAATGCCTGCTATACTTGATGAAATGGGTTGTTCCCTATGAGATCTAAACCAACCGAGACTGCTATACTAAACATACTCCCTAGAGAGTAAGCCTGTTTATAGACAGTGGAGCTTACTTCCTAGTAAAATGCACACAGTTGTGCTGTTAGTCTCTGTGATGTCCTAGTATAGGAGTGGGGAACCTATAGGCATTCAGGCATTTCAGTTTCCTATCAGCCCCAGTCCGGGTTGTCAATAATAAGGGATTCTGGGAGCTGAATGCATCTGTATCCAACACCTGGAAGGTCACAGGTTCCCTACCCTGCATCTAGCGATTTTCCTCCTATAAAAATATGCATACTTTTGGCTTGCAATACACTAGAAATAAAGGCTCTTTCACAAGGCAGCAATTGAAGAGTCCTGGCTGGATACCGACAGTTTCCATTGTGAGCATGACAGCTGCTTTCCATATGATGGTTGTTAACATTCTTTGCCTTTCAGGTTTCAAATATTATATATGTGCAATATATAATATTGATGTACATTATATAATATAATATAAAATACAGTATACTAGACTGGCTAACAGATTCTAATAGACAAGGCATTAGAAAACCTTGAACTTTTAATATAAAAAGTGAAATAACTATCTGTAATTATATGTTCACGTAAGGGCTTCTTGATTACAAAAATTAAGTTATTTCTTTGCATATGCATAGTATGTGTCTTCCCTAACAGGCTACTTTCAAATCTTCCAGCAATAGGTGCGGTCTGTTCTTTAATAGTTCCCCAGCATTAATATTTAGGCAAACACAATAACATAAAATGAATCAAGTCTTACACCTGAAACACACTAAAACCAAAAGAGAATTGTAGATTGATTTTATTTAGCTGCTGTTTCCCTCTAGTGACCAAACTAAATACTACATGTGAAAGAAGAGAAGCCAGTACAATGTCAAACACCTGTTTTTTAATGGTGATGATGAAATGTCTTTCTTATCTTAAGTTTTACCAAATCATGATACACAAAATTCACATAATTCTCTCTTTTTTTTATTATTAATTTTTTTTTAGAAAGATTTTCTTTTACAAATTTAAATAACACATTCACATCCACTATAATGCCAAATTCTTTTGGACTTCCCCCCGCTCCCTCCACAATCCTCATAATTTTATATTTATTTCACATTTTCTTTATAATTGTATTGCCAGTTAATTAATCTTTACAACTCTTATCCCTCCCACAATACCCTTTCTCATCACAAAGCCTCTTTAAATCCAACTAGCGTTGTCTGTTCATCACAACTATTTTCCAGATAAATCGTAAACTTTCTCCAGTCCTGTGTGAACTTGTGATCTTTCTGGTATCTAATTTTTCCTGTCAGTTTATCTAGTTCAGCAAAGTCCATCAATTTCCGTCTCCATTCTTCCAATGTTGGTAATTCTTCTTGTTTCCATTTTTGAGCCAATAAAATTCTTGCCGCAGTCACTGCATATTGAAAAAGTTTATAATCACCTCTATTAATTTCTCTTCCTGTAATTCCTAACAAGAAAGCTTCTGGTTTCTTCACAAACGTGTATTTAAACATCCTTTTCAACTCATTATATATCATTTCCCAGAAGCCTTTTACTTTCTTACACTCCCACCACATATGGTAAAATGTCCCTTCCCTCTCTTTACACTTCCAACATGTAATAAATGTCTTATACATTTTTGCTAACTTTACGGGGGTGATATACCATCTGTATACCATTTTCATAATATTTTCCTTTATCGTCATACATGCAGTGAAAATTCACATAATTCTCACATTAAGAGATAGGTGAACCACCACACCTCTACCATATGATGTGTGACAGGTTACATGTTTCAAGCGGAGGATGTGGCTGGGTTACAAAGTATTGATATACATGACACTTGATACTAGTTGGTTAACATAGTTTATGCCCTGAAATGCTGCAGCCAAAGGGATTGTTCAGCTGTTGGGAGACCCATTAAAGGGTTTTCATTAGTGCTCCTGCCTTCTATTCACATAGGAAACATAGAAAGAGGGTTACCTCTTTCCAGCACAGCTGGGCACTCGAACTTTGGCAGAGAATTATGTTTTTAATATCTTCTACCACACACAAGATGAATAAGGTCAGGCCATCTTGGATGACATGTGATGCCAGTCTTATAATAGGTTCAGTCAACTTTGCCCTATCGTCATTCAGGGAGTGCATTCAGTTGCATGCACCCCCTCCCCTTATTATTCATTCACAACATTTTATAATCCAGGGAAGCATAAAAATACATTGAAAATACTGACCTTAACTGAATGGTTAGTGGCCACAAATATTCAGCTCCCTCCATGGCTCCTGGTGTTCTACAGTACATAGTAATATCTACTAGATGGATTCTGGTTTTCTTGATCACTGGAAAACCAAGCGTATATGCTGGTCCTGATTATGTACAGGTCATACTTGCAATCTTTCTCTTTAAAATGTATGTTAGTAATTTGTATCAGGTAATCAATTCAGGTTTATTCCGAATGGGTTCACTGAAGCTTTAAACAAACAGCAGACAGCTGGGTGCCTCAAACAAACCACATGTAGCTTTGAAAGTGTAGGTAGCAAACTTAACACACCCACAAAAGTCAACAGCTCACATGCCTAATGTGAACAAAAGCAACCTGTTTGTGCTTCAAAAAGCCTAAAATATGTTCCCCTGACAACCATCAAGCTATCTGAGGGGTGAAATCACATATTTATTAATGCAGCTCAAGCATGCATGACTTTTGCCTCAAAGGAATAGGGGAAGGGAATGGCCCAGTTTCGGCTAGAGGCATGCTGTCAGAAGGGGCAGAATAAATGACTCATTATACTGGGGTTGGGGTGCTAACTATCTGTTCAGAACAAAGCCAATTTAAAGTACCTAAGGATATAGCATAGGAACACAGAAAGTTGCCCTAAGTAAAACCATCAGTCTGCTTATTTCAGTCTTGTCCATGCTGGCTGGCTCTCCAGAGTGCCACACAGCAGTCTCTCTCAGGGCACCTACCTGGGGGCACCAAAGACTGAACCTGGGACCCTTTGTATACAAAACATGTGCTCAATCACTGAGCTACAGCCCTTCCCCAAACTCTGACCCATATATCATCATTTCTTTTCTGTTCTTTGTTGCTGACCAGACTGCATCCCTGTTCTCCCTTTCCTACAGCTTCCCTCAATCCTGCTTCCCTGGTTTCTACCGCTAAAAGAGTTTGAAGGATTTGCATTATTAACCTTATCATGCTGTCTCAGCCTTTGGATTAGTGGATCTCTGGGTATTTATCAGAAATACTTGAGATTCAGGGAAAACTTGGAGATGAATTGGGATCAGTTCCACTGAACTTAAATCTGTGCAATCAGTTCACGGCACCAGTGACTCACTTCAGACCTTTATGAGGCTGGCCTTCATGTGGTGACAAGGAAGCTATGCGCTTCTGGCATGGCCATGTTCAATGTAGCATTTGCTCCTGTAAAAGAACAGTAAGGAGGGAGGTCGTATTCCCATATGGTGCTAAGATAAAAGCTGCAGCATCACACCTTTAGTCCTGCTTTTCAACATATTTAGAAAGTACTTCTATATCCATTGTGTTGCTTGAGGTCACCTTTATACTTTAAGCAGGGTTAGCTTAGCAAGCATGTATTTACAACCAGAGAGGCTACAAGAGAAAGAAAGAAAGAAAGAAAGAAAGAAAGAAAGAAAGAAAGAAAGAAAGAATCTTGTTTCATCAACCACATCATTTTCTTCAGCTTTGATACTTCAATTCCCTCTTGGTCTATTTGTATCTTAACACAATTATATTAATAGCTGCATCAAATGTGCTGAGTTAATTTTGCTTTCTCAGTCATGGGACTTTACTTCCTAAAAGCTACATTACCATTACTTCTACTGGGTTTTTTTGTGCTTCAGTTCCTATGGCAACATGGCAATCTCTGCATCTGCACATGCCACCCACTCTCGCTTAAATTGTGTTTCCCTTGGCTTAATTGTGGTCCTGATACTCCAGTTTTATGGATTAGCTCATGACTGCGGGGGAAGAGCAATCTTTGCCTGGCAAAAAGGGCAAAGCTGTGTTTCCCTGGAGCTAGGGATCTGTGAAGCAGGACTGGTAGTTCTGGATCAGGGCTGGGCTGGGGTCTAGATCTGATAAAACAACATACATTGCCCACCTACCCACACCAAACTAGGATTCTTTATGCCACATGGAACACTATTGGCATTGTAAATCCTAGCAGAAGCCTGGCTTCAGTTAATATATGGCTTGTGTGTGCACCATATATTTAAAGCACATGTTCAATGGTGCTTGCTCATAGGTGAATGGGATCAGTTTTCTGTTTCTCCAGTGTGACCTATTATTTCTGTTTTGTAATAATAGACCCTGAAATAACAGACCCAGAGATTACTTTATGGCATCTATACTCCAGCCTTAGTCAAGAAGGCTCTCAGAGCAGGTACAGGCATTGTGCACTCTGTATATCACCACCACATCCACTCATTCTTAATTAATCAATGAATCAAAGTTCAGTAGCCATAAAACAGATGTTTGTTTTGTGGTCCAGATAGTGATTAGGGAATATGCTAATACTGAAGATAATTGGTCTTAAAATTTATATTTCCTTTAATCATAAAATCTGACAGTTTTCTCAGAATGTTTAAGTTGAATTCAAATTTAAAAACCTATTAATTCATATTTAATACATGTGGGTCCTTCCAGACATTGTTTGCTCAGAAATGGTACAAGAACACAGCCCAAATAAGAAAAATGTTCTGCATGAGCCGGTGCCTATTAGGAGTGGTAATGCAGAAACAGCACTGGATTTAGGCTAGTGTGAGCAGTTCCCCCCCACAGGCCCTGATCCGAGGGGGTGCAAAATTGAGAAGACCCATTTGGGGATGCCAAATTTTGGTCTTGCACAGAGCGCCATATTATAAAAGATTAGCAAAGCCTGCCCCTGGGCTGAAAGGAGCCAATACACTCTAGTTTTGTCCTTTTCCCTGTTGAGTGTCATGAAGGCAACACTGAGGAAGAAGAGGGAGCTATTAGCCCGTGCCAGAACCTGGACTGGTTATAAGAAAGAAGACAGGTAGGTGGGGAGGGGGTCTGGCAGAAGCTGTGGAAGCTGGTCCATTAGGGCAAATGGGGCACTGCCCCACCAAGCTCAGCCTGCCCCACAGCAGCTGCCAGCCTTTTTTCTTCCAATCAATCAGTCCAGGGATGACACTGGCAGTCAGCTTCCTTAGTCTCCTTAGTCTCCGTGTTATCCTTGTTGAGCTCACCAGGGAGGAGGATAGGTTGGCTTCTGCCTGACCTTGGCTCTGGCTCCCCCTACCGTTGGCCTCCCTGCCTTCTGCCCAACGAACACCAGCCACCACTGAGGTTGGTGGGGCCGGGCTCGTTTGCCCCAATGGCTGACCCAGCAGGAAGAGAGCTACTTCTCCCTTCCAACGCCAGCCCGCTGGGCTCCCTGACCCCGATCTTCTCTGACCTGTCTTTAGGGGCTGACCTCCTTCCACCGCGGGCTGGATCCCGGCAGACAAGGCGGCGCATGCAGGCCGGGGTGTGTCAAGCGTCTTTCCCAGCCTCCGGGATACTTAAAGCGGACGAGCGCCGAACTTGACGCCGCCGGGCGCGAAGGGACCCAGAGACGACGTGGGGAGCCCAGACACCATGTCTGCGCTCAGAGTCTGCATTATCGGTTCCGGGAACTGGTGAGTACGACTCGGACGGAGCCGAGGGGGAATCGCAGGGGGGCAGAGGACGAAGAGCCCCCTACCCACCCACCCAGCCACCCACCCACCCACGAGCTGAGTGCATGTGCGCCGACGGGCTATGCAGAGAGGGGGCGAGGGAGCGCGGAGAGAGACAGCCATCCCTCTCCGGATCTTTCCTCTCTCGCTCTGCATTCATAGCCCGGTCCATATCTGTCTTAACTTGGACACTTGCGCAAAAATGCCAGGTCCCCCCGCCCCCGCTTCACCTTAGAAAATTTAATCGCCTTTGGATTGCCCGGATCGTTCCCTACGAGAGTCCAGAGGAAACCAGCAGACGAGGTTGCTTAGGCTGCAATCCCATCCCATTTACCTGGGAGTAAGCCCCACTGAATCCAATAGGGCTTCCTGCTGAGCAGGCATGCTAGTGCTGAGGGCGCATCTGTTCTGTGCGGCTGCATATGCTCCCCTGAAATGTCAGTACCTTATAAAAACCGGAATGAGGAGCCTCTGGCGCTCCCATGGTTGTTGGACGGTCCATCAGTCCCAGGCTGCAGGACCGATGTTCAGGGGTGGTGGGAACTGTAGTTCTGCAGCAGCGGGAGGCTACCGGTTGGCCACCTCTGCTATAAAATAAGGGACAAGCGCAGAGCAGCTCTGTAATCCAAGCAGAAACGCTGTAGACCGACAGACTACAGTCTGTCCGCTGTAGACAGTCGGACTGACTAGAAATCCCTGACCGACACAGACCTGTACCAGTTTACTCGGGAAAAATGCCCCACAGGTTTCCCTAAGACATGTTTCGGACCACAACCTTCCAGAGCTTTGCGAGAGGGAATCGTTTGTTGTTTTGCAGCGTTTCCACCTCCAGTCTGAACCATGCTTCATGTGTTTCTATAGCACCTGCAGATCAGACTAGAACATTGGCCTCAAAGGGAATATATCCAGTGACAGGCTGAGTTCCCCTGGGAGAAAAAGTGCTAGGGGAAACGGGCATGAAAATGTCGTACATTTTATACCCCCCCCTTTGAAATCAGTTTGGGATTAATTTCCCAAATTTGTTTTAGAAGTGGTATTATTCCTGTGCTTTCATAATATCAGCCCTACATTGAAAGCCAGCATGGGTACTATTTCATAATGTGTACAGTACTTGCAGAGCAAGATGGTGGCTGTACATCAGAAAGGGGAGGTTTTTGTTTATTCTTCTCAAGCGTTTTCTTTCCATAGTAGCTTCATGTATGTCTAAGTGAAAGTCATTAGGACCAACCAGCACAGTTAATAGGACCAAAATGAAAAATTTACTAACACTGACCAAGAAGGACACTTTGGATTTTTAAAATTTATTTCCTAGACCAGCGGAGAAACCTGCATTTTTTTGTAGTCATGTTCTTGCAGCGTGGAATACTTTGGTACCATCTATGAAATTGAATGTTAGTTTATTTGCAGGAGTTACTGGTCTCTCAAGAGAGAGAAATGTTGCACACACCCTGACCGACAGGCCGAGACTTAATTACAGTCATACCTATTTCTCCCTGTCCTCCCCACCCTTGTCCTTTTCATGTACGTTCTCAGATTACTATGCTCAGATTTGCATAAAGATTTATGCTTACCTTTCCATTCTTTCAAAGAATAGGGCATTCAGAGACAGGTCTTTGTTATCTTAAAATCCAGTTTGGGCACTCACCTAGAAATCCACACCAATGAAAGGGGCTTTGTTCTTATTCCACAATAACAACACTAAATAAATAAATAGAACCTGCAACTACACAAATTTCATTATGGCTGTACACCTGAGCGACCTTTTCTGATGAGCTATAGAACTCCTTGACCTTAGAGATGCATACTCCATAATGTAAACCCTGGGCAAGTTTCAGAATTTATGTTAAGCAGGGTGGAGGTTGAGCTTGAAAATAACAGGGAGGATTTGTGTATTTTATTCTTATCTTTTCTCTCTTCGTGGCATACTCGAATGATGTCTCAATTGGTAGTTTGGTACAAATTCACCATTGTTTGTATGAAGAAAGAAAAGGCTGATCATGTGAGATGGGACACAACAGCCAAGGGCAGCACAAGATTCCTGTCCGGATAGTTAGGCAGAGATTATACCTCTTTCAGGAGAGAAAAGGGAGTGGGTGGAGCAAAGGGAGGAAAGCAGTGACAGATCACACAGAGTGTAGCATGGATGAACTGTACCAACTCCGCATTCAAGGTACAAGCTGTTGGATACTTTCACAGGAAAAGTTGACACCATAAATCTGCACCTTAAGTGCACCTATGAGGGCAAGCCCTGCAGAAAGGTAGGCAGGTTCCTTAAGCCTCAACCCACAATGCACCAGAAATGTACCATGACAGATAAAATATGGATGTTCTGCTCCTTGCGCTTTGCCTGCTACTTGCAATTTTCCCACTCCCAGTTGCATAGCTACAGTTCCTTTGTTGGATTGGAAGCTCTAGCTGCATGGAGATTGGCAGTAGCAGATCCTACACTGAAGCACTGGAGATATGGAAAATGGTGGCTGTTACAACTGCTTTGTTGCTGGTCCAAGGGTATACTGGGTAGCTGGAGCTGTGCTGTGCTCATGGAAATCCACCCCTCTGGTGCCCAGAGCATCTCCACTAGTCCCTTGGTAAGCTTTGAAAGGCTGAAGGCAGCACTGGGGTGGGGGCACCAGAGGGTCATTGTTAGGTTTGATGGAGCCCTGGGCAAGGTGACCCCTGGCAAGCTCCCTCAAACATGGCACCAATCCTGGAAAAGGCCTCTTATTTGCACCCAAACACAAAATGAGCCACAATGAAAGCTGTCCCCGGACACAACAGCATAGCATGGGTAGCTTCAAATACCAACTTTTTGGTGATATCCTGGCTACATAGGAACTACCTTCAGAAAAGATGTCTGTCTCCCCTACAAGAAATAAGAATTGTGCCTTTCATGTACACATGCAGAATGGTTGTGTCTAACAGAGGTTAGACATTTGGTCTTGCAAGCCACCTCACATCCCACCAGCACCCCAAAATGCAGATGCAGCTCTCATGTGATAGGCTGCAAGTCAGAGTCCTTCGGAGGTGGGGGGAAATTTTGAGCTTTTTTGTTTGTGAGTTGAGTCAGAGACACTAACCTCCAAGCTTATCTGTAAGATTTGCAGTCAGGGTTGCATTCCTTTAAGCTACCAAAATAGATGTGAAAGTTCAATGGTCAGCAATACTGTACTTTCAAAAACATCTAAACAACCACTAGCATACTAAACATCCGCTTCTCAGCTGTTGTTTTTGGAAGTTTCATAGTCAGGCCTTGAAATATTTATTTTCCACAATGGTTTCTGATTTGCTGCTGGTTTGATTTTATTGTTATTATTAGCTGTTAAATTGACCAACAAAATCAACATTTTGAAAATGTGGCCATCAAACTGATGTCAGGCATGACATATGCAAACCTGATTCTCGGACAGCTCAATACCACACCTTCCTGTTTCAGATTAGTTGGCCTGAACTCTTGAACAACCAATGTTCTTGTTCAATATCCACAATCACAAATGTGGACTTGCATCCCCCACCTTATGCAAATGTTTACTTTTCTTTCATCAGTGTGACTAACTAACCCATGTGCAAAAGTTTTGCTTGAAGAGTCTTAAGGAGTAGCTTGTCTGCTCATTTCTGGTGACCTGTGGGTTAGGAGCTCTTCTAGATTGTTGTATATACAGTAACTTGTGAACCTGAATTCAATAGGTATCACAAGCTATCTTGTAGAGTCATTAGGAGAATATAAATATATTAATAAAGAAACGTACAAGCTGTCAAAAGCTTTTTGCCTTCTGATGAAGGCAGCTCCTAGGGCATGGCTCAGTGAGGCAGAGAGATCCAATGCTGATATAGCAGCCTTCTCTTAGCTGAGATGACCTTTGGCTTAGATATGCTTGACACAGACATATGCAAAAAGGTATTGCCAGCATTTTAAAGATTTATTTAAGTTCTAACTTCAGAGAGGTGAGTTTTATGTGTGAAGTCTGTGGTAGCTCAACACACTCAGACCACCTGAAAACCCAACTTTATTTGTACAATTAATTTGAAAAGCTTTTCAACTGGTCTCTCGGCTGTAGCTGAATGGTGTTTACATTTCTGTGGAGCAGCTAGAGATACAATTTTGCTGACAGAATTTTGGGACTCCCAGGTTCTGTTTTACTTTCACTTGTTCGGTCACAACACAAGGCGTTCAGATATAGCTCTCCTGAGGAAGTTGTGTTTGCTTGAATGACCTTGAATACCGTTAATCTGGCTTAGAAAAACACAGTGTAACTTCACTGGATCTGCAATGGTGACACTCTGATGTTGCCCCAAGGAAGCCATTGAGGGAACAGCAGTGGCGGCAAGTCTCACAGAGGGTGCTCCAGCGGTGGGAGCCTCCCAGGCTGGCACACCATGGCAGGCGGCATTTGCATCCCTGGCGGGCAGATTTTCGCGATTGGCACGATCGTCGTGATGAAAATCAGCCCGCCGATCGCGTAATACCGCCCGCTGGGGATGTGAGTGCCGCCCGCTGAGCGGAGCAAACACCACCCGCCAGGGGGTGCCAGGCTGATCACAGGGCGTATTTGCACGATCAGCGGGCGGATTTTCACGACAGTGATCGTGCCAATCGTGAAAATCCACCCACTGGGGGTGCGAGCGCTGCCACTCCAATCCGCCCGGGGGAGTTTGTCACCCCCCTAGGCATGACACCTGGGGCAAACCGCACTCCCCCCGCACCCCTCCTTGCGATGCCTCTGGGGGACAGAAGTCCTGGTCTCCTTTCTATTTGCATGGAACAAGGAGAAAAGCATTAGGAATTATTGTTATAGAGATTAGGCAAGATGGTGTGATAATTCAAGTAAGGTTCATGTACCCTTTTGTGTACAGAAGTATGTTCCCCGACATTTCTCCCCATTTTTATTTTCATTATTTGTTAAGTTTAATATTGTCCTTCATCTGTAGATCTCATGGTGGTTCACAACAATTTGCAATATAAAAAACACAAAAGACAGACTAAAAATAAGAACAAAAACAAGCCAGAAATCCCACATCACATTTAAAAGGGCATTGGATATCAATCAGCCTGAGGCCTGGTTGAAGAGGAACACTTTCCACAAACGGGGAACTGTTGCAGAAAAGGCCCGTTCTCATGTTGCCACCCTCCGGACCTTTCATGAGGAAAGGGCCTCAGATGATGATCTCAGGGTTGAGATAGGCTCATATGGAGAGAGGTGGTCCTTGGGGGTATTGTGGTCCTAAGCCATAAGGTTTTATTGGTCAAAACCTGGGCCTGGAAATTGATTAGTAGCCAGTTGGGCCCGGATCAATGTGATGCTCAGACCTTCTTGCCCTGAATTCTGCACTAGGTGGAGAAGCAGTTCTAGACTAACTGTGCACACAACTCTTTAAAGGGGAAACCATACTTCCTCCTCAGTTAAAATCTTTAAGGTCTAAATATGACATAGGTATCTAAACTGCCAATTTTCTTTGCTAAAAAAACCCCACATGGAATTTTGATGTGGGGTGTTGGTTTTGGCATCCGTCTGTCTCGAAAGACAATGGAGGGCACCTCCAGGGATGAAGTCAAACTGCTATGTTAGCAGCACCAAAGTGACCATCCAAAGTGCACAAGCGGTGCATATGTACAGTACATATGTTGTATACATTGGCAGCCATTTGTGAAATTTACTATAGGAGGTAAAGCTTTATAAAGTTTGCTAAATCCAAATTACTATGCGAATTTTGCTTGTGTCCAAATTCTTGAGATATAGTGCTTGTGCAACCATACGCTTCTGGTGAGTGGGGATGCAATTAACCCTGCCTTTAATTCCTTGCCTTCTTTTCCTCCCCCTCCCCCGCTTTTCTTTTTTTAAAGGGGAAGTGCCATTGCAAAAATCATAGGCAAAAATACCCAGAAATCCCTCAAATTTCACCCTACTGTAAATATGTGGGTATTTGAAGAGCAAATCGATGGGCGAAAACTCACAGAAATAATTAACCAAGACCATGAGAATGTGAAGTATCTCCCAGGGCATAAGTTGCCTCCTAACGTGGTAAGTTCAATGTAACTCCTTAACTGTAGTTTCAGGTTTTAAAGGTAGTGTAGTTGGGCCATAATGGAATGCAATTCAATGTAACAAAGGCTGCTTCCACACTGGAAGTGAGAGCTGGACCATAAAGAAGGCTGATCGCCGAAGAATTGATGCTTTTGAATTATGGTGCTGGAGGAGACTCTTGAGAGTCCCATGGACTGCAAGAAGATCAAACCTCTCCATTCTGAAGGAAATCAGCCCTGAGTGCTCACTGGAAGGACAGATTGTGAAGCTGAGGCTCCAGTACTTTGGCCACCTCATGAGAAGAGAAGACTCCCTGGAGAAGACCCTGATGTTGGGAAAGATGGAGGGCACAAGGAGAAGGGGGCGACAGAGGACGAGATGGCTGGATAGTGTTTTCGAGGTTACCAGCATGAGTCTGACCAAGCTGCGGGGGGCAGTGGAGGACAGGAGTGCCTGGCGTTCTCTGGTCCATGGGGTCACGAAGAGTCGGACACGACTAAACGACTAAACAACAACAAAGCTGCATTTTGGGTCGCTCACTTTTTATGAGGCTCGTGCTTAACGTTGTGAGCTAAACACCCTACTCCCATGCTTCTCCTTTTTGGCTTTCTTCCACCCCCACCCCATTCCTCAAGCTTAGAAAAATCTGCCCTTTCTTTAAAAAAACATAGCAGAACAGCTGTGCAGCTTTCCCAGGAGCAGACTGAGAAGGGAATGGTACTCAAAATCTATCAGAAGGATAATGCAATTGATTAAAGAGCAGCATAGGTACACACAGACATTGATATGAGTTGTGCGTTATCTAAACTAGAGAAGAAATCCTGGCACAGCTGACAGAACAATGCAAGAACCTTGTGAGTTTTGCAATTGGTTAGGCTTAGATACATTATTTGTCTTCAAACCTACTCGGTATTCCAGAATACTCTGAGGACCTGCAGACCATTGTGTCTCAAATTGTAGAATGTGCACAACAAAGACAGGACACGAGGTTGATCCCCCCTCCCCAAGTGGCTGCCAAGCTTGAGGCTCTAATCCTATACACACTTACTTGAAAGCAAGCCTCACACCACTGGACTTACTTCTGAGCAAACATTGATAGAATTAGGTTGCTAAGAGAACTGAGCTAAGACACTTCAAGAAGTTTTTCAGATGCAAAGCTTAAATCTAGAATCATAGAATCATAGAATCATAGAGTTGGAAGAGACCACAAGGGCCATCGAGTCCAACCCCCTGCCAAGCAGGAAACACCATCAGAGCACTCCTGACATATGGTTGTCAAGCCTCTGCTTAAAGACCTCCAAAGAAGGAGACTCCACCACACACCTTGGCAGCAAATTCCACTGTTGAACAGCTCTTACTGTCAGGAAGTTCTTCCTAATGTTTAGGTGGAATCTATGTTTACTTATATATAATATAAATGTAAAAGAGTGGTTTCTCTCTCTCCAAATATTCATTTCCAGTTGAACATTGTGTTTTCATGTGAGTTAGTAGATTAATGTTATTTTGTGCGGACCTCAATTCAGGACAGCTGGCCATATTAAGACTGCTGCAGGAAATACTTGTGTTGCATATATGGATGTGCCTTCCTGCATGCACAACCCCAGGAAATACACATTGCATGCTCAAAATGTGTATATATGTGAATGTCATCTCGATCCACTCTTGCCGCTATGGGAAATGCTGCTGGATAGCTGCCCTTGTTTGTTTTTCAATGATAGAATGTTTAAATTTTCTTCTTCTTTTTTGTCTCAGGTTGCTGTAGCAGACCCAGCAGAAACAGTAAATGGTGCAGACATTATAATATTTGTTATACCTCATCAGTTCATTCCTAAAATCTGTCAGCAGCTAACTGGCCATGTAAAACAAGGAGCCATTGGAATTTCGCTAATCAAGGTAGTTTGTGAACCTTTCCCAAGGGGTAGGACCGGTTAGGGAGAAAATGGAACAGTGAAATTTCCAGGGTCTTGACTGCATATAGCAGCAGGGGCACCAACCTGAATAAAATATTGTGGGGGCCCAGGTAAGCCCCACCCCACATAATCAATAACATGTGTCATGAACGTGGCTCACCTGAGCGCAGGGGAAGAGTCAGACTCAGAAACTGAGCTAAGTGAGAGACCGACTGCAGATGAGAGCTAGCTGACAGAGCCAAGAAGGGGTAGCTCAACCACCCTTCCAGAAGATGACACTGTTAGCTCTCAAGAAGCGGGAGAGTTAGGAGGCAGCCAAAGTGTTGCTAGGCAATCGGCAGATAAGCAGAGGACTGAGAGTGTGTCAAGTGGAAGTGGGGAGGGGGAAGACCAGCCTCTCAGTCCCCGTTATAGGAGACTGGATAAGGTCAGAGGACAACGGAAGGGAAAGAGGGGAAGGGCGGGAATTTGGCATCCTTCTTGCTGTGAAAGGGGCAGAGGTTCAGACTGACCAACTACCGTCAATGTGAGCACGTGAGAAGCCGTGCTCTAGATGTATGGGGTTTTTTTGTAAATAAACGTAACATAAAATTGCTGGAGTCTCATTACTTCTTATCGGGGCATGCTTGCCTGCCTGAGATCATTACAACATGACACAGTACACACACTATTTGAATGGGAATGCCCATCAATATTTTTTTTTGGGGGGGAGCCCCCTCAAATATTTTATTGGGAAGGCTGAAGCCCCCATTGTCCCTAGGAGTTGGCTCCTATGGGGTGAAGACAAAATTGTTTCTAACATTGTGTTTTAATTGTTATAACCTGACTTGGGTGATAAATAATAGTAACTCTAGAGCACACTCCCTCTCTGCCTGCAGTCGGAATGAACCATGCCTCTGGGTTGGTTTCAAGAGCTATGGACACCCCGAGATGCAGAACAGAAGGCAAAAGTGCCATATTTGGAAAGGACTAGTCATTTCCCCACAATATATTATTTTCTAAAGCTTATGTTATTATATAAAAAGTTGGCTATGTAACACACATCAAACAATCTTAAGAGAAAGGTACTGTGTGGGTCATAACCAATATATATATCAACCCAACAACGTGCTGTCTGTTCCCATTATCCTTTGTTGTAAACAACTCCTGCACGGGCTCAATTTCATAGAGTACAACAGGATCAGATCTATGTTTCATATCTACTGAAGTGCAAGGAAGGCTAGTCTTACTTTTGTTCACTGCCTTCCTGTTAAACAGGGCATAGACGAAGGCCCTAAAGGACTGAAACTCATATCGGACATCATTCGAGAGAAGCTGGGCATAGAAGTCAGTGTACTCATGGGAGCCAACATCGCAAATGAAGTGGCAGATGAAAAGTTCTGTGAAACCACCATTGGTAATTCTGTGTTCAAGTCTAATGACTAAACGAGGGATCAGTTCAGTCCACTTACTCAGAATATAGATCCAGAATGTTTCCCCTGCTCCACTTTGTGGTGATCTAGAAGATATATCTGTGGGTCTATAGCTGCTGTGATGAGACTTCCCCCCACCCCACCCCCCAAAAAAAACCCTTGCCAACTTTTTTGTTTGTTGTTGCAGTGTTCTGCACAACCCTGTAAGAATGAAAGGTAGCAGCTGGTCAAAGGTCACCCAATGAGATTCATGGATGAGTGGGAATTTGAATTTGCGTCTCCCTAGTCCAACACTCTTATCCTCTACATCTCACTGACACTCACAGCTGACCTAGGTGGTTTTTATTATTATTGCCCATCCTTTTGCAAATGGGAATGTTTGTAGCATTTGAATACAGGCATTCTTGTGTTTTCGATAACATAGCACTGAAAGCGTATTTAATAATAATAATAATAAATAATAATAAATTTTATTTATATCCCGCCCTCCCCAGCCGAAGCTGGGCTCAGGGCAGCTAACAACAATCAAAATAATCCAACGATTCTAAAAACATTTCATTATAAAAATTAATTAAAATCAAATTGATGGCAACCATTAAGCAAAATTCTGTGCAGATTGCCAGAGGAGGGGGGTCAGGCTGCGCCCTGACCAAAGGCCTGGTGGAACAGCTCTGTCTTGCAGGCCCTGCAGAAAGATGTCAAGGGCCCTAGTCTCTTGTGACAGAGCGTTCCACCAGATTGGAGCCGTAGCCGAAAAGGCCCTGGCTCTAGTTGAGGCCAGCCTAACCTCTCTGTGGCCTGGGATCTTCAAGATGTTTTTATTTGCAGACCGTAAGTTCCTCTGTGGGACATACCAGGAGAGGCGGTCCTGTAGGTACGAGGGTCCTAGGCCGTATAGGGCTTTAAAGGGTAAAACCAGCACCTTACACCTGATCCTGTACTCCACTGGGAGCCAGTGCAGCTGGTATAGTACTGGATGAATGTGATCTCGCAGCGAAGACTCAATCATTATTGAGCATCTCTCCCTATAGAAAGCTTACTGGGTTTGGGTATGGTGAGTCTAATGGTGAGTCACAAGCATAGCTGAGATTAGAAGAGATGCTTCAATTTAAGTTAAAGTCATATGATATGCTGTTACTTGGCCATCACCTCAGTCCTGATTTACTGTGCTTCTTTTCATAGGTTGCAAAAATCCTGAAAGTGGGAAGATCTATAAAGAGCTGTTGCAAACCCCAAATTTCAGAATTACTGTGGTAGATGACTGTGACACCGTGGAGCTCTGTGGAGCCTTAAAAGTGAGTCGTTCCAGATCAAATATTGTGAGGCCAATTAAAGTTTTTTGCAAGCTGTGTGGCCAGCTAAGCTTTCAAAAAAAAAAAAATTCACAGGTTTTCTCATTCATTTGTTCACTGGCTTTACAAATCTGTAAAATGGGAGAACTGCACTTACATCCCACTTGCTATACTAATTAAAAATGGCCTTGATATAGGTTGGACAATAGCTGGTTGTTAAATCGCTGCCACCAATTAGGAAGCAAATATATGTGACTTGTCACCTCAGAAAAAATGTAATCCTTTGGACATACTATTCTCAAGTGAATTTTCTTGGCTTTGATGTAGGCAGTGGGGAAATATGTCCAATGACTTCTTTTTTAAAGCGAGATCTGTTAGTTTTATGTTGGGCACTTTTTAGATGACTTTCTAGGCAACGTCTGCACTGGAGTTTGTAGGACATATGATAAAGTACTTTTTAGAGATTTGTTGAAGGTGGGACAACATACACATACTTTTGTCCACTATGAGGAGTTGTGAAATACTTCTTTTCAGGTTTCTGATAGAGGAAGAAAAACCAGTGTCCACACAACACCATAGGCATTACTCTATAATACAGCCAAAGTTGTTTTTTTCTAGGACAGACTATTTGTAGAGCAGCTCTGTGCTGTCTACTGCTGTCATTAGTAGAGGCCCTTTAATATCACTCTCTACCTCATGCTTTTAATTTGAGATGCAAGGGAATTTGGGATCTTCCGCCTAAAAACCATGTGCTACAGAGCTATGATCCCTCCCTTATATCATTATCTCACTAAAAAACATTCAGTACAAGGATACACCTCATTAGCTGCTTTGATCCTATGGAAATGTCTCACCAGCTGCTTTGATCCTGTGGAGATAAACAAGAAGTGTGGCTTGTCACTACCAAGACATATTTTAGCAGCATATTCTTCAACTGCAGCAGCACTTCTTATAGTGACCAGACTTGCAGACACCACTTGCTGAATACCGTATATCTGAATAGACCACTGAACTGCATGCAGTTTTGCTCTTGGGGGCATTTAGGAGCAACTGAATAGAGAAATGCAGCTGTTGGAATGCATTTGTGAATGGCACCTTTTGCTAAGCATTCATGCTTTCTGAAGTCATTAAACGCGATGCCTTTGTCTCATGTGATTTTTTTTCTTCACTCTCCTTTTCTCCCTCTGTTCCAACTGGATTTAGAATATCGTTGCAGTAGGGGCTGGTTTTTGTGATGGGTTGGGCCAAGGTGACAATACCAAGGCAGCTGTGATTCGTCTGGGCCTAATGGAAATGATTGCCTTTGCTAAACTCTTTTGCAAAGGCCCCGTAGTAATAAATACATTTCTGGAAAGTTGTGGTGTTGCTGATCTGATTACCACATGCTACGGGGGACGCAACAGGAAGGTGGCTGAAGCTTTTGCACGTGGTGGAAAAGTAAGTATTTCCCCCCAAGATTAATTGCTGTAATGGGTACACTTTTGTCTTATCAGCCCTTTCCCAATAGTATTCTGCATTAACTTATGAGGACAGGGGCATAACTAACTAGTATATTACAGTATGCATTTGTTTGTGGATGAGACCAGTGGTAGTGACCAAGGCCCCTTGCTAATAACTGACTTTGTGTGATGTTAAACTTTCTAAAATGGGCATAATATGGAGAAAGTAGATAGAAAGAAGCTCTTCTCTTTCCTCCTTTCATAATATAACCAGGCACCATCCAGTAAAAAAGAATGGTGGGAGATTCAGAACAAAGAAAGGGACATATTCACACCATGTAACTGTGGTATCCATTCCCAGAAAATGATGTGATGGTCTTCAACTTAGATGGCTTTAAAAGATTAGACAAATCAGTGGTGGGTATCTGCCATTACTCAACATGATAGCTGTTTCGGCTTTCTAGTGTCACACAGAGTTTAGCTGGAAATAATACCAAATGAGAGATGCTTGTCCTAATTTAAAAACACATACGTTTTTAGTATGTATAAGTAAATCTTGGGTATTGCTTAGATTGGAAATAATAATTTTGTGCAGACTCTATTCTTTGCAAAAAAGAACAAAGGGAGTTCCAGCTTCAGCACTTTCACATTTATTACTTAGTTTTAAATGGAGTTTAGTGATGCAGTTTCCTTTAAACCAAATACAAATGATCTAACATTCTTTAAAAATAATTTCCAGACAATTGAACAGCTAGAAAAAGAAATGCTGAATGGGCAAAAGCTACAAGGGCCTCAAACATCTGCTGAAGTCTACAAAATCCTGAAGCAGAAGAAAATGGTTGACAAGTATGTAGCTTGACTTTCTAGTAAATATCCTGTCTGAGAAGTCAGTATTCTCTGCACTTTGCTGGCTCCTTTGGCCATGGAAAAACTCTTGGGTGTCTTCTGTTGTGAGCCATCATTAGGGTTGGGGGATTAGTTTGTATTTAAAGGTGAATTTACATAATATTCACGCTTTCTGAGAAGGTATGGGAACCAAAACACACTCATAATTCAAACATCACACTTCTCTGAATTTTGCATGTAGTTCTATGGCCAAGCAATGTTTACAAAATGCATATAGTAGGATAAAGTGCACATCTAAGTGAAAATAGGACGCAGGTGGCGCTGTGGGTTAAAGCCTCAGCGCCTAGGGCTTGCCGATCGAAAGGTCGGCGGTTCGAATCCCTGCGGCGGGGTGCGCTCCCGCTGCTCGGTCCCAGCGCCTGCCAACCTAGCAGTTCGAAAGCACCTCCGGGTGCAAGTAGATAAATAGGGACCGCTTACCAGCGGGAAGGTAAACGGCGTTTCCGTGTGCAGCTCTGGCTCTGGCTCTGGCCAGAGCAGCGATGTCACGCTGGCCACGTGACCCGGAAGTGTCTCCGGACAGCGCTGGCCCCTGGCCTCTTAAGTGAGATGGGCGCACAACCCCAGAGTCTGTCAAGACTGGCCCGTACGGGCAGGGGTACCTTTACCTTTACCTAAGTGAAAATAACATACAACATGCATTAAATTATGGAAAACTGATTTGTAAATAACGTGTAAAATGAGAAATCAGCTTTAAAATGCCGGTGAATTTTCATGAGGCTTCTTATTTTGCAAATTGACGTGGAAATGTTGAGAACTGGACTTGAGACACAGAGAAACAGAAGTTGATACTCTCCCATTCATACTTGCTACAGTGCTTTAAAATATTTCGATAGTATTCTGTCCTGTATCTAATCATAAAGTTTACATCATGCATCAGCCATGTACGGAAAATCCAGCTAAAAATGACCTTGCTGGTAAAAACTTAAATTGGTTGTATTTTGCATGAAAATTTACCTTAGCAATTGCATTTCTCCCAGGTTTCCATTATTTGTGAACATCTACCTGATCTGCTATGAAGGGAAGTCTATCAAAGAGTTCATCACTTGTTTGCAAAGTCATCCGGAACACATGTAAGATAGTGTTGTGACTTGCCTCTCTGCATGAGGATTCTGTCAGTTTGACCATGCTGAATAAAAGCAAGCAAAACGATATCATCTGTACTATGTGTTCATTGTCACAGGCTATACAGAAAAACTATTTCCACAGAAAGTGAAGTCCGCTAGATACTACATCTCAGTATAAACTTCAGAAGCCAGGGAAGTGGAGGATATTACATAGGGCTCGTAAGTTGAAAATGAGGGTGTAATCTCAAAGTCACTCATGAGAATTTGGACATGGAACAGAAGAGTGTGTTCTTGTTCAGGTGCGCTTGTTGAGCCTTTTGTTAAAGACCTCCAGTGAAAGAGTGAAGAACCTCCTGAGGCAGTGTCTTTAATTTCTGAAGCTTTCTTTCCCCTGAGTGACACGTTTCAACTTGGATCTACTGAAGCCAAAAAAGCCTGGCTCGGTAGTGGAAATCAACTTGTGAAATTGAATGGGGTAGAACTTGGCAGGGAGGTCACTGTCAAGTCAAAACGCTCTAGGTATCATATGATGTTTTGCCAGTCTCTGCCTCCCTTCAATGTCTCCACATCTTGTCCCATGCTTTCCTGCCCACTGCCTGCCTTGTTCTTTGTTGGCCTCCTTGGGATTCCTGTCTTTCCCCCGATTCCAGCAGGGATGGGGGAGATCTGCCCCACCAGTTCCACTTCCTCTGCCCTGTTCTTCAAATCCTACTTCACCTCTGCCCACCCTCATCTTAGATTTCTCTTTCTCAGTCCACTGCTGACTCTCAGCTCTTCTTTCAGCTGCATACCTATTGGTAGCTTCCCTACAAAGCTATGCCATCAGTGACAAACTGCTTTCCCTCACAGTCCTGAGGGAAAATTTGTAAGCTCATGGAGGAAAATGCAGTTATATGGAGCTTAAACACACATGGAAGCTAGGTCAAATTCCCCTGAGGCATTTAATATCTTTTGTTTACAATTTCATTTATGAATGAAATAATTCCCATGAGGTATCCCAAAGTGATATCAAAACAAAGTAGAACAGTACTGAAAAGTTTAAAATAATGGCATGCTTATCACATAATTCAGTTTTTTCGGAGCAGTTGCAATGTATTCTACATTTCTTGCTACAGAACTCAATTTCTTTCTAGAAAGTGTGCGTTTTCTGTAAAGAAAAAGGACCAAAGATTTTTTTTTAAGACAAGGTTCTTTAATTTGACACTAATGCTCAAAGTGCTTATGCTAAAAGAATCTTCCACATATTTTAAAAATAATAAAATCAATTGCACATATAAACACCATACATAATCCAGCCTGAAGTCCACTCATGACAAGAAGTGGAAAAGAATAGTTCTGCATAAATAGTATGTTGTATCAATCGGCAAAGTACAATTTACATGTAAAAATCTATGTTGACATTTTGTACTACGGAGTGACAGACTGCACATATATACGGACTCTAACTGTATTACTGTTCTGAGTCATGATCCTGGTTCTCAAGAGATGTGCATCCGCAGACAGTTCTCTACTGCTCATCCACAGCTTATACTGGATTTTAAACTACCCAGCTATAAACTGTATAACATTCATAGAAATTAATTCAGATAAGCACAGCGTCTGCTTTGGCCCACATATGCAGAGATAGGTAAGATTTCCCCCCCCAAAAAAAAAAACAATCTATACCTTATTCAAGCTACACAAAATAAAATAATAAGATAAAATGTAAGTATGCTCTCATAAAACCCTCCCACGAGTTCAAGTTGTGAACCTGAAATAGAAAACAGCTCACTGGCATGGAGAAACTTGTCTAGATAAAATTAATATTTCAAGTAGGTTTATTTTGAGCATATCTGTACAATAACTGGGACCTAACACAGTGAAAACATTTAAAATGAGCAGCTTTATGTAGATCGCTTTAACATTCATTTCCTTCCTCATAACCAAGATATGCAGCATTCTATAGTATCAAGTAAAACATAGGTCATATTTCCTTATGACATTTCATCAGAATGACTGGTAGGCTAGTGAATGCCAACATGGTGAGGAGTCTTGTCAGGCTAAATACAGTAATGCACCTATTGTTTGTGTGCTTGCCAAGAAGAAGAAGAATGGTGGCAGTGTTATTTTGTACAGTCGTACCTTGGAAGTCGAATGGAATCCATTTCGGAAGCCCGTTCGACTTCCAAAGCACGGCTTCTGATTGGCTGCAGGAAGCTCCTGCAGCCAATCGGAAGCTGCAGAAGCCCCGTCAGACCTTCAGATTCTAAAGAATGTTCGCAAACAGGAGCACTCACTTCCGGGGTTGTGGCGTTCGGGAGCCAAAACGTCTGAGTACCTAGGCGTTCAGGATCCAAGGTACGACTGTATTTAGAAAAATTGTGGGTATTTAACTGGACACAACAGGTTTCTATTGTGAGCCACCCTGTAATCTTCGGAGGAAGGGCGGTATACAGATTTAATTAATGATAGTAATAGTTGAAATGTAAATACAGTTTAACTCAACTGCATCTACTGATTTCTGTCCTGAGTCAGGGATGTGCTCTTATATTCTGTGTTTTGAAATAGTCTATGGCTTCCTACTGCTACTTTTGCTGTCTTTAAAAAACAAACACCACCCTGACCCATTTTTGATGAAACACTCAATCTCATTCTAATAAACTTGAAATCTCAATGCATCCCCAAAGAACAAAACGTACCTGAAACAGAGAGGCAGTTTTATGAAATTATTTGTTCCAGTGTGGGAAACATTATTCTACTGCAGAATCTAATCTAATTTGTCTAATCAGAGGCGAGAAGCAGTTAATACATTTTATGAATGTCTCAAGCATAGCATCAACTCCCAATGATCCTCTCATGATGAGCTACCCTCTTGCATCTTGGAGTTGCTAACATGACACACATGCATACATACACGTGTACATACACATGTACATTGTACCATGGGAAATTATTTGGAGAGGGAAGGATTATCCTTTTTCCTCCCAGGCATGATGCTCCCTTTCCAAAAATGCCACTCCAATAGAAGGCTTTTCTTTCTGCAGACTGCAATTGCAAAGGAAGGTTGATGCCATTTTGGCTTGTAGGTGATATATAAATAGATAGCTCTTGTTTCTCCAGCTGCCCTCTACAGGAAGGTTGGGTTGCTTGTTCTCCCTGCCACAATGCTTGGGTGAGGCAGGGCAACAAACATGCTTTTTGCCAAGCCTAATTTTAGGAGGAAGGGCGAGTGTGCTGCCCATAACAGCTTCTCTGGTTGGCAAATGTGCCCAAGGACTTGTGACCCCCTGCTCAGAAAAATGTCCAGAAGCAGTTGAGATATCTACAACGGTAACAGCAGTGGAAGCAGACCTTGCTTCCTGCACATGAGATTGTTCTATAACAGTAAAATATGTTTTAGATGTGTTTACCTTTGCTAATCAACCAGAATTTGTCTAACTCATAGAGGAGAATAGACTACTTCTATTTTAACTGAGGAGCATTTCTTTAAACACAGTAATCAATACCAGTCACATCGGTTAGGGCTGTGGATTATAAATTGCTACCATGTTCTCAGATATAACTAGCAGCTCATATTAAAACTGTATTTTGCTTTCACAAGATGCATAAAAGCAACTAATAGCTGCATGCAAAGGAGCTGGAAGGTAACACAGCCAAATGCTCTCTTAAGTTCTGGGCTAACATATTTACAAACTTGCAACTTTTACGGGGACCTTTAGATATTTCTCCATTTCATTACATTCTCAGATGGACAAATGCCTAGCAGAAGAGAAACCGTTTCTCAAACAGGACAATGTTCTATTTTTACGACACAAATTCATTAACATTGGTAAAAATGCCTATACACAAAGTTAGCCCAAAAGTTGATACAGTGCAATTTTTCTGCTTCAAGACAAACAATGAGAAAAATGTTCAAGTATATAAAAGCATCCTTACAAGATGCTATTTAAGTTCTATTATTATTGCACAGATAAAAATTAGTCTTTACTCCATGTTCCATGGAGCCATTTCCTATTAGTTGAGCTATAGATCTATTTAGAGAATTCTCATTCATATTCAAATTGGACATATTTAAAGCATTTCTTAACCCTAATATTTTATTGCTATTTCCATGCCTTCCCTCCCCCGCCCCCCGCTTATTTAAGGCTAATGTCGTGTGTAATATAAATAGTATATTTATAGTAGTGTACACATATTCACATCATTGGAGGAAATCCCCTCTCAAATGCTTCAGTCAGCTTTCTCATGCTTCAGGTAGGAAGCAGTTTACTGACTAGCTGTATTCACACAAACCCTCTTTGTAAAAATAAGGTTTATTTTAAGAAAAGAAATCTAGCAGGCACTATTAGAGCAGGGGTGGCCAACCTTTAGCTGTATTTGGACCGTTGACCATCCAAGTTATGGTCCAACATCTGGTTAGCCACAGGTTAGCCACTCCCAATGTACTTTCTTCAAAGAGACTGCATTTCTTGTTAATGGAAGAGTTCACCTGATTCCACTCAAGTTTCTGATCTCACTATGCTGATCAGCCTGCTACCACTGCACACTTTTTGAGAGGACTGGAAGATTTAGGTAAACATTTGCTTCTCCTAGTGCAGCACTGCTTTCAATGGATCAGAATGCTCAGCAGGACCAGGTGTGAACCCCTCCAGTCCCAAGGCAAAACCAATTTGTGCCAGTTGCAAGAAAGGAAAGTTATCAGAACTATGATCCCTGAGGGTTTTTCAGTCTCATGGGAACAGATTCTTCATCTACAAGTTGCTCACTGACTGACTTTTAGCAATTTCTTCGTGGCACAAGCAGCATACTTTAAAAAAAAAGGAAGTTTACAAGTCTTCATGTACCCAACATAATTGAGCTCAGCAATTCTTTCACCCAAGAACCAGAATAGGACCCCTGATAATAGAAACCCACATTTTGGCCCCAAAGGTGTCAGTATGGAATCTGTAAGTATCACAGTTTGGTGTTGTTGTTTTTTAAAGCCCCCTCAAACTTAATTATGAATTCAGTGATTTCACTCTTCCTCTGGCCTACTCACCTGGCCTACTCACCTAAGTGTGTGGAAAACCCCCCTAAGGACTGGCTGTATACCAGCATTTGAAGAAGGCCAATGCAGTGAAATGAACGAGGGCTACTCCTTTCTTCAAATTACCTTGTAAGAAACTGAACATGAGTAACCTAACCCAAAACAAGTTTACTTAGGAATGTTCAATCCTAAACATGCTTGCTAGGATGCAAATCTTCCTAGTAAGTATGCTTAGGATTGAAGGCTTAAGTCCATCAAAATTACAGCATAATACTTTAGTTTAGTGGTTGGTCTTCAACAAGTTAAGGGGAGATTAAATATTTTCATTATTTAGAATATCAAAAGTGCATGATGTGCAGCTATTGAAAAGTTCCTCCATATTCTGAGCAGCAGATACTTCAGAGAATACAGTGGTACCTCAGGTTACATACGCTTCAGGTTACAGACTCCGCTAACCCAGAAATAGTGCTTCAGGTTAAGAACTTTGCTTCAGGATGAGAACAGAAATCGTGCTCCAGCGGCGCGGCAGCAGCAGGAGGCCCCATTAGCCAAAGTGTTGCTTCAGGTTAAGAACAGTTTCAGGTTAAGAACGGACCTCTGGAATGAATTAAGTACTTAACCTGAGGTACCACTGTATCTTCAAATCACCAGAGTGTACAAAGCAAATAACAGTTCTGGAAGCATCCTAAAGCTGTACCAAAAGGCTAATTCTTTGGATACATCTGCAAGAATCCATAAAGCCACACTAGGCTCAAGTTATTAGCAATGATGGCGACTTATTTTCATGGCTTTTAAATTAAAGGAAACTCTGAGGTATATCTCTAAGGATGCCAAAAATTCTGCTACCAGTCTCAGAGAATTCTGCCTATCAAGAGTGCTCCAGACCAGTGGCAACATAACACTACTGGCGATTTTGTTCCCCACAATTTGTTACCAATGTAAAAACAAAACTTTAATACTGGCACTTATTGAGATGACGCTGTAAACTTCGCCTCTCTTGGGATGGAGGCTGTTTCTCCAGCACCTTCTGCCTGTGATCAGCCGGCCTTCTTGCCACAAGGCAGGTGGAGATGTGTTTGCTCTTCTGGATAGCTGCCTTTGAGAAGAACTCAAATGGAGTGTACTCTAGATGTAGTCTATGGGCTAACCTGGGAGCCCAGTTTAACTCCATGCACAAAGAAGAAATCCAGCCAGTAGCGGAAGCAAGTTCGCCATCAATAGCCATAGGGTTACTACCAGGCTAGGGGAACAGGAACACAAATCTAAAACAAATGTTAAAATGGTATTAGCATACTTTAAGTACTTTTGCAGATGCTGTTCAAAATAGTCCTTGACAAACAGGAATAGATGCAGATGCTCTTTGAGAGTCTAAACTTCAATTCATCATTTTTCCAAACTAAAGGAAGAGAAGGAGGGGGAAAGAGTTTTCCAAAGCCTAATTGAATTGTCTGTTTTGGTCCTGCTCTTCTCCTCTAAAACCACTGTAGTGTAAAAAAGTGAACTAGTTCTCCTGTTTGCTAGGAATATAATTCTGAAAATGCTACAAAGAACATCACAGCAAAACAAAACAAGAACTCTCTATTTCACTTAATGACTTTTGAAGGGTTGCTTACCAATAGATGTGAGTCTTGTTAAATTAGCAACTGGAGGAGGATCCTGCTCAGGTGGGCAGAAATCGCAGAAGTCTGAACACGCTGGGCAAACTAGGTTCCCAATATGTACCCATCCATTCATCTGAATATTCACTGTTAGGATTTGACCTGAGCGACTGCACAAATATGACTCATCCTTGACCCAAACAGTCAGCCCACGGGGAGAACAAGAAACCTAAGAAATAAAGTTGGACTAGCTAGATTATTGCATGCATTTATTTAATTTTTAAACCAAGTCTTTTAAGAGACATGTTGCTTGTAGTCGAGCTGTCAAAAGGAAAAAGCTAGAACAATTTGTGTGTACCTTCACTTGTTTGCATGCAGATTTGGAAGATGACAGATTGTTGGTCAGGCCATGTAAGAGGGTATCTGCTCACTTTAGAGACTTATACTGTTGGCATAAAACTAATGGGCATGAGGTAGGGAGATATTTTGACTTCCACATGACTATCTGGTCTAATACAATTAGATACAAATATAGAAACATGTAATTTGGTCTAATACAATCACCCCGTATTTTTCCTTCTATAACACGCAGATTTTTTCTCCTAAAAAGGAAGGGGAAATGTCTGTGCGTGTTATTGAGCGAATGTGTGGTCCCTGGAGCCAAATGGCGCGAGGGGAGGCAAAAAAAATCAGGCAAAAATCAAATCGCGCGTCTCGGAGAAGGGAAACCTGAAAAGAGGAAGCGGCTGCTTTCCTGCATTCTGCCTCAGGGTCTTACTGCCCACCCACCTCTGTTTCCTTGCTGTGTTTGCTCAAACGGAACAAAGAGCAGGGAAAGCCCCTCCCCTCCAGGCAAGCAGAGGGGAAAGCAGAGTGTCGTCTCTGTGCTCTGTGCTGCTGAAAACATGCAGGAGGGAGAGAGAGAGAGAGAGAGAGAGAGCGCGCGCGCGCTAGCTGGCTGGCTTGGGTGGGTAGGTGAGGGAAAACTTTTGCCTTCCTTTCCTCCCTCCCGTTATACCCCTCTCCTGCATTCTTAGCCAGCTGCTTCTCTGCACACCCCTCTCGTGCTCCTTGTCCGTTCTGTGTTTTTCCTTCCCTCCCCACTTAAAATGTGGTTAAAAAGCATGGATCCACATGGATCCTCAGGATCTTTGCATTGGGTCACCCCAAATTCACCATCAGATCACACAGCATGTCCACAGCTACAGCCTGCCCCCCAAAAATCACACACCCACTGTTGCCTGGGGCTGCAATGGTGCAAAAACGTGGTTAAAAAGCATGGATCTACATGGATCCTCAGGATCTTTGCATTGGGTCACCCCAAATTCACCATCAGATCACATAGCATGTCCATGGCTACAGCCTGCCCCCCAAAAATCACACACCCACTGTTGCCTGGGGCTGCAATGGTGCAAAAACGTGGTTACAAAGCATGGATCCACAGGGATTCTCAGGATTTTTGCATTGGGTCACCCCAAATTCACCATCAGATCACATGTCTGTGGCCACAGCATGAAGCACAAAAATGATACATCCACTGTTTCATTCAGAATGTTTTTTCCCTTGTTTTCCTCCTCTAAAAACAATGTGCGTGTTATGGTCAGGTGCGTGTTATAGAGCGAAAAATACGGTAGATACAAATATAGAAACATGTAACGACTAATTAAGAGCAATAATGATTTCTAAACAGCACAACTTTACAAAATGCAACCTTAAATTAAGAGCTCCTGCAGTTACCTGGTAACAGCCACTGCCCCAGTCAGGGTAACTGAGTTTCTTTCTGCATTGTTCCATAACAAAAGCTGACTTCTGAATGAGACACACAGAATTTGGTCCATATTTCTCTGCACCATAGTTTTTGAAAGGATCTAAAAAAACCAGGAAAGCACTGTTAACACATACTGTGGACTGCTAACCAGCTTCAGACTATGATTTCAGATCCTAGTTTCTGAGCCTGAAACAAACCTGGGTAGACTCAGATACATATGCAACATGACAACCATGGGTTAAGCTAAAGAAGCTATGGGTTTCCCTTATATTGGAACCCAAAATTTCTGAAAGATATTAAAGGAAAAAATAAACACAAAACCAACTGACCTGGTTGATTTTCGAGTATTCTACAGTCTGAACTTCGCTGAAATTCACCACTTAAGTGCCAGCTAAATTCCTGACTGAACGGACAGAAGTCCGCAATTTCAACAGACCCACCATAATAAGGCAAATCTTCTGATGGTACCCCATAAAGACGGTCAAAATACTGCAAAAGATACAGTGACAGAGGCAGCTATGAAGGTAGAAGAAGCACAGTCATATCATCACCATCACCTGGTAGTAATAGCAAACTTTAACAACAACGGCAGAAACCCACATTCCATATATTATATTCATGTTAAAGAGAACCAAAGCACAAAGCTATAGTTGCTATTGCCATTAATAATTTTTATTTTAGGACCAACAGTATTGCTAGGTACTGCACATACAAGTCTGTTAAGCACGACAAATGCATTCTCTTTTGACTGTGTGTTGTCTGAACCCTAAACGACGGTTAATCTTAACTATGGTGAGTGGAAACAAACCAGCTGTTTAAACTATGATTTAAAGTTGACTTGTTTCAACAAACTACAGTTTGTAAGTGATCCAACAACAAATCAAGCTGAATCTAAAATGGAAGCAAAAGCTTCCAAATTCTTCCTTGTGGTTGCACTGGAAGAGAAGGAGGAAGTGCCCAGCCCCTCTGCTTGTTCTCATGTCTGAAAGAGACTGGTGGTTCATAGAACTCACATAGAGTCACACCCTTTATACCTGATATTCCTGAGGAAGCTGTTGTTGGAATTTCTGTAAATTGCACACTGCCACTGCTCTTTGGTCCTGTCTACAGGTTAGCTGCAATGGATTAGTCCGCAGAGTGTCACAATATGGATCCACCAATTCTTTCCTGTGAATAAAGTTGAAAACCACAATAAGGGAACTTAAAATCTTTTTATACAACACTTAACAAAAAAAATCACCACTAACCAGACAAACATTAATAGGCTATTGCAATGCCACTGGCATCACAGAACATTCAATCTAAAGAAACATATTCTTACCTTCTCCTCTTGTGATCAATCCAAAACTTACAGCTTTTCATCACAAAGTCACAGCCTTTATCTCGGCCCCAATCAAGCTTTTCTGCCATGTTGTAATTGGCTTTATACCAGCTGTAAACATATGTTGAAACAGAAATGCTATTATTGCACTTCTGAACAGTCAGCAAAAAGTCATTTCAAAGCTCTTGCATGTGTTAATCAAGCTACCCAATATGAACCATTTCCTAATGCAGGTAGAGCAAGAAAAGGCAAATGCATTTCTACAAACAGGCAGACGTATTGTCACCTCCAAGATTGCTGCTCCTCTTCTGGCTTAAGAAATAACGCCAAAAAATGGAATTGCTCTTCTCTTTCAATGAAGGAATAAACAATGAAGGGGGGGGGGAGATTTCAACAGTTAGCGCTAATGCCACTCTAAGGTAATTCAACTCTGACTAGTTATTGCCAGCCTCTTCCATCCCCCATTATCCACTTTCAACTGTAGGGAAATGCTCAAGAATTAGTTCAGGAGTATCCTTAATTTGAGGGACGTGGGTGGTGCTTTGGGTTAAACCACAGAGCCTAGGGCTTTCTGATCAGAAGGGCAGCGGTTCGAATCCTCGCGACGGGGTGAGTGCCTGTTGCTTGGTCCCTGCTCCTGCCAACCTAGCAGTTCGAAAGCACGAAATGCAAGTAGAGAAATAGGTACCGCTCCAGCGGGAAGGTAAACGACATTCCCGTGCACTGCTCTGGTTCGCCAAATGCGGCTTAGTCATGCTGGCCACGTGACCCGGAAGCTGTACACCGGCTCCCTCGGCCAGTAAAGCGAGATGAGAGCCGCAACCCCAGAGTAGTCTGTGACTGGACCTAATGGTCAGGGGTCCTTTACCTTTTAACCTTAATTTGATTATACAATTTCACATTGCACTAGCAGATAAATGGAAAATGAATGGAGAAATTTTGATTTCAATTTCATGTTAGAATTTAAGTTATCCAACTCAAGGTATAGGCTTTTCACGTGCATTAAAAATAGCTGATTGGCAGATGCAAATCCAGAATGGAAAGATTAATCTTAAGACAAAACTTCACATGAAACCCCAATATTTATAAGAACAGGGAGCGGCAACAATATCAACAAAATGATTTGCATAGAAATGTTGCATTGTTTCCAAAGCCTAAAATTCAAACACCTCCAACTACATAAGTTTCTTAACTATGTATTTAAGATCTGTCCAAACAAGGCATATTTATGAGAAAACCAAAACCAACTATACATCCTTACCCAGTGTCTTCCATTAATGCCAAAGTGATGCGGGAGAAGACCCTGTTCTGAGTGTGCGATCCAGTCATAGCTTCATTCTGAAAGTAACCACCCAAAAAACCCGTAAGCTTCGTGACAGAACAGCAACTCATTCCTCGTTTTGGGGTTGGGGAGAAGAATGTGTACCTTTGGGCATAAACACTTATTACATAGGCCCATTAATTGTTTCTAACATTTTCTTGGTTATTTCATTTATGATCCCTCCCCATGAAATGGTCTGAAGTGATTTACATGTAAGTGCTATTCCTAAGCCAATTCAGATAAAGTCTGAGATAGTCTTCATCTCCACTTAGGAGGCCTGATTGAGGATTCAATAGGTGTTTAAAGCCAGTGAAGATAGCACCTCCCAGGTTTATAAAGGTGTGGTTTCCAAAGGGTAGGCACTTCCATGCCACACTAGACGTCTAATTCCCACACTGTATGGGACAGGCTTCCTGATGAGCTGATATCTGTAGGAGGCCCTCTCATCACGGTATAAGTGTATAAACTGACCACATAATGAGGAGTTGCATGTAGTCAAACACTAGGGGACTGCCCTAAATTGCTCCTCTGGTACTGCTCATTTAAAACAAATAGTAAGAAATGGCAGAGTGGAAAGGTAAAGACAAATGAAGACAAAGGTAATAATTACAATATATCTTCTTTACATATTCAATATATATTCTTTATAATGCATAGTATTCTTTCACAAAGCAAGCTGTGCTGCTCCTCTTTTAAAAACTGCTTTATATAATCCCATTTTATCTAGATTGCAGTGACTGTCCAATTAACAAGTTCTAAGGGAAAGATTAAATAAAATCTGATGATGGGGGAAGGAATCTTTCCAGTGATCTTTTAAACTTTCATCAATCTGTCATCCTGGAGACAAAGTATCCGATATCACAAAAACCTGCATTTCAGTCTATGATCACCTCGCAAAAAACCCAATAGCTACTGTATTATAATTAGCTGTACTGACCTCCAACAATCTCTTTTCCCAATGATTGAGCTCTGTACCCATGCCACCTTGATTTTCAAGTTCCATCCCCTCTAGAAATTGACATCCAAAGTGTTTTCGGGCCTCCTCCTTCAAAAAGATGCACCAGAAGACCGCTGTCAAAATAATTAGCAATACCCTTCCTTGAGAATCAAAACTAAACCCCCCCCCCATATTTTAAGTTCCCAGGAGGGGCTTCCTTCATCTTGCACAGATTTCCAATGAAAAGGGTCCCCCAATTCTTCTTCCTACATGTGTTGAAATGTAAGGCTGCTATCATAATGTGGTTCACATGACTGGCAATAGGCAGCCATGCTGGACGGCAGAACAGGTAGGCAAGCAAGCAGTGTGGGTGGCAGGTGCCCCAGGCAAGATGTTTGGGAAGAGAGGCACTTCATAGAGTGATTTGCCCAGCAGCTCCCTGAAGTGCTTCCCCTGTTAAATACAGCTGCAACAATTGTTAATGGAGGGAGGAGGCACTTCAGAGAGTGGTATTGGGCAAAAAAAAGCCCCTCCTTTAAAGCTTGGGGTGAGGGGAAGGGCAAGGTGTAAAGGGAGGAGGGGTTACATATACATGGAGAAGGGAGGATTGTCAAAGGGGTTGGTGGGTAGGTGAGGTTAGTGAATGGAGCGAGCCGGAGATGGAAGCTGCTAGTAAGAAATACTATTTAAAGTTCATGAACCTGAGAATAATAATAATAAAAAAGCTTAAAAATTAATTCACCTATATGAAAAACATAACATGTTCTGATCTCATAAAACCCATAATTTAAAGTTTTCAGAATGATTCGGTTATTTGAATCACTTGGAGGAGAAAAAGCATATCTAACGGGTAGCTATGCAAGCCACAATGTGAACAGGCTTTTGCCCAACTTCCTTCTGCTTTAGTAGGCTGAAGGAATACAAGCAGCAACCCAGTGCTGAAGTTTTGTGTCTGTGCTGTGGCTTCATGCCACTCAGGTTCTATGGCGGCATGATGGCAGCTTCCATGCACAGCTTGAGATCTTTCCTTTAGGTCTCTCATTTCTTTGAACTGATATCTTTGGCACACCTGTGATATCCGGAACCAACCCCACTCCCATGTCTGTGGGTAGCCTTGTTCTGGTGCTCTAGTAGTTGGAAAAGGGCCAGACACTTTACTATTACAAGGATTGATCATTTTTCTAATGAGAATTATTCCTTTTGACATGCATTATTTTACCAGTAAGCAGCTTGCCAGGGATACTGGGAGTAAGCTATTCCTATAATTCTCAAAGTGTTAGATAAACCTCCTAAAGAAGGCAAGGCAAATTGTGTAGATGTCCTTATCTGAGGAAGTTAGTTAGATTTATTCTGATAAAAAGTGAAAATGATACTTACAACTACTTTAGGAGTTATCAGAAGGAATACATTGTGAAGCAGTTTCTTATTGCCCCGTACATCCCATAACCGCACAGCGCTATTTACTACTTTATTGCTCCATTGATATACACCAAGGCTGTAAGGAAGGCAGACTGAATTAACTCGACTGGCAAGCAGGATCAATTCTAAATATGATCAACAGGCTGACATCAGCAAATGTTAAATGCATTTCAAAAATAATAATATTAAACATGATAACTGTGAAGCTCATGACAGCTGGCTATGAAAGAGGACATGGAAGAAAAATCAGCCAAGGAAACAAACCCACTGAGTCACAAGGTATTAAAATGTTGGCAAAAGAATTATTTTGCAACTAAGTCACATCACTTCCTTCAACAAAACTACACAGATTCATAAAGTCCAACATAGATTTCAATATATACCTTTCATTAAAGGGTGGCAATCCATTTTGAGATGGGGCAGTCAAAGGATTTCCATCATCATCACGATAAAATGCAAACAGCCCAGCAGAAAAACCCTTTAAGGCAATGCAAAGTCATTTATATTATTTATCATCAACATAAGAAAGCATGTTTTGCCTAGAAGTTAACAAACCTCAAAACAACAAAGAAAGTTGTCTGAAAGTAAAATAAACATACAGTGTAGGCTAAGTTCATATCTATGTCTTTTAGAAGAGAAACAAAAACAAATAATTTTTTGCATGGTGCAACACAAAGATGTTGCTAGTATTTTAAATGAATGCAACAAATAACATAGCTTACCAGTGCATGAATGATTTCATGTTTCACAGTAGACAGCATGCCAGCAAATTCTTGTGCTTGGGTTGAAATCATATTCGGACAAAGATTAGCATACCCTGCAATTGGTCTGGGAAATAATGAAAAATATATTTCTATAGAATAAAAACTTCACTGTCTTAGGAACATGCTAAGCTTAAAAAATTAATACAAACAATATGCACTCAACAACAACCAAAAATCTAAATTTAGAATGCTAAAGCGCGTAAGCAATTGTAGTTTCACCATTTACACAACGGGCAGCAGAGTGAAACATATTTTCACTCAACCCGCATCTGACCACAAATTAAACAGATTTTGATAATGGTATTGCTAGTAAAATCTCGTAACAAAGAGATGTTGGATTTCTCTGCAAACAATAGAGATGAAGAGTGCAACATCTACTTTAGTAGGCGATTCTTCTAATTTCATGATTCAGGCTACAAACACAGGCATCTACTGCTCAAAAAAGGAACTTAGAATAGACAATTCTAGTACCATTAAGAATTAGTCATTAATTTGAGCAGCGCAGTTCATCTAGTAAACTGGTCAGTTAAAGCCACCTTTGGAAGTCATTACACCAGTACACTTATAAATGAAAGTTAATTTGGAGGGGGGAAATGTTACCTGTCCATATCAGCTTCTAGTTGACAGTATGCTGCATATGCAATAATATTTTCTTGGCCACACCTTTCAGTGGTCAGAGCACTAACATATAACACGAAGTCAGCATCTCGAACCCCTTCTTGGTCTCTTACACCAACAGGTCCACAATCCAGCATTTCATTACACGCCCTGCATTGCTAAGACAATAAATTTAGAGGAAATTAGTTTCAAACAGACATAATTTAACAACTGTCTTCAGTCTAACAGAAGAAATTTGGTAACCAACTGCTCTGAGTTGAGGCACTGAAATCAATGGCCATGACTAATTTATAGAATCACAGAATTGTACATTTTGAAGGGACCACAAGAGTGATCTAATCCAACCCCCTGCAAGGCAGGATTATTTTGCCCAACAGGGGGCTCAAACCCACAACTCTAAGATTAAGAGTCTCATGCTCTACCAACTGAGCTAGCCAGCCATTTAATAGGCCTGCTTTGAGCATGACTTAGATACAACCCATCCTCCTTTCTATTTTTCTTTATCTGACGGAAGAAAGATATTAAGACAATGACTTGCCACACTTATATTGATTTTGTAATACTGCTCACAGCCAATATCCAAAGGGTATAGTTGCACCTGATTATTTTTTAAAATAGCTTTTGAAAGCTATACCCTCCCGGAATCCACAAATGCTTTTTAAGAGCCCAAAGTTCAGAAAATGGCAAGGTGTGTTAGGACCAAATGATATTGAAATAGAGAATGACATTAATGAATGCATAATCATTTCTTCCAGCTTTTCTTTTGGAAAGCTCTCATGCCTACTACACTGTCTTCCAATCCAGAGACATCCTTCAGATTGTGAAAGTGAGGTGTGGTGTGTGTGTGTGTAGTACATAGCTGTCAATGTTTCCCTTTTTAAAAGGGGAATTCCCTTATTCCGAATAGGATTCCTTGCAAGAAAAGGGAAAACTTGACAGCTATGGTGTAGCATCTGAAGATGCTGTAGTACATTATATTGTGACATGTTATTATCATTGCCCATATGTAGATTGTACAAAGCACATCGTCTGCTATGGTCTACATGCACTGTGCTTAGCCTTAATATCTGGTGCCAGAGAATTTACACTGGGCGAGATATATGATCACTTTTGATCTGTTCAAGGTTTTTAAAAATGCAGCTTTCATCCGGTTTATCCAGCTGTTTTGTTAACTCAAAGAAAACACTGAAGTAAACACTGAAAAGTATAACACAGGGACTGCCCAAAACTTATTTTATTTAATGAAACTGAAAAAAACATTCAAGTCCATTTAAAAACAAGACATTAAAAACTGAAAACAAATTTTTAAAGTAGCCAAGGTCCATCAACATAATATACTTTTGAGTGTTACTGAACCCCACAATTTCTCTACACTCAAGCTGCAAATTCAATCCTCTCACCAATCTGTTGAACTCAGCTCCTAGTCCTCTCATCCCTGTTGATTCGCAACATTATTTGCTCTTCTTAACTTCACTTTGCTTGATGCCACTGATTGATTTGCCTTGATACCACAGTTAAGTACCAAAGGAAATGGAATCTTCTCATTGTGATACTATAACGGGATTTAAGATTATACCCTTGCAAGTGACGACTGGCACAGTTGACTCATAACTTCTGTTCAGAAATTTGCTACTTATAAGAGCTGCTATGTTTTTTCCGGCCAGGGATGTTAACTGTGGATATATAGTGCAACCATTCTCATAAGACATGTGCTAAGAATTAAGATATTTTTATTTGTCCAGGAATATGGATCATGAAGTGTTATTTGTGCTCCAGAGCTTTATTGCTGCTGTCCATTACATTTTCATTTGTTGGGTTTAGGAGTGGTTTTATTATGATTATAGTATTATATAATTGCTGTTGTAAGCTGCCCTGTGCTCCATTTTTGACAAAGGCTAGGGTGTAGATCGATCAGATCAAATCAAATAAAAGCAAACCTTGCTCAAAGGAACATGTCCCAGTTGTTCCTTTAAAGTCCTGCCCTTACCTGCCCCTCATGTAAGATATCAGGTGCAGGGCAGGTAGGCATGGCTTATTGAAAATGAAGGATGCCTGGAAGGCCATCTTTGAACCATGAACTGGAAGTTCCCCACACCTGGGCCGCTGAGGACAGAATTACCTGCAGGTGTTCCTCAGGAACTGTGACTGGACCACACTTTGTATATTCTGCACATGCTTTTCGGCAGTATCGGTGAGGGTCATCTTTCTTCCTTAAATATTCATTTGTTACACACTGTCTTAAAACAAATCAGAATTACAGATTTAGTTATCAATGAAATGGATGCATAGAATAAACCCACATAACAGAGAAGCTAGGTATACCAATGTAACCAAGTTAATTTACTTATCAGAATGGAATTACTCTTAGTGGGGTATTTTGGGTGTGTGGGTGTGTGGGAACAATTCTGATCTACAGGCAGAATATAATCTTAAATACAGATTTATGTTGACACTTACTATTAAACAACACTAAACCATGTACATACCTGCTTAATAGAATGGTACCAGTAGGTTTCCGTACTTGAAATGTCTTCTCTAAATAGGAAATAGCTTGCGGGAAAAGCTTATTCTAAATGTGCAGAAAAGAAAAGTTTCTTTACACCAAAAAAAAGAGAGAGATGAAACTAGATTCTAAAGAATGAAGTTCCACTTACTAAGCATATTTTCACAGCTTTGAACTGAATGAGATAAGCATAAAGAGATGCTGATTTTATTGTATTATCAGACAATACTCATGTATCCTGAACTTTAACAAAATCTGCAGCAAGGTGACACAAATTAAGATTTGTAGCATACTTCAGAACTTGGTTCATACACAAACTCTGGCTAGTGCTAAAACCACATTTATTATTTCTGTAGTTCTTAATGCTGCTTTTGGTTAAAGTTGCCAAGATAAGGGAGAGTGGAAATTGCACCAAAGAGGGAGGAGGAGGGAGAAAAGTCAGTTTGCTCCTGATCACATAACCACGGTTAGGAGAACACACAATGTTAGGTCTGCAATAATTTCAAAAGCAGTTTCAGATATGGAGCAGGAAAGCTGTTTAGAAAAGTTAGAATACCACTTACAGTCACGGATCATGCAGACCAGTGGATTGGTGCAATTAAACTAGAACTCCATTCAGCAATAGGCATGACTGATATACATGCAAGAAGGAAGAGTCACATACCTTTATAAGGTGCTTTTTTTCAGGTGGCAATCTATGAAGAAAGAAAACAATAAGGGGAGGGAATTGTTTCTTTTCTATTTGTATGAAATACTATCATCAACCAATCCCTTTCCACCTATAAAACCAGTTACTCCAGACTCAGTCCTGCAACACAAATCTGTCCCCCTTAGCTACGTATTCCCTATTGCCTTGACTACTTGTTTGGTGAGGAAAGTAGAAGGTGGACAGGTCTTCCTAGCTATCAGCTAATTCTCCAGTACAGGTAAGATGTCCTCAGGTTGGACATGAGCTCTCCCTAGTGCTTGAATGCAGGAACTAAAAACTGAAGGCATCTCCACATGTGCGCAGAAATACCTCTCAGGTAGGACCAACAGCCCCTTCCCACTCAGAATAAGAATTTTAGAAGGCTGCCATTATACTTACTCCTCAATACTTTTGTCATATACTGTCTTAATTCTTAGTTGTTCATCCACATTTCTCTTTATAACACGATTTTCCTTAAGATAAACTTTATAGATAACCTAAATAAAGAATAAATAGATTTGACTCAACAAATAACATGTATAACTTTTTCTTCAAAAAATATAAAAAACAGATGCATCTATCAGATTTATTTACTAGTTTCCTTTGCCCCCCCCCCCTTACTATAAAGTTCCAGGGTTATAACAATAAAAAATAGTAATAGAAATGACATGGCTGCAATTATTTTGCTTGATGCTGGGAAAGCATTTCACAAAATATATTGCTGGGTTTTTTTTGTTGCTTTGGAAAAGTTTGGGTTCCCACAAGAGCTTATGAAATAGATTATTTCATTTGATTAAGAGAGAGGAACAAGTCTTTTCTTGATATTCAGTTTGTGTCTAGAACTGGTGATTTGTGCCATTAGGCAGAAAAGACCAATTCATGGCTTTGTACGTGGACAAGTAGAATTTAAAAATGACTACATATACAGATTATGGTTCTTTTAAAAAATTAGGTCTGAATAATCTATATAAGAATTAACAAAAATTATTAATTTTGGTGAAATTTCTGGCTAGTTGTTAATCAGTCAAAATCCAAAATAATGCCAGTAGGCACTATAAATCTATGTAGTTTATGTGCTAATTGGTAATTTTGTTCATGCCACGGTTGTAACATATTAAAGCTCAACTCCTGCCTATGAGGGGGAGGATGTGGCTTGCTCCCCTCCCCACTTTGGGGAGTGTGTATGCGTCCTTGGGGCGGTGTGTTGCTTGTCACTGTTGCATATTGCTGTGCCCCTGTAGCCGTTTTTCCTTGGCATATGTGGCTGCCAGCTGCAAGTGTGGGGTTGTAATCACTGTTTGGGAGTGCCAGTGTGTGCCTGTGTGTTTGTTTACAGTTTCATGCTGGGGCATGCTTTTGGTGCATATGTCTTGATGACTGGTCATGAACAAGTAGAGCAGGTTGTGTATGCCTGGTGGAAGGTGGCAGGTTTGGCTGGTGCTGGCAGGGTTATTATAGATGCCGTGGGTGTCTTTGTCACCTGGCATGTAGGCCACAGCCTCTCTGGTAGGGGGGACGATGGGACAGTTGGATGAAGAAGTTTTTACATCACCAGCAGATTACTGGTGGCCACAACACATGGCAAAGTCTGGAAGTTGTTTCGGATTATTATTATTTTTACAAACTTTACTGAAAACTTTTAGTACTATTACCAAACAACCTATTGTCTTCCAGGACAAATGCATGTACAGATGTTAAGTCATGTATGGATGTTAAGTCTACATGGCATCAAAGCAGACTTTAAACATATTTTCCTTTACAGATTAAGCTCACATCCACAGGCTAAACGTCTATCTAAAACAGAGCTTTCCAAACTTTTCATGTTGGTGACACACTTTTTAGACATGCACCATTTCGTGAAACAGGAATTCAGTTTTGAATCATTTCGTGAAACAGTAATACAGTTTTACTAGCAAACCAGAGGTTAAACTAACCCCTTTCCAGCCCCAAGAGGAGCATGGGGAGTGTACCTACACTGCAGCCGACACACTAACGTGTGGTGACACACAGGCTGCTGTGATTGAGACGGAAAAGAGATTCCCGTACAGTACTGTTAATAAACAATATAAATTCAGACCATATGGAGTCAAATCTTTTTTTTTTTTTTTGTTATTCCTCTTATCACCCTCCAATGATGAGCTGAGCATTACATAAGTGCTATATTCCACACATATTGCATCCAAATTTCTATGGTGGGAGGGAGTCACCCCCCCCCCCATTGGAAGAAACTATTTGTCTTGTTGCTAGGAGTCTTACAGCTTAAACTTCTCTGTTAGGCCATAATCCTATGTACGCTTAATTAGGAGCCAAGTCTGATTGAATACACTAAAATAAAATCACATAAACAGGATAAGATTTTCTATTAAATCCATTACCACTGAAAATATCAAGCATTTTTACAAACCAAGTTTTCTGTTAGAGAAAAGTAATGACCATGGGATCTTAATGGGTGGGTAATAACAAAATAAATAATACGATTATTTCCATTTTTAACTTGTGCTATGGGGTGGTTTTTTATGGGGTGTTTTTTTTTTAAGTGCATCATTAGTTTAGACGTCAAGAGAATCATTTGTGCCATAAATGGTGGCAACAGTACTGAGAAGAATTAAAGAACAGAGCATAGCGGTTTCCTTCAGAAAGAAAACTAAGCCTAGCTTCTAATCTCAGTATTTTGTCAATTGGATCACCTTGGCTTTCTACAATAAAGCAGCAGAATAGGCTGAGTCGCCCAAAACAACGGGAAAAGGACCTGCCCCGCGAGGTAAATACCAAAACTGTAGAGCCATTTCCTGCCTTTAGTCTAACATAATGACAAAAAATATCGGAGCGGCACGGCTTAAAGCTATTTTCCCACAGCGTTTCGCGGTCCTCCTTAGGAAAAAATAAGTTGCTGGGATGCGTGGAAGAGACAACCGGCACCAACCAACAGGTTACTGCTTTGCTGCAAACCGCGACACGCATCGGCATTCCCAAACGAAGGATCCCAAGGAAGTGGAGGAGCGGAGAGTTTTAAATCAGATTTCCGAAACCGGTCCCCACCATCCTCACTTGCATTCAAAGCAGGAACTTTTACGAGCACAAATGCGAAAAACAGGCAAAACAGGCGGCCGACAACGCTGCAAACGCGGCAACCGACGGAAAGATGCGCGGAAGCCAAAGGCGAGTCCTAACCATCATTGGCATCCGCAGGTCGAGGCGGAGATCCCGTGTCGCCCTCTTAGCCCCCCCCCCCCCCCCCGCTTCCAAAGACCCGCCTCACCTCCCTGGCGCTGGGGATGCGGTGGTGACACACAGGGGCGGAAGCAGCAGAAGCTGGGCCGCAGCCAAGCAGAAGCAGCACCGCGAGGGCGGCGGGGAAAGCGGAGAACGGCCGGGGAGAAGCTTGCAGAGCCCGCCGCCTCTTCGCTCCGGCCGCCATCTTGACAGCGGCCTTCGCTACCGCCGCCTCTCCACGGGCAAGGTCGGTTCCCCCTTCCCCGCGAGCCAGTAAGAGAGCGCGGAGCTGAGAGGAGCGCGGTCCTATTGGTCGCACCTCTTTACGGGGCGGGGCGACGGCATCAAGAGAGGAAAGGAGAAAGGGCGGGGGGGGGGAGTCCGTGACGTGACGCCCAGTACTGCAAGCCCAGCCAATTAAGAAGAAGGAGGGGGGAAAACCCTGCCGCCGCAGCCTGATTGGATGTCACTCCAAAGGGTAGGACGTAGGCTGGGAGGTGGAATGAGGCATAAATATTCGCAGGGGTTTGGAGAAATTAGGTGAAAGCAGAGCTAGAGATGTGAGGCGCGTCTGGGGTGCCCCGTGGTTTTCTGGGACGGGGAATTCGAATTTAACGAGGCTATGAAGTAGTCAGTGCCTCATCTCTCAAATTCGAACTGAGGAAGGGTTGGGGGGAAAGTAAAACTCATTCGTCACCCTGAACGTCAATTACAGGATTGCTTTTATTTTTATTTTTTAATTTCAAAGATAGGCTTATAACTGGATTTCCATGACACAAGCATTTAATTATAACCAAGCACAATTAAAATAGGCAATAAAGCAACCCCATTATGAAAATGCAGTAATTAAAGCAAGAGATTTGGGTGCATGCAGGTGTAAACAGGTGTACCTTCAATACTCTTGTATTCTAGTTAGCAGTGTGTCCCATAAGAGCGGTGTCATCAGGAATAAAGGGGGTGGAAGCTGCCATATTTGGGAGGAGGTTTTGCTTGTGAATTGATTCTTCTGAGTCTGTAAAGTGTTAAGGTCACAGATCTGAGATATATTTGGACCTCTAGGCAGGAGTTTTCATTCATCATCTTTCTTTGTCTTTCTTTAGTTATGGTTCTACATTTTGAAGTTTTGAAGCTCACTGGGGACCCAGAGGTTTTCAACCTTTTTGAGTCCATGGCTCCCTTGACCAACCACGGTACATTCTTTCTGCGGCACCCCTGTGGGGCTCAGGAGCCCAGTTACGTCACCCCTGCAGAGCTGGCAGCCTCTCACTCTTTTTCAAACACCCTTCCTTTTGGAGTCTTCCCTCAGCCTCATCTCTTCTCCTTGTGAATCCTCTGGGCAGCCGCTGCTGCTGCCCCTGGTCTCTGAGTTTCCTCCCCTTGCCCCAAAGAGAGGTGCCTCTTCACACTGCCTCACAGAGGCCTGGGAAGAAGATGCCCTCAGCCTTTGTAGTCCAACAGAGACAGGCCAAAGGTGAATGTGAGGCCAGCACCTTACCATGAGAGGCAGCAGTGGCCACTACTGGGCCAGTATGGCAAAATGGCTCTCCTTCAGCACCGGGCACTCAGCTCCCAGGCTAGGCATTGCACACAGCAAGCACAAAAAAGACCAATGCAGCACCTGCCTGCCTGCGTGGCCTCCCACTTGGCTGTCCATTCCCAGTAGCAAGGGCCGGCAGACTAGCTGGCTGGGCTTACTTGCCCTCTTGCTTGCTTATTCCAAGGCCGCCTCAGCTCCTGACAACCAGCACCCCCTGGCCCAGTCCCAGAGCGCCTGTGGAGCTTGTAGCCACAACTGCTGCAACAAACAGCTGTGCACACCTTTGGGAGGCAGAGACGCAAGAGGGCATCAGAACAGGGAGGGAAGGAATGAGGGACAGAAGCCAGTGTTGCCCACAGCACCCCTGACCATCATTCAAGGCACCCCAGGGTGCCACGGCACACTGGTTGAAAACCACTGTCTTAAGCTCAGTAAACTGATGAACTTTGCTGCCTGTGCGTGTGTTTAGTTGGACACAGCACTAGATTTTCTTTGCCTACTGCACATGCTACCAGCATGCGTTTGACCAAACTGTGGGAGGCAGTGGAAGACAGGAGTGCCTGGCGTGCTCTGGTCCATGGGGCCACGAAGAGTCGGACACGACTAAACGACTAAACAACAACAAACAACAACAACTGCACATGTCTGGGTACTCTGCTGCTTGGTTTTCTGTGCCCATGCGCTAGAGGTGATTGGATTTTGCACCAGCCCTGACCCAAGGCACCTTTAAACCATGCTGGCCTAGATGGAGAGGATGAACAAATGGACTCCGGCCAAGAAGGGTGAGGGAATCCCCTGAAGGCAGCTTATCCAAGATCCTCCCAGGACTTTCCTCTCAGTTGGCCTAAACCGGAGTATTGTTTGCTGCTTGAATGCCTGAAATATTTTTGCAACACACCCTCACCCTTGTCTTTTATGTTGGGGTTGTGAAGGATGGTGTTTATGACTGGGAACCCTACTGCCATCATTATGCCTAGCGCCAGTTGTCATTGCTGGTTGGGGTTGATGGGAGCTGGCTCCCAACAGGATGTGGAGGGGCACATATTCCTCATCCCTGGGGGGGGGCATCCTCCTTTCTGCCTCCCACTTCCCGATTCTGAGGTCCAATGACAATTTTGATACTTTGGGTTCAAAATTGAAAATTTGGCAAGATTATTGCACTCATGCACTGAACAACTAAAATAGATTATTTCACCTGACCTTTCAGGCTGGAATCCTATTATTTCCTTGACCTATTAATGACAGCGTCATTAATGACCCCATTACTTGACCTATTAATGACACAGCATTTAGTAAAATAAAAATCGCTCTTAATAAAGTGCTTTTCTTAAAAAAGAAAAGAAAAAAGGCACTATCACATGATAAATAAAAGCTCCATCAGATTAGCCAAGGAATAGCCTTGGATCTGCTTCTAATTTTCCTCTTCTTCAGAAGGGCTCACAACAAACAGTACTCTGAAATCTCTGACGCCATCTGGGGCTTTCCAAACTGAATTATTTTCATTTCCTCATTCGGCTTTCCAGCGAGCTAACGCTTCGCGGAAATAAAACAGCGGATGAGCATCCACTGAACAGTTAGTTCAAGGATGTCGATGAAGTTTGAATTGTCCCCGTATCTTTTCCCAGAGGAATAATCTGATCCTAGAGATACACTTACACGGGAGGAAGTCCCATTGCATTCCGTGGGACTTACTTCTAAGTAGACATGATTGGCAAATATCACTGAATGCTTTTTAGAAATGGATGATTCTCGGTTTCGCTCCGCCCCGTTGTAGTCCCCCCCCCCCCGTTTATTCTGTTAATAAGGACTAGTCAGATAAAAAGACAGGATGTTCGAACGTTTAGGTAAGGAAGATAAGACGGTAAGGTAGATTAATCTCCAAAATAAAAGGTGCCGAAGCTCCTCAAGACTACTAGAAAAAGGAGCGTCCCCCTTGTAGACCCTTTACGACGTTATTTAGTATGTGCGCTCTGCACACGTTCAGATACCCCCAGTCCCTTAAGATAACGTGAAACTTTTCAGAAGTCAGCCGGGACGCGAGAAACAGCTTCTAAGGCTGAGCTGTCTGTGCTTAGAGCAAAATGGGAAGGCTTGAAACGGAAAGGAGGGGTTATAGTGGGAACGAAAATCGAAAGTAAAACGAGTCCGCTGCTCTCTCTTTTTGCATTTGAGCGAGAAACTACTTCTAAGCTCAGCCATTTCCCAAGATGGCTGAGAGGGAGGAGGTCTACATTTTCCCAGTCTTGGTGGAAGCGAATTGGGGCTGCAAGATTTCCAAAAGTCTGAAGAATAAGCTTTTGCTCTACTTCCAGAGTTCGAAGAGATCAGGAGGTGGAGAGTGCAAGATCCATGTGGAAGCCGGCAAGGAGGAGCGGGTAGTGGTCTGTTTCGCAGAGGAAGAAGGTGGGTTGCGGGGAGCTTGTTTGGTTCCCGACTTGTTGACAATATAGGGGAGGAACTCAATATATTTATTGGGGAAAGGAAATAAATAAGTCCCCAAGGTGGGACGGTGCTTTGTGGGTGTGGAAATCCGTCTGCTAGGGCGCTGCGTAGTATGCGTCTACTCAGAAGTAAGCCTCAGTGAAAGTGTTTTCTGTAACAAATAAAATGCATGGCGTTCTTTTACTTTGACGTGTCCACTGCCTGCGCCCACTGATTGAGGATGGTTCACCTTAAAAGGAGTTTTGATGACTCACTGCGAAAGATGAATATTCTTCGACTTTGTTTTAGTTAATACTGTATACAAGTCGCCAAGTTTTAGAAGGAACCCTTCCAGTTGCAGAAATGGTGGCCTTGCAGCGGAAACGGAGAGAATAGCAGCAACCCCAGCACAGTTGTTTGTTTTTTTTAAAGTATGAGAAAGAAAAACCAGGAGGCAAACAGATACCAGTACATGGTAGAGTAAGCTTATACATGCTTACGGGGGAGTAATTTCCATTGTTCTTAATGGGGCTTCTGCATAGACATCTATAGGTTTGCCTCGAAAGAGAGGCTGAACTTTTTGTTTGCTTGCATATTCTATTTGTGATTGCTTCTCAGCTTTCTTTTCCAGGAATCCATAAATGTTCAGTTTCACGTCTGGTTTCTAAACTCGGGACCCTCTTACATGCTAGTTCTTTCTTTGCTTGTGGCTAGCAGTGTTCACTTCTTAAACCTGAAGTGAATATAAAATGTAGTATTTCATAGTGAGGGGGTGCAGCCCCTTATTTTACTAACAATATAAGGCTGTTTACAGCCTCCCATTTACTTTGCATCCTGAGGTTTCCCTCCACTAGTTTGGGAAGAGGTGCAGCCACTGTCCTGTTGTCTTACAAAATGCTACATTTTATATTTATTTATTTCATAACGTGTACACTGCTTGATTGTAAAAAACACACACCTTCAAAGTGGTTTACAACAGATAAAGCAGTAAAATCAAGAAAAAATTGCAACTCAAAATACCACAATTTTAACTTTTATTGAGATTACAGTTACCTCAACTGTTGATTTACCTCAGCATCATTTGGATGCGTTTCTTCCCAAACCAGTTTCAATCTGAATTGAGAAAAAGAATGGCATAGCTGCAGCTGTGTCTACACAACAGTGTAGACTTATTTATTTGAGTTGCATGGAGTTTGTGGTTTTGGGTTAAGGCAAATAAATGCATCTAAACTTCCTTTCCCTGTTTAAAATACTTAGATTTCTAAGATGTGCCATTGAACAACATGTATCAGGATTATGTACCTTCCATTCATTTCTGCTAATATAGGTGTAGGGCTGGTAAAGATTCCCATCAGAATGCCTCTACCAGTCAGAGGCCTGGTTCTCAGACAAGCTAAATCATGGTTAAGTGTGAACAAGTAAGTGTATGGGTATCTTGGCTTAGCATTGTGTCTGAACCCAGACTCTTGTGTTGCCTCGCTCCAGGTAAATCATGAGCTGTAGTCAATGCTTGTTCTGTGGCTTATGACTCATGGTTTGTCTGAAGGAGACAACCCATAAGCCTGGGTTTGGATGTAATGCTAATGCAATCTGTGGTTTGCAGGATTGGGGAAGAGGCTAATCACTTGCCATTTCCCCTCTTGAATGCCCATGTAATTGCTTGCTCACAGTTTGACTTTGTTTTATGTGTGGATTAGGTGGCCCAATGGTATGAAGGTATGAGGCAGGTTTGTGATGGTATCATAAGGCTACAAGCTAAGGTTATTTTGATACAATGATGGCTTTCCTGTTTTCCGTTTTAGTGAGGCAGAGAGTCCTTAACATGAGCCACCATGAACTTGATGTGCCTGAAAAAAAGAAATTGAAGCTGGCCGTCTCCTTGCCTCCTGAGGCAGCAGCTGACAATGAGCCCCGGCAAGAACCAAATGCAAGTTTGGTAAATGTTACATGCAGTTCTACTCTGAAACTATTTGCATAGCCAAAAATCTTTTTTGCCACTCTGCATACTGATCAACCTAGGAGTGAATTTGCACTTGGGGAATACAGTGTATATTGCATCTTCCATGCAGAAGCAATTCCAGTAGCTACAGAGGCTGAAACATGACACAGTGATGGAGACCATGACTAAGAAGGGGTGTATTTGTTGAGGGTCCCCAAGTACAGTTACAGATGCTTCAGGTTACAGACTTTGCTAACCCAGAAATAATACCTTGGGTTAAGAACTTTGCTTCAGGATGAGAACAGAAATCACGTGGCAGTGGCAGCGGGAGGCCCCATTAGCTAAAGTGTTACCTCAGGTTAAGAACAGTTTCAGGTTAAGAACGGAACTCCAGAACGAATTAAGTTCTTAACCCGAGGTATTACTGTAATGTGATGTTCAAACTCTGTCCCCGAGAACTCTAGGATTCCCTGGAACCTTATCAAGAGTTCCGTGAATATCAGGAGTAGCAGGAAAGTTTCCTAAAAGGTAGCTTGTGTTCCCACTACTGTCCTCCTTCGGTTTTTAGGGATGCATTGGGTGCATTATCAGTTGGTTGGGGTGATAGTGAGGCTCAGCAGGCCTCGCAAATGCCCTGTGTAAACTCTAGGCCCTAGAATAGGTCCCGAAATCCTTTTGCAGCAGCATTCAGGGGTCTGTGGCAGGTAGTCTGGAATTTATCAACATCAGTCAGTATGGAAAGAGTTCCCTGAAGTGTGGGACATTAAAACAGCAGCTTTAAATCATATCCATACTTACTCAAAAGTAAATCCCACTATTCAGTGAGACATGCAGGTGTGCAGAGCACATGACTAAGGCTGACATTCTGTGTTTTCAACTCACTTGGGTTTCTTGGCTTGGTAGGACAGGCCATATGGAGGAATATTTCGTTGTTTTAGTCTGTGCCTCTGGGCCAGAGGGTCTGCTTTCTGATACCTTACTTTTGTCTTGCTTTCAGAAGCCTGTTACAGCTAAAGAACCCAAAGATCTGGGTAAGTTACTTTTAAAAATATCCTGGGAAGCAACAATGAATTACTTTTTGCTTTTATACAAGCCTTGTAAATATGCTTCTTTCTGAGAAAGAATATTCAAATTCTGCTATTTGGAGAACTTTAAAAAAAAAATGGGATGGGTTTGGCTGGTTTGTAGTCAGTGTAGGAAATGTTGTCTTTCTTTGCCTTTTGATTCTAGAACTTCCAAAAGATGTGCCAGAAAAGTTGGTGACCCAGGAAGAATTCAATGAAGTGGTAGTGACGCCTGTGGGGAACGAAGTTGAGCTGGAGATCTTAGAGATGTACTTTGAAAGTAAGAAGCACTCTGGCGGGGGCCCCATTAAGTCCTGCATTAAAGATGGAGAACAATTCATCATCACCTTTGCAAACAAAGAAGGTATCTTTAGACAGGGCTTGTTACATATATTACAACGGGTGGGGAACCTCAGACCCATGAGCCAAACGTGCCCCCCGGCCTTGGACTTTTCCCAGATCGCTTCCTCTCCCCAGGCCATTTTTGGTTGGCTAGAATGTAGCCTACGGAACAAAGGAATAAATTGCCTCTACTCCCCTGCTCACTTTTGCCTCTGGTCCTGCTTGCCCCTGCAGTGTGCTTTATGTGGGGCTGCCCTTGAAGACTACTTGGAAACTTCAATTGGTCCTGCATTGCCGGGACTAGATGACCCTCTAGATCCCTTCCAACTCTAAAATTCTGTGAAAACACAGCAGCCAGGTTACTGGCTGGAATTCCATTTAGATCTCATAACCCTTGTTTTAGAACAGCTACACAGGTTGCCAGTTCATTTCTGGGTTCAGTTCAAGATGTTAGTGTTTAAAGCGCTAAAAGACTTGGTCCTCAGATACCTGAAAGACTGCCTCCTTCCCTACAGACCCTATTGGGCGCTAAATTTGACAAAGGGAAACCTCCTGGTTGTTCTACCACCCTCAGAATTTCACGCCAGCAGTGGTGGCATTGGAGAGGGCATTCTCGGTGGTGGCCCCTAAGTTGTTGAACTCCCCACCGAGCTGTATCTGGCACCACCATTCTGGCAAATGCTGAAGATTCACTTTTTTACCCTGGCCTTTGACACTTGAGATGTATATTTGGAGGACTCACTTTATTTTCAGTTGTTTTTAATACATTCGTACCTTGGAAGTCGAACAGAATCCGTTCCGGAACAAAATAAAAAAATTCCTTCCAGTAGCACCTTAAAGACCAACTAAGTTAGTTCTTGGTATGAGCTTTCGTGTGCATGCACACTTCTTCAGATACACTGAAACAGAAGTCACCAGACCCTTCTATATAGTGAGAAGGTGGGGAGGGGTATTACTCAGAAGGGTGGTGGGATTGGGTGATTGGCAGATAGCTGTGATGAGCCTGTTGACGACTCTTAACGACTGCAATAGGTCTTACAGGAAAAAGCAAGGGATGAGAAGGTGAAAAATGGCTTTGTCATGTATAATGAGATAAGAATCCAATGTAACACGGCTGTAACACGGACACTGGCACCAGAGCCTGCAATAAACCCAGATGCCAACTTTGCTGCCACATACACCCGGACAACACCATTACTGGCCCCAACAACATCACACATACCATCTCGGGACTATTTAATTGCTCATCGTCTAACATTGTGTATGCCATCAAATGCCAACAGTGTCCTTCAGCTCTCTATATTGGACAAACAGGCCAAACCTTACGCCAAAGAATAAAAGGTAAAGGTACCCCTGCCCGTACGGGCCAGTCTTGACAGACTCTGGGGTTGTGCGCCCATCTCACTTAAGAGGCCAGGGGCCAGCGCTGTCCGGAGACACTTCCGGGTCACGTGGCCAGCGTGACATCGCTGCTCTGGCCAGAGCCAGAGCCAGAGCCGCACACGGAAACGCCGTTTACCTTCCCGCTGGTAAGCGGTCCCTATTTATCTACTTGCACCCGGAGGTGCTTTCGAACTGCTAGGTTGGCAGACGCTGGGACCGAGCAGCGGGAGCGCACCCCGCCGCAGGGATTCGAACCGCCGACCTTTCGATCGGCAAGCCCTAGGCGCTGAGGCTTTAACCCACAGCGCCACCTGCGTCCCTACGCCAAAGAATAAACGGACATAAATCCGACATCAGGAACCACAAGACAGAGAAACCAGTAGGAGAACACTTCAATCTCCCAGGACATTCTATACAAGATCTCAAAGTAGCTGTTCTATTACAAAGGAATTTCAGAAATAGACTGGAAAGAGAAGCTGCTGAATTGCAACTTATCACCAAACTTAAAACCATGGAGAGACCTGGTCTGAACAAAGACATTGGATTCTTATCTCATTATACATGACAAAGCCATTTTTCACCTTCTCACCCCTTGCTTTTTCCTGTAAGACCTATTGCAGTCGTTAAGAGTCGTCAACAGGCTCATCACAGAAGGGTCTGGTGACTTCTGTTTCAGTGTATCTGAAGAAGTGTGCATGCACACGAAAGCTCATACCAAGAACTAACTTAGTTGGTCTTTAAGGTGCTACTGGAAGGAATTTTTTTATTTTGTTTTGACTATGGCAGACCAACACGGCTACCTATCTGTAACTCGTTCCGGAACAGTCACTTCCGGGTCTGCGGCGTTTGGGAGCCAAAATGTTTGAGAACTAAGCTGTTTGAAAACCAAGGTACAACTGTACTATATTTCAGTTGTTGTGATATGCCTTGAGATCTTAGGTGGAAGGGCTGGTAATAAATTATAATAGTAATAACAACAACACAGATATTTTATGTAACCTGCCCTGGGCTCAACAAGCTACGTACTAGTATGAATAATGAATAAATTAAGCAAGTGTTTATTCTCCATTTTAAACCATCACCTACCATGAGCCTTATAGGGACGTGGGTGGCGCTGTGGGTAAAACCTCAGCGCCTAGGACTTGCCGATCGCATGGTCGGTGGTTCGAATCCCCGCGGCGGGGTGCGCTCCTGTCATTCGGTCCTAGCGCCTGCCAACCTAGCAGTTCGAAAGCACCCCCGGGTGCAAGTAGATAAATAGGGACCGCTTACCAGCGGGAAGGTAAACGGCGTTCCTTGTACTGCACTGGCTCGCCAGATGCAGCTTGTCACGCTGGCCACATGACCCGGAAGTGTCTGCGGACAGCGCTGGCTCCCGGTCTATAGAGTGAGATGAGCGCACAACCCTAGAGTCTGTCAAGACTGGCCCGTACGGGCAGGGGTACCTTTACCTTTTTACCATGAGCCTTGGTGATGAGAGGGTGTGAAAATACAATAACCACCTTAAATATTTTCTCCACATGCTGGGCCAGAAGCTTGAAATGGGATCTTGAGCTGAAGGAGCATGGTGTGAGGAGGCAGGGAATGTGTACACACCAGGAATATGCTGACACTGTCCAGAATAATAAGGTTTTTCTAGTGGGTGATGTTTTGTTCAGGTATCTGGAATATGAGGTTGTCATTATTCTTTGTGCTTCTTTCCAACTAGATGCTCAGGAAGTTTTGAAAAGAGAGAGTCACGTAGTAAATAAAACTGCACTTCAAGTCAGACAGCCCCAGCAGGAGGCTGCCCAAGCTGCCTCACAAATGTCGGCTTCTCTCGTTGTTGTTCAGAACGATTTGCAAGAGGCCGTAGAAGAATGCATGCTAGTTCTGTTGGTAGAGAACACCAGTGGCTTATCAGAATCAGACAAGGATTTCACTGTGGAAATTTTGCCGGAGCTCAGTGCTGCTGTACTCAGTTTCATCAAGCCTATAGGTAAGAGAGAGAATGGATAAAAGGTACTAAATAAGGTCTCCTCCCTGCCCCCCTTTTAAAGGAGCCAGGCAATTGGAAAGGGAAAGGAAAATGGGTTTCTACTCAGCGTTGAACTTGTTGGAACTTGCCCCACATGGTGTTTAACTTAGGAATAGGGCACAGGTGGGCCTCTAAATGTAGCTGGTCTCTATAAGTCCCTTCAGCCCCAGCCAGGGATGATGGGAGCTGTAGTCCAGTAATATCTGGAGGGCCACAGGTTCCCTATCCCTAGCTGAAGTGATGGTGCTCTGGTAATGGCAAGCCCTTGAGAGTATCCCTTCTAAAACTCAGCAAATGTCTAAAACCTTTGCTTCGTACAAGTATGCGGGTTCCCTCCTGAGCCAGTGCTTGCCACCTGCCATGTTTAGAAATGCTTGTATTAAAAATAACATCCTAAAATTTATCTACCACCACCTAATGCACCAGTGCACCTTTTGGTCTGTTTGAAAGCTTTAAAAAATTGTGTTTAGCCCAGGCCTGCCAAGCTTTTAGCCCCGCAGATGTTGCTGAACTACAATTCCCGTCGTCCCTGGCTGTTATACATGCTTGCCGGGGCTGAGCAACATCTGAAGGGCCAAATGTTCCCCACCCTTGAACTCACCGATGCATTGGTTGAACGTTGCAGCTCCTGATGTGATGCTTCTGAATGCATGTGTTTGCTTGGCAACTCTGGATTGTCCTGTCTGTATAACAAGAGTTGTGCCATACTGGGTATATCAAGAAGACGCATGGTCTTTCTTTTGGATTGCATTAATATTGCCATCACAAAGGCAGCAGAGCAGGGAAAGGTTCTGTCGCTACAGTCATCCTGGCCGTATGAACAGAAGGGTAATTGAAGGAAGATACAGTGAGCCTAATCAGAATTGTTCCTTGGGGATGTGAATTTGGAACTGGAGTGAGATACAAGAAGAGGAGATGGGGAAGACAAGGTGAAATCCTGTGCAGTGGAGAGAAATAATGGGAATAGATTGAAGATGTGAGTGACTGCACCTTGGGGCAGCTTGGTGAATACTCAGTACACATAGTTAATTGTGTTGCTTACTGCTATTTCTTTAAATTCTCTTTTAGAAATAGACCAGTTTATCAAAGACTTTAATCAGTACCATAGGGCTAAGCAATTACACATTTCTGCACATTCTCTGGAGGTGACGAAAAGCATTCTGGTAGAAGACATCCCGCCTCGCATCTCTCAGGACTTCATCAGTGTCTATTTTGAAAGCAAGAAGCATGGAGGTGGACCAGTGTCAGATGTCAACTACCTTCAGGAAGAGAACTCAGCTGTGGTTACTTTTCAGGATAGCAAAGGTAATTTGTACTATTAGATAAGGTGGACTCATAATCCTGGATTATTGCAAAAAGCAGAGTAATAATCATTGTGATCAATGTATTTTGCTGGTAATCAGGTGGCTTGTAGGCAGAGAAGGTAGGAAGAACAAGAAAACATCAACTTGACTAGCTTTCTGACTTTTGGGAAGAGAATGAAGTACAATATGCAGCAAGACTCCCTAAGTACCAAAATACAAACATCAGAAAAAACAAAAAAATATGCAAGTATACTTGTAATGTATTCCATAAGCTTATGAAAAAGTAAATAAACATTAATGCAAATGGGACAATTAACAACACACCATGGAACAACAGGTTACGGATCTGTTTTTATGAATAAGTCATTTTCACATATGACCCAATAATTTAAAATTTTGGGAAGAGTATGTTCAACAAATTGCTCATGTGCATCAACGGCAGAATAAGTCTCTTAACTGAGCAGCTTTCTTGTATATAAAAACCTATTAATAATGTCATGGTATGAACAAATAAAATAAATACTTGAGCACATCGAAGGTACAGTATATTTTCATAATTTGTGGGTCTTTCTGTTGTTTTTGTAATTCTTAGAAGAAAAAAGGTTGCCAAGCTGACATTGGCTGTGGTTATGCATCTCACTAAGCCATGGTTTCATGAATTTTCTCTCATGAGCAAACAAGCCACAGTTGCTTCTCCAACCTCTTTTGCAATGAGGTTTGAGAGGCTGTTCTAGGGCTCTGCTGAATATAATATAGGAAAACAGCCAGAGTTGCCAAGATGGCCTGTCCATGCAAAAGCCACTAAGCCCTATTGAACGCTTCTAAGTAAACATACCTAGGATTGCATTGTAATAATTTATCCTAGGCTATACTGTATTTGTTTGTGGAACTGATGTATTAGGAGAAACACAGTTCATTCCTTGAGTTTAGTCTTGAGTGTAATTGTTTTGATTGCAAAGCGGGGGCACAAAGCAAAATACAACCCTCTGCTTTGGAAACTACACCAGTTTTAGTTTGAGAGAACCTGGAGAAGATAGGAAATTTGAAAGCAATAGTGATGAGGGTGTTGGCAGGGCTGGTGGAGGAAAGCAGGCTGGAGTGGTGTACTGACACAACTAGGGGTGGCTGAAGGAACAAACAGGTGGATATTTGACCCTTCTGACAGAAATCAGAAACTCTTCCAGAAAGTGAAATGGTCACAGGGAAGGCAACTGGAAGTGATCCTGAGCAGTCTTGGCATCTGAAGGAGGGAAGAGAAACCCACTGGCCATGTGGGGTGACAATTAGATTACAATATTGAACTGTGTCCAAGTCTAATGTGGTGTGGAGGAAGCTATGCAGTGCAGAGCAGTAAGTCTTGGGTTACATGGAGGGAGTTGCACACTAATCTGGACTTGATTGTGTTGTATTTATGGTAGTTGTGTCTCTTCTTTCTCTCTTTTTTAAAGATGTAACTACCGTCTTGAAGCAGAAGCATTCTTTTAACAGCGTGCCAGTTCTTGTCCATCCATACTATGCCTCTTTGGGAGCAGCTCTCTACGGGAAAGAGAGATCACAAATTAGGATGCCGGACCCAATCGGACTGCCAATAGATCCCTACCACTGGCAATTTTTACAGCAGAATCCACAGGGACTTCAGGAAATCAGCCATGCAATGGCAGGTTGCTATTGTGAGGTTGAGTGGCCTGCTAGGTATTGTTCACACCCAGAAATTACCCTGCGTCCTTCTCTTGCTTTATCTAAGCAGAAAAGCTTCCTGGTCAGGACCTGGCAAGAAAATGTTTCTACCCGTTTGACACAGTTCCTGTCCAAGCAGAAGGTTGCCAAGTGTGTATTGAATGCTGAAATCTGGGAAGCCATAAGAAATAACATAGTAAAAGATGACATTTGGATCTTGCCTGATATTGCAAAGGGGATGGTTGTCTTGGTTGGGGCACCAGAAGCTGTCAGGTGCTTGGAGGAGGAAATGCAGGTGCTCATTGAAAAAGCTGCTAAAAAGATTGAAAGAGAGAAGCAAACAATAGAGGCAACTGTTCCTGTTGTTGCTGGAAAATACACTATTTTAAACAATGCTGGACTACAGGATAGTATTCACATGGAGTACCCAGATCTAAAGATTGCATATGATGCTTCCAAAGGACTTATAACACTGCATGGTGTAGCTGCTGAAGTTTTTAAAATAAAAAGCGACATCTTCGAAAGGATATCCCGCATGGAGCAACAATATGTTGATGTTCATCCTTACATTGTTCTTTTTATGCAACATGTAGATAATGAACATCTATCACAACTCTTATTTTGGTCCAAAAAGATCAATGCATTCTATGAGCTTGAGGAGAAGGCAGTTCTACTGATTGGGGCAGCTCGCCAGGACCTTCAACGGGCTGAGGAAGAAATGAAGACGAAGCTGACCTGCAAATGTGTTGAACTGGAGGACAACTCGATTCTTGGGAAGAGAGAGTGGAAAGAACTGACCAACAGTTTGTGCAAGATTGTACAACTGAATAATTGTTCAAGTGAAACCATCAGAATTCAAGAGATGGAGGATCAAATAGTGATTGCAGGCTATTTCGAAGATGTAGGCAGTGCCTATCAGAAGATCTTTGATTTTGTCGACAGAAACACAAAAATACAAAAAACCATCAGGACTAAATCTACAGCAGTCACAATGTATGTGGAAGAGGAGAAGCGTAATAGTTGGCTTAAATTGGAGCAGCAAGGCATAACAATCCGTTTTGGCACGCAGAGAAATCACAGGCTGATTTCCCTGGAAGGACCCCGGGTAGAAGTCCTGAAGGGACTTGAGCTCTTTCAAAACACCCTGTCCTCTCTGTATTGTACTAAAATGGTAATAGATAAACCAGGAGCCAAAGAATTCTTCAAGGAACAAGAACATTTATATGTTGCTGGTGCCAAACAACAATTTAACTGTTTGATCAGGATTCAGGAAAGCTCGGAAGAAAGTGAAGAGGAGGGCAGAGATGTGAATAGACCTGAAGAAAAGAGACTGCCAAGCTGCGAAGTTAAGCTAAATGATGGCATCGTAGTAGCAGTTCATAAGGGTGACTTGACCCGTTACTCGGTTGATGTTGTGGTCAATGCATCCAATGAAGACCTGAAGCACATTGGTGGCCTTGCATATGCACTGTTAAAAGCAGCCGGCCCACAGCTACAAAGTGAGTGTGATGACCTAGTCAGGAAGTATGGATGTTTGAAGCCTGGCCGTGCAGTTAGAACACGTGCTTGGAATTTGCCATGTAAAGAATTGATCCATGCAGTTGGGCCGAGGTGGAACAGTTCAGAAAAAGAGAAATGTACCCAACACTTAAAGGAAGCTGTGAAGCAAAGCTTAAAGCTGGCAGAAACAGATAACCATCGCTCCATAGCCATCCCTGCCATAAGCTCTGGGATTTTTGGATTTCCATTAGAAGAGTGTGCCCATACCATTGTAACATCCATTAAGGAACACTTGGAAGAAACCTCTGAGAGTGGCTGCCTAAAAGAGATACTCCTTGTGGACTCTAATGAAAATACTGTTCGGGCACTGTCAGAAGCCTTGAATGAAATATTCGCAGACACATTGATCCCATCTAAGTCTTCCTTAACCTCCAAAACTAAGAGCCACACTACAAAGAGTAGGAGAGAACCTCAAGAAGTAACTACGGCTGAAGGAGTGAAAATAGTACTACAGAAAAAGGGAATTGAAGACTCCACAGTAAGTTGTTGCTGCAGTTTTTTCAAACTCCTTTTTAAATAGTGTAGAGTGGACTAAATGGTCAATGCAATTAAAATAAAATCTGCTTCAGTTAGAAAAGCACAAAGGTGAAAAAACAAAGGAGATTGTAGAAACATAGACTCAAAGAATTGTGAAGTTGGGAGGGACTCGTGTGTTCTTAGTGACCTGCACAGTAGCAATGTGTCTGTGCTGCAATATGTACGAATTGAAGCTTGCTTACACCATTATTGGCCTAGGTGCCACAGAGTAAAATTACAGAATCTCCACAAATGTCTTCTTTCCCATCCCCTACAATAGTTAATGGCTTTTGCAACTTCTTGATTTTGAGTGTGTCAGTTCTTAATGATGGTTAAAGCTGGTAGAACTCTTTGCAACTTCTAACATTTTCTCTCTGTGTTGGAAGTCTAAGAACATCTGGAGGGTTGCAGGTTTTCCACCTCTGCACAGACGGGCAGGCAGATAAGTGGGACCTCGCTTTGCTGCATTGGGGGTGGGGTCACTCTGGTGGCGTTGGCAACGAGGGCTGGGGTGGTGTCCCCTGCCATCATGTGCTATTCCTGGTTTGTCTTTCTCCCTTTTCTTTTTTAAGGCGAATGTAATTGTCAACAGCGTTTCCAGAGACCTGCAGCTGGACAAAGGCCCGCTCTCCAAGGCTCTGCTTGCCCGAGCAGGAATTGAACTCCAGGAGCAATTGACCAAAGAAGGCCAAGGAAAGGACATCAAAGAGGGATGTGTGTTGAAAACAAATGGCTATGCTCTGGGTTGCTTTCATGTACTGCATGCCCATTTGCCTTCTTGGAATCAGGGTAAAAAATCTAAGGTATGGCTTTATACTACCGCCCAATGCAGTGGTGGCTGGTTTCCATTGGGAGTGCTGGGGCAGAATGTGGGCAAGCCGACGGAAAGTGGAGCTGGAGTCAATGGCAGGCCGAGCCCACCCTCCTGCCTTCTGGGTTCTACAAGGGCAGCACTAAGGCTGAAGAGGGGGAAACTGACAGGTGGTGGCACTAGGGATTGCTTGTGAGGGAGAAGGCAGGCAGGTGGGGAGCTGGCTGCAAGGAGACTGAGGTTGGAGGGCACTACCACCATTTTCCCCAATGGACCAGCTTCCACTAGTCAAGTGTTCAGAAAAACTGACCGGAGATGTGTTATGCTCCAATTTCAGTTGGATAGCTGCCTTCAGCCCATCCAGATTTAGATGTTTTTCATCTTGCTGGTTTGAGGAAGTTCAGCACTGACCTATTCAACTCTCACACATTTCCTTTTATCTGGATTAGTTCAGCTGTGCTGGCATAGTTGCATTCATACAACTAATTTGAATTGTCTTGGGAACCATTTAATTGCAGATATCTAGACGATGCCACCTGTCAAGAAACGGTTAAACTGCAGGTTCTAAAATGTTTCCTTTTCCGGCCTCCAGATCCTGGGAGAGATTGTTGAAGAATGTCTGGAAACCACTGAGCAGCTTTCTCTGAATTCCATCGCGATCCCAGCCATTGGGACGGGTAACTTGCTATTTCCCAAGCAGTTTGTTGCTAAAGCAATGTTCGATGAGGTGTTCAAATTCAGTCGGAAAGCGAATCCCCGCTCTCTTAAAGAAGTTCATTTTGTTCTGCATCCGAGTGATACGGATACCATCAAGGTAACTATCATTTTTGCAGCATCCCTTTTGTTAAAGACAGCTATTTGATATTAAAGATAGCTTTAGAAGATCCTAAGTGTTACAGGAAGCAGTTTCTCCCCCCCAAAAAAATCAGCATGTCCCTCAAAATATGAATCTTTTCCTTATTGTATGGCCAATGTGTTATCTTGCTCCTATATTGTACATTGACACATGGACAGTGAGGCAGAAAAGCTGGCTGGGACAATCTGCATCAATGAAATTACTGCATCAGTGCAAGAAAAAATACTCTTCCAGTTTGATGATACCCCTAACATCATCCTACCTAGTCTACTTTTCTCAACTAGGTGATATAGGCTAGATCACAAATACTCAAGTGCCGCATAGAAATGTGACCCCCTGCCCACCAAATGTGTTTTTTGTGGCTTCTTCTCCTTAGACGGGGGTAACCAGTGCAGTGTCCTCATGATGTTGTTGGACTCCAACTCCCATCAGCCCCAGCCGTCATGACCAATGGTTAGGGATGATGAGAGTTGTAATCCAATAACATCTGAAGAACAGCGCATGAGCTACTCTTGTCCTAGGAAAATGGAGGGGAGGAGAATTTCACTCAAACTGCAGGATAGCATTTGTCAACTGGTGCCCTTCAGATATTTTGGACCACAACTGATTAGAGCTGTAGTTCAGAACAACTGGACAACACCAGGTTGGCAGAGGCAGCTGTCAGAAAGCATAGCAAATTTGATGTCAGTCAGTTATTTCTCAGTGCTGGATTGGTTGGGAAGTGAAACAAATGGGCATTGAAGCTATGCAACTTGCTTGTTTGGACCATTTGATACCCTCTGCTTAGTGTTAGATACTACAGCCCACGTCTAGTGTATTGTCAAAAACGGGTCTTGCTTGAGTAGTATTTGCAAACAGCTTTTCTGCTTTACAAAAGCTGGTTCTTTTGCACCATAAATCACTGGAAAGGAACCTCTGGCTCACTGGTGTAAATTAATCCTAGCAGGTTTCCCAATTTTGCCTAATATGAAGTCTCTTTCTCCCATCCACCCCCTGTCCTGATGTCAAGTAAAGATGCAGCTTCAAAGGAATAGTTGTGCTCCTGATCGTTCCTTGGCAAGTGGGGCTTGTATGCAGTGCCTTTTGAATTTTGACACCAAATGGGAGTTTCTGATCAGGAACTCTGTGGAGTGTAGCCAAGTCATGTGGAGAGCAGACACTGCAGTAATTTCAAGCCCTGCTGGGAAGGGTTACCCTCCTGTTCCATGCAGGGCTTGAGGTTGCTGTCGTAGCTGATCATCAGTGACTCATAGTGAGTTATCAAATGTGCCTACGTTTATTTGGCACAATATTTCTGCTTCTGCTAGTCATGCAGACGACAAGAATGTGTTAAACACCCCCCCAAGTCCTACTCACCTTCATGAAAGAGACTTAAACTTTAGAGGCAGTGCCGATACTCTTTCAAACCTCTAATCTAAACAGTTAAAAGGTAAACATGGTTTCATAATTTCAACAGAATGACTGCAAAGGCAGTGATGTTCCAGAAGAAATTCCACATGGCACCCTTCTTGTCTCTTTTCCTGATAATGTGTTCATTGTAATGAAACCCTAAAAGCCTGCTTGAAGTTTTAGCCTGTTTTTATTGTGGATTTTTTCCCCTCCTCTAGGCATTTACAGATGAATTAAACAACAGGCTGAATCCCAGCCAAACAAATATAGTACCTGACAGCTCCCAACAGCTAGGTCAAGGTAAATCTTCTTGTTTTCAGAAAATCCCACCAGCCCCTGCAAAAACAAAAAGCAAAGCGTTTGGAGCTTGACCCAGAAATATTGAGAATTCTGGAATCTTCTAATGAGGGAGAAAAGCTGGAAGAGCTGAGGAAGCTGCAGAAAACAGTTGAAGATCAAGGTTTTCATGTAAAATAAGGGAGAAGAAGAGCCAGTATATATTTATTCTCTCTACATAGGCCAGTAGCCAAATAGCAGCAGAGCTAGTCGTATGTGCATATTTTTCATCCCGTGTGCCATGTCACAACTGCATTTTGAAATGGGACGCTCAAGAAGTACTTTTGTGATATGTTGTGGGATAGCCCTTAGAACAGGAAAAGCTCACAGGTTCCACTGGGCTACTACAAGCATCTTGTGTGACCCTAAAGCAGCTCTTTGGAATCCTGGCCATGACTCTAACGGTGAAGTTAGTCCCAATAAGCAGTGTGTGCAGTAAACTCAGGTAGCAGTGAGTCTTGATCTTGCTAGGCATCCACCCCTCCGCTTTTCTCTTCTACGGCATGATTTGTGAGAAGCCACCTTCTGCTTCAAACTAATACCATTTTATGCCCGGGACTGGGAAAACTCCATCTTTCCCCCAGTGTGGATTCTAGCAAAAGAAATAAAAATGATTTTATTTAACTCAGGGACTGGATGCTTTCAACCTCCTCTTCCTTCACTGTACAGTAGTACCTTGGTTCTCAATCTTAATCCGTTCCGGAAGTTCATTCCAAAACCAAAGCATTCCAAAACCAAGGCACGCTTTCCCATAGAAAGTAATGCAAAACAGATTAATCCGTTCCAGACTTTTAAAAACAACCCCCAAAACAGAAATTTAACATGAATTTTACTATCTAATGAGACCATTGATCCATAAAGTGGAAGCAGTAATCAATGTACTGTACTATAAAATAAATAAGACAGTATTGTAGATAATAAAAATTTAAATTATTTTTTTTTATTACCTTTACTGATGATAGTCATTGTTTGGATGGGAGGATTTTATCTATTTCTGCAGTCACACAATCAATCCATCAGTAGCTGAACTGGGTTCCAGACAGTCACAAAAACAAATTAACTGAAAAAGCCTCAAAAACAAAAACACAAAATAAATAGCAAAAACAAAAGCACCAAACTTAATCCATTCCGGAAGTCTGTTCGACTTCCAAAATGTTCAAAAACCAAGGTGCAGCTTCTGATTGGTGCAGGCGCCCCAGAAACAATAGCTGTCAACCACATTGGATGTTTGGCTTCTGAAAAACGTTTTAAAGCTGGAACACTTACTTCTGGGTTTTCAGTGTTTGGGAACCAAGGCGTTTGAGAACCAAGGCGTTTGAGAACCAAGGTACCACTGTACTGGGGGCAGAGAAGGGAAAAGTGGGACTGCATGTGCCTGCAGCTTCATGTTGCACATTCATGACCAGGGATGGCAATGTGGTGCCCTCCAGATGTTGTTGGACTTCAACTTCTACCAGCTCCAGCCAACATGGGTGTTGGGATGGTGGGTTTTGTAGTTCAACCACACCTGGAGGCAACTGCATTGCTTATCCCTGTGCTATCCCAACAATGCCTACTTTTGAAAAGCTCCAGTGTCTAATGGGGACCAAATTGGATTCAATCTGTGCTGTTTTTATTCAATTCAACATTCTGACTGGGGTGAAAGCTTTATTAAAACGATGAATTGAGGACAAAGAGTCATCTCCTGAAAAGCATTGGGTGGATACGTAAATATCCTACAGCTAAATGCTTAGGAGAAGGGGAGCCAAATATACAAACATTTTTCTCTCTCTTTTCCCCTTTACAGCTTCCTTTGGGAGTATTTCATCGCCAAAGTCTGGAGTTCATAAAATGCAGATTGGCTCAGTTCTGTTGCAGGTGGAATGTGGAGATATCACCCAAGAAACCACAGATGCTATAGTGAACATAACCAATACCACGTTTGATCTTAAAGTTGGTATGTTACAAATCTATGAGGTCATTCCCCTGTCTCTCTGTAATTGGTATATATGCCTGGGTGTACTCCATCCAGCCTCACCATTCCAGTATTGTTAAGCGAGTGCCTTGTTCGTAGCTATGTGTCTAATTCAGTTGAAAGGAATGATGTTTGTTCTAGTTTTGGAATAAAGTCCCATAGCTGGCAGATGCATGTGATACACATGTGATACACATGTCATATTCCACACACACCCCATGCTCCACACACAACTATGTGCTGTACAGAAAAAGAAGCAACTGTGTGTATGCTTTGACATGACATCAATAGAAAGCCTCAGCCATTCTGTTCTTGGGGATCCCATTGTGGTCGAAAAATTGCCCTGGGATTTCCTGAGCTTTCCTACCCCAGTATAGCTTGGTCTTCAGTATCATTCTGCCCAAGTGATAGGGATTTTACAAAGCATCAGATGCAGATGTGTAATAAAATGCTTGTCTCTATATGAGCAGTAGAGAGCTGGACTTCGCTTCCAGTTCCTCACCAGGCACCTGATTGTTATCTATCATGGGAATGTTCTTTTTATACTGAATTCAGTTAGGCATGCATGCTACATTCATAGGAACTTGGTTAAGGCTATATGTGCATGTATCCTTTGCTGTATGTGGGTTGTTAATCTTTACTGGTAATCTTACTTTCTCAGAGAAATGTAATTTTTATTTATTTAAGGTGTTTCCAAAGCAATTCTGGATGGAGCTGGACCAGGGATGGAACAGGAATGTGCTCAACTAGGTACAAATCTACTTTTTACATAAGCAGGGGTGGGTTTGGTTCCCCTCCTCACCACTGCCCAACACTGGTGGTCAGTAGTGAATGCCAACAACTTTCTTGATCTTTGAAGCATGAGTAGTTACAGGCCAGTGAAACATGTTAAATGCTGTTTATGCCCGAAGATAACTGAGAGTGACTGTTGCTCATTTGTTACTTTGCACTTCCCTGCTCCTTAATTGATCCTCAACAAGTTATTGGATCTTAACTGTATAAAGCCAGTACAAAAGTAGTGTCTGTGATTTGGCAGGAAATTGCATGTTGGTCATTCACATGGCTATGAAGTGTCTCATTTCATTTAGCTGCAGAAGGTTAGCCATCTGTATGTAGGAGCCTTGTCGTTTTCCTTCTGAATGGGCTGTTGCTCAGTGGTCCCATCAACTTTGGCTGGTCTTGGTAGCCAGTAATTTCTCCAAGTAGTCAGTGGGTTCTGCTTCCTGCTTCACACAGGCAAACTTAAGTGTGTGTTCCTTTTTTGTCCCCGAGGAATTCAGTTGTGCAGGGAACTTTTGTATCTGTGGAGACTGCCTGCTGCAGAGATTCCTCCTTATTCTGTGAGGGACCAGGAGAATTGTCATGGTCTTGTGGGTGGGGCTAAATGTGCAGCCCTGCTATAGCCTCTTCGGTCCTCAGTGGGCTGAACAACTTCACGGAATGGTTCTTGCATACCCGGGGCCATAAATGTCTCCCTCTTAAACAGAACTGCATTGCTCTGTCAGTTTATCAGTGGTACAAAGTACAGTCAGTGAGGGGAGGCCCTGCTTGCTTAGAGGGCATGGGAAGCAGCACAGAAAATTGGATACTTGGGTTGTTTCTAACACTCTCCCTGGTGTGAATGTTGTTGAGGGCAAAACAGCATCTGTCCCGGAGATGAAATATTGCTGTTTCAGGACTGGAAGAACAGGATATCTCTGGAACAAAATTGCGGAAGGATATGGGAGCTCTGTGCACGCAAAAATTGTATGGAAAGGCTTCTAAGATGGAAGGCATATACTCCTCCTGAGTAGAGGCTGCCTTGTTTGTTCCACATATCACTCTCCCCCCGCTCCTCATTTCTTTCAGCTACCCAGCCTCACAACAATCTCATATGCACACAAGCAGGAAGCTTGAAGTGTAAAAATGTAATCCACCTTGTGGCCCAAGAAGATACCAAGGCACAAGTGTCCAAAGCTCTCGTGGAATGTGAACAAAGGCAATTTTCCTCTATTGCCTTTCCTGCAATTGGGACAGGTCTGTATTGCCTTGAGGGAAAACAATGGTGCAGCAGTAAGTGGGTGGCATAATTGAACTTCCAGTGGTGCTAATGGTGGTGGCTCAGGATTTTTATTCTTTATTCAGCAAAATGTAGACACCACTCAATTGTAAGAAAACTACTAATACTATACTAAATAAGAAACATGGGGAAGGTTAAGATCATTGACACTGCTGCTCCACTCCTCATCAGCCCTGCCCCACACCCTCCTTGAGTGTTTTTGGCTGGCTGGAATATTATTTTGAACTCGTGATAATGGTTCTTGCCTGCTGGGTTGAGAATAGAGGTATGTGCATTGTGTGTGTGTGTGTGTGTGTGTGTGTGTTTGGGTAATACAGTATTGCACAAACGCTTTTTCTGTGTCTAAAAATATAAGCGCTGCTTTATCATTTCTTTTTTCTAAGAGTTTGATTATGTTTATAATGTTCCTTATATTATTCCTCATCTGTCTGTCCAGTAAGAAGCCTGTTTGGTCTTCACATTTGTATGTTTTCAGAGTTTCTTTTTACCAAAATAGCCGAAACAAGTTTATAATCATTGTTTAATAGTGAGATGGGCCTAAAGTCTTTGGGGTTCTGTATCTCTTTCTCAGATTTGGAACTTAGTGTTATGAATGCCTTCTTCTAAGTTTTGGGTATGCTGTCTCCTTTTGGGGCTCCATTCATTACTTCATTCAGTGGAGGAATTATGATTTCTTGAAAATTTTTATAATAGGTAGATGTGAGTCTATCAGGTCCTGGCGATTTTCCTATTTTTTGCTTGTTTTATGCCAATAGTTATCTCTTCCATTGATATTGGTTCATTAAGATAGTTTATTTGTTCCGTTGTTAGTCCAGAATTTTTATTATTATTGCAGGTCAAGCAAAACGTGACCCAGCTGCAGTGGCCAATGATATGATAGATGCTATAGTAGACTTCATAAGTCAAACACCCTCTCCACAGGTCAAGATGATTAAAATAGTAATTTTCCAGCCACATCTTCTAAGTATTTTTTTTGCAAGTATGCAAAGAAAAGAAGCTGCACCTAGCAAACATGGTGGCACATCCTCGTCAAACTCCATTTTTTCTAGATTAGTAGGTAAGTAGACAGCTTCTATATGTGTAGAACTTCTTGACTGCAGATGCATTAAATAGTTAAAAGCATAACCTGTCCCTGAATTGATATTCTGTTGCAGATTTCTTTGGCTTCGGAAAATCCACTGAGGGAGCTAAACCTAGAAAACTTTTGGAGAGAACAGTAGAGCCAACCATTTTTCAAATCTGTGGTGATAGCCGGAAGAATGTCGAAGAGGCAGAATTTTGGATGAAGGATCTGATTTTGAAGGGCCAGTATGAAACAGTTGTCTCAGATAAATGGATCTCAAACTTTGGAGAAAGCGAATATGAAAAACTGAGAGCTCTTCAGCAGCGGCTGCATGTTGCTATTAAGCTAGAGTATAAAGATTCTTCTCCTTCCCTCCACATTGTTGGTATAACCAAAGATGTCTTGACAGCCAGCTCAATAATTAAAAGCATGGTCCAAAGCATGGAGGAGCAGTCAAAGGCAGATATTCTCAGCAACTTTGTAGAGTGGCAGTATGAAGACAATGGGAAATACAAAGCCTTTGATAGCCTGACAAATATGCACTTAGAATCTGCAGCACACCAGCTTGAAATAACCATAAGGAACAAAAGCTACAAAGTGGACCCAGGTAAACAGTGTGCAGTGGATAACCAGGGGAGAAGCATCACCCTTCGCCGTGTATCAAAAGCTGAAGGTAAGCTTCTAAGACATGAACAAATTGATCAGTTTTTTCCCTTGTATTCTCTGTGTCTCCCACACAAACACACACTTGTGCATATCCAACATTTCTGCCTAGGAAAGCTCTGAAGGAGATATGCATTGAGTCCAGATCCAACTTCAACTTGCTTTCCGCCGGCAACCATCCTGGGCATTTGCTTATATGAAAAGTTGCCTGCTGTGTAACCATATTGCAAGTTATTAAGTGCGGTTTCACTTCCTCCTCCTTATTTAGAAACAGAGTTAATGGCTGGAGAACTTTTATTTTGTCTGAGGCCTGCATAGAGCAAATAGCTAACTTGTTCAGTCAGACCCAGCTGCTCTAAGTCAGCTGCCCAGGAGTTGGTCTTCTCCCGAGTCATACATAGCTGTTTCTCCTTACAGGGGCCAAATGTGGGCTTTCAGGCCTGTATGTCTTGCCTTGAGGAATCTACCTAGGCCCAAACTCCTTCCCAACCTTGTTCTGTGTTCTCCTCAAGTGATTCTGCCTAGCTGGAACGGGTGCACAAACCGTGATAAGGACTCACCAATTTTAAAATGACAACAGATGGCAATGCCGCTCAAAAATACTAACTTAAAATCTCAAACTGAAAGTTCATACCGAAACTGAAAAGTGTCCTGAAATAGGCTTGTATGTCCTTAGTCATGGCACTAACAGCACCATGTTCATTACACAGGTAATCTGGCAGTGGACTTACCTGAACAGTGGGAAGACATGGGGCAAGCGCATCTCAAAATAGTGGAGCTAAAACCAGAAACAGAGGAATATCAAACTGTCAAGAAGATGTTTCTCCAGACCTGCAGCGTATTTACTATTGTAAAGGTAAAAACATTAATTTTTTTTCTGTGGGGTCCCTCCTTTCATAGTACAGAGCTTATACCAAGGGCCCCTCTACACATTTTGTTTTGTTTTTTTACATCCATGATGGACCTAAACACAAGAGCATTCTCTCCTGTGGTTTCTAGAAGCTGATATTCAGAAGAATTTCTGCCTACGACCATTTAGCACTTATGGTACTGGAAAGCAGTAGCTAGTACAGTGGTAGCTCGGGTTAAGAACTTAATTCATTGTGGAGGTCCGTTCTTAACCTGAAACAGTTCTTAACCTGAGGTACCACTTTAGCTAATGGGGCCTCCAGCTGCCACTGCGCCACCACCTCATGATTCCTGTTCTCATCCTGAAGCAAAGTTCTTAACCCAAGGTACTATTTCTGGGTTAGCGGAGTCTGTAACCTGAAGCTTCTATAACCTGAAGCGTCGGAAACCCAACATACCACTGTATTGGGTTGATTCACCCTAAGGCTCCAAATATGTTCCTTTGTTCAAGAGATTTTAAAATGTTATTCACAGTGATGATACTGGTTGTTATTGGTGCTCTGTCTTTTTACTTGTAGATCGAGAGGATCCAAAATCCCTACAAATGGCAGCAGTACCAAATAAAAAAGAAGGAGATGGATGACAAAAATGGCCATACAAATAATGAGAAGCCCCTTTTTCATGGAACAGCTTTTACATCGATAAAGCTCATAAATGATTACGGGTTTAATCGAAGTTATGCAGGAATGCACGGTTAGTTGATTATAAAAGTGTGGCTTTTGTATGAATGACTAGTGACTCTTCATGTGCCAAACACATTATTCTCTTATGTTTCTATGTATGGGGTTAAAAAGAGAGTGATTGTTGTGCATCAATGTCTGCAGATACATAAACTGTCATTTCAGCATTTAAAATACTCAGTTTTTGTACCTTCCCCATCTGTGATTATTATTTTTATTTAATTTTATTAGTCGTCATTTACTAAAAGTGCTCATCTTGCAGTATTGTAAAAAGGACAAATTGTACCCCACCCTGCTGCAGTGTGTCTGATTATGTCTCTATTATAAAAGAGGATAAAAGGTATAAGTATTCCCTTTCATGGTTACACTTTATGGCTGAAAAGAAAAATTGCAGCTGCTCGAAACTCTGTTTTTGTATTACAAATTTGGCTGCAAACTAGTTATGGCTATTCATTGATTAGGAAGGACTCTTCTCATTCTCAGAGGCTCTCAGAATTTTTGGCTGAGCCTTTATTGCTTGACAAGAGTAAGTGTAATAGTGTTCCCAAGGCAAGGGGAGGCTGCATTGGATAGTAGATTTACTCCTTTTTTACATTAGATTTTCTTTTCTAAGAATTCAGTCATCCCCAAATAGTGCAAGGGTCACTTTTTGCTTTTTAAGGATCTGAGCTGCTTGCTCCTTCTGCACAAGAAGCAAGGTAAAAAGCCTTTCCTTTTCAACAGAGCTCTCTGCAGTACCAGGACAGCTTAGAAACAAGGAGGAGATGATTCCTCTGCCTTCTTTCTGAGCCTCTGCAGAAACAGTGCCTTGCAGAAAGGCAGGAAAAAGCTGTCCCACCCTGCGCCACTTCCCTTAGATGGGCAAATGGCAAGCACAATTGATGGCTTTGCTCCCAAGGTGCATGAACTGAATTCTGCTCACATGGCAGAGCTTAGTTTTGCAAGAGCATCTTGGGATCCAGGCTAGAAGCCCTCTCCTTGGCTCTGGTGAGAGGCAAGTATTTTCTAATTGGTGCGGGATGGGGGGAGGCAATGAAGGAAAGTTGTGTTGCTAGATTATACAGAAAGAAAGCACAGTCAATAGACAAGGTTGAATCCTGGAAGGAGAAAAGCACACCCTTAGGCAGACCTGCCATCTAAAAAAACCCTCTTGTTAGCAGCATCACTGCAATGACTTGTTGTAGTCTGCTAATAGGAAAAGGATACTTCCCCAGTTAAGTGTCTGTTGCTGTTGATACCGATGTGTGTGTTGCTGGGGCCTTTCAAGAGTGAAAGGATAATGGTACTTCGCAATTACTGGCTGCTTTAAACTTTTCATTTATCTTTACAGCTGCAGCATATGGAAATGGAACCTATTTTGCTGTAAATGCCCAGTATTCTGCCTCTGATACTTACTCAAAACCAGAAGCTGATGGGAAAAAGTACATGTACCTTGCTCGAGTACTCACCGGAGAATATTGCCCTGGAGCGCAAGGATTAGTTGTCCCCAAACCCAAAAATGCGGCCGATCCCACTGTTCTCTTTGACAGTGTGACTGATAATGTTTCTAAACCTTCCTTGTTTGTCATTTTCAATGATATCCAGGCATATCCAGAATATCTCATCACTTTTAAGAAGTAAACTTTTCTCTATCTTGCACTTACCCTCATGAAAAGAAGTGCCTCTTGTTATGTAGTAGCATGCCGATACTGTATTACCTGTACATAAATGGATCTGATTACGAAATAAAATGTTGATTTGGGCTACTTGCTGAGTAAAAAACTTTTTTTATTTTAATTCTTGAAGTGGAAAGTTTGGAAGGGTCGAACCTTTTCAGGTTGCTCAGCGTGTTTGAAACTGGGATAAACAATGGACAATTAATTAGGAAAGGTATAAATAAGTTTAGGAGGTGGATAGCATGGCTAAGGAGCAGAGTCAAGGAAGGTAAGAGTTTTTTAGTTTTTGGGTTTTTTTTAGTGAAGCTCCACTTAAAGCACCACTCTCTTTCAAATCAGAACCAGTGAAGGCAGTGAAGGTCCTGTGTGAGTACCTGGAGGCGGTTGGAGGATGGATGGCTAACAGATTGAGGTTGAATCCTGACAAGACAGAAGTACTCTTTTTGGGGACAGGAAGCGGGCAGGTGTGGAGGATTCCCTGGTCCTGAATGGGGTAACTGTGCCCCTGAAGGACTGGGTGCGCAGCCTGGGAGTCATTTTGGACTCGCAGCTTTTCATGGAGGCGCAGGTCAATTCTGTGTCCAGGGCAGCTGTTTATCAGCTCCATCTGGTATGCAGGCTGAGACCCTATCTGCCCACGGACTGTCTTGCCAGAGTGGTACATGCTCTAGTTATCTCTTGCTTGGACTACTGCAATGCGCTCTCTGTGGGGCTACCTTTGAAGGTGACCCGGAAACTACAACTAATCCAGAATGCGGCAGCTAGACTGGTGACTGGGAGCTGCCGCCAAGACCACATAACACCAGTCTTGATAGACCTACATTGGCTCCCAGTACGTTTCCAGGCACAATTCAAAGTGTTGGTGCTGACCTTTAAAGCCCTAAACGGCCTTGGTCCAGTATACTTGAAGGAGCGTCTCCACCCCCATCATTCTGCCCGGACACTGAGGTCCAGCACCTTCAGGCCTTCTCGGTAGTGGCACCTGCCCTGTGAAACGCCCTCCCACCAGATGTCAAAGAGAAAAACAACTACCAGACTTTCAGAAGACATTTGAAGGCAGCCCGGTTTAGGGAAGCTTTTAATGTTTGACAGACTATTGTATTTTAATATTTTGTTGGAAGCCGCCCAGAGTGGCTGGGGAAACCCAGCCAGATGGGTGGGGTATAAATAATAAATTATTATTATTTTTTTTATAATATGCAGTTTTCCTCCCCTCCAAAATCAATTCAACTTTTCATAATCTAAAACTTTCCTCTCTAAATTAAAAGGACAAAGTATTCCAACTAAAAGTCGAAAATGATTTGTTTCATTTGATCCAGGACACGTCACGGACCAGTCCTGAAAATGTGGAGTAACGAACGCTGTTCATGTGTAGATTACATCAGAATAACTGCAGTCAGCCTCTTATGTCTGAGATTAGGGAGAATAATTTTCAGGCAGTGTTAGAAACGGATATGAAAGTTAAGAGCTAAATAGTACCTTAAACTTAGATTATGGGTGCAACAACGGAACGTCTACAAGAATACAAAGCTGAAAATGAATTGCAGCTAAAATGTTATATTCATTTTTCACATGGTCTAGTCCTTCCCCTGCCCACCCCCCTAATATTCCTAAGAGGGTCTCTTCTCCAGTCTTTAGGGAGTAGCTGGATGTGGGGAGGCAGAAAAAGGTCCTTTCCTTCCACTCTGCAGTTTTAATCGGAAATCTTAGGCACAGTTAGGCACAGTTCTGCGCCCAGAGCTCAGAAACTGCCCATGCTAATGAAATTGCCTGTCGCAAAATGCATCTAGAACAATGGGAGTTTCAAACACTTGTTTCCAGGTTTGGGAGGATGTAGTGTGATATTTTGACAGGCATAGACCCCAAACTTCATCATTTTAGAAATTTACTGACCAGCTAACAAGCAAAAAATAATAGCACCAGCATTTTCCTCCAATCAATATATTCTTGATTTACGCTAAGGATCGACCTTGTTGTAAGCAGATTCACATCCCTTTTTCTGGAAATCCTCCGGACTTGCATGTCGCTCAGATCAGGCTTCACTGGCCAACCCAGAAGCTCCTGCAACTTTTAATGAGTGGATGCAGGGAAATATAGTAGTTAATGCAGACTTTGTTTAGTACAAGCTATCCATAGTTTTAAGGGACGCAGGTGGCGCTGTGGGTAAAAGCCTCAGTGCCTAGGGCTTGCCGATCGAAAGGTCGGCGGTTCGAATCCCTGCAGCGGGGTGCGCTCCCGTCGTTCGGTCCCAGCGCCTGCCAACCTAGCAGTTCGAAAGCACCCCCGGGTGCAAGTAGATAAATAGGGACCGCTTACAAGCGGGAAGGTAAACGGCGTTTCCATGTGCGGCTCTGGCTCTGGCTTTGGCTCTGGCCAGAGCAGCGATGTCACGCTGGCCACGTGACCCGGAAGTGTCTCCGGACAGCGCTGGCCCCCGGCCTCTTGAGTGAGATGGGCGCACCAACCCCAGAGTCTGGCAAGACTGGCCCTTACGGGCAGGGGTACCTTTACCTTTACCTTTTATCCATAGTTTTAGGCTGGAATTAGTTGAGTGGTTTTATTTTATAAAATTGCTTGACATTCTCTTAGAGATGTGCCCCAGTTATCCTAGTGGAAGAACCAATACTGGTTACAATACCAGGACCGGAGACTGTTTTATGAAGACATGTTTAAAGGTAAAGGTAAAGGTACCCCTGACCGTTAGGTCCAGTCAAGGACGACTGGGGTTGCGGCGCTCATCTCGCTTTATTGGCCGAGGGAGCCGGCATACAGCTTCCAGGTCATGTAGCCAGCATGACTAAGCCGCTTCTGGCGAACCAGAGCAGCGCACGGAAACGCCATTTACCTTCCCACCGGAGCGGTACCTATTTATCTACTTGTACTTTGATGTACTTTCGAACTGCTAGGACATTTTAGTTCAGTCTATTTAAATTAAGGCTCCAAATAAACACCCCAATTTCACAAAACCACATTCACGTGATTTATTGTAATCAACAGGAAACATGAACTTAAAAATCATCACATTGTATTCAACACAACAATGTTCCATCAGTACAAGGACTTCTTTGTGTTCTCCCCCACCCCACACCCTTCACATTTGTTCTGGGTTATTCTCAACTATCCAGAGCAGATTTCGGGGCACTCAGCAGGAGGAAAGGGGAGAAATGTCCTTGCCCTAGTGATAATCATTGCCCCAGTGTACAAATTAATTTGAATGCAGCCCAGAATTGAACAAACTGTAGACACTTAAAGATGGATCTTCATATTTATACATATGAAATCACAGTTGCCCACATGGGATTAATAAAACTTGTTACTCAGTCTATAATTGTTTTCTTAATTGCATAGGGGCATTTTTAATTTGTTTAAAATAACTAAACAAATCCGTAAATCATTTTGCGGGATTCCGGAATGCATTTAAACTACACTTCAGGAGCAGCTGTCAATCTTGCGCTCTCTCTCTCTCTCGGCTGCGCGCTCTTCCCTTGCCGTTACCAGCAACTGGCACTCCAATAAATACATGTTCTACCCAGAGGTAGAACACGAAATTAAAATGATTTTTTTTAATAAAAAAAGGCGATGCGGGAAGAAAAGTCTGAAAGCTCTAACGATGAGGACGTGGAAAACTCTGCTCCAACGTAGTGTGAATAATATCCATCTATGATACAGCTCTCCAGTTACCGTTTGGGGGCACCAGCCTCCGCTTTGGTCGGCTGTTTTTTGCCTCTCTCCTTTTTAGCCTTTTTAGCAGCCGAATATCTGATTCTACTTTACACTCCAGCTGTCACTGGTTTGCTCGGGTTTCTTCCTGGAAAACACCGGAGGCAAGGAAGGGGTGGCCAGGGTCGGGTTGGAGTCGGAGGGAACCACCCACCGGCCCTTCCCTTTTCCCCAATATCGCGTCACAGCCAAGAAAAAGCTCGGGAGCGGCGCCCATATAGGAAAACGAAAATGAAAGTGGCGGCTCCTCGGCCACTCTCGGTAACATGGCGGACGGGAGGAGGCCCTTGTCTCCATTCGCCGTGCGGGTGCAGGCGGATTGGGGGACCCCAGAACCCCCCAAACAGCTGAGAAACAAACTTTTGCTCTACTTCCAGAGCCGGAAGAAGTCGGGAGGCGGAGAGTGTGAGATCCAGCTGCAATCCGGGCAGGTCTTGGTTTGCTTTGCTAAGGAAGAAGGTAAGAGAGAGAGGGGGGGGGGGGGGGAAAGAAAAAAATCCCCTTCTTTTCCTGGGACTGGTGTTCCCCCTCGATGCATTTGTAGGACGCTTGCAGAAAGTAGCTTTGCAGCTTTCGTGGGAGGGAAGGGGAGCAAGTTGTTATGTGCCTTTAAGGGACCCCTGACCATTAGGTCCAGTCATGACCGACTCTGGGGTTGCGGAGCTCATCTCGCTTTATTGGCCGATGGAGCCGGCGTACAGCTTCCAGTCATGTGGCCAGCATGACTAAGCCACTTCTGGCGAACCAGAGCAGCACACGGAAACGCTGTTACCTTCCCGCTGGAGCGGTACCTATTTATCTACTTGCACTTTGACGTGCTTTCGAACTGCTAGGTTGGCAGGAGCAGGGACCGAGCAACGGGAGCTCACTCCGTCATGGGGATTTGAACCGCCGACCTTCTGATCAGCAAGTCCTAGGCTGTGTGGTTTAATCCAAAGCGCCACCCGCGTCCCCCTAAGTCTGTAGCTAAGCCTAATAACGTAAAAGTGAAACCCCTGGCAATCCTGACAGAAGCTGTCTTGTGATTAACCAGGGGCAAGAGTCCAGCAAGTGGCCTGTGAGATAGAAACAGCTCTACTAGACAGGAGTAGTACAGCACAAGGGAAATATGGATTATGGGGGGCAGCTGGTGTGAGGGGAGGGATATTATCCTCTGGGACATCTTTGTGCTCGCTAAGGAACAAAGGCTGAAAATGTGTCCCTTCTTTCGTCGTTATGTAGACATACATAAAACAGTTGTGTTAATTAAAATGAAAAACAAACAAATGTACCAATAACCACCTTTACTCTCTGACTATCCCCTACTCAGCAAATTGAAGGGGGAGAAAGAGATAAAGAACCACAAAAGGAAGGAAACTGGGGCGTTAGCCACAAGATACATAGAGAAATAAGCAAAACAAAATAATTGAAAGTCAAAGAGGTTTCAGACTAGATATGACTACATACCCCCACACCAATATAATTCCATTAGTTCTGTGCCTGTTGAGTTCAGAATTTTATCATGTGGTGGAGTTGATTGCATCCCTGTTGGATTAAAGAATTCTATCCCCAGATCAGGATTTATCACCCCAAATTCCATTGAAACTGATGTTTGACCTTTGGTGTCTGGTCACTCAAAATAGGAAGGCTTGCTCACATCAGTCATGAGTCCAAATACTAACTGTGGAATTAAAGAAGATACACACCTTATTTATTTTGGCATGGAGAGGGATCGCTTAGTCATTATGAAACTGACTGCAAACAAAACTGCTTGGTCCTTTCTCTTTGCTGCCTGAACATAGCCATGAACATTTCTAGAATCTCTACAGCGACAGGGAGCCAAAGACCCTCTAGACTCTGGCCCCTATCAGCTCCAGTTAGGATGGCCCATGTTCCATGTGGATGATGGGAGTTGTAGTCTGGCATCTGGATGGTTGCAGGTTCTCCCATGCCTAACCAAGGAGCAGTAAGCCAGCATGGTGGTCACTCTGTTATCATGATGACAGTAATTTATTTTTTTGTTTCAGTGAGGCAAAGGGTTCTTTCCAAAGAGACCCATGAACTTGACCTAGAGGGAAAAGGAACATTGAAGCTGGTGGTCACACAGCATGAAAAAACGGCCAAAGAAAATGTGCCTAAGAAGGAAACTGATCTTCATCAGGTATTAAGGCAATATTTGACCTGGTGGAATCTAGAGCTCTGAAGCCAAGATGTTCACCAAAGCAACAAATCAATATACTGTTGTTCTCTTTTTAGGCTTCCAGGGGAGAAGACGTGACAGAAGAGACTGGTATGGTGGTTCTCTTTCAGTATCATTATCATGCCAGGGGCAGGGGTGGGTGGGCTTTCCTATCCCTAGCCAAAGGTGGGGTGGGTATTTTTTGTTCTGTTTTTACAGAAAGAAAGCCCAGGCAAGCCCACTGAGGCCACTATTCTCTCCTCCTACTTCCAAGCCAATGATTTATATATATGTAATGATGATACTCACCCTGTCATCTGGGGCTCGGACCACATTCTTTGTGACACACACACACACACACACACACACACACACACACAATTTCTCTGGTGATGGTTCTCAAAAATAAGGAAGCAAGATGCAAAAGCAGCTCCACAGACAGCTAGAACTGCAACAAAATGGGGTGCCTTTTATGTTCTGGGAACTTGTAGCCTGGAAAGAAACAATTGGAACATTTCCAGAGCAATAAAAAAAAGGTGGGTGGGTGGAGTGGGGCTTCCCACTTTCAGAGCAAGGATAGAAAAATTTTGTGCTTCGCCAGTTTCTTCCATGTAAAAAATAAAATAAAATCTGCAGCCCAGATGAATTATTATTATTAGTATTTATTCATTCATTCATTTAATTTCTGTACCGCCCTTCATCTGAAGATCACAGGGTAGTCTACTGTATAAAAACATGAAATACCTACAAATACATTCCATCAGGGCTTTTTTTCAGCTGGAACTTGCTGGAACTCATTCCGGCACCTCTCAGGTGAGCGCCATTGCCATTCTAAGAGAACGAGGGAGGCATTCATGGTGAGTTCCGGTACCTCTTTTTCTAGAAAAATAGCACTGCATACCACAAACACATTAACTTCTTACTTAATTTCTGACTCTTCAAGAGACATGCTTTTTTCAGGATTTATTTACTAACAATCACAGAATTCTGATCAATACAGTAAGTTTCTTTTTCTTCCTTTAGTTAGCTTCTGCCCAGTAATTTGGTGATTTATTCTGGTTTGATGTGAGCATAGTTCCCTCAGTAAACATTATGGGCTTGGGTGGAAGCATATTAATGGCTGCTGGAACAGTATTTAACACCACCTTACACAAAAAAAGAAGAGGATGTAGATTAAGATTAAATCCCAGAAAAATAGTTGGCACACTGTTCTGTCTATGCTGACAAACACTGAGTAGTTGCATATTTTACTTGTTTTTTTCTCAAATCAGATGTGCAGCGAGACTTGCAAAAAGAGGGCATCGAAGCAAACAGATCAGCACATGAAACTCCCTGTCACAAGGAGGATAATCTCACCAAATCCCACACCTCTTCCCGTGTCATTCTTGAAAATGTTGAGGAATATTTTGAGAAGCCTGATGTCTTAAATCTGTTGGTAGAGAATATCAGTGGACTCTCAGAAGGAAGTGATTTTGAGATTGAACTGATAAGTGAGAGAAATGCTGCAGTGATAACCTTTCAGCAAAGTATCGGTAAGAAATGGTAACTTCGTGTTGCTTGGTAATTTCACATTGGGAGAATTGTTGGCATTGATTCCTTTTAAAACAATTCCATTAAAATACCTGTGAAGTTCACATACTCTCGGCTTCTCAGGTTACTGGTCTGTTTTTGGAGCGTTCAAAATAAAAGCTTGATCCTAACTGTAGTTAAAAGTTTATGTAAATGACCTTTCCCAACTTGGTGCCCTCCCCATACTTTGGTCTGTAATCTTAATCATACCTGGCCATTGGGCTATACAGGCTGGGGGTGATGGGAGTTGTATTCCAGAACATCTGGACTACAACAGGTTGAGGAAAGCTGGTGTAAAGACATGTTTGCCAAACAGTTTCTTTCCAGAAGTATTCCAAACTGCACACTTTCCCAATTCCGTTCCTCTGAATTCTTAATTAATGGTTAGTCCACTCCTTTCCATTTCAGTGTAAAAGTCTTTGCTTGTCACTACGCTGCTCAGTTCCCATACTTCCATGGCTCTTCACTTTTGTTACATTCTTAACAGAGGTAATTTGAATTTTCATTTGGATGTAGCATTGCTCAGTATTTTAGCACTGGCTGAAGGAAAGAGTGAAAGGCAAAACTCGGTCACGGAAGGAAATGGCAACGGTAACGGGAAATGGAGCGGTGACATAAGAATTGACTCTTTTGGGGAAAGTGTATCTAGTTCAGTATTCTTTTTCTGAGCAGGTGTACGCAGCACGCCCACAGATGTTCATCCAGCCCCTTTCCCCCCCAACTTTCAGTTTTAGATTACTCTGTTCATGGCAGATAAAGGGTAAAGGGACCCCTGACCATTAGGTCCAGTCGTGACCGGCTCTGGGGTTGCGGCGCTCATCTCGCTTTATTGGCTGAGGGAGCCGGCGTACAGCTTCCAGGTCATGTGGCCAGCATGACTAAGCCACTTCTGGCGAACCAGAGCAGCGCATGGAAACGCCGTTTACCTTCCCGCTATTTATCTACTTGCACTTTGACGTGCTTTCGAACTGCTAGGTTGGCAGGAGCAGGGACTGAACAATGGGAGCTCACCCCATCACGGGGATTCGAACCGCCGACCTTCTGATCGGCAAGTCCTAGGCTCTGTGGTTTAACCCACAGCACCACCTGCGTCCCTAAATAATCAATTATTACTCTTATTCTTGTCTTGGTCATGCCTTGGTTCCTGATTTCTTTGCACTGTCTTCGGTTGCTCTTTAAAGAGGAACAAAGGGTAGCACTGAGGAATCTGAGCCTCACTGAGTAAGGTTGTAAGGCTGCAGGACCACTCAGGGACATGCGAATTCAAAAAATCTGTAGGGATTGGCTTGCCTTTCTAAAGATGAAGTGGCTGAAGGTTTTTCCTTTTCTTCCAGAAAAATAAGGCTTTGCTGCTGCTAGAGGCACCAGCTTGGTTGCCCTCAGCCCCTTTGTAATTTTGGATAGAATGGAAACAACATTGTGCTATGATGTAGCATTATCTGGCAGCCAGTGTGGTGTAGTGGTTAAGAGCTGTAGTCTCGTAATCTGGGGAACCGGGTTCGCGTCTCCGCTCCTCCACATGCAGCTGCTGGGTGACCTTGGGCTAGTCACACTTCTTTGAAGTCTCTCAGCCCCACTCACCTCACAGAGTGTTTGTTGTAGGGGAGGAAGGGAAAGGAGAATGTTAGCCGCTTTGAGACTCCTTAAAGGGAGTGAAAGGCAGCATATCAAATCCAAACTCTTCTTCTTCTTTTTGGTGGTGGGGCATAATAATTGCTCCTGTTGGTGACCTCAGCTGTTTTGTTTTTAAAGCTAAACTTACCTGAAATTTCTTAAGATTCCTATCCCCCCTGTCCCATGCGCCAAACCAGTTTTGAGCAACAACAACAACAACAACAACAACAACAACAACAACAACAACAACTGTGGATGACAGTAACATCTGTGAATGATCACAGTAGAGCAAGAAATAATTGCCTGATACGACGTTTGCCTTTTCTTTTCAGATGCTGCAAATTTTGTATCCCAGTGTCACAGGAACATCAGGTTTAAAGAATTCAAAATTAGTGCCAAGCTTCTTGAATTGACGCAGATGATCAAAGTTGAAAATATCCCATCAGGAGTACCCAAAGATTATTTAACTCTCTATTTTGAAAGTTCAAAGCATGGAGGAGGACAAGTGTCTAGTATTCAAATGTCGCCTGAGGAGAATTCAGCCATTGTTACTTTTTGTGACCATCAAGGTAGTATATTCTATTTTTGTAGGTGACTGAGGGGGGAAAAAATCACTAGTGGCATGGCTCAAAAGCAGGAGCTCTGTTAATGGCTTCTTGGAGATTGAGGCATTGATAGATTTTAAGGTCATAAAATAATCACAACTGCCATTCACAAGTCAAAGGAAGAACTGTACTGTATTGGTAATCCAAATGGCAGGATCAGCAGGGGAGGTAGCACAAGAATGGTGATGAACCATAGGCCTGCAAAGTTTTAACCTTCCAAGCCTTCCAGGGCACCTCCGAGCATGTATTATGGCAGGCATGGGGTACCTTTTCTGGCCAGGAGGGCCAGGTTCTTATCAAATCCTATCCTCATGGGCTAAAGTTGACAAGTGGGTGAGGCTGCTTGCGTGTCCATCACCTCACCTTGCAATGATGTCAGGTGATTGGGCCCTTGAAAGCACCATGCACAAAGCATGGACTTCAAAGCATCACGCAGGGCTTGCGAAGAGCCCTGTAGCTGCTTTGAAGCACCTGGGGCTTTCTTTTCACCTGCAGGTAGCTTTCCTGTGGAGAACTCAACTGTGTGGCCCATCCTGCAGTCTTCAGCTCTATTGTACGTCAGCTGGCTCTCCTTTGCCTCTGTGCTACTGGAGGCACACTTTAAGGGTCACAGTTGTGCTTTGGCAGCTGCATATCTATGCCCCCCCCCATAGAATAATATACTACTGGAATCGTTCCTCCACTTCTTTCAGTTTGGATTAGGCCTGTTTGCTGAATCTGTTGAGCCAGAGCGTTCTGTTTACCACAGACTCTGACACAGAGAAGTGCTTTCTCTTCCAGTTGTGATCTATTAAGAACAACTCAGTGCTTTCTTTCAGCTTTTGAGCAGAGAACATTACATAAGAATAACAATAATTTATTATTTATACGCCACCCATCTGGCTGGGTTTCCCCAGCTGCTCTAGGCAGCTCCCAACAGAATACAAATGCAATAAAATATCAAAATTCCTGATACAGGGCTGCCTTCAGATGTCTTCTAAAAGTCTGGTAGTTGCTTTTCTCTTTGACATCTGGTGGGAGGGTGTTCCACAGGGCAGGTGCCACTGCCAAGAAGGCCCTCTGCCTGGTTCCCTGTAACCTCACTTCTCGCAGTGAGGGAACCGCCAGAATCCCTCGGAGCTGGACCTCAGTGTCTGGGCAGAACAATGGGGATGGAGACGCTCCTTCAGGTATACTGGACCAAGGCCGTTTAGGGCTTTAAAGGTCAGCACCAACACTTTGAATTGTGCTCGGAAACATACTGGGAGGGTACATTGCTTATAAGAGAGTGAGAGAGACAGTAGTTCCCCCTGTCGCCAGTTGATTTATTTCTCGAAACTTCATCTTCTATCAGTGGCTACATATTTCTAGAACATTTCATGATAATAGTTTCCTGGTTTCTTACTGACTCATACTAGAACTGCAAGGAAAGGTGGGGAGGGGAATCAGTTATTAAGTCCCCTCACCAGCAGCAGTGCTTTCAGCTAACCCAACAAAATGGTTTAATTTCAGCTAATCCAAGAAAAGGATTTAATATGAGCTGAGAATCAGAACCTGCTCAGTCCACTGCTCAGTCACAGAAATATAACCTTTGAGCATGAGTGTTTCTTTCACTACCAAGTTGCTAACAGTCGTGTTTAGGAGAACAAAGGAGAGAGTTTGTGAACAAAAGCAGCACGAAAGGCAATAAAAAGGTTGTGTTCATCTCACAGTTATCCAGGAACTGTGGTTTATAGTTGAGCCAGTTGTGCTCACTTTGCTTTTCCATGCTTTCACTGTAAGGAAACAAACCATGAACTGTTTCTGTAACGATTACAAGCCATTGGGTATACTTTCAAGTCATTTCTGAGGCAGCCATCTTTGAGTGGCATTTGCGGGATTTGGTAGAATATTAAGTGTGTTTTATTTTAATCTTTTCCTTTTTTCCTTTTTTTAGCTGTGCAGGCAACATTGGAAAAGCAGCATTTTTTTGGCAATCAACCAGTTTCAGTTTATCCATACTACGGTTCTTTAGATATGGTTTTGTATGGAAAGGAGAGGGCTGAAATCAAGATGCCAGACCCCGTCAGAGTCCCCTTAGATCCTTATATCTGGCAGTTTCTACAGGGGAAGGACGGCCTGGTCCAAGAAATAAATCAAGAAATGGCAAAGTGTCACAGTGAGCTAACGTGGCCTCAGGCGACTTGCAAACAGCCAGAAGTTGTGATGCACCCTTCAGCTGCCTTATCTAAACAAGGAAGGTCAATGAGGGAACTGATCAAGACGTGGAAAGATAAAATTTCTATGGAGTTTACACGCATCATGTCCAAGTTCAAGGCTGTTCAATGCAAAACCATCCCAGCAGCATGGCCTGCCATAGAAAACAATTTGATAAAGGATGTTTTGGCAATTTGGGATGTTTCCAAAGAAACAGTTACCCTCGCCGGTTTTGTATTTACTGTGGACAGTGTGAAGAAATCGATAAATGAATACATGGAAAATTTGACCAAAGATGCAGAAAGAGCTAAGCAAACTATATGTGAAACTTTGGCAGTTACCCCGGGGAAGTATGCTGTTTTGCATCAGGTTTTGCTTGAAGAGAATGTCTATAAAGAGAACCCAGACCTAAAGTTCTCTTACAATACATCAGCTGAGATGGTGCAGCTGAGTGGAATGGTTGCGGAAGTCTATAAGATGAAATGTTCCCTACAGGAGAAGCTGTATAACATAAAGGAGAAAAAAGTCAACACCCCCCCTGCAATATTTCAATTCCTACAGCATGCAAATAGCAGAAAGGTAACAGTGATCTTATTTGGTGCAAATACAATTAATGCCTCCTATGAACTTCAATATGATTCTGTAGCATTATTTGGATATCTTGATGACAATCTTTTGAAAGCAGAGGAGCAAATGATGAAAAACCTAGCTCATAAATCTATTACTTTGATGAACCGTGAACTCGTCAACAAAAGGGAATGGAAAGAACTCACTGAGCGATTGCATAAGAAGCACAATTCTGTTGCGGTAGCTTTCGTAATTGATGTTTGCCTCACTTTGGAAGAAGAGGCCAAAGTAACTATTGCTGGTTATACAAAAACTGTAGTAGATGTTTATCAGGTGCTTTCTGACTTTGTTGAAAAAAACACACAAATTCGAAAAGTAATTCCTGCCAAGGCTGTGGCCGTTGTGCAGTTTATGGAGAAGGAAAAGGGCAAGGTTTGGCAGAACCTGAGGAAGAATGGTCTGAAAATCAATTTTGGGCAGCAAACTCAGGAGAAGAATATTATCCTGAGTGGGCCTAGAGCAGATGTGATGAAAGCAGCTGCTGTGATTGAACAAGAGCTGTCTTTACTGCATTTTGTTATCGTATCGTTTGATAAACCGGGAGTGAAAAATTTCTTCAAAACCCGAGAACTTACCTACATTACTGAAGCAAAGCAAACCTTTCACTGTTTGATCAGGTTGCAGAAAGAAGGAGAAGATAAAGGAAACTTTGATGAAAAACTAGGGCACCCTCACGCTAAAATAATTTTAAAGCATGGTATTGTGGTAGAGGCTTATAAGGGTGACTTGACCCGTTCCTCAGTTGACGTTGTGGTCAATGCATCTAATGAAGACCTGAAGCACATTGGTGGCCTTGCAGATGCCCTCTTAAAAGCGGCCGGCCCACAGCTACAAAATGAGTGCGATGACCTAGTCAGAAAGCATGGACGTTTGAAGCCTGGCCGTGCAGTTAGAACACATGCTTGGAATCTGCCATGTAAAGAATTGATACATGCAGTTGGGCCGAGGTGGAACAGTTCAGAAAAAGAAAAATGTACACGACTGTTAAAGGAGGCCGTGAAGCGAAGCTTAAACCTGGCAGAAACGTATAACCATCGCTCCATAGCCATCCCTGCCATAAGCTCTGGGATTTTTGGGTTTCCATTAGAAGAGTGTGCCCATACCATTGTAACATCCATTAAGGAACACTTGGAAGAAACCACTGAGAGTGGCTGCCTGAAACAGATCTGCCTTGTGGATGTGTCAGATAATACAGTCCAGGCTCTTGCTGATGCTTTGAATGAAATATTCGGAGAGGGGTCACCCAAAACCAAATTACTGCCCAAACCCAAATTACCGCTCAGTCAGCCCAAGGAAATGGGAGAAAACGTTCATGTGGTGACTTCTGCTGAAGGTGTGAAACTGATACTTGAGGAAAAAGGCATTGAAGATGCGACGGTAAGCATGTGAAATGACCCACAAAGCATTTTTCCAAATGCATGTTGAACTTCTCTTTTTGCATTTAAATAGACAATTACAAATTAATTTGAATTGTAAAGCTCTTGTTAAAACAGGCGTGGCCAGCAGAGTGCCCTCCTCATACAAGTCCCTGCAGCTCTGACCAGTGGACATGCACCGCTTGAGAGTTCAACAACATTTAAAGGGCACCATACTGGTTACCCCTAGGAGATTTTTAAACTGGGTTGTCCAACATGGCTCCTGGAGGCACACATTCAGAAGCTTTCCATGGTACCCAGAGGATATCCTCTGTGCTGAAATTAGGCTTGAAAGAAGCATACTGTTTTATTATCCATCCATCCATCCATCCATTGCATTTATATACTGCCTTTCTGCCAAGGCACAGAAGGTGGCTTACAATTTTAAAGGGCTAAAACAAGTGATACAACGTTTGAGGTTGGCTGAGGGAGGAGTCAATCTGACTGGAGCAGGGCCTGAAGTTGTCTGTACCTGCCTCCCTTTGCCCTCTTCTTCCTCCTCAAAGGGCAGATGGCATATTGTAGCCATTAGAGTAGGTTGTTGTCAGGGTGGACGTAATAATGATAACAGTTCTTTCGTTTTGCAAACATGCCTATTTGCTCCAAAAACCAAAATGTCATCCTTATGTTCCATGATTTACAAGGCTGTTTTCCTTAAAGAGATGATGACTTGGAATCAGAGATTTGCTTTACTATGTTTGGTTTAGAAAAAAAGCAGCCCATATGACCTGGGGAAAGGGAACAAAAGACTACAAATTGCATTTATTTTATGCCAAACCAATACAAAATAAGTGCATGGTGTTTCAGTGATCTCATCCACAAATAAAAAATAGCTTTGCATGATAATGATGATTAAAAACCTGGTGTTTACAAATATGATGGTTTGCTTGTTGTGGATATTCCTGCTCAAATTGGACTACTGAATAATAATTTACGATGGTCATCTGTGACCGATGACAACATAATAATGTCTTGCTGGCTCTTGTCTGTGATCCAAGAGTGGTCAGATGCCCCTGGAAAATTTAAAAGCAAGGCATGACTATCTGTGGCTTGATATATGTAACCCCCTTGCAAGTATTTTTATGAGTGTTATGGTTACAGACCGACGTTGTCGTGAGCAGTATTGGAACTGATCTGAAGCTTGGTGTGGGTCCACTTTCCAAGGCTGTGCTGCAGAAGGCAGGACCAATGCTCCAAGCCCAGTTTGATCAAGCAATCCAAAACCAAGGTGCTCAGGGCAGCTGTGTGATCCAAACAGGCGGATATAACCTGGCCTGCTCCATTGTGCTCCATGCCATCATTCCCCAATGGGATGCCGGAAAAGGACCTGCAATTCAGGTAATTGCTTCATACCCTTGACCACATTAATTGTAGTGGAATGTAAAATACACAAGTCCTATGTTCCCCCACCCCACCCCAGGGACTCACAACAGCCCCAGCTAAGACGATCTTGCAAGTAAAGTGGTCCTGAGTTGTTTTGGGGATTTATATACAATCAAACTTTGGTTCCTGAACGGCTTAGTTGCCGAACATAGTGACTCCCAAACACCGCAAACCCAGAAGTAAGTGTTCCAGTTTGCAAACATTTTTTGGAACATCCGACGCGGCTTCTGCTTGAGTGCAGGAAGCTCCTGCAGCCAATCAGAAGCTGCTCCTTAGTTTTCGAATGATTTGGGAGTCGAACAGACTCCCAGAACGGATTAAGTTCAAGAACCAAGGTACCACTGTACTAATAGCAACACCTTGAACTTGGCCCTAGCAAATGGGCAACCACTGCAGATCTCTTGAGCACAGGTGCTGTATGCTGGCAAGGCCTCGATCCTGTCAGCAATAGTACAGCAATCTGCGCTAACTGCAGCTTCCAGGTGAATTGCAAGGGAAGCCCCACATAATAGAGCACATTGCAGTAATCCAGTCTTGAAGCATCTGGTGCATTGACTACTGTGGCCAAGCAGATGCATTAATTAGAGTTGGTGAAAGGCACTTTTAGCCACAGAAGCTACCTGAGCCTTTGGTGACAGAGATGCATTCAGAAGCACCCCAAAACTGTGAGCCTGGTAGTGTGGGCCATGCTGAGCTAGGCGGACCAGTGGTCTAAATATGTGGCAGTTTCCCATGAACCTTTCCAATGTTGCTTGAAGCACCTTTTCCACAGCCTACCTCTGGCTACTAGAACTGAAGTGTTTGAAGCAATGGAGTATTATGAGTTAAGGTTGGGGTACCTAGCTTGGCACTGGGTTTGAACATGCCCTTAATGGTATATTGATAATGCACACAAGGAGGAGGCAGATGTTCTGGCTTGAATGGCTAAAAATCATATCTGAAGATACCTGGGTGTATATTTTACAGAAGCTTAAGGATATTGTGAGAGAATGCCTGGAGAACACTGAACAGCTGTCGTTGAGCTCTGTCTCCTTCCCAGCGCTTGGAACAGGAGGTTTTCACTTTCCAAAATCTGAAGTTGCTAAATTAATGTTTGAGGAGGTGCTTCAATTCAGTAGCAGGAAGAATTTGAAGTCCCTTCAGGAAGTTCGCTTTCTCTTGCATCCAAATGATAAAGACAACAAACAGGTAATGTGATTGCTTTCCTGTCTTAAATTGTTCCAAATGTTGGTTTGCAAATACTATACTTCATAATATTAAGTCATTTTTTTGTCTCCAGTTCTAGAACTGTGTTCTGTTCCTACACTGGGGGGGGGGGAGGGTGTCGGGTCTCAGAAACCTTGTGGGTAACGCTTTGGTTTTCTTTCTAGGTCTTCTCACAAGTGTTCTCTCAAGCTTCTGGGATTTCCAGGGGTGTGCCCCCGAGTGATGGAGACAGCACAGGCAAGTTGACTTGTTCAGTTGCAGCCGAATTCTGATCTCTCTGGCCCTCTTTGATGATGGATAAACAGCTACATGTGAAAATGAATTTGGACTGTGGCTCTGGGGGAGGGATTTTAACCCCATTTCCCTTTCCTCTTTTGAAATTGCCTACCTCTTAGGGAGCTAAGAGGAGCTTCAGTCAGGGAAACAGGAAAGAATTGTTGGCTCCTACTTCCCCACTCCAAATTACCTCTCTTCAGAAGCTGCTACAGTGCTACCTCAGTTCTCGAACAAAATCTGTTCCAGAAGCCTGTTCGGCTTCCGAAACTTTCAAAAACCGAGTCGTGGCTTCCCATTGGTTGCAAGAGCTTCGTGCACATTCGGGTTCTGAAAAATGTTCAAAAACGGAAGCATTTACTTCTGGGTTTTCGGCGTTTGAGAACCGAAACGTGTGACAACGGAGGTGTTTGGGAACCAATGTTCCACTGTATTAATATTTTTAAAAATTGTGTTAGTTTCTGGTTACTGATCTTTGTGTTGCTTCAACCTTCATCTTTTGTAGCAAAATGAACAGTTTTCTGCATTGGTTAAATTCTCCTGCTTCTTTGTTCACACTCAGGTTTCTTTGGGCCTGTTTCAACCCCTAGTTTGGGAATTCATGAAATGCAGATTGGATCAGTTTTATTTCAAATAGTAACAGGAGACATCACAAAGGAAAATACAGATGTAATTGTAAACTTAACAAATTCAACATTTGATTCCAAAACAGGTACTGAATTTCAGTTAATTTATCTATTGTCTTGAATTTATGTTGATGATGATTTAACTGGGAAACAGGAAAAAGCATTTTAATATGCAAACACGTTGCTGGATACGTGTGTGTATGTTTGCGACATCCACTCAGATAGCTGTAAAATGGGATCAGAATATGGATTTTATCTAGCGTCACTATACTACACTGGTTCAAACTATAGTATACCTATAATGCAATGTCTAATGTGATTTCTGACAAGTTTGACATGTAAGTTATAGAGATGTAATTTTAAGCATTTGTTGGTGTTTGTTGGTGTTACTTGCAAAAGTGAGCTGAGTTTTGAATAGCTTTTAATAAACTGTCTCCCTCTGATTTTTGAAGGTGTCTCCAAAGCAATTTTGGAAGGTGGTGGACCTCAAGTTGTAGCAGAGTGTGCGCTACATGGTATGACACAACAAACGGTCCGATTCAGTTAGATAATATTTAAAGTTCTTTCATAGAGAGGAACTGCTCATGTCTCATTGTAGATTTGATTGTTTCCTAATCAGCTATTATAGGGAGTGGGGTTATTGGGGCTAGATGAATCGTTATGCTGTATAATATGCAGTTGTAATCTGTAGTTTCTCGGTGCTGGGAAGATTCTAGTTATCACAAGATGTGCATTGGCACATTCCCAACTAGAAGGATGTTGCATGCTAGCACGAGAAGCAGAATACTGTTGCCTACTGCATAATACTTAAAAAGTATAATGGGGAGGGATGCAGTTTGTATGATTGTACCCACACTTGAGTTGACCTGCCTTTTGGGGGACATCTGCTGACAGAGGAGAAAGTGTACGTTATGCATCAGGGATAACCATTCTCAATTCCCTAAATATGATCTGGATGGGGCATCTCATGTCCTTTTTCCAAAGAGCTCTGGATATTATACACTTGTTTCTCTTATCTTCCTTTTCTTCTCTTTCAAAAACATAAACCAGTGTGCAATAGCATGCAGCTGAAAAAAACCATCTAGGAGGAAAGTAATCTTGATACACAATAGGGTGATCTATTACCAAATCTTTGTGTTGTAGGGCATAGCTTTTAATGAAAAGTAAGTTTTATCTATGCATGCAATGCTTTTGGATCCCAGTTTTCTGCTATTTTGTGGCAGGCCATGGATAGCCATTTTCAAAAGTCTGGTGACTTAGGCAATTTTCAGCAGATTTGCCAGGGATCTCTTGGCATACTCTTCTTTTGGCTAGAAAATCTGAAGTCAATCAAATGCTAAGAGATGTCTGTAATAACACAGGGCCCACCATACACCATACGTTTTGATCGACCTTGGTAGCCAATGTTATTTGTGGTCATTGCCTTTCCCTTCCACAAGTTCTCTTAGCATGCACAAAGGATTTGGTGGGGTTGGGAAGCAACCTCTCAGTTTCTGTGTGGCTTTAGAGACACTGGGAAGCAGCTTCTAAGTGACTCCCAAACCCAGTGGTACACAAATTCCAACTGACTTTGTGGCAGGTGGGTGGGATGGCCAGGCTCAATCTCACACTTTGTATTTTGCTGTGGACTGCTTCTGATCTCTCTTTGGCAGCTTCTGACCTTTCCTAACTCCTGGCGCTGAATGTGAGTGAGCCTGGTACAAAATGAAATGTATGTTCTCTGTGCACATAGCCGGAAAATGTATTGGAGGTATCTACCCAGCATTCAAAGGGACCCCCCAAAATATGGGCAATGTGCAGAGAAAACCCGCCTTGCTTGAGACAATGAAGGGCAGACAGTTGCCAGAAAGAGATTCCTAGTTGGTGCTGGCCACCTGTAGACCATCTCTTTCGACCTGCTAATATTTGTAATCTATGCCAAAGGCATTTCATTCTGCAATATGTCATTCACTGACAATGAACAACTACTGGGAGTTTAGACTTGTGTTGATTAAGTATGAATATACAGGTTGTCATCCTTTTTTCTTTCTTTTTTTTAGGCTCACAGTCTCACAATGGATTTATAACAACACAAGCTGGCAATCTGGTCTGTAAGAAAATAATCCACCTTGCGCCCAATTCTGGTACCAAAAATCAGATCTCCATAGTGCTCCATGAATGTGAAGCAAATAAGTATACATCTGTTGCCTTCCCTGCAATTGGAACAGGTTTGCAAATAAGGTTTCATTTAAGGAGTGAAGGGCAGAATTCTAGTGGAAAGTTTCACCTATTCTTAGGTCACTGTCGTTAAGGCATTTGAGTTCCTGGAATAGATTTCAAAGGCAATGCTAGTGGGCTGGCTGCCCATACACTGCCAGGCCAGGTTCAAGGTTCTTGCATTAATTCACAAAACTTTAACCAACTTGGATGCAGGATACCTTAAGGATCACCTGCACAGTTCATATCCACCAAGAGCCACATGTTCAATATTGCTCGATCATGCAGGCAATGCTGGGATCTTGAAATATCAACAGAATGTCAAAATAACAAATAACTGATGAGAACAAAGGTCCACATTTAAAGCAGCATAATAAATGGAAAAACACCATAGTCTCTTAAACATAGAAGATTACAATCAAAAATACAATACAATACTAGAAATAAATTAGGGCTGCCAACTCCACCCCACCCACGCTTTGTTCCTGTGCCCTCCAAGAACTGTATGACAGGCAGAACTTCAGCGTTAAAACCTTTTCGTAGCATGGAAATGCACTGGTGGAAACAACTTCACATTTTGAATTTCTGCCTCATATTGCTGCTGTCCAAGGCACGGGAGCCTTGTGTGGGGAGGACTAGGTGGCAACATCATTCCTTTTCCTTTCATTCTGTTTGGCACCATTGCTTTTCTGCTGTGCTTTCCCACCTCCTCTTTCTAGAAATGACAGAGCCGCACAGAGGGTTGCTGCAGCCATAAGGGTTCGCACACTTGCATTCTGGTTACCATACTTTTCCGTGTATAAGACTAGGTTTATTTCCTTAAAAATCATGGTAAAAAGTGGGGGTCATCTTAAAGCTTGGTAGTGCATAGGGTGGACGTTTGATTTGTTGCTGCCGCAGCTGTCAACAACTATTGTGCGTGTTAATTGGTTGCTACATTAATGGGTGGTGGTGAAATTTCCTGAAATTTCAGTCCCCCAAAATAGGGAGCATCTTATACAAGGGGGCATCTTATACATGGAAAAGTTCAGTAATTTGGAAGAATGTTTTCTGTGGGGAGAGCAGGGAGACAAGTGGTCTAACATGTCTGCTGGCCATATGGAACTTCTGATGGGCATTTGTTTTGCATCATTAAGGTGCTCTTTTTTAACATCAGATGCGGGGGAAGGAAGGAGCTATGGGGTTCACTCCTTTGCTCAGCTGATTATTGCTGGTCAGCCATGTTGAACTGGTGGAAGGAAATAGGATCTTCTATATTTTAAAATGAAAGTGCAGACACTTACACTAACACCTGTTCGTGTTTTCTTTTGTGAGATGAGCAGCCCCTCTCCATTTTGTGCATAATGCATTTATTCTTCTCTGTTGTGTTGGATACAGGCCAGGCAGGGAAGAACCCAGCAGATGCAGCTGATGACATGATTGGTGCGGTTGCTGACTTTGTGGGCAAAGTACCACTGCAGTATTTGCAAATGATCAAAATAGTTATTTTCCAGCCGCATATGCAGAATGCTTTTTATGCCTCTATGAAAAAGAAAGAAGGTGCTGCATTACCCACCTATAAATCTGTGTTTTCTAAGATTAAAGGTAAGTGCAGAGGGTTATATCCTTCATATTCCTGGCACGATGTCTTGTAATATTTGTTTGGCATATTTAACAGAACATCTCTTTCTATGCAGATTTTATCTCTGGTAAGAAAAAAACCCCTGGAAAGAAACGTCAGTTGGTTGTGGAAACCAAGGTGGAGGTTGCCGTGTTTGAAGTCTGTGGTGAAAGCAAAGAAAATGTTCAGGAGGCCGAGTCCTGGTTAAGGAAAATGATTCTTCGGGAACAGACAGAAAAGCTTATCTCTGATGAATCAATAGATCTGTTTGGTGATGAAGAAATTAAGGAACTGAACAACCTCCAGAAAAGACTGCATATTGCCATTCAGCTGGAAAGAAAGCAATCTCCACCTTTCATTCTCGTATCGGGCATTCCCCGTGATGTACTGGAAGCCTACTCACAAATTGATGACCTGGTCAAGAAAATTAAACGTGACCGAGAAGAGCAATCCAAGGCAGAACTTGCTCATAATTTGGTCGAGTGGCAATATTCCACAAAAGGGAATGATTTTGCGCCTTTTGACAAGTTAAGCAATCTTCATTTGGAAGATGCTAGAATGAGTAAGAAAAGCACTAATGTCCAAATTCTCGGAAGGAGCTACACAGCAGACACCAGAAAAATGTGTGCTGTGGATGGCCAAGGAAAAACTGTAAACATTAAGCGCATTGTAAAGGAGGAAGGTAATGAGGGGCTTAACTAATCAAGGCCTAGGTTAGTGCCTGTATTCCTTTTGGGTGTGCTGGATTCCCATTAGTGCAGGGATGGGGAACTTTTTCACCTCAAAGATTGTTTTCCCTTCTGGGGGCCACATGCTGGTTTGGCATCACCAAAAGCAAGAGTGGGCAAGCAACAAATGTATGTAACTTTTACCTCTGTCCAGTAGGCTAGTTTCTGCACTCACCAGACAATCAAGAGGCGTTATCAGAGCTTAAGGACCACTTTCTATCCTAGCAAAAACATTTGGATTGGGAAGCGGGGTCAGTGAGGGGTGTGGCCTGGAAGGAGAGGGTGTGGCCTGGGCAGAGTTCTGAGGGCATTGAGTGTGGCATTTGGTCACAAGGCTTGAGGTTCCTTGCTACTTGGTTGGTGAATGTGACCTAGCCAAAATACCTCCCTCAGGAAGTAACAGCAAGAATCAGCTTGCTCTTGGGTGCTGGAAGGGATGTGGTGGCAGTTGATGGCATGAAACAGTAGATGCCTTCATAGCCCAAATTCCCAAACTCCAGAGCTTAAAACAAAACAAACCTCTATACAGTGGTACCTCAGGTTACATACGCTTCAGGTTACAGACTCCGCTAACCCAGAAATAGTACCTCGGGTTAAGAACTTTGCTTCAGGATGAGAACAGAAATCGTGCTCTGGTGGCACGGCGGCAGCGGGAGGCCCCATTAGTTAAAGTGGTGCTTCAGGTTAAGAACGGATCTCCAGAACGAATTAAGTACTTAACCCGAGGTACCACTGTACTTATGCACATCTTTAATTTGTAATGTCAGTGTCGGGTCATCAGTGTATTGAGGCTGTACCCATAAACTCTTCCCTCGGCATATCCAAGGCCTCTCAGCCCTCATTCTCACTGTTCCCTTGGACATACAGTGGTGAGGGCATTTACTTTTTTTCTCCTTTGAAAAATCCATAGAGCAGAAGGAGGGAGTTGCAAGAGTGCCACTCTTTCCTATTTCCTCTTTCAACTGTTTGTATTTTCTAAACCTCAGATTAATTTTACTGGGTCCAACTTTTACTTAGATCACTTGGAAAAAAGTTTGTGTGTTCATTTTTTCACTCTTTTTGCCTCTCAGGGTGGGGGCTGACCCAAGGGAAGGGGAGAGGATGGCTCCTTCAGTACACAAAAATCCAAATGTGCTCACCCTTTGCAGGTGCACCATCAGTGCCTGTCCCTACACAATGGGAAGATATGAAGGGACATCGTGTCAAGGTGGTTTTGCTGCAACCTGCAGCAGCAGAATACAAAGAAGTTGAAAAGAAATTCCGGAGTAGCTGCCCTGCAAACAAAATAGAAAAGGTGAAGTATGGTAGAGGCAACAAGCTTGGGGAGCATGTTCCCCTTACAAGCATGCATCATTGAGTTGTATCGAAATGCTGTACAACGTTGTCAGACCCTTGTGTAATATCCAGACACATAATATGTCCATGCAACTGAAGAGTGTGCATGCGTAGAAGCTGTCATAGTTAGGATATCCCCTTTCCTCCAGCTACAATTCCTATTTACATTCAGTTATATGGAATAACTGTCCAAATGCCCTCCATGTTATCTCTGAAGCTGGGAATAGGAGCATTATTTCCGTTCACTTAAAATCAAGCTGCTGAGCTTAGTGATGGGTTAAGCTTGCAAACAAGGCTTCTCAGCCTTGCGTTTGCTGAATAATGGGACCCCACAGGACTCTTTCAGGGAGAAGCAGCAGATGCATTTCTTAAGCATTCCCCACCTACTGATTTTCCTCTGTAACACTTCACCAAGGCCTGCTTGGTGAAAAAGATTGGTAGTGGGGAGTAGTGGTAGGGAGCAGGTGGTGCTGTGGTCTAAACCACTGATCTTCTTGGGCTTGCCGATCAGAAGGTCAGCGGTTCAAATCCATGCGACGGGGTGAGCTCCCGTTGCTCAGTCCCAGTTTCTGCCAACCTAGCAGTTTGAAAGCACACCAATGTGTAGATAAATAGGTACCATTGCGGCAGGAAGGTAAATGGCGTTTCCGTGCACTCTGGCTTCCATCACGGTGTCCGGTTGGCCACATGACATGGAAAACTATCTGTGGACAAACGCCAGCTCCTTCGGCTTGAAGCGAGATGAGTGCCACAATCCCATAGTCGCCTTTGACTGGACTTAACCGTCCAGGGGTCTTTTACTTTCTTGTTCCCTTCTGTTGCTGTTTCCCTGTAAATGCCACCCCTTTATGTTAATCAAGCATGGGGTTTGGAATACAGTGGTACCTCGGGTTACATACGCTTCAGGTAACATATGCTTCAGGTTACAGACTCCACTAACCCAGAAATAGTACCTCAGGTTAAGAACTTTGCTTCAGGATGAGAACAGAAATCGTGCTCCGGTGGACCCATTAGCTAAAGTGGTGCTTCAGGTTAAGAACAGCTTCAGGTTAAGAACGGACCTCCAGAACGAATTAAGTACTTAACCCGACGTACCACTGTATGTGCATGTTGACATAGTGTGTAGTTGTGCCCTTTTAATGTTCTAACGAGACCTATAATCTGTTTTTACAACCAGATACTGTCTTTTTCTTTTTCTTAATCTCTTCTTTGCAATTTTTGTAGATTGAGAGGGTTCAGAATCCTTACCTTTGGAAATCCTACCAACTCAAAAAGCAGGATATGGATAAGAAGAACAGCCATAACAAAAATGAACAGATTCTGTTCCATGGGACTCCTGCTTCCACGGTGACCCCCATTAACCACACTGGATTTAATCGCAGTTATGCTGGAAAGAACGGTAAGTCAATCTGAAATTAGGTAACTTTATAAAGGAATGTGATAGCGAGTGTGATTTGCAAACCGCTCTAAAAAGCAGATAAAGAAATACCTACAATTCAGTAAAGTGGTACCTCAGGTTCCATACGCTTCAGGCTACATACGCTTCAGGTTACAGACTCTGCTAACCCAGAAATAGTGCTTCAGGTTAAGAACTTTGCTTCAGGATGAGAACAGAAATCGTGTTCCGGCGGCGTGGCAGCAGCAGGAGGCCCCATTAGCTAAAGTGGTGCTTCAGGTTAAGAACAGCTTCAGGTTAAGAACGGACCTCCAGAACAAATTAAGTACGTAACCAGAGGTACCACTGTAGTGAATGATCCCTTCTATATCAGAGTGGGGAACCTGTGTATTGCCCCCATCAAGTTGTTGGATTCCTGTTCCCATTAGACTCGGCCAATATAGCCGGGTCAGTAATAATGGGAGTTGTAGTCCAACAACATCTGGACAGCCACAGGTTTCCAGGTTTGAAAAACCTTGCTTTCTTATAGCCAAATACCTTTTAATGTCTTTTCAGAAATTAGTCTTGCTATTTTGAATAAGACTTTCATACCATTGTAAGTGCAAACAGGATACTTAGACTATATACAAAATATTATTTCTGAGAGGCAATGATGGGGTGGGAATTCCCATTGCTGCTACAGTGGTGCAGGGCCTGATTCTGGGTCATTAGCTCAGTAACAATACAGGGAAGCAAAAGAGGTGGAGAGACTTCAGTTGGAACACCTTTGAGAGATTCAGTGGAGAATTCTGCCTTAAAATAAAAACAAAAGGAGATGTTAGCTGAAGTATTGGAAAGGAACACATTGTATAAAGAAACAAAACATGTGCCCATGTGGGAACTGTGGGTAACATGTATGCCATCTTGGTTCCCAGATGGAGGAAAAGTGAGATATAAATGTAAGAAACAAAGTAAATCCCTCTTCCAGTTGATGTGTTTTTATACAAGACATTTTTCTATTTAAGGATAAAAATGGTTAATGTACCTAAATTTTTGCCTTCAAAAGCAGGAACTTGTAATAATAGTAATAATAGACAAAAGTAATAATATAATAAAATAAAAGTAGTAACAGTAACAGTAATAGTAATAGTAATAATATAACATATTCATATCCCACCTTTCTCCCAAGTTGTGATTCAAGGTGACTTAACAATATTTAAAAACATCATTATAAAATAGAATTAAACTAGTTAAAAGACAATAGTGAAAATACATCAGAACACATATAAAACCAGAAATTAAAACACAGAATGCCCTCAGAGCACAGACCAGTGATCAGCATCATCAGCACCTTAGTTTTCAAAGGCTGTCTGAATAGGAAGGTGTCAGAGTGTGTGTGTTTTCATTTATTTAATAGAGTTAGCTGCTTGTCTAGTGTATCAGATAGCTTTGCAGATTAAATATGGTTGTAATGCTTTGCATTAGTTTTCTAAGACATTAATATTTTCTGAGATGTTTCTTTTTTTGGCCTCAGCTGCAGCGATTGGAAATGGGACCTATTTTGCTGTCCATGCAAGCTATTCTGCAGGTGATACATATTCCACACCAGACGCCAATGGTAGCAAATATATGTATCTTGCTCGGGTTCTTACTGGGGATTATTGCACCGGAAAACACGGACTGATTACTCCACCACCAAAAAGCATAGGAGGCGTTGAAATTTACGACAGCGTGACTGATGACACGGCTAATCCATCCATGTTTGTCATATTTTATGATTCTCAGGCTTACCCAGAATATCTTATTACTTTCAGAAGATAAATTTCTTTTGCAGCCGAAGACCCATTGTGCTGCCTCTCCCCCCGATAATCTGAAAATGCTTTTTAGAAATTACTAGTTTTTGAAATTTCCGACTAATTAGTTTATCTATGCCTTCCAAAGACTCAAATAATTTTGACTGATATCTAGTAAAGCTTGTGACACGCGTTTTGAAAGTGTGCTTGAAGTCAGGCAGGGCTTGTAGAACTTGGTAACTTTAGTGTAGGTAGAACTGACTTGAAAAGAAAATGCTGAAATTAAAATAGGGTGGGTAATATATTAGAACCATGTGTGCTGCCATCTCATAAAGGCAATGAGTAAAATATAAGCAAGGGTGATCTCCGATGTCTGCCTTTCCCTATAAATACATTCCTCAATGTTCTACTCAGTTTGGGTGGAACTGCGCATTGCACATGGATACAAGACCCATTGACTGTTGCTCCCAGGGATGGCAGTTGCAGCAGGGCAGAGAACCTCATCTTTGCTCAGTGCCCTTTACAATTGCATCTTCTCTCCAGTCCCTTTCCCTGCTGCTCTCTATAGAGTTGGAGATGTGTTTGCTCCCCCCCCCCAAAAAAAAAGATGGTTAAGAAATAGCTTTTGTTATTGGGCTGGTGCAGTAGCAGCAGAAGTTACAAAGCAGCCAAGTGGAGCTTTGTAATGTACTATCTTTGCTAGTTCTCAGGAAATTCTGAGTGTCACCACTGTGCCTCCCATCCACTTTTTCAGACTGTTGTGCCTATTTGCAGCGACTTGTCTATGCCGTTCAGATCAGCAGCCTGCACTACCTATGCATAGTGTCAAATCATTTTTCTCAGGTACTTAACAGGCAAGAATGTACCTATTTCTGGAGACATTTTAGCAACGAGGTTTTTCTTAAAACGAAAAGGCCTCTTAAGAGAATGGGACATTTTTAAAGGGCAATGGATGATTCTTACATCTGAGGCGTTAGAAAACAGTTCAGCCTCCTGTGAGAAAGCATAAGAGTGCAAACAAGGAAGAGAGTACATTTCTAGTAATGTGTACATTTCTAGTAATGTGTACGTCCAAGTGCCAATATACATATTATGCAGACTACATGAGAAGCAACCATCTCTGCTTGTAGATACCTGAACTCATGTCAATAGGCAAATAAAGCTGAAGGGCATTGCTATCAAGAAGAGGAAAGAAAACACTTCTCAAGTTGTGGCTTTTTAGCAGCTTCCAGAGGTGGCTCTAAGAAGTTTTGATTCTATCTGTTTGGGTATGCATAGAGTATGGTGTCCTTTCACACTACAGGTGTGGCTTTTGTTCTTAGCAATATTGTTTTATATGGTGTACACATGAACTATAATGGAGTTGTCAGACTGAACTGCCAATTCACATCCCTGTTTACAGTTCTCTCTGCATCTATATGGGCATACATACTGCCACCTTAGTCAATGCTTCGCCCCTTTTGCCATAATAAACTTGCTGGACTTTAAAGTATCGCACAAACATTCGTTGCTTCTTCTTAGCAGCCAATATCCCTTGCTATTATTTTCAGCTGCTAGGACAAAATTAGACAAGTGCTTAGCTAACTCAAGGTATATCATTGGGGGCAGACAGCACTAGGCCTAGGAAGATGTTTAAAAGGTGTTCAGAGCAGTCTTTAAATATCTCTCTTTATATTCAGCCCAATAGCTGCCACTCGCAAAATTGTTAGCTTTCTTCCGCTGCCAGGTTATACCATTGTGTCATTAACTAATTTTGGTTTTGTCATATTTCAAATGCCTGTATTATCATGTGATTTCTGCTACTGCGACTCTCCTTAAAATTAGTTCTAATCTTGCCTCGCATGTAAATTTATTAAAGGTTATAAAAATGCGCAATTTGTCAAATATTTGAACTTGTCATAGGAATGTTGTTTGTTTCAATCACAAACCATTTCAGAGTGAGCGTTTGTCTTGTTGCTGCTCCTCGCTGAAGCTGGAAACGCCACAAACCACAACTGTGTGCATCAGCACAGGCACCTAACATCAGTATTTTCCTCCACACAGTCTGCTGCCAGTCATTGGCAAGGCTGAGGCACATCACTCTTTTTTTTTGTCCTGACTGCAAACCATATCAAGAGAAGTGGAACCCATAATCTTATACTAAAAATGCTGATATTTGTTCTTGTATTATTCACTGCTGCAAGTTTGTGATTTTTTTCCCATCACAAGAGCTTTTTTTTAAAGTGAACTAGCACTCTTGGATTATCTTATGCATCCTGTTAAATGTTTTGGCCTCTATCACTTAAAGCAGAGGTTACTTCATGACCCTGGCTCCAAGCCTCCCCCCATTTATTGTAGAGGTAAGGAAGTTCAGTATGGCTTTTAGAGGAAGAACAGCCTGAAAATGCACTACAATGCAGACCTAAAATGAAATGTTACAGGCATGTGAAAGTCTGAATGCAGCCCCAGTTCAGAACAAAAACTTCCAGAATGGCACGAAATCTTTCATTCCATTTCTTCTTCTTTTTTAAATCATTTCATAAAACATTGCACCATTCCTCTTATGAATCAATTCACAACATAATCAATTTAGTACACAAATTGTTGATTCTAATTCATAATCGGTAGCATGTCCCCCAAATAAGCAATAGGAATTCTGACCATTTTCTATCTTGCTGTTACTGTTGTGTGATTCTATTTTTCTGGTATGTTAGATCAAGGTATCTTTACTTAACTAATATTCTTCTTTTCTTGCTTAAGTAGTTCTTTCAATCACTACTGAAATGCTTGAAGTTAATGTACATTTTCTTGTCTTTTGCATCTTTATTTATCTTGCAAATCTGTGGCCCCTGGAAGAATATCACATGGGTAAGAGTTCCCCATTTGTGCCTGCTGGCCCAAAGGTTGAATTTTGGGTGTACCAGGGGCTGAGTCACAAAATGGCTCCCTCCCATTGTGAGAGGGAAATCATCACCATCACACAACAAAAGACTGAAGCCCTCCCTTTATGGTCTTGTTTGCTAATTAACATCATATTAAAATGTGGTGTACCCATTTTAGGAGTTGTACGCTATTACTCTTCAGCATTTTCACTTTTAAAATTAGTTACTCCACCCTCCTTTAAAAACAGCAAAGCCATGTTAGCAGACAGGAAAATCTCACCTACTCCCCAAAACTGGTCAAGGAAAGATCTTTAAAACAAATGAACAAAAAAACAACACCACAGAAACCATTTAATTAGCATATAGAATTTTATTTCCTTTTAAGTCACATTTAACAATTTGCTGATGAATATACTTTAACCTTGCCAGTTTAGTGGCAGCAGCAAGCTAATAGAATCTGTTGCCTCATGCCACATTACATTGTGATATGTGCCATAGAGTGAAGCAAAAAATACACACAAAATGTACTGTGATGCCTTCAGGCTGGTGTTAAATGGAAAGAAAGAAAATATTGCTCAACCATTTGATTTTCAAGAGGGGGAGACCGATCAAAGACATAGTTTTAATAGCCACTTGGTTTCCAGATTTTGTTCCTTTTCTTGTGGGACAACGATGCCCCAAAGATTCAAAATAGGACACAAACTGCAACCTTTAAAAAAAGTAATAAACTTGGGTTGAACACTATACTTCAGTCTGCAGATGGCATTTATCTTAAGTTTTACTCTGAGCAGACTCACTGAAATCAGCTAACGTAACTAATTAAGAAAATTTAGTATGGCCCTGAACTCACAAAATGCTGAACCATTTTTATTAGTTTGCTTTTACTTATAAGAATCTTCACAATGCAGAGAAAGAAGGCAAAACATAGCCCAGTTCTACAAAGGTGAGAAAAACTAAACTTCGTTCCACCCAGTTATGCTGCAAGTGGTAGCAGTAGCAGTAAGCACACAAGAGAGGGGAAAGTGTTTAACAGCCTAATCACGCACGCTTCTACTTAAAACCGACACCAAGTTACTTCAGCAGAACTTTGAAAATCAAGGTCCGCTGAAATCAATGGGGCTGGGCTCCATGAAATGTGGTTTGGTCTATAGCAGCTGTGTGACCCTTGTAGCCCTTGATATGTTAAACTCCAACTCCCTTCAACATGGCAAACTATCATGGTTGATGGAAACTGTACATCTCATGGGCCACAGGTTCCCTACCCCTGGAACGACAGCTTTACTTAACAGCACTGCAACAGATTTTTAGGAAGTTATTCAACAAGTTATGCAATTCAGAATTTTGTACTGGATAAGCAGAAAAAAGCACCCATAAGCTAAATCCAATTGGCACATCTTTGGACTGGTACAGATTCTGGATAGTTGACTGGAAGAGCGCTCATTCAATTCCTTTCGCCTTCAGTTCTTCTCGAACACGTTTCAGGTAATCTGGATCGGGGTAGCCAAAACTAGGAGAGAAAGAGCTTTGTTTGTAAACCAAGCAATTCCCCAATGAAGAGAGGTTGTTGTCTTAATATATCTATCAAAATACTGTGTACTCAAATATTGGAGAAACAGTGTGCTGACACCACGGTGGCCCAAGAAAAAGAACCCTGCAGGAATCTTCAGTTATTTTGAGGTGAGGATTTGAATGTAACATTTGCGCCTTGGCTATATGAATACTTAACATGTACACAACATGTGCCTCATAGAAGAAGAGAAGAAGAGTTTGAATTTGATATCCCGCTTTATCACTACCCTAAAGAGTCTCAAAGTGGCTAACATTCTCCTTTCCCTTCCTCCCCCACAACAAACACTCTGTGAGGTGAGTGGGGCTGAGAGACTTCAAAGAAGTATGACTAGCCCAAGACTAGCAGCTGCATGTGGAGGAGCGGAGACGGGAACCCGGTTCACCAGATTACAAGACTACCGCTCTTAACCACTACACCACACTGGCTCTCTCATAGGGGATGTGTTAAGCTGAGGTGAATGACAGCTTGCTGCTGCTGCAGCTTTCCGCTCTCTTGATGGCCTCGAGTGCAGGAGGCCTATAGGGAGTTGACTCCTAGCCAAGTGGTAGGAAGTTGAAGTAGACTGGGCCCAGGGCTAGACACAGGACTGGATTATTGTGATTATTCAAAATACTCAAATGCTATGTACATTATATATACTACTGCAGTTTGAGAACATGGCATGCCTCCTGAGCATGCAATTAACAGACAAAACCTGACTTTGCTGTTTGGATCATGCAAAACAAATATCTGCAGCTAAGATTGTGAAATGTGAAAAAAATGTCAAATCACTGTCCAAAACACTACTTCCAAAATGGTTCCTATACTTGAGTGAATCTGCATCCAACAAAATCAAAACTAGAATGAGATCACATTGAGAAATGCATCATTGGCACTTAGAACAAACAAATACAACACACCTGCTTGCCCCTCCATAATAGTTAGTTTTGTGGTGAATGTCATTCCAGGTAACAACATTTTTTGCACCGGTTGTACGTGACTCGCCAACTGTGAAAATCAACTTTTGATCAAAGGCCTTCTGAAGCAACTTCAAAATTTCTCTTCCTTCTGGGTTATCAGGTAAATATGCTGTCCGATGTGCACCGATGAATGGTCTTCCAGGGTTTGGGTGGCCTTTCTGCAATGCATAGGTATTAAAATAGGTAAAGTGTTATACTTTACTTGCATGAAGCTCAGCAACTGTCAGGGAAGCACTTCTGCTGGATCCCAAGTGTTTATCTAATCCAGCATCTTGTTTCCAACAGTGGTCAGCCAAATGGTTCTGGCAAGGCTCCCAAGGATGGCATAAACAAACAGAAGGAAGCCATCTTCTGTGATTCAGAGGAATCCTGAGAGTACCATTTAGCTTCCATAGCTAACAGACTTCGTGTCACCACACCTTGGGGTAGTGACTCTGAGCATTGAATTGTGTTGAGCTAAAGAATTACTTTACATACATACATACATACATACATACATACATACATACATACATACAAAAGTTACAATACATTTTCAATCAACATATCCTCTCTACAGACACCTCTGTGATGATGGTGGAATTAAAATATCCCCCCGTTCATCAATAAAAGAGAAAAAGGGAGACCAGATTGTGTCATATGTATCTTTTTTGGAGATGCCTTTGATTATTCGCTGATGGTATGTTGCTCCATCAGAACGCCTCACATAATTACTTTCTTGTGCCCCAAACTCCTGCCACAATCAGCGTCATTGGGTGCAACCTTTCCATGTTTGTGACAGAAATTTTGTTTACACCATTCATAATTCCACATGCCTCTACCCCAGAGAAGGGCAATCTGTGGCTGTTGGCCTAATTTCATTTAAGTGGCAAGGATGGACAAATGGGAAATGGCAGGTTGTCCAGAAAGGAATGTGGCCCTTAAATTACCCCAGAAAAAGGTTCCCAACCCATACCATAGAAGGAAGATGGGGAAATCCAGCCAGATGGGCAGGGTATAAATAATAATAATAATAATAATAATAATAATAATAATTATTATTATTATTATTATTTAGCCAGAATGGCTGGGCTGAATGGAACTGCTGGGAGTTGCAGTCCAAACCATCAGGAGGGCAATGGGGTTAGCCCTATGGTTAAGTGAGACAAGCCATTCAAGTGGAAAAGAGAACAAATGTTCCTGATGCAAGAAAGGATGTATGTGGAATAATGGCAGATTCTGCAATTGGGGTAATTTAAGCTCCATCCTGTTTATGGCTCTGCTGCTCTCGCCTTCTGGAACTCCCAAACCCCGTCCCAACAGTATGTCACTAGTACAAGTTTTGCCTGTGCATGCAGCAATATAAAGTTTTCCTAAAAGGATATTATGAGCAGATATAAGGTGGGGCTGCTCACACTCCCTCATGCCATTCCAATCCCTCTTCAGCCCCCAAAGTGTTCCTTGCGACTTACCGTTTGAATGCCATCAGGTATGTTATATGAAATTTGGATGGTACCATATCCAGCATAACCAGGAAGCGACGCTCGAGATTTCTGGATGTTCATTGTCCCTGGTGGTTGGTTTCCTTCCACCTTCCCATAGGCCACATTACACACAGGGCAAACAGGCTTGTATTGCAAGGCCTGCTCAATGCACTCAGTACAAAACTCATGCTTGCATTTGGGCAGCACTTTCTTCTGATGGATTATGTCCATGCAAACGCTGCACACATCCTCTTGTTTGACTTCCTTTTCCTTTGATTCCTTTTGCTCCCTGGGAGGAGGGGAGTGCAATTTGGGGCCCCCGTTTTGCTCCAAATATGCACCTTTAGTTTCTTCGGAGCTGGAACTAGGACCTATGCTTCCTACAGGTGGATCAACATCAGTTTCCAGAAACCTCATGATGTGCTTTTCAACAGAAAGCACATGCTCCGGAATACCGTATAGAATTAGATTATTTTTCTTTGAAATACGCATTGATACTCTGGGATTTTCTTTTTGCAGTGCTGAAAAGAACGTGTCTAGTTTTCTTTTCTGGTCCTCAAGAAGATTCAAGGGGATGACTCTTTCTGTGGGCTGGGTTGAAATCATCTGATAAAAATGGACAAAGCTCTCATAGGCTTGTAAACATGAATCTGGGTTTGGATAGTTCCTATGCTTAAAGAAAACATATGCTTTCTGCATGCTGAGAACAAACTTTTTCTGTGACTCAGTATTGTACTTTCGGTTTATATATTCAATTTCTTTATCCAATTCTGGTTCCAATAATTTAAATGTCTTAAGATCAAATCCGGTGTCAGTTTTCAAAGGGTAAGCTTCAGATTTTTTTACCAACTCTCCTGCCTCTAATTCCCCTATTGCCCCTTTAGCAGCTGAAATCTCCTTTGCAGGGCCACGGAGAACCAATGTATTTCCCTCTGTTTTAACAAGGATGCTCTTGAAATTGAGGTTTAAAATCTGCTGTGCTTTACCCATCTGGTCGCTGTCAGAAAAAGACATTCTCTCCTGTTTGAGATCTGCGGTCACCTTCTGAAACGCTGTGACAAAATTATGCTGAGCTTTCTCTAGGAGGCTAGGGTCCCCAACAGAAGAGAAGCGTAGAGAAGCCAACCCATTTCCACATTCTTGACTAGTCAGCTTTACACTGAACTTCTGCTCCAGTTCATCAACTTGTTCCTTGCAGGCCTGGCTGAAGTATTCAAAGATAGCTGAAGGAACCTTGATATCATACACATCTACATCATTCTTCCTTCCTTCCTTCCTATCATCCATGGGCATCTCTCTCATAGTTTTTGGCTCTTTAGGGTGTGAAAATTCATTGCTGTAGTGGTGGGGGCCTCCAAGGAGCTTCTCAAAATGACGGTGTAACTTCTCAATGTCATCATAATCTCCTGATACCTTTTCTATGCCAGTCTGCCCTGAGTGCACATCTATTTTTAAGGTGGGACAGACAGTTGCCACCTGACTTCTCTGCTCTTTTGTGAGCAATTCAGTATTCAAAGTGGCAGATACGCTAAGAAAGATCTGAAAACAAGAAAAAAAAGAGAGAGAAAATCAGTTTTATTAACACACATGCACACAGGGCTTCTCCAAATGCCCTATGTATTGAACATCCGTCCCAATTTGCTTGTACAAGACTTACATGGAAGTTAGATTTTTCTTTTTTTATATATATATAATTTTTATTATTTTTCCAATTTTAAGACAAAACAACATACACACATCAACAAACAAAAACAAACTGTCAGGGGCTCAGGAGCAGAGGCACAGGGAAGAGAGGAGATGGAGAGCGAAGGGGAAGAATCCGAGGGGAGCGTAGGAGAAGAGGACAGTGGACCGAGGGATTCCATGAGCCTCTCCAGCGAATCGGAAGATTCACAGAAGGGGGCGCCAGTGGCCAGCGGTAGGGGGTTCCCAAGGGGAACGCCCCAGGAGCAAGGGGGCAGCAGGGACTCCCAGAGCAGTAGTTGGAAATCAGGACCAGCTTCCCCACCAGAGCAGAGTGGGGGGGAAGAGTCCCAAGGATCGGGGCCAGTGCATTCCCCACCAGGGAGAGAAGATAAGGCAGGGCTGACCACACCTCCATCGGAGAGTCAGACAACGGAGGGGAGGTCAGATCCGGCCAGTATCCCGGAAGAGGGAAGCAGTGACAGAAGTAGTGTAACGGTCAGGAGGAAGGTCACTGGGTTGGCACGAGAGGCAAGTTCAAATGTACAGGAGCGCGGGACAGCAGAGAATGAGGATTGGGAACCGGGTCCTAAAGCCCGCCGGAGGCAGGGGGAGGAGTTAAGCGACTCAGCGTCAGAAGAGTCCAGAAAGGGGGATGCCCCAGCGGGCAGGAGGACCCAGAGGAGGAGAAAGCAGCGGAAAAGGTGGAGCAGGGCTAGGATCTTAAACTGGTGTCAGAGGGGAGGAGATTCAGACGGGACTTCGCCGGTCTAGGGTTTAAGACGTAGAGCTGCGCGCTGTGGCTTTGAAATGGAAACTGAACCTCAATAAAGACTTTTGTACATAACGACAGCCTCGCATTGGTCCTCTGTGAGCTGGGACCTAGGGGCAGCTCTGACACAAACACACAAATATATTTTCATAACCTCATTTTCATAAGCCTTCTTTCTCGGACTTCCCCATACCTCACCCTTTTTGCATCCATATTTTACAATTTTTCAGCAACCCTTTACTCCAATTAATTAAAACTTATTATCTTTCTCAATTTCATCTTATTTCAACAAACAATTTCCGCTGCAATTCTGTATCTTCCTTTCCCTTGACATTTTAGCACTCATCAATATTGTAACAGTTCTTAAGATAAGCTTTGAACTTCTTCCAGTCTTCCTCCACTGTCTCTTTCTCTTGGTCACGGATTCTGCCAGTCATTTCTGCCAATCCCATAAAGTCAATCACTTTCGTCTGCCATTCTTCCAGTGTGGGGAGTTCTTGTGTCTTCCAATACTTTGCTAGAAGGATCCTTGCTGCTGTAGTGGCGTACATAAAAAAGTCCTATCCTTCCTTGACACCAATTGGCCGACCATGCCCAAGAGAAATGCCTCTGGTTTCTTGTGAAAGGTACATTTAAGTACCTTCTTAATTTCATTATAGATCATTTCCCAAAAGGCTTTAATCTTTGGGCAGGTCCACCAAAGGTGAAAGAAGGTACCTTCAGTCTCATTACATTTCCAGCATTTATTATTGGGCAGATGATAAATCTTTGCAAGCTTGACTGGGGTCATGTACCACCTATAAATCATTTTCTTAATATTTTCTCTTAAGGCATTGCTTGCCGTGAATTTGATACCGGTGGTCCATAACTGTTCCCAGTCAGCAAACATAATGTCATGACCAATGTCCTGTGCCCATTTAATCATGGCTGATTTAACTGTCTCATCTATTGTATTCCACTTCAGCAACAGATTATACATTCTTGATACATTCTTAGTATTGGGTTCTAACAGTTCTGTTTCCAATTTCGATTTCTCCACCTGGAAGCCAATTTTCCTGTCTTGTTTAAATGTTTCCATTATTTGGTAGTAATGAAGCCAATCTCGTACCTTGGGCTTTAATTTCTCAAAACTCTGTAGTTTAAACTCACTGCTTTCTTGTTCTAAAATTTCAGAATATTTTGGCCATTTGGATTCCATATTAAGTTTCTTCACCTCCTTAGCCTCCATAGGTGATAACCACCTAGGAGTTTTATTTTCCAACAAATCCTTGTATCGAATCCAAACATTATATAATGCTTTCCTAACAATATGGTTTTTAAAACCCTTGTGAACTTTAACCTTGTCATACCATAAATATGCATGCCAGCACAGCCAAACCTATTATCAAATCCTTCCAAGTCCAGAATATCTGCATTCTCAAGAAGTAGCCACTCTTTCAACCAGCAGAAAGCTGCCGATTCATAGTACAGTCTCAAATCCGGCAGGGCAAACCCCCCTCTTTCTTTTGCATCAGTAAGTATCTTAAATTTTATTCTGGGCTTTTTGCCCTGCCAGATAAATTTAGATATATCTTTCTGCCACTTCTTGAAACAATCTAGTTTATCCACAATTTGTAATGTCTGAAACAAAAATAACATTCTAGGCAATACATTCATTTTGATCACTGCAATTCGGCCTAACAAGGAAAGCTTCAGATTCGACCATATTTCTAGATCTTTCTTTACCTCTGTCCAGCATTTATCATAATTGTCTTTAAATAAATTCACATTTTTAGATGTCATGTTAATCCCCAAATATTTTACTTTCTTTGCCACCATTAACCCAGTTTCATTTTGGAATGGAAGTTAGATTTTTCAATAAAGACGAGACAAATTCATTCTGATTTGTTTGTGGGAAGGTTATACAACAATTAGCATTTATTCTTATTCGCTTGCGCGGTGTTTATACCTTTCCCAGTTTTTCCTTCTTTTATTCAATGTTCAACTGCCTGATATCAATGATTCAGTTGCTATCAAATAAATGGGTAAAAATAGCCAATTGAAGAAAACAGTAAAGATGCAGTTAACCAGTACTGGAAGAAGAGGGGCGCAGCTTAGGCGTACTGAAATTCTAGGCCTTGGTGGATTCTTACCTTTCTGGTCATGCTTTCCAGATCACCTGCATATTTTTCAGTCAGCTTTTGCTCTCCAAAATCATTTGGAAGTGGCAGAGTGCTTGAAGCAGAAAGCGAGCCGGCTGCTGAGCTCTTCAAATAATTTGCAAGTGATGTTTCTGTCATATCCATCATTGACACCTTTGAATCTGGAAGGATATTTATCTTTACAGATCTTCCAGAAACTTCTATGAAATGAGGTCCATTTTTCTTCACTTGTTGCTTCACTAAATTTATTCAAATAAGAAACATATGTTATTGCTATTTCACTTATAATGATACTATGTCACATTTTTGCATTAAGATATCTCAAAGCAGCTTACACGATCAATGTAAAAGATATGTATGATATATCTGTTTTGGTGATATTCATATTGCAAGCCTAAGAAAATTTAATTCTGAAGCCACAGTTACACCAGGTGATATTTGATCCCACATAAGCCAGTGTAACTCAGTCAAAGCCAAACTCCCTCTTAGTCTTCAGAATCTCCCATTTTCTGTCCTAAGACAACTTCCCAGGCAATAGACAAATCTCGACCTGGCTGACAGGATTTGCTGTGACTAGTCCCTTTTTGAACACAGCTATGTGGAAGCGAGTGATGTTGCTTAATTTCCAAAACAAGAGAAGGCAGCTAGATTGCCGCCTCCCATTTCAAAAACCTTCCTCACCCCCTTTTCCTAAGTGTCTGGCAGCTAGTTGAAACAGTCCAGTGATGAGGGAAAGGCACTCTGCATATACTCCATTCTTTCAAGACGTTGGCTTCATTTTCTTTCACTTCAAGGTATTTCCATGAGATCCCCGGCCTAATCACTACTTATTATTATTATTATTATTATTAATACTTATACATCACACAAACAAGCATTGAATAAAACAAACAAACAGTACAAAACAGAAAAAAATGCAAAAACAAAATTACAAGGATGTAAACATAATAACATAATGTGCAATCAAAAATACAAAACATTATGCTCTTCCAAAAAAGGGAAATAACGAAAAACAACACCAAAAAAAGAAGAAAAGGATAAAAGGAAAAAAGAAATTGACTTCCAACTAACTCCATGTGGATCTTTATTCCTCATATCACTGGTTGTCTGTAATGATTAAATTTTTGGAGAATTATTCTAATTACCTGTGAGATTTTCATTCTAAACTAAGCCAAGTATGAATCTGAGAATTGGTTCTCTTCATATAATTTATAAAGACTTCCCACTCTCTCCTTATTTTCTCATTAGAATAATTTCTTATTAAACTCATAAGCTTGGTCAAATGACAGTTTAAAAAACCCATTCTTCTTTTCTTGGTGTTATGTTACTTTTCCAATGTTCCTAATCATTTCTCTAAATGTGCTTGCCAACTTCTCCCTCCCTGCTTTTTGGCAGGGCTCCAGGGCCTTTAACAGTTAAGCCAGGGATCTAACAGGTGAAGCTTAACCCCAGTACAGAAACCATAGCTGTCGACTGTCCCTTATGTGGCGGGAAACTCCCTTATCCCAGCGCCGTTTCCTGCTGCTGTCCCGGATTGATGATGTCCCTTAAATTTCCCGGGTTTCATGCTCGCCTGGCTCGGGAGGGAAGCAGTGGCTTGGGGTCCTCCACCTCGAGAGAGCCCGCGCACGAGCTGCCGTGTCTCTTTCTCTCCCTTTTCCCCCTCAGGGGCGCATCGTGAGGAGATGGGTGGTGGCGGGCGGGCAGGCAGCCCCTATCTTGCGAGACTTCCACCGCGGTGCCAGGGGAAGCCGGAGGCGGCAGCGGCTGAGGAGGCGGCCTGAGGGAGGAGGAAGAGGAGGGGTGGGGAGGGACGCAGAAGGGCGGCGCTTCAACGGCTGCCACAGCGCCACAACTGCCTCATGCCGGGCTCAGGGGCGAGAGTCTCTCTCCCTCCCTTTCGGGCAGGGAAGGACCGATGAAACTCCTCGCGCCAGGATGACGGCAGCCCCGACATGCTGCTTAGCATACCCTCCAACCAGTGCAGCATATTAATGTAGTGATTTCCCCCCCTCAGCATCCCTTTCATAACTCTATTTTTATAAATCATTTGTCCATCCATAGTTCAAATTTTTACTACAAGTTTTCTGTCAATCCTACCAATGTATGAAACTCTTTACAATAGCTTTTCAAATAAATTATAAACTTTCCCCATTCTTTATTAAAGAGGTCCTCTTCCTGGTTTCTAATTCTGCCTGTGAGCTTTGCCATCTCGATGTCGTTCATCAGTTTTGTCTGCCCCTCTTCTTTGGTGGGAGTTGTACACACTTAGGATCATCTAGTCCAACCGCCTGCAAAACACAGTCAGTGGCAGCAAAAGCAGCATGGCTCCATCAGTGCCGGATTGATGTATAAGCTAAGCAAAATCCCTTATTTTGGCTGCTGATCCCTTATTTTCGAGGCTGCTGCCGCCTTATTTTCAAATCTGTAAGTTGACAGCTATGATAGAAACTCAAGCGATAGGGAAAGCTTTAACCGCAAAATTTCTGCCTGTCGTGCAGCTGTTGGGTGGATCAGGATGAACTGGGGGGTGGGGTGGATAGGGGCGTGGAAGGCAATAGCAGACGAAGCATGGCGAAAAGGGCAAAAAGGAAGAGAAAGCTGGAAACTCAAGGGAGCTAGGCGAAAGTGGAAACTCCTTCCCTCTAGAGTCTAGACATTTATCCCAACTTTGCTACAGAGAAAGGCCATGCCCAAATGCTTGGAGCCAAGTAACTGTACCCCACCCCGTCGGGGCCTCTGAAGCCTCCAGTTACCTTCCTCCGACAGGAACTGCACCGAATAGACGTCCCGTTCACGATCCAGAACTCGCACTTCGCATTCGCCGCCCCCGGAGCGTTTCCGGGATTGGAAGTGGCTTTGCAGCTTGAACTCGAGCCTCTCCAAGCCCCTCTCTTCAGGAAAGAGCTGCACGAAGAGCGGAGCAGGAGCGCCGGCCATGGCGGACCAAAGCGGGGGGGGGGGGGCGAGGCTCGGACTTTCACTTTCGGTTCTTCGCCAACTCCCTCCGAGGCGAGCCTGCCTCCTCCTCCTCCTCCTCCTCCTTTCGGGCGCGCCGGAATCCGCCGCTCGGCTCCAGGCTGCGTCGCCGCAGCGCCTCCTGCCGGCCCATCCCTGGGAGCCGAGAAGCGCGGCGGGTTACGGAGGAGGCAGGTTGGCTGCTTTTCCGGGAAGGCTGACTCGCCGCTTGCCGAGCGCTGGGAAGAAGCTCACCCGGTGAGGCGGGCCCGGCTCAAAATGCTTGTACACATGTACGAGAGCGGAGGAAATGGGTGAGCTGAGATGCCCGAGCTCAGGGCTCGTTCGCAAGGCGAGACGTTTCGTCCTTCGAACAGAAGATCACGACCTTGTGACTTCGTTCATTGAATTGCTCCTTAGTACCTCTACTTTCTCGTCTCGGATTTGCTGAAGCGAATTAAGGTGCAATCCTACACTCAATTATTTAGGGATAAGCGCCACTGAACTCTGCGGGAGCGTATAAGTAGATATGTATAGGGTTGCACTAGCATACCCTCCAACATTTCTCCGATGAAAATAGGGAAGTCCCATTCCATCATGATAATTTTACTACTTATACCCCCCACATCTGACTGGGTTGCCCCAGCCACTCAGGGCAGCTTCCAATTTGTATAAAAACATAATAAAACGTTAAACATTTTTTAAAACTTCCCTATACAGTACAGGATTGCCTTCAGACAGCTCAGGGGTCGGATAACTCCAACATTTCTCCAATTAAAATAGGGACATCCTAAGGAAAAGTGGGATATTCAAGGATCTAATTAGAAACTGGGACGACTTCTTTAAATCAAGGATGTCCCTGGGAAATAGGGACATTGGAGCGTGTGCACTATAATTCCCACCACTTAAATCTAGAGTCGTATACTGGTGGTAAAAAGGGGTGGGTGGGAATGCAAAATAATAGAATCTAAGAACTTTAACGTTGGACAGGACTCCATGGATCATCTAGTCCAACCCCCTTGTAGGAATATACATCTGTGTACGGATCAAAGCCGCAACTTTGGTATTATCAGCAGCCCATTCAATCTGGCACTCCATTCTTTTTGCACTGGTGGCCATGAAAGGGTGTTAAAACTGTAAGGTATTTTTATTTGCCCTGATCCTTGCGGTTTGGGATAGGAATCTTAGGCCAACCATATTTCCGTAGTGGGGTGGTTCCCTTTTATTTCTATTCAACACCTTCCAAATTAGTGTGGATTAAATTTTAGCCAAGCAGCCCAGTCCTAAACATGTTTAAAGGTAAAGGTAAAGGGACCTCTGACCATTAGGTCCAGTCGTGGCCGACTCTGGGGTTGCGGCATTCATTTCGCTTTATTGACCGAGGGAGCCAGTGTACAGCTTCCAGGTCATGTGACCAGCATGACTAAGCCGCTTCTGGCGAACCAGAGCAGCGTACGGAAACGCTTAAACATGTTTACTAAGGTGTAAATCCCTTGTGACATGAAGTAACATACTGAGAGCTGGTTTCTTGGAGATGACAAATACGTATCACTTGGAGGCTTTGGGCAAGTTAGTTGGGAGCCTAGAGGACAGGACTATTGAATACTGTTAAGAGTTTGGGGTAGGGGGAAGTAGGCTGTGTACAGAGACCCTTATGACCCCTGGATTCTAATACTGTCAAACCTTGGTTCCTGAACGGCTCAATTTTGGAACGTTTTGGCTCCCAACCCCCGGAAGTAAATTCTCCAGTTTTTTAATGTTTTTCGGAAACCGAATGTCCATCGCGGCTTCTGCTTGAGTGCAGGAAGCTCTTGCAACCAGTTGGAAGCTGCGCCTTGGTTGTCAAACATTTCAGAAGCCCAATGGACTTCTGAAGGTTTGACTGTAAGTGTAAGCATTTTTTAAAAAATCAGGGTTGGGGAGCCTGTGGCCTTCTAGATGTTCTGAGACTCCAGTTCCCATCAGCCCCAGCCAACATGGCGGATGGCTTGGAGTGAGGAGAGCTGTGGGCCGCAGGATCCCCACCCCTGCTTTAAAGGACAAGAAGATTGTGATCTGGGAAGCAACTTGACAATGGGGTTGAAGTTCCAGCAGGGGTCTCCATGGCAACCAGACCAGAGGATTCCAAGGCAGGCCAGTGTGGCAAAAGCAGCTCCTTGCTGCTTACCCTAGCCTAGGCCAATGGAAAATGGAGGAGCAAAACAGCAACATCTAAGAGGGGACAAAAAAAGAGGAAATTCAAGATGGGGAACATGATGAAATTGTTGGTAAGTCAACACAAAAGAAAAAAAGACTGAAACAGAGGTTCTGAGTCGTTGAAGTGCTTTGAGTGGAAATGACCAGGCAGGGGGAAGGGGAGCTGGACATTTTTTTTTATTATTGAACACGAAAGAAACAAGTTGCTCTGAGCCCTACCTCAGGTTCAGAATATAAACATGACACACGAACAAAACCCCAAATGTCCAGTAATCCCTTCAGCACCTAATTCCACTTTGGAATGAAATGAGAAGCTGGAGGATTGATTTTTACTGGCATATAGTGCATACAGTCACTGCAATCCCAATCTCACTTAACCTGGAAGTAAGACCTATTGAATACAATTGGATTTATTTCTGAGTAGACAGGGTTAGTCATCCAGCCAGCTGGAGTGACTAGTATGGTCCCTGGGGTATGGTCTGAAGGCAAACCACATATGGACCCCATCAGCATTGGCATTCTGCTGGCTCTTGAAGACGACACACCTGTTTAGCCAAGCATTCCCCTGAATTTGAACTTATTCATATAGTTGTTTAAATTGCTCTTCTAATTGTTATACTGTTTAATGGGCTGCTTTCTTGTACATTTTAATTATGGATGCTTTTAATACAGTTTATTAATTTATTGTATTGTGAATGTGAGCTGACAGCTTTGTTGTCCCCCCCCCTTTTCTGTGCTTTCTCTTTAATAAATTTGGAACAATAATAATTAAAAATGGATTCCCATAATGCTTTAATGGAACTGATTTATAGTGTATTTTAATTACGTATGGGTTTTATAATTGGTTTTATACTTGTAAACTGCTTAGAAGCCATTCTGGCACGTAAGCAGCATATTAAAATAAAATATGTTGAAGCCAAGCAGCTCTGGGTTTAGTCAGTGCCTGGATGGGGTACCAGACATGTATGCTGCCTTGGCTTCCATGATGAAAGAACTGCAGGGTATAAATGTAAGAACATACAGTAATTAATAGCATTAGCAATATAATACTGTTTTTATTGAATTATTTTCACAGAGGGTGAAGTAGGGCTTTATGAATGAGGATCACAGCCCACAAACATTAACTTCTGGGACATTTGCCGAAGTAATTTTGATTTTGTTTTTTGTTTTTGTTTTCACAGACTTCCAGTTCCGAGACTCCACAAAATGACAATGCAGGTAGATAGTTCACTTGATACCTTTCACTGCAGATCAAGTTTGGGAAGTGGGGAATCCTCCAGGGGTTGCGGGCTCTGTGTTAACTACCCCTGGGATAGTGATTATAAATAGGTTTCTGCTTTTCAGAAGTTGCAGGGGAAAGCCTACGAGACACAGGGATCGAGTTTCTCTCCAGATTCCTATACTGCAGGGTTTCTTGTACTTTGATCCACCTTCTTCATCTCTTCATCTGTCCTTCTATTCATGTGGAGCTGTGCATGCATAGTCTGCATATTGGGTGAGGGTGTGTGTGTGGATTATAGCCAATATCCGCTTCTCGGCAGCTTCCCCAATTACTGTAAAACCGGCATAGCAACAAGTCACATTTTGTGATGTGATGCTGGAGAATAATTGCTCTAGGCGTTATACTCTCTCAACAACTTTTCTATAGGGGCCGTTAGATACGTAGCATTATTTAAAGAGATCAACATTTCTATTGGTCGGTTAGGTTGAGAGGACATTTTGCAGTTATAATATATTGGCAAGTAATTTTATTTTCCTGAGCTATTTTGGTGTGGGGGTGAACAGAGAAATCTAAAACATGTGCAGGTAGAAAGGTTTTATGTAAACCCTCACCCATAACACCACAAAATATGTACTTTGTTTTGTTCCCCCTAGAGATCAGAATGCCAATAGATGAGGAAATGCTATCCATTCCAATCAGCAACAATGTTTATGCAATTCTTAAGAGAAGAGAGAACTACCTGTGTAGTCTGCTCGAAAAGAAGTTTGGCTGCATAACTGTCCTCAAGAGCATCAGGAATCCCACCGAAGTGTATAGGAAAAGCCTGAAGGAAGGAATTGAAGTTTCTGTCTGGGTAGATGATCTTACAAGGCACGAGGCCGATGCTTTGGTGAATGCAGCCAACGAATACCTGCATCACTTTGGAGGCCTTGCATTTGCCCTCCTGAAAGCTGGAGGGCCAGAAATTGAAGAGCACTGCAAGCATTTCATTGAAAAGAACGGACCGCTCAGCGCTGGCCAGATTGCAGTCACTAGTGGAGGAAGACTCCATTGCAAGCAAGTCATCCATGCAGTGGGTCCAAGATGGTCGGAGGAGCAGAGGGAGGAATGTTGCCTCAAGCTTGAAGCGGCCATCATCAATATTCTGAAATATGTCAATGCTCCAGAAAACAATATCAAGTCCGTGGCCATTCCTGCCCTCAGCTCTGGAATCTTCAACTTCCCGCAGGATTTATGTGCTCAAGTCATCATACGGACTATAAAGAATTTTATTCAGTTAGCTCCGTTATTTGGTTACTTGCAAGAAATCCACCTCGTGAACATTGATGAGACCACAGCTGAAGTCATGAAAAGGGCGTGCGAAGAGTTGCTAGGCACCAACGATGTTGTGCCTCTGGCGGGTGCAGCAGACTCCATCACAGTCAATGATCTCTGTCTCCAGATAAAAAAAGGGAACATAGAAGCACAGCAAGTAGGTTACCGTATTCTTACAGGTGATATGGAGAGGGTGAATATTCATTACTTTCCCCATTAATTGGGTTTTTCAATGCTCACAAGTACCAGACGAGCAGTATTGTGTGAAAACACATTACAGAACATCAGTGATAAAAACAGAATAAAAAACATACTGACAGACAGCCTAATAATAAAATAGTCATCATAATAACAGTCCCCTCCCCCACACTTTTACATGCCATAGATTATATAATAGCCATAGGCCTGGGTAAAGAGGAACATTTTTGCCTGGCACCTAAAAACACATAGTGATGGCACCAGGCAAGCCTCTCTGGGGAGAGCATTCCACATTCGGGGAGCTACCACATTCCCCAGAGAACCATGCATGTAGAAATCATGCATAGATTCAAAATGAAATTGTTTTCTGATTCTTATATCATTCTCTTCCAGGCTTCCATTATTATTAGCTCTGTGACTGTGCAAGATGATCTCTCTCAAGGAACCATTTCAAGAGCAATCCTCGAAAAGGCAGGTCCAGCTATGCAGGAGCAATTTCTCTCTGAGTTACAGAGACTTCCAGCAGATAACCTGAAACTCATATTCACAAAAGGGTGCAATATTGACTGTGAGTTTGTGCTCCATGTGGTATGGCCATCTTACAGTGAATGCAACGCACAGGAGGTGATGGCTTTTTTTCTATTAGCTTTCCATTTCACTGAATGGGGGGTGGGAATCACCATTATAACTACTTTCCTCCTCCAATAGGCACTAAAAGCTGCAGTTTCTAAAAGTCTTCTCAAGGCTCAAGAGCAGCTGTCCTCATCAGTTTGTTTTCCTCTCCTTGGGATTGAAGATTTACACATGCCAAAGGATGAAGTGGTAGAGATTATGGTGGAGGAAATAATACACTTTGCGGAGGAATATCCTGGGAAGAAGCCTGATGTATTCATTGTGGTTCCTCCAGATGACAGTGATGTTTATGAGGTGAGGTTCTGAATGCTCATGGCAAGTAGCTAAAGATTGGCCATCTAATACAGTCGCCATCTAATACATACGCTTCAGGTTACAGACTCCACTAACCCAGAAATATTACCCCAGGTTAAGAACTTTGCTTCAGGATGAGAACAGAAATTGTGCTCTGGTGGCGTGGCAGCAGCAGGAGGCCCCATTAGCTAAAGTGGTACCTCAGGTTAAGAACAGTTTCAGGTTAAGAACGGACCTCTAGAACGAATTAAGTTCTTAACCCGAGGTACCACTGTAAATGCATCTCTCTAAAACATTTTTCTATAGTTCTATACTGGTTTCCACATACTGGTGCCCTCCAAATATTTTGGAATACAGCACAACTGTGGTCAGCTCCAGCCAGGATGGCAAAGGTCAAAGATGATGAGAGCTATTGTCCAACAACATACAGATGGTGCTAGATTGGAGAAGCCTGGGTTATCACTTGAGATAGGCACAATGCTCAGTTTAATATGGGAACTCTCACTACTGCCCATTATACTCATTGTGTGGGATTATACTGCCCCAGGTCTAATCTTGAATGTGGATATGAAGTAAATGGTGATGGGTTTAGCTTTCTGCAGTGGAAAATGACCATTGTTATTAGATGCTGAAGATTTGTAGTGCTTTGTACACTACGTCCTAAACTGGCACAATAATGCTTAGAACTGAGCCCCAAAAAAGCAGCAATTGTATGTGTTTTCTCTCTTTTTAAAGGCTTTCTTCACCAAGCTTATGTCAGTCAAAAACAAACTGGAAGAAAAGATGGACTGCAGCAATATGGATGGCATGGGTAATAAATAAATGGGATGGTTAAAACTGGTTGAGATTCTCTCTCTCTGTGTGTGTATGTATATATATATATATGTATATATATATATATATATATATATATATATATATATATATATATGAAATGTTTTAATGTTTGACTACAAATAGAACATGTCAAGAATATTAGAAAACTTTGTGTAGGTTTTAATGAGGGACTTGAAAGATGAGTGGAGTTGAAGAAGAGGCAGGGAGAATTACATAGTAGAGTTGTTAAGAAATAATTCTAGCAAGGGTTCAATTTAGCTTTTAGTAGCGGAACACGGTTTCAAAGTCCACTTTTGGTTTTCCTGTAATTTCACCCAATTAGCCCTGTCAAGCAACAGAACAATACCCCCCCCCCATAATCTATCTGTGTGAGCCCTTCAAATATTTGACTATCATATCACCTCTTAATTGTCCCTTCTTCATGAGTCATTCACTAACCATTGCAACACCTACCAATAATATTTTTCAGAGGTACAGACTGACATACAAGCCGATGGAGGTTGTGAAAAAAACGGACCATTTGTGGAACTTATTGGACGCAGCCAGGAAACGCTGGAGGCAGCAGGACTGTGGCTCCGAAACATCATACAAGTTGAGGAAACTCACCGGATCGTTATACAAAATTATAACCTTCTCAACCTTGGCAGTGGTCAGCCAGTTGAGCTGTCTCATCTGCAGCAGCACTTTGGCATAACCATAGTGGAGAGTTTGACCGGGGAGGGTGCAGCTCTCGAGATCGAAGGTTCCCCCCGAGCCGTGATTGATGCAACATTCGCTATCGAATTCATGCTGCAGACTACAGCCAAGCAAGAAATGAAGGCAGACGGTATGTGGGGCTGTATATACATAAGCACAACGCTGTTATGAAAAACATGTGAACAGCTGCTAAGAAAGCATCTGGTGAAGAATTTGGCTTATTGATATCCTTCACCTTATACTAAGGGCAGACTTCTAGCCTGTACAAAGAACAGTTTGAAACCATACAGGCAGTAGCCTTATTCAGTTGCTCTCCGCACCAGGCCATTTCCATCGTGCAAGTGGGTGCAAGGGTGAAACCTTTAACCAAACCCTTCCTATACATCACTGTCACTATCCCTGTACCCACCTGGTCCATTGAAGGCTGAACATTTTTATTTTTATTATTAAATTTGTATACTTTCCACAACACATTTTGAAAGAGCATCGGATGTCAATCAGCCAAAGTATTTTATTATTATTATTATTAAATTTGGTGAAGAATTTGGCTTTGCATTGGAAAGCCTTTTCGACTCAAGTAGGCTCCTGGATGTGATTTAGAACCCTAAGAAATCACGGTAAGAGGTTACAGGATTGCAGCCTCAAAGGATTTCAGTTGTCACTGTCAAAAGAAATATTACCACTCTGTGAAGAAGGGGCCTTTATTAAACAATGAACTCATTGTGCTTACTGTTTTTCCATTTTAATAAGCAACATGCATTACCCGTCTCCAGTAAGCTTACGGTTAATTTTCCAATCTGAAAGTTGCACTACTATTCAGTATTTTATTACCTGCATCTAGGATCTTTGAGAAACTCTCCTCATCAAGAAGGCCACAAAGAAATGGCAAGTAAATACTGTTACCAAGTCACTCCGATAGAGTCGTATCTTCAAGAATTCAAGGACAAAGAAAAACAGCTTGAAAAAGCTGGCCTCCGGGTTCTGAAGGTAAAGAGATGACCAATGGCAAAGTAATTCTGAAAGAATATTGTGATGTTTTACAAATATCTAAAACCAACAGGAATATAGGAGGGTAAAATCCAAGTCAAAATGATTATTGAAAACTGATAGGTTTTTACCAATATGTGGTATACTCCTAAATCAAACTCAGATCACATTACTTCATGTAGAGAATAAATTGGGACCGTTTGGTCTTTTTTCATCCTGGAATTTCTATTTTAAAAACAAACAAATTGAAATAAAAAAGTACTTAGCACTGGAACAGTATGTATTTTTTAGTGTTGCTGCTATTGAGCTGGGCACAACTTACTTTCATTTTCATTTCAGATAGAGAAAATATGCAATCCTCTTTTAGAATCTACCTTCCAAAGGATTAAAATAAAAATTGAAGGAAAAAATGCTGGAATGCCAGTATGCCATAGGCTATACCATCGTGTCCCAGCTCAGTACTGTAGTCTGGTGTGCAAAACGGGATTTCAGAAAACCTACCCCTCCTCCTTACAAGGTAAAGCTTGCATATACCCATGAAAAGCAAAATAAAAACAGAAAATCAGTAGATTATCTTCAATTTGACTGCCATGTTGATGCATTCATCACAGGTGTTCAAGTACATTAATTCAAAGCTTAAAAAGCTAGCTAAATAAAATATAAAATCAAGTGGTACCTATCTGGTTCTTGCAATTATCACTATTGTCCTCACAGTAAGATTTAGCTTTTCCTCTGTAAACCCTAAACTGATCTAGAGTTAGACTGCAGTGTCCATTGCTGCCACCAGGGCTGGTATAGCTAGTGGGCAGTGTGAATCTGCTGCCTCTGGTGGCAAAAGGCTCTGAGGTGGTGCCCAGGTGGGTGCTCTGTCTGCCCCACTGCTGGCATCAGGACAGATCTTACGCAAGATCTCACAAGATCTTGTAGTGCGTGCAAAATCTCATTTGAAATCAGTGCCACTGCTCCACCAGTAGCAGTGGAACAGCACTTCCCATCTTGTCTCAAGCAGCAAAATTGGATGTGCTGCTCCCGATTGCCACCATGATTGCAATTGTTAAAATAATTATAATACCAGCAGTTTCCCAGCATGTCCTTAAGGCTTCTTCAATTATTACTTGGTCCTCTTATTTCCATTCAGGGCGGGAGTGGGAGCAGACCAAGTCATATTCAGATGCAGTTTGTCTTGCATACTGCTATCATAATGAAAACATGTCTCTGTTTAATCAGTCTGTGTTTTGCATTGTTTTCCAGACCAGAAATATGGAGCTGGCATCTACTTTAACAAGAACCCCAGGAACCTTGTAACATATACCAGGGAAAAATGTGAAATGGACCACTTGATCTGTATGTTTGAGGCTGAAGTTGTAACAGGCTCATATACAAGGGGCAATCGAAGCTATGTTGCACCACCATTAATTAGTGCAAGTAGCATGAAACTCTATGACAGTGTTGTTGACGATATTCACAACCCTGAAATCTTCGTCATTTTCAATAGGGAGCAAGCTCTCCCGCTGTATTTGTTGACTTGTTCCCTGCTTTGGAATCCAGTGCAGAAGACCCAGTTGGAACCATCAGCTCAGAATCTATGAGGCCTTAAAGTTCAACAAATGATAGATACTAGGTTCTATGAGTAAGGTTTAAGTAATTTATGTATATGGCAGTTCTCTGATGCAGTGAAAAATCTTGCCTCGTTACAATCTTGAAGTATCGTTATTGCTTAATAAGCAATCTCAGCATGGGAAGCTTTAATTTGATTTAAAAGAGAACCGCTGCATTCACAACACAACTTCTTATATTAAAATGCCAACTTCAAACCATCTGCAAATATTTGGTTTTTTTCTGTACAAGAATATAATAGCAAGTGCTTCATGCAGTTCAGGATCAGCTTTTGTCTAAGTGCCAGAGATGCTGCTTTTAGAAATTTAAAAATTCAGAAAATTACAAGTAACTTTGTATTTCTAGAATGTCTTTGATAGTTTATTGAATTAAGTGCTATTAAATCAGTTGGTTTAAAATCCACAATAAATACCATGTTTCTATCAGCTGTACCACTAAATGCCAGTGTAACATTCAGCTCCTTCTCTATGCCATTGCATACATGCTTTGGATATGGGGTGAAGACTACCTGCAACTACATTGGAACATATGACCCAAATTCTTAGAATTAAGGCAGCCCTGTTCAGGGAAGTTTTTAATCTGTGATATTTTAGTGTATTTTTGGTTTTTATGGAAGCCGCCCAGAGTGGCTGGGGAAACCCAGCCAAATGGGCGGGGTACAAATAATAAATTATTATTATTATTATTATTATTATTATTATTATTATTATTATTAAAGGGGGGCAAATATTATAAATGACCTTTTAATAGGTTATGATCCTTAAACATTACCTTTGTTGCATTAGCTAAAGGAGGCAATAACTGGTGTGTGACAGATACTAAAAATAGTAAGATTCCTTTGAAATAATACCATCTTTTGAGGTTTTATAGTTTCCATCTTTTAGTAGATTCTTGAACATCTGGCAATAGCATTTTTGAATAGTGGACATCTTTATAAATGTGACCCCCCCAAAAAAGAATCTGTTAAGGGTGAGTACTCCCAGAAAAAAACACTGCTGGTAGGTCTCTTGACTTATTTGACAGATCCAACAAAGTTTGTAATCCCAGTTAACAACAACCAATAAAAGGCTCCCCGCTTAGCAACAACTAAGTGTCTTCCCCCAAAAATTGGCTGCTGAAAACAAAGAAAGCTTTAAAGCAAGCCAGTTGTATGTGAGAGAGGATGTGTAGGTGTATGCAGGCACTAGAAACAAATTCCTGAGCAAGCAAAAGCTGCACCTCACTCATTGGGTGGACTTCCAAATAAATATTCATAAGATTGTGCTACAAGTGTATGGTGTACCCTGTCCAGCCACTATTTTGGAAGTGGTAGACTTTGGAGCACAAGTGAGATTTCATTTTTCTCAAGCCAGAAGTTTGCTTGCCCCCTTTTGAAAGATTTCAGTAGTTCAATACTATGTAATATGCACAGTCACCTGAAACTTCCAGTCTGATACAGAAAATCCCCAGCATATTTGTTCTTGCATCTATTTTTTGAATTTCCTAAAGGTAAACACTGGATTTTGAAAATGCACAACATGTCTCATCCTCCCTTGTGTAGCTGCATGCATGGGAGCAAATCATTCAGCTCAATGGACTACTTTTCCTTGCTGCAAGTGCCCCACTATAACCTGCTATATAGGAGTGGCGTTTGTGCTGTAGATGCAGCCACATCACTCACTACTCACTAGGCCCATGTGCTCAGGCTGGAAGTACATGGGGTACCAGTAAAGGGAAGGACTGGCTGGATCTACACATGGGAGAGACACATGGGGCTCCCAGAGCAGGTCATAGCTGGGCATTTGTGCTCAGCAGAAAGCTGCAGGAAAAAGGCAACCCATGCAGACAGATAGCTCATGGTTCAAGTATTATTGATAAGCAAAGTTGTAAAAAAGCTTACTGAAAGAAAACACTTCATTAGTTATACATTCCAGTTTTCTAAGGACGCAACACACTTATTTTAAAGAGGATATAAAAAGAATATGACATTCCAACATTTAAATGAACAAATTTCACTACTGTGTTTTATTCTGCACTTATTAAAATTTTCCATGTAAACAATTTCTACATTGGTCAAAGTTCCTCTTTAGTGTTCTAATATATAAATTCTTTTTTACAAAAAAGACATCATATTCTCATCTGGTCCTTCAATAAATTTCATATACAGCAGCTAGAAAATAAGAACAGCACAAACTGAATATACCATGAAGTATATATTAAAGTATATATTAAAGTAGTCAATTACCACAGCAATTGAAAATCCCTGATCTTTGTATCTGCAATAGTCAGAATAATGGAAAGCTATTACAAAGGTGCTGTGATTTCTTCATCATCTACAACAAGCATATGAATAATTCCTTCTCTTCTTTTCCCACTGCTGACAGCTTTAATGCAACAGTTATGCTTTCCAATACTGAAATGTGTTTCTGTCCCATCATCTACAAATTCTCCCTGGTACAAAAAAGGAAAAAATAAATGTTGAACAGGTGATCAAATGTATTCAAATACTCTAATTGTTCATTAACCACCAAAAGATTGTTCTAAAAGCAAGGGTGGCTAACCTGTAACCCTCCAGATGTTACTGAATTACAACTCCCATACAGCTCCCTGATCATTGCCCAGGTGAGCTGAGGTTGATGGGAATTGTAGTTCAGCTCCATCAGGAAGGCCACAGGTTCTGATACACAGGCAAACGTATTCAAAGTCATCACAATGCACTTCATAGAGCAGCACCAAGCTTAGATTGTCATGAAATTGGTTAGATTTTAAAGGTTTCATTGCTGACCAATGCTGTTCCCAAGTTTTATAAATTCCAAAGTGAATGAACTGTTTAATTGTTCCATTTCCTATGGAGGAAATTTATCGCACACTGGTGGCCTAATGTGTAGTCTATGTCACAAAGACAAGATAATAAATTTTTCCTGTGTTTGAATAACACTTAAAAACACTTAAATACCATTCTATAAGTGAGTAGCTTTTAAAATTGTTCCCTCATTTAAAAGTCTTTCAGTCAACCCTGGAATGGACTCTCTGGGAAGATGATGGACTATCCTTCCTTAGAGGTTTTTAAACAGAGGCTGGATGGCCATTTGTTCTGGATGTTTTAGCTGAGATTTCTGCACAGGAGGGGGTTGGAGTAGCTGAGCCTGAGGTCCCTTCCAACTCTACAATTCTGTGAAAGAAGGAACTGGTCAAGTGTACATTTCCTTGCTTTTAAGGGTATTTAAACCAAGTTCAAATTCTTCACTTATGGAGAGGGTGTGGATAACATTGAATATGCATCTCTTAATTGTAACTTTAGTCCATTTTAATTTAAAAGTTTTCATTTTGGAATTATCTATGGTTACATACCGCCGTTTCCACTTTTTTACCATTGCACCAAACATCCATTGTGTCTTTTTCTGTTAAAAAAAATAAAAGGACTGTCATTTAATCATAACATTTTCTTATCTTAAAAACTATTTAGTATAACGTATGCATGTCAGATATGTCCAGACCAAGGCTTCCCATTTTGTATCTTATATTTAATTTTGATTTAGGGCTTGTCCACAATTTCAGCCATTATTTAGCTACGAATTCATTTCTTCTCCATTCAAATTAGACCACAATAATCCACACCTGCATGTATTTGAATCTGTATATGAGGAGAAACTTTGGTCTTTCCCTTTCATCCCAGTAGGCATTCTCTTTAGTGTTTTTGTTCCAGCCTTCCAGCTTGTTGATTCTATTATGCTGCATACATCTTTTTTTTTTTTAAATCACCACCCAGGAAGTGTCCAAAAGCACAAAGACAGGCAATTTTAAATTCTCAACGCACTCTTTCTTGCTGTTCCATGCCTGTGTCTTGTGAAAATCCAATCTTATCCATTGAACTGAACTGCAGTTAAGCAAAATCTCCCTTCAGATTTTCTGTGCATAGCCGATTCAATGGGTAACATCAGATTTTTGCAAGGCACAACTGTGGGACAATGATAAAAACTCTCAGTTGCAGGGGAACCAATTAGTACACAATATGATCAAAGTACAGGTGAAGGAAAAGTGTGGATGAGCTCTATATCAAGTGTAGTTTTGCACCTTAGCTAGAGTGATGAAGACAATGCTTTATATAGCCACAGTCAAAGCCAGTAAGATTATGATAACATGAGGTTTTTCTTCCTAATGGACATGTTGGAGCCTAACAAGGGGTGTGTTAATCTACCTATGGGGTTGCCACCGACTAATCTCACTTTATTGTGTTTTGTAAAGAGAAAATATGGGATGTAATGTTCAGGGTTCTCATAGTGCTTGTAGGGGGCAGGGAAATACAGGTGTGAGGGTGTCATTTTTCTTCTTCTACCAGAGCATGGGTTGGTAGCATTCCCAGATCTCTGTAAATGCTAGCCATGCACTTGAACAAGTTAGATGGTGCAGGGCATACTTTAAAGAGAGATAAGAATATTGAGACAAGCATTGGGGCTTGTGTGCTCTCCCTTTCTTCTCCTGATGTTGCATGGCAGGAAGAATTATTATTTTTTAAATATATGTTTACTGGCTTTTGAGAAATAAAGAAGTAAAAAGTCAATAAGATTTCCAAATCAATCAAAGGGGGGGGGGGTAACTGTAACCATAACTGTGATTGAGTATATAATCTTCTTCATCTTCAGTACGCATTAAGAAATAAATATGGAACAATGGGTCAGAGTTTAAATCAGTTGGTTGGGGAAGGAGAGAACTTTGAAAGTACAGTGGTACCTTGGGTTACATACGCTTCAGGTTACATACGCTTCAGGTTACAGACTCCACTAACCCAGAAATAGTGCTTCAGGTTAAGAACTTTGCTTCAGGATGAGAAAAGAAATTGTGCTCCGGCAGCGCGGCAGCAGCAGGAGGCCCCATTAGCTAAAGTGGTGCTTCAGGTTAAGAACAGTTTCAGGTTAAGTACGGACCTCCGTAACGAATTAAGTACTTAATCCGAGGTACCACTGTAATCCAATTTAGCATAGCATGCAAATGTCATCCAGTGCCACTAATAAACAAGTCAATGGTAAAATGATCACTAACTCAGATTACTAAAACATACTGAAGTGTTCATATGTTTTTTTCCATATCAAAAAGGCCCTTCACTAATTCCCAGGAGGTTCTAATGATACTCAGAGCTCTCCAGGATCAGGCTCCAATTTGATATTTGTTTTATAGTTTGTTTCAAATAAAGGAGTCACAACAAAAATCAGTGCTCTTGGAACGGCACCACAGCATGACTAAACAAAATATATGGGAATATATAGGACCATACAAAAGGCAAACATGGAACTATGTAAGAATAACCTACCTAATACAACCCTGTAATCTGTACAATCCAAGTGTAACATCCAAGTACTTGTTGTTTTTGACCTGTTCTCCATGTATTTTGTGAGGCTCTTGCCATTAATTTCCAAGGTATATTCATACGCAAAGCCACTGACAGCATCAATGTTAATAGTAGCCTTTGTTTTAGATGTTCCGACAGTAAATGTCTCTTTCCCCACTAATTTGAACATCCATTCTTTTCTCATTATTTCCTGAAGAGAAAAAAAATAGCACTGATGTCAACATATATATTTGCTTCAGTACTGAAAAAAGGAAACATCACATAGCTTTCTGTTTGTTTACATCATAAAAAGAAAGCTTGATCTCAAGTACACATTTCAGTTTAATAAAAGTGTTACATTACAAGGGAAGGTAATACAACAGACTGTCTTGAGCAACTGGATGGGGTATTTTGACACACACCAGGAAGTACCGTTTGGCTTTGTCCCCCGTGCCCCACCTTGGTTTTAATGTACAGTGGTACCTCGGGTTACCTACGCTTCAGGTTACATATGCTTCAGGTTACACACTCCGCTAATCCAGAAACAGTGCTTCAGGTTAACTTTACTTCAGGATCAGAACAGAAATCGTGTTCCAGCGGCGCGGCAGCAGCAGGAGGCCCCATTAGCTAAAGTGGTGTTTCAGGTTAAGAACAGTTTCAGGTTAAGAGCAGACCTCCAGAACGAATTAAGAACTTAACCCGAGGTACCATTGTATCAAGTGGGCATTTTTGTTTGCTTGTAAGCTGCTTTGGGTTGTCTTAGGCAAGATAAAAGCAACTAACAAATTTAATAAATAATAATCATTATTATTATCAATGCTAAAGGGACCTAATGCCAAAGCTAATTCACGGATGGCACCTAGCCTTTGTACACCTATATCACATTAATAGGGGCATGTTGTCCTACTTTTAGACAGAATGTCACTTAACACATTTATGGTGGGAATTCTCATGGGAAAAGTTTTTCATACTGTGTGCTTTTCATGTAAGAATCCTACCTTTCCATCCACATACACAACACGTTTTCCTGAGGTGGTCCCATGTTCAAATTCAATTTTGTGGATGCCATCACTTAAACCTACTTCCCAGATAGCCACTAGGTCCGTCATTCTGTCCAGGTAGCTGCAAGAATATATGTTTAAATACAACTGATTAATAAGTAGTCCACAATTCAGAGACCCCCTTTAGGTATGTACAAAAATCTGCACATGTATACTCCATACCCCAAGCAGATCTTTATTCTGAAGTCTGCTTCTGAACAGCTTCCAAATATTGTCCTCAGGTTTTGTGAGACCTCTTTGGAAAGAGGGATACTAAAGGCTATATTCCACTTGCCCTTGAAAACCTATCAAATGGTGCCTTAATCCTGTAGTGTTGTTTTTATTTAGGTAGTCTTTACCTCCTCACCCAAATTCTAAGCTACAAGGAACACAGCAATAATCAAATTATATTAGAAATGGAACAATACTCAGATCACAAGACAGCCTGAACTTTTTTTTTTTTTTTGTGGGCATTTACTTTGACAAATACAAATAGGATTGAATCTATTTTGGACCCTTGGACTCTAGAAAGGCTTTTGATCTAACACAGACATACACTAATAGGGGACATAAGGAGGCAATTTTGTTGATCATCCTCCAGCCTCCTGAAAACCAGCTCCTTAGAGCTGGATAACTCTCCAAAACAGTGTGCAAGGTGGCATGGTGGTTTGCAGGGGAAAATCAGAAACATTGTCTCCCCTCTTCCACTAGTAGACATCTCTACTGCATTAAAAGTCGAAGTGTATTGCACCCAAAACTATTTAAATAATGCTTTCCTTTATCAAATAGATCCCCTTAAATAAATCAACTTTTTGAACAGGCTCCAATTGTTATCTGTGTCACTGTAATCAAGTTTAGTAGTAAACCCAGAAATAGTGCTTTTTTCATATTTTTAAAAATTATTTCATTTTATATGCATTATAAATATAACAGACAAAAAATTAAAGATGAAAAACAAAACTATAAAATAGGCATGTAGAATGAGTGAGTTGTACTTGAGTTAAAATAGCTAAGTCCAAGTAAAGACTATCAACTTTATCAAATCATCAAATATAATTCTAGATGAAATAGTGCTTTTTATAGTTTCCTTGGCCAGTATTTGCAACCTAAAATATAAACATAGCTCAAGTTAAAATTCTGTTTGCATCTCAAATTAACTCATCTTATATGCATATTACAGTAAGCCTACTATTTAAACTATATTGATAGCACAAATCCTATCACTATTAACATCTGCGAAGGCTTTCCCAGACCTCTTACGGCACAGACTACTTTTTACCTTACATCATCTTCATAGTCAGTACTCTCATCACGGGATGCCATAGCAATCAAAACAGGCTTTAATCCATTTAGCAGCAAGAAAAGAAAAAGCAGAACACTAGCAGCAGCAAAGAAATGTTGAAAACTATAACTCCATGTTTATTAGGAAGAAATCCTTTCCCAGTTTTCATCTTCTTTAAACACTATGGTTAGGATTCTTATAGGATTAAACACTGTTAAATATATGTAATAAATCTGTCCATTATGGCAGTGCACAAAGTAGTGGCAAATATAAATCACTTTGATCTACAGGCTTATAAAGTACTAGATTGTTTTTACTAGGGCTGTGTATGCAACACTTCTTTCTAGAATAACTGAAGACTGAGTAATTGCTTTTTCTATATAGTCTGCACACAATCTAGATCTCTTGGATATATTTTTGCTCCTGAAAAGTGCTAACTGAGAAACAGAATTCATTCCAAAAATAATAAAAGATCATTGTAGATTGTTTCCGCATTATCCTGCAGTGTGCCCAATGAAAACAGATGTACATGGTCCTGACAATGGGAGGTGTACCCACACATGCCCAATACAGTGGTACCTCGGGTTACATACGCTTCAGGTTACAGACTCTGCTAACCCACAAATATTACCTTGGGTTAAGAACTTTGCTTCAGGATGAAAACAGAAATCATGCAGCAGGGATGCAGCGGCAGCAGGAGGCCCCATTAGCTAAAGTGGTGCTTCAGGTTAAGAACAGTTTCAGGTTAAGAACAGACCTCCAGAACGAATTAAGTTCTTAACCCGAGGTACCACTGTAATCTTGTGAACAGGCATATACTGTACAAAGATCACTATCAACATTTCATTCATCATTCACCCGAGACTTGTTCAGGGAAGAAAAAGTGTGAATAACCTAATCAAGGGAAGAATCTTCTAATGCATAACAATAACTACACCCATTCTTGTGGATCACAAGATCTAGAATTGATCTATATTGAAAGCAACATGTTGAGGAACAGCATGAACGATTCAAGATTGAGAAAAGCTACATTTTTGTCCTACAAATGGATTAGCGTGTACACAGCTCAAGTTTTTATTTGCTAGTTATTCATAATGTTTCAAGTTACATCAGCTTTGCAACTATGTTATTGGCCCTCAATGACTTTTACAAACATACTGTCTAGACTCTAGACAATTGTATTTTAACAATTTGGAGCAAAGAGATGGCCTGAAAGGACAGTTTTGCCAGAAGGTATCTACTCAACACAAACTACAAAGTGATGGCTATAAACAAACCTGAGTTACATCATGGCTCTGGATTGGGTTGACAGCTCTCCCAAGTGTTGAACATGTAGTGATAAGTGATGCTTTATATTGAGACTTAAAGGTAAAGGTAAAGGGACCCCTGACCATTAGGTCCAGTCGTGGCCAACTCTGGGGTTGTGGCACTCATCTCGCTTTATTGGCCGAGGGAGCCAGTGTAGAGCTTCTGGGTCATGTGGCGAACCAGAGCAGTGCATGGAAACGCTGTTTACCTTCCCGCCGGAGTGGTACCTATTTATCGACTTGCACTTTGACGTGCTTTTGGACTGCTAGGTTGGCAGGAGCAGGGACCGAGCAACGGGAGCTCACCCTGTCGCGGGGATTCGAACTGCCGACCTTCTGATTGGCAAGTCCTAGGCTCTGTGGTTTAACCCACAGCGCCACCCGAGTCCCATATTGAGACTTACGCTGAACATAAATAACCCAGTATGGCCTCTTGGACTGACACCAGGACTTCTTTAGCCCTGGTATCAGGAGATGCCAGGAACCAAACTGGGACTTTTTGCAAACCCACTTTAAAACATGGCTTTGGGGTGGGGGGAACTGTGGCAATCTCAATTAGCTTTAAAGACAGGTTGCTTATTTGGAACATTATTTGAGAAGTCATCTATGCACACACACATCTGGGATATCCACCTGCACAGAACAGCAAGCAATTAAGAAACTCTTACCTGGAACCTGCCAGACAACAATGGAGATATCAATAAAGCTAGGCAGGCAAGCAAGTGAAAACCTAGCAGCTACAGACTGATAAGAGTGCTGGAAAAATAGACCAGTGATGTCATAATGTCACCTGTGTGTGACTAGACACTGAAATCTAAGAATTAAAGAGAAATTCCCATTAAGCAAACTCCCTGTCAATCAAAACCACTGATACTGCTGCCTCATATTATTTTATCCTAACTGCGTTTCTCCATCTTTTGTTCCTAGAGGATAAAAAAGCAACCGGAGGATAAAAAAGCAACAATCCAGTATTACACTGTGTGAAATCAAGACTGAAGAGGAGGCCCTGAAGAAAATCAGAGATAAAAGGCCTATATTTTTAAAGAGCAATAATAAAATAGGAATAGAAGGAGGAGATAGGAGACAGAAGCAGTTATAGGGAAAAGAGAATGTAAAAAGAGGTAGGAGGAATGAATGAGAAGAGGGTACAAGTGAAGGAGATGGGTACAAGAAACAACTGGAGATGGGTACAAGAAATAACTGGATATCCCTTTCCTCTTTCCCCACTCATGCTTCTCAAAAGTATTTTCCTCATCTCCAGTTGTTTCTTGTGTGTGTGTGTGTGTGTGTGTGTGTGTGTATATATATATATATATATATATATATATATAATCATCTTCAGAGCCTTAGGATCAGCAAATTCTGCCTAAAACATAGAGACTGTTTCACAATATCTCCAGGGTCAAGGGTCAATGTCTCTACTTAGTGTGAGAAAAGCTGAACTATGAAACTCCCTGCTGCAATGATATTGATTAGACATCAATAGAAAATGTCAGTAATTGCCAGCTTATTGTGCCAATCTCTATCTCCATCCACTACAATTTTGCTTAATAGTTCTATTCTACACCACCACTGTTTGACTAGTGGACTTTAATATTTTCAGCCCTCTCAAGGAACCTCTGGATTATAAGAAGTGTGGGAGAGCTACTCACCAAGATATCCCAGGCTTGAAGTACTTTTAAAAAGAAAGCCGCAGCCCTTAAATTAGGCCTGGAAGCTCACAGGCAGCCCATGTGATTTGCCCAGAACCAACTGGATGTGGTCCCACCTGCCAGCAATTCACACTGAGAAAGGCTGCAACAATCTGTGCTCACTGCCATTTCTGAGCAGTCTTCAAGGAATGAGAGCACCAGGGACAAGAATATGCCAAAGATAGTTGGGGTGAGAACACACAGACTTGTTTTACACCATTATTTACATCTGAGGACCGCTGGGAGGTGCATAGAGAGAAGAAATGCCATAGTCATAGCTGTCAACTTACAGATTTGAAAATAAGGGACCAGCAGCCTTGAAAATAAGGGACCAGCAGCCAAAATAAGGGACCTGCAGCCTCACCTGTTCCAGGCACTCCTGTCTTCCTGTCCTCCTGCAGTCTGGTCAAACTCATGCTGGGTAGCTTCGAGAACACTGTCCAACCAACTTTGTAACCAGAGGTTCAACTGAATAGAATCTGAATCACATGCACCACAAGGCCTATGCAGCCTCAACTTAAGATGGCTCCCCGGCCTGGCTTTGCACTGCAAAGTTTGCAGCAGCACGTGCAACAAAATGGCGTCCAGCATTCAAAAACCCCCTCAGCTTGCATTAACTAGCCACACACAAGGCATGCAAGCTCCACCACCCAGTCGTTCTTAGACTTCTTATTAGGTGAGCAACACAGCCAAGCAACACAGTTGGAGCCTCCCTCCTCCCTGGCCGGCAGGGAGGGAGAGGAGCTGCTTCCTTTGAAATTTAAGGGACATCATTTAAGGGACATCCATCAATAAGGGACAGCAGCGGGACATGGCGCTGGAATAAGGGACTGTCCCTTCAAATAAGGGACACTTGACAGCTATGGCCATAGTGCATATGCCATAGCATATCCAGACTCCTTCATCTGCCCCAACTGCAGCAAAGTATCAAGGCGCATTCTTCCATTGTCTCCAGAGGCAGACAGATGTAGCCAACAACAACATTCAAGGGATGAGAAGGTGAGAAACCCCTGTCCATGCCACAAATTCAAATACCAAAAGCATGTGGAGAATATGTCTCAATCTACATTTATAGCATTCTAGATTCTTCAATGGAAGGGTCACCAGAGGTATCAGAAGAAGCATCACCAGGCTTTCTCTATGTGCTGCATTTGGTGGCTCAGGCCAAGTAAGGTTGGATGTATATCTAAGTGTGCATTACCTTTGCAAGAGGATGCTTCTTTATTCCTGGATTAATCTGAAATAACTAGGAGAGGTGGGTTCACCATCATTCATCCTTCCACTCACAGAGTAAAAGAAAAAAAGTTGTTCGCAGCTTAGGGAAGGGTTGTTACAGTGGGTCAAGATAGCCATGAATAGTGTTTGTGTCCTTGAACTCGCTTTCTAAGGGCAATGCAGTTTGTCTCTAGGGCATATGTGTGCAAAGCGGAACAGAAATGGTCATGTAATCCGGATTAACTCCCTGATGCCTTTTTAAATCAGCAAATGGATGAATCACAGCCCCCCTCCCCTCTTTATAGTCGAAGCGGGAACTCCAGCCACAGATAGTCGTTGTGAGTAAGGGGTGGCAGTTGTTAATCCGGAGTAATAAAGGCAGAGCCAAACAAACAGTCTGCTGCTTTCAAGGATTTTACAGGGATTTATCTAGGCCGGGGCAGTTGAAAGATACACACAGTAAAGGGGTGGAGGAGGTGGGGAGATGGGCTGGGATTGAGGGGGCGAGGAAGAGACGGGCCAACCGTCGTGTCGGCTGGTGACAGGGCCTCCCCGCTTTCTCCCACCCCACGGAGTCCTCCCGAAAGCGAGGCCTTTTTCCTGGGGACAGAGGCGAGGACCTGTATCTATGGGCGACGGGCTCGCAGCGCTTCAAACAACTCCAACCCAGGCGAAGGAGGAGGAGAAGGAGATAAAATGGCGGGGCGGGGCACGACGAGTTACGGCGACTCTGCCCTCCTCCCTCCCTCTCCCTCAGATACCTGCGCGGCTCTCCCAGACCGTTACTCCGCTCGCAACGGACTCTCCCTCCCAAAATGGCGGCCAAGCCTGGAGGAGGAGGAGAGGGAGAGGCCGCCCAGCGCCTCTTCCTTCCTCCACCCGGCAGCTCACCTGCTTTGCTCCGTCCCGCCTGTCCGTCAGCGGGCTGCTTCTTTCATCTCACCCCTCCCGCCCGCCCGCCCGCCCTGCCTCCGTGGAGCAGCTTCCCTTCTCTCCAGGGAGGCCTCCCTCTTCAGCGCCCCCTCTGGAGGCGCCTCGGCTGCTCGCTCCCCAGTTCCTCCTCTTCTCCTCAGGCTCCCCAAAGCAACGCGGGCTGACTGTTCCCCGCCGCGCCACGCTTAAATTTATTAAAGGATGCTTCTTCGTCGTTCTTCCTTCAGCGCCCCTTCACCTTTTCTTCCATCATTACTTTTCCTTACTCTTTTCCCATGAAGCAGCTGCAAGGCGGATAGGGCTTGTTCCTAAATTAGGATTTATAGTCCCTTTGGAAAAGGAAAAAACAATAACAACCCAGTTCGGATTTATTTCCGAGGAACAGGCGTAGGCGGTTTTTCTTCAGTGCTGCCTGAGTTTTGCAGTACTTTTCTTTCTCTCGGATTGCTGGAAAGAGATCGTGTCGAATAGTCTAGAAATGGAATGTAATTCTAGGCAAGCAAGAGTTATCCTTATATGTTTGCTTATAGCAAAGAAATACAGGATGGCGGCTGCTATTGTATATTCTCATCTGGGAGAGTTTGCTACGTGCCCTAGCCATAGGTGTGGAAAATTCAAAAAGTCTTAAAAACCCAATCCTGTATACATTTTACTCAGAAGTAAATAAACCAGACTGCTTCCAATGGGATTTAATTCCCAGATTATAGTCGTTCATAACGACTACAGTCTTACGGTTCAGATTAATGTGAGAGCGATTTGCCTTTAAGGAACAGCAAAATCGAAACGATGTTGATCGGTGTCTTTTTCCCTGTTAATCACCGAGCGCACCCATCGACGGAGCCCCAGTAATGTTGGAAGGGAACTAAATTCCCGGGGGCTCATGACAGAATTCCCCACAGGTGCCCTTTTGCCCTCCACAATCTCCTTTGGTACTCGTATGAGAGGGGAAATGCAACAGGTGCAGCTTTCACTGCATCGTAGAGTTGGAGGGAACCTCGATAGCCTCGATCTTATTGCAGCCCCCTTGCCTGATCTGGTGCAAGAGCACCCACGACAGATGGCTGCCCTGAAGACATAGGATAGTGAGCAAAAGCTTCACCTGTTGAGTAAGATGCACGGGAGGTGGGGCAACTGCTAAAGGCGTTGGAGCGCCACCAGCAAAATGGGCCATCTTGCTGTCAGAGAGCGAGAGAGTGTAGAAAACGTGAGGGATTTGTCTCCAGTATAAAGCGCAGCATCTTTTTCCTGCGGCCGCCAAGTAAAGAGGAGCGAGCGAGCCAAGCTCAGAGAGTAAAACCTGCGTGGGATTGACAGCTCCTCTTTAGAAATGGTTCCCTCCCAGTCCCTAGATGGAGCCGAAAGGCGCCCATACTTAGAAGGGGAGGAGACTGAAGCCCAACCCTGGGGGCGGCCTTGCTGCGAGGATTTCCTCCAACCCGCAGCTGAAGCTGCAAAGCCCGCCTATAACGGCTGGGAGAGGCGCAGCCCCGGGCTGCTGCAGAAAAGAAGAGGCTGGAGCTTGTTAAATCGTCCGCGCCAGGTAATGGGCTTTTGAGTTCTCGATGTGAGCAAGTGAAAGTGAGGACACGTATCAAAGGAAGGCGCAAGGGCCCAAAGGGAACTTAAGGTGTTGGTGGAGGGAGAAGGAGGCGGCGGCGGCGGGTGGGGAGCCTGTGGGGAGATGTTATTGTTTTTACATGTGCTGGTGCTTTTCATTTTTAGGCCTCTTTGCACAGACAGCGTTTACTAGAAGTATGTTGTTGTTTAGTCGTTTAGTCGTGTCCGACTCTTCGTGACCCCATGGACCAGAGAACGCCAGGCACTCCTGTCCTCCACTGCCCCCCGCAGCTTGGTCAGACTCATGCTGGTAACCTGGAAAACACTATCCAACCATCTCGTCCTCTGTCGTCCCCTTCTCCTTGTGCCCCCCATCTTTCCCAACATCAGGGTCTTTTCCAGGGAGTCTTCTCTTCTCATGAGGTGGCCAAAGTACTGGAGCCTCAGCTTCACAATCTGTCCTTCCAGTGAGCACTCAGGGCTGATTTCCTTCAGAATGGATATGTTTGATCTTCTTGCAGTCCATGGGACTCTCAAGAGTCTCCTCCAGCACCATAATTCAAAAGCATCAATTCTTCGGCGATCAGCCTTCTTTATGGTCCAGCTCTCACTTCCATACATCACTACTGGGAAAACCATAGCTTTAACTATACGGACCTTTGTTGGCAAGGTGATGTCTCTACTTCTCAAGATGCTGTCTAGGCCTGTCATTGCCCTTCTCCCAAGAAGCAGGCGTCTTTTAATTTCGTGGCTGCTGTCACCATCTGCAGTGATCATGGAGCCCAAGAAAGTAAAATCTCTCACTGCCTCCATTTCTTCCCCTTCTATTTGCCAGGAGGTGATGGGACCAGTAGCCATGATCTTCGTTTTTTTGATGTTGAGCTTCAGACCATATTTTGCACTCTCCTCTTTCACCCTCAATAAAAGGTTCTTTAATTCCTCCTCACTTTCTGCCATCAAGGTTGTGTCATCTGCATATCTGAAGTTGTTGATATTTCTTCCGGCAATCTTAACTCTGGCTAGGGATTCATCTAGCCCAACCTTTCGCATGATAAAATCTGCATATAAGTTAAATAAGCAGGGAGACAAAATGCAGCCTTGTCGTACTCCTTTCCCAATTTTGAACCAATCAGTTGTTCCATATCCAGTTCTAACTGTAGCTTCTTGTCCCGCATAGAGATTTCTCAGGAGACAGATGAGGTGATCAGGCACTCCCATTTCTTTAAGAACTTGCCATAGTTTGCCATGGTCAACACAGTCAAAGGCTTTTGCATAGTCAATGAAGCAGAAGTAAATGTCTTTCTGGAACTCTCTAGCTTTCTCCATTATCCAGCGCATGTTTGCAATTTGGTCTCTGATTCCTCTGCCTCTTCTAAATCCAGCCTGCACTTCTGGGAGTTCTCGGTCCACATACTGCTTGAGCCTTCCTTGTAGAATTTTAAGCATAACCTTGCTAGCGTGAGAAATTAGTGCAATTGTGCGATAGTTGGAGCATTCTTTGGCACTGCCCTTCTTTGGGATTGGGATGTAGACTGATCTTCTCCAATCTTCTGGCCACTGCTGAGTTTTCCAAACTTGCTGGCATATTGAGTGTAGCACCTTAACAGCATCATCTTTTAAAATTTTAAATAGTTCAGCTGGAATACCATCACTTCCACTGGCCTTGTTATTTGCAGTGCTTTCTAAGGCCCATTTGACTTCACTCTCCAGGATGTCTGGCTCAAGGTCAGCAACCACACTACCTGGGGTATATGAGACATCCATTTCTTTCTGGTATAATTCCTCTGTGTATTCTTGCCACCTCTTCTTGATGTCTTCTGCTTCTGTTAGGTCCTTTCCACTTTTGTCCTTTATTATGGAAATCTTTGTACGAAATGTTACTTTCATATCTCCAATTTTCTTGAACAGATCTCTGGTTCTTCCCATTCTATTGCTTTCCTCTATTTCTTTGCATTGCTTGTTTAAGAAGGTCTTCTTGTCTCTCCTTGTTATTCTTTGGAAATCTGCATTCAATTTCCTGTATGTTTCACGATCTCCCTTGCATTTTGCTTGCCTTCTCTCCCCCGCTATTTGTAAGGCCTCATTGGACAGCCACTTTGCTTTCTTGCATTTCCTTTTCATTGGGATGGTTTTCGTTGCTGCCTCCTGTATAATGTTACGAGCCTCCATCCATAGTTCTTCAGGCACTCTGTCCACCAAATCTAAATCCTTAAACCTGTTCCTCACTTCCACTGTGTATTCATAAGGGATTTGACTTAGATTGTATCTTACCGGCCCAGTGGTTTTTCCTACTTTCTTCAGTTTAAGCTTGAATTTTGCTATAAGAAACTGATGATCTGAGCCACAGTCAGCTCCAGGTCTTGTTTTTGCTGACTGTATAGAGCTTCTCCATCTTTGGCTGCAGAGAATATAATCAATCTGATTTCGATGCTGCCCATCTGTTGATGTCCATGTGTAGAGTCGTCTCTTGTGTTGTTGGAAAAGCGTGTTTGTGATGACCAGCTTGTTCTCTTGACAGAACTCTATTAGCCTTTGCCCTGCTTCGTTTTGATCTCCAAGGCCAAACTTGCCAGTTGTTCCTTTTATCTCTTGACTCCCTACTTTAGCATTCCAATCCCCTATAATGAGAAGAACATCCTTCTTTGGTGTCACTTCTATAAGGTGTTGTAAGTCTTCATAAAATTGGTCAATTTCAGTTTCTTCAGCACCAGTAGTTGGTGCATAAACTTGGATTACTGTGATGTTAAAAGGTCTGCCTTGGATTCGTATCGAGATCATTCTATCATTTTTGAGATTGCATCCCAGTACAGCTTTTGCCACTCTTTTGTTGACTATGAGGGCCACTCCATTTCTTTTACGGGTTTCTTGCCCACAGTAGTAGATATGATGGTCATCCGAACTGAATTCACCCATTCCCGTCCATTTTAGTTCACTGATGCCCAGGATGTCAATATTTATTCTTGCCATCTCATTTTTGACCACCTCCAACTTACCCATGTTCATGGTTCTTACATTCCAGGTTCCTATGCAATATTTTTCTTTACAGCATAGGACTTTCCTTTCGCTTCCAGGCATATCCGCAACTGAGCGTCCTTTCGGCTTTGGCCCAGCCGCTTCATCAGCTCTGGATCTACTTGTACTTGTACTTCATCAGCTCTGGATCTACTTCTACTTGTACTTCATCAGCTCTTCCCCAGTAGCATGTTGGACGCCTTCCGACCTGAGGGGCTCATCTTCCAGCGTCATAACTTTTATATGCCTGTTGTCTTTGTCCATGGAGTTTTCTTGGCAGGGATACTGGAGTGGCTTGCCGGTTCCTCCTCCAGGTGGATCACGTTTGGTCAAAACTCTCCACTATGACCTGTTCATCTTGGGTGCCCTGCTCGGCATAGTTCATAGCTTCTCTGAGTTCTTCAAGCCCCTTCGCCACGGCAAGGCAGTGATCCATGAAGGGGACTAGAAGTATAGTAAGGGCTTTAATTTATATTCTGGTTTGCCACATGAGCTGCAACCTCAGAAGATAAAAACAAATAAAACAAATACGCCTCTGCAGCATAAACAAACTTGCTCATCAATTCTCGGCTTCTGCCCCAAGAATATTCAAACCCGCTTAAACTCTAGCGTGTGCAGGTAAAAGGCAACACTGTTTTCTGCAGTTTTTTTTAGTAACTTGAAACCTTGCGTGTGCTTTCACCAGCAGAAATGCCCTTCAGGCCAGGGAATACATATAACCATCAGCTCCTCGTAGTTGGCCCGACTATTACTCTATATAAATACGGTGGTACCTTGGGTTACATACGCTTCAGGTTACAGACTCCGCTAACCCAGAAATAGTGCTTCAGGTTAAGAACTTTGCTGCAGGATAAGAACAGAAATTGGGCTCCGGCAGCGCGGCGGCAGCAGGAGGCCCCATTAGCTAAAGTGGTGCTTCAGGTTAAGAACAGTTTCAGGTTAAGTACGGACCTCCAGAACGAATTAAGTACTTAACCCGAGGTACCACTGTATTTGTTTTAGTGTTTTAAAATTGTAAACCACCTTGGCAGAAAGACAGTATATAAAGCCATCCAATAAATCAGATAAGAAAACCAGGCAAAACCCACCCACTCTACAAAGCCAACCTCCACAAAAAGGCAAAAAAAAACCACAAACAGACAAAAGCCACTTTACCATCCCCAGAAGCACTCTTCACAAACCCAGACAGGCAAAAGCGACTCATTTGTCCCAAAAATCCACACACACAAAAGGCAAAGTTACCCAAAAACCCATAGATGACAAGCAAACCCACACATACCCCCAAACAGTAATACAGCCCCCCCCCCGCAAGAAACAAAAAAACATCCTCCTCAAAGGCAAAAACCGCATACCCCAAAACATGGAACAAGCTTCCTTTTGCACAACCTGTGCAGACATCTCAGTCACATGCACACATATAAAGCAAACAGGCACCAACCCAACTGGCAAAAAGATCACTTTCCTCTTTACTGAACAGCAGAATCACCACTGTTTCTAATCACCCACAACTATTATGCTGCTATTCAGATGTGCAATGAGCCCTGTTTTGCTCTTGCTTATGATTTTTTGAAGAATGTGCAGGAGTCTTAAATTGGAAGGTGGGTGCTTTCAGGTTGTTTCTCTGTTGTACTAGGCAGTGTGTTGTACTTGCATCAGTAATAAGTTTGAACTAAAGGGGTTTTTATTCAGTGATAATGTGGACTTCCCTGTGAAGGACCTCTATGCTAAAGGATAATCAACAATCCCTTTGCAGACTTCATCCATCTGAAATGGAAAACAGAAGGGGAAATAAGAACTTATAATATTGCCACATGTAAAATTTGTTCATATCAAATTTTCCTCCTATATGTTTCACCATATTTTTCTCCTAAATGTATTTTCAGATTACAGAAGAGATCGGAATATTGACCACTAATCAGCTGAAACCAAGGCTCCAAAACAATTTACTATGGCAGAGGTATTTGAATTTTAGATAATTCATAACTGTACATTTGACAATTCATTTTAAAAGAATTGGTAAGCAATAGTACAATAACCTTTGGTATATTATGTGTATAATGTATTCTTTAAAATGTTTGAAGTGTTGAGGGAAGAAGCCATTTATCCCCACACATTATAATAAATTGCACGACAAGATGTTATTTAGTCTGCTGTCTGTACTCACTTTCTCAGGAGTAAGTCCCATTGAATTCAGTTGGGCTTACTTCTGAGCAGACATGTTTGCACATTGTTCTGCTAGGCCATAGTTTAACCTTACATGAAGAAAGTTAGGTGAATCCTATTTACAATTGCAATCCTACTCTCAGTAACTGGGGAGTAAGCCCTTTGAGTTCAACATGACTACCAAGTGATGTTCTGTATTTCTCTAAATCTAGATTCTATGTATGCAAATACTATCTAACTGTTTATTAATCTGTGCCCAGTTTCCTTTTCCTTTTCTTTGTAAAGTAGAAAAATAACCAGATTAAAGCTGTACAAAAATATGTGTTTTTCAGATGAAGTCTGCATATTTTTAAAAAATGAAATCCAAAGGAATCTTAAAAGATCATGCTATCAGAATTCCGCATAAGACTTGGATCTCTTGTTCCTCCTTCTAAGCTTCTATACAGTAGTATGCATCCATGGCTGCAATACTATATCCACTTTTTGGGGAGTAAGTGCCACTAAGTAGAGTAGATATACATAGCATTTTGTTGTGTTTTTAACACATTCCTTTTGTTCGGTTTTCAGAGCTCTCAAAGTTGTAGCTTGCCAACAGAGGCAGCATCAGGTTCTATGATGAGACATTCCTGCCCAGAAAGAATGTCTAATGATAGTCAGAGAATGGATGAGGTAAGAAGTTAGAAAGTTATACTTTCTCAAAGTGTAGAACATTTTGCACTGAATTAATTGGGCTCTTGTAGAATGTCTTAAAATAGATGATGACTGTTGAACATGTGTGAAACAGGGAGCCATTTGAGGGGAATATTGAGGGTGTGTTTTCTCTCTCCCTTTCTCTGTCTTTTCAGTTGCTTGATTTTTCTTTTTTCTTTTAATTGTGCATATGGAATTATGAATGGGTCAGAGTGGTTGAATATATAAAGAAGGCTCATAACAAGCCTTTAATTGGGATGAACTTTTATGGAGGAGGGGAACCTGGGGAAATTAAGTGGGAATAAAAAACACAATTAACATGAATGTAGTGAAATTAATAAAATATAAGTTCTATACAGTTTACTTTTACCCCATTTTACAGTAAAGCAAGAAGTGTTTTTATGGTATTGCTCAGTGAAGGAATTTGTTATCACAAATTGAGGAGGTGCTCTCACTTATGACCAAATTGGATGCAATTGAAACTCATAAAATGTTGTGATGTGGGGTTCATAGTCTGCCATTGTGGCACATTTGCTGCCTTAGGTATTTTGACAGCGGTGCTTGGAAGTGGTGTTGAATGAATAATTAGGAGAGAAGCAAATTAGAGAACAAACAAGAAAAAGGTGTATACTCTAGCACGAAGAAACTCACAATATTTTCCATTTTGTCTGACTTTAAGCAGGAGCAAGAAGAATGGGGAAAATTAAACAAGTTATTAAGGCAACATGGCTTAAAACCTGTGTACCTTGATAAACCTGGAACCAGCAGAAACATAGCAGGTAAAACATCTGTTTTAGAAAAGAAACTGTAAATCAGCCTTCAGTTGAATTTTTCACTTTTCTAATTGCTTGAAGATGTGAATTTTCAAGTGTCCACAGTGTCGTTCATATTATATGGCTGCGAGGGAAGTGTGCATGATCAGCTATGTTACTACAGCTATGTTACTTGGTTTAATCTACATACAAAATGTAGAAAATTAGTATGGACCAAGGCAAATGTTAGATGTCATGTATTTATTTTTTTGAGGATGCCTCCACCTGGCTCAAGCACTACGAAGTGTCAAAAACACACACACTGCTTTCTTGGAGATGTTAACCTGCACTTACTGTTTTCCTACAGGCACCTCTGCCACAGTGTGCCTTCTTCATTTCAGTGGCCTGTTTTGAGACATTTGTTATAAAATGTGGTATTTTTAATGAGCTTTTCAAGGACTGGCTTATTCCATATGAACCTACCCAGACCCTGAGATCATGTTTTGAGGCTGTTCTTTGTGTGCTTCCTCCAGAGGGTGGCAACACATTACGTCTGGAGGGTGGCAACACGAGAACAGGCCTTCTCTGCAGTGGCTCCCCATTTGTGGAACGTTCTCCCCAGGGAGGTTCACCTGGGACCTTCATTATACACTTTAAGGCACCAGGCAAAAATATTCCTCTGCCGTGTGTGTGTGTGTTATTGGATTGTTCTTGTTTTTATTTTGATTATGTATTCTGTGTTTTTATATCGTGATTTTATCCTGTGAACCGCCCTGAGACCTGCGGGTATAGGGTGCTATAAAAATTTAAGAAATAAATTAATAATAATAATAATAGTGACTTTTTAAAATAAAAAAAACCTTTGCAGATAGGATTGTTATGGACAGACAGACTTCGCAAGCAATACGATATGCATTGAGATCATTAATGGAAGAAACAGAGCGTCAACGTAAAATAGTTCGTGGCTTGATAGAAGAAAATCGCCAAATTAGGTAATAATGTTTCTTAGAATTCTTCTGCGGCATCTAACAGGCTCAATGCAGAGAGTTCTGAACCAGCCTAGAGGCTGGAAGGGGACCATCTTCACCTCTGCTCTTTGCTGATCAGAATTCTTCACTCTTGCCATGTTTTTCTTTACAGTGGTAGAATTGTTGCAGGGGAGGTTGGCAGGCTGCTCTTGAAAGCAGAATGTCATACTAGATCAGCCTTCTCCAACATTATGCCCTCCAGAGGCTGCTGTACAACAACTCCCATCATCCCTTACCCTTGGCTGTGCTGGCTGGTGCTCATGGGAGCTGTAATCTTAAGAGATCTGGAGGGCACAAAGTTGGGGGAAACCTGGACTAAATGCCCTGATCCACTATAGCAGTTTTTCCTTACTTCTGCTACATTGACTTGTCAATTTTTCTGCTTCCTGGCTTTCACAAAGTCTTGCTCACAACTGCTCTATTTGACTTGTTTTCTGTCTTAAAAGTTCTGACCTGCCCGTTACGGCGTTTTGGAAGCTGCTCCCTGCATTCTTCTCATTCCTGCACAGGAATGCCAGGTATTGGGGGTTACATGATAGGTCAGGATTTGTCCCTGTGTCCATTCTCCAATGTGAATAGGTATGCCTTGTTCTTCAAAGAGCGAGGAAAGAACATGTGGCTTGTTTTTCATCAAGTCCAGTCTCCCAAACTGATGCTTCACTGGCTCATGTACTTACAGCATGTGAAAAGCAACAAGAAAATGGAAAATCCTTCAGGAGAACTTGTTTATATTGTCTTTTAAATGCAGATTCTTTAATTCAGATTAAATACTTTAATCTGGAAAACTTTAATTCAGATTAAATTCATTTAGTGACTTGTAGTTTTCACTGAAGGAATTTATTTTCTATTTTATTTTATTTTTTAAAAAAGAGATGAACTACGTTTAGAACGAAGTCGGGCTTCTCGGCAGGAACAACGAGCCAATGAGCTCGACATCATTGTGGAAAACGTCAAACAGAAAATCTGTCAGCTGGAAGATAAGTCTATAGCTCATGCTTGTGAGCAGCAGAACCAAGTCAAGGAGCTTCAGAAAGATCAGCAAGCTTCACAGGTACTTAATTAGTAGAGATGTGGAATTTATAAGTTAATCATGTCAGGGGATTACTGATCACAGAATCGATACGATTGTACAGTATGTCATGGCAGAATGTTTTGACCTTATAGGTGATGCACTTTTAAAATGTACTTGCAGGAAAAAGAATAAAACGAGTTACCTCTTTTAAGAAAGTGGGAGACATCTTTTAGAAAGGACAGAGCAAATGAATTCTGGCCTAGCATTTACTTCCCTTCTTAGGACCGTTCTGCCTTCTGTGATTCCCTTGTGTTCTGCTTGCAGGCAAAGAATCAGCAACAGATCAACAAGCTCCGAGAGCAAGAAGAGACTATTGCCCGTTTGGAAAAAGAGCTTAAAAAGATGGACATGGAGGAGGAGGAGCGTTTGGCTACACAGAAAAAAATATTCCGGCAGTTCTGCAAACAAGCTCCAAGAACTCACTTGGATCAGCAGTAAGTAATTCTGGATAATTCGTGAGAGTTTTGTGCAAATCTTAACATTTGCAAGTTAAGTATTTCTCACTGTAATCTGAAGCATGAGCTTACTTGGGAGTTGCATAGGATTTCTGGCCATTCTTGGTAAGAACTTGGGTCCAAGTACTTTACCTGTACTTTGCAGGTAATTGGGACCAAGTACTTTACCTGTAGTGGTGATGTTGCTGCCACCTCTGTGGATGTTGTGTTGCCTTGCGGTGAATAAGGAGATGCAGGACAATCCTGGTGGTGCCATTTAAAATCTTGTGTATTTTTATAGTCTATGAGTAGTATTCAACTAATTTTTACTTAGAGTAAACCCACTGAAATTAATAGATCTAGCTTAGTTACGGTCATTGCTTTACCCTGTCTCCTCTGCGTAAAAATTAGTTGACTACCACCCTATATATTTAATAAATATACCCCCAAATTTTAATATTCAGGCTGCACACGTGCCATACTTTTAAAGAACATAACTTCTCCCAAATCATCCTGGGAGCTTTAGTTTATCTCTCACAGAGCTACAATTCCCAGCACCCTTAACAGATTATAGTTCCCAAGCTTCTTTGAGGGAGCAGCCTATTACTCCAAAGAAGGTCCATAGGAAAAAAATCTGAACTACCACAGGGTGGCAGCAAAAGGAAGAAAATGTCTAATAATCTCTGGCTTTATAACAAAGCTAGTTCCAAGCAGCAATACATTGATTTGTTATGTACTGTTAAGTCTGATTTTTTTACAAAATTAACTCACCTCGTAGATCATTGTATGACAAATACTGTAAAATCCCGAAGAGTACAAAGCATTCTGTAAAATCTACAGTGGTGATGCTTTTTTGAGAAAAAACCCCCTCTACTACCCAAACTTGATGGAGATCTGATTTTGTGTTTCTTCCACTTATTTTTAGTAAACAAAACTAACATTACATGTTATGTAAGTATCTGAAAAGCTTTTCTAACTTGTCAGAAATAGTTAGAATTGAAATGTTTTTCTTGCTGGGGCAGGGGAATATTCAACAAAGATATCTTAGTTTGGTTTAAGTGTTTATATTAAAATAGAATCACAAGTACACTGTGATAAATTTCTGAGGAGAGTTGTTGGAAGAGATAGAAAAAGTCTGAGACATTACTATCGCCTGTTTTTTCTGTTCTAAGTGTCTTCTGTTTTTTGCCTACATCCTTTCAGGAAGTGTGGGGGCTAGTGGCCTCCTTCAGGGTCTGGGCCTTCTTCCCTCTCATCCATCTTGCTACTGTTTTGAACTCAGGTCCCAGAGCTTCTGAAAAAGGATTGATTGCTAGGAGGGAAAATGAGTTACATATGCTTGCACTGCATAGGAATAGTTACTTGAAGACAAAAGTTAATTACAAGTTGATTCTAGATTTTCCCATATTAGATCCATTCCGGTTGCCCAATACGGTACTAATTGCTTGTATGTATTTTATAAAGAGTTGTTCTTCTGAAGAATACATAGTAGTGGAATAGATTTTGGAACATTTCGAATGATATAGCTACATTGTCATCATTATTGCTATAATAATAATATTTTGTTTATATACTAAAATTTTTGCCACTCTTATGGTGTGTTTTCCCTTGTTTCTTTCTAGGATTTGTTCTTTAATTGACCATTATGAGTCTCAGATCAAGCAAGTGAGAAAAGAATTAAGGTAAGAAGAGAACTCATGTTAGGAGGAGTTTCATAATACGATAAAAAAGATGAATAGGAAAAGTCGTTGATACAAAATGAGTGATTCGATGGTGGTGTATTGATGGCTGAATAGATCAGCTATTCAGGTTAGTCTTGCGGAATAGGTCTCACCAATCAAATGATTTCTAGTTTTGTAATTTTAGTATTTTTCACTGTAGTGGAACACATTTTCATTTGGATTTCCTTCCTAGGAGATATAACAGAGAGTCTGATCATACACAAGGAGAAGGGGGAAATGAGGAAGAATTCTTGAAGGACATAGATGCCACTCCAAATTACAGAGCCCTACTCATGGTAAGGCACAAGCAGGTACCCATGGATGCCGAAACTGTCCAACCTCTAGGGAGCAGTGGCGTAGCGTGGGGGGTGCAGGGGGGGCCGGCCGCACCGGGCGCAACATCTGGGGGTTAGGGAAATCCACGGGTTAGGGGGCGCAAATCCACGGGTTAGGGGGCGCAAATCCATGGGTTAGGGGGCGCAAATTACTTGCCTTGCCCCGGGTGCTGATAACCCATGCTACGCCACTGCTAGGGAGGAAGTGAAAGGTGTCCACTTCAGGTTTATGCTGAAGACAAGATGCATGAGTAGCAGTCTTCCAATGACCTCCCATCCCAGTAGCTGTTCCCAGGCTGTTTTCTACCTTGGGACAAATATTTCTTGGATGTCTGTTGCTCTCCCCCGGATGACTGTCAGATGGAGTGCTTCTGCAATGGGTGCAGCAGGGTTGCACTTGGTGGCTGCATAGTATATAGCAGCCGATCGCTGGGGAATTTTGACAAAGGCTCCTATGCACATAGAGTTCCTCTGTGCAAGGGACAATCCTGCCCCTGCCCCCAATGTGGAGGAGCTGTTGTGTGTAAGCCCCTTCTTGCGCTTACCAAACATGTGTCCAGCAAGGCCACCAGGTTTATTGGTGGGAGGGGAGATAGCCCATGCAGTCTTGTATAAAGGTTCCCATTGTTCTCTTCTAAATCTACCCCATCCCCCAAAAAACCTGCCAAAGTTAATCCCTGGTTTGATTAAAAGAAAACTCAGCAGTTTGCGTCATCACTTCTGTTTTATTCTCAGCATATTGTGTGGAGATGGGCACCCTTCAGTCATCTGGTTACTGTTTGCACAGCATGGAACAGCCTCCAACCCAATGACTGACTGGCTGTTTAATTTTAAATATCATATGTAATATTTGGCTTTTATCACCTGGTTTTATAACTTGAGATATTGTGAAAATGGTCATATACTTAAATTTGAATAGCTGGAATTTTAAACTTAAGAGTTCCTGATTCAAACCACAGTTCACCTGAAAGCTCCCTGGCTGACTATTTGAGAAAGTCAGTATTTCTCAACATTTTGTTGGTAAAGCCCCTTAGTATATAGCAATAGTATAGTATATTAGTGACTTATTTAGCCCACTTGTTGTGAAGACAATTGAGATAGGTTAGTGACATTATGAATGCTTATATGACAACATATTCATTATAAAAGTCTTTGAAGTCTTTCCAGACTCAGATAATCGAAACAAAAGCCAGAAATGAACAGCTGTTACGTGAAAATACAAATCTCAGGAAAGAGATGGAAATCAGGTAAATAGTGCGAATGTTTTATAGGCTGTTAGGAAAGCATAGCTGCTTCACAATGTAATTATTTCTTTAATTGTAAGTGATCTATAGCCTTCTATTCAGAATAAATATCTTTCTGATGCAGCTTCAAATTAACTAAAAAACCAACAAAACATTGAAGCCACAATAACCACCATATGAAAAGTAATTGGGATTCTTCCCAGTAGGTGGTTGCTGGCAGATGGCCCTGTGGGAGGTGAGAGAAATCTAGCTAGAGCTGGCTTTGAAGTTGTCTTTACCTTCCTGCCTCTCTCTGCTGGATTCCTTCCCACTGGGCAGCTGTTGCCCTATGAGGGAGGTGAAAATCCATCTGAAGCAGCAAGCAATCTTCCACAAATCTGGAAAAATCCAAAATATGCAACTGTCTCCATAGATACTAGTTAGTGGTTGATGAGGGAGGGTGGCATGCTCTTCTGCTTACTTTAAAAATTATGATTCTCTAGAAATGCACTGGATTTTTTTTTCCTTTTAGACCAACTGTGCAAGAGTTAAAATTTTACAAACACCAAGTGAAGAAGCTGGAGAAAGCACTGAAGAATATCAAGTAACTAATTTCCATTAAGCATTAACAATAGACCTCTGTTTTGAAGATGGAGAAAGCAGGGGCCTTTTAGAAACAACCTTCTTCTGAAGGCAGGCAGACTTAAAAGAAAGCCAAAGAACAGAGGCACACAAGCTTTCACTGTAGTTCTAAAGGTGGCCTGGTGGAAAGCAAAAGCCCTGTTGTGAAGAATAAGAGCAAAAGCATGTCTCAGTACTATCCCTGGAGATTGTGGATGTGCTTGTAGACTCAAATCACATGTGTGAAGTGATGGGAAAAGAATCTGAAGTTGGTGAGAACTGCAGGTTTCCCCAACAACCACTTCTGCCAGTCTTCTACAGTCAAACCTCGGCTCCCAAATGCCTCCGTTTTGGAACATTTCGGCTCCCGAAGACCAAAAACCTGGAAGTAAATGCTCCAGTTTTCTAATGTTTTTCGGAAGCTGAACATCCAACGTGGCTTCCGCTGAAGTGCAGGAGGCTCTTGCAGCCAATCAGAAGCAGCGCTTGGTTTTCGAACATTTCAGAAGTGTTCTGCTTCTACACTTTTTGTGGTTGGGACAGTAATTCATATGAAGCATTAAAACTGGGTTGAATCGTACATTTCAAACGAATTTAAATACATCTATTTCATTTTGTGTGCTGAATATATAAGCAAGAGAGGTTATAGAAGCATTTTTTGAAATATTTTCCCCCTTCTTGCTATAGTTCCTGTTTTCTTTTTTACCTGCAATATAGATCCCATGAGATTGATGAAGAAGAAAGCATGAAAGAAAACAGAGAATGTAAAAGTACTACAGGAGGGGTACTTCAGGAAACCTGCAGGAAATACTTGCAGGTAGGTGGGCTGCCGTTGCAAGAGCTATTAAAAATGCACTCATTTCCAAAATAAGGATGTTTTTCCACCCTTATTACATGAATGAGTTGTGGAGTGCCTCAAGCTCACATTCATACCACCTCTCCCCTTTTGTGTGTCTGAGAAGATTTGAAGCTTTTGCTTCCAATTTTGAACTTGCTGCAGTTTTCCTTGACATTTGAACTTGGGAAACTTCAGTTTCATTTAACTGTAGCTAGAACAAACTAGGGTCAGACTTTGATTTCAGTTCTTGGTTTGTCCGCTCACTGGATATTTTAAAATACCCCCAGTCTCCTGTGAAAGCCAAGTCTTCTATTGTATTTTTAATATTAATTAGAGTGTGTATTTAGCACTGCAATAGTATCTGTCATCATTTCTGCTGTGTGGTCTTTCTGACAAATATTTAACATTAAAGGTGTTGTCCAGCATTGACGCTATTATAAGAAGCCCAAGAAGAGCTCCGTTGGTCACGCATTTGCAGCGGAAAGGGTTGCCGCAAAGCTGCCCTAACGGGGATGAGCAGGAATGTGGATTTGAGCACCTTCCTCTTACAGTTGAGATGTGGGCTGACCAGCTAATGGCCCTAAAGGTACGGATGGTCTTTGATTTCAATCTTTCTTTCTCTAGCTAGCTAGTTCTTCAAATGTGTGCCTTGTGCGTTTTCCAGAGATAATGGTCTTCAACTTATTTCAAACTAATTATCCTGATAAGCTGCCGCCTTCTTCTGAGAGGAGCAAAAGAGAGGAATGTCATCCTTTTCATTTTTAACAAAATGTCATTGAAGATTTGTGTGTGGTTTAATATATTATTTGCTCCTTTTAAAATTCACAGTACAAACACAATGAGCTCTGACCATTAAATAGAAATTGCACGTGCTCATATTCTGGCCATTCGAGTTACTCCTGATAGTTTTCCTGATAGTTAAAATCCTTCTAGCTGCCATTTCTCCCTTAGGAAGAACATACTAGCAGCTCTCTGTTTTCAACTACAGGATAAATGGCTTTGGAGGAAATTTTAATTAGAAAAATGGTGCTTTGGGGAGGTCAGATATCTCCCTGTACTCCCCCAGCCCTGTGGTCCTAATCTGATCTCCATCTGCTCAAGCAGCTGTTTTTTTTACTTTTAGAACAAAAAAAAATGTGATTCTGATTTGGATGTCTCACACAAAACACAAGGATCACTTTCAGACAGGCAGAGCAATCCCAACCTCCCTTATGCTGGACTGGGTGGAGACTGTATTAAGTAGAGGGGTTGCTCTACCCAGCTGCCCTGGCAAATATCACCAGTGCCGACTTCTGCTTGCTGGTGGGTTCCCTGCTGGCATGATCCAGCAAGAAGCCCCAAAACACAGTGCTCTGGTAGTGGGGCTACGCCAGCCCTGAATCGGCTGGATCCCAGGCAGTTCACTCAATGGCATCAGGTCTGTTCATCTTGTCCCCCACCTTCTGAACTGCACAAAGCCTCACAAGCGAGAGAGGGGAGTGTGGATTGTGCACAAAAATATGTTAAGTAAAGCAGGCACTGTGGTGGCTTCTAATAATAATTTCTTGCTCTTTCAAGACTTTGCATAGGTCTCTGAAAAAATTGTTTCTGCAACTAGTGCCTTGGTGTATGGTCACGGTGCAGGATAACAGTGAATATATTAGAGTTGAAGACCTTCAGCTCATGGTAGATGAAATCTCTGAAGAAGTAGTAAATAAAGAAAAGGTAATTTTGTTCCAGAGCTATGTCTTTTCAAAGTTCTAGTATGAAATTCATTTATTTGCATGTGCTAGTATCAAGCCCTGTATTCATTTTATTTTACAATTATTAATATGCCGCCTTTTGTTGTGAAAGATAGCAAGGCATTTTCAGAAGAAAACCAAGAAAATATAAACCACAACTTCCAGAGTTCAGGAAAGATGGTACTATAAAAAAAAAAAAATCTGGTACAAATATTCAGATAAGATACAGGACACACTTCCATTAATGCAGTAGAAAATTAGGGTCCTCATTGAATTTTGCTTCAAAGAATCACTTTGGCTGTGTTAGGTTTTTTTAATTACCTCAGTCCTGATTCTGCTTATACTTATCAAAACCAACCAATTAATTTCTTTAAAGTCTTATAAATCTCCTTGCACTAGTGTAACTGTTTAGTTAGATAAGGCTTCTATGTTTTGAGGAAGACATCTTCAATGTTTCTGTATGCATCCTCAGCCAAGATTTAAAACTACTTCATCCTCCGCCCCCCTTTTTGTCTTGCATCCTACAGAGAAGTTGTGTGCCTTCACAAGAAGCTTTGTATGCAATGGTGTCTCACTTTCAAAAGCTCTTTGATGTGAAATCTATTAATGGAATTTATCCTCGCATGAATGAAGTTTATACAAAACTTGGCGAAATGATCAATGCTATGAGAAACCTCTGTGATCTTTTAGAACTAGGTATGGATAATCTTTCCCTTCCTCCGATGTGCATCCCTCAGCTTGGGATGCAATAATAAAAAATAATAAATGCAGGGTGTCATAATAATTGCTAAAACGTAATTTCAAATAAATACGATTTAGAATCCCAGATTTTTTGGTTTTTGTTGTTTTCGTTTTGGGTAGTGGTAGTGGTGGGAAATGATTTTCATGATTTGGATAGTGGTAGGAAATGATTTTCATTTGCAAAAGACCATTGAAAGTCAGCCTCATACTTATTAGACCTGCTTTAGATTGATTTTTTTAAAAACTCCCTAACTTAACATATTTCTCATAATGTAGTCATAATGATTATGTAAAAATATTGCTGCCACCTTCCCAGTTACAAGGTATTCCATGTTGTTTTGCAAAGCAGAAGGACCATAGGTTATACTTGATGTGATGTTATATTTTAATTTATGGTTTTCTCTTTTAAAAAAGTGCATTTGTGATTAGAACTGATGCACTAGGTGCCTTGGTGATTGCCAAATAGAACACACTTCATTTTGCTTACTTCAAAAAAATCCTTAAATACCACTATAATTATAATCAACTTTTTTGTTATAATGTATTCTCTTAATTTCACTGTGTCTCTAGCTCTTAAACAATGTGTCTTTTTATCTTAAAGACAATTTGCTCTTGTTTGCTTGGGACATCTACCTTGATATGTATCATTGATCGTCAGGATCAAGAAGAGTATTGTCTGGCTTCTGAGTGGGTGTCTGTTGTACTTTCCCAGATCTGCTCTTTGTGTTCAGTATCTCCCAAAGCTTGGTCCTGTCCCCCAGTATCCTTATCGTAATTGCTTTTTAAAACAATCTGTATCCGGAATGGAACCTCGAGGATCATTCCACATTTAGTGTGGGTGTTTGTGTTGGCAGTCACTTCCAGTGAGATTGCTCCTTGGTTTGTGTGTGATGCTCTTGAAATGGATGTTTTCTTCCCAGATACTTCTGCCCCACCCAGTGTCCTGGTCAACAAGGTTGGAAAGCTATGCAGTCTGCTTAATGAGAATGTGTCCCAGCAGGTAGAGCAGCTGCTGGGCACACCTGACATCCAAAGGTATGCAAGCCCTTGATAAATCATAGTAGTAACTCTTGAATGATACATTTAGATCCATATTGCTGTGGTCATTCTCAGTACTTCATTCAATAGATCGGCCCTCAAAACCCATAACTTCCTTTTGAACCCTCTGGAATAACCCCTCAGGCTTAGTGGTTTGGAAGACTTATGTGCATGTAACTAAAAGGACACTTCTTTATTCTGTTTGCTTCTACCTCTGCTTTCCTTGTGTCAGTTTCTGGATTGTGAGCCCAGCAGGGCAAAACCTTGTCCTGGTAAGGCACCATTTATCTGGATGGTGGTACCAAATAGTTGGCTATCCTAAGAAAGTATTTTATTGGTCATCTCCATGCAGCTATGGTGCAACCCATTCTGTGTGGAATCAGGCTATGGCAAGTCTTCCGCTGCTGTGTTAAGTGACCTTTGTCGATCTGGTGCTCCATGTTGGATGGGGCTGATGGGCATTTTAGTTTACTGTACCATGCTGGCAAAGGCTGCTGTAGAAGACCCTCACAGCCTTTTTACACAAGCCCTGCTTTTGCAGTTAAATAGCCAGTGGCAATTGAAGTACATATATATTGACATCATAGAAGTAGTTATGGAACATTCCATAATGGGACCTCATTTTAATCTAATCCTAGGACTAAGAATCAAGTTTTCTTTGGGGGGGGGCACTGTGACCCTCTCAATAGAATAGCTGCAATGATATATGATCTCATACTCCATTGATGAGTGATATTATTTCTGCTACGTTTTGATTTCTAATCTGAAGTTAATACTGCTTCCCCAGCCCATTGTGACTTGGCTTCTGCATGAGATCAGACTTAAGTTTTAATAAACTATGGACTGCACAACTTTGTTGGTCACTTGGAGTATACGTGAGACACTTCTTTTGTGGAAATTCCTTAAACTATAGCCTTTCCCTGCTGTTGTGGCAAAGCAGGGGTGAGGAAACTTTAGGGGAGAAGCTGCATCATGCCAGTTGAAAGCTGTTGGAGTGTAGTGCCATAGTTGGTGAGGCTAGACAGAGGGCCCCTGCCCCATGGAAACAGACATCCTATTATTGCTGACTACCCTATTTAAAAAGGAGAGAGAAGCAGTGCACAGCTTTGGTATTGTTTGTTTTCTTAGAGGCTAGATAAGTGTTCTCATGTTTCAGCAGTACTGCAAGGCAGCAGTTAAGCACCTACACTCCTACCTGCTAAAGATGCAAATAGCATAGCTCTGCCAATTTACTCTATTCAAATTGCTGGCTACATGTAGCCATATACCCCATAGAGTAATTGCAAGGGAAGAGAATCATATTTGGCCCCAGTTTCAAGGTAAAACACATCCATAAGCAGAGATGTAGCCTGAAGTAATAGTGTGAATATTGTGTTAGAAACAGGTGACCCTAGATGTATCTTATCAAGGAGAATTCTTATAAAAAGAATTTTGAAATTTGGAATATGAAGAGCTGGGAGGAAGAGCTGGGAGGGAGGAAGCACAGATTTCAATGGGTTAGTTTCTGAAATGAAAACTGCAGGCAAATGAATGTGGCACAATTGATTTTTTTTCAGCATTGTCGACGAGTTAAAAGAACATGATAACTTTTTCCAAGCATTTAAAGGTCTTATTGAAGACTTGCTTCATATTCTAGGTAAGTGATTTCTGCAACTTGCATCTTCCTGGTTCCCCAGAATCAGAACAGACGTAGGCAGGCATTCTGTTATTTATTATCTATACTAATAGGAAGTGCTTGATGGAATGTTTCTCAGTTGTGTTTTCTGGTTCCTCAATCGCTACGGTCCCCTAACTTTTCTAGTTTTAGGCATGTGTACAGGTATTCCTATACCTGCAAATGTACATTTCACTCCACCCCACCCCCCACCCCTAAAGCATACAACAGCATGCTTACTAGCTCCTTAGTTGTCATGTTTCCCAGTATGCAAAATTTAGGACTTTGCCTTTTGAGAGGGAGCCAAAATCATTTCCCATTTGGGTTTTCCTATTTTTAATCCTAAAGTCTTACACAAGACCTCAGTATTTATTTTTTTAAAAACACCCAAGCTCCATTTATGTAGTGCTATTATAGTCTATTGTATCCCCCCCCTTTATTTTTACTAGAATGGAGATCTCCACATCCTCTTTTGAAATAGATAGGAAACGTTTGAGTGGCTGAAAACAAAATGGCTAGGTAGTACTTATTTGGCTGAGGTGCGAACAGAAGTAGGGGCAAGGCAATAGATCACTCACCAAAGCACAAGAAGTGACAAACCACCCACTGAAAAAATGCTGTAAGGAACATCCATGTCATCAGTAGCTGGGTATATACAACAATTTCATACTTAAATTTTATATTAGGTGGGCTGGGGAAGCAGGCTGGCATTTTGACGCTACAGTAAGCTCCTGTACAGCCTGCCCTTTCTGAGGAGACACAACCAGAGTTTATTACTTTGCACAAAGTTATTGTCATCTAGATTTGCACTGTAATAAGTACTGCATATAACAATCACTTTTCTCATTTCAGAGGTCAGAAATCTGACAGATATAGTACCTGCTGTGCAGAAGCTGAAATGGAAAGCCTGATGATTATGTAAGCCATGTCTCAACTTAATACTTACCTACCTCTCTGTGTGTGTGTGTATAGCTGTTGAATAAAAGGTTTTAACTATTGAAATTTTGATATTCACACATAATGGTCCAAGGGATTTTTTTTCTCTCCAAAAAGCCACAATACCACAGTGTTTAAGTTTCTTTATTAAAATCAGTTTTGTACTCAGTTTAATTTCAGAAAACATATGCATCTTTGGCATAATAAATATAGTTTAAGATTGTAGGGGTTCAGAATGCACTTTGGTTGTGAACCAGAAGACTGTAGCTGCAAAACAGTTTTCCAGTCATCCCTGCACTGGCTAAAAAAAAAAAAAAGCTGGCACTGAAGTAACAGTCATCACACACATACCCCCTGCTGCCCCCATCTCAGGCAGAGGGTGCAGAGCAAATAGTGACACATTCTTATCAAAACAGTATATAATCAGTGTGAAAGTTTTATATAGCCCTCTGTTATTACGGAAGGTTCCTGAGGTCTCTGCTTCTCAATCAAATATACTCAGAGGTGGTGGTCTTTAAGTACCACCTGTTTCATTCAGCAGTTGCCTCTCTGCTAGAGCGCCAGGTGAGGTGTGCTAGCACTGTACTGCACTACAACCTGGAAGCATTTCCTAGACTGAAGACCCAATGTATGCCACAGGTGTGCATATGAATGTTCATTTTAATTGTGTATTATTGCCAGCAGTACTGCCATCGCAAGTGACCACAGAACTATTGCCAAAACAGTGCATCTTGAATAAATATTTTATAGAAGTGTATTAAATAATGTGATGAAGATAAATAAAAAATTACAAAGCTATTTTGTAATTAAAAAGTTCAAAATATACATATGTACACTTGCTTCAGCTGTTCATCAGGCAACAGGTATCAACTTTGGGGCTGTCCGTTTCTTGTCAGCTGATACCTACAGAAGAAAGAACAGAATTGCATTACACAAATTGCTGGAAAGACACTCTCCCCCCCCCCCCCCGCCACTTTTTAAAGCTGATTTTTCTAGTAAGGTTAGACTAGAGGTGATCCCTTTTAGGAAAAAGTTTTGTTCTAAAAACAACAGCAATCCATAACAATTGTAGGAACTGTGCAGGCATTGAAACTACCACATATATAGGTTTTAGTTATAACCTTTTGATGCCCTACTATAACTTTTTTTTTGTTATGTTCTTATAACCTGTAAATGTAAACATACCATTGAGAGAAGCCCCTGACTAAGTCTTCCTTTGACAAGTCAATCAGCACCTTCAAAACAAACAAACAAATCAAAAGTTAAAAGATATTTCAAATAACTTGTTTGAGTATTTTCATTAACTGTCTGAATTGCAGATAAATGGTTCAAAAATAAGTAGAGATGATTACCAGGCATAGAACCTGCAAGCAAGTTTTTATTGAGTTATAACCATCCTTGGAATGCAGGCGTGCTCTTTAATGCAGAGAGGATGTTGTGACAGCACCAGAATTTTGAATATAGCAGCAAATGCTTGATTAGTTGGGTACAGGAGATTTCTCTCTTAAGAACGCAATAGAAGTTGTGAGAAAGGGGGCACAACTGGAAGTATATTTAATCTTTCTGCCATGCAATCAATTTCACCAGCTTACTTGCCCTCATGGTCTTAACTTTGAAAGCAGTGCCATACCTTTCCAAGCTCCTTCCTTTCATGTGAAATAAATCGCCGTCTGTTTTTCACTGCAATGTCTAAGGCTCGTTTCTTGATGTCTTCCAGAGTGTCAAAAAATTCAAACCTAGAAGTAGAGACAGGAAATGCGTATATGCTGAATAGGCACTGGACACAATACGACAAAGAGGTTAAAGCTTTGCAAATTAATTGAAAACATTGCTTCTGATAAGCAAGACATTCTTAGCCTCCAAATGTTTGCATCATTGAGATTAGATGAATGGATGAGACAGTTTGACCACACAATCAAGTGGTATATAAATTTTACGAAAAACTAAATAACTACTTCCCTCACTGGTCTTTGCACAGTGGGAAGCATGATTTTTTAAAATGTTTTAATGATTTTTAAAAATAGATAATTACAAAAGCATTATGCTTTCTGAAGCCCAGGTTGATCTGAAACCACCTTCATCCCCTATTTCAGAGACCACAATTAGGGGGTGTGGTACTAGAATATCAGATTTTCACTTTTTACCCACAAACTGAAACATTAAGATTGTGTGTGTGCGTGTGTGTGTGTACACACTGCAGGCCAGTGCTACCTTTGACCCTTTTGGGCACTTCATGCAAAACAGAAAGATCACTCCATTTCAGAGGCACTCAGTCATCTGATGGAAGTGGACCATCTCCTTGTTACCTCGAAACCAGGTGTGCAGAACCTATGGCTTTTCACTTGCTGGACTCCCAAGGCCCATTAGTCCCAGGCATCATGGTCAGGGGTGATGGGAAATGTAGTTCAGCAACAGCTGGAGGTCTAAAGGTTCCCCATCCCAGCTCTAGACAGATGACCTTTTCCTGCTGAGTGTGCTGTAATCTCATGCTCAGAGCTGAAGATACCCAGCTGCTCAGGGGCCATGGACATAGCTCAGTCTGCACAGTGGCAGGCTTCTGACAAAAGCCTAAGGCAGATCAATTTATCCTCTGCTTTCAGCACACGTTGCTTACCCATTAAGCATTCAGGATCATGAAAGCAAGCCTTTCTCAGAAGAGGGAAGCTGATATACAGAGGAGGGTTCATATTTTCTCTGTTTGAGCTGAGCAGCCTTGCTTTGATATTAGATGGCGGGGGTCATTTGGTTTGGATCCTAATGAGGTTTCCACTTGTAGGAATGTTTTTAAATGATACAGTTTTAATTATGTGCAGGATAGAAATACTTTTTTCAGATTCTTTGTGCTCCCTCGCAGATCTGCTCTGGAGGGTTAAAGGGGATCCCTCTAGAGCAGCAGGAGAGGGAGCTGGGAGAAATAAAATTTGCCTTATTCCTAAAATAATCCTCTGCTGAATCCCAGTCCTGCCCATGAATGAAAGTAGCCCTTCTGTTCACAGATGCTAGCTGGGATCCAAGCCAGAGTCAGATTAATGTTCACTTAAAAATTGTGATGTGCAGGATTTTGGAGGCATGCTACTCCTCTTCGCATGTAAAACAAAATAACAAAATTCTGGTTATTTCAGATACTGCATACACAGGTTCTATGTACCACACCAGAAGATCTAGAAATCAGGTAAATTTTTAAAAGCACCTTCCTACAGCAGATGTAACAAAAGCTTCAAAAAAGTGAGCAAAACCAAAGAGGGGAAGAAGATACCGGTAAAAAGAAACTGCTCTTCTCTTACAACATTTTCACCCAAACAATGACAGACTGCCACATCTAGTTCTCCCAGTAAAGGCATAGCTTTAGCTAATGACATATTTAAAGGCTTCGGTGCAACTGCACATTTCTGGCAAATAAATAGCAGGTAAAACGCACAGGGTCTTGACAAGAAAATTCCTTCCAGGTTTTACTCACTTTTCATCATAGTGAGGATTCAGAGTTCTTTTCTTGACAGTAGTTCTTCTTCGCATTACCCATCTTTTGTCTGGGAGTAAGTAGATGCGGACATAGGGATGTGCTCCTTGCTGAGAGCAGGGCGTTAAATTCCTTTTGGGAAATGAGATACCATCCTTAGGATTAACAGGTGGAAAAAATGCTTATCTATGGTGTGTTAGGATTGTGCGTATGGGTGTGCCCACACTTGTTTTTCCTGCATCTGAAGAATCATAGAATAGAATCATAGAATCATAGAGTTGGAAGAGACCACAAGGGCCATCGGGTCCAACCCCCTGCCAAGCAGGAAACACCATCAGAGCACTCCTGACATATGGTTGTCAAGCCTCTGCTTAAAGACCTCCAAAGAAGGAGACTCCACCACACTCCTAGGCAGCAAATTCCACTGTCGAACAGCTCTTACTGTCAGGAAGTTCTTCCTAATGTTTAGGTGGAAGTTGTAAGAAAAGCAGATTAAGAAGAGGAATCTGTGCCTCCCAAGCTTTTCTGTAGATAGGGCTGCTGCTAATACAGTGCTTGAAGCCAGGCAGTTATTGGGCACAGCCAGGCTTGCCACTTCAGTACAAAGCATGCGGTCTACAATAAAGACCCATTACCAAATGAAGTGGCTGGACCTGGGCGGGAGGGACGGGGTCAATGGGTGGCAGACTGGTAAGACAGCCAGCAAGACCAGGTTCGTAGCTGCATGTGATCCACTCCGTATTAGAAGGATGTAACAGGATGTTTGAAAATGTGAGCACACCTATGTAGCACATCCTGGTTGTGTCTACAGCAGAAAATTGTGCATACCAAAAATCAAGCCCTAAACAATATCAATCACAGAAGACAAAGAGAAACAGCTCTCTCAGGGGTTACCTGCATGCATTGACCAGCACGATAAGAGACTGCCGTAGGGATGCATAACGCACAGTGAGGTGAATCTCTCCCAGGGGCATTCCATCATAAAGTGTCCCACTGCAAGATAATGAATTACATTTAAACAAACAAACAAACAAAACCTCCTCCAGAAGCTGAACACATGCTGCGTAACTAAGATCCCTACTAACTCACACTAGTATATCTCATCCCCATAAGCTAAACCAACTATAAGCCATTCCCAAGAGAAGGAATTCTCTGTGCCAAGGAAGATGTATTTGATTCCAGCATCTCTTGGCCCTCTCGGGGGTCCCTTTCACCTTGAGGTGTGTTCTGAAAACTATTCAAATCAGAAAAAAACTGTCACAGTAGTATAGATGCTAAACAGGAAGTACAAAGAGCCTTCCATCAAAGAGACCTGGAATCCCAGCAGAAAGTAGAAGGTAGGTCAGCTGCCCAGGAGCAGCTACAGGCATCTAACCTGAGGGCTGTGACTTTATTTCTATGGGGTCTGTGTGCCGACTGCTAGCCTTTCCAAGCCCTTTAGGGCTTGCCCACACTTTTGCTTGCCCTGTGCCTAGAAAGCATGGTCAGAGGTTTTCCATTTGTTCTGCCACTTTCCCCAGGAAAACCCGCTCTTTACTGTGTAATCGGAGCAAATGTCGATTTGCGAAAAACCCAACTGATGTTTAATCCAATTCCGCAGGAAAGAGTTGGTTTCTCCCAGGGAAAGTGGTGAGACAAGTGGAAGTGCATCCCTTCCTTTCCTGCTGCACTTCACTGAACTTATAATGTGTTGTGTTGCTCTGATCTAAATGCATATCCTGAGAAATAAAAGCCCCCCCCCCCAGATTTTGGGTGATTCCAGAGGGAATTCTAATTAGGTCACTGAAGTATTGAAGATAGGTCACTGGAGACAAGTTTTTGTTTTTGTTATTTCTTTAACTTCCTGGATTTTCCTGGGAATGGGCTGACATTCTGACAATGTTGTGGGTGCTGCAAAAGTTTTGCATGAGGTACCCCAGTGTCACAAACACACCTTTATCTTGGAACATGATTAGGGAATCCTACACAGGAATACTTATGTACCTTGAAGGTAATGCAAGTCTCAAAACAAAGGAATACCACCCTCTAAAAACAAACTAACCTGCCTTAAGGAGTTCCTCTTACCCCTTTCTCAACACCATGAACAACAGGAAATAGCCACAGTAATGCTAGCTTAGAAGATTAGCATCTGCAAGCGGGTCTTTTATTTTCCAAATGTGTGCAGAAACAAGCGTACAGCTCATGCTCAGTTTAGGCAAAAATTCACACCGAGGCAGACTTACTTATTGAGATCCAGATTGCTGCAAGTTACATCAAAGTTTGAAGCGGATATTGAGCCCAGAGACGCAATGCTGGGGGCAACCTGGAGTCTCTGCAGGGCTGGAAGCATACGGCGTGCTGGGATGGTCTGCGCAGGTGTCAAGGATTTGGGGCGCAAGCCGCCTGTGCCGGCTTGCTCATTAATTCCAGCCACTGCCTCTATCACAATAGGCCCTGCCAATTTCTCATTTACATTAAGGTTAGCATTGCTCTCACGTCGGTCACCTTGGGGGTCAGGCAGGCCTAAGTCGCTGCTCCTCTCCTGGGGTGCTTTGGGCACTTCTACTTTTGGTGGTGGAGGAGGAGGAGGAGGCGGAGGAGGCGGCAACTGTGTCTTGCCTTTGGGTTCGTCCTGCTCGGTGGCAGGGATGGGAACTTGCTTTGAGGCATTAACCCCAGTATAGGTACTTTCTGGATCATGCTGCTGTATGTCCAAAGCCTGAAAAGAAAATGGGGGGGAAAGAGAGTAAACAACGTGGTGATACCTAACATTAAGAGGCACTGGGTAAGGAAGTAGAGTTTTGTCAACTTGATCTGCCATTCTTCTCTGGTAGGGACTTTATCCTCAGATCAAGTTGATGGATTATGCCCAAATGGCTAAAATGACTGGAAGAATCAGAAATCGGGAAGACCAAAACTTTATAACTTATGTTAAAAACCATTGTAAACAGTTAAAATTGTTAGTAGGATTGGAATATCACTTGTAGTTTAATGGTGAATTTTGGACACAATGGAGAGGTAAAAGATTTGGATTATCGTAAAAGATGCAGGAGGAAATGATTAAGAATAGACCCACAAAGGGGAGGAGAGAAGTCCAAGAGATTCCTTGGAATCTTGTTTTTATGTTGTATGTTGGATATGTGACTGTAAAATTTTAATCTGAAAAACCAAATAAATAAATAAAAAATTAAAAAAGGAAGTAGTTTTGTCTTCCACTAACAAAGGATACTTCTAAAGTGCTCCAAATTCACAGTGGGAAAAGTTCGTTCTCTCTCCCTCTCTCTCTCATGCACATATATGCATTTTTCTCTCTCTATTCGTTGCATGAGACAAGGAGGAGGAGCTTGCCCTCTGGAATGAGCCTAGAAATCAGGAAAACTAGGGGCATGACCCTAACCGTAAATTACGTAGGAACAGCAAATATTTTCTTGTAAGGTACGAAGGAGAGAACGTTTTAAACATTTCCTAAACGCCACTGAGTGTGTGCAGTTAAAACAGATACACAACTGGACCGCAGGTGTTTAAGTGCTGTTGCCTTTCAAGTCAATTCCCCAGTTGCTGATCTGTCTTGGGGAAGAATACAAAGCATCCATCTGCATCAGAGCACGGCATGTGCTTGAGGTCATTATTTTGAAAATTGAAGGGAACTCTGTTCTAAACCACCTGGGTGCTTTTGGAAATCCTCGTATCCCATTTGTAGAACATGGAAAACAAAGTAGGTAAGTACTAATTGTGGTTGAATTCAAGGTAAGACATTATCATGCTTTTTACTGAAATGCTCCAGCCGCTCCTAACCAAGCAGCTTTTTAGGCTTTTATTTTGCATTGGCCACAATATTAATCCCCACCTCCTATTATTATTCGGCCTTTGGAAATAATAAATTTAAGCCAAGCAAGTGGTACCCATGATACGCTTGACCTTGGCAGTGGTGGCTAGTGTCCTTTGGGACTGACAGGGCAGGAAGCCAAATAGTAGCCACCCACATAATTTAATAGATTCATCCGGTGTAGAGATCAAGAGCTTGTTGTACACGCTTCTGATGGATTTGAATTCATATCAACTTGGCACAGAGCACAAATCTATACATGAAGTAAGTTTGGTTTCAGTATAGTTCTACAAGACAGAACTCATCGTACCCCATGTCAATTAATCACCCGTTTATGAAGTCTGAAGCAATGTATCTTAGGATGTAAACAGAGAGATTCCTGACAGCCACTGCAGAAAATTAATTGGTTTCAGGAAAGCACAACAAGTTCCTACAGGAAGAGATACAACAGAGAAGCGAGGAGGGAGAAGATAGATGCAGAACCTTAAACTTACCCTCAACACAACTTTCAGCTTAATAGAGCTGTCCACACCAGAGTGATCCAGTTGAAAGTTCTGTTCAAGTGTCATATCAGGATTTTTTAGTAAGTTGCCAAGCGATAACACAAAGGTCCCCAGGGCATTCTCCCGGTCCTTATCTTTTATCTAGAGGGGGCGGAAGCAAACAAGACAGTATGGTGAGTTATGATTGGTATGATGAGTTAGTTCCAACAATGTTTTAATCCTTTTACCAGTTGTTGAAAACTGCAGGAAGGGAGAGGGTGCTCTTGTGCTTGAGTCCTGCCTGCCGGTTTCCCACAAGCATCTGATCGGTCTGAGAGAAGAGGAACCTGGACTAGGTGGGCCACTGACCCGATTCAGCAGCATTCTTCTTACGTTGTTAAAACATTTGTAGCACCATTGCTGTGGCTCAGCAGTGATTAACCATTGAACAAGAAGGCATTTTTTTTTTAAAAAAAAAATCACTAGATCAGCGTTTCCCAAACTTAGTCTCCAGCTGTTTCTGGACTAGAACTCCCACCATCGCTAGCTAGCAGGACCAGTGGTCGAGGATGGTGGGAGTTGTAGCAGCTGGGGACCCAAGGTTTGGGAAACGCTGATCTAGACTCATCATAAACTTTTTACTAAACTCTCCCCCCCCCCCCATTAACTGGGATGTTTAGGATCTTTGTAGGAAATGTTCACATTTTTCTCCTCTCCTCCATTCCCCGCCAGAAGTTTATTGAATGAGGGAGGGCAGCATCTGATACCAAAGAATAGGCTATATTGGGGGAAGGGAGAAATGTGCTGATATCGAGGCAGCTGAAGAGTCAAAATTTACCCCAAAGGGCCACTTGAAGCCTCCTGTGGCTGTTTAGTGGGTGAGGGTTGTGTGCATTTGTTACATGTATGAACTGTAGGTGTTTGCATGAAATATTAATGTTTTTACATGGTCTTTAATTGTAGAATGTATTTAGGTATAATGTTTTTAGGTAACAAGCAACAAGTCATAATAATAATACACGAGCATCATATCATTGAATCTGAAGTCCCCAAAGGAAGGCTGAATAATATCTTTACTGCATCTACAAAAAACATAAATATGGTCCCTCCTTTCCACAAAGCCCAGTAGTCCCTTTCTCAGTAAAAATAATGACCCACTTTTTTGAAGTCCCTTTGCAAAGCAGCAACAGGAGCTTATATACACAAGAGCATGTGTATACAGAGCAGAAACCCGTGCCAATTATTATTATTCGGTCAAAGACCCATTAAGCATGAGCTCATGTTGTGCCACATGCTCATAAAGCAAGAGAAGGCCAACTGACCTCCAGATGAAGAGACTGTGATGGAGCGCTGTGGACGAAGAATGTGAAGGCCTGGCCCCATGCAGGATCCTTAGTGAAATTACAGGTCTGAAGGGTAAGAGAGAAAGAACGACATCCACACATTAGCTACAGAACACTTGACCAACAATTATTCCCAACCTAGCTGAGAGAAGGCCCGATTCAATGGGTCATACTCCCAAGTAGCCGTGCATAGTTTTACTCTGTTAGAAACTGAAGAGCAGGAGGTTTTACAGGACAGTATACCAATTCAGAAGACAGTTCCACTGACTTCAACGGAACATGTTTTGAAGGATGTATCGGTTTCCCTGTTGAAATATACTCAAGAGTCGCAAAGTGATTTCATGCTCTTTATTCAGCTATTCAGCTCATAGTGGTGAGGAGGAATGAATGAATGTCCCCTCAAAGTATCTGCTTTATATACATTATTTACACAATGGGCTGCACATGATTGGCTAATTCTGGAATTCTACTGTAAGCCAATCAGGTTGTGGATTCACTTATATCTGGAGCATGATTGGGTGGTTCCTGCCAACCAATCATACTGCTGCATTGTTCTAGGACCAATCAGACTGCTGCATTCTGAATCCTATTGTTCTAGGACCAATCAGACTGCTGCATTTGGGATCCTATTGTTCTAGGACCAATCAGACTGCTGCAGTTTGGATCCTATTCAACTCAGTACATAACACCTGTCTTAAGCACTACCTTCTTACCCAAAAGGGACAAAACCCAACCCTTAAAAAGCCTCTTACCCAGTTCACTTTCTTTAAGTCAGACAAATAAACACACAGAACCAGTTAGGTGCCCTGTAGACTCCCCCCACCCCACCACGACTCCCCACATGATCTGATGAATGTTAATGCTGAAATACGCCAGCTGAGTTATAATTGATTGTAACCGAAACTCTATAGAAGTAGCCACAGTTTACACCTGTATGGAAAGGGAGTTCTCTGCTGCTTGTTGCAGCAGGTTTCGAAAACCACACCATAAATAGGCTAGCAGCCGATCCAGTCGGCCTAGATCAATTAAAGCTGGAGCTCAATGTGGAACAAGAGAAAGTATTCCCCTCCACCGCCTGCTTAAGGCGCAATAATTGACCACAGTAGAAGCAGCTACGAAGAAGAGCTCAAGGCTTGAAGGAACAGCCCAGACTCCTCCCTCTCCAACAGATTCATTGCCAGTGGCTTCAGTTAGCTAGTTGAAGTGGCAAGCCAAAGTACCTGTCTGCTAACAGGCTTCCTTATGAGTAAAGAGGAAGACTGCTGTGGTCATGTCAAGCTGCAAGCTTACTGCAGGCAATTATTCTTAATGCAATGCCTGCGCTGACATAGCAGGAACACTGTGGGAAAACCAAGTGCCTCGCTAAGGATGTATTCATTAGCACTTGATTGCATCACTGGCTTTCAGGACATAGCCCAAGAAAAACAGCTGGAGCAGACGTACACTTAAGAAATGAATTTTTTGGAAGGGATGTAGTATCCATTTTGTAATCAGAGTGCCCAACTCTATTAATACGACACAATGCATTATGTTCAAGACTTTTCCATACTATCAGTTTTTAATGCAACAAAAACAGACAAATTGCCCCTCATTTGTTACAGTCCCGTTGCCTTCACCCTACTCAAGGGGATCTCAAATCTTCCCCAGACTCTGTGTGCTCTATTTTGTTCCTGAGAAAGCAAAATCCTTCCCAAAGGTAGCAACTCAATGGCGACAGTTATCGAATATAACAGCACAAACACCACAGGTTTGGCTATTTTGACCAACATTGTTCGAACTCTGCTATGGGATTCTCAGAGCCACCTGGTTGGCCTTTGGTTCATCTAAAAAGATTCCCGTAAAAAGTTACTGGTGGATGCAAAAGTAGCCCAGTGTGCTAATTTTAGTTCCAAAATATGACTCTTGTCATTTCAAGAATCTTAGCTATTTATTTATTTTTTAGTCAGAATGTCTCTTTGTTAAAAAACAACAACAACCTCCATGTTGGCTGTATGTTCTTAAAGGAGGGCCCATCCAACCACATACAAAAGAAATATTTACAACACAGCTGTGTAACTATTCCCACCAGCCCAAGCAATGCAGTCACTTCCACCCAGTAAGTGGGGACAGGACATCACACCACAGATATTTCATTGGGGCAGCACCTACAAAACACCAAAGTGTTGCTTTTTATTTATCTGAGAAGGTACACACGTATCCAAGATGTGACATCGCTACTGGAAAACCACATACAGTATTGCCCCATGAAGACAACTGTCCATTCAAGTTTTTAAAAACAAAAAACAGTAATTCTGACACCCCCTTACCTTGCTTCTATGAGTTTTGTTGCCCACTGTGAGTAGGACAAAGGAAGAAGGTTCGCGTTCCATCTTCTTTATTAATTAAATTTTTGAAAGAAAAGACAGTGTCAATAGCATCATGAATTCCAAAAGACAAGGAGGTGTATTGAACAGGGAGGCTGATGTTAGGTATTAAAAACTGGGAGTTCTGCAAGATCTGGGAAGGGACAGGAACCCTGTTCTGAGCAGAACTTTAATAATTAAAACAGTAATAATTATTAATAATATTTTATTATTTATACCCCGCCCATCTGGCTGGGTTTCCCCAGTACATTCTCCACAAAATGCAATGCAATAACAGTGTTACACCCTGCATTTATTTCACTGAGTGAAGTTAAGCCATACATGTTTGGAGCTAGAATTTGGGCATTATATGGTAAAGATAACCTCACAGGGGTCAGCAGCAATTGCCGCTGCTGCTCTTGCAATACAAGACTGTCGAGTTCATCCATTATAGCTGAAGCACAAAACAGCCACATGGCAAGTATAAATCAGAAGGCTACAACCAAGCTGCCAAATATGTCAAACACAATTAAGGTTTGCATTACAATGACAGATGCAGCACCAATTATTACTAGATAATTATGGTCTTGCTAGAGGTGGTCCAGTAGCTGGGAAAACTAATAATAGGAATAACCAATAACTATTGGATCAGGGCTGGTCCAAAAATAATAATGGCTAGCTTTTTGAAATATAAACTTGCTTTTGTAGCACCACAAGGGCTAGAAACATGCTTTTGAATGCATGGAAGCAGAGACCACCCATGTTTTTTACTGGGCTCCATTGATGATAGGTAAGTGCTATGAATGTCTTGTGCCTTGCGTAATCTTGACTTAAACATTCCTCCTACATGCTGCTCACCAGTTTAGCCTCACCTGCACCATCAACTACAGTGTCTCTGTTCTTCCTTTTGGTATGGGACACCGACATACCATCGAGAAACAAACATTAACCCCGTAGATGCAACATATTTTAGGGTTTTAGCCATGGCATCCATTCAGTAGGCTGGTTCAGTGCGTGTGCCCCTTTTGAGACACAGGGGACTCTGAAGCATTTACCTTGATGTATCTGTCTTTTCTATATTTCTTTGCTCCACAGTCACCATTGTAATATTCAAACTGATTTTTCTGTATTGGGGAAGATATTTAGGAAGGAATACAAAAACAAAAGTTAGGTGTCATACAGCAGCAGTTGATTGCCTGCCCCAGGTAGGCTCACCAAGAGTCAACCTTGTTGTCATTTCAGCACCAAGGATATTTTCCTTCTCAGGCCTTCCATCAAAGCTGGTCTGTTTTTATCCTGGCTGTTAGGTTTTATGCTGCTCTTATTATTCTGCTGTGTTTTAAAGAATATACATGTTTGTTTTTATTATGTTTTCTGATTTTGGAAGACACCCTTGAAATCTGATTGACAGGCAGGGTATAGATCCTCGTAACAAACCGAAGTAATGTAGGATTAGGCTATGGACACATAAGAAGAAAAGAACAGGATATTGCTGCCAGCAAAGGGAATCCCAGAAAATAGCAAATCACCTAGCAGGAAAAGAAGTCCTTGCTTCCTTCTCAAAAACAAAGGCTGTTTTTGCTTTGTTTTCAGTTCTAAGGCTAACATGGGTCAGAAGATAATTTTACTGAAAGTAGATTAGCAGCATACATAATTGTGAACAAGGGCATAATCTCAAATCTAGCAACAGACAAGGAATTCAATTCAGTTTGCATTTAAAGGTGAAACTTTCAAATTTGCATTTTCTGAAACAACGTGAGAACTGAAATGCAGCTAGCCTTCGAAAGTTGCACTCCTTGGAATTTTGAGGTGCAGTTTTCCTACCAAACGATGTTTGCCAACATAACACATTGGGTAAAGAGGTCCATAAAATGAATATATTAGTGACAATGCATAAGGCATGTTATTAGGGGAAATCTGCATAAGAATTGTCATGATTATTTTTTTTAATCACAAACTTCTGCAGAAGTGTGGAGAACTGAATTTAAGACTGTAAAAAGGTGAAACTGAAAGAACTGAAGCTGATGAATCATTCCATTCTAGGGAGGGAAGACTTTTCAGCCAGCTAAATTCTGAACTTTTCTTCCCTCACTCCATCCCCTAAACAGGTGGACCCCTCCCTCGTGGAGCCTTCGCAGAATGCTTGGTCTTATTCATTTTGTTGTTTGAAATCTCAACTTCCGCTTTTATTTTTAAAAACCCATCAGTTCACTTTTGGAAGTCACAGATTTGTATACTCGTCATTCACCTCCTTTCTGAAATAGAAGTTTTCAGAACTTGGAAGGCATTAGCAAAGTTGTGGATACTAGTTTCCAGATAACACAATTATTATCTCAGCCAAACTGGGATGCTTGGCACCAAAGCAGCAGCATTCGGTGCACACCAGAAATGGGGAACTGTGGCTGCCCAGGTGTTGTTGAACAGCAACTCCAACCATCCCTGGGCCAAATGACAATTGGTATCCAACCACATCTAGAGGCCCACAGGTCCTCCATCTCTGCCACTGCATCATGAGCATGCAGACACTAGCAATTGGATTGTGTGCAGCTGGACAGTTTGAAAGTGTTGTTCCATCAGTTTACTCACAGGAAGATTGAAAGCCCTGTCCAAATACACAATGAGAATTGCTGTGGCAAAACCATTCTTGTCCTGTGGGAGGGAAATGAAATCCAAAATAAGACAAGAGCTTTTTTGATATCCTCACATGCAAAGCTGGTCTTGCAAACAGAGTTACTGTTACTGTTACTATTCATCTGCCATGTGGCTGGGCAGGGGAACAATCTGGATGCAAATACTAACATGAGTTGACCACAAGCTGCAGCCTTGCCCTAAACAGACAATGAGCCACTTCCAAAATGTCCATGCCATTGATTGACTGTCCAGTCAATGCACAGGGCTTCCTTAGCCCTTAGCTAAGGAAGGGCTTTAAATGCAGCCACCACAAGAAATGGTTGAATTATGTAGCTAGCAAAGTACACACAGGCACAGAATGGAACTTAGATCCTTTCAATCAACTTGCGGCAAGTATCTCACTTCGGCCGACTCTGATCTCTCAGAAACACTCACCTCGCAAAGTTTTTCTTGATTGGTGACCAGAGAAAACCACTCAACCTTTAAATGCACATGTCCACTTGCAATCTTGCTTAAGGGGAACCACTTCGTAAAGAAAGAAAAAGCACATCAGTGTCATAAATGCACATTAACCTGCAAGTGTGTCATGAATTGTGCACCAGGGGGAACTGAAGTGGCAGAACCAGCCATTTATCTTTAGTGCTTTATGGGGCTGAGTCTATCCGAGGTACACTTTAAAACCTTGATGTGCTTAAACTGCATTTTTATTGCTGGAATGGTGAGGTCCATAATAGACTCTGCTCCAATAAAGAGACCCAGCTTGAAAATACATAGGGTACTTAATTCTCCTGATTAATTGACAAGCACCCCGCAGCTTTAAACTTTTCTATCATGGTCCTTTGGTACTGCAGTATAACAACCTTTCTGTCCGTGTGTTCCTTGCCTGCCTTTTACACATCAGCAAATTGCTCTCGGGTCAAAAGAGCCTCAAGATTATAAGTCTTCAAATGACTTATTGTTCATCCTACAGCTAGCAGTATATGGGCTATGATTTCAGTATTTTTACCCCAGTTTAAAGTTGTATTCAAAGCAGTTCCCACCCCCAACTTGCATATGTGTGTGCATACACACACAGAGAGAGAATTATAGGCATCTAATAAAATAGGCTTTTGCCCAAGAAAGTTTTTGTCAGACCCTATTTGTTGATCTACTCTTTGTAGCTTTTGTAATCTTCCATCAGCTGTTTTGTTCACTTAATATATTCGATGATAGTCGTGAGAACTCAAGGTGATTTAAATCATCCCTATGGATCATTAAAATTTCGTAAAACTTCAAAGCCTATCGCAAAATCTGCACACTTTCAAAAAACATTATAAAATGAAGAGTTAATGGGAGAACACATTTTACCTCATCAACAACTCTGTCTTTCATCACATCTGCAAGGTTTATAAGCAAGCTGTAAAAAGACAGAACAAGAATAAGATGTTTAGGGACTGTAGTATCTTTCCTTGCTTCTATGAGTTATAAACAGAACATGTATTGATGTTCCTGGTGTTCACATCTCCTCACATGCATCAATTATGAATGGGTTGTGCTTTTTGATCAACAGAACCCTCTGTTCTAAAGTAATACAGACGCACACAGAACAGAGGTGCAGAAAAACTATCCCTTTAGTATCATGGAATATTTTGCCTCCTCCCCACCATCTCCAGCTGTGTGGCTACATTGCCTTAGAAGTGTCCAGTGGCTCTTACAGATTCTAATAATCTATTGTTCACCAGGAAGCTGTGCATCCCTTAAAATGAAGTCAGAAACAGCAAGGTTTGAGGAGCTCCTTAAATCAAACAAGAACTGAGATAGTTGCTCCATATATATATATATATATATTGGTAGGTTCATCCCCCTCAATCCATTAGAATTAAAACTGGCTCAGACAATGAAGAGTTCCTTGTCTCAGGTAGGGATGGAGGAGGAATTTGTTTGGACTGCTTTATGAAACATCTTGACAGTCCTGATCTTGCTTGTGGATTCAAACACAACACCTGGCAAAATCATGCACTTCTCTGAATTTTGCAATGTAGTTTTGCCTGTACTCCAAAAAGTACACACAAATATACATATTTTATGGTTTTTACTGGGCATTGAAAAGTATGTATTTTGCGGGTACCAGGCTGCAGCATTCTACACAAGCAGCAATTTCTGAAACAACCTCAAGGGTAGCCCCATGTAGAGGGCTTTGCAATTGTTCAGTGTAGTTTGCCAAGCTACTCCTGTCTAGGAATGAAATATTACTTTTAAACTTACCAATGTGTTTAAAAAGGAAAAGGTATAACTGTACTGAGACTATACCACTGCAGAATGCAGATAGAGCAAATGTATGTCAGAATGCTTTCCCTTGCACTTTTATATATGTATATAGAAAGAACAAACTAGCATGTCAGGGGGAGGAATTTAACTATTCTCTACCCTCTAGCTGTTGATGGCAGAATGCTTTTGAAGCAGGAAAGTATTGCAATCTGCAGTTTCCCCACCTGAATTCACAAATGGTATAGCCCATGGAGGGTTGTACCATGGGCACTTTTCTTTTAATACTAATCGCACTGGCTCTTTTGCTGCAAGAGCAGCAGAAAGAGATAAAGCAGAAGGTTGCACAGATGAAAGAGGAACATTTATATCCATCACCTGCCCAGAAAGTCATCTTTATCGGGATCTTCATCATACAGGTCTACCTCTAGATCCTGACCAGGTATCTCATGAACAACAAACTGTAGGGGGAGAGAGAGAGTGTGTTAAAGTAACAGAATATTGTACAGCTATTTTTCTCGAAATGCAGTTGCACAAATGCAAGCCTTCCTATTATTCTGAAGCTTGCAGAAAGCGAACTTTCCTGTTTGCCAAGCAGAATCCTGCAGAACTGGGGAAGGTGCCGAAATGTCTCCGTGCCCTTTCATGATGCTCAGTTAAAATCATGATGATTTCCCATCTTGTAACTCAGGAATGGGGAGCCATTTTTAGCCTGACGGTCACCTTCTCTTTTGGACAAACTTCTTAGGGCAATGTGCCATAGGCAAAAACGGGCAGAGTGATGAGTGTAAATTATCTTTGTAGGGTAGGCAAATGTGTTTAAACACAGGCAAACATTAGCAGAGTTCACAGACCCATTCCAGCCAAGCACAAAGGTGGATGCAATGGGGGGGGGGGGCTAAGGAGCTGGGGCATGGCCTTTGGAGAGTCTCATGGGCCAGGTAGAGAGACTTGGAGGGCCACACCTGATGCCTAGACCCCAATGAAGCTTAACGAGGGCCTTACTCATTAAAGCCTTGCTACACCGTTCAGGCAAACAAATGTTGGTTAAGGAGCCAGTAGTGAAATATTTCACAGGGAACTTTCCCCATCCACTCCAGTTCAATTTTACTTACTCATATAAATAGTGATCTGCCTTCTTCCAAAGGTAAGGCTTTTTTATTTTATTTAAATACCTTAACTTGGTTGTGTCTAGAATTCTGAACAGAGAGAGAGCACTGCATTCCAGCTTATTGCTAGTAAGAGTTCAAGGAGAATCATCACCTCAAACATTTCATTCCAGATGGGGTTCAGGTTCCTGTGCACTGTCTTGCTTCGGAATTGCACCTGACCAACCCTCAGAAGAGCATAAGGGTCCGACTTCCCAAGGAAATTGTCCATTTGGACAAGATTTTCAGCTTCTTGTAGGTATACTCTTATTACTCCCTTGGAGAGCAAAACAAAAACACAGAGAAACATTAAAAAATATATACTTAGAATCCTCGCTAGATGCCTACATTGTAAAAAGCTACGATTAAGAAAACCCTATAAACACAGCAGTAAGAAACATGCCTGCTGTCTATCACTACGGAAGCTGGTTAATGAAATTTGACGAGGCTTAGCTTTTTACTGAAATAATCCACCAGAGTTTTTACTGCAGACTCATTCCTAGCCTGCCATGTTCTCTCCATGAGGAAAGAATCAAGTGGTGGGTAAGAGCAAATGCAAACCAGGGGTGTAGTACAACTCTTTGGGGATGGGATTCCATCACACACACCAGCAAATTCAGGTTGCACAATTTAAAGCCGATATGAAGTTGTTACGAAACATGCCCAACTTGCTCCCAGAATTGCAACTTTTGCAGTAAGGGAAGAGAAAATACCATGGAAATTGCTGCAATATTGTGTAGCCCCCCCCAAAAAAACCAAATTGGAGTGAATGCTCATTAAATAGCCAACACCGTCTCATCTCCCTGCAAACAAAGCAGGACAAACTGTCCCTTGCCTGAAGGTGACTTGGGCAAAGGACCTAGAGGATAATGCTTGTTTAGAGAGTGCTCTTACTCCCTGAGGCAAGGCTTAAAGAACGCCATTCTCAGACACGACTCACGTATGGAATAGGGAACTTCAAGCGAGAAATGTCAATGTTCTTTTTCAGTGGGATGGTGATTCTGTTTGGCAACACCAACCTGGCAGCAATGAGATCTTGAATCAAGGTATCTGAAAATGAACTGAAAGAGGAAAAACCACACATTTAATTATTGTTATTATTTTTTAAAAAAATGCTTTGTACAGCAGCTGTGCTTAAGGCAGACCTATCAGCCTCAAAGCCACAGCTACAAAGTTGATTGTCTTGCCACAAATAACGCAGAAGAGGAATGGGTGTATGTGTCCTGGTTAAATCTGACATGCTTGGCATTTCTTTGGCTTCAGCAGGAAAAAAGAAAATCATATTGGCTCATGCTTGAGGAACCCTAGGGTAGGCTTTGCCAACCTAGTGCCGTGGACTGTCATTAAGAAAATCTCATTACAAAGCCAAATATCTGAATGCCCACAATATTAAATCTGAGAAAAGTTACAAAGCAAGCTAATTAATCCCACAAGCGCAACTGTGGCAAAATATATTCTTATCCTTCTCCACCGTTTGAGAAGAGTTCTGGGATGTCAAAAAGTAACAGAGGCATTCCATGTGATGGGCAGAGAGACACTCTGCATACCTACAGCCACTAGTATGGAACAGCTGCCATACAGAAGGGGGTGTTAGAAATGGCCTTCATTTTGGAGACTGTAATGTGTGAATTGGTCCCAACACAACTCTGACATCTCTGGCACATCACCTTCCTTCAGATACAAGCCTTTTCCTTAGGTTGATGGAAACAAGTGAACATTTACCTAATGCCTGGAGCATCTAAGAGGTTCGTGAGTCCTGCCCAACTGATTTCCAAATGCTATATTAGGAATTAAAAGAGAGAGGGAGGGAGAGGGAGAAACCAGGTGTTTAGCCACAGGAACAGACATGTATGTATTTACTTATAAACAAACAAATCTGTATAATACAGAACTGGCAAACAGTAGGGACCAAATTAGGAGCAAAGCTGTTTTTTGGCCTATTTAGCTGAATATTCTCTACACTTGTGGTCCTCAAGATGTTGTTGCACTATAGTTCCCATCACCCCTGACCGTTGGCCATGCTGGCTGAGGCTGATGGGAGCTGAAGTCCAACATCTCAAGGACCACAAGTTCCCCACCCATGTTCTACAGAGATTGGCCTTTTCTCTCCAGGGACATTGAGGATTGAGCCTAGAACTTTTGCTTGGAAACCTTTGTGCACTAAAATCCAGCAGTACAGAATACAACAAAAGCCAATGGATCCCTCAAACACTTGAAATCTTCCAATAAACATGCCCGTCATAAGCCTGTGAACGGTGGGTAATTAATAGCAATAACAACAGTTAATTCCATTTGTCTCTAATGTGTGGGCATGTCAGTTTGGTATGAGAGCTGCGCCGTGTGGTAATTCCGACTGAGTTCAGATTACTCACAAACACTGAAGGCTTGGAGAGTCATGCAGCCCTAACTCATGCCTATTATAAAGAAATTGTGGCTGCTACCATGAGTTCCACAAGCAGAGAATTAGCACACACATCGTGGAAGCCTCAGGGCAACAATGTGCTTGAGAAGGAGACGAACTTGAGGCTTGCCATACTGTCTGGATCCTTCCCATATATTTGTTCAGTGTGTGTCAACTTTCTCAACTCACAGTTACAGATAGGTAGCCGTGTTGGTCTGCCATAGTCAAAACAAAATAAAAAAAATTCCTTCCAGTAGCACCTTAAAGACCAACTAAGTTAGTACTTGGTATGAGCTTTCGTGTGCATGCACACTTCTTCAGATACACTGAAACTGATACACTGGTGACTTCTGTTTCAGTGTATCTGAAGAAGTGTGCATACACACAAAAGCTCATACCAAGTACTAACTTAGTTGGTCTTTAAGGTGCTACTGGAAGGAATTTTTTTATTTTGTTTTCTCAACTCAATTAGGCATGCCTAAGTCAGGGTGGTCTTTTGCAGCACAATAAATCGCAATGCTGTTTCCAAAGCCAGCAATATGAGTTCTGGAACTGGTTAATTACTGAGGGCTCATCTAGACTTCCTTTTGTGTCGCATTTCTAGGCACAGATCCATTCTTTAAAGCTCTGCGTCCGTGTTAAAGAGCGGGCTTTCCTGAGGAAAGCTGCAGTCCCACCCCCCTCTAAAAAGCACGCAGACATAATTTCCGGTAACAACGTGGAGCTTAAAAGTCCAGATTTGTGCTTTCACCAGACGTGGTCCCTCCAGATGCTTTCCATCCCTAGTCTAAGTAATTAACAAATTCCAGAACTTTTTAGAAATGGCATTATCATTCGAAACCTAGGTACCATAAGGCGTTTTGCTTTTCTTACCTAACAGAAAACACCACAGCCCTAAGAGAAGAATTTAAGCTTTCTTCCTAGAAGCAGCCCTACCATGCAGCCATAAGTATATAATAGGGAAGCTACTGGGGCGATTGCCCCGGGTGCAAATTTTTTAGAGGCACACCCCAGCCCAAGAAGGTATGCATGCATGTCCTGTGGGGCTCCACGACAGCAGCAGCACTGAGTGGAGGCGCGGGTTAGGGGGTGCAATACTTGTCTTAGGGGACACAATACTTTCCTTGCCCCGGGTACTGGCAACCCCTGCTATGCCACTGCATGCAGCAGGGTGAAGTGACCACCCTGAGAGAGTGCCTCTTTCTGGAGATAGGGGCACTATTGAACTTTATTTCAGGCAGCAAAATGTACTGAGCCAGAAATGATCTTTCGGAGACTAAGCAAAATGAGAACAAGCCTCAATGATTTAATGACCCCTGCAGAAGGAGATCAAAGGCTGTCACCCTATTCACACTTAGTACTAAGGGCAAGCCCCTTTCAACACAGTAGCATTTGCCTCTAAGGAATGTGTATGGGATTAAGGTTGTACATTTTGCCCTCCCCTCCCCTCCCCTCCCTATCTTGCACCTCTGTTTTAATTGCCACCTTTTCCACAGTGCAGCAAAAAGCTCACAAGCATTTGGAAAAGGTCTGCTGATTACCTTTACTTTGTGTCTACTTTAAGTGACACGCTGACCAATATGTAAATTAAAAGCAGAAGTAAATTCCAGACTAGAATTCATAACTTACAGGTTTCTGGATGAAAAACAAGGTTACAGCACCAATGAAAGGTGGATCTGTCAGCAGTGGCTCCAGTATCACTCTCAATGTCCCATACAACTACAAAAGGCAAGGAAACCACATTTAGTGTAATGTATTCAGCCGCTCACACCATTTAGTAAACTGCAAGTAAAGTGCAACTATACATACCTGTATTCCTTTCATTCCTGCTTTGAACTTGGACAATTCCATGTGAATTTCACAGTCACCTATATAACTGAGAAAGGGTTCAAATTAGCATGTCACTAATCTGCAAGGAAGAAAGCCCTTGAAATACAGAATACCAAATGCCCTTCTCATTGTCCTAAGTGGTTTTCCTTAGCTGCAAGTCAGCTGATTACAAAATCAAGAAGGAAACCCAGTTTCAAGCTCCCTGTAAACAAGGGGACAAATTTTCCAAGCGGGGCTGGCCCACCTGCTTTGGGCGGCTGGATCAGCAGGGGCAGCAGATCCAAACTCCAAGGAATGCATCACCTTCCGCTGCTACTATTAATGTTTAATGTTTTATTATTATTTTTATATGTGTTGGAAGCCACCCAGAGTGGCTGGGGCAGCTCAGCCAGATGGGCGGGGTATAAATAAATAAATAAATAAAATATTATATTATTACCGCTGCTGCTGCCCTGTGACATGCACTGGAGTGGCATCTAGGCAAATAGGAGGTGCTGCTGGTTTCCTCCCACCCTTGTCCCCACTGTAGATCTTTATCCCTGCCTTGTTCCTGATGTAGATCGTCACTCATTCCTTCTTGCCTGGGGACACACAATACTGTGGTCCACCTCAAGTGCCAAAATGTCTTGGGCCAGCCATGGCCCCAGGCAAATACATTTTATAAGGTTTCCGGACAAATATGTTTTACAGTTTGCTCACTTGTCATAGGCAGCTGGCAGCTGCTTAGAAAAGTCAATTTATCTCTCAGATCTTTGCTACTACTTCTTACTATGCTTCTTAGAAACCATAGCTTCCCCCACCCCTTCTTTGGATTGTAAGAAAGCAAAACACATCTAAACAAACATAGGTCTCAAGATTAGCTTTATGCCACTGGTTAAGGGGCAACAAGCTAGTTGCATGCTTCTTTTTCTCATCTTTAGAGAGAGACTGACCAAAGCACATATTTGCACCAGACTAGTCTCACAGCTTCAGATCAGATGAACAGTTAGTACGTATAAAACATATAAGGTTAGCAAGTGACTAAACGCAGCTATCCTACACTCGGGATCTCTCAAGTTCAGTCCAATTGAATTTGATGAGATTTGAATCTGCAAAGACATACACACAATAATCAGGCTGCAAAAATTATTTTCATTTTCCAGTTATTTGCAGCTATACAAGTCTAGAACTGAGAGGTACCAGAACTGTTCGGATTTTATGTTCAGCACTGAAAGGAGGTTTAGAATTAAACACCTGTTTAGGAAAGGAAACTGATGAGGAACCCATGTCCTTCCAGATGTTTTTGGACTCTGTTAGCTCCAGCCTGCATAGCCAACGGTCAGGGAAGATGGGAACTGGAGGATGCAACATTTGGGAGAATCACAGGTTCCAGAGAACCATAGCTGAAGGCTACTGCAAACAAGAGCGCAAAAAACTACTATTTTAAGAAATCTATAATTTTTGTTTTGTTTTTTTTTTAAATAATTTTTATTAACTGGCCAATCACATCAAATTAAATCACATCATATAAATTCCGAATTACAAAGCCAAATTTTTAAATTTTGTTGGGGGAACCCATACTTCAAGATCCAAAGGGGAATTCAGATCATCTTCTTATTACTGCGTTAATGTCCAAATCTGTCCCAATCAGTCCAAACAAAGTTCATAATTCTATCCAGTCTTATCTTGGTGTTGCCACATCATATCTTGTTCGTATAATTTCTCTTTTTCCTTTACGATCTCTTCTGTTAGTCTCCTTAAGCCGATAGCAAGTGTAATAATCCTGTGTGGATTTCCCGTTCCTTCACTAAGTCCAGATGGTTTCCATATATCTCCTTCGTAGATAACATCACTTTATCCATCGTAAATTTTGGCATTTGTCGCTCTTAAGTCCCACCGAGGAGTTGATTCACGATATGTAAACAACTCTATTTCTCTCTTTCTCCTCCCAGACCCAAGAGCTCCCACAATGCCTCACAAAATGGCGAACGGCATTTTTTCCTGACTGCGTCACTCCAAAACTCTTAGCTTTCCAGCTTCATCTTGAAACATTGCTTTGGATCGAAAGTTTATCTCCACACAGCCTTAAATCCACAGCTTAAGTCCTTAATTTCTGACTCATTAGGGGAGGGGGGATTCTTGTTAAATCACATAAAAAGGTAGAGGCAGGTTTTTCCCCCCCTCCCCCCTCAGTCATTACCGTATCTTGACGTTCTTCTCGTATTTTATTGTTATCTTGTTATCAGAGATCTCTTCTGTCAGCAGTATTTACTCCCCTTTTTCCTTGATGTATGTGCAATTAATCATGTCCAAATTATTTCTTTTAAAGATCATTGCAACCAGCGGCGCGAATCGGGGACGGCGTCGAGGAGTGCCGAAAATCCCACAGGAGGGCTTTGTGCCTAGTGCCCCCACCCCCACAAATTCGGGGGTGGTATAGGGCACAGCAGGCAAGGGCCGTCCCCCCCATAATCCTGGGGGGGTTAAGGAGGCTAATTACCCCCATCATAGCCTCCAAATTACCTCGTGTGGGTCGGAGAGATGTTATTGTCAGCCATCTTCCGATGCGCCACCTAGTGGCCCCCCCACAAGAAATCTATAATTTTTGTAGGGGCATTGCACATGAAACCTTGGGAGGCTTTGAAGATGATTACCAGCTGGCTAAAATACTTGATCTTTATTAAAAAATACCATTTAACGTATCTGCTCATGATTAAAAGAGCTTCAGGAAACCATTTCAGAAAACTGTTCTGCGCCTACTGAGAAGTGTGATTAAGTCCCTTGCTGCCAGACAAAGTATCTAACTGGGGTATCATGACATGGGGTGCTGTGGCCTCCATAGATCAGATGAAAGACAAACACAAATCTGCAGAGTGTTCACACACAAGTTTCTTTTTTTCTTGTATGCGCAGGAAAAAAATGTCATGTGTGAAGCCCCAATTTGGAATGCAGACTGTATAACTGGGTTTAAACTCAGAAGTACAAAAGACACAATAAATATGTTCAGTTTGCCTTGAAATCACACTACTGCATTTACTACATTTTCAGCCTTTGCTCCACAGCCACAATTGGGGTCTAAAGGTAATTTTATGTGTCCCTTCTGAATTAAAAAGCACACATTAAATACCCAGTGACTCCTATAGCAGCCAGAAAGGCATACCAAAGCAAACCTCAGTTTAGCCAAAACTCACATGTCACAGGATCTCCAGAGTGTTAATCTAAACATGCACATTCCTGTGTGAGCTGCATCCCTATGCATCTCTCCAAAGATTTCAGCATGTATGTCACATCCTGCTCCATACCAAACTGGTTCTTTGATGATAACATGCTTATTCAGCTCCTGCAACTCTCACCCACAAATAGGGAGCCCTTCTCAAGCCTGCAGCATGATGCTGCGACAGCCAACAAGGGCGAAGAGCTACATTTCCCTCAACACACCCTGCCCAATTTGACAAATCCAGCGGGAGAACCTTTGCACAGCCAATCCACCCATCAGCCAAAGACTAGCTTCCTTGTGCTTTGAGATGTTTTATGTTAGACCTTTTAAATGAAAACACTGTATACACAATATATTCAGGAGGAATGTATATATACAAAGCTCTATTACCAAAACCACAGAGAGGCAAATTTAGGCTGTGTACACATTACCATTGACTCTGGCTCCATTACATGAGATTAGACACAATCCATATCTATCCTGATATTTTAGGGAAACTTCCATTCCCTTTTAAACAGCTAACAGCTTGGTGTTAAAGCTGTGATGTGCCATTTCCAGTTCAACTTTCGAGGAAGCCAATTATATTTTGGGTCATCCTGCCTCACAAATCAGGCCCTTTTGAACTCCATTAGAACAACAGATAGTTCAGTTGGTTAGAGCATGGTGCTCATAATGCCATGGTTGCAGGTTCGATTCCCGTATGGGACAGCTGTACATTCCTGCATTGCATTGCAGGGGGTTGGACTAGATGATCCCTCGGGGTCCCTTCCAACTCTACAGTTCTAAGAAGATCCCTTAAGTGGAGGCAGCAACAGCCGCAAAGGCTGGGCCAAACAGAGCTATGCAGCAGGATCAGAGGAGGAAAAGACTTGCACAACTTGCTTGTCACAGGGGTAAGACAGTGAGCCAATGCTGATTCACAGATTTAATTGGATGCCCGTTTTCCAAACTACTTCCTATGTGACAGCACAAGACACGTGCTATTAAATCCAAAATGGGTTGCTCATGCATTGTAGTCTATCAGTTAACATATCTGAAGTGACTCATCCGTTTAACATTGCTTTGATGCCCAAGTGAACTACACTCACAAGCACCTTAGTGCCTAACTGTTTGGGGGAAGATTGCACAGCAAAGCCTTTAGGTGGGCAGGGCGGGGGGAGAAGAGAAGAAACAGGAGGCCAGATCAAGTAGCAGCCACTTCTCCATGGAGTGGAACCAATCCCAGCGAAAGCATCAGCGCTTGCCTTGGGTGCCAAATGTAAACGGCGCCCAAGGCCACCATGGCTGCAAAGGGAACATTCAGAAATGTATGGTCCCAACTGCTTGGTGGTGAGCAACAGGTGAGTCTGCCCAGCCCAAAACAGGCACACAGTTCATATAAATTTGGCACCATATGTAAGTTGTGCTGCTTTTGGCAGGGATCAGGAGCTTCCGAGTGGCACCTATCCAGCCCAAAAGCCGTAGGGCACCAAATCCAAACGGCATGTCAGATATAAGCCAAGGCTGAATAGGGAGAAATCAGGAGTGCAGTCTCATGCTTGCAATTGTTCAACTGTGGCTTTACCCATCCCGTGCCTAACCTTGGGTCAGTTGCACTGCTGCTGCTTACTGGGAGGCTGGAGGTGGCAGTGAGATGGAGCCAACCCATTTGCACTGTGGCAACCTCCTGAAGGGGAGTGAAAGGCGGGATATCAAATCCAAACTCTTCTTCTTCTTCTTCTTCTTCCACCCCATCTCACTCCTCTATCACACACGAAGCAGCAGTGACATGATCAGCCAGAGGTCAGATAAGTGGGTGTGGCCAGCCCAAAGCAGTCTGAAAGGCAAGTATTTCCTTATACTATTCCCACCCTCCCTACAAAATGCTCGTGTTTTGCCAAAGGGGCATGTGCGAAATATACTTTTGTGTTAATTGCTGCAACTATTATTCCCCCGCCCCCCAGACTGCACTTATGCTCACAGTCTGTGTGTTTCACATCCTCCAAAGAAGATTGCACTAATCAGGCAATTATATCTTGCATGTTACTGGCTTTTCAGTTTCCTCCGTTGTCTTTGAGCCACGATGATCAGATTACATTAGTACTAGACAAGAGCCAAGAAATAAATTATGCCATCATATAATCACCATCATGCGGTCTGCCAATTATGTTACTCAGCTTTGATCAATGTTGAATTCTACCGGTAACGTGCAGCAATGATGCACTTAAGTAAAAAGCAGTCACGGGCATCAACCAAGTCAGCCTTAACTACCTCTTTGGGGCACCTGCTTGGCCACCGTGAGAACATAATGTTGGATCAGATATGCCTTTGGCCTGATTCAGCAGGGCTAGAGAACTTATGTTCTTATGACTGTCAATTCCACACAATCAGACTTGCCTATGCTAATCTAAACAATTTCTAAACTGCACAGACAAGACTGCAGTAATGCCAACTGTGGCGTTTCCCTCCTAGGATGGGCCAAAAGGGAAAGGGTTAAAATAGGTGTGATGTGATTGGCCAGTGAGAATGCAAGGGGGAAATAAAAGTTAGAGTGGGAGGTTTTGAAAGTCAGTTGAGGTTTGGGAGTTGAGAGTTGAGGCTTGGGAATTGAAGAAGGAAGAGGGAGGTTTAGGTGTGGGTTGGTAGAGTTGTATTGTGAGAGAGTGAGAGGAATTGTTAGGTGGAGTCAGATAGATAGTTGGAATAATCAGTTTGGAGTTGTTAGGAACTAAGAATAAGAAACTGACAAGAGAAAAATTAACTGAAACCATAAGCTTGTTCATGCATTTAAAAATAAACTTGATTATTTGTTTATGTTAACAACTGAGTGGACTCCATGTGTCCCCCTGAGATATGGGGTGGTGGCAGCGGAAAAAACAATTGCAGTGGCGGCACAGGGTCAATAGACCGTCAAACGTCCAGGGGCCCTGTGTGTGATCGCCACACCAACGTTTAACAAAAGCAAAATATAAAATCTGGAAATAGGGTTAAGTCAAAACAGCAATGTTTTGTGAGCTGTCTCATACCCGCAAAACCCATATGTTCTTTTTTTTAAAAAAAAATCTCCCAACCCCTTTGCAAAAGGTGTAAACTATTTGCAAGGGGGTGGAAAGAGTTGTGTGCATTGCCCAAGTCACCATGCCAAAGCTTGCTCTCTCCCCAACTCAGCTGCACAGAATGGACTAGCTGAGGCAGGGCACGTGTTCACATTCTGCCGCAGCTGGTTGTGTACAGCTATGCACAAATAAGAGCTAGGCCAGGGAGGAAAAATGTCTTGCCCTACAGCAGCGAATGGAATCACGACTGCAGCATACCAAGAAGACATGGTGCATTTCCCTGCTGACCTGGACAATTAGAGATCCTGTTCCTCTATCCCTTCCTCATTCAGAGTGAGGGCAATGGGAGTCTTTGCTTGCCTTAAGTGATGTCATCACATAACCACACCTGATTACAGAGTCCTATGTAATTCCCATATTCATCACGAGCTCCCTAATTGGTTGAGATCAGGCAGCGAAGAAGCCTTTCAAAGATAGAAAAAAAAATGGCACCAAAGCAGCAAGTTGCAGAAAGAACTGTTGTGGGGAACAACATGGCAAAATGTGATAGGTCCTCATTTCTCCTCAATCTTGACTATTTTCCTTCCCCCCAAAACAGCAATTTCACATTGAAAAGCAAACCTCGCAACACTTCAGCATAGAGCTAGAACTTCCCAACCACCAACACTTTGATAGGAAGGAATTCTTCTCCACGTTTAACCTGCTTAGCTTTATTGCAGGTCACATTTAAACTCGCTGAAAGTTGTGGAGCATTTGTCACATTACAGGTGTAAACAGAGAATTCCAGCTGCTCCCACTTTTTCTTTGAGCCGCAGAAAGGATCTGACAGCTGCTCCCAGTTCACAAGGCAAGGCAACATTCTCCAAGGTGCCCAACTGGATGAGCCGGTTTTTCTGTCCACTTGGATCCTCCCTCTGCTGGGACTCTTCCTTAGGTGACCTCAACACAGCATCCTCTGTGAGTCATAAGGAGGACTGCGGATACCAGCCAAGCAAGACTGGCCTATTTGTAATGGAAAGCTACCTGCATGTCCAAGCCCTATCTGAGAGGACACCCACAAATCATTTTCACAATGATATGCCCTACCCCAGAGGGCACATAGTTGTGTCCAGGACACTGTTCCATTAAAACAACAACAACAACCCAAATGCATTCCCTACTAAAGCAACTCAACAGCACGTCTTATAAGAACTGGCTTGAACAAGCCAGCACCACACAGTTCTTTGCCCAAAGTAGCTTCTCTGGAATCTGCAGTTTTATCGGGTTTAGGAGACTACTGTAGGTTGGGGTAGCTCAGCTGGTAGAGCATGAGAGTCTTAATCTCAGGGTTGTGGGTTCAGGTCCCATGTTGGGCAAAATATTCTTGCATTCCAAGGTGTTGGACTAGATGACACTTGTGGTCCCTTCCAATTCTACAATTCATGATAAATCATTTTACTTTGTCCTTGGAGAGCAAGGGGACATCCAAAGTAGTATTTTTGCCACTCCTTTCAGCACATTCTTTAAAGTCTATTTTCATAGCTATAAAGACTAGAAACTTTGAGAAAGTCAAGATGGCAGGAGGATTCAGCATCATAACAAATATAAAATCACATGGCTTTTCTGTAGTTTTGTAGAATATGTGTAACACTCCGCTGGTGAACTTTCACAGGCACCATCCACATACCTTCAAGTGTTTCTCGTTTCTCAAAACCACACCAGTTTTGAGGTTGCTGTTTTTAAAATTTGCCATGTTCTAAATGCAGCCACATCAGAGAGACAGTCACCTGCAGCATCTTGAATAAATACTGGCTACAGCTTGTGGTTAGTTAGGAGAGAGCTTAACCACAATCCTGGATTTGGACAACAGGCTAAGCCAAACCTTGCCTTGCCTTGGTATGGGAGTAAAAAGACTGGTGAGGAGGAAAACAACTGCAAGTTCCTCTCTGGGAGCCCACACATTCCCATAGTCCTCCTGAGAAGCCATAGCTTGGTTTATCATGATCTGACATGCGAACCAGGCTGCAGAGACCCTTGTAACTGCCCATTGCACTTTTTCTCTTTTAGCAACGTAGGAACAGGACTATATGCAAGCGCAGAAATAGCAACAGACAGCACAGGCTCTGCATTCATTAAATACTAATAAAGGTACTTTCCTTAATGGGCTCAGCATTTTCCCCAAACTATTTTCAAACATCTCTCAGTGCTGCAACATATGGCCTTCTCTTCGAGGCCCCGGAGGAGGAGGAGGATAGAAAATATAATTGATTGATGAAAAGCAATTCTATCAAGGTGCCCAAATCAGCCCATTGACTTTCCTTGACCACTGCACTGTAAGATCAGAGAATTCTCAGTGACAAGCTATAGGGTGGTGGCGGCAGCGGGGGTGGGGAGCAATACTGTCCTACCATATTTGCAAGTCCAGGATCACTTGTCTTCTATCGACTTCTTTGGTATAGGCCTTTACTCCTTTGATTTTAGGGCACTGAAAGCAGAGAAGACACACAACAGTGTTATCTGCCACTGTGATGAGCAACATACTGAAAAAAGGTCCAATTGCTTTCGAAAACAAGAATGTTCAAATATCAGACTAGACCCATTTAAATCCCAGAGGAAACAGAACTTCGAACTTGGTTATAGCAGACAACTTGCCCTCTAAATCCTGTCCTGCTAACTTCTAAATCAGAATGGAACAAGGCATCCTAAACTGAACATCCCTCCCAGAGAAGAGGAATTCTGGTATTTAACAATGCTGCTAAAGAAAATTAAAGGCAGAGCCAAATATTTTGGTTAGACTGACACTAAGTTGTTACAGTCCTAACAAGGACTGGCTGTTTACACTTCTTGATATTTTTTAAAGCGCTAAAGAGCAGAAACTAAGCAGTTCACACACTTAGTATAAATGGAGGTGCAGGAAGAGAGGAAGAAATCTCTCACAAAGAGGTATATAGAAGTTACTTTGCTTTTAAGCACTATTCCTCCCCCTGCCCGAGCCACATATCCCAAAATCAATTAGCTTAGGTTTTCACAGCCAATGCCGTCACCTTACCTTGTCTCCAAACTGGATTTTAGTGAATGTACATGTTTTCAAGTGCACGTTCTTAGCTCTGATTTTTGGTTCAAGGACTTCCTTAAATGTTTTTTCCATGATGCTCCCAAAGTATGGCCAGGCCTGTTCAAGAACCTAAATACCACACAAAGCAGAAAAAAAGAATAGAAGCTGTGCATCATACAATGGAGTCTGTACTGTGGTTCTGAGTATCTAAAGATAGCAAGCAGAGAGAGTGAGTTTGCTAGTTTCCTTTTTAAAAAATAAAATAAAATAAAATAAAATATCAGATTACAGCAGGAGCACTCAGTGAGGAGTGGAGTCCACTGCCATTTACTGGGAAGGAGAGAGGGAATGGCGAGGTGGTGAAGAGGCTGGCGGTGTGCAAATACATCATCACCACCACCACCCTTTCCACCAACTGTTCCTGGATTCTAGAACAGAAGCAGGAAACGCATTCAGCACCAAGGATTGCACTGAAAACACATGAGAAGGACAGAGGGTCTCAAGTAAATGCAGTCCAAAACTAGAATAGCCCAGTGGCCAGTGATAATTCTTATGTAAACCTTATATAAACTGCCTGAAAAGTGGTATGCCCAACATGAGAATTTAACCCACCCACTCACTAGAGCAAGTATATTTATTCACTGGACATTTATGTGCTGTGTTTTAGATCTAGCTTTAAAGAGAGTATATAAAGTCTGTCGAGATCAAACTTGTCTTGATGTTGGTTCAGTGCCTCACCTTGTTCAGCCATTCCACCCGTTCAACATCAGGGAAGTGAACCTGGCAAGCAAGAACAAACAAAAAAGCGAGATGTGAGCTCATTTTTTTGCGAAAAAGAATTCTAGACAGGGTGCAAGTAAGGACAACGGGATTATGAAAGACATTGATGAGAAACTATGGTATACAGAACAACTTGTGAGGTTCTTTTCAATGGGTCCATTGATGTGTGTGCGTTGGCAAATTTAGTAACGGGTTTCCAAGGAAGCTTGTGCAAATCTTATTGCTACGCATTCAAGAATACTGCTTTGGACTCCCCTTTCCCAACAGGGAAATTTAATTTCATTGAGTCAGTGGCCTACAGAAGACAGAACAGTCAGCATATAAGGCATTCTTGACAATACAGTCAAAAGAAACAAGCACACAGGCAGGATCAAATTCTCAGTAACAGGAGGCCAATCCTCCAGAGTCCAAATCCTAAACGGCTGCTTTTTTCCTTGCCATACATTTAAAGCACATCAATTTCCTGCAAACTGTAAAAAAAAGCTATTCCTCAAAAAGCTATAATTTCCAGCTCCTTTAACGAACTACAGTTCCCATGATTCCTTGGGGGAAGCCATGTGCTTTAATTATATAGCATGGATGTCTGTCTCTCTCACACCCATCCAGTTATGCTCTGCCTTGACTAATTTGAGCTCCCTTAGGGATGAAAGAAGTGCCTATTTTAGCCGCCTGACAAGCCAATTATTCTCCATCATGACCAGGGCAGTTTTTCTATGCTGCAGTAAGAGGACGCAGCTCAAAACAAGACCTACAATGCCTACAAACTATGGGAAGTTAGAGCATCACTTAAAATGCAGACCCACTCATACACCAGAAGCTTTGGGGTTTTCACAAGATTATTTGTTCCACAAAAACTCCAACCGATGTAGAATTTACATAACTTTCCTGACTATGGTGCTTGGGGTTCTGTTCTGGGCTCCACTTGCTTCTGCACCATTCAGTTCATAGAGCGCAGCCAACTCAAACATTCACTGTGTCTGTGGAATAGACAGGACCTCTTCAGACTCAAGCTGGGACAATTCTGTTTTGAATACACCTCAGGGTAAAAAGATACCCTGATTGTGGAAGGCTAATATGCTAAGAACAAGAAGGGTTTAATCCTTGCATTATTATTGCTGTTTAAGCTGGTAGAGCATTCAAATACAGTGGAACCTTGGTTCTCGAATGCCTTGGTACTCAAACACTTTGGCTCCCGAATGCCGAAAATCCGGAAATAAGTGTTCGTTTTTGAACGTTTTTTGGAAGCCGAACGTCCACTGCGGCTGTCAGCTATTGTTTCCGGGGTGCCTGCACCAATCAGAAGTTGTGCCTTGTTTTTTTGAATGTTTCGGAAGTTTAACAGACTTCCGGAATGGATTATGTTTGAGAACCAAGGTACCACTGTACCTGAACCTTCAGTCTGACTATGCTATAGCCTGCTATTTATTAACATTTGAACTGGCTCCAAGAATGACGAATTCTCCATTTGAAGATCGTCTCAGACACCAAATCTCTTGACTCCAAGTTCCTCCCACTACTGTAAACTTTGCTTCTGTAGCACTGCCTGAACCAGCCATTAGTGACATGTAAAATTTGGTAGATACACACTGTTCATGGCCCATATAGATGTGAATCCAAGACAATTACTGCTGTCCCAAAATATTCACAGCAAAAACTTAACCCTGTCTACTGAGAGGTAAGACCTATTGATGTCAACGGGGCTTAGGTAAAGGTAAAGGGACCCCTGACCAGTAGGTCCAGTCATGGCTGACTCTGGGGTTGCGGCGCCCATCTTGCTTTATTGACCGAGGGAGCCGGCGTACAGCTTCAAGGTCATGTGGCCAGAACGACTAAGCCGCTTCTGGCGAACAAGAGCAGCGCATGGAAACACTGTTTACCTTCCCGCCGGAGCGGTACCTATTTATATACTTGCACTTTGACGCGCTTCTGAACTGCTAGGTTGGCAGGAACAGGGACCGAGCAACGGGAGCTCACCCCGTTGCGGGGATTCGAACCGCCAACCTTCTGATCGGCAAATCCTAGGCTCTGTGGTTTAATCCACAGTGCCACTCACGTCCCTTTCCCTAGCAAATCGGATTGTAGCCTCAGCAATTTGCTTCCACAGGTGCACTTGGGAAAAGTCTCACCTTAATTCAAATACAGTTTTATTAGAAAGGTAGAGCACATGCCTTGCATGCCCAAAGTCCAAAGTTCAAGCCCAGCATTTTATTTTTTTTAGCTGAATAGTTGAAATGATCACGTCATGGGCAATACCTCTAGCTAAGCCTAGGGAACACTGCCGTCTCTCAGAGTAGACAATCCTGAGCTTGATAGACAGATCTGACATGATGTAAAGGAGCTTCATTCTTATGAATTAATTTGCATCTTTCCTTTTAAGAGTGGAGGTTTCAAGCTAAGTCTAGTTCTTGCCATCTACAAATTAAAACATAAAAGCCCTCCAGCATGCTTTTCTACACATAAGCAGTTACTATGCTTTTTCTAGAGGTCAACACACACAGAATTTTAAAATCACCTCATCTTCTACAGCAAATGGCATTAACACATTGGTGTTACTCTTATATGATAAAATGTGCAGCCTCTCAGGTGCTAGAGATCAAACACTGCTGGCATTTAGTAATAAAGGAGACCAATACCACAGGAACCAAGTGGCATTGACCTCAACTGTAAAGGCTTTCTGTAGGAGATTACACTCTGATTCACTATGAATTGCAGTTTTCATACTAATTAAAACTGCTCTTCTTCTCTATAAAATACCAGTTTATTACAGCTTTAATACACAACTGAGCTACATCTTACTTCAATGTTCCAAGAGAATAATGTCTACCTAGATTATTTGTGATAAAATATCAGTTTTTCTAAGGGAATAATGTTCTGAATGTGGATCCAAATTTATGATGTTTTAATTATTTGGTTGTATACTTCCATGGTGTTATTTTTTGAAAAACGAATTGGTGGTTTAAAAACACTCTTATAAAATAGTTTGCCCTATATACCAGTGTCAGTGGAAATGTTTTATGAGAGCAAATAGTACAGTATTCCAACCTCTGGAAACAGCTTTTGTGAAGAGCCTGGATGGCAATCAGTAATCTGCAAAAATGAAGTCACCACACCTTGTGCAAAGTCACCACTGAATACAACCTAAAGTTCTTCCTTGCCAGTGATATGAATGTTATAGCCAACCTTCAGTTTTACAGGTGTAAATAGAAAGTGGAGCATTGCTGTCCAGTAAAAACAAAATGTTTTTCACCTTGACAGCTTCCTCTTTGTTACACAAGAGCAAATGCCACAACATGCAAATAACTGGGCTGGAACAATAGCAGGAAGCAAGATCAAATGGTACCGTCTGAGACAGAAAACATCTGTATTGCATGTTGTATGCAATGTTAATGCTTTATATTGTGTATACCGGTACGTTGTATTTGTGTATGTATATGTGTTCCAAGTGTAAGTTGTTTGGAGACCTTTTAACTTCAAGCAACTAATGACTCTAATAAAATAATAATAATAATATTTCTGCCTCTAAGATGTTGCCCTTCCCCCTCAAAGTGAGACACTTAAGCTGCCGTCTAATACTTACTTTGGAGTAAGTACCCCTGAATACTGCAGGTCCTACTTCTGAGTAAACATGCAGAAGTTTGTATTACTGTATTAGGTAGGCTGTTGATACCTCCACAGGCAGTATCTACTGGTGGACCTGGGTGAAACTTCCTGTAGAATCAGTACTGGGAATTATAAACCCAATAATTTAACAATAGAAAGTTATTGGGCAGAAATAAATAAAAAAACACATGCAATGCCAATTATTTTACTCTCAGCCTTAGCGCTTACAGCCTGCCAAGCTGCTGTATTAGTTGGATGCCTTTGACCAGGTCTTTATTCAGGCCAGTTTGCAGTTAGGATTTGTAAAACTTGAATATTTGATTTGCACTTGTATATGCAGGTCATCCCAATGCATGGCTCATGGCAGGGCAAGTCAAAAATAGGAAAGAATAAAAAAAACCCCAACACCAAATCCATATACTGAAGCAAACCAGAAGTGGCAGATGAATCCTGCTTTAACACTGGCAATGGGACAATGTCCCACACTGCACCCGAGAGTAGGAAGCTAGCTTGATTGGTGCAGGATACATAACATGGCAGACAAACAACTGTCCATTCACTGTACCATAGCATCTGCTTCACTCTGCCTTGTGGCAGGGCTGACCCTGACTTGTGGGGCGCAGAAGATGGTCCACTTCTGAACTAGATTGTTTCACCTATTGACTCAATTGCTAGAGCATCACATAGGCATTCCATTCAGGTTGAGGATTTGACAGTATATTACTGTATATACAAAGTAATGGGAGCATCAAATATAAGAGTTTCCTGAGAATTCCATCCCAATGACTGAAGTTTGATGTCAAGAATGAGGGCCCCTCCCATTGCAAGAAAGCAGTAAAAACTTAAAAACATGCATAATAAAACCTCACACACAGGGAAAGCCCATTTGTTATTGGCAAACCCAGCTCTAAACAGGCCCGACTGATGCAACCTTCTGCTGTTTACGCTACCCAGACCAACACTTTCATCACAGTGACCTTGTGGTGGTGAGTGTATCCTATGTCACTCCAAGCAGAAATGATCACACAGAGGCATCTACCTTTAAAGCATTTCCTTCTGAAAGTCTAATAATGTTCTCAATTATTTATAACTGCCAACACCTTTACAGTGGTACCTCGGGTTACATACGCTTCAGGTTACAGACTCCGCTAACCCAGAAATATTACCTCAGGTTAAGGACTTTGCTTCAGGATGAGAACAGAAATCGTGTTCCGGCGGCGCGGCAGCAGCAGCAGGAGGCCCCATTAGCTAAAGTGGTGCTTCAGGTTAAGAACAGTTTCAGGTTAAGTACAGACCTCCGGAACAAATTAAGTACTTAACCTGAGGTACCACTGTACTACGTAAAATATTTTTTTCCAGCGAAGGAGGAAAAGCTGCTCTTGACCTTCTGCACATTATGTTGTACAGAAGTAAAAGAGAAACCTATGAAGCAATAGAAACTGGACAAGCAACATTCAAGGATGGGAAAATATTTCAGATAATTTAGGCATCCATCGTGATAATACATTGGAAATTCCAGAGTACAATACCAAGGCCTGCTTCTGCCGGAGTGTGTGTGTGTGTGTGTGTGTGTTATTGACTGCAACGTTGACACAGCTGCAGCAAATAGGGAGGTGGAGTAGATCCTTGTGGGGGAGTCAAGGATTAGTGATATTCCCAGGGTGGAAGAGGCTGAAACACAGACGAAGGCCAGGTTCACATTCTCTTTTACTGTGAAATCCCAAAGTTACCAGTGCTGGGTTTTTCATTCATGTTCACTCTCCAAAATGCATATGTAACCTTTGTTATAAGATAAATCAAACTGTGTTTTACACAGGTTAGAGTCCTTCAGTCATTCCTAATTCATCTCTAGCCAAGATATGAACACCTTTGCATAAAGCATCCCTGTTCATCAATGTGCTGCCCCCCAGTCTATGTATAAGAACATAAGAAGAGACTGCTGGATTAGAGCAATGTCTCTTCTAGTCCAACATCCTGTTTTCACAGTGGCCAACCAGGTGCCTGTGGGAAGACTATATGCAGGATCTGAGCACTTTCCCCTCCTGTGGATTCCAGCAACTCGTATTCCGTAGTATTGCTGCCTCCAACTGAAGAGGCAGAGCAATAGCCATCTGTGTACACCAGAGGTGCACAACCTGCAGCCATCTAGATGTTTCTGGACTACAACTCCCATCAGCCCCAGCCAGCATCAGTGATCAGGGATGATGGGAGGCGTAGTCCAACAACATCTGGAGGGCTGCAGGCTGTGTACCCCTGGTGTACACAAACAGAAATTAATCAAAGCCATACTGATGTGAACAGCTGGGGGGGAGCTGTGAAATGCAGGGGAGGGGGACAAGTTCACTGCTCTCTCAGGTGGTAATGTGAACACATCTTAAGCTGTTTGGAGGAAGGGCGGGATGCAAAAATGATGCAATGCATAAATAAATAAGCTGCCAGTGCTACAATACTACTCAAGGATTAAAGAAGGATACACTAATATAATATTTAGGAGTCACAAGGGCGCCCTGAAGACAGATTTTCTTGTGATCCAAGGTTCTCCAAGAATGTGGCTCAAAACAAACAAACAAATGTGGCTTCTGGTGGTTTCTGAGTGCCTTGAAGACAGTATTGAAAGGGATATTTGGTGGAGAGAGGTGAACAATATCAAAGCTATGAGTGCAGATGGGACTTGAAGGAGGAGTAGCAATATCTACCTCCCTAGGTAAAAGATTGGGGGGAAATTGAGAGAAGGCCCAGGGGTGAGAGCTGGAAGAGAAGCCTGCAACAAGGGAATGGTATGGCTACATTTAATGCATGCAAGTTGAGCTTTTGTAGAATAGTATTTGGAAATAGCCCCCCACCCCTGTTTTGCATGCTGCCATTCTTTCTCTTGCTTAATTTTAAACTGTTGAATTAATTAGGTTAGCATATTTACACTGTTTTATACAATGCTCTTTGGGCTGGTTTTTAAATATTTATTTACTGAGATCATTTTGATTTCAAGTTGCTCCTCCTCCTCTTTTTTTTTTTTTTTTTGAATTGTTATACTTGCTCTTGTTCATCCTGTGAATGACTTTAGGCACAGTTTTGTGAGGAAGCAGCACAGAAACAAACAGATGATCAAAACTTATGATCAAATTGCCTCAGGGTCAAGTGTAGCAAATTGAACTTTTCCCTCTGCATGTTACTGCTCTTGTAGAGCCAATTGCATTTCAAGCAGAGAACACTATATGACTTTGACAGTGCAGTCCTATTCATCCCAATGCAAACACTTGCTTTAGAGTGGGGGTTTCCCTCAGTACCTCAGCAAGAGAGGAGAGGTTTAAGTTCCCCCTCTCATTTCCTTCACTGTCAGTCCCAGCTGATGCAACTCTACATTTAAAACAACAGCAGCAGGTTCAGAAACAAAAAATGGCATCCAGCTAAGTTTTAACCAGAATAGGCCCACTGAAGCTAATAGGCCCAACTTAATCATGTTCATCTGTTTCAATGGGTTTACTCTGAGTAAAGCTTAGCTATCACACAAATACCCATTAACCTCACATGTGGTTTGCCCAGGGCTCCAGAGAGCACAATAAATCTGAACTCCAAACTCTCCATCATCTAAGTTCACTGAACAGATGAACCACCACAGTTATTTTAGCCATCACTGTTACATCTAATGGCATATTAGTGTCAGTGGCCTCACAAGCACATACATTTCAAGATACTGCCTGTTATCCAACTGTTGGACTGGGACTATTCAGATGCTGTACAAAACCTTTACCTTAATATAAAAGAGGGGGTGGGGCTGGGGGCGGGAGGCAGAGGTCAGGTGTGTCCCCTTGTCAATAAACATTTTCCCTCTCACTGCTGTGATAAAACTAACACTGTCAAGCTCAATTACGTCTTTAGAGAACCTCTACAAATCATCAGAAGATGGGGAATCTGCACCTTCCAAATGCATTCCTGACCATTGGTCATGCTGGCTGAAACAGATTGGAAACTGGAAACCAATAACATATTACCTTTTTACTATCAGGACAGCCAATCAGAAGAAGAAAAAAGCACAGGGGAAACAACCACAAACAACTACAGGTGGCAGCCATGAGTTTTAAGTTTTCTTTCCTGATAACAGTTTTTGTTTTAAACCGTTTCATAAGCTGCCTGGAGCCTGAAAAAGGCGGCACAGAAGTGTATGAGGCTGCAATCCTATAAATACTTAACCAGAAGTAAGTCCCACTGAATTCAGTGGGGCTTACTTCTCAGAAGAAGTTTACAGGATTGCATTATGAGTTACCTACAACATTTCAGAAGCATGCTTTTAAACATCAAGCAGTGTGACCACAAAAGATTATCAAAAACCATTTAAAAAGATTTAAAGGCTATTAAGAGCAATTAAATATACATTACAAAACCAAATACTTAAAGCTAGACACCCATTTGGCTTTCAAGGCCTCATGGGAAAAGGATCTGTAAAGTTGTGATTCTAGTGACAAGAACACCCCACTCCAATCTTAGATTTCTACTGAGTATGGACCAGAGCAGCACTTCAACACAGTAGCTTAAGGATATTAAAAAGTCACATTAATTATTAACAGATTTTAAAAATTTGTATACCTACTGACAATAAGCTGGGGTGGCATCCCTTGGCTTAGTTACCACTTACCTCCAAAGTTTCAGACCAATCTTTCAACATGACCCCACCAGAATGGAGAATTACCATTCAGAAAAAGCGATAAATTACAAGGGCGATTACTGCTTCTCCGTTTCAAAAACACACAACCTGAAGGGGAATCTGCTTTGACTCAAATATTGTTTCCGTTTCCCTCTGAAAAGCTGCTCACCGGTTTGGAAACTGAATATGAATCCGTCTATAAATGCGTAAAGACAAACCTCAGCGCAAACAAACAAACCTCAGCGCTGATAAATCAGGAGACGGGCCCGATTTTTCCAGATTGCCATAGGGGATCCAAAGCGATCCCCCACCAGCGCCCCCAGGGCGCTCCTTCCCCCGCCCGCGCGCTTACCCAGGCCGGCAGTTGCTGCAAGGCGATGCCCTGGCTGATGGCTTGCTTCTCATCTTCGACGAGCCCGAAGGCTGCCAGCAGCCGGGAGTGCTTCTCGCGCCGGTTCCTCCGCCACCACATCCACAGCAGCAAGCCGATGAGCACCCAGCTCGAGCTGAGCCCCACGTAGCCGGCCAGGTAGACGGGCGCCAGGCACAGCAGCGCGCGCGCCGCGAACGAGCCCAGGTGCCGGAGGACGGGCGACACAGGCTTCGGCTCCCCCGACGCCGGCGCTCCGGCGCTCGGCTCAACGCCCGGCGGAGCCGTCGCCGGCATGGCAAGGAAGGAGAAGAAGGAGAAGAAGGAGAAGCGGAGCTGCTCCTAAGCGAAGGACCGGCGGCGGCGGCGGCGTCGCTTTTCCCCGCCCGTCCAGCCAGGCGCTTCGACGGAGCTGCCGCTTCTCTAGCGCGCGGAGAGTTCCGAAGCGACTACCATCGCGGACGCCACTCAGCGGCTCCAAGGCTTCTCACAGCCCGAGCCACGCAGGTGTTGTTGTTGTGGCGCTTGGCCCCGCCCCCTAGGCTTCTCTCCAGGGAGGGGATAGGGTGAGAGAGACCATGAGCGGAAGAGGCACCCACTGCTCTCTGCTGCCCTCTAGAGTGCCTCTCGTTTCATGGCGACGGAGGAAGCTACTATTGGTCCGTCGAGCAAAGGGCCATCTACACCAGGGGTTGTCAACCTGGTCCCTACCGCCCACTAGTGGGCGTTTCAGGGTTATAGGTGGGCGGTAGGGGGTTCTACGGCACAAGCTGAATCCTCGTTCCATAGAGCACAGGTGGGGCGGTAAGGAAATTTTGCCATCAAGAAAGATGCATTAGTGGGCGGTAGGTATAAAAAGGTTGACTACCCCTGGTCTACACAGACTGGCAGCAGCTCTCCAGGAGTCTCTCTCAACCCAACTGGAGTATCGAGCCTGGGGTCTTCTGCTTGCAAGGCAGGTGCTCTGCCACTGAGCCAAGGCTGTTCCCTAAGTTAACTTTGTTGTGGATTAAGCTTTGACTTGTAAAAATAAAGCCTGGATCAGATTAGTGGTGTGTGTCCCTGCCCTGGGTATTCTGTGACATGTAGTTGACATAATACTGCATTAATACAGTGGTACCTCAGGTTACATACGCTTCAGGTTACATACGCTTCAGGTTACAGACTCTGCTAACCCAGAAATATTACCTCGGGTTAAGAACTTTGCTTCAGAATGAGAACAGAAATCATGCTCCGGCGGCACGGCAGCAGCAGGAGGCCCCATTAGCTAAAGTGGTGCTTCAGGTTAAGAACAGTTTCAGGTTAAGAACAGATAACGAATTAAGTACTTAACCCGAAGTACCACTATAGTGGGTTTATGATGGACACACGGCTATCCTTTATTAGTTCTGTGATACTATTATGTACATTATTGGCATCCTGAGGGGCACTCTGGCACTGTAGTGTTAACAAAAGTGACACACACACACACACACACACACACACACAGAGTGGTGCACAGCACAGTGACTCTGCAGGTGAGTCGTTGCTGCATGTGGGGCAGGAGAGTAGGAGGGGCAATATGGGTGGAGACTGGCGCTGTGCAAACGCGCCGTAGCACTCCTGCGACTGCATTTGCACAGCACTGACCTCTCCTGTCCCTCCTTGCCCCCCCCCCAATCTCCTGCTGCTAAGCAACATTGACTCCACAGCTGAGAGGTGAGCCAAGTGCCACTGCCCCATCCCTCTGTCCACTACTTTATTTGTGGTATGGAAAGTTACAGAAGTTCAGCAAGAAGGTACGGGGCGTGTGCTGACTGGAAATGAAGCTGTATGTCCACCCTGGAACACCTGCAGGTATTCACTAATGAAAGCAGAATCACATATAACTGCACCAATACCAAAAAGAGCACAAAGAAGCATGAATGCACCAGAAAAACACCCCACACACATTGGTGGGGGTGGAGTAATTTGTACTTTATGTATATATAAAAAAGGCATGAACCATTCCGTGAAGGGTGGGCTTCAGGTACAAATCATTCATAAGTAAATGCTTAAAGTGAAATAGAAACTTCGCCACCCGACCCCCCTCTCACCCTTCTCTCTCCCCCTCCCCCTTCTTCCCCCTTTTCCCCCTAATGTCTCAACAAATGAAAATGTTTGGTAAAAATGTTACATGGGGAAAAAACACGAGAGAGACACTGCACACTTTTGTAAATCAACAAAATCTTTAATAATAATAATAAAATAATAAGTAAATGCTTAATTTAAGCATCCAGAGGGGGAGGAATTGAGGGAGCTCTGTAAGATTTTATGTTAACTACTTAGAGATTGTAAGTCCCTCAGGTGGCTCAGTGGGTCGGTGCACCTGTCTGTTAACCAGAAGGTTGGTGGTTCAAACCCACCCAGGGACAGCAGTGGACAGGATTCCTGCATTGCGGGGGGTTAGACTAGTTGATTCTCAGGGTCTCTTCCAACTCTACAATTCCATGATTCCTATTATTAAGTGGTTTATAAGGGAGGTTTCGGTGGGGCGTGGCAGTGAGAAGGCACTTTCCTATTCTAGTAAAATGAAATGCACAGCCCTGCCAGCATCTTACAACATGGGATACATTTGGGTGCCCCCCCCCCAATTTGTTTTGCCCTTCACCCGTCAGGCTTTCCCCTTCTCGACGACTCTTGCCTTCTCCTCCCCGCACCCCCATCTTGAGCCTTCTCTCTTTTCTCATTACAGTGGTACCTTGGGTTACATATGCTTCAGCTTACATACGCTTCAGGTTACAGACTCCGCTAACCCAGAAATATTACCTCAGGTTAAAAACTTTGCTTCAGGATGAGAACAGAAATTGTGTGGCGGCGGTGTGGCAGCAGCAGCGGGAGGCCCCATTAGCTAAAGTGGTGCTTCAGGTTAAGAACAGTTTCAGGATAAGAACGGACCTCTAGAATGTATTAAGTACTTAACCCAAGGTACCACTGTATCTTTAATAATAAGAAACACCATCTTTTAAAAGAAAAAGAGGGATGGTGCAGCCCTGGAGGGTTGAGGTCACTATAGAATGGTAGACCAATTACTGGCAATTACTAAATTCCACAGGCAGTTACCGAATTAATTAGTAAGGAGCTACCAGCTGAAGCAACTATGAAATGGCGTCTAGGGCATGAAAGACTGTGTCACAAAGTGCCAGGAGGTTCTTGGTCATGTCTTTTACAGACTAGCATGGGTAACTTCTCTGGAATGCCAACACACAAACTGGTGCTTCCATGCTGTCTTCAGGGGCAGCCCCACGTAAAGTGCATTGCAACAATCAATCTGAGAGATTATGAGAGTTGCAATGACTGTAGCCAGCTTCCTGCCCTGCTGGGAATGCAACAACTAGTTTGCTGGATGAGACTTGACAGACATGGGGTAGTATTCAACTGAGTTTGTTATTATTTATGCTATGCATTTTTGTATTTTTATATTGTAAACTACCTTGTGATCTTCAGATGAAGTATGTTGATAGGCCGATAGATATATAGATAATATTCTCTCACAAAGAAACCTGCCCAGCTAGTTCAGCAATGGAATCCTCCATTAGAGCTTAACCCTTGCTTGATCTAGGGCCCCAGGAATTAGAAGTGACTCAGGCACCACACAGATTAAACACTCCAAACTCACAACATAAATAATCATAGCCTAGGATGGCAGGGCTCACAGCATAAACACTCCAGCACGTTTTGCCTCCTCTTTTTATTTCCTGGGAAACCCACAAGCCATAGCTCTGGGTCCAGTGCAGAACAAGATAAGCCTCAGAATCAGCTCCCAGAATCAGCCAAAAACTCACACAATCCCACTTCTGCCTCTATTTTACTTTACTTTACTTTACTGCATTTGATTAACTTGTGCTGCCATCTAGTGCATAAATCCAACGTTGCAAGGGAAGCTAGGTGAGCAGGAAATTCTGAGCCAAATCAGAATAAGAATGTAGTTACATGCAGCCAACTCGGGGCAGATTAACTTGTAATCATGATTAAAATGTGTTCACAGATTGAAATTGTGGGTGATGCATTTGTGCAGCAATCAAGTGTGCAGTGAACACACTTTTTAATGGAGCAGGTAAAAAGTTTCAATTATTTACGTTTTGATCTGCAAACCCCTTTATTGGATTAAATCCATCCTAGATAGACATACAAAATCTGGACAAGCATTTGTCATTATTTCAGAGGAGCCTTGCTGGATCAGACCACACAGGTCCATCATCAAGTCCAACATTCTAGTCATTTCTTGTGCGCAGGATTCAACTATAATCATTGTGCAGTAAGTGTGCCAGCACCACAACCTCTGCTTCTGCAAGGGGGGCATTCCCTACACACATCCTAAATCTGTTCTGGGGGTTAACACAAACCTTTGGACCATGTTTGGGGGCAGCACACATGTGGGGGAGGAGAAGAATGGTTTTTTTGTATATGTAGAAGTTGTTCCACTAACACAATATTTTAGTTGAGTGCTAGCCTTTAAATACTTACAGCAGGAATGGCCAAACCTGGCCCTCCAGTTGTTTTGGGACTACAATTCCCATCATCCCTGACCACTGGTCCTGTTAGCTAGGGATGATGGGAGTTGTAGTCCCAAAACAGCTGGAGGGCCAAGTTTAGCCATGCCTGACTTACAGGCGGCCTTTCTGGACAAAGTCCTCTCAAGGTGGTGAACATAATCTAATTACCCTTCTGGAATTTGGGTTCAAGTGCATTACAATAATTATATAGTTTTTAAAAGTGCGCTGTAGGTGTTGTAACAGCAACCGTCCATTAAAACTGTGTACGCAGTTAACTTACAGCAGGTGTGGCTGTTCTTCACTAATGTTCCCAGTCTAAATGCCAGCCAAAGGTCCTTTAATTTTGCCTCCTTTGTCTTTTGACTGGCTTACATCAGGAGAACTTGTCTGAGCTGGAGTTGCTAACATGTGGTTTGCAATTACCTTGGAGTGCTATTTCTAGCTCCTTGCAAGAATGAAAAGGAGAGAAGAGGTCCAGTGATCTTATGATGGCGTATAGTAATGATGCTGAAACACTTACTGCTCTGGTTGACCATATGAAATCCTCTAGCTCATAATGTGTAGCTGTTTTCTGAATCAAGTCAGTGCTTAGATTATAGGAGAAAAGGAGGGGGAACTTTACTGAAATCCCCAAACCTGGCACCCCACCCGTGACTCCCCTCCCTCAATTTTAGCCATTCACGACCCTCCTCATAGCTTTCTGAAAAAAGCTTTAGTGTGGCAGCATCTGTTTCCTGGAACTCGGCCTTTCACTGCATTGTTTTTCTGCATGCTAAAAACCATTTTGCTCACATAAGCCTACCTAGATATGTGATTTTATTATGTACATTTGCTTTTGAAACTGGGTTGACTTTAACTTTTCCTCAGAGTATCATTAATAAAAACTAATAATAATAATAAAACACTTTTACTCAGTAGACCCATTGAAATGAATGGTCTCAAGTTAGTCACCATGACCATTAATTTCAATAGGTCTCAAAGACTGGGTGTGCAAACAGTCCCTCTTTCTGCTCTTGACTGTTCCAGGAGTTCCTGATATGCTATCAGTGCAGGGGTCCCTTCAAGGGACTGCACTGAATTCAGGGACCCTCGTCTGCTTCTCCTCAACCTTTGGGGTGCCTGGTTCATAATTTGAGGACTCAGTGTCTGGTACGAGGTCAGGACTAGGAGTGACTGATACTTAGATGTTTCAACAGAAAATGGTCAATAATTTGGGGGCTAAGAAATGTCTACACAGGTGTATGGGGTGTTAGGGGAGGGGTAGCACCTCAGGTGGGGGACACGTCATGCACCTTCTGGGGTAGTTTGTCCACCTTTGGTCCCCCACCCAGCTCTCACCTGTGGCTCCTAGAAGTTATCAGCATGCGACAGTGGCCACACCCCGGGAAACGGCTTTGACTAGCCAGCTTTACCAGGTGAGGGTAGCCAATGGATCTCAAACCCTCAGTGAGTTAGGGACTTCTCCTGCATGTGAAGACAGGCTCTGCATGTGAAGACAGGCAGATTGAGCGGACGAGGCCAATGGTGAGTCCAAAGATCAAGGCACATGTTGTAGAGGGAAGTGAGGGGGCAAATGGGGCTTGTCAATCTAGGCAGCCATGTAGAAGGAAAACTCTGATCCTAAATCTCCACTGCCTTGCGGGATATCTTCAGGAGACGAAAAGGCTAAGGAGTAAACCCTACACAAATCTAGAGTGGAGTCTCTAAGATGGTTCTGGAAACTCCTGCAGCCAAGCTGGTGCCAAACGTGTTGCTCTGCTTTCCTTTGGGCCACATCAGCAAGACCAAGAGAAGGGTCTTACCAGCTGGGCAGCCCAGGACTTCCATACACACTGCCCAGGCTTGCACCCCAGGGGCTGCTAAAACAATGGCTTGACTTTACCCCTGGAGGCACACTCCATTGTCTCTTGAGAAGGAAGGATGCCAACACACGTGAAGCTGAAAATATGTAATGATAATGATGGTTGTAAAATTGATGTACTTTTTGTTTCTTTTAATATTTTTTTTTAAAGAAACCTCTTAGTGTGTAATGTAGCAGTTCCCCCCAATTGTCGCCAGCTCTGAATATCCAGCTGTTTATGGTCACCCTGGTGACTGTATCTGTATCCCCTGTTTCCGTGGAAGACTGAGGTCATGACCACCTATTGCAATGAGGCAGCACCCCACAGCATAAAACTGTGCAGGAAATTAAAAATGCAACTCCAGCATGAAATAATGGAAATGAAACCTTTGCACTCTCATTCAGCTGACAGGGAAATTTAATCAAGTGGCACATGTGGCCAATAATCAATAGCAAATGTTGTTATTTGTACAGCTATGTTAGGTGGGTTATCTAGCAAAACCTGATTGAATTTGTAGCGCTGGCTTCAGAAACTTCAAACACACTTTAACAATGAATCGCGCTATATAAACAATAACACTTTCGCAGCAGGGGACACCAAATATCCTCTATCCACACAGGTAAACTGGGAAGATTGCCCAGCAGTGAAGAAAGCCTGAGACTTTTTAAAAAACAAGGAAAAAAGCTATTGCTTTAAAAGTGCTGGCAATGGCTGAGGGTGACGATTGTGACTTTTACTATATCCGTCCGGTGGTGGAGCACAAATTTTGCATTAAAAGGTCCCAGTTTCAATCCTGTGTTTCCAAGTAGGGCTGGGAAAGATCTGTTTGAAATCCTGGAGAGCTAATTGCCCGTCAGTATAAACAATACTGAGTTAGATGGACCAATGGTTTGACTTCATAAAAAACGACAGGTCTGGAACCAACGGGTGGCAGGGCTGGGCACTGGCCAAGTACCCCAGGGGCTTGGAAAAGCCACTCACCTGGGGCTCAAGATGCTTTTCAGAAGCAAGGCCAGGCTCTACCCTGGTTGGGAGGTGTGTCTGGAAAGCCCACTAACAGCACAGCCCTCCAAAGTCTGGTGATGTTAGAGAGCTTCCTTAAGTTCCACTGGCCCACCCATAATTATTCTCTGCAACTCTTTGTCTAGTCTGCCTGGCATCATCTCAAGAGCTGCTGGGGCTAAACCAGGAACATTTTCCAGCTTTAGTGGATGTACTCTGTATATTAACTTTTGTTTTGTTTTGTTATTATAGTTGAATGTTGCTCTCTCTCAGATTTTAGATCTATTTTCAGAAGGCGCGTCAGTTACTCCCCACAATCCCATAAAGCCTAATTAATTTAAGAGGCTGGCAATATATATTGCACTGAACAAGGATACTGATGTTAAGGAACATGGCGTTTCCCCACAGACATCAGCTTATGAAAATCTTAAGCATTTTTCCAATTTTCCAATTAATAAAGCCCATAAATCACCACTTCTTATGTAACTGGGGGTGTCAGTGATAAAGGATGACTTGGAATTTTATGTATTTTACACTAGGTGATAAAAACGTCTACGTGAAACCAGACCGGACCAGAGAACAATGCAGAGAAAAACAACGGCTTGGCAAATTAATCCAATAAAAAACTAGGGGGAAATGAAGCAAATTTGTTTTGTTGTATTTAATACTAGAAAACTTATTTACAGACATTAGTTTACATGACATTTCCTCAGGCTAAGTTCCCGTTTCCAATCAAACTTCACATTTAACACTGTCTGTCACTGAGACAGCTCCTGAGCATGCAACCAGTCGGCTCCTTGACAGGCCCATGACAGGGCCGATGTGATAATTCACTTTCAATCCCCTTCACTTTGCTGTCTCATTATGCCTAATCTACCTGCCTGCAAGATCTTGAGGGGAAACAGTGACCCTTTGAATCCAGAAAGTCAAAGAGTCCAGGCTAGAGTCTGAGGTACAGTTCATAATTGTTGTAATTCCACAATTAAACAGAAGGCAATGAACTCAAATATAGAGCATATCATTTTTTTCTACCTTTTATCAAAAAGCAATTAATGCTGTCACACAAGATACACAACACTGTGCTCTTTCTCTCTGTCTATGCACAGGTGGGTAAGCTATGGACCAAACATGTATATGGCAATATATATATACATAGCAACATGGTTGTCAAAGAATCTAGACACAGGGTTTCTCAGAAACAGCTTTGTATAAAATAATAAAGATGGGAGGGCATCCCACCACTGATATTAACTGTTCACCTGGTGTTTTCCTCTCAACCTTTCTCTCTGTTAGTGTGTGAAGCTGCTCTTGCAAGCCAACTAATACACAATACGGCTCATTTTCTGAAGCAACCGATGTATAGGTACGGAGGGGAAATAAAACATATTATACTTCCAATTCACGTGGCATATAATTTGCAATGTTCAGGGTCCTCACATGAAAATATAACAGTGTGTAGAGCTTTTATTTTCACAAGAAGCTATGCTACATAAAAAATGTAGAAAGTTTGGCTGATGCATGAAACTATCTCAGCATAGTATTTAGTTGAGAACTAGGTGCTTCTGAATGGCCTTTTCTTTCAGTTTCTCCATAGATTCACCTATCCTTTGTCCAAAAATGTTGTTCTGAGTTTGAATATACCAGTCCACAATGTCTCTTATATCTCTGAAAAAGGATACAGGAAAAAGTTCAGGACAAGAAACAAAGCAAACTAGACTTCCTGGAGCAGCCAGAGCTAGCACAAACCAGAAGTAGCCAACATTTGGCAGAGCACATTTAAACGGTTGGGAAGAGAGGAACCTGTTTAGAAGTTAAATGTTTGGCCTACCATACTCAGAAGTCTATCATATATAATGGCCCATATTCTGAGTGCGTCCAAAAGTGCATCACACAAGCCAAACATATCCAAATTTTGGTATACATACAGAAAATCCAAGGGCTACTGAAACCGATGGAATATATTCTACCAACACCACTTCATTTTTCATTTATTGAATTTATATACACCGCCCTATACCCAGAGGTCTCAGGGCAGTTCACACATTATATATTTGCTTATATTGTTAGAAACAATGTATTGTATTTATAACTTCTCTTATAGATAATATATACATATCCAGTACATGTGGACATGTATACTGACTGTAATCTTACGTATAATTCATGAAATTGTAAATCCTGTTGTTTATTCTTATGATATAATAATATTTCATATTGTGGCTTAAAACAAGAGCCAGATTGCATAAAACAAATACTGTAGACAAAATTATATCATACCAAGACTGCAAGAAGAGCTGTGTAATGTTATATACTTTCCTAATTTATTTCTCCCAATAAAACATACATATATATGAATTCCACTATGCTCCATCTTGCCCATAAATCTTCAATCTAATCTCCTTTAAAGCAGGCAGCAGTGGGGCTTGGTTCCTATACGGCAGGCATAGGCAAACTCTGGCCCTCCAGATGTTTTGGGACTACAACTCCCATCATCCCCAGCTAACAGGGCAAGTGGTCAGGGATGATGGAAGTTGTAGTCCCAAAACGTCTGGAGGGCCGAGCTTGCCTATGCCTGCTATACGGAGTCCACAGAATAATGGCCATTTAGTAGTCTTGGGATCATTACAGTTTCTACTTAACTATACCAGCAAAGCAATACAATGTCTATTCAAATTCACATTGTTCACTTACCTGGATACAGGTGCAGAAGTACTCACAGATGTGCATGAGGCAGCTTTAAGCTCTATATTTATTTCACTAGGAAGAGAAAGTAATTCTTAACTACTGCAAGGATCATAACAGCCTTCAGAAGCGAAACCTCAGTTGCGTACAATAGGAGTAAGAGCAAATGGTATGTTTCATGTATGAATGCATTTAGCATGCCTGTTTTTTCTTAGTAGTAGTTGTAAGGTAAAGGACCCCTGGATGGTTAAGTCCAGTCAAACTTGACTATGGGGTGCAGCACTCAACTTGCTTTTCAGGCCGAGGAAGCCGGCATTTGTCCACAGACAACTTTCTGGGACATGTAGCCAGCACTGACTAAACCGCTTCTGGTGCAATGGGACACTGTGACGAGTGCCAGAGCGCATGGAAACGCCGTTTAGTAGCAGTGGGGTGTGTATGTGTGTCAGAGGGTCAGGACCATGGCATGCAAGCAGGGAAGGGGTTAACCTTCCCCCATCCTGTGTTCCCAGTGAAAATCCTCCTGCTTCTAAGCTGCCATTTTCCCTGGGAGGGAAAGTGTTACTGCTACTGATGGCTATGATAACTTATTCCAGTATAAATGACAGCATAGGGTGGGAGTGATTTTTGTCTCATGCTATGGTTCTGATCCTCCCCCAGCTGGTTTTATTTAAACATACAAGTTAAATGTATGGTCCCAATGCTGATCTTCCAGGGTTTCTTTTTTTAAAAGGACATTAAATGCTTTCATGCATTTAACACACTTTATGCCTACTCTGGGACGCGGGCGGTACTGTGGGTTAAACCACAGAGCCTAGGACTTGCCGATCAGAAGGTCAGCGGTTCGAATCCCCGCAACTGGGTGAGCTCCTGTTGCTCGGTCCCTGCTCCTGCCAACCTAGCAGTTCGAAAACACGTCAAAGTGCAAGTAGATAAATAGGCACCACTCCAGCGGGAAGGTAAACGGCATTTCCGTACGCTGCCAGAAGTGGCTTAGTCATGCTGGCCACATGACCCGGAAGCTGTACACCAGCTCCCTCGGCCAGTAAAGCGAGATGAGCGCCGCAACCCCAAAGTCGGCCATGACTGGACCTAATGGTCAGGGGTCCCCTTTACCTATGCCTACTCTAGCCCTTATCCTTAAATAGGATTGCAGACTACATCTTCATACACTAACTCAGATTAATAAAGCTAATTAGATGGATACACAGTCCAAGGGCCATTCTCACCATCATCTTTGCTTCTCTATATGCTTGGACTTAAGAACATGTCAGCTTAATTAGGGTCTACATTCTATAAATAGGTTTGGTCAATATTATGATGTTTATTGCTTCACTACAGAAATCCAAGCAAGCTTGAACCGAACTCAGGCACAGTAACAGGCTTCCAAAGTACAAAGGATTATTTTTTAAGCAGAACAGTGCTGCACAACCTGAATGCTTGCCTTCCCCGCCAACTGTCAGTACAATTAAATCTCAGTTTCGATCTCATCTGTTATTTCTTTACAAGGAATGGCAAAAACATAAAACAAATCAAAATAATTGTGCATTAGGAACTGTGCTGTATTATTAATTCAGGAGTGGCTAAAGATGACCACCAATGATATTCATCTACTTATAGGGGGGAACAATAGCCGAATTTCACTTAGACAAGGTTGCCATATTTCAAAAAATCCAGACACAGATTGAGGGGGGGGGGCAAGCTGCTGGTTGTTGAACCTTTTTTTTTGCAAAATCTAAAAGAATAATGTGCCTTTTTGAACTATTTTTGATGAATTTCGCCAAAATCTACACTACCGACATGGGCTGCCATACATTCTTAACTGCTGTGTGACATTTTGTTGTAGGGTTGTGTGGGACTCCCAGTTCCCATCAGCCCCACCTAGTATGACCCATGGTCAGCAATAGTGGGAGTCATGGTCCAATATCATCTTAGGCCAGGTGGTTCCCTCCCCACCCCTCTAATGGGAACAGGCTTACCTTCCATTCTTTTGTGATCTGTTCTCATCAGACGAGAGGTCAATCTGTGGAAATTCAGCTTTTACCATCTCTGGTATAAGCATTATTGGAGACTCCACGTCAGCCACTCTGAAGATGAAGTTGACAGCTATTTTATTGTTAAAGTTGTTTGAGGGCATGTCTTCACAAAAGCAGATTCTATTTAATTCAGTGAGGCCATGAAGGCAGGATGGCGTTGCAACCTTTGGCTTCCCAATGATGTCGCTTTTGCTTACCGAGAGGGAGAGCGGTGAGGCTTGGGGAGCTGAGTGGGGTGTGTGGGCACAGCAGCATTGGATTGACTCTGCCGCCATCCGCACCCTCTAAATGGCAGAGACGCTCACCCTTGGGAAGCAAGGTGCGCAACACTGACCTGCCATCACCACTCCACCGATCCTGCTGCTCCCAGGTTTAAGTGGGCTTAGGATTGTAGCCTAACTTGTCATTTTCAGCCTTTAGGAACACAAGCATCACACATACAAGAGCAACCTTGTACGCCTTTAATCATACACGCAAACATTTGCGACCAAGTCCCAGTGCTTGAAACACAACAAAATTGTTTCAAAAGAACAGCGCAGAGGAAACTTACTCATCAATTACACTTTCCTTATCGTGCTCTGGCAAGTCATTCAGTATTGGAGGTACAGCTTTTGGAATCATGTCTTCATTGTAGGGATCAATGCTGCAGAAGACAGAACCACAGTGATGCAGGTAGGAGAGAATGGGAGAAACACAATCTACACCCTCTCCATAATGTTATCTTTTCATAGATAACTATATCAATGCCTTTCAAACAAAAAATAAGGAATATGTAGTGTGTGTGTGTGTTGTCTACATTCACTGTTGGGTCTTTTAAGTTGTTTTTATTAGTAATTATTGTTATTCTTGAAAATGTTGTAAGAGAAACAAGAGCAAACACAATGCTATGACTCTCCCTACCTCCATCACAACATTTAAACACATAAAACAGGGTCTAACCTTACGGGTCACAGAAAACTTTGAGGGGATGGACAAAAACACTCTGCCAATGGTGTGGGTGGAAAGTGGTGCAACAGCAGGAATCCATGACTGAAATAACCAGAAATGTGGGGAATGTGCCCGATGCGTAGACAGAAAAAGCAGATCAAAATGAGCCATTTGCAATGCAAGAGTGTTGCTTAGAAAGAGATCCTTTGTTCCTTCAAACCCAAGTGGTTTGGGGCCACCTAAGCAGTCGACAAAACAGTGGACACAATCTGCTGAGCTAAGTTCTTCCTTTGAACAAATCTAGCAGCCAACTTCCCCTTCCCTCAACTCTTCACTGAGGCATAACTTAGGCTTAGCCTGACCTCTACTGACCACATGCAATGCCGTATGCACAAATCAAGTATTTCACTTTGATATTAATAAGCCTAGGACAAATAAATAAATAAATAAATGGCTAGCTGCCAGATGAGCACTCATCGTTGGCTCATCTGATCTGACCAAAGTACAGAGCAATGGTCCAGGACCATCTGGCTGTTGTTCTTAGCACCGTTTTTCATCTGAAGAATGGGATACGAATGCTTTGAAATAAGTTAATAGTACAGTGGTACCTCGGGCTAAGAACTTAATTCGTTCTGGAGGTCCGTTCTTAACCTGAAACTGTTCTTAACCTGAGGTACCACTTTAGCTAATGGGGCCTCCTGCTGCTGCCGCATGTTCTCATCCTGAAGCAAAGTTCTTAACCTGAGGTAATATTTCTGGGTTAGTGGAGTCTGTAACCTGAAGCGTCTGTAACCTGAGGCACCACTGTAAACTGTAGACGAACTAGCCTATCAGTGGCCTGTCAGGAAGCCCACACTTTCAGTCTTGCGACATTCCCTGGGTTGTTTCGGGTATACACAACTGAGGTGCAATTAACCTAATTAGGTGCTTCAACAAAAGCACTCGTTCTTACTTACCAGAATGGCATTGCTATGTTGTTCAGAGCAGGTACATTAGGTAATGTTGAATGGATAACTGATGGGAATTTTCTCCAGCCAGTTAGGCCGTGAATCACTTCCTGAAAAGACCACACATCAGAAAATTCTGCTAGCAATCTTAGCCAGTAAAAGAAGACAAGCTCCCATGTCTTGAATCCCCAGTGACTTCAACAGCCCTTACCCTGTGATGAAGGAACTTCTTCTGTGTCAATGGTATGCAGGATTTTGCTGGGAACTGCTTGGTAAGTTCGTATTTCGGAATGGGGCAAATATGATATTCAATGCTGCTTTCTGCGTAGGGAAATGGCTGCTTGAACTCATACAGTCCTGGGCTAGGATTCTGAAAAGGAAACGAAGGGTGACACTGAAGCAAGAGCCACAGACCACACCCCCAATTCTTGCTTCTTTTGAAGACAGCCTACCAATAAGGAGTCAGGAAAATGAATACAGTGGTACCTCGGGTTAATAACGTAATTCGTTCTGGAGGTCCGTTCTTAACCTGAAACTGTTCTTAACCTGAGGTACCACTTTAGCTAATGGAGCCTCCTGCTGCCCCCGGAGCACGATTTCTGTTCTCATCCTGAAGCAAATTTCTTAACCCCAGGTACTATTTCTGGGTTAGTGGAATCTGTAACCTGAAGCGTCTGTAACCTGAAGTGTCTGTAACCTGAGGTACCACTGTAGTCAAGCCATTCAGGATGTGGCCCTGAGGCCTGCCCTTTTTCACTTACGAAAATTTGAAGTGGATGATCGGTTGGAGGATGAAGCAAAGCTTCGGGAGCTCCGAGGTTTAGCAGGGTGGTGTCCAGTTCGTCTTCTTGTGCCTGGAGTTTTTCCTCTGAAGCCGGTATTACTGGGATCAACTCTTCCTGATAAAAAGGCAGAAAGTAAATGTTCTGGAAAGGTGTCTTTCTGTTAGTTAGGTTTTTAAAAAAGTATTTATTAAACCAACAAATGCTAAGAATAACACAAGAAAAGGGGGGGGGGAAGCAATACTGGAGAAGTTTTGTTACCTCTGCACCGGTCCTCAGAATTTGGGAATATTTTGGAACTTTGTAACTGGTTGCCGCATGGTGCACACAGAATGGCTGATATGCCATGAGGGTGAAATGCTGAGGGACCTTTGGACAAAGGGAAAGGAATTGAAATACGGTAGAAAACCCTAATGAACCAATGAAAACTACCTAAAATGAATTAACAAGGGAATATCATATTCATCGTAATTCACATGCCTTCCCATGACACTGTGTAGAGGAAACACTTCACATGGCAGGCATTTCAGGATCAACATCCCTCTCTATTGACCTAGTTCTACAATTTTAAAAAATAAAAATTGGAGAACTTAGAAATCTGCCACCTGTTCCCTGTTCCCTCTTGATCATGCCTTGCCCAACATCTAGTAAAGGTAAAGGGACCCCTGACCATTAGGTCCAGTCGTAACCGACTCTGGGGTTGCAGCGCTCATCTCGCTTTACTGGCCAAGGGAGCCGGCGTACAGCTTCCGGGTCATGTGGCCAGCATGACTAAGCCACTTCTGGCGAACCAGAGCAGTGCACGGAAACGCCGTTTACCTTCCCGCTGGAGTGGTACCTATTTATCTACTTGCACTTTGACATGCTTTCGAACTGCTAGGTTGGCAGGAGCAGGGACCAAGCAACAGGAGCTCACCCAGTTGCGGGGATTCGAACCGCCGACCTTCTGATCAGCAAGTCCTAGGCTCTGTGGTTTAACCCACAGCGCCACCCGCGTCCCGCCCAACATCTAGCATAAAGTAAAAAACAGGACCCGACTTAGCAGCCATCTAACCTTTAATTCATAGAAGTGGTGAAGTTGTTTAATCTTAACATATGCAGACCTGACAGGAACTATACCGAGAGCTTCAGGTGCCTGGGGAAAAAATCAAAACAGTATGTAAGATGGTATCAAATTTCCAATAGTGCTATCTGCCATTTTTTAATTATACTAGAAACCCAGAGTTCTTAAATTAATGTCTTCCAGCATTCCACCATGTGGCCTGAGCCACCACTAAGAAGTGAGCAACTCGTTCTTGATTCTTATTGTTGTGATCCTCAGCCAAGAAGAAAATTAATAATGCTATCTGTGGAAACAATCGGATTGGCTGAGCAGTAGTAAAGGCAATTTAGGCAAAGTCCCATAACATGAAATTATAAACCTCAGGCAGTCCTACTACACAGGTCAGTAGGTGCCTACAACTTGGCATCCCTTCCAAGAACAGCAGACACATCCCTTGGGGCAACACAAGACAGATGCCTTGGCGTTAAATATGAACCATGGACCAACTTCAAATGCAGCCCCCAAAGGTTTAAATGGAACCTTAGACCAGTGCTTCCCCCAGATTTTTTCAACTGAAATTTCCAAATTCTGGTCCCACCAGACTTTCTGAGGCAGATTATCGTGAAAAGTAATCTCAAGTAATGAATTGTACCTTCCACTATCCATCTTTCAAATGGGAAAATTTGTCTTTTCTTCTCTTTTTATAAAATAAATAAATAAATATTGTTATTAGTTTTCAATTTATGTAACAACAATCTTTTCTAACGGTTGGACTGAGGAGGAAATATCATAACTGGCATCCAGGTAACCACAGGGTGCTTTTTAATTGGGATCGATGGGCTTGAGAACGCCAGTTTTGTAGCCACAGGAAGCGGCTGTCCAACCGAATGAAAGGAGTTTGACACTCTCTTTTAACCCATCAACCATTGCTAACGTCACAGAGGCACCTACCAGCTCATCAGCCCGAGACGAACTGTAAGTGGGGAATTCAGAAGGCAGCAGGCGATCTTCCGTGAGGACACAAGGCACTCTTCCATCATCACTTATCGCTAGTGTGCTGGTTGTTTCGGAACTGCTTTCTGTTGAACCAGGACAGAAATGTACAAATGTTAAGATTGAGTGAAGAGTGGGTATGCATTCTGATCAACAGAAATGGTGGGATACTTTTGTCCCTTCGTTGCTCATTTTGACCCCTGGGACCTGGAAGAGGATGGCAGAAGGTGTCCCCACTTCCCAAAGTATTCCTCATGCTTTCTTCTGCTGTTCTGCCTAAATGGCAGCTGTCACGGGACTGCCATCAGAACAGGGGAGGGAGGCAGGGGAATTCAGAGAGCCTCCAAGGCTTCTGAGGAGCAGATCCTCTTCCAGCGGTGGGGAAAGCCACACCTCCAGTGGAGCAGAGAGGGAAGGGGCCAGACAAGCGAGGAGAGGGCTCGAAGATCCTGCTGAGAGCTCAAGCGCCTCACGTAGCCCGGCTGGCCAGGAGGCAGACACGCCGTTTCCATCGCCCAGCTTGCGCTGAGGGGTGAAACGCAAGGAGGGGGGCAGAGATTTGGGGTGTCTAAGTTCTTATGTTGGGGGAGAAGCCGGAAGGGGCCACTCCCGGATTCTGCAAGTGACTAAGACGGACATGAACTTTGTGGTTCTGCACTGTAAATAAAAGGTAAAAGGTAAAGGTACCCCTGCCCGTACGGGCCAGTCTTGACAGACTCTGGGGTTGTGCGCCCATCTCACTTAAGAGGCCAGGGGCCAGCGCTCTCCGGAGACACTTCCGGGTCACGTGGCCAGCGTGACATCGCTGCTCTGGCGAGCCAGAGCCGCACACGGAAACGCCGTTTACCTTCCCGCTGGTAAGCGGTCCCTATTTATCTACTTGCACCCGGAGGTGCTTTCGAACTGCTAGGTTGGCAGGCGCTGGGACCGAGCAGTGGGAGCGCACCCTGCCGCAGGGATTCGAACCGCCGACCTTTCGATCGGCAAGCCCTAGGCGCTGAGGCTTTAACCCACAGCACCACCTGCGTCCCGCACTGTAAATAGTTTGCCCCAAATAAAACCTGTAAAAGACAGGTCGGAGTCCTGCCTGGTTACTCACGAGCAACCACCACCTGAATCTGACAGTAGCCGTTGCCATTTATGGCACAAAGCAAATGGTATGACATTCCTGTTTCTTGTTTTTACAGTACTTGTGATGTGTGGCCCACCCACAGAGGACAAGAGGAAAAAGCATAGTGGAAGCATTGCAGGGCTGTGCTACAAAACCCATCTTGGTACGGAAGGATTTTTCTAGCTGTTCCTTTACTCATTCATTTACAGCACACGAGGGTGCACATCACAGCAGTGTGTCATGGCATCCTTTCTAATCATTTTTCACAACGTGACACGAAAACAAATATTAAAAAAACAGGTTTCCAAATCGGAGGGCTTACCTGATGGGAATGCTTCTTCCCAGTCTTGGGTTTTCATATTTTTAAATACTCCACGCCACACACTTAGCACACGATTGAGCCGGCCGTGAACCAAGATCTAGGAGAATCATTTAGGATATTGTTCAATCCATTTTCTATGTGGCATGTGTCTTCCAAAACTTTTCTGGAATCTCTGTGTACATAAGTCTGGAAACTGCCAAATTGTTTTATTTTGTTTTTAAGCCCCAGGGTTTTCTAGACCTCACAGTTGTGCAACAAACTTGGAAAATATATGCACAACAAGTGCATGTGGCCCTTTAAAAACGAAGAAGTTAGGTATAAATATGCTTTAAATTTTGAAACTTTATGGGAAGAAATTTAAGGACTATTTGCAGAAACAGTGTAATTAACAATAAGGCTAAAAAGGAATATGCAAAAAATGGTTTGATAATTAGATGAAAAATAGAATGATATAATATGTTTAAGATAAAGAACTAAGATAAAATAAAGAGGGAAAAATTTGCTGAATTAATTATTTGAACTGGAATATAAAGGAGGGAGGTGTGAGGAAGTCACGGAAATAAGTAAATGAATTATAAGATAGAGAAAGAGGGATTTGTTTTTAACTTGCTTTTACTTTTCATTTTTTTCCTGTATTTTGTATTCTTTTTCTTTTTCTTGGATTATGTAATTTCTTTTTTTTCTTTTTTCTCTCTTTTTTGGAAATTTCAATAAATATTATTTTTTTTAAAAAACAACGAATTTGAATTCATAAAAGGCGGCACAAAAAATTATAAAGCCTTTAAAGCTGCATACAGCTACCTATCTGAGGCACCGATCAACATACTTATGGAACCTTAAAGTGTAGGAATGTTTGTTGTTCTTGTGAAGCTGGAAGGTGAGGCATCCAACTGCCTGGTATAATTGCTGCAGTGCATCTACTGTGACTTCCACTTTCTCCTACCTATGCAGAATTAGGCTTGGCAGCTGTATGGAATGGTGGGATTATCATACTGTTTCCTTTTAATGCAAACACTTTGGGCAGTGAAGCGATCATAGCCGCAACATAGATTCAATCATAGTTTCACAACAAAACTGTAACTTAAAAAAAAAGAAGTTGTAAAACACACTTGTAAATTCAGGAAGGATTTAGGAATGAGCAGCATTCCTGCAGCTGGCAGGTAGCACACCAGTATTTAACTGAGACAATTTGTTTCAGTACCTTTCGAGCAGCTTGTTGGAACCGTCGCAGATTCCAGTGCCTGTGACACCAAGGGTTGTTTAGCAGGAGATCAAATGTGGGATAGAATTTCGGGGGCTGCACGGCACACAAAAAGGGAACAGTTTCAGTCTTAAAGGGTTACAGTTAGGAATAAACACTTTCAAGCTCTTTATTTAACAGCAGCCTATTTATACTGGTGAAAGTATCTGCAATTACACAGAAGTATGACCCATTGACTTCTGTAGAACCAAGGGCTCCTTTGGATCGCCTGTTTCTTGAGCATTCATCCCAATTTGCTTATATGGAGGTTTGATAGTGGCCGGTCTTTATGGAACATTTGTTCTGAGGTTTGCAGGCAAGTTCTACATCTATGAACATTCATCTTGATTTGCTTGTGCAGTGGTGATACTCCTTCCCATTACAACAGGGTCACAACTTGTGCACATTTAACTTGTGCAATCACAGCTTTATGTGCTTGACGGCAGGCCAATGGAGATCGCACAAATTAAACACATGCAAGGCGGAGAGCTTAAAAGTTTCTTTCCAGGCTGAGTTTTCCAGGCACAACAAGAGATTTTAAGCTCTCAGACTTGCTTACCAGGCTTTGGGAAGGTTTTGCACAGGCTGCAGAGGCCTTCACAAGATCTTGGATGGCCCTGTAAGATCCTGCGCCAGCCCTGGCAGGTAAGATTCAACTATGCACGATTCCGGCTTTACACGCCACCCCTCAGAATGTAACATGCCAATCAACTCTGGGATGCATCTGGCTGGGATTTCTTTTTAAATCAACAAATTTCAGGTGGCTATGACATCCCCACACTACTGCTGCAATCTTAGGCTACCCCCACACAACTGTTCTCCCTAATAAATCTCCAAGTGCTCACCAGACTCTTTCCCCTGTTATTTCCTATTGGCAAGAGACACCAATGAAAGGAAAGTTTTCCAGTTATATTCACAAGGATTTCTTAATGCAAAGGCAAGCTTCCCTGCTGTATTCCCATCCACCCATTTGACTCTGACACAAAGACCTACCTCGCCAATGTCTCGGATGACACGTTTGACTGAGACTTCAACATTCTTCCTTTGAAACTCCTTCTCCAGAATAGGCTCTCCGCTCTTAATCTGCCTCAGCACCATAAACAAAGATATATAAATACCCACATTAGTACTTTGCTGGATCCTTAAGCAAAGTCTTGCATTTAGGGCTCAATAAAATTGTACTCTTTCAAGGAACTTGCAAAATGTAAGCAGAACTCATCAGTGAGGCGAGTTCTGGGTTTGATTCATAGGTTGCCACTGAAGGGGTGGGATGAGATCGTTCTCCAGCTGAGAAGAAGTTGTCTGGAACTCTAAGGGACAAGGTGTTATATTTCTGGATATTATGGACTGTGGTGCATTGCTCTTTGACATACTTTGCTGTGAACCACTTTGAGAATAACGTATACAGAAAAGGAGTATACAAATAAAGTGGACTGTAGCTCAGTGGCAGATCATCTGCCTTGCACGCAGAAGTTCCCAGGTCGAGTCCCCAGCATCTCCAGAGATCTCCTTCAGAAACCCTTAAGAGCTGCTTCCAGTTAGTGTAGACGATACTGAACTGGATGGACAATGGGTCTGATTCAGTACAAGGCAGATTCCTGTGTCCCTATGACTATTTGCCTACGTTGAATAGGCATGTAAGACTACAACATGCTCCAAAAGGAGCACTGGTATATTGATGCCACAGGACCACTGCCCAACCCACAGGGTACATGAAGATATCCCCAAAGAGCTTGTATAGTAGGTGCCCCCCCTCTTCTGTTTCTCCCCCACTTTCCTTTTTCTTCCTGCTATACATTGCACGTGAACTCTGAAGACAGGAAACGGGACTGCACATATTATCCAAAAAAATTAATGGCAGCAAGGTGCATGCTTCCTCTCAAGATATGTCTATAAGCCACTATCCTGAACACATCTTGTATACTCTAACAAGATGGATCTATCTGCCTGAGTACAAGCATCCCAGCTGTCGCCTGCAATGTACAAACCCCCACAGTTCTTTTAAAACAAAAATATGCCCTACCTTGTACAGTTCTACTTCTCTACGTCGGTCTTCAGAAAATTGCTTTTGAAGAGTTGGAGAAATTGGATCTTTGCCTAAATGAACCTGCCTGCATTCAAATAAGAGAGGAGAGAACAGTTTTCACTTTAAAGTTCAGCTCAGACAACTATTTACAGTGGTACCTTGATTTACGAACTTAATCTGTTCTGGAAGTCCGTTCTTAAACCGAAACCGTTCTTAAACCAAGGTGTGCTTTCCCTAATGAGGCCTCCTGCTGCCAGTGCCCTTCCATCATTCAGCTTCCATTCTTAGACTGAGATAAAAGTTCCCAAACCGGGACACTACTTCCGGTTTTGCGGAGTTCTTAAACCGAATAGTTCGCAAACAGGGCTGTTCTTAAACCGAGGTACCACTGCACTAACAAGGCTTTTGCAAAGAGTAAGTCGATCCAATGCAAACATTGTGCAGATTTTTTAGATCGCCTGCCTATTGACTTGACATGGGCAAGACACAATTAAACTTAAGCACTTTTAAGACCCAATAATTTCAACGGAATTTCTACTGTTGAAATCCACCTAATTTCAAAATGCTTAATTTTGGCTGAATCACTCCCTTCTGTTTTCAAGTATTCTTCTGGTTATAGCCCTGTGCTTCTTTTTTGTTTCAACCCAAAGACTGCATTTGTATTGGCACATGAATGATTTACAAACCAAGATTCAACAACGAGGTGATTCACAGAAAGTGCTTCTGCTTATGCTCAACGCCTATCTTTTGCCAGTTCCTCTACCTATTGCAGCCCCCTGTGTCATAACCCTTACTGTACCAGAAGGCCTCCCAATATCGGGGGGGAGGGGGACTGCACATTGCAAAAGCGGAATTGCTTTCCACTAGTGCAAAACCATCACTGGTTATGTCCCAGTAAGTTTTTTGTTCAGTTATTGACCAAGATAAATCACAATCATGTAATTTTTCACCAGCTACAAACTGGGAAGCAAAGAATAAAATCACTTATCCACTTTTTGCAAAAGATACACTAAGTGGCGTATTCAGGTAGTCCTAAATACAATGAGCCGTTATATTTGTTTATTTCTGCTTGCATAATATGTGAGCGCCACTCACCATTTAAGCTGGTTGGTTAGCTCTGCTTGTATGTCCTGCTTGACTTTCAATTCAAAAACAGCTTCTTTCACCTGCCTTGTTATAGCTCCTCCATCTCCTTGCCCTCCTAGCACTGCAGGGCACAAATACAAACAGGATGCTCAGGAGACAGAGTAAAATAGCCCTTCCACCACTGGCTGCAGTTACAAATGGTGAATTATTCCATTTAGCATGGTGTTAAAGAGACTGCAGAATGTTGAAAAAGTGTGGATTATATTGCTACCAAGATCTGTTTTACAGGAGGTAGGGTCCTGAGTTTATGATGAAGCTTCAGGTGTTATGGGAATAAGACCTCGGCTCTATGAATATTTTCAAATGAGACGTTTCTTGTTTACATAATTCAAGATATACAACAAACCTTCATCAAGTGGTGCACATGTGAAGAAGTGATCATATGATGACCAGGGTGGCACAGCGGCAGTATCAGTACAGAGAGGGTCTGAGGCCAAAACCATGCAGGGAGGTTAATAAGCGTAGTCCTCACAAACACAAAGTTATACTGTGTCGAAGGGACCTTCAGTGCTCAGAATTACAAGACCACAAGAGTTGGAAGGGATTTACCGGTATTTCTTTTTTTTTTTTTATAATAATTTTTATTAATTTTCCACACAAATAATAAAAACAGTATAGAACAGTATAACTTCAAACTCATCAGTTCATACCCTTCTTTCTTTGACTTCCCCATACCTCCCCATCCCTGCATCCTTGTTTAATAATTCTTTAGCAACCCTTAGGTCCATTGTCTTAATTCCCTTTCATAAAAATTTCTTAAGTTTTTTTTGTTTACTGCTGCAATTCTTTACTTCTTACCCCCTGACATCTTAACATTCCTCAATTTTGCAATTATTTTTAAGATATATTTTGAATTTCTCCCAGTCCTCTTCCACTGTCTCTTTCCCCTGGTCCCGGATTCTGCCCGTCATCTCGGCCAGTCCCATAAAGTCAATCACCTTTGTTTGCCATTCTTCCAGAGTAGGTAGTTCTTGCGTCTTCCAATACTTTGCCAGTAGAATTCTTGCTGCTGTAGTGGCATACATAAAGAAAATCCTATCCTTCCTTGACACCACTTGGCCCACCATGCCCAAGAGGAAAGCCTCTGGTTTCTTAGGAAAAGTCCACTTAAGGACCTTCTTAATTTCATTATAGATCATTTCCCAGAAAGCTTTAACCTTTGGGCAGGTCCACCAAAGGTGGTAGAAAGTGCCTTCAGTCTCATTACATTTCCAACACTTATTATTAGGCAAATGATATATTTTTGCAAGCTTGACTGGGGTCATGTACCACCGGTAGATCATTTTCATAATATTTTCTTTTAAGGCATTACATGCAGTAAATTTAATACCGGTGGTCCATAACTGTTCCCAGTCAGCAAACATAATATCATGACCGATATCTTGTGCCCATTTAATCATAGCTGATTTCACCATTTCATCCTGTGTATTCCATTTTAACAGCAAGTTATACATTTTTGATAAGTTCTTAGTATTGGGTTCCAACAATTCTGTTTCTAGTTTTGACTTCTCTTTCTGAAATCCTATTTTCCTGTCCTGTTTAAACGTCTCATTTATCTGATGGTAATGCAACCAATCTCGAACCTTAGGCTTTAGTTTCTCATAACTCTGAAGTTTCACCCTTTCGCCATCATATTCTAAAATCTCATGATATTTTGGCCATTTAGAATCCATATTAAGCTTTTTTACTTCCCTGGCTTCCATTGGTGACACCCACCTAGGGGTTTTACTTTCCAACAAATCTTTGTATCTAATCCAAACGTTATACAATGCTTTCCTTACAATATGGTTTTTGAAGCTTTTATACACCTTTACCTTGTCGTACCATAAGTATGCATGCCAACCAAAACTATTGTCGTACCCTTCCAGATCCAAAATGTCAGCGTTCTCAAGAAGTAGCCAGTGTTTCAACCAGCAGAAAGCTGCTGATTCATAATAAAGTCTTAAGTCCGGCAGGGCAAACCCCCCTCTATCCTTTGCATCAGTTAAAATCTTAAATTTAATTCTGGGCTTTTTGCCCTGCCAGACAAATTTTGATATGTCTTTCTGCCACTTCTTGAAACAGTCCATCTTGTCCACAATCTGCAACGTCTGGAATAAAAACAGCATTCTAGGCAATACATTCATCTTAATAGTAGCAATTCGGCCTAACAAGGAAAGTTTCAACCTTGACCATATTTCCAGATCCTTTTTAACTTCTGACCAACATTTTTCATAATTATCCTTAAATAAGTTCACATTCTTGGATGTTAAGTTTACCCCCAGGTATTTTACCCTTTTTGTTATTTCCAAGCCTGTTTCATTCTGAAAACTCTCTCTTTCTTCCATTGTTAAATTTTTTTCCAACACTTTCGTTTTTTGTTTATTCAATTTAAAACCTGCTACTCGACCAAATATTTCAATTAGTTCTAATACTCTTTTAGTACTAGTATCTGGCTGTTGCAAGGTCAATACTAGGTCATCTGCAAATGCTCTTAATTTGTAATGTCTAACTCCGACCTGAACTCCTTTAACCAACTGGTCCTTTCTAATCATGTTTAACAAAACCTCCAGGACTGATATAAAAAGCAAAGGGGATATTGGGCATCCCTGCCGTGTACCTTTTTCTATGGGTATTTCTTCTGTTACCACATTGTTTACAATTAACTTGGCCTTTTGTTGGGAATATATTGCACCTATACCGTTTTCAAAACCTTGGCCTACCCCCATCCCTTGGAGATTCTTTTTCATAAAAGTCCAACAGATATTGTCAAAGGCTTTCTCCGCGTCCACAAAAATCAGAACTGCTTTCCTGTTAATGTCAACATCTAGCAACTCCAAAATGTCTATAATGTTCCTCACATTGTCTGACATGTGTCTACCTGGGAGAAAGCCTGTTTGGTCCTTATGAATCTCTTCTATCAACACTCTTTTCAATCTTTTTGCCAAAATGTCTGCAAAAATTTTGTAATCCACATTGAGTAAAGATATAGGGCGGTAGTTTTTGACCTGGTTCTTCTCAGTCTCTGTTTTCGGTATAAGTGAGATGAAAGCCTCTTTCCACGATTCAGGTGCCTTTTTCCCCTTCAAAATTTCATTGCAAACTTCCTTCAATGGTTGTATCAGCCATTCTTTCAGCATTTTGTAGTATTTGGCCGTCAGGCCGTCTGGTCCTGGTGATTTTCCCAATTTCATATTTTGGATGGCACCCTCTATTTCTTGTTCTGTTATTTCCTCATTTAAGATCCTTTTACTTTGTTCTGGAATTTTTGGTAGACCGTATTTTCTGATGAATTCTTCTATTTCTTGTTCATTGATTGGCCCTTGTGCATACAATTTCTTAAAAAAACTTTGAAAACAATTGTTTATCTCATTGGGTTTGTGGATAATTTTTCCATCCATTTCTAGACTTGTTACAGTGTTCATTTTCTGCCTTTTTTTCAGTTGCCATGACAGAAGTTTCCCACATTTATCCGCTGATTCAAAAGTTCTTTGTCTCATTTGCTTTATCTTCCATTCTATTTGTTGGTTCATGAGCTCCATGTACTGCATCTGATAAAACTTTATTTCTCTCAAAATCTCATGGGACTTTGGTTTGGACCTCAGCTTCTTCTCTCCTTCTTTTATTTTTTCTAAAATTTTTTCCTTCTTCTCATTTTGTTGCTTCCTCTTTATAGAATTTTGTTGAATTAGGAAACCTCGCATCACGGCTTTGCTTGCGTCCCAAATTATTCTTTTTTCCACATCTGTTTTCCTGTTGATCTCAAAGTAATCTTTTAATGTTTTAAGGGCCTTCTTGTGGATCTCTTCATCCTTAAATAGGGTGTCATTCATTCTCCATCTAAAGGATCCAGTTGTTGTTAGTTTCATCTCCATCTTCACCGCATTATGGTCGGAGCACGTTTTTGGACATATTTCTACTTTTTTTGTTCTTGACGCCAGACTGCTAGAAATCCAAATTTGGTCTATTCTTGTCCATGTCATTTTTGCTTCAGAGAAGAAAGTTCCCTCTCTCTCTAGAGGATTCCTTGTTCTCCAAATATCAATCAAGTCCATTGTTTCAGTCATTTCGAAAAAGATCTTTGGTAGTCTCCCTTCTTTTGAAATCACTTGTCTCTGTGCTTTATCCATGTTTGTTGAGACGACTCCATTCATATCTCCCATCATTAGGATTTTATAGTCTAAAAAGTCAACTAATGTCTCATGCAACTTCCTAAAGAATTCGGCCTTCCCCTCATTTGGGGCATATACTCCAACAATCAAAATCTTTTCTCCTTGAATTTGTATTTCAATTGCCAGGTATCTTCCTTGTTCGTCTTTAAATATCAATTTTGGAGCCAATTTTTCCTTTGCATAGATCACCACACCTCTTTTCTTTACTTTGTCTGATGAGATAAATTCTTGACCAAGTCTCTTATTTATCAGTAATTTCCTATGTATCCTGGCAATATGGGTTTCTTGCAAACATATTATATCTAATTGTTCTCTCTTCAAAATGTGGAAAACTTGTCGTCTTTTCCGAGGAAGGTTCAAGCCGTTACAATTCCAACTAAGGAGTTGCAGAGACATTTTGTATTTAAGTAGCTGTTCCTCCAACTGCTCCAAGCTTCTGTTCTTCCTCCGATGGTGGTGGTAAAAGTCCAAATGATAGATTTGCTATATCAGGTGGTTCTTTCTCCTCTACAGTTCCTTTCTGCAAATCCTCCAGGTATCTCTCCAGAAATTGTTCTTTGTCCTGAATTGTTTTTATTTTGATCTTTCTTCCTTTGAAGTTAAAGGACAATCCTTGTGGGAACTCCCATCTGAATGGTATGGTGTTTTTCTTCAGCAAATCTGCTAGGCTTTTATAATATGTTCTCACCTCTAAAATATATTTGGGAGTGTCCTTAAAAATCTGTATTTGACAGTTTTGGATCACCAGTGCCTTTTGATAGTGCAAGTTCAATATTTTATCTCTTTCTTCTTTTGATCTCAATGTAATTAGACAATCCCTTGGTTTTTTATCCTGCCTTCTGCCCAGTCGAAAGGCTGTTGTTATCTCAAATTCATCATCTTCATCCCATTCCTCTTGCCAAAAAGCTACAATGTTCTCTGTAAGGAATTGCACAAGGTTGTCCCCTTCCCCTTCAGGAACCAATCTAAATTTTAGATTCTTCTCTTTCCGCTGAAGTTCCAATAAGGAGAGGGCTGCATCATGCTCATTCACTTTTTTAATAATAGGCCCAAACTTTTCCCTTGTCTCTTCAGCCATTGTTTTTGCACTTTCTGCAATCTTTCGTGTTTCTGAATTCTCCTGGATTAATCTATTTATAGAATCTGTGTTAGATTTTACACTAGCTGTATTCACATCCAGTCTTGTTGTCAACTCTGTTAATTTTTTAGAATTCTCTGTCGATAGCTTTGTCAGTGCTTCCAGGGATTGATTTATTTTAAGTAGTGCCTGAGTCATAGGATCCATAGAAGCTGGTGTTTTTTCCTGTGCAGCTGGTACAGTTCCTGATATAGAGCCCCTTTTCTTGTGGGATTGTTTTGCTTTCTGCCTTGTTACTATCTCTTCTGTAGGGGCACTCATATCCTCAAGGTCGTTTTCACAGAGTTGATTTCCAAGTGGAAAATCCCACTGTTACTTTTCCAAGTGCAACAATTTCACTTAAAACCCTCTAGAGGGAGCATTCAATTGTATCCAAGTGGCAAGGAGAAAGAAAAACAAAGAAGCAAGGAAGTATAACAGTAGCCAGTAGTTTCCAATATCCAAACCGTAACGTCTCTATCTTCTATGTAGCCAAAATGCAACAGGGTAAATCTAAGGTCCAGTAACTTTATTACAAACAAACCCCCACTTTGCAAAGTTTGACAGTTCACATCCCGGTGTCTTATTTGGGCAGCCCGACCTGGGGGGGTTTGGCAATGGAAGGTCTTAATTTTCCAGTAATTTTCCAGCAGGTTAGCAATGTCCCAATCCCTTCCCCCCTTCTCCTGCCTATTGGGGGGGAAGTTTAAGTCCGATGTCAGTTTGACAGCTTAGAAAAAATAGAAAAGTTCCCTTCAAATGCAGCTTGGTTTTCGTTGCTTTGTCTCTCATGCAGCTCCGGGAAGGCAGACTTCCTTAATTTATGCCTTTCCCGTTTTCAGCCAAATTTCTTATTTAATGTCCCGTTACTTTTTCAGTCTTACTCACGGGTGCTGTGGTCAAATTCCAATTGCAGGAAGGAATCGGCGCTCTCCGTTCATGGCGACGCGGCTTCACTCCGCTAGCTGGGTAACGACTCTCAGCACCGCGCTTACCCCGATGCCGCTCAGAAGCCTTTAAAAAGGCTCCTTCACAGTGCCGGGGGGCGCAAAAGGTGCCCACCGAATCTCCTTTGTTCACAGGCTCCGCGCCTGTGATTTTAGGGGTCCCCCGCTTGCCGTAGCGGGTAAGACCCGAACTAGTGAAGCAGTCCTGCCTCGGAGCTCGAGGCTCGGACCGCCATTAAAACGCTGGCGCCGACCGGAAGTCCAACACTCCCACGGGATTTACCGGTATTTCAACTGGGGGAAGATCCTTCAGATTCAGATGGAATGGTTCAGTTTGTTTGTTTGTTTGTTTATTGTCCAAAAATATTTATAACCACCTGTCCATCCACAGTATAGAGATACCAGAGCAGTATCCATCCATCTATCTATGTATGTACAGTACATCATATAGACTAATCATACAATAAAATTATGAAATTATTCATACTATGCTTATTATGTGAGAACTACAATGAGACATTATTAGTACCTGTAAGTCACAGAATCAAATTAGTAAATGCACAGAGATGCCAAATTTAGTCAAACTAAGCTGTGTTTTATGGTGGGAACAAGTTCCTCCAACTTCAAATCACTTTACTGGGGCTGACTATCCAATCTGCCTGAGGTGGATTGGGGGAGAAGATGGAAAGTGATGAAATGAAAGCACAGGTCCCTATCACAAAGAGCATACAATCTAGAAAACATCACAAGGGACACAACAGAGGAAGAAGAGGGAACTGAATGCAAATGTAAATAGGCGAAATAGTTTGTGATCACTGCACTTACACACACAGTCTTGAACAGATCAAGTGTGTTTGCTGCCATTTCCATGTACTCTAGGCAGGCCCAAAAATTCCAGCCCTGTAGTACCACACATTACACAAACCCATAATACTCAAAGTTATTACCTTCTTTTAAGTATTTAATCTTTATTTTGCCTGGTTCCTGAACCAAAACAGTGGCCACAGCATAAGGATTTGACAAATCAGCTGGGAATCTCAAGTTTTTATATTCAATGGCCTACAAAATAAAATGTGACACATCAAAACAAACAATGGGCCCAATTTCATTCTAACCATTTTTGCTGCCATTGTTATTTTCCTTAAATCCCCCACCTGAGGTTTTTGTAGGGGACTGCCCCGTTCTTGCTTTGGCAATGCTGTCTTCTGCAGTAGCCGTGCCACTGCTTTTTGTGGAGACTTTGGTATTCTTGCCAAAACTGCTTCTTGCTTCTCAAAGTCTGCTCTCCTAGATTTCAAAAGAGACACATAATTTTAACTGTGATATATGGAAGTACAGCTATAGTTCTGCAAAGGACTGAGGATGCGGTTCAAAAAATGTTGGCTTTTAAGTGGGAGTCTAAAACTTTGGATATCTTGAGACTTGAATCATTGTGTATGCTTTAGCAATGGCAGAAGCCCTTGAGACAGTTATATCTTCCACATGTGCTCAGAGCCCAGGCACCCTTTTATGTGCACAATGTGAAAATGGAGAGGGGGAGAACAAGCAAACACCCAACCTCTCTTCTCCTTCCTTGCCTCTGCTGTTATGCTTGCCAAGTGAGTTCCAAGATAAGAAGAAGGAAAGGGTGAGCACAACTGGGGTGGTGATGGCTGAGGAGCTCTCAAAAATTGTTCTCTGCTTCAGATTATAATCTGAGCCCGATCAGAATTTGCAAATTTATAAAGTTAGCCTCTTGAGACCTAGCCAAGAGACTATGAAAGCTGCCTACATTATTGTGAAAACACTTTAGATTCTATTTTTTCCTAAGTTCTAAAAAAATATTTGGAGGATGTAAAGTCCCCATTTATATGACTCCAGTGAGAAAATACTCATCTCTGCTAGGAAATTCTGAAGTGCATTTTGTGACACAGTTCTCAACATATAAGTTACCAAAAATGCTTATTTTAGGATAAAATATGTTGAGAAATGCATACCCTGAGAAAAAAAATGCCAACTCTTAAAAATACATATTTAACTATACATTTTGATCCAGATTTTTATTTAAATACACATTAATGCAGAAATGGGAGAGAATGGAACTAGGAATGAGCACATGAAACTGACATGGACTGGAAACTAAGACAGCTCTTTCCCTCCCTAATTATAAACATATGATACTGAAATTCAGTCTGGTGTAAAAAAAAAAAATGACATTACTGTTTTCAAAGCATTATTAAGAAGTATCTTTACTGCAGCTTTTTCCAAACAAAATGATGGGCTGGATCCAAAGTTAGAGGAACTTACCTCCCACTTAAATCTACAGGACTTTGTAGCTAACCTTTTCCTCTGATTTCAACATCGCCTAAGCACCACATTTACTTACTCATTTACTCTGGATTTAGCCTGATGTATTTATATCATCTTGGCTCATTTGTTTCTAACACACACACACACACTGTATGGTTGTTATGACAGGACACCCCTCCCCAGGAAATATTTTATAAAGGTTTCTCAGTGAAACACACAATGATTTTTTTTTTTTTTAAATGTTCAAAGCAAGCACCGACCGCACATACGTTAATGTAGGGCGTGGCGATGATGTTCCTGTGAACGCACATACATAAGGTTTTGAGTTAAATTGTGAAATCCACAACTCCATTTTCATCTGGGCTGTTCCGTATTCAAATGGTGCAAATGTTACCATAATTTCTGCTTTCCCGTTGGCAGGAATTATTCCTGTAGTGAATGAACGAATTAAAACAAAAACAAAAAAATAGTTAAGCATTCACCTGGAAATCACAGCACTTTTATGACTGAAAGAAATTGTACAGAACAATCAGGGATTTTTGGAAGCTTAGTTTGAGAGGCCTTAAAGGTGATGCGATTTTGGCAAGGTGATTGGAAAAGCAAATTACTAGTATAGTTCAGCAGCTGGTGGCACTTCTTTGTAAAAACAAACAAACAAACAAACAAACAAACATGACTACCCCTAAAGTTCAACCTTTTGGAAGCATCTTGGTGCAGATAAGCTATGCCATCAGCTCAAGGCAACATGGCCCAATTTACCTGGATGATGGGCATTGTAGTCTAGCAGCATTTCAATGCTCATAGGTTTCCTTTTCTTCAACTGGCGAGGTTGTAACAATTAAGATCTCTGTTCTTAATTTGTGGAGTAGGGGGCAATCCTAACATCCTCCCTACCAGTGATGGGGCTTTATCTACAGCCCTTCCACGCATGTCAGCCTGGAGTGGGTGGACAGGACAGTGAGATTGGCTTGAGATCCAGAGAATTATGGGCCAGCTTGGGTCGGCCCTTCCCACTGAACCCCACATTTTGGGGCTTTCCACTGGCTCCTGCCAACCTAAAAATTCAGCAGCTGGTGGAAAGTTGTCTTAGCTGGGTGAAGGGACACTTTTCCTCATTCCACCCACCCACCCATCTACCTACCCAGCCCAGCATGAGGGGTGGTGGCAGATTGCACTATAATATGTTTATATATACAGTACACGCTATTTAAGATACTAGCATTCACACATTAATGAAGTAATGCTCCCCCTCCCAAGATTTTACCAGATGTTGGATGAACCGTAAAGGCTTTGTGAGGCTGAAGATAGTCTATGTGGAACTCAAAATCTATGGGACAGCTGCACTCCAGGGGAATCACATATTCTTTACTGGAAAAGGTGATACAGGACAAAAGAATCAGAAATTACATTGATGTTCATTAGCACATCTGCCCACCCCTGGGCAGCATGACAGATAGAAATGTACTGAGCAGGTAAGTACAAACCCCTCCTTAGCCTTGGAAAGTAACCTTAATCCAACTGTTAAACTCAAAAATTTGGCTCTTTTCATGCTAGTAGCAGCTTGAGATGGCTACTGGTCAGCAATGGAAGTCTTCTATAGGCTTCTATGGAAGTCCAAAGAGACCTGGATCAGTAATGTTTGGGATTGATGATTGGATCCCAAACATATACAGTTCTATATTGTGATGCCCTATCTTTTCTGAACTGGTTGCTGTTCTTTCTGCAATTATTTTTAGTCTGACTCTGCACTAAATGATGTAGGGCCTTTATATATAACTGGATTTGATTTTGTGTAGTTACACAAGTTGTTCTTTCCTGATATATTGAAATAATAAAAAAGTGGGAAACGTAAGTACAAAGAGACACGAATATGAAACCCTTGTCAAATTAATGCAATATATGAACCAGAGACAGGTGACAATAAAGTAGTATTTTTATTAAAATTAGCAATTCCTGGAAGAGAAAAAACACAATAATCTGCAAAACAATCATGTATTTAATTTGCTCTGATGCTGTATTTTTTCATTGCCGTATTATCTTGAATGAAAAATTATATTATTTTATGAAAATAATAAGAAAGAAAAGGCAGCTGTGATGTTTTCATGGGTAAAAAGCAGTCATCACTACAGTGTTTTTAATTTATATGAGGCTTGGGCAGAAGGTAAATCTTTGGGTAGTTTTCTCTAGATCAACAAGGATTTCTGACACCAAATTGTTTAATAACAGACGAAATGGGATAACCTGCCTAGCCCAGCAAATTCTACTGCTGAAACGACAGAAGCTTGAGATAACCAGCAGTGGGTCCTTGCATGGAAACACTGTGAGTTCCTGGACTGATAATTCTTTAATTCCAAGCATGTGTCTTTTGCACCAGGTTTTGCTCTGCATGGAAACACTGTGAGTTCCTGGACTGATAATTCTTTAATTCCAAGCATGTGTCTTTTGCACCAGGTTTTGCTCTGTGTATCTCAGAAAAAACAAAAAAACAAATGAGATCCTGCGAGCCTGGGGTCCCACTGGACTCAGTGGGGCTTACTTCCGAGTAGATGTGTATAGAATTGTACTGCACCTCCTGAATTAAAAATTGTGTGACCTTATAGATCAGGTGTTTTAGAATTTAGTTTTCAACAAACTCCTCTGACAGTCACTCAGGTTGTAGGTCACAGTTTTGACTACTCCACCCCATAAAGATCCCCCACTTGCACACTGCATGTATAAATAGATCAACAGAGAGAAACTACATCCATTTTTATCTAGACTGAGCAGCACTCAATAATAATAATAATAATAATAATAATAATAATAATAATAATAATAATATAGTATTTCTACCCGGTCCATCTGGCTGGATTTCCCCAGCCACTCTTGGTGGCTTTCAACAGAACATTAAAAGCAGAAGAAAACTTCAAACATTAAAAACTTCCCTAAACAGGGCTGCCTTCAGAAACTTGACTTCTCCATCTGTGGTTATAAGAGGTAGCATCCAGGACGGATAACATGAAACTATTGGAACCGTTATCCAGCTCTTGCTTAGTTACATCTATTGATATCAATAAGGCTTATTCACAGGTTATTGGGATTAGACTCATCTTCTCAGCCAATGATTAGACGCGTATCCTAAGCTTAAAAAGCAGCTTTGGATTCCTAGCTGGCTGACATCTGGATGCCCTGTGCATTTTCCAAAAGCCAAGCCTATCTGTAAGGATTTTTGCATGTCTGGTTTTAACTAGTCAAAACAAAATGACTTAGAAAAACACAGCATATTCTTCACTTTGTTAAAAAAAAAATTATTATTATTTTTTACTCAAACTCCTCCAACATTCTATAAACTGTTGACTAAAATCCTGTCTAGCTGATTAATAAGGAATGTAGTTTATATGTAGTATTGCCTTGAAACTTTTTCTTTTTTTTTAAGTTTGGATGAAGAAGAGATTTCCTGCTTGATAGGTTTTTAACATTTCCAATTTGGGTAGCAATTGTGGCCTTCCTAAGAAGGAAGGCATGGGTGGACAGGGTGAGATGGGTGTATGTAAAAAATGGAATTGATCATGGGACTCAGGAGAGAATTTTTTTAAGAATAAACTTACTTCTTACTTTCACTTAACGAACAGGATTTGTAAGAATATATATATATATATATATATATATATATATATATATAGTTAAAAGCAAAATGGTTCCAATGAGGCCTGTGCGTAGATGCTGCACACACATTATACCTTTAAAGCACATTCAAAGCGCTTCCTCTCCCTCACTTGAATGCGTTCAGGAGAATGTTTCTGGGTCCACAACCAGGGACTTTCATGCATCGGGAAGTCATAGCTCAAGGGTTTAGCATCATAGAATTGCAGAGCTGGATGACCCAAGGTTCATCTAATCCATGGGTAGGCAAACTAAGGCCCGGGGGCAAGATCTGGCCCAATCGCCTTCTAAATCCGGCCCGCGGACGGTCCAGGAATCAGCATTTTTCTACATGAGCAGAATGTGTGCTTTTATTTAAAATGCACCTCTGGGTTATTTGTGGGGCATAGGAATTTGTTCATTTTTTTCCTTCAAAATATAGTCTTGCCCCTCACAAGTTCTGAGGGACAGTGGACCGACCCCCTGCTAAAAAGTTTGCTGACCCCTGATCTAATCCAAACCCCAGCAATGTAGGAATCTCAACTAAAACATCTATGACTGATGGCCATCTTTCCTCTGCTTTAAAACCCACAATGAAGGAGAGTCCACCGAATCCCGAGGGAGACTGTTCCAACTGTCCAACAGCTTTCACTGCCAGAAAGTTCTTCATGATGTTTAGTTGGTATCTCCTTTCTCGTAACTTGAATCCATTGGTTTGAGTTCTACCCTTTGGAGGAGGAGAAAACAAGCTTGCTCCACCTTCCATGTGACAGCCCTTGAGATATTTGAAGATGGCTATCTCATCTCCTCTCAGTCTCCTCTTTTCCAGGCTAAACATCCTCAACTCCCTCAAATGCTCCTCCTAAGACTTGGTTTCCAGACCCTTGATCATTTTGATCGCCCTTCTCTATACATGTTCCAGCTTGTCAATATAGAGCATCTGTTTGCATATAGGAGGTCCTATGTTAAATGTCTGGCATCTCCACGTATGACTGGGAAAGACTCCCTTCTGGAACCCTGGAGAGTCTCTGTTAATTTATGTAAACAATACTGAAACAGGTGGGTCAATGGTCTGATTTGTTATAAGTCAGTTTCGTTTGTTTCTAGAATACATCATCTCTGTACTATAACTCTGTAGTAAGGTAAAGGTAAAGGTACCCCTGCCCGTACGGGCCAGTCTTGACAGACTCTGGGGTTGTGCGCCCATCTCACTTAAGAGGCCAGGGGCCAGCGCTGTCCGGAGACACTTCCGGGTCACGTGGCCAGCGTGACATCGCTGCTCTGGCGAGCCAGAGCCGCACACGGAAACGCCGTTTACCTTCCCGCTGGTAAGCGGTCCCTATTTATCTACTTGCACCCGGAGGTGCTTTCGAACTGCTAGGTTGGCAGGCGCTGGGACCGAGCAGCGGGAGCGCACCCCGCCGCAGGGATTCGAACCGCCGACCTTTCGATCGGCAAGTCCTAGGCGCTGAGGCTTTAACCCACAGCGCCACCTGCGTCCCTCTGTAGTAAGAGCACAGTACTAATGAAAAGCATTTATACAACCAAGGCTACCGTAGTGGCCGAATACTGCTGGAATATAAACACTGTCTCTCAGAAATCTCATCAGCCTTGGAGAAATACAGCATTACAGTTGCAGATAATCTTTCAGAATAATCAAATATATTTTACAATGCCTGCCCACTGAAAGCACACTGCTATGGTAAAACCAGATGCAATTGTATTTCCTGATTGAGTTAATATCATATGAAAAGGTACTCTGTTTCGTTTGGCCCTCTCCCCAACCCGTCACATTAAGCTAATTATTTTAGCAACACATGAGAAACAGTTTAATTTTAAAAAAATCATAACAGCTTACCATTGTCCTAGAGAAACATCAGATAAATTAATGAAGGATGGAAATTCTACAGTGTTCATCACAGGATAGGCATGTAGAGGAACCAGCAACGTGTCATCTCCCTGGAGGGAAAACCAAGAAGAAATTACATAGACTGTTACAAGAGATAAATATTAATTGACATGCTCTGGGGTGGTTGCTAACTGGCTCCTCTTGTACTACCGAGTTACAAGAACCAAGGTTACGTGGACTGCAGGAATTTTGTGAAAAATGACTGGCTTTCAATAGAGAATAATGGAGATGCCTCCCCTATCATTATAGGAACATACACAATGTAGGGGAAAGATCTTCAGTCTGATTTTATACATGTTTACCAAGATGCAAGACTTACTTATTATCAGAACAATTGTTTATTATTTATAAAAAGTGCCAAATATATATTAGGCACTGTGCAGCAACAGACAAGAGAGGTCTCTGACTACAGGGTCACTTTGTGTGTGTGTGTGTGTGTGTGTGCGCGCGTGTGTGTGTGTGTGTGTGTGTGTGCGCGTGCGCAGGATTACGGCCTTATTCCATTCTCAGATATGAGAACATGGAAACAGATTTAGACAGCCATATGGCCAAATCAGTGTGCTTTCTGCCTAAATCAGGGATGGGAACTTTTTTTAGCCCCAAACCAGAGAAATCATCATCATCATCAAACCTTTTATTGGCATCACATACAAACATCCAAAGCAAATCAATACAGAATTACCACTTCCCCAGTGGCACAAAACATTTGCTAAAAGAAAGGAGGCAGAGCAGTCTAAACCAGAGAAATGGATGTGGCTTTTAAAATTGTACAGTGGGCTACATTCCAGCCACACATGCCAGTGGTTTTTATAAACAACCTTGCAGTTTGAAAGCATGCCAGTACAAGTAGATAAATAGATACCGCTGCAACGGGAAGGTAAACGGTGTTTCCGTGTGTTCTGGCACTCGTCATGGTCCTCTAAGCACCAGTAGTTTAGTCATGCTGGCCACATGACCTGGAAAACTGTCTGTGGACAAATACCTGCTCCCTCGACCTGAAGCAAGATGAGCGCCCCACCCAAAGTCACCTTTGACTGGACTTAACCGTCCAGGGGTCCTTTACCTTTTTGCCTTATACAGAGATATATCTCTCCATCCAATGGTGATAAATGACATTTTTTTTGCCTTTAAAGGCATGTTTCTAGTCCTCTTGGGGATGAGGAAAAACTGAAAAACATAGAAGCTTTCCTGAAAATGTTCAGCATTCTAAGAAGCTTCATTTTTATTTTTCTGCAGCACTGAGTTGAATTTCCCATGCAAATTTCACAAGTGTACTTCCTATAAGGAGACTGCAATCCATTCCAACAAAAATTTGCTGCATTTGAGTGAAAAAATGACCAGTTTTGAGGATTTTAAAAAACCTGAAACCATTGTTCTTCTGAACACTTCTATTTTGTATTTCAAACCAAACCAGACACTTCTAGTATTTCCTCATTAGGTTCACATTAGACCTCTGTTTGCTCCTCCCTCCCCCCAAATTCAGTGTGTTATCTCTTCACTGAGGGTAGAACAAAATAACACAAAGGAAAGGGATGAATAATACAGACTGACAATACAGTGAATAAAATTGAGTATTATTAATCTGTAAGATCAATCCATTATTTTTATATATCATGGAGTACAACAACATTTATTTCACTCATACAAAGTGAGGAGGAGGCCACATATACATTCCCCCCCCCCCCCTTGTGGTGTCTTACCTGAGAATGGATTCTAAGGCAGTCATAATAGTATCGCCATTCATCAGCACAGAAATCAACCGTAATTGTGAAGGACAAGCCAGGGACAAGCCGTTGCTGTAAAACAGAGAACGGTAATTTCCCAAGAAGTGCCCAGCTGCCATTTATATTGCAATGTGAAAATGGAAAGTGGAGAATTAAATGCAAATGATGAGAAGGTTACTACTGACACTTACTATTTTGCTGTATTTGATCTGAAAGTACTTTGTCTCCGGTGGAATAACATGGAAATTTATAACTTCGCTTGAAATATTCAGAAGTTTCTGCAGAACAAAATAAGCAGGGTTTTTTCTGCCTTTCATTTTAAGAACAAACATCTATGTTTTAAAATCTTAAGTGACAGTCTAACTGTAATGAATTCGAAGTGCTATCTAGTGAGCTTTGGAAAATAGTTCCTTGACCGATCATTTCCTTCAGTATTGTTCTTATGGGTTTTCTCCCCCTTTGTGTTTGCAAATGAAATAGAAAAGATATTCAGAAAGTGATCAAAAGACAGTGGCCGCATTTCTATATTATGCTTACACTACGGTTTAGAGACACTTTCATGAGCAGGAAGGAGCTACAGCAAGTTTAGAGCTGGCACACCACTTGCTGCCCCGGTCCAAGGAGAAGCTCTGGCAGCATTTTCACTTCCCTTGAATCTTGTTTTGTGTCTAAGGATGGGGGAGAAATCTATTTTTAAATGGATTCAGACATAGATTTTCACGGTTCTGACCAATCGAGTTCAATTCCTAATGAATCACCTCTTGCATCAAATGCTGGCTTATGTCCCAGCCACTTTTACACTATATTACATAAAATATGCAAGAATTGTTTGAAGCTTCAGAGGAACCAGGGTGGAGAATTCACTTCCTGTCAAAATTAAGGAGCAAGACAGGAATTAGAAAAAAATAAATCTGTGTGGATAGGCTTGACATAGAGATTTTTCCCTAGCTGTGTTGTCTAACCCAAGGAATTGTAGTTTACCGGCAGCTGCAACTAGTTTAAACAAGCCAGCTTAATAAACCATGATTTTGAATCTGACAATGGCTTGCTCTAAACCATGTTCCCTTCTATGGATGGCATGACAATTCGAGATCCAGTGAAACAAAAAGCAGATGCTAACAAAGTCCTTTTCCCAACTGTACAGGAGGGTGAGGGGGGAGGATAAGAATGTCCAAGTCCAAGATGCTCTGTGGCTCCGTCCTGCTCATGCACATCTTGAGACTAAACCATGGTTTAGCGTGATGAGCATAGGTGGCCAGTGGGCAATTCCAGGTGTAATTATTTCATTTCAGCCCGCTACCTAACAACACCATTATTACTTACCAGTACTTGCTGGTGATGTTGTTCCATTATATACCCTCCAAAGTGCATGATGGCAGGTTTAGCCTGTATGACATCATTTCTTAGAAGCTTTCTAAATATCTCTGAAAAAAGAAAAAAAGAATGAAAGAAATCAGAAGCTATAATTGGTATACTGAGTCAGATCAGCTGGATCAGAGCTCAATTAAAATTAGCGGTGACTAATGCGTTCCATTTGTTTTAATGAGGCTTAGCTGTGATTAGCTTAGGTAGATCGGTGCCACAGTCTAATCAGTCTACCTTCTTTGTCGAAAAAGCTATCAGGGACCCGCTCTCAACCTGCCCATTGCTATCAGCCCCACCACACTAACCCAGATGTTGTCTTTTTGTAAGTCTCTTCGTTTCCTGCCTGGGCTAAGTGGACAAATGATTTAGCAGCCATTCTGCCTGCATAGCAGCAGTGTATCTCTGGATTGCTTGGCCAACCAGTCAACTTCATTAGGAGCAAGACTGAAGGTTGTTGACCATTCAGGGAGATTAGATAACCTTGGTTTATTTAATAAGCGTTTCCTCTTATTTGTTCGCAAGGAAATGGTATTGTATCAAAGCAAGTATTACCCCGCCCCCCTCCACTATCCAATGCACTGCCCCATTTCTTAGCTTCTTCCAATAAGTCTAAACTTTTAGAAGATACCATATTTTTCGCACCATAGGACGCACTTTTTCCCCTCCAAAAATGAAGGGGAAATGTGTGTGCGTCCTATGGTGCGAGTGCAGGCTTTCGCTGAAGCTGGAGAGCGAGAGGGGTCGGTGCGCACCGACCCCTCTCGCTCTCCAGGCTTCAGGAGAGCCCCACCGCCAGCCCCACAAGCTCGGGGGACAGCGGGGAGGCAGAACGCCGCCATCCTGCTGTCCCCCGACTTGGTTAGAAGGCTGGCGGGGGGAGAAGCCTGCTCCTCCCTGTCGCCAGCCCTGCAAACTCGGGGGACAGCAGGAGAGGCGCAGCGCGCCCTTCCTGCTGTCCCCCGACTTGGCTAGAAGGCTGGCGGGGGGGAGAAGCCTGCTCCTCCCCGTCGCCAGCCCCGCAAACTCGGGAGACAGCGGGAGAGGCGCAGCGCGGCCTCCCGCTGTCTCCCAACATGGTTTGGAGGCTGGCGGAGGGCTTCCTCCTCCCCCAGCCCCGCAAACTCCCAGAGCGATGCCAAAGCTACGCGCAGCTTCGGCATGGCTCTGGGTCCCGTTCTGGGGGAGGGGGAAGCTCGGGCTTCCCCCGCCCCAGCCCCGCGTCTCCAGCCGGGAGAGGGTCGCGGGGGGGCTGCTTTAGCCCCGCGTGCGCTCTCCCGGCTGGAGAGGTGACGCGCGCATATGGCAGGAGCCTCCATAGGCGCGCGTCACCTCTCCAGCCGGGAGAGCATGCACGGGGCTAAAGCAGCCCCCCCGCGACCCTCTCCCGGCTGGAGAGGTGACGCGCGCCTATGGCCGCTGCTCCCTGACCTGCTCTTTGGGGCTGGTGGTGGGCTTCCCCCGCCAGCCCCAAAGAGCAGGTCGAAAGGAACCTGAAGCCTGGAGAGCGAGAGGGGTCGGTGCGCACCGACCCCTCTCGCTCTCCAGGCTTCCAAGGTAGCCGCCTGAACGCACCTTAAACGGCACCTTGTTTTAGAGCGGGAAAAGAAAAGGGGGAAAATTCTCCCACTCTCTGCGCAGCGCTTCCTGCCGCTTCGCTGAAGGGGCGCTGGGCAGAGAGCAGAAGAATTTTTTCCCCTTGTTCTCCCCCCTCTAAAACAAGGTGCGTCCTATTGTCCGGTGCGTCCTATGGTGCGAAAAATACGGTAGTTTTTTTGTGTAAGACCTCCCAATCAACTATAACAGCACAACCTGGATTTCTTGGTAATGAACCTTGCACCCCACCGAAAACAGTTAACATTTGGAAGCACCCAAAGGCCTTCAAAAACCTATAAATCAAAAAGTCCCGCCTGCATAAGAATATACAATCACCTACTGGATTCCACAAGGCGATTGGGGACATCAGTTGCTTCCTTAGTATCATCCACCAGGCTGTCCAAAAGAAGAGACTGCAGTTTCTCAGGGGTTTCTTTGGTGTTGCTGAAGTCTTCGGAACAGGCTGATTTCACCACTTCCATCTTCTTGTGGTTAATACAACTTCCCAGGCATCAAAATGATAATTCCCTGTAATCAAATGCAAATATATAGTAGTAGTACATATGAAAATCCTACATGCACAAACACACTTGTTGCACAAATTCCTAGTTGAAAGTTCAATTCCTGCTGCCATGGATGACACTGTTACACAGCTTGCTGAGCATTTCCAAGGAATCCGCCCCCCCTTAAAACCAACAAATGCTTTATAAATAGGATATTAGATTCATTCATAATGGCCATAGCAACATGCAAATAACTCCACTAATTATACAAACCTACCTGCCCATGTATATCTATGTAATTATTTTATGGCAGGAGAAAAACCCAACAACAATTTTTAATGACACTTCCTTGTTTAGTTGCCTGAAGGTGATTCTCACATGGCATACACAACAAGCAGGGGGCTTTTTACAAATCTGTTCTATAATCCTTCCTTCCCCAAACTCACTCATCTGGGAACAGGGTAGACACTGAACGATATGTCTCAGTTCCCTCAGCAACAGGTTTGTAGAACAAAGTTTAGTGGGGGGCGGGGGGAGGCTTAAACCTTAATAGGAGGCTGAAATCTAGACCCTGTCAGATTACTACATCTCTCCTCAGAGATCTGCAACGGCTACTGGTTTATTACCAGGCCAAATTCAAGGTGCTGCTATTAGTATAAAAACCCCTTAACACCCTGCATCCTGTTTACTTGGAGGACTGCCTCACCAGTGCTATTTTTCGAAAATGAGAGAGGGGTGGTGGTGCTGGAACTCACCATGAACACCTCCCACATTTTCTCAGAATGGCAATGGCACCCACCTGAGAAGTGCCAGAACTGAGTTCTGGCAAGTTTCGGCTGGAAAAAAGCCCTGGCAGTGCTGCCCCCCTCCCCGTATGTGCCTGCTCCAATCTATGGAACTGGCATTTTTACAAGTGCCATATGACATGACAATAGACACCTTTGCTGTTATTAATTCCTACTAAATACATTTCTGTTTAGGGAAGACTACCCAGAAATGTAAACTTGATGTTTATTTAAATATGTAATTCTGGGAGGAATTCAACATAGCACCAACCAGACTGCTGTCAACGCAAGCATTTCTGCTTGACTGATGGAACAAACGGTCCTCTCTTTCCCTGCTGTGCTGTTATTGGGGTTCTCCCAACCCCCCCCCCCCCGAGCCAACTTGGGGCGCACAGGGGAAGGAAAGCGAGGAAAGCCCCACTGAGTCAACCAAGTCCGTGTGCAGGCTTCTGCTAGCAGGACTTGTTAGCTGAATCCAGCCCCTTGTTTTAGAATGCATATTTTTTTAAAAACCTGCTGATTTCTTCCTATACATACATAATACATAAAATGTTGAGCTGCCATTGTGCAGCTCCCATTGGAGTACTGGTAGCACCTCACCACAATCCTGGATTTGCATGAAGTCAGGAAAGGGGATGGGCGGGGGGGGGGGGGGAGAGAGAAGGCAGTTTACCAAATTAACAGACCTAATAAGAAGTCACTCAAAAGAAAGATTAAGGAGAGAATGGGATGTCTTTATAAATTGCATGGAAAAAGAAGGCTTCCAGAGCATCACTTGGTTTAGTGTAGACTAAACCCTACTGGCAATCAGAATGTTTCTCCAAGACTTACCATCTAAATACAGTTATCTGTAAAAAAAAAAAAATTGATTTACTAAGTACGTTCATGGATAGCGGGAAGTCTTGATTCGAATTAAGGAGACAAGCCAAAGCTGTGTAAAGAAGGCTTGTACTCCCTATGTAGAAGTTAATTTGAAAATATTTGTTTTTTGAAGTTAGTTATCTATTTTTTGTTTTTATTCTTTTTTCTGTTTCTTTTCATTTTATTTATGTATAATGGATGTATCTATGAGTATTTGCCATTTCTCAGCAAACAATCTGACACATCAGACACACAAATTAAGGCTTCATCACAGAAATCCAGACAGTAATGTTAATTATAATTGCCAAACTTCATTAACTTTAAGAACCTCATAATGGCTCAAATGCTTTAGAGTAAGTCAACAATCCATAATTCTGTCACATAAAAGGATCACAATTCAGATATACTCTTATGCTTAAGAAACAGGTCCTGACCAAACAAATGTAATGTACAGAAAGTTTATTTCCATCCATCTCAGAATGTTCCAGGAAACGAACATGAGCTGCTCTCAAGGTCCATCTGATTATTTTTTTAGAGTATGATAAATTAATCTCCTAGGGCAATCTTTTAAAAATATCTTAATTTTTCCAACTTCCTCTTCATTTGTTAGACATTAATATGTGGAGTTATAGTAACGGCATTTGAATTCCCTGCTTTAAATAACTTTAGAATGAGTTGTTTACTTAATGAAGACAATTACAAAAGGCAGCAGCAGCAGCTAAGAGGAATTGCAGATCCAGTTGAAGTAAGCAGAGTTATCTAAATGTAAATAGAGCCTGGGGCTTGCCACAGAAAATTAAATAATAAACCGTCTGTTGGGTTCACAAAACATCTGCTGGGCATCTGTCACAGCCAACCCCTTCATGACATCGCAAAACCAGGTGAAGCCTTGGAACAGAAAGGGAGAGAAGAGGAGCAAATCTTTTGGGTGGAACTACATGTTAAACTGAGGACTTTTTTTCCAGCCGAAACTTGTCAGAACACAGTTCCGGCACCTTTCAGGTGGGCGCCATTGCCATTCTAAGAGAACAAGGGAGGCATTCATGGTGAGTTCTGGCTCCTCTTTTCCTAGAAAAATAGCACTGGTTATACTTGACATAAAGTGGACACTGAAACAGCATCCCACTTTCAAATTGGCCCGCCCCGCCCCACAGTACAGTGATACTGTACTGTCACACATTCCCGAGCCGAACTACATAAATGATGGCTGCAGCCAGAAGGGGAATGAGGCCAGCAATACTACCCAAACTGAGGGAGAGGGGAGATGAACTGCTGCTTTTGGTACCAACCCTGTGCTATGTGCTTCTTGCACAACACAGCTTCCTCACCTATCTATTCTAAAATAGGTTGTATGTGCCATATTGGAACATACTGTTTATGGTGGGAAATAAATAGAGAACAATGTACCTTAAAAAATAAAGTATATGAGAACTTGTGTCTAGGACTCAGAAGACCTGGGTTCAAATTCCCAACCAGCCATGAAGGTCTCTGGATGAGTTTGGGCCACACACTCGAGCTCATCTCAACCTCCCTTTGTATAGTAGAATCTCAAGAGAACATGGACTCTTAAAAAAATATAAGGATGGGACAAACTTCCACAGGTATTTCTCGAAGAGTGATAGCCAATCATTTGGGCAAGGACACTATGCAGTATTACAACTCCAATCCACACTACTACAGTGCATATAAAATTCTTGTATCCAGAGGCAGGTGTATCTTTAGCTAGTAACAGGGCAGCACAGAAGAGAAAGGAACAATAGCAGGCCATTATCTAAGGCCACAGGACCTCTTTCTCAAGCACCCTTGTTGAAGTGCACTACCAACACCCCTGCCCCTTATGGCACCCATGCCACAGGCTGGTCACCCGTACTCGACAATCTGCTGCCTGAAGCAGTAGACATGTATGGCCCTCAAACTAACATTTGCGCCATGTTGGCAACCCCTGGGTGTTGTCTGCAGTTGCTCATGTAGAAACTCACTACAAGCCGAGTTAGTGGTTAAGGAGGCCGATGAGGCCTGAGCCTGCATAGAGAAGCAACCCAATTCTCCAGGAGCTAAAAAGGAACACATGCCAAATATTTAGTCTATAATGCACTGGGCAGTGGGATACCAAGGGTGGCACTAAGGGGGTGTCAGGGTGGCATAAATGACTATCAGGCTGTGGGAAACTGGTGTCATCGGTGGATCAAATCCTTCAGTTATGTTGAATTAAACTAAAAAGTTTTAATTGGATTCTGAAGAAACACGCAATTAATTGTTCCTGTTCTAAATGTTATGATGCGGCTTATGCAAACCGTTATTTTGAATAATGCCTTTTAAGAGGACACTAGGAATGAGTTTGTGGAACTAAAAGGGGTGGGAAGCAGCCTGAAAAAAGTTTGGGAACCATTGCATTGCACCCTAGAATAGACAATACTGGGCCAGATGGGGAAAGAGTTGCAATGATAACAACAACAACAACAATAACAACAAACCCACACCCTCGTCCGCTGCCTCACGCAGGGGAGTTTCTGCTCTGACAATGAATCCCCGGGCAAGCAACAGCCTGCTTCGCTTGCAACCTGCTGGGCCCCCAGTGTAAACCTACCAGCCCTTCCCTGGCTCTTCTGGGCTCAAGGAGGGACCTACCGTGCGTGCGGGTCACTCCACGCAGCCCAGGGCCAGCCGGGGGAGCCGGGTGGGCAGTGGGGGGCTGCGCGGGGAAGGGGCATGGGGAGGGCGAGGGGAGCAAAAAGAAGGCAAAGAAGGCGGCGGCACCCGCCCTTCCCCTCCGCACCGAGCTTGTCCCTCCACCTCCGTTGCTAAGCCGGTCGCCAACCCGCCGTTCCGAGGCACACAGCACGCGGCGGACCGTGCCATTCTCGGCCGGGGGGAGTGGGGAAGCGTGGAAGGGAAGCCCGCCAGGCAGCAGAAGGCTTTTCTATCTTCCCCACGGGTTAATGCTTCAAGCTGTAGCTTGAAGTTCCTTACAAGCAAAAAAACCCTCGTGCTTGCTACCTCGGAAAGGGTTTTCAAGACAGAGGAGGCTGTACCATTAGTTGGAGCAGGATAGTGAAGTGAGTTTGGAAGGGATGATGGGAAAGACATGGGTTTCTCCTCCGGCGCTTGTACTTTTGGAAGCTGCTTTTAATGTCGTGCGTTGTTTTCATTGTAATTATTGGTATGGTTTCAATAGATTAATTCTTTCCATGGCTAATTGCTTTTAATGTTTTTTTTTTGGTGTGTTTTTAGCAGTACACTTATTCTTATCTGTAAATTGCCTTCCAGCATGTTAGTGGCTTTATTTACCGGGCTTAATTTGAACTGACTAGCAGCCGCTCTCTGGGGTTTGGGGGCAGAAGTCTTTTCCCTATCCGACCTGGAGGTGCTGGGGATTGAACCTGCGTCTTCCTGCGTGCAAAGCAGATGCTGTCCCAATGAGCTGTGGCCCTTCATCCGTCAGAGGTGAAAGGCCAGGTCCATGCTCAGCCGCAGCAGTTATGTGTAATAGTAGTATTCATTCCTTATATTCCAGGGTTGCCTCTGCGATTCAAAACCAATTCCAGAATCTAACTCTTGGACAGTATGCAACTAGATAGATCAATTGTCTGACTTGGCATATGGTAGCTTTTGATGCTTCCAGGCATATCAGCTGCCAGCATCTGCACACCTAGGATTAGAAGGCAAAACAGGGGTTTCCAGGGTTGGTCAGATTATATTCCCCCCAACCCCTATTTTAGGCATTAATTATTGCAAGTATTGTAGCTCCAGGGACCCTGGAAGCTTGTCAGAGCTTCTCTGATTATCAGTAAGAATTGTAGGGATTTTTCCATGTAATACAGCTTGCCCATCAATCCCGATTTCCGTTTGCAACCTTTCCCTGATATATAAGAGGTTGTTCAGTTGATGAAGGCCCCAGCTGGGCCCAGAATCCTTTGCAACATGCAGATGATCCACAGCAGACCCTCAGGGTCTGACTGATGTAAAAAGCATTCATTGAAGGCATAAGGTTTGCAAAACCACTGCACTAGAAGAAAACAAACACGCACCTTTAAAAGTTATGTGCAACCGTCCCCCACCTTGCTTCTACATGTAACTGTGATATAATAAGCAGTTTCTTAGCTGCATGTTATATCAATGCCGGATTTACATATAAGGTAAACAAATTATAGCATAGGGCCCCACTCTCTTGGGGGCCCCCAAAAAAAAAATTGCAGGGGGGGGAAAAAACCTGGATGTACATTTCCAAAATTTAAGATAAAAAACAAATAGAATAAAACCTACATGCAGCAACAGTGTTTTGTGTGGTGTAGGCTCCTATGATGTAAGTAATCAACACAAAAAACTGACAATTTGTTGTTGACAAAGGACAGCTGGACATATAAAGGGCTCCATTCCCTTCAGTAGCTCAGGGCCTCATCAAACCTAAATCCGGCCCTGTGTTATATGCATGACCTGGAAGTTCAAAACAAGCAAGAGGAAGGCGCCTTGCTCCCTGTAGTATCTGACGATGATCTTACAACCTGAAGGTGGAACTGCTGCCTCATATGCCACCTTATAACAGAAACACTTCTGACTATTATGATGCATCATTGCCTTTGCCAAGGGGACATGGCTGGTGCTTAATAGCCAGCCATAGCAATCTCAAGCAAACAAAAGTCTCATTATTTTGTTAGTAGACTACCTGTCTAATTCAAAAATGAAACACAAATGAGAAAGTTAAGAAAAAGGGCAATGAAAGGTAACAGGAAAGGAACTGTGTTGCTGCAGGACATTGTAATGGCGAAGATACAAGCAGGCAAAGCAGGTTAAAATTCTGCCAATGGAGACGGAATCTGTTGTCCTGTTCCTTCTCTCAAATACCTGATCTCTGGAATTTTCCAAAGGGCTTCATGGCTTGGGGTCAAGAGGAGAGAATGGTCTTGTATTCAGGTCTGGCTTAAGTGTGCTTCCTATTTAGGCACCTGGTTGGCCACTGTGAGAAGAGGAGGCTGGACTAGATAGACCATTGGCCCAGTCCAGGGGGCTCTTGTTAGATTCTTTTGTTAAATGCAGGGCAAACATTGCAGAAAGGTGAAGCGGGTCACCAGATGTAGGAGATGAACTCCTACAGTCATTGACCACATCACTAGCTGTCTCATGAACCATTCCTCTGCACCAGATGGAAGAAAGGTACTTTGCCAATACGTATGTGTCAGCGCTGCCTCTAGGTCCCAGCTCACAGAGGACCAATGCTAGGCTGTAGTAATGTACAAAAGTCTTTATTGAAGTTCAGTTTCCATTTCAAAGCCACAGCGTGCAGCCCTACGTCTTAAACCCTAGATCGGCGAAGTCCCGTCTGAGTCTCCTCCCCTATGACACCAGTTTAAGATCCTAGCCCTGCTCCACCTTTTACGCTGCTCTCTCCTCCTCTGGGTCCTCCTGCCCGCTGGGGCATTGCCCTTTCTGGACTCTTCCGATGCTGAGTCGCTTAGCTCCTCCCCCTCCCTCCGGCGGGCTTTAGGACCCGGTTCCCAATCCTCATTCTCTGCTGTCCCGCGCTCCTGTACATTTGAACTTGCCTCTCGCGCCAGCCCAGTGACCTTTCTCCTAACCGTTACAGTACTTCGGTCACTGCTTCCCTCTTCCGGGACACTGGCCGGATCTGACCTCTCCTCCGTTGTCCGACTTTCTGATGGAGGCGTGGTCAGCCCTGCCTTATCTTCTCTCCCTGGTGGGGAATGCACTGGCCCCGATCCTTGGGATTCTTCCCCCCCACTCTGCTCTGGTGGGGAAGCTGGTCCTGATTTCCAGCTACTGCTCTGGGAGTCCCTGCTGCCCCCTTGCTCCTGGGGCATTCCCCTTGGGAACCCCCTACCCCTGGCCACTGGCGCCCCCTTCTGTGAATCTTCCGATTCGCTGGAGAGGCTCATGGAATCCCTCGGTCCACTGTCCTCTTCTCCTACGCTCCCCTCGGATTCTTCCCCTTCGCTCTCCATCTCCTCTCTTCCCTGTGCCTCTGCTCCTGAGCCCCTGACAGTATGTGAAACTTTCATGCACCAGTTGTGTTGTGCAAGGCAGAAGAATTGCCACAAACCAGGCCTTTTAAAAGTTGAGGGGGACAACAGGGATTTTACAGGGCTAGCTCTTCCATTGGGCAGAGCTGGGCAGCTGCCTCATCTGCTAAGGCATGCAGAGTGGACAGAGTGTTGTGTGAGCCAGACAGCTTGCCCTGTGCCTTTTAAGCTAGTCTGCTGCCCTGAGGTGCAGTAAAGAATGCTGTCCTGTTTAAATTAGTCCAACTGCCAGATTGGTTATCTTTTCAATATGGAATCGGGGTGATGGAAATCACCATCTTGTCCTTTGCGTGACACATCAAAATGTTTTGGGCTGGCCAGACAGGGAAATTGCTGGAGCACAGTAGTTCTGCAGTTTACTAATGTAGTTCTGGATTCTTCAGAATACCTGAGTGAGCAAATCATCTCAGTACCTACAGATGTTGATAATATTAGCCCAAAGTATATTTAATATGGTCTTGTAGCATTATAAGAAAAATAATGCTTCTAATTTAATTCTACATTAGCCTTTCCTTTTTTTTCTTTTGCATTTGTTGTATTGCTGCACAGTGATTAACATTTGTGGCAGATCAAATATCAGAGATGCAGGCAGGTAAAACATTCTAGAGTGCAATATCCCCTTCCTGGACATAGCTACCCTTTTTTAAATGGGCTACTTGGGCAGCAATCCTGCTTGCAATTACAAAAAGGATATGACATATACAGTGGTACCTCGGGCTAAGTACTTAATTCGTTCCGGAGGTCTGTTCTTAACCTGAAACTGTTCTTAACCTGAAGCACCACTTTAGCTAATGGGACCTCCTGCTGCAGCCGTGCCGCTGGAGCACGATTTCTGTTCTCAGCCTGAAGCAAAGTTCTTAACCCGAGTTACTATTTCTGTGTTAGCGGAGTCTGTAACCTGAAGGATATGTAACCTGAAGCGTATGTAACCCGAGGTACCACTGTACCAAATATAATCAGTGCAAGCCAGCAAGATCGGGGACTCAGATCTGTAGTCAAATTTCACACTTGATAATAAGCATGTGTGTTCAAGAGTTGGAGGCATGAAATGCATAATCTGTATATGTTTGATTTTGGTTGAGGGCTCTGAAATGTTTTTACCAGGTTATAACTCTGCCCTCCCCCCAAAAGTCAATAATACAAGGATGCAGTTTTGTGCACCATTACTTAGATGTGTAAGTCTTGAATAAATGTGATTAGGCATGGGCTGCACCTGTGGCAGCTGTTGCCCTACTTTTTACACTAGATCAATATAGTTGTCACCATATGTAGCTTCCAGGGAGTACTTGCATCCCTACCCACGTGTGTGTGAACAATGAATCATATTCCATATACCCACCCACTGAAGCTTGCTCCTACTAAAGCTCCACAGGAGTGGAGCTTTCATTTCCATTGAAGTTAGTCTCTCTCCATCAGTTTTCCTTTGTGTTCTCCGGTCATCATTCCAGGCAGACATTAGCAGAGCCGTTTTGGTCAGCTTGAATCCCATTGTGCAAAGCTCTCCCCCCACCCCATCCCACTAGAGGTTTTTTTTCCTGTGTGCTCACCTGCTTCCTTCCAGTCTCCAGGATATTAAATTCTCTCCCCCCCCCCACCTTGGCTCCTGTGACATCTGTGCCAGAACTTTTCTTGCTGCCCTTACCGTGGGAACGTAAAAGATTGACCTTTCCTTGCTCAAGTGCAGCGATAACAATGAGTAATGAAAGGGGGCACGGGTGACGAAGATATCTGGGACATGGACTGCAGAGTTGCCTGCAGTGCAAGGTGTGTGTCAAGCATCCTGCTTCAAAGAAGCACCAAGAGCCCTCCTGGGACTCAGTAACAGAAGCAACAGCAGTGGCGAAAGATGAGGCGAGCTCAGGAACCCGCGGAAACAGACTGAGAGAACCTGCTGAGGATTGCCCATTGAAATGACTTCTGATCCTGCACCTGGGAGATGAAAGAGACAGACAACAGCTGAACATGTGGACCATCGTAATAATAATCCTTTCCTCTTCGACACTAACTGTAAGTAACCAAAGAGCCTTGTATTATTGTTTTGCTGCAAACGCACAGAAGAGCCCATCCACTGAAAAGGGAAAGGGGGAGAAATTTGTGAGAGCCTGGTTGATGCACTAAGGTTATGATCCTATATATATACATACGATTCTGCAAGAGTAAGCCCTACTGAACACCAAGGCATTTTCCTTACTGAATAAACAAAGCACTGTGGGATAAAGCTGGAAAAATTCTGAGCTTCATTCCCCAAGGAGAGGACATGAAACTCCCTAAAAACTTGTATGTCCCATACAAAACATTCTGATGCATCAGCAAAGCAGTGAGATGATAGGAAAAGTGTGGTTTAGAAGAGAGATTAGAGTTTAGGTATTTTAGGGGAGCATATTCACACTGGCAGCTTCAATTTAGGAATGCATGAGATTTTCCTTGGGAAAAGTTTCTTTCCCTAAAGGTGTGCTCAGTGGAAAAGTAAACTTTTCAGACCACGTAGCACAGTCTTGTCCTCAAATAGTTTCTGTGTGCTATGAGGATTAGAATGTTTAAGTGCTGTGCATATGCAGAGGGTATTAGCTGAATGGATAGTCTCCCGATTTGTTCAGTCTATAAACGTAAGTTTTATGACAGCTGCTTTCTTTATCTTCATAAACCATATTGAGACAGCTGCTGGTTAAAAGCATATTTGCTTATGTTTTATATAATCATTATTGATTGTAACTGATTTACTAAATTATATGAGAAATAAATAGCTTTGTTGACATACACCTGTTCAAAATTTTATTTCTTGCTTGTTTGTTTCCATAATGCAATGTTGTTCATTTGGGGCTAGAGGAATAAATGTCATGTGGAGACTAGCAAAACATTTAAAAAACCCCAAAAACAAAATTTAAAATATATAGAGTTTGTAATTAAACTTTTTTTAATCAATCCATTTCAAATATTTAAAAAATGTGGTATCCAATATTATTTAAGGATCGTGTAAAATTATTGCTCAAAGTACAACAGTGTATCAGACTATTAGTTTGGAAACTAGGGTGTTATTTGACCTGTATAACCAGATTTTCATATTTGCACACAAATTTCCGCCAATTAAGTTGCTTAGCTTAAAACCATAGCTAGACCTGTTGTCACAATAGGAAGGCATGACTTCCACAGGTTGCCTTTGACTTGTGTGATTATAACGTCTTACATTTGTTTTAAATATGATGTAAAAAGAAGTAGCTATTTGGCACCGATTTCCTGAGATAAAAACAACCTATGCAGAGCCTATGTCCCCCCCCCCCCCCCGCCCATCTGCAGAATTATGAGAAATTGGCACATGACTGAGCATGGATTAGCCATGCTGCTTGGGATAATAGGTGCACTGAATGAGTGATTCCACTCAAATCTCTCTTCTGGTGTGCACACACCACGGCCACATACACCCTAGAGGTCTAACAATTCAGTGTTCAAAGTGCTTCACATATATTACCTCAGCAGTTCTTACTGCTGCAGATGGAGGAGAGCTGAGATTAAGGATACATTAACCCTCCCATTAGGGGACGTGGGTGGCGCTGTGGGTAAAACCTCAGCGCCTAGGACTTGCCGATTGCATAGTCGGTGGTTCGAATCCCCGTGGCAGGGTGAGCTCCTGTCATTCGGTCCCAGCTCCTGCCCACCTAGCAGTTTGAAAGTACAATTAAGTGCAAGTAGATAAATAGGTACCGCTTTCTAGCGGGAAGGTAAACGGCGTTCCGTGTGCTGCTCTGGTGCCGGTTCGCCGGAGCAGCTTCGTCACGCTGGCCACGTGATCCGGAAGTGTCTCCGGACAGTGCTGGCTCCCGGCCTCTAGAGTGAGATGGGCGCACAACCCTAGAGTCGGACACGACTGGCCCGTACGGGCAGGGGTACCTTTACCTTTTTAACCCTCCCATTTACAGTGCTCTCGCTGCATTTCCAGTGTTGGGTTTCTAATCTGTGTTCATAGAATGCTGTGCGAAATCCATATCCATGCTGTACTTTGTTACACAACTTTGATGTGCTGTTTCACATCACACAAGTAGCTGTGAACACATTTGCATGGAGTAAAGACACGAGAAAGCCCCCTGGTGTGTACACAGACAGAAAAGAATCTGACACAATTGAAGCCAAGCTGCTATGCACAGCTGGGTGGTAATGTGAAAGCATCCTAAAAGACAGTGGCTTCCCTGAGGGAATTCATTGCTGAAACAAGATTTGAAGCAGGACTTCTTGACATATGTCTTACAGGCTTATCTACTACAGAACATCAGCTGTGCCTCATTTACTCTCTATAACTTTAAAAAAAAATAAAAATATTTGTTTTAATTGAAAATACTTCAATAAAACATAAAGTGATACAGAAAAAAGGAAAAGTGAGGGGGAGAAAAAGAACAACAAAAATATATCTAAAAGTGATACACAAACACACAAATGGAAAAGAAGATACTCCCTTATAGTCTTATTATCCTAATACTTAGGTAAATGTTAATAGCCTACTGCATTCTGTATAAACTCATTCCAAATGTTATCATATTTATCGAAACAGAGTCTGCGCCTATAAGCAGTCCGTGCATAGGTTGCGAGTGATGTCACATCGCCAACCCATTGATTAAAGGGTATCATATCTTTACTTCTCCAGTTCTTCAATATCAAGCTCTTGGCCACCATTAGGGCGTGCAGGATCCATTTTTGTTGTCCTGTTTTTAATTTCCATAGTTCAATAGAATATTCGCCACTGAAAGATTTAACTTTTTCTGTACAGTCATAGCTACACAGTCCAGCACCTTCTCCCAAAACTTAATAACTATAGAACACTGTACAAACATATGTTTCAGGAAAGCATTGTCCTTCTCACATTTCCAACACTGAGCTATCTTAGCTTATTCCCTTTTTAAAGGAATCCTGGCTGCCTGCAGGAGAGCTGTGCCCTTACCTTTTTCAGTCATGTTGCTTGAGCTACTTTTTAAAGCGCCCCCTTGTTATTTAGAATGGCAGACTCAAGCTGAACCCATTATGCTGGAATAATAGAACTGTAGAGTTGGAAGGAACCATAAGGGTCATCTAGTGCAACCCCCTGCAATGCAGGAATAATTTGTCCAACATGGGGCTCAAAGCCATGATCCTGAGATTAAGAATCTCATGCTCCACCGACTGAGCTATCCTAGCTGACCAAAATACGCATATGCTTACATTTTCTGACATGTTTATATCCAACAAGGCAAGGTAAAAATCCCCCTCTCTCATTGGAACTCATCTGGTTTGGAAACAAAACAGAGCGATCAGACTATTTTAAGTCATGGCTTGGTGTGTGTGTGTGTGTGTGTGTGTGTGTGTGTGTGTGTGTATTCTGGTTTATTTTCCATTTCAGAGCTTGGACACATAGTTCTCAAAGCATGTAACGGGGCTTTCTAGTGACACGCAGGTGGCTGTGAGGGAATTAACATGCTCTGTCTACCCTGCTGAGGCATTTTTCCACCAAAGATGGTTCCAAGCTCTATTCTATGTCTGCAGACAGAAAGGAAGCCTTTTTTTGTACTTGCTGTCTTCCAGAAAGCTCCCTCTTCTAAAATGCAAGGCTAGTTGTCAAGACTGTTGAGAATGTGGCTGTCAGTTCAACTTTCCTAGCCAAGTGTCATGGTTCACGATGAGTAATAGTTCAAATAATTAAGGCCCAATGTCAGGGGTCAGCAACCTTTTTCAGCCATGGGCCGGTCCACCATCCCTCAGACCATGTGGTGGGCCGGACTATATTTTGGGAGAAAAAAATGAATGAATTCCTAAGCCCCACATATAACCCAGAGATGCATTAAAAGGACACATTCTACTGATGTAAAAACATGCTGATTCCCGGACCGTCCGCGGACCGGATTGAGAAGGCGATTGGGCTGCATCTGGCCCCCAGGCCTTAGTTTGCCTACCCCTGCCCAATGTCATGAGCCATGGTTGTGGATGAGCAGGCCAACCATCCCCACCGTTTTGTTTCCTTTTCCTAGTGAGGGCCCAAGAGTACACCTTCCTTCTAGGTGTGATTGTGCAAAGTTTGAACCCTACCCTCCCTATCCTAGTTTTAGGCAATTGCAAATTTGTGTGTTTTTAGATTACACCCCTGCTCTTTGTCAGGCTTCTCCGGAATGTGAAGCAAAGGGACACCTTCCCTCCTGTGTTTCCATCTTCGCCTTGAGTCAAGTACTGTCACAAATAAGTTAGGATAAATATTATGATTTCCATGCTGAGTGACTGACAGGTAAGAGAGGATCTCCCCTCCTCCTGTCATTGCTCAAATGACCAGCCAAAGAAAAGAAAAAAGCCCTTAAAAACGCAAGAAAATAAACCCGAGGACTATGTGTCCTCTGTAATCTATCAGATATATCCCACCCCTTCAAACTGCCCCCTGAGTGCGACAGCCTCTTTGGCACTTGCCATAGGGACCAGTCCAGGCCATCTGAACATCTTATGGTTTAAAACTGTACAGATTACAGTCAGGCAGGTTGTAAATCTTTTTTTAATAAATAATAAATTTAGGCTATATTCCTAACCAGGAGGTGATATGTTCAACCTATAGGCAGATTTATGCAAACTTAAGAAATGAGCTGACCAAAATGCATACAAATAATCTATTTCAATGTATTTAGTCAACTTCCAGCCCTTCTTTATGGGCCAAGGCTCAAATGAAACCCCAATAAGAGCAGTAGCCTGGTTTGTAGCATTTAATCTGTTTACCTGTTGCTTTCCTGTGTCTGTCACTGCTAACTGGAGACCTTTCTAACACTGATGAAATGTATGCTGTCTGCAGTTAACACTGGCCAGTTTTGGAATGGTTGCTATAGCTGAGCAGGACTGGCTTTTGTTAAGACTGAAATGGACTTTCCCCATTTTGATTTGCTGTGTGCAGAAAAGAACAAAAGAAAAGAGCGGGGGGTGGGGTGGGGGAATGGAAATTCCACACATTTGTTATCCTGAATTTCAGCAGGGCTGTTCCTGTCTAGGTTGCCTTTTCTGCTGCCAGCTGTGAGGGATTTCCCTTCTTCTTCTCTCTCTTTTTTATGTGCATAGTTATCCTGTTCCAATATTTTTCTCCCAATTTTTTTTATTGATTTTCCATATATATATAAACTAACAAACAAACATAAATCTAAAGTATAATAATTCCATTTTTCTTTACATTGTTGGGTGACTTCCTCGACTCCCCCAGGCTGATTTTCAATGTATATCATTGTAACAGTTTTACAAAACTATTTTCACATCTAATTTACTTACTCAATTAACATCTTTCTTTCTTTTCATTTTTACTTTAAACATATTATTCTATAGCATCACTTATTTAAATCCTAGGCCAATCTGGTACCTGCACGTATTTCTATCTTAGCATATTTAGCTAAATAGTCTTTAAATTTCTTCCAATCCTCTTGGGTACTCCTCCTCCTACTGGTCACAGACTCTTCCGGTCAGGTCGGCTAGCTCCGAAAATTCCATCATCTTCATCTGCCATTCCTCCATTGTTGGTACTTCTTGTAATTTCCAATTTTTGGCCAACAAAATTCTAGCAGCAGTTGTGGCATTCAGAAACAATCTAACATCTTTCTTGGGCATGTTCTAATATTTTTTGAATGGCAAATGGCAAGGGTTCATTCATTTGAAATTTTTTTTTAATTATTTTTTTTGAAAGGCAATCGAAAGAGCAGCAGACCAACAAATCCTGCCGAACTGGCTGGGTTACCTTGGTATCGTAGCCCGATGTGTTAATGCAAGTTTACAATGTACATTAGATTAAAAGCATTAGATAAACGTGCAGATAGCATGGAATTTGCTCAAAGCAGTGCAAATCAAATATGTGCTAAGGGGAAACAAGGATATCCCGCTGTTATAGGACAAAGCCCCAGTGTGCTTTCGGCTATACCTGCTGCAGGTCGTGGGTGGCTAATCTGGGGTGGCTTTTGTATAAACTCCCTCTAATTCATGAACATATCTTTTCAGTGAAAGAAGCTGACTTAAGCCCTTTGCAATCTAACCCTGATGACATAGACTTTTTTTGTCAACATGGAACTGGTGTAGTTCAGCTGCTTTCACTGAAATCAGTGGCTTGGGAGAGCCCCAAGGACCAGAGCCAGAGACCTGGAGGGGCTGCATTTGATCCCCAGACCCGAGGTTCCCCACTCCTGCTCTAGTGAGTTCAAAATGAGCTCAGAATGGTAGGCAAAACTCCAAAGGGCATTCTCTGATTTTAACATGCTGCACTCTTAGGAATCCATCTATTTCTATAGCTGTAACCTGCCCATAAACCTTTATGTGGATGTTTTGTAGGGTGTGTGTTTGGCTACTGACCAATAAAAGAGCAAATGCTTTCTCAACTAGCAGGTCAGAGCCTTTATTTCATCATGTGAAATCATGAAAATTATGACAACAGAAGAACAACTCTGCAGCTTGGTTCTCTCTAAGGAAGAAGTGAATGCGACAACTGGAAATGAATCACTCCGGAGTTCAGGTAAAACTCTGTGTGTGTGTGTGTGTGTGTGTGTGTGCGCGCACGCACGCGTAAGTAAAAATTAGGCTGATGTTGTAGCCATAGGTTCACTTGTGGGACTCATTTCCAAAACAGAGATTGCAGGCTAGGAAAGTCCCAGTCATTAGAGATACCAGGATATGCATCAAGGATTCTGGAATTAAGAAGCAGCTGTTTCTTTTTGTCGTCATCGTTTTTGATAGAAAATTAGACTAATTTCAGCCTCGTTTCGCTCACATCCTGCTTTTGTGCTTGTTGTATAATGTTTGAAAAAGGAAGCTCCAGTTTCAAAAATTTCAGTGTTGCATGGAATCAAATCTAGTGTGCTCAGAGAGTACAGTGGTACCTCAGGTTACATACGCTTCAGGTTACATACGCTTCAGGTTACAGACTCTGTTAACCCAGAAATAGTGCTTCAGGTTAAGAACTTTGCTTCAGGATGAGAACAGAAATCGTGCTCTGGTGGCGCGGCGGCAGCAGGAGGCCCCATTAGCTAAAGTGGTGCTTCAGGTTAAGAACAGTTTCAGGTTAAGAACAGACCTCCAGAACGAATTAAGTGCTTAACCTGAGGTACCACTGTATTGTATTTAGTAGCTAGACTAAAATATTTCCCCCTACTGTGGTGTCCACAGAGACCTGGGTGAGTGAATGTGGGTGTGCATGTTTCAGGTGGGATAGGGAATGGTTGACTTCTGGGAAAGAGATTTCAGAACAATGGCTGGTTGAAAGGTAGTATTGATCTGTTTCCTCCTGGTCTTGATTAATGACGTTTTATTAATATAGTCATTTCTTAAATAAACAACAGTGTCCTTGCCCTTCCTGTTTATCAGTGAGGTGAAGTCTGGTGATAGCCATCCAGTGGGTCTGTGGGAACCTTTGACATTAATGGCCCTGTCTGTCATCTATCTGCCCCCCCCCCACTACGCTTTATCTCTATATGCCATTGGCATCACGGTGGTCCTCTGTTAGGAATGACAAATGCCTACTTCAGAAGATATGTATATGGGGTACAATAATATACAATTGAACAAGATCACTTCTCCTCCCTTTTCCCAGCACACTCATCACAGTTTCCTTCTCAAATGCTCCTGGAACTGCCTGATTAGTGCCCACTTGTCTTAGTTAATGGATGCCTGTAGGCTGCCAATTCCCGTGGTGTCTGGGCTCTACATGAAGCAGACCCAAGTAGTCTAAAACAAAGTATGAGCATGTGAAGATGCAGAATAAATAAAAGGAGCCCTTTGTATTTTTGCACCAGCTGGAAAACACTTGTAGAGTTGGGTGGTGGTGGTGGCAGCAGCAGAGGGAATGATACGAAGCGTTGCCATACATCAGGCATTGCTGCGTGATACATGGTAAGTTTTTCCCTTCCTTGTAGCACCTGCAGTGCCTAGATGATGCCAAGTGGGCTGCTCAGATTAGTTTGCAGTGAGTAGAGCTGCCATCTAGCCCATCCACATCATCTCAAGCACTGATGGCCAAAATTCTGGGGTTTGCTCAGAGAATCAGCCAAACTGATTTTCCAGCTAATCCATCAGAAGCAAGGAACCTCAATAGAGGAAAAGCTGCTCTGGACAGAAGTGGGGTGTGTGTGTGTGTGTGTGTGTGTGAAAGAGAGAAAAATGATTGCTAATGCCTGCACAAATCTGGGAGATTTAAACTTTGAGTTTCCATCACAATTTGTGACAGCCCTAGAGAAGCCACAAGCTTTCCCAGAAGATAAGATACTGATCATCTCCACTATAGGCGTAACAAATGGAAAATGAGGCATAGAAATGTACTTAAAGCAGGGTTGAGGAACCTCAGGCCTGGGGGTCAGAATGTGGTAATTCCTCTTCTTCGTCTGGATGGCGTGAGGTATGTAACTTTTGTTGTTGTTCTTGACTCCTAGACAGATGCCTTGGAATGTGGGATAATATAACCTGCTGGCTGTCTTCTTCCATTGGGCAAACAGTTAGCGTTCCTTGCCCCAAAGCCTTCCAAATGGTAACTGGGAAAACAGGTAAAACTTAAAACATAACACTTCCATAGGCACTGTCTGATGCCAGGCTTTCCTTGTACCCTGTCAAGGATTAAAGGCTGAGTCCTCTGTAACACAGGCTAGAATATGTCATGTACTGTTTTTCTAGGGAAAGTAGAATCTTACCTAGAATCTAGGAGCTGCTTCCAGAAATGTCTGATGCTGCTATCTTAGCCTTGCACAGAGTTATTATTACTATTATTAATTAAATTTATATACCACCCTTCATCCAAGGATCACAAAGGAAAAAAAAGAAAGAGGTAGAAACGTCACAGACCAAGAGCCCTTCTGGGGCTCGGCTTAACTGATGTTGCTGGATGTCCCATAAGCTGATTGGCATCAGGAGGCATAGCAGGTTTCGGCATTTGCTCCTTGCCTATTCCCCTGTGGGGCAATTGCTGTTCGCCCCAGGCAAGAAGGTGAACAGTAAATTCCTCTCGGGATCCCATTCGGACCAGAGTGTGAATTCTGTAAATGTTACTTTATGTTGGCCTTTTCTTTCTGTGACGTCAAGCAGAATTTGACAAGTGGCACAACCTATTTGGGTTTTAGAAATGTCATTCCTAGACGAATCCACCATCTATCATGGGCAACTGGTTGTGGTGGTTGTATACATTATCTCTGGATTGATAGGCAGTATGGCACTGAACACCAGCTGCTGGGGAGCCAGAATGGGAACGAAGGCTATTGCCTTCATCTCCTGCTTGTCAGGGTTCCCAGAGGCACCTGGTTAGCCACTGTGTGCAGCAGGATGGTGATTCAGATGGATCTGTAGCCTGAATCATCTTCTCATGTTCTTGTGCCACACATGGAGAGAATTTGGACCAAGATCAGGGCTCAGATCCCAACAATGAAACTTTTTAGGCTTCCTATCTGCAAAATGAGAAAAATAATGGGCTGCCCGCAGAGTGCTTCTGAGGAAACTGCTTGTTCATATAGATATAGATATGGATCTATAAACACACAGATAGAAGTGGTAATTTCCCCTTCTGGTCCATGGGAATAAAAATGAAGCATAATATAAACAAGGAAAGACGGCTCCTGCCTGATGTATTTGTTCTGTGGTGTTTTCATGGAGCCACAGTGAAGGGTTGCTTCGGATGGTGATTAAGATCAGTGATAAGCTAAAAACATTAAAACCCTGCATATTTGGGTAGTCTTCTCTAGGAAAAAAATGTTTTTAGCAGGCACCGAAAAGAGTACAGTCAATTGAAGGTGCCTGCCTGATGTTAATGGATGGGGAGTTCTAAATAGTGGGAGCTGCCACCCTAAAATACTGATTTGCTACAAATGGGTGTTATGTGGCACCTTTGCAGTGCCAGTTCTGCAGATTGCAGCAGTTGAGTGGACATATATAGGGTAAGGTAAACTGTCTCTTAAGGGCTTTATTTTCTAATAGTAACACCTTGAACTTGACCCAGCAGCAAATTGGCAACCAGTGCAGATCTCTGAGCACAGGTGTTATATGCAGACAAGGACTCACTCCTGTCAGCATCACGTTGCACCATTCTGCATTAACTGCAGCTTCTGGATCAAGCTCAAGGGAAGCCCCACATAGAGTGCATTGCAGTAGCCCAGTCTTGAAGTAACCAATGCGCGAACTACTGTGGCTACGTTTTCCTGGTGCAGGAACAGTTGTAGCAGTTGTACCAGTTGCAGCTGCAGAAAGGTGCTTCTAGCCACCAAGGTTACCTGAGCCTCCATCGACAATGCTGGATCCAGAAGCACCCTTTCTGGGACTGGCAAGTGTGTATCTGGGCAGGGGGCGGGTGGAGTCTGACTCGGGAGAGGGGGGCAATGGTTTGTGGGGACCTGTATCAGCCAGGAGGCAATAATCAGAGGCGGGTGGAGGCTGGTGGAGCACCAGATGGGTTGGAAGAAGAGGAGGAAGAGGCAGGTCAGGCAAGGGAAGGGCCCACCTGCTTCCCCACCCTCTCCTGCTTCCCAGAACAAGGAGGGAATTGAAAAGGGATGAGCAGAGGAAGATTCCATGCAAGCAGAGTCTCCAGCTGCGTGTATGCAGTCCGTCAGAGGAAGTTACATAAACTGGCAGAGGAGGAGTGGTCCTCTGTTGCTGCAACTGCTCCCCAGAGCATGGAACTGTAGAGGTGACAGGAATCACTTAGCCACAGAACCCCTGTCTTGCCAGGATTCAAGCTCTTCTGGTTCTTCCTCGTCCACTTCACCACTGCATCTCAGGACTGCACAACCTCTCCCAATTCAGGTGTTATGATTCAGCACCTTAACAGCCTGCTTGAGAGGGTCTGGAAAAGGGACAACGAGCAGCTTGTTGCCTGATCGCTGGGAACACTGCAAAGCTGCTTTGGACTACAACTCTCTCAACTCCGCTGGCTGGGGCTGAGGCGGATGGAAGTTGTTAGTTCCAGAGCAGCTGGAAGGACCAGGTCAGGGAAGACGGACAGCCTCTCCCACCAGCTGCCTGCAGATGGAAAACTCAGCCGCTAGAGGGAGCTGGTAAAATTGAAACAACTCAGCTCTTGGCTGTTTTGATTTGTTATGCTCGCTCTGGGCTTTATTGCTTTAATGATGAAGGGTGATAAGAAAACCTTTAAATACATATTGATCAATCACGGCGTTGCCACAAGACATTTTGGTACCGGACATGAACCACAAAATGACACCCCAACCTATCTGTCAGGGAAGAAGCGGGAAGAGTATGAGAAGCTGTGTATCAGGAACCAGGAAGGAATAAAAATCTATATGTGTTGTGTTCCTTGGAGGCCAGATATGCTGCCCCAGTGGATCCTGCTGCCCAAGGTGATCGACTCAACTTGGCCTTGATCAATCAGTTACATTTTAAACAACTTGAAGCCTAAGTATACGGTACTTAGAAAGGAGCCAGTCTCATTGAACATAGTGAGACTTACTTCCAGTTAATATACTTGGGATTTAACTGCATACCATTTACTATACTATAGGTGACTGATGCTAGTGCTTTATGGTTCACAGCATGCCATAACAGCCACAGCGTAAGTGCAACCAGTTGTGTGATATATCTCCGCACTTGCAATCCTGAAATGATGTTTTCATTCTTGGGAACCATTTATTTTTATGGTGCCAACAATGAACTTTGTTCCTTGTAGAACAAAAAAGTAAAACAGAGACAGAAGCAGGAATGTCTGTGTTCAGACAGAGTCACTTAATTGCTCTTAAACATAACAGGATTAATGCATCTCTTTGGAACATAATGAATACAGCTATTTTTGTCCGTGGTTTAAGAACAGTAAACAATTTTCTGCTCCACTAATGGCTAATCTTGAAAATGCTTTGCTGAAACAAGCCAGCTTCATAAACTACAGTTTGAAATTGGCTTGTTTCAGCAAACCATAGTTAAGATGAACCACAATTTGCCCAGGTTCTGACATCACAGCAAGCTGCAGGTAATCTAAAAAGGAAGCAAAAAGCTTCCAGACTCCACCATGTGGTCTTGAATGTGTATTTACTGTATAATAGTAGCTTTCACCAGTGCTAATTGCAACTACTAACTGTATGACTTATTTTGTTTCTGTCATTGCAAACCAAGGGTTTATATATCGTAACTGCACCAAGGATGGCTGGTCAGAAAAATATCCAAGACCCTATATTGCTTGTGGTTTAAATGTGGAAGAGATTAATGCTCCTATAGTTGCGTGGCAGCGTAGGGTAAGTACAAATAATCAGTACAGTATCCTATGGGCACTTTCAAACAGTTGCTGTTTTTGGGTGGAATTCAATACTGAAAATTCAGGTTGGGCAATTATAGTTGATTGGAAGGTCTTTCACAATAAACCTGCTTCCCCAAACATGACCTTTTGTGATAAGGAAAGTGAAGGAGAAATTCACTGGGCAATGTGGGATGACACTCGCCCTAAAGCAATGTCATCAAACAAGTCAGGATGAATGCTCAACGGGCAGGTCATCGGGAAGCATCAGAAGTGGGGTGGAAGTGGTTTGAGCACACATTCCCTGTATTCCTGGGTATTTCTGCTTGTTTAGATTGAGCCACTAAGCCACAGGTGGAAAACCCATTAGGATATCCTCTTACCAGACTCTTTTGGATCTGCATCATTTCCTGATAGCTCTGGATGAGGTTCCTGCTGATAGTCAAAAACTGGAGCCAGAGGAGAGGAGGAGACTCCAGTTCCATGGCTCTGTCTTCTGTTGTGCTTTTAAAACTGCTGCTTGTTTGATTTTAGCTGCTGTTGACTTTGCTTCGTAGTTTGTTTTGTTTTTAGGCTGTACTTTTATTGTACTTGTTTTTAGATTGGCATAGAAAGGTGGGATATAGAAATTTCGTAAATACATATGTTTTCGTTCTGCAGCAGAAAAAGTGCGCTCAAGCCACCTATACCACACTTTTAGATATCTGCCTTCATCCTATGCGTTTATCTTCCGCCAGTGGCTTACTCGGGTTTGAAACACAGCACTAAAGAGCAGAGTAGGAAAAGGTGTTGCAAATAGCCCCACCTGGTGACAAAACATAGTATTATTCAGTCATAATACAAACAGAGCCTTTCTCCCTTCAAAAATTTGTTATAGGACAGCAGTCTGTTTTAAGTGACTGAAGCTCAGTTGGGACTAGTTATACACAAGCGCAGTTGACATGGAAGCAAAGCCTACTGCCAGGCCATTGATTTATGGCACACTAATACTGCACCTGTAGACAATGGTAAAACAATTTAAATATGTTGTCAACCACTTACAACCCTCTGTGGGGTTTTTGTGTCTCTAAATTTTAAATCTGGCCTAATTCTACCTGGGGCAGTGTTTTCTAGTCACTCTGATTGCAGGCAAAACCAAATTAGTTCATGGTAGTGCTTTTAGAACAAATGATGGGACAGCATGTCCTGAAAAAAGACATGTTGTCACTCTTTTTGAGACAAGTGGGTTTCCTACACATTCACATCTCTGCCGGGACTGACTGTACCTGGATGTTTCTTGACAGGTGTCTTACCTGAGGAAGTTGGAGATTGTGTACACCATCGGAACCAGCGCTTCTCTAGTGGCGCTGACAATTGCCTTGGGCATTCTGGGTTCTTTCAGGTGAAGAAGAATTATTCATTCCCTTTTTAAATCTTTGTTTCTACTTCCTGGTTAATCTGTGGAAAAAACCAACCCCCAAATGAATAGTGAAATAAAGTGTTATTTCAAAAGCCGTTCCATTGATCTTTCGTCAGATATTCATTCTGAAAGGGCTTCCTGTTTTGCACAGTAACAGTGGGGAAGTGTACATTCCGTTCAAACGTCAACAGGCAGAAGTGTATATTCAAGTGGGTAGAAGAAAAAACTTAAGTTTTAAAACTTAAGCTGTGGATTTGGGAAGATGATCTGTATGTTAGGTGGATATCCTGCTCATTGGATAGGTTTTTCAGGTGGATCTGACGAAGCCTGGCAAAGAAGCAGTGACTGCATTCCCCCTTTTATTAGTTATTTTGTCTTTCTATTAAAGCAGGGGTGGAACCCACAGTTGTCAAGATGTTATGGACTCCAGCTCCCATCAGCCCCAGCCAGCATGGCTAAGAGTCAGGGAGGTCTAGTCCGGAAACATCCAGAGGGTCACTAGTTCCTCAGCCTAGTGTTGTGGGAAAGATGATCTTCAGTCCAAGAGTTCTCAGTTTTACCATCAATACGTCAGTTTTGCTTCACGATGCTATCAGATCAGGCAATGGTATTGGATGGTTGCAGAGTACTAATGAGGTTCCTGTTGATTTGAATGACCATTGCTGAGTGGTACCACACTTTGCCCTATATTCAATCCTCAGTGACTTCAAGTGGTAAGACTGAGATCTTGGAGAAGCAGTTTCCTGTCAGAGCAGATGCATGGGCATAGCCAAGGGGGCGCAAGGGGGTAGCTCCTCCCTTCTAGATCAAGTAAAACCATAGAAATACTTAACTAACTGACCAATCATGTCAGTTCTGCCTCCCTTCCCAAATCCTGACTACACCCATGAGCAGATGGGTTTGATGGATCAATATTCTGATTCTGCTTTAGATGGTGTAAGATCTGTTCATATGTCTGATAAGAAACCCAAGCAGTTCCTTGTTTAGAAACCTTCTTGGTGCTTTTCTCTTTGGGCCACAGAAGGCTTCGCTGTACGAGAAATTGCATCCACATGCAGCTCTTTGCATCGTTCATTTTGCGAGCTTTGGCAAACTTCATCAGAGATCCTGTCCTGTCTGAAGACACTGACGATACAGTCTACTGTGAGTTACACATGGTAAGGAAGAAGCCTATAAATATGGCCTACCATCCAGCTCATCACAGGTTGAAGAAAGGTGCCTGAGAATTAAATTCCCTTTCCATCCCTGTGAGCCATTTTGTCAGGGAAAATGGCAGACTTGAGGTGCAAGCTTATGTGAACTTCCCTGGTGCAGACCCATTGAAAACTGAGGATTTACGTATGAGTAAAAAATGCTAAGGAGTGTGCTGTTCATCTGTTTGATTGTGTATGTATGGTCTGAACATAAATAATATATTGTTTATATATTTAGTTGTTCTTTGGTTTTATGAATACCACAACCACAAGGGGTGGATGTTCAAACTAAATGAATGAAATAATCACAAGGCCAAAGAAACCAAGGAGCAAAACGTGTTTAAACACAATTTGCATAACGTGTCGTGTGGCATCATGACACTTTACGAGGAAATTAATTGAAGTGCATTAATCAGCTCTTATAAAGATTTCACAAGGGAGTGAATGTGAACCTCTGTAATTGGCAGTAGGTTTGAAAATGGCAAAACTGTTCAGGACTTGAACAATAATAATTTGTTGCAGACTTGTTGATTTTAAAAGATAACATTTTGAATCTTTTACAACATTTTTTTTTAAAAAAAAGAATACAGCATACATTTAAACATGGATGCTAGTGGTAGAAATAAAACAATCCAAACCAATAAATAAAATACATGGGTAACAGCGACTTATATCCCATGATATCATACTCAGAACAGACCCATTGATTTAAGCAACTTCCATTGATTCCCACAGGTCTATTCTGTGTGTGATTTAGTTGTGTATCACTCAAAATCTACAGTGAGAACGACAAAAATGAGTGTAGTAATTGTAACAACCACAACTCGACTTTTACACCGGTGATAAATAAAGCATGACACAGCAAGGTGAAGCTCGGGAGCCGGACTATGAAATGCCTAGGGAAGGGAGACAAAGCACATGCTGTTTAGCTTCTCTTCCTCTTTCCTCAGGGTCGATGTAAGATTATCATGGTCTTCATTAACTTCTGTATCATGGCTAACTACAGCTGGCTTCTTGTGGAAGGGCTTTATCTTCATACCTTGCTGGTGATGTCTTTCTTCTCCAAAAGAAAGTTCTTCTGGTGGTTTGTGGTTCTGGGATGGGGTAAGTACCAGTTGACACCAGTGGGGGAGCTGCAACAGAATGCTGCACAGTATTATCCCCCAGTGACTCCATTTCAGTCCTTGCTCTGCTTCCCTTGCCTTCCTCACTTTTCTTTGCTTACCCTCATTTCGTGTGTCTCTCACTTCCTGTCTCACTCCATCTCTGGCACCACAACTTTAAAGCACAAGGCTTCCTGCAAAGAATCCTGGGAGCTGTAGCTACAATTCCTAGCACTCTTAACAAGCTCCTGCTCCCAGAATCCTTTGGGGGAAGTCATGTCCTTTAAACGTGTGGTGTGTACACAGCCTCTGGCTTCCTCTTCTTCATTCCCTGCTCTTGCTCCCTGCTTTATTCCTCTTTCTTTCGTCCTCTTTGCTACATTGCTTCTTTTGATGTTTCCCCTCCCTCTATTTCTCTTCTTGCCTCCCCACTCGCCGCTTTCTTTCTGTCTCTCACTATCATTTGCACAACTTTGAGGTGTGTGATGGAGCAGGGTTTGCAGGGGCAGAATGTATTGCTTACACAGCTGAGGTAACAAAAACATTTCAAAGAAGCCAATAATATGCATGCATAGTCCTCAGCAGCCAGTTTTCCACAGGCTCTTTTTTGTTGTTGCTGCCTTTTGAGTTGGGGACAACTGAACTGAAACATGATGTGCTTGTGTATAGCTTCATATTCCCTGGGTATACAGTGGTACCTCGGGTTACATACGCTTCAGGTTACATACGCTTCAGGTTACAGACTCCACTAACCCAGAAATATTACCTCGGGTTAAGAACTTTGCTTCAGGATGAGAACAGAAACTGTGCAGTGGCAGTGCAGCGGCAGCAGGAGGCCCCATTAGCTAAAGTGGTGCTTCAGGTTAAGAACAGTTTCAGGTTAAGAACAGACCTCCAGAACGAATTAAGTTCTTAACTCGAGGTACCACTGTATCAGGGGAACTTCTCTTTGGTTTGTGGTTGTTCCCATTTTGCTTCAAATTGATTGGCACAGAACCACGGGAGTTTGCTATTATGTGTCAAAATATTCATTTAGCTGGTGATGGGATAGCTGCATATTCCTGCTTTGCAGGCCAGATAATCCTCAGGGTCCCTTCCAACTCTACAATGCTATGATTTCCTGTGCGTTGTATGATTAAGGGCTTTCCCACACTTCCGCTTAGTCTTTAGCTCTAAATTGGAACAAAGGGCAATCCGCAAAACACCTGAACTGCTATTTGCTCCAAGTGAGCACTAAAGAGCGGTTTTTGCTGTGGGCAAAAGGAGCGGGAGAAGAGGAAGTATGGAAAAGCCTTAAGGGTTGACCGGGGGGGGGGTTCCTCTTTTTTTCTTTACTGCAGGCACTCCAACTTTCTTTGCAATTGCATGGGTCACGGCCAGACTATTACATGAAAATGTTGGGTAAGTTGTGTTTCCATTACATCTTTCCATGCTCTGTATTTATTAGCGTTGCCTCAGCTGTGTGCCCACAGAACCTTTGACAGCTGGTTTCAAATGGCTGCAATCCTATTTTCTTGCAATATTCTGAAACACTGAGACAAGAAGAGAGTAACAGTAGCAGTTCAGTTGCAATTAATACTGATCAAACCACTCCTAAAAATAGTGTGTATCCCATTATACAAGTGCCTGGCCAGTATAAAAAAATCTGCAGCTTCCTTGTGAAAACAGAATCCGTTCTTTTCTCTTTGCCATCTCCCACTGCCCAGACATATATTGTCTCAAGCAATCCCCATCATTCTATGCTGGGGAAGTCAGGCCAGTTAATCTGGTTTCAAACCATGTTTATGTCTTTTGTTCTGTTCCAAGAACCACTTGTAGCCTTCATTTGTCATCTAGAACTCATACTTTTATTATTATCAATAAAAGAAAATAGGCAGAGTTTTCATCTGAACATCACATCACAACAGCAGCAGCAGCAGCAGCAGCAGCAGCAGGGCATTTATGAAAGATTCTCATTGTCAGGAGCTCTCTCTATTAAAATGGCAAGAAGGGAAGCAGCTGTATCTGCAGTTATTGTGATAATGAATTCCAGAAGGGCAGCTGTTCTTCGCCTGTTGCATCAAAAACAACACAGATTATTGTGGAACCTTAAACACTTATTTTTTAAAAAACATATGCGTTAATTTGATTATGATCATTTCCCATCCAGCAGGGGGAGTTGGGTTGTTTGTGAAGTGCTGTTGTTTTCTCGTTGCAAAGACCGCGCTAAACGAAAACACAATATTATCTTGAAAAACAAGGAAGTGTTTTCGGAACCTCAAGTCAAAGGATAAGAAGCTGACTCAGCTGCATTGCTGTGAGGCCTCTGGACTTTGACGTTTGACTGGGGTTGGAATACGGTATCAGAAGTAAAACAATTTCAGGCCAGCAGCCATATATACCTGTGTTATAGTCAAGGCTTTTTTCCCCAGCCAGAACTTGCCAGAACTCAGTTCCAGCACCTCTCAGGCGGGCGCCATTGCCATTCTAAGGGAATAAGGGAGGTGATCACAGCCCCTCTTTTTCAAGAAAAGTAGTCCTGGTTATAGTGAGAGCCAGGTGAAGCTGTAGAGGCTGCTCTATGAGACTCTATTAACCTCAGTCTGTCCTCAGCCAGCCCTCACCTCAGCCCTGGTCTTCTTACTTAGCCTGGGGCCCTCCAGAACCACAAGCCTGTTTTGGCCCAGCAGCATCCTCCTGCTGCACATCTGATGTCCTATGTGAGGTTAGCTGTGTGGCAGGTAAAGGAGCAGCTGGGCAGAAAGGCTGCCTGCAGTCACCACAGGGCTATGCAAGCCCAGACATTCAGCTGATCCTCAGGGCTTGCATGCATAGTGTTGTGCCTTTGCCTGCGCAGTTTGATTTCAAAATGCACAGGCAAAAATGGATCATCTGACACCATTGGGACTTCCCTTACCAGGTTGAGGGTGATCAAGGTCTAGATGGATCCAGCTCCTCCCCACCCCTAGACCAGGGTACACTTCCCGATCCTGGGGGGGCTTTGGACTACAACTCCCATCATGCTGTGACCATTGGCCAGGCTGGACGGGGCTGATGGGAGTGGCGAAGAAGGACATCAAGTTGAAAAAGGATGGTGACTAGGGCATTGCCAATTTGTTGAGCTCCTCTGAATCATGACTCACAGTAAAATGCAAATGTATTATTCTGCTTTTCCTGCTTGTTTTCTGCACACTTGAGTATTCTAATAGTTTCATCCATCCGGTATAATTTGAAAGGCCAGGATGGATGCCAGCTCCTATCTGCTGGGCATGTTGCCTTGCGATATTTTTCCTTTGAAGACAAATATTGCTAACATGATGCTCGCTGGCATTTGTTGACCTGAAAAGCATAATGAATGAATTTTGCTATCTTACAGATGCTGGGATACTCATCTTACATATGCCCGGTGGCTCATTCAAGGCCCTGTGGTAGTTTCTATTGTTGTAAGTCTGAATTACAATGCCTCTTCTATTTTTGTACCAAATGTTATTCGTCTGTGACCGTAATAAACAAATTCATGCTATTGCTGTAAGTCCATTTCACAGCCGATTTCTGAGATGAAGATCGAAATGAAGAGAGCAAATCTGATGCATGTCTTTCAAATATGTGAATGTCAATGCCAGCTTTTCATTCTCTTTGCAGATCAATTTCGTTTTGTTTGTTAATATTGTGAGGATTCTAATGAGCAAACTTAGATGGCCAGATGGAAGGAACAAGGATTCCAGTCAATACAAGTAAGAGAGCTTAAAAACAAACAAACAAAAAGACCCCCTCAGCCTCACACATAAGTACAACAGCAAGAGATACCTGTGCACAGATGTTTTACCTGTTTGCCTGCAAATATATGCAAAGATATGTATCACCCAGATAAACTTGTCTGATTAGCTGCCTCAAGGACACCCAACCCAATAAAATGCCTCCAGGTCTGCTTGTGCTTCTTTTGGAAAGATCTTATCCCCATCTATAGTAGCAGCAACAGAGCACAAATCTGGATGCAAAGCCCTGAGCGTAGTGTGATGAAAGCTGATGGAGAAAATCCCCATTCCCTCTCTTGTAATACAGTCATACCTTGGTTGTTGAATGCCTTGGTACTCGTCTGTTTTGGCTCCCGAATGCCGCAAACCCAGAAGTGAGTGTTCTAGTTTGCGGACGTTCTTTGGAAATTGAACGTCCGATGAGGCTTCTGCTGTTTCCGATTGGCTGCAGGATCTTCCTGCAGCCAATCGGAAGCTGCACCTTGGTTTCTGAATGTTTTGGAAGTCAAACAGACTTCTGGAACAGATTCCGTTTGACTTCTGAGATACCACTGTACTTCGGTTAAGGGCCATCCCGTGAAACTGAAGAGGTAGGCGATTCAGGAGAGAGAAAATGAAGCACTTCTTCACACAGCACAGAGTTTAAACTATGGAATTCACTTCAAGAAGATGCGAGGACGATAGCCACTAACTTAGGGGGCTTTAAAGGGGGCTTAGATAGATTCATGGAGGATGTCCATGGTGCCTGCTGCCAATATGTAAAAAAACAGAAGCTGCAGGGACTTCTGGGACCTAGACCCTGTGACCTGTTGTCTGGCGCTAGTGATATTGCTGATCTTTAAAGGCAGGCCTGCACTGCCCCTGAAACTTCCCTTTGCGTTTTCTGCTGTTGCTACTGGAGGGGATAGCTCTGCCTGCAAACTGAGATCAATATGAAGCTCACCCTCTTTAGGCCGTTTCTTCATTTCTGTTTTGTTCTGTTATCTCTGTCTTTACTCCTAGGAGACTCGCTAAATCCACACTCATCCTCATCCCTCTCTTTGGAGTCCATTACATCATATTTGCTTTCTTCCCTTTCGATACCACGAACGGCACCATGGAGATTCAAGCTCTGTTTGAAAAAGCCATCGGATCTTTCCAGGTAATCTGTTCCTTGGAAGGTCTTCATCATCTTCAGATGAAAGAAGCCCCACCCGTCTTTTGCAATCAAAACAGGCTGTGTTGGCAAACCTCCTTAATGTTTTCCAGGCCCCCGGGTGTCTAGAGCAAACAGGATGCAAAGAGGTAACTGGAATTCTTAGGTAACTAGGACAGGGGTGGTTATTGGCTAATGCTTTTTTTTTTTTTTTTTGGCCCAGGTGCCACATTAACACTTGGCAAATCTTTTGTAGGTTGCATGCCAGTGGTGGATATGGTTGCACCACTCTCTCTCATGCATACTTTTACATACACAGAGAGCGCGCAAACAAACACAAGCAGACACAGACATTGGCACACAGCCCCCTCCTCCCAGACCTGGGCAGATCAACTGAGGAGGACAGGTTATTACCTTCTTTCCACTGGTCAAGTGGTTGATTAGATGACTGGGGAGGGAACATTTTTTTATCCCTAACAGGGTGTTGGTCTATGCCCATCCCAGTACTGTCGATTCTCCCCCACCTTTCACCAACATAATTGTTGGGTCTTGGGCACTTCATAAATTGGGAGAAGGCAGGTGAGTCCCTAACCCAAACGGGTTTAGCCATGCCTGCTTTAGGAATAAAGCCCTCCCACAGGGACAAAGGTAGTTAACAGTCTTTCTCTTTTTTTTAATGGCACAAGGAATGAAATACACATTCAGGTTGGGCATGATGTAGCCCTCCTCTGCATTGGGTTTCTGATTAGACCAACACCCCAGAGATCCAGTATTTCTCATGGCACCTTGCAGGACCCTCTTTGTAACAAGGACCTGTTCCATCTTGCCCCATGCCTCACTTTCTTCTCAGAATGCCCTTGTTGCAAGAAAGACCTGCACGAGTTTGAAAACACTGCAACTGCTAAAATATCCAGTTGGTCCAGCAAAGTATATCATTTCTCCTAGTGTAACAATCCAATCCTAACCCATGGATCTTTGCCACTGGAGGGGCTTAACATATGGCACAGGTGACAGGGACCATCACTTCTGCTGCTACTTGCTGTGGTAGCAGAAAGCATAGCACTTGAGACGCTATGCATGGCAGCGTTCGCACAGGTGGTTTACCAGCATGGGCCCCCGAAATTTTAAAAGTCGAAGCTGGGTGCAGGGCAGGGTTCAAGGCAGGAACTGACAACCACCAACATTGCTCCCGCAACTTGGGACTGGGGCTGGCTGGCTTTTATCTGCCCCGAGGCATAGGGTGGCCCCGATCCTCAGGTGACTTGCCTCTCCTGGCCTGGAGGCGAGCACTCCTCCTGCGGGAACTTAGTTCCTTCTGCCTCTCTGCCCTGAGCCTCTGCAGCTCAGGAGAGGCTGGAGGGTTACCGGACCCAGAGGCAACCCCAGCTTCCTCTGACAGGGCTGAGAGTGGAGCACCTGCAGGCAATGGGTCCTCCATCGCCTCAGGAGCCAGAGCAGACTCAGCTGGTGCCTGCACCTGAGGATCCGGCACAGGTGAGGACCCTTCAGGCTCATGCCACAACCCTGGCTCAGCTGGTTCTGGAGGCGGGGGATTCTGTGCAGGCTGGGATTCTTCAGGTTCAGCATCTGAATCCGAATTCCAGGCCATCACACCTTGGGATGCAGTAGTAGACAGACCACTCTTCTCTGGCCCTGGTTTAGATTGCTCTGTAAGTCACTCTGTCTTTTCTTCACATCTGGCAGCACACTGCGTGCCTGGAAGGTCTACATGAGCTTCTTCTTGCTTCTATATTTATTCTGGAGTGCCAACCTGCCACGTCCAGTTGTATATCTCATGACTGACACGGGCCTCTTTTGTTTTCAGGGCTTTGCTGTGGCTGTGCTTTACTGTTTTCTTAATGGAGAGGTGAGTTTCCCATAGATTGTAATGTACTAAAAATCAAAATATGTGTTCTTCTTATTTGCATGTTGACCCCATAATGTTTTGTTTAGGTCCAGCAGGAGATCCACAGAAAATGGCGGCAGTGGCACTTAAGAAAACACATTCATTCACAGAAGCATCACAGCTGCACATTTCCAAATGATGTCAGTGGATTCACCCAGGTGCTGCAGCTGATGAAGCCCAGCCCCCAGGAGGAAAGGGGACCTTCTGCCCCAAATCTGAGTCAAATGTGATGGCTCTTGTGCAGGAAAGAACTAATTGCTCACTTGGAGGGAACTGGAAAGCTCAAGAATTGAGATTATGGGTCTGAAAGCTAAATTTGCCCCTTAATTAGCTGTGCGCCGAGTCTGGCTTTGTCTGTGCCCAGAATCTTTATTATCCCCTGGAGGATTTTTTATTATTTTTTTTTACAAAGAAGATGTATGAAGATTTGTTTCCTGGTGGAAGATTCCCTTCTGACTACACCGTTCTAAGATGCCATTTTCTAGTGGGATGTGAGTGCCAGATTAAAGGGCTTTTCTGATTTGTTTTGCACTGCTGAATATTGTGCGGCATTGAATAGTTTGGACAAGACATGACTCATGAGTTGCATTTCCCTGGGGAAACATTGTGTTGTCTGGAGACACTTTGTAGAATACAAGCTTTAAAACACACACACACACACACACAGAGAGAGAGAGAGAGCAAAAAATTACACCCTTAACTGGCTGCAGGATTCAACGATGGATTGTGATCAGCATTGAAACTAGATCTCACAGGTTTGCAGCTTTGGACCTTGGACATTCAGCTGCCATGATGGCTGTGGGAATATTTTTTAAATTACTTTACTTTCTCAGAAGATGATGTCTCTCTCAGCCCATGTATCTGTTGTTCATGCTTTTGTAATCTTGAGGCTTGACTGCTGTAACACATTCTGTGAAGGGCTGCCTTAATGTTTCAAGAATAAGGAAGCTGGGTGCCATATCTATTCTCCATCGTCTACCTTGATTTCCTGTTGTCTTCTGGGGCTAATCCAAGATGCTTAGAAAGCCCTAAACATCTTGCGTTTTGCATATATTACAGACTACCTTTTCCTCCCATCGTACAATGATCTCTTCAATAAGCTGAGAATGCCCAGCTAATGATATTGGTACCAAACCAGAAAAGACATCAAACACATGCAGAGTGTTATTTGTGGTGGCTGATGTATTACTATTGAACTCTTTCCAGGTAGACTTGCCAAAGCCAGAGCTAAGTTAGATGTGTTTGCAAGACTGTTCTTGAGCAGATGAGTGGGGTTAATGTGCATTTTTTACCTCCTTATTACTTTCAATGGGTTGCATGTCTGTATTTTTTTATATAAACATATAGGTAGATAAACATGGCTTAGTCATAGAGTTGGAAGAGACCTCAAAGGGTCATCTAGTTTGACTGCATGCCAGTAGAGCTTGAGCCGACAGAACCTCAACTGTATCATGTCCAGCACAAGTGGAACAACGCCACTCTGCCAGGCTGACTAGTGGAGACAATCCCACCATTAAAAACTACTTCCAAATGTCAGGTGTGTGCATGGGTCGTTGCATTTGCTTTGCTTTCATGGCTGCCTCTGCAAAATGCTTTCTCTCCCCTTCCCTTGGGGAAATCTGTGCTGCTGCTCATTTGTACCATCTGGATCATGCCCCTGTGTCACATGATGCAACTGCAGGAGCCACAGCTAGCCTGATTGGGGAGGGAATGGGTGTAAGGGACTCCCCCCCCCCCCGCACTGAGAAGCAGCAAATTCTTCCTCCATGGGCGGCAATAGCTAACAAGAAGATTCCAGCACTCCTCCTTACTCATAGTCTGTGGCTGTGTATTCCTGGCCTTCTCTTCTATTGCACGGAGTTGCAGCCTTGCCCACAGAAGTGCAAGAGCCTTCAAACTGGTAGAGCGAGCGAGCAAAAAAAGAAAGAATGCATCTGAGGCCTTTTGATTTGCATGTGCAAATAAGGATGTGCACATTTGAGTTCCCCTCTTATGGGAACCACATGCAGGTGTTGCTAACATGTGAGATTCCAACATGAACCTACCAGGTAGAAGAAATTCATTAGCAAATGTGACTGACACTGTGAAACTGGGTTTCAACAGATCCTGGGTATTCATTGCTCGCTAGAGAAAGTAATCATTCCCCGCCCCCCACATTATTGATTTTCTTATGCCTATATATCACTAGCAGCTGCCAGTCACACCCATGCTAAATGGATCTTGATTGGATTCGGTATTCATGCACGTCCTGCATAGTACAGCTTGTATTGTTTGGCCTTTTGACCTCCTGCTGTAAAAATTGAATACTTTCCCCTCATTTATTTCTTTGCAGTCAGGGTGCATGTGTATGATCCAAGCACACTTTTCGGTGCCCACTTCATGCATCTGCCAAAGCGGGCTCTGTACTGACTGTGGCAGTTTGTATGACCAGTTGTCTGAACCAAAATCCAGAATTGAAGCAAATGACTTATTATCTCCAAATAAGAAATATACCGGTATGTAGAAGCCTCAAACTAAGGATAAGGGGAGTTGTCACACTTTTCCAACATGCTAGGGTTAAAATAAATCCTGAAAGTAAAATGCCACAGGGGAAGTTACCAAAAAAATCTGAATTAGCATTTCTCTTAACTGAACGTCGTCATCCATCTTTTCGGAGCTACTGTTTCTTGTCTCACATGAGACCTTGAACAAATTGAAGCATAATATACGTCAGCTGGGACTAAGCCTCTACGATGCTCTCTTTTTTATTTTTGCATTGCATTGTGTTAATGATGCATAAATATGCACTCCTTAGTTGTGGTCCAATAGCTTACAGGTCTCCTAGAAGGCTGCAGTGTGGAGCAAGTAGCCCATTCCTGCTGAAGAGATAATAACAACATCTACTCTGTGTGATAGTTTGAACCATCTAGTTTGTCTGGTGTGATCATTCTGGACTATCCCTTATTGAACAAATAGTTGTGATAAATCCAAAGCTAAATATTAGGTGAAAACAACATTATACATAGGCAGGTAGGCTTAAACTGAATTGCCCTCCTCTGCTTCCTCTGGTTGTCATCTTAGCTTCTTTCTAACTCATAATAAACCTTGTGAAATTGGCTGTTGAAGTCCTGTGTGCATTTCTGCCAGGCTGAAAGGGACTTGCTTTTCTTTTCAACATGCCTAGATAATTTTGGCATCGCACTACACATGCATATGAGTTGGGGATCTGAGAGAAAAGCAATCTGCGTTGGGTTCAGGGAAGAACCAAGTAAGCTGGATGCTATCCCTGTTTACTGGGAAATTCAGTAATTAACAAAACAAAACATCCCACCTGTACTGCCCACAACCCGTTTGTGGCATATCAATGACCCATTTACAGTAGCGCCCTTCCAAGTCTGAACTGTTGCAAGCTACTGATGCTGCCGCCTTGAGCCAAAGTACTAATTAAGAGCCTAAGAACTCCCTGTGGAGTGCCAGACTTTTCTAGTCTGTGGCAGTGGCCAACCGGATGCCCTCGTGAAGCTCCCAAGCAAAGAAAGATGAAGATAGCAATTCCTTGCTATTATTCAGCCCTGGGTGTGAATGTGCACCCTTTCCCACCATGTGACTATGCACAGTACCAGTTGCATGTGTATCTTTGATTCAAGTGAATATTTTCAAATATAATTTGGTCTCTTCTGCTAAGCCTTCCATGCACTGTATCACTCTGCTCTAGAGAAATGTGTGGCTGTGAGACTGTGCCATAGTCTGTGTTCCAATAGTCTTCCATTTTCATTTTTGATTTTGGAGGAAAGCTAGGAAACACTCAGTCCGATTCAGTATTATTTACACTGACTGGCAGCCGTCTCCAGTGTCTCAGAGATGGATCTTTGCTAGTTCTACCTGGAGATGCTGGGGGTTGAATTCGAGTCTGTCTGTGTGCAAAGCATGTCTCTTCCGCATCCGTTTCCATGCTCTTGTTTAATGGCTACCTGCCCCCAAATTGCGACAGAGGACTAGAACTAGCAATTCACAAAGTAGTTTATTGAACATTTGACATTCAGATCTGAGATTTCTTCCTTACCATTTTTTTTAAGAAAACAGTTTAGAAAAGCTGCAGGTTTCATAATAAAAAACGACGACACTTATTTGAGACAAAGACCACATACAAACACACCCCATTGCTATCACACTCTCCAGTCTTTACTGACAAAATGGCCTTTAATAGGAATGGAATCATACGCCCATAAGACGAACCAGCTATAGAATGGCGCGGAGGGCTCCTTCAGATTGTCAGCTCAAAATGGGTCTCTAATGCGTTTTAACCTCCATGGGATAGTCTTGAAAGCTTCAGTTCAGTGGAAATGGTGTGATACCCAGGCCCGCCTAATGCATGTGGGATGCCTTATCAGTGTGTGCCAATTTTAGAAAAGTCTGAATGATGTGTACTTCAGGGAGTGTTGGAGTGTTGAGCTTTTTTAAAAAATGGAGCTGAAACTCTTAAGAAGCAGCCAGTGATAGGGGGAGGGAATGCAAAAGTCCCCCAAGCATGTGTACTTATTTAAGGGAAGCTATCACTTCTGTGGCTCTTACACAGCAGATTAGTCACAATTGCGCAGTTGTTGTGCTGCAAGATGATTATCTGGGGAGGCCCATGGGGAACAAAGCCTTGCCACAATTCCTTCATTCACTAGACTGTTCTTCCAAAAAGACAGCATGTTTTCTAAACAAACGTTTGGGATTGCCCTTTAATGAAATCCATGGCACAATAGTGCCTCTTTCCAGTTGCCAGATGTCCATTATTTTAAAAGGACTGTGCTTAAATGGAGAACAGCAGTCTCTCTGAGGGCCTGTCTCATGTTTCTGATAAGGGTTTGCGTTCATCAGCCCTTTCTACCATTTGACAACTCACCTAGAATGCCTGAACCATTTGTGGACAATTGGTCAACACTTCTGCAACATAATCATGAACAAATGTGTGCCAACCGCTCACCATTTTGACAACTACAGTGGTGCCTCGCAAGACGAAAATAATCCGTTCCGCGAGTCTCTTCGTCTAGCGGTTTTTTCGTCTTGCGAAGCAAGCTCATTGACGGCTTAGCGGATTAGCGCTATTAGCGGTTTAGCGGCTTTTAGCGGTTTAGCGGCTTAACAGATAAGCGGCTTAGCAGCTTAGAAAAAGGGGGGGGGGGGGAAACCCAGCAGGAACTCGCAAGACATTTTCGTCTTGCGAAGCAAGCCCATAGGAAATTCGTTTTGCGAAGCACCTCCAAAATGGAAAACTCTTTCATCTAGCAAGTTTTCCGTCTTGCGAGGCATTCGTCTTGCGGGGCACCACTGTATTTGGGGGTTGGGTGTGTTGAACAGCTTCACATAAAAGCCACCTTGACCAACCCCTTTTAAGCCATCGTGGATCGAGAGGATACTTCTCTCTCCACTAGTCACGAAATGGTTGCACTGGTGGTTCTTTAGGTTATTACGGCTGTTGTTTCACCAAGAAACAATTGTCAATCCATACAGAACTACATAGGTAGTTACGTGTGTCCCTGGATGTATTTTCAAAACAATCCTGCCAGCAGATATACACTAGATCACTCCTGAAACCCAAACAAAAAAATTTCCAAGCATTTTTACCAAAGCATAATTTTTTAAAAAAACAAGAAGAGAATTTGAACAACACTCCCAGCTTGGATGACTGCCTTCAGAGAAAGAGAGAGCAGGAACTTTGCTTCCTGTGATTTTGAGAAGGGGGAAGTGAAATTGGCAATGCTAGCACAGCATTCCCTGATCTACATCCTGTTCTCTGAGGACTGCATAGAGTGATGGCGTTTTGAAAGATCATCTCTAGCCCATAGGGAAGAGTTGCCTTGTTTTTTCCTCATTAACTCTGAGTAGCAAAGACCTCTTTAACAATATATTGGGCAGATAGCTCTGCCTCTCTGCAGCAAAGTGCCTTTGTTGCTGCTAAGCTGCCCAATTCACCTCTTCGGCTCCAACACAATGAGGGCTGTGGATCTTCTATAATTGAAATCATTCTAACCCATCTGGCCACATAATGAGATTGTGGAATCATGTGAAGAAAAAGGGAGAGGGAGAATAATACTTATTCGTAAAGATGCTTACTCTAAGATAGAAATGACTGGGGTCCATGCTTGCTATTCATGAATGAAAGAAGTAACAATCAGACATATTAAATTATATAGCATAAATTCCAGCCATGTAAGAGATGACTGCAACCCATATATTAAGCATTTTGATTCTCTGTGTTGCTCTCCAGCAACAGGGGTGCCTGAATGTTACAAAATTAAAGGTGGACATCTTAAGGAAGTTTCTTTTAAAATCACTTATACTGAACCAAATGAATACTGCAGGTGTTATTTTATCATTTGGCCGGTGTTGTTAAGAGTATACCTACTGTCATTAGGCTCCTTGTTGTGGTTCAAATCAGGCAAGCAGCTTTGTCATGATGACCAAAGTCTGGTTGTCTCTGTCCGTCTCCATCAATGCGCCTTCCTGTGGTTCCCCTTCAAACCATCCTGCTTCCAGGTAGGAGATGCGGCTGGGCAGTGCTTGGAACCTGTGGCCCTCCATGTATTGTTGGACTACAACTCCCATCATTCCTGACCACAGGCCATGCTGGCAGCAGCAGCTGATGGGAACTGGAGTCCAACCACATCTGGAAAGCCATTGAAATCCATTCCAGGGCAGCCCAGCCACCTCTTGCACTCTGGCCTGAGATCTCTTCCTTTCCCACTTGGAAAATGGTTAAGAGAGACACCAGAATGTGGTGAGATGTAAGACAAGCCCTGTATCTCGTGAAACCAAATTGTCACCATAAAAAGCTTCATGGGAGGTACAGTTCAGATGAGAGCAATAATCTCCACAGTGCACGGCTGGTTTGTTGAAATGTTGGCATTGTATATAAATCAGATATACTCTCATGGCAGAAACAACAAGGACCAAAGCCCATATAATGTTTTTTGAATAGGTTATGCTAATATGCAAATTATTTGAATTTGGAGGTGAGACCCTAGTTAGCATTCTCAACATTTTGCATAGTACAAATGATCCTAATCTTGATCCCAGCTGATGTGCAAAAATGAAACCATGAAGTTTTCTGAAAAGGACAAAGCACATTTATAAGCTTTTCTCACTTGGATACTGAGTATGACCTCCAGTGAGATTTCTTAGTCCTGACAATCTGACCTATTGGTTTTAATGAGATTAAGTCACAATTTACTGTGACCTGACTGGGGCTTTTGATTAATAAATCTAAGAACTCCAGATAGATTACAGTAAGGATGCGCCTTAAATAGCATTAAAACCAGCAAACCAAGTTTGTTTTGCTTTTACTGGGCCACCTTTAAATGAATGAGCTTTAAACAAAGGAAACCAGTCTTTTGCACTTCCATTTCTGTGGAGAGTTACATCATTCAAAATCTAAGCAGGTCATAATAGCCAACTTCCAGTATCCAGCATCCATTATCAAGTGATCTTGGAGACATCCATTTCATATGTCTTCTCTTAATGTAAACTAAGAAAACTTGGTTTCCTTTTGAAAGGCCTCAGTTTACTTTTCTGTGTATCTGGTGAAGCTAATATCCACCATTCTTTTAATTTTTCCTCATTCTATTCCATGGAAATGTGATGTTGTTAAGATGAAGTCCACTGATTCCATTCAGGAAGAAAAGGAAGGCAGAAATGAATTCACACCAATAGGTTAGTGTGAAACCCGTGAGAGTGATGTGGTCCCTCAGAAGGAATAAGAAGCTCAAAACTCCAGTGAATGAGAGCAGGAACGAGAGAAGAACGAGGATCGATCCCATCGACCACTTCTTCCTGGAGTTGACGTCTTCACAGACTTGGGAGACCATGAGAAGTTCCAGGCCAAAGATTGCGACGACGACGGCAAAAGACACCAGACTTCTTGCAAAAGTCATTCCCGCGTTGATCCCTCGAATGTTGGCCAACGTGAGATCAGTGGCACATTTCAGGGCACTATTGTTCCCGACTGTGCAGAAGTGCCACAGTCCAAAGAGCTTTCCCTTGGCAAAAAGCCAGTGCCCATCACACACAGCAATGGAGGACAGGACAATGGCTATCGCAACGCAGAGGATAATCAGGCTCCTGATGAACATCTCAAAAAACGATCTTGTCCGTCTTCTACGAGTGAGTAACCACTGGGCCTTAAAGAGAAGGTCCAGAAAGAAAGAAGTTAAATACCCCTCCTATTAAAGCAACACAGATTGCTTCTAAATCGCAGCCAGCAATTATATTGCTATTGATGTTGTGACCAGTTAGAAAGAAGGCTCAATAACAGCAAGAGTCGTTGAAGTCAGTTAAATACACCGGGCAGACAAGCTTGGTTGGGTACACACTATACATTTAAAGCACACTGCTACCCTCAAAGAATCTTGGGAATTGTAGTTTGTTAATGGTGCAGGGAACTTTAGATCTGCGAGGGGTTCCCAGGATTCTTTGGGGGAAGCAATGTGCCTTACATCTATGGTGTGTACACAGCCTTAATATACAAATGATTTGAGAGTGCTGTGAGAAAGGGAAGACAGTGATAAAACATTTAAAATGCCACAGAAGCAGTGGAAGTCTTACCAAACCAATCTTTTGAATATAACATCGTGTGTGTGTGTGTGTGAGAGAGAGACAGAGAGACAGAGAGAGAGAGAGAGAGAGAGAGAGAGAGAGAGAGAGAGATGCTACATTTATGCTGTTAAGAAAAGAGTCTGGAAAGAAAGTAAATTATCTGCCATATTTCATTCATAAGAAAAAAGTGAAGCAGGCTACACTTAGTCACATCTTTCTTTGGTCTTGTAGGCAATGCCCTGGCTGACTACTATTCAGAGAAGCAACAAGGCACCATATACTAGCAAACAGAGTTTTTATTTCCCACTAGCTGGACCATAAAGAAGGCTGATTGCTGAATAATTGATGCTTTTGAATTATGGTGCTGGAGGAGACTCTTGAGAGTCCCATGGACTGCAAGATGATCAAACGCATCCATTCTTAAGGAAATTAGCCCTGAGTGCTCACTGGAAGGACAGATCGTGAAGCTGAGGCTCCAGTACTTTGGCCACCTCATGAGAAGAGAAGACTCCCTGGAAAAGACCCTGATGTTGGGAAAGATGGAGGGCACAAGGAGAAGGGGACGACAGAGGACGAGATGGTTGGACAGTGTTCTTGAAGCTACAAACATGAGTCTGACCAAACTGCGGGAGGCAGTGGAAGACAGGAGTGCCTGGCGTGCTCTGGTCCATGGGGTCACAAAGAGTCGGACACGACTAAACGACTACACAACAACAACAAAGCAGCACAGACCTGTTCTTGGCTGAACCAGGAAATCCTCCCACCATCGGAGCATTTTTTTAAATTGTGTGTGTAGGAACAAGTCTATTGCGCATGTGGCTTGCCCCACTTTACGAACTTGCCTCCCTCGCTGCCACTGCAAGCTTGCCTGCCCAGGCGGCCCGCCCAAGGCTGCATTGAAACTTCCCCAGCTTAACATTTCGATCTGTCTTGCCATGGCTTGTTCTGTGCAGAAGTGTTGGCTGTCATTGACGCCGCCTCCAGAGTTTTAAAAGTGAGAGATTAAAATGTTCTACTTCTCCCTATACACACTTTTCTAGTAATGAGTATTGCAGCTCCACGAGTTCTGATATCCTGTGTGTTGGAGGAAAGGACCCTGACTATTTTGATGTCTCCATCAAGATAACCTTTATTGCCTGAGGAGCTGTCTCATGGGTTTTCCAGGGCCATCATTTTATAATGTTGTGACTTGATTTCACAGAATTGTAGAGTTGGAAGGCCCCTGAGGATCATCTATTCCAACCCCCTGCAATGCAGGAATATACAGCTGTCCCATACAGAGATTGAACCTGCAACCTTGGCATAATCAGCACCATGCTCTAACCAACTGAGCTATCCAGGCTGCTTTGGATATGGGCACAACATAAGGAGCAAAGGAATATCACTGCATTGTACAGCTGGAAGGGACCTCAAGGGTAATCTAGTCCAACCTCCTGCAATGCAGAAATCTTTTGCCTAATGTGGGTGCTCAAACCCACAACCCTGCGATTTAGGGTCTCATACTCTACCGAGTGAGCTATCCCAGGCAGAGAGGTATCAAAGAGAAAACCAGGACTTCCTCTCTGATCAGCGCGATGAATGGTGATGTTTTCAACTTGGGTGGAAAGATGGGAAATTCAGTCAAGCAGAGCTTGCGTTGATGATGAGACATCCAGCAGAGGAATAATAAATGCTGGATAGGAGTTGCTTAAAGGTTAAGTGTTTTTAAATGCTTGATTTTATTATTTAATAATTTTAAGGGTGTGTGTGTGTGTACACATGAATAGATTTATATGATTTTGCTGGAAACTGCTGAAATGGGAATTTGAGGAAAAGGCTGTAGCTCAGTGGTTGGAACATCCACTCTCCATACAGAAGGTCATGGGTTCTAATCCCAGCATCTCCAGGGCAAGGAGAAACCTCTGTCTGAAATCCTGGAGAGCAGCTGCCAGTGCAGAGAGGATTCAGCTAGAAGGACCAATGGTCAGACTCAGTATAAAGCAACTCTCTATGATGCCATCCTGCTCCCATTTCTCAGGAGTTTAGTTCACAAGCTAAAAACATTCGCTGTGAGCATATCTTCCTTGTAACATCCTTTATCTCTTCTTTTCTTAATTGCAGACCCTGTGGTTCATTATATATCTATCTATCTCTATATATTAAAATATGGCTCTTGCACAAAATATCCTCACAAGATCCACTGAGCGAGAGTCAGTTTTGCTGAAACATCAGTAATAATGTCCCGGGGAGGAATAGAGCCACTGATCTTTGTAAACAACTCATTGCATTCCAGGAGAGAAGGGAGGAAATGGAGCAAGTTCAGAATGTTATTTGAGTCCTTAAGTTGACAAAAGTTTACACAGTGAAACCCCAGTGGACCATAGCTCTGCCTCTGGAGCAGAATCGTTTTGTACACGTGATGTTAAAAGGGGTTTCATGGCGGAAGAAAGGCAGGGCAGAAATGTCAGAAAGCAAACAAGTTTTTAAAAAGTCCCCACCCCTGAAGTATGCAGCTAGAAAGCACAGACTTTGCATATTCAACAGGACAACAACCCTGTGAGGTAGGTTTGGCTGTGAGGCAGCGACTGGCCCAAGGACACCCAGTGAGCTTTATGTCGAGCGGGGAGGATTCGAACCCTAACCCCCACGCTCTAACTACTGTCTCTCATCAGATTTCCCTCATTGGATGGTGAATGTAAATCTAGAAAAGCAGTCCAGACATTCAAAGTCAGATGTAAATGCCAGACCCTCCAAGTGTCTCTATTTTCCAGAGACAGTCCCAGATTTACAAAAACTGTCCTGGTTTCTGATTTGATCCTGGAATGTCCCTGGAATGTTCTCATGGGAGAAATGTTGGAGGGTATGGAGTTATGTGATCCCTTCCCAGCCAAGGAGATAAGGTACCATTTTTAGATGTTTGAAGGCTGCCCTGTATAGGGAAGTTTTTTTAAAAAAGTTTAGTGTTGTATGTATGTATGTATGTATGTATGTATGTATGAAATCTCCCAGAGTGGCTGGGGCAAACTAGTCAGATGGACGGTGTATAAATAGTGAAATTATTATTATGATGGAATAGGGTGTCCCTATTTTCATCGGAGAAATGTTGGAGGATCTGAAACACACACACACACCTACGATGGAGAGAGAGATTTTGAGATTGCAGGAGGACAGAAGATCTTCTATCCGGGAAGCTCTCCTAAAGGAAACGACAGGGAGAGACAGAGAGTTGGCCACAGCCAAGGGGGATCGACACAATAGCACATAAAAGAACTTTTTCCGCCCTGCTTCAAGACAAAGCGATGATAATAAGCGGGGAATTTGCATCGAGCAACAGGTGGCAAAAGAAAGTCGGCTAGTTTGAAGCGCGGGCTGCGATGAGCGGCTCTGCCTGTAGGGCGAGGGGGAAACGCGGGCAGAGGCGCTGCAACGCCAGAACAAAGGGCGGCGGCGGCGGCGGCACACAGCGATGCCAACAAAAAGATACATATATATATTTGTCCCACCCGCCAGAGAGGAAGAATGGCTCCTCCTGAGCTCCCGATTTTACCTGCACTGCGATGGCTGTCATGCTGCCTTGCGCCCCTTCCCGCGGAGCGAGGCGGCGAAGTCCGGGGAGCAACTTTGAGGTCGGCGGCTGCGCGGCGGAGGAGAGCGCGAGAAATGTCTCCCGGGCGCCCGCTTCACGCGCCCGCTCCCGGCCAGGGGCCCATGGCGGCGGAGTGGGGCGCGTCAAAGGCCGCTCTCGCCCGCGCGTCCTGCCGAGAGCGGCGGGAGGCAGGCAAGCAAGCAGCCGAACTGCCCTTTGAGTTTTCCCTGTGGCTGAGTCAGCAGCCGAGCCGAGGAGGGAAGGAGGAGGAGGAGGAGGAGGCCGCCGAAAGCGGCTGGAGCCGGCGAGCGGCTGGAGGAGGAGCAGGGGGAGGAGGGCCGAGAGAGGCGGAGGGCGCACCGGGCAAGCCCGGCGCCAGGGAAGGGCCGCCGGGGGCACAACCGCCGCCCTCGCCTGGGCCGCGGCAGAAGTGCAGGGCCCCCTCCTGGGTCGCCGGGGGTGGCAGGGATCCACGCAGATCTCCACGGATCGCCTGTTCCGGGGGGATCCGCTGTTTTCTGCGCGCTTACATGCGCAGGTGACCTGGAGTGCTCCAAGCCGCCTCTTTCAGGGCGACTTCAGTTGTGCTGCCTTTCTTTGTGAAATAGGCATTTTATTGTGTTTTTTTCACAGCAGGGCAATAACCGCAAACAAAACAAGACTTGGAATACAGTTTGTCAATTTGTCAGTAACAACAACTTATTTGTACCCCACCTTTGCCCCTGACGGGATTCAAGGTGGCTTACAAAAGGGGGGGGGGATCACTAAAAACGTAGAAAAACCAAGCGTTTTTGTAACATGTGTTTTAAAAATACCAACAATTGTGATAAAAAGCAGTAGGGCACCAGCCCTTTCATTAAAAGCAGTCAGTTGGCAAAAGTCTGTTGGAACAACGTCTTCACCTGCCAATAGAAGGACAACAAAGAGGCTGCAGGCTAGCTTCCTCAGGGAGGGAGTTCTGGAGTTGCTACCACCAAGACGGCCCTTTCCCACATTCTCTCAGGTGGAGATTGGGAGAAGGGCCTCCCCCAACGGTCTCAAAACCCAAGCAGGTTTGTATGAGGGAATGTGGTCTTTCAGATAGCTTGGACTGCCTCTAGGCACTGTGATCAAGTTGTGACCAGAGGAGGAATGACCATGGGGAGAAGCGCAGAGAAAAGAAGCACCATGGTGCATCTGCAGAAGCAAAACCAGACACCTTCATCTGCCTCAGCTGCAACAAAACATGTCTCTTCCATACAAGTATTAGTCTCTACAGCCTGCACTGCAACCTTGCAACAGTTTGACTTCACCCCCAAAGGCGTGCTTCTCCACTGTTTCCTGAGACAGAGAGAGGCCGACAACAGCAACAGGTTGCATTTTTGCATGTCATTATCATCTAATGTCACCCTTTGAAAGTCCACCAGTCAACTGGGGATAACGTGTCACAAAAAAGCTTCTGAAATAATCCTAAGGACATAAGAAGAGCCCTGATGGATCAGGCCAGAGGCCCATTTAGTCCAGCATCCTGTTCTCACAGTGGTTAACCAGATGCCCATGGGAAGTCTGCAAGTAGGACATGAGCCCAATAACATTCCCTTGTCCTGTGGTTTCCAGCAACTGGTTTTCAGAAGTGTTATTGCCACTGAGAGAAGTATATCGCCTCCATTTTGTTTGTTTTAGAGGTGTCACTAGACACTCCCCCCCCCCCAACAGATGAACACAGCACACACGCTCTCTCGCTCTCTCTGGGAGTTCTTACTCACAGTAGGGATCTCCCAGCAATGATTGCACAACATTTAACATAAGAAAAACACAAGAAGATAAATGCCAGTTGGGCAGCTCTGAGCAGCCTGTGAAAACTACTGGATCCAATGCCAGCTTCTTGCCTGGGGTAGACTGCACATGCTTGCAGTTAAACTGGCATTGGCATGCTAGGATGATTGAAGGCTGATGCTCTAACATATTTGTACCCTCAAGTCCTTCTTATGTTCACCGCCTGCAGCTATCAAGGCATTGCTGAGCAAAATAAGGGAGGCAGGGTGGACAGAGGATCCTTCTCACTCTCTTGCTGCTCACCCTTGCAGTGAATTGATTGTTGGAGCAGGGTGGTGGGCTTATTGATTTGTCTGTGCTGTCATTTCCATGTAAAGTGTATATCCTCAGTTTCTTTCTTGTTCTGAAATCTATAGCTCTTAACATTTAAAAAGCTATCTTCTTGTGTTTGATAATTGCCCACGCAGTATTTGCACCAGCACTGTGAAATGTTATTTCTTGCAAGCTGTCATCCACATGCTTTCCCTGATCATTCCATATTTCTGCATTCAAAGGCCAATATTGTTTCGTACTTGGTGACTGTTTCATTGACTAAATCAGGTTATGTGGAAGAAAAAACAAAATGGAAAGAAATCTACTTTATTGGGATTTCATGTACTTGTAGTGCTGGTCAGCTATTTTCTTGTTTCATGCTCCCTTTGGACTATGTCACAAATTAGGAGTCAAGTCTCTTTTCTGAGAGCAGCAGCTAGTTTTCAGGATCAACTGAAACAGCAGTTAGTAGAGTGAAATACAGCAGCACACCTTAGGGGATACAGCCTTGTATAAAGTCAGGGAATGGGCTAAAGGTCTCCAATTTTACATGCCTGAGATCTGATAGTGTTATAGTTACTCCACATAAAAGTAAGGAAGCTCCTAGCCAGAATAATAAAACAGCGAACTTTTGCACTCTCTCATTATATTTGATAAAGTCGTTACTGCTTTGAAAAGATTGCACCATGTGAATCACAAGGAAAAACATCCAACTTTATCAGAGTCTGCTGTCAAAGTCCAAGCTTTGTCTTGAAAACATAGCAATCTAGCGTTTTAAGAGTGTGATTAGGGCAGTTCGCAACCCCACCAAGGAAATACTCCAAACCAAGTGGAAGGCTCACAGTTCAGGGTGAGACCATGTTTCAATCTTTGGCATCTCTAGTTAAAAGGATCTCAGGTAGGTGTACTGGGAAAGGCTTTGTGGAGAGGCACTGTGCGCCCAAGTAGAAAATACAAGCCTAGATAGTCCAGTGGTCTGACTCTGCATAATGAGAGATGTAAGACAACACTTTAAAACAGCTGCCTCATCTTGATTAAGCATACCTTAGCACATTCAAAGTGTTCAGCATGATTTATGGTCACCTCATTCATTTTTACAACAGTCTTGTAAGGTAGGCCCGTATTATAAAGTTCTATTTTAATGCTGGGGCAGAGAGAAAAGAAAGTGGTGCTTGAAAAGAGTGCCACCAAAATACATTTGGGGCTGAGATGACATTTGCAGTCTTTTAGGTGGGAGATACGGGACCAGATGATGTTGGACTACAACTCCCATAATCCCAAATCATTGTTCCCCGTCCTTTCCTTCAGATGCTGTAGAAAATACAGTGATACCTCGGTTGTTAAACGTAATCCATTCCGGAAGACCCTTTCACTTCCCAAACGTTCGAAAACTGAAGCTCAAAGGGCGGCCTGCAAATTCAATAGAGGAAATTGAAAAGAAAGGGGGGAAAAAACCCAGAGGAAGCCGTTCGACTTCGAAGGTGCGTTTGAAAATAGAAGCATTTACTTCCAGGTTTTCGGCGTTCGAAAACCAAAATGTTTGAATTTCAAGACGTTCGAAAACTGAGGTACCACTGTACAAATATTTGAATGTGCCCTTTCATAGCACACACAAATGAGATAAATATAAGGTTATGGGCTCATGCTATATCAGTGGTATATCAGTGTAGAATAGAGGCATGATAGAAAAACTTGCTCAACTACAAGGACTGGGACTGAAAGGAGGGCTCATCATGTTGACTCATTTCAACACTGCAAGACAGTTTGGCCTTTTTTGATGCAGAGCTTGTAATGAAAAACAGGATGTCCAGTGGAAGGGGTTCTGTGCAAAACAAAGCTAGTCAGCCAATGTATTGCGAAACGATATGATAATCTGAAGCTCAAAAGATACAGGGTGTTGAAGGAGAAAGAGAAGAGAGATTTAGAGTGTTTAACAGTTTTAGCTATATTCCAGGGCAAATTTGCTTTAAAGGCATCAGTACAGCTGTGAGCGAGCTCTAGAATTGTGTGCACTCAACTCTTATAGAGAACTCTTGCAATGTGCAGCTCTGAAAGTCATTCATTGCACAGCAGTCAATTTTTCCCCAACAGTGGAGACACTTGCAGATACAAGGTGTACAGGTGAACCCATGCGTATCTCTCTGCACTTTTGAAGACATTTGGGACCTTTGGGTGGAGTTCGTATGTGTCCGTTTATGAATACTGTATGTGCTTCTGCCTTTAACCCTACACCCAATAATGAAGTTCACAAAACAGAGGAATAAAGATTGGTTTCTTACATGAAATAAAATGGAGAGAGCATATGGATGCTGCTTAAGGCAGCCTGTTTACATAAAGAAATTAAATAAATAAATAAATAATCAATCAATCAGTGCTTTTTTCCTAAAAAAATGTTTAGGGGTACTCTCATTTTCCTACTCATATTGAAATACTGCCCCTCAGTGAGACCAAACTTAGATTCACAAAATGTTTAGGGGCATGAGTCCCCCTGCATCCCCCCAGTAAAAAGCACTAATAATAATAATAATAATAATAATAATAATAATAATAATAATAGGCAGCAAATCATGTAGTACATACCTTGATCATAAAGGTGAAATGATCCCCCAGGATCCTTATCTATCTAAAAGCCTAGAGTGGATATGATTTGCTGTAGTATCCACCCAGAAAAAAAGGGGGGGACGCATGTATTTGTCTTGAAGCAATCAGAACCAAAGCTCTGTGCCTTGTGTGCTAAGCTCCCTCTGTTAATATTCTATAGCAGCACAGCTACAGTGTCTCTCACCTGTTTCTTGATCTGTGGTCCAACAAAGCTGCAGAGTTTATCCTTGAGATTGTGGTGTGAAAAGTAGGTCCCTAATGTTGTAAACTTCCCAAAATCCCAACCAACTTAAATATGGGGTTTAAGTATAATTTTGGACCAACATAACTCTCTGGAGAGAGGCAGGATCTTTCTGTTATACCTCATTTATTCACTGTACTATTGTTTATTCCTGCAAGTTACTGTCTGTTTACCAAGTTTGAAGTTGGAAGGACATGACCCTAGTGAGACATGACTGTTGATTTTATGTTTCCTGAATCATTACTTTACCTTTGGAGAAAGATGGCATTGCCTATGCTGAACCCAATTATTTCTTACAGGAAATGGCAATTAACGTTTTCTGGTAACAGGATTGTGTGTGCTGACTATTACCATTAAGTATTAGGTCGATCGAAAGGTCGGCGGTTCGAATCCCTGCGGCGGGGTGCGCTCCCGCTGCTCGGTCCCAGCGCCTGCCAACCTAGCAGTTCGAAAGCACCTCCGGGTGCAAGTAGATAAATAGGGACCGCTTACCAGCGGGAAGGTAAACGGCGTTTCCGTGTGCGGCTCTGGCTCGCCAGAGCAGCAATGTCACGCTGGCCACGTGACCCGGAAGTGTCTCCGGACAGCGCTGGCCCCTGGCCTCTTAAGTGAGATGGGCGCACAACCCCAGAGTCTGTCAAGACTGGCCCGTACGGGCAGGGGTACCTTTACCTTTTTATTAGGTCAGGATATTTACTTACATTTTCTAGGTCACATTTAAGTTAAGAAATAGTAACTGGGTCAGAATGGGGGCCTCTTTTCGTATGAAGTTATGCCAACTGCAGTGATACCATGATCAACAGAAATAAACCGTAGAAAAAGTTCAGATTGGCATCCTTTGTTACAATGCATCCATAAAAACAAGAGTCTGCCCAGTTATCAGATTTTCTTCTAGGCTGAGCAGGCAAAGTGGCAGCTTAATCAATCTCCAAGAGTTGCAGCAGGAGCTCTTCAAATCCGCAAATAAGGCCATTTTCAAAACATATCTAGCAATGGTCTAAATAATGCAAGGGTTTGTTTTTGAATGTCTGGCAAGAGGCTGCTGTTGTGTCATGGTATAGACCCCTACACACACTCAAGAGATAAGTTTTTATCTGTTTAGGAACAAATCCTTGAGTCACATCTAGCTAGTGACTCCCCTCTCAAGGCAACACTCAGCCTCAGAAAAGTAGGTGATAAGGAAAAGATCCTCTCCCCTTTCCTCCTAGCAGTCTTATTTTGCTGAAAAAAGCCCACCTACCCACAACTACTATTTTCCATCCCATCTCCCAAAGGAAAAAGATATGGGCACTATATATTTTCTTCCATAGGAGAAATCTTAAACCCCTGAGATGGAGAACAGCATTTTTTAGGAAGGAAAAAAAGACCCAACCCCTGTACAGTCGTACCTTGGTTCTTGAACGCCTCATGACTCAAATGTTTTGGCTCTTGAACGCCGCAAACCCAGAAGTGAGTGAAGTTTTGTGAACTTGTTTTGGAAGTCTAATGTCCGACGCGGCTTCTGTGGCTTCCAATTGAGTGCAGGAAGCTCCTGCAGCCAATTGGAAGCCGCGCCTTGGTTTTCGAACATTTTCAGAAGTCGAACAGACTTCTGAAAGCATTCCGTTTGAGAACCAAGGTATGACTGACTGTGCTTGTCTTCTGAAGCACATAACACACACATCCATGAGGAAAACAACACATAGCCAAACATCATTTGTGTATGTAGCTTAGCCTTTTCACAGGATATATTTTTTATATCTTTTAACTGGAAAGGCTTGGTCCAAGTGGCACACTTCTGCTCATTTTACCGTATTTTTCACTCTATAAGGCGCACCAGACCACAAGACGCACCTAGTTTTTGGAGGACGAAAACAAGAAAAAAAATATTCTGAATCTCAGAAGCCAGAACAGCAAGAGGGATCGCTGCGCAGTGAAAGCAGCAATCCCTCTTGCTGTTCTGGCTTCTGGGATAGCTGCGCAGCCTGCATTCGCTTCATAAGACGCACAGACATTTCCCCTTTTTAGGAGGGAAAAAGTGAGTCTTATAGAACAAAAATTATGGTACCTGTGGAGCTCTCAGGCCCTGGGAACTTCTTTTGGTCCCAGCAACTACTCAAGGAGAGTCAGCATTCAGTGTTAACAGGCATCATGGAATTTCAAGTCTACTCTGATATGATCCAGCTTAGGCTTTCTTACCTGCTCCTGTACGAAGCCTGCCAGACTTAATTCTTTCCTCGATTCCACTAAGCTTCAGGTTCTTTTGGCTACCTCCAAACAGATAAAACAAATCTGAGCTGAACCAGCAAGGTTTTTGAGCAGCACACACTAGCTTTAGGAGTGAAAAGATTCTACTTAATCCTTCCAGGTGAATATTGTAACAGATACTGCTTGAATAACCTTTAAAAAACAGTATTTGCAGTTAAGAACTTTAGTTGCCAAGAGTAGGCAAGTGCATTTGAATCGCCTACATTAAGAGGTATTTGGCTCCATCTGGTGACCAGGATAGGCTTTACATCTCATCTTTGAGTTATGTCCCAATTTGCTTCTACAGTGGTACCTTGGTTCTCAAAATGAATCCGTTCCGGAAGTCCGTTCCAAACCTAAGCATTCCAAAACCAAGGTGCGCTTTCCCATGAATAGTAATGCAAAATGGATTAATCCACTCCAGCCTTTTAAAAACAACCCCTAAAACAGCAATTTAACATGAATTTTACTATCTAATGAGACCACTGATCCATAAAATGAAAGCAATAAACAATGTACTGTAGCTGAACTGGGTTCCACACAGTCACAGAAACAAAACAAAAAGAGCCACAAAAATGCAAAATAAATAGCAAAAACAGACAAGACCTCAGTGTAACACACAAAACGGAAGTGTGGACAAACGTCAGCTCCCTCAGCCTGTAAAGGGAGATGAGAGCTGCAACCCCAGAGTCGTCTGCGACTAGACTTAACTGTCAGGGGTCCTTTACCTTTTTATTGAAGGTGTGCCCCACACAGGCTGCATTGTTCAACTACAGTAAGTGCGGCATCATTCTGCTTGGCACCTACAAGTTTTATAAGCTGCATACAGACAACAATATTTGCAATGCACTTCCAATCTTACATCAAGAACAAGGCTCCTTAGCCTTTGTGGTTTGAACTTGCCACTTTTCTGACCAGTGGAGTGTCCCACTGTTTGTTCACGCATGAGATGGGCAAGAGACTTGGAATTCTGAAGCAATGTCTGCCCCAGCACTGGAAGCACTTGAGCAGCTCTTAATGACTGGCCAAGGGACAAAGAGAGGAAGTACCATGGGACTCCAGCTAAAAGCAGTCTGTGGCTGGCTTCAGATATTTCAACATATCCTGCCATCCTTGCTGGAGAGCCAGACGGAGGCCAGCCTCTATACTAGTGGTCTTCTATGCAACTTGAGCAGGTACCATGCACAGTAATGGACTCCTCCTGATACACGAGATCCACGAGACTACCAACAAGTGAATTTGATAGTGTTTATTATACAAACCATTAGAAGTAAATTTACACAGCTATTAATTATAGAAAGTGGCATCAAGTCTTGGCACTGCCATACTGTGTAACACAGTTTAAGTTAGTAGAGTAAGGCATGATTCCATTTTAAGGCATGCAGGAAAGGGGTTTATTGCATTCCATATTTTTCCTTCAGCTCTTCCACTTTTTTAATATATGCTTTCATTGCATCTTCTTTGGACATTCCTGAAAGAGAAAAAGGATTAAGCATGTGAGCAGAGATAAAACATGAAGTAGTGTTCAACCCATGCTAGATCTATGGTATCAGCCTGCCTCCCTCTCCCTAGTCACCTAAGCAAGGACTCCTCCGTGCCCATTTGTTACATAACTGTACGGTAGGTTAACCTTTACTTCAGCGGCCTGTGAACACGAATAGTCAATTCAGTCTAAAAGATGGCCCAGCTGTATGTTGAAACTGGATTAAGTGGTGGAGATCATGATCCCTTAAAATGGACAAGGTGGGGGAAAGGAAAGCAACAAGCAACCTTGACTCCCATGTACACCCTGCAAGTTATGTGTTTTGGCCGAAGGAACCTCCTAGCTTCTCAGGTACAGAGCTGTGAATCTATAAAAGACAACTCTTGGCAATTTTAAAGGTGCTGAAACAGCCTGCTAGGAGGAGTTTCAACACAGATACCCTCCCCCCACTGCATCCATTGACACCAGCACATCTGTGCACATGTGGAAACATGAAACAGCTGCAGTATAGCCAGCTTTTGTGACACTGAAACTAAGGGCTTAAAGGAAGGCCATAAAGCTGAAGGAATGAACTGCTAGAGTTAAGGCAAGTAATGGGTGAGATTAAGTTCAGTCAGCCATCCCAATGATTTGATAGCAATTGAGTTGTATTTGCTGTTACACTTAAGGCTTACCTTTCAAGGAATTCCAGGCATCCCACTTGGCCTTCCCTTTGAAATCAAGCATCCCAGGACGGTCTGAAACAGTGACATTTTAACATAGTAATGAAACAGCCTTGCTTTCCCCCCACAGTACAAGAGATCACTTTGGGTATACAAACAAAGTCAAACTGCATGAACTTGCAGGTGCAACTTCTTAAAAATAAAGATGATCACGATCCTGACCAGTCAGTGTCTTATTTATCTTAAGCTTCCCATTTAGATTTAAGAGGCAACAGCATGGTTGGGTATCCCTTTGTTTTGGCATCCCTTTGTTACTTATTATTTTTGTTTGTTTTTTGCAGCCTAGAAACAGAAGTTTAGTCCTGCTTGTTAAAAAGCTTTAAGCCTGCCAAATATTTACTTCCTGCATGTTTTTGTCCATTGTATAGTAAGTTGTTTGTTAACTCTGAGTTTCCATTAGGATAGATCACATTTTGCTGTGTGCTGATTCTAGCTGTTTTTCTAAAGTTGATATCCAATCTAGAGGTACTCCCTTGAAGAGTTGCTAATGATAGCAAAGTTGCCGCCTCTCAACTTTTGAAGGACAGCTTTAATCCAAGGACTATTCAGTCAACATGGCATGTTTGTTCCTGGATGAAGGGTATTTACTAATCATTGTTCAAAATGATTTCGCATACATGGTTTAATGTGCAACCTAAAAGCCAACCCATATTCTCGGATCCAGGATAACCAAGTGCTGGAGAGATGGCAAAATAAGCACCGTATTGCCTACAATGGAGCCCCCTGAACCAAGATGAGCAAGTTTCCTTTGGATCATCTAACTCAACTCACTAACACATCAACAGAAGTGCCTGCATATTTATTCTTCCATAAGGCAGGAAGCCTGTGTTGCCAAGTTAGGCAGCCTAGATGTTAAGATAAATATGCCCGTACTGGCTGGACCTATCAGAAACTGACTCATCAATTCACAACTAATTTTAATGGTAGACAACTTGCTCAATCTCATGCAGGGTGCAATGCCCTGTGGTTAGACATTAGGGAAACACCCTACATTTTCATGCAAACTGCATGCCATATGTGTTGCAATATTCCATTTGGAAATGAAAAAGATCCGAAAAGATAGATTTCTCTCTCTCTCTCTCTCTATATATATATCCAAGGACACTTAAGACAACCATTCACTGGGACAGAAAATGCACAGAACATCTCAGGAGCAAGCTCTGGTAGTTACTTGGTGCTCACTTTGGGACCACTGCTGCCATATTGGTTGTTCCACTTCCATCTACAAGGAGGATCCTTTTCAGCAACAAGGAAGACAATATTCTGGCACTCTCTTCTCTGATCTACCCAACTAGCTACTCTATGGTACACAGAGATACAGGGGCAGATTCCATTGCAGAAATGTTCACCTGGAACAGACGGCCTCTTCCTTTTGGCTCCAAGCGATTCTGTTTTTTTGGTAACCGATCACAATCTCCATCGTACCATGTTATTTTGCATTTATATAGTGGACCTCAAGCATCTGAATAAGTTCACATATATTTCCAGTAATCTTTATACAGCCACCCTGTATAAAAAGAGCCAGCATCCTCCAACGGATCGAATGAACTCTTGAGCCAGCAACTTCTCATCTGGCTTCCAGTTAACCATTTGTAACAGTTAACCATTTGTGCCTTGGCCTAGTGTAGTGGCTACCGTACCAGAGCAGCCTTTGTTTCCTTGGCAATCTACTGAACACCAGCATTTGGTGTAGTAGGTTTGTCCATATTTGACTGCTCTTTTAGAAGGACTTGCCTGAAGGCCCAGGATGGTCAAATATTGCCTTTTGACCTACTTTCCATGCCTGTGCTTTAGGAGTGGCTGAAGAGGGGTGGGGCATACATAAACGAATGTATTGTGCTCAAGTTCTATGATTAGCATTTCAGAATGAATTGCATGCAAACACAGCCCTATCATTTTTACTCCAGGATTGGCAATGGGGCTATTCATGAAAACCAGCTGCTTGCAAGGTACTGGGTGACCTTTAGCTCTAGTTGGCACTGTCATCCCAGAGGGAAGCTAAGCTACTGCCTGACCCTTGCACTGCTGGCCCTGGAAGCGGAGGCAATTAGCCAAGTGTTTCAGATCTCCCTCCTGCAGCATGTCCATCAGTAATCACACTGTTGCAAAATAAAACAAGGGCACTCATGTCAGTCTTCTGGTTGGTCCTATTATCAAGAACCAGTATGCTATCCTTTATTCATCTACCAAGCCTCTCTCCCCTCCCCATCCTCCAAAACACACACAAGCTACAGAAACAGCAGAATTATGCCTAGACTTTCCATCCAGTTTTACGTACTGAAACTGGACTCCCTTTTCAGCTAACTTCCCTGCATTCGGAGTTACCCAATACAGTAGTACTTCAGGTTACAGACTCTGCTAACCCAGAAATAGTAGCTCGGTTTAAGAACTTTGCTTCAGGATGAGAACAGAAATCACGCAGCGGCTAAAGTGGTGCTTCAGGTTAAGAACAGTTTCAGGTTAAGAGATGACCTCCAGAATGAATTAAGTTCTTAAGCCGAGGTACCACTGTAGGCTGAACCACCAAGTAGGTTTGTAGATCAGGGTACCAGCTGTGGCAACATGAATGGCCTCTAAGAGCAACTAGTCATTCTCGTGATCAGTACAAAAGTTGTGTTTGCTTTAACTTTAACTTCCCAAGCATCTTTAGGGCTCTTCTGAATAGTTGCTTGTAGGACACCCCAACCTGACTTCAGCTACTTACTGATACTCCTGCAAAGGATATCTAAATATTAACCCCCCTGCCCCAAACAGTGCTATCCAGTGCAACATGAAGACTCTGCAGGTGTGCTTTTAATTGTAAGATACCAAATGGGTGCTTCTGTCCTCGACTAGTGAATCTGATAGTTTCACCTTCCTCTTGAAAGATGAAACCCAAGCGTAATACTAGGCTGTTATGCGACCCTTAGTCTAGCTGTGCAATAGTCTGCTATCTCAGCTCCAGCCAACTAAAAGTGGCCCAACCTATTCTTTTGGAATTCACTTTCTGAACACTCGTCCAATAGGATACTTGGAGTGCCAACATGACAACACATCCAAAGCAGCAGACACATTCATATCCTGCTTAACTGTTGTACTGCAATACTGAGCAAGGGTTGTGGAGAGGGGTAAAGAGGATCTGGTTTTAGCTTCTAAAGGCAGTCGCTCAAACTTATAGCAAGTTCCATTGGAACAGTTTATAGTTGCCATTCTCACAGCAGTTTCATGAGTTCTATGCCAAGGACCCTCACAGAAAAGGCATTTTGTTTTGAGTTGTGTGCAAATCAGAGCAAGCTTTGTCGCAAGTATCTTTCAGAGCTGCAAGTGCTCCTAGCCCAAAGCTCTTGAGAGTCAGTTAGACTAGGACACCAATAAGTTAAGCAATGCCCTGAACTACTGGATTGGGTAAATTGCTTCACTTAGAACATGGAATCTCTGCAAGGATCGGACAATTCATCCTGACTAGAAATGTAGAACATTTCTGCAGGCACTACTGCAAGTTACATCCCACTTGAAGTTTCTACTTTTTCATAATAACCAGCTAAATCTGGCTACACTCCTTGAAGTATGCGAGGTATTACATATTTCAAAAGAGCTGCTGTATCAGAAGTTACCAGTGAAATGATGTACCTGAAACTATAGTTATGATTGCTGCAATGTTACTTTTTAATCCACTTATTTATATGCTGTTGTATGAAATCTATGCACATTGCAGGACTTGCTGTAGCTCCATGCTATGTATGCAAGCAGTAGCAACTGATGCTTTTAACTATTTATGGTATGAAGCAGATTTTGAAAGAGGTTATAAGCAGCTAAGTAAATTGCTTACTATTGCAAGTTGCTTTCAAGCAAACGAGCAAGTCTGAAATGAAAGGCAAGTTGATCTCGTTGAAAGGCTGCCCCGGGCATTTAAGGAGCTCTGTATTGAGGGAGCACATTTACTATCAAGTGTTACATACAGTTAATATACCCACATTTAACTTACGGTGCTCATTTGGACACACAGCATATAGGATCTTTACCTACCTGGTGTAAGTTCCGTTACCTTTCAGTATATAGTAGTTTATAGTTCTCAATGAAATAACTCAATAGATTAGGATAAAAGAATTGCTCAATGACCAATCCCTAAGCATGGATTTGAATGTGGTATGAAGTTAACTCATACCTGTATTTACATCTCCAACTGTGGCCTGCTTGTAATGGCTGTAGATATCCAGCATTTCTTGATCTGTTGGTTGGGTCTTCAGCTTCTTGACTTCTTCTGCAGCTTTTTCAAACTCTGCCTATTTCAAATAAGGATTCAAATTAAGGGATTTACTGCTGTTCAGTACACTTAATGTAGGCAAACATAATTTATCTAAATCAGAATAAATTTTAGCACCAAACGTTTTAGAGCTTCATGAACTGTGGTACAGTCCTTTACATGTTTACTTTGAAATAAGTCCCACCAGGTTAGTTGGACTTACTCCCAGACAAGCATGCATAGGATTCAAGGTGTGGGAATTTAGTCGGGCAAACAGTGTGGAGATTTGAAGCTTGATAATTATCCTGAGGGTGGAAGATTGCAAAATGAGTTGCTTTACTAACATTTGGCAGAAAAGCTGTTCCAGCACGACTTACGAGGGCTGCCTCCGATGTTGCCCAATTTCTTTTCAAGTTCAAGTTCCTGCAAGCCACTTTCACCAAGACATTGCACACGCCACCAAGTGCTGCTGGATACCTTGAGCAAGCTGCTCATGCACTTGGCAGCGGAAGCCACAAGGGGCCATTATCTCCAGCTACATTTGCATGCTTTTTCCCAGGCCCAACTTTGTAAATTCTCTTGTTGCATCCACAGTCAGCATGCTAAGGAATCCTTTCACACAAGAGCCTCACATACCATAAAAACTGAGGTTTTATCACCCATCCTTCAACCACTAGATCAGTTAGGCAAAAGTGCCTGTTCCAGATTGGGGGGGGGGGGGAGAGAGAGAGAGAGAGAGAGAAGAAAAGGCTGCCTGTACAGTATTAGCAATTCTAAACAAGAACTCAGCTTCAAGCTATTATGCATAAGGACTGCAGACCCACTGTGCAAAATCTTGAAAGTCTGGCTTCTGAAAAGTTTCAACCACCATGACTGAAGATACAAAGTAACGGCTTTGGAAGAATTTACCTGGCTAGTACACGCTTCACATTTGTGGTTTTATAATGATCACTGGCTATTATTTCAGAAGCAGCGACCTACTTTTAATAGTTGGCCGCAACTTTGCAGAGGAATAAGCCTCTGGAGAATTTAGCACTGCCTACCAAGGCACAAGCGCGTGCTCTGCAATGGGAGAACAAGGGCGCTTCATTTCTCCTCCTCCCCGAGGAAAGAAAGAGACACCCCCCACCTCCTTCCGGGCCGCCTATATTGCGGGGTGGGGTTTGTGTGGGTGCTTGCAGGAGCAACATAAAACAGAAACTTATTAGGCAGCGGCCAGAGGGAGAAGTGCGGAAGACACACTCCCAACTAGAAAGAAAGCAGGAACAAGACCTCAACAGAGGCGCGTACACCCTTCCGCCGACTACTGCGAAGAAAAGCGAAACCGACACTGAGAAAAGCCTAGCGAAAGAGAAGCAGACTTGCCGCGCCTGCAAAGGTGGGGGGGGTGTCTTGGAAGAGCGCCCTTTCGTTAGGGAAGGGGGCTTACCTGTGCCATGGTTGCAGAAGCGCGCAGCGACCTCCTCCCGATGCAACAAAAGGCTGAACTGTGCCCGTTGCAGCTTCTTGCCCCAAAGTCTCAATTTCACGAATCAGCCCAGCTCGCACGGCCAATCAGAAGAGAGGGGGCGGGCGCTCGCGCGTCTTCGTTCCCACCGCGATTCGGCAAGCGGGTGGAACTGACGGGAGAAAGGTAACGCCTGACTCCGATGGTGGCCACAGATGTACGTATAACCAAAATGGAAGACTAGCCTACCTCCCTGGTTCCTTACGTTGTTTGAAGACCCTCTTTGCGAGTGAGGCAAAGGCCCATAGATAGGCGTAGCCAATACTGTATTTTTGTTAGGAAGGGGCAGGACTTTTGTTAAGGGGGGAAAGAACCGACGTGATTGGCCAATTAAGTAGGCATTCCTATTGTTTTACTCTGGGCAGGGGGCAGCTGCCCCTCCTTTGGCTACGCCCATGACAAAAGCTGATAAAAATACATAAGGATTCATATTAAGGTTAAAGTAAGCAAGTATTTTGGGGTGGGTGGGGGAAAAGCAACAACAACGATGACGTCTATCGAGGAAGCTGCGGGCTGCACATAAGGACTTTCGGAAGTCGTGCGCGTGCATGCATCCTGAGCTTAATTCGAACTTTAAAAAGCAGGCACCCACGATTATTAGTGGACCGTCCAGCGCCTGCTGGCTTGTTTTTTTCGTTTGCAGAGGTAATGCTACGATAGGTGGACTTTGCAAGCCGGGTTTTTTTTTTTATGTTCTTAAGCAAAACTGCATGCTCAGAATAGCTACGGTTCTTATCTGGGGTAAGAACTCTTGATCAGCAATTTCAAATCATGGAAATTGCCCTAATTGATAGATGCAGACTATGCTGAGAAAATGTCATGATTTCTATCAATGCGCGGCTTCCCCCATTCTTGACCCGCACATGGAGTATTCGAACAGACTAGTCGACAACCGGAAGTATATCAACGTTAATGACCGCGGCCTCTGGATAATAAGCGTAATTAGGCGAGGGCGCGCCCGCCCGGAAAGAGAAGCGCCTGCAGTCGAAAGGGAATGTCGAACGCGCAGGTTCAAGCCCTACCTAGACCCCACCTCGCCAAAGGAGAAGATTGATCCCGTCTCCGTAGACCGTAAATCATGCTATTTTAATATGAAACTGAGCGGTTGATTTGGGTTGGAAGTGGGTGTCTCAAGGCAACTTCAGTGCATTAAATATTTGCTGCAACGAAAGGAGCATTTTGCGGTATTAACAGTGGGCTACACTGTAGGGTTGTCATAAGCCACTATTGGCCACAGCCTTCTCCCCAACCTGCAACAAAGGGGAGATTGGCAAAGCAATTTTAATACATTTTAAAATTCTGATTACACTTTTAACGGGAATGTAAACGTGAATAATAATAATAATAATAATTAATAATAATAATAATAATAATTTCTACCCAACAGATTCCGCTGTAAAGTGCAAATCCCAAATAAATCAGAGAACATGAAACACGTATGTAAGCCTGTCTGAGTTTCAAGAACGTGTATGTATATAAGATTGCAGGTTAAGCTTTCTATCAGGTACATATCTCTATATTTCCCATATAGTGTTAACTGGCCATGAGTGCTTCAATTTAGAACGGGAATTCAGGCTGCGCGCAAACTTTTGCTCTCTCTATGGGCGAAGCTGCCGTCAATTATAGAGCGATGGGCGTACCTAAAGGATAAAGGGACCAGTGGGCGACGCCACTCCGCCAGTAGGGCGGGAGAAATGTGTTCGCGACAGCCAATCGTTGGCGAGTTCGTGGAAGGCGTTTGCAGAGGAGGCGAGGCTGTGTCTGGAGGCTGCCGGGGAAACGCGGCGTCTAAGTACCAGGAAGTGGAAGTCCTCTGCCTGAGATTGGGCCACGTGTTTGGAGGGAAGGCGTTTGCCTGGAGCGCCGGTGAGGCAAAGTGCGGGGAGGATGAGGAGAGCGGGATTCGTTGTGCGAGTTGGTCAGGGGATTCCCAGTAGCAGCAAGAATGACATTTCCTAGCCTGACATGAGAATGGTGTCAAGCGCAGAATTGCTCCACGTTGTGTTTGACACTTTGGTTGGTCGCAGTAGTGGTTTTGCAGAGGATTGACGCAATTATTTATATATTGGCGCCCGCCATAAGGTGATCTCCCCACCCCAGGCCGTGAGCTATGTGGTGGTGCTTCGTCCGTGCACCGCTACACTATTGAGCAAGAGACCAAAAAATAAAATAAAAAATAGAGTTTGGAGTGAGACTCAGGGAGATGTGGGTTGGGTAGCTCTGCCCCCAGTGCCCTGGTACTGTGTAGCGAAAAATGTGCACTTCATGGTGCTAAGAACTGGGTGTCTTAGTTAGACACAGCGCTGCTTGACTTTTACTAAACATTATTTATGCCACCATGTGGTTTTGGTGTAGCTTGCATGATGCTCTGAACGTGCCAGACCAAAAGTGGGTGAGGCAACCGATGTGATTCTTAAACAAACACCCTTTTACTTAAATGGTTAAAACGACAAAATAGTGTTGTTGTTGTTTAGTCGTTTAGTCACGTCCGACTCTTTGTGACCCCATGGACCAGAGAACGCCAGGCACTTCTGTCTTCCACTGCCTCCCGCAGTTTGGTCAAACTCATGCTGGTAGCTTCGAGAACACTGCCCAACCATCTCGTCCTCTGTCGTCCCCTTCTCCTTGTGCCCTCCATCTTTCCCAACATCAGGGTCTTTTCCAGGGAGTCTTCTCTTCTCATCAGGTGGCCAAAGTATTGGAGCCTCAGCTTCACGATCTGTCCTTCCAGTGAGCACTCAGGCCTGATTTCCTTAAGGATGGAGAGGTTTGATCTTCTTGCAGTCCATGGGACTCTCAAGAGTCTCCTCCAGCACCATAATTCAAAAGCATCAATTCTTCGGCGATCAGCCTTCTTTATGGTCCAGCTTTCACTTCCATACATCACTACTGGGAAAACCATAGCTTTTACTATACGAACCTTTGTTGGCAAGGTGATGTCTCTACAAAATAGTATATTCTAGCAAATAAGGTGCAGCAAGTAAACGAGACATCTGTTTACAAGTACAAACCGTATTACAACAAACTGGAAGTGGCACAAGATTGAACATTGTTAAACTTTGCTAAATCATTGATTAAACAATCTAGCCTTTTGAACAGCAGGGGTTTTTTTTTGTTACTATGCTATGTATTTTTGTGTTTTTATATTGTAAACCTCACTATGATCTGAGCATGGAGGGTAGTATAGAAATTTAATAATTATTATTATTCACACAATAGTACCTGCAAGTAACCATTTTAGATTTGCTTCAATAGGTTATTTATTGTCAACTGCTTAGAGGTTTTATTGCAGTTGTTACCGGAAAAATCCGAGGGCTCCCTTGGACAAAAAGTAAAGACACCAACCAGAGTAAATTGGAGCAAATCAGCAGCCTGTAGGCTTGGCCTTTATTGACTGTTGCAACAGGGTGCTCCCCTCACTTGCAGGCGAGAGGAAAGACACAGAAAAATGGTGTGCAAGACCTTATAAAAACTTTTGAAATTCCCCTCCTCTAGGTCAAGCCCACCCCCAGAAACATCATGCATACATTACAGAAAGGAGGGGTTGAGGGAGGAGTTGTGGTGGTAACCTGAGTGTCCTGTCACCTGGCTGGTTCCCTTCTCTCCCCCTCCCCATGAGTCACTTCCAGGAGACAAAGGGGAGTTTGCAGTTTCCTGCCCCCTGAGGGAAGATCTGATCATTGTCCTTTGTTTCAGTCCATGCTGAATCCACTCCCATATGGAAGATCTTTGTGATCTTGATTGTCTTCTGTCTAGGACCATCAGCAACTGGGCAACTGGGCAGGGCTCCTGTGGATGTGCTGGGATGGTGAAGGGATTATGGCTGCCCTGCATCAAACCTTCCCCATTTTGTAGTCCTTCCTTCATGGAGTAAAATAAAAGTGGAACAGTGCAAAACCGATGTATGGTTGATTTTCTATGAATTTATAACAGAAGCATAGCGTATGTAGTGTGTGAGTGTGAGTGTGTGTGAAGTTTGTACAAACTGAATGATTGGGGTGGGGGGGTTCCTGCTACACAGTCAAGCGGTATATAAATTTTGTTCACTTGAAAGTGAGTAGAATCCTCAATTGGTGCCGGAGGGGAATCCTTCCAGTGCAAATGCTAGATTCAAAAGAATGATACAGTATTCCACAGGGCAGGGATGGGTTAAATTCCCCTTTGCTGTCTACTACAATCCTGCCAATTGTTAGCCCCTAGGGGCTACTCTTTGTGTATATATATGTATATATATATTTAAAGTTCTGGTTTTGGGTACAATCCTTTATGTACAATGCTGGAATATATCTTAAACAAATAAACAAAGGAACTTGAGGTTTCTTGCTACTGAAACATTGATTGTACCCAATGCTAGGACCTTATGCTCTTGTTTTTTCCAAAAGCAAGCTCCTTCGTTATGTTGCATTACATTTTTGCCTTCCAGGTACTTGTTGGATAACTCACATGTCATCAGAAGACGTTACTGTCACTGTTCGTCTAGTTCGCTCCTTTGAGTACCGTAATTTTAAACCTGTGGTGTACCATGATGTTACTCTGGATCAGACTGTCGGAGAGTTTATTGAATTTGTGAAGAATGGTAAGAAACTGTTATGGCTGGCTAGTGCTTCTTGGTGTGCCAAGGAACATGTGGCAGGTGGAAAAAAGGGGGGGACTGCCCCATGCTGATAGGCCCCAGGGAAGAGCTGTAGCCTGGTGCTTTGCATGCAAAAGGTACCAAGTTCAATCCCTGGCATCTCTAGGTAGTGCTGGGAAAAACTCCTGCCTGAACCCCTGGAAAGCTGTAGCCAATCAGTGTTCATGATACTAGGATAGATGGACCCAATGGTCTGATTTGGTATAAGGCAACTTCCTATGTTTTTACTATGTCATCGCCTGGATGAACAACGTTCTAGGCGTCCGTAGGTTCCATTCTATTGCTCATCCTTCAGAGGACCCTCAGCTTCAGAGACATGTCACATATAAGGCTTCCTGCAGTTATGGATATACAGTGGTACCTCGGGTTACATATGCTTCAAGTTACATACGCTTCAGGTTACAGACTCCACTAACCCAGAAATAGTACCTTGGGTTAAGAACTTTGCTTCAGGATGAGAACAGAAATTGTGCTCTGATGGCACGGTGGCAGCAGGAGGCCCCATTAGCTAAAGTGGTGCTTCAGGTTAAGAAGGAACCTCCAGAATGAGTTAAGTACTTAACCCGAGGTACCACTGTAACAGTGTGGATGGAATTCATGGGATTATGATGACTGTTCACAGATACTGGGATGTATTGTGCATGATTTTAACCTGTAATTTCAAACATCCTTTGGTACACTTAATGTAGCACTATAAGCCTTCATGTTTTCTTGGGACTTGGGTTCCATTGATTTGTATGACTTGGACTGCAGGCCTGTGCACACTTACTTGGGAGTAAGCTCCATTGAACTCAGATGAACATCTTTTTGAGTAGACATGCATAGGATTGTGCTACTGGTTCTAAGAACAGAGAATAACTGTGGGCAGGATTCACTTAAAGCAGAAGCCCAGGGCAAGAATTTCTGCTTGTGAAATGGGACTTCCCCCATCTTCTCCTCATGCCCCTCCAAACTGGCTCTGGGGGCTTGGGAGAACCCTGGAAAGAGTGTGTAGGGGAAGGAGGTGGGATTGCTCCACCTGGAAAGCTGAAATGTTTGTACAGATGGAACAATTGGAAGAGTGCAGTGTTGAATTTTACCCATTGTGTGTATCTTGTTAAATCCAAGTGAAAATGGTTAATGTTCCTTTTCAACATTCCCCCCCCCCCCCAGATGTGGTATTAAGGACAGGACTTCCACCTCCTTTTAAAAAATATAAATACGGTATGTATCTTTCCTTGCACTTCCATTAAATTGGTTTATCTGCATCGGGGTTAGCCTGTGATGCCCTCTGGATGTTGTTGGACTACAACTCCCATGACCCTCAGCTAGCTTGGTCATTGGTGAGGGATGATGGAAGATGTAGTTCAACAACATCTGGAGGGGACCTAATTAGATACCCATTGTGTTTTTTTGTGAGGGGAAGCTGGATGTAGAGGTTGGGCTGGAAAATAATTGGGAGTTTTGGTTCCATGACAGGTTAAGCTTTACCTCATGGAATAATTAAACAGTTGTACATCTTGGAATTCATTTCAGTATTAGCCTGCAGATTATTCATGCTGGTGTTAATTGGCAGCATTGTCTTTTGGGTATTAATTTTTTTATCATCTTCCTTAAGTGCCTTTTAAACTCGCCTCACATGTTGAAGTGCTGCTCATGACCCACAATCCTTTGAAACTGCAGTTTCCTCCGTGCTTCTGCATTTCAATATCCAGCAACTAATTGTGAGGTCAGAAGGGGTAGCCAAGCAGGAGCAAGAAGCATGGAATGAGAGGCTTACGTGTGGAAAGCATTTACATAGTAAATAAGAAGAGAGTGGGAATGAGGCTGGAGGTAAACAGGAAAGAGCTTAAGTATGAATTTGTGAAATGGATATAAAATTAAAGCAAAGTATTTTATTCATCATTGAAAACAAACAGGATTTGGGCTCCAAAATCAAATATATTTGATTTGGCAATATAGTATATATAATATATCTAGCTTGGAATCTGACATTTTGAAAACTTTCAACTTTCAGGGAGCAACAATTAAACAGCAGGTTTCTCCTGCTTGTTGTCAAGAAGATCTAGGCTTGACTCAGGAGTTATAGGGGACATTTGTAGTGGTTCCTAGTTGCATAGTAGAGTTCCAGTGCTTTGCAGTTCAGTCCTGTCTTGGGATAGAGGAAGAAACTGAATTCAGTTTGCCTTTAATGCTGAATGTATCAAATTTGCATTTTCTGAAACAAAGTTCTCTAACCAGTGTTTACAAACATGCACATAGCTGGGGAAATGTGTATAAAAATGAATAGATTAGTGAAAACAGCATGCAAAACATACAGTAGCATATTAGGAAAAAAATCCTTGCAAAATGTGTACATTAGGCGAAAATAGCATTAAAATTTTAATGAAACAATACCACTAAATTTTAACTAAAATAGCACTTTTTTTATGAAAAAATTGCGAAGTTCTGCAGCATCTTGGAGAACTGCATTTAAGATTGAAAAAATAAGAAACTAAGAACCGAAACTGACAGGTTTCGCCCGCTCCCACCCAATCCATTATAGTTCTTCACTAACTGTCGGCAAGAAAACAGCAGTTTAGTTAATGGATGGGTGGTTTTTTGGTTGTGAACATTTGCCTTTTGCCTTGCTTTGCTAATGCATAACATAATATGGTTACAAAAGCAGCAGGTATTGATAATAAGAAACCAGAGTGCAATTATCAGAAAAAAGCAGCCATTTGAAGCACACCTACTTTAAAATAAAATGCTGCTCAAAGCTTGAGGGTATGACTTTCCTGAAAACACCAATAGGTAGGCTGGATGTTCAGCAACAGTATAGCAATTGCAAGACATGGTGGTTGTTTCATATTTTTACTGAGATTACTTTAAATAGGTGATTACCACTTACTTTGCAAAGATAAAGAAAAAGTCAGTTGTAATGTGGCCTCTCTGTGTTTGGTATAAAAGGTCCTCAGTGAGTGTCCTTATCAAACACCACCAGCTTTTATATTTCATGCACAATTCAGCATGTTTGTTGCAAGTAGAGGTTTATCAAGTAGGGATGTATTCTGAGGTTGCCTCCAATCCGGATTGGGAAACTGTGATTATATTAGGAAGAAAGATGATCTCGTATCACACAACTTCTGATTAACAGTTTAAAAAGGGACCTGCTTTCTGTGTGTGTGTGAGTTTTTACTTTTAAACCATATAACTACTAATCAAAACTGTGATTGGAAATTCAGATTCATTTTGTGGCTTGAATTCTGCAGCCTATACTGTCAACTGGGTTTTTAATTTATTTGTATTTTTGAGTAGTCTTAAGGATTCTGCTCGGCGTTTGTGTTCAGGGCTTAATGGATGTGAGATTAGATTGCATGTTTCTAAGTATATAAACCTTCTACAGCTGATTCCGTTAGTATTTTTGAGCTTGTAAAGAACAAGTCTCTGTTGAATTCGGAGGGATTTTCTAGAATTGTGATGATGTGCCTGTCCAATTCTAGTTGAGAGAAGCAAAATAAGAAGAAAAATATTGCAAGGTAACAAATGTGCGGGAAGAATGTATGGTGTGATGCACAAGACCTTAGATGGAGCATTATAGCTAAATGCCCAGTAGAAGAAACAAAAAAACCTATCTCAAAGCAAGCAATCTCTTTCAGATACAATGAAGATTCTTCACCAGGCGCATGGCTCTAAGGTACATCTTACGACTGCTCACTCCCCTCCTAAATCTCTCTAAATTTAATTTGTTCATGCTGGAAGGTGCCTGCCTTCTAGTAGGGTATAATGTTATTTGACTACTCCGTATTTATTTTCATCCCCTCCTTCCCCTCCATTTCTAGACCAATGAACTCGTCGTGAGTTTAGAAGATGATGACAAACTCATTTTGGCAGAGGACAGCACCCTGAAAGCCGCTGGCGTAGGTTGGTAGTGGGCTGGGATTGACTGAAGCCTCAGCTCGTTGTTCTTGTCATTATCCTGGCTGATTATGTTTGGATAGCCTGCTGAAAAGCAAATGTTAAACCTGATGTTCCATACACAACCTGACTATTATTGAGGACCAGTGTGTATGTGTGCTTAACGTACATTCAAATCATTGGGTTCGAGGGCCCCGTATACCTCTCTTCAGAATGCTAATGGGGGTATTCCCTCTGTCGTCCCGTCCCCACCGCGAAATAAAAAGGTTATGCTTGGAATTCTGTTGAGGGTAATTTTAAATGACTGACAGCTTGGTTATTCGTACCGTGCCTGCCTCATCTTTTCAGCGACGTTTACACTGATGCTTCGGTTGGAAATTTAAGCAGTGTAACTAGTGAGGAGTAATGAGGAGAGCCTGTTCAATAATGTGCAGTTCTGGAGAGTCACCAAGATCACTTGAGAGGGAATATAAGTATAAAAAGGGAATATTGGAACACATTTGCTTGCTACCCGATTGGGAAGTGCCATAGGCCATGTCATGCACCGATAAATGCAAGGTGACAGTGTTGTGTGGCAAACCAGGTGTCCGCTGGGTGGGTGTAAACTTTTGCTCCACATAAGCCAGCTGAACTTCTGAAACATTCGTTGAGCAGGTAGCGATCACATCTCATTCGATTCACGTTATACGAAAAAGAAAAGTAAGCTTTTGGGTTGATAATCTGGCTGGCCTGTGAGGTAGTCAAACTACTCAGGCTTACTGATGGCATGAGGAGAGCTAGGTTCTGGTCTTTTGTTTACTGGACCAGCAAGCTTCCCAGTTAACTGCTGAGATTTTAAATATATGTATTTTAAAACAAAATTTTATTGGGTTTTTAAACAAGTACAAATACAAGAACCATTAAACACTTATCCAGCAGTACAGCTAATGGTGCTTGTTTTATACCTTTATACACTCGCTTACATATTCAGCAATCAAATGTATTACGTGATGAAGAGATTTTAAATATTAAATCAGTAAGGTGTGTTAGGGCATTTCTGCATTCAATTAATTTTGGGGGTTGATAAGATCCCAACCTGGTATTTCCAGATGTTTGGGATTATAACTCTCCATCATCCTTACCTCTTGCTGGTGGGGGCTCATGGGAGTTTTAGTGCAAAACACGAGGAGGGCACCTGACTGGAAAGCTGATGCAGTGTTGTTAAAAGCTCTGCACCTATAGGGGAGCTTCATTATGAGACAATGATACGCTGTATCTGCATGGCTGGCCTCTTTCTCCTAGCAGAAATATGCTTTTGCTACTGTAAGGGAAAACTTCCTTTGCTTCTTGGAAGTGTTCTAAAGTAGCTGTTTAGTGGAACACTGGTGGGATCTGCAGCAAAATGGTACAGCATGGAGGTGGCTGTTCCATCCCATCTCTTCAGTTTTTCCTGCCTCTCTCCGACAGTCAGCATTCCATGGTCTCTGAGCATACGCAGCCCTCATTGGATTGTTTTGGGCTCTTACCCCCTTAGGGCTTCTCTCTCCCTTCCTAAAGCTTTTTGCACCTCTTCAAACTTTTCAGTCCCCCTCCTCCCACCCCTTCTTGCCCTCTGACGGTAGCATTTTGGCTACATAAGCAATGGCACTCACAGTGTAAACATCAGGAATGGAGGGAATGACTTTGGTTATAAACAGAGTAATAGGGATGTGGGCTTTCCAGAAATGTTTGAATTGGCTCATTTAGGCTAATTTGCATATTCGGCTAATTTGTAAAGGGTAATTATCATTGGAAAATGTTATGGCGCCCTAGAGAGTGACCTGACTTCGCATGCTGATGCTACTTGGATTTTGTAAGCAAATCCAACCACTTTGAAGCTGCCAGTTCCCGTATTTGCAATTGGCATCCATTAATTGTTGCTAATGAACTTATGGAAATGGAAAACTTTGCATGGGGCGGGGGGGAAAGCTCCAGAATTCTTATCATCTGCACTGAACCAGAAACATGGGCAGCTGCTATGTAGGTATATTCTCAACGAAAGCCCTGGAACAGATGAGTCCTGTATGAACCGAAATCAGACATGCCCAAACTTGGCCCTCCAGATGTTTTGAGACTACAACTCCCATCATCCCTAGCTAACAGGACCAGTGGTCAGGGATGATGGGAATTGTAGTCCCCAAACATCTGGAGGGCCAAGTTTGGGGGTTGCCTGACCTAAATGCTTTTTTGCTGTCTTGTGAGATTGGCTTTCTTAGGCCAGTCTTCTCATGGTGGAGATGTAGGAGATAAGCATTAAAGGAAGCTGTATACCTTTTGCCTGAATATTTGGACCATAGAAATTTTGCTTCATGAAGTGGAAGAATTATGTTCAACCCTCCCCCAGAATGGGGTTCTCAGCTGGTGAAACACTTAATGAATTGAATTTGAATTGAACAATCAAATTGAACAATTAAATTGAAAAGCTAAGAGACTTGGGCACTTTTAAAAAGACACTATGACTGAATTGAGTCAGATACAGAGGGCTGTCATCACTGCCCCTTTTTACTATTTTGGTTTGGCTAGTGATGTAGCCCAAGAAGATATGGACTTTTGCGTTCTCTACTTTCTGAAGTTGAGAAATGCATCCTTCCTTTATGGCAGGGGTGCAGAAACTTGCAGCCTTCCAGCTGCTGTTGGACTCCCAACTCCTAAAAGCCCAACATGCTTGGCCAGAAACCAGGGCTGCAGCATCAGGAGTGACACAAGTTACCCACTTCTCAACCTGTGCTGCTGCTGCTTCTTTGGCAATCACTTGTAGCCAAGTAAGATTGTTTTCCATAAACACAGTTTTAACAGTGAGTCCATAAGTGACTGTGGAGGCCAGTTCTGGATCCACATGTCCTTTCACAGCAGGGACATAGATTTCCGGGCGGGAGTTGATCACGGTAAGGGTTTGCCAAGCGTGCCTTCCTCTTAGCACGTTTCTCCCTTTCATTCTGAGTTTGAGCATCTTCAAAACCCATGACACCTTTGGTAAAGGCTGTTCCCCAACTGGAGCGCTCGCATGCCAGTGTTTCCCAGTTTTTGGTGTTTATACTACATTTTTAAAGATTTGCCTTGAGAGAGTCTTTGAACCTCTTTTGTTCACCACCGGCATTGCGCTTACCATTTTAAAGTTCAGAGTAGAGTAGTTGCTTTTGAAGACGACAGTCTCCTTGTCACAAGGAGGCTCTAGTAACTAAACCAGAAAGATCCTGCATTCAAAGAAATGTGGTTCTTGAGGGAGTAGACAGTGGGGGTCAGTGTGTGAACCTGAAGCTTGCTGCTTATTTCTCCCAGGTTATAAACCCAGGAGTGAAATGTTATATACAGGGTGAGTCTTTTAAAAGAGGCCCCATGGAACATGTGTACTCTGTATCCATGGGGCCTCTTTTAAAGGACTCACCCTGTAGAAACAGGCCCTATACCTGGAAGTGCTTGGGAGAATTAACTTTTTTTTAATTGGCAACAATTGTCTGATAAATGAGGCTTAACTTTCTCATGGGGAAGGGCTGGAACTCAGTGGTAGAGCATCTGCTTTGCATGCAGAAGGTTGAAGATTTATTTATTTATTGAATTTATATTCTGCCCTATCCCCAGAGGTCTCAGGGTGGCTTGCAGAAAATTCAATCCCTAGCATGTGAAGAAGCTCTGCCAGAAACCTTGCGAGAGCTGCTGCCGACAATACTGAGCTAAATGGACCAGTGGTCCGCCTTGACTTAAGGCAGCATCCCACCATCTCCCTTTTGTTTTGCAAGTACAGTGGTGCCTCGGGTTACAGACACTTCAGGTTACAGACGTTTCAGATTACAGACTCCGCTAACCCAGAAATAGTACCTCGGGTTAAGAACTTTGCTTCAGGATGAGAACAGAAATCGTGCGGTGGCAGCGGGAGGCCCCATTAGCTAAAGTAGTACTTGACGTTAAGAACAGTTTCAGGTTAAGAATGGACCTCCAGAACGAATTAAATTCTTAACCCAAGGTATCACTGTATATTGAATGACAGAGGTTCCCAAACTGTGGTCCACAAGCTTCATTCAGATGGTTTGCAGAGGGCCTGTGAGGAACATTTAGAATTTGAATGCTGTAGAATTTTATGGCCTTCAATAAAACGCCATATAAGAAATAAAAGAAGCAATAGAAATACAGTTAAGAATTACAACACAGCACATTACAGTTGTGAAAAAAGGAAGAAAAAATATGATTAAGTGACCCACCAAGACCCTCAACCATTTTTAAGAGGTCCAGGGGGGAGGGCAAAAAAGTTTGGGAACTGCTGCTGTATCTTCCTCGCTTTCCCTTGCCCCCAGTTTCCGCAGGCATCCTAGCCAATATTCAGAGTTGCCGTCCCTCGCTCCTGTTTTGCATTACACAGGCAGACTTCATTAACTTCTGGTTTAGTTTATTAAAAAAAATAAAACCGGTGGAACTTAGTCGTGGCTTCCCACTTCAAAAGAATCCGACGTCTCTTAATTGTGATGGCTTTCCGTCAGCTCCATCCCCCGCTCTGAATTAGTAATGTTGCTGACTTACTGTTTTAGAAGAGGAAGTCCTTGACCCGTTGGTGGGAAGAATTGTGGCTGCTCTGAAGCTTTGCGGGTCCTTCAGCTCTGCCATATCCCCTGTGGATAATTAGAGGCATTTGAAGGTATTGCTGGAGAAGCCAATTTGTGTCTTTCACTTTGCATATTGTTGAAGCCTCATGAATTAATCATCGGCAGGGCAAAAAAATTAGCTCCCTCAGATGCACGTTTTTTTTATGGGTCATGAGGGAGAATGTAAAGTGATCTGTAAAATATTCTACTCATCCTCTAAGTATTAAATTATTATGGCTACAGGTTAATTTCAGGGGGATGTCCCCCCTCCCGCGGAACAGAATGAGGAACTTTGTTATTTTCCCATGTATTCTGAAGAGAAGCACTGGATTTATTTATGGAATGCTCTGCAAATGGTTTCATAGCCCTTGTTTTAAAATGGTGCCTTTTAACAAGGGTGCTGTTCTTGCCCCTGGCTGTAGTATGCTTTGGGGGGTTGGGGTTGGGTGTACTGAGCGCATTCTTGCTATTTGGATCTGATGTAAAAACAAACAAGCGAATAACTAGCAATAGCCTTGAACCATAGAGTATTCAGCACCATCTGTGATTCTAATTAATGTTAATCTAACATTCTGTGGCTTGAAAATTAATGTTTTCACCAAACACGCTCAATATTTTTCCTTTCAGCAAATGAAACGGAGCTCGCATTTTTCTGCATGGATGATTACAGGAAATATAAAGCCAATCCCGTCGCTACCTGGTGAAGACTTTGCAACTTGGGAGAAGATTCCCCCGCTGCTTGTTTTGTGAGGCTTTATAAATTCTTAAACCTTAAAAAGCTGTATATTATAAGTATTATGAATTTTGTTTGCAGGAACAACAAACCCTTCTTTTCATACAGTTGCTATCTTCAGTTCTTTTCAAACACAAGCCCCTACTCACAAATCGTATGGGAAGTGCTTTACAGTGGAAACATACCAATCCACCATACATTTTTAAAATGTGAAATGTTGGCTGTGGACAAGATGTAAAATGTAATTAACTAACACCAGTATTTTATTAGGGCTGTGCCTTGGCCTTGGATGAGATGCAAGTCAGAGGCAAATATCTCTTCCTTGGAGGTACTTGGACCTCCTTAGAATCCAAGGCAGCTTGAGTCCGAGGTGAAGCTAGCTGATTTCAAGATTTAGGAAATATATTGGGCTATTTTAAAAATTATTTTAGTCAAGGGGAAGACATCTCAGACTTTGGAAAATATGGCGAGATGACCTCTGCCTTGGATCTGAGGCAAAATATGATGCTAATCTGAGCTACGAAGCCATAGCCAAGCCTATGAGGTGGGTTTTTTCTGTACACAACCCAAATCTATATGTAAGCTAATTTTCCATTCTTTTCCCTTTGTAAAAAAATCCTTTCTGTGTCTTCTGGATAAAATGTAAATGGGTACTTGCTGCTGAATGGTTATATGTTATTGCTACAAATCTGAAAAAATTCACGGGGCGGGGGGTGAGGGTGGGAAGTGTTGTGTACAAACTTGGAAACTTTTGAAATAAAGGATTATTTATCACAAGTGAGTCATTACTGCTGGGGCTGGGAATCCTGTGGGGTTTTGTCAGAATGGCTGCTGTTCAAAATCTTGTCACACCATAGCCAGTTCCTCCCTCAGAGCTCACTCTCAAAGATCCTTTTCTGTGAGGAAAATAATAAAGGAACAGGTGTGACTGATCCATTAGCACTAACTCATGCCAAATCTTTCATGTTCCATATTCAAATTCATTTCTTCAGCCTTGCAGACAAAATGTTGTTTTTTTTAAAGGGATGGCTAGAGTTCTAAGTGAAATACGTTCTTGTAAAGCACAGGGGTGATGCTTGGTGGATTTGTGGGCAGCAAATGGAGAATTTTGTTTGTTCTTTTTGGAAATAGGGTGGAATTCCTTGTAGCACTGAGGAGATTGTTCCATCACCATAAGTATTTCGGCTTGCCTTACGGAACGAGCTCCTCTTTCCCCCCACCCACCATCACATGTTGTTCTGTGGGTTCTCCTGACCCACTAGAGTAGATTTGGGGCAGAAGAAGAAGCTTCCTTGTAGTTGAACCTGCCCCCTACTAGCCAGTCATTTACCCTGGAGGGCATAGAGTCAATTTGCAGAGTCAATAATTTCTAGCAGCCCCTTCTCCTTCCTTGGTTTTCTGATTGGGTAAAATTCAGTAAAAAAATTTTATATGCAGTAAAATTCCTTGCACCATATTGGCTGGTTACTGGGGCTTCCAACAAGGTGGTCTGTTGCCATTTGGTCAGTGGCCATCCCAAGGCATGTTGGGATTATTTTCTCTGTTAGAATAATAGAATATACTTTGGTCTTAAGGGATAGCCATTTGGAGACCAGAATGCGTATTTAAGAGGTGGATAGTAACATAAATGCCTTGCAGATTTAAAGTCTGCAGCTTCCGTTTTGTGGTGTTCTTTAAAGAAGAGAGGTACAGGTGTGGTTCAGATATTTTCAGAACCTGGCAGCGTTTCTTTCTTTTTTGATGCACTTTGTCCATTGTGCACTGGCTCTTTTTGAAGGTTATTACAGTTGTTCCACTCTGTGCCTAGTGTTCCCACATTGTCCAGTTGTATTGCGCAGTGTAAGAAATCTGGAAATATATAAAGAAACTCTTGAGAGAAAAGTTAATGCTGCTGCTGTTTCAGGAATTCTCCAGTGCAAAAGCAGGGGCACTTCATTGTTTGAGTGAGCTTTAACAATAGGGTCTCTGTTTTATTCCTGGCAATGATGCTTCTGAATTACGACTTTCTGAAGTACTGATTATTGTGTGTTTTCACTAGCTCTTTAAAATGACTCCCCCCCCCCCCAAGGTATGGAGAAACACTAACATTGAAACATTTTAGTTTTAGATTTCTACCCCATCATCTTTCCTCTACAAGCTGAGTGCCTCATTTCTGCTTACAGGAGTCAGAAATACATAGTTCGAAATTGTGTAGTGATAAGCTTTGGTTGGCAGGCAGCAAAAAAAGTACTGGTGGAGCTCTGAGATATAACGTTTTGAACTGCAATACAAGATGATGGCTGGAACATCAGAAACCCCAAGTAATTTTTGGCTTTTCGGAATGCATAAACTGTGCCTTCCAATTTTCTTTTCTGCAAAATGGTGGGTGTTAAAATGCCTAGGCTTCCTTAGAATTTAGTCCCAATTGAAATAAATGTGTTTTATAACTCATTCAGATTTTATGAGGGATTCCAGATGCATGAATAACTAACTTCTGAATATTTGATTAAGTTAATACCTGAAATGGAAACAGATGCATCTCCTTGTGTGTGCTGTGCAGTTCAGCTTGTGGCAGATACCTTACAGGGTTAGATCAATCACGATGCTTCAAGAATGTGGGGTGTTGGTGGTGATTTGGAAGTGCAAGCGATTGCAGATAAAATAATCTCTGCTACCAAAGTAACATGTGAATTGAACCCGTTTTCATGTCACTGCAAGCATTTAGATATACTGCCATATAGAGAAGTGGATGACTGCCATGGTCATAAGGGAAACATCTTTTATTGTAGGGAGAACACAAATGTGTAGCTGCTCTTGGCTTCAAGGTTAAAAAGCAAATTTATGGTTTCTAGAGTGCTGAATTGAATTGACTGTAGGAGAAATGGCCAGGAGGATAAAAAATTTGTAGCCAGTGAGAAAACCATGCCTACAGGGGGGCCAAAACTCTTTGGACGAAAAGTCACAAATGCAGAAAGAACGTATATCCTTCTGAACCTGGGTGAAACTGCCTTGCACTTCTGTGATGATGGATTTGAGGAGAACACAGAAGGGCTTGGAAAGAGTTTTGATTTTTATTACATAGAAGAGATAAAGCAGTGATTGGGAAGCAAAGTGAGAGATTTCTTTGGTGCCCAAGGAATGTAAGAGACACGTTGGGGGAGTTGTGGATGAACTACGGGGTGCAGGAGGCAAGAGACAAAGTTTCTGTATACATCCTCTTCTCACCCAAAACCCTGCAGTTTTTAATCTCCCTGTCACCAGCTGCTTTGAACTGATGGATATGCACCCAGTGACAGGGTCACAGAGCAAAGAGAGCATTGGGAGTCTTGTTAGGCGAGGGATTTTCAGCTCCTTGTGTTGTCTGAGCTGTGCTAGCATGCTATTTTTCTGCAAAGGTAAGGGGCAGAGACTCTTTACCCCCCCCCCCCATTTAGCCGCCTAGCACATCAGGACGCTTGTCCTGTACTTGAGTTGGTGCGAGTGTCCCATTCAGTTTGGTTTACTCGTGTCGTAAGTGTCACCTTGCAGCTGATCTCCGAGTAACAAGCACATGGTTTGCCGACAGCCTTTCTGGAATTTCAGCAAGCACGACTGTGACAGACAGACACACTAGTTGCTTTTGAAGAAAGACCAATGCAATTTTACTCTGCAGGGAGAAGGGAGAAGCGGATTTGTCTGCGGCAAAAGCCACAAGGTGTCAGCACAGCCTGTGCTTTTGCTTTGCAGGTGCAAGGAAAAATAGCGATGCCTTTATGAATAACCATTAGTGAACTGGTTTAACCCAAGGGGCCTGTGTTCTCTATGCCCGACGAAATGCCAAAGGCTGCGCAGACAAATATTTGCTGGACTGATGTTAAGCAAAAAGCCAGGGGAAACTCCTAGCTTGCTTCTCCTGTATGTTAATCCTCTTTATTATATGCTAACCTGAATCTATTCCCTGCAGATCATGGATGTGGAATCTTCTTCATGCTGTTAATTTAGTTCTGTTTGTGTAAAACAGATCTGGTTTGCTGAAATTGTGTGCATTCATTGCAATTCGGTCGTTAAAGATATTGATCACAGAAAAAAGTCATCTGCATGTTTACTTGGGAGCAACTGCCATTGTACTGTTACTTCTGAGTGTGCATGCATAGGATCAGGCTGTACAGCTTCCTTAAGAATACATATGCAGAAGCAGGTGTGGCTGAAACTGATGGGGCTTCTGTAGGAATAAATATGGTCAGTACTGAGTGCTAACATCAGGGCTCCCCCCCCCCGCTGGAACTCACCTGAACTCAGTTCCGGCACCTCTCAGGTGGATGCCATTGCCATTATAAGAGAACAAGGGAGGCATTCATGGTGAATTCCGGCACCTCTTTTTCCATAAGAATAGCACTAAGTAACATGTATTTATTAATTTACAAAACATAACCAATACTTGCCTACAATGGATGCAAATATAGCTGGGGTATTTCGTGTCTATTTCGTTGTATTAAATTACAGTTGTTGGGTGTGTTGATCTTAGGGGTGAATATAAAACATTCCCCCCCCCCCCAATAAATCCTGCTTCAAATTAAGCGCTCGCTAGATCCTAAGACTTTGAAAGGGAAAGCTTTGCATAATGGAAACTAGTGGAATTGAAAAAAATATAAAAAAATCTAGTGCAAATACCTAGGGAGTGTTTGAAAGCTTTACCTGCAGAGGTTAAGCTTCAGTGCAAGAATTTAAATGAACTCACTTGAAGCCATGTGCCAAATAAGCTCATCAAAATTCTGTATCTCCTAAGTAGGAGATGGTGTCTTCGACATGTTGCATTCTTTTGAGGTAGTGGCTAAAAAGAAAAGTGATGAAGAGGGAAGGCAATCGTTGCCTTTCCTCTTTTGCTTCTTCGCTTTTTCCTGCTATAGCTTTTTAAAATAGAGAATGAAGTGACTTTTGTTGCCTCGAGATATCCTAGGTCATTGTATGGATCAGTAAAGGTTTCCTCCCTATCTTAAGCCAAGAATGAAACTGTGGTGAGATGGCAGAGGAGCTGCTCAGAACATCATCCCAGCATCCACAGGTGCAGCTGTTGGCTAGGTCATCCCTGAGCTGAAAACTCACAGGGATGGCTTTCCGCGTCCCAACTCCCAATGTTTCTGTCATGGACTTAACATGCCACTTGGAGAAACCAGCCAAGTATGATGACATTAAGAAGGTTGTGAAGGCAGCTGCCGACAGCCCTATGAAGGGTATCCTGGGATACAACGAGGACCAGGCTGTCTCCTGTGACTTCAGTGGTGATACCTACTCCTCCATCTTTGATGCTGCTGCTGGCATTGCTCTCAACGATCACTTTGTGAAGCTGGTCTCCTGGTATGACAATGAATATGGATACAGCAACCTCGTGGTAGACTTGTTGGTTCACATAGCATCAAAGGAGTAAAGGCAGAGTTCCATTTCTTATTTTCTTACAACTCGGCTCTGTATCTTGCAGTAGGAGGCCTTCTCTTGTTCCATCTGCCTCTGAGGAAGTGGAGAGGCTGGAAGAAACTTGACTGTTTCAGTAACATCTCCCCTCTCAATAAAGTCATCACTGTCTCAAAAAATAAAATAAAATAAAATAAAATAAAATAATGGCTCACCCCTTCCTTAGAAGAAGCTCAGAGGCCAGGTGACTAGCCTATTAAATAAAAATAATATCAAATAAATATTAAATAAAAACAATAAATATTAGTGCAGGGGAATCTCTATTGGCCTTAGGATGCCCTCCCTCCCTGGAACTTGGTGTTTCGCAAGGGGAGAAAATGTGCCTCAAACAACCGAACTAGGATAAAATGCAAAGGAACTTTAGAAAGAACTTTTTTTTTTACTGCAAATAAGAAAGAAAATAAATAGCAGGGCTTCGCTAGTATCAGTGCTTCTATTTCATAGATATATATCCTGGTTACACTTTGTACAAGATAGCAACAGGACGCATTAAAGTTCCAGTATGAGGCAGGATAGTAACTGGTTAAAACTCCCAAGGCACAATTGGGGCAGTGCAGAAAACATCAATGGTAAGCAGGTATACATTTTCATGTCTCTCATTTTGCAGCAGTATATCCATACAGAATATAAATAGAAAAATAACATAGGTATGTATCTTCAAACAAGCGTCACGTAACCCTTCTGTCCCAGTACTGATGGGTTAAAAATGCAGAAACTATTTACAAAAGATTTTTGTTTTGCAACTTTTTTTATTTATAAAGAGGCTTTATTCTGTTTAACTTATCGTAGGTTCTTGTATGTTTTATGGGTTGTTCATTGTAGACAAAGGAAGGTGCTGAAACCTGGCCTCCTCCATGTTTGTATGTAAAGCAGCTGGGGTTCGTTTGAAGAAATGATGAGTGAGAATGTAACAACTATATGGGCATCTTACAATATGAACAGGTGGCCTGTCAAGTTACAGCTGCCAGAGCTCTGGGTCTTCCTTGTGTGCACTGCACAAGGATCTGTCTGGGGCTGGAGGGTGTGTGCTTGTGTATTTCTGGATCTTGTGGTTGTGGAGGGAAGTCGGAAAATATCGGTGGTATTTGTTAAAAGCAAAGAGGCTGGATCCCCACAGGATTTCCATTGCAAGGGCACAGTCACGGAGGCTTACAGTTCTCTCACCATGACTGTCGTTATCTTCCAGGTCCCCAAACAACTGCACCCCCTCCTTCTGCTTGGCCCCCCTGGCAGCACAGTACAAGCTTAGCCCTCCCTGCTGCATCTCGCGTCTTGAAACCAGACAAAAATGTGGAAAGCAACCCTGTGGAAATACGTTGACATTTTTCTGAATATCTGGAGAGGAGCTACGCTTTGCTACTCCCGAGTAGCAGCCTTGGCACAGTTTAGCAAGGGAGGGGCATGTTAGAGAACATAAGGGATCACTTGCCTATGGTTGGTGGTGCTTTTCTCTCCCAGTCCTTTTGCTTCTCCCATGATAGTGTGGTAGCTACCCTGTTGCTTGCCAAAGAAAGCAGGTAGCGCTTAGCTGTCTGATCACTGGGAAGTTTCTTCTCTAGACCTGCATAAAATTGTGAGGAGTAATACTCCACCTCTCTCTCCGCCTCAGCTCTTCAGTCACATTGGATCTCTCGATTCTTGTCCTCACTGGGTTTTTGCTTATAAATAGGGTCAGCTGGCTACTTTTCAAGGAGAGATGTTTCTTGATCTTGCAGCTGCAGGCTTGATTTTGAAAGGATAGCGTGTGAATGGAGTCAGTGGTATCTGGTGTCCCATTGGGACTCGGGGGGGGGGGGAGAGAAGGCAGAACCAGAGGCAATGACTATGTGAGCCGACTAATTCTAGTTTTGTCCCCATCCTCCTCACTGCCGAGTTCTGCAAGTGGATCTCTGAGACTGAAGAGGAGGAAGCTGACAGGCTGGGCCACTTCCTGGACTGGATGTAAGTCAGAAGGCAGAGAGCTGGTAGCTGGCAGCCTGAGCTTGATTGTCCAATGTTCAATTGCCCCCATAGACCAGCCACCACTGAAGCAAGCACAACTCTCTGGAAGAGACATTTGGATACATTTGTTTTCATAGTGCCTTGACTGGAATGCCATTCATTCATTCATTCAGTTTTCTTCGTATGCTGCTTTTCCACACATTAAAAAACCATGCTCACAGTGGCTTACAACAAAGAAACATGGGTGTCCTATACGATTGTGTTACATCTGGTGCCAGTGTTCACTTTTCTGTACCAGATGAAGACAGCTCAGATCCATGTGAAACTCTTGAAAGGAACAAGTGCATTTCTATCTTTCCATCCTCCATGGTAAAAATGGCTTAAGGCCAGCCCATTACTGAAATTTTTTTGCTGCCTGAGTTTGTTACCTTCAACAGAATCCTTGTTTGCCTTCTGCCTGATTCTTCCTCCCTCTGCAGCATTTTGAAAGGAGTGCTCTTTGCATGCCCCTGAATGTTCTTTAGTTAGCTTTTCAAAGACTGCCCTTGCAGAACTCCCAAACTGCTTTTTAAACTCCTCCCAAGATTTTGTATGATAGCAGTTAAATTACGGGAAATTGTAAATAGTGCACGACGGTCATTACTCTCCAGGTCTCTCTGTAAATTGTTTTTTTTTACCCAAACTTTCAAAACTGCCTTTCTGAACTCAAGCAAAGTGTAAGATGAAAGGGTGGGGGGAATTATTATTAGTACAATCCCTAAGAACATCTTCCGGTACATGTAGAGAATGTACTCATGCTACTTCTGGTTATAGGCCATAGCCTGATACTTGCCTTGATATGCCCTTTCTAAATTGTATAGGCAGAGTAGCCCAAAAGGAAGCTGCAGATTGTGGTTTAAATGGTCCTGTGGTATGTATCAAGACAGGTTCCGTATCTAATACTTCTAAATGTCCATGCTGTATTTTCAGATTCAACTAGCACGTCTGTAGTCTCAAAACATTTTTGCACCATTTAATCCATTCAGCAGTCAGGATCTGATCTGGCCAGAGTTAACTTCTGTCCTCAAGATATGAGACAACATATCAGAGCTAGCAGCCCGAGTCCCACTCTACATACTGTATGTGTAGCAGCTGATGGTAACATGCATCCCTGGTGGCATTGAAACCGCTATCGGGTCAGTTCAACGGGGTTGCTTTGCAATGCAAGTGGGGTGTGCATGGGTGCAGCAGCCCGTTTCTAGACAAAGATTTCTGTTGCTTTAATGGAGTAATAAGCTGCCCGTGCTGTGAATCAGTAGTAGTCTTGAGTCATTATTTGATTTGTTTATAGTGACTTGCACTAGTGTTAACTTAGGAGGCGTGGTTTCTCCGGACAATACTGAAAGCAGCTTCATCCCATTTTCTGCTCAGCTGTTTCTTTTTGTTAAGGTTGTCCCATGGCTTTTTTTAATTACAGGTGTTCCAGCTTCCTTCATTGGCTTTTCCAGGTCCTGGAACAAGCGGTTCTGAGCCGATGAATTCATTCCTCATTAGAACTTTGTATGGGTTTTTACCGTCCAGAACCTCAGGACTTATATTTGGCGTGCAGAAATGCCTTACCATTGTACATCAACTGTGGAAGTTGCTTCATTAGATAATGCTTTGGCATCAAAGTTGTGAAAAAGGTTGGGTGGGAATACAGCAGCTCATTAAATGAAGATTTAAGATGCAGGGAGTTGAGGTGCCCTGGTGTTTGGGGGCATTTGACTGGCAGTCTTGAAGGATGTGAATTTAAAATGTTTTAAATGCTTGCCCTCTGGTCACTTCTAAGTGGGCCAATGAGCCTCTTTCTTCCCTACAAGATGCCATAAAAATGGATGCTCTTCAGCCATGTCAGCTGGTTGTAGAAGCTCCTGGTCAATAGTTGCGTTTGGAAGTTTTCATTGTTTTCTCAAGTGGTTGGCCAGCAACCAAATTACTGCTGCTCCCTCATTTTTCTCCCTCCTTGCCTCACCACCCCCAATTTCCCCTGCGCTGTTTTAAAACAACTCTGCAATTCTATGATATAAAAGGGGCACACTAGATGAGGTGGTGGGAAGGCTCATTTCTTCTCTTTCTATAAACTGTTGTACGTATTCCTTCCTCCATATTAAATGGGTGGGGAACCACGACTGCAGGGGCCAAATGCAGCCTTCAGACCACCCTGTTCAGCCCTTGACCAGCCCTGCTCAGAGCCCTCCTTAAGTGCTTCTGCCTGGCTGGAACATGGTCTACAATACCAAGGCACAAAGAGTTGCATCCATTGCTTGGCCCACTTTTGCCTCTGGCCAGACCCACCACTGGCACACAGCCCCCAAAGGTTTCCTCATACTGAAGGAAGAGATTCCTCGCCAGCCACTACAAACTTTGTGATCCATTCCAGGAGATCTTTCCCTGTGTGTCACCTGAAGTGGCTGGAGGGCGAGGTGGATGGGGAGACTGACATGCTGCAGATGAGGACACAGGAGGACGTTTCATAGGGCAACAGGCTCTGCTTAGAATCAACTGTTCCATGTTTCTAGAGAGCTACCAGCTTCTTGTTACTCCCTCTTGGGAATGGAGGTTGCTTTTCAACTTTTGCACCATTTGTTTGCAAGACATCTTGAGGGAATTCGTGTTGAGGGCCAGCATGTGCTCAGTTTGCAGCCTGGTTCCTCTTAAGCTCACTTTACCTAATTTGTTGTGGGACGCAGGTGGCGCTGTGGGTTAAAGCCTCAGCGCCTAGGGCTTGCCGATCGAAAGGTCGGCGGTTCGAATCCCTGCGGCGGGGTGCGCTCCCGCTGCTCGGTCCCAGCGCCTGCCAACCTAGCAGTTTGAAAGCACCTCCGGGTGCAAGTAGATAAATAGGGACCGCTTACCGGCGGGAAGGTAAACGGCGTTTCCGTGTGCGGCTCTGGCTCGCCAGAGCAGCGATGTCACGCTGGCCACGTGACCCGGAAGTGTCTCCGGACAGCGCTGGCCCCTGGCCTCTTAAGTGAGATGGGCGCACAACCCCAGAGTCTGTCAAGACTGGCCCGTACGGGCAGGGGTACCTTTACCTTTACCTTTTTACCTAATTTGTTGACCTGCTACGATCACTGGCACACCTGCCGTTTCACTTATTCAAAGCTGCCAAAGAGACTTGAGCAATTGCTGCATGGATGACATAGTGGCCTGCTCCAGTCAATGGACACCAGTTGTGTGGGAAGGAGAAGAGAGAGGCAAGCAGGCAAAGACAACATCATGGTTTGGTTTGCTCCAGTCGGACCTATTCCCTCCTCCCCCACCAGCTCAGTCAGGGCCAACTTTACATTTTGCATCATTTATTTGTTCAATATTTAAAAAATCATAAATTGACTTGGGCTCCTTGGCAGAAAGGTGTTATATAAATGTAATAAATACATAAGTAGTAATGTGTGAATTTGGCCCATGCAAAGGAAAAGTGAGGCTGCATTTAAATGTGTGGCAGTTTCACGCTTAGTTCTTCCTCTGCAACAACCGATGACACTTTTTGGTTTTGTCCCGTCAGCTTCAGACCATCATGTCGGGTGGGCAAATGCACAGGCTGTGGCATCGGGGCACAGGTAGTTTGTATACAGAAGGGGAGGAGGGATTTATAAACATGTGGTTGCTGTTTTAATGGCAGCCGTGTAATAAACTTAACACGTGCTTCCAATCTGACCTAGAGTATTTTTTTTTTTTTACACCGTTTGTTATCGGAGAATAGGCCCTTCCAGAGTTGCCACTTTGGTTTACGGGTGGACTGATTGTGTGATCATGCAGGAATGCTGGTTTAAAAGAAGACAGAAACCATTTGCCAGGTGCACAGAAAATGCTGTGTCCCACCCCTTTGTTGAATGCATCATCAGAGTGATTCTATTTTCCTATGCATCATTAAACTGTGCAACTAAAATTGTGCACTGAGGTTTTAAGGCAACCATTCTGCACCCCCTACATCAGGGTTAGCCAACATGGGCCCCTCTGTGTGTTGTGGACTGCAAGTCCTATCCGTGACAGGCTAGGCAATAGTCAGGACTGATGGAAGTTGTAGTCTAAAACTTCTGGGAGGGGCACCATGTTGGCCACCCCTGCCTTACATAATTACCAATATATTCCAAATACTGCGGTGTAAGCCAGATACATTGGTAACGTCTCTCCCCCGCCGCATCAAACACCCCCAAAAGATTTAAGTTTTAAGGCAACCACTCTCCCCACCCCCAGAATTACCAGTATATTCTAAAACAGTGGTAACACTCCTTCCTTAAGTGCCTGAAATAAGATGATAATTATCACCACCATTCAATAATACCAAACTTACAAGCTTCAAAAAACAAACAAAAACTATATTAAGAAACCCCCAGAATCTTCATAGTGCTCTTTGAAAACTTGTCATGATGGAAGAGAGAGAGAGAGAGATGCTGGATCACACAGTGCTGCTGGTTTCTCCACTCGAAAATTCCCCCGATGCTCTGGGCAAGGTGAACTTGACATACCTGGCCCTCTCCCACCCGTTCCTGATGCGCCGCAGTCTTTGGTTCATACAAGGGAGCTGGAAGAAGAGTTTGGCCAGGATCACAGCACACGGTACCAGCAGCGTGAGAGTAAAGGTGGGAGGCAGGTAGAACTTGTACTGGCTTTCATCAAAGGCCCTGGTCCAGCCGTAAGTCAGGGTGTGCAGAGTGCTAATCACCAAAGCGACAAAGCCAAGGGAGGACTGAAAAGGGGAGCAGAAGAAGAACAACAACATTGTTTTCAGTGACGTGGCTGGAGTTGGGTACTCTTGTTTCCCCAAGCGTTGCTTATCCTTTGTATGTAGCTGTATCCTACCCAATGCTACAGTCCAATACAGTACACAATTCCTTGGCTGCAAGTCCCATTTTCCTCAGTGGGATTTACTTCTGAGTAAGCACAGGGTTGGGATGCACCTGAGCAGCAGCTTTGAAATGCGCCTTATCCCCAAAGGCGGCCCTCCATCCAGGTCAAGTAAGTTTTAACTAGGTCCGAAACCAATAAAAATTATTATTAGTAGCCATGTGAATGTGCATCAATAGAGCAAGCATGACAGGTCCCTGAATGCTAAAATAAGGGAAAGCAGATGGAGGGGGAAATGGAGGCATATAGGCAATATGTGCTTATGTCAATTAGGTATACTTTAGCTTTGTCACAATAAGGGACACAGACTTGGAGAATGAGGGGGGCAGGCAAATCCAAAAAGAACAAGAGATTGGAAAGAGAAAATGAATAGGAATGATAGCATGATGGAGAGGGTGGGTGGGTGGGTGACCTAGTATTTGAAACAGGCGTATCTATTGGGACCTCCAACAAGGTGCATGTGGGTTCTCTGGGGCTCCTGGCATCCTGAGCAGCCAACCGGACAAAGCCACCACACCCGAATGGCCCTGATTTACCTCCTCCTAACCAAACTGCTAAGCTGTTGATTTCAATGTGATGTAGTTATAACTACTTTGAGTGGGATAGGAGCTAAAATGGGTAATGCTGACATTTTTGTTGTTGTTGTTATTATTAGGCCAGATTCTGTTGATGGGAATATATGAGCTTCTAGGGCATGGGTAGGCAAACTAAGGCCCAGGGGCCAGATACGGCCCAATCGCCTTCTAAATCCGGCCTGTGGACGGTCCAGGAATCAGCGTGTTTTTACATTAGTAGAATGTGCCTTTTTATTTTAAATGCATCTCTGGGTTATTTGTGGGGCATAGGAATTCATTCATTACCCCCCCCCCCCCCAATATAGTCCAGCCCTCCACAAGGTCTGTGGGACAGTGAACCGGCCCCCTGCTGAAAAAGTTTGCTGACCCCTGTTCTAGGGCATTTTACTTGGGCAGAATGAAGCTACTCTTTTCAAATTCCCAGACTCTCACAGCGGATTGGCCTGATCAGATGAGCTGTCCTCACATTTACATTCCTGGTCAAAGGCTGGCACAAAGTAATCAGGTCCATTGCCAAGTAATCAGGTCAATTTTAAGTAATGATTTGTAAAAGTTTACAGCTCCCTTTATGCAACCACCACCACCATAGTGAAGCAGTTTTAACACAAACCACTCTAACTATAGGTATGGAACAACTGTAACACAAGCCTTTCTTTTCTTATAAATGAGCAAAACTCAGGCAGCTAAAATTCAGCCTAAAATAGATACAATGACTGGAGCAGGATACTTTCCAGTGATTTGCTTCTGATGAGTCATTGGCATGGATCCTAAGTTCCTGAGAGTGGAACTCTGCTCATGAGATCCTGCTGCTGGCGACGGTGATTTTGTTGCAGGTTCCCACTGTATGTCCTCTGCAAATCCACTCCAGAGGAATTGATGTACGTAAATGGCCTCTCCCCTCTCTCCAACCCCTAACCTCTTTCTTCTAACAGGAAGAATTGTTGATTTGGGAGTCCCTTCTGTTTATGGAAGGGCAATTCAGTATCCAGACCATTGTCTTAGTCCAATGGCTTCCTTAAAAAAGAAAGAGCAGCACAATCCTATGGATATTTGGTCAGAAGTAAATGGCCATTGGATTCAGTAGGGCTTATTATTAAGCAAGTGTGCAGTGGACTGTATCCTAATACACATGCATGGAAAATAAATTATTGATGTCGTTTTACAACATGCATGTCCTGGTAGAGATCTTCTAAACTAGTTTTTACACACACAAACACAAACTTTCACCACTGGGGGGCAGAGGAACAACAAAGTCCTCTGTTAGGGTAATGCAATTGTAGAGAAACAAATAGCAAATGACGAAATGAAAAGGAAAATAAAAAAAAATGGATTTGAACTAGTATTGAACGTATTTTGTGCTGATATTTTCTATATTTAATATGGGGTGGCAGCCGCAAATCAGTTCTTAAGTGTCAAATCTATGCTGCAGAACTGTCTGGGGTCCAAAGAACCCCAACACTCATCCTGTGCTCCAAAGGAACTTAGGGCTTGTACTTCTCAAACAGCAGCGGCAAATGGCTTGAGAAACCAAGGGGCTGTTCAAATGCTTTAATGTTGGGCATGGCTAAAACAGCTCTTGACCCTTCTTTTCAATCTTCTGAACTACTTTCATTACTTTTACTTGTTTTACGGTGAAAACAAAAAAAGGAAAGTTTTTCCCAGCCACCCTGCACTGGAATGAGATTAGAAAAACATCCCTTGCTTTTTATGTGAACAACAGCCTTGTTGTGTCTGGTTTGGCCCTGAGAACTGTCTTCCTCCCTCCCTCTCTAAAAACCCTTGAATTGCAGCACTTACCTGAATGAAACTGAATTCCCTCCAGTTGAGAGAGTTGGAGATGGAAGGAAGTGAGGTTATGGCAAGCAAGGACAGCAAGCCCAAGGCCATGATGCCAAAAGAGATGTACATCTCCATCCGCCAGACTTCCTCCTCTACCCATGGATCTGTTTTCTTCTCCACCTGAAGGAACAAGAGCAAAGGTGTGTAGGAGCAACAAAAGAGGGTTTAAAAGATACACAGAGTTCACTCTGTACCCATGAAGCATTTTCATGGGGTTTCTTTTCTTTAACAGCAGCAGCCTGGTGGCCCTTCTGTCAAAGGTGGCAATGATTAAATTCTTCAGCACCAGCACATGGCTGACTCCCATTCCAGTCTAGGCATTTAATTCTGCCATTGGCCTCTATCTGCTGCTGGTGCACCCTGCCTCCACTCCTGGACAAAATGAGTTTGCACCAATGTTGTCCATCCAGCAACCTTATATTTCATCCATCGCCATCATCATCATTTACAAGTTATATTTTGCAACTGCCACAAAGAATACCCTCTCCTGTGCTGCCACACTACCGAGGATGGTGGAATTATCAAGAAGGTAATCTGATCTTAACACTTGAGGGGGTCTCTGAGAAAGGAGGTAGCCTTTCAGACATTTTGGGGACCGAATTGGGTCTGGACATTTATTTTATTTATTAAACAATTAAATTAAGTTCATCCGAAGATCACAGGACAGTTCACAACATTAAAATACAAAAGAAAAGAACACAAAATACTTAATAAAAACAACACCACCACCCCGTCCACAACACATTTAAAAGGATATAGGGGTTTATGTGTGTTCTAAATGGAAGCCAATCCCGTAACCTGGCTGCTGCGTTTTGGACCAGCTGAAGTTTCCTAGTTGTTTTCAAGGCCAGCCCCACTTGCAGCATGTTGCAACAATTCAAGCTGGAAGTTACAGTGGCTTCGCTTCTGTTCCAAAGGGCTGTAGCTGGTCAACTAGGAAACTTCAGCTGGTCCAAAACGCAGTAGCCAGGTAACTGGAAACAGGCATTCCTAGCCACTGAGGTCCTCCAGTGACTCCAGGAGTACACTGAAGCTATAGACCTGCTCCTTCCAGAAGAGTGCAGCCCTGTTCACAGCAGACTGTCTTCCCACCTCTTGGACCAGAGAATGTCAAATACGCAACACCTCTGTTGTATCAGCCACAATTTCTCACTGACCTCTGCAGGGCTTGCCAATAACTTGGCACCTCCATGATCAGACCATGCTTTGCCATTGAAGGCTGCAATTAATATGTGAAATCAGCTCCAGTTTCGAGCTAAGTCCACAAGTGTCGCTCTCTGAATACTTGACTGCTCAGGGCTTAATGGGATTTGGTTTAAGTGCATTTAGGGGAGAAGCGTTCAGGCTAATGGAAAAAAAGAAATGGGATTTGTACTGTATTACAGAGACTGACACTTAGACCCAGCCATTTATTCCATTAAAATCAATGTGATTCATGAAGCAAGGATGTTGCTCGGGGGGGGGGGGGGGGAGAGAAAGAAACAACGCAAGAAAAGAGGGAAATGGGCATCAACGGCTTGCAAGGGATTTATTTACAAGAATCACAGAAGAGAAATAAATGCATCTGGAATTAAGAGGCTGTTGCGGGACTGCATCCCTTGCACCGAATACAGCAAGGTGATCGCGAAGGAGGCTCAGATAATATTAGCAGGAATAAAAAAACCTGAAAAGTGCCAACTCATTGCGGCATCTTGAATTCATTAGTATTTCTTAGGCTGTGAGTCTAAGACTGCTAATGTGGAATATATTTCCACTAGCTGCATTGAAACTCCCATGCAATGTTTTGGGGAATGTAAGAAGATCTCTGCTATTAGACAAAAGGCCCGCTTCATCCAGCATCCTGTTTTCCGGAGTGGTCCATCAGCTACTCATGAGAAGCCCCATAAGCAGGACATTGGCGACAACAGCACTCTCCAATTTGCAGCAACTGCTACTTAAGAGGCAGACAGTCTCTGATACGGGGGGGGGGGGGGGGGTAGTATGCAGTCAGCATGATTCATTGTCACTGGTAGCCTTATCTTTGATCGATCTGTCTTAATTCTCTTTTTAAGCCGTCTAAATTGGTGGTCATTTCTACACCTTGTGATAATGAATTCCATAGTTTGTGTGTGTGTGTCCACTTTCCTCACATCAGGTATGGTTTTATACACCTCTACCACGTCCACCCTTTCTTACCTCCCCCCCCCCCAAAATGAAAAAGCTGCAAACATTCCAACCTTTACTCCAAAGGAGAGTCGCTCCAGGCCCTTGATAATTTTGATTGCCCTTTTCTGTACCTTCCCCACCCCCCAGCTGTACAATACAGTGGTACCTCAGGTTACATACGCTTCAGGTTACATACTCCACTAACCCAGAAATATTACCTCGGGTTAAGTACTTTGCTTCAGGATGAGAACAGAAATTGCGCGGCAGCAGGAGGCCCCATTAGCTAAAGTGCTGCTTCAGGTTAAGAACAGTTTCAGGTTAAGAAAGAACCTCTGGAACGAATTAAGTACATAACCAGAAGTACCACTGTATCCTTTTGGAGGTGTGGAGACCAGAACTATAGACAGTATTACAAGTGCAGCCGCAGCATAGATTTGTATAACACACTATGATAATGGCAGCTTATTTTCCTAATGAGGGAATTTGCCTTTTTCACAGCTAGTACACACAGTGGGGTTGGCATTTTCATCAAGCTATCCATCATGATCCCAAGATCATGATAGGCATATCTAGCTCAGAACCCCATTAGTGTACATGTGAAGTTATGGTTTTCTCTTCCAACCTGCATCACTTTACACTTGTTTACGTTGAATTGCATTTGCCAATTTTACTGCTCATTTGCCCTGTTTGGAAATATCTTTCTGCAGCTCCTTGCAAACCTGTTTTGTTCTTACCCAGCCTAAACAATTTGGTGTCATCAGCAAACTTGGCCACCTTACTAATCACCTCTAACCAGGCAGAGGGTCTTCTCGGTAGTGGCGCCCACCCCGTGGAACGTCCTCCCATCAGATGTCAAGGAAATAAACAAGTATCTGACTTTTAGAAGACATCTGAAGGCAGTCCTGTTTAGGGAAGTTTTTAATGTTTGATGTTTTATTCTGTTTTTAATGTTCTGTTGAAAGCCGGGAAACCCAGCAAGATGGATGGGGTAGAAACAACAACAACAACTCTAGATCATTTGTGAACAAGTTAAAAGCACTGGTCCCAGTACTGACTACTTAAATCCCTCCACTGTCTTAACTGTCAGTTTAGTCCTACTCTCTGCTTCCTGTTCTTTAGCCAGTTACTGATCCATAAAAGGACCATAAAGTGACTTTGGTGAGGGGGCAGAATGAAAAGCTGTTTGAAAGTTCAAGTACACAGTGTCTGTTGGATTACCCTTATCCATATACTTATTTGACACACTCGAGACAAGACTTAACTTTGCAGAAACTATGCAAGACTATGTGCTTGGTAATTTAGCTTTAATAATGCTTTCCATCCCTTTTCCTGGTTCAGATATTAAGCTACCTGCCCTGTAATTTCCCAAAATCTTCTCTGCCCCAAATTGCTTTTTTTATGTATTTAAATGGTGCTAAATTGACCACTTTCCAGTCCTCAGGTATGGAGGCTGATCTTAGGGACGAGCTACAGACTTTTTGGTAGAACACCAGCATTTATTTTACACCCACATCATTTGCAGACAGAACAGACCATGTACCAGCATTCCAAAGAATCAGAAGTACAGTACCTGACTGACAGCATCTCTGAGCAACGAGTAACGATGGGACCGCCGCATGGGTAAGCACAAGCTGTACACAGCGTGTAGGGCTGCACAGAAAAAGCTTAGCAGCCCTATCTGCTTCCTGTGCTGCAGCCACTGGTCAAGCCAGTCAGGGAACCGCCTATACTTGGTGCAGCGGTAGAGCTGGAAAATGGCCGCCAGCACTCCAGGCAGGTAGACGAGGGGATAGCATGACGTAGGCGACGCAAGGCAACGTGGTGTTGACGACCTCCACAGGGATCTTGTAAAACTTGTTCTTTTGCTCCCGGATGTAAGGGTGCAAAACTTGCCGGATGAAGTTGTATGTGTAGAAGCAGAGAAAGAGACCCAGGGCCAAGAAGACGGGGATCCTCCAGGCAGGGAGAAGCCGCAGCGGAATATTCTCAATCTCACGAGCTGAGCACAAGGAGCCCATGTCCACTGGGGTGAAACCCAGCATGTGGGCAATTTCGGCAATGGCACCGCTTGGCTTCTTTGGTTGTTGGAGCATATGAAGACCTGCAGGAAACAGAGGACATGTGATGGCAGCGACTGGCAAGCAGAGACCAGGAGCACAGGTACGGGGTTCAAGGGAAGGACGACGAGCGATGGCATGGCGAGTGCCATACAAAGCAATAATACGGACACACCTGAGCATTTCATGTGTACACCTTTGTCTCTGTTGACTCTTCCCAAGTTTCTTGAATTTTGAGGGAAGTTGTAGGCTATGACCTAGACTCCTAGAGAACCTGAACATCAGAAGAGGATGGCTTTTTTTTGTTTTTGTTTTGCAAGGGCTGTCACTAGATTATAAAGATAGCTTTATTGATTGTTTGAATTAATTCTGTTTGACTCAATCAGATAATCAATCCATTTGCATAAAAATCATGGCTCTCGCAACTCTGAGGCCCAGAATTTAGTGTTTTACTTTAAAGGAAGCTGAGAGTTTGGCGTTTTTGCTGAGGTTTATACAAGGCAGCAGGCTGTGTGCTGTTTGTACAAGATATCTCCAAACTGCAAAGAGCCCTGATCACAGGTATGAGAAAAAATGTATTGTAACTGCATTTTTAGCCAGGTTTTCTCCCTCCCTCCCACCATAATTTCTTTCTCTCCAAGCGTGACAGGTCTGGATGTATACACACAACCGATATATCAGAACAGTACCTGCTTATTCCCATCCCTTGGGCCTGACTGTAACGTCCACGCTGAGATGACGTTAAATCCTTTGACAACAGTGCATGATGGGAAAAGTGACGCCAAATACTCAGCATTTGATTCTTTGTGATGGTTGATTTCATCGTTGTTGCTGACATCCACCAGGATTTTGCCAGACAGCTCATCGCTGAGGTCGCAGAGTGTGGTGTAATGTTCTCTGAAAACCGCCACAAAGATAATATCTGTCTTCTTTATAGCATCTGCCTGGAAAGTTACTTCAGCTGCTGATGGAAAGAGGGTGGCATTGCGCTTTGGGTTCCGGCTTCCAATCACCACTTTGAAACCTGAGCACACCAGGCGCATAGACAAGGAGCGTGCAAAGTCACCACTGCCCAGGATCCCCACCGTCGTGTTACCAGTGGCTGCGATGAGGCTTGCATTACTTTCCACATTTTGTCGGCCGAGAAGTGGCTTGGCCATGTCACCCTCCGGCATCACGATAAGCTAAAGCAAACAAAACACAAAGTCGCATCAGATACCCGGCTGAAAATGGCGCCTTCCTTTCATCCCACTTTGTATGAAAGTTGTGGAATTTCTTCTGGGACCAGTTGCAGAATCTCTTTTTCCCCTGAAGTCTAGCTGGCACCACCATTGGCCATCTTTGGGGGCCAGCTGGAAGTCCACCCTTTTCTCCAGACCTTCTGATTTAGGAGCCCTGGCTTCTCTAGTAGTATGCTGACAGATGGAATGATTTATGTAGCGAATTGCATGTTTCAATGTTTATTGATTGGTTTCATGCCGTTTGGTTTGACAGTGAAGGGTGGGATATAATTTTGCAAACAAACAAAACAAATAACATTTTAGAGCTTAACAGGAAATCTGTAAACGGGTGGTCTCTTATTCCTAACTAGTAAGTGAATGTACAGTGGTGCCTCGCAAGACGAAAAGAATCCGTTCCGCGAGTCTCTTCGTCTAGCGTTTTTTTCGTCTTGCGAAGCAAGCCCATTGACAGCTTAGCGGATTAGCACTATTAGCGGTTTAGCGGCTTTTAGCGGCTTAGCGGCTTAGAAAAAGGGGGGAAAAAGGGAAAAAACCCCGCAGGAACTCATAAGACATTTTCGTCTTGCAAAGCAAGCCCATAGGAAATTCGTTTTGCAAAGCACCTCCAAAACGGAAAACTCTTTCGTCTAGCGAGTTTTCTGTCTTGCGAGGCATTCGTCTTGCGGGGCACCACTGTATGTCTATATTTCAGGACTCAAGATAAACAGCTGGGGTTAGAACTGCAGCCTTATGCCATATTATCATAATTGCTTCAAGTAGATTAGCTTAGCCTGAATTAATTTTAACCACCTTTTTTTTGTTCACATATTCAGGCTTGGGAAGAATCTCTTCCATCCTCCAACACATTGTTTTCTTGGCATCTTTAGGCTTCACTCAGCCCTACCTTAATCTATGTGTTTTACTCTGGAATAAATATTTAGGAAAGTTCTCACACTCATGAACATATGGATAAGATGGACCAGTGCCTTTTGCTGCTCTGATGCAAATAAGCCTTGAGGTAGCAGTCACAAGAGTGAGGTAGCTACCATAAGAGGGTTGATTGACATATTTTCTATTGCTCTGCCCAACATACGGGTGAGAATAGTGCAGTTGCAGACACATGTTAAGTTTTTGCCTTTGAAGGAACACAGGAGTAGACAAAGCTTGAGTCAGGCTATGAAAGGTCACTTGGGTTATTTATTCGTTTGAGCTGCATTGTAAGTAAGAAGTAGTCTTAAAGCAAAGGTGAAGAATTTGAGATCCTCCAGTTGTTGATGTACCCCATCGAGTATGGCCAATGGTCTGGGATGGTGACAGAAGCCATAGTCCTACAACATCTGGAGGGCCCACAAGTTCTTCATACCTGTCTCAAAACAAAGAGAAATGCATTTCTGAGCGAGTGAAATAAAGGTATATTAATATTCAACACGTCAAGGTAGTTTTTTTTTCCTGGCGACTTCTCTCACAATGGGCCCACAGCACTTCAAAAGCACAGTTACGTTCTCCCTAAGGAGAAGCAAACTGCTCTGCTCTCTTTCATAGCTTGGCATTTATATTCTGTAATTAAGTGCCATTCAGAAATGGAAGAAAGATGTGTTTGCAAAGTTTTGAGAGAAGCAGGTTTTTGTTTTGTTTCTCACAGGGCAAATTGATGGATGATGTGGCTTGCGCAAACACTGACAATTCAATGGTTGAAAAATGTAAGCCAAGCCAAAGTGCTTTAAAGGAGATGAACAGGCATGGCCTCTGTAATTAAAGGTGGATTAAACAAACTCCCTTGTTTTAAATACTGCGCTATCATGAGCTCAAGGCGATTAAGCCAAGTTGTAAGATGATTGTTTAAGAAACAGTGTGGTCTAGCAGAATGGCTGGTAAGAGCTAAAGTATGCATCATTGGTGGTCCAAAACCTTATTCTGCTGATTCACATGTAATGTTTATCTGGGATTGCTCATTCATACGTACACTGCTCTTGTTTCTCCTTCCCATAATTGGGACTTATTCTTAAGAGCAGTGGAAATAACTTCAGCCTCAATGCAACCAGGAACAGGTCTCATCCAGTGTTGCCAGTTTGAGAGGCAGCCGTACTGCTGGTTGAAAAGTATGCTGAATTCCTAACCCATATCCCAAGGACAGCAATTTCTACTCCTCTTCAAGTCAAAGAGGTGGTGAAATTGATTTACCAGTTTGCAAGCAGCCCTACTTAATTCTACTCCTGACCAAGAGTTCCTTTAATGTCAGGGCACTGGTCAGAAGGAAATAAAAAGTGCACTGCTTTATTATTCTTTTTAAAAGGCTGCAGATAAGTGGATAGGCTCTCATTTAATCATGTCATTTTAAAATTTACATTTTAATTTTTCAACACATCATCTGGTATAAATTTGGGCACTAAATTAATTTCTCAGTTCTATACATATTTATTTGGTCTCAGGACTGTGCAATTAGTCATCATTAAAGGAAGATAGGAAAATAAGGAGAACATCGGCACCTGAAATAAACGTCAGTTTTAACCGATTTTTCTTTTAAAAAAGTGGGCCCCCAAAAACTTCCTGCAGCTGCTTCATTATGAGGGAAACAAAGTCATTTAATTCCTTCCTCAGATCTGGAGAGGCTTCTCTCAGAAGAACTGAGCAGGTGCCACATCCCTGCTGTGAACTGAACAGATTTTGGTAAGAAAGAGACCTTTTAATCAAAGACTCTTTTTTTGTCTCCAGCTCCACAAGATATCCCAAGAGCCTCTCCATCCAGAAAGAAAGTTAATAAACCTGACCCATCTGCGTACAATTTGCAGTTACCGCAGCAAAGATGCTAAGCAGAAATCATATATATCTCAGCACCACCACCAGCGTAGAGGAAAAGTAGAGCCACTGTGTTGTCATGTTTAGAGCGTTGGATTAGGATGTGAGAGGCCAGGGTTCAAATCCCCACACAGCCATGAACCTCAGTGGGTGACCTTGGGCCACTTACCATCTCTCAGTCTACGCTACTTCACAGTATTGCTGTGAGCATAAAATAGGGAAGGGGAGAAACAAGGATGCCACACTGAGCTCCTTGTAAGAAAGCTGGGATATTATTATTAATTATTATTATTATTATTATTTATTATTATTAAAATGTAGAGACCATTTCATGGCACAAACCCATCAAAGTGGAGCACACTGTTAAACAGAATTAAAACACAGGAACATGAACTTGTAAGAACAAAATCAATTCTACGAATTCTAGACCAATAAAGCCACCCATGCAAACGCTTAAAAAAACATGAAACATTTCCTCAATTATAAAATTGATCTTCAGTAAACGACTGAGTTGCACCTCAGGGAAAGCCTTCCCAAACAGAAATGTCTTTAGCAGGTGTCTACACAACACCACACTCAGTGCCTGTCTGATTTCAGCTGGTAACGGATTCATGAGTGCTGGAGAGGCAACACTAACTGCCCGGTTTCCAGGACAGGTTAAGCACACCTCCGATATAGCAGTAGCAGCAGCAGCAGTAATATCTAGCAAGACAAATTTATGAAGGTGAGTGTGTGTCAGATGGTACCTTTTACTGGCAGGTACAAGCAGCAGTATGCGAGGCAAAATTAACAGTAAGGCAAAGGCTCCTGTCAACCTCTTTTGAAAGTTAGGAAACTGACGGTATGATCCTTTGCATGTATCTTTGGAAGTAAGTCCCTCTGTGCTCAGTAGGGTGTACTCCCAGGTAAGTGTACTCTGCATAAGATTGCAGCATGAGAGTGGGAGGGAGGCAGCCACCTACATGTCTTGAAAGTGCCAAAAATTGGGAATGTGATTTGCCTGATACGTATTTTGTGCTTCAGGGCAAGAAAATGTGCTGTTCCGATTTCTCTTTCTGGGACATCAGGGGCTTCCAAAGCTAGGCTACAACATCTAGAAGGAAGTCCAACGCAATTGCCACACATGATACATTGTGCATAGCTACCTCCCTTGCCCCCATAGCTACAGGAGAGATATTTAAAAATAATACATGATTGCGAAGAGCCTGTATCCTTAAACATCTCTGTTTGCCAAGCTTGAGAACTGAAAGAAGCCAGCATGTGAGTTAATATGATGCCTTTATTTGCTATAATAAAAAACGCAGTTTGCAGGATTTTCTGAATGCAGTTACTCCTCCAGTGCAATAATGGAATGACCTGCATGAATCCATTTCGTAATAAAGAATATAATTACATTAGAATTTGATAGTGTAACTTTAAGCCTACGTTCTTGTACAGCTGTGTTGTATTTAGTGAAGGGCTTTCCCACTCTTCTAAAAGTCCATGTTGATTGTGTTATATCCTATAGGGCAGCTCTCCAGCCTGGGAGAGGCTTTTGTGTCCTGTTCTTGCCCAATAAAACCAGCATGGAGCAAATCCATGGGGAAATACTGTACATGGGCTTTAACTGAGCAGAGTCAATTGCTGCCACCATGGCACCATTGCCATAGGGGTGCGAGTGGTGCAGTGGTATAAACCACTGAGCCTCTTGGCTTGCCGATTGGAAGGTCAGCAGTTCAAATCTGTGGGATGGGGTGAACTTCTGTTACTCTGTCCCAGCTTCTGCCAACCTAGCAGTTCAAAAGCAAGCCAGTGCAAGTAGATAAATAGGTACTGCTGCGGTGGGAAGGTAAACGGCTTTTCCATGCGCTCTGGCTTCCATCATGGTGTTCCGTTGCACCAGAAGCGGTTTAGTCATGCTGGCCACATGACCCGGAAAGCTGTCTAGACAAACGCTGGCTCCCTCGACCTGGAAAGCGAAATGAGTGCTGCACCCCATAGTTGCCTTTGACTGGATTTAACCATCCAGGGGTCCTTTGCCTACCTTTACCTAATGCAGGAGACAGAACCAGTTCTTGGTGTCTAAGCAAAAGGACAAACAACCCTTTTGCTCCAATACTGAAACCCTAGTATAGATCATATGTTCTGTTGCTGGAGCACAGCATCCAGCCCAGAAGGCATATTACATAACCAACTGTGTATAAATATAGTTATTTTTGTAGAGCAGATAAAAGTCAAGGAGTTTGACTCAGCATTCTACTTAAGCATGTATTTAACACTAAGACACTAAGAGCATAACTGAATCCCCTTGGGACTGAATCGCAAGGGCTTAGCTGAATCAGGTTATTAAGACTATAGACACTATAAAGTAGGCAGAGTAACATCATGGCCATCTGCAAGATTCCCAATATCCCAATAGACACCACAAATAGCAACAGCCTTTTTTGACCGCAGTGCAGGAAGCCCTGGCTCCTCACTCACAACTATGAAAAGCTAATGGCTGATTATCTAAGGGCTCTTTAAGACCTTTTTTCCCACATATTTGTCTTTTATTTGTAGCAAACAGTTTCCATATAGACTGCTTCAAGGAAGTCTCATTTTTCCAAGCAGTCAAAAGACTTTATTTTCCAGTTCAGAAAATGTGATGCTTCTCCCAGACAGCACAATAATTGCTGTTGCAGTTTAATTGTGGAATATGGTTGTGTAAAGGTCATAAGCATTTCTTGTGTACATTTACGGTAAATATGCATTTACTGACCAGCAAAATACCTCTCAAATTCCATTAACTACTCAAATACCTGGCGATAATAGTTTTTTTTTAAAGAACTCTTTCTTTGGAAAGTCTGAAAATGTTAAAGGTTGTTTTGATAATAATTGCCAGAGATTTGTTTGCTTGTCTATGCATAACAGGTGTTCATATTTGATACCATCACTGCCAATGGGCCATATTCAACTTTGTTGTTGCGCTAGCAGAAGCCATCACACTAAGTCCTGCTAGCGCAACAGGGCACTGTGGTCAATGAGCATACAGGAAAGGTCTTAAAAGAGGCTCTTGTTGACTTGCAGACCCACCACAATGGCTTCCGCCATCATGCCAAGAATGTTATGATTCCACAAAGATTTGCCACAGAAGAACCTAGCATAGCAATCAGGGCCAATTATGAGATTAACTCTGCCATGAAATATATCCATTAATCTTTTAAACCATTGCTGTTGCTGCTGCTCTCTGATTTTATTTTGTTTCTGCATTCCTTTTAGCCCAGACTTTTGCCAAGCTGGTGACCTCTAAATGCTTTTGACCACAACTCTCATCAACACCACAGCCGACATAACTGTGCTGGCTTTGGCTGATGGAAGTTATAGTCAAAAACATCTGGAGAGCACCAGCTTGGCAAAGACTCATGTAATCTACGTGATCCTCCCTAGCATTTGAGATGCACTAATGATGAGGACCGGCTACAAATTATATCCTTCACTGAGGCTAGTTTATCTTCCTATCTCTCTGCAAGAGGTGTGTGCAGCCTCTTTCCTCTGTTGTCCTTTCAAAGATGAATGGCAAGTTAAAAGATACCTGTTTGAAAAAAAAATTGCTTGCTGATTGCCCTTCTTTTTAAAAAACAATATTGATTTTATTGGGACCAGTTGCTTTTAATACTGCCAATTTTATTTATTTAAAGCATTACAATAAATAAAACTAATAGCAAATTTTAAAAACCCTAAAAATCAGAGCCATCAATAAAAAGCAGCAGAATAAGAGATTACAATAAAAACCTCCACTGATTTAAAAGAGAAAGCAGCTAATATATATTACTACAATTTTAAGTTTTTGAATTGTTCACCTATTTGAAACTTGACAGGGTTGTTGTGATGATCAAGAATACCTAGAAATTGTACTCTGTCCCTTGGAGTCTTTGTTTGTAAAGGTAACTAAGGCAGGCTATGAATCAATATGGGCCCACTCAGCAATCAATAGTTTTTTTTGGGGGGGGGGGCTAGAAGCCTCTTTGGTCAGATAGCACTTATTAGGTAGAGCCAGAGATTTGTGGAAATGGACCTCACCATTCTAGATGCATGACATAACATGACCAGTGGATGGTTGATTGAATTTAGCATGCCAGAAGCCCCTACTCATGATAGGCAATCAGGTAACCAAGGCTTAATTAACCTTAAATCCTACCTGTCAGGCCTCTGGAAACTTGCCCAGCGCCTATGCCAAACAACTGCCAGTAAACAAAGTTAATTCTTTCCCATTAATAAGAGGTGACATTTACTACTCACCTCTCCTGTTGCTTTCTGCTACCATTAAAAAGGTAAAGGTAAAGGTACCCCTGCCCGTACGGGCCAGTCTTGACAGACTCTGGGGTTGTGCGCCCATCTCACTTAAGAGGCCAGGGGCCAGCGCTGTCCAGAGACACTTCCGGGTCACGTGGCCAGCGTGACATCGCTGCTCTGGCCAGAGCCAGAGCCAGAGCCAGAGCCGCACACGGAAACACCGTTTACCTTCCCGCTGGTAAGCGGTCCCTATTTATCTACTTGCACCCGGAGGTGCTTTCGAACTGCTAGGTTGGCAGGCGCTGGGACCGAGCAGCGGGAGCGCACCCCGCCGCAGGGATTCGAACCGCCGACCTTTCGATCGGCAAGCCCTAGGCGCTGAGGCTTTAATCCACAGCGCCACCTGCGTCCCATTACCCAATCCCTAAGCACTTTTGATGATCAACCATAATTTTAGCGTAACAAATAATGCAAATTTACAGTTTTTGTGGCAAGGGAGTCAAGCACTTCCTTCCCTCCCCCCCACCATGTGAATATATATTTACACACACACAAGTTCGCAGAAACTGGATTGGAAGTCTAATTGTTTCCAGAAATTTGCATTGCGAATTATTTTCTGAAGCTGTGTTTCACAAGAGGCAATGCTAAAGATAAATATCCAAAGTCAAGCCTATCATTATCACTATGATAATTAAGCACACTTGCACTCACTATGCCTTATTTAGTCTACTTTGGAAACAAAGACTTTGCAATAATTTTAGAATCTCTCTCCAAAGACACTCAAGGCTGCAGGCCATGAAGGAGGTGAACGGAATTAGAGAAGAGAATGTGAGATGAATTTAGGTGGAGAATGGGGACAGGAAACAGCATAGAGGGTTGTGGAGCTAGCTGTAAGGGAAGTTTTTAATGTTTTATTGCTTGCTTTCTTTCTCTTTCTTTTTCTTCTTCTTCTTATTACTCTGTTGGGAGCTGCCCAGAGTGGCTGGGGAAACCACCCAGATAGGCAGAGTATAAATAAATTATTATTATTATCATCATCATCATCATCATCATCGAGCAGGTGTGGTGTAGTAATCAGTGTATTGGACTTGAACTGGGGATGCCGGGTTCAAATCTTCACTCAGATGTGAAGCTCACTGGGTGACTTTGAGCCAGTCACTATCTTTTAACCAAACCTACTTCCTTGTGCTGCTGTCATGATACAATGGAAGAAACAATGCATGTGCACTGAGCTCCCACTGACAACAGCCAGTTGGGCTCAGCTGTGCTCCTGAGATGGCCATGTTCAGGATGTTTTGTTTTTGGATCTATACGGGTTTGCTGACTGCAGTGGTCACATTGTTGCTGAAGGTTTTTATTATTATTATTCATTACAAATATAAGGTAAAGTACCCCTGGATGATTAAGTGCAGTCGAAGGAGACTCTGAGGTTGTGGGGCTCATCTTGCTTTCAGGCCGAGGGAGCCGGCATTTGTCCACAGACAGCTTTCCGGGTCATGTGGCCAGCAAGGGATGTGGGTGGCTCTGTAGTCTAAACCACTGAGCCTCTTGGGCTTGCCAGATCAGGTGGTCAGCGGTTCAAATCCCTGTGATGGGGGAAGCTTCTGTTGCTCTGTCCCAGCTCCTGCTTACCTAGCAGTTCGAAAGCATGCCAGTGCAAATAGATAAATAGATATCACTGCAGCGGGAAGGTAAATGGCGTTTCGGTGCTCTCTGGCTTCTGTCACGGTGTTCCGTAGTGTCATTACAAATATAGCATAGAGCTGTATATGAAAATGTTCTTTAATGAAATGACTACCAAACCACAACACTAATAAAATGCTGAAAGTTAAATAAATAGAAATGAAACCTGGCTGGGCAAGTGGCCGAATTAATTATTGCACAAAATCACCAAGTTTATACTGGAACGGATGTATTTTTATTTTAAACTATTATTGTTTAAATGCACATCCCACCCTTCTCCAAACGAGCTTAGGATGGCACGTGTGTATACAGCCCTGCATTTTGCCTCACAAGAACCCTGCCAAGTAGGCTAGGCTGAGAGATAGGGGCTGGTCCAAGGTTACCCAATGAGCTTCATGGCAGTGGGGTGGGCGGGATTTGAATCCGCGTCTTCCTGAATCTTAGTCCAATGTTCTAACCATTACTCCAACCCTGGTTCTCTGCACATCGGCTGCCCTACTTTTCTAGAAAGGTGGTTGTGGTTAGCACTACTCTCTCATGACTCCTTTTGCACCAACTTTCCTACATGCACTCTGAGTGACATGCAAGGGTTTCCTGCCCCTTTTTGGCATTAACAAGTCACTTCTGAGAACATCAGGAGCCTCTATTTTCTAGTAGAGTTTATTGGTAGTTCCAGAAAATGGGTACGTATTTTCAACTTTTTAACTTTCCTGTCTGGTACTTAGTTACTACTATGAATACTTTGAAATGGTCCCCCGCCTTCTTTTTATTTATTTTTAAAAACTTCTTTCTACAGTCTTGTTTAGAACTCACCTGCAACACTGTGTTGTTTGCTTAGATACAAAGCAAGGAGGCCAGAAAGGTTGTTACAGGTTTACAAAAGAGATTTCCCTCAGCTCTTAAAGGGCCACATGTTTGAATGTTGCCTTGCACACATGAAATGAAGCAAAAGCTCCATGAGAAAGAATTCAGGTTGAAACAGGCTTCTCCCACTGGGAAAAAACATCACAGAAGATTGTTTCTTCATTAGATTACTGACTCTGCAATCCTATATATGCTTACTCAGGGAGTAAGGCCCATGGCACTCAGTGCAGTTTTCTCCCGGGTAAGTGTCTATGGAACTGCAGCCTTAATAGGACTTATGCCTAGATAGACTTAACTGAATTTCAAACTATTATATTTGCAAATTTTGGCTTTTAAAATATAATGCTTCTTTTATTTTTATCTGTAAGTTTTCTCCCAGATAATGTTTTGATACTATTCTATTGCATGCAATTTTTGATGTGGCTGAAATATATCATGTTTATTTACTGCACCCGTTGCTCGGTCCCAGCTCCTGCCCACCTAGCAGTTCAAAAGCACATCAAGTGGAAGTAGATAAATAGGTACCGCTTCAGCGGGAAGGTAAAAGGCATTTCCGTGCGCTGCTCTGGTTCGCCAGAAATGGCTTAGTCATGCTGGTCACATGACACGGAAGCTGTCTGCGGATAAACACTGGCTCCCTCGGCCTATAGAGTGAGATGAGCGTGCAACCCCAGAGTCACCTGCAACTGGACCTAATGGTCAGGGGTACCTTTACCTTAAATACTGCATAGTATTTCTGGCTACAGTGTGTTTTGTTCATTCTCCTGTTTGTTTTCCATAATCTGCCTACCCTACTGCCAGACCTGAAAAGATAATGACCATTGCACATCTGTTGGATTCTATTTCCTTATAATTATATTTTTGGAGATGTGATTTTTTTTTATATAAAAATGCTTAGCAGATGCTGGCACGACATGCTTTGAGAACCTTTGATCAAGATTATTTCAATTTAGTCTCTTACTGGAGATGTTCAAGGGCAAAGTCAAGGCATTCTTGAATGCTAGACTAAACAACTGGCATCTATAATGCATATTTTCCTACGTTTTTGTTGTTGCATAATTCACTCAATCTTGGGGATTTTTTTCCCCTTCAGTTTTTGTTGTATGCAATTATGGCATATAAAACTGCACCATCAAATTGGTATCTGCTACAAGCAGCAGCACAAAGAGTCTTAGTGTCATTCTTAAATCTTTTTTTTTAAAGAAGGAGGAAAAAAAAAAAGCTTTGCAGGAATTTTGATACTATAAGCTACACCTCCTTTCCCAGCATGTTTGGCCACGCCAGGAAGTGGCATATTTCAATGCATACATTGTATTCTGAAAGCAATTTAAATGTTCTTAGGAGAAGGGCTCATATTCCTGTAATAAATGTGTGTGCACCAGCAAGGACAAAAGGCGTGTGTGTGTGTGTGGGGGGGGGTCTTGTACAAACAGATGCCATATTTGATGCATTCATTAACTTTCTGTCACCTAACAGCTTGCTGCATTCAGGATTTGATCTTACCTGACCTTATATACTCACACAAGCACCAAAATCAATATTTGATATTGCTTCCAATCCCCTTTCTCAATTTCCGGAACATCAGTACATTTTGGAAGATTACGACCCTGACTGACTCCAACCACAAACAGCCAAGCACTAGGTCCACAGTCCACTGGCAAGTTCTCCTGCACAAACACCACCACAACCAGTGAAGAGATGCACGTTTTCTTTTAATTGGGCAAGAAAACTTCTCAGCTGCCCTAAAGTAATTTGAAGGCTCCCCTACCCACAGGATTATTATTATTATTATTATTATTATTATTATTATTATTATTTGTACCCCACCCATCTGACTGGGTTTTCCCCAGCCACTTTGAGCAGCTTCCAGCATATACAGAAACATAATAAAACACCCAGCCATAAAATGTTCCCTGTACAGGGTTGCCTTCAGATGTCTTCTAAAGGTTGTGTATCTCCTTGACATCTGATGGGAGGGTGTGTGCCACTACCGAAAAAGCCCTCTGCCTGGTTCCCTGTAACCTCACTTCTCGCCGTGAGGGAACTGCCAGAAGGCCCTCAGAACTAGATCTTAGTGTCTGGGCTGAATGATGGGGGTGGAGATGCTCCTTCGGGTCTACAGGGCTGAGATCAGCACCAACACTTTGGAGGATGCTATGGAATCAGATGTAGGTTGCCTCTAGTTTAGCCTATAAGAACTTTTGCAAGATGGATTCATTCAGTCACACACTGGAAATTTATGTCTGAGCAATTAAAGTGAAGTACTTTGTCACAACATATCCACTTAAAATAAAACACAGTGGGCCTTTTGCAGTTAGGAAGGTGCCATGGAAATGCACAGACAACATGGGATGAATGACCAATTGTCAGGAAGATGTATATGCTCCATGCAAGCAAATCAGGACGAACGTCTACTTTTGTACAACGTCCCCACTAACAAATCCGAACAAATGTTCAACGAAGAGTGAACACTGTCAAACCTCTGTGTGAGCTTTGTACAAGCAAATCAGGACGAATGCTAGATAACTCTAGGTTTAATGAAGATCCTGGGGCCTAGCTGCTTCACTCACTGCTGGGGTATCAAAACTGTTCAGGTACTTCCATAAAATACCAAAACCTTGAATTGGTACATGCAGAAGAACCCTTCTGATATACCCTAACAACTAAGAAAACCTAAAGGCTTCTCTCTCCCTTTCTCCGCTCTGAAACTCAAAGCGTGAAGCCCTTCCTCATCAGAGTGGCCACTTTTTCTTTAGTCAAGTTTCTTCTTCTTTATTTATGTTAATACTTTCAAAGCAGCAAAAGCAAACCTGGGAAGAAAAGGGATGAAAACTCAAGCGCCGTCTTCATTTTTAACATTCATTTAGCATTCTGCTATGTGAAACCACACCAAACCCTTAATGTCCCATTCTTCATTATTACCTGGGTGAAGGGAAGCATCTTAAACCCCAGTAATTCAAGTTCAGCAGAAACATCATCTGCAAAGTGAAACATCACTGGCTTCTCCCCCTCCCCCCCCCACACATGCACACACACAATGTGAGCTAAAGGCTCTTTCCAGAGAGTTGCTACTTTTGGGGTGGGACTTATTCACATACTGGCAAATTCAGCACACAAATTATAATTGATTGGGAGGCTGTGCACAACATATCCACTTCCCACCCCCAAGCTGGACTTTTTGTGATAAGAAAAGTGATGGGGAAATGCACTGGAAATTTGGCACAATGGCACCTAGCTTTCCCACAAATGTGGTGCAAAATCAGGATGAATGCTTGACAAACAGGTCATCTGGAAGTGTCCTTAACTCTGATCATGGGAGAGAAGTGCTGATAACATTACAGCATTTCCACAACACCTCCAGAAAAATTAAGAGGCATTAAGAATTGGCAATAGAGAATGGCACAATTATCAACCGATACCAATAGTCTCATGGCACCTTAAAGACAAACTGATTTATTGTGGCATAAGCCCTCTGTGGACACCTTGCAGCCCCTCTGTATTACCCCACCTCAATGTTGTTCCAGAGGGTCCCCTCCCCAGGTTTCCGGAGCAGATTTCCAGGGAGCACAGGAAGCTATAGGGCAAGTTGCTGAAAACTGCTTCTGTGTGAGCAGGATCTTAGGATCTTAGCCTTAGTCTTTCAAGGTGCTACAAGATTCTGTTGTTGTTTCTACTGCAGCAGATTAACACAGTTGGCTCTCTAGAAATTTGAAACCAGAAACACACTGACCGAGAATAGCGACCATATGCAAGGTCAGAGCTTTTTTTTTTTTAAATGCAGAGCTGGAATTAGCATGGAAGACCTCTATGCCCACAGGTTGCAATCCTAAGTGTTGGGAGTTGGTCTCACTGGATCCAGTAGGGCTTACTTCTGAGCAAATGAGATTCAGTAAAGTGAATCAGAACCAACCCCAATGCATGACCCGATAACTCTTACTAAAATGCATTCACATTTATCCTTCAATCAGCTGTGGTTTCCTCCAGCAGTAATTTACACAGTACAGTGGACGCTCAGGTTGCGAACGTGATTTGTGCGGGATGCACGTTCGCAACCAGCAGCGTTCGCAACCCACATCTGTGCATGTGCAGGTTGCGATTCGGCGTTTCTGCGCACGCACAAAGCACAATTTAGTGCCTCTGCGCATGCGCGACCGCCAAAACCCGGAAGTAACTCATTCTGGTACTTCTGGGTTTCGGCGGTCCACAACCTGAAAAGACACAACCTGAAGCGGCTGTAACCCAAGGTATGACTGTAAAGCATTTACTACCTACTGCTTTGGTAGTATGGAGGAGACAGAAGAGGAGTACTTTGCAGATGATGTTTCTGCTGAACTTGAATTACTGGGGTTTAAGATGTGTGAACAGAGCAAGGTGTCTCCATTGGCTGTAAACAAGAAATGCATGCAGGTGGCTGGAACAGAAACAGAAGTTCCAGGGCCAGGGTGGGAATGGAGAAGAGGGACAACAGAGCTCCAACAGGCTAGTAACATATCTCTTTTTTTGCAGGCTAGTAACTTTTGTAATTCAAGGGTCTGAAGAGATAACACAACCCACCCCACCCAATACTTGCTTATCAGTGGGCCTACAGAACAAATGTGCCTAAGACTGTACATACCATGCATTTAAAACACCCCTCAAGGATCCTGGGAACTGTAGTTTAAGGGTGCTAGGCTACATGAAGGGTAAACTATAGTTCCCAGTTCTTGGGTGTGGGTGTGCTTTAAATGTAGGGTGTGCATGCAGCCTTGGCCACATGTGATGTTAACAGCATGATCCCATTTACTCGGAAGCAAGTACCATTGAGTTCAACGAGACAGTCCTGGATGTCTTAATCAGAACATTATCAGAGAGCAGTACTTTTTTTTCTGGGGGGACACATACCCCTAAACATTTTGTGAATCTAAGTTTGGCCTCATTGAGGGGTAGTATTTCAATATAAGTAGGAAAACGAGAGTACCCCTAAACATTTTTTTAAAGAAAAAAAAACACTGTCAGAAAGCAATCATATCTATACACACACACACACACCCCAGAAAGCGGAGCAAGCCCGGATGCCCCCCTCTCATTCAGCTTTTCAAGACATCCTTCCTATGCATACTATACTACATCTTCACGGGGCGTGGGGCGGTCAGGGAAAGGGCCTCCCTTCTATGGGAGCTCCTCTGGGGTGGGAAACGATAAAGTACCCATGCCTTTGTAACAGAGGGAAGGGTAGGGACGGCAACCGTGAACTACTGACCCCGAGGACACCACCTTTCGGAGCCTATTTCTACAATGCGCTGCTAAACAAACACAACTCGGAGGCGGCGGGGCTGAACGGGGCAAGGGAGACAGGCGAGCAAATGCAGCCGAGGTGGTCAAGAGGAAATTGGCCGTGTCCTTCGCGCGCGCACTTCTCCACCCCACCCCCTTAAAAACAAGCTGTGTTTTCAGAGATTCCTGGATTGGGTATTTGGCCTGTGGGCTTCGGAAAGGCCAAGGAGGAGAGACCCTACTTTGAGGCCTGCCTCTTACCAGAGAGAGGGGGGCGCGCAGAAAGAGCTCTCTGCGCGCAGGCAGACGCCTTTTGGGGCGGCCCGGAGCCTCCCCGGGTCTCCGCGCCCTTCCTTGCCGAGTCCCGGGAGCGCAAGCCCGCTCCCCTCTGCGGACGGCGATCCAGTTCCGCGTCCTCTCCCCCCCGCCCGAGTTCCTCCTTGACACCTGCGAGCAGCAAATGGGATTCAGCCGGAGTCGCGCTGCGCTCTCGGTGCGCGCTCGGCTCCCCAGCCGCCTCGCCACCTGGGGCTGTTTACTCACCACTCCTCGGGCCCCGGGCAGCGAGCAAGAGCACGCAGGCTGGTTTATGGGCGCTCGGAGCGTAATGGAGTAAGCGCGGGACTCCGCCTCTTCCCTCCCTCCCTCCCTCGCCTGCCCGCCCGCCCGCTTCCCTCCAGCCTCCCTCCCTTCCCCGCCTTTGCTTCGCGCGAGGAGTCGACCTGCCTCGCCTCTCCTTATCCAGGCCAGGCTGTGGCGCGTTGTGGCTTTGGGCATCTCTCTGTGCAGACATATCGTGCCAGACCCACCCACCCAGATGCAGCCCTAGCTTGGTCGGTGGTGACAGCAGCAACAAGCCACAACGCCAACAAGCCACAATGCAGGAGCAGTCCTCTAGCAGGAAAGCTTCCTAAAGCCATATAGGACCAGGGCAACGTGGGGTAGCTTCAGCAGGTCCCAGGCACTGCCCCAGGTGGATTTGGGGGTACATGGAGGCACACACCGTTGTGACATTGCGCAACATCTTTGTGGACCACAGGTGGCTCTCCTGTTGAAGCATTTGCCTTAGCTTCCACTTTCCTAGGTTTGGGACAACATAAGAGGGCCTTAAGGGATGCGGTTGGCGCTGTGGTCTAAACCACTGAGCCTCTTGGGCTTGCCGATCAGAAGGTCAGCGGTTTGAATCCCTGTGATGGGGTGAGCTCCTGTTGCTCGGTCCCAGCTCCTGTCAACCTAGCAGTTCGAAAGTATGCCAAAAAGTGCGAATAGATAAATAGGTACTGCTCCAGCGGGAAGGGAAACGGCATTTCCATGTGTTGCTCTGGTTTCGCTGTTCCGTTGTGCCAGAAGCGGCTTAGTCATGCTGGCCACATGACCCGGAAAAACTGCCTATATGCGACTGAACTTAACTGCCAGGGGTGCTTTACCTTTACCTTTAAGAGGGCCTTAGTTTTGGTCAATGTTGGCATCAACAATAGGGTGTGCCTCTGGGGGTGAAGTCCAACAGCTGTGTTAGTAGCACTGAAGTGCTATCCCCAGAGTGCAAGCCTGGGCAGTGTGTGTGTGTGTAGGTCCTGGGCTGCCCAGATGACAAGAGGCCTCGCTGATGTGACCCTAAGGAAAGCAAAACAATACATTTGGCACCAGCTTGGCTGCAAAGTGGCAGCGGTTTTTCTTGATCAAGGAATAATGCCAGTACCATTTGGTGATATATTTAGCATAGCTGTTTTTCCTGTTTACTACATGCAGAGAGTTTTGCTTTGGAAACAAAAAATGTTGAGGCATTGTTCTCAGCACCACAAGGTGAGTTAGCGGCTAAATAAAGTTGGTTTGTCATAAGGCCCGAGAGTCTGCAAAGAGCAGCAATCAAACCTTTTCAGCTGTCCAAGAGTTGGTCTCTTAAAGGGGCCATGCGCCAGGTATTTTTACAATTGATATGAGACCATGTGTTTTGCTTTATTGTAGGGCTGTCTGGTCCAAGCCAGGATAAAGCTGCTAAACCAAAAGAAGTAAGAACAGGAGCTAAGGGCATAAGAAGAGCTTAGTGAATCAGGCCAATGGCCCATCTGGCCCAGCATCCTATTCTTACAGTGGCTGGAACAGTTGCCTGGGGAAAGCCAGCAAGCAGCATTCGAGCCCAAGAGCACTCTCCTCTCCTGGGATTCAGAAGTATTGCTGCCTCCATCTGTGGAGTTGCTGGACAGCTGACCAATCAAGTCGCTTCTTCACAGTCTTCTTTCCTATGGGGAACTGTATTTTATTTCTACTTAGATTGTAGTCATTGTTTCTAAATGTGGATCTAAATGTATCAATTAGTATGTGCAAATCTGACTCGGCAAGTGCAAATTTTATGCAAAGCCTTTTGTCCTCTTTTTCTGGTGATGCATAAGTGGCTGCCCTAAATGTGGAGTATTTAAAAATATGTCCAGCATTCTACCACCTCCTGTGTAAAATGTAGAACTGTTCTCTACAAAGTCAGGAGAAAACACTGTCAAACATTTACGGACACACACTGCAAAGTGGTGAAAGACTTGGTTGTACTTGTGTGCAAGCAATGCATTGAAATCTCCAAAGGCACTTGCACTCCAAGGCTTGGTCTGTACATGCAGCAGAATGAGGTCGCAGAGATATGAGGTGACAGAATTGGAGGGGGGGGGGTGTCACTTCAGGTTTCAGGCTGGAGATCATAATTGTGAATGCATTCATTTTGGTGACATCTCCCTGCAAGTAAGAAAGCTAGCACATCAGAGAGAGAACCTTTCTCCTTGATGTGCTAGCTTTTAAATTATATATATATATATATATATATATATATATATATATATATATATATATTTCCAAGGGATATTTACATAGAAGAGTATTAAAAAAAATGTGATTACTCCTGCTTCATCTGTGGTCTGACATGGTACAGTCTTTTCTTAAACCAAAGCTGAAAGTATTTTAGAGGCAAAGGAGTGGGGAGCTGATTATATGTGAAATCCAGTTTGAATAAACCTACAGAGATGAAATAATGACAGGTGGATTATCGCGCCATCAGCATGCTGGAACAAGATAGCTCCAGTTTCTGCTCCGAGACAGGAGTCCGACACAGATCTTAATTTTCTATTAGTGAGCACATTTTACAGCTGCAAAGATGTGGCCTCTTCGTTTTCCTTAGGAGAAAGTGTGGGATTTTTGTTTATAACTTCTCTGCGTGCTATCAATAGCCAAGCCCAGAGATGCCAAAGGGTGTAAAGGAGATAATAGAATTTACCCTCGCTAGACAGGGAGAAAAGCTGATGTGTTGAAAACAATGCAGCTAACTTGGCCCCTCGCAGCTCTGTTCCATTAGCCTCCAAACGCACGCTAGGAGCGCCTGCGGAAGGCAATGTTATACTTCAGGAAAGGAGATTGTATTTAACCCCTACTGTGAATAAAGGACGATCTTATGAATAAAATCACCAGGCAGCTAGTGACGAACGGATCTGATTACAAACAGTCAGCAGCATCTGATTTAAAACTAGAAAGTAGGGCGATGGTCATATTCTTTTGTTCACATATCTCCACGGCTGTGGCTCCCTCTCCAGCTTCTTTGCAGCTCAGCTGCTTCTACCTGGAACACTCCCCATGTGGGCTGAGGCAATAGATTCAGAGGAAGGGTGGTGTTAGACAAGTTATGAGGCCCTCAACAGTTGCCGCTATAGGTGGTGGTGGGGTTGACTAGCTGAGGACAGCTGAGTTTGCTGCAACACATATTTGGGCTGTTGCTGCAGTAACCGCTGTAGTTTCCTGAGGCATTCTGGGATGGATTCCCAGCACACATTCCTGCTGAAGCTGCTACAGATCCCAAGGCATCTGGGGAACTGGAATGATGCAAGATGTTTAAGGGGGGGAGGGGGGTAGTTAAATGATTTGATAACTTTGTAAGTTTGACCCTGGCCTGAATGTGGAAAATGTGGAACACGGTGGGAGGAGGAGGACAAATTAAGTCAGTGTGGAACAGTGTGGAACAACAACAGAAGACCATAAAGGTGTCTGGAACTGTCATTTGATTCCTTATACTTCATACATGGGTATAATCGGGGGGGGGGTGGCAGGGGAGGCAGCTGCGCGCCCCTAGATCCACAAATATTATTGAAATATTTGAAATACAGTGGTACCTCGAGTTAAGTACTTAATTCATTCCGGAGGTCCGTTCTTAACCTGAAGCTGTTCTTAACCTGAAGCACCACTTTAGCTAATGGGCCACACCGCCAGAGCATGATTTCTGTTCTCATCCTGAAGCAAAGTACTTAACCCGAGGTATTATTTCTGGGTTAGCAGAGTCTGAAACCTGAAGCGTATGTAACCTGAAGTGTATGGAACCCGAGATACCACTGTATTGAAATATTTCCTCTACAAAGCTCGACAACTCAATTTCCTTAAAAAAACTCAACAACTTTGGCTGCCCCTACCCCCCAAAAATCCTGGCTACACCCATGCTTATATAACTTTAGTAAAAAATGAAAACCTTAATGAAATTAAGAACAGAGGGCCAAGTGCTTCTTTATTGTTTATTGAGTTACTCATCTCTTTTGTCAGCATCACTCTTTCCTTCCTATTGCTAAATGAAAATATACAGCTACATAGAAAAGGTAGAAGAAGCCTTTTTCTTCCTCTGTGGTTTCTGTTTCCCCCCTCCCTGCTTCAGGCAGCTTCCTTCCTCACTCCACTGCTTGAGATTTTAAAGAATCCAGATTTAACTTGTGTGCATTCAGTTGTAGGCATGTGGCTAGCTAGCTAGCTAGCTAAATAAATAAATTTCAAAAGGGGGCAGAAAAGAGGTGGGGTTGCAGGAAAAATTATTTGGCAATCCCACCCACCATTGCACCCAATGTGTTTTGGCTATATATGATTTCGGATTTAGGCACGTTCAGTGTTAGAAACACAGATATATAAGCTAATTGCTAAATGGCACCTTAAATTTAGGTTGCAGTCACTGCAAAGGTAAATTTAGGCACCTCACCCTCGATTATGTGTTGTTGTTGTTGTTGTTGTTCATTTCCTTTCTATACCGCTTTATATTTTAAAGAAAAAGAATCTCAAAGCAGTTGACAACACATTAAAACATCAGGTGAAACAATCCAGAATAAAACAAATTCAAGCTTCAGGGGAAATATTTCAGATCCTTATCTAAGTGACATTTTGCTTTCCCCATATTGATTGACCTTCTTAGTTTATACAGCTGCTCCATAGCAGAAGTACCCTAGGAAGGCTGGGTGGTGTAGTGGTTAGAGTGTCGGACTAGGACCTGGGAGATCAGGGTTCAAATACCCACTCAGTCATGAAGCTCTCTGGGTAACCATAAGCCAGCTCCAGCCTCTTAACCTATATCACAGGGTCATTGTAGGGATTATCTGAACGGTGTGTGTGTGTGTGTGAACAATGTTCTTCTTGGAGGAAAAGGTGGGAGAAACCTGCAATAAATATGCTCTTTTGCTTAGCTGCTTAAGAGAGCTGGAGGGGCCAGCCTGATGGAGATGTCAGTTGCTAACCTGGCATCCAGAGATGGTCACAATTGGACCTGTGCCAGTTGCAAAACGCACCTGGCCCCTGGCTAATTTCTTTCACTGGGCTCCCTGGAATGTAACCCCCATGTAAGCTGCAGGCTTACTTTATAGGTATAACGGGTTGCATCCAATGTAGCGCTGAGTTATAGCCACTTAGCAATATCCTTGTTCCACAAAATGCTGTATTATTTGTTTTAGGATAAATGTGCTATAGGTGTGTGTCTGTCCAAGTGTCCTATTGGAAAGGCACTCTGAGCCTTGCCTTGGTCAGCCAGGCAATCTCCCTCGATCTCTGGGCTGATTAAAAAGACGTATAAACGCTGACAGGGCAACACCCTAGAATAACTTTCTAATATTGGGAGGAATCCAGGCGTTCAGCCAGGCAGGCTGGGGACCAAGGAAGAAGGGCATCCTCCTGGCTGGCAGGTTGAGTTCACAAGGTGGCATGGTGCCCTCTGGACAGTGCGTGGACAATGGATGCTTCAGGCTAGCATAACAATGTCAGGTCTGGGCAGAGTGATCGTTTAATCTTCTTTTTCTACCAGCCACCCAGGGAATATTTCCCTCTCTTCATTCTTCTCCATCCTCACATCATCCCCTTTTAATTTCTTTCTTTTGTTTGATGTCATCCGTGCCACCAGGAAAAGAAAAGGATCAGGAGAACAAATAAGAGCTGGAGCAGAGGAGCAGCTGCTTCACTCTGCTCCTTAACATGGAGCACTTCTCTCCCTCTCCCTCTCCCTCTCCCCCCCCCCTGCCTGCCACTGATTCGCCTGCAGCCATGCCACTGGGGGCAATTATCTTGTCAGATCTCTGCAGCTTAGAGGGGTCAAGCATGTTAGCTATGACTATGAAGGGAGAATGCATGTGCTTTGGGAATCTGAATGCTAGTTCAGCAGGATGCCGATCTTTTGCCCCCTTTCAGATTATTCTTCTCAGGCACTGTTAAGCTGTTGAGGGCTAACAACGCGTCCTGACAGATCTTCATTTATTTGGATGAAGGAGCAGTTGACCTCTAGATCCTTTTGTAACAGGTGAGACTTGGATCCTGCCTGATTGGTTTGAAAAGAGCAGAGATGACCCCCAATTCAATTTTTAAACATGGATATATATATTCCCTTTGCTGAATGTATGGTGTCCATTTCCAGATACAGTGCTACCTTGGGTTACATATGCTTCAGGTTACAGACTCCGCTAACCCAGAAATAATACCTCAGGTTAAGAACTTTGCTTCAGGATGAGAACAGAAATTGTGCTCCGATGGAGCGGCGGCAGCAGGAGGCCCCATTAGCTAAAGTGGTGCTTCAGGTTAAGAACAGTTTCGGTTAAGACCAGACCTCCAGAACGAATTAAGTTCTTAACCCGAGGTACCACTGTAACTTCATGGGGTCGGTGGGGGAGTGGAGTCCTTCTGACTGTTGCAGCATAAGGGAGTAAAAGTAAAAACTTTGCACAAGGCAAGTTCCCCCGAAGGAAGTCATTTCCGAGCATCAAATCACACAAGCTCCATTCAGTCCATCAACAGCGACAAGTGCAGATTTTCCTTATTTAGCTGCCTGTAGGTATGGGAGGAAGCCACAACTAGCAGCAGCTTCCGAGTGAATGGAATAAGAGCATCTTATGTTTAGCAAAACACAATGAGTGACATGTGGAGTTCACACTGCTTCCTGCCTGAAATGTCCTATGTGCCCTGGCCCTGAGAGATTTGAATTAGGTTAGTTTATATGAGCATGAAAAAAGAGGAGCAGGCAGGATATGAGACTAGCTGCTGAACAATACCGGAGACTGGAGGTTAAAGACACACAAATGCATGTAACTGAACATAACGGCCTGCAGCCACCCCTAGGCGACACCACTTCAGGAGGGGGTGAATTGTAGCACAGTGCCTGTGGTTGGTGTGTGGTGGTGCTTAACCCTTGCTCTCCCAGGCATTCCCCCCCATCCCTATTATCTTTGGGGGAAGACAATGGCAAGGTCATCGCTGAACACATTTCACAATCGCTTGATGAACCCTACCGAGAAGCCACGAAGTGGAGCAGAAGTATGAGTTAGGACTGAATTTTTTTTTCGGAATGGATTGAGTATTAATCGTGCTCTGAATTCTTGTTTCAGTTCAAATTCACCTTAATCAGCTTTCTCAGAGAAGACTTTTTTCCATAGCTGACACTATGATTATAACAATTTCTATGACAGACGCATATCTGGCATTTTTTCCAAGACAGGGAAAATCAATAGTAAAGACAGAATCTGCTTTTGAAGATCCTGAGCAGCCACCCTGAGCACCATCTAGTGGTTAATATCGAAAATATGTATTTGATTATGTGAGCATTCCGCATATTGGAATATGCTCATTGTTTGTTTACCTCTGGAAAAGTTATACTAGGCGACGATCCTGACTTCAGCCCCTTAACTCTAGCTGGAGTATGCCCCAGTCTGAGGACCATGTTTTGGGGGCCGCATGGCAATGGCATACAATGCCAAAATCAAAGTGGGTAAGCATCCAGAACTGAAAGTGGGTGGGGACACCGAACTCACCCCCCCACATACATTCAGCACACACACACACACATGCATACAAATGTTTCTATCTTCTCCCCTAAGCTACTAATATTGAAAAATACAGTCAAGATATCATACCCTCCAACTTTTCTCTGATGAAAATAGGGACATCCTAAGGAAAAGTGGGACCATCTGGGATCAAATCAAAAACTAGGATGGCTTCTGTAAATTCAGGGTGTCCCTAGAAAATAGGGACACTTGGAGGATCTGAGATATATAATTCCCAAGACATGTTTCCTTTCCTTTCCTTTGTTTTTTTGTGCACAGTGGTAAATTGGAGGAGACAAATATGTCCTTCTTAATTTGATCCCGTGTTTAACATGATGAGTACCAGCTTATTTCTGATCCTCCAAGTGTCCCCAATTTACAGGGACATCCCTGATTTAGAGAAGCCATCCTGGTTTTTGATTGATCCCGAAATGTCCCGCTTTTCCTTAAAAAAGGTAAAGGTACCCCTGCCCGTATGGGCCAGTCGTGTCCGACTCTAGGGTTGTGCGCCCATCTCACTTAAGAGGGCGGGGGCCAGCGCTGTCCGGAGACACTTCTGGGTCATGTGGCCAGCATGACGAAGCTGCTCTGGCGAGCCAGCACCAGCGCAGCACACGGAAACGCCATTTACCTTCCTGCTATAAAGCGGTACCTATTTATCTACTTGCACTTAGGAGTGCTTTCGAACTGCTAGGTGGGCAAGAGCTGGGACCGAAAGACGGGAGCTCACCCCACCGCGGGGATTCGAACTGCCGACCATACGATCAGCAAGTCCTAGGCACTGCGGTTTTACCCACAGCGCCACCTGCGTCCCCCACTTTTCCTTAGGACGTCCCTATTTTGAATGGAGAAATTTTGGAGGGTATGGAGTTATCCGACCCCCCCGAGCCATCTGAAGGCAATCCTGCATAGTGATGTGTTTTAAAAAATATTAAATGTTTCATTATGTTTTTATATACGTTGGAAGCTGCCCAGAGTGGCTGGGGCAACCCAGTCAGATGTGTGGGGTATAAATAGTAAAATTATCATTATGGACTGGGACGTCCCTATTTTCATCAGAGAAATGTTGGAGGGTATGTTTCTTATTGAGCAAATGAAACATTTGTCCCTGAACACAGAGGCTGTGTACACACTACACCTTCAAAGCAGATTCGAAAAACAAAAATTCTGGGCCCTGTAGTTCCCCCCTCAGAGTCACAATTACAAGCAACCCTTAACAAACTGTAGTGCTCAGAATTCTATGAGGGGAAGAATGTTATTTCAGGTGTGCTCTCAAGGTATAGTGTGTACACAGCCTCAGTAGCCAGATGCCATTTCCAAATGATGTTACTGCCACAGCTTCCCTCCTATAGCCCAACCATTATTTCTGCTAGACAGAATAATGTCCATGCATGAAGGGAGGTGTGTGGGGGGAAGCAGTACATGCATGTTGTCTGGGAAGCAGCGGTGGCAGTGCCAAGAGGCCCCCTGGAGCAACAAACAAGCAAATCAACTTACACTGATTACCAGAAGCTGTGAAAGCAGAATATGCAGGTTAGAAATGAGCCATAGAAGAGACATTGCAAGGTTTCAGACTGTGTACAATCAGGCAAGTTATTTTAAACAGACCCTGAACACCTTTTTGTCATGGACTTTGATGGCTAGTTGCAAACCGAACTGTAGAAATTATCTTGTGGTCAAAAACCTAAGTGGTTATTATATTTTGATATACGTTTTGTAAGCTGCTTTGTAAATAATGCCTCTCGAATTGTAGATTATAAATCTGTTACAGAAATAAAAATAGCGTAATGTCTCTTGAAAAGCAGATCACAAATCTGTTAAGTGAATGAACAATTAGTGTGTTTCTATGCATGTTTAGTCAGAAATGAAGCTCGCTGCCTTCAGTGGGTTCATACTCCTTTGTGAGTAGGTCAGGATTTCAGCACAGTTCAGCCCTAAATGCTGCTAAGAAGTAAGCCCCTCTGAAAACAGGGGAACTTACTTCTGAATAAGCATGTATAGGATTCCACTGTTTATCTGCATCTGCTCTTAATCCAGAAGTGCAGCCGTAGGGTTTAACAACTTCATCAAGACATAAATAGGACTGGTGTTTGATTAAAACCAGGCTTTGTCATCAGTGCTGCAGCTGCTTGGCCTGTAACTGGATGCTGATGCCACAGTTCTGTTCTGCAATGATTTTGATTGATGCAAACTGTGGGATATAGGGCGGTTGTGGAATTCATGGCAATGAATGAGTGAGTGAGCTGTTGTCACTGACAAATGTTGAATAAACTTAGTTGAGGAACTTATACTGCCTTGGGCTTCTGACTTTCTGGGCAATACCAAACAGTGACTTCTATTGCTGAAAGCAGGTAACCAGCAGGGAATACTTCAGCTCAGCCTTTGCACTGTTGACTGAACACCCCCTGCTGTGCAGATAATGGAGAAAACTGGTAAATTGTATCCTTTCTGGCATCCTGGCCAACTCTATTATGCTGGTGTAAACCCTGGTGCATCAGAAGAACAGAATAGCAGCAAATAAAATCTGCTCATATGTCAGCGACTGATAAGACTTTTCAACCAGTTCTTCCAAAGTCTTCCTAAATTATAAAGCTCCAAAATACAGGCAAAAAGAGAGCAGGTCTGGGAAGAGCAAGGCATACAATGGGCACAAAAAAATATATTTTCAACATATACAAGCAGAAAATCATACAAAACAAAGTGGCACTAATAAAGAAAAGTTCCAGGGTGGAAACAGAAAGCAAACTAAAAATGTTTTTGCAGTTCATCAAAACTATCCAGCAATATCAAGTTATAGGGAAACTGGTGTTATTAACAGTAATCATTCTAGTTGGTTAATTGGTTCAGCAACTTCCATGCACATGACGTGTGATGCTTCCCCCCGCCCAGGAGTTAATGATAACTAATCACAGGCAGTTACAGGAGAGCTATGAGATTCAGGTGAGGGTCAGATGCCTTGTCAATCCCAGCAAGTATATAAGAGGACAACCCGGCCTGCCCAGGCCCCAAACCACCTGAGAGTTCTTCCAGCAGATGGTGGTCTGACCTAAATTAAAACAAGGTGGAAAAAGATGTGCAAAACATTCCAGTTTTTGCTGCCTCTTCTAAAGGTGCCCAAAGTACAGAGGAGGGATATTTTGAGACTCTTTCCAAATCTTTTATTATCACCATAATTGTCATCATCATCAGATGATGGTCTCACAGATATTGTGATCACACATAAGGGATTTGTATGTTTCACTGCACATGTGCTGGCACAACTTCCATGTGCTAATTAAACTTATCCAGTAAGTAGAGAATGGATTTCCACTCCACATCAAAAAACCTTCGTTTCTTGAGATTAGGCACAGGTGGTGTTGGTGTGTGTGTGGAATTAAATTCAAATGAGAACTTGAGCAGGAAAGTCTTCCAAACCAAATATCATCATTGGCCTCATAAGATTAGAATCTTTATCTAAAGTATCTGCTTGAAAGTCGGATTTGTAAAAAGAAAGTTCCTTTGGATGGCAAAACAAAGCAGAATATTAAAATGAAAGGTCGAGCCAAAATTAGCCTTTGCTCTGAATTTGCGATTCAGAGAAGCAAAGGAAGTTAAGAAGATCACAGACAATTCAGTTTAATTGAAAGGGGAAGATTAAATAAAATGAGAACAGAAACTGAAGAGCAAATTTGAACTGAGGTGAGGGGAGGGGGTAAGAATCCACAACAGCTTGCCTAAAGGAAGCCCAGGATTAAAATTGCTGTATTTTGCATAGGGCTTTTAGACTACTTGTGCAGTGTGTGTGTGTGTGTGTGTAATTATACATATATAAATTATGACAGCATTTCACATCTGAATGCAAGTACCACTGACCCGCACTTGGAGAATGGAGAGCAGAATGCATTAAAACCAGTGGTCTTTTTGTTTTTTTACTTCATAGAATTATAGAACTGTGGAGATGGAAGGGACCGCAAGGGTTCTGCAATGGAGGAATCTTTTGCCCAACATGTGCTTCAAATCCACAACCCTGACTTCAACAAAAATGGATTTGTTTCCTTCTTCATCAGAATATATGAAGATCCCTTGTTGGATCAGGCCCAAGTATATCTGCTTCTAAAAGTGGCCAGTCACATGTCTCCAAGAAGCTTGTAAATGGCCTCCCTTCCCTTGCTTGTCTTCAGCACTTGGGATTTAGAGATGGACTGTCTCTGAACATCAGCAATGCAGCCTTGCTCCAAAGATTTACTTGGTGTCGATATAGTATGAGATGAAGACAAATGGAGCAAGGAGGAAGTGAAGGGAGGTATTTGATGACTGGAGGTTTTGCCCAAGATAGCTTCCTCACTCTCCCTAATGGTGGAACCAGGCCTCCATCCATCCATCTGCTACATCAGGCATGGGCAAACTCCAGCCCTCCAGATGTTTGGGACTACAATTCCCATCATTCCTGACCACTGGTCCTGTTAGCTACATCTTCATCCTGTTCAGAAAACCATTGTCTGTGAGTTACATTAACTAGTGCTATTCCTATGCCCTTGACCAGGGGTCAGCAAACTTTTCAGCAGGGGGCCAGGCCACTGTCCCTCAGACCTCAGGCGATTGGGCCGTATCCGGCCCCTGGGTCTTACTTTGCCTACCTTGCCTTATACTGGGCAAAAATAAGTTTGAACTGGTCTGTTTGCACCATATGAAGGGAGCGTTGAGTGTGCACATTATGCATGCATGTTGTCTATGCTATACTAAGAAGGAAATGGCATGAGTTGATTAGGGTGTTGATTAGCCGCAGTGCATCCCAAATGAAAGGAAATGGCAGATGTGGGGAAGCGTATCTTGTGCTTCCTTGCAAAACCTAATTGAGCTAACAGTTGACATATGGAGCTGCACAGGCAAACTAATTAAAGTTTACCTCTCTTCAGCCTTATGCAACTTCCTGAAGAGGAGCTCGATTTTATATATTAATCAAAACTCAAAAGCACAACAAAGAGGACGTACCTGTTTGCTCTGTGAGAGGCAGCCAAGCTGCCTGTTGATACTATATCAGAAGAACTCTCTGGATTATGGGGTGCAGTTCAGCTTGCAACATAGAAAGCTGCCATCTTTTTAAGTGACTTGGGTAAAGGTATTGAGGGATAGTCGTCAAATTTGCAGATGGTACCAAACTGGTAGGGGTAGCTAATGCCACAGAAGACAGAATTGGGAATCAAGATGACCTTAACAGATTGGAGAACTAGACCCAAACTATCAGAATGAATTTCAGTAGGTACACAGGAACAGGGACCGGGCAATGGGAGCTCACCCCGTTGCAGGGATTCGAACCGCCGACCTTCTGATCAGCAAGTCCTAGGCTCTGTGGTTTAACCCCAGCGCCACCCGCGTCCCTAGGGAAGTCATAGTTCTGCTCTATGTGCCCAGTTCTGGGCACTACAATTTAAGAAGGATATTGACCTTAATGACTAGAACATGTGCAGAGGAGGGCAACCAAGATGATCAAGGGCCTGGAAACCAAGCCTTAGGAGAAAATTAGGAGATTGAGAGGAGATATGATGACCATATTCAAATATCTCAAGGCTGTCACATGGAGAGTGCACTATGCTTGTTTTTTCTTGCTCCAGAGGCTAGGATTCAAAATAATGGTTTCAAGTTACAAGAAAGGAGATTCTGACTAAACTTCAGGAAGACCTTTCTGAGTTGTGGTGGACTCTCTGGCCTTGGGGTTTTTTAAGGTTGAGGTTGAGTGGCTGCTGGAACAACTATTAAAGGTGCAGGAGTTCTGTCCACCTTTGGATTTGGCCACCCTAATAACAGTCCCTATGCAAATGTTAAAATCAGCTGGAACAAAACCCCATCAGCATCCCATGCATGAGTAAATGAGATAAGCCAATGCTCCCCTGAGTCCAGTTGTGATTGCAGCTGAGAACAAATTGTATTTCTCTGCATTACATTACATTTTATTGGCATTTTAGTTCTAACACTGTAGTATAATGTGTCATCAGTTTGTGCATTCTCTGTGTACAAATCAATGTGGCTAATCTAATACATTTCTGGCTGGGCTGGGTGGGACCTTGCCTTAGCCTTGGCGATGCAAACGCATTTACATTCCAAAATGCATCCAAGGCAATACATTTTAATTTAATCTAATAATACAGGGCTTGCTGCATATTATGAAAATGAAGCATTAGGAATAGGAAATATCGTGCTGTCTGTATGCTTATCTGTCAGATCACCTTGAAATGGGTCTGATTTAGTGCTGGTGGAGTGGCAGAAATTGAAAGGAACAACTCAAAATGCAAATGAGAAGTCCTGCTTGCAGCCAGGGACACGGCCAGGGCCAGGTTGAAGAAAGAGAATTAAGGACACCCTCTGGCAGGTGAACAAGAGCACAGCTGCATTATTCTGTAAGACAGCACATCTCTGCTGTTTCCATTTATGGAAAGCACCCCTTGGCTTTCAATTTTATTAACTTATTTGCTTGCTAGCAGTGTGAGTAGACTTCTGTCTACTGAGCCCCACTGAGTTCAGTGGGACCCATTCAAAGATATGTGTGCCTGGGAATAGCAGGACTGCAGGATAGCACCTGTGCACAACATATTCAGAAGGTTCACTCCCCCAAATCTTCACTTCATACCTTTGGATCACCGTATACTGTGATCATTTGTGTAACTCTGATGTTTCATATATTCAAGGTTTACACTCATTGCTACTCTATAGCAGCTTTCATCAACCTGGTGCCCTCCAGGTGTTTTGGACTACAATTCCCATCAGTCCCAGTCGGCACAGCCATGCTGGAATAGACAATACTGGCGGGAGCTGATGTAAGTTGTAGTCCAGCAGCCTTTCTCAGTCATGGGTCCCCAGACATTGCTGGACTACAACTCCCATCATTGGACTGGTCCTGTTAACTAGGGATGATGGGAGTTGTAGTCCAACAACATCTGGGGACTCAAGGCTGAGAAAGGCTGCTCTCTAGTATAGTCATTCATGCTGTGTGTTTATGTTTAGTCCAGTCTTTCTTGTAAAAGGCTCCAGTAACACATGTTGGCCTGCTTATTTGAGAATTGTTTTTCTAGGTGCTGCTGTCTGCATCTCTATGTGACATATTATATGGACAAACTGATTAGCTTTTGGGGTCTGCATACTCACTATACCTCACTGATCTGGCCTTGTTGATGCCAAGCAAATGGGGGGGGGGTTAAATGTAAGGGAGAGAGGAAGGTAAGAGAGACTGCCATTGCTAAAGTGGTGGCAAAGGGCAAAACCAACAAGAAATGGGCCAGGGGTGTGCAGAGGAAGAGGGGCTGGAGGTGCCAGGGAAGGCAAAGGAAGGCACACAGTCAGAATTGCCCCAATTCTGCACCTCTTCTGGGGGCATCCCTGCCTCCCATAGTGTTGTCAGGGCAGAACTATGATCATTTTTATGCTGTAATGTATTTTATGCTGTAAGTCGCTTTGAGACAATGCTGTTTGTGAAAAGCATAATAATAATAATAATAATAATAATAATAATAATAATGCCATTTTTAAAACAATGTTATCTCCAACACTTCTGTTTAGCCTCACTCTCAAATGTTTGCTCTCGCTCTCCTTGTGTCTTTATACATTTGACTTTCAGCCTAAATCATATGTATGAGTTACATATTTCTATTGATATGTTAGATAGCCATGGCGGCGCTTAGGAAATTTGTGATTCCCATTCTTGGTGTATTTGACAGATAGCATTCAGAATACAAATGTCAAAATAAATTTATATTTCCCCCCTTTTCTCTAACGAGCCCTGAAGAATATACAAACCCTTCTTGACAGAATCAGTTCACCAGACTCCTTCAAGGCATGCCTTAAGTGTTCAGGAGAATCTAACTCTTAAAGCCATGAGGAGCCATCACAGCTACATGAAGTGGGGGGGGGGGGGAAACCCAGCTCCAGCCCAACCTCAAAACAAAAAAACAAGCTCCAGTCCTCGAGGGGAATTATTGAAGAAAATCTTGACATGGTTAGATACACTTTATACCAAAAGCATAAGTATAGAAAATATTTAGCAAATTAGATAGCGCTAACTTAATTTCTGTGAAATCCCTCCGTTGTCATGCAAAACAATGACAGAAGCTGTATATATTCGACATCTAGTTTCTCTTTCTCTCCCCGCTACCCCCGGTTGAAAAATTCCCATTGGTTCTTACTTCAGGAATCTGAGCCAAATATTTGTCATGCTTTTGTATGTAGAACAGGGCATCAAAAAGCCAATTCTACATGTTCAGAAAACCACAAAGTACAGCCCTCCAGCAATTGTACCACTCTGGAATAGCAGGTTGCGGGTTTCAAATTCGAATGCTCTCTTGCATAGCCAAAACAAACAAAAAGTTTCTTTCATATAAAATAACAGGGAGAAGGTTCAGCTACAGCTCTTCTCAGTGACATTCAAGTTTTCCCTACACAGGAGGTTTTGCTATGAGAGAAGCAAAAAAAGAGAGAGAATAAGGAGGGGGATGGGCCAAATTCACAGTGAATAAAATAAAACAAGAACTTTTAGGCTACATTTACTTCCGTACCCATGCTTATGGGAAGCTGAGCTCCATTTTGGATACAAACTCAAGACTTTGTCTTAAATCTGCCCTCCCTTAGTTCACCTGTCTCTCCACCACCCCAAGACTATTCCTTTTGGAGACTTTCCTTAGAAAGTCCACTTGTCAGCCCTTCTTTCAGCCTGGTTCATGGCAGCTCTCCTGTATGTGAGGAGAGCAGTCCCTATCTGCAGAGCACGGAGAGCTGTGAGGGGAGAGACTCACAATTCTATCTTTTTATATCTGACTACTAGAGGGCATGGGAATGGATGCAATTGGGCAGAAAGGCCAGTTTAGCTCAGCTGAGGACAAATTGTTGGCCTACTAACATACCGTTCACAACATGAACTTTATAGTGCAAAGGGATGGGATTGCCCTAAGATTGCCCTAAGATTGCTGCCTGAAGCAGAACAACAAATATTGCGCCCCCTGCTCCTACAGCTCAATGTGTAGAGAGTTCCCAAGGCTAGTCAAACCTTTTCTCTGCCCCCCTCTCTATGTGGTGTGGGAGAAAGGGCAAAAGCAGGGAACCTGCTGTTGTTACGCTGACTACCCCCACAATTTTGCACTTTGTTGCCATTTTTAAAACTCTCTTTTTGGGCGTGTCTTCAAAGCACTGCCAGTCCCATATACCCCACCTACTTCTGTGTGTTGTGGAAGCTTGAAATGGTTTGCTGTACAACTGATATTTGTTGTTGCCCTTTAGCTGATGTATGTGGGACTTCTCTCAATGAAGATCAATTTGGGTAACAAAACATAGAATCACAGAGCTGGAAGGGACCCTGAGGAACACTTAGTCCAACCTGTTGCTGCAGTGCAGGAATATGCAGCTTTCTCATACGGGGATCAAACCAGCGACCTTGTCGTTATCAGCACAACTGAGCTATCCAGGCTGAACTGACTGCAAAGAAATAATGCAGATCTGACTCTTATGTAACTAAGGTTTGGATGAAGCACGTATGCATTCTTTGCATTTTCCCCCAAGTAAGGTTCACATAGAAATCACAGGAATTTAGACTTGCACCTTCCAAATATGGGAAACTGACCACTTCTGTGGTTGACTGCTGCCCGTTTCAGCTCGACTTTTTGTCTAGCCATTTGGCACCTTCTGGGCAATGTGCCTTTTAGTAACTGGCAAAGCCCCATCTGCATGCTGTGGAGGCTCGAGGTCCCTGCTGAATTCACTGAGCACCCTGAGTGGCACAACTAGATGGGTGGCGCTTGCAATTCAGGGAAGGTTTAGGGCAGATCAAGAGCTGGTGGTAGAAGGGAAAACCTTTATGTACCTGCGATTAGCTAGCCTAGCCACAACATGTCACCAGTGCTCCACACAAGCTGTACTCCCAGGGAAGAGGGCAGCATCACAGCGCTGTGTTTGCAAGCAGGGAGAATGTCAGACAGAAGCGCAGGTATCAAGCCTCGCTTCCACATCATGGGGACTGGCTGTCCCATAAAAGCATAATTTATAGTGAACGTTGCAAAGAAAGAGGGACTTGGAGGCGGGAAAGGCTGAAAGGTCTGGCATGAGTGTTAACCCTCACTTATTTTTCATGCATTTCCCCTTGGGTCTCTTTGACCTGTTGTACTTTATGAATCCCTTCTGAAACACAGACCTGGATTAATGAGCCAATGCATTGATTAGCCATTGTATTTATTAATTAATCACATATGTACTTAAGTTCAAACTGGCATGCAATGGTTGGTAAGAAGTCTCACAGCTACCTTGCAAGGTAGGCTAGGCTGTGAGAAAAGGAATGGCCAAACCCAGTGGCTGAACACCCCTAAAAATGTAATACAGGAGTATTGCAAACAAGTGTATCATACAAGTTCAACCACTGCTTGGCTCTCTTCTCTCTCTCCCACATAGGAGGTTGTTTGGCCACCTCTCTAACCTGCCGCTTGAGGCACATGCAACCCTTACCCTCTAGCAACAAAGGCCAGCTCTAGACTCTTAAGGCCCTTCTTGCTACCTGGATTGGATCTCCTGTTTCTTCTGCTTAGTGACAAACTGTCAGGGGCTGGACTGAGGAGGAATGGTGGGGACCGCCCCCCTTCTCCTGACCCTTCCTGAGAACAGGAGGGCAGTATAGATCTAGAACAGTGGTTTGCAGAAGGACATAGTTCAGAGGCTACAGAGGGCAGAAGCTGGGAAATATTAGAAGAGCAACAGCAGGAAGAAGCAGCAGCACCAGGGGAGAGACAGCTGACAGACTCCGTGTCCTTGGAAAGCATTCCTGACTCCCTTTCTCCCAGGACCAGACGGGCATCGAGAGTAGTAGAACAGAGAGCCCAGTGGCAGAAGGCTCAGATTAGCCAACACAGGACTGATGTACCATAGATTAGGGGAGACGAAGGGGGAAGGACTTTACTTGGAGCAATGCCATCATTGCATAGAGACTGCATCCCTTTGTCTTCCTCTCTCTTTCAATACTGAATAAATTATGTGGTAAGGACTTTTCGTGTTATCTGATTTTTTTTTCTGCCACCAGGGGAGGGATAGTATTCCCTGATCCTTGACACAGGGGAGAGGGGAAAGGCTTTGGATTCAGCACATGTTCTAAGGCCTTCATAACCTTATTCCGCCCATAGCCTATTCCAGGCTTAAGGCTTCACAGTGAAAGCAGTTGCAGGGGCTGCCCTCTGCTTGAGCCATGGCTCAGATTAAGCCCCTGGAAAAAGAAATTTGATGAATATGTAACAAGTGGGGGGGGACTCCTCTTTGACTTTAGGAGGCAATAGCTTAAATATGAGATTGCAGAAGACAAGGGGTGCGCTCTGGCATTCTCTAAGGCATGCATCATAGGATAAGTAAATCAAGGTTACTTTTTGCGGGGAATGTATTTCTGAAAATGTGAGGACTTTTTATAATGAGCCTGGCCTCCAACATGCTAGTAGCCTGAGTAGGTTTCTCACTGTTTTGCCTCCACTCTGCACTGCATACCATAGGTAATTTCAAAGATGCTCTTGGAAGAATGCGCTAACTCAACCCATTTCCTTTGAATACATTTTTTCATCTTGCATACCCCCCCCCGTATCCTAGGGCATTTTGCTTCATTTAAAAAAGCACAAATGCTCGGCTGCCTAACAAGCTAGTGGCTCGGCACCCTCTTTATTTGATATAATAACATACTATCAGAGCAAGAGCAAAGCCAGCTTCTTGCTGCACATAGTAATACCATGTTCTTTGGCCAATTAACTCAGAAAAGGATTACACTGAGCATTGGAGAGACTTGATGCATTTTTCACACACACACACACACACACACACACACACACACACACACACGTGCTTCCCATAGGTCGCTCCGTAGAAACCCTTCCTTTCAGAGGTTATACGGCTGTGAAACATCTTCCCAGTTCCCAGTTGGTCAGTAAAACCACAGGTGATTTGTTGCTAGTGATGCAGATTTCTCTCTCCCAAGACATACACAGAGTTGGTAAATCCTTCTCTCCACTACGAAATCAAGTTTTATAGCTGTTGTTTCAGTGAGGGGATCATGAATGTCAGGGTCATGGATGCGGTGAAATGTACTGTTCTAGGTGGATAATGCATGTTTCCAAGGGAGTAATTTCCTTTGGCAATCAACAGTCAATCAGCCTTACATTGTGGGAGACTCTGTGCAAATGCTAGAACTTGCAACACACTGCAACGTCTGTTGAATGTAATGGCTTGGAGTGGGTTATTAGCACTGGGTTTTCAGATAGTGTTCTGGGGAACTGTGAAGTTTCTTGAAAACTGACAAGGTTTTTCTCAGTACTGTAATGATGAACAAGCTCCCCTGAAATACAAGGTGTCTTCTGCTATACATCTTCCCCTGCAATATGCACCTGTAGGGAAATACTGCGTGTGAACATAAGGCATTCAGAAGAGACCTGCTGGGTCAAACCAAAGGCCTACCAAGTCTAGCATTGTCTGGCACACCAGTATCATCAGCAAAGTGTGTAGGCTTTCCAGAGACATATTGGGTTGGCTGCAAAGGAACCGGGATCCTGGTCCAGATGGACCCTTGGACTGATCCAAGAAGGCTCTTGCAATGTTCCTATTCTGGAGAGCTGGGATGCAGTTCATTTGCAAGCTCCGTGGCTCTGTTCTTGCCAGACGGTGCTGATTCACTAGAACAATTGCATGGCAAAAACCACAGGGATCTATTCCCAGCTGTTGTGAATTCTTCACTTGCATGCATCATGCCGACTGAGCCACCTACCAGGCTGTTAGAAGAGCAAAGCATTTTGAACTGCTTCTGTAATGTGTGAGCACCGTGTAGCTATAATCTAGCTATAACAGTACACATGTAAAACCTACCCCTTGCACGGGCGTGCACTTGTTGGTCTTGCAGTAGAAATCTCACACAAACATAGCAGACCCATTGAAATTAACAGTCCTAACTTAGTCATGTTCATTAATTTCAGGGGATCTACTCAGAGTAAAACTTAGCTGAACACCACTCATAATGTTTGGGTTTCCACAAGATTACAGCAGTTTTGCCATGGATGAGAGGACAAATTTGGCTCATGCTTGTGTGTTGGGTTGTGCTTGGTCTTGCACCAAGAGTGTTCTCACTGAGACAAAAATCATGAGGCATTGAGTGGACCTGAGGACAAGCGTTTCCTCTTAGGCCTGCTGATGGCCATGCAGGTGTTCATCTGGGACAGCATAGGCCCCTGTTATTCAAAGCCTCTCTCTTCCCTCTCCCATTTTCACACAGTCAAAAATACAACTGCACAAGTCCTCGTATACTGTATTATTATTATTTATTTAAAAGCATTAGTAAATTGCTAAATATCCTTTAAATCTCTAAGCCGTGTACAACAGGAAAACAATGGACAATATCAATAAAACAAAAATCCAACAGGAAAACAGTATAAAGTGGAAAACCGTATAAATGGGAATTCAAACAAATAAAAATGGCTCAGGGGAATTATGGAAAAATTCACATGGATTGTTGTTGTTGTTAATATTAATATACTGCAGTTCATCAAAAGATCTCAGGGGGGTTCACAAGATAAAATCTGAGACAAAGTCCCTCCTGCGCAAATGAGTTGTTTTAGATGGGCTTTGCATTTTACAACATTGAGGGCCATAGTGTGAGAATCTAAAGTGAGATAGATCTGTCTACCTATCTACTTTTCTTTCTAAGTTGTATCCCCCATTTATTACTAGGGCTGCTTGGGGTGGTCATCGTCACCATTGTTTGAGGTTAATTAGGCTGGGAGATAGTGACTTGCTGAAGTCTACAGGCCTGAGCAGTGATTTGAATCCAGATTGCATTATTTTTCTCCTGCCCCTCTCGCCTACTTAATTAACACAAATCAACACTAATCCCTATTAGGGGGAAAAATCCACTTCTGCTCTATGACCTAAGTCTCTCTTAAGCCACATCTGAGAGTTTAAATAAGGTGCAGACACTTCTGTGTACAATGGGGGTGTGTGTGTGTGTTTGTGTGAAACCCATGATGAAAAATCCTCTTAAGCTTTAAATCCATAAATGGCATGTACAGCAGAGCATAACATCCAACTTCTGCATAATCCCTCTATGTCTTGTCTTCCATGGGAGTGTGTTTGTGAGTTCCATGGCTTCCTGGATATTCTATGGATGTCCTTCCATTCTGCTTGCTTGCACAAGGTGTCACGGAGTTCTTGCACACACACAAAAAAGAAGACCCCCTTGAGCCTAAATCAAGAGGTCACTGTCATTTTGGAAACAAGTGTGTGTGTGTGTGTGCCTGCAACAACTGGCAAACAGCAAGCGCCTGCAGGATGCAATCAGCTGGTGCGTAAGAAATATCAAAGTGGAATTTGACAGCAAGCCAAAGAGGACGCCTGTAACAAAATACGCAAGATGGGACCTTGGCCAGAGAGGAAGGCAAGCAGCACCATGTTAGCAATTCACAAAGATGTGCCAGGCAAAAGATGAAAATGCAGGGAGACTTGTTCCAATAGGCTGTGCTGGAATGCTAAGGGCATCGCCACATCGGAGATGAATAAGGCTGCAATCTTATGCACACTTTAAGCTCCATTTAATCAGTGGGACTCGCTCCCAAGGAAACATGGGATCTGGCTGTGAAGCAGGGATGAAGAAACTGTGGCCCTCCAGATGTTGTCAAACTCCCATCATCCTTCACCATTGGCCATGTTGCCTGAGCTAATGGGAGTTGGGCATCCAATAATATCTGGAGGACCACAGCTTCCTTATCACTGCTGTAGATTATAGGAACCGGCTGTGAAGCAGCAATCCTAAAGCACGTTGCAATCACTGAGAAATACACTCAAGTGAGCATTGTTGTGATCAAGTTGTGATTCCACTCTTGAAGCTTTTTGCTCAGACACATGTAGAATTCCTTGGCAAGCGAGTCTGAAAATTTTGACATTTGGCTTCATGGGTTTTAAAAGGCAGCTCTGTGGACTATCTCATTAAAATCTTTTGTACAATGCCGTGTTCTAAAGATAGTTTGCAGCACATTCTTTTCTTCCTAATAAAGAGTTAACTCCACTTACTTTGTGTGATGTATTGCTGGCTTGCTCCTGCCACCCTGGGGTGGCAGAGGCTCAGGAAATAGGAAGGAGTGGTCTCCTGCAGAGGTGGGGGGGGGAAAAAGGCGTTTCTGGGGGGCTTTCTTCCCCTTTGCTATGGTGGGCTATGCCAGCAGTGTGATAGGGAGAAAAGGCTCTTTTCCACTCAATAGCAGCACTGGACTGGGAGGAAAAACTCCTCCTGATCTGTTGATGATCGACAGAAGAGCGCAGAGGCGATTACTACTGTCTGAGAGACAGAAGGTGCATTTTCCACTTGCGTCCCATGCACAATGGCCATGCCCACTTCTGCCAGACAGTTCTCAAGGGGGTGGTCAACTTCAGTGTAGCCTTCAGGCAGAAAAGGATTAGCTGCCTCTGAGTTAAGCCTCCACATCATGATAAACCTCTTAGCAGACGTTGGACTGCTGCACATCACAGAAATATGATGGATGATGAACTGACTCTGAACCGGCCATATCAATAGATTCAATTTGTTATCAGAGGCAGACATGAGTTTCCCTCAGAGGAGCTGACAGCTGAGTAGTCAGTTGTTTTACTGATGAACAGGATCCAGCCTTTGCCCTTTCACCAAAGAAAGGTAGAGAGCAGCAACTGAGGGCAGGTGCAGAAAATATGTGAAAGCAATAAGTCGTGTTGACTCTTAGATGCTAAAGATTTTGCTCTAGGAAACAGGAAGTCAACTGAGTAATTTCTCACAGGGAGCCACTTGGGGCTGTTTCTCTTCTGTGCTTTTTCTGTGCATCATGGGCAAACCCATCCTCAGGCATGAAGTCACACAGACAAACTAAACATGTGATGGAAGCAACCATAGACATAGGCAATATTATTTCCTGTACTGTAGCAGGTGGGGAACCTGTTCCAGTCTGCATTCCTTTCTGGGCAACCTTCTGAGGGTCACATGCCAGAGCTTAGTAGGGCCAGAAGCAAGCAATGGAATCTAGCCAGGCTTTTCTTAGGTTCCTAATGTCTAGAGCTGATTGACAGCAGAACAGACTGTCTCGGGAGGAGGCGGGCTCCTCCCCTGGAGGTGTTCAAGCAGAGGCTGGTTTGCCATCTGTCAGAGATGCTGCATTCTGGATTGTCAATCTGTATGAAGCAGGGAGGTTGGGCTAGATGACTTTCAAGGTCCCTTTCTGACTCAAATGATTCTGCAAGCAGATATATAGCTGGGATTGCTCTCATCTACAAAGAAAAAAAGAAAGGATGTGTTGTGTATACTAACTTTTAGTTGGCGAGTCATTGCTGAGCCTATGTATCCCAAATCTAATCCTAGCATCGCTTGTCTTGTGCAGCTAGCAACCCACTTGAAGGACACACACACACACACACACACCCCACAATCTCCTTGCTGCCTTATTTGCTTTGCAAAGCACTCCTCTTAAGTTTTTGAGCTCTTTATGAATAAGTAATAGTGTACCAGCACACAATATTTCTTTCTGGAGTCGGACCTGCAGTTTGAAAGTTTGGTGCACACTTGACAATGTTAGGACTGCAGGATCAACCTCTGAATGGAAAGGAATTGGATGGAGGAGGGGAAAGAGAAAAGGGGAGGGCGGGCGGGCGGGAAAGCACCTTGAGCTTGCCTGGTGACTAGCCAGCCTTCAAATTGTTTCAGAAGGAAAGCTGGGTATATCTTACGTGTGTTTCGTTATGTGCATGTTTCCTTTTTAATGGGAGGTAGGATTTGAAATGGATTTGGCCAAAAGATTTGTGAGGCTGTTTCCTGGCTTTGCGGTAAGAGATTGTTTGAAATTTGCTGGGAGTGAAGTGCAAACAATTAAAACAGCCTAGCAAACAGCAGGAGCAGTCTGAGAGGCCAGCTCAAATAAGGAACAGAGGGGCTTTTTGTGCTCTTGAGACCTGTCCAGACGACAGCTTTCTGTCCTCCCCAGGGCACAACTAGAAGCAGTGGAAGTGCCAGAGGGAAAGCAGGCTTGGCCACTGTGACACATAGGATGGTTGAGTTGGAAGGGAACCCGAGTCATCTAGTCCAACCCCCTGCAATGCAGAAATCTCAGCTAAAGCATCCATGACAGATGGCCATCCAACCTCTGCTCAAAAACCTGCAAGCAAGGAGAGTCCACCACCTTTGGAGGGAGTCCATTCCACTGTCAAACAGCTCTTACTTCCAGGTAAACATGTACAGGGCTGCCGTCTAAGTGTGCCTGGAACATGCCCTTTTCCACTGCATGCTTGCTCAGAAGCAAGTGGGGCTTATTTCCAGCTATGTGTATAGGATTTCAGGCCTACAGTGCAATCTTAGCCATGTCTACTCATAAGTAACTCCTACTGGCTTATCCCAGGTAAGTGGGGTTAGGATTCCAGCCTACCAGTTAAAACTTTATGTCTTCTGATGTTTATGGGTTGTTTTTTTAAGACATGCTTCAATTTTCCTCCCTCTTTTCCTTCCTTGTCCATTGAAGACGTCTCAGAAGAAGGCAAAGACAGTTTTGGCAGAAGCTTTGGGTGCATCCGTGGCGTACACGCGCCAGCGAGTCTCGAAAAGCCATCTTGCCCTCTGCATCTGTCCAACTGGATTTGGAGTGAGCTTGCCTCCAGCATCTGCATCTTGTTTGGTTCAGGCTCCTCCAGGCAAATCCCACTAAATGACACTTTCAAAGGCAGATATACATACGCATCACATCAAAGGCTGTTTCGGAAGCACACATAACATTCCTTGCTAAAAATAAATAAAATGCAATTGATCAGCACTCCAGTGCACCCTGTCCCGTGGGAATCCACCCCACCCCTCCTTTCATTTGGGGTTGCAAGAATGGGGGCGGGGGGGGGGGAATGCAACAAAGCGCTAAAGAGTGGTGCATTTTTTAAAGGAAAAAGTGTGACTTTTCCAAAACACAGATTTTGGAATGTCAGCATAGACACAAATGAAAGTCTCTCTGACGCATCAAAAAGAAAACTTTAAGGAAAACCTAAATGTGGGCTCCAGCAAACAGTGGCTGCTACATATTTATTTGGGCAGGGCTGGAGAATCTGTGGCTCTTCAAATGCTGTTGGACTCCAACTCCCATCTTTCCTGATATCTGGGCTTGCTGGCTGGGGCCACAGGAGGGGAGAGCGCCCTTGTTTTCAAATCCTACTTGCAGGTTTCCCAAATGCATCTGGTTGGCCACTGTGAGAAGAAGATGCTGGCCTAGATGGTCTGATCCAGCAGGCTCTTCTTTTGTTCTTATGGCTGATGGGACTCGGAGTCCATGAAAATCTGAAGGATCGCAGGTCCCCCAATCCTGACGTATTGTGGGGGTGTAGATGTAGTGACTGTTAACAAAGCAATTTTCTATAGATTTACTGAAGAGTCTACCCCATGTAAGTATAGGCTTGCAGCACTAGACCCCTTCAGACATATAGAGGGGATAGATAGGCCCACGTGCATTGCTTAGTAAAGACATACCCACACACATGCATATTCTGTATAGAAAACTGGCCAATGGAGTTTAGGAGTTTATGCCTTCCAGAGACCTATTTTGTATGTGTCTGAAGCTGAGCAAGTCTCATATCATCTTTTGGCCTGGTTTAATCGTAGTTTATTAGCTGGACCAGAGTGGCTGGGGCAACCCAGTCAGATGGGCAGAATAAAAATAATAAAATTATTATCCACCGTGTCTCAATTCTCCAAGGAACACAGACCATGGGTGAGTGCCTGGAACTCCCTGGAATTTTGCTACTGCTTGGCAGAGAGTGGGGGTGGCAACCAAACATGGGCGTAGACAGGATTTTTTTTGGGGGGGGCAGGCTTTTGTTAGGGGAGGCCAGAACCTCAGATTTGTATTGATTTGTATTGACTGGGGGGCAGCTTCCCCCCTGCCCTCCTTGGTTATGCCCATGCACGAGCTTTTGTAACACTATGCTGTACTGTAGGTTGCCTGGTAAACAAGTGATAAACAAGTAGCAACAACAACAGCAATTATTATTAATAATAAATACTACTACTGCTACTACTATATGATCCTGATTTATTTTGTGTACAGTATTAAAAACAAGTAATAAGAATAATTAATAATGATAACAGTAAGATCCTGCCTGCCTTAGGACTCAAAGACTGCCTTGGTAAAGATCAGATATAAAACGCAGCCTGCTTTCATGACTCATTGGCATTGTTGTCCTATTTTGACACCTCTTGAAAGTCCTTTGTGTCCTTCATCCAGCATGGAAAGGCTAGTGCAGCCTTCCAAGTTCTCTGTGGCTTTGCCTTGCAGCCCTGGATTCCATTCTCCTTTCATATGCACTCCACACACCCCGAAATGCATACTATATTTTTGCCCTTTGCAGACAGTTTTCTCAACACTGATGCTGTTCCCAGAAGTCCCTCTAGTGTGTTTATGTCACCCTGAGTTGTGTCACTCACACTGGAAGCAGTTGGCTTTAGGAGTTTGTTGGCTAGCGTCGTAGGAGGAAAAGACAGTGAGAAACCTGAATGCATGTTTTATGCAGAGATGATAACCCTCTTTCTCCATGATACAACAGGGATAGCATAGGAGGGCTGCACAGTTAATGTGATTCCCTTACACACTGGCATTGCAGTCCTTTGATGCATGCCTACTCAGAAGTAAATCCGAGTGATCTCAAGCAATGCCTAAAGCACTATTGAAATGTTTGCTGTTGTCATATCCAAAATTCTGCAGAATTTTTTTAATGACCTTACCGCATTAAAAACATCCATGGCTGAGTGGAGATTTGAACACAGGTCTCCCCAGCCCACATCCAGCACTGCACTTCCTATATACACGCTGATGCTCTGAAATCTTTTTCTTTCTTCTTTATCACTGAGTTTCACAAAGATGGGGGAGGAGAGGGAAATTTCCCAGAGCACCAATGTGTGTAGAGGTGGCATTTGTGGCACAGATGTTAGAGTGCTGGCTGAGTATGGGCTGGGGAGATCCGAGTTCAAATATCTGCTCTGCTATGAAGCTCACAATATGTGTTAATTGTCAGCCTAGCCCACCCCAGGGGGATGTTGTGAAGATAAAATGGGTGGAAAAGAGAAGGCCCGTTCATATTGCCAATGCACTACTGAGAAGGGTGGCGTGTATAAATGCAATAAATATGTTTTCCAACCTTTCCAGCCAGGCAGAAGGCCTTCTCTGCAGTGGAGCCCGCCCTGTGGAACACCCTACCATCAGATGTCAAGGATATAAACAACTATCTGAATTTTAGAAGACATCTGAAAGCAGTCCTGTTTAGAGAAGTTTTTAATGTTTGATGTTTGATCATGTTTTTAATATTCTGCTGGGAGCCGCCCAGAGGGGCTGGGGAGGTCCGGCCAGATGGGCAGGGTATGAATGAATGAATGAACGAATGAATGAATAAATAAATTCAGGGGGTTGGACTGGATGACCCTTTGCTTCCCTTCCAGCTCTACAATTCTAGCAATCTTGAAGGTGGGGTTTCCACTGTCATCTCTGCAGCAGTCAATTCCTTCTGCAGATCTAGCCAGGTGCGGATTAGTATTACATCCCACACAGCTGAGTTGTTTTTTGGTTTCGCAAATGTCTCCTCATCCATCTTGCTGCAAGTGCAGCATTGATCCTTGCACTACGTCTCTCAAGTACTCCACGGTTGTCCCTCAAACTTTGTCACAGTGGACCTGCCTTAGCCAAGAAAAGCAGTTTGAGCCTAGCGACATCAATGACACTTTGACTGCCACCACACTACACAGGATGACCCACCCACACTGGATAGGGTTGAGAAATGGGTCGGTGTAAAATGAGGAAGTCAGAGTCACTTAAAAGTACTGGTACTAAGTGGAGAGACTTTTGGTCCACTGGGGAAGCAGCTGAGAAAGGGCAGCAGAAGTCACAGAGCAGAACAACATGCTCCCGAGTCGGATTTGGGGAAGGGCCATAGCTCAGTGGCAGATCATCTGCTTTGCATGCAGAAAGTCCCATATTCAATCCCTGGTTCCTCCAGGTAGGAATGGGAAGGAATCTTGCATGAAACCCTGGAGAGATGCTGCCAGTCAGTGTAGACCATACTGAGCTAGATGGGCCCAAGGTGTGAATCCTGTCCGAAGCCTGGACCTGGGCTAGGGCCATATCACAGCCCCTACGGAGACCTCTCGGGGTGCCCCTATTTGATGTAAGTTATAGGGCACCCCCTATTGGTGGTTTATGCTTAAGTGGACTCCTTGCAGATGGGCAGGAGTCAAGATATAGCCTGGCTTCTTCCCAATGCCTAAGCCAAACCACTCACATCTGTAACCAATAAAGTTGTGGCCTCTTTGCACCCATAAACCAAAATACTCTGTGTCCATGTGCTTTATTGTTCTCCTGGGAACTTGGTGGCTCAGGTGCCTTGGCATGCAAGGGACAATGTGCAGTGGGAAACTGCCGTAGGCTCCTGATCCTACAAAAGAAAAGCAGCCAGGTTTAGCAGTCTTGTTTAAACACGTGACTGTCCTTTCTGCAGCCTGCTGAAGGCAGACTTGCAAGGGCGCAGCTACAGCACAGCTAAAGTTCTCATCACTATGTGTGCAAGCTCATTATATACTAATGAAACAATGGGAATCTCACCAGCTGATTTCTTTCATATGCCAAGATGAACGGATCCTTACAACTAGGTAGATTCAGGATGTCCCTGCTCCTACTTCATTGCCAGCAGATATACTCTCATGTGTTACCTTCCTATGACTGTTAACAACTCATCTGAATATTTCTGTGATTGCAGAACAGTGCAACATGGACCATCAAGTGCTACAGTGTTTGTTCTGTTCGATAGGCTCTGCTTGGCTGGCCTATCCATTGTGAAAACAGGACATTTCCCAAAGCAATATATAGGGCAACTAAGCACTCCTTCTACCGTGATTTAGCACTGTACTAGGCATCCTCATGAGAACATTTTTACGTGCATATGCACGTAACTCCCCCCCCCCCCATTGCCTAATGTTTTGTTTCTGCTTTCGTAATCTCCTGACTTCAAGACACCAAGAAGGAGGGTCTGCTAAGATGCCATCACCACCTTGTCCTACCTTTCTGGTTCTCATTAGACTGCTGTCTATGACTCAGCCCTTTCTGTTAATTGGCGAATATGATGAGGACCTCACAGGGCGAGCTGTGGCCAAGTGGACAGTACTAAGCTAGGAATACTAGTGACATGACTTAGTATAAGATAACTTTGTAGGTTCATATGCATGGGTGGTGGTGGGATAATTTGAAATAATGCATGTAAAAGTAAATTATGTTGGGGTGGGCAAATGAGTGAGAATTCTGACCATGCATGTATGTTGTGCAGTTTATGGTTGATATTTCAGATTTCTGCTGATGAAACCTAGATTAGAATCAGGCATAAGATATGTTTATTTTTCCTTTCCAGTGTAATGAAACCATATTGATTTTTCCCCCTCTGAGCTTGCACAGTGGAAGTCATCTCATGCAAGTCAAAAGAGTTACACAGGTACACAGCCCATGCAACTGTGATTCTTGTTCTTGTGGGTTTTTTTTAGAAGAAAGAGCATTTTTCATAACATTAAGAGAAGAACACTTATTAGTGCTTCTTCATCTGGTAAATGAAAAAAAAAGTTTTGGCCTGTTGAGGGAAACAAATGGGCCCCTTTTTACTTCTTTGCTGAAGAGTATTACATATGCTATAAACACGAACAAGCAAGAATTAGCATTCCACCAGAAGATCAGGCATATTAGCAGAAGAGTTTGTGGTGTCATGTTGTACTTGCACCTGAGAATATGAAATTCCAAACACTTAATATTAGCAGTTAAAGTAAGATCCGCCCCCCCAGTAGAGATGGGAGTTTTTGGATTGGCGTATAGCAGGAAGAAATTATGAGAACATGTCTGTTTCTAGACTGTCAATAATTTGTGGGTGGGATTCAATCACCGCATACAAGTGGATCTTATGCTCTTGTGCAACAAACTCGCTGCCAACCAGCTCCCATCCAAACTCCATTCCTTTTTGCTATAAGGAAAGTGATGGTGAAAATGCACTGGAAAGTGGAGTTTGAGCGTTGCTTGACACAATGTCTTTTAACTTCCCCGAAAACAAATCAGAGTGAATGCTCAGCAAGCAACAGACATTGTATCACCTCTCTGCAAACTTTGTGCAAACAAATGAGAACAAATTCTCTATAAATTTATTGCGGCCACAGACAGGGATACCATCAGGGCAAGACTTTAGAGCAATAATTTAGGACTTAATTAAGTGGAATGAACAGAACAAATGCTGGGTGAAGTAACTGGTGGGGGAGGGAAGAGTCACCTTTTTTTCTCACTGTCAGTTATCTCTAACTCCAACATGGCAATAACATGTACCTGGAAAAAGAACCATTTCTCTGCATACCAAAATACCCATTGGCAAAGTATTATCTAAGCTAACTACGTGACACTTCTTGTCTTGGCTCAAAGTGCCCAAATGCAATGTTTTCCCTAAGAGTTTCCATATTTCCTGTCTGTTACTTCCTACCCCTTTGGTGACTGATAAAAATTGTTGATCCATGTCACTAAAAATCATTCCAGTGGTGCATGAGAGTAGTATGAACACATCTGGAATATTATTCCCTGATCCGGTCATCTTATTTAAAAAAATGACACAATGCAAATTATATAGAAGTTGCAGGCGAGGGCAAACTAAATGATACAAGACCTTAATTATTCAAAAAAGGGCTGGAAAAAAGCTACAGTGCATCAGCTGCCTTTGGAAAGTAGAGATTAAAGGCACCTCTTAGAGAGGCAGGCGAAAATCTGAAGGGAATAGAGAGGCCTCATAATATACAAGGGTATTCAAGCTCGCAACAAATGCCAGAACAAAAAGAAAATTAATTAAATCTTTGGAAGAGCTGATTACCAAAGCAGTTTAAATAAATTCTATTCGTAGTCAAGGTTGATAATATATGGGGAAATTGCCAAGAACAGGACTGAGAGCAACTAGAAGAGAAAAAATTACTTACTCATTTTAAAAGCATGACTTCAGTGGGCCTTACACCCAAGTAAGTATTTTCTCAACAAATGGGTCTTGCTATATTGTGTGATTGCGTGTGCATGTCTCATCAACTGACCATTTGCAGGTTTGGTGCTTAGTGATGGATGCATTTGTTATTAAAATTCCAATCCTCAATGCACCTACCTGAGAGTAAGTCCCATTGAACTCAATCAAATTTATTTCTATTTGCACAGTAAAAGTGGTTGTCGCTGATGGTGATAGATGCAATTCAACATTACATTTTTAAAAAGCAATTATTTTAAAAATGAAATGAATTTAGAGGAATGAGTCTTCTGCTAGTCTTTTGATGATGGTGTTCTCAACGCCCCTACTGTACCCCTAGCCAACAAACACAATGTTTCTATTGAAAGGCCTGTAGTAACTATTTTCAAAACATTTCTGCTTGAGAAGATCCTTCTAAATAGAGGCCAGACATTCCAGTTGTCCAGAGTACAGGTAGCTCTACTGACATTAACAAAGGAAATGAAATTAACTTAGCAGGAATGCAATTGGCACACTTTATCCTGATTCAGCAACTTAATTCTAAAAGGAACTTTCCAAATTTCCATAGCAACTGGAGTTAACTAACAACAACCACTTCAAGTAGGACACGGTTGATGCATGGAGGTAATCTCCAGAGAGAGGACACATGTGTGTCCATTTAGTGGCGATCACATGTTTTAGGAAGCTGTAGAGTCACATATTATGTACATGTTGTACATGTTTCTAACAATATCCAGACAGATAGGCATGCTAGTCTGTTGCAGGAATAACAACAAAGTGCATTGTGGCAGCTTAAAGACTGATAAATTTATTAAGGTAGAACAGAATTCACTTCTTCAGATGCATGAAGTGTAACAACAACAACAACAACAACAACAACAACAACAACAACTTATTATTTATACCCCACCCATCTGGCTGGGTTTCTCCAGCCATTCTGGGTGGCTCCCAATAGGATATTAAAAACAAGATAAAACATCAAACATTAAAAACTTCCCTAAACAGGGCTGCCTTCAGATGTTTTCTAAAAGTCAGATAGTTGCTTATTTCCTTGACATCTGACTAGAGGGCATTCCACAGGGCGGGCGCCAGTACTGAGAAGGCCTTCTGCCTGGATGCCTGTAACCTCACTTCTCACAGTGAGAGAACCGGCAGAAGGCCCTTGGAACTGGACCTCAGTGTCCAGGCTGAATGATAGGGATGGAGACGCTCCTTCAGGTATACAGGACCGAGGCAATCCTAAATTGGCACATGCGCATGTATGCAAACACATATTTAAGAACAGACATGGTGGCAGAGGGGATGGAAAGGAAGAACAGACAGCAATAATTATGTCAAGGCAAAATAGTTATACTAATAGTTATATAACTGACAAACTGTGTGTTGGTGATAAGCATGTTGTTGTTACTATAGTGGTACCTTGGGTTAAGTACTTAATTCGTTCTGGAGGTCTGTTCTTAACCTGAAACTGTTCTTAACCTGAAGCACCATTTTAGCTAATGGGGCCTCCTGCTGCCGCCGCGCCGCTGCTGTGTGATTTCTATTCTCATCCTGAAACAAAATTCTCAACCTGAGGTAATATTTCTGGGTTAGCGGAGTCTGTAACCTGAAGCGTATGTAACCTGAAGGGTATGTAACACGAGGTACCACTGTACTTAGCAATTTCAGAATCCTTTCAGCTATTATAGTATGGACCCTAAAGTAAGAAAGTGAGAGTAAGAGAGTGAGTTTTGTGTTTTGCATAGGGAGTTGGGCTGGCTTATGGAGAACCAGCTTCAAACATGCAAATTAGCCTGGGAAGAGTCCCCAGTAGGGCTTACATCAGAACTAACCTGGATAGGACTGCATGGCATGAGAACACTACATAACCCTCATATATTCTGCCTATTTGATCTGCTAGAGAAAAAGAGTGTGGTTTTTGTCCATAGGTCTCAGGGCAGGGGGAGGGAGTGTGTTTCATAGCTGTCAACGTTTCCCCTTTTTAAAGGGAAATTCCCTTATTCCGAATAGGATTCCTCGCAAGAAAAGGGAAAAGTAGACAGCTATGGTGTGTTTTGATCCACAGTTTGGGATCAATCTGCTTTTTGCAAAATGTGTTCTGAAGGCAAAGAATAAAGAAAGGAGGTAGGAAGTATGGGCAGTGGAGGAGGGGGATACAGGTAGAAAAACACACCACATAGGTGATGTATATTCTCCAGGGCACATCTGTCACATTTATGTGTTTCTTGAACTAAATATTGATTTTAGTGCACTTTACATCAAACCCTAAACATATCCAGATCTGCAAGCTTTTGCTCTCCTCTGTTGATGATGCATCAGCCTTTATTTAGCGGTGCTGGGAAAAAGAAATCAAAGCGATTAGTGAATTGATTGCTTTTCAGCACAAAAATGGAGGCAAACTGAAATGTGCCCTGATAATCATAATTAATAACCCTCTTCCCCACTGCTACTGCATCCTGTGAATCAATTGTCAATCAATCAAATATATTGTAGCGATTCCCAAAAGGTGGGTCATTGGAAGCCTAGAAAGTTTGTCAGTGGTCCCCCATTTCTGTTTATTTGTGACCCAGAATGATAGAAAGAACATTTCAAAATGGTGGAATTTAATACAGAACAGAAACACGGAAGAGTCAAAACGCTTGGAATAATTATTAAACAACAAATGCTTATTAGAAATCCTAGGGTATAGTCTGAAGGCATGCGTGGCTACCATGTTGCTAAAGCTTGGCAGCCAGGTTTATGCTACCTTGGGATCCATGATGGAAGAAAGTTGGAAAGGAACAGTGTGTAAACATTACTGGATTAAAATCAATGCTAGGTTGTCCCCCCCCCCATTCAAAACTGGTTGGGGGGGCAATGGATCAAACACACTATTTCCTAAGAAATGACAAGATCGATGATTGATCTGGACCTTAGCTAATGTGTGTACAGTGGTACCTCGGGTTAAGAACTTCATTCATTCTGGAGGTCCATTCTTATCCTGAAACTGTTCTTAACCTGAGGTACCATTTTAGCTAATGGGGCCTTCCGCCGCTGCCGCACAATTTCTGTTCTCATCCTGAAGCAAAGTTCTTAACCCGAGGTACTATTTCTGGGTTAGCGGAGTCTGTAACCTGAAGCGTCTGTAACCCGAGGTACCACTGTACACTGTTTCCTAAACCAGCAGTGGGAGCGCATTGGGTGCAGAGTAAACAGGAGTGTGTACACAGGGGAAGTTTAAGTGTTTGTTCCAAGGGAATAAAGCCCCCCATACAAAAAATAAATAAAATAAAATTGCCACTCCTGCTTTAGGTTGTGAAAACTACACCTATGTCCAGCCTGTATATTTGAAAAGCACCAGCAAATGCTACAAAATGCCTACAAACCTCCATCGGTCTCCTTCCAAAGGAAAGTTGAACCCAGGTAGGTGCCTTTACACTCTTGGAACATCCTGGAGAAGAGAAATGACATTGCACTCTCACCTGTTTCCAGCATTTCTGCACAGCTTTCCTTTACTAAGGATGCAGAAAACCAAATTTGAAGACAACCAGTAAAATTCTATTGAAACAAAGCTTAATGTTAACAATGGAAAGACCCAAAGCAAGACAAAAAGTAGAAAAAGACAGAAAGAAAGAAAGAAAATCCAACAAAAACTGTTACCTGAAATTGCCTGATGGAATGCAGCCTTAGTGCTTCCTCATAGGAGTAGTAGCTTGTAGCTGTGTATCTGAGCTGGGTGGGGTGTAAATCCCTCACACCGCCATAGCTCTGAGGACTGCTGCTTAATGACTTCTGTGGTCTTTTTCCTTTCGGCCAGAGCAGGCAATGACCTCACAAGGTTGCTGTGAGGGCACGGTTATAAAGCATTTGTCAAATTTAAAAAATGCTGAAGAAATGATCGGGACTGTAGTTCTCTTCCCTCTCTCTTATTTGCAGCATTGACAGATACAGTATTTGCGTTCAGCCTGGCTGAACAGTGAGCAACTTCATGAAAAGAACACTTGAACACCGTCAAATGTTTGATATGAGCAGGGATGACGGAAGTGAGTTTGCTAACCAAATTGCTTCTCGTCACTCTGTTAAGTGACAATATAGCCAGCATGGCTTGCTGCTTTTGACGCTGGGAACAAGGTTAAATTCTTCCTGAAGAGATGCAAATCTGCAGAACACTTTAATTCGCTAGTTTCTGGACACATTACATTGCAGACCATAAACTGTGGCAGTAAGAAAGACCCAGGACCACTGTCCGTCTAGGCAGAAGGACAAATACGAGGGAGGAGCCTTCAAAATAGGACTGTTGTGAATGTAATTGTTGCCAAACATTTTGGCTTCCACGGTCATCTGTGTGCACATGTGTTCGTTTGTGCCAGCTACTACTGGGCTGTTTCACCCAGGAATGACTAGCAAATATAAATGAAGCACCACAGATCTTTAGCTCCAGATCATTCTTTCACTTTGCCAGCCACCAAGTGAGCATGTCCAGAGAAACTGAGGGATGCTCATTTAAGGATGAACCAGCCCTGTGGTGAGATACACACCTGGTAGCAGTTTCTGCAAGGGCACCCACATTCTTCTTGGAATGGCTGCAGCTGTGGAAAGTTGTTGAAGCATGAACCTGCACACTGCTGGTTCACAGGATATATTTCAATCACATATGGGGTGTGATTTGGTGGTGGTGGGGAAGTCACAGCAAAAAACACCAATAGAGTTAGTAGGAACAGAATATTGTCTTGCTAATTCCACATTCTCAGGCAGGCTCCTTCATAAGTAAATATTCCTAGCCATGTCTTTTCTCCTGCTACCCAGAGACCAAATTCCCAAAGAATCCCACACTTCTCGTGCATCCCAGCTTTGAGTTAGAAACACTCATGCTGCAATAAATGGGTCCCTCTTCAAGGTGTCCCGGGACCTGTGGGGCTGCCATGGACACTTACTTGAGAATTTACCCTATTAAGTGTGCAACAGAATGAACGTCAACATGCATAGGCTCTGGCTGTTAGCTGTTGAAGCTGAGTGTGGAGAAAGATGCCTAACAAGGAACTGCACAAGTGGCTGGATCTCATGGTTGTTTACCTGGAAGTCAGTGCAAGTTTTGCTCCCAGCAGAGACTGATCTACTTTGCAGAGCAATCCTAATGCCTGTCTGCTCAGAGGTAAGGGAATCCATTGGAATGTAGCCTGAGGTAAGTGTGTAGGGGGTTGTAAGGAGTCCCATTGGATTTCGTTCTACGTAGACATACTCTGTAAAGACTTACAGCTCTCCATCCTCAGACTCTGGCAAACTGCAGCTCAGGCTCTCTTTCCACCCCTCTCCTCTCTCCTGCCCTCTAGCTTGAAGAAGAGCTCTGCAGCACTCAAAAGCTTGCTCACTGCTTTCTGCCATTTTAGTCGCTTCAAATAACGGCATTGCCCTGCTCCAATGGCAGGGTCCCCTCGCGCATCAAGTCGCGCCCTTCCTCCATCCGTTCCATTCGCGGAGTCATCGGGCGAGCAAGTCATAATAAGCAGCAGGACACAGAAAAGCACGCAGAAAAGCAGAAGAAAAAAAAGCAAAGAGGCAGAGTCGCGATAGCCATTTTTTTTGGTGGGGGGGGGGAGAGAAGGGCAGAAAATAAGAGGCAATAGATTTTTTTTTAAAAAAGGTCTGCGAGTACTGAAACTGACTCCAGTAAGAAGGGGCGCGGGAGCAAAAGAAGCCATGCAGCCCATATCTCCTGTTCAACTTAGGGGTCACGTCTAGGAGGAGGGGAAATTCGCCAGGTTTGCAATTTCGTCGCAGCAGGCTCTCTTCTTCTTCTTCTTCTTCTTCTTCTTCTTCTTCTTCTTCTTCTTCTTCTTTCTCTTCCCCGGCTGTTCTCCGAAAAACTTGGTCGCCTGGTGGTGGTCGGTGTGGCCCCTTGGCAAGGACCTTGCCTTCTCTCCCCCTCCCCCCACCACGCAGCTGGCCAGATGTGATCTCTCTCTCCCTCCATCTCTCCAACAGTTCGCGCGAGATAAAGGAGGACTCTGGCGGTGAGTGTCTCTCCCTGGACAGACCGCGCGTCTCTTGCTTGCTCATCCGTCAGGGGGGATTGGAGGGAGATTTCCCCTCTGACGGTATTTGCAGTTTTGGAAAACGGGAACTTCCTTGGTAGAAATAAACGGGGGGGGGGGCTACCAAATCCTCTGACTCTTTGCTAAGCAGGAGGGGAGCAGGGAGGAGAAGGAGGAAGAGGGACGATGTCCTGGACGCTTGGTGAAGTGGGGGGGGGGAGGGGGGAGGCTCAACACATCGGGGGCGCTCGCTCGTCCACCTGTTTGCGCGACGCCCGCTGAGAGCTGCTGCGCCCGCGTCCCGCCTGCTCGAGGGCAGCGGAGGATGTTCGAGGGAGCGCGCTAGTGAGTGCGCGCGTGTGTTTGTGCGAACGGTCTGTAAGCCCCCGAGGGAAGGGGCGAGGGGTGCGGAGGGGGCTGGCTGGATTGCGATGATGTGATCATCATAGGGGAAAGGGAAGGGGCGCTGTAGATGGGGGGGGGGCGGAGGGAAGAAGAGGTCTCCTCTACGTCAGTCTAGTCTAGTCCGGGGTCTCCCTCCTCCTCCAGAGGGATAAGCGGCGTCTCTTACTCCTCTTCCTCCTCCTCCTCCTCCTCCTTGTCCTGCTTCCCTCCTGTCTTCGCATCTCAGTGATGCCACCATGAAGGGCATCGGTAGAGGCGGAGGGTGCCCCCGGGAGGGTGCCACCCTGACGGGCTGATCGGGACAGGAGGTGGCCTCTCGCTCGCCCCGGGCTGGGGGTTGGTTGGCCGCGACTGACTCGTCTTTCTCCTGCTTCTTCTCTCCCCCCACCCCGGCAGGCAGGCTCGCCGTCGAGAGAAGTCACCATTACTTCGCCCAGCAAGGAAGACCTGTTGGCGCTCGCTGCCCGGCTCTGGCAGAGGAGGAAGCGGCTGGTGGCCGCCGTGGGGATCGCCCTGGCCATGGGCCTCATCCTGCTCATCGCCGTCCCCATCCTGGTGCAGGCGCCGTCCAAGGGCCAGGCGCACTACGAGATGATGGGCACCTGCCGCATGATCTGCGACCCCTACAGCGCCAGTAGCGCTGCCGCCGGACCGTCCAGCCGCCCCGGAGGCACCACGGCCGCCCTCGAAGCCATGCAAGAGCTGAGTGCCAACCCGCCGCCGCCACCGCCGCCCTTCATCCAGGGACCCAAGGGCGACCCCGGCCGTCCAGGCAAGCCGGGGCCGAGGGGACCCCCCGGGGAACCTGGTCCCCCGGGCCCTAGAGGACCCCCAGGCGAGAGGGGCGATTCGGGGAAGCCGGGACTACCGGGGCTGTCGGTGCCCGGCATCGGGTCCCCCGGAACTGCGACGACGGCTGGAGGTGTGGGCTCGGGCATGGGCGGCAGTAGCAGCAGCCCGGCGCCCGGAAGCGAGGTGACGGGAGCGCTGAGCGCTGCTTTCAGCGGCCCCAAGATCGCCTTCTACGTGGGCCTGAAGAGTCCCCACGAGGGCTACGAGGTGCTCAAGTTCGACGACGTGGTGACCAACTTGGGCAACCACTACGATCCCACCACGGGCAAGTTCACCTGCCAGGTGCGCGGTATCTACTTCTTCACCTACCACATCCTCATGCGCGGAGGCGACGGCACCAGCATGTGGGCGGACCTCTGCAAGAACGGGCAGGTGGGTGCTGGGCACGGGCCAGCGGGGAACAGCGGGTCGGGGGACCCAGTCTTCGCCTCTGTATGTGCGTGTTGAGGGGATGGGAATCCTTCCTCCGGGGACAGTCTCAGACGCCACCTAGTTAGCTTGGAGGCATGGATGGGTGGGGTGGGGGATAGCTTCTCCGGAGGTGTCAGCTAAACCGAACGCTGAACTTGGGGACAAGGGGATATTTGGGGCTAGTCCAGATGTGTAACGGCCCGGTTGGCTCTTGGACTGATGGCTGTAGCCTCACAGATCGAACGACGGGGCGAGCGAGAGAACTTTCCTATGATCCGATCTAAACTCAAAATACATCTCTCTCGCGCGGTCCAGTCAGTGTCGAGATCAAGCGATGTGTTAACAAGCCCTCCAGATATCCCAGCCGGAAAAGGGGCTCCCGGTTTTAGTAAGGAAACTCCCCCCCCCCACCCTAAAACCTCACTTCGACGAGGCTCCTAAATTAAAGGATTTGACAAAAGGAGGTTCAAGATCAAGGTATCTCGATGACTGTGCCGCTTGAAGTCAACTGCCGATTAGGGGACTATTCTGGTGGGTGGGTATTTCAATTATAAAATAATCTTATCGCACGCACCCAGAGTGCCCCAGTGGTGCAACTAAGTAATTTAAGACGGGGTGAAGTCTTTTTAGATGGTAATGTGTGTTGTTTTCACTTACCTCAAAATGTGGTAAGAAGTTAGTCCTGCTGCCTTTGGAGACGCTCTTACTCCTGCTGAGAGCAGCCCTGATCCTCTACCCCAAAGTCCTGCCCTGATGGCACTGAGAATTCCCAAGAATTCACCAACTTTCTCCTTGAGACCAAGAGATTTTGACACCTGAGTAGGTGTCAATGACCTCAAGACATCTCTAAATGGAACCTCCCCCCCCAAGAGAACTTCCTGTCAAATCTTCACTAATGCACAGAAATATGTATTTGGGTATTTGCACAAGGGGAGGGCATTTGGCATAGACAAGTTGAGGGCAGAAGAATACTTCAGGGTCTTCTTTCCCACACCATCTTCACTCCAAATTATCTTCTTCAATGTCTTCCTGAGGGGAGAAAAGGAGATATGTGTGTTGGGTTTTGGTTACAGGCATTGTTATGCAATACAGTTAAACCTGCAGGGAGTCATCTAAGAGAAAGTTTGCATGAGATCTTTAGCACTCAGGCTTCATTGTGATGGGGACATGGACAACCATCTGTTCAAATGAGAGCTGAGTACAGGACTTCAACTCACATGGAGACTCTTGATCCCCTTCCTTGCCCTTCCTCCTGCTTAAGATTTCATCCTTGGAGGTTGGCATACAGGCTTTCTACTCTCACCATCCTGAACTTCCAATCATCTGAGGGGTGTGTGTGTGTTGCATCATGCATGTCAGGGCCACCATCTGTGAAATCTTACTTCAAAGAGAGGCCTCACAGCCTGGGGACCTCCACCCAAAAGGAGATAGATAGGCTAACATGTGGAGATCTGACAGATTTGAATGGCCGCATGTGAAGTAGAGACATACCCCCTGATTGTATGTATGAATATGGGAGCTTCTCAGGCTGTTGTCTTTGCTGCATCATGGAAACTGTGGCATGTCCTCTCCTCCAGTTGCATGATCAAGGTTGCACAGCTAAGGGAGCATGACTTGTCACAGCAAGGAGAAACAGTTTTGGATCTTGTGGTAGTTATGCTCACCATGTTTCAGAGATCCAAGAGACTTCGAGCCAATCCATGCTTATTGATTCAGCATGTATGAAATGGTCAAGAACAAGCATCTGGTGTCACCCCAAACATAATGGGATGCATTCAAAGTAGTGCTGAAGAGAGCTTGCGAGGGAACTTTCTCCTCTCTCCTCTATTCTCCCGTAAATCTATTCTGGGCTTCCCCCTAACCCTGCAGAGAGTAGATTTGGGGACAGGGCAGGGCACTTGTGAGGGGAAGAGAGGGAGGAAGGTCGTTTTATAGTAGCACTAATCCTAGTTGAATATCACCCAGTCCTTTTTCACGGAAGCAGTCCACACATTCAGCTCAGAGTCAGCAAGGGATGGAGCACGAGTTACACTTGCTGTGAGGAGGCTGCTGAAAGTGCCCCCCCCCCCAGCATGATGTGTAATCCCCATTCTGGCTGTGACATCTAGAGCAGGGATGGGGAACCTGGACCCTCCTGATGCCCTTGAACTCCCGCACCCATCACTCACAGCCAGCATAGTTAATGGTCGGGGTGCCGAGAGTCGTAGTCCAGCAAGATCTGGAAGGAGACAGGTTTCCCATTCTTGATCTAGAAGTACCTACTCCGTGGGTTGTCATCTCTATGCTGTGAGTCTCCATGCCTCTTCTCCTGGTTCCTGGCCACTAGTGATGGTGTGGAGACTCACAACACGGCGGTAGCAACCCATTTTATAAGTAGTTCTAAGTCATTACAACCATGATGAGGACCACTCAGAATTTTGGAGAGCACCTCCATTTGGGGGTAGTTCTTGAAGTACATGGGATGAAGGCAGAGGGGGCACTTCCCCATTGCACGGTCCATTTACCTGTTTTCAGAAAAGCATGGGGGATGATTTGGCAAGAATGGGGAAGAGTTGGAATTAGTGAGGCTCATGGATTTCTAAACTGGGCTCTTAACTGGTTGGTAGAAAGTGTAACTTGCAATCCTACCCCATGCGGGGCATTAACCTGGCCTCTGGTTGATCATGTTGCTGCTGCTTACATGAAGGTAGAAAGGGAGGAGAGAGGTGGCAGATGGGTGGAGAGCTAACCAGGCACTTCTGCTGGTGTGTTTGCATTGTGCCTACTTCCCCCTCCCCTCTAATTCCTGGTAAGTGGCAGCAATGTGACTGACTGGAAGTCAGGTGAGCTCTGCTGCCCCACTTTGCTGTCTGCTGCTGCTTCTGCAGGCAAAGCAGATGCTCTGCTCTTGAGCTATGGCTCCCACCCACAGTTGCCCCCCCCCCACTGTTAGACAGTGGAGGCATGCTTAGAAGGAGAATTTCAGCTTCAAAATCCTCTCCTCTGCACTCAGAAAGAGATCCTAAGATTGTAAATTTGACCCTCCCATATATAGGGTTGGAGGGGCAGGGAATGAGAGCTCAAGCTAGGACCTTCAGTCTAGGGGCCCAATTTATTTTTTAATGGAGGCCTGATAGATCCTGTCAATCAAAGCTTGCTAAAGCTTTGCGCTGGACACACTGAGATCTCCAATCTGAATCCCTTGGCCTAGGACCCAGATTTTGAGATGGAGTTGAGGAGGCATTATCCATCTAGAAGTGAGGGGAACCCTTCAACTAGGAATCTTACTCCAAGATCTGCCACAATTTGAAAGGGGGACAATCCCAGTGTCACTAGGCAGTTTCTTTTGTAATAAAAACAGACACCCATTACCTAGGATCTTCAGCAAGAAGCCTGGGGTCCCCCTGGAGGCAAAGTCAGCATCTTGACTCCCCAGTGACTCATTTCTGTGGAGAATTCTGTGCTCTATGCTTTCCCCTTTGGCATCTTCTCCCAATCCATGCTCAGCCTGAAGAGCCTAAGTTCTGATATCTCTGGTGCTTCCTGGCTGTCTTTGCCACTTAATACTATGGAGGCTTCTATTCCTAGAAGCATCCTAGTTCTATGGCTCCTCTTCCTCTGTGGACAGGAAATGTTGGCCCATCTGCCAAAACTGAGCAAAAGAGAGGAGGATGTGCTTGCATGATCCAAGAACTACCACAAAAATGCTCACTTGTTACTTACACCTGGTGGGTGCAGCTAGGGTTGGACCTTGGGGTTGAAGCCAAGGACCCCATAGTGCAAGGGACTTCCTAGTGACCACCCACAGAATGGCAGATGATGGATGAAGAGTCTAACATGCTCTGCATCAGGACTTGCATTGGCTTGGGCATGCCAGGAGACCCACTGGACCAGACACTGTTCATCACAGCAACCTATATTTGCTTTTAAGTTTCAAACGCATTTTGTAGTCATTGGGTGGGTAGCTGGGCATATTCCCAAGGAAATGTGTTTGCTATCAAGGCTACATAAGTAAACCCCATGTTATTCCTGACGTCTTAAAGAGACGGTGTGAGACTATGAAAAGCAGGGTCTAAAATTGCCTGCACCACTGTTTACACTTGCAAGTCCTTTCTATATGTGGGGATAGAAAAGAAGTGGACATTCCTTCCTGCTCAATGGTTTTGCAGGATGGCCCAACTCTGTGGTGGCCATTAGCCTCTGGCCTCAACTCACTTTTGATTTACACACTCCTTTTCTCCAGAACCATGGACAGCTCTCTTGAGCCCTTCAGGATCATTGAGCGACTACACGGCCATGCTAAAACCAATGTGGATTCCGTTCTCAGAATATTAACATTTCTCACTTGCTCCCAACTGCAGTTTCTTCTGTCCACGATCTCATGGATAGGAATTAGTAGGAAGGAAATCGGAAGACTTCATAGATGTGACCAACTCCTGTAGAGAGGCAGGCCTAGGGGAACATTGCCACCTCTGCATTCTTATGGGTGTAACATTTCTACCCAGGAATTCCTCACGCCCATAATATCCCCTGCTGATTTCTTACTACATTTATACCCCATCTGTCTCCTGTTATGGAACGCAAAGCAGTGTACAAGCAGTTTCCAGATGGTGAGACCCTGACCAGACTCAGGCCTGGTTAGCTCCAGCCTCTTATGCCTCCAGACCACACCATAGAACCTTTCTACATTAGACACTTTTCTCTTAGTAGGAAATATGATATCTCATTTGGAAAGCAGCAGCTATTTGAGGAAGCCTAGTGCCCGCAGAAGGATGGGCATTCAAGGGTGGAAACTTTGCTGAGTAGTCACTTGGGCAGCGAGATAAATTACACCAAGGAAAGAAAGTTTTCCTTTGTTGCCACAGAATGGACTGCACCCCTGAGCAAGTGTGAGGTGCAAAAAGGTGGGGAGAGGGATGAAACTTGTGGAAGTGAAACACAAGAGGAAGAGGAGCCTGTGAGGATTTAAAGAAAGGAGGGGAACGCAAAGGAGAGGCCACGAAGAAAGGGAAATGGTCACCAATTCACATAGCGGTGGCAACGCAACATATCAATGTGCTCTGATACATGTTTGAGCATTTGTAAGCCTGGTTTATAACTATGGCAAAAGAGATCAATACAGTGACTTCACCTTATCAGCACTACATTAAAAGAAACCTTCATGGGTTATTGCAAAAGAACTTTAAATATTCAGGCCAAGGAAGGAGAATGCCATTGAGCTGTCGTGGGACTTCACCACTGGTCCATTCATCTGTCAGAGGATTATATTGTATTGCATCTCTCTCTCTCTCTCTCTCTCTGTGTGTGTGTGTGTGTGTGTGTGTACATGTAAAGAAATGTGAAGAGATGTATATTTTGAGATGGGGCAACCCAGTTGAATGGGCACGGTATTATTATTATTATTATTATTATTATTATTATTATTATTATTATTATCATCATCATCATCCCCTTGAGGCTCATTTTACAAAAGGGTGGGGGTATATATCTTCAAAACAAATAACACATAATGAATATTGTACGACTTTAAGTAGTAATGGCTGCGCCCGAGGAATCCTAGGCACTGTCATTTGTTAAGGGTCCTGAGAGTTGTCCCCTCTTTCCAGGGAACTCTGGGAATTGTGGCTTTGTGAGGGGGATAGAGGTCTCCTAACAACTTTCAACGTCCTTAACAAACTATGGAAAGCCATGACTGTTTAAAGTGATATGACTGGGTTTAAACTATATTGTGCAGTTGGGGCCTAAATTGAAATAACAGAAAGTGAGGAAAGCAAAAGTATATAGAAGAGAAGGCAAAGGAGAGGGTGAAGAGGAGGAAACCATGAAAGGCTTTACGGATATGGGATGAGAGAGAGAGAGAGAGAGAGAGAGAGAGAGAGAGAGAGCGCTCTACTGTGGCGACCACAGCATGGAGATGTTTGGCAGTGGAATAAAGTGCCCAAGGAACCTCCATCAATGGAAGTTTTAAGAGACAGGCTGAATGGGCATCTGTTTGTGTGGATTCGAGCAAAAAGAATATTTCTAGTCAAGGAGGTTAAACTATATGTCTTTTACTGTCACATTCAATGTTCTCATTGTATACAACAATGGAGGGAAAGGAAAAAGTAAGGGATACGGTTCGAAAATACAGATAAGAGACAGTATAAGGGAAGAGAGGGTAGGAAAGATGATATCTTCACTGTGAAGGGCAAATGGGAAGGGTCAGAATAGGGTTCATATGAAGGGGTGGTAATAAGTAGGTGTGGCCCTTCTCCCCTGAGAAATTTCACTGGTCCTGGGCACTGCTGTGAATTTCCTTAAACCTGCTTTGATGTTTTACCTGAGGAGGTATTTCCAAATTTGCTTTGATGGGATGTATGCAGCTTTCAGTGTTATCGAAACTGTCTTATGGGCACCCCTTTGACATTCCCCTAGGAGCTTTGCCAATGGAGGACGGAATGCTCACATTTGCTTCAAATCCCACTTTTAGGAGTCATTTTTGTATGGCACATTGAAGAGAAGGTGAAGATGGTTGGAATTGTAGTAAGATAGCAGGAAGGGGTGCATTTGGCATGAAGGGGAGAGAAAATTATTTGAACTTATTTTGGCATCTGAGCCTACCTTTCCATAGTGAATCATACACAAGGCATTTTGCAGATAGAAATATTGCAGCTGTTGATCTTGAGCATCGGGAATGATGCTTGCATGAGAGGGGAAGAGAGTGTGTGAGGAGAGCATGGGCAGGGGTGGGAGGTGGGTTGAGAAATGCATAGTAGAGAAGGCTTGAGGGCAGACCACGGAAGCTGCAAGGTGCTGAATCCATCTTCACTTTTGGCATGATGTGCTTTGCAGGTGCGGGCGAGTGCCATTGCTCAGGATGCAGACCAGAATTACGACTACGCCAGCAACAGTGTGGTGCTGCACCTGGACTCTGGGGACGAGGTGTATGTCAAACTGGATGGAGGCAAAGCCCACGGAGGCAACAACAATAAGTACAGCACTTTCTCTGGCTTTCTTTTATACCCCGATTGACAAAGCCAAGTGTACCAAGGCGTGGTCCTTCGCCTCATTCCCCTGCCACGCCTTTCCTGGGGGTCTACTCTTCAGGTCACTTTAAGCTTCATTCTAAACAAACTCTTACGTTTCATTGATTGAAGTGTGGAAGGGAAGCAGACGGCTTTTCCCTTCCAGCCATTGATGTGTTCTATCTTTTTGTGTGTATCCTGTTGTTCAGATTACACTATGAGACGAGCAGGGCTGAAAGCAGTAACTGGTTAATTAGCACCATGAACCAATCCATTCATTTATCACATTTTCTTCTAATGTGGAGTTAAATCCTCACTGTCTCTGGTGAAAAAGGTGTTCCAGTACTGATGGAAACATTGTTGTGCAGTTATCTGCGTAACATCCCAGGATTTTAAGAATTGCCTCTGTTGTTTAATTATGAGACTATGTAGCCTTCATTAAGCAGCCTTGCCTCAGAATCTGTGCTGAGATAGCACAGTACCTGATTTTTTTTTGCCAATCTGTTACATAGAAATAAAACAAAATTGCACCACATGCAAGCCCGTATTGTTGAGCCACCAGTACAATCAATAAATTTCCAGCCCAGCTCGCCATGATTACAGGTGGCTTACAGTCTTGCTGTCGGAAAGCCTATTCCATTGCTGAAAATAAGTCAGGACTCAATCTCCAACTTCTGATGAACAGAGCGGGTGCCTTGCCATTGAGTTAGAGTCTCTCCGTTGATTCCAGAAGCAGTTAAAAGCAAGGTGTCCATTGACCCAACAAACTTCTTTAATCAGTGGGTACTGCAGCCATTTGTGTTCTGTATAAAACCAACCAGGCCACTATGTGTATATGAAGGACCCAAGGCAGAAACCACTTATACACAAAGCAGAATGGATGGGCCTTAGCACTTTATTTCTCTTTATGTACAATCATTGCTTTTACTAAACGTCTGGAGAACAGGACAGAATTATTGTGACACTGCATTGGCCGTTCGTTATGCTGCTTTGTATGTAGGGGATTCAGATATAACTGTTTTGATTTATACTCTATAAATATATATTTTATTTCTTTATTTCTTTCATCCACCCTTGTGCAATGCAATACTTGTGTGGGTGATGGTACTGAAAAGTTTAATCTCCTGTCTTAAAAGCAAATGAATGAGCAAAAGAAAAAAAAAGAAATAACACATTAAATTATCTTTTTTGACAATGGTTTTCTACCGTGTCTCTCTTCTAATGTTGCCTAAGGGAAGGAAGAACAGCTGGCAGAATGGGAACGAGAATTAAAAAAACAACAACTCTTTAGGGTGTGTGTGTTTGTCATTGAAATACCTTGACCTATTGGTGCGGACAACCTCCCCTTTCTCTTTGTTGGCAGCACTGCCCAATCTGGATAATAATGAGCAGGCTCATGAAATTCATGAATATAAACCTGGAGTTTGCTTTCCTGGCTTCCTTGAATCAAAGCAAAATGAGGGACCCATTAGCACAGGGGAAGCTTTTTCGGATTCTGGGTAGCTAGTGGTGTTCAGGGCTCAAGGCCCAAGTGGGTGAAGCAACTAATATGAATTTACCTTTGTACATTCTCCCAGGCTATCCTCCATCCAGGCAAGCAAGGGGATATGATATGGTCAGAGGTCAAGACGCCTTCCATTTAGGCAAAACCACTTGGAGGTGCAGTAGGACCAGTAAGGGTCATGGTTTGCAGAGCGGGCAGGTGGCCAGGAGTGGAGTGTGGCCTAGGCAGAGTCCTGATAGCTAGACAGAACCCACACCTACATTAAGGAATATGGATTATGATGGCCTGGATGCCCTCTGTCCATCCTTCTAGTCTGGAGTACACAATCACAATAATAATATTTGGAAGGGGAAAGGTCCTCCCCCCATTTTAGATAGAGAACCAAACATTAAGCCTGCAATCCTGCACAGACTTTGTTGTTGTTTAGTTGTTTAGTCGTGTCCAACTCTTCATGACCTACTAGCAAGTAATGCTCATTCATGTCAATGGCACATACTCCTGAGTAGATGCATATACAATTGTGCTTTGTGAACATCTGTTATGTTGCTGTACACATTGGAAAATGAGGCATATTCATTGGCATAAAAATGAAACAAAGGGCCACAATCTTCCAGCATGATCTCCTGTCAGCATTTATTACTGGATTCTAGTTTTCAGCTGGTGTTGTTTTGCCCCAAAAGAAGCAGTGATAACTAGCCTATTCAACAAATATAAGTTTTGATGTGGAACTTATTGCTACTTAATTACATATTATTTTCTTTTTAAAAGTCAGGCGTATAAACCTCTTGCATGCAGTTTTGTTCTTGCAGGGTAGTGTGGAGAATGGAGCCGAGGCATCTGTTCATGTACACATTCAAAGGAAGTGGGAAAAGAAATGAAATAGAAGCTGACATTGGGTGACAGGTTTCATTGAAAGAGGGATGTGTGAAGAAAGAGTCCAGAACCAAAAAACAGAGGGGCGGGGGAATCTCTCATCACAAACAGGTGCTAGGAAATCTATCTATCTATCATCTATCTATATCATCTATCATCTATCATCTATCAGTATCTCTAATTTCCCTTCCTCCAAACACAGTTCTTAGGAGAACCCTATTCCCTTCACAGAACTACAGTTCCCAGAATTCCATGGGAAGAGGGTTAATTGTTCAAGTACAATGGAAGTTGTAGCTCTGTGATGAGAATTGGGGTCTCCTAATATCTCTTAACATCCTTGACAAACTCCAGTTCCCAGGATTCTTTGGAGGAAGCTGTGACTGTTTAACGAGGTGTGGTGTTGCTTTAAATGTATTCTGCAGATGGGGCTAACACGGCACTTCCATTGCTTTTGTGTCCCATAATGCCCCTGTGAAAACTGAAAAGGTTTGGCTTAATGATGTCTGCAGGAATGGCCTCCATTATCATCTGGAGACAAGGGCTTAGTGCCATGATACTCAGAAACATCCATTTCCTCCCATATAAAAAGTTATTTTCCACAGAAAGAGGTATATAATTTGAAAGATCATAAGTTGCACATTAGTTGGTCCTAAGAAATGTATGACTTTTCTTGTGAATTTTGTTCTAATATATGTTTCTGCAAAAGAGAATGGGGTGGGAATAAAGCCTTAGCCTGCCCTGATTTGCTATCCAGGCTTGGGACCTCTTGGATAAGCCCTTTAAAAAATATGTCAAATGGCAATAGGCTCCCTGTTTCCCTTGCATCAATGCCCCATCATTTTGTGGATTTTCCCCTTGTGGAATCTTTACTATTTCTGGAGTGTGCATTTGGATTTATGTTTGAAAACAGCCAGCACAATCCTTTGCACTGAGGCTATTCCCACACATATCTATTAACCGGGGACAGAATATCATACTTCTGGAACCCAGCCGAGGATTGGATTAATATTGCCCTAAGAAATGCTTTTAATGCATGGAAAGGATGCCTCAAAAGCATGCTTTTGTCACTAGCAATTATCTAGGGTTTTGGTTGGTTTTTTTTGTAACATCCTGGCAGAAAATGATAACGCAACAATAGTCAATTGCCTTGCCATAAGGAGCCAGCCACCAAGATATTACAGCCAGTGCCGCTATTCTATAGCAGGGTGCAAAAGTGGTGTGTTCCCCCCCTCCCCTGGGCCAGGTTTGACAGGTGAGTGGGACATCACAATGATGTCAGGTGGCCCCCCCCCTTTTTGCTGGCAAGATTTGAAATTAAGCCACGAGGACAAAGGCACAGACCACTACGCACTGATGATCAGCTGATGGTTCAGTCTTGAAAAGCCCCTTGCACAGCACTCTGCAAAGCCCAACAGTTGCAACACTCCACAGTCAGCTTAGGTTTTGCAAAGGCCTGTGCTCACTTGCAGTGCCTCCAAATCCCTTTTGGCCGAACCGGTACTTTACCATACTACGCAAGGCAAGTGGGCATCACTAGACCAAAATGGCACTACGGGCCAAACATGGAGGCCTGGTAGGCTTAATTCTGCCCATGTGCTGGAGGTCCACATGAGTACCCAGTGCGAGCTCTATTACATCTGTTGCTGCAGCTAATAGCACTGCTGTTCAAATGCTTACCTGCCCTCCCTCCTATGTTCATTAATACTGTCCAGAGCATGTCAGTGGAGGGAGATGAGTCAGAAATGGGGAGGGGAGCTTAACCCTGACAAAAGCCCTCTAGTGCCTTGTGCTAAGGGCAATGTGAGTCAGTTCAGAGCCATTTTGCCATTTTATTTTGCTGCATGGGGCATTTAAGGCCAATCAAGTAGTGCAGGGCAGCTTTTCCGAGTCACTAAGTGAGGGTGCTACATCTAGTTATTATGCGCAAACTACAGTTTGTACTGTGGCCATTAAAGCAGCTTCATTGTATCGGACAGATCAGTTGAAGCTCCTGTTTGCTGTTCTGAAGCTTTAAAATTCAACATTCCAGAACATTAAAAATGGAAGCATGAGACCGTTACCTTTGTCCTGATTCCGATGTGGGAAAGCACATAAACATTGGCAATTTGTAACTTCAGATGCAGATGCTACATATCAAAGTTCGAACAGCTGTGAAAACCATCCAGCCTGAATTCTGTTGAATGGAATTCTGAATCCATGTCAGCCTTAGCGCCACTCAGCAATGAGTTCTTTCACCCAAACATATCCTGATATGGGAAAGAAGTCTGAATTCCCAGCTATCACTTATATGTCTGAGTAAAAATAAATAAATCATTGCGTGAGGATGATGCATTCCATTAACAGCATTTCCCTCCTTCAGGTTGTGAATCTCTTCCACACTTTAGCGATTGGAGTAAATTATGGGGCTTGGTTCCCCACAAAAGTCTTGCACTGTTGAGTCCCACTAGCTATGCAGCACCTGAAGAACTTCTTTTTATTTTTTGCTTTGATCCCATTTTGCCAGGGCTTCTTCCTTCTTCCACTCATGATCAATGCCAGTTGACTAGGACAGGGCAAATGCATAACTCATTGGTGGCCACTGCTGGCTCCAGGTTTTTCTTGGGTGGGGGGCTGTTGAGCAGAATGCCCACAGTGGGCCTCCACTTCCTTCCTGCTCTTGCCACTGTTGCTGCATCCCCCTGGCCAAACTGTATGGCTCCTGGAGAGTGAGAGACCCGAGCAAAGGCAAAATTCTAGAATTGTAGAGTTGGAAGGGAATCTGAGAGCCATCAAGTCCAATGCCCTGTCTTTTGGCTAAAGCAGGGCTTGAACCCATGACCCTGAGATTAAAAGCCTCATGCCTTACCAGCTGTTCTTTCTTCTGCCTCTGCTTGCTCCTGTTCTGCTTGTTCCTGTCACTTGCTACAGAAAGAGAAAGAAGCCACAGGACAGGGCCAGGAGGCTCTTGGAGTTGTGAGTAGGCCCTCTTCTGTAGTGTGAGCCTCAACAAGTGCCCAGTGGTGCTGATACCTGGTGCCAGGCCTGTAGCTGACTGAAAGGGCAAACATGTTATTTGCCAGAATACGGATCAAGACCTGGACTCAAGGTGCCTAGCAAGGAATCAAGCTATGCTTTTAATGAGAGGCTCGAGAGCTGTAGCTCGGGAAAGATGCCCAACAGTGTGATCACATGGAAGAGAGACCCAGACTGTGGAACAGGGAGCAAGTCAGTATGTACACACATAAGGTTTTGAAAGATCCTTACACAAGATTCTTCCATAGGGATGGAGGGAAGATATTCTCCTGCCATTGGTTGCATACGTCCACACCGTGTGTGTATATTCCTTTATTAGAGCAGAGAAGTGCAGGTGGTTTAAAGGACAGATTGCTGCTTGTACAGTGTACATATGCTTCCCCCTCTATTAAACAGGTATCACAGGTTTTTGTATTGTTTCCAAACCCACAAGACCGGTTTGGTTAGAGAGGAGACAATGAAACAAAATAAATATGTTTGTACACCCTGCCAAAAAGCCCCACAAACAAACAAACAAACAAACAAACAAACAAACAAACAAAACACCCCCCAAAACCCTGTCCCAGACCATCTTCAACTCTCTTAGAAGTGTGAAAAATGGGGAAACACCTTGAACAGACTGACCAGGATATATTTTGATTTACCACTCAAGTGGAATGTGTAGAGAAATGCTCAGCAACACAAGACATTTCCGGGTTCATTCAAGTTTTTGTTTCGTCCCCGCAGCAATCTTCCTAGGCTGGCCATTTCCACAAATGGGAAACTGATGCTGCGAGCAATTTGTTCAAGGATGCTCAGTGAGTTTTTCCACTGCTGAGCAGAAAATTGAATTCAGAACTCCTGTGTAGAAAAAAAACCCTAACACTCCGTTTGGAGGGCTGCAATGCATTTGGGGTCAAGCACACATGGCAAAAACACGTAGAGTATATGGAACCAGTTATATTTCCTTGCAGAGTCTACCCCCAGCTATCCAGAGAGTTGCACATGGGTATTTACTTGGTCAAGTTCGCAAACTTTACAAATTTCCTTATGCATGTGGGGATTTTCTACTGCTCCAAGAGTCGCACACTTGAATCCCAAATACTTGGGTATTGTACCATCAAATCCACTACTAAGTGAGAGAAGAATTGGTTTCTGATCCCCACCGGGCTTGACTGCTATGTCCAATGGAATTGTGTTGTTGATAGATTTTTCTTTTCCTAGGAGAGTTTGGGGGTTGTTTAAATTGCTTGGCTTTGGCCCTCACAATTGATGTGACTTCCTTATGGACCTGGTATGCAAATGGGGAATTCTCTCTCTATGTGTGTGTGTCTCTGACACACACACACACACACACACACACACACACACACTGCACTCCACTCCACAGATCTCTTCCTCCAAGGGAAAATGGGTATGTTCCTGACCACCCACAGGATGTGACGATGACACGCTTAGCAATCTCAGGTACCCCCAGAATATGGTTGGAAACCAAGGTTTGAGAGACCCCTAATGAAGCATAATTGCTATGGATGCGCAATCCCCACCAGGTTTCTAATCCTTTCTGACTTATTCCTCTCCTCCTTGTGACAAGATGGAGCTTAGGCACAAAGCCCTCAGTTTAAATTTCAAAAAATTAAAATTGACATGCGGCAGCATTACCGGGGAGCCGGGAGGAATTCTAAGGAGGCGCTTTGCGCGTTGCTTTATCCTTTTGCATTAAGGAGCAATTTGTACTTCTAACAAAAGACCCAACCATTCCCCCTTGGCAAAAGGGCAATGAAGATACCTTGCAAGGGAATTGCTGTTCACAATACTTAAACAAATTTGAATCTTAGATTCTCAAATCTGTATTCCCCTGTGGAGCCTATGCCTTGCAATTCAAATGCATGGCTGGCGGTGAGTGCCTGCCAAGGTGTCAGCGGTTAAGCAGATGATGGATTGATGAGGCAATGGGAAGACACAGGCTTGCGATGGCACTCTGCCCCGACAGTGATCTATGTATCTGCACATTATCAATGTCAGAAGGAAGCTTGAACCACCTTCGCCAGACGTCTCATTTTCAGCTTATCGCCCATGTACTAATTATCAGGCTGGCTTACACCCCAGGAAAGAAGCAAAAATGCTTATTGCCACTCCGGCAACAGTTTACACAATCAATCCTTTGGTTCCTTGTTGCTTTCCTCCTTTCTCTGCAGGAGCCCTTTGCAATCTCATCAGGAACAAGGAGGTAGGTGGCTCTTTCTCGACACCTGCGAAAGTGGCAATTGCAAGCAAGACCTATATTTTGTACTTGCTCTCCCTTTAGAGGTGGTGGTGCAAACAGATGGTGGAGACAACTGGGGTATTGGGAGACGACTGGGGGAGAACAAGAGGAGTGAATTATGTAGCACTCAGAAGATTTCCCCTTTCCCGTGTCTGTGTCTATTCAGAAATCAGTGCCCAAACCTGCTTTGGGGTTCTGATCCTTTGAAAGATATTGCTTGCTCATTTCCAAATTGAAAACATGATAGCTGAGTCTCAGGTCTCAAAATTCTGCTCACTTGTGAAGAACACGACATACAATCCACGTAACTTGCTTGGGATAAAGGCACTTACTCAACAATATTGAAACATGTCATAATGGTGGCTAGTGTTCTTGGTGTGGATTTGCTTCTTTGCATAGAAAGCTAAAGGTCCGTCTTGTGGATGGAGAGAACAGAAACCACAAGCCCTGCAGACAATATTTCTCAGACAGCTAATTAGAATTCTGCCTGAAAATGGAAGCATTGCCCAGTCCAGATATTTCCTACTTACAATTCTGTGTTGAAAAATAGATCAATGAGATCTAATCCTGAATGATGAAAAGGCCAATGTTTGGGGTGAAACTTCCAGAGTGTGTTAGGGCCCCACCAGATGTCATTTTTATTGCTCGTTCATGATGATTTGGGCTCATGAATGTGGTTCTGCGTTATCTTGCTTTCAATACCCTTTGTGCCAGCAAACGTTTTGGGGGTTCCTATACTGCTGAAATCTGTAACTTCCTGCTGAAATCCTGTAACTTTGCCTAGCACAAATGCTCAAGCTTTTTTTGTTTGTTTGTCCCAGTTTTGTTGTGCTACAGAGCAAGGGTACCCCTCCAGGTGTCATTAATGCAGGAACAATGAGGAAGCACCACAGAACATCTAATAATGTGAAATGATTTGTGGATGGTCTTTTATGAATCCCTCACTAATGCACTATTACTGCATGAATGACATGTTGCAGAAGGCACCCACAAGACAACAACAACATCCCAGTCCAGAGGGGCCCATAGCCTGTTGGGCAGCAAAAAGAATGGAAAATCTGGTGGCACTCTGACGTTTGATGGCTTTATTATGGCACAAGCTCAAGTCCACTTCATCAGAGGCAAGAAGATCATCACTCATGCATCTGATGAAGTGGACTCTAGTCCATGAAAATTCATGTCACAATAAAGCTGTTAGTCTTCAAAATGCCACAGATCTCTTTATTATTTTGAGTGCAGCTCAGGGGAGGACATGCTTCGTAAACCCCATTGAAATGGATGGGTCAAATTCATACAGGGACTGCAGACTTTCATATGTGGGTATCTTCTAATGATTGCCCTCCATACGCCATTCACTGATGAGATACCAGTTTTTCTGCCAGCTAGAGAAGTATTGCCAAATTGTGGGATTACATTTTGAGTTCATGGGCATGGAAATATTGTAATCATACCACATTCTGGGACAGGTTCCATTTCGTTCTGATCAGTATGCCACATTCCTTCCTTTCTTGCGGTCATGTAGGTACAGAGGGCATATTCTCCAACATTTGGCAGTCAGTTTTTTTTTTAATCTGCTTTCTAGTTTCAGGTTAAGCAAACAAAGGGTTCACAGTATGTGAGCAAAAAAAAAAAAAAAAAAAAGGCAAAGAAAAAGGCAAAGAAGCAAAGTCACTTCCACAGTGCTGTTGGAATGGGCCCCAAGGAATTTCTGAAATAGTAACTTCAAAAGGTAAGTTTTGCGCAGGAAGTGCATTCTTGCATTTAGATTACTTAGATTTGTGCTTTTTTTAAAAAATCATGACAAAATTTCTCACTCTGCAAAGAGGTAACATTTTGGAACTTGAAAAATTCTTTCCACGCTTGTGACATTGTGTGACCCGGTATGTGTGTGTGTGTGTATATATATATTCATATATATATGTGTGTGTGTGTGTGTGACAAAAAGGAAAACATTTCACAAATCATTCAACAACAGTTCTAACATTTTAAAACCTCAACTTCCCTCCCCCCCTCTCTGCGGTTCTTTAAAATTATTTTCATCTCCCCCTGCAGTTCCTATTTATCTTAATTTATTCTTTTATTCCTCTGTTGTTATATATGTTTTGGAATCCGCAAGTTTTTGCAACAGTCCTGCTAATGTCTTAATCTGTTTGCGATTTGTTTGTAAATATTCAAAAAACAATTTCCATCCCTTAATAAAAAGTTTGTTGTCTTCCGGTAAGTTTCGCCATTTCTGCATATTCCATTAATTTCTGTATCCATTCTTCTCTTGCCGGAACTTATTTTTCTCTCCATTTTTGGGCAAATACCATTCTTGCGTCGTGTGATCCTGTTCTGCAGTATTGTGCTGTCTAAATACACTTTGCATGTAAGTGCTGGTGTTGAGTTCAGAATGAGTGCCTCCCTCAAGCCTGCATCTATTTTCTTTTACTTAAGTATTAAATACACTTATACACCACTTAATTATTCACACTTCCAGGCAGTGTGCACATAGGCCAGAGACAGTCACGTGTAGCAGGTCTATGATGTGCGGCTAATAAAATGCAGAAGACGATGCACAGTGTGGTCTCAGACAGTCCATATAATATGCATTCTAATTTGCACTGAGAATATGCACTGACAATATGGGGGTACCTTTCATGAACTTTTGCAGCAGTGGAGAGCCCCACTTTACAAAATTGTTCTTAGAGTGTTCATCTTGTGACAACACTTTTATCAATATATGAGTATTGGCACCTTGTTCCCTCCCCGCAAAAAGCAGTGCATAGGGTTGGGGACATACTGAGAAAACATGTCTCTGTTTAACTGCTACAATTGGAGACTATGAAATGGACCAGGACACAACCCTCGAGGGGATGATCCATGTAAAACCACTGCTCCCATGCACTCACCCCCATCTCAATATTGGTCATTTCACTTGCTGTGAAAGGTAAAGGTAAAGGTAAAGGTAAAGGTAAAGGTAAAGGTAAAGGTAAAGGTAAAGGTAAAGGTAAAGGTACCCCTGCCCGTACGGGCCAGTCATGTCCGACTCTAGGGTTGTGCGCCCATCTCACTTAAGAGGCCGGGGGCCAGCGCTGTCCAGAGACACTTCCGGGTCACGTGGCCAGCGTGATGAAGCTGCTCTGGCGAGCCAGCACCAGTGCAGCACACGGAAACGCTGTTTACCTTCCTGCTGTAAAGCAGTACCTATTACCTATCTACTTGCACTTAAGGGTGCTTTCGAACTGCTAGGTGGGCAGGAGCTGGGACCGAAAGACAGGAGCTCACCCCGCCGCGGGGATTCAAACCGCTGACCATGCGATCGGCAAGCCCTAGGCACTGAGGTTTTACGCACAGCGCCACCACAGCGCCACCCACTGTGAAAGGTACCCGTATTTTAATCACCACATTCTAGGCATCAGAACGGTTTTCTCCCTGCTGGTGTGGGCTCTTTTCTGTAGCTTCTTCCTCTTATTGGTTAATTGAGCCCTAATCCCACATGTGCTTCCTTTGAGATATCTGGCACATCTACTTTGTTGAGAAAGAGAAAAGATGTGTGCTGAGAGAGACAGTCCTATTTTTCTCTTTTAGCCTCTAGAGAAACACACTGTGGTCTTTATGCTTAATAGTTTTACACATGTGCATTGATCCAATCTCTGCTCCAATGTTGAAGTTATTTTTGAATCTTGCTTTGGACACTTTTCTTGGCAATTTCGTGCCTGTTTATCTCTCCCCACCCCCTTCCCCTTTACATTGGTGGGCTCCTGGGATGGGTTTAATCTGTGATGTGAACTATAATGAAGAACAACTGAAAGATTTTTGTTTCCGGCGAGGTGTTGCTGTAGAATTCCCTCTGCCTCCTGTTTGCCTCACAGAATACTTAGATTAAAACACTTTCTTGGCCACTATTGATGTCTTCAGAGCAAACGGAAAACAGCGTGCAGATGTATTTTATCACTAGCTGAGCCCAGTTTTAGCAATTTTTGTTGTAGCAACAGAAAAGAATTGCTTCTTGTTAGCACTTCTATTAGTGGCCCTGCCATTTGTCAAGGTGAGGCGGCTTTCTTAGTTCAAGAATTGGATGCAGGAGGGTGGAGAGGGAAATAGCCTTGCTGGCATCTTTGGAATCACAAGCCTTTGTTTTCATATCTGTAAAATGGGATTCTGTAGGAATGTCACATGCTCAATCCCTCAGAAAAGGGAGGAGGTTGAAAATTAACCTCTATGGGAGGTTCTTTAGATCAGGAGTTTCCAAACTGTTGTTCATAAGCTACATCCAGGTGGTCCCCTGTGAGCCTGTGTATTTCTGGTTGAAACCTGGAGAGGGCAGATCCATCGCATTAAAAATGCATATTGATTTTTAATAGCTTCTTTTATTTCTCATACTGTATTTTGTTGTGTTACAACTTGAATTCTACGGAATTCAGACTGTAGTACCGAAAATCACAATATATAAGTAATAAAAGAAGCAACAAAAATACATTAAAAAATAAAGCTAAAATACAGCATCTAGCACATTACATTGCTGCAGAGCAGGCAGAAAAATCATTATGTTCTCTGACAAGCACTTTAGCGATTTTCAAGTGGTCCATGTGGAGGAAAGGTAGGAAACCACTGTTTAAGAGATACCAGCACCACCTCCATAGCCCAAGGAAGTCTACCCTCTCTCAGGGAGGCACTGGCAATCTGGTCAAAAGCCTACTGAAGTGTAGGTGGGTTCCCACGAGGCAAGACACAGTGATTACAGCAAGAACCTTTATTGAACTACATAACTGGGAATCGGGGCAAAGCAACTGCTTATATACATTCCTGAAAGCCTGGGCCACTGCCACTTCCAGCGTGATTGGCTGTCTAAACTTCCAAGCTGCGAATCACGATTCAGAGTTCAAGGGCCAATGGCAGAGGCCCAAATCCTGAAATGTCCCGTGATTGGATATCATGTATCGAATCAGAACACAGGAGCTCAGAATCCTTAGTCCAGACTCAAGCTCAGGCAAACACAGACCACTGAATACATAACTCCTACAAAGCTCCATTGGGCTGGACCAGCCATGATGGCTAAGGTTCCCAGTAGAGAACCCTCAGTGAGTCACCAGATGCTACAATGTGATTTCTTTGGTACGCTATGCTCTGTTGACATTCCTCCGGCTGGCCCCAGTTGAAAAGTTCTTCTTTTTACTGTATGGTACATGCATGTTACTGTGGAAAGTTACTTACACTGGACAAAGCCTGGCAACAATTGACCATGGGTGCTATTACTGCTTTATAGAATGCTGCTCCCCAATGGACAAAGAGTCCCCCCTCCCACTGCATAGGGGTCCACTCTACTGTGATGCTGCTGAGCTCTTGGAAATGTGCGCATCAAACAGGAGATTAGCAGACAACTCATTAGACAGACTGTGTGAGGCCGACTCGGCTTGTGTGTGAACATTAGAAGAGCATTAGTGCTCTTTCAAGTCGAGAGATTGCTGTGCCCCTTTTCGTGTGCAATTAATATGCAAAAACCCCATTGATTCCAAAGCCACCGTAACCGACAAAGCAGAGCATTCTTATTGCATATTGACAGCATACACTGTTATGTCTCCCCCAAGATGCTGCTGTGAATAGTAAAAATGCCACACTAATCCCAGTTAAACCTTCTGAGGTTGAGAGAGTCACATTGCTACATTACTTTTCAAATAATAGTAGTAAGAGAAAACTCTTCATTCTCAGGCAACAACTACAAACCAGTAGAGTCTTGTACCTATAGAACCTATATACAATGTTCCTGGTGGCGCTGGCAATGGATTGATTTGCATTTTGATCCTGAATGGCTTGCTTCTGAAAGTAATGAAATGCAAACTTCCCAAAGCATGCAAACACCTGTATCTATATCTATATATTTGTAAGCAATTTGCACATCCAATATCCAGCTTTTTATACTACCTTAGCTCCCGTGTCTCTTCAAGTACACGAGAACACAAAACAAACATGCTGCATTGGGCCAATGGCTCATCTAGTCCAGCATCCTTATCTCACAATGGCTGAACAGATGACTGCAGGAAGCCTGCGAAGCTGGACATGAGCACAAGAGCACTCTGCACACTGATGATTCCCAGCAACTGGTCTTCAGAGGCATAATGCTTCTGACAGCAGAGATGGAGCATAGCCATCATGGCTAATAGCCTTTGATTACCTTGTCCTTTGTGAATTTATCTAATCCTCTTTCAAAGTCAAGTTCCTTGCCATCACTGCCTCCTGTGGGAATGAGTTCCACAGTTTAACTATGTGATGAAGAAGTACTTTCTTTTATCTGCCCTGAATTTTCAAACTTTCGGCTTTATTGAGTGTCCATGAGTTCTAACGTTAGGAAAGAGAGAAGTAAACTTTTCTTTAGTTAGCTAGCAGCCTGTTCACCAAATGTTTAGCACAGACCTCCAAGTGTCCCTATTTTCTAGGGATGCCCTGATTTAGAGAAGTCACCCCAGTTTATGATTTGATCCTGAAATGTCCCACTTTTCCTTAGGATGTCCCTATTTTCATTAGAGAAATGTTGGAGGGTATGGAGTTATTCCACTCCCAAGATGTCTAAAGGCAATCCTGTATGGGGAAGTTTTTTTTTAAAAAAATGTTTAATCTTTTATATATGTTGGAAGCTGCCCAGAGTGGCTGGGGCAACCCAGTAAGATGTGTGGGATATAAATAGTAAAATTATCATTATGGAATGGGATGTTCCTATTTTCATCAGAGAAATATTGGAGGGTATGCTAGCACTTAAACACATTGGGCCTGGTTAGCACATGGCTCTCTTGAACATGATGAGGTTGTCAGCATCGCCCTTGAGCCAGTGCCACCAACTGGACTCATCCACTTCAGCCCCGACTGGGCTAGGCGAGCTGGGTAGCACTTCCAAAGACCTTCTGCACAGGAACAGGTCAAAGTTCTGTGGACTCATAGCTTAGAGTTGTGAGCACCGGATTCACTCCAACAAGAAGACAGTCGTCGCACAGCAGAGTATAGCAGAGTATAGCAGAGCATAAACGACTCAGAGAGCAGCTCTGGAGAATATCTTCTTTATTCTATCTACAACTATAATACACAACTATATACAGAGCTAAATGAGGTCTAAACGAAAAGCTGAACTGCACTGAGTGTCTGCAGCTGCTCTTAGCAGCAACCTTATCTATACACACGATCTCTCTCTAACACTCAGTCTCTCTCTCCGACACTTTGATGTGAGGCTGGAGCGGAATAAGTAGAGAGCAGAAACCGCCCCCTCCTCTCTGGAGAATCAGCAGAGCACATCAGCAGATTCTTGGATATGGGAGGGGTGAAATCTCCTCAGAGGTTCCCATTAATGTCAATGAAAGCACACAGGAATGGACTCTTTCCATGGAAATGCAGACTGTTTCACATGTGAGGAAAGCAGGAGTCCTACTGCCAGAACACACCAATGGATTGGGTCATTTATCCAACGAGAGCAACAGATTGCTTTAAATTAAGACTTGAGTAGAATTGACCACATATGTAGAGAAGCTGGACCAAAGCAAAGGCTTACACAATTGCATGTGAAAGAAAATCATGATCATGTTTGGGAATGTCATGCTGGCCTAGGAAACTTATGTGATGTGCCTGATCAGCAGGGAATAGCAGAAGCATATTGCTTACACTTTCTTATAGCCATAGTTTGCAGAGGCTGGGAAAGGGAGGCTGTTCTTGGGGTGCTGAAACAAAATACATGAGTCATTTGGAAAGAAGGAGAGGGGGGATATTAAGTAGAGCACAATGAAACTTCCAGTAAACACCAGAGGTCTAAACCAGATACTGGAGGCAAAGGACAATAAGTCAGTCTCCATTTTACATACAGGCTAGTTTAGGGGCTGCAGGGCAGGCCATGTGACACACACAACACTGTCCTCCAGAATCTCGCCACTGGTCCCTGAACCCCCAGCCTGAGTCAACCACCACCCTCTGCCTAATATTAGGGCCGGTGCTGATAGGATCTTTTGCATTTTTAAAATGTCAATAGCAACTTGCTCTCTGTTTGTGAATTTGGATCAGGGCAATGGTGTTGGGGAGGGAGGAGGTTAGTGATCCCCTCTGCCATTTTCCAAAATGAAATCACCCTCAAAGCTGCTCTTTCGCTGAAGAATTGATGCTTTTGAATTATGGTGCTGGAGGAGACTCTTGAGAGTCCCATGGACTGCAAGAAGATCAAACGCATCCATTCTTAAGGAAATTAGCCCTGAGTGCTCACTGGAAGGACAGATCCTGAAGCTGAGGCTCCAATACTTTGGCCACCTCACGAGAAGAGAAGACTCCCTGGAAAAGACCCTGATGTTGGGAAAGATGGAGGGCACAAGGAGAAGGGGACGGCAGAGGACGAGATGGTTGGGCAGTGTTCTCGAAGCTACCAGCATGAGTTTGACCAAACTGCGGGAGGCAGTGGAAGACAGGAGTGCCTGGCGTGCTCTGGTCCATGGGGTCACAAAGAGTCGGACACAACTAAACGACTAAACAACAACAACAACATTAACACTTTGTGCAGTCCTGGGAAAATTAGTATCTCTGAACCTCTGAGCCAATATTGAAAATCGGGTGGGGAGAGACTGAAAAGCACTGTGCAAAATGGCACAGGAAAACAACCGGATACTTTTAGGCTGCCACCCTGCCCACCCTTACGTGGCAATAAGTCTCCTTGCCCTCAGCGTGGCTTACTTCTGATTAGTCATGGATACTATTATACCAGGATTGCATTTTTAGTTGCTAGTGACTTCCTTTTTCCATGGCTGCAGACTAGATAGCTCCTCTTTCAGGTGGCCTTGAAGCATTTGATCCATCTTGGCTCGGTGCTGGAAAAAAGAAGCAGCAGAAATACAAGGTGTTACCTTCCTTGTCACTCCTGATGAAGAAGCAGAGAACTTGATAGCCTGTCTAAGCTAATTTACTTTTAAAGTTAGGACACTACCTACCCCACCTACCGCTAACCAAAAGTTGTCTTGTTTCCATTACCAGACTAATGGGAATGGCAAGTTTCACTTTCTTTTATGGGCTATAAAGTGGCCAGTAATTGGTGCAGGGATGCAATAATGTAGGAAGAACAAGTTTGGGGTCACTGATAGCTGTTTTCCACAGAAGCAAACCCCACACTCCTTCAAGTCAAATAGTTTGCTGCTCTTCATAACTAATTTCTCAGATTGAGTTCCTGGGCAGCAAGAAAAAGGAGATAAAGATTATATGTGTGTGTGTGTGTGAGAGAGAGAGAGAGAGAGAAAGAGAGAGAGAGAGTGAGAGAGAGAGAGAGAGAGAGAGAGAGAGAGATTATGTAAAGCTCAAGAGCACAACTGTGAAAAAGAAAAAGCAATGAAGGTACTTAGAAGTTTAAATGAAGAATCCCTGAACTACTTAAGCCAATTTCACAAGGGAGGGTTGATTTGCGTTTTGCATTTCCAAGCTTGTAAATCAAATGAGAAAGCTACAATTCATGTGCATTTAGTTTTAAAATGAACGTACTAGCAGTTTCGAGTACTTTCTAGAACTAGAAATTTCTAGTACTTTCTAGAATGTACTAACAGTTTTTAAGGATGCATTCCAGAATAAAAGGCTTTCTTAACATCACTTGCCAGAGCACCCCTTATACTGAGGGCTCAAAGCTCCTCGCACAGAACAGATCAGCTGTCTCTGTGGATGCCACAGCATGGAGGGTTACATGCTCATCTGAACCCAAATTACAGCTGTGCTCTCTCTTACCAATTTTTGGAAGTGTGGCAAAGGAACAAAATATACCTGGATTTGACATTGGGAAGCAGCACCTGCAATTGTGGGTGTGACGGGACAGATATGATGTCCTCCATGCAGTCATTACATGGATAAGAAGTCTGAAACCGCCTGAAAACTATGGTCAAACTATTTCATCCTTCAACAAGAGGGTTTGCCTGAAAGCTGCAGAAAAGTGGCCCAGAGATCCACCACGCTGACTTGGATCCAAACAACCGCCAGCAGAAGGCATCAATGCATTAAGTGTTGTTCTGTGAACATTTGCATCAGGGTCAAGCAGAAGGTGCCTGTCAGTGTAGTGTCACAGGGCATCAGGGGCCAGTCTGCCAAGCTGCAGTGTGGGCTGCAAAAGGTCATGTAAAGGAGCTTGTGCAAAGCTGCACACCAGGTATGGGAAACTTGTGACTCCAACTGCTATCAGACCCATGAGGTTGTTACAGAAAGCGCCACACCTTTTAACAACAACAAAAAGAGGTATCGGTACTGCGTATCCTTGAGTACCCCTGGGGGAAGCACTATATAGGTGTTATAGTTCAGCAGCATCTGAAGGGCCATGTGCTGTACATGAACATCTGCATAAATGGAGAAACACATCTGGACTTGGGGACACTGTTTTCATACAACATACTTCAAAAGAGTCCTTCTGAGAGCCATAATAGGCTTCTGCTGGTGGAAGGGGACTTTTGGGTCCATTAAAACTATTGCTGTTGTTATTGTTGTTGTTGTTAGTAAACTGCTTTGAGCTTTGTGGAAAAGTGGTATAAAATGTATTATCCACCATACAAGCAGATAATAGAATGCCTTTCCACCATATTCACTCATTTCCTACTCACGTAGGGTGGAACCAGAGTGGTAAATCACAGGAAGGGCCCTGCAGGAACCTCCTTTGTTTCCGGTGCTACACACAGGTGTGGCTGATATCTGAATCAGCGTCATGTGCACAGCGAGGTTTGGGTACTAGTTCCTCGTGTTTGGGTTTCACGCAAGGAGTATTTGAATAGCAGGTCCTGCATGAGCAAATAAACCAGGAACCCCAAGGGTGGCACCCACCTGAGCCCAACCTGCCTCCAAAGAAGAGTTTGGATTTCATATCCTGCTTTATCACTACCCTAAGGAGTCTCAAAGTGGCTAACAATCTCCTTTCCCTTCCTCCCCCACAACAAACACTCTGTGAGGTGAGTGGGGCTGAGAGACTGCAGAGAAGTGTGACTGGCCCAAGGTCACCCAGCAGCTGCATGCGGTGGAGCGGAGATGCGAACCCGGTTCACCAGATTATGAGTCCACCGCTCTTAACCACTACACCACACTGGCTCACCTTAGGCACTTTATTCCCTGACACTGTCCTCTCCCACTCCTTTCAAAACAGCCTGGCTCACTTGAGGTGGTCGAGAGTGTGGATTTTCTACGAGGCCATGCTGTGCCTGCTGACCCCTCAGCTGCACAACCACCTGAAGAGGAAGAAGGGAAGAAATGGGAGCAAAGGGGCAGAAATCAGATGCTCTACCCCTAAGCATACAGAGAAGTGTGTGGCTGCCACTTAGAAATGTTCAAAATGTGCCACGTGGGGTGCCAGTCACTGTTCTGCTCTAAGAGGGTCAGCGTACCAAGGCTTAGCTTGACAATGTCCATAAATCTCCCTGCCTCCCCCCTCCCTCAAGGGTTATTGGTTTGTGGTTGTTCTTGTTTTTATTATGTATTTTGTGTTTTTTATCCTGTATTTTATGTTGTTGTGAACCTCCCTGAGATCCACAGATGAAGGGCGGTATACAAATTTAATTAATTAAAAAAAACAAAACAAACGGGTCCAGTGTTGCAAAATTATTGCCTGTAGCTTCCCCTAGGTTGTATTTAGACTTACAAATCACAAATGGGCTTGCAAAAGAATAATAAAATGCACACTTGTCACTTGCAATTTAATGCAGATGAGATCCCCAGCATAATACTTTGGCTGGGTCACAATGGAGTTTGTGAGCCACAGAAAGACCTATGGAAAAATACTCGAATACACATGTGCTGTCTGCATTTTGACCTGATGGTCTTTCACAATGGCAGTGCATTACAGGTAAAAATGGGCCCATTTTCCCTGTGTTATCTCTAGCTTTGCAAACAGATGCCATGTGCCCTGTTCTGTCTATTTAACTGCAAAAGGAATGTGAAAGTGTTGGCCAACAACATCGCTGTAGAAAGGATTGTTTGAAATGGTATGGAAACCTGCCATTTAGTTGCATATGCCATGATTGTCTCTAGTTTTTGGTATCTGCCCACATTTTCTAGGTGGAGAAGTTTTAAATATGCCTTTTAAAACTGATATTTTTGCGCATGGAGAACACTAATGAGGTTTTCAGCCAATTCTGCTGAGCTCTAGACGTAAAATCTTGGGCTGGGTGCATCATCTGCGTAGGCATGCAAATTTATACATAAACACCCACAAAATACCTCACAGAACTGACTATCCATAAAATAGACGTCGAATGTGTTTGACTTGCAACTACTTTATGAATAGTATCCAAACCCACTCAACAGTGTAGCATTCTCAGGCTTTTAACAATAGTAGTTGTAATAATAAATGCTACTTATTAGCGTGTGAGAGAGACCAGAGCTCAGTGGCAGAGCAGACATTTTGCTTCCAGAATGTCCCTGATTCCATCCTAGGCATCTGCAGCTGATGTGCAAGACCTCTGCCTAAGTCACCAGAGAGCTGTTGCCCTCGGAATACACAACAAATGGCTAGAATTAGGTAGATAAATAGCCTGACCTGGTATAAGACAGCTGCCTCCCGAATACACCCTGCTTCAAAAGCCACTGCAAGACAGGCCACTGCAAAATAAATGAATGCGGCAGATAGAGAAGAGCATCTCATATTGTGTGATGGGGAGCAGAGACAGGCATTGAATCTTGGCATAAGAGTAGAAATGCCGCAGTACACAGGGGTGCCTTTGTTTTTACCTGTGAAAAGTTGGATCTAGTTCACGCAGCATGGGAGACCTGGCAGTTTCTTCACTCGTTTGTCACAAAGATCAAGGTGATACATTCCCCCCTCCCCCCGCCATGAAAGATATTGAGATGGTAGACAGACTAATGGGAACCATTGACAGCTGTGGGAGCCAATGTGTCTTAGGACCAGGTCTTCTGCAAATGAAGTTTGGCCAGATGGAATCACAAGAATATGTCAAAAGGACTGAGGGAACTCAGTGTAATTTCTTTAGCCAACGTTGCGATCTCTTAGCCATGGAAAGCATATGGTAAGGTTGGTGGCTGAGCTCAGCCAGTCGGCAAATTAGAGTTTGCATCAATGCCCACGGTAATTTGGAAGCAAAGTCAATAGTCAACAGGACCCTCGTATCTATGGGACCGCCTCTCTTGGTATGCCCCATGGAGGACCTTACAGTCTGCAAATAATAACATTTTGGAGGTCCCGAGCCTCAAGGAGATTAGACTGGCCTCAACCAGGGCCAAGGCCTTTTCAGCCGTGGCTCTAGCCTGGTGGAACGCTCTGTCACAAGAGACCAGGGCCCGGCAGGATTTGACATGTTTCTGCAGGGCCTGCAAGATGGAGCTGTTCCGCCAGGCCTTTGGTCGGGTGTTATGGGTTAAGGGGCTGCTTGTGCGTAAATGGTTGAGTTCTCAACTCATGCAATCAGTTTCTAAAACTCTCCCAGACCACGGAGCCATGGGTGCATGGCTACCTCAATCGCTGGCAGAATCCGTCAGTGGGCGCTTCCGGAATTTACGCCAACATAAGAGTTCCTTAACGGAAACTCTCCTTCTGGATTCTCTGCGTGACAGTTTCCTGCGCGGAGTAGGCATCCCCAACGGAGGTCCTGAGACTTCTCCGCTGTTCTCACTGGAAGTATCTTGGAGCCCTCCCTCCGACTGAGTTTCTGCAGGAACTCTCTCTCTCCCCCTGCTGGTTCCTTCCTCAGCATCCGAGGGTCTCCTAGCCTCCTGGAGCCCTTCCACCACCTGACTCTCCGATGGCAGTTCCCTGACATCGGGGTTCAGTCTGACTCCCCCTCCCCTTTCATAAGAACTTGCATGAAAGCAGCCTCCCAATATTTCTCACAGGCCCATATAAGTTCAGCACAAACAGATGAGCATTTAAGGTCCCCAACCCTAATCTGCGGGTTGCCATCTGATTGGATTTTATTCTGATCCTGATCTGATTTTAGGATGTATTTGAATTGATTGTCTGATTTTATTTTAATGTGTAGATTGGAGCTAAATAGATTGGAGCTAAAAAGGCGTCTGATTGACAAGGCTGAGACTGTGCACTGCATAAAAAGGTAAAGGTAAAGGTACCCCTGCCCATACGGGCCAGTCTTGACAGACTCTGGGGTTGTGCGCCCATCTCACTTAAGAGGCCAGGGGCCAGCGCTGTCCGGAGACACTTCCGGGTCACGTGGCCAGCGTGACATCGCTGCTCTGGCGAGCCAGAGTCGCACACGGAAACGCCGTTTACCTTCCCACTGGTAAGCGGTCCCTATTTATCTACTTGCACCCGGAGGTGCTTTCGAACTGCTAGGTTGGCAGGTGCTGGGACCGAGCAGCGGGAGCGCACTCCGCCGCAGGGATTCGAACCGCCGACCTTTCGATCGGCAAGTCCTAGGCGCTGAGGCTTTAACCCACAGCGCCACCTGCGTCCCTAGACTTATCTAAATGGGTGAGTACTGACACTGGCATTGCCCTTGGTCCACTTACGAGGAATAAGCAATATGGTAGGTGGAGAGGTCATAGACCAGAAGTGGGGAACCAGTTGTATCTAACAGTGAGTCAAACCGTTCTTTGATTAGTGGGTGTCTTATAGGTAGGAATAGAGGCCCCTGGTAGAGCCATATTGAAAAGAGACATCTCACCACGTGATAATGGGGCTTTTGCCATTACTAGTTCCCTCAAGCTTGATGTTCCCCAGAAATTCTTCAGAGCAGAACTGCAGTGGGTCGAACGACTCTGAAATGAGATCATTGGGAAGTGAAATCAGACTCAATTGCATTAGCAATTTTTATGCCTTTCAAGTTTTTCCAGGAGTAATAGCCACAGTTCCTTTGCAACGTTGTACAACTTCATTGTGTATCCACATTAATTTAAATACGAAGCTATTGTTTTCTTCCTGTTGCCAGTCAGATTCCTTTCTTTGAAATGTTTGGGTCTCTCTCCCTCTGATTCAATTTGTGAATCCATTGCTTGCAGAATTATAGTGAGCAAGAGACAGCATTAGATAAATAGTGCAGAAAAGTGGTGGACAAATTCCCCAAGTAACTCTGGCAGGAAGCCTTAATCCTGAATATTATTATTCTGGTCCATGCATTGCTCCAAGAAGACACAAGATAAATAATTCCAAACTGGGTTACACTGGATGCTGCTGCCACGTACAGAAATTCATGGTTTAATTTATCACAGTCGTTTTTGCAAAAGGATAACATTTTATGACTAAAACAAACAATACGTCATTATTATAACATTAATTCTCTAACTTAAATGCCACTATTTGATATTGATTGTATAATATGGTCCCCTGCTGAATGAATTGGCTCTTTGGAGCTTAGCGATCTGGTGGCTGGAAATGATTTTCTTCCAATACCCTGCCAAGTTAATCCTGGGTGCAACTAACAAGTTGGTGATTTTAACCCTAGTAAAGGTAATGGTAAAGGTACCCCTGACCGTTAGGTCCAGTCATGGACGACTCTGGAGTTGCGACGTTCATCTTGCTCTATAGGCTGAGGGAGCCGGCGTTTGTCCGCAGACAGCTTCCGGGTCATGTGGCATGACTAAGCAGCTTTTGGCGAACCAGAGCAGTGCACAGAAACGCCGTTTACTGCTGGAGCGGTACCTATTTATCTACTTGTACTTTGAAGTGCTTTCAAACTGCTAGGTGGGCAGGAGCTGGGACTGAGCAACAGGAGCTCACCCAGTCGTGGGGATTTGAACCGCTGACCTTCTGATCGGCAAGCCCTAGGTTCTGTGGTTTAGAACACAGCACCACCCGCGTCCCTAGTATGCAGATTCAAATCCAGACTTCTAAGCAATGCAGCAGAATACTGAGCAGTTTATTGAAGGCAAACACCCGGTAGCATCTTTTAATCTTTTAGCTATGTGTGATCCTTCAGATTTGATATGCCTGCAATGCTGGACGATTTCAGAAGACATTAGCTCTTCTAATTGGTTTAACGCAAAGTGGCGCTCTCTAGATGGTGTGGACTCCAAAACCCATCAGCACCAGCAGCAGAGCCAATGATCAGAAGATGCTAGGAGCTGTAATCCAAAAACACCTGTAATACATTGGCTACCTTTGGTTTTGTGCCATTGAAGACCCAAAATAATGCCATTCAACCACCACTGAGTTTTACTGATGCATTCAGTTACCTTTCTTTTACACTATGTATTCCTTGGGTATAAAGCCAACTTTTGTTTCACTGAATAGCATCAGATCCAGAGGAGCAGGCAGGGGTGGGGGAGAAGACACAAGAATTCGAGAGTTGCTCTGTTAAGTCTTTTCTGCTACAGGGCAGTGAGTGAACTTTGAGATCTCATTAAATGTTCGTAAAATGGTGGTAACATTTTGAGATATTTCTTCTTCTTCTTCTTTTAAAAAAACCCTTGTGGTGGTAGAGGCAGACTGCTGTGGAACTGAACCACAATTAAATTTTATCAGGAAGTTTGAACTGATTCAGAGATGCATATATCAGTATAGTATGTGTGATAACCTGACTAGCAGAGCAAACAAACATATGCGCTGGTAGCTAAAAGGGGGGGCAAAGGAGACCAAAAGCATGTCACATCTCCTAAATTACTAAAATGCCCTTGACGCTGCTTCTGGGAGCATTGGTAAAGCATTGGCTCTGGAGTTCAGTTGCTGTAAGCTGGGAGCTGTGGTCCAACAATGAGTTTAAGGAAGATAAGAGCCCCATGGAGATATAGCCTCTTTTGAATCACAAAACCATGCAATGGTATAATAACAGAGCTGGCAGAGCCTTCTGTCCCAGTGTTCCTCAACCTTGGGTACCCAGATGTTGCCAGATTACACCTCCCATTATTCCTGGGCATTGGCTAAAGTGACTGGGAATGATGAGGGTCGTGGTCCAGCAACATCTGTGGATCCAAGGCTGAAGAACACTGGCCCATCCTATCTATCCTTTCTGCTGGAATAAACCACGTTGAAGGGTTTGTACTAGGATGAGATAGGAGAGGCAGCTCTCTGGTGCATGGAATGTTAAGTGTGTGGAAGTGAGTTGAACAGAGCTCAGAATGACTATCAGGGTGATAGGTGGGAATTTTAGTCAGTTCATGGCTGGGAGAGGGAGAGGGAAGAGGATAGACAGTGTTAGCTGGGTGGGAATGGGTTTAGGAGATTACTCACTCTAATTGCATCCATCCCAGACTTCAGATTTGTATGAATTTGTTTTCATTGTCCCTCAAATAAACACTCTGCCTCTTGTGAACCTTGGGTAACTGTTGGTGGAAGCCACAATACCAAACATGGTGGGATTAGCACAGTAAAATTGGATTCAAATTACAAGGAAGGAGATTCCAACTAAACGTTAGGAAGGACTATCTGACAGTAAGAGCTGTTCAACAGTGGAATGGACTCCCTTGGAAGGCTGTGGGCTTTCCTTCATTGGAGGTTTTTAGACAGAGGTTGGATAGTCATCTTCCAGGGATTCTTTAGCTGTGATTCCTGATTTCACCACGCATCTTGGTCCTTACTAACATTGGTCCTTACTAACAAGATTCCAATCCCATTCTAAAGTCAATGTCACAACAGTCAGGGTGAAATAAACATGCTATTTCTCTGACTGCATAGATGGGGATGCCAGATTGGACACCCAACACCCAAATCTTGTGATGATGGCTAAAAGGAAGCAAAATTCCCTCAGGTGAACGTGAGTTGCACACAATTGTACAGAATAGAAAGACGAGGGGTGACTAATCTGTGACTTTCTAGATATTGTTGGACTCCAAACAGCACAAGCAGTGGTCAGGGATAATGGGAGCTGTAGTCTAAAAAGGTCTGAAGTGGGGCCACAGGTTAACCACCACTGAACTACCCTATGCAAATTAAACAAGTTAGCTGGAGTTTATGAAATCAAATTAGGTGGCTAAAATAAATGGTAGGTTCAAACTTCAGTCTTTGAATTGTAGTGATAGATATTCTGTTCCAGTTGCATAGTAAAGCAAATGGAGCAAAAGCAGGGAAATGGTGTGTTGGGGTGTGTGTGTGGATTTTTCTCTGCATCCATGAGGTCTAGAAACCTGACCATTTTAAATATGAAAACTGGAAATGACAGGAATCCCAGTGATCTCTCAGAGGGAAGTGCCACATTTCATTCTAGGATGAGTCACTGAGGGGGGAAATGTTCTGTTCAGAGAATTTGGATTTTCTTTTTGCAGATTTTGGCTTTTGACGAGGCAGAATTCCCAAGACAATGGATGCTCCACCTTGGGCATAATAATTATTTCTAATCATCTTCCCCATGGGTCATGTTGATTTGCACTTTATCCATGTCGAATGCATTCCCTATAAATATTAATCAGAGCTCTTCTGCTCCTGTGCTGCTGCTGCTGGTCTGCTCAGCACTGAGGCAGAGTTTTGTAGTGCCTTTCATGCATTCTGATGAAGGGACAGACATGCCTCATACCTGCTTGTGGGCTTGAGTTTTGTTTTTCTGTTTCTGCTGGCTCTTTGACAATGCCTGCCACATCTACTGACATTCTAAGCATCCAGGATACTGCAGCTGCTAAAAATCTGACATGACATGCTTGGATGTGGCGTGATACAGCCTGACGTTGGATGGGATGAGAAAAGTAACAACTTGAGAAAGTTCTGATGAGACGTTTCTCATTTCTGATCTTAAAGGAGTGGGTTGGAGGGAAGGAACCTTATGAGCCCACGAGGAAGGTTGTTGTAACGTCATTAAATTCTTCTCTATACCAGCTCCTCAGATTAGAAGGAGGTTCTCATTTATCACCAGCCATTTTCAACTCTTTGCTCTTGCTTACATAGGAACATAGGAATACACCTTAGTCACACCACTGGTGCATCTTTTTTACCAATTCAAGGGTGCTTCCACATCCTCCTTCTCTGTCTTTCACACAATAAATGTGTTGCAGGCACCACTCTCTTTTATATATGCCCGAGATTCAAAATGCCAGGATTCAGTTTAGAGTTGGTTTAATTTGCTTATGGGATAAATTTCTGTTTGAGTTGTGAGGCCCCAAATTCAAATCTTACCCTAACCATGGACTTCTTGTGGCCCTAGACAAGCTGTGATGATACTGGCCTACCTTACAGGGTGGTTATTAGGATTACTGAGATAACATACATACAAAGGTCTTTCCACTCTCCAAAGAGACCTATCGAAGGGAGGGGCTATCTACATGTGAACTAAACTATAATGATGGACGCCATCTTTCTCTGTGGCATCTGCACGTTGTTCTCCTCTGTGGTTTGCTGTGCACATCAACCTCTGGGTTTTACTTGTATTGTTTGTTTAAAAAAATGAATACGAATGTTTTAGAAAGAGAGAGAGAGAGAGAGAGAGAGAGAGAGAAAGAAAGAAAGAAAGAGAGAGCTATAAAAATGGCAAGTGTTGTCCTAGTGAAGGGACATAACTCAGAGTACATATGTTGCACTGAATCTTGCAGGTTCAATCTCCAGGCAGGGCAGGGAAAGAGCTTAGAAAGGCCTGGAAACGATGCCTTATGAGGAACGGCTAAGGGAGCTGGGCATATTTAGCCTGGAGAAGAGGAGGTTAAGGGGTGATATGATAGCCATGTTCAAATATATAAAAGGATGTCACATAGAGGAGGGAGAAAGGTTGTTTTCTGCTGCTCCAGAGAAGCAGACACGGAGCAATGGTTCCAAACTACAAGAAAAAAGATTCCACCTAAACATTAGGAAGAACTTCCTGACAGTAAGAGCTGTTCGACAGTGGAATTTGCTGCCAAGGAGTGTGGTGGAGTCTCCTTCTTTGGAGGTCTTTAAGCAGAGGCTTGACAACCATATGTCAGGAGTGCTCTGATGGTGTTTCCTGCTTGGCAGGGGGTTGGACTCGATGGCCCTTGTGGTCTCTTCCAACTCTATGATTCTATGATTCTATGACCTACTTGAAACCTTAGAAAATTGCTGCTGGTCTCAACAGTCTGACTCAGTATAAGGCAGCTTCCTATGTATGTTCCTATATGATGCCTGCCCTCAAAAAAGTACTTTTGTTGTGGAGTTAATGCTTTTTTCCCCATTTTAGCAATCAAACTCAATATTGTGCCACTGGGAAAACAGGATTCTTCAATCCTTCCCTTTTGTAAGCAAGGGGACAAATCTGTTTCTAAGTTTCATAGATTGCTGTTGGAAGATGAATTGTGACGGTAGTCATTTCCAGTTCATTATCTCAACCAAATGCTACAGCCACCAGTGTCTGTGTTTTCACTGAGTATGAGCTACGAACCCATCCTTTCTCTACCCTTTTGTGAAAGCCTTCTTTCAATTCCTTCTCGAAGGCTCTGCATCCTTAAGGACTAGAGCCGTCTTTCCCATAGAGCTTAGTGGTGCATCGCACCAGGGCGGCAGCCTCTCAGGGGCACTCCAGCAAGTAGGGGAGCTGCACGGCTTTGCTGGTGGCCTCCGCCTTCCCTGCATGCCCACCAGCTGCGCTCCACAGGTATGCAGCTTCCCTCCCAAGCCTCTGCAGGGATAGCTTTCCTGCAGCGGCATGGGGGAGAGTTGTGCCCCCCCCCGCCCCAGATGGCTGGCAGTGCACAGCTACGGCCACCACAACACTATCTGTGGTAATTTGGGGGTGCTGGGCGGATATTTGCACCCTGGCGCCACATCTGCTAAAGACGGCCCTGTTAAGGACAGTAGTTCTCTTTACTAAAAAGCCCCGCCCACTACTTTGCCAGCATGAAGGACATATGTCCCACCTGTGTAGCCTCACAACCTATCTGATTGAAGAATGAAAAGTTTTGCTCTGCCATATACAAAATATTTAACTGGAATGAAGCTTCCACCTTGATATTTGCCAAATTACAGTGCTCTGTGGATGTGACAAGTGCTCAAATTGTGAGGGAAATGGTGTGTGTGATTAATGAAATCCATAAGCTCTACTCCGACTCCCCTCAATTTTAGCCAAATTATATTCCCATCCTGTAACCTTTTAAAAAGAGTCACTATAAAAGATGAGGAGGGGCAGCTGCCCCTACCCACATCTTATCATTCAATTGCTGACCCTCCTCCCCTTAACTGAACTCCCAATAAACAGTTTTAAGTCAGCCCCGTCTGGTACTTCTGGGGGAGGGCTGTGGCTGAGTGGTAAAACATCTGCTCTACAGGAAGGTTTAGGTCCAATCCTTAGCATCCCATCACAACTGCGGATGGTCCCTGCCTAAAACCCTGAGGGAGGAAAACCAGAGTTGGAGGTAGCAAATACTAGTTTCTAGAAACCACAGAAGGGGAGAGTATTTTTGGGTTTCCAACACGCATCTGGCTGGCCACTGTGAGAACAGGATGCAGGGCTAGATGGAGCTTGATCCAGCAGGGCTGTCATGGGCCAGGAGTCTGCTGACCAGCCTGAAGGGGGAGAAGGTGGAATGACTCCAGCTGTAGCTGAACAGCCTTTGAGGACACAGAGGAGAAGGTGCTGATGAGAACCAGCTGGCTTCAGCCTTCTTAAGCAGAGCTTCCAGCAGCAGTCAGATGCGGGAAACGCTTGTAGTTCCTGGCCCTACCTTGCTGCTTCCTACTTCTCTTGACCACTGACCCCATGATCAGCTGATTCCCTGACCTCTGGATTGCTTGACGACATGGATTGCTGTTTGCCTGACCCTATTATTATTATTGATTGATTGATTGAGTTTATATACCACCCTATACCTGAAGGCCTCAGGGCGGTTCACAAAAAAGATCACAACATATATAATCAGAAGAAAAACAACAACCCAATAACACTCCCCAGAAAAGAGTCACATTTTAAAAGGGTATAGGATGTCAATCAGAACAACCAAAGGCCTGGTTAATAAGGAACGTTTTTGCTTGGCGCCTAAAGGTGTGTAATGAAGGCACCAGGCAAACTTCCCAGGGGAGAGTGTTCTACTGCAGAGAAGGGCTGTTCTTGTGTTGCCACCCTCCGGACCTCTCGAGGAGGAGGAGGGCCTCAGAAGATGACCTCAGGGTCCAGGTAGGTTCATATGGAAAGAGGCGGTCCTTGAGGTATTGCGGTCCTGAGCCATTTGAGGCTTTATAGGTCAAAACCAGCACTAGGACTGGACCTGACTTTGGATGCTGATTTTGCCCCCAGGCAAGCACATCTCAAGGGATGCGGGTGGCGCTGTGAGTTAAACCACAGAGCCTAGGACTTGCTGATCAGAAGGTCGGCGGTTTGAATCCCCGTGACGGGGTGAGCTCCCGTTGCTCGGTCCCTGCTCCTGCCAACCTAGTAGTTCGAAAGCACGTCAAAGTGCAAGCAGATAAATAGGTACCGCTCCAGCGGGAAGGTAAACGGTGTTTCCGTGCGCTGCTCTGGTCATGCTGGCCACATGACCCGGAAGCTGTATGCCAGCTCCCTCAGCCAATAAAGTGAGATGAGCGTCGCAACCCCAGAGTTGGTCACGACTGGACCTAATGGTCAGGGGTCCCTTTACCTTTAAGCACATCTCAGAGACTCTTCTGGTTGGCTGGCTTCCCACTCTGCTGAGCTCTGCCTATTGCAGCTCAGCAATGAGACTATGAAAAGGGCTCTTCTTATGTTATTGGGGGAGCAGCACTGCCAGTCAGTGCGAACAATGCAGAGCTTGATGGACTAACGGTCTGACTCAGGCAGCTTCCTATGTACTTTCCTTCCCCCTTAAAGGAGATATAGCATCATCCTTTATTTCTATAATCAGGCAAGCTCTGGCGGCAAACGGGCATTTAGTCTGACACTCCGATCAACTGAATTGACAGCGGTAGTAGCGTCCGTACTGGTAGCATGTTGTCCTTGCCCATGGAGACAAGAGGCGGAGGGAACAAATCCGCTCCCGCTGGCAGTGTTTAAAATGCCGGCTGGAGTTACTGCTGGCTTGATGGCGACGGATGGCAGCAGCAGGAGCAGGCCAGTCTGTAGGGAATAAAGCGGGCCTTTGCCGTCGCTGCTGTGGCTCACGTGGAACAATAATGTGTTCTGACTGTTGTTGAGGCCTAAGAAGTAATTTTTTTATCAAGCAGCATTTCTGCTGGCAGAGGGGTCTAGTGGAGAGATGTGATGGAAGGAGTGAATGTCAAGGATCCAGATATTATTATTATTATTATTATTATTATTATTATTATTATTATTACATTTATTATTAAAAACAACCTTGTTCAGAATAGCTTCACAAATGAAGAAGGGAGGAAATAAGCACACCAAATGAAAAAATTCTCCTGCTGGAAAATAGTACCAGGAAGAGGAAACAGGGGTCTCTTAATGACTCTCAGCACCCTTAAGAAACTAAAACTCCCAAAATGGTTCAGGGGAGCCATGACTGTTTAAAGTAGTACCATAGCCCTTTAAATGTGTGTTGTGAATGTGGCCGAATGTAACAAAATTCATTACAGGCATAGATTTACACCAGCAGCCCTGATGGCAGAAAAATGGGCACCGTTCATAATATAATGGAACACAAATTGTATCTTTAGTGTGATTGATATAAATACTCTGGTAGCAGTTAGATATCAATAAAACTCATAGGAGAACAGGCAGCTTGAAAGAGTTATATTTTCAGCCTGGAAGAATAAATACCCAATGTCTGTTACACAGTGGTCTGTCCAGCGATGTTTGAATATATTACATATACACATCAATGTAGTGTAGATACCTATTTGGATATCCGGAGGGCTGGTCTTAACTGATGTTTAATTTGAGATTTTTGTACTGATAGCCACTGTGTAATATGAACTGATTGTGGTTTATTATTATTAGCAATAATATAATGTATCATTTCCCCTGCTCTTCTCACCCTCTCTTTTTCCTTTGATTTTTATTTTGTCTCCCCTCCCCCCCTTTTGCTTTTTGTTAAATTTGCTGATAAAAAAATGGACGAAGCAAAAGGAGTGAAAGGAGTTCTGGATTTGCTGTGCCAGAGATCTGCACAGTGCCTACCCCCCTGCTGCCTTGCCCCCATTCCTGCTTGCCCCCAAACTGCAGTGGCACTGGAGTCGGGAGGCCAGGTGCTCAGCATTGCTCCTCCCCATTGGCCGCTCCTGCCTGTGGAATTGCCAACATGGACTTCTGTGAGTGGCTTACAAGAGGAGTGTTCAGAATGCTCAACTAACGATCCTCAGAAAGAGGTTTGCGCCCGACTCTCACCATAAAGTGTTACGTTCTTCAGCGACATGACAAGGAAGTGAACTTGCTAGATCTGGCAATACAGAATCAGTCAGCGGTAATTTGGAGATGAAGTTGTTATCTTCGGCTGCTCCGTTCAAATTAATTTTCCACATTCGCTGTCAACAAAAGTGGAGTGACAGTCCTTGGGATGCTTTCAAAATAATTAGCACCATCACACAAAAGACAATATGAATCACGGGGGTGGGGGGTGGGAATAAATAAATAAAGCGAAACCACAGACACGTTGTGCAACTTGTGTGCCTTCTAAGGTATAAATAGTCCGGCTGGAGGAACTTTCATGCCAAAAACATGGTTCTTCAAAGAGGACGTTACATTAATTGGATGTGTCAGCTCTTCTGTGAGCCATCATTGAGAGTGCGAACCTTCAGATCACGGGGTTGAATATGTTACACACCACAAAGTGAGATAGTTCTTATTAGGGAAGAGTGAGCTATGAAAAGGACTTAATGCCAGCAGTTTTTGTCCAGTGAAGTGGTCTTATCAGTAGTGGATGGAGCAATCCAAGCACAAACTGGTTTACAACTGACTGTTATAAATGGGAGATGTGTTGACAGGCATTTAAAGTAGTACTCCCAGGACTCTTTGGTTATGTAAAGTGGCCTTATCTTCTTAGGAGCGTCTCCACCCCCATCATTCAGCCCACACATTGAGGCCCTCCTCCAAGGGCCTTCTGGTGGTTCCCTCACTGCGAGAAGTGAAGTTACAGGGAACCAGGAAGAGGGCCTTCTCAGTAGTGGCACCTGCTCTGCGGAACGCTTTCCCATCACATGTGAAGGAGAAAAATAACTACAACTTTTAGAAGACAACTGAAGGCAGACCTGTATAGGGAAGGTTTTTTTAATGTTTGGCGTTTTATTATTTTTATTATCTGTTGGAAGCCCCCCACAGTGGCTGGGGGAGCCTAGACAGATAGGCCGGGTACAAATAGTATTATTATTATTATTATTATTATTATTATTATTATTAAACTGAAGTGCAGATATTTGCATTTGTTCCTATTGTTTGGTAGCTAACATGTCATTTACATTCCTCACTTTCTTCCTTTGTTTCCTGCTCTGTCAAAATTTAGATTGTAAGTGTCTCTCGGCAGGGATCTTTTAACATCAATATCTGTCTAATGAATTTTACCTGCTTAAGAATAATCAAAGGTGTAGCCAAAACCAGCCCTAGGATCTGTTTCCTGGATCAAATCTCAATGGTCTTTTGCCCAACTCAGTTCCATGCTGCTGGGAAATGCCTCTCCATGAATACTCAATGCTCCCAATTTCTTTCCCAGATACGATCCAGGTGATCTGTGTTTTCTGTTTTTCCCTTCTCAGGTATAACCACCATGTAGGCAGTGTCTGAAATGGCCTCCAGGCTCAGTCTTTCCCACCAGCCCAGGGGAAAGGGAAAAGCAGCTTTTGACACATGGCTGAACTGCCTGGCAATGATAGCTGCCATAACACACTCCCCATCTTGTGGAGATCCAGAGAGAGGGATACGGGAAAGTCACAGAAAAATAGCAAAATATAACATCTGGCAACTAGGTGGTGCTGAAAATCTACCGATGGGTAAAAAAATGCAAAAGTTGGGGGAAAAGAAGAAGAAAAACATTTGCACAATAGCAAGGTACAGAATTGGTCGGCGAATTCTGTCCCAGAAGTGTGAGACCAAAGCTGTAAGACACAGCCATAAGCAGCTGCCACCACCTCAAAGATCCTTGACCTATATGAATAACTTCTGAGCAGAATTGGGGCTCTGGTTTTGCTATTCGTCGTCCTCATTTTGTGCAGCAGTATTAGGCTTCCTTTGTGTAATTTTCTGTGGACTAGCAACTGCCCGGTGCCTAACATGGCTTGCTTTGTTTCAGCAGGTCTGAGCATGTCTGAAAATAAACAATATCAAATCAGTAGACTTTCCTCAGTCAATTAGTTAAGCTGGGCAGTGGTGGACCCACATTTTGGGGGCCCTGAAGCTCGAACTGTTATGGGGGCCCCTAGACAGAAACTAGGTCTAGGTAACCACTGTTATCTTCTTCAGTGGGGTTGTTCCACAACAGATCACCATACCTTTACAACATCTGTTCTAGTGACCCTGAAACTTTGGGATTGTTGAAATGGAATAATAATAATAATAATAATAATAATAATAATAATAATTTTGAGTTGTGTGACTCAAATTGGGTCTACTACACCCCACATTTTAGGGTTAGGGGCCTGAAGCATCATGGTAGATTCTCCCCTGAAGCTGAGCCTTCACAAAGTGGCTTATACTAACTTAATGAATACAAATTCCTTAATTTGTAGGTAGTTATAGTTTGCCCTTCACCACGAGGTCCTGGGGCTGGTTGCAATTTAACCATGTAACATCTTTCACTCCCAAATGTCATTCAAAACAGGTGGTCAGATCATGACACCTGTTGAATGTGGCCACCAGTCTCACAGGAGGGAGGAGGGACCACCCTCCTTTATCTGTTTGCCTCTTTGCGATTAAAACCAGTCCCTCTCTGAGCCCTACTTTATCTGTGACTAAGGGAAACCGGGGTTTAAAAAAACAACAACCACCAAGCAGGTCTGTTGCTGTCCCAAGTAGTGTGAACCCAGGGCCGTAGCTAGGGGGTGGCAAGGAAGGCCTCCACCAGTGGCGCAGACGGCGGGGCGGGGGGGCGGGCGCAAAATTGGCTAAAAGGAATATGTCCATAAATATGTCTGTAAATAAAGTTATTGATTATTGCATGAACTGGATGGTTCTGCCAGGAGCACAAGATCACCTAGCTAAGGCTCTGTGTGAGCCTCTAACTGCACACAACTAAGCAAAAAAAAAAAAAAAAGTTAGAAAAAAGAAAGAAAAAAGAATCAGGAAGGATTCCTGTCACTTCTTGGCCTGAAAATCCTTCAAAACTACCAAGAAAGCAAGGGTGCAGGGATAGACCCTTCCAGCTCCGAAAACTACTTGCCATAATATAATAATATATTCTGGTTTGCCAGCTTAGTGCCCATGATAGCCTGTTGCCCAGAGGTGCCAAGAAGGGCCTTTGTGGGTACCAGCAGATCCTGGGTTGGTGATCTGTGAGTTAGTGTGTTGTACTTCAACCGGGGTTCAAACCCTCACTCTGTCACGAATCTCACTTGGTGACCTTGGACCTGTTGCTGTCTCTCAGCCTAACCTGCCTCACAGGGTTGTTATAAGTATAAAATAGGGAAGCAGATGTATTCCAAGTGTCCTGGAAGAAAAAAGAGGACATCCTGTTTCTTTGTGTGAGATCGTGGCAGACATTTTTGGTGCCGGGATCTCATGCTGCACTCTCACCCTGAAAAAATGACTTTGGGGGTGGGAGGTTGAGAGTAAGGTGAGGGTCACATGACTCACACAGAGCACATCCTGAAAGACGCATGCCCCCAATTTTGGATCTGAACAAGTTTGATGATATGGAACCATGTAGGCCACCTTGAATGTCTTAGACATATGGAATATATATGATAACGTAACATATAATGATAGTTGAAAAAAGCAAGCAAGCAAGGCAGCTGCAATATATAACAGATCATGAAGGAACATGTTAGACATTAATATGCCAATGGCTGTTTTAATAAGTATTTATAGAACAGGAGTCCATAGATTATAGTGTAATTATTTCTTTATTGCAAAGTGATGGAAGGTTAACCATTAGAGCTTTCTACTCACAATGTAACAGTATATAATTGCCCCAGGATATAAACAAATCGACCTTGGGTGTGGAATCTTTACCCAAAGCCTAAATAGTTGCATGTTTTAGAAGATGTCATACCTTTTAATCAAATGGAACATTCATTTCGCAACACACGATGAATGGCAAAGTTATTTGAATGGTACAAGCAATGCAGAAAGAAAGTCTGCCCTTCAGAGAATGTATATTTAGTACTGAAACTTGAGAGGTGCGTGTCTAACCAAACTATAGAAAAGAAGCTTAACAGATATAGCTTCACTGATCAAACTAAGCAAAACTTTACGGAAGTTCACAAAATGAAAGTGTCCCATCCTCTCCTTTCCACAGTAGCCCCCTGTGCTCCCTGAAAAGGCTTGTGGGCTCTCCTAAATAATATGGAATGGGGTACCAATGGCTGCTGAGAGAGGGAGGAATCACTCAGATTTGGGCTTTAATCCTAAGAAAAGTTAAGGAAGTTCAGGGAAAAAATTATTCTGCCTCTCTCCTTTCCCTGTGCCATATCCTGCATTGCTCAGGGGAAGCCATGATCATCCAGAGTGATTTTTCAGGGATCAAATGTGGCTGAAGTGGGGATGAGGGGGGTGGTGCATGCTTTTCGATCTGATTATCCTGGATGCTGTGTTCACAGCCAGCACAAGACATTTTGGTTCCTGAGGCGAACCACAAAATGGCACCCCTCTACCCCACCCCCAGAAGAGGTGAGTGAAGATCTACAGTAGTATCAAGGGTGGGAGAAGACTAGCAACATCTCCTATTCACAAAGAAGCAGCGTTTGGGGGAGGGGCGCCAAGGAGGAGGTGGCAGATTTGGCCTCCAAGTGTCAGGGACCGTGCTGAGGAGGGCTGCACTGAGGTAGAATGGTGGGAGCCACCCCCTCCTCCTGATCCTGATCCTGAATCTCCCAAGGGGCAGGAGGACAGTATAGATTTGGAACAGTGGTTTGCAGAGGGATGTAGTTCAGAAGGCAGAAGCTGGGAAATCAGGGATAGGGAACAGCTAGCAGAAGGAACACTAGAAGAGAGAGAGTTAATAGATTCATAGTCTCCGGATAGTATCCACCCCCCTTCTCCAAAGACACAAGAGCTCAGAATGTGTCAGAACAGAAAGCACAGAGCCTACAAATTCAGATTACAAGACGTAGGATCAGGGCCAGATTTAGGTTTGATGAGGCTACTGAAGCTACTGAAGGTAATGGGGCCCTTTATATGTCCAGCTGTCCTTTGTCAACAACAAATTGTCACTGTTTTTTGTCTTGAATATACAGTGGTACCTCAGGTTACATGCGCTTCAGGTTACATACGCTTCAGGTTACAGACTCTGCTATCCCAGAAATATTACCTTGGGTTAAGAACTTTGCTTCAGGATGAGAACAGAAATTGAGGCATCTAATCATAAGCCTGCATTTTTATTAAGGCTTGATCAGGGCCTGTATCTTAAAATGAGCTTAAAGATTTTCAAATGTTCATGCCAGGCAGAAGAGCAGCTGCCTAAGAACCTTGGCAATGTTTTTACTCCTAGACAAGGGGGCCCCCTGATTTATAGCAGAAAACAATTCTCAAAGTCGTAAAAAGGGAATTACAGGCTGACAGCCAAGGTTACACTGACCCTACATATTACAGAAGATAAAAAAAAGAGATAAACATAATTAAGAGTGGGTAAATAGTAAAATAAAACCATGTGCCTCCCATTAAACTTGAGCCATATTTTCCTAAGGTTGAAAGGTCAAGAGCAGTGAAAAAGGCAACTGGCTTGGCTGGAGAAGAGAGTATTTTGGGAAGTCTTTTTCTAAAGTTGTTTCTTTCTTAAACTGAGATCCTTTTAAGATTTCTTTTCCTTTTAAAAGGTTATCTATGTTATGTATTAAATATATATTGGCTTAAATGTAATTATTCAAAGGAATTAGAAGCTAAGAAATGTTAAATCCTTATGCTAGATTCTTATTTCATATAGTTGGAAGAGATCACAGGGGCCATCAGCCACCAGCCCCCCTTGCCAAGCAGGAAACATCATTAGAGCATTTGTCAAGCTTTTGTTTAGAGACCTCCAAAAGAAGGAGATCTTTCAATGATGATCCTTGACATCTGTTTAAGATAAACCATCTGTTTTGGAGGGCAATAGGGCAAGGTGAGCTGGTAATTAAGGTTCCTTGTTGAGACACATGTAAGATATATTACTACTTATTTGTCATTTATAGATAGAAGAATATATAGCTTTTTGTTTCCCAAAAAAGGGCATGAGGAAATGGGTGTATCTTTTGTGATTGGTTCTAGCAAACAGCCAATAGGAATTTCAACCAGGCTGATTGGACAGAGGCAGCCACAGGAGGAGCAAGGGGGCTGGATTAAGGAAATATAAGTGCTGGCCAGAATGGCAGGAGGCCAGGCCAGAGCTTGGTAACCATATACCACTGTGCCTCATATTTATTTGTCTGACAAATAAATTATTATTTTAATTTCTCTATTGCTGCGTTGAATATTTCATTCCAGCTAAGCGTTAACCACAAGCAGGGTGCTACAAAATCACATAGCGGCAGCGCAGCAGCGGCGGGAGGCCCCATTAGCTAAAGTGGTGCTTCAGGTTAAGAACAGTTTCAGGTTAAGAGCAGACCTCCAGAATGAATTAAGCTTTTAACCCGAGCTACCACTGTATGCTATATGGTAATTTATGGACCTAATTGGTATCTAAAGCCATTTGCACATAACAAAATATGTATTTTATCAAAGTAATTGATATAGAAATGAGCAAACCAGTGATAATTTAGGGAGCAGGCAAGGAGGCAGGGCCCATTACTTACATCATAGGAGCCCACACAACACAAAACACTGTTGCTGTATGTAGGTTTTATTTTATTTGTTTTTTATCTTATATTTTGGAAATGTACATCCAGTTTTTTTACCTTTCAATTTTTTGGGGGCCCCCAAGAGAGTGGGGCCCTAAGCTATAGCTTGTTTAGCTTATACATAAATCCGGCACTGCGTAGGAGTGACGTAGATTAATAGACGTAGAGTGGGGAGTGACCTTAATTGGGAGCACCGCCATTCTGGTTAGATGCTTTATTTTGTCCTTCACTGTGTTTATTAAAGAAACTACGGTAACTGGTAAGAATTCCCTTTCGTTTGATCTGCTCATTTACGGCCATGGGGGTGGAAGCTGATTCCCCAAAGCCTGACGCCAAGGCATGCAACACAGCTGCAAAGGCGGCAACAGCAGGCGATGCATTCTTTGGAAGCCAGATCTGCTGCCCCTGTGGACCCTGCTGCTTGAGGCAGTCTCCTCACCTTGCCTCGTGGGTGGGTCAGCCTGGCTGTGTTACTTGTGAGGAGACCATAAGACTAGGTGTGCAAGCCTATGTGTGCGAGGAGCTTCAGGCTTGAGATGTGGTTCTCGCGAAAAACATAGATACAGTCATACTGTATTCATTGGGATGAATGTGCTTCAGCTTAAATATTTTTGGGTTGTGCTCCATGGAGTGCGTTACTTCCGGGTTTCGCTGCTCGCGCATGTGCAGACGCTCAAAATGAGCGTGGAAGCAGCGAAAGGCAACCCGCGCAGGCGCAGGATGTGAACGGGGCTCCGGAATGGATCCTGTTCGCATCCAGAGGTACCACTGTAGTGACTAACAACCCCCATGCAATGCTTGGGATTTGTGTGTGGAACAGGAGTTCATGAGACTTTGCCCATCAGGTTAATCCCATAATCCCTTCTGGCCCCGCAGAAAATGCTGTTCACTGAGTCATGCTGACATAACACTTATGTTATTGATGTAATTCCCCCTCCTCCCCGCCTTCCCCAAATGTTCTCTGGCCTAATCACTTTCTTAAATTCCACAAACACAATCTCTGTGCTTTGATCAATTATTTAACAGAAAATGATGCATTGAGGTAGAAACTAAATACCATTTAATATGCTCCAGGAATTCTAATTAAGAGGTATCACTGTACTGCTAATGAAAACTTTTAACTTTCCTCCGCTTTCAAGTCTTATTTGAATGCAGATAAGCCAATGTCCATAGACTTCCTTTTAAGAACGGGGCATTATTTTGTCATTTTTAATAGGATCCTTCTTCCTATTTTGCTGACAGTTTTGTCCTTGCCCCTGTATTTGTTTTCTCCCCCCTCTCTCTTTTGCAAATGACTCCCATTCCTGGGTTGTTTGTTCAGTGTCAAGAAGGTTGTTAAACAAACTGAGCATAGCCCTTAAACTAATCAAGGAAAAGTGACACCCTAGATCGGGAACAGTTCAATATTTAAGAAGTTACTCTCCAAACTGATCCGACAATGTAACGTGTTTGGGTGGCTGTGTGTGTGGTGGTCTAGTAAACTGAAATGCCAAGAGCTAGTCGAATCTGACAAAGAAATATCAGTAGAAGCAGCAGTGTGATGGACACTTTGTCTGCCCACACTTGTGTTCTAACTTCTGAAGAAGTCGTTTGGGAAGCACAGATCATAACTGTGAATGTTACTTCTGACCAGAGAACTGGAGACCAGGGTTTGAATTGCCACTTGGCCATGAAGCTCATTGGGTGACCTTGGGCCAGTCATCCTCTCTGTCCAACCTGACTCACAGGGTTGTTGTGAGGATAAAATATGGCAGAAAGGGCAGCAGAACCATGTGTGCTACCTTGAGCTCTTTGGGGTGTGTGTGTGTGAGGTAAATGTGATTAAACAAACAGTAAGCACAAACACACATGGTTCTTCTTTCCCTGCGTCTTTGTAACCTATTAGAAGCTAACTCTTAGGGCTACTTGTTAGAGAGCCGTGATTGTCTGCACCTCCTTAAATATGCACAGGGCAAACCGTTTGCCTCTGTATAACAGTATGGAATACCTCCAAATTTCAAAGAAAATGCAAGGTGAAAACAATAGGCCTGTTTGGCAGGCCAAGAAGCACCCGGTCACAAATGCAGCTCAGATGCATGGAAGGCTTCTGGTTGACTCAAAAGCTTGCTTGATATTTTAGAAAAGTTGATGGAACATGCTGAAATGCAAAGCAAACTGAGAGACTCAAAGATAAGGACAACAATGACTTCAGAAAAGATTGGGAACCTTTTATGATGTATATACAGAAACAATGCATTGAAATGAACTCACTTGCAGGATTCGAGCAATACATTTACAATGGACAAACATAAATAGAAAATATAAATATGAGGTTAAAATGTAAAGAACAGACTGACAAGGTACAACTTTAATTTTAGTACATAAGGCATATAAAATTATAAGCAGAAGGAATAAATATGCTATAAACCAGAAAGGGAAGTTGAGGGAAGTCGGGGGGGGGGGAGTTAATGTAAAATGTGATTTGAATTTTTGATTATGCTAAAAGTTGGTGTAAAAATTTAATACTTTTTTTAAAAAAAAGCTTGCTTGATATTTTGTGACATTTTTGCTTGGGGCATGAAAAAGAAATTGGGGGATTTTTCAGAATGAAACCCTTTTAACCCTTAGCCATGCATGCTCATCTGTAACCTACCTCTTCCTCTTCTTAGCTTATTTAACAGGTTTCCCTTCTGAGAAATGCATGCAGAGGATTGGCAAATAGCTCCCCCAGAAGCTTACTTGGCCCTGCTCTCCTACACCAGTGTTTTAAAGCCATCCAAGGTCACGGCCATTATCTCCTCTTGTGGCAATGAATTCTCTAAGTCAATTATGCATTGAGTGAAAAGTCTCCTATCTTGTGCCGTAACTAACCATAACTGCACCCAGTGAAATGTGTATGTTGGTGGGTTGCCCTAGTATTGCTATTTGTATAAACAAACCAACACTGAATGTAATTTGCAGGACTGTCTTTTATTGGTAATCATAATATTCACAAACTCATAAAATACACATACCACATATTGGAAATCATAACTTTTATTTAACTGGTAAGAGGGATTGATTGTTAAATCACTCTGGAAATGGTAGCTTTGTAAGGGGAATGGGGGTTTCCAAACAACTCTCAGTTCTCTTAACTAACTACAGTTCCCAAGGATTCTTTAAAATACCACTTTAGATGTACAGTACAGATGAGTCCTTGACTATGTGTGCATTAAGATTAAATAAATAAAGAGGAAAAATTAACCAAAACATAATAATCACAGCTTTTATCCTTACTTTCTTTGAATCAAGCGTTTCATTTTAAATTTAGCAGACTTTTTATTTTTCAAAAATAGCCTCTCCTTTTAATTAGGAGAGATACTTAATTGGGTCGATAGGCCCATCCATGAAAAGTGTCATAATTAAAAGAATTCTTCCAGCTTGGCTCGATAAATGACAATCTAACGATGAAGCGAAAACCAAAGAAAAATGTTGAAGAGCTACGGAGATGAGCAGTTTAAAGGGAGAATTCAAATGTATATCAGAATGGGAGATTTTCTGATTATCAACCAAACAAAACAACAGCACACAAAAATAAGTTGTTGTCTTTAAGCATGAGGTGGAATAAGTTCTGCAGCTAATGAACAAAACAGATCTAGTAATACTATGCAGTAATCCTACACACAAGGGAAAGAGATTACAAGGAGGATGATCCCAAATGTTAATAGAACAAGCATTTCTGTTAGCACCCTTCCTCAACCTGGTGCCCTTTTGGACTACAGTTCCCTTCATCCTTGACCACTGGCTGGAGCTGATGGGAGTTGGAGATAATATGCGAGTTAATAATCATTATATTATTTATCTTGGCTCCTTTTCCTGCTGCCTTGGGACATGCAAAAGAAGATGGGCATTTAAAAGTGTTTGAGGAAGAAGAGGTGAAATCCATAGCAGATCCTCCTTCAGTCTTTTGGTAGAGTCCTCTGGGGACAGGCCATGGCTCCGTGATAGAGCATCTTCTCTGCATGCAGAATGTCCCAGGTGGGACTCACTGGCATCTTCAGGTAAAGGTAAAGGTAAAGGGACCCCTGACCAACTCTGGGGTTGCGGCACTCATCTCGCTTTATTGGCCATGGGAGCTGGCGTACAGCTTCCGGCTCATGTGGCCAGCATGACTAAGCCGCTTCAGGTGAACCAGAGCAGCGCACGGAAACGCCGTTTACCTTCCCGCTGGAGTGGTACCTATTTATCTACTTGCACTTTGACGTGTTTTCAAACTGCTAGGTTGGCAGGAGCAGGGACCGAGCAATGGGAGCTCACCCCGTTGTGGGAATTCGAACCGCCGACCTTCTGATCGGCAAGTCCTAGGCTCTGTGGTTTAACCCATGGCCCTTATCTTCAGGTAGGGCTGGGAAAAACTCCTGCCAGAAACTCTGCAAAGCCACTGCCAGTCAATGCAGACAATACTGGTATATATGGACCAATGGTGTCACTCTGTAGAAGGCAGCTTCTGGTTTTCCAATGGGAAACCGTAGGAGCTTTCCTCCTGGTGCAGTTAACAGCCAATAGGGCATTAGATCTGAACCAAGGCAGACAGGACGGGTGGGTGGGTGGACAACGACAATTAAAAACCTCCTCCTGTGTTGTGATCCCAGTTTGGATCCCTCATTCTTTGTGGCTGCAATTTACTTAATACAGTATATAAAATCAAACAGATGCTTATTGTGTTCATGTGGTCCTTCATCTTTCATTTCCCTCGGAACAGGCAGCCTGTGAAGATTGTGTGCTGTTTGTCTGCATTGTCCAGGACGCAGTGCGCTCATGTGAGGATGGGTGCCATTTAGATTTCCCACCGCTAGTGCCAAAATGTTCCAGGCCTGACTCCTGTCCCCTTTCCTCATCATTCAAAAGACACTGATGTGAGGTCAGTAAAAGCATGATGCTATTATTAGTTCTTGTGGTACAGTCTGAAGAGTAAAACCACAGGGAAGTTCCCGGTACAACAGAAACCTGCCTAAAACAATTGGCAGAGAATGACTTTGCAAACCATGGGGCATTCAGATACAGTAGAAATAAAAATCACATGCGATACTTAATTGTTTGCAGGATTTGGGGGCAAACTTTGTCTCTTCTTCCCACCATTTATATTTGTGGAAGAACCTGGTATGTTAAGCCTGTCTGTAATGTGCCCTAATTCCTTAATTGCATTTTCCCCTCCAATTGCCGCATTTAAATTTGTAATGATGATTCAGATTTTACATCCTTCAAAATGAAAAGGGCATTTGGTTGACAAAAAAAGAAAAAAAAGAAAAAGGGAAAAAAAGGGCTGCAGTTTAAGAACTTTAAAAAAAGCACTGGATTAATTCTCTGCCTGCAGCTAAACTTGAGAGTTCATCTCCTAATAGGCTGTTTCAAAGCAGTTAAATTTCTCCCTTTTAGACTAACCATACTGTCTGAACAATATTTTATGCCTGTTCTAAACTATACTAGGCTATAGAGACAACTCAGATGTCAAGACTAGATAGTGCTGTCAAAGTAATTTGTCCTGGATAATAGAGAAGGAGCTGACATGACTGAAATATTCTGAAGACAAAATCATTCTTTGAATGAACATTCACTTTCATTTATTGTTTCCATCACATGGCCCCGATGGCTGACAGTCATTTTCCTTTATTTAAAAGATATTGATGATGGCCTACTCCTATCGGCATACTGTCGGTTGTTTACTGAGTCCACACATGTTGAATTAATGTTGTCAAAGTATTGGGGTTTTAATTGTTTGACATTCTTTTGCAATAGGGTTGCAAAAAGAACAGCTGGAATTTCAATAGAGATGATTATTTGGATTGGATAATCCAACATGAACCTCTCAAGCTTGAACAAGCCTGGTAACTTTTACTTCTGTTGAATGTAACACATAACTTTGATGGAAGGTGACGCTAGGTGAACAGAGCCCATTTGTAATCTGAAATCATGAATCTGCCTGGCTTAAAGGCTGAATTCTGCTGCCTCTCATGTGAGGATTACATCATGATCTTTCCAAAATCCACACTGGGGGCAAAACTTATGCCAATCAAAAGTCACAAAATTGCATGCAAGCTTTTCTCAAAAAGTCACAAAATTGCATGCAAGCTTTTCTCAAGAATCTTATCTTCTGAGAAATTTCAGCTTGAGTCTAGTTTGCCTTTTTGGCTAGCATCTGGGCAGCACATTGAGCATGCAATTAGGATCCTTGCCGCTCCTGTGGCATAGAGGAATATTTTCTGATATTCTCTTGCTATACCTGTGTCCGTTATCCCTAGTAGAAAAACTTCTGTATTTTTCATAAAGTTATACTTAAACATTTTTAAAGCTTGTCATATACTATGTTCCAGAAGCTTTTGATTTTTTCACAGGTCCACCAAACATGTATAAGCGTCCCCTCTGTTTTACCACACCTCCAGCACAGATTTGTTTTCGTCTTATACATTTTAGCTGTTCTTTTTTATCCAACACTGCACTGGCCCTTTGAAGCAGATTGCTCTAGCAATGGTTCAAAGACACTTGATTCCCTTTGTGATCAAGTTAACTGGCAAGTATATTAAGCGTACGGGCTCTGGCTTGTTTTTGTTTTTTGTTTAAGGGGAACTTCCTTATATTTGGAGTCATAGGAAAGAATAAAACAGGACGACAGGGGATTTTTTTTTTTTTAAAGCCCCTATTCTGCATAGCAAACAGCTGACCTTCCAAAAATGATTATTGTGGCTGCTAATGGCATTTTAAAGCTTTTAGCAACTTCTATGCAGACAGCAAGTTGAAATGTACTTAAGGGATATAAAAATTCATTTGGCGAATAAGATGCAGTCCAGATTCCAGTCCTGTAAGTTGTCCAAAGATCTGTGTTTAGGCATAAGGCTTTCAGTGGCTTGTTCTGAAGATAAACAGAACACATTAGCAGAAGACAGAAGAGTCTTCAAAGACTCCCTCGTGAGTGTTTCCAAGGGATTTTGATAGATAGAATGAAGAAAATGACTCCTCCAGTAACATTGCGTTTTGAAAGATAAATATTAGGCAAGTGTCTAATTTACATCGTTTGCATTTGAGGGGAGTAGTGGGAGAGAGGGAGGGCGCAGCGACACTGTCATCTCTAGCCACTAGGCAATAAACCAAAGACAAGCCTTCTTCCTCACCTTTTTAATAACTGCGTTGAAAAGGGGGATGCGGCAGGCCAAGTTTGTCATGTCACAGTGCTACAGAGGGGAAAACATCTGCGGCTCCTTCAAATTCCTCTTCTAAATAACCATTAAAGATAAAGGAGCTCTGGCCTCCATAGGCTCTCATCACCTTAGGGCCAAACCAGATGAGACCAAAGCACATCAGCATGAGCAGGTCTCCTGTCGCTTTCCTCTGTTGTAAAACATGGTGTGTGAGGGCCTGATTTGGATCAGGACTGCATGGAGTGGGAAAGTGTGCTTAACAGTTCCTCCCTGCAAATATTCTCTCTCTCTCTCTCTCTCTCTCTCTCTCTCTCTCTCTCTCACTCACACACACACACACACACACACCGCAAAAAAACTGCCAGTTACCCTTTTAGGAAAAACTTACAGGCACATAAAGCTTGAAGGAAGGTGGTGCAATATTGGGATAGGTTGTCAGGCAATAGAATTTTAGGAATGTGGGAAACAGCCTTATGCCAAGTTAAATCTGAGGGTCCATCTAGCTCAGTAATGTATGCACAGGCTGGCAGATTTCCCCAGTCCTAGAAAGAGATGCCAGGAACAGAACCTTTTGTATGTCTTTCTAGAGCCAGAATGACCTGACTGTCTGAGGTATCCCAGTGCCGGATGTATGCATAGGCTAAGTAGGCTGAAGCCTAGGGCCTCTAAATCAAGAGGGCCTCACCAGCCCGCCTCCTCCTCGGCAGGCAGTCTCCACTCTCCCAAAATTGCAAACCCAAGACTTCATGTGAAGGCAGGGCAACTCAGGCCCAGCAACTGAGACTCAGGGCTAGCCAGTGGGGCCCAATTTGAATCACTGGGGTGCAATAAATTTTTCTTTTGCAGGCCCCCAGTTCATAGCCAAAGTCTGCAAAATCTTATAGATATAAATAAAATCCTGGTGCGGGGGGGGGGGCTTAGGAGCAGCCTGCAGGGCCCAATTTGGCCAAATTGCTCCAATTGCCTTAAGGTCAGCCCTGGTGAGACTGTGCAGGGGTAGGACTGACAAGCCCTGCACCTTCTAGGTCCCTGGTGTCACCATTCAGAGTACAGACTCAAGGACTTGTTATGGAAGTAAAAGGGGGCACTTATTGGAAATCAGTTTTGTCACCTCTCCCCCCACCCCAATCCTGAGACAATGAGTCCAGCCACTTTTTATTCTCAGTCGCATAAGCACTACACTATAGCATGGCCATAAACCTGTACGTTCAATGGCTGAAATATACACCCAATATGTAGCAATGGAGATTTATGTTACTGCTTTATGAAAGAACACTGTGTTTTATGTATTTTGTGAATTACCTAAGAGCCACCAATAGGGAGCTCTAGAATCTGACAGCTAACCAACTGGGTACTACCAAACAGTGACCCCTATTGCTGAAAGCAGGTAACCAGCAGGGAATGCTTCAGCTCTGCCTTTGCACTGTTGACTGAATACCCCCTGCTGTGCAGATAATGGAGAAAGCTCATAAATTGTATCCCTTCTGGAATCCTGGCCAACTCTCTTATGCTGGTGTAAACCCTGGTGCACCAGAAGCCCAGAATCGCAGCAAATAAAACCCGCTCATACGTCAGTGACTGATAAGACTTGTCAACCAGTTCTTTCAAACTCTTCCTAAATTATAAATCTCCAAAATACAGGTCAAAAGAGAACAGGTCTGGGAAGAGCGAGGCATATAATGGGCACCAGTGAAAAGGCCCTGCTCCGTGTAGCTCCTGCCCTGTCATTTGATAGAGTGCCCACTTGCCTCCTTCTTGGCATGGAATACTCTCTATTGGAATCTCCAGGTCTAGTAAAAAGACCATAAGAAGGGAGAGCAGGGACCTTGAAGTTCCCAACAGCTGTTAATTAAGCAAACAAGCAAGCAAGCAAGCAAGCACACAGGTCACCTTTGCCACAGTCAGGACACCTATGTCCTGGCCAGGCCTGCGCCCAATCTTGTTTTCGTACAATCTTGTTTGTTCTCAGTAACCAAAATTATATTATTAACATATACAAGCAGAAAAGTTGTTTTCCTTCATTTGCAATGAATTGTACAAAACAAAGTAGCACTAATAAAGAAAAGTTCCAGGCTGGCAATAGAAAGCAAACTAAAAATGCTTTTGCAGTTAATCAAAACTATCCAGCAATATCAAGTTATAGGAAAACTGATGCTATTAACAGTAATGCTTCTAGTTGGTTAATTGGTTCGGCAACTTCCAGGCACATGGCGTGTGGTGCTAATTATTTCCCCAAAGAGTTAAATGATGACTCATCAGAGGCAGCTACAGTTGCAAATGGCAACAAAATATCTGTGAAAGGAAGAGGAGCAGGTTTGCTCAAGTGTGTTGCAGGTAGAAATACTGTTTGTAATGAAATGAGAGCAGCTTGAATTAACCCTTCTGGAAAAATTTTGAGAATTTAAATTCTAGATTAAAAGTCATTACTTAATTGAGAAGGGGATTGTAACAAAAACATGGGGGCCTAATTGGAATAGTAGAGTGAATAGTAGAGTTATGAGATTCAGGTGAGGGTCAGATGCTTTGTCAATCCCAGCGGGTATATTAGAGGCCTTTGTCCTGGCCAGGCTGTGGTGCATGGAGCCTCTCTGCTGCCTTCCCCTCAGCTGTAGGGCAGCTGAGGGAGAGGTAGTAGGCAGACGCAAGCTCAGGACCACAATACCTCAAGGACCACCTCTTTCCATATGAACCTACCCTGAGGTCATCTTCTGAGGTTCTCCTTCGTGTGCCTCCTCCTCAAGAGGTCCGGAGCGTGGCAACATGAGAACAGGCATTCTCTGCAGTGGAACACTCTCCCCAGGAAAGTTTGCCTAGCACCTTCATCATACACCTTTAGGCGCCAGGCAAAAACATTCCTTTTTAACCAGGCCTTTGGCTGACCTAATCAACATCCCATACCTTTTAAAATGCGGCTCTTTTTTGGGGTGTGTGGTGTTATTGGATTATTGCATTTGTGTCAAAATTGGTTTTATATGCTTAGGCTGTCTTGTACCAGACAGCAACCTGGCTGCTGAATTCTGCGGAAGCTGTAGTAACCATTTTCAAGGGCTGCCCCAATTACAACACAGTAATTTAGCCTAGAAACATAGACAACAGAAGCTCCAGACAGGGCATCTGGGCCACCAGCTGAAGCTGATGGAAGGTGTTCTAGAAGTAAGCCCAAGCTATGTACCTGCTTCTTCAGAGGTAGGATAACCCCATCCATTTGTGTCCTATTATTCATGCCAAGAAAGGTATCTGGTTCTCTTCCCCACCATTTTATCATCACAATAACCCTGTGAGGTAGGCTAGGCTGCAATTTGGAATTCTCTCCCCTAGACAGTTCACTTCTTTTTAAAGCCTGATGATTTTACAGGCATTTTCTTATGGATGTTTTCTGTTGTTTTATGCTTAGAGTGCTTTGTTTTATGTTTCATTAAGCTGTATATAAATCCTGCTAAATAAATTTCCATCCTTATGCCCATGTCGCCTGCTTTGTTGTACGGGTGTCATCTGACATTGCTTGCTATGAGCAGATCCTGCAGAGTTTGTTTTTCTTATCCCTTCCGCCGTTGCCAACTCACATTGAAACATTTTGTGGCGGCTTGCAAAATTGCCGGTTCTGCTCATGCGGATTTGTCAGAAGCCCCATTCATCATAAGCAGGGAGAAAGGAAGAAGGCGCCACAGGAGACAGCTAACTGTCGGAAGCTGGCTGTTCACGGGGACCAGCCCTGGCTTCTGGGAACATCCAGGAACTTGGTTACCTCAGCTTCTCTTTCATCCTAGAGTGGATATAGGACTGTGAAGCTGCTGCCCTGTTAAGGCTGCTGTTACTCCTGTCCTGTCCTCATCAGGGGTGCACATGGCACCATGTGTGGGGCTTTATATTTAGAGCCCAGGAAAAAAAGGGGTAAACGTTTTATATTATACACCTTACCTTGACATGTTCTTGGAAAGCAAAGATAGGGAACCTGAGGCCCGAGGCCCCAAATACAGTGGGACCTCGGGTTAAGTACTTAATTCGTTCTGGAGGTCCGTTCTTAACCTGAAACTGTTCTTAACCTGAAGCACCACTTTAGCTAATGGGGCTTCCTGCTGCCACCACGCTGCTGGAGCATGATTTCTGTTCTCATCCTGAAGCAAAGTTCTTAACCTGAAGCACTATTTCTGGGTTAGCGGAGTCTGTTATCTGAAGCGTATGTAACCTGAAGCGTATGTAACCCGAGGTACCACTGTACTATGCATTTTGTGGTTATTATATTGTACAGTGGTACCTCAGGTTAAATACTTAATTCGTCCCGGAGTTCTGTACTTCACCTGAAACTGTTCTTAACCTGAAGCACCACTTTAGCTAATGGGGCCTCCCGCTGCTGCTGCGCCGCCGGAGCACAATTTTTGTTCTCATCCTGAAGCAAAGTTCTTAACCTGAGGTAATATTTCTGGGTTAGCAGAGTCTGTAACCTGAAGCATATGTAACCTGAAGTGTATGTAACCCGAGGTACCACTGTAATTTTATGTTGTGAACCACCCTGAGATCTGCAGGAGAAGCAAGGTTTACAGTTTTAATGCATAATAAAAATTAAAAAAATGAAAAAATGCAGTTTTCTAGGCCTCTCTATCTGGTCCATGAGACTCTTCCCTGGCTATACCTCCTCCTCAGCTACATTTCCTCTCAGCCAAGCTCCTCACAGCCCTACTTTGCAGTGCTTTTCACCAGCTGAAATCATAGAATCAAAGAATTGTAGAGCTGGATGGGACCTTGAGGATAATCTAGTCTGACTCCCTGCAATACAGGAATATGCAGCTGCCCCTTTTGGCGATCAAACCTGCAACTGTGGTAATGAATTGTGTATCAAGAAGGTGTGGTTTTTTTGTTTTTTAAAAATGTATATAATTAACAATAAATTGCCTATTGAATACTGCATAGATTATAATAATAATAATAGTTGAAATGCTAGTTTGTTGGCTATAAAGAGAATTTGTTTTATTTAAGGCATCTATTTTCTGTTCTCATTCATTTTCTCTTACGTTAACAGGCCAGTTTTGACATAACAGCTCTATCCCATAACCATTCTTTAATGGTAGGTGTTTTGTTCCAAATGACTCATCTAGCTACAACTGTTGTGTTAAAGAGTAGCCAATGTGGCTGCTCCCCTGCCCTCGCCTCCAAGGCACTGTGGGGTGTCAGAAGCTAGGCTGGAGAGAGAAGGGTTCAACCTCCCTTCACTGCGTGCTGCAGTCCAGACGAAAACCGGGCCGCTCTACACCTAGAATTAAATTTTACAAATCTCCTGATGCAGTTGCTAACCCTGCAATTAAGATAATGTCTAGTTTGAACCCAGGGAGGTCCGCCTGGCGCCATCATTTGACATTTTTTCGGCGCTCGTTAAAATTTGTCTCGTCTCCCAGGCATTTGATGGCTCGTAGGGCTTTTATATTGATGGTATGCTTTTGCTTCCAAAGTCTTTGCTGCAGTTTTATTAGGCCTGGTCAATGAACTCTATTTACTGCAATGCACTGTCTGCCCTATCCCACAGTTTTATGTTATGCTTTATGGCAAAGGACCAGATTCAATCCTTGGCATCTCCAGATTTGTCTGGGAGTGTCACCACATCTGTAAACATCTGTAAACCTCAAGAGCTGCTGCCAATCAGTGTAGACAATACTGAGCTAGATGGACCAGTGGTCTGACTAATTATAAGGTGGCTTCCCAAATTCCGATGCTCTTGAAACTGAGTAAGTTACTTGGACTTTTTATGTAGTGAGTGACTAATAAATTGAAAAGAAGATTGGGGGCAGAGCTCAGTGAAAACTGAGAAGCGGAGACTTTGGTGCGAGAGATAGTGTAGTATAATGGTTAGAGCATTAAATCACTTGACAGGGTTGTTTTGAAGATAAACAGAGAGAAAAGAAGGGCCCTACACACACCACTTTGATCTGCAGGATCCAAATGCAATACAAATTAATTAATTGAAAGCATTTAAGATATCATTATGTATTTCCTACTTGCATTACATTTGCTTTGGAGGTGATGATTCAGTGAGTTCTATCAACAAAGCTACACTTCCTCAGCCGGGGAAAAAATCAAGATCTTGCAGTGAGTGCAAAATTATACATCCATTCAAGAATCACGTCAGTTTGTGTGTCAAGTCTGTATTTGGGCTAGTGCCATTTGAAATGACACAATGAGATGTTTGCCATAAATTTCAAGAGTCTGGTAATTATGCTGTGCAATTTAAGTAAATTACATTTTTTTAAAAAAATAATTAAGAAGGCATGAATCAAAACATAATAAGCTTGAGACAATGTAACCGAAACATGAATCAAGACATGACAACGAGACAGCACAAAGTGAAACCTTGGCTTTGTTCATGGGTTCTTACGCAATACACTGGAGCTGCGATTGGTTGTTAATATACGGTGTGCTGGAGGCCATATTTCTCAACTCGCTACACAATACTAGCCAAAACCCCATTTCTTTTTAAAAGTGCGTTTTTGCAAAGGATGCCATTTATTTATAACATGATCCGATGCATGCTTATTCCGCAGCAAGCTCCACAGTGTTCAGTGGGACTTACCCTCAAGTAAGTCTGCACAGGTGCTGCAGGGACGTGGGTGGCGCTGTGGTCTAAACCACAGAGCCTAGGGCTTGCCATTCACAGCGGTTCGAATCCCTGTGACGGGGTGAGCTCCCGTTGTTCGGTCCCGGCTCCTGCCAACCTAGCAGTTCTAAAGCACGTCAAAGTGCAAGTAGATAAATAGGTACCGCTCTGGTGGGAAGGTAAACGGCGTTTCCGTGTGCTGCTCTGGTTTGCCAGAAGTGGCTTAGTCATGCTGGCCACATGACCCGGAAGCTGTCTGCGGACAAACGCCGGCTCCCTTGGCCTATAGAGCGAGATGAGCGCCATAACCCCAGAGTCGTCCGTGACTGGACCTAACGGTCAGGTGTACCTTTACCTTTAAGTCTGCACAGGATCAACATAGGAACACAGGAAAATGCCTAATACTGAGCCAGACCATTGGTCCACCTAGCTCAGCAATCTCTACAGTGACTGGCAGTGGCTCTTCAGGCAGGACTCCAAATTCTCTGACTTCCAGTCTAGGAATGGAGCCTTGAGAGACGTCCTTTTGATCTCTCTAACTAAAAGGCTTTCAAATGCAGTAGTACCTCCGGTTACGTAACCCTCTGGTTATGTAAACTTCGGGATGTGAAAGCGGCAAATCCATAAGTATTTTACCTGCTTTTGTCGTGCGTGCATGCACAGAAGCGGTCCGCAGGTTGCGGAAACCTCGGGATCTGACCAGACCTCGGAACAGATCCCATCCGCAACCGGAGGTACCATTGTACTTGGAAAGCAGCTCTAGATTAACATCAAAGGGTAAGTAAACTTTCTACTGTCTCTTTACAAGAATAATTAAGATAATTCACCATGTCTACCAACACGTGAGCTGCTGAAAGAAAAAACGCGACAGAACATATCCCTGAAAAAAACATGGCTGATGCGAAAAAAGCTGACTCAGAGGCTACCAAGCATAAACAGACAGACCCAAATACAGCTGTTTTACAAGATATCATGGCCCAGCGTCAAACCCTAAACCATATACAAGACCAGCTGAAACTGCCCACTCAACCTTAGTTTGACATAGAACATGTTTTCAAAATCCCAGTGAAAAGGCGAAGAACGGGGGCTCCCTCTGATGCAGTAATTGTCAGGTTTGTGCGTGTTCAAGATAAAGATGCACTCTTATGCAAATTCCGCCAAAAACCAATGAAAGCCCCGGTGAAGTGGGAAAAGAAGAATATTTCTCTCCTTCTGGACTTTTCCAAGGATGTGATTCAAGCACGCTCTAAATTTGTTAAAGCAAAAGCCCTTGCTAGGGCAAAGAATGTGAAATACTACATTCAGTTCCCGGGAAAGTTTTGTATTCAGTATTCAGGTCAAACTCACAAATTCAACCAGCCAGATTTTGCAGAGGCATTTCTCATTAAAATTGGTTCCCACCCTGGAACTGAAGCTTTTAATGACTCCCTTAACTAACTAATAAGAGGATACACTGTTGAAGATATTATTTTGCCAGTCTGGGTGTTCCGCCAATAGATTGGAGTGTAAGCAGTCAGCAGTGAAAAACAACAACAAGAGAACGTTTTATATCACCTGTTTATCAACTAGTGAAGCAGCAAAAGTCACCACTGCTTTTTGAATAAAAATATTAACAAGTCAGAGTCAAGCTTTTAGGAAAGAAGGAGGAGGAAATGGTGAGCTCAGCTCATCCTGGAAGTAATGATTTTTCTTTTACTTTTTCCATTTGGATTATTTTTTCTGTTTTTATTTTTCTTTTAAAAACTGGTTAAGTTGAATAATCTGTTTTTTGTTTTCACTGGGATTTTGAAAACATGTAACACTTTATGTAACACTTATGTGGTAGGAGATTTTTCTCTGTCTTCTTATTTTGTTCTGTTTTTTTCTTCAGTTTTTTATTCTTTATTCTCCCCCCCCTTTTCAAAAATAATAATAATAATGAAATTGCTTGGTTATGACTATTATTATGTATACAAAGCCAAATTATATAAATAGATAAGTGCAGTGCTTTTTTTTCTTTTTAAAAAATGTTTAGGGATACTCTCATTTTCCTACTCATTTTGAAATACTGCCTCTCAATGAGGCCAAACTTAGATTCACAAAATGTTTAGGGGTATGCGTACCCCAGCGTCCCTCCAGGAAAAAGCACTGGATAAGTGTAAGGTATTTAAGGTGCATATACAAGAAACCTTGTAACAATGAATGTTGGATTTATGACCAAGATAAGAGAGGCCAAAAGGAAATTAATAATACAATATGAAGTTAGTTAGTTTAGATGTAAAAGGGCTGAGAGATTCCTAAAAAAACACTGAGTAATTCTGCAATACTTAAAATCTTTAAATACTGATATTGCTTTTTTACAAGAGACACATTTGTTGGAACAAGACAAAAAGGTGTTAATGAAGGATTGGGTGGGAAAGGTATATACTACAAATTATACTTCTAGTGCTAGAGGTTATGCTATCTTGATATGAAAAGGATTGAGGGTGGATATGCAACAAGTTATTAGTGCTGAAAATGGACGCTATTTAATTTTGTGTGTGAAAATTGCTGAAATGGTAATGTAATGGTTCTAGGGGTTGCTCGTGCGTAAATCGGCACCACGCTTGGCTGAGTTACCTGGGTGAACCCTTTCTGTCCGGACAACCACTCATCCGTGGCTGTCTCAGTCACTGGCAGAATCCGTCAGTGGGCATTTCTTGAACTTCTTCCAGCAAAGAAGCTCTTTGACGCCTAGTCTCCGCCTACTCCCCCTGCGCGGAAGCCTTCTGCGCAGGGAGGGTGTGGGCAGCGGAGGACCCGTGCTCTCCCCGCTGGTCTCCGGCGAGGAGTCATGGAGCCACCTCGCCAATTCCCCCATCTGCCCCCCTTCTCCACTAGTGTTACGCTGATTTCCTTCCCCAGAAGATGGGCTGCTTCTCTCCCTCCCGGTACGCTCTCCGGAATCCCTCTGGAGCCCTCCCTCTCCCTCTGGCTCCCTGACAGGTAATAATGTTGATTAATACATATGGGCCAAATGTAGATCCCCAAAAATACGTTTTTTCAATGTTTTAGTCATCTGAGTCAAAGTACATAGGATAAACTTATAATAGGAGGTGATTTCAATGAAATAATTGATCCTAACCTGGATAGAAACACACCTCCACGAAAAAAATGATTCATTAGTTAGAGAAACTCTAAAAAAGTACATGCATGAGTTGAATCTGGTTGACCCTTGCACTTAGGGCATCCTACCGAAAGGAAGTTTACGTTCTATAGTCAAGTACATAAAAATTGTCTTTGGTTGGATATTTTATTAATAACAGCGCCCTTGTACCATCAAATCCAGGTATAAGATGCTGGAGAAATTAAACCAGTGTAAATTACCCCTGTTCCAAATTCTGTTCAGGAGTGGGGCTACTGCCAGCAGGTTCCCCCCCATTCCACCTGGATCCCCCCTTCTTGTTGATATTTACTGTATGTAAACTTATTTGTTAACATAACATTCCATACCTTAACCCACTTAAGTTTCTGTGTTGTACCTTGCTCTGCTTCCAGAAGCTTGCCAATAAAATGTGTGTTGGGATCAGATTATTCCCCACCCACCCCATAACCCAGTGGCATAATTATAGGGTTTAATAAGACCCTATGAAACAGTCACAGCATTTCCCCAAAAGAGCTGAATTTTAACACAGACCTATCAAATATATATGTACCTCTGCCATTTGAATTTAAAGCTGGGTTCAGTTAGATCTTCTTTCATCAAAATACTGTAAGTTTCAGACATCACCCTTCTGTAAAAGGATGTTTTAAGATTTCCGCCAATCTTAATCAGACTTGCATTGATATTGCCTTTCTTTTGTACATTCTGTAAGGATCTCATTATTTGAACATATGGGGTATGATGTTTGAACATAATGTCTTCAGTGCTAGTCCTACTCAGAGTACAACCACTGAAAATAATAGGCATGACTAACTTAGGTCCATTAATTTTAATGAGTCTATTTGGGCTATAATTTAGTTCAGTACAAACTACTCAAAACAAGGAAATACTACATTTGGAAACATGTGCCTAACATCACCATATTTTAAAATGTGTCCACCTTTCATAAAGTCAACAAGCTTGGACATATTATTTTCAACCATATATAATCCCCCTCTCCCCAATTCTCTCATCTGCTGAATCCCAGAATTAAAAACCCAAAGGCGATATATCTGGGACCAAATTCTACCAAAACAATTTCCATGTGTTAGTTATTACTTCCTGTGTGGGATTGTTTCCTGATACCTTTTCTTTAGCTTTCCTTAACCAAATCTATCCTGATAGATTGCTGTTCCACCACCCAAGCTGATGTTTCCATGGAATTGTGTAAGGCACTGCCGAACTTCCACTGGCATATTTTGCTTCACAATTTTAGCTTTAATACAAGAGTTTTATTCTTCCAACCAAATCTGCTAATACACAACATTTTAACATTGCTTGCGTTGCCATCAATGGTTAAAAGAAGAATTTTAAAAACCTGGAAAGGGTTTTCCTTTTCATTTTAGTTGTAGAGTTTCTTGAGTCAACTCTTCCACTATGCAAAAGCACATTCCTGCTTGGTTGGAGGTGATTCTCAGTCATCACAGGCTACCAAAGCAAATGGCTACCAGCATGGTCTATTGCACAGACCTTTGCTTGGATGAGAGATTTAGAGGGGAAGAGTTACCATAGCTTAGCTTCACCCCCCCACTCAAAATAAAGCACAGGCCACAGTCTCATGCACTGTTACACACATACCAATCTTGGAGAGGTAAGAGATCTCAAGAGTCTCAGGGCATGCCTTGGGTACACTTTGATAAGAACAAAGGTCAGTGGGAGCTTGTGGTGTCTTTGTGATATATGGTTTCATTTACACACCCATACAGGCTGAGCGTTCACACTTCAACAGATCTTGCTCCTCTGTTTGCAATAACTAACCCAAGCTATTAGTTTGGATTCTAGCAGAGAGCAAATCAGGCCTTTGTGTATTTCCACCTTCAGCCAAAGAAAAGGCTTCTTCTTCCACACTCCCCACCGCTGGGCAACCGAGTCCTGATTCCCAAATGACTCTCTACTTCCAGCACAGGCCATGTTTTCAGGGTTGCTGACCACTCTGCCAGAGCCATCAAGACAATCTCCAGAAATTCTGCTGGTTCTGTTAACCCTCTCATGACCCACAACCAAGAATGACAGGACTGTCAGGAGCCCCTCAGATGGGATCTACACAAATCCCCTCACCCTTTGGGTGGGAAGGCAACCTTTGGGTTGAGTGCCATTGGCCTGAAACACCATATATTTAAAGATATTGATGAGAATGAACAGTACACTTATAAGGAGAGTAAATGGACTTGGGTGGAATCTACACACATATTTAAAAAGCTGTGAAAATGCTTTCTTAAAAAATGTTTTGAAAACTATATTGAATTTGCCATAGCTCACTGTCACCATCTAGTGTCACATTTTTATACTGCACGTTATGACACATTTAAAATACTTTTTTTGCAGCTGTATAGCTGAGTCTTGAGACTTAACTAGGAAATAAATGTGCACAGGGCCATATGCATATCACTTCCAAATGCCATCTGCGTGCAAAATAAGACTGTAGGTAGTCCTAAGCACAAACATGGGGAGTAAGTCCCACTGAAATCAATGGAGCTTACATCTTGGTAAACATCCTTAGGATCATGCTGCATATCAGTGCAGGAATAACTTGTGTGTTAGTATTTGAGTTGAATGCTGGCAGAAGCTAAAATGAAACAGAATCCCTGTTGGAGGAACACACTTTCCCTAGGTACAGTCACACTGGGACTGGGTTTGGGAAAACAAGAAAGCAAATATTTATTACTGGAAATGCAGGTTGATAGGAAGGATCTTTAGTTCTATCTATGATAGGACTAAGCAGCCATGAGTGGTGTTTGCTCTTGCATCTGAAGATCCAAAATTTGCCTGCTCTCAGGAGGAAGGCATGCAGAAGGAAGAAAAAAGGGAAAGGAAGTAGAAGTGAGGTCATTGACATTGAGAGGATAGGTCTAACACAGGGGTAGGCAACCTAAGACTTGGAGGCTGGATGTGGCCCAGTCACCTTCTTAATCTGGCCTGTGGACGGTCCGGGAATCAGCATGTTTTTACATGAGTAGAATGTGTGTTTTATTTAAAATGTATCTCTGGGTTATTTGTGGGGCATAGGAATTCGTTCATTCTACCCCTCAAGATATAGTCTGGCCCACCACATGGTCTGAGGGACAGTGGACCAGCCCACGGTTGAAAAATGTTGCTGACCCCTGGACTCTTAACACCTAAAGAAGATCAAGAGAGATCAGCAAAAAGGACAGTTTAGGAGGCTTGAAAGTTCCCCTCTCTATCTAGCCTTTCTCATGCAGATACAGCAGCCCACAGTACAAGGTGAGTCACATCCCAGCACTTCCAACATTGTGCTGTATACTGAATCATTTGTTAACTTAAACTGTGGAATCTCTACAATTTGTGGGTCAATTTTAGTGATGATACACCACTTAAAGCAGTGGCAAAGATATAAAATAGATGCTAACTACATTTACAATGTTGTTCCATTTCAAAGAAACCCCAAATTAACAGTGGTGCCATTTATCAGAACATCTGGCTATCTTGATGTACTGTATTGGATTTATCTTTCTCCAGGTCATTTGTACACATGTGATTATATAAGAGTTGCACCGATGAGCTACTCTGATACCTGCCTGTGTATTTTCTATCCCCAAATAGGGCAGGATTTCTCCCTCTCTCCTTTCTATTGTTCCAAGTTAGCTGCTGCTGTCATTTGCATCCGTCTCAATCCAATGTGTTATTCTTACCAAATCTTGTACGAATCCCCTCGAGGGCTCGCAGCTGATAACAGAAAAGAAACTCCTTTATGTTCATAATGATGAAACAAAGCATCAAGTCATTGGAGTTGATTTTACCCAAGACACTCTCTGAATTATTTGCCCTCTCGCAGCTGTCATGGGCTTGAAGCTTTCAAAAGCCCATTTTGTTCTTGCTCTTAGCTGTTTCATTGTCAAAGGCATGTGCTTTACTCTTGGGTTTGCCTTGTGAAGCTCAAAGAAGATGGAAGTTACGCAGCTTCTCAAAGTTAAACAAAAACCCAGCCGGTTAATTAACTTCCCTGATTTTATGCAGCAAATGTTGCGATCTCCTTTTCCCCAACTTATTTCAAATTGTGCTTTCATGCTGCAGAGGGACAGCTTCAAAATATTTGTGTGTGGGGGGAGGGAATGACAAGAGCAAGTCCACAAACTTCCAGGCTTCCAGGTGTGATGTGGCAAGGGGGTTAAACCTTCTTGCCACATACAGTGCTAATATCAAGCTGCACATGCAAGAGTTCAGGCCCTGTGGAGGACTGTGGAGGCTGGTCCATTAGGCAAGTGGGGTGCTGCCCTACCAAGCTCAGCCCCTGTCTCCAGTCAGCCTCCACCTGCCTACCTCCTTACTTAAGTACCAGTCTAGGAGGTAGCACTGGCTGTCAGCCTCCTCCTCCTGTCAGTGTTGCCTTTGTACATTGGTAGGCAAACTAAGGCCCAGGGGCTGGATCCGGCCCAATCGCCTGTGGGCAGTCCAGGAATCAGCATGTTTTTACATGAGTAGAATGTGTCCTTTTATTTAAAATGCATCTCTGGGTTATTTGTGGGGCCTGCCTGGTGTTTTTACATGAGTAGAATGTGTGCTTTTATTTAAAATGCATCTCTGGGTTATTTGTGGGGCCTGCCTGGTGTTCTTACATGAGTAGAATGTGTCCTTTTATTTAAAATGCATCTCTGGGTTATTTGTGGGGCCTGCCTGGTGTTCTTACATGAGTAGAATGTGTCCTTTTATTTAAAATGCATCTCTGGGCTATTTGTGGGGCATAGGAATTCATTCGTCCCCCCCCCCAAAAAAAAATAGTCCGGCCCCCCACAAGGTCTGAGGGACAGTGGACCGGCCCCCTGCTGAAAAAGTTTGCTGACCCCTGCTGGCTTTGTAGAACTCAACAGGAAGGAAGATGGGAAGAAAATCAGAAGTAGCCAGCAACTTATACCTTCCTGCCAGCCATTTACTCTGCTGCCACCTACTGTTGGCCTCCCTACGCAACTATCATTACCCAACCATGAATTTCTTCTGTGGACATTGCATATATACCAGTGTAGACTGTGTACCTAGGAAACTGCCTTTTACTGGATCAGAACATTGACCTATCTAGTTCATAACTGACTACACTAGGCTCCCCCATGCCAGCTAGAGGTTGTTGGTCTACAACTCCCATCAGCCACAGCCAACATGGGCAGAGGTCAAAGATTCTGGGAGCTGTATTCTAGCAACATCTGGAAGTCACCAGGTTGGGGAAGGCTGGTCTGCACTGACTGGCAGCAGTTGTCCCGGGTGTCTTTCTCAGCTCTTAAGATGCCAAGGACTAAATCCGGGGTCCTCAACATGTGAGGAATGTGCTGTACCACTGGACTTTGCTCTGCTTCCAGGATGACTTCTTTTAAAAGGAAGAATTAAAGAGCATTCTAAAATGTGTGGACAGTGCATTTCATTTCTAGGCAGAACTGAGCCTTGGTGCCTTTCAGGTTTTGAAATTAAAACATGGGCCTGGCATGGAGGACATAATACAATAATGGAGATTTAAAGCATAGAAAAGAAACATCTCCTTCTGTAGGTCGGCACTGCCTGCAGGTATGTGCATGGATACAGCCTGGGCTCTAATTTGTCACCAGGTTCCTCCTCCTCTACAATTGTTCAGAAGAGATTATGTGGGCTTAGAAGGATGGAGCCTGCACTAGATGGAGCCGAATGATTTCTAAACCAAGGACACACAGCCGTTGACAGGATTCATCTAGGAACCGAAATCTGATTAATGATACAAAATTTAGGTCAGGTGGATTGATTCTGAAAAGAGATCTAATGAATCAAGGTCACTCGACTGTTTTTTTAAACTTTGTACTCAGAAATGTCAAGACACTGTACTTCCCTTACTTTATACCTGGCATGTAATGATTCTCTCCAAAAATCATAACCCATCACACATTTTCCGTTCAGGAATATCAATCAGCACCGGGCACATAACTGTTTTGTCCAAAGCGCTCTTAGTCATTTCACTTTCCACTCCAGTTACAAGCAAAGCCCTGTGACATCCTAAACTGCCTTTTGACATGTAATCATGAGATGCTATTAGAACATCTCATTCTGCTTTGCTTCCATTGCCTCCACATAAAACCCAATTGTTTCTTTCTCTCTCTTTCTCTCACTTTCTCTCAATTAAGCCAATTGTTCCTACTGTTCTTTTACGAATTCAGTGTAAGTCTTGCTGTGCTCAGTAGCTGGAGGCAGAGTTATCTTGGTTTTCTTGCCATAAAATTGCCCTTAATGCAGGAATGGCAAAACAGAAATCTAATTTGATATATTTTCATTGCTTAATGATGAGGATTGACTATTAGGACTTTTTTTTTTTTAAAAAAAAGGCTCTCTCTCCAAATACATTTATATTGATATATGAGAAAATGAACAACAATGCAGCTACATGATTGTCATAAAAATTGTTTCCTAGTTTAAATTACCCGGAACTCCTGGAATTTGTTCTCACAGTTGATATTGCAGGGGTTGTTCTGTTGCTAAAAGTGCCTTCCCCAGTTCCAAGTCATTTTATGACAAATTGACACTGAGCCTTTTTCCTATCTTCCTCAGCTAAGCAAACCCTATGCCCAACTCCTGCATTATCTGTCCTGTCTTAATTATGATGAAAGCAAAAAATGGAGAAATTTGTTCTAGATTTAACAAGTTCCTTGGCTCTTAGCAGTCTGTTGAAGGACACAGCGAGGGAGAGATATAAATAGAGCCATTCAGAAATCAGAATTATGATGAAAGGACCCATTAGCTAATTGGCCATTTTGCTGTTAGACAAATACTACATTGATTATCTGATTAAAACTTATATATATATATGAACAATAGTCCTAGTCAACCTATTTACTTATGTCTACATGCCAGCTTAGATCCATAAGCTCTAGTTGACCATAGGAGGCACTGCAGGGGACAGAGAATTTACAGAATATTGTGGCAGAGTAAAATTTTTGGCCATCTTGTTGACTTGCTGGAACTCAAGCCTCAGATCTATTAAATACTTTGGGTTGCATCCAACAGAGTTATCCCATCAGTGCAAGGACTTCCTCCATGCAACTGAACATTCTCTCCTCTGCCCCATGTTTTTCACCTTGCCACTTTCAATGCAAAAGGGCAGCACACTCAAAATAGAGTGCGACTGGACACAGGGAATGAGGCAATATCAGGTCTATGTCATGCATCTTTCACCTTTGAATATTCAAATGTGGACCAGGAGACGGTGACATAAGGTTCCCTCCCCCATATTGTCTTGTGACAGTGACCTAAGTGCTCAGTTAGCTTCTGCAGAGTTCAGACACCAAATGGAGAAGGAAAAAAAATCAAGATCCCATTACTTCAATTTTACAGCTTTAGTAGGAAAACAGTATGGCAAGTTGAGCTCCGAGCTTCAGTTGCATCTCCAGTACCCCAGGCAGGCAGCCTTCTGTTAGCTACAATAAATTTCATTTAGCCTTTGTTTACATTTGGCAGGACCTGTAGACATATGGCCAAAAATATCTCAGTCGCTGGAGGCAGACAGCACCAAAGAGGTGATAAAACCCAGTTCAGCTACTTGGTTAACAGAAACAATGGCATTGCATGGAGGGCAATTCTTAAAGAAACTTGCTCATTAAGCAAAGTTTGTGTCTGTGTGTGTGTCAACCTTTACACTTGTGTAAAGCACCAAATAAAGAGAGGGGAATGCTTTCGTTTTTATCTCCCCAGTGATGACTACTTTTGCAGTTGTCTTGGAGCCAGTAGACACCAGCCAAATGATGGTGGATTTGAACAATCAGATGGCTGGAGACAGACAGTTATTTAAGAGAGCTGAAGGTGTTATGGCAGATGCATCACTTCCTGTGATGTGCTTATGCATTTCTATTGCCCCACAGCCTTCTCTGGTTGAGCAGATTTTTCAGGTTTTTAAAGCCCTGCAAAGTCTGACATAGGGATACGTGCATACGCACACCGGGATCCAGGATGGCTCCATCCTGCCAAAATCAGCTCTCTGAAACAGATAACCTCTCTCCAGACATGCTGGATGCTTTAAACCTGACCATGTAAAACTGGAGATGGGGATCCTGTGATCCTCCAGATGTTGTTAGGTTTCAACTCCCATCATTCTTGATTATTGGCTGTGCTGTCTGGGGCTGATGGGAGTTGGAGTCAAACCATGCCTGAAGGGCCACAGGTACCCCATTCCTGATTAAGTTGACTACTCCACTGGGTGGAGCAGATCGCCACTTGGAACCTCTCAACTTTCCTTCCCATGCTGTTGGAAAACCTACTTGGGGGGAACAGTTTCTTGCTGCATGATAAGATTGAATGTTCTTATTGGTGAACCACTATACCTAAGCAGCTCTGAACATGGAAAAGTTTCTGTGCAGGTTAAAGTGTTTGCCATATGATTGTCATTTGGACCCGTCCTCTCTTCCTGCCGTTGGCATTCAGACAGTAAGTTCTTTGGGGCAGTTTTGTTACGTATGTTCCTTTGTAAAACCCAATCTCTGTTGATAGGACTGTTTAAATGACAAGATTGCTGAAGGAACTGCAATGCTAAACACACTCACTAATGAGTAAAACCAATTGAATTCAGTGTGGCTTCCTGCATCTGAATCAGGGTGATTAGGGCTATGTTGTTACTGATTCTGCTTGCCACTGTGGGAACAGAATGCTGGGATCGACAGGCCGCCGGTCTGATCTAGCAGAGCTTTTCTTATGTTCTTAACTCTGTAAAGCGGCCCTGAACTTCCTGAGGCACACAAAAGGTAGAGGGCAATGTGTCCAGAAGATCCAGAATCAGGAATGCAGAACTGTTGATACTTGAATATGTAAATACATGCTTATTGGGCAACTAGGTAGTAACCTTCTAAGCTGCTGTCATTCTCATTCTCTTGGCTGAATTGTTCTATTTATTGTCAAATCAGCACCAAGCACATGTGTTCCCCTGCCCAATGAGCAGGTACAGGATTGTCTCTTTTGCAAACTGTCAGCCTTTGTTACCAGCAATTGAAATGAAGGCGGCTTTGGTAAAAAACATACCAAAAAAACAGTCTAAAAGCTATCTATCCAAATAGGCTCACTCAGAAGGGCTTGCTGCAGATTTGTACAAAGACATCCAAGAGGCTGTGTGTGTGTGTGTGTGTGTGTGTGTAGAACAGAGATAAATTCCATCCAATAACTGGCAAACAAACAGTGTTGGCTATAAAGAAAGGGATTTGTGGTATGTTCCTAAAGTGTGTATTCAACATTAATTGGGGGCACAGGTGGCAGCAAAGTGCAATTTCATGCAAAGCTAGTATTCTGGCTATTTATTTTTCTCCTTGTTGCTTCTCTCTTTGGAATGTTGTCCTGTGGTGTGTTCTTTAAAAAAGGCTGTTTGGGGGGGCATGTTTCCTGGGTTACATTACTTGAGGACTTGAATGTTTGCTGAGTCAGAGCAGAACAAGTTACCTGCTCCTTCTAGACAAGTGCCTTCCCACCCAGGGCAGTCTGTCTCCTCACTGCCTGGATGTGAGAACTTGCAACATGTAACATCTCTGTCTTTTCAGGGTTCAGGTTCAGTTTATTGACCCACATCCAACACATTACTGCTTCCAACACCTCAGCCTCCTCTCTTGATTCAGTTGGAACACAGAGATAGTGCTGTTGATGGCATTTCACTCCAAATCCAAAGGTAAAGGTAAAGGACCCCTGACAGTTAAGTCCAGTCGCGAACAACTCTGGGGCGGGGGCGCTCATCTCACTTTACTGGCCGAGGGGTCAATGTTTGTCCACAGACAGGTTTTCCGGGTCATGTGGCCAGCATGACTAAGCCGCTTCTGGCGAAACCAGGGCAGCACATGGAAACGCTGTTTACCTTCCCGCCGGAGCAGTACCTATTTATCTACTTGCACTTTGACGTGCTTTCGAACTCCTAGGTTGGCAGGAGCTGGGACTCACCCCATTGCAGGGATTCGAACTGCCAACCTTCCGATCGGCAAGCCCTCGGCTCAGTGGTTTAGACCACAGTGCCACCAAATGAAAAGCAAAAATTTCCTTGTATTGCAAGTTGATCTGGGGTGGTTCTACACACGGGGGGTGGTGGGATGCTATAAATAAGTCAGAAATCAAATTGTTATAACAAAAGAAGAAGAAAAAACCCTATGTAAAAACGCTATAGAAAGGTTTTGTGCTCTCTGGCACCATCTGGTGTTGCATGTTTATAACACGTTCAAATCACTGTTTTCTGACTAATGTAGCTGAGTCCCATGGTCTTCTTTGAATATGGTAAGTAGACCCAGACTTGGATTACATTGTATATGCTGATTTGTAATAGTGCTTATTTTTAGAAATGCTAGATGCTTGCAAATCTTGAAAGGTGGCTATGTTCAGTTTTCATACTGGAAAGTGCAGATTTGATGTTGCTGTTGGCTCAGTCCTTCCTGGTTTCCGCAGAGGGTGGTTCATTAGAGCACTGCCCCACAAACCTTCGTCTACCCTCAGCGAGCCCGTGCCTTCCTACCTTCTTAGTTACAATCAGTCAGTCAGTCAGGGAACAGCTTTGCCCATCATTCATTTTGGCTCCCCCTACTGTTGGCTTCCACTCTATTAGTCCCACTGGGCACTAGTCACCACTGCTTGTAGTGGAGAGATTTTCAAAGCTGTGTAGATTCGTTCCAACATTTATTGACTATTGCAGCATTTGACTCTCCCACTTGTGTCTTTAAAAGTCCGTAAATGATTGGATTTTTCAGACATATGGCAAAGAACTGCTCATACCTTTGAGCTTGTGAAAGACTCTTCCAACTGCCAAAAACAGAAGCAAGATTTCTGAGTGTTGGCTCCAAGGCAAAAGTCATGTCTGGTTATGAGGAATCTGAGTTGAGTGCTTCTCCTGGAGATATTCTGTTTCTTCTAGTCCAAGAAAGAGTTGCTGGAGGTGATCCTGTTGGCATTTCTGCATTCATTGGTTAAGCAAATCCCTCACCCAAGATAAGATGTTATTTTTATGATGATTTGTTAGAACACAAATGAAGCCCCTCTCCCCTAAAACAGAAGCTATTTATCTCATACTTTTATTGTCATCTTGGATTGTTTTTTCTTTTTCTTTAAAAAAAGAGAAAGCTAATAAAAACAATTTAAAGGCAAGAAAAGAAAGAAAGAAAGAAAGCTAAGCTGTTGGTTACTGCTGTTGGTTAATGCTAGAGAAAATAAGATACAAAACAGAGAAGCTGGTAACTTTTGTGGGATCAGTTACTGTTAGTAGCTTCCACGTTATGCAAATTCTTCAGGTCAGTTCACTCATGTACACCAATTGATTCCCCAGGTGTCTGTTTGCATGGCTGGATGGCTAACCGTTGGAAGACCAATGTAATCCCATTAGGAACCTATGAAACTTCCTTGTACTGTCAGACCAATGCTCCACCCATCTTCAAATTGTCAACATAGAATGGAAGCAGCTAACCATGGTCTATATCCTATATCAGAAGAGTCAATACTGGACAGTCTACCCCTCCAGGGTGGGGAACACATATTTGCATGATGGGATTCTTCTCACTGCACTTGTGGAAAAAACCCACCTTCTTGGACCTGGAGGTTTATGCCAACTGCCACCCAGTCACAAATACCCTCATTTTAGGCAAGGTGCTCAAGCAACAGTAGAAGTTCAGTAGCAAGTGCTCTTGGATGAAGCTGATTATTTTGATCTATTTCAACCTGGGTTCAGGGGACAGGATCAGCCTTACTTACCCTGATGGATGACCTTTTGTGGGTGAGGGATGGGGGACTGTAACCCTGTGGCTTGTTCTCAGTCTCAGAGCAGCCTTTGGCACCATTGACCATCATATTTTCCATGCCATCTCCATGAATTGATGGCACTTTGATGGTGGTTCCATTCATACCTACAGGTTTTGTTCCAGATTATAGTGTTGGGCCACTGGCAGTTGAACAGCAAGGTGCCCAAAGTCATTCTCTTGTCTCCAATGCTATTCATCATCAATATGAAGCCATTGGGAATACTCATGGGGAGATTTGGATCACCCAGCTCTACTACTTTATATTATCTGAAATAGAAGAGGGCATGCACATCCCAAATCAGTGGCTGGATGCAGTCATGGGATGGATGAAGGCTAATAAACTGATACTGAATCCTGACAAGATAGAGAACCTGTGAGTGGTAGCTCCTGGGTCTGAGGAATGGGTTGTTCTGGGTGGGGTCATACTCTCCCTGAAGGAACAGGTATGCAGTCCAGGAGTGCTCATAGAGTCAACTCTGTCACTGGAGACCCAGGCGTTGAGCAGTATATAATTAATAATATAATTAATAATAATAATAATAAATAGTCAAATAACATATTGACCTAAAGCAAACTGCAGCAGTGGGAGTGCACATCATTCTACTAAGTGTCTTGCTCCCTAGTATTTTTGGTTGTTGCAGGGGGTGGGGGAAGGTTCTTGCCTATAAAGTTTTGCTTAGCCAGTTGGTAATCCCATTCCATGAATACCTAATAGGGGGGAAACAAATGAGGCTCACTTTCTGCCAGCCGTGCTGGAGTTGCTCATTCTGTTGCCAACCCAGGGAACCCTGTCCAAAATACTTGGCAGATTATTATTTCTCCTGTATATTAAGAATGGGCAGTTGTTGTTGTTTAGTCGTTTAGTCGTGTCCGACTCTTCGTGACCCCATGGACCAGAGAACGCCAGGCACTCCTGTCCTCCACTGCCCCCCGCAGCTTGGTCAGACTCATGCTGGTAACCTCGAAAACAGTAGTATAAGAATGGGCAGTAGTATTTCACAAATGAAGGGTATACCAGGTCAGGGAGGGAAAAAGAAGAACCTATCCCTTCCCTTGCCCCAAACTTTTATTCATACGTATGACCAAGCCCATTAATTTTGAAGTTCAGTATGTGTTGTGACTCCACTTTCTCCTCCGCCCTGTTCCCCAATCTTCTCTCTTTGTGTCTATCATTTTGCTTAGGTCTTCCTTTTCTTTAGAAAGGTGCAGCAGGTCAGAGCGTGCTCTGGAAATCCTCCTGTCACTGTTTGCAGAGGAAGACTATGGCCTCCAATAGTGCCATGGGTGTCAATGGGCAGACAGCACACTGATCAACAGCAGAAAGCATGACCCCCTGACACCGTGGAAGAAGCAGGAAGAGTGAGTGGAGAGGTATTAGAAAGCATGAGCTGCACATTTAGCCCTGGCAAAATTTGGGAATGGGAAGAATCCTCTGGTCTCACCTATCTCAGAAGTCCTGTGGTTGGACTTGGTTGCAAGTTGCTTTGGGCTGCCTTGGGCAACATATACTAACTAATTTAATTAACAACAACAATAACCTTTGAGTATGTGTAAGCAATCCTCCCCCCTCAAAAAAATAAGAATCAAATGATGATAGTTTGTTTGGCACGATGGTACTTAATCAACAAACACCTTTGATCCGATCCCTAAACCCTTAAAAGGGGAAAGTGGGCAGAGCAATGGATGTGACTCTTTCCTTTGTACCATAAGCTCCATGTCAGCCGCACAAAGGCAGAGGGTTCAATACACTATACAGACGCCTCTCTCCATCTTACGTCTAGGCAAGCAAGAGATATCACAGTTCAAGGATGCATTCCAGCCAGATAAAAGCACATGAGGAGGTTGTAGAGCAGGGATGGTGAGGGGCCAGATAGGGTTCTCCACCTGTGGTTCTCCACTCCTAAAGGGTGTTTAAGCAACACATGGTCCACCACCTTTCTGCAAACTGCAATGCTTGTGCAAGCAACTAACAAAATGATATTCATCCGACAGTTACATGGAACCTTGTAGCTGCTGTCTGAAGAGGCAACTTTGCATTCACTCGGCTGTTATATGGATTCTTCTGGGGGCATGCAGAGCAAAATAAAGCCCTGGAGAAGTAAATATAAGGAGCTAAGCCACCTGTAATGATGAGGAGCAAAGGGTCCAGTTGGTTATTAGGGTGGCTGAGCTTCACTCCTTCACCAGTGGAGAGAACACAGGGTGTCCTTCTCAGTAGCTGCTGCTCAGCTTGTGAATCTCACTTGCCTCACATGAAACACCTCACACAACACATGGTTAAACATGGGGGGGGGGATTTGCTCCCCCCCAAAAAAAAATCATGGAGTGATAGCCACCAATTTATATGGCTTTAAAAGAGGATTAGACACATTCATGGAGGATAATGCTACCAGTGGCTGCTATGTTCTACCACCACTGTAAGAGGTGATATCCAACTCAATGGTGTAATGTTGGGAAATGTCACTTCTCCTACCTAGGCAGTTATCTTTCCACAAGGGCCAACATTGATGCTGAAATCCAGCATCACTTGAGCTGTGCAAGTGCGGCTTTCTTCTGATTGAAGTGCAGAGTGTTTGAGGACTGGGACATTTGCAGGGAAACCAAAATGCTTGTTTACAAAGCTATTGTACTACCAACCTTACTATATGCTTGTGAAACATGGACCACTTATAAACGCCATCTCCAACTGCTTGAAAGATTCCATTGACGGTGTCTCTGACACCGTCTTACACATCACTTGGGAAGGCCGGTGAACTAATATCAGTGTACTGGATGAAGCAAAGATCACCAGTGTTGAAGCAATGATTCTTCAACATCAACTTCGTTGGACTGGTTATGTTGTGCAGATGCCTGATGATCGTCTTCCAAAGCAACTACTCTATTCTAAACTTAAAAATGGAAAGCGTAATGCTGGTGGTCAACAAAAGAGGTTTAAAGACTGTCTCAAGGCAAATCTAAAAAAAAAGTAGTATAAACACTGACAACTGGGAAACACCGTCGAGCACTCCAGTTGGAGAACAGCCTTTACCAAAGGTGTCATGGGCTTTGAAGACACTCTAACTCAGGACGCAAGGGAGAAACATGCTAAGAGGAAGGCATGCTTGGCAAATCCACACCGTGATCAACTCCCGCCCGGGAACCAATGTCCCCACTGTGGAAGGATGTGTGGATCCAGAATTGGCCTCCACAGTCACTTACGGACTCATTGTTAAAACTGTGTTTATGGAAGAGAATCTTACTCGGTTACGAGTGATCACCAAAGAAGAAGAAGATGTCTCTGAAAACCAGTTGCTGGGAATCACCGGTCTGGAGAGTGCTGCTGTCCTCATGTCCTATTTGTGGGCTTCCCATGTGCATCTGGTTGGCTACCACGTTGACAGAGAGTGCTAGATTAGATGATCCAGCAGGGCTCTTCCTGTGTTCTTGTGTTATGCTTGCCTTTCAAAAGTGCTTTATTTAGCCTAGCTTTCGAAGGCCAAGGATCAGTCAAGTTGTATGAGTTAATATTCATTACTTTTAATTGGCCATTTAATATGTGTTCTTAAATTATATTTACCGGAACGCCTGGGACAAGGCATGCTTGAAGTATAAAGTAATTAAAACAATTATATAATTACTCTTACCATCAGTTGTCTGTGAAATAGGGAAAGTTGCTACATTCCTGCTGAGCGGTGCCAGGGCAGCCAGCCACGCCCTCTGGAAAATGATGGTTATTATAATATATTAGACATTACACACAGAGGCTGCAGAGGAGAGTTGCATTTGAAATCTGAGATACACTGAATACAGCCGCTTCACAACTTTGACAGAAATCCAGAGATTTTAACTGTTAAATGTGGAACAGGATTAGTGCAATAGATATAGGGTGGTTGTTGACTAAATTTTAGTCAGAGTAGATCCACTGAAACTAATGAATATGACTAAGTTACATGCATGAATTTCAACAGATTTACTCTGAGTAAAATTTAGTTGAATACCACCTGTAGAGCTGGGCTCTATTTGATTAACATGGCTTCTGATTTTTTTTAGGCTTTTTGGGGACACATTGCTACAAATCGTACAAACTGACAAGGGAGCCTACATCGTGTCATACTAATAGCATGATGGGCAGCGTGATACCTTTGTTGCACAAACTTATATTAGAGCATGGATGCTTTTGAGCACTTAGGTGCTGAATGGAAAGGTTAGTTTCATTACAAATAAAGGCACTACAACTATTTTGGGCTTATTTTGGTTATTTTTTAAAAGGTAAAGAACCCCTGTCAGTTAAGTCCAGTCACAAACGACTCTGGGATTGCGACGCTCATCTCTCTTTGCAGGCCAAGGGAGCCGGCGTTTGTCTGCAGACAGTTTTTCCGGGTCATGTGGCCAGCATGACTAAGCTGCTTCTGGCGCAATGGAACACCGAAACCAGAGCAGCGCATGGAAACACTGTTTACCTTCCTGCTGGAGCGGTACCTATTTATCTACTTGCACTTTGACGCACTTTCAAACTGCTAGGTTGGCAGGAGCTGGGACCAAGCAACGGGAGCTCACCCCATTGCGGGGACTGCCAGCCTTCCGGTCAGCAAGCCCTAAGCTCAGTGGTTTAGACCTCAGCGCCACCTGTGTCCCTGGTTATTTTTAGAGGAAACTTAAAAAAAAAATAAGCTTCCTATCTATTTTAAAACAGTATGAACAATTTTCAGAATTTTGGCAAAAAGATTCAAGATCAGTTTGGTCAAGCAAATCTTATTCTTTTGCTTATTCTTAATCCCTCCCTTTTATTATTTTATTGGGTTTTATTAACAAGAATAATGTTATACAAATAAGTATACCAAGTTTTCTCATGTCATTTGTATATCACAAAAATAACATAATAAATGTGGAAAAATATCTACAACATATGTTTTATTATTAAGCTTGGGGCTCTTGGCCCAGCCTAAGGATGTGCAGCTCTGAAATCGGTTGCATACCCAACATAACCCCAAAAGGATAACCAAGGTCATGTGAGACATAAGTAGAAAATATAAAGGAGCTTGGGGCATTGTTAGTTTGCAGGGTGTCTTCCAAAATATCAGCACGGAAAAGAATTTTAGTAAATCTAAGTGATCATGCCATAACTTCCTGTCAATTAGAAGCTGTTTCTCAGTTCATTAAGCCATGGCCTCCACTGAAGGCCAGAGGGACCTTCACAGCAACAGCAGATCAGATCATCAGAGGGGTAAACAGATAATAAAAGCCTGTTGTAGTAAAAACAGCCATGAGTATTGTGTCATCTTAAAGACTGCAGACCAAACTACTGTTACATCAGCTCCATATCTGTGTCTTTAAGTGCAAGGTGTCTTTTTTTCCATCATCATCATCAACAACAAATTGCCAGGTGGATGGATAACAACAACAACAACAACAACAACAACAACAACAACAACAACAATTTATAACCTGCTCATCTGGCTGGGTTTCCTCAGCCACTTTGGGTGGCTTACAGTACATATAAAAACACAGGAAAACGTCAAACATTAAAAACTTCCTGATACAGGGCTGCCTTCAGATGTCTTCCAAAAGTTGTGTAGTCCTTTATCTCCTTGACATCTGATGGGAGGGCATTCCACAGGGAGAGAGAAAGCCCTCTGGCCGGTTCCTTGTAACTTCACTTCTCACAATGAGGAAACTGCCAGAGGCCCCTGGGAAGAGGACCTCAGTGGCTGGGCTGGGGGTGGAGACTAGGGTTGCCATACTGTATTTCAAAAAGTAAAAATCCGGATACAAAACCATACACTTCTGACATGGGTTGCCATACGCCTGGGTTTCCCCTGGACATTTCAGCCAATTTGTGCAAAATCCACCCAGACACTATTTCTGGCGGACGAATCCCAGCTATGTATAGGAAATTCCGGACGTATGGCAGCCCTAGTGGAGATGCTCCTTCGGCTATACTGGGCCAAGACCATTTGGGGCTTCAAAGGATGAAATGGGGACCTAGCATGGAGACCAGTTAGGGAGGTCTTAACCCTTCATTCCCTGCTAAGAGTCTGATTTAAATTGCATCCGCAGCTGGTAACATGCATGTGTGGGTCTGGTCCTCTTTCGCAACATTTTATAGATGGCCCCCCTTTCGATGGTAATGCTCATTCTGCTAAGGACAAGAACTCCAAACTCGAAGCAGAACGGGGAGGGGGCAGTAGAATGAATGATTAGGTTCTGTTCATGCTCTTTGTATCCGGTGCTAATTTCCCACAAGGACAGGAAAGCTCTGCATGGAACTATTTTACTTTTGCAGCAGCTGCTCTCTTATCTGCCTTAGAGCAATCAGTCAGCTACTTAACACTTACTGGCAAAACACTTTCCAAGGCAAATCCTGATTTTCTTTGTTAACATGGAGAGAGGTTTGCCTTCCAAAGTGGCCTTGCGGTGCCTTCGGAATGCATATACACACCTGATACCTGCTTTCAGTTGCTTGATAATGGGAAAAAACAATCCAGCCGATTAGAAACTGCTGTTGTCTGTCTGTCTCCTTCTCCCCTGCCCCAAACTTCCAACACAGTTAAACTGCATTGCTCTGGCAAAAGGGCTGGATCCAGACTAGGGGTGCCATATTTCAGAAAGTGAAAATCCGGGCACAAAAGTTGTTGAGCTTTTTTTAGGCAGAATTGTTTTGTTGAGCTTGCTTTTGGGGAAGGGGGGATAGGCAAAATCTACGTCCAATATGGGTTGCCCTATGTCCGGATTTTCCCAGAAATTTCAGCAATTTTCACCCATATGGCTACCCTAATCCAGACCATGTCATGCTTAGGTAAGGCAGAGCCACTATGCTGCCTTCCCTGCAGATGGGTCACTGTTGCCTACCAGGAGGAAGAGAAGGAAGGGCAATGCAGAGGGGAGGTGAAAATGGTGAAAATAGCTATTCTGTGTGATAGATAACTATGGCTAAGGGCTCAGTCTGTTCTAGTGCATATTTATTGCAAATGGTCTAGAAACTCCCATGCAAAACTTCTATGCATGGGTGGTCACCAATTTCTGTGCTGTAATGTAGATGTTTGAATTATGGTGCTGAAGGAGACTCTTGAGAGTCCCATGGACTGCAAGAAGATCAAACCTCTCCATCCTTAAGGAAATCAGCCCTGAGTGCTCACTGGAAGGACAGATCCTGAAGCTGAGGCTCCAATACTTTGGCCACCTCATGAGAAGAGAAGACTCCCTGGAAAAGACCCTGATGTTGGGAAAGATGGAGGGCACAAGGAGAAGGGGACGACAGAGGACGAGATGGTTGGATAGTGTTCTCGAAGCTACCAGCATGAGTTTGACCAAACTGCGGGAGGCAGTGGAAGACAGAAGTGCCTGGTGTGCTCTGGTCCATTGAGTCACGAAGAGTTGGACACGACTAAATGACTAAACAACAACAACATTTCCAGGTCATGCTGCCTGAAACCCCAGAGAGCTTCTGCCGGTCGGTGCAGAGAATACTGAGTCAGGTGGACCAACAGTCTGACGTAGTCTAAGGCAGCTTCCTGTTTACCTAATTTTACAAATCTGGACGTACACCATGTTTGTTCTAGGCTGCATCCTGTGATTTTGAATGCGGCATCTAGTTAGGTATTTGCAGTCACAAAGGTTTCTTCCCAATTAATAAAGACATTCCTGAGAGAGAAAGGAGAGAGAGAATAACAACGAACAGAATATGCCTACTCCAAACTTTTAGAAACAAAAGCAAAAACAAAAGCTAATCGATAATAATCAATGAACGAGTGTTAATTAATGTCTCATTTTTTGAAGCTAAACACTGTCAGGCTAGCAAGCCACTTTTAGCTCGCCTCTGGGTAAATGATGTTTGGTTGCCCTTTCGCGAGACAGCCCCAGTATACAAATGAGCAGGGCACTCCCAGCAGACTCACCTGAAAGGTTAGCAGTTGTGCACAGCATCTGAGATGAATGTTGGAAATCTATGCAATACAAATGAGGATTTCAGCAAAGAGCACTTATATTTGATTAATAGGGACAAATTTTACTTTGATGAGAGTATGTGATGCTGCAGTGGCCAAAAAGGTTATTCATCAACCATGCCAAGACGTCAGCCATTAAGTATCGGTGCTGGAACTATTGCTGTGGCATCAAAAGTGTGGGGGTGAAAATGGATGATCTCCACGCTGCGTTATGTTTAAAGATAAGCATGTTAAATGTGGGAGGTGTAATGAGGGGGCTCGTCCCCTCATTTGCAATCTTTCCAGTCTACAAACTTGTCAAAATAACTTGTGACGGGTCTGTCAGGTTTGTCACTTTCCCTCCCCTGATGCTCAGCTGTTATTTAATTATTGATGCCACTGACTTCGTGGTTGTTTCAACAAGAAAGTACGGGGGGGGGGGGGAGAGAGAGCTGGGGGTAGTAAAAAAAAAAAAAGTTTTCCAGGAAAAAAAACCAGGAAAGTGGTTGAAAGATCCAGTCGCTTAATATCTGTGCAGTTTTCTGCTGCCATAGCACTGAATATAATGAAACATCAGGAAGCTAAAGACCACCCTGGATGGAAATGAAACACAAATTTGGACTCATGAGGGCTTGGTTTTGTTTAAAGCACATTTCAAGCATCCTGAAGTATCCTGGAAACTGTACTTTGTTGAGGGTGCTGGGAATTGTAGTGCTGTGAGGAGTAGGCTACAATTCCCATGGTTGCAGGGGGTGCTTTAAATGTACGGTGCAAACACATAGCAACTGGTTGAGGAGAGGCCAAACCAGATCTGAATCACAGCAGACACAAAGTGTTGCCTCCTCTCTTCCCCCACAGCATAGTCCTGATCTGGATTGTGGCTGCTATAATAGTAAAGAATAAGCAAGCACACATTTGTCAGCCAGTTTCTCATTGGCATATCAAATTTGCTTCTGGATGTGGAGTGTCCGAGCCTGGCAGGAAGGGTTCATTTGCCAGAAGTTTGTTTAAACATTTCCATGCCACTTTTCATTCAGAATCTCAAAAGTGGTTTACAGTAAAACCAGTGAAACAAAGCAGCACTTTAAAATATCATAAGACACCTGCATTTGTTGTTGTTGTTGTTGTTGTTGTTGTTGAGTCATTTAGTCGTGTCCGACTCTTCGTGACCCCATGGACCAGAGCACGCCTTCTTCTTGTGCCCTCAGTCTTTCCCAACATCAGGGTCTTTTCCAGGGAGTCTTCTCTTCTCATGAGGTGGCCAAAGTATTGGAGCCTCAGCTTCACGATCTGTTCTTCCAGTGAGCACTCAGGGCTGATTTCCTTAAGAATGGATAGGTTTGATCTTCTTGCAGTCCATGGGACTCTCAAGAGTCTCCTCCAGCTCCATAATTCAAAAGCATCAATTCTTCTCGCTTCCATACATCACTACTGGGAAAACCATGGCTTTAACTATACAGACCTTTGTTGGCAAGGTGATATCTCTGCTTTTTAAGATGCTGTCTAGGTTTGCCATCGCCTTTCTCCCAAGGAGCAGGCGTCTTTTAATTTCATGACTGCTGTCACCGACCTGGAAATAGCCAGCGATTGAACCCGAGACCTTATGCATGGAAAGCAGATATTCCACCACTGAGCTAGAGCCCTTCATTCCATTTTCTGACCGCTGGTATAGTGAAGTGGCTAAGAGACTGAGACTGCAGTTCTGAGACTGACCTCAGACATTATGATCTCTGAGATGAGGGACAAGATGGCATCTTTCCCCACTGTGAAGTCCACATATAAAAGCTGACCAGACCGGCAAGTGGATGTTACTTCAACACTGGCAACAAGACAATACCATACCCTCCAATACATTGTGACAAAAAGGCAAGACTCTGAAAAAGTGACTGAAAAATTGTGCAAGATCATGGTGCCCAAAATGGCCTCTATGTCTCGCAAGACAAAAAAGGGATGTCCCAGTTTTACCAGGATGGTTGAGGGGTGTACAATGTTTTCCACTGCACCTCAGGGTGGCAAAGGAGCTTAAGGAGTGTAGGCCAGCGTACATGGTGCATACTCTGTTCTCCCACACTACACTACCATTCCCCGGCCATCCTCATCTGCTCCCTGAGGCAGCTGCTACACTTTGCCTTATGGTTGAGCCAGGTCTGCTTACATATATGGGAGTAAACCCTCTTGAAAAGAGTGGAACCTCTGAATATAGACCAATTAAACTCGGTAGCTCTGGAAAGGTGAGTATGCCTTATAGTTGGATTTTAGTGAAAACATAGCAGACACTAAAATTCGTACCCGTCCATTCAACAAACCAAAAGATATCATGAAAACCTTCCAAAACATATGTGCTGGGTCAAACTTTAGTGTGTCTGCAGGGAAGATTCCTTCCTACTCAGCTATACAGCTGCAAATGTAATTTTTAAGTGCTCTTAAGTGCATTGTACAAATGTGACACTAGACGGCGATGGTGAGCCAATGGCAAATTCCATATATATTTTTTAAAAAATTTAAAGCGTTTTCACAGAGTTTTTTATATATGTGTAGATTCAGCCCTAGTAAAGCAGCCATTTAAATGGATCTCAGTGTGCTCTGTTGAACTGTCCTGATAAGGCATGCAGCTGATAAACTTCACAAAGCCTTCTCAGTTCTAATGCAATGAGAGATACAGGACAATGCAGTCTTTTATGCTTCAGCCCTCTACCCAGTCTCTGGAAGTAAGCCTCATTTAATTCATTGGGACTTACTTCTGAATAAGGCATGTCTGGATTTGCATTGCAGATAGGTCAAATTCAAGCTGATCTGACACTGCCTATGTGCCACCCTTCAGCAGAAAAGTTATATAAAAAAATACATCAGAACATAAAATTGGGGAGGGGATAACTAATTAAAATAGCAAAGCGTAAGAGGCTGGCAAGAACAAATAAACTCTACTCGCAGCCTGTGAAAACTTGCACACCGTTTTCTGATCCATTTGCTCATGACAGTCCACCTGTGGGTTCTCATTTTCTCTCCTCAGCCTATCACCTATGCAGCTGGTTTCCAGAGGAGCCTTCCTCTCCTTCAGAGACTCCAACATCTCTCCTCCTCCTTCCAGACAGCAGATGAGACAGGGGTTTGTAATTGCCAGAAAGGCTAGGCTCTCAACATTCTTCTGCATAACATATTGGCAGCCAGAGACTTTGCTCATCTCTGAATACACAACCATTTCCATGAAGGTCACTGTGAGAAGAAACCCTGAAATTCAGTCATAGTTGTCTGAAAGGTCCTGCTTTGGATAAATTTTCCTCCCCTCTCCATGTGGGAATTCTTATCACACACTTTGCAGCATCATCAGCCTTCAGTAGGAGCAGACAGTGGCTTGAATCTCACAAGGGAACCCTATTTGTGAAAACAATTGCCAATACATTCTTTCAACAATGACTAATGTAAGTACAGTGGTGCCCCACAAGACGAATGCCTCGCAAGACGGAAAACTCGCTAGACGAAAGAGTTTTCCGTTTTGGAGGTGCTTCGCAAAACGAATTTCCTATGGGCTTGCTTCGCAAGACGAAAATGTCTTGCGAGTTCCTGCGGGTTTTTTCCCCTCCCCCCCCTTTTCTAAGCCGCTAAGCTGCTTATCCGCTTATCCGATAAGCCGATAAGCCGCTGAAAGCCGCTAAAAGCCGCTAAACCGCTAATAGCGCTAATCCGCTAAGTCGTCAATGGGCTTGCTTCACAAGACGAAAAAACCGCTAGACGAAGAGACTCACGGAACAGATTCTTTTCGTCTTGCGAGGCACCACTGTATCATCCAATCTAAGAGGGGCTTTCGATAATCAGCCAGAGAGTCTTTTTGTACAAACTACCACTGAAACAAAGTAGACAAGTGTTAGACACATTTAGTTGCGGCCTTGGTGTGAACACTTCTCACACTTTGGGTGTTTCCAAGCTGTCACTAATTTTGGGTGGGATTCATAGAATTATAAAATTGTAGGGTAGGATCACCTAGTCCAACCAGAGCCACAGAACTCCTAATTTTAGGATTCATGCCTAACCAGTGGGTGCATTCTGATGGATCTGAGATGTGGGGTGTTAAAGCAATAATAATAATAATAATTTATTATTTATACCCCGCCCATCTGGCTGGGCCTCCCCAGCCACTCTGGGCGGCTTCCATAGAAACCAAAAATATGGTAAAGTATCACATGTTAAAAACTTCCCTGAACAGGGCTGCTTTAAGATGTCTTCTGAATGCCAGGTAGTTGTTTATCGCTTTGACATCTGCTGGAAGGGCGTTCCACAGGGCAGGCGCCACTACCGAGAAGGCCCTCTGCCTGGTTCCCTGTAGCTTTGCTTCTCGCAATGAGGGAACCGCCAGAAGGCCCTCGGCGCTGGACCTCAGCGTCCGGGCAGACTTCTCTGATCTGTGGAAGAGATAGAGAACTGGGGGCTGGCCTTCCTCCTCAAGTGATTGTAAAGCTCACCAGTAAGTCAAGTAGAATGATTCAATAACTTTAAACACAATGTAGCCCACAATATAGCTGAAAACTACAGTGGTACCTCGGGTTAAGTACTTAATTCATTCTGGAGGTCCGTTGGAGGTCCGTTCTTAACTTGAAACTGTTCTTAACCTGAAGCACCACTTTAGCTAATGGGGGCCTCCTGCTGCTGCCGCGCCGCTGCCACGCAATTTCTGTTCTCATCCTGAAGCAAAGTTCTTAACCCGAGGTACTATTTCTGGGTTAGAGGACTCTGTAACCTGAAGCGTATGTAACCCGAGGTACCACTGTATTGTCCTTAGCACTTCCCCTGTTTTTGTGCCTCTGCTGAAAAGGCAAGGGAGCCCCCTCTGAATTCTTCCGTTGGTAGCTTCCTTATGAAGGCTTCTAGGACAAGTGGAAACAGCTATCCGGTGACAGCAGAAACAGAGGCCCTCATACCTCACTGTTCTTCTTTTATCTTTTGTGAGGCAGAACTGAACCCTTGCATTCCACAGTGTGTGTGTATGGGGCGGGGTAGGGGGGTACACATACAGAATGAAGAAAAATGAATTATTGCAAAGGGCTGTAGCTCAGTGATAGAGCATCTGCCTTGCATGCAGAACATCACAGGTTCAATCCCTAGCTACTCCAGGCAGGGCTGGGAGAGAACTCTTCTTGAAACCCTGGAGACCATTGACAGTACTAAGCAAAGCAGACCAGTGGCCTTACTCAGCATAAGGGAGCTTCCTATGTTCCTGTGCAGCAGTGGGCAGCATAGTTTCTATGCAGCAACCCTTCTGCCTTGACCCTTATGAATGGTTAAAGCAACAGCCGTACTCTGCCATTCTGAAACAGGCAGCTGTAGACTGTAAAAGAGGGCTAACATGTTCATGGATACTTCAGGAGTCAAGAACTCTCCAACCAAGACATAGGATTCTGCTTGCACTAGCTGAAGGAGAAAGGCTGGAGTTTGCTCAAAAGTGCTGGCTTCCACCCATAGCATCCCATGGTGGCCTTATTTGTGATTCACATACTAAAGGGTTTTAGTTTATTTTGCCACAGCACAAGCATCTGGGCTTATGTGCCATTTACTTGTGAGTCGGGTTGTTAAGATTGCATCGTGTGCCTTTTTTCCCATGATTCCTGTGAAATCTTCCACATGTACCAAGGTTATTTTCCAACATTGATATCCGAATTGTTAGTGTCTCTGGTTTATTTTTTTTAAGCAATGCAACGTGAATTGAATGTGAATTCTACAATGGTAACAAAATTACTTGCTGCAAATGCATCCAGTCACAATCTGTGCTGCATTAGGAGTGCTGCTGAGTCTGCAGAAATGAGATCTCCCACAACTTATGGACCAGTTCCTTCAGAACCAGTGGGTGCTTGGCTGTCCACGGCAAGAAGTGCTGAAGTTAAACTCTGCTTGTCTGCCTTTCAACTCAGTCGGAAGCATGTTTACTCAGAAGTAAGTCCCACCACTTCCAAGGATGGTGCTTTGGGCTCCTCTCCATTTGGGTTTTCCAGTGCCTGGTGGTCGATGGCAAATAGGAAAGACAGCACTGAGCACTGTTCTGCCATTCTTGTATTTCTGCTAGTTTAATGATACATTTCCTATCCTGAGATTTCCAAAGGTCTCTGGACTGAAACCTGTGAGATACAGATATTATACGGATGATAATAATGCTACCATTGAAGCAAGATCTGAGTGCCAAGCCACAGGTATTTTGAAACCATCTAATCAAATGAAAACTAACAATCTCTTCTGAGCAAACAGAGAGAATGTTTTGGAATGCCAAATGACCTGTTTGTTGTTGTTTTTTTTTTTAAAAAAAAAACCTCACGGAAAGAAGTTTGCTTTATCATCTGCTACATTTGAGTGGGAGATTTATAACAAACCTCTGCAGTATGATATGATATGGACTACAAATGGGATTATTCACAACCATTTTTTCCCATTTGTAACTGTTGTCTGAAGCTCCTGAAGGTCATACATTAAATGGGCCGCCCGTGTCTGTCCTCCTTGAAAAAGAGCAAAAGGGGGGGGGGTGCATTACCTTCTGGTGCAGCTGGTTATGCAGGGAAACAATAAATGGGAGAAGTGTTGGGTTGTCCTAAATGGTACAAATTGAATCGTGCTGACATTTTACAGAGCGGCAAATTGCTTATCTTATTCAAGTGCCTGATTTGTTTGCTTCTTGATGAGTTTTGCACCGTCCTTTGAAAGCAAAAGATAAATCTGGAGGAGGCCACTGAGGCTTGCATTTGAAAACAGAAAAGGGGCAGGGAAGGAATCGGTGGATGTATTTCAAAGCATCGGCATTCAAACGGGGTGGGGAGAAGTTTCCTATGAGCCCCTAATTTTGTGTGGTTTCGGCTTGCGTCATGCAATAGCAGTTCAAAGCAGGAAGACATGACTGCAAACCAACAGCCGTGTTTCCTATCTACACCCACAAATGACTATTTGCCTTCCAGGAATCTTTGTACGATCTGCTACCCCTCCAGTACCTTCCTGCAGGCAATGGCTTGAAACATCTTGAATGACAAACTGCAGGCATTCTTTTATCCCAGTACTGAAAAATGGAGGTGACGTGCCTTCATGACTCTTTCCTTCAGTTTGCCAAACCTGAGGCTATGCTTGCTCTACTTTGGGGATGCTGCTGAGCTGCTGAAACTCGGGGGGGGGGGGGGGGGAGAACAGGGTGGTGGAGCATGAAAGGAAGCCCCTTGCAAGTTGAGCCCCAGCTGGTCTCATCAAGGCTCAAAGGAGCAGTCCTTTAAGTGGTGTTTGATAGGTAGAGGGAAGGCTCATGGAGAGGTCTATCTGCTCCAGTGCTCCATTCAAAGTAGACCCATTGTGTGTAGTGGAGGACATGCACAGTAGATTTCACTCTAAGACTGCAGTTCTATGCATATTCCCTTGGGAGCAATGCACACTGAACCCCATAACGGTTGCTTCTGAAATGCATTGAAATGGGCTGCAGGAGGTTTTTTTTCTTGATAGCCCTCAATCCCTGCACCCTATATTTAGACCTATGGACTTCAATTATTTGTCAGGGACTGGCAGGCCTTCAGATAGTCTGTGGCAGAGGCAGGGGACCAGGGGAGTGACCCAGGAGAGGGGACCAGCAATTTATGGGGTTTGATGCCACCCGCGAGGCAGGAGACAGGGCAGGGGGAGGAAGGAGAGTCAAGGCAGTCTGAGACGAAGAAAGGTGCACCGGGTGTGGTAGAAAAGGAGGCTGGTCAGCTGATAGACAGGTCAGGATGGGTGCGCAACCTGTCAAGGGAGGGTATATAAGCCTGTTGCTCCCTGTTGCTGCAACTGCTCCTCAGAGCCTACACCTGGGGACAGCTGCCTAGAGGCTAGAGGCATGTGTGCATGTGTATCCAATGTGGATGCACTGAGTGGCCTTTGGCAAGTTACTGCCTCCGTTCCCAGTCTGTGAACTGGGAGTACGTACCACACTGCACTTTAATGGTTTTCAGGTCATCAGGGGTAGGCAGCATGATGCGTTCCATATGTTGATGAACTGCAACTCCCATTGTCACTGACCACTGGCCATTCTAGCTATGGCTGGTGACAGATGGGATGCAATAACATCTGGAGGGCACCAAGTTGCCCACTTCCAAACATTAAGGAGTTCTCATGCATGGATATGTATATAGATTTAGCACACATTAATCTAGAATTAACGTGAAACATGTGCCAAAAGCAATGTGGATTTAGGCAAGCTTGCCATTTTAGAACACTTTTCTGCTTTGATAGAGCTCTCAGTTTCATTACAAATTCCATTTTGGGCAGAATTTACTGACAACTTCCTCATAAATTAACTTGTAATTCAGGAACTGTGTAGCTTTTCACCTGCAACCTGTGAGAACTACCAGATTTTATGAAAATGTGCAGCCCCATTCTATGCGTGTCTCCTTGGATGTAAGAAACCTGCTGATTTCCGTGGGACTTACTCTCGGCTGCAGTTTTATTCCTGTGACTCAAGAGGCCATTGGGAAGACTGTTTCTTGACCCCACTGGACGCCAACCTACTGTACAAATCATCTAACAGCTATTAAAAAATGTAAATATTCTCCTTGTGCCACTGAGGTTTCATGAAGTCATGAATTATGAATTGTGAAGTCATGAATTATGAAGACAAGAACTGCCAATTAGCCAGTGCAAATTATGCATTGTGAATTAGCAAGATGCAGTAGTGAAGATCTCCAGTGTGAATCCTTTGAATGCAATCACATCTGACTCCCATGTAATGCATTCCTATATATACTGAAGTATATTTTTATCGTAAACTGCTGAGAGATTTTCATTACGTGGTTGCCCCTGTTCCGTGGAGCAGCATTCATGTGGAGATACAGCAGGTGCTTGCTATCTGTACTTTTCGGAAACAGTTGAAGGCATTTTCATTTTGAAAAGCTTTTTCCAGCTGCATGAAAAGGTTTATCTCCCTTAGATGTTCATTTTGGATTGTTTTTAAACCCTGTGCCATTAATAGAAAAAGAGGTGCTGGAACTCACCATGAATGCCTCCCTTGTTCTCTTACAATGGCAATGGCGCCCACCTGATAGGTGCCAGAACTGATTTAAGGTGATTTCCAACTGAAAGAAAGAGAGAGCCCTGTAGAAACCTATCTTCCATTACTTTTTGTACATTATTTTTAGGTGTTTTGTATGGTATGCATGAAAATCCCATTGACACACATGTAAAAGGTGATTCAATATATAATACGTTGGGTGGGATTCAACGTGACATTAATAAAATGGGTCTGTCACTGAAAGCATTTCTGATTGACAGACGACACAAACTCTCCTCCATGATACCTGCACACTGTTCTGGAGGTTCCCCTGCCCCCACCCCAGAGCTGATGTTAGTTTGTGTTCCCAGGGCTTATGGGGGGAGGGTGGGGGGAAGTCTTGTTGCGCTAGGTATAGAATTGAAGCCTAAGGCTATAATCTTATATCCAGTTTCTTGGGAGTAGGTCCCATCTACTTCTGAAGAGAAACATATAAGATTGTGATGTTAGAGGTGAGAACCTGACATGGCTAACATGTAGTGATTTCACTCCAGGCTATCACTGTTTCCTGTCCTTGCAATATATCTGCAGAAACCACCCTGAGAAGATGGGTTGTCCTAAACATCTCAGTCAGTTTCTTTCCATTAAATAAACATGACTTTGGAGATTCTTCTGGTGGCTTCCCTATATGGATATTTGCAGAGCTCTGTGTGTTGACCCAATAAAAATGAAGTTTTATTGATTTTTCCGTCTTCCGCTCATTGTATCTATTTCTGTCGGGTCATGCGTGCCACACAATGGTAGACCATCAATGACAGCCAGGGATGTGATGCCATGTGGCACCAAATGTCTGGAAGCAACTTAGTGAAAACGTAGGAAGTGTTATTTTTACATATTCTAATGCAAACGGTGGAAAGTCATTGAGCCTTGCAGGCCCATCAGAAGAATAGTCATGAGCCTAAAAGGAAGTGGGGGGGGGGAGTGAGTTCTAATACATTGGTACAAATCGTCTCAGCTGCATCCCAAATAATGGACAACAATAATTTTTATTTTCCTTGTTATGTAACAAAATGCAGAGTTGTTCTGCCACATCTCTCTCCTGATCTCCTTCTTGCCCTCCTCCCTCCCTCCCTCCCTCCCTCCCTCCCTCCCTTCAAGACCTCATGTAAGTTGATATTTCATATTTATAGTTCCACTGAAATAAACAACATCCTCCAGCCTTTGACTGGGTCCTCCCCTAGCCTCCCTGCAGGAGCCTATCTTTGTGTATTATAGAGGAAGTTTCAGAGTACTTTGTGGAAGATGAACCGTTTATAGCTATGCCCGGAAAACCTGCCGTTCCTGTGATCCTTACTGAGATAAATGATTGATCCTTACCACACGATAGTATAACTGGGGCTGAGCAGCGAAGGTTCTTGTCTTTAGAGAGAATGTGTGTAAGATGAACTGGAATGTGGTCCCCAACGGGTGGGCACAGAAACTTGGCTCTTCCCAGAAAACAAAACATGCTGCTTTTTGTTCTGAATAGGCTAGTCCAGGGCTATTTTATGACTTGCTTTAGTTACAGCCTTAAAGGTAAAGGTAAAGGTACCCCTGACCGTACGGGCCAGTCGTGTCTGACTCTAGGGTTGTGCGCCCATCTCACTTAAGAGGCCGGGGGCCAGCGCTGTCCGGAGACACTTCCGGGTCACGTGGCCAGCGTGAAGAAGCTGCTCTGGCGAGCCAGCACCAGCGCAGCACACGGAAACGCCGTTTACCTTCCCGCTATAAAGCGGTACCTATTTATCTACTTGCACTTAGGGGTGCTTTCGAACTGCTAGGTGGGCAGGAGCTGGGACCGAACGATGGGAGCTCACCCTGCTGCGGGGATTCGAACCGCCAACCATACGATCGGCAAGTCCTAGGCACTGCGGTTTTACCCACAGCACCACCCGTGTCCCAGTTACAGCCTTATTTACCCATTATTAGGGATAGAAGGATCTGTCATTTTTGGTTCTCTCTGTTTATCATTTACTGAAAGTTAAATTCAGTTCTCCAGATTTCTGCAGCGATTTACATTAAAAAAAAAAAGCCTCGTGAAAATTCATTAGCATTTTAGTGTGAATTTCTGCCAATAAACACATTTTTCTGTGCAGTTCTGACTAACATACTTTTTTTGGTAAGCAATTTTCCCTAATGCTAAGAACGGTCATATGTCATTTTCATAAATAATGCTTATGTACAATTTTGCCATATATTGACATTTTTGTAAACACTCTTTGATTGGAAAATTGCATTGCGAAATTTGAATTAGTGCAAATTTTCAAGGATGACTGTGATTCTGTTGTCATATTGTTTTGGAAAGTGCAAATTTGATAGATTTGCTTTTAAATGTGAACTGAATTGAATTACTCCCCCACCTCTACCCATTTTACATATCCATCCATAGCAAAACTCCATCTCTGGTCATGCACAGCAACTAAATGGCCCTGGGTCGAAATGATTATCTGCATTAAAAGGCTAGTCTGGCCAGTTCTCTGGGACCCATTTGAACATTCCATTGTAGATGTTGATATGCATTCATACAGAGAGCTGCTTTATTTACTTATTTTTTAAGGTATCTCTGTCCTTTCCTCCCAAAAGAGTCCATGGAAGGAAGCACAACAAAAGTGATAAAACAATGCAACTAAAAATGCAATATATTTTTTCAAAAAACATTCAAGATAATGAATTGTAGCTGAGGGATCTCCGAAAAAGTCTCAGCACCCTTAAGAAACTACAGTTCCCAGGATTCTTAGGGAGAAGCCCTGACTTGGTACCATAAAAGGAGTTTAAATGTATAACGTGGATGTGACTTTAGTGCCCCCAGTCTCAAGGCAACTGTACCACATCCAGATTGCACATTTCCCACAATCCACCACAGAGATGTTGTTGTTTAGTCGTTTAGTCACGTCCGACTCTTTGTGACCCCATGGACCAGAGCACGCCAGGCACTCCTGTCTTCCGCTGCCTCCCGCAGTTTGGTCAAACTCATGCTGATAGCTTCGAGAACACTGTCCAACCATCTCGTCCTCTGCTGTCCCCTTCTCCTTGTGCCCTCCATCTTTCCCAACATCAGGGTCTTTTCCAGGGAGTCTTCTCTTCTCATGAGGTGGCCAAAGTATTGGAGCCTCAGCTTCACAATCTGTCCTTCCAGTGAGCACTCAGGGCTGATTTCCTTCAGAATGGATTGGTTTGATCTTCTTGTAGTCCATGGGACTCTCAAGAGTCTCCTCCAGCACCATAATTCAAAAGCATCAATTCCTTAGGGTTTTTTTTTCATGTTGAGCTTCAGACCATAACCACAGAGATAGGGATGTTTAAAAACCTTATAAGCATTAAAAAATACTCCCAGAAATGTTGCTGGGGACAATTCCCTACCCCAAGCTAAATTCTAATGCATCTCAGGGTAGTGCATGTTTTGGTGTCAGGAAAGGCACTTAAGTCTGCTTCCCCAGAGCAGATTTTATGTGGAATACTCTATTCCCATATTTATCCTAATACTTTCCATTGGCCCAAACAAAGCACAGCAAACACAGGAATCAGCAGGGGGATTTTTTGGGACTTTTTCTTTCCCATGTTCTTTTGGGTGTCCCATATTCTGTGTGGGGTCTGCAGGTCAGATATTTTTTTTTGGGGGGGGGCAAGTTTACACCATTGTAGTAGCTGGGACAACCCCCCTTCCCAACCCATGCCTCCCTCCAAGATTCAGCTGTCATTTAGGGTGTGTGTTTTTTTTAAAGGCTGGAGTATATATATGTATAAAAAAATTAAATATGCTAATCGTCTTCCAACAGCTCATTAGCATATTGACTAAGAGGAGCTTTTTACAAGAAGGCAGCAGTAAGCCAAGTAAGATCACAACTTAAAGGTAAGGACTTAAAATAAATAAATAAATAAATTAACATGCGAAAAAATAATCATAAGACTGTCGGAGCAATTGCTGCCCCTATGCATTTGATCAGCGCTTCTTGTTTTGCATTGCATGTGACCAAATGGTTGATGACGAATGCCATGTAAATGGGACTTGCAGGTGTTGGGCAGAGCTTTTGTGCCTCGAGGTCCTGGCACCCAAACGGTGTCCTTCAAACTGGGACAGAAAGTTGAGGCTCTTTGCTACTCTTGTCCTTTCTCAGTTTTGCGTGAAAGTTCCGCTGCCCTGCTTTTCCCCTCCCTTCCCTTTCTCTAGTGATAACACCTCAAAAAGTCAAATACACTTTATAGTTCTGGCCTTTAGTTAATCGCATTTGATGCCTGGTAATTAACGGGAGCATTTTCTTCTTACGTTGGGATATGTACTGCTAAAATTCATTTACCAGCTACAAAGGAGAGGGAGAGCTGTTTGTGTTTTTTTTCATCTGAACTAGCATTAACCCAAGGCTCAGAAAAGAGAGAGGCAGTCATTGAATCAGAATGATTATTGGGGGCTCAGATCTAAAGAATCTCTGTGCACTTGGATGCATATTTCCTTTTGAGCCATAGCCAAAAGTTATTCGAGTTGCTTACAAAAACTCTTTCTTCATCTTACACCGAATCCCTTAGCAAATCCTCAAATATCTTTGCAAATCTCAAAGATATTAAGGCATTTAACTCCCTCCCCCTACCTCCTCCCATTCAGACCTTTGATGCCTGGTGTGACTAGAATGATTTTAGAGTTGTAACTCATAGCCTGAATAAGAAATTAAGGGAAGCACTTTGCAAAAAGATAAAAAAGGGAGGGGGGAAGTAGCTAGTACAATATCTAATTACTTATAGATTTTAAGTCAAATTTGAACAAGATAAATATTTAAATAAAAGGTACAATCATTTAGAGTTTCTGCTAGCCACCCCCACCCCACCGGCCAGGGTACATTTCTGAATTCAGTAGATAGCCAAGTAAATGAATTTATTAGGATTACACATGATTTACATCAGTCTATCTAAGAGAAGTCTGGTGTGCCGGTTCTATAGGAAGTTCCAATTGTGTAATATGGTTGTGTTATCTAGCTCTCCGTGCTATACTTACTGTTGATAGAAATCCCTGGGTTGTGAGCTAGTGTGATATGATGTGTAGCTGCTTGAGTGATTGACATAAATCTTCTAGTATGTTTGTCACATGCATTTCAACATGACGACTGTGGCATTCAGTGGTGGTTTGCATATGTGAACGAACTATTTCAAATCAATACCAGCCAGATCTTTCATACTAATTCACCTCACCTCACACACATATTAGAATCATGTTACCTATACCATTTTTTGATTTTCAGTAGGCTCATTTTACATACACCACAGTCTGAAGCTGTCTCGTTTCAGTAAACCTAAGTTAAGACTAACCACAGTTTGTCCAAGTTCAGACATAACACCAAACCGCTGTTAGCTAAAAATGAAAGCATGTTATATCCTTATGACTGCACTTGAGAAGAAGGGAGGAGACAGTTGACAAACCCAGGGCTCATTCATGTAATGCTAAGCTATAGTTTATCATTATATCCTAATAAAACCTCCCACTATTTGCCAATTTTTACATGGGTGCTCTTTTAAAAGGTCTTATATTTAAGCTGTGATCTTGGTTGAATTACTTCATGTAAAATTCATCTTCTTTAATTTGCTAATAAGTTCTTGGAAGAACATCAGCTTAATAAATTAATAAGACAGTCTTTTGAAAGGAGTAACGACTGAGCTTTCTATCTTTTCTAATATGAGTTACCAGCAACATTGGTAACTAACCTAAGCATGGGGGATGAAACTAACCAGTTTCTTTCATTTGATGGAGAGATTCTGGGCCGGGTAGGTAGGGGCAGGATTGGGGAAGAAATTGTAGCAACAGTAACACAGATCCAATGTAATGAAGACAGAGAAAATTTATGTTATGGCATGTCACTTGAGTAAGCTGAAATATTTTCCTGGAGACAGATAACAACAGGACAAGTGGCGTCAACAGAAAAGTGCACTATGTACATCAGCTACAACCTGATGTGTACCTTCACCATTTAAATAATGTGTATCTAAATCTGAATCTCCAGGGCATTTTCCAGAATGCCTTTGGTGGCACTGAAAAACCACCAGTCACTTATCCATGGGGCTGACAGATGCCCTTGTTTCTAAACTGACTGCTTATAAGCAAAAACAGAAATGCAGTTGCAGGCATTGGCATGAAATCCAACCCTGTGAAGAAATGGATTTACTTTTTTAAAAGTAGGACCTTGGTATTTGACGTTTAATACTATAATGATCAGCCTTTAAGCTGGATGCAACACCAGAGATCATGCAGCTTGACCATTTTCCACATGGGAGAAAACTTACGCTCTTGTTTCTCTAGTCTAACAGCAGCAATGATACAATCATAAAACTATTGTTTACTCACTTGGGAAGCTGTTTTGCACTGAGTCATACCCTCAGTCCACCTAGCTCAAGATTGTCAGTAACGAATGGCAGTGACCGGTGCAGGATCCTAAGGCAGGAGCCTAGCCTGGAGATGGCGGTGTGTGTGTGTGTGTGTGTGTGTGAACCTGGGACTTTTTGCATGCAAAGTGTGTGCTTTGCCTTTGAGCTAAGATCCCTGGCCTTCAACATATCCTATCAGTGATCCCCTCCACATACTAGAATAATGCAGTGCTGTGAATGCACTATAAAAAGGCCCATGTGAAGTTATGAATGATTTTCCTTTTGCTTTTTACAAAGAATTAATTGAACCAGACACCTCACACATCAACTAATAATAAGTCTGCACTGGAAGGAATAAGCTGTGAATCCACTGAACCAGATGATGATGATGATGATGATTTTATTTTATTTGTACCCTGCCCATCTGACTGGGTTGCCCCAGCCACTCTGCATGGCTTCCCGCAAATATAAAAGCAGAATAAAACATTAAACATCAAAAGCTTTTCTATACAGCGCTGCCTTCAGATGTCTTCTAAAAGTTGTATATTGTAGTTACTTATGTCCTTCACATCTGATGGAAATATAGTGGACAGCTAGCTAAGTGCAAAATGGAACTGTCCCAACAAGATGGGAAAGTCTTAAAAAGGTCAACTGCTCTATGTTGTCCAGAAACACCTACCACCCCCTTTTGCCTTCAACCCAACAGGTGCCTGCCCAGCCTTTCCTTAATGCAGATGTGAATAACATTTGGTCTGTAATTCCTGGTCATTGGCCATGCATGCTGGACCTGATTAGAGTTGTAGTGAAGCAACATCTGGAGGACCCAAATTTCCTACACCTGCTGTAACACTTCCTATTTGTAGCCTTCTATAGATGATTGCTAAGATTACTGAACTTCGTGGTCTACAAAGCCAGGCATCTGGGAGATAAAGGGAAGCTTGTCCAACACTTTCTCATATAATATTGAGGGGAGAGACAGAGGACAAAGTCGACATTATGGGAAATCATTTTCTCTCCCTAAAACGCCAAGAACTTAGTCCTTCTTTGTAATCAATCGGTCCATGTTCTCAAAAAGCTTAGCCTCACATCATTAAAAAAAAGGATCAAGGATGGAGAAGGGAAAACAGCTGGAAATAATAACCATTCCTAAGGGCAAATATTCATTTTTAATTACTGGCATCCCTTTTATCCATGACAATGTAATTGCATTCTGTTTAACTAAATCTTAATTGGGGCTGTGAAGTAATGATAAGCATAGCTGTACAATTCTTTACTAGCTATCTTATACATACAATCGTTCAGAGGACACAATGGTGCACATCAGAGTAACAGTCACAGCAATATGGTGTGATTTTAAGGGAATCCAGTCCATGTTTTATGTGTTCCTGTACACCAGAGTCTGGAGCAGTTCCAGTCCAGGTTTTACACAAAGCTCAGGGGCCCAGTGTAGAGATTAGGCTTTGATATAGCCAATGAGAAAGAACATAAGAAGATCCTGCTGGATCAGGCCAAAGGCCCATCTAGTCCAGCATCCAGTGGCCAACCAGGTGTCCCAATGAGAAGCCTGCAAATGGAATCTAAGCACAACAGCAATCTCTCCACTTGGATTTTATTACCATTTTTCCTGTGGTGGTCTGGCTCCTGGAAATTGATGCTGCCACTGAGGCCAGGACCCCAGTAAGCCACATAGGTGGTGGTGGGGCTGTGGGGGGTGTGGCCAGGGGAAGAGGGATATACCTGTTTTGCCTCAGGCAGTGAACACCTGGTCCAACCCGGTTCCCAGTCCTGCCTGGAAGTGCTGGGAATTGGACCTGGGACCTTTTGCCAAGCAGATGCCCTACTGCCAAATGGTCCTTACGTCTGTTCTACACTGACAGCAACGGAACGCAAATTTTCCACTATCTCTACCATGCAATTTGTAGCAATGTCCTAAAAACTTTTTGAAGCCCTGATTGGATTGCGGAGATGAGAAGCCTGATGATCAGTCACAAAGATGTACAATAAACTTGAAATGCCTTCGGTTACAAGAGGACAATGTTTCCTGCTTTTGCCAAAGTCTTCTCTTAGTCCCTGGACAACTTCAGATATTTCTGTGCCACAATGGATGATGGGAATGTCAGGATTTTCAGGAGAGTGGGCCATGCAAAGAAGACATCAGGGCCCCCTACCCTCCTTCAGGATCATCTACCTCCAATTGTCCTATGAGGAAGATCCAGGTGAATAGTTACAGTTTACTATTATCGTTATTTTCGTCAGTGTATCCTTAGGTTACTTGTAAGCTGCCTTGCACATAGGCAGTGGAAAGAAGGAATTTCATGTTGCAATCTGGCAGACCTAGAAAAATCGGATTACTATGTTCCCCCTTTTCTCAGATTCAGGTAGGAATTGGGGAGAAATTCGATTCAGTTTGCATTTAGAGACGAACCTCTGAAATTCAGGCAAATTATGTTCCTTTTTAACCAGGCCTTTGGTTGCTTTGCTTTGACTGATATCCTATGCCTTTTAAAAATAGGTATGTGTGGGGTTTTTTTTTTTTGGGGGGGGGTGTTGTTTATTGGGTTGTTTTTATTTTGATTATATATTTTGTGGTTTTATATTCTGTCATTGTTCTGTGCACCGCCCTGAGACCTTCGGGCCTAGGGTTACATATAAATAAATAAATAGATAGATAAATAAATAAAATATATAAAAAGCCAGTTAAAACACAGTCATCCTTTGAAAGTTGCACCTCTCTGAATTCTGCCATGCAGTACTCCAGACAAGGAATGTGTAAAAAATTATAATGTACGTACTAGGGTAAGGTATGCACAGAAATGCACTTACTGGTGAAAATAACATATGAAATACATTATATCGGGGTGATCATTTTGCAAGAATGTGCATAATATGCAGAAGTGCATACCAAAATGTGCACATTAAGAACAAGTTGCACAAAATTGCAAAGTGGTGTGGAAATATGGTGAACAGCATCTATGACTGGATAAAGGAGAAACTGGGAGAAATTTGAATTGATGGATTCACCCATTGCTAGATAGAGAGTTAAAGAGGGGGGAGCAGCCATCAGATCCTTCTCAGATGCATAGCCAATTTGCTTCTAATGGATAGTTGTCAGGCACAGCCATGCAAATTCTGAAGGTGAAAAGAGGCAAGATTTTTCTCTTTTTTTTAAAAAAAAATGAGCGGTTTTTTTTTTTTTGAAGATTTGAAGCAATGAAAACTAAACATTGCTAAAATGACTGGAAATTACCAAGTAGCCTATCTGCCTAGGCACACACCTGGAGTAAGATGGTTTCTATTTCAACGCAATGTCCTAGACTCACTGATTACTTTTGTCAGTGACTCCTTGCTATATTTCTCTCCTGACACTGGACTACATCTTTATTCTAAATGGGGATGAGGACCTTGAGCTCCACCTAGCGCTGGGAAGGAGCAATTTGTCAAAAGATCCGAAAGGAGACAAAACACCTAGAAGAAGCAACAAGGTTATCTGTTTCTATTGTGGATTGTGTTGTCTTTCGTCACACAATAAGAAAAAAGTTGATTCACTCTAAGGGTTTCAGCTGATAAATCATTTAAGTCTCTATGCATTTGCATGTGGCTAAAACAGACCTGTGGAAGGAAAAAACAAAGGACATTTATCTTGTTTTTGGATGATGTGTATGTCCCAACAGCCAATGTGTCTCCAATGTGGCAAAGGAGGAGAAATGGTGCTTCTAAGGAAGTGCATGTTTTAAAAACAATTAAGCTTTTTTTAAAAAAAATCAAAAAGCAACAGCAGTAGCAACTGCTGCTCACAAAAGAGAGAGGGCACTATTTTAAAGCCATTTTTTAAATGTTTGATTTGTGCTCAATTAATTAATCTAATTGATGAATGGACTATACATTGATGCCCTAGGCTTTGGACCAATGCCTGACACAGCAAACAAAGTTTATCCACATTAAGAAATATGTTAAGGTGATTTTTTTCAGCAAACGGTGGAGGGGTGCATATCCTTCTGCTGTTCTGCAGAATGTTTAGAAGGGGTAGTCCCTGTTTTCTAGTATTGTTCTCTAGGTAAGTTGCTGTCCTTTCTCCATCTTTTTTGTCATTCCAGGGATGCCTTGTTAAAATTGTGTTTGTGTGAGCTGCTAGAGCAGGGATCAGTTCCTTTGCCAGGGTCGCCAGAACAGATATACAGTGGTACCTCGGGTTACATACGCTTCAGGTTACACACTCCGATAACCTAGAAATAGTGCTTCAGGTTAAGAACTTTGCTTCAGGATAAGAACAGAAATTGTGCTCCGGCGGCGTGGCGGCAGCAGGAGGCCCCATTAGCTAAAGTGGTGCTTCAGGTTAAGAACAGTTTCAGGTTAAGTACGGACCTCCAGAACGAATTAAGTACTTAACCCGAGATACCACTGTATTTGGAACCCAAGACTCTCCAGACATTGCTAGACCTCTCTCCCACCATCTCCAGTCAGCATGGACGATGATCAGGGATGATGACAGCTGAAGTCCAACAACCTCAAAGGTCCTCCCTACCTGTTCTAGATGTTAAATCTCCAAATGAGGGGTTTGTGGATGTCTCTCTGTAGCAAGGCACCACACAGCATGTTGCCTGAATGATGTGAATGTGGGGCTTTCTTCTGAAATGTCAGTGTTATATTCTAGGGCAAGGGTGCTCAGACTTCCAGCTTTATTTATGATTATATTTCCGCTGCCAGAGCAGAGGAAAAGGCTTCTGTGATAACTTGGCCAGCCCTGGGTAGTAAGCATCTTGAGCTGGAGTGAGGAAGGGGACACACCATTCACTGTTCTGCATTTAAGTAGCAAACCCCCTTGGCCCAGCCCTGCTAGCCAGGCTGCTGGGTTCATGCACACAAGCTTCCCATAGCTGTTCTAATGTATTGTTGACCCAGAGACTCCTTCTTCTAGTTCTTCCGGAATGCCAGTGCTTTCCCAGGGATCCCTTTGCACACAGCAACAGGCTACAGTGATGCAGTGAAGATTCTTGGCTGCTGGTAGGTCGGGTGGCTCAGAAGGTGGGACAAGTTTGGAAAAGATATGGACTTATTGCCTTAAGTCAATTTTGTTCATCTGACTTCAGCTGCGTTGGCACTCCAAACCTGGGACCACGGTCATACATTGCTTTTTAAGTGTACACATAAGATAACCATTAAAGCAGCACATATCACGAGAGATGAAAATATATTTTTTAATTGACCCTCCGTATCTTCTCTTCCAGATCTGATTGTATCCATAAAGGAAGCTTCATCTGATGCTTAGTGACAGACTCCAGGATTCTGAGTTGAAGCTTGAAGGCATTCCCAAGACTCGTGTCTTAAAGCAGAGAGTGGTGAGGGATGAGTAGTATAGGGCTGCCATACATTACGGGGGGTGGGGGAATTGACATCCGGAGGGGGCGGATTTCCAAAAGGTGATGGATCCTAGACAAGTCAATTGAAAATTTGTGGGGGGTTTTGGGGTGTGTGTTGTTGGGAATCTGAATACGTGCAGCTTCACACAGAGTCAATTAGGGTTTGGCCGACAGCCAAGGCAATGTAAAGGAGTGAAGTCTGCCTGGTGATACGGAGGCATGGAGACAGTTCCATGATTGGTCAAGCTCTCTCACAGGAATAATGATTAATAGCCTACTAACTGGAATGGGTTCAGTGTCAGTGAGTGTAGGAGTTGGAGGTTGAGAGTTGTGAGTCATGTCAGAGAGAGCTAGTCAAAGATCCGTGTTCTGTTCTGTTCCTGTAAACAGTTCACTGTATATAATAAACACCTTAACTACATGTTATGTAGTGAAGTTTCACCCTGGGCCAGCAGGGGGATACTGTATATAGTTTTCACTCAGGTCTGTAGATAGTTTTCACTCAGGTCCACGTCAGTTATTTTAGGCGGGAAACGCTGAGCTGTTGTTGCTACAATGTTGACAGCCGGCTGCCTATAAAAGCAGGCCGGCTGAGCTGTTTGCAGTCAGTTCTATTCCAGCTTACAAAATAAAGAGCTACTTGGAGAAATCGCTGTGTCGTCTGCTATGTCAACCCACAACCTAACACTGGTGACGAGGATGGGATCGATGGACATCAGAGCACAGCCAGATGCGGCCAGCCTCTGAACTGAGCTGAATCACTGAGCTGAATCACAGAGCGAAATCACTGAGCGAAATCACTGGACAGAACCAATTCAGAGCTGACTGTTCTGGCTAAGAGCACTGTGTTCCATCCATCACCCTTCACGCCGGCATCGGAATCATGGCTTCACTTGTGCCTCTACCGCCGTTTGCGCCAGCCTCTGAATCATGGGACTCCTACCTCGCTCGGTTCGACTGCTACCTCCAAGCCAACGAGCTGACAGCAGTATCAAAGGATCGGAAGCGGGGCCTATTCCTCAGCCTCTGTGGGCCTGAGGTGTTTGAGACGGCCCGAGCATTGGTTGCGCCTGAAGCAGTCCAGGCAACACCATGGGACACGATCCAAGAGAAGCTCCGCAACCACTACGCACCAAAGCCGTCCAAGATTGCTGCCCGCCATGCGTTCTACCACCGGAACCAGGCAGAGGGGGAGTCAATCAACAACTACACCACCGCCCTGCGACAGGCTGCAATGCACTGTGAGTTCCGAGACTTAGACGATGCCCTGATGGATCAAATCGTCTGCGGGGTCCGGGACATCCATCTGCAACGGCGTCTCCTCACCAAGCCAGACCTCACGCTACAGAAAGCCATTGAGGAGGCTGTGGCCTCAGAAGCTGCTGAACGCTCCGCCCAGGAGATCTGCAAGTCCAGCAGCCCGCGTCTTGCTAGGGAGCCAGTTCCGGTGCATCATGAAGAGGCCAGGAGTGATGAGGCATCCTCCAGTGAAGACGATGACGTGCACCAGACAAAGCGGGAGCGCAGGAAGTTCCAGCAGAAGTCCAAGGGCCAACCGGAATGTGCCGGCTGCGGAGGCAACCATTCCTGTGCCAAGTGTTGATTCAGAGACGCCATCTGTAGGAAGTGTTCCAGAAGGGGCCACATCGCTAAGGTCTGCCGATCGGCTCCGTCTGACACCCCCCCTTCATCGACTCGCAAGTCCAAGTCTTCACTCCAGTCTGCCAAGGAAAGTTGTTTCGCTCTCACCAACTGCCGCTGCTCGTCTGGAACCACGATTGGCCAAACCAATTCACCTACGCGACGCAAGCTGAACGTCACGGTGCTCATTGAAGGAGCTCCATGTGACATGGAGATCGACACCGGGTCTGCCCTGTCCATCGTGTCATGGAGCACCATCAAAAGACTGGTACCCAGAGTGTCCAAAAGGCAACTCGACTCTCACCACGTACACCTGAGAGACTACCAGGGAAACGACATTCCCGTGGTAGGCGTTGGCCGGTTCCGGATTGCCTTCAAGGATTTTTCGGGCCTGCTCTGGTTGGTGGTGGTCGAAGGTCAGCGGCCAAGCCTCTTAGGGCTAGACTGGTTTGATGCCCTCGGCCTGGAAGTCACCGGCATCAACTGCATCTCTAACGCAGAGACTGAGGGTCTGGTCAAAGACTTTGCCGAGGTTTTCGACGGCACCTTGGGGCAATATACAGGTACGCCCATCTCCTTTAGCCTTGATCCACAAGTCGCCCCCATCAAGCTAAAGCCACGCCGGGTTCCCTTTGCTCTCAAGGCGAAGGTGGACGAACAACTGGACAAACTGATCGCCCAAGGAGTTTTGGAGCCGGTTGACCACGCCAAGTGGGAAACCCCCATCGTCACGCCTGTCAAGCCAGATGGGTCAGTGAGAATCTGCGCTGACTACAAGTGCACGATCAACAAGGCACTTCAGCAGCACGCTTATCCGGTTCCTGTTGTCCAACACCTGCTGCATTCCCTGGGTGAGGGTAAGGTCTTCGCTAAGCTGGACCTTGCCCAAGCCTATCAACAACTGCCCGTCGATGATGCCACTGCTGAAGCCCAGACGATCGTCACCCACCGGGGGGCATTCCGTTGCCGCCGGTTGCAGTTCGGGGTGAGTGTGGCTCCTGGCATCTTCCAAAGCCTTATGGAGCGTCTCCTGCAAGGGCTTCCGGGCGTGGTACCATATTTTGATGACATCTTGGTGTCTGCAGACTCACACCAGCAGCTGTTCGAGCGCCTCCGTGCCGTGCTGACCAGGTTCCAAGAGGCTGGGCTCAAGGTAAAGAGGGAAAAGTGCCAGATCGCCGTTCCACAGGTAGAGTTCCTGGGCTATCTTATCGATGCCTCCGGCCTTCACCTGACCACATCCAAGATCCACGCTATTCAGCAGGCCCCCACCCCAAAGAACAAGACGGAGTTGCAGGCGTTCCTGGGGCTGCTGAACTTTTATAACATGTTCCTGCCCCACAAAGCCACAGTGGCTGAGCCTCTTCACCGACTCCTTAGCACAAAGACGCCTTGGACCTGGGGTCATCGGGAGACGGCGGCCTTCAATGCGGTCAAGGCTCTCCTTTCATCAGACAGTGTGCTGGTACAGTATAGTGAATCCAGGCCGCTGGTCCGTGCCTGCGACGCCTCACCTTTTGGCATCGGTGCTGTCCTTAGTCACCGTTTTCCAGACGGAAGAGAAGCACCACTCGCCTACTTTTCCAGGACGCTATCTCTGACGGAACGGAATTACAGCCAGCTCGACAAGGAGGCACTGGCACTTGTGGCTGGAGTGAAGAGGTTCCATGAATACCTCTATGGCAGGACTTTTGACCTCATCACTGACCACAAGCCACTCCTGGGCCTCCTCGCTGGTGATCGTCCAACTCCACCGGTCCTCTCGCCACGCATGCTGCGATGGACTGTTTTCCTGGCTGCCTACCACTACCGGCTCATCCATCGCCCCGGGAAATCGATGGGCCATGCCGACGCCCTCAGCCGTTGCCCTCTTCCAGCATTTGTGGAAGACCCGGCTCCAGCTTCATCGCTCCTTCTGATTGAGGATCTTCCGGCAGCGCCTGTATCGGCTGCCACTGTGGCCTCCGCGTCTGCCCAGGATCGCACTATCAGCCGGGTGCTCAACTGGGTGTGGAGGGGGTGGCCACAAGGGCCTTTTGCATCGGAGTTCCAGCCCTTCGCAACCAGACAACATGAATTCTCAGCTCATCGTGGCTGTCTTCTGTGGGGAGACCGCGTCGTGATTCCCCAGGGACTCCGTCAGCGCGTCCTGGAGGCTCTGCATGTTGGCCACCCGGGAATTGTCAAAATGAAGGCGTTGGCTCGGTGTTACGTCTGGTGGCCTAATATGGACGATGCCATCACTGCCTGGGTGTCCTCCTGTCAAGCGTGCCAAGAGTCGAGGCCTGCACCACCGGCAGCTAAGGGACACACCTGGGAGACGCCAAAGACACCCTGGTCGAGGGTGCACATCGATCTGGCTGGCCCCTTTCACGGCCGGACCTTTATGGTAGTGGTCAACGCCTATTCCAAATGGCTGGAGGTCGCCCTGATGCCCTCCACCACTACCGAAGCCGTCATCCGGGTGCTGCGAGGCCTGTTTGCAACGCATGGGTGTCCTGATGTCCTTGTCTCTGACAACGGACCGCAGTTCACGTCAGGCACGTTTGAGCGGTATCTTTTGGGACTGGGCATCCGCCATGCCCTAACGGCACCCTTTCATCCATCCAGCAACGGGCAAGCGGAAAGAATGGTGCGCTCGGCAAAAGAGGCACTGGCGCGCCTGGACCGGGGAGACTGGCATGAGCGGGTCGCCGAATACTTGTTCGTGCAACACATCACCCCTCATGCGGCCACAGGGCGGAGTCCTGCTGAACTGCTTATGGGCCGCCGCCTCAGGTCACCGCTCGACCGGCTACACCCGGACTTTGCCGTGGCTGAACCCCCAGGCTGTGCCAACGCGCCACGGTCATTTGTCCCAGGAAACCAGGTCTTTGCCCAGAACTATGTGGGGGACATCCCTTGGGTGCCAGCCACAGTAGTGGGAGTCACTGGACCTCGCTCGTACCAGGTGGCACTCGAAGACGGATGCTTGTGGCGACGGCACATAGACCAGCTTAGGCGCAGGGTTGGGGACTTGGACACTACCATGGTGCCCCCAACTGCGCTTGCGGCTCAAGAAGAGACACGTACAGATGGCGAGGCCCCACCTACACCTCCCTCGCAAACTGCCAGCGTGGAGCCGAACCAAGCCGCTTCAGAGAGTCTGCCAGACTTACCACAGACTCAGACCACTCCACTTGCGGAGGCTCCACCCACAGCAGCGGATCCAGGGGAGTTGGTTCCAACGCCACCTAGGGTCGCACCACAGCCTCAGCAAGAACTGTGTGGCCCTCTGGACTTGGCTACAGTCCCCGGCGGTCTGGCAGAGTTTCCAAGCGCCCAACTTATTTAAAGGACTATGTTGTTGGACATGTATCACTGTTGGTCTAAGTATGGGAAATGTAACCGATATGCTTTTGTGCCTAATTGAACCATTACGCGTAGTGCTGTATATAAGGGAACCATTACGATTGTAACTAACGCCTTATCTCGGTGGGGAGGGGTGTTATGTAGTGAAGTTTCACCCTGGGCCAGCAGGGGGATACTGTATATAGTTTTCACTCAGGTCTGTAGATAGTTTTCACTCAGGTCCACGTCAGTTATTTTAGGCGGGAAACGCTGAGCTGTTGTTGCTACAGTGTTGACAGCCGGCTGCCTATAAAAGCAGGCCGGCTGAGCTGTTTGCAGTCAGTTCTATTCCAGCTTACAAAATAAAGAGCTACTTGGAGAAATCGCTGTGTCGTCTGCTATGTCAACCCACAACCTAACACTACAAGTCCCTGGTTCCTGCTTCATCCATCCTGTCTGCAGCCGAGTTGCCAATTGCTTTCATGAACTCTGCATATACTCTGCTAGGTCTGGCTAAGGTCCTGCTACAAGGCAGAAAGTTGCGAAACACCAATATGTGTTGTTGTTTTTTAAAACAAGCTCGACAACTTTGGGGTTTCCTGTTTTTTACTTTTTGAAATATGGCAACCCTAGAGTAGTGAGCAAGGTTATTCAGCATGGTTTGCTTTTCTGATTGCATGATTTAAAAGATCTTGTATATAAGACGAATCCTCTGGTTCATGCAGCCCAGTGCTTTCAAATGAATGAGCAATGCACTCTGTGTTAAAGCTGGTCTCTTTCTCTCTCTGACTATGTCAAACATGTTGATATTATGGTGTGCACATGTGTGTTTTAAGCCCACTCTTCTATATTTCTTGTGCAAAGGACAAAGTATTACAAGACTCTGTGCCACTGTATTTCTTCAGACAGAAATGCCTTCAGGTCAGCATTTGCTAGGCTTGCAGTTCAACTAAAATGACATGCGCTTTAGAAGAAATAATAAATTCTGCATAAAAACAATGGTCTAAAAATATAGTACTTTGCATTCAATTATATTCAACATTGAAATAGCAATTTCAGTGATTTTTCCCCCCCTTGAGTGTTTGGCCAAATACCAAATATTGGCATGCCTGGGCATAAGTAGGGGAAATATAGGAGAGACATCAGCTGGCAGTGCTGATTTTGGAAATTCCTGAATTGCTCAGCTGGGTACATCATGATTTTCTCCTGCCCGATAGGGACACCTCATTCATTCAATCCTTAAGAGAAACTCAAAAATGGCAGCACAGTGCATTCATATTCTGCTCTTTTATTCTGCACTGTAATCTAGATTTAGGTCCCGACCTGCTGCTAGAAATCAGCTTTCATCATTCATCAAGTCATTTAGGAACTTCCAGAATCCTTTCTTTCCCTCTACATGTGTGGCCTGGCCCATTTTCAGCATGACTTTTCTAGGTGTCTGTTTAAATCCCCCAACCTTTGCCTAAGGCTAGCTGTGGGGTGTAAAATGGGTTTCCCCAGCCCCTTTCCATGTCTGACATGCATGTGCACTGTTGCAATGCTAGTTATTTCTGTGGGGAAGATGGTGAGCACAACGTTTTGACTATTGAATGTAAAGATAACTGAAATTTCTCATAACCAGGATTCATTTTCTTTTCTTACGTATGAATAGATTTCTACCATTTGCAGAGGTACCCTATTAATTTTGGTGCCTCATGAGAATGAGACCCAAGAATCTTTATACAGTCACTAAAACTTAGGACAAATCCATACCCTACAAATAAAGGCCACCCAATCCACATTTAAAGCACATGACTTCCCCAAGATTCCTGGGAACTGTAGTTTTCCCACTACAGGACTACATTTCCCAGTATCCTTAAGAAACTACATCTCCCAGGATTCTTTGGGGAAATCGTGCTTTAAATGTAGGGTATGAATCTTTCCTTAGTGTCACACATTCATGGATGTACGCCAATTAACTGGAATAACAGGGCACATCTGCACTATATATTTAAACTAGATGACATTTGAGTTAACTGCTATGATTTCCCCCAAAGAATCCTGGGAATTTTAATTTTGTGAGATGGTTGAGAAGTTTTTGTCAGAGATCCTTTATAACTACAGTCCCCAAGACCGCTTAAAATATTTGAAATGGGTTTAAAGGTGTAGCGCAGACATGACCTTAGTTCTGAATTGATCAGTCATGTATTTTGGCTCTCCCAGGAAGTGACTATGATAGGCTTTTGCTTATATCACCCACCTTTTCTGTTGGGCACTATGAGTTTGCCTTTAGACATTTGGTATAGGAGAGGTATTATTTAGTAAAGTATATGTAAGGTTTATTCATCAGTGAATGCAAGCCTAAGTATTTAATTAAAACCTGCACATTCTGAAATTTGCATGATATCATTATTAAACAAGCAGAAAGTTAATCATGTAAACCTTGTTGGCTCCAAATGCAAGTACTCAGCACTTAAAATAAAATAAAATAATGCACGGCTATGTTGTTTGCAGGAATGTTTTCACCAGTATACAGACGGACAAACTCATGGAGAATAAGGCTATCAATTGCTATTAGCCGTGATGGTTATGTATTACCTCCAGTGCTGAAGCAAATATGCTTCTGTATACCAACTGCTGGGAATTGCCAGTGAGGAGACTGACACAGGCATCTAGTTGGCCCCTGTGAGAATAGGATGCTGGACTAGATGGGTCTTTACCCTGATGCAGCAGGGTTCTCATTATACAGACTGGAAATCTGGAGAAATCACTCCACAGTTCATTTGCCCTTTCCCCGCCTCCCTCTCTCCATTGGCTATCTTTTCAATATCACCGCCATCCAATCAGGCAGCAAAACCAATGCCCACAGTCCAAAGGAATGCCATGACCATAAAAACATTGGTACAGTGGAGCAGGGACATAGGGGAGTGCAGCACCAGAGTTTTGACTCACAGGAGGAGGGATGATGTGAACTGCTGGATTGGTTATTTGCCTGTGTTGCAAGCTTGGGAGTTTGGAGGATAGTTCTAGTCCGGCACATGATGCCCTTGTTATGGAGGCTAGGCTCAGACAATGACTGGTCCAAGGTCAACCAGTGAAGTTCATAGCAGATCAGGAATATGAACCCAGTTCTCACAAGTCAAAGTTTAACATGGTACTCACTGCACTTACTATTACAGGACTGTCAGCTCATCCTAATATGGTAATGCCTATTGGTGCCGTATGGCAGGGGAGACCAGTGTTGGACTACCAACTCCTTTTAGCTCCAACCAGCATGGTCAATGGTCAGGGGTGATGGGAGTTGAAGTCCAGCACATTTGGAAGGCACCATCTGCTATGTGCTTTTTGGTATGTATCTATAAGAAGACGAAGAGTTTGGATTTGATATCCTGCTTTATCACTACCCGAAGGAGTCTCAAAGCGGCTAACATTCTCCTTTCCCTTCCTCCCCCACAACAAACACTCTGTGAGGTGAGTGGGGCTGAGAGACTTCAGAGAAGTGTGACTGGCCCAAGGTCACCCAGGAGCTGCATGGGGAGGAGCGGGGAATCGAACCCCGTTCACCAGATTACGAGTCCACCGCTCTTAACCACTACACCGTGCTGGCTGGCTGCGTTGAGTCTAGGGACTCCCCTTGGAAATCATGGCTATGCAAGCCATTGTGAACGTTGATATTTCAACATTTATCACGGCATCGAGAAATAAATCAGCACATTGATTTGGAGAGCTTTGCTTCCTTTTTCACTACAGCAGCCCCCAGCAATAGGAGCAAGTCACTGCTCTCTCTCTTTCTCTCTAAAGGAGAAGCTTGCCTCTTTGGCAATAGAAACAGTTTCATTTCTCTCCTCCACACCCAGATCCTTCCTTGGGATCATGGACAGTGTCATGTGACTTCAGCCAAACACTGCTAGAGCTCTAGGAGGAAAATAGTGAAATGAAGAAGTTATGAACAAGGCACAGAAAGGTAGGCTAAATAAACATGGGCATTATTTTTCATAAGGTTCAGGGAGACAAAGGCTGTAAGTGTTGCCTCAAGTCTCATCTGCTTTCGGAAGTGTTTCTGTGATGTACGTTTCAATGGGTTTATGGACAATATCCAGCTGAAGACACCTGGAAAATGATTTGGCATGTTTGAATTACAAAAGCCAGCTGCACATATTTTTCAAGTCACCCTCCTCTATTTGGATCCTCTGCATCCTTACTCAGAAGTCAGCATCCCTGAGTTCAATGGGTCCTTCATTTATTCATTTATTTATATGGGGGCCCTTTACAAGGAAAAACTATCTCAAGGCAGCTTCCACAAAAACGGAACAACATACAAGCATCAAACTTCCCCAATGCAAACCATGAACAAACCTATCAGTTATAAAAACACATCCAGCTCTCCCAGCCCAAATAAAACGGGACTACAGCCAAAACCATCAACAGCAAAAGAGCATGATAAATCATTACACAATAGAAGGCTACTGAAAACAGTTAAGATTGTAGGCCTTTCTAAAGACCCTACTCCCAAGTTAATGTGATTAGGATGTAGTTCCTGTTTAAATGTTCAGTGTCATGATTAGGAACACAGGGAGTGTGCCCTTATACTAAGTTAAACTTTAGGTCGATCTAGCTCAGCATTGCCCATGCTTGGCTGGCAGTGACTTTCCAGGGTTTCAGACAGGGATATTTCCCAGCCATACCTGGAGATGCCAGGGATTGAACCGGGAACCTTCCTCATGCAAGGCAGATGCTCTTACCACTGAGCTACATCCCTTCCCCTGCAATAATAGTTCAGTTACTGGTCTTCTAATAAAGTGAGCCCAGTTACTGATGTTGATTCCTCACATACCCAATTAGAATAGCCTTGATCAGGAAAGGAGAATGTAGAGATGTGTTGGTACAGTGGAATTAAAGGAGTCAAACAAAATTAATCCATTCTCTAATTAGCCAAGAGATACACTCTGAAGGACAGTGCCATGCAAACTTCTTCGTGGAATCATCAGTATTAAGGTATTGTTTCTCAGACATCGGAGCAGAACTGTTTTCCATTAGGCACACTCTACCCCAGCATCTTCATTATGACTGCAGTTGTTTAGACCCCAGTCACGTTTTTTACATGAATAAATGGAGAATTCTGTTCCGGTACATCCCACGTCATCCAACCAGATTTGTCCAGAGCCTGATGTCAAGCAGACATGTAACGAGTTAGCACAGGGAGGAAAAGGGTGAAAAATAACAAAGCAACAATCCATCGTGTGATTCACATGCTAATATCTCATTATGCCTAAGTACCAGGAAAGTGGGGGTGGGGGGTGGGGAGGCTGCTTTAGGAAATGCTTCTGGAGCTGCATAACAACTGCATAATTACTCCAGAATGAAAATTGCTTGGGAAGAGAATCTCACTCTTCTTTTCTTTTCTACCATCCTATTGTCCAGCAAACAATTTCAGACAGCAGCAACTTCAAAAGCAACTTCCTTAGCCATAAAGGAAGCATGCAGACTTCGTTGTTGTTTAGTCGTGTCTGACTCTTTGTGACCAGAGCATGCCAGGCACTCCTGTCTTCCACTGCCTCCAGCAGACTTTAGTATACTTTAATACACTTTGGACACTGGGCTCCAGTGGTGAAACACCTTCCTGGTTGGACCTGGGACTTTTGGCATGCGAAGCAAATACTCTATGAACACTCCACATTCTTCTGAGAAGAAGCCAAGGCTGTCAGAGCCTTCTGTGAGCAGGCAGCGCCTGTTGAGGTTCTGATCACACCTCCACTGCTTGCTACCCCATCTCCCAAGGAGCAAAGAACTTGATTTGTGGGTCTGGGATGGGGTGCCAGGTACTAGATGGCTCCTCAAAGTGAAGGGATCCCTACTCAGCCTCTCATCATTTCCCCAACTATTTGGAAAGTGAAGATCCTGCCAGTCTCTTTTTCAACCAGGGGCATGGGAACTGTACTTCAGCTATAACTCCCATGACCCCCAGCAATAAAAGATCCTGACAACAGAGTCTTCTCTTTACAAACAATCTGGGAAGGATGAGAGTCCCAGCAGGCATTTACCATCTGCAAGGGAGTTTCTACCCCATCACATTGGCCAACCTTTTTTTTCCCTCTTGGAGTGGCAGAGTCTTTCAAGCACTTGAAAACTCCCTTTAAAGGGTCTCAAGGATTCAAACTGAATATTCAGAGGGGAGCAGCATAAGGCTGCTTGCCTAGCTCTACTCTAGTGACATGTTTTGGATGTTCCCTGCTATTTTTGAACACAATTACACACAACTGAATCTTTTGCGACTTGATTAAATCAGCCAGGGAATGAACTGATAAATTACCTGCAGTTGCAGTGAAGGTTTCAACTACTCGGCTAAATCCCAGCATCCGACAAATCACAGCTCCATCATTAGTGTCCCAGCTGTCGTCACATATGGTACCCCATACTCCTGAATACAGAACCTCAACTCGACCACGTTGATGTCCTCCAACAAGTCTTACAACAGAACTGCTCCCTGTTGGATGTTTTTGAAAGGCAACATTTATGCACATCAGGAGACAGAGGCAACACATTGAGATTTGGGGCAGGGTGTGAGTAAATGATGGGAGAGGTGGTCTCTACACATCCCCTCCTTTTTGGTTGCTGAAATATGTGTTGTACATTCCCAGCCTATTTCTTTGTAAGCTTCCAAATCAACTCTGATGGTGGTTTGAAGGGAAGCTGTTCCTGAGTAGCTGCCAACTCGCAGTGTAACACAAGGACACATGACATCACTTGGGACTTGAAGCCTAATCTGTGATAAACATATAAAAATGATAATGTGCACAGTAGTAGTAGTTACTAGTAGCATTGCTGCACTTTAGAGTACTTGTAATGGTATAGTGTGGTTACTCGTGCGTAAACTGCCTCCACTTCAATTAGATGGTTTGTTCAAACATGTTTAGGGTTAGAGCTCGCCCTCCGTGACCTGTTAGTCACTTGCAGAATCTGCCAGTGGGCGTTTCTTGAATCTCTTCCAGTATAAAAGCTGCTTGACCCCAAGTCTCCGCCTATGTTCCCTGCACGGAACGCGTCTGCGCAAGTAAGGGGATGGCAAGGGCGTGCCAGCGCTCTCTCTGCTGGTTTCGGTTGAAGGGTCTTGGAGCCCTGACACCGATTCCTCCATCTCCTCTCTATTGGTGTCACGCTGAATTCCTTCCCCCCGACTGGTTCCCTCTCCGGCATCGCTCTGGAGCCCTGCCTCCGCTTTTCGCTCTGATGTCAGTTCCCTGACAGTACTGTTTCCTTGACCCTACTGACTGGTGTGCATGGAAATGAATCACGGATGGTGGAAGCTTCCAATGGAAACAGAAACATAAATGGCCAAAGTTGATTTGTTGGGTGTTCACTGTTGTTTTCAGTCCACAAATAATGTGTAATTGATGGCTCCCCCCCCCCATACCTTGCATTGTGTTCTTTTGCATTGAAATGAATGGTGCAGAATAATGTAATGATAACGGAATTAACAATGTAAAATTCCACCGTGGCGGACAGCGAGATAAGTAATGTAGTTTTTGTCAGAATATGAAGTGCAGTGGGACAGAAACAGCAATGAATGTGGGTTGGAACAGAAGTCGATGCCTTCTTACAAGCCTAATAGGACTCCCTACACAAGGAGAAGCTGTCCCACATTTGCTTCACTAACAGAGAAAGCTTGATAAGCAAGTTATTGTGCCTCTAGTGTTCTTCTTCTCAGACACCAAACGAAACAGAGAAGCCTCACTTCATGTGGGGCTCCATATGTACAATAAAAAGGTAAAAAGGTAAAGGACCCCTGGATGATTAAGTCCAGTCAAAGGCGACTATGGGGTGCGGTGCTCATCTTGCTTCAGGCCAAGGGAGCCAGCGTTTGTCCACAGACAGCTTTCCGGGTCATGTGGCCAGCATGACTAAACCGCTTCTGGCGCAACGAGACACTGTGATGGAAACCAGAGCGCTCGGAAACGCCATTTACCTTCCCGCCACAGTGGTACCTATTTATCTACTTGCACTGGTATGCTATTGAACTGCTAGGTTAGCAGAAACTGGGATAGAGCAATGGGAGCTCACTCCGTCACGGAAATTCAAACCCCTGACCTTCTGATCGGCAAGCCCAAGAAGCTCAGTGGTTTAGATCACAGCGCCACCCATGTCTAATGTACTCCATATGTACAATGAAGCTCCACGGAACATTGGATTGGGTAAAGTTTATATACTTGTAGAGAAAAAGACCATACTTGCCTGAATCCCCCTTTTCACCTTTAATCCCTTGTGCTCCTGTTGCTCCTGATTTAACACAAAAGGAACAAATGATTGATGGCACATCTAGATGATTTTTTGCATTAATTAGGTTCAAATGAATTTTTTTTTGAGTTTCCCTTAACTGCATAAGATATCAGTATTTCTGGTTTTCGCCTAGTGCAAAAGCTGCCAAGTTTCCTAATCATATTCAGGAGATGGGGAACGACCCCCGCGACCAAGACATGCCCTCTTCCTCTTCCTTCTCCTGCCTTCTCATGTTCAATTTCACTCTAAGCACAGTGCAACATTGCTAACCATGGTTAGGTCAAACCACAGGTTGAAAACCAAATGTAATGATCATTGCAAACTGTGGCTTGGAGCTAACTGCTGGAATATAGTGGCTAAGAAACTGGACTATGAATAAGAAAATTCCCAGTTCAGAAGTAATCTCTGCCATGAACTTGGTGCCAATATAAAGCACATCAGATAGTAATCAGTCGTCTCTTTCTGTCTTGCCTTCTTTCTTTTACCTGTATATCCCTGAATGCCTCTGTCTCCTTTTCTTCCTGGTTCGCCTTTCACCCCATTAGATCCAGCACTTCCTTTACTTCCTTTTTCACCAGGCATGCCTTTGCTCCCTAAGTAAGAAAGGTGGGTGTCTCAATTTCACAGGGACAAGACAACAGCAAATGGCACAAGAGGCATTACCTGCAGAAGCCATGAAACCATTATTGTGCAATAACCAAATGGATCCTGCCATTCCTCTGCCTTTTCCACAGAAATGAAAGTTAAGGGTTGTGGTCCTAAACACAGAGTAAGCCCTGGGGAACACAGTGGGCTTTATTTATTTATTATTTAAATCTGTATGCCACTTTCCCCATTAAAACATGCTCAGAGTGGCTCACATCAGAACAGCAAAATTGCAAATCACTACATCATTACAATAGAAGTCAAACGTCAATTAATTTTAGAATGTAACACAGCAATCCATCAAATTTCTGGCATGTAGCCCCTGGAAAGTTGCAGGGAAAGGAATGTGGCCCTTAGATAAAACTCAGCGGAGCAAGGAATGTGAATTTGTACTGTAGGCTAATTTCTGCACACAGTCACATATTCCTCTCTATCCTCCCTTCAGTCAAAAAAGAGGCATTATCAGAGTTGATGTTCACCAGGTAGCAACTGGGACAGATCCTTTTCAGTAGTGCTTCCCCGATCTCATGATTGCTCTCTCTAGGGAGGCTCAAGCTATTTTTATTTCCCCAAGCTTTTAAAGCAACTTTTTAAGTAGTTGGGGTACTGGTTTTTGCTTCGTCCTCTTGAGAGTTTATATGCCCATGTCACTATTATAGCTTTGCTGCATTTTAATACTGCATTGCATTGTATTTTTGCATTATGTTTTAACTGTAAGTCACTCTGGGGAGAATAATAATAATAATAATAATAATAATAATAATAATAATAAAAAAGAAGAAGAAGAAGAAGAAGAAGAAGAAGAAGAAGAAGAAGAAGAAGAAGAAGAATTTATTATTTCTACCCTGCCCATCTGACTGGGTTTCCCCAGCCACTCTGGGTGGCTTCCAACAGAACATTAAAAACAGAATAAACCTTCAAACATTAAAAACTTCCCTAAACAGGGCAACCTTCAGATGTCTTCTAAAAGTCGGATAGTTGTTTATTTCCTTGACATCTGATGGGAGGGCATTCCACAGGGCGGGCTCCACCACCGAGAAGGCCCTCTGCTTGGTTCCCTGTAACCTCACTTCTCGCAGTGAGGGAACCGCCAGAAGGCCCTCAGCGCTGGACTGCAGTGTCCGGGCTGAACAATGGGGGTGGAGATGCTCCTTCAAGTATACTGGGCCAAAGGTATGGAGTACACAGCTTTGATTCTACTGAGTCGTCACTTTCATTTAAGAACTCCAGCAAATGCCTTACCTGTCATTCCCTGATCTCCCTTCGACCCTTTACTTCCTGGTATGCCTAAAATAATGGGGGCGGAGGGAGGGGGAAAGAATATAAAGTGGCAAATCCAAAGACAATGGGAATTTCAAACTTTTGCTTAATATTCAAAATTCTACTACATGTATGTATTTAGATAAAGTTTTAACTATGCGGAGGCAAAAGAGCCCTGCCACCTCCATCTAGACAGCTGTGATGCATGGGGAGTGGGGAGGTGGATTGGGAGCTGCTAACCAGAATGGGGCAGGGTGAGAGGCAACAGAGACGTCAGGGGAACGCTGGGTTACGTAGGTGCCAACTCCCTCGGGTCCTGGGTGCTTGAGCAGCCACAAAATTTCCCCTTGAAAGGACTGAGCACCCACAAATTTTGGTACCAGGGCCAGGCACACTGCATGGTACCCACAGCCCCAGGCACCCACGGTCGCAGGGCCAAGTTGGGTTAGCAGTGCACACCTGTGGCATACCAACACCACCCATCACACTGCTGCCTTGCCTTACCCCGCCCTCTTCCTGTCCCAGTGAGTGGCAGCAGGGTGCTGGGGCCGTAGAGGAGTGCCCCTCCTCATGCACTGCTGCTGCAGGTAGAAGTGGGAGAAATCCCATCTAAATCTAGAGAGCAGCTGCCAGTCATCATAGGCCAATGTAGCCAACATGGTACACTCCAAACACTGCTCGATTCAAACTCACAACAGCCCCAGCCAACGTGAATCATGGTCAGAGATTACTGGAGCTGTAGTCCACATTGGATACTGAGTTAGATGGACCAGTGGTCTGATTTATTTCCACACACACACAAAAAAAAAGGACAGGAGATCCATGCTAGGAATGAGTATTGCACCACTCCATGGCTATTTTCCTCAGGGAATTTTCACAGGAGAGACTATGTCCCATTGATTTCTGTAAAGCAGCTTAGAATCCTGAATTAGCTAGAAATGGGGTGGGGAGAAGGTGGACCAGAACCTACAGCAGATCTCTGGGTAATTTTTCCGGAACTGGAAATGCCAACTATACCTTGATCAGCTTTTGACCAGGCTGCCAGAGGTCAGATAGCTCTGAAGCTAGATTCAGCCTGGGGAATGTTGGAGAACTAACAGACCGACTTTGAATAAAAACTCTTTTCCATTGGTGATACATTTCTGTAAAACACTTAGATACCACAGCAAAGGATTTGTCCTGGCCTTATGGCATCTCACATCTCTCTGAATGAGATGTGTTTGGCTCACACACTGGGTTCTTCCACTTCCATTTATATTTTTACCTGGATCGCCTTTGTAACCTCTTTCCCCCCGATCGCCTTTCACTCCTGGTACTCCTGAAAGAATAAAGGGGACGGTCAGGTCAGAAACTTCTTGGGAATCAGTATTTCAAGAGATTGAGCAACATTACCATTTGTATACCTGGAACGGTGCTTGCTTCTCCTTTCTGTCCTTTCTCCCCTTGCGCTCCCTTTGGGCCAGGACTTCCTGGTGGCGCCATCCTGCCTGCAGGACCTTGTAAGTGAACCAAAGAAGCTTGGTCAAAGCCAGAATGACACTGAGAGAGCAATCAAGCACATATTTGGTGAACGAGGGAAGGTTTAGAAGGACTGCAGCTTAGTGCTGGCAGTGCTCCTGCCTTGTATGCAGAAATAAAGTTCCAGGTTCGATCCCTGGCAACTGGGATTGCCCCTTGCCTGAAACCCAAGAGACCTGCTGCCAATCGGTGTTGACAACACTGAGCTAAATAGTCCAATTGGTCTGACTCAGAATCAGGAAGCTTCCTTTGTTCCGCATCCTTTCAAAGGCTCAGGACAAGACATCCCTTGACAACAACACCGTATCAGAACAACACAGCACTTGCATTCCACAGATTCCTCTCTCTTAAATACTGCCTTCCAACAAGGGGAAATTGTCTTCTTTAGTCATTTCACACCAGCTTCCTGTTGATTTATCATTTTGCGTTTGTGTGTATAACCACAGACTTTGGCTGCAAATCTATAGAGTAGCATGATAGTTAGAATGGACAAGGCCAGAGAGTCAGAATTCATTTCTATTATTAAGTCACCACCAAACTTATTGACAAACCTGAGGAAAACAAAAGCCTTTTAATGATCATAGAGGCATCGGTTGATCAACCAATGACAGCTGATCAGCATTTACTTTTTTGCTGTTGTAGCAAGTGATGCACAAGTTAATCCTGAACCTCTTGCCCCCAAACCCACTGAAGAAAGCAAAACAGCAACTTCCCAGCAGTATTTCACTAGATAGGTCAGTCGTAGTTTGCCTTAGGACCCCAGAATGGAACTGTTTCAATGAATATTTGTCTTTTTAAATAATTCTTAGGAGTTAGTTCCAGGTTGGTGAAATCAGAAGCAGTTTACTAGTAAAATCCTAGGCATGTTTACTCAGAGGTAGGTACCACTGGGTAAGTATTATTAGTGTGCAATCCATATCACATTTACTTCAGAGTAAGCCCCACTGAACAGAGTTACACTTCTGGGTAAACATGTATAAAAGGTAAAGGTACCCCTGCCCGTACGGGCCAGTCTTGCCAGACTCTAGGGTTGTGCGCTCATCTCACTCTATAGGCCGGGAGCCTGCGCTGTCCGCAGACACTTCCAGGTCACGTGGCCAGCGTGACAAAGCTGCATCTGGTGAGCCAGCACAGCACACAGAAATGCCGTTTACCTTCCTGCTGGTAAAGGTAAAGGTACCCCTGCCCGTACGGGCCAGTCTTGACAGACTCTAGGGTTGTGCGCTCATCTCACTCTAGAGGCCGGGAGCCAGCGCTGTCCGCAGACACTTCTGGGTCACGTGGCCAGCGTGACGAAGCTGCTCCAGCGAACCGGCACCAGAGCAGCACACGGAATGCCGTTTACATTGCCACTAGAAAGCAGTACCTATTTATCTACTTGCACTTAATTGTGCTTTCGAACTGCTAGGTTGGCAGGCGCTGCGACCGAACTACGGGAGCGCACCCTGCCACGGGGATTCGAACCGCCGACCATGCGATCGGCAAGTCCTAGGCACTGGGGTTTTACCCACAGTGCCACCCGCGTCCCTAAACATGTATAGGATTACACAGTTAGAGAAATTTATGTTGATTAACTGTTCAATCCTAGGCATATCTGCTGAGAAATAAGCTCTGCTGGATTCAGTTGATTTACAGTCATGTAAATCAGGTGGCGCTGTGGGTTAAAGCCTCAGCGCCTAGGACTTGCCGATTGAAAGGTCGGCGGTTCGAATCCCTGCGGCGGGGTGCGCTCCCGCTGCTCGGTCCCAGCGCCTGCCAACCTAGCAGTTCGAAAGCACCTCCGGGTGCAAGTAGATAAATAGGGACCGCTTACCAGCGGGAAGGTAAACAGCGTTTCCGTGTGCAGCTCTGGCTCGCCAGATGCAGCTTTGTCACGCTGGCCACGTGACCCGGAAGTGTCTCCGGACAGCGCTGGCCCCTGGCCTCTTAAGTGAGATGGGCGCACAACCCCAGAGTCTGTCAAGACTGGCCCGTACGGGCAGGGGTACCTTTACCTTTACCTTAAGTGTGTACAACACTGCAGTCTAAATAGAACCTTAAATGAAGCACAAATGGTAGGAAGTATTTGTGTTAAATTGCATTTAACCTGGATGTCCAGGAGGTTAATTGCAATATACCTGGTTGTCCAGGAGGTCCTTGGGGACCACGTGTACCTGAAATAGAACATAAATGGACATAAGAGAACATAAATGAACACAAAAGAACATAAATTGCTAATATATGGGATGCTTCTATCTTTATTTTGCAGCTAAGTTACAAATGGCTAACAGAATATAAGGAGGCATGAGAATAGGAACGGGAACAGAGTCTTGGACTGGGCCATAGGGGGTGTTGCTAGCAGGGGTAATGTTGTTGTTGCTGCTATTGATATTAATTTTTGATCTTATAATTTATGTGGAAATTGTTCGATTTGGTTGTGTACTTTTCATTGCATTTTATTTATTGTTTATTACTTCTTTTGCTATGTTTGTAATCATGTAAATCTTTTCCTGCTGTAAGCCTCCTTGAACATAGTTTTAACTATAGAAAGGCGGCATACAAAAAATGATGATGATCAGACATCTGAACTTTCAATATAAGATGAAAAGAGAAAAGCAGCAGCTATTTGTGCATGCCTGCATGTAACTGTGGCAAACAGTATCACTGGGTTCCAAGAAGATTAACAGAAATACGCAGAAGGAAGAACTATTCAGTTTGTGTGGTCTTGATAAACCATGGTTTAGCTTCCCCTGTTGTGCAAACCAGGCCTTAGAATGCCTGTCTGTCTTTACCCTTAAGAGTGACAAGATCCAGGCATGGTTTTCTCTGGTTATATTCTTACCTTACGGTTTCTGAAACCAGCACAGACAAGATGAAGATTCAGGGAGTGTTGGGCTAAGTCAGTAAGGCTAGTCTCAAGCCTAAAAACATGGCAGATGTTGTTTAGCTTTGGCACTTTGCTGTGTCCACTCACCTGGCAGGCCTCGTTCTCCCTGCACACCCTTCTCTCCTGTGAGACCAACTGGTCCTCTTGGGCCCAGATCCCCCTTTGCACCAGCTGGTCCTTGGAGTCCTGGAAGACCTATAGAACAAGCTTGTTTCAGGCGTTAGCACATACAATATATTATTTATTAGATTCCTTATCTGCCCATAAACTCCCAAGTTAGAACAATGTGTAAGTGTTGCCAAAGGAAACAATAAAACTCTTAATAACCTCTCCCCTAACCACTCCAAACACTGAAGAAGCTTTCAATGCATGTTGATTTTATGCGGCTTTTGTTTTAAAGCTCCTGGAAGAGACGGGGTCAATATTTTGTTGCTTGGTGACCATCACAAACCCTGAGGGCTAAACTGTATAGAACTGCACTAGGCTGCCCAACCTAACTGATATTCAACCTGAGAGTACAAGGTGGGCAGTGTCCTTTCCAGGTCCCAGTCAAACAACCCATGGGCTTCCCCTTTACAAGTATGGCGATAAAAGTTTTCAGGCTGAGCTTAGGCTTGGGAGAGACAATGCTGAGTCTTGAGTCTGCCTGCCAGTATTGTCTCTACTGCTGCTCCCTATTTAACTGTTTCAGCTACTTTAAACATTCATGTAACGTTGCTGAACAAGCTGACAGCACAGTCATTTTTCCTGGCTTGCAACTCCCTCTCTCCTCCAGTCCTCATTTTCTGTGCACGATAGTTGCCTTCTCTTACGGACACACTTTCAGAACAATGAATTTCCACTTTTTAAGACAGGTTCCTCACCCTTATTCATAAGATGGAGCATAAAGCCCTCCTTTAACTGTGTGTTATGTGTGTGTGTGTTGCTATTTCTCAGACCTTCCAAGTGTCCCTATTTTCCAGTGATGGCCCTGAGTTAGAGAAGCCATCCTGGTTTCTGATTTGATCCCAGAATGTCCCACTTTTTCTTTGGATGTCCCTATTTTCATTGGAGGAATGTTAGAGGGTATGGAGTTATCCACCTCCTGAGCTGTCTGAAAGCAATCCTCTATAGGGAATGTTTTTTTCAATGTTTAATGTTTTGTTATGTTTTTATACATGTTGGAAGCTGCCCAGAGTGCAGGGCAACCTAATAAAATGAGTGGGGTATAAACAGTAAAATTATCATTATGGAATGGGATGCCCCTATTTTCATTGGAGAAATGTTGGAGGGTATGAACTCTGCCTTTCCTCTCTCTCTTAGGTTTCAGGAAGCAAGGAAGCAAGAAAGCCAGGGCTCCAATGGAAGAAGGAACTTGGTCTGCTATAACTTAAACAGGACAAGAAAAGCTATGCCTGCTGGATTTTCCATTCTACACAACTGCTGAAGATAAAGAGGGTCTTCTAGTGCCAGGGGTGCAGAGGGAGGGGGGCGGCCTTGAATAATAAATCAATAATAATACTAAATTCCTTTGTATTCCTGTAAAGTACATTACATAAAATGGAAACATTAATTAATAAATGCCAATTCACTAGAGAGGCTAATGGTTTCATACCTAGCTTTTAGCTGGCGTGCACTTTTAAGAAATCTTACTGTCAAGAAAAGTATACTGAAAATTTGATCCATTTCTCAATCTTCTATGCATTATCTTGGCTCTTTTCTGCATTGGTGATGCTCTGGTTTTTTGGGGGAGGGTTTTGCCTTCTCTTTTTAGCATGCATGCCCCTGTTAAGGCTTGCAAATGCCAATTTAATGGAAGTTACACGTTGCATAATTCTTCTGTTTAACTAAGACAAAACTCTGGCTTATACATGATACAAACAACTCAGAAATTGACTTCACAATATCTCCAACTAGCCAAACACACACATGCTTATGCATATAAATTACACTGTATTAGTTTGTACCAGATAAATCCTACTATAAACACCTTTTCATTAATCAGAGACAGAAAGATAATTAAATACTCATTGCCTGTATTGCATACACATATGCCCCAAATGAAATATTAGACTGTACAGAGTTAAATTTGCTCTCTCCCTTTTCCAGTGCCTGATTCTGTGACGCAGTGTATAAAGAAAATAGGACATTATACATATTGTTGGCCTCCTTCAAAGACATGCATAGAGTTGACACGTTGGCATGGGGCTGTTTGAGGCCAATTTAATGATGTTTGCAAGAACATCATTATCAGTTCTGGAAAATGAATCTAGAAGTATATAGCCTTGGCTACCACAAGCAACCCAATACCTCGTTATGTCTATAAAAACAGCTAGTTTAGCTGGTTGCCTCCCCAGATCAACTCCATCATCCAAACCGGCATGATGGGAAACTGTGGGTGTATGTCTGACCTACCATGCTAAACACCCTCTACTGTTCATTGTTCAGCAGGTATCACATGCCAGGCCCCAAGAGCACCAAACCAAGGAGCCTACACAAGTTGGTCAACAATAGGAGGTTAGTGAAGTGCCCTGCTCCCAACATGCATTAGGGTGCTGACCTTCCTCTAAGTCACTTACCTGGTCAGCAGCTGGTCCACATTGCTAGCGATCATTTCAAAGGGGGAACGGTGACTCCACCGCCTGTTTAGTTTCTGAGATATACAGGACAGTCTACAGGCAGTAGTTCAGAAAAACACAATTCTGCTCCTGCCTCCCAGTATCTTAGGGAAGTCAGTATAATGATTAATAATATGGGCAACAGTGATAATCTTCATACTATTCCACACCATTGCATGCGGTGACCAACTGATACAAGCTGGATCAACTCAAGCAAGCAGGAGAACAGTCCTATCTAGAAATGGGTGAATCTGTCCATTTCTCCAGTCTGAAGTTCAAGTCTCCACATTTCCATATCAGTTTGCAATTATTCTTATTTTTAAGTCCTCATGAAAATCATCAGCATTTTAGTGCAAATTTCTCCAAATATTAAATATCATAAAGATTATTAACACTCTTGGCAAAGTCTTACCTTGAGGTCCCCTGTCTCCTATTTCCCCTTTTGTTCCTGGTTCACCTTTTGGACCAGCTGGCCCAAGATTTCCTTCAGATCCCTTTTCACCATCAAGTCCATTTAAACCTGTATTTTTTAAAAACACACCCGAAAAAATTTGTGATTTATTTATTTGTTTGTTTTAAAGCAACACAGTTGCTACACTAGTGATTCCACTGCCTTCTTTTGGAAGCATGGTGGTACCCTGGTTCTCGAATGGCTTAGCTGACGAACAAATCAGCTCCCCAATACCGCAAACCATTAAGTGTTCCGGTTTGCGAACTTTTTTGGGAAGGCTAACGTCCGACGTGGCTTCCGCTTGAGTGCAGGAAGCTCCCGCAGCCAATCAGAAGCTGTGCCTTGGTTTTCAAATGGTTTCGGGAGTTGAACCGACTCCTGGAACAAATTAAGTTTGAAAACCAAGGTTCCACTGTAATTTGATGTAAGTGGTTTCAGGTCTTAAAACAATTCTGTCTGTGCATATTGCAGAATGTTTACAATGGTCACACGATGCCTTGCCATCAGAAATGTACATGTTAATTCTTCCCAGGATGCATGAAAGCTGCAATTTGAGGAAACTGGCTTACTTGTGATGGCATCTTATGACATACTGATTGTCAGAAGCCAGACCTTTTATTGGGTCCTCACACAGCCATTGAGTCTTCTAAATCATCTGAAATTTGTACTGTTAGTTTCCAGTCATTGCTTTCTCCTAGTTTAAGCAGCTGTGTGTTTTGTTCTATCACCTTGGTTGAGTTGTCTGAATCCTCGCTCAAAGCAGGACTGCCAGCTGGGTGGTTGTAAATATGCCTCACTGGTTTCTAGCTTGGCCTTAATTCTTGAAAAACTGACACTCTCAACTTGACATGCATTTGGATAAACGTGCACATGGAAGGTAGATCTAGGAATGGCTGTTAGCTCTGGAAGCCAGAGGGGACTTATATGTTCAGAGACAATCGCAGCTACCTCTGATTACCAAAGGTGAGGACAAAGCACAGGGGATATCTATCATTTCCATCCCAAATCTGTGAATTTCATAGGGACATATGGCTTGTTACAGCTGAAAACAGAATGCTGGACTAGGTGGACCTCTGGGCTGATCCAGCAAAGTTCTTATGTGCATATACAAAACTGGGGGGGAGGGGTTTATTTTAAGAAAAAACAATAAGAATGGCACATTCTACCAGCGGTGGAGCAAGCTGATCGGGCTCCTGGGGCGGTGTGCAGGGTGGGGCCAACTGTCCATGGGGGTGGGGAAAGCCAGGGCAGGATGCTCCATGGGGCCTCTAAGGAATCTGCCTGCCTCCTCCCCCTCAGCCGCCCTACAGCTGAGGGGAAGGTGGTAGGTGGACCGTTTGGGCTGTGGGGAGCTTGCAGTCACACAAGCCACTGTGTCACTCCCAGGAGAGACGCATGGCTCAGGCACACTGCAGGCCCTGTGGTGAGTGCCGCCTGGCATTTTGTCACCCCCCTCAGGGGTGACATTCAGGGTGGCCCGCCCCCACTGCCCCCCTTTCCCGCCCCTGCATTCTACAACTGGGTAGATTGCTGTAAATCAGCCTCCCCCCAGTCTGGTGACCTCCAGATGTTTTGGACTACAAATCCCGCCAGCCTAGTCAGCATAGCCAAATGGTCAGGAATGCAGGGAATGATAGTGAAAAACATCTGGAGGTCACCAAGTTTGGGAAGGCTGGTGTAAATCAATATCAGGGATAGATGCTGTTGACCTACAACTTCCATCATCCCAGATCATTGGCAAAAGTGGCTGGGACTGATGAACGTTGTAGTCTGGCAAAACCTGGAGGGCACCACATTGGCTACCCTGATCTGGATTATTGCCATAATGCTGGTTCAGTTACTCTGGTAGTGCCAGTGGTGTAATGCAAAGAAGATTTCTCAGTGTGCATCAGAATGCTGCTGACATTACATCTAATATGCTTTCATCCATTGCAAGCCAGTGGAAGGGGCCTTACCTTGCAGTCCTTGCTCTCCTTTTGAACCCTTTGGCCCCATGGTTCCTGAAATAAAAATACAGAGAAATAATAATAAAGTGGAGAAGAAGGGAAATTATCAACTGCCTTTTTTGATATGGTGTCCAGTTTTGACTTAACTGACATATGGTGACTTAAGCATCCATTAGATTGCCAATTTACTTTTTTCAAATGCAAACAATTCTTCAAGCACTTGTTTCTGTGTTGTTGAATGCCGAATTTAGTTACTCTCATATCAGTTGCTTTTGTGGTTTTTAAATTTTATGATTGTAATTGTACATTCTTTTTTTGGCTTTGGAAAAATTAACAAGTATGGTAAAAGGGGTAGACATTCAACCCAAGACATTATCTGATCACAATGCCATCTTGATAACAGTATTAACAGGTGAGAAATGTTCTTCGTTTAGGTGGAGGTTAAATTATATGGTATTACAAAATGGGAAAAAAAGGAGTTGAATATATGGAAAATAACTATACAGCTGAAAATGCTGGCAACACTAAGATCAATTCAGCAGAGTAATTAATTTTTGAGGGATGTAAAAGTGGAAAACTGATTTGAATGATTATAGTAAAATAAGCAGGAATGTATGATACGTAAAATGAAACATGAAAAAAGAAGAATGGATATTTTAAAGTTTGTAAAATGTTTATTTTGAAATGTAAAATTGAAAACTTAATAAAAATTATTATAAATAATAGTAAGCTTGAAAAGCAAATGAGGTGGAATTTCCCCTGCTTTTCAACATTTGTTTCTACAGCTCTTCTTTCATTACCTGTATCGCCCTTCTCTCCCTGGGTACCTGGAGGTCCTCTCATTCCTGGAGATCCTAAAATATAAATACACTGAGGTTGCAGTCCTCTTTGCAACTACCTCGAAGTGAGTCCCATTGACTACAGTAGCATTTACTTACCAAAAAACTTATATAGAAAATGGAATATGAAGACCCTTTCCAAATATCACTAAGGGCATGTCACTATATAAACACACACCTAGAACTCAGAAGAAAGAAACATGGATGGGAGAAACAAGGATTGCAGTAGGACAGTGGAGGAGTTAGCAAAGTATCAATATTCCCTGACTCTTTTCTCCAATTCAATCCCATTTTCTCCTCCCCTTTAAAAGAAGGGCTCCTATCTTGAGTTTAACATCTCTATCCAGAATGAGGTGTGGCCATGCACTTCCCATCGCTTTCCCTCCTAAACTCAAAGGAACTGCGCCCTCTACTCTCATTGGATTCTGCTGGAGCATTTGGGAAGTACGGTTGATTGATTTTAAAATGTATGTTCTCCTTACAGGCTTGCAAAGGCACTACATCACCATTATAGGGGCACAGAAGAGCTGATCATCCCTTTCGACAATTCCTGCCATAGACCCAGTGTAAAAACTATCTGAAGTGCTTCCGTTCAATTGTGGGTTCAAGGGAATTGCCCAAATGTTTACAGGTATTATAGTGCCAGAATTGGGCAAGCAACATTACCAATTTCTCCTTTTGGTCCAGGCAATCCTGCACCTGAAAACAACAACAGCATGTCAAAAATGTTAAATATTTATCCCCATCCCCCTCCACTCCTTGAAGATTTGAGATTTCATGTTTTTTGCTTGTCCTTTGGTCCTGGCTCTCCTTGGCTTCCTCTTAAGCTGATGCCTCCTTTCTCACCTTTACTTCCTGAAAGATGTCCAGAACATGTGTGTGTTGCAACTCGAATACAATGTACTTATTGCAAATGGCTGAAGCTCCTACCTTTCCTCACTTAATCAAAGCCACATATTAGTCACATAATTTTATGGGGTTCACATTGAACACTGTTTGCCTGCCTGCCTGTTATTTCATTTTATTGAAGATGTAAATTTTCACTCATCAAGATGTGACATCAAATATATTTCTGCATCTTTCGGTGATCCCATTCAGGCACCACAATCTTAACACAAGATTGTACAGTAGAAAAAAATGAGCCATGTGCTCATTCCTAGCTTGGTTTGGATTTCATAATCTGGTTTGGAAGTTGTCCTTAAACCACAGTTTCCTGGTTTGAATGTCACATGAAACTGTGTTGTGCATATGAATTTGCAATCCTATCGGGTACTTGTTTCTGTGTTGGTGAATGCCGAATTTAGTTACTCTCATATCAGTTGCTTTTGTGGTTTGTAAATTTTATGATTGTAATTGTACATTCTGTTTATGTTATTTGTCATATATTTGTCTGAGAGTAAATAATAAAATATGAAAATAAAATAAATGAGAGCAATCAAATAGGGCTGTTGGGTCATCTGCAGCTGCTTCATAGGACTTGGGCAAGAGCTGTAGATGGAGAGATTCAAAATGATGCGTTTCCACCCACCTGGAGGTCCCGGAGGCCCTTGAAGTGCACGGCTTTCCAGTTGTTCTGAAACAGATATTGATAGCTACCAGAAATCTCCTACCAATGGCGGAAGAAGTCTACAGTTAAAATGTAACCTTTAATCTCGTAAGATGACCACTTTTTCTTCAAAATGAACAAACTCTAGGCAGAATTCCACCAGCTCATTTGTTTCAGTGAAAACTGTAGCAAAAGAGGACAATTGTTTTAATGGGGAGTCCAAAAAATGTTTTTCCCTCCCCCAAATTTACTCTGATCTTGCTTGTCCTCAGGATGCTGTACAGGCTTAGAGTAAGTGAGCTGGACTTTCTCATGAAACTGCTTAATGCTGCAGTTCATACCTTGGACAGTAGCAGGCTATTGTTATTGACAAGCTCAGCTTTAGAAACAGGACTGGGCTCCTGACAATGGGCTGGGCTGCATCAGAGCACTGCTCTTTCTTTGTTTCAGCATACATACCTTTACTGTGAAGCCAGAGAGCCATGCAGTGCAAAGGTACCATTTGGAGAAAGCTTCAGCCTTATTGAATGAGCCGTTAATGCATTTCTCTTCACTACAAATTGTCTTAGAGAGACTGGCTCCTTTCTCCGAGAGGCTCAAACACCGATTATAGATTGCATTAATGACTTATTCAATAAGACGGAAGGCCTAATTGCCAGCCAAGGCAGTAGCTCCTGTAATGGACTCAATAACCACTGGTGATTACTTTTATTGGCTTTACCTTCCCATTCTGTGTGTATATACTGTTTCCTCACATCTTGATTCCTCCTCTCTTTCCCTTCCCTTGCTTTTTTGTTAAAAAAACACACACCCTGTCTTTTGTGTAGTTCATGTGAAACATGTAAGATTGGATGGGAAGGTTACTGAAATGCCTATTCACACATTAACTGCCCCCCAAAATGATGTCCAGCCAAGGAGAAGCAAGAAAATACCTGTAAAATTGGTCATTCTCCATTGTAAATGTTGGTTGCTCAGTTTGATTATGTGAATTTCATCCTTTAGATTTCTGATCCAATTGTCTCCTTGTCTTTGTGAGCTTGCCTCCTTTTGCTCAATATCATTGGCAAGCATGCTGTCATTGACAAAATAGCTTGCCAGTTTTTCTGCTAAAGGTAAGTTGACTTTGTTCTTTTCCAAGTCTTTGTTCATCTCATAGACTGAAAGAAGAGGAGAAGAAATCATGACATAGGTAAAGTACAATGTTTTGTGTTATGTACTGAGCTTGGATCCTAGAACAATAGGCAAGTAGGATCCTAGAAGGCAGCATCCAGATTAGTCTGCAGGAGCCGCCCAATCCGGCTCCAGGAGGAAGTGAATCATGTGCATCGCCTCTTTCTTAACAGCTGCCAATCAAATGTTAACCTTCTACACTCATTTTGTTATTTTCCCTATATGGTAATGCAATACTGTACTAAGACTGCAACCCAGTCACCAAGGAACATACTGCTAAGCAGACATGTATAGGATTGCATTTTAAAGTGAAGAACTTCCCCCTTTATCCAAATCTAAGAGTCACAAGGTCTTCTCAAGAGCCAGGTTTCAGTGCAGCAAATGTGCAACGGGAAAGGGCCATAACTCAGAGGCAGAACCCCTGTCCTGTATGCAGAATGTCCCAGGCTCCATCTCCTGGTAGGGTTGGGAATGTTCCCTGTCTTAAACCCTGGAGACCAGTTGCACGTCAGGGTAGACAATTCTGAGCAAGAATGTTCTGACTCGTTATAAGTCAGGCTCCTATGTGCCTAGATGTATTTTCTAGCGATTGCAAAGATACTACATTTTGTGAGCCTCGGTGTCATAGTGTTTTGTACCTGGGAGAATGTGGTTCCACCCCACTCTCCAGCAGCACATCTATTATTGTTACTACTGCCATGTAAAATATGGTTGTGCAACTGTTTGCCTATTGCTTATAGTGTGAATGATGACGGACGGCACCAACTCCCCCACTCCTTGTGTCCACAAAGTAGTAGGGCTAGCACACCACAACAAGGCCACTTCCCCTTCCTTAATCCATTTGCTATTGACTGGCTATGACTTCATTAACTTAGGAGGGGGCGATCATGCAAAAGCTATAACGTAGTTGGGGGCAGGCATTCTCTGATTGTTCAGACCTATAAAATAACCAGATAGTGGCAGCCCAAAGCCACTTGTTCCACAGCTGGGGCCAAGTGAACACATGCACACCCCACCCCTTGAGGAACAGAGCATCCAGTGATGGATTCCATCTGTGCTCTATCCAGAACCATGGACAGAACTTGCATAGCACCCCATGCACAATGCTTTCGGACCGTGAATCACCTCACACACTCTGGCCCACTGCAGTGCAAAGGTAACATTTGAAGGTCAACAATCTTGCGGTCAGATTTGGCAATTTGGTTGTCTCTCTCTCACACACACACCAGCATTTTCAGTTCCCTCAAGTACCAGATGCTGGCATGGTAGAAAACCACATGGTCATCCCCATCACACACATGATAGATTGGTTCCACACATTTACCCACAGCAATATTGGAGCAGCCACATTGCTGTTGCAAGCGACGGATACTCCAGGCGTCAGCCGTGAGGCATTAAGTGGTAAGGAATCAAATGAAGCACATGCAGCTGGGGCTGGCTCTTGTTTGTGTGGCTTTATGGACATTTACAATGTCCCTGAGGTAAGCAGCCTTCAACCTTTTGAGTCCCGTGACCCAACTTTAACCTCAACCCACAGTATGGGGTCCTCTTTGACTATTTTACCATATATGGCAAGACAGGCATGTTCTGTTCATCATCATTTTTACTCCTTGCTCCTTTCTCCCTCTTCCCCGTGTTCTTTTCTCTCTCACCCTCTTTCTATTTCAAAAAAGTCAACCAAAAAGAAAGAAAAATTGGTGATATCACTACCATGACACACTTTATATCCAGCTATGATATAGGATCTGGTCACAGAAGCCACCAGTTCAAGACCAGTGCCTAATGCCATTTGGATGAATAGGCTTGTACAATATTGTAATTCCTAATTACCCCAGCAGTATATTCTGAACAGCTCTGCATTAGAATGAAGAAGTCACTAGCAACCTGTAGGATAAGAAGCACTTGAAAGCACTTCTACCCAAGCTGTCACCAGGGTTCTTAAGATGACAAATTTGTCTAACATGTGGCTGGATGGGAGAACATCTGAGGAAATAGCTTGGGAGGCAAAAGGTCTGAGGGTTATTTACTCGCATGTATGGGATTTGGCCTCTGTGAATTGAGCAGCCTTTGTGTTTGTTTTTCACAAACACGTTACATGCTTGGGACTTTTAGAGTTGTAATATATTGTTACAGATCCGGGGTAACAAGAGTTTGAGGGTGGAAGGGAACCCATAATTAACTGCTAGAGTTAGTGAATGTTAGAAATTAATTAAGGGGTAAGAATTAGTTGGTTTATGAAGTATTGAAGGGAAGATGCAGGCCAGTGGAAAAATACAAGGTAAGCTCCCTTTCCAGGCCAGGGCCTCATCTGGGATGGAAGCCATTAAGTATGACAAAAGGTGTTGATGGGTCTTTGCCAACTGATCACATAGGATACAGGGAAATCATCACCTTTTAAAACTAGGCTTGGAACAGCAGGGAAAGGGGAATGAGTTGCTTGGCAAGGGGTTTTCTGGGAAGGAGAAGCAGGAGGTGGGGACAACTCTATGTTGGGGAGGGAGCTGAAAGGCAGACGCCATAGGGGCTGGCTGGAGACAAGCTGGGGCAGAGGCACAGAGGTGGTGCTTAGAAAGCCTCTGGATGCAATGCCCAGCTGCTGTGAAGGACAAGCCCTTCTTGGGATGTGAATGCTGTTAACTCTGCACTTCCTCCACCTGTACCCTGGTTGTAAATACGTGTTAATAAACCGTATCTCTTAAAGACATGATAGTCTCCACTGTGTTTTGATTCCCAGTGGAAACATGACCCTGGGTGAGTGCCTGGAACCCCCTGGAATCTTGCTGCCATGGCAGAGATTGGGGGTGGCGTGCAACTCTTGTAACAATTCTTTTGTGTGTGTGTGTGTTTGTGTTTTATACTGCCATTCTTTCTGAGTTTTTTAAGGTTTGACTAAAACTCTTTTTAAAAATGAGAACACACATTTTAGGTCTTCAGCAAATGATGCAGCTTTCATCCCCATCTAACCTCTTGTCCTGGTGGTTGTTTCCTTTCTGGAAACAAATTTACTTATTGGATATTTAAAATATAACCAGTGCACAATCTTTTATCTTTAGATTCAGGACAGGAAATAGCATTTAAAATCAATTACCTTTATAGGCCAACAGTCCGAAGCCTGCAGTGAGCAGAATCAGGTATATTGTAACCAGAGCCGAAATGTACCTTTTGCAAGTCTTTTTCTGGCCTTTGGGTTCTAAAGTTTTGGAGAGGAAAGAACACACTAAGAATTGATATTCCATCCTTTTGGCTTGCAAACGAGTGACCAATGTGCTGTGTTACTGTTTAAGGCTGCCGCCCTACGCACAAGTACTGAGAGTTAAAATCAATGACTTGCTTCTGAATAAATAGGGATCCTATCAAGCTGCATGGCTGATGCTGACAGTGAATTCATGCAGAAGCAGGCTGTGATATAGTACTTTTTAATAACTTTGTTCAACTTGGTTGTATTTCCAGACAAACTTTCCATTTGCTGGGTTCTCAGAACGGCAAATAGGGCTGTGCAGAGTGAAAAGCATGTTTCACTGAATGTTTAGCTAATGTTTACACCCAAACAAAAAAAACCATTGTGTGAACTCAAGTCCTTCGCCTCTTTCCCTTTGCTGGTCACAGAAATACAACAAAGGCAACTAAAAGCTTGTTTTATGGAAGCATCCATCTTCATATAGCCTTCATTGTATATTCTGAAATGCAAGACAAATTAATTCTTCCTTTAAAGCACAGTGAAACATCTGCTTGTAGGCAGGCATACCCCAGTATAAAATATATACACAGCTTGTGTCAGTTGGCATGCTGTGTAATCACATTTAACTTGACACTTTTTTAAGTGAAATATTCAGAAATAGCATAAGTGTGATTTTTGTGTGTTATGCTGTGGGGAAGGGCGGATTAAAATACGTGCATGCTATTCTTAACTAATGTGAAGCACATAGACATTAATAAAGTGAGTAGTGGTCCCTAGGAATCCTCTAACCTCACTTACCTGGAAGTAAGGGCTACTGAATTCAATAGGGCTTATTGAGTATACAAGGTTAGGATTGTGCTGTTAAACCATTCAGTGCCATATTCTGCTAAATTTGTCAATGGCACAAACTTAAATAAGACAATGGTTTTAATGCAATTGAATCCCAATTAAACCTTTAAAAAGAAAAGCACCTTTGAACACTAGTAAAATGCCTTGAGATATTGTGCTTTTAAAAGTCTCTATCATTATGAAACAGTGAAAATACTTTACCATCTATTTCAAAGGGTGTAAATCCAGATGCTGAAAACTTCATCTTGTCTGAAAATGTAAAGGATCCAGTATCTTTGTCACTTCCAGCAAGGTTGTCCATGATCAAATTTTGACAGCCACACTACAATCTTGCCAGGATAACCTTAGGCACTGAAGAAGGAGAGGTTTCTGAGCTTTATCTGCTGGGAATGTGTGCTATTAAGCAAACCTTTTCTGTTGGCTTTGGGTTATTTTGTACTAGACTTGCAAAAAAACAAAACAAAACAAAAAAACACCCAGCAACTTTCTGTTGTGGCATCTACAGCACTTCCTCCAAAACTTCTAAGGAGGTTGGTCAATGCATGTCTTAATACAGAAAGCAAAAAAGATGTGCGTTAAAAATGACGATGATGTGAATTTGATTTTTCAGTGTGAATAGCATTTTATAAAACTTCCAGGTAACAAATGCATTATTCCAGATCCAAGTAGGTAGCCGCGCTGGTCTGATGCCCTCAAAAAATATAATATAATATAATATAATATAATATAATATAATATAATATAATATAATATAATATAATATAATAATAAACAAATGTAAAAATTGTCCAGTAGCACTTTAGAAACCAACTAAGTTAGTTCTTGGTATAAGCTTTCGTGTGCATGCACACTTCTTCAGATACACAGTGTGCATGCACATGAAAGCTTATACCCAGAACAAAATTAGTTGGTCTCTAAGGTGCTGCTGGACAATTTATATATTTTTTTATATACCGTATTTCAAAAGGCATTATTGTTGGATTGGCCTAACTTGCAGGTTTCAGATAATTAATGTGGCATAACAGAGACTTTGCAGACAGGCTGGTATTTATGCTCCCTCTGGATCAGCCCACCTACCCTTTGAACTAATATTAAAATACTATTAGTTGAAATTAGCATAAATAAATAAATAAATAAATAAATAAATAAATAAATAAATAAATAAATGGGCTTTGTTTGGGGCAGGCAAAAACTTTTAGGGTGCAAAACTGGGCCATACCTCTCCCCCCCAACTTGAGGCTCCCCATTTATGTGAAGGGATCTCCACATGTAGAAGAGGGAGCTGAGGGGGGAGCTGCACTGTTGTGCCTGCTTCACAAAGCTGCCCTTTGTCAACAACAAATTGTCACTGTTTTTTGTGTTGAATATATGATGATTTATGGACCTAATAGGTATCTAAAGCCATTTGCACATAACAAAATATGTATTTTATCAAAGTTAATTGTTGAACTGAAATACAATTGGAAATGTACAACCAGTCCCCCCCTTTAATATTTTTTGGGGGCCCCCAGGAGAGTGGGACCCTAACCTATACCTTAGCTTGTTTGGCTTATACATAACTCTGGCACTGTGCCTGCCCCTTTCTATACTTGGAACCGCATTCATGTGACTAATGTGTGAAAGATTTTAGTATTCAATGGCTAGAGCAAAAGGTTACTCTCAGACAATGATCCATTTCTTGTAAAATGACTGAGCTGATGATAGAATCGGTGAGGATTTGAAAGAACAGACTCATGGGACTGGGCTTCTCACATGTCCCTTAATTGAAAGCGTATCCTTTACTCCTGAATTTGTGACATTACCTCCAAATTTCAGGGTGTGCCAAACTAGCCCCACAGCACTTAATGGAAGACTGTGAACCAACAACAGCTTACACAGCTGATTTAGCATTTTAGTGCTAAAGCAGAAGGGGAGAAAGAGGTACCAGCTAGCATCATCCGTTTGTGCTAGGGACATTCTTTGGGGGATTTCTGTATGACTGTGGGGGATTCTGTAAACTTTCTGCCTCCTTGTCTCATCCAATAAATGGCACAAGAAAACTAAACCTCTGCAAAATAGTAAAAATTTGCAGAACCAGTTATTCAAAATAAGAATTCATACCAAAATTGTATAGGTCATATGGGCCAACTTTTCCTGCCACTGAAACTGGACTAGCTTCCTATGGAATTTTTATATTTTTCCTCCATTATTATTTTTTAAATGCAGCCCACATTCAACTCTTCCTGAAGGCCAAAGCTCTACGAGGCAGAAGGTTCCCTGCTCTGATTTCTCTTTTTCCATGGGGGCATTTGGCAGGGCTCCCCAAGTCAAATCAGATTGCTTTCAACCTCTGCTGTCTGCTACCTCTGCCTATTATTTCTGATGGAGTTCAGGTAATTGTGTCCATGTTGCCTTTTGTAATTTGGTGTCCTGGCAGCAACAGATGTTGCTCCCCTAATAAGTACCACCTTGCCTGATTTCTCTTCCTCTCTGCGGCTCTAACAGATTAGTTTCTGAACATTTCGACCAATACTGCTCTAAATTAATTGCTTAACTAACTAATGACAATTAGAAGAGGGCCTTTGGAGAATAAACCAAATCAATCAGTTCCACAGAGGAGAAGGCTGATCAAACCTGGCTGTTATGTGGACAGTGATGGAGAAATGTAATAAGAAAGTGATTTGTGGAAGCCCCTTTCCTCATCCCCGCCACAACCCTTCCTGCCACTTCCCCATTTTTCAAGCGAGCTTTGCAGAATTTAACAAAGTGGATTTTGAATGAAACCCAATGAAAAGCAGCACAACAGGAGGTCTCACTGCCATAGAAAACAATGAAAGCAATGCAGAAACCCAGCTGGTACCCTGGGCACTGGAGCTGACTCTGGATTCTATTAAAAAAAAAAGCAGCAACATGTATTTTAATTAATTGACTGTTGTTTTATGTAAATTGTGCTATTTTTGCTGCTGTTAGCCGCTCTGAGCCCCACTTTGGCTGGGGAGGGTGGGATATAAATAAAATTTATTATTATTATTATTATTATTATTATTATTATTATTATTATAACATTCACAAAGCTTAATGCATAAACAGTGTTCATTGGCAACAGTTGTGGTTTCATTTATCAGATCCCCACCTTATCTGAAAGGATAAATGTCGATTAAATAAGGGAAAATATGGGTTGGCATTTTGACAGCCAATGGTGTCATGTGGGCACTGAAAAGAAGAAGAAGAAAAACCATGCATGAGGATCACTTATCTCACAAGGAACACCATCTGGAAGCACCCAGTTGTTGTTTACATTGCATCTGACAAAGGGGTTTAGTGGAAAAAATGAGGCTTGTATGTGGCTTTTGCGTGGCTTGAAGCAGATGGAGTTCTGTTGCCAGAACTGAAGGAATCTCTCTCTATGTGTGCTTGGACAACTAAGAAATGCATACTGAAGTTGTAATACTACGGCAAGCTGCTTGAATAACACGCCAACCTTTATGTTCAATTACTAAGAAGATGTAAGCAAAGAAACAACCTTGCTCAGCTAAGAGAGAGAAGGAAGAGATCAGCAGAGGAATCTCACATTCAAGTTGCATGTGGAGTCTTTCCTCTGCAGCACGGTTTGACAATCTGTTTTCTCGTAAGCATTCGCAGCAACTCATTGACTGCTGTTGTGAAATGGGTTGCTAAATAAAGGAAGAAAATGTGCTAACTCAGGTTGAGATTTTAGGCGTAGGGTTTTGTGGAAGCAGAAAGCTTATTAATAGCATCGTAGCTTCCTGCATGTTCTGTGAGTACCAAAAACCAGCCCCTGGGAGGAAGTATCCATGGTAGGGAGCAGTCCATGGGAAATCCAAAAATGTGTAAACCAAGAACATGGCGTACACACAATACAAACAGTATGAACATATTATACATATTATACACTTGCAAAATGTGAATGTTTCTGCAGGCAATATCTCTCCTTTCATCTCTGGTGTGTGTGTGTTTGCTGATCTGGCCAAGTGGGAGAAAGTGACCAAGGTGCTCTCACCGATGTTACTTACTCAGAAATCCAAATGTGCTACACAGCCCAACAAGGCGAATCTGCCAACATTACAGGGGTCAGCAAACTTTTTCAGCAGGGGGCCGGTCCACTGTCCCTCAGACCTTAAAGGGGGCCGGATTTTATTGTGGGGGGGGGTGAACGAATTCCAATGCCCCACAAATAACCCAGAGATGCATTTTAAATAAAAGGACACATTCTACACATGTAAAAACATGCTGATTCCCGGACCATCCGCGGGTTGGATTTAAAAGGCGATTGAGCTGGATGCGGCCCCCGGGCTTTAGGTTGCCTACCCATGGCCAAAAACATACAAATCAATCTGGCTAAGCTGATCCAAAAACACACACACACCCCACTCACACACAAAAACAAATTTCACTACAGCCAATCAAAGACAACCAACCACACCCTAGGCCACCCCAACCTCTCTCACCACCAAAGAAATACAAGTGAATAGTAAGAAAACCCACACAAGTGACGCTGACACAAAACCCCACACATACACTAATTAGAAGAATAGAAGCATTGCCACCTCACCCCACTTGCCATTCCCTCCTCCCCCTCTTCTTCCTAACCTAACACTGTATGTGACACTAATGTCTCAGAACAAATGTAACATCTGTAGAAAACACAACTTGAAAAAAGAGACAATGCACGTATTTTTGTAAACTAATGAATATTTAATAAAAATATATTTTTTTAAAAAAGAAAAGAAATCCAAATGTGCCATGGTCCTTAAAAAAGTTGGTGACCCCAGACTTAGCGGGTCACACAATGTTTAGGCTTGTATGAGAAATTCACCAACCTTCTTACAGAATGTTAATTACCAGGGTCATTAGGTTTTTACTAGCTTTTGAAGCTCACATTGATTTTTCGGGAGATGTGTGCATTCCCATTTCCTTAGCTTGTTTATTTGTGCACACAGTATAGTCAGCTTGACATTTCCAAGATTAGAGAGAGGGGCTGCGTGATGCTTTGATGGAGGAACACTATGAGACACTTTCCATATTCCCTGCAGATGGATCTGAGTACAGTAATTGTATAACCCACTTTGTACTGGGTTGAAACATGCCCTTTCGGAGGAAAATCTCAACTAAATTTGTGGGGAGCCTTGGCAAGTATCTTTTCCAATGAATCAGGTGGTCAAGCTCAGAAGGTTATGAATTTTAGAGATAAAACCAGGGACTGTATAAGATCCTTTTGGGCCCTTCATTCTCATGTTAAAAAGTATGACTTTGGATATTGATTAGGGCAGGCATAGGCAAACTCCGCCCCTCCAGATGTTTGGGACTACAATTCCCATCATCCCTAGCTAACAGGACCAGTGGTCAGGGATGATGGGAATTGTAGGCCCAAACATCTGGAGGGCCGGAGTTTGCGTATGCCTGGATTAGGGTGTCCACTTAGGCATTATCAATTAATGAGGAAATGCATAACCATAAAAAGAAGACACCAGCTTGCATGTGCTAATTCATATTCACAGGTGCTAATTCAAAAATGCTTACTGTAACTCTATCATTATGATCAGATCTATTGACCAGCTGGCCTGTGTGCCTGCTCAGGTCCAGATGCTTCCTTCTGATGTTTATACCAGACTTGGATAGGACTGCCCTTCGAAAGCAGGACTTCTTGATGGAAAGACACAGCCCTATCTACAACAGAAAAATGGCTGATAAAACTATTGGACCTGCTTGAGATAGCCAAGTTAACATGTTTAATTAGAGAAAAAAATCATTACTGACATTGGTTAAGAATTGGAAATTTCTTATAGACTTTTTGTATGAAAGAGAATTTGATATTGTCATACTTGGATTTGAAGGTAGAACAAATTATGGTTTATAGAAGGCAGAATGGTTGTATTTTAAGGAATTAATATTATATGTAGCTGCAGCCATGAGGCGGGAAAGCAGTACTTCTTCAGACAGGTGACGGTTCTCAATAAAGCAGCACACACAGCCACACTATGTTTGGTAGTCGTAAGAAAGGGGGAGGACTTGCCACAAGGATAATAGTATTTGATCAGAAACTGCGCTCTCTTCCCTGTGCAACCCTTTCTGTTTTCCTCTGTTGCAGTGGTGGTCAGAGGCCTAATTCAGCCTGCCAGGGCTCCCACTTTGGTGTTTTGGGCAAGCAACATCCACGGATAAAGCCGTGGTTGCAAAGGAACAACCAAGAGCCTTTGAATGCACTCTTGATTGAGTACCTATACTTCTTCAAGCTCACTGATCTTTAGTATTTTGATTCCCAAGGCTCCTGGGACTGGACATGATTTGTAATCCAGGAACAGGCCTGGGGCACAAGGATCCCTGTCTCAGTTGATTCCCCATAATAGAATCATAGAACTGTAGAGCTGGAAGGGACACAAAGGGTTGTCTGGTCCAACTCCCTGCAATGCAAAATAGATACATACATTAACTTGGCCTCGGTGAATACATCCTTGCTGAAAAGCAGTAAAAACACAGATGCTGAATAGTTGACATATCTCCATCCAGTCCTGACAAGTTGCTTGGCTTTATCACACAAAATGAAGCCAAGCTCTGAGTTATGATCATTTCTGTATCATTAGGACTTTTTGGTGCTTTATATCCCAATCCCAGCTGTGCTACCGATACAAAAAACCACCTGGAAAGTGTTTTGAAGACTCCAGCCCAGAAACTGAACTGAAATTGGGATGGCTTGGTAAAAGAATCAGTGGGGTGGGAAGAGGCCCCACCAGGAAGAAGAAGGGAGAGGAAGAGAAGAAATTATTTGCATCAAAGCAGGCACGCCTTACAGAAATGATTCTCTGAGTCATCTTCCCCATATCATATGGGCTTAAGAGAGATAATATTATTTCCCTCAGCCAATCTAGAATATGATGCATAGAGAGAGTAGATGTGTATAGAGAGACACCTTCCAAATCCACCATTCTCTGTTCACAATAATGCTACAGGAAGACATAGGAGAGATATGGTGCTGTTCATATCAAGGTTGTGTTCTGATGGACTGTCAGGACTAGAAGGTGCTTTTAGTCCTGGGATTCAAATGTGGTGTTAAGACCCCATGCTTCCCCCCCCCCACACTTTTGTTGCACTAGATAAGAGCGTTTCTCAAGACAGCAATAACTTGATGACATTGGGGGTGCAGAAGAATGAATAAAGTGGAATGACGTGTGGGCAGTCTAGCATCAATTCACCATTAATGCACTATTTATTCACCAGTGAAATGTTGCAGAATGCATCAGCAAAACAACAACAATAGCAGCAGCAGCAACAACAACAACAAACACCACCACCACCAATCTGCAGGGTCCCCTATTCTTCCAGACTCACACAAGAATTGACGAGAATTGCCAATTCAGAGGTTGTGCTACTGAGGAAAATGGGGAAATCCTTGCAAACCTACCACCCCTTTATATGACTCTTGCAGTTTCAAGTTATCAGCAATTGTACATGATGGTGCAACTGCCTCTTGACTTCCAGTTTTTGCTTATTAGGCCCCTTGTCCTCCCTTCCTTTCTCCTAATTCAGGCAAGGATCACGAGATTGTGATGACCTCCAGGGCATGGATATTCTCCATTGCAGATTTTAGACTTTCATTTCACAAAATGTTCTCATTTCCTATTAGGCTGGAAGAGAGTTTTAAAACTTTGTTGCTCAATCTGATGGCCATTTCCTATTAGGCTGGAAGAGAGTTTTAAAACTTTGTTGCTCAATCTGATGGCCAATCTGATGGTGGGGTTTTGCTAGCATCAACCCCAAGAAATACTTCCCTTCAGCAGCTTTATTCTGTTGACACTCTATACCGGCATGCAGAAACTACAAGAATTATCCGGGTATTTTTATGTTCTGTCCCTCAGTTCTTTGCCACATCCTATTTGTGGTTAGGACCAGTGTTTCAGCTGAGTGTGGTGGTGGTGATCACAATATAACATAGATCCATCCATACTAGATAACTGTGCTTGGCTAGTTAAAGAATCTCATGCTGATTTTCTAACACACATTGTGGAGTCACCTGAAGAACTCAGGGCAGTTCACAAAATAAAAACACAAAATACAGTGGTACCTCAGGTTAAGTACTTAATTCGTTCCGGAGGTCTGTTCTTAACCTGAAACTGTTCTTAACCTGAAGCACCACTTTAGCTAATGGGGCCTCCCGCTGCCGCCGCACCACCGGAGCACGATTTCTGTTCTCATCCTGAAGCAAAGTTCTTAACCTGAAGCACTATTTCTGCATTAGTGGAGTCTGTAACCTGAAGCGTATGTATACCACTGTATATAGCAAAAGTGGGAACAAAAACAAAACAAAACAATAAACCCCTCTCCAAATGTCCTAAAGTCGGAGAATAATTCTAAACACATGCACATTCTAATCACTTCATCTTTTCTGTATGTGGGCACCATCTACACATGCAGCTGAATCAGCTGAAAATGAAGTTCTGAGGTAGACAAATGGAGTGTTAACTTTTAGGCTGTAGTTTTAGGATGGGGAGTTATTACTTTTACAGGCATTAAGAAAACTAGCCCAGCAGGTAAAAGGCTGGTTTTCATCCAGGAATTCCCCTAATAAAATGCATTTTTGAATGTTATTTTCACTAGCATAGGCACTTTAGGCTACCAGGTGAATTTTTTGTACAAATTACTTGACTGGAGAACTGCATTGCAAAAATTGGAGAAGTACAGATTTCAAAGGATGGCTACAATTTGGTTCACATATTGTTTTAGAAAGAGGTTCGCCTTTGAATGTGAGTTGAATGAAATTTCTCCCTGCTCTCTGTGCAGAAAAAACATGGCGCTCCCAACTCCATGTTGTGTCTTCTCATAACACTAATGTGGAAGAAGTGATGCACTTGTGAGAGGGATTTTTATTACTGCTGTGGGGTGGATATATATATATATATGTTTGTATATGGACTCAAAGACACATCTGATATGGTAGGTGTGCACAATAATTCCACTGATCATGGAGATAGGTTTCTAGTCAGCTCACTGAATCAGCAATATCCTTATCATTTATCCAATCATTGCTTTGTTAGCAAATGTATTTTGCTCGTCGATTAAGAATAAAATAAAATCATACTGATACTACATCTTTACCATGGCTTTTTTTTTACAAGTTAAAGCTTTTTATTTTCTGCGACCCACCTCTTTTGCTGAATTTATTCCCCTCCTCCTGCTAGGAATTGTGGGTAATGAAATCCCAAAAAAGTTCAGGGGAGTCTTTATGTATGTTACAGTTGCTGCCAGAATGCTAATCGCAGAAGGCTGCAAGGGAGAGGATATTCCATCTAAATTAGAATGGTGAAGCAAAATAAGAGAGTACACTGAGCTGGCAAGATTATCTGCAAAGTTAAGATAATCACTTTACAGATGAAAAATTTATCAGAGAGTGGGATATATACAGAGTATATGTAAAAGAACACTGTCAAAAGATCAATCTGTTGGAAGGTCTTGATTAAGCTTCAGTGTGTAAGTAGGATAATTTTATAAAATAAAATTTATAGTAAGTCAAATAACATAGAGAAAGTAAAGCAGAATTGGACAAAATGACAGAAAGGATTCGAAACCTGCGGGACCAGAGATTTACAGAAGATTGGAAGAAGTATATGAATTATTTGAAGAGCAACTGTAATCAACAAATTACGCTAGTAGGACTACAAGAAGTTTTGTAAGGAGAAATATACGAAGTGTTACAAAGTAGAAAAAGATAGAGATATTGGTTATGAGTTTGAAATGTAATAGGGAAGATAAGAAATGCATACTGAGATATTAGATTGGAAAATTTTCAGACAGGATTGATGGAAGTCAAAAAAATTGAATAAGATGTAAAAGTATGTTTAATTACTGTTGAAAATGATATGTTAAAAAACTAATAAAAAATTATATATATAGATTGCTGAATATCCAAGAGGTAAGAGAGAGAGAGAGAGAGAGAGAGAGAGAGAGAGAGAGAGAAAGTAAAGCTTGTGTGTATTTAAGGAACTTATTTCAGGAACGCAAGGGGAAGCTTGGAGGTTTTGTCAAATCTAAGCACAAATGGATGTACAAAGCAAGTATTAGTTAAAGAATGAATAATTGTTTATTTTGTATTTCCTATTTTGCCTGTAACATCTATTGCATATTTCTGTTATAAAGTTTTCAACCAATAAAACATTTTTTAAAAAATAATTTATACCCCCCCCCCATTCCATTTGGAATAGCTTTGCTTGTTTTATAACGGTTTCATCTGTTTTTATAATTCTATATTCTGTTGTTGTAATCCACCCCGGGATTTTACGGTGAAAAGTGGGTAAGAAATCTTACAAATAAATTGCCTCTTAAGGGTAATGCAGATTGATTGTTATGAATGAGAACAAATGATGGGATACTCAGAAGCCTTTATATCCTACCTGTATGTGTCTTACTGCTGGAATGAAAACCAAAGTTGAACAAAGCATACATATGGGGATGAGATGGGGGGACGGGGACAGGGACAATGTGGTCTCTTTCTTTAAACAGCCAATAAAGTTTGATAGGAATGGATTTAAAAGGCATGAAAATGAAATAGTGGAAAAGGGGAACACATTCTGGAAAGCAAATGTGCAGCTTATTAGTAAAATGTTTGAACTCTAGGCAATTATTCTAGACTGTCATTGTTTACCTTTATTAATCAGCATCTAATATTTGCAAATCACTGCAATAATCTTAATGGAATGAACAGGCCTTGCATGAAGGAAGGCGATTTATAGCCATGCCTTTGTTTAAATTAGCTTAGCAGATGTTCACAGACACTCCCGTGTGGAATGCTGCCTTTCCGAGACAAATTTGGGGCTTGATGCAGAGTCTTTGAAGTCAGTATGATCTTTTCTGTCAGATTCCCAATAATAACAGTCCTCAAGTCACTTACGCCACAGACATTCTGGGAAATTTAGGACTTTCAGAGCGCTCACAATGGAGTAATGCTTGGAAATTTCACATTGAAACGAAATGAATTCTAGTGCAGCTTTGTCTTGTCCAAAAGGGAACAGATTCCAGTGCACATGTGTCCTTTTACAAAAATAAAATAAAATAAATATATATATATATATATATAAAGCTGAAAGCTTATCCTTGGCAAAATAAATTCTGAATTCAGAATGCTGTGAGCGGCTATGCAGAAGTATAGGGTCCAAAAATAAGCCAGGGGCCACACAGAAGTAATACGGTCTTATTTGGATTCAGATCAAAGTTGGGTCAAATGAGGTCTGGATCAGTCCAGGCCGGATCAGGTCTGATCTGTATTTACAAATGCGGGCCACAGATCGGATCAGGGGAATTGGTTGGCCTTTCTGGAAATATTTGCACATTGCCGTTTCATATGGTTAGTACCTCGTCCTCCTGTCCCTGACTATTATTCTCTTTCAATGACTTTTAGCTACCTCAAGTGGTCCCTCAGGGTAGAAAGTCTGGGAACCACCGCTCTATGAGGAAGGCATTGGCAAGAGCCTTCCTCTTAAGTAAGGGGGAAATGAAGTAAACGAAGCATTTCTCTATGCAGCTAATCAAAGGGTCATTTGTGTTCACAGTCAGCCTCAAGGGAAAGAAGATCTGGAAAGTTACATTCATTTGTGGCCTAGAACGTATAATTTGCCTAACTGACAAAAATGAAGAACAGACTTAGGAAAGTAGGCCTGATGTGCTTTACTTTGCTACTGTGTCCACTATCGAGGGAGGATCGCATTTCCCCCCAAAATTGGTTTTGGAGTCTGGAGAAATCTTTTGGAACTCTTCATAGACTCCTTTGGGCTTACCCCAAATCTATTAGTATCATCTATGTTTAAGCGTGGCCACCCCACCTTTATGGAGTTCCATTTCATATCCTGCCTCAGCCATGAAATTCACTGGTTGACATGCAGCCAACCAGTTTCTCTCTCTTTCTGCCTAACCCATCTCACTGGGTTCTTGTAAGTTCACAAATCCCTGAAGTACATTTAAGATTAGGGAGGTGTAGACTTCTGGTCGCAGCCACGGACCCGACGCAAGCGGGATTTTCTCGGAGAGCTTTCGGGGAAAATCGGGGGTGCTACAGGGCGCGGTAGCCCCCCCAAACCCCTCTGGAGGGAGACCAGAGGGTCAAGATCCCAGCGGTCCCAGCGGAGCCAACAGCGGATTGCCCGGCCATCAGGTAACTCAGTAAAAAGGAGCGAAGAGAACGGCAGGCGGAGAAGCAGGCACCGGAAATCCATTGTCTTCCCCCCGAAAGCGCAGCCCCAGGCTTGCAAGGCGAGTGGGCGATTCTCAATTAACAAGAAATTCGAACCGATTTGGATTTATAATTGGATTTTTACAAAAAGGAAGGTTTCGGAGTAAAAAGAAAGATTGGAAAACGGAGGTCAGCTTCATCTGAGATCGAATAGCAACGCACTACTGAAAGCGGAGTCGGAAACGAGAGGTTGGTGAAACAGCAAGCGGTTTGAACTTCTTCCTCTGAGAAAGTTTGTAAAAAAGTTATATACAGTGTTGCAAATAGTTGCAAAAGCGGGTAGAGGAAGCAGAAACTTGTTTATGTACGACTGTGGAGGGGTCTTTGTGTAACGATTGGTTTGACAGAAGAAAAATTTATAGAGGCTTCCCGATACTTTCGGTTTAAAAAGAACTGCGCTACAAAATAGTGCTTTTGTATCTCCATTTTGCTGAAGTTTAGCGCGATCTAGCAACAGAAGGAAGAAAGTAGAAAAGAGATAAAAAGACAGATTGATGGATTGACTGGATTGCATTGAGCAAAGCACTTCCCTTTTGGCACCTTCTTATTTTTCTTTTGTTTAAGTCCTTCTAAGTTTAATTTCCAACTTTCTAAGGATTGCTGAGTCTGCATGAAGGTTTTTTGCTAATCCCCTCCTCTGAATGGTCTATCTGGTTACGTTTTGACAGAGCCACTTGAAATATATAGGGACTAGATGCCTATTCGGATTTGATTTAAACTGAGATTTAAACTTTTATAATTTTGGATTATTTTTAGCTCCCTCTTTGTGTTTTTAGGGGGATCCTGTTCTCATTTTTATTTTTTATTTTTTACTCTATTTTCCCCCCTCTTATTTTTGTTTTTACTTTTATTTTGTTGTTGTTGTTATCATAATTCTTTTTTCTACAAATTAAATGCATGATTTGCTAAGTGGATTTTTACAAGTATATTGGGACATATAGGCAATTGGAAAATATTCAACATTTGGACTTAATTTCATCAATTTAATATAATTGAGCTTGGGATTATTTTTTAATTCCCTTTTGCTTTTTTGAGACACGTCTGGCCATTTTGTTTTTTGGTTTCTTCTTTGTTTTTCCTTCTTCTGAGATAATACTACTGGCTAGGGAAATGTATTGATTTGGATATTATCACTATTCAACCCTGGAGCCTGTGGAGCTTTAATCGTGGTCTGGAGTGGATTTAGCCTAAGTGGTGGCAAGAAAAAGGAAGAAAATTTATTGGTCATCCTGCCCATCGGGTTTTGGGTCCTATAACAATTTTGGGAAAAATCAAAGGAAATTGAAGTTTGACATTTAAACATTCAATAGGAGGGTTATTCTGGAAACTTTTTGAACTATAATTGGAATACATAATTTAATTGAGATATAAAAATAATTTTCAAATATTTTGTTATTGGGCCTAAGAATATTTTGAGAAGTGTGGGGATATATTAACTTTGTTTCTCCAGAAAAAGGGTTGTGTTTACATTAATTTGTTAACGACTATATATTGACTGGGAAAGAGTTGAGATTTGGTAAAACTATGTCTCACACAGAGAAGAAAGCGAGCAAAAGTGGAACTCTGGCGGACAGGAGAGGTTCTAAACAGGAAACAGACTTCAGAGGAGAAATTTTGAAAATGTTTGCAGAAATTAAAAATGATATTAAGCAGAGTGAGAAGAATTTAGAATCCAAATTAGAACAAATGGACAAAAGAATGGGCCAGATGAATAAAAAAATGGGCCAGAGGGACAAAAAAATTGATGAAACAGTTAGTGAACTGAAAGGACAATTAAAGGACGTGAGTAGGAGGACTCAAACTTTGGAGGAGGGAATGAAAAGGAATAAACTGGAGATGAGGGAGGTGAAAAAAGAAGAGGAGAAGATAAGAACAGGAATGTCGGAAATTAATAAGGCACAGGAGGAGGTCTGGGACGCGATTGCCATGAATGAACTGAGACAGTGGGAAGTGAATCTGAGATTTAGGCTTGTCCCAGAGGTACAAGGAGAGAATATTAAAGAGAAATTAATAAAGGAGATTGCACAATGGATGGAGCTGCAGATAGAGGAGGTTGCAAGGACAATACAAAATGCATTTCGAATCAAGACAAAATCAGTGAAGGCAAAGAAGTTCCCAGGAGATTGTCTGATTACATTTAAAGACAAAGAGATGAGAAACTTGATACTTCAAAAAAATAGAGAAAAGAGATTGAACATAGATGGAAATTACATAATTATTTTTAAAGATATCCCAATTAGGCTGTTAAAACGAAGAGACCCATACAAAGCAACAGTGCAAATCCTCAAGGAAAACAACATAGAATTCAGATGGGAATTTCCGGAAGGAATTTCTTTCTTCTACAAAAGCAAAAGACACAGACTTACAAGTCTGGAGGAAATAAGCAAATTTTTGAGAAAATATAAAGAGCTATGAAGTGAAGATGACGAGACAAGAGGTACAGAACCAGGAATGGAGGCTGCAGGAGGAGTAGACTTGAAACAGATAGAAGAAGAAGAAAGGAAAAAGTTAGAAGAAGAAGAGGAAGAAGAAGAGGAAGAAGCAGAAGAAGCAGATAGATTATAAAATTTCTAATAAAATTTCCAATATGGCAAAGATGACGTTGAAATTATGGACATGGAATATTAATGGGATTAATGATTTTTTAAAAAAACGGAATAAGATTGAACAACATTTAAAAAAGAAGAATTTGGACATTATTTGTTTGCAAGAAACTCATGTGGCAAGAAGACATAAAAAAGTTTTGATTAACAAAAGACTAGGAAATGAATTTATATCATTGGATAGGACTAAAAAGAGAGGGGTAGTATTGTATATTAGTAAAAAAATTGAAACTCAGCAAATTTTTAAGGATGAAGAAGGCAGAATTATTGCAGTCCAGATCAAATGGCAAGGAGAAAAATTAGTAATCATCGGGATCTACGCACCTAATGGTAACAAAACAGACTTCTATAAAAGTCTAGAAGAAAAGTTATTCGAATACATGGACCAGAAGATCATAATAATGGGAGACCTAAATGGAGTGGTGTCAACGGGAATTGATAGATTAAGAACAACAGGGATGAGCAAAGATGGAAAACTACCTAAGACTTTTTTTTTCAATGATAAAGAACTGTAACTTGATTGACATCTGGAGACTTAGACATCCCCTGGAGAAACAATTTACATTTTACTCTGAGTCAAATCAATCCATGTCGAGAACAGATCAAGTATGGGTCTCGAACGAATTAACTCCAAGAATCACAGACATAGAAATTCAACCAAGAGTGATTTCGGATCATAGTGCAATAAAATTTGAATTAAAAGGTTATGAAGAAAAAACCTTTAGATGGAGAATTAATGACCACCTTTTAGATGATCAAAAAGTTTTGGATAGTGCACAAAGGTGTTTGATGGACTATTTTGTAAATAACTGCAACAAGGAGACAAAAATGAACACGGTATGGGATGCCAGCAAGGCCGTGATGAGAGGTTTCTTTATCCAGCAGAATGTCTTGAAAAACAAAAATAGAGAGAAAGTAAAGAAGGAAATTTTGAGACAAATAACAGAGAATGAACAAAAATTGATAAAGAAACCTAATAATGAGAAGATAAAACAGAACATAAAGACTCTACAAACACAATTTGCAATGATAATAAACAAAGAAGTAGAAGGAAATATAAAAAGGTTGAGACAGAGAAATTTCGAGTTCGCGAATAAATCAGGAAAATGGCTGGCATGGCAGATAAAGAAAAGAAAGGAACAAAACACAGTGAATAAGATCATCATTGAAGGTACCGAGATAGATAATCCGAAAGAGATTAGAAAAGGATTCCTGGACTTTTACAGACACCTATATAGAAGTAAAGGCAAGAACAACATGAGAAAAATAGAAAGATTTTTAAAGGATAAAGAGGTGCAGAAGATCCCGACGGGGAAAAAAGATAATTTGAATGCCTCGACTGAAACGGAAGAAATAAAAGAGGGAATAAAAGAGATGAAAAAAGGGAAAGCTCCAGGTCCAGATGGATTTACAGCTAGTTACTATAAAGAAATGAAAGACATCCTAATTGTACCTATGAAAGAAGTCATGAATAACATTATGAGAAATAGAGAAATCCCAGAAACATGGAAAGAGGCGTATATTACATTCATTCCAAAACAAGACTCAGATTTAATGCAAGTTAAAAATTACAGGCCTATTTCATTGTTAAACACTGACTACAAAATTTTTGCAAGTATTTTAGCAAACAGAATGAAAAAGGTTCTACGAGAAATTATACACAAGGATCCGACAGGTTTCCTTCCTGGCAGACAGATGAAAGATAATATAAGAAATATAATTAATATTTTAGAATATCTGAATGCCAGGAATGAGAAACAAGCTATGATGATTTTTGTGGATGCTGAAAAGGCCTTTGATAATATATCATGGGATTTTATGTTAAATAATTTAGAACATATGGAAGTGGGTAAGGAATTTTTTAATGGAATAAAAGCAATATATACAGAGCAGAAAGCAAAGTTGATCGTAAACAATATTACGACAGAAGATATAAAAATAAACAAAGGTACAAGACAGGGATGCCCATTATCGCCACTATTATTCATCTTGGTTCTGGAAGTTTTGTTAAAGTCAATAAGGAAAAATGAAGAAATAAAAGGGGTGACTGTGGGTAAAAATGAATATAAAGTTAAAGCGTTCGCAGATGATCTGGTAATAACAGTGGAGGAACCCCTGGGAAGTGTTGAAAGAGTACTAGAAGAAATAGATCAATTTGGTCAAGTTGCAGGGTTTTATTTAAATAAAAAGAAGACAAAAATTATTGCGAAAAATATGAAACAAGACTCGATAGAGGTAATGCAACAACAAACTGGAATAGAGGTGGTGAACAAAGTCAGATATTTAGGAATTTGGTTAACCCCCAGAAATATAGATTTGTTTCAAAATAATTATATACCTGTGTGGAATGGTATAAAAAGGGATTTGGAGGTGTGGGGAAGGTTGAAGTTATCCTTTTGGGGGAGAATATCAACGATAAAGATGAGCGTGCTACCAAAGATGTTATTTTTATTTCAATCACTCCTGATAATTAAGGGGACATCAATATTTAAAGAATGGCAAAAGATAATATCAAGGTATATCTGGCAGGGTAAGAAGCCAAGGATTCAGTTTAAGTTACTAACAGATGCGAAGGAAAGAGGTGGCTTCGCCCTGCCGGATTTGAAACTATCTTATGAAGCATCTTGCTTATGCTGGTTAAAAGAGTGGATTAAATTAGAAAATGGAGAATTGTTGGATCTGGAAGGGTTTGATAATAGATTTGGTTGGCACGCCTATATATGGTATGAAAAGAAGAAAATTCATAAAGGGTTTGAAAACCACATCTTCCGAAGGTCGTTAATAAATGTATGGGACGGGTATAAAAATTTGTTGGAATTTAAACTCCCCCACTGGATTTCACCCTTAGAAGTGATGAGTGTAAAAAAAGATCAATATGAGGGGGAGGTGGATAACATATGGAGAATTGACAGTTAAAGAAGGGGGGAAATGGAAAATGAAACCCTATGAAGAAGTAAAAGAATTTGTCTATGATTGGTTGCATTACTATCAGGTCTGTGAAATGTTTAAAAAAGACTGTAAAATGTATGGATATGGAGAAAAAGAATCAAAATTTCAACTAGAGATATTGAATAATGAGTATAAAAATTTGTCTAAAATGTATAAAATGTTGCTGGAGTGGTATACAAAAGATGAAGAGGTTAAATCGGTAATGATACATTGGGCCAGAGATTTTGGTTATAATATACAATATGATGAATGGTCAAAATTATGGAATGAAAGACTAAAATTTACGGCATGCACTGCGTTAAAGGAAAATGTGATGAAAATGGTATATAGATGGTATATAACGCCAGTAAAACTAGCTAAAATGTACAAAACATGTAATAAGTGTTGGAAATGTAAAGAAAAAGAAGGGACATTCTATCATATGTGGTGGGAGTGTAAAAAGGTGAGAGGCTTCTGGGAAATGATATATAATGAATTGAAAAAGATGTTGAAATATACGTTTATTAAGAAACCGGAGGCCTTCTTATTGGGATTGGTAGGAAATGAGATAAGTGAGAAAGATTGTAAACTTTTTCAATACGCAGTTACAGCAGCGAGAATACTTCTGGCCCAAAAATGGAAACAGGAAGAATTACCGACGGTGGAAGAATGGAGACTGAAATTGACTGATTATGCAGAATTGGACAAACTAACAGGGAAGATTCGGTATCAACGAGACCAAAAGTTCATCGAGGACTGGGGAAGATTTACAGATTATCTGAAAGGCATATGTGATAAACAGATAACGTTTGTTGGTTTTCAGGAGACTTTGTGAAAAAGAGAGGAATATTGTTAAAAAGAAAATAAGAGGAGGGAAGGATATATCTAAAGGCAATACTAAGTTAAGAAATGCGTTAATAATATTGATGCAAACGAAAGATCGGCAGAGGAGCTGAGGGAAGTCAAAAAAAGAGATGAATGTGTGATAAAATGTGAATTGATTGTATAAAAAATGGTTTTTTTGTTTTTTTCTCTTTTGCGGAAAATGAATAAAAATATTATTTAAAAAAAAAGATTGGGGAGGTGTATTAGTGTCATAGATGGAGATTAATGTTGCCTGCTTTTCAGGAACATATTCACACCTGCTTATTTGATAAGCAAATAATGGAGCTCTGGAGCCAACTGAAGATTCCCAGGCAAGCTCCTCCCTCTATTGTGTGGGCAGGTGGTCCCTACCCCTACCTGGCCTGATCACCTTGGCAACGCTTCCCCAGGCGGGATTGGGCAACTGACTGAGGTAGGCAGAGACCTGCAGGTATCCCACCTGGGGGAAGGCGAAGCCAAGCCTGTGCTAAATGTTGCTGCATAGGGTCCAGGGGCTGAGCGTGACCACGCAAAGGGCGCCCCCCCATTTAATGTGGGGAGTGGTCATTATAAGCTCCCTCCCTTTTTTCTTTACATTGACCTAAAAGGAATCAAAGCATTGGCTTGTTTTTATAAATTACACAGACATTAATATTAAAATAAATTTTCTTCTAAATAAAGACGCTTAGGATCAGGCAGTTAGATAATAAGTTTGCTCTGTTTCAAAAGATGATGGCAAGCTGTAAACTGGGGCAATATTAATTTAAAAACAAAACAAAAACAAGAGTGATCCCAACTGTACTGAAGAGATAGAAGTGAGTTCATGAGTAGTATAGATTGGTAAAATAAATTTGAAGCTCCCTTTTCAGAACTCACTATCAATCTCAGCTGGGTGTAACTGGAGCCTGAAAGAAGACTAATATCTCTCGCTCAGCTTTGCTCAAAATACCAGACTACGTTCAATAATAACCAAAAGTGTGGTCATACAGGGAACTTTTATTTTGAAGAAAAAGTAGCCATGGGTCTCCGATCCAAAACATGGTCCTGCTCCCACTCAGGGCCCCACACCAGTTACCTGCCAAAAAACCCTCCCCCATGGGTGCTTTATGTCCCTGAAGGTGCTGTTTGCAGTAAACAAACAGCTTCCAAGGCAAAGTGAACAAGGCTCAGCAGCGTGCTGCTGTGTCCTAGAGAACGAGATGCCTGCCTCCCAACCTTTTATCATTTTGGCCTGATCACCAGGGGAGAGAAGGATTCTCTGCCTCTAGGTATGGGGATAAAGTACAAGGTTGTGTATATAACCCTGAATTCATTGGCGGAAGGGTGGGGAAGATCGAGAGAAAGTGATGCTAGCCAGTTCTCATTAGGTTCTCCACAGGAGTTAGGTTTGTCACAACTGGGATGGATAAATCTGTCAATTATTGCTTCTCTCTGTGTCTCATTTTACCTGTCTTAAATTCAGCTCTCCACATTTCTGCAGCAATTTGTGATTTTTTTCTTAATTTAAAAAACCCCCAGCCTTTTAGTGTGGATTTCTCCTTGTATACACTTTTTTTTTTTTTAAAGCAATCTTCCCCAATATAATGAATTTATATATGCTGTTTTCACTGACGTATGCATTCATATGCATGTGTTACTCCAGTATATGCATATTTGTGTATAATGGTCTGCTGGAGAACTGTGCTGCAAAATTCAGAAAGGCACAAATTTCGAACGGTGGCTGCCTTTTGATTCACATATTGCTTTGGAAAGTGCAACTTTACCAAGCTGGCCTTTAAATGTGAACTGAATCAAATTTCTCCTCCATCCATAGCCACGACTCATTAGTTCAGTGGGACATGCAGAGCAGCTTGATGCATGTTTTCCCAGACAGAAGTCCTGCTGAGTCCAATGCAGAAGTGGGCAACCTCCCCCCCCCCCCCGCTTCTGTTGGAGCCTGATTTCCCACAGGGGTAATCTGTCAGGATCCACACACTGTGGGTAAGCAGGGCCAGAGACAAAAGTGGGTGTGATCAGAGCCTCCCTCTCTCTTCCTGCCACCCATATTAACTTAGACCAAAGTCTGCATGAAATTAATGTGACAGCCACAGGCAGTCCAGCCCCTGGGTCAATGGAACTTCCTACCAAGTGCACAGTATTTTCAGCCTAAGGCAGTGAATCTAAATAGCCTTACTAGGGAGCAAGCCTCACTGAACTTAACACGCTTAGGATTGCACTGTGAGTGACTACTGACTTTAACCAGATTGACCCCCTGGCCTTCACTTCTTTGGGTCGTTTTCTGCATCACTATGGAGAAGATCTAGGATGCCTAGCAAAAGGCCTTCTATCTCCATCTTGTGGTTTAACTGTGGATTGCTTTCTATCAGCTGCAAACCCTGCATTTCACATCAAACCAGTTTCTGAAAACTTGAGAGGAGAGGAAGTGTCCTTCTTCAGATTGCAGCTTAATTTCATTGGCTCTGTATGAGAAAATTACTGGGGCCTTGTCCCTTGCTGATTCGCATTAGCAGATGCTGATAGCCTCCACTCTGAGTATCATGTTGATTATTACCAAATTCACATGGTCCTGCTGCTGCAACGCTATATTTCGATAAGCTAATATTGACATGTTCCATATCAAATAATGACTCCCTTGTTCCTCAAACAAAATCAGCAATGAAAAGAATCTCTGAAGCTTTTTCTTAACACCTCATAACCAGTAAAGCTGACAAATAAATGTTGAGCCTTTTGAAGATATATTGCTGCTATATGAATCAAGTAATCCACATGATATCTGAAGCGTGTGGTTGGTCAAATACTGAGAGAAACAACTGAGCTTTCTACATACCTGAAAACTATCACATTCCTCATCTGAAAATGTACAGCAGAAGTTGATACTTGGTACTGATGAGCTAAATTAAAATAATAGGGATCATGAGTTATTGATATTTAAAGAGCAACCAGTTGCTCGTGAAAAAGCTCAGCTGAAGTCAGAAGGACTGTGAATGACTGTACACTTGATGGACTTCGAAGAAATCAAACCATTTTAATCATCTGAGTTTGGACAATTCAAGTAATACAAAGAATTCACAGTTTGCTATCCTTGCCACAATTTCAAATTAGTTCATGAATCAAGTTACATCTAGCTTTTCCCTCTAGCAAAAAGACTTTCAGATGAATTAGATTACTCTAAATTTCCAGTGCATTAGAGGCAGTATTCTCTGAAGAGACCCCAGTCATCATGTCATGGAGAGTAGTGGCTGTTGTTGTTGTTGTTGTTGTTGTTGTTGTTGTTGTTGTTATCTCCCAGCAAAGACTAAAATCAATATTCTCAACAGCACAACAGAAGCCTAAACATCTAGAAACATTCAGAAATTTTTATTTTTTAAAAAAACCCAAGCCCTTAAAACATTAAATGGGGTTGTTTCCAGCCTTAAAAAGCTAAACGTTCTTCTCTTTGTGCCAAAGATACCACAGCATAGGCAAGGCTTTCTGGGGTGGACATTTCACAACTGCGGTGTCACCACGAAAAAGGCCCTCGTCCCAGTAGTTGCCCTTTATACCTCACTTGGCACACCTAAGAGCAGTGCCTTAGAAGATAATCTAAAGCAGTTGGGAGGATATGATATTTGAGTTTGGGATGTTATAAGATTAAAATCAGCACTTTTGAACTCAGCCCAGGAGCATCCTGGAAGCCATTGTAGACAAAGCACTGGTGCAATTTGATCAAATCATCAAGTCCCAGTAAACTGTTTTTTACCACTGTTCTGGATGAGCTGAAGATTGCAGGTTGTTTTTCAAAGGTGGCCCCACCTACAGTGCACTAGTTAGATTGCATCCATTTTGACTATGCTTCATGCACCACTGCAGAAAAGATGCCATGGATAAAGAACTGTTGACCTTTGGAAATGGATTTATTACAGGTACAAGTCAACATAAATCAACACAACAACACTTATATTATGAGGCTTAGCTGATGGACACCACCTGAAGATCAAGCTGGCTTCTTCCTAGTGTTGTTTGTTTGGATAACATAGCTCACTGCCACCTGACCAACAGGAATTATTCACCGTTAATATCGAAACAAGCTGCCCATGATTTTTAACTAGACAGCACCCGATTTACACAGCTGTGTCCCTTCTGTTCTTTAAGCTTCTATAAAAGCTGTGAATGTGTTGCTGCAATGAAAGCAACCCATAACCATTTCCATCAGGAGCCCAAGAGAAGGAGGAGGAGGAACATAGAGCCCTCTTCTTCTAAAGTCAAGATGGGAGGTGTGTTAATGAGGGGACAGCTTGCAGGTGTGCTCTTCAGAAGTATTGCTTCTCCTGGGCTGGGAAAACACATCTAATCTCTTTTTTTTTTTTATAAAGATTTTTATTAATTTCCAATTTTTTAACAGAAACAAAAAACAACAAAAAACAGACAAACAAAAAACTCATATTTTCATAACCTTATTTTCATAACCCTCTTTTCCCGGACTTCCCCATACCTTTCCCTTTTTGCATCCTTAGTTTAGTACCATTATTCAGCAACCTATCTTGCCCAATTAAATATAAATTTGTCCTCTTTCTCTATTCCACCCTAAATTTTAAACCCAATTATCGCTGCAATTCTACGTCTTCTTTTCCCTCAGCATTTTAACACTCCTCAGTTTTATAATAATTCTTAAGATACATCTTAAATTTCTTCCAATCTTCTTCCACAGTCTCTTTCTCTTGGTCGCGGATTCTGCCGGTCATTTCTGCCAGTGAAAACACATCTAATCTCAACCTGCTGGTTATTTAATATGAAGCAGAAGTCTCACAGCAGCGAGAAGCCAGAGTACTGGCTGGTGAAGCCTGGGCAAGCTATTCATTCAAAAGGCAAAACAAAGCAGGTCCTTAGAAACTATGTGCTCATCTACACGAACCTCTAGCAGTAGTGGCATGTGGATTGTTGTTTCATATTTACTTATTCTAATCATTACACTTATGCCCCACCTTTTGTCCAGGGAGCTCAAGATTGGTCCCCATTTTCATTTTACCCTCAGAGCAACTGTGTGGGATAGGCAAGTCTGAGAGACAATGACTGGCCTAAGCTCACCCAGTCAGCTTTGTGGATGAACGGTGATTGGAAGCTCAGTCTTCCTGATGATGGGAGTTGTAGTCCAAAAACAGCTGGAGACCCAAGTTTGGGAAACCCTGTCCTAGTCCAACATTCTAGTCACAACCCAAGACTGACTAGTAACCAGTCACAAAAGAGGCACATCATGGTATCCAGGCTGTGACGCTAACTTCCAGTTTATTCCATGTTTCAAAAGAATATTTGGATGCACCATCTTAGCTATCCAAAGAGTCTATCAGCACACAAAAAACCATGTGCAAACGATCAATTATCTCAGTGAAATATGTGTTTTGGAGTCAGGAACAGATGCTTTTTGCGCCGTGTTTCCATTCTCAAACCATTGCCCTTTGTCAAGGGTAAATTTATTTCAAAGGCAGCTGTTTAAGATAAACATGTCTATCTTGGACCCATAAGCTATTTTTGATTTTGACTAAGATAGTTTATCATTTTGAAACTCGCAAAGGATGTGACATTCTCTGGGCCTCAGATATGGACAAGGAATTGACAGCAACTCTACCAGTGATCTTGCCTAGGCATCTCTCATGATCCCTGGACTGTTTGGCCATACAAGGCGATCTGTCTGCTTACAGCTGCCAGTCATGGCTTGGATGCAAGGAGGTTTTTCTAAGCATTAAGTGGAACATTTGCCAGAAGGCATTATATGGCTTTAGATAAGAACTCGAAAAAAGCGTAAGTAACCAGGCTCCTGCAGTAAATCTTTTATTAGTGCCCAAACAATATGTGTTTACATAAGGTTGCCTCCCACCTGTTGAAAAATCAGTGCCGGCTCAGAATCGGACCAATCTGAGAAAGGAAAGGTTGCAGTCCTATTGCATTCTTTCCTGGGAACAAGTCTTGCTGAAAGCCAAAGGACTTCCTTTTGAGTAAGCGATGCCAAAGTTTGCACCACAAGGCTTCTTGTTGGCAGACCATGAGGCCATCTCAGCCAGTACAAATAGGAAAAAGCAAAGCCAACATCATTTGTAGCCTCACGGTATAATGAGCAGAATCATCATCATGGAAATCAACAGGGAACTGGACTACATAGAGGACAGCAGAGAGTTCAAGGATCTCCCTGGTTTGGATTCAATGGAGAAGACGGATTCTGTCCTCTTTACATATATCAGATGCCTTCTAATGTCACATGTGTACTTGTTAAATTTAAAAATCAATACATAACACAATACAAACTGGGCTCCCCCCCCCCCAGTTTCTTACATCTTTACTTTTAAATAGATCCATTTTTGCCTTCAAATCATTTAGTTGGAATCAATGTTTCCTTTGCAGAGAATGGCACCACCCAGCAGCTACGGTCCCATGGCCAACTATGCCTTTGCTGTTCCACTGAAATCTGCATGAATGCTGGGGATTGGCTGGATGACGAGGAGCGATGAGAGGCTCCAGCCGGAGAAACCCCTAGGGAAGCCTCAGAGGATGAAGGATCAGAGCCAGGGGAGTGGTGGTGGGACACTGAAGACAGATCAGAGTATGAAGGCTGGGGCAGAATGGTTGGGTGCTGAGCAAGCAACAGGCTTGAGTGAGAGGGAGGAAGAAGAGGAGGCAGAAAGCACTTGCAGACGCAGGACAGGCAGCTGAGGAGAAGGTGGGGACTGAGATTGTAACAGATTCACAGGAGCCTGCCGGTCCTACTGTATTCATGTCCTCTCTGCCCCTTGTCTCCAAGGGCACAGAAAGGAGACCTTCAACAGCATAACACTGCATGCATCTGTTGCAGTAGACTGTAGCCCACAAAAGTTTAGATTGCAATGTTTCGGTCTTTAAGTTGCCACAAGGGTCTGCTGTTTCTGCTGCAAGAGACTAACATGGTTATTTCTCAGGTAAAGAAAGAAAGAAATGCTCCAGTTTATGTACAGCCCTACCTACCTACCTACCTACCATCTATCTAGCACACACATCTTGCCCTTCCTCCAAGAAGCTCAGAGCAGCATACTGAAGGCTATTTCAGGTTAGAGAGTTTCCAGGCAGGGTCTTAATATTGCTAATGTTGTTGAGATACTGGAAATGGGTCACTGGCAACATTTCTGCAAGTTCAGGTTTTTTTAGTGTACATTAATAAGTTTATTATCCTAGCCATGACAAACTTGTATCAATAATATTAGTAAATAATAATAATTTATTATTTATACCCCGCCCATCCTGCTGGGTTTCCCCAGCCACTCTGGGTGTCTCCCAAAAGAATATTTAAAAAAAACTTTCCTAAACAGGGCTGCCTTTGATGTCTTCTAAAAGTCGGATAGTTGTTTGTTTCCTTGACATCTGATGGGATGATGTTCCACAGGGCAGGTGCCACTACCGAGAAGGTCCTCTGCCTGGATGCCTGTAACCTCACTTCTCGCAGTGAGGGAACCACCAGAAGGCCCTCGGCGCTAGACCTCAGTGTCCGGGTTGGACAATGCGGGTGGAGACGCTCCTTCAGGTATATATCATGGGTGATGGCTCATATTAAGGATGTAAGAGAGAGAAGTTACTAACAAACTCAAATCCAGCTTGATTTCAGATTAAATCTCCAAATCACCACAACAATCTATAGCAACTTCATCTAACTCATTTTTTCCTGTTTTGATTTGTTTTTTGTGTAGCTAGTGCATAAAGGACCACTTTGTATGTTACATAGCTATTATTGTCTCTCAAAAGAAACCAGACCATTTCTGCCAGGATGTACTTGCTTGCTTGTGTGAGCAAAGGTCTCTTCTGTATTCAACAGATGTGTCTTTTTGTGAAAATAACACATAAGGTGCATTATATTAGGGGAAGTTGCTTGCAAAAAATGCTTCTGTAAGGCAGAATTGCATTTTTAAAATGTACACATCAGAATAAATGCTCACTAAATTGCTGGTGAATATTCATGAGAGCTTTTAAAATAATAATAATAATAATAATAATAATCTGCAAACAGAGATGGAAATGTAACACTAATGTCTCAACAAATGAAACTGACCTGTAGAAAATGTAACTTGAAAAAAGAGACATAGCACATACTTTGTAAACCAAGAAATCTTTAATATAAAATGTGGTGAACTGAATTAAAGACTGGAGGGGAAATGAGAAACAGAGACAAACTGACAGATTCACCCTACCTTACTTACTGGTTCACAGCTTTGTTTTAACCACAGGATTGCCCTGTGCCTGAGTGAGTGGGGGTAGAGGTAGCTGCCTAGTAGTTTGACCTAGGGAACAATGACATGGACAATACAATCCACATGGAAATGCGCTGAATTTATCTGCAATAATGAAATGAAGCATCAGGGGCAAGGCAGTTTAAAATCAGCTGGGACATTTTTTTACCAGGGTGCTGACAAAGGCTCAAGTTATTTCAAGTATTTCTGTAACTTGGGCCCACTGCTAGTCCATGAGTTTTACATGTACATACAACTATGGCGAATGAAGTGTGTATTAACAATGCCCATTTTGTCCTCTCTGTGATAGTGGTGACACTCCTAAGAAGAATTTCGAATTGTGTGCATTAATATGCTGTGAGTGGACTGGACCAGATAGTGAAATGGTTAGCATCAGCTTGTTTTCCAGGCAACTCAAAAGTAGGACTGCAGATCCATTTTATGAAATGCTATCACCCACAAACAATCAGAAAATCAGTGTCCCGTCTCTTGCATGAGGCTTCCTAGTAATATAGCTACACTCCACAGTGCTAAATGCACACAAGAGTTTGCTGCACATTCTCAGACACACTCTGGTTGCTTCTACAGCATTACAAATTGCTTCTGAACTGTCTGCGCATCAATAGGGTCTTAATACTCCTCTGAGTATTAAGGCAGAGGAAAGAGTGGCTATTCGATAAACACATGCAAGTCCCACTGGGCACACAGAATAGTTCTGCAGCGCTGTAGAATTTGCAGCCATTCTTTTTCATTAAAAAGGGGGGTGGGGACCACTTAGGGATGTGCAGTGCCTAAGGAAAGCCACAAGATGTCTCTTGAAACCTGCAGTTGAGAATAAGATGCACAAGATCTGGGAATTAATCATCACTGCTGCCACCACCATCATTATCATCACGAGAGTCCTTTTTAACTTGCAGGGTGTTCTGAGTTTATCCATGGGCATAATCTGAGAGGCTGCATTCCCTGCTGGAATGATAGTGGTGGACAGCACAGCCATGACTCTGACACAAGGGACAACACACACCATAGGGCCAATATAGGGCGGGTGATGAGGTCATTCCTGATGACTGATTGAGAAGCTCAGGTGCTGGACTGCATTATGCGTGCTGTGAGGCCCATGTCCCTCTCTCCTTCTGATAAACACTGCCACCCCCTGCTACTGAATCATCTCCATGCCTATGCCATGAATCTCAATGTCAATGGTATTCTTGCATGCCACCCCAAAAATCACAGCATAATCAGCCCAAGAGCTTCTAGCTTCTCCCATAGGCACAGCCTTGGACTCAAACAGAAATCAACCACAGTGCTCTGACCTCTCCAGTTTGCTGTCTTTACCAGCCTGCAAGCTTTTTTCCTCTAAGTCACAGCCAACTCTAAACTCTGCAAAATAAAATAAAAAATTCCTTCCAGTAGCACCTTAAAGACCAACTAAGTTAGTTCTTGGTATGAGCTTGGTATGCACACGAAAGCTCATACCAAGAACTAACTTAGTTGGTTTTTAAGGTGCTACTGGAAGGAATTTTTTTTTTTTTTTTACTATGGCAGACCAACACGGCTACCTATCTGTAACTCTAAACTCTGCCTTTGACTTCTAACTAAGGGAGGGGCCCCACCCATCCATTTGCCACCTAGCCCAGAGCCTTTGCTTTCTTAATGGCCCATCTCCCAGAGGATCTCCTCAACAAGGGAAGCTGGATCCAGGGATTAGGAGCTTGGGATCCAATTTAAGTTTCCAAGCCTTGATTAAATTCTAACACCTTCTGGACCCAGGAATTTGGGGGGGCTTGGCACCCACAAACTCATAACAGTATTCTAATTTATCTCAACATAATGCTAGCAGAATGACTGGAAAGAACCTCTGTGCCAACTAAACTATTTCCTTAGACCATCTGCTTGCAATCAATTAACCTACAGACCACAATCTGCCTCAGAATAGGGAGCTGATTCATAGGAGAAAGGGGCCTACAGGCCAATGGCTCCACATGAGCAAGCGAGTCAAGTCACATGCTTCAAAGAAATACAAACACCAACTCAGTGAAAGTTTAGTCCATATTTAGCCTGAAATTGCGTACACGCTTTTCTGGAAGCAAATGCCATTGAACTCTAACTCCCAGCAGCTCCAGCCAGCATAGTTTGTGGTCAGCAATTGTGGAAGTTGTAATCCAACAACATCTGGAAGTCTACAGGTTTGTCACAACCTTGATGGCAGAAAGTGAGGAGGAATTAAAGAACCTTTTAATGAAGATGAAAGAGGAGAGCGCAAAATATGGTCTGAAGCTCAACATAAAAAAAACTAAGATCATGGCCACTGGTTCCATCACCTCCTGGCAAATAGAAGGGAAGAAATGGAGGCAGTGAGAGATTTTACTTTCTTGGGCTCCATGATCACTGCAGATGGTGACAGCAGCCACGAAATTGAAAGACACCCGCTTCTTGGGAGAAAAGCAATGACAAACCTAGACAGCATCTTAAAAAGACATCACCTTGCCAACAAAGGTCCATATAGTTAAAGCTATGGTTTTCCCAGTAGTGATGTATAGAAGTGAGAGCTGGACCATAAAGAAAGCTGATCGCCGAAGGATTGATGCTTTTGAATTATGGTGCTGGAGGAGACTCTTGAGAGTCCCATGGACTGCAAGAAGATCAAACCTCTCCATTCTGAAGGAAATCAGCCCTGAGTGCTCACTGGAAGGACAGATCCTGAAGCTGAGGTTCCAGTACTTTGGCCACCTCATGAGAAGAGAAGACTCCCTGGAAAAGACCCTGATGTTGGGAAAGATTAAGGGCACAAGAAGAAGGGAATGACAGAGGATGAGATGGTTGGACAGTGTTCTCGAAGCTACAAACATGAATTTGGCCAAACTGCGGGAGGCAGTGGAAGACAGGAGTGCCTGGTGTGCTCTGGTCCATAGGGTCACAAAGAGTTGGACACGACTAAATGACTAAACAACAACAACACTGTAGTGCTTTGGGGTAAGAATAATTTGAGTTTATGCTGTTTGGGATTTTCTGTCTGGGACTAGATCAGCCAAAATCTATCCAAGTACAGTGTTCCAGTTTTAACTAGACTGAATTGAGCTGAGTGACATTTTGATGACTCGAGAAGCATGGGCTTTCAAAGAGTACTGAAAATCAGACAACCTTAAATCATCATCACCCTATCCAAGGCTCCCTACAAATTTACAATGATCGTGAAATTCTGGGTGGGAAATCTCTGGATCAAAGAGAAATTAGTAAACCCCGTGTTCATAAAGTGTTGAGAGATAATTATATGTGCCTCTCAAAGCTCATGGCGGGGGGGGGGGAGAGGGAGTATTTTCATGAGAGGGTTGCTGGGAGCTTTCATCATTTGCCTAGTTTAGGAATGTCATGTTTTTAGCCTGATGATGGAATTCAAGCATGGCTGTAGGGCTAAGCAGAAGTGTAGCATATCAAACCAAGTAGTACATTTTCTTTTCTTCTTTTTTGGTCTACAGCATAGATTTTTTAAAAAATACACACACAAATTGAAGGTGTCTTTATTCAGTGGTGGGAAAGCTTTGGCCCTTCAGGTGCTGTTGGACTCCCATCATGCCTGGCCATTGTTGATGCTGACTGGGTCTGAAGGGAGCTGGAGTCCGCTGTGGAGTGCCACAGATTCCCCAACCCAGCCTTTATGGGAGTGATGAGTAACACTGGAGTCCAAGATTGGCAGCATTCAAAGCAACCCAACAACCCAACTTGCTCAGTCCATGGAAGCAGGAGTGGATCTACTATGAAACTAATGAAGCTTAAGCCCCTAATCCCAGAACGGCCCCAGAAGTGACTTAAGTCTGCAGTGCTTAAATTTTTTGGTTCTAGTAGACCCAATTTGAATCACAGAACTGGAAAACTATAAGCCACAGGAAATTTGTATTCACGCCAGTGACTTTGACATGTAAGATAACGCAGTGCAGCAATTTTAACCGAAATCTGTGATGCAGCAGTTAATTATTTTGTGTGTGTGGTGATCTGTTGTAGAATAAGTCAATTGAAGAAGATAACAGTGGCTACCCAGCCATCATTGCTAATTAGCTAATTGCTAATAGGGCCCCCCATAACAGTTTGAGCTTCAGAGCCTCCAAAATGTAGGTCTGGAACTGCATGGAAGGTGAAGTTGGAAGGTCCAACTGGTCATGTTGTGTGGATGCCTGATGATCATCTTCCAAAGCAGCTCCTCTATTCTGAACTTAAAAATGGAAAGCATAATGCTGGTGGTCAACAAAAGAGGTTTAAAGACTCTCTCAAGGCAAATCTTTAAAAATGTAGTATAAACACCAACAATGGGGAAACGCTGGCCTGCAAGCGCTCCAGTTGGAGAACAGCCTTTACCAAAGGTGTCGTGGGCTTTGAAGACGCTCAAACTCAGGATGCAAGGGATAAACGTGCTAAGAGGAAGACACGCTTGGCAAATCCACACCGTTACCAACTCCCTCCTGGAAACCAAAGTCCCCACTGTGGAAGGACATGTGGATCCAGAATTGGCCTCCACAGACACTTACAGACTCACTGTTAAAAGCGTGTTTATGGAAGACAATCTTACTCGGCTACGATTGTTCGCCAGAGAAGAAGAAGGAAGGTGGATGCAGTTGTCTTTATTAAACTTCCCTCTGTATAGGATCTGTCAGTTGAATAGCGGATGAATAACTTAAAGGAAAGAGAAATGACTCAAACTGTTTAACCAGTTATGAATTGCAACCCCGCCCGCCCCACCCCCCCCCCAAGCATTTTACATCTCTACTCTGCAAATTAGACTTGTGAATATGTGAAGCAGGGCATCCTTTGGCTATACTTTACCATCCCATCCCCTCTTTTCTCTCTATGGACATAGGAAGCATTTAAGTATCTCTTTAAACAGTCACATCACAATAACAGGAGGAACTTTTCAGAGGGGTAGCCTTATTAGTGTGTTGCAGCAAAACCAGCAAAGGGTTTTACCGCATCTTAAAGGCAAACTAATGTATTATGCATTAGCTTTTGCTGATAATAATTCATTCATCAAATGCATGAAGTGCTATCCTGAAGTACAGGGGTTTGGGGGGGGGCATTGAGGATGGATGCAAAGAGGTCAAAGGGAAATAAAATGTGCAGCGCTCAGGTAAAAGCTAACAAATAGACCACCTGATAGTGGTGCAAGACATCTGTGTGTATACACTATAGCTTTAAAGTACCTTCAAAGCACATCACCTCCTCAAAGAATTCTGGGCACTGTAGTTAACCTCTCACAGGGTTACAGTTCCTGTTAACAAACTACAGTGCCCAGAATTCTTTGAGGGAGGAAATGTGCTTTGAAGGTGCTTTGAAGGTATGGTGCGTACACAGCTCCTCACGTTGGTTGGTGAGCTGGTGTTTGCAGGGCAGAGTTGGGACCACACGTAAACAGAGATCACACTTCAAGGTAGTGCAGCCTTGACTTCCTCAGGCAGGCTAAACAAACCTGATCGATCCCACCCACTCCAGCCTTTGTGGGAAATCCCTTGTTCCCTTGCAGGTCTTTCCATCACCACCGAAAGCAAGTTTGATGTTCAGATAAGGATGAGTCAGCTTCGCAATTGGCCTTTGATGCAATGAGATCAGCAAAAAATCAGCTTCAGGGGATTCTTGGAGCTGGCTTTGTTCTCTGAAACTTGTTGAATGGTCTGCTGATATACAGCTGACATATATCATGATGAATATCAGAGCTGCCTGACATAAGAGAGTGGAGTTCCACAGAGTGGGCTGCTGAGACGGTAATGAACCCATCAACATTTTTAGTTGGGGGAAACAGTCGAGTCCACGCTGCCGAGACTCTCAGAATCATCATGAGTCCTCATACACCCACATACACGCGTTCCACAATGATCCCACAATGCACACCTGTCTGGAAGCACCCCAAAAGTTATTGATTCATTTATTTCAACCATTTGTATGCCACTTAATCACAGTTGCTTCTAAGGAGCATACAGAAGGCTCAGTGCAATGAAATCAATAATAAGTTTAAATAATAACATCAGAATTCAATATAAAATCCTGCTGGAATAAAGAAGAAGTCAGTAAGTGTGGGGAGTTTCTGTGCTGCTTGGTGCACACTCATGCACGCACAGACACACACATGTCAGTCTCTCTGGCTAATACTTCACACCTGTGATAGATATCTGTGTGCTGCATTAATTCCATCAGCCAGCTTAGCTATCAGTTGTTTTATCAGCCTCCTTAATGAACTCTGCCTCCTTTTCCCATCAGCTGCACATCAGGGCTGTGGTTCTCCCGACCCGCAGGAACCTTTTTTTTCTAGTGAACAGCACCTGTCACCTTCTCTATGCCCTCGGTCCTGTATCAGGAGCCCCTTCCTTCCTCAGTCAGATCCACTCTCCGCTTGCAAGTAAATTCCACGGGGACCAAACCTGTGTAAAGATCAATGCAGTCTTTCACTCCAATTCCAATGGGCAACATTTGGTACCATGGTGAGCGAATGTGAATCAGACGACTGTCGAACTGCCCTCCATGAATTTCTTTGGAGGGGGGATGAGGATGGTTTAATATTCCTGGCGGGAAGGGGTGTGGTTGTTTCTGTTTTTATTCTGCTTGGTAAAGGATCTTTTAAGGGAGGCGAGGTTCCCAGTCAGGCCTTGGGTGAAGGGTATCTAGGTTTTAAGCATGTATAGTCATACCTCGGGGTGAATATGCTTCGGGTTAAGCATTTTCGGGTTGCGCTCCGTGGTGACGCACGCATGTGCAGACCGTCAAAATGATGTCACGTGCATGCGCCGAAATGTGAGCTGCGCCCGCCCAGATGCGCAGACACGCGTTATGTTCGCTTCAGGGTGTGAACGGGGCTCCAGAACGGATCCCGTTTGCATCCCGAGGTACCACTGTACATTATACCTAGGCGGTGAGCTAATGCCTTAACACCATCAGGGGGAGGATCTGGAGCGGGCATAGACAAACTCAGCCCTCCAGATGTTTTGGGACTACAACTCCCATCATCCCTGACCGCTGGTCCTGTTAGCTAGGGATGATAGGAGTTGTAGTCCCAAAACATCTAGAGGGCCAAGTTTGCCTATGCCTGGTCTGGAGCAATCTGCCCAAGTCAAGGTTGAAGGTTGCCTTCGCTCTCCATTCCTACCTCAGTGCTTGATTCATTGGCAGAAGAAATCAATACCATCTAACAGCGCAACCTAGCCTGCCTACTCAAAAGTAAGCCCGGTTGAGTTCAATGGGCCTTACTCCCAGGCAACCTAGAAAACCCCTTCATGTCAAATCAAATAAAAGTTATTATTTAAAGTTATTTAAAGATTCCAGAGCAGGACTATATCCTACCTAGGTCCTCATCCTAAGCATCTTGAGTTCAGGATGTCCAGGCCACTGAACCCAGTGTGACCCTCGGGTGCTAGCCTAAGGACACACACGAGACAGAAAGTCCCAGTGGAGGGATTTCTCACATTAGGAAAGTGCTGGAAGAGGAACGTGGGATTGTGTTGTGCCTCTTTGGGATTAGGTTGGCCCATTGGCAGGCAGAGGGAGCAAGCCGGCAGCGTGTGGCACACGAGGGTGCTGTGTCGACAAGTTAACATCCGAATGGTCCAGCCACTGAGAAGTGGACTGGGGTGTTAAGAGTGCAGACCACTGAACTCAATGGGGAGGGGACAGTGCCATTGAATTGGTGAGGTGCAGATTAGTCTTTGAAACAAAAACCATTTTCTATTAAAAAAAATTGCACCAGATGTGAATATCAATGAAGACTTGCTTTTTTACAGGTCCTTCCTTATTTTATGCCACGTTGGAGATCTCCCTGTCTCGGGTGTTTGCTACCTTCCTGACAAGTGACAACTGTCCATAATTCGAATTGACTCCAGATTATTGCTTAGATACGATTTTCTTTTCTCCCCACCCTTCTGGAGGCTGATCTGGTCGCATCCAGGCTGGGATCTGTAGCTTCTTACTTCCAAATCACAGCACAATCCCACGGAAGTAAATCATCCATGCCTGTTACTCCTAGTTAAGGCACCGGGTGCCGCTGTGGTCTGAACCACTGAGCCTCTTGGGCTTGCCGATCAGAAGGTCAGCTGTTCGAATCCCCGCAACGGGGTGAGCTCCCGTCGTCGCTCTGTCCCAGCTTCTGCCAACCTAGCAGTTCAAAAGCACACCAGTGCAAGTAGATAAATAGGTACTGCTGCTGCAGGAAGGTAAATGGTGTTTCCATGCGCTCTGACACTCCTCATGGTGTTCCATTGCGTCAGAAACGGTTTAGTCATGCTGTCATCATGACCTGGAAAGCTGTCTATGGACAAATGCCGGCTCCCTCGGCCTGAAACGACATCAGCGCCGCAACCCCATAGTCACCTTTGACTGGACTTAACCGTCCAGTTACCTTTCTTTTTCTTTTTTAATCTACTCCCAGTTAAGTATGTATAAGGGTTGCAGCCTTAATGCTAGAGCCTTTTCACCTCGGTGTAAACTTGGGGGGGGAGCCCTCTTTTGCAGCAGATGGGCTCAGCACAGCGAGGGTCAAGGTAGCCGTCACTTGCTAAGAAGTGGCAAGGTCTTTCTAACCCTAAATTACACGCACCTCCCCACTCCGCATCCGAAAAGGGCGCAGAATGTTATAAAACCTACAAGCAACACAGTTGCAAAGCTCCAATACCCTAGAAAATGCTACTTTCGCCGTAGGGACACTATTGCGATTCGTCGCAGCAAGAGACACCTACTAGTGCTAGGAAACCTCTAAAGAGAGGGGCATCCGCAAGCGCCCGAAAGAAAACGCGCTGCTTCTTTCTCCCTCCAAACTTGCTGGCGCACGGCGCGAGTTCAGTACAGTACTGACGACTAGACCTCGCGTCTTTCCGAGAGCGGCCAGCAGATGGCGCTTTCCCCTTGCAAATGGCGTCTGCCCGAACCAGCTCCTAAGTACTGTAAAAGGAAGCAGAGCGCGCTGGGGGCTCAAAGATAATGTTCCTTTGTGAGATAAAACTTAAAATTGAGGATCGGGGATGGAAGTGAGCATTTGATAACACAGGGAAAGTGTCAAAGTGTGGGGTGCGGGGAAGGATGGGAAAAGACCCAATGCGTGTCCGTTAGCCTAACTTTAAATACTTCAATCTAAACAGACTCTGGATCTGCGCTCGTTTCCCGTTTTTAGGTTGGCTACCCAGGTCGGATTTTAAATGAATGCAAGAAATGCTTCAAAGTGACGTCAGTGGAGGCTTGCGTCTGCAAAATACTGCGCACTCTCTTTCAGTGTAGTGTTGGAAAAAAACTAGTCCAACTCCCCCCCCCCCCCCAAAAAAAGCTAAACATCCCTCTTCCGTGTTGCCTTTCTTTACTTTTCGTTTCTTTGGGAAATTTGGGGAGAAAGCTATTTCCAATTACTGAAATAATTGCCTGGGAGATGAGTTTCTTAATCGCTCCGTCCCTTATTGACTCTGGCGGTCATATTTAGCTTGTCTCCCTTGTATCGCGCCAAGATCACGTCCCGGCCTCTTTTGCATAACCATCTCAAAAAGAGGGACCCGTCCCCGCCGTCGAAAAGAGGCGAAGGGGAGGACGTGACTCGAATGCGGCCGCTCTTTGGCCGGATGGAAGGGACCAGCTCTGCGCAGCAGTCCCAGCTCCGGCTCCTCTCGGCTCTCCTCTCTCCCAGCAGAGCTCCGTCGGGAAAGTTCGAGGTTTATTTTCGCTCCTCTGACGGCTGCAATTTCCAAATGCCCACACCCATTCCTTCTAGTTAGAGTTTCATTTAAAAGAGCAATCGCAGCGCTTTCAACGCAGAGACGAAGCGAGATTAAACTATGTTAAGCAGTGGAACCTGAATTCAGTAAATGAGCGAGATTCCCCTTCCCCACTGAATACAATCTATCTATCATCCATCTATCTATTTATCTATATCTATCTATCTATCTATCTATCTATCATCTATCTATCTATCATCTATCTATCTATCTATCTATCTATCATCTCTATCTATCATCTATCTATCTATCATCTATCTATCTAATCTATCTATCATCTATCTATCTCTATCATCTATCTATCTATCTATCTATCATCTATCTATCTATCTATCTATCTATCTATCATCTATCTATCTAATCTATCCATCCATCATCTATCTATTCATCATCATCATCATCATCATCATCATCATCATTTATTCTATTTGGCACCAACCCCTGTTGGTTTCAGGAGAAGCAGGATCAAACCTCGATGTCCCAGAGAGACCCCACTCAGAGGCGCACCCCAAACTCGAACGGAGGGACTGACAGGCAAAACGTTGTTTGCATAAGAAACAGGGGGGGGGGGGGTTGTTAAAAATTAAACTTGCCATCCTAGGCACATTTAACTGCCTGACAGTATGCGCGTTTGTTTATTGGGACCTGATCCCAAGATTACAAAGTTTCTGGGAACAAAGTCCCTTTGGAGTTAACAGAGTTTGCTCCCCTCGCATTGTAATGAGTCCAGTATTTATATCGAGTTGGTTTCTAGGCTCCAGACGAGCCGAAATAGAGAGATCTCCGATCTATCGGACACAAACGTGAAAAAGTGCGCTCTGGGGAAGTCGATCGGAATCAGTGGGGTTTGAGAAGAGGAGAGGGAGAAATAGAAGGGGTTTCCCTGGCACCTGAGAAGAAGCCCAGGTACCAAGTTGACCGCGCCTGGTAATTTAACCGAGGCTCCGTGGAGACCTCTTCTAGGTTCAGGGAAACTTGCCTTTGCTTGTACCCAAGGCACTATCCGTGTTCCTTGCCGCTTCACGGCACTGCCGCCCCACCCAGACCCCATACAAGACCGGTCCATTTCAGAAGGAGGAAATTCACCTGGAAGATGAGAACTGTTTAACAATGGAGGAAACGCCACCATCCCAAGCACATCTCACTCGTAGGCACACCTTTCCCTTAACAGAAAGACCCCAACTTCGGTGGGGCAAGGGCTGCCCCTTTGAAAACTTAAAGGTTCCCCCGGCTGGCGGGTTTACGGACCCAACTGAGAGCGGCTGCTATCCTCGGTCACTTTTGAGAAAGTCCCCCAGGACAGCGGCCGTCGGGTGGGTCGCTTCCACACGCGGGACCGCCTCGGGGCTTCTCTCCCTCGACCCTCATAGATCTTTCAACCCTGGGGGTTGGGGCGAAGCGGTAGCGGAAACGGATTCCTTGGAAGTTGGGGTTGATCAATGTATCATCTAAACGCAGGTTGCAAAACCAACCCCTACCAGCCGGATCTGCTCCAGGGAGAACCCGCCCGCCCGCCCCCCATGCTAAGACACCCTTCTTCCCAGCCCCCCCCCCCCCAATGTTTCCTTCGGGAACCGGCCCCGTCTTGTTCAATGGAGTTTCCTTGCGAATAAGTACGCGTATGTATTTGAATGGATGGATCGTACGGATTGTCCTTGACAAGTCTCGTTAGGAGCTAGCGGAAATGAAACAGGGTTGGTGCAATTGTGGTTGAGTGTCGCGACTCTGCACAGATTTACTCTGGAGTAAGTCCCACGGCGCCCACTCCTCTGTAAAGAGGCAGCGAGGCGCGTTGCTTTCCCGAGGAGAAATTAATTTGTCCATTAATGGCCTTATCCGGCTCCCCACCCCGCTCAAAACATGTCTCCTTACGTAACCTCATCAACAACAAATTAATTACAAATCTCGTGAACCTGAATAAGGGAGAGAGGCGACTCACACCTGAGTCCTCGGCAATCGACTGTATTTCACCCTCTTTTTATTATTGCTGTGGTGTAGAAACTTGTCCCAGCCCTCGTTTGAGGGAAATTAGTAAGCCACCCATTATTTCTCACATCTCTGGGTTGTCAACTGGCGGCGTCTTCCGACCGGGACAGCGATCGAGGGCGGCGGCGAGGCAGACAGAGAAAATCATATTGGAAGGAGCCTAGGAAAAGACTGGGGGGGGGGGGTCGAGTGTTTGGGGAACCGGGGGGCAGCCTCGGCATAGGCGGGGTGGCGAGCTGGGCAAATGCCCCCGCTGGATGTTTGCCAGTCCACCCGATCTGAATTAGGGCAAGAAGAAAGGGCAGAGACCCGTTTATCTCTGGGAAATAATATGGAGAAGTTTTGTTTATTTGGCAGATTTCTACCCAGCCTCTTCTCCTCTCCTGAAAGACTTGAGGCGATGCCCAGAGGCGATGCCCAGAGGGGTTCCCGGGTGGTGTCTCCCCTCCAGGCACTGACTGACAAGAAGACCCGCAGCTCCTGAGCTCCAGCAAAGGTGGTGTTACATCATCAGCTCCTCTCAGGACAGCTCTGGAATGAATGCTCGTCTTTCCTCCCCTCCTTGTTTTAAAGGGGTAAAAGCTCGGTAGTACGACAGACATGTTGCACACAAAGGGCTCCGGGTTCAATCCTGGTGTCCGAAGCCCTAGAGAGCCTCTGCTAGTCGATCCTGAGACCACTCCAAGAGCTCAGACTTTGCGTGAAGGCAGTTTCCCCATCTCTTCTGTACATCCTGATGAGTGGAGACACCTGCTTCCCCCCCCCCCCCAAAAAAAAAAAAAATTCCTGACCTGGCAGCTCCTTTCTCTGCCATCTTGCTACAGCACACCCTCGGGACATTATTTATTATTTGCCGGTTGCATTTATATACCGCCTTTCCGCCAAGGCACCTAAGGCGGTTTACAATGTAAAATATTAGAACAAACCTAACGCTGCACAAATATTCTCAGGCCAACTTCAGGAGTTGATGACACTAGCTTCCTGGCTCGGGCTTCCTCGAAGGCCAGTGACTACCCTTCTCCATGTCCTAGGTGCTTTTAGAAAGCGCCGGGTTGTTTTTTTTAAGCAGTTGTTTCATAACCAAGGACTGAAATCCAGGATACCTCTTACCCCATCGCTTGTTCTTTAGTAGGCTTGAATCCTCTAAATTTCAGTGGAGCTGACTTCCAATCAAGCCCAGGGATTTAGGATCAGAAATCGGAACTTGGAAGAAAATAAAATAATAATAATAATAATAATAATAATAATAATAATAATGGCCTTTAAGGGTTGTTTGTTTGTTTGTTTGTTTGTTTTGTCTCCTTGTATCCCCATCGGTGGCTGAAGGTTTAGGGCACAAGTGAATGTCATCGTCCCAGATGTCTCCCCCTTGATGGGTGATAAATGGGTGAAACACCAGCGCCCCTCTACACCCCCTACCATGCAGAGGAAGGGGAGAAGCTACTATCAGAAGAGGAAGGGGAAGAATTAATTCGTTTCAACTAAGGGGGAAATACAATGATACGATTTGGTGTCTGGGGCTTCTCTGCCCTCCTCTTCGTTCTCCTTCCAAGTCCCGAGCTTCGTCCTCCTGAATGTAGCAGAGCTGTCCAGATTTGCCAGAGGCAGCCGTGGGCCCGCACCCGATCCTGAGCTACGCCTCGCTGGATTCAAAGGGGACTTATTTCCCAGCAGGCATGTTTAGAAAGCGCAGCCTCCCTCAGTCCCGCTCAAATCCGTGGCACGGTCCTTACATAAATCCCGAAAAATTGTAGCTGTGGGTAAGGGTTGGGAACTTGAGACCTGCAAAAAGGAGGGAGGGAGGAAAGGCAGACATACAAATATATATATATTTATCTCTCACAATACATCCCTCTAATATGCGCACATTATATCTCTCTCCATCGCTCACTAGATACACAAAAATATATTCCTATAGGACAGATCTCTCTCTCTCTCTCTCTCTCTCTCTCTCTATCTATCTATCTATCTATCTATCTGGGAAGGTATGGAAGTTTTCCACCTAGTAAATAGATTTATTATACAGTGAGGGGGGTGTCATATCAGTCAGTCTGTAAGGTGGGCAATATTTTCCGCTCATATTCACTGCTGATTCCCTTCTATTCTGTATCAATGTGTCAATTGCATTCGTGGGCAATAATACTTTTATGACTTTCTGCCTCCCCGCTCTCTTTATCAAGACAGACAGACAGCCTGGTGGATATATACATGTTCATATTCGGTCTTAAATTACAAGCCAAGACACATCTCCTGTTGTTGTTGTTGTTGCTGCTGTTGTTGTAGTTTGGGTTAGGGGAACGCGTCCCTAGACGGACGTCTCCATTTTATCCAGCTGTAAGGATTTATTGACTGATTCCCCTCAATAAATTAGGTGTACCAACACCCCCCGATTGTTTCAGAGCATCGGCGAGTAAGTAAGGGGGCGCAAGGTTGCTTGTTAGGCTCTTGTGATTTCTGCTTATTATCTTTCTGCCATTGTCCAGATCATAAGTTGAGGACCGATAACGTGCCAGCCGCTTTCGTTTCCTTCCCCCTGTCGCATTTATTTTTGTTGCTGCCGACGAAGTTTCCTAGCGCATCTCTATCCTGTCGGGAGATACGTATCGATGCTCGCAGACGTGGACGGGGAGACGCAAGGAGACGGACTCATTTCGTGCGCCGAGATAGACGCAGCGCATCTGCCGCCATAAAAGTGCGTATGCGTATATATATATCCATCAATCCGTCGATCAAAATTCTGCCCACCTGACACATGCCAGCTCTGCCTCACCCCACCTCACCCCACATGCATCGGGGAGGCTCCCCCCTCTCCCCTGCTGGCCTCACCAGGAAAAGTGCGGGGTGTGTGTGTTTGTGTGTGTGTGAGTGAGTGAGTGAAAGCCCTGAATTCCTGATGCCTGATGGTGGAAACGCATGAAACTGCCAACAACCCCACGCCGAGCTGTAAGCTACAAAAGTATTATTATTATTATTATTATTATTATTATTATTATTCCCGGACTCCAAGGGAGGGAGGAGGAGGAAGAGGGAAGGGCAGCTTCTGCTCCTGTCACATAGAAACAAGTCGTTGCAAAGGTAATCCTCGCCCATTATGTGTTTCCCAACCTTGTGCCTCCAGCTGTTTTTGGACTACAATTCCCATCATCCCTTGCCACTGGTCTTGCTAGTCAGGGATGATGGGAGTTGTAGTTCAAAAACAGCTGGAGGCACAAGGTTGGGAAACACTAGCAACCCTTCCATTTCGGAGAGAGCGAGCGCGCACTCATCTGTAGCTTCTCTCCCCCCCCCCCATAAGGCACTACAATGATCAAAGCTTCCACATCTAATCAACACCCTCCAGTCCGGAGACAAAAGCCAGTGAGCAAAATAAAAAGAGGGTAGGGTTGGGGGGGTGGGGGGATTCTAATTCTGTCGGGTGCTCTGACTGGCCTCCCCCAACTCATCACCATTTTGGACCAGGATCCCACTTATCCTGATGCTCAGGCACCGTTAGGATTCTATCTGCGAACTCCTACAAACACACACACACACACACACACACCCAACCAGGGTTAAGCCTAGCCGGGATGGATGGGCACTCCTCCCCAGTGATCAGGGGTGGTGGTGAGTTTGAAGAGTGGGGAGAGGGAGGAGGAGAGGAAATCTTTGGCCGCCACGGTTAGGAGCGGAGCAGCTCCGGGACCTGCCTGTGCAAACCTTTCTTCAGCCGCTCCCCCCCCCCACGACATCCCAGCGTTCCTCCCCACTCCCGCCAGTAACTTAAACCAGATTGTCAGGGTGGGTGCGGGGTGGGTGGGGAAGGACGCCGGGCTGCAGAATGCTACTGAGAGAGGGTCGGCTCGGCTCTGGAGAGGAGGATGTCGCCGTGGCCGCTTCGGACGCCCTCCCTGCTGGGGACCTGGGAAAGGAAGAAACATTTCCTGTGCCGGCGGTGAGGTAGCTCACTCAGGTGGCTCTGCCTGCTTCCGGACAGAGGTAGGGAGAGAAAGGGAGGGGGAGGGAGGAAGGGAGGGAGGGGGGCATCTCTCTCCCTCTCTCTCTCTCCTCTCTTTCTAACACACACACACACGGAATGGGGCTCTGTAATTCACCTCGCTGGGAAAAGACGGTGGAAAGATGTTGTTATTGTTTATTAAAAAAATAAAAATTGCACACATACACGCACGCCTCCCTTCCCATTGAAACTCCACCTTCCTTGTGTTGTTGGGCGGAAAATCAGTAATCACTCCCTGAATCTTGCCCTCATCGCCTTCGGTCCTGTGAGAGGGTGAGGGCTGTGTGTGTGTGTGTGTGTGTGCGTGTGTGTGTGTGAGTGAGAGAGAGGCGCGCGCGCGCGCACACACACACACAGATGCCTTCTTTAGAGAGTCCTCCTTAAAACGTGTTTCGAATTCACTGTTCGTTTCAAATCATTATTCCTGGTGATACTGCCTGTTCCCACATATAACTTCGGAAGCGGGAGAATTAACTGCTCATAACAAAATAGGTGCCGAGGAAGACTGGCTAGGGACTGGGACGGGAGAGAGAGAGGAATCCATGTATGTTTGTCTTGGAACCAGACATTTTACAATCCAAATTGCAACAGTCTTAATTCCACGCGGGTCCGAGTCTTGCAATTAATCCGGCGATGGCCCCCACAGTTGGTCCCCCGAAAAGTTGATCTGGCCACGGCTGCCTCCCCCCCCCGCCCCCCGCTCCCTCCATCGCCCTCTCTTTCTTCTGCCTTTGCAATGAAGACTGAATCCCCCGAGCGCTAATTGAATTAGCCTATTGAGAAGATTGTCAGGTACAATGACGTGGGATCCCCCTGCATTTCTCCGGGTCTATAGGCTTTGGGGACCCGGAATGTATAGCCTGACCTTCCCGCTCATAATAATAATGCCGCACTTGTAGGAGAAATCTATTCGCATTCACTTTTAACAAAACCTCTGGTCAGCCAGTCCCTGTAGGAAGGATGAAATCTATTGTATTGCAACAACTCATTTATGTCCTTCACCAAAGGCCCCAATGAGATCTGATCTGGCCCTAGAAATAGGATTATCAGCGTGTATATTAAAGGCGGCGATATATACTTCCTAAACGGAAACGGCGAAGGCCAGCCTGGCGAGAGGCGCAGGGTACACACACGTGTCCAGGGGAGAAGGGGTATCTTTTTAAAATCTGGCAATCTGGCGTTGTCTTGCCGTAGAAATCTATGCAACCCTGTGCAGGCCGAAGGAATCGCATAAAATATACATCGAAAAAACAAACTCTAGCCATCCCTCTCTGGTTTTTTGTTTTTTTTAATCTACACTCTGCTGCTGCTTTTATTATTATTATTAATCCTTAAAAATTCAAAGCGTGCCACGTTTTCGTAATTTTTATTTTTGGCTTATTTTGGTTGCAGCAGACTTATTTTCCATGGTTAATTTAAAAAAAAAATGGAGGGGGAGAAGGAAGCAGAGGGGGAAAGCGGGGGAAAACACCCCACTGAAATTCTTATTTTAATGAATGCACCATAGATAGCTAGATAGATATAGATCGAAAGAACAGTGTTCTTTGAGTCTGATTTTTCTAATACTGATCAATGTAGGAAGAATCAAAATACCATGCAAGCCTCTGGAACTGGGAGGATAACAGTCACCACCACCTCCAATTTTTCTTGTGTTTGGCAATTATATTTAAAAAAATGTACAGACTGGGCCCACGAATAAGGAGCCATCCAAAATTCAAAGCGGGGGAGCAGGCTTTTGTGGTGGTCGTGGTACTCACAACAGCTCTGTGTTCGAGAGTGTCATAGGAGCAGCCATAAAAAGCTGCAATCGTTAGTTTCCCGCACCCCACCCCTCCTCGGAATCGCCTCCTCCCTTCATTTGGCCACCCACCAAACCCCAAACCCAGCAGATGCCCGCACAAGACGGAGAACCCCTGAATTCTCCAGAACGACCCTCCTCCTCCTCCTCCTCTCTCCAAGAAGGACCGGAGGAGTTGCAGCAAACCCCTGGAGCTATGCAGGTAAGCGGAGGCTCCTTCCTTCCTTCCTTCCTTCCTTCCTTCCTTCCTTCCTTCCTTCCTTCCATCTAGCCAGCCAGCCAGCCAGCCTAGTGGCAGGTCGGGGCTGGTTTGGCAAGTTCTCTCGCTGCCCGGTTTTGGCCCGTTTCGGGATGGCGCGCGTTTGAATGCGCGCGCGTGTGTGTGCGTGTGCGCGTGTGTATTCCAGTGCCTAATCAAAGCTATGGGTCCGCCAGCGCATTTATCATCCCATTACTGTAACAAATCCGGGCTCCCACTCCATGAAAGGTAAAATGAATTACCGACGTTAAGCCGTCAATAAAGTCATTTCTGTAAATGGTGTCTCCGAAGGACTGCAGCATTATTCAACCAGCTTTATCAGCAGCTGGGAAATTACGTGGAGAGGCGCGCAGCGTGTAATAGGGGCCCTGCTTACTTTGATTAAGCGCCGTGCCAGGGAATAGTGACAGTGCTTTTTGACCAGGTTTTATTCGCCGTCTTCTGATGAACGCCAAGCTGATCAGGCGGAATGAAGAGTAATTAAAACCTATAAATTATCTTTCGCAGCCCTTCTCAAGGCGTCTCTTTGCAGGCGAGATAAGGCGGCGGGCCCCCATTTACGACTCTGAAAGGGACTGAGGCGCACAAAGGCTACGCAGCTAAATGGGATATTGATAGTGTCCTAATTAGAATTTAATTAAGTACCCACGCTCGCTTTTGGGATAAAGATTTCAATTTTTTGTCCTCCCCCCTCCTTTGGTGAACTAAAATATAAATAAAACCCAAATTTAGGGAAATGGGGAGGGGGTTGGCTAAATACGAGGAGATTTGGGAATAGCGAGATGTGGCTAATTTAATGTTGGGGGGTTTTGTGGGCTTGCGTCGAGTCTCCTCTGCCAGGTTGTAACGTATATATGTATACGAACGTACATATACATATGCTTGAAGTTGCTTTGAAAATGGGCCTTCTCGTGGGTCTTTCTCGAATAACCGCGATTTAAAGTCGTTGCGCTGTAGAATACTCTAATCCAATTATTAAGAAACAGTTACTCTTTCTTGGAGTTCCTTCGGGGAGGGGAAATCTCCTCGTTTCAGTGATTTTGGAGTTTTTAATTTTTGTTTAAAATAAACGTACTTAAAATAAAAGTACCTACATGCACACATATCCTGTATACATATACATACATGCACACACACAGAGAGAAAGAGAATTGAAATTATAGGATGCGTCCATTGCAAATCAATCTTAAAAATTAAAAGGGAGAATTAAAGGGGGGGGGATGAGAGAAAAATAACAATCAAGTCACGTGACTCCGATCTTCTTTCTCTCTATTCTGTGAACAGGTTTTCAGGCCTTTCCACCTGCAGCCTCAGAATGTTTATGAACACCTGGAATTGACGCGGAGTCACTGAAAGGTAAAACGTTTGGCCTCATAAATCGCCACCACGGGGACCCAGCGAATCCTTCTCAGCTCCTCTCCATTAAAAACGCAGTTTTAATATTTCATAACAGTGTTATGTTTTGACCAGGAAGGGGAAGCGAGTGTGTGTGCGTGAGAGAGAGAGAGAGAGAAGAATGCGTTGCAGACAATAAATGATCCATGCAAAAATGATTAAAGCAAGGATAACATTATATTAGAGGGCAACGTGGTGCAAACGAAAAGCAACAACAGACCAATCCTGTTTTGTCTGCAAAAAAATAAAAATCTCAGTGTGCGAATAAACTAAATGAATCCAGTTTGGATTATTGCTTTTAGTTTTTATGAGGATGATTTGTTTTTCAGTGTTCTTTCATATCACGTGTGTGTGTAACGTTGGCCCGTCACTATCATGTAAACGAACCAGCTGATAAATTGGCCGCTTTTGTACCTGGACGTTCAACCGCAGGTTAGGCTAAGATTGAATACACTATCCTTTAAACCGACACTCAGCTCTCCAACTATTTTCCTGTTCTTTTAAATGCCACCTGTTAATGAGTGAGGACATTATGGGGGCATATGCACGCTGATAGAATTATCTGCATGAAAGAAATATTGATAAATGTTCCCTGGAATTGAAAAGAGTGCTTGCGCAAAAGTCAGCGTTTAACCGTCGTGTTTGGTTTGGGTGTTGTTTGTTTGTTTGTTTTAAAAAGAGTGAGAGGGGAGCATGTGCTTAAGTCTGCAATCCTATGCACACACATACCAGGAAAAAATTCCACTGATCTATTCCTGAGTCCACCTGTGCTCAGGATTGCTCAGCCACTTTCCTATTTTAAATCAATGAATCTGGAAAGTGTTGGGTCGAGCCCTTTTAGTCTTTTAGAAATTCCCTGCATGGTCTTTTTGACAAAGCTCATCTATGTCCTTTTTTAAAACAAAAACAGCAGACACAAATCATAACTGCCACAGCAAACATACACAGAGTACTGATAAATCTGTTTGGATTGGAACAGATATTTCATAATTGGTTAGGTTACTAGTCATACTCAGAATACACTTCCATCCCATAAACGTGTTTTTTGTTTTGTTTCGAATTTAGAAAAACATTCTATAAAGAATTTAGCATCTACTCTTTAGAAATAATAATAATAAACAACACAGGAAAGATTTCATTCCCAATTTCTTTTCCGAATCTCAGAAGATAAACATACAATCATCTTTTGGAGTTTCAACACGTCATTTGTGGGGTTGATTTGGAGATTTGCTTTTTGAGAAGCATAAGTAAATGAAAAGTCCTGGGCAGGAGGGGAAAGGGAAGGAGAAGCAGACTCTAGAAAAGATGCGCCATGGAAAGCGCAAAGCTCCCTAGGTCTCTCTCTCTCTCTCTCTCTCGTTCCCTCTGAATCAGCCAACCCCTTGGATAATGTAACTGCAAAGTTCCAATGCAGCTCATTGGCCGACGTCAGGGGCGTCACAGAATTCCCGGACTGCTCATTGGCTCTTTCCACGTGCGGGCCATCCTCACGTGCTTCCGGTCGGAATGAAAAAAAAGTGTGGCTGAGAGATTTTTTAAGGAGAGTTTGTTGCAAGATCGGAGCTGTCAGAGATTTTTGCTTTCTTTTTTTCCTTTTTTTTTTAAAGGAGAAGTGGGGGAAGGAAAGGTGGGAGGAAAAGATGCACGTGCGAGCGGGCGATTAAAGCATCTGCCAAGGCTGATCCGTGGGCAAAGCGGACTCTGACATTTGGGGAAACCCCAAAGCTGCGGCGCTCGGAGAAAGATGGGTAGATTGTGAGAAGACTTGGGGGGAGGGGGAGGGCTTTGGGGGGGCTGGTTTTGTTTTGGTCTCTCTCTCTCTCTCACCCCCCTCTCTCTTTCGGAAGAGGGGTGAGAGAGAGAGGGAGGGGGAGAGAGAAAGAGAGAGCGAGAGAGGAAATATAAAACAACTGCTCCAAAAGCGCGAATCGCTCCAAATGTCTGAGCCTTTGGATATCTCTCTCTAGATTCCTCGGCGATCCAACAAGTGGATTTTATTTTGCATTTCCCCCATCTTTCCAAGAACAACAGCAGCAGCAGCAGCAGCGAGGACCCAACTACCCTGCCACCGCCCGGAAAAGTGAGGCGTGGTGGTGGTAGGTGGAGGGGGGGACCTCGAGTGAAGAAGTGGAAGAAGAGCCAAGACGCCCATCTGCGGAGCTGGCAGCTGACTATGGAAGAGCAGACGGACAGTAAAAGTCTGCGAGACTCTGCTCCGACTCCCGGCAGCCGCCCCAGCAGCAGCAGCCCCAGCGCCAGCGGCAGCGATGGCGAGAGCGTGCCGCTGTCTCCCGGCAGCCACGCTCCCCTGTCCCCGGCCGCGCCGTGCCTCGTGTCCCTGCCTCTCCACCCGCACCATCACCACCACCCTCCGCACCACCAGCACCATCTCCCGCAGCAGCAGCAGCAGCAGCATCAGGCGCCTCCGCCTCCGCAGCAGCAGCGGCCGCCGCCGCCTCCGCAGCAGCAGCAGCAGCAGCAGCAACAGCACCGCACCACCAACTTTTTCATCGACAACATCCTGAGGCCGGACTTTGGCTGCAAGAAAGAGCAGCTCTTGCTCCTGGCCGGGACTGCGGCCGGAGGAGGAGGAGGTGGCGCCGGCGGCGGCGTGGGCGGCGGCCGGGACAGGGACCTTGACCGCGCGGCCAGCTCAGGTAGAGAAAATGTCAACCCTCTGCTCGGCAGGCCCCCCAACCTTAGCGCGGAGTCGCACGGGAGCCCCGACAGCTCCTCCACGGCCTCCAAAGCCAGCCCCGCCGCGGCGGCCGCAGCGCTAGGGACGGCCAAGCCCCCCATCTCCTCCTCCTCCTCCTCCTCCTCTTCCTCTTCCTCCTCCTCCTCCTGCTCGGAAGGGAGTGGAACTAACCCGGCGAAGTACGGGGAGCACGCCAACCCCGCCATCCTGCTCATGGGCTCCAATAATGGAGGAGCTGTTGCCAAGAGCGATTCTCAACAGCCGCTGGTTTGGCCTGCCTGGGTTTACTGCACTAGGTATTCAGACAGACCATCCTCGGGTAAGAATCCTCTTCCGTGCCTTCAGCGTTGCCCCCTTCCCCCCTGTCTTATATATACACCTGCCATTTCTATATATATATATATCTATCTCTCTGTGATATGAGTGTAATCCTGCGGGGAGCGTTAACCATCCCACCGAACCCAGGAAGCCAAGCCCCTAAACCGGCCACCCTGACGGTGCGCTAAGACTTGAGGCGCAGAGCGCGCCGAGGGATCCCAAACTGCGCTGGATTAAGCAAATGGGAGGTGGCGGCTTGAGAGTATTTAGGAGTTTTGTGGAGCTGAGTCGGCGTTTCCCCTCTCTCGCCCGACCCCGAACCCTGCATTTTCTTAGGGTGCCCCACTCCGAGGTTTGCGGGGCTCCTGGTGTTCAACAGAGTCTTTTGCGCCTCCCCGGCCAGCCTTGCCCTTCGGAGACTGCAGTCTTAGGCTGCAAAACAGGGGGGCCGAGGCTGCTTGGTGATTCCCCCCTCGGCCCGAAGCAGCTTGCGGAGGAGCTGCGACCGAAATGGCCCCGGGGGATGTCCGCAACCTGGGCTGGGAAGTCCGTGGAAGTGTCTCACGTGGAGGCAGAACCTGGAAAGATTGGAGGGCCCACGCCGCCGTCTTCCTCTCTCCCTCCCCCCTTTTCAGGCCTTGAAGGGTGGGTGAGTGCCTCTCTCTTTCTGTAGTTAGGAAGGGGGAAGAAACCATAGGGTGCTCTCTAAAACTTTTTTTTCGGATATATCTATGGCTGGGAGAAAATTAGTGATTTCGGTGTGGGACGTAGCTGCAGACAATCAGTGCTTTTGTTGTTGTTCAGAAACATTCGCTGCTGAGCAATTGAGGAGTGAAGGAGACAAGTGTTGCCGTGTGAAGGATGCGTTTTTGAAGGAACTGGCACTGGCGGGGGCCGAAAAAGAAAGAGGAAGTGTGTGAGAGAGACAGAGAAAGAGAGAGAGAGAACAGAAAAAGAAAGGGCTTTCTTGGGAAACCCGCGGAGGCCTCCCGGCAGCGGAGCACAAGAATCTAGGCCCCTAGGCCTTCATTTTTCCATTCCCGTCTTCCAGACCGGCTGGAGGGGAGCAATTCCCACCCCGTGGCCGGCATTTCGCTCTTCCCAGCAGCCGGCTCTCCCTTCCGCCCCAGATACTGCCGTGAGAATAAAGGTGTCCTCCCCCTAGAAGCCCCCCACATCCCCACCCCAATATAAAAAACCCCCCAGAATCCTCGATCCCGCTCGGAGGTTGAGGAATCTTCGGTTTCCAGGGGAGGGTTTAAATCCTTCCGGGAAAGGAGGTGTGGGAAGAAGAGTGACGAGAGAAGAGGGAGAGAAAGGGGGGGGTCTGTCTCTCTGAATCAGCCCCTCCAACCCGTAAGGGCGAAGGAGTCGAGCGAGGGAGCCGCTGCGGGTCAGCGCCCGCGAAAGCGCCCGAAAAGGGCGACCGCTCGCTCGCCTTTGCGCTCCTGTCAACTTTCAGGGCCGAGAGAGCAAGGCAGACTGCGGAGCTGGGCGATGGGAAGCTGGTGGCGAAGTTGCTCCGGCCGGGTGCGCTCCCAGGTCGCCTTCTTCTCCCCCCGTCGTCCATCGCTCTCTCCCGCCGCCCCCCAACCTCACCAGCCCCGGCTCGGGGCTCTTTATGAACTCCTTTCTGCCGGCGACTGATCAATCCTCCGCTATCAGCGCCAGCCATCTCGATCACGCCGCTATTGACACATCCCCGCTCCTTGGAACTCAGAAAAGCCACTTTGATTGACTAAACGGATTGATTGAGTGATTGAGCTGTCAGCTCTACCTTCGGCGGCCAACTGCCATGATTTTATTACTGCTTTCCCAGGGCCGCTGCCTTGCAAAGTGTGTTTTGATAGGAAGGCTGCCCACCACCACCGGCAGCGGCACCCTGCGAAGGCAGCGCCCCGGCTCCCTGGAGAGGCCAGGACGGGCCTCTCCTAGAGAGAGGCTGCAGCGGCTGCTCTTGACGGTGGGCCCTCTCCGAAGCCGGCTAGGCCACCAAGCCCTCCTCTTAGCCCACCTTTCCCTGGGTGTGAAATAGGGGGTGTTGATCTCTTGAGACTGGCAGTTGCCCCCACCGCCTCTCGCTTTCTCACGCCCCCCACCCGAGATCTGCCCGCTTCTTGGGAACGGCTCCTTTAGAATCTGCTCGCCACTGAACAGAGAGATCCGAGCAGCGATCATCTATCCCCGGCCAAAAATCTCAGCCCCCAAAAGAGCTTTTCGTCGCTAGGAAATTTCTCTTGGCTGTTGTTACTTTCCGTAAATGAGGGGACTGGGGAAATATCTTGAGATTTATTCAGCCGGCTCTGTTTAATCCCTTTCTGTAGTTTATTCAGCCGTCTCTCTCTCTTTCTCTCATCTATATATTTTTAAGCCTGGTTTTGAAAGCAGCCAGGCTTCTCAGAGCTACTTTTGCGGCCTGCTGACCGGAGAAGCTTTTCCTCACGTTCAAGCGACTGGCCCCAAAGCTGGCGATCTTTGGAGGAAGGCTACATTTTCATTTTGTACCCTTTAAAAAAATATATTCGTGTTTGCGTAATTTAAAAAAATGGCGTTTTAAGGTATTCTTTTTGAATCCCCTTCACGGTATAAACTGCTTTGAAGAGGGGAATCTTACCCACGTATGAATATATTCCTTCCCTAAAATAATTTGTATTTGATACATTTCCCATCAAAGCAAAAGCAAAGCGGCTTTGGAAAGACGATGTCTGAACGACAACGACTTAAACAAGGATCTGTCTAGATTTATTCCAGTACTTATTCGGGACACACTGTTTCGGAGTCCTTGGCTGATGCCTAAAGTGCTCGAACTCTATTTAAGGGGACGATCTACTTCCTCCAGTCTCTCTCCCCCCACCCCCCACTTCTGCAATTTTTTAAAAAAGTTTCCCACCCATTTCCTTTAACAGAGAAAGAAAGAGAGAGAGCGCTTAGAAACGAGAGGGATCCAGAACAATTTGCCTTAATTTCCGAGGGCTCCGCCAAGGCTATGGGTCTAGTTTTGGAGTCCTGCGAGGCCAAGATGTGTTGATATTAAATTGCTGGGAATCTGCTTCTAAGCAGAAACGCGCGGACTTCGAGGAAGCAGCCTTGCGCGCGTTTCGTTGGTTTTAAGAGATGTGTATTTTGAACGTGAGGGCACCGGCTGGGCCAGATCTCTCAGTGAAAGATAATGTAGGAACGCCCTCCACTTGAAAATATATTTATCCGCGGCTTTTACTAGAGGGGTTTTGGTGGAGTGGAGACCAGCGGTTTCAGTGAAGTGTTCCCCCAGTCATTGTAGGAGATGAGGGTTTGTCTGGAATTGTGTATTTGCGTTTGCAGAATATACTTTTGCGGCAGGCTTCAAAAAATGAGCATCCAGCGCAATTTATTTTCCCTTATCATCATCAGTAGTAGTAGTAGTAGTAGCTGCCTTTGGACCAGCTTGCAATAGGGGTTGCTTAGTTTCCCAAAATAAGAAATTTATTTTCTGTCTGTGAGGGGAAAGAGGTATGAGTCTGCAGCTGAGCACACATTGAAATAGGTATTTATAATCCGAGAGTCTTGCCTAAATCTATTGCCTGATGTTTTTTTGTTTTTTGTTTTAGAAAATAATGAATTTCAAAATTATAATATTAAATATAAATTAAACACACACATATACAACTTCCCAGGCTTGCTTTGTCGAGGGACGCCTTGGTTTGATTTGGAGAAGGAAAATCTGGGTCCCGCTGCGGATCAAAACAGATTTAAAATCCGGTGTTGTCCCGGCGCATAAGAACCTCCAGCGCCTTCTGAGCAGCTTCTACTCCGAAGCTGATCCTGCCGAATTTAATGCGGCGTAATAAAATTCGGTATGACTTGCTCCCGAGTAGACAGGGTGAGGCCTACGCTGTTACTCTTCGTGCCTGCTAGTGGTACCGTTAGGCCCAGCCCAAGCAACAACAGAACCCGCTTTGTAAACAGCTTGCAGTGTTTGTTTGGGGTCCAGTCTTTAAGTCTGTTTACCTCGATGCTTATTTATCCTTACAATTCAGCGAGAACTTTCTGGTTGCATTATTTCAAACATGTCCTTGTAGTAAACATGTGAATGACGTTGGGAAAGGTTTCCTGGGGTGTTACCTCTAACACGTACCATTTAACTCTAGCAGCGCCGGAAATGCTGTATGTTTGATTTTTAAAAACAAAACAAATCCAGGAACCCCACGCTTTCCTAAATGAATATAAACTGCAGCGAAGGCCCATAAGTGAGGAGCCCGCTTCCCTAACGCAGCCATCTGCTGAGGAAGCTGTGTGTGTGTGTATTTGTGTGTGGTTTTTTTTAAAAACAACAACAACTTTCTGATACTTTTTGCTGAAGCTCATAACTAATTAGTCAGACTTCTCCCCCACTTTCCAAGTGTGTGCTGTAAAGTTAAGACGCTTTGCCTTTAAGAGATGAGAGCATTTAAGGGGAAGGGGGCCAAAACACCGCCTCTCCCATACGTATATTTTGTGTATTAGAAATGTGTGCGTGATTCCAGCTGCACCAGACTTGATAAATCCAAATTAACTGATTGATCTACCTCTCAGTCTCTTTCTCAAACTGTCTATCCGCAGATATAGATAGATAGATGGATAGACAGATAGATGGTGATCAATAGAAAACTGCTTTAGATCTGGCGCGATCAAACAATTGAGCTTGGGCCCGGACGGGGAAAAGTTAGCAGAAGCATCCGCGTGCCTGACCAATACCTATCCTGACAAACGTTTCCCTTTGGATTTTCCGCCCCACTCCCCTTTGTTTCTTTGCTTCCCATCTCTCCCCTCTCGCCTTTCTTCCTTGGCGTCTTCTCCTTCGCGCCAGCTAAAAGTGGGCGATGCTGCTCTTCTAATGTACTCGCACAGAACTTGGGACGAAGAAGGGCCTAGACTGTTTTGAAAAGCGATGGGGTGGGGGTGGTAGTGGAAACAGGCGTCCTGAAGGATGTGGGGTGGGGGAGAAATGCACCCACGTTTTAAACAGTGGAGGAAAAGACGTATATATGTGGGTTGGGGGAAATCCTAGCAGATCAGTTCTGACCCTGCCCATCCATCACGGTTGCCGGGTGCCCCTTTTGGAAAGGGGAAAGGAGGCGCCCCCCTTTCTTCAAAACAGAGTCTCCCCAATTTCCGGAATGCCCGGCGTTGCTCCCATGTGGCAGGCTCCCCTTTATGTGTGTTGCATGTGTGTGTGTGTGTTTTGGGAATGCTTCTGACCTGGCAACTGCTGTCCCCTTTTCTCTCTCGTGCCCCTCACCCCCTCCTCCTTCCCCTTTGTGTGCGTGTGTGTGTTTCTCTCTCTCTCCCTCCCTCCTCCACCCCTCGCACCCCCCCCCCCTTTGTAGGTCCCCGCACGAGGAAGCTGAAGAAGAAGAAGAACGAGAAGGAGGACAAGCGGCCTCGCACCGCTTTCACGGCGGAGCAGCTGCAGAGACTCAAGGCGGAGTTCCAGGCGAACCGCTACATCACCGAGCAGAGGCGGCAGACTTTGGCGCAGGAGCTCAGCCTCAACGAGTCGCAGATCAAGATCTGGTTCCAGAACAAGCGCGCCAAGATCAAGAAGGCCACGGGCATCAAGAACGGTCTGGCGCTGCACCTCATGGCGCAGGGACTCTACAATCATTCCACCACTACCGTGCAAGACAAAGAGGACAGCGAGTGAGCGCGCCCAGAGAGCACAGACCTTGTCGGGTTTATTTTGTTTTTTCGTTTTTTGATGCTTATTATTATTATTATTATAATTATATTATTATTATTATTATTATTATTATTATTATGAACCTGATCGCCAGGGAAGACAAAGAATAACCATACAAAGCAAAAGAAAAGCAAAGAGGAACAATTAAAAAGAGAGAGAGCGCGAGAGGACAATTTGGGAAAAGACAAAACACACGACAAACACAAAAGGACTTCTTTCCTGCAGTGACACACAGTTGTGGGGGACTTGGAAGGGTGCTATTTAAGAGAGAGAAAAGAATCAAATTTATTGTCTATTCATAGTTATAAGGATTCCGATTTAAAACAAAACAAAAACCCCGAACACTTACAAACAAAAAGTTATCTATATAGCCAAACATCGTATGATCTTGTATATATTTAATTTCAGGTAAGAAATGATGATGATAATGATGTGTAGCGTTTTTCTATTCGCTCAGCCGTTGATCTCCCCCTCCCCGCCCACCAGCTCCACTTTGGTCTCCCCCTCCCCACGTCTTCTTTTTCTTAATTATAGCTCTCAACTCCTCCAGCCCCCCCCCTTTCAGCCTTCTGATTTTAAAGAATTTGTCTGGCTCTTCCCGACTTCCCTGCTCCCCCTTTCTTCTTTTCCCTGTCGCGTTTTCGTGTGTGCCTTTCTCCCTCTCTTTCATTTCGTGCGTGTGCGTGTGGTGTTTCTTTTTCTTTTTCTTCCTCTTCTTCTTCTTCCTCCTCCTCCTTCTTCTCTCCCCCCCACCCTACCGAGTAAGAACAATAACACTATGACCCACAGACTGCGAGACTGAACCCCTTGCTGCAAGCCAAAGATTTTTTTCTTATGTTCAGAAATCTGTAGTCTGAAATAAAGTGTAGATTGTGTTCAGGATATATACCGATTCTGTAATTCTCTGTTCTCCAACCCCACTCCCCCTTTAATACATTAATATATTAAAATACCCTGTTCTTCTTATTCTTTATATACATTTATCTCTAAAACTATCTGGCATATATCTCTCCCAGATTATTATTTTTAAGTGGGGAGAATTTTTTTTTAAACCAACGTCTTGTTTCCCTTGCTCATTTGCTCTCAGCTTCTTCCCTCGCTGTTGGATCCCTGGGTGGGATAGTAGGGCCCCAATCCAATGAACTGTAGTCCTACTAACTGCCCGACTCTGAGCATGTTTACTTAGAAATGAGTCTTACTGAGTGCAATGGACCTACCCCCTCCCCAAAAAAAACCCCACACCCAACAACAACCCAAAATCTCAGCCTAAGTCCCTTGGGAAGAGAAGGGACTTTTATCTTCCGGGCTAACTTGTTTCAACGGGATATGCTCAGGCTGAGCTAGTGTATAATATTTGTGGAGGAAGACTGAACACCACCAAAGATCTAGAAATAGGTGCTTCGGTTCCAGAGATGATATATTTGTGTGTTTGTGTGTGAATATGAAATGAATGAAAGCTAATAATGTCATGAAATTTCCTGGCTCCTTCCAGTTCCAGGATGGGTTGGAGAGAAATTTGTCTGACAGCTCCCTGCCTCGCATCCAAGATCATATTGAATTTCTACTGAGGCGCTTTTTCGCCAGGAAGAGCAATAGAGGCAGGAGAGGGAGAGGGGAGGAGGGGAGGGGAAATGATCGGTACTTTGCAGACGGTTGCTTAGCAGCGCGGCATAATGAATGGCGGGGCGGGGGGGGTGGCTTTCCCTCCGCGGCCTTCTTCGAGCAGCCATTGCCTTTTAAAAATGTTTAAGTAAATTCGGCCTTTTAATGTTAGGGATTTTTTTTTTTTTTTACTCCTCCTTCCCCCCACCCCCAACACTGAGATGGAGCAAATGGCCTCGCTTTCCAAGAGAGTTCCCCCGTGCCCATGAGGACGGCCACTTGAACTAACAGTTAGGAGCAGGTGGATAAATCCGCCTTCTCTGGCAGGCCAACATTATTAAGAACAGACACCATTTTTAATTTGCTTGGAGACACCGCGGTCGTAGGAGCTCAGTATTAATTTTGTGTTCTGGTGACTCTTCCATGAAATTGTCAAGTACCTTGTGGGCATCTGGGCATGACCTCAAAGCCGGGCGCCCTCTTTCTTTCTTTCTTTCTTTCTTTTCTTTCTTTGTCCCGGATCTCAGTCGTTTGCAAAGGGGCACCCTAAGCACAGCCATCCCCCCACTACGTTCAGGAACAGAGCTCATGCTTTGCCCTCAAAGGTCCCGAGTTCCCTCCCTGGCATTTCCAGGGTAAATTTTCAGGCAGTGCGTACAATTACTGAGCTACGTGGACCACTGATCCCTAGGTACCAGCGAGTCCAGCTGACTCGCAATTCAGAGAGTCTGGGCGGCCTTGTTCCAAAGGATGTCCCCTGATTTCAGTGGGCTTTGCTTTCAAGTAAAACATGGCTAGGACGGCTGCTTGAATTCCGCTGGGTGGGTATGATTATGTTAGTCGTAATGGTAGTGGTGGTGGTAACAGCGGGAATAGTGGACGTAGCATTCGGGCAAGGGCCTTGGCTCAAAGGTAGAACACCTGATTTTGGTGCAGAGGGTCCCAGGTTTACTCTCCATCATCTCCAGTTTGGGCTGGAAAAGGCCCCCATCTGATACCCTTGGGGAGAGCTGCCAGCCAGTAAGTTCGGTGCCCCAATGGTCTGACTCAGTCAGTATACAGCAGCTGCCGATGTTCCTATGTCGCTTCCCTTCCACTCCTTCATTTATTCATGTATATATTAAAAACTGACCAATGTGGAATTCAGTTCATGATGCTTCGCTATTAAAGCCATCCTTTGTTTACAAGCGTCTATTTCTCTCCCCTTGAAATGCCCGGGATTTGTAACATAGAGTCAGTTCTGACATAACGCAGAAAACCGAAAGAAGGGAATGCACTTCCCCACCAAGGCACTTAAATGCCCGCCCTTCCAGTGGGAAAGAGAAGTAACTATTTAAATTTCTCCCCCTGAAATCAAAGGGCCTCGGCGCTTGAAGGTGCAGTGCTACTACACGCGTGTATCCCGGAGAAAGTCCCATCGAGCTCAGAGGAACTTAAAGAGGATTGCGCTGCTCTTTTGGTCCCGGGCCACGCACGGAAAAGATAAAAATTTAAATGTTTGTTGTTGCTGCTGAATGGCAACTAGGAAAGTTGGCACACTAGGAAAGTCACGGCCCTGGGTTGGAACGAAATCTATTCCCTTAAGATAAGATAAGATCAACCCCCCCCCCCGAAAAAAACCAACTTTAATGGGAATACTGTGGTTTAATGGAACTGTTGGCATGTTGACTCACCGTCTTGCTGCGGACAATGGAACTCGCTCTGCACAAAGCATGTTAAGGCTTATAGCCCAAATTCAAGTGCGCTCAGCCTACGAATATTCCGCTACGACCCGTCCAGACTGGGGTTTCTTGGGTGCATTGATAAAGTCCAGTGACTGAAATTCTGGAGACGTGTGTGTGTGCGCGTGTGCATGTCTGCCGTGGCTGAAAAATATTTTATTTCGTGACACACACTGACACTCCCCACCTCTGTTGCTCACCATTAATTTTACATGCCGCCCAAAGAAGTGTGATCCTCCAGCCCCCCTTCTGCTCCATTTCCAAGTAAGGTACAATACTTGCAACGCAATCCTAGGCATGTCTATTCAGGAGTGGACACCACTGAGCTCAATGAGACCTTCTCCCAAGTTAAGGGCACATAGGATCCGGGCGGGACCATTGAATTCAGAGGAGAGAATTGAGTGGATAGGGCCATCGTTCAAAATAAAGCGAAAGGATGCAGCAGCGCTTCCCCTCTCCCTCCAAACATGGGCACCCTCTACCTTGAGAGAATGACGCAGAGAGGCCTTCCCCAATCTTGTGCCACAGCTCCCTTCAGTTGCTTTGAACTACAACTCCCATCAGCCCCAAGTCAGCTTCCTGATCTGGATTGATAGGAATTGTAGTCCAAAGCAGCAGAGTAGTGGTGGCAACAGGTTCAGGAAGGCTGGGGACAGCGTGGCCCGTGAAACTGATGAGAGTTTTGAGGTCTTCCATAACAAACTTAACCTTTCCCGTAAACGTGGGGAGAAAAAACCCTATCTAAATGAGGCGATTTAGGTTCTGGTCAAAGCTTATCCAACCTTTCCTTCCACGGAGTTCACGTACATGGGCGCCCTGCCATGTTCCCAACAACCGCGTAAGGTAGGTCAGGCCGAGAGATGGCCATTGGTGAACTCAGGCAGCGGATTTCACGGCTCAGCGGGGGGACCACGAGGCCACCATCTAGCTAATTTGTGCTTAACCTTAGAAGAGGCTAGAATTGGTCTCAGATGACGTCGGGGTGGCAGTGAGCGCTGTACTTCATAGAAAATACTACACTAAAATTTGACTCCCCAGCTTCCTCGTCCGTAGGAAACTCCACTCCTTTGCCTGTAAAGTTTGATCTTCTAGCCCCCTCTTAAAAAACTAACTAACTAACTAACTAACTAACTAACTAACTAACCTACCTAACAACACCCACAAAAGCCACTGGCCTAAACACACACGAAGCTCAAATTTCTTGCCTTTTGTTTGTTTCGAACCAATTCCATTTCTCTGTGGCAGGGATGGAGTACACCTCGCCCTCCAGATGTGGTCAGGATACAGCATCCCCGAGGTCTGGCGAAGCTGGCTGGGGCAGGTGGCACTTGAGCCCAACAGCATCTGGGAGGGTCACATGTCCCCTGACTCTGCTCTATGGATTTGGCACCTAAGCTTCCTGATCATGGTCTGGGCCTTGTTTTTTTTAAGGAGCATCTCACAGCTGCAGTCCTAAACACATCCACTTTCGGTTAGGCCCCTGCTTCCTCTTTCTGGGCCCTGATAGACTGCAATCCTATGCACACTTACTTGGGTGTAAACCTCAAAATTGGGACTAAATTCATGTAAACTGTTTAGATCTTCGTTGTTGTGGTTGCTTCAGGGGTATACATAGGAGCCAACTCCTAGGGGCAGTGGGGGCTTCGGCACCCACAATAAAATATTTGAGGGCAGTGGCGTAGCGTGGGTTGTCAGCACCCGGGGCAAGGCAAGTAATTTGCGCCCCCTAACCCGTGGATTTGCGCCCCCTAACCCTAACCCCCAGATGTTGCGCCCGGTGCGGCCGGCCCCCCCTGCACCCCCCACGCTACGCCACTGTTTGAGGGGGCTGGGCCCATGAAAAGTTGATTGCCACTCCCATTCAGATAGTGTGTGCGCACTGTGTCATGTGATCAATTATGTGAGACGGGTCTTTCTTAGGCCCCCACAATCTTTTATTCAAGCTGGCACCTCTGTATATAAATCTTGTTAAATCATAACTAAATAAATTCCCAGTAAACTCTCCTAGGATGAGGCTGCCCTGCTCTTAGCTTCCAGCTTCCAGGCTGTTTCTGCGTGGAGAGAAAGATTGGGCAAAGTCACCCAGAAGGTAATTTTGAAATACATAATACTTCGGAGAAATCTCAAAGAATGGAGTTTTCTTTTTTACACTTGCAATGGCCTTAGAACTGTGATGAAGGGGTTTTAAAATAAAAATAAAATTAAAACAAAACAATTGAATCTGAAGCATCAGTTCCTACTCAGTCGCTGCACAGAAGGAGAAAGTTAAATGGAGTCTGGAGTTCAAACAGTATCGATTAAAGGCAAATGATGCGGGTAAACAAACAAACTAACTAAGTAACAAATATTAATTTCTCTCGGAGCTGCTGCTTGGCACTACTTGCTGTTTAAATAGCCGCCCTACCCGCTCACACGAAAACTGACGGCCTTTTGCAAATAGGAGGTGGGGCGGTGCTATTATTGCTCGCGGAGAGATATGCAGGCGCTTTAATTATTTCTCTCCTTTCATAGCCTCAGGGATATTTATAGAAAGGTAAGCCCCACCCACCTGCCACACCTCCTCTTTTATTTGCTGAACAGGGAGGAAGAAAGGGAAAAAAAATAACTACTTGCTGTCGTTAAAACGCCGAAGAGAAAACCCCCTCCCCAATTTGGGACTTTGTTATTTAATTTTTAAAAAATATATATATAGATATATATAAATCCTTACAAATCCAGCTCTCAGTTTCTTCCTGTCGACGGACACGCCTTTTTACTGAAGCTGTGAAGGAGATAATGCACTTTCTTTTTATTTAGTCAGAAGCCAGGTCCCGTTACCAACACAAGCCTAATGCGTGCAGATACATAAAAATGTAAGGTGTCGTCATAACAAAATGCCGGTTGATTTCAAATGGAGCAAGCTTATGTATCTAAACAGGGAAAAATTTGCTATTGACTTCACTGGGGACAAATATATTCATAGCCACAAACATAGATCTTTCTCTCCAAAGTGCCACATGCGCACATGAATGTATGCAGGCGAATGCCCACTTTATAATTTAAACTCAGCATATGAAAGTTTATGCTTATACAGTATCTTCTTCTTTTTTAACCCATCCCATGCACGCGCCCTCCTATCTCCTCCAAGGAGCAGAAATGCGTCGACTCATTTGTTGTGAATCACGGTTGAAACGTGCTAATCACGCAGGGCTTCCCTCTTCTTCTGCAGCGGCCTGCATATATGCAAACAAAGGTTTCTATTGTCCATTTGTTTCTCGGCATGTTGATCAATACCAGGTTTTTGAGAAGACACCGTGACAAGGTTTGACTCTGTGCCCACTCTGAATTTGCCAGAAAGCTGAATACCAAAGGGGAGAGCTTTGTTTCCATTGAGGAGGAGGAGGAGGAGGAAGGGGAAAAAGAAGGAACCTTCAAAGCCCAGTTGAAAAGGGACACGCCCCCGGGTTCGAATGTTCGTAAAGTTCCAACATTCCACCCTCGAATGTTGGCAAAGCGGAAACGATCAGTGGAATTTTTGACTCGGGCCTGTGCAAAACTGCAGGGAGGCGGAGTGTGGCCGCAGGACAATCGAAATGCCACGTCTTTGGGCATGCTAAAAAGAATGTTCGAGCACACCTATGTACAAATAAATAGTGCAACCTGCATCCTAATTTATTTTTAATGTTAAAATCCCAGTGGTTTCAATGGAGGACATGTGCGTGAGTGATCGGAATCAGAGGAGGGTAGCCCAGTGTTTGTCCTCCCTCAATAAACATTGCTAACACACACACTACATAAATCACGAACGTGTCGACCAGTAAAGAGGACTGTCGCATCCAAGGAGCCATTCGGAAAGGGGCGATTGCGCTTCGCGTGCTTGTTTGGTCAAGCTCACGTCCATGAGAGGGCAACAGAACATAGGACACGCAATAGATACCGGAGTAGGAAGCAAGGCCAAGCGTTGCTCATGTGAAGTGATCCTGGCTGGCCTTTTGCTTCGGACAGGGTGCAGCAGTTTCCCTAGCTTTCGAGGGCAAAGGGAGGCCGGAGGTGGCCCGTCGCTGCGCGTGGCAAGTTAGTGAAAGAAGGCAAATGCTGTCTCAAGCGGCGAGGCCTGAAATAAAAGATCAGGGCGCGCCCAGCAAGGCGAGGCGAGAAAACGGAGGAAGCATTCGCCTATTAGCCCCGGGATGTGTGCTGGGCACGGCTCTCCGCCGGTGAATCCTCGCCAGCGGTTCCCGTGCACAACCGCGGGCGATCAGTCACACCCATCTGCGTGTGAGGCTGGTGGGGTTGTTTCCTGTAGCTCGCAGAAATCCATTCCCGAGAGTTGTTAACAAGTTTCACAGCAAATAGTTCTCACAGCAGAATAAGTCTACGACTTTAGCAGCGGACCCAAAGCAGTTGCGGATGCCGAAGGCGGCGTCCCGTTTGCTAACATTAGCCAAGCAGGTGGGAAGAGGGAGCGAGAGGCACCTGCCCTCTTTGCCACAGTCTTTTCCCCTCAGGGTTACAGGGAGCCAGGCTCACTCTTGGGAACCTTCGGAATGCTTCCCCTTGAATAATGCACCCCCCTCCTCCAATTGCCAGCTCTAACAAGCAAACAGGAAGGCGAGCAGCATCTCAAGAGCTGCGTAAAAGCAACTGAACTTCAACCACCTGCTGTTTCCACCTCCGGCGCTGTGCTCGCCTTGTCCCGTCTTTGCTTTCCGGAGAAGGGCTCCCTCCCCTCCCGATACCTGATCATTTCCAAGAGATCTTAATCCCCTTTCACCCCAAAAAAGCAACGGTGTGTGTGTGTGTGACGTTGCAAGCTGAGAGTGAGAGACCCCAAAATACCACACCGCCAATGCGCGCTGATCCCGTCCTTTACTACCCATTTGCACTGTGTGTTTGTGTGTGAACTGGGAAGCTGACACTATTTCTTCCTCAAGTGAAAAGGCCTGAAGGAGAATCACTTCTCAATGCGGCTAGTGGAATTTTAACTGACTGTCCCATCATCTACCAATCAAAACAAAGACAGTGAGTTTTCAGGATATTCAACTGGGTGGTATAATAATAATAATAATAATAATAATAGTCTCAGGGCGATTTATAAGCACAAGGTAAAAGTAACTAAAAGGAAGTTTAAAAACATTACAGAAAACGACCACAGTTAAGTCTGAAGACAACAAAACGGGGCACCGTAGGCAGAGACCGAAAAGCAAGCACCTTTCTCTCCCAGCTGGAAAAGCTGGCGGCAACAGAAATGTTTTCGGTGGTTCCCACAAATTACAAATAGTGGGTGTCTGTCGCAGCTCAGCAGGGATGCTCTTCCACCAAACAGGGACAGCTTTCCTGAAAACCCCGCTGTTGTGATATTTTAGGGACTTTAGAAGCTCTCCTGGTGAAAGTAGTGACCCCCTGGGTTTATAGGGGTCTCTCGGGTAACCTGGCTTCCAGCTGCACGTTAGTAAAAGAATGTTGAATTTGGCCTAGTAGCAGACTGGGAACCAGTACAGACCCTGCAGGGAAGGTGTCAGCTCCTGCAAGTAGTCTGTTCCCACAAGCAGCCTAGCCTCAGTTTTCTGCATTGGCTGCGGCCTTTGGGCCTTCCTCACACTGCAGTAATTCAACCGTACCAAGGTCACCAGAGTCTGGGCAACTGTGCCCAAGCCATCCCGGTCCAGGAATCAGTGTAGCTCTCTTTACAAGCTGGAAAAAGGCAATCCTGGCAACGGAGGGCAACTAAGCTCTCTGTGTCACAGCTAGTTCCATGACCACCCCCAGACTACACACCTGCAAGTTATGAAGTTAGGGAGGTGACTTGCTGTTGACTATTTAGGACTATTTTTTTTTCACTCTCCAGAAAGCCACCTCCGAAAGAGGGCTGCTAGAATCAGGAGGTCGTCTGTTTACAACATTGAAACCACCAACCTTGCGCTTCACGTCAGATGAGAGAGGGAAACGTGTCAGCCCTGTACTGTGGGGAAGCACCCCATGTTCAATGGGCTCTACTTCCTGCTAAAACGGTACACAGTACAGTGGTACCTCGGGTTACATACGCTTCAGGTTACAGACTCCGCTCACCCAGAAATAGTACCTCGGGTTAAGAACTTTGCTTCAGGATGAGAACATAAATCGTGCTCCGGCGGCACGGCAGCAGCTGGAGGCCCCATTAGCTAAAGTTGTGCTTCAGGTTAAGAACAGTTTCAGGTTAAGAACGGACCTCCGGAACGAATTAAGTACTTAACCCGAGGTACCACTGTATAGCATTGCCATCTAACTTGATGAGTCCGATTGCTTTTGGGAGCAACATAGATTAAGAACCTATTTTTGCACACTAAGCAAAATAAGGTGGCGAATTAATATGGTGGGGTTGTGGGCATCCGATTGCAATTGCAGAAGCATCTTTCTCCATATTTCCCCGCGTGAGGGCAAGAGCACTGCGGGGAGAAGGCGAAGCCAAACCCGCACTACCCCCATGCTTGTTTACAACATTCATGGAAGTTTAGGGTTGTGCCTACACGTGTGAACCAGCCATTTCTTAGGAGCCTCTTCAGACTGGGTCCTCTGCACGTATCTTTCAAGACACCTATCACTCGTCTCTCCCTCCCTCCCTCTCCTCCATCCACCTCGCCCAAGTCTCCACCACTCCAAGCTCCCCCATCCTCCCTCTCAGCTCTCCGGCCTTTCTGTCCTTTCTTGGTAAGAGGTTCCTGCGTGGCTCGGAGCGCACAAGGCAAAGGTCGACCAGCCCGCCGCTATTTTACATATTCAGATGGGGGACTCACTGGCCTCGGCCGGGCCCTTTGGTCTTCCCCGGGAAGGCCACGCGCTCATTTGTCCCCGCTGCCCCCTTCCTCTGGAGGTGCCTCTACCGATGACTTCTGTCAAGGAGCTTGTTCCTTTGTCCCTCCTTCCAGGAATCAAAGCAGACACTATTGTGAGCTCTGTCTTCCCCGGTCAAAGGTCAGATTTCACCGTCCCAATTACAATGATTTGCTAACGATGTTTATCTTGAGCGCGGCGGCTGTTTTGATGGCCAAACAATGTGAGGGAAAGGTGTGTGTGCATGTGCGTGTGTAATCTGAAATATAGCTTCCCCTCCTTTTTAGTTTCTTGTTTTTAAGCTACAAAAAAGTTTCTCAACACAGATAGCAAAAAAAAAAAAGAAAAAAAAAAAGAGGGAAGGATTTCTTTTAATCCCCCAAATCACAGAAATAAAAGTTTACGTGTGTGAGAGAGCTGGGGAGCAGGAGTTTGAGTCCCTTGGGCTACTGCAGCAGGACATGGAAGGAAACGAGAAGGTAGAGCGAGTTGTGAAGGCCGGCGCTTTGCCACCATCCCTAATGACACCCCTGTTTGCTTAAGGTGCCCCACCCTGCCCGTGCCTTTGAAAACAGCTGCCTGGTTGACCTTCACCTCTAGCCTGTATTTATACGCTTCCTTAAGAGGGAGGGATAAGGAAATATTTCCTAGGAAGTTGAAAACTTGATGGCTCCTTAAGAGCCCGAGGACATGTCAAAATAAACCTTTCTTTCTTTGCAAAGAAACAAGTCGTTCCTGATTATATATTTTCTCGAAGTAAATACGTTATATGCAGGATTTTAAAAAATCCTCCTATATACAAGACATATAAGGAAACAGATCTGGACTTTAAGGGTGGCTGTTGGAGTTTTTTTTTTAATATAACAACCATGATATGGTTGCTGATTTCTTGTGCACTATAGCTGATTGCAAAAGGTTGCAAAATGCAGCATCTATCTATCTATCTATCTATCTGTCTGTCTTTCTATCTATCTATCTATCATCTATCTATCTATCGTCTATCTATCTATCTATCTATCTATCTATCTATCTATCATCTATTTGTTTGTCTATCCTATCGGTGCCATGGAAAAAGTTGTTCACTGTATAAGGAATTATTTGTATATTATTTTTTCCCTCTGGTAATGAAGATGGGCAGAGGTGAAAACACACTCACACTGGGTCTCCGAAACTGAGGTTAAATTTGTCTGAGTGTGCATAAGGAGAATCGCTTTTTTTTTTTTTTAAAGTTTGCTCGGGTTAAGCGATTTCACGAAGTGATTAGGTGCTGGCGCAGTTTTTTAAAAAAACATTCGCCGCGATTGGGGTGGTGTAAATGCAACTTTGGAGGTGTAAATGCAACTTTGTGCAAACTTTGTGCAAAGTCACCAGGAAGTGGACCAACACAAGAATATACAAGCGTGCCTTGTATATTCAGGTCATTTGCCCATTAGTCTTCTCCAACCGGCAACATTTTTTTGCTGGTTTGTAAATAAATGTTATTTTACCGAATCAATCAACGACGGCCACCGAACAGGAAACACGATTTTGACTGGACGTGAGCTTGAAAAGAAGTTTTCAACTGAAGCCTGAAAACGTCGGGAAAAGGCTACATAGGAGAGAATGGACGTTTTAGCATTCCGCCCCCCCCCTCTAGTACTCTTAAGGCTTAAAGTTTCTGTGCTAAATTGTTAAACTAAAGCAAAACATTTAAACATAACCCCCCCTCCCTTATTCTTGGAATTGTCAGGAGCGGGGCGGGGAGCAGTACATTGGGTCCTAAATCAAATGGCTTCAAAAGAGTGAACGCAAACTTGCTAATGAAGCCTTTCCCCGGTTGAGTAAGCCGGGGAACTCAGACGTTGCTGGAACTCAATGCCATTTGCTCCGAGATCCGATGATGACCAGGTGAGCAAACCTTCCATGTAAAAGGAGCGCGCGATTCCCCATCTGCCTTCGAAGGAGCGTGTATTATTTACATAATGAAAGTTTTGATGGCTGGAAGCGACGCAGGGCCAGGAATACAAAAGAGCCACTTGGATCGTTTTGGAAAAAGTGGCTTTCAGCATTAAAAGATGGGGCGATCGCTAGTGGCAAGGATGGTTGTTTTTTGTTTTAATGTCGCTTGAGGTGTTACCAGAAAAGTAAAAAATGCTCCAGTTTCTTAAAATATTATATATAAGTGTGTGAGTGTGTGTGTGTGTGTGTAATAGAATTATACTTTTTATCCGGCCCATCCAGTACCAATGCACTACTTTGAAATACTTTAAAATATGTTTTGGCGATTTGGGGGAGCAGGGAGGGGACGTTCATCGAGTACTTGATTTGAGTCTCGAGAACACAGGTTAACGACCAGCTTGACTTTCCTGCAACTATGGGTGGGTGGGTGCGCGCGCGCGCCTGTGTGTGTAATTTTAGAAAGAGCGGGTCCAAGCGACAGCTCTTCGCAGTGTGAAGGCTGCAATCCGAGGCGAGAGTAACCCCCATTCAGTTCAACGGCCCTCCCCCCCTCCAATAAATCTCTGCGCAGCGTTGGGCCCGTCTGCCTTCTCCCTTTATTTTTCCGGGATGGATTTGCATGATGCTCATATCAGAACCGCACTATTGCAGTATACTTTATTAGGAAGAAGGAAATCGCGCTGTAAGGTGTAAAGTTCAGATAATTTGAGCAAATAATTTAATGCGGAAAGCGAGAAGGGATAGACAGAAAGAGATTTTTTTATTTATTTATTTTTAGATAGAGAATGATTTCGAGCGAAAAGTGTGGCAGGTAATTTAGGCCCACAAGGCCACGTTTATTAACTAGAGAGAAAACTCTGCTGAAGTATACAGTCTTTACTTCTGAGTAAACACGCACAAGATCACACTGAGCAAGTGCTTTTATTTCGTGACGTTTAAAGGAAGGAAAAGCAAAACAAAACTCCACTGTGTGTGTGTAGTGAAGAGAGAAACTATCCCCGAAAGTCACAAGGCCTAGTTTGCTTCAAGCTCCAGATGATCGAAAATATCCTCGTTTTGAAGCGAGACACTCGCATTTGCGCCCTTTCCCTGAATGCTGCTAAACAAAACATTGATTACTTGTCTCCCACAATGAACAGAAGGCGAGCCTTAGGAAAATTAAAGGCGTCCTCTGTGTGTGCGTGCATGTTGGTGTGCGTGTTCTCTTATTATTATCAAAACCAAGACAATAAAAACCAGCTGAAGGCACAAATTTCGGAAGATCAGATCTCATACGGTATTTTCTTGGACGTTTTGATAGATAGATAGATAGATATATTCTCGAAATCTTCAGATCGTCTATTAAAACGTTTTGATAGCTGTCGGTATTTTTTTGCTTTATTTTTTTTACGGGGAACGCCTTCCCGAAGGCGGAGGGAGGCTCAGCTGGATCGGGAGAAGTGGAGTGGCTGTATAGACACGGGGCAAGGTTGTGAAATCGCAAGCACGTTAACAGAAACCATTTCAGGAGATAAGGATCTGGAAGTTCAAACCCAGGAGCGCTGCAAAGCCAACAAATACCACCACCGGAGTGGTGACACCCCCGGGACGGCAAACTTCCCAAGTTTCCCGGGGGTGGGTGGGTGTTTCTCTGGTTTGGAATCGCCCGCTAAGGCTGTGCCATTTGGAGATGTGACAGAGGGGCATTCAAACATCAATGGATGCTCATTTAAAAACAAAACAAAAGGGGGCCATATTATTATTATTATTATTATTATTATTATTATTATTATTATTAAATATTTTCTTGGTTTACAAAAGTACATGCCTTGTCTCTTTTTTCAAGTTGCACAGTCTTTTCTACAGATCAGTTATATTTGTTATGAGACATTAGTGTTGAGTACAGTATAAGGTCAGGAAGAAGAAGGGGGAGGTGGTGAAATTTATATTTTTGCAGTGTACACGTGGGGTTTCGTGTCAGCATCAACTACATACGTTCTTTTTCTATTCACTTGTTACATTTCCTTGGTTGGGGGACCAGGGTATGGTTGCTTGTCTGTGGTTGGCTGCAATGGGGCTTGTTTGCCTTTGTGGGGATGAGGGGAGGGCTTGCTGGGTCAAGTAAGCCAGATTGATTGGTATGCTGTTGGCGGGTTCTTGTTCTGGTCTTGTTGGGCTGTGTATATGATAAAGGGAGGCATACTGGGGTGCAGATGTCCTCTTCTATTTGTCCCAGTGTCAGTTTCAGTTTATTGCTTAGCTTTTCTAGTAAGGCTGTTTCCCAACGATTTGGTACCACTGGTCCATGTTCACCCTGACAGGTCTCTCCATTGTCTGGCTATGAGGCTTCTGGCTGTTGAGAGATATAAGCTCTGTATAATGTGAGTGGTCATTATGATCTTGGAAGATGTTCAGTAGTGCTGGTTCTGGGGTGAGTTCTAATACCTGTTTAGTTATTTTGCATATTTCTAGGTCCCCAACCACCTTCAAAAACCTTCTCCTGACAGCAGGGGAACACAACAAAGGGATGGTATCCACAATATACAAAATACTGCTCCAAAAATCCCACAGACCCCCTTGATGCAATCAAAAAACAATGGGAGCATGACATAGGCTATGAAATTAACCTCACCCAATGGACTAGAATGTGGTTTAAACCTCTCTTTAAATCATTCTCAGCTAAAAGAAAAGAACTCACCCTGAAACTCACCTACAGGTGGTACTTAACACCATGGAAACTGATACTGATACACCCAGGAACCTCACCAAAATGTTGAAGAGGCTGCACTCCCACAGGCACATACCTACACATGTTGTGGGAATGCCCAACCCTTCTGGGGCTATAAACATTTTAAAGGCCCGAGTGTTTTGTATTCATAAGTAAATATCAGCCAGAACAGATGCACCTTTGGAGATGGACACACCTCTCCAAAATCTTTTGTCTTTTAAGAAACCATGTCAGCCTCCTGTTGGCAGACAGATGTCTGATCCAAGGTCCAATTAAGCCAAAGCACATGGATTTTCAATTCATACAGTTCCATCAAAGGAGGTGATAGAGCTAACTTCCATGTACTTTGAGTGGGGTCAACCAAATGTATTTTGTTGACTGAGGAGAAGGACCAGAGAGCAATCCCCTTCTCATTCCATGTGCAAAAGCTGACTGGACTGGCAGCTGCATCTTGCTTCAGTACCAGTGTTGGGACAACAGACTTAACCACACCTGAAACAGCAGGTAGATACAGGAAGCCCAGGACAGGCTGTGTGACAACAGAGCAGGATGCTCAGGAAAAACAGCCCATGAGCACTTGCTGCTTGAGATAAGGTTGCCTCACTCTGCCACATGGTAGGGCTGGCACTGACTTGATTGGACACTGTTGAAAAGTTACCATCCATACCTTTGCAATGCAAGCCTACATGCATTTATTCCAAAGTGAGTGCAATTAAGAAGCAAGATAGGTGTGCATAGGAGTGTATCTTTGGACTGTAAGCTCATGGATACAGTCTATGAAGTGCTGTCCTCTTCCTCCTTGCCCCTGTTAACCTCAGTGGAGGTCTCCATTCTCAAGTCAGCTGACAAAGTGGGTTTGCTTGCTCGTCTTCAAGATCCGAGTGCCTTTAAATCCCATTGCCAATTTGCATCTCGGTCCCCCTTCACCCACTCAAAAAGGTATTAAGAAGATGGTTGTCATTAGCATTAATTTAAACTTTTAATGTAAGCCTGTAATTAGCATTCATCAGAGGGAGGAAGAACACGAACTTCACATGAAGCTGAGGATTCAGACCAGGCAAAGCTAAATAGAACATTTTGGGCAGGAAGAATTTAACAGAGAAGGACCATGACTCCTTCAGCATCATCCAGGGTGTAAGCGCACAAGCAATTAAGGTGCTGCTATTTCTCTGGAGATGCCTTGGGATGCAGAATGAGAATGTGTTTGTCAACCATGTTGCCCTATCTTCACTGCTTCCATCATTAAATGCTTCTTTGGCCCACCCAGGCAGGCCCTGGAAGGAACTTTGGTGTGGGAAAGAAATTAAGTGATTCATTAAAAAAAAAAGGAAGGAAAGAAAAACAACAGGCCTGTCCCAAGTGCTTTCTTATTATTTTGAAGTGGTGACTAAAAAAAATGTAATGAAAAATGGTGGAATGGAGGATGTCACTTAAGAGTATGAGAGAGCCACCTCTTCAAAAGAACAAGGCATCTTTTAAGTCCCCTCCAGTAAATCAATCATAAACATTTGGCAGTTCTTCATTACAATAAGGTGAAGGAAAAGCCTGAAACAATTTTTGTTCTATGCTTTCTTGGCTCTGATAAGTACCTTGTTAAACATGATTAATGTTAACATAAACTGTGTAGCTTGCAAGATCTTTATTGGCAATGTTTAACTGCTTAAAGACACCACCATTCCTCACCCTTTTATCACTTCCCAAATAATGCGGCTTTGGTGCAACCAGACACTGGGAAATGAAGTGGGCTTTTTCTTCTTCTTCCTCTCCAACCTCTTCTTGCTGAGGACCAAAGTCATTTCCAAAATCCTGCCCAACATAATCTCCAACATGCCATTCATGCATTACATTTTTGGTAGGTGTAGTCAAATACTTTATTTGGTGTACATCTGAACACATGGATAGAGAGGGTGACAAAGTCTTTTAAAAAAGCTGTGATTGACTAAGGTTCTGTTATGAGAAGACATGTGGTGGACCTCCAGATTTATAGTTACCTAGTATGTGAAATTGCCCTGGGGCTACTATTGTGGGGGCCTGGGGAAAGGAAATAGACAGAGGTCTATAGACACTCTGGTTCAAGCCAAACCGAGCATCTAAACAAGACTAGTATTGGCTGAGGAAAGACATCCAAGACAAGCTCCCAAATGGAGTTTGGTCTTTTGTACAGTCCCATTGGTATTAGTCCTCTTTGCTCTACTCATGTTCCCACCAAAGCTGAAATCACAGCTACTCTCTTGCACTGCCACAAAAACAACACATCTACATATTTTTGTGGACTTATAGCATCATGCATATCACTGGATACTTGGGCATACCTACTCTACCAGTTGGTCGAACAGTCATTCTCTCTTACCAGGGAACCCTGGGTAATATAGCTCTATAACCAAAGGGCAGGGCAGGAGCAGTCAGTGTTGTGCCCTCCAGATATTGTTGCACAACAATTCCCACCAGCCCCAGCCAACATGGCCACTGGTCAGAGGTGAGTCCAACAACTGAGGGTAATTATGCTGCCTACCTGGGAACTAGGGAATGTCTTTGCTAATCTGCTGTTGGGTCCCATTCAAGGTTCCTGTATAAATTCACAAGGGCCCTGAACAAACCGAGTCCAAAACATCATAAGAACTACCTGATTCCCTTTGCTCCATCTCCATCCCCAAGATCTTCCAATGGGACATTTTTGCTCCTGAGATACAGCCAGCCTTTATTAGGGACTGAGCATTTAGTGCATCAGGATCTGCCCTGTGGAACTTCTTGCCAATAGGAATTCAGAAAGAGATGTTGTTTTAAATTGCATTTTTAAAAAGGATCCCAGTTTTTAAAAATAGGTTTTTGATATTTTTTATACTGATGTTATGGTAATGTTGTGCTTTTGTGCTGTATACCACCCTGTTAAATTTTCTAGTGGAGTGTGTGGTGTATAAATAAATAACTTTGAGAACAAAACCACTCATATCTATCATGGCACCTAGTCATTTTCTCATGGATGAATTTCAGTTATTGTGACCCGAGGATGTGGACAGGTGCTCTGAGGAGTATGACTTGGCACTGTTTTACCCAATCCTTGCCTGCAACAGCTTAGAACATCTGATAGGAGTGTGGTGACTGGTTGGTTCCAAGAGACTGTAAATGCTTCATTAGGAGAGAGACAGAGAGAAGGCCTGTCTGCCTTGTAGGAGGTGATCATGAAGCCACTCCTGAAGAAGCTGAGCCTGGAAGTGGAGGATAAGCTACCCAACCAGTTGCTAATAGCTCTTTCTCTTGAGTGGGTTGGTGGTCCTGCATCTCCAGGCACTCCTAAATAATACAGGTTACCTTGATCGCTTTCATTGTGGCTTTCGATCCAGGCTTGCCACCACAACTGCCTTGGTTGTCCTCAGGGTTATCCTGACCTATGCTAGAAGAAGGATAGGGGTGGGGGCAGAATGTGGCCATGCTGATTGTTTTAGACGTCTCAGCAGCCCTTGACACCATCAAGCATCCTTCTGGATCAGTTAGTCAGGTAGGGACAAGTGGTACCATGCCCAGATGTTTCCATTCCTATTTGACAGGCAGTTCCAGAAGCTGTTGCTGTGGAATTTCATTTTATGAGAAGTTTTATGATGTGACACATAACACTTGCCAGTAAGGCTCCTATAACTCTGCTTGAAGATGCAAACCTGGAATTCACTGGGGTCTTCTCACCTCTGGAACCAAACAGTGATAGATCAGACAATTTCAAATGTTCTTAAATATTTATTGTAACATAATTTAACTATAACAAAATGAAGAATAAACAAGAAATAACAGAAAATGAACAACACATGCATAGGTTCTCACGTGTCTAACACCAGGTCCTTTTTGCTTCATACTTACTCATTTAGTTCCTTCATTCCAGAATGTACCCATATCTCTGCCACTTATTTCTATCTGACCACAGCCTTTTAGCCCCTTTCCTTATCTCTACCCAACTTGCGGTGTCCTTTCTAGTTGACTCCCCAGATCTTTGTCTGCTCCTCAGTGATAACCCAGTTCCTTGTCTTGCTGTTCTATCTTCATGAGCAAAAGGCTCCTAATGCAGTACACCATGTCCCACCCCTAGATTCATCTTCAAGACAGTTGCCATGCTGCCATTACCCAAATCCTTGTGTTCATCAAGGCTTTATTTAAAACTCTTGCCCAAGCATGAGCCTTGCTTTGTTTCTGCAGCAAGTTCCCATCTGCTTTTAGCTACTGTTAGTCTCAAGATTCCATGTCCCCATAATCTCGAACCCTCGTGATTTCCTCTTAAGCAATAGGAATAAACAATCAAGCAGCCGTGTACCTATAAGAATATGCCCATGTCTTTTTAGTTCTACCCTCTGCACCATGGAATCTGTGCTATGATGTTTTCTAGAGATCTGTCCTGTCCTCCATTCTGTCCTCAATCTCCATGAACCCTTTGAGTGAGATAATGTCATTACTCCACCCTCTGAGTGGAGTAAAATGTCATCAGCATATGGATGACAGCTGGCTCAACATCAAGACAAGATGAGGCTGCTGTTAGTAGATGGTCTGTTTGACCTGCTTATGTTTCCTTGAAAGCAGTAGTGTCTGTAGGCAGGTGAGTGTAGACTGCATCTTTAAAACACAAACACACGCTGGTTCTTCGTTAAAAAAGGTTTTCCGTCAAGATGCCCTTACATGTGGGATTTTCAATATTTTCTGGATAGCATTGCTCTTAAAGATCAGATAGACAGACTGGGAGTGCTTTGGATGCTCAAACAGCATTAGTGACACAAAGCACTTTCACCGGCCTAGGTGGTGTGGCAAGAGCAACCCCACCTGGACAGAAGGTAGCTGTCATGGTTATCCATGCTCCAGTAACACCCAGCCTTCACTAGGAATGCTGCCAGTGGGACTGTATTTGAGGATCTCTTGGCAATTAGTTCAAAATGCAGAACACATCCTGCTAGTTTTGAAACAGCTTTGCTGGCTTCCCAAGTATTTATGGGCACAATTAAAAATGTTGGTATTAACCGAAACAACAACAACACCACCACCACCACCACCACTACTACAGGGGTGTTCACAGTCTGTGTATCTGTGCACACGAATTACTGAGCTGCACATATCAACAAATATACGCTGTTTCTCACAAACACCTAAGAACATAAGGAGCTGCCTTCTACTGAGTCAGACCATTGGTTTGTCTAGCCCAGTACTGTCTACACTAACTGGAAGTGGCTCTCCAGGACTGCAGGCAGGGCTATCTCCAAGCCCTACCTGGAGATGCCAGGGATTGAACCTGGAACCTGGAACCATGCAAAGCAGATTCTCTAGCACTAAGCTGTAACCCTTCCACCCTAGTACTTGTGTAGAGACAACCTCTACCTGTTTTAAGTGTAACATGTGGATAAGCCTTATATGGTTTGAAATCAGGATTGAAATCAAGGACCACTTACTCTTGTATGATGCCCATGCTTTGAAGTCATCTTGGAAGGTCCATCTCTGGGTCAGGCTGGTGGGGACTGGAGAACTGGCTTTTTCTATGGGTGGCACATCACCTGTTGTGTGTCCTCTCCAGATCTGCATGCCTGGTCCTTGTGGTCATAAGTTTGACATATGAAGTGAAAATATTCTTATTTGCACAAGCTTTCATATTGCCTTGTTGTTTATACCATTTGCTTGCTACTTTTAGGATTTAGAGATGTGAGAGTCTATTTGTTGCAGTGTTGGCTGCTGCAGTTACTGTTTTTAGTTTAGTTTTTATTATGTTCATGCTGTGCTGTAAGAATTCTCAATACCCTTGCTGAAATAATAATAAGATTCTTTGCAGGAAGTCATGACATTTAAACTTGTAGGTAGAGAAGCATACAGCCACCAGTCCTTAATAGGACAAAACTCTCAGGACCACAGGAGCAACAGAGATGATGAGCCATGCAAGAGCCTCAGAGTTGCTGGCAAAGTGGCTGTTTAACTGCCTATGAGGCTACTTAGGAGGAAGGGGAAATGCATGCAAGCACCTGCCAGAATCAGGATCTGCCTAACGGCCAGCTCCTATATAAACTCTCACTCTTGAGTTACTTCACCACTGAAGCAACAGGTCCAAGCTCTAATACAAAGCCGTCTTGAATATCTGAAATTCACTTATGTTTAGCCATGATCACAAAGAGGTCCAGTGTCCTTACACATAATCTTTTGAGGGCTACAGTGTCCTACACTGAATCCTGCCCTGGGAGGTTGCTGTTTAATTTCCCACAATGTTCCCCAATGCAGTGTTCCTTGGAGATATCATGGGGAATGTCCTTGGGGGTCTGGGAGCCACCCTTTTAATTTCATTCAATGCTCTAGAACAATGCAATGTATGGGGATTGTAGGAAACTAAAATGGCAGCTCCCACCCAGTGCTGATTGCTATCCCCAACTAAGCCTCTTGTGGGGGACCATGATTTGCCTCGAATGATACACAGAAAATCTGTAGCAAGCAGGGTCATTAGTAATGCTGGAAGTTCATTTTCTACAGCTTATGGATGGCATGATGCAGCCATAATTAAGCTCCATTGTGAAGTTCCACTGTGATCTTCGGATGAAGGGTGGTATAGAAATTTAACAAATAAAATAATATGAGCATATGTTTACATCCTTCCCATTCAAAACAGCGAAACTCAAAAGTGCCTTGCTTCGGCTGGAGCACACCCAGAAATTTCTGGAAATATTTTACACACAGAAAGCAAGGATTCAAGCTAGAGTATATTACAAAGGATTATGAACCCTCCAATGTATCAAAGAACATCATCTTCAGGCAACACATTTATTGCTATCTGCGTGTTGGTGTCCTGCAATAAACTGTAATTATAAAACCCCCAGCAACCTGGAAACCTAGTGAATGCTTATCCCAAACAGACCTATCTAATATCTAGACATTTGTTTTACGTTACTACTGTTACACGATAGGCATCTTCGAATGATGCCAGGCCATGCTAGAAGAATTTGAATGTTGGGTTTGCAGCAAATATTTCTGCAAAATCAAAGGGGTATATGGCGTTGGTTCTGTAACTAGAAACCTTTGTTCTTCACGCTCAGGCAACTGCAATCATGAGAATCTTTGAATGACAACTCTAAAAGGGCCTGTCCAGACCTGGCATCACTTACTCGGGAGAGTTATCTTATTAGCATCAATGAGTTGAATCACTAAATGGGGGTGGCACGCCTCACTCAAATTTTAGCTTCACTTTTGGCTGTTATGAAGATATGGCTGCAACAGATCATCAGATCCAGCCCACGGTGTTTAGATTGAAGAATTGCTTTGAGCTCTTCACCATGTGTCACAAACCAAACTTCTAAACATGCCTTTCTGGACGTACCTTGTCATTTGCACTGCTTTTGGTCTGGCCGAAGAGTTGTTGTGCTAACAACAGCAGCAGCAGCAACAACAACAACAACCATCTTTTGATCTTGTTTTTACTAAATTCTGTGACATTTCCCCCACCAACTCTGAAAACTTGTGGCCCTCCAAATGCTGTGGGAATCCAGATCTCATCAGTCCCAGCCAGCGGGGTCATTCATCAGGGATGATTGAAGTTGTCATGTAAGAATATCTTACCCCTGTTCTAAAGGATCAGAATCATGCTCTTGTGTTTATTGTGCATGTGCAACAGATTTGTGATGTTTTGTGGGTGTAGCATTACTAACATTACTAGTATTTTTGTTTTGTTCTGCTTGCTGAGTTTAACATCTATTTTGTACTTTGGAAATCTTTCTGACAATCACATTTTTCTTCTTCCTGGCATAGTTCACCACTGGTGTGTGTATGTATGCATCCCCCCCCCCCCGTGTGTGTAGAAACATTTTTACTAAGAACTTTTGTATTCAGGGAAGCCTACCCAGACATAATATTATTTTATAATGGAACAGAATGCTACTAGGCACAGTCCCTTAGTAAACCTTGGGCAATCTGAAGACTCTTGTAAATAACTGAGATTCTTTAAGTCATGAAAGATGGTATGAACAGCAGTTGCACATCTCTGTGTTGTTGTAGGAATCCTATCTGGACTAGGGAATGAGCACGGTTAATGCCTGATATCTCCAGCACCCCCGAGTTGCCAACCTGTTACTTCATGTGGAGCACAACCTCATCTAAAATAGGCTGATGGGACCTGATATCAGAGATGTGTGGTCTGTGGGCTGGGGGGGGGGGGGGGAACTATGCTAGTTGCCTAACTGTAAATTAGAAGGTGGTGCAATGCTCTGCAGGGTCCAAGAGCCCTCCTGCCATCTTCCCAAAGCCTGCCCAGCTTGGGGAAGGAGGCTGGAGGGCTCCAGTAGCCTGTCAGATACTGGGAAGCTTCAGCCTGGGAAACTTCAGCTCAGTGACATTGGGATGTCACTACATCATACGCATGACATCGCCCCCCTCCCCCAATTGCTCTTGTAAACTGGCACCTCTGGCCCTAACTGTTGCCCTACGAAAAAGTTCACCACATGCCACTGCCTGATACTATAAGCCCATCTAGCTCAACACAGGAAGTTGCTCTCTAAGGTTTCAGGCAGATTTCTTTCCAATTCTTAGTCATACCCGGAGAAGCGAGGCGGAGGGGGCGGTGTTTAAACTGGGACCTTTTGCATGCAATCCATGTGCTTTTTCATTGAGCTATGGTCTTAGCTCCTCTGCCTTGTCTGGATTAACATTTCATTTCTGAAACCTGACACAACTCATGGATCTAATTGGCAGGGAATATGGTCAAGGCCAAGAAGCTTTTAAGTCAGAACCTTTTTTGCTTATTTGAGGAGGGCGTCAAACAAAGTTTCTTTAGGGAGCTTAAAATCGTATGGCTCTCTCAAAGTCACAAGGAATTAAAGGTAGGAGATGCGAATGTCACCCTTTCAGCCATAAGAATGGCCAAAGTAGAAGCTTCAGGCCTGCGCATCAGTGTAAGAGCACCCCTCCCTCACAGAACTTCTCGTTAGTACAGTTGCTAATGACTATAAAATGCACATGGGTTAATGCTGCAAAGAGTGCAAAGGGTGGCAGACCCTTGTCTGCACTGCACGTTGCCTCTCTTCTCTTTAATGCTTCCTTGGCCTGCAATGCATTTTATGCTGCTTCCTTTGCTATTTCCAGTGCTTTCATTTTGGAAGCGAACCCCCCCGTGCATGTGTTTTGGTTTTACTCTGGGACAAAAAGGCGCTGTTCACAGAGACACGTGGAGATAGTTTGATAAGACACAAGAATTGCCTGCTTGACAATCTGGAAAGGCAAAGTCAGCATTGGTTAATTTAGAGCGCTTATCATGGCCGCCGAGAGATAAAATTAACACGGCAGACTCATGTGCACATAGTAACTTACCTGAGCTCAGCTGGACTTCTGAGCAGTGTTGGATTTGGGGGAGTGTGACTGAATTGCCCGCACTGGGCACTGAGCCAAGAGGGCACTGCAACCATGACTTAGAATGGAAGGTGAGAGGCAGAGGCGGGTGCTAAATGTCAGTGTTACACAGGGTGCCGCTGAAATTTGAAAGCCCAAAGTCCACCACAGTTCTGAGTAAACATGCAGGGCACAGAGCACATATCTGCCAATATATAGTGGTTCTTGCCCCACTGTGAACCCTAAAGTTGCTGGAAATGGCTTAGGGAGTTGAGGTTAGGAGGTATTTTTGTTATTTTTATTGTACTGTGCCAATGTGCACCTTAATTTTCACAACGTAATTTGGCCAAAAAGGGTGAGCATTGGATTCGAGTAAATACGGTAATTGAAAACAGTAAGCAAGACAAAAACAAAACACCCCAACAACTTGCAGAACAGTCCTTCAGACCTCAAAGACTATTGGCTGTTAGAGCTTCTGCAGCCGTTCATAAGATAAGTCCATTGGCTCAGCTGCTGAGGTGCAATAGAATGCTAATTATATGTCAGAGCTCAAGTCCCAGGAATGGATAGGCTTTGTGTTGCTGGTGGGAAGGAGCATGGCAGGAAAGAGACTAGAGCACCCTGTTGAGGTCAGCTGTTCGACTGTGAGTGCCTATAGTGTGTTTACGTGTGAATGTGGTAGCGGGACTCTAAGGAAAGATAAAGGGAGAATTGCTATAGGCCACATTCACATCATATGATTAAAGTACTAAGATACCCCTTTGAATAGTCATGGCTCCCCTCTCCTCAATAATCCTGGGAGCTGTGATGTTTTTAAGAGTGCTGGTGTTGGTGCAAAAGGAAAATAGTTGTAACAGGAGAATTGCTGAATACCAAGATCCTAGTTTGAGGAAAGTATTCTTTGGGGAGTGAACCCCAGCAGAGATTTAAAATATCATTATATGCAGCAAGTAAAGCATGGAAATATAGGCTGTTAGATATTTAAAATCTGTCCTTTAAAGTGAGTTCCAAAGTTCTCCTCTTCCCCTAGCATAGTAAAAGACAACATGTTAGGTAAGTTTAAAACGATTTACTTACAAACTCTCCAAAGGTCAGATTCATGTGCTTTTCCATATAGCATTCAGAAAAAGTTGCACAGGCAGTAAAACTTGTTTTAGTTACAAAATGATGAAAGTTCCTAAATAATTGGTATAGGAACTCAAGAGTGGCTGATGAGAGCCATGCGGTCTGAGCTGGAGCAACCAGCAACCAACAACCTGAAGCCTCTTCCCTAATTGAACTTCTCAGGTAGACTGGGAGGTTAACAATAGGTTTGCTTACCTATTTCTTCCCATGGTAACAGGAAGTGACCTCACTAAGCCTGGCAGGACAGCTTACTTTATGGTATTAACCCCTTTGTGCATTAATTAGATTGAAGCATGTTGGTTATAGGAGATTGGTTATCCCACAGTTAGGAGACCCCATTCCCCCCCATTCCCCCCCCAAGAGCTCTGAGGAATTCTCTGAGTTCCTTTTGAAAGATTGAAAGATTGTTAAGCCATTCTGAGAATACTACTGCAGTGCACTCTATGTGGGGCTACCTTTGAAGGTGACCGGGAAACTGAAACTAATCCAGAATGCGGCAGCTAGACTGGTGACTGGGAGTGGCCGCCGAGACCATATAACACTGGTCCTGAAAGACCTACATTGGCTCCCAGTACGTTTCTGAGCACAATTCAAAGTGTTGGTGCTGACCTTTAAAGCCCTAAACGGCCTCGTCCCAGTATACCTTAAGGGTGCATCTCCACCCCCATCGTTCTGCCCGGACACTGAGGTCTAGCTCCGAGGGCCTTCTGGTGGTTCCCTCCCTGAGAGAAGTGAGGTTACAGAAAACCAGGCAGAGGGCGTTTTCGGTAGTGGTGCCCGCCCTGTGAAATGCCCTCCCATCAAATGTCAAGGAAATAAACAACTATCTGACTTTTAGAAGGCAGCCTTGTTTAGGGAAGTTTTTAATGTTTGATGGTTTATGGTGCTTTTAATTCTGTTGGGAGCTGCCCAGTGTGGCTGGGGAAACCCAGCCAGATGGGTGGGGTATAAATAATAATAATAATAATAATAAAAAAAATAATAATAATAATAATAATTGCTCTGGGAGTGGACTAGGGGGTCTCCTAACACCACTTAGCATCCTTAAGAAACTTCCAAAATTCTTTGGAGGAAACTATGGCTGTTTAAAGTGGTATTCTAGTGGTTTAATGGTGTGGTTAATAGTGGGAGCAGTTTATTTTATGAATGGGGCCACACAGTGGCATAGCGTGGGTTGTCAGCACCCGGGGCAAGGCAAGTAATTTGCGCCCCCTAACCCATTGATTTGTGCCCCCTAACCCTAACCCCTAGATGTTGCGCCTGGTGCGCCTGGCCCCCCCTGCACCCCCCTGCACCCCCCACGCTACGCCACAGGGGCCACAGAGTAGTAGTGGTGCACCTTTTTCAATCTGAGGGCCACCTTCCCTTCTGGGCACCCTTCTGAGAGCCACATTCTAGTGGGTCAGATGCAGAACAACTAAGGTGAAGTTCATTTTTGTACAGTAGTCCAGTTTTCTACACACACCCAAATACGCGTCACTGTCCTCCGTCCAACTAAGCAAGAGGCATTATCAGAAGTCGAGGACAGATTTCAAGTAAATAAAACCATTTGGACAGCGGGAGCAGGCAAAGCAGGGCCACTGAGGAAGCGCGGCTTGGGAAGTGTGCTGAAGGTCAAATAAAAGGGCCTGAAGGACTGCATTTGGGCCTGAGGTTTCCCACCCCTGACACTGAGAATGTATATACATCCAAAACATTCATAAATTGACACAGGTCTTCACTTGTATATTCCTATTTCACAAAGCTCCCTCCAGACAAAACAGTGACTGTAAAAGACAAGCTTAAAAGACTCTCTCATGTCGGGACCATCCACCTAAAATGTTAATTAGGACGTATTTCAATACATTCACTTAATACAAGGTTGCTAAGATAATTTTCTTGCGACCGTTGCCACAGCCAACGTGTTAAAAGAAGGCATTTGTTTTTGAACCAGGCTATAAAACCTGTCAACGTTTTTGTAAGCCCATTGGAGGACAGTGGTTTGTGTGGCAATTCTAAGCGGGTCTATTTGATGTCTGGCTCGTACAGTGTGCTACCTTGGGACTTATCCAACTTCTTCATAGCGTTCGGATTCCTCGTCTCCCCCCCCCCCCGCACACCCCCCCGCTGTGGATTGTATAACTGCAAGTATTTGGCAAAAACCATGTATTGATAGGATTCCGTGTGTAAATCAGCTCCTATTCTTCTGCGAAGGAAAAGAATATGGTGTATTATGAATGGAAGGTGTTTTAAGGGATGTCTGTGAAAGCTCAGCACAGCCCTTCTTCTTGGCATATGGAAACGTAACCAAAAGGCCCACCTGCCAATATGAGTCATGGCTTGGTTTTTAAATAAGGTGACTGGAACTGGCAGAAAAGCTGTGGATTTAAAGGAAGGAAAAGGATTACGATTACTGTGCTTTCCTGCATGTTATTATATATTTGTAATGGTAAGAAGCAATAAAGAGCGTTTTAGCTGAGGTACATAGACGATGGGCCTTTTATGCCTTAAAAACAACAACAAAAAACTTATTTATTTAGGCGATCTAAGTGTGTCTGTTGAGTGTTCAGATGTGTGGCCAAAGAGTACCTTGTGGCAGAACAAAAACGATTTAAGTTTCTCTTCATGTGCCATGTAGAAGGAATATGCACTTCACTTTTGGGGGATTATGATTTGTATTATGAAATGCTTATCAAGTTTCCCCCCTCCTCTTCTGCAAGATTAGTTTAGTTTTAATTAAGTAAACCTTTCTCAGGAGGAAGCTCCCCGACTATTCTTCATGCCCAGAGGCAACCATACTTGTTGTTTTTAATTATTCTTCACTGTTACCCAAACTGCTTTGGGTACTCCTGCCCAATTAAATCAAAGGCACGGGATCCTCATACACAATATGTTTAATATTTAATTTTAATTAAATTAATTAAATTGTTTATTTAATTTTATGTCGCATTATTGTGTGCACCAAGTAATGCAAAATTTATGACAGGGAGAATTTTGAGGAGGGGTAAGAGCTGGGTGGTGACGGTGGTGGGGGGGGGGAGAAGGAGAGGAAGCTTTCAAACAAGCTAATCACAGCAGTCAAAAAGAGCCTTCTGCATCATTTCCAGGGAATCAGCAACCAAACAGAAGGAGATAACAAACAAAAAACCCAGAAGTTGTTTGGATAAAAATAGGCGGGTGCACAGCATCAAGAGTGGTTTGTTTTACTTGAGTTATCTTGCTGCTCTCACTTGCAGCTGTTACAATAGCACAATGGCATTTCCTGAATTAAATAGGTAATCAGGTCACCATTTAGTGAAACTACAATTTAAGCTTTATTTCCACCTTCCAGAGGGCCAAGGACAACAAATAGGTGATCATCATTACAGGTTACCCCTGCAGGTTCACGCTTAGCAGTGCTGCCTACAACTACTAGTAGTTAACTGCTACTATTTTTCACTCCATTTCCACAGTTCTTCCGTCTCTACTTAAATTAATAACAGGGAGCTCAAGTGAGCATTTAGAGGTACATTGGGAACATAATGCAAAACCATTACGTTTATCGAGTCCAATTTTTTTAAAATGTAACAATAAGAGAATAAAATAAACACAAAAAATCCATAGCTCCCAGTCAAAATGATTAGTTCTCTTTTGTGATTGCATGTGAAAGGGAAATATATATTTTTAGTGAGCAGAGATTTCACTTTAATAAGCAAGTTTTCACCCTTCATTTTAGTTATTGCATCATAAATTTTCCTGAAGTTTGGTTTCGTGCCTGGATCATGATCTACGATACAGTATGATGATAGGAACGTAACATATCATAACATAAATTACTGCTCACTCCAATATCTCTAGGGATGTATGGATCTATATCTGTAGTTATATGAAAGGGGATTTCATATAGCATTAATCTATGTTATTGCAGGAAGCAGTTCAAACTTACTGTAAATATGTCAAGGTGCTGCGTGATATTTTTCATAATTTGGACGGAGGAGGTAGTTGACATTCAGTTGTAAGATAAGGAGATAACACAAATGCATACTCACACAGAGAGACACACACCAGCAGATTCCTGTGATGACAGAAACTTAGGGCCTGATTCTGCAGGACTAAGGGAGATGCCTCTCTCTGCACTTAGCAGGCATTTAGTGGGAATCTTTCCCAAGAAGGGCAGAACAGTTACTCCCGCTTTCTTGCAACCTGCAGTGTTATGTTCCTTCAAGCTTCCTCCACATTGCAAGATGTTGGCTGGGATTTCCAAATTTGCTTGTCGCCTCTCCCTACCTATATTTATCCAACCAACCTGTTCCAACTCTTCACCTGGATTCCCTGGATTCCAGCATTCCTACAGGTGTTCATGTGCTGCATTATGGAATCTCCACAGCCAATAGGCGGCTCAGGGTCCCTAGAGACTGTTGGTGTATTCTGCAACACATCATTGATGTAATAATAGGGCATTAGTGATTGATTTATATTGGATCGTTCACACACCATTCTGCTCGATTAGTTGTTCTGCAATGCTTCCCCAGTGTTACTGCATTATTGCCACTCAAGGGACATTCTTGTGCTATAGGGCAACTAAAGTGAGACCCCCGCGATGAACATTTGTGGTATAAAAAATTACAGGATTTCAGCGGGAAGCTATGGGACATGCTCAGATTGGACACGAAGCAACATGCTCACCCAAAACTTTAGCAGGCAATATTTAAAGCAGGATGGGGCTGAGGGCCTTCTGGCGGTTCCATCACTGCGAGAAATGTGGTTGCAGGGAACCAGGCAGAGGGCCTTCTCAGTAGTGGCACCAGCCTGTGGAATGCCCTCCCATCAGATGTCAAGTAAATAAACAACTACCTGACTTTTAGAAAACATCTGAAGGCAGCCCTGTTTAGGGAAGTTTTTAATGTTTGATGTTTTATTGTGTTTTATGTTGGGACCACCCAGAGTGGCTGGGGAGGCCCGGCCAGATGGGTGGGGTATAAGTAATAAATTTATTATTGTTGTTGTTATTGTTATTGTTGTTGTTGTTATTGTTGTTGTTATTGTTATTGTTGTTATTGTTATTGTTATTATTACCCACCAACCATCATGGGCACAAATCATCCTGAATGCCCAATAATAGAAAGGATGTCTGGAGGGCTCCTAACAGAACATCAAGGCTGCAATCCTGTGCACATTTACATGGAACAAAATCTCATTAAACACCATGGGACTTGCTACTGAGTCAACAGGCAGGGAGGGTTGGGCTGCAAGCTTCCTATTCATCCTCCCATTGGTGCTGACCTAAGTACTGCTAATTTGCCCTTGTACATAAGTACTGATCCCAGATTGTAAGGAGGAATGCACTTTTAGCTAAGCAACTTTGACCAATTTCGACAGCGGTTTGCATGCAAATCCCTGTGGTAGCCTTACTGAAATGGACAGAGGCTGTTCAGCAGCACTGGTGCAGCAGATTGCTTACAGTACGAGCCGCCCATGTTTTATGAATATAGTCCTCCTTTCTGAACAAAATGGCTGAATGCAGAACAACTGCTGCTACTACTACTGTTGTGGCAAAACAATAGTGTGTGCTTCCCTCTCCTTGCGATGCCCATTTCCCAGACTTATGGTAATTGTTAAGAATTGATAGAGATATTCAGCCCATTACTTATTTTTAGCATCATGACAGTAAGGCAAATATAAATATTTCCACATATATTATTCATACTGTAATGAGCAGTGCCTCATCCCTCAGGAAGGAATGGCTAAACCCCATTCTCTCCCCAATATTATAGATAGTCATAGGGCACTAGTTTTGTTTCTGCAGATTAAATATTATCATAAAACAGCTGATGGTGCATTAAATTAAAAATCTGATTGGGGTAGACTTTATAGAATGCTTTTCAAGACTAATGCAATTACCCGTTGTAGCTAAACATTAGAATTAAATGGGCAGCACTTGTCAGAATGATCTCCCCCCCCTCTAAAAAATTAATGTGAGGACAATTTAGGATCAAGCCAGATTTATTGTCATAGAATATCTGGCAAATGCTTACTGGGAGGGGAGAAAAGGATTAAAGTAATGAGAACATTTCCTTTCTGCTTTCTATATTTACACTGTACGTATTGGTAAATGCAAATTTGCCACCGGTTGGAGTAAATTTACCAATCTAGCGTATAAGGCATGCTTCATTTAGAGATATATTGTAGATTTTGTTTTTCCAGTTTCAGATTCATGTTCAAAGGTATATGGGTGTGGGAGAAATATGATCTTCTAAAGTAGGATTAGGTTTCCTTTTGGACTTAAGAGCAAATGGGATATTTGTATAGCATCTAGTATTCATGTAACCAGTGCTTTTTTTCCTGGGGGTACGCAGGGGTATGCATACCTCTAAACATTTTGTGAATCTAAGCTTGGCCTCATTGAGGGGCAGTATTTCAATATGGGTAGGAAAATGAGAGTACCCCTAAACATTTTTTAAGAAAAGAAAGTACTGCATGTAATTGAACACAACACAATACAAGAAACAAAACACTGTGTTTGCTTTCCTTGCCTTGCTGTAGGCAAAAATAACAGAAAAGTTATTATCTCTCTTCTACCCCTCTTTCCCTACATTTGGGGCAGGGACGGTGCAGAGCTGCCCGTCAGCAGGCTGTATATGGCCTGCAGAGGATTCCCATCTGGCCCACAGGGTCGGTCTTCATTAGCCCGCCCCCCTCCCCAAATCTATTTGCAAATTGCTAGCACAGAGTCTCCAGTCCAGGCTGGGACCCTGGTGGAAGCTTTAGCTCTTTGCCCTCTGCTGTGGTCTCATTCTGGAAGGAGGTATAAGAAACTGTGGTTTGCATTAGAAATAAATTTCCAAAGAATTTAGGGGCCTCTTGTTGGGTGTGGTGCTGGGAAGTAAACAGGATACTTTGGTTTGGAGCCAAAGATGGCCACCACCCTGGCATCCCCAGTGATCTTAAGCAGTATGGATTGTTGTCCTGATTTTGACATAAGTTCCACTTTATTTATTTGATGTTTACAGGTAAGAGTACTGAGGAGGGCTGTGCACCACATCCTCTAGACCAGGGGCAGAGAACTTAAAGGACTTGCAGCAACCCCCCTCCTCAAATCCTCTCTATCTAGCACTCCCTAGGATACATCCCTAATGGGTCCTGTTCTGTATTTTCTTAAGTATTTTTCTCTGGCTGGAGTGTATCCTTGAGCTTTGCTCACCTTTGCTCACCTGGATGGAGGATGCAGAGGTGTGTGCATGCGGAAACCTTTGGCATTTGCATGGAATGCAGCCTATCGTACAAAGGAAAGAGTCATAACTGTTGCTCCGCCCACTTTCACATCTGGCCACATCCCCCAGAAGGATATCCATTCGGCCTTCAGTAGGTTATCCATGAGGGAATGTGGCTCTCAAACTGGAAAAGTTCCCCATTCCTGCTCTAGAAAGTACTCTACCTAAATCTGTCAAAGGGACATCTAACTGATCTATACCTAAAAGCATACTTTAAAATTTCATGTTGTAAAAGGTAAGGAAATTACAGGTAGGAGAAGCAAGTAACATGTGGTCATAGGGGCATTAAGCTTCAGTTTCTAGTCCTGTAGTTTTTTCCCTAATGGTTAGAAAAACTTTTCCTGAATCTAGATTTCTGGACAAAATAAGTCGGACTACAGTCCTTGAGGTCGCATCTATACCACATGCCTTCCTCCAAAAATTCCTGCTAACTGTAGTTTACCCTCTCCCAGAGCTACAGTTCCCAGTAGCCTTAGCAAACTACAGTTTCCACGATTCTTTTGGGGAAGCCATGCGCTTTAAATGTATGCCATGAATGTGACTTGAGTCCCGCGTTTCAAAATGACTGCTAAGCAAATGGTATGAGGAGGGCAGCCTGGAGTGGGTTATTATTACATGGCACATTATTTCTTATCTAGAAGAAACAAAACATTTATCTGAAAGACTAGATTAGATAACTGTGGATTTACTGAAGCTATTTAGACTGGTGAAATAAATCCCATTGATATATTAGTGGGCAGCAGGCCAGGTGAGGTTGTAATTGGTATATGTGTAACTGATCACATAACAAACATTCACCATCAGGTGGCTGTGAAATTTACACTTGGGATTTATAGGCCTGATGACCCAAATACCGCTGATGGTTTCTTAGTGATTTGATCATGTAAGCAATTGGCTACTTCAAGGAATATGTTGAGAACAGAAGTGTTGGATGACATTACAGGGACCTCAAGTGAGTGTGTTAGTTGTGCTAATTCAAGATAATGTTTACCTTCGCAGTCTGCAGTCATATTTGCGTGTGTGTTTTAGTTCTAACATTATGAACTAGTCAGGATCATGCTAAAAGAGAGGGCAGGATCAGGGCCGGATTTAGGTTTGATGAGGCCCTAAGCTACTGAAGGTAATGGGCCCTTTATATGTCTAGCTGGCTGTTGTCAACAACCAATTGTAGCTGTTTTTTGTGTTGAATATGTGCTATATGGTAATTTATGGACCTAATAGGTATCTAAAGCCATTTGCACATGCAGAATGTAGGCACCCTATATATAGAAATGAGCAAACCAGTGATATTTGAGGGAGCAGGCTAGCAGGCGGGGCCCATTACTTACATCATAGGAGCCTACACAACACAAAACACTGTTGCTGATGTAGGTTTTCTTTTATTTGTTTTTTATCTTATATTTTGGAAATGTACATCCAGTTTTTTCCCCTTTAATTTTTTTTGGGGCCCCCAAGAGAGTGGAGCCCTAAGCTATAGCTTGTTTAGCTTATAAGTAAATCCGGCACTGGAGAGGACCACCCTCAGATAAAGGAGGACACATGGCCTCCCTCTCTACAAAGTTAGCTCACTAACAAAATAGTGCTGGGGGAGAGAAGCAAGACTTCGTGTGTGTGTGTGTGTTAGTGCCTGTACATGCTGTATGAGGTTCATACATTTAGCTGGGGATGGCACTGAAAGAGGATGGTGGAGAAGTGGTATAAGTCCTTCCCTTTCCACCATTGTGGGGGACACCTGAATTGACATGCTGCTGTTCTGGCCAGTGTGTCACTGAATTACAGCTGGCAGCCCTTCTGGATGGACTCCATCCAACCAGGTTGGACGCTGGATCCTTCAGGGCAGGAAGGAGTGGAAAGGGCTTCCTGTTCTAGCTAGAGCAACAAAGTCTTCCTGAGTTCTGGTGGGTTCTTGGATTCTTGAGGGTCAACAGAGCTCATCAACTTTTTGTAGACAAGTGTGTATAGTTGTAAAGATTTGTATCAAGTGCTGAGAAGCAAACTTTGCAGATGGGTCACTTCTGAACAGACCTCGTTGCTTCCCTTGCCCATTTTGTGTTGCGTTGCAATGTAGTCTCCTTAGCTGGTAAATAACAAACATGAAAGAAAGATACAAGTACAATGTGGCCCCTACCATAAACGCACAATTATGCAATGCATGTCAATTATACAAGCATGATTGATATATATTTCCTTCTCTATCTAGAATCTAGACACCAAACCTGCAATGCTATGAACGCCACCCCAGAATAGCCCCATGTATATGGACACCTGATACGCTTCTAACACAGGTGTGCTGGAAGGAGCAGGTGGCCAGATGCTAAGAAGCCACCAGCAATGCAAATTAACAGAGACTGAGTTAGCGTTTAGTGCAGCCTTTGCCATAAATAAATTCACGTATCATTCTCTCTCAGCTTGTGCTCAATCTGATCCATGTGGCTGAGCTCCAAGCTGCTGCATGCAGAGAATTCCTGCTTACTTTCCAGAGCTGTTAAGGCTGCCCTCCTCAGCTTAGCTCTCCATTTAGCTTTACAGGTGTCCCTGAAAAGAGGGGACTCCCCAAAGTGGTTGATCTGAAACAGCGTGTGGAGCTGCAATTTGAAGAGAGAATTGCAGAAGCCCCCGGGAATGCAGGAAGAAGCAGAGGCAGAAGGCCCACACAGCAAAGGGAAGTGACCATTTTCAGGCAGTACAGTGGTAACTCGAATTAAGTACTTAATTCATTCCGGAGGTCCGTTCTTAACCTGAAACTGTTCTTAACCTGAAGCACCACTTTAGCTAATGGGGCCTCCTGCTGCTGCCATGCCGCCGGAGCCTGATTTCTGTTCTTATCCTGAAGCACTATTTCTGGGTTAGCGGAGTCTGTAACCTGAAGCGTATGTAACCTGAGGTACCACTGTACAATGAGGGGGATAGGAACTGGAATCCAGCAGTGGCTGATGTGGGAGCAGTTCTGCTTATTTGACCTCCCATCACCAGTATTGCTGTGACTTACTGAGAGGGGGAAGAGCCGAGGTGGCGGGCGGCGAGGTTGGTGTGGTCAGATGCCCTGGTTTGGATCTGACAGTGTGTTTGCACTGCACTGACCATGCCACCACCTCATCCCTTCCCCTCTCCTCCCTGGTAAGCTGCAGCAGCAATGGGGATGGGAGGTCAGGTTCTAACTAACAAGGGAAGAGGAGGGGCAGCTGATAGCAAACTGAGGTTGGTGGGGAAGTGTTCTTCTGCTGCAATGGACCAGCCTTCACTGTTATATCACATCCCTGCCCAAGGGTGGTGGTGGTTGTGGTGTTTATTTGTCCTGATGAATTTCAAAAGTTTGCTGCAAAGTGGGTCAGTTTCTTCAAGAAAGGGCTTCAAAATAGCCAAGGCAATCTGTTTCACTCATAACAATTTTTAAAATAGATTTGGTGTTTTTTTTAATGGCGCAATATCTGAAAATAAAAATTCTTGTATTTATGTAAGCAAGTATGTAATTAGATGTCAGAGCTTAGGGCATCTAAGATAAGTACATGGGATTGCATAACAATGTAATCACTTTTTATTTTAAAATGTATGTAAAGTTTCACAATGGTTAAATTTGGAGTGAGAAAACTGAGCCCCCGTAAGCATTTAAAATTATGTGCTGTCTTTTATGATTAATATTTATATCCGGGAAAATAAGCTATCGGAGATGACAGTTCTGATCCTACTGTCTGCTCAGGACAGGATGAGAGGGAGATCTTTGAATTCAACAGAGGGCCATGGGGACTTCTGTTGTGCTTGCATTCACCTAGGTCAGCACCCATGATCACAAGCTTCAAGTAGTCTATAGAGTTGGTTAAAGAGATTGATCATGCCCTTTGCCTCCTGTATATCTTGGAGTTTTTCCCAGGAAAATCCTTTTCACTGGTTCCAGCAATTATTTTGTAACAAATTTGGAGCCATGCACATTTAATCCTAGCAACTATTGACAGATGTTCCTCATGCTACTTTTTGTACTTGGGTGCCCAAAACTGAATGCAAAATACATGCAGATCACACAAAATATGAATAAGAAGAGCATTTATTATTTCCAGCTTCCCTCTTCCAAATACCTCTAATCAGGTCACCAATCCTTTCTCTGAAAACACCCTATAACGTGCATAGGATGTTCATATTTCATGTGACACTTGTGGATATGTGTACCCAAATACAAAACAATTTTTGAAAAGTGAAGGGTGTTTCTCAGTGTCTAGGGAATTACGATGGGGTTGGGTGCGTGTAGATAGCTGAATTGTTGCATCATTATAAGCATATTTTCAAACAGTCCTTGGCGTAAACCTGCAAATTCCTCTTTGATTTATTGAAGTTTTTCTGCAGGTAAACAGATCAGTTCAACTCATTTGACAAGGTTCATTTGTTTCTTTTTGAAGGTAATTATTTGTAGAAGCACACAGAGCATTATATGCATTTGAGATAATGTTATATTGGATTTCAAAGAGTGTTCCGACTGTTGGTCCCAACCCAGAGTTTATGCCATAAAACTGCGGGTTTATTTTACAGCATCTATAATGAAGTGCCTTGCGCTAAGGCCAAACTTCATGCTATGCTTAATGTATAATGGGCAGTGATGTCTCTGCACCCCCCCAATTAATTGGGTGGGTGGGGGTAAGGGAATTGTTACCACGACTACAGCATTGATCTCTTCCCTCTACTCTTGTGATCCCTCCCAAAATTGCTCCCTGCACAGTAATTCGGGTTCCAATGAGACACTTTTCAAAATCTCATATCTGTGTGGGTCCCCCAGTTTTCAGGGGTCATTTGTGGGAAAGTGAGAGATAAACTTCCCTTCCCCAGATGCTGCAATTCTGATAAAAAGTACCCCCAAGCCTATAATTAATTTAAGAACATTCAGAGAGATAGTTGCATGCTGCAAATTACGTGTCGTTCATAGTTTGACCCCGATTCAGTCTCTGATTGGTCTAGTTCAGTGGTGGGAAAGCTTAGGCTCATCCGCCAAGGCAAGGCCTCCAAACTTCTGTCAGAGACTCTCCTTCCTCACCCTCCTTAAAGTGTTTTTGCCTGGCCAGAATATGTCATTTAACTCTAATAATAGTTTTGGTTGCCTGAGAGGGGTGAGTGAATCTATAGAAACAGGTCAACTGTTTAACACTAAAATTAGTATGTATTGCTCCACTCATTTGTGCCTCTGGAAGGTTCCCTGGAAACAGCTCTTTCAAATCTTTTCAGCCAGTAATACCAGAAACTAAAGTTAATACCTGCTGCTTATAAAGTCTGTGCACTTCTACCAAAATTATGGCCCCCCCTCTGCAGGTGGAATTGGTCAATATTGAAGAATACTTCCAGGACCAGTATTAGTTCATACTGAAGAATCTTTCTTTGATGTTCAGCACTGCCATTTTAAATTATGATTAAAGCAAAAGCCTAGCTCAACACTATAAAGCCATTCTATGTAACTAGAATTTAAAGAGGCACTGTAAATAAAAATAAGTATTGTTTATTAGAAACAATGGGAGTAAGGAGGAATAATGGCAATACGAAAGAAGGGAATGTGTATTAAAGGTATAAATATGGATGATTGTCAGAGACGCTGAAGGAAGTCAAAAACAGTCATAATTTGTTGTATGCGGGATTAAATGAATAATTGGACGGAAATTTATAAAATGCATAATAAAAATTATATATATATATATATATATATATATATATATATATATATATAAAGCCATTCTATGTAACGCCGACCTATTTTGAAAACTAGAAAACCCCTTGAATGAGATTGTTTGCTAACAGGATTAAGGAGATATGGAACACCTTAAATGGAGAGCAGGATATGTAAGGCCCTCAGATGTACTTGCCCAGGGACACCTAAGAACACCAGTCCAACCAGGGCTTCAAGGATGCTGCTGCAGATTGTGAAAAATTGTGGCAGCTCAACTGCTCTCCTGGGCAGAATATTGCCAGCACATGACATTGCTGTTGAAAGAATTGCAGTAGCTGCCAGTCAGCTAGCAGGCTACATGCAATGTGCTGGTGTAGGTGTACGAAGCTCTAAACAGTTTCTGCCCAGGGTACTGAAAGATACCCTCACCCCTCATTCCCTCAAGCCACCATTGTGCTTTATAGGTGAGGGTCTCCTGCAGATACCATCTTATCAAGTGGTCTGTTTCATACAATGTAAGAACTGGGCCTTTGTTGTGTTAGCACTTCCACTTTGAAACTCTCTTCCATTACATATCAGACAGGTGCTCTCTTTATTGCTATTCTAGGACATATTGATGACCTTCCTCTACAACAAGTCTTTAAGTGGAGATTTGTGTGAAAGTCTGTGTCTGTATTAGACTTGCAATGGTTCTGAAGCATGGGTTCTTTTTTTATTGTCAATGTTTCTGTTGTTAAATTGCTTCAGGATATTTTGTGGAAAGCGATAAATAAATGAAATAAATAAAACAACAGACAAGTTGTCGTGAATGCTAAGGTATAGCACTATCCCAAGGAGAGGCTAATATACTATATTAACTTAGGGAGCTGTGAGGAGTTTAACTGAGAGGTAAACACACTTGGACCCCAAAAGTCTTGCCAGTTCGCTATAGCTATGGAGAATGGCAAAGATATATAGTAACTATAGGAGCAGTTGCAATGACAGCAGAGGTTTATGTGTTTAGAAGTACTGATGGTGTTGTGGAATAGGTAAGACGCTGTTAGCCATTATACTTCAATTTCTTCCATGACACATAATTCTTTCTTTTCTTATTGTGGAATTTACATTTATGCTTTATCTTGCAAAGAATGGGTCGCTCCATTTCCCCACTGTTGCAAGTGCTTGGTGAGAAATGAAGCTCATTTATTTGTTATGTTGATGAAATGCATCTCCAATTTAAGCTGATTTATTTAAAAGTGCAAATCCTCATTAACACTGCATTCATACAGAAAGTTCTGGTGTGTGTTTGATGACGAATGTTATTGAACCCATGGGTAGATGGCTGAAGAGTACCATTGCATGCCATGACCAGCCAATGAATGCACACATAAATACAAATTTGGATTGGCCATGCAATATCACACCATCGCTCAATGGGAGATGAATCAGGATTAAAAAGTCAAAATAATAGGTGCCCGATTGCACCCAAACATGTTTTCTAAGATTCATTCAAGGACCTGAAAAAGCGAACAGTACCCATGAAATTGTGTTATCTTATACATGTCTTAGAAGTCAGTATCATTGAGCTCAATGGAACTTACTGACAGGAAATAGCGTAAATATACTCCTTGCCAAGCTTGGGTTGAAACAAGGACTGTTGACCAATTGTGGATTTTTTAGTTGATTTCCATTTGTCCATTAACAGATAGATTTAATCAATTAAATTTAAATAAATTTGCTTATGATAATCTCAGCAATGGAGCCTTTTTTCGGATAGTCAAGAAAGCATAATATAATTTACAATTTAATGATCTAAGGCCTCCACAACCTCTTAGAAGGAAAGGACATGTTCTCATTTTCTTTTTAATTCCCTATCACAATTACACATGAAAACCAAAATAGGCTAAAGAATAGACAAGTATACCTTTAACTTACAGAACCATTTAAAATTTGCCCTCATCAGTTACCTTTGATTAATCACCTAAAGCAGTGATGGGTAACCTGTGGCCCTCCAGATATTGTTGAACTGCAACTCCCATTATCTCCGACCATTAGGCATGCTTGCTGGGGCTGATGGGAGTTGGCAGTCCAACAATATTGGGAGGCACACAAATTTTCCATCCCTGCTCTAAAGCTGCAGCAGATAGATTTACCAATTAAGCCAATTACTGTTTGCAACTTTGTGTAAACTTGATGCGATAGTCTTGTGCAAAATATTTTAGGTGCAATCCAGCCAGAAGCGAAGGACTGATTAAGTCTCACTGATCTCAGTGGGAGAGTTAAGTGCAAATTTAAATATCTCCCACTGAAATAATTGGGACTTAAAACTTCTACTTTTAAAGAATGATTTGCGGATGAAAATCCTCAGCACGAAGGACACGAAGCTAAATATATTTGGCTCATATTTCTCTGGCTGCAATCCAGGAAAATTGGAGAATGCTTCAAAAGAAATGTGTGTGGGGATCATCTGGAGTATGTGGCTAATAGAGATGTGATGAAGAATGTAATGTGTGATAGAGATGCTCCTTGTATATGTTCACAAATGCAAAGGCCTGATGATTTGGCCAGTCCCTACTGCTTAGTTCACCCTGTGAGCACAGTCTAACCAAGCTAATTGTTAAGAGTTCTCAGAACTTTGTACAAAATTCGGCAACTGGTCCTTCCTCTTTTCCCTCTTTTCATGCATGCCTCGATTTATGGTGCTCAACCACCAACATGATTGACCTACATCCATTCTGACTGCCCCAGTTGTTTTCCATGAGCTGTTTCCACTTTTCCCTCTTCAATTACCTGAGAATGGATGGTGTTCCCTCTTTCCTTCTCACTACTTTGACAAAGATGACCTGTATTGTCTGAGCTGATTTATTTTAGTTTCACTAGGATTGCCTTCTGATTGGAGGGGATCCTGGGGAAAGTGACCTCTCAGGCTTCCTTCTCCTCTTCTTCTATCAGTGGCCCCTGGTGGGCTTACCGAGTTGCGATGGCATAGCTCCAAGCAGCACAGGGCAACAAGCAACAGTGTCTTAAGGTGACATGAAGTTGGAGGCATTGTGTGACACTAAAAGGGTGGCTTGACCCGTCCGCCTGGTGCTGTTTCGAATGCCAACCCAGGAAAAAGGAAATTAAAGGGAACCTATGGCAGATATCAAGGGACTCGGGTGGTGCTGTGGGTTAAGCCTAGGATTTGCCAATCAGAAGGTTGGCAGTTCGAATCCCTGCGACGGGGTGAGCTTCCGTTGTTCGGTCCCAGGTCCTGCCAACCTAGCAGTTCGAAAGCATGTCAAAGTGCAAGTAGATAAATAGGTACCGCTCCAGCGGGAAGGTAAATGGCGTTTCCGTGCGCTGCTCTGGTTCACCAGAAGTGGCTTAGTCATGCTGGCCATATGACCCGGAAGCTGTACGCCGGCTCCCTCGGCCAATAAAGCGAGATGAGCGCCGCAACCCCAGAGTCGGTCACGACTGGACCTAATGGTCAGGGGTCCCTTTACCTTTACCTTTTATGGCAGATATCACCAACAGCCCTGCCAGGGCACTGGGACCCTGGAAGCTGCCCAAGGATGACAGGCAGTGATCCTGGCTCTGAGCTTCAGCTTGGGAAATTCAAACTCTTTTTGGAGAACTAGGAAGTTTGCACAATTGTGCTGTTATCTATACAAATGACTAGTAGTTGTAACACTGAGCCACAAAATGGAGGGCCCCTCAGACATCCTTTTTACTGCACATTCAGGATGATTTGTGTTCATGTTGGTATTGGTAAGATTATGCACGGCCCTGCTTTCGATACTGTCTGCTCCTGAAAAAGTGCTGGGGAGGACATATTGCTTCGTTTCAAATTCATGCATATCTTGCTGAAGTCAGGTGACTTCTTTTTTTTGCCACACATTTCGGGGTGTGTATGTGTGTCCTGCTTTTTTTACACTACAGTGCAAGAGTGCTGCTCCAGAGGGCAATCATGTGGCAATACTGGAGAAGCATTGCAGAACAACTAATAAAATGGAATGATTTGTGGGTGGTCCGGTATACATTTAACCCTAATGCATTATTATTGCATCAATGACATGCTGCAGACTGCACCTGCATAAAACCCCCAGCAGTCTGGAGAGGCTTTGACTTATTCATGCTCATGTATAATGCCTTTAAAATTGGACAGTACTCACAATTCAGAGAATCACAAGTTTGGCTCATGATCTGGACTGGCTGATTTGTCTTATCTGGAGTGCCAAGACTGACATGTCTGAAATGTCTCTGCTAAAAGCAAACAATTTCATATAAAATCAGGACCAGAGCAATCTCATAAGGTGTACCAAGGTGTACTCATAGACTAGATCTCGGAGAAGGAACAGGAAACGAGACGAGCTGTATCAAGGGATAGTGGGGACGGGGTAGGAGGGATAGTATTTGCAACCAGAGTGAGCCTGAGGAAATCCCAAATGGAATCAACACTAAGCACCTTTGAACTAGCTGTGCTAGCACAATTTGTACTGTCCTGAGAGGCAGCACCCTGGTTGCTTTGTTGCCCCCGTGTAACACCACAGGTCAGAAGGGTGCATCATAGAAGCACAACGGCCCCCCGGGTCACCTTCTGCTATTTTGCTTTGCACATTGGGCAGTAGGATTGAAGTAGGAGATTTAAAAGTAAATAAATGTGTGCATGTGTTAAACATCTCACTTTCCAAATATTTAACTGCTTATAAGGAAAAAATGCAGTAGACATCAGCAAGTGGATACAGCTGGAATACACATTAGGCTACAAATTCCCATGAAACATGGGCTTTGAGGGTAATATCTGGGATGAGTTATTCTGGAGGTTTTTTTGTGTTTTTTTTTGCTTAGTTTTAACCTGTGTTTGGATAAACCCAAGCATTATGCAGTTCAAATGAAGCAGGGTTGGGTTTTGTTTTGTAGTCAGAAGGTAAGGCATGACGTAACTAACTCTTAATGGCAATGTGTATAACCATCATCACTTATAGAGGCGGAAATTATGTAAGGATGAATATACTTAGTAAAAATAGACGCATGAATAAAGAGCCACTCTTAGTTCACAGGAAAGAGCGAGCCCAGCTGTATTTTCTGGACTTCCTTAATCCTTTGATTTTGTTATCTCTCTGACCCCCCCCCCCCCAGTTTTGATTTAGTTGTTTCCTAAAATGCAGCCCAAGAAAATAACGATGGCGGGTGGCGGCGGCAGCGGGGAAAGCACCCCCGCCCCACATACTGTGCCTTATAAAATATTTTTTGAAACAAATACTTTAAGGCATCATTTGCTTCTCGTTACTCATCTCCGCAAACATCGTTTGTCTTCCCAGGCTGTGCCCTGATGGGTTAGCATTAGCAGCCTGTGGATTTCTGAAACTTGCTGGAACAAAAATCCATGCAGAGCCAAGGTAGTTTGCTCACAGCCAAAAGCACAAAATCTTAAACAAGAAATCAAGAGAGAGAAATGACATCCATTTATCTCCCTCCCCCATTTCTTGGGGGAGATTTCTTGGACCAGTGCAGGTTTTTTTCTTCTTCAGCTGGTTGGTGGGAATAATGATTACAACTCCTTTTTTTTTTTTTTTTTAAATGCATTTAACAAATAAGATGCAGTTTGCAACAATTAAAAAGAAAACAAATTTTCTTTAATTATTTTTGAAGTTCTGTCTACGAAGATTCCAATATTGCTATTGCCCTAGGCTCATAGACATGGTATACCAGGAAGTATATTTTGTCAACAATTTCTCGCAGCGATGAAAAATGCTAAAATATTAATTTGGTCATAATTGGCAGAGAAGCAATTAAAAACACTACTAAGCTGACTTCCTCCTATTTTCTCCCCTATTTTTTTTCTTCATTTATCCACAATGTAGGAAGTGAATGTAAAACAATAGATCCCTGAGCTGCCCAGAATTCTAAGCTGAACTTGCCTTAAAGCTACAATATGGATTTAATTTATATGCAAATGTAAGCAATAAAAAGGCAGGCACTGTCAAAATTATAGTATTTTTTAGGAGCTGCTGCTAAACTGGCACGTAAACTGGAATTGTGATTTCAGTGTAGGAACTAATTATTATCGGTCACAGTGTTACCTTTTTCGTTTAATCTTTTCTCTCTCCCTCACTCTCTCTTTTAACAAAGTGGAAATTACTTTCTTCAGAAGAAGGGGAGGAATTGGGGGGGAGGGAGAAGGAAAAAGAAAAAGGAAATGGGGATGAGTGACTGAAAACAGTCAAGGAATATCTCGTGTGAGATTCAGCATCAGGATAATTTCACAGTGTCGCTTCTCGACTGTTGTGTCCTGAGCTGACCAGCACCATGCAAGGCTGATCAAAGGCCCATCGGAAACATCAAGTAGAACTAAATAGAGGCTAAAGTATGCTAATAGAGAAGCTAAATGTACTTTAATCCTGTTATAATACAAGGTAACTCGGAGGCAGCGAAGGGCCTTGCTGCTCCCCCGCCCCACCCCCAGTGCTTCAAGGACCCCTGCAAGCTGTGAATAGAGGTTGCTTCCTATTCTTTCTTCTCCTGCCCCTGGTGCTGCTGGGCTATGGCTTTCTCAGATGCACACATAGGCCCCTCCTTCACCGTTTACTAAGTGTCAACAGTCGGGTGAGCAAGCCTTCTCAGCTCCTTAGATCAGTACCCTGTGACCTTCCACATTTAAGCACAGACCATTAGGCTAAGCTTTCCAGCTGTTGCCTGAATTATGAGGGATTTTTTTTTCAGAGGAGGACAGAGCTTAGTGGAACACTAGGCAACAGTTTTATATTATGTGCCCATTACCACCCAGCTTGCTGGGCTAAGCATTACACGACGGAGGGCCGGCGGGGGCCTGCTCTCTTTCCACTCTCCCCTCGTGGCCAAACAGGAGCAACTCTTTGAAGTGATGGATTAACAACAACAACATTTTTTAAAATTTAAAAAAAAATGCAGTTGTCCAATTTCGATTTATCGTTGCATACCCCTTGGTGGACTCTTGGATCTATTTTCTTGATAGTTGTTTTTTTGGGGGGTGGTGGAAGAAGCACATAGTCAGCAGGATGTAATTGTGCTATGCTGTACCCTGATAAGAAAATGGTTTTCTTTCCCCATCCCCAATGCAGTTTCTTTCTTTCTGTCCTCTGGTTTACAACTTTTGCCTGAAGCTTCCCTAACAAGAGAGAGAGAGAGAGAGAGAGAGAGAGAGAGAGAGAAAGTGCTGGGGTAGAAACCCTGCATTGTTAATTATAGTTCTGTCTATGAAATGATATGTTTTGGTGGGGTGGCCCCAAATACTGCATGTGAGCCCCAGATAATAAAAGACTGATGTAATTTTCAAGCCAGCCAACTGCCTCAGCAACTGTATCAGAAGATTAAAAAAAAACAAAGGTTTCATTGAAGCATTACCTCCCACCATGCAGCTGAAAATCTTAGGGCTGGAGCAAATGATCCTAAATATCATTCTCTTAAGTACAAATTACATACTGGATATATAGAGTTGTAATGGTGTATTTCCAAAAGCCGCTCTGCTTGTGTGAGAACTCCAATGTAAGGGACTATATATATATATATATATATATATATATATATATATATATGCATTCTATTGCTCAGATATCTCTCATTGCCCAGATTGTCCAGAGAGAGAAATAGAGAAGGAATTTGGCCTTTCACAAAACTATGTTTTGTTCATATTAAATGCTTCTTTTTCCATATTAAATGCCTTTTACCACCCCCACCCCAACTACCCCTGGGGAAATCTTGAGGTCTCAAATGCCATAAATACTCCATGCAGTAGATCCTTCTGAAATGTAGGGCAAAGATATCATATCCCAGCCTAGTGAACTATTAAGCTTATGTTCCCAAGCCTCACCTCTCTCTGTTAGAAGTCTTTGGATTTCTTTTAGGGCTTCTGCAAATATTAATAGGGGGGTGGGGTGGAATTATGCATCACAATAGGACTTTGTAAATGTAGCACTATCTCCCGTTTACATCAGGCTGCAGATCCTTAATGGAGCACTGTGTGGTTTTAAGGCTGTATACGTAATAAAAATAGTCACATAACTCTGAATGATTAGCATTCCTTCTGATCCCTGGAATGATCAATAAAATAAGTTAGCACTGAAAGTGCAGGGAAGTCCATGAATGTGCTTATGCTTGCCTTACTTTGAAGGATGTAGATTAACTACTCTATTGTCTCTGTGAAAGAGTGAGGAAGAGAAAGCGATCACAATGCCACAGAGTTCTCAAAAGTGGTGATAATAATGCTATGTTTATTCCATGAGCTGCCTGGCTTTCTCAGCGAGTTCTACTTCAGGAGTCAACATCAACCCAAACCTACGCTGTGCAGACAAGACGAGGGAAATAAAACAAAAGAAGCTTGCCAATGCCAGCTCAAACTTTCCCCCCTGTTCTTGCCATATGTGACGGATTGCTCGGGGGAAATCTTTAGCTGAGAAGGACTTCCAAAAGAAATTCATGGCAACAAATGAATAATGGAAAACCAACAGAAATGGGATTTATGGAATACATTGCATGTAGCAGTAACAGAATCATATGTGTGTCTTTGTGTATGTATGTGTCCGCACTTCTATCTTCTATCTATATTTGAATGTATATACAGATGCATGTATGATTTAATGTATATACAGATGCCCACAGATACACAAGTAATACAGCTGCACTATAGTTGGCGGAGATTCTGAGCTGAAATGTTGAGTTGCAAGCTTTTTGGAAAACCATCTAGCTCATTGCTGTATGTCTTTCCATATGGGTGTTTGTTCACCCTCACTGTCTCATTAAAATCAACTCCACAATAGCCCTTTTTGGTTTCTCTCTTACATTGTATACAAAATATGTGCTAAGACTTCATTTTCCTTTTTGCAGTTTTAGTAGTCGATGCTGTTGTATGTGCTGTATACTTTGTAAAAAAAAATATGTCATGGCTATCTTTTTTCTTTAACAAGCTTAGAAAAATGTCATGCAGTATAAATGAAAACTGTACACAATAGTGGACTTGTTTTCAACTTTCAGAAATGGTTTCAGTTTACAGGAGAGAGTTTTCATGCACTGGCAAATACATCCAATAGTTTGTTAAAGAGGAGCGAAATATTTATTAGCCTAATTTGAGTGAAATCATTTCCCCCACTTCCAATAGGGATTTATCACAATAAATTTATAAAGCACTTCAGGCAAATCAATCTAATCTAATCTAATCTGTCATATTTTCTTTGTTCTTTTACTCTTTTTCAGATTTGTAGTAACAAAAGAACTAGTGAGCAAACGTTGCACAAATATCTACGAAACATAACTTGTCAAATGATTCCTAATGGTTATGGGTAACCGATGCAACACTACTCTATGAGAAGAATTCTTGATTAATGTTTTCCATTTAATTTTGATATAACTTCATGAAATACATATTATCATTTTAAGAAATATTGCTTTCACTTTTTAAGTCGGTTATCTGCTTTTATATCTGCTGTTGCGTGCAACACTTGTAAAATTATCTGCCACAGCAATGGCAAAAATGCAGGGCACATCAACGTTGCGGTGTTTGTGATTGCAGTGCTGAAAGTTAAATAGCACTAACTGCTGAGGATGAGAACATTTAGGCAACATTTCCTAATTAAGATAGCATCCCTGTAACACTGTATATACACACTAATGCAAGGTGAGCTCTTGTGATAAGCAAGGGGTTTCTTACATGTGTTTTGAACGTGTTTAACTGGCAGGTACCCAGAGCTTAACCAGATGTGACACTGGAGATCTGTGATTGGGTCTAACTGGTTTTTCCTTAAAGCACCCATGAGGGTGGGAGGTCCTAATTTTGGTGGGATCCATGGTGCTGGGGGACGGAGATTTTAGCCCTCCCCACGCCACGGTTTTCCAGTCTAAATCCCATCCCCTATCCAAGCGCTGTTATGCAGGAGGGGATGTAGGCACAAATGATGGAGGCACCTATATTATTTGTCCCAACTGAGAAAATAGAAGCGTTGCTCATGGGAGGCGTGGCCTAGGTGAGGAAAACAGTGTAGGAGGAAAAGATGATTGGTCCCCTTCCCTTGCACTGCCACTCCAAACAAAATTAGAACGGCTTCAAAATGATTTTTAAAATATCAAATGACATAGTTGTTTAGGAAAGCAAGATGTAAACTGCTTTTCTAAAGGCTTGCAAAATTGGTGAATACAATCGCCAGGGACCAAGTTGCTGCTTTAAGTTTGTCCTAGGGCTGAACTGTGTCCAGTAATTTTTTTGAACTCTGCCCCCCCTTGAACAGCAAAGGCAGCTGTACCCCAATACATGCCATATTGCAAGCTTATTTGGAAGAACTTGCTGTTTTTGGACTGCTTTCACACATGACATGGTGAGCTGTTTTGTTTTGTTTTTTTAAAAAACAGCAGTTTAAAAAACAACATAGTCATGTTGTGCCATTCTTTGGATTCCATCTCTTACAATAAAATGTGGTGGGGGACACGTTGTCGAAAAAACAATAGTCCCCAAATCTAAAGAAACACTGTGTCACTCCTCAGTGATTTTCACGACGTTAGAATTTCTACAGGTGTTCAGATTGCAACTCACCAGCTAGGATTTAACTGGCATCAGTTCCTATACTGCGGTGTCCATTTTCTTCTGAATGATGACAATGCTTTATTATCCTGGGATCGAGGTTACTAATCCTGAGGAAATCAATAGGGAGATGAATAGAAGGCCAATCAGGCTTTGTCTGTTTTTGTAGATATATGTATTCTGTTGTAACAATATTCAAAAAAGGAATGGTTTTGCAATAATAATTTTGCTTAATACAATAGCAAATGTATTCCCCCCCCCACATGTTGGTGACAATCTGGTAGTTAGTGAGTTAAATCAGGACTTGGCAAAACTGAGACCCCCTGCTTTCTGGATGATTAAGTTGACACTTTCAATAGGATCGATGTCTGCTGATGTAAAATTACTAATATTTTGGAGTTCTGCGGAAGCCTTCAACACAGAATGAACAAAGTTCTCAGATATATGAATAGGAAAAGGCATTTATTTATTTATTTTTAAAAGGTTACATGGTTTAAATCCCTCGCACTAGGAGATGTCCCAAATACGTTTGCAACATAACACAACCATCTTGTTGGTGAAATGTCACAACTGTTCAATTGTGTTAGCATTTAAAGGAGATCCAGGATTTTGCACTGGGGCATCTGGCTGTGTAGACAAGCATGTTGCCAGGAAGGACTCTCCCTAGCAGGTGGGTCAGTCTGCAAACCTCCACTTTTGAGCATTCGTGGTGTAACTCTGTTTGATTGGTGCCACCTAGCCAACTCTGCATGGAGGTCATAAAAACAGATTATGTTGAAATACATGAATAATAAAAATAATAAACCCTGAAAAAGTCATGCTTACCTTCCTTTAATTTGGTCTGGAATACTGTGTACATATTTCTGAAGTTCCATGCCTCATGCGTGAAGAATCCTCCCCTCCCCTGGCCAAAAAGACATTGTTCCAAGTGTATTTGTACGGTGCATTCTTGGTTTGGACTTTATACGAATACACTTTCAGATACACACTTTCTAGGGATGCACAGAATATTTCAAGAACTTTGAATGCCTCAACATAGAATGAGCCTCTGGATGTAAAGATACCTTCCTTTTTAAGAGATCAGCAAAAGCAAAGGTGGTCATGTTGACCCATATAAAATATCCCCAAATCCACAGTAAGGCAATACCTCTATTAGACTGTCAAAGAAGTCACAAACCAGTAAGTTTTTGAGTTATCCAGAACTCTTCATGTTAAGCAAAGAAGGGAGTGGTGGTGTTAGAGGGGGGGGGACTTGGCTTTATTTCCTTTATTTCCCTGCCCAACCAGCAGTCTGCATGTCCAAATTCTATTTCTGCAGTTTCCAATTCTTCACTCCTAATTAGATGTAACGGATTCCGCTCTCCCACCAGCTTTGAAGAAATCCCCACATTCCTTTCTCTCATTTTCTTTTCCGTTTTGCACTCTGAGCACAGGAATCTTCTCTATTGACAGTTCCATGTCTCATTCATTGAAGATTGCACTTCATCATGAGCCTCATTGCGACTGCTTTTGCCATGAATTGCTAATTGGTTCATTGTTTGGCATGAACCAGGCAGCTCATGTAACCACCTACGATAACGCCATAGCTGTAAAATGAGAAACTCCAAAATGCTATAATTCTAAATTTCAAAAAAGTTGCTTTACTAGGCAACTGGACTTTGGGGTAGCAGATGTGGAAAGAAAGCAATGGCAACCATCACCGACTGGCAATCTGTTTCTTTATTTACTTGACCAGCTGAACTCATTTGCTCAAATTGTCCCTATTTGACCAGGTTCAGTAAAGTCCCATTTTCTGATCCTTGTTTCTTGGTCAGTTAATGTATTTGTCCCACCACCCCAACCCCTTTTGATGTTGCTTTATTAAATGTTTAATGATGGTTCTCTCCTCTTCAGCCATTTAATATCCCACATGTATATGTGGAAGTTTCAGCTCTCTTCAAGTGGTCTTTCCCATTTAAATGGCTCACATACATGTCTTTTCTCTAATGCACATGTATTCAGATGTGCATGCATGAACATTAAGGCCATGTTCAATGTGGAGCCTGCAATTTCTCACGCCGCAAGCTGCAGAGGTAGCATTAAAAAAGAGAGAGAGATTTATTTGGAGATTTCTCTGTTACCAAAGAACCATAAATTAACAAACATTTCTGTGCCCAATATGACATTAAGCATTTAAAACAAAACCAACAATTTTCATTTCTACATTCTCTTTTCAGAGTCACCAGAGATCAAATTCATTGAAATTATAGCACATAATATATTTCAAATCTATTTATCTGGGATCGATTTTAGCAAGCCTTCTATACACCTCCTCTTTTCAGAGTAACCATATACCAGAGATGGAAACCGTTTCTGCAAGACAGTTGTGCTGTTTCCTCTGCAGCATTTCTTTAACCCAAGGAGCACCTTCTTGGCTTCCAAATCAGTAGAGCGCAAGGCTATTGTAGAGTAAAAGAATACAGCATGCAGTGGATGGAATAGACATTTCATTAATAGTGAAGTGATGGTGGGTTGTGGGCGAGTCCTTGAGCAGTGAACCTTGATGTGAGAATGCGGATGTTACCAGTTTCTGTTTCAGTCTGTGAAAACTGGGAGTGCATGTGAATTTTGGACTGGCCTTTGCTGGATCCTGCAGTTACTTTGGGTTAAGAAGTTGAATTTTAAATCCAATATGTTCCAGCAGCTTGTCTAGTTATGTTGGAAACAAATTAGGGAAACACAGGAGAATATACCATCCTCTTGAAAACAGAGCACCCTTCTTTCATGTCAAAATTTTGTAAGTAAGGGATACTGTACTTCTTCCCAGTGTGCCTCTCTCCATTACAGAGAAGGATATGCCGACTTGTCGGAAATATCGGAGGAAAATCTGGGACACCTCCCACCTCTATGGCTGCAATGAACATGATCTTCTTGGGATAAGGTGGAACAGCATCATCTACTTTTGGACATAAAATCTGCATGAACAGTTGAGAAACAAAATGCTTCCTACTGTGTGCTTTATAATGTCTACAAAAGTGTCTAACCCTTCCCTAGTTCTTACAGAGATGGCAGTTCTGTATCTGGCTATACAATATCAGACAAATGGTGGAGGATCACTTGACTGAATGTACCTCCGTAAAAAATAAAAGCTGCACACAGAAAACCAGTTTAGCACTATTTTTCCTGACATGCTAGTCTTCTATATGCAGGGTGTTTGTTTTTTTTTAAAATACATATACTGTATACAGAGAAACATTCAATCATGTGAGCTCTCACCTGTAATCTATAGTATAGACCATACATAGGTGAGAAATGGAATGATTATTATCAATCACATACATTTCTCTCCTTAAAAAAATATTTTTGCATTTAATTAGACACAATGAAAAAAAAGCACCATGTTTCCCAAAAGTTCTCTTTGGTACAGTACATTTGAACATTTTCTGTAATTACCATATGTATATGCTTGAGTACGAAATTAAAAGACGCCTGCTTCTTGGGAGAAGGGCAATGACAGGCCTAGACAGCATCTTGAGAAGTAGAGACATCACCTTGCCAACAAAGGTCCGTATAGTTAAAGCTATGGTTTTCCCAGTAGTGATGTATGGAAGTGAGAGCTGGACCATAAAGAAGGCTGATCGCCGAAGAATTGATGCTTTTGAATTATGGTGCTGGAGGAGACTCTTGAGAGTCCCATGGACTGCAAGAAGATCAAACCTCTCCATTCTGAAGGAAATCAGCCCGGAGTGCTCACTGGAAGGACAGATTGTGAAGCTGAGGCTCCAGTACTTTGGCCACCTCATGAGAAGAGAAGACTCCCTGGAGAAGACCCTGATGTTGGGAAAGATGGAGGGCACAAGGAGAAGGGGGCGACAGAGGACGAGATGGTTGGATAGTGTTTTCGAGGTTACCAGCATGAGTCTGACAAAGCTGCGGGGGGCAGTGGAGGACAGGAGTGCCTGGCGTTCTCTGGTCCATGGGGTCACGAAGAGTCGGACACGACTAAACGACTAAACAACAACAAATATGCTTGAGTCTTAAATAAATCAAGATAAGGAAGACAGGGGAAACATCTCATTCTGTTAGAATTTAGTGCTTGGTGCTCTTTTGCATAGCCACCCCCTCCCCCGATTTGGGCGTTCTGGGCCGAAGGAAGTCTTGGAAATCTGCTTTACCTGTGTAAACAACAAACCTATCCAAAGAAAGTGTCTGCATTATTCTTGTCTCCCCTTGGCATTCTTATTTGGTGAGGAAGTGTTTTTAATGTTCCAAAGAGTTTTATACAAAGAGTCAAGGAACAAGTCATGTGCAGATTTCCACTAATGTACTATTGTTAACTGGACCTCAGCATTCATACAAATAGCACAGTCCTTTTGATGTTTAATATCTTGGTTACAGTCTTGAAATATAGATAGCAGCATGAATTGTGGTGTCAATATAGTAACCTCATTTGTGATTTTGGACATTTCCAGGTCTTATGTTTGCCAATATTCTGAACCTTCTCCCATTCCCACTTTTGGAGTATGTTTGTCTCCCGACTCTCACATTCGCTTCACAGATATGACAACGGCATACAGTTCACGGTGCTGCCATTGTTATAATGTCAGAGTATTTCTCCTGATATGTGCAGATACTGACCTCATAGCTTTAGAGAATGAGATGCTTTTCCATTGATTGGATTGCGGTTTTGAGCCAAGGTCCCAAACGTTTCCTAAATGCTACACACAGATTAAAATCAAGGGTATCAAGGTTCTTGTGTGATTTGTTACCTTCCACAGCTTCTATCCTTAGTTAGCTGGAGGAAAGGCAAAGTTGGCAAGAGATATTCAGAGTTTAAAGAGTGAGAAGGCAAGGCAGCCCATTTCCCCCTCAAAAGTGTTACCTGCTTCCTAGTGTATTCTGTTATATTCCCCTTCTTTCGTCCTCCCTTCTCTCAGTAATTAGTTGTTCACACTCTGAGATTAGCAGCTGATGGGAAAGAAAGTCAGTACAAAATTCCCTATGTCACTCACTGGACTTGCAGAGGGACCTTTGAAGAAAAACACAGAAAGCAGCTCTCAGGCCTTCTATATTGTATACAGACAGTTAACCTCTTATAGACGATAGAGACTCATTTTAACAAATGGTATTCAGCATCCCCTGGTCTTTAAAGATCAGAGCCACGAGTTGCTCTTAGATCCACAGCTGCCTTGGGAAATTCCTGGTTGAGATACTGGCCAGGAGGCTCCATTTTGTAAGGAGACCTCAGACCTCTTACAACTAAGCACAACTCAGTGGCCATCATTCACACTTTCCTAACCTTAGTGCTTGACTACTGCAACATGCTCTATGTTGGCCTGCCCTTGATGACTGCCTGGAAGCTTCAGACCGCTATGGTCCACTTGCTAGCATACATAGACCACTGGGAATAGATCATATCAGATTATAACCAATGCAAATGCACTAGTTCCCCAACCTTTTTTGGGTTTCTGCACTTAACAGTTCTGTGCATGTCTATTCAGAAGTATGCCTGATCAGTGTGTTGTTCAGTGTGTTGCTTACTCTCATTTAAGTGGATATACTGAACTTCAGCCTTAAATAGTTGTATTTCACACACCTTTAGAGAGCAGTAGTCTTCACACTTTTCAACCACCTTTAATTTGGATGTGTGATTTTTACCCCCTTCCTCCTTCTCACAACTTTGTTGTTAAGCCCGTCTTTCAGCTACACTAAGAGAAGAGTGGCGGTGCCATGGAATTTAAGTCAGGACCTGAACCACTAGTGAAGGTCAGTACCCAGTCTATTTCCCTGATGAACACTAACTGCTGCTTGGGGGAGAATTTCCAGCGGAGAATCATAGATGGCTGATGGCTACATCTCTCATCTCCACCTAATGATTCTCCTCTGAATGCTTGCACTTGCTGTGAATTGCTCCCATGACTTCTTTGTATACCATTTGTTGTACACACCGTATATGGAACACGTTTTATGTTGCTCCCAACATTTCAGCTGTTAGTTAGTTAGTAGCTGTGTGGTCAAAGGATTATGATGCGGGGTCTTTGCTACCCAGGTGGGCCAGCTGCGTAAGTTCAGGGAAGCCACTATTAACATCTCTTTTCTTCTGTCTCCTTTCTGGGAAAACAAGGAGGCCGATAACTTTTCTGCTGCTGAGAGCTATGAAAATGAAGCACCAGGAGCATTAAAGTGCAAGGGGCTTTAAAAGATAGATGACAAGAGAATTCCATTCTCTCCCTTGCACCTGCAAGCAGTAGTGTAATAGCAAACATATGAATCCCATTTGCCACAGACCTTCTCCAGAACCACATGTTTATAGGCTGCCTGCTTTGGTGCATCGGAGATTTTTCTTGTTTGGGAAGTTGTCTGAAAATTTTGTGGAGAGAGAGGGGAGGATTCTTAAACACACACGCACACATACAAAACCTCTCTAGCAATACTTTTTTCCACTTAATATGACACAAGAGAGAAGAGGAGCTTATTAATTGCATTCTTTTTCAGGGAGAAATTGTAAACTCCAGATGCTGACCTGGGAAAGGTAAGAGTCCCCAGCAACAGCATCTGGCATCTTTTGTTCATTTATAGGAAACTGTGTGAAGGCTGACTTTAGACCAACCTCAGGTTCATCCAGGTGGCTAGCAGGGTTGCCAGTTCTAAATGTTTTTAAAGTCAAACTCTCCCTCTTCCACCCTCCCTCACTTTAAAAACGAAGACTGATGTTAAGCCTAATAAGATCTAAAATAATCACCAAAGTGTGGGTCGTTCAGGTTCCACTGCTGTCATGTATTCAAAATGAAACAATGAACAGTGGCTAAAAAAGCACTTCTTGAAAAACTGACTCTTGAGAGTGTAGGACTGCAACACAATATTCTTCCTTATTTTCTTGTTCATTAACATGTCTATATCCCACCCTTTGGCAGCCCTCCCCCCTAAAAAATATTGATTCAAACTATATGCAGTTGATTAAAAGAGCCAAATTAAAATCAGCAGCTAGGTATTAAAATCATGATTGTGTATCTGTGTGTGTGTGTGTGTGTGTGAGAGAGAGAGAGAGAGAGAGAGAGAGAGAGAAAGCCCAAACAAAATCAAAAGCATGACAGAACTAAAAGGCTCTAACAATTTCACAGTATTTAACAGTTCCCAGAGTTCCCTGGGAAGAAGGATTGATAGTTAAAACATGTTGGGAATTGTAGCTCTCTTAAATGAATTGGGGTCTCTTAACAACTCTCAGCACCAGTGCTATTTTTCTAGAAAAAGAGGTGGCAGAATTCACCCTGAATGCCTCTTTAGTTCTCTTATAATAGCAATGGCACCCACTTGACAGGTGCCAGAACTTGAGTTCCCGCAAGTTCCAGCTGAAAAAACAAAAACCTTGCTCAGCACCCTTTACAAATGACAATTCCCAGGATTCTATGGGTGAAGCCATGGCAGTTTAATGGTATAATAATTCTCTAAATGCATAGTGCATTTGGGGCCTATGATAAAGCAGCAATAAGAAGAGTTCAGTGGAGGATTTTGAAACACAGTTCCACTACGGGGCATCACAACAGAAAAGGCCCTGTACCCACATCCCAGCCACTCAGACTAGCCAAAGCCATTTTGCTGCCTGAGGTGAAGGTAAAGATGGTGGCATGCATAGGTACCAACTCCCTGGGGCCCTGGGTGCCCAAGCACCCACAAAATCCCCCATGATGTAGTGGGGCATCCACATATTTTGGTGTCAGGGCCATGCACGCTGCATGGCACCCATGGCCCCAGGCACCCACGGTCACGGGGCCAAGTTGGCACTCCTGGTGCCATTCTTATTCCATTCACAAAAACTTTGGGATCTTGTTGAAGTTCCAGCCATGGTAAATCTTTTTCAGGTCAAGATTCTTGTCAGATCTGACCAAAGGCCTTTGGCCCTAGCATTCTCTTTCAAATAGCTGTTCAGCCAATGTTTGTGGATCATTCGAGTGGTTTTATCAAAATATATTGTTGCATATGTTATGCATAGCTGTCAACTTTTCCCTTTTCTTGCCAGGAATCCTATTCAGAATAAGGGAATTTCCCTTTAAAAAGGGGAAACGTTGACAGCTATGATGTTATGCCTTTCTGGCTTTTAACCTTTTGGTAAACTGCTTAGAGTTTTCCTTTTGTAGTAAGCAACCAGGTCAATAAACAAAATAACAACCACAAGAATAGTAGCTGAACAGACTGCCAGTTTTCCTTCAACATGGGAAAGTGTCCTCTACTGTACCAATCTGGGGCATCAGTCTAAGGAGGCTTTGCAGCATACAGAGCTCAGGCCACTTCCCGCCCCTTGCTCTGCCTTAAGGTGGGGGCAGCTCTGGGAGCAACAGGATGTGACAATCAAGTGACGACATTGCAGTGGGGTGGGCAGGCTCATGTGAGAGTATGAAGTTTTTCAAGTATCCTGGTCCTGAACTGTTTGGGGCTTCTTTTAAAATTCAAAAAACTGTGAAGCTTGTGAAAACATTAGGAGAATGGGAAGGAGAACTAATATTAATTTACAAAGCCCTGAACAACTTGGGCCCAAGGTAATTTAAGGACCATCAAACCCTTATATCTCAGCTTAATCACTGAGATCATCTGCAGAAGCCTTGTGGGTTGTTCCCTGAGTTGGCCAAGCTCATTTGACAAGAACAAACAACCTTGCAGGGCAAAATAGCTCTGAACTCTTGTGAGCAAGGCCTTTTAAAAGTCTCTGCCCTCCCTCCTTGCCTCTTGCAAGATCCCATGGGATGATTGCCATCCCGTGAGACCTTGCAGGAGCTCAACAGGGAGATGCATTTCTGTGTCTGCACTGTCTTCTGAAACCATGCATTGCTAGAAAAGGTTGCCCATGCACCTTGGAATGAGGCTCTGAAAAACAGAGAAATTGATTAACTAAACTTCAAGTAAAGAAATGGAAACAATCAGTGAAATGTACAACAAAGTGAATACATGTACAAAAGATTACAGTAACAGATATCTTGCAACTATCAGGAAAATACTATTGAAGATAACTGAGTGATCTTTTGTATTTCCAGTTAGCCAAGTTGATCACATTTAGAATCAGGCACCATTTGCCCCCTATAAAATCCTCATTAAATTTAGGATTAGCTGTAGCCTTTACAATCATTTACTGTGTGTTTACAGCTGTTTGCATTCCCAATTAATTTGCATAGTCCGCAGGACATTACCCTCAAACAGCACCAATCACGATACTTCCCCCTGTAAATTTGGGTTCCAAACCGCTCCACTTTCGGCTGTAGATTATTTGTTTCAGTGTTTTGGATGTGGGTGGATCAATCATCCACTTTCTGCTGCTCCCTTTTCCATGCCCATTACTTCCGCAATGCTTTCATTTCTTTCCTGCCTGTGCTCATAACTATTCCCAGCACACATCTGAACGGAGCGTAGCCTTATATGCATATTTTTCTTTTGATCCCACAGATTTGCACAAAACCAGAAAACTGGACAAGCAAGCCACATTAAAAATGGTGTGCTGAGAATTTATAATTGCTGACAGCGTGCTGGGTGGAGATGTTAATTTATTTTTTTTTAAAAATCAAGGTGCACACACAGCTATGTAGGCACATGCACTGTAAGTACTTAATTGGCATACTAGAATCAGGAAATCAGAAGGCAGGGACAAACAGAAAAGGGGATGTCTACTGAAATAAATGGAAAAGACCAAAGTTGCTCCTCATATGCAAATTTAAATGCGTCCAGGTGTGGACTACTCCGGTCTAATGCAAAGGGGGAGGGGAGAGGAGTAACAGTTAAGTAATGTTCAAATGTGGACAAGTTTATAGCTTAGCAATATCTGGAGGTCCTCACACTTCTTATCCCTGTGGTACGGCATGTTGAAAAGAATGCCACCTACTTCCTGCTTAACATAACATTGCCCACAACAGTAAGGTTTACTGTTTAGCACAAATCCATTTAGAGATGGGAGCTTCCCAGCATGCAATCAGCTGCACCAAGCTTCTGGGAACAAGTGGTTTTGGCCACTCTCCCCAAGCAAGCAAATAAATTAGGTTTGCCATACGTCCGGATTTTCCTGGACATGTCCTCTTTTGTGTGCGTGTGTGTGGGGTAAAATCTGAGTCATGGGGGATTTTTTTCAACTTGGCAAAATGTCCGGGTTTTTTTGTTTGGTAGCAGGTGAGAGGCCGGAGCATCAGGGCCCCTTTGCGGAGCTGAGCTGGGGGGGAGCGGGAAAGCTCCTGATCGCCAGATGAGCCAGCCATATATATATGTGTGTGTGTGTGTGTGTGTGTGTGTGTGTGTCCATCCTCTTTTTTGCCCTTCCAAATATGGCAACCCTAAAATAAATGGCAGTTGTGTCATGTGAACTACAGATCACAGTATAGCTATTGGCAAGTTCACTCTATGCCATGCTATTTGGCCCCTCTTCCAACCCGCCCCCCAATTGCTACTGATTTGTGCACCTTTTAAACAGTAATGGAAACAACTATTTTTTTTTCAGGGACCTGGAACTACAGTTGGGAATGCCCCAGTTAGCTTTAAGGAAGCAAGCCTGCACTCTTTTTTGTCAGAAATGCCTTCTATTAATTAGCTATTGTTACTTTCTAATTTATATCTCTCGACTATCAGCTGGGAGAACAGTGGCTAGGTTATTGTGAGTGGAAAAGCAGTGGGATGGGGGAAGGGTTAAGCACTCATTTCCTCATAACATCCCTCCCCCTTTGTAAAAAGGAGCAGTCTGCTGGCAAGACTGGGGATAGCCAAAACACCCCAAGAGGTTTTAGCAGGCTTTTTTTAATCACCTGGGAAGGCCATCCCACTGGAAGGGTGAAGGATACAAACATTATTAAGGTGGGAGTTGATCAATGTTGAGGGGTAAAAATCCTCAAATGTGAAGGCTACGTGGACTTTTACGATACAATAATCTTTATTGTCATTGTCCCATACAGAACAACGAAATTGAAAATCTACATCAGACATTCAGAAACCAACAAGCCTGCTATCCCAACTATCCCAGCCTGGTTAGCCCCCCAAAAACTCTGATACCCCATAATTAAATACAATATACTCCCATAGAGACTACCTTACACTATATTTAAAACCAAAATCACATTTGAATAGAAACTGTTTCTCAGACGACTAGTCCTAGTCTTTATAACCCTGTACCTTCTTCCAGAAGGCAGAAGCTGAAAGAGATCATTTCAAGATCTAGGATGGAAAGGCAGGGGGGATACAACTGAATCACAAAGGCATTCTGAACTGCCTCAAAGGGGAAGAAACAAGGGGGGAGAAAAATTAATGGGAATAAAGTCACAATCACCTAGGAGAGATATGAGTGGAAAAGGTTGGGACTTAAAGGTACTGGAAGATAAATAAATGATGGGATCTGGCATGACCCTGGATGTGCGGCAGAAGAGGAAAGAGTCAGTCCCCAAAGCCTCAGAGTCTAAGACTTCCGGTCGGCGCCAGCGCTTAATGGCGGTCCGAGCCTCAAGCTCCGAGGCAGGACTGCTTCGCTAGTTCGGGTCTTACCCGCTACGGCAAGCGGGGGACCCCTAAAATCACAGGCGCGGAGCCTGTGAACAAAGGAGATTCGGTGGGCACCTTTTGCGCCCCCCGGCACTGTGAAGGAGCCTTTTTAAAGGCTTCTGAGCGGCATCGGGGTAAGCGCGGTGCTGAGAGTCGTCACCCAGCTAGCGGAGTGAAGCCGCGTCGCCATTAACGGAGAGCGCCGATTCCTTCCTGTAACTGGAAATTGACTACAACACCCGTGAGTAAGATCGGAAATTGACGGGACATTAAAATAAGAAATTTGGCTGAAAACGGGAAAGGCATAAATTAAGGAAGTCTGCCTCCCCGGAGCTGCAGGAGAAACAAAGCAACGAAAAATCAAGCTGCATTTGAAGGGAACTTTCCTTTTTTTTTTAAGCTGTCAAACTGACATCGGACTAAATTTCCCCCCCGACAGGCAGGAGAAGGGGGGAAGGGATTGAGACATTCTTAACCTGCTGGAAAATTACTGGGAAAATAAGACCCTCCACTGTCAAACCCCCCCCAGGACGGGCTGCCCAAACAAGACACCGGGATATGAACTGTCAAACTGTCAAACTCCTTAAAGTGGGGGCTTGTTTGTAACAAAGTTACTGGAACTTAGATTTCACCCTGTTGCATTTTGGCTGCATAGAAGATAGAGACTTTGTGGTTTGGACATTGGAGTTTAATGGCTACTGTTATACTTTCCTGCTTCTTTCTCTTTTCCTTGCCATTTGGATACAATTGAATGCTCCCTCTAGAGGGTCTTAAGTGAAACTGTTGCATTAGGAGAAGCAACAGTGGGATTTTCCACTTGGAAACTAACTCTGTGAAAACGACCTTGAGGATATGAGTGGCCCTACAGAAGAGATAGTAACAAGGCTTAAAGCAAAACAATCTCACAAGAAAAGGGGCTCCATATCAGGAACTGTACCAGCTGCACAGGAAAAAACAGCAGCTTCTATGGATCCTATGACACAGGCACTCCTTAAAATAAATCAATCTCTGGAAGCATTGACAAAGCTATCGACAGAGAACTCCAAAAAATTAACAGAATTGACAACAAGACTAGATGCTAATACAGCTAGTGTAAAGTCTAACACAGATTCTATAAATAGATTAATCCAGGAGAGTGCTGAAACACGAAAGATTGCAGAAAGTGCAAAAACCACGGCTGAAGAGACAAGGGAAAAGTTTGGGCCTATTACTAAGAAAGTTAATGAGCATGATGCAGCCCTCTCCTTATTGGAACTTCAGAGGAAAGAGAAGAATTTAAAACTTAGATTGGTTCCTGAAGGGGAAGGGGAAAATCTTGTGGAATTCCTTACAGAGAATTTTGCAGCCTTTTGGCATGAGGAATGGGCGGAAGATGAAGAATTTGAGATAACAACAGCCTTTCGGCTGGGCAGGAGGCAGGACAAGAAACCAAGGGATTGTCTAATTACACTGAGATCAAAAGAAGAAAGAGATAGAATACTGAACTTGCATTATCAAAAGGCACTGGTGATCCAAAACTGTCAAATACAGATTTTTAAGGACATCCCCAAATATATTTTAGAGGTGAGGACCTACTATAAGAGCCTAGCAGACCTGCTGAAGAAAAATACCATACCATTCAGATGGGAGTTCCCACAAGGACTATCCTTTAACTTTAAAGGAAGAAAGATCAAAATAAAAACAATTCAGGACAAAGAACAATTTCTGGAGAGATACCTGGAGGATTTGCAGAAAGGAACTGCAGAGGAGAAAGAACCACCTGATATAGCAAATCTATCATTTGGACTTTTACCACCACCATCGGAGGAAGAACAGAAGCTTGGAGCAGTTGGAGGAACAGCTACCTAAACACAAAATGTCCCTGCAACTTCTTAGTTGGAACTGTAATGGCTTGAACCTTCCTCGAAAAAGACGACAAGTTTTTCACATCTTGAAGAGAGAACAATTAGATATAATATGTTTGCAAGAAACCCATATTGCCAGGATACACAGGAAATTATTGACAAACAAGAGACTTGGTCAAGAATTTATTTCATCAGACAAAGTGAAGAAAAGAGGTGTGGTGATCTATGCAAAGGAAAAATTGGCCCCAAAATTGATATTTAAAGATGAACAAGGAAGATACCTGGCAATTGAAATACAAATTCAAGGAGAAAAAATCCTGATTGTTGGAGTATATGCCCCAAATGAGGGGAAGGCCGAATTCTTTAAGAAGTTGCATGAGACACTAGTTGATAAAATCGTAATGATGGGGGATATGAATGGAGTTGTCTCAACAAACATGGATAAGGCACAGAGACAAGTGATCTCAAAAGAAGGGAGACTACCAAAGATCTTTTTTGAAATGACTGAAACTATGGACTTGATTGATATTTGGAGAACAAGGAATCCTCTAGAGAGAGAGGGAACTTTCTTCTCCGAGGCAAAAATGACATGGACAAGAATAGACCAAATTTGGATTTCTAGCAGTCTGGCGTCAAGAACAAAAAAAGTAGAAATATGCCCAAAAACTTGCTCCGACCATAATGCGGTGAAGATGGAGATGAAACTAACAACAACTGGATCCTTTAGATGGAGAATGAATGACACCCTATTTAAGGATGAAGAGATTCACGAGAAGGCCTTTAAAACATTAAAAGATTATTTTGAGATTAACAGGAAAACAGACGTGGAGAAAAGAATAATTTGGGACGCAAGCAAAGCCGTGATGCGAGGCTTCCTAATTCAACAGAACTCTATAAAGAGGAAGCAACAAAATGAGAGGAAGGAAAAAATCCTAGAAAAAATAAAAGAAGGAGAGAAGAAATTGAGGTCCAAACCAAAGTCTCATGAGATTCTGAGCTCATGAACCATGGAGCTCATGAACCAACAAATAGAATGGAAGATAAAGCAAATGAGACAAAGAACCTTCGAATCAGCGGACAAATGTGGGAAACTTCTGTCATGGCAATTGAAGAAAAGGCAGAAAATGAACACGGTAACCAGTTTAGAAATGGATGGAAAAATTATCCACAAACCTAATGAGATAAACAATTGCTTTCAAAGCTTTTTTAAGAAATTGTATGCACAAGGGCCAATTAATGAACAAGAAATAGAAGAATTCATCAGAAAATACGGCCTACCAAAAATTCCAGAACAAAGTAAAAGGACTCTAAATGAGGAAATAACAGAACAAGAAATAGAGGGTGCCATTCAAAATATGAAATTGGGAAAATCACCAGGACCAGATGGCCTGACGGCTAAATACTACAAGATGCTGAAAGAAGGCTTAATACAACCATTGAAGGAAGTTTGCAATGAAATCCTGAAGGGGAAAAAGGCACCTGAATCGTGGAAAGAGGCTTTTATCTCACTTATACCGAAGACAGAAGCTGAGAAGAACCAGGTTAGAAACTACCGCCCTATATCTTTGCTTAATGTGGATTACAAAATTTTTGCAGACATTTTGGCAAAAAGATTGAAAAGAGTGTTGATAGAGGAGATTCATAAGGACCAAACAGGCTTTCTCCCAGGGAGATATATGTCAGACAATGTGAGGAACATTATAGACATTTTAGAGTTGCTAGATGTTGACATTAACAGGAAAGCAGTCCTGATTTTTGTGGACGCGGAGAAAGCCTTTGACAATATCTGCTGGACTTTTATGGAAAAAAATCTCCAAGGGATGGGGGTAGGCCAAGGTTTTGAAAACGGTATAGGTGCAATATATTCTCAACAAAAGGCCAAGCTAATTGTAAACAATGTGGTTACAGAAGAAATACCCATAGAAAAAGGTACACGGCAGGGATGCCCAATATCCCCTTTGCTTTTTATATCAGTCCTGGAGGTTTTGTTAAACATGATTAGAAAGGACCAGTTGGTTAAAGGAGTTCAGGTCGGAGTTAGACATTACAAGTTAAGAGCATTTGCAGATGACCTAGTATTGACTTTGCAACAGCCAGACACTAGTACTAAAAGAGTATTAGAACTAATTGAAATATTTGGTCGAGTAGCAGGTTTTAAATTGAACAAACAAAAAACGAAAGTGTTGGAAAAAAACTTAACAATGGAAGAAAGAGAGAGTTTTCAGAATGAAACAGGCCTGGAAATAACAAAAAGGGTAAAATACCTGGGGTTAAACTTAACATCCAAGAATGTGAATTTATTTAAGGATAATTATGAAAAAACTTGGGCAGAGGTAAAGAAAGATCTGGAAATATGGTCAAGGTTGAAACTTTCCTTGTTAGGCCGAATTGCTACTATTAAGATGAATGTATTGCCTAGAATGCTGTTTTTATTTCAGACGTTGCAGATTTTGGACAGGATGGATTGTTTCAAGAAGTGGCAGAAAGACATATCAAAATTTGTCTGGCAGGGCAAAAAGCCCAGAATTAAATTTAAGATTTTAACTGATGCAAAGGATAGAGGGGGGTTTGCCCTGCCGGACTTAAGACTTTACTATGAATCGGCAGCTTTCTGCTGGTTGAAACACTGGCTACTTCTTGAGAACACTGACATTTTGGACCTGGAAGGGTACGACAATAGCTTTGGTTGGCATGCATATTTATGGTATGACAAGGTAAAGGTGTACAAAAGTTTTAAAAACCATATTGTGAGGAAAGCATTGTATAATGTTTGGATTAGATATAAAGATCTGCTGGAAAGTAAAACCCCTAGGTGGGTGTCACCAATGGAAGCTAGGGAAGTAAAAAAGCTTAATATGGACTCTAAATGGCCAAAATATCATGAAATTTTAGAATATGATGGTGAAAGGGTGAAGCTTCAGAGTTATGAGAAACTAAAGCCTAAGGTTCGAGATTGGTTGCATTATCATCAGATTAATGAGACATTTAAACAGGACAGAAAAATAGGATTTCAGAAAGAGAAGTCAAAACTAGAAACAGAACTGTTGGAACCCAATACTAAGAACTTATCAAAAATGTATAACTTGCTGTTGAAATGGAATACACAGGATGAAATGGTGAAATCAGCTATGATTAAATGGGCACAAGATATCAGTCATGATATTATGTTTGCTGACTGGGAACAGTTATGGACCACCGGTATCAAATTTACTGCATGTAATGCTTTAAAAGAAAATATTATGAAAATGATCTATCGGTGGTACATGACCCCAGTCAAGCTTGCAAAAATTTACCATTTGCCTAATAATAAATGTTGGAAATGTAATGAGACTGAAGGCACCTTCTACCATCTTTGGTGGACCTGCCCAAGGGTTAAAGCTTTCTGGGAAATGATCTATAATGAAATTAAGAAGGTCCTTAAGTGGACTTTTCCTAAGAAACCAGAGGCTTTCCTTTTGGGCATGGTTGGCCAAGTGGTGTTAAAGAAGGATAGGATTTTTTTTATGTACGCCACTACAGCAGCAAGAATTCTACTGGCAAAGTATTGGAAGACGCAAGAACTACCTACTCTGGAAGAATGGCAAACAAAGGTGATTGACTTTATGGGACTGGCCGAGATGACGGGCAGAATCCGTGACCAGGGGAAAGAGACAGTGGAAGAGGACTGGAAGAAATTTAAAATATATCTTAAGAACAATTGTAAAATTGATGAATGTTAAGATGTCAGGGGGTAAGAGGTAAAGAAATTGCAGCAGTAATCAAAAAAAAAAAAACTAAAGGAACTTTTATGAAAGGGAATTAAGATAATGGACCTAAGGGTTGCTAAAGAATCAATAAACAAGGATGCAGGGATGGGGAGGTATGGGGAAGTCAAAAGAAAGAAGGGTATGAAATGATCAGTTGGAAATTGTGTTGATTTGTGTTGCTTTTGTTATCTGTTTGAAAAAAGAATAAAAATTATTATAAAAAAAAAACAAAAAACAAAGCCTCAGAGTCTAGAGCGACTGTGTTAGCCTTTAGGGCTATTGTTATTGTTTTTAGGTTATTATTTTTGCTGCAGCTGGGCAACACTTCTGGATGTTAGTAGTATAGTACCGAGAAGATGACAGTAGTGCATTGTTAGCATGCAGGTGTCCTTGAAGCATGTCTAGGCTTTAAATGGACTCTGAATGTATTATCATTAGTCAGATTCGTTCAAGTTTTAATGCAAATAACACCTGCTAACCCAGGTGGCCCAACTGATTAATATTTGTTAGAAGTATTAAGACAGTTACATGGTTAATGCATATACCATTAACAAGGCAAGCCTATGGTTATGAAGTTCAATGGGCCTTACCTTCTAGTCAGTAAGTTTAGGATTGTTGTAATTCTATGCACATTTTATTTTGAGGAAACATCACTGAATTTAGTAGGCCTTGTATCTAAGTACACACGCATAGGATTGGGCTGATAGATGGCGACAAGTACAGACCCTGTAGCAGATACATGACTGAAAATTCCAAACTATTCCAAAATTGCTGAGCTTTCTTTAAGAAACCCAACAAAATTGTCAAGCTTTTTTGGGGAACAAATCCAGTTTGGGGAAACCTTTTGAGCAAAATGCTGCCATTTTTACAGGACATGTCAGGAATTTTGCTGACGTATAACATTTCTTCCCTTCACTGGTCACTGTTCCAAACTTTTATGGCCACACTCAAGAAGGGAAAATAGCAAACTGTTCACAAGACTTTATTTTTAACCATGCACACTAAAACTTTAAATAAACCTTTTTCATTTCAAAGTTAGTTACTGATTCTGTTTGATTTTTGTAGCCCCAGCTGACAATTCTTTGCATTTGAGCAGCATTTATGGATCCTTTAAAATAGCTAAAGAATTTTAAACTGTCTTGTGTTGAATGCAGAAATAATCAAGGAATAATCTAAAACATGGAGTGCATGTCAGTTGCTTTGTTTTTCATTAGGACATTTTTTTTTAAAAAAACACCCAATCAATCAAACTTGCAAGTGAAAATGTGCTGCTTTGCATGCACAGACATAGATATGACTTTGAGAAAATCTGAGATCACTCTTGCCAATAGACCCGTTAAATTGGTTTTATCAGTCTGGTTGACTGGAATGTTTGAGTACATACAATAGACTCAAGTGTATTAGGCTGAAAGTCTTTCTAATACACTGCCGAATTAGATATGGCTAAATAGTTTCATTGCAGCCTTCAGCTGCTCTTTCACCCCCCACCCCCATCTTAACATTCCAAAACGAAAATGGTTTGTATGGAAACTTTCATAATATATTTTTTAAATTCAGAATTCCAATGAGCCTCCTTAGAGGCACCACACAGTGTACACTTAGGGGCTGGGCGAATTGCAGAAAGTAGCAGCAGCAGCTAGTTATATAAAGCTAATATTTAAATCAGGCAAGGAGAGAAAACAAGTTGAACTTTCCAAACCATAATGGTATTTCTGTGACTCATTCTGCCCATTTTACCCTTAAATTCTTTTTTTATAAAAAAAATTAGACGCAGGATCATGACTGTTAGTCCAGAACAACAGCGTCAGCCCTGTGCCACATGTCACAAAATGTTGTTGCATACGGAAGATGAATAAGGGAAAACAAAGACAACTGAGGGGAGGGGGAATCTGAAGTGAAACTCTTATTAATATAGAACTGGGCACCACAAAGTCTGGAGGCAACAGAAGAAGAACAATGGCTAACAATCTAAGGAGGCTGAATCCAGCCCAAGTATTGAGGAGCAAACACAGGAGAGAGATATTAATAGGAAAAGTCTGGTATCAACCAGAAACTCCTCTATGGCCCCAGGAATATAGATTTCTTTATTTAGGCATTTGTTTTTGATATAGCACCCCATGGTGATACACAACAAGGAAAATATAATCCGTCAACACCAGGCCCTCCAAGTGTCCCTATTTTCCAGGGACAGTCCTGGATTTACAGAAGCTGACTCGGTTTCTGATTTGATCCCAGAATGTCCCACTTTTCCTTAGAACATCCCTATTTTCATCAGAGAAATGTTGGAGGGTATGGAGTTATGCAAGCTCTGAACCAAAGAGATAAGCAGCTATACAACCTTTAGAAGACATCTGAGGGCAGCCCTGTATAGGGAAGTTTTTAATGTTTAATGTTTCATTATATAATGTATGTTGGAAGCTGCCCAGGTTGTCTGGAGCAGCCCAGTCAGATGGTGGTGTACAAATAATAAAATTATTATTATTATTGAACAGGATGTCTCTATTTTCATTGGAGAAATGTTGGAGGGTATGCAACATGCCACCCATGGTCACAAGAGATCTTTTTCTGGCGCCCTCAAAACTTCTGAGTCCCGACTCACTGCCCCCTCAGTCATGAGTTGCTGTGAGTGGTTTTCCCCCTTTCGCCTGAAAGGTACATAGAGTTGAAGGAGAAGGTTGATAGAGTGGCGCTCTCTCCCACTTCCTCTTTCCGCTCCATGTCCTTTTGAAGGGTCTGATTAATTCTCCTGGAGCCAACTTTCACCTAGATCCCTCGGAAAAGCAACGTATGCAAGGGCTCTTCCATAGTTCTGCTTGGCCCGCCGTTTTCCCCTGGGAAAACCCGCTCTTTACCAGTGAGTCAGAGAAAACATCAGTCAGGTTTTCTGCGGATTGATGTTTGCTCCGATTCAGTGGTAAAGAGCGCCCTTTCCCATGGAAACTCGTGGGGCAAATGGAAAACGGGTTGGACCCATGCCTAGAAAGCATGGGACAAGTAGGCTGACCTGCTGGGAGCCTGAAGGGCCTGCCCTGCTTCTCTCTACCTGGCTTGGGGCGGGGCCTGACAGGCTGCAAAAAGGACTGCTGCTGCTGCTGCTACTGGGCAGAGAGGGCTCCGTTTTTGTTTTTAAAATTGCTTTTGTTTTTTATCTATGTCATTTTAAATTGTGTTTGATATTAATGCTGTATTCTTAGTTTTAGATTTTAGATTTTATGATTTATTCGGAAATTGTTTTCCATTTGGTTGTGTACTTTTTGATGTGTTTTATTTATTTAGAGCCAGTGTGGTGTAGTGGTTAAGAGCTGTAGTCTCGTAATCTGGGGAACCGGGTTCACGTCTCCGCTCCTCCACATGCAGCTGCTGGGTGACCTTGGGCCAGTCGCACTTCTTTGAAGTCTCTCAGCCCCACTCACCTCACAGAGTGTTTGTTGTGGGGGAGGAAGGGAAAGGAGAATGTTAGCCGCTTTGAGACTCCTTAAAGGGAATGAAAGGCGGGATATCAAATCCAAACACTTCTTCTTCTTCTTCTGCTTATGACTTTTGTTATGTTGCTAATTATGTAAATCTTGTCACGTTGTAAGCCGCCTTGAGCATTGTTTTAACTATGGAAAGGCAGCATACAAATAAAATGATGATGATGATGAAGATGGAAAACCTCTTGAATGTGTGCTTTTCGGGTGCAGGAATAGTGAAATGTGGATGAGCTGTGTGTGTGTGTGTGTGTGTGTACACTTTCTGTCTCTTGGTGGAGGTGGGAAGGAGGAGAGAAGTGATCAAGAGGGGTTTGGCATGGGGTTGGCACTTGGGCCAAAAAAGGTTGACAGCCTCCACTTGAAAGAATATTAGAATCTTTTTAAAAAATAAAAAAAAAATGCAGTTGCATTTGGGGGACAAATCAACACAATACCAACTCTGGAACCAAACATCGGCAGAGGGCTGAGAATGTGGATTATCTGTTCAGATAGATCCTATTTTGTCCCTAATCACTGGCCCAGTTTGGGTGCTTTTGACCCCAGAGGTGTCTTAAGGAATTAGGTATGCTTGAGGAATTTGATCTTTGCCAATCCCTATGCAAGAATGAAATGATCATCACCTCTTAGATTAATGTGTGAATTGGAACCTAGAATTTATGCACCTCTTCAAATACTATGACTCTTATTGGCAGTTTCATTGCATCAAAATACAGATTGAAATATGTATTTTGAGAGAAAATAAGCATTTAAATACATATTCCAAGGAAAAACAGACATTTAGTTAATGGATACTCTGATTCCACACCACCCCCTCATAAAATAAGTAATGTGGAAATAGAATGGGATGGACTTACAGTTAAAAACATGAGAAAATGACTTTGATTTGAAACAGTCAGATTTGTTTATTTTTATTTATAAGGAATCCTTCTGTCATGTATGATCTAGTTGAGATTCCAGCATTGCAAGGAGTTGGACTTGATGATACGCGGGGTCCCTTCCAAGACTACAATTCTATGATTCTATCTCCTGAGACTCATAGTCACCCCTTCCTGTTTTTCCTTACCAAGCTGGAATCTCTGTTTAGTGTACCAGACCCTTAGTGTCACAAGAAACATGTGAAATGATGATTTGTTTGTGACCAGATTATGTAAAATGTAATTAGTATGAACTGAAAAAGAAACCTTGGTCAAAATTACCGACAGTATCCAATTCAATTGTTCCGTTAGTGGAAGGATTTATGCTTGTACAAATGAAACTTCTAATGTCCTCTCCCTGTGTGCACCCTCCCCAAATCTGCTCTGGAGGGATGGGAAATGCCTAGAACAGATTTAGGGTACATGGAGGGAAGGGAAAGGCAGGGGTGAAGGAAGGGGGGCGGGCGGGCCACCCCTGTTGCCATCATGGAGGGGAGTGACAAATTATCAAGGAACAATTACTGCCCTACAGGGATGCAGGTGGTGCTGTGGTCTAAACCACAGAGCCTAGGACTTGCTGATCAGGTCGGCGGTTCGCATCCCCGCGACGGGGTGAGCTCCCGTTGCTCGGTCCCTGCTCCTGCCAACCTAGCAGTTCGGAAGCATGTCAAAGTGCAAGTAGATAAATAGGTGCCACTCCGGCGGGAAGGTAAACAGCATTTCCAAGCGCTGCTCTGGTTTGCCAGAAGCGGCTTAGTCATGCTGGCCACATGACCCGGAAGCTGTGCGCCGGTTCCCTCAGCCAATAAAATGAGATGAGCGATGCAACCCCAGAGTCGGCCACGACTGGACCTAATGGTCAGGGGTCCCTTTACCTTTACCTTAGGGCAATTCATAAAAAACATTTTTTTTTAAAAAAAATGTCTGCTCCAAAGGTCTTATCTTTCTACACTAGGGATTATATAGTTCATAGATATCAGTTAATATCTTGACCCTCCTCCACCAAAATAGCTGTTTACTCGGCCGTTTTCCTATGTCGTGAAGGCTGAAATTTCAATTCAGTGGAGCAGGGTCAAGATATTAACTGATATGCATGAAATCTCAGATATAGTTATATAGTCCCTAGTTTAGTAAGATAAGACCTTTGGAGAAAGCATTTTTTTTTAAAAAAAGTTTTTTATGAACCACCCTACTGCCCTGCCCTCCGCTGGGCTTCCCGCCTCCACTTTGTCTCCGTTGTTGTGTCTTTATCTGTGTCCTGGCTGAGGGGAAAAACAGAAGATGGATGGCCATCGGTCAAGGATGGTCTAGTTGAGATTCCTGCATTGCCTCAGGGGTTTGGCTAGATGACCCTCAGGGGTCCCTCCCAACTCTACAATTCTCTGGTGCAGGCTTGTGCAGAGTTTTAGGTACAAGTTGGATGCAAGGGGTGCATAGGATTGCAGCCCATCTTATGCACCGTCGGCTCAGGAATAAGTCCCACTGGTCATGATGAGACTAGATTGCTGCTGTGCAGTCCTGTTTTTTAAATAAATGTTTTCCTTTTCAGATAATACAGAGCATGGTGAAATCACAATATATAAAACCTCCCCTTCAGTAGTTTCAAGCACTACTACAGGTTCCACATAATATCTGTACTGCATTGTTTACTGTGACAGCACCTGCACTTTGGAACTCCCCGCCTATTGCAACAAAGAATGTGCCTTTGCTAGACTCTTTCTGGGCACCTGCTGAAAGCATTCTTCTTTAGGCAAGCATACCTAGATGCTTAGGAAGTTGAAGTAATTTAAATTTTAATATTTTAGCTTTTGTATGTTTTAAGGTAGGATTGTTAATTTTTCTTGATATTACTGCTGTGGTGTTTTTTGTTTTTTGTTTTGGTAAACCACTTTGCAGGTTTTTAAAAATAAATTTTATTAAATAAATAAACAATAAATATAAATAAAATAATGCAAGTCAAAACACAATCCATCCTGTAGATTTAAGTAGCGGTACCTTTTCATAGTCGCCTACTGTACTTGTTATCAGAGGCCCAGAATCCACATTCCTTTGTAAGAAAATATGAAATAACGTAAAACCATTTTTGCAGGCAAAAAAACAAAAAACAAAATTAAAAATCAATGTGGGAGGGGGTTGACAAGAAATTTTCAGCACCAGGTACCACCTGACCTTCCTACACCTCTGGGAAAAGGAAGAACATTCAATTGCACAAGCAGAAATCCTTGCACTGATGGAACATTCATGTTATATTACTTTGGACTCAACCTTATACATTGGTGGTATCACACCCCTGTTAAATGTTTCCAACCATCTCTGATTATTGTTGAAGCTGCAGGTCTGCTAGAAATACTTTTGCATATGAATGCAGGTAGCATGACATGATTAAAGATTTTTTTTGAACAAAATCAAGGAACAGAAATAACAAATTTACATCTAGACACCTTAACAATGCAATTAAGTAATGCAGGATACTAGGTTCCTCAAACTTCTTTTGTTTTGATCTCTTGTATGTTGATAATGTGGGTAGGGGGAGGAGGAAAACAGATATACTATCAAAGGACCTCTGAAAATGGGAAATCTGGGACATAATGATAAATAAAGTAACAAGGTATAAGCATTTATAGGTTGGAAGGATCTATTCAATTGACACCTTCAGAAAAAAATGGTTACCATTTTTATTAGGCTAGTATCAATATAAAACAGATGAGGCAGTGATTGTGGATGTGCTAATATAATTAAATGGATCTATACATGATTATTGTGCATTATATAATGGGAAGAACCAAATAAAACATTTCCCCCGTTTAAATTAAATGTTTTTATTTCATTGCTTGTAACAACACTAAATAACAATACAATACAGAGCAGCCATACAATTCATATCATTATCAACTGCATCTTTCATTGGTCCCATCTAGTGGTCATGTAGAAGAATAAAAATAAAGTGTCAATTATGATGTAAGTAACTTAGCTATAGGTTCATAAGAAAATAAGTATGGTGTAGAATTTACACCTGGAGATCCCTACATAATGTTCCATGTGTTGTGGGTGGCCTCAGCATGTTATACCATGTATGTGCTGCTCCCCAAAGTGACAGGGAAACCCTATGAGGAAGGAAAAACAAAACAGGACTGAACCCAACCAAGTAGTCATAGCAAAAATCCCTTTTTGGCCTGTTGGTGAACCAAAGACTGATGCAGATCTGGAGCAATTCCTTCAAACATGTGCAACACAAACCCTTCACACAGAATAGGTAAATAGGAAAATCCACCCCATTTTAGATCCCTTTGGAAAAAGCCTTCTTCCAGGTCTGGAGGCACCATGGGACTTGACAATCAAGGGCCAACCTTTGAACTGGACGATCTTTGTGTTACACTCCTTGATGCAAAACTCAGCCCCTTGCAACCTTTTAGAGCAAAACTCAGTACATTCGCTGAGTCCTACAAATTCTGGTGTTTTTAAAAAAAATACATTTCAGAAGTATTATTGATTTACATATTTATGTATGTTTAAGAGGGGAAGAGACCCTGTGTTTTGAGAGTAGGGAGGTAATCTGTTGCACATTTATTTGGGAGTCATCTAAAATATATCCACCCAATTCCTTAATTTAGCCTACTGTTGATTTCGGTCTTTTGCAGTTTGAAGAAGTAATGGCAATTTAAGGATCTGGTGCAGGTGGGCTGTAATTCACCATATATTTTGTTAAACAAGACCAAATATGTGAAACAAAATACACCAGATTCATGCATCCAGAGGACTGGGACTAAAATATACAGTGTCAGACTGCTTAAAACTGGCTTATAGAACTTCAAAATGCAGGTTATTAAGACAAATCTATGCTACTAGCCCACAAGTCCTCCACAAGCTGTCATTTAAGCCTAAATGAATTGAGTTTTATTTACCTAGCTAAAATTTTATCAAATAACTTTTTCAGGATTTACACTACTCCTTCTGTTCCTGAACCTTGGCTTTCCAGATTACTGAATTTTTATTTGATTTTGAACGCACTTTAAATGCACTAAGACCCACCCACCCATGTCAATCGCTGGTGGCCATAAGATGGTGCTTAGAGATTCCTCTCGGCCAGAGGTTACCCCATCAATGGCAGGGTGTGAAAAGTGCTGAAATGGAGCATTTCATAGTTGCAACACCAGCAACTTTGGATCCAAAGTCCCATGGGTCCAACTCCCTCAGCTACACCAGCCTGGAGCTGGAAAACGCGGGGGAAATCATTCTCTCTTCTTCCCTGGTTGGCACAAGCTGGAAGAGCTTTGGGTGCAGCTTTGAATCCTCTGCTTTGCACTTCCCTGGCCTTTTGTTCAAATTGCGCTGTTAGAATCTGTCGAGCTACCGCTGCTCTGAGTTGAAACTTGCCTGGCAACAAGGATGTGATCTTGTAATCCACGCCCATGGATGTCCAAATCCATGTGACATCAGCTGCAGGTTCAAAGGTTAATTAAGAGGTTAACTTAGTCTTAGTTTCCAGCTCCTCAAAAATGTTTCCCAATGTGTTCTTGCATCCCTTTATATTTCCCTGTCAAGCCTAACTTTCTGGAGTTATGCATCTTTGTGGTTGAATCTTGGCAGAAGAGGTGCTAGCTGTCAGCTTTGACACATTCGTATTGCACAATTTATCTATGTGGCATAAATAAACTCATTTGGAGGGGTTGGGGAAGAGCAGCATCATGGTGACAATGTCGTCTCCCATCCAACACACATTCATTCAAACATATGTAGATAGTTAGGTCCCATATCGCTGTAGGCATGTTTCTCTTTCTCCCTCACACACACATTACACAAAGTGCATAAGTCAGGGAGGACCCTTCCAACTCAACTGCTCATCCCATGTGTTTATATAGCCCTCTTAGAATTTGATTCTACGACAAGATTATGAATAAATCTAAATGCATTGCCTTATTAGAGCACTGGAAAAGAGGAGATTGGATTTGGAAGTCATCCATTTTTTCTGATGAAGAGTACCAAGGATAGCTGTTTAGCACAGGGGGGCTTTTGTCGTTGCAGCATGTTGCAAGATAGACCTTAGAAATCAGTACAGTGGTACCTCAGGTTAAGTACTTAATTCGTTCCAGAGGTCCGTACTTAACCTGAAACTGTTCTTAACCTGAAGCACCACTTTAGCTAATGGGGCCTCCTGCTGCCGCTGCGCTGCCAGAGCACAATTTCTGGTCTCATCCTGAAGAACAGTTTCAGGTTAAGTACGGGCCTCCGGAACGAATTAAGTACTTAACCCGAGGTACCACTGTACCATGTGCATTCAGATGATAGACCTTTTTGTGCATGTTCTGAGTCCTCACTCATTTAAATGGGGGACGTTGATACACACATGCAAAGGAACCTGTGTGTAGTTTGGCTCAGTCTCTACTATGGAAATTGGAAATGGGGGAAGTCTATGAGCTCTTGATCTGGAACCCATCACTGCATCAGTGCACCTGGATAGGGATGTTTGCATAGAGGAATTTCAAATGATTATCCACTTAGCTATATGGCTTCACACCAAAAGATATACATATAGTTGGTCTCCATATATTTTGGACTTAAAATGTGGAGTTTTGAAGGTCATTCTTCAAAGATTAGTTGTACGTTGCTGATATGGTACACTTCAACAGTTACTTTAGGAAAGCTCTACTTTGTTTTTTTTAAAAAAAGGTTTTGGTTATTTTATTTTTTTGTACATTGTGTTTCCCTGTGACTCATATCTACTTCACATGTTTCCCTCCTCCCAATACAGCCAATGATTTAGAATCCATAAAGCAAAATTGATATAAATCTGTCAGTAAATCATGGGGCATGCTTGGAGCTATTGAAGTCCTACACTATTAACGTTGTCCTTTCCTATGAAACTGCTTTCCCCAGAGAGTCCCTCCCTAAAACAGACTCTTCTGTTCATCCTTCCCAGGCCAATTCAATTGCTCAACCCCATAGGTAAGCTTCTTTCCAGCCCTCCAGGATGGACTCTTGTCTGCCGTTCCACTGCTGAGTTCTTGATGTCTTTGCCAAGTGAATCAACCCAGCCCACACCAGGAGGCAACTGTTGACACCAAATTGCTCTATAAAACACCATTACCTGATTTTCTCCTTCTGAGTCACTGTGGCTCTGGGCCCCCACATTGTGGGCTCAAGATCCCTAAAGGACCTACCACAAAACATGCCTTTAATAAATTTTTCTTTATTTAATCACTCTATTTACAGCCAAAATGTGCTGCTTCCCTATGCAGCTGGCTGGCTGACAGAAATTTTTCCACCTTTATCTTACTGTGAAACAGTATTCTTTCAGATGTACACACGTCCTTGCTACACCATCAGAATGCTAAGAATATTTTATTTTATTTTATTTTAGAATGGTTACCGGATTGATGATGCTAACAACTTTGTGAAAGAGCAATGGACATCTATGTATTAGGGGGGATTCAAACAATTTTTGTATTCGTTGTTTTTTAAAAAATCAAGTGACTATTGCAATTGCCACACAGTCAGAACTTTCGAAGCTTTCATTAGATAGCAAATGACCTCAAGACAGACTTAATCTCTTAAGAGATTCTGCTAATGGGCAGCATATTCTCTGAATCCAGTCTTGATGAACATGCAGTTTTAAATTAGAACTATTATTCTGTTTCTTAGCTCAACTGCAGCTCAACTCACCCTTGTAAGCATTACTTCTGCTTACTGTGAATATTATGCTGAACACTACATTTAATAATCTAGGTCTCAGTTGACTCATTCTAGAGCTAAGTACCTCAAAACAATTATCTTAATTTGGCTTTTTGTTGCCTATTGTCAAAGAGATGGCAGAAAGTGTTGCAAAATTAGGATCCAGATCGTAACACTGATGTACCACCCACCTCAACAGCTAGTAACGAAAGCTCAAAAGTATAGGGATTTATGGTTTTCTGGGAGTAGCTGACTCCCATCTCTTAACTTGAGGACTACCCGAAGATATCTACCTGACACATGGGGTGACTGATGCAATCAGATAAGGGAGCATTTTGTTTCTGCTCTACTAACTGGAAACTACTCCAGGTCATGCACGTTGCTGCTGCTTAATGACTACTCTGTGGCCTTTAAGAAAATTAGCAACATATCTGATAGGCTTCTACTTTGCAGAACTTGCACTCAGTTAGGTGCCAAAAGACTAATCAGCAAAGCCAGGGAGTTGCACCTATGACTTTAATGGCTTTCTCCACCCAAAGGGCGAGTCCACATTTATGCACCAGAGGTGTACTTTCAAAAGCATCCCTAGAGTGGTTGCCTGCCTTGTGAGTAAGAAAATTGCTTTTCCTTCTGAGTCACGAGCCTGGCAACTGTCATGAGTACTAACAAGCAAAGCACCATGCTTTTTTCCTTAGTAGTATAGAGCTGAAAACATATGAATTCTAGCAAGAGAATCAAGAAAACTCATCATCACAAGCCAGAATTACTGCTTCCTTTTATGAAAGTGCTGTCTTCCCTTTTGATCTGCCTCTTCTTACTTTGAGAACATGTACATACAGTTCTCAAAAAAGCAGGCTATTTCACTTGTGATTACCAGTTCAACCCTATTATCTCTATGGTCACACTCACCCTTCCTTAGATACATCACATGGGATGGACCTCTTTGGACATAGGATGGACCTATGTGGACTGAGCTTTAAATGACAGATCCAGTATGGAGCTACAACACCTCTTGACAGTCATTGTTGTTGCTCAGTGTGCATGAAAACATGAGATGGTTAATCTTTTATTCTGGCTTAACCTGAGGTCCCAGCAAGTGAAAATTGATGAAATATGCCTGTTCCACTTTCACTCATTGCTCCCAAACATCAGGGTTGCTTCCCGCTCAGTTGGGAGAGCACACATTTTGTGTATAGGTGGTCTCAGGTTTCAATCACTGATCTTTCAAAAAAAGAGGACTGGGAAAATGACCTATCTGTGATCAGGAGAGCTGTGGGTCAGTGATGACCACAGGCAACCAAAATGGCACTATCCAGATATTGTGGGCTACAGTTTCCAACATCGCTGGTCATTGGGCCACACTTGCTGGGGCCAATGAAAGCAATGATTTGCAATATCTAGGGGGGCACCATGCTGGCTAGACAATTCTGGTGCAGGCAACACTGAGCCAGATGGACCAGTGGTCAGACAGGGCATAAGGAAGCGTCCTGTGTTCTACCTTGACTTCTAGTAGAGCTGCATACAATTGCCACTTATGGTTTCCCCATAAGAATTAATCCAGTGGGATAGGGCAGTTGCTTATTAAAGTTGATGTGAGGAGTAGAGCCAAGTGCAACCTGACATTTGAAGATATACGGATTTGGGGGAGTTATTGTGAACTGTGGGACAAAAGGAACTCTTTCCCCTGACATGCTGGATACTGATATTCAGGTCCTTTTCTCTTTCCGTTTTTTAAATTTCTTTTTAAGAAGGAGTGTTCAATGGTCTGCTTTACCAGCAACCTGAAATATACAGTATATGTTTCAATATGCAACTGTAGCTGCCAGGATTCTGTTAGCACAAAATTGGAAAACCCCAAATTTGAATATATGGATTTGGCAAAAATGACGCAGAACATCAGACAGCAGCAAAAAGGTACAAAGCTTATTGATGATTGGACCAAATTCATAACATATATGGAAACAAATTCTAGAGATGTAAAAATCACAGTAGGTTTAATATGACCCTTGCGATGTGTAGACGATATAAAATGAAAAACTGCAGAATGGATTTAATATTTACATAACCCAAAACCAAGATGGAGGGAAGTCAACCGTTATTTGTTGTTAATTAATGTTTGTCTTCTGGTTTGTTCATGTGTTTTGTATTGGTTGATGTTTTCTTTTTTCTTTGGTGTGTGTTGTTTATTTTTGTTTTTCTTTTTTTGTGATTTGGTTATAGAAAATGAATAAAAATATGTCAAAAAGAAATATACAGTATAGGAAAACTACTGCTCTTTGATCTGGCTGAATGTATAAATCAGACCTAGGCTGATGCAGAGGGTCTTTTTTGCTGTCCCTTTGCAAAGCCAAGTGGATGGAATCTTGCATGGGAATTCTCTCTGGGAGCATGGAGATAGGTGGGACTATTCCAACCGTTTGGTATGTATACATATACATTTATTGTATACATATATTAGGGATACCATTAGTACTTCTAAGTGCACTTTGCTTTGAACTTGAAGTGGAACTTACAGCCCAATCTGAACCCTGTTTCCTCGGAAGTCAGTTTCATTGATTGTAGTGGGGTCTACTTCTAAATAACTGTGCTTAGCATTGCAGTTTCTTTCTCATTACCGGGACTTTTGAACACCACAGAACAGGAAGGGTGGGGGGAATTAACTGACTATATAATTGAAATAGATGGCTGCTTCTTCTCCCATTCCCCTTGTCTTTCTTCCTTTTTAGAAAGAACCTAATGCTAGAATAAGTTGCATGCACAGCATTAAGTGTACAATCATAATACATGACAAAGCAGCAAAATTCCTGACTGTGTCAATCATTGTAGCACCACATATATTCATTTTATTCCACTGGGAGAAGCCCAGCTTTCGAGTGAGAAATCAGATGGATAATGCAGCTATGTGGAAAACATCCAATGCACGAAGGAACCACTGTTTGATTAACTGGATATTGAGTGATACAGAAAACAATATGAAACTGAGGTTGAGCTTCCTGGTTTAATTGGTGTTTTTGGGGACTGCCAAAGGAACAGTCTTCACATTCCAGCCACTAGTCACTCTCAAATCATTTCTTAAATTTTGAAGTTACCTGGAACAGAGCTGGTTTGCTTTGCGGCAATGACATTCTGAAGGCGCAGCAAAGTATGTGACAGAAACAAAACTGAGTTAAGGAGGTGATGTTTAGTGTCTCTCTGGGCTCTATGGGCTGGCGTCTTGCCAAAGCTAAGCCTAAATAGGTTATTCCTTGTTTAGTATCACAAAAAAGTTTCTCTACATTATTGCTCTATGCTGCCACCATAAGCCATTTTCTTTGGGTGATAGGGTAACTCCTACCAGCAGTATTATGGGGGCCACTTTCCTATGGCTTCCTGTCCATTGGTACCATTTGTATCCAGGAACCAAGTGGATGGGTTCAAGGAAAGAGCTCATTTCCCCTCGGTTCTCATCCTTCCTGGTTGGGTGATGATGGAAAGGAATTATAAAACTGCCACCACTCACATGATTTCCTGGCTACAAGTGGATATTAAGTGGAACATAGGGAGCTGCCTTAGGCTTATACTGAGCCAGACCATTGGTCCACCCAATACAGTTTTGTCAATGCTGACTAGTAGTGGCTCTGCAGCATTTCAGCCCTATTTACAGATGACAGGGATTGAACCAGGGACCTTATGCATGGAAGGCAGAAGCACTACTACTGAGCTAATGCCCTTCTCCAGCAGAGAAGACCCAGGAAGGCAGCTCCCCTTTCTCTGCTGATAGCATATGAATCACTAGTGAGTCCTACTAATTTGGACTTATTTCCACATGAGTATGCATGGGGGTGGTGCTTCAGTTTCTAGTGGGTTGAGCAGCTGAGCTCTTATACTTTTACAGAATATATTTATTTAAAACCTTTATATTCTGCCCTTTCTTATAGAAAACACCTTAATAAACAAATTATTTTATAAAAACCTGAAAAAGCATTCCTTGTTCAGAAGACAGAATTTCATCCGGTGCAGGCTGTTATGTAGGAGTGAGAAAAAGCGTCACTTGCTGAAATTATACCTGTTTTCTTGTCTTTGTTTCTCAGCACCTTAATGCCTAAGGGCCAAGTGGGCTATCAGCTGACTCACTGTAACAAATTTGCTAAATAATAATAATAAAATGTAAATAGCAACCACCGTAGGAGGAGTAACATATGAATTATAGGAGGTGGGGAGAGGGTTAATCATTTTGCTCTCTTCACTGCAGTCCTGGTGACCCCCCCTCCCCAAAGCTGCTATTTGCATTGAACAGGATCCCCTTATTGGTGCTCCAGTATAGTACTCCAAGGGCCATTAGTCCAACCTTCTGCAATCCAGGAATCACAGAAGTCATGCCATGCTGCCCCCATGACCCCCATTTGTGTGTCCCTTCCTCTCTTTTCAGTTCCCACCACCCATGGCTGAAAGCTGCCAACATTAACCCAGCCATAGGGGTGGGGGTGGAAGGGTTAAACAATCCCCTCTCACCCTCATGGTCTGAATGCTGCTCCCTCCCCCCCCCCCCGGCTGCTACTTACATTTCTAAAACGTGCACATCAGAAAGTTAATGTCATGTCTAATTTGGTGCTAATTTGGTGCAGTGACATAATAAGTAATATTTTAAACAAAAGTGAAAAAAAGAATATTGGAAAGAATCAAATTCGGAATAGCTTTCAACTGTTTAGCTAATGCTTTCTAAACATGTTTAAATGAGCTAGCTCATTGTGCAAGATGTAGCTTGTTTGGAAATGATATAAAGATCTGTATACTGAAATATATTCAGATCAGCTCCAAGGGTCACAGAAGCTGATAAATTAACATGCTATATGAATGATGTCATACTTCTCTTAGTTGCATCTCTTTATACTTACACATTTCAACAATTTTTCTTCTTCCAGATTATGAGATCCTAACATGTATTCCTCCCTGCTCTCCCAGCTTCTTTAGTTCTGCAGAAAGCTCACGTTTGCTATCATCTCTCAGATCAATAGGGGTGGTCTCAAAATGAGATATACATTTTGGTTCAAGTTTTGAATAATGAAGGTGTCTAGGTCTGACAGATATGCATCAAATATTCAAGCATCAGCAATTTTAATAGAAAAAATATATAATGGACACATTCTTGTTTAGGCACATGATTCCACTGAGATATTATAGATAGATAGACAGACAGACAGATAGTATATGTATATATACACATACACACCAGAGTCCATAAATGTACTTCATGATGGTGGATGGCTTTACATGGATCCAATGGTAAACTGGATCTAGGCTGGAAATTTGTTCCACAGACGCAACTGTATAATTTTGTGCATGATTTGATCTCGATCATTTTATTGGCATACACATAATCCTCAAAGCATCAGCATTCTACTTTATGAAATAAAGTCATGCTTGTGGGTGGGGTGTGAAATGTAGGAAATCTAGAAAATAAAAAGATAGGTCTGCACTGGGTCTAGCCTTTGGTACTGAGAGAGTGAAGTCTTTTCTTATTCATAGACTAGAAAAATGCCTAGGTCTATTCCATTAAGACTCTGCTTTCTTCTCAGTTGGAGGGCCCACATTTTCCATTGCCCTCTAGAATTTCTGGGATCTTCTGATCTCGCTTGCTGCCCATGACACTGCAAAGACCCCAAGGGCAGCTGCTGCTATGGGGCAGAGCAACCCTCACAACAGGTGTCGCTAAAGCTTACCTGGATGATGGTGGGGAAATGTATGGTGAGGTCGGGATGCACTGGCAGAGCCAATCTGGTGCTCCTGCTGCTGTGCCCATGCAGGCCTGATCTTTGCTGCTGTACAATGCCACATCCCTATCTAGGTGCCAGTGTTGGAAGACCGACTCCACCCATCCCACCACACAGGTAGCTACTGAAAGACACAGCGAAATGTTTACCCTGTAGAACCAGAGCCTGCGTAAAATACAGTGGTACCTCCGGTTAAGTACTTAATTCGTTCCGGAGGTCCGTACTTAACCTGAAACTGTTCTTAACCTGAAGCACCACTTCAGCTAATGGAGCCTCCTGCTGCTGTCACGCCGGCGGAGCATGATTTCTGTTCTCACCCTGAAGCAAAGTTCTTAACCCGAGGTACGATTTATGGGTTAGCGGAGTCCGTAACCTGAAGCGTATGTAACCCGAGGTACCACTGTACTTTGCCCTATGAGCGAGCAGACTCTGCATTTTGGATTAGGCTCCCCGTGTTTGAAACCCACAGCATGCCAGCCTTAATATTGGCCCTTGCCCCTTTGCTTCCCATTGCCTGAATGCCTGCACTGCTCTTCAATGCCTTATGCATCATGGTTCTGATAGCAGGATTGAGACAGCCTTGCAGAGCTTGACAGACCCCCTGAATTCCAAAGGCTTTAGAGAAGAAGCTTAGACTTTGTAAACCCAAGGTTGTCTCAGTACTGCTCTAAGGAATTAATGCACAGTTCATAAGAATATACAAAGTTGCCTTACACCAGGTCCATCAAGCTCAGTATTGTCTTCCATGGAGGTAGGGTTTCCCCAGCCTTACCTGAACCTGCTAGAGATCAGAAATGGGATCTCTGCAGACGAAGCATATTCTCTTCCATTGATCTATAGCCTTTCCCAACCATTGCCAGTTGTGTCCCTCACATTCCTTGGTGTCTAAAAGTGGGGAAGGGGTTTAAGTGATGTTCCTCCAGCTCACCTGTGTCAAGTACCATGTCTAACTCATCCTGAGTTAGGGAAGCGGCACGTAGTACCCCAAGTTCACTCTTGCCAAGCTCTGCAGACTTATTTTCATCTTAGGGTTGTAAGCAAAGGAGGTGTTCTCTCTTGCCCTCCAGAGAGATGGCTACCAACCCAGAGTTGGGCTCTGTCCTAATCAAGTCAAAAAGAAGGAGGAAGGCGTTTGGTAGGGCACCTGCCTTGTGTGCAGGACAGCCCCAACTTCAGTCCCTGACATTTCCAGGCAGAGCTGGGAAGGCTTCTTCTGGAGACCCCAGAGAGCTGCTACCAATCAGTGTAGACAATACTGAGCTCATTGGCCCAATGGTCCAACTTGGTATAAGGCAGCTTCCTCTGAAACTTTCCCAAATATACAACCAAGTGAGCATCCCATCAGTGTGGAAACCAATAACCTAAAATAGACAGCGGCTTCTACCAAAAGGAAAGAAAGAAAGAAAGAAAAAGTCCCATGTCATAATGTATAGTTTCCTTTCTTCAGATGATTTTAAAGATAATTGAATATGACCAGTATATGAGCATTTGGGCAAGTCTAAGCCTAAGGAACAGGTCTTTACAGAGAGTGTGTTTGGACAAGAGTGAACAACTCCCAGGGGATGTAAAAAGCCCCTTCTCTCGTTGTTATCTGTTTATAAATTATGAGTAGACTCCAGCTTCCAAGCACAGAAATCCCCTTTTGCATGCAGGTGGACTGCGGCAAATGCTACTGATGGCAACTGCATTCCTGTACTTGAGGAAACCTGAATGCCTGTTCTGTTCAGGTTCTGCTCCTTCAGCCCCTTCTCTCCCCCTCCCCCCCCCCCCACCACTGCCACCCCAAAGTGAATGTGAATACCTAGGAGCTGCCAAAGCCTTCACATTGTAATGGGGTTGGCAAGTTGCTCTTGCCATACTTAGCGTGATCCCACAGTGTGGCATGTCTTCAGGATTTTGGAGATTTGGGATGTGAAATTCATTTTCATTGCTTTAATTCACTAATCTGAGACTAAAAGGGTGTATTGGACATGCTGTGCTGAAAGCAATTGTGCATTTGTCCCCCAGGAGAATTCAGCTGCATGTGAAACTGAGCCCTGGCCAGGAAAGTTTGGATACAAGGAAATAGAAAAAGGCGATTTCCCTCCTTGCTCTTCTTCCAGACTGAAGGATTAATATCAATCTATTTTATATAGCCAACCAATGAGCACCATACCTAATGCTATTTTGCAGTCCAAACGGCCTGGGAAGACAGAGATGGAGAGCCCTTCCCTGGCTGGACTCTTGAAAGTCTACGAAGCTGATTCGGGAGCCTCTGTGTGGGCTGAACATTGTGAGAGAGACATAAGAACATAAAGACAGTGTGTGGTGTAGTGGTTAGAGTGTTGGACTAGCACCTGGGTGATCAGGGTTCAAATCCTCACTTGGGTCATGAAACTCACTGGGTGACTTTGGGCCAGTCACTCACTCTCAGCCTAACGTACGTCACAGGGTTGCTGTGAGATTAAATGAAGAGAGTGGAGAACAATGTACGCCAAGTAGAGCTGTTGGAGGAAAGGTGGGATATAGATGTAATAGATAGATAGATGATAGATAGATGGATGATACAGATAGCAAAGTTATGCTGTCCCATCCCTTGAATGTACCTTGGGTTGAAGTTGCTTCAGGTTGAGCATTTTCAGGTTGTGCTCTGCGGCGACCTGGAAGTAATGGAGCGCATTACTTCCGGGTTTCGCAGGTCGCGCATGCTCAGACGCTCAAAATTACATCACGCACATGCGCGGACGCGGCAAATCGTGACCCGTGCATGCGCAGATGCGGGTTACGTTCACTTCAGGATGTGAAGGGGGCTCTGGAACGGATCCTGTTCGCATCCAGAGGTACGACTGTATAGTATTTTCAAAAGGGTTTCATTGCCCCCCTCCAATGGTTAATTAATGTTTCAACTCAGGCTTAAATAGGGATGGGTCAATTTCAGTTTTTCTTACCCTACCTCAGTCAGTTTCAAGTTCAATTTTCCACATCTCCACATCAGTCTGCAATTTTTCGTTTTGGGGAAAATGCCCTCATGAAAATTCACCAGCTTTTTCATGCGAATTTCTGCCTGCCAATATTTGTGTGCAATTTTGCCCAGTATACATGCTTTGCAAAGCAATTCCCCCTAATGACCTTTGATAGGTCATTTCCACAGAGGCGTACATTTCTATGAAGAAGAAGAAGAAGAGTTTGGATTTGATATCCCGCCTTTCACTCCCCTTCAGGAGTCTCAAAGCGGCTAACATTCTCCTTTCCCTTCCTCCCCCACAACAAACACTCTGTGAGGTGAGTGGGGCTGAGAGACTTCAAAGAAGTGTGACTGGCCCAAGGTCGCCCAACAGCTGCATGTGGAGGAGCGGAGACTCGAACCCGGTTCCCCAGATTACAAGACTACCGCTCTTAACCACTACACCACACTGGCTCTCAAATGAACATTTGATACCCCAGTACATACATTTTTGTACACATTCGTTGGCTGGAGAGGAGAATTGCAACATTTGGAGAAGTGCGAATTTTGAAGGATGGCTGCATTTTGGTTCACACACTGCATTAGAAAGTGCAAATTAAGTAAGTTCATATTTAAATACAAAAGGAATTGAATTTCCCTCCATCCCTAGACTTAAGGCTAGGATCCAAATGGGAACACATGTAGCAGCTGAGTGCACAGCCAACATCTCACAAGAGACTTCTGCTCAGCAGCTTTCCAAGGAAAACCTTGGGAGAATTGGGTGGAGGAATAGTCTCTGTGCAGTGGGTTGTATTAAAAATGCTTATACATATCACAGCCTTGGAGGACTCAGAAGAACTCTTTGGTGGTTGTGTGAGCTTCCAGACAGAGAACTCTAAGGTCACATCCAGGATCCTTAACAAACAACAACTCCCAGGATTCTTTGGTGGAAGCCATGTGCTCTAAATGTATGATGTGGAATGACTTGAGTTCATGGAGGAAGGCTGTCCCAGGTGGCCCTCTGGGTCTTTGTCAAAGTTAATGTGAAAGGAGTTTTGGCAGTTAAAGATCTGAGAGACCATAAGTTCCAGAAATGATTCACCTGGCAAAGTGTTTGCAGGGAGTTCACTGGGATCTACAACAGTGAACACAACAAAGTGGAAAAGAGTTGTCTTGGTATAGTGTTGTCTTGGTTGTTCCACGGTCAGGTGACAACGGAGAGGACTTTTTCTGTGGCAGACCCCAAGTTGTGGACCTTCCTGCTCACAGAGGTGCCCCTGGTGCCTTCATTGTACACCTTTTGTTGTATGCTGAAGACACATCTCTTTACCCTGGCTGTTGACACTTGAGATATATATTTTAGGACCCACTCATGATTTTAAGTTGTTTTAAACTGTTTTTAACACTGTATTTAAAGTTGCTGTAAACCAGGCATAGGCAAGCTCTGGCCCTCCAGATGTTTGGGACTACAATTCCCATCATCCCTAGCTAACAGGACCAGTGGTCAGGGATGATGGGAACTGTAGTCCCAAACATCCGGAGGGCGGAGTTTGCCTATATGCCTGCTGTAAACTACCATGGACCTTGTGGTGAAGTGAGAGCTTATAATAAAAATCATCATCATCACTATCCAAGGCCCAATCAATTGTGGAATGGCAGTAAATGGCCATAGCATGTCTTACATTTTTATAAGCAAGCACATCTCCTTCACAGTTTATATGTGTTTTCCATGGCAAACAGCAGTTTGTGTATATGATGCATGTGCTTGAAACATACATTTGAGGTTGTACCTAATTGTACTTCTTCACCTGGTTTTTGTTCAGTCTCCCATCTAGTCGCCTAGTTTAACTCACGTTCATTTATTCCATTTATGGTAGAGATAGTCTTTACTGGATGCAGAGACAGTATACATTCATTCCACCCCCCCACCCCCAATTTAAACCCTCTTACAGTCTGTAGGACTATTTGAAAATCCAAGCTTACAGTGGATGATGGAAACAAGACTTTTGTCAAAAGTGGGCACTGAATTCATAACTCTAATGGTCAGCTAGCGAAACATTTGCATATCTTTGCTGGTGGCATTCTTTGAACTTGACAATTCTCTAATCAACAAACTATTGAGGGAGAATGCGTCTTGTAAGACTTGTGCAATCAACTCCCATAGGAAGCTGAGCTTAAAGCATCGGCTAAAATTGTGCAGCTGAATTTGCTAACTCCCTTTGCAGTCCATCATTTAGGACTCATTCACAGAACTGTGGTATTGTTTGACTCTCTGGTCAGCACCCATATTATTTTTTCAACACTCCAGTTCTAAATTGTTAGGATTTGCTTTCACTTAAAGGGTCTTGGATCGGGATGTTAGCCACTTTGCATTAACTAGAATGTCACAGAAATAATTTCTAGCATACACTTACTGGGAAAACTAATGAATTAATTTCATATAATGATTAGTGGATAGAGTATAATGTCCTTGGTCAGCCTTTTTTGAACTAGTAAAATGTACATAAATCAGCATGCACTGGTAGTATATTTGGAGACGAAGGTTAAGTGCTCTATAATTAACCTGACTAATTTCAAATTAACCTGCTTAATTTCAAATGAAAGGTTTAGGTTAGCTTGTAAACATGTTATTATTGCCAGTAGCTTTAAACATAATATGAATCTAAAGAGAACTTTATGGGCCAGAAAAATTATGTTTTGTACAATCTCTGTTTTTGATTACTGGTCTAAATGCAGTAGTGAAACAACTAATTAGAAATGAAACAACCCAAAGCGTCGGCACATATTATTTGACATTTGCTTAGAGAAATTGTGTGTGTGCACGCACGCGCACACACACCATTACGGACTTAAAATTGGCATTTGTTTAAACATATCAGAAAAGCAGTTTTGCTTAAAAAGCTAAAATATATTTTATATAATTTTTCTCTGATTTTAAAATGCCATTTGAAAGAAAAAGAATTCTGGACTTCATATTTTTAGAAATCTCCACATTTATATATTCATTAAAGTTCTCACTGGTTTGGAGTGCCTTGTTTGGAGGCAAGAAGATATTATGATTACATGTACGTAATAAAGCACAACTGTATACATAATCTTGAGACACCATGTTGAGGGCTGATTTAGAATAGTAAATAAAGACTCCTATTCAAAAAATGACGCACTTTCTGATAGTGAATATTACATGCATATATCAGGGTGCTATTCTTTAAAAACTAAAAAACTAAAAAATAACACCCTAATGCATTTACCCTTGGCAGTAGCAGTGGTGAGTGGAACCCTATATTGCCAAGCTATGTATTTAGGATTTTAGTGTAAATGAAACTTTCCTTAGCACATCTGGAGATCGGAAGCTGCCTTTAGTGAAAACTAAACCCAAAAGACAATTCAAAATAAATGTCAATAATATTTAAGCCAGCAAGTCTAATTAAATAATTTAAAAATATATTTGGAATATGAAACAACAGATAGATTGCTTCCATTGCCTGTCTTTGGCAAGCAGAGAAAAAAAATGAAAATGGTTCTCCGCCTCCCCAAACATTTATGGGGAAAAAATCCTCCTCTCTTCTAAAAAAACAAGCTGTTCAGATCTTGTCACAGAAAAAAACCAAAAGAGAAAACATTTGCACCAGTTTGTCACAGGAACTCCAAAAGTGTAGGCAAATGAGGAAGTAGTTGGCTAAAACACTGTTCCATAATTGTTGGAGTGAATTCAACTCAAAATGGCACTCTTGCCTACTTTATTCTGAATAATAAATACAGGAGTGACCTCAAAGGGCAAGAGAATTGTTAACCTGCACATTTCTCGCTTTCCTTTTCTCTAATTATTGAGGAAATATCTTAGTGGGTGCCAATATATTTACCTTGGCATTTCTGGAGTTTCCCCCATAAATAGGAGGTGTATACGCGCCCACACACAAATGCCAGATATATATTCAGATCAAGCAAACATCCCATAAAATATGTACTCTGCAATGCAAAAATGATTTCAAAGATCTGAAGACAACCTTGATGACAGTCTGTATTACTGTTAAGTGCACTAAGGCACATCTGCAGAACAGACGAGAGACATATCTGTAAATCTTCTCTTGCAAGCGAAAGGTAAACGGTTTTCATTTGCCCGAAATAACGTGCGAAAATGTATCAGCAGGCTTTTTTTTTGAAAAAAAAGGTATGGCAATGGATTTTACAGACATGCTATGTTTATTTACGTATCGTAGATCTAATAGTATTTACTTTTCCCCATTTACCTTGCATAAGCTGATATCTGGAATCATAGAAAATTGATCACCAGGTTTTTGAGGCATCACTCTGATGATACAAGCTTTGCAAACAAAATGGTGTCGAGGCTAGCATATGCAATGCTACTTGACTATTTTACAGTAGTTACATCCATTAAAAATGATGCATGTTCTTTTAAACGACTCTTCCTTATCTACCCCTCTCATCTTTATAGTTAGGATTTAGAAGAATCATGGGGCTTAATGGTGTACTGGAGGCCTATAAGGGCTTGTTTTTTAAAAATAATAATAATAATTAAAGCAATACTCTGTCGCTAGTGCATTGTCCACCACAATAAGATAATGACTTCTCTAGCAAAACAGACAAGCAGAATGGTATAAAAATTAAACAAGCTATGTTTAGGACTCTACATCCCACCAACATTTTACTACAGTTCCAAATGAGACTGGAATTCTCAAGATGATCAGTTATGGTGTAAATCCATTCCAGAGCATGGTTGATTTATAGCTTTAGCACTATACTCTTCACTGTGGGTAAAGTAAATACCTATCATCTATCTATCATCTATCTATATCTATCTATCTATCTATATCTATCTATCTATCTATCTATCTATCTATCTATCTATCTATCTATCTATCATCTATCTATCTATCTATCTATCTATCTATCTACTTACCTACTATCCTACTATCTATCATCTATCTATCTATCTATCATCTATATCTATCATCTATCTATCTATCTATCATCATCTATATCTATGGCTTTAGAATGGTGGTCTAAATGAAGGGCATTTGCATTCACCCAAGGAAACTCAGGCTCCTGTATTGACCAAAAATACTAATAAGGGTCTACTATCATTAGTATATTTAAGAGGTTAACTGTGTATATTTAAGAGGCTTGGTGCGCAGTGAGTTATGAGCTATGACAGCCAAAGGAGTGATCCTTTTTGGTGACCCTGTTGTTCATTTTCAGATCCATCCATTCTGTTTTATTGCCAGCTTGCACTCACATATTTTGTTGGAACACACATCTTCTCCTGGTGGCATCATTTTGATAAACAAGGTAGAAGTATAGCATGCTGTTTCTGATTTTCTTTCATTAAGGTGGCTAAATTAATAATAGGAAGCAGTAAGCTGTGGTTGCAAATTACCTTAACAGCGGCTCTAAAATATCAACCAAAAGATCTGGCAGAACAGTAAACACAGAAGTAAGATGTTGGGATTATTTTAAGACAGATGCCTTTTTAAACTGTATTAAGAACACCCATCACATATCCCAATTCCAGGCAGTTCCTCACACAGGAGGCATTTTATCTTCGCAACATCTGGACCTGTCAAAGAGGTGCAGTTGTAGACCTTACCAGATGCAGACACCCCATACATTAAAAAACCTCTCGCTAACAAATCATACCATAAAGGAAAAGCAGAACAACATAAATGTTATATGTCTATGAAGAAAAATACTCTAGCACTAAGAAGTGTGTGTGTGTGTGGTACTGGGAAAAGAATCGCACAAGAAATTTCTGGGCATTTTTTATTTTAAATCTCTGAGATCTTCAATAAGTTTTTTCACCACCCTGTTTTCCAGATTTTTCCATAGTTGATGCTTATTTTTTGAAATGGGCAGCCTTATTTTTTGAAATGTCCAAAATACACATGGTTGACATATCAGGATAAATTTGTATACTCCCTCAAAAGGCTCAATGATTTTATTCTCTATGGCTTGTTTGGTGTGCTTTGCTATTTCTTCAGTATGGGGCTAGGGAAAGGAGTGGGAATAAATTCATTCAATTCATTCAATTCGTTTAATGCAAACCTACCTAATTCATACTTTCCAAACCAATAGGCAAAGCCAAACACGGCCATCCTTCAAAATGCACACTTCTTTCAATTGTTGATGCAATTCTCCAACCAAAGAAAATGCATGCACACAAACACACACACAGTGAGAATTAGGGAAAAGTGCCCCTAAATGCTAATATTAGTGAAAATGAACTGCAAAAAATGCATTCTATTAGGGGGAAATTGTGTACCCAGATGCATATATTAGGTGAAGTGCACACAAATGTGTATATTAATTTTCATGGAGACATTTCAATCCAAACTAATACGAAAATGAGGAATACTGAATTTAAGACTGGGGAAATGAGAAACTGAGAGAAACTGAAATTGAGAGGTTCATCCATCTTACACTTCAGAGATGGAAGTGGAAACAGAGAAATAATTACAACTATTTGATAGACATTTCACATTATTTTCAGACATTCAGCTGTTTAGCCTCATCTATCGGGACTTTTAAACATTATAATATGTATTGCACTGCTGAATTTGAGCTTTGGGCAGTTAACAGATTGAGAACATATAAGGCACAATTTTGCTTTCTTTGTCAGTTGAATAAACTATGAATAGTTCATCAGCGCCAGTGTTTAGAAGTGTATATGAACGGACAGCTACTAATATCATCCAACTCATTAATACCTGTTATTATTTCATTTTTTCAGCTCCTTTTTCCTGACTCCAAATAAGTGCAAGATATATTCATAGAGGTGCAATTTTGATATGGATTGACATTGATGATCACCTCTTGCCCCATATTCACCAGGGTATTTTCCCAAACTCATACTGGAGAGCAAAGCACTATTTTCCTGATAAAGAAGACTGAAAAGAAATTATTCCTAAAGAGACACCATCCAGAACTTTTGGCCGGTACACCTGAAAGACTGAAACAATGCCCGTCAAGTTTTCCTGCATGCAGGGACACATTTCCTGCAGCACGTTTACATGTGAAACAGTTGCTTGATTCTTGCAAAGATCCTGTTAGCAAGATCCCAGACAAAGGAGAACCGTGAGGCAGCTTTTGTGAGTATTCACCTCAAACACTCATCTGCCAACAAGTAGTTTTGCAGTTCAGCGCACACAGCCTCACCCCACCCCACTCCAGACAACCCCACTCTCTTTCCTTAAACCTGACTTAAAATTAATTTCTTATAAACTATGTGCCACTCCATGGCACTTAAGCAACTGTGAGGGTGTCTGCCATTCTATGATGACCAGGAAGATGGTGCTTGCTGTATGGCTGGCAGAGGGATTAGCTATGGGTCAAGCATCTCACCATCTGGATTTTCCATGAGCCAAACTGAATTTTTGACACCTCTCTCTAGACCAAACCAGAGGCATAGTGATGCACAAATTATTCTTCCAGGAGGTTTGTCTTTTTTTCCCCCTTCTCCTTTTCAAGTTTGCCCTAGTATACACGAGGAACTGCACTGCTTCCACCACCCTGTGGTAATTCTATGCCATGACATACGTTCCATTTTACATGGCCTACACCTTGAAAGACTCAGCCTTTTTTTTTTTTACAAGTGCTTTGTAGTGACTTCCAAGACAAGACAACATAAATTCTCATCCATTCCTTGCAGGTAACATGCAGACACAAAGTGAATGAATACAGGCAAATCTGACACTGGACAGGGCAGGGTGGAGGGAATCCTTTCAAATATTTTGAATAGCTTGGACGCATTAAATACATCTGAGAGTTGCTTTTGTGTGGGTATATACAATTTCTTTTAAAACACTCCAGATAAACCAGATGTTGAGCTCAATTAAGTTGCTCCGAAGGGTGACTTCTTTGAAAACAACCCTAGAAATGCGAGATGGATTTATTTTACACCGTATGCCATTTGAGTGGTACTATGAAAAGCGAGGAGGGAGAAAATCAACCCCCCAACTTGTTTTGAGCCCCCCAAAGCCAAGCATAAAATTATTGACATTTTCTCACTGCGAGCACATTTTACAACTACTCCACTTGTTATATGTAGCAGATGGTGTTCAAACAAATCAAGAAGAAGTGAGGGTGGGGGGTGAAACCAGCAAAGAAACTCATATATTTCTTCAGATGATAAGATGAACTGCAGATGGTGAAGCGCAGCAAAGAAGCATGCGATATAAGAAGCCACAGCTTAAAGAAGTGTCCACTTGTTTTCAAGATTGGACAACTCCAGTAGCTGCCTGTCGCTACATGATGGATGAAGGTTATTTTCAATATGTTATGATACCAGGGTAACTGCAACTAAAGCCAAGCAAACTCCAATCACTTGCTTGCACTAATTGGGAATTATTGAAAGTGCTCACTAAAGCCTGCCACCTATCTGTTGTCCATCTTGCACGTTAAACTTTTCCAGCAGGAACAGAGATATTTTGGGGCGGCATCAATCTTTCAGAGTCGAGACCAATGTGCTGTCATGCTTTCTCATTTGACCCACATGGCTCTTAGCAGTGCTGGTTAAGAGCACTGTTTTATCTGACACCTGCAGTCAAATTAATCCCAAGTTAAGCTTGACGATGTCACTAAAAGAAAAAGAAAACAATCTACAGTTCTCTGCTGAAAAGCTTCAAGTCACAGACAAAGCAGCTGGGCTGATAAGTGCTAAGCAACAACAACAACAAAAAATCATTACGGTGCATTTAAAAATGAAATTCAAGAATATACTTGATAACCTATAATTAGTATGGTTTATTTGGAGAAAGTTGCACCCTGATGTGTCAAGTATTCTGCTGAGTTTTTTTTAACCACCCCACAACCAACCAAGAAGCAGATTTTTAGGACAGGTTGTAACTTGGCTGTAAATATTTACTCTGCACTGACGCTTAGTATACAAGGTTACAGCCTGGAAGCGAATATTTCTTTCAGGTATATGGACTTTCCCATTAGTAACTTATTCAGACAGCCTGACTCCTCCCCTCACAACAGCTGATCTTATCTATAAACATGGATAGCATCGAAAATGGAAGAGCTTAGAGAATAACAAGCTCCATCAAAGGATGCACTGAGCTAGCAATTAATTGAGGATTAGTGGAAACATCACTTGCCCCAGTTGTAGGATGTGATTCTCAGTGATGCTGGTGCTGGGCCACGTGCCCAGGTGAACGATATCTAAGAGGAACAGTTGAAGCTATGTTTAAAAGAGACAACAATGTAATTATTACCATTACATTTTCTCATACCTACTGCTACTTGCGGTGTTGCAACCATGCATATTAGTGTTACTCCTACTCCTCATATTAAAGTGTCAGGTTGCCAATAGAACAGCATCCAAACAGATAAATGACTATTTTAAAAATAATTAGGTTGCTATTGTTACAATCTTCCCACATCTCCAAGCTGTGAGAAATGTTTCCTTTGGAAGGTGGTCACTAGATGTTTATCTGGTGTTTAGGAATATTTGAGTTTTCTCTCTCTGTCTCTCTGTATATATAGGACTCCCCCTCAATCTGCCCTGTGGCCCTAATTAGTGGCCCCCAGAACAGGCTGACTCCCTCTGTGCCACCTTGGGAGCTACCCACTCTACCCCAAATCCCCAAATTTGGGAGGAAGAGCTAAAAGTAGCTTTAAAAGTTGTTGTTGTTTTACAAAAGGTTGAGGGTACGTGACACCATGCAGGATTGGAAGCTTAACAAACAGGTAGCTCTGATCCTGCATGTTGATGGCTGCTGCAGCTTCTCTTGCCTGTCGGGCACTCACTTTCAAGGCAGCAGCTACACCCCACAAGATTGATGCCTCCCCTCAACAGTGTTCAGGTAGGTCTCTGCCATTTTTTGTCTGCCACTCACCTCTCCTTCTTGTCTTTGGGTGAATCTGATGCACAGACCAAATATCTATCATCTATCTATCTATCTATCTATCTATCTATCTATCATCTATCTATCTATCTATCTATCTATCTATCTATCTATCATCTATCTATCTATCATCTATCTATCTATCTATCTATCTATCTATCTATCTATCTAATCTATCTATCTATATCATCTATCTGTCTGTCTCTATCTATCTATCTATATCTATCTATCATCATCTAAATATGTATATATTAAACACTCAATGCCGCTGTGCTACATCAAATCTCTAGAGAGAGAACTAGTGGCAGCCCCATGTAATTTAATGATGTGATTAATATTTTAATATGCAGATGCAGTGCATTTTAAGATAATTTGTTGGGATTGCTTTTTTATACATATGTAAGCACTTCACAACCTGATGTACAGGTAATCCTGAGAAATAACTATATATTGTATGAATCCCCCCCTCTCTCTCTGTGTGTGTATGTGTGTGTGTGTGTGTGAATGCCTTCCTATCACCCCTGGATGACACCCCCACTGTAGCAAAATAAGAAAGCAAGCACAGATCCTTGTCCTGCAGAGGTCACAGTCTAATGCAGGGGTGACTAACCGGCAGTCCTTGGCTTGTTGGATTCCAGCTTCCACCAGCCCTGCCCAGTATGGCCAATGGTCACAAATGATGGGAACTGCACTCCTTCAGCATCCAAAGGGTCAAATGGTTCAGTTTTATATGGAACTATCCTGAGGTTCATAAGCTCTAAAGGTGGAGTCCATGCATAACCTGAGTACCATTCCCTGCCCTCCCCACTGTCACAGAAACATTTTTGTGCTGGTGCCCTCTCTTGTTCTTGCTGTGGTACAGCTTTGCCACCATAATAAGGGTGTGGGTGAACATAGCACAACAACCACCCAAGTGACATGGTGTGTTGAATTTGTCTGCCAAGTATTTTAATGACAAAAATGGATACTGGTTTGTTGTTGTTGTTTTCCGACATGTTGTGAGCTGTAATAAGAGATTTGGGACATGTGCATAGTGACCCCTTACCATGAAACATGTCTTGCTGGAGTGTTGAGAGCATACTAAAGTGTGAAGTGGCAGGTCTTTGTGCTCTGAACTTAGCCTTAACTGTGGATGGCAATGTTGATCTGCAAACTTCATTTTGATCCACAGCAGTCTTCTTTTTAAGACTGAATTATTAGGGACAAATCACTGACGGAAGAATTCTTCTGCATTTGCAACACAAAGTAGTGCATAGGGCAATATGGCCTAGTTGTCAGCCAACCTTTATCATGCTATTAGGCAGATTTTTAAGCCAGAGATTGCAACCATTTGATATATTTTCAGGCATATTTTTTTTTTGCAGCAGCTGATACAAACATGTTTCTGACATGAACTCTTGCAGTCTACTTTCAGGCTCTGTTTGAATGTTTGCTTGTTAAAAAACTCCTCTGAGCCTGGCATTATCATTATCATTATCATTTAGTGATTTTACCCAGTGCCCCTCTGGTGAATTCCATATGCAACTGTGAGTGTACATACCCTCCAACATTCCTCAGATGAAAATCGGAACATTTTCATCTGAGGAATGCAAGGTGCTGGTGAACGGGAAAAAAGTAGGGAGTGGGAATTTGTGCAGTGCATACTCTGTACATGCTCAGAAGTGCTACTGCAACCTCTTCATTACCACACACGTTACCAGGTGGGACCCTAGCACTGGGCACCATCCCACCTTCCCTTTCTGTCCACCGTCTCCTTCATCCTGCTAGCTGTTCAAGACTCACCCACTGCCACTGCTCCCTCCAATCTGCACTGTGGCCATGCCTCTCTCTCTGTCTGTCTCTTTGCTTCCGGCTCTCAGCAGTGCCCTTGTGAATGAAATCATCAGGCAGCGCCCTGAAGCTCAGAGCAAGCCATGTTGAGAGGGGCAAAGGGGTAGGATCTGTGTGGATCAGAACTGAAGCACCTACTTTGGACAGTCCAGTCCGTTGTCTCTCTCACTTACTGCTGGGGCAGTGCTGTGAGGGAAGAACCAACATTGAAACTGGGACATCACGATTTCAAGTCAGAAGCTGTGATGGATTTACCAATTCCAGGACCATTCCAGCAAAATGGGGAAAGTTGAGGGTGTATTCACTCTGTAACTTTACTGTTGTGCCAGAGAGCGCCAGCTTTTGGGTTCCCACACTATCAGCTTGGCTCTGAAGTTTCAATTTTGCCTGAATATATTAGCCTGCCAGGACTAATAAGTTAGGACAGAGTTCATTTGCAGGTCCTTTCTATGCTAATGGAATGCAAAAGAGCATGCCTTAGCTGGCCTGGGACTCGCTAAAGCCTAATTCCCTTTGCTTCCTATCAAGACAATACTGTGTCACTGGTCAGTTGAGAGCCCTGAGTTTTTGTGTTGTTTTCCAGTTATTACCAAAGCACGCATACCTAGAGCCACTTTCATTTTTTAAGTATACATACTTTATATAAATTCACCAAATGAATACAAATACATATCACCTTATATCAATCAAAAGTGCTTCTGATAAAAAAACTTAAGCTAAACCCACCAGTCAATCAACAGTTCATCTATTAATTATATAAACACACAATAAGTATAATCTACTATACATTGAAGATAATCCAATAAACTCTCATTCCTATTTCCAGTACCTTTCAGTAGTATTACAGTATATGATAAATACAGTGGTACCTTGTCTTAAGAACTTAATTCGTTCTGAAGGTCTGTTCTTAACCTAAGGTACCACTTTAGTTAATGTGGCCTCCCACCGCTGCCGCACGATTTCTGTTCTCATCTGAAGCAAAGTTCTTAACCTGAGGTACTATTTCTGGGTTAGCGGAGACTGTAACCTGAAGCGTCTGTAACCTGAAGCGTCTGTAACCCAAGGTACCTCTATAATGTGAAATGTAAAACAATTAAAGCTGGCCAGGTAGTTTAAAGTAATGGAAAAACATTTCCACAGTTCATATTTCTGCTCCCATTCCTATAGCCTCCAAAAGGCTGCCATTCCTTGACCTTGTCCAGAACTGTCAGATCCCAAAGACTGTTATACTAATTGATTCCAATGTTTAGCATGTCATTGAAGACTAGAATTGGTTTTAGATCCCTGAACCTACTCAAGATTTCTGGGAAAAGGTCTTGGATAAACTGAGCTTGACTGATCCATATGAGTCCTTTGTGTTCATCTCCTCACTAGGATTGGCTAGATTGCTCTTAATTTGGTCTGTTTTCCTATTGTACATGACTGAGAGGCAAGTCTGTTCTGTCCCATTGTCAAGTATTTGTCTGGATGAGGTCTACCATCCTTTTCTAAATACTATTACCCAGGAAAGGACACATTGTCACAAATATACTGATGCTTCTAGGATCATTTTCAGATGTATTTTGTACACTCACGAGAGGTGTCGTGCTTTGTGACTGCTCCGAGTTGCTATACATATGCCCCCACACCACCTTGTAAATGTTTATTCAGTGATGGCCCTCCAATTTTTGCTGAAATGCAACTCTCATCAACCCCATCTAGCAAGGACAACCGTCAGGGATGATGGGAATTGCAGTTCAGCAACATCTAGAGGGTCACAGTAGGGCCACCCCTACTGTAAGTAGCTGAAGCATGCAACAGAAAATTTGTAGAACTTAATTTCCTAATCTACACTTTGAGGTAGAGATGTGAATCAGATAGGTTTGCTCCAAAGTGAGCAGCAAATTAAAATCTCCAGCCATCTAGTGATGCCTGCCTGGCAAAGGTGTTCCGTGGCTATGAATAATTTGCTCTTCTTGTTCTCTTTTGGGATTCACTGTAATGCTAAGGGTGCTTGCTCCCTGCTTCTTGGGTGTCTTTTCTGACAGCTCATAAGGAATGAAAACTATGACTTATTCCCCCCTTCTCTCTTGCCAGCACTCCACTACCTAAAGCATCTACAGTATATTGGTAAACATGCTAGGTTTGGAGCTACCAGCTCCAGACTGACCATAGCCTGCCCTTCAACAGAATAAAGCAATTCCTGCAGAGAGGAGAGGTCTTCCCAGCGCCAGAGCTTAATTCCAGCATTATTCAGAAGGGCTTATACAGTGAACATGGCAAATAACTGTCAGGTATGTTTAGAGATACTTGTCGAGAAAGGCTTACTGGCTGAACATGGGCAAGTAAGTGTCAAATGTATTCAAAGATCCTTGTCCCAAGCCAACATGGCAACACGTGATTGGCTCTGCCCGTGGATATGCCCCTATTGCTGTAAGATTCATGCACAAGGAGAATAGGATTGATGCTAGGCTATTTCAGGAGATCCTACAATAGTTCACTGCTCTTTGCTCAAGAGATGTTTGAAAGTGATAATGTGGAAAGGTTAGGAAAACAATGTAACTTCTTCTTTGCCTTCCAAGAAAGAAAAGTATTGGGTAAAGTGTCCTTTAAACAGGCAGCTTCCTCCTGATTTCATTTCTTTGAAAAAGTTAATATGGGACAGTCACGGTTTTACTGTTTTAATATGGGACTGAATGTCTGCTGTTTGAAAATATAACTACATGGCGCTGACTCTATACATTATGAATTCATGCTGACTCTTGCCCATGATATGATTCTATGTGGATCTCACTTTTAACTGGGAAAAAAGACATTACAATAGATCAAACGTAAATGATTGAGTACGCCCTTTCTTAGTTCATATCATCCAATGTAAGAGCTGCACATTTTATATGGATCTGATATATGCAAACATCTGCCAAATTCTGACTTTTACAACCCCTACCTTATAATTAATTGCAATTATTCAGACATAATAATCCATGGGAGTTTTGCCACTGAGTAGATAAACTAAGGACTGTTTGCACTCACAGCCACCCAGGGAGGTTGGTTGCAAAATCTGAGCGCTGGGTGGTTGATTGGACTGGACATCAGTTGTAGTCACTGATGTCTCAGCATGTTTTGATCTTGGGTCAAGGAAATATTGAAAGGGTGTGTGGTTTAGTCATAAGTAATTCTGAGAAACGGAAGGCTTACTTAATATAAGAAGAGACATCATGCAATCACTAACTAGCATCCTGATTCCCACGGTAGTCCTCTCAATATATTCTAAAACAAAATTTGATTTTCTCTAATATCCAACTATTCATTAATAGTTATCAGACTGACCCTTGGGGTCCCTTCCATGATTCTGTTCCCGAGTGTCTGGTTATACGAATTCTATTCCAAATGTCCAACTATTCTATTCTATATTATGTTTTCCCTATATTCTAGTCTATTCCTAATGTCTGACTGTTCTAAATATACAGCTATTCCCCTAACAGACCAACTTCTTTGACACACACTCAGTTCCCTCTAAGATCCTTGGCAACTGTACCAATTGAGAGGTTAACACTTAAACTCTCTTAAAACTAAATCTCTAGCACATATTCTTCCTTTACAGCTGTAGCCCAATAGAGCAGAACATAGCAGGTGTGTATGTCATTGTTTTAACCTTGCATAATCTCCATAGTACCACTTCCCTTTCACCTGTATCTCATCCAGCTCACTCCCTTTGTTGTCCATTGGTTTCAGTAAAGTTGCTCTTACCATTTTGTGTTGTTGTAAATCTTGTGTTGTGTAAATCTTGCACCATTCTGTGCCATCTGGTATCAATATCATGAAATAGTTCTGGAGTAGTGACAACTTTTTAAACCTGTAGTGGTAAAACTTTTACTTTCTTTTTTCGTCTATTTTTTCAGGAAGGTAAGGCATGCTTTTCTGAAACAACACTGTTCAGGAGAAATAGGTATCCTTGTTTTAATCTTTTTATTAAATTGTAGTTTTGCAGGGGACAGTCCTTGTTTCATAGGAGCCAAGTAGCTACTAATTTCATGGTGCAAAACAATGATCACCACCAAACTCCAATGCTTTCTTTTATAACCTCTTCATTATTTGAAGCCCATTAGGTTGTGGGTACCTTGAAGTAGAATTTTTGTGACCAAGTTTATTTTTGTCAGCAAAATGCTGAAAATCATGCTATTGGCCCTCTCTGTTTCAAGATTCCTATGGCATGTTGATGTTATGCAAGAGTTCGCATAACAGCATACAGTGTTTTCAAAGAGGACATTGTGACTTAAGTTAGCCATGCCCATTAATTGTAATTGGTCTACTCTGACTATGACAAACATTGGATGGAATCAGAGCTTATTCTATGTCAGCTTTCACACAGGCCAATATAATACATCCTGTTCTTTCACAAGGCCTGTATCTTCAAGCCCTTCATGCATATTTGTATCAGTCTTTTCAGTAATGCTTTGGGCACAACCAACCCTGTGCCTTTCAACAAGTGCCATATAGTACAGATAATTCTTCTTCTTCTTGGCTATTAGGGCTGGCTATGTGAATCCCAGACCAGCAGATGGTTTTTGTGACCTTTGGCTATATATGATCCTCATTTGTAGCTCCTGCAAAGATTGGCAACATTTTTATTTATTTTTTTCCAAATACATTTTTATTGAGGTTATGCACATAACAAACATACAAACAAATACAAAAGAAAAAAATTATAACAAAAAAAAAAAAAAAGCGTCAAGGTATACAAGCCAACTTTTTCCTCTCTCTAACTATACAAAGATAGATTAATCTGGCTGTTTCACAAAACAGTAAACAATTTTTTTTTTAAAAAAAAAACCCACACACACGCAAAAACCACCTCCTGGACTTCCTTCCATCCTTTTGGTAAGTATCGAATATCTGCTTCCATTACGTATTTGATTTTTAATCTATAGGCCTAAATTCACACGCTGGTAGTATTGTTCTGACCCCGCCAATCACATTAAGCATTTATTCCAATATAGTTCCAGTATTTACTCCAATTTTTCAGAGATTTCTGTTCATCGTGGTCTCTTAATTTACCTGTTAATTTATCAAGCTCAGCATAATTTATCATTTTAATTTGCCAATCATTTATATTGGGGATAGTTTCCACTTTCCAATATTGTGCCAATAAAATTCTCGCTGCTGTGGTGGCATAGAGCAATATCGTTCTATCTTCTTTCTTAATATCTTTACCCGTCATTCCCAGCAAAAAGGCTTCGGGTCTTTTGGGAAAAGTGTATTTAAATATTCTTTTAAGCTCATTGTAAACCGATTCCCAAAAGCCTTTCACCTTTTTGCATGTCCGCCATAGATGATATAGGTCACCCTCCACCTCCCCACATTTCCAGCATTTCTTATCTTTTAGTCTATACATTTTGGCCAACTTCACAGGGGTGTGGTACCACCTATATAGCATCTTCCAAACATTTTCTCTCAGAGACATGCATGCTGTAAACTTTATATTACAATTCCACACTTCCAGCCACCTTTCAAAATCGATATTATAACCAAAGTCAATTGCCCATTTAATCATTGCCTCCTTCACCTCCTCGTCCTTTGTATACCACTCTAAAAGTATGTCATAGATTCTAGACAGGGTTTTGTTTTTACCTTCTATTACTTCTACATTGAATTTTGATTTTTTGTCATCAAAACCCAACTTCTTGTCCTCTTTTAGCAAATCATTCACCTGGTGGTATTGCAACCACCCAGTGAATAGATTTTTTATCTCTTCATAAGGTCTAAGTCTTGGCCCTTGGTCTGTTTTTCTTAACATTTCCTCATAGGTGGCGTTTTTCCCCTCCATGTTTGTTTTCTTCACCGTTAAAGCCTCAATTGGTGAGATCCACCATGGGGTCTTTCTTTCAAGGAGATTTTTATTCCTTTCCCATGATTGGTATAAAGGTCCTCTAAAAATATGATTTAGAAAGCTCTTGTGGACCAAAGGTACGAATGCCATCCGTACCAATTATTAAAGCCTTCTAAATCCAGTAGATCTCTATTCTCCAGTTTTATCCAATCTTTTAACCAAAGTATGCAGGCCGCTTCGTAGTATAGACTTAGATCCGGGAGAGAAAAGCCCCCTCTTTCTTTTTTATCTATCAAAATTTTCATTTTTATCCGTGGCCTTTTCCCCTGCCAGATATACTTTGCCAAGACTCTCTGCCACTCTTTGCATTGTTTTAGGTCTTTAAGTATGGGGATGGTCTGGAATAGAAATAGCATTCTAGGCAGAATATTCATTTTGACAACAGCTATCCTCTCCAAAAAGGAGAGTTTCATCCTCCCCCAAAATTCCATGTCTTTCTTTATACTCCTCCAGGTGACATCATAGTTATCCTTATATAAATTTATGTTCTTAGCTGTGACCCATATCCCAAGATACTTCACTTTCTTAACTACTGCAATTTCCGTCCTTCTCTCTAAATCTATTATTTCTTCCTTTGTTAAATTTTTAACCAACATTTTGGTTTTATTTTTATTTATCTTAAGTCCTGCCACGGCTCCAAATTCATCAATCTTTAGTAAAGCTTCTTTTACACTCTTTTTTGGGTCTTCTAAAGTTAGTACGATGTCATCTGCAAAGGCCTTGATTTTATATTCCCTCTTTCCTACCTGCACTCCTTTTATTTCTGTTGCCCCCCTCAGTCTCTCATTCAGTATTTCTAGTAAGGTTATAAACAGTAAAGGGGACAGGGGGCAACCCTGTCTAGTTCCTTTATATATACCAAAATATTCTGTTGTGGTGTTGTTTATTACCAATTTTGCCTTCTGTTCCTTATATATTGCTTCTATCCCTCTTCTAAATTTCTCTCCCATTCCCATCGTTTCCAGACTTTTCTTCAAGAACTCCCATGAGATGTTATCAAACGCCTTTTCAGCGTCTATATATACCAAGGCCGCTTGTCTGTCTATACTCATATCCAAATATTCAATAATATCTATCAGATTCCTTACATTTTCCCTTAATTGCCTCCCTGGAAGGAAACCCGTTTGATCTTTATGTATTTTGTTGTTCAAAACCTTTTTTAGTCTTTCTGCCATTATATCTGTGAATAGTTTATAATCATTATTTAATAATGAAATTGGCCTATAGTTTTTTACTTCCAGAGTATCTGCATCTTTTTTAGGAATCAAAGTAATATATGCTTCCTTCCAGGTGTTCGGGATCCTTCCTTCCTTTAATATATTATTCATCACTTCTCCTAGCACTGGGGATATTTGGTTACTTAGTGTTTTATAATATTTGGCCGAAAGGCCATCTGGCCCTGGGACTTTCCCACTTTTCATCCTTTTAATAGCCTTTTTTATCTCTTCTTGAGTAATTGTCTGGTCTAACATCTCATTTTCTTCTTTTGAAATTCGTTTTAGGTGATGCACTTGTAAAAAGTGGTCTATTTCTTGCTTTGTTTCCTTTCCTCTTTTATATAAATCCTTGTAATATTTTTGGAATATCTTTCTTATCTCTTTTGGCTCTTCCACAATCCTTTCTCCTTCCCTTATCCTACTAATCGTATTTTGTTTTCTTCTTTCTCTTATTTGCCACGCCAGGTATTTTCCTATCTTATTTGCTGACTCAAACGTTCTCTGATTCTTGGTCGATTATTGGCAACATTTTATCTGAGACAGGAAATTATTATTTTTAAATAAGTTTGACATGGATGTGACAATTCTCTCTGTGACTTCACATTTTGTCCTGTCCAAAGGTTCTGGATATTACATGGCTATCAACAGACCCTTCAAAGGATTGCATGCTATGGTTATGTAGCTACCTTGGAAGAGCAATCTTTGTGACCAAGGAAATGTCCCTCCTCCTCCTCCTCCTCCTCCTCCTCCTTCTTCCTCCTATTGAAATCAATGGCATATGATCGGTTTAAGGCAAGTGTTACACACAATAATATAGGAAATCTGTGCCTGAACATTGTGATTCCACCATGGCTTTGAACTGTAATAGGCCAGTTTAGGCTTGCAGTCTAAGAGTTCTAACTTTCACAAGCTACCTTTCCAGGACTCTGCAGTCATGGTTGGTTTTGAAAATGAACATTTTCCACAGAAGAGCCACAAATACAAATAAGTAATTTCCCTGCCTTTGATATCATCTCGGGTAATGCTGTCATTAATAAACATTGTTCCAACAATGTTGCTGGTGATTCTTTCTTGCTTTCTGCATCTTGTTGAAGAGCGTGGCCATTGAGCCCAGCTAGTTTGCCTACTGCAAATGATTGTTGAATGAAAGAGAACTTCCTAGTTAACATTTTGCAACAATGTATTAAGTTACTTTCAATTAAAGTTTTCTATATGCGTGGAAAATGTGTAATGAATAAATCAGTAAAGACCACATAATGAAAGCCTATTAGAAGGGTGAATATATTCTTGTAACTCAAATTTCTATACCACTTTGCTATTATCTCCCATCAGAAGAGAAAGTACAATTACCAATTTTTATCTTATCTTGGACTTATTATTAAAGAGTAGTAAAGGAAACTTCATTCCAGAAGCTGTAATATGATTTTTGATTAATAGTGGGATTTTTATGTGACAAGAATATTTCTCTTAGGCAAAGTATGCACATGTATTTTTGCCTGAACTGACTTGTTTCTGGCAGGGCTTTTCACTGACAGTAAGAAGTTGTGTTATTGTATAAGTCGATGCGCTGGTGTATTTGTATACATAGAGCAGATTATATCTCTAATACATCTTGTACTATAATATGCTGTCGAGTTATAGAATGCAGCAGATTCTAATCAATGTAAACTCATCAAAAAAACAAACTCTGCTAAAAACCAACTACAGTAGCTGTTCGTCCCACCTTCTAAATGGGTTTAAAAGGTGCCCCCCAAAAAAACCCCTCCATCTTTGCTTGAAATTTTCCAAAGAAGTTCATATTGTTAAAGGTGTATAGGTGTGAGAAATATATTACTTTTATTGGGAACTAGTGTGTGTGTGTGTGTGTGTGTGTGTGTGTGTAGGGCTGGCATATGTCATTTCCCTAAAATATGGGAAAATAAAATAAAATATGGGATTTTAGCCTTTAAAATGCTTCCTCAATTGGCAAGGAAAAAACTCCCTGACAATTCTGTATTTTGCCAACTCTTGCTGCAATCAAACTTATTAAAAAACACAAAAACAATAAATATAAGTTGAATAAACGTGAACAATTAGGGTCCTGCCCAAAGTGGTTATTTTATGTCACAGTTTCCAATGCCTTAGCAATAATTTACTGTTAAGGAGAGGAGAAGCACCTCTTGTGTGTATCAACACTCCATATGGAGCAAAACTCGGTTTGCTCTTGAGCAGCCTGAAGCTACAATGGTGTACACCATCAGGAAAGAAGCTCAACAGTCCCAAATCAACTAAATTCAGTCCATTATCCAGGATTTGTCTGAAGCTGGTGCACTGCTCTAGATCAGTCACCAATTCTACATGCACATATATATTGTAACTTTTCTTTGCAAAATATATAGAAGCAGAGGCCCAAATTTTTCTTGATCACTGTTGTGCATTTTGCAGAGGAAAGACCAGCACAATTTCTATCCTAATTTAACCCATGAGTTGAATGGGGTTCACTCTCAGGTAACTGGGATAGGACTGAAACTATACAGGCATCATTCCTCAATGACAGGAAACATTCTGATTTTCTACTTGGCTAGGAGTAAGGTAAAGTTAAATGGAACCCCTGACCATTAGGTCCAGTCATGGCCGGCTCTGGGGTTGCAGCACTCATCTCACTTTATTGGCCGAGGGAGCCGGCGTACAGCTTCCAGGTCATGTGACCAGCATGACTAAGCCGCCTCTGGCGAACCAGAGCAGCGCACGGAAACACCGTTTACCTCCCCGCTGGAGCGGTACCTATATATCTACTTGCACTTTGACGTGCTTTCGAACTGCTAGGTTGGCAGGAGCTGGGACTGAGCAACGGGAGCTCACCCCGTCGTGGGGATTCGAACCGCCAACCTTCTGATCGGCAAGTCCTAGGCTTGGCTAGGAGTACTTAATTACAAAAGAAGCATTTACAGTACTTCAGTGGTCAAGTAGCTCTCTGTCTCAGTTTTTCTTCCATAAAGTAGGAACTGCTTCACAAGGTTGTTCTGTGCACAAATGAGATAGAGATCGTTAAGCAATTTGTTCACTGAAAAAGAGGTAAAAATGATTTAGAACAAGTGATTTTATCTGCATGTTGCAATAAGTGAAGTTGCAGGTTGCTACTTAACCAGGTACACAGCTAACTATATTACAGCTAAGAGACCTAGTATTGAGATTTATGCATAGGATAATAAAATCGTGTGAGAGGCTAGAACAAGCACTTCTAGATGAAAATCCTACTCTCTAGCTGCAAGATGCACCATAAGGGAAGTAAAAGCAACCAACATTTGCAGGGTTCTAAGCATCAATCAGGTAAGCATTCTATAGAACTTTGTTGATTCAAAATCCTGTAATAATTACCCCTAATAATACTTTAAATTGACATGATGCTGCAGAATAAATGATTAAATGAATGCAATTTTTTAAAAAATGAAAAATTAACCCCCCTTTCTTCACCAGCAATAAAGTTCCTCACGGATCATTTCTGTTTCTTCTTCATTCATTACCCTGCTCTTCCAGTCATTTATCTGTACATTTCATTTCAATGTGAAGGTTTGGGGGAACACTTGAGATGTTACACCACACTTTCAAGAGTGTCCCTTGGGAGACCCTGATGAGAGCAGTCAAAGTCCCACCTCCCTGCCACCAAAAGCAAAAATCTAAAACAAAAATAGGCTTCTTTTTCAGCGATTGCATGGCTGCAAGCAGATAGGGAGAGATGAACTCATTTCTTTTCCAAAGTGCCATGAAAGATGTGCAGTCATAAGACCTCAGTGTTTATTGGTTTGTCCTGGTTACTCTTACTCTCTTCTGTTTCCTCCTCCTCTTTTGTGTGTGTGTGTGTGTGTGTGCGCGCACACACACACAGATTCTCCCTATTGTCTTACAGCATATCCACCCAGCAGACAAGGGTCTCTTTGCAGAGCTGGTAATCCAAGCCAATGAATCACAGCCCCTGCAATTTACATGAAAGAGACATATGCCACATATTCCCTGCTCAAAACCAGTACAAAAGCCAGGCACAGATTGACTCCTCTGGTCTTAGAATTTCACCCGGAGGGAAAGCCATCTTAATGATTATGATCTTTTAATTAATGCCGCATTTAACTTAACATGAAACAAAAGTGTTTGGGTTGAGGTTGACAACATTGACTTTTAAAGAAGGGGGAGGGCTATGTTAATCACAGTCCACAGATTTTTAACTGGGATACAAAGGGCATACAGTAAAGTCCAATTGTGCCCAAGCACACACACACACACACACACACACACACACCAGGGCTTGAAAGGAGAGAGGACTGCCAACCATTTATATGGAACACCTCCACTTGTGGAAGGAAATGCACCCATGGGGGTGGGGTGGAATACGCCACTGCAAAGACTAAACAAAAGGACACATGCACGCTCTTACCGCTCCAAACATTTCCAAACAAAGATAAAAGAATGAACTCCATTCTATACAACCCAAAGGTATTTTAATGATGATTTTATCAGAACAGGCACAGTAGCTTTGTCACCTTTAAACACACACAACAACAACAACAACAACAACAACAACCATAATTCAAATCAATGCTACCATGAAAATAGCTGTTCGGTAGAATGATAATCTGTGCTATTCCCTTAACTACCCACAAGGCAATCTTATGAAAAAATATTTTTAAAAGTGATTGTCCTACAGGTGTGAGAAGATCAGAATGGCCAGTATTCATCTTAGAGTAGTTGACACTTCTAGTAGGGTGGCCATGTGTCCCATTTTGCAAAGGGGAGAGTCATTTGTATGATGAGCTCCCCAGAAGTCAAGCCTAAACACAACCAACCATTCCAAAGGAGAGTAGGGAATCTAAGTTTATTTATTTTTTATTTTTTTCTTACATTTGTATATCACCCTTCATCTGAAGATCACAGGGCAGTTAACGACATAAAAATACAATGGACAAAATACATAATAAAATGAGAACAAATGCAAAGAATCCAAAGTTGCCTGTTAATAGCCCCTGGGCAGCAGACTGAACTGCATCCACACAGGAAACCTGCTCAGTCTTCCACACTATGTTGTGATGTATTGCACTGCTATTGAAATGACAGTAGTCCCTTCTCCTAAATTTACATCTACACTCATAAATTAGCAGGCTTAAATATTATGCAGACCTCTACCCCCTTTTGTCCTCATGTTTGGTGATTCATAAGTCTCGTGGGACGCAGGTGGCTGTGGGTTAAAGCCTCAGCGCCTAGGACTTGCCGATCGAATGGTCGGCGGTTCGAATCCCTGCAGCAGGGTGCGCTCCCGCTGCTTGGTCCCAGCGCCTGCCAACCTAGCAGTTCGAAAGCACCTCCGGGTGCAAGTAGATAAATAGGGACCGCTTACCAGCGGGAAGGTAAACGGCGTTTCCGTGTGCGGCTCTGGCTCGCCAGAGCAGCGATGTCACGCTGGCCACGTGACCCGGAAGTGTCTCCGGACAGCGCTGGCCCCTGGCCTCTTAAGTGAGATGGGCGCACAACCCCAGAGTCTGTCAAGACTGGCCCGTATGGGCAGGGGTACCTTTACCTTTACCTTTTTAAGTGACCACCTAACCTCAGGGAGAAGTGGCAGCCATTGAAAATCAGCTGACAGTCAACCACTAACACAATTCTTGGTCACAAAAAGACAGAGGGATGACATGTGATAGTAGCAGCAGTGGGGAATTAGGTATATGTATCCCCACGTTAAGGATATCATAGGTTATCAGGCCTATGAGGAATCCAGGGGCAATGAAAAAGGATGCAGTCTTTCCATCTTTGTGTGCATGTATGTAGCTATATAGGGACACGAGTGGCGCTGTGGGTTAAATCACAGAGCCTAGGACTTGCCGATCAGAAGGTTGGCGGTTCGAATCCCTGCGACGAGGTGAGCTCCCGTTGCTCGGTCCCAGCTCCTGCCAACCTAGCAGTTCGAAAGCACATCAAAGTGCAAGTAGATAAATAGGTACCACTACGGCGGGAAGGTAAATGGTGTTTCTGTGTGCTGCTCTGGTTCACCAGAAGTGGCTTAGTCATGCTGGCCACATGACCCGGAAGCTGTACACCGGCTCCCTCGGCCAGTAAAGCGAGATGAGCACCGCAAACCCAGAGTTGGCCACAACTGGACCTAATGGTCAGGGGTCCCTTCACCTTTACCCATGTAGCTATATATGCTATAGATATAGATATTATCTATCTATCTATCTATCTATCTATCTATCTATCATCTATCTATCTATCTATCATCTATCTATCATCTATCTATCATCTATCTATCTCTCTATCTATCTGTCTATCTATCTATCTATCATCTATCTATCTATATCTATCTATCATCTATCATCTATCATCTATCATCTATCATCTATCATCTATCATCTATCTATCTATCATCTATCTATCTATCTATCTATCATCTATCTATCTATCTATCTATCTATCTATCTAATCTATCTATCTATCATCTATGTAAACCCTTGTAAAAAAATCTGTGATATAGTCTTGCGAAAGAAGTAACAAACCACTATGCAAATTACTGAGAATGTTACTGATCTAAAGTAACCCATTGATCTTTGACTAGTGGATCATGAACTTAAGGGCATTGGTATCATTTTCTTTCTTTTTAAGAGAGGCAAGAGAAGTAGAAACACAGGAGAAAAGAGGTGATGACAAAGGAACAAAAGTATAAACACAAGCCAAATAAAGACTGGCATATGTAGCAAAAGTAAATAAACATAAATCACACAGTTAATGTTGGAGTAAGAGTTGGGATCTGGGTCTGCAACTCATGAACTGCAGAGAGAACTGATAGAGCTTCTTTTTGTGGATTCTGTCTTCCCATCTTCAGATTTTATGGAAGAATTTTATGGGAATGCATGGAGTGTTTCACAACACAGTTCACCAACTATTTAGGCTATACCGTTAGGATTTAAGCTACTGTAGTTAATGACACTTAAATGAGATTAAATCGAAGTACTCTTCACTTTAAAACAGGCTTATGGATCAGGCTGCCCAAGATAAGATAAGTTACAGATAGGTAGCCGTGTTGGTCTGCCATAGTCAAAACAAAAAAAATTCCTTCCAGTAGCACCTTAAAGACCAACTAAGTTAGTTCTTGGTATGAGCTTTCGTGTGCATTTCGTATGAGCTTTCGTATCTGAAGAAGTGTGCATGCACACGAAAGCTCATACCAAGAACTAACTTAGTTGGTCTTTAAGGTGCTACTGGAAGGAATTTTTTTTGTCAAGATAAGATAAGTTCAAGGATAAGGCCTCTGTTGATGTGGCTGTCAGATAGTTTGTTATATATCCCACTTAACCCTAGAGTTCATAGGTCTTGCAAGTCAGTGTGAAGGGGTTTAATCTCTGCTATTGTTGTGGGAGAGGCTTACATGAATGACCCCTTTTAATACTTGCAAATCGCCCTCCCCCTGACACCTCACTTCCAACATTACAGAAAAGTTGCTGACAAATACCACCATCTCCATATCAGCAGACAACCTGGATATCTATATCACTCAGAAAAGCAACCTATTAATTTATTTCTTTAGATTTCTCCCCCCTGACTTGCATAGGGATAGAACTAGCAGAATAGCCACACATTACTCAATGTAATGGGTGACATTCAATGTTTGTTATTCCCAGAGTAGACCCTCTGAAATCAGTAAGTAATCAGTAAGAAATCTAAGTAATCGTGACCTGGCTAGATGTCACCCAGTTTCTATGTATGACTTTTTAAGAAAATGCTAAATATTGGGGTATACCCAATGTTTCATACCTCCTTGAAAAATGGCTGTCTTGTTTTAGTATATCTCCATCATGAAGTTCAGAATGTAACGGTATACTTACAATGAATTTCAAAAATGAAATAAATATAATTTGGGGGTTTACTAACTTTCTTACACCTATGGAAAACTCACACTAGACTCTGAAAGATATTATAGTAGGGGAATAAGAAAGAAAATAATTACAGTTTGCGTTGCAAGCTTGGTTAGTGGCTTTTCCACAGTCTTTAGTACCTACTAATTTGAAAGGCATATTTTATTTTTAAAAGCAGGCAGCATAACCACTGTGAGAAATGGATCAAACAGTCTGATCTTGTTTACTCAGTACATTCCACTGAATTCAGTGATACTTACTCCCAAATAAGTATTCCTAGGACAGTAGCCAGGGTAGGCTTCAATCATGTGGTAATTATGGATGACCTCAGGACACAAAATGAATACAAGCAACTAAAATGTAAATGAAATCTGCCTATATTATTCTAGAAGTCTATGAAATAGCTCTCCCCTGCCAGATTTTTTGAAAATAAAAAATGCCAAGGATAGAATGAGTGCTAACTTTATTTCAGTACTCCAGAAGAAATTTCCAGAAAGGCAATACATGCCTTTGTATTTAGTGTGGCTTCTACAGGGTTTTTTTTCCACATTTAAGGGAGTCATGAATGAATGGCATATTTCTCAGAGCTGAGAAACAATTATGGCTCCCAAAGGGCATTTGTTTGTGCCCACCAAAGCCCAGCTCTCAGTTACCAGTGTAACATAGGGCTATGGTCGTCCTTTGTGTGTGTGTGTGTGTGTGTGTGTGTGTGGAAAATTTATTGAACACTTAGAATTACAGTAATAAAATGGTAGAATTATAAGACATCAATCATCCACAATAAACAACCAGCTATCACATATTTCATTTATACTTATATATCCATACTCATTTTTCTCCAACACCACCAAAAACCTCATCCAATGCTGAAAAAAGAGGAAGAAAACAAAAACCACAAAAACTAGCAGAGATCTGGTAGCTGCTGTGGTGATGCTATTCTCACACCGCTTCTGGTAACAATGGATGGCTCATAAACCAGAAACATTGATACTTCCCATGCTAGTTCTGCCTGGTGTGGGAAGTAACCCACTGTGGTGTAGTGGCTAGAGGCTTGGTCTAAGATGTAGGATACCAGGGTTCAAATCCCCACTGAGTCATGAAGGCCACCTGGGTGTCCTTGGGCCCCCCTCAACCACCATCTCTCAGCCTAATTTACCTCACAGGCAGGGCCGATTTAGATGAAGAAAGGCCCTAGGCTACTCCACTTGTGAGGCCTCTCCCCACCCCCACCCTCACAACTAGAAGAAAATGGAAGACTGTTATAAACAAAATTAAGTGAAGCCAAGGATGATGACGGTACAGTGTTACCTCTGGTTATGAACTTAATTTGTTCCGGAGGTCTGTTCTTTACCAATTCTTAACCTGAGGTACCACTTTAGCTGCCACCACCGTGCTGCCACTGCCCAATTTCTGTTCTTATCCTGGGGCAAAGTTCTTAAACCAAGGTACTATTTTGAGGTTAGCGAAGTCTGTAACCTGAAGTGTCTGTAACCCAAGGTATCACTGTATTTAAAATTCTGCAATTCACAATTTCTCCTCTAAAGACATAAGATATTATTGTTAAATATCATGATGATTTTTTAAAATGCATAAAATTAACACTGAAAAAAAACCGCGGGCAAAGGCCTGGCCAGGACGGTCGTCCTCTTATATACCTGCTGGGATTGACAAGGCATCTGACCCTCACCTGAATCTAATAACTCTCCTGACAGGTAATTTGGTTTGCAGAAACAGTGTGGAAATAAAGGATGAGATTGCCCACCAGATACCAGGCACTCTACTATTCAAATTAGGCCCCAGTGTTTTTGTTACAATCCCCTTCTCAATGAATTAATCAATTTTAATCTATAATTTAAATTCTCAAAACTTTCTTATTTGTTAATTTGAGCAAGTAAACTACTGCTCTCGCTTCATTACAAACAGTATTTCTACCTGCAACACACTTGAGCAAACCTTCTCCTCTTCCTTTGACAGATATTTTGTTGCCATTTGCAACTGTAGCTGCCTCTGATTAGTTATCGTTTAACTCTTTAGGGAAATAATTAGCATCACACGTCATGTGCATGGAAGTTGCCGAACCAATTAACCAACTAGAAGGATTACTGTTAATAACACCAGTTTTCCTACAACTTGATATTGCTGGATAATTTTGAGAAACTGCAAACTGCCAGAAGGGATACAATTTACGAGCTTTCTCCATTATCTGCACAGCTGGGGGTGTTCAGTCAACAGTGCAAAGGCTGAGCTGAAGCATTCCCTGCTGGTTACTTGCTTTCAGCAATAGGGATCGCTGTTTGGTAGTACCCAGTTGGTTAGCTGTCAGATTCTAGAGCTCCCTATTGTTGGCTCTTAGGTAATTCACAAAATACAGAGTCCATTCGTAAAACACAGTGTTCATTCATAAAGCAGTAAAATAAATCTTTATTGCTAAATATTGGGTGTATATTTCAGCCGTTGAACATACAGGTTTATGGCCATGCTGTAGTGTAGTGCTTATGTGACTGTGAATAAAAGGTGGCTCGGCTCATTGTCTCAGGGTTTGGGGGGGAGAGGTGACAAAACTGATTCCCAATAAGTGCCCCCTTTATTTCCATAACAAGTCCTTGAGTCTGAATAGTGACACCAGGGACCTAGAAGGTGCAGGGCTTGTCAGTCCAACCCCTGCACAGTCTCATCAGGGCTGACCTTTAGGCAATTGGAGCAGTTGGGCCAAATTGGGCCCTCCGGCACCAGGACAATCTAGATAGATTTTATTTATATCTATAAGATTTTGCAAACTTTGGCTGTGAACTGGGGCCCTACCCCCCCACATCAAGTTGCATCCCACTGCTTCAAATTGGGTCCTACTGGCTAGCCCTGAGTCTCATAGTTTCTGGGCCTGAGTTGCTCTGCCCTGTGGCACTGGGGAGCGGGCAGGCTGGCGAGGCCCCCTAGATTTAGAGGCCCAAGTTGTCCTGCCCATGCATGAAGTCTTGGGTTTGCAATTTTGGGTGAGGGGAGACTGCCCGCTGGGAAGCGGGCAGGCTGGTGAGGCCCCCTTGATTTAGAGGCCCTAGGCTTCAGCCTACTTAGCCTATACATAAATCCGGTACTGCTCACAGGGTTGTTCTGGGGTAAAATAGAGAGGGGGAGCAGTGTGTGTGCCACATTGCGCTTCTTGGAGAAAAGGTGGGATACAAATGTAATAAAAATGAAATAAATTAAACAGATAAACATAGCCATGTCAATGGCCTCACCATAATTGACAACTCTTATTGGAAACATGGTTGTCAGTAGCCACAATGCAGTGGCTCCCACATCAATACTGGGAAGGCACAAACAAGCCCCCTTCCCCCTGTTAGCTGCAAATGCTTGCACATAGTTTTCAGACAGATGAATATGGTATGTTGAAAGCAGAATCTGATGACATTTTACTCCAGCCTTGCTGATTTAATCTGCAGAGATTGTTATCCATGGACAAATGATAAGAGTATCTCATAAAATAAAAATAGCTCATGGCTGTCAGAAAAGAAAGGGGAGGGAGGAAAGCCCTCCAAAAATTCCCGTACTCTAAGTGCTGGGTAAAAAAAAATCATTGCATGCATCCATCTTTCTGTCTTTCTCCAAATGTCAAAGGCAAAGACAGCCAAGTTGGTTAACCTGTAATTAAAAGCAGCATATATATTTATAATCATCTCTTTCTATGATAAAATTAAGATATCTAATGTCTGCACAAATCAGAACAGAAACTCATAATTTTATCTCTGGCTTTATCTTGTCACAAGTTATTTACTGCTTCTTCTTCCTCGAACAGCACACCTGCACATACCCTGAATTTCCCTAGATAGGAAAGACAGCATCGGGGCACTCCACTCTTAAATTAAGGCATTAAGAGCTTGATGCTTCAGTTCTGACATACTTGAGGAGTCGCTTGATTGGCATGAACAAAGTTTGTTAGATCAGCCTGCAGTATGCACCTGTACATTAGCCCTCTATAAAGAAAACAATGGATTCTTTTTAGCAGGATGTCATTTGTGCAGTTGGAACTGGTTTGCCACTGGGATATGGGCTTATTCATGCAAGTTTTGTGTGTGGAAAAAACTAATATTTTTAGTTAACATGCATTGAATTTAAAAACATAACAGATTTGTGCATATTCAACAAACCTTTCAAAATTCTGATGGTCTCTCAACATTCTGGTGATCCTTGATCTTAATGTATTAGAGCACTGATAAAACCAATACATCAACTCAAGTTGTTTTAAGGGATGTGCTGAGTTTTCACTCCTGAAAATTTAAGATGATAAAAAGAGTGTTTTAAGGGAGAAGGAGTGAATTTTCTACAAGCTGCATGGCTTATCTTTTTGGCTTTCTGATTGTGCCTATTCACACCAGCTTCTTCCTTGCAATCTGCAGCCACTGCATAATTCTGATACATGAAAAGAAGAAACATTTGGCTATGTGATGATGTCAAAAACTGAAATTAGGTACATCCCACACTCTGAATTGGCTTCTTGATAATGCCAAACAGAAAAGGACATGAAGTCAAGTTGGAGTGAGGCAATACTTTCTGCTCTCACTAGGCAAACATTTTTGTCAGATGACATGGTATTCTTGCTTCTCTACTACCACAAATGCATTTCTAGATGGATTTCTACCCCTGTAGCCCCCCCCCCATTTCTACCCCATTTCTACTCCTGTAGCCTTCTTGTGGAAGAGAGGAAAATAGTTCTATCACTCTTTGAAGAGGATACACCTTTTTATATTTGTATACATTTAAAAAGGTTATTTGCTACCCCAACAGTTCCAGGAAGGCAATATTTCTACAAAATATATTGAAAGGAAGACTGCACGGCCTCCAAATATTTTTTTTCAGCAAACAAACAAAGATAATGGGGAGGTTTAAAAAGGAATATGAGATCGCTTCTCGGCCTTTTGGCTAAGATCAAGTGTAGTATCTGTTCTTATCAGTTTAATATCTGATATGTCCTCTATTTGGGGACTATATATTAAGTGGATTTTTAGAGCTGGGAGATGGAATAGGGGCTTGCTCCATCCACTCCATGCATCGACCAGGTATTGCAGTACCTCCAGGAACGGTATAAAAATAAAATAAAAATAAATAAAAAGGAATATGAGTTTCTGTGGTAAAAAATGTTTGTCCCTTGCCATTTTGTTTTTACAATGCTCTTGGATTTCCATAGTATGTTATGAGAGTAAAAAGCTTTTAAATACATTTTTCACCTCATGAGAATTGGAGGGAATTCACATTGCTGTTGATGATATCATAGCACTATCATTAGCTGCTCATGACACCAACATAAAGCGTAGCCCAAACAGTCTTCAATAAGTGATTTTGTTTGAGGAAAATTATATTTTCCTGATGATAAAATATTATGTTCTGAAGAGCAACTAGGAAAGTGTGATTTCCTGGCAACAGGAGCACTTCCTTGAAGACAAGCACCATAGCTGTACATTTATTGAGTAGAAAACCTAATGGGTCTGGAAGACTCTCTTTTGGAAGATTGCCTTTCACCAGCTGGACCAAGTCATCTCAAAAAGCATATATACTTAGTTTGGAGAAAACAGGAATGTCGGCATGGAAAATGGACAACAAATGGTGTAGTGAACGTTGGACTATGGTTGTAATGGAGATTTAATACAATTGGATTAGCAGAGAAGATGCAGGAGGAAAAAAGTTAACATAAGGACCCACAAAGGGGAGGAAGGAAGTCTATGGGAATTTATGGAATTCTCTTTTTGTTTTTGTTGTTTGACGACTGTAAATTTCAAAATTTGGAAAATTTTGGATTTTTTTTTAAGGGTGCTACAGATCTGCACAGTTTCCATAGGTGGGTTTGAAGATCTGGTCCAAGAAAGAAAGCCTTACCCTACCAATGTCCCACCAAATCAGAACTTAACTAGTTAGCATCAGAAGGAAACACCGGAGAATCACATCATGCATGCTTTGAAGTTGCTATTAGCTCACAAATGGTAATCTGCCAATCCATTATTAAGCAAGATACCTGTTTAAACTTGTATGTTGCTGGTGAGAACCTCAAGCCTGGCCAAATATGCCCTGGAAGTCTCTCTGCCTGGCCCTTGGAACATTCCTCAAGCTACACCTGCCCCCCCCCCAGCCACACTCTTCTCCCCAGAAAATGCCCCTCATGACTCCTGTTCCTCAATTTCCTTTGGTAAAAAGGTTCCCCGCTCTGGTATGTGCTTTACCTGTATAGATATACTAACCTTTGTAAAGCTGATTGAATTTTGTTCTTCCACACTTTTAATACAGCAGTGTCCAAGCCACAATAATAACTGTGTGTTGGTATTATCAATGGGGTTTTTATTCCATGGGCACAGCAGAGAAATGTAGACATGCAAGTAATGGCAGTGGGAAATATCAAGCTGTTACACAGTGTGATGGGCTAAGGTGATACTGGTTAAAGAAATATATGGCTGACCTCATCCTGATGGAATTGGGTAGATTAGAACAAGCCATCTGCTCAATGAAATATGGAAATGTATCATCTTGTCTTATGGTCACAGGATAAAATATCCACATTGCTCCAAAGTTTGGACCCTTTGCAAGAACAGAAGTTGTTATAAGAAGGTGTGACACTAATCAAAATAAAAAATCCATGTTTAATTAGAAAGCATCTTGAGGTATTCTGTTCTAAATTTGTGTGTGGATACCTTAGCTGTGGAGCAGAACAGACAGTGACACAGTATGGGAAATACCAGTGTATCAACAGGCTTACAGTTGGTGATCATAAACTTCAGGATGGAATTTAGGCCTGATTTATAGCCCTTGAAAACACACTGATATTTGTCTATCTATTCTTCACGTTCAGTTGGCGCTCCGTATATGCCAGTTCTTTTGGTCTTCATGTGAAATACCTTGGGGTGATTTCTGTTGTTCATTCCCCCTGCCTATATGATTATAACCAGATGGTGAAATATTATTTTTCTTAGGTTAAAGGTACTCAAAGGCAGCAGTTCATACTGACTCAATCTGAGGCTGATGAAGTGGTTTGTATCTTTGGAGACATCTAGATTGAATTATCACAGCACATTATTTTATGTGGTCTCTTGGATCAAATTCCTTGGATAGTATTAAACTGCCTAACAACCAACACACTGCAGGCAAGCTCTGTAGCTGACCTAGATCCCCTTCAAATTACAACCACTAGCATTACCCTTAAAACATATTTTGAAACTTCAGTGGCTTGGATGCAGTTGCTATCTTGAACTAATCTTCTTCAGCCAACAATATAAGCAGAGCAAAAAGGGCAGGTCTTTTGGTTCCCATGCATTCCCTGTAGTGAAATTGGGTTGCATTCAACTAACTTTCATTCAGACTAGCTTCTGCCATTGAAATGAATGGGGAAGGTTGTGAGTGCAAGAGCTCTATAGGCATATGAGGCTTTTATTTATTACTATCAAGTAGTATTTAAATGTTATGAAATAAATAAATAAATTGATAATAATAATAATAATAATAATAATAAATAATAATAATAATAATAATAATAATAATAAATAATAATAAATAAATAAATAATGAATATCTGAGTATATGTCAATCTCTGAATGGGAGCAACTGGGAATTAGAAAGTACACACGGTTCCTCTGGTTAGTTTTGCTTATTTGTTTTCTGTATTTGTCTCAAGGTAGTTCCTAAGGTGTTAAAAACAAGCTATTATACTGTAAACCATAAAATAATGGAAACATTGGGTGATAGCCAACCACCTTTCCTATTCAGAGTAGAAATCAATGGGCTGCATTAAATTCGGTGGATCTGCTCTGAGTATGACTAACATGAGATGTAGCCCATCTAAAACACAACACTTCTAGAAATCATTACAGTAACAAATACCACCAATTATCAGGAGGGTCTAAAATAACACAAGTGTGAAAGCAAACAACAGAAATAGCACATTGAAAGACCAGTTGAAGAAAAGTACTGACATAAATATAAGTAAGTTAGGACTGATGATGATATTTTCTTAAAAGCCCATTTAAAAGTTAGAGAAGGCAAAGACACCCTTGTAAAAGTCAATGTGTAAGGTGGTTAATTTTAAAACAGAGGCCATACAATTATAAATACAGTTGCCATGACTAGCTCCATGCAACCCAGTGCAGTCCTCTGTGCTTCTGAAGCCTTTGGACCTCATTCCTCACAATAGCCCCAGCATTCAGATCTGCCCTGCCCTTGGCTTCTGTACCTTTCATGAGGAAATCACGCTGGGTTCCAAATCAACAGATGTCCAAGCGAAAATTTGAATCTGATTTTGCAGACAAGTCTCCAAAACACATATCACATTTTGAAGTGGCAGATAGATCTCTTAAAATAAAAAAAGGAGAAGGGATGTAGCCCATCACATGTTCAAATGCATTTCCAAGGTAATGACTGGGATGCATAAGAATGTTTGCACATGCCATGCACTTTCCCCCCAATCTTTTCATTGGAGTTGTATAGCAATTTTGTGCCGGTTCCTTATTGCCAGACCACTTTTTGGCACTGGAGGGAGTTTGAAAATTGGCTTGTGGTTTGGCTTTGGGAGCTGCTGCAGCAAAAACAGATATTAAAAAAGCCAAAGTGTGCACACCCTATCTGATTTGCCTGGCTCCTCTAGAATGTGACTGCTAGGTGTAATCCAATATAAAAGTTATGCATTTTAGAGCCTTGCAGGTAGCTATGGGGCTGGATCACACAGCCAACAGTTGTCCATTTTATTTAGTCATTTTATTATTCTCAAAACAAGACCTTCCCAAAGATAACATTCTGTTATTTTTCAGTCAACAGCTATGTGCTCAACCTTTCTGTATTAAAAAAAACAAAACAGCATTCAGTGTGCAAAATTCACAGATGCCCTCTTCAACTGATTCTATTCATACATGGCACTCATTACAGGTTTTTGAAGGTTTGTTTTTTCCTATTAAATATCAGAAACAGCTTTGCTTCAATGTGGGGAAATGAGACACTCAACGCTACCAGATTTAATATTCATCTTGTAGCCCATTGGCTGTAGTCCTTGTTCTTGATAGATTGTTTTGCCAGAAATGAAATATCATAATGAATTAGTGTTGAAAAAGTGTGAAGTCCTCCTTCTCACCAACAAGACCAAATAGCATGACACAGTATTTGGGACATTTAAAGGAACTAAAGGAAATGAAATTCCTCAATGACTTCTGAACACCAGCCACAAATATTGCATACTCAAATGAAAACAATTTTCTAAGACCAGCTATGGAAAATATTTGGATCCTATTTAGACACTAAAATTGTACATCATAATATGCATATTCATCCATTTTTATTATATTAGTTGATTATAAGTGTCTTTCCTTAGAGAACTGGCTACAGTCTAAATTACCCATGCAAGAGACATTTATCTGGCTTCAAGAATACAGATGAGTGAATCTGCCAATAATGGTTCCTTTGCATTTTCTGTTTTTCCATTTTTAAGTTCAGTTCTCCATATTTCCATATCAGTTTGGTGGTGGTGGCTGGTGTTTTTTATTTAAAAAAAACCTTCTTGAAAGTTTACAACCATTTTAGTGCAATTTTTTCAGACATTTTGTATACAAGTTCACTTACTATACACATTTTTGCAAAACGATTTCCCCTAAAAGATTGTATTTCTTATTTTTTCTATATGCAAACATAGTCATACTTTACACTAGCATATGCGTTTTCCTACATATTATACTCATTGAACTGCACTGCAAAATTTAGAGATGTGCAAATGTGGAACAATGGTTGTGTTTCGGTTGGCATCTTGTTTTGGGAAGCACAAATTAGATGAATTCACCTTTAAATGAGGACTGAATTGAATCCTCCCCCGTCCCCAATTTAAGAGGCACTTCATTTGAAAACTTAAAATAGTTTGCAAACACTAATTAAAGCAGGGAACACCTTATGGTGTGATGACAGCTATCATAGTTAAAACTGGTGTAGCCTGCCTGGAGCCCAAAAACAAATTATATGCAGATATCGCTAACATCTGCTTTGATGCTAAAAACAATACTGTGCACAACACACTAAGCATTGTTCTTGTCTAAGCTATTTTAAAATGTTTGGAGGTGCCTCAAAGCACTGGCTAAATGAGTTGCTCACAGCAGTAGCAGATAGCATGGTGGCTCTGTGCAGATAGCATGGTGGCCTTCCTCTGGCTGGGTTTCTGCTGCATACTGGCATGGAGAGAGAGGATGGTGTGATGTGGCAGCAAGGACAGCATTAGTTGAACCAATCCAGAACGCCTGCTGGTGCAACTGTACTGTGCTCCCCTTTCCTCCACCTTGCCCCTTGTTTCTTGGTAGATCAGCCCCAAAGTCCAGTCTGCTGTTGGATCACAGTTTTCTTTTCTTTTTCAAAATTATTTTAAATTTTATTTTGACAATGTAATAATCATAAAAAAGAACAAAAATCTGCACCCCACCACTGAGACCATTCCATTGTAACTATTAAGGTAAAGGTAACAGGACCCCTGACCATTAGGTCCAGTCATGACTGACTCTGGGGTTGCGGCGCTCATCTTGCGTTATTGGCCGAGGGAGCCGGCGTACAGCTTCTGGGTCATGTGGCCAGCATGACTAAGCCACTTCTGGCGAACAAGAGCAGCGCGTGGAAATGCCGTTTACCTTCCCGCCAGAGCAGTACCTATTTATCTACTTGCACTTTGACGTGCTTTCGAACTGCTAGGTTGGCAGGAGCAGGGACAGAGCAACGGGAGCTTACCCTGTCGCAGGGATTCAAACCGCCGACCTTCTGATTGGCAAGTCCTAGGCTCTGTGGTTTAACCCACAGTGCCACATACAACCTCCCAAAATTTCGACACCTCTTGCAATGGTTTGACCCCTTTCTGTTTTAACAGTACAAAATTCTACCAACGCCCTGCATATCTCCTCAAAATCATTTCTCCTGCATATTCTCCGTCTTACCTTAATAAAAGGTAAAGGTAAAGGTACCCCTGCCTGTACAGGCCAGTCGTGTCTGACTCTAGGGTTGCGTGCTCATCTCGCTCTAGAGGCCGTGAGCCGGCGCTGTCCGAAGACACTTCCGGGTCACATGGCCAGCGTGACGAAGCTGCAGCTGGCGAGCCAGCACCAGCGCAGCACATGGAAACACCGTTTACCTTCCCGCTATAAAGTGGTCCCTATTTATCTACTTGCACTTAAGAGTGCTTTCGAACTGCTAGGTGGGCAGGAGCTGGGACCGAACGACAGGAGCTCAACCCGCCGTGGGGATTCGAACTGCCGACCATACTATCGGCAAGTCCTAGGCACTGAGGTTTTACCCACATCGCCACCCGCGTCCCTTAATGGCACATGTTAATTTATCATTAGTAGCTATAGCCCACACCTCTTTATACCATTCTTCCATTTTATATTCTGCTTGCCCCTTCCACTTTCTAGCTATAATGATTTGTGCAGCTGTCAATAATTTTGTGAGCAAGTCCTTCATAGCTTGTGAAACTTCCACCCCATCGTATATTTATAATAATGGTACCTCTGGACTTTTGGTCAGCTTTAACACAGTGATTTCTGTTATCTTCTTGAACACACTTTGCCAATAAATAAATAAACAAACAAATGTACATCTTTAAACCCCCACCACATGTGAACATAATTCCCTGGCATCCCCTTCAACATAACGCTGAATATTCCTTGTTTATTAGATTTAATCTGACTGGTGTTAAATGCCATCTCTAAACTAATTTATAATAATTTTCTTTTATTATAGACAACATTTTCAACATACGATTCTCCCATATTTTCCTCCAGCTTTGACTATCTATCTGCCCTTTTGCCTCCTTTCCCCACACCACTTTTAATTGATCTTCTTGATCCTCCATTTCTACTAATATTTTATAAATTTCACAACGATGAAACTAAACGACTTCGTTATAATGGATTTGTGAAAGTGGTTTCCCATCAGCTTTAGTCAACGATCAATCACCAGTCAGGGATATAATCTCCTGCAGTAGCCAGAGCCCATACACTAACATTTACCTGCTGCCACTGCAGAGTTCATCAAAGGGATAGGAGGCAGCACTGAAGTTCCCCTCTGTCGTGCCTACATACCAGCTGCCATTGCTGAGGCTGACAGAGGGAGAAGAAGTGACTCCTCCCTTGTGCTCACTCAATCCATGTCTTGCTGAATTCACTGCCTGTCATGCAGATATGAAGGGCTTTGGACAACAGGAAGTCAAGGTAGTTTAATCACAGCTAAAAGGGTCCAATTTTCAAAATCTTTCCCACCAGCAGAAAAAACATTTCCATGGACTGAGGGCTTAGACCATCAAAGGCAGGAGTTGGATTTGAGGTGGCATGGAGGAAGGCATAAGGCCCAAGGATAATTTTGGTGGATAGGCAAAGAATGGATCGCAGGTGGATGGGTAAACATGACGATCACTGTGGATCTGGAAACACTGCAAGAACTGGAAATCATTTGAAAGCACAGTGTTCCTGGAAAATGTTTGTGTGTTTCTTCTGTATATGCAGCTAATTGTCTTTTATAAGCCACTTGGGAGAGCTTAGCCCTGAAAGTCAGCACAAAAGTATGTCAAATAAATAAATAAATTTTCTGATCTTGGTTAGAATTGAACTGACAGTTTTAAGAAGAGATGAGCCCACATTAATGCAATTAATGATCAAAGTTCTGTTTTAAGACTTCCACAATGACTTTGTTTGGGAGATTTATACCTTTTTATCAAAAGCAAAAGATCATAGTCTCTGGCAACTGCCTGCCTGCTAATAAATACAAGCCTGTTCTAATATGTTACCCTATTCCTTTGTGGCATTGCAGGAATCTTGATCCACTTTGGAACCGCACATACAGCCATCAACCTTCTACTTAACTGCGCAGTTTTGTACAACGATGCAGCATCTTGAGAAGAAGATTCTTCATCACAGAATCTCCCGCAGAGCTTTTAAAGGCAACTTGGTTTAGCTTGACTATTGCGTGCTAAGTGTTTTTCATTAATTTTATTACTACCCTGCTAATGAAGACAGATGTCAGGTGGCAACCAGTTTATCCAGATAGTATAAGATGTTATTTGACTACCCAATTTATTAGTGATGGTGATTCATTGCCATGAAAATAGAGAAAAACAGATGACTTGGAATTTATGATGAGGCAATTCTGCATCTCAGCCTTTTAATGAATCACTATTTTCCCACCCTCCCATGACCTAATTTTCAAAATGGTGTACATATATTAAATGATTTGATGAGGATGATGTCTATTAATCTTCTAATTTCCCTCCCAGTTTCTTCTAGGAAAGCATCAGTTGCTGAAGGGAGAATATCAGACGCAGGTGGGACCTTGAAGTCCAGAAGGACATTCAATGAGAAGGTTGTTTATGTATGTCTAAATTTGAATTTACTTTGATGGGTTTTTTAAAAAAGGAAATAGAACTGTGGCAATCATATATGCACACTAATACTTTCTGTTACTATATGTATAGCTCATGTTTAGGTATGGTTAGGTGCAGGGCAATCCTATACATATCTCCCACTCTGTAAGCCCAATACTTTGTTCGGCATAGCAGGGCAATGTGCCATCTGGGCTCAATTTGAGGAAGAAAAGTCCATTGTACTGGCACTGGGTGATCAATAATAGAAGAAAAAGGAGGAGCAGGAAGAGGAAAGGGAGGAAGGAAGTTGTATGCACCAGAGCTGGAGAAGATAAAGGGGATGGGAAATTCAGTACTCTTCTAGTTGTTCTGCCTGTGCAAGCATTTGAGCTTTCTAGATGGACAGATCGCCCCTCTGCTTCTCCCATGTGCTGTTCTGGGGTTTTTCTTGGTCCCTCAAGAGCCATTGGGGGAGGTGTAGGGTGCACATGGCAGCAGCGGAGGGATGGAAGCCCTGTTTTGCAAGCAGAAATCTTTGTACAGTGCTTCTACTGGTTGGAATTCCACCCTGTGTTCCTTAAAAAAGTGAGATATCCTATTTCTTTGCCAGTGCCTAATTACCCACCCCAAGTTCAGCATACATTGAGTCCAGAAACCTGAATGTAAACCCCTCCTCTCCCAAGGTGCCCTTGAATGTCTTTCTCATCATCTCCCCATCTGTAAAATGGGCATACAGTCAGGGCTTTTTTTCCAGCCGGAACTCACTGGCACCTCTCAGATAGGCTCCATCGCCATTATAAGAGAACAAGGGAGGTATTCATAGTGAGTTCAGGAACCTATTTTTCTAGAAAAATAACACTGTATTTTTTCTAGAAAAATAGCATTGTTTACAGTTATTGTGATGAAGAATCCAACCAAGTACAAACAGCCAAATTAAAACAGGCAGTGTTTACTTTACACATCATGACAATAACAAAAATACTGTAAGCCCTTCATTTCTAGTCACAATGATACAATACTAACATACTGCTCCATTTTTTAAAAGACAAAGTTTCTGTTGCATAGATACAGGTCTCTCCTGCTTCTAAAGACCACACATATTTTTGGCATTTCTGCAGCGACCTTTTCCCTTTTAGATTAGGTGAACAAATTAAATGCTGCTTTCAAAAAAGGAGTTTGCCCCATTGATTTGTATAATAGAATCATATTTATTGCACTATATCCATTCCCCTCTTCATGTAGCCTAACATCTAATTTAGACTCTTGACTGCCTTTCTCTATTGAATTTGAAGAGATGTCTTCATTGAACTGCCCATCCACAATGACACTAAGATCAGAGAAGTTTACAACTAATTCACATCTCATCAGAGTGCAAGAACAGTTTAATGTGCACATTCCCAAGCAAATTACATCACAGGACAGAGAACTCCATCTGCCAATATTCTGGTGGTGTTCTAGTTTTGCTATGTATTTCATAAGGCTGCAGCTGCTTTTCACTAATTTTTATGCTCTACAAATTGATTAATAACACCAGCTATAACGTTTGTCCCATTGGGTACTCCATTATATTGCTGTTTCATACAGCAAAGTGGTCATTTGTTCTTTTCTCGCTCTTTTTTTTATTTGTCCTTATCTCTTCATTTTAATCCATGACAGAACTTTTAGCTCTTAATTAACCATTTAACAATTTTCTTTAATAGATATTTTTGTGCAATATTATCAAGCCTTAGGGGAGTCTAAATAAATTATATTCACCAGCTCTCAGCAACCCACAAGGGGGGGGGGAATACCCCTTGCACAGTAGCCATGCTGTTTTCTTTCTGATAATATTAACCTTTTCAGGACTTTTTGCATTGGGTAATTAAACCGAGCCCAAACAACAACAACAACAACAACAACAAGTTCAATAAATCCATGCCAAATAAAAACAGCATAAGAGAGAGAACTTGAACAGTCTCTCAGGATGCTGAAATTCCAGGAGTAGCCTTCTCAGTAATGTAAACATCTTGGAGCAAAACCTACAACCCACAGTTTGGGAGATGATGTGCAGCACAGAGACAGCTTAACAACTTCTCAGTCAGGTTATCAAGAGCTCTGCTGGTTGGCCAGACACAAGCAGAGTTTTAAAAGAGAACGAAGTAACTGCAGTGTGATCTATGTGGGGCTACCTTTGAAGGTGACCCGGAAACTACTATTAATCCAGAATGTGGCAGCTAGACTGGTGATTGAGAGTGGCCACCAAGACCGCATCACACCAGTCCTGAAAGACCTACATTGGCTCCCAGTACGTTTCTGAGCACAATTCAAAGTGTTGGTGCTGACCTTTAAAGCCCTAAACCGCCTCATATACCTGAAGGAGTGTCTCTACCCCCATCGTTCAACCCTGACACTGAGATCCAGTGCCGAGGGCCTTCTGGCGGTTCCCTCACTGTGAAAAGGGAAACTACAGGGAATCAGGCAGAGGGCCTTCTTGGTTGTGGCACCCATCCTGTGGAATGCCCTCCCATCAGATGTCAAGGAAATAAACAACTATCTGACTTTTAGAAGACAGAAGACAGCCCTGTTTAGGGAAGTTTTTAATGTTTGATGTTTTATCGTGTTTTTAATATTCTGTTGGGAGCCGCCCAGAGTGGCTGGGGAACCCAGTCAGATGGGTGGGGTATGTATGTATGTATGTATGTATGTATAAATATTTAGAAGCAACAAATGAGAAAATGGTACCATTGACAACCCTTGGCCATTTAATATGTTATTTTGATGGTGGGCATCAAAGAGGGGAGGAGTGACAGCTTTCAGAAGAGCTGAATGTGCTGATCACCACCAACCCTACGGTTGTCTGACAGAGCTGTTATGTTATAACTGTAACCCTGTACATATACTTATGATATGAAAATTAAGTGTGTGTGTATACATACATACATACGGACACACACACACCACTCTGGCTGCCTGATTGAGCTGTTATACTATAACAGTATCCCTGTAAATATAGTTATGAAATGAGAACTGGATACATATTTTTAAAATAATTAATTCCAACATTTAATCAACTGCCTTTATCTCCTTATCAGAAATATGTTGCCTTCATCCTAGAGCCTCTGAAGTGGCCTTTACTCAAAGCAACGCTCTATAATCCCTGAGCCATGGCCTTACACTGCACCCCCACCCCCACCCCCACTGCACTGAGAACACATAGGATGGCCTTTCCATTGTCACTGATAGCTGCCTGATATTATCCTGGCTCTTTTGTCCACATCACTGGTGTTCTGAACAGCCTTGGCACTCCGTATGCAGGGAATCCCCTGCAGCCTGCCTCTATCTGAAAGAAGCACATTTGCCATTCTTTGTTGCTGCAGTTCCTCCTCCAAGGATCTCACTTATCCCTCTCAGGCACATTTGCCACTTCAAATCTCTCCCCCGCTGGGACGCTGGTTTTATATTCTAACAACCTGTTTGCTTGGGCTAGAGAGGGGAGGTGGGTAGAAACAGCTTGCAGAGCACTTTTAAGGTGCTGTAAAAACAAAACAAAAAACTGTGGTGTGTTTGAAAATGATCTGCATGGAAGGGTTTAAAAATTGCTCCTCCACAGGGCTGTGATGAATGCTGAAATGGCCATAGCTCAGTGGCAGAGAGCCCATGTTCTGCATGCAAAGGGTCTCAGATTTAGCCCGGTAGGGCTGGGGAAGGCACTTGCCTTGAAGCCTGTGGAGACCCACTGCTCATCATTGTGGTCAATGCTGAGCTAGAAGGATCGATGATCTGACTTGGCAGAACAAATATTCCTTCTTCAATATTTGCTTTGTAATTACTTCGCCCAGCAGAGCCAAATTGCCAAAGCAAAGCAACACTCACCTTATTGAACATGTACAACAGATGAATCTCTTCATGTATCGGTGAGCCACCATAAATTCATGGAAGATAAAGCTGTCAATGACAATTAGTCACCATGATGGCTATAGTCTACTTCCCGGATCATAGACATAAAAGCCCCTGAATGGTGCTTGCCAGGGAAAAACAGCGGGAGAGGGCTATTGTGCTCAGGTCCTGAGTGTGGTATTTCTGTATGCATCTAGTTGGCCTGGACTAGATTGGTTTGGCCCAGTAGAGATCTTTTTATGATCTTAATTCCACTGAAAGCGTTAGAAGCTATTTCTACTTAATACCCTTAAACCCAGCAGCAGTTTGCCCTGGCAGAAGATACAATGGGTACTTTGGCACAAAAATGCGAGAAAGCTAAGTTTTCCAAAAAGTCCTCTAATCTTTAGGAACATAACAAGGAACCTGATGGATTGGGTCACAGGTGCATTTACACATTGTGGCCAATCCAATGCATCATACAGAACAGGAGTGCCATAGCCCTCTCCTGCTTCACATCCCCAGCAATTCTACTCATGAGACACACCATCTCTGATGCAATTGTGAGCAGGGATGCGCTTCCTCACTGGTCTTCACAGATCAGTGCTCTTATCGGATGCTGCTTCTTTGTCGTTTAAAACAACAACACGATTCCTGCTCTTAGAAACAGAGAAGTGGCCACATAACCAGCAAATTTTAGGAAGGTGATAACATAAAATACAGTGGTACCTCGGATTACGAACTTAATCCATTCTGGAAGTCAGCTCTTAAACTGAATCCATTCTTAAACTGAGGCACGCTTTCCCTAATGAGGCCTCCTGCTGCCGGTGCCCTTCCGCCGTTCGGATTCTGTTCTTAGACCAAGGTAAAGTTCTCAAACTGGGACACTATTTCCGGTTCTGCAGAATTTGTAAACTGAATCATTCTTAAACCGGACTGTTCTTAAACTGAGGTACCACTGTAAAGTGTCTAGAGTTAGGATATTGCTTAAGCACTAACCTCATTTACTGAGACAGATCTTTTTTTAAAAAAATGTATTTTTATTAAAGATTTTCTTGGTCTATAAAAGTATGTGCAATGTCTCTCTTTTTTGCATGTAACATTTTTTTACAGATCAATTTTGTTTGTTGAGACATTTGGAAGAAAAGGGGGGGAGAGGTGGAGGGGGGAGAGGTGAGTGGGGGTGGCATCAGGTGGCAATGTTTCCATTTTACTTAATATATGTGGGGTTTTGTGTCAACGTCGCTTGTATAGGTTCGTTGCTATTCACTTGTGTTCCTTTGGTGGTGAGAGAGGTTGGGGTTGGCCTAGGCTGTGGTTGTTTGTTTGTGATTGGCTGTGGTGATCTTTGTTTTCATGTGTGAGTGGGGTGGGTGGGTGTTTTGGGTCAGGTTAGCCATATTGATTTGTATGCTGTTGGCGAATTTTTGTCGTTGTCTTGTTGGGCTGTGTATGTGATGAAGGGGAGCCATACCGGGGTGAAGGCGTCTTCTTCTATTTGTCCCTGTATCAGTTTAAGTTTATTGGTTAATTTTTCTAGTAAGGCTGTTTCCCATACTATTTGGTACCATTGGTCCATGCTTACTCCTGACAAGTCTCTCCAGTGGCTGGCTATGATGCTTCTGGCTGCTGAGAGTAGGTTTCTGGTTTCTCTTCAGATCGTATAAATCTTTCGTCTTTTTACTGAGACAGATCTGATTGGCTGGGCAGGGGTGAGAGGAGCATGGTCACTCCTGTCTAGGGCTGCCAGGATGTCTAAGGCGGAATTGACGTCTGAGGGGAATTTCCAAAAGGCGGCACTTTGTCCTGGATTTTAGGCAAGTCAATCGCTCTCTGTTTTTCCTTTAAAATGTTGGGGTCTTCCTAAAAAAAGCTCAGTAACTTTTGAGGTGTCCTGGTTTTTACTTTTTGAAATATGGCAACCCTACTTTTACCTCACCTGAAAAATCAGCTACATGAGGCGATGTTTCTTTGTGAGGCAAAACTTTTCACAACGTGCACTCCCACATTTCAGCTTAATGTGACCACACATGGAGCTCCTGTGTACACAGAAACTTATCCATTGCCTTTATTGGAGTAACTGTTCCCTACATATGGCCACTTATTCACATGCGATCTCGGTGTGCACATCAGGACGCTTGCAGGTCTCTGGGTCCAGGCAAACCATCTAATATCTCTGTGTTAGTCACTGAATTCCACTAATTTATTCTCTATTCACAGAAACAGTTGCTTGTACTGATGCTATTGTTGCTGGAGATACCACCATATAAAAGAAGCTTGGTTCTGTGGACAGTTAAGCTGGATTTATGACAGAGGTGGCAGACCTCTGTTCAAATCCCAGTTTCTGCGTAGCTGGCCTCAGTAAGCCTCAGTTTCCCAGAAGACATAGAAAAATACTTGGGAGCTATTTCATGTAGCGATGGTTAAAATAAGGCCACAATGCAAGGATGTTCATAGGTGACAATACACAGTTATACATGAGTGATATTAACTGTCCACCTTAGCCTGAGAGAGCAGAGGAGTAAGGAGGATCCCAAATGACACAGTTCAAAGTGGTGAATTGAATAGTCTGGCTTGGATGCTCACCTGTATCCCATCAGCTCTGACCGTTTGTTGGGTGCTTTGTGAGCAGTTCCAGATCCAAGTGTCAGGAAGTGTATGTGCATCTTCCCGACTGCTGAATGCAGGCAAGCAGCCAGGGTATCTGTCACACAGCACTTTCATTCATGGGAGTGAAAAGAAAATGGAAATGGTATTCTGTATAGAAAGCAATCATGGACGCAATGCAGCCATCTTTGGACACAACAACTGAAAATGGAAAAGGAACAAATTGTAACTTTTTCTCTCTCCCATCCCATCCTCACATGACCAAATATACACCACTGTGTACTGGCCATCACTTCTCATGGCGGCTGGACTAAAACCTGACCTTTATTTTCCTGAAAATAACCTCTCTCGCAGCCACATGAAAATAGGGCGAATTTTCTGTTGCTTTTTGTGGAATGGGGAGAAACATGTCTGAAACATTCAAGGGGTGTGGGTTATTGCTTACCTTACTGAGGTAGTAATGAGGAATGGAGCTCTAAGGTGGCTGTGGGGTTTCCATTTCCCCCTTGCTATGGGAAGAATCACATGCCACTGTAAGTGGCACTGGGCTTTTTTAAAAGTTAAAAAATGAGGGGGAGGGGATAGAAAAATGTCCAGCCACTCTACAAGATCAGTTGAGGTAAGCAGCAACTTCCACCCCCCAAACTGGAGGGGGCGGAGGCTTGTCCTCTCTCAGCAGAGTGTGGTGATGGTCGTGGTTGTGATCCTTACTTCAATGAAGGATTGAAAAATACAACTTCCAAATTTGCACTCAACTCTCCTTATAACAGAGGGCACCTGCGTGTGCTTTCCACATACCCTCAGAGTAGTTCCCCTTGTCCCCAGAGCTCTAGACCACAACTTACTTTTCAGCACTGTCAGAATCTTTAAAGCAGGGTTTGAAATTTCCAGAACTGCAACATTTGACCCAAACTCCAGTTTTTCTGAATGTTGGCAGGAAGTTCAAAGCAAATATCTACTGTCTCTTTCCAATAAAAAAGCACAAAGAAGTATAATTTCTGTTTTGATTGATATAATGTGCTGAGAGACAGGCTGCCTGCTACTGTCTGTCTGTCTCTTTTACACACACTTACATGCAGGGGGAGGGGGGATAATCTAGCATTAGATTTAACTGGAAACCCTCTCTTGCTCAATATTTTCAGATCATTTGCCAAAGGCACACACAGTCAACTGGCAGGTCCCTGCTTAGTACTCAAATGCCAGGCCCTCTTTGTTCTGCCAGAGTTCCCCCATCTTTATATAACCTTCTTTTTACTTCCACATTTACAAACCCTTCTTTCCGAAGTTCTTATTTTTGAAAAAGAAAGTTTGTACAGGCCAAAGTCTAATCTAGCTTCCTTTAACTACTTCTGTTCCTTTTTTCTATGAAATATTCTTTTGCCATGAACCACTGGAGTGGTTTTGCTCTGAAGTCTGGGATACAAGGTGTGGCGAGCCAAGTATTTGTGTGGAGCAAGATTAGACTTTTGGGTGCATTCGAAAGATCAACCAAAACTGTTGCAGCAAGAAGGAAATGTTTAGAACAACTAAACATGGCTTAATCTCAGGGCATTAAGTTTAATGAATTTGATATTGCATTGCTATGCCACACTTTATCTACTTTAAAATGTGCAAGTTTTATATCGTCTGTCTGAGGGCCAAACTGCAGCTTATGTCAAATGCAACTTTGCACCTTATGTGCAGGTTTTTAAAATGCAAAATGATGCCCCACATTGGGCAAAAGATTCCCGCATTGCAGGAGGTTGGACTAGATGACCCTCGGGGTACCCAGTGGTGTAGCATGGGGGTGCAGGGGGGGCCGGCCACACCGGGCGCAACATCTGGGGGTTAGGGTTAGGGGGCGCAAATCCACGGGTTAGGGGGTGCAAATTACTTGCCTTGCCCCGGGTGCTGACAACCCACACTACGCCACTGGTGGTACCTTCCAATTCTGTGATTTAACTTAATGTCTAGTCTTGCCCACCAAGTGTGAAAAGCTTCTCAGCAAGTTAGGCCTTAAAAATAAAAATCAAATACTTTTTGTAGAGATGGTTGAATGAAGTAGGAGCCATAGTTCATACAGTTTAAGTGGTTTGAGGATCGCTGAGCAGCAACAATCTTGGAGCCACACAGAAAGGAAAACGCCACTACTGACTCCTGGTTCATTGGTGATTTCAGACTGCCACTTCAGAAATGGATAAAGAATTTACTGTACCTAAAACCTTGGACATTAAGAGTCAGTCTATCTTTACCTTATAAAACAAAGGTTTTTTGTTTTTTTTGTTTTTTTAGGACTTGTCTCTGAGAGAAGCCAATGTATTTTGACTACTGGATAGCATGATTATTAGATATCTAATCAGCTAATATTTGAAGACCACAATATCAAGAGACCATTGTTAGGAACAAGATTTAAGTTCACCCCGAGGGTGTGGGGTGCTGCTTCACAAAAGACTTCCTTGTGGGGAAAGCTCTTGAAAAACACCCTCCTGGCAACTCATAGGATTGGAACCACTGCTCAACAGCTGTAGAGCAAAGAATTCAATTCTGCTGGGTTCTTCTTCCTTAGCACATTCACTCTGAGGAACACACTGCTGAAGCAGACCCCAGCCGCTTTCCTGCCAAATGCCCCTGACAACCCTGGATTGCTCCAAGCCTTCACTGAAACCAAACACCTATGGAGCACCTGGTTGATTATTTTAAAAAAAGTTAAAAGTAAGTCTTTCTAGACTTTTTAAAAGGGCCCTTTAAACTTCAACAAGAACATTGCATTGGTCCCAAGTGCTCCTAGGCTTCCTGCAATTTTAAGTCATTCAAAATGTTACAGGATGCTGGCTATGACATGAGACAAATTAACTTGAGCTGGATTTTTTTCTGTATAACCAGGTTGACTGAGGCAAAGCTTATCTATATCATCTCTCTCTCTCCATCTGTCTATTAAACTTATATCTCACCCTTCCTCTCAAAGGATCCAGGGCAGCAAGGCCTTATATAGTCCTCACTAAAATCTCAACCCCTGCAAAACCACAAAAGCAAAATTCTTTTATATTTTCCTTTTCTCCACACCCTCTCTCTGTGTATGCAAATTATTTCAAGTAGTTGATGGAGTGCCATAATAACACATTTATTAGTCTTTAAGGTTCCCCAAGTCTCTGTTATTTTAACAATAGTGATGTATCATTGAGCAATCGTTTTGCACAAGCCATCTGCTCACCTGCTACAGGGCCTCTTCAGCCTCGAGTGCAAGGCAAAACTGTTGTAAATTTCACTGGAGGCACACACTCTGGAAAGCATTTTCAATAGGTCAAGTGTGGCCTTTCTTCAAGCCTTTTCCCTCTCGCACCTGGTACCCATATTATACTAAGAGAATCAGCTTGAGAAAGGCTTTGTCGTAGGGATAAAGAAAGGGAGAGGAAGTCAAAAGCTCTAGATTTATGCCCCATTAAGTTTCACAAGCAACAGTGAGGTAGAGTAATACAACCTACAGCTAAAACTGATCACTTACAAATCCACTCCAATAGTTCCTGCCATGAATTCAAAAGCCTGATGCTTATCACATAAGCCTCCTCCAGACTGTCAGTATATATTTGCCAGAGATTTAGGTTTGCACAGTTATAGAGAGGATTAAAGCGCCCTGGTACAAGAAATCCACTTAACCCTCCCTCCCCCTTATCATTTTGCAGTTAGGAAAGTGGTGGAGAAATAGTGTGCATTTGTAGGAAATATTTGGGAGAAGAAAAGGCTCAGGGGTAAACTCTACACAAATCTGGAGTGGAGGCCCTAAGATGCTTTACACGCCTCCTTCTGGCAAGTCCTGCAGCCAAGGTGGTGACAAACGTATTGCTCTGCTTTCCTTTGGACCACATCAGGGAGGTCAGGTGGGCTGTCTTGTTGTCTGGGTAGCCCAAGAGTTCTCTTATCTCTTACTCACTCACACCTACACCTATATACCCTGCAATTGCCTATAGGCAGTAAATCTGTTTCTGGTGGCTTACAATACATCAGGGGTGTGACATGTATGCCAGCGGGATCAGTCTGTTTCTGGTTCATATCAGTTTTGTATGTGTTCATTCATAAGTCCCTTCAACCCAATTTCCACATTTATTTGTGTGGGGTTTTTTTTAGTGCACACAAATCTACCAATTTTCTCATTACTTCAGCACATTTTCCTTCAAAGCAGGCATTCTCAAATGCATTTTCTATTAGAGTGTGTGTTGCTAAATGCATTTATCCCAGTATGCAAATTTCCCTATGCATTTTGGTACATCTTTGGAGCCCAGAACTGCAGTGCTGACATTCAGAGAGCTGCATGCTGATCCACTCATTAGTCCAGGAGGTGAGAATCAGATCAGTTCACACTGGAATTCATGAAGGTTAAATTCCTCCAGCATCCCTGGGGGCATGTAAGCATCACATGTAGCATCTCCTAGTGCCAGTAGCATCTTATCACACCGAACAGAGTTAGCAAGGCCTATAGAAGCCTGCTCCACCCTGGCCAGAGCCTCTTTGCCAGCAGGCTTTGCACCCACACATTGTGTCAAGGTGTAGGAACAGATAGGAAAGATGTAATGCAAGATTTTCCCCGCCCCGATAAAACATATTAATGCTGGAAATGAGGGTTTGGGGTTGGGTTTTTTTGCCTACACTACACAGTTTACTTTGGCCACAGATAGCACTGATTGCCAGTGAGTGTTTAATAAGCTAGTAGGTTAGTTTAGTCACGGCAGCCGAGCTGTGCAGGAAAATAACAGCTATAAGGAGGAATGTAGGTGAGAAGTGAAGATTTGCCAAGATGGCTGTGGGGCCCATGAGCTAATAGGACAGGCACACCTAGGGCTGTGGGGTGTGGGAGGCGTAGTGACTCAGGAAGATCTCCTGCCTGTTCTGCTGCTGCTGGGTGGTGATGATTCTAGGCAAGATTGTGCCAATTTTGTGTGAGCTCTCACCCCAAAATAGATACGATCTTGTCCGAAATTGGCGCTGATGGCAGTGCTGGTTCTCTGGCACTGGTGGAGATGGCAAGGGAGGTGGGCCCGCAGGAGTGCTGCTTAGGGGGCCCTCTGTTGCTTGAAGCAGTGGCCTCACTTTGATTAGTGTCTGGGCTGGCTCTGGATCAGGCTGACCCCAAAGTTCATCAGGGGGCAGATGCATAAACAGGACCTGCCCTGTTGCTACAGTGCCAGAAGTTACAGATCTCTGTTATGTTGAACGTTAATGAAGTTGTGGCCCTGGTTAACTCGATGACAAGTTGTTTGCCTCTTTGTTCAGGGGTGTGGGTGAAAATACCCTCATGTCACCAGAAGTAAACATTAAAAGAAAAAGTAGATCAGGGTGAAATAAAATACATATATATATGAAAACAACTCTTCTAGGTAACTGTATTCCACGAGGCCCCAAATATCCCAAACCAGCTGTAAGCAGACTTGTTAAATCAGCTTCTATTACAGGGCAGAAACATCTGTTGGAAACCTGGTGTCACTCATAATTCACAACTTTCATACTATATTCACCAGCACTCACAATCTATTTGTGATTCCCCCCTAGCCCCAGATCAAAGGGCCACAATCAATGAATGCTATTTGAGTTGCCTGCCTGTCAGAACAGTCATGTCTGAAGGCCAAAAACATGACCATTAACAGACATGTTGTCTAAGCAGCTTAATGTGGTAGACACAAATGCAGGGGAAAGTGGAGAAGACACAGGAATGGACTTCTGGCTAACTAATCCTTGAGTGAAACACAGGGAGAGCTCAAACACACTGGCATGGCATGCGCAGCACAACATGCTTATAGCAGGAGCATATCAACATAAAAGGGGACTTCTTTCCTAACATGAGGTCCACACAGATGAATGGATGCAGATGGGAACAGCATCAGGAATATCTGTGAACCAAATTAAGAAGATGGTGCAACAGTTTCCAATCCATAGGTGGGCAGATAATAGAGAACAAAGTTAGCTGTGATCCTATGATTTATTATTAATATTATTCTGCAAATGGCTACTAACCTGGATGGCTTTAAAAGGGGATTAGACAAATCCATGCAACATAAGGCTGTTGGTGACTAGCCATGATGGCTGTGCACTTCTTTGGCAATCGCTTGTAGCCGAGTAAGATTGTCTTCCATAAACACGGTTTTAACAATGTGTCCATAACTGACTGCGGAGGCCAATTCTGGATCCACAGGTCCTTCCACAGTGGGGACATTGGTTTCCTGGCAGGAGTTGATCACAGTGAGGGTTTGCCAAGCGTGCTTTCTTCTTAGCACATTTCTCCCTTTTGTCCTGAGTTTGAGCTACCTCCACCTCAGAGGCTGCTTGCCTCTAAATACCAGTTGCTCGAGAGCACATGTGGGGAGTGTTGTTGTGCTCTTGTCCCACATGTGGGCTTCCCATAAGCATCTGGTGGTCCACTGTGAGAACAGGCTGCTGAACTGGATAGGTCTTTGGGATGAACCAGCTGGGCTCTTCTTGTGTTCTTATGCATTGAATGTGTAGCCCTTGTGGGATTATTTAGAACCAATCCAATCTGGGTTCAAGCCTAGCCATGGGACTGAGTTGATCTTGGTCACTCTGATGGATAACCTTTGGAGAGAGCAGGACAGGGGGGAGTATCATCTTGTTCTTTCTTTTGGATTTCTCCTTGACTTTTGATACCATTGACTTTGGTCTCCTCCTGGACTGCTTCCAGAGAATTGTGGGTACTGTATTGTCATTGTTCTAATCCTTCCTGCAGGTGCTTCTGTATCCAGCTTTTCCCCTGGAGGTCTGGATAGCATCAGTTACTAGAAATACCTTTTACCACTTGTGACTAGTATGACCGTTCCTACACTGGGAGAACTTGCCCACGGTAGCCCATGCACTGATTATTTCAAGGTTGGCTTACTGCAGTGGACTTCTCTTCTGCTTGATCTGGAAACTGCAGTTAGTGCATAATGCTGCAGCATGATTGCTGGCTGACACAAGACCCTCTCAGCATCTAAACCCTCTGCCCAGAGAACTGCATTGGTTGCCAATCTGCTACTTGGCCAAGTACAAGGTGTTACTATTAGCATACTGTATAAAGCCCTTCACAGCTTTGGACCAGCATTCTTGCGAAATCACCACTCAACCGCTTCACTCTACTAAACTGGCACTGTTACATGTACCACATAGTACTCATTCTGCACTCATTAAGAAATCAATCTTTTAGTGCACTTTGGAACTCCCTGGCTATTGACAACAGGCAAGAAAACCACAATTGCTGTACTTTTTTTTTTGGTGCTTGCTAAAAACACTTTTGTTCAGCCAAGCCTACCCAGACACAGTGAAGCTATCAGGTGTTTTAACCTGGTTTTAGCTTATGGATCATAGCCTTTATTCATCAGCAGAGGAGGTAACACACTCAGAATGCCTCCTCTTTCTCACAAAACGCCATCCTATACTACCGGCAACATAGAATATTTTTTATGTATTTATCATATTTCTATCCAGCCTCTCTTTCGCTTGGAGTGGCTCACCACTGTAATATAAAGCAGCATGGCCTTTATCTAAATAGTTCCATGTGCAGTAAGTGTGTCAGTTGCGTTCAGTCCAAACACAATGGTGCACATCACTTAGAATACACCTGCCCACTTACAACGCAGTTCACATAGGATAAAATCAGGTAAGAATGTTTCATGAATGGCAATGCTAAGAGTTTGGATTTGATATCCTGCTTTATCACTACCCGAAGGAGTCTCAAAGCGGCTAACATTCTCCTTTCCCTTCCTCCCCCACAACAAACACTCTGTGAGGTGAGTGGGGCTGAGAGACTTCAGAGAAGTGTGACTAGCCCAAGGTCACCCAGCAGCTGCATGTGGAGGAGCGGAGACGCGAACCCGGTTCCCCAGATTACAAGTCTATTGCTCTTAACCACTACACCACACTGGCTCTCAATTGAACCATAGGATGCAGAACAAAATGAGTCCACGTACCCTGAGTATAGATTCAGGCTAATACAGCCATATATCCATGCTCGGATCAAACTGAAAACAGCTATTTCAAAAATCCAATTCTCTTTCGCTCTGTTTTCTTAATATTGCACAGGGCTATTAAGCATATATTGGAAAACAGAGATAAGAGAGCACCAGAGTAATTCATGGACAGCTGAAGAAGTAAATGAAACAAAGTAGAGCACAAAAGTACCTGGTGCCGTTGAGACAAAGTTTCAAACACAGTGAGACATGGAGGGAAACTGCCAGGGTGGTGATTTTTTTGTTTGGTTTCTGTTTTTAAAAACCTATTTCAATGATGATTCCCAGCAGGTTGCGATACTCTGCTGGTGTTCTCTGCAAATCATCTGGACAGCTGAGACCATGAAATTGATCCAGAGCCCAAAGAGGGTGACCCTCCGGCAAACCTTGGTGCCCTTTCAGGCCATATGTGCAGACCACGTCAAATCCTGCACTTGTTTTGCTACTGTGGAATGACAAAAATGCCCTTGTCAGATGGGTGGACATGAGGTTTTCAGGTGCTGCTGAACACATAAAAGCAAGGCAAGTTGGCTTGCACTTTTGACTGCCTTGCGAAGTCTTTTCTTTTTCAGATTTTTCATTTCATCAAATGCTTTGCGGCATGGGAAAGCAAATGAAAAAGACTGAGTTTTGCCAGGTTTGCATATTTGGCTTCTTGTTTTGTTTTTACGAAGCACACACACACACACACGCCAAAGCATTCTGTTAGTAATCTGTAATCTAACCCATAATCCACCTCTTTCTTTCCATCATTCGGGTGTCCAAATTGTTTTGCTAATATAATACAGGTGTCTCTGGGTGCCAACATTAGATCTTCCAGTGGAAAAGTGGGTGCAAAGTTAAACCACATGTACCACTTAAAAAATAAGTGAGGTGTGATTTAGCAAGTCTTTTGTTTTCCCCCACCCCGACAGTTTGAAGGGAAAGCGTATTGAGTCAGACTCTATTGTGCGGCAGTGTGATCTGCATTAAACCCTTGGCCAGATAGATTCCTTTGTAGAAAACCTGTGGGGCAAAAGGTTATATTGAGCTCATTACTGCAGACAGCTTTTAAATCAAAATGATAATATGGCCATTCCATACCGCAATGTGTTCTGCTAATGTCTCCCAGTCTGTAAGATGTGCTAACAAGCCTAGTTAAGACAAATAACTTCTGTCTTTAAAAATGCTAAATGCACGATCAATTAGTGAAAGCTTCATCAGTCAAGCTAAATACAGGAGCCCTTACTATGAACACATTTGATCACTCTACATGTTCAGGATGAACTCTTTTTCAGCAGGCACTATGTATGTGGTGGTTATTATATTCATAGCCAACCTTCCCTCTAAGGAGCTCAAGGTGAGAAACATAGGAACCAACTCCTAGGGGCTGAGATCCCTTCAGTCCTCCCAATAAAATATTTGAGGGGGCTGCCCCCCCCCAAGTTGATGGTCAGTGCCATTCAAATGGTGTTTGTGTGTGCCATGTCTTTTAACTGATTTTGTGGGGTGGGGCTTACCTGCTCCCCCATATTTTATTCAAGTTGGCACCCCTGGTAGGAAACATGATACTCCTCTCCCATTCTTATCCCACAATAACCCCGTGAGGTAAGAGAGAGAGAGATCTGAGGTCACCCAGTAAACTTCATGGCAAACTGGGATTCAAAATCTGGTCTCCTGCATCATAACCCAACACTCTAACCACCTTAGTTCTATGTGCAGGTCAGGAGCTAGGGCAGTGGCATGGCAGAGGAAGACTACAAGAGGGAACAACACATTAAGTGGCTGGGCTTCCCTTTAACTACAAAAAAATACCCCTTGGCTAAAATACAGCCTCAGCCAGAAACTCTTTCAACTTTCATACATAATAAAAGAAAAGGTCATCAGGGATGCAGTCCTCTGCAGATTTCCTTGGAAGTAACCTCCATTTAAATCAGTGGGACTTGCCACCATGTAATTGTGCATGGATCTGCAATATGAATTACAGAATATTTTTTGCTAAGACTGACCAACACTCACTCACTCACTCACTCACCACATAAAAAAGCAATTTCATAAAGAAGCGGATAAATAATATTTAGCAAGGGTTGAATGTTGTGGCACTGCTTCTGACAGAGGCAACAGATATATTAGTTCTTGGTTCAACTGTGCCTCAAGGTCTCGTTCAAAGTGATGCTGATCACCTAAAGCCCCCTTAAAGAATCTGAGCCAGTGGGTTTCCTCTCCCCCACCCCGTATAGGTTCCTTGCTCACCCTGGTCATCTGGTGAAGTTCTATTCCATGTCCCTCCACTTGAAAGGTTAAAGGTTAAATGTCACTAGACAGGACCTTTTCTAGTATGAGGCCACTAGTAAGCTATATCTGCTCGGTTGTCAAAACACTGAAAGGCAAAGGGGGAAAATTCTGGCTTACAGTGTTGCAGTTCTTGTATTGTGGTAAATTCCACCAAGATTGATTATTTAACCACTGTAAAGACATGTAACATTTGTCCCTAATTTGCCATAACTGCTTCGTTTCATGTAGTTATACATATATTTGCTTATGTTTCAAAACAATGAATCACAATTTAATATTGTTCCTAGGAAACCTTGTACTACATAAGTTTATGACAAATGAATTTATGGTTTAAATTATTACAGAACCTCAGGGAACTTTCTTTCACAATCAGTGGCATTTGGGAGAGAAAGAGAGGGAGAGGGAGAAAGAGAACAAGAGATAAAGTAATGTGATCTTTATGCAAGAGCAACATGAAAAGCATATATTTCCTTGTTCTGGGCTTCTAACAGCTGAGCTTCTTGGAATCATAGAGTTGGAAGGGACCGTGAGGGTCTAGTCTAGAGGTCCCCAAACTTATTGGCCCACCACCTCTTTTTCAGAAAAAAATAATACTTTGTGCCCTCCTGGAAATCTACCTACTTTAAGCAAAGGGGTTGGGCTGGTGCTACAGTCTGCCTGCCATTGGCCAAATAGGCAGGCAAGCTGCGATCCACTTCCTGGGTCAGGGTGCAGTCAGAATGCCCTGCAACATGATCACCAGATCCAGCTGAGGTGTTGTTGCCATCCTGCAACAGCGCCTGACCTGCCGGTAAGCTTCATTACACAACAGATGAAACATATAAATGGGTTTTCAAATTTTTCTCTTTTCTTTTCTTTTCTTTTTCCATCTCCCCCTTATTTTTATCTCCCAACTGCACCCAATGTTACTACCGTTCCCCTAGATTGCTCCAGCACCCCCTAGGGGACAGCTTCACCCACTGGTCTAGTCCAAACCCATGCAGTGAACGAATCTTTTGCCCAATGTGGGGCTTGAACCCATAACCCTGAGATTAAGAATCTCATGCCCTACTGACTGAGCTAGGTGACTGATTACACCAGGCAGAGGCAAACTCAGCCCTCCAGATGTTTGGGGACTACAACTCCCATCATCCCTAGCTAACAGGACCAGTGGTCAGGGATGATGGGAGTTGTAGTCCCAAAACAGCTGAGTTTGCCTGGATTACAATCTGTATTACTGCAGGTTAGTCTCAGTATATCCAGTGAAAATAGATTTAAGAAGGGTCTCAAATGGCTTGCTGGCAACATTCATACACTCCTTCCCCCTTTCTTAAGGGAGAAATGGGGGGGGGGGCTCCCTAACAAGCATGTGGAGCTGTCTGCTCTTCTGCAGCAATTTAGCTGCACCCACATCGGTGCAAAAACTGGATGTCTTCCCTGGGATGTCTTCCCCACCCCACCCCACCCCACCCCCACTCCCAATGAATGGGGTTTTGTTTCTGATTAATGTTTTTAAATAAACTGGAGTGCAGGTTGGAGTCATTCACTTTGAATCCAACAGGGCTGTTCTATGCGGTAGAATGTAGATAGCCTTTTCAAGTGACTTCAAAGAACAATCTTGCCCTTAAATTCTCCAGCTACACTTGCCCCCCCCTCCCCACAATACAGAATTAGCTTATTAACTGCTTACCAGTTCTGAATCAAAGGATCACCGCATACCCGGTATCACGTTATAGAGATGTTTATGTAAATCACTGTCGAGGTCAGCATGTCAGTCATGAGTGGGAGTGTGCTTGGACGATGCCATCACACAAGAGGAATATTTCTATGACTAGCTTGTGTTGACATTGCAGCAGTTCTATAAAGCCAGTTGCTGCGTGTGACTTTGTGATCTTCCCTTTGCCCTCTTTTTGCCAGCTGGTGTGGTTCGTCTGTTGCAATGACACCAACTTTGATAGGGGAATATTGGTGTAGCCAACAGAGTGCTGGCATGGTGCTTTGGCCAGGAGACTTAACCATAAAGTAGAGGGATTCCTGCTGCTAGAGCGGACTTGTGGAAAAACATCACTTGAAAATGGTTGAGCACTGTACCCTTCCCCACAAATCACTCATCTATCAAATGCTCCCTAATTTTACTGATTGGTCAAGATGTCTGCCGTGGTGCAGTTAGGTAATTTTAGAATCTGAAGGTAAATGACTTACCGCTCCATTCCCTTTAAATTGGGGTGGGGTTCACACTTAGCCCCAAAGATCATTTACCTCAAACCCTGCCCACTGGCCCCACCCCCGACATCATAGACGAAGTAGTAGAGCAGGCAGAGATGCAGCTACCAGTGCAGAACCAGGAGGCTTAAACTGCAGCAAGGGCAAGCAGGCATCCGTGCCATGGGCCTTGCTGGGGCACGGAGGGTGTCCCACAATGCGGTCCTTGAAATATTGCGGTCCTGAGCCATTCAAGGTCAAAACAAGAATTGGGCCCAGAAACGAATTGACAGCCAGTGCAGTCAATTATGTTGTGAATTTCTGTGTTTATTTTAGCATTGGTTAGAGCTCGGTCTCCTTGGACTTAGGATGAATTATTTTATCTCTCTCTTGCTTTTAATGTATGGAGATGATTTGAGCCGTTTGAACAGTTTTTATCTGAACTGCTTTTGGTGGAGGCTGGTGCGCATTGGGACGGATAGAGCAGAATCAGGGAGGTGAACAGCAGGTGGAGCCAGAAGCAGTAATAGTGGAGCCAGTTCATTCTAATTTTGTCCCCATTCTAATCTCTGCCAGGTTCTCCAAAGGCAACCCTGAGGCTAAGGAGTAGGAAGCTGACAGCCAGAGCCACTCCCTGGCCTGGAAGCAGGTATAAGGAAGCAGGTGTGCCCTGGTTAAGGGCAAACTGAGCTTGGTGGGACATTACCCCATTTGCCCAAATGGAGCAGCTTCTAGTAATTATTCTTATTGTAACGTGAACTGTGTTTATTCTGTTTTATGTATGTTATGGGTTTTTTTGCAAGCTGCTTTGAATTTATTTTATAAAGAAAAGTGAGCTGTGCATTTTTAAATAAACACAAACATTTTCACCATGGCGTAATGTATGGGAAATATACAGCTAGCAGCATATTACTTACTATTTAAGTGAATTTAAGACATTACTTACTATTTAAGTGAATTAATCGGGTACAGAAATAAACAAGAGATGCTGTACACTTTGGCTGCCGACACTGGCACAAAACTAATCCAGAAACTGGCTTCTGTTTCAAAAACATACATCCAGTTTTAGTATCTATCAACAGTTACAGATAGGTAGCCGTGTTGGTCTGCCATAGTCAAAACAAAAAAAATTCCTTCCAGTAGCACCTTAAAGACCAACTAAGTCAGTTCTTGGTATGAGCTTTCGTGTGCATGCACACGAAAGCTCATACCAAGAACTGACTTAGTTGGTCTTTAAGGTGCTACTGGAAGGAATTTTTTTTGTTTTATCTATCAACAGTTCTCTGCTTAGTTTCTAAAGAGAAAGTGAAGAGCCGGAAGGAAATGGCTGCATTTTATGCTGCCACACTATTGTATCAAGTTCTGCTTTATTAAAATGCTCCTCTGTTTTGCTTTCTAGATCTCCCTTTCAGAAATTTCTCACCGTAGAGGTTTAATCCATGAAGCAGAAAAATACAGACCATCTTAGGGCGAGGGAACTGAACTCTAAAGTCAAACAGCTGTAGCAGTTTTAGCATATTCCGAAACATATTCATCTGGTTGCGGTATAGGCAATTCAATGTTCTTTGACAATTTAAGTCATTTTCAGTGCAACTATGCATTCCTTTTTCTGGGTCATTTGGGGTGCAGCTAATCAAGGGTTCACTGCAGAGAAAAATAGTCACTAGCAGCCTGATCTGTAAAGTGCTTTGCCAGCGCAAGTCTCTTTGAAGTGAATGAACCTTTCTGACAGCAGAGTGGTAGGGCCCGAGCTTTCAATTTGATGGCAATTGAAGAGAAAGAGGGGATGTTGGAGGGTTTCTTCACCCCCCAATCACGTCAGACCTTTCAGTTTTGACAACTATCTCTTCAGTACATACCAAACAGAAGCCTAGCTCCAACCTATGCTTCTGTATGGCACGGGTTGCAAACTGCTGGCCCTCTTTTTAAATCCAACAAATGTTTAAGCCCTTATGTATGTAGGGTCAAAGGTCGCAGATAAGTTGACAACCATGCATGTTGACTCTCTGCCTTCTTGCCAAATCAGGAATTGTTCAATGGCTCATAAACAACTTTGTAATGCACACATCAGCTTTAAGTAATTTTAATAATACTAGTAATGCTGCCACACAGCTCTGGCCTATGCATCTGCAAGCCTTATGTCTGTGTTAAAAGTGGATGGCAGAATGGCAGATGAGCATGAAAGGAAATAATTATCAGCTATCTGCATAAAATCTGCAACAAATTACCTGTAAAACTCTAACTATCCAAACAGGATGACACTTACTTTTATAGGTTCATGGCTTCCTTTCTTTAAAGTTTGCTAAGGCAAAAGTAAAGTAATTACAGCTCTCTTTTGATTGATTAAACATGACATATATGCTAATATGAAAGCTTCTGGCTTAAAGCAATTTTAAAGATAACAGATACAATTTTATCAATGCCATTATTCCTAACTTAGACGCCAAGGAGGTAATTTCTTTTTCCCCCAGCAAAGAAGGTAAATTTTGCCCTTTGCTTTTAAAGTTTTGGTTACAGAAGTCAGATGATATTACAACCACAAATCCCCTAATTCTTGATACTGTTATGTATCTGGAAACATATGTAACAGCAGTGGGTTGATGTTTTCTCCTACCTAGTTCTTTGGATTGCACAAGGGCAACTGGAATGTGTAATGGTAAACAGAATTCCGGACCAAGGGGTAGGAAGGGAATATCACTTCTAAGCATAATTTCAGCAATGCCTTCCAGAGAAGATCTTTAGCTATGGGCTTCAGAAGGAAGAGATTAGGATTCACATTAGGCATGGATCACAAAAAGGCATACGTGCTGAACCTATATGTCACTTCGCTGAAGCTGTGAACTGATCCAGACATTGCTCAGAAAGAACAGGGTGCTAGCATTTGACTGCACCACTTCCGATTTCAGGTGTAGGAAAAGCTCAGCCTCTTTGATTGCTTGATTCATAGCTCCATGCATGAAGAAAACTAGCAAACAAAAAACAAAAGGTTTAGAGTAACTTCTCTCTGACGTCACAGCTTGATAAAAGCAAGTAGTATTTTACCTGCAATGCTGTGTGGGTCTACTCAGAAGTAAGCCCTGTGTATTTGAATGGAGCTTACTTCCAGGTAAGAAAGCACAGTGAACTTTTAACATGTTTAAAACAAATTCAGATTTCCTTTTAAACCACTTTTATTTTTAAAAGTGAAACTTATTATATTAACTTAACCAAAAAGAGCGGGAGCACAATTTAAATCCCAAAAGTCTGATTTGTGTATTTATTTTTGAAGAATAACTGTGGAAAAGATTCCTGAGAGAGGTGGTAGACTCTCCTTCCTTGGAGGTTTTTTAACAGAAGTTGAGTGGCCTTCTGCCATGGATGCTTGAGCTGAGATTCCTGCATTGCCGGGGCTTGGACTAGATGACCCTTAGGTCACTTCCAATTCTAAGATTCTATGAGACGGATGTAGACTGCACTTGCCAAGGGAGTTCTACTCCTTGGGGAATGATACTGGGAGCTGCAAACTCTTTGGATTTCAGACTTTCAGACTTCTTTTCTTTTCTTTTCTTTTCTTTTCTTTTCTTTTCTTTTCTTTTCTTTTCTTTTCTTCTGTTCTTCACTAGCATATTGTAAAGTTTGTATCCCATCCATTAAATACCCCTTAACATTTTCAAGTGTCTCAGATCTTTCCCAAAATTAATAAATCTTCACTCTATTTTATTCTCAACATTACCTATCTTTTCATTTAATCTCGATTTCAAATGACTTATTCTCTTCAAATCTTTTAAACTCACTCAGTGCTGTAACTTTTAACTCGAGTCTTCTTTTTTTATCAATTCCTTAACCTGATCTATCTTAAAATTCCCTTCCAATCTTTTAAATCCACTCAGTATTGCATCTTTTAACCCACCTAAAAAGCTGGTTGTATATTCTCCACTGTAGCTGATGTTTCTCTCTTAATATGCCTTCAATAAAATCACTTTAAGAACAGTATCTTTCAGCCTTAAAGCCATTATAAAACTATAACTGTAAGTCACTCTTCTTTTAAGGTGCAAGTGCACATTAAGGTGCTTAAAACAAAAAGTGCAAAATACAGCCGACTTATGGCACAAAATCATGCATTTTTATCGGATGGTCTTAATTGGTTTTAACGTAAGTCACCTTGGGTCACTCTGTGTGAAAAGCACTTGACAAATATAATAAATAAATAACACATTGTGTTCAAGTTCAGTATTTAACTGATTGCATATCTGGAGCAGGCTCTGAGGCATGTTTGGCTAGTGATTCTGGATTTTGTTGGATGTGTAGGACCCTAGCTGAGTAAGACTGGTGTATTGTGGACAATGCTGCTGGTCAGACAGAACTAGGAAGGCAAGCATACCAGGAAGCAGGCAGAAAATCAGGAAGCACAGATGCTTGGGAAGTGCCCAGGGTGGGCGGAGCTACATTGGAACTGGATACATAGCTTCTTCTGTCTGCAGCCCTGATGGGTTTGCTCCACATTACACCTGACAGCACTCCTTTACCAAGCAGAAATGAACTAATCTACAAGGCAAATGATACATGCTGTAGGTGCAATGTGACTGACTGTACGGAAGGTCCTAGTTTATGCCAGCGGGATAGCCTAACTCAGGCATGCCCAACTCCCAACAGACTGCGATCTACTCCCACTATAAAAAAAACCTGGCAGTGACTGAAGTTGTTGAGCTTTTTTGGGGGAGCCAAAGTTGTTGAGACCCTGCAATCAACCAGTAGATTGCCATTGACTGGTTGGACATGCCTGATCTAACTGATCATCCTGTTTCTTCTGGTCCAGTGCTTTTACACTTCTCACTGCATATACGAAAACTAATAGATTAAGGAACATTTTTGCACAAATAAAAGAAAAGCAACACCTGAGCCTCTCTCACACTGCTTGCTCTACAGGTGAAGAAGGCATGACACCTACTATGTGGAATGCTCTCCCCACTGAGATCAGGAGGGCACTGACTGTGTGGTGTTTTCACCATGAGCCTAAGACAGGGGTCAGCAAACTTTTTCAGCAGGGGGCTGGTCCACCATCCCTCAGACCTTGTGGGGGGCTGGACTATATTTTGAAAAAAAATAATGAACGAATTCCTATGCCCCACAAATAACCAAGAGATGCACTTTAAATAAAAGGACACATTCTACTCATGTAAAAACATGCTGACTGTCCGTGGGCCAGACTGAGAAGGCGACTGGACCAGATCCGGTCCCCAGGTCTTAGTTTGCCTACCCATGGCCTAAGACATACCCATTCACTGTGTCTTTCTCTGATCTTTAAGACCATTCATACTGGTCACTGTACTGAGTTTACTGATTGTATTGGTGATGATTATTTTTATTGGATTTGTGATACTTTTGTGTGAGCTGTTTGGATATTTCTTTCTGTAAATGAAAAGATATATAGACATTTTTTAAAAAAGTAGGTAGAAACAGAGAAGGTAAGTCAGATGTATGGGTTGTATGCAACTAAGTTTTACTCAGAGTAGACTCATTGAAATCAATAAGCAAAATGAAGGTCAATTCATTTCAATGGGTTTACTCTGAGTAAAGTTTCATTGACCACCGCCCTATATGTGTGGTCAGACCAATGCAAAGCAGTTTAAACCTTATGCATAAAAATATTTTTAGGTTTCAGGACAATCTGAGCAGAAAGAACCATAGCTAGTACCTTGTTGTGACCTTTTCAACCCCTCTAAACAATTCTCCAATTTTATTGTTATTACACTGAGATTTATAGGCTGTAGTCAAGAACTGTCGTCCTTAACTCTTGTGTAAGTGATAGCTATTCAGTTCCGTAAGTTCTTTGTGTTTCTTCTTACAGGGAATTTCCTCCAAGTCTTGAACCAACATTTCATGTCTTTGCTTTAGAATCTCCCAGCTTTACTAAAGATTTAGCCTGGGCTGTTGTGACCAAAATGGAGTATGTCATTCAAGCTCTGACCTTATGGGAGCTGAATAAAGATGTATTGCGACCTCCATGGATCCGTTGAGACAGCCTTCTAAATACTTCTCAAAATAGAAACCTTCTCCCACACTCCTACTATGCAGCCGCATCATAGCTCATGCTTTCTAAATTCTTTTCAGCCAAATTTATCCTGGGAAAAATACCTCTGAGGTTTAGTGTATCCCACTAGACATATATTTGTCACCTTAGTTGTGAACATCTCTGTTTCAGTATGCAATTTACTACTGATGACATTTATTTCCTTATAGCATTTGTACTTCAGTCCTGAATCCAGTCCTACTTTTTCTGTTATTATTTCCTTACAAAGCACTTCTAAAATTCCATTATTATTTTTACTCCAACTAAGTTTTGACTTTATTCAATCAAATGTTTGATATGAAAATGCCTTACTTTTGTAAAATACGGATATTTGCCAAAGACCTTCCAACTGTCCAGTAGTGATAGGCTCACAGCCAATGAGAGAGACAAAGAATCTGTTACAAATGGCAGCATATTATAGTTTGACTCTACCATTTGAAAGTTACACTTACCCCTTTAGGAGTGGCAATGTGACCAATTCCTGTGTATGTCTACAATGCTCAACCATTTCCCAAATTGAACACCATTCCCCGCCCCACCAATTATTTCTTTTTAGTCACTGATGAAAACATTGAACTTCAGTCTCATCACTAGGCTAATCTGAAGCACATGATTTACCTTTTAAAATCCCCATTAATTATTCCAGAGACCTTCATCATGTTCTCTAGTATGCAACACCTCTGTACTCAAAACAGACCTAGCCTTTCTCATCTTCCCTCGTATATCTCTGATCATTTTTATCATCTGTCCCTGACTGCCCAAACTTTGTTCTGTTGTATCTCACAAATAAGCAGATAAAGACCGAAGACCATATTCCGAGGCTCCGCGTATAAGTGATGCTTTTGTTCTCTGTTCTTGACCTTGTGATCACTTCTGTACACTATAGACAGGCTTCTTCAGAATGTGGCAGAGATGCTAAGTTTGTCTCTCGATTAGACGGCAGGGTGGGTGGTATTGAGGTTGGCATCTGTCTGTCTCTGGAGACTATGGAAGAGAAAAAGAACTGGGCCTTTATGTTGATTTGTGATCACGACTTTTTGGTGTAGAAGTTGCTTTTGCGAGATGTCCATTTCTTATTTCATTGTGGATTGCTTTGTTTTACGCACACTTTCACAGAGAAATTTGATTCTATTTGCATTTAAAGGTGAACCTCTCTATTTTACGGTTTCTGAAACAAGATGTGAACCAAACCACAACCATTTGGTCAAACTTTGTACTTGTCCAGCCTTTGCAATGCAGTTTTCCAGCTATATAATTTGTATACAAATGCATCTACTAAAGTGTGCATATAAATGCATATATTATTGAGAATAACATACAAAAATGCATTATGATTAGGCAAAATTGCTTTGTAAAAATGTGAATATTAGGCAAAGTCTGCATTAAAATGCTGAGAAATGTACGTAAAGACTTTTTAAGAAATTGAAACTGAAATCTTAAGACTGGAAAAATCCAGAACTGAGAGGAACCAAAATGGCATATTTGCCAGCTCTGACCACAGTTGGTTCTCCTAAGTGTATTATTTCCTTTCCCTCCAATTTCACCCCTTTTACAAAAGGAAGAGGAGTTGTAAATGAATTTTTGTAGAATCTTACAATTCTTTATTGCATTATTATAATATAAACAACTCTGAATTCTCATCTGCAGTGGTGAGAGACAGAATAGGCAGCATGGTGTCAGGTCTAGATGTTAGAAATAGACTGTGAAGGCCTGGGCTCAAATGCCCCCGCAGCCAAAAAACCTACTCTGCAACCTAGGGGTTAGTCACCATAAATGCAGCTGTGATGCTTTAATCCTCTAATGTTTAATTTATGCTTTAAATTTCTCTTCTTGTATATTTTTTATTTTATAAGTCACTTTAAGGACCAGATGATGACAATAATATAAATAAATATAAAGAAATACGGCAAATTATTCATTTCTTTAATATATCTTTATGAAGGAGATGTTGTGCAACTTAACTAACCCAAAGATCATGTGTTCCTGAAGCTGTGCTGGTTCCCCCATATCCGTCATGCACCTCATGTTTCAATTGAGTTAAAATACTGAGTCTAATTACTTGGCAGTGAGTAAAAATTGACAGCTGACAAAGTTAAAATTGAATGGAAAGGAAAGCTTCCATTTTGAAGATTTTGCCTTTCAAAAGCTCTTGGCAACAGTTCTCATACTTCTTCCACAAACCCCTTGAAAATTTCTGGCCATCTTGGTGGGCCATCCACACAGGCCTGCTGGCAACATGTGACCCTTTTTTGAGAGGAGGAAACCCCCCCCCCCAATGAATAAAAATCATGAGCCATAGATCAGGCTCCTGAGAAAGGCATTTTAAACAGGTACATTTTTAGGAGAAAATTAGTAAACTGTGTGACTGCTTTGTTATAAGAACCAAGGTCCCCAAAACAGGGCTTAGATAGCCTGTCTAGGAAAAGTTTCAGATGCAAAGCAAGTGCATATATTCTTGATATTATACAGCCTGAATGAAGCTTGCAGACTACCAATGGCCCATACAGATCACAATTCGAAAACTTCTGCCTTATTTAAACTAACTTTCTTTCTTTCTTTCTTTCTTTCTTTCTTTCTTTCCACACAGTCTGCAGTTTTGGTAACTTGTTGCTCTTTACCTCCTGCATTCATTAAAGAGAAACCCTTTTGACACCTGAGTGTCTGACAGCACTGTCATCTTTATTACCAGATAAGAGTAATTGTCTCCCTGGCATGCAGTGAAGAGTGATGCAAATAAGTCATTTAACTCCCTTTGCAATGTCTTTATCCTTCTTAATTGTTCCCATTAATCCCTAGCAGCAGAAGCAGATGCACCAATTTTCTCCCAACTTTCCTACACAATCTGTCAAAATCATGCTTAGTATATTGGTGTTGGCAAAATTCAGGTTATTATTTGAGACATATTGTCAGGTTTTCCATGAATAGTTAACGGCAATTTGAGAGAATCACTTTACATTAATAGCTTGCATGTTCAGCGTATTCCTTGAGTACAATTGCCAGGTGCGCACACTACCACAAAAATTATTTTAGCTCTCCTGCTGTATACGCTATGATAGACAAAGAATTGTCTTCAGGTCCCCGTGAAGCCATGAATCTCTCTGGAAGGCCTTGACCACATCAGTCCTTCAATATAGCCAGCCCCACAGGGTTGTTGTCAGGGTGAAAGCAATAAGGAAGGATTGGGCAACATTTTTCACACTGAAAACAGAAACAATAATAGACAATATGTATTTATTTTTGAATAACAGTAACGTTGATGATGATGATGATGATGTTCATCATCATAATGGTCTTAGTTCCCATTCAAAATGCAATACTTTGCCACAGAGGCATGCAACGCTATTTTTACATTTATCATAAAAAATATAAAAATATAAACTAGAAATGTAAGTGACATACTCACAGTCATCATAACAGCAATAAGAACATTTCAAAACAATAAATCACAGCCAGTCATACTGCCTATCAGGTCTGCTCCCCAGTTAAAAAGGATCTTGAGCAAAAATATTTTTTGTTTATATTTTGTATCGGGAGAACGTGTTCCATAGTTGTATATTGCACACATGAAGAATGACAAGAGTGCATTATGCTGCCGTTTTCCTTTGCAAATTATGAAAGTGTGCATATATTCCTCCTTCGAAAAAGCAAGTGACTCCAAGGGTTTCCATACATCCATGGATATCACTCAGTGCCTGCAATATCAAGTGGGTACCTGAACATTTCCATTTTATGTCACAAAATTTATATACCCATTTGATTGCCAAAGAACCCCTACCTGCACACACATACTGTACACATGTCCCACCCAGGAAAGAAGGAAGAACGATCACCATTCAATGACACATTACACCTGGGCAAAAGCATTCAAGGAGGATGCAGAGCAAGGCTGATAAGAGATGGGGATGGCCTGGGAGAGAAAGAGGTGTGGCCTGCAGAATCAGGCCTTGTCTGAGGAGAGTCTTGAGCAGAGGCAGATTTAGCACAGTGCGACCAGTCCCACAAAACTAATGTCAAGTCTAGGGGGAGCTGCAGGGTGTCACAACTATGACATTGGGGGGGGGGTGTTCCCAATTGGAGCCCAGGGAGTCTGTGTAACCCACCCAGGGGGTCTGTGGCAGTGGCACCATTCACATAACAAAAGGTATCATAGAATATCAACATCTTCAAGAGCAGGGGGTCCATAGCTTGGCTTTTGAAAAACAGGGCGTCTGCAGTACTTCGCTAATTGGGAACCACTGACATAGTGAATTGAACAGAATGGAGGCTGAGAGGCCGTTTGTGTGCGTGCTGAATTTTGGCTTTGCACCACTGAAATCTGAAAGATCCAAGTCTTTCGAAGTATTGAAAACCGGTCAGAGAGGACTCAAGGGCTGCAGCGAATCCCTGGGTGGGAGGTTCCTCAGGCCTGCTCCAAATGTTCTCAGAGAGTTGGAAGCTAAACAACAAGAAATGAACAAACAAACCCCTTGCTGCTGAAAAGTCTTCAAATTATTGGCATGTAATGTGATTATCTTACAGGCAAATGATCCTTACAGTCAAACTTTCTGCCTTTGCAACAGAATTCTGGCTCTTTAAAATTGAAAAAGGTAGGGCGGGGGAGAGGACAGCACCGCCACCCTCTTCATGGGACTGGATTTCAAATGAAAAATGAGTCTTTATCTCCGAATGCGTCCAACCAATCTGCAAATTATTTAAATGAAGATAAAGCAGCCCTCTTCCCAACATCTGCAAGCAAAATGCTTAAATTCCAAGTGCAGCTTTTACTGGCATAAGAAAATAATAAGTGGAGTTCAATTTGTGTCAGCACAGCTCAGGAAAATAAGATATCATGTCTTGCTGTCTGCTTGATGTCAGCTTCTCCGATTCAAACCCTAATGCCTCATCTTAGGCTGTCCTTACTGAAGGCTGCCAAACAGCCAGGTTCAGCCAAAGTTCAGGCAGCTACTTCAGAATAGCTTCTCCCCTTCCACCAGCCCCTGCCTCATCATTATGAACCTTCTGCTTTATATTGTACGCACTTGATTATATCTATCCTTGAAACTTATATAACTCTATTAGCCTCTTCTCCTATTCTTCTTAATGCGCAGTGCATTCCTTCCTGGGCTTAAGTTGTTTTATAGCTTCCTGCATAAGGCTTTTAAACTGTTGCATACAACGAGCATTGGGCCCCATGGATAGTTGCATCTGCTCAGAGAGGTGTGAGGAAAGTGGGGACAGAGTCCTCTTGAACCTGTCTTGGGCACTTGAATGAGCACCACGGAATCAGAATGCATGTCAAAACATCAAATGTATTCTAGTGTACCAGCATCTCATTTACTATTTTCCTCAAATATATTATATGTTGCATATCTCTTCAGCTTCCGTTTCTATCCCTCTTATTTCCTGGCTGAGGAGGCAGGCTGAATGCATACAGTGTAGGTCCATGCCATGCCTATCCATCGCTTCTGTAGGGCCATAGCTCAGGGGCAGAACATCTACTTTTCATGCAGAAGGTCCCAGTTTCAAACCCCGGCATCTCCAGGTAGGACTGGGTGAGACCCATGTTTGAGACCCCTGCTGCCAGCCAGAGTAGACCAGGTATGGGGAACCTGTGTTGCTGAACTACAGCTCCCATCATCCCTGGTCATTGGCCCTGCTTGCTGGGGCTGATGGGAGTTATGGTTCTGTAACATCTGGAGGGCCAAAGCTTCCCCAAACCTTCTGCAGGTAATATTGAACCAGATGGGCCAATGGTCTGATTTGATATGATAGCTTCCTATGCACCTGTATTCACTGTTAGGCATATGATGTTGGGCAGTATGCAACTGTAGGCAGGTCTTCCTGACTGCATGCATATTTCAAGAAGCAACCAATAATCCTTTTTGCATTTGCTTAGGGACACAGTAGAAATTTGCTTGAACTGGAACACAACATTCAGTTGGATTACATGCTTCTCAGAATTTTGCAATACAGTTTTGGATCAAATAATGTGCCCATAATGCATATTTTATGAAAAAAGTATATAAAAATGTGCATTTTAGGGGTGAATGCAATTTATTGCAAGAATGTGTATAAAATGCATATATTTAAAATCTATTTTTTCATGCATTTTTTTTCAAATTGTCAACAAACAGGATGGAATGGACCTATGATTAAGTGTATGCAAAACTAGCATGGACTAGAAATAAGCAGATGTGTCCATCTTTAATTTTCATACAGATCAACAAAGGAGCCTCACTCCTGCACATTAATCTCTTTGAACAGTTATATCTTGTTTGGAAGGAATGTTCAAAGAAAGGGTAAAAACATCTGAAATCGCTTCTTTCTTCAGAAAGCAGAAAACATGTATGTTTCTTTTTAAAAATGGGGGGGGGATTTAAAAAATGAAATAACACAAACAAACAATACTCCAGGGTCGTCATAATCATTATGATTTCCTTATGAGGAAATAAAGTCTCCTCTCAAACGGTTACTATCTTTCCACTGACAGTTTTAGAGGGAGTAATGAAACTATTAAACAGATGTTGGCTAGTCATACACTTGGAGTCTGGTAAATGCTCCCCTGGAATGTTTCAGTCCCCTTCAAACTCAAAGAACTTAAAACTCCAATATTGTTGAGTGAAAATGTTGATCTCCCTTGGAGGCAACTCACTGACGTGGATTTGCTCGCTCAGGCTGTGAGTGCTTTCAGTTCTTCCATTTTCTTGATGGGGTTTAACTGCCATCATATTGAATTGCTTGCTGTGCCAGAAATGGGACAGGAAGCACTTTCTTCTTCTTTCTGGCATATCCAGCGCAACATCTTCTCTGTACTGAAAGTAACCAAAGCAAATTCTAAAATATCCAGAAAATCTGAGGTCTGACTAAACGGGCATTCTACTTAAGAGGAGTTATGGAGACTTTCAGCCCATCTCCAATCCAAAATGCTTAGATGTATTGTCTAACCTCATGCTACCAGGAGCAGGGGAAAGAGGTCTGCAGCCTGGTCTTGATTTCTTCCCCTCGTTAATGTATAAGAAACCTGATTATATGTCCTGATGCCATCACACTGTGTTTGGAAAGTGCTGGATGAAGGAGCACAGGACTGGTGACACTAAATGCCCAACTTCTAGTTGAAGTTAGTTGGGCCTCTGCAACATGGAGGACAACTAACAGGGCTTCCCTGGGTGATCTCAATGATCAAACAGGGATATGGATTTCAACAGACTCAAGATTTCACCTCAAAGGATTTGTTTCTGATGAACTGGTGCTACTCCTTCATAGTGTCTATCACCAAAAAGTTTATTGATGATAAGTTATCAAGAAAAATTCCTTTATTGTTATCATACCAGAGCACAAGTTATTTGGAATGCAAATTATCAGTATTGAAATGACCTAGGCCCCAACTACCCCAAAGCCTATCCCAGTCCGTACAGGCCATCTTGGGTGTTAAGCTCAGCAAATGAGACTCTATGGGTTGTTGTTCTGCCATCCCTAGTATTGTGGGGAATGGCAGCCTGGAAGAGGGCTTTCTGTGTGGCAGGCCCTGGAATGACGGAACTCCTTCCCCACATATGTCATACCCTCCAACATTTCTCTAGTGAAATTAGGGACCTTCTATTGCATACCCTCCAATATTTCTCCAATGAAAATAGGGACGTCCTAAGGAAAAGTGGAATATTCCAGGATCAAAGCAGAAACGGGATGGCTTCTGTGAATCCAGGACTGTCCCTGGAAAATAGGGACACTTGAAGGGTCTGAGATGTGCATCTTGTACTATTCCTGGTCAGCATATACTGTATGCTGAAGTCACACCTGTTTTCTCTGGACTTCGACAATTAAAACATTTTTATTGGATTTGTTTCTTTTGTGTAATGTACAGTGCTTTTGTTTAGAAATGTTTTGCTGGTTATATATATATATATATATAATCTTATAAACAATTACACTTGCATTGGTATGACTATATTGTTGTAACTCACCCCAGAACGTTATATTGAAGAGCGGGAGAGAAATCTTATAAATTAATATATAAAACTGTTTCAAGATTGTCACATATATAGATTTACTCAAACCAGTTCCCCCACCTCAGTTCTTTTTGCTCTGATTCATTTTTAACTTATCTGGTATCAATTACTAAGACAGATTTGCAATATTCAGTGTCTGTACAGATGAAACACTTTAATACCTTAGATGGCTCTTTCTTGCTGGCAGACAGAATGGCATGATCTGAAAAGGCTGATTTTTTTTTCTTTTTTGAAAAACTCAAAGGCGATCAAGATTAAAATTCCCAAATGTGTATTCTGGATGACTTCCAAACACATTCAGTCTTTATTCATTATTGGATATTGTCTTGATTAAAATTCCTGCTGGTTTGTTCTATGGTTAAGGAGTAATCTTGTATCTTAGCTTTTGGAATGTATCAGTATCATGTGACAGCTATGAAGTCCAAATTAATATAGAGAGATCTCTCCCACTAGCCAGCATGGAAAAAGATTTAGAACATCCAGATTTCAGTAAAGCAGTTTATAAAAATTTATCTTCAACCAGCCTTATATAACACGAGAACCACTTCAAGCTCTCAGCTGGGAAGAACATAAGGTTTATTAAAGCAAGATATCTTTCAAAACAGTTTTGGATTTAAAATGAAAACCTTTAAGTGCATGAATCAGAGATGAAATTACTTCACCCTGAAAAGAAAGCAGGGTGAGGAGAGAGGCACACATACTAAAAGTGCATTTTCATACCCATCTTTAGTTAACTAGCCAGGGCCAAAGTACAGCAGCACACAGATGGAAGCTTCTTTTAAGACCTTTGGCTGAAAATGCAGAGGCCATGTGGACCATTGGGCAATCAACCTTCTGCCTCCATGCATCTGATTTACATGAGGTCGAAGGTATGAAATGCACTATCTGCTAGGAAAGGTTTTTGTTGTTTACATTGTGGCACCTACTCTGAGAGCCTATTTCACTGCTGGCATTGAGGAGGAGGAGAAGCATCCTACTTAAGGAAGCTTAAAGGTAAAGGTAAAGGTAAAGGTACCCCTGCCCGTACGGGCCAGTCTTGACAGACTCTGGGGTTGGTGCGCCCATCTCACTCAAGAGGCCGGGGGCCAGCGCTGTCCGGAGACACTTCCGGGTCACGTGGCCAGCGTGACAAAGCTGCATCTGGCGAGCCAGCGCAGCACACGGAAACGCCGTTTACCTTCCCGCCAGTAAGCGGTCCCTATTTATCTACTTGCACCCGGAGGTGCTTTCAAACTGCTAGGTTGGCAGGCGCTGGGACCGAGCAGCGGGAGCGCACCCCGCCGCGGGGATTCGAACCGCCGACCTTCTGATCGGCAAGCCCTAGGTGCTGAGGCTTTTACCCACAGCGCCACCCGCGTCCCTTAAGGAAGCTTATCACAACGTAAAGGTAAAGGGACCCTTTACCTTTAAGTCCAATCGCAAATGACTCTGGGGTTGTGGCACTCATCAAGCTTTACAGGCTGAGGGAGCCAGTGTTTGTCTGCAGACAGTTTTTCCGGGTCATGTGGCCAGCATGACTAAGCCGCTTCTGGTGCAACGGAACACCAAAACCAAAGCAGTGCATGGAAACGCCATTTACCTTCCCGCCGGAGCAGTACCTATTTATCTACTTGCACTTTGACATGCTTTCAAACTGCTAGGTTGGCAGGAGCTGGGACTGAACAACAGGAGCTTACCCCATCGCAGGGATTCGAACTGCCAACCTTCTGATTGGCAAGCCCAAGGCTCAGTGGTTTACACCACAGCGCCACCCGCATCCCCATTATCACGACATATGATGTTTAAATATTTTTTTCTGAAGAAGTGTGCATGCACATGAAAGCTTATACCCAAAACAAACTTAGTTGGTCTCTACGGTGCTACTGGACAATTTTTATTTTTTATTTTAAATATTTGTTTGTTATCTGTTTATTGTTATCTTTCAGATAGGTGTGGTTTTTAATAGGGAGGCTTCTCTTTATGGTTCTTTAGCAATCAACAAACATAATTATTTTTTATTTTATTGAGAAAATTTTATCAATTAATTTGCCTGTCTTTTAAACTTGCTTACTTATTTCAAAATAGTATTCACTGCATTTTAATCACAGGCTTCCTTCAGACTACACATCAGGAAGTTAACTTACAAATGCTTTAATAACAGCGACAGTAAATTAGTTCAGAAAGGTTGGAAGAATTGGTCCCCACAGGGGCACAGGTACAGAGATCAGCACAGAACTCAGCTGGGCAGCGTCTAACACACACACACACACTCTCACACACAAACTAAGGCAAACTAAGGCCTGGGGGCCAGATCTGGCGCAATCGCCTTCTAAATCCAGCCTGCGGACAGTCTGGGAATCAGTGTGTTTTTACATGAGTAGAATGTGTGCTTTTATTTAAAATGCATCTCTGGTTTTATTTATGGGGCATAGGAATTTGTTCATCCCCCCAAAAAATATATATATAGTCTGCCCCCCCCACAAGGTCTGAGGGACAGTGGAATCGGCCCCCTGCTGAAAAAGTTTGCTGACCCCTGGTCTAGTTCAACTCACTGCAATGCAGGAATCTCAACTTGATCATACATGACAGATGACCATCCCACCTCCATAGGATAGATGAGGGTTGCATACAAGGTTGCTGCCTTCCAAATTATCAAATATTCTGTATATCTATTTGTAACCTTCAGGTGCTGAATACAGACAAGTAGAAAGATTGGGAAAGGTAGGAGAGAAATACTATTGGATGAGAGGTGGGAGCTAAGAAGGCAGCAATTTCAGTTCCAGGCTGTGTTCATCACTATCAGCACCAGAGGTATTTCCCCCCCTTAAAAAAAATGTTTAGGGGTACTCTCATTTTTCTACTGTCCCTCAATGAGGCCAAACTTAGATTCACAAAATGTTTAGTGGTATGTGTACCCCTGCGTCCCCCCAGAAAAAACAACAACACTGATTCAGCACTGCCTGCATTCTGCTGCAGGTCAATTTCTGCTAAATATTGCATTATTTGTCTCACTGCCTGTTAAGTTATGTATGTTACATAATTTATAATTATTTCACTGTAAAGGGAACACTTTTAAGTGCTGTCTTTTCTTGAAATCAATGGATGGAACTTACAAATGCATAACTTTGATTAAATCATGTCCCAAGTCATGCTTAGAAATTTTATTTTATTTTGCCTTTTGGGTTCTGAGTTCAGGCCAGAGAAATACATCTATTTTTCCAAACATATCAGCTAGGAATATTTAGTTTTTGAGATTATTATGATCTAAATGCAAAATTGAAAAAGTGAAGTGTTAAGAAACTACTAAAATTCTGAAGCATATGATAAAGTGATATCAATTTTCCTCACTTGTATATATAACTTCTTCCCCCCTTTCCCATGTTATAAGGTTGAATCTTCCATTTTTAGCACTGTAGGCCAGATATTTAGCACTTAAAATGATGAACACATTTTTAACATTTGAGTAGTGCTAGATTTGTATCTCCTATTGGATATGACATTAAGCTGCACTCAGTAAACAACTTGGGCATATATGAGTTAGTCATATGCTTACTTTTAATCTTACTGAAATCAACAGGATGAGAAAGTGCTTAGCTTTGGTTTGATCACCCCCTTTTCAAGTGATTTATAAAAGCAATAGCAGGATCAGGGTGTTATTTTTTGTCATCTTAAATAATCCAACTAAGGAGACACATACGGTATATAATATGTGTTGGAAGCTGCCCAGAGTATTATTATTATTATTATTATTATTATTATTATTATTATTATTATTCTTCCCCTGAAAAACAACAGTGCAAGCTGGCAAAATTCACTCCATACCGGCTGTCATAGGTGGCCAATACTATTCCTTTCTACAGGTGTCTTTCAGGCATACAATTAAAATTACAATCCTTTCTGTGTTTGTCCTTTTTGCGTTCAGTGCATGGAAATACAGGCACACCCTTTCAGTTTTAATAGATCCAGCGTAAGCTTAAATGGGACACATTCAGTCTCCCATAAGCAGAACTGCAGGCTGATCAGACTAAGGGCCTTTTCACACTTTCCATTTATGGTGGTATAATTGCTGTTTGATTTTAAAGAAAAGAAGTTTTAAAGAAAAAAATTGTAGCTCATTGTCTGCACCTTGGGTCACATGCTGCTATTATTAGAGGGTGAATGTGGGCTTTTCCTTTCCACATTATTGGCAGGTTGTGCCTGAATTTTTTTTTTTAATCAATTGCTTTCATACCCTCATTTTCCTCCAGCCAGTAAATGTCAGAGTTACGAGCATACATGTGGGGTAGCCCCTTTGTGGCGCATATATATATATATATATATATATATATATATGCCTAGTACTCCAGAATTCTAATCTTGTGGAAGTATAGGAGATTAGAAGAGTAAGCGCATGTCTACCTAAACTATGGAGAATTTGGTTACAGTGGTGCCTCGAAAGACGAAATTAATCCGTTCCACGAGTCTCTTCGTCTGGCGGTTTTTTCGTCTTGCGAAGCAAGCCCATTGACAGCTTAGCGGATTAGCGCTATTAGCGGTTTAGCGGCTTTTAGCGGATCAGCTGATAAGCGGCTTAGGGCTTAGGAAAAGGGGGGGGAGGGAAAAACCCCCGCAGGAACTCGCAAGACATTTTCGTCTTGCGAAGCAAGCCCATAGGGAAATTCGTTTTGCGAAGCGCCTCCAAAACGGAAAACCCTTTCGTCTAGCGGGTTTTCTGTCTTGCGAGGCGTTCGTCTTGCGGGGCACCACTGTATTGTGATGAAATTTTAACTGCAGCTAAAGATTAGTGTCATGAGCATTCCTCTGACTCAGTACCATTGTCTCTATCTGTCATATATCTCCGCCAAACTGAAATTGCAAACTTGTGGCTCACACTGGTCAGAGGGAAGTGGCAAAAAAACAGACATCTCCTAAACCACAGCTGCCAACCTCACACCTTATCCACAGGGAAAAGTGAGGATTCCTGTACACATGCCACACAAACAAAAATGTGGAGGATCTATTCCATATCTTTCACCCAAAAAGATTGCAGTAGAAGAGAAGGCATCTTAAGAAAAAAGCATGTTATACCAGAATACTAGCTGAATAATGAGGATATCATGTGGCAGCAGGCCAGAAAAAGCTGAAAACCCCCCAGTCAATATGCTGCTATAAATGGTAAGTGTGGAAATGCCCCCAGTCTCCTATACTATTAATGATGGTCCAGGTGGACCAGTGGTGATCCAGAATGCAAGTCAATAAAGGTAAGATCCTGATGGGACTCAGAGCAGCACCAACTTCTCCCTATCCTCAAAGGATGCTATTTGCATTATATTAGTACCATATTCTGTAAGTGATGTCTAATTTTAAGCCTTGTGTATGTGAACCTGTTTAGTGGGAGACCTCAAAATCTACCATTTCCACTCTATGGAACTACGGGTTTCCACCACTCTTCTTTCAAGCAGATTCTTCTTTTGATAAGGAAGGACCCCTTTCTGAATCTGGTTCTATAGTTCTTCATTAGAGACTGTTAGTGATAGTCTCTGTGAAGCGGAAGAGAACAGAAAATGCTTTCAGATGATCCATATTTTGGAGTCTCTGCAAGTCTGAATTATTTATTTAATGTATAGACTAAACTCAGAGTATTAGTTATCAAGTTTGCTTCTGCATATGAAATAATGAAATTATGTTTGTTTTTTTCTGAATAAATCTTTTTGTCATGGTAGTTTTGCAGTTCCTGGTTTGCAATAAAATTCTTTAAACTAACAGTTTGTGGAACCCTGCCTAGGGACAGGCCTGCTACACTTTATAGTTCCACAGAGAAAGACAAGCTGGAAAGCTTCCAGATGTTTGTGGACCCTAAGTTTAGTGAAGGAGGTGATTTGGTGGCTGCCATTGAGTACAATGGCAGTCAGAGCCAGTGTGGTGTAGTGGTTAAGAGCGGTAGTCTTGTAATCTGGTGAACTGGGTTCACGTCTCCGCTCCACCGCATGCAGCTACTGGGTGACCTTGGGCCAGTCACACTTCTCTGAAGTCTCTCAGCCCCACTCACCTCACAGAGTGTTTGTTGTGGGGGAGGAAGGGAAAGGAGAATGTTAGCCGCTTTGAGACTCCTTCAGGTAGTGATAAAGTGGGATATCAAATCCAAACTGTTCTTCTTCTTCTACAGACCGCAGACTGAAACCTAGTTGGCTTAGGCTCATCTTGGAGCAGTTCTGGGAGTGCTAGATATAGGGTTGTTCAGAATAAGCCCTGTTCCATGACACTGTCCAATGCAGAATCTCAATATATGTGCATAAGTACCATCCATAGAAGAATAACAAATTATTGGTTGGTGTGCAACTTGGACAACACAGTGACCAACCCTCCAACCCTCAAGTCAAATTGCACAAGACTGATTTTCAATGCCATCTCTCAAATAAATGCACATATTAAAACACTGCTGGATTTATTCCTGACCCAAAATACATGTGGCTAGGGGACGTGTGCACATGTGTCTGACATATTTTGCACATGAAATTTATGTTGCTCCCATAGCCTTAAGATGGAACACATGTGCTTTGCATATGGTTTGTATAAATGGTATGAAATGCTCCAAAGAGGTTTAAAATAGACTTGGGAGGAAAGTAGCAGACAAATTGCAAGTTTAGGATTGCTTGCTGATCACTTAATTGTAACAGTAGCAAACATTGCTAGAAAATTAGTTCATTACAGCATTGAATTCTTGAGAGATGTTCTGAAGGCAAATGGGATTTTTATTCTGCTTGACTTTTTAAACAAAATATATTTCTTTATTGCCTATACTGATGCTTCCTTTTCCTGAAGAGGTAAGAGAAACTGTGATTATTATCATGCAGCTGATACAGGCTTAGATCCAGACTTAAAGTAGTCCCATTGATTTCAGTGGGTCGTTACTCCAAGCAGTACTATGTCTTGTCCAATATACTACAGTGGTACCTCGGATTAAGAACTTAATTCGTTCTGGAGGTCCGTTCTTAACCTGAAACTGTTCTTAACCTGAGGTACCACTTTAGCTAATGGGGCCTCCTGCTGCCGCCGCGCTGCCATTGTGAGATTTCTGCTCTCATCCTGAAGCAAAGTTCTTAACCTGAGGTAATATTTCTGGGTTAGCAGAGTCTGTAACCTGAAGCGTCTGTAACCTGAAGCGTCTGTAACCCAAGGTACCACTGAAAATCACACTTGTCAGCAAAATTAAAAATTGACTTTCCTAGTGCTTTAACTGAACTTGAATCATATGGCATGCAAATCCCCTAAGGTGGTACAGTACTAGCACCATTGCAATTTAGTCTTGACACCTTTGGACATGATCCATTTTCCCCGCTAGTCCCGAAGTGTTTTACTTCCAAACTCTCTATTCAGTTTATGTAAAATCAACTTGAACTATGATTGCCACAGTATAAATCAAACAGTCTCCAAACTGACCATGGGAATTTGAATATATATTTTGATTTCTACTCATTCACTCCCCATAAAACCATATTGCATGCCATTCAATTTTCACCTGCTTTTACATCCTCACCAGCCCCTTGTTCCCTTGCCATGGTCAGTCAGCATTTGATGGTCACTGAATGCTTTAAGGTCTGTATAGTTAAAGCTATGGTTTTCCCAGTAGTGATGTATGGAAGTGAGAGCTGGACCATAAAGAAGGCTGATCGCCAAAGAATTGATGCTTTTGAATTATGGTGCTGGAGGAGACTCTTGAGAGTCCCATGGACTGCAAGAAGATCAAACCTCTCCATTCTGAAGGAAATCAGCCCTGAGTGCTCACTGGAAGGACAGATCGTGAAGCTGAGGCTCCAATACTTTGGCCACCTCATGAGAAGAGAAGACTCCCTGGAAAAGACCCTGATGTTGGGAAAGATGGGGGGCACAAGGAGAAGGGGACGACAGAGGATGAGATGGTTGGATAGTGTTCTCAAAGCTACCAGCATGAGTTTGACCAAACTGCGGGAGGCAGTGGAAGACAGAAGTGCCTGGCGTGCTCTGGTCCATGGGGTCACAAAGAGTCGGACACGACTAAACGACTAAACAACAAGAACAACAACAAAAGAATGTCCTCATTGGGCTTTATTGGGAGATTCCCTTCCCCCTTTAGGGTTCTTTTTTATAAAGATATTTTGTACTTCTGCGAACCTTGCCATTTTCTCGAGCCTATTCTTACACTTCCCTCAGGTATGTGGATGATGCTATTTTGCCTATATGTGTAAAGCATTGATACTTGAAAATCAGAATGTATGCACAACGAGAAATTACCATCTTTAAAAAAAAATTGTAACGCATACAACACCCTTTCTCATTCACTGTATTTTTGTATCCTTGTCCTTTATTGGGAGTGATCCTGTTTGTGATTCCACTTACCTTCCAGCTATGCCTTTCTTTGGGATACTACAAGCAGTAAGGAGCTCAAGTAGGGCATTCCACTCCCTCTTTTGTGTTTTTCTTTTTCAACTGCCACTCAACATTCCCTGCTTACTGAGCATGCTCAGTTCTGATTAAGCTGCTTTGGGGTGTGTGCTATTTGTTTATAAATCTTTATTGTACTTGTGCAAAACTTGGGGTTCTCCCAAGCATGCTGAAATCCCCTTGTTTCTCAGTGGCCTCCCATTTTGGTTCTAATTCTGTTGGCGTTTTATAATAGAGTGTTAGACACTAGCAGAAGCAGGTACTTTCTGGACCACCTTATCCTGTTCCCTATAATCCTTGCCTTTTATAATTCCCCCCTCTTCTATTCAAGACTGTGGCAGAGAGTTTAAAGCTGATCTGCGCCATACATTTAAAGTAGTGCTGGACGACTTTAAGCAGTCACGACTTCTCCCAAAGTATAACAGTTTATTAAGGGTACTGAGCGTGGTTAGGAACCCCTATTCCCCTCACAAAATTCCCAGAATTCCCTGGGAAGAGAGATAGATTGTTAAACCACTCAGAGTATGATAGTCAATGAGGGGGGCAGGGCTCTCCAAACAACTCTCCCTCTTTGTATAGTGAGGCCCCGTGGTGGGGGGTTTAGGCACTGATAATTGCAGCCACCACCACCCTCAGTAAGGGTGGTGGGTGATTTCCCCTGTAGCCCAAGCAGCAGCAGCCGCCGCCGCCTGCAAATAGCTGTTCCTGTGCTACACAGAAAAGGAAGTGCTGCCATTCTCAACACAGCAGCCAGTCAGCTCTGGAGTCAAGTGGACTGAAGGTTACACCAGTTGGAATCTTCAACAGGGGCAACCAGTGGCAGGCAGTTCCTGCTTTCAGGACCTGAGAAGCCTCCAGAAGTCCCTTTCTCTGCAGCTGTGACTCGTCTTTGGCCCTGCTGGGCACACGAGGAAATAAACTATAGCTTGCTTGCTCGCTCGCTCGCTCACTCTTACACCCAAAACTGCACCCCTTCTCAGGGTGTTCAGTTTTTTCAAACTATTTGGCTGCAAGTGCAAACATGCATTTGAAAGAGGCAAATAATATAGAGCAGTTGGCCATGTAAACAAAGGGGACTCAACAAGCAATATGTATTGAAAAGTACAGGCATGCAATGACGTCTGTTTCTCCCCCTCCCTCACAGCCCAGTAGTTGCCTTTTGGGAGTGCTACCTCTCAACCCACTCTGTGCATCTGAATGGAGAGCTACAACATAAACTATTTCTGCTGGTGCCATATGCAGAGATCAATCTTCCTCATGTTCCCAAGGAATCACAGGTAATCCAAGAACTTAGCAGAAAATAAGCAGAGGAATACCTTATAAATACTCCTTGCTCCATTCTAATTTAATTAGCCTTCAATTGTTTCAAGAAAATCCACAGAATCTGCATTTATTTAAGGTAAGCCTGCAGTTCTATTTGTAACCTCCCAACTGACAGGGGATCTATGCCCCTTGACTCCAGCCAAACAACATCCCCTTTTATTTAATTCCCCAGATTGCTGAACTTAGTGCTTCATTTTCCTTTAATGCCTCTCCCTGGTCTCCTGCCCCCTCAACTCCTGAGGTAACTCTATCTGGTGCTACGTTCCTAACCAGCCAAATCTTTTATGGATGGCTTAATTATTTTCGTTTCTCAAAAGAAAATCCAATATGATCTTTGATACATGGGAGAAAATAAAATGAATTGTTTGGAAAGATGCATTTGAAAGTGCAGGGGTGGGGTTTGGGAATAAGAATTTATGTAAGATCTCACGTTGCTGTCAGGCTTTTCTCCCCTCCCCTAGAATTTGTGTACGAGATTAAAAGAAATCCTTAAAACGGCTTTGATAGCTTCATACTTAGGCTGAGGGGAAGCAGATGCATTCTGCCCACAAGAAACAGTTCTAGACATTTACCCTTGCAGGAAGAAAATGAAAGTTTGAGCAAAACATTTTGATACACTTACAGCATTGAGCAAATCTCTTCTCCTTTTCTCTCTCTCTCCCCTTCTCATGGCGTTAGCATTCTTTGATTCAATTTATCTGTGCTAAAGCTTGACTAATATTTGCCAGATGCTTTTTGTAAAAAAAAACCCCAAACAAACAATAATTTAGCCCCAAACTTGCAGTACTAAAACTGGTAGCATTTTAATTTTTTTTTTGGGGGGGGGGGAGTCCTCACATGCTTCTTTTAAAAAAGGTTATAGGATATAGGACAGAGTAAATAACATGTGAATGGTATCCTTGGGGATGATTTCATGACTAAGATATTGGGTTGGATCCATCATATGTTTAAAGCCCTATTATACCACTTTAACAGTCATGGGGAATGCTGGGAACTGTAGTTTGTTAAGAGTGCTAGGAATTGTCTCCATGACATACCACTTTCCTGCCTCTTTTCTCTGCCCCCATTGCATCTGTTGAAAGCTCTTTGATGGGTTTGGAAACTCCTGAATGGAGTGCCATGCAGCCTGGAGGTGGAAATCAGAAAAAAACAGGTGGAGGCCACTGGTGAGAGGTCATTCCATCTCCTATTGAAGAACAACCCTCGCCCAATGCCATTCCACCTCTTCAGGAGGATCCTCAACATTCTGGAGAGGATTTTCAGATCTGGAGGGAACTGCGGTGGGGAGGGAGAATTCAGCTGCACAAGCGACCTTCATTTCATGCAACTCTGGATCTGACCTATTATTTGTTTATTGTTATTGTGACATTTTTTGTGCTACATTTCCTTCAAAGATTCCAGGGTCGTCTACCTGGATCCCCTTCCATTTTACACTCATAACAAGCCTGTGAGGTAGGTTAGGTTGAAAGAAAGCGACTGGCCCAAGGTCACCCAGCACATTTCATGCTAGTCTGTCAATCTGACTACTGTTTATAAGCTTTAGGTCTATGCCAGTGCCTCAGTCCCCATTCCATACAACCTAGTGAAATTCAGTGTTGCTAGTCTGTTTTCCCAGACTTTCAACCTGAAGTCTTTTCTTCTTCTTCTTCATTTGCTGCACTGTTTTTCTTAATCTCCCATGATAAAAGCAACAAAGCGAATATACTGTTTCAGGTCAGTTCTGGCAAATATGAAACTGAAGAAAATGAGGAACATTTTTTATATATATAAAAAAATCTGTTTTGTAAAAGCCAGACTTATGTAATGAAACCAAATGTATAGACTGGAATTTTAAAAGAAATCCTAGCATGAAGATAAAAGGACATGAAAGATAGTAAATGCTGAAATGATACACCACATAATGGTACACTGTCAAGAAAGAAAGATAACATGGTAGCTTACAGAGTCATCTTAAAGCCTATAGAGGTACTTGACCCATAGTTTGGAAGGAAACAATCTTTTTGTTTCATCTGGCTCATATTAAAAATAGGAAAAACACAAACCTTTATTTTTTTCCACTCTCACACATATGGTTTAAAATCCATGCAATTTTTAACTGTCTAAAATTCTTTTAAAGCAACCTAAGACAGAAAGAATTATGAAATCACTTTTCCATTTCATTTAATGAAAAACTGCACCACCACTGTTGGTCTATGTGCTATCAATTTTAAAGCGAGCTGGGTTTCAATTGGTCCTGCATGCAATCCATCATAAAATGGCACCCGATATGGATTAGCCAACTAGCTTCCTGCTGATAAAAATGGAAAGTTCTTGGAACAACCATCTATATATAAACATGCATAGGCTCTCAGCATAATTTCAATTATCTTCCATCTATACTTTTCTACATTTTTGACTCTGAAGATGTGCAAGCCATTCTAATGCACTCTAAAGGACAATACCCATGTCCATTTGTTGCTCAAATTCATTTTCTCCCCCATCCAGCGGTGGCCAACATGGTGCCCTCCAGATGTTTTGGATTAGAGCTTTTATGAGCCCCAGCCAGCATCGGGGGAGAGCACCACATAGCATTGCTATCTGCCTGATGCAACCCCATCTAATGAATTATAGGATATCCCCGTTCACATTATCACAGCCACCTGCTAGTTGCTCAGATTGATTTTCTGGTAGCCGGCCCTGAGGAGTGGGGACACAGGATACCAGTGCTCCCCTTGCCCCCTTGCTTTCCTCTTCAAACCATGCCTCTCCTTCCTTTTGGCATCGCCCCTTTAAAGTAAAAAAAAAAAAAAAAAGCTTGACCACTATGGTAACCTCCATTGTCAAAGAAATGCAATATGATTGGAAGCACATGCCCACCCTAAAGCTTTTGCAAGTGTGAACAGTATGGAAAGTCTAAGTGCCCTCATATCATCATGAACACAAATCATCACACATACTCAATAAAAAGGAGATCTGGAGGGGCTGTGGAAGTGGGCTGCTGGAAACATCTCTCCCCTCCTTAGGCTCAGATGACTCCTCTGCATAACTATGGCGGGCCTCCCACCTCCATTCTGCTCCACGGTGCACAAGTCCCCCCCCCTCTCTCTCCCTCCCTCCCTCCCTCCCTCCCCCCCCCTCTCTCTCTCACACACACACCGTGCACCTCTGTTTATAATGCAATCACTTCAAGTGTCAAGCAGGCTCCTTAAGTACTGGGACAATACTACTGGATGCACTACTGCCTAGAATAGTAACGGACTTTGAGGTCTCAAATTTCAGTGCTGTGCAATGCTAAAATTTGGTGCCCCTACCTCTTGTGGTCCATTCTACCACACCAATCACGCTACCCTAAAACTTCAGGCACTGGGTTCTCTGCAGTCCTAACTAAGAACGGGTGAGCTCACTCCATCAGAAATTGTACTTTGCTTGTCAAGTTCTGCTCCTGATTCTGGACTCCTCTCTGCCACAGTCTCTGCCAGCTGACTAAGCCCTGTTATCTCTTCAGCTTCTGACACCTCCTCTTCCCAGTCTTCTCCTCCCTCTTCTCCTTGTGACCACTCGTCATTGTCCCACTACCACTCCCCAGGCTCTGAGCCTTCTTTCCTTGGTGGTTCCCTAGCTGGTTCCTCTGTGTCCAACCAGTCCATGACATCACATACGCAGCAAAGGAGGATCACCAAAAAAGAGGACAAGTGAGAACACGGATATGCATAAAATTTGCAGGTGCTAATTTATATGTTAAGACAATTTAGACACAGTGGGCAGAATGCAACTTTGTGGGGGCAGACATATGCTTGCATAATGGGATCCCACCTTCTTCTCCTGCCTGCAGCCCTCATGTGCCCTCCGACATCTAGATTATGATGGTGAATGGAGGACTTCACAGGGGAGGAGAGAAACATGAGGCCCTGTTGCCCAAGGGGAAGTCTATTCCACTCATGCACAGACAGCCTAAGATGCAACCCAGAATTGCTGTAATTTAAGCAGAAATATACCTCACAGTGGGAACAAATGACCAATGTTGCTTGCTATCCGTTTGTTATAGATTGGCAATTTCAAAGTTCCTGTCTGCCCTTCTTATGGTTCTCCATCTTTTAACTGAACTTTGGACCAGGCAGCTCCTCCAACAGAGAACTCCTTGAAATGGAGACCTGTCCTCTGGCAGCCTTTCAAATAGAAAATGGTCCTCTGTAAAGTTGGACCCAGGAGCACTCTAATTTACACGTGTGACTCAACCTGCCATTGCATTCTGAAGCAGGGGAGTCCCAGGTGGGCAGTACTGCATGATTCTGCTGATCATGTAGTTTGACCCTGGAAGCAGGGATGGGAGAATACTGTCAATTTCTGTGTCTCTCAGCTTCTTATGTTTTGAGTCTTAGGTTTAGTTCTCCACATTTCCACATCAGTTTGTGATTTTTTTTAAAAAAAGAGGTCCTCATGAAATTTCACCAGCATTTTCACGCAAATTTCTTCTAAGATACACGTCCTATGAGGATTTGTCCTATATACACATTTTGCAAAACTGTTTCCCTAATATAATGCATTTGTGTGTGTGTGTTATTTTCACTAATAAATGCACAATTTACCCAATTATATGCATTTTTTTTTATACACAATACGTGGCTGGATAACTTCATTGCAAAATTCAGAGAAGTGTGAATTTCAAAGTGTGGCTGGTTGTCAGGCTCGTTTAGGACAGCCTGAATTAGGCAGAATGCCTAAAGTGAGCTGAATCGAATTCAGACCCCATCCCTACCTTGAAGGCACACTTCCAAGACTAAAAGATAACTGATGTTGGTCATCAGTAGTGATCTCTTGGCTTGTTACGGCTGCTAATGGCATACGAGGGCCTGCCTTCTTTGTTAAGTCTAGGACACAAGTCAGAAGAACAAAATGAGAAATGAGGACTGAAGCATCCCCAGCTCACAACGATCACAATTTGCTACAAAGTCAAGCACTGCATTTTTGACATACACATCTCTATAGCATTAGAGGCCCAATGTAGAACTTTAGAGAGATGCATTTCAGGTTGTAGAATGTTGTCTTTGACTAAGCAACTGGAGATGCAACTGGAAAAGGGCCTCTGGGAAGAGTCCAAAAGCTCTCTCAAGGTGTTGAGAGCCTCTATCTCCCATCAATGACGCACAGAGATAAGGACACTCAGCACCTCCGAGGAGATATACAAAGTACTCCACTCCACCCACCAACTATAACACAATCCACTTAATCAGGACCCAGATGGATGGCCTGCTCTTTAAATGGGCTGATAGCCAGGGAATAGATTTAGTGCATCCTATTTCAATGGAGAAAGAATGGGTAATTGCTCACTTAATTGTGAAATATGTGTTTGGCTGGCAAGTCTGATGGCTGTGGGTTTATATTCACAATAGCTTACAGGTGTGATTCAGTATTTATTTGCATATATTTCTTGCTGCTTGTCTTTTTGTACGCCCCCACTTCTCTCTCTCTCTCTTTCTTTCTTTCTTTCTTTCTTTCTTTCTTTCCCCACTTCAATGCAGCTCTGGATTAAAAAAAACAACAGAAAAAACCACACAGCACATTGTTCATTGTTCAAGCAATTCAGGAAATAAAAGTAATTGTCTCGCAACACAATATATTCCTTGGAGCCTAATCAGAATGAAGAATGTGTTGGCACATTTCTCTTCCCAGCAGGGTCCGCACCAATTAAGAGGATTGCATATAAATCCTTTTAGTAAAGTACAATGGGAGGTAGAAATGCTTATAAAATATGGATTTCCCCCAAAATATCCCTTAAGTAATATCCAATATCAGATTGGAAGACCTTGTCTTCTCTCCTCTTTTATGAGTCATTTTCCTAAGCTGTTGCTCAGCATTATTTTATTTTTTACATTTTGAATGCTTAAAAGAATGATGTGTTTTCTTTTTCCTGCATCCAAATGAATAAAAAATAAAATTAAAAAATGACCCACAAAAAGATACAGTCCTTCACATTGATAGATGCAACTCTACAGCTATGGGACCATGCTGCCACTGGATTCCCAACATTACACTTTCATGGGTCCTCTTCTCTGAGTGACAGCAATTGAGATTTTTTTGTTCATGGGGTATAAGGGGAGGATACAGCTATAGCTGAGTCTGTCTTCTTCCTTAGTCCCTCAGGGACTTCAATGCCTGTATCTGGGTTCATTTACAACACTAGCTTGCTTTTAGGTGGCAAGGGGAAGATTTTGTGCATGGCTGACCTACAGCATCTTCAATTAAAACACCAGGAAGCTGGGGAAAGAATGGCAGGAATCAGGGCTTGGTTTCCATGCATCAAGGTGAAAAGAAGCAGACTTCCCTGCCACACCTCAACCCAATACAAACCCATATGTGGTCTAGGGGAGAGCTGGATTTTCAAGGGACTTGATGTTTCCTTCAAAAGTTTGGCTTTCAATAAGACAGAGGGTTGTATTCAACCAAGTTTTCCCGTGCAGCATAGCACCATAGATTTGTAGAGTTTGAAGAGACCATGAGGCTCATCTAGTCCAAACCCTGCAACGCAGGAATGTGCAGGTGGCCCAAACGAGGATTGAATCCACACCCTTGGTGTTATCAGCACCATACAACTGAGCTGACTCCAGCCTCCACCACCTTCCACCTCTCCCTTCTGCACTGGATGCTTTTTTGTTCCTTGGATTTCTGTCCCACCTTTTTCTCAATAGAGATGACGATGATTTGCACTCATTGTTTATGAAAATGAACATTACAATATGATGCTTATATTTTAATGTTTGAATGGAGTTGTTTTGCTGTGTGTTTTAATTGCGAATGCTGATATTTAATGTTGGTGTCATCTTTTCTTAATATACTTGTAAACTGCTTAGAAACCTGTTTTGGCACTAAGCAGAGTGGGTTGTATTCCATGTATCGCTAAGGAGAATGTTCTGTCCGTTAAGTCATTTCTGCTTGCCTGACAGAACAATCTCTCCTCTATTACCTCCCTTCCTGTGCCCTGTTCTGGGGGTTTTCCTGATCCTCTGCAGCAGATTTGGGAAGGGTGGGGGGGGGCATGCAGGGGGAAAGTCCCACTGTGATAGCAGGAATCCTCAGGTTGGCACTAAGGAATCCTCAGGTTGGCACTAACCTGTTTTGGCACTAAGCAGAGTGGGTTGTATTCCATGTATCGCTAAGGAGAATGTTCTGTCCGTTAAGTCATTTCTGCTTGCCTGACAGAACAATCTCTCCTCTATTACCTCCCTTCCTGTGCCCTGTTCTGGGGGTTTTCCTGATCCTCTGCAGCAGATTTGGGAAGGGTGGGGGGGGCATGCAGGGGGAAAGTCCCACTGTGATAGCAGGAATCCTCAGGTTGGCTTCCACTAGTGGAACATCAGCTGATTGCAACCCCATATAAACAAACAGACCATGATATGATAATAAAATAGTAAGTTAAACTCATTGTGACTTCATGATGAAGACATTTCCACTGATATCTGCTAATGTGTAGCCTGAGCAAAAAACAGAAAGCCAGGAGGATGAAAGGCTTTCACAGCTGTGTTCATCACAGGCATAAACAAGGGGAGTGGACTGTGTCCTGTTAGAAATCTCCTGGAAGAAGAAGAAATCCCTCCTCCATCAGCTCCATCCTAATGAAGTAGGAGCAAGTGGGAGAGGAGAAGCAGGAATGGGATGGGACCAAGCAGAAAAAACCCAATGCTTGCTTTTGTTGAAGTACTTCCATGGAGAGCCATCACTGGATTGACTAATGGAAGTCTAAAATTCTTGCTTCTGTTGTGTAATCATAGCTTTATAGAGTAGCATTAAAGGGGTGGGAGGTTGCAGTCCAAAATATCTGGGGCACTCTTTGGTTTGCCTTTCCTCTGTTGGGATGAAAGCTTGGTTTGTATATTTATTAACCGAGGAAATCACATTTAATAGCTTTATTTTCATCATGTTTTGAGTTAAGATGCAGCAAATGTTCCTCATGATTCATGCTCAAATTTGAGAAAGGAGTCGCCGGTACTTGTCGGTGATGTATAGCATTGATTCTTTGGTGAGTGGATCATTGTTTCTAGCACTAAGCGAGCATATCTTGTTCTTTCCATTTTTAAAAAATAAAAATAAAAAAGCCAATGAAATATTCTCCTGATGACCTCTCCTTTTAGTTGACAAGCGGTAGCCTTCATTAATCTGCTGCACGCGATAAAGTCAACCATTCAGCTGTCTGTCTATAAACCCGACTCCTTTAATTGACAAAGCCCCTGCCATCAAAGTATTTGGTTTGCTTTTTTATTATCATGCTTAAAGCCTAAATAAAATTCAATCTTCTGCAGCAATATTGAGATATTACATCCAGATGAAGAGTGGGTGTCATAGAAGAACAGGCTGCTAGCAATATTCTCTAGGCATTTTGCCATCAACCTTGGTTAAAGTTGTAAACCTTAGAGTTTTTTAAAAACACACACACCCATACACAACTGAAACTAGTTTTTGTGTGCCCTTCTGACATTAAAAAAGACCAGGGGACACTTCACCAAGTTGTTGTTGTTTGCCTTTTTCTCCCTATTGTTAGTTATTGGAATAGAAGAGAGAATGTTTATTGCAGTCTTCATTTCCTTATACAGAATTTGTTTTGTCTTCAGTCACTGCAGTGCCTTGTATAATGCATGTCAGAGACTGGGGGATGAGAGAGGAAAATATTTGGGGCGGCACTCAGATCTAGTTCCAGAATACCAAGGAAGTATGTAGTCAAAGGTGGAAACTTCATATTTCTTTCCTGTTAATTTCGTCAAGATGAGAGTGCACTATCTGGTTGTTGTTTTTTTAAGTGTCAGCAATGTGTGGAAGAGCATTCTATTGTGCAACAGCAAAATGTTTTCCCTGACTGTGCTTAATTATTGAAATAAGAAACATGGGAGGGGGGGCTGTATTCAAAACAAGCACCAGTCTTTGCACCCAGCTGACAGCACAGAGCTCTTCAATGGAAGAGGCTGGAAAGGCATGTCTGTTGCATGAATGTGGTTAGGAAAGAGAAAGAGAAAATACCTTTAAGAGAACAGCGCAAAGTGCTTTGCCCAGATTAAAGAGAGAAAGAGGGAGAGAGTGATGGCCAGCAACTTTTTCCTAGGGAAATTCTGTGACATCCTGAACCAATCAAGGAAAACATGAACAGTAGAAATGGCAGTGTGTTGTGCCAGGAAACTAACAGAAAATCCAGCAAGGATGGGCTTGAATGTCTTCATCTTTGGGTGAAAACCACTTAAGCCTTCATAAATGTTGTGGAGTTAAGATTTATGGGACTGCAGTACAAAGTACTCACAGTGCTTAAATCCATATTGAAGGTTCACAACATATGCTAACGTAGCTTTAGATTCATTTCTATAGGCCTGGATGCACTATAGATGTATATAGGCAGTCACAACATTCCTGTTGTAGGTTTATGCGGGAAACTCTAGAGTTAGTATATGACAAGGTGAACAACCTCCCCACCCCCACCCCCAGTCTAAGGTCACCCAGTGAGCTTCATGGGATTTGAACCCTGCTTTTCTCTGTCTAGGACCAGCACTCTAACCTCTACACCATACTGAATTCTCCGTCCTATGAAGGTCAGCTCAGAATTAATTTGCACTGAGTTTAATGGGGTTACTTTCAAAAGTATGCAAATGATTTTTTTTTTTAAATGGAACAATTGTTCTGGAAAACCAGTGAAAGTATTTCCTTTCTGACTTTAATGTACTATAGCCAGTTATTGGTTAGAATGTTGGAGCAGGACCCGGGAGACCTGGGACCAAATCCCTGCTCATCACGGGATGAACTTGGGCCAGTCACTGCCTCTCAGCCCAGCCTACCTCACAGGATTGTTGTGAGGATAAAATGGGGAGGAGAGCCATATTTGCCACTCTGAACTCACTGAGTGTGCATGCTGAACCAGTTACTAGAAGAGATATGCTGGTAAAAGGATGTGTAGAAAGGATGAGGAAAGGCTGTGAATACAGCTCTTGAGAATTTGAGTAACGGAAAGAGGCTCTAAAGTTCAGGAGTAAAGCAGATGTTCTGAATGCAGAAGGTCCCGGGTTCAAATCCCTGTCATATCCAGTTAGAACATGATGGGAAAATCTTTGTGCTCAAGACCTGTGAATGCCAGGGTAGAATATAGACCTTGTTATAAGACAGCTTTCTAGTTCCCAATTCAGGGCAATCTTTAAAAAACCCCAGATAAAATAAAATTGGGGAAATATTTTACATCTCTTTCTTTTGGTCTGCCGCTGGTTGCCCAAATGATGTGCAAGCTCAGCTGTTTCTGAGCTCTTTCCCAAGTCGCCCTACATTTTTTGTTTCCTACCGCACTGTATTCCTTTTGCTATGTAGATGTCTTCATCTTGCCTCTCTGCTCTCCATTTTAGATGTCATTGAACCTGATGATGTTTGTCATGTTTGTCTGTAAGTGTCGTGAAAGAGCCTTCCTGCCTTCCAAGGGCTGGCTTCTGTCTTCATAATTATTCCCCCCCATCCCACCCTCCTGCATTGTAGGGACAAAGATCTACTGTTGCATGAAACTTGCCACACCATCTTTTGCAAGAGCAGCTTGTGCACCAGCATATTTTCCTTCCATGAGTTGAAAAGAAAGTGGTAAGGGAGGGTGGATTGGAAAGAAAAGATGTAAAAATGTTGCCATAAGAAAGATAGATGAGATTATGGCTTTAAGCAGATGTCAATATTGATTCAGAGTGGGGGGAAGCTGGCATAATTCATTTGGAGGCAGTAGAGCTACACTGATTTTAGCCCTGTTGACTACAGTAAAAAAATTAACCTGACTCAACTGACTTTTGCAATAATTGCACAACAACTGAGTAAAAGAGAAGCTTTTTTTGGTCTTTTTCCACACTCTAGTGTAAGAGGGACGCGGGTGGCGCTGTGGGTTAAACCACAGTGCCTAGGACTTGCCAATCAGAAGGTCGGCGGTTTGAATCCCCGTGACGGGGTGAGCTCCTGTTGCTCGGTCCCTGCTCCTGCCAACCTAGCAGTTCGAAAGCATGTCAAAGTGCAAGTAGATAAATAGGTACCACTCCAGCAGGAAGGTAAATGGTGTTTCTGTGCGCTGCTCTGATTCACCAGAAGTGACTTAGTCATGCTGGCCACATGACCCGGAAGCTGTACACCGGCTCCCTCAGCCAATAAAGTGAGATGAGTGCCGCAACCCCAGAATCAGCCACGACTGGACCTAATGGTCAGGGGTCCTTTTACCTTTACGTAGTGTAAGATAGTGAAGTCACACTTGTCTGTCTTGTTTCTTTGAAATCTAATAATAGCCTTCTTAATGTGTTACTCATGTGCAGAGGGGTGAGTGTTGAAAGGGGGTTCTGGATCATGCATTTAGCCCCATCCCCCAAAGCCCTGCTGCTGTTGCTCCTTTCACCACCATTACAATCATTGTGTTTGGCCTAATATATACATCACAGAACCCCCTTTAGGCAAAAGGTTCAATCACACAGGGAGCCTCCACTTAAACAGAAAAGCTTCCCACTGCATAAATTGTGCTGGACATGATGAAGACATTGGGGGGGGGGGAGCAACATGACTTGGGAGGTGGGGCTGAATGTACCATCTAGAGCCCTCTTTTGAGAAGCTTGCCTTCTACATATGAGTAATGCACAAAGAGGGCTATTATAAGAGTGCAGTTCCAAACATGTCTACTTGTGCATAAGTCTCATGGAATTCAACAGAGCTCCCTCCTCAGTAAAATGGGTGTGAGATTTCAGCTTTAATATCCAGTTCGCAAAAAGGCAGGATGCTACCTAGCATCATTATTGTTTTGCGAGTTTGCAGAGATTTTTGTGTCAAATGGTATTCACACAGCAGAAGTTTGCAGTGGCATAATTTAATGGTGCTTTTTGAAGAACATGGCGGGTGGGCACAAGTGACTTAGTCACATAAGAAGAACCTGCCAGATGAGGCCAATCTGCTTTGCACAGAGGCCAACCAAATGCTTGTGGAAAAAGCACAAGCCTGACCTGACTCTCCCCTCCTGTAATTTTCAGCAACTGGTATTCAGAACCATTACGACCTCTGGCCATGGAAAAAGCGCAAGCCATCATGACTGGTAGCCACCAATATCCTTACCATCCATCACTGCCTCCTCTAGGAGTGAGTTCCATAGTTTAACTATGCACTGTGTGAAGAAATACTTTCTTTTACCTATCCTGAATCCATCCAACATTCAGCTTCATACTTTGGGGTTATGAGAGAGGGATAAAACCTTTTCTCTATTCACTTTCTATATGTCATGCATTTTGGTGACCTTCTATCATGACACCTCCTGCTCATATCTTCTCTAAAATAAAAAGAACCAAATGGGGGGGGGGGGAAGTGTCTCTTGTTTTGCATAGAATACACACACAAACGAGAGAAAATATATACATAAAAAAAACTTGGAGAGCACTTTAATTCAAAAGCATGGTATGTTTCTGATTTCTGAAACTTTGAAAGCATAGTATGCTTCTGATTTCTGAATCTTTGGATATTCTTCAGATGAATCTGATCTATCCAGCTGGGAAAGGAAGAGATTGTGGCCAGCTCTCCTGAATGTTTTAGATGTTTTTGTTCATGTTACATAAGTAAGCTGTTGTAAGTCAAAATCCCAGATCCCAAGATTTTCCATTGTTAAGACCCAAATCTGAACCTAGTCTACAAACTACTTCTGCATTAACAACCCCCTCCCCTTTCTACCAAGATTAACCTTATTTCTAGATGGATTTTAAATAACATGCAAAACACACACACACAGCTGCAGTGCATCTTGACATACTGGCTGTGGACAAATAAGAACAAGGGACATCAAAACCAGACATCCAATGTATCAAGTGTAATCAATCCTCTGGGACCAATCGGCTAGCTCCTTCCTCTTCTAACCTCAACCCCACACTAGGCCAAATAGTAAAAGCAGATGTCCTTTTTTAGAAGGTGGGGAGGGAATCGGAATTCCCACACCCATACTATTGTAGCAATATTTGGGGAACGTAGACCTGGGAAACATCCAACACGAGCTGCACAAAGCCCTCCAAGAATAATCCGGAGTGAAGGATTTCACTCAGAGTGAGAAGAGAGGAGCTGTTATAATGTGGAAGAAATTCAAATGCCATTGGAGAGCAAAGTGATATCTCAAATTGCTGTGATTTATCCAGCACCACTCACCTGACCCCACTCCTTTCAAATACCAAACTGACAAGCCAAGCTGTAATACTTAATAAGAGAAAGCCCTCTCACCTTCCATTCTACCATTTTCCCGTAGAACCCTTCAACCACTTAATCCTTGGTGCTTATGAGTTGTGCCTCTGAAATATATATTTCAGCAATTGCAGCAATTGTGCTCTATGTGCTGAGATGAAGCATTCCTGTCCCCTTACTATTTGGGGCATTTAGGCACCTTGAGATGGGGCAATCCCTCGTAAATGAGTTGTTCAAGCCTGTATTTTCTCTGTGTGTGATTGGCACACAAGGGTCAGGACATTCATAAGTATACATATTATGCTTTTTATAGTTATAGCGCTGTTTCCTATCCACCCCAGTGGGCATCCCTTGATGGAATTATTTCATGCTGTGTGTTCATCATTCTACCCTCCATTACCTTTTCCCATTCTGGGCAAGTGCACAGATATTCCTGTACCTGTGCACACATGCCCCTTTAGTAATTCTCTCCCTACAGGAAATGCAGAAGAGCAAACATGACCAGCCCCAAATTATCATATCTTACAATGGACACATTGGAGGTGTGTCCTTTTCTTTCTTTCTTTTTGAAAGGTGGGCAGCATCCATTTCCATTTGGTGGTTGTTTTTTTTTTTTACATATATATAAAAAAAAATACAGAAGTTTTGCACAAGACTGATATTTAGCTGTACTGAACTTCTAATAAAAACCTAATGTATCTTCTGTGATTACAGTCTTCAGGGTAGCTGGAATTGTGTATATATATATATATATATATATATATATATATATATATAATTGTTAATGACACTGCATTTTTTTAGGAGAAGCTTTTTATGAATGCACTCATCAAGTAAGCTACAAACTGGTGGGTTGTGATGGCCCTGCTTTGAATATGAATAGCAGGGAATTGGACTCTTTGTAAACAGAGTGTGGACAAAACCTTTTGTATGTCAGTCACTTCCAAATACCATTGCCACTTTCCATACACATAGTAACAGCAAGCTCCTAAGAGTCCTTCCCCTTTGGAAGGCATTTGTTTCTCAGAAGTCTTCACTTTTGTTTCAGTGCTGACACAATTTGCAAGTACAGTATCCAGAATGCAACAATTTGTATCTTGGAGAATGGGTTCATGGACATATTGGGTGATATCCAACTAATGTGTCCTGTCAGTGCAAGGATTTCTGCTTATGCAACAGCACTTGCACAGATCTTCTCCAGAGGGTGGATTGGGGGGCAGGAGCAGGTGTGTGGGTGGGTGGGTGGGGGAGTCCTGTTGTGGAAGCAGAAATATTTGCATGGACAGGAAAGGTTACTCAGTGCTACCTTGTCTCAGATAGCATTCATCGCTATTGTGATTTTTTTTTTTTGTAGAATCAGTTGCTCAAATGTCAGGGCACTTATTGGGATTTGTCTGTGATATGAACAGTGGCAAGTGATACCTGCCTGAATAATTTTGTGAACCTTAAAAAGAAAAGAAAATATATTTGAGGGTAATTGAATGCAGCACAACTCCTGCAAGGAGGAAATAGTTAACTCATATAAAAATTAATAAGTAAATCAGTAGACAATTGTATCAAACCTTTACTCAGCAAGGTCCTGCCATTTTAACTGGAGTATAGGTAAAGGTAAAGGGACCCCTGATGAGCCTGGATAGCTCAGTTGGTTAGACCATGGTGCTGATAACACCAAGGTTGCAGGTTCGATCCCTGTATGGACCATCTGCATATTCCTGCATTGCAGGGGGTTGGACTAGATGCTCCTCAGGGTCCCTTCCAACTCTACAGTTCTATGATTCTATGATTCATTAGGTCCAGTTGCAGACGACTCTGGGGTTGCGGCGCTCATCTCGCTTTATTGGCTGAGGGAGCTGGCGTACAGCTTCCAGGTCATGTGGCCAGCATGACTAAGCCGCTTCTGGCGAACCAGAGCAGCGCACGGAAACACCATTTACCTTCCCGACGGAGTGGTACCTATTTATCTTCTTGCACTTTGATGAGCTTTCGAACTGCTAGGTTGGCAGGCGTAGGGACCGAGCAACGGGAACTCACCCCGTCACAGGGATTCAAACCACCAATCTTCTGATTGGCAAATCCTAGGCTCTTTGGTTTAACCCACAGCGCCACCTGCGTCCCTATAATTGGAGTATATAGCTAAGCAAATGGAAAGAAAGAAAGAGATGGGGGAACAGAAGCAGGAGGAGGAAAGAAGATCGATTGTATGTATGGATGAGATATCAGTTTATGCCATACACACTGAAGAGGATGTCAAGTGGGGGTCAAGTGGAAGCAAACCTGAACCATTACATACTACATTATCCTTCTTCTCCATTAGATCTGTTTATGAAGAAAGAAACAACTTGAAACTGAAAAGCTGAACTAAATAAGCACATGGAAGGTTATATTCAATAGATCTCCTCTGAATCTAGAGTGAAAGCTAGCTCCATTCTCTATGGATACATTTCTCTGCACACATAGCTGGGAGTCGCTTCCTTTGATCATAGTGAAGCTTTTTCTCTTTCTCTTTTCTTTTCAACCAAAAATAATAATATTATTCACAAATTTAACAAAAAGAAAGTGGGTGAAATAGGTAAAGGTAAAGAAATAGGTAAAGGTAAAGGATCCAGTCAAAGGCGACTATGGGGTAGCGGCGCTCATCTCGCTTTCAGGCAGAGGGAGCCAGCGTTTGTCCACAGACAGTTTTCCGGGTCATGTGGCCAGCATGACTAACTGCTTCTGGTGCAACAGGACACCAGGACAGAAGCCAGAGTGCATGGAAATGCCATTTACCTCGGATTGTGTAAGACCGCCCTGATAGCATCATGAGCACATATCATCAATGCACCATAAAATAGGATACCAGCTCCTTGAAATTCCTTTGAACATTAAAGGTCTCATCCAGTGCATTCTCCTCTGCAACACAGAAATAATATATACAAAGCAAACTCTGTTGTTAAGTCTGGAGAGCAGGACACCCTGATAGAAATATTTGGACCATTCTGTTCCTGTGATATCTATCTGGTTGTTGTTTTCTATATATAATGCTGTTGCCTGTCACAGTTGCAGCCAGTAAACCATTCTATACATCAGGCCTGACTTCTCTTGGAAGGAAAGGGAGCTGTTTTCCCCATTCACACATAGTTTCTCTCTTTCTCTCTCTCTGGGGGTATCTGACGACATAGCCTTAGTCCTCAGACAAGGAATATTGTACGCTAGCTGGGTTGGGAAAGCCCTCTGCATGCTACAGTGGACATGTTTATGTAGTATAGGTTAAGGAAAAGCAGAGAACTTCATTCCTGTCTGATGCTCAGAATATAAATCTGTCATGACGGCCTTCAGAAGATATTTTGGCTAGGGAGTAATGAAGTGAAGTAAATGCTCAGAGTAAACTGATATGAGACATAACTGGGGAATTAGAAAAGTACAGAGATTAAGAAGGCATTTCAGCCTGAATTTTTAATGGTGCATATATATATATATATATATATATATATATATATATATATATATATATATCCACCCTCTTTGCATGGCTTGTTGTAATCCAGCTCCGCAAAAATCAGCAAGCTTTTTGTCAATTGCTATTCTCTTCAGCGTGCACAGTGGCTGGGTTGTGGCAACAGTGAAGGGAGTGATCTGGCAGGTTCTAACTCCTTTGCCTTCTTTAGCAATTGTCACTCTAAATATTGATTAAGCAAGAATGCTGCCACAGAAGTCACCAATGTGCTTCTCACCCCCTACTTTCTGGATCGGGAACAGAAGAAAATCTAGTGGCAGCAAGAAAATACATGAATAAGAAAACAAAAACAAATTAAAACTATGGGCAGGACCCAACATACAACATCACATTAACACCTCAGCTTCCTCTATCACGTTTTCCACATATGCTTCTGATGCTTTTCTGAACTAGCTTCCAAGGTAAGACAAATATAAATATTATAGTCTCTTCACTGCATACTGTCGTGATAAAGTAGCTTCAACAGCCTCTGATGGGGGCAGAATTTGACAGGAGAGGAGTATTACGATTTCTAACATTGACTCTCCCCCCCCCTTCCCTGCAAGAAACTCAGGGTGATATGCATGCTGGTCATCTCATTTCAGCCTTGCATTAGTCCTGGGATATGTTAAGTGGAGATATGGTGGCTGCATGAACAGTGCCCAGCGAACCATTACACAATACATCCCCTAGGAGTATCTGTAAAGTTTAGGATGGGGCTTGGATAAATCAATGCACTTGATTACCCACACAGACTTAAATGAACACTCAAGTGCAACATTAGTGTTTATTGAGATCACAGCTCTGAGAGTTTATTATATTTGTATTCTGGCAACATAGGGTGGTATTCACCTAAATATTTGCATTAATGCAATGATTAGCACCAGCACAACTAGACTTCTCCCTCCCCCCTGCACATGCCCCACACCCTCCCCAGATCTACTATGGAGAGTTGGGGAAACCCACAGAACAGATTTAGGGTGTGTGCCGGGGGAAGCAAGGGAGAGAGGCACAAGAAGAAATCATTGCCCTGACAGAACATTCTCCTTCATGCTACATTAAATAGAACTCAAGGAGGATCTATGGAGCTGTAGCACTGAAGTTCTGAACCCAGTACTGTGAGCTGCATAAAAGGAGGGGTTCGTGGTTTAGTGGTAGAACACATCTTCCAAATGTATGAGGGTTCTTCCTTCCCGCTGTGAAAGAGGAAATGCCTCTAACAGAGATCTAGTGTCACAATCTGTTGATCTAAACCAGGGCTTCCCAAACTTGGGTCCCCAGTTGTTTTTGGATTACAACTTCCATCATCCTGAGCTAGCAGGACCAGTGGTCAGGGGTGATGGGAATTGTAGTCCAAAACTAGCTGGAGATCCAAGTTTGGAAAACTCTGATCTAAACCAGTACCAACTAATCTAAACCTCTAAACCAGTGTATGTATGTATGTATGTATGTATGTATGTATGTATATATAAAAAAACATTTTTCTAATCAGATTGGTGTGTGAGAGGAAAAGAGCTACCCATCAACCATAGTTCTAAAAAGTAAATGATAGACCAGTGATTATCTGCGAACAAGCCAAACCAAACAACTACTTTCTTAACATTTTCTTTTCTTATCTTACTCTGCTGTTGATTATCAAAACAAGAGCTAACACGTTGTTGGCCTCCTTTCAAATATCTGGCTACTGTTTGGGATAAATTATTACCAAAGCTACTCCAGCGAACATATAGTGGGACAAGTGAGTGCTTTAAAAGTTTCTTTGTGGTCAAAGTGAAAGGGGATTGGGGGACAAGCGCTGCCCTTCAGAGTTAGAATCAGATAAGTGTGGCAGAGAAAAACACCCACCCAAATCCACAGATGAACAAGCCAGGCACCGTATGTTTAAATGCAGCAGCAGCTCGTCTTTCATGAGAAAAGTCTCTAATCAGCAGCTTTGATTAAAAGGGACTCTGCCAAGATTGAAATTATAGATGTGCACATGAGTAATGATACATTAGGTCAGAGGTTCCCCAACTGGGGCTTGATTGACCTGCTAGAGAAAGGGTGCGATAAGTCTATGGTGTGCAGGGGTGCGGGCAGAATTCCTTAATCGGAGCACACAAAAAGAAGAAGAAGGAGATCTACTTCCACCAAGAATTTCACTGGATATCCACATGCTTAACTAATCCGTCGCAAATGCAGCATCAGGGAGATGCAACGGGGTGAAAGATGGGAAAGGAAGCAAGAAGTGATTTTCCTTCTTCCGATCTTTCTTTCCCTTCCCTGAAGGCAGAGGTGTGTGAATAAGAGAAAAAGAGCCTGGGTGCTATGCAACTAAGTTTTTCTCAGAGTTCAGTTTCCCCACACTGAAACTGAAGGACCTAATTTAGGCATGTTCATTGGTTTCAGTGGCTTACTCTGAATAAAAATTGGCTGTGAACACACATTTTATTCTAGCATCCGTGGAGACTTGGGGTTTCCTCCCCACCTCCAATGCGGTCCACATGCAATCTAGATCTATTGCAGTTTCTGGGGGTTTTTTTGCCCCTGAGAAACTGGTTTCATTCCAAAAATAAAAATCTTGTTGCAGGCTGATTCTACATCATTCTGCAGTACTCCTATTTGAAAACAGGCATCGACAGTCCCGGTAACTGGGGGATGTATCCAGTGGCGTAGCGTGGGTTGTCAGCACCCAGGGCAAGGCAAGTAATTTGCACCCCCTAACCCGTGGATTTGCGCCCCCTAACCCATGGATTTGTGCCCCCTAACCCCAGATGTTGTGCCCTGTGTGGCCGGCCCCCCTGCACCCCCCATGCTACGCCACTGGATGTATCCACACCTGCCCAATGACATTATGGATGGGCATGCACCAAAATCACAACCACCACTTCCTTGTTTGTTCACCTGGAGCAGGGGCAGGAAGGAAAGGGAAGGAAAACCTAATCCAGGGGAGGATTTTTATACATTTGCATCAAGTAAGCACATCCACCCTTGTGAATGGATTGAAAGTAGGATGACCATTTGCCTGCAAATTTAGCTGATTCTGCCAAAAGGTTGTAGTCATATTTAGATTCCTCATAAGTGTCAATGAGGAACACAGGCCTTCATTTTCAATGGAGCTGTTTAGAACCTAAATAACAAGTAAAAGTAAGCAGAGTGCAGAGAGACTCAATATGGGGTTATTCACTGTCTCGTAGAGTGTCTTGGAGTCCTGGTCTTTGCCCTTTTGAGGCTGGGTGATGTCTGAGTAAATGGCTATCTCACTCTTTTTTCTGGTTCTCCACATCTCATCATCTCTTTACAATGGATTTTGTTTGGGGAGGTGCACAGTGTGTAGATGGTTTGGGGTGCTTCCCCCCCTCCTTTGGTACTCTTTGCTGTTGAGTTTCTAGTTGAAAATTCTTGGGAAGATTTTCGGTTTGAGAATGAACAATTTGGCACAACTCTTCAGGCTCGGCCCAGTCTGCAAAATCCAGTTTTTGCATTCTGTAGCTGCTGCCAAACAAAGCACATGTCCTGTTTTCAAGGCTTTGCACAAAACCCACCGCAGGGGTGGGAACTTCAATTCCCATCATCTCTGACTATTGGCTGATTGGAGCTGGGGTCCAACAACCACTAGAAGGCCTGGTGTGTGTCTGTAGTTTCATTTCTAGCCAGTTTAGGGATTGGAATAAGGAGATAAATCAATCACACATTGGACTGGGATAAAGGAAATAGTAAAACAGCAAGACTGCGTAAGACAACTCTCTGAGGAAGAGCTATGTGTCCCATAGAAGCCTGCAGCTCAGCAGGTTTGAAACACACAACAAAAGCAAGGAGTGGTGGAAATGTGAGTTTCTCAAGGCAGAGATTCACACAGGAAAGGAGCCAAAAAATGGGCTACTCTGGCTGAACCATGACAGTCAGAGGGTATGAGTTGCCTGCTTAACAACAAAGGTAGGATCACACTAACATAGTTGAACAGGCGGCAAACTCCTGTGAGTTTGTGGCTTCTCCCATAATAATCATATTGTTACTTGCTCTTTTCATGTTGAAGTATGATTACAGATAGCAAAAGTACACCTCCTTGTCCTATGGATCTGCTCACCATATGTATGGTCTGCTCTATAGTGATTCTGCTGGGTTTCCAGATTTAAATAATATTTCACTGCTACTTAATGTGCTCCAGCCCAAACCAGCCAAGGAAATTGAGCTGTAAATCATGGCTATTGACACACTGTGAAGAAAGAAAGAGAGTGATTTTGCAGGGCTGCAAAATAAACAGTATGGTTGTTGTTGCTGTTGTTTTTTAAAAATTGGAACATTGAATCAAGGTCTTCTTGCTATTAACAACACAAAAACCCTTCACATTTTTTAAAAAATATCCAGCAGAGATTGCAGCCTTGTCTCAACAACTTGTGAGCTCAGAACTCGTATCTATCTATCTATCTATCTATCTATCTATCTATCTATCTATCATCTATCTATTGATTTGATTTATATACCACCCTTTATCAAAAGTTCCCATGGTGGTGTGATGCCAAGGAGTGTTCAGTTTCACCTTCTCTTCCTAAACTGCTTTGCTGGCATGGGAGGAAGAAGAGCCACTAGAAAATAAGCTGTGCTTGAGGAAACCTGCTACTTCCCCCTGGAAACCCATCAATGCCCTCCTCTCTCTATGAACTTTGTAAGGGGATGCTATTTCAAGGCAGCCTTCAATGTCTTTGTGATATCACCATCCAATACACTGATCCCATCCCTCTTCTCACAGCCATTTGGACAACTGTATTTCTAGCACACAATTTTGTGGATCAAGCAAAGGCTGGGATGGTATGTGGCCAGCACTAGGATGGGAGGAAGTGTGTGATACAATGCTGCCTTTGAACAGAAGTTGCTCTCCAGTCAGCTGTTGTGGATTTGAGGCAAAATACATTTTTAAAAGGACAGAAATAAGTCAACCAGGGAAAACAGAGAGCACAAAGACAGTGGGAGAGATTCCTGCTTTTCCTTATCTGAGAAGAGGGCTGGGTGTGAATATTGTAAACTTGACCTTGAAGTTGGGTCTAGCAATGGAACAGGAGCCTGTGGGGTTGGCAAAGCATTAGTTCAGCAGAGGAGGTTGGTAAGCTACAATACCCATCAACTGCAGTCAACATGGGCCAATGGTCAAGGCTGACCAGACTTATGATCCAACAGCATCTAGAGAGCCAAAGGGTCCCCAACCCTGCAGCAGTGTAATACTCTTATACTCTTTTAGCACTCTTATAGCACTCGGTTTCAATTAGCAATCTAGCATCAGTATGGAGAAGTGCCATAGCTCAGTGGTAGTGCATCTGTTTTGCATGCCGAGGCTCTCAGGTTCAACCCTCCAGCAACTGCAGTTCTGGTTGAAAACTTGGAGAACTGCTGTCAAATTGTGTAGTTGAAACTGAGCTGAATGAGCCAGTGGCAGTGGTGTAGCGTGGGTTGTCAGCACCCGGGGCAAGGCAAGTAATTTGCGTCCCCTAACCCGTGGATTTGCGCCCCCTAACCCTAACCCCCAGATGTTGCACCCGGTGCAGCCGGGCCCCCCTGCACCCCCCACGCTACGCCACTGGCTAGTGGTCTGGCTCAATATAAGGCAGCTTCCTATTTATTAGCTCCAGTTTCAAAATGGTCTTCAGAAGCAGTCTTGCATAGAATGCATTGCAGTAGTCTGACCAGAGTCTCACACTTTTAGGCTGCACTTCCCACCCACCTTTTCCCTAAGTTGACAACCATCTCCATAAATCACTGTGCTAATTCCTAAATGATATCAATGAAATAAGCATCCCTAACTTTGTGTTGAATTATGGCCAAAGTCTAACCCAGCTGTGTTACAGATGTTGTGACTTCAGCAACTATGAATGCCCTAGATTACTTTGGAGTTGACAAGGGGCTGGCCAGTTACAAATTAACAACTCATTATCACCAGTAGCTACTTAGTGCTAATTTAAAGCTTTCAGGATGAATTGCCTGCTTAGCTTTAGACACTTCACGAATGTTCACAGGTCTGAACAGCTGATTAGGGCTAAACAGCTTTTCTCTATCAGTGAAGAGATCACCCTTTTTGAATCCTATTTCTTAGCTCAGTAACATGGATTAGATACACCATTCAGCAGCTGAAGGCATGTTCTTGAGATCACTTAGAGCGGTTTGGTTAACTTGTTAACATAATTTAAATAGCTTTCTGTTGGTACAATTGGAGCAAATAACATCATGACTTGGCTTCCATGCAGTCTGTGGAAAATCACACTTCCCCTCCAGTGATTGTTTAAGAAAGTAATCCCAGGTCTTTTTTTTAGCATCTTCCATCCCCCACTGCTAAAGCTCATCTTATTTAGTACACAAGTCTTCAGTCTTTCACCTTCTTACATGGAGTTTCCTTCTTTATTTTTTACTATAAATGCATGTCTTTCTTCAACTTTATCTCCCCAGCCCCTAGTAAATTTATTCTCTCTCTCAAGCACCCCTTCCATCACTCAGATAGATAGATAGATTATCTATCTATCATCTATCTATCTATCATCTATCTAGTGTGTGGCTGCATAAAAGCCATACATTTACACACCCACATCCACACACCCACACACCCACACACCCACACACCGGAATCCTGGGTACTGAAGTTTACCCACACAAAGCTACAGCACCCTTAACTTAACTACATTTCCTATAATTCTTGTGGTGATGCTTAAAATGTGTAGGCTGTCATGCAGCTAAGTTTTTCTCAATGAGTACACTTATTGAAATTAATGGACCTCAGTCATGTTCATTAATTTTAATGGGCCTTCTCTGAGTAAAACATAGCTAAATACCACCCATGGTGTCTACGCAACCTAATGCTGTGTATATTAGGGGAAAAGAGGGAGAATGCTAGCTGTGTTAAACAAAATATAGTTGTGATGAATACGGCTGTTGAATCGTATTTAATTGTTTAAATGGTACATTTTAATTATGACTTACGATTATTGTTAAAATTGATTGCATTCAATTTCTTTGCTTGTAATTTGCTTTTACGTGGAATGATATCCAACACCTTCCATACTTGAATAAATTTTGAAGTGGTCATTGAATATTCACCATTACCTGGTATATGTAAACCTTTGCAAATATTGGGGAGAACTATTGCAAGCAAAATGATTGATCCCAGAAAATGCTTACAGGTGCAGGTGTGCATAGTTAGAAACTGTTTTGAGTGCTATCCTCAGCTGATGAGAAACACTAAGTAGGGTAGTCTAAATATTCCGGCTCTTCCTTGTGATTAATATGTGAATGTTTCAAGAAAAGACATACAAAAGGAGAAAAGGAAATACATAAACAGAACAATGAACATAGCAGCAAGCCCATGAAAAGCATGGACAAGACAGGGCACAAAAGGTCAAAAACTGGACAAGAAAAAGATTAATATTTGCTCCATGTCCTTCTGTTGTCTGAATCACCTGGAGCAGGCAGACCTGGACTTCGTTACAGGTAAATAATTACAGTTGTATCTGCCATAAATATTCCCTTGAAGGGCCTACTGCAAAAAATTGAGATTGTATCTCCAAGCAACTGTCAGATGGCAAGAATAAATTTCAAGGGCTTGAAATACTGATGTGCATTTTCTCTCATAGATATCTCTTGGTCTAGACTTTGAGGCTGCATCTTGACAGAACACATAGGAAGGCTGAGAAATTAGCAGCTCAGGACCCCCAAAAAATTACATAGTGTTGGCACTTGTGGTTTGTGTCTTCTTTACCCATAGGCTTGGCAAAACAGGAAGTCATCGCTCCCGAGGAGAACAGGAATATTAACAGGACATATCCTTTTGCATTTAAAATACTAGAGACAATAAATCTCACACCAAAATGGCAAAAATCTAAGGAGGTCACTGAGTAATGGCAGACATAATATCAGTGCTTTTCAGTGCTATAATAAATCTGACACTGCTCTTTTAACTTGAGTTGCTTCTGTGCAGGCTGCAGATCAAAAGTTTCTCTTTCTCTACTCTGTCCCCAAAAGAAAAGATAAAGTGTGTGTGTTGGTTGGTGTGTACATACAGACGGGGGAGGAATACATACACCGTACAATCCACCTGTTTTTCATTTTCTATATTCATTGGAATTGGCAACAATAGTCTCTGACTATAAAATTAAATACCTGTCACTTCTGGTATGGATGATCTTCTCATTCTCCTGCACCCTATCTAAAAATGTGTCCAACATATATTATAGCTTTTGAACCTCTGTCTTTTCTTTTCTATGAGGAATTGGGGTACAATTTATGTGAGGGAGAAGGAAGGAAAAAATATATACAGGCAGATGTAGATCACTTGTCTGGATGAAGCTACAAAGACTGAAACTGGATTTATATGGCTTTCTCTCTCTCTCTCTCTCTCTCTCTCTCTCTCTCTCTCACACACACACACACACACACACACATCAACGGAAGAGGTCATTTCCTATTTTTTAGACTGTGGTCCAAGTATAAGAAATGTATACAAACTGGCCTTGCCTTTACATTACCAAATACTGTACACACCATACATTTTAAGCATGGTTTTTTTAAGCAAGGTTTGGGGGAAACCATGACTGTTTAAAGAATCATAATGCTTTAAATGTATGGTGTGAATGTGGCTGTGGCTCTACTCTCAGGAAGTCAAATTCTATCACGTTTTGCCATCTCGGTGTACCCACACAGTTGTGAGTAGCTAGGATATTAGATGCAAAACCCAAAGAAATATGTAACATTAAATTGTAGAATCTATCTGTCATTTAAACATTTTGAAAACAATGTTATTTTCCTTCATAGAAAAACTTTGGGCATTTTTTAAAAAGCAAAACTTAATTGAAATCTGTCAGAGGCCAGACAAATTGCTACCATGGGGCAGCAGTTGATCATCCCTGATGTAGGTTATAGGTTTTTTTTTTTTAAAAAAAATGGATGCAATGGGCTAGGCAGCAGCATTTCAGATTAATATTTAGGAATTATGGGTGGGGGGCATGCAATGAATTAGCAACATGATTCTGTGACACCAAGGGGCTATTGGGGGTAAATGGAAATACAATATTTCTCACCTTAGTGGGAAAGACAGGGGTCAGCAAAATTTTTCAGCAGGGAGCCAGACCACTGTCCCTCAGACCTTGTGGGGGGCTGGACTAGATTTTGAAAAAAAAAATGAAAAAATTCCTATGCCCCACAAATAACCCAGAGATGCATTTTAAATAAAAGCATACATTCTACTCATGTAAAAACACCAGGCAGGCCCCACAAATAACCCAGAGATGCATTTTAAACAAAAGGACACATTCTACTCATGTAAAAACACGCTGATTTCCAGACCGTCCACGGGCCAGATTTAGAAGGCGATTGGGCCTGATCCGGCCCCCGGGCCTTAGTTTGCCTACCCATGGGGAAAGACATGTGAGGTGACGTAGACAGTTTTGATGGGCATTTTCAGTGCCCCTGTGCTCCCTTCTTATAGTTCTAGATAGCCCTTCATATAGAAGACTACTTCAAAGAAAAGGCCGTCTTCTGACAGCTGTTCAAGTAGAGGACAGTCCTCTGTAAAACAGGACACATGGGAAACTTAGCAATTTCTACAGGGGAAGAAACCATGAAGTGTGAAATGCGATTGGCTTAGCATAGTTTATTCACATTTCATTTTGTGGTTATACCAGGGGTGTGTGTGTGTGTGTGTGTGTGTGTGCGCACACACATTTGTATATACATTTTCCTGTGCATTGCTGGAACTGTGTCATATATAATCCATGACCTGTAGCTGTGTGTATTTCAAAAAAATTATCTCTGTGTTTTGCTCCTCTCTTCCAGTTTGGTTCTTGAAATATTATCCCCACCTTTAAAAGAGAGAGACACAGAGAGGCAAAGAGAGTCATATGTGGCACTTAAATAAGTAAAGTTTATTTTATTTTTTTAAAACTTATTTTAAATTATTGAAAACTGTGGATACAAAAAACTAAACCCCAAACAGCTTGTACACACACACACACACACACACACACACACACACAGAGAGAGAGACGAATTGTTTATACAATATTTAATTGTGCATAATTTTTATTGCAAGATTTATAGTTATTGTTTAGCTTTTCAGCATCTGCAGTGGCTTTTATTATATTTGTTAAATTGTGTTCCTGGCAAATATTGTGTGTTGGAATTCACTGGACACAAATTCCACTTTTGAACACCAGTTTGAGGCTTTGACTTCTTTTTATGGGTGAGGGACATTCTGACATTTTGGTGCTTCCTCTTCTTTATTCCTCCCCATATATAACCAGCTCTAGAGAAAGTTCTGGAATTTCCTCCCATCCCAATAATAGAGTGAATGTGTGTGTTTATATTGTAGCATTGCATGTGTTTTGAGTTTTAAATTTGTTTTAATTCCATAACTTTCATTTGCGGGGGGGGGGGGGAGCATTATTTTAAGAGAGCTTTAAGGAATGTATGTCTGTAGATAAATGGATTTCAGTCCTGGTGTGTCTGTGCGTGTGGGGAGGTCTCTGTCAGAAACACTATCTGATATGGTCATATTAACACTGACAGGCTTGTAGATGTCAATAGGTTAGCAAGTCATATGTCTCAACTCTGCCTGAGGGTGGCATGTTAGGCCTGTGGACCTACAGTGAGTTACTAAAAAGCCCCATTTAAAGCCACATGTATTTTGACAACATAAAGGCACATGACTGTGTTTTTCTGCCTTCAGTTTTGGAGGAAGAAGTCATTCATTTGGTATAATTTTAAGTAAACACAAAGAACTATTTCTGCTTGACAAATAAATGACCTAGAAGCATTTGCACGACTTCAGCTGGAATTATATTCCGGTTAATACTTTATCACGGAATTAACAATAGGTCTGCAACTAATATAGAGGTAAACAATACTTTTTGTATTTTTATAAGCAGCAGGGTCACAAATGCCTCATATATTTCAGACCCTGTTGAGCAGCTTACTATTCATCCTTTGCATACGAAAAAGAGACTTTGCGAAGTAGACTTTAGCAATTTAATGGAAAATGGCTTCTCACAACACAGTGAAGGTGTTGGCTGACATGGGGTCTGATTGAAAGATAAAGATAATGAGTCAAATCCCGTGACTTCCTTGAGCTTCCTATCCTCCTGCTACATGCCCCCAAATCTGCTCTGGGGGTCTCCCAAATCTCCAGAGCAGAGTTAGGCAGTGCTGGGGGTACACAAAATTTTATTAGCAATATTAGCTTGCTAATCCATACATATACCACTTTGTTCTTCCATACACTGATATGCATTAGTGTGAAAGTCCACACCGCCATGCCAGTCAGTGATAAATTAGAGTGTATGGAAAAAAACCAGTATGAGTCCCTAGTTGGCAGATATCACTTCTATACTGGTCAATTCCCAGTTTGTTGCATTCCTAGTTTATGCTGCAGCAGTGATTGTACTTGTGTAGTTCCTTAGTCAGTGTAAGCCTAATAAAATGGCATCATAGCCTAACAGCACAACTGGAGTCAGTGTGGTGTAGTGGTTAGCATGTTGGACTAGGACCCAGAAGACCAGGATTCAAATCCTCACTTGGCCATGAAGCTCACCGGGTGACCTGGGGCCAGTCACTGCCACTCAGACTAACCTACCTCACAGGTACAGATAGGTAGCCGTGTTGGTCTGCCATAGTCAAAACAAAAAAAATTCCTTCCAGTAGCACCTTAAAGACCAACTAAGTTAGTTCTTGGTATGAGCTTTCGTGTGCATGCACACTTCTTCAGATACACTGAAACAGAAGTTTCCAGACCCTTCTATATAGTGAGAAGGTGGGGAGGGGTATTACTCAGAAGGGTGGTGGGAATGGGTGATTGGCAGATAGCTGTGATGAGCCTGTTGATGACTCTTAACGACTGCAATAGGTCTTACAGGAAAAAGCAAGGGGTGAGAAGGTGAAAAATGGCTTTGTCATGTATAATGAGATAAGAATCCAAGGTCTTTGTTCAGACCAGGACTCTCCATGGTTTTAAGTTTGGTGATAAGTTGCAATTCAGCAGCTTCTCTTTCCAGTCTATTTCTGAAATTCCTTTGTAGTAAAACAGCTACTTTGAGATCTTGTATAGAATGTCCTGGGAGATTGAAGTGTTCTCCTACTGGTTTCTCTGTCTTGTGATTCCTGATGTCTGATTTATGTCCGTTTATTCTTTGGCGTAAGGTCTGGCCTGTTTGTCCAATATAGAGAGCTGAAGGACACTGTTGGCATACCTCACAGGGTTGTTGTGGGGATTATATGAGGAAGGGAAGAACCATGTGCGCCACCTTGAGCTCCTTGGAGAAATACAGTCAATCAATAATGCTTGAAGTAGTTAGGAACGTCACTGGGAAAAAGATGGAAGTAGTGTGTGTGTGTGGAAATGAGCATAGAAGTAACATTCCCATTGGCACCTGGTTGGCCACTGTGAGAACAGGATGCTGGACAAATGAGCCTTTGGCCTGGTCCAGCAGCGTTCTTCTGATGCTCTTATGTTAATACCTCTGAAGAATGGGCATTCTTTCCAGGAGTGGGTTAATTCAAGGCAATGTAAAGTGAAGCAGGGGAGAAAAAGATAACTGGAACACAATGCAGTCTTCCTTTATCCACCTCTGGCCACTGCCATTGCCCTGAGAGAAACACTATAAGAAATTTGAGCTCCCCCCACCCAAACCATACATACATCTACCACCTTCAGTTGCACCCCAAAATCCACTGAATAAACTGCTTATGTTACTTACGTTGCAGTGGCCAACCAGATGACTATGGGAAGTCCACAAGCAGGGCATAAGTGTAATAGCAATCTCATGAGGTCCAGTGCCAAGGGCCTTCTGGCGGCTCCCTCACTGCAAGAAGCAAAGTTACAAGGAACCAGGCAGAGGGCCTTCTTGGTAGTGGCTCCCGCCCTGTGGAATGCCCTCCCTTCAGATGTCAAAGGAATAAACAATTATCTGACGTTTAGAAGACATCTGCAGGCAGCTCTGTTTATGGAAGTTGTTAATGACTGGTGTTTTAATGTATTTTTAATCTCCTGTTGGAAGCCGCCCAGAATGGCTGGGGAAACCCAGCTAGATGGACGGAGTATTATTATTATTATTATTATTATTATGCTTGGTGAAATTTACAAACCATAAAAATAGGTTCTGGATTTACAGCCACTATGGCCACCTGGCTTTGAAATAAAATCATGGAAGTATAAAAGGAATTTGGAGTTGAAAGGGACAGTGAGCTTGACAGTGGTGTGTGTGTGTGTGTGTGTGTGTGTGTGTGTGTGTGTTAATAAGACTTAAATTCATGGCGTCTTTGTATTATCACGTGAATTTATATTATCTCATACTGAGTAACTGTAACCAAGGAGTCATCTGGGCTTACGACTGCTGCCAAACCTTTTCCAGAGATTTTCTGTGAGCTCACCATATTTAATTCACATTCCCTTACAAAGCTTATACAGCCCCATAAAATAACCTGCTTTCCTGAATTGCCTCTTACTTACGAGATATAATTTTATTCTATTTCACATGATCTCATTATCTCATTTTTGTCACTTGATCTCATTTTTCTTGGGGTTTCGCAAAGGATGTAACAATGAACGATAAGGATGAAATTATCAGCACAAAAAATAGACAATAATTAAATGTCAGTCATCCCTGTGACAGAGCAAATGCAATTCTGTATTGCACTATGTTTGGTGCTGACTAGTGCGATACTCATTAAGGTTTTCTTTTCTTTTTTATACTCTTAATGCCCTGAGTTTTGCAGTTATTTCAAACAGATGAAATGCATTCCACTTACCCACCTTTCATTCATCCGCAGATCAGTTTCTTTCCACTGGAAGATTAGCTAGAAAACCAGCTAGAATTTCAAATAGGATTGTTTATGCACCGCAGAATAAGTATTAATAGCAAAAAATGTATTTGAGGTATATGATTGTTTTCTCCTGATGAAAATGAATTGCCACTTTAAAAGAAAGAAAGAAAGAAAAGCAACCTATTCATTATAGAAGATTTGTCCTGATACCTTGCAATCATGCTCCCACATTATAAATAAATACGTATGCATAGGTCATTAAGTAGTCTACAGCAGTGAGCTTGGTATCTAGTTATCCAACTTTTTGCAAAATACTAGTAGGGTTTTCAATCAATTAAACATTGTATTGATTAACTGTTCTTCTTTATCCAACTGATTTCTCCCCCACCCCCTGCCAAAATAAGAGCCGGATGGGAAAGAAGAGTGAAAACAGAGAATATTCTTACTTTTCCGCTCAGTTGGTATAGCATGAGATTCTTAACCATAGGGTTGTGAGTTCAATCCCCAGGTTGGGCAGAAGATTCCTGCATGGCAGGGGGCTGAACTAGATGACCCTTCTGGTCCCAACTCTACAGTTCTATGATCAGCAAATGAAATTGGTAGAAGTTGAGATGTCCACAAGTTTGGATGGCTTTAGAAGACCACTTGTCAGAGTAACAGGTAAGTCACTATCATCCACTAATAGCCATGATAGCTAAAACGGGACCATCCATATTCAGAAGTGGTGTCCCTTCTGATGGCTGGGTAATTTAGGCAATCAGTAGCAGGTGATGCCACCACTATGGTTGTGTATTTCCCGGTGGCATCTGGCTAGACAGACTTGAAGAAAGATATCTGGACTTTCTTTTTTTTTGTCTGCTCAAGCATGACAATTCTTATAATTTTTCTTTCTTTCTTTCTTTTTTGGCTTTGTACAAAAAAAAAGTTTTCAGTTTATTGCTATGGAGAAGTTACATGCCAAGTCATAAATTCAATTATAGCAGCCAGGTAGCTAATGGAAAACACAACCCGTAGGCTCTATTATATACCTTTCTGAGTTATAGGGACATCTCTTACTTGTGAAAATATGTCACATATCATGTAACCTTCTCTCTCTCTCTCTCTCTCTCTCTCTCTCTCTCTGTGTGTGTGTGTGTGTGTGTGTGTGCTTGCTACTAGTATATGTATTGAACTCCAGATAAATAATTAGTTAGGAAAGCATCTAGTTTGAAAATAAGAAGGCAACAATATTGCAACATTAAAACAAATGGAGAGTCTAAATCTTTCCCTGGGTTTTTCAACCATTTTTCAGTCCCGTCCCCTTCATCTTCATTTTATTGTATCTTCCCATCTTAGAGATAAATCACCTACTCAAGGTATTTCTGAAAAAATACTACCCATTAAAAATTAACTAAAATCAAACACAATCCAACAAATAAGTGAAATTGCAGCAATCCAGGCAGCATAGCTAACCAGACGGGCAGTTATGACAACTAGGTGGCATGCAGTAAGAGGGCAAAGTGATCCAAAGCACGATTGAGGAGGAGTAGAACTGTGGTTCCACAGCAGCATTCCAAACCCTGCAATCTCACAGAGGCCAGGGCAGAAAGTGCGCTCTCTGTATGTGGAGATGTGCTTCCCTCCATTTTTATCTTTTTGCCATGGCAACTCTAGGATTGGGCCCTTTAGGGGATGTGCTGCACTGTTGTTACCTGAATTTAGTGTTGAGTGTGGGAAGGTGAGTAGCTGTGGATTACTGGTAAGAACCCCGAGGGACACTTGGGTGGAGGGCACTTCTCCATCTACCTTCTATGGCTGACTCCTTGGGTGACCTGATGCTCTTGGAGTCTTGGGGTGCTTCCTGCTGAATGTTGAACAGCAGTGGTGGCATTTACTCTCCAGGGCCTGCAGGCTAACTAACTGCGACCGCCCCCCAAGACCTTGGTGATTGGGTGGGGATATATGCAACAAGGTTGTCAGTTTTGTGCACTAACTAGACACACTGCTAGAGCAATGAATAGCAGCATTCTCTCCCAAAAACAAGGAGAGCAGCAGCAGCAGTTCAGACACAAGTGTTTTTCTGCCCTATACTGTTAATCATTTCTGCTAATGCAGCATCCCCAAAATCACTGGACTTTCCCACCAAAAGTGAGATTTTTTTTGTTTATGACCCCTATAGATTCCTTTAACTGCCTACTTGCTATATGTGTAAGTTTAATTGGTGTGTTGTACCATCTATGCATGGGATGCAGGTGGCGCTGTGGGTTAAACCACAGAGCCTAGGGCTTGCTGATCAGAAGGTCAGCGGTTCGAATCCCCGTGACTGGGTGAGCTCCTGTTGCTCGGTCCCAGCTCCTGCCAACCTAGCAGTTCGAAAGCACGTCAAAGTGCAAGTAGATAATTAGGTACCGCTCCGGCGGGAAGATAAGCGGCATTTCTGTGTGCTGCTCTGATTCGCCAGAAGTGACTTAGTCATGCTGGACACACAACCCGGAAGCTGTACGCCAGCTCCCTCGGCCAATAAAGTGAGATGAGCGCCACAACCCCAGAGTCGGCCACGACTGGACCTAATTATCAGGGGTCCCTTTACCTTTACCTTACCATCTATGCACTAAGAGAATATTCTCTTATGTCTGCACAGAAACTGCCATATAACATTCCATCACTGCAAGTCATTTTCTTCTGGGATATTGATATTCTTATGTTGGCTTAAGCCCCATTAATGTGCCTGTAAATTTTCCAATTAATATGTTATATATATATTGAATTCAACATCATGCTCCTGTGGTTATTCCATCAGAGCAAACACATAAGCTTGCCAAATGGAATAACCAACCCTTCCGCCATGTTCTGTTCTGGGGGTTCACAGGGAAAGGAGATGGGGGAAAGCCCCATTGTGCTAGCAGGAGCCCTTGAGCGGGCATGCAAGGTTAGTTGAACCCAAGCCCAGGTTTTTAAGTCCCTTCCCTAGTTCAAATGCCACAAGAGGCCAATTTTTATTTCCTCTGATTGTGGGATCATGTCTGAAGTGAGCATCCTGCACCTGCTGTCCTTTTGACCTGCCTCCTCCCTTGTACTCTCTCCTTTCACCATTCCCCTCAAATGACTGTGATATAGACACCCTGCCAGTAGCAGAAGGCATGGCGGGTGGTGGTGCTCACCTGGTGTGTTCCGTTGCTGCTTCTTACCAGGAGGAAGAGGGTGAGGGTTGAGGTGGTGGTGAGATTGGTGCTGTGCAAACACACCAGTGTTCCCACCAGGTTGGCCCTACTAGTGCATTTGCACCGTGGCAACCTATGCTACTTCCCCACAACTCAACTCGCAGCGCCTCCCAACCACCAGCAAGCATTAGTAAATAAAAACAGCATTTCTTAAGAGAAAATAAATATACAAGAAAAAAGTGCAAGAGATGCAAGAAATGTGTCAAAGCAATACAAAATGGCAAAAGCACAAAATAACAATCAATCACGCTAGATATATGTTAGGAAAACCACTTAGCCCTGTGGCAGAAAACAGAGCATCAATCAAGCCACCCTACTCTCTCTTAGGGTGTTCACAAACTCTCCCTGGCTCACCTGGGGTGACGGGTTCCACTAAAAGGCACTCACCCTGGGGCAGAAACCACTTCTCTCTCCCACCTCAGTCAAGCCGCTGGAAGAGAAATACACAGTAACCCCATGTTAAAACAAGCAGCACACAAAAGAGGTGTGTGTGGGGGGGGGGGGGTTCCTACAAACCTGACATGTAACAGTAGCAGCTTATAAACATTCTGTACAACTAACACCACATTGTTACACAGGAGCCTTGCTTAAAAGACCACATCAGGTCAGCCAAAGAGCAGGCTGCCAAAGCAGTCAAATAATTTTGCCATGGAAACAAGCATTGCATAATTGCAGCCCCCTCCCATGTACTTAATGGCTTCACAATTTCTGAAAGTTTACATCTCTAGTAATTTAACAGGAAATTAAAATAAACTTGCATGAACTGACCTGCTACAAATTAGTAACATTCCATGCAAATTGCTCTCTGGGACTCACCACCTTTTAACATTTGCTGTACTGTTCTTAATGTCTGCCAAAAAATTATTTTGTACATGCAACATGCAAGCTTACACAGACATATTATATATATATATATATATATATATATATATATATATATATATATACACACTGTTGACTTAAGTGCAATATTTTCTTTCCCCATCTAAGCCTTTTAGCCAATCAAAATGAGAGTAGACTCCTGGTTAATTGTCAGGTTTCTGGGACGAACCTTTGAACCTCCTGTGTAAAACATCCCTCTTGTCTGAAATGTACCCACTTGTGCTTTTAACCTCCCAGTGAAACCAACCAATTTAAAACAACCAAATAGAAAACAAAATGGTGGAGTAGTTCCATTCCTTCCTGGGACCAATAACTGATACACGTGTTTAGCTGTCTGTACTATAGCTGTGTTGGAACACCTGGTTTTGCTGATTCTCTGTGTCTACCACAAAGAAAAAAAGGAAGGGATGGAAAAATCTATCAATTTCAGTTTTCACAGTTTCCCATTTCTCTAATCTTAAACTTGGTTCTCTACATTTCTGCAGCAATTTGCAATTTTTATTTTTATTTAATCCTCATGAAAGTTCATCAGGACTTTAGTAGGAATTTATCCTAATGAGAACATTTATGCAAGCAACATTCCCCAATATAATGCATTTTAGTAGGTTGTTTTCACAAATATATTCATTTTGATGCACAATTTCCTGCAACATGCATATTTGGAAACATGGTTAAGTTGGAAAACTGCACTGCAGAATTTGGTCAAATACTGGAGGCTAGATGTGTTTCGGTTGGCATATTGTTTTGGAAAGTGTAGACTTGGTAGATTTGCCTTCAAATACAAACTGCATCAATTCCCCCCCTCCCCCCTAACTGCTCTACACATGGCAGGCTCAACTAGTGGGTTCCATCTAGCCTAGAGGCTCATTAGTTGTGTAGGCCTGAGTTACAACAGCGTCTTCTGGATTTTCAAATCACATTAGTGCATTATTTTGTTCCCACGTGTAAATTTTTATTGCACCACAAAATCTTTCTCTGAAAGCTTTCTTCGGCCTATTTTAGTTGTGCTACAGAGAGTCAAAAGCTTTGAAGACTGTCTCAAGTGAACCAAAAGAACAATGAACCAAAAGAACAACACTACACCTCATCTAGTCACTGATCAGGCCTTAAAAGGGGGTAAATAACACTGTGGATTTTAAAGAGCAAAAAAGACCAACAAGCAAAAATATATATTTAACAGTACATCCCCCAGGACAGCATACCTGCTACAGAAGGCTGTCTGCTCTACTTTTCCTTTTATCAATATTGCCAAGAAAGTAAATTTGTCACTGTAGAGCTGAAAATCTCTCCCAGATCTACTTTAATGTTTCACGCTACGTTTGCAAAACAAGAGTAATAAAAATAATGACACCATTATTACTCTTCCCTCTTTGTTTTCAGTTCATCACTTGCATATTTGAATAATGAATTATATTCACATTATCTCTACATTCTTGCTCTTGAGTTCCTCTGCTGGCTGAAAGTAAAGCTATTATCCACTTGTCAGCTCTGAAGAGCCATTCAACATAGCAAGCCAGTGATCCTGACATGCAGATATACTACTATGCAAAATTATCTAGAGTGCAATTTCAAGTCATAGAAGAGAAAATTACCAGCCAATGTGTAAATGAATCTTGGCCAGTTGTGAAATATTAAAAACCTCATCTAGGCTGAAATTCAGGATGTTAAAGAGAGAGAGAGAGAACAGAATTAGTTGTGGCTTAGAAGGGGCTAATTAATATATTTGTATTTTGCTGACTGGCTTGTGCTGCTAGATCACTGCTTTATTCATTGCATCTAGTTCTACAAGGGCGTGTGAACCTACCATGTTTTGTTAGCACAGCCTTCTTGATATTTTGAATTTATTATTATTATTAATTAAATTGGTTAGCAACTTTATCTTGCCCAAGGCAACCCAAATGACTTTATTCACAAGAGGAAATGTATTTTAACAGCCATTTCCCTAACCAGCACCTTGCACACACTTCTGGTTTTGTCACATGTGTCTCCACTTATCTGATATATTAATCCTTTTTGTTAAATGCATTGTCAAGCTATACACACACCTCCTTTGTCAATTGACCCTAGGATGTTAAGGGACCCTACCATTTCCCATGGAGTTAGCTTATCATAACTAGTGGAAGACAGCAGGCTTTCAGTTTCAACATTTGAAAGAGCTGGCTTCTGTCACTTCTACTGAACCCAGAAATCAAAAGATATTCATAGGCCTAAGTCACCCTTAGGAGAGTGGGAAGGGAAAGACCACCCAATACTGTTGCATAACACCATATTAAAACTACTTTACTACCTACTATTATGGTAAGAAATTGTTTAGTGAGACCTATAGAGTAATAGGTCTTCTTCACAACTCTACCCTGACTCTATTCTTGTTTACAAAGCCAAATTTTAAAATTCAATTGGTTGCAAAAGAACTGAGAACCACCTATAGTCCTCCAGATGTGGATGAGTTCCAGTTCCTGCCAGTTCCAACCAACATGGCCAATGGTCAGGGATGAGGGCCACAGGTTCTCCAACCTCTGCTCTAGGGCTTCCTGTGTTTTCCTTGTAATGGGATTCTAATTTATTTCAGTGCCTCAAGAGTACAAGACATAGCTATTAGCAGATCATTAGGAAGTCAACACTCTTTGGCGGAGTCCCAATGTCTAGTAAGCTGCACTTACTAGAAAGGAATCCCCATTGAACACTCTTACTTCTTACTTCTGAGTTAACTCTCATAGGATTGCACAGCTTATGCACTGACTATGGAAACTGTTGGGTTTTTTAAAAGTAAAGATGTATGCCTATTAACCTGTAGATATATGAAGCAGGCGAGTTGAGCAGGCTTCTGATTTATTCTTAGCCTGTGAATTGGATTTAGGTAACAGATAGACCTAATGCAGCACTTTTCTGATGATAATATGTTCAGTGTATTTTCAGTATGCCTCCTGACATCAGAATCACTACAGCCTACTTGAACAGGGCTGAGGCAGGGCAGAGTTGGGGTGTGTGTGTGTTGGTGTGCATGTGGACATGCCAGCAGGAGTGCTAGAATGGCTTTACCAATATATTTGTGCACCCCAAACCTTGCCACCAATCATGTTCAGGTAAGCTGCTGATGTCAGGAGGGTAGCATTGCCCCACCACACTGGCTGTTAGTGTGCATTTTTGTAATTTGGTATCATGTTTTCTAATCAATGCATTTCTAGTTGAAAAGTGTGTATTTCTACTTTTGGGGGGGAATTCTATATTTTGCTGGTTTGTTTTACTTGTTTCTCTTAGGATCTCTGAAGACACTTCTTTGGCTCCCCTGGCACAGACTTCTTTTTGTTTTAAACAGATCTCTGCAGCCATTTATGTCAGCACAAACCTCCTTCCTGGTATAGGATAGTACCAAGGAATAACATTTGAACTGATCAACGAAACATAGGAATGTAGATCTGGAAGGGGTCCAAAGACTCATCTAGTTCAATCCCTGCAATGCAGGAATCTTCACTAAAGCATCCATGGCAGATAGTCATCAAATGTCTGCTTAAAAACCTCCAATGAAGGAGAGTTCACAATCTCCTGAGGGAGCCCATTCCACTGTCAAACACCTCTTCCTGTCAGAAAGTTCTTCTTGACGTTTGGTTGCAAGTAACTTGAATCCATTGGATCAAGTCCTACGCCCTGGAGCACGAGAAAACAAGCTTACTCCATCTTCCACATGACAGCCCTTCATATATTTGAAGATGGTGATGATATTGCCTCTCGTTCTCTTTTCTAGGGTAAACATACCCAACTCCCTCAACCATTTCTCATAAGGCATGGCGAATGGTGAATTTCTGCCATCAATCTTGCACAGGATGTTGCTGTGTAGCAGAATCAATGTCATTGGAATCAGGAGGATGGAAACAGATCTCTTGTTCACAACAAAAGCACACACTGCTTTTGGGCCCCAAATCAGGGTTTCCCAAATTAGGATCTCCAGCTATAGGAGCCAACTCTTAGGGGCTGAGGGGTCTTTGCCCCCCCCCCCAAGGTGATGGGGGTTGTTGATGGGGTAAATGAGAAGCCAGCTGCCAATTCCTATCACCACTGCCACTACCACTGGCAAGGTAATCCTTGATTGATTCATAGGCAGACACTACTACCTGTCTGCTTATTCTGCACAGGAAAGTTCCTGGTTCATGTGAGATGAAGTGTATGTGCCTCAGCTGACCAGGAGCAGATGTGTGAGTTGCCTCTTTGAGTGTGGCTTGCTGAGGGATCTCCAGACCCCTGTGGAAAAGGAAGGACCAAGTGGTGGAATGGGAGCCACCTCCTTCCCTCTTCCCCTTTGCCACAGATATTACAAAGTCCCCACACATTGCTGCATGTATTGGGTTAGGATGCTCTGATTTCATGGCATCACAATGCACTATGTGCTTTGATTGGCTGAGCTAACTGTGCTGTCCAGTCAATCAAAGCCCTCACTTTATTGTGAAGTCATGAAGTCTTCATGGTCTGGGAATGGTAACTGCAATTGTTCTGTCATCTTGTTTTTAAAAACAAACCAACAAGCCCATAATGTAACACTGGAGCAGCCTCAGAGAAAACTGGAATCTTGAAGGCAGAGAGTCAAAAGCGTTTCTATAGCACAACAAAGTTTTGAGTGTCTGATCCCTGTCCATTCCTTATGGTCCATGTGTCCTTTTGATAGGAAACAAAACAAAACAGTGCTTCTAGAGACAGAGAAAGACAGTCAGAAGGAATGCTTGTGTGCTCCTACTTCATCAAACAGTCTACTTTTCAGTTGTTAGAGGTTGATGCATTTGCTGCTGCATGTACAGCAGGTTCCCCCCCCCCCTGAACAGAATAATTTTGCAAGAGGTGGGTGGGTGCTTAGACATCACCTCTTTCCCCCAAAGTAGGAGAAAATAACTGGAGCCACTCTGTTTTCTTCATGGCACCAATACTTTCCATGGGATAAAAAATTGCTTCTAAGGCATTTCTCTTTCCTACCATGCTGAAATGGCAAAAGAGCTGTAGAGAAGCCCCTTAGATAAGAAATCTTTGTAGTTTTCTTGCATGCATGCATGCCAGTGTTTCTTTCATGGAGCAATTAAATTCTTTGCCCAAGGAGATCAGTGGCTAGCTGGGCATGTAAGAACATAGCCACGCACATACACATGTGTGAGCCAAATATCTGAGAACGCATAAATGTGTATAAATAAACAATAGTGCATCACTCTGCTGCAGATTCCTGGAATGCGTTCCATTTTTTAATTCCAGTTTTAAGGGCTTTGTGTCCTAGAGGATGCTGTTTCAGACAATAGGGTCCAAGGAGAGAAAGTGATGTCCGGCACAGTAACCACATCTAAACATGCACACACATGTATATATTTCCACATCTATCTCAATGTTCTGAGCCACAAATTATTGCAACAAATTAGAAGACAGTCCTCTCTGAATCGGTGCTATTTGAATTGAATTAGTGTCAGCCCTCCTACACTCCACTCCCATTAACCTACAAAATTTATGAAGGAACACCGAGAATTAATCTGCAAATATATACTAATTCACACTGACCTTTTTCCAAGCTGAAGCCCTTTTAGCACTCGCAGTAGGTTTAACATTGCCCTACTGAGTGTTATTACAATGCGCTCAATGGTTGTCCGTAATTACATAATGCAAATGACATTTGCTTTTTTTGTTTGAGCATATTCCCTCAGATGTTTCCTCCTTTTTATCACACTCCTCGCACATCTGTGTCCCTAAAATGGCAGCGCAAACTCCTCCTCTTTCAGTCCCCAAGTTTCCCTTTCTCTCTTTGCTGTCTGTCACAGAGAAGCAGAGAGCACTTTAGAATTAGCGCGGCTATGACATATCCTTCTGACACAGGTTATGTTGCCAGCTGGTAGGAACAGGTGTACACTGATTCTTACCATCAAATGGCAACACAGATTTGGCACTCCCCCAACGCACAGGCATGAAAAACCTGTTCTCTTCACAATTTTTTTTTTTTTTTTGGGGGGGGGAGATGAGATTGATGGACTTTTCTTTGACAAAACGTCAAGTGACTGTTCAGTCCCCTTTCCTTTGTCACATTGTTTAGGATTTTTCACCGGGGCTTCCTGTGCGCCAGGCAAATTCATTCCTTTGTCCATGTTCTTGATCAGATTAAACCTTTGGCAGTAACTGCATTAAAGCTGCTGCTTCACAATCCAGTGTTGGAAGGGCTGCATTGATTCCTCAGAAGCCAGCCTGTACTGCATGCTAAAGAAACTCAGAGGAATGTTTTGCTTCAAAGGGTAAACATGAATCACAAAAGCATGGCACTGGGATCATTTTCCAACTTCTGCAGAAAATCAGCATGTTGAGAGAGAGAGAAGAGAGAGAGAGAGAGAGAGAGAGAGAGAGAGAGAGAGAGATGGTTGTTGTGTTTTAATGATATAATAAATTCTCCAGGAGGATTAGGGAGTTAAGCTGCAATCCTATACATGCTTATCTGGGAGTAAGTCCCATTGAACAAAGTAGGATGTACTTCAGAGTAGATGTGCCTATGATTCATGTGAGATGCTCACGCATTACACTCAACAAGTATAACAATCTGTGTACACATCAATAAGTGCAAACTCTTTTGTACAAATAGAGTACACATAGAGAGGCAGCTTGCACCTCTGTTCAATGTCACATGTGAACATGCCTACTGTCAGTGTACTATCAAGATCCTAGACTGATGGAGGAGAGGAAGGGAAATTCCCATCTGTATTATGTAGGGAACTGATTGTGCAGAAGGTTGTTAAGTCTTTTCTGCACAATCATTAAATAAAGTGCCAACACCCTCTCTTGTGTTATTCACAATGCTGTATTTGGCCCAACCTGCTGCTCTGTCCTCTTCTCCCAAGAACTGCATGTTGCATAAAATTGTTTGGAAAGGAGCCTCAATGCATAAGTAGTCACACACGTGGGAAGTTTCTGCAGGATCTGGCACTCTGTCACACAGGTGTTCTGACTTCATGGAGTCCCTACAAAGCAGCATACTCTCACAGGTTGGTGTCTTTGTAGAGAATCATGTACTGCACATAGGTGCTGAAGGAAGGAAATGCTACGGGGTCCCACTCCCAGTTAAACATAGCATTACCCTTCGCACAAGTAACATGGGAGTGCATGTTATGATTATGTACAAACCTATTCAGCAAGTGCAGCAAGCAATTTTAAAGACTGTATTATGGCACCAATGGCTCCAAGTATTTCCTTTGGGGAAGCCCTTCAACGTTCTGATCAAAGTCTAGTCAAGCACAGATGGCTATCTTTTTTCAGACTATGGTATACACATCATATATCCACATGCCTATATAAACTTGTGTGTGTTATATTATTTATGCATCCAATATTTCAATCATTAGTGAGCTTCTACCAAGGCTGTTTTATTCTCTTGTCTCACAAGCATATCCACAATATACTAAGGATTGCAATCAAGGAGTTTCTTTCATGCTCTTGTTGCATTGTTATATATGCTCTTTTTCATTGCCTGTATTTTTACCTATATTTCAAAATAAAATGCCACTGAGGTTGGGTGAGGTAATAGGGCCCTGCTAGTCCAGAGCAAAAAGCCGTCTAAGTCCACCATCCTGTTTCTTCCAGTAGTGACCAGCCTCCCTAGTGTCTAGGGAGTACACAAATAAGATATGAAAGCAATCCCAGTTGTTTGTCTTTAGCAGTTGGTATTCAGAGACACACTGCTTCTGAACATGCATTTTAGCTCCCATTGTTAATAATTGTTAATATTCTTCTCATCCATTGATTTTTCTGGTCCAGCTTTCCCCAATCTAAATGATGTTGGACTTCAGCTTCCAGCAACCCCACCCAATGGGAAGGGATGATGCAAGCTGCAATTCCAACAATGCTTGGAGGGCATCAGGTTGGGGAAGGCTTCTCGAGTCCCTCTTTTAAAGCCAGCTAACTCAACAACCTATAAGTACAGCTTGTAACATTAAATGCCATAAAATACCTGATATGTTCTGGCTCATTCATCACTCCCAATGTCCTTTTTGAGTGATCAAGGTACACAGGGCAAAGTCAATAAATAGCTGCACCAGGGCTCTTGTCCAAGACATATAGCACCACCACATTGCAAGATAACCTAACTGCCAGTTGAGTCTTACTTCAGCACTGTTGATAGAACAGCTTCTTCCACTGTGTCTGAGGGCAACAGTCTAGCTTATGTGGGCACACAGGGCAGCCTGAGTGGCACTCACAATCCTATCCTTCAACAACCCTCAGCCACTTCCTGCTTCCCATCATCTACTACCTGAGTCTGCTGCCTCAATCTGCCTAATGATAGTGCTGACCTTGCTCCTACCCCATTTTTACAAGCAACTGACAAGGCCCTGGCATACAAGGGATTATGCCACAATTCATGTGCTTTTATTAGTGCCTTTATTATTCAAGAGAATACAGGGGTTACAATGAGTTGTTTTAAAGGAATACCCTTCAGGCTGCCTGACTGCTGCATTTTCTCCACCCTGCAACCTGAAGCAGCATTTCCCATTCTTTGGTGCACAAGTCTCATGGGGGATAAATTTATCAGTGGTTACTAGTCATGATGGCTCTGCGGAACCTCAGCAGTATGCCTACTGAACATCAGTTGCTAGAGAGCAGCAACCAAAGAAGGCTGTTGCGTTCATACTTCCCAGAGGCATATGGTTGGCCACTGTGGTAAACAATGTTGGATGAGCTGGACCATAGGTTTAATCCAGCACAGCTCCTGAATGATGTTTTTGCTAGAGTGCTTCCTATTGAATAGGAAAGTCCTAGCAGAGCCTGGGTGATGGATGCTTTGTTTAGCAGTTGGCTGGATGAGCAGGGTATAAGTAATAAATTTGTTGTTGTTGTTGTTGTTGCTCTGATCATGTGGGGAGCCTTAAGTCTCCTTACCTTTTGCAACAGACTCCATGGCTAAAGTTTTTAGACAGGTACAAAGAGGAGAGCATGGTTTGGCTAAAACTGAAGCATGTAGCTTTTGGAACCACTCCTGTATCACCACCATTGTTTGAGCACTGTAGAGCATGGAATGAAGCACTGCTGAAACCTGGACTGAATTAATCACCCAGATGATCTACATTGGGAAGTTATCTGCTTGAAATCTCATCAATGACATCAGTGATCAATGGAGGCAGGAGGGGAGATGGGTCATAAAAGGAAATTGCCACAGTCACCCCTATCTTGCACACAAGCACATCTCCCTTTAGTTCCCCACCTCTTTCCTATCATCTCAATAAATATATCTGTATTTTAAAAGGAAGGTTCCCTAGGCAATTCACGCAGCTGCTGTTCTCTCAGCAAAATGACTGTAAGGTGCTTCTCTGAAAATATAATTGGCTTCTCACTTCTGTGTATCATTGTGCTATTCCATCACCTTTCCCTAACCCAACGCTCTCCAGATGTTTTAGACTACAATTCCCATCAGCCCAAAGCAGCAGCACTCACATTGGATGCAAGTTTTGTGCAGTGCTTTGAAAACTGGAATAGGATTAGGACCTTGGGAGACCTGGGCTCACTGGGTGACCTTAGGACAGTCACTGTCTCCCATCGTAACCAACCTCATAGGATTGTTGTGAGAATAAAACAGGGAGGATGAGAACCTTGCCCACCATCTTGAGCTCCATAAATGCATGAATGATTAAATCAGTGGATGAATTAAAACAATATTTAGTTTAACAGATCTGCTGCTAATCTAAAAGGAATGCTATTTTATTGCTTTTGTGTAGAATAGTGATAATTTTAAAAGATGCAAGGGAGAGGCAGAGATCCCCCAAAATGTTGATTTTAATCAGTTGCTCTCTTGCCATTTCAATTCATGGTACAGCTCAGATGAAAATTTTGTGTTATATTCCTTTAGCAGAAAGAAGTTGCTTCGATATTATATCACATTGGTGATTTATTTTGTTTTAGTATGAGATACTAACATAAAGGGGTATATGTTTACATAAAAGTGCAACACTGAACGAGGTTACAATAGACAAGCATTTGCATAGAAATGCATATAAGCTTTGTAGCTGTGCTACAAAAACATTTCATCTCTCCTCCTCCAAATAGTTAATTAGGATGCAAATACTGATTATTTTAAGCTTTACAAAGGAGTTCATTACATAATAGAGTGGCTGTTTCATGCAGCTCATATGATAAAATTCTCACCAGTCTTAAAATGACAGATGTAATATTACCTTTAATAAGTGTCTACCGATGCATGCAAATTGAATTAAATAGTGGGAGTACAAATTTGTCTGATAATTAAGATAAAAATTCATGTCAGCTTAAACCCTGGTGTATATTAGTAACCCTGTATACTTCTTTTGCCACTGTTCTCAACCAATTATTTTAAATGTCGAATTCTTGATTACTGCTAATATGCAGACTTAAGAAATGTTTAAAAATGATCTATGGAAATTATTAAACAAACAATAGGCTTCTTTTTAAAAGCATCTTCAATATGAGCAAATTATCACCATAATTTCAAAAGTCATATGGATTTCTAAATTGCTCCCAATTTCAAATATGATACATTTATATAAGACTAACAGTTTTTAAATAATACAGTCACAGAGCTAGTTATTCATCCTTTAAGGTTCCATTGGGGTTCTTATCTTAACTTGAGACATTTTTTAAAGTGCTGCTAAAGAACTGTTTTTAGCTTGGAACGTATCAGGTGTGGCTGCTATTAATAGAAGAGCTCATTTCAAGCTGGGTGTACATTGTAGCAAATAAAGGTTTTACATGCATTTTTCAGATACAGGATTTGGGATGCAATCCTATGTCTATTTACCAGGGAATGCACTCTACTGAAACAAGTGATATATGCTTCTGAGTAGACTTGTATAGGATGCACTGTGAATCATTACTTATAAAAGCAGCTTAATAGTGAATTTCTATGCTAAAGTAAGTCCCATGGGTTCAAATATGGCTTACTCCCAGGTAATTGAGTATAGGAGAATAGGATAAGTGAGCCTAAATGCACATCTACCAAGAGGATGTTCGATTTGAAGCATGGTATGATGAAGCCACAGAACTAGAGCCATTGTTCAGTCTAGGCAAAATGGATCAGCTGATGAAAAATGTCTAACCATGACTCCTCTTTGAAATAAAGAGGCTGACAGCAGTGAACTTTGCCAGGGACAAAGGAGAGGAACAGAGAGATGTGGACCCACCACACTGCTTGCTGAGCTCACTCTGTCCCCCATGTACACACCACCAAGAAAGGGGTTGAAAGAGGTTCCAAATCTGCTTTAAAATCACCTATGCTGGTTTAAATGCATTGATGTGAATGCAGAAACTGACTTAAGCATATACAATCTGTCACCATAGGATGTGACCAGGTGACCTGTGTGGCTGCTGTCCAAGGTGCTGCTCACAGTTAATGGGCACCTTCAAGACCCACCTGCTATACCTTCTTTTGGTTCTTTATCTTTAAACTAGTATTGGGCAACTCTGCAACTAGAGGGCTGCCCTCTGATAGCCCTTGAAAGAATGGCTCCCCTATTCTCCCACCTAACATCTTTGGCAGCACCAAATCATCTCGTGCTGTGAGCCATAAGGGAGCCAACAGCTAAGCTAAGTCTAGAATCCATTTACCATCTTTCCCTTTCCTGATTGGTCACATCAGAAAGGACATGAATGCTACAGATATGCATGGTGAATGGCAACTGTTCATGCAGTCCGGGTGTGGTTGTGTGTGCAAACAGATGGCAGCAGTGGGTCGAAGTTCTTGGAAGCTGCCATGTGCATTCCTCTGCCTCTCTTAGAAGGCCACTTCAGATATGAGCTGGAGGTGGCAAAGTGTCCCCTGGTAGCCATTCTTCGATAGCAGAAGGATCCCCTGGTAAGCTTATAGGTAGTAGTAGGCAGCGGGAACAATGCCATTATCTGCAACAGGGAGCTATACTCCACAGTTCAATTTAATTATTCACAATGCCCTGGTCTCGTATCTCTCAGGGACATTGCAGGGCATTAGAAATGTCAAGTAGCCATTAGTGATGGTGGTGGTAGGCAAGGCTGAATGTGGAGCTGGAGTTGGCCCAGGCTCTCCAGGTTGCTGCAGCTCCAGTGGCACCTCAAGGATGCAAGCAGTAGGAGTCAAAGTGATGAGGCAATGCCACAGATACACCCTCCCAACACTGGCATCACTGCAGCTTACTTGGACAGTGCACACTTAGCCAGCATTGTCCCATTGAACTCAGTGGGGCTCACTTCTAAGTCAATAGATATAGGATTGCATTGTAAATGTCTTTCCTGCCAGGAGTAATACAGTCTTTACTCAGTCCTTCTCTTAAATATAAGCGATGCAGTCAAGATGTCAACAAAGCAGGCCATTGCATGGAAACTGCTGAGTGGAGTCAAGATTGAAAATAACAGGTTGTCTGTCAAACTGACAAAGCTAGTACAGATATTGTCTGTCTTGGCACGGACCAGCCCATTATATCATAAAAACAAAACAAATCACAACACTGAGGCTGTAGCTCTATGCAGGCTTATTTGAGAGTCAGCCCCATTGAGAACAGTGGGATTTAACATCTGAAAAAAGAGGCATGGGGTTATATATATATATATATTATTCATTTGTTGCATTTATATCCCACATCTACTATTTCTTTCTCTCACCTAACCTATAGTCTAAATTTCTCCATCTCTATTCCTTTTTGGGTTTTGTTACAGCATTTCCAATTCCAACGAAGTCCTTTATGATTGGGTGTGTGTTCCAGCTTGATGTCAGCCCTGTAAACTAGGTTGCAACCATTCCCATTTTATAGATGGGAAACAGAGCAATAATTACTCTATTACAACATGTCTGTGGCAGAGGAGGAGCCCAGTCTCTCAGACAAAGACTGCAAAGGGTTATAAATGACTTGATCAGGATGATGACCTTGCATAACATCACAAAGCTCTTCAGTCCTTCCCACCAACGGAAGGTTAAGTAATACACAATTAAATTCCACTTGCTCAGAATCTCTCAACGCAAAGCCCACACAACCAGTAATAAACTTTGGATAACTTCATGCTGGTAGTATTGTCTCTATTTGTTACAACAATGTCTAATTTGGTTTGTGAAGCGTAAGGATTATAAAGGATTGCATTGCCTAATATGTGGAATTACAGAGCTGAATTAAGTCTGAAAGCCAAGAATGGCCTAACAGAGAAAGAGCCTATGATTAACCATCACCACCCTTTTCCTGCCACACCTGAACAAGACAGTCATTACATCAGTGTTGGACAAGTGAAAGGCCACAGAGGTGTGTTTTACATCTCAATTTTCACCCTTTCAATGGCATGGCCCTGGCAAGAGACAGACAAATTCTGCATGGCTGTACTTGCTTAAATGTGTCTCAACCTAAAACTTATATAACTGCGCAGTAGATACTTTCTTCCAAGGGAAAAGAGCAAGACGGAAATTCACAGTGCCATATCCTAAAGTGAAAGAGTGTATCACTGCTTGTGAGGTTAGCTAGCAACGGATCAGAGGCTGGATAGTGAGCTGCAAAGTGTGTGGCTTCCGCAGTTGTGTAAGGCACAATTTCCTTCCTTGTGCTGAACAGCAGGCAGGTACAAATGTGTGTGTTTTATGGTAGTACAGTCCTTGTGTGTGTACTGTAGCCCCTCAGTTTCTAAGCAGGCTGGAAAATCACTTTTTAAAAAAGAACTATACATATGGAAACCATACTCTGGGTGTCAAGCATAGGGAGGGAACAACACTGGAGGAGCCTGTTTGTATGGAACTTTGTGTGCATATATGATCTCTATGTGCATCCCAGAACTGTAAGGCAGGTCTTAGGCTGTACTTCAAAATGGACAACTCTTCAGTGGAAATCTGAGAAAGTATATTGGGATCATCAGCAGTAAGCAGACGGGTGGCAAATCTCCTTCCTATTCCTGATACTGGATCACATAATCAGCTGAAACAGGGATGGGAACTCTGATTCTCCAGACACTGTTGAACTTTCATAATCCCTAAACTTTCACCATGTTGGCTGGAGATTTCCCCACCCTGAGTGTAAAATATGCTACACATAGGGACATGATAACTGCCTCGCTGAATCAATCCAAGGACCTTTGGGTCTAGCATATTGCTTCCAGCAGCAGCCAGGCAGGTGCCACTGGGCACTCAAGAATTACATGGCGGTGATGGTCCTTCCCTGTTTGTCTCCAGCATCCTAAATTCATGGATGTACTGTTTCTGCTCATGGAGGTTTTGCTCATTGATAGGTCTTGATGTTTGAGAGAAGACTAGGTCATTATTTTTGGTTGTGTGGTACTCTCCATGATGTGTTGGGATGCAGCCCCAATCCCAACCAAAATTGTTCAGAATCACATCAGTCCCACTGCATTAAGTTGGTCTTGCCCCCAGATCAGCACACAAAGGGTTGCTGCCTTAGCCAAAGCAAGTCTCTAGAAAGTGTCTGGCCCAACAATATTCCTTGGGTCCTACAATCAGATTCTGTCCACTTGATCCTGTGTATTTTCTGAGTGCTACCATGTTCTTAATGGAATAAAGAGTAAGAGGGCTGGTATGTTAATGCACGCAGCCACTCCTGGCTATAAATGACCATTCAATCTGCATTTCTTCAATGAAGTGCTAGCCACTTCTCAAAATGAGAATACACCAGAGGGGAAATGGCTAACTGTGGTCTTTAATTTGTCAATAATGATTTTAGACCATGACCCTTAATAGGACATTGTCACATTTGCTGTGATTTATGCCTTGTGTGATGACATCAGTACCAATACTGCTGATAAAAGAACACTTATATTGAAGCAAACAGGATGATGAATGGAGTACAAGTCTACTTACTCATCTCATTACTGACTCTTCTGTTCACCACCGAACTAATGTAGCGAGTCATTGTGTGCCTTGGGAGTATTTTGCAGATTGAATTTAATGGCAGACAGGCAGGATATATACAATTGCACTAGCATTTGAAATGGCAAGATAGCGGGGGGGGGGGTGTTATATATAAAAAATGAACATGCATGTTGGGGAAGTGACAAATAAGAACTAACTTCTTCAAGTGAGGTTGCAAACTCAGAAGAAAAAGGGGGGGAAATATGCCCCTGTTTCCTTTAGACTTTCCACAATTTAAATGAAAAGGCTTTTGCTAATCTAGTGTCCAATGCCCATCAACTCTAGACCATGGTGTCCAAGACATCTGAAAGGCACCAAGTTGGGGAAGGCTGGTGTCAAATATTTTAAATTTGAGTGAGTGTGCATTCAAGTAACAACTTATATAGTTAGCTGTACCATTTATACATATGTTCCTTTCATTTATTTTAAAATAGTTTTCATTATTAAGTAACAGACACAGTATAGAAACATCAAAAATGGAGACATGGAGTTTGTTCTGCACTGAATTAACAAAGTTCAGGAAAATGCACAACCTTATGTATTGTTGGGCTCATTGTAACAAATACCATTGCTCTAAGTGATGATTTGTACCTCTCTGTTTTACATGTTTATTTCTGTGAAGGGTCTGTTACTTAATAAAAATCATTTATACCAATGTTTCAGATGTGTTGCTTTGTGTTCTGAACATGCATTGTGTGCCTTGCTGTTCTGTATCTACCTACAATAGTCGGTCAGTTTCTATGACAATTATATTACTTAACTGCTGTGTTTTCATCTCAGTTGAGGGGGACGCGGGTGGCGCTGTGGGTTAAACCACAGAGCCTAGGGCTTGCTGATCAGAAGGTCAGCTGTTCGAATCCCCACAACAGGGTGAGCTCCCGTTGCTCGGTCCCTGCTCCTGCCAACCTAGCAGTTCGAAAGCACATCAAAGTGCAAGTAAATAGGTACCGATCCCATGGGAAGGTAAATGGCGTTTCCGTGCGCTGCTCTGGTTCACCAGAAGCGGCTTAGTCATACTGGCCACATGACCCGGAAGCTGTACGCCGACTCCCTTGGCCAATAAAGCGAGATGAGCGCTGCAACCCCAGAGTCGGCCACGACTGGACCTAATGGTCAGGGGTCCCTTTACCTTAATCTCAGTTGAGTTCATGCACCGCAATGTTAAACATGGGAGGCCAACATAAACAGACTTGAACTGAACCACTTATTATTTTTAAGATATATAAAACACATTTCAATATGAGTATAGCTGGGAAATGTCTACTCTGATGGGCAGTGATTACGCAAGATCTGAGACAATAAGGTTTTCCCCCAGTCCTCCTAGATGAGAAGCTTTTAACTGAGGTATGGGAAACCTATGGCCCTCCAGATGTTGTTGGACTCCAACTCCCTTTAACTTCAGGCAGCATAGCCAACCATCAACATCTGGTAAACCACAGGTTCTGCATCCCTCTTTTAACTGGAGCTTCTGGTTGTCCTGAACCCCCGGCCTACCTGGCAGCAAGTCCCACAGGTGTATACAGTATGTCAAGTCCAAAATCCAACAGTCAGAAAACACAGTCCAGGGGCAGTCCAAATAAGCTAAGTCTGAAGTCCAGCAGCCAACAAACACAGTCTAGAGTCAAACCCAAAGCAAAGCTCCATAGAGATCTAGGCACATCCAAGCCAAGGTCCATCAACATTGGGCAGTTGAGCAGAAACAATACCTCAGCTCTGCTGCCCTTTTATACCAGGCAGCATCTAGGCTCAATGAGGCATGTGACCCTCACCTGTTCTGAGCCTAATCCAGCTGAGGAATCACACCCCTCCTCCAGAAATAATGAACCTCACCTGGCCAGCTAGTGAGTTGGGCTATGTGTCCTGGCCTGCCTCAGCTGCCTAGAGTGAACCTCTCACTGCTCCAGAGCCCGCCTTGTTCATAGAGACGGCAGCCTCTCTGGCTCTGATGAAGGGTCCCACTCTTCTGGTCCCTGCACACTGACCCCAATCCTTTCACCATCCTCATGCATCATGAACAAAACCCACTCCAAAAGGGTTGGATAAGCAGAACAAAAGTATCCCCATGTTCTGTATGTATATATAAATGCATACTTTTAAAAAGACATAGGACATGATGTCCTGGAAGATTTTTCCTGTCCATTCACTTTGAATGAGTGGAAGCTGAACAGGATCTCGGCTGCACCCTTGTGCAGCTCCCATTGATTTCCATTGGCGTTGCATGGGAGAACTTCCAATAGACAGCACCCAAAGTCATCAACAGATATTAGCCACTCAAACTAAATAATTTATACATTAACAACATCTCTAATGAGATCCACTCCTTAAGTATAAATACTGTGGGCCATTAATGGAAAAGTCTGCCAGCATAATAAGAAATGGAAGGAATCCCCTTGGGAGCTGCAAGTCATGTGGATGTCACCAATAATTCTCCTAGTCTTTGTGAGCTAGTGATTTTGCATGTAGAGAAGGGTGTTAAAAGCAGTTTTATTAGTCGGGTTTTAGTGCTGTGGCCAGCTGCACTCTTTGCTCTATAAAAGGTAATTACTTCCAAATAGTAACAAGCTAATTGATTGCTAATTAAATCAATTGGCACACTAACCGCTGTCAGAGGGTGACAGATTAGCCAGTCACGTGACAGGGCATTTGTAATGAAAAGTGGACATGGTCTGAGTGTGATTGACACCCTAGATGAAAAGTGATTTGGGATCTCATAGGTGGTCATGAAGGGGGCATGGCAAACATGATTGATTCAATGGTGGCTGTCAGAGAGGAAATGAGAACTGAATGGGATTTCGTGTCTGCCTTGGAAACTCACCACATGATGCTCCACGTTGTTCACATGTAAATAAGCTGGACAGAGGTTTCTCGCAAATGAAGTGTAAGCATGTGAGAGAAATTGGGGTGGGGTGGGGAGGTGCTAGAGGAAGCAATTAAAGCTAATACACTTAGGAAGATGTAAAAAACAGAGAAGAAAAAAAATGCTTGCTAAGGAAGAAAGAAGAGATCTATCACCTGTATAAACCACTCTAGCTTTATTGGTTTTAGTGGTTCTTGCCATCTGCCAATGTCGTTTCCTTGGTTTACCTCAGCTAAGAAAATGCCTTTTTAGGAGTTTTATCCATTTGTTTACTCTTCCCACAAATGATCTTTACATGGAATTCTGACCTTAAGATATGAATATCACTTTTTCTTGCTGATCTTTTCAGCAGCGATATATTCTATCATTTCCCCCCTCCTTTAATTTAAGAAGTATTAAGCAGCAAAAAATAGTCTTGGCTAAGTTCCATTAATGTATTTAGTTAGTCATGACTAAGTTGTTCCAAAGAGCACAAAATATGGTCTGAAGCTCAACATCAAAAAAACAAAGAACATGGCCACTGGTCCCATCACCTCCTGGCAAATAGAAGGGAAGAAATGGAGGCAGTGAGAGATTTTACTTTCTTGGGCTCCATGATCACTGCAGATGGTGACAGCAGTCATGAAACTAAAAGACGCCTGCTCCTTGGGAGAAAGGCGATGGCAAACCTAGACAACATCTTAAAAAGTAGAGACATCACCTTGCCAACAAAGGTCCGTATAGTAAAGGCCATGGTTTTCCCAGTAGTGATGTATGGAAGTGAGAGCTGGACCATAAAGAAGGCTGATTGCCGAAGAAATGATGCTTTTGAATTATGGTGCTGGAGGAGACTCTTGAGAGTCCCATGGACTGCAAGAAGATCAAACCTCTCCATTCTGAAGGAAATCAGCCCTGAGTGCTCACTGGAAGGACAGATCGTGAAGCTGAGGCTCCAATACTTTGGCCACCTCATGAGAAGAGAAGACTCCCTGGAAAAGACCCTGATGTTGGGAAAGATGGAGGGCACAAGAAGAAGGGGACGACAGAGGATGAGATGGTTGGACAGTGTTCTCGAAGCTACAAACATGAGTCTGACCAAACTGCAGGAGGCAGTGGAAGACAGGAGTGCCTGGCGTGCTCTGGTCCATGGGGTCACGAAGAGTCGGACACGACTAAACGACTAAACAACAACAACAACAAGTTGTTCCGATGGGGCTTAGTCAAGACTGATTTTAGCTGGATCTAGAGCAATGGCTTTTATTTATTTTTTAAAAAACTAGAATGACATGTGAGAGGTTCAGAAAACGAGTTTAAATGCTATACATTGTTTCATTATTTCAAAACCACATATTTGCAGCAAAATAATGCATTCATGAGCCTTGTTTCTAAGATCTGAAAAAACACTCCCTTAATTTTTTTAAAATTGGGTGATTTCAGAATTATCTTCTCAGAAAATCAACGTTCCCTTGGGAAATTAGCAGTAGAATTCTCCAATAACCAACCAAGCTTTTAAACAAAATTACTGTGCTTATATGAGGAGATATTCAGCATATGTTGACATTTAATAGAGTGAGCATTATACATATAGTTTAATAAGGCTCTACTTAAGGCCAGGAGATAAAGGCCAGGATGTATTAGCATTTAGTGTAGTGATAAGGTGCTTGACTTTGAGGGGGGAAATGCCTGATCCTCTATCTATATGATGAAGTATCAATCTATTCATCCATTTAGAACAATGGAAATAACTGTTTTGAGCTGCCTTTGCCTACACACTGAGTCCATCCAACCTACTCCAGAACATTTAACACCCATGACACCATATGGCCAGCTTCATACTTTTAAAACAGATTTCATAAGTTCATGTTATCTTTGTTTGTTTAGTATATCTATCTCCTTCTTTTCTTTCATCATGGAACCCAAGGAAACTTAAACAGGAGTTTCCAGGCAATCTGTCATCCAGATACCAATCAGGCCTGCTTAGCTTTAGCAAGGCGGTCATATCACGTGGTTAGTAGTTATGATAGCCTGAGACTGTCTCAATATTCTGATAATATATATCCCTGATTAATAAAAATGAAAAAATGACTAATCAAAAGATATGCCTTCCTTGTGAATTTCTCTGGCCAACTAAAGACATATAGGAGTGGGCAGTAGGGAGATTAAGATTTACTGGTAGATTTCTGAGTGATTTGCAGTACTTCACCAAGGATATCTTAAGTCGTAGTTGCTTAACTATAACAACAATACAGGGGAATCCCTTCCTAAATTAGCCTGATGGACTTTGGGGGGAAACTAGGAATGGATTCAGTACGAAAGAACACTGGGCTCAGTTCTGGTCCTTGAAAATAAATTCTTGGGATGAGATGTACCCAGATGTCCTTTTGTTTGCCCCTCTTTCTAGACAGCTGTTTTGTGCTGCTCATGGACCACTGCTCATGGACCTCAGAATTGCATGTAATGCATTGCATTGCATTCTACACTCTGTTTCTGTACACCTGTACACGTCTACATTCTCTGAATGGAGAGCAGTTTATACATTCTGAAATAAATAAAATAAAAATTTCTAAAATGGAACATATATAGAATTGGGTTGCTTTTATCCAATGTGATGTGAGTGCAGGGCAGCTCACACAATGACACCTTCACACCTCCTCTTCTCCATCCTCCCTGAAAGTTGGAGGACCCTCAAAAAGCCCTGGGATGCAGCGGAGGGGGCTGCAGTGTCATGTTGCTCTTGCAATGTGTCTTGGCCAGATTTGGGGGAATTTTCCCTTCTGGTGGTGAATGGTCAATGCAGTTCTTCGTTTAATCCTAAAGTAAGGAATAGACAGACACCCCTAGGGGTAAATTCACATTTTAAGGACACCAGCAATGAGATATCTGACTTCAAAAAGTAATGGGACTTGGAGAAAGACTTCATTGATGGGTTTGGGGCAAAGGGGGTTTACACAGGACCAAGCACTTCTTGAGATATTCCAGATCCATACCAATTAAATATGGAGTGTAATCTATGCCAGGAGCAGCCAACATGGTGGCCTCCAGGATTACAACTCACATCATCCCTAACCAGTGGTCATGCTATCTGTGCAGGAGTCCAACAACATCTGGAAGTACATCAACACACTGGGTACCTCTGGACCATACAATGCTGAAGTAGATGGTAGAAGCTGGCTTACTATGCAGGCTAAGTTTTTTGGAGTGCCTTTCAGGAGTCACAGCAGCTCTTGCCCACGAGGCTTGCCAAGTGATGTGTACGCCGTGTGGTGAAAACCAACCCGCAGTGCAGCGCAATGCCATACAAAAAGCCGTCTGGTGTAACTCAGCCTGTATCGTCATGATAAATAAGTCAACTCAAAATAGCTTTGTTCCGGGTGTGCTGTAAAGAGGGTGACTGGGAGAGAATGGAAAATGTAAATGTTCAGTGTCATAAAAGCAGAAAATAAAGAGGAAGGGGAGTTGAATGGGGAGATATCTTGGGTGCTGGGAAAGATAAAATGGCACCAGTGAATGCCAGGCATAATAGGAGCAGGTGCGGTTGCCCATCCTTCACAATACAACCCACGGCTGTCTTGCTGTGGCTGTCCTGTTCCAGTCGCAGCCCTCCCCAGGGGGCGCATTACCAGAAGTGCCAGAAATATCTGAAATGTGGGCTTAAAAAAAATATGATGATAGGGACGAACGCTTAACTTGAAGCTGCAGCATCATCCATAAGCCATTGCATCTGTGACCCAACACTGCTTTCTGATCCAGGTTTCCTGCCATGAAAAGCTAATGCATTTTACCACTTGCCCTCTCTGCCCCATCCCTTTTATTAAATGTACAGCACACGATAAGGACCGGCCAGGATAGGAAGATAACTAGACACAGCATTTGTACTCCAAAGTCTGTCCTTTCATCCAAGAGAGCAGGTTGCAAGCAAATCCGCTAATCCCCAAAAGAAAACACACACGCGTGCATGAACAAAACAGTTGATTGAGGGAAAAGGTGTTTGGGAAAGGTTTAAACAGCTGGTGTAGCCTAGGAGGAAGGCACATTACTAAGGAGAAGGGCTGGGGGTTTCATTATTTCTTCGTCTTGTCAGATGCCTTTTCATTCAGTAGCCCCAATCCTACTTGTTACAAGAACCACAGAGCAGAGATTGTGGACCTACACAGCAATTCTGAAAGAACAGATAGAAAAATGAAAGGATTTAAGAAGAGGGGAGGGGATTGAATTTTAACTCCATCTAGTAGATTTCTGAAATCCTTGATTTAGAGTCGCATGCTGTCAATCTGAGATGACTGAGCATTAAAAAAAAACCTATCAAAACCCTTCTCCCTTAATCTACTCTTTGCAGGTGATAGAGAGTGAATGGGAAGATTCTCCTCTCAGTGATAACTAAATTCTAAGAGTAACATAAAGGCTGCAGTGAAATTGCATACACACCAGGAAAACACAGTCTCCAGTTCCAAAAGGGAGCCATACTCGCCGGCTGAAATAGGAAGTGCTATAGGGCAGAAGTCTCCAGCATTTTCAGACATGTGGCCCACCTTTAGCCCAAGGAGGCATTTTGGAACCTATATATTTTGTATGGTGGTAGGAGCTGCTGTTGTGTCCCACCTTAGGTCAGGCTGTGATCCAGTAGTGAGTACTGATCCACCAGTTGAAGATCAGTGTGATAGGTCACTTTTCAAACTAACTGGTTTTGTGCAGAACAGGCATTCTTTCGACAATGGCTGGTTTCATCATGCAAAATGGTTGCAAGGATCAAGTCTCCTTGAGAAGAATGTGGAACAAATGGAAGGCACCGCAACAGGAAGGAAGTTGAACCATTCTCTAGAAACTTGTGATTGCTGAATAACTAAGCATTTGCTCCTGTGATTGCCTATTTCAGTCCATCCCGTCCCCCAATGGAGGATGTTGTATCCTTCAGGTTTTATTGTATTGTTTTTATGGAAACTGTTAAAAGCTACTCAGGAAGTTTCTCAAGGAAGGGTGTTATATAAATGTTTACACAAACAAACAAAATGGGGCATCCTTCTGTAGCCTAAAATGAAATGGCTGTTCTTAGCATACAATAGCATCTTTCTTTCTTTTTTTTACTAATAAAAGAAATGTCACAAATACCACTATTTTGTATTCAATGCAGGGTATTTAACCTGATGCTTATTGAATTAACTTCGCTTGTGCCACCAAAATGAGTGTTACACTTTCAGAATCTTTACCAAATTTCTTCTTCTTCTTCTTCTTCTTCTTCTTCTTCTTCTTCTTCTTCTTCCCTCCCTCCCTCCCTCCCTCCCTCCCTTCCTCTCATATGCTTTTTAATCTATATTATAGTGATGAACAGCACCAAACTAGAAAACCCAAGTGACTGCTACTTTCTGATATGGCAGAGAACTCAATAATAATTGAAAACCTATAATCTCTGACATTATGGAAGGAATAAGAGATTAGAATCTCAATACATGGATGTTATGAAAATTCTTCCATTGGCTGATATTGGATATCTATCGCCATAATGTTTATCATCCTTATCTGATACAGGAGAATGATCAATACTATATTATTATTATTGGCAATCTAGAAAGTCTTCTATCTAAAGAAATCCTGCGTTGCTCTGTGAATATTACTTTTTTAGTAACTTTGATAGTGCAGCCATTTTAGAGACGGCTAAAGATGGATTCATGTGATTCTTGAACCTGGGGCCGAGTGCTCATTTTCTGGATGGCAGGAAGAATATGTTTGTGGCAGAGTGTTGTCAGTTGACTCTGCCACATGTGCAAGTCTGCATTCCGTGTTCTCCCTTGCTGAATTCATTTAAGGAATCCTTGAACTGGTGTGCATAGCAGAATGTGGATGGGTGTTTTCCCCCCATTATTAAATAGTAAGTAAGCCTGTTGCATGTTCAAGGATTATGATAATTAGCTCTGTGGCTGAAGTCTTAAGTGCTGTTGTCCTGGAATAAGCCTCAATGGACCCAGTGGGACTTACTTCTGAGTAAATATGCCTAAAGTGTACATTCTAAGAAACTGAACTTCATGGAAAATTTCTTTCACATGGATCATCTTAAAATGCAATTTCTTTTCTTATTAATTCATTGAGAATGGTTAAAAAATGCAGGAGAATTTTTGGGCGCAGCTCTAGTCAAGGCTGGTTTAAGTGCTTGCATTTCCTCTCTGTTTGTGCTCCCTCTTAACTACCATTTAGGGGGAGTCCAGTAGTGCAATGTTCCCCACATAATTAAAGCACATGGTTCCTTCCTACGTGGGGAAAGTTCTTTTCCACAAAATGAAGTCACAAAACACTAGAAGCAAACTTTGCTTTAAAATAGATCTACATCTATCTCTGTGATATGTTTTGGACCCACTTTATACTATTGCAGTTCTGTCTGTATGAAAACACTGAGTACAAGAATGCATCCTATTGACACAGCAAACTATACAGTGTTTCAGTGCATTCATTGTGTGGAGCTGGCCCTACCATTAGACAGAGTGAGGCAGCTGCTTTGGGGTATCATGAAAAAGCAGTGACATGTTAGTTGTTCAGTTTATTTGCACCAAATTTATACTGCCAGAGAGGGACAGAGGTACTTCTGGTGTTTTCTGCCTCAAAGGGCAAAATAACTTGACCAGCCTTAGGTACCATCTGCTGCTCTACCTCAGGCAGCAAAATGCCCTGGCTGGGTTGTGTCTCCCAGTAATCACCTCCTTAAGATGTAAGCAGGCAATAGCACCATTCAGCCATTCACTGCCCTGTGCAATTACCATAGTTCAAGAGGTGGCAATCCTGTTTGCCCTAACCTTCCCTACACATCCCCGTCACAGTTCCCGTAGCACCTCTACACATTTGGGGCCTGTAAACCTGCATCGGGGAGCTGTTTTACTCTAGGAGGCTCCCTGAACAACCAAGAACCCTTATCTTCAAGTTCAAAAGGCTCGCTGCTGGAGATGTTCAGCCCCCAACATTGGGGTGGGTGGGCTGCAGGGATGGGGATGTGTGTGAAGAAGGCAGAGTCAATGGACTCAATTCTTCTCTCCTTCTTGCCTGATGGTAATTTAATATGAGTGTGTGGATAGGTGGGTGGATGGAGAGAACAACTGGATAGAGCTAATGTCTCTATTGCCAGTCAGATGAATGACAGTCGAGCATCAATATCACCATCCCAAAGGATCCTGCATTTATCAGATTTTTTGATGCTATTATGTTTTAACCTTTCCTTGGAGAGAGAAATGAATAAGCATTTCCACAGAGCAATGTCCATGCAACAAAACCCAAACTACATAGAAAAAATACTATGCCATTTCTAAATCTCATCCCCTGATCTCCCTTTGAAGAAACTTCAGATTTGAAATGGGATTTTAATGAAATGCCTCACATCTAGTTTTTGCGAGCTTCATGCATATGGCTTCATAACACCATCTCCAAGAGATATGTGCACTGGAACAGGGAGGAAGAAAGGTGTCAATTTGATTTTTCGAAATGACCTCAGGCAATTGATTATGTGACTTCATAAGCAGACTTGAAGGCTAACCCTTACTAAGTAAGGAAGACCCACGAAGATTAAAAGAGGAGCAGAGAACAGCTCTGGTAGGAAGTGCTGAAAATCTGCTGTCTGTCAAATATGCAAACATGTCCCTGTGCAATTTTGAAAAAGCAAGGGACACCATTCATTGCAGCCCGGTTGTTTCCTACGAAGAGTCAGACAACAGCAGCTTCACTCTGTTTCTCAGAGTCCAGTAAGAAACAGAAAATCTTTCCCTACCTCTTTGTCATGTTCTCACACTCCCCATCAAACACAAGCCTTTGAATGAAATGGTAAGATTTAGTATCACACTTGCATAATAATTTAACAAGTGGACCTCGGAGAGCGAGAATAGATGTAGGGGCAGAAATGCTAAAATACTGCTTTGCCAAGGAAATTGATGGGGCTGCTCATGAAAAATTGGTGAAGGAAAATGAAAGGATGAAGCACAAGGAAGAATCCGAGACAATCATTTCCCCCTCCTTGGCATTCTATAAAAGCTAGAAACATTCCCAACTCAGATAGCTCAAACTCTCGGAGAGCCGTAACTTTCAACTATTATTCAGAGAGCCTGGCCACACTGGAGAAATAGCTCACTCTTCTGACCCAGCCGGCAGGTTGCCTTAGGGTGTGGAGAAGCTCAAGATGGTGCTTTGGCTGTTGGATTAGATTTCGGATAGCTGTAATTTGACAGCAACCACAGAGGGCAGATCTCCTCTTGCACCTGCTATGTAGCAGCTGTGGGTTGGGAGAAAGCAACAGGAAGCCATACAACAAGAGGTTGACCCGAGGCTATGCTGTAGATACTAGGCTGTGGAATCAGATCCCACATTTTGCGGAGGCTGGGCATTTCTCCTAAAATATTTACTGGATGGTGTCTATAGCTTTCACTTTCTGTTGTAAAACAAAGCAAAACACATTAATTAGAAACCAAGCATTGTATGAATGGGAGGGAGAGATTCCCGCTTAGCACAGTGGTGTGAAAGCTGTGCCCTCCCCACTCCATGTTGTTGAACTCCAACTCCCTTCAGCCCTAGCCAACGTAGACTGGGCAATGGTGGGAGATGCAGTCCAACAATATTGTAGGGCTATGGGTTTCCTATCCTTGCTTTAGCTGATTATGTGAGGTAAGATATAGATTTGGCTCCCTATCTTCCCTCCTTAATGTTGATGACCCCAGTCAACAGCCTCTTAGCACTGAAGAGTTATCCATTTTGAAGCACCAATTTCAACGAACAAATCTCGGCACCCTTAACAAACTGCCACAGCTGTTTTAAGCCATATGATGCTGCTGTAAATGCAGATATAGTGCAGATGGGGCCTCAAGCTCTGTGTGGTTGCTGGATTCCTGCTGCACTTTGGATCATGGGGTTGGTATGTTTATTTTGTACCTAAGGAACACAAAGAACACGAGGGCACGCGTCTGGCTGAAGCAGAGCACAAAATAGTCTATTTATACAGGACCTAGATCATTATTAAAACAAAACTCCTGCTGGCTTTGTTGTGAATTTTGCAAGAACTAGGATGGTAGGGCTGAATATTAATAGCTGTTCTGCTCAATGAAAGCCATGTTAACATCCAGAATTGGTTTATTTAGAATACTGCTCAAGCCTTTTTCTTCTTCTTTATTTGCTCCTTATGTCTATTTGGGGCACCCCCCTACAATTACTGCTGAAAACAAAGAAATAAGCCTTATCGGGACTTGGAGCCCAATATCTTGCACCAGCATAGAGGAGATATTTTGATGATACAGTTTTCATTACTAAAAAATGCTATAGGATAATAAATTAATTCAATGTTGTGCACTTATCTATTAGACACATTACTACAGAAATATAAAAATGTTAATTATTCATTATCATCCCTGTGATTATTTGTTGCCGCTGATAATTACATTGAATGTATTTTATATCAGTAATAACCTTCTGTCTACATTTACGACATATCATATCTGGGGGGCTTGTCAAGCTTTTTCCCCAAAGTCTTTTCTTTATTAAGACACAGACCTCAAGAGTACATAACCTTTATGTTGAAGGCAGATTTTTCCCCCTCCTTCATATAAAGAGCAAATATTATAGATTAATTAATCCAATGTGATTATAATTTAATCACCCTTCCTCAGTGCTCACTGGGGACTCGGCTGTTATTCAGTGGCTCATTCATATTGTTGTGAAGTATAAATGCAGGCATAAAAATATTTGTGCCCTGTTCATTCATGGAACAGCAAACAGAGGTCCATGGCCCCAATCCCACTTTAGTCACACACAAACTTGGTGTTAAATGTGTGGCCAATCATGCCGATAGATGGACGGGAATGCAAAGTTGAAAGAATGTTGGACTGAAGCACAACACAGGGCAGACAGAATCCACCCTCACTCCTATGTTCTACCATTTAAAGCAATGTAGTGCAGACTCCATCCTCCCTCATATATACTCAGGCACATGTGAATTACGGTATCTGATTTGTACCAAGATGAGACATGTGAGCAATCTAAAGCTTTTTTATGTTTATGAAGCACAAAGAATGAGCACCAGTTCTTTTCAAAACCACAATAATACTTTCAAAACAGTAGAAGTCCTTTTACACCCTCAGACTTTGGTTTCAATATTCAGGCTGCAATTCTATATGCACTTAAAAAGGTAAAGGGACTCCTGACTGTTAGGTCCAGTCGCGGACGACTCTGGGTTTGCGGCGCTCATCTTGCTTTAGTGGCTGAGGGAGCCGGCATACAGCTTCCAGGTCATGTGGCCAGCATGACTAAGCCGCTTCTGGCAAACCAGTGCAGTGCATGGAAACGCTGTTTACCTTCCTGCTGGAGCATAGGGTTGAATGAAAGGAAACTCTGTGCTGAGTTTTCCAGCCTTTGGAGGTAACATGGGCAAGTCTGAGGGTCAGGGCCTTTTCAGTTGTGGCCCCCACTCTATAGAATTGGTTCCCTCTGGTAGCTTGTCAGACTCATTTTGCTCATTTGTAGTAAAACTGGGAATAAATAAAACTGGGAATAAATAACCTTGTTTGTTTTCAGGGTAAGTGTCAGAGAGTTATGACTGCCTTCAGAAATCTCCCTATTGCAGGCATTGAAGTCTTTTCCAGCCTTGCCACTCTGCCACCTGTTGTTCTCAATCAGGAATGACTTGCCCCGGGAATGGGGGGAAATGAGGTCATAAGAGCAGCTGTCTTGTGTCAGACCAAAGGCATATTTAGTCCAGCCTTTGGTTCTAAATGCATTGTGGCCAACCAGGTGCATATGAAAACCCCCACAAGGGGAACATCAGCCCCAACCACAATGAGAAGGAAAACCTTTGGAAAAATACAACCACTGATGGAAGGGCTGGTTGAAGGTTAAATTCTCCTGTCTGCATTCCACCTCGCTGGTGTGAGTCCAGTAGGGCTTGGATTTGGCAGTTCACTGGTCACACTCCCTCTCCCAACAAGGCGGAACTGCTACACTAGTGTAAACCGTGGTTGACCAATTTGGTGTTCTCCAGATATTTTGGACTGCAATTCCCATCAGCCCTGGCCACCATGGCTAACCTTCAGGGATGATGGGAATTGTAGTCCACAACATCTGGAGGGCATCATGTTGACTACCCAGGTATAAACAAAACAAACCTGGAACTAAATGAAACATGGTGAGGAAGCCAGGTGTATTTTATGCACATATCTGCCCCATTCACATATAGAGATTGCAGGAAACTGTTTAAAGCTGTGTACCAGAGAATGGGGAAGGGAAGGGAGCTTTGCTTCATTTCTCTGCTTGCTCCTTTCTGTGTAAAAGGTAGACCTCCATCTCTGTCTCCATATATGAACAGGAAAGAGACATTCATGGCTGCCCCACCACATCAACCCCAAAGTTTGCAGTGGGGTTAACTCCAGGCCCATGTTAGCTGGATTGGAACCATTATCTATGTATTACCAAGGCTGTGCAGCACAGTTTAAAACCAATAATTGACTTGGGTGTTGGTAGCACTCTTGTGAAACACAGTGTTCTCAACCTGTACGTACCTGACCAAAAGCTACATGTCCAAACCTATTTTTATAAAGCCAGAATTTGTTACTCACAGATGGAGAATCTCTTTTTCACTCCAGTCTGTCATGGAAAGAGTGTCTGTTCATGTGTGCATGTGCACATTTCTTGGAATTAAAGCATAGCCACTGGATAATTTAAATCTTTAATTTGCTTGGAAGATACAAGACCTTCCCACGCTGGAAGAGTGGCAGACGCAGTTGGTGGACTATATGGAACTGGCTGAAATGACTGGCAGAATCCGAGATCTGGGAGAAGAGACAATGGAAGAGGACTGGAAGAAATTTAAGGACTATTTACAAAAACATTATAAGTTGTATGAATGTTAAGAATCTGCATGACTCGGAAATTTTAGCTCCTGCAATTAGATTAGGAAAATAGAAAGTTAAGTTATAAGTAAGAAAAAGTTGAAATTTAAAGTTATTTTATGTATTATCTTAAGGTATAAATATTTGACAAAAGGTACTTTAAATTTAGAAGTAAAACACTCTGAAAGATATAAATAAGATACGAAACAAGGTAATAATTTGCTGATATGTTTATTGTAAAGAACGCAGGGTGAGGGAGATGTGGGGAAGTCCAGTTAGTAACTTGGAAATGTATTTTGAAAGTTGGATTGTTTTTCTTTCTTTCTTTTTTTCTGGTTTGTCCTTCTTTTTCTTTTCTGTAAACTGAAAATGTAATAAAAATTTTAATAAAAAAAAATCTTTAATTTGCAAATATCTGCCAAAATGCTTTCATACTGCTCTCCCTCAGTTTTGTTTTTTTGGAGGAAATGTAAATTTCTGTGCCAGAGACCTTTGGATAAAGTGTAACTTGTGAGTGCAAATGAAATTACTATTTGATCAAAAAAAAAGAAACATTTGGACTGCTAACTCTTGTGACAACAGTGTTTAATTAAATGAAGTTTAATATTTTAGAGACTATCTTGTTTGAGGAAGCTAAGCTAATGTTTCATTAATACTTTAGGAGGAAGTCAAAGTTACATGAGATTTAAATTGCAAAGTCTGTCTTCTTTCATTGCCAAAGCCTATGGAATATATCACTTGGGCTCTAAAAATCATTGTAGTTTCAGTATGTCCCTGACAGAAAACCACATGAATGGGATTCCATAATGGAGCATTACCCTTTAAAAATAATAATATTTTTATTGGTGAAATGTAGTTTTGATCAGGGAGGAGTACATGTTGCACCATTGCACCTGCACAGCCCCAACCTTACAGCAAATCTCTCTCCCTCCCCCACTGCCATGGTAAATGGCACCATGACACTGCTGCCCCCCACTCCTGTGCCACCTACCACCTTGCTGCACTGGCAGAGCTACAGGATAGTAGGGTGTGGCTGTCAGCTGGCCCACAGGAGAGGGAGGGGGGATTAGGTCCTGCAGCAGCTCCCCATTTGTGGAATGCTCTCCCCAAGGAATTTCATTGGGCACCTTCATTATACATCTTTATGTGCCAAGTGAAAACCTTCCTCATCAACTTGGCCTTTGGCTGATTAAAATTCTATGGCCTTTTAAACGTACTTGTAGGGAGGGTGGCGGTGGCAATTGTTTTGTTTTCACTTGAATGACTTATTTTGTGCTTCTGTCCCAGGGGTCAGCAAGGTTTATCTTGCCTGGGCCGGATCAGTCCCGCAGAGATCCCTCCGTGGGCCAGGTCACACGTGCGCCCACAATTTTCGGCATCTGCACATGCACAAATGCGATTTTCGGCATATGCACGTGCGCAGACATGATTTTCGGTGCCTTGGAAGTGAGTGGGCAACTCAGTTTAGGGGTGGTTTTTGGGCCGGTCAAACCACCTCCGTGGGCTGCTTCCGGCCCATGGGCCTTAGGTTGGTGACCCCTGTTCTATCCTGTGTTGTTGTCTTGTGAACTGCCCTGAGATCTTTGGATGAAGGGTGGTATATAAATTTAATAAATAATCAACTGAAAATGCAAATAGATTGGGGTGAGAGTGGCTGGCAGGTGGGCAGCTGTGCATATAGCAGCAGCAGCAAGTGCTCTGGCAATGTTGCAACATGCATAGCATTAGAACTGCTTTAGTGGACAGGCTAGGAGGTGCAGAGCTACTACTCTTTAAATCGAGGGGAAAAGGGCTGACTCTAGCTAATAGGAGGGCCGTCCCTGAATCTGTCCACCCAGAAACAAAGGGTCACAGCAAAGAAAGGAGGCCATTTTCTTTCTAACTCAGTGCTGGTACCTCAGGTGTTACCTCATCAGGTGCTATGTGGTTTGGTAGCATTGCTGTGCCGGTGGCTTCTTGGGGAGGCGGGGAATAGCTGTCCTTTGCCCCTAGCAGAAGCACTGGGTATGGACAATGAGTTACATATAGGGATGGGACAACCTGCCAGTTTTGATTCCCCTCACTTTTTCATTTTTCCATGTTCTCCACATTCGTTTGCAATTTTTGTCAAAAAATTCTCATCAAACTTCATCTGCATTTTAGTGAGAATGTCACCTAATGTAGCCATTTTTGTATGCAATTTCACCTAACTTGCATCCCCCCCAAGCTATTCCCCTTAATATAATGCATTTCTGTACATTCTTTTAATTACATATGGTGCTATGTGCATTTCTGTACATATTACTTGGCTGGAGTACTGCTTTGCAAAATTCAGAGGGGTTGCTGTGTTTTGTTTGCATATTTTGAAGGGGGGCTGTGTTTTGTTTCAGGTTTTTATTTTGGAAAGTGTGAATTAGTTTTAGGCTCGCCTTCCAAAGCAAACTGAAACAAATTTGTCTCCATTCCTTGTTACCCCAATTCCTCCCACATATAAACACACTCCCTGAAATGTTCACAGGGCTTCAGCCTCCTTTTCATTCCTAAAACACACACACACACACACACACACAAAAAAACAACAACATCAAAACAGTCTGTAGTGTTACATCTGAATGTGGGATTTTGTTGAAAGGTAAGGAACTATCACTTTGGAAAAGCCCTACCTTATGAATGTTGAACAGTGGGAGCTTTTAAATTCAGCTTTGAAGAGTGAGGGTGTTCCCAATGTGACTATTGACACACACACTAACAGGTTAACAGGTCATCTGAATCCACGCTTCATGAGCTGTGCAGGAAGTCTTTCTAAAATACTTGATCACCAGGCTTACCCAGAGTCGCTTCACAGAATGCATTTGGGGGAAAGACACTTTTGTTACTCACTTTGCTACCCTGTTTTATCCCCAAGTCATTTATGTTCACAGTTGCTGCCCTATATTTAAATAGGCTCATTTGCAGGATAGGTCTCCAAATGCTGGTGCGTGTGAGGGTGGAACATTACAGTTTTAGAGCTTTGCCTGCAGCTATATCCCCGCCCCAAGCTGTGTTCTTGGCAACATTTTGTAAGTTAAATGTGATTAGGCTGAATCAACATCTGGGTTGCAATCCAAAGGAATACTGAGGCAGTAATCTAGATGGTGAGAAAAATGACACTACTGAAATGAGCTTTTCTGTCAAGAACAAACCTCTACTAGGCCATTTGGAAAAAGAGTACTGATGAGTGCAACACCTTTCAGTCTCCAAATATAATGCCCAAGCCGGCCCTATTATTAGGTAAAACGAGGGGGCTTCTTCAGGCAACTGATACTGGATGTGAATGTTACCAAAGGGTTGAAAATAAAAACAAGAACAAAACAAACAAATAGTATCCCTTTCCCTCACTCCACCCCACAATTTTTTTAAAAAAGGATATAGGATGTTAGTCAGCCCAATGCCTGCTTGAAGAGGACCGTTTTCGTCATTTTCAGCCTATACTGCTAATGCTACCTGTGAAAAGTCAGGGCACACAATAAACATTCCTCTCCTCCTGCTTTCATTAGAGACTTGTGGGATGCTTAGAAGGATCAGCATGTTACCCATGGTTGTTGTCATGTCTGTTTTGGCCCCATGTGCTTGGTTCAGTGGGTGCTGCTGAAAAGCAAATAATGTACAACCAACCAATGGTAATAAAGCTCTTGTAGAAGTAGAGTCTACAGCAAAAGATGGACTTCTCCCATTTAAGATTTCAACCATAGCTGTCAACTTTTCCCTTTTTTTAAGGGAAATTCCCTTATTCCGAATAGGATTCCTCCATAGTTGACAGCTATGGTTTCCACCAGTCACTGTCTTCCTTTCTCAATAAACCAGCAGTATTCTGCACCCACGGAGTGCACTCAGTCACCAGTGGGTTGTTTTTCTTCTTTTTTCATTCCCTCTGCCCACTGTTAGTTACTACTTCTGCAAACAGATGTTTTCCCTTGAGGTTTTCCTCGGCGTACCTCTCTTGTGTATGGTGCCATTTTGTACTGGCACTCGAAGGACTGAACTCACTGTTTTTGTACAGGAAAAATATTGCTGATATAAGCTCTGATTGCAGCCTGAGAACTCCAACATGCTTAAAACCATCAATCTCGGGCTCCAATCCTCATCTTATTTATTTAGGCAATAAATAACTTACTTCCAAGTTAAGTTGCATAGGATTGTACTGCACATGTCTGAGTGACAAAGCATAATAACATCACAACTATGGTTTGAATAACCAGACAGGAGAGCATGGAAGCTGGGGTAGGCATATTATTTACCTTAGCTACCTAGTTCAAATTCTTTGGGGAAAAATTGTTGCAACATTTCATGATCATTTCATTAAAAAAAGCTTAGCTGATCTTTTATTTCAGAGGACATTTGACAAATTCCAAGGGAAGAAATCAGTGGGTGCAGATGGCATGCACTGTAGAGTTTGAAGCTCAAATCTAAAATCATTGATCTTTTAACTAAATTATGCAGCAACATAAAATAAGCCCCCTTGCTATAAATAAAGAGGCAACTAGTGTAACACTTCTTACAAAAAAGAGGATTTGGAACACAGGAATGTCAGCCTGAATTCTTCTCCTGGGAAATTACTAAACAGCAGTATTAAAATGTGACAGAAGGGGACAGAGTGGCAGAGAGTCTTAAGTGTAAGAAGTGCAGACTGAACCAGTACTTGGTTATCTGTAAATAATTCCCACAGAGTTCAATTCACACTTAAATTCAAAGACATTTGCATGGGATTGTAGCCTTAGGTCCAGAAGCCAGGCAGATTTATTCCTAATTGCTCTCACTGTTAGGAAACAGGCAGAGCGATCCTAACTTGAGGACAGTATTGGGCCTGCAGCTACATCTCAAGCCTTGCCAGCTAATACTAACCAAGATGGAAGGTCTTGTATGTGCGGTTCTGCCTTCTTTCTTGCAACACCAGCTGTAAGCTGTTCATAGCTTGAAATACCCAAGGATTACGCTCCTGATGGGAGAGGAAATGTGTGGACAGTGGATTCAGAGGAGCTACAGCTGTCATCAATGGTGTGTGTGTGTGTGTGTATTTATAAGATTATATTCCACCAAGACCACTACCATGGCTTGCAATACCTCCCCCAAATAATAGTAAACATAAAATTGCACTGAATGCAAAACACAGTAAAGCCTGATATCCTCCAGGAAGCAACCATGTCTTCTACCCAGGGCAGGGTACTGGATGTGTTTTGCCCCACTAGAAGCCTTCAGGCGGTGGCTAGGTAACATAAGAAGAGCCTGTTGAGTCATGTCAATGGCCCATCTCGTTCGGCATCCTGCTCCCATAGTGGCCAACCAGATTCCTGTGGGAAGCTGGCAAGCAGGACCCAAGCACAAGAGCCCTCTCCTCTCCTGCGGCTTCCAGCAACTGGTATTCAGAAGCATCACTGCCTCCACCTACAGAAGCAAAGCATAGCCACCAATGCCAGGAGCCACCTATAGCCCTCTCCTCCATGAGTTTGTCCAATCCTCTTTAAAGCCATCCAAGTTGGTGGCCATTACTGCCTCCTGTGGAAATGAGGTCCATAGCTTAAATATGCACTGTGTGAAGTGGTACTTTCTTTTATCTGTCCCAGATCTTCCATCCATTGGGATGCTTTATCTCTTGATTCCCTGCGTTCAACAAGGGGTTGGACTAGATAGTTGAACTGCCTTTGCCTTTGCCTTACCTGCTTAGGCAAATCCTCACTTGGCCCACCCTACAGGAGTTGCATCACTGGTCTGATGGTAAGGAACAGTGCTCATTTTCCCAAATGCTACGCAGGATATTTACAAGTCTAGAACCATAGTTATTTTAAATCTTAATTAGTGTTTTCAGTCTCTTTAAGCAGTATCATAAAAAATTCCTTGGTGGTGTACAGCTTATAAAAAACGTTTTATACATAAGAATGCAGGCGCCTTTTTAGTTTTAAAAAAATGTAATTGCTCTACAAATGTCATAACCTGTCTGAATGCTAACCGCTCAATAAAAGTTTGTTCTGTCTTCTAAAAAATAGATGCTAATTAATGCTGGATAATAAGAGTTCTGCTGGCTAAGGATGTTGTTAAATTAAAAATGTACTCGCTGTGTCTCATTTAATCCTATTGTTTTGCTTCCCCATCTGTTTGAGATTGATGTCTCTCATGTATGTTTGGGAATGATCTTGACGCTTGGTTGAGAAAGGCTGAGTTTTCAACTAGGTAGGCTGGGTAAAATAGCAACCCTAAACATTTGTGAGGATAGATTATGGGCTGCACCATGGTCCCTATGCAGCTGTTGTGGGGCAGGGCACCTGCAAGTTACATATCTCAACACGTTGCTAAACCATGGAATTGGCTCACACAACACATAGTTAAACTATGGAATTGCTACCCCAAGATGTAGTGACGGGCAAGAAATTTCAAAAGAGGATTTGACAATAAGGCCATCAGTGGTTACTGGCCATGATAGTTATGTTCTACCTCCATTGTTGGTGGCAGTAACCTCTGAATACTAGCTGTTGTTGAACTTGGGCTCTGCTTACAGGTTTCCCAAAGGCAACTGGTTGGCCATTGTGAGCTGCAGATGCTGGAGAAGATGGACCTTTGGCCTGATGCAATAGGGCTCTCTTTCATTCTTAATCCCTTTAAATGTCTAGTATAGACAAAACTGAATAAAAGATATATGAGTTGAGGGGGAGAAGAATAACTCCAAAAGTTTAGTAAGTCTTGATTCAATATATATCAGGCAGGCCAGACAAAGGCAACTACTTCTGCACACAACATGCAATTATATTATTATTATTATTATTATTATTATTATTATTATTATTTAAATGTGTATACTGCCCCATACCTACAGGTCTCAGGGCAGTTCCCAGATATATGGAAGTCACAGTGGCACTGGCTACCTTTCTCAAATCGGCAATGGTTTCTGGCACTCTGTCGTTCAACAAGAGCCACAACAAAATGACTTTTTCTATCTAAATTAGGCTGCTGAAATGAAGGAAATGAACCAAGGCAGAAGAAGCCCTTACCTTGCCAATACTAGAGCTCTAACATCAGCAGGGCTGAAAAGGAGGCATGCTGTGGGCAGCCTTGGAGAAGACATTGATCCAAAAGATCCATAACTTTTCCACTTCCCCACCGCACACACATACAAAATGCAGGCCTTAAAGCTTCTCAAAACACGAGCAAGAATATGCATAGGCACAGATCCATGGAGATGGACCCTCCAGCATCTACAAGAGCATCAGGCCCACCCTTCCAAAACCAATGACCAAATCAGCTTACAGGCAAGTTGGCTAGGAAGTTGAGAAAATCAGACTTGACTATACAAGTTGCAAGTCCACGTGACAGCTGATAAATCAGTGTCTCCATTTCTCATGTATAAAATTGAATTAACTGATGAGAAAGAGAAGGTCATATTGATAGTTTCCCATTGCTATCTGATAGGTTAGGCTATAAATAATAATAAATTAACTTGTGTAGTTCTATGTAATCTAACTGCTTCAGCGTCAATTACATTAAGATAAGGTCTACCCCTATGAAGAAATCAGTGCTGGAGGAGGGCAAGCAAGAGCCCTGGAAATTATGAAGCTTTGGCTTATGAGATCTGTCTCAATATATTTCCATTCTGACTCTTTCCACAATCATTTTCTCACCAAAGCCCCAGTGCAGAGGAAATATCTATTTCATTACAGCTTATCAATGACTTGTTTTTAAAAAGAAAATCACATTATTTGCCCAACACGAGGGGTCTGGCTGTTTGACCTGAATATATTAAAATATTGTAATGTTTTGTTACATACCCGAAGATTTTTTTTTAAAAAAGGACATTGCTTATTAGCTTCCATGTCTCTTATAAAGGTTTGTTTGACAGAGCATAAGATAGTGGTAAATTCCTAAGGTAAAGGTTAAACTCTGTTTTATTATGTTTACAGGATTTAAAGGGTAAATCAGGAAGTGCTTATTTAACGTTGGAGTGAAAGTGGTGGATTAGTAACCAGACCGAGACTTAAAAGCAGCCTTAATCCTTAAAAATCTCTGAGGGTGAAAGGTCACTCTTAACACCACATCGGGTAAAGAATGAAGCAGACTGAAGCTTCTGTTTCATCATTGCCTGACTAATCCACTGAGGAAATGAGCGGCACTGTTTTTGAGCTGGGCAAACGGGCTGCCAAAACTAAGGAAACGCATGGAGAATGAATGGGAAGTAATTAAAGAAGGTTTATTCTCTCCCTGAAATACTGGGGGTGGGGGTGGTAGGAGAGGTTTTAAGAGAGTGACTTAAAGCTAGCCTCAATGAATATAAAATGAAATATTTTCACTCTTCTTTCATTCAATAAACTAAAGTCCTGTCATGCGTCCAGGCTAGAGGTCAATGCACATATTTATTCTTGTGGCAGAAGTGTTCTCAAGTCAGTGATGTTCCTATCTAGTTTTCCCCACAGGGAAGCATTTATGGGAAACAAGTCCTAAGGAAAGCCTAACCAGGCCGGGGGTGTTAATGCCAATGGATAACTGGATTCACTTGGATCCCAGTGGTGGATCTTTCCTATTGACCCAGAAGCAGAATCTCATCTGGCTCCCAACATCATTGACAGGACAGCAGCCCAGTGAGCCAACTCATAAGGGTGCTATGGACAACGAGGAGAACTGCTTTCATAAATAGATCATGATCACGTGGTAGGCATTGACACCTTATAGTAGATGGAAAGAACACTAGCAGGCATTCCAACAGCTCCATGAATCTCAGAGTGGCAGCACCACATATTGGGAAGGGTGCAGTGCATTTGCAGCTGCAGGAAGATTGCTCCCTCATTCCCCACTCCAGAAGGAACACTCAGCTCCATCAGCCAGTTTCTTGGGTGCCATCGATCTGCAGAATATAAGGACTTTGGAGATATGTATTCAGATGTATTTGAAGGCTGGGAGGTTCACCCCCCCCCCTTACAACACATGAGAGTGCGCAGATTAAGTAACTTCAATAATTTGTTCCTGAATTCATCTGCATCCATCTCCCTTCCCTGTTCCTTTCCCCCTTCTCTCCTGTGTCTATTTGTGAGACCAAGGGCAGAGTTGGTCAGATCATTTGATCAAGTTCACATCCAAGCTTCCATCACAGTCATTATTTTTTTTTTTTTTGAATGAAGCCCTACTGACCTTGATCATAATTAGAACTGGAGCCGTATTTTAATTTCCAGTGTATGGTGCAAGTTGTGATTTATACATGGTTGAAAAGTGTTTTTTGTTCAAGTAGCTACAGGAACTGAGCAATTGGGAGGAGGGAGTTAGAGATACCTGTCCCCATGCTCCCCCCCTCCCCAATCTGTCCTGGCACTATCTGTGGAAGAAGAAGAAGAAGAGTTTGGATTTGATATCCCGCTTTATCACTACCCTAAGGAGTCTCAAAGCAGCTAACATTCTCCTTTCCCTTCCTCCCCCACAACAAACACTCTGTGAGGTGAGTGGGGCTGAAAGACTTCAAAGAAGTGTGACTGGCCCAAGGTCACCCAGCAGCTGCATGTGGAGGAGCAGAGAATCGAACCCGGTTCACCAGATTATGAGTCTACCGCTCTTAACCACTATACCACACTGGCTCTTAATTCACATATTCTATGAGCTGTAATTAAGTGAAGGCATTATATATGAGAATCATGACATTTCTATTTCTGGAAAAGTTTCACAGCACATCATACCCTGTTTCTTTTAATATTCCAACCTTCAAGTGGCCCCTATCTCAGGTTCAGGGTCTGTAAAATAGGCAGGAGTAAGATGCAAGGAGCTTCAACAAAACTTGCTTCTGGGAATAAAGCGTAATAAGTTGTATATGAAATGTTTTAGAGTTCACTATTTTCTAAATCTTTCCTCACCTTGTGTAGACAAATCTTAACTTTTCCTGCACAATCAATACAAAAAGAAGAAGGCATCCCATATTTCAGCTTCTGGGAACAATCCCCCACCTTCCAATATGAGCAGTCTTTTCAATATTTATACCAAGCCAGCCATTATTAAATCACTGGTAAAAAAAGAATAAGAAATCTGCTGTAGTTTCATCATATAAAACGGCCCAGACATTCATCTTATAAAATTGCCTCACGGAGACTGATGAACAGTGCTTCTTTGGGGCATATAAGGATCTGAATCTTTTTCCTAGCCTAAGGTGCTGATGACGCATTCGGTTGCTAAGTTATGCAGTTTGGTTTCCCCCCCTCACAGAACCTGTGGTTAAGCATTATGCTTAGTATGTGTGGTGATGTTATTACTTTTTCTGCTTTAAACCCCCCCTCCAAACCCCTGCAGAATGCTTTGGTGAAACAGAAGGACTGTTTTGCTGCACACTTTACTGATCTTGCAGCTCCTCAGAAGCAGTTGCTCTTGCCTTGCTTTCTCATTTTGATTCCATAGTTTGTTTAATTGATTTTAAAGAGGTGAACTGAAATGGAATAACTTGGAATATATTTGTGTGCAGCCGTGTTCACCTTACCAGCACCTCACTTGGCATGTAATGCCAGCACTGCTGTCCTCTAGAGCCAGATCTTTATTGCCATTGTGATAACTGCACAAGTAGAATAGCCATCACACACCAGGCTGGCTAAAATCAAACCCTTTGAATAAGCACTAGCGATTCCAAATGTAGCACCCTCTAGATGTTTTGAACTACAAATCCCATGGGCTTCAGCCAGCATGGCCAATGGCCATAGATGATGCAAGCTGGAGTCCAACAACATCTGGAGGGCCACAGTTTGGGTAAGGTTGTCCTAAGCCATAGATCACACCCTTAGCGACAAAAGGGCATCTGCTCTTCATCATTCCTGACACTAGTGATAGGCACATATAATTTCCGGCTCTTCCTCTTGTTTTCCTTATGTAGCCCACATTCCCTTTCCACCCAGGTATTTGGATTTTGGAAGCTTCAGAAGATTGCATACTTCATTTCATTCTGTTTTAGTGGGTCCGAAATGCAAATAGTGGGATTTGATTCCCACCCCCACCCTTTCTGCTATGTAATTGCTTCTGGGCAGGTGAAATTGGAAGGATCAAACAGAAATAGTTTCCTGCAATGGTGGGCTGAAAGCACAAGAAATGAGAAACTGTTATTAATTGCAACAGAAAATGGCAGAAAGAGAAAGAAATTTTGTATATTTCTTCGAAGGAAAAGGAAATAATTTCTTTTCCCCCCAGAGTCTTTAATTCCATCTACCTTAAATATATTGTTCATGCAGGTAGAAAACTCTGCTTTCTGAATGTATATTAGACAGAAAATTATATTCAAGAATCTTTATAGTTCCTGAAATATGACATCCTTTTACTCCACCACACCCTAACAGTAAGGGTCATAATTCACTCAGAAAAAATGATAGCTGGCACCTGTCTTAAAGTTGTTCAGTGATTGCATGAGAATTAAAATAAAATTATCTTCTCACCAAAGGAGTTAGCAATTGCTGCAGGCTAAGGCTGAGCAGGAATTAACAATGAATCCTGCATCTGGAGAATCGCTACACTTTTCAGTGAAATTAGTAACTTCCTTGCAAATTAAATTAATTGCACCAGATATGAAATCTTTATGGGGGGGGGGAGAACACTACACGCACACACACCCTGTGGAGAATTAAAAATAAATAACAGACTGGCCATTGGAACCTTTCCACATGCTTCCCCACTGCCATCTTTGGGGTTTTTTTATTGTCTAACTCCATCATCAGCAAACAATCATAGGACAAGGCATGACATAACGACCTACTGCACCATCAGTACATCTTAATCCAGGGAATCACACTTCCATGTCAGAAGATACATTGGTGCCAGTTCCTCCTCAGACCAATGGTCCATCAAATACGATGACTTCTGTTGTTGTTGTTTTATGGTGGTCCAGTATGGATGCATGAGAAAGCACACAACAGCACAGATGTCCAACGGAGCACTTCTTTCCATGACGTTTGTTGTATCCAGCCACTTAAAGCATAGGGACACCTTCATCAATACACCATGGTGCCCATTGTCCATGAATTTGTCCAGTTCTATCTCCAAAACAACTTCCAAAGAAAACCAGAAAGCAAAATAATAAAATAGCACTTCATTTTTCAGCATTAAAGAGTGTGTTTATTTTACAAATTTATAAACTTCACAGTCTGAAGCCACTGAAGGGGTGTTACTACACCATAAAAATATACAAAAAAATGCAAGTTCTAAAAACAAAAAGTGTATTCCCAGTTCCTCATCCCCTTGATATGCATAGATCTCATAAATTTTGGAAGTTTCCAGTGTTGTACTTGAGCAATAATGCTAATCTATTTTTTTATGCTTCTGTGCATTCAGATAGAAAACAAATAGGATGTGTTGTATGCAATTAAGGACCCATTCTGAAAAGCATGGGTCTGAATGGTTTTTCGCTTGACTTACAATTTCTAGACATGGATCCGAGTAGTTATGCCTTTGCCTCATCACTTTCCTCTGGAAAACCCACTCTTTAGTGATAAATAAGAAGAAATGGCAATCCACAGAAAACCTGATTGCTTTTTGTTCCATGCTAAATATCTGGTTTCCCAAGGGCAGGGCTCCGGATTTAGATGAAGAGAGGCCCTAGGCTACTCCACTTGTGAGGCCCCCACCCCCCACCCTCACGACTAGAAGAAAATGGATGAGTGTTATAAACAAAATTGAGTGAAGCCAAGGATGATGACGGGTATTTAAAATTCTGCAATTCACAATTTCTCCACTAAAGAACCTAAGATGTTATTGTTAAATACCATGGTGATTTCTAAAAATACATAAAATTAACACTGAAAAACTTTTGCAATAGCTGAACTTCGTAAACATTTTGTGGAATAAGCATTATTTCCTAGGGAAATGAAGTTGTAGTATTATTCTTTAAAAAAACACATTGAGTTTACAAATTATATTGCCTGGGAAATGTAAATAACATGATCATGATTACCTAACAGTGTGGCACTTTTAGAATCCACTTTAAAAGGTAAAGGTAAAGGTACCCCTGCCCGTACGGGCCAGTCTTGACAGACTCTGGGGTTGTGCGCCCATCTCACTTAAGAGGCCAGGGGCCAGCGCTGTCCGGAGACACTTCTGGGTCACGTGGCCAGCGTGACATCGCTGCTCTGGCGAGCCAGAGCCGCACACGGAAACGCCGTTTACCTTCCCGCTGGTAAGCGGTCCCTATTTATCTACTTGCACCCGGAGGTGCTTTCGAACTGCTAGGTTGGCAGGCGCTGGGACCGAGCAGCGGGAGCGCACCCCGCCGCAGGGATTCGAACCGCCGACCTTTCGATCGGCAAGCCCTAGGCGCTGAGGCTTTAACCCACAGCGCCACCTGCGTCCCAGAATCCACTTTATGTTGTCATTAAAAAGTCAGTTTTAAAATACATATTAAGAAGTAAACTACAGCCATCAAATACAGTAATACTGGGCAGGCAGCCGGAGGCCTGGGCAGGCTGGAGGTCTGTTATATACCTGCTGGGATTGACAAGGCATATGACCCTCACCTGAATCTCATAGCTCTCCTGACAGGTGATTTGGTCTGCAGCCACAGAGTGGAAATAAAGGAGGAGATTGCCCTCCAGATACCAGGCACTCTATTATTCAAATTAGGCTGCAGTGTTTTTCTTACAATCCCCTTCTCAATGAATTAATCAATTTTAATCTAGCATGTAAATTCTCAAAACTTTCTTATTTGTTAATTCGAGCAACTACTGCTCTCACTTCATTACAAATAGTATTTCTACGTGCAACACTACCTGCAACACAACTCCTCTTCCTTTCACAGATATTTTGTTTCCATTTGCAACTGTAGCTGCCTCTGATGAGTTATCATTTAACTCTTTGGTGGGAAATTAGCATCAGATGTCATGTGCATGGAAGTTGCCAAATCAATTAACCAACTAGAAGGGTTACTGTTAATAGCACCAGTTTTCCTATAACTTGATATTGCTGGATAGTTTTGATGAACTGCAAAAGCATTTTTAGTTTGCTTTCTGTTGCCACCCTGGAACTTTTCTTTATTAGTGCCACTTTGTTTTATACCATTCCTTGCAAATGAAGGAAAACAACTTTTCTGCTTGTATATGTTGATAATATAATTTTGGTTACTGAGAACAAACAAGATTGTACAAAAACAAGATTGGGTGCAGGCCTGGCCAGGACATAGGCGTCCTGTGGCAAAGGTGACCTGTGTGTTTGCTTGCTTGCTTAACAGCTGTTGGGAACTTCAAGGTCCCTGCTCTCCCTTCTTATGGCCTTTGTACTGGACTTGGAGACTCCAATAGAGAGCATTCCATGTCAAGAAGGAGGGCAAGTGACAGGGCAGAAGCTGCCATTTCACTGGTGGTGCCCATTGTATGGCTCACTCTTCCCAGACCTGTTCTCTTTTGGCCTGTATTTTAGAGCCTTATAATTTAGGAAGACTTTGGAAGAACTGGTTGACAAGTCTTATCTGACATATAAGCGGATTTTATTTGCTGCTATTCTGGGCTCCTGGTGCACCAGAGTTTACACCAGCATAATGACCAGGACACCAGAAGGGATACAATTTACGAGCTTTCGCCATTATCTGCACAGCAGGGGGTGATCAGTCAACAGTGCAAAGGCTGAGCTGAAGTGTTCCCTGCTGGTTACCTGATTTCAGCAATAGGGGTCGCTGTTTGGTAGTACCCAATTAGTTAGCTGTCAGATTCTAGAGCTCCCAATTGGTGGCTCTTAGGTAATTCACAAAATACAGAATCCATTAATAAAACACAGTGTTCATTCATAAAGCAGTAACATACCGTATTTTTCGTCCCATAGGACGCACCAGCCCATAGGACGCACCTAGTTTTTTTTTTTTGGGGGGGGGGAAATAAAGGGGAAAATGTTTCCCTTTATTTTCCCCTCAAAACCAGGTCGGGGAATCCAAACCAGGTCGGGGAGCAGCGGGATGGCGGCGCTGCGCCTCCCCGCTGTCCCCCGAGCTTGTGGTGCTGGTGCTGGGGAGAAGCTTCTCCCCAGCGCCAGCCTCCAAACCAGGAGCTTGTGGGGCTGCCCAATGTCTGCCCGAAGCGCGGGGCGTTCTGCTTCAGCGCGCCCCACGCTCCGTGAAGCAGGCTGCTATCCGCAGCCTAGGGAGCCCTGTGGGAACTCACGCAGGGCTGCCTAGGCTGTGGATGTCTTCCCGAAGCTCTGGGCACTCTGCTTTCAGCGCGCCCCGCGCTCCGGGAAGCAGGCTGCTATCCGCAGCCTAGGGAGCCCTGCGGGAACTCCTACAGGGCTCCCCAGGATTGCTGATAGCTTCCTGAAGCCTGGAGAGTGAGAGGGGTCGGCGTGCACCAACCCCTCTCACTCTCCAAGCTTCAGCGAAAGCCTGCATTCGCCCCATAGGACGCACCCAGATTTCCCCTTCATTTTTGGAGCGGGAAAAGTGTGTCCTATAGGGCAAAAAATACGGTAAATCTCCATTGCTACATATTGGGTGTGTATTTCAGTGGTTGAACGTACAGGTTTATGGCCATGCTGTAGTGTAGTGCTTATGCAACTGTGAATAAAAGGTGGTTGGGCTCATCATCCCAGGAATTGGGAGGGGAGGTAACAAAACTGATTTCCAATAACTGCCCCCCCCTTTATTTCCATAACAAGTCCTTGAATCTGTACTCTGAATAGTGACACCAGGGACCTAGAAGGTGCAGGGCTTGTCAGTCCAACCCCTGCACAGTCTCATCAGGGCTGACCTTGAGGCAATTGGGCCAAATTGGGCCCCGCGGGCTGCTCCTAAGGGCCCCCCCACACCAGCGCAATCTAGATGGATTTTATTTATATCTATAAGATTTTGCAGACTTTGGCTGTGAACTGGGGCCATACAAAAAGAAACTAAAGTTGGGGCCCATTTCATAGTTGCTGGGCCTGAGATGCCTTGCCCTTGTATGAATTTTGGGAGAGGGGAGACAGCTGCACTGGGGAGATGGCAGGCTGATGAGGCCCCCTATATTTAGAGGCCCTAGGCTTCAGCCTACTTATAAATCCAGCACTTCCCAAGGGGAAAGTGGTGGGGGAAACTGAGGTGTGGATAAGCCCTAAGTTATACTCAGAGGAGACCTACTTAAATTAATGGACCTAAGTTAGCCATGTCTATTCATTTCAATGAATAGAGAAATAGCAAAGAGGCCTCTCCTCCTTCTTTGTTGACTGAAAATATACACCAAAGAAATAAATCAAGAGGATCGACAAATTCAGGTGATACGGAGTAAGAGGACTGCCACTGACAATATACTACCATGTCCATTTTATTTCACTCTGTGCTACTTTTATTTACTTTATTTTATTCTTTTTCACTGGATTAGACACATCTAGATAATGGATTCTATGTGCTTCTTCTCTTGGTTTCTTAATGCCAGCCATTGGTCATAATAATAAAAATTTGATTCAAATCAATTTTAGATGTGGTTTAAGACCAACAATAAAATTTATTTTTTAATTTATTTTTTTAAAAAATGTATATAAGGTGCCATTTCATTTGATACTACAATACTATTTCATCAGCTAGCAAAGGTTTCCTGCTCACCCAGCCTCTCCTATCCCTGGAGCTAAGCAGTGCACCTTTCTCTCTCCACAAAGGAAATTTAAGGAGATAGGAAGTTGCCTCATATGGGCTTCATCTATTTGCCACCATCTTGCTGAGAATTCTCTGACAGTCAGCAGCTCTCCAGAGTTTCAGGCAGAGGACTGACTTATCACCTGCTTTAAGAGGTATTTTGGTGTTATTACAGCCTATTTTAAGCAGCCCTGAGAATCAGTCAGTTGAAAGAGAAGGTTCGAAACTTCAAAATAAAGAAATAAAGGGGATATGCCAGCAAACCAGGGACACCTAGCTCATTTTGTCCACGAAGCCTTTCGTCTACAACCCCAACTGAAAAAAACCCAAAGCATGAATATGAAAGTGCCTGCTTGCTTCCATTCAACCTCTTTTACTATAAATCTCTGCAAGGGATGTCAGAGAATTCTCCCATGAATCTGTCCATTTCAGTTTCTCTGTTTTCCATGATTAAATTCAGTTCTCTACATTTCCACACCAGTTTGTGATTTTTTTAAGTAAAAAAGTCTGCATGGAAATCCAGAAACATTTTAGTATGATTTTTTTCCTGATAAGCACATCTTTGTGTGACATTATGTCTAATGTATACCCCTTATATAACACAATTTTCACTAATATCTGAATTTGTATACTCACTTTACCCTACTATACACATTTTGGTATACATTATTTTGCTGGAAAACTGCAGTACAAAATCCAGTCAAGTGTGAATTTTGAAGGGTGGCTGTGTTTTGGTTGTCATACTCTTCTGGAAAGTGCGAATGAGGAGGGCTACCAACAAGATCGGCAAAGAGAGACTGACAGGGACTTAAAGGCCTCAGATGTGAGGAATCCAGGCTAAAAACTGTTTTTGTGGACGTGGGGACATTTGGAAGGGACAGAAACCGGGCTGGGGGGGGGGAAGGAGAATTTTTTTTTTTAAAAAAAATCTTTATGACTTTTGTGTTTGATTATTATGATTTATTTTTAAGATAAAAGGGAAATTCGTGGAAGGAACTTGAGTCGACCTTAGAAAAGGTTTTAATATTTATAAGAAAATTGGATAAGTAAAATCTGGCTAAGTAAAAGGTTTTTTAAAAATATATATATACAATAATAATATGTAAAGGATGAGAGATATGAATTTGCTGAGTTAATTTAATTGAACTAGGATGTATGAAGGGGGGGTGGGGGGAGGTCAGGAACTGGGGTTAGGAAAGTAAGGTTATGAAACTTCATACGTGTTGTCTTTGTTTATGTGTGTGTATGTTTGTCTTGATAAAAATGTGAAAATTTAATAAAAAAATTTATTAAAAAAAAAAAAGATGGAAAGTGCGAATTAGGCAGATTTTCCTATGAATGTGAACTAAATCGAGTTTCTCCCTGCTTCCTAATGCCAGGTATGTGTGCACAACATTGCAAGCTCCATATTTTCTGTGTGGTCCTCCGGCGTTCTCTCCCCGGCCCCCTTTTGCCTTCTGTGGATTATTGGCAACACTCCACAGAGGTGCTTAAGCTGGTGAAGAACAATATTATCCTCATAAAAAGAGGCAAAGCTTGGTTTATAGCAGTGAGTAAGCCAATAAAATAGTGAAAGAAAAGCAACAGGCAGGCTCAGCAAATGAAAGCAAGGCTTCAGATTTCTTTCCCTTAATCACTGGAATGATGCTGTCATAACACAGCACCCCAAACGTGTCATGCTCAGTAGCAGCAGCAGCCATGGCATGCCAACAAAGCGTGGTGTGCATCCTTACAGACATCAGGTCATCCTTAATTAAAGCTGTGTAAACCAATTTTGCACAGCCAGTTTGGCAGGAAGCAAAACTTTTTCCCCTCTCTCTCTCTCTCTCTGCATGTGTGTGTTTATAAAAAGAACAGAACTTGCAGCAAATCTCATATATATATATATATATATATATATATATATATATATATATATATAATGAATTTACGTTTGGCAAAGGGGAAAGAGAGTATGACATCAGGAAGAAGTGAGAATTGTCTAGAAGGGGAGTGTGTTTCAAAAGCAGACAAGTACTCAAGAGATCAGATGATCAGCTGGTGTGAACTTGCTGGTATTAAAATGGAAGCTGCATTGATTTACAGCCATATAAATATTTGGGCTCTTGTTGTAATGCATTTCAGGCTGGAATCTCACTGCCAACCATTTTTCTATCTTTGTGTGTGTGTGTGTGTGTGTGTGCCATGCAGCTTGCCATGCTTTTCTTGCAATTCTGTGTTTTGTTAGTTAATAAAGTATATTGTGTGTGCACATAGATGTACCTGTCCTTACTGGATTATTATTTTTTAAAAAAATACTCACTAGACGTCTCACTCATAATGTATGTAAATGAAATCAAGCAGACATAAAATGATGGTACAGTGTTCTTTCTTTAAAGTTTTGTCTTTCAGTTATGCTGTATGGATAAACAGCAATGTTTTACAGTTTGTCCATTTTTTTGGGCGGGGGGGACTTGGACAGGATTAATGCTATTTTGAAATGCCCCCCCCCAAAGGTTTTCCAACAAATGTAGACTTTTTCTGCAAAGAACAGAGCAATATAATGTTTGGTCCAAAATTGCAATGCTGGACTTCATCCAGAAATCTATTCTTTCATTTTAAGAATCCTGTGTTTGCAAATTAACATTCCCTATAGAAAGAAATACAAAAGCCACGATTTTCCTTTAGTCATGAATATGTGCAGAGCATTGCCAGAAATAATGCTCTACTCATATTCATGACTAAAGGAGAATCATGGCTTTTGGAGAGTTTTATGACAGGTCCTTTTACGGATCAGTAAGTGGTTAAGAAATGGGAAGCAGACAGTAGAAATAAATGGAGGGCTCCCAATGGAGGGCTGTAGAAAGTGAAGTGCCCCAAGGATTGGCGTTGGGACCAGTGTTTTTTAATTTGTTCATTAACGATCTAGAGTTCAGGGTGAGCAGTGAAGTAGCCATGTTTTCTGATGGGACTGAATTGTTCAGGGTGGTTTTGAGAAAAGAATTTAGAGAAACCGCTAAAATATCTGCCTCAAATTGGATCAATGCGCAGTAAAATGCCACATGCAGTTCAATGTAAGCAAGTGTCAATGATGTATACTGAGTCAAGAAATGTCCTAATTTCACTTACACAATAACAAGGTCTGAGCTGGAAGTGATTATCCAGGAGCAAGACCTCGAGGTCGTAATGAATAGCTCTGTGAAGATGTTGACCCAGTCCATGGCAGCTGTGAAAAGGGCAATTTGCATGTTAGGATAATTAGGAAAACGACTGAAAATAAGTAGTATCATTCTACTAATCTATGGTGTGACTACATTTGGAATACTGGGTACAGTCACCTTACCTCAGGTAGATATTGTAGAGATGGAAAAGGTTCTGAAGAGGGTAACCAAAATGATCAATGGGTTGGAACGTATGGGGCTCTTTAGTTTAGAACAAAGGTGAGTAAGGAGGGAATTGATAATAATAATAAATTATTATTTATACCCCACCCTTCCCGGTTCAGAAAACAGGGCTCAGGGCGGCTAACAACAAATTTAAAACACAACAAAAAACAGCATAAAATAAAAGTGTGAATAACAATAAATTCAAAGTGCAAAAATCAATTTGAGGGGAAATCCAGCCAATAAACATTAGATGGTCATCAGGGCTAGCTGGCTAAATTAGTCCTATTTGGGCCAGCGAGGAAGCCAGGGGAGAATTAGCTGTGGGGTCCCAGAGCAGGTAATCTTCATAAAAAGGGGAGGGAAGGGAAGAGAGAGGAATAAAAGATCAGACTAAATTCAATTTGAAAGCCAGACAGAATAGCTCTGTCTTACAGGCCCTGCAGAATGAGGTTAAATCCTGCAGGGCCCTAGTCTCATGGGACAGAGCATTCCACCAGGTCAGAGCCATCACTGAGATGGCCCTGGCCCTGGTGGAGGATAGTCTGACTTCCTTAGAGCCCAGGACCTCTAAACTATCACATGGATCACTGTGGCCAAATCAGGACAGGAAAGGTAAGGGACCAACTGATTAATGCAGCAAAGGTGGAAAAATGTCGCCTTGGCTGTTGCTGTAACCTGCGCCTCCATGGAAAGGGAAGCATCAAGGATTACACCCAAACTCTTAATGAAAGGCAGTGGCACTAATTGGGCCCCTGCAAGAGAAGGGAGTTGGATAGACATACAAAATTGTGCACAGCACAGAGAAAGTGGATAGAGAGGTTTTCCTCTCTCTCTTTTATTACTAGAACCTGGGTGGATCCATTGTACCAGAATATTGTGGGATTCAGGATAGACAAAAGTAAGTACTTCTTGACACAGTGCATGACACCTGGAGCAATTCTGAATCAACTGGTCTGTCAGACTCCTCAGCACAGTGGAGGGTAGGGATGGCTACCTGGAACAGCTATTATACCTGTGTTGTATCTGCCCAGCTTCCAGTAGACTGTCTGACTTCCAATGGCCAGGCAAAAGAAGGGAAACTGAACTGAACTGAACTGAACTGTAGGTCACAGACTTGGGTGACGCCCTCTCCGCATATGGCGCTGATGGAAAAGGAAAGAGATACTGCTGTGGTTGATCTGCTGTGTGCTGTTAGGCATAGTGGGAATCAAATTCCAGGTTGGTGCAGAAGCAGCATCATTACCAACCCTTTAGTGCAAGTTCTGATTGGGTTGCCACCAGAGCCAGCAACATAATGCAGTGGGCAAAAGGAAAGTGCCTTGTTTGTTTATGTGTGGATGGCAAAGCAGGGCCGTGCTGCAGAGCTGGCCTCCCAGAAGCAGTGTCCCTGCTGCTTGCTCAGACATGGTGGGGTGGCAGTGAGTGGGGTATTTTGCACACTGGCAGGAGCACTGCATAGGCTCTGCTGGTGACTGTGCATGTTGCCTCAAGGTTGTCACTACCATGTCGTACCCCATACTAGCCTCACCAGGTGGGAGAGTGGGGAGAGATGTGCTTCGGATATCTAGTTTTCCCCTATCTGAAGCTAATGACAGCTTCAGTGGGAGGAAGTGATTCAATTGTGTAAATCAAAGGTACCAATGTACCCTCCAGATGTTGCTGGACTACAACTCTCATTAGCCTGAGTTAATATGGTGAATAGTCAAGACTGCTAGGAGTTGCAATCCAACCAAGGGCACCATTTTGGCTACCCTGGGTAAAAATGATGCAGGGATGACTGGTTAAAAAACTCCACACCCTTAGCCCTGCAGCTCCCATTGAATCTCATCCCGTGGGACTTACTTTTGAGCAAGCATGTGTTAGTGCACATCCCTCTGCCATTGCCACATCCTCACCTGGTTTATATATATATTTTTTAAAAAATCCCCTGATCCAAGCGGTCAAAATAAATTACTTTGGCAGTCTGTCCCATGAACTGCTTGGGGATTCAAACCAGGATGAAGAAGAATACAGCCTCTGCCTATAGAAATTCAAACAAAGAAACTGCAGTTCCCAATTAGTCCTTAGCATAATTGCCAATGCTGTTCAAGTTGTAACAGGTACACAGGGGATAGACTGCTCGGTGCTATTATTTTATGCTCCTCTTGCTGCACTTACTTTCACAACAGCATTCTTTTTCTGTACATCAGGGCTGACATACCCCCGTTTCATTCCAATTTGCTGGTGTCAAGTGGACATGCTTTCATAATTAGGAGGTGTTTCATCAATATTGAATTTCTGTTGTTGTTTTTTTTAAAAAAAATATTGAATATTTTCTTGGTTGACAGAAGTACATGCCTTGTCTCTTTTTTCAGGTTGTACAGTCTTTCTTACAAATCAGTTACATTTGTTGTGAAACATTAGTGTTGAGTACAGTATAAGGTTGGGGAAGAAGAGGGGGGAGAGGAGGGGAGGCTTATATTCTTTTGTATAGTGTACATGTGGGGTTCTGTGTCAGCGTCAACTGGGTAGGTTCTCTTTCTATTCGTTTACAGTGGTACCTCAGGTTACATATGCTTCAGGTTACAGACTCCGCTAACCCAGAAATAGTGCTTCAGGTTAAGAACTTTGCTTCAGGATAAGAACAGAAATTGTGTTCCGGTGGCGCAGCGGCAGCAGGAGACCCCATTAGCTAAAGTGGTGCTTCAGGTTAAGAACAGTTTCAGGTTAAGTACAGACCTCCGGAACGAATTAAGTACTTAACCCGAGGTACCACTGTATTACATTTGCTTGGTAGTGAGAGGTATTGTGAGGCAGGGTGTGGTTAGCTATCTGTGGTTGGCTGCAGTGGGATTTGCTTGCTTTTGTGAGGGGGGGAGAGCTTGTTGGGTCAGGTAAGCCAGATTGATTCGTCTGCTGCTGTCAGTGGATTCTTGTTGTTGTCTTGTTGGGCTGTGTATGAGATAAAGGGGAGCCATACTGGGGTGAAGGCATCCTCTTCTATTTGTCCCCATGTCAGTTTCAGTTTATTGGTTAAGGCCGTTTCCCATACAATTTGATACCATTGGTCCATGTTTACTCCTGACAGCTCTCTCTAGTGTTCGGCTATGAGGCTTCTGAGAGCATATGGGTTATAAGCTCTTTATAATGTGAGTGGTCATTATGACCTTGGAAGATGTTCAGTAGTTGTCAGTTCTGGGGCGAGTTCTAATACCTGTTTAGTTATTTTGCATATCTCTTGTAGGACTGCTGTCCAGAAGGGTTGGATTTGGGGGCATTCCCACCACATGTGGTGCAACCTCTCCAACATCTTGGTGGGGTTTCTGGGCATATCGGCACCAGTTTTCATGGTGTTAAGTTCCATGGTGTAGTTGAGTTTCAGAGTGAGTTCCCTTCTTTGGGCTGATATCGACTTAAAGGGAGGTTTAGATCACATTCTGATCCATTGGGTGGGGTTAATTTCATAGCCTATGTCGTGTTCCCATTGTTCTTTGATTGTGTCAAGGGAGTTTGTAGGATTTTGGATTATGTAGTTGATGGTGTGTTAGCCAAGGTATTTGTGTGTCCCCTAGTTTGTCTTGCATTTCTTGTGTTGGTATGGGTTTATTGTTTTTGTAGAAGCCTTTTAGACAGTGTAGGCCTTTGGCTTGCCAGGTTTTTATCTGAAGGTTTTGTGCTGCGTGTTGAAATAGTGGGTGATAGGCAAGAGGGGTTAGTGGGGATGGGGTTGGGGATAGTTTGCCTAATTTTCCCTTCCTGTGTAAACCTGTTCAGTGTTGTGGGGATTTTCTTTAGTTTGTTTTAGAGAAATGGGTATGTTGTTGTGGGGATATTTTTGATGGTATCTCTCTCCAAGTGGATCCATTGTTTCGTCTCGTCTTCTAGAATATACGGGATTATGTAGCGTAATTGGTCGGTGATGTAATATGATTCTATGTTGGGGATTCACCATCCTCCTTCTGGGGAGGGGAGTGCAGGTATTTGGGGCTTAATCTTGGCTTTTTGTGTGAGAAAATAAACAAGTGTAGTTTTTTTCCTGCCACTTCTGCAGTTGGGTTAGGGGAATCCAGATTGGGATGGTATGGAATAAATAGGTTAGTTTTAGGAGGGTGATCATTTTGATCATGGCTATTTTGTCTGAGAGGGTGAAGTTGGTGTTGTTCCATTTCCTCAAGTCTCTGTTGATTTGTTGCCACAGGGGCTTGTAATTGTAGAGGCATAGTTTGTTGAGGTTTCTTGTGATTTGAACCCCTAGGTACCTGAATTTGGTGCGGCAAAATGATGTTGGTGGATTCCTTTTGGGCATGCAGATGGAGGGGGGGGAGTGTTGAAGCACACCGCCTCAGACTTTGCAAAGTTTACTTGTAGGCCTGACCCCATTGCAGATGTGTTGAGTTCTTAATTAGGGTGGTTGTTGTGTTTATGGCGTCTGGTGTTGTGAACATCAGGTCATCTGCAAAGAGCCCTAGTTTGTAAGTTTTACCTTTTATTTCCACACCCTTGATATTTGGGGCTGCTTGGAGTCGGATTGCTAGGGCTTCCAGGGCCAAGATGACTAGGACGGGAGACAGTGGGCATCCTTGTTTTGTGCCTCTTTGTATTGCTATAGTATAGTATAGTATAGTATAGTATAGTATAGTATAGTATAGTATAGTATAGTCCATATTGTTAATTCTGCATTTTGCTGAGGCTTGGGAGTAAATTTGTTTGAGGATTTGTAGGAAGTTGGGGCCAAAGTTCATGTTAGTTAATACTGCTAATACATATTTCCATTCTAAGCAATCAAAGGCTTTAAGGATGTCTAGGAACATGATCATCAGTGGGAGTTTGGTTGTTTTGCTGTGTTCTATCAGATTCAGTAGTTTCCTAATGGGGTCTGTTATGTTGCAACTGGGGCAAAGCCTGCCTGGTCCAGGGCGATTAGTTTGTGTAGGAAGATTTTTAGGTGGTTAGCCAGGATTGATGTGAATATCTTGTAGTCTTGGTATATCGATGAGATTGGGCAGTATGATTCCATCTTTGAGTGGTTTGGGGATACAGACTATTTTGGAAAAGGTCCAGGTTTTGGGGATGGCCCCCCCTTTTATGCTGTCATTACATAAAGGTAAAGGTAAAGGTACCCCTGCCCGTACGGGCCAGTCTTGACAGACTCTGGGGTTGTGCGCCCATCTCACTTAAGAGGCCAGGGGCCAGCGCTGTCCTGAGACACTTCCGGGTCACGTGGCCAGCATGACATCGCTGCTCTGGCAAGCCAGAGCCGCACACGGAAACGCCGTTTACCTTCCCGCTGGTAAGCGGTCCCTATTTATCTACTTGCACCCGGAGGTGCTTTCGAACTGCTAGGTTGGCAGGCGCTGGGACCGAGCAGCGGGAGCGCACCCCGCCGCAGGGATTCGAACCGCCGACCTTTCGATCGGCAAGTCCTAGGCACTGAGGCTTTAACCCACAGCGCCACCTGCGTCATTACATAGGCGGGTCATATAAGACACCAGGGGTTCTTTGAATGTGTTGTAGAATTCTGCTGTATAGCCATCCGGGCCTGGGGCTTTGTGTGGTTTCAGGTTTTTGAGTACCGTCTCTGTTTAACTTAGTGTAGGCCTAGTGCCATCTTCTTTGCATTTTCAAAAAGGCCTTAGATTTACAATAAGTCCAGTAAAATCAGTGGGACTTACTTTAGATTAAGTCTGTATAGGATCCTACTGTTGACGTTCTTCTCTTTAACTTTTAATGGATGCAGCATGTTCAACTGATGATTTCAGCAAGCACTCTGACACATCTTCAAGAACTTCATGTGGGATAATACCTGATTGAGATGGCTAGCCACATGTAAGTACCACTTGGACTCATTCGTCCCAATGCTTAACAGTTATTTGGTCTTGAATTTCATCCCCCAGTATGTTTCCTATTTTCTCCTTGTTGCACAGCCCTGCAGAAATGCTTCAAAGTCTACCACTGACTTAAGTGATCTCAAATAATTTCAGTATGTTGTTTATTTACCTCTACTTGGAGTTATTAGCTGCATTGTAATTGTATTGTGATTTTAATGGTACGTTATTTTTAAACTTTTGTACATCCCATTGAGACAGAGGTGGGCAGTGGTAGATGACTTGTATCAGTTAATTAATTTGTGTCATCTGCATAAATTGCCACATTGCTGTCATCTTATTATTATTGACCAGCAATTTGGCCATCCATGTATCAGGCGGTACATATGGAAGAAGATACAGTGGTGTCTCAGGTTAAGTACTTAATTTGTTCTGGAGGTCAGTTCTTAACCTGAAACTGTTCTTAACCTGAAGCACCACTTTAGCTAATGGGGCCTCCTGCCGCCGCCATGCCGCTGGAGCACAATTTCTGTTCTCATCCTGAAGCAAAGTTCTTAACCTGAAGCACTATTTCTGGGTTTGCGGAGTCTGTAACCTGAAGCGTATGTAAACTGAGGTACCACTGTATTCAGGGCAAAGACCCTGGAGAAGTAGTGCCTCTGTATGCACTCTCGAAGTGGCAACATATCTTGGCTTACAGTAATGCTCTTTAGTCAGTCTTCTATATTCTCATCTTAAGCCTTTTGTATCTGTCTTGCATCCTGGGAGCTGTATGATTTTTTTTCTCTGCATACAGTTATGATCATAGTCAGCCCATAGGACTAACTAGCCCAGTATTGACTACACTGGCTGACCCCAACACTTCGGGGTTTCAGTCAGGGCTCCTGGCGCATCCAGCTGTACCCAGAGATGCTGAAGACTGAGCCTGGGAACTTCTTCAGGCAAGGCATATGGTTTACCCCTGAGCTACAGCCATTTTGATTTTCTTCAACAGGTTATCTTTTCCATTTCACATTCAATCAAGACTAGGATACTCACTTTAGAATTTATCCATTCTCCATCACTGATAATCTTTCATCTTTGATCTCTGTATATTCACTTTCTTTATGGGACTTTTTCAATCAGTCAGTGACTGAATTCCTTTGGTTTTAATTTGGGCATTTCCCTCTTCCTCTCGTTTCAAATTATTCTGTATTTTGAGATGGCACACCTTTTGCAGCTTTTGTGTATTATATACAGTACCCAGTTCTGCAGATGCTGAAGAGGAAAAAATGGTTACCGATAGTACTATATCAAGTGTTTTTCACTGTAAGTGCGAATAATTATAATAATTACTCATTGAAGTTACTGCCCAAATTTGGGACAACTGCCAAATGAAAATGCTGCGTTCCATGTCTACATCAGCTGTTGCTTGGCACTCGTGCTTCTTATTAACATGATATGCAAATTATGTTAATTATACAGTGCTTGCAAATTTAACAGTATCCTTTCAGCCAATTACTGTCCTGGCCCCTGCCTTAGGCTCTCAGTGTTGGCTTGAGGATGACTTGGAATCAGATGACTCACCAGGTGTCTCACGTGACACAGGAGCCTTCAGCACCTTCTTCTACCCTACCCTGCCCTGGAGTCATGGCTTTCTCATCACCCTCAGACTCTCACCCATCTTTTCAAGCTCCAGAGCCAAACAGGAGCATATGACTGCAGAATCAGCTACGGGCTCCTTAAAGATTGCATACAGCTCAGGCAAGGATGTGATACTGGGAGGCCCCCGGCAGCCTTCCTAAACCTCTAGATCATGCTGAGACTTTAGCCAGCAGGGCCTTTTAGGAACTGTCCAGGATCCTGATCCGATCCAATCAGCCTTGCCCTTGACATGAGTTGGATGGGAAGAGGCTTTGTCAATCACTACCATTTCCCCTGCAGGCCCCAACCCCCAGCAGAATGGAATAATAGTATATTTCAATGTGATATTCAGCCCTGATCAAGGTCCTTGAGTACACTCAAAGTGGTGTATCCATCTGTCTGCCTAACTGTGCATAGTGCCACCATCAATATGTGCACGAATGCATGGTTGTACTCCATATATGGCACACACAGTTATCTGGATATCTCCAATAGTGAAGCCAGGTAGTCTTTTACTACACAATAACAAGGAAGACAGGAGAGGCTGCTGTTTTTGGCCATTCATCTCCATTAACACATAGTTCACACAGTCCTGCCCTTATTCACCAACCTTTCTGGCTTCTGAAATTTCACCATTGGCTGTGCACTTAGGGACAAACCATGTAGGTGTGGGTGTGTTTTCTTTTTCTTTTTTAAAAAAATAAACAATAGTGATCACGACCCTGGTGCACATGATTCCCTCTGCATTGTGGCCCAAGTGACAATCACCATTTGCTCTATTTATGAAGTATGTATGTACCACCCCTTCATAAAATAGGGAAGTTATCATTGGCACCTTGGGCAAGGTGTGATTTTTACTGGGATGGTAGCATTGGTGGGTGTTCAACTTCATCTCCCTATGTGCCATGATCTTCCATAAGGATTAAGCCCCCACTTGTGACACACACACACACACACACACACAGTAAGCACAGCTGCTATAAATACATTCAGACATTTGACCTTCTGTTTGGTCTTCAAAGTTTCAAGATTTTTATTTATTTATTTATGTATTATTTTTTCCACAGTCACAGGGGCTAAAAGCCTGCTTTTCTAAGCCAACATCCTTTGCAAGTTGTGCCCTGGTACCCATTCCACAGCTGGCACTTTCCCTGCCCTCCCACAGCTCTGACCTTAGAGATTTCCATTTTGCCCAATAGAACGTGGCCTGGTTTGCTTGTAGGAGCCTCCTATACTTGCTCCACCTTGTTTAGCATTATATATATATAGTGGTTATATATTGAAAGCCTTGCAACATTGCAGGGAGGCCGACATGTGCTGCTTTCTAGTGCCACAATGTCAGTTTCAAGTTGGAATTCAACATGCAGCTACCATGGGCACCTTTGAAACGTATTGATTTATATTCAAATGTACCCAGCATAGCTAAGCATGTGGCCTGAGCTGACAAGCACCCACACTGAAATGTTAAGGCAAACATCAGAGAAGAACAAATTTATTCCTGGTGACACCCCCCCCAACTCTGTTTAATGTTTGAAAAGTCTAGAATTATGAAAAAGTTATATGCTTTCATCATTTTGTACATGATCTCTAGCATAGCATAGCGTTTTCTGGTGCTGCAGAGTGGTGGGGGGGGATATAAGTATGATTTCATTTTAATAAATCTCATGTAATGTTTTGATCTCCAATTCTCATGAATCTGATTACTGGGGGGGTTTATTGTAGTTGATTTAACAAATCACTTTGAAAAGACTTATTTAAAAAAAACAAAAAACCTTGCTCACCTCCTGGTGCTACTAGCTGAAAGGAGATCATTATAAAATTGAGGGTGGTAGGTGTCTAGGTGTAAATTCTGCAGACACAAGCCTTCTAAGATGGTACAATGGTTTAAAATGATCAATGGGGTTTCGCAAAACTGTTAGGCTTTGTTCTTCTTTGAAAAGAGCTTTATGAAAGGGAGCCTACACTAGTCTCAGCCCTTCTGATGACCCTCTTACACGGTGCTAATTCAGCCATGGCTCTGAGGAATGAGGTGCCACAGGAATCACTGCATTCTTGCTCGTACCCATAAACATGGCTACTTTCCTGCAGATCCCTTTCACAAGTTGTATCTGTATTTCCAATGGGCATAAATCAGGAATATTGTTAGCAAGGCATATGTTCTGATGATCACATGGGGCAGTGTTTTACTAACCTGTCCCATCAACACCAGGATTCCTGCTAGCGCAGTGGGAATTTCCCCTCTCTCCTCCCCTTGCATGTGGCCCTAGAACAGATTTAGAAGGCATTGGTGGGAGAGATGAGAGGGAAGAAGTCCTATTGTGCTAGCAGTAACCCTTGTGCTGATGGGACCCTAACTTAATGCTATCAATGCAGTCATAGTGTGTGTCGTATGGTTCAGTGCCAACACTGCCTTGCTGTAGATCCAGCGCAGACTCTGGTATAATTGTGCCTGCCAATCAGCTGGATATCTCAGCTGAGGCTGCACAATTGCCACTGCATGGGTTCAAAAACCAGAAACTGATTGAACACTAGTGCATAGCTTCCTTTCAGCTGCCATATTGATTTAGGAAAGTATAAATAAGTCACAGTGTCAAGAAATGTTGCTGGCATTCTCAACAGCATTGCAGGAAGAAAGTGTGTTGATCTGCTATATTGCTGCCTGATATTGCCCTGACATGCAAGACTTTAAGAAAAAGAAAAGAAAAAACCCACTAGGTTTTCACTAATGCCCGCTGGGGGTGAGCTGTGAGTGTGATTTGATTGATCTTTATGGGCCCAATAAAAATCAGCCCAACTCTTTGTGCAACTGCCAATTCAATGAAAGCAAATATCAGTTGGAAGCAATGCCGATCCCTTTTTAAGAAATCTTTTACCAGTTTGAAAGAGAAGAATGGATTGCAGGGCAGACATTGCACCAGCCTTGCCCTTCACTGCACAGCCCCACCTAACCTAACATTGGTTGGCTCACCTTAAGTTTCGTGTACTACACACCCTGGAACAATTCAGTTGCTGGAGAAATGAAATATTGTGATCTGTTGATTAGCAACAGAAGAGGGGAAGAAGGGTTGGAGACACCATAAGGAAAATATGAAATGGCCGCAATGTAGCACTTGGAGTAATAATGGCTTTGACTTCTGTCCTCCACAGATGTAGTTCATGTCTAAGGGCAGGGCTGGTCCACCCATGAAGCAAGGTAAGGCAGTGGAGGTAGAACACAGCCATTCAGCATTATGAAACAGTATATCAACTGTTTTTGAGAGAGGACCTATTCTTCTAGAGCAGAGCTTTCCAAACTGTGTGTCGCGACACCTTATTGTGTCGGCTGCAGTGTGTAGGTGTGTCACGCGAACACTCCTTATAAGGAGTTAGTTTAAAGCCTCTCCTCCTTCCAGAGGGAAGAAGTTGTGAGTGGGAGCCGTTTCCCGCGTTGGAAGGGGGCTTTCTGGCCCCTGCTCAGCTGTCCCGGCTGCTGCGCCACGCTCCCTGGCAGCCAGCCAATCAGGCGGAGGCTCGGGGGCAGGGTTTAGCTGCTCAAATGCGGCCATGGCAGCACTTCCCTCTCATTGCGCTGCTGAGTTTCGTCAGATCACCCACCCTCTCTTTAGTTCATTGCTTTGTTCTTGACCTTGCTATGGACCCGTGGTTGGTCGCCTTGGTTGTCCAAGGGGCCTGGTAGGAATTTTTATCCAACTGGCAAATTGGCACCAGCCACTTGGTTTTTTGCCTACCTCGTAGCAAATCGTCACAACTTTTTAGGTATTGGTGGTTAGGCATTGGAATATATTTGTGTATTGGAGGGCAGGGTGTGGCCATCGCCTACCCCTCCACTTTAAAGGAATCCAGCAGTTGGGGATCCTGTCCGATGCCCTTGCTGGTGGCTAGGGCCATGGCATGACCCCCCGGTGACATCAGGGGGAGCTTTCAGTTATATTTGCATCAACAGGCTCCTCCTACTGGTGGTTAACCCTTGTTAGACTCACGCTCTTTTGTTTTATCCAGTGCCTAAGCCAATACCTCTCACATGCTGTAATCAATAAAGTTGTGGCCTTTTTAAGCCCATTAACCCAATATACTGCGTCCATGAGTCTTTCTAATCCTCAAGCGGGTGGCAGGTCCTCGAATCACTGGTTTGCTAGTTAAACTGAATCACTGTGTTGCAAAATGATGCATGTCTAAAAAGTGTGTCACCAACATGAAAAGTTTGGAAAGCTCTGCTCTAGACTATTGCAATAGAACACATTGGATTTTACAAGAACACTTTGAGAAATAATGTTGTTTGGATTGTTTTAGATAAATTCACTTCGTATTTTAAAAAAATCTTATCAAATTCTTACATTAAAAAAATCAAAATATTCCTAAACACCTGATTTTGCAAGAGGACAAAATCATGGTTACTCAAAACATTTTACTCACAGAAATCCTCTCTGTATACCCAATTGAAGAGTTGAGAGAAAAAACAGGCAAAGTCCACATTTGGAGGGCACCAGATTGGCAAAAGCTGGCCTAACAATTGTGCTGACATCTGTGAGGGTCTTCAAATTAAAGCTTTTCTTGAAAGCCAGTCCAACAATCTGAACTTGCCCTCCTCTCTTTTTTGGTAGGGAAGAAGTTAAGAAATAAGGCTAGGAAAATCCCCACTGGTTGTGATATCTACTATAAAACAGCTCCAGGCAGCAACAGTATCTGTCACCCAAATGCTGAGCAGCTTTGCTGCAGCGACAGTGTATTTCTAGATGCTTTTATTTCTATTATTTGGAGAGTGAGATGACCGAGATGAACCCATGAAAACTAATGTGTGGACAATCTTCTTTCATTACCTGGCATCCACTCAGCTCTCTGACATCTAAGAGACACCGGAAACAATTTTCACATCATATTCACTTAGCAGATGAGATGTAAACTGAGCTCCTTGGCGCATGACCTGGAGGTTACACTGTCTGTCGCTGTATAGAGATTTCTAAGGAGCACTTGTGCTGCTGTTGCACAGCTGTTTCGGTTTTGGGTGGTGGTTTTTATTCTGGCTCTTCAGCACAACTGGAAGATACAGTAAGAAATAAAAGTGGCTTTTGCATCTCTCTGATGCAGATTAAGTGGATAAAGGATGCTAACTTCCCCGGCAGACAAAAAGCTGTTGTTGTGATTGTGTGGCAAAAAGCAATAGGCATAGATTACAGGGCAAAGTGGTCATCAGGCACTCTGCTGGAGCAGCAGAATTGGTAGTGTAGGCCAACTGGAAAGTACAGCAGAGACTCTCCTCCTGGAAGAGAGGGGAGTGATTGTGGGCGGGAGCCAAGCTCTGCCTCTAACAGGGGGCGTTAGCCCCTTGCCTCCCACTCACCTGGCTGGTGCCCACGCCCATCGGCAGGCACCCAACCAGGTGCCTCTGAGGGGGCGTGTACAGCAGCCTAAATGCTGCGGCGCCAGCCCCTCCTCGGCCTCACTCTTCGTTAGAGTCATCAGCAGCATTAGGTATTGGTTACAGCTGTGAGGGTATTGGCGAGCCTTTTTGGGCTCTGGTGGCAGTTAGGCATTGGAATAATGTGTTGTGGTGTGTCGAAGAGCTAGGTGTGGCCATCGCCTATGCCTTCAATTTTTGGGTATTCCGTTAAAGGAATCTGGCGGTCGTGTATTCTGTCCGATGCCTGCTTGGCAGGAGGCCATGGCACGACCCTCGGTGACATCAGGGGAAGTCCCTGGGGTTACTTGTGGGTGGGGGATGGGAATCAATGTTTTGAAAAAAGTTGTTAAAATTGGTTCAGTTTTGAATGATTCAGTCCACCATCTTGATTCAAAGTGGCATTGAATCATATCCAAACACAGGCTCCGTGCAAAATTTGCTTTCAATGTTGTAAAATGCATAGATAACAGAGAAAGAGACAAGCAATTTTCCAAGCTATATAGTAGCTTCTGGCTGTTTGATGTGGCTATGCCTATCATCAAAAGGTCAGTTAGAATCCAAAACCACGTTACAGTCATTGCAGTCATTGGGATCCTGACAAAAACTGTGTCCCTGTAGCAACCTCTCCATCACTCTAGTCCTCCTGTAACACTTGGAAGTTCTCATTTTGTAGAGCATCATTATCTCATTTTTAGACTCCTTGCTTCTGCTTCATGTTCCCGGGCAGCTGCCATTGAATCAACATGCTTTTCAGCCCTAGAAGTGAATGCTCATTATTTAAAATGTAAGACTAATTACCTAAGGTTAATCTCATACGACAAATTGGCTGAATTAAGCATTTGATGTTGCATGGATTAATTTGACATGTTACTACCGCTACTATAATTTCATATTTATTTTAGTTTCCAAAATCAGGCACCATGAGCTGCACACATGATTGACCAAGCCAGTGAGAAGTGAATGAGCCAGAAAATGCATACAACTATTTTGCTTGTATCGTGATGCTTTCTGCTCCACAGGAGTTGTGTGTCTTCAGGTTAGAATTACCAAAGATGACAGGAGAGGACCAAAACACGTGCTCTGTGCTCCATCTCTGAGGACCAGATGGATCGACACACATTTTTACAAAAAGCCTTGCAGTGCCTAGTGAACTTTCAACATGGTCTTCTGTTGGAACAATCTCAAGAGTAAGTGCAGTACTAGCTAAGATGTTTAAGACCTGTTGTTACTATTACTCTGGATTCCATTTCCGGGTTGGTGCCATCGCCAAATGGCGGACTCCCTCCGAGCTCCGGAGGGAGTCTGCTCGGCAGGGGCTGGGTTCTACCGCGCCGGCGACGCGGGGACCCTCAAAAACCATGAGTGCTGAAACCCATGGGCATGGTGACTCGGCTGGCACCGTTTGCGCCCCCACCCCGACCACGCGAAGGAGCCTTTTTAAAGGCTGCGGAGCGGGTGACGGGGGGGTGGTGGTGCTGTGAGTCTTCCGCTTCCCCTGCCGAGCGAAGCCGCATGCCATTTGGCGGAGAGCGCTGACTTCTTCCATTGAAAATCTGGACTTAAAAGAACAACCCGTGAGTAATTGGAACTTGGATTAAAAAGGGGAATAATTTTTTTCTTAAATTCGGAGCGAGCGGGGGAGGTATAAAAAGGAAGTGAACCTCCCCCCTGTTGTAGAGGAGCTAAAGCAAAGGACCTGACAACTAAGATCGAGCGCAACCTTTTCTTTTGATAAAGATATTAATTTCATGATGGAAAATTATAAGCTGGGCTGGAGGAGAAGAGTGGAATGTGAATTAAAATACAACCCCCCCCCCGGAAGCCCCGGGAGCGATCCGTGAGAGCGCCTGGAGAGGAGAAATAGAGGTTTTGACAGCTGTCAAAGGAGCTGCCAAAACTGAAGAACAAAAAGAGAACTTTGTTACGAGGACTTTGCTGGTTACATTTGTTATAAATTGGATATAAACTGTTTAAAACAAGGAATAATAAGTTACTTTGACTGGTGGGTGAGATCGGGAATGAAACTGAGTTACTATAATCCCTCTAGAGGAGCTGTGGGTTATTACAAGTATCGCTGGCATGGAATTTGAATTGGACATTTTATCTCCTGGGAAACTGCAGAAATGGAACACTATTTTGTCTACAGAGGTCTACACACTAAAGGAGACAATAGATTTATCTATTGAAGAATGGAAGGGACGACGTAATGTTTTGTTCCTGAATAATAAAGCCTCTGTAGAGGAATTACAAGCTTTTTGGAATTAGAACATTTGTGCAGGAGAGCAGGGGGGGAAAAAGAAAAAAAAAAGAGGAGAAGAGAGAACATCAAGAACAACAAGAACAACAAGAAAAACAAGACCTGGACAAAGTTGGAAGATAGACCCTTTCTAAGATTGGACATTTGAAATTAAAGATGATTAAAAGACGGTAAAGATTACTAAAAAGACGGCAAAGCGGACTGGTGAAGGATTATGGCTTAGATTATGGTTCAGATGTGGGAGCTCCAGGAGACAGTGGATTTGATGGACATTGGGAACGCAACCGGGAGAGGGGGGAGGGAAATTTGGAATCCAAAGGGTGTTAAATTATATTTTATTCTTTTTTTAACTCTTTTATGTTAATCTGTATCTTATATTAAAGAGGGGAACTCGTGGAAGGGAACAGGTCGATTTTAGGGGATGGGAAAATATTTTTTAAATTGGGTTAATGATAATAATTTTAAAATTTGGGGTAAGAATTTGTTGAATCTATTTGAAAGAATTGGAATACAAGAGGGGGTGGGGAGGGGGAAGTCCTGGAAAGATGATATTGAAAATAAGGTCTTAAATTTGGATGTTTTTCTTTTTTTTGTTATATTTGAAAATCTTTAATAAATATTATTTAAAAAAAAAAATACTATTACTCTGGATTCCTTAATCCAATTGCCTCTTAAAGATCCAGACATATACATTTGATATTGTCAGAGCTGCCCCTAGGTCCCAGCTCACAGAGGACCAACGCCAGGCTGTCGTTATGTACAAAAGTCTTTATTGAGGTTCAGTTTCCATTTCAAAGCCGCAGCGCGTAGCTCTACGTCTTAAACCCTAGACCGGCGAAGTCCCATCTGAATCTCCTCCCCTCTGACACCAGTTTAAGATCCTAGCCCTGCTCCACCTTTTCCGCTGCTCTCTTCTCCTCTGGGTCCTCCTGCCCGCTGGGGCATTCCCCTTTCTGGACTCCTCTGACGCTGAGTCGCTTAGCTCCTCCCCCTGCCTCCGGCGGGCTTTAGGACCCGGTTCCCAATCCTCATTCTCTGCTGTCCCACGCTCCTGTACATTTGAACTTGCCTCTCGCGCCAACCCAGTGACCTTCCTCCTGACCGTTACACTACTTCTGTCACTGCTTCCCTCTTCCGGGATACTGGCCGGATCTGACCTCCCCTCCGTTGTCTGACTCTCCGATGGAGGCGTGGTCAGCCCTGACTCCTCTCCTCTCCCTGCTGGGGGAGACGCTACTCCCGATACCTGTGACTCTTCCCCCCCACTATGCTCTGGTGGGGAAGCTGGTCCTGATTTCCAACTGCTGCTCTGGGAGTCCCCGCTGGCCCCTTGCTTCTGGGGTGTCCCCCTTGGGACCCCCCTTGCCCTGGCCACCGGCGCCCCCTTCTGTGAATCTTCCGATTCACTGGAGAGGCTCATGGAATCTCTCGGGCCACTGTCATCTTCTCCTACGCTGCCCTCAGATTCTTCCCCTTCGCTCTCCATCTCCCCTCTTCCCTGTGCTTCTGCTCCTGAACCCCTGATAGATATGAATATATGACTATGAGCTATTGATCAGACAGTCTCTTTCACATCCCACAATAGACATCCTATGGCATGGTGCAGATTTCCGACATACAGTGGTACCTTGGGTTAAGAACTTAATTCGTTCTGGAGGTCCGTTCTTAACCTGAAACTGTTCTTAACCTGAGGTACCACTTTAGCTAATGGGGCCTCCCGCTGCTGCCACCACGCAATTTCTGTTCTTATCCTGAAGCAAAGTTCTTAACCCGAGGTACTAATTCTGGGTTAGCGGAGTCTGTAACCTGAAGCGTCTGTAAACCGAGGTACCACTGTATTATTTCAGTAGAAATTACTGCCATTGCCATCTGTGAAGCAAACGTATAAAGCTTCCCCTATAGGGGAATATGGTCCATTGTTTTGAAAAGAGTAATGTATGCCCTCTCGGATTATCACTAGGTACGCTTTGCCTTTTGTACAGACACCAAAGACTTATCAGAGTGATTATTTGAATTGCATATCTTCTGCAGCCATTCTCTTGCAAACAAAATATAGGGGAAAGCCTTGTCCTTCCTTTGCAACTTCAGAACTCTGCTCTCCTAAAATGCAGCATCAGCTTCCTGGCCAGGCATCAGCCTGAGTCTCGCCTTGCAGCAGGCCTCACCATCCGGGAGATCAGTGCTCTCCTCACAACGGTGCCTGCACATGGGGACATTGTGTGCATCTTAGCACCAAGTGCAATGCAAGAAGGAACTCCTCTCTTATAAAGTTATGCATTTTATGGGGTCTCCATTGCTGGATATCCAGAACATTTCTCTAATGAAAATAAGTATGTCCTACTCCATAATAATAATAATTGTATTATTTATACCCTGCCCATCTGACTGAGCTACCCCAGCCACTCTGGGCAGCTTCCAACACATATAAAAACATTGCAAATTAAAAAAAAACTTCCCTATACAGGGCTTCCTTCAGATGTCTTCTAAAGGTTGTCTTCTCCTTGGCTTGAGGGTTGCAGAACTCCACATCCTCCAGCATCTCTCCAATGAACCTAAGGATGTCCTTAGGAAAAGTGGGACATTCCGGGTTCTAATCAGAAACTGGGATGGCTTCTATAATTCTGGGGCTGTCCCTGGAAAATAGGGAGACTTGGAGGGTCTGGAATGGGCTGTCCAGATTGTCAATTATCATTTTCTTAGAGGCACTGCGGTCAATAGAATAAAACACTCCAAAACCAGAAAGGTGTGGTTGACAACATGGTGATTTACAGCCATGATGACTATTCATATTTATAGGTCTATCACAAGCGCATGACAGTGAGAAAAGAATGGATTCAAAGCCAGGTATCTTGAGTCCAATGGTGGCCACTAGGCAATCACTTTTTCTTCCCCAGCCTATTTGTATTTCAAAGGCTTTGTTCATAACATCTTACAATATGTTTAGATAGAAAAACTCGGTTCAAATCAGAGTGTAATATTTTATCAATTTTGCATTTTCTTTCTCAGCATCCAATTGTCCTCGCACCAACTTTTTCTCTCTCTATTGAAAGTGATTTTTGAAGATTAGGTAACCCCTGAGTCGCTGGGTACAGAGCTTGAGTACACACAGAAAGATGAATGCATACAGCTGGTTCTTTAGAGACAGGAGTGCTAGATTTAAAGGGCTGTGGGGTTTTTTGAACTGTCTTTGTGTTTCTCTTGCTGTCATTGGCTTTGTACGTTTACCCCAATGCTGTCACTGGCTTTGTATATTTTCTCATACACATGACCTTCCTCCTCCCCGACCCTCAGTACTAATTTCATAACAGCAACACATACCCAAAACATTGGGATCTGTGTTGCTGCTGAAAAGATGCATTTAACAGCCTTCTTAGCGAGTTCATCCAGCAATTTCACAGAGGAAAGCCTGCCTAATAGAATTCCCTGACCACATTTTCAAAACACATTCCTTCAGTGGCAGTTTGAAGCATATGTTTTTGATTAATTCTTGCTTCAGAAGCAAAGATTGACAGTAAAACCAAAAGCTTTGATACTTATATAAATCGCTAAGTGGTTGCACTGGAAAGTACATTTCAATTAATATGTCACATTGCATCAAGGGTGGCTTAAGGTTGCTGCTTCCTGGCTCTTTAACAGCAGCATTCAGATTTACCTTAAATCCCTTATATACAATACAATTAGCTCCTTCTCTGAATATAGAATTTAAGATCAATCAGGTTAACTAGATTTGCCAGGTGGCAACCTGGAGACTCCCCCAGCCTCTGCCCACACTTTGATTCTCCCACTCCTAGAAAGCACAGGTCTGAGCTGTTTTCCATTTGTCTCACCTCTTTCCAGTGGAAAACCTGCTCTTTACTGCGGAATTGGAGCAAACGTCAATCCATGGGAAACCCAGTTGACATTTGCTCCGATTCAGCAGTAAGGTGGGGGTTTTCCTGGGAGGAATTGGTGGAGCTTGTGGACGAGCTCCAAGTTACACCTAGATTCCTGCTCATTACAGACAGTATAGGCCACATTCTGGCAAATTTAAAGTTCACTCATGTAGGCAAAGCTCTCCTTCCTTCCTTCCTTCCTTCCTTCCTTCCTTCCTTCCTTCCTTCCTTCCTTCCTTCCCTCCTTCTTGGCACCATGTACATAACACTTCTGAGTACAAGAGGATAGCTCCTTGTCTTAAGGAGCTTACAGCATAAAATTTGACACAAGAGAAATCATAGTGCCTGGACAGCCAACACATGGCCCTCGAGATGTTGTGAACTGGACTCTAAGGACTATCAGCCCTAGATAGCACGGTCAGGAATTGAAGGAGAGTCCAACCATATCTGAACCATATCTGAACATACAAGAGAGGGCAGGGGAAGACGTGGGGGCAGAAGTATAGCCATTGTTCAGTGGTGGAGCATCTATTTTGCGTACAGAAGGTCCCACATTCAATTCTCAGCATAGGTAAGGATGGGAATGTCCCCTGCCTAAAACCCTGCAGAGCTGCTGCCAATCAGTCTCAAAAATACTGGGCTAGATGGACTGATGGTCTCACTCAGCATAAGGTAGCTTTCTATGTTCCTATGTAAGCAGGGATGCAATATGCAGTTTTTTCAGTCTTAGTTACATTATAGTAGTGCATTGAAACAAAGGGCTTGAGCCAAACATAATAAGAACCCTGCTGGTTCAGGTCAAAGGCCCATCTAGTCCAGCATCATCTTCTTACAGTCAGCAACTAGAAGCCTATGTGAAGCCTGTAAGCAGGGCTTTCCCAGCTGCTGGTTTTTAGAGATATACTGCCTCTGACACTTATTGGGTTAGATATAGGAACTTTATTCATTGTTTTCCCCATTTTTCCTTATATTGTTTCCCATGTGTGCAAAAGAAGACTGGGGTGTGCAATTCTGGTCTCAAAAACTATTGGAGGGGAGGGAGACACAGCTTGCCTAGGTTACACTGATTAAAACAAAAACAGAAAACAGAGCAAATGAGGGTCTGAGTCACAGATTTGCATTTGCAAGCAAAATGTTTAAGGACTGTTTCCTTCTCTGTGAGCCCGGCTGAACATTTCCTTCATCACTGGAGGTCCTCCTCTTGGTCCTCACCATGTCTTCCACCTGGGGCTAGGCAGGTGATGACTGAAAAAAGGACCATTTCGATCATAGTAATGTTTATATAGAATGACCTGCCCAGAGAGGCTCACCTGCCACCCACATTGTTCTTTTGTAGGCTGGGGTTCCAGCATGTTTTATCATTGGTTTTAATGTTCTTTATAGCTTTGGTGGTTTTTAGTAGTTTTTGCTTCAAATTCTGTGTTATTGCTATTGTTGCTGTTATATCCCCACTTCTCTGAATTTTGCAGTGCAGTTCTCCAGCAAACTGATAAAGAGCTGAATTTAGGACTGAAAAATGAGAAATTAAGAGATTGACAGATTCAACCATTCTTAACTACAACTGCTGCTGCTGCTACTACTACTACTACTAACAACAACAACCACATTAAACAATGATAGGGATAAAACAATGATAGGGATAACAACAGTAAATAGTTTTTTTTAAAAAAACAAAAACAAAACCATAGTAACAAAGAGATAAATATTCATGAAAGTAACTGTTACTAAAATATGGGACAAAACTAATTTTTTTACTTGGCTAATTTGACCTTAAAAAAAAAAAGACCACCCCACCTCTCAAAGGAACATTTGAGAAAGCTCTGCATTCCTCGATATTGATTTTGCTAGTTTCTGAGGGAGCTGGTGACTTCAAAGAAGACAAAGAATGGATGTCCTTGAGCAAGAGGGGAGGAAAGACATGTGTCACCCTATGCTATTGTCACCGGCACACGCAGATGACCCAGCACAGACCTTGACAGACAGGAATCACGGGTTAATATGTTACTGTTGTTGTTTTCACCAGCCTATCTTTCCCAGCAGGTGTCAGTAATGCTAACACTCATGAGACTCCAGATAAAGAAAATTGGATAAACGGCAAATGAAGGTGGCCCAAAGGTCACACAGGAGGTGGAATTAGCTGCTTGGGGCTTATCCTGTACATGCAGTCCTTATTTCCCTACAGTGTTTCAGAGGACAAATATGCATACTTAAGATTCTCAGACTGGCATTAATGGAGAAACTCTTCAGGACCCTTGTGAATCTCTCTCTCTCTCTCTCTCTCTCATGCACCCATCACTTCTAAATTAGATTAACCAAACATATTACTGCCTTCACCTGACTCAGCCAGTAAATTAGGAAACAGGCAAATATGTCAATTTAGATTTCAGTTTGCTGCATTTCCAGATCAGTTTGTGATTTTTTTAAAAAAGAAAGGTTGTGAACATTTGTCACAATTTTAGTATTTCTTCTGATATCCACATTTCTGAGTGTGAGGGAGGCAGATAATTAAGACAGGAGATAGTCTTCATGTATCATTTGTTACTTCCTCTGAGGAAACTTGTGGACAGGAGGGGTATCTGAACTGGGAGGGGTATCTAGATTGCTATGGCTGGCGCAAGAACTGGCCACTAACTTTTGTCACTGCTGGCAAGGTAGGCATGGTGGGATTCTAATAATGGATACAGTTCTGTATTTAGGACTCTGTGGAACCACTTCCAGGAGATGGTGGAAGCACAATGCCTTCCATAGCACTGAAGGCACCTTGGATAGAAAGAACTTCTCTTGCAAGTCAACAACCGCATAGCCCTGAGAACATTCCCTGGCTCAGCAAGCAAGGTTGAAGGAAACCGATCCAAACAAGCAGGACAAGAATGAACCTTTGATAGACTGAAACCTTCTTCTGCATTGACAGTAGCAGCCCCAGGTCAAAGAGAACATGCGTAATTTTATCAGGAAAGTAGGTGGCAAATTCGTCACAGCAGACAGTAGCTCAATTTCTGGGAGAAGGCAGCCTTAGACTGACAGAACAATTGATCATCTGAGTGAAACATCTCTCTGCTGGACCACTCTTTGCAACTTTCCCCACTGCTGTGTACATGCGTGTGTCTATCACTTGACTGATTCTTGCATGCGCAAATGAGCCACTACTTCCACATCACTTCACCTAGGAATGGTTCACACACTCAACTATGAGTCAAAGGTGGGGAGTAATAAAGCACTAAAGAATCAGGCAATGTGCATGCATGAGTGCCCCAGCCCAGTGACCTCTTCTACAATCTGTTGGATTCGGCCATTAATTCATACCTCTTTGTTGCCCTCCCACTTCCTAAGCCTCGGGTGCTCCATAAATTATGGAGCTCCGTGCTGGTGAAGCAGTCGAAGAATAAGCTTGGGAGCTGCTGTGTGAATGTTTAAGGTCAGCCTGATCTCTTACAGGCCCCTGCAAGAGATGCCAATCAAAAACTCCAAAGCCCATCATTTCAGACACAAAATGCATCAACCTTACTAAAGCTAAGTACTTCTTAGCTCTGGGGACACTTCTGGATACATTGCTGTTACCTGAAGCTCAAGTGGCTTTAGCTGGTGTCCCACTTACAACCCTGTCTGGATAGGTAGGGATAGCCTAACTTCTGTAGTCTATTCTCTGGTAACCTCTATGTTAGATTACTGCAATGTGTTATATACAGTGCTGTGTTTGAATATGGTTTGGCACCTACAGCTCATTAATTCAGTGGCCAGTTTTCTCAGTGGGGCAATACAAGTTGAACACCAATCCTGTCCTGACTACCAATAAGTTTCTGGACCCAATTTGAAGTGCTACTTTTGACCTATAAAGCCTGATGTGGGTGAAAACCCCAGTACCTCAAAGACCACTTCTCATATGAACCAGCCTGGCACCTGAGACCCTTTTCTGTGTGCCCTCTTGACATGCCTTCTCATTGGTGGCAGACCCAGGGATGTGTGTTGGTGCTGTGTTCTAAACCACTGAGCCATGGGCTTGCCATTTGGAAGGTTGGCTGTTCAAATTTGCATGACGGGGTGAGCTCCCGTTGCTCTGTCCCAGCTTCTGCCAACCTAGCAGTTCAAAAGCATGCCAGTGCAAGTAGATATATAGGTACCACTATGGCAGGAAGGTAAACGGTGTTTCTGTGCACTCTGGCACTTGTCACAGTGTCCCATTGTGCCAGAAGCGATTTAGTCATGCTGGCCACATGACCCAGAAAGCTGTCTGTGGACAAACGCCGGCTCCCTCGACCTGAAGTGAGATGAATGCCACACCCCATAGTCGCCTTTGACTAGACATAACCATCTAGGGGTCCTTTACCTTTACCTACACCCCCAGGGAGGCGTGCTGGGAGCATCACAATCTGTTTTAGGCACCAGGCAGCAGCATTCTCATTCATCCAAGCCTTTGAATTGCCATTATCACCCACTTTTAGTGGGGTGGGGGGGAGCTGGATTTGTGTTACACCCACCCACCCACCTTGCATAGTTTTGGTTATTTTAGTCTTGTTTTTGGTGTTCATTTTTTGTAAGTCACTTTGAGTCTCTTTCTTTCTTTTTTTAACCACTAATAAATATAATATAACATAATTAAGATAAACAATATAATATAATATAAGATTATAAAAAATAATAATAAATGAATCCGGGGACACTTTTCAACTTCAGTTGAAGGGGATGGATTTTGTCAGGGGGCTGATTTGTAAATACAGGGACTGTCCCCAGGAAATGGGGACATCTGGTAACCTTAATATAATACAAAGCTAAGCAGATCTGGAACTGGGCAATCCTTCCATGGAGACAGGCCCACCCCATGCAGACCCTTACATATGTCACCTTGGGTTCCTTAGTGGAAGACAATACTTAAATGTACTAAATCACACCAGTGGGGAATCTCTCTAGACAGTTCTGGAATCCATTTGGTTCCATGAGTTTCCTGAGATGGGCCAACTATAAAGAGCAGCTATGTATGTTTTACAATCCCTAAGAAGATTTTATTATGGAACTATAGAATAGTAGCATATATTCTTTTTAAAGGCCAACCGCATCCGAACCCCTTGCTTACATTTAGGCACAAAATAAGTGACAGATTGGTTGTATTGTTAAAATTATTATTTATCTTATTGCTTTCTCACAAAGCTTTTTTTAAAAAAACAAAAAAATCACTACATGCAGCAAATCCTGTATGGATATTTCCAAGCACCAGATAAGGAGTGTATGTGTCTACACATGTATGCACATTTGAAGAAGATGGTTCCTTCGGCATTTTCCCATTGGTATATTAAATAGTGATATATGAGAGCTATGAAAAATGAAAGTTGGCAGAAGCAGTCAAAGCCAAAGAAATCTCCACAGGAGCTTGGATACCAAGCACAATTTTTCTATAAGTGATGAATGCAAACCAGTGTTCTCTTTGAATGCTCAGCTTTGAAAAATGCATACTTGGGAGTCTTAAAATGCTTCGTGCATGAAATATACCTTTCCCCCTTATTTTATTTTTAAAAAATTATACAACAAGCTTTTAAGCATCTGTTTAAGTTTTCCTTCCCATCATGAAATGTATTAATAGTGTTCATGTCTGTGTAAGAGTCCTGGGATCATTAATAGTTGAAGTGCTGAAAAGCAAGAAGAAAATGAAGAAGAGGGATGGAGGGAGAAAAACCATTTTCAAATGCCCTCTCTCCACAGTCAGCCATTTTGGTTAGCTAGCAGAGGCAAGAACTACTGTCATAAGCGAAGGAAGTCCAACCAGCTTCTATTCTCCTGTCCCTTTAATGTCTCCCCCCCCCCAAAGATTGGCACAACGTGTGGGAAAAACTATTCAAACATATGATTGTCCCTGCTACCATGGGTGGACTCATCAATGAAAAGGAGCACTTCTAAGTATTCCTGTAGTACAATAGGGGATAAGTGGACACCATGGCTCTGTTCAAAGAATACATGATTCATAAAGTGTGCAGCCGATTGAGATCCTGGCGCATTCCACCCCCTGCAACAAAAAGGGGAGAACCACCAACACTCTGGAACATAGGTGGTATGAAAAATACAGGGCTCTGCAAGAAGCTATAGGGCATGCACCAATGGCAAACCAGGTAACATGTTGTCCCCAAAACTTCTGCAGGTATAAACAGTATTAAAAGCAGGATAGCGCATTTCTGCCCTGTTACCTTCATGAGTCCAAATCATTATGAATGCACAATCAAATGGCTGCCCACAGAAAATAGGTCAAATGCCTGTTTGCTTCTTTTAATGTACAATAATAGTATGGGGAAATTGTCTTAGAATATAGAAAGTACAAAAGTTGAACCACAGGAAGAATTATCTTATCTGCACAGGTCAAGGGGAGAAATTTCAGTAATGTGTCCCCCCCCCCCCCAATTGCTTATTCTTTTCTTCTAATTCAGACCTCTTGGAGAACACTGAGGTGGCTGAAAAAAATCTATCATGAAATGCTATTTTGTCTCACTGGAAAAGAGTATGAGCAAACTGACCCCTTTCATAGGTCAACTGTATTTTATTTTATTTTCTTTATTGCACTGGATGTACACTACAGTTTAAGTTTCAGCTTTATAGACTGCTTTGGGATTATCACGGGAGGAAAAATCTGTTTCTATAAAAAGGCATTATAACCTTTATGGGATGACTATGAGCATTCTGGCTTTGGGAACCGCTATTTGCAAGTTACAGGACAGAAGGGAAATAACTCTGAAATTACAGGAAATCTGACACCGGAAATTTTAGCTCTAATAAAAAGCCTTAACATCCTATGGTAGATTCCATTCTGCGGACTTTAGGAGGAGAGAAGAGACATGCTAAGCTGCTTTAGATCGTTTGATATATCAATCTAAAAAGATGTAATGCATTCAAGTCGCGTTTCCAGAAGATGATCTAATGTATTCATCTTTCTTGGTACTTTCTATTACAAATTAATAACAGTATCCCACCGTTGATCTCAGATCAGATTCAATATCTGAGATAAAAGAATTAGAGTGAATTGTTTGTGAATGGGTACAGTTTACAGGGATTATTTCTTTGATCTGAATTTACTTCCCTTTATTACAATGAGCATCTTGCAGGGAAATTGGCACCAATTGGTAAACACTGCAGATATGACTTAGAACTTCATAGAGTGCAGTCAAGGCAGGCTCATCCTTTGAAGACAACTTTTTAAACATGCCTCAGGTTAAATTTAATGAGGTGGCACATAGTTAGACTGAAACAGCTTATGCATCTTCTCAGTTTTACAGTAAAGAGCTGCAATGTGTGCACGCAGACACACATTAGACCTAGTCAGACCTTTGGTCCAACTAGGCAAATATGGTCTTCTCTAACTAGCAGCAGTTGTCTGTGATCTCATGGAAAGCTCTTACCCAGTCCTCCTACCTGAGGTACATTTAACTACTGTTGTTGTAGTTACAGGAGTTAGACTGTTGTTGTTGCTGCGGCAACTAGACTGGTGACTGGGAGTGGCCACCGAGACCATATAACACCTGTCTTGAAAGACCTACATTGGCTCCCAGTATGTTTCCGAGCACAATTCAAAGTGTTGGTGCTGTCCTTTAAAGCCCTAAACGGCCTGAAGCAGTGTCTCCACCCCCATCATTCTGCCCAGACACTGAGGTCCAGCGCCGAGGGCCTTCTGGCGGTTCCCTCACAGCGAGAAACCAAGTTACAGGGAACCAGGCAGAGGGCCTTCTCGGTAGTGACACCTGCCCTGTGGAACGCCCTCCCACCAGATGTCAAAGAGAAAAACAACTACCAGATTTTTACCTGAAGGCAGCCCTGTTTAGGGAAGCTTTTAATGTTTAATAGACTATTGTCTATTAAACAAGGGTGAAAGAGGAGAGCGCAAAATATGGTCTGAAGCTCAACATCAAAAAAACGAAGATCATGGCCACTGGGCCCATCACCTTCTGGCAAATAGAAGGGGAAGAAATGGAGGCAGTGAGAGATTTTACTTTCTTGGGCTCCATGATCACTGCAGATGGTGACAGCAGTCACGAAATTAAAAGACGCCTGCTCCTTGGGAAAAAGGCGATGGCAAACCTAGACAACATCTTAAAAAGCAGAGACATCACCTTGCCAACAAAGGTCCGTATAGTAAAAGCCATGGTTTTCCCAGTAGTGATGTATGGAAGTGAGAGCTGGACCATAAAGAAGGCTGATCGCCGAAGAATTGATGCTTTTGAACTGTGGTGCTGGAGGAGACTCTTGAGAGTCCCATGGACTGCAAGAAGATCAAACGTATCCATTCTTAAGGAAATCAGCCCTGAGTGCTCACTGGAAGGACAGATCGTGAAGCTGAGGCTCCAATACTTTGGCCACCTCATGAGAAGAGAAGACTCTCTGGAAAAGACCCTGATGTTGGGAAAGATTGAGGGCACAAGAAGAAGGGGACGACAGAGGACACGATGGTTAGACAGCGTTCTCGAAGCTACAAACATGAGTCTAACCAAACTGCGGGAGGCAGTGGAAGATAGGAGTGCCTGGCGTGCTCTGCTCCATGGGGTCACGAATAGTCGGACACGACTAAACAACTAAACAAACAACAGACTATTGTATTTTAATATTTTGTTGGAAGCCACCCAGCGTGGCTGGGGAAACCCAGCCAAATGGGTGGGGTATAAATAAATTATTATTATTATTATTATTATTATTATTATTAGAAATTATACATGGAGGTATGCAAACCATGTGCCCTCCTTTGAGCTATGGGTCTATCTCTCGCATGTAGACACATAGTACACACACAGAGATGCACACACACCTACCTCTCAACGATCTTCAGAAGTTATCAAAATAAGAAAAAGTGAGAGACAATGCCAGAATAGGGCTAATAGTCACCTTGGTGCAATATCAGCTTCAGGCACTTTCTCCATAGGAATGGGAACTCTCTGGGTGTTCCAGTGACTCCAACTCTCACCAGCTCCATCCAGCATGCCAGCTGGAGAGGGATGATGGGTGTTACAGTCCAACCTCATCTAGAAGCCTATAGGTGTCCCATTCCCATTTTAGGTTATGACATACTCTGTCCTTTGCAGAAAATAGATCCATAAAGCAATGGCTTATTTTATTCAAAGGACCCTTATTGTGCATCCTCTAATTCCACTCCCGCCCCCTCGTGCGCATCAGTGTGTCATTGATAATTAAGTATCCTCCCATAGCCACCTTCTGCTGAAACCATACATGCCTCCCTAGCCCATCACTCTGAAGAATCTCACTAGCTTCAGCTTAAATGCAGTATCAGTAACTGAAGAATGTTACACTGGACCAAGGTGATGACATGGAATTTCTCTGAACATGGGAGAAAAATGTCCCTGTCTCTTGCCCTGTTACCTAGCTTTGGATGAAAATGGAAAGAAGTAGACAGCAGAAGGACTTATGGGCAACCCTACAAATAGTAGCAAAAGGCTGGTAGGAGTAAGGAGGAGCCAGACAACAAGAAATGTGTAGGAACATACCCTCCCCTCCACACACACTTTTACCATTCCCTCACACACCTTAGTGACATCAGGGTCTGAGGAAGCAGTTTAATGTAGCTCTCTCTTCATTTGTTTCCATGACTGAAGACCATTTTCTTTGTCCAATAGAAGTCAAACAAACAACCAACCAGGTTCTGCCATTAGTTCAGTAATGGGGGTGCCTCATATTCAGTCACTATACAAGTTGGTTGGATACATCTGGAGCCATTGCTAAAGGCCAGGTGATGAAAGTTCAGGAATAAGACATAATGCATTAAAAAACTTAAGGTGCATATGCACATACTTGGAGCTGGCAAATACCTCATTCTGAATTGTACAGTGTATTTGATATCCGATGTTTAAGTTTGCTGCAGTAGAAGCATTTCACCCAGATTTCCCACCCAATGTTGAGCGTACAAGACCACCCCCTGGATATCTGACTGTGTAAAGGCAGTTAAAGCATAAACTGGAATTAAGTGGTTACACCTTTCAGCAATTGTTGTTGTTGCTGAAGCAAAAGGCTGCCAAGGATCTACATAGCACTTCTTTTCTGTGCTCACAGACATACCTGTGCCTTACAAGGACACAATCAGACAGCCCAGCAAAAAGAAGAAGAAGAAAAGATTTTGTTTAGCCAAGCCCTTAGAAGCATACCACATAGAATCAGTTCTTTTGGTTGCTATTATGCTTTAAGGGCATAATTGCACTTTTAACTCTTGTTCATTGTTCAAATTAAGAAGCATAGCCCATTGAATGTATGGTTGTGTACTGAATGTATCCCTAGAGGTAGGTGGCTTGACATCTCTCAAGTAGCCATTAGCAGGGAACTACTGTGCGTCATTACAGAAAGATGGAGCCATTGGCAGCGGTTGCCATACTACTCAACTTGGCATGCTAGGTGAGTTTACATGATCATGGATATTGTACAGAGATCCCATAAGAACTCCTTCTACTTAAAAATGAGCAGAGCATGATCCATGGGAATGCCTCTATTCCCTTCAATATAGAGATTAGGAATGCAATCATAAACAGAAGCAATCATGGAAGCACTGCAGGGATTTCTCACTTTCTGGCACCCCTTTCCTGAAAAAAACAAATAAATGATGGCATAAACTTCCCCTGGTATTAAGAGGGGGTAAATTCTCTATCATAGAATAGTAGAATCACAGAGTTGGGGAGGACCCAAAGGGTCATCTAGTCCTAATCACTGCAGTGCAATGCAGTCCCATAAATTCATGCACAATAACTTTAGAAAGGGTATATGATTAATCTTTCTAAGAACTTCAGGGACATTCTACACATGCCATTAAGCTTTAGAGATAGATAGTCAAAATGTGTTGTTGTTTTTAAGTGGAATAAATTATTCCAAATAAGGACAAATGCACGATTTACACCAATTAGAGAATTTACATGTCTTCGTAATGAATTTTGATAGCCTAGGTGAAAAAGCTTGGCTATTATCTGGGTGCTACCATTCCCTGTTCATTCAGAGGTGAAAATGCCTAATAAACGAAGGACCCAGATGTCTTCCCCACCAGGCCACCTGCCTAGCCTATCCACAACATCACTAAATATCAAATTAAACAGCACTATGGTATCCTTAGAATATAGTAAAAAAGAAAAAGAAAAAGAAACGACCTCAGCTTTACACTGTAATAGATTCTGACTTGTTTTTATAACATCTCTCCCAAGGGACTATAGATTGAATCCACAATGAATGAAAATCATTGTATCTAGACACATCCTTATATCTAGACACATCTGCAGTAAGGCACATCTGTAACCGAGCAAGACATAAAAACATTTAACTGGTGAGTGGTGGAAGATATAAAGTATAACCAGGTTAAGGTACCAATTTGGAACAGAGAGATACAGATAAAGTTTTGATGTGTGACACAGCTGCATGGCAAGTGTGTGCATATGTGTGCTTGCAATTTCTATTTTTTTCAAAAAGGAGGGAGTTTCTTTTTTTAAAAAAAGCTATTTTGTATAATGTATTCTATTTTGCTAGTCGTAAGGAAGAGCAAGGATGGCAAATGTGACCCACAAGCATCAGGAAACAGTAACAGAATTATATGCTGTATGTAATGAATGGCAGAAGACGTCTCTTGCCTACCTAGACTAATTTATCAGACTTGTATTAAGAGGCAGTAACTGCAGCAGTGGGGCAGTTGCAAACCATAAAAATAATCAGCTCGGCAGATCCCCCAAATGCTGCCCAGACGTTGCTGCGTAAGTGCTCCTAATAAGTCACAATTGTCATTACCGTGCTTAAGGGTAATGTGCTATAGTTAGCTGCTTAACCTTAGTCTATTTTTTATCTGCACAGTTGACAATAGTTTGTACTCATTAGGATGGTCTGCTTGTTTGGTAACATAATCTCTCTCTTTGTTAACATGAAAGAGAGAGGAAGACCTTGAAGTAGGAGGAGAAGAAAATGAAATGTCCCCAGGTCTCCTCTTTTCTATCAAGAGCTGGGGGAGAGAAAGCGGTCTTGATAAATGATTGAGAAGCTTAGTTTTTATAGGCTAGGTCCATATGAAATATCTATCCTGTTTCCATATGCTCCTTGCATAATCAGAAACATGAACAAAAAAACTTAGACATCTCTTCCTTTCCCCCACACCGCAACAAAGTTCTCTGGTCATTCATTAAGCTCTTAGCTTCATCTGCTTCTTCTTGACCCCAGCAAGCAAGTAAAAAACTAGCTTTTCTGGTTTCATTCAAGGTTTTGTATACAGTATCTTGAAAACAATTTTGGGGAAATGTGTTGACCTTTCCCTCAGCAATTATGAGTCATATTTGTCTATGAAGGGCTTATAAATAAACATAAGTACTTCTGTTATTTTTACAAAATGTTTGTGGTGGGTTGTTGTTGTGGTTTTTTTAAAAAAATGAAATTGAAACTAAAGCAGGGTGTCTTGTATACTCAAATGTGACTCATTTTTAGAAATTTTTAGAGTGTCATACCACCCTGAAGTAGCGATAAGTTGTGCAGAGAAGGTAGTGTAATATTGGTCACCTGCCTTCTAAACACTGAGCATCACTGCTGGTTCCTGAGAAAGGGGGGAGCAGCAGGAGGCCCATTGTGGTACAGTGGCAGAGTCAATCCAATGCTCCTGTGGTGCATCACACTAAAATCCCCTCTCAGGAACCAGCAGTTGCACCTGCTATTCAGCACTGAAAGTGGGATTTCCACCTCAGTGCCATCATGAACGCCTAATAGAAATGAAATCTGGAGGGGACCAAAGTCCATCTGTCCAACAATTTGGTGTCGAAGGCAACGAAAAGTCCACAGTATTATGAATCAGGGAAAGAGGAATAGACCACGGCATGGTCATTATGATGTTTTTAAACTGCACCTTTTAGGTGTTTTACCCACACCAGAGAGACTGAATTTAAATCTGTGGACCATCATTCCAAAGAAACATGCAGAGGACTGGGATGTTAGCTGCACCTGACAATACCTGTCCACCTGTTCAACCCCAGGTTGCTTTCTCTGACTACACATAACTGTATGAGTTTTCAAAAGAGGTCAATTTCTTTAAAATGAGATACTCCAGGCCTTGAGCAAGGTCTGTTATTTAAGGCAGCAGAATGGTTCTCGGGTGCTCTTCGGAAGGCTTCAGCAATCAGAAGCTTAAAATAGTATTTTCCCCAAGATGTTCATTCCAAAGCTGAATGCGCCAATCCCTTCTTTAATTCTGTTCTATGCTCATATCTGTTAAGTATTTCCCCTTGGGCTCTTATTGTATCTCTCTCCACCCACTCTGTTTTATTTTCATTAGGTCATGTCTATTCCACTTGCCTGTGACTTTAAGAGCTCCAATTGCTCTGTTGGCCCATTCAGTAACTAATGTGGCTGACATTATGCTATGTAACTATCTTATCTCTTTAACAATTCTGAAGCTCTGAAAAAGAATGCAGTTGTGGCTTCTCCTGCCTGCCACATTGCAAAGGAGAATTCTGTGTCTATCAGCAGGAAGGAAGGAAGGAAGGGATTCATGGTGATGGGAAAGGAGGAAGAGAAGAAGTCATGGCTGCATCACTCTTCTTCAGAGCTGGGAAGCTATTAAAGGTCACCCCCTGCAATGGGACCTGGCAACCTTCTGTTAAACCATTTTCTCCCTGCTGAGTGTTCATATTTACCTTTCATTCTCTGAAAGGAGTACCACTTCAAGATCTCCAGAGAGTAAGCAGACTATGAATGGAAATAATAAAATAATAATAAATAGTGATGGCCATCAATTTAACCCCATTTCAAAAGGAGCTGAGATACATCCACAGAGGATAAGGATGTTGATCACTACTCATCACACATCTGGCTATTTTACCTCCACTTTCAGAGATAGTATGCCTCCAAATACCAGTTGCTGCGAATCTCATGAGTGTTACTGAACTCATAACTTGCTTGTGGATTTTCTACAGGCGTCTGACTAGCTACTATGAAAACAAAAATACTGGACTAGTTAGGCCTTTGGTGTGATCCACCAGATCTCTTCTTCTGTTCTTGTAGGCTGCAGAAGCAAGGAGCAAATCTTGTGAATCCCATTTGCACCTTTTTATTAGGTCTTGACTGCCATCTTAAGGGCAAAGGGGAATAAAAACAATGAAAAACAATGTGCATTGAATTTTAGACGTTTTGTTGTTTAGGGCTGTTGGTGGGAGTTTGGCATGCTATGCAAATGGAATGTGGAGTCCTACATGAGACTGGAAAAAACCCATAATGTGACAAGCACCATCTTGCAAAGATGGAGGAGCTCCTCCTTTTCAGAATGATTCTGTACAAGAGCCTGGATCCCTTGAATGGATCAGAAATGGACATGTGTTTGCATATGAGTGAAAAGGGGGCTGGGAAGGAGACACAGGCACAGCCTCCCCAAATGGAACTGGGACAAAATAAAAACAGATGGTCTGGCAGCTCATATAGTTTGTCTTTAGCTCAACACAATCTGAAAAAAATGTGTCATACTTTAATATCTTGAGGTCCCAGGATGTGAGACATGTCCCCAGTTTCAGTTCCTGGCATCTCCAGTTAAAAAAAGGATCATGTCACAGATTATACAACAGGCCTCTGCATGAGTTTCTAGAGCATTGTTACCTACCTACGTAAGTGCTAAATGACTAAATTGTTTGACTTGGGAAGATGCATATTCTTACATTGAAGGCTCCAGATCTCCTGCACCGGTGTCCTCCATGTTGCTCTCTGTTTCAATTTTGATTCAGTGCTTATCTTTTCAGCATTAGGGTTGCATTCCCTTTGGGGGCGGGGGAGCCTCATGCCAATGGTAGGCATAGCCAGAGACAAAGTTAGATGGAGCACCAAATGTAATGGTAGGAGCACCAAATGTAATGGTAGGCTAGTTTCTATACACACTCACACAACCCCTCTCCTTCTTCCATACAGACAAGCAAGAGGCATTATCAGAGTTCAAAGATGCAGTGCCACCAGGCAAAAACACTCACGGAAGGAGAGCCAGTGAAAGGTGTGGCCTGATTGGGGGGTGGTATGGAGGACATATTGCCTGGAAATAACCCTAAGGGCTGCATAGAGAAGCCTGAAGGCCTGCACTGAGCCCCCAAGTCTAAGGTTTCTCACCCTTGCCCTATTGTGAACTTAAGTTTTCAGAATTTGGTTGAAAATAGGAAAGCGACATTCCTGATTGGGTAGCTACTAGCATGCTTACACACAAGCAAGAGCATTTCTACATTTGGTAAAAGTCGTGGGTGGCTGAAAAATAAAATTCAGTAGGCCCCATCCCCAAACAAGCCAGTTCTCCACAGTTCATCCCATTACATTCAGTGAGACTCTTTTGTGGCTAATAACTGCTGCATTGTCCCAAATAGAAATAATGCCGTAATCAGTTCTTGGTCCTAAAATTGGATATACACATCTAGGGCATAGCCTCAGGTCTTCTTTATTGCATGAGTGAGACGAGACCAAATGATATGATCCCAGTTCAGGTACCACAAGCCTTGGAGATGACGGCCTGCTATTACAGTATTTCCCTAGTACTTGCAATCCCTGGGCTGGAAGGAGAAGGCTCAGGCTACTGCTCACCTGCTTTCTGAAATCGAGGTTCCTTCCCCCCCCCCTTCCCTCCAGTAATTGAAAATGAAGCTGTAGTGCATGAACATGTCACAGTGGCTCCTCAGAAAATTAAAAAAGATAAGGCTCTGCTACATTTTTGAGAAAGGATAAGATACTAGGCACATTTTGATATTCAGTGCCTGAATAATAATAATAAAAATATTTTCTGAATAGAAAGAGTTAGTCTTAGGAATTACATTCTGTGCAGTGATGCGTGCTTAAGCAATCATTATGGGGGTTTTTTTTAAGAGAGAGAGAGTTATTCAAAGCCACAGTCTACCAAGAACATCTCCTGCACCAGCTCCATTGAAATGAAGAGTTGGCAGAGTAAAGAAGCCTGAGTTCTTCTGCAGCATCAACAGTCAGTACACCAATTTCTATCTTCCACCAGCAGTTCTTCATGGTTACACTTGCCCTGTTCAGCATCTGTGTGCAATGGCAATCATGGGACAAAAAGCAGGGACGCACTGTCAATCCACCCCCTCCCTTCTCCTCCCCCCCCCCATCCATCCATAAGCTGAAAGTCAAATTTCTGGGGAGGAATAGAACTTCCTGTAGGCTGCCCATGCAGTTGAGTACCATGATTATGCAGCATTCTAAATTGTGCATGCAGAAGTCTCCCTGCCTCAGAATGTGACCTTCCGTAAGAAGAGCCTGCTGGATCAAGGCAATGCCCCATCTAGTCCAGCATCCTGTTCTCACAGGAAACCCACAAGCAGGACTTGAGTGCAACTTGAACTCAAGGAGGTCTCCAGCTCACAGAGGTCTGGAAACAAGAAGGGACCGTGCAAGAGGGGAGACAGGACTTGGCAGAGCACTCTCCCCACCCCCACGCTCTTCCAAACATAATTGCTCTAGTGTGTAGACACTGAAACACCAGATCTATTGACCATACACCTGGGCAAGAATGTGTTCCTGCAAGGGCATTGACTTGGAGCCAGCCACCAAAAGACACCCCACCTGCCTAGTGAAGGAGCACTCTTTTATGCCCATTGTCTGGTCATCACAGCTGCGGCACCATCAGTGGAGGGGTGCTTGAAACCTCTGCAACATAGACATAAGTCAATGGCAAGTTAGCAAAGTTATGGCATGCTTTGTGGTTTCCTGGGGTGGCCGTGAGATCCATCCATATGAAAGTTCAGTATCTGCTTGGCCCGTTGCTTTGGTCTCTTTGTTTGGTTGCAGAGATAAGCGGGACTGTGGGATTTTAGTCACTTCACAGCTTTCTCTTGTGATTGAAATGGCATTGAGCAGGAGTTATGAGTAGCATCTCCACCAGGGAGAGAGAAATAGGCAGACAGTTCAACATAATGCATTCCCCTCTCCCGGGCAGCTGCTTTAGATATATACTTGAAGGTCTTGAGCATGGGTGGCCTGGTGTACTAGAAAGCCACTGTTGGAGAAGATAGTAAGATGCAGAAAATGACTGTATCAGATGCATGTAATCTGTAAATTCCACATTCCAGCTATAAACTCAACAGACGTGGGTGGCAGACATGAAGGCAGACAGCTCAGTGCAGCTTCCGCTGGCCACCTTGAGGCAGTAGGGGCTCAGTGCTTACCAAGGAGGAGGGAGGTTTCAAGAGCCCTCTGTGCTGCTCTGATGAGGAAAGCCCTGTTGACCTGACCTGCCTTAGGCTCTTCAAAGAAACAGATGAGACACATAAGTGAAAAAAGATACAGTGAAGGTGACATGTTCCTGTACCTTATTAATTCCTAGTGCCAAACTATGTCAATGTATAGCCATGCAGCCCTCATAGTTGTGGGGCAGGAGAGCGGGAGGAGATAGGCAGTTTATTCAGGAGACAAGCCTGCAGTTTGTCTTTATTTCCATATCTGGAAAACAGAGATAATAATATTGATCTCAAGGGACAACGGCGAAAATTAGATACTTTCAGAACACAAGCCATTTCTGTGAGTGCTTAATCCAGGATTACCCTTTGTTTATACGAAACTGTCCAGGTTTTATGCAGATTGGTTCAACCTATGCAAATTGGAGAGGAAGTGAGGGGACATGAGGTCCCTTGAGGTCACACCAGAAAAACATTGTCATTGCAGTCCAGCAGAGTTGCAGGATTATCAGCCGGTAATCAGATTCGGAAGCCAGCAACCAGATTGGCCAAGGAGTCTCCTTGCATTCTAATGAGCATTTGATTAATAGCTGTCCCCTACATAACATCATCAATCATCACTGACCAAAGCAAAAGTGGAAGTGGGACCCCTGCTTCCTGAGAAAACAGAACGCTTCTTGAGTTTGGATCTTCCGATACGGCGGAAGGTGCAGAGAGTAGAGACGAGCAGGGTTGGTATTAAAGGACATTAAGAATTCACTTCCACTGCTCTGATTGGTAATTAAGTGACTCATCTAGTGGTCGACAGTCCTGTATGCTTCCCCAGGCAGTTGTTAGTTCTTCGAAAACCACTCCTGACAAAATGAGGTTTGCCCTTGGTACACAGATAATGAGAGTGTGCTTGACAGGTGTGGCGCGATTAGAAAATTTCTACACGAGGCTCATTCCGCTAGCCACTCTACAGTAAACAGACTCATTAGAACTTGCTGGTCCCTAGAGGCAAAGCATGTTTGACATTATTAATTGGCTTTTCTGTATAAGGAGTCAAATAGATGAAAAGGTTTATCAAGCTGAAATAATTAATTTTGCCTGAATTCGCTGACAGTTCAGTTCTCCTGCAAAAGACCATTTTAAGAGGCATTCTCCCCCACCTCTCTTTATTCTCTCAAATTTCAAAGTTCAAAAGGCATAATAGTGGTAAAAGTGGAGCTTTTTAGTAAATTATAATTAAAGGGAATTTAATTAACTTAGAAAGAGGGAGAAAAGAAAGGGAGCTTTCCCTATCTGAGCCCATACAGAGGTCTAGATGGTAAAACATATCATGGCTTAATAATGCATTAATTTTAATCTAATCGAAGTATAATAAAAGAGGTAATTATGTTTAAAAATGATCAAGCTGCAATATTGGTATAGTTAAAACACTTAATATGTAAGTAACAGAGCTTTTAGTTAGCCAAAGTTGTAATTGTTGCCCTCAGATTTTGCTTAGTTAATGAAGGATCTCACATTCAGAAGATTAATTGAATAAATAATTGTAATAACCCGTGGTGAAACTGATTATCAAGCTTCAGTTCCATGGTGAGGGGTTGGAGGTCGGGGGAATCCAAGTCTTACTCTCTCCCCACCCAAACAAGTTTCTTCCTTTTGAAAAGAACAGAGCATGTCAGATACAAGCACCATTTTGGAAATGGTGGCTGACTCTTTCGTAAAGTGAAAGTAGCTCTCTGCAGCAGCACAAAAAGTACATTTCAGATAGTCACAGCTTGCTTATATGATGCCAACACCTCCTTACAGCCCCTGCCATTTTACAGGAGGAGGAAGGAATGTAGGTGACGGACCACGTCAGACCCTCCTTTCATAAAGTGGGCTTCCACCAAGGTCTGTGGCCATAGACACGAGAACTCCATCCACACCACATGTTTGGCTTGGAAATTGTGTTTGGGTGGTTCTTCCCAGGGAGCCAGATTTCACCCCAAGATGTCCAGTTGCTGATCCATTTCAATTGCCTCCTGTTCTTTTCCCCTCATGTAACAAGGTCACCTTCCACCAGTTCTGCACTATGCAACAGCTTCCATGTAACATGAAAGGCAATCATGTCAGGTAATCAATGCTGGTAGGAGGGTTCACTTCAGATTTTGGGAGCAGCAACAAACACCTCCACTGTACCTAACAACAGGATATTTTTGGTCATGGGTACATAGGAAGCTGCCTTATGCTGAGTCCTTGGGTCCATGTAAATCAGTGTTGTCTACCCGGATGCCAGGGGTGGATTAAGTGCATACACACTGGGCACTGAGCCAAGGGGTGCCAGTTAGCAAGGTGCTGGGCTTTGGGAAGGAGGCGTGAGGCTCTGCACGGTCTTAGAGTCCTTCCCAAAACCTTGTTAGCACTTTGCCAGCTTTGGGAAGGAGATGGGAGGGCCCTAGGACCATGTCAGAGCCTTCACGCCCCCTTCCCAAAGCCAGGCACCTCCTTATGTGCCTTCAGGAAGAGGGCATGAGGGCTGGGGGGGGGGGATTTTGACCTTGCAAAGGGTGCCATAGTACCCAAGCATACCTTCCAACATTTATCAAATGAAAATAGGGATATCCTATTCAGTTGTTGTTGTTGTTGTTGTTGTTGTTGTTGTTGTTCTTCTTCTTCTTCTTCTTCTTCTTCTTCTTCTTCTTCTTCTTCTTCTTCTTGTTTTTGTTTTACTTGTTGTTGTCTTACTATTTATACCCGTGAGGCTAGTTTGCCCCAGCCCCTCTAGGCAGCTTACAATATATTGTTGTTGTTTAGTCATTTAGTCATGACCCCATGGACCAGAGCATGCCAGGCACTCCTGTCTGCCACTGCCTCCCACAGTTTGGTCAAACTCATGCTAGTAGCTTTGAGAACACTGTCCAACCATCTTGTCCTCTGTTGTCCCCTTCTCCTAGTGCCCTCAATCTTCCCAGCATCAGGGTCTTTTCCAGGGAGTCTTCTCTTCTCATGAGGTGGCCAAAGTATTGGAGCCTCAGCTTCAGGATCTGTCCTTCCAGTGAGCACTTAGGGCTAATTTCCTTCAGAATGGATAGGTTTGATTTTCTTGCAGTCCATGGGACTCTCAAGAATCTCCTCCAGCACCATAATTCAAAAGCATCAATTATTTGGCAATCAGCCTTCTTTATGGTTACAACATATATAAAAACATAATAAAACATTAAACATTTAAAAAGCTTCCCTATACAGGGTTGCCTTCAGATGGCTCGGGGGATGGGTGTCATATAACTCCACACCCTCTAACATTTCTCTGACGAAAACAGGGAAGTCCTAAGGAAAGGCAGGACATTCCGGGATCAAATCAGAAATCGGAATGGCTTCTGAAAATCTGGGACTGCCCCTGGAAAATAGGGACACCTGGAGGGTCTGCCCAAGTCCGCCACCGCTGACGCAGCAGCTTGCCAGGGTTTCAGACAGGGTCCTCAGTCCTACTTGGAAATGCTGAGGATATAACCTGGGGCCTCCCGCAGGCTAAAGCAACACTCTACCACTGAGCTATGGCCCCTTTCCCTATTAAAGTGGCTTGTTTTGTTTGCTTTTTAAAAAGAACAACAGAGTTTACAGCCTTGAAATTTCAGTCAGTTCTGACTGCAATGCCAGAAGTCACTTGTTTCCTTCAGACAGAGAGAGAGAGAGAGAGGAAGAGCTTGGAAGTAAATTCTTTAATGCCTTATCATTTTTATATATCCTTTGCTGCACTTGCTTGGCCTTCTTGCATTTGAGATTTAGAAGATGGCGATTTTGCCAGTTTGCTCTGTGTGTGTGCGCGCGCATGAGTGTATATGTATGTGCAGGTGTGACAGTTCTTTGAACCAAAACAGTGTAACAGTTCCCTAGTTAATGGGCTATCGCTGGTGAAGCAGCTGTAGATCGGGTTTTATTTTAACTGTGATTCCATTTTATCTCATAGCACCGGCTCAAACAACTTGAAACGATGCCTTAGCAGTAGGAGAGCTTTATACCTTTAAGCATGGAAGTCACTCATTAAATGTACTTATTAAGCATGGGAGCATCACATGTACTTTGTAGCTAAGAGCCTTTGTGTGCCTGCCTGGATTCTGACAATGAGGACAGCCTGCTTGAAAGGCAGGGATGCAAGTCGGGTCCCCAGGACTCCACAAGCAAATGGATAAGAAAACTAGAACGTGGAATTTTAGAAACATCACACTTATTTCCAGCAGTGGTGGCAACATTTATGCAAAATTCAACATTTAGAGCCCTGTGCTGTCATGCCTTAAAGTGCAGACATGTAAGAAACTATGGGAATTAGCAGGCTGAGTGGGTTGGAAGGGGAGAACATTAAAACTGAGTGTGTCTCCCAATATCAACCATCCCAGGTCCTACAATTTGCAAAGGGAATCCTGTTGGTGGTGCCATCGCTGGCCCATTACCTATTGGTGGTAACCCATTGCCAGGGCCTTTTTGGGGAAGAATACCCTCCGTGTCTCCTTCATTGTTAACTTTCAGGAGGAACTTTAAAGCATTCCTGTTTGTTCAGGCATTTCTTGGCCAAAGGATACTATTCCTGGCAAACATGAAATATAGAAGGTCATATGATTATTTTTCAAATGATTTTAGGTGCTCTTCATTTTTTTTAAAAAAAGTTTTAGCTATTTTTAATTGTTTTAAAATGGCTTAAGATGTTTCTATTTCATTTTTAATTGTATCGCTTTACCCTTTAGCATTTACGGCCCTGGGTTCCTTTGTAAAGATGAGTAGAATAGACAGACAGATAGATGGAAAATATTACTTTCAGCCTTCTGACCTTAACAGCATTACTTTCTCCTATTTTGTATTTGTAATGTGCTGTCCTCCTGGGCTACTTATTTAAGAACAAAAGACACTGAGTTTGATCCAACTGAAGTTCCATTGTTTCTATGGGAAACAGATAAGCACATGCATAACCATCTGCCAGTAGAAAGGAAAAAAGGACTGTAGCAATCTAGTGCAAGGGTGCAATGCACCAAGCCATGAAAATAAAATACCTCTTGGAAATTGTTAAGGATACTTATCCTTAAGGATTTGTAAATAAAATAAATAACTAATGGCTTTCTCGAGACCTTCCCTTTCCCAATAAAACAATACACTTGCACAGAAGTTATAAGGGTCAACAATACCCTGCCATCAAAATTCCAAAATCTACACAAATAGTAAGTAAGATTTAACTGACCCCAGAGAGGTTTTTTTTTAAGGTTAAAAGAATCTGCCTTTAGCATACTTCCTTAGGTAAAGGTAAAGGTACCCCTGACTATTAGGTCCAGTCGCAGACGACTCACTCTATAGGCCGAGGGAGCCGGCGTTTGTCTGCAGACAGCTTCCGGGTCATGTGGCCAGCATGACTAAACCACTTCTGGTGAAGCAGAGCAGTGCACGGAAACACTGTTTACCTTCCCGCTGGAGCGGTACCTATTTATCTACTTACACATGACGTGCTTTCGAACTCCTAGGTGGGCAGGAGCTGGGACCAAACAGCGGGAGCTCACCCTGTTGTGGGGATTCGAACCGCTGACCTTCTGATCAGCAAGCCCTAGGCTCTGTGGTTTAGACCACAGCGCCACCTGCGTCCCAGCATACATCCTTACCTCATGATTATCACATTGTTATAGTCATGCAACTGTTGTGAAACCAATGCACAAGTATGACAATGAGATAATCATTAGCTGCAAAGTTCTAAAAGCAACACAACCATAGCACATCCTACCTGAGCAGCAGGTACACAATTATCCCATTTCACAGTATGTTTATGTGGTGCAAATGGTTGCTTCAATTTTCTATTAATGGACTGATTACAGAAGTGGCATCACCTTTTCTTGCTGTCAACCCTACTGGTTCTCTTCATGTCAGAGGCAAGATGGTTGCATCTCTATACGCAACCCAGGGTTCACTCAACTCCAGACTGGGGGGCCCATCTTCAGGTCCTGGGGGGAAAGTGGTTATCTAAAGGTCCTTGGCTGAGTTGTGCCATTAAGTGTAGCCTCCTCCTAGCCAAACATCTGCAGATGCAGTTAGGCTCCTAGTGACCCCCCCAAACGCCAGGATTTGTGCACAAAAAAAAAATAGCTATGATGCAGGGGAGCAGTTCTGCTGGATCACAAGGAAGGTTCTTAACTGGGGATACTATTGAGCTCTAATATCGTTTGTGGTTGCATTAAGAGAAGTGAGTGATTTATCTATTAATGAAAATAGACAAAATTTTGGGTATTTTTTCCACTTTCTATGCTATTTCCTCATACATAGTGAAATAAGCAGGATCTGGATCAAGCATGACTAGTAAGAACTTTAAACAATATTTTGTGGAGTCACTTTGACTGCCCGCTAGCACCTTCTTTGTATATTGTTTCTTTCTCAGTCATTCTAAAAAGGGTAGACTTGACATAAAAAGTTCTTTTCTTCACTAGAGTAAGGAGGATGGTCCTGAGATGCCACATAACAATTCACCTCTCTTTGTGGTTGAGTGACGTCGTTGAGCAGAGAGTTTTGGAAGACTGACACAAAATGTATTGTGATTCCCCCCCCCCCCCCCGGGGCTGCTAGGACCTCAATGGTCGATGGAGGGTTAAATCTCTCCATTTGAAATCAGTAAGCCTTAATTTTGCCTGCTATTATGTGTAAACAACCACAGGTTAAATTTCCTTGACACTTGGGTTGGTATTTATATAGGGAGAAAACGACTCCCTCTGTATTTGGTCTGCCCTGCTACGGATGATGCTCACAACCCAAATCCAGTGTCAGAAATACCAGCATCGTTTCATTCCTGGTTTTACTAAATCTAATGGGCTAGGTATGAGGTTTTCCTAACCATGAGTGCTGCTGAAGCTATAGCACATATTGGAGATATATATGTATAGTGTTTGGGGCTTTCTAGTTCAGACAAAAGTGGAGGCATGCTGATGTTGTATAAAATCCCACACAGTGTAGAGAAAATGCCTGTCATAATACTAGGACTCAGAGTCATCCAATGAAGCTGAACATTGGAAGATTCAGGACTAACAAAACCACGTAACAAAGTGAGTACAGTGGTACCTCAGGTTAAGAACTAGATTCGTTCCGGAGGTCCATTCTTAACCTGAAACTGTTCTTAACCTGAGACACCACTTTAGCTAATGGGGCCTTCTGCTGCCGCCGCGCGATTTCTGTTCTCATCCTGTAGCAAAGTTCTTATCCTGAGGTACTATTTCTGGGTTAGCGGAGTCTGTAACCTGAAGCATCTGTAACCCGAGGTACCACTGTAGTCAAACCATGGGATTCACTGATACGAGATGTAGTAAAAGCAACCAGCCCAGATGGCTCTAAAAAGGGAAGCAATGCATGGAGGATAAGGTTATTGATGGCTACATAGTACAGTGGTACCTCAGTTTACAAACTTAATCCGTTCCACAAGGCCATTCTTAAACCGAATCCATTCTTAAACCAAGTTGCGCTTTCCCTAATGAGGCCTCCTGCCGCCGGTGCCCTTCCACCATTCGGATTCCGTTCTTAGACAGAGGTAAAGTTCGCAAACTACTTCTGGTTTTGCGGAGTTCATCAGCTGAATAGCTCATAAACAGGGCTGTTCTTAAACCGAGGTCCCAATGTACAAACCTTCAATCTGGGTGGCATTAACAGTTGCTGGGGAATCCACTGCTTGTGGGTTTCTTAAGGGCATCTGGTTGTCCACTGTGAGAACAGAATGCTTGGCTAGAGAGGCATGTGGTCTGATTTGGCAGGGCTCTTCTTGGGTCCTTAGAATAAGGGAAGGTCACTTTTGCAAAATGAGCAGAAGTGGCAATGTTTCTATATTTTTTCTGGATGATTAAATATTAGTTCTGCTGAGCTATACTGGCATTTTATTTTTTTATTTTCTTAAGGCTTTCTGAGGAAACTGTAAATGTTTCCTGTGCAATCATTTCTCTCTTAGTTTTCACTTCTGGGCAGTGTGTGCATTACTGAAGCTAAGCCCCCCCCCTTTTTTTTTTTTGCCTTTTTCTTCCTCTGCACTGGGTAGCTTGGCTCTCCTTTTTTTCAGCAATTGTGCCTGAACGCTCTAGCCATCCTTGAGGGATTCTGATTCATTGTGGTCAGTAGAAAGCTATCCTGGGGGACAGCACATCTGCCCAGGACCTCCCTTTCATTCATTAACCCCTCCAGGGGCTCTGACTAATTAGATCAGGCTGCTCATTTTAAGCTGATAATTGATTTAAATAGATTGCTCATTTCAAATAGAATAAAAAACCTGCTAAACATTTGGTGCTGGTCTTTTCTCTCCCTCCCACCCCCCTTCTCTTTATATGCAACTTTCAATTGCTTGTGCAACGTAGCATAAAATGTAGTGGTCTCCCCTTTCTAAGAAGGTCATAAAATTAATTACAATAAGAGGCAAGAGTGGGGGGGCAGAGACTGTTTGTTAAGGTTTAGGGATTTAAGTTATGGTGTTAGGTGAAGGTAAAGGGATCCCTGACAGTTAGGTCCAGTCATGGACGACTCTGGGTTGCGGCGCTCATCTCGCTTTAGTGGCCAAGAGAGCCGGCGTACGGCTTCCGGGTCATGTGGCCAGCATGACTAAGCCACTTCTGGCAAACCAGAGCAGCACACAGAAATGCAGTTTACCTTCCCACCGGAGTGGTACCTATTTATCTACTTGCACTTTGTGCTTTCGAACTGCTAGGTTGGCAGGAGCAGGGACCGGGCAACAGGAGCTCACCCCGTCACGGGGATTCGAACCACCGACCTTCTGATCGGCAAGCCCTAGGCTCTGTGGTTTAACCTACAGCACCTTAATAGCTAGTAAATGGCTGGAATGAAGCTAGTCCTTTCCTCTCACCCAAATCCTAAACTAGGGGTGCCTGAGAATACTGGGATAGATAGGTATAACTGGACACCAGCTACTGAAATCAGTTGGATAAGGATTTAACAGTGCTATTTGCAATGCAACCCTATACCTGCTGATGTGGGAATGTATATGATTGAACACATTGGGAATTACTTCCTAGAAAGCATGTGGGGGATCACTGTTAGTTCCATTCTTTTCTATAAGGCTTACGTTCTAAAGATACTATTTACTGACATAAACTGTGCTAAGGATTAGAGCATTAGGCACGTAGATGTTTTCCATTTTAGATGTTCCTCTAAGCAGCATGGGTCCACTTTGCCCACACTACTTTGGCAGCATATTAAGGGAGCGTCTCCACCCACATCGTTCAGCCCAGACACTGAGGTCCAGCTCCGAGGGCCTTCTGGTGGTTCCCTCACTGCAAGAAGTTAGGTTACAGGGAACCAGGCAGAGGGCCTTCACAGTAGTGGCGCCCACCCTGTGGAATGCCCTCCCTTCAGATGTCAAGGAAATAAACAACTATCCAATTTTTAGAAGATATCTGAAAGGGAAGTTTTTAATGTTTGATGTTTTATCATGTTTTTAATATTCTGTTGGGAGCCGCCAGAGTGGCTGAGGAAACCCAGCCAGATGGGTGGGGTATAAATAATAAAATTGTTGTTGTTGTTGTTACACATGGTGGTGGTAGTGGGAGATCCAAGTAAGTTGTTGCCATGCCAGTGCCAGCCACCCAGAGGGGGTTGTCGGCGTAGCACTAATTCTTGATGGATTTGCTCTGTTTGGCAGTACAACTGCCTTGAGTGCATAAGGTCCCAGGTCCAATTTCCAGCTCCTCCAGTTGAACAAGATGAGGCAGCAGGTGATCCAAAGGGTTTCTTTCTACCTGATATCTTGTGGAGCCACTGCCAGTCAGAAAGACAAGAGAGAGAGAGAGAAAGAGAGAGAGAGAGAGAGAGAGAGAGAGAGAGAGAATGAACTCAGGTACTAGTGAGCCTATCAGGTGATAACTGCCCAGACCAAACAACTACAAGGAGATAAAGCAGGGAAGGGAGGAACATTCACCACTCCCCACCAGCAATGGAGCAGGTATGCAGAGGAATATAGGAGGAGTGGTGACATTATGATGTTGGAGTGATATTTGCCAATGGTATGAGCTTGAGGGACTGGAGGACAGGTCTGGCCTGGCACAGGATCCCTTTGTTAGGTAGGCTTATGCAGTGACTGAGCCGATGTCACAAAGGATCCTTCGTGCTTGATCAGAAATATGAAACTTGGTTACCCCAGCCAAAGTTGTGCCAACTCACTATTCTAATCTGAATAAACTGGATATTATGCTATGTACTGCTGTACTTTGGTTATATGCACACATAAGTAGGTTTGACAGACACATTTCAAAATTTACCATTGCAAACCATCTTGCTCTTCACTCACATGCCCCCTTTGCTTTTTAAATTATACCTATCACCTTTGAACATCAACTCTCCACATTATAGGGCAGAACTGGGTTTTGAAGACATGGCTAGTTTGACCTTTATAATAAATACAACTGACAGGGCAATTTCATAGCCATACACAGTGCAATGGGTATGCTGATAGCACTTAGGCCATATCTGAAAACACTCATTCAGCTTTTATGAACCCACTCCAGGAAGCACAAAGCAAAAAAAGTTATTAGGGTCAGCGGCCCCACAGGAGGAAGATGAAACCTGACAAGGTTGCAGCTTGGATTGAAAGTTTCAAGCACCAGGCATTGCTAAGAACCATAAAAGGAAGAACATTAATGGCACATGCAAATATGTTTTCCCATTTTGTGCCATGAACTGATGCGAAACCGATGAAGGTAATTTGAAGCAAGGCTGTCAGAAGAGATTATTTTGAGTGTTCTGAAGCCAATAGTATCAACAATATTTTGAAGAAGAAAAAAGGTGATTATTTTTCCTTCTTTGTATTGCCATGAGGTTGTGTCACTTGCTTCTTGAATGGCTTTCCCGACAATGTCGTGTGAACAATATGTTGGGAAGTTCTCTTGCACAAGCAAAAGCTGTGTGAACAACAAGCCCCCTGCTCTGCTCCCGTTCCTACCAAAGAGCTGGCAAAGTCCTGGTTGGTTGTGTCCTCTCTCTGTTTTGGTAGCAACAAAGCTCTCCCCTCCATTATAAATCACATTCTTTCTGCTTCTCCTAACAAATTAAAACCAGAGATTCCGGCTTCTCACTTCATGGGGGGGTTCAAGGACTCTGTGGCTTGAAAAACTATTCAAGAGCACTTGCTAGTGGCTATAGCCCAGAATAGCATCTCTTACATTGCTATAAGTCAGCTGCTTCCCAAGAGTCAGGTTTTGTTGTTGTTGTTTTTAATGTGGTGTACGCAGCAAGATGACAACAGCCAGAAAGCATCCATTTTTTGTTAATTCTGCATCCAGGCACCAGATAATTTTCTCCCTTAATGGTGAATGTTGCATAGGACTAAATAGTTTTTGGAGGCAACCGGTTGTGAAAATGCATTGAAAACAATTCTCCTTGAATCCTCATTTACAGAGATACAGAAAGCAAATTTAACTGGATGTTTCTTTAGTACAACTTGATTACCTGAATTTCTCAATTCTCTTATAAAGCTCTGACTAGGAAGGGTGGGAGGAAGAGAGATTCATAAAAGGCTATGTTTTCTTTCCTTTCCCTTTCTGATTCAGAAGTTTAGTCTGACTTTTTCTTCTATCCTGTTATTTCTTCCTATTTTTAAAAATAGAGTTAGGTATTTTATGGATGAGAAATAATAAACATTTTAGCACCATCTGAATAATAATAATTACAGTAATAAGAGCGATGGGGAAATCCACTGGGAAGTGTAGGATCACGCTTGCTTTGATACAACAAGATCTAACCTCCCACAAACAAATCTGAGAGAATGCCTATTAAATAACCAACTTTATCTCATCTCCCTGCAAAAAAATAATAATCAGGATGAATACATTGGTCAGGGCTTCAGTATTATTGTTGACATCCATCTGCCATGAGAAACAATGGAGTGTGCCTTCAGGGGTGAAGTCAAACTGCTGTATTAGCATCACCAAAGTGACCTCTGTGGGGCACAATCCTGCACTGTGTGTATCAAAGTCTTGGGCTGCCCAGATGACAATATCCCCCCCCCCAAGTACTTCTGGTCTGTAGATGGAGCCATGAACATTGACTCTCCCCTCTGGTCTCTGCTGATTATCTTCTGGACAACTATATTTCTGGAGTGTGCGAGCAAAAAACTTTGCTAATTGGGTAAATATTTTATTTGCTTCTTTATTTTACCCTAATTTTGAAGATGGTTAATTGTGAATACCAGAAATAAGGGACAAGGGGGAGCTACTTTAAGCTACACAATCGAGGGCTGAGCCTAAAAAGTCAGTGAGGGAAAGACTTCCGGTCGGCGCCAGCGCTTAATGGCGGTCCGAGCCTCGAGCTCCGAGGCAGGACTGCTCCGTTAGTTCGGGTCTTACCCGCTACGGCAAGCGGGGGACCCCTAAAATCACAGGCGCGGAGCCTGTGAACAAAGGAGATTCGGTGGGCACCCTTTGCGCCCCCCGGTACTGTGAGGGAGCCTTTTTAAAGGCTTCTGAGCGGCATCGGGGTAAGCGCGGTGCTGAGAGTCGTCACCCAGCTAGCGGAGTGAAGCCGCGTCGCCATGAGCGGAGAGCGCCGATTCCTTCCTGCAATTGGAATTTGACCACAACACCCGTGAGTAAGATTGGAAAAGTAACGGGACTTTAAAAAAAAAATTGGCTGAAAACGGGAAAGGCAAAAATTAAGGAAGTCTGCCTCCCCGGAACTGCAGAAGGAATAAAGCAACGAAAATCAAGCTGCACTTAAAGGGAACCTTTCTAATTTTTTTAAGCTGTCAAACTGACATCGGACTTAAAACCTCCCCCCAGATTGGCAGGAGAAGGGGGGAAGGGATTGGAACGCTGTTAACCTGCTGGAAAATTAATGGAAAATTAAGACCTTCCATTGCCAAATCCCCTGGGGTCGGGCTGCCCAAACAAGACACCGGGACGTGGACTGTTAAACTTTGAGAAGTGGGGACTTGTTTGCAAAAAAAGCTATCGGACCTTAGATGTACTTTGCTGCATTTTGGCCACATAGAAAAATAGAGACATTACAATTTGGACATTGGAAACTTTTGGCTACTGTTTACTTCCTTGCTTCTTTGTTTTCTTCTATTTCTGCCATTTGGATACAATTGAATGCTCCCTCTAGAGGGCTCTATCTGAAACTGTTGCACTTGAAAAAGTAACAGTGGGATTTTCCACTTGGGAATCAACTCTGTGAAAACGACCTTGAGGATATGAGTGCCCCTACAGAAGAGATAGTAACAAGGCAGAAAGCAAAACAATCTCACAAGAAAAGGGCCTCTATATCAGGAACTGCAGCTGTGCAGGAAAAAACACCAGCTTCTATGGATCCTATGACTCAGGCTCTACTTAAAATAAATCAATCCCTGGAAGCATTGACAAAACTTTCGACAGAGAATTCTAAAAAATTAACAGAGTTGACAACAAGGTTGGATGTGAATACGGCTAGTGTTGCATCGAACACAGATTCTATAAATAGATTAATTCAGGAAAGTTCAGAAACACGAAAGATAGCAGAAAGTGCAAAAATAACGGCTGAAGAGACAAGGGAAAAATTTGGGCCTATTATTAAAAAAGTGAATGAGCATGATGCAGCCCTCTCCTTACTGGAACTTCAACGTAAAGAGAAGAATTTAAAATTTAGATTGGTGCCTGAAGGGGAAGGGGACAACCTTGTGAAATTTCTCACAGAGAACATCATAACTTTTTGGCGGGAGGAATGGGAGGAAGATGAGGAACTTGAGATAATATCAGCCTTCCGACTGGGTAGAAGGCAGGACAAAAAACCAAGGGACTGCCTAATTACATTGAGATCAAAAGAAGAAAGAGATAGAATATTGAATTTGCATTATCAAAAGGCATTGGTGATCCAAAATTGTCAGATACAGATTTTTAAGGACATTCCTAAATACATTTTAGAGGTGAGAACATATTACAAGAGTTTAGTAGACCTGCTGAAGAAAAATACTATACCATTCAGATGGGAGTTTCCACAAGGACTGTCCTTTAACTTCAATGGAAGGAAGATTAAAATAAAAACAATTCAGGACAAAGAACTATTTCTAGAGAAGTACCTGGAGGATCTGCAGAAAGGAACCGTGGAGGAGAGGGAACCACCCGATATAGCAAATTTGTCATTTGGACTTTCACTACCACCATCGGAGGAAGAGCAGAAGCTTGGAGCAGTTGGAGGAACAGCTACCTAAATACAAAATGTCTCTGCAACTCCTTAGTTGGAACTGTAATGGTTTGAACCTTCCTCGGAAAAGAAGACAGGTTTTTCATATTTTGAAGAAAGAACAATTAGACATAATATGTTTGCAAGAAACCCATATTGCCAGGATACACAGGAAATTATTAATAAATAAGAGACTCGGTCAAGAATTCATCTCATCAGACAAAGTAAAGAAAAGAGGTGTGGTGATCTATGCAAAGGAAAAGTTGGCTCCAAAATTAATATTTAAAGATGAACAAGGAAGATACCTGGCAATTGAAATACAAATTCAAGGAGAAAAGATATTAATTGTGGGAGTTTATGCCCCAAATGAAGGGAAGGCTGAATTTTTTAGGAAGTTGCATGAGACATTAGTTGACTTTTTAGATTATAAAATCCTAATGATGGGAGATATGAATGGAGTTGTCTCAACAAACATGGATAAAGCACAGAGACAAGTGATCTCGAAAGAAGGGAGACTACCAAGGATCTTTTTTGAAATGACTGAAACAATGGACTTGATTGACATTTGGAGAACAAAGAATCCTTTAGAGAGAGAGGGAACTTTCTTCTCAGAAGCAAACATGACATGGACAAGAATAGACCAAATTTGGATTTCTAGTAGTCTGGCGTCAAGAACAAAAAAAGTAGAAATCTGCCCAAAAACGTGCTCCAACCATAATGCGGTCAAGATGGAGATGAAACTAACAACAACTGGTTCCTTTAGATGGAGAATGAATGACACCCTATTCAAGGACGAAGAGATCCATAAGAAGGCCCTTAAAACATTAAAAGATTACTTTGAGATCAACAGGAAAACAGATGTGGAAAAAAGAATAATTTGGGACGCAAGCAAAGCCGTGATGCGAGGTTTCCTAATTCAACAAAATTCTATTAAGAGGAAGCAACAAAATGAAAAGAAGGAAAAAATTTTAGAAAAAATAAAAGAAGGAGAGAAGAAGTTGAGGTCCAAACCAAAGTCCCATGAGATTTTGAGAGAAATAAAGTTTCATCAGATGCAATACATGGAACTCATGAACCAACAAATAGAATGGAAGATAAAGCAAATGAGACAAAAAACTTTTGAATCAGCGGATAAATGTGGGAAACTTCTGTCATGGCAATTGAAAAAAAGGCAGAAAATGAATACGGTAACAAGTTTAGAAATGGATGGAAAGATTATCCACAAACCCAACGAGATCAACAATTGTTTTCAAAGCTTTTTTAAGAAATTGTATGCACAAGGGCCAACCAACGAGCAAGAAATAGAAGAATTCATCAGAAAATACGGTTTACCAAAAATCTCAGAACAAAGTAAAAGGATCTTAAACGAGGAAATAACAGAACAAGAAATAGAGGGTGCCATTCAAAATATGAAATTGGGAAAATCACCAGGACCAGATGGCCTGACGGCCAAATACTACAAAATGCTGAGAGAATGGCTGATACAACCATTGAAGGAAGTTTGCAATGAAATTTTGAAGGGGAAAAAGGCACCTGAATCGTGGAAAGAGGCTTTCATCTCACTTATACCGAAAACAGAGACTGAGAAGAACCAGGTTAAAAACTACCGCCCTATATCTTTACTCAATGTGGATTACAAAATTTTTGCAGACATTTTGGCAAAAAGACTGAAAAGAGTGTTGGCAGAAGAGATTCATAAGGACCAAACAGGCTTTCTCCCAGGTAGACATATGTCAGACAATGTGAGGAACATTATAGACATTTTGGAGCTGCTGGACGTTGACATTAATAGGAAAGCAGTTTTGATTTTTGTGGACGCGGAGAAAGCCTTTGACAACATTTGTTGGACTTTTATGAAAAAGAATCTCCAAGGGATGGGGGTAGGACAAGGTTTTGAAAACGGTATAGGTGCAATATACTCTCAACAAAAGGCCAAATTAATTGTAAATAACGTGGTAACAGAAGAAATACCTATAGAAAAAGGTACACGACAGGGCTGCCCAATATCCCCTTTGCTTTTTATATCGGTCCTGGAGGTTTTGTTAAACATGATTAGAAAGGACCAGTTGGTTAAAGGAGTTCAGGTCGGAGTTAGACATTATAAATTAAGAGCATTTGCAGATGACCTAGTATTGACTTTGCAACAGCCAGACACTAGTACTAAAAGAGTATTAGAACTAATTGAAACATTTGGTCGAGTAGCAGGTTTTAAATTGAATAGACAAAAAACGAAAGTGTTGGAAAAAAATTTAACAATGGAAGAAAGAGAGAGTTTTCAGAATGAAACAGGTTTGGAAATTACAAAAAGGGTAAAATACCTGGGGGTAAACTTAACATCCAAGAATGTGAACTTATTTAAGGATAATTATGAAAAATGTTGGTCAGAAGTTAAAAAGGATCTGGAAATATGGTCAAGGCTGAAACTTTCCTTGTTAGGCCGAATCGCTACTATTAAGATGAATGTATTGCCTAGAATGCTGTTTTTATTCCAGACGTTGCAGATTGTGGACAAGATGGACTGTTTCAAGAAGTGGCAGAAAGACATATCAAAATTTGTCTGGCAGGGCAAAAAGCCCAGAATTAAATTTAAGATTTTAACTGATGCAAAGGATAGAGGGGGGTTTGCCCTGCCGGACTTAAGACTTTATTATGAATCAGCAGCTTTCTGCTGGTTGAAACACTGGCTACTTCTTGAGAATACTGACATCTTGGATCTGGAAGGGTATGACAATAGTTTTGGTTGGCATGCATATTTATGGTATGACAAGGTAAAGGTGTATAAAAGTTTTAAAAACCATATTGTAAGGAAAGCATTGTACAACGTTTGGATTAGATACAAAGATTTGTTGGAAAGTAAAACCCCTAGGTGGGTGTCACCAATGGAAGCTAGGGAAGTAAAAAAGCTTAATATGGATTCTAAATGGCCAAAATATCATGAGATCATAGAATACGATGGTGAAAGGGTGAAACTTCAGAGTTATGAGAAACTAAAACCTAAGGTTCGAGATTGGTTGCATTACTATCAGATAAATGAGACGTTTAAACAGGACAGGAAAATAGGATTTCAGAAAGAGAAGTCAAGATTAGAAACAGAATTGTTGGAACCCAATACTAAGAATTTATCAAGAATGTATAACTTGCTGTTAAAATGGAATACACAGGATGAAATGGTGAAATCAGCTATGATCAAATGGGCACAAGATATAGGTCATGATATCATGTTTGCTGACTGGGAACAATTATGGACCACCGGTATTAAATTTACTGCATGTAATGCTTTAAAAGAAAATATCATGAAAATGATCTACCGGTGGTACATGACCCCAGTCAAGCTAGCAAAGATTTATCATTTGCCTAATAATAAGTGTTGGAAATGTAATGAGACTGAAGGTACTTTCTACCACCTTTGGTGGACCTGCCCAAAGGTTAAAGCTTTCTGGGAAATGATCTATAATGAAATTAAGAAGGTCCTTAAGTGGACTTTTCCTAAGAAACCAGAGGCTTTCCTTTTGGGTATGGTGGGCCAAGTGGTGTTAAGAAAGGATAGGACTTTCTTTATGTATGCCACTACAGCAGCAAGAATTCTACTGGCAAAGTATTGGAAGACGCAAGAATTACCTACTCTGGAAGAATGGCAAACAAAGGTGATTGATTTTATGGGACTGGCCGAGATGACGGGCAGAATCCGGGACCAGGGGAAAGAGACAGTGGAAGAGGACTGGAAGAATTTTAAAATATATCTTAAAAATAATTGTAAAATTGAGGAATGTTAAGATGTCAGGGGGTAAGAAGTAAAGAATTGCAGCAGTAAACAAAAAAACTTAAGAAATATTTACGAAAAGGAATTAAGACAATGGACTTAAGGGTTGCTAAAGAATTATTAAACAAGGATGCAGGGATGGGGAGGTATGGGGAAGTCAAAGAAAAAAGGTTATGAACCGATGAGTATGAAGTTATATTGTGTTATATTGCTGTTTATTATCTGTGTGGAAAATTAATAAAAATTATTATAAAAAAAAAAAAAAAAGTCAGTGAGGGAGGCTGGAACCGGTCAGAGTCCCAGTGCCTTAAATGATATTTTAGCAGCTCTTAAGCCAATGCAGAAGGATCTGACGGAGATAAAAAATGATTGGTTATATATCCGTCGAAGCTGACTGGCACAGGACTTCTGCTTGCACAATGGAACCCTTCCTCTCCTCTGCTCACACTCCCCATGTGCTCCTGCCCCCAGCTGTTCCTATGGGTCATGGTAACCCCAGAACAGAATTGGGGGTATGCAGTGGAAGGAGAGGGAAGAAAGTTCCATAGCGCATGTGGAATATTATTCATGCATTCATTCCCAGTATTCCCTAACAACCTAAACTCAGAATAACAACAATTAAATCATAAGAACCAATACATTATTACAATCTGTGAAACAGTACAACAGCAATGGAACCAATTAAGCCCTAACATTGCTCTTAATGAAAAGCCCACCGGTTTTAATCATGCACCTGAATTTCGGTTTGTCAGGGAAAGATCTCTAGTGAGGGGGCTCCACAGTCAGAAAAGGCCCTCCTGCAAATCAGCCTGCCAAACTTTGAAGGCAGAGGAATCAGCCTCTGAGGATGATCTTAATGAATGAGCAGGCACCCTTTTGATCCTGTGGTGATAAGCCAATTATATTTCTTAAAACGTATTCAAGAAGAGATTTGTGCTTGATTAGGTCAGCTCAGACAGATGACTCTGGGGTGCTAGGCGTTGCAGGGTTTGAACTACAATAGCAAAGACATCCGCCACAATCCAAAATCAGATTGAGGGCTTATAAGGCAGGGATGGGGAACCTGTGGCTCTCTGGACGTTGTTGGACTACAACTCCCATCATCCATTACCCAGGCTGGCTGGCACTGATGGGAGATGGACTTCAACAACATATGATTCTCCGTCCCGTTGATTCCTGAATTTAAGGGGTTTATACTAGGGGATACATGATTCATCAAAAACAATAGCAGACAGTGTGGTGAGGCTGCACTGCTTACCTGGCCTTCCTCCATTGAAGTCATTGGTGCCTACCTGGATGGAGAGGACAGGCAAGGCAGCAGTGAGGTTGACGTGGTGCAAACATGCAGATGGAGCCAACCCAGGGCTTCTGCCCATGAGTTTGCATTGTGCTGACCTCACCACCACCTTGCTTCCCCTCTCCATCCTAGTATGCTGCAGTGACTCAATTGGAGGGAAGCCAAGCTAGCAGTGCAGCCCCACCACACTTTCTGCTACAGCATAAAAAGGTTCATTCAAAGGGCTGCTCTTGAGTAGCTTATAGGCTTCATAGTAACCAGTGTCATAGATAAGCCAAAGAACAAATTGCATGCCTCCTGGAACACTGATCTCCTAAATGGTGCTCTGGTTAGTGATACAGAATTAGTGGGCTTCAAAGTTGCCTGGAGATTTGAATCCAGGTCTCACCCCACCACCTCACCCCACTATAATAATAATAATAATAATAATAATAATAATAATAATAATAATAATAATTTATTATTTATTATTTATTATTTATACCCCGCCCATCTGGCTGGGCCTCCCCAGCCACTCTGGGCGGCTTCCATAGAAAGCAAAAATACAGTAAAATATCACACGTTAAAAACTTCCCTGAACAGGGCTGCCTTAAGATGTCTTCTGAATGTCAGGTAGTTGTTTATCACTTTGACATCTGCTGGAAGGGCGTTCCACAGGGCAGGCGCCACTACCAAGAAGGCCCTCTGCCTGGTTCCCTGTAGCTTTGCTTCTCGCAATGAGGGAACCGCCAGAAGGCCCTCGGTGCTGGACCTCAGCGTCCGGGCAGAATGATGGGGGTGGAGACGCTCCTTCAGGTATACTGGACCGAGGCCGTTTAGGGCTTTAAAGGTCAGCACCAACACTTTAAATTGTGCTCGGAAACGTACTGGGAGCCAATGTAGGTCTTTCAAGACCGGTGTTATATGGTCTCGGCGGCCGCCCCCAGTCACCAGTCTAGCTGCCGCATTCTGGATTAGTTGTAGTTTCCGAGTCACCTTCAAAGGTAGCCCCACGTAGAGTGCATTGCAGTAGTCCAAGCGGGAGATAACCAGAGCATGCAACACTCTGGCGAGACAGTCCGCAGGCAGATAGGGTCTCAGCCTACGTACCAGATGGAGCTGGTAAACAGCTGCCCTGGACACAGATTTGACCTGTGCCTCCATGGACAGCTGTGAGTCCAAAATGACTCCCAGGCTGCGCACCTGATCCTTCAGGGGCACAGTTACCCCATTCAGGACCAGGGAATCCTCCACACCTGCCCGCCTCCTGTCCCCCAAAAACAGCACTTCTGTCTTGTCAGGATTCAACCTCAATCTGTTAGCTGCCATCCATCCTCCAACCGCCTCCAGACACTCACACAGGACCTTCACCGCCTTCATTGGTTCACCGCCTTCACTAGCTCTTAAGAACCTTTCATACAAAGAAGCCTATAATATTTTTTCTGATAGTTCGCTGCTTATGAATATGCTTCTTAATTATGCTTTATGCTGCTTATTTGTTTGTTATTAGGACAGCTTATAATAAAGAAAAAAACAAAGGAATGTTTTTAATGGCAATTAGTCACAAACTAATTTATTTGAGGGGGAGGAATAATTTTAATCTAAATAGTCAGAAAACATAGCTCACCATCCTTTTCCTAGACATCCGAGTCATTTCACCACTGAATGTCCTCTCCATGAAGTCAATAAGTGGCTTGAATGACCAAATGTGACTCTTCAGAGGCACAACTGTGGCCTTATTAACAGGACTGGAATAAGACCAGCAGATGAATCTAGAGCTTTTTTCTCCAAAGAAGGGACATTCCTTTTTATTTCCTTCTTTTTGGAAGTAAAAGTCTGTAAATGGAACAGATTGCCTGCTGCTGTGAAAAAGTTGGCTGCTTTGGGGGATTAGTCATGAGGTAGTTTAGAATTTACATATGGGCCGAGGGAGAGTTTAGATCAGGGATAGGCAACCTAAGGTCTGGGGGCCGGATGCGGCCCAATCGCCTTCTAAATCCGGCCCGCGGATGGTCTGGGAATCAGCATGTTTTTACATGAGTAGAATGTGTGTTTTTATTTAAAATGCATCTCTGGGTTATTTGTGCGGCATAGGAATTTGTTCATATTTTAATTCAAAATATAGTCCAGCCCCCCACATGGTCCGACGGACAGCCCACAACTGAAAAAGGTTGCTGACCCCTGGTTTACATCCTGACATAATATAGTGGCAAGAAAACAATGTAAACAAGAGAAAGTCATGCCAAGGGAGTGGGATGAAATAAAGGAATAAACTAGCTAGCTTTGATCCAAAAGCCCAAGGCAGAGAGGACAAAATCCTGAACTGAAGCTGTGCATTAAGACTAGGTGTTACTGCAATAACAGCCACTATCCATACAGAAAGTTGTGTGTTGTTAGATTTGTGAGTTACTTTTTACACAAAGGTATGCAAGCTATTTAAAAACATTAATATATTATAATACTGAAATGTTCATACAAAAAAAAAAATGCAATTCATAGCCCCACCCTTAACAGCTGCAGGAGTGGCCCCACCTACCAGCATTATGCATACCCCCAGCACCAATGCCACACACTCTCAGAGATGTATTTGAAATATTATCTCAAATATTATTTGCCATATACAAAAGACCTCTTTACACTGGCCATTGAAAGTTAATGGTATTTTTTGTGGGACTCCCCTCTGTTGCTGAATTTATACTGTTCTGTTCCATCTGCAATGGTTTGTTAATAATTTTTATTAGTTTTCAATTACAATCCAATAATGGCCACATTATAACAATAGCAATTTGTAATACAATTACGGTTTTACTGGTATTTCTAACTGTAACTGTAATGTCTGTTTTTATAACTGTATGTTGCATTGTTGGAACCCACCCTAGGACTTCATGGTGAAGGAGATGTATGCAATCTACTAAATAAGAGTGACTGACTAGATTCAGCTACTTGTTGAATCATATTCCATTTAGCTGATCTTCCATGTATGATAGAATCAATTTCTGACCATCGCCTAGAATGAAAAAAAAGAAGAGTTTGATTTCTGTTTCTTGCATAGTTTTTCCGCTAGTTTTGTCTGCTTGAAAAGTCTCAATTGGGGACAACTCTGCTGCGATCAAAGGCACGAGGATGGCAATTTATCTTCATGCAAAGGGTCAAACATGACAAAAATGGTTGATAACAAAGGGTCTGATTTATCTTCATTAGTAGTAGTCAGTGATTCGTTGTGCTTCTGTTTTCATTCATGATTTTCAAAAGCTCATTATTATTATGCTGCAGTCATGGGGAAGTTAATCTAACAGGATTCCAATTCTGCAAAGGGAAGGAAGGAACCATAAAATATAAGTCAATGTGAACTAATTGCTACTGTTATTGTCTCAAGCCACAAAAATGTAAAACCACCAGCTCCAGGGATTCCAAATAGATTGAACAATATTTTTAAAAAAGAAATCCTTCACTTGTTTTATGCCAGAATAATGAGTGTAAGTGCCCCCAGGACAATCTTGAAAGGAGCTAATGAATCTTAAGAGCTGATTTCTTTTTTTCTTTTTTTTTTAATCTAACAACATTTTAGCTGTAAAAGTGCCCCGATTCAAGCACTCAGGCAGGATATCTTACATAATCTACCTGTTCAGTGCATTGCTCAGCTGAAAGTGGCTGTTTAGTCTTCTGAACTGTCAGGTATATTTTCTTCTGATTTAAAAAAAAACCCAAACCCTCAAACACAAGGCATGACATACACAGTGTTACCTTGGTTCTCAAATGCCTTGGTACTCAAACACCTTGGTTCCCACATGCCGAAAACCCAGAAATACGTGTTCTGGTTTTCGAACGTTTTTCGGAAGTGGAACGTTTGCTATTGTTTCCAGGGCGCCTGCACCAATCAGAAGCTGCACCTTGGTTCTCGAACATTTTGGAAGTCAAACGGACTTCCAGAACAGATTAATTTTAGCACTTTTGTTTTTGCGATTTATTTTGCATTTTTGTTTTTGAGGCTTTTTTGGTTAATTTGTTTTTGTGACTATGTGGAACCCAGTTCAGCTACTGATTGATTGATTGTGTGACTGCAGAAATGGATAAAAGCCTCCCATCCAAACAATGACTATCATCAGTCCAGGTAAGAAAAAATAATAATTTTAATTTTGATCATCTACAATACTGTCTTATTTTATTTTATAGTACACTACACTGATTATTGCTTTCATCTTATGGATCAATGGTCTCGTTAGATAGTAAAAATCATGTTAAATTTTTGTTTTAGGGGTTGTTTTTAAAAGTCTGGAACGGATTAATTGATTTTGCATTGCTTTCTATGGATTGGATTTGGATTTGATATCCCGCCTTTCACTCCCTTTAAGGAGTCTCAAAGCAGCTAACATTCTCCTTTCCCTTCCTCCCCACAACAAACACTCTGTGAGGTGAGTGGGGCTGAGAGACTTCAAAGAAGTGTGATTGGCCCAAGGTCACCCAGCAGCTGCATGTGGAGGAGCGGAGACGCGAACCCGGTTCCCCAGATTACGAGACTACCGCTCTTAACCACTACACCACACTGGCTCTCTATGGGAAAGCGCACCTTGGTTTTGGAACACTTTGGTTTTGCAACGGACTTCCAGAATGGATTAAGTTTGAGAACCAAGGTACCTCTGTAAAGCAATCTCAGAGGTAAAGTCATCCAGCATCTGGAAGCATGCTCAATAAGGATGTTTATATAATCATTTCTCTGTCTCGCCAATGCTTTAACAGTGTGTGGTACATAAAAGAGAAACTCTCAAATGGCCTTTCAAATGAAGATTGTTAATAATAATAATTAATAATAATAATAATAATAATAATAATAATAATAGTAAAGCTTGAAACATCTTCCCAAGTTCAAGCCACTACTCATATTCCTCCTCTTTCAAAATTATCGGCTCTATGCAGCTCCTACCCCTACTAAGCATTTAGTAGGGTATCATACAATGGTGTCAGATCAGGTCAGCTTGCCCTGTGTCAGGTCAGGGTCAACAAAATCATTGATGTGTTTTATCATAGACCAAAGCTGTTTGTATACTATGATAGCCACCACAGCTCAGGACAATTCCTTTTGACACCTAGCAAAGCTGGACACAACCTTCTTCTCAGAAGAACTGAGAAAGCTGATGATCCTGTCCAAGCCCTGGTGTGGCTTGCAGTATGGCAAGTTGAAACAGGTGGTCCTGCAGAGGAGCCTCACTTGCTCCCTGGTGTTCTGAGGAGTTACAGGACAAGTGAGCCAAAGACTAGAGCTCAGGTGGCACAAGTCATACTCTAAGGTCAACTGAACACTGTTTAGTGCACATAATATTGTCTAATATGTGACAAGTGGTCCTTGCTGCATCGAAAGACACAGTGATGCCAGACCTCCTAAGAAGCTGGCCCTGGACCATTGGTTTGTCATAAATACCCCTTTCTTAGGAAACATGGTGGAGATGGCCATGGTGAGGAAGCAGCAGGCATTCTTGGATTATACTAATTATCCAGTCTCATTCCAATCTGGGTTTAGGCCTGGCCATGCCACCAAATCAACCTCAGTCACCTTTACTGATAATAACCTTTACTGAGAACAGGACAAGGGGAATGCAATCTTGTTTTTGATACGTCTGCCCATGGTATCCTCTTGGACCAGCTCCATGGATAGATATTATGGTGGTTCTGGTCCTACATAAGGGGCCAGAGAGCAGCATTTGGATCGTACCCTTTGCCTGCCCCCCCAAACAGTTATAGGGTGCTTCAGTACTATGGGGATATCATTTGGCATTATTTCCCCATAATTTCAGAATCAGGAGACATCATGCTGGCAACTGATGCCTAGAATTAGATGTGATAACATTAGATAGCAATAGGAATATGAAAGTATTAGATATGAATATGATAGCATTGAATTTGTTCCAGATTTGGCCTGCCCCTTATAAGATGCGGAACCCTCTGCAGTAGGCAGCTCATAGGATGTGGCTGAAATAAAGAAGCAATATGACGTAAGTAATTTTGACTGGTAACACACTTTCCACTTTCATTCCCAAACAGCATGAATTCATTGGTGCCAACTCAATGTCTCATACAATGGTTTTCAGGATTCTCTTTCAGCTTACTCCCTCTTCCCCATCCTTATCAACCTCATGGCGAGCCCCTCTTCCCAGCCACCACATCTTCTCTTGAGGTGACTATCTCTCTGTGCACAGTGTTTATTTCTGCTGTTGGCCTGTTGGCCTTTGAAGGCTACATGCTCCAGAGGAAGGAGTAGAGGGCTTCAAGTCACCTGACAATATCTTGGTGCATCACTGCACACCTGGGAGAGCATCTGCACCCTACCCTCTGCCCAGGGAGAACAGGGTTGGCCCTTTGGGTCTAACTTACTCATTCACTCAAAAACATAATGAACAGCCAGTGTGGTGTAGTGGTTAAGAGCGGTAGACTCGTAATCTGGGGAACGGGGTTTGTGTCCCCACTCCTCCACATGCAGCTGCTGAGTGACCTTGGGCGAGTCACACTTCTCTGAAGTCTCTCATCCTCACTCACCTCACAGAGTGTTTGTTGTGGGGGAGGAAAGGAAAGGAGATTGTTGGCCACTTTGAGACTCCTTAGGGTAGTGATAAAGCGGGATATCAAATCCAAACTCTTCATCAAAAGTGTCAAGGTACATCCACAACAGAGATGAAGCCGACAAACCCTGGTCACTTTGGGAAGACAGAAATAAAAACCCTCAGAAAAATAGGATGTTCTACTTTTCTATCTCAAAACTCTGGACTTGAGGTCTGCCTTGGAACAGAATCCAACATGTCAATGGCAGAGCAAGTCAAGGCACAGATGGAATGGAACGTCGGGCTGTGGGAATTCCCCTTTCATGAACTCAAAGCAGGTTTAAATCAGGGGAGAGCAGATTTGCCACCATTGCATAGCCTTCTGGCCAGAAATATACATCTGAAAATGGGACAAACTATGCATGTGTGAGATTGCACTTGAAATCATTTTTATGTCTTATTATTATTATTGATGTTTTGTGGGGGGGGGGGAATTCATAAAAGAAATGAACAAAGAAAGAAATTCCGTCTTCACATAGTGTGGATGACTGGTGGGCAGCCAAGATCATATAAAAGTCTCTATTGAGCTTAATCTTTACACACACACACACACACACACACAGAGCCCTCTATATGCTTCATCCACAGACACACATAATTCGCCCCATGAACCTACTAGGATAATTTACCCTTAGGTGGGAAAGTCCCTGGGAATTGTTAATATATTAACTATAACAAAGTGGATGGAAAATTGTTCATTGAAAAGCCTGCTATAGGTCTTATAGGTTTTGCAAGATACATTATTGTATTCCATGATGCTCTTGTATTGCAAAGAAAGATTTCTTCCTTCTCTTCCCTCACTCTTGCCATTTTTTAATAAATAACTTTCCCCCCTCTACTTCAGCAATAAATTTTCTTGTCTCCAGATTTTTATTTATTTATATATATATTTTTTTAAAAATACAGTGTGTGATGTGGGGAAGTACTCTCTGAAAATAATACAAAAAGAAGCCAAACATCCTGAGAAAAGTTGCTTTGGCTGAGCCACCCCAGGCTATTCTAATCCATCATAATGTGTTGACTGTTTGATTCTGCTATATACAGGGGGAGAAGAGCTCTGCCAATGTGGAATGTGCAGAATGCATCTGCAGGAAGTACAAGCCATCCTGACAAGACAATTATAGGCTTTCTCTCTCTCTTATTGGCTTCACGTTGGGTCCTCCATCGAGCCACCCCTACAGCCTACCTGTTCCTACCAATCGGGTTTGTTGGGTATAACTGTTGAATTCATCCGGAGCTCTTAATGGTGGCTTTTTTTCCCCCATGGAAGGAAAGAAAAGTCAAATGTGTCTACTTCAATCTGTGTTCCACCCTGTCCAAGATGCTCAAAGTGAGTAACCTATGCACACCAGAGTTCTGGCATGTGCAGGCCTACCCACTTTTCTGAATGGAGGGGTGAAGAGATGGGCCCATTTGGAGAAGAAGACGCACAAAAGTCATATTTGCCATGGGCCCTTCAAAACTGGAGCTGACGCAGTTGACTGTAGAGCTTTTACCACTGCTAGAGGATGCTGGAACAATGTGGCAATGGTTTGTGGTTGTTTTTCTTTTAAAAATGTAGATGCATTCTATTGGATAGATCTAGCTAAAGGAGCAAAAAAAGGTATATATGTGTGTGTGTTAATCTGAGGATCACAGGGAAGTTTACAATATATATAAAAACAAAAATACACAACAGAGTAACAAACAAGAACAATACCCCCACAGTTTTAAAGGCTATAGATTGTTTAATTAGTCAAAGGCTTGGGAGAAGAGGAATGTTTTTGCCTGGTGCCCAGAGATATGTAATGAAGGTGCCAGGTGAACCTCTCTGGGGAGAGCATTCCACAAACAGGGAGCCAACACAGAAAAGGCCCATTCTCATGTTGCCACCCTCTGGACCTCTTGTGCAGGAGACACATGAAGGAAGGCCTCAGATTATGACTGCAGGGTCTGGGTCGTTTCATATGGGGATCTGGGAATGCATTTGACTGTAAATGCCTATTAGCTTTAAAAGAGGCTCCAGGCACCAGCAATAATAGTACAGTGGTGCCTCGCAAGACGAAATTAATTCGTTCCGCAAGTTTTTTCTTCTTGCGAGTTTTTCTTCTTGCGAAGCACGGTTTCCCATAGGAATGCATTGAAAATCAATCAATGCGTTCCTATGGAGACCGTCCGGGGACAAAGGGGAAGGTGCGCACGCCTTCCCCTCTGTCCCCTCTTTTGAAGCAAGGGGCGGAGGGGAGAAGATCGCTTCTCCCCGTTGCCGCCCCTTGGTTCAAAAGGGGTCCCCGGAGATTGCGGGGCTGGCAACGGGGAGAAGCGATCCTCTCCCCGTTGCCGCCCCTTGCTTCAAAAGAGGTCCGGGGACAGCGGGGAAGACGCGCTGCGCTTCCCCGCTATCCCCGGAGCTTGCGGGGCAAGCTTCATTTTGCGAAGCAAGCCCATAGGGAGATGCGTCTTGCGGAGCGGCTAAGAAAACGAAAAACTCCTTCGTCTAGCGAGTTTTTCGTCTTCCGAGGCGTTCGTCTTGCGGGGCACCACTGTAATAGTAATGCAACAACAACAACAACAACAATTTATATCCCTCCCATCTGGCTGGGTTTCTCCAGCCACTCTGGGTGGTTTACAGCATATATAAAAACACAAGAAAACATCAAACATTAAAAAAAAAAAACACCAGGATATCCTATACAGGCAACAAACAAACCAATAAATCAATAGAGACCAATAATAACAACAGTAACAACAATAATAAAGAATTTACAGTTATACTTAAATTAAAATCACCGCCAAGCCCAACTAAACATTTAACCAACCCCCAACCTGACAAAAATAAAATAGAGGAACCAAAACCAAAAGCAAGGCTTCACTGTGTCACCACCACCATTGCCCCCCCCCCAGCCATTTAATAATAGATGGAACCTACACACACAATATGCACGCAGTACATTACAAAATGGCAGTGCGGAGGAAATCGTGGCAGTGGTGGCATCAGGCTATGTACTGGGGATGGCACTTTGACTGGGGCCTGTGAAACCAACTCTCTGGGTATCAAATATGAGCACAAATCCTATTCCCAACAGTCTTGTAAGAGCTATGCTACTGAGGTTCAGTAGAATCTTTATGAGGGTGGGTTATGATTCCATTCTATCACTTCTTCTTCTTCTTCTTCTTCTTCTTCTTCTTCTTCTTCTCTTTATTGCATTTGCATCCATATATAACTTTTCCTGTTCTCTTCTCTTTCCTTTAGAGTGTTAACCAGTCAAACTTATATTCTCTTGCTAGAAGCATTGGAAAGGAGGACACTAACTCCTTCTATCCCACCAAATTCAGAATGCGGGATGAGGTAGCCTGCCACATGTCCTTCTTTGCCTATTTCATAAGGAGGGAGTGAAAATGAAATGAACAAAAAATTCCTACTAAGTTATGCATCTGATCCTTTAAACAAACACAAAAAGTAATTTTGCCCCAAGCCTCAGTTTGCCTTTTACAAATTGGAGTGTTCTCTTCTGCATATCACAGAATCAGATGCTGATCTAGTTGAGCCAATGCACTTCCCAGGCTGTGAGCCCATGAGCTGACAGAGACACTTGTGGCTGCAAATGAGCTCCATTAAACAAGCAGGAGATCAGGGGAGCGTACTAACCAAATTTCACCTTGGTGCTTAATGAAGAAGAGCTGTCCCACGTATCCAAGATACATGTAGCTTTTATTTTTAATGCAAGATGCTTTCCAAGTTCACTATGCTTCCTCCCAAAGGTTGACTAAGAGACAAACTGAATGCAATGCTAAACAGCTATGACAAGGTCCTGTAGTGCAGGGTTGCCATATTTTGAAGAGCAAAAAAAGAGGACACTATGACAACCCATTTTAAATACCCCTACTATGTGTAGGTTTTAGAAGGTGTGATACATTGCTGAGGGGGGCAGGAGAGAAGAGAAGAGGAAAGCAAATCTACAACCACCAGTTATGTCTGTGTCTCAACCAGAAAGTATAGCCAGAGACATTTTGGCAAATGTTTTAAAAATCTATCCGGACAAAAATTTTACTCCTGGAAAAAGAGGACTACATGTAGTCTCCAGTCTGGACTGTAAACCACAACCTGAGATGACTGAGGAACTAGGAGCCAGAAGCTCCAGGACAAGCCAGTAGCCTGGACCAAAGGACAATTAGAAATGAAGGAAGATGGGATCAAAAGAGGGCCAAAGAACTACCAAGGATACAAGGATATTGTCAGGGACTGGGCAGAGGAGGAATGATGGGAAGAGGAAGACAGTATAGATTTACAACAGATTTGAGGGAAGATTTGACAGTATAGATTTACAAGATTTGACAATATAGATTTACAAGATTTACAAGGGAAGATTTGACAGTATAGATTTACTGTAATGGTTCTAGGGGTTGCTCGTGCATAAGTCGTCGCCACACCTGGCTGAGTTAACCTGGGTGAACCCTATTCTGTCCGGACAGCCACTCACCCGTGGCTGTCTCAGTCACTGGCAGAATCCGTCAGTGGGCGTTTCTTGAACTTCTTCCAGCAAAGAAGCTCTTTGACGCCTAGTCTCCGCCTACTCTCCCTGCGCGGAAGCCTTCTGCGCAGGGAGGGTGTGGGCAGTGGAGGACCCGTGCTCTCCCCGCTGGTCTCCGGCGAGGAGTCATGGAGCCATCTCGCCGATTCCCCCATCTGCCCCCCTTCTCCACTGGTGCTACGCTGATTTCCCTCCCTGAAAGATGGGCTGCTTCTCTCCCTTCTGGGACGCTCTCCGTAATCCCTCTGGAGCCCTCCCTCTCCCTCTGGCTCCGATGGCAGTTCCCTGACATTTACAAATAGATTTGAGGGAAGTAGCAGCTCAGAGGCAGATGAGGGGAAAAGCTGGGAAATCATGGGAGAGCCGGGACAACACCCAGCTGACACATTGTCAATAGAAAGCATTCCAGACCATCCATCTCCCAGAACCTTGCAAGCCTTAAAAGTAAGAGAGCAAAGAGCTCAAAGACAGAGGGCACATAGCAGCACCAGTAGAAAAGAAGGTGAGAATGACGAACGAAGAAGTGGGAGAGACGGGGGGGGGGAGTGGAGATTCACTTGGGACAATGCCACTATCCAAGAGCTGGGTTCTATAGCCTCTCTCTGTAAAGACTGAAATAAAGAAGGAAGAAGGATGGTAATAAACTTTTCATTGTCTTTATACTTTCCTGGGCAACCAGCCGGGAGCCTCTGACAGCATCCTGACAGATCTACTAGAGCTCAGGAAGACCAAATTGCTCGAGCAAGGTTCGGCTGAAACAAGAAGCTTTATTTTATACTATTTCCTGCCCAGAAGGATCCAGTTGCCAGGCTGGGTGCATAGAATCAGTCCAGGGCCTGAAGCTATGCCACTGGGAAGGTTGTGGTTGTTCACCACAGAAGGCAGCACCTCCTGACACATAGGGGAAGAGCTCTTGCATGGTTGAGGCGCACATGATTTGCATGCAAAAGGTCCCAGGAACAATCCCTGGTGTCTCCAGGTAGTGCTCAGAAAGTCTCCTAGCTGGAGAACCACTCTGGGATGCCAACAATATTTTCTGGACCTGCCATCTTTTGACAAGAACTTCTGCTGGTGTGCTTATATTAACTTAGCCTAGCTTACTCCACAGGGCTATTGCAGATATGACAGCAGTAGGTGTCTACTAACCACAATAGCTATACTCTGCCTCCACAATCCATGGCAGTAGGCTTCTGAATTCTAGTTGCTGGAAACCTCAATAGGGGAGAAGGCTGTTGCGCTCAGGTCCTGTTCTCATAGGAATGTGTGCTGCCTGAACCCTCTGTCAGTGGAGCTTCTGGCTATCAGTGGGGACAATACTGAGCTAGATGGACCAATAATGGCAGCTTCCTATGTCCCTATAGGGGACTATGGGAGCTTGCCTTGTGAGGTTACTAGCTGCTGGGGGATTTTCACCAGGACCACAAGATGAGGGGAAACAGTTATCACCCTACAAAAATGCAAGTGGGAGAGTAGCTATTAACATTTAAAGGGGGGGGGGGTTGCACTTCACTTGGCGTATTTTGTGTCACATTTAGTCTGGCCCTTAATTGCCCACCAAGATTATGTCTAATGTATTACAATTTTTTATGTGCTGTAAGCTGCCCAGAGTGGCTGGGAACACCCAGCCAGATGGGCGAGGTATAAATAATAAAAAATTGTTGTTGTTATTATTAATAATAATAATTATGGAAAGCTCACCCAAACAGTCAGTCTCAGATTCTATCTAGAAAAAATATTACTGTTGCCATTCAGTCTTATATAATAAACTCAAACCAGCCTGTTTCCTCACTCCAGGGAGTTCATAAATGTTTAAGGGATCTCTTCACTGTGTTCTCGTTAGTACATCATATTTCCATAAATATTTGTAAGGCAGAAAGGACACGAAAACCATCTTGTCAAGCCTGCTCAGCTGAAGCCCCAAGCGAAGGCATATATTTTAGAAAGCCAGCTGGCCTGTTTAATTAATGGAGTAGCCATTACTTTTCTGAGCAGTTCCTTCCACTTTTTTGAACAACCAACCATTTTTTACCCTTAGTGATATTAATTCTTACTGAATTTATATGTGGGAAGTATACAGCTTTAGTTTCCAATTGCCTGTTAAATCTAAGAGAAGAATCTTATGCCCATAGCAAATCCATATTTGTTGCTGTAAGTGCCTCCTTGCCATAATTAGATCAATAAGAGCTGTAAATAGGCAAAATTAAAATATTGCAGCTTGCCTAAAACACATCCAAGTTGGAGCTGAAATGTTTGAGCCAAGACCTTCCAGGTTATATAGCTCATGCTCATAGCCATGACACCAGTGCCAGGGTAAAGGTAAAGGGTATACAGGCCTTAAGGACCCCTGCAAGGTTAAGTCCAGTCAAAGGGAACTATGGGGTTGCAGCACTCGTCTCACGTTTGTCCGGCGTTTGTCCACAGACAGCTTTCTGGGTCATGTGGCCAGCATAACTAAATCACTTCTGGTGCAATATGATACCACGACAGAGGCCAGAGCTCACAGAAACACCGTTTACTTTCCCGTCTCAGTGATACCTATTTCTCTACTTGCACTGGCATGCTTTTGAACTGCTAGGTTGGCAGGAGCTGGGACAGAGCAACGGGAGCTCACCTGGTCACAGGGATTTGAATCACCGACCTTCTGAAAGGCAAGCCCAAGAGGCTCAGTGGTTTAGACCACAGCGCTACCCGCGTCCCACACATGTATAGGACATGCACAGACAGAGGAACAGGAGCACCCCCACCCCCCAGCTGATCTGTGCAGATCTGTTGAAGGGCAGATAACATCTTCTCCCCAATCATCAAATGATTAATCTGAAGTCCAGGGAGGGGGCAATTTGCAAGCTCAGTGCACAGGGCTGAACAGAGAAGTTTAAACCTCTCTACCACTGTGCCTACCTTACTTTGATTTCACTTCTTTCCTTTCCGATGCCACTATCAAAATCAGCAGGGCCTTAGCAGACCAGAGAAAAAGTGCTTGGGAAGCCCTGCCAAGCCCCCAATCCTAGGGTCAGCCGCCCCCGATACAATAGGATACCAAAACTATTAAGGCATTGTATTGTTGCCAATATTTTTTTTAAAAACAACAACAACAAACTGAACTTCCACATGTAAAAAAAAAAAAGCCTGTCAGAGACAAACGAGAAAGGGAGAAACACACTTAAAAAAAAAGTTAATCAAAAGCTGAAATGATGTTACAATTATTTCATGGGGAGCAAAGCAAGCACAGCTTTGCAGAGGCAAAATAACTGGGATAGCATAGTTTAATATTCAGTCTTTTGAAAGATCCCATCGCCTCTTGAAGTGCAGCCTGAAAAGCTTCTCCCAACAGGGAGACACACAGCAACAAAAGGAATTGGGGAGCTCTTTTCCCCTGCTTGCACTGTAGCATGAGCTCTGAAAGCTTTTACACACAAATGAGTGTAATATTCCCAGGTAGGGTGCTGCAGTGGCAATTGCGGAGCCACAAATTAGAAACTGTATTCTTGCTGTGAGAAAGACACCACTTGGAAATGCTATTGATCAAGCAGTATATAAATGGCTATAATAAATAAAATATTGGTTAGTAGAAAATAAAACCCAGAACATATAAAATGTGCTGTTTAGTCCAAAGGCAAAATAAATAAATAAATAATACATGTGAGTAAGCAACTATGTTACATTGTGCTGCTTACTGAATGCAAAATGAGCTTGGCCAGGTTTCGAAGTATGCTTGCTTTCTAGAACAACAAGCAAAGTGTGTGTGGGGGGGGGGGGAGAATCCCCGATGAAACAGATGCCATTGTTCTGAAGATAATCATGCCCCTTTCTCTTCCCATGCAGACAGGTGAGATGATATTCTTAGAGGCTATTCAGAGTACTGAGCTATGACCATGATTAAGCAAGACATTAAGGAGATGTGCAGAACCCAAGTATCAGGCTTTTCCCTCCCCAGTAGTCGAGTGCATATGTAGTACAGTGGTTAGAATGTTGGACTGGGACCTAGGAAACCTGGGTTCAAATTCCCACTTGGCCATGAAGCTCACTGGCTGGCAGCCACAGTGTTGTTTTGAGGATAAAATTGGAAGCTGGAGAATACTGTAGTGTATGCAACCATGGCAGAAAGGTGAGCTATAAATGTAATAACAATTATTATTATTATTATTATTATTATTATTATTATTATTATAAAATTGATTAGCCAAAGAGTTGCAAACATAAATGTACAGGAGGCACGTAGAGGGGACTAGTTCAGGGGGTTTGTTTCCTGAAGGAGCACACAGGCAAGTTTACCTTAATTGCGAACTGAATTTAACTACTCCCCATCCCAAGATGGAGGGTGCATGTTTCTGATGTCAGCGCTGAACAGGGCCTGAGTTGGCATTCACGTATGAACATCTGGCACCATCTTCAAGGCGCTGCCTTCCTCCTGCTGGAGATCTAGTTTTCTATGACCTGTATGAAAGCACTTCAAAGGACAAAAGGATTAGTCTGAGACTGGCCCTGCCTACTGAGTTTGATGGATTTGGATCCGAAGATGTGGTTCTTTCTCACACAGCAACCTGTTGCAGTAGATCTCCATGAAAACCCTGCCACTTCACCCAGGTTCTGTTGCTGAACTGGGGTGATTTATAATATGCATTAACTTTATGCAATTGAATCCTGCTTTTTTATTATTTGACTGCTTTTAATATTCTAATAACTCTTCTGCAATAAATTGCACACTTTTCAAATTGTTAATATGACTTTTGATGTAGTTTGGCTTTCTATCTGAAGTGGCAAAAAGTGTATTTCAGTGGGAAGTCACACACTTCAGAGTTCAAAATGTGATCTCCTTCTGATGGCCATTCATATTTAAAAAAAGGATATAGATGACTGTTACAATATGTAAATATGTACAATGAGCTCCATTGCTTACTTTGTTTATACTTTGCTACCACAACCCTGTGAGATCATTGAGTGGCATGCAATGCTATGTAAAGCAATGCTAGCCCTTCTCAAAGCAGACCCATTGAACTTAATGAACATGGTCCATTAATTTCAACAGCTCTACTCTGAGCAAAATATAGTTGAATATCACCCATTATTTCAATTTTATAGATTTAAAATGAGGCTGTGTGTAAGCCATTTTCAAAGTTGTCCAATCAATATCATTCCACGCTGGCCAGGGCTGGTCTAAACCATTTTGCTGCCTGAGGTGAAGGGCAAAATGGAGCTTCCCAGATGGCTGAATCTTACTTTGACACTGGGACAGCATCTTCTGCCACACCTAAGGACAGCAAGCTAGCCTAGGGGGACACAGGACAAACAAGCGATGTACTACACATACTCTGGCCTCCAATGCCTCACCTCCACTGCCACCCTACAACATTTGCTGCCTGAGGCAGCCAACTCATTCTACCTAATAGTGGGGATGGAACTGGGATTTCTGCTTAGAGCTCTCCAGTGCAAGAACTGCAGCCTATTCACAGGACCACACATCGGTTTTCATAAACTAGCGCTTAACAGATGGCATAAAAATCCACTCTGAAACTGGCATATTGCTGTTTCAGTTGAAGTTGCACTACTACCAGTTCAAGTACTATTTCACTGACTTGGAAATACCCACCCCACCCCTGACCCCTGACCCGTCCCCCTCCAAGGCTTTGTGGCTTCCACATTTTATCAAAGCTAGTGCTGGTTCCATACCACGTTTGAGCTCCGAAACAATGCCACTATCTTTAAATCATTAAGAACCTGCCCTTCTTGGCTATGGAAACAGACTGCTGACAAGCTGCAGGAATCGGGCCGAATGTCCCATAGAAATCTGCACTGGAACTGGGGGAAGAACGGGATAAGTGAGGAACCAGAGCCTGCATGATTCCCACTTGCAATTCTGGAATAGCACGCCGAGCTGCTGTTAGGCAACAGCAGCTGCTTTCATATGGTAATCTTCATGGAAGGCAACATTGTTTCTGGGTGAAGAACTAGCCAAGACCAAGTTCACTGAACCCAGCATACCATTCAATCAAACACTTGGGGGGAAAACAATGAGTGACACAAAAGATACTTTTATTTCGCCTCGGCAACCGAAAAGATGCCAATAGACCGTGTGTGTGTGTGTGTGTGTGTGTGTGTTGGGGCAGTGGGTGGAATTAACTGTTTGAAGCGGGTTTCTAATGCAGAAAAGCAGTGCATTGGGGCAGAGCTTTCTTCCAAGGTTTCTGAATGCATAATACATTTTTGTAAATGAAATAATGACGATTGGGTGTACTGGCACACAAGGTGGCAACAAAAATACAAAGCGTGTGATGGGTATAATAAGAGGAACTGAAAGTGGCACTCTGCAAAGTTTCCTCTTCTTCCCTTTCCTCTTTTCAAAGGGATAGGTATCAAATGAAAGTTCCCAGGTTTCTCAACAGCAGGTGTGAAACCATACTTTTATTGCTATAGTGTCACTTACAAAATACCAGAATCTTTGTTAACACCTTGCCTTACAACTTCCCATTGCTTTCACATGCTTGTCGACTTTTCCTACAGTCTTCACATATTTTTGGTCCACTTTTATTCTCATTTTAAACTAAAGGCAACAAAGGCTATTCTGTTTTCATGGAAATTGCCCAGTGGCAACCATTTTTAGCTTCACTTGCCTGAGAATGATCTTCGCGTGAGCCAGAATGTTTTCAGGGGCAGCAATTTGCTAATTAATGACCAGTTAAATCCAATCTCATCCAAAGCACATGTAAAGTTAAAGGCCAGGGCTCGCTTATACAGCCATGAGAGAAGCTGCCTGCAGTCCAGCTGTGTGAAAATATGCAAAATATTTTACAATGTGTGAAAGTCTGGAAAATATTTGCTGCTTAAGCAGAGAAATTTATTTTGTAAATTTTCAAGACAGAGCTTAGCATTTTGGGAGAGAATGTTCAGAAGTCCCATATGTTCCCAATTTCCAAGACTACTCCCACAGTGACACTTTTGGGTTAAACAAAGGGAAACAAGCGAGAATGAATGCTTGTACTCATCATTTTTGTACTTCAGACGGTGTTTTCTTAACTTGGATGCAGAGTATAAGTTTCAGTTATTTCCTTCTTTCTCACATTACTTGCCCATCCTTTCTTCAAGCGTCTCAGGGTGGTTTATGTGCGTTTCTTCCCAATACATCCTGACAACAGTTCTGTGAAGTCAGTTAGGTCATTGGCCTTCAACTGATGGACATCGGGTCACATTCTTGTCCAAGGTGGGCGACAAAAGCAGCACTACCACCATGCAAACATAGGGTTAAAAATCAAGAAATTAGTCCCAAAATGCATACCTGGGTTCAAGGTTTGAAGAGGTTCAAGACTACCAGGTTCAGCTGAAAGATTATGGATTATCTAGAGCAGCAATGGGGCACTTGTGGCCCTCCAGATACTGTTGAACTTCCAGGGCCTAGATTGTTGCACTAGTCAGCACATTAAGTCCCACTAGCGCACCCTCTCTTGCCCTGCATGATCCTCAGATCTGCCTGGGAGGGTTGGAAAGACTCCCAGAACCGGGCAGGGGAAGAGGAGAACGGAGATCAGTCCATCTGCCGACCAAAAATGCTTACACTGAAAGAATGATCACCTTAGAACAACATTGAATTCTACTCCCAGCTCCCATCGGCCCAATCCAGCGTGGTCAGTGATCAGGGAGTAACAGAATGGAAGGTAATGGAACGTAATAGTAATCACCTTCCATACCCATGTCTCAAGGTGTGATGAGAGTTGTGGTCCAACAACATCTGGAAAATGACATGTTCTCCATCTCTGGCCTAGAGGTCACTCATGGAGCTCATGGTTAAGCAAGAATTTGAAAGTGGGTATCTGCATCCAAGACTTTACACAACAGTGTGTGCTGTCATTCCTCACCCATATGTTTTTTATCTATCACAGAAATAATTATCTCATCAATATTTTCCCCATGCTTTTATTATCAAGGAACTTGGGTAATAAAAAGAAACCCGAGGCTCTTCAAGACCTAACACTTTCATTGGAATTAATGAGCCATTTGCACGCGGTCATATCTTCTACCATGCTGACAGGATTCAAATCTGGTGTGTAACTGTACTAGGTATATTCTAGATTGCCCACAGGACCTAATATGAAATATTTCCATTTTTGAAATATAGTAGCCAGTCCTCTCACATTCCCAACACAACCATGACCATAGGCTGGGTGGGGCTGATGCAAACTGGAGTCCAACAACCTCTGGAAGACCACAGAACCCCTAGTTATAAAGCAATCATTGACTTAAATGGATGCTAAGGTACTCATAACTTAAATATAAACATGAAACAACTCCAAGGTAAAGTGGAGCAGATTTTGTGGGGGCAAAATAAAATAATATTTCTTCCCAGATTTTGTATTATATAAAGGCTACATAATGCATCATGTTTCACATAGTTATTAGTGGTGAGTTGAATTCCTCTTCCAAAAATGGTTCTATGTTGCAACGGGAGTGAGAAATAAATACAGCCATCAAAGTATAACATTTTAACAAACTTATCCTAGTAATATTTAATAAGGCCTACTGAGTTCAATTGGCCTTATTGCCTGCCATGTACACTTAGCCTGGCTGTTTCGAATGATGTTTTCATCATTAGTGTGCAAACTGAAGAGAAAAAGTAGCACAATTATGAATAACATCATATATTCAAGGAAAGACACAAAACTAGCTCTCTGGTTCTGCTACATAATTGATGTATATTTATAATTGAACCTAAACTGAGGCTTTCTTTTCCATCCCCAGGCAAAGCATAAAAACAGTTCTTCTTTTTTTGTTATACATTATGAATGTAAAGTCTTGTTCAAATCCACAAATATATCCTATGGTACATATTTGTAGCATAAACATCCCAGCGAGTGTGTTTTATAATTATCCCCTTGTGAACTTCCCCATCTATAAGCAGCAGTGTATATAGATATTCATGATCACATACTGACAATGACAAGGGACTATTGCTGGGAATATTTGCAACTTTTCCACCCTGGTGTTCATGAAAATACCTAGGCAAATCTTCTAAGCAGTTGTTATTTTCTGCATTCAAAAATGGAAGCAATCAACTTCCATGAGTGCCAATTACATATGTCATCATCTGAGTCACTATACTGGTATAAGTGATGGTCGGATGGACCAGATATCCATAGCTGGTATAATGCTGCAGCTTGTGCCATCTCTAGGGACAAGGTTATGACTATGAGTCCTATTTTACAGAGGACCAACCTATCAGATGATCGTCCTCCAGTTTACAGACTGGGAGAACAGGGATCATGAAATTGTCCATCAGTAGTTAGCAACTGGATAGAAGACTTAGCAAGCACCCAAATCACCTGGTCACAAACTTGCCTACTATGGTGAGATGTATTCTATTTCTATTTAAGTTACAGTAATTATTTGTAAATGAGTATATGCAGATGTTATGCAAATCTGTGTGATCTTGGTGATGCATAGGTGGCCACCCAATTGCCCAAGATTCAAAACAAAAAAAAAGAGGCAATGTTGCAGATGGCTCTACCTATAGCAAGTGCTCCGATAGCGAAAGGTGAGTTGTCAGGGCAAATATTTATCTGGCAGCTTCTCACAACTGATCTGTAGAAATGAGCTGCTCTTCTTACCAGTTGCTGAAATGTCCTGCTTTCTTCCAGACTCAGATAAGGCCTGAGCATCAAAAAGGTATCATATAGCAGCAAAAAGGTATCAAGTTGAGTGAACTCAGAGACAATGGAGGATGAGTTCCTGTCGTTCTTGACTTTCTCCATATGCCTGTTGGTGTTCAGGATTCAAGGTGCTGCTGCAATCTTCAGGCTTCAAATGGAGTCCTTCTTGCCACCCTTGTTGTCTCTGTGAGATAATGTAAAGCAAGAGGGATCAGAGAAAGTCCATATTGCATCTGGCAGAGTGCCCTGATGTCAACAACAAAACCACATGCCAATTGGATGAAATTGCAGGGTGGGCAAAATGAGGGGGGAAAGTTGCAATAATAATAAAAAGAATAAAAATAAAACTGGTGCAACGAAATACAGTATCAAACCTATATAGAGGTATACTAGTATGAAGTACTAATGGTGGTGAAATTTGTATGTCCACACTTGGAACTGTGCATTTTATCAGCTCTTTAACACTCACCTCAGAAACAAAGGCTGGTGTTACAGTATCAATATTTCTTCTATAATGTTGCATGCGACTCGGATCTCTAAGCACTGCAAGATTCCTGGTCTTCCAGGCGCTTACCCAGGGTTCATGTTTCCTTAAGAAATGAGGCATAGCAGAGACTCTAGTGTCTTTATGATATATGGCTTATTTATACAAATACACAACCTGAGCCTACGATGGAGGGGTTTACAACATTAATGCCCCCAAAGGGGTTTGTTCCTCCCATAGCCACAGCCTCAGATTCAAGCAAAAAGAAAACATTGCACAATCTCTAGCTTGCTGCTTTCCCCTCTAGCTCACTTCACTGCAAACTCAACTTTTCCTTCTAACTGACCATGAGTTGGGGGAAAGGCCCCACACATTTGCCATCCCACACAGAGCCCCTTTCATTTGTTCTGTTAATGGCCCATCACCCAGGCCTCATCCGGAACCTGGTCTGCCTTATATTTTAACACTTGCCGGATCCAGGGGTTAGAAGGGTCTCGGCATCCAGCCTACCTGGATTCCAATCTCAGAGAGAGAAGGTATTCAGTCTGCCTTTTCATCTGCTTCCCACTCACATGCCTCCTTCTCAACACCCCTTGCTTCTTCCTCCCATTTCACTTGCCTTTCTTGCTGCTCTGGTAAGGGCAAGGGACCAGAGGAAGGAGGAGAAGCATGCCAGAAACTAGGAACCATAGTAGTCTCCCAGATATCAAAGGTGGGCGGAGAAATACTTTCCCCCTCCATTTTTCTGCTGTCTCACAAGAGGAACTATGAAGGCAAATAAATAGGAGGGAGGGAAAAGTAAGGGAAGGAAGCCTATGGATGTGTTGGATGAGTGGGAAAGAGGAGGGCCAGGGGAGAATTGGACCCTATTGTGTGCCCAGTGACACACAAGGTATCTGCTTTGCATCCTCAGAGAGAGACCTTTGTCTTAAACCCTAGAGAACTTGCTTCTAGGCAGTGAGGACTGTACTGAGCTAGGTGTCCCATGGCCTCCTATGTAACACCTTGCAGAATTCCTGCACGTCAGACTTGATGGTATTTGGAGTACATCGGGAGTGGGGAAGCTGTGGCCTTCCATATGTAGATACACAACTCTCATCATCTCTGACCATTGGCCATGCTGCTCAGTGCTGATAGGAGCTGAAGTCCTGCAAAATCTAGAATGTCACAGGTCTTTCAACCTGTGTTGAAAGAGTTACGTGGGCCCAGTGTTCTGACTTAGTTTTACATCTTAGTCTTACATTCCTGACATCTACCTATATCTTGTGGTGAGTCAGCACCACTGTTTTGGATTAACACCCCCACCTCATCTAGTGTGGAGCCAGTGTGGTGTAGTAGTTAGAATGCTGAACTAAAACCTCAGAGACCAGTTTTCTAGCCCCCACTCAGCCATAAAACTTACCGGGTGTGATCTTGAGACGGTCTCTATTTCTCAGCCTAACCTATCTCACGGGGTCGTTGCAAAGATAAAAGAGGGAGAGGGGAAACCATTTACACCATCTTGAACTCCTTGGAAAACATGCAGGATAAAAAAGCCGTAATGGATAAATAAATAATTATCAGACTGCAAAAGCATTCTGATAACAGACAAACAAAAAGGTGGCAAAGATGGCAAAACAGAGGGCACAAAGCAAGACCATTGCCAGAGGATTTTTAAGATGCAGTAGTTATGTGAAAGGCATAGAATTTTTTTCATTTCCTGTGTTATACGGGTGCAAATATCAGTATGAAAAACCTGGCAGGAAGATTTAAGATAGAAGAAGGAGATCCCCCCCCCCCCATGCAGCCCATCTTTTTTCTTTTTTTTTTCTTTTTTTGGTACATTGATAAGTATTTGTTCATTTCCTGACAACAAAAAAATAGAAATCTCTTCAGAAATTAAATACCCTGGCTTGTTGAAGCACTTTTGTGACGTTCTGTGGTAGACTGGCTCCCTTTCATTGGAAATCCACAGCCAGAATAATAATCACAGCATCAGTTATTATACTTGTATCAGTTCTGCGAGGCAAGCGGGTAATACAGCGTAAGGCCGAATTCTCTGACTTTTGTGTCACTTATTTTCTCTGTGGGCCAGATTTGCATTTTAATGGAAGTAGTTTATAGACTTCTTTGCTGCCTTCATAGTGCCACAAGTGGCATCATTAAGTGAGTTAAGCCGGATTAATGCTGATAGTGAAGTCAGATAATACAATAACAGAGGGCTTCATTTCCATTTGGATTAGGTGAAGAGAGCAAGGCTGTCTGGTGCTGGGCGATAATTTGTAAGCGCGATATGTTGTACTTGAGAGGATAAGATTAAATTTAGTGGGTTTAACTGTCATCCCAGTAAGTCAATTACTTCATCTTTTCAGGCTTTGAATTTCTTTTATAAATAAAATAAATGGAATATTGAGCTGCCTCCGCGGCCATTTCAAGCTTCCACGGAAAAGAATTACACATGCTGAGGCCTCTCCCCTCCCCCACCTCTCCCTTCTCTCCCAAGAATGAAAATAAAATACCAAAAAAAGAGAGAGGCTGCAATTTCTGATTCAGCTCCATAAACAAAATATAAACTTCATTCAGGTGCCAGCATAGCAGCAGCTTAGAAATAATGTCCATCTCTCATAGCACAAGCATGACAGATTCCATTGTGACTTTAGTTTATCCATAATAGGAAATATTTATGTTGTGCCTGCTCCTTTTCTAAGGGTATCTGCTCAGGTGCAGAAGGTTTACAGTAAAATGCTGGTCCTTGCAATCATTTAACCCTTTTACATTCTGATAGCTGCCAAATACTGCAAGCCTCTACTTTCGGGGGGCATTTTATATGAGAGCTTCTAGTGCATTTTGAAAACATTGAATAATAATAATAAATTGTAAACCATCATATAATTTGATCTATATGTTCCACCCTCACAGGAGAAATTCCTATGTGGCCAATTCCTGGGGCATGAAAAATTCAACGTCATGGTATTCACACACACAAAATATAGACAGACAAGCACCAATATCTTCATTTCACATTCCAAGCCCCAGGTGGAAAGCAAGCAAGCAAGGGCTATCACCGAAGGGAGTGCTGCTTACCTTGGAATGGAAACTTCCCTAATTTTGAGATTCTCCCATAATGCCATTCAGGAATATCCTCTCCCTCAAGCTGCAGGGCATTTTGTGAGGGAAATGGCTGCATAATTCTTGGCAATATGCCAAGTGGCAAATTCCAGGAGTGCTGCATCCCTTGATGGCAGCTACAGCCACACCTCCTTCACAGCCACACAGTCTTATTAGACTATACAATAATATTAAAGGTAAAGGGACCCCTGACCATTAGGTCCAGTCGTGACCGACTCTGGGGTTGTGGCACTCATCTCGCTTTATTGGCCGAGGGAGCCGGCGTACAGCTTCTGGGTCATGTGGCCAGCATGACTAAGCCACTTCTGGTGAACCAGAGCAGCGCACGGAAACACCGTTTACCTTCCCGCCGGAGCGGTACCTATTTATCTACTTGCACTTTGACATGCTTTTGAAGTGCTAGGTTGGCAGGAGCAGGGACTGAGCAACGGGAGCTCACTCCGTTGTGGGGATTCATACCGCCAACCTTCTGAGTGGCAAGTCCTAGGCTCTGTGGTTTAACCCACAGTGCCACCCACATGCCATTACAATAATATTATCATTATACAATAAGAATAATTAGGGGTGCATTTGTGATCAACAGAGATCTCCATATGTTACCTTTCAACTAGATCTACTATTTTCTGTGCACATACACGGGCAAAAGGTTTGGAGTGTTCCAGTATCTTCTTTTGGAGTGACTTAAGTAGTGTTTTCCGTGAAGTTCCACTGTACATAACAGAACAAGCGCAAGGGCAGCCCCACATAGACTGCATTACAGTAATCCAGCCTTGAAGTCACCAACATCTGAACTACTGTGGTCAAGGTTTCCCTGTCCAGAAATCTCATTCAGGTTCGCTGTCTCTCAGTCTAGCCTATCTCACAGGGATGTGATAATAAAATTGGGAGGAGAAGGACCATGTGTGCTGCCCTAAACACCTTGCTGGAAAGTTGGGATACAAATGTTGTAAATAAATAAAATATAAAACTAATGAAGTCTACACTCCTATGCACACTTACCTGTGAGTAAGAACTATTGAACACAGTTGGACTTGCTTCTGAATAAACATGGATAGGATTGGACTGCACATCATTATATAACTCGATAATATAAGTACAAAATAACTACCATGCTAGTAAATTTACATGACTGTGACATCTAAGTTTCACCAATACACACAGACAATTGGGACCTAGAAACCAGCAGTGAATCTCTTTACAGAACTGTGTAATGTGAAACAAAACAGAAAAGTATTAAATTGCCCTGTTTCTTTCTTTCTTTTTCTTTTATTTTTCCAATGCAAAATTACAACAAAATTTTCAAACATAAAATCCAAAACCAACAAACAAACAAAAACAAAGCAAAACAAACAAGAACCAAAAAACAAAAAAAAAACACACCTACTAAAGAAAACCATGCCATCATAAAAATCTTTACGTACATATACACATATTGCCTTCCTTCCTCTGTTTTGAGACCTCAAAAATTTTAATCTTTCTGAATTGTTGTGTCTACTGTAAATTACCTCTATCTTTATACCTTTTGCACTGTTTTTCAATTTCTTTAACCCTGCAAAGCTTCATTCGTTACATACCAATATGTACATACTCCAGAGCAATGTTTTTTTCATATATTCTTTAACACAAACCCATTCTTTTGCTAATTTTTGGTCCGATTGTGCCCTTAAGAATGCTGTATATATATTCACAAAGTTTAATTTGCCATTCTTTTATTGATCTTTCCCCCTTTCCAGTTTTTTGCTATGAATATTCTGGCAGCTGTTGCTGCATAGAGGAATACTTTCCTTTGATTGCCAGGAATATCATTTGTAATTATACCTAAAAGAAATGCCTCCGGTTTTTTACTAAAATATATTTTAAACATCTTTTCGATTTCTTCATATTTCATTCCGAAATTATTTAATAGGTCGGCATTCCCACCACATGTGAAACATTGTTCCTATTTCTTTCTTGCATCTCCATCCTGTATTTTATTTTGATTTATAAATTTTTGCCAATTTACCAGAGTTGTCCTGTTTCTTTCTTAGCTTTAGAAATTCTTTCTGGCATAAAGGGTAAAGGGTAAACCAGCACCATCACTGCCACAACCACAGATTCACAGTCAATCAATAAGACCTGAGTCAAATGTTATGTTATGCCTCCATAGGCAAAAGCTGGTTTATGATTGCAAGTCGCCTACTTAAGGCTTTCAGAGCTTTTGACATTTACATTTTATGATCTCTCATTCATGGCAAATATTTATACACTAATAATAACAATATCCTTTAAATGCTGATATGCATGTCTTCTGATCAAACCTACTAAACCTGAGTACTATTATCAGTACTGGGGGAGAACTATGTATGCCATCTTGAGCAGAATTCTGGGGTTTACTCTGTTTCTTATTCTGAGTCTTTCATCTCATCCTCCAAAGAAGGGGAATCTCGCCTCTGAGGTTCCTGCCCATTGGATTGTCCTTGAGACAATGATATGGATAACTCAGTAATATTAACTATCCCCACATACATATTTTTTCAAAATCCATAAAGTCAGAAAAATAGTGTCAACTATTTGGACCAGCTGGTTTTAAAATGTAGCATGTGAGCTTTCAAATTTCCCTTCAGCAATATGGCCACAAGATGGTGGGAAGAGCTGGATTTTCATGTGTTTGGGGATTTTGCATTGAAATGTGCAACTTTGTTGAAGGGGAAAATGTTTCCCGGAATAACTAAACAAATTATGCCAAAGTTAGATATCCAACAGAACACCATTAATATGAATGGCCTAATAAACATTTCAGTTGCTATCAATTTATTGTAAAGAGAAAGCAGTATGGCTGGACAGGTGGGAGGAAAATAGCTAGGTGGTTTCAGTAGCTGAGAGCAGTTACTAGGAATAGGTAACAGAGGCTCTGGTGCTATCACCAGTGATCTCTGTTTCAGTAATATTGCTGCCCCTGTATTCTGTTTTCAATATTGGGTTTCAGGTGGTGAAATAAATCGTTGGGAACGGGGCCTTAATGAAGCCCCACTCTTTGACTCCCCCCTCCCAATTTCATTTTATTTCATAATTTTTAATAGTGCTTGATTGTTAAAAAGCAAACCTCAGAGCGGTTTACAAAAAAGTGTGCCACAATACAATTACAGTTAATAAAAACTATTTTAAACATTCATTTTTTAAAAAATAATAATATTTATTAACATTTTAAAGACTGCAAAAAAGAGAAAGAATTAAACAAAACAAAACAATACGATACAAAAACAAAAACACAACACCAACCCCCAAACATTAAATTAACAAAACCAAACAAACACAATTTAAAACACATCTAATAAGTTCAATATCTTAACTTTCATTTACTTGTTTCAACGACCTCCTCGCACCTCCCTTTTTGTATTCCACAATTAACTGTTTCAGCAATTCCTTTCCATCTTCCTCTGTTTTCTGTCCTGTAATTTATCTTAACATATTCTAACCTTATTTTTCCCTTTAATATATAATTGTCTTAACATATTTTAACTTTATTTTCCCTCTAATACTCTAATAATCTATTTGTACTTAATTCCTTGTAACATTTCTACTAAAGCCATATAGCTCCTTTCCAACATTTTTCTAACACTCATTAATTTTACAATATTTTTATAAATAGTCTTTAAACTTTTTCCAATCTTCTTCCACCGACTCTTCTCCCTGGTCCCGGATTCTGCCAGTCAAATCCGCCAATTCCCTATAGTCCATCAACCTGGTTATCTTCTGTCCGATGCTCTTAACTCTTTTCCAAGTCCCTTCTGCGAGTCTTCTTCATATTTATACTTGAACTTTACTTTGTCTTCCACTGATCTTATTTTCATTTTCCTTCCTTTGAGGCTAAAGAGTAGATCGCGGGGAAACTCCCACCTAAAGATGATTTTATTCCTTCTTGACAGGGCAACCAAATATCCGTAGTTAAATCTAAGATCCAAAAGGTATTTCAGGACATCTTTCAAAATTTCCACTCTTGACTGTTGTTCTTCTAAGTTCCTCTGGTAGTTCCAACAGTCTCTTATTTTGTTCTTCTCTTTTTTCCCTCCTCTTCCAAGTCCGAGAGCCCTCACAGTTTTAATCTCTTCTTGACCTAAGTCCCGGTCCCAAAAGTCATCAAATTCCTGTGTAAGGAAATCTATCAAACTTTCTTTCTCCAGTTCAGGTAGGGCTCTGATCCTCGAAATCTGATTTTCTTTAAATTCAATCCTAGCAGGCATCAACTTATGGTCATCAAATTGCATCTATAAGGCCGGGACTCTCTCTCTCTCCAATTGTGTTACTTTAGGTTCAATGGCAATAACTTTCTCCCTAGCCTTCTCCGCAGTTTGCCATGTCAAAGTAGATTCCTGTGTCAGTTTCTGAATAGTTTCTATATTGGTGTTCACTTTTTGTCCCAATCTGCCAATTTTAGTAGTTACCACATCCACCTTTTTGTGAAGCTGTTCCAGTGAGTCACTTATCTTACATAATACAACCACTAAGGCCTCTTCTGTCAACATTCTTAACTGATTCAAGGTCCCCAGAGTCTCACAGGTTTTTATCTTGCAGCTGGAAATTACCCCAGCTCAACTCTTGTAACAGTTTCAAAAGCTTCCTCTAGAGGGAAACAGTTCCTCTAGAGGGAAACAGTTTCTATTTGTATTAGTCCTTTTAAACTCAATTCAAACAATAAAGTTAGTTTCAATTTTCTGTTACTTTTACTCCTTTTTAAACGCAGAAGGAGACCATGGAAACAATGTATTCCTCTTATTTAACTAACTGTCAGTGAACGTTCTAATCACAGTCAGTCCTGTTGGCAGCCCGTTTCCATGATCGGGGCGGTGGTATATTAACTCTGTTCGCTCTCTCCTCCAGGTATACTCAGTCCAAAACTTTCCCCCCTCTTCTCCTGCCAGCAAGGGGGGTTTAGTATTTTTTACTGATGGAAATTTAGTCCTTTACAATAGGCTTTCTGAGACTTCAGCTTGCATCCTCATTGCTTCAATCTATTTACAAAAGGGGAAGGTGGACTTCCTGTTTTAGACCTCCCCATTTCGGCACCAAATTAAGACGTTTAAAAATCCAATTCTCCGTTCTACTCACGGGTAGTTACTTTAAGATCAAATTGTCCACAGGAAAAAGTCAGCGCTCTCTGGCAACAGCTATGCGGCTTCGCTCCGTGGAAGAAGCAGTTAATTCGAAGCACCGCGCCGCTCACCCCACGTCGCTCCGGATCCCCGAAACTGGGTTTCCCCGTGAGTAGGGGAGGCGCAAAAGGTGCCAGCCGAATCCCACGTTCACAGGCTTCACCCGCCTGTGATTTCTAGTGGGTCTCCGCCTTCGCCGTGGTGGCCAGACCCAGATTCCTACGAAGCAAATTCCTCCCGATCAGAGGAATTCCGCCTTTACCGGAGGCGCTAACCCGGAAGTCCTATTTTAAACATTCAAATAAAAATATGAATCGGTGGTTAACTAAACACAGATTAAAACACATGTAAACATTGTACATATCTGTGTAGGCTTAGTCTAGACAAGAATGTTTTTAGCAGGCACCGAAAAGAGTACAGTGAAGACACCTGCCTGAAGTCAATATGCAAGGCTTATAGGCACTGCCACACTTTTAGCCAAAACATGCCCACCCCTACCCCTATCCCCACCCCGGAACCTTCTAAACATTAGTTATGAGGTACTTAAGTACACTTTCCCTAAGAAACCAGAGGCTTTTCTCCTGGGCATAGTCGGCCAATTGGTGTTAAAGAAGGATAGAACTTTCTTTATGTACGCAACAGCAGCAGCAAGAATTCTCATCACAAAACATTGGAAGACACAAGATCTACCCACGCTGGAAGATTGGCAGATGCAACTGATGGAGTATATGGAGATGGCGGAAATGACTGGCAGAATCCGAGATCACGGAGAAGAGTCGGTGGAAGAAGACTGGAAGAAATTTAAGATGTATTTACAGAAACATTGCAAAATTTTTGAATGCGAATGATGTTGGAATGAAATGAAGGGGTTCTAGCAATATGATTAGAAGTTAAAATTCGTGAGGATAACTAACTAAGGGTAAAATTAAGAAGAAATGAATTTGCTATTTAAACTTTTAAATGGGAGATGTGAGGAAGTCATGAAAATAAGTTAATGAATAGTATGATATTTGGAAAAGGGATTTTCTTTTTTCTTAAATTTTCTTTTTAAGTTTTGGTTTTGTTTTTTCTTTGTGTGTGTATGTGTATTTTTATTTTTGTTTTGTTTTTGTGAACCTTTTTTCTGTAAAATTCAATAAATATTATTATAAAAAATAAATAAACATTAGTTATGGAAGCTGTTACAAACGGTAAGGTCTTCTCTGCCCCACCTCTTACAACTGAAACAATGAGTACTATTAGTTAATTGCCTGCATCAACATTCATTGTTATTTATCTGTTTTCTTCCATCATGGAACTCAAGGATGTGCATATGTGGTTCCCAGGCGGTCTCCTATGCTGGTACCATGCAGCTCCAGGCCTTTGTAGCAGCAGCAATGTAGTAGACTAGAGTGCCTTCACACTATACCCTTTCTACAGATGCCTCTAAGGAAATTGTATGAATTGCTAACTTAAAGTAAGGTTACCAGATTTTTTTCAATGAATCTAGGGACACTTTTCAACTTCAATGGATTTTGTATGGGGACTGATTTGTAAATCTGGGGACTGTCCCCAGGAAACGGAGAGTCTAGTAAGCTTAACTTAAAGCACCTTTAAGAAATGGTTTGTCACAGAAGGGTACCCCAAAATGCTATGTTCCAGGGGTCAACATTTGAGTAAGGGGAAAAAAGAAACTCTTCAATGCCATGTGACTGTTACATAAACCCCTTCTTCTTCCTTTTAGTACAGGAGACAAAAGTAATTTACTTGCCATGTTTATCATATATGGAGTCATTGAAATAATGAGCACCATAAAATTAAATTTACCATTGTCTCTATTGGTGTGAAGGTTACATTCATAAGCTTTGTTTATTTTAATAGGTTTGTTGTACAGTTGCAGACATATGCTATTATGGTGCAATGGATATGCTTTGGATATTTTTGTAATTGTGGGTAGTATAAAAGTCATTTTCTGTTAGATTGCACAAATCCATTACATTATGAGAAAGATACATTATAGTAATAGGATTAATGTGCAACTCATAAACATGATCAGTAATATTCTTTGTGATAAATTATCTCATTTTAATCACTTGGAATGTGGAGAGATTTAAGGAGAGTCCCAGCTTTGATTTGCATAATTGTGTTACAGACAGACAAATTGCATTATATTCTTCATTAACAATAGATGGCTTGTATAACTATTGTATTTTTGAAGGTACTGCTTTTATGTTCATCCTGCAATTTGTCATTTGTTGACATTGCTGTGTAGTACACTTTGGAGAGAATGGAAACTAAAAGATTACTTGATTTTAGCTGAGTTCAGTAATATCTTTGCATTCAATTGTAGAGCAGTAAGCTATTGTTTGTTTTAACAAATTATAATCCAACAGCTCGAAATAATTTAAAATAAAATATTGTCCCATTTGTAGTACATTGCCTTCTTATGGCTTTTCCTGGGAAAGTGTCAGAATTCATAAATGAGTCTCAAATATAAAAACACACAATAAAATTAAATTCTAAACATCGGGGGGAGGGGGGGAGTCATTTAGCTAATGCCAAGTTCCCTCTCTCTTTCTCTCACCCCACCCACCCACCCACCCACGATCACACTACCATGAAATTCTCCAAGAAATTCCAAAGACATTGAAGAGGGGGTGATCGCACACCCCTTCAAAACATTTTTGTGGCTCTTTTGGGCTCTTGTTAAAATCCCAAATCTGCTGTCCAATGCATAATGTATGCAGAAGCATTTCCATTGAAAGCGAAAGGGCTTACTGCCACAAAACTATTAAAAACCCAAAACACCATCCATGGGCTCTGACAAACCCACAGTACTCCATGTGAGCAGGACTTGTGCTATTCGCACCACTGTTTGGAAATGCTGTGCACATGTAGAATGTTCCCAGACACTGAAGAGAGCAAAAGCTTCTCCATATTACATCAGTGTTCCTGCATGTGCCCCAATGTAACAGGATCAGGGTGAATATGTTTTGGGCTGGAATGTAACAATCCTTCCTTTAAGGAAATGGACCCTTTTAAGGAATAGGGTACAACTACAAGGAAAAATACTCATAGGCTGGTTTCCACATCAATGCCTTTAGGCTTTCCCCCCTGACACGCCACATTTTCAAACTCATCCCCACTCCCCAAACCAATCTCTACATGGCCACGAAGAGTGGATTCAAATTGAATAAACTCAACCAAGTTTCAATGAGGGTGGATAATATTTATGCACCATCAGGATGATCTTCTTAATTGCATTGATTCCCTTGTTTTCTTTCATTTTCTGAAGTTATTTTGTGGTTGCCTCTAGAGGAGAACAAACTGGGGGGGGGGGGAGATGGATATTGAATCGGAGCTTTTGAGCAGTTTCTGTTGGATGAAGGAATATGTATTATGGGCTTCTCTTTGGGGAACAGAGAGAGCAATCCTAAGTCTCAGTTGGGCTTAATGGAGTGGTGGAACTAGTTGCATCTGAAATCTGCTGCTCATGCTGGCAAGGACAGAAAGGTAGGCAGTAAAGCTGCCAATTTTTGTTGTGTCAGCTCCAAGTTGGTTCAAGAGAAACAGAGGCCTGGGCTGGATATGTCACAAGTAGCTGGGCCAGCTAAGGTCCCAGCAGATCCTTGACTTAGCTGGCTTTGTTGTCTCCCCAGAAATACCTTATTTGAGGGAGTTGCAGTAGCTACCACCAGTGGGAATACTCACATACCACCAACAGCAGAACCCAGCAGAGGAATACCTCCATCTTATCCAAGCCCCCACCAGCATAACAGATTGTTCTGCCCCTTGCTTTCATTTCTAGGGTTTATAAACTGATGATGCACAATTTGAAAGATCAACTCATCTATTGTGTCCATGGAATGGGAATTTATGAAATAACAAGCCATTCCACCAAATTTTGTTGATCCAGTTCCATGCCACAGCTCTCCCTTCCCTTGAAACAGAGGAGTGTGATAAGAACAGTGACTGATAAAAAAAATGTACTTAAACATACTTGGGCTAAATTGGAAGTGCAACATCTTTCCCACTGATACTTGTAAAGACGCCACAGTCGATACTAACTTACTAACTTGCCATTGCAATTTATGTTTCTCTTCATCTTACAAATTGACAAGAAGATTGCTATGAAGGCTGCCCCTCTTGAAAGAAAAACATATGCATTCAATAAAGAAAAGTCCTCTCTCTTATTTTATTGGAATGTCCCACTGTGGAACCTTGACTAAAACTTATGTTTGTGTGTGTTCTGAAATATGAGTACAACTGAATGAAAGTATTATGTGGAAGTGTGCACAAATCAAGGAAGTGAGGAAAGTTTTTGTTTTTAATACAATGAGCATCAAGACACAGTTAATTTGCTCATATAAAATTATTAATGGGTAACATAATATTATTCAATATAAAAACGTTGATCCGTAACTGGGCATCTTCTCTGGGAGACTGGTCACAGGCATTCCACTGCTTCTCAGCCTGTATAAGTGGCCCAAAGGTTTAACCTTCCCTGACTTGTAAGAACCAGTTGGGACCACAGAATGAATGAAGAACCAGTGACCTTTCAAAGAGGTGGCTGGAAGTTCCGAAACTTGTCCCAGGCGTAGGCAAGGGACAAGTTTCAACATCTAGGGGTTGTCTCTCAGCTGCCATCAGACACATTACAAAAGGACCGCTTTCTCCCTCTTTGTAGGTCCCAATAGCAGTACAAGCAATGACCGTTTTAGGCACATCCAATTGACACGCGACCATGCACATGTGCATTGCACTGACCCCAGAATTGGCCAGGAAAGGGGGTGGAATGGGGCAGAACAGGGCAGAGCACTCCACTGACATAGGGGTCAGGAATGATCATGCAAAACGGTCTTTGCCCACACACACAAAGTCAATTATAATGCTTCTACACTGGTCACCACCCCAGATGGTAAACAGAAACATTGCCTTTTCAGTTGTAGCACCCTGATTATGAAGCGTCCTTTCTCAAATCTAAACCCTTTCCTTTTCTTTTTTTTAAAAAAACTTTTTTTAGTTCTTAGCTGTGTCCTCTGCTTTTATTATTTTCTGGATCGCAGTTGATTTTCTTGATTGTATTGTTTTCATGTAAACCATGCTGAGGACCTTGCCAACTGAAGAGTAGGATAAAATATCTAAAATAAATTTAATTACCGGCGTAAATCAGGAAAGAATGGCATTCCTTCAACTTGGTTTGCCATGTCAGTCCCCCTTTCAAATCAAAATTGACATGAAATCAAAATGTCAGGGAATATTTTGGCGCATTCATCATAGATCACCATATGTAGATTAATCCATCGTCTACAGATCAGCAACAATGTATGAGGACATAACACAGAGACCTCAATCAGCTCTCTTATTGTGAGGGCTGCCACAAATAATATGATGAAGGTGGGTGAAAGTTCAAGATGATGGGCATGTTGCACATTCACATTTCAATTTCAATTCACATTTATGTGTACTCCTTTGATACATTCTTTTTTTCCCTCATGCAGGGGGCCAGAAGTGAACAACTATCACTGCTGGTTTGCATCTCCAGCTTACTGGAATTTGAATATGCTGTATGTTGACCCCAAAGTATGGGAATAACTAGCACAGATCCTTCATTATCTTGGTTTTATCTCTATGTAACATTCATTACTTTTAAAATACACAATATTTTCCAAGATACATACCCACATCACATTGTGGCTGTAATATTAAATTTAACTGGCATGTTAAATGTTGGTCTAAAGAAGTCCCTCTAAAATAATATCTATCACAGTAACCACAACTTCAGGGCATAAAATATTTCAGGCCCAGCCAAAATTACAATAGTAAACATGAGTAAAAGCAAACACATGTGACTCTCTCTCTCTCTCTCTCTCTCTCTCTCTCTCTCTCTCTCTCTGCCTTCAGAAAATTAAAAAGGTCCCAGAATTCTGCCATCTAGTGATGAGAGTCTTGTCTATGCTTGCACAATCAATCACAGCCCTTAGCATTACTGGGCAAAATTAACTTAAATGTCTACTTTTCTAGATTCAGGAAATGGGCAGACAGGCTGGTAACACATAAGCTCATATCTGGTGGTGTGACAATGACAGTGATAGGTTTGCTTCATCTATTGGAGAAAGAGACAGGTCCCCCAAAAGCTTTGATTTTAACAGAAACAGGAAAGGTCAAGGGATTAAAAGGGGTAGGACTTCTTACTCACTTTCTCCCGTCATAGAATTGTTGCTGCATGAAACGGGATCTATCTTGTGGGTTTTCTCAAAGCCTGATACAAACAGACTTGCTACATGAAAGTGAGTGGACTCCTAGACCCAAAACAAAAACATGTCCTTGTAAAAGAAAATATTCCAATGCCGATTATGATTTATGATGATTGTAATGATATAAAAAAATTCCTTCCAGTAGCACCTTAAAGACCAACTAAGTTAGTTCTTGGTATGAGCTTTCGTGTGCATGCACACTTCTTCAGATACCACGAAATGCACACGAATGCTCATACCAAGAAAGCTCATACCAAGAACTAACTTAGTTGGTCTTTAAGGTGCTACTGGAAGGAATTTTTTTATTTTGTTTTGACTATGGCAGACCAACACGGCTACCTATCTGTAACTGTAATGATATAATCACTGCTGCTATTACTCCAACAACAGCCATGACTATCACCACTGCCACTGCAGTGGATGCAATCTGGATGCAATCATGAGACCAGGATGGGTCCTAAAACACACATTTCCTAAAAGTAAAGGTAAAGGTAAAGATGGTCAGCAAAGGGTCAGAAATTGCATATGTACTAGACCAGTGTAATCCTTCCACTACCATCTTTTCATTGGAACTGTGATAGGAAGATAGAGATGCAGGACATTTTGTGATGGCTGCTCCCATAGGAATGGTTTATAACTAGCTCCCACCCTCAGGCCCCGAATTTGAAAAACGTATTTGTGGGTGACAGTGACACATTCCAGCAAAATTCTAGTCTCAGCAAGCCACACAGAATAGACCAATATGCATTATAGTTCAATGGATCTACAATAAATGTCCTGTATTTGGAACTCCAGCTTGAAACTGGACAGGAATAGAGGGATTCCACAAAGCATGCTTAGTGAGCTCTATGTGACTTGCCATGTCACAATTTGGCAAGGACAGATCCTGAAGCTGAGGCTCTAATACTTTGGCCACCTCATGAGAAGAGAAGATTCCCTGGAAAAGACCCTGGTGCTGGCAAAGATTGAAGGCACAAGGAGAAGGGGACGACAGAGGACAAGATGGTTGGATAGTGTTCTCAAAGCTACCAGCATGAGTTCTGACCAAACAGCGGGAGGCAGTGGAAGACAGGAGTGCCTGGCGGGCTCTGGTCCATGGGGCACGAAGAGTTGGACACGACTAAACAACAACAAAATACTTCTGTTTCACAAAGCAAGCCAGTCAAACACCCATGTTGTATTCTTCCACTTTCATATTTGGATAAAAGTGTTCCTTTTGCCATTGGTATGCTCTGTCCTCCAGCACCATAATTCAAAAGCATCAATTCTTTGGTGATCAGCCTTTTTATGGTCCAGCTCTCACTTCCATACATCACTACTGGGGAAACCATAGCTTTAACCATACAGACCGTTGTTGGCAAGGTGATGTCTTTTTAAGATACTGTCTAGGTTTTTCATTGCTTTTCTCCCAAGAAGCAGGCATCTTTTAATTTCGTGACTGCTGTCACCATCTGCAGTGATCATGGAACCCAAGAAAGTAAAATCTCTCACTGACTCCATTTCTTCCCCTTCTATTTGCCAGGAGGTGATGGGACCAGTGGCCATGAGCTTAGTTTTTTTGATGTTGAGCTTCAGACCATATTTTGCGCTCTCCTCTTTCACCCTCATTAAAAGGTTCCTTAATTCCTCTTCACTTTCTGCCATCAAGGTTGTGTCATCAGCATATCTGAAGTTGTTGATATTTCTTCCAGCAATCTTAATTCCTGGAGGAAGCTCTTGAGAGTCCCATGGACTGCAAGAAGATCAAACCTATCCATTCTGAAGGAAATCAGCCCTGAGTGCTCACTGGAAGGATAGATCCTGAAGTTGAGGCTCCAATACTTTGGCCACCTCATGAGAAGAGAAGACTCCCTGGAAAAGACCCTGGTGCTGGCAAAGATTGAAGGCACAAGGAGAAGGGGACGACAGAGGACAAGATGGTTGGACAGTGTTCTCGAAGCTACCAACATGAGTTTGACCAAACTGCGGGAGGCAGTGGAAGACAGGAGTGCCTGGTGTGCTCTGGTCCATGGGGTCACAAAGAGTCAGACACGAGTAAATGACTAAACAACAACAACAAATGTTCTGTCCTGTGCCCATACCTACCAATATTTGGTTCCATGTTCTGTTTGGGGAGGGTGTTCAGAAGAGTTACATATACCTCAAAATAAAATACTTCATTTTGGTTCCCACACGTGCCCACAACACCATTCCTCAATTTCCCCTCATGTTTTCTTGTGACTCAGTGAAGGAGGCACATGCCTGCCGCATTGCCTTTATTGCAAGCAAAACCTCTTTGGGAAATTAATAAGATTAAGTTACACCTCAGTGCGAAATCAGTGCACATAAATTAATGAAAATTTATTGCCCACTCTGGTGAAGAAAGTTGCTCATTGTACTAGTGAGCTCATCCAAAAAATATTTCTGTACAGCTGCAAAGCTTTATTGAGCAAGTATTACAAAGGTCCATTTTTAGATGCTGGGGGAGATTGGGTCAAACTCTGTATGGATGATAAAATGTTGCCCGCTGGTGGGTAACTCTCACCCCAGGCCCCAAAATACATCCTCCTTAGAATTATTTTTAGGGTGTCAATTGCTAATACTCATAATGGCCTAGGAAATATGTTTCTGAATGACAGCTGCTTGAGAACAACCGTGGGAGAGGGATACTACTCATGGGAGGAATTCAACATGGCACCATTATGATTGTTCCATCAGCACATGCTTTTCCACTTGCTAGACAGAACAAGCTCCCCCTTTCTCCCCCTGTGTGCTGTTCTTGGGGTTCTTCTGACCTGCCCCCCAGAGCTTATTTGGGAGGGGCACACTGAACATGTAGGGAGAAGGGGAAGCCCCATTGTGCTAGTGAAGCCTAACAGCACTAGCTCCCCCTAGCACAACTGCTTAACTGAATCTTGGCCCTGGTGTCCTGCTCGTGGGAGACAATTGGACTAGATAAGGTTTTTGGTCTCATCTCTGTATGTTCTTATTTAGGAGATAAAAAGACATAAGCATGGGCATATGTTTGATGGTAATTTGTTCATGCAGAATGTGCTTTCTTCCTACACACACTCAAAATAAACATATTAAATCCAGACAACAGTACCTGCAGACAAAATAGTTTCAGACAAACGTAAGGAAAAGAGCCAAAATGTTACTGCTCCCTACTCCTTCAGAGGTAGGCAAGGAGCAGCAACTCAGTGGTAGGGTGCTTGCTTTGTTTGCAAAAGGTTCGTGGTTCAATCTCAAATGTAAGACTGGGAGTAAAGCTCCTGTCTGGAACTCTGGAGACTCACTGACCAACAGTACTGACATTATAGCTCTGACTCAGTAAAAGTCTTAAGGCAGGGATCTGAGATATTTAACCTTTGGTGATCTCAACTCTGGGTCAGCCTAGGGTGTGATCAAAACCCACCACGAGGTTCACACTTCCGTGTGTGTGTGTGTGTGTGTGTGTGTGTGTGTGTGACTGACAAAAAGCACGTACTGCAGTAAAGAGGCACAGCTTTTGCACAACTGTAATTTGGCTTACTTGGATGACTGGGATTATTGCTAGCAATGGGGTATCTTTGGACAGGGGTTTCATAAATTGAACTAGAATCACACTCTCTGATTCTCACCCCTTGTTTGTTATTGGATCATATCTCTCTTTGTATGATAAATATACACCAAGGTTGCCAGGGCATCCATTCACTCTAATTTACATCAGAAAAAAGCTGAATCTGCCTGTTGTCTGACTCTCAAACTATACCATCTATGGTTCCCACCAATGCCACTTTCTTCACAAACATTAACATTAGGAGGGTGTATGTGGGTGATGGCGCACAAATTCAGTATTTATGAAGGAAACGAACTATAATATCCTCCTGCCATATGGGGAGAAGGAAACATGCAATGATTACTCATCAGAAAATGGAGAGAAAATTAAACATGCCTAGAACAATGGTCTGAACACACTCCTAGAGCACATTACACCGTCTTGAAAGACCTACATTGGCTCCCAGTACGGTTCTGAGCACAATTTGAAGTGTTGGTGCTGACCTTTAAAGCCCTCGATGGCCTCGGCCCACTATACCTGAAAGAGCGTCTCCGCCCCCATCGTTCTGCCCGGATACTGAGGTCCAGCGCCGAGAGCCTTCTGGCTGTTCCCTCACTGCGAGAAGCGAAGTTACAGGAAAGCAGGCAGAGGGTCTTCTCAGTAGTGGCGCCCACCCTGTGGAACACCCTCCCATTAGATGTCAAAGAAATAAACAACTATCTGACGTTTAGAAGACATCTGAAGGCAGCCCTGTTTAGGGAAGTTTTTAATGCCTTATGTTTTAATGTATTTTAATCTTTTGTTGGAAGCTGTCCAGAGTGGCTAGGGAAACCCAGCCAGATGGGCAGAGTATAAATATATTATTATTATTATTATTATTATTATTATTATTATTATTATTCATGTTTGAAACAGCAGTCACAGCTCAAACACTATAGACTGGGGTAGGGAAGCTTTGGCCTTCCAGATGTTTCTGAATTATAACTCACATCAGCCCCAGCAAGCATAGTCCTTGGCAAGAGATGATGGGAGTTGTAGTTTTGCAACAATGGGAAGGCCAATGGTTCCTCCACACCTGGCCTATAGACCATGAGCATGGAACGTTTTTTCTGTCAAAAGCTTCTTCTCTCAAGGGAAATATATTTAGGGGAGTATGATAGTGGGGCAGGGTGGGGTCAGAGCCACATGTGGGTGGCATGGCCAGAAGGTGAGAGTGCGTGAAGAACCCATTTTCTCTCTTTCTGCCACCTCTGTTTCCTCCATTCTCCCTCTTTGCTACCAACATGGGTTAGGCTGCGAAATTAGACCACGGGCATCCAGTCACATGATATTAGTTTAAAGTTAACACACAGTACTTTTCAACTAAGACAGTCCACCTATTTTATATCTTCAGCATCAAATCAGAGAGTAATTAGTCACTGAATGATGTGATAATGAGAAACATGCATATGCATGCATATGCAATGTGTGAATGAAGTTTAATGGACTGCGTGGGGAGTTTTTCCAAACTCTAGCATGATATCACCTATTCTTAATTTATTCTCATTAATCTTTGTTAGGAGTAAGCAAAAATGGCTAAATATTCAAATTTTCACCAAACATGAATTTTAGCACTGACAGCCTAATCAAACTGTTTCAGGATCAATCAGCAGTAATAACAGGATGTTATTTCTAGTATCCTGTAGCATTCAAGCTCCTATAAAAATACCATAAATGTACCATAAAGAAATGAACACAATCATTTCTTTACTTATGGCAATGTCCGCAACAGTTGCAGGGTGCTTGAGTATTGTGGAAGTAGCTAGAGAAAATTAACGTTCCATAAACCACATTTTCCCCATTTTTTTTAAAAAAAAACTTTGTAAAAGTATATCCTGCAATGCTATGGTGATTAGGGATGGGGAAGGATTAGTTTCAGTTCATATTTAAATGTGGACTTGCCTAATTTTCACTTTCTGAAACAATACGCAAACAGAACCACAAACACCCTTTGAAATTCACAGTTCTCTGAATTTTGCAATGCCATTCTCCAGCCAAGTATGTGTACAAAATGCATATACTAGGGTAAAGAATGCATAAGAAGACACAAGTAAGTGAAGCTAACATACAAAAACCCCAAACATTATATTAAGGGAAGCTGCTTTGCAAAAATGTATACATTGGGGGAAATTGCATGCAAAATTGTGTGTATTTAGGAGAAATTCACAGGGATGCGGGTGGCGCTGTGGGTTAAACCACAGAGCCTAGGACTTGCTGATCAGAAGGTCGGCGGTTCAAATCCCCACGACGGGGTGAGCTCCCGTTGCTCGGTCCCTGCTCCTGCCAACCTAGCAGTTTGAAAGCACGTCAAAGTGCAAGTAGATAAATAGGTACCACTCTGGTGGGAAGGTAAATGGCATTTCCGTGCGCTGCTCTGGTTCACCAGAAGTGGCTTAGTCATGCTGGCCACTTGACCCGGAAGCTGTCTGTGGACAAACGCCAGCTCCCTCGGCCTATAGAGCGAGATGAGCACCGCAACCCCAGAGTCGGTCATGACTGGACCTAATGGTCAGGGGTACCTTTACCTTTACCTTAGGAGAAATTCACAGTAAAACGCTGATGAATTTTCATGAGAACGATAGAGATAGATAGATAGGTAGGTAGATAGATGATAGATAGATAGATGATAGATAGATAGATAGATAGATAGATAGATAGATAGATAGATAGATATAGATGATAGATAATATATAGAGGAGAGAGAGAATTGAAAACTGATGTAGAAATGTGAAGAATTGAACTTATGACTGGAAAAAGAATAAACTGCGAGAAACTGAAACTCACACCATCCCTAATGGTGACATATTATTAAGCCTTGCAAAAGTATTTCCATCAATGAGAGGAGAGTCCCTGATTCAAGTAAGCTGGGATTCAGTGCCCCTTTCTGCATGACAAAATTCATGGGCCATGTAACCTATATTCAAAACATCTCTGGCTATCATGACAACATTTCCTTCCATTGTAAGAATATCTGAATAGCAGTCACTAAGGATCTGAAGAGCAGTCGCTAAAGTGGTGCAGTTTCACTCAGATCCTGCTTGTGAGTTTCCTATAGTCATCTGGTCAAACAGTCCAGCTAGGCATTAGTCAAAAACTGGCCAAACTCAATGGAACGAAGTTTTAATTTGTCTAGAAACTGAGTGTTAGGGCTCAGAGCATTTTTCATTAAAACAAAGGAAGAGAAATGTCATCAATAATTCTGACTTTGCTCGTGGCGTCTTAGGATCTAATAACAGTTGGAGATGAAACTTAAGTGTGCAGAAGAAGTTAGCTTGTTCTCAGCCTAAACAAAATGAAAGGTGTTAAGCTTCAAATAACCCTGTTATTACTCTTTTGTGTGTTTACATGTGCCACTTGTCTTGAACTGTCTTTGGGGAAATTCTTCTTATACCTATGGCTCTCTTTTCCTAAGAACTCTACTTTCCACGCTAGGGCCACATTCCCTCATGGGCCGCCTCCCAGGGGCCACTTGCAAAAGGTGGAGTGTGAGAGACAAAAATGGACACAGAAACAGAGGAGACTCTCACCTTTGTACAGTAGACCACATTCTAGATACAGAAATCAGAGGTTTCTACTCATGCTCATCTCTCCATCCACGCAAGCAAAAGGCATCATCAAGAACACAATTCAGCCATGCAAAAGCACTTGAGGAGAGCGCAGAGTGGGGCCTCTGAGTGACATAGCCAGGGAATGAGAGGTTCATGGCCTGCGAAAGTCCTGGGGGTCAGATAGAGAAGCCCAGTTCCTCCAAGTGTCCCTATTGACCAGGGACAGTCCCGGATTTAGAGGAGCCATCCCGGTTTCTGATTTGATCCCGGAACATCCTGTTTTTCTTTAGGATGTCCCTATTTTTATCTGAGAAATGTTGGAGGTAATGGAGTTAGGCGATTCCTGAGCCAAGGAGATAAGTAACCACCCAATCTTTAGAAGACACCTGAAGGCAGCTCTGTATAGGGAAGTTTTTAAATGTTTAATGTTTTATTATGTTTTTGTATATGTTGGAAGCCTCTCAGAGTGGCTGGGGAAACCTAGTCAGATGGGTGGGATATATATAATAAAATTAGCATCATCATCATCATCATCATCATCATCATCATCATGGAATAGGATGTCCCTGTTTTCCTCAGAGAAATGTGGAAGCCCAGAAAGCCACACGTGGCCCCTGGGCCTACTATACCCTTTGGAAGAAAATGCATTCTCTGGCTTGTAATGGGGAGGGGGAACCACGTAAACCTGCTATTAAGGGTTTCCTGTGTTTATTACAGAGCTCTGATTAAAGCTTTTTCCCAGATTTTATTCTGCCTCTTGAAGAAAAGCACCAGCTTAAAGCACTTATGGCACCCAATTCCCTAATAAACAATTGAGACAGAACCTGCAGCTTTCCCTTTGACTTCCTGTCGCTAAACTCCCGCTACTTGGAAACTGAGAAGCATTATATTCCACTGAAGGGATAACTTTCTTTATTCATACTTTAAATACTGTAACTTTCTTTGTAACTCACATGGGAGTAATCTTTAGATATAGATAATTTGAGGTATTTATACTCAAGCTTTCAGGAGTCAGACACACATAGGATTTGTGCCTTAACTTTAATGATCAAAAATTAGATTATCCTTAGGCTTTTAAGCAATAGCCTTATTTCAAATAACTGTAAAGTCTTTTTGAAGGTCAATATGTTCGTTTTCCTCCAGCTATACAGTTTCAATAGCAAACCAGGCATGAAGACTGCTAAGCCTTTGAAATTGTCTATTGGTTCTTGGAATTATAGATTTTTAACCCATAGATATATGTGTATCACCCACAAAATGGGAGATCAGTTAACAAAAAGGAGAAGTACAACATAAAATTGCCTAGGTTTGAACTGGCAATTTAAAACTGAAGCATTGTGATATGCTACTAGCAAAGAAAACGGAAGAGTCTGCCAGTCAAAACACTAGTTTTCTATGAGAAAATTTTGCATTTGAAAATACCTTGAGAGAACCTGAAGATATATATGGTAAGAATGAATGAATGAATGAGCAATGTTATTCTTTGCTCCTTCCTCCAAAATCAATGGGGATGAGGAAAACTGACAATTGCTACTTAAACCACTTAATAAAGTGGACAAATTCTAAGCATTATGTGGTACAATGCTGCTATTTTTATTTGTAATTACAACAGTCATGACATTTTGCCTGTTTTGCTGTGTGTGATTGGACAAGGCTCATTTAATTTGACACCAGTAGCAGGCCCAAGCTAACTTCCAAAAAAAGAAAGTTTGAAAACACTATGTGGATAGATTCTTTTCGTTTTCCAATGTATCAATTAAACATTCAGTGTGGCACAAGCAAATTTTTAATCTGAAAGTGTGGCCCAGAGAAAAAAGTTGGAGAACCACTGTGTTGAGCAGAGTTGGAGAAGTCGGTGCTTAATCCAAGTGCCCCTTACATAACTCCCACCAGTTACTGTCCTGGGCTTCCCTTTGCAACCACAAATGCACCAGGGGCGCCATGATCTCTGCAGAACATTGTTGTCTGGCTTGTGTTTGCCTGTGTATATGTGTGTGAATTTCTTTTACCTGTACTTTGTTATGTATTACTGATCAGCTGACTAAGACCTCCTGATTTATTCATTGACTCTATGTGTGTGCGTGTGCACATATAACTTGCATCATTAGTATTACCCAGAAATGGAATTTGTGATCCCAGTTCAGGAGCCTCAAGTCTTGTAAAAGGTGAGGCAGAGAATATATAATTTTGAGTTGGGGGCTAGATTGTATGCCTGAGTTCCTTTTAATTTCCGGACCCAACACAGATCCAATTGCTGGAATAGCCAAACACGTTTCTCAGTAATGGCCCCCTAAGCATAGGTCATTATAAGGTAACAAAGGGAATGACTCTGTGCCAAAGGGCAAATGGGTACGCTCCTCTCTCTCAAATGTCTGATAGTTAGAAAGACAAAGGCCAGAGTCAAGGTGTGTGAGCTAAAAGTTGGAAGCAGGCTGGGCAGCTGGCAGACAGAGCTATGCCTGATCTCTTGTGAAATCCAAGGCTGTGGCAATGGGATAAGCAAGATCTTCTTGAGGTGTTAATGCTGTGAGCCCCTCCATCATACGCTCAGATTGTGTGTGTGTGTGTGTGTGTGTGTGTGTGTGTGTGTGGTAAAGAAACCATGTATTCTAACCCCAGTCTCCACTGCCTCTCTTTCCAAGGAAACCAGGAACCCCTGAAATCCTGCACCACTCAAAGATTATTGTGACATGCAACAATATATATCTGTACATATGTATTCCTAAGATTCTCAACAGGTTTTTCAAAAGAATAATTAGAATCCTAAATTAACTTATTCATTTTTATCACCTGATGAGCATAATTAGCAAACAGTGCATAATGACAGCAAATAATTGTTCCTTTTCCCACTCATTAGAGAAGCTTAACGACTATATTCCCACACATAGGCTAAAGCTACATTGCATTTACTAGATATACCGTATTTTTCAGCCTATAAGATGCCCCCATGTATAAGATGCCCCCTATTTTTGGAGACTCAGATTTAAGAAAATGGGGGGAGCTGGCCCAGAGTATAAGATACCCCCTAATTTTTGATAATATTTTTAAGGGAAGAAACCTAGTCTTATACACGGAAAAATACGGTAGTCACCTGGAATATGGTGTGTCTGTCAACATCAAAGTAACAAAATGTTTAAGCAGGGTGCATAATGGTTCTAAAAGCAGACAGCTTTTGAGCTGCTTCCCCCACCCCTCTGTCACTGCAAAGATTCCTGGAGAGATTCCTGGATTGCAGGCTGTGCGGAAGCATCTTGAGAAAAGAAATTCATGTAAAGAAATGTTATCATCATTGCCTCTCCTCACTACTTTGCCTAATCATCACTACTGCCTCCCTAGAGCACATTTATGATGTGCTTCTTTCCACTATGAATATACATGTGTGCCCTAAAGCAACTGTATGAGAAGCATGAGAATAGGGTTGCATTCGAGAATTGCAAAAAGCCAACATAATACCTTACTGCCCACTCTCAAGATCCGGGCATGCTCATGCCTAGCCTCTGTAAACAAAAGTGCTATGTTTATTCATTTCGCCAAATGAAGCCACAGGTCCATGCATACTAAAGAATGTTGGTGTGGTCCTATGAACCATTGAGCTGCCTTCAGCTGAGCCAGATCATTTACTCGTATCTGAGACTCTCAGATCATGGTCTTTCCCACTTCTGCTATCTAAGAGCCTTTTAATTGGAGATGCCAGGCATTAAGCCTGAAAAGTAGGAGGAACAGATGTAAATTTTACATTAGTACAATCTAGCTTCTACACACACTCACACACTCCTTTCTATCTTCCATCCAGACAAGCAAGAGACACAACTGGAGTTGAAGGACATATATCAGCCAGCAAAAACTGTGTGAAGAAGAGCCAGAGAGTGGTGTGGCTTGGAGAGAGGGTGTGTGGCCTGTGGAGGGTTCTGGGGGCCACAAAGAGAAGCTTGGAAGGGCACACTGAACATTAACCCATCCCTGCTATAGGAAGTTCTCTTGTTGGGAAACTTAAAAGTCCCATTTGTCTGTACATAAAATATAAGCATGTGCTCTACAGCTGATATATACGTAGCCATTATGGGCAGAAGAACTCAGAGCATCCACATCCATGAGAGGTGGGTTGGGCAATCCATCCCCTCTTTCTCACAGCTCCGAAACTGGCCTGCTTTCCCTATGAGGGGCAAAGAAAGTAAGCAGTAAAATATATCCTGCCTTTCTTCCATCATTGAACTCAAGAGGGCATCCCTGAGGCTCCCAATCCATTTCCAATCCAGGCACTGGCACAAGAAGACCTAGACCTGCTCAGCTACAGCAAGGCCACTGCAACATGTGTCTTCAGACAGTGACTTGGAAGTTTCCCTTCTTTCATTGGAGAGATTAAATAGCACAAGCTGAAAAGGAGACCTGGAACTGCCACAGCTCAGCAATAAAACATGTGTTTTGCATGAAGAAAATACTGCATTCATCCCCCAGTATCAATAGTCAATTTTATAAATTAGCAAGACTTCCTCCTTTGAACTTTGAGGTTTAAGATCATCATGGCTTATATAGTGCTGCGTGCCATTGTCTGCACAGATTTGATTTCAAATTGTATTGGCAAAAATGGGTCATCTGGAGTCATAGTGATGTCTGGTGATTGGCAGGTGGGTGGTCCCATTCACTTTGGTCCCTGGGGGATGCCTTAGATAGAGATGTTTCCATCAGATGGACCACTGATGGGAGCAAATGGACACAGGTGGGGAATGAGGAGTTGGGTTGGGTGGATGAAGCAATTCATAGACAATATAGAAACTGAGAGGGTAAAGGAGAAGCAATGTGTAGTGTAAGGGGATGGGCTGGGTGCCAAGAAGATATGTCCAGTGTCATTTGGGAATGGGATTGCAAAACAACTTGTAAGTAAGAAAGGAAGGCAATCTCATAAACTCTGAGAAGCTTTGTACTGCACAGGAAATCTCAGGCCCATCAAAATATATACTCATATTCTGAAAGTTGTAAAATATGCTGGCATTTATTCAAGACATCACAGCATTTGCATTATTTTAATCATTTTTCCCATTGAAGGAAAAAATGCTGCATGTATAATTAAATGATTGCATTGTATTGTACAAATAACCATGTAATGATATCATTAGAAATTCTTGGTTTTTTCATGGTAAGACCAAACTTAATTGCCATGTAATCTGAAGAAAGCAAGCAAGGTTGTGATTATTCTGTAATCCAATTTAATTACAGGGTAACAGATTGGTTAGTTGTTCCTGGTACAAAATACACATTCAGGAAAGAGGAGTCAGTAGAGAAAAGATTAATTTACCTTTGGAGAAATGTATTTAATTTTTTTTTAATGGTTGGATGACACTCATATTTTGAGGGGAGCAGGCAAATCCAATGTGACGGATTCTCAGTTGAGGAAATAGGGCATGTTATCTACAATAACCAATAAAGTTGCATAAATTCTCCTAGGCCAGTAATTCCCAAACAGTGTGCTATATAGTACACTACTGCATCACAAGACAAGTGATAGTATGTTCCCCAGAAGTAATTAATTAAGTAATTAAGTAATTAAGTAAAGGATAGGGGTTTCTCAAGATTTGAGAGGGCTTGTGTTGGCCCACCTCTTTTGTGAGTGCCACAATTCAGTATGGAATAAGAAAGAATTTTGACCCATTCTAAACAAATTGTTGTTTCCCCCTTTGCATTTAGTGAAATGAGGACTCCATCTTAAATATTACTGTCTGATGAAAATTAGTTCAATGCTGATTTCTCCATTTTAAAGAACAAATTGTATATCTATCACTTCAATGGCAAGGGATAAGTGGTTTTGGTTCATTCAGATATCAGATTTAACAACCTTCAGACAGGGGCATAATATTTCTTTCTTTCCTAAATATATCTAATCTCTCACTCAGCTATCAAGTCTTACATCAGGGACCAACTATTTTACAGCGCAGTTTCCTTTAACAAGAGCAAAACTGTTTCTCTCTATCAATGCCAATAGAAAAAGTAAGTGTTTAAGAGTAATCAGCATCATAGATGGGCAGAAGCATGAAACTGTATTTTATGCAATTTTAGGTGATTATGTGTTATATTCACTATCCTCTAAATGTTGCCATGTGTTAGTAGTATTTTTAGGAAGCCTGCACATGCCAGGAGAAAGCAGAGGAAAGGAAACATCATCTGGGGTGCTGATCTCAGCAGAAAAGATGTATTAGTGTAAGGTTATTAAAACACCTAGACTTTAGCCTCTAATACGTAAATCCAGTTTGCACAATGCTTTAAGTGTGATGCGAAGCAAGATCAACCCCCTACTTTGAGTGTACTGTTCATGTTTCAAGCCTCCTGAAATCAGAATTTCCTCTGCAATGATAAGTAGAGCCATTGCACAGAGATGTGTGCAATTGATTATTACAGGTCAAAATTAGGAATTAGAAATTGTGCAGATCAGGCCTGCACATAATGAAATCTCCATGGCACACCCTGTTTCAGTGTTATGGCTGATGTGTAGGTGCCAGACAGGCTGAGCCAGCAGGCTGGGTTGAGTGAGCAGGATCCTTTTCCCTTACCATTACTGGGCTGCATTCAGACAGCGCTGCATTCCATTTCCCCAACATTTCCTTACTTGAGTGGTACCTCGGGTTAAGAACTTAATTTGTTCTGGAGGTCCGTTCTTAACCCAAGGTACTGCTTTAGCTAATGGGGCCTCCCACTGCCACCACGCCACCGCCACGCAATTTCTGTTCTCATCCTGAAGCAAAGTTCTTAACCCGAGATACTATTTCTGGGTTAGTGGAGTCTGTAACCTGAAGCATCTGTAACCTGAAGCATCTGAAACCCAAGATACCACTGTAATTTCCATGTTTTATGCAATCTTTTCAGATGATGTAAAAGTCACTTCTAGAGATCTAGCATAATCAAGTAGAAGATTAGTGCTCATTTCTGTCTTAATTGCTTTGGGGGGGGGTTGGAATCCATTTGCAACCCCACTAACCCAGAAAATTGGAGGCGTTTTGTGCTATAATTTTCAGAAGAAAGGTCAAGGCCAAGCATCCAGTACATTGAAGTGCTGGGAAGCTTGATTTTGAGCTTTCTTGCATACTCATTAAGGGTAAGGAGAAGTATACCACTACAGATTGAGGAATGTGAAGTGAAAATTAAGCAAGCACAACATGAAGCACTTCCTTGAAGATGTATTTCCCATTTTGGAAAAGGGTAGTTCGAATTTCCACGACTCCCTTGACATAGGTCAGTTCCTGTGCCAATCCTGCAAACCATTTTGTGTGAAACCATGCTAATGTATAATCCTGTGTGTGACAGTCAAAGCAGACCAGTGAAATGGGTATCAACCTAAACCAGGCTTGGCCCTCCAGATGTTTTTGGACTACAACTCCCATGATCCCTAGCTAACAGGACCAGTGGTCAGGGATGATGGGAATGGTAGTCTCAAAATATCTGGAGGGCCAAGTCTGAGGAAGCCTGGTTTAGGTTGATACCCATTTCACTGGTCTGCCTTGACTGTCACACACATAGAATCTGGATTTTTGAAAACCCCCAATTCCACCTCCTTCATTATTGGAGTTATCTAAAATGCTAAATGTGCACTATTGAATCTCTGTGTCCCGTTCACTAAACCCTTCTAGCAGATGCTCAACCTGGCCATCTCATGGTTCCCTCTTGTGGTTCACAATCCTAGCTTGCAGTTCACAAACCACAGCTTTTTCAAAACAAATGCACAAAATCTATTGGATTTTTTAATGCAAGTAAATAGACAAGATCAAGATTTAGGAGGATTTAGACATTCCAGCATCCAACCTCACAAGGATGAAGGGGCATATGTAGCATGGGAGGAAATACTTTTGGGACATGGAGGGATCAAAGCGAAAAGAAATTCAGCCCCAAGTTTATTTTGTACTTTTGGCTTCCTCTGGCTTAGGTAACATTTCCAAGCTGCACATGCAGATGCCAAGAGACTGCAGCTTCTCTCCTGCAATCTTCTATAGCCAGATCCCACTTGCTTTCTGAAAGAGCCTTTATTTCAGGCAGACCTTTATGTTTATCAGTTCAATTCATACTAACACGTTTTGCCTTAAGGAAATATTTCAGAAGCACATAGTTAAAACATGTCACAAGAACAATACTAATTAAACCAAATTATGGCAGCGGTGCTAGTTGTATTTAATAGCTCTATGGTATCTCAACTATTCCAGAAGTAGTGAGTGGGAAAGCATTCAGGATTTCAAAGTTCTGGCATTTCCTTTCTTAAACATAGGGAAGGAGGGAATGAAACATAATTGCAAGATGTAAATTTCTTTTCTGATACAAATATCGGGCGACTAGTGGCAAAGCTATCACTTTGCGCACAATAAGGGAGTTCTAATGAATCTATTCAATCTGATCTTCATAATCATGGTTATCTCTAAAGTAGAAAATTAATTGGATGAAGTTAAATATCCCCTTTACATGTCAACAAAATTGGTTTTTCTAGGGATTAAAGGATTAATGTGGTGTTAAGTCCCTAAAGAGGTTAAAACACTTTATTATTCATTACAAAGCTCATAGATTGGGCTGTTATTATGTCACCACTCTTCATTATGTTAAAAATGAGGGCGAGATCAACATTAACATTTTTAAAGCAATAGGTATAACTAAAATCCTTAGGTTAATTTTTTAACTTTATGAGTTTTAAATATATATACTGTATATATAAAGACAGGGGGGGAAACAGTTTACTAACCATGTCCCCACTATCTGGTGGAGATCTGGTGGGGATAGTATTTAATTTGCAGACATGCAAACATTTTAAAAACACTTGTACAACTATAAAAATGAGAGAATTAATCTTCTCTTTTGACCTGTTTTCTGAATTTCTAATCCCAGAATTCAGGCTGAGGAGCAGATGCTAGAGCAAATGTGTTGGAGAAGAAGAAGCAGGTGAGTTCCGGAGTCCATTCTTCAGTTTTCTTGTTCATGAGAGTTCTTGCAAAATATATAGCCCAGTACAAATCTAGAAGGATATGTGATATGATATCTCTTACTTACTTCTTCCTGGCTTTACAGCCTATAAATTTAATTATGTGCAATTTGGGGGGATTGCAAAAGAAGAATGGAGCTTTCCCATCTAATGTATGCAGAATCAGTGTCCAGCCACCTGGACATCCGCCAGTGGATAAGGTTACACCCTCTGGTATGCAGCAGGGTGTTTGGGGAAGAGGGAATGTGTGTGAACCTGCACAATGAGACAGGGAATGCAAATGACTGAAATAGGGGGATTGAGTTATTAAGTGGCATGAATTCAGCAACAGTGTGCATAGGAAATCTGGGAAGGGGAGAGAGATTTGTGCCCTGCAGAGTTTTAAATTGCAGCATTGGCATTTGCCCAACAAATAACACCGTATGTCACTGGCTTTACCAGCATCCTGGGATGATCTTTATGAAAATACAACCATGCCCTTCTTGCTCCTCATGCTGCTTGCAACCTAAAGCTCGCTCCATGGCAGTATCTTAAATCCAAATCTGTCCTGAATCGCTCCAGAAATGTGGAGTGTGTCAGACATAAAAGTGAACATAATACTAAGCCAGATCAACCTTTCTGCAGAACACTCACATAATTACTGAGGGGCTCAGAGCAGCATATATGGGCTCTGTGTCCCCTTCCGCAAACATTCCATGGAAAATTTCTGAATGTACTTAGTTCCTTAATATGCTCCAATAATGAGATTGAGTTACATGGTATCCAGACTTCAGGAATTACACGATGTACTTACTTTGCCCTTATTTTTTGCCCTATGTTGTAAAGACGTGACCAAGTCCTCATTCACACTCAATGTCTGTAACATTCCCCCACTAAGACATACATTTGCTAGAATTATAACTGATCTAACCAGCCCTACCCTGAACTCCCCTGTGGTGTAACTCCTTATCTTCCCTTAGTTTTGCTCTTTGCACTGATGTCAAGGAGAGTCTCTGTCTCTAAGGGTCATAACGCCATTCATGGAGCATCCTCCTTCATCCTTGGCTGGTTGGTGCTTATTTCACACCAAAGGGCAAACCATGGCTTCTTCTGCCTCCAGGAGCCAGGCTCTTTAAGATATCCCATACATGTTTTCACATGCACCTAGCCTTAGATAGAAGTCCCTTGATTATGTTTCCAACATACCACCCAAAAAGTATGCCAAATATTTTCAAGATCTACTCTTGGCTCCCTGCAGATAGCCATTCATAATGGAAGTCTGGTCCCCAAATTTCTTCTCCACAAGAGCATCTTGAGCTACAATCCCATGGACAGTTAGCTGGAGCAAGTCCCACTGAACAGTGTAAATCAGCGCAGAATGCAGTTACACTCTCTTGATAATTTGGGGTGTGTTCCATCCATCACTCTCCCTGAGTGCTCAGGAGTTAGCAGTTGCTAGGAGGGCCTTTTACCAGCTTCAGCTGATATACCAGCTGTGGTCTTTCCAAGAGAAGGTAGATTTGGCTTCAGCCACTAAGGCTTCAGTTAGCTCCAGAGTGGATTATTGTGTGTACTCTAGGTAAGGTTGGCTATTTTAAAAAGAAAAAGCAGTCCAGAAGCTTCAATCAGCCTAAAATGTGGTTACTAGACTTTTGTCTGGCATTTGCAGGTCAGAACGTTTAACTCCAATCTGACATCAGCTTTGTTTGCTTCCTGTTTGCCTCTGAGCTCAATTCAAAAGGTTGATTCTAGTCTTTAAATCCCTAACTGACACAGAAACAGGTGCCTGGTGGACCCCATTCCCATATATTCCTGCCTTGGGAACTGAGATCAACCGTAGTTTTCATTCAGTGTCATCCTGGGAGCTTCAGCGACTGAGTGTGAGAGATGTGGCCTTTGCTTTGAAAGTGCTACAGCTCTGGGATGCCCCAACACACTCACACAACTGAAATCCATCTGTCTCCCTCTTGGTTCCTATCAGAATTTGAAGACATTTTTGCTTTGATAGACTTTTCATTTTATGGGTGCCAAATTTAATAAATCAGTTACTAATTTATCCTTGCTGTTCTTTTCAAGTATTTGTTGTGTTCTGTTATTTTTTTTTTTTATAAAAATTGTTTGTTATATATGTAACTTTTAACGTTTGATTGTTTTGGTTTTCCTATATTACATTGTATGTCATGCAGGGTACTTTTAGCAGAAGATGGGGATATGTAAAGTCATTGTCACTGGGGTGCACAATTTAACAAAGGGGGGAGGAAAAATAAAATGATTATAATTTAAATTTTAAAACTTAAAGAAAGAAATATAAATAATATATTAATAATAATACCCACTGTGGCCTAAGGATCAGTTCTAGATGGGCACAATCCAAAACATTTATGAAGTTCCTTTGCCAGGAGTCCTTTGTCCATTTCTCCCTCATCCTTGCACATTTCTCTCCACTGAAATGAATAAGCATGCACAAGAAGCTTTTTAACAGCTCCCAGTGGACATACACACGTGGACAGGGATGATGTGTGTACACTTCCACAGCTTTGATGTCTGCAGAATAAAGGTAGTTTTCAAAGGCCAACTTTTAGCCCAAGACACAATTATAATCAAGCTCCCCCTACCCAAGGCTCTTGCAAATTTCAAAGGAAGGCCCTTGTCATGGAAATGTTGGTGGATCTGAACTTTGGCAAGACAAGTGGTATTGCTGTAATATTTGATATGGAAAGTGGGTGGCGGGGATTGGATGCGTGAGGAACCTGAAAACCAGCCAAGCCTATTACCAAACATTTCTTCGCGAGTTCTTTGCAACTGACAATAAATCTAAAGTGGGAACTTTATAATTAAGTAACTTTCCCTTCAGATTCCTGCTCAGGAAGGGCTGTTAATAATTATGAATGTGTTTTATAAAGATGGTAATAATAGTCCTTAATCTGGTTTTAAAGCCTCTGGGTCAGACGAAACCCTGATGCAATAAAGAAGTTATTCCAAGACTGCTTGGACACCCTGCTGATACTATAAAATAAGTGATGACTCAGCTCATCATCTTCAATATACGTAGTCTTATGAAATGCAGGTCACTAACATGGGTGAGGATGACAAGACAAAGCCTTTCACTGTAAATCCTCAGGACGGAGAGGGTTGGGGGGGGATTTATTCTGAAAAGTTTGTAAATTTTGCCTGACACCTAACCTTACTTAATTCTTCCCAGATACTCATAGTTCTGAACCCCCAGTTGAAATTTGACATGGCCACAGGCAACACATATTCACATGTAAGCACTTCATGTAGCTGGTGTTCAGTTTAAAGGACATTTACGCTCAGTGCTCCCACCTTTATATACATGCGGAATTTGTACCCATCAATTTGCAACCCTGGTGAATGGTGAGTTGGCATGCCCACTTTGCCTTTTAAATGTGACAGTATCTGACAAGCACTTTGCAAAGGGATTCAACTCATTCATAAGAGTGTTAGTGGGTCAGATAACTCCCATGGGATTTATGTTGCTGACTCACCTACAGAGTTATGGAGGTTCATTGATTTTATGCAGTTTTCTCTCATGACCCTCCACCCAAATTTAGGGCAATTAATGGTACTTTTTAAAAAAGGCATAGTCGCATGCAGAGTTCCAAACTGGAAAGATATCATAATCAAGATGGAACCTCAGCTTTCTTGCAACTAACGTTAAGTTTGCAACATCATTCATGTTTGTTCCTTGTTCATATTTGTATCCCCCCCCCCCTTACGGTCAATATTTTAGCCTCATCTCAACCATGTGAGTTTGTCTAGGCTAAGAAACTGTGGCTTCCCCAAGGCCAGCCAGTCACAGATGAGCAGGGGTTTGAACCTAGATCTCCTTGCCCAGCCCTTCAGCCATCATACTACACTGATGGTACCCTAGCATATGCCTTTTATCAAAAATTATTCAGTCATCTTGTCCTGAGAACTGTTTGTTCATGTAATTATGTAAGAATTTTTATTTCACTGTTCTACAAAAAAAAAATCATCTCTGCATATCACTCAAAGCAGCCTACAATATAAAGCTCACAATTTCACAATAAAACCCCAATAGCAAGACAAAATACAGCTATGTGTACAATGCAACACACTAAAATTCAATTGAAAAGAGATAAGGTGATCCAGATAACACAATCCTTGTAGGTAAAAATCTTCACTATTTCTCAGCAAGGCAAAATTTAGCCAAAATAAAATGGGGAGAAAGGTCTTCATGGGACAAGGTGGTCGCAGCCACTGAGAGGCCACCACTCTCATTATAGTCTAACAAATCTGCACCATAGATGAAAAAAGGAGACGGGCTTCTCCCCTACATCTTACGTAATGGGCAGGCTGGCCGAGAAGAAGGTGATACCTTTGGTATATTGAACCCAAACAATTTAGGACAGGGGTAGAGAACCTGTGGCCTACAAGCTGCTGTTGAATTCCATCTCCCACCAGTCCTAGCCAACATGTCCTATGACCAGGAATTGTGGGAGTTGGAGTCCAACAACACCTGGAGGTCCACAGGTTCCCCACCCCTGATTTACAGCTTGTTTCATCTAACAGCAAAGGAAACCATATGTTTAAGGCCCAATTATTTTGGTGTTGGGATGGACAAGAAATATATTGCTCTTTTCAGAAAGCCTATTATAGTTGTTTCATGTTTCTCTTATAGCTGCATTTTAATTTTAGAATCCCAAATTAAATCATAACTTTAAAGCTCTGCGTTGCCACCTTTCAAACATTCCCGCTCACAGGCCTGAAATATAAAACGGATGCTGAAATTCTGGTCATATTTAGCTCATTCTTTACAAAGGAAATGTTCTTCTCCAGCTAGGAATGGCCCAGACAAAAGAAGTTTCAGCCAGCAGCAGAAAAAGAAAGCACACAAAGGTTATGAGAATGTGTTTGCAACTACAAATAATAAAAAACAGCACCAAAACCACATAAAGAATGCCTTTACCAGCATTATAAAAGTTCGCAAGCCCGTATCAGGAGTGTTGTTTCATTTTTCACATTTTGGAAGTTCCATAATGACATGTTTATCTGTAATGGCATCCAGGCAGGAAGCAATAAGAAAGTACATCATAGGATAGGATGGATGAGAAACAATTACCTGTTTGGGTGGAGAAAGTATGAAAATACCAAGAGGACACTATCCAATGTTGTGGTATCCTCGCCAGTGCTGGATCTCCTGAGCTTTCATGACTCATTTGGGCTCCAACTAGGCATTGGTAGTGTAACAAATTTTTTTAAAAGGGTTTGTATATACAAACAGAGCTCCCTAACAGAGCTCTAAAAGCAGACACATAGGGTTTCTCCTAGAACAAGACAAGAAAGATGGGTGGAGGCTGAAAACTGGGCTGTACTTTAGGAGATGGGACATAGTTAATTCATTGTTCCTGGACATAACTCACTATCCAAATCTCTCTTTCTTTTCTTTAAATAAGCCAACCAATGAAGTTACAGGAAACCAGGCAGAGGGCCTTCTCGGTAGTGGTGCCTGCCCTGTGGAATGCCCTCCCACCAGATGTCAAAGGAAAAAACAACTACCAGAGTTTTAGAAGACATCCCTGTTTAGGGAAGCAGCCCTGTTTAGGGAAGCTTTTAATATCTGAAGGACTATTGTATTTTAATATTTTATTGGAAGCCACCCAGAGTGGCTGGGGAAACCCAGCCAGATAGGCGGGGTATAAATAAATTATTATTATTATTATTATTATTATTATTATTATTATTATTATTATATCAGCAAACTATAATCAGCCACAATAGTCCCATATAGGTATCATTTATCCACAACACGCTTTCTCCTATCACTTTCCTAATTGTAAAAATTCTGGTTTGCTCTTTTTAAGTGAATTTCTTGCATTAGTGTTTAACTCCAGTTAATTGTGCAAACCTAATTTTCTTGTGTGCAAACCTAATTTTTTGGTCTTGTATAATAATGATAGTCTGGAGGCACTCATAAAGTATTTTTGTGTAGCATGAATAAAGGACAAGGAAGAAATTTGACTGAGTTCACATTTAAAGACAAATCTACTTAACTGGCACTTTTTGAGACCACACACAGCCCTCCTTCAAGATTCGCACTTCTCTGAATTTTGCAGTGCAGTTTTACAGTCATGTGTACAAAAATGCACATACTAAGGTAAAAGCTTGGATAAAAATGCATATATTAGTGAGAATAGCATGCCCAAAAATGCATTAGGGAATATATAAATATATCATGGAAAATATGATTTGCAAAAATCAGCATTAAAAGTGTGTATATAAGGAGAAACTTTCACTAAAATGCTGGCGAATTTTTCAAGAGGACATTTAAAACAGCAAACTGATATGGAAATGTGGAGAACTTATTTTAAGACTGGATAAATGAGTAACTCTGAGAGAAACTGAAACAGTCCTATTCTTCCATCCCTAGCTAACATGCAGCCTTGCAATAGTACAGCTCGATCCTGAAAACAAGAGTTCAGTGGTATTAACTCTCTGGTAAGGAAGCTGGGGATTGTGCCAGCCTTAAATCAGGAAACAATAAAGTTGGTAACTTGTGTGCTAATGTTCCCGCACAGGTTTGTGCTCTAGGCATTTGAAGCAGCTGCGCCAAGTTGGAAAGTCAATGGATTTTATTTTTATTTTTTTTTGCCACTAACTCTGGTATGAGCAGAATTGTGCCTCTGTTGGATTGTGAATTCAAAGGGGAGTATATATATCAAGGCATTTTCAGTGGTGTTCATAGTTGGACTCCAAAGGCATTAATGAATTACATCTCATGCCAAGGTCGAGGGAGGGCAATTCTCATCTCCAGGGTACCAAATGGGAAGCAGAGGCCCAAGGAGATTAAAATCTGAGCGTTCAGAAAGTATTTGTGTTTCAGCACACCATCTTTTCTCCAGCTCAGCTTCCTCCTTTGCAGAAACACAGGCCAGATTTCTGACATTTCAGAAGTATTACATGATATTGTTCCCAGGACTGCTGAAGTTAAACCTTGAATGCATGTTTTATTAATAGCTCCCAAACCAAACATTTTCAGCAGAGCCTGGAATGCTCTAAAATAATTCTTTAAACAGAAGCTACTGAGTAATAAAACAAACTACCAATGTAGCCTTTAATGTGCACAGATGTTCAAATATATTTTTTTCTCATTGCCTGTATATAAATACGCAATCTGCCAAACCCAGGATCTCACTATAATGTTAAGCTTTCCTTCGATTTTGCTCAGGGTGAAAATGTCTGTCTATATCACAGCTAACAGGCATGCACAGCCTAAGTTATCTACAGAACCGGTTATTTATAGCTAGTGCAAAGCAAATAGTACAATTGTAATCAAAAGCCCTTGTGTGCTCTAACTTCCACAGGGATGTCTGCACACAGAACCTAGTTCCCTAACCAAAAGGTAAAAAGGACTAGGCAGGGGAAATGAGATTTAGCATCCAAGAGATGTTCTGCTGACACAAAGGAGTAGTATGCGGGCAGAGGGGTGGTCATTACAACTGAATAATGTAGTTACCATTTCTCCCATTCCTCTTGACCAGGATCTTCCATGTTTTCTAGACTGCAACTCCCAGCATCCCTGGCCATTTGGTGATCCTAGGTAGAGCTGATGGGAGTTTGAATCCAACAACATCTTGACTCTAGGGGCAGTGTTCAGCTTTTGAGTCCCATCAGTGCAAGGAGTTCTAATTGCACAACAGCACTGCCCCACCCCATCTCCTCACATGCATCCTGTGCACAAACCCTGAGAACGGTTTTAGGCAGAGTGCAGAGAGGGGGGGGGGGAGCATTCTGCCAAGCAACCCATAAGAAGGATGGGAGAGAGAAAGAGAACGGCCTTTGTACGCAATTGTGTGTGCAGATGTAGCTGTCTGTGTTAAGGGTGTTTGATTGTGTGGTGGTCCGACTCTACCCACTACTGGGATGGGCTCCTGTCAGCTTTCCACTAGGACAATGCAGCCCACAGCCTCAAAAGGTTTTCTACTCATGCTCTAATGCTTCATTTTCAGAATCGGTTTTCTGCACCCCATCCCCGGGTTTTGCAAATCATTTCAGCTATATACTTTTGCCATCAGGATACAAATTTCATCATTGGTGTAGTGAAGTATGAAAGTTACTCTCAACCAAAGCACATGCAAGGACCTGGCCTTGTTATAGATCTTCCTCTCATGCAACCTTTCTCCCCAAAGACGTACAATCAATGGAAGGATTTGCCCAAGGTTATAGAACTCTGCCTCCCATATCCTTCCTAATTAAGACAGGAGCTCAATGGAATCATTTGCCCAGTCATCAAATGGGGTTGCCATAAATTGTGGGGAGAAAACAATCCCATTCAAATGCTTCCCCCAGCCCATGAAATATTTCACAATAAGGGGGGGGGAGGACCCCTAACAAATAAAGGATGGAGATGACATCAACAAAACAACATGCAGGTGGGAAGCTCAGCCAGCACTCAAGTACAGCCATTTTGTTCATCATCATCACATATTCTGCTCATGGCTGTGCATGGAAGGAAGTGAGTGGGTTCCATAATAGCTGATATTCTGCTGTGGTCATTCGATATTCTCCATAGAGCCTCTTCCTCTTTGTCTTACTTAATTTTTGATTATTTGATTTGATTATTTTATATCTATACCACTTGATAGATTAAAAAATATCTCTAAGCAGTGCACAAAAAACTCAAGCAACAACAGACAACTTAAACAAAATATTGCAGAAGTACATACTTACATATAAAAATGTTACATTGATACAGAGTTACTAACGTATATAAAAAGCAGTATCAATTCATTGTTCTTCTGGCACACCCTCATTTTCAGTCTTCAGGTTCTCTCTCAGGGTCAAACAAATTCTCAGCTCACCCACAAAAATCTCACAACAAGAAAAGTTCCTGGAAACAGTGAACATCACCCTAGTCTCTCATGCTAGGCTGGCTTTTTATGGGCAGGCCCAAGGTCGGTGGTACACCAAAATGGATGGTACATTCTCAGGCTGCCCAAAACTGTGCCCCATTCAGCTGCATTCTCCACACCCAGCACGAAGATGCCAGGCATGGTGAGCTCTGTTGAATTGTCACACACAAGTGTATCATGCAGGTCTGATCTGGAACTTCTAATTAAATTGACACTTGCAAAGTGGTGGAACGTACTTACCAAGCAGAGAGAATTGAGCAGGTGACCAAAGTAACTCTCAGCATCAGATCATAATGTGCCTAGTCTTTGTTTTTGTTTTGTCTGTCTGCACATCTTAAAGGTGCACCAAGGAAGCCCAGTGAGTCACAGCATCTTAAAGCAGGGATAGGGGATCTGTGGCCCTCCTGATGTTGTTGGACACCAACTCCCATGAGCCCCAGGCAGCATGGTTAGGGGTAACAACATGTCTGGGACTGGGCAGAGGAGGAATGGTGGAGACCGTCTCCCCAGCCTGACCCTTCCAGGGAGAAGGAAGAGGAAAACTGTATAGATTTACAACAGTGGTTTGCGGCAGATGAGGGGGAAAGTTGGGAAATAATGGGAGAGGAGGAAGAGGAGGCAGAACTGGAGCGGCAGCTGGAAAAAAAAAAAAAGACATGTTATCACTAGAAAGCATACCAGGCCCACCATCTCCCAGAACCTGGCAAGCCTTAAAAGTAGGAGAGCAAAGAGGTCAAAGACAGAGGGCACTTAGCGGCAGCCATAGAGGAGATGATGATGAAAAATGAGGAAATGGGAGAGAAGGGGGCACTCAGGACAATGCCATTATCCAAGAGGCTGGGTTCTATAGCTTCTCTCTGTAAAGTTGGAAATAAAAAAGGAATGAAGGAAACTTTTCCTTGTCTTTATACTTTCCTGGGCAACCAGCTGGGAGCCGCTGACAGCACCCTGACACAGGAATTGTCCTGGGCACCAAAAAAAGACGCAATGCCCCTGCCATCCAGCACCCATGTTTGTATTTCTGCCCTGGCAATTTGATGATGGGTGATGGGTAGATTTCCCCCCCTCCCTCTGCTATTGAATATTGTCCTTATAGCTTTTGGAATGTTGTGAACTTTCTGTTTATTTATTGTAACCTACCTCAAAAGTGCAGAGGGGCAGGATTAAAATATTTCATATAAATAAATAAAAAGTGCACACCACGCTTCAGTCCTATCCCTTCATTGTCATACCAGTCTCCTAAATCCATCTGCCTTTCACGAATCTAATTTCTTAGGGTTTGGCAGTCACATTATTTCAGCAAGAGTGGATATCTCTTAAGATATATTATGCAAAGTAAGCTTTTCCTCATCCATTTTCTGAACTTGCTCATATACTTTGTCTGCATTTGTTTATTCACATAGTTTACTTGTTTCAAGAGAGTATGGGATTGTGGTCACTTGGTTTATTCAGTCATTTGTGTGCAGAATCATTAATAATTCTAACAGTTCTCACCATTATTTGTTGTCCAGTTAATTGCCAAACCTCACTTAAACAGCAGCAGCAAAAAATTGTTAGAATGATGGGATGAGCTTGCATGGCGTACATCTCGGTACTTCCCAAATGCCTGAAGTATCCACCTTGAAATACCCTTGATAATTTAAGATAAAGTGAAAGTCATCATCTTCATATGTCTTATTTCTATACAAAAATGTGAAATGTTCTCCATTTAATTAGGGAAGTCATTGCAATATACACTGCACTACCTCTATTTCCCATTCTTAGCCAAACGTAATACTGTGCTTAGATTTGAAATTGAGATCCCGCACGATTCCATAGAACTTTTCATTCTTCTAGCAGGAATGGAGAGAACCTGGACCTGCAAAGTTTGCAGCAGTTCTTCAAATGATAACTCTGATGTCTCCTGTAGAGCTTGAGATGAAGAGCACCGGTATTTCCAGTTACTTAAATATCTATAGTTCAGCATTGTCTTAATAAAGGACTGACAAAAAGATTGCAAAGTAATGTGAAAGGGTCAGGCTTTACATAATACTTCACCAGACTATAGATTGCAAAAAATTCTGGGATGAAGAAGCTGACATAAAAGGTATGCTTGCTTAGGGGCCAAATAAAACAAGTCAAGTTCTGTTCAATATAGTTTAATTTTATTCAGTTGACGTTAGACAGGAAGAGTTTCAAAAAGTTCTTCACACAGCACGTAAACTACGGAACTCTCTCGGAGGAGGAGGTAGTGATGGCCACCAACTTGGTTAGATTTAAAAGAGGATTAGACAAACACACAGAGAACAATGCTAACAACTATCAGCCATGAGCTGATATGCTTCTGAACTCCAGTTCAGAGGAATCACCTGTGCTGGGAATTGTGGGTGTGCAGAATGCTATTGCTCTCACATCCTGCATTCGGGCTTGCCACAGGCATCTGTTTGGTCACTGTGAGAATAGGATGCTGGACTAGATGGGCCATTGGCCTGATCCAGCTCCTCTTAAGCTCTTATGTTACCTGCTCCATATGCACTCTTGTGGAATTTATAGTAGAGCCAGTTCATTATTCCAGATGGTGTGTTGGAAAATGAGGCATAAATGTCATATGTGGTGAATATGTGGAGACAAATTCATAAATAATGGTTGGCATGGCTTTGCATCTTAAAACCCATTGCTTTGCTTTCTATGGCTCTATTATGTACTTCTGTATTTTTTGAATATTTCATTTAAAATAAATTTTTATTCTCTCTTAAAAACACACACACAAAAAGATGCAATGGCTGATTCCTATCTTTGAAAACTTCAAGCTAGGTTGATTGTTACAGTGGTACCTCGGGTTACATATGCTTCAGGTTACATACGCTTCAGGTTACAAACTCCGCTAACCCAGAAATAGTGCTTCAGGTTGAGAACTTTGCTTCAGGATGAGAACAGAAATCGTGCTTCGGCAGTGCAGCGGCAGCAGGAGGCCACATTAGCTAAAGTGGTGCTTCAGGTTAAGAACAGTTTCAGGTTAAGAATGGACCTCCGGAATGAATTAAGTACTTAACCCGAGGTACCACTGTATGCAACTTAATCCTGCTTGCAAAATAGTGGCAGTCTGTAGGCACCCTGAGACTTAACTTCTCTGTAAGCAAGCCTAGGATGGCACAGCAAAGATGGCACACTCTTTTCTCTCTCCCCCCTTTCTTTTCTTTCTTTCCCATCATCCTCTGGAAGTTAGGGATGGAGAGAAATTCATGTCACTTTTCCTTTAAAGGCAAACCTATCTAACTCACACTTCCTGAAAATATACAGTAACTGAAGTGCAACCCTATTTATATTAGGGAAACTTGATTTGCCAAAATGTGCACATTAGGCAAAATTGCATACCAAAAAATGGAGAAATTTTCACTAAAATGCTGGTGAATTTTCATAAGGACTAAAAAATAATAATCACAAACTCATATGAAAATGTGGAGAACTGAACTTAAGATTGGAAAACTGAGACAAGTCAAAATTGACAGATTTTCTCATCCCTACTGGAAGACAGAATAGGATTGTCAAGTGTCCCGCACTAGAGGGCATGACCTTAATTCAAACCCCCATTACTGCTGAATGGGATAATTAGCTTTTCACTCCTTACAAGCTCCCTGAGCTGGGTCCCCAGTTGCCAGAAACACGGAGACACATTTAAGAACCATGACTTTCAACTCAGTAAGAATTCCAACAGTAAAATGCTATTGCTTCTTTGAAATACTAATCTGCTAACCAAACCTAACCAAACCAAACCAAACAAACACAACTCTCTCTCTGGCACTTTTTTCATGAAGATCAAAAAATAACCAAAGCACCATGAGGAGTAAAGAACTGGGCAAAAGAAAGGAGGAAGACTTCTAATGTCATATTTTCTTTCTTTCTCTAAAATCTGAAGGCCAGACCCTCCGGTCAGGAAGTTAGCAAGGATCCATCATGCAAGTGATAGCTTTGCTCTTTGTTCATCTTGTGATGAGATGCACCTTTGGGAAGTGGGTTTGTTGGGGTTTTTTGGTGGGGGTGGACAACTGGGGTTTTTTACCCCTAATGCAGGATTCGTCAGGAAAATTCCATCTTTCAGTTCAGCTGATAAATAGCAGCAACATCTTTCCATTACATGCCATATAACTGGCATGTTTATTTATAACCAACTGGATTCATATTCGCTTAGTACTTAGATCTCCTCTTCATATCTCCATTGAACCTGGTGTTTCATTGTTCTGCAAACCGTATGGAAAAACTGGAACAGCAGGCTGCCCTCGTCCTTGCTGATGCATGGCTGCAATTCTGTACATTTCCCAGCTATTAACTCTGGTGCTTAAAAGCTTACACTGGCTGCCCATGTTACCAGGCGAAGTTCAAGGTGCTTGTATTAATTTACAAGGCCCTTAACAACTTGAGTCCAGGAAAGCATAAGGACTGCCTGATTCCTTTTATCCCTGCCGCATCACTGAGATCTTTGGGGGAGTCTCCATTAGCGGTCCCACATGGCTCATAGTCACCGGAAGCCATGCATTCAGTATTGCAGACCCATTTATGTGGCACCCCCTGCCAGTTGTGATCAGGCATGGGCCTCCTCCCTGCTGAACTTCAGGCACGTGACAAAAACCATTGTATCCCAGCAGGCATTTTAATGAAAGTTTCTGGTTTTTATTATTGATTTTAATTGATTTAATCCACTGTATGCTTTTTGAAATTTTTACGTACAGCACTTGGAAACTTGGGTGAGTCTATTGAATCCAAATTATAATAAATTATAAGCATTAAAAATCAACACCTACATTTAATGAGAACATGCTACGAAGTACTTGAATGAATCTCATGGGCACTTGTGTTCCTCAGATCATAGTTTGGAAACGCCCATCCTCGGGCACTTTTTCACATGGTGCTGAATAGAAGACTATAATAAGTGCATGTGGTTAGTCCCTCTGCCTCCCTTGCAAATCCCAGGCTGAGGGTGGCAGTGCAGCATGTCAATAGCAGCTGTGAGAACTGCTCTCTCTCTCTCCCCCCCTCTCTCTCTGCCCTCCTTCTCTGTCTAATCTAATCCACATGGTTTCACTCACCAGCCCTACACAGATAGAAGCATTTTGTAAGTCAAAAGCTGGTCATCCTAGTGGTCACTGAGTATAGCTGGCAGATTCTTCTTGCACTGCAAGAAAGCAATAATATGAAAGTATGTTAATTCAATGCAAATCAGCAGCTACAAGACAACAGAGCTAACAGACCACACATTATATGCCATTCACACCAGCTGCACGCTGTTGATGGTTAATTGGGGGGAATGGGACTAGAGGGAGAGAAAGGAAAGCAAGTATCTCTCTCTCTCTCTCTCTCTCTCTCTCTCTCTCACTCACACACACACACACACACACACACACACCAGTTCTAGTCTGAATAGATTTAATCCCTAAAGTGGATAATGTTTTAGTAAATTGTCCTCAAACTTATGCTGTGTGAGACCTGTAAAAAAAGTATAAGGACCATGGGGGGGGGGGACTGATTTTAGGGGAAACAACCAAGTCTGCTTCACATTTTCCAGTGGTCAGGTCATAAGAAAGGCAAGATTAGGGAGGGCAAAAAAAATTAAGTGACCTCAACAGGTAGGGATGTTGTGGTCGCAACAGGATCACATCAGCACCCAGTTATAGACCTGACCCTCCAAGTGTCCCTATTTCCCAGGGATGTCCCTGATTTAGAGAAGCCGTCCTGGTTTCTGATTTGATCTAGGAACGTCCCGCTTTTCCTTAGGACATCCCTATTTTCATTAATCACCTATTTTCCTATCTTGGACTCCAGCTCCGTCCTTGCATCATTTATCCTGTTGACAGACCAAACCCAAACAGGGCTCACTAATGCATCTGATAGTGAGTTGGACTGTAGTCCACAAAAGTCATCCCATAATAAATATTCCACTCGTTATGGAGCCATAACTCTTTATTGTTTTTGTTCTTACAGGCTGAACTCGCTACATCTCTGGAAATTGCCCACATACTAAAGTATGTTTTTCTCCTAAAACCTGATAAAAACAGCACTGTTCAGAATTACAACCATACAACTCTGGAGAGTGACTCTGCGCTGGGTGTTGGTTACACAGCAAATCTATGTCAGTTTGAGAAATGGCATGTGGTTGGGTGTGGGCAATTAGTGTGGAGGAATCCAGGAACTGCTTGGCCAACATATCTCAGTTTGTCACCAGAACTACTTAGGGGACTGTGCTTTCAGTACAAAGAGTCAACCTGGTGTTGAAAGAGTGAAGTAACAGTACAGACAAGTTTAACTCTGAGCATGCGCAAGATTAATTTCACTCACAAGCCTTCCATCACACATCTAGGGGGGAAACAAGACAGAAACGGTCCTTCTCTGTCCCATCCCTTTCATTTTCCATGATTTCATTTTCCATTTATACCGCTTTTCGTTCAAATGAATTCCAAAGTGGCTTACAAACATTAAAAAATAATAGCATGATAGAACATAATAGAGCAAATAAAAAGGTAAAGGGACCTCTGACCATTAGGTCCAGTCATGACTGACTCTGGGGTTGTGGCACTCATCTCGCTTTATTGGCCAAGGGAGCCGGCGTATAGCTTCCAGGTCATGTGGCCAGCATGACTAAGCCACTTCTGTTGAACCAGAGCAGCGCACGGAAACACCGTTTACCTTCCCGCTGGAGCGGTATCTATTTATCTACTTGAACTTCATGCTTTCAAACTGCTAGGTTGGCAGGAGCAGGGACCGAGCAACGGGAGCTCACTCCGTCACAGGGATTCGAACCGCCGACCTTCTGATTGGCAAGCCCAAGGCTCTGTGGTTTAACCCACAGCGCCACCCGTGTCCCTAGCATCACAAATACAATGAAGCAATTACTATCTATAAAACACTGTTAACAAAGCAATGATTAAAAAATAAGCTAAACCTCACAATTAAAGCACAATGAAAGTCATATTATATGATAATCAATACAGCATTTATAATCTATAAAACAAAATTAAAAGCATTAACAAAATAGCAATCAAAAGACAAACTAAGCACTGTTAAATTCATATACACACTCCCATGACTCAATCTTTCACCCTACTCAGCTTGTTAAAATACACATAGACATAATGACCATGACAGCAACTCCTTTCTGAAGGTTCCTCAGGCTGGAGGTTGACCAGTACAGGCGAAACCATCAACCTCCTGATGGCAAACAGTCTCTCTCCTCTCACAGTTCTTCCTCTGGAAACAGCTCCCTTATGAAGGCTCTTAGGGCTGAAGGGTGGGGCGAGGCAGGTGGGAAAAACCATTGACTAATGGCCAACACAGTGTCTCTCCCCTCAGGAAATGGCTGTGGGGCATTTAAATGAATTTATCCCAGGACAGTATATTCTCCAACAGTTTTCTCAGGGGTGGGGCTCACCTTAGCCATGACAGTAGCACTGGTTGTTTCCCCCCACCTTGGTTTTTCACCCTTAAATCACAAGTGGAAACAACTACTGTGTGAGCTGCATGGCTACCATTTTCATCTTCTACAATTCATCAGATCTAGCAACATTCCAGGAAGGAAGAAATGATAAAGAAAATGCAGAGAAAATTCTGCAAAAGTGGCATTCTTTTTCCAAGGGGGAAGAAAGAAAATTCTCAAAGAATCTTCTGATAAATTTCATCTGAGCTTTAGATTTAATAAAGCTAATCATATAAAGAAGATAAGCAGATCTGGCCCTTGAAAGCATACAGGTTCTTTCAAGAAACATACGATCAAAGACACTGTTCTTTGAACTATAATTTATACGTGCCAGAAAGATCATATATAGAGAAGCTCTTGGTTCCTGCTCCGTGACTGTGGGATTACTTTTCCATGATGATATGCCAAGACCTGAGCTTGTGGCTGAGTCAAAAGAATTGTTAGTTTTGCTTTGGCCTGGCTTTTTAATGACAGGGACTACATCATTTAATAGGTGGGCTGTCATTAGGCAGGTGGGTTGTCATGTGTAGATATTCCTTACTTATTTTTAAATACCTCGGTGGTGCAACTCCACACACACTCCAAAACAAGGTGAGGTAGAAAATGTCAGTTAAAACAAATAATTAAATAAAGCAATTCTTGTGGAGCCTGATCCTATGCTGTCAGGTATGCCTAAGCCATCCTATCCAAGTATTTAATTAAGAATATTTATATCACACCTCATCCTACAATGAGGGTGACTTCCAGTCATAAGTAAAGCCACAACCAGAGCCAAAAATAGGAGGGAAATATTGGGGGGAAATCACTAAAAAAAATGCAACTTCCCAAATGGAAGTGATTAAGCATGCAGCTCAACTGATGCCAGCTCTAAAATCCTTTTCTGAGTAAGAAACTTTTGCCGCCCTTTCTATAGCCACTGAAGATGTGCTTCAGGAAACTTCCCCCAAGAGGCCAATGGGACATATTACTCTGTTTAGTATCAGCATGTTAAAGGATTCTGGCAGCCTTGCCTACAGCTTTAAAAACAATGATCTTAAATGGCTTCTATATTTCGCAATAAGTTCATTTTGTTTGTAGCTCTTTTACTTAGTTCCATACATTTCCTTCTCCTTTATTCTTCTTAATGAGCTCTACTTTATTTATGTACATCGGAAATTTGCCAAATCCATGTTCTCAAGTTCAACCTGAAACAAAACATTCCTTCCCCTCTTCTCCCCCCCCCCCACTACAAATTCATAAAACACCACTCTCCCCCTTTCCTTTTATTATGTTAAAAAAAATGTTTTGTGTGGAAATTATCAGTCCGTTTTGCATGAGTCGCTTGGCTAGGATCGAGGCAGTGTGTGCCGCCGCTGCCAGATTTCAGAAAGATGAGTAAACTTCTGAATCTGATAGCGTGTGCAGCAGAATACCAAAAAGGGGGCCTCTTTGTTCTCCATAAACAGAGTATTTACTTTGATCTGGTCAAATGAATTAATGAAAGGAAATGACACACATTCAAATTTTGTGTGTGTTCAGGCGCATGAGACGGAAATGAGTTTAATTTATCGTAGTTGGGTGTTTGGTCTGAGGCGTTTTGTCCTTTTCCAAACAGGAGGCAGGGGAAAGGCATCTTCCTCCCCTCTCCCGAAAACATGGCCTCATGCGCCATAAAGCAGATCTTTTCTCCGGTTAAAAGCCACCTCTTAACACTGTATATTGCCATGTATATGCAAGCAGTTCGGAGTTATTACAAATCTCAGATAGGGAACTATTCACTTGATCTTTGCTTCAATCCTATTAGGACCCCCCTGGAGTTCTGAATGGATACCAGACTGTCACAGCACTGTTGCCGTGACTACCTAGTCTTTATAGAACAAGAACAAGAAGTGATAGTGATTGACAGACCTTCCTTGCCCTACTATGTAACACAAAGGGAAACAAAATGAAGAGGAAGTGAGGCTCTTATTATAGGTTTGATGCTTCTTAACCTTACAGAACCTTACACCCGGTAAATGTCACCATCTGAACGCAAGGCTTCCAAAGGCTAGAGTAATGTTTTGGTGTCAACTGGGGGGGGGGGGCGGGCGAAGGAAGGAATCACCCAAGCCAAAAACAGATTATTAGCATTTACTTAGAACTGACTGGAATGCAGAAATGCTGACTTGTATATAACTGAGCAAGAGTGGGGGAAAGACCTTAGGGCTAAAAAAAAACCCCCACCTATTTTGCCTCACACACATGAGGACTCCTGCTGAAGTTAGGAGCGCTGATCTTTGGGTAAGATGAGCAGGGTTTGGCCCCTGGTGTAAATGAATGAGAGGCTAGCAAAGAGGGGAATTGTATGCGGCCCTATTTGCCCTGCATGAGAAAGGGAAGGAATTTGATAAATCCCACCATATGGTGCCATACTGTATCTTGATGGCTATAAATAATAGCCTTTCTGTTTCAGATTTGCTTTTGTTTTTCTTGGTAGCAGTGACAGATTTCTAGCAGTGGTGGTTACGAGAAGCACAAAATGTAGTTTGTTGGCTTTCCTCTCGGTTTTTGGTGCAACATCTAAAGACACGCGAGCTAAAGTAAATAGGATGGGAAACTTGGTATTCTCTGAGCAGTAAGAATTTGGAAATCTAGATCTGAGAGAGAGAGAGAGAGAGAGAGGTCAGTAGTTTTGTCATTGTTTGAATTAATTTGAATTAATCTTGCTTACGAAAGATTGAGAGAAAATGGCTTTAGGATACTGAATTACTGATCTCAAAAGAAACAGCAAATTTCACGTGGCATTATCGTAAATGCTGGTTTGATGCAATGAAAGACTCCAAACCATGGGAGACAGCTTTTTTTTTGCATCAGCTTAGAAGATGGATAAAATTTTGCTTCTTTTTCACTTTAATGTTTATTTTGTGTTGTACAGAGGGGCAGAAACTTCACAACTCCTCTTAAAAATAAACTTTCAAGTTGAAATTCTTATGCAGTCATTTACTTACTTTCCAGCACTGAGTTTCAAAAATGTTTGATCAAATATTCATATAGAATCCAGTATGCCAGGGTGATGGTGTGAGGAATATTCTGGGTGTTACCTCAAAAAAAATGTAACAAAAAGTTACAGTAAGAAATAGTTGCTATGTAATGATAGTATCTAAAGGGAATCTTTAAGGTAAAAAATGGTATAAGACACTGAGATCTTACTACACTTGTAGGAGATCAGCAGTTGATTTAAGAGGTGTTAGGAGTGCTTACAAAAGATTTAAGTTGTAACTTTTTAGACAAATGGCTTTTTGAAATAAGAATTAAAGAAGTTTTTCGTTACTGCAGTTTTCTTCTTTTGCAATTCTCGGCCAAAAGTCAGAATAATAAGCTAAATACACATCCAGAATGATGCATATTAGGAACACATTAATAACTTGGAAGAAATGTGCTTCTTTTCACCAAACCAATGCTCTCCCCCGTAAGTGCAATTTCAGAAATGTAATAAAACTGTCTCCACAACTATTTAGATAACTTCCGTAAGATTTTTGCATTTAACTTCCTCCTCTTTCTTCTCTCTACTCACACTGCCCCTCTTCAAGTACATTATGAAATAAAATACCCAATGCATGTTATTCAACAACCAAAAATGAACCCGGTGGTTCTTAACCATAATATATTTTAATAGGCTATCTCTGCATCCTTTACATATCATTCTTTACAAACTTAATATAATGTGATACTTTTATGAGCTTAGAAACAAAAGAGATTATGTACTCTCTTCAGATCCTGTTACAATTGTCTTACAACAAAAGACAAACCATAGGAGAAAAGTATTCATGAAATGTATAAGACAAGCTGTGTTGGATAAAAGAAGAAAAACAAAACTAGAGACTGATAAAATGTACTGTTAGTATTAACTATTTGACAAATTGTTGTAGAATGTTCTTTCCTCAGCAATGAAAGGCACACAGACCTTGCAACCTTATTAAAACCACAAGCCAGAAATTTAAAGTACTAATTGTTCATTAACATTTCATTCATATTTACTGCAGTTTATAAACTTTTTGGCAATGGAGGCATTGTCTTTAATCAGTGTGCATTGGACTCCAGATGTATCTCCCTCATCATTAAATAATAAAAGATAAAATAGGCCCTTTGTGAACAAGTTTTAAAAGAGAACAAAAATGCTTAAGAGGGTTTTTGTTTGTTTCCTTTGAAAACAATTCAAGGTAATTTGAGGTAATTCTACAATACTTCTTCCTAGAACTGATGAACTGAGTTTAGATAAAATTTAAATAACAAGGAAACTTTTTATTTCCAAAAAATAATAATAATAAATAGGTTTCTTATATTTGAAAGCTCTGTATTTCTTTGTCAGATTTTTGATTAGAATATATATGTGTATGTGTATGAATTTACAAAATGGTTTATTCTTCTTTCAAACAATTTGCAGGAACTATTATAATTACTTGATCACAGATTTAAAATATATTTCTTTCCATTTTGTCCTTGTTTACCTCATACCTTTTATTTTGGACATTTTACTTTTCTACTGTGTGCCATTTCAGTTTCCCAGGATATATAGTTAGCAGAAGTTTCCCTATTCTGTCTGTGTACATCTTTTTAAAGCATTTGTTTCAAAGAACAAAAGTACTAATATAATGTAGTAAAAAAAACCTAAGTTAGTTAATATTCCGTCAGTTCAATGCTAATAATAAACCTCTTCCTGTCTTCAAAACATAATAATAAGATAATAGCTCTTTAAAAAAATTGTTATTACACTTCGGAATTCTTCTCTTGAATTAAAGCAACATCATTAAAGCTGTGATCTTTCCACTCCGTTTAGCTATCTTATCTCTCACTGTTTGTTCTCAGGGAATTTGCTCTGTTTTGTGGGGGTTATGGAAACTATTAAGGTTAAAACTTGCCATGTCTGGTGTCTGCCCCCAGCACCCACCCCAGATCACTTTTCAGGCCTAGAGAAGCTTATTGGAAAGCGGAAAGCAAGCAGGTTCTACTTTTGAAATGAGCAGTGAGTTTGCACCACCTTCTGGCACAACGAGATACTACTACAGCTGATTTTTCAACATGGAGCTGTGTTGTTACCCTCTTAAGTAAAAAACGGTAAGGTAAAATTTTTAGAGATGTAAGGCCGATGTTATACTCCCAGTATGTTTCTGAATGTCAGTTGCTGGGAAACACAAATGGAGAGTGTTGCTCTCAGGTCCTGTTTCCAGGCTTCATAGGCATCCAGTTAACCACTGTGAGAAGAGGATGCTGGACAAAATGGTCCACAGGCCTGAGCCAGCAGGACTCCCCTTATATTCTTTTCTTCTCCTAGAGGTCATGCCTATTAAAGAAAACAGCCCCCAAAAATTATCTGCCATTTTTGAAGGCAGTGAAATTGGGAGTACCCTATTGCCAAATATTCCCTGAAGGGAGAATAAATTCTACAGATTTGGGAAGTGGGCACGAGTTATATTTGCAAAAATCATCAAAGCGACTTACAACAATAAGGTGCAGCTTAGAACTGCATGCTTGTTTACCGCTTGTGTGGAGGGTTTCCCTCACCCCCTCAGTGCAGGCAGCAGTTAAAAACAGCATCCTCTCCCTAAAATTTGAAGTCATATAATCCATTCTACAGCTTCCCAACACCTCTTCCACGACCTCATTCTGCTACATGTGTAGAAGACGCCTCCATTGAAACAGAGCTGAATGCATTGGATTTCCTATTTTCCCTTGCCTCCATTTTCCTATGCCCTCTCAGCTGAGTTTTGAAGTGTAAGCATCCTAGGGCAGATCTGGGGAACCTCAGGCCTCAGAGCCAAATGCAACCTTCCAGGTGCTTCTGTCTGACCCTTGGGACTCTCCCCAGGATGCACCCCTTACTGGCCCTCCTTTACACCCTACATAAAGTGTTTTCACTGGAATGTGCCCTTGAGGTCTGTTAATGCTTCTTGCTTGCCTTGATGGAACATGAGCAAGTGTGTGTGTGTGTGTGTGTGTGTGTGTGTGTGTGTGTGTAAACTAACCTACTTCAGAAAGGTAAAATTCCCATTTGCATCTCTGTCCATGTTTGCTTATGTTCCACCCTTCAATGGCATGTGGCCCCTTCAGCCTAAAAAAGATTCCCCATCCCTGCTCTGGGAAAAAGGCCTGTCCCCTTGTTACTTTGCAGAATTAAAACACCATGCACATTCATGGTACGCTCTCTCTCTCTCTCTCTCTCTACACACACACACACACACACACACACAGAGAGAGAGAGAGAGACATATAGTATTTTTCCATTTATATCTAGCAACCTGTAGCTTTATTCAGCTCTGGTTTGTCAGGGGTTTTTTTTTTTTTAAGTTCAGCTCTTTACTTAGGTTCCCATGCAACATTACTAGCAATGAACACAAGCAGAATAAACTTTGCAAGAGTGGTTCAAAATAGAGTTCAGCTCCACTCCAGGCTCATTCCCAGAAGTTAGAGAACCAAAAGCAAAAATGGTTTTTAGAAGCATACTAGAATTTGCAAATGTAGGTCAACAGAAGATCTTACATTGAACCTTAAAATGTGGCAGTGAGGTGTTATTGTTTTGCTTAGGCTTTAACTTTGACGAGGCGACTCTGATTGAACTTTGGTATCTAAATGCCTCGCCTGATTTTATTCACCACGAGCCAGGGAGAAGAGGGCCACTTCATGGGAGACTGCCACCATGTGGTAGTGGTGGACCTTGGAGTCTCTTTTCAGGAAACAGATACTCTTTCTGTCACAGTGGCCACACGACTCCGCTGTTCAAATTCATGTGTACAAGATATTAATATTTACTACATTTAGGGCTCTCCGTACCTGTCTGTTCCAAAGTGTGGGGAGCTGGCTTTGGTTGCTCAGTGGTGTAAGAAATGCACTTCGCACATGGTCAAAGCTACTATTACTGTTTTGCAAGCTTCAGAAACTGACCATCGCTCTACAAACAGGGCCTTGGGCCTGATCCAGAAACTCCAGCTGGTGCAAAATACTATATCAAGACTGTTGATGGGGACAGACTGCCACCAGCACATAATTCTGGTGCTTAAAGGCTTGCACTGGCTGCCCATATGCTACCTGGCCAGGTTCAAGGTTCTTGTATTGATGTACAAGACTCCAAACAGCTTGGGTCCAGGCTGCCTTAAGGACCGCCTGATACCTTATAGCCCTGCCCAATCTCTGAGGTCTTTGGGAGAGTTGCTGTTAATGAACTGGCAGGCATTTCAAGTTTTTATGATGTTATGGTTAATCTTAACCGATTAATTTAAGCTGTACCCTTCGGTACCCATCCTGTATCTCCACCGAACATGGCAAGGAAACTGTCATATTAAGCAGTATATTTAAACAAACAACGTTTAATCCAATTCCCAGTGAAGCTTAGCGCAAATGAAGGCCTGATCAGGGGCATCTTTTAATGTTATTCTTAGCTGTAAATATTGACAATGACAATAACAGCAACACAATAATAACAAGAACAATAAAAGCACTATTTCTGATTTAGAATGTCAAGTAGCCTTCCTTTCATTCTGCAAAAAGCATCTAGTTTCCACACCCTCTCTTTCTCAGATTGTAATTTGAAAATTCAGGACAAGGTGCTCTTGTATGAATTCGTAAACCAAAGGCGGGAGGGGAAACGGAGTGGGGAAACAATGTTGGCTCAAATTAACTTTTGATTAGAGTTATTGAGCCTGAAGTGCTTTCAGTGGTGTTATCAGGGCAGAAGTCCACTCAGCAGAGTGAGCAAGAGAAGCCCAAAATATAGCAGGTCTGGCTCACCATGTTTTGAAGTATAATATTAATTATTATTATAGTTATTATTAATTCAATTTATATTGATACACAGCAACATCTAAAGAGCACCCCCCCCCCATGACAAGTACAGAATCTAAAAATACATAACTGATGACTTTTCATGATCAGGAATGTCATTTCAGGTTTCTGCAAAGTGAGGACAAAAAGATAAGGGTCAAGAGTTAGAATAAGACCCTGTGTAGTATGGTGGCTAAAGCTTTAGATAATATTTTCAAGTTATCGGTCCCTTTTCTTTTTTCTTTTTCTTTTTTGCCATGACGTTCACTACATGACCTTCAGCCAATGCTTTACCTCAGCCTATCCTTTCGAGGTTGTTGTGAGGGCAATAAGTGACCATTGACGATTTAGAATGCCATGTTTAAGAATGCCAACGCAAGTTATTTTGAGGATTAAAAAATGATCATTTCTTCTTCTTTGGAGTTTTTGAAGGGTCAGATTCACATGTGAATTTAAAAATACCTCATTGCTTCCCACAGGATTAAACTTCAGAAAGGAAGTGCTCTTGTTGTGGCGACTCTTATCTTCTCGCAGTATTTCACAATTACTAGCTTGTCCCTCCAGACTTTGTGTTTTGTTGTGGGATTATTCTGCAACAAGTTCTTGACAAAATCACAGTGAATTAGTGGTGGAATTAATCTGCTTTAGGTTGTTATGTGATGCTTCCCCAGTGCTACCATGTTTGTTTGTTTGTTTCTGTCCGGAGGGGCAGTAACACAGCAAAACCAGAACTTTAGTGGTATAGAAAGTTACAGAATTTCAGGAGGAAGTTAGAGGATATGCACTGACTGGAAGTGAAGTAGTGTGATTACTCCAAAACCTTTGCAGGTGCAATAACAACAACAACAACAACAACAATAATAATAATACTGTTCCTATTTAATCAGGCTTTTGGTTGGTTGATATCCTATGCCCTTTTAAAATGTGTTGGGGGAGTTTTGGGGTTGTTTTAGTTTTGATTATGTATTTTGTGGGTTTATATTCTGATTTCATCCTGTGAACTGCCCTGAGACCTGCAGGTGTAGGGTGGTATAATAAATAACAATAATAATTTAGGGGGAACTCACAGGAACTCAGTTCCGGCACCTCTCAGGTGGGTGCCTGAGTCTAATAGAATGAGGGAATTGTTCATGGTGAATTCTGGCACCTTTTTTTCTAGAAAAATAGTACTGTTGAGGACATAGCATGAATGCCCAATCAAAAGGAATTCAGGTGGGGCTCAGAGATATAGTTGTTCTTGAATAATAAGCACTTATTGCCCTAGGGGTACAATTAGTCATGATTCTGCCCCACTATGTGAAAGAAAAGCAACTGGATGCACTGAGAGGAGGCAGAGGGAGCAGTATACATTAGTATCCAAAAGGATGGCAGGACCAGATCTTTGTTTTTTTGTGTGTGCAAGTAGAATACTTTTCATTTCCCCTTTGGAAAAAAAATGAAATGAAACTACAAACATTTTCAGTGTTATGGTGGTTCAAATCCAGCTCTCCTGGCTCATACATGCAAAGAAGCTCCTGAACTGGATGCATGCGTGAGTAGGAATGGATCCAGCAGCCCTGATGGGGATTGTTCTCCAGCAGAAGAGAGAACAAATCTTGGGGTGGTTCATAATCTATTTGGCTTTGTTCAGCTAACGCTTTAAAACAAAAACAAGAAACTGCAGCTGGAAGACCCAGGAAACAAATGCTTCTCTTTCTGAGGTTCATAAAACACTCATTACCCACAATTAATCATAATGACACATTGTATTCAGGGCTTTAGCTGGGATCTGGCTAGCAGTGCAAAGACTTGGCTCTCTGTAGCTTGCAATTCTTCACACATTATGTTTCTAAGGATGCAAAACTGATTTATCAATACACCATCCCCTGTCTTTATGCTCTGTTTTTGATAATGTTTGTTTTTCCACTGGGCAACTGACGCTGCGTTCCGTACTGGGATGGCCATTAGTACTACAGCACCTTTGCTAAAAACAGAATTATACACTAATAATAATAATATTAATAATAATAATAATTTTTATTTATACCCCGCCCTCCCCAGCCAAGGCCGGCCGGGCTCAGAGCGGCTTACAAGCAATAATAAAACAAGTTGAATGATTACAACTTAAAAACAAAATACAGCATTAAAATAGTGAAACATTAAAATATTACAAATGTGGAACATGTATGTATGTGACACTTGCAGTAGTGCCAATTCCGCACACTATATTCTTCTGCACCACCAGCACATCATCCACAAGCCTAGATGCCATTTTAAGTGTTAAAGTACAGCTGCTATACATGCTTATTCAGACTAAATCCCAGCGACTTCTATGGGAATTACTCCCAGGTGAGTGGTTATAGGATTGCAGTCTTAATTACTTGATTAGAGAGAGGCTAAAGCAGTTGCTGCTTTATGCTTTTGGTATAGCTCCATGGCTTAAGGGCCACAGTATGTGACGTGATTGCACTTACCATGTGTTCTTGTTTTAAAGAAATAGCAACTGAGGGTGACAGGCACATAGAAAGTTGCTTATTATGGAAGTAACAGGGACTTGACCTGAGATTTCTACATACAAAATATGAACTCTCTCACTGAGCTGCAGTCCTTCCACAATTCCTATTGGATTAGGACCGCAGCATGCAGGAAATGGGTATAAACCTTTTCTTTTTCTCCTTCCCCAATGTCAGTCTCTCAACCACAATAAATTCCTTGGTTAATGGTTTCCAGGGCCTAAAACATTACAAATTAATAATGACTGAGCAATTCATTACACAAAATACATACCTTCCAACACAACCTGGCCCAAATCCGGGACACCATCTTCCAGGTCCAAAATCCGGTACAAGTCACATAACCTGTGCGAGACTGCAGACCTGGAAAAAATGCTTTTGTCCAGGACGAGATCTTGGCCCAAAATTGCGCAAGAGAAAGGTACCCTAAATGGCCGCTGTATGTGGCGGAAAGAAATGGAATGTCCTGGTTTTTATGGGGCAATTGATGGGTATGAAAACATTCTGAAATACCTAATGAAACCAAGCTGACATATTTGAATTTCACCATTGGCTTCATTGGAACTGAATGATTAGAACATGATTCATAATATCCAGTCACTCAATGGCAGGAGCACAGCATACCTAAGAAGCTGAAACCACCCTGTGTTCCACCACAACCTCTAGGAACAACAGAAAGATAGGAAGCTGCCTTATACTGAGTCAGACCATTGGTCCATGATCTATCTCAGTGTTGTTTACACTAGCAAATAGTGGGTCTCCAAGCTTTCAGGAAAGAGTCTATCTGGAGATGCCAGGGGATTGAAATTGGGCTCTTGGGCATGTCAGGCAGATGCCCTACCAGTAAGCTGTCACCTTTCTCTAAAGTAGAAGATCTGCACACAAAGAGGCCTTCTTATGGTTTTGGACTTATGCTCCCCTTGAGTCTCAATGAACACCAATTCATTGCAACTTCCGGAAATTGTTTGTGGTATTGTTGGTGTTTGGAAATCAAGGGTAAGGAAGGATATTAACCCTGTTACCTACCTTAAACCCTAAGGGAAAGAGCATTTACATGTCCAATTAAATAAATGAATTTGCAGCCATCCCACAATGAAAGCCATTTTTTAGAGTATTATTTCTAGTTGGAACATGTAAAATCTCATAAACATTGCAATTTTCATAAATCTTATTCCTTCAGCCTGCAGTAAGGACCTCTTCCACTGTGGCTGGCTTCATATTGCTTGCATAGGCACATACACAGATCAGTGGGGGTAAGTTATAATCACATAGAGTTATGGTAGGATTATGGTTAGACGCAAGTGAATGCAATTCTAAAGCTGCTTCATCCAGATTAGTCCCACTATAGTAGCTGGAGCTACTCTAGAACTAATTGTTTACACTAATCCCATGCTAAAAGGGAAATGGCTATGCTTTAGCATTTAAGCATACCCAGTGAGAACCAAGTTTCTTAAAATCCATGCGTTAATAAAAGCATATTGCTTTCTACCTACCCAGCCATATTAAACATTATATTGTGTCAACATTGTTAGCCTTCTATTTTTAGGTACACATAGGGATAGAGGATGTGCTGTATCTCTCTAAGTATTTCTGCTCAGTGTACTTGAGATGTTTTTGTTGGACCTTGCAGAGAGCTATTCCTAAAGCTGAAATAATTTCCCCCTACATATGTTGTGACACAAGGAAATAATAAAATCCAAACAAAACAACCACCATCCTAATAGCTAAAATACTGAATTACATAAGCAACTATCTTACTTTTAAAAGACATCTGAAGGCAGCCCTGTTTAGGGAAGTTTTTAATGTTTAACGCTGTATTATGTTTTTAATATTTGGTTGGGAGCTGCCCAGAGTGGATGGGGAAACCCAGCCAGATGGGCGGGGTATAAATAAATAAATAAATTATTATTATTATTATTATTATTATTATTATTATTATTATTATTATTATTATTCACTTCTTGAATACTACTTCCCTTTCTTCATATTGTAGCTGCAGGCTTTTCCCCATCAAGGCAAATAACACCTTTAGGAGAGGTGGCGGCAATTTTAATTAGAAAAAAGTGTGTGAGGAAAGGATTGACTTTGCATCCCAGTTCTGCAATCCTCACACAGTTTCAATCACTCAGCTGCTATTAATTTTATATTCTAGTCACAGATCTTTCACATCCAACTGCAACCTCAAGAACAGTCTCTAGCAAGTTTTGTCAACATGGTACCCTCCCGATGCTCTTGACTACATTTCCCATGAGTCCCAGTGTTCCACAGACAGGTAATGTGCATAGACATGCTGCCCTCCTCTACATCCATCCATAGTTAACATAGTTTCTCTGCTGGGGCAGAGAAAGCCATACAACCTCAGCAACGTGGTCAGCAGTGCTTTGCCTATGACCCTTCAATAGTGTGAAGCCCCTTCCCGTGCCATAATGTGATGTTATCCAGATGTTTGGGGCTATAGCATTCAGCATTCTTGACCATTGGCCATGATGGTTGGAGTTCGTGGGAGTTCTAGCCTCCATCTGGAAGGCAATGGGTTAGGTAAGGCTGTATTATGTGCATAAAGGTTGGGATTAATTTTCTGCATTTTCAGTATAACCAATTTCTCTATGCCTGGGTTCTAATGGCTGAATTATAAATAACAAACCTGAATATTTGTTATTTGAATGTGAACTACATGTTAACAACCCCGCCCCCCCTCAAAACCAGAAACGTTAAAATAGGATGTGCAAACTAAAGCTAAAACCCATTGTCAGAGCTGCCTCCAGGTCCCAGCTCACAGAGGACCAACGCTAGGCTGTAGTTATGTACAAAAGTCTTTATTGAGATTCAGTCTCCATTTTAAAGCCGCAGCGTGCAGCTCTACGTCCCGACCTTAGACCGGCGAAGTCCTGTCTGAGTCTCCTCCCCCTCCACACCAGTTTAAGACTCTCGCTTTGCTCCACCTCTTCCTAAATTCCTTTCTCCTCTGGGCCCTCCTGCCCGCTAGGGTCTCATCCTTCCTGGACTCCTCTGACGCTGACCCTGACGATTCTTGCCCCTCCTTCCGGCGGGCTTTAGGACCTGGTTCCCTATCCGGGCTACCTTCTGTGCCGCTCGCCTGTACCTTTGAACTTGGCGCGCGCGCCCAGCCTGCAACTTTCCTCTTAACCGTTAACTCGCTCTCTGATGGAGGCGTGGTCCACCCTGACTCATCTTCTCTCGCTGGTGGTGCATGTGTGGGCTCTGACACCTGGAACTCCTCCCCCCCACTACGCTCTGGTGGGGAAGCTGGTCCTGATTTGCAACTGCTGCTCTGGGAGTCCCCGCTGGCCCCTTGCTTCTGGGGTGTCCCCCTTGGGTCGCCCCTTGTCCTGCCCATCGGCGCCCCCTTCTGTGAATCTTCCGATTCGCTGGAGAGGCTCATGGAATCTATCGAGCTGCTGTCATATTCTCCTACGCTGCCCTCGGATTGCTCCCCCTCGCTTTCCATCTCCCCTCCTCCCTGCGCTCCCGCTGAGTCCCTGACATCCATCCCCCCCTCGAAGCCCCCCCTTCCCCCCTCCCCCTCTTCTGGCGTGGGTTCCGGGTGCTCCAATGCTATGGGGGTGTCTGCCGGATACCGGTCTTCCCCCCTGGCATGCTGCCAGTCCGTGACGGGTACATCGACGTCGCTCTCCTCCGCTTCCATCTCGTTGCCGGCGTGCTCGAAACCAGGATCCTCCCCCAACCCGTCCATGCCCCCTTGTTCCCCCATTTCCTCTGGGTAGTCTGCGTGCCAGGGCCCTCTGAGCAGTCTCCTGCGCCACTCCTCCTCGGGTTGAGTGTCCCACCAATAAGAGCGCTCCGCACCCAAGTCTGAGACCGACCCCTCCGGCGAGGTAGTCTCTGGGACCGTCTCCTCAGCCGAGGAGAACCCCTGAAACGTACTGGCTGAGAGTGTGGGGGTGAAAAGATATTCATCAAAATAATCCTCCGGCATGGGCCTGTGTGGGAAGAGTGCGTGGAACTCGTCTTTGAGGTAGTGCTCCTCCACCGCATAGTACGGCACCCAGCTGTTGGCGCTGGCCGGGGCACCTTCCCTTGCGATGAGATATTCGACGCCCTCTTCCCCCCATCTCGAGTCCAAAATCTCCGTCACCTCGTTGAGTGGCCCCGCCCTCGGCGACCCCCCTGTCATGGGTGCATCTCTAAGCGGACTGGGAGCTGTTCCTGGCTCCTGAAACCTGTGAGGTGCCTTGTAGGGCGTTAGCACCGATCTATGAAAGACCGGGTGCATTCTGGAACCCTCCGGTAGTGTCAAACGGAAAGCCACTGGGTTGATCTGTGCCTCGACTAGGTAAGGGCCCAACTGCTTGTGTCCTAGCTTCTTCTTAGCTAAGGATCTGGCCGGCACTGCCTGGGCCGCTAACCAGACCCAGTCCCCTACCCGTATGTCCTCCCCCACTCTTCTGTGTTTGTCTGCTTGCATCTTGTATACGTGTTTTGCTAGGTCTAACTGTCTACGGAGCTGTTCATGGACCTCCTGTAACTCCTCTGCCAATGCCTCTGCTCCCTGTGGCTCCCCCTCCCCCTCTTTCTCTAAGCCCGGGAAGGTCCTGGGATGTCGCCCGTGGTTGGCAAAAAACGGTGTCACCCCCGTGGACACGTGTTGTGTGTTGTTGTAGGCAAACTCGGCCAGGGGCAGATAGTCCACCCAGGTCGAGGGCTGCTGGTTGGCGTAACATCTCAGGTACTGCTGCATGACGGCGTTGACCCTCTCCGCTTGTCCGTTGGTCTGCGGGTGTCTTGCCGACGCTAGGTTGACCTTGACGTTCAGGATTCCCATCAGCTTCCGCCAGAAACTCGAGATGAACTGGCGCCCCCTGTCGGACAGGATAGACCGTGGCAGGCCGTGCACCTTGAACACGTGGTCTATGAACAGCTTGGCTGTCTGTTCCGCTGTGGCCACCTTCGCGCAAGGAATGAAGTGCGCCATCTTGGTGAACATGTCGACTACCACGAGTACTGCTGTTTTGCCCCTCGAGCTGGGCAGGTCAGTGACAAAGTCCAAGGCTACCCTCTCCCACGGTTCGGACGGGGTCTGTAGCGGTTCTAACAGTCCCGCCGGCGGTCTGTGTACTGGCTTGGCCCTTTGGCAGGTGTCGCACCTCGTGACGTAATCCGCGACTTCTCCCCGCATCTTGGGCCACCAAAAGTCTCTGGCTACTAATTCCACTGTCTTTTCCCTGCCGAAATGTCCGGCGCTGGGTGCGTCGTGTAGCTGTTGCAGTACTGTCGCGCGGAGTTCATCTCCCGGTACGTAGATGGCCCCCTTGCGGAGGAGCAGTCCGTCGCGTATCTGGAACTCGTCGTCCTTTGCCGTGCCGCTGCGCACCTCCTCCATCTTGGAGCGCGCGAAGGAATCTGTTAGCAGCTCGCGCCGTATCGCTTCCAGGTCTACTGTGGCAGAAGCGCATGCCCACGCCTTGGGTGCGAAAATGTGTTTGGCCGCTACCGGTGCTGCTTCCTCCAGATACTGCGGCTCCCTGGATAGCGCATCAGCCATGACGTTGTTGTCTCCGGGGATATATTCTATCCTGAAGTCGAAATCCGCAAAGAACTCCGCCCAGCGGATGTGTCTCTGGTTCAGGAACCGCGCCGTGCGCCAGTACTCCAGGTTCTTATGGTCCGTGCGAACTTGCACCGTGTGTTTGGCTCCGATGAGGAAGTGCCGCCACGCCTTGAATGCTGCATGAATGGCCAGCAACTCTCTGTCCCAGATGGTGTAGTTCTGCTCCGACTTGCTGAGTTTCCTGGAGTAGAAAGCACACGGCCTCCAATCCCCTTGCGGGTCTCGCTGCAACAGGACTGCCCCCACGGCTCTGTCGGAGGCATCCGTCTCCACCCTCATGGGCTTGCTGGGGTTCACATGCAGCAGTTGTTCCTCGGAAGCAAAAAGACGCTTGAGTTTCTGAAAGGACTGCTCCGCCTGCTCCGTCCAGATGAACTTCTTCTTCTTGGAGCTGAGGGTGTCCGTGATGGCCGCCGTCTGCATAGCGAAACCCTTGATGAACTTGCGATAAAAGTTAGCAAAGCCGACAAACCTCTGGACCTCCTTCCGATTGCGCGGGCTCTTCCAGTCCAGTACTGATCGTACCTTGGCACTGTCCATGGCGATTCCCTTGTCGGACAGCTTGTAGCCCAGGAAATCCACCTCCGTCATGTCGAACTGGCATTTCTCCAGCTTGGCGTAAAGCCTGTGCTCCCGTAGTCTTTGCAGGACTTCCTTGACATCTCCCTCGTGAGCCTCCTGCGATTCCGAGAAGATCAGAATGTCGTCCAGGAAGCAGACACACTTCTTGTAGAGGAGCCCCGCTAACACGTGATGCATGAATGCTTGGAAGCAGTGGGAGCCATTTTGTAAACCGAAGGGCATAACCCTATACTCATAGGTGCCCAAGGGCGTGAACATGGCCGTCTTCCACTCGTCGCCCTCCCGCATGCGTATAAGATTGTACGCCCCTCGTAGATCCAGCTTGGTGAAGATGCGTCCCTTCCTCACCGTCGCGAGCAAGTCGTCGATCTTGGGCATCGGGAAAGCCGTGGGCTTGGTTTTCGAATTTAAAATTCTGAAATCAACTACAAGCCTCTTCTGGGGCGTGTCCTTCTTCTTCACAAAGAACACAGGACTGCCCCCCACTGCTTTGGATTCTCGGATGAATCCCCGCTTCAAATTGTGATCTATGAACTCCCTGAGCTCTTGCAGTTCGTCTTCAGACATGGAGTACAGTTTTCCGGTCGGCAGCGTTGCCCCCGGCAGGAGGTCAATCTTGCAGTCGTAGGGTCTGTGGGGAGGCAGCTTGTCCGCTTCCTTCTCGCAGAAGACCTCCAAAAACGCCTTGTACTTGTCGGGTACCGCTTGCAGCATGCCCAGTTGTAGCTGTGGGTCATCCTCTTGCCCCTCGTCCTCCTGGTTAGTCATGATGCAATGTTCTGCGCAGTAGGAGGAGCAGAAGGTCAATTTACGCTGGTACCATGCCAATGCCGGGCTGTGCCTGTCCAACCAGCTCATGCCCAACACTATGGGCGTGTCTGACAGTTGGGTGACGTTGAAGCTGATGACTTCGCGGTGATTTCCAATGCGCATCACCATTGGCGGCGTTTGCTGTACCACCTGTCCCCCCAGCAATTCTCTTCCATCGACTGTCACTACTTTCAGGGGCATCGTGGCAGGCAGGAGCGCTATGCTATGTTGCTTGATGAAATCCACCCCCATAAAGTCTGCATTGCTACCAGAGTCAATGGTAATAGGCACTTCCATGGTGAGCCCATTGGGAAGCTGGAGTGTTGCGGTGAGCTGCACCACTGGTTTGGGCGGGAGGGGGTCTGTGGGCTGTAAGATTCCTGGGGACTGCTTTACTGATTCGTCTGGCTGGGCCCCAGCGGCTCTGCTTCCAGCCAGACTTCGTCGTTTCCCTGCTGTGGTTCCCTCTGCTGAACTGCTTCTGTTACTTTTGCTGAGGCTGCATTGTGCTTGTGGAGCCTCTGGGGGTACTCTTTTGCCATATGCTGAGCACTTTCGCAGATGTAACACTTCCTGTTCCCTCTAGGAGGCTTCACCTTGGCTGCTCCTGGTGTGAGGGCTCTGGTCGCTGACTGAGCCTTGGCACCACCTATCTCCATCGGCTCCTCTCCCCCTCCCAGTGGAGGCGTGGATTGAGCGCGCGCTGAGTCTCTGGGAAAGAAAGGAGGTGCCCTTGCTGGCGTGCGTCCCCAACGCCCTTCATCTTTGCTCCAGGGACGTTCTTCCAGCCGCACCCCAATCGTCAGCGCCTTCTGGACCACTTCTTGAGTGCTCCGTGGCCTCTCCCCCCTTGCGATTTCGTCTTTCACAGCCCCGTTGAGCCCCTCCCAGAACAGGTCCCTGACGGACGCTGAGTCCTTTTCCCATCCCAGCGCGTTGACCAATGCAAAAAAGCGGGAATGATATTGCCTTACAGTGGCTCTGCCTTGTTTCAGACCGTGAATCTCTCTTCTAGCGACATCCACATCTATCTCTGATAAAAAACAAGCGTCCATCGCCTTAATGAAGGCTTTTGCGTTTTGGAGGGCTGGATCATTATCTCTCCACAGATTGCGCAACCACGCTTTAGCTTCTCCATGGAGATGCGTTAGTATGAAGCCTACTTTCTCCTGCTCATCTCTAAAGTCCTTCTCCAGCAACTTTAGCGCAAAAACTACGTCTGCTCTGAAGTTAGGATATTGCTGCAGACTCCCATCGAAATGCGACACCAGGCTCCCCCCTCTCTTCCCGAGCCCGATCCCTTCGGATTTGGCTGCCGGTGGCCCCTGTTTAGTCAACATTTCCAACCTGTTTTGCAGATCCTTGCAGACAGCATCTGATTCCTCTTCTCTCCTCCTTGCCGCTCGTATTTCTGCGTTAAGTTGTACCACTGCTTCTTGCAAAGCTGCCAGTCGTTCTTCTGTAGTCATCTTGTGCTGCTTTTGTGAGCTCGCGAAGCACCAATCTTCGCCCCTCGCTGCGTCCTCTCACGTTGCGAGGTTCTTTGAAATTTGAGACAGGACTTACTGTCAGAGCTGCCTCCAGGTCCCAGCTCACAGAGGACCAACGCTAGGCTGTAGTTATGTACAAAAGTCTTTATTGAGATTCAGTCTCCATTTTAAAGCCGCAGCGTGCAGCTCTACGTCCCGACCTTAGACCGGCGAAGTCCTGTCTGAGTCTCCTCCCCCTCCACACCAGTTTAAGACTCTCGCTTTGCTCCACCTCTTCCTAAATTCCTTTCTCCTCTGGGCCCTCCTGCCCGCTAGGGTCTCATCCTTCCTGGACTCCTCTGACGCTGACCCTGACGATTCTTGCCCCTCCTTCCGGCGGGCTTTAGGACCTGGTTCCCTATCCGGGCTACCTTCTGTGCCGCTCGCCTGTACCTTTGAACTTGGCGCGCGCGCCCAGCCTGCAACTTTCCTCTTAACCGTTAACTCGCTCTCTGATGGAGGCGTGGTCCACCCTGACTCATCTTCTCTCGCTGGTGGTGCATGTGTGGGCTCTGACACCTGGAACTCCTCCCCCCCACTACGCTCTGGTGGGGAAGCTGGTCCTGATTTGCAACTGCTGCTCTGGGAGTCCCCGCTGGCCCCTTGCTTCTGGGGTGTCCCCCTTGGGTCGCCCCTTGTCCTGCCCATCGGCGCCCCCTTCTGTGAATCTTCCGATTCGCTGGAGAGGCTCATGGAATCTATCGAGCTGCTGTCATATTCTCCTACGCTGCCCTCGGATTGCTCCCCCTCGCTTTCCATCTCCCCTCCTCCCTGCGCTCCCGCTGAGTCCCTGACACCCATGTAATTAATATTTGGTCTGGGAGACTAATTGATAATGATTTGTATACTTTCATACCATGTTTTTACTGAACATTACGTGTGTTGTCCAGTTACTGCATGATTTATGGGATGTTTATTACCTGATGCTGCAGCACAGAATTAAGAAATTGTATTGTACAGTTACTTTCTCTTGGGCATTTAAACTCTGAAGTTAAAGGGCATTGGGGGTTTTTTAGAAACTAAATACCCTTTTATCAGTCTACCAGGACTCTGAAATGCTCTCACTTTGCAGTACAAGCTATATATGCAGAGGACAGACATATCTTGTATCAAAACTATACCTGCAAATATATATGTCATTTATACTGGCATCCCATCTAACTCTGCAAACCAATGAAGTGAGCCTATAGCTATATTTGGTTCTTAGTGCCACAGCTCTCTCTGTACTGTACCATGTAATCCCAATAAAAACAAACAAGCACCATTTTACCCAACCAAAGTAGCTTCCCTGGTGTATATAAGAGGAACATTAGCAGCTCTCTTCCTTTTCATGGGTTTGACCAGGCATAGGCAAACTTGGCCCTCCAGATGTTTTGGAACTACAATGCCCATCATCCCTGACCACTGGTTCTGTTAGCTTGCCTATGCCTGGATTTGACTCTAAGTAAAACAGTGCTTTGCTGTGTTCAGGTTTTATGTCAAATAATAACGTCCTTGCAGAAGAGAAATTGAATTGATCACTGAATTCATTACAGGCTCTTCCTAAATTGTGCTGGGTTTGCCCCAGGAAGCCTATCCTGTGACTTCCAGATGTTCTTGGATTCCATCTTCTGGTCAGCTTTGACAGAAATGTAGCACCATCTGAAAGGCTACCTCTGATATGTGGTGCTGGGTGTGCAGTATATAACTTCTAATCATGAGCTGTCTCTTTCCATAAATTAACTACATTTAAAATTTAAAATTAAAAAATGGGTTGGTGGATCCTTCAGAGCAGCTGCTGCCATATACATGAGATGTTTCTCTGAGATGTTTCTCTGGCTTTCTTTGTTTCCACAATCGACACTGTGTGTGCTGATGCAGGCACTAAGGCACGGTTCTGGAAAATCTATGTTATATTGTAGCACGTAGTATCGCTATCACTGCCCTGGGAACTTTTGTTGAATGATAGTTTAATTAGCTGCTGTGGCTATTATCATCAATATCATCAGTGAACATAATTCAGATGGGTCCTTGTAGCCAGTGCTATAAGACATGCTAATAGAAATCCAGATGAACACTGAATGTGCATTTCACATTGATGGACAAGCTAATCCTGACAACAGAGATCAATTAAACAAATTGAAACATAGGAGGTCATTTTGGGTTTGGCTTGAGTCTAGAACTATGGCTTGCCCAGCAGATTTTACTGCTGACAATAGGAGTCACCAGGGGAGAGGTCACCACCACATACCTGGTATCCTGGTCTACTGGGCCGGGTTAGTGGGAGGCGTTAACATTGGCGCCATTGTGCACTGGGAAGCCAATCCAATTTAGGTGATGCAAGGAAGGCCTTGTGAGACTCACAGCTCTGTTCTCTAGCATGTCAGTGTCACTCTCCAGAATCTTCCATCTGAAGTGGATGCTTCACTGTGGTCAAAGAAGCAGGCAAAGCTGCAAATTTATTTGGCATGGTCTGCAAACTCTTCCATTTTGGAAGCTTTCTCAGTACAATTCCTCTCAGTTCCACTGTGGGTTTTTACACGTGATCCAGCCATAGTCTAATTACTGTGCTGCTGCTCTTGCAAATATTGCAGAGGTGGGGTGAGGGATGTCAGACATTTTTCAATCACTGGTGATCTGAGAACATGCTGGCCATTTTGTTAGTAATTTTGCTTTGGGTGCACAAATCTTTTGTGCCGTTCCTTTCAAATAGTAAATCCCAAAAGATTCTAGTAAAATACTCAGCTGGAATCCACACTGGTGCTAAACCTACTTTACAAGCAGTTTTTCTATATAGAAAAGCTTTCTAATTAAATTCTGGGATCCCCCCCCAATACACACACACACACACACACACACACACACACATATACACAGTCTCTTTTCACCTTAAAGAGCCACTTAAAACATAGGACAATTTTATAACAAATTGCATACATTTTAGCTGCTTAACAGCTCTCAGCATAGTCTTAAATCCAAAGGGAGATTTTCGGGGGAACAGAAGGGAGCTCAGCAAACATTGTTCATTGAAAGACATGAGAGAGAGAGAAAAATTATATAACCATTTCTCTTCTGTTCTTTTAGTGCGGAATGTGGTTGCCTGACTATTAAGTGGGGCAGTGAGATGGCCAATCCTGAAAGCTGTGAACTGGCTACATGTAACCAACCAGGACCAATTCAAAATGTTGCTACTAATGGTTTAGGTAACAAGTACTTAGCTGAGTGTCGCCCTTAATAACTACAGATCCATGCTTTAAAGTCAATGAGGGAGACCCTGTTTGTGGGTCCACCACCAGCAATGATTCGTGGGATGATTGCCCAAGACAGGGGTTTCTGGTTGGTGACACCACAGATGTGTATCTATCTTCGGAAGTGTGGTTGTTCCCCATTTCACATGGCAATTCAAAACATAACTGTTCACCTAGTTAATTGGGACTTGGGTGTTCTGGGATCCAGCAGCTAAGATGGCGGACTGCTATATTATTTTTGTTTAGGTTTGATCATGGTTCTTTTTTCTTTCTAAAATAATGTTTCTCATATGATTGTTTTATGAAGTGTGTTTTGCTGTTGTTGTGGACAGAGGACAGGGAAGAGTACGCAAAGAGCCTATTGTACAGAGGTAAAATTTGCATTCATTGCTCCGCCCACATTTGGCTCTGGCAGGTGGCCTTTAGAAGATTGCCCAGAAGGCAGTGCAGCCATCAGACTGAAAATGGTTCTTCATTCCTGCTCTAGCCTGTCTTGTAGTTGCTTGATATCATATTCTCTACTGATCTCCATAAACAGCTGCAGCAATACAGAACAGATCATCACACAACACTGGGAAAGTCTTATGTCGACACATTCCGAGTATAATAGCAGCCATAAGAACAAAGGACTTTTGGCAGGCATGCATATTGATGCCAATTTGATACCAGGAAAGAGGTGTCATATCCGCATTCACACTACAGCTAGAAGCAGAGAAAGTGTGCAAAACAATCTAATCGCAGCCCTTTTCCAATCCTTAGAAATGTGTGCCACAGGTATCTCTCATAATCAGTAGGTTTCATGGTATTAAAGCAATGCCCTGGGCTGATGGTGATGTGTGCCATGCTTCAGTAGCTCATAAAGCCTGCTCTAGTCAAAGAGAGAGAATTTCTTAAGAATTGCCCATATTGTAAACGCTTGTCAGTGGCAACATTTCACTCCATTGATTTACACTGTGTGTAGTAGAACTACAAACTGATCTGAATCAAATCGGCAGAAGACACACACTCAATTCAGCAGAAAATAATGAAGATTCATAATACAAGCGAATGGATAGCTTCGCTGCATTGTTTTGTGTGTGTGTGTGTGACATTTCTAGATTTCATGTGCACAAGTAAAGATGCAAAGATATGGCAAAAGGTTAAGATTTATGATTAACTTCATCACTCCCTTTGGAAACTGACCTCCAAAGCAATGTTTCCTGAACATAAACAAGACAGTGGCCCCCCCGAGGTCCCCCAGACCCACCTTGTCTTTTTCCAGTTCTCTACCCCTTTCACATGTTAGTTGGCATGTTCCTGATATATTACATGAGAGTTGTGCTATTAAGCTGGTGCTTTTCTAGGACCAAATCAGAGGAAACGTGAAAGGAAGAAGTGGGTGATCTTGCCCATCTGTTAATATTTGGACATCCCAAAACAAAAGCTTTCAGGAATACCTAACAGTCACGGGATAGGAGGACGTGGCCTTTGATGCTTCTTTAAACTAATTAAAGAACAGGAAGCAGAGAGTAGGAATAAATGGACAGTTCTTAAAATGCAGGGAAGTAAGGAGTGGGACCTTTTCAGGGACCTCCATTTGTACTAGTGCTGCTTAACTTATAAATTATCTGTAATCAATGGGGAGCAGTGAACTAGTCAAGTCTGCAAAAAAACCAAATTATTCACAGTGAAGAAAACTCAAGCAGACTGTGAGCAACTCCAGAAAGAGTTTAAAGCTGTGCAAGTGTAAAATTATTCATTCATTCTCTCTCTCTCTCTCTCTCTCTCTCTCTCTCTCTCTACATATATATCTTAGCACAATAATATTCACAGGTGAGATGTGAACTTGCTATGGCTACCCCAGAAAGAGATCTTGGGGTCATGGGAATAGCCCAATAAAAACATCAACTCTTTGTGGAGCAGGGATGAAGCAGGCAAAGTCTGTGTTAAGGATTACAAAAGAACTGAAAATAAAACTGACAGTATCATAATGCCGTATATAAATCCATAGCATGGCATCGCTTAGAATTATGTTTATAGTTCCGGTCACTCTATCTCGAGAAGGATATTGCCTACCTAGAAAGGTGTGAAGAGGGCAACCCAAATGATCAAGGAGCTGACACAACATCCCAATGAAAAAATGGGCATTTGCGGCTTTTTAATTTAGAAAAAAAGGGAGACTATTAAAGGAAGACATAATAGAGGTTTATAGACGAATGGGTGGTGTGGTGTAAGTTAGTAAAGAATTATTTATTATTTTCCCATCTCTCCATAGCACTTGAGGTCACCAACTGAGATTGATGGGAAGTACTGTTCATATTAAGGGACACGGGTGGCGCCGTGGGTTAAACCACAGAGCCTAGGACTTGCCGAGCAGAAGATCGGCGGTTTGAATCCCCGTGACGGAGTGAGCTCCCATTGCTCAGTCCCTGCTCCTGCTAACCTAGCAGTTTGAAAGCATGTCAAAGTGCAAGTAGACAAATAGGTACCGCTCCGGCGGGAAGGTAAACGGCATTTCCGTGTGCTGCTCTGGTTCGCCAGAAGCGGCTTAGTCATGCTGGCCACATGACCCAGAAGCTGTACGCCGGCTCCCTCGGCCTATAGAGCGAGATGAGCGCGCAACCTCAGAGTCGGTCACAACTGGACCTAATGGTCAGGGGTCCCTTTACCCTTTACTACTGTTCATATTAAGACAAAGGGAAGTTCTTATTTATGCAATGTATATTGCAAATGTTTGTTGCATCAAAATGTAGTGATGGTACCTGGCTTAGGTTGCGTCTAGATGGGAATTGGTGCTTCTTGTGCATGCATTTTTTATTTTTTTGCAGTATCATGGAGGATAGGGCAATCAGTGGCTACTAGCCATGTTGGCTGTGCTCAACCTCTGCTGTCAAGGCAGTATGCCTTTGAACACCAGTTGCTGAGAACTTTTGGTCACCAAGACAACAGGATGCTGCAATAGGTGGACCTTTGCTGTGATCCTGGAAGGCTATCCCTACCTTCACACAGTGTCTTCATCAAAATGCCAGCCCATGGTCTTTTTTTTTACATTTAATTTGGATTTTTATCACACTTATGCCATCCATAGGGTACTTCCAGGCTGTTTTGTGAGTTCACTTTTTTTAAAAAAAGCATTTTCCACCTTGTTTGTAAATAAATTTTTATTGGTTTTACAATTTCAAATTCAACAATTATTTTCCATCAAAAAGAAGAAGAATGAGAAATACAAAATATCCAACATGGAATATAAGAACTAAAATAAAAAATAAAAAACATATTTTTGGAGGTTCTCTTTAACCTCCTGACTTCCCTCTATTTCCTTTCCTGGTTCATTGAATATATATATTTTCTGCATAAGTATACTTAAACCTCTTTTTTCTTATCCCTGTTATTTTATTTTAATTACATATCATCAGTTTTGATCGTTTCAGTTCAAATTTCCTTCCATAAACTTTATCTTATTTTAACTGCTTGCAAGTGTTTAGTCAAAGCCTGCCAATGTTTCTACTTGTTTGCAATATTTTTGTACATATACAATAAATGCCTCCTATTCCTTTTTAAATTTCTCAGTGGCATCGTCTCTGAGCTTTTCTGTAAGTTTTGCCATTTCTGTATAGTCCATCATTTTTGATTGCCATTCTTCTATTGTTGGTATCTTATCTTCCTTCCATCTTTGGGAAGGATTTCTTTGACATAACTGCGTTGAAAGGAAAGTGACTTGGCATGGGGGTGGAGGGACACTAGCCTAGCCATTTTTGCTTTTAACCTCTTCATCACCAATTAGGCAGGCAATGTTTTGTGAATGGCAAATACTAGCACCTTGGGGGTTAGTTCCCTTTCTGGAACTCCCCCCTCCAATTGAATTGGCTGGGATATGGAACTATTAGTATTAGTACTGTATTGTATATCTGAATGAAACAGGCCATCTTATAATGCCAGACACATGTCAGAGTGCTTATCTTTTTATAACTTCTTTTAAACTTGATCTGGGGAGACTCAGGATGCATCCAGATTATCACACTTGTTGCTTTTCACTGTCTCAGTACCCATCTGAATATATACACCTACACAACTTTAGGGTATGTAAGGAATCATTCACACACACACACACACTTGTACACATACCAATGAGTTTGATGACGTGTATGTCAAAGAAAGGGTAGGGATCCTGAGTCCAGGATCTTCCAAAACCATGAAATCTCTGAGTTGCCAACTGCTATGAAACAGTAACAATACCAGTGTTGGAGGCTGAATCTAGCCCACCACACACTGCTGCATTCACACACACCCAGCTGCTAGTTCCTAAAAAGAAAACAGAAAACCCTGCATCATGTTAATTGCACTCATGCTATTAATGTCACATATAGTTTGGCACTGAACCTGGAAATTTTTCAGGAAAGAAATTACATGTTAAAACAGAAACAAGCCCCTTAATGTGCATGGCAGACCACCAATAGCATGTCAATACCAGAATTTGATGAAGCTCAGCAACCTGTAAAGTCAGGGCCTAAGGAACAGGAATGAATGACAACTTCCCATGCATTGCTTGCTTATACAATAAGACATGAGCCCCAGGTTGGGCAAAAGGCTCCTGCCTTGCAGAGGGTGTTCTCCCCCAACTGTACAATTCTATTATTCTATGTTGCCCTAATGAGGGATGCTTCCAGACTGCCACTGTTTTCAGGTGAGATTCAATCACATGATGCTGGAAAGTTCACATTGCCTGGTTATAGTTGATTGGGAGCTCTTGTTCAACAAACATGCTCCTGCCCACCCCCACCCCCACCCAAAAAAAAACCCCACAAAAAGCAGACTTGTTGCTTCAAGGAAAGTGTTGGGGAAATGTGCTGGAAAGTGTGGGATAATACTTCTTTGGTGTCACATCAAATTAACTCCCCACAAGCAAATGAGAATGAATGCTCAATAAATGGCCAGTGTTGTCTAAGCTCCCTGCAAACTTAGTGCAAACAAAGCTTCAGCCATTACAGAACACAGCAGGCCACCTCATTACAGGGATTGGGATACCAGGTTCAGAGAGCATTCAAATACCTTTACTTGTGCAGCAAGAGATTTATCCTCCTTTCCTTTCTGATCCTCCTCCTAGGTAAAGGTAAAGGTAAAGGGTTCCCTGACCGTTAAGTCCAGTCATGGACGACTTTGAGGTTGCGGCGCTCATCTCGCTTTACTGGCCAAGGAAGCCGGCGTTTGTCCGCAGACAGTTTTTCCGGGTCATATGGCCAGCATGACTAAGCTTCTTCTGGAGAACGTTTACCTTCCCGTTGGAGCGGTACCTATTTATCTACTTGCACTTGATGTGCTTTCAAACTGCTAGGTTGGCAGGAGCAGGGACCAAGCAATGGGAGCTCACCCCGTCACGGGGATTTGAACCGCTGACCTTCTGATCGGCAAGCCCTAGGCTCTGTGGTTTAGACCACAGCACCACATGCGTCCCCTGGTTCCTTGTAATTGACCAGGGTTCCACATATGCCACACAGCAAGCAGAGAAGTAGGCTTGGCAACAGAGCTAAGGAGGATGTGTTGGCGAGAGAAACCATGGTGGGCTTTGAATGTTGGCTTGCTAAACACTATGTCTTTCCTCAAGCATCTGTTCTGTCTTCTACAAGAGTGTTCACACATTACCTTCAGCGAGTATGCAATGTTTGTTCCTCTGCACAAAATAGTTGAGCTATAGACTTGTACACTTATTTTCATGCAGTTCAACAAGTGTACAGTGTGTGTACCTGTGTGCACAGCAGCTGAGCTCTACAAAATCAACAAGCATATCTTCTTTGACACAAGCACATGTGTAGAGTCAGCTTGTACCTGTCTCCATTGCACCATGTGGACAAATTTGCAGTGCTGCAGACCAAAGTGTGTTCGCACACGTGCGTGTGCTGTGTGTGTCTGTGTGGTGGCAAAGATGAACAATTAATACTAACAATAATGTCTCAGCCACGTTAATGATCCCCGATGCTGATGTAGTTATGCAGCACGCCAAACCATTTAAGCACTAAATAAATGCACACGCACACACTCAAAAACCCATCTGTTTAAAATGAAAGTGAATCAGACATGCAGAGAAAGAAGCAAAATATTTGTGAAATGATTTAAACAAAACCAAAAACAAGAAGTAAATCCAGGGAATTACCTGCTTCCCCCCACCCCTCTCTCCCTCCAATATGATGTACTGTGTAGTTTACGACGGAAGAAAAGTAAAGATCGATTCCTGGCAATATCTGATGTACTTCTGTGTAATAAACTGTCCCACAATTATATGAACAAGGTGGTGGAGAGAGTGGTGAGGGATTTTTGTGTGTGCGTGTGCATGTGTCTCCAAATAAACTGAATTTGTATCATCCTGTCAGGCCTGGTTCAATATTATGATACCGGAGTGTCTCTAGTGTTTATCCCTACAGGACAGTGAACTTATTTTCTTATCAAACCCTAAGGCAGGCATCGACACGGCAAAGACATTTGCCTTTGTTTTTCTCCTTCAGCCCAGCAAGCTCCTTAGTATGCGAGGCCAGTGATTTTCCCTCCCAGGGTTCCTCCTCCCTCTATTTTCTTTACAAGGATGGTGGTGGTGTATCACACAAGGGAGATAAGTTGCAGCTCACTCCTCTCTCTCTCTCTCTCTCTCTCTCTCTCTCTCTCTCTCTCACACACACACACACACACACACACCCCTCCTCTCCCTTGCAAATGCAAACGAGCGAAATGTCTCATGCCTGTTCCAAAAGATGGCATTTTTATTACTGCACTGGATTAACCTGCACAAGCGCACACAAGGCTGAATCTGTCTCGGGGAGAATCTGACTCCCCATCTCCCCCCCCGCCCGCCCTTCCCCTCCAGCCCTCCAGACATTGCCTAGCTAGCTACGCATTTATGCAACCCAGAGAACACAGGTTGATTGGAAAGGTCTCTCTCCCTGATAACAACAATTCAATGTGCCTTGACATTTTAATAGCCTGCCGACGTAGTGAACACAATCGAGCTGAGCAGTGAAGCAAAAATCATTAGATAAGCAAGATAATCTAAACGAAAAATCAGCCTTGACCAGCATGGCTAGGTAGCATTATGGTTATTTATACAGCACTTTAACCATGCAAAGTGCTCTACAATATTTCATTTTTACCTGCCTCTTCGGGGAAGATGCACTTTGTATTATTCTCCCTGTTATACAGACTGAGAGTTGAGTCCCACTCTACCATTTTAAGCTGTGTTTTAACCAGGGTTGAGGCCCAGGATCTCTTTCCAAAGTCTAGGTTTCGTCATGAAAATGTGAAGTGATCCTAGAAAACATCTCTGAGCATATGAAGAATATATTTTCCTCACTCCCATAATAGCAGCCATATTCAGTCAGCATTCTGGGAGCAGAGGGAAAGCTTTCGGTAGTGAAGGACTTACCAAGGAGCCACCTAGCATGCAAAAAGTCACAGATTAAAATCCTACTTAAAATGGGAATCTCAGGTAACAAAACCAAGAACCACCGAAACCTGTGATCATGAAAAGTCACTGCCAGGAGGCGTAAACACACTGCTGTGTTAGGTGAGCCAATGTCTGACCTTGATACTGGGGGGGAAGTGTGGCTCAGTGGTGCAACATCTGTTTTCCATGCAGAGAGTCCTAGGTTCAGTTCCTGGCATCTGCAGAGGGGCCTCTGCTTGATACCCTGGACAGTAGCTGCCAGTCAGTGTAGGCACTCCTGAACTAGATCGACCAACGGTCTGACCCATGGCCCTGTCGCTATCCCATGTCATTATAGGAAAGGAAAAGAACAAACACGGATTCGCTAATCAGATCACATGGCTTTTCGTCGCCTTCGCCTTGAATGTAAGAATATTCATTGAGGCTTTTCCTGGGATGCCTTAAGAGGCCAGCGAGCATCATATTCTTCCCAGGGGAGAGGAGGGGGGCAAAGAAATGTCAGAGCTTTATTAAAAGAACGCAAACACACACACACACACACACACACACACACACACACACACTTGAATGTACACACCCAGAGACACGCACACCAATCATAGACCTATGTCAATTTCTTAGTGCTCTCCGTTCTCCCCCCCCCCCAACTACCTCCCCACTTTTCCATAGGAGTGAGATGCTGACTTTGCAGCCTATTCACTTTATGAATACGACCCTCAGAGGGAAGGAACCCTCTCGCAAGCCCAGAACTATGTTATCATCGTTATTAAGGAACTTAAAAAGGAGCGAGGAAGAGAAGACACCGCTGGAATTGCAGGCTGATTGTGATTGATGTGTTCCTATTAGCTCCTCAGTGTTATCTCTCTGGATGGCAAGAACAGCCACTGGCTTGTAACACAACAGATTACCTGCGTTTTCAGCCCTAGACGGATGTTTAAATAAAATATAGTCCCTTTTAGCGAGAAGCTCATTTTCTCACCGAGGCTCCCAGCCTATTTCATGTCAGCTCTGATTCGCTGTGGCTCTCCTCAGTAAACATGTCTTATCATTAATAATTCTTTACAAGCACAATTTCAGGGAGGCTCTTTTTGTGTGTGTCTGTGTGTGTGTGTGTGGACTGTGCATCTGTTGGTCTCTCCGCCGCATCTTGATATCAGTTTGGGAGCCCAAGGTGCTTCTCTTTCAGAATTTCACCTGCCTTGCCAAAAATGATTGATTACCCCTCGCAGACTGGGTGTCCAGCTATACCCAACAAATGACTTTGGCCCCTAACAGCAGGCCTTGGCCAGATAGAAATCAATATTTCACCATTAAAATCTATCAAAGAAGAGTTAAGGCACCATCTGTCCCTGCCGCCTTTCCATGGTGTGTGAACATTAAATCCGACACTTGTAGTACATGAGTAATCAATATATAGTAGTTCACAGATCATTTGTGGTCCCCTTTTAGCAGTGATGGATGCTTGGAATAGTAGTGATTCATTTTGTCACACCATTAAACAAGATTCTGTCCAGTTCCTTCCTGATTTCATTTAGAGGATCATTCTTCACAGTTCATATGAGAGGAACGGTTTTACCAATCTGCCTCTATTTCAATAAGTCACTTTATAGAGATTTTGTGTCCTGCAGACTGTAAAAATTCTGGAGAGATAGTACAAACATACCTCTAAAACTATTCACTGCATGACATATGCATAAAGTGTGAAAAACTGAATGTAAATATGTTTACCTCTTTATCTACAAATATTGGTTTTAACTCTCCCTGCGCCAAGAGAGGCTGAAGGAATGTGCAGTCGAGAACTAGAGGCAGAATCTGAAGCCAGGAATGGCAAAATGATCAAAATAATGATTAAAATAATTGTCAGCTCAATTACACAGATTTATGGATAGCTTTTCCTTAAGCACTAAGGATAGCATTTGTGTCTGTTTCTCTTGGCATTTTGTGCGCTTATAATTACTGTCTGTTTTCATGGAATATCTTGTACTGGCGAGCATACAATTGCCATTTATTTCTGCATGGATTTGCATTTTGGGCCCTCCCCATCCATAGGGCTCAAGACAGGTTAATTTATAGAAGTAAACAGAATATGGATTTGAAAATCAGTTGAAACAAAATGGATGTTAACATTTTGCCCAATTATGAGCATAGTCTTTGGGTAGGAAACACCAGGCAACATTTTGAAAATCATTTTTTTTTAATGCTGCAGAGGGAGCGTGCAAGACTAGGACTGACATCTTGTAGCCAAGGCTAAGCTTTAATTCATAAAACCACACATTAGGCCAGTTCAAACATAAATGATGTGGAATGGTTCTTACATTCAGACCATCTGAACCTCGTGTGGGGAGGCGTTTCTTTGAAAGAAAATCACAGCCACATGTGACTGCACTACACACCATGGTCTCATCCAGACTTCTTCTTGTCTGGGAAACTTTCCCCTGTGAAAACCTGATATTTACCACTGAATAGGAGCGAACACCAGTTGGGTTTTCCACAAATTGATGTTTAATTGCTCTGATTCTGTGCTAAAAAATGGGTTTTTCTAGCTAAAGTGGCTGGGCACATGAAAAACCACTCGGACTAATACTTTCAAGGACCAGGACAAATGGAAGTGCGGGCAAGACCCTGTTAGTGTTCTGGAGACCAACACTGGAAAGAGAGCCCCAATCACGTTGAACCCTATATGGGAGATTCTCCAAGTTACTTCAGCAAATAGGACATTTACTTGCAGATTGCCAGCCTCAAACTACAGTAATGACTGCAGGACAATGTCATTAATTCAGTGAGGACACTTGGAAGCAAGTCATTTGAGGACAGCCGCTGAAGACTTTGCTAGATGTGCATCCATAACGAGATTTTACAAGGGCAAGACAAATCCCAGCCTTAGGAAAGGCTCCATGGCCTCTTTCTCATTTATTTCAATAGAAGGGTCTAAATCTGCACATGCAAAGTCATGGATGTGTAAATGGGCTTCCTCCATGGAAATGAATGGGTTCCAGTACACGATTCTACTCTGCCTGGCTGAATGGCAGAAAGTGTTACAACAAGCTGTACGTTCACACAAGCCGTAAGGGCACCTAAACAGAATTCCAATCATTATCTGCTTACCTCGCCATTGTGGTGCAGTGGATAATAATTTCCATCCAGGTCACAAATGAAAGGGATTTTAATCTATATGGTCTGCATTTAGAAGCTGGAGAAACTCTTCCATATATCATGACTCAAGTCACCATCTTGGTTCTTTCCAAGACTATATCCACTATGTGAAAAAATTAGGGACATTATAGACTTCTGGAATCTCATGGCCAGCCTCCAGTGAACTTGATCTATTTCTGCCTCCTTGCAGTCCCCTCCACCACACCCTGAGTGTTTTCAGACATATTACTCTCTTTTGCTGACATCCTCAGGAGATGATCTTAGTTGCCCACCTTTATCTGGAAAATGGTAACATCCCTCTTGCCACAATGATGACAAGAGCTGCACCTGCTGGATTTCTGCACGGCAGAAATCTTATTATATGGTCATCAAGCCTTTATAAAGCTGTTCCTGCTTAATGTGTTAACACCATTACTATTCTTATTGTAGCACCATCAATATACCAGAGATAAACACATTCTCTGCATGTAAAATAGGAGCTGCCTTTAGAACTGTTTCACTCTGCTGTTTAGATGAGCCATAATTACAAAAAAAACCAAAAAAAAACCCACCAAACTAAACTATTTATGTATGCCTCCTACTAAATGGCTCATACATTGTTTATCAGGAGCCATTTCACGCCACCGAATTTCTCCAGATGCATGCAGAAAGAGTAGCCATAACCAGGCAACAAGTGTGGTGAGCGTCAGGGCAAGTCCTACCATTAGGCAGAGGGAGGTGAGTGCCTCAGGCAGCTGATTGGAAGTGTCACAAAACCTGCTCTTGTTATTACTAAGATTGTAATTTCTCTGATGGAGCAGAGGAGCAGAAGGAATGCACTTGTGGGATATTCTTCCTCAGAAGTCTAAAATAATCTGGCCAGCTTTCGATACCTTGCACTTTGACCTAAGGAGACGGAGCGGGGGCACAATTTTCTGCTCAGGCAGCAAAAAAGACTGGCCCTCGTGAGCACCCAGCAATCCTCTCCACAATTACTGCTGCTGGAAATACGACCATATTCATGGAGAGTGTTGCCGGTTCACCACAAATGCTACCCAGCCCACACTAACCTATGCAGTTGCATACAGAAATTCACATTCACCCTCAGCAGTGTGAAATGGCTACTCATCGGCAAAGTATATTGCATCAGTAACTGTCCCAAAGAGTTGGTGGAGCTCTTGCTTGGGGCATATTCACTGTCTCCATATTGAATTTGACCCAACCATTTCCCATAGACATTTCATCTGAAGCACCCCCAATTGTTTAATGGGGAGGGTGCTACATCTGCATATGAGTTCCTTCTGTTTCAAAGGATTGTGTTGCGTTATGTTATATTTAGCCTGTGGCTTGCTTGATTTCCACACTGAGTTCTTGTCAGCATTTCAGTTGTATCTGTCAGGCCACATGCCAAGTGCTTCCAGTTGCATTATCCACTTTCTTTATACTCATCCTCTGCTCTTCTTCAAATCATCTGGTACTATTACTTCTTGATGGGATCATATAGGTCATTTTTCATTCATTCAGCTTAAGTCCTGCTCTCCCCATTCCTTCACGCAGTTGGTGAAACATGTGTTTGATATCTCTTTCTTATTTGCCAAGAAGGGAAAATAGCTTGACATGGGTGTTTAACAAATATATTGCCAGGAAATGGGGTTTGTGGAATATGCCTTTGATCATCCACACAACTCATAATAGTTGCTCCTGAATCATCCAAGACCGACTATATCTCATTAGTGAATTTCTGCTTTAAAAGAAATGCATACCAGTGGGCCACTTTTTGTGAAGTATTTTTTTTTTACAAATCTGAAAATTATGGCAGAGGTGGGGAACCTCAGGCCAGCAGGCTGAATGTGGCCATCATTGCCTTTCCATCTGGCCCTTGGGACTTTCCCCAAGCCACACCTCCTCCCACCTCCTCTTACAAGCCCTTCTTTGCACCCTCCTTGAGTGTCATTGGCTGAAATGTGCCCTTAAACTTTGAGTGCCCTTGAGCTTCTTGCTTGCATGTATGAAGGAGGGCACATGCAGGTGGTATATAGCTGAGAACTATGTCATAGCAGAGAAATGTTCAAATGTGCCAGCAACAAGACCAATTCTTCTTTCTACTTTATGTCAAAATGAAGGTATTCCCAGCAGCTCCAGAACACTCCCCGCCCCCCACCCCGGAATTTTCCATTTGCAGCATTCTGTTCTGGAAAATCTATTTGGTATCCAGTAAGTGCTTCAGGGGATGCGGGTGGCACTGTGGGTTAAACCACAGAGCCTAGGACTTGTCAATCAGAAGGTCAGCGGTTTGAATCCCCGCAATGGGGTGAGCTCCCGTTGCTCAGTCCCAGCTCCTGCCACCCTAGCAGTTCGAAAGCATGTCAAAGTGCAAGTAGATAAATAGGTACCGCTCCAGTGGGAAGGTAAACAGTGTTTCCGTGCGCTGCTCTGGTTCTCCAGAAGCGGCTTAGTCATGCTGGCCACATGACCCGGTAGCAGTATGCCGGCTCCCTTGACCAGTAAAGCGAGATGAGCGCCGCAACCCCAGAGTCGGTCACAACTGGACCTAATGGTCAGGTGTCCTTTTACCTTTACCTTTAAGTGCTTCAGAACTTGTTGTTTTTTCTTTAAAAAAAATGTAGGTCGGACATAAGGCCAAAGTAAATGATGAACATGTATCTTCATTCATTTATTGTGGTTAGGTAATTGCAGCACCAGTGAGGGAGGGCTGAGCAGTGTCAGGACCACTGAGGAAAAGTTTAACACGCTTTCTTAGTGCCATTTAAGAAAACAGCAACCCAACACTCTCAAACTCTCCCTGTGGTCCCAATGCTGCTCAAGCCCCAGCCCCCCCCCCCCCCCCGAGCTACGAGAACACCCTTCAGACATGCTGTTAAACATAAGAACAGTGCGGGATCCCAGGAGTGTGAGAGCGTAGGCCCGTCTGAACCTATACAAACATGGGCTCCCCTTTTCATATGTTACACCAAGGGCATCAAGGGCAGGCATATTCTGCAGGGGACACAAGTGTCGGGGTGCAACTATCTCTAGAGATATACACTCTAGTTTACCAAGGCAGTCAATGATGATAAGAATGTCAGGCAGAGGTGAAAAGGTCCCAGTTGCTTGGCTTATAGCATGTACAATTGTATGACTCTTAAAAATAAGTAGCTTCTAAGTGTGTTGGGAATACCATTAGGAAATCGCTTCTGGTGGCAGACGCTAGTGCGGAGGGCAGCAGTGGCAGCCTTTCCACCATTCCTTCTGACCCCCCTAGTTATTCTCCTCTGTTGGATATCAGAGCTGTGTTTGCCACAGGCTCGTCTTACACCCCTCAGACAATTCAGTTACCCTCAGCTGTGCTGGAAGAAGCTATCCCATTGCTAGTGTGGAAGTCAGCTGCTGGGCTGGGGTGCACATCTTGGCCTTGGCCCAGTATACCTGAAGGAGCGTCTCCACCCCCATCATTCAGCCCAAGGGCCTTCTGGTGGTTCTCTCACTGCGAGAAGTGAGGTTACAGGGAACCAGGCAGAGGGCCTTCTCGGTAGTGGCGCCTGCCCTGTGGAACGCCCTCCCATCAGATGTCAAGGAAATAAAAACTATCTGACTTTTAGAAGACACCTGAAGGCAGCCCTGTTTAGGGAAGTTTTTAATATCTGATGAATTATTGTATTTTAATGTTAAGTTGGAAGCCACCCAGAGTGGCTGGGAAAACCCAGCCAGATGGGTGGGGTATAAATAAATAATAATAATAATAATAATAATAATAATAATAATAATAATAATAACAACAACAACAACTTTGTGTCAGGCGACATAATGTCTTTGGCCAGCTCTGATTGGTCATAATTCAGTGTCCTTTCCCCCTGCCCAATCCTCTCAATCCTGCTCAATAAAACCCTGGCTGGATCAGAACAAGAACTCATTTAGTCCACCCCACCCCCAGTAACTAGCCAGATGCTTCTGGAAAACTTACAAGCAGGGTGTGAAAGCAACACACCTCCCCTATTTGTCCCCACCATCAGGTATTCACAGGAATAATGCCTCTAAACATAGAGGCTTTGTCATAGCTGTTAGCAGAAAGAATTAGCAAGGGGAGAGGGGAGTTTCTGACAAATATAAGATGCTGCCATTTACTGAATCAGATCCTTGGCCCATCTGGCTCTGTGTTAGCTACCAAGCTGTGATCTAAGGACCACCAATGGTCCATGAACTTCACTTAGGTGGCCTGCAGCACCTCTGTGGATTTGTGATTGAAGACAGGAGACGGCATGTCCGTCACATGAAATATTCAAAATGGTTTTAATTGTGTTTATGTACTTCTTCTTTTATTACGTATACTGCATTTTATTGTATGACAATTGTATTACAAATTGCAATGCAATGGAAGATGTGAGAAATAAATGATGCTATAAAATGCCATTAAAAATCATACAGCACCTAGCACAGCATATTGCAATGGCTGCAACGGGCAGAAAAATCATTTAGCGGTCCACCAAGACCCTCAGTAATTTACAAGGGATGGGTGGATGTGGGTGTGGGTGTGGGTGGGTGTTGGGGAACAGTTTGGGAGCCACTGGTTTGCCCTGACTACCAGTGGCTCTCCAGGGTTTTGGGCTCAAGGTCTGTCTGGAGAAATGGGGGGCCAAATCTGAGGCCATCTGCACGTAGAGGATAGGCTCTGCCACTGGGCTCTGTCCCTTCCCCAGTTCCAGGAAGGGTGCACAGCCTGTCAATTGGTTCTGCTGCTTGCTAAGAACTGTCCTCCTGCAAGCTTAAAAACCATAGGTCTAGGCTGCCTGATGGAAAATATTGTGTGGCAACAACATAAAATCCCTCTCCCTTCTTCTTCTTCTTCTTCTTCATAGCTTGGCAAGGAGTGCCACATTCAGGCACTCATGTGCATACTAAGAACAAATACCTGCAATGATTTTTTTTTGGCTACTGAACAGTGTAGCCTGCAACTCCCTTGCTGTAAATCTTCCTCTAACTACAAAAGCCTGCTGGTGGTGCTGGTTGGAGAGGTTGCAAGGTAACAAGACTAATCAGGACTTCACTGTGAAAGCAAATACATCCAATTAACAGCTATTAAAGAAGAATTTTATGGCACCATGCACAGTGAAGGCCATTATATCTAGTGGAAATTAATCTTAATTATTTGTACCCGTGTACATACATGCAGAGGGAAGCAACACACATTAATCTACATTAAATGTAATACATCGTTGGTGTATTATCTATTCAGAGTCAGAATTGACTGCTGGGCCATGCATATGTATCGACGGTGCTAAGCCACGTAATTGAAGTGCAGCATGTTCCAAAGACACAATTTGTTCCGTGCGTAATAAATCAACGCTTAGAATCTTTTACATAATTAAAAACAAAAGCTCCTCCAAAATACAACGGTATAGGCAAATCTCTTTTCAGAAAGCTGAGAGGAGAAACAGATGTTATAGAGGTTCGCAATACACTTTTAAGGAGGCCCTGAGCACATATAAATCTGTGTTTCTCGGAGGTTTTTAATAGCAGCAATTAGTAAGCCCAAAACATTGTGGTTCTATATACCATGTGGCTGATATTGCTCAATCATGATAGCCAGGATTATAGGATTATCTGCTTGGCAGTTTCCAGGGGGTTAGTTATGTTGTCTGCAAACTGAGAGGCTGTGTCACACACACACACAAATAAAAAATGAATGAGGTGTTTCTTGCTTTAGATTCTCACCTAATGATCAGACACATGCACAAACAGATGTTCAAGATTCAGAAGCCTGGGTAAATAGGATGCAATAAACTCCAGCTGTTTTGCTCTTCTGTTGCAATGTTCAAGGACATTCTTCTTACCAGGAAGTAGGCTTAGTGTTTACAGAGAACAAAAGACAAAATCAATTTTCATTTATTATTTCTTTGGAGAATAGTCTCTGATGCTACCAGTCTTCTCCTCCCCCTTCGCACCTCACACACAACATTATATACCTAGTCCCTAATGTGCCAAAATGGTGAAAATGTCCTTTGTTGCAATAGAGCTTTCACAAGCAAATGCTATGTAACAGGGACATAAGAAGAATCCTGACCAATCAGACGAAAGGTCTATCCAGTTGTACATTCTGATTCCTAAAGTGGCCAATCAGAGGAGCATATAATCAGGGTGCGACAGACAACAACCTTGTGGTTTGTTTTCACTGCCTCTGGACTTGGTTTCCTTTAGCTATTGTGGCTAATAGCCATTGATAGACCCATCCTCCATCAATTCGTCTAATTGTTTTTGAAAACCAATCTAAGATAGAGGCTATCACCACACTTTGGGGCAGTGAGTACCATCAGTTAATTAATGAATCTCAGGGGTCTAGAGGGGGGAAATGACAGCAGAGCGGAGGATACATCACTAGGCTTTGGGCAGTGATGCATGCAGACACCTCATCCTCTGCGCCATTGTTTTGTGTGGGTCTCTCTCTGGGCTAGGAGGCCTCATCCTTCAAGGGTGCAGTCCCACTTTCTGGGCAGGCACAAGCGTCTTTAAAGTCCCTAGTAAACACATGAAGGAGGGGTGGAATCCTGCCTGCTGGCCATGACTCCAGCAGGTCATGCTGGCATTTTTGCGCACGCATATGGTGGCTCCATGTGACAGGGACTCCTGGATAAGGTTCTTGTTCATGTCAAGAGTGAAGAATCCTTGCAGTAAGTGAAGTATAACTGTACAAAAATATAATTATTTGAACTTTTCCCTAAGTATATAGAGCATAGGCTTGCCCATGCAGAAATGAGTAAGAAATCAAGATTCTTTACTTGCACTGAAGAAGTAAATAGGTTTGTGTGGGCAAAGAGAAGCAAACCTCAGCCAGATTCAGCTGAAAATATCTCAATCCAGTTAGTTTCGACAGAAATATCACTGCAGGAACCTTTGTTGTACTTCCAGAGTTCCTGCTAGCTTTCTTCGCTTTGTTTGGTTCTTCTGTTCATATTTTTAAACACTTCAATTTTCCTTTTTAATTGCAAAATCAATTGATGGTGATGATGCTTAGCACCTATTTACATAGTGCATTGTGTGCATTATCTGTAATCCTTATGGCAGTATTGTTATCCTTCTTTTGAAGATGAGGGCAGCGGGCAAAGGTTAAGAGAAAGAGTTTTTACTCACCTAAGGCCACATTTCTCTCTTTCTTAGGATTACCTGGTTAATTTTTAAGATCCTCCTGGGCAGTAATTTTAAGCCTGAAAAAGAGGGTGTGTCCGGAAAAATCCAGGCGTATGGCAACCCTAGCCAATCATAAACCTCTCTGCCAAATATTACTTTAGAGCAGCCTTCCCAGACCTGATGCCCTCCATCATCCCTGACCAATTGGGGCACCACATTGGGGAAGACAGTTTTACAACACTGTGGGCTGTATTCATCAAGGATAAAGATTCAGTGCTTGCTTCCTATTTTTAAAAATAGAACTGGAGACATCAAAGACAGCCAGGTGGTGTTTCCTTACTGCTTTGTTCCTTTGGGTATTGTAGGCCAGTTGCAAATAGGTAGAATTCAGGGGTGTGGGTGGGTGTGTTTAACAGAATTATAAGATGCACCAACTAGAGTCAGGTGCAAAATAGTGGCTCACGTGGGAAGAAGCATGCAAAGAACAAAGAAACGGGGTGTCTCTGAGCACAAACAAATCCTTGGAATTTGTGTCCATACTAAAGGCATTCTCACAAGGGCTTGCACATAAAAATCCAAGCATTCTTGCCTCAGCAACTTAAGTTACAAGTGAGGTGGACTTTTTTGTTGTTGCTGGTCATCCAGAGATCTGCCGATGGATGAGCTCTGGTTTGAGAAAGCAACACAGCCTATCCTGCAGTTGCATTGCAGGATTCCTGCTGAAGAAGAGAATTTGCAGTGTGGGAGAACAGGTGATTCTGCCCATAAAAAAGTGAAGGCTCAGTATCAACCTTCACCGTTCACTCAAGCTGCTCTGCTACAGCTATCGTTTTTGGAAGCTGCTGCTGCTACTTCATTTCCCCATGAGGCTCCCCTTATTTAATCCAAGTTGAAAAGTAACTGAGCAAAGCCAATTGCATTGCGATCTGGAGGTTTCCACAATGGTCTCTGGCAGCCACCAAATGCAGTTGTAGCAGGTACATGAGAAATCAAGGACACTTGATAGGCAAGGTTAGAATTTCAGAGCACAGAAAAGCAGTCGCTTGCACCGATTTTATAGGAAACGGCAGGGCTGGCAAATTAAGGAAGAGAGGCAGCATAATTTCACCAGGCTCAAATGATCAGCATATGTCAGCTGCCCATACCTGATTGCAATCATGTAGTGATGTAGAAACCTAATTCCATAAACCTTTTCATGGTGATATTTGTTCTGCTACAAATTGACTGAAGCCTCGTTATGGGTACAGACTGTCCATTGGGGCAAATGGTGCAGTGTCCCACCAAGCTCAGCCTCCCTTAGCCAGCCATAGCCTGCTTCCTTACATACAGCCAGTCCAGGGAGTGGCAATGGCTGTCAGTCTTCTCCTCTGTAGTCTCAGGGTTGCTGTCGGAAAGCTCAACAAGTAAGAAGAAGAGGAGTTTGGATTTGATATCCCGCTTTATCACTACCCTAAGGAGTCTCAAAGCGGCTAACATTCTCCTTTCCTTTCCTCCCCCACAACAAACACTCTGTGAGGTGAGTGAGGCTGAGAGACTTCAGAGAAGTGTGACTGGCCCAAGGTCACTCAGCAGCTGCATGTGGAGGAGCGGGGACGCGAACCGAGTTCACCAGATTACGAGACTACCGCTCTTAACTACTACACCACACTGGCTCTCAGTAAAATGTAGGCTGGGCAAGTTTACTGTTAGGTGGATTTGTAGCTGGTTGACTCAGTGAACCCAAAGAGTGCTCAGCAATGGTTCCTCCTCATCCTGGAAAAAAGTGACAAGTGGGGTGCCACAACTAATCAGTGCACCAAATTGATAATAAAGCCAGAACCTTGACTTCAGAATCCCAGCAGGAAAAGTGAGTTAAGCCCTCCATTCTGACATCAACCTTGTACTAGTTACAAAGCTACTGTTCAGGGAGTGGGGAGGGGAAAGAAGGTTTAAGTTTGTCAGCCCATCACCACCACCTCAACCTGGCTCTGGTTGTTTCCCTGCCCTGTTTGCAGGACGCTTCAGGGTTTAAAGATCTAATTCTCCACTACTCTGCAATTTGGGCTCGACGCAAGAGACCTCTGGATATTGGTTGTGTGCCAGTCGTGCTGCTCCCTCCCCAAATTATGCTTTAAATAAATGTTTGCAACAAACGAAGCCCAAACTCTCTCACACACACGCACTATATCTCAATGTTATTTTCTTTAAATATGTAGATCATCATTCTTTCTGTCGTAAACTATTTTGCCATTTTGACTGAAGTTTGTGGAAATTTGGCAAGACAAAGAGAATTTATTGGCCATAAATACGCTTGGATTTTCTAAGCTTTCAGGCTGCACAAACCCCACTTTTACAAACTCCAGAAACTTGTCACTGCAAGCCAATCACCAAACCACTAAAGTTACTGACACAGAGTGTTAAAAGTCTCTGTAATTCATTACATTCCACAGAGCCACCGAAAGCTGGTCAGAAAGCTCTAAAGTGCTGATAGCCAAAGTTAAAGCCTTTCATAATTCATTTTATTACACCGGCGGTGTGTATTAGTGAAGCCATTTTTCATTTTAAAGTCATGTAAAACCTTGAGAACTTCCCAAAACTCTAAAAAGATCTCCGTGAGAGGAAGCTTATGTAGAGAAGCAGGAGGAGTGAATCTTGCGGAGACATGTATATAGAAACATCAATCTGCACCGACAGAAAAGGCCTTTCCCCATTCTTATTCCTGTTGAGCAGTGGCTGACAGCTACATTGGATGTTAGGCCAATCTTGGGCACAGCACACTTCCCCCCACATCCCTCTCACTTGATAGCCACTGCCAGCATATTCATAACAACTATGTGACTTGCTCTTCGCTGGATGCCTTCCCTTGGCAGGCAAAGAGAAGCTGCAGGAAAAATGTAGGTGGCAAAGCCTGTGGCTTTCTGGCTGTTTCCTGTCCATCCATCTTTCAGTCGGGGAACATAAAGGCACCATGCAGCGAGCACTAAGTTTTAAATGGATTGAGGGCCCACAGGCCAAATATAACTCATTGGCAGGGCACATGCTTGGGATGCAGAAAGTCCCAGGTTCAGTATTGGGCACCTTCTATTGAAAAGCCAGGTAGCAGAGGATGCCTGAGTCTGGAGAGCTGCTGCCAGTCAGAGGAGACCAGTGATTTTACTCAACATGTGTTAGCGTCATTTGCTTGTAGATGCATACTTCTGATGGGCTTTAGGAGACACTTCTTAACAGTAGGAGGAGTTCAGCCATAGAAGCAGTCAACTGGGGAACAGCTCACTCTTCCTTCAAGCAATGGCTGGACATCTGTTGAGGATGCTCTAGCCCTGGATGTCAGGTATTGGCTATAGGGGCTACAAGACCCCTGCCAACTCTATGATTCTCTGTATATAAGACATAGCCAACATGGTGCCCTTCAGATGTTGCTGAACTCCAGCTCCCACCATCCCTGGGCATTGGCCAGGCTGGTTGAGGATTATGGAAACTGGGAGTCCAACAACATCTGGGGAACACCACATTGGTGATCCTTTCTCTATATTCAACAGGTCCACTGGTACCTAGTTTCCTGCCATGGTTATAAAACAATTTGTTTGCTTTAGATACAGACGTTCTAAATAAAGTGGTCACCACTTGCTATTGATGCTGTGTCAAAGATTTCCCTGCATGTCCCCTGCCCCCACGGCATCCTGCACCAATTAATGAGAAAATAAATTGCATTCAGAAATTATCAAAGGGAAGGGGAACGTTTGGTCAAATTCTTATGAGTAGAGTGCTTTTTTTCTTTTCTTGAGCATGCTTACTTTCAGGATGGCTAAAGGGCTATTTGTGAGACTCCTTTCTTTCCTAGTGCAAATCATCTCTCCAGTGGTCTGCACTCTGCAACCTTTCTGTCCTTGGATGGGCTTTTCTAAGAGCACAGGAAGGTGGAGAGGTTGCTTACAATATGCAATTGACTACTTCCCCCTCCCCACTGGTCAATTTGCATCGGTTTTCTGTTGCATTGAAATGAAAGGAATTGGGATAACATAATGACAACATAACTTATGTAATTTACATAATTATGTAATGTAATTTATGTAATTACACTGCAGTGGACAGTGAGACAAATAATGTTTTTGGTGGAAGATGAACTGCAGTGCAATGGAAACAGTGCATGTGATGAATACAAGTCAGAATGGAAAATGATGTCTTCTCACATCCCTACCTGTAATGCACCAAAGCAAGCTAAAACTTCTCCCCTGTACTAAGTACAATTACCCAATAATTTATATTGGTTTTCATGTAAATACAAGAGCAACATATAACTACAGTAACTTGTCCAGTAGTACATTAAGTTTCATATGCAGTACACAGTGCACAAGCAATATGTTTATTTATGGATTATCAGTTCAAGTATCCTCTCCACAGAGATTCTTGAGTTGTGGGTGGAATAAAAGTAACTTCTGTCTCACTTATAAAGTACAATTTTAAATTGTTCTCTGTGCACCACTTGGTTATTCTTCAGTTAAGTGGTTTATAAATTATTCTCAATAAATAAATACATTTCAGTGCTTTTGTTCATCTCCCGTGTGCTGCTCCACAAACATATTGTCTCCTTGCTAACTTATTTACAAAAGCTGGTCAAATGTCTCAGCCTAAGTGTTCTTTCCAGGAAGAACATTCCATTTGAATCATATGGTGAGCTACCATATTTAATCAATCAGGATGATTGACAAGAACAATAGCTAGATCTCCCAGCAGTTGCTTCTACTCTTTCATTCTTATTCCAGTTTCATTGCTCAATGAAATCCATATGGGTTGCGTTGGTGTGGGTGTTTAAAGAGACTGTTATGTGCTTCCAGTGTAATGTAAGAACACTTCAACTGAAACACACACCCTCAAACTACAATGGAGACGCCAAAGTGTGGGAAAAGTTGGTTTTAGGAAGAGAAATCATTCAAGGCGTGCAACAAATAATAAAGTTTTATGGAATATGTAGGTACAAGATAGCCTGTGGTGCAAAATAAGAATGCTTGAGGATTAGCACTGGAAGGTGGGGCTGGAATCGCTGTGCAGGGAAACAGGTCAGTTGTGAATGCTTCAGGAAGTCAGAAATAGCTCAATTATACAGCACCAGACTTTGCATGAATAAGGTCTCGAGTTCATTCCCTGGAATTTCCAGATCAATAAATTCAGATAAGGGTGCCCAAACCAAAGATGCTGCCGGACACCTTGGAGAGCTCCTACTAGTTAGGGGAAGATCATTGAGACAGGTGGTCTCAGTAGCATGCAGCTCCTACAAAAGATATAAAGACCTCTTCAAATTGGTGGTGGTGGTGGAGAGTTTGCAGGTGTATTCTACAACATGTCATTGACCCAATTAATAGTGTATTTATACCAAACTGCAAATAAAGCATCATTGTGCTTCATTAGTTTGGTTCAGGAAGTTCCACATAGGAAACGCTGGAATGCAATGGTCTGGCAACAATATCATCTGGGTTCTCCCTAAAAAATAAGGGCATCAATTCCAGGCTTAACAGTTAGTTCAAAGGCAACCTGAAATAGAGAGGCAAATTAACATGGCTGCCCAACACACTGCCATGTTTCGCTGCATAATGGTGGTTGGCTGTTCATAGGATGGTCACATTCATGGACAAAACAATGGGTCTTATTTCAGCTCCTCTGCATGATACACACATTAAAAAGACATTGGCCACAATGCTCCCCTCAGCTTTCTCTCATGCATGAACACCGTGTTCAGACATTTACATGACTACTGCAATAGAGGGATTTTATGTATGAAAAGGCTTTTGCGGGTGCCCACTGTCTAGCCCAGCCATTTTATATGCATTCCTGAAGCTGAGGGAGACCTCAGTGCTTCACAGAAAAGGACCTGCCTTTAAGAACTTGCCATAAAAGCACAGATACAGTTGAAAGAGACTTTACACGTCCTCGTTCAGCATGCCGGAACCACTAGGCCTCCAACAGTCTCTGCCAAATGGAAGTCTGGCAAGAGGATTTCATAACTTTTCGAACGTTTGTTCAATTGCTCAACAGTAGCTAGAAAAAAGGCTCAGTCATCTCACACTATCCTGTTTCCCCACTTTGTCTCTGCCAGCCCACCCTGTTTAAATAATACAGATTAGAGAATCACAAACTGCCTGCAATATAACCTTCCATTGTTCTCCAGTGTGCCTTTCCTATGCTTGGTGCTTAATGCTGTGTGCAGGGTGCTGTCAGATGGCACTGAGGAGATTGCAGCTTCTCTTTCTGAATCACCAGCTGAATTTCTGCATTTTAGATTGCTGTTAAAGACAACCAAAGAGCAAAATAAAAAAGGCCCCTGCTTCTTCCGCTTCTTACAGTTGCCACTTCCTGAGAAGGCTTCTTTACCTTTGAGGGTGAAGACGCACATAGCAATTTTAAGAACCTAAGAAGAGCCTTGCAGGATCAGACCAAAGGCCTAACTAGTCCAGCATTCTGTTTTCCACAGTGACCAAGATGATACCACAGCAGTTGCCCTCCTCTGCTGTTGCTGCTATTTGGATGTTGGAGGCAGTATGCTCTCTAGTAGCTATTGTTCTAGGAAAGGGTGTTGGTTTGGAGGGTGCCTGTGGGTCTCAAACATGCCTGTGGTTTTCTGTCTACAAGAAGGAACTGCTGAACTGGTCAAACCAGTTTCTTAGTTAAGCCAATGCACCCAGCTGGCCCAGCTAAGCTCCCTGATCTGCATCACTCAACTGAGTGATGATGCTTTCCAGGAGGGTGTAGGCATTTCTGTATTGCTGCAGCCGGTAACTGTGATGGCTGTAATGCTTCTGAATGCCAGTTGCTGGAAACCACCAGAGGGGAGAGTGCCCTTGTGCTCAGGTCCAGCTTGCGGGTTTCTCATATAAATTTGGTTGGCACTGTGAGAACAGAATGCTGGACTAGATGGGCCACTGGCACTGGTGTAAGCATGGGTTGCCAGTGCCCGGGGCCATGCAGATGGGGAGGGAGGGAAACATACAGAGTACACATGTGCATTCAACAGTCTTATGGCATCTGCATTACCCAGGAGATCACAACCACAGAGATAAGCAAAGAAGAGGCATCCCGTTGCCTGGAGAGGTCACTTACTGGTTCTCATGGAAAAGCTGTTCTCAACAGTGACAGAAGCACACAGCTGTATTAAAGCAGCACCAGATGTCAGAATTTTGTACCCCTTAACAATTTTGCACAACCACCTCTGTGCCCCACAAGATACACCACCGGCCACTGGCCTGAGCCAGTAGGGCTCTTCTTATGTGACTTCATGGGAGCACACTGTTTCCCAGACACTATTCCTCACCTGGAAAAACAGAGCTAATGATCACCTTTAAAGGGATTGGGATTAGATATTATTTATGCAAAATGGCTGGAGTCCTAAGAACGGACACCTGAAATAAGTATCCTTGAAATCTGTGAAATCCTTGAAATTTAATAAAATGTAAAATTATTATATATCCCACCTTTCTTCAATTGTAGAACTCAAGGCAGTGTACTGGGGGCTCCAGTCAACCTTCTGTTCAGACCCAGAGCCATTCAGACATAGCAGGTTTCACCAACCTGGTGCCCTCCTGGACTCCAATTAGCACAGTCAATGGGCAGGGCTGATAGGAGATGTACGATACTCTGAAATATGAAGTATCCCTGCCTGGGGAAGGCTAAGCTACATCATATGCCTTCAGGCCATTCTGGGGCCATGATTGGTCTCTTGGGCTACAATACTTGGGAGTAAGACCCATTGAACTCAGTGGAGCATACTTCTGAGTAGACTGACCTGCCAAGTTGTTATTGAAGACCAATCAACTTGATGAGCTGAAAACTCGGAAAAGAGAAGTACCACAGTCTAGAGGTGCTAATAGCATTTGCAATGGGGAACAGCACAAAGGCTTGTGGGTATAGTCAGAAAAAAAACACCCCAGCACTGTTTAAGATGAAAACAGTTATCTCAAGATGCCACATTTATCCCATGGGAGGCTGCAAGAGACAACACAGATGGAATGTAATGCCTGGGGTGGGTGGGGAGGGGGTATTCCAAAAGCAGAAGCAGCAGGGTTAATAGTGGATCTGAACACACAGTGTCGGCCAAGAGTTTCTGGAAGTCTTGCAAGCCTCCTCATCAACCCTATTGCTGTGGCGTTGCATCTGCTGTTTTCTTTGCCCTGGGCAGTTCTGAGGATTTGGCTACTATCACTATATGAGACTTTAATAAGACAGTTTTTCTCCTGCGACTTGAGCTGATCTTTGTTCCCGCAGCCTCCTGGCGATTTTCACAGATGATAGATGATGCTGTAAACGGAGTGTGCAGAAAAGAGCAACCTTCCTGTTGCAGACAAATTACTTTCTCGCTTCCATAGGCTGCATGCTTGTTATTTTTCCTCTCCCCACCCTCCAACCTCCCTTTGCAATCTGTATCGGGGGTGAAACGTTACATAATAAGTGATTAAAGATCAATGATGACTAAGAAGGTAAGTGATCAAATATTTCACCGGATAGACACGTCCACATCATTTATCTCACTTTTCTCGGGGAAGAATTCATTCCAAATTCCTCAGCTATTAGTCGAAGGCAAATGCAATCTCAGATTCAATTAGCGATTTCCCCTCCACTTTCGGAGCTCCTCCGGGCTCAGTTTAAGCAAAGATTTGCAAAGCGTTGGCTCTAGAACCTATTTGCAATGCTAAGACGCTTTCAAATCATTGGAACCGGGTACCTGAAAGAACACCATATGCAAAATGGGTTTCCCCCCCTGAATAGCCAGAGTGAATCTTCACCCATCTGGTATTATGGGACAGAAATTAAGAATCAGACTACAAGAAACGTTCTATTTTTCTTTTAGAATGCATTTTGCTGATTGAAGAAATAGCTGGACTCAGTCAAAACACCGAGGTACTGGGGAACATCTAAGTTGCTTTCATAACCTTCAGAATCAGTAGTTTAGCTAGGGCTGGACCTCCAGGCTGAAGTCCAGCCCACACCCTAAATGACCACACAGAGAATGGCAGGTGCTCCTTAATAAAAGGCTCCCTTAGGCAACCAAAGCTAAGGAAGACTTCACAAGTGTGCCAGGGCAACTGATGCCAGTCACCAGCTCCCCCCCCCCATTTCTTTCTTTTTCTTTTTAATTTTACAGTTGGGGAGGGCAGCAAAGTATGTACATGCTCACTTCGTTATTTTTACTTTAAAAATTACTATCCTTTTCGCCAGCAAAATGGCCTTGATTTTCAAGTATGCCTATTTACACATAGCAAACTTAAAACACTGCTAACTTGTGCTTTTTCTCAAAGCAGATCAAAGCTGGTTGGGAGTGGGCAAAATACATCAGAATGCAGTATTCCCTAAGAAATGACTGGACAAATAATGCTTTGTGCATACCACTTCCCAAACCAGCATTAGGCATGAACTGGATGCAAAGCAAACGGGATGCAGAGCAAGCAAGAGTATGCACACAGTCTGGAGGTGTCTAGCACCAGGGCAGCCAAAGCAAAACCCATTTTATTCCTCTAGTCATGATGGTAAATGGATTTATGATTGTGTTATGATATGCAACTGTAGGCACTCAGAGTCTTTCTTTCTTTCTACCTACCTACCTACCTACCTACCTGCCTACTCTTTTTTGTTTGTGTTTTGCTTTTGCATCAGGAATGTAGACACAGTTGTAAAGTATGGAATGAGACGTATGGAAAGGCAGGGTGCAAGGGAAGAGAAGGGATATGCTAATGGATGTGTACATACCCTACATTTAAAGGACACTTAAGGCACATTATTTCTCCCAAAGAATTCTGGAAACTGCAATTTATCCCTCACAGATCTACTAGTCCCAGTGTCCTTAACAAACGAAAGTTCCCAGTTCACTTATTCAACCAAGGTGGTTTAATAAACCATAAATTGGTATTGTAAAACCTAGATCAGTAAACATTACTATAAAAGCAGCACCAAAAGAGGAGAATGAACAAACCATTTATAAATACTTAAAATCTTGACCAGATAAACATATCGCAGCTGCCTGTCTCAGAACCATCAGATGTGGGGCAAGTCAAACTTTGCTCGGGAGAGCATTCTACCGCTGGCATGTCACCACTGAAAATGCTCTGTCTTGTACCACTGCTAACTGTGACTCCCTTGGGAACACAAAATCAGCAGGCCCTTGTGCGACAACCAAAGCTGACATATTATTCGATCAATTCAGTTGCCTTTCGGAGCATGTAAGGTGGCTTCTTTGCCTAGCCTCAGCTGAGCCTCCACCCATCTGGGAGAAAGGCACAGAGATTTAGGGTCACCGTAAAATAATTTGTTATGTTTCCATCAGTCAGCAGCTTTCATAGCAAAGTATGAAGCATATAAAGTAAATATGGGGGTGATCTTTGTGCTCCTTGCTCAATGAAGAAAGCCAGGTTTCAGAAAGGCAGAAGAATGAGCTCTTCTGCTTTCGGTAGTTGGGGTGATGGTGAAAATTCGAGACAGTTCAGCTTCCCCTTCTCTTTGCAGAAACTTCCCTGCAAAGGATTTCCATTGCTGGGAAACCCACTTCTCTTCTAGCTTGCTTTTGAAATATTATCGTTAATAAAAAAGCTCCCTTAGGCAACCAAAGCTAAGGAAGACTTCACAAGTTATTTCCAAGCATGAGCAGGCATTTCACAACATTATACAAATATGCTCGAGTGGAAGGTGACTGCGCTTTCCCTCAGACTTGCAGGATATTACAACACCCAGTAGGATGTCTGCCTCACAGTCTACAGTCTTGGTTAAGATCAGTCTCCAGGTAGCTCTATGAAGGAGAAGACTTCTCTCTCAATGGTCTCAAAAGAACCTTTGTTTTTAAGGTGGTGCACTTAAGCATAGGGCTTTTGTGTAAGGGCCACCTTCCTACGTTTGCTCCCCTTTCTGAGCCTCACAACAACTCACAGGGAACCATTTTGGGTTTTGCCAGGTTTATGTGTATCTGGAGTGGGGACCTTGTGGCTCTCCAGATGTTGCTGAACTGTAACGTCCACCATCCCTGACCATTGTCTATGTTGGTTGATGGCCAGAAAGCCTACAATATCCACACTCTCAACCTGAGTTTCCCAAAGTAGTCCATATCGATCCTCTGTGGTTGATGGGACGATGAAGTGGGTTGTGAATAAAGACCTGGAGTTCCAAAGGGAGTCCAAAAGAGCTTGATGGGGAAGGAAGTTTACAAGAGCAAACAATTTAATTAGGAACTATGAGCACCAGAAGTAAAGGTCATTGGCATGTACAGAGTGCACCCCCCCTTCCCAATAAGAAACCTCTGTATGGTTTTGTTATCATTTTCACTATTTTTGCTTCCTTATTTTTTATATATTTTACGATTCCTATTAATGCTGATTGGGGATTAAAACATGATTATATAGTGATATTTATTGACTTTCTTTCATTTACATTCCTAAGAATTTGGGTTGGTGTCAACAACAGCTTTGCAAGCTCATCCAGGGGTCAGTGAACTCAGAAGTTTATAAAAACCCTGTTCGAAACATTTATTCAACTTACTAGATTTCACAGGCACTGTAGTTCTCTAATGTTTATGGATGGCAGCAAGATGGCATTGGGACCTTATGCTTTTGCAGGGCTTAAAGGATCCTCACGCACCCTGACAGTTCTGCAAGTGCTGCATTGAGTCTTCCCTAGAGCACAGCTGATTTTAGCTGCTTAAAGGAGCTATCAGTGTGCCATATTTCGGTTCTGGTGTGAATACCTTGCAGGCGCAATGCGACAGTATCAGCCCAGCACCATGTTAAAAACTGCTTCTGGCTACATGTCAGCAGTAAAATAAAATAAAAAGCTACACCAACAAGCAGTAGCATGTGCTTCCCAGATGCCTCAAATATTTGGATATCGCCTAGGCCCTAGAAGTATTGCAACAGCTCCAATCACCGCTCTAAAATTTGGTCGGGAGGAAAAGAAAAGATGAAGTACATGCTGTTCTAAAAAGATCACTAGCAAACACTCCCAGATATCTTTCCCCCTGAAATATGTTCCCCTAAAGGCCTTTGCATATGAAAAATTAATAATGCTTTCATGTTATTATAAAGCACCTGAAGTTTCATTATTATATCTGACAGAACAGCAGGTGTTAACAGCTGGAAAGAACGAGAGTGTGGGGAGCTGAAAGGAACCAGATGTGGCATTCGCTTGGGTTTTGATATTTATTTGAATAGGCCTTCAACTAATGTGCTCAGTTTTGAAAGATCTCCTACCAGCTTTTGTTGGTTCCCTAATGCAGGGCATCAAATTGTATCCTTCCCCGCTAACTCTTTTTTATTGTACTTCCGCTTGTAAAAAGTACATTTGTTAATCTCTCGGGGAAACAGCATTTCTCAGATAGCAAACTCAGGGGGCCATTGGAAAGCGATTCCAGCCAGTAGCTTCGTCAAGAAATGCCTACACACAGAAGGGTCCAGCGTGAGACTGGGTACCAACTGCCTTTGCCCTTGCAGGGAAATGACGACAGCCAGGTCACATCCACCACCTCCTACACTTAAAGGTCATTTAATGCCACTTTAACAACCATACCTTCCCCCTCAGAGAATCCAGGGAACTGTAGCTTACTCCTCACAGAGCTATGATTCCTAGCACTCTGAACAAACTACAGTTCCCAGGATTTTAGAGGAAGGCATGAGACTGTTGAGAGTTGGATAAGAGTGCTTTAAACGCATAAACTGCCCCATGAGCTTCAAGTGAAGGGTGTATATTAATTTGATTGATTGATTTTGGGGGTCTTTTTCTCGCTGGGGTTTTTTTTTTGGTATATTTTTAATTAAGTTTTCATATTTTACATTTTAGAACATTCATTTGAACAACCTTAAAATACTGACTTTCCTTCTCCTCCTTCATGGTTCAATTTGCATGCCATTGATCCCTGCATATTTTACATCAACTAAGCAATTTAGTATTCCATTTTTACATCCATCAAAACTTATTCACACTGTTGAATTTATCTTAATGCTGCCAACATTTTCAAATGTACACAATTTTCACCCATATATTCATTACACATTTTCCAATCTTCTTTAAACATATAATATTCTTGTTCTCTTATTCCATAAATTAAGTTTGAAAGCTGTGTGTAGTCCATCAGATTAAGTTGCCATTCTTCTTTAATTGGGACCTCACTCGTTTTCCATTTTTGGGCTAACAAAACACAGGCCACAGTAGTAGCATACATAAATAGCCTTTTTTTTACACCTGGGAATTTCCATCGGAATTAATTAATTAAGCATGCAGAATGGATATTATGACAGTCCAGGAGGGCAGGAGAAATGGTTATGACTTATGGGAGGAGCAAAACCCCATCTGGGCCAAATACGACCAAGGGGTTCCCCCAGTGGAATCCACATGGTAGGCTTCTACTACCACCTTCGTGCTTACCCCATGCTGATGGAATTTGGCTGTGATCTGGGATGGGGTGGGTAGGGGTATCATAAGAGTCCCCAGATCAGTGCACAAGGGCGGGGGAGGCAAGAGGGGAGATTGTTCCATAGGACAAGCAGAAATGTTGCGCTGACGCAACATTTGGAAAAGCATAACTCCCATTGGGTTGCATTTCTCTCGTTGGGTTTTATATATGCAGGAATGGGGTTCCTGAACATGTAGCATCCCAACCCCACTTGAAGGTACATCTTGGATAAGGATTAACATTTATATCTACCAATTTAGCCAGTTGTTGAAATAAAGAAAAATCCAAAAACCCAAACCTTAGCAATCTTAGCAATGGCTTCCCTGTTTATCTATTCTCTCTCTCTCTCTCCCCGCCCCCCGTGTGTGTGTGTGTCGTGGAAATGTTTTTTATGTGGTTTTACAAATATACAATTATAATCATACTACAACACACATCCGTAATTAAAAGATTCCTCTGAATCTCTGCACTTCCCACCTTCCCCTCCATGGGTTCTGTTGTTAAACCTTTTCTACTGCATCTTTTTCAGTAATCCGTTTTTTTAAAAAACAACAACTCCATTATCTCCATAGTACTCGTTACATTACAAGTGTTATTGCAATCCTGCTAATGTTTTCATCTGCTTACAGTGGTCCTCAAGATAAATTATTTTAAAAAATCCCCATTCCTTGTTGAAGTTTCGGTCTTCTTGGTTTCTGAGCTTCCTGGTCAATTGTGCCATATCAGCATGGTACAACAGTTCAATCTGCCATTCTTCTCTGGTAGAGATTTTTATCTTCTTTCCATCTCTTGTTTATCTATTTTCATGGTGCAGCTGTGCCTCTGCTTTACATCCCTGGACAACCCTGCTTATTTTGTCCTAAGCTTAACCGTTTCCTATGATATGTAGCCCTGCCTGGTCTCTGCATGTTTGCCCCAGGAGAGGGCTGAGAAACCTCCAGCAAAATGGCTGGACCTAAGGCTGTACCTGCTTTAGGTACAACTCATACCATCTGCACAGGCAGAGGAAAGCACAGCACCACAGCACCACATTGCGCACAATTTCAGCTGGCCCTGTATTGTAGGAAGCTCCTTTGTGGCAACACCCAGTGTGTGTGTGTGTGTGTGTGTGTGTGTGTGTGTGAGTGAGAGAGAGAGAGAGAGAGAGATGGTCCATTGTAACGCCCCCCCCTCCACCCCCTCCCAAAGCTCTGAATGGAAGTAGGTGGATCTGGCTCATTGACTTCCCCTTCTCCAGAAAACAAATGAAGAAGGCAGCAGATGGTTTCTTTGCAATAATTCCACATATGAGTAAATTGTGGATGTTTTGCTTTCCACGTTTCTCGTTCTGTACAAAATTCATATAAGGCGGTAAGACTGTGTGTGTGTGAACCGGAACCAGAATTGCTGGTGAGTGAATTTGGGTATGATATGACAGGGGCCATGTTGTAAGATAACAGATCCTTTTTTGCAGAAGAAAGCAGTGAAACACAATAAGCACAGTTCCTGCTATTCAATTAATTTCCATGAGAAAGTCCTGTTCATAAAGGGAAGAAATTCTCCAGGACAGATGGCGCTTCACTCTCAATATCGCTGCTCAGAGCAGGGTAATCTTTGATGCTGCGGCAATAAAACGGCTCCTTCGCTGTAAACAGAGTAACTGCGATTCTTATTTACAAAATCAATCAAGGCTTATTAAGGTTCAAAGCAGCCCTTAACCCCCAGCGTCTTAAAAAATGGCAGCCATTTCCCTGATAATTCAGCTGTCAATTATCTACTGCAATTTGTGCATGTCACTGTCTAACTACATTACATTTTGCAAAAGGTTGCTATGGGGCCCTTGCTAACCCCCAGAAAGAAGCTGCAGAAATCTGCCATCTCAGAGATCCTTTGTCTTCCATGCCTTTAATTTCTTTTCTTTTTTTATTGTTGCCAACTTCTTAACTGACTCAGTTCCTAACCTGCACCTCGATCAGCAACTGTGCCTGCAGAAATCAAACAGGTGAAGCGTTTCCAATGGCTACTTACAGCTTTGCAACTTTCCAACCTACCTGCGGCAACTTCTGTTCCAGCACAAACTGCACCAGGCCAAGCGGGGAGGTTGCTTTTTAAATCAGGATCACAGTGTAGGGAGGAAGGTGTGATGCTTCTTCTCTGGAACCAAAGCCCCAGTCCCGAAAGGTAGTCTCCCACCCATTCAATTTCTTCTTAAAAGACCTGAAATGCAAGCATACATTTCTCGTATCATCTTGCTTGGCCCTGAATATATTAGTTGCAGCAAAGTTTTTTTTCCTTTTTACAGATATTGCAAAGTCTAGAAAGTTATTGCACTCCCATGCTGAAGTAAAACTGCTTATTTTCCCAAATAGAATTTAGAATAATAATATAATATGATAAATAATGAATAATATAATGAATAATAATAGTAATAAACACCTTCTTTGTTTTAATTGTACTGGATGAATGAAGGGGAAAATCTTATCAATCCTGGGATTTCCCCCCTGAATGTATGAGTTGAAAAGGTACATACAAGCTTGTTTTCAAATGAGCATTACTTACATGGCAGAAACCACTATTTAATACTACAGTGGTACTTTGGGTTAAGAACTTAATTCGTTCCGGAGGTCCGTTCTTAACCTGAAACTGTTCTTAACCTGAAGCACCACTTTAGCTAATGGGACCTCCCGCTGCTGCTGTGCCGCTGCCGCACGATTTCTGTTCTCATCCTGAAGCAAAGTTCTTAACCAGAGGTACTATTTCTGGGTTAGCGGAGTCTGTAACCTGAAGCATCTGTAACCTGAAGTATCTGTAACCTGAAGTGTCTGTAACCCGAGGTACCACTGTAGCTGAAATAGCAAGAGTTACTGGGCTTGGCATTGTGACAAAAATGGCTTTGAAAACTCTTCTTTAAAGTTTGTCAAATAGGGAACCAAACCTGCATGATTTCCCTTCACTTGGATGTAGTAGAACTTTTGGAGGTTGTTTATTATTTTCTGAATGTATCAGTCGCTTTTCCTGCAAACAGTAGTTCTATGTGATTTACAAACATACATTAAAACTGAGATAAAACTAAAAGAGTAAAAGCCAAACTTACTTACTTTTGCACTTGCCTTGATTTTCAGTTGGCCAAGAGATGTTTGTGAGTTTCCTTTAACATTATTCTACAGATCATTTCGCCAGTGGTCAGCTTTCTCAAGTGTCTGTGCTTCAAGGCATGGGTAGGCAAACTGAGGCACGAGGGCTGGATCCAGCCCAATTGCCTTCTCAATCCATCCCGCGAACGGTCTGGGAATCAGCATGTTTTTACATGAGTAGAATGTGCCCTTTTATTTAAATTGGGTTATTTGTGGGCCATAGAAATTCATATATATATATATATATAGAGAGAGAGAGTCCGGACCCCCACAAAGTCTGAAGGACAGTGGACCGGCTCCCTGCTGAAAAAGTTTGCTGACCTCCCATGACTCTTTTTCAAACCAGGAAGCGTTGGCAACCAAGGAAATGGCAGAGTGATGGAGCAACATTTACAAGAAAGAAACACACACTCATAACTATAAAAAGGTAAACTCAATATCTCACATTGACTTAAATTCTAAAGAATTTCTGAAATGCCCAGGTAATTGAGGCAGAAAAAATGGACATTTTTTCCCTCAGAGGAATAAAACTTTTCAGAAATTGGAGGATAGATTTTGGCACACTGGGGGAGAGGATCGGCAAGAAAGAGGGATGCTTAATTCTTTCACACATAATTTATTTACACAACACCCCATCTCAATCAACCTGCTTTTCCAGTCAAGGAGAAAAAGAAATGAGCAATGCTAAAGCAGGAAAGGGTCTGCCTCTAACCTCAGCCTCTTAATGAGGATAAAAAATTAAGATGAATTATGGAATTGCCCAACTTGTGCAATTTGGTCTACACACCTTTATAGTTCCAGAATGTGAACAACAAGCTATGACCTGTTATTTTATGCTGCGTTGGAATGTTTTAATTTCTTACTCTCTGTGCCTTTGGGTAAAAAGGCACCAAAGTCAATTAGTTGACCAGCCAACTCACTTTGTGCTTATTTATGTACTTGCTGTGTTCATCTTCTCTTCCGTTTCAGACATTTGTAGAAGTATAGCCTTAAAGGAAACTGTCCTTAGGATTTTTTCCCCCTATAGCAGCGTGAGAAACACCACAGAATGTGCCTCTAAGTAACACAAAAGAAATATTTCTTTGCCCAAAGATACTTGCCCGTTCCTTGTATCCCGAGAGGGTTTTGTCTTCCTTCACCATAATTTATTGCACACTGTCTCAGACTGCAGAAGTTTCATGAGGAAAACTTTTTACCATGAACAGCTACTACCCCTGAGAATACACTGACTTTATGGCAGCATTAGGTATCCCTGTCACCAGGATATACTGCCGAGAAGAATACATTTTAAAGATGGCAGTATGCCATTCACTATCTATTTAATTCTTTTGGATTCTTAAATGGACCTGTTCCCATGACACCATTCTACCATAGTCCCCTTTCTAGCTATGGTACTTCAAGGGAGTCAAAAGGCTAAGGACATTTTTACAGGTAAGGTTAGGAACATTCTTTTAGTGTAGCACATGGCACCCACATAGGAGAGGCAGTGGTAGAGATATGAGCTTTAAAAAACTATATATAAGCTACAGTCTTCATCCAAACCACCTTATGTGAAAATGCTAGATTTAAGCAGGGCTTGTGAGAAGTGTCAAAAATCTTTGGCTGTTGACTGAAATCACATCCAACTTGCCTGTTTTGAAAAAAGCCAGTGCTCAGGGAGAATTCACGTCTAGTGAGATATTGTGCAAACATCCATCCATAGGGAAATGTCGTAGGACAACAGATGCCACGCTCTGCAGTCCCATACTTACTAGACGGATCTGCAATCACATATGTTGCTAACAACTTGGTACCACTACATAAAAAAATGTTCAGTACAAATCACAGAGAGAACAAGCTTCCTCCAGGTTTAAAAGAGGACAAAAACGTTAAGTTTGTACAATTCAACCTGACCCAGATCCTTTTATCGAGCTACTTTGCTAGCACAGTAATTGCTCAGAACCTTTAAAAAATGAAAACAATTGCAGTGGTTGCCATACTAAATGTGACATCTCAGCATATTTCCAACAAAGCTGTTTTAAACTACGCAAAGAACTTCATGGATAATTGCTTAAGAAAGACAACACTGGTATAGCATAATGGCTGAAAGTGGGACCTGTGGCCCCTAAGTCTCTAGTTCAGGGACTGCTAACTAGTAGCCCTACAGATGTTGCTGGAACTCCAGCTCCCATCAGCCTCAACCAGCACGGCTAATGGTCAGGGAAGATGGGAGTTGTATACAGGTACACCAAACTAGAACTGCTGTCGATTTAAGGTTGCCTCAGCCATGACTTCATGAGGCAGCCTGCCTCCTCAGGCTTCACCCTCACATTTGAACTGCAACATGGGAGTGGCAATACTGACCTGTCTGAAAGGACTGTATTGCTATTCCATATATTACTTATTTGAAGCCCTTCAATGCTACAATAAACAAAATAACTGGCAATTAAATTATCTCATAACAAACTAATTACGACTCTGTTCGTCAGGAAAAGGAAAGTAATTTTATTAGATGAAATTGTCCCAATACTCTTCGTTCTTCCCTTTTCAATGTACCTTTTTGTTAAGTTAGTTTTGTTTCTTCACTTAATTCTCTCACCTCCACTGCCCTTACCATAGTTGGAAGGGTTAGGATCTTAAAAGGGCCAGTCGTGCTGCAATCATCTTGACTCATGGCAATTTCTGATTTATGTGTATTAACGGGCTTGTTTCCTTGTAGCATTTCCACAGGTGTTCCATAACCATTAAGGCGCTCCAACAGCCAGCATTCTAATTTGATCTTTGAAACAGGATAATTATCAATTATTGCTTCTTGAAAAATGAAAAAGAAACTGGTTCAACGAGGCTGTAATTATATTTAATACATGTTTTGCTTTTAACAGCAATTTGAAGTAAACATCGTCAACCTTTACAATTCACAACTAGTGAAGAGTTTATAGTGCTTATAAAGTTGTATCTAAAATATATCTTAGTCATCCTCTACAGAACATTTTGAAGACAGTCTAATATTATAATTACACATTATACAGTAGCTGCTTCTTCCCACCACTGTAATTAAGGCATTCCCATTACAAACCTCTCCTCCCAAAATTCTAGTACTGGCTAGTAGGTACATAAAAATCAACACAAGTTTTGTTAAACGAAAAGCTACTCATCAACAGAAAAGCAGTAGTCCACAAGAATGACTTTGGGGTGACTTTGCATCACTGGCTTAAAGACATGGAAGAGTCACTGAACTTATTCCAAGTGGCATTTTCAAACTGACCATGTATTATCTATCACTGACTGACAAACAGTGCAAGGCCTGGTATACAAGGATGCCTGGTGAGTAGTTACGATATACAAAAGGTTTTATTCTCCATGTTCATGTTAATATACAAAGGATGAGATAAATATATGAAGATGTATGTAAGATTTAACACCACATTTGAAATTTTTCAGCATGGTGGATGAAAACCGGTTTTCCCCCCTCGTTACAGCTGGGTGAAAAGAACACGTGACATAAAAGCAAGAAAGATTTGTAAGTGGCAAATCTGTTAAGTCCTCCAAAGTTTGCAGAGTCTGTTACAGAATACAGTGGTATTCATAACATTCGATTAACATAGCCATGAACAGCCATCTTTTTTAGCTATTGCATGCCATATTGTGAACTGAGGTACCACACAATTGCTCTTCGTGCCTTCATAATTCTTTTCACATTTCGTGTCAACTAGATTTAAAAGCAACAACTGTGGGAACAAGAGACCTGCTATACTCCCAAGACCATCTACTCCCAACAAGAGTTGCCCTAGACTATACATGTGAAACAGAAGGTGATCTCCTTGATAACTACTAGCTCTCTGCTGATATGCTCCAAGCTGACCTGTCTGTGGGAAGGCCCTGGAGAATACAAGCAATGACTAGAAACTTCTAAGTAAGAGATCTCTTGTACAGTTCACGTAAAAAGCTCCACACATCTTACTAGTCTGTTGCCTAATTTAGTCACTCTATTGTTTTCCAAGGGTCAAATTGCCAGATTTAAGCCTTCAAAATATACTCATGCCACAATTTTAACGAACACTTTAAATAGTTGGGTTGACCCATAAATATTCATCAGCAGGATCACGGATGCACTTGCAAGCTATGCTGGAATTAAGTCGCTGTTGACTTAATTTTAAAGTATCTCCACAATCCCAAGTGACATTTGTACCATTCAAGGAAATGCTTCAAAATTAAATCATATAAATATACACAAAGTGTTTGCATTTCAGTGTGGGGAAGGGCATATAAAGAGATACACTAAGGCATAAGTGCTTTCTCCGTAACATTAAGTCCATAGGACGACACTGGAAACATTTCAGTGCTGCGGTGGGAAGCTACAACACCAAGTGGGAAGTCTCAGCTACTGATATTTTGCATATTATTTGCTTTTGCGCTTTTTCTTTTCTTTAAGTCTTATTGATTGCACATTTCCCTTCCGACATCTTTTTGTCCCAAGCTTCCATTGCATATTCTTCATATATTAGCATGCAAGCCTTAAAAACGCTGCTTAGTTTGTCTGTTCCACAATTTTTTTAATGAACACAACAATATACATTATTAAAGAAAAATAAAACATTTTGTCTAAACACATTGGTTCTTTGGACCAAGCCCTTTCGAGTCACTGTAACACATTTTCTAAAAAAACCCTTTTACAGAATATTTCTTTTAAAAAGAAAATGTTCTTTAAAAGAATATAAGCAGCTCTCTAAAGCTAAATGAACGACAATAGAAGGAATGAAACTGGTCAAGTTTAGAACAGATTCAACTTATGCTTTTTACTTAGAATCAACAACTTTAGGGCTTCATTACAAGTAAGGCATTTCTCCCTTCTGCCACACCCCCAACCTCAATGGACACCTCTAATAAGAGTGTGTCAAGGTCACATCATACTCTGGCCTTCTTCGAGTCTGTTTAACCAAGTACAATCTAATGCAGGGATGGGAAACCTCTGGCCTGCCAGATGTTGTTGGACTACAAATTCCATCATCCCTGATCACTGTCTACGCTAGCTGGGGCTGATGGAAGCTGGAGTCCAACAACACCTGAAGGGTAAGGGGCTCCCAATCCCTGAACTACTGGGATCCTTTCACGTTTGCTGTGGCATACGACAATTATCCACTCATCCATTCTTTTCAATGGGGCACACATAGGAGAAGTTCACAGCAGATTGTGTCTTCTATCATCAGAATGGATGTGAGAATCCACGCTTATGCATATAGTGCAAGTGAAACTTCCAACAAGTAAACAGAGGCTGAATTTAAAGAAGTTCTGGTTTTCCTATTTCCACAGCAGATCTATCATCCACAGATGACTTATTTTCAGGTGGTCTCATCACTCCATCTCAGCCATGTCTGCACTCGCAGCAGTGTTACTGCTAGTGTTGCATGAAGAGTCCTACAACAGAATGCACCTGTTTACAAAGGAACATGGCAGGCACAGACATCATGACTGCAGCAGAAGCCTCACCTGTACGTATGCAGAATGGTCCAGGTTGGTTTTACATCCAATATACAATCAACCCATGACACGGAACAAGTTGGTTGTGTATAACTGTACGTGACATACAACTAACCTGTTGATTTTTTGGGTGGGGTGGGGTAGGGACAAGTGAAGTCACAGCCTTGAATTATATTTGTGATTTACTGTCCTCAATGCCTTTTCAGGCCACCTTTACATCACTCTGACATGAATAATAAAATAGAAACACTCTAATAACATTTAATCCCCCAAGTTGTCCAGGGAAAGGTAAAAAAAGGAATGCAACCGAGAGAGAGAGAGAGTTTGGCACAGGAACATAATGCAAATAAGAGGATGGTATATGGCAAGACTAGCTTACTTTATAAAGTAAAGGCTCCTATCTAAAAACCAACAACTTGTCCAGCATGTTGCATTCCAGCAGAATTTCACACTGATCAGATACCAAGATGCTGGGATTTTCAAGTGAATTACAGATGTAGCAATCACAGATTGCAGTAAAAAGTGTCTTTTGCAGGTGGAACAGGCCAAGGGGGACAGCGAGTGAGAGCAGAAGAAGACACAAGAGAGGGCGACGACTGTTTTGAAAACACTATAAAGTACTCCTTGGTGCCAGTTCTTCCAGGTCTGTCATTCATCCTCCTTGAGAAAGGTATGCTTTGCTCTTTTTCAGTCCTGATGAGACTTTTCTGCAATAACCTTGCATTCATACTACAAAATAAAAACACATAAATTAAGTGGTAAGTGTCTCCAAGAATGACACACACACACACACACACACACACACACACACACACACACAAAATAAAGGATACACTGTAAAAATTGAGAACAAGAGATGCAAATGAGTGGAGCTCAGTATGGTAAATTTTCTGGGAGCCCAGCTTTCTGCCTTATTCCTACAATCTGCAAGTTGAATCCAACGTTGTGTTGAACGGACTTCCACTCACACAGCAGGACATCATGATGCTGTCATGTGCTCTGCAGCTTTCCCACCCCCTACCAAACTTCTCTAGGTCTCCCAGCTATCCAGAGCAGGTTTAGAGGGCATGTTGTGGGGTAGGTTTACAGGGGTAGCTGAGAAGGTGAAGTCCCATTATGCAAGTGGGAGTTCTGCTCATGCACAAACAACATCAGGTACATCCTGGGTTTTATCCTACAAGGCACTGTGAACTGAATAGTGAGTGTAGTTAAGTGGAGAACATGGCAGGGTTGGAAAGCACAAGTACTGCTGTATGTTGAGCTTCCTGAACAGAAGCACAGTTATCTGGATGTGGCCTGCAAAGGATGGCTCACACATCTAAAGGTAGACAAAATTATTCACAAGTATGCTGCAAATAATCCCAGCACTGACAGACTAACTTACCATTGCCAGCTGCCTGCCAATGTTCCCCATAGTTATTCCACCAGCAAAAAATATACAGGGTAACCAGGAACGCACATAAAGGAAGTCAGGAGATGTGTATCTAGGGAGAGATAAAGAGTCATGGTTAGGCATGAAAGAATGCACAAAGAAGCAGGAAACCTCCGACACTCTGACGCTGTCGCCTGGGCTCAAGACTGCACTGGTACAAGTAACAGCTTGTACTAATGCATCCGACACAGTCCCGTTTCTGAAAAACGAGGCACAGCCTGCTCACTGTGCATTGAAGCTTTGCAAAAAGACCCATAAGCAGCACTGTGCTGCAGTGGCTGGGACACCAGCCCTTGCCCAGCAGAGCTGATGGCAGATCTTCCATTGGAATCAGCACGGCACCTTAAGTCCAGCCCACAATGTCTGAATTGGGCACTGGAAGTCAAGCAAAAGCTTGCAGCCAGGCCCCTGACCCCATGCTGCACCTCCATGTAACGCCAGGCTTCCTTCCCTAGTTCCAAGTTTGAGATTGTAAAGGTAGCAATAGGGTTGTTGTTTTGGCCCTAGGTGCTTTGGCTAAGCTGCTCATAGGTCATTGGCAATGCAGCTGCCAAAACACCCCTAAGCTTTTCCCTTGGCCTTGTATGCTGGGAAGAGGGCAGCCATCTGCTGCAAGGTTGGGAACCCAAGTGTGGGGTCCTGCTTGTGGTCCTGCTGCTTGAACACCTCTCCCCTTCTATTTCTTCTTTTAAAACAGAGCAGGCAGGTGTAGAAGCACACAGTCCCAAAGCCGAAAGGACAGGTCCATGCAAATCCCCGCACCTCTGGTGCAATCTTGCACACCATCCATTCTGATGCGATTGATGCACGCTGGGGAAGGAGTCGGAATAGTTTTTAGTATTTCATCGGCACCAACCCCTGATACCTCTTCTGATATCCTAGCATTACAATCGCCATACTGAAGAGAAAACACTTACTGATAAACTCCATTGTAGACGAGAAGCTGAGTCACCAATGTGGCAAGAAATGCAATTCCTATTCCCAGGCCGAAGCCACTTCGAGATCGATCAAACGTCCACCACAGCCCAATTGAAAGTGCAGCAAGTGTGAGGGACAACTGGATGTTGTTGGCAAAATCCACTTTCTGTGAGCGTCGTTAAGGAACAGTTTCGGAAGATCAGCGAAACACTGACTAATTGTTTGGGGATTTTGCCTCAAAGGGATTGCCAGTAAGCATAACACAACTCTGATTTTCCTGACACTGAACAGCTTTCCGAAAATCAGATCTAACTGGAACATCCCTAGCTGACCATTCGCAGCACTCTTAGGACTAGACCAAAGGCATGATGTTTCAAATGCTTGTTTAGTAGGTATGCAATTACTCATGAGTGCATGCTGGCTTGCAAAAGTGCCTTCCTTCGGATAGCCACCTTGCTAAAAGTTTACATGCACCCTGTCATTAGTGTGAACTCTTGTGCCACGAGAATGTTCTTTCTTAATACTTTATTGCTTCTTGCTGCTGTTTTATGGCCAAGCTTTCTTCAGCCACACTGGATTTTTTATTGTGTTTATTAAGTTATTTTAAACATGTAGCTTGAAACTGCTGTAAATCACCCTGAGTTAACAATGGAAGGGCAACTAATAAATTCACTACCACGTCGGGCGTGCAATCCCAGTGAAGTGAGCGGGGCAGCTGTTGTTTAGCTCTTGGCCTCCTAGAAAAAAGTTTGGATGCGGCTGCCAACTTCATTACCATAGAGAAGGATACAGCACTGGCATGATTTATACCAACAAAGACTGCTACACACCGCATCACACTGGACCATTCCCTCTTAAAATTGTGTGGCTCTCCCAGGTGTCGATCCATGCAGGGGTACAATAACCCAATCACAGCTGTAAATGACAACAACAAAAGGCGAAAGGAACAATTATGACTTCTGCCAAATTTGCCATTCGCTGGCGCTCCCTAAATTGGCTGATATCATACTGGTAACCATTCATTACATTACTAGTTAATTTTACGAAACGACATATTTTTTTATAACTTCCCGCAGATGAAAACACGCTAGCAAAAAAAATTCTGCCACTGCCCTTGCCTTCAGCCTTGTTGAATGCCCTCCAGATGCTTTGGACTAGAACTTCCATTAGCCCCAGGCAATGTGGGAAACCAATGTGCTGGTTTTGACCTATGAAGCCTCATGCAGCTCACTCTCAAGGACCACCTGTCCCCACATGAACCAAGTCAAGACTGTGTTCATCACCTGAGGCCCTTCTCCATATGCACCCAACTGAGAGAGGTGCAGAGGGTGGAAACATGAAAGCAAGCCTTTTGACTGACAGCATCCTACTTGTGAAACACTCTCTCCCAGAAGGCATGCCTGGCACCAACGCTATGTATTTTCAGGCACCAGACAAAAACATCTCTTTGAACCCAGGCTTTAGCCCCTTAATTTGGAGAGTATCAGCTATCTGTGGCTTCTTTTAGTGGGGTGGGGTGTTTGAGACCTATATATGGATGTGTTTTTAGGTTCTCATTCTGTTTGGGTTCCTAATACAGTGGTACCTTGGGTTACGAACTTAATTCGTTCCAGAAGTCCGTTCTTAACCCGAAACCATTCTTAACCTGAGGTGCGCTTTCGCTAATGGGGCCTCCCACTGCTGCCAGCGCGTGATTTCCATTCTCATCCTGGGGCAAAGTTCGCAACCCGAGGTACTATTTCTGGGTTAGTGGAGTTTGTAACCCAAAGTGTTTGTAACCTGAAGTGTTTGTGACCCGAGGTACCACTGTATCCGGTTTTAATGTTTGTACCATTTTTGCAAGTTGCTTCGAGTCACCTTTGTGGGGAAAGTGGCTAATGAAAGCAAACAACAACAGTGCGGGATGCTGGGAGCTGTACTCTAAACCTCCAGAGGGACCAGGGTGGAGAAGGATGGCAAAAGACAATCAAGCCAAGCAAATGCTTGTGTCTAGAATTGCCAATCTAGGTGTAAAATAAAAATGAAGCAAATGGTACAGTAAAATACTCAAGGATTTCAGATGGGCAATAAATAAATAAATAAAAAGGAAAGATGACAGGCGGGCAGTTTAGAGATAAAACGAGTCTCTAACTGTACCAAAATATTCCAAGCGCGCGCAGACACACACACACCCCCGAGAAAAGAAAACCAACACATTCAGACAATTTACACAGACAATTCCTTTCAAATCTGAATCCTCTGTAAAATCTGTGGTGTATTAATACCATGAAAAGGTACAAAAGGAAAGTAATTAGATAATGCAAGATACGTAGCCTTGAAGATTATCTTCAGCAGCAACAACAAAAACCTGTTTCCTAGACAATAGATCGGTTTATTGACCTGTATCAGAATCTGACAAGCAGCACCTCAGGAAAATATTGGCATATTATGGGAGGTTTACTTACAATAGAACCTTCCCCTAGTGCTGCCCCCTGACTCCACTGCCAAGAGGTTTCCGCTGATAAAAAGATCTTATGCAGCAACTGAATTCATTAAAGTATTGGCTGAATCAGTGGTAGGGAGACTGGAAAGATATATACCCTACCCTGCCACAGAAATCTAGATGCCATTGTACTACAGAAGCCTTACCCAACCTGGGGTTCTCCAGATGTTTTGGGCTATAACTCTCATCAGCCCCCACCAGCAGTCTGGCTTACAGAAATTCCGCTCAATCAAAAGAATTCAGCAGACCATGCTACTTACTTAAGATCAGCATTGCCTTGCAAAATTTAAGAACATTTCTACTATAAATCAGATTTTCAAAATAAATAAATTTGGACCACCAAATGGAAATTGAAATCAGATTTTTTTTATATAAAAAAATGAAGTTGGATCACTGAATGCAAACTGGCTGCCCATGACTGCTTTTTCTTTTCTAAACCAGGGGAGGGGAGGTGCAATCCGGACTGGGACTGTAGCGGAAGCAAAGTGTTGGCATCCCCTCCCACCAGCCCTGGTCCAGATTAGCTAGGCCTCCCTCTCTGCCTAGGGCCAGTCATGTGGTTGATGCAGGGCCAGATTTAGGTTTGATGAGGCCTTTGGCTACTGAAGGTAATGGGGCCCTTTATATGCCCAGCTGCCCTTTGTCAACAACAAACTGTCACTGTTTTTGGTGTTGAATGTATGCATATGGTAATTTATGGACCCAATAGGTATCTAAAGCCATTTGCACATGTTGCCATGCAACCAGTCCATGCAGAATGTAGGCACCCTATATATAGAAATGAGCAAACCAGTGAGTTATCTTATATTTTGGAAATGTACATCCAGTTCCCCCCCTTTAAATTTCTCTGGGGGCCCCAAGAGAGTAGGGTCCTAAGCTATAGCTTGTTTAGCTTATACGTAAATCCGGCCCTGGGATGCCATGCCCAGATTGGCCCATGAGAAGCAAGGACGAATGGAGAATGCCTGGCATGCTTTCCACTGCCAGAATCTAAGACATCCCAGCAAGCTAATCCCTACTAGCAGCAAGGGGGGAGCTGTAACTGGGTTGCACAGTTGCATGAATCCAGCATCTGCATATCCTCCGATGTGCACGCATGAGTTCTCAGCACATTAGGTTCCTATGTCAGGGCTACATGATGCACCTCCCACATCTGTGACTCTCTGTCCACCTCATTCTCCATGGCTGAGCAGAGGAGACAGGGAAGTGCATAGATACTGTAGGTGCACCCAGACCTCATGTTCCTCTTTACGACCCTTGCCTGGTTCATGTCCACAGGTGTCTTGGAGGAAAGGAGGAGGCGATGCCAAATGCTGCTTCTGCGGACTGAATCAAGCCCATGATGTTTCCCCTAATAAGGTTTCTCTCCGGCCGCATTTGTTCCGACATACCTGATGCTGTTCCACAGCAAAGCGGTACCCACCAAGCCGAAGAGAAGACGCTGGTGATCACATCTGGTGGGAACAAGGTGATGTTTCTCTGAATTTGTAGCAAGTTTAATACTAGAGCAAGAAAGACACCAATTAAAAACAAGACTATCCCGCGGATCATCAAGTTCAGGCTGTGGCTGGTCACCGAGGAAATGTACGGACCGCACTTCTTTGGGATGGATGGCTGCGTATCATCGTCATCTGCCATGGCCGCCTGTACTTACAGCAAAATGCAACGCATATGTTGGGAGAGAAGGGAGGATGACCAAGAAGCTTGAAGCAATACTATTTTTCTTAATTCAGGGTATACTCCAAATCCTGTGCAAAACAAAACAAACAAACAATATAATTATGGAATGCACTCATATATAATCTTTGAAGAAGGCTGCTGCAGCATGGCATTAACTCACGAGGACTTCTACTAGCCAATTTCTGCAGCTTTCAATCCTTGTGCACCTTTGGAGAGCTACTGTACAGGGAATAAGTGGCCGGTGGATTCAACCCATTCCAAAGATGCTTCTGAGTAGAAAACAAGCACAGCCGCTCTTGGTGCGTGTCTCAGCTGCCCACTAAAATACAGAGGCATCAGGTTCTGCAATGAATGCACACTAATGTGTGTGAGCAAGAGAGGCTTTTCTGTCCCTATTCACAGTGGGGAGGACTGGGTTAAAAGAGCACTTTGGCAATGTGGCTACTCACATGGGAATAAGTCCATAGGTGCCTACTGCTCAACTGAAAATATAGGTTCTGCTAAAAAAAAAATAAGTTGCTGATATAAAAATAAATGTAGCATCACCTTAAAACACGCATAAGGAGGTTCTTTTCTATATGAAAAAATCAACACCCAGATATTCAGCGTAATTGGCAAGAATTCCCAGCTTTCATTTATTTTAGTACAATAAAATTCTACTCCTCATTTGTGAATAAAAGCATTAAATCCTGGGGTTGTATGCATCCAGATTTTATTCAGAGTAGACCTATTGACACCCATGGACCTAACTTACCCATGCTCATTTATTTCAATGGGTCTACTCTATGTAAGACTTAGTTGAGTAACACCCATAACCACCATCTGAATAGAAAGTTGCGGAAAACAAAATGGAAATGAAATGATTTTTACTAAACTTTCTGGTTCATCATCACTGCTTCAGGAATTATTTACCATATTTTTCGCTCTATAAGATGCACCAGACCACAAGACACACCTAGTTTTTGGAGGAGGAAAACAAGAAAAAAATATTCTGAATCTCAGAAGCCAGAACAGCAAGAGGGATCGCTGCACAGTGAAAGCACCAATCCCTCTTGCTGTTCTGGCTTCTGGGATAGCTGCGCAGCCTGCATTTGCTCCATAAGACACACTTACTTTTTAGGAGGGAAAAAGTGAGCCTTATAGAGCATAAAATACGGTAATCTTGACAAAACTGATACTAGGACTTTTGGTCTCTATTGCTGAAAGATTCAAGGCCCATCTCCCCAAAAGCTGAGAACTAAACATGGAATATCATAGGCAGCCAAACACTCATGGGGTAATGGTGAATCACCGAAGTAGCATAGCCTGTTTTCTTTTCTTTTGTTTTCCTTTTAGCCAAAGCCTGGCACACATCATGTTACCACAAACTTAAACATACCAAGTCGATGTGGCAACCTCCCAAAGAGGTGATTCCACAAACTGCTGTGATAATAAGTGATTAGCGATTGCATAATAAACTCCAGAGCCTAGCTTTAAGTTGAACTTATCAGGAATAGAATCAGAGTAGCTGCAGATAGTATAATGGCTAGGGCGTTGCTTTGATGAGGAAAGAAGACGCAGCAGTTTGACTCCTTAGAAGTCAATGGAATTATCCTTGTGTGCCTGATGATTGAATGATGACAACTTCAGTAATTGACTTGGTTAGATCAATATGCAAACAAAAGAATGGAAACACACCCAAGCATTATTAGGTAGTACCGGAAGTAGGAAGAAAGTATTGGTAGGCAGGGTCTGGTGTACTTTACTACAAGATTTAGACCTGAATAGCTCAGCTGGTTAAAGCATGGTGCTGATACAGTGGTACCTCAGGTTAAGTACTTAATTCGTTCCGGAGGTCCGTTCTTAACCTGAAACTGTTCTTAACCTGAAGCACCACTTTAGTTAATGGGGCCTCCCGCCGCTGCCGTGTCGCCGGAGCACGATTTCAGTTCTCATCCTGAAGCAAAGTTCTTAACCTGAAGCACTATTTCTGGGTTAGCGGAGTCTGTAACCTGAAGCGTATGTAACCTGAAGTGTATGTAACCCGAGGTACCACTGTAATTACATGGTTGTAGGTTCGATCCCCGTATGGGACAGCTGCATATTACTGCATTGCTGGGGTTGGACTAGGTGATCGTCAGGGTCCATTCCAACTCTGAAATTCCATGGTTCTGTGATTTCTAGAAGAGGTGCTTTTCATAGAATTGTAGCGTTAGAAGTGGACCTCGAGGGCCATCTAGTCCAACCCCTGAAGTGAAGGAATCTTTCGCCCAATGTGGGGCTCAAGCCCCTTACCCTGAGATTAGGAATCTCAGGCTCTACCAACTGAGCCATTTCTGGTGTTGCTGTGTGCCTCTCCTCTCCCCACAAAAACATCATTCAGTAAAGGGACCTTTAAAGGTGTTCTCAATTTCTGAAACAGGTTTTATTAAGACACAAAGTGCTACGGTCAGCTGAGCTCAAGGGGTGCTTGCACAACAGTTCTTCACACACTTAGCCCCCTGCCAGAAGAGCAGAACATGCAGAGAAAATGACTAAGGTACGCTTTGAAATCAGAAACCTGGCTGGGCAAACTTGGGTAACTCCAAAGCTGGTGCTCTGTGTGGTAGAAGAGAAAAAGGGAGCCTTTCAGCGAGTGTGCATGTATACCTGAAGCACTTCATAGGAATAGGAGAGCTGTCTTCCCGGATCAGACTAAAGAGATATCAATTCTAACATCCTATTTCCAACAGGAGCCAGCTAGGTGCTGACAAGCAGGACAGGGAATGAAACAGTCAACCCAACCCTTTGGTGCTCAGAATTATTATGTTATTATTGCTTATTTCATCTATGAGTTGCTTCCCACGAGGCATCCCAAAGTGATTCACAGTATAATAAAAACTTATATAAAATAGCTACATAGATAAAAAACAAATGAACACATATATTTTAAAACAACAGCAGCACGTGAAAGTTTTAAATCTGATACAGAGGTAAAGATCTCTATTTTGAAGGCTTCCTGAAACAGGAATGTCTTTAGCACTCACTGAATGACAACAGGGGAGTTGCCTCTCTGATATGTAGCAGACATAGATATGTTCCAAAGGGGAGATGCTACCACCCTAATTCTGGCCCAGTTCTGAAATGAACCTCTTTGATAGGGTGGTACCTCCATGGAAGGGCACAGTGATCAGTTGGTTACGTAGGGGATGACTCAATGTTTAAGTTATCCTTGTTTAGATAGCATCGTTCAGAAAACAGAACTCGCTGTGTAGGTGGTGTCTTTAGCTCCATGGTGAGGTGTGCTGCATGTACAGGCAGATCTTTCAAGTTTTTGCAGAGTTTCCAAGCTTAACTCCATTCAATGGTTTGCTTTGCTCGGAAAAGCAGAAGTCACCCACAGAAGCTTCAGCCGAGCCACACAATCAACTCTTACTCTGAACTCACAACCTAAGCCTTCAAAAAGCATTTCTTCTTGTGCCCTTTTCTACATCTTGCCCCCAGTGTCTTAGCCATCTGCCTTCCCTCAAGGCTTTTCATCCAACTCACCACAAACTCTTCAAAATCCAAAATATTACCACCAAAAGCTGGACCGCTGAAAGCATGGGTGCTGTGTTGACAATTGATGCATTCTTTCAGAACCTGCACACTAGTTGTGGGCAAAGATCCAGCACCACCTATTGCTTCCCACCTGCGTATCTGGTGCAAAGGGATCCCAAAGCATTCCTAATAATAATAATAATAATAATAATAATAATAATAATAATAATAATAATTTTTTATTTATACCTGCCCTTCCCGGTTCAGAAAACTGGGCTCAGGGTGGCTAACAACAAACTGAAAACACTTAATTGATGCAACAAAAAACAGCATAAAATACAGTATAAAACGTGAATGACAATAAATTCAGAATTCAAAAATTAATTTAGGGGGGAAATCCATCCAATAAACATTAGATGATCACTAGGACTAGCTGGCTAAATTAGTCCTATTTGGGCCAGCGAGGAGACCAGGGGAGAATTAGCTGTGGGATCCCAGAACAGGTAATCTTCATAAAAAGGGGAGGGGGAGGGAAGGAAGGGGAATAGATCAGGCTGAGTTCAAATTGAAAGCCAGGCGCCGTCTTACAGGCCCTGCAGAAGGAAGTTAAATCCTGCAGGGCCCTGGTCTCATGGGACAGAGCATTCCACCAAGTCGGAGCCATCACTGAGAAGTCCCTGGCCCTGGTGGAGGATAATCTGACTTCCTTAGGGCCCGGGACCTCTAAACTATGATTATTCATGGACCTTAAGGTCCTCTGCGGGGCATAACAGGAAAGGCGGTCCCATAAATATGAGGGCTGTACAGAACCTTGCTAGACTACCTTTGTGGAAGTGGGTTGAAAAGTGATTGCAACTTCCTTATTTTTTACTATGCTCAGTTGGCAATTTGTTGGGTGCAGAAGTGCAGGCCAGCAGCAGTACTCCACATCTGCAGGCAGTTCTGTCTGCTCCGAGAATCTGCTGAATAAGAGGTGGCGTAGAAGAAACACGAAGTCTCTTGCTGCTACATCTCCTCCACTTGCTTATGAATAAGCGCTATCAAAAGATGCAAACGATTGGCAGCTTCAGAATGTGCAAAACAACGCTTCTGGGGGAGGGTTTTCCCCTCCCTTTAACGTTCCAGGTGACTAAGCTGTCAGTCAAAATACTTGTTATACACGAATGTGAGACCGGATCCATGTAGAACAAGATATTTGATTGACAGGTTGGAAAAAGAGGTGTCTGAAAAAGGAATTCTGCCAGTCTGATCCAGAGGGTGTGTAGGGAGAGCTGGTGAGGAATGTGGAATTTTCTTGAGTACAGTACTTGATGTAGAAGGCATAGAAGTATGCCTTAGTTATGTGATCATATGGGTGGTTGTTTTTGCTTTGTTTTGAAGGCTGATTTCCCCACTTCCAACTCTGCAATTTATGCAGCCTAAGCTTTCCTTTGGTCCAGAATGACCTTGTCATAACATTCTTTGCTCTGGTGACCATCAGGTCTCACTTTTGGTTAATTGCCATCTCTGTGCAGACTTCCTACAGTAGTTCCCTATCGTTTGCAGTTCTCTTCACAGTTCAACAGTCAAGTTGCCTACTGATCTAGGCAACTGCAGGTACATTACAGTGTTTTGCTACAAAGCAGGAAATAGAGTTTTCAGACTCTACTATTGGGTTTTGGAAGGTCCTCTAATGTTTGAAACCTGCGTCCAGAACCTCGTTCTGGGTTTGTAGTCAAGACATCAAGCACAGTTCTGAGACCAAATAAAAAAAAATCCTTCCAGTAGCACCTTAGAGACCAACTATGTTTGTTATTGGTATGAGCTTTCATGTGCATGTACACTTCTTGTATCTAAAGAAGTGTGCATGCACACGAAAGCTCACACCAATAACAAACATAGTTGGTCTTTAAGGTGCTACTCGAAGGAATTTTTTATTTTGTTTCGACTACAGCAGACCAACACAGCTACCTACTTGTAACTAGTTCTGGGACCATGTGTCAATGACATAAATCAGTGGGCAATGCCTTGGTCTGACAGCACTGTCCCCAATATAGATAGAAAAATACCACAAAACAGCTATAAAATACAAAGTTTTTTTAAAAGATCCAAGGGCAGCTACAACATCAGTCCCAAAAAAAATTAAAACACCAAATCAGTTAAAATTAATTCAAATATGTTTGCAAGGCAGCTTGCAGGCCAGAGGCCTATATAAATAAAAATGTTTTTTGCCTGCTCCTCCTCAACTGAAAGCTAAGCCAAGTGTTCATTCCCCACCAACAATTTTTTGTAAATCCCCTAAAGCAGACATGACAAGGCCGTCAGTCATTTTTCAGTTCTTTTACATATAAAATGGAACGGTCTTACATTTGACGGGGGATAGGGGACACAATAAAGTATTTACAACAGTTCAAGAGATTTCTGTGTGAAGACTAGTGTCCAGACAAGACCTTTTGTGGCTGCATGTGGGGTCCTGTTTTCTGTGATGCCCACCTCCTTACCAACTCTCAACTTGCCACTGTGCTAGGTATAATCACCCTCACATAAGAGTTATCTTCTGATCTGGTCCTCTCCATAATGCCAGCAAGAAGTATTCTTCTATTTTGTGTGAGTAGCCTACATGCCAGGGCCCTATATAAAAGCAGGCCATCAGATAACGGAATGTGATGCAGAGGAAGAGCTCTCATCACAGAGAATGGCTGGCTAAGCAGCAGCACATACGGCACCATGAAAGTGCAACTAGTAAAAGGTGCAGAGCAAGGAGGGAAAAGAGGGCTTGGATGCACTTGCAGAGATCCTCTCCACATGCATATGGAAGGTTTTATGGACCAGGGAAGGGCAAATTTGTCTATTTCCTGCCTGGGTTAATTTTGCACATGTTCATTCACAAACTCATTCCTGCTTTAAAATGCTATTTGCTTTGAAACAATCTGCCAAACGTATTTGTATTAATTTAACATATTTTATCTCAGTGTGTGCATTTCTAAACATGTTTTATCCTAAAATAACTCATTTGGTTTGTTGTTGTTGAGCCAAGAACTACATCACAAAATTTGGAGAAATACAAACTCCAAAGGATAATTAGTCCAATCTGCAAGGAAATATAGATCAGGCTAGTTCAGGGGACGCAGGTGGCGCTAAAGGTTAAAGCCTCAGCGCCTAGGACTTGCCGATCGAAAGGTCGGCGGTTCGAATCCCTGCGGCGGGGTGCGCTCCCGCTGCTCGGTCCCAGCGCCTGCCAACCTAGCAGTTCGAAAGCACCTCTGGGTGCAAGTAGATAAATAGGGACCGCTTACCGGCGGGAAGGTAAACGGCGTTTCCGTGTGCGGCTCTGGCTCGCCAGAGCAGCGATGTCACGCTGGCCACGTGACCCGGAAGTGTCTCCGGACAGCGCTGGCCCCTGGCCTCTTAAGTGAGATGGGCGCACAACCCCAGAGTCTGTCAAGACTGGCCCGTACGGGCAGGGGTACCTTTACCTTTACCTTTACCTAGTTCACACTGGAATTCACAGAAACTGAATTGTAGCTGCACCCCGAGATACCTTTAATTTATAAATCACTTTCTCAAAAATGAGACTAAAGGCAACTCAACTATTAACTATTACAGTACTTAACTATATTAACTCTTCTTGAGCAATGCACTAGTATCGCACAAATTTATGGTTGAGTAGCACATAAAGCAAGGTAAGAAAAGATTTCCTGCATTGAAGCAACTCTTGCAAAGCTCCCTTGCAAAGGTATTGCACCATCAGTGGCCTTGAAAAACGAAGGCATTTTCAAAATAAATACTCAGTCTGGAATGCAGAATACTATAATACATGTTTACAAATTATTCCTTGGCACAAAACTGGAAGCAAGAAGAATTACCAACGAAAGAAGAATGGAGGATGAAATTGATGGACTATGCAGAATTAGATAAACTAACAGGAAGGATTCGAAACCTGCAGGACCAGAGATTCTCAGAAGACTGGAGTAAATTTATGGATTATTTGAAAAGTAATTGTGATGAACAGATTACGCTAGTAGGTTTGCAAGAAGTTTTGTAAGGTGAATTATTTGAAACATTGCAAAAAAGATAATGAGGAGAATTATTAGTTAAAGATAATTAAAGGTAATATGAAATTAAGAAATGCATAATAAGTGATAAGAACGGAAAATCATCAGAGGTGTTGACGGAAGTCCAAAAAATATTGTATAAAATGTGAAGTTCTGTTGTATGAATGTTAATTAAAATGTTAAAAACTAATTAAAAAATACATTAAAAAACCCAAATTATTCCAAATTATTCTGAAACGATGGGGAGCAAATCAAATCAAATCAAATATCTTTAATACGGTCAATGACCAGAAAACAGTTTGTAAAAATATGACATTATAAGTAGTATTGAGCTACAGATAACAATAAAAATATAGCCAATTCACAGAATTGGTGCTTATATTTATGACCAAGTTTCGGCTTTTAAGGTTTTAAAATTCAATTCAAATGTCACTACTGTTTATTATCGTTGCTTCGATGTTTACAATTTAAACTCCGTTGCTGACATCACTGCTCGTCTTACTCTTGTTGCAATGTAACAGTACTTTGCCACAGGCCTGTTGATTTCGGTCTCTTTGTCAGCTAAGAGGTGTCTAATATAGGTGTCGTCTGTACTACGAGGTATTTTCCTTAAAATCGGCTCGATCAGCTCTTTTCTTGAGTCTCGATATAATGGGGAGCAAATATCCTAAATGACAAGATACCTATATAGCAGATTTCCTATTGATTTTAAATGAAATGATTTTAAATTGCATTCTGTATGAACAACACACAAACCTCCTTTGTACAGTACCACAATAACTAGACTCACAAATATGAGTCCGCTTATTTTTGTTTGGCTTGTTATTTCAACCATTATTTGTGGCTGCCATGCCAGGAAGCACTATGCAAGGTGTTTTCTCTTCCTGGTGAGGTTTGCTAGGGCCTTTGGGAAGGAGCCTAGTGACTATCTTGTTCTCAGTGTACATTACAGGGGCACTGCAAGCAGATTTAGTGGATCCCATTTATACAGCCATTGACCACATAATAGCAGATTCAAAACAAATGCACAGATCGACTTGGATGGACAGCTATCTGTAGGTAAACACTTCAATGAAATTGCCGTTACCATGCTTCTACAACCTCTCAAGAAAGTTGGTGATGGTACAACTCAGTTTGGTGAGTTCCAGAGAGGACACATAGCCATGTGGTAGCTTACCTCACGTGGTTCCATCTATAGTCACCTAGTAAGGCATGGTTGGAACGCAAGAGACATAGTGATGGACAAACAGAAAGTGCCTAACACTGCAGGCCAACCCAGAGACAGGAACAATCTACATACACGCAGGAAGGACTTGAAGATATTTCTACTGCCGCTGGTGATGCAGATTGACGTTTCTTTTAAATCCCTTGAGTTAATAAAAAATACGAACAAACTCTCCCCCACCTCACTTTATTCTTAGATAGAATTGATAAGAGCTTGATATAAACCTTGTATATATCTTCAAAATCCTTGAAGAAATGACACTAGAATAAGTGTGTGTGTTTGGGCGGGGGGTGAAGATACCTTTTCAAAAAGCAGAAAATTTTTTGCATCAAAAAACCAGAAAACAAAGAAAGCGCCTGAATACTAAAACCCACACTACATCCACTCCCTGTTTTGCCTTCTGTGACGTAGTCAGTGACCTGATGAAGTGTATTGTCCTAAAGGGATGACGTCTACTGCAGGATGCAATCTGGTGGACATTGTGTTGCGGTTAGCTGGGAGCACTGAGCTAGGACCAGGTTCCAACCTCCTCTCAGACATGGACTTCACTGGGTGGGGACGGGATGAAATTTGGGCAGGCAGGGGAAGATTGGCAAAACGACATAATTTCGCCTTGCGCTTCCTTTTATGCGATATAAATACAAACAGCAGGCAAGAAGAAACCTTCATTCCTGGCTTTGATGTAGACAAGCTACCGGTACTTCCTGAACCGGATGGTCTTTGAACCAGCCAATTTGGGCTGTCCCAAGTTCAGGTTTGGCTGGTTAGAGGAAGAGGTGTCGGGCTGTGTGTGTGTCTGGAAAGAGGACAGGTTCCCTGCGCCTTGCCTTGACTCTCGACCTGGCGATTCAGCTGCTTGCAGGGGGTTGGACTAGATGACCTTTGGGGGTCCCCCCTCCCAACCCTACAACTCTCTCTACGAAAACATGTGTCGTTCTCTCCGGCTTGACAGGAGGGCAAGGAGCAGCAAGCACCCTTTACAAAAGTAGCGCTGTCTAGACGGGGGGTGCCATGAGAATCACCCCTAAGGCTGACTGTCCGTCTGTCTGTCTGTCTGTCTCCCTCTGACTGGCAGGCGTCAGGAGCCCCTCAACTCCGTCACCATAAACCAGGAGAGGCAGGAGGGGCGCGGGGAAGGCTCTACAGCTGCCTATTAGGTATAGCTAGACATAGACATATAGATACATGGGAGCCCCCCGCCCCCTCTGCTGCCGCTGCTGCTGTTTCCCCTCCGAAGCGCCCTCCCCGCTCGCCGGCTGCAGCCCCGCCGCGGCCGAGTCCCGCTCCCTCTCCGCCCGCCCCGCCGCAGGCACGCCGAGCTCTCTACTCACTCTGCCTCCGCCATCTTCTCCCTCCCCTGCCTGCTTGCTAGTCTCCGCCTCCCGCGTCTTCTCTAACCCGGCCTTGCCGACGACGACGACGACACCTGACTCGGGGCAAAGCCGCTTCCGCCGAGCCGCGGAGGCTGCAGGGAAGTCCGGCGCCCGAGAGGCCGCGCCGGGACCGGGAGACCGGGCAGCGGGGTGGTGGGTGCTGCCGGCTGCCTCCCAGACTGGCGACGAGAAGTGGGGGGGCGCCTCACAATATGCAAGGATTGAGCTTTGTGCGCTTCCTAATAAATTTGGGTTGCGGCTTGGTTTGCTTGCTTGAGCGGGGAGAGAAGAAATTCCAGTCAACTCTTCCATCATCATCATCATTATTATTAGTCAGATATGCTTCAAACCAAGTCGGAAAGAGGGGTTGTTTCTGCGTTTGGGTCCTGTCGCATTTTCTGAGCCATGCCTACACTGCAAATTTAAATTGCTGCGCAGGGAAATAGCGGGTTAGATTTATAACTGGTCGTCTGTTTTCAGACTTAAGTGTTTGCTATTCTGTGTATATTTTAACCTGGATTTGGATGCAACAGAATACGCTCCTTTGCGCATAGTGATCTATCGTTGGACCATTAATTGTTTGCTAAAAGTAAAAGTTAGCAATGGTATCTATATTTAAAACTGAATGATTATTGCACCCAAAGCTAACAGCAGTGCTGTAGCCAGCTATTTCCCCCCCCCCTTTTTTTTTCCTCCTTGGAATTGCTGCTTGGCCAGCTGTTGTTAAAACTCCTAAGGGCCCTGCCTGGAAAAATGAAATAAAATAGCAAGCTTAAAATGTTTATAATAAAATAAAAATAGAAATCAAAGTAAGTTGTATAATGTGACACAAAACTGCATTGTGCTGTATTTTTAAATTCATCAGAATAATAAAGAGCAACTACCAATTGGATAATTGTTCTCCATTACTTGTGCAGCTCTTTACACATGGAAAGAAACTTTACAGTTTATTTACAATATTATCCACCCCAAGAACAACTGTTCAGTATTCCCCCTAGGGCTGTAGGTTTAATTGATTGACAAATTAAATCCATTTAAAGAAATCTGTCAAGCAAAAACAATTACCAGTGGATGCCTACAATAGTGAAGATTGGTTATTTATGGTTCTGGCTACTACTGTATTTCATTTGACCTGTCTGTAGATTTATTGCAGGATAAGAGAATTCCTTTCCTAAGGTGGAGTGACCTTTTCTGGTGAAGATAAGCTTTCTTGCACATCACTCCTGCCTGAGGCTAGAGAATCTCACACATGTACTGTAATAAGTACACCTCAGAATCTTAATTCAGGAGATGTGTGCCTTTTCCAGGTACTGCTACTATTTGATTGCTTAACTGAGTGGAGTTATAGTGGAACAGTTGTCTCGGAGCCCGTTCCCGGATGTGATCTTACACAGTTCCACAAATTTGTGTAAGAAGGAAGCGTGTATCAAGGATGGGACACTGTATGGATTGCACCAAGAAGAAGTGACTCTTGCCACTGCAAGTACATGTGAATTCTGCCACAGACACCAGGACAAATAGGGCTGCCATATTTCCCCCTGCATGAAACTCTTTGCCTCATAACATGCCAAAACCAACAGGTGCAACTTATTCTAGATTGTGATGGATTGCTGGAAAATACTTGTGGTGAATTTTGCCTGTGTTGCATTTATTCAAGTAAAATAGATGACAGCCTTACAAGTGTGAACAGCTTTTGTGAGAGTGTGGCTGGAGTAGATTTGGCACAGTTGGGTGTCATTCATCAGAGGGGCAGGCCATTGGCTGAGATGCAACAGGTCTAAGGGTCAGGAGATCAAACTGAGCCAAGTTTAGGTAGCAGGTTCAAGGAACACAGTCAAACCCAGGAGATAGCAATAGAGCCTGCAGCAGCAGTCAGGCATCAAAACAGTAGGGTGGCAATGGTAACCACCCTCATAGGCCTGTAGATTGCTGCAGTGACATGCCCACTGTGGCACAATGCAAGTATTTTAACACTTCAGTGCTAGCTGCTTCCCTAATGGCTTTATAGCCCTCAATTCTTCAGTAAACTAGGGGGTTCGGGCTCCCTGGCACACAGGGACAAGTCATGAAGCAAGACACACTTGCAAAGGTGACCTAGCCATAGCTACCTGACTTTTGAGCAGGTCATTTTATCTGTCAGTGACAAAATAATAAATTTATATTTTCTGCCAGATTTTTAGACTGCCCTTCCACCATAGATAGTGACCTTATCACAATTTCCAACATAAAACAGATCCTATTTAACAGAAAAGAACCGTAAGACTACTTCAGCCTGATCATTAGTAAAATGCAGCAGTGCAGATAACCCCCAAAACGTTAAACCACATTTACTAATTTCCTCCAAAGGCTTGCAAGAGCAAAGTTTTCCTGGTTACGCAACAGACTTTGGTAAAGGGGGTACACTTGAGGCCCTTTGAAGTAGTCTATGTGAAATAACAGAATATAGTGTTTGGGGCAAGGGAGTTGAGTTTGAGTGAGGGCACAGAAAATAGCAATGTGTTGATCTGGGTGGGGGGTGGGACGGTGACATTTCCACTGAAGCAGCATAGCACATTGACACAGAAGAACAACAAGTTAGTCTTTTTACACAGGCCACAGAATAAATAAAAGAAATGAAGGCAATAGTGGATTCGTTCCTGGGAAATTTGTTTCTCGGTAAAGTAAACAAGATAACAAAAAGTTAGGTTAACATTAGGCAAGATGAGTGCCACACTGTATATTTGCAGGGACGTCAGAGTGGTTCTGCCTTCAACTCTACATGAGATTGCTGTAGCAAGATTTCTACCTTTCTGTGGGATTATCCTTGGTAGCAGAGTAGTACATAAAAGACAATGGGAGGTCTTCAGTGCCTCAAGAGTTCTGCTTCTAAGGGCATTAGTGTGGGAGTATCTGATTGCATTTGGGGGCCTCCTGCATACTCCTTCTCAACAGCCTGTCGGTCCCTTTCGGAGTGGGCCAGCTTCATTTGTACAAACTCTCACAGCTTATTTGCCATTGAAATTAGCTTCAGTTCAGCCCTCCTAAGACAATGTTTCAAAATTGGTAGGGGAATGGGGTTGCTTGCGCTATCCTCACTCCCAACCTCCACGTGTTCAGATGAAAATCTGCGTGAAGCAGTGTTCTTCAGCATTGGAGTTCCCACAGGCTGTTGGGACTCCAGGGACGATGGAAGTTGTAGTTAACAATATCTGAGGAGGACCTAAGGTTGAAAACCAGTGGCATAGACAGCTGGCAGGGTTGGCCCAATGGCCCAAGACATTTAGCTACCCGAGATGAAGGTATGTAGTTGACTAGACCGCAGTAGGAGACACAAGAGCACTCAAATTTAAGTAGGAGAAACCTAGCTCTAGATTTGCATTGTGGAATAATCAAAACGTGAAATCTACTATTTGTCTTCATCATACTTCATTGGGTATTGCATCATAATTCTAAAAAGCATTTGTATGGTGTCAGTCAGGCTTAAAAAGGGTCCCCAGGCAGTTTACAATATTAGAATAGTGTTACAATTAAAACCCATAAAACTTCAAAGCAAGCCAATAAAATGACTTCACATGCAGGTAAGAATTAAAATGCAGCAAACACTTGGCAGAATAAAAATGGCAGGTTACAACAGTCCTAACCCCACCAATCTGCTGGCTGCAGGAGGTTAAGACTGAGCAGAGGCACCTCTGGCAGCAGAGGAGGATGCCTACAGATGCCTACAGATATCTCTATGGGCCTAACGATACCACTGATGTGGGACATTCCAGGGTGGAATGGAGGCCCTTTCATTTATCGGGAATGGGCTCCCCCTGTACACCAGCCCAGAGGTGGCACAACTATTTCTTCCCTTACTAGAACGGGGGGGGGACGGGGACGCCCAGTGCACACACACTTCCATTGCCTCCCCACCATGACCTGATGTGGCTTTAGAAGTGACTACCTGCCACTTCACACATGCACATACTGAGGATTGCACTGATAAGCTACAATCCAATATATGTTTACCTGGGACTGATGGAATTTATTGGCACTTCTGAATAGACATGTATAATAGAACTGCACTGTTAACCTCCACCCCACCCCACCGGGGGGAAATCGCCAATGAAGGTGTCAGTCTAACCTCCCTCGAAAGGCGCTATCAGTATGAACATTTTTACTTTTAGCCTATAATTAAATATACTGTATGCTGTAAAGCCACACAATTATTAAAATATCCTTGTTCCTTTGAATAGCACAGTTTGAATATGTCCTTCCTGCTGGATATTCAGAATTTGGCATGCAACATTGGGTGGGGGGCGGGAATGCAAGTGTTGCTTGTTTAAAAGCAGCTCTTGTAAACATTCAGCCTTTTAATTGCTGCCAAATCTTAAAGGAAACTATAAGAACCAGAATAGCTGTACCAATGCGTATGCAAAAGGGTTGTAATCAAAGCTGGTAATGTCCAGCGTGTAGGAACATGGTTGTGCATAAAGGGAGACAGCACACGGCTAACAGTTCCAGCAAGTCGGCAAGAGTGCAGCCTACAAGAGATAAGTCATATAAAATTGGTTTTTCAACGAGGCTGACATGTTAGAGAGTAAAGATAAAGAAACAGCTGTAGCATCAAATCATCAGCTCACATCGCCAGCTATAGAGGTAGAATACACAATTTGAGTTGCATTGACTTATTTTATCATTTATGAAAGATTACCGGATAGTCAGCTGGAAAGACGAGAGTTCTTTGTTTATCTGTAGGCCAGGCATTAGTCATGCACAGCTCACCCTTTTCTGATCATATTTGGAATCCTCTCAAATCCACACCCATTAATTTTTATTGTTAGTTTGTCTTGCTACTTACATCCTGCCTTTTGATAGATAGATAGATAGATGATAGATAGATAGATGATAGATAGATAGATAGATAGATAGATAGATAGATAGATAGATATAGATAGATAGATATCAGGAAGCATAGGCAGGTTATTTGCACAGGTTTAGCTGATGAATAAACACGGCCAGCCAAAGATATTCTTGGCACCCCTCCCCATCAGGAAAAAAAGGGGTGAGTAATGATCTACATTCGGGACGCAGGTGGCGCTGTGGGTTAAAGCCTCAGCGCCTAGGACTTGCCGATCGAAAGGTCGGCGGTTTGAATCCCTGCGGCGGGGTGCGCTCCCGCTGCTCGGTCCCAGCGCCTGCCAACCTAGCAGTTCGAAAGCACCTCCGGGTGCAAGTAGATAAATAGGGACCGCTTACCAGCGGGAAGGTAAACGGCGTTTCCGTGTGCGGCTCTGGCTCGCCAGATGCAGCTTTGTCACACTGGCCACGTGACCCGGAAGTGTCTCCGGACAGCGCTGGCCCCTGGCCTCTTAAGTGAGATGGGCGCACAACCCCAGAGTCTGTCAAGACTGGCCCGAACGGGCAGGGGTACCTTTACCTTTACCTAATGATCTACATTGGGAACTAGTGGGGAATAAAGATCTACATTGGGATCTACTGCCTGTGGTTCCTGCCATCTGAGGCAGCTTGCCTCACGGGTGGGATGGGACTGTGAATAAACATGCACCTGGCTTGGCCCACACCTCCCTAATCACAAAGAAATGTGTTAATGGGGCCCTCAGAGGTTCGGAGACACGGTGACCCAGGAGAGGACATTCTTTCTGGTAACCCTAAATTGTGGAATTCACTGTCCACAGTGGTGTTTCTTGTGTTTTTAATATTCTGTTAGGAGCCATTGAGAGTGCTTGGGGCAACCCAATCACATACGATAAGATATCTTTATTATCATTGTCCCATGCAGAACAATGAAATTGAAAATTTCATTGACATGGGCAGCATATAAATAATAAAATTATTATTATTATTATTTCTTCATTTACAGCTTTCCCTCTGTTCTCAAGATGCACCTCTTTAGCCTGGCCTTTCATAGCTGAGAGAGATATTTTTGGGAGACATGTGACTGCGATTTGTTTTAAACTATTCTCAATATTGCATTTTATATTGCTATAGCCTGCGCTGCAACTTTCTGGTGAAGAGTAAGTAGCTAACAACAACTACTACTATTTGTTAACCAATGTAGGTGTACGTGTGTCGTCAACAACAACAACTTGTTAACCAATGTAGGTGTACGTGCGTCTAACACTGCATGGGATCAGGCTGCCTACCTCCTGTAATCAAAACTTGAAAATAAATAAATACCAGCAAATGGAGCAAAGAAACAAATGGGTGCTTCTTGAGTCTGCCATTCTAGATTGAGCTGTGTCACAGCTGCACAATTTAAGCTGAACCAAGCTGAACACCCTGGGTGGTGCTCTTGCACAATTCCCATTCACTGAAATCCAAGTTGCTCATAAGAACTTCCAGCAGACAACGCCTTTTGTTTTGTAAAGAAAATCTCCACTTTGACAAATAGAAGTAATTGGGCATCTTTCACCACCAAGAAAAAGATTTATTGATTTATTGGGGCGAGGGGATACTAGCACCGTCATCGAGAATATTCCGTTAAGAATGAAACGTACACGTTTAATAAGCTTAAAGAGCCTATTCAATTCAAAACCACGAAAGCCACTGTTATCTAAAACCCTTACCAGGTTTCGGCTTGGGAGCAGTCACTGAAAAAGCACAAATTAATAAATGGAGATAAATGTAGGGTTATAGGCAAATGTCATGTCATAGATTTACCTACCAACAAGACACTGGCAAGGTTTAGGTCAGGGGTTAATGAAAGACATCCAAAGGTCATTTGGTGATTATATGAGAGCATGGGTTTAATAGGGTGCCGAGACGACAGACACTGACAGAAGATTTATACCAGAGGTGATGACACTACTACGGATACTGCTGATAAAAAGAGCCCCAATATTGGACTGAACAGAATGATGAATGGCACCCCCGTCTATTCACACTTCTCATTATAAGCTCTTTCACTCTTGGTGGCACTTAGCTGCATTTATTTACTGTGCTTTGAAGGTGCAGGGCAATAGCCCAGTATATCTAATGTGTTTAAATGGAGACTTGCCATAAAAAAAAATGAAACAAGAGATAAGATTAGGCCATTGAATAATTGCACAGCTTTCCTGCAGAGATTATATTCACTAGCGCTAACATTATTTTTTTCCCCTCCTAATGTTCTGAGTTGTGAGGAGAGCTCAAGTGAATTAATTTTCTAAGGCAGAAGGTCAAAGGAAAATAAACTGATAAGCATTATGCCTGCTATAGAATATGACTTTACAATATTCCCTCACCCTCAATTGTCAGATAGCGGCTACGAGATAATACGCTAAAAGTATATAAGAATATTTTTCACTGCGCCATATGTGCAGTTTGGCTTGTCCTTGGATGCTGTTTTTCTTTGTGTGCCTTGGCAAAGGGGAAGATCAAAGAAGTTAGCGCAAAATGTCAAATAATGAAAATAATGATAAAAAAACAACAACTTTGAGAACTGAACTGGGCCTTGTGTGTGTGTGTGTGTGTCCATATAAGACCTGATGAATAACACACAGTGTCCCAAGAAACTCCTTTTCAAGTAGTTATGTATTTATCAAACTGCTGGAGTGTGTCGTCTGTGAATAAGACCTATCAGCTTTCCAGGAAAAGGAACATTAGGAAGAGTCATAAGTACTGCAAATAACCAGCCTTACAAAAAGATTACTTATTTAGCAAATTGGATTTCTATCCTGCTGGCTCAGGGCAGGTAACACAGCACTACAACCGACACTCAGTACAGTAAAGCTGACAAATTAAAACTCTAAATATTTTTTAAACAGAATTTAAATTATCCTAAACCAACTTAACCCCAATCATCAAAAGGCTGGGATTCCTTCAAGATACATAGGCTTGCCCTTTGATAAGTGTGTATGGGAAGAGTATCCTGCTGTTGTGAAAAGGCAAAAAATAAGTTATATTTCAGGCTGAAGACAAGATGATAAGTATCCCCACCACCCAGTGGCGTAGCGTGGGGGGTGCAGGGGGGCCGGCCGCACTGGGCACAACATCTGGGGGGGCGCTCGCCGCCTCCGGAGTCGCCGAAGAGCCTCGGGCGCAGGCTGTAGCAGAGCCCCATGCCTCGCGGAACCGACGAGCTGTGCGCGCGTCCGGGCTGAAGGCGTCTGGCAGGCAGCGGCTCTCAGCGCTCGCCGCGGTCCCCGCACGTCAGAGCCATGGAGGGCGCGCCAGGCAGCCCCTCCTCACAGCCCCGCCGCCGCTGCTGCTGCAGCTGCTGGGCCATGTTGCATTTTCCTCGCCTCTCTGCCCTCCTCCTCCTCTGGGCAAGCAGCGTCGTTTGGGCGGCAGCGCCAGCGGCAACTCGCCTCAGATCACCTGACACGGAGCCGCCGCCGCCGCCGCTGTGGCTACCTTACCGTAAATACCCCAGCCCAGGCAGCAGCAAGAAGAAGCTGGCAGCGGTGGCAGGTTAGGGGCGCAAATTACTTGCCTTGCCCTGGGTGCTGACAACCCACGCTACGCCACTGCCACCACCACCAGAAAGCTGAAGTGGAATAGAATCTTAAGGTGTTAACGTTTATTCCACTGTCGTCTCTGGTGAACAGGTTTTGCAAGTTTCTAATAGCGCTTCAAAACCCTGCACAACCTATTCAACAAGCGACAGGGGTGGGGTAAAGAAATTAATAAATTGAGCCCAGCATGGATAATGTGCTATCATCTTCAGCTAAAAAAGGAAGTACTTATTGCAGTGCACAGTGAAAATTTGGGATACTCTGCCACAGGAGTAGTGATGGCTGGTGGTCACCAGCATGGATGACTTTAAAAGAGATAAATTCACTGAGAAGAAGGCTGTCAATGGCTACGAATCAGGATGTCTGTGAACTGCGTTCAGTATCAGAGGCAATATGCCTGGAGATCATGAGAGGAAGAATGGAAGGAACACAGCCAGACAGGGTGCTGTTGCGCTCATGCCCTGCATGCAGGCCTTCCCTGAGCATCAGGTTGGCCACTGTGAGCACAGGATGGTAGACTAGATGGGCCTTGGGTCAGATCCAACAGAGCTCTTCCTATGTTCTTATGTTTAAACTATTGTGTTTTTTCAGTGCTTTTGCGAAATTGCAAACCAATTGGAATGAATGCTCTCCACATAGCCAACATTGTCTAATTTCCGTGCCAAATAAAAAATAAAAGTGTCAGAATTCAGGCTCGATCAGAGGTATGTGCCTATCTCTCCAGGCACCGGCTGAATTCTTTCGACCTCCCTCCGGCGACTCCCGGTAGGAAAAACACACGAGGTCCGTTCCGGCGATTTTCCTCAGGCTGTGAGAAAAACACACCAAACTGCTTCTCCTCCTCCCTGCTCTCCAGCATATCCCCAGGGAGGGGAATCAGACTCAGACAGAAATGTATCTACATTGTCTTTATTCCTGTCTTTCACTTCAGTACAGAGAAAACATGTCTGCTCTGTTCAACAAACAGAGAGAAACTCCAAACTCCACCCATGTACATCCTGTACAGGTCATATGACACACACACTGAGCTAACATCCGGTGCTCAGTACAGAATGGACTGCCCCTTTGTTTCCATGGCAACAGTCACATACATCCTGTCTGGCTTTGCAGCCACAAGCAGCTGTCTTGGCTGCTAGAGCCTTTGCTTGCTGCTGCATTGCTGCTTTAGAATAACAAAAAGAAGATCAGTATGAATGGTCAATAGGCAGGTTGTCTGGAGACATCCCTAATTTATCATTCCTCAGAGGCAGTGGCATCACTCATTATAGCTATGGTTTAAGAGACAGAGTTGGGAAACAAAACAAAATGACCAGGGGTGCTTTAGTTGTGATTCCTATATTGCAATGGTTGGGAATAAATGCCCCTCAGGGCCCATTCCAACTCTACACACCTGTGATTCTATGAGACCTAGGATTTGAGGATTTGGTCGTTGTTAAGAGGTATCAGAGCGAGAACCAGGAACCCCAAAATTCAAAAAACCAAATACTCTGTTACCCTATGTTAAAAGCCATTGGGGCTAGAGGTCTTGAGTACGTTTCCGAGCACAATTCAAAGTGTTGGTGCTGACCTTTAAAGCCCTAAACAACCTGAAGGAGCGTCTCCATCTCCATCGTTCTGCCCAGACGCTGAGGTCCAGCGCCAAGGGCCTTCTGGCGGTTCCCTTGCTGCGAGAAGCCAAGTTACAGGGAACCAGGTAGAGGGCCTTCTCGGTAGTGGCACCCTCCCTGTGGAACGCCCTCCCACCAGATGTCAAAGAGAACAACAACTACCAGACTTTTAGAAGACATCTGAAGGCAGCCCTGTTCAGGGAAGTTTTAAATGTGTGACATTTTAATGTATTTTTAATCTTTGTTGGAAGCCGCCCAGAGTGGGCAGGTACAAATAAATTATTATTATTATTATTATTATTATTATTATTATTATTATGTGTTATCTGGGCTGTAGCGTGTTCACTGTGTTCTAAAGTGGACTTCCCAATAGCCTCCCCTGATCTGGAAGAAATAGAAAGAACACCAGCTTGTTTGCCCGTTCATATCATGGCTTCGGTTACAGGTGGATTGCCAGCTTCAAATGCAATTACATCATTTTTCTTAATTCAGATCAAAGCAGGTTAGGAGGAAATGCATCCAGAGCCAGTGAGAGTCAGTGCAGTGCAGTGCTTAGAGTGCTGGACCTGGGGCATCAGGGTTCAAATCCCCACTCAGCCTAACCTACCTCACAGAGTTGCTGTGGGGATGAACTGAGGAAGGGCAGAACCATGTTTGCCACCTTGAGCTCCTTATTGGGGAAGGGAGGATAAAAATGCAATAAATAAATAACAAATAAAACACAGCATTTCCTAAGAAACTAAAGAAGAGATAGCAGGATAGATATGAATTGTGACTACCATCGCATGCACAAACCCCAACTGGCAGTGGTAGCGTGCTGGATGCAGAGTAAATGTGTGTGTGTACACTGCCTTTGTTTGGATAATAATAGTATTATTGTGCCTAAGCCCCAGCTCTTGACTCCTGGTTTGTGATTCTTGGCTTCTGACTCCTGGCTCCCATTCACCACCCAGCACCACCGGTAATTAAGGTTGTCAGCTGATTAACACTTTAGCTTTCAGCCAATTAAATAGCTTGTTAACCGACTAATATAGATGTTGCAATATATCAATAAAGGTGATATTTTGAGTATATTTCAATTAAGAGTTCTCTTGACCAAACCGCACACTAGAACGAATGATTCCCCGGCAAATCATTTCGTGCACACCGCTTGAATCATACTACTGCACCTAAATTGTCTACAAGGATGCAGTCAGAGCTGATTTGAAAATTCTCATTGTGAAACCTACAATTAATGATTTAGTAGGCGAGAATGTGCATGTTTTGACCAGCTTGGAAGTGATTCTCTCTTTCACCCCCTTTATTCTATCCATGGGTTGGATTTGAATCACTTATCAGCAAGCAGGAAGATGATCAGGCATAAAAGGCCGCCTTTTGCAAAGTCAGGCCACTGGCGCTTGCAGTGCTATGTTGTCTACTAACAGTTGTGAGCATGCCATACATTTAAAATACATTCCTCCCCTCCCAAGAAGCTACAGTTCCCAGCACTCTTAACAAACTACAGTTCTCAGGACTCTTTGGCAGCGATGCTTTCAATCAGGGCCGGATTTAGGTTTGATGAGGCCCTAAACTACTGAAGGTAATGGGGCCCTTTATATGCCCAGCTGTCCAGTTTGTCAACAACAAATTGTCGCTGTTTTTTGTGTTGAATATATGCTATATGGTAATTTATGGACCTAATAGCTATCTAAAGCCACTTGCGCACAACAAAATATGTATTTTATCAAAGTAGTTGTTGAACTGGAATACAATTAAGAAGAAGTATATTAATAATGAAATAATTATTAAACTACATCATAGGAGCCTACACAACACAAAACACTGTTGCTGTATGTAGGTTTTATTTTATTTGTTTTTTTATCTTATATTTTGGATATGTACATCCAGGTTGTTGTTTTTCCTTTAATTTTTTGGGGGGCCCCCAAAAGAGTGGGGCCCTAAGCTATAGCTTGTTTAGCTTATACATAAATCTGGCACTGCTTTCAATGTACAGTCATACCTCAGGTTACAGATGCTACGGGTTCCACGATTTCAAGTTGCGCACCACGCCGAACCCGGAAGTACCAGAATGGGTTACTAAATCACGCTTTGTGCATGTGCAGAAGCTCAGAAGCGCTGAATTGCGACCCGTGCATGCGCAGATGCGGTGCTGCGGGTTGCAAACGTGCTTCCCGCACGGATCACGTTCGCAACCCAAGCGTCCACTGTATGATATGAATGCAGCCAAAGTCTCAAGCAGCAGTTTTCTCCATGACTTGCAACTTGATGCCAGAGGTTGAACCTGGAGTGTTCTGGGTGCATAGCATGTGCACTACCCCTGAGCTGTGCCTGCTTTCAAATATGTGTCTCTGCACATGCTCAGAAAAATACCTTGTTATTTGAATTAAGCCTTAGCGCTGAGATTGGTCTCCAAAACTAAAATGTGGCACGCTCAAGGAAAGCCCTGAGCCATAATGACCTAACTGACTGGTGTTTTTGAGCTGACTGCTAATATGGCTGTAGAGCCTGATATGATTCTGGAAACATCCGAGAGAATTCGATAAAAGCAAAATGTTGCCTTTCATTGCATAAAATGGCCAGGGGCAGGGTTCTGTGAGATGCTCACCACGCTCCATGCCAAGAATACTGCACCAAAATTTCAGCTTTTCTAAGGGAGGCGTTTCCAGCTACAGTAGGGAGAGCTGGATAATTTATAGGTTAACATTTTCTTTTTATGCGAATAGCATTTTTTCTCATTTATAGTTAATTAGGTTAAGCATGCATGGGGAGCGAGGGAGGAAAGGCTTTCAGATAGGATCTAAATGATTAGTAATTTGAATAAAGTAAAAGAAACCTCGAAAAGATGTAGCTCTTGCATATATTAAATATGTGCTGTAACTAGCATGGGCATCAGATAGGAATTTTAAAAGACTCCATGTTAATTACAATGCTCACATAAGATACATGGCACTTTTTTTTTTATTTTGCTCATTCATTGTTATTTTTTAAATGCTAGGAATAATTAGACTTCGTTCGAACAGGGGAGGTTATTTCTCTATATGTCTTTGGGTGATACCTTTCGCATATATTTCCAGTCCCAAGAATGTTATTGATATGCACAAGATAACTTCACGCGGTAGGGTGTTGGGGGCAGGGTGGGATCACGGTGAGATTTTAAATGGATTTTTCACCCAGATCCACCCTGAATGGTGCCAGCTTGGGGCTGGTTTCATATGTTTGCTAAGTAATCTATGGAAGGATGCATTCGGACTGCGTACACACATTTTATTCTAGAATCAATGGAGACTGAAGCACTTAATTTTTCTAAGTAGTCCACTCACAACCTAGATCTGTTGCATATTTTTTGCCCCTGAAAATGGCTTCTTGTTCGGTGCTATTTTTCTAAAAAAAGAGGTCCATTGGCCTGATCCTGCAGGCTCTTCTTATGTACACTCAATGCATACTGATTCTGCATTACCTCACAGTGTGGCCATTTGGAAATAGATGAAGGAGCTCCTGGCAATGGGGAGTGAATGCATTGGGGGGCATAAACCGAGATCGCAAAACCACTTCCTTGTTCGACCACCTCAGGCATCTGCAGGGAGGAAAAGACGTAGATAATCTAACTGAAGGGAGGGTATTCCAGCATGGATCAAAGAACAACAGCCACTCTTGGGGACAGCAGGATCTAGACCAGGGGTCAGCAAACTTTTTCAGCAGGGGGCCGGTCCACTGTCCCTCAGACTTTGTGGGGGGCCGGACTATATTTTTTGGGGGCAGGGAAATGAATGAATTCCTATGCCCCACAAATAACCCAGAGATGCATTTTAAATAAAAGGACACATCCTACTCATGTAAAAACACGCTGATTCCCAGACCGTTCGCGGACCAGATTGAGAAGGCGATTGGGCCAGATCCGGCCCTCGGGCATTAGTTTGCCTACCTGTGATCTAGAATCAACCTAGATTGAAAGCAGCATATTGAGGAGGAGCATGGAGGAAAAAATCATTTTTGTACAATCTTCACAATCTTCTGACATCACCAGAGATTACTCTCTACTCCTCACCTTTGTTGCCCCTTCTTTTCGCAGTGCACATGTTTCTGCACTTTACATTACCCACTCCCCCTGCTCTGCACACCAGGATTGTTAAACCCCTCATTTTTTCTCTGTCCCTCCTCCATCTTCCTGCTGTCCATCCATCCTCCTCCCCAACCCAATTCCTCACCAGGTTTGCCAGTAGCAACACACAAGGTTTTCACCCTCCATGCAGTTCACACTGCAAGGGAACTTCAGACCCAGACTCAAAATTCAGGTGTGCGACCATGTCTGCAGTGCAAGAGATTAAAGAGGCTGCACATCTGCATTTTGAACCATTGTTCTCTGAATTTCTCTTTGTACCAGTAAGGCCAAAACGCACTGGCTCTATTAGCCTTTTTTTCTTGCCTACCCCATTGGGTTTTTGTTTTTTGGCTTCGGCTTCCAGTCACCCTCTAAAAGTACCAGCACCCATTAAGCACCTAGCATTAAGCAGCTTTTGAAAGCATATCTTCTTAAGCTTCCTCTTGCAAAGGGTGACTCAGCCCTTTTATACTACGCTCTGTGGACTTTTGCAATTTTATCCTTTTTAAGGTCTGCTTTTTAAATTGCTGTGTACACTTTATTTTTTGCTGCATATATTGTCTTTCTGATGTCCATCGGTTTATAAAACCTTGCCTTAAAAACAGAACTATTTTAAAAGGGGGCAAAGGGAGGTGTCATCTGCAAGTGAGTGCCAGCATCTTAAACATGTAAGAAGGAAATACTTCTTTCTTTCTTTCTTTCTTTCTTTCTTTCTTTCTTTCTTTCTTTCTTAGTTGCATGGACAGTTGAGAAAAGTAGATATTATTCAGCAATTTGCAAGCAGCTTGCAGACACCAATGGGGCAGGGTCATTGCCTGTCTATCTCTCCCTTGCCGCCCCTTTCTTCCCTTCCCTTCTTCCTTTGGGCAGGTGGTCTAGTGGAACAGCAGCTGATCTCTCTCCTCTCCCCACCTCCCGCAATCTTTTTTTCAAATTTAATTTTAATTGAATGCACTGCTAGGGATGCCTTAAATTGACTCTTTTGGTTTAAATTTCCTAGGGGAGCTTGCCCCAAGATCTCTATCCTAGTGATAACTTATTCTGGCCAATGCATTCAGTCCACATTTATTGTATAGCTTTCTCTCTCCCCCCACCCCCACCCCCCCCTCCCCACTCGGCACCTTCTATGAACATTGCAGTTGTTGATGCCTGGGAAATTACTCAAGTGTGAAGTGTTTCAGTGTCTGTCACTTTCCTCATTAGGCTAGCAGGGCGGTCGGAGGGGGGAGGGGAAGGAAAAGAAAGAGAAAGAGAAGGAAATATACCTATGACCCTGCCTTCATATGCTCATTAAAGCTGAGCAGTGCTGTGGGCCTATTGCCTCTTTTAAAAGATGTCTGCATAAAAAATGTTTATTTACCGGAAGGTGCAGAATGGCTTCTGTGTCGCAAAGGCAGCCTCTGCTTATTGCATCCCAAAATAATGCTGTTTGTTTGCATTGCCTGACTCACGTAATTATCTCGGGCAGAGAAGCTTTGTGGGAGGATAACAGGGACACAGGCAGAAGTTCAGCCCCTTTTCTTAGCCTAAGCTGATCCAAACTTAGATATTGGCTGTAACAAGTTGCTACCCAGCTGTAGATGGGATGGAGGTGGACATTAGCCTGATGGGGGCTGCTAGGGTGGCCAATGGACTCACAGCAGTCCATGGAGGCACAGGTCAGTTCTGTGTCCAGGGCAGCTATTTATCAGCTCCATCTGGTACGCTGGCTGAGACCCTACCTGGCCGCGGACTGTCTCACCAGAGTGGTGCATGCTCTAATTATCTCTTGCTTGGACTACTGCAATGCGCTCTATGTGGGGCTACCTTTGAAGGTGACCCGGAAACTACAACTAATCCAGAATGCGGCAGCTAGACTGGTGACTGGGAGCGGCTGCCGAGACCATATAACACCAGTTTTGAAAGACCTACACTGGCTCCCAGTACGTTTTCAAGCACAATTTAAAGTGTTGGTGCTGACCTTCAAAGCCCTAAACAGCCTCAGTCCAGTAAACCTCCATCATTCTGCCCGGACACTGAGGTCCAGTGCCGAGTGCCTTCTGGCGGTTCCCTCGCTACGAGAAGCCAAGTTACAGGGAACCAGGCAGAGGGCCTTCTCAGTAATGGCACCTGCCCTGTGGAACGCCTTCCCACCAGATGTCAAAAATAAAAATAACTACAAAACTTTTAGAAGACACCTGAAGGCAGCCCTGCTTAGGGAAGCTTCTAATGTTTAATAGGTTACTGTATTTTAGTGTTTGTTGGAAGCCGCCCAGAGTGGCTGGGGAAACCCAGCCAGATGGACGGGGTATATATAATAAATTATTACTATTATTATTATTATTATTATTATTATTATTAAACACAATAGCAAAGTTATGGGAGTTGAGATCTGTGCCTTGTGTGAGAATTAAGGTCTATCCTTCAAAACTCTGTGCCAGCCAAGCAACAGTGTTGATCCTTGAGAAGCGGGGGGGGGGGTGTCCCCCACTGGTGCTGTGAACTAACTAACCACCCTTTGACTCTAACTTCTATGGAGAGGAGAGGGGGCTTCCTTTGTGAGGAAATAATACAACACCCGTGACCTGTTGTTTGTTCCTTCTTAGTGTACTGTTGTGTTTTATGAGCTGTGTCTGAAGTGAAGAGCACATAGCGTCAACTTTGGGAAGACCATAGCTTTATCTTGACAGTTCCTGAATCGTGAATTGCCATTAAAAGAGATTGCTGTTGTCAAATTGACACCTGCTTACAGGAAGTTGATAACCAGGTCTTCCTGGCAAACACAGAGTGCTCTGATCTTTTTTGGAACTATGGGGTTTTTTCCAGGTCATGTATAAGATAGGAGCTTGTACCAGGGTCACAGGTAGCGCATGAGGAGTATATTTTATATTAAACTTATGCTATCTACAGATGGCATGATCCATAGAAATAAACCATGTAAAAAGTTCAGATTAGTACCCATTGTTACAAATGTCAATGGTCATCTGTATTTAGCCACAGAAGTCTACAAGCACAATGATGCTATATTCCATTCTCTGTGTCACACACCCAGGGCTAAGGATGCTTTATGGTCCCTAGATATGTTTGAGCATATACACACTCAGTGGCAGATTTAAGGCAGTGAGGACAGGTCCTCCTCACAGGGTGCCAAGCTGAGGGGGTGCAAAAAAGTAGCAATTAAAAAGTTTAAATTTAAAACCTATATTTACATGGGTACCTACTGAGAAGATCCATTGAAAAGGCAACTGTGACAAAATGAATTATTGTCAAAATAGGAATTATTTAGGGGAGGCACCAAATTTTGTCCTCGCTCAGGGCATCATATTACCCAAGTCTGCCTGGCACACCAACCATACAACCATCTGAAAATCTCAGTGGCAGAGTGCATGTTTTGCATTCAATCCCTGGCTACTCTGATTTAAAATGGATCTTAGGTAGCAGGAGTGGAAAAGTCCTTTGCCAGAAACCTGCGAGGCCTGCTGCCCATCAAGGGTGGTGGTCCTAGCCTGGACAGGCCAATGGTCTGACTCCGTAAAAGGCAGCTTCACGTGTTCATGGTACTTTCCAGAACAATGAGTCGCCACACCACACAGCTTGCAAAGAACATTAATCCACAAGGATTGCTCTGCATACAGATGTGTGTGTGTGTACACAAGAGCAAGACTGTGAGTGTATAGGTGTGCAATGCACATGAAAATGTGGTTTTAGTTTTTTAATGCACTTCTTTTTTATGTGTCTCCCTTTCCTAATTTTTATTCATGAGAAGCGGGGAGGAGGAGTAACAGAGATTGCATAAGGCAGGCACTGAATCTTCATGAAAATGTGCAGGGCAATTTTTAGTTGCCACATCTGACTTGCAGTGTTTATGATCCATTTTTGTTCTGCCACATAAACGTTCCCTCATTAGCATTTGTGTGCAGAGCACTGGAGATAGAACGTGGCTGATTAGGTTCGAAGCAGATGTGTTTCCCCTAGAGAGGAGAGGATGATAAATCTTATGGCTCTTTTTATTATTTAAAGTTGATATTAGATCCAAAATTAAATTGGAGAATCAGATACTTGACTTGTTCTGCATACACTCTGTCTAATCCTTTCTACATATGATTCTTCTAATTATCTGCATTTACACATTCAAAGGCAATTAGCCCTGAAATTGCTAGAAGGGCAGAGAAAGAAGTGCCTTTCTCTAAGAAGTGTGTAGAACCTGCTCTCTCTCAGCTGAAGCTGGAATTTAATAAACTGAAGTCTAACGCACAGCAAAATGGTGCATAAGACTGTCGCTGGGTACATGAGTAGACCTCTATGCATCTGGGTGTCTTGGCAACATTAGAAAAATGCTTGAATAATGTGTATTGCCAGGAGTTCACAACACGAGCCCTGTTTCTCTGAGATCTTGCTAAAGTATGGTATACAGGTAACAGCCAGCATGCAGACTCTGCTGTCGTTGTTTCTCATGGTGACACTTCTGCATGTATAAGAACACAGGATGAGCCCTGCTGGATGAGGCCAGAGGCCCATCTAGTCTAGCATCCTGTGACCAACCAGATGCCTATGGAAAGCCCTGAGCACAAACATCATTCTCCCCACTTGTGATTCGCAGCAACCAGTGGAGGTAGGGCAGTGGAGGCAGACCATAGCCAGCCATGGCTAGTGACCATTGATAGGACTATCCTCCATGCATTTGTTCACTCCTCTTTCTGAGCCATCCAAATTGGTGCCCATCATTGCATCTTGTGGGACCAAGATGTGAGCAGAGGTATCAGGAGATTTTCTCAGTAACACTGCCAACTTCCAATCAAAGACTTAAACAAATAACTTGCTGCTCGGAGTCAGCTACCATGGGGAGCACATGGTAGGTGTGTCAATGAAAATGCTACACATACACATTGGCTGTCATACCTGGAAGCAGGCAATGCTGGTGGGCAACGATTGCAGATGACTCTCAAAACTGACAGGCAATGGCCGATGAATGAAATCTCTATCACATAACCAAACTCTGCCTGAATTCATTGTCCTTCAGAAGTCAAAAGGCTAAGGACTACAAAACTGGAGTCAGGGTTGCAACCTCACTGTCTAAGCTGGCCATTGAGTTTCAAGGTTTGTTTTTTTAGTCTAAATAAAATCCAGCCTAGTCTGGATTGTCTATTGTTTCAACATTTGTCAGGAACCTTCTGTCGTTATAAGCCCAACCTTTTAACATCCAAAACCAAAGTTCCAGAATGGTGATCTGGAACTCTAAGAGAATGGTTCCTAAATGAAAAGAATGGGTTTATAGCATAGTGACATTACTGATGAAAAATACTGTATTCCCTCCCTTTATTATCAATCCACAGTAAGTAGCAATATGTCTGGGCTACTGAAAGGCTCCCGAGAGGTAGAACAATCTTCTTATTTGAGTGTCTCAAAGACATCAATCTTGGATTATAATAGTGGCTCTTTTTTTCAGCATGAGCTTGCCCGCTTCCAGAGTACTATGGGTTTTTCTGGTTATTCTAGGGATCATTTCTCTGCAATCTAGAATTTTACATCAAACATTCAGTTGACACTTCTGTTCTTCCATTGTGAAGAAAGACCCTTGTTTTGGTGAATCCCCCCACTTGAGTAGTGCATATCCAAATAAACCTATTATAGTCAAAGCTCACTTTATTGGCTTCTCAAAGAGTCACAAACAGGAATACAATGTTAGAAAACCTACACAGAATTGTATCTTACGTTGAAAACTTTCAATAAAACTATTTTTTAAAAAAGAAAGAAAGAAAAGAAAACTTGCACAGAATTTAGTGAGGTGTGACTTCTACATGGATAAGGAATCCAATTTTTGGAAGCTACGTATGTAAGTAGCCAACAATAACAAGCAACAAACTGACAAATGTATGTTTATGGTAATACTAACAGCAAATCAGATTTGTAGGTCTTTGACATTGCAATTCATTTTTGAAGTCACATCTGGACCATTCCAAGAATTTCCTAGTGTGTCTGTTTCTTCTAATATATTCATTTTTCTTTTTGAAACAGAAAATAGGCTTGGTAGCATATGAAACCCAAGCAGTGCCTTCCACAATTATGAAAGCAAATAATATTAACAGCAAAGCATAAAGACGTTCTATAAAACGTGTCTTGAACCGGGGTCCAACTAATGTGTATATAACCTGCTTTATAGAACCATAGCTTTAGTAGACTAAGTGCTTAATTGTTATTGATTGGCTCTGCCCACTGTTCCAATATCCATCATTATTGAAATCATCTCCATTCCCCTCATTAAGTATGCATCTGTTTCCATGGGAATGGATTTCTAAATAAGAAGTGCCATTTAAATCTTATTGGCTTCCCTGGTTGTACAGGCACTCTGCAGTGTGGTTGCCCAATCTGTCATTGTTAATCAACTCTCATCTCTTAACACTGGCTGGAGTTATCAATGAGGTGAGGATTAATATTCTGGGCGAAACAGATGATAAATCATTTGTACATAATTAGTGTACAGCAAGGTTACAGCTGACATGAATTTTTATCTTAATTATGATAGAAATTTGTTCCATTAATTTAATTTAGTTTGCATGAGTGGTTCAACACCTAACAAAGTTAATCTTACACCTGTCATTACAACAGTAAGGGAAGTCTCATTCTCAAGCTGTGGGCATCGAAAACTCCGCCACAGAGGCATGACGATCGTTTGGATTTGAAAACAGACCATTATCTTCAGAAAACACAGAAAAGCAATATTTAAATATGGTCTGTATAAAGAGTGCTCGCTTCCTCCCACCCACCCCTTACCACTATGTGAAATGTGAGGGGCATGGGTCACAACACTCCTGCATTTCTCTCTGTTTAGTTCTGTACCCCATCTAAAAATGTATTTGCCAGCATGGCATGATTTTTTTTTTTTTTAAATATCTTAAAATGCATTTCATCTGAAGGGCATTTGACATGGAATGATGGATAAACCCCTATTTGTTTTTAGGACAGTGAATGAAGAAAGGCATGCTGCTAAGTTCCCAAGCCACCTTTCTGTATGGGAAAGAATAATTCATAACTTGATCGTCTCCACAAATGGTAATTATTCAACCATTCCCAAAGGGTTTGGCATACCAAATGAACCTAAATCCTGTACTAATTATCCAAGCAATTATGAAGCTGGATAAATCATATGTGATGGATAGATAAGGTGGCACTGTTTGGCTTGTAAGATGGGGAGTTATTTATTGATTTTCCTAATAATTAACCAAGACTATGCATGAACTATTTGTGGCACATCTTGTAAAACTGTTTACCTTTATAGATTTGTTGATTGGGGTTATTTCTCCTTGGCACGGTTGTGTGTGTGTGTTTTAAGAAATCTAATCTAGTAGCCTTCCTTATACCTAATGAATTGAAACTGGACTTGGGAGAAAATAAATTGAGAAAGAGTGTTCTCCTCCAGCAAAAAGTAAAAAAGAAAGAAAGAAAGAAAGAAAGAAAGAAAGAAAGAAAGAAAGAAATGTATTTGCAATACTTAGGCTGTTTCACATTTGATAGTACAGAAATAATCCTGGAGAAAGTAGCTTTAATTGAATCAGTAACTCAGATTAATGTTTTGTGATATTAGTTCACAATTATTACTCCCCGATAGGGTCAAGAAGTATATAGTTGGCTATTCACAAAGAAATGACTGATTTAAAAACAAAGACCTCTAATGGAATTCAATAGTGCTTTTTCAGTCATTCCGCTTGGCATCTCTATTACCTGAAATGATTCACAGTCCATTATGGGAGCCTCCATGCTAATAGAATGTCTATCTTCTGTAATACAGACACATCAGGGCACTAACGGAAAACCTGTCACAATGAATTTCATCTAGATTTCACTTCATCTCTTCATGGACTGTAAAATTTGCTCTTGTACAATGCCTAAATTTACTGTGGGTAATTGAGAGAGATCTATAGATGCAGTCGCACTCAGCAAGGAAGGGGGGAAAGCCTTCCTCCCCCTCCCCATTTTTCCCCCCTTTGCAAATACCTGGGTGGAATCACCTTAATTTTAAGTTAGCTGGAGGAAACCATTCTGTGCTATTCTTTGTGCTCGTGGTGGCATTGTAAGAAGAGCTCTGATTCTACCCTCCAATATTTTCAGTGGCAGGAAAGTTGAAAATAGCTTGCACTCCGAGGAAATGTACAAACTGGAAAAGAGACAATCATTGAGACTTTGGTTTCATTATCATGCCATGTGGCTGGTCTTGGCATTTACCATTAGGTTAACCTGGGACTTCATATACAGACTCTTGGGTCCTGGCTTATTCCATCAATGGCCTTGGGGCGTTTGTTAACCATTTGTGTTACAGATTCAAGGCTGAATAAAATGTTCTCCATTAACACCAGGCTTGTTGCCGACGTAAAAATGAAAGCAGCGTTCAGTAGATGGCTCCTGGTCACTACTCCCAAATTGCATATGGCACTTTTTTTCAGCCATTCCTTCTCCTTTGCTTATTTTATTTCTTCCCACTGGAAGCTAAACAGAATTACCAGCTGCCCTTTGCAATCCCAGATGTCGCTATCTGTTAGCCAATTAGAACAGTGCTATATTCTATAGCTTCCCTTCCTCTCCCCCTCCCTCCAAGCCACAAACTGAATAATAGCATCATGCTTCACTGGCAGCCAAGTGATCTCAGCCTTTACATTAGGAGAAAATCAGAATGGTATGACTGCAGTTCATTACTGAAATAGGTAACTGATGAACTGAAAAGACAAAGGGCATTGTTAAATGAAATGTCATTATTAGAGCTATTCATGTTTAACAAATGTACTGTGAGTTAATTCGGTAGTGTTTTCTATAAAGTTCTCAGCTGAATGTTCACTTTTCTTTTCTTTCTTTTTTAACTTTCCTCCCATGCCCAATATTTATTTTTAAGCATTTATTTGAGGAAGCCACACCATCAGTTCAAAGGCTTAAGGCCACAATCCCTGGCAGCAGAACTATGGTGCAGGGTGCGCATTGTGTTGTAAAGTGCTGGAAAACATGCCACTTAACTCCAGAACCAAATGTGACGTAAGTGGTTTCAGAATTAAAGGCCAACAAAAGCCTTTACTTACACATCACCCCTTCCCTTAAAAAGAAGAAGTACATCACCAACACCAAAACAAGATTTGCATAAAATGTGCATTTGCTAACTTACTAAATGCAAATGCTAAATGCAAATGTAGAAAGCATGACTACACCTGAAATCAAAATGTAGGGCGGGATTCAGTGAATGCATCATATAAGTGGAAACGTGATGGAAGTGTGATGTTGAATTCCTCCCATGGAATGTATCTCATCTCGGCAGAGAAGTTGCCAGGAGACAGGTAGACCTAACAGGGAAGAACTCTGTGCCAGGGCCCCACGCAGAAAGTGCAGGGTCCCAAAACAGGACAGGATTTACTTACCACGCTTTGAAGAAAGTGAAGTAACTATAGCACACATCACCGTCTAAAGACAGTGTCAAAAGTTCTCTAACAGCGTCTCTGGTTGATCCTGCCTTGGTCTATTTCAACCTTTTAGCGATATAGACACAGACCTTTTAAATTATTTATTTTACAAATCCATTCATTTTACAAGCTGACAAACCACAAACAAGATAAAAATGAGATAAGAGACCCATAACAACAACAACAACAACAACAACAATAATTCTTAAAACCAACAAAACTATTTATTTAGATGTACAATTAATATTCCACAAAGGCCTGGGTCACACATCAGGGAAAGCCTTCTTGGAACTAAAAAACATCTTCAGCAGGTGCCTGAACATCACAATACAACACCAGCTTATTCCACTAGCTAGGCCACAGGGGTCTGAGGACTGGTATGGTGAAAGCCAAGGTTTGTATGTTTCCCCTTCCCCTATTTAGCAAAGCTTGTCTTTATGTTGGGGAAAACTCTGCTGCCTGTTGGGGAGATAATTAGAGTCAAGGATACACTTTTAAAACATTGTCATTGCACATCTAGGTGCATTGGAGTTCTCCAGGATCCAGCCCCTTTTGTCTGAGTCTCTAGAAAATAAATCTCTGTGTAAGGGTTGGGGGCATCGCTTGACTCTCGCACACAGGCATGAAAATGTACACACCAAATCCTAATGTCCCATTCTGTTTACAGCTGCTCATATCTAACTACATAGAAGGGAAATAAAAAGTAAATGTAAAGGGACCCCTGACCATTAGGTCCAGTCGTTACCGACTCTGGGGTTGCGGCGCTCATCTTGCTTTATTGGCCGATGGAGCCGGCGCACAGCTTCTGGGTCATGTGGCCAGCAAGACTAAGCCGCTTCTGGCGAACCAAAGCAGCACACGGAAACGCTGTTTACCTTCCCGTCGGAGGGGTACCTATTTATCTATTTGCACTTTTACGTGCTTTCGAACTGCTAGGTTGGCAGGAGCGAAATTCTGCAGGATATATTTGACTTGCAACTATTCTGTCCCCAGATTAAGGGTAAGTTCACACATTCTTCAGATTCTGGGGACGGGGTGATGTTTGTTTTTAGTGAACTGTTATGATCCCATTGGCAATGCTCCTTTCCTCAGAAGCCAGTGCTGCTGCACAGTAAATGAACAGGAAGAAAGGAAGTGCCTTATATCAAATCAGACCATTGCTGCACCTTAGCTCAGCATTGTCTGCACTGATTGGTAACCGTGCTCCAGGTTTTACAGAAGATTCTTTCCTAGCTCTGCTCTTCTTTAAGCAAACCTGTTGCTATAGGCCTTTCCCTACAACATCTATGTTGGAATCTTCAAGCCTTGTCAGAGGAATGTGCCACTCTCCAGGCACCCGGCTTGGATTCCTTGTTGACCTCCCTGTCAGTGACCCCCGGCAGGAGACAGGCAAGGTCATCTATCGGCGATTCTCCTCTGACGTGAGAAGCACACACCACTCTTCCCTCCTCCCTGTATTCCCCAGGAGGGGGAAAGAGACAGAAATGTATTTACATGCCTTTATTTCTGTCTATGCAGCAGTACACAGAAACACGTCTGTACTCTCCAAACACCAACAGCAGAGAGAGGTAAACTCCACCCCTGTACTTCCAGTACATGTCAGGTGACACTCTGAGCTAACACCCGGTGCTCAGTACAGTGAATAGACTGTCCTTTTGCTCCCACGGTACAGTCACAAACATCAACATCCTGTTTGGCTTTTCCAGCCAGCTGCAGCTCGCTGCTGCATTGCTCCTTTTCGTAACAATCTAATTGGTGAAGAATATTCCCTTCCACATCAGTTGGTTAGACCATGCGGTTGATCATGCCAAGGCTGCAGGTTCGATCCTCGTATGGGACAGCTGCATATTACTGCACTGCAGGGAGTTGTATTAGATAATCCTCAGGGTCCTTTCTAACTCTACAATTCTATGATTCTATGTGTTGTTAGGGGATGAAAGGGTGTGTTCAAGCAGTGGTCTTTGGTGTGGGAACAGGCCTTTCATTGTACAGTGGTACCTCAAGTTAAGAACTTAATTCGTTCTGGAGATCCGTTCTTAACCTAAAACTGTTCTTAACCTGAGGTACCACATTAGCTGATGGGGCCTCCTGCTGCCGCCATGCCACCACCGTGCTATTTCTGTTCTCATCCTGAAGCAAAGTTCTTAACCTGAGGTACTATATCTGGGTTAGCCAAGTCTGTAACCTGAAGCGTCTGTAACCTGAGGTACCACTGTACAGAATGATGTCCCTATTTGTGTCAGAGAAGTAATGGATTTATGGGTGGGGGGGTCAAAGTATTTTATCATGTGTGCTTTTAAAGTTATATTAGACTCACTGGACTTTTAAGGAAGTAGATACCTGAATAGTAAGTTGCTTAAATGCTTTAGAAACAATTGGGGTAGTGGTGTTTTGTTTTGTTTTGTTTTTTGCTTTGTTTTGTTTGGTTTTTTAAATCCCTTCCTTTCCATCAACAAGGACTACAATCCTAGGCTGCAATCCTACATACACTTACCTAGGAGTAATCCCCACACAGTGCAAACACAGTGCAATTTGAACATAGTAAAAACAGATGGGCTTGAGTATAAAAATATATATAAAACATGTGGGTCATAAGAGAATCCAAAAGATAAGATCTGAGTTGGTGAGGTGAGGACTATGTAAAGCAAAATTATACTGAAAAAAATTGTAACATGTTTGGAGATTTGCATAAAGCTATGTTGTTCTTGCTGCTGCTGCTGTTCCTGTTGTCCTTGTTCTTGTTGTTAGTCAGATTTCACACCCTGCATTTTAAACTTCTCTGTGTGGTGGCAAGATTGGTGGTCTGCATTACTAAAACAACAATTTGTGGACTTTTGACAACCAGAGAGAGTTAGTAAAGCTACATTTATGGATTGAATCCAGCTACACATTATTTGACCTGTACTTGAGATTTATTGGCAGATACATAAGTCACAGCAAATAACCGAAGCAGCAATTCATGCTCAATGATTTGAGTTTTTGTTTTGCTTTTTGGTTGGTGGGTGGGGACACGGGCTGACTGACAGATTGCAATAATCTACTCAAGATCTGGCAGCCAGGGTCCTAGAAGGTTTTGCAGAAGCTCTGCTAGGCTGGCAGAACTTAGGATACACTGCTGATGCAAAAGATGGGCCAGATGAACCCTCCAGATATGCCAGTGGAATGTTCCACCAGTGAAGCCGTTCCACCAGCAAAGGGTGGAGTCATGAGCAGCAAAAGGGAGCTATGTCTATTTTCTACCCATTCTGTCTATGGCTACGCTTTCGTCAATGGCACAAGTTTTGTCTAAGGTGTATTGCACAAGTTTTGTCTAAGGTGTATTGCTCTGTTACCTGTGCCCTTGTGCAAGCTCCATGACAGACAGGTGTGCAGCTGTGGCCGTATGGTACCTGCTACCTGTTGCCCCACCTATGCACCTTTCATGCTACCTGTTGCCCCACCTATGCACTCTCCATCATGAGTGCTGATCAAGAGAGGCTAAAGCCCTTCTTGGGCGTTACAGCTGTGAAGGGGAAGCTTGAGAAGATGAGGGCTGCAAGGTTGTATCTTAGACCCACAAAGGTGCAGTTCATGCCACCTTCCCCATGTTACTTACGGTACTTACTCTTTTGCCATTTATATACCACTTAATGCCATAGGCTTAAAGTGGAGTTCTAATGTAAAGGTTGCTCACTTGAAGCTGTCCATGGTCCAACAACCTTCAACTTGACTTGCCTCTTTCTCCCAGGGTCCAACACTCCCTCAGCAGAACACAACACTTATGGTGTGAGGCCACTTGGGCTTTCTTGTGTGTGTTGCATGCAGGAGATGTGTTGCCATCATTGTGGATTCACTGGCATATGGAACAGTTCCTAATCGGTTGATACCAAGGGTGTTTACATGGACATTGTTTGTATTTCCTTGCTGTGGGCTTCCTGCCTCTTCTCCTTGGCTGAGCATCCATTGGACATAGTGGCTGTTCTGCCTGTATATCAGCAACAAATGTACTGCCCCATGGCCTCTCTGGGAACACCTTACTTTGCATATTGCAACCCGGTTGCTTTAATCCTTGGGAGAGGCACACTTAGTAGTGCTGTGGGCTCTGGAGGTTCATCTTGCGACCACTAAGACCGGGGCCTTTAGTGTGGTGGCAGCTTCCCATTAAAATGCAATCCCACTGAATATCAGGCAACCATGTACACCCTTGGCATTTAGAGGCCTGCTTAGAAGTCGTCTGTTAACCCAGGCTTTTCCTGAGAGGAGATATGGCTACTTCACTGTATTAAGCTGATTTGGGGTGTATTTTGTACTTGTTGCATTAATGTAATTTTATTGTTGGTTTTATGCTGTTCAACACCAACATATTTATTTAATTTTTGATGTTGGCAGTGTGTAAATTTTTGCAAATAAATAAATAAAGCGAGCGTAAAACTTGTTCCCTTCGTAAGTGACCGAAACTGACGCCTGCTATAAAAATGTGTGTCATGCACATTTAAAAAAAAAAAAATAAGGAAAGATTACAATATAACTGGAAGGTTGAAAGCATATTCCAAGTATGATTCCTATAGACAGAGAGCTGAAAAGATAAGATGTAGTTAGTCATGTTGTGATATGGATAATGAAATCATGAAGCAATCCTAAATGACTGCAAGAGCCAAGTGCCAACCACTACTACTGAACAACATTCATACATTTGGGAGAGGCATGTGTAGGAATGCACAATAAGGTGTAGTGTGTGTGTGTGTATGTATCCTCACTAAGTTTTTTAAGGAGCTGTTCAAAGGGCTGTTGAACTCCTTGACATTTATCTCCCCCACCTTAATCTTAATGGGCTTAGGGATAGGCTCTGGGTGTTACATTTCTGGGATATCTGTTAAGTACCTCTGGTACAACCTTGCATCATTGCTTAAATGCATTATGGATGGGTAAGGGAAAAGGAGGTCTTTTCTTCTTGAGGATCATATACCAGCCACATTGTAATCAGGGCTTCGAATGTGAAAGACTAGCAACCTGATCTGTAATAGTAAATCCTATGTTCCTAATGGATCTATTTTATGATCCCTCTATTTAATGTGGACATGGCATTGAAATGAAACAGACTCCCAAATCAATATTTAAAATTGAATTCAAAGGGAAAATAAAGCTTGACTTTCTGTTTTTATTTTCTCCTCATGGAGGGATTTTTTAAATGGTGACAAATATCTAGTCGAGTATGCCAAATTTTCTTCAAACGGGGGGAAGCTTAAGTGGGAAAACTTAAAGAGAAGCGAGAAAGGGGAAATAACTTTATTTGAATTTTCAGAATTTATTTTGCTTGCAACATTGGATTTGCATATCTAAATTAATAGCACTTTATTGTTTTGGGGTGCCTTTTGATGACCCATTTTGGCTAATGGAAAACAAGGCACCCTCGAGCGCTTATTTTGTTATGCATCCTTTGGCAAAATGAGAAGATGTGTAAATGAAGTACACAATAACTGGAAACAAAGCATCATTTCACACATTATTTTTTAAATTCAATTGATTGCTGAATGCATGCATTTAGCAATCCTAAAATGGTAGGGAGGCGGGGCTGGAGATTCTGCGGTGGAGAAACCTCCAGTTCCCAAACTTGTGCCAAGTAAGGCGGAAGAAGGAGGGTGGATTTTCCCATTCGGTTTGGTTCCGCTCAGCTTCCGATTTCCACTAAGGAAGGCCAAAAGGAGTACGCCAGTTTCAGGATAGGTGTAACTTTTCACCTTTCCTGGGGGCATGTTAGGGAATGAAGGGGCTCTATATGTAGTGGGTCCATGGCTTCCCCTCATCCGCCCAAGAGTGACCTCTGAAATAGCCTCTTTTGGAGCCATGGGGGCCTCCATCTTCAGAAAGGTCTGCAGTATCCTAAGACCCTGGGAGCCACCTTCCCAGGGAGCGTAGGATTGCTCTCTTAATGTCAAGGGATATTTTATTGTTACTGTGACTTTGTACACACTCCTCTTTGCTCTGCATCCAGTGCACTCCCATTGCTGGTTTATGAAGCCCAGTACACATGGTGCCAGCCACAATCCATATCTAGCCTGAAGCTCCTTGAGAAAGACTGCATTTTTGTGTGTTTTCTCCCAAACTGTCTTCAAAACACAAAACACTGATGTGTACAGCACATGCAAATAGAGTGGGGGGGGGGGAGATGTCACTGCTTCATTTTAAGCTGGTATTGTGTACACGAGTCTTTAACTTATTGTTTGAACTGCTCTGAGATAGGTAAAACAAAAAAAGGACCCCTGGACAGTTAAGTCCAGTCAAAGGCGACTATGGGGTTGCGGCGCTCATCTCGCTTTCAGGCTGAGGGAGCCGGCGTTTGTCCACAGACAGTTTTCCAGGTCATGTGGCCAGCATGACTAAACCACTAATGGCGCAAAAGAACACTGTGGTTGAAGCCAGAGCACAAGGAAACACCGTCTACCTTCCCGCCGCAGAGGTACCTATTTATCTACTTGCACTGACATGCTTTCAAACTGCTAGGTTGGCAGGAGCTGGGACAGACCAACGGGAGCTCACCCTGTCGCGGGGATTTCAACAGCTGACCTTCTGATCAGCAAGCCCAAGAGGCTCAGTGTCCCTGAGCGTCCCTGTGCTCTGATGATGAGTAGTATAGAAATTTTCTGATCCATACACAGAGAGCTCCATATCTAAGTAAGAATGCTTGGTACATCCTTGGCTTTCGATCCTCTAAAGCATTTTGGTAATGCGGAAATCATCAACACATTCAACAATAACAATGGAATGTTATCAGATTATTCAGTTTAAGTTCCCTGCTTTGAGGTGGCATCCTGTCTACAGAGCTAAGCCTCTGAGCTTCTAGCCTTTCCCCACCAGCATTATTGACACGATAGCTCACTTAATTCTTTCTGAAAATCTAAATGACATTATTCCGCAAACTATCACATTCCTATGGAGGGAGAGGGTAGTGTTTTGGCATGAACCAGTTGGGGGAACCATCTATGCAAACTCTTTCAACAAGTTAAAATATCCATGGAATCATAGAATCGTAGAATTGTAGAGGAAAGGACCCCCAAAGGCTAAAAAAAAATCTGGATTTTCACTTTCTGAAATATGGCAACCCTATAGGATACACACATTCGTTTTGGAAGGAAGGAAATCAATCCACCTTCCTGCATCCAGCACAACGATGGCGGTGACAGGGGAAAGGACTGGATGGCCTCAGGGTACCATGGGAATTGCTATGTCATTTGCAGAGGAGCTAGAGAACGCCAAACAGATTGCCAAACAGAGTTAGCACAACAGAACATTAGATCAATCAACAATAATCAAATAAATGTGTTCTTTTGGTGTCATCTGAAAATACATTGAGACTGGAAAACTGTTGGCTATTAATATTAAGGGTTTAATAAGAAGCTGCCTTGTACTGTCCGATCATTGCTCCATCTAGATAAGTATGGTCTACAGAGACTGGCAGCAGCTTTTCAGGCTGAAGTCTCTTTGTTCTCCTTGAATATACCAGGGATTGAACTGTTGATTTTAGCAGTGTCCCGTGCACAGCGGAATGATGAGGAATACGTGCACATACTCTATATTGCTTTATTTACATTTCAAAGCTGGTAGATTACAGAAAAACATCTTGCCTCTGCCGGAGCAGAGAAAGCATCCTCTCCTCTGAAGCACAGAGAGGAACACTGTGTGAACAGTGAAAAACAGGAAACCAGTGTACGTCACATCCAGTCTCCCTTTCCCGTGGGAAAACCCAACAGCACAGACTGTGGAATGTAAACACCTGTCTCGTGACAAGCACTTCGCTGCACAGTGAAGAGAGCAGAAACCAACATGAACTTCCTGTGTGCAAAGCAGATGGTCTACCACTGAGCTATGGCTCCAAAGCATCCACTCCCAATGGTACATATGTACAAAATGCTTAATTCCATGTTCCCACAATCCTGTGCTGGTGACCTGTGCAGGTTGAGGATTCTAGATACGTAGCTAGCTTCCAGCTCTAAGTGAAGGACCTCAAGATAGGATGAGAGAGACTTGGCCTTTTCTAAGAAGACTCCTGTGTTTTCCAGTTGCATGCTACAGACATGAAGTGCTGCAAATTCCCATGTGGGACATGTGGTTGGAGTTGTTCTGCAGAGTTCTGACCAAGCTTGAGGCTGAGAGAAGGAAATTTATGCTATGCATGTGTAAAAGACAGACTTTACGTGCCATTAGGTTTGTGCACATCACAGAGAATCATTGCGACCAGATGCAGTGATGGTCTTAGATGGCTCTCAAAAAGGGGTCAGATAAATTCATGGAGGTTAGGATAACTAAGGGTTCATCCACCCTTCTGCTTTCCCCACTGCCTTCCCCTGGGGAGATCCAATCTTTACTGCTGCATCAGAGCAAATGTCAACTGAGCTTTCTCTGGATTAACCTTTGCTCTGATTTAGAGCTGAAGATGCTTTCTAAGCCCAGATCCATGCCTAGAAAGCCCAGTACAAGCAGAAAACCACTTGGACCTGTGCTTTCTAGGCATGAGACAAGTGGAAGTGTGGATGAACCCTTAAAATGGAACTTCTATGCTCAGAGACAATGTAACCTGGATTACTAAATGCTGAGGGGGACAACAATTTCCATTATGTCCTATTTGTGAACTTGAACTTCTGTGGGGGAGAAAGTTCCTATTTGTGAACTTCTTTTCTATTATGTCCTATTTGTGAACTTGAACTTCTATGGAGGGGAGTTCCTATTTGTGAACTTGAACTTCTATGGAAAAAAAGGTTGGGCCATATGTCTACCTAGTCCAGCAAGGCATTTCTTAGGTGCCCATAATGAAGCGTGTGTGTGAGAGAGAGAGAGAGGGAGGGAGGGAGAAACACATATAAAGGCCTATCATTTCCATAAATTCTCTGGGCCTCTAAGTCCTAAACATTTTGCATGAATCACTTAGCCATGTAATAGTGCAAAAGCAAAAATAAAAATAAAAATTGTTACCCACAGGACAAGTTTAGGAAGAGTAAACACACATCAGCATCAACAGAAATTTAGTGCCCCGATCAAGGGAAATAATAGTACCACTCTGTTCTGTCTTGGTCAGACTAATGCTGTAACCAGTTCTGGGTGCAACAATTTAAGAAAGATATTGACATGCTAAAGCAGAGGAGGGCAACCAAGATGATCAAAGGTCTGGAAACCTTATGAGGAACAGTTGAGGGAACTGGGTATGTTTAGCCTGGAAGAGAGGAGATGAAGAGGAAATATGATAGCCATCTTCAAATATATGAAGGGCTGTCACATGGAAGATGGAGGAAGCTTGTTTTCTCTTGGTCTGGAGGATAGGACTCAAACCCATGGATTCAAGTTACAGGAAAGGAGATGCCAACTAAACATCAGGAATACATCACTTTCAGGTGGTAACAGCTGTTCGACAGTGGGACGGACTCCCTTGGAGTTTGGTGGACTCTGTTTTCGTGGAGGTTTGTAAGCAGAGGTTGGATGGCCATCTGTCATGGATACTTCAGCTGAAATTCCTACTTTGGACTAGATGACCCTTGAGACCCTTCCAACTCTACAGTTCTACGATTCTGTCTCAAACAGCAGAAAGTATGTGTTACCAAGAACAACAATAACAAACATGTGAAAATTATTTCCCAATGCCAAAGTTGCAGTCATTTAGACACTGGGTTATATTTTATTTTCTTTCAAATGCATGCACAATTATTATTAATATTTACCAAGAATGGATTTCTGTTTTCAAGCCCAAACTCAGTTGCTTTTTTTTTTTAAGGCTCCTTCATTTGCTTAACTCCAGCGCCATCTGTTGTTAACTCGGGGAAAATAATGGCCAAATCCAAAGGGAAGCCACACCAATAGATAATGAAATATTAATTTTAACTTTCTGTTGTGAACATAAATGGTGGCACAGAAAACCATGTTTCTTGGGAGTGGAGGTGAAGGAACTCCCTTAAGTGGGAAGACATCTGCTTTGCATGAGAATGTCCCAGGTTCAATCCTGGCTGAAACTCTGGACGGAGATGCCAGTCAGTATAGAGAATACTGAACTAGATAGAAAAATCCTCAGACTTGGCTGAAGGCGACATCCTACTTTCCTAAAGTGAATGGAGTTGTCACCTTTTTAAAGCAGTGCTGTGTTTTTAACAGCGGACAGACCCACAAATATTTGGCAGGTGAAGCGTTTCACCAGTTTGATTTGTGTGTGCCAGGCTACAGTGAAAAAGTCGCAAGAACATCATAAAATCCTGCTGGATCAAGCCAATGGCCCACTTAGTCCAACCCCCTGTTGCCACAGTGGTCACCCAGATGCCTGTGGGAAGCCTGCAAATGGAATCCAAGCACAAGAGCCCTCTCCCCTCCTGGGGTTTTCAGCAACTAGCATTCAGAGAAGCATTGCTGCTTCTGACCATGGAAGCAGAACATAGCCGTTATGGCTAGTAGCTACTGATAGCCTTATCCTTCGTGAGACAGGGTCAGAGTCCATAAGCAAAAATGCCAACCCTTAAAAAAAAATTTCAGGAAACCGTTGTGCAATGTTCATGCCACTCACCATCATGTGAAGCCAGTGTGGTGTCGTGGTTAAGAGCGGTGGACTCGTAATCTGGGGAACCAGGTTCGCGTCCCCGCTCCTCCACATGCAGCTGCTGGGTGACCTTGGGTTAGTCACACTTCTCTGAAGTCTCTCAGCCCCACTCACCTCACAAGTATTTGTTGTGGGGGAGGAAGGGAAAGGAGAATGTTAGCCGCTTTGAGACTCCTTCGGTAAGTGATAAAGCGGGATATCAAATCCAAACTCTTTAAACTCTTATTCTTCATGTGGGCAATGGTAGCTGATCCATTAAGGCCCTTCTGCACCAACCTCGGTCTCCAGCTAGCTTCCACCTGCCTGCCTTTTTACCAGTCCAGGGGGTGGCACCGCCTGTCAATTCTTCCTCCTTAGGCTCAGTGTAAGAACTCATCAGGGTGCAGGATAGGGACAAAATTGGGGATAGTGGCTGTCATTCTCTGGCTCTATCTACTCTTGGGCTCCCTGCTTTCTGCCCTGCCAATCCCAGTGGGCTCTGGCTGCCATTTGCCTCTTCACTTCCCCCTCCAAATCCAAAATTTACTTGCCAGTACAAAACACATTCTGTTGTTTTTTTTTTTTTTTTTGAATAAATTTTTATTAGGATTTTTTTTTAAAGGTTACAGAAAATAGAAAATATATATAAATCAAAACAGAACAATCAAAAAAGAAAAAAAGGAACAATACATAAAAAACAAACATCATCCAAAACCAGAAAAAAAACCAAGAAAAAAAACCAAGTCAAGCCTTTACATCACTTGCTTTCATTCGCTTACTTCCTTGACCTCCTCGCACCTCCCATTTTTGTATTCTAGTTCAATTAGATATTTCAGCAAATCCTTTCCAGCTTTGTTTTTATCTTAATAATTTATTTTAATATACTGTGATTTTGCATTCTCTTCTTTCACCAATTCATTTTTGCTTAATCCTTTATATCTTTTCTGCTAAAACCACATAATTTTATTCCAACATCTTTCTAACATTCCTTAATTTTACAATATTTCTGAAGATAAACTTTAAATTTCTTCCAATCTTCTTCCACCGACTCTTCTCCTTGGTCTCGGATTCTGCCAGTCATTTCTGCCAATTCCATGAAGTCCATCACCTTCATCTGCCATTCTATTGAGTTTTTTCAGAGCCTTAGCTTCCATTGGTGACAACCACCTTGGAGTTTTATTTTCAAGCAAGTCCTTGTATCTTATCCAGACATTAAACAGTGCTTTCCTGACAATATGGTTTTTAAACGCTTTATGTGCTTTGACCTTGTCATACCACAAATATGCATGCCAACCAAAGACATTATTAAAACCTTCTAGATCCAAAATGTCCGTGTTTTCACTTCCCCCTCCAAATCCAAAATTTACTTGCCAGTACAAAACACATTCTGAAGCTTGGCAACCAGCTGACAGTTCTACATGAGGTGCTGTAAAGATTCCACCCCTCAAAGAATTCTGGGCACTGTAGTTAATTAGAGGTTGCTGAGAATTCTAACTCTATGAAGGGTAAACTGCCCAGAATTATTTGAGAGAAAGAATATGCTTTGAATGTGCTTTAAAGGTGTGGCGTACCCTACACAGCCAAAGTTTATGTTTCTATGAAAGTTTCCTTTCTATGAAAAGGGGGAAAATGGTATCTGTACATGCAATTGAAAAATAATGTAACTTCAATGTCAGCAAGATAATTTGAAAATAATTTGAGTCCGCACCAATTTACCATTAATAATAATAATCGTAATAATAATAATTTTATTATTTATACCCTGCCCATCTGTCTGGGTTTCCCTAGCCACTCTGGGCAGCTTACAGTACATATAAAAACATAGGAAAACGTCAAACATTAAAAGTTTGAGTCACTTGCATTTGAGTATCTATCTGTGAAGGCACCCAGATATTCTACCTGCAGTCAAATTAGCTGATGCTGCTGTTACCCAAGATTACAGCACCTGAGGTTACAACCCTCAAAGGGAAATCCATGTGTGAACAAGTCTTACATTTGTTATGTGTGTTGTTTTGCTTGCCTGTTTTCCTTTGAAATGTCAGGTATCAACTGTTGCCAGGTGTAAGAGATGTTAGGTGGATCTGGCAGAACAGTTCGTGCTACCTGCTTGGCTTACTAACAAGTAATTATTATTACCAAAGAGAACACAAGTCAGCATCATTGCAGAAGAGCGGGAGATATTTTATCATGCCTCTTCCATACACCAACAAGGAAACTGCTATCGTGCTGCTGATTTTCAAATCAGAATTACAGGTGCTGCTGATAGCGAGCGCTGAGCCATGAAGCTGCAAGAACATGGCTCGATTCTCAGATACCACGCTGAGTTCTGCTTCTGGTGTCGTTAGAAATAATCTTACAAAATGAGCAAATGTGAATATGGAGCATAACTATGGGAAGCAGAAATGATATTCAGTTGCTTTCAGATAAGCCTAGTACCCGAGTAGAAATTTCTGTACTGATAAAACTAAGCAACATTCTGATTTGGTTTGATTCCTTTCCCCACTTTCCTTTTGCAAAGGAAAAACATTGCAACCTTCGCATCCTAACAGTGCAATCTTTTACATATTTACTCAAAAATAAATCCCAATGTGGTCAATAGGTCCAGAGAAGAGTGTGTAGGATTGCAACCCAAATTAAGGACTTAGCTACATTAGTAAAAATGAAATGTTATAAATGCGTTATAACACTGTGAGGCCAGATGGCGTTGTAGAGCTGAAATCAGAACTCTGTGAAAAAGCAGTTTTTTCCCCAGAGCATTTTTTACAGCTGTGTAGATGCAGCCTAATAATCTGATACTAATTCAGAGAATAAAACATCTCTTTCTTTCTTTCTTTCTTTCTTTCTTTCCTTCTTTCTTTCCCAGTTCTATAATGTATGTAAGAACTTGCACTCAATATGACAATGCAGGTTTACTGACACCTGAAGCTCACTACTTCTCTTGTTGAAATTGCCACCAGCATGGTTAGAATGTGGGAAAGGGTACATATTGTCACCCCACTTCTTTCAATATGGATGAAATGAAGGGTCTAATCTTCACCAGTGATCTTGACTAAGGATCCAGGCAATGAATCCCATTCTGCATGCATTAATACAAGGTGTGATTTTGTGTACATGGCCATGACCCATACACCATTTGCATCATAGCTTATGCAGCAACTTAAACAGCAACATGGTCATTTCTGCACACACAAACACAGCTGTGTTTCAAATTGCATCATTACATTGCTATACACACCATGGGGGGGGAGAGAATATTTAGGAAGTTTACTGTCTGATGCTTTTAATGTATTTTTAATCTTTTTTTGGAAGCCACCCAAAGTGGCTGGGGAAACCCAGCCAGATGGGTGGGGTATAAATATTATTATTATTATTATTATTATTATTATTATTATTCACCCAATGCCCATGACCTGATTTGTTTCCCCGCATCTGAAACCTTCCCAACTTCTATTCAAAGAAGCTGTAACCTGCACAAATGTGATGGATGTCTTACATGTACACAGGTTTTTAAGTGAGATGGAAGCTGGTTTGAATGGGACTGCATCACAGGATGTTTTCAGATTTGGTTTATCTGTAAATGAATTAAGAGAAAAGTCCTCTGAAACCTAAGGCAGTGCTCCCAGCAACGCTTGAAAATGATGTTCCATTGAAATCAGTGGGACTCAGAACAGAGTCACAAATGCAAGCTTGCCATACAATGGCTCGCCACCGGATTAATCCACAGCATACATTGACTTGCAGTGGATGTATGAACTGCCTCAAGTTAAGTGTGTTCTTTCAAGTGGTCTGCCTCTTTGGCAGCACAGTCTGTTGTAGGGAAAAGAGAAAATAAAGCTCCGTCCTCCCAAAACGTATCTAGCTCGTTCCACTATCAGTATATACATTTTATGATATTCTGCACGGTTACATGTGATGGCTGTTTCAGACATAAAAGTTACCACTTGACATCACAGTCATGAACTGTGAGCTCAGTTTCCTTAGCAAATGTGTTTAGGATTTATAGTGAAAATACTTTCATTCTTTTACACCACGTACTGTATTGGAAAGGAAATGTTGCAAAAAAGGGTCAGCAGATGGGCCTGATGCCTGCAAACTGTTTTTGCCATCATGAACAATGGACCCAGAGATATTCTGAAGAAATGAAGACGATAGGTGACTCCTGCCTCATCCAGCACCTTGCCTAAGAGTGCAAGGCAGCATGGGGTAAGGGCACCATCAAACCTGGCTTTTTGACCCTGAAAAAACAACAACAACACTGCTCCCTCAAAGTGCTCCATGGATACCAAAACTGTGCACATGTTGCCATTTAAAGGTAAAGGTAAAGGTACCCCTGCCCGTATGGGCCAGTCTTGACAGACTCTGGGGTTGTGCGCCCATCTCACTTAAGAGGCCAGGGGCCAGCGCTGTCCGGAGACACTTCCGGGTCACGTGGCCAGCGTGACATCGCTGCTCTGGCGAGCCAGAGCCGCACACGGAAACGCCGTTTACCTTCCCGCTGGTAAGCGGTCCCTATTTATCTACTTGCACCCGGAGGTGCTTTCGAACTGCTAGGTTGGCAGGCGCTGGGACCGAGCAGCGGGAGCGCACCCCGCCGCAGGGATTCGAACCGCCGACCTTTCGATCGGCAAGTCCTAGGCGCTGAGGCTTTAACCCACAGCGCCACCTGCGTCCCTCATGTTGCCATTTAGTCTGGCTCAAATGTACTCTCACCACTGGTGTTTAAAGCCAGAATTACAGGTGACATTAGTTGCAATCTATAGGTATCTTGTTGTTTCTTGAGAAATTCTGATGTTTCATGCAGTGCTTTTTTTTCTTAAAAAATGGTTAGGGCTACTCTCATTTTGACTCAAGAAAATCACCATTTTATAGTTCAAATTGGGAAAAATACAGTAAATGGACAAAAGCACAAAGATTCACAAATTGTTTAGGGGTATGCATACCCTTACGTATCCCCCAATAAAAACAACATTGGTTTTATGTGTTCTTCCTGCTGCACCCCCACCAGCACAAGAGGAGCAGTAGCCAGACCACCTGCAAAACAGCTGGAACTTTTGCTACAATCTTCCTGCTTTGCCTTGCTATTGCTCCCCCCACACCCAGAGACAGGAGAGATTTTTTAAAGGGAAATTCCCTTATTCCGAATAGGATTCCTAGCAAGAAAAAAGTTGACAGCTATGTGGAGGACAACAGACCCACCCGCTGATTTACTACAGCTGGCCTTGACACCAGACTGCGGGGGGGGGGGGGAGATTAGAATGCTACTTAGCGGGCTAATCGTTTATTATTTGAGAATCATCAATGTTGTTTGTTATTTATATTGTGTGTTGTTTTTATTTTTTCATGTTAGGTTACACAATATATTGATGAGCCCCCTTTCCCTCTTCCCCATATGGGGTGGGTGTGGGTGTGTTGCTCTAAGTGGCTTGGAGACCTTTGGGTGACAAGCGACTAACAAATTTAATAAACCAATTCCTTCAAACGTTATCCAATGGACACATCTCCGCTTCACCGTGGCTTTACGTTTTCAAATTGCAGTGCACGGAAGCATTATGCCGCAATGCTTTTTGCTCAAATACGGGGCGCCTCGCTCTGCGGTGACACCCGCAGAGCTCCATGCAGACGATCACTTCCCGGGAATCCTGCTCGGAGACCGGCCCCGCTCGGATGAACCGCGACGCCGCCCGCTCCGCGTCTTCCGTTCCAGGCAAGTCACATGAGTGGTCTGTGCTCACTCTCCCCCCTATTCCCCCTTTTTTTTTACAAAATGGAACGGTCCGCGTTATGCTGCGTGCCGTAGTACGGATGAGGGGCGGAGCTGGGTTGCTGGCGGAACAAACCAATGAGCGGGAAAGGGGAGAGGGCAAGTTTGCGGAAGGAGAAACGCGTTTTGTATAGCCTTTGCGCGCTGCGGCATATTAGCGAGCTGGGAGTCGAGAACCTGGCATGGGCGCCGTCAGAGGGCAGGAGCACCAGCCTCCTCAGGAGGTAAGGCTGAAGCGGCGGGGCTGTGTCTCCCTCTGAAGCGGCGGGGCTGGCCTTTCCCTTGCGGGTGGCGCTTCCCTGCCCCGCTTTTGTCTATGGGTTGCCGTTCCCCATAGCGCTCTTGGGGGCGGGAGCTTTCCGGGCAGCGCTTGCTTTGCAAGGCGAGCCCGCAAGTCCTGTTGCCTTGCGAGAAACGCGCCCCGAACACGTCGAGGTTCGCTTCTGGGGAAGGAAGCGTGTATATAGGATAAGCGCAGCCAGGGGCGCAGGCTTCTCCAGGAAACGTTAGTCCTGGGACCGGTGTTTGTTTGTATGACGGGGAGGAGAACTCAGCGAGGGGATAAATTGCTGGGCCAGTGTCACACTCTGCACATGCTCAAGGCGCTCATCATTGCTGTTACCTCAGATGTCTTCCTGGGCGGGTGCTTAGTTCAGTAAGCCCTCAATTTACGCGAGGGATCTCGCCTAAAGTCAAAATCGCATATGGGTTCAGTTGACAGTGGGATTACCGAAGTAAATTCCCCCCGAACGCCCTGCCCACTTTGTGCATTTTTATTCATTTATATTTTTTTACCACATTTTTATTCATTTATATATATTTTTTACCACATGCATAAAGAGGAATGCTGTGGTTCCCAACTAGGCACACATCCCACAGGGGACAATTCGATAATGAGTTACTAACAGTGAATTTTTTGCATTTCTTGTGGTTCTAGGGGCCTCATATATAGTATATACTGTAAATATATATTGTGACATACACATTTTAAAAATTGAAATCAGAATGTACACGGTGGTCAACTGGTGACAGTGGAAAGGTTATCTAAACCTTTGCTGGGGAGGGCGGGGTATAAATAAAAATCATCATTATTATTATTAAACAGAAAAGTTTATCTAAACAGAAAATACACTGGGCGCATTCAGGGGGAGTAGCGCTCCATGGGGGGGGGTGTGGATCAGGTTTTTAGAGATGCTTAGGTGGGGTATGGCCAAAAAAAGGTTGGGAAGGAACCAGTGGCTGAATGCAAGCAAGTTAAATGCATGTAGGTTTGCAGACTTACTGTATTGACAGGCAGTACATCAGCTTTATTTGGGTGAGTGCAGACTGAAATAAAACTCTCCTCCCAAACTCCCATGGTGTACCCAGAAGATAGGAGGCTGCTTGGAGTTGCATATTCTCTGTTCCAGAGAATATTTCCCTGAGTGTCATGTCTTGCGCTTGAAATACCCTGTGGATCCTTTGGAGGTGGGAGTGGGGGAATGAAATACCACATTTCCTTTGCTGTTCAGAAATCAGTAATGGTAAATGTTTGTCACAGAGAACTGGATAGCTGTGTTTATTTTCTGTGTTTATTTTCTATAGAACTGTTATATGTCGTACTGTGAACAGACAGTCCACAATGTCGCACCACATCTAGAAGGCAAAAGTTGTTATTATAACAAATTTATTCATACTCTGATGCGACTCGAGGCAGCTTATATATAAAATGAGAACTGATAAAAACATAGAAAAACATTAATTAAAAACAGTAAATCATTGTTAGAAGTAAAGTTCTGTTTTTTGTCTAACAGAGCAACCCTATGCATGGTTTCTGAGAAATAAGGCCCACTATGTTCAGTAGTTACTTGGTCCCAGGACTCTAGTTGTTTGTCTTCCTTTTGAAGAACATCTCACAGGTTCTGGGTGATGCGGGGAGTGGCAGCAGAGAGACACTTTCTCTAGCAGTTTACTCCCATAATGTGCTTTAGTACCAACATACACATACATAGAGCTGCATGTCTACCAATATACACATTTTTTTTAACTCTGTCAAAGTACAGCTCTGTGTTGTAATACAGGGGGAGTCACTGTGGAGCTCTACAGATTTTCTTCCTCTTCTAAGACTACAGTTCCCATCATCCTTGACCATTGACTGTGCTGGCTGGGACTGATGGGACTCGTCATTCAACAACATCTAGAGGGCTGTCTGTTATGATGTATGAATAACATGGCTTTGTGACCTTTGCAAGCATCCAGCTTGTACACAAGTATAGACCAACTTGTAACATCAGCACCGATCTAAAGTGGATATGATGTTTACTACATGCATTTTTTCTCTACGACTACTACTACTACCACTAATAATAATAATAATATTTATATGCCATCAATCTGACTTGGTTGCCCCAGCCACTCTGAGCGCCTCCCAACAGAATATTAAAAACACAATAAAACTTTCATAAATTGCACATAATTTTGTGTTTTAAGATGGTATTTCCCTCTCTTACCAAATGACATGGCTGTTTTATCAGTCAAATTCATCTGATCTTCATTAGTGCAAGGGCTTCTGTCAGAAGTGCCTCAAAACACATGATAATAACAACTTTGGTGCAAACTTTACATTTCTTAGAGCTGGTGAGCTAGCAGAAGCTAGTGCAAGGACTCTTATTAGTTCATTGGAACTTTCCCTCAAGCGCCAAGATTCAGGACTCTGAAAAAATACCAAATAGCTCAAGAGATATAAAACATTGTAAACATCAGTAACACCACACTGCAATGGTGGTATTAGAAATGTAATGATTGGGCTAAGCTGTAGAAGTTTTAGAAGGTTTTATTAAAGAATTTGGGAACTTGATTGTATTGTCTTTATAAGTGACAAATGTGCCTGTCTTCCTTCAGTTGAGGAACATTGGTTACTTCATTATTCTTGTGTCTGACAGAATCAGAAATCTCAGCATATGCTACTGGAGGGAAAACCTGTGCAATAGTTGAACAGTTCTCATTTGCCGGACTTCCACCATCTTGTTTTTGCAGGAGTCTTTGGGGCTATGTGCATTGATATTTTTATAGCCAGTTCCACAGGACGGAACTGGCTATAAAAGTATTAAAACTGTTTTACAGTGTAGTCAACAGTGTGTCTACTAAAAGGAAATATTTTGCAAGAAATTTGTAGTGTGTACACTTAGAAGAACATGGTTTTGTTTTTTTGAACATAGAATCAGTTTATTATCTCTTCTAGGTTGAAACCCGTGAAGATGAAGAGCAAAGTATTAAGCTGAGTGAAATCTTAGAGCTGCTGGTGGCAGCTGGATACTTCAGGGCAAGAATTAAAGGGCTGTCCCCCTTTGACAAGGTGAGAGTGTAACAAATTATGCACAAGGCATGCTTTAATTGGTAAATATATATATATATATCAGCAAGGGCTAATTTGTACAGATGAGTACAAATGTTATCCAGATGGCTGTGAATTAAGAGTTCAATTTTAAAGGGTTTTTTTTTAATAAAAATGAATCTCTTTTTATATGTGTCTCAATGCAATTTGCAAAGATACCATAAAAACAGCTATTGCTTTTTGTTCAAAAACTGACAGAATGTGCAATCAGCATAAGCATTGTTGCTTGCTGGAGGGTATAAACCTCCCTCTCCTCCAGACGTTTACTGTTTTGGAAGTTCCCCTGACCACCCCAGGCCGATTTTGTGGGGTTCTGTGGGTGATGGAGAGGAGTGCCCAGTGTGAGTGGAAGCCCTTATACAGTGCCCAAGGAACTGGCATTCAGACGCAATACTACCTCCAACTGACACTGGTGGCAGAACATAGCCATCGTGAAAATGTGACATTGGGGGGCTGTCTTTTGTGTTTCATTTTTAAATAAATGCACAAGATGCTTCCGTGTAACTTCTGCGTTCTTCCACCAAACATCTGCGAGGGATAAAACGAGTGTGCTTGCCTTGTTCTAGGTGGTAGGCGGCATGACGTGGTGCATCACAACATGCAGTTTCGACATTGATGTGGACTTACTGTTTCAGGAAAACTCTACCATCGGCCAAAAAATGTAAGTGGGAGCTTGCCAGAAAGGGATCTTTCTTTCCAGTTGTGCGATGTGTTCAGTACCAGTCATATTTGTAATTGAAGCTTGCATAAGTGGTCACCTGAGCCTTAAGAATTATTATTATGTATTGAATTTCTATACCACCCTTCATCACAGGGTGGTTTACAATATAAAAACACAAAACTTGCATACCATTATAACTAACAATAAACTGCAATTTAAAAGGCCGTCGTTTGTTTAATTAGCCAAAGGCCTGGGAGAAGAGGAATGTTTTTGCCTGGTGCCTAAAGATATGTAATGAAGGAACCAGCCCAAGCTCCCTGGAAAGAGCATTCCACAAGCTCGAAGCCACTGCAGAAAAGACCTGTTCTCATATTGCCACTCTCTTGACATCTTATGAAGGAGCCACACGAAGAAGGGCCTCAGAGAATGCTTGCAGGGTCTGGTTTGGTTCATATGGGGAGAGGCGGTCCTTCAAATCTGCTGTGCTCTCTATTTTTTGGTCTTACTGCCCCTGATGTGCCCTCCCAGTAATATAATCTCTTCTCATCCTAAACCTGAAAGCAGCCATGAAAATAAAGTGAAATGTTTAAGTACAGCAGGAACATGTAGAAGCCCACACTTACTTTCTGCTGCCTCCTCCTTCTTTTTGCACTATTTAAATGTTAGGACTTTTAAATAAAACAGTGACCATTACAGTCGTACCTTGGAAGTAGAACGGAATCCGTTCCGGAAGTCCATTTGACTTCCAAAATGTTCAGAAACCAAATTGCGACTTCTGATTGGCTGCAGGAAACTCCTGCAGCCAATTGGAAGCCCCGTCGGATGTTCGGCTTCCAAAAATAGTTCGCAAACCGGAACAGTCACTTCCTGGTTTGCAGCGTTCGGGAGCCAAAACGTTCTGGAACTAAGCTGTTCCAAAACCAAGATATGGCTGTAGAGTTTTTCTATTAACACATGAATGTCTTAAACTGTTGTTACTTTACCATGTGCTACCTTGGGAAGCTTGGAACTGATTAGATGTGCATCCCATTGGCGCACTGGATCGAATTCACACTTGCTTAGCTTCATTCTAGAATAAGGAAATCACAGACCATTCCCTGGACTGAAACTGAAAACATTTTATGAAGTAAAGATTGATTGTTTGATAAGAAGCTTTTAACAACAGGTTTAAAAAAGAAACAACCTTGAATTTTTTTTCTCAGTTTTTAATAAGAATTTGCAAGCTTGTCTAAAGATGTTTTTTTTAAAAAGAAGTGCCTCCAGTCCTACAGATCAGCATTTATCAGCACAGTTCTAAATTGCTTTGTGTATTCGCTTTTTAAAATCTACTATTTGATTTCAGCCACTAGAGGGCAGTTTCAGGCTAGTTAAGGCTTTGCTTCCACCCAGTTTCACCTTAAGCTCTGTCATCCTTCACCTTCTTTCCAGTGCCTTGACTGAGAAAATTGTATCCGTCTTGCCGAGAATGAAATGCCCTCATCGCTTGGAGCCTCATCAAATACAGGGATTGGATTTCATCCACATATTTCCTGTTGTGCAGGTAGGTGCTGCTTGAAAAGTTGCTGCCCCCAACACCTCTGTATAGTAGGCCTGCTGATGAAAAACCATATTGTAACCCTCTTTCTCTCTTCCCTGCAACTCTAATAGCCACTGGGGCATGGTTTTGATCAGGAAACAACCAAGTAGAATGAGTGTTCCTAATCATAAACAACATTGGTTCCACTAATGTGGGTAGGAGGCCCTTTAGATGCTGTGGGGCTCAAAGCTCCCTTCAGCCCTAGCTAGTGTTACCATTGGTCAGGAATGATGGGAGTCTAGCAACATCTAGGTGGCTACCCATTCCCCATCCCTGCACCATTGATTAATCCCTTTTGTAGCCTTGCAGCATTTCCTGTAACCAAAAAGTGTATGGAAAGAGATACTGCATCGCTGTTGCTTGCAGAGACTGTATTGGAAGCATAGTTCCATCTCTGATTAGATCCTGAACAAGGAGCAAGTTAGAGGCATCTTCTAAACCTAGTGTTTAACTTGGGATCTCGGAGTCTTTTATGTAATCGTTTCTATACCATCTTCTGTGAAATAAAAATAATTCAAAGCATTTAACCCATTTCCAAATTTGAGTCAATTATTAGCAAGACTCGGAGTGTTCAAATGGTTTGCTATTGCCCATGTAAATGGGAATACTGTTGCTTTATAGTTTTATATGTGCTTGCTTTTCTCTGTCTTGGAACGTCATTTGCAAAATTGACATTTCAGCCAAACCAAGCCAGGAAGATGTTTCTGTTGCAAGTGAACAGGGATGAGTTCTTTGCCTGGAAAGCTGGCTGCTTAAATAGAGAGCATGGGTCCCCCCCCACACACACACACACCAAAGCAGAGTTGAGAGCTGCAGATGTAAGAGCAAGGCAGCAACTATTTTTGCCTGGTTGTCAGTTTGACAAAGTGGGGAGAAGTAGGTTGATAGCCAGAATGAGACCAGCACCTGCTACTCTTCCGTGGCCCTTGTTTGTTTCTGTATTTTTCAACTAAGTGCAGCAACGACCTGGTTGCACCAAATAGGAGCTGAACTTAGCCTGAGATTTCTAGTTGCCGACTCCTGATCTACAATGACAACATGAGTTAAGATTTTCCTTTAGGTCACACGTCTCAAGCCTTGTGCCTGTGCACCAGTACTGTGTTATGTCCATTGGCATGCTAAGTCTTCGGGCAACCTGATAAGCAAGTGACACATCCATCTGGGCCTGCAGATTGTCGTTTGTGACTACTCAGGTTTTGCTGCTATGCACCTTTGTGATATGGTCATGGAAAAGCAGGAATTGGAGTTTCATACAGCCCAGTCCAGGTGTCTCCAGATGTTGCTGGACTATAGCTCACATCATCCAAAGTATTGACCATACTGGCTGACAATGTTGGGAGCATCAGAAGGACGGCATATTGGCCACTCCTGCCTCTAGTCCCTGTGAGGCAGAGTTGGCCTCATGAAGAACAGATTAACTCACGCTGTTCAGAGGAAAAGCACAGCAAAGGCTGAGTGAAACATGCTAGAAATATCTACAAGTGAGAAAAACAAGGGCCTAACCTGTCTTCCATCATATTTGTGTTCTTTCAACATGTTTAGCCTCCTAATAACCCTTTGAGGTAGGCTGAGTTGAAAGGGAGTGGCTGGGTCAACATCAGCCACAACAGCTGGTCAGAAATTTAAATCCTGGGTTGATATTCAACTGAGTTTTACTTGAAGTAGACCTATTGAAATTAATGGACCCAACATAACTATGTCCTTTAATTTCAGTGGTTTTATTCTGTGTAACGCTTAGCTAAATCTAGTCTCAGTCAGACACACTAATCTTTTATGTCATGCTGAGACTCAGTGAGTTTTCTCTTTCTTGGTTCAGATGATGAACATGCACTGATGCCCATGTTCATTGTCTAAATGTTTCAAAATATGAAAGGTAAGTAGCTGTAATAACTGTAACCCTTTGTTTATAGAGTGTTGATTTTCCTTATTTTTTATTCCCTTTTTGATATCCAAGTCTGTCCTGAGTATATATATCCATCCAAGGTGTTGCTTTAAGGGTTTCCCTTTTTCTTTTCTCCCAGTGGCTTGTGAAACGTGCAATAGAAACCCGTGAAGAAATGGGAGATTACATCCGCTCATATTCTATATCTCAGTTTCAGAAGACACACAGTCTGCCAGAGGTAAATGTTTGGCTGCGTCTTTTGTAATTCAGAACTAGAAGTGATTCTTTTAACCGTCTCTAAAACGGATAGGATTGATGCAAACCTGCACCAGCTGATTTGGCTCATAGGTTTTAGGACATAAGCGGATAGATCACACGTTATGAGCTGGCACTGGAGCAGAAAATATGAGTAGAGTAATTCAGTCCAACTCCTTAAGTATTAAATGCCCAGTTGCGCATCAAAAAAGGTAGATGAATTTGCAGTGCATCCAAGTGCATTCATCGGATGCTCTGGGAAGCTGTTCTTGACACAAGTCACTTTTTTCTTGTAAGATCTTTTTCACAAAATTGTATTTGAATATGTTTGTGCAGTGGCAACACAAACCTACACTGTGCAAGCACCAAAACGTTTCCCATTCTTAAAAATACGTTGCCCACCTATTCTTAGTGCACAATGAGCCATTCCTTGAGAAGGAAAGTCCAGGTGTATTGTTTCTCTATGATTAAAAGGTGATTGGCAGTTGATAATGCTATACCTTAACATGACAGCTGCCCACTGAAATAAAATAGTTCATTTTTTATTTAAGGCTGTGATTTGGGGGTTTTCACTCACATTGTTGAAAGTTCAACTTACGATTCTTGCATCTCCCTGTGTATGCTGGTGCCTTTCATTACTTGTGCAGCTGCAAACTAGTGAGCATCTTTCTCTGCCTCATTTGTCAATAAATGGAAAGTGATGTTAAATGTGTCAGTGCTGGAAGATACTCTGAATTTTTCTATCCGATGGGCCAAGTTCCTGCTAATGTTTTACTATAAACACCATATGTCTAAGATGTAAATTGCATTGTGGAGCTTAGTCCTAGGTAAAGTAGGTAGGATTGCAGCTTCAGTAGTGTGGTTTATGTTGCCTGAGGCTATTCCTGGTTCTCACCTTTAAAAGTTGCTGCAGAGGCGCAGAGTACCTGTTTCCTGCTCTGGTTGGTTCTTCAGCCACAGCCATTCCTGGATTAAAGTAATCTGACCACAGTAATCCATGCTTTAGTAATTTCCCAATTAGACTTTTGTAATATGCTCTACAGGGACGCAGGTGGCGCTGTGGGTTAAAGCCTCAGCGCCTAGGGCTTGCCGATCGAAAGGTCGGCGGTTCGAATCCCTGCGGCGGGGTGCGCTCCCGCTGCTCGGTCCCAGCGCCTGCCAACCTAGCAGTTCGAAAGCACCTCCGGGTGCAAGTAGATAAATAGGGACCGCTTACCAGCGGGAAGGTAAACGGCGTTTCCGTGTGCGGCTCTGGCTCTGGCTCTGGCTCTGGCTCTGGCCAGAGCAGCGATGTCACGCTGGCCACGTGACCCGGAAGTGTCTCTGGACAGCGCTGGCCCCTGGCCTCTTAAGTGAGATGGGCGCACAACCCCAGAGTCTGTCAAGACTGGCCCGTACGGGCAGGGGTACCTTTACCTTTACCTTAATATGCTCTACAAAGCAGAGACATCACCTTACCAACAAAGGTTCATATAGTTAAAGCCATGGTTTTCCCAGTAGTGATGTATGGAAGTGAGAGCTGGACCATAAAGAAGGCTGATCGCTGAAGAATTGATGCTTTTGAATTATGGTGCTGGAGGAGACTCTTGAGAGTCCCATGGACTGCAAGAAGATCAAACGTATCCATTCTTAAGGAAATCAGCCCTGAGTGCTCACTGGAAGGACAGATCGTGAAGCTGAGGCTCCAATACTTTGGCCACCTGATGAGAAGAGAAGACTCCCTGGAAAAGACCCTGATGTTGAGAAAGATGGAGGGCACAAGGAGAAGGGGATGACAGAGAATGAGATGGTTGGATAGTGTCTTCGAAGCTACAAACATGAGTTTGACCAAACTGCGGGAGGCAGTGGAAGACAGAAGTGCCTGGCATGCTCTGGTCCATGGGGTCACGAAGAGTCGGACACGATTAAACGACTAAACAACAAATATGCTCTACATGGGGCTGTCCTTGAAGACCGTTTAGAGACTATAGCAGGTGCAAAATGTGGCAACTGGGTATTGATTGCCACAGAAAGATCTGCACTGATTATTTGCTACCATGTCCAATTCAAAGTGCTGTCCATGGAGGCTCAGGTCAGTTCTGTGTCCAGGGCAGCTGTCTACCAGATCCACCTGGTATATGGGCTGAGACCCTACCTGCCCATGGACTGTCTCACCAGAGTAGTGCATGCCCTGGTTATCTCCTGCTTGGACTACTGCAATGTGCTCTAGGTTAGTCTACCTTTGAAGGTGACTCAGAAACTACAATTAATCCAGAATGCATCCGCTAGACTGGTGACTGCGAGATGCTGCCGGGACCATATAACACCAGTCCTAAAGGATCTTCACAGGTTCCCAGTACGTTTCCGAACACAATTCAAAGTGTTGGTGCTGACCTGTAAATCCCTAAACAGCCTCACCCCAGTATACCTGAAGGAGCATCCTCCTCCAAGGGTCTTCTGGTTCCCTCACTGCAAGAAGCGAAGTTACAGGGAACCAGGCAGAGGGCCTTCACAGTAGTGGCACCCTCACCGTGGAACATCCTCCCTTCAGATGTCAAGGAGGTAAAGAGTTACACAACTTTTAGAAGACATCTGAAGGCAGCCCTGTATCGGGAGGCTTTTAATGCTTGATGTTTTTGTTATGTTTTTAGAGATGCTGTAAGCCACCCAGAGTGGCTGGGGAAACCCAGCCAGATGGATAGGGTATAAATAAAATAATAATGATGATGATAATGTAAATATGTAAACAAATTAATACCCAGCTACCTGAAGGTGTATGCCTCCTGATATATTCCTCCCTGTTATCTGAAGTCTGCCAGGTAAGCTTGGTATGGTCATCAAACAAAGCCTTGAGTTCCCAAACTTGGAATAGGACTTTGTCACTGGTAGCCTCCTAGCTGTGTAACATGAGATTAGGCTGGAACCTACATTAGTCAGTTTTCTTCACCAGCTTAAAACATATTTGTAAAAATCTGTCGGGCCTTCTGAAGTGTGTACATGGCCCTTGATTACTTGTATTCTGCTGAAGGATTAGTTGTATTTTTTGGTACATTTTAACATCACAGCTTTGGTCAAGTTGACACAATAACTGGCCAATCTTTGTTGACACTGTTGAGGTTAAATATGTTTGTATGCTGGTATTTAAAGCTATCTAAATTGCTTTGCAGGATGATGACTTCATGCAAAGAAAAGAAAAGTCTGTCAAAGCAGTTAGTGAAATCTCTGTAAGTGTGGCATTCAGCAGTGTGGGTTTTCAGAAAATTTACAAATAAATAATAATTGGATTTAGCGTTGTTTTGATTATGTATATATTTTGGCTTTAATTTACTCCCCCTTCCCTTTTAAAGATGCATAGACCATGTTTGTATGATATATCTGCATACCTGCTTCCTGGGGATAGTAACTTTTCTTCAAATGAATTGCAACTTCAAAGGTGCTCAGTTTTATCCATTGTGGTATCCATTCACTACATTCCTAGTTAGTTTTTATAAAAGAATGCATTTTTAGAAATTGATCTCCCCTGGGGTTCATGGCGGTGGGGAGGGGGCTAGAAAATGTTTCATCCCACATCATTGGTAACACACTAAATGAGAATTTTCTGGTCAAGTTGTGGAATGCCAACAACAATCCCAGCACTTTGGCATATACAGCCCTCAAATGACTTTCTCTGCTAGGTTAGTACAAGTGGCAGCCCTGGTTAGAGTCTGTATTTGAGTCGGGTGCAAGTTGAGTCAGAAACACAATGTTTTAAAGCTGCATTCTTGGACACATTAACTAGAGGATAAGCCCCATTGAATATATGTATATTTTTGTATAAATAGGTGTGTTTATTTATGTAAAAAAACCCTGCTGAAATAATCAGGAACGCCATTAAACATTGCAACTTTACCGCATAAGAAAATGTGTACAGTGTTGTGCAATAAATCAGCTCCTTTCCTCCCTACAGAGGGTTTACTGTGTCAGGATTTTATTTCTATGTTCCTATAGATTGCATTGCTCCATTATAATACCATATTAATTTTAGTTGGAGTTGACATGTGGCTCTTGGAGGCTCGATAGATTGATATCCCATTGTGCTCATCTTTTGAATACCAGCTCTGTGTATTCCTTCCCTTGTCTCTCTTTGTCCGGTGCAATGTCACTTTTAAAACGCCACACAAAACAGAACGTTGCGCTGCTGTGAATTCGGAAACGCGGGAGTTTGAATGGATTCCGTTGCATCTCAACTGATGTGCTATAGTTGAAAAAGATTTCCCACTTGCAAAACTGCCAACATTGATCAAAACATTTTTAAAAGGAAAAAGGAAGGAGGGTAAAAAGCTCTTGACATATCTTCCTCTGGCAGAGTCAACAGAGTAGAGAAGCCAAGTCGTGGAAACAATGATCTCGTTTGTCATTGTATCTCAGGGAGAGTAAACTGCCTTTGTCATTGTGTCTGGAAGAAAGTGTGGAATGTCATCTGAAGGCACTGCTTTTTCCGAGAGTTCTTCTTAACAAAGAGTGTCTGGCATTGATGCTTCTTTCTTTTTAACTGTAGCCGTGTACAAGAACAACTTGGCTATACTGAAGCATTGCTTTTTTTAAAAAAAAGGGGGGGGAGATTTCCTTGAACTTAGTTCAGCAACTTTTTTTTCTTGCACATTCTTACCACCACCCCAATTATGTTAAATCGATTTTCTTTTCCTATGTGACTGGCTAAAGTAGCCATAATGAAGAGAGTAGTAATTAAGCATAATTATTCAATAAGAGGCTAGAAGTGGAATGCATGAACACTAACCGCAGTGACTCGGAATTAATCATCTCTTTAATTATGCATAGTATTTTTTTTTTCTTACTTTGTTTAAGATGTTTTGCAGATATGTCTGAGATCAGGTTGAATAGATTCATATGTTCTGGAGTAGCCATGTTCTTAATAATAGTAATAATAAGCTAGGAAAGTGCAAAAGGGAGGGGGAGGGGTGAGTCTAGGTCAATGAGCAGCCAGTGAAGGATATTATGTTATGACAGACTGTGTTGTGTTGTATTATGGAGCCACAAAAGCCCTGAGAAGGTCCAGGTAGGAGGTTTCTATGGAGAAAGAATGTTGACATTGGATTGCTTACTGAACATTTGTAGTTTGACACATGCTTATGCTCATTTTGTTGGCTTTCAGGAAGTTTACAAGCCACAAAGGAAATACCAGCGACGAGCAGGAGCAGAAAAGTTAGTCGACGAGGAGTCTAAAGTTCATGCTACACTTCTGGAATATGGCAGGTATATTCATTTTGTTAAAGTGCGTTCCAGGGAACCCAGGATTTCTTGGGGGCATCTGAAGGATTCCAATAATGGCAGACAAAAGATCTGAAAGACAGCATGCTGTGGCTCTCTCTTCCCTCTAGGCAGATGCAGGAGAACCTTAAATGTCTTCTAGGGGCCAACTAAGAAGGGATGTTAATAGTGTGGCTTTGCTATTGTTGTTGTTTCTTTCTTTTTTTTTACAAATTATCAGGCCAGGGGACCCATTCTGGAACTGTACAGTGAGGGGTAGGGGAGCTTTTAACCTTTTGCCACCCATTCTCACTAGCTGCAGTTTGCACCACCAGCAAAGGCCCCATATGTTTAGATGGAGCCTTCATTGGCCATGGAGTTGCAGGGGCCCTAATCCTGATTGGGAAGCAAAAGGCTAAAGCCCTCTATGCTCCATGCTAGGTTCATGATGGGGGTGGGGGGTGCTAATCATGTATGCCATCTTGAGGTTGGAAGAAAGACAGGACGGTAATGTAATTAATAATGCAGTCTGCTCAAGTTCTTGGGGGGAAATGTTGCTCCACAACACATTTAAGTGTCAAAGACTCTGGGTTAGTGACAGCAGATTTCCTGGAATAATCTAAGTGTGTACAGAGCACAAAAGCAATATGTTGCTTGCCACAAATAACTGGTGAAATGGTTATAATATAAAATGTATTGACATTTTGATTCACTAGCTTTTCCACTGCAGTTCTTTAGTCATACAGGTGGTTTGCACACTACAATAAGCCAAAGTGTGTTTGAAACTGTGGCCTAAGTGTGACTTCTCCTCCCTATGGCAAGCCAGATCGCTTTTTCAAGTTCTTCATCTTTTTGTTTTCCTATCCCCCTTCTTTAGTATCACTGGTTATTTCTTGTGAGTATTTTTCCTCCTGTGTACGTGTGGTGTGCCCCCCCCCTTCTAGCTGGCTCTTGGCACTTGAATTTGCATCTTTCTCGTTAACATGTCTTCCACATTTGGTATTTAACAGCATTGTTAAATTAATGTTCACGGGGACTGTCTTTTTTTCTCAGCGCAAAAGTCACACTTTTCTCTAGGGGCTAAGGGGTGAGAGAGAAGAGTGCATAGGAAAAAAATCCCCACTTCCACTCTTTTCACATATTCCCCGGGAAAATAGGTTCCCAGCTGTTGCCTCCCTGATCTGCTGCTCCTTTTACGCTGATATGTAAATATTTTAAAGGACTCCTTTATCACGTGAACCCAGCTGATCTCAGACGGCAGTGATTAAACACAGCAGTATCATGGAGCCTAGAGTGATTTTACATGGCTTCGTTAGTTACAACAAATATAGCAACCATTGTTAGACAGTCTACAGAACGTAAGGCTAATCCCCATTCAAAGCCATCAAAGTTGGTAGCCACAGTTTATAACTGCACTGTGAAGGACTTTCTGTAGTCCATCCATCAGTTAGCTTCAATGGACAACCTTGGGGTCTAGTGTTACATGAGAGAGAGGGGAACACCCACTCTATCACCATGCCCACTTTTGCCACATTGTGCATATCATATCAGTTCCTGCCCTGCCCTGCCCTGCCCTTTACTTAGCTTTTTTCCTGATCTAAAAAGCTCCAAATGTTGTGAACTTTTCTCATGGGAGAGAAAATTGCTCCAGCCAGCCCCTTTTCCTGCAACTTTCCCTTGTGCTGGGAATGGCTGTTCAGGTTTTCAGACTGGGTCCCCTGCACCAGATCTACCTGGAGATGACCAGGACTGAACCTGGGACCTTATGGCATGCACAGTGTGCCTTCCTCAGTATCCTCTGCTTTATAGGTTGTGTAGCAGCATATTAAAACCTGGTTGCCTGAGTGCAGTGGAACTACTCCCTAGTGGGAGAGTGAAATACAGCTGCAGCAGAAGGAGATGTTTAAACTAGAACTTCAGTGGAAAGGGCATATACAGAGAAAGCAAATAAAGCTAGGGAGGGCTGGCAGATTAATGCCTTGGGGGGCAAAAGTGAAATGTTCTTGGAATTAAAACGGGCTTTCATTAGCAATTCAGCAACAAGCCTCGGAGCACCACTGTCATTAACGATAAGGCAACCCCCCTCCTTCCCCCCTTTCAGCCCCCCTGGAACCTGCTGTACTGCAGAGGTTTAGAATGCACTGGGAAGACTTTGATGATGAATTGCACTGTTGCAACAGGAAAAATGGTTTACTTGTTAATGGCATATAAATTACAAAATGTACACTCAAAATAAAATGGTGAATATAACTAACCCCAAACTGCTGCTGTTGTTTTTCTAAAAAGCACTGAGAGCTGGTCTTGGCATGTTTGCAAAAGCACATCTTCTGCAATGAAAGTGAATCCAGCTGCATATTCTGATTTGTTTCCCCCTCCCTTTTTACTTTTTCTAGGAGGTATGGTTTCAGCAGACAAGGGAAAATTGAGAAGGTAAGCTTGTTTCCTCATCTGGAATCCAGCTGAAAAAATATGTGTGTTGGACAAAATACTAGACACCAAAGCAGGTTTATATATATATATATATATATAAGTGTGATGCAGCAATTGATTATTATTTTTAATAATATTGAAAACCACTTGTTTGCTTGTTCTTTCTAGGCCACCCAATCTTACTGTGTTGTGGTCACCATCCTGCTGCTGCTGTATTCAGCACATTGTGGGGAAACATTGCTAGAATTGTTCATGATCCTTTTCACTGTGGGTTAAATTCAGAGCCAGTTTGACTTTTGTCACTGCCTGTTCCAGACAAAGGGGCTCGGCAGTCTTCATTTTTTGTTTGTTTTTATTTTTCAGTGTTTGTAATTAGCTTTGCATGCAAGGATCCCAGGGTGGCACACATTAAAACCATTGGTAACAATAAAACTAAAACAAAAGTAACTCAGCATAATGCAGTTTAGCAATTCACAGACAACAGAAAACAAACAAAGAAAACCCCTCTGTTATTGTTATTTTCTTGGGAACTGCTAGCAAGCATGATGTAGCCCAGTGGCGCCCTGCAAAGCACTTTCAGATTGGCACACTTTCAGCACACGCTGTTGGAAAGAAATGTTTCCTAACATTTCAAGGTACACTCTGGATGGCGGGAGATGTGAGCTAAATTAGTATTAGAGAACAAAGAGCACTTCACCCAAGAAAGTTGCCAGTGAAGTTAATTAAGCCGATGGAGCTTATTTTCCACTTGCAGAAATGTACATGTATTGCAATGTTGTGGAAGGCCCCAAAGTTCCATACAGCAAGAATGCTGTTCCTAAAGCTGCATCTCACTCCCTTTGTTGACTTCTACAAAATATGGCTGCAACGCTTCATCATATCTTATTGACCTTGCATGCTTTTAGCCTAAGGCTGTCAAATGCTTTCATTAAAATTTAGCCACTGTGATGGAACGGAGGTCCTGTTCAGGATACCGTTTACACTGTGTGCTTCTTCTGGGTTTCATCCGATGCTATCCAAGAGGAGTTCTGCTCATGCGGCAAAACTTCCTCCATCCTCTCAGCTCCTGCACATGCCCCAAATCTGCTCTCAATGTCCTCCAGCCCCCTGGAGCAGATTTTGGGGGTGCTGGAGGGGCTGCAGGGGAGAGGAGGTGGGAAGTTAAATTGTACAAGCAGAGGTCTGCTGCATGAACAGAGCAGCAGTGTTGGATACATGCCTGTGTCTGAATTATTACTGTAGTGTGTTTTTAATGTGTCCATGAAAGGCTCTCTGGAGCCTTTCCTTAATATATTCTGAAAGCATACGTTGTTCGTTTCCTTTTTTTTTTAAATTCTCCCCACCCCCGCCTTGTGATTTTGTAGATGCACCTTTTCCTTTTAATGTTAGACAACATCCTTTTCTTCAATAGGTTGAAGACAAGAAAATGGTGCTGCCTGCTGGCCTTCCATCATCTGGGAAAGCTGATGCCTACACTGAAGATGACCTCCAAGCTGCAGAAGAGGTGGAATTAACTGATAATTTGTGACAAGGCTCAGTTCAGGGTTGCTACTTCCTACTACACGAAATGAAACAAAGCTGGTGGTATAGAGGTTTCCCCCACTTCCCTTTTTGTATCTGTAGATTTTGCATTCTCAGAACCAATATGCACTCTTACTTGAAATTGAGTTTGGTGCAGATACACAGTGCTACAAAATGCATGTGGTAGGGCTTTAGTGGTGCACTTGCCTTTCAGAGGATAGCTTTATTTTATGTATTGCATTTGTGTCCCGCTGTCCTCTAAACGTCTTATGGTGCCTTAAAATGGGATTAACCCTGCATCGAATACGGAAACTCAGCCATTCAAATGTGTGAGTGCTGTTGACAGCTGGTGCACCACATGTATATAAACTTGGGTATATGCACCTGTTTTCAAATAAAGTGAAGTGTGACTGTTCAAAGAAGAATGATGCTGTGAGGGCCTAAAGAAAATGTTTTCTTTTGCTTTGTGTTTGCCCAAAGTAGAGGAGCAGAGACTTCAGATTATTACACAGCTTTTTGTGTTATGCTTGTTTGTGAATAAACAAGTGAGCAAAAGGAGAGGGGTGTGTGTATATCCATTGCTGTTTTCTTCAGTGGAGGCAATGTACTAAGGAGCCATGTTTGCAGTAGCTTCCAGGCTGCCATCACAGTGTTGAGAAGGAGTTTTGTATGAAAAGGGGAGGGAAAGTGTGTTAACCTCCTTGCTAACCTCCAAGCCTTGTCACATTTTTTTCTATAAAAAAAATTAAAGCATGTGCTACATGTTTAGAAACAACTGTTCTGATCTCAGCACTTTTATTTTTTATCAGCTTCGTATTAAAACATTGATGACTGAGATGGCTGCAATGGGAACAGAAGAGGTAAGCAGTTCTGTTTGTTAGTCAAAGTTTTTTTGGGAAAAATATTATTTCAACCACTACTCTGGTATTATTAACAGGGTAGCACAGGTCAAAAAAAATTCTTTCCAGATATCACTCCATCTTGATTTCTGATATCTGAAAGTTCCCTTCTTCATGGGGCTGTGAACTGAAACTGGAGCGAACTGCAATTCAGTAGAGAAAGAAAGGAAAGGATGCATATTTCTTATTGCCTAGCTGTACTCTGTACCTGGACGCAGGTGGCGCTGTGGGTTAAAGCCTCAGCGCCTAGGACTTGCCGATCGAAAGGTCGGCGGTTCGAATCCCTGCGGCGGGGTGCGCTCCCGCTGCTCGGTCCCAGCGCCTGCCAACCTAGCAGTTCGAAAGCACCTCCGGGTGCAAGTAGATAAATAGGGACCGCTTACCAGCGGGAAGGTAAACGGCGTTTCCGTGTGCGGCTCTGGCTCGCCAGAGCAGCGATGTCACGTTGGCCACGTGACCTGGAAGTGTCTCCGGACAGCGCTGGCCCCTGGCCTCTTAAGTGAGATGGGTGCACAACCCCAGAGTCTGTCAAGACTGGCCCGTACGGGCAGGGGTACCTTTACCTTTACCTTACTCTGTACCTATCAAGCAAACTCTGCAGTATATACAACTAAAGTTATTCACATCCCTGTTCTTTCCTCCTGCACCTGCAGATTGACTTGAAAGCTATCACAACCCGTGAAATAGGGTTAAATGGAGTCAGGCTGCCTGAGGCCTTACATTGCAGTGTAAATTGACACAAGGAAAAGACTACTAAGCTTGAAAGGTGGTCTTTTTCAAAAGGTGTTTAGCCTTTGTTGGCTGTGTCCTTGCCTACAAAAAGCATAAGGAGAGTTATCTCTGCTTAGTAAGCAAAGATACGGCAGCTCACAGCCTTTTCACTCCTCGCTTTGTGAAAAGAAGAAACAAATGAAACTTCCAAAACTCCCAGTTCCCCTTTTTGTACAAACCATGAAACTATGGTTTAAAGCAGGGGTCCCCAAACTAAGGCCCGCAGGCCGGATAAGGCCAGAGGGACTCATTTATCCGGCCCACAGCGACCCCTGCTGCCGCCACCTGCACTTACCTGTGCTGCGCTTCGCGGCTGCCCACTTCCGGGTCGGAGGAGCACCAGAAATAGCTTGGGCGGATGCACAAGCATTATTTCCAGTGCACATCCGGGTTGGAGGAGGCCCACGCACATGCACACAAGCTATTTCCGGTGCTCCTCCGACCCGGAAGTGCGCTGGAAATAGCGTGTGTACACACGTATGGGCACGCACTCCTCCACCCTACCGCGCGTTCGGCGCTGGAGACACCTGCCCAAAGCACAGTAACTTTGCTGACCCCTGGTTTAACAGCTTCTCAACAAACCAGACTGTTAAGACATAACTTAATATCTTTGCTGAAGACTTTCTGATTCGTTTGATCACCAGCAGTAAGAGAAAAGTATTTCTTGCACATCTTTTCTGTCTCCCAAGACCGCGGAACCTTTGAAGAGCCATCTCATTTGGCTAGGTTCTAATGGAGTCCACAATCATTCTGTACACAATTTTTTTTCTGCTCCCCTACCCCACAGCACACATACCTCAGCAAAGCAAAGGTCTTTGTTCACTCATGGTAATGCTTATCACTTCTATGCACACATGCAAACTTTCTGCTGCTGCTACCTACATTCAGTGACCAGCAGATGTCACTCAAATTCTCTTCCCACCTGACTCATGTGCATGGTGCCTCATCTACATACACAGCCCTTTCTTCCATTCTTGGGATATGAGTCCAAAATGCTCCTTATCTCTCAAATATACTTTAAGCAAGGAACTTTCATAGCAAAGTAGCAGCAATTCTTGTGCTCTGACTTAATGTAACTGAGCCATTGCCATGGAAGCCTTGCTAAGGTAGCAAATGTTGTCCTGTTCCCACTTCTGTAGATGGATTTTATGATGAGATAAAAAGGCTTGCTAGCTGATGCCCACTCTTCCAAGTATCTCCCCACTGCCCCGGCCAGCTCTGCTTGCTTATTCTCCATCCAAGCCTTGTTGGTTTCATAGAGGACAGTGGCACTGCTTCATGGAAACAGACATTGCATTTACATCAATTCAAACTGCCCTGCTTTTTCAGAAAGCTGTCTCATGTGTGCCTTCATAAGACTTGTGTTCTACTTTCAGGGCAGACTGACCGCAAGCACTGTAGGGCAGATAGTTGGACTTCAGTCTGATGAGATCAAGCAGATAGTATCAGAATATGCTGAAAAGGTAGGTGATTTTTTAAAACTGTTTTAAGAAAACCATACCTGAGCAATTGCCTATTAAGTCTTCAAATTTTGAAGCTTCAGTTTTAAAATATATATTCTTTAGAACAATATCTACAATAGTGATGCTAGTTGGTGTGCCAATGCTTCTTTGTGCAGGCATACAAATCTGTGCCGTCATCAATAAAAATCAGTTAGATTCCTGTGTCTCTGTGTCTTCTAAGCAAGTAACACGTCCTTGTGCACCATGAAACAGTTTGTGAAGTTTTACAGCTGTAATATATGGAGCTATTTGATGTTGTGCTATGTTGATCATTCAGTCAGGCCAGATGGAGCAATTCTCCCTCTCCTTCCCCCCACCAGGGAGCTGTTTTGGGGTTCCTCCTGACACACGCACACCCAGGCCAGTTGTGAGGGAGCAGAGGAGGATAAACGCCATTGCTCAGGTGGAGGCCCTTGCCTGGGCTTCCACTGATGGGGTGCATTATTTGAATTTCACCCATAGTTGTTGTAGTCAAGCTGTGTTTTGTTTGCAAGAAGACAAACCCTCCCATCCTGATTTCTTCCTCTTTATCTATTTCCTCAGCCCATTCCTCTTACCTTTCTGCTAGTTATAGGTTTTTTTGAAAATCTGGCTTGGCTATTTTGGGCTTTTATAATAGATTTCCTGTCAGTGCACAATGAAGATTGCTTAAAGCAATGGTGTGTGTTTGTGTGTCCTTGAGTTTAGTGGTTACTATAGAGCAGTCACTTAATTACGTCTTAAATTCAGGAAGGTCAGGCTTTTCTGGTTGTACTTGGGTCTAAAGAGATGAGTGATGTGTTTGGGAGGAAAAGGAGAAAGATGCACATAGTCTTGCATGAATTGAGAGGGAATTATGCAGTTGCAGTGTTTAGGCTTAGAATCTGGAATCTGTGCCTGAATCGAGAGGCTCTTAGGGAAAAGAATATAGTTTCTAACTTTGGTAGCAGTTTTTAAATGTTCAAAGTGCTTTACCATTCTCATCTTGGCTATTTCCCCTGATTTAAATATACCAACTGCTTGGGGACTCCTTTTGGGATTCTTTTTGACAGTATTTAACTAATAAGTTAACTGTGTTAACTTTAACAGTGTTATGGGAATGGAAAGAGTTTCATGCATGGGGATGTTGTTGAACAGTTGTGAGAGCAAAAAAGGGCAGGGGGTCAAGTGCCTGGCACATAGAGTACCTTACAAATTGCAGAACCACCTGCTCCCACAAAAATTAAATAGTCTTTTTTTCCATTTTCGAAATAAATGTCCACCCTGAGATCTTCAGATGAAGGGTGGTATATAAGTTTAAAAAATAAAATTAAAATGCTTATTTTTCTGAAATAGAGATAACTTTGTTTCTATTTTCTGGCACCTCATTGATCTGCTACTTTTTCTCTTCAGTTGACAAATGAATGGCAAGTTTAAAGGAACTTAGGTGGGTGGTCGTAGCAACTGCTGAATGTTTTAATTGACAAATTTAAAAACAATTCCTGGGTTTTGCCATCCATCTGTGAATGCAATTTTGTAGTATGCAAGAGAATTTTCAACTAAATGTTTATGATCTGAAGATAACAGAATGTGTCGGCTCTCACTTAAAACTGCTACACGTCTAGTGTGGTTTTGAAAATAAATTACTTTAGTAGAAAGAAACCTTTTGGACTTCAATTTCAAGCAAGAGCCAAGAAGCTTCAGTTGTGTTATAACATATGTCTTCCATAGCCCTACTTGCTATACCTCATGTTTCAGTTCGTAAATAGCACAAATAGATGATATTGTTCAAAACTTTGTTTTAACAGGTCAGATGTTATATCCTTCTTTCAACAGAATGTTTTTTATGAGTACAAAGGAAAAATAAATCACGGAGCAGTGGCTTGCAGCAAAAACTGCAAAAAAGTTGTTGTTATTTTTAAATGGATAACTGTTGTATTTTACTGACTGGACTTAACCGTCCAGGGGTCCTTTACCTTTACCTTTTACCATACCAGACCGCTCTGGACTCCTGCGGCTGAAGGAGCATTACAGAAATAATAATCATAATCATATTAATCATGATCAAAATGATCTTGATTGCTGCCTTCCACATTTGTTGTATTTTTCCATGAACATAAAACACAGAATGAGGCAGCAGCTAAATACAGTAATTAAATTCCAGTCAATTTATGTGTGTGGGGAGAATTAGTCTTGCAGCATAGTCTATCTGTGTTTACTTTGAAGTCAGTCTAGTGGCAATCAGTGGCAGGGGAGATTCCCAGTGCCGGGCGAACATTTCTCCCAGTTACGAAGAGGGTGAGAGACAAAGAGGTAGGAAACTTGGCATGGTGCTCGGCGTCGGTAAGCGCCCACTACAGAGTCAGCCCCATTGGTTTCAATGGGACTTAAGTACACTTAACATTGCAGTCCAGTCCTGGGAAGTTGGTGCTGAAATTCAAAGTAATGCTGCAAATTCTCACCCCATACCCATATAATGATGTGCTGTTGAATTTTAACAGTATTATCCACCTGCCCTTTGCTCCCAGCACCGTATCTCTTTCTAGGATGGAGGAAATGTGTTGAGTCAGCCTTGCGGGTCAAAGTGGAACATGCCCAGTTCCCCTCACATTTCTGCCTCCAGAAGAGCTCTGCCAACTTCCATACTTGCTTACTCCCTGTAATGCAGGACATGCAAGCATCTTGTATGCGCTTGCGCTTCCATGCACACTTGTATGCGGCTGCCCAGTGGTTTATGGAAGAGTCTAAATGCACAGATTAGGCAAGTAATGATTCCTGTGCGTCTGACAAAGTGCTGAGGGGGTGTTCCATTCATTGTGTCCTCTCCCCGCCCCATCTTTTTCTAGCAATCAGGACTTTCTGCAGAGGAGCGTCCAGAGAGACTTGGAGCTGCCCAGCAGCACAGAAGGAAGGTGGCATCTTTAAACAAACAGATCTTACAGAAAACCAAGCAGCTGGATGAAGTATGTGGGGATTTGTTGTTGTTGTTGTTCCCTTATTTTGAGGGTTTGTAAACCACTTTGCCACTCTGCACTTATGGAGAAGATTATAACTTCAGCATCCATTTAGGAGAATTACAATATGAGTAACCTGGGTCTTAATAAGCATTGGTTACGTGGATTTTTTGCACATAAGTTGTAGGGTTTGTACATAAGTTTGCACACTTTCCTTGATTGTCTCTACGGAAGCAACAGGTGCTTACTGACTGCCAGCAATTCCGAATTAAAGCTGTGAGCTGTGTTTATGTACAGGCAAAGGCAGCATTTAAATTCTCCACTGTCAGAATATCAAATGTTGAGGTCAGACAGGTGCCCTCCCTGTTCTACTCCCAGTGCCTATTAGGGATTCTTAATCCCAGCAGGTTTTTTTAATTACATTCTGATATTATAGTTTTAACTCATTTTAGACTTACTGTATTGTACTGGATCTCCTGCACGCTGCTCAGAGACAACCGTGATTAAGTGTACTATAAATTGCTGAAATAAATAAATAAAAATAGTTGGCATTTAAAACTGCACAGAATTGCATCGTTAACAGAATCTTTCAAAGGAGTTGTGATTCTTTTTCTTTTTCTTTTCCAAATGCTGGAAGGTCCACAAATCATAGAATCAAAAGAGTTGGAAGGGGGACCACCAGGATCCTCTAGTCCAGTGGTTCTCAACCCGTGGGTCCCCAGATGTTGTTGAACTACAACTCCCATTATCCCTGAGCTCTGGCCTTGCTAGCTAGGGGTGATGGGAGTTGTAGTTCAACAACATCTGGGGACCCACAGGTTGAGAAAGGCTGCTCTAGTCCAACCCCCTGCAGTGCAGGAATATTCAACTGTCCCATGTGGGGATTGAACCTGAGAATTTGGTGGCACCATGCTCTTACCAACTGAGCTATCCAGTCCTTAGCTCCTGTAAACATTACAGTGGTGCCTTGCAAGACGAAAAGAATCCGTTCTGCGAGTCTCTTCGTCTTGCGGTTTTTTCGTCTTGCGAAGCAAGCCCATTAGCGGCTTAGCGCTATTAGCGGCTTAGCGGATCAGCTGATAAGTGGCTTAGCAGCTTAGCGGATCAGCTGTTTAGCGGCTTAGTGGATCAGCTGATAAGCGGCTTAGCGGATCAGCTGTTAAGCGGCTTAGCGGATCAGCTGTTAAGCGGCTTAGCGGATCAGCTGATAAGCGGCTTAGCGGCTTAGGAAAAGGGGGGGGGAGGGGAAAAACCCGGCAGGAACTCGCAAGACATTTTCGTCTTGCGAAGCAAGCCCATAGGAAATTCGTTTTGCGAAGCACCTCCAAAACGGAAAACCCTTTCGTCTAGCGGGTTTTCCGTCTTGCGAGGCATTCGTCATGCGGGGCACCACTGTACATTGGTGCTCACTGGGCTGCTGCTAACATTATTGTTTTGCCTGTCAAAATCTTTGCGGATTCGCTGATTTAATTGCCTTCTGTTCCGTTCCATCTGTCATTCCTCCCCCCCCCCCCCCACTTTTGTACTTTAAGGAAGCCAAATGGAATACAATTTCCTAGAATCAGCCTGGTTTTTTCTAATATACGTGTTCTCCTGAGTTATATTTCCTGATGCTTTTCCAATATTTGTGCATCATGTCAGTGAATTTTATTTAAAGATGAACTGCGGTGTCAGCTACGATCCAGTAAAGGCTCCCACCAAAGAAGGCTGGGGGGATGATTTTCACTTGATTTCCACCAACTGTCCCAAGTGCTACCTTCCATATTGTTGACGAGAGTCCCCTGAAGCCCAGAACAGTTTTTGGAGGGTACAGGCCTGTTGCAGGAAGTGAAAGCCAGCAAAAAAGGCCTCTCTCATGCACAAATTTCCTCCAGTGGAGCATTCTGTAAATAGAGTTCCTCCCACAGTATAATTCATCTGTTGTTGTTCTTCTAAATCCAGATGTTTTGATAAAAAAGGGTATCCTGGAACTGCTACATTCCGTTCTTGTTCAGCTGATAGCTGTCCAGAGAACTTTGTTGATATATACATAAATACATGGGTGTAAACTTTATCTCTCACACATTACTTGCTTCTAAAACCTTCCAGACTCTCAAAGTGGAAATTTACTGTAAGTTTAGACCTCAGGAGAATCAGTGCCTTTGTTTTTTCTTTAGTCCATGGATAAGCAACCGAAGGAAGCTATAAGAGACACTTTGCAATAATATACTGCAAGAGAAAATAGTTAAAATTATGGCCCTGTTCACGCTTAATGCTGAAACAGGAAACATTTCATCCATCTTGGAAGCACTGACCCCTGACACCTTGTGGACACCAGCCCTGCCTTATTTCTTCCAAATTTTCCTGTGTTGAGTGGGGGAAGTCTGAAGGGAGCTTCTACCCATGTTTGCTTGAAACCTCCATGTGATCAGAAACTCTTACAAAGCACCGCACTGTAGAGAAGAAAGAAGGACAGGAATAAATTTGCCAGTGCAGGGACAAGCAAAGAACCTCAAAGGTGCACAAAATTAGATTGATTCAGCCCAACATGTTTAGGTTTAAAGAATTTGCCTGGGGCATTGTAAAACAAATGTTATCCACCTGCTGCATTGCTAATTGATTCCTCGGGACATAAAACATGAATCTGGGAAGTGGGCATGAAATGTTTTTGATAAAGAGGTTGTAAAATATTGTCCTTTTTATTATGAATAGCTACAGTTCACCATGCAGTGTATATGGTTTGCATAGACCTATTTCTCAGATGGGGTGTTTCATAAGCAAAAGCCTCGTTTCTGAGGTTTCTCACTGCTACTTTTATAAATTTTCTTTACAATCCAGCCTGAGCAATGCTTCTGTAGATATTAGAAGAACCATTAAGTATAGTTCCAGCATGTTTCTTGGTGTGTATGTGTGTATACGCATGCCATTGTTAGGAAATGTTGCTGCCTTTGATTAAAATACCAGATTGGTGATCACTTAACTTGACTTTCCCCCTGTGTTCTTCTTTTGAAAACAGTTGCAGGCAAAATGTGCTGACCTGCAAGCAGGATGTAGTGAGGCTAAGAAGAAATTGAATGAGGTAAGCTCGTTCTTCCCTTTGTCCTCCCCTCTTCTACTTAGACTGGTCTCTGTCAACTCTGTGTTGGCCAGATGCAAAAGAGGCCTCTACATCTAATTGTTGTGCAGAAGAGAATTTTGGGATGTAATGCAAGCTACACCTGCTGAAATTCATTCTTCTGCTCAGTTGCATAAGAGCCCTGTCACCTTCTTCATTTGACCACCTGGACCGAAATGAACTTGAATAATTGTAATTGTAATAATTGTAACAATGTGCACCCGCACCTATCCAAATAAGAGTAAGAGGCAGCCCGGAATACCACATTTTCCATTGTTGCTTGTTAGGGAAGGTTCTGCTATGTTAGTAAAAGCTGCCTCCTGCTGGTTATCCAAATCTGTCCCAGACAAGCATAATGCCATATTGACTTTTGTCTTGTAATGATACTGCAGCAAGAAATAGGAAAGATGAAAGAAACTTGTGCACAAGATGTACCAGTGTTTTATCCCTTGCAAAAAAAAAAAGGGGGGGGGGAGACCTTAACAAATCCTGTACAAGTTGGTATGAGAGGGGACCATGCACTATCCTGGTAGGCAAGTGTGCAATCCAGTACTCACCTCTGTAGGCAGCTGGAGGAGATAGCGCTGGTACAGCAGAACTGTACCGAGCTTAGGCTCACATCTCAACACTAATGCCAAGGGTTACATCCAATTGTGACGTTCAAGGGCCCTGTGAGCTACTCCTGGTGCCTTTATGAGAACAACTGGTCATGCTATTTGAGGAAAAAATAGGTAGAGCTTGTCAGAGTTTTAAATAGAACCCTATCATTCTTAGAGGGCTTTGCTTAAAGCTTTGTTTTTGGGTTAAAATGGTTTTTATTACATTTTCACACCATGTGTTATTAATTCCAATCCTTTAGGTTAAGAATCACAGTGAAAAACTGGACAAGGAGCTGGCAGCCTTAGAAACAGTGGAATCCCAAGCAGATTCAAAGTATGTGTCTAGTTCCTCTCCATCCTTCCCTGTCCCCTTTGCAATGAATTTTGTTAATTCAGCAGTAGTCCCTGTTGGTGGTGGTGGGGTTTTTGTATCTATAGTTTATATTGTGTGTGTGTGTGTGTGTCCAAATGTTTCCTTTCATGGCAGAATGTTCTTTATGCTGGAAACTCTGTCAGCCTTCCTCAGCTTGGTGACCCTGTATGGTTTTGGCTACAACTCTGATCAGCCCAACCAACAGTCAGGGCTGCTTGAAGTCTCACGTTAATTCTTGACATGGTGCAGTCACTGCAAAATGATGGTTAAACATCATTTTCAAATTAAGACTTGCATTGATTTTCAAGGATTAGGGGCTGGGAAAAACATCTGGCACTTCTTGAATGTTCAAAAACACCCAGCATCAAAAAATGTTATTTTAAGAATTACTGTTTGCTCACTGAGCCTTAAAATGACCCTATTAAGGAAAGTCAGCGTATTTTCTTCCAGATGGGAGACTTAGCAGCACAGTCCTGTGCAGGTCTACTTGGAAGTAAGCCTCATTAGGTTCAATAGGCCTTACTCCCAGCAGTGTACTAGAAGGGGGAGCAAGTAGCAATGCTTGCACCGACAGAACGATCTCCTTAGTGCAACACTGAAATCCACCTGTGTGTTTTATTGTTTTAATGTACTGGCTTTTATGTAGATTCTGTAATGAGCTGGAATTTTTCATTATGATGAGCAGTATAAAAATGTTTCTGCCTTTTAAATCAGTGGGTATTAAGAAATGTTTAAGTTTGATTGAATCCTGTCCATTGTATCCTTCCATGAAAATGGTATATATTCAAACTGGAAGACCCTAAGATTTGCCGGTCTCTCTTTTTTCCTTCAAAATTAACCCATGAGAAACAGGTGCACTCGATTGATAATGGAGTCATCCAAACTGTGAGCAGCAATATAGGAGAACGTTTCTTCTGTGAGATTCTACCTTTCTGTTTTATTCAGCTCTGTTGCTGCCCTAAATTGCTTCTTTAAGATATTTTGTTTTCCCCACTCCCCAATGCTTCATTTTTCTTAGAATAAATGTCTCTAAATGCTCGAGAATAAATGTGTTGTTGTTGTTGTTTTAATTTAGTGTATTGCAGAAGCTTCGGGCACTGGTGGCAATGAATGAGAACCTTAAAAGCCAAGAGCAAGAATTTAGAGCACATTGCAGAGTAAGTTTTTTAGATGCTTCATTCCAAGTCAGTGCCTGCACACAATTCTTTTTAAGGATCCAGACTGAGGATCCATAATCCAGATGTACTCCTGTGCTTCTTTGTATATGCAGCAGAATACATGTATGGACCATGTTTACTAATTCCTGTTGCTTAGGAATGCTTTTGCAACGCAGTAACTGGAAAAACTACTTCCATGTGGTTAGGGGCTCTGTGTCAACATGAGGACCAGAGGGGTAGTGGGGACGCACTAAACACCACTAAACACCACGACAACGCACTAAACACCACATCATGGGAGGGGAGCCCACACTTACCACGGGGCGTGGCCTACAGTGCACCTGAGCCACATGTCTCCTGGGAGTGACGCAGTGGCTCGGGTGCCTGCAGGCTCCCTGCTGCCCAAAACAGCAGCGTGGGGCTGGCATCTGCCCACCGCCTCCCCCTCAGGCTCAGCTGCCCTACAGCTGAGGCCCCAGGTGCAGGGCGCATGTGATGCCCCAGACGTCTAGCTAAGCCGCTGTTGGGTACCTTGTAGTAAAGCAGAATATAATCTTTTTTTTAAAAAAAAAAAAATGCCATTTATCTTGGTCACCTGGCTGGTTCCCATTCCACAGTTCCCAGGTGGACCTGTGCAGTGGGAACCTATGAACATTGCAGTGTCTTAACACTGACATCTGTTAAGATTGCCGTGTGGAGCTCCCACCACCTAGGTGCCAAGGTAATGTATGAATTGGACTGAAACCATAACCAGTGGTTGTTGCGAGGTACCTTGAAAAAGTGATCAATATCAGGAGTTATAAAATGTGTAAATTGTATGAGAAAGGAGGAAAGAAATGGAACGGGGCAAGAATACAAATTGAATTTTAAACCCCTATAACTTAATATTTTGGGGTGGCTATTTTCATTATGGGATGCAGTGTGCTCAGTGTTGCTTCTGCAAAAGCGCTTTCGAAATGGTTAGGGACAGTAGGGCTTGTGCAAGATGCTGTAGTCATGGTGGTGCTTGTATTTTGATTTTTTTAAAAAACTCAAACTTATTCCCTTGCCCTTCTGACTTGGGTTCATTTGCATAAGAGTCAGACTGTGTGTTTTCCCCTCTCTCTCCCCCACCCCCTTGACAATAGAGTGTGCTACTTTACATAATGAAGAACATTCACCTCCTCTGGAGCCCTAAGCACAGAATGTCTATACGTTTTTGGGCTCTTTCTGATGCATATTTTACGAAAAGAAAACACTGTCTGGCTTCTGTTTCCATAAAGAGCACACGTTGATTGCTAATGAAAAGAAACAATTATTATTTTCTTGCTGTTCTAGGAAGAGATGGCACGCCTCCAGCAAAACATTGAAAGTCTGAAAACAGAAGCAGCTGAAAATGGAGAAGAGAAGGTAAACAGAAAATCATAGAATCATAAAATCATAGAGTTGGAAGAGACCACAAGGGCCATCAAGTCCAACCCCCTGCCAAGCAGGAAACACCATCAGAGCACTCCTGACATATGGTTATCAAGCCTCTGCTTAAAGACCTCCAAAGAAGGAGACTCCACCACACTCCTTGGCAGCAAATTCCACTGTCGAACAGCTCTTACTGTCAGGAAGTTCTTCCTAATGTTTAGGTGGAATCTTTTTTCTTGTAGTTTGGAACCATTGCTCCGTGTCCACTTCTCTGGAGCAGCAGAAAACAACCTTTCTCCCTCCTCTATGTGACATCTTTTTATATATTTCAACATGGCTATCATATCACCCCTTAACCTCCTCTTCTCCAGGCTAAACATGCCCAGCTCCCTTAGCCGTTCCTCATAAGGCATCGTTTCCAGGCCTTTAACCATTTTGGTTGCCCTCCTCTGGACACGTTCCAGTTTCTCAGTGTCCTTCTTGAACTGTGGTGCCCAGAAATGGACACAGTACTCCAGGTGAGGTCTGACCAGAGCAGAATACAGTGGCACTATTACTTCCCTTGATCTAGATGCTATACTCCTATTGATGCAGCCCAGAATTGCATTGGCTTTTTTAGCTGCCGCGTCACACTGTTGGCTCATGTCAAGTTTGTGGTCAACCAAGACTCCTAGATCCTTTTCACATGTACTGCTCTCAAGCCAGGTGTCACCCATCTTGTATTTGTGCCTCTCATTTTTTTTGCCCAAGTGCAATACTTTACATTTTTCCCTGTTAAAATTCATCTTGTTTGTTTTGGCCCAGTTCTCTAATCTGTCAAGGTCGTTTTGAAGTGTGATCCTGTCCTCTGGGGTGTTAGCCACCCCTCCCAGTTTGGTGTCATCTGCAAATTTGATCAGGATGCCCTTGAGTCCATCATCCAAGTCATTGATAAAGATGTTGAATAAGACCGGGCCCAATATTTAAGCATTCTTACTGAGCTTTGGAATCTTCTTCCCATATATTTTTTTTAAAGAATTTTAAAATGCTTGCAGTCCCTTTGCTCCATTTAGAAGTGTTTGCCCTCATTTGGAATGCTGCCTGAATTTTTTGTTTTGCCAGTCTGCTACCTAAAGGTGCTAATGTGTGTATGTGTGTGTGTCTTTTGATGTGATTCACTTTCTCTGGTTACTTAAAATGAACACTTCAATTCACTTTAACAAAACTTTATATATTTGAACTCATGTCTTTCTTATCAAAGGCAATATCTTATACACAAGAATTGGGACTTGGAACACTGGAACACAGTCAGTTCCCAAAAGTGTGTGTATTTTTTGGAGCGGGGTAGCTTGTTCCTTTAAGTATGCTGAATAGCAAATCTGATTCTGTTTGCCTGTGTATTTTAATAAAAGAAACATCAGAACACATGGTGGACATTTAACAATGGATGTGGCATGCAGGTGTTTTCCATTAGAGGACTTCTAAATTGTTGCCCAATTTAAAAGTACATGAGGCTTGAGTTTGGACTCCACCTTCAAGAAGATTGCTCAATTCAGATGATTTTTGAAACCTTGCAGTCCATCCTCTCTACCAGAAAACTTCTCTTTTGTTTTGCAGTAATCATAGTTGGTTGTAATGTCCAAATCAAACTGCAGAGTGTTTGCACTCCAGGAAAAACCCACTTCAGACCTTGGCTTCTAATTTCCGGCTTGGAGTACAAGCCTTAACCATAGTCTGCCGATTCGGATGCCATGGGTTAGTTAGTTAAATAGGAAAAAGCAAGCCATCTGTAAACCTGCAGCTCATTACTGAATGTCCAAATAAGGAACAAAAAGATACTTTGAGCTTTCCTGGAGCAAATCAGAACTCCAGGGTAGCTTACCCAGGATTGTATTCTCCACAAGGAGAACTATGTTGAATAGTCTTCTGATACTCTGACTGGTGTGCTTCCCCAAACCCCACTGTCCTTCCACCTGCTAGTGTGTATTTTTAACATCTGTACAGCAAGCAGAGCCTGAACAGATTCACCTTTACCCAGGATGGACTTGTGGTGGGGAATGTTCTTCTGCTTCTCTGGGCAGCTTGCTTTTAGGTGAATACGCTACATATGTAGTTGCACAAGTTAACATGTTGGGTTGGATCCAGTAAAATGTGGCAGAACATAGCTTTCTTGAACCCCCTTCCCCTCGGCATGTTTTTAACTTTGGTGCGGAACCACTATAAACCCTGGGCCCGGTATGAACAAGTGACCCTTTGTCATCATAGTCTCGACTGAATTTGGTCAGCTAAAAATCAGTTTTGTTTTATGTCTCCAATGTTAGGAACCCGCTAAAATTATAGACCAGCAGTACAAAACTGAGAGAGAGAAGCTGCAGAAGATCAGACTGCTTCTGGTGAGTTTTCCAAACCGTAAGTCTCACTGGGTTGGCAGATGTATTTGCTAAATGTCTTCCTGTCCTGTGCAATGTAAATTTCTGGTTCACGCGAGACTCCTGGATTCTTCTGTAATGGGTGTTTTAAAAGTTGGAAATACCAGTTTGGGGGTAATTATTTGGAAAACATCACCTTTTGCAGTGGAGCCAAGAGGGCAGGGGGTCCGCAAGGCAGCAATTGATTCCGTTATCAGGTTGTTTCTAAATGTCAGTTTGTTTTTTAGACACCTAGTCACAGGGTTTTTTTCTGTTTTTGTTTTGTATATTGTTTTCAACTCTCCTCAGGCCCGACGAAACAGAGAAATAGCCATTTTACAACGCAAGATTGATGAGGTTCCCAGCAGAGCTGAGTTAACACAGTACCAGAAAAGATTTATTGAACTTTACGGGCAGGGTACGTATATCAGGCAGAAATGCATTCCTCACAGCTAAGCACTATAAACCTATGGAGCATGGCAACCACTTCTTGTTTAATGTTGTTGTATCACTGTCTGTTTGACATTCATATCGCATGCCTTCTCAGACAAGCAGGGTTTTTCCAAAACATGGATTTTAAAATGCCCTCAGGGCCAAAGATTTGGCGCTTTGGGGGTAGGTTCTTGAATGTTTGTTTCTGGTTCTGCCACTTAGTTCCACAGTCTATAGACACTGTTCCTTATGACACTAGACAGGGGGGAAAACAATAGCAACAACCAACCCACTACATGCAATGGGTACGTCAGGGCTGCCCTCCCCACTAATACACCAGTTAATATGTGTGATGTGCAGCATTCATATTTGTTTCCAATCCCTGCTGTTCTTCCACTTCAGAAACAATGTGGGGGGGGGCCTGTGCACGCACACAAATAGGTGCACGCTCATACATACGCATGCAGTGCAAGGTGAGGAAGCCTTCTCCAGGCCCATGATCCCAGTGCACTTGTAACTCAGTTGCTGCAAACTAGTCTTCATCTGCTTGTTAGTGGCTGACTACTTCAGTGGAAACCCCTTCAGCAGCAACAGCTCTTCTGCTCATGGAGCACTGGCTAGGGGTTTAAGTAAGCCTAAGGAAGAAGAGCAGGAGGAGGAGGAGGAGGAGGAGGAGGAGTTTGGATTTGATATCCCGCTTTATCACTACCCTAAGGAGTCTCAAAGCAGCTCACAATCTCCTTTCCCTTCCTCCCCCACAACTAACACTGTGAGATGAGTGAGGCTGAGATACTTCAGAGAAGTGTGACTAGCCCAAGTTCACCCAGCAGATGCATGTGGAGGAGCGGGGAAGTGAACCCGGTTCACCAGATTACGAGTCCACCAACGAAAGCCTGTTTGTTTCCCAAATGCTCGTCCTCTGGTGAAATTCTTTGTTCTAGGAGAGATGGGGTGGGCTGTCCAAAAAAACGAGGGGGAAAAGACAAAGGTGACAGAAGAAGAAAATCAGAGGTACTGCGTTCCATAGGAACCTGTCGTTTTCTGGTACCCAGAGGTAAACTCCTCCTATTGTCCTTGGCCCTCATTTTCTGTCTGCCCCAGTTGTTCACTTAGTTTTTCCACATACCTCCCTTCCACATACCTCCCTCTGCTCTGGATCCTCTATGCCTGGCTGTCTGCCATTTCCAGAGATCGTGGGGAAACTTTTCCTTTACACTAGGTGAAATCTGCAGGGCAGGAAATGTCTGCCTGCTGCACCCTCTTTGGGGAGATAGGTTAAGGTTAGGGGGATGCACTGGTAAGCAAGCCCACATGGGCATTTGACACTTTGACGTAGACTCCAGATAATTCAAGGACTTGAATTTCTTAACTCCCAGAGGTAGGCAACTTCTCGCCACATGGAACATGTTGTAATTGTTGTATCCCACCCACCTCCCCCCAAAATTGCTCAAACCATGGTGAGGAGGGGTTTTTAATTGTCTCTGTAAAAACAAATGTCTAGTTCTTATAGTTACAGGGATGTCAAATTTGTGCTCATCAAAATTAGCAATGTGATCTTTTATATTGAACAAGTGGTTTCCATGGCTGCTTATTATACTTCTGATTTTTTCCCGGAATAGGGTACTCATCTGCAATGTCATTTCTCATTGGCTTTTCTCCAAAACATCTGTTGGGGGGGTCACATACATGCACGAGCACTGAAGCTTTATCAGCAGCCAAAGCAAAATAATATATGGGTTTTACCGCTCTGCCTCTTCAGGCTATTCAGTACCATTAATGGCTATAAAGAGTGTTCTGTGTCAGAAAGTACATTACCTCTCCTTAGACCGGAACCATCATTGTATCACTGTCCCAGCCACACTTAATGTAGTGAATTGATGATTTAGGAGAATTCTACCTTTTGCCTGCCTGATCTACGCTAAATGAGCATTGCAAATCATTTAGAATAACCCTTTTTGCTTTACAAGCTGAAATACTGTCACTCCCAATAAATTTATGTGAGCTACAATTCACAGAATGTTGGTTTTATGTTAAGATATATTGCCAGCCTTTTATAGGTTGGCTGAGTACTTGGGAGTGTGTTCTTTCCCTCCTTGGATTTCTATGACAATGTTGAAAAGTTGAAAAGAATGTTTGCAAAATTGTATTTCCAGGTTTTGGCTGGGATCCAAATAGGCTCATGGAGGAGTCCTAAAGGGTTTCCCTACCCTTGGAGAATGTTTGAGACAGTTGTTTTTTTCCATAAAATGCCAGTTCAAAAGGTCCCCTAGGTTTTGGGGGTGGTTTTTCAGGAAGGGGAGTATGGTGTGTAGGGAGGGGTGTGAGAAAGATACTGTGCATAAATTGAAGTCATCTTATCCTTCTGTTAGCTTTCAGGCCTTTTCATTTCTTCCTACAGAGCTAATAGGAACCATGGAGAGATTCTGCTCCTTAATAGGTGGAGAACCAGCTTTACATATGACAGCAGGTTCATTTTAACTTTTAACGTGGTACACCTTTCATGTTGTGCACCATTAAGATGTACACCTTTTGTGTGCCGTTAACTTACTTAAGTTAAAAATTATCATGAAAGCCAGCTTTCTCAGTCACCCAATTTTGAGTGCAGGTGACACTGGGACTTCTTCTCCAGAAGCTTGTGTTTAGGAGTGCAGCCTAAGGTTGCAACCGTATACTCACTTAACCAGACTAAGTCTTACTGGACTCTGTTGTACTTACTTAAGAAGGCATGTCTGGGATCACACTATAAGAATCTTTCCTTTGTTTGCAGTTTCGGCAACACACAAAGAAACAAAGCAGTTCTTTACCCTCTACAACACACTGGATGATAAAAAGGTGTATTTGGAAAAAGAGGTAAGCTGCTTGATCAGATGTTCTAGCTGACCACAAAGCGTCACCTGCAGTATAAGCCGGAAAATGTCTTGCGAGTTCCTGCGGGGTTTTTTTCCTCCCCCCCCCCCTTTTTCTAAGCCGCTTATCCGCTAAGCCGATAAGCTGCTAAGCCGCTAAAAGCCGCTAAGCCGCTAATAGCGCTAAGCCGCTAAGCCGTCAATGGGCTTGCTTTGCAAGACGAAAAAACCGCTAGACGAAGAGAATCGCGGAACGGATTCTTTTCGTCTTGCGAGGCACCACTGTATGGTGAATATATTTGGGTTCCTGTTTGGTTTTTTCTGTCTGTTCTGTAAAAGGGTTTTCCTTAAGACAGGAGTGGATGGGGAACCCATGGTGCTCCTTGATGTTGCTGGCCTACAGGTCCCATCTCCCCTGACCATTAGCCATGATGACTGGGGCTGGAGGTTCTTCCCCCAGCAGGTTCTTAGTGGGGGAAAATTATTACTGGGGGACATCACAGGATTATTATCTTTTAAGAATTGCACAATGCTTTTGTGTGCCGTATAGTGTTAATTAGTTCTAATGTAACTCAGCGTGGGTAGAATGTCTCCTCTGTCTCCTCCACATAGGAGTTCTTGCCAAAAAGTTAAATGGCAAGGTGTAATTATTTTGTGCTCTCCCTGCATTGATGAGAGTGAAACCAGACATAAATTCAGAGATGCCTCTTAATGAGAGGCATTATTTCTATAACCGATGTGCAGTTAAAATATTCATTATCTTTTCCTTTCCTTGACGTGATTATGACAGCGCTGAGAATATAGTTATTTTAAAAGTCGTCTTTTAAAATGCTAAGTGTTAAATTGATAAATACTGCCTGACTGTGTATCAAGAGCTCAGTGGTATTGAGCATGTGCTCTGCATGCAGAAGATCACAGAATGCAGCAGTTCAGTCCCTCCTAACATCACCAGGAAGGGCAGAGAGAAAACCCTGCCTACAGTCCTAGAGAGCCCCCTGCCAGTTGGTGACCATACTGAGCTGGATAGACCAATTGTCTGACTGTAGTAGTCTGACTCTAAGGCAGCTTCCTCTGTCCCCAATGGTGAATTGAGATGTCATGGAATTGTGGGCCAGCTAGATTCTGCTAAATTTGCTTATTGACGCCTGATTACACAAAAAGTTGTGGTCTTCAAAGGCTAAAGCAAACATGGAGAAAAACAAGTGAACTGGAGGAATGTGTGTGCTTTTGTGTGAATGCATGGACAAGGAAGCCATATTCCTGTAACCCCCTTACAATTTTTTTTGTTAAGTGGTGTACATAAATCTTGTCAAATAAATAAAAATAATCCCAGGTTGACTCCTGAATGGGATTCTCCTAGCCAAAGAGGATTTTCCCATTTCCTGCTTCAGCCCTCCAAGAAGGCCAGCAGATCCTAATTAATGGCATGGGATGAGCTGAGGAGAATTCATTGGGGATGGAGGTCACAGAGATTGATTATAGGGGGCTGGTCTGAAGTGCATGGATTAAATCAAGCAGTGGATTCTAATGCGGGCCTCCTCAGGTAATCGTGTCAGAATGCAACTGCTTCAAGGCTTTTGCTAAAAAGAGGTCAATACATTATGAACCTTCCTTCAAACTGACTTGATACAATTGGTCCATCTATCCTGATTTTGATTCTTCTGACAGGCAGCAGTTCTCCAGGGTTTTGCTTTGAATAAAGTGAAGCATGTGATTGATTGCCCTGTTGAATTTGGCAGTGTGTTGTCTCGTGTCAAGTGTTATTTATAAAGGGGCGGGGTGGAGGGGGAGACCCATGGTTTCTTGGAAGACCTGCTGTGGTTTGCATTGTTATACCGCACAAATAGGAAACCAATTGTGTTCTTTTCAGCAGCTAATGCAAGGCAAGAAAAATGCTAGCGGAGCAAAAAATGTGCAATAGCACCCTGTGAGGCAAGGAGAATTTTTGTCTACAGCTTAGTCCAGGGTTGTCACCCTTTTTCAAATAGCGGATGCCATGGGGTGTGTGGCAAAACACAAAATCAAGAGTACAGTCATTGCTGCCCAGAATTCACTGGGGTTTTGTAACTCTGTGGTTGAATATCCCTTTGTACATGGTACTTCAATTTCTTATGAGATGGCTTTGATAATGTTTTGATAAATAGGATAGCAGCAGTCCAATATTTATTTGAACACATATGCTAGCTGTGAGGAGCACAAAACATTGAATATATGCTCCTGAAAAGATAAAAGAATAGGCACATAATTTGTCTGAAGTCATCTAAATTCCCTACCAACACATGTTTGTGTGTAATGCTCTGAATACCCTCACACTGTTGTATTTCAAGTACTGTTCTTAGGGTAACATATTACTGGTTTATTAAATGCATGTTCATTACTTCATGTCTGAAAGTATGTGTGAATACAATAAGAAATTTGTGGTAACCCAATGAGGCCTCAGATACACTGTTTTTGAACGAGTTGGTTCACACACATTAAACTGCAAATCAAGTAATTTAGTGCAGCAAAGCCTGTATGATCATGCATTAGCCAAGCCACATCATTTTCTGAACCAGCCCTATTGTTTAAAAGGCATTTGCTTTTTTAAATGGAAAACTTTGCATAAAAATGCATCCTTGTGTTTGTCTTTCCCAGGTTAACTTGTTGAATTCAATTCATGACAACTTCCAGCAGTAAGTAGTCCTTTCTTATTTGTGGGTACAGCCTTTACTAATACAGCTTGGCCATTTCACCTCCCTTACGATGACCAGCCCTTGATTTAAAGAAACAGTCACATGTCTTTACAATCTTTCCAGAAGTTTCAATGGTCTTAAGAAAAAAAATTAAGTCATGTATCCCATTCAAGAAATTATGCATGTCACATTATGCTCCTAAATAGTTCATGTAATACTTGTTTCAGTGCCTTTTCTCTGAAACTATGACAGTATGCTGCTTCTTGTTTTTGAAGGGGAAATATAGAAAACAATCCTAAATTATTATTTCTTTTGTCAGACAAAGGCACACTTTAATAGGCTAGCCCTAAGAATTCTGTCGAAATCCGTGGGACTTGAATAAGCATCACTGGATCCAAAGAGGCCAAGGTTGTCTTTTCTGTCAACTGCAAGCAAAGTTACAGATAGGTAGCCGTGTTGGTCTGCCATAGTCAAAACAAAAAAATTCCTTCCAGTAGCACCTTAAAGACCAACTAAGTCAGTTCTTGGTATGAGCTTTCGTGTGCATGCACACTTCTTCAGATTCTTCAGATGCACACTTCTTCGTATCTGAAGAAGTGTGCATGCACACAAAAGCTCATACCAAGAACTGACTTAGTTGGTCTTTAAGGTGCTACTGGAAGGAATTTTTTTGTTTTAACTGCAAGCAAAGTTTGACTTCCATGATTTACCATTTAGGCTGCAGACATATTGCGTGGACTCTCACTCTTTCCACAAGTGACTTTGGCACCCATTCTCCTTTGTCTAATGCCCTCGTGCCATGTGTACCACATTCTCATTTCAGAGCCATGGCTTCTTCTGGTGCTCGAGACCAGTTTCTGCGGCAAATGGAACAAATCGTAGAAGGAATTAAACAGAATCGAATGAAGGTTGGTTTATTATTTTCACATAAGTTTGGGTGGCGTTTCTTCTTAGACCTCAATATAACCTTTAGGATTTGTGCAGTGAAATACAAACGTACAGAACATCTGGAATATACTTTCATTCCTGCGCTGCTACAATATGCTCATTATTACCCTGTGAGCATACTGCAACATTCTAGCAATTGAAATAGAACCCAGAGGTTGAAGATGAATCTCTATACCAAGCACAATGGAAAATGATTTGGATTCATAGACTTGGTCCTGAAAGCAAATGCCTTGGAACATAATCAAGTGTGTGTTGTGTTCCTCCATCATGCAGCCTTCACCTGTTAAAGCACATGCACAGTTCTTATCCCAGATCACATATCTGCCAAAATTCCCTTGCATTATTCTTTAAATTACCCCCTTTTCTTTCATTCACAGAAATCCTTCCTTCAAATAAATGGCCATTCTCAGTTTTTAGATTTAATGATTTGTAACTAAGATGTGCTGAATAGAACAAGGGATAACCTAAGGTGTAGGAAAGCCACTGTTATTTAGGGTAGGCAGTACTACTGCACTTGATACTGTATTTTTTGCTCTATAGGGCGCACCAGACCATAGGGCGCACCTAGTTTTTTTTGGGGGGGGGGGGAATAAAGAAAAAAAATTATTCCCCCCCCCCCAGCCCCAAAGAGCAAAGAAGCCAAGACAGCGAGCGGGATCCATCCCACTGGCTGTCTTGGCTTCCTCTTTAGCCACGCATAAGCTCTCCAGCCGGGAGAGGCTGTGCGCGGCTTTGGCAGAAGCCAAGACAGCGAGCAGGATGGATCCCACTCGCTGTCTTGGCTTCCTTTTTAGCTGCGGGGCTGGGGCGGGGGAAGCCTGAGGCAGTTCATTATTTATCTGAGCACAGAATATCTGTGACTAAAGATAAAAACTTGGATTTAAATTAATCAGTCAAGCTTATAAAGTTTCTCTAGTGGATGGCATAGTAATCTTCTTGCTATCTCAGCATTGAAAGGACCCCCTGTAGATGTTCTCCTGTGGAAAATGCTGAACCTTAAAAAAAACAACCAAGAAGCCTCTTTGCTACAGTCACTCTCACTCAACAAAGTGGAAGGTGTTTCCTTCTTGCTTTCCATTTTTTAAACTCATCCCATTGGGTGAGACAAGCACTTCTTGCACAAAGCACCAGTGTGGGCCATGGGTTGTCCAGTAGGGAATATGGCTCAAGTCAGTACACCTGTTGAAATCACAGTGCAGGTAATCCTTGAACAAGATAGTGTAGGAAAGAAACATCCCATGAGCAGAAAGGCAAAGGTTCACTTGGTCTTGATTTTCATTTATGAATGCAGACCATGAAGGTGGGGCCTCATGAGTTACCTTACTTCTGAGATAGATTTTAAGCAAAGGGGTGTTGGAAAACCTTCACCACAAGATAACTGACTTGTGGCAATGAAGGTTTCATAGTGATTCACTTTTTAATCCTTTGCTATATTTCTGCTCTTTCCTAGTTGTACACTACCAAATGCTTCTATTGTTGGAACAGATGCAGGGAGCACTTGTTGTTTATTTGGTGTTTTGTTTTTGTTTCAAGAGGGGAAAAAATGCTGGAGGATTTCGTTTTTGGTCTTGTGCGTTTCAAGGTACCATAATACTTTTCCCTTGTTACCAACAGATGGAAAAGAAGAAGCAAGAAAACAAAATGAGAAGGGACCAGCTCAATGATGAATATCTGGAGTTACTGGAGAAACAAAGACTCTACTTCAAAACGGTCAAAGAATTTAAAGAGGTAAATGGGACAGTGGTGGGGGGGGGAGAGGGAGAGAGAACATGCACACACAGAGAGATACTTTGTCTCAAAAGCTCTGACCATGACGTGGTGGCTTAATAACACACACACTGATTCGGCACTACTTTGTGATGCCACAGTGTCCTGTCCCCACCCCAACTGCCCAATCATCTAGCGCTGTACGTTTGTGGGCAGAATGCAGATTAGTTGTTCACAACCTGTACCCTGCAGATGTTTGGTGCTACAACTCACATAATCTCTGTTAGCCATAGGACTGAAGAGTTAGTCCTAAACACAGAGGGCATGAGGTTCAGAAGGGCTGGTGTGAACGATTCTAGGTAATATAGTTTGTAGCAGAAGGCTAAGAACAATCAGGTGCATTAGTCTGGTTTTTTCAGATATTATTCATATGGACCAGCACCTTTTCACTTTAACAGTAAATTCCACCTGCCTTGCCTTCTGTATTACCTACAGCATGTGTTAAAAGATAGACAGCTGATTTGGGCTGTAATCCTATATGTTTAGTTGGAAATAAGACCCATTGAATTTAATTACCCTTGCTTCTTTATTGCCATGCAGGTTTGCACTGTTAGTATCATCATTTAACTGACATGTCTTGTTTAATATTTTAAATCTTCCATCTCTTTGTTTATCAACAGGAATGCCGCAAAAATGAAATGCTTTTATCCAAGCTGAAAGACAAGTGTTCTTGAAGAACTTCAGACAGCAATTCATTTATATGATGGAATTCATTTTCATTCTGATCCAGCCCAATGACTAGATGTATTCCTTTTTGAGATTTAATGCAGTATAGCAGTTCAGAAATATTATTTGTCTTTTTATATATGCACACACATATAAAGTAAAGTGACACTGTTTTGTAAATGATTTACCTTTGCACTAGTTAACATTTCATGTGCACTAGAAAAAATATATTATGTGTTAAACAATAAATATGTATAAATCAAAAGCTCCAAATTTGTTTGGCTGACTAACTTGCTTTCTAAGCTGCTTTTCTTCTTCTATTCATGATACAAAAAAACTTCTTCACTAACAGGGATGAGTGCAGATATTGATGTTTTGCCCATTTCTCTGACAAGCTACAACATTGGCATCTGAAATTCTGCCCAAAGCATAGAAACCTTCAGCACAAATGATAGAACCTGATAGGATTTAGAAAATTCTAAAAGAGCTGAGTTCACTCTAAAAACAACACGTGTGCTAGCTGAAGGCTGAAAGGGGTCCCAGACTGCAGAGGTAAATGGGCTGAAAAAAGTGCAAATGCCTTGACTGAATCCAAGTGCCCCTGCTTCCAAAGTTGGCAGTAGGGCTCCTTTTGCAGTGGGGTGGTGGTGTATGTGGGGTACCAAATAATACAAGCAGGGGAATCAGACATTCCTTCTGAACAAGCAGACAGCACTTCTAGTCACACAATAAATCTCTGTGTTTCCTTGTACTCTTCATACGATAGGGACACACCTGCCTACAGTCCCCTACATTGCGTAATATGCCTTTTTGAAGGGTTGTCTGACCAAAAAGCAGCTTAATACGTGTGGATATTGAGAGTCTGCAGCAGGTAATGGTGGGGGGAACTTGATATAGGCATAGTTTTCAAACCAAGCTGATGCAGGTGTTTCCTCCTGTACCAGTAAATTGATTTAAAACAAACAAAACAAAAACCTCCCCGTCTCTACTCCTGGAGAGACTAGGATCTTGAGGTAGCCTGGAACCTCTCTAAGCAATAGTTTAAAGCTTGAGAATTCGGTCTGCATTGATGTCACCAAAGTATATATTGCATGCTGTTGTTGTTTAAAATATATTTGACAATTAAGTTATTTTATACTGACTAAGCTATCAGACTCGTTTTAAAGAGCCTGATGCCAACTTTGCATTGATCTTAAAACTGAGGTAATAGCTGAACATGCAGCTGAGTAAAAGAGATTTATCCCAGCATAGTAAAACATACGTGTGATGCTGCAAGAAAAGATTGCACTTATTTTTCATTAAATACACATTAGTATTTTTCTGGAAGAAAAGAACACCAAGAGTTTGCCAAAGTATGGTGGTAACCACTAAATGACTCTGAAGGAAACCAGTTGTTGCAATATGTTTCCCACTCTTTGCAGAGCGATACGCTGTCCTCCCCAGTTACCATTCAATGTTGATTTCCCCCATAAAATGCATTTAGCACTATGGTAACAGGGCTAAGACATAAAACACATGCTGGCTACATGTAGGCAAATCCAGTCCAGTTAATAGGGTCATTTGCAGCTACTAAAGGAAAGTTTCCACATAACTATATTTCCCCCAAAACAACTGATTTGAATGGAAGGCTCTGGACTTGCGATCTGGGAATTTAGTTTCAATGCTCCCCTGCTGTAGTCTTCAGAAAATTGCCTCCATCTTCTACTTAACCCAACACTTCCTTGAGCCATTTCACATGATTGTTTTTGCTCAGTTTTGCTGCAATTAAAGTTTTAAAAGTACGGCCACCCAAGTTCAATGATTCTTGTATCTTAGCAGTCAATGATCTTTGTCCTGATTCATATCTGAAGAATTACTAAAGCAAACAAATATTGTTAGGGATTTTATTAGTTGCTGACCCTTTACTTACCTCCAATCTTTGTGTATTGTAGTGCCTTGTAACTCTTGGAATTCTTGTTTTTGGTGCCTTACTACGCCCACCATAAATGTTTCATAGTAAAAGTTATTGATGACACTAAAACTGGCCGTTGGCAAATGAGCAGAACAACGTTAAAAATACGGTCTAGCCTTTACCAAGGCAACACAGGACAGCTTGTTGCACAGGCTTAATTGTGATTGAAGTGGGGGTTTTAAAATTATTTGCTGCCTTTCATATAGGGAGCTGCAGCCAACTGGGCAGGAGGACTTTTGTAATGGTCAGAGATTTCTTCTCTAGAAAACTGGACTGCATTGCAATGGAGGGTGTGTAATGGGCTATGTTTCTGATATATCACCCGTTCTTATTGCTTAATTCCCACAGTCAAGCGAAATATGCAAACGGAATTACCTAGCAAACAAAATTTGCGTAGATGAGCTTAGTATAATCCAATAGGAATGGTAGCCATGCAAACCCCCCCCCCATTGCTCTTTTTACCTCTGCCTCACAAAAAGGTTCTTGAATGCATTGTTGTAGTTTTTGTTAAAAGCTGTATAAATCAGAGGATTGAAGAAGGAGTTGGAGTAACCAAGCCAGAGGAAGATGCTTTTCCAGACTGGTGCTATGGTGCAGGAGCAGAGGGGGCTTATTAGTTCTGTGACAAAGAAGGGAATCCAGCAAAGTACAAACACACCAATTAAAATGCCAACCATCATAGCCGCTTTCTTCTCTTTCTGTTCTCTCCATGTTTCTCCATCTGTCTGGAAAGTGACAGTCGCATGACGAGCTGTAAACACCATCTGCGGCTGATGAGAAGCTTCTTTCACCTTGACATAAAAGCAAACAGGAATTATTACCAAGACAGTTTTGTTTAAGTAAAGGATTTCTACGCACACACAGTCCTTCACTGCTTTTCAAATGACAGACCAGCTGTGTCCAAGCCCAAACTCTAGACTTCAACCAGTGTGTGTGTGTGTGCGTGTGTGTTGCAAGACTTCTGCTGGGGTGGAGGGAGGCAATAAAAACACAGATCAGGACATAACTACGCTGCCCCGTTATTCACTCCTGCAACATACAGCACAAACTACTGCTCAAATAAGTCACTACCTCAAATAAGTCAGAATCCAGAGGCTGGTGAGGTCTTGTGCATGGATTTCTGCCTTTCAAGCCATTCTGCCCTAAACCTATTCCCCTTGCTCTCAAGCAGTGCAAAGTAACATCTGACGCAGCACAAGGAAAGCAAAAATGGCAATGTCCCCAGGTGAACATCTGCATATAAATGGGCTTTTTAAAATCCTAATCATACTGTTTGGCACTTTTGTTAGAGTGATCCAACATTTGGCTAGATGGAGCCAAAGGAAAACTGACCCTCTCTCCTTTAGCCTATAGAAATGTATCCCCCTGTCCAAAGCACACCCACCCACACACCCCACAGACAGGGTACTACAGCAGCATCAATAACTAATGGAATAAAACATAGAATGAACAAAATGGGTTCTATCCAGTTCTTCCACTGCTAGATGTCTTTGAACTGACCATCATCACATGAGCGCCCAGGATGGTTTGATCTAGCAGAGGCTAACATCGACAGAAGAAAGCAGAAAGAATTTTTTTATTATCAATTAACCCTTCCCTGTGGGCCCCCATCCAAAAAAAGAATACACCAGTCTGCCTCAAAACCTTGCACCCTCTGACATGAATCATACACACAACACTGGAATGACCCCATCTGTTTGCTCTTTGAATGGCTAATATTGCTGGAAAATGTTACTGGAAAACTAAAACAACCACAACCACCACCAGCAGCAGCACTGCAGGACTTGCCCGATACTGGTTGATGAACAGTATTGAGGAGAAGCTCTGGTGCTGAACCCAGCTCCAATTAAGGGCTTCCGGGTTACATCCAATGATTTCCACCTGCTTGTGCAACAGAAATTGACTCATGCAATGGGACTTCTAGTCTCTCTCCCACTTCAGCCCCGCCAAATCAGCTGGAGATGCTCCCATGTAGGGGAAGCAGCAGGGTAGTAAGGAGGAGAAGCCTTTGTTGGATCTTACTCTTTGTATGAGGCTTTACTGACAAACAGCAGAGACCCAACATGACGTACAGCTCTTTTTGGGACTGCTCTGGCCTAAAGAATGCTCTGTCTGTCTGTCTGTCCTCAGCTTTATTCAGTAAGCCAACTACAAAGGAATGGACAAAACGTAATTGTTATCACTGAAGTGAGAAATTAATAGGCATTTAATGTTGCTTTGCCCAACTCAGGGTTCCATCTGTAAGGACCTGACTGTTTTGAACCTCTTTAGTATGAGAGGAGGGTAGCATCCCCAGAAAGGCTAACTGTGAGCAAAAAGTCACTTATCAGTCATCAGGGTGGATAGTGCAGTCTTTCCCTACAGGTGAGAGACATAACAACAACAACAACAACTTTATTATTTATACCCCGCCCATCCGGCTGGGCTTCCCCAGCCACTCTGGGCAGCTTCCAAAAATATTAAAATAATGTAATACATCAAACATTAAAAGCTTCCCTAAAAAGGGCTGCCTTCAGATGTCTTCTAAAAGTCTAGTAGTTGTTGTTCTCTTTGACATCTGGTGGGAGGGCGTTCCACAGGGAGGGCACCACTACCGAGAAGGCCCTCTGCCTGGTTCCCTGGGAACCGCCAGAAGGCCCTCAGTGCTGGACCTCAGTGTCCGGGTAGAATGATGGGGGTGAAGACGCTCCTTCAGATATACTGGACCGAAGCCGTTTATGACTCTGAAACCTATGCTAGGAAATAGAAGGGCATTTATTTGCCTATTCCTTCTGCTCCTCTGCACTGATATTCTCATGATTCTCAACCAATGAATCAATGACTGCAGATCTTTCCCCTGGATCTATATTAGCAGCCTAAGCAAATGCTTCTCTGCTGAACTTTCACAGGAAAAAAACGAAATTGCTATAGTAACAGAAATTGGTAAGTGGGGCTGGGAGTATACCTGCCAGTTTCACTTCAGACTTTACTGCCTCCAGGACATGCAGTAAATATAGTCTGCCTCACTGATTTGTTCTCCTTCCTGCTGCTTCAGGTGTTTCCTGTCATCCTGGACCCTTTTCTGCAGCCTGCTCTCCTTTGTATTTGCTTCTACCTGCATCAAAAGTCCTGGCAACCAGAACTGAGCACCGTGGTCTACTTTGAACCTAACATAAAAGGCTTGGCCCTGCAGATGATTAACTGCCAGGAATGTTAGCAAACCTTATCCTGCTAGCAACCTTACCTGTAGTGATCCCATTGATGGCAGTGGGACTACATTAAAACAAAATATATTGTCCATTTTATGTCCTAATTCTGTTGCATGTGCAAGTCCTACTAAATTTAAGGGGGCCTCCCCCCCCCATTCCTCCAAGCAGATATAGGGTTGAGGCCACAGTTACAAACAAACAAAAAACTGAATCGTTTTTCTGTGTGCAAAGATTAGGGGCCCCTCCAGACAACTTGTTTATTGAGCATTCATCATGATTTGCCTGCACAAATCAGGAGATGAGATTATATCCTGTCTTTATTGAGTATTCATTCTGATTTGTTTGCTGCAATGAGCATATGTCCTGCATTCCTGATTTGCTGGCAGGCTTTTTATACTTCACCCCATTAATCAATTGTTCATCTAACACTTTTCACTGTGTTTCCCTGTCACTTTCCTAACAGTAGAAAGTCTGGGGATTATTATTTTTTAAGTGGATTTGTTGCACTAGGGCAATAGAACTCCTTAATCCATTTAAAACGTACAAGCCTAAAGTTCCTATGTGTGCTTGAGCCACTCCTGTGAAATAGCGATAGCTTGCAGGTACCCCAAGTCTTGTTAACTCTGCACAACACCTCTTCCTTTCCCAAAAAGATAACATTGGCTCAATGTTTCTTATGTCTTGTCCATTCCTTCTATGTTTTATTTCAATATTGGAACAAGGACACAGTGAATAAAGAACTCCAACAAACATATTTGCAAAAATGTGCAGAATGTCAATAACCTATTTCTATCTGGAATGTGACTAATCAATCTCCTTCGTAGATCATATCAGAATACCAGGAAGTTGAAGAACCCAACTTTGCAGTCCTTGCCCAGGCAAGTTTGATTACACTGGAAGAGAATGCAATGACTGTCACTCTGCTCACTTGAAGCATCAGTAGCACTAGTAGCTGGCATTGTTAAAGGTAAAGGTAAAGGTACCCCTGCCCGTACGGGCCAGTCTTGACAGACTCTGGGGTTGTGCGCCCATCTCACTCAAGAGGCCGGGGGCCAGCGCTGTCCGGAGACACTTCCGGGTCACGTGGCCAGCGTGACATCGCTGCTCTGGCGAGCCAGAGCCGCACACGGAAACGCCGTTTACCTTCCCGCTGGTAAGCGGTCCCTATTTATCTACTTGCACCCGGAGGTGCTTTCGAACTGCTAGGTTGGCAGGCGCTGGGACCGAGCAGCGGGAGCGCACCCCGCTGCAGGGATTCGAACCGCCGACCTTTCGATCGGCAAGTCCTAGGCGCTGAGGCTTTAACCCACAGCGCCACCTGCGTCCTGCAAGCTGGCATTGTTAGTTATAGTTAAAACTGCTCCACTGTAAAGCCAAGCACGAAAAAAAGGTTTCAAGACAATGGTGTGCACACGATGAAATAAAAAGACAGGCTTAAAATAAAGAAATTCATTTTGGGTTGGGACTGTATATAAGGACCTTTTGCCTATCAAGAAAGGAAACTGGACTGGGGGTAGTGGAGCGCTTTCCTAATCAAGGATGCTGAGACTCTTATGCTGTAATCCTATCCACGTTTACATAGAAGAAAGGACCATTTAATTCAACTGAGGTTACTTTGACATAAATGTGAGTAGCAACCTGCTGTTGCTTGCAACAACTAGATGTGTATATGCATTCCCCAAAATGTAACCGTCATATTCAGGTGCCAATTCACACATTCAGATAAATTGAAAGTTGCAAAACACACAACTTTACCATGATAATACACTAATCTAATAAAGGCAGCACCATTATCTTTGCTGCACCTTCCCCTCCCACGTGGTGACATGATGAAGATCTAAGGACCCTTGGGGTTTACAATCCACAATTCCCTCCGCCCTTGCTTAATATGATAACAATAAATTATTTTTCAAGTACTAATAAGTACTTGCCTTAAGAAATGAAGATTTTTGTCCCACACATCAAGTTGCAGCTTACCAAAACATTAGTAACGTGGTGCATGTTTACTCAGAAATAAGTCCCACTACTTTTCAGTGGGGCTTAATCTCAAGAACTGCACCCTCAAATGTGTGCGCGCCCACATTCTCTTGTGTCTGTGTATCTTATTTCCAGACACAGCATTATACAAATTTTGTTTTTAATATCACAAAAAATGGTATCTATCAAAGTTCTTTCTCTGCCTACAAAAAAAGCCAACGATTGCAAACTTGAAAATTATGGAGCCAATAATATAGGAAATGCAATTTCAAAAAAAATCAGAAGGTTAAGCTTTTGTGGACTACAGCCACGTTATCACATGAATTCAGTATTATTCTGGGCTACCCATGTGGTGGTGGGACTGTAATGCAGAAAAGTGCAATGAGAGTTTTGTAATTAATAGCAGGAGTTTCTCAAGATTGTTCTTGATAACAACTGCATCATTATACCAGTAAGCCAAAAAACAAAACAAAACAAAAAGAATCTGATAAAAATCCTCTCTGTTTTACAGTCATCATCCCCGGGAAGGAAACAATTCCATCTTCTTGTCCTCACAAACTACCGTGTGTGTGTGTGTGTGTATGCACGCATATATACATATGTGTGTGTGTGTGTGTGTGTGTGTGTGTATATATATAGCTGTAACTAAAGATAACACTTCATGCATCTTATGAAGTGGACTACAGTTACCAAAAGCTTCATGCAATGATACATTTTGTTAGTCTTTAATTTGCTACAAGTATCATTGTTCTTTTTGCTGCAACCAACTAACATGGCTAACCCCTCCCCCCCAACTTGCAAATTGCTGCCATGGATTTTGGACACACTTGAATGAATTAAAGCTGGAATCTGTCACAATCATTCACATCAAGCCGTGCAAGGAAGCTATAGGGAAATCAACTGGGATCATTTATGAACTGAAACGACAGGCACTGAAGATCAAGCCCAGACAATGTAAACTTTTGTTGCTGACTTCAATGGTATGGAGACTGTGACCAGCATGAGAAATGGTAGTACATATTAATATGGATAGCTCAGTCGGCAGAACATGAGATTCTTAATCCCAGAGCCGTAAGTTCAAGCCTCACATCGGGTGAAAGATTTCTGCATTGCACCCTTGCAACTCTACAATTCTATCAACAGTAATTCCTTATGATAGCTAACTAGAACCTCCTTATTCAGAGGCAGTATGCCTTTGAATACCAGACGCTTAGGGAATGCAGCGAAAGAGCCATGCAGCAAGTGAGCTCCCTTTGTAGGCCTTCCAGAAGCACCTGGCTGGCTAGGAAAGAAGAGGCTGTACTAAACAGGCCTGACCACCCACTCCCCTCTCTTATCTCCTTTACGTGACATGCAAAGTTCATTCCTGCATATTCTACCTCCCCCGCAATTCATCTTTACTTTCTGCATGAGTGGCTATGAGTTAAGAGATGCACGCAGGTGGATTTGGTTATGTAGCTGCTGATGCATAGATGGACAGACAAATGGATGACTCTAAGAGAAAGACTTCATTTCCAAACTCTGCAAGCATGCGCAACAGAATAATTCAATACATAGTTAAACACCAAAACAGCGCAGAGAGCTGGGGGAGATGCGTGCATGCCAGAGATATTGATACAGTGGTACCTTGGTTTAAGAACAGCCCTGTTTACGAACTCCTCAAAACCAGAAGTAGTGTCCTGGTTTGCAAACTTTACCTCGATCTAAGAACGGAAGCTGAACGGTGGAAGGGCACCGGTGGTGGGATGCCTCATTTGGGAAAGCGCGCCTTGGTTTAAGAATGGTTTCGGTTTAAAAATGGACTTCCGGGATGGATTAAGTTCGTAAACTGAAGTACCACTGTAATTCCCTTCCTACCAAAGAATGAGTCCCAAGACGGTTTATAATAAAAAGCACCCCCTCAAAAAAATAAAAGGGGAGACAGACACTATTAAAGACTCTTGAGGATTAACAGCGTAATCCTAAACTCATAAATTTAATCCTACTGCCCTCAGTGGCATTGTGAGTGTGTTTAGGATTGCAGATGAAGACTACAGCAGACTCAATTTAATTGAACATGGTGTGGGCTTCCTTCTGTGTAAACACGTACATAATTGGGCCGCACTGTATAAATAAAAATATTAGCTCTTTTCCACTTTGGTTGTGCTAAAGGATAAAATGGTGGAAACCATTTATTACCGTATTTGCCTCATCTTAAAACACTGTAAAACTTTAGAAGCACTGTACACCAAATATTAGTATTTACAATGGTTTCTTTCTTCACACAATGAGCATCAGCTTTTGAGGCTGCACCAAAAAATAAAATAAAAAAGCAACGCATAAGACAAAAACAGATTTCAAACCAGCTGTGTAATTTTGCACCTCCCCATTTATCCTGCCACACTGGCTGTCTAATGCCTGCATTTATCTACTTTCCATCTCAGATGTGCCACTCCACTCTCATCCTCCAGCTATTCCTAGCTGAACCTTTCCGTCCTGATGTTCACTTTTGCTGTTTCTAATACATCCAGAAGGCCCTACAGCTGTTCTAGAAACTCTTTCCAGGGTTAGCACTAACCCCGGAGCATAAATAACACTGAGTAACTTTCTCCAGACCCCACACCAGAGGTAGACACTCCCCTCAGCAGAGCGCAGAACTTCCAAGCAGGCTTGGAAAACCTACACTTCACACTTAAGAAGCTAAGCAAAAGCTCTGCATAAACGCACTTCCTCCCCTTTTCACTGTGGCCCCCTGAATTTCCAGCTGCATCCAGCTGCAAATTTACAGCTTGCATCTTTCAGCATGCAAGTTTCAAAACTTGATTCCAAGAGAAAGAAAGAAGTTTTCATTCAAGGCTGCATAGACGTTTCAGGCTGCTTGAAGGGCGAATGAATGCCTCTCCTTCCCAGCTTCAGTTGCTTTTGAAAAGATCTAAAATTCCGGAGCTTTGAAATCAAAGTCTGAACTGCGCTGGTTGGAAATAACCCAGGCTTGCAGCAACTGCTGTCTACACCTGCTCAACGGCCAAGTTCAACAATCAGACCGTGAACTGTCTGGATGCCTGCTGGTGAAACGCAGATTGAGATTCATGCTTGTTAAACTTCTCCGACACACCGTTCGCCCTATTGCTCAACCACCCCTACTGTGTATGCTGCGCGCGACCCCCTGCTCCCCCCACAGAACTTTAGAGTTGGAGGGTCATTAGCCCCCCCCCCCCGACAGATACGAGGGTGGCGTTGCGGGGGAGCCAGATTCCAACGAAGCCTCGCATAGCACGTTCCCCCACCCTCTGTGCGCTCCCAACTTTTGGGAGGGACCCCACAGTCTAGCGAGGACGCAGGTGGCGCTGTGGGTTAAAGCCTCAGCGCCTAGGGCTTGCCGATCGAAAGGTCGGCGGTTCGAATCCCTGCGGCGGGGTGCGCTCCCGCTGCTCGGTCCCAGCGCCTGCCAACCTAGCAGTTCGAAAGCACCTCCGGGTGCAAGTAGATAAATAGGGACCGCTTACCAGCGGGAAGGTAAACGGCGTTTCCGTGTGCGGCTCTGGCTCGCCAGAGCAGCGATGTCACGCTGGCCACGTGACCCGGAAGTGTCTCCGGACAGCGCTGGCCCCTGGCCTCTTAAGTGAGATGGGCGCACAACCCCAGAGTCTGTCAAGACTGGCCCGTATGGGCAGGGGTACCTTTACCTTTACCTTACCACAGTCTAGCGGCTAGCCCAACCTCTGACAGACCAGAAAAAGGCGTTGGGGGGGGGGGAGCCGGATTCCAACGCAGCCTCGCATATCACGTCGCACCTCCGTCCTCCCTGCGCACCGATCCTCCCCCCCCCCCCACGACGAGGCTTTACCTGGCCCGTTTCTGGGAGGGGCCCGATGGCGTTCCTGCCTCCGACGCGGAACTTGGCCGCCTTGTAGATCTTCCAGTAGACGAAGAGCACGACGCCCAGGGGCAGGTAGAAAGCGCCCCCCGTGGAGAAGACGGCGTAGGCGGGCTCGGGGCTGACCTGGCAGCTTTGCTGCTCGGCGCTGTACGAGCTGCCTCCCCAGCCGAGCAGCAGCGGCAGCAGCGCCAGGAGCGCGCCCAGCGCCCACGCCACGCCGATGAGGGCGCCCGAGGCTCGGCGGCGCGCGCGCGGGGTGTAGCGCAGGTGCCTGGAGACGGACCAGTAGCGGTCGAGGGCGATGGCGGCCACGCTCCAGATGCTGGCCGTGCAGCAGAGCACGTCGAGGCAGACCCACGCGTGGCACAGCGCCCGGCCCAGGCGCCAGCGCCGCCCGCCCCCCGACAGCTCCTTGGCCAGGCTGAGAGGCATCACCAGCGCCGCCACCAGCGCGTCGGCCGCCGCCGTGGACGCCACCAGGTTGTGCGGCGCGCGGTGGAAAGCCCTCACGCGCACGATGGTGGCCAGCACCAGCAGGTTCCACACCAGCGTGGCCACAGTCAGCAGCGCCAGCAGGCTCAGCACCAGCAGGCGGAAGAGGGACAGGGGCTCGCCGTCGTCTGAGGACGAGGTGCGGTTGGCTCCTCCGGCGCCTGAGGAGGAGCCGTTCAGCGGCATGGCCGGCTTGGCGGGAAGAGCAGCCGCCCGCCGCCGCCACCCGCATAGAGCTCCCGCCGGCGCGCCAAACTGAGGGAAAAGTTAGCGGGCGAAGGAGGCGGCGGCGGCGGGTCCAATCAACGCACCTCGCTCCTCCGAAGTGCTTGGGAAACTCCCGCCGGCGGGCAGGTGGCCGGCAGCCGAGCCGCGCAAAGCGCAGCAGCTGCTCGCTCCGCCCCCTTCGGAAAGGCCGCTCCCGCTGCCAGCGCCACGTGCTGTCGCTGCTGCTGCTGCTGCGCGCGCCTTGCTTTCTGATTTAGGTCTGATTTAGGTTTGATGAGGCCCTAAGCTACTGAAGGTAATGGGGCCCTTTATATGTCTAGCTGTCCAGTTTGTCAGCAACAAATTGCCGCTTGTTTTTGTGTGTTGAATATATGCTGTATGGTAATTTATGAACCTAATAGGTATCTAAAGCCATTTGCACATAACAAAGCATGTATTTTATCAGAGTAATTGATATAGAAATGAGCAAACCAGTGATATTTGAGGGAGCAGGCTAGCAGGCGGGCCCATTACTTACATCATAGGAGCCTACACAACACCAAACACTGTTGCTGTATGTAGGTTTTATTTTATTTGTTTTTTATCTCATATTTTGGAAATGTACATCCAGGTTTTTTTTCCCTTTAAATTGTTTTGGGGGCCCCACTCGGGGTCCTAAGCTATAGCTTGTTTAAGGTAAAGGGACCCCTGACCATTGGGTCCATAGCCGGGGGTGGGGGGAGGCAGGGTACCAAATTTCCTTGATTATAAATCAAGGAAATCCATTAAAAAATACTAAACTAACTGAGGTTCTGCCTCCAACATAAAGCCTGTCCCGCCCCCTACATAAATCCTGGCTATAACTATGCTTCCTTCCTTCCTAGGGAGATTTGCAGTGCAATTCCATGCTGATCTACAAAAATTGGATGCCTTAATCTGCCCCAGCTGCAATAAAACATGTCTCTCCCATATTAGTCTCTACAGCCGCAGCAGGTTCTGCAACCTTCTAACAGCTTGACTTCACCCCCCCCCCCCAGGCACACTCCTCCATTGTCTCCTGAGATGGACAGATGCCAACAACATTAGAAGTAATTTCACCTGTTACGGTGGGAACTCCATGGAGTGTCTTTAATCCAGGAATTGGGAACCTGTGAGCTTTTAAATGTCATTGGAAAATAAATAAATAAATAAATTTATAATTTTATTTATACCCTGCCCACCTGGCTGGGTTGCCCCAGCCATTCTGGGTGGCTTCCAACACATATAAAAATAATAATAAAGCATCAAGCTTTAATAGTAACAATCTGACCCAATATAAAAAGTTACAATAACTTTAAAATAAACAACATATAAAATAAAGCAATATTCAATGACCCATTAGAATCCAACTACAATTCCCACCTACCCTGGTCATTACCTATCCTAATGACTACTAATGGAGGGTTAATGACAACTGGAGGCCAACAACATTGGAAGGACCATAGGTGAAAGCAGGGCTAGGTTAAGTCACTTCCACAAATATAGCTGATTTTTAGTAATTCATAATAATCCAAACAATCCACTTTTGAACTGCCAGAGCCACTCTGCTATCACCACTTTTCACATTTAAATATTTATGCTGCTTTTCGAAAAAGTTCCATTACAAAAGAAATAATTCTCAAAACTAGCACCATAATGTTAACGCAAGACCCTAAAGACATATGAAGCAGTCTTTTTCTCAACCCAATGCCTGCTAGACAATGCACCTTCTCTCTCTCTCTCTCTCTCTCTCACACACACACACACACACACACACACACAATGAAGAGAGATTATTTTCCTTTTATTTCTTCTTCTTGCGGGAAGAGGTTCCACCAGGGTGACGCAAAACTTGTAAAACCCATTGCCATCAAAAGCTGTGAAGACAGCAAGGCAATAGGAATTATATGGGGAAAGAGTTTCCTGCTTCTGGTGGTGGTGTGTGGTGTTTTTTTTTTTTTAAAAAAGCTGTCCTGTACTTCTGCATACCTCATGTTCACAAGATGCTGATTCCTCCATCTTGTTTTTCAGTAGCCCCGTTTTGACTCCAACTTGGTTGGCATTCAACCACCGGAGTTGGTTATTAGAGGGACAGATAACAACAACAAAGGCAAGAACAGTTTTAATAGGGCTGACTTTTGAGACAGGAGCAACAGCACTAGCTGTAGTGAGTGGGATGAAGTAATTGCATCTGTGGAAGAGTCACCTCTCCCTCAGTCTCCCAATTGGTTTTCTACGCGAGAGGCCATCTCACAGGACACTGTTGTTATTTTCTTCTTGATAAGAACTGTTTAATGTCCTTTGAGAAAGTTGCGTTTATCGTCATAGATAATCATGCTGCAGTTGCTATGGCAACCGGCTTCAGCATCTCAAGAGCAAGGCTGTAATTTAGAGAGAGAGAAGACAGATCTAGATGAGGTCCAGATTTTCATAAATTATAAGTAATGGAAAAGCAAATTGGCCCACTTAATGGAAATGGAAGGAGGGGGAAATACAGAGAGGTGGGTCCTACTTCTTCCACAAAGCAATTAAGAAAAAGAAGGGAGGAAATAAGTTGTTCGCATTGCATATGCAATTACTATTATGCAAAATGTTGCCTCTTATTAGGCACAGGAGAATTACAGTTTGAATTCGCTTTTTCTCTGCAGTGGCTGAAGCAATAATCTATGGAACATCCTCACTTCAATTTCCGGTCTGTCCAAAGGAGCTTGGTGCCTTGGCAGCTGATACAATCGACTTTTTCATTACTGTTTATCATTTCTTTTGTTGAAAGGTGGGAAGTGTTAAGAATGAACAGTGAAGGCAAAAGAGCAGGAGCATGCCTTCTGCGGAACCCATGTTTCTCTAGATAATGGGGAGAGGCATGTCAGAGATAGCATCAGTTCATGAGAAAAATATATATGAAAAATGGGTACCTTCATAAAAAAAACCCCTCCTTTTGTGAGTTGGTGCGTGTGAAAATGTAGTGCTAGGGCAAAGAAGGTAACATAGATACAAAATGCATATAACATGTTGGGAAGGCTGAGAACCGACTTATGAGATGTTCCACCGTTTATTGAAATTCTGAGAAAGGTACTGAAGTAATATTAAACTAAGGAATCATTGGTTTGACATATTATTTGCCACATAGTTCGAAAACCTATGGGATTGCTCTTCTTTTCTCACTTTCAGAACCCAACCTGCAAAGCTTTGTGGGGGAAATACTTCAAATCATATAAAATCATGCAGTTCATCAACCAAGTCAGTATTTTTCACTGGGGTTTTATCTTTGCCTTCTTCATCTCCAATTTCTGCCCTCTGAAGATCATTACGCTGACCTTCATGCACTAGAACAAGATCAGCAAATCTGCTGAAGATACCGCTTCACAGCATCCCATTTTAACACCCCATTGTTTTCTTTATTTCATTTTTGCTATATAGGTTTGTGGGTATTTTTCTAAATTAAAAAGTGGCCATGCACCACTTGGGAAACATTTCTTGAGAAGCAGTTTATAAATTCTCTAACAAATAGCAAATAAGGGGGGGGGGGGAGATAGAAGAGATGGTTACTTGTTTGTGGGTCTCATTTGTTCTTTTTTATTATGCATTTCATTTTCTTTCTTTTTTATTTATTATTTCTATGTTGTGAACTGCCTCAAGATCTACAGATGAAGGGTGACACACAAAATGAACAAACCAATGAACATTTCCTCCTTGTCACTTGTTTATTTTCCAGTTCAGCTATGGAAGAATGGGAAATGAATTAAATCTGTGATGGGGAACCTGTGGCCCTTCAGGTGCCTTTGGATTACAACTCCCATCATGCATCAGCGTTGGTCAGCGTTGGTCATCAGAGTGACCCATGAAGCTCACTGGGTGACCTTGGACCAGTCATGACCTCACAGTGTAGCCTACCTCATGGAATTTTTGTGAGGATTAAATGAAGAGGGGTCGAACCATGTACACCAAGCTTCCTCAACCTCAGCCCTCCAGATGTTTTTGGCCTACAACTCCCATGATCCCTAGCTAGCAGGACCAGTGGTCAGGGATTGTAGTCTCAAAGCATCTGGAGGGGTGAGGTTGAGGAAGCCTGGTGTACACCATCCTGAGCTCCTTGGTGGGAAATGTTTATAAATGTAATAAATATATTTTGTTTTTATTCATGTCCTGCCTTTCTTCCCCCATGGCGCCCAAAATGGCACACATGTGGTTCCTTGCAGTGACAAGCTCAGCTTCCGCAAGGTGGTAGCTTCAGGGGCCTGCACACTATGCCTTTAAAATACGTTTGAAACACCACCACCCCACTCAAAAAAGTTCTGGGTACTTCAGTTCAGTTAAAGGTTGCTGGACACTCTTAACTCTGAGGGGAGGGGTAAACTACAGTGCCCAGAATTCTGTGGGGTGGAATGTGCTTTAAAGGTATAGTGCATATACAACCAGAAAACTACCCTTCAAGGCTTTTAAAAAAGGTAAAGGTACCCCTGCCCGTACGGGCCAGTCTTGACAGACTCTGGGGTTGTGCGCCCATCTCACTTAAGAGGCCAGGGGCCAGCGCTGTCCGGAGACACTTCCGGGTCACGTGGCCAGCGTGACATCGCTGCTCTGGCGAGCCAGAGCCGCACACGGAAACGCCGTTTACCTTCCCGCTGGTAAGCGGTCCCTATTTATCTACTTGCACCCGGAGGTGCTTTCGAACTGCTAGGTTGGCAGGCGTTTTATAGATAGTGTAAAACTTTCCAGCATGTTGAGACAATGCGAATATAAGTTTGGGGGAGGGCGGAATAGCTTTCTTCGTGAGCTAAGGCTTTCTCTTGGTGCCCATTCACTTAAGTGGAAATTGGCATAGTTTAAGGATACGGTTAAGCAGCCCATTTACTGCTGTTGAGGCCAGATACAAGGGTGTGTTAAAAAATCCCCCCTGGGATTTTTCTTTAAAAAGCCATCAGTGCACAACAGGCTATTCTCATCAAACTGATGACTCTGCAGAGCTCTGTTTGCTTCTAATCAGAGAAAGTTTTGCTAACACTATCGTTCTGGAGAGAAAGCACATTCAAGCTTATCAACCGTGTAACAAATATCTCAGGAGTGTACGTAGCCAACTCCTCAGCATTATAGATGGGTTCTGGGGGATGCAAGATGAGACTAATGTGACAAGTACTGTTTAAATGTTGTTAGCATCATAATAGATCCCTTTGCCAATTGCAACCTCAGGCTTTGGGGGCCAAATGTATCTCTTGGAATTGTCCCCAGGCCACAGGCTCCTGCAGGCCATGAACCCTCACCAGCCTAACTTCATGACCTCAGGCACTTTTGCCTGCTTGAAAGGTGTCCTAGAACTGTGATACTGACTCCTGCTTCCCTGGATGGAGGATAGAGAGAAGTATGTGACTGTGTAGAAACTAGCCTACCATAGGTAAAGGTAAAGGGACCCCTGACTGTTAGGTCCAGTCGTGACCGACTCTAGGGTTGTGGCGCTCATCTCACTTTATTGGCCGAGGGAGCCGGCGTACAGCTTCTGGGTCATGTGGCCAGCATGACTAAGCCGCTTCTGGCAAACCAGAGCAGCGCACGGAAATGCTGTTTACCTTCCCACCGGAGCGGTACCTATTTATCTATTTGCACTTGACATGCTTTCAAACTGCTAGGTTGGCAGGAGCTGGGACTGAGCAACGGGAGCTCACCCCGTCACAGGGATTCGAACCGCTGACCTTCTGATCAGCAAGTCCTAGGCTCTGTGGTTTAACCCATGGCACCACCCATGTCCCTAGCCTACCATACATAGGTAGAAATTACATTGTCCCACCCACTTTTGCTTCCAGCCCTGCTCGCTACTGGCATGTGGACTCTCCCACCAATGATCTTTGGCTGAAAAAAAATTTCCCCAGCTGTTTTATGGTTACAAATCACAAAGTAACCTGAGGCCAAACAGCAACAACCTACACCACTGAAGACAGGTTGTGCAAAAGAGCTATAGAGGTAAATGGGAGGAAAGGCAGGTGCAAGAGGAGCAAAGTGTATTTCAAACTTGGTTATATCAGGGGAGAGCCAGCTTGGAAGGAAGCACTATGGCAGCCCTGTCATCTAGAGAGGCAGCATTACAAGGTGTGGCTGAAGAGGATCCAGCAGATGAAGACAAGTTGGGGGCAAAAAAAATTAGGACATGACTGGATCTTCTTCGGAAACGTCATGTGCCAAAGGATTAATCTCTCTCAGCCAATATTGCTCCCAGGGGTGCAAGGCTTGGGTTTACTGCCCCCAGCTATTCACGCAACACCAGAATGGAGTGGAAATCTACACCAGAGATACAAACCTCCAGTATTAGAAAGCAAGCCTCAAAGTAGACCAGGCCATGGAAATATGTGGACAGGATAGTGCCCATCTTAGGCTTCAAATCAGTGATATTAATTCAAGATTGGTATAAGGAAATTCCAACTGCTGCTATTATTATTATTATTATTATTATTATTATTATTATTATTATTATTATCATCAGACTGGATGAGACACTGCAACATTAGAGAGACACAGTACTTAAGAGTAACAACCAAATAGTCCTGCCCAAAGAAGATTGCGATCTAATTTTCAATCTAACGTGGCTCCTATTTGGTACTTTTCACAGTATCAATTGAGGAATGGGGACTTTGAAGGGGCAAAGAGGTCTGTAACATATTAGCCCAGGGGTTGTCAAACTGGTCCCTACCGCCCACTAGTGGACGTTTCAGGATTCTAGGTGGGCGGTAGGGGGTTCTACGGCACAAGCTGAATCCTCCTTCCATCGAGTACTGGTGGGCGGTAAGGGAATTTTACCATCAAGAAAGATGCATTATTGGGTGGTGGGTATAAAAAGGTTGTGGGACGCAGGTGGCGCTGTGGGTTAAAGCCTCAGCGCCTAGGGCTTGCCGATCGAAAGGTCGGCGGTTCGAATCCCTGCGGCGGGGTGCGCTCCCGCTGCTCGGTCCCAGCGCCTGCCAACCTAGCAGTTCGAAAGCACCTCCGGGTGCAAGTAGATAAATAGGGACCACTTACCAGCGGGAAGGTAAACGGCGTTTCCGTGTGCGGCTCTGGCTCGCCAGAGCAGCGATGTCACGCTGGCCACGTGACCCGGAAGTGTCTCCGGACAGCGCTGGCCCCTGGCCTCTTAAGTGAGATGGGCGCACAACCCCAGAGTCTGTCAAGACTGGCCCGTACGGGCAGGGGTACCTTTACCTTTACCTATAAAAAGGTTGACCACCCCTGTATTAGCCAATAGGAAGTATCCTACTTGTACAACAGGCAAAGTGTTTCCTTGTGTTCCAGCCTTGAAACAGTGTTCTAAGCACTTTCTGCTAAGCAGAGTTCTTAGCCAAAATTGCCTTTGAAGGTTGTGCTGATCCTCAAAGCATAGCCTTCCAGAGCATCTCAACATGTTGTCAGCTCCTCAGCCTCATGTCAGAATCTCTTGCCCACTGTCAGAATCTGTGTATGTGCTGCATATTCCTCAAGACTGAGGTAGTAGGCACATAATTCTGCTTCATGAGAACCTCAGATTTCTTTTAAGGCAAAAAGCAACAGAAAGCCACCAGCTCTTATGGCTAAAAAAAAAATCTACTTAGGCAACAGCTGCTGAAATCCCAGAAAGGTGGCTCAATAAAGCTTTAGGTGGGTTTCTGAGTTTTTGCCTCTCTAAATATTAACAAGCCTGTAATGCATTTATGCCAATTTGCACACTGCATACATCACAGAATTCAGCTTAATGAAGAACTACAACCGGCACAGAGTGCATATGTGTATTAGAGGTGTGTAACTGACCAGCACATGCAGCAGTATATGGTTATAGAAACTATTGCAACACATTTCATTCAAAATGACAGAAATGTAATCAAATCAGTAGGAAGAATAATGCTGACTCCTGCTGTTTTGCCACTATGGTTAGGAGTCGTCCAGTGACTGAAGCATGAGGAGGCGATAGAGGGAAACACTGGGAGAAACCACAGCACAATGGGTGGAGGACGGAGGGGGGAGACCTTTCTGTTGGACAAGCAGAAATGCTTCTGCTGACCAAACCATCTCCTTAGCACATTGAATATGACCAGAAATCTCTCCTGTTGGTAGTGCCTCTGCAAAATACAATCAGATAAGCTAGACAGCATGATAAAGGGCCTGTTGAACTTGGCCGCTTCCACCAAGTTATTGTGATATCTTGTATTCCACTGTGAAAACAGAGCCAGTTCTTACACTCTTTGAGTCAGCTCCAGTTCACGTCACAACTAACTACTCAAGTGAATGGCTCACTCTCACATGTGACATGAGAGGGAAGTATTTTTTTGTGAGTCATTGCTAACAGAAATTTCAAGATGTAACTTTTCTAACTGGAGGGATGAGGAAACCCAAGAATTCTTCATAGGATAACTAACTTCTGGGATGAAGTTTAGCTTCCCCTGAAAGTCATTAAAAATACACCTCTGCTTAATAAGTGGACGTGCAGCTACAAAAATAGCAGTGAAGAGAATAGGGAACAGGCTCCAATAATCAAGTGGAACAACCAAGTAGAACAGGAGGAAAAGGGATGAGCCTGACATTTCAAACCAAATTTGTCACAAAGGTTTGTATTCCTTTAGTGGCACAGCAATAAAAACTGCTAGCACATTTGAAAAGCTAAGCAAGGTCTGATACGGTTTCAAATTGGATGGGGGCCCAAATATTGATATTTTTGCATTGCAAAGGATTGGGTTAGATGACCCTCAGGGTCCATTCCAACTTCACAATTCTATGGTTCAATAGAATTTCCCAACTCTACCATTCTAATAACATGCCTTTTTTTCACATGAGAGCGTGCAAGTAGAATTTAAGAACGAATTTCACATTACAGAATATGCTGAAAACTGCACTAACCCAACAAGTGAGTGGTAGATCTTTTCAAATTCTTGTTTGTTTGGATGCACCCATAAGAAGTACATTTCAATAGGGTTTTTTGGTGGGGAGCGGTTAAAGAAATGTTTCAGATGGTGCAAGCCATCGACATAATCAGACCTCCCAATATGGTAACTTAGCTCATCTGGAAAAGTGAACTATCAATCTGTGTGTCATGGTAATCTGCAATGGCCTTAAAGCCCCCCCTCCCCCCCAGTTACTATTGTGAAACCATAGAGAGGCATAGAGTATCCAGCTTGATAAACTCTGGCTGCATGGTCAATTAATCTCCCATCTGTATCACTTCATCTTGAATGATTTTGAAAGTAATTGCTATTCTATATCTGCACAAAGCAGCACAGGACTGTAGCATTCTATAAGATGTGCCTGCATCATGCCTGGCTTATTCAATTCCTATTATGGGAAGCTTCAGCAAAGCAACTGTGTTTTCTTTTATGGGTCTATAGTGGGGTTGTATTTAAAATCTCCCCACAGCCATTTTGATAACCTCCCTTTAACCGGCGTACAAAGTCCAATTTCCTCGTCAAGGTTTTCTGAGTGGGAGGCAATTCCTCAAGAAATACAGTATTAGTGTGCAAACCATCAGTCACCTTTATGAGACAAGCCTTGAGTGCGCGATGGCCGAGGTCTATTAAATACCCATAAGATTGATTATGGGAAAAGTGCACAGGAAACCTTACATTTCCAGTCCATTTTTATAGTATTTACAACTTCCTGTGAGAGCCAGAGCTCTCATAAGAGAGCCAGAGCTCAACAGACTAAGCTGTTATCCTATCTGCAAGCTACTGTATACATTAAGTGGGATTCAAAGAGCTGCTTAAGACTTACAATTGCCCAGTGGACCCCTTTCCTTTTCTTCTTCAAACAACTGAATCGCAGCAGAAACCCTCAATGTAAGGGTTTCCATTTCAAAAGCAGCTTGCCATGCAGCACGAGGAAAGAAGCCGTTCAATAAAAGCTAAAAGTCCCTTGAAACTCATGAAACTGTTTTCAGAATTTTGTAAATCGTCCCGTAAGTAAAAAGCAGAGGTGAAGTCAAATGCAACTGCACAATCAAGCAAGAGGCATCTGTGAATCTAGTGAATTTATGGAGTCAAGTCTTCCAAATAGGAAGACACTTTTACAGTAGCTCAGCCTTGCAAATTAAACCCTCGAGTATTTCTAGCCTATTTGTTTGAGGCAGGAAGAGGTGTTGAGAGGGGGAACACCCTAATTCTGCAGAACTGCTCTGCTAGTTTGCCTGGAGATACTCTCCAAGTTTTCTTACCTGGAACAAGCTCTCTGAGCAGCCATACACCCTCTGTTGCTATTCTGGCCATCTCCCACACAGGTAGCTATGGTTGTATTAGACCTCTAACAACTGAGCATCCCTCAGAAGACTCAACGGTTGTGTGACTGGAATGAGATTCACTTACTCAGCAGGATTCTCCCCCCATCCCAACTTAAAACTGGGTTGGGGGAGCCACCAGAATAGATTTGAGGGCACAGGGGGAAAGAGAAGGTGGAAGTCTTCTTGCATGACAAGACCTTGTTCCTCCACTTAGCGCTTTGTTGAATTCCATCCCAAGGGTGGAATTCAACATAGCTCTACAGCAAATGTCTTCTTGGTCCAAGGATTTCTCCTTGCACAATGGAATGTTCATCACAACTCCAGATCAGGGGTTCCCACAACTCTCCAGAGCATTTGGGTGAGCCTTCAAAACTGACATTCCAGTTGCGAGAGTGTGGTTAGGACAACTCCCACTTGCTTGTTCCAACACAATATATATTACTATATAAGCAACTCATCAGTAGGAAACCTGGCTTTCAATGTTACTGCAAACGCAACCACTTGGGATTCACAAGTACCTCGCTGCTTCTGATGTTGCTCTCCTGCTGCCATGTGAAAAAGGCAGTTCATGCAGTTAAAATGCACAAGCTGGATGCCCTAATGGAACATGGCTGCGGAGCCTGAAGCCTAACCAATAGCCTGAGAAGTGCACTATGCGCCCAGAACTCTAAAGGGGTTTATTCGTGTGACACAATGATATATAATTTTGGTTGACCTTTTGAATTCTAACCATTTAAACTCAATTCAAAAATTCATACAGAGCGCAATATCCCTAAACTTCTTCAAAGCTTTCAATTCAAGGTAAGGTATCACTTTATACACGTCTCGGATAAAGGTTCTCTCTTCTTCAAACATCCTTTATACTTCCAAAAGTTACAAAAAAGCTTTTGAAGCTTTGGAGGAAAAAGGAATTGCCACTTGGGACCGGGTGGGGTGGGGGGAATAATCACCTACAATTTCTAAGCATGGCCTCAGTGGGCTGTCAAACCTCTAAAGAGCTTCTGAACAGCCATGTGTCATAGCAGGCAGACAACCTACGTTTACTTTGTAAGAAAACACAAGGAAGAGTCTCTGAGTACAAAAACTTAAAGAGTACATAAAAAAGAATTGTATTAATCACCTCTTGCAAAATCTGTGTACATACAGCCTAAAAATTCCGAGAGATGCCAAATCACTTGGGAGTCCATGGAAGAAAATAGAGCACCCTTTTAAAAGTGCCACATAGTATCAGTGGATAGAGACTTGAGCTCCAATCCATTGTAGCCACAGTGTTAGCTCCCGGAGGGCCCGCAAAGGGTCAGCCAAGACGTATATCAAGAATACTAATATCCTGCACTGCAGAGGGGAATAGGGGACACAGGAAGAGGCATTCTATTTTCCCGGGTAAGAGAACTGCAGCCAATTCATGTGAGCATAGGCTGGAAGAAGTGGGAAAAGCTAAAAGGAATCTTCCATGCATAGGTACAATGATCACAGAGGACTGGACTGTGTCCTAAAAGTGTGTGCTTCAAAGTCTATACCAAATTCTATACTGAATGCACCTTGCTTTGCAGAGAACAGAGTAATTAAGTGAAGGATCAAAAGCCATTTCTGTGAACACGGAACAAGCATCTCAGCGGGAAAACTGCCTGCTATCTGATTGTTTCTTGTTAATGTGCTTGAAGATCTTGGATTTCTGGACGTTCTTTGATTTCTGATAGCCAAACCCTCCACCGCCACCTCTTTTTTGCAATCTCTTCCCGTGGCTGCTGTTTACATCTGAGAAAATGGTGTCAAGGAATGCAAGTTCATAAATATGTAATTAGCTTAAGCTATTAAAATTCTAAGGATGGCACCAAGGCCTCTTTTTTGGGGGGGTGGTGGAATCATAGCATTAGCAGTACATTTTCAAAACTAGGTTGCAAGTGTGGCAAGGGAGAAGAAAACACCTGTAGAAATTTATCTAGTGACTGCCATCGCTCAGAGTTTTCCAATTAAGTTTTTCTACGGAGAGCAAAGTTAGCCCTCTATTAGATACCATTATTACGTCAAGCTTGTGACTGAAGCAGTCGTGTTCCAAAGGATAGAATAACTGGTCCATGTAAACACAGAGTCAATGGGCATTTTAGGATGCAAAGAAGATGGAATGAAACAATAAAAGCAGACCATAATCATTTGCCCTGGCAGGCCCTCCTTAAGAGTAGTGCTATCGCTACACACTGAAAGCTCATGCCCTCCACCTTCTTTTACACATGAAAATGTCATGTTTAAAATCTACACCTGCAGTTCTGAATTTCCGAAACTGCCATTGAACCAGATCTACTACCAGCCCACAAACTGGTTTACTGACAAGTGAACAGTCGACCCCAACACATCTGAATCATAGAAAGGGGAAGAAATACTTTGCAACAAAAGGATACTAAGGTCCACAAATGGTGGGACCTTGAAGCCAAAAGAGAGTGCAACCTTGAGCAGATCCAAGTTATTGACATTGTAGATCTGTTTCAGAGAATGGGAATCATAAGCTCTTATATAGGCTTTGTAAGCTTCTTGGGCAGATTTGTGAAGAAAGTAGTTCTTCTCGATCAATTTTTCCAGCTGAAAATTACAAAGGCAGAAGGAACGTTCAATTATACAGTCATCTAATAAATGAGGAAATGGAACATTTTGCAGGTAACTGACATTGACATCTATCATTTGGAAGAATAGAGCAATACAGTTGGAATAGTACACACATTTATCAAATTGTAGTTTTCAAAGTTAACAATGCAAGCTCATTATCAAGAAATACTGTTCTTTTCCTTTTTTTTTTTTACAAAAATATGTGGCTATAGAATTTGAAAATTAGGTATAAATTTCCTTCATAGAACGAAGTGTGAAAACTCCACATTCTACAGTGGGACTTTTTACCAGGTCTCTGAAAAAAATATATCCTGGTCTCCATCTCTCTCTAAACACTAATAAGAAAGACCATAAGGGTACCACTCAGGTGCCTCAACATACGTAAGACACACACTGTGCTATGTTAGTTTTATAAGTAGGTTGCTACGTTACTTTAAATGTAGCAGGATTAAAATTAATCCAAATTTAGCTTCACTCACACCTCACAATAGCTTCAAATTTGTGCACTGTGTGTTCTTCTATTATGATTTATTCATTAGATTGCTTTTTGTGTTTATTTTTAGTTACCTAGATATGTGGGGTACAATTTTTTCCAAAGAAATAGGTGAAGCAAGCTTAAGAATGCAAGTGGCAGAAATGCTTTTATTTTTATTTTACCTGAGATTGAATGTCAGAAATTTTGGACCAAGAAAATTCAAATTCATTTAATGGTACCTAAAAGAATAATTAAGAAAACTGTTACATTATATACAGAAGATACTGAAAAGGCAGGTGCTGCTCAAACATCAGTTCAAAGAACTGTCACTAAAAACAAATAGCAGCTGTCTAGAACATATGGAGGCTCACCCCAAATCCCATTCTTCTGCACTTGCTAAATTAGTGTAAATAAAGCAGGTTTTTTTTGTTGATGACAGAAATCCAGAGAGCGATTTCAACACAAAAATGTTTCAAAGAGGAATGGAAGTTCATACACAGCATGAGCAGCTGTTTTGTAATCGCATTCTGAAACACCCCCATAACCAAAGACATTTCACATTTCTATACCCAACAGGGGACAATTACTCTGATGCATTCCTGTGCAAATGCGTCATGGAAGTTTCTGTATTTGCATAATTCCTGCAAAAGATGTATTCGTGAGTCATTTTATGGTGGGAAAACAAGCTTATATGAACCCCTTGTGGGCTACCACCAATATATGCAGACGCACTGCCCTGACATCTTCACGGTGGTATTGCCTCCATCAAAGCCCTCACCATTCTATGCAAAACATACAAAACAAACAATTTTATTGACAACTTATGACCATCCTTGGCATCATGGGAATTAGAAGCTGATTCTGTTTGCTCTGATACTGCTGGATATGCGATGGGACCAAGAACCAGGATATCAAAGCAGTGCATCCATAGCTTGTGTTAAATTTTCTCTACTCCCTTAAACTCCACATGCATATGATGGAAAGCTTCTTCTAAATTATGCAGTTTCATTACAGCAGCCGCTCTGCAATTCTACTAAGGTTATTTAGTTAAACACTCTTTAGGCAATTAAGGCAGGTAGAAATTATTTGATTAATCATTAAAGCTTAGCTGCAGTGCTCCACACTGACTTACCCTGGCTTGCTTTAGGTAACGCAAGAAACCCAGTTCTTCTGGACGTAAAATCAGCAGAGCATGTCCTCTTCCATTTATACCCCGGGCAGTCCTACCAACACGGTGAATGTATTCCTTTTTAAAAAGAAACAATGCGAGAGTAACTAACATTTTTTTTTACAGTAAACAGAGGCACAGCAAAGGGCGTTCATACATAAACAGATCCGCAACTAAACTTACATAAAAGTCTCCTATTCCCCAAATGAAATTCTTATTTACTTCAGTTATGGACTTAGCTTTGACAAAATAAATTAGTAAAAAAAAAGAGGAAAAGCATGGATGCTTTGGAAGAGTATACACAATGGGAAAAATAAAGCATTGTGGGGTTTTTTTTTTGGGGGGGGGGAGTTTGGAAGCTTGTCTCTTCTTGGTCGGAGCCGACGCAGCTGGAAGTTAGCATCTTCTGGCTGCTGCTAAGGTCCCAACACCCTGGACCCACCACTGCTCATGATCTTTATTTCTTGCTGCTCCTCATTACTGTCACCATTTGCATGCTCAAGCAGCCAGCAGCACATTAACCAGCTCTTTCCTTCTGGGCTCCCAATGTCTCACCTAAATGCCACTCTAACCTGCTCTTGAACATCGCTGGAGCCAGCTATGATTCCAATACTCTTGCCTTATTCAGGCATTCCATGCCCACCATTATAGAATTGCCTGTGTGAGGACAGGAACATGCTAGCTAGATCTGCTCCCACCCTGGTCATCCCCCTGCTACTGGTCTCCACATACCGGAAGGCAAACACCTGCAGCATGGATCCTGCTCCAATCCTGAAAGCTACATGCATGTTTCAGCAAACTGATCATGCAGCAACAAGCAATTTAACTGGAAGGCAGCATGAAAGTCTGGCCTCTCTGCTCACTATATACCAGATTTTCAAGTTCCTTTATCTTTTTAAAGTTTCCTTAGAAGAGCAATCTTGTGCAAATAATTTCCCCCAAAAAGGGGGAGAAAAGAAAAAAAAAACATTCTGAAGGGTCTCAGAAAACAGTCTGAACGTACAGGATACAGAAACCCTGCAGAAGCAAAACGAAATTGGGTATAATCACTGTATGGGACAGAAACGTATGCATGCCACCTTGCGCTCCTTGGAGGAAATGTAATAGATAAAATTTAAATGTTAAATTGTGAAGTCAAGCTTAGCAGGGATTTTATTGATGCTCTATTTTTATTCTTATACGCCGTATGCCACCTTGCTATATTATAAGTGCATGTTATAAATATGCATAAATAAATATATTAAGATTTGCGGTCTCATTTAGTTTCAGGAACACGGGGGAATTTCTTAGGTGGGTTAAATCCACAGCGCCTCTGAAAACATACATCTTTCAGGAAATTGTACTACCTTTGGATCATCTGGTGGGTCATACTGAACAATCCAGTCAACCTCCGGAATGTCCAGTCCTCGAGCAGCTACATCTGTGCACAAGAGTATTCCAGAATCTGCATTGCAGAACTGGAAAAATGTCGTTGTGCGCTTCGTTTGCTTCTGCTTGCCCTAGAAGAAAGTGAGATGTTCATGATGAGGTTCATAAGCAACTATGGGATTCTCCAGAGAGAGCCTGAAAGCCAACACATCCCTATAATGTACATGCATCACACTGCATGAATAGCAACCTGGCTACAAATATATCAGAATTATGTCAAAAATTATACTGCCCAACAAACCCCAAATCCATAACTAGGTGTGAACAAGTGTCAGAACCACCACTGTGTGGGAAATAACCTGTGATATATTATGCACGGCGAAATAAATAGTGCTTTTTAATTCTTACAAGAATCCTGTAAAGAAAGGCTTGCATTACTATCCCCATATTGCAGCCAGTATGCCAAGGCTCTGCAGTTTGCAAAAAAACACTCCAGCAAATCCATGCCTAAGGCAAGATTTAGATCAGAGAATTGCTGGCTGTCAGTTTACACTTTCAGCCACCACATAAAATCAGAACAAATGTCCAGCATGGAAAAAGGCAGCAATTACTGCTTTTTATGAGAAAATGCAAGAAGAGCAGCCTACAGTAGGAAGAGGGACACGGGTGGCGATGTGGGTTAAACCACAGAGCCTAGGACTTGCCGAACAGAAGGTCGGCGGTTCGAATCCCCGCGACGGGGTGAGCTACCGTTGCTCAGTCCCAGCTCCTGCCAACCTAGCAGTTCAAAAGCACATCAGAAGTGCAAGTAGATAAATAGGTATCGCTCCAGCGGGAAGGTAAACGGCGTTTCCGCGCGCTGCTCTGGTTCGTCAGAAGCGGCTTAGTCATGCTGGCCACATGACCTGGAAGCTGTACGCCGGCTCCCTCGGCCAATAAAGCGAGATGAGCGCCGCAACCCCAGAGTCGGTCACGACTGGACCTAATGGTCAGGGGTCCCTTTACCTTTACCTTACAGTAGGAAGACTGTGAGAGAGACCTGAGTGCAACAGTACTTTCCTCACTTGCGATTCCCAGAAACTGGCATTCAGAGACACACTCCAACATGGGAGGCAGAGCATAGCCATTGAAAGTAGCAGTTCAAGACTGATTTATGTTGTATATCACACTTTCTACTTCAGTGTGAAAATAACTCAAAAAGTATTGAACTATAAAAATCTCCAGGTAGATGGTTAGAGACGTTGTCCAATAACGCATGGTTAAGTCTGCATTCTCCTCTCCCTGACCCCACATAAATCTATGGTACACCTATTTTGGTGAACCTGTTTTGGGGTGTAAAGAAAACCAGCAGCAGCTCATACAATAAAACATCCTTAACCAACCTAGTGCCCTCCAAATGTTTTAGACTACAATTCCCATTAGTCTCAGCCAGCATGGTGTGCTAATGGGAGTTGTATTCCAGAGAGGTTATGGTAAAACCCATACACAGGAATGGAATGGGTTCTACCACAAATAAAAAACCTCTGCCATTGAATGGTTGTTAAACTGTTGCACAAATCTGCCCTGAAGTTCTTTGTTGCAATGACACATTTCACTGGAAATACTCAGGGCCTTCCAGGTTAGGTAAACTGGCAGAATATGAACTGCATCAGTTGTAAACATAAACATAAACAAAAACATAAACAAAACAAAACAGAAAAAGTCTGCTTATGGGAGAGAATGAAAAACTTTTTTTTTTTTGCTTTCTAAAAAGTGCACAGTATTGCAGTTAATTTAGTAAATTCTACCTGAATAGTCATTTTTGTGTTAATTTAAGAAGAAACAAAGGGTGCTTTGCTTCTTCCACAGTATGGGCACTGGGGGGGAAATCACTTTACTACATTAATGCAGACACACTTAAAATGGTTAACTGTCAGCTAACAACATTCTAACAAACAACTTCAACCTTGCTGACAAAACCGAGTTCTTCACACAAGCATTTTAAAGGCAGGTTTAAGAGAAAGGTTCCACTGATGACATTTAAAGGTTAATTTATGACTCCATTGCAGAAATCTTGCCGAGATGCTGACATTCTTGTTATGCACTCTCAGGCTTCATAAATGGCCACTTGCAATTTACAGTAACTTCAAAGCTACATGCATTATTCAAGCTTGCAAGTCGGCTCAAAACACCCAGCTGTAGATGCAAAAGGGGTCTCATGATAGCATAGAGCAGGGTAAATTTCTTGCCAAAAAGAGGGGCTATTGAAATTATTCACAGTGTGCCCTGGAAGTCCCATAAGTCTGAGATCAGCTGTCAGTTAAAGATGGCACTTAGCTGGCCAAAATTTTTGTAAATGTACTGGTTGAACACTGTCAAAATGCCTTACAGTGGTTCTCAACCTGTGGATCCCCAGATGTTGTTGGACTACAACTCCCATCATCCCTGAGCTCTGGCCTTGCTACCTAGGGGTGATAGGAGTTGTAGTTCAACAACATCTGGGGACCCACAAGTTGAGAACGGCTGGCTTATAAACATCCATCACATCATAATGACCGCTAAGCTATTGGTTTGCTTAAAACATGGTTCATTTAACTGAACACCAGCACCATCCTTTAGTTGAGCAGAAAAACAAACTATGGAGCAGCTGGCTTAGCATTGCTTAAACCAGCCCTTTTGGTTTGTTTCTCTCAAAGAAACCATGAATGAGCAGGGAAGCCAAGAACGAACTTTGGCAATAGATTGTGGGAGTACTCAAGCAGCATATATCAGCATGCATCTCATGGATAGTTAAACAAATAATACTTCAAAGCTTAGCATTACCTCTGAACGCAGCCAGTGAAAAGGGAGCACGCAATAACTCACAAGTGACGGATTACTGCTAGATTCTGGTTTATCAGATAGATAGATTCTTTAGATAGATTCTTTATTGTCATTACACAAGTGCAACATTGCACAAGTGCAACGAAATTGGATGCCATCCCTTAAAAACAACAAAAGCAAAACAACAACAACAACCAAACAAACCACATTCCAGCCACACCCACACCCACACCCATCAAACTCCCAGGTCACACTATCGAGTTACAGCATTTAAAAAGGCCACAGCTCTTGGATAGAAACTATTTTTCAGTCTATTTGTCCTTGACTTGATGTTTCTATATCTCCTGCCAGAAGGCAGTAGTGCAAACAGACTGTATCCCGGGTGAGATGCATCCTGCAGGATGTTGTTTGCTTTCCTAAGACAACGGGAACCGTACAGTTCTTCCAAAGATGGGAGAGGATGACCAATAATCCTTTGGGCTGTGGTTATGACCTTCTGGAGCACCTTCCTCTTCCTAGCTGTACAACTGGAGAACCAGGCACAAATACAGTATGTGAGAATGCTCTCTATGGAGCCTCGGTAGAAGGACACCAGCAGTCTCTCACTCAGATTGTTCTTCTTTAAAAGTCTGAGGAAATAAATTCTCTGCTGGGCCTTCTTCACCAGAGCAGTGGTATTTGCGCTCCAAGTCATGCCCTGATCGATAGTCACTCCCAAAAACCTGAATTCAGCTTTATGTATATTAACCCAAAATAAATCTTGAGTGATCAAAACAGTCATGGATAAACACTGCCAGTTTCAAAGTAGATTGTCATTTCCAAAACATATACTTACGTGAATGGCCAGGACTGGGAGATCAATGTAATTAAGAAGTTCATAATGATACTTCACAGACATACATGAAGAGAAGAACACCATCAGTTTTTTCTTCCGATTCTTCTTGAGGAAAGTGAAAAGCAGGAGGAACCTCTTTTCTGAAGGGCACACTACGTAACCCTAAAAATGATTGGGAAAATGGTTTTATGTACATATAGCCTTCTATAGTACTATTTCTAGCAACTTCCAAATGGAAGCACACTGTACCAAAATGCACCTAAAGAATTGTGTTCTGATAACCCATTTCCTAATCTCTTACTTGTGAAAATTTTTGATCAGAAGTGTGTGGTTGACTCCCATCAACTAAAGGAAAGGGATCAAAAAGGGGTTTTAAAAACAAACAAACCCGATTCCAATGCTATTCATCTGCCAGTAGAAAAGGCACCACTGGCAGAATGGATTCCCCTTCCTTCTGCAGCTCCCCCCGCCCGCTGTGATGGCAAAATCTGCTCCGGAGGGTTGGATAACCCTCTGTAGAAGACTGGGGGCTGCAGGAAGAAAGACATCCCATCATAGAAAACAGTTACGTTTTCTTAAAGTTCCATCCTATGCACATTTGCCAGCAATCCAACTAAATTCAGTGGGATTTTCCAGTGAACATGTTCAAAAATGATGGCCTTAGAAAATGTCAGGCCACCTGGGAAAAATCGAAGTTAGAAACGGAACTGTTAGAGCCTAAGACTAAGGTACTCTCAAGAATGTATAACTTGCTGTTAAAATGGAACACACAAGATGAAATGGTTAAATCGGCTATGATAAAGTGGGCACAGGACATTGGGTATAATATGATGTTTGAGGACTGGGAAAAGTTATGGACCATTGGGCTGAATTTCACTGCATGTAATGCTTTGAAAGAAAATGTAATGAAAATGATATATAGATGGTACATGACCCCAGTCAAACTTGCAAAAATATACCACTTGTCTGATAATAAGTGTTGGAAATGCAGGGAAAGTGAAGGAACGTTCTTTCACCTCTGGTGGACTTGCCCTAAAGTGAAGGCCTTCTGGGAAATGATATACAATGAGCTGAAAAAGGTATTTAAGTATACCTTCCCTAAGAAACCAGAGGCCTTCCTTTTGGGCATTGTTGAGCAGAGGGTGCTAAGGAATGACCGAACATTTTTTATGTATGCAACAACAGCAGCAAGGATACTCGTTGCTAAGCATTGGAAAACCCAAGATCTACCCACACTGGAAGAATGGCAGATGCAACTGATAGACTATATGGAACTGGCTGAGATGACTGGCAGAATTCGAGACCTGGGAGAGGAGACGGTGGAAGAAGATTGGAAGAAATTTAAGGACTATTTGCAAAAATATTGTAAACTGTATGAATGTTAAGGAGCATGCTTGATCACAAACAACTTGGCACCATTGAATTAGATAAACTGAACTATGAAGATAAGCTAAATTTAGGAAAAAATCAACTTTTAGATAATGATTAGGCTAAACTAAAAAGTTTTAAAAAGTCAAATGAATATATCTAAAATTCAAGATATAACATTGGAAAATTAGATAAGGTGGGGACAAGGTGATAAATTGCTGAATTAATTTTTATATTTTGGAACGTAGGAGAGGGAGATGTGAGGAAGTCCAAAAAGGATAAGAAAATATGTTATGAAATGTGATATTTTTTGTATGTTTTGTTTATTATGTTATAATTTAAAAAAAAAAAACTATTAATAAATATTATATTAAAAAAAAAAAAGAAAATGTCAGGCCACCTGAATAAAGATTTCAGTGAAATGTGGGTTTTACTTTTAAGCCCCTTAAGTTCTATTTTCCTTACAAAAAAGGACTATAAAGAGAATCTGCATGAGTACAATTAAAGTTCACCCCAACTAATGTTCATCTATTCCTGCAGTTTTTGTAGGAATGACTTTTTAAGGCTAGTCACTGCCAACTTTGTTATCCTTTTGGGTGCCAGGCAAAGATGGTTCCCTCTCCAATTGCTTGGGCAGCATCTGCCTTTAATGTGACTGTGTTTTTATCTTCTTTATCCTAATTGTAAATTGTTTTGAGACTTTAGTAGGAAGCAATATACAAATTTAATAAACCTAAGCCCAGTCTAAATCTGGTACAAGACCATTCCAAGTGAGATAGGAGACAATTAATGCCACTGCAGGTGCATAGGAATCAGGTTTGTTATGGAAATTACATGAATATTTGAAAAAAGTGATCAGCTGTAAGCCAAAATTAGAAACATTATGTACAATGGCTGAACTTGGATGCAGATCTCAATGTCTGGGTTTGCATGTAGCACTTATTTATTAAGATCCTAGGGCAGGATACAGCAATATAAGATACAATTATATATGCTACAGTACAATTTAAAAAAAACAAAAGCAAAACATTATACCCAGAGCAGAACAATACAAATTCAGCAAACGTTGGGTTCCACAAAACAACAGGTATTAACAGTCCAAAGTCCAGAGTGAAGTTACAGCTTCAGCATATGGTAAAAGCTGTACAATGAAGATGCTAGATCAGGCATAGGCAAACTCTGCCCTCCAGATGCTTTGGGACCACAATTCCCATCATCCTGTTAGCTAGGGATGATGGAAGTTGTAGTCCCAAAACACCTGGAGGGCCGAGTTTGCCTATGCCTGTGCTAGATGCATGTCTGTGGAACTATATGTGTGGTCAACAATAAAAGCTTATGAAACAACAAGCAGCCATTGTTTAAAAGTGTGGTTTAGTCATGGTGAATAAACCCTGGTTAAGGCACTGAGCCAGGTTGGGACAATTGAATTAAACCATAACTTAAGAGTTACATAAGAACCAGAACAATATGAAAAACAAAGGGCGCCTGGAGAAAGTGAAATCTGATAAAAGCAGAGAAATGAGTGTCCAGGACAGCAGTAAAAATGAAAGAAACTCTGCTAAGAAGCTAATGTATCTTTCTATTATTATTACTACTACTTCCACCACCACCACCACTTGATAGTTACCTGTTCAAGCCCATCTACAGTTGCTGTCTCTTTATTGTCATCAACCCCAACATACAATGGCTCCTTTTTTAGAGAGATTTTGGCCAGGTCTTCAACTTTACGGGTTTGTGTAGCAGAAAACAGCATGGTCTGCCTACGCTCTGGGAGGGAGGAAAATAGGAAGCAACTTCAACTGAATGGATTACAGCAACAGACTGAATGAAATAAAACACACTAATGCTTTGAGAAACACACTTGCTCTTTGTATAACCTGGATATTTCTAAAATTATCCGGTCACAGGTTTTTTTCAACTAAGAGCCAAATAGTTTCATAGCAGTCCAGTTTTGAAGTAGAAGCACACCAAAAACGTTATTTATTTATTAGCAAGTGCTTTTTTATTTTTTATTTATTTTTTTTATTAAATTTTGACATAAATATATTTCACAAACATACAAAAGACAAAATGAAAAAGAAAAAACAGAAAAAGAGGAAAAAAAACAAAAAAGACATGAAATACATACAACTTTAATGACATTGATCGACTTCCCTTTATCTCGATTTCGGAAATTATTATCTTGTTTATCTATCTGCTGTGTCTATTCCTTAATAAAACTTTTTACGTAGTAAGCGTTATCTCATGCCTACTGTGATTTCTATAAGTACATATGTGTTTCTGATCAACATTTTGATTTTCCCCTTGTCTCTATTTCCATATATATCCTAAATTTATCCCATTCATTGTTAAATTTTGCACTTCTTTGATTTCTTATTTTCTGTGTCAATTTAGCCAGCTCCAAATAATCGGATAATTTAAGTTGCCACTCCTTTAGTGTTGGGATTTTTGGTGTTTTCCAGTACTGTGCTATGAGGGTTCTGGCGGCCACCGTTGCATATTGAAAAAAGGTTCTATCTTCTTCTTTGATATCCTTACCAATTATCCCCAGCAGGAAGGCTTCGGGGTTTTTTTAACAAACGTGTATTTAAGAATTTTTTTTAATTCATTATAGATGGATTCCCAAAAATTTTTGAGAATCTCGCACGTCCACCACATATGAATGAATTTGCCCTCCTTGCTCTTACATTTCCAACACAGTTTATCGCCCGTTCTATACATTTTATGTAGTTTTACCGGCGTTATGTACCATCTGTACATCATCTTATACATGTTTTCCTTTAGTGTTGTGCATTCTGAAAAATTCATATCTTTACACCACAATGCCTTCCATTTGTCAAACTCTATGTTGTACCCTAGGTCTACCGCCCACTTCACCATCACATCCTTTACTTCCTCGTCCTTGGTGTCCCACTCAAGCAACTGGTTGTACATTTTTGATAATAATTTTGTTTTACTTTCTATTATTTCAATCTGAAATCTAGATTTCTTGTCATTTATTCCAATCTTATTATCTTCCCTCCACATTGAATTAATTTGCTGGTATTGAATCCAGCCAGTCAGCTTGCTTTTTATTTCTTCATAAGGTCTAATCCTCCACCCGGATTCTGTTTTGGTTAGTAAATCTTCATATGTCCCTCTTTCCCCCTCTATATTTAATTTTTTAATTGTTAAAATGTCTATTGGTGATAACCACCAGGGCGTTTTCTGCTCCAACAGTTTTTTATTCCTTTCCCACACTTCCAGCAGTGGCCCTCTGAAAATGTGATTAGAAAAACCTTTATGAACCCTTCCCTTGTCTCGCCATAAATAGGCATGCCAACCGAATCTTAGATTAAACCCCTCTAGATCTAACAAATTTTTGTTTTTGATGACAATCCAGTCTTTTACCCAACAAAGACATGCAGCTTCGTAATATAACCTCAAGTTTGGAACCGCAAGGCCACCCCTATCTCTTTGGTCTGTGAGCAATTTAAATCTGATTCTTGGTCTCTTTCCCTGCCAAATGAATTTAGAAAGTAATCTCTGCCATTCTTTGAATATTGAGGTTCCTCTAATTATCGGTATATTCTGAAATAGGAAGAGTAATTTAGGTAGTAAGGTCATTTTAATCGCCGCCATTCTCCCCAACCACGAGAGATGTATTCTATTCCATGTATCCAAGTCCTTCATTATTTCTTTCCATGTTTTCTTATAATTATTTTCAATCAGATTTATATTTTTCATAGTTAACCAGATTCCAAGGTATTTTACTTTTTTGGTTATTTTAATTCCAGTTTGACTTTCAAGATCGTTTTTGGTTTCTTCTTCCATATTTTTGGTCATTATTTTGGTCTTTGCTCTGTTCAATTTAAATCCGGATAATTTTCCAAATTCCTCTAGTAGCTTTAACACTTTGCCGAAGCTCTCTTTTGGTTCTTCCAATGACAGCATAAGATCGTCTGCATATGTTTTCAGTTTATATTCTTTCGCTCCTATTTTTATGCCACGGATCTCTGGGGTTTTTCTTATCTTGTTTGTGATTATCTCTAAAACCATGATAAACAACAGTGGTGACAGAGGGCACCCCTGTCGAGTGCCTTTTGCTATTTCAAACTGTTCTGTCAGGGTATTGTTAATAATTAATCTAGCTCTTTGTTGTGTGTAGATTGCTCTAATTCCTTCCAGGAATGTGCCATCTATCCCTGATCTTTCCAGGCACTTTATCAGAAAACCCCAGGAGACATTGTCGAAAGCCTTCTCGGCATCGACGAACGTTAAAGCAGCGGGAATTTCATTATGACATTCTAAGTATTCAATGATGTCTATTGTATGTCTAATATTATCTTTTATTTGTCTGTTGGGAAGGAAACCGGCCTGGTCAATATGGATGAGATTAGTTAAACACTTTTTAAGTCTGTGTGCCATTATATCTGCGAAGATCTTGTAGTCGTTATTTAGTAATGAAATCGGTCTATAATTCTTGATGTTAAGTTTGTCTGAATCTGGTTTCGGGATCAACGTGATATAGGCTTCTTTCCAGGATGCTGGCATTTTTCCTCCTCTTAGTATCTCGTTGATTACGTCACATAGTACTGGTGTTAAGTGTTCCTCTAGGACCTTGTAATACTTGGCAGATAACCCGTTTGGGCCTGGGGCTTTCCCCAGTTTCATCCTCTTGATTGCCTCTCGGATCTCCTCTATTTTTATGGGTTTATTTAAGGCGGTTCTTTCCTCTTCTGATATATTTTTGGGACTATTTTCTTCTAGATATTTTGCGATGCCCGTTAAATCTTCTTCTTCTCTTTTGTATAGGTTCTCATAGAATTTAAGGAAGTTCTTTTTTATTTCATTGGGGTCTTCCAGGACTTGTTCTTCAACTTTTATTTTATTGATGGTACTAAATTTTCTTCTTTTTCTCAGTTGCCACGCCAGAAACTTTCCAATTTTATTTGCCGATTCGAAGGACCTTTGTTTCATTAACTTTATTCCCCATTCCACCTCTTGGCTTATTAATATCGAGTATTCTGTTTGGAGCGTTTTATATTGTTGCTTATAGCCATCGTCATTTGGGGTTTTTATCATATTTTTTTCGCATTCTTTCAATTGATTGATTAATTCTTCTTCTTTTTTTCTTTAGCCTTTTTTCTTTGGGTATTTTGTTGTATCAGGAGGCCTCTTAACACAGCCTTGCTAGCATCCCATACTGTGTCTATACCTGTCCCTTTGTTGATGTTTAAGTCAAAATAGTCTTTAATGGTAACTTTAGCTTTTTCGATCACTTCTTTTTCAAGTAGGTAGTCATTCATTCTCCATCTGTACAGCCCTTGGATCTTCCACTTTAATTGTAATGTTATTGGGCTATGATCCGATAAGGTTCTGGGTAGAATTTCACATTTCTCCGTTCTTATTATTAATTCTCTTGAGATCCATATCTGATCCAGCTCGCTCCAGCTCTGATGTGGTTCAGAGAAATGGGTGAATTGTTTCGTTGTAGGGTTGTATATCCATATATCTATTAGGTCCAGATTTTCTTCCAGATCATTAAACGATTTCGGTAGTTTCCCTTGATTTATGTTCTTTTTTCTTGTACTTCTATATAGTTCTGGCGTCGGAACCGCATTTAAATCTCCGAGTAGCAAGTGCTAATGACTACTTGGGAGTAAGATCCACTGAACACAGTGGAAGTAATTTCTAAGTAAATATGCATGGGATTACTCTGCAAATGTTACTATTAAGCCAGCTGTAAGGAAGGCACATCCATTTAAAATTCTGTACAGTGCTTAAAATGAAAATGCAAAAGACACTGAAGAAGTGAGCAAGAACTGCAAAAAATAAAAATAAAGTGTTTTGAGACTGCCGCTCTCCTTGCTATCTCAAGAAAGAAAGAATGAGGACAATTTGAATGTTTGGCTTACTTGGTAGGAGCTTAATGATCTGTTTCATTTCTTCCTCAAATCCCACTTCTAAGATTCTATCTGCCTCATCGATCACCAGACACTGCAGGTTCTTGAACATAAACCCTGGAGTATTCTGCAAGGCATTTAAACAGTGTCACCAGCTATCACAAGGCACACAAAATAAGCCCTGAGCTACGCATTCCTCTTCCCACCTGCATATGGTCCAGAAGCCTGCCTGGAGTTGCCACAATGATGTTAATGCCATTTGCAAGTTTCTGTGCCTCAGCAGATCTATTACTGCCTCCCATTATCAGGCCATAAGTGTGGACGTGATGAGTCATCAATTCTTTGAGGACACCATAGGTCTGCATGGCAAGTTCCCGAGTAGGCGAAAGGATGAGGACGCCCGTTCCTGAAAGGGGGCAGAGGGAAAGATGCAGAAAGGAGACCATAATGGCAAACAATTATCCCGAAATTTATCTTCAGACTTTCAAGTGAGAAGGCAATGCAGAAAATCTTACCATTCCTGGGCATGAATTTTAACTTGTAGATGAGTTCTATGGCTGGAATTAGAAATGCCAGAGTTTTGCCACTGCCGGTTTTTGCAGCTGCTAGAATATCTCTGCAGATAAAATAACCGAATTTAGGAGCAGGAAAACTGAAACAATTTAAAGTCAAACAAGAATAACTTTGAAGGTAAACATAAATAAGCCCAGAGTTTGTGTTTATGCATGCCTAGGCAAAAGTCAGTCCCACTGAGCTTATTTCTAGGTATAGGATTGCAGCCTAAACTACATTATTACACGACACAGAAAATCGTTTTCCAAAATACATAAGTGGGACTACTTTCAGCTGTCACTATTTTAATTTTCCACCACAAACTTCACTGATTTTAATGTGGCATGCTTTAATACAATGCTCACAACCCAGCAATAAGATAGAAAGAAACGCAGCCTGATCCTATAAGCAATTATTCAAATTAAGTCCCATGGGGTGATAGCCAATTGTGATGCCCCATTTGCATATCAGACTGCTCCTTGTGCAAACAGGCCATGCTCTTCCTTTCCTTTCCCTTACAGATGTGCATTTCCCTGTTCCATATGGTGTGTTTGGGAGTCATGCTAAATATTACCCCTTGGGCTCTTATCCGGCTAGTATGCACAAGACAGCAATCCCAGTAACAGCACGTGGGGTGGGGAGGAGAGGAGAAATCATTCTGTGGCTATCCGAGAGCGATCTCCTTAGTTACTTTGCATTCATAGGAACATACAAAGAGCCCTGTCGGATCAGGCCAATGGGCCATCTAGTCCAGCATTCTGTTCTCAGTGGCCAACCAGATGCCTCAGGGAAACCCACATGCAGAATCTGAGCACATGATCACTCTCCCCTCCTGTGATCTCCAGCAACTGGTGCTCAGAAGCATTGCTGCGTCCAGTTGTGAAGGCGGAACACAGCTATCGTGGCTAGTTTCCATTGATACGATTACCCAAAAACAAACAAACAAAAAAAGAGTCTATACAAAACACACTTGCCTTCCACAAGCCATTTCTTACCTGCCTTCCACAAGTGGTTTAATACTTTTATGTTGAATTTCTGTCATGTGCGTAAAGCCCATGTCAGCTATTCCTTTCAACGTGTTCTCACTGACAAGGCCATTAAGGGAAGCAAAGGACGTATCCTCAAAAGCACCTGAAGGCAGAAATGATCTTGGTCAGTTTCCATTGACAACATGCCAAAATAAATAGCAACAAACCCTTCTTAAAGTAGAACAAAGCTGGTCTTTCAGTATCAAATTTCGTTTCTGCACACCACGGAAAATTCTGACGACAGCCACCGTATTTTTCGCCCTATAGGACGCACTTTTTCCCCTCCAAAAATGAAGGGGAAATGTGTGTGCGTCCTATGGGGCGAATGCAGGCTTTCGCTGAAGCCTGGAGAGCGAGGGGGGTCCCAGGGCTAGCGGAGAGCTTGCCTGCACCCAGAAGCTTGGGGTGCGCTGAGCTCCGCACGCCCCAAGCTTCGGGATTAGCGCAGAGCACCTGGGGGGGGGGGGGAATAATTTCCCCCCCTTTATTTCCCCCCAAAAAAACTAGGTGCGTCCTATGGGGCAAAAAATACGGTAACTTATCCAGCTCCTAAGCATTCCCAGCCTCAGTACACACAACTTTCTCTGGAATCATTTGACCACCAAATAAGCTTAGCGTGTTGCTGAGATGGTTTAATTTTTCCACATATGAAAGCCACATTGCAGCAATGCCTGAAGGAGTTACACATCTGCAAGTCCCATACACAGCGTACTGCAGGGCTCAGCAAACTTTTTCAGTAGGGGGCAGTCCACTGTCCCTCAGGCCTTGTGGGGGACCAGACTATATTTAGGGGGAGGGATGAACGAATTCCTATGCCCCACAAATAACTCAGAGATGCATTTGAAATAAAAGCACACATTCTACTCATGTAAAAACATGCTGAGGGCCAGATTTAGTAGGCGATTTGGCCAGATCTGGCCCCCGGGTCTGAGTTTGCCTACTCATGGCCTACTGCATGTGTAGCATTTGCTTGCCAATATCTCTTGGCTTGAGTTGTGCAGATTGACATGGGAAAGTTCCCCATGTCTGGGCAATTTAAGGCTACAATGCTACGGACAATCATACACAGCCTGGGAACTGGCACCGTAAAGGGACATCCCTCCTGCCCACCCCACCTTCCACTCTAACCAATATGAATGCTGGAGCTGCAGACATAGCGTGGGCTGCACTGCTCCATCAAGCCTTGCCACTGATAACCAGGGGTTAGTGCTGCAGTTGGGTACCAAAGCAAGGATAACTTGATCTCCAAGATCAACAGAAATCAAAATCCAGAGCCCTGAAGCCCAGTTGAATAAATCTCACTGAGTTCAATGAAATTTACTCCCAAGGGTCAGTCCACAGACAATAAGTGAAACTACCAATTGACTTAAAGTTCGCTTTAAAAAAGAGAAAACCCAGTACTATCTGAACATTTTGAAAGACAAAATCTCACTAAACAAGAAACAGAACGAAGAAGTGGGGTGTGGGGGGAGCTTGCCTGTTAGTCCTAGAGGCAAAGCAGGTCCATCAGCATCTTCAGACACTTCTTTCTCATCCAAACTTTCACTACTTTCTTCTTTGGGCTCCCCATTAAAGGTCTCTTCTTCCTCAGTGCATTCTTCCTCCATTTTTGCTTTCTTAGTTTCTGTGTATACACAATGCACGGAAATCAATCAATGCCAATACCGGACATGTACATATGAACTAGCAGTCTGCAGCAAAAATCTATACGGCAGTCAGTGTAGTTGGTACATTCATTGAAAGGGCTAGGGGGGAAATTCCACATTGTTGATCTCTGGTTTTGGCATTTAAACTATGGACAAAAATGTACTTATGCCACATCACCACCAAAGTTTCTGCATCTAAGCTGCAAAAGGAGGGAAAAGCTGGTTCTGCACTATGTGGAGTAGTCACCTAGAAAGCAGAAGAGAATGAAGAAGAAAACAGAGAAGGCAGAATTGTGTTGCTCAATCAGATGAACAGCCAGTTTATCTACTGCTCTTCCAATATGGACTAACTAAAAAGTCCCAGAAAATAACAAGACAGCACTATGGTATTAGCCACTGGCCGCATTCCCACATCATGGAGAACCAGTTTTAGCCTACGAGGCCTCCCCATCTGCCCTACACATGACATCAGCTGCAGACCAAGTAAGGCTCTGCCTTCAAAGGAACAATCAGATCTTAAAGTGGGCTTGATTGTTGTTTTGCTGGGGCAAGGTGCATTCCCAACTGCCCATCAGCTGATGAGTGCGCCTTGCTCTAGGAGGTGGAAAAGGTTTCCATTCAACAGAAGCTGCTTCTCCCTCCCAGTGCTGCTCTTTGAAGAAGCTTCACACTTGCAAGGCACTTGTACTACTTCTTTAAACTTTGAAACCAGACAAGGTAAACTTTGAAACTGCACAAGGCAACTTACAAACATAGGACTGGCAATCCCCTTGCACTGTGGTTCCCAAGCACCTAATAGGCAACTGTTGGGCACCTGAGTCCCCCATAAAAGGCATTTTTACAACTGGATAAAAGTAAGAGATATAATACCATTTTCTGTATCAGCCACAATTTTTCTTTTCTTCTTTTTCTTCTTCTTTTTCAACTCAGGCTGTGTGTTTCCAGCCTCACCATTGTTTGGTGTTACTTTAGTCTGTTCCACACCCTCTGTTTTTTGTTCTTCAGCTGCTGCTTCTGAGATGCTGGAAAAGTCTTCCGCGATGCCCTCAACTGTTGCTCCTAATGAGACAAACAATAATAAATCAAAGCAATGTCTGACACCATTTAGGAAACAACAACAACTTCACACATGAATTTTAAGAGCCAGATCACATTCATAGCTCCTCTAGCTAATTACTACTGGTGCATACACTCTCTCTATTGGACCCAATGGACAACCTCTTCTTGCTCACAAAAAGTAAGTGTGCACATGTTTTAGAAAGAAAGGATATTGTAGAGCTGGAAAAGATTCAGAGAATGCCAACCAAATACAATCAAGGGGATGGAATGACTCCTCTACCGGTATGACGATCTACCTGTAGACCCCTGGCTGATCCTAGATCACGGGATCCTTATCGTGTACAAAAAGTTACAGAGGGGAAAGCTAAAAAACTCTGTGCAATCCTCCCCCCAAAAAGCTCAACAACTCTACAACTCTGTGCAATCCATCCACCCCATGCACACTCCTTCTGCCTCCAATGACAATGGGTAGATCACTGCCAGTTTTTTTATACTGCAAATAGGTCACAGTCTCTCGGGAGTTGGATATTTCTGGTTTAGAGAAAAGGTGAGTGACATGACATGAGTTTATAAAATTACACATGGCATGGAGGAAGTGCATAGTTTCTCTCCCTCTCTCACAACTCTTAGAACTTGGGGAAGGGTTACAGATCAGTGGTAGAGTAACTATCTGCCTTGAAAGCAGATCCCCAACACCATCTCCAGATAGGGTTGGTAGAGACTCTAGCCTGAAACCCCAGACAACCGTTGTCAGTCAGTTTACACAATACTGAGCAAGCTGGTCTGGCTCGATATAAGGCAGTCTTCCTATGTTCTTATGATATGAAACTGAATGTTGGAATATTTAGGGTAGACAAAAGAAAGCACTTCCTCATGCGGTGCATAGTTAGAACTACGGAAGTTGCTCCCACAGGAGGCAGAGCCGGCCACCAACCCATATGTCCTTAAAAGAGGATTAGACAAATTCCTGGAGGAATCTGCTTCTGCCTCCATGGTCAGAGGCAGTCAAACATCTGAATACCAGTTGCCCCAAAACACAGGAGAGCCCTCTTGTGTTCGAATCTTGCTTACTCACACAGCCCCTTGGCCAGCCACCTTGAGAACAGGATGCTGAACTTACCTGGGCCATTGGCCTGATCCAGCGGGCTATTCTCACGTTCTTAAATACAAAGACACACACTGTCTTTGCGCCGGAGCCGGCGCACGAGAGTCTGATCTGGGCACAATACATGTGTGTGTGACGGAGCAACGTCACACAAAAGGGGATCCTTTTGACGCCAGACAAATACATTCCTCTTTCCCCAGGCCTTTGGGTAACTCAATAATTAATTACCCTTTTAAGCTGTTGGGGGGGGGTTGCTGTTTTTGCTCGTTACACTGTTATGTACTTTTTTGCGTCTTTATACAGCCACCCGCCCTGTGACCCCCGGATGAAGGGCAGCATAGAAACCCAATACACCAACGCACAAATGAAACAGAAAAGCCCGTCCCTGGTCTCCCCTCCTTCCATTTAGCTTCCCTTCGGGGCGCCCGTGTCCCCGCTCCCCACCGGCCGCCGTCTTACCGGAGGGCCCGGGGCCCATCGCGCCATCCGCCGCCCCCGCCGCTTGCCGGGCCAAGTTGCGCTGGCGAATCTTGAGGTTGCGCTTGTGGAGCTTCTTGCGCAGCAGCCGCATCGGCAGGTTCCCGGTATTGGCCGCCATGGCTGCGGAGACCGAACGCCACCGCCGACCCCACGTGCGCAGAGGGAAAGGGAGGCAGGAAAAAGGAAGGAGCAGTCGGAAGCGGCGGAGGCCGGCGCACGAGTGCTTCCGGTGCCCATTCGCTTCCCTCCTTCCGCCCCAAAGGGTCCGGTTGCAGCGGCCTCTCGAGGCTCGGAGGAAGAAGCGCAGGCAGCTGGGAAGTGAAAGCGCGCAAGGTTCTCCCCGCTACTCCTTTTCCTCAGAGCTCCGTCTCTCAATGGCAGTTGAACCAGAGAGCAAAGCCACATTCTGCAGCTGTCCGCTCAAGTCCCTGGTGCTACAGACACACTTAAAGGTAAAGGTAAAGGTACCCCTGCCCGTACGGGCCAGTCTTGACAGACTCTGGGGTTGTGCGCCCATCTCACTTAAGAGGCCAGGGGCCAGCGCTGTCCGGAGACACTTCCGGGTCACGTGGCCAGCGTGACATCGCTGCTCTGGCCAGAGCCAGAGCCAGAGCCAGAGCCAGAGCCAGAGCCGCACACGGAAACGCCGTTTACCTTCCCGCTGGTAAGCGGTCCCTATTTATCTACTTGCACCCGGAGGTGCTTTCGAACTGCTAGGTTGGCAGGCGCTGGGACCGAGCAGCCGGGAGCAAATCTCGTTGGACTCATCGGGACTGACTTCTGAGCAGACAGACACACGCACTGGACTGCTTTTGCGGAGCCCAGACGGCATTGCCGGTTTGCTTAGCGATGCTAGATGCCCTGTGCCACCCCCGACTGCTGCTGCCAATGGTCATTTTGCATGCAATCTGAGCGCCGTTCGCTTTTTGCATTTCGATGCCCTTTAACCTTATCCTTTCTATTCTCTATGCCCCCGTAAGCGTAGATCACACTCAATGCATCTAATGAAGTGGGTTTTTACCCACGAAAAATTATGCCAAATAATAAATATTTGCAAGACTGCCTCGTTTTTGCTAGGCAGATGAACCCAGCTATAAGGTGTCAGTTTGTATCTTCAAGCCCCAGCTATGTAACAAAGCAGGCCCCAGTATGCACATAAAGCACCAGAGAGGTATGTAAACTGGTTCAAGGACAATATTGTTCAAAGTTCAGACATATACTGGCAGGAGGCGCTCTTAATATTCATGGAAAAGTTAATGCAGGCTAATGAATCATTTATGTTTATTATAGGAACATTTTTTTTCCTTCCAAAAAGCAAAGGGAACTTTGTGGTTTTTAGGACCAAACTAAAGTATCACAGAATAGTGAGGAAGCTTTTCATAGGCGCATAGAAATGTAGAGGGGAAGGGACCCCTAGAGTCATCTAGTCCAAACCCGTGCAGTTCAAGGAATCACAGCTAAAGAACCCCAGACCTCAGGGTCAAAGAAACATACCGTGGTAGATTCCGATTTTGAAAGTGTACATTGCAGCTGCTATCCAGATCAGTCTCCATCCTCAGGCAAAACTTGCAAGGTGGTTTTTGTTTTGGTAGGTGGAAAACAGAAATAAAGAGAAACTAGACTGCATTCCTCTTCAGCTTGGTATCAGTGGCACGAGTGAAATGGCATAATGTGTCAGTAGCCAGGAAGAGCCGATCTGGCCGATCTGTTTCACTGTCAGTGCCTGGTGGTAGGCAGACCTCCTGTAACACGAGCTTTTCAACTTTGAATCGGATTATCAATTAGGAGTTCTGGCTGCATTCCTGGGATGAGAGTTGAGCAGCTACTTTTCACTTGGTCAAGTAACTGAATTTTCCAGCTGCTCTTTCAGCAGTTGGCACTGAGTGACCTTTTGTTCTAATGTCACTTCTTTTAGTTCCCATCAGTCCTATCAAGCCAATATGTTCCACATACTTTTTTGGACAGTAGGTGGTGCAAACAGAACAGTTATTCTGTAATACTTTCACTGTCACTAGCCAACAGCAGTGATGTGTTCTTAGAAATCGGAATAATTTATTGCTACCTTTTATATATTACCACTTCTCAGTGCAGAAAGACGATGGTTTTAATGTACAGGAATGAAGAAAAAACAGGTTCTTTTTAATGAAGCCCAAATACATGTTTATTTTTCTTCGCACGCATTCTGATTTCTGTTTGGGAAAGTATGTATGAATGATTAAAATATATTAATGCTTTAAAAACTGTTTTAAACTTGTACCAAGTCCTTGGAGTTTATAGATCGCTTAATAAAAACATAACAAATGTTTTCTCTTGGCAGGAGGGGCGACTTCAGAAAAGTTTGGGAGGACTGGAATGAGTAAGGCTTGTTAGGTGACAACTTTGTAAGAGTAACCTTGGGAATGCATTTCAAGTTGTCACTGAAGGTAAGAAGCCGCTAATTGGAGGTGCAAATCTTTCATGCAGGCTTCATTCTATCTGGCTTAGAGAGACATTTCAAGCACCACTTGTCACAATTTGTGATTCTAAATCTTGACAGTTTGCTGAAGCATCCTTTCCCAAAGGAACACAGGAGGATGTCAACGAATTTAACCTTGTCTGCCTTACAGCAGTGACTCTCTTCTATTTGGAGGGCTTGGGAAGCTCATTCAGTAAACCTTGTCGGCTTGAAGAAATTGACCCTTCTGTAATGTCTAACCCTCCAGACCACTTATTAAAACACATGCAGAAAACCCCCAACAACTACTCTATGTCTTCATATTTTTCTAAACCGAGATAGACACATGCTAAATCCAGGTTGAGGGAGTGCAGCTGGCTTAAGATTTCGGTCCAACTCTAAGGCCAATTTCAGTTTTTGTCCAGAAAAAGGTGAACCCCACCCCAGAAGGGCCACCTAACTTTTGTGACTATATTGTTGTGTTGCTTTCATTGCTGTTGAACAAGCTCATGTGAATAGTTTGCTGCAAGAATTTAGCACAGTAGGGTCAAGCTTATAAAGAGATCATTTTTTCGCTTCCGCCTTACTGCAGAGATAGCCAATGGGATGCCTTCAAAATGCTGTTAGATTCCCACCAGCATGGCCAGCGATTGCTGATGATTGTAGTTATAGCCCAGCAACATGTGGAGGGAGTAGCAGTGAGGTAGGGTAGCAGCACTCACCTGACCTCCGGTTGCTTGCATCACTGCAGCATATTAGGATGGAGAATTGGAAGGTACAAGGTGGGTGCAGTGTAGATGCCAATCTGGCACTCTTTGTTGTGCAACACCCCAGCCTTGCCACCATCTTGCTGCTCCCCATCCTGCTATGCAGCAGTGATGCAGGTGACTGGAGGTCAGGTGAGGCCTTCTGCCCCACCCTGTGGTCCACGAGGCCACCATATTTGCTATCCCTGTCTTAATGCAGGATCTTTTGACTGAGTGCTAGTTCCAGGCATCCCCTGGACCAAACTAAGTCCCTAAGTGGTACCATCCAGCCCCTTCTAGCTGCCATCTCTAGAGGCAAGTGCAGGGTGATGAACAGTGTCTGCAGCCATTCACTTTGGAAGCAGGTTGCTTTTGGGCGGGGCCTGAAGCCTCAGCGCAGACTCCAGTTTCTGTTTCAAAGTTGCCCTCCAGCAAAGCTGCAAGACAAGCTGCTAGAAAGTTTCAGAGATTGCCTCAGAATGTCCTCCCAACAGGCCTATCAGCGCACATTCCCTGTAGAGAAGCTTCCCCTGTGGCTGTCAACACATCGAGAATTTCTGCAGAAACTTGCCAACGGCCAAGGATGATGATATTTCGGAAGATCTTATCTAAGTTGACACATGTCAGTGATTTCTGTTAGATGGTGAATTTTATCCCCTTGGTATTTTTTCAGCCTGTTTTGTTAATTTGTCAGCTTGCCAGTACCCCAAGAGCCAAACAGGATAAAATCAACAAGTATTTAACACTATTTATATGCTGCTTAATCAACAAAAACTTCTAAGCAGTTTATAAAGCAATATAAAATACCTTATATGTAAGAAATTATCAATAAAATCAAACTTTTGAAACAAACACACACAGGGGAGGGGGGATCAGGTGAGGAGGGGAGAGAATAATCCATAACTTAAAAGTCTCAAAATGATCTGAAGACCTGGAACATTTCCATGCCATTTGGGGATAATTTCTTCTCACTTAAGTAGTAGTGAGTTCTTTGCCTGTATCAATATGTGAAATCTGAACCTTATGATTTATAAAAATGGTTCTCTTCTTGATCTTGCTCAGTGGGCAACAATTTTTCTTTGATGTACATCCCCTAATTGTGTTTGTTATGCCCTTTTAATTTCTGTTATTATATAATTAATTATAAAATAAAACCAGCATTTTTAAACAAATACACACAATAAAATCACATGTCTGGGCAGACTTGCCTAAACTGAAAAGTTTCTAGCAGCTGTCGTAACACAATGCATTGAACGCCTGCCTAATGGCAATGTATAGGGAATTCCAGAGAGCAGATGCTGCTACATTTTAAGATTGATTTCGTGCAAGTGCAGAATAAACATGTGGCACTTGTAAAAGTGCCAGTTCTGCACGTCAAAGTGGTCAAGCGGGCAACTATGGGGTAAGGTGATCCTTTAGGTCTAGTTAACTGCACATGATGAACTTGGGGAATGAATATGTTGAAGTCAAGACAGGCGCATGGTATACTTTTGTGGACAGCTTACTTAAATTTCTGTCTAAAAGTTTTTCCAGTGCAGTTGTCATATGGACTCACTGCAAACCGTCACTTGCTGATTGTCCACCCCTGAAATGTGTAGCTACTTTTTATATTCCTGGCCTCTCCAGCACAAATGCCTTCCCCTCCCCTTTTACCTGAATTTATGGTTTAGTGTTACATGTAAATTCTAATTCCATGTTAACGCTAAACAGGTTAATAATTCATAATCAGGATTTCTGGTAATGGGAGCAACCCTGGTTTGTCAGGGAGAGAGTAAAAATACCAAAATTTGGTCCCTTCAGACCACCAGGAGGAAAGTGCCAGTGTCTTCAAGGATGGAACTTTATCTGACTTTGCTCCCATGACCTGATTTTTCTAGCTTATTGGAAATGTGCCAGTTAATAATCCAATCAAGAGCAATTTATCAAATCAGAACTGATGAGTTTGAATTCCAATGTTTATCCCTTACAGAAGTCTTTCCGGAGATATTTTCTCTTCTATAACTGGATAGAATAATGACTCTTGGAAATTATACTTGCTGATAAGGTAGAAAGGTTGCTACTAAACTCTATTTAAAGATATTGTTTGAAATTCAGATTTAAGGTTGCCAGACACCCAATGTTTTAATATACATTTGCTTTTGCAATTCCACGATTATTCACAGTGATGTTCAGGGACGCCCATACCTTATTTACATGACTAATGCAGACATATAAACTGTTCGAAATGGAGGAATACGCAAGACAGAGAACATTTATTGGTTTTCCTATGAGAATTCTAGAATCAAGTGTACTTACTCTTAAGCCCTTTCATATAAGCCTTTTTCAGTCATTCATTTCATGTAGAATGAATGCACAGGGAATAACATGTAACCAAGTACATTGATTAGAACATCTATAGGAAACCCCATCTGCGCATCTGTATACAGGGAGAGCTCTTTACACACACAAAACTGGAAAGATTTGTTAAGTATAATTCTTTAATTCACACTGAAATGGAGAATACCTGAAAGTGTTTAACATGGGGATTTTTTCCATGGGTTAGGGTTACCACTATATAGTTGTTCTCTGCTAGGTCTGACTTGGTGTTTAACCTTAGATCAGGTGATTACGGTATTGAATTGCAAACACTCCACTTTGAAGGGAGTTGCCTTGGTCTTTTGTTTCCAGTCAAAGTGGGAATAAGATGTGATAATGGAGCTCACTCCAGGAGCCTCAGGTTGGAATGGGGAAGAGACAGGGTTTTGATCTCAATCCTGTTTGAAGTTATTTCTAAGATGCTGAGTGTGTGCTGGACATGCACATGATCTTATGGAACTGTTTGGATTTACTGTTATGAAGCAGGGACGCAGGTGGTGCTGTGGGTTAAAGCCTCAGCGCCTAGGACTTGCCGATCGAAAGGTCGGCGGTTCGAATCCCTGCGGCGGGGTGCGCTCCCGCTGCTCGGTCCCAGCGCCTGCCAACCTAGCAGTTCGAAAGCACCCCCGGGTGCAAGTAGATAAATAGGGACCGCTTACCAGCGGGAAGGTAAACGGCGTTTCCGTGTGCGGCTCTGGCTCGCCAGAGCAGCGATGTCACGCTGGCCACGTGACCCGGAAGTGTCTCCGGACAGCGCTGGCCCCTGGCCTCTTAAGTGAGATGGGCGCACAACCCCAGAGTCTGTCAAGACTGGCCCGTACGGGCAGGGGTACCTTTACCTTTTTACTGTTATGAAACTGTTTAATTTTACTGTTTTTTTCATACTGTTTTGAAGAAAGTTCTGCAAGTCAAGTTTTTAATCAAACTTAATGGGTCTGGACAATGTTTCCCACAAAAAGGAATAAGTTTTTATGCATCCAGTTGCTTCATGCTGCACAATTTTAATACCGTATTGGCCTGAATATAAGCCTCACTTTCCCCCCAAATTCCAACCGTGAAAAGTTAAAGTGTGGCTTATATTCGTGACCTTACGGTATGCAGCCAGGAGCATGGGGCAAACAGCTCCAGGTGTCCCCCGTCCTCTCCCCCAAGGCTGGGAAGGGAGAGGGCAAGGAAGGGGAAAGGCCGCAGGCAATGCAACATGTCCCATGCCCAGTATGCACCCAGGAGTAGCGAGGAATGGAGCAGCTTATATTAGGGAATTTTTACTTTTTTCCTCTCCCCCCCCCCCCAATTTTAAAGGTGCAGCTTATATTCTGGTGTGGCTTATATTCGGGCCAATATGGTATCTGCAATAATCCTACCATGAGATGGCTGTAAAAGGAGCCTATAATAATAATAATTTATTATTTATACCCCGCCTAGTGCTACAAGGCAGACAAATCCTACAAAGTCATCGTACAAAGAATGAATGACTGAAAAGGGGTTGTGTAAAAGGGAGTAGTGAGGGGAAACCTATGTCAGCCTGAGGGCTGCATTCCATTCTTGACAATCTTTGGGGTGAGGGGGTGGGAACATGCCAGCAGTGGGCAGGGGCAGAACCAATGAATGCTAATGTTATATTCGTACAGTAGGTTTGTTTCTACACACACACACACACACACACACACACACACACACACTATCCCCCATCCAAGGAAGCAAGAAGCTCAAGGAAGTTCAAGGGCACATTCCAGCCAGGCAGAAATACACAACAAGGGTGCAAAGTAGGGCTGGTAAGGGGTGTGGCCTGGGAATGAGGGGTGTGGCCTGGGAGTGACGTTGCCTGGGCCTTGTTCTGAGTGCCAGATAGAGAGGCCTGGAGTGCTTAATTCACTCCCAGGACCTGAGGTTCCCCACCACTGGCTAAAATAGGAGTACACCTCATTCTAGTTATGCAAATCAATAGACATTCTAACCTGCTGCGCCCCTGTATGCAAATGCAAAGGATTGTGGCTTCACAATGGAGCTTCATTTCCTTTGATTGAACAGCAGCTTCCTTACACTTCTGGGCAGTTTAAACAGCAGCTCAGAATGTAGCAAGAGATAAAGTTAATTAGAGCCCCAGCCACTGCCTTAAGGGTTCTGCCCTTCATTTCTTTGGATTAGATTTCAGAATCTGTGTTGCAACAGCCAGTGGCTTTTTATGTATGCTTCTTTTGCAGACTCTTAAAATTACTAGGATATGCAGTATAGGATATTGAGGTCTATTATATGAATACACACACACACACTCATGTGGTAATAAATGCTATGAATTATAATCATTAGGAAATTAGGTTACCCATTTATTCTGAATGATAAACATCTCCAGTGACAGCTCTGGCTGGCATTATTCTGGGGGAAGCCCTCTGTGTTGATAACTGCTATCATTCTTAGGGCATGCACATGCCAGATTTATTTAAAATGTTGGACTCATTCATTGCAGCCAAGGGGCCTATAGTACACATACTTAGCACACTTTCAGCTCAATACTGAAATATCAAATGGAGATCAAGGGCAAGCCCTGTGCGCTTCCTGCTCCATTCATCACTTTTGCATTCTGCCTTCCTAATAATCTGTGTTGCCAGTGCACATCATTATATTTAATTCTATCCAGTTTTGGGAGTGGGGAGGGGAAGAACTGACCTATTTCACACCTCATTTTGGTACTGGACACAGGGCACATCAACAGAAGCCATTTTTGAGTCATGTGTATGCCTTTGAAGGCTGCCCCAAGCGGTGCATTTGGGAACCTGGGGAAAGAATGGGTTAGTGAAGATCTACATCAGGAATCAAATCAACTGTACCCAAAAATGGGAATCAAATACAGTACAGCAGTCTCTGCACGGGGTGGGATACTCTGAAACATGCCTGGAAGGTGCAGAGCCCAGGAGACCCCCTGCCATTTCCTCCCTAGCAATGACTTCTATTTGCCAAGAAGCCACTGTGGAAGCAGCGCTGGGGGTGGGGGAAGCTGCTGATGAGGTAGCAGATCTGGCCTCCAAGGAGCGCAACACAGCCGTTGCTGCCAGTGTGGGAGCAGCAGGTGATGCTCTTGTGGATCTTGCCACCTGAGGCATCCTGCCACCTGAGGCCGTCACTTCACCTTGCCCCATGGGTGAACCAGCCCTAGCTGCTGCCATGCCAGAACAGGAAGAGGGGAGGTTTGCATTCTTTAGCCAGTGAGAGCCAATGATATGTGCCCTTGGACTCCAGTTCCCATTAGTGCCAGCCAGCACACGATCATGGATGATGGGAGTTCGAGTCCAAGCACATCTGGAGGGTTCCATGTTGGCTACTCCTGCCTTAAATATCGGACCTTGACTCATGCATTCCTCAAACCAGATTGTGTTTGGAATGTATTCTTAAACTGTCTCCGTGAAGCCCCCCCTTCTTCCACTGTGTGTAAAGAGCTAAACACCCCCATATTAGGATACCACCCCTAGTGCAGACTGCGCTGTTGCAGTTGGGTCAAGTGAATAATGAGAGGGTTAATCAAAAGCTGCAGAATCGGCAACCAACTCATAATTTACAGTTTTGGCAGGTACATGATCCTTAATAATACAACTGTCTTTGGGGTAAAAGGCTTTCCTAGAATGCAGTGCCTGTACTCATTTCCAAATCTCCTAATGAAAGAATTACTGTTCTTTGTTCCAACAAAACTGTACTAATTTTGCCAATTTGTGTGTATATCTATTCATCTACAGAAGCTTTTTCTAATGTTCAAAGGCTAGACCCAGTGTGGGCTTAGTCAGCACAATAGCTTTCCCCCTTTGTCTGAGACTTAAAAGCACTGTGTTTTTCAAGATTGATGGCACAGACCAGAGTCCAGACCATTAGTGTTCTGTGATTGCCATCTTGCACACATACATATATTCAATGGGACCTATTTCTGAATAAACATGAATAGGATCAGATGGTACTCTGGTGATTTTCCATTTCATTTCATTTTGCTTTTAATTTGTATACTACCTTTCTACATTACCACTAAGAGGTTCACAAGCAAAAACAACAACAAAAAAACCCCCAACAACATATACAAGATCACACATCTTATAGCAATCCAATCCAAATAAATCATAATAAAGACTTAACTTAAGCAACTTATATAAAGCAATATTCAGCAGGACTTTAGAATATAATAGTTGTGATGCCACTTTATTTCCCACCACCTAGCTGTACCCCATATTGTCGCACCCAAACAGGTATAAAACATATGTAATCTGAACTGGAGGGCTGCCATAGATGTGTGCTTATATTTCATCTGTATGAACAGCCTTCCACCAGATGATTGTACAGGACAATAGCTCTCCCATTTTTTCTGGCAAAAGCTAGCACTCATGGGCTGGAATTTGTGGTTTCATTGCATCATGTATACCGAGAACAGTATTTAACCAAATTCAAAATTGGTAGTATTGAAAAAACCAACACCACCAAATGTATGCATAATACATGGAGCTTTAAAAATAAAAAGGAAGGCAACCTGCTAGAGTGTTATGGGTGGGAGGAAGACAGATGACAAAATCAGCATTTGATTGCTCATAAGTCTTTGATTGCATGCAAGTATATTTCCCTGGGCTCATAAATTTCTCCTCCATTGCAAAGGCAGGAAAGCTGTTTCTCACCCCATGTGGGGGAAATGTGCAGGGACTTTTTACGGTATGCTGTTTTTTAGCAGTGTTCATATGCCACCCTAACAAAGATTTCAGGGCAGCTCATAATAAGAGCTGCACAGAAACTTTAGTTTTCATAGAACTTGATAGGGTCTGGCTTGTTTCAGCTAACATACAGACTAGTCTCCTCCTACAATTAAAAAACATTGGATTGTGTTGTATTACAGAGAACGTGCACATGAGTGCACATATTGTAGATTTATGGATGTCACAGAACATGGGCAAGGCGGGTAAGTTACATGGGGACAAATGTGTTTCTGCTGTTCCTTTCAGTAGTTATGAACAGTGGGTGAAGCATTTTGTGAAGGAGTGTTGTGCTAACAAATGTAGAGCTGATAAACTCAAGTTCCTGCTACACAGTAATTGATCCAGAGAGCCTACAAGCATGGGGTAGCCTCCTCTGCAAAACTCACAACTAAAGCCACCAGGCATCCTGTCTTCCCTTGAGTTGGGGACCTGGAGTGTGTGCTGAACATGTAGAGTTTGGGGAAATCCATGGTCTAAGTGAGGTTGCTGGGCCTTGAAGAGCAGGCACCAAGTGAGGTGAGTCCAGAAATCCCAATTGAGCAGTGCAGTGCAAAAGACCACTGAGTAGCACCTTGGAGAGCACCCTCTAGCTAGGGGTGCTAAGAACTCTCCAAGAGCGAGCTGTTGCCTCAGCAACCTTCTCAGGCCTTATGAAGACTGAATGACCCAATATTTCCTTTTAGTTCTGGCCCCCAAGGAGCTGTTTAAAGGTCATTTTTGTAACCACTGACCTGAGGCCCGAGGGTGACAAGGACTGCCAATTTCCAGACACTTTGAAGTCATGATAAAAGCCACTCAAGGGGCCTGCTTCCATTCCCACTGCCCTCTTCTTTATACAAATAGACACAGTTACAGGAAAAGTGCAGCTTAACAGCCTTCATTAAGCATTACATCAAACTCTAAATATTCTGATCTAGACTGCAATCCCATTCAAGAGCTCCACTGCAAGGAATTAAGCATAGTCCTTATTTTACTTAATTCAGGAAAGCAGTCCCATTCCTGGTAGTTCAACTGTTTTCTGGGGCAGGTAGGAAGAAGGGGGGGGGACCTCATCCAGCTGCCTTCCATGACTTTTCCATGCTTCCTGGTAAGCAGACATTGAAGTAAAAGGGTCCACTGATTTAGATTTGTTTCCCTGTCTACGCTTACTTTTTCCAGGGGTTCAGAGTGGTACCTTTCTTCCTGCATTGACTGCTACTCACTGGACACCCAGGTGTCTTCATCTCCAGGAGTTTTCTCTCCATCTTTGGTTTGAGAGGAGCTCCAGCCTGCTATTCTGGTGTGACCCCTTTGTCTTCCATCAGAGCTCCTTTTATAGAGAACTCTATTTCCAAGGTCATTCCTTGCAGCTGGATCTAACTCCAGCTGTGCTCCTCCCACCCCACCCCATGAATTGAGGCTCTGATTTTGCATCAAAGTAGGTAGGAAACCTCAGATGCAGCAGTGGTGGTGTCCTTTACAATACTAATTATAGATTAATTTTGCAATAGTGTATTTTATTTCATTTTTTAAAACAATTACATAATCAGAAAACAATAACTTGGGTGTTTTTTGTTTTTGCATAAAATTAAACCGGAGTTAAAAGGAGCAGAAATTCCTGTGTTTGCTGCTACCTTTTTCCTTTTGGTGGGCACAGTACTGCACAGTCACAGCTACAATGGAACTCTCAACTTCTCAATCATCTTTTCTGGGCAACAATCATTTCTCTTTTAGGAAAGCTGAAAAAGTTTCAGAATGACCCAAGCCTTCAAAATGCACCTTCTCCACTGGCTGAATCTAGAGGTAAAAACTGAGAGAGAGAGAGAGAGAGAGAGAGAGAGAGAGAGAGATGCATCAAAGAATGACTTCAAAATAAACCAGGAAGCCTCTCCTCCATTGTTTGGATAAGAATCTTCCTCATGGGTAGGCCAACCAAGGCCCAGGGGCCAGATGCGGCCCAATCGCCATCTCAATCCGGCCTGCGGACAGTCCGGGAATCAGCGTGTTTTTACATGAGTAGAATGTGCCCTTTTATTTAAAATGCATCTCTGGGTTATTTGCAGGGCATAGAAATTCATTCATTTTGTATTTTTTCCCTCCAAAATATAGTCCGGCCCCCCACAACGTCTGAGGGACAGTGGACCAGCCCCCTGCTGAAAAAGGTTGCTGACCCCTAGTCTTCCTGGATCATTTTGAAACGTGTGTGTGTGTGTCTTCCCTTGGGCTTGTAGGGCTCTACATTTTCCTTAACCGTAGCTCTGTCTTCACTCATTGGCTAAAAGCATTGAAAGGTGATGACACATTTTGTTCCAGAACTTTAATTCTAAAAGCTCAGAGTCAGGCGCCTCTAGGCTCTTTGGACCCAGGTACACCAGTATCCTTTGTGTCTGCTTTTCATTGGCCCTGGAAACACCCAAGAGGCACTTCAATATAGCAGCTTCAGTGGAGACAATTTAGAGTAGGTAAATATGTGGAAATAAAAGATTAAGCATCCGGCCCCCTAACAGCTTGTTCTGAGTGTTCAAAGTAGTGAGTGGGACTAGGGGGGGGGGGGGGTTTAGGATAAAAAAACCCACATTAAGCCACATCAAACCATGGTTTATCCAGGCTCTATCTAGTGTAGCTTTGATTCTCTCAGCAAACTCACCCCAAATTCTTTCTCTGGTCCTTCCAACTTAATGTTTAGGGAAGCTTTTAAAATATTGTATTTTAATATTTTGTTGGAAGCCGCCCAGAGTGGCTTGGGAAACCCAGCCAAATGGGCGGGGTATAAATAATATATTATTATTATTATTATTATTATTATTATTATTATTATTATTAGTGTCAACTTCCAAAGCCTGGGTCCAGGAAGGAACAGGAAGGCTCTTTTTGTCAACCCCCTGAGCTCATCAAAGCCAAACCATGATGCTCATTTAAGCAGAACCACAGCGATAGTGTAGACCCATTCAAAATAATCAAGAGAACCAAGGCTCATGACACCATATAATAACAGTGGATATTGTGTTGGCAGCAGGGAATGAGTCTTTCATAATTTAGCTGTTTAGTTAATGTTTCTGCCCTTTATGTTAAGCTCCCTCTGTTCTCTAAATTATTTTTTGACTCTTATGTTGGGTAATGTTGCTGCTCAGTCACTTATGTAACTTTCACCTAACTGTGTCTTCAGTTTGTCAAAACCGTACAGAGCAGAGCTATGACTATAATAACATTGCTCTTAAACTTAACCTATGTAGTACAACAATAATAAATCTGCCTATGTACTTTCAGCAGTGCACTGCTTTATTATCAATGGCATTTTCCTGTAAAAGTTCAAAGCAAGCTTAACTTTCAAGATCAAACACATTCATTAACTGAAGCGGCGCTTCTTTCTGACAGAAAGGTGCTTTAATGACAAAACCAGAAGATGGCACTGTTTTTTAATAGATGAGAGCAATATATATAACATTATTTTTTTTAAAAAAAAAAAAATTCAGGATGGAGAGACAGGCAGGTCTGGGAATACAACCTGAAGCTTTAACTTGTTCAGTAATTCTTGTTCTGGTGGGTAACTCTACAGAATTTGAAGGGATAACAGGCTTCAGAAAAGATGTGCAAGACAGAGTACAAAGCTAGCCAGCCAGAAATTAAATCATACAAATACTATGTCGGAAAAAAGCTCATGAACTGTCTAGTTCAGTTCAGTAGGAAAGGACACTTCTATTATGTATTACACGCTGGCACACGCTGTGTGTGTGTGTGTGTGTGTGTGTGTGTGTGTGTGTACACACACAGAGAGAGAGTATATACACACCATAATAATAAATATATCCAGCTTCTCTGATTTGGAAGGGTGGGCTGTTTGTTGCATAGGCAGCTTCCTGAGAAGAAAGCAAGTGGAGCCATTCATGTAGGCTGCATGGCCCACTTTGATTCCATAGCTGCAGTTGTTAGCCATGCGGAGAACCTGCCCAACTGAAAGAGCGGAAACAGAAGATGTCAGCCCCTAAACTCAGAACCATTTGGACAGTCCCCTTAAAACAGTAATTTTCAATGGCTTCAGAACTCCTATGAAAGAACAGGTTTCTGAGGAGCCATGAATCTTATCAGAGGTTAGTCCATGAGAAGAAGAAAAAATCAGTAATGAGGGACAACTATCACAATGTTCTCCCACAATGGGAGAGCATTGAATCTGTTCTGGAGTTCCCCCCTCAGTAGCTGTCGCATCATGGGTGAGGTCCTGACCAGCACCCCACGTCTGTCAAACTTCAGTCTTTTGACTCCATTAATCCTCTCCTGACCACCCAGCCTTAAAAGTCCATTCTTGTGTTATATGCACAAATGTGTATGCAAGGGAGAAAGAGAGCAGGAGGAGAATGGTGGAGGTGAAATTGTAACAGCTTCAGTGTCTGTGTGTGCAAGTGCACTTGCTTAATAAGTTTTACTCGGACCAAAGGAGAAGGGAACAAAAAATAAATATTGACAGGAGATAGGGAGAGAGAGCAGAGCATATGGTGCAGAGGTTTATCACATCATTCTCCCAAAAGGGAGATCTTCCCAGCAGGACCAGGTCACCCATGAGGCAAGGTGAGGTGCATACCTCAGGTGGCAGAATTCACAGGCGCAGCAATTCTGACCTCCAAGGAATGATTGCAGCACACTCCTTGGAAGCTAGATCTACCATCTCCTTGGCAGCACACTCCTATGCCCCTCTACAGTGGCCCCTTGGCGAATAGGAGGTGCTGCTGGCCTCCTCCCACCCTTGTTGCTGATGTAGATTTTCACTCACCCCTTCTTCCCTGGTGGAGGGGAGGCACCATTTTGTGGTTTGTTTCAGGTCCCAAAATATACTGGGCTGGCTCTTCTCTCCAGTGTGGCTAGAAGGCTTGGACTAAAGACATGGGGACACCTTACTTCACATGCTGTAAGAATCAAGCTCCCCACACCTGTGGTTATTGAAGGGGGGAAAGCAAGATAAGCAGCTGTATGCCGTGTGAACCTCTAGTTGGACCCCAAGAACGTTGGATCGGTCTTTGGTTGTGCATATCTGTCAATAGTGGCTGGGGCAGAAACGCTCAGTTCAAACTGTCAGCCCGATGATCATCTGCAGAGGTGAGTTAAACAGACCGGAAGAGCCCAGACAGGGCAGCTCTGCTGGAGAAGGAGATATGCTGAATGAGCCAGAGGCTAAAAGCATGGAGAATAGTACATTTGGACGGAGTTTCAAGCATGAAGGGAGTTATGACAGGGAAGGAGTAGCAGGTAAAGAAAAGAGCAATGAAGCCATGGGCAAGCTTTCCTACAGCAACTTAGGACGTATTAATTCTGGGGCTAGCCACCACAGCTGCAAGTCAATGAGGGGAAGGGTTACCTTAAGGAAAGCAGAGGCTGCTGATACATCTGGGGATACAGGGATTAATGGGGTTGCAAACTGCTTTACAAAACCCACCAGATTTCAGAAGGTCTCTGAACTCATTCAAATGGATCCATAGTGAGACCGTGGAAGCTCTCGCAATGTCTCTGAACATGCTATGGATAGATATGAAATTTGAGGAGGGGGTTTTGCAGATACACTTCATGCTACATATATGATAATAATAGGTGGAAAATTACTACCAAAGACACATCCTTTGCAGTGTACTACAGCAAAAGAAATGGCATGTCAACTGTACTAGAACGCCGAAGAACAGATACATTGGAATAAAGTGACAGGATTGGGTCCCCCTAGAACTAACATAATGGTTTCTCTCAGTGCAAAGAAATGAAAAGTTATAATGGTAATAACAATTCAAAGAATCCACTGCTTCAATTTCCATTCATTGGCAAAGCTCTCATTATACACATTTATACCCCACCTTTCCTTCAAGAAGTTCAGGATTGCATACATAGGTTCTTCTATTTTATTCTTACAACAACTCTGTGAAGTATGTTAACTTGGTTAATCTAAGATCACAGAGGCTGCTTTATAGGTAAGCGAAGACTTGAACCCAACTATGTGCAGTTGGACATACTAACCACTACACTGGCTGTTGTAGTGGGTTAAACAAACCACATTCCTATACAAATCAGGGCTTTCTTAATATTTAAATCCATTTCTGAAAGGAACCTTCCAGATATCTATACATAATATGCCATGAGCAGCAGTCCTGAGGGAGTTTTCCTAGCATTCCAAGCCTTCAGGAAAAGCATTCAGGAAATATATATATATATATGAAAAGCTGGTTCATTTTTTTTAAAAAAAAGCCAGGCGTATTCCCACTTGAACTTTGTTGAGAGAAAACCAGTGTGGGATTTGAACCCAGGTTCCTGTTCTAAGTGCATTAAGCAGAAGTCCTGATATCCACAGCAACAGTGTGCCCAATACCCATACAATTCTTCATAAATGTGCATTAACCAGAAGGGTGATGTAAAAGATTGCTGGTAATTATTACATAATTTCTTGATGGAATTCACTTTTTGGGAGGTTCGGGGAAGGCAACAGACATGTTATACTTTCCTTCAGGACTCACTGAGTCTTTGAGACCTTAATAACAGCAAGCTAGAAATGGAGGCAGCTGATATGCCCTGAAAAACCTCAAGACATTAAATAAAACAAAATTAAGTGAGATCCAAACCTGCACACATCTTCTCAACGGCAACAGAATAAATATTTTATAGCACGCCAGGAGGCAGAAAGTCCAAAAGAACCTAGCATTTCAATTGGTGAGATGACAACTTATTAAAGAAAAATAATAATCCTGAGCCTGGAATAATGTGAGTCAAGAGAAATAAATCCATGACAGAGATTGAGAGGATGAAGGAAGTTATTTCAGATGTGTCACGTTACGAATGAAATTGAGGCATATGACGTTTCTCATTGCATGTGCCCCGAGATAACCTGATCAACCTGGTCCATCTAATTTGTGGAGATGTTGCACAATTTCAGTGTCCGCTGATTCAGCAAGAGCATCTCAGTTCATGAATTTAAAGCCAACAGGGACTATTCTGTGCCTGGGGTTTGGTTTTCAGGTGTATTACAGCCTTTCTCAAATCCTCACAGAGAGCCTGAGCAGAAGGTTTAGTACTAAAGCCTGAGGCATTTGCATACCTAAAATCCAAAATAAGCACCCAGGAGAGGTTTCACTTGTGTCAAGATTACAGTGTTTTACCCTGCCAGGCTAAGACTTATTTATTTGCTCAGGCTGTAGTCTGTTTGGGGATTTTAGCTGTTGCTGTTTTAATTTTTTCTTGTCATACGAACGGATTACATTTTGTTTTTATTATATGTTGTTGTCGATTGCCATGAGATCCGTCTGGATGAAAAGTGGTTCAGAAATTTTAAGATTAAATAAACCAGTAAGCAATACTAAATCTGTAACAAAAAGGGGTCACTAGCCCTTTGGGGCCAGTGGGCACATTTGGATTTTTGAGAAAGTGCCATAGGCATCAGTCACAAAATGTCTGCCATGGGAATGTAGCTTTGCACAAAATGGCTGCCACATGTAAAAGAAGAGAAAAAGATACAGGATCATAATGGGAACAGACATGCCCATTCCTCAAAGCAGGTCCCCCATCAAGAGACACACCTACACCCACCACCACTGTGCTTGCTCACAGACAAAAGTTATTTGCATCTCTCCTCTTTTAAAAGCCTTTACATTCAGTGAAATGTGGTCATGTTTAAGGGGCTGTGTACAATGTAGAAGTCAAGCAAGCACAACCAAGAATTGGGAAGATAGAGCAAACTGTCCCCTATGTATTGTGGATTACTGGGACCTTTTTCAGGCACTATAAAAGGTAGTGGTGCCTGTGGGTGCTGCATTGGTGACCCCTGTCTATGAGCATTTAATAGATGGAAAATGAACATCTTGGACAAGCAAATGACTCAGGACCTGGAAGTTAATTTGTGAGATCTGAATCGGATACCTCCAAAAATGTTTTTTTTAATTATTATTAAAAAAGCATTGCTTACCTCTGTTAGATAATGAAACTCTCTTTCTCAACCTATTGTTTCTCATCTGCAGCCAATGAGAGTAATTCCAGGCCACTCTTAACTGTAATTATGTACCATTGATTTCTGTGGGATTTAAGCACATTGAACTGTATGGTGGATTGAACCAAGAGTGATTGTTCCCTTATTAACACTAAAGCCAAACTATACTTGAGATCCATGCATATTTCAGAGGTGCTCATTTATTAACAAGAAACAGGACAGTTTGCTGGGGTGATGTGAAAGATGGAGATTTGACTGAATTTGTGAAATGAAAAGGACCTTCTGAGTATGGTATTTTAGGAAATGAATGTGACAAGAAGCCAATCTTTTTCCTTAAAAAAAAAAATACAGAGCAGGTCCACTTATGTGCATTAAGGAACTTGTGCAATTTAAAGAATTTTGCCCCAAAAGTTATGGAAGAAGAATAATTACTTCTAAGTCAATTTCCTGTTCATTTATTCAGCCTGGATTTTTTCTCCCCCAAGTCCATTTTCAGATCGGCATGCAGGAGTATATGCACATCCCTCGTTATCACTAATGGGAACTTCAAAGCAGCATATAATTTTACTGGGCTATTTTGTCTGACTTGTATTACACCTGTCAATCCGATTTCCTTCTGCTATTTCATTAATATTTAAATGCTAATATTTAAAGGTCAAGCTTAGCTTGCAGTAATATTTAAAATACCATTCTTTCCTGGTTTCTAGAAAGACCATGTGGGAAAATATTCATCAGGAGATATATATGCGTAACATGAAGCGAGGAAATGAAATCAGTGCTGCGTTTTATGTATTCCCCTCCTCCACTTCCTTGCAACGTCTTCATCTCTGCCAACTATGCACTCTCCTTCAGATCAGATCAGCCTTCCCTCTCCTACCCCCCCAATCCATTTAGAATGTGTATTTGGCATTTAAGCAGCTCATTCCAACCAAGAAACCTCAGCTCTTGGCATTTGTGTCCTTCGCCACGTTTTCTGATGGTTCCGTTAGTTTTCCATATGGCAAATCCATATTTACCAAAATGCTTATGACATATCATTCAGTTTGTTTATGACATTTCTGAATTGCTCCTCCTACCAGAGGAGCCCAGGGCAATGCACATGCACATTAGAATATAAAAACAAAAGACACATTCCACAAAATGGAATGATGAGCAAAATAGCTGTAAAACCAGAACCATTAATACACCCCCCCTCCCCACAAATCTGCAGTCTTCACTAAAGGGGCAATATATTTAAACAGCCTACCCTGAGTTTGTAAAAGCTGACTTAAACAAAAATATCTTCAACCAGTTTCTAAATATATACTGTATTTTTTGCTCTATAAGACTCACTTTATCCCTCCTAAAAAGTAAGGGGAAATGTGTGTGCGTCTTTCCCAGAAGCCAGAACAGCAAGAGGGATTGTTGCTTTCACTGCGCAGCGATCCCTCTTGCTGTTCTGGCTTCTGGGATTCAGAATATTTTTTTGCTTATTTTCCTCCTCCAAAAACTAGGTGCGTCTTATGGTCTGGTGCGTCTTATAGAGCGAAAAATACAGTATTCCAAATTACGATGCCACCCAGGACCCATGAGGAAGAGTGAAGCAGCTGCAGAATTCCAAGGGGCGAGATCTTGCCCCACCCCTTTCTTTGCATAGGATGGCCACTTGGAATTACTGCAGAGACTTCCAGCCTGGCCCTCCTGTTCTCAAGATCTATATCGGAATTCGGCTATATATCTCAAGGCCTTACATATTCACAACACATTAAAGTCATACCTTAAGAGACCACTACTTCTGTTCAATATTTCACACTCACTCTAGAGGTTGGGGAAGCCTGTGGCCCTCCAGATATTATTGGACTGCAACTCCATCACTCCTGATCAATTCACTTCATGGCATGGACCTCATTGGTTTTGTTTGTTTTAGTTGAATTATTCTGATTGCAGGAGGTACGCTCTAGGGGGCTAAGGCAGGCAAGGACCCACAGCCCAGGTGGGGCTCGCTAGCTTGGGGAGGAGTTTTGTGATTCCTCAGCTAGAGTAGGCTCAGGATGGGTCACAGTTGCTGCAATGAACATGCAAGATATAAAAGGAAATCTGTCCTGGTTGGTGTCATGGCCAGGCTTCAAAGCTCAGCAGGAAAGGCTCGTAGCTCAGCGGTAGAGCACGTGTTTTTGCATACAGAAAATCCCAGGTTCAATCCGTGGCATTTCCAGGGCTGCCAGTCAGTGCAGACAATATGGAACTGGAAGTGCCAACAGCATAAGACAGCTTCCTACATTCCACCTACAAAGTCCTGTGTCATTGCTGATGTGGGTTGATTTCAGATATGCAGGCAAAGCAGGGGTAGGCAAACTAAGGCCCGGGGGCTGGATCCGGCCAATCGCCTTCTCAATCCGGCCTGTGGACGGTCCAGGAATCAGCGTGTTTATACATGAGTAGAATGTGTGCTTTTATTTAAAATGCATCTCTGGGTTATTTGTGGGGCATAGGAAATCATTCATTCTCCACCCCCATATATAGTCGGCCCACCACATGGTCTGAGGGACGGAGGACAGGCCCACGGCTGAAAAAGGTTGCTGACCCCTAAGGCAAAGAATAAGGCTTCACCTGCCACCATTGTGATCTCCACTGACTGACAGATGGGCAGCCCCACCTACCTGTCAAACTGGCCCATGGACTTAGGTGACTTAAGGATCTGGCCTACCAGTTAGAAAGTATTCCCCTACGCATGAGGTATCAGGAGTGCTCCACATTTGCATTGCATAAATAAGCTTCCCCAAAGATTCACTGGAGTGCTACCCTAAGCATACTTCGAAAGTGGTAGAAGACTTTCCCCTGTGTTGTCAGATGGAGATGAGTAATTTGCAGTCTATTCACTTTCGTCCACGTTATTTATAGCAAAATGTGTTACCTGCCCTGAGCCTCCAAGGGAGGGCCAGATATAAACTCAATTAACTAAATACATTTCCTGGCATCTCCAGTCACTTGTGGCTTTTGATCTGCGATATTTAGATTTTGAACAGTGATTACAAGTTGTTTTAGCCTTGAGTCTCCATTCAGTGGAAATGTATTCACAACTACGACGTTGTACATGTCTGCTCAATGTGTAGCCCTTACTAAATTCTGTTGTCAGACTCAAAAAAGGAGAATCTAAAAGGCTCATAATTTTGAACGCTGGAGATGATGATCAACGACACAGCTGTTTATTCTAAATGTAATCTCATTTCTGCAAATCTAAAGGAAGGGTTGATGGCAAATCATGACTAATTTTCTTGCTCTTTCCATTTCTCCTCACTTAATATTGTTAATTAAATTAGGTTCTCCCTTCCAGCTGTTTATAAGACAACAACCAGATGCCTGCCTTCATTCCACAAATGGTAAAAGTTTCAACTAGAAAGGGAATTAAAATGTGGGGAGAGGGAAAGAAAAAAACACATTTGGACGTGTCTTCTTTTATAGTCGAATTATATACAGTATTGCAGTATATAAATGCCTGATATTGTATCATTTCTGGCATAGCATAAGAAAACAAAATATTTCATGGAATAAGTGATTGTTCTTAAGTGCAGCAGTTTCTTTGAATAACAGTAGTAATAATAAAAATAAAACATTCACATTTTCTGCTGCCATAGAAACCATTTTGGGAAACTAGCAGATTGGAAATAGAGACATGGGCCTCTGGCTTTACATTTATATTACATTTCCGTTCCCTTTTTAAATATGACAAATGATCCCTTGTTTCTGTTTGATTCACAGTTTATTGATCACATTTCTAGATTTAGGTTTGTGGTGTTTTAAGAAATGCTTTCGGATTTAAGAGACAGGATTTGCACTGAATCAACAAGTAGTGTGTATACTGAGCAGCTGCCCCCATACACAGTTCAGGGCAGGTCACAGGTGATTAAAATGGATGAGGTGATTAAAATAGATGAGAAGTGATCACTTATTAAAAGGTGCTTTGTTAATACGGGCCATATTTCACATTATTATGGTGAGCTAGCCAATGAGCCCCTGTCACAAATAATGTCCATTGCACCAACTGCCTGCAATACATCATTGTCACCATGTTAGTTCTGACTCTGTTGGCGCAACCATCCAACACTCCAGAGAGGACCATCCACAGAACTCATTGAGTTGATCTTCTACTGCATCTCCATCCAAGTTTGACGCTTGTTCACCAGGATGGAGATTCAGGAGCGCCAACATCTTTTGTGCCTCTTGCAAAAAAGCACAATGATCTACCATCAATTCCTCTATGGGAAGGCTTCTAGGAGAGAGGGGAGCAGGTGAAGACCCCTTCAGGGCCTCTTCCAACAGAACCATCTCCTCCCTCCACACCCACCCCTGCATCAGATATGTTGACATTTTAACACATATTAAATCTGTTTATATCTTTTTTGTATTATTATTATTATTATTATTATTATTATTATTATAATGAAATTTACCGTATTTTTCACTCCATAAGGCACACCGGACCATAAGGCGCACCTAGTTTTTAGGGGGGGAAATCAAGAAAAAAAAATCTTAATGCCCCCCCAGCCCCAAAGAGCAAAGAGTCTTGCTCTCCCGGCTTCAGCAAAAGGAACCTGAAGCCTTTGGAGTGCAGCGGGAACTTACACTGTGCTCCAAAGGCTTTGGGTTCCTTTCGCTGAAGCCAGGAGAGTCTTGCTCTCCCGGCTTCAGCAAAAGGAACCCGCTGGTGCTCACCGACCACTCTTGCTCTCCAGGCTTCAGCAAAAGCAACGCATAGCCTCCGTAGCACGGCGGGAGTGCTCCCTCTGCGCTTTGGAGGCTTCGCGTTGCTATCACTGAAGCCAAGGAGCCTGCATTCGCTCCATAGGATGCGCACACATTTCCCCATAATTTTTGGAGGGGGAAAAGTGCGTCCTATAGAGCGAAAAATACGCTATTACCTCCTGGAGGCCAGATGCCCAATATTTTGTGGGGTATGAGTGTGTTGAACAGGACACTGTAGTGCAGTGTTTCCCAACCTTTTTTGGGCAAAGGCACACTTGTTTCATGAAAAAAAATCTCGAGGCACACCACCATTAGAAAATGTTTTAAAAATTAACTCTGTGCCTATATTGACTATATATAAAGTAACTCTCTTTAATAGGAATCAAATAAACACAAAGAAAGTATTTTATAATTACTTTATTATGAAATAGTAAGTAAACAGAAATATGAAAAATTATAAAATACTTTATTCAGTGCGCCTTTTGTCCCTCTCCTCGAAATGCTCCAACTCAATGTTCCTCCGCGGGCTGGCCATTGGAGAGCCGTGTCGCCCACACCGCAGCCCAATACAATATGAACCCTCCCCTCGCAAGCGGCAACCCCTCCACACTCCCCACCTTAAGCCTCCACACGCGCCCTGCCCAAAGAGATGCCCGCCCGCGTGCGAGGGGATCCTTTACCTCAGCATCCCGCCAAAAAAAAAAAAAAAAAAAAAAAAGAGGGCGGGAGACTGCGGTCCCTCAGAGGCTGGGCGTTAGGAAGAAGCAGCCGCCTTCATCCAAGCAGGAGCAGCAGCAGCTGTAGCTGTAGTAGCGCCAAGCTGTGCCGGGGACTCCGTGCCCATGAGGGGAGGGAGGGGAGAGAGAGGAGAGGCAGCAGGTCGCCCTCTTAAGTCACGCGCGCGCAGGCACCACCACGCATCCCTCACGCCCTCTCGCAGAGCCCCTGCTCAGCACCTCCCGCCTCGGGGACGCCCGTCATGAGCCGCTGAGAGGCCGCCAAGCCTCTAGGCTGCTCCCATTCAGCCTTAGGCGCGCGCCCGCCTCGGGAAAAGCGGTGCTGGGAGGCGGAGAGAGAGAGAGAGAGGACGCCGCTGGCCGCGTCCCACCCTCAGTCAGTCGGCTCGGAGCTACTGAGGAGAGGGAGGTGGGGACGACGGCGCGTCTGTTCCGCTCGGGGCCAGCGCGCCCCCGCCCCCCTCTCCAGAATCCCCAATTAAATACGATGCGCTAAGGGAGGGGGGAGAACCCGCCCACAAAGAGGACGCCTTTCTGCAGGGCGCCTAAGGCCTCTCGCCACCCGACTCGCCCGCCTCCCTCCCACGGCACACCAGGCAATGTCTCGCGGCACACTAGTGTGCCGAGGAACACCGGTTGGGAAACACTGCTGTAGTGGAATGCAGCAACTGCAAGTTCATTAAAAAGTCATTTTTTCAAGGAATCTCCTTGACTTTAAAACACCTTTGTGAATGTCAAATGTTCTCTTCCTCAACCTTGAAGAGAAGTGTAAAACACACACATACCCAAGGGACTTTCCCAAGGTCACACAAAGAACTAGAAAGCAGAGTTGAAGCCCAAGTCTCCCCTGCTAGCTGCTTCAAAGCGGTGCTGAAGTTTTTAATTTAAAAGTGCAGCAAAGTCAGCTCTGGTAATTTTAGCTCTTTCTCCGCTTTATCTAATGGAATCCAAGTATGCTATTTCCCATTGTGAACCTGCTTGAACTTTTTGTCTTTATTGATAACTCTGAAGCATGCAGCTATAATAGAAACCCTTCTGCCAGCTTGTAATATTTGCAGGGACTCTAAAATTACATCTCAAAACATTTGGCCCCCAAATGCACGCCACTGGTGCATCTGTTCTTTGATGTAATAGGAGATTGCACATTGCAGCCCAGAACTTCTATGACCTTCCTAGTCTTGAAATATTAATGACTTTCTGGGCAGATAAGAACAGACAATTGGAATTGGAATACAGCTCTGGAAGAGGAAGGGCAACCCTTTTCGGCTCACTGCTGCTGCCATTTTCTTGCAATGGCAGACTTTCCCACCGCTTTCCTGTGCAAAATTGACGCTGGTATATAATGCAGCATTGTGGACTGAAATAAAAACCAACCACTGATTACAAAGCTCTGGGAGAGGCAGGAAAAACACAGCTCTTGGTAAAGAGTTTATCATAATGTTCGACACTCCTTGTGACATATTCAGGCACAGTGAATTAACTCTCCCCTTCCCTTAAGTGCAGCACAGCTTCCAACCTTCCTTTTCCTTCTCCTCCCTTGTCCTAGGGCAGGGATGGGGAACCTGGGACTCTCCAGACCTTGTTGGACTGCAACTCCCATCAATTGTGCGAATGCTGACGGTGTCGGCTAGAGCTGATGACGGCTGGAATCCAGTAACATCTGGTTCCCCATTTCTGGTTTAAGGGGCTCTTTGCCAGAGAGCTGTATATAAGCCACTTAAGTGGAACAGTCTCCTTCTGCAGGTTGTGGATTCTCCTTCCTTGGACGTTTTAAAGCAGAGGTTGAATGGCCATCTATCATGGATGCTTTAGCTGAGATTCCTGCAATGCAGGGGGTTGGACTAGATCAGTGGTGGCCAAATATCCATCATCCCTAGCTAACAGGACCAGTGGTTAGGGATGATGAGAACTGTAGTCCCAAAACAGCTGGAGGGCCAAGTTTGGCCACCACTGCACTCCAACTCTATGATTCTAAGTTACAAACACATGTGTTGAATTCCATCCTTCAACAATTTTGGCCAGTAGGCTAGCCAACTATTCCCCACTGGTTTCTTTGATCAGCCACAATGGATAAAGGTCTAAATTTTTGTGCTGGTGTTCTCAAGTACTGAGGGATGTGCCTATGATCCTTGAACTACTTTTACCAGTAGGAGATCTGTTCCAGGAAATGAGCTTCTGCAAATGCTTCTAGCAGCCTGTAAGCTCAAAGGGGAAAGAATATACGAGCCTAGCAAATTCCCTGCATGCATATTAATAATATTTTTAATTTGCTTTTAAAAAACAAGAGCAATATTATTGCTAAGAATTTTTCCTCCACCCATACAATGCAGGGGTTATTGCCGAGCTCCTGCCTTTGATTTTGTACTTTTCTTCAGCTTGTGTACCAACCAATTCTTGTTAAATATTTATGGACAAGATTAAAGACTTTATAAAACTTTGCAGCTGGCAGCCGTCCTCGCCTAAAGGATAACACACTGAGTTTTCATTTTAATTGGATAACTATGTGACCGAAATATACAAACCCCAAGGGATATGCAGACATTAAAATATGTAATGCAGTTCATTTTTAAAAAGCTGAAAAGGGATCCTTTTACATTTCATCCTTTCCTTTCCTTTTCCCTTTGGTAGCTGTTACAAATGCAGACTGATTATTTCACCTTTGCGCATTTGTGGTTCTCTGCTGCCGTTAAATTTCTGAAGAGGCATTTCATTTATGTTGCACACTGAAAGAATTAACTATAACTTCATTTCCCTCCATTCAACCCTCTGCCATCATTCTTTCTCTCGATTTCATTGACATTCTTAGAAACACTCACTAAAAGTCAGTCTCTTCTTAAGGTGGATTCTGCCATCACTGAGCCAGGGTACCATGCTGTGGAGTACCTAAGCAAGCTCTCTTAGAGGTTTTTAACACGCAATCTTCACCTCAGTTGCCGCAGGCAGCACTTCCACTATTATATATGGCAGCTGTGGGGAACCTTTAGCCTGCCAAATGTTGCTGAACTTCAACTCCCATCATCTCTGGCAGTTAAACATGCTCGCTAGGGCTGATGGGAGTTGTTCTTCTTCTTTGGCTATCACTCATAGCCAAGTAAGATTGTCTTCCATAAACACAGTATTAACAGTACAGTGGTACCTCGGGTTACATATGCTTCAGGTTACAGATGCTTCAGGTTTCAGACTCTGCTAACCCAGAGATAGTACCTCAGGTTAAGAACTTTGCTTCAGGATGAGAACAGAAATCGTGCTCCTGCGGCGCGCTGGCAGCGGGAGGCCCCATTAGCTAAAGTGGTGCTTCAGGTTAAGAACAGTTTCAGGTTAAAGAATGGACCTCCAGAACAAATTAAGTTCTTAACCCGAGGTACCACTGTAAATGACTGTGGAGACCAATTCTGGATCCACACGTCCTTCCACAGTGGGGACATAGGTTTCCGGGCAGGAGTTGTTCATGGTGAGGGTTTGCCAAACATGCCTTCCTCTTAGTGCATTTCTCCCTTTCGTCCTGAGTTTGAGCGTCTTCAGAACCAATGACATCTTTGGTAAAGGCTGTTCTCCAATTGGAGCACTCGCAGGCCAGTGTTTGCATGACCAGGTGGAGCCCCCCCCCCCCGGCCCCAGGGACCACCAGAATGAATAATGACTCATGACAACATGTTATGGAAGTAAAATTTGGCCACAACTTTATGAAACTTTGAAATGTAGGAAGACCTTGGCTTAGGCATTGGGCGTGTATCCCTCCCAGCCCCCCAGCTGGGGGAACTGGGGCTCCTCAGGGTGAATGGGATATGGGAGGTGCACTGCAAGATGCGTGTGTATGCAGGCAGCCCATCCCATATCCCTGCGATGCAGGAGAGTTCACTGACAAGCTTTCAGTGTATGGCCAGTAACACCCATTTACAACCCCTTTAAGAAGAGACCTTGGAATCACCACTTCACGCACCCCCCCCCCATTTTAGGGAAGAAAAGACTAAAGGATTCAGCCCAAGTCCTTAAACCGCCAAAGTTGTGATGAATTGCTATGGGGAAGACAAAACCTGCCAATGCAGGGAAATTTCTTCCTGGCACTTCAACAGCAACTAGTCAAAAGACTGTAGCAGCACCCTCTAAACAGGAAGAAAAAGGTTAACCTGCAAAAAGAACATTGAACTAAGGGACAGTAGGGTGGGTGGAGCTCCAGAGCCGACTGCCTGGCTGCTGCCGGCTCTGCCTCCTATTTATGCAACTGGCCCCACCTCCAGCAGTGCTAAATGACTAACTGAGTTTTGGCGGGAACCTCCACAGAATAGCACTGAGAGGCAGGCCAGCCCAATCAGCCCATAGGTCCCCAGGAGCCTGAGGCGCAACGCGCAATCCCGCAAAGGGCGCCCACAGTGTAAGGTGTGAGCGCTCATTCCTAATGGTTGTGTATCTCTTGAGGAAAAATACACTTCAACTTGTTTGTTTTTGTTTTTATAAGATATTTATTAAAGTTTTCAAAAATGATACAAAAAACAACAACAACAAAAATATAAAAATACAAAAATAAAAACAATTTAAAAACACGTACAATTTCCATTCACTTATTTTCTTTTAACTTATTTTCCTGACCTCCTCGCACCTCCCTTTCTTATATTCCAATTCAGATTATTTGTTCAGCAAATCCTCACCATTAGTTCTTTTACTTATTTCGAAACCTTATTTTCCATATCTCTTAGCATTACAGCTGGAAACCATTTACTTTCTTTCCAACATCATTCTAACATTCATTAATTTTACAATATTTCTGCAAGTAGTCTTTAAACTTCTTCCAATCTTCTTCCGCCGACTCTTTTCCCTGGTCTCGGATTCTGCCAGTCATTTCTGCCAGTCCCATATAATCAATCATCTTCATCTGCCATTCTTCCAGAGTGGGTAGATCTTGTGTCTTCCAGTATTTTGCAATCAGTATTCTTGCTGCTGTTGTAGCGTACAAAAAAAAGGTTCTATCTTTATTTGGCACCAATTGGCCAACCATGCCCAGGAGAAAGGCCTCTGGTTTCTTCAAGAAGGTATATTTAAATACCTTTTTCATTTCATTATAGATCATTTCCCAGAAAGCCTTAATCCTTGGGCACGTCCACAACTTGTTTGATTCATATCACTTCCTGTCTTTTAGCTCCAGTCGGTAGAGTACGAGGCTCTTAATTTCAGGGTTGTAGGTTCAAGCCCCCAAATTGGGCAAAAGATTCCTGCATTGCAGAGCATTGGACTAGATGACCCTTGTGGTGCTTTCCAACTCTGCAAACCGATGATACTATTTACCCACGTTGGTGTAGCCAATGGAGTTTACTCCAGATGTTGTTGAACTAGGACTCCTGTATTCTCTGACCGTGGACCACACTATGCAACAACCTTTTTTTTGGGGGGGGGGGAGGGGACACCGCGTTTTTTTAATAAATTATTTATTATTATTATTATTATTATTATTATTATTATTATTTGCTAGATTTATATACCACCCTTCACCCAAAGATCTCAGGGCAGTTCACAAGATAAAAATGCAAGATAAAAGCACAAATATACAGTTAAAACAGAAACAGCAAAACAATAACTTCCCTCCCACAAACCCATTTAAAAAGGTATAGGATGCTATGAAGTCCAAGGACTGCTTTCAACAGCACCCAAGTGGCTATGCTAAGAATGAGCTAGAACATTTTGTAACCAAAGAAATGTACCACTGCTAGGCTGCCTCCAGTCACTGTAGTTTGTGATCTTACATCTGCTTAAAATCCTCCTAGGTCGCATCATATTCTGAAGGTGGATGAGGCAAGAGGGATCAGAAGGGGCAAGGATTATTGATTCAGGTAGAAGAAAGCGTATTTTGTCGTCCCAGGATACTTAAGATTAACTGTCGCCCTAATTCAGGGTCCTAAAAAAAAAGAAAAAAAAAGAAAAGACGCCTCCTTTGAAGGTCTGCAATATGCTATTTAGAATTAATGGAGTAATTGCGTAAATGCTAGGCGATCAATTAATATATTTAATGGCTGAGCATAAAGGTTGCCATCATGCTTTATATATTGTAGAGGAGGCATCATAATAGACCCGAAGAATTATCTGTCATGGGGTAATTTAATAAGGGTTGCTTAGGGAAGAGACTGAAATGTGGCTACTTTTCTGTTCCATTAATTAGGCTGCAGTGGGTGGCTTTACAAGAGATTTCCGCATACAGATTTACACAGCCGTTGGGAATAAGTCATGGGGGAAGAGCAGGAGAGAAGCGAACAGTGAAGAAGTCTCTTCTTAGCAGCTGACATCCCGCTCTTTGCATTACATTGGCTACCTGTGGTTCACTACAGAACACACACACACAAACCAGATGCTGCCACCCTTGTTTGTTCCAGTCACCAACCCCTCCTAGTCCTTTACCCACTAGGGACTGCTGTCCTTGCTCACTCTGCTCATGAACCCTGTCTACTCCTTTGCCAACCGTCCTCCCCACCAACTGACAATTTCCCTCCATCTACACCTCCCCCATCTCCTTTTCCCTCTCCCAGATAGTTCATCCAAAGTGCCTCCCCTCACAGCTCACCCAACACTTTCTAAAGGGGAGGGGAGGCACAGCTAGGTGTTGTGTGAAGAACCTCCCTACCCCATTAAACATGGATGCAGCAAGGCTTAACCAGGAGAGTGCAGGAAGCCGATGTGGAAATGTGATGTGGAAATACAAAGAGCTGCTTTGGCCCTATATGCACATTTCCCACAATGCCATGCATTTTTAATGTCATTTTCACCTATATATGCATTTTTATGCACAGTTTGCCCTAGCAGTATGCTGTCGGATAGCTCAGTTGCTTAGGGCGTGGTGCTGATAACACCGAGGTTTCAGGTTCGGTCCGCATGTGGGACACCTGCATATTCCTGCATTGCAGGGCCTTGGACTAGATGATCCTCAGGATCCCTTCCAGCTCTGAAGTTCTATGATTCTATGCATTTCCGTACATGCTATTTGGTTGGGGATACACACTGCAAAAATGCACAACAAGTGTGCATTTCAAAGGATGGCTGTGTTGAGTGCTGAAAAACTGAGAGGAAGCAGTATGGAACACAGCAATCCTTTCTGTGTTTCTTTCTTTCTTTTGTCATTCATATTTTGGCACAGGCACTCACACCCCACCCCCTCTTACCCCCTCTGTCCTCACTTCATTGTGAATCTGGAGGTGTGAGTGAAACCCAGCACCTGCTCTTCCCCCCACTAAGCCTGCCCCTGCTTCAGGCTTGAATTAACTGCAGCAGTGACAATGCTGTCTGATGCGCCTTGCCAAGCCTTTGCCACTAAGAGTCCTCTGGGGGTTTGAGCAGCCTTGACAAAAACCTTGCCAGAAAGTGATTACTTTCCTCTTCTGGCCCTCCTGCATCTCCATGCCCTGAAATTCCAGCAGGTCTCAGCCACTAAACATTCGGATAGGAGGGAGAGGGAGGCAAGGAGAAGAGGAACAGCACACACACACATAGAAAAAGCAATTAGAGGGAAATATAGTGTTTTCTCTCAGGTCATTGCAACCTTCTTTATCTTGAGCCTTTGAATCTGAGGCTTAGAAGTGAACCTGGCTCCTCGAGAGTCTGCATGCAGAGTGGCTCTGAAATGCGGGCTTTAAGCAAGTGGGGAAAGAAATAGTTATAGGAAAGCAGCGATTACAAAAGAATCTCCTGAGGCATTAGTTTTATCATCAGCTGCCTTGAAAACCAAACACAGAATGAAACAACTAGCTGCTCAGAGAGGAACTTGCAACAGTTTAAATGATATTGTATGGATTTAAATCAACGCTTCCTCTTTTGGGTAGTTAGGATTCATGGCCGGAGGGGAAACTATGTTGCTATCAACTGCAGCTTGCGAAAAAACAATGCTTTATCATTATTGAATATTTTGCTCTTTTAAGCATGTGGGAGCCCAGAGTCCTTTGCAAATGAGCATAGCCTTTGTCACGAAAAGGTCGCGAAAGGAGAACCCAGACAAATAATTCGATTCCCTGGTGTTGCTGCTGAGTTTGCACCACAACGGAATCTTTTTTGGAAGAGAAGGGGCAGTGGTGTAGCTAGCTGCTCAGGTGCCCGGGGCAGTGTGCGCCCTGCAGCCGGGGGCAGAGTGAGCCACCCATGGAGGCGGGGCAAGCCAAGGCAGGGTGCACTGCGTGGAGCCTCTCCCAAGCCTCCCCCTCAGCTGTAGGGTGGATGAGGCAATGGGCAGACGCAAGGCCCACGCTCCTTGGAAAAGAAGTGTGGAGCTTGCAGGCAGTCCACCCACCGCTGCCTCCTCAGGAGAGATGTGTGGCTCAGGCACGCTGTAGGCCCAGTGCCCCCTGCCTCACCTAGTTACGCCTCTGCCTTCATGCTTACCTAAGTGTGGATCTCCAAACTCTTCCCCCTCAATTCCCCGAGCCCTCCCCCCATTGCTCTTGCTTCCTACCATAGGAGCCAGCGGCTGGCCTGTGGCTGGACATATGTTGGTGGTGGCGAGAGGAATGCAGCCCGCTTATGGAGACGGGAAGAAATGGGGCTGGGTGGTGGGTTTCTGGCTTATTGCAGAGATTCAAAAGCCACTTTTTAGGGCAACGAACCTCCAAAGGCAGCTTCCACAATGCAGTCATAAAACCCAGAGCAACCCAGACCCAGCAAAAAGTATTAACTCACTCCCACACTGCCCCCGAGAGTACAGAAAAGCAGCCCTCATGGAAACCTGTCCCAAGCAGCCTCAGCCCATTTCAACCAGATCAAGCCTTGGAAACCTTCCAGGCGGCTCAAACCTGGCAGGAAGATCCCCTCTCTCCTTCCTGACCTCCAGGGGGAGCCTGTCTCTCTGCCTGGCTGACCGATCCGGGACTCTCCCAGTTTCTGCAGAGGGTTTTCCTCTGCAGAGACTTACTGTGCCAAAGCGAGCAGGGGAGGAAGATGGAGAGGAGGAGGCAGCTTAGGCAGATTCATGGAAGAGAGGGCTGTCGAAGTCTACTAGCCATCAAGGCTGTACTCTGCCTGCAGAGATGGAGCAATGCTTCTGGTTTCTGGAAATCACTCGAGGGGAGAGTGCTCCTGCTGTGGCATAGGAAGGGGCATGCGGTGGGTGTGGGAGTTATTTTTTGTCACCCTTCCCAGTGATGACACCCGGGGCAACCCGCACCCCCCGCACCCCCCTTCCTACGCCACTGAAAAGGGGACAGTGTTAGGACAGGTACCAGGTTATACACTTGGGATTAAGCACAGCACCTAGAAATGCGTCCCAGTGTAGGAATGCTGAGAGTGTGCTAGGATATGAAAAGAGCTTTTGCTCTGGTTCAAACAGGTAGGGAAGGACGTTGAATAGGAAAAAGCACATGCCTGGAGTACTGGTACAGCCTGAGGAGAAAGGTCTCATCCATTGTGTGTGAGCATTTTCCTCTTCCTCTCATAATGCTGCAACCCAGGGCCTTCCAAGAAAGCTGAATGCTGGAAGCTTCAAGGCAGACTTCCATGCCCTCCAACATTTCCCCCATGAAAATAGGGACATCCCTTTCCATAATGATAATTTTACTATTTATACCCCACACATACTGGGTTGCCCCAGCCATTCTGGGCAGCTTCCAACATATATAAAAACATAATAAAACATTAAATATTTAAAAAACCAACTTCCCTATACAGGATTGCCTTCAGGCGGCTCGGAGGTCGGATAACTACATACCCACCAACATTTCTCCAATGAAAATAGGGACATCCTAAGGAAAAGTGGGACACTCTGGGATCAAATCAGAAACCGGGGTGACCCTCTCTAAATCTGGAATGTCCCTGGAAAATAGGGACACTTGGAGGGGCTATATTTCTTCACACAGTGCTTAGTTCAAACCATGGAACTCACTCCCACAATATGTAGCATTGGCTTGGAGGGCTGTAAAAGAGGATTAAATATGGAGAATAAGGCCATCAATGGCTACTAGCTACATGGGCTGTTCTATACCCACTGTTGGAGGCAGTAAGTATCTGAATATCAGTTGCTGGGAAGTGCAAATGGGAGGAGTTGCTGCAGGGCTTAGGTCCACTGTGTTGACTTCCCATAGGCCTCTGGTTGGCGACTGTGAATGCTGAACTAGCTGGACCTTTTGGCTTGATCTAGCAGGACTCTTCTGATGCTGTTATAACTGGCTTTAGTGCTGGCTCCATGATTTGTGGGAATTTTTAGGTAAGATTCCTTCAGTGAGTCCCACCTCCTCCAACCTGCCATCACATATTCACTTTTGACCTGGACCTGGTTCCCACCGCTGGCTGGAGGAAAAGGATAGTGAGTGAGAAAGTGAGCAGGCAACAATGGCAAGAGGAGGAGGAGGAGGAGGCGGTGGCGGCGGCTCTGGAACTGACCTCTATAGCTTTTGACAGGCATCCAACCATGACACTGGCCATGTCTGGCTTTCATATGATGCTGGGTCAAGCAAACAATCAAGACATAGGATAATTGAGTGGAATATTAGGATGCAGGAACTGGCAAAGGATGCAGGTGAAGGTGCCCATTGTGCAAGACATGGACAGCTGCTAGCCCTATGAAATTGCTGTTGCTGCTGCTGCTAGTTTGGACTCTGAGAGTTAAAGCGGTGCATCCCATAAAGTCTCTATGCTTAGATTTCACACAAATGGTTTAGAGCATCAATCTTCGACTGAATCACTCTAATAACACAAACACCATTTGCTTATCTAATTAGGATACTACTACTACTATTAGGAGAGAGTGTAAGAGAATATGAGAGAAACAGTAAGAGACACATCCGTTCAAAAGTATTGTATTTGTCCATATTTATGTCATATTTATATTTCATAAATTCAACAAGTGGTTTCCATTTATCATTACAAAAATCTGTTCTATGTATGTTGGAGTTTTAAAGTTATAAGGAAGGGCAGAATAGAAATTTTGAAAGAAAGAAAGAAGAATTGTCCCTCATAATGACTGGGTTATGACACATAGACTGCAATTCTATACACACACTTATCTGGAAGTGAGGCCCGTTGAACTCAATGGGACAGGTTTAAGAGTAAACTTACTTGGGTTTACACGGCTATGCTCTTTGTCCCTGGGACACCTTAACACCAGAGACAGAGCTGCATGAACAGCAAGAAGGTCAGTGCTTTGAGTGCAACCAAAGTACTAGCAAACATATGAGCCTTCTGTCTGCCACTTAGCAGAGCGAAGCAAAGTTTGTCGAACAGCCTGGGAAACATATGATGCCTTGGCACTATCAGAACCTACTCCAGCACTTTATTCTGAGCTACACATCTCCCTGATGAGAACCAAGCTATTGATACTCTCCCAGTTTTGACTTATTGCCTGCATTTGTGACTTTGTCTTTAAATATTTGTCCATCTACTTTCTACCAGTTTGAATTACTGTGGTGATCCTCTCACCACCTCTGCCACCTGCAGTCCCTCATCCTGCTAGAAGAGAGGAACTACCATTTCTGTTAGCCTTGGCATCAAGTCCAATCCATCGTCTTTATTTCAGTGATAAGGACACTAATAATCATGGAAATCGTTTGATTGTTTGTATTAAATGTGCTCGATGTTCCAGTTCCCAAAGTAGCATTAAAATAGAATTTCAGGTTTATTTTTAATCCTGCAATTTTCTAAATTGTTGAGGTTTTCTTTCCCTAATGTTGTTTTCCCTCTCAACTGGATAAACTTCAACCATTTTCTAATTACTGAGTAGTATATTGGAATATGTTGCCATCTGTTCGGCAAAACACCAAGAGCTTAAAATTTCTACAGCATGAAATTTAGGGGCAATTCACAGGGTCAGTTTAATTGAGAGGACTGACTGTTTTCCACATGGCAAATCACAGATCATGTACTGACTTCTTTGCATGAAGCTATTATCATGAAATCTGCTAAAAGGATTGATCATCTTATGGCTTCGGCGGGTCTTCCCATGTGAGTTAAAATAATTATTTAATTATTTATTAATTTTGTATACTGCCCTTCATCCAAAGATCCCAGGGTGATTCACAAAAGAAAAATACAAAATGAGAATACAAAATACATAATTAACAACAAACCAATAATCTGCCTCCCACAAACACATTCGAAAATTCATAGAATGTTAATCAGACGAATGCCTGGTTTTTGCCTGGTGCCTAAAGCTGTGTAAAGAAGGCACCAGGCAAGCCTCCCTGATAAGAAAGTATATTTGATATTGCAGATTGTTACAGGTTGTTCCCATAAACCAAAACTGTGCTCCTGGGAAGTATTTGAAGGGAGCATCACTGAAAGATTAGTACCACCAGGTAGGGCACCTAGAATTAGTAGAGATATGGACACAGAAGCGTAGGTGTCTTTCAAATGTCTTTCAAAATCGAACTAATTCATTGTATGATCTATTAGTTTTATCAGTACAAAAGGAAATAATAGAAGCCTCCATCACATTATACAAGTAATTCCAAAGGTCCTGTTTCCTTTGTTTGTTTGTTTTAATCCCATATGGTTTTATCTTCACTTTCTTTTTATTGGATTTTTTGTGTCACCCATTTACACCACTGCTGCTTGTCTTCTGAGCTGTATAGATTCCTGTTTCCTTTTTAAAAAGATTCCTGGTTTTTTCTTTTTGTAGGGGTGTTTGTTTTCTCTGTTTTTAATGTGTATTCCTGGCATCTGTTTGGATATACAAAGTAAAGTGAAAATCAATAAAGCCTAAATATTTTTTTCCTTTTAAAAATGAGAAGAGAAAATGACACGCAAGATTCCATGAAAGACATATTTTCCATAGCTACCAACCTTCCCCTGCAATGTGTGAGTTCAGGCTGCTGGATGTGTTTTCAAGAGATGCAGTACTGGTTTTTAAAAGTGAGGGCCTGGTAGGGTTGCCAGATGCAGAAGAAGACAGGCCAGCTGTGCAAGAAAGAAAAATTTTGTATGACAAACTACACCTGCTGAAATCCTTTCTTCTATATGATTATTGAATTCCCAGAGAGGTGCACTATTCTGTTCTAACAAAACCTACAATGCATATATAGAACCTTAAAGACAAACACATTTATTTTGGCATAAGCTTTCATGGACTACGGTCTTCTTCAAGTTTTATACTGAGTTACAGATACAGTGGTACCTCGGGTTACATACGCTTCAGGTTACAGACTCCGCTAACCCAGAAATAATACCTCGGGTTAAGAACTTTGCTTCAGGATGACAACATAAATTGTGTGACGGCGGCGCAGCAGCAGTGGGAGGCCCCATTAGCTAAAGTGGTGCTTCAGGTTAAGAACAGTTTCAGGTTAAGAACAGACCTCCACAACAAATTAAGTACGTAACCAGAGGTACCACTGTATCTGTGTGCATATGTGCGGATGCGCAAGTGCACACACGCATGTGTGCGCACACATACAAAGAGGTAGAGAGATATTGTAAACAGTGAGGTTGGACAGATAAGTGCACAAGTACTGACAGTGAAAATAATGCTGTCATTATAATCACCATTCATTAAACCCACTGACTTCCTGGAATTGGTAGGTCAAGTAACAAACGTAGCATTGATAAAATTCGTTTGTCTCAATTCAGGTTACAGTGGTACCTTGGTTCTCAAATGCCTTGGTTCTCAAATGCCGAAAACCCAGAAGTAAGTGTTCTGGTTTTCAAACGTTTTTGGGAAGCCAAACGTCCGATGTGGCTGTCAGCTATTGTTTCCGGGGCACCTGCACCAATCAGAAGCTGTGCCTTGGTTTTCGAACATTTTGGATGTCAAACGGACTTCCAGAATGGATTAAGTTTGGCGCTTTTGTTTTGTTATTTATTTTGCATTTTTGTTTTTGAGACTGTGTGGAACCCAGTTCAGGTACTGATTGACTGATTGCCCCCCACCCAAACAATGACTATCAGTGCAGGTAAGGGGAAAAAATAATTTTAGTTTTTATCATCTACAATAGTGTCTTATTTATTTTATAGTACAGTACATTGATTATTGCTTTCATTTTACGGATCAATGGTCTCATTAGATAGTAAAATTCATGCTAAATTGCTGTTTTAGGGGTTGTTTTTAAAAGTCTGGAACGGATTAATCTATTTTGCATCACTTTCTATGGGAAAGTACGCCTTTGTTTTGGAACACTTTGGTTTTGGAACAGACTTCCAGAACTAATTAAGTTTGAGAACCAAGGTACCACTGTACAAGTTATAACCCTGAAGCTCTTGATTAACTATAACTCCATGATTTCATACTGCAGTATTCCTCAGAAGTTCCTTGTTCCAGTATGGCCACTTTTCAGTCAGTTATAGAGTATTCTGGGAGGCCCAAATGTTCTCCCATTGGTTGAGATTGCCATTTCTGATGTCAGATTTGTGTCCTTTTGAGTAGAGACTGGCCTGGTTGTCCTGCGTAGAATGCAGAAGGGCACTGTTGGCATATGAGAGCATACATCCCATTAGGAAATGATCAGGTGAAAGAACCCCTGGGGATGGATTCAAGTACTCGGTTCCATTAGTGGAAACCAGTTCAAGGAATCCTGGTAGTGCAACATGGATTCCACTTCTCTCCTTTCCCCACGGCTCTGATGTTGTAGATGAGATTATCGGGCCTTGTAACAGTTTTCTCAGAGAAGACATAGAAGCAGAGAGGGCATCACTAATTAAATAGTGTTGTACTCTTTTACATCTAGTTATCCCTAGAGCCAACAGCCCTGGCCACTGTCCTGCAATAACTCTCTAGAGCAGTGGTTCCCAATTGGTGGTCCGTGGAACCCACCAACCCGGGGGCCAGTGTCACTATTCACATAACAAAAACTACCAAAGAGTTATCAAATTTTTCAAAAGTAGGGAGTTCATGGCTTCGTTTTTGAAAAACAAGGGGTCCACAGTACTTACCTAATTAAGAACCACTGCCCTAGAGCATAAATGAATTGTTTCTAGAGCACAGATATTCCTCAGCAGACAAGCTAGAGTCCCTCAACGTGGAAAGTCTGAATGAGCCTGCTCAAGCTTATCATCTGGAAAACTATAAGCCACGGGCATCCAATGTTGTGCCCAACAAATTTTGTGTTACCTCAATTCCCACTATCCCTGGTCATTCCTGGGCAACACCTGAAGGGAACACGACCGTGTATAGTGTGAGAATCAGCTCTTGGTCCTGTTTCTATGCTAAAGACTTGAGTCCTTCTTGAGGCCTGACTGCTTCCATTTAATGGCCTAGAAATATTGTCCTCAGTGTGTTGTATTCAAACAGAGGTAATTATCTGAGCATTCCTTGTGAATCGGTCACAGCTCAGAGCATCTGCTTTGCATGCAGAAAATTCCAGGTTCCATCTCTTGCATGCCCAGATTGGGTTGGGAATGTCCCCTGTCTGAAACACCTTATAGAGAAAAGAAAACAGAGGGAGGGAGGGAGGGAGGGAGAATATGAATCCCTACAGCCTATCACCTATTCTGGAAATGATGCAGATTTGAGAGTGGGGAAAATGTGAAGAGAACTTACTTGGAAGTAAAACTCACTGTTTCCCATGGACTCACTCCCAGATAAGTGTGTATAGGGTTGCAGCCCAGGGCTAAATTATTCTAATTTGTGGTGGGTTGTGATTTAAATTAATGTGAAACAAGGCAAATGTTGACAAAGCTTTGATGTCTTGCACTTGAATAAAATCCATTGATTGGATTGGAAAGAGGTTAGCTGCATTATGGAAGGAGGAATATCAAATGCTTTGAAGTCTGAAATACCCCCAGCATGAATTAACATTTTATGGCAAAATGTCAATAATTAAGAATGTGCAGTTTGATCAACTGCTATTTTCAGGCAGTCTTTTGAATGAGACAGCCTTTTCCCTTCAAATGTCTAAATCTAAGTTTGTACTTGTGCCAGAACATGTGACAGTGTGGAATTACATCAGCACAATTAAGACTGAAGGGTGGCCCTGGCTGTCTTGAAGAGTTATTGATTCTTTATGAAGCTAAATCAGAACTTGATTGAGATGGGAGTTTCCACAGGAATGCATTATCTAGCACCACTTTCACTCTTAAGGAAGCCATCTTACCTTTAAAACACAGATCTGGACCATACAGCTTTACAGAGATTGCTGGACTCTGACTCCCACCAGCCTCAGCCAGCTTGGCCAAGGTATTAATGGAGGGCCTGATTTAAAGCACCCTAAAAGTTCTCTGTTAATCATTGATAAGAGAATGTTTACTAATTGCTTATATATTTTGCTCTTGCTCACATGTTCTTTTAGTTTGGAAACTACTCAGCTTTGCTCTATTCTACAGTAATTTCCCAAATATATAGGTTTTTTTTTGGGGGGGGGGGTTAGGCTGAATTCTTGGATCGCCTTTTAATTCCAGGATCCAGTACAGGTTCAGTTGCGGGAATAGGCAGGCCAGCCTAGTAATCACCTGGGTGATGAGCCATTAAGAAAGCCAAATGGGAAGTGCTCCTCCCTCAAGCCAGAGTTAGTCTGGAAGCTAAAGGAGAGTTTTGAAGTAATAGAGTTCAGTTCAGGATTGGATTTTCTCATGATGTGAACTAGGGGAAAAAGGTTGCAGTCTGTTAAAGGCGGCAGTCTGTAAAATGCAGCAAGTGCAAGAGAGGGTAAGATGTGGCTGAGGTCAGTTTGCATCTAAGGTTGCAGCTATGGGAGAAGCAAGACCTTCGTGGAATATTAATTCTATAAAGCCCTCCATTGTAGGCTCAGGTTGCATATATGTGTAAATATTCCATATGTAATAAAGATACAACAGTCTCTGCTGTGCCTCATTTCCAAAAGGAAACACAGACCCTGGGTAAACATGCTCAGAACCCCTGGAATCTCGCACCATTTGGAGACTGAGGTGACGTGCAACAATAGATAATAGTTTTTTGTCCTTACTCTCCCTTTCCCCACTTTCCGTATGCTTAAAGATTCGTATTCTGTTTCATTTTTCTCTACCCTAAATATGCTTATTTCCTTCAAACATTGTTGATATCGCATGCAGCCCAAATTCCATGGCTGGAATATCAAGCTTCTAGTCCTAAAAAGGGACGTTGGTGGTGCTGTGGGTTAAACCACAGAGCCTAGGACTTACCGATCAGAAGGTCGGCGTTTCAAATCCCTGCGATGGGGTGAGCTCCCGTTGCTCGGTCCCTGCTCCTGCCAACCTAGCAGTTCGAAAGTACATCAAAGTGCAAGTAGATAAATAGGCACCGCTTCGGCGGGAAGGTAAATGGTGTTTCCGTGCACTGCTCTGGTTCACCAGAAGCGGCTTAGTCATGCTGGCCACATGACCTGGAAGCTGTACGCTGGCTCCCTCGGCCAATAAAGCGAGATGAGCACCGCAACCCCAGAGTCGGTCACGACTGGACCTAATGGTCAGGGGTCCCTTTACCTTTACCTTGTCCTAAAAAAGAGGTATGATATTATACTGAATGTTGTATCATCTTTGGTTTCCTAACTTTACAAATGCATCAGCCACCTTCTAAGACTGAGTTCTGAGATTTGATCGTATAGCTCAAGTTCTTGTCTCTTATACTTGTGGTCCTGAGGTCTGTGTGTCAAGATGGCGGCTACGAGTAAGGATGTGTAATAGCATGGGTTGGAACCAGAAAAGAATGAATGGCGTGGGAGAGCAAAACAGAGAACCGGAGGTGTGATCTGACAAAAGGGAAGGAGTGTCAAAGTGTTTTCAAATTCAATGTAGCAAGCTGGGAAAGATGAGCTCATTAAGCATGCAATCTAGAAAACCTGAAATAAGAAAGGAGAACGTCTGATAATTGCTACATTATGTACGAGACACAGATACTTCTAATCGATACTGAAAATAAAGCATTGGGCATAATTGTATTAAATGGAACATGAATAAAAAGGCACTTAAGGAGTAATTAAAGAGGAAAAGTAACGAAATGAAGTTATAACAAATACAGGAAGCATGAAGAGAGGAGACAGAATGAAAGAAAGATCTCTACCACTCAGCTTACGAAGAAATGTGTTTGATTGATTGCTGGACTTTGGGAACAGTGAACCACCACAGCAAGCTCCTCCTAGACTCTGCAGTTTTAACAGTGGTGTCTTCAGGTTTCAATGGCCTGCTTGATGACATCTGTTGGACTAATTTCTTCTCTGTTAGGATCATGGGTGTGCTAGGTACAGTTGCATTTGAAGGCTGGAGGATTTATACGAATGGAGAAGAGAACCTGTCAGGAGAGCTTCTGCCTGTGGGGGGGGGGGGGGAGCTGGAATGCGGAAATTTGATTCAAGGTTATAGGAAGGCTGTGTAGATTCTGCTACTGCAACTACTGTGTATATTCTACTACTGTATTTGAGTTTCTAAGGTGCATCGTGGTATATAAATAAATAAATGCTGCCTAATCCCATGCTGCCTTCTAAAACAGAGGTGAGTTCTCAGCCGGATGCGGTTGAAGTTTGACTGAAAAGAAGAAAGGAGCTTTGATCCGGTTGGTGATGCTGGTGGGAATAGGAAGCTGCCCTTCTGCTTTGGTTCTAGGATGGGTTGGAATAGCCACACAAGGAACAAAAGTAGCTGGTAACAGCACCTAGCATCACCTGTTAGTTGCCAGGGCCTCAGTCCCCCTCCCTGGAGGCCCCACTATTGATACAGCCATGGCTCTCCCCTTTATTATTATTTTTCTGGCCCACCACTTGTAGGAGTTGGTGCCAGGTAGCTGGATCTAGAATTGCACTGACGCATTATGGGTGGAGCAGGGGGGGGGGTCAGCTAGAGAGCTCCCTCCCACTTCCACTAATTGGGACTGTTGCCACCACAGCCAAATAAGCCTGCCAGGACTGAAGGACAGCAGCATGCAAAATGACTCCAGGTCAGCCCCCTCCCCCTGCCCATTACAGGGAAGAAAAGACTAAAGGATTCCACCTCAGGCCATAAACTGCCAAAGTTGTGACAAATTGCTATGGGGAAGACAAAACCTGCCAATGCAAGAAAATGTCTTCCTGGTCCTTCAACAGCAACCAGTCAAAGACCATAGCAGCGTCCGCTAAACAGGAAGAAAAAGTTAACCTGCAAACAAGAAAACATTAAACTAAGGGAGAGTAGTGTGGCTGAATCTCCTGAGCCAACTGCCTGGCTACTGTTGGCTCCACCCCCTATATAAATGGGACTGGCCCCACCTCCCAGCAGTGAAACTTGACTACTGAGGCTGGGCGTGAACCTCCAAATAGTAACACTGAGAGACAGGCCAGTCCCTGTTTGCCATTAAGTTCCCTGAGAACTCTAGCACCGCGCACGATCCCGCAAAGGACACCCACAATGTAAAGTGTGAGTACTCTCTCTCTCTCTCTCTCTCTCTCTTTCTTTCTTTCTTTCTTTCTTTCTTTCTTTCTTTCATTGGGATAATAATGACAGGGCAGCCAAGAAGCCCTTTAGCAATAGGAAGGCTAATTACTTGCCTTGAGGAAAAGAGAACGTGTTATTTGGTGGTTCTGTGACCTCTAAGTTCACTAGATCACTGTAATAAATAATATTCAACCGAACTACCATGCTGTTTTGAGTCAATATGTGATGGGAATGGACAGTGTACAATGTGTGCTGCTAATGAAATGAATGTGTTTGAAAAAAAGCCAGGGTTTAGTAGCATACCAAATAATAATAATAATAATAAATTAAATAAACAGCATTCAAAGGAGAAAAAATTAAGTGTGTCAATATTTATGTGAAATATATCCAAACAGTGCCACATTTAGGATCTGGATCCTAGTAGTTAATCACAAAAAAATGTTGACAAGTGAGCAACAACATCTCTCAGATTTTCAGTTTAGTTTTAGTTTAGCTTTTGTCAGCATCACAGCTGGATGTCAAACCAAGTGCAGAAAGCCAAGGTTGTTGACAGTTCTATGAGCACTGCTGAGGATGGAGCACATTCTCTTCAAGATTATGGATGAGTGCATGCAAGCTTTTGAAAAGAATCAGAGGCATAGCAAAGGCCATTGGAGTGTTCTGTTGTTATAGCTCTGTGTTGAGGGATATAATCATATTATGCCATCATAATGGGAAATCGGTGTGTGTTTGTAGGTTCTACAGCTCATAGTTAGCAAAAGGTTCAACAGACTGATTTGTAGGAAATGGAAGTTTGAGGATGGTCCATGCTGAATTTAGAGACTTCGGGCTGAATGCTAAATATCTTTAGGTAGGCAGAATCCAAAAGCTTGCTTATGCAAGGCAGAACAGGCCACCTCTCCCCACTTCACTCCCACCCTCCACATTCCAGCCCAGAAATCTTGCCTCTTTGGACAAGCTCAACTGAGGGAGCATGGTGATGTGACAATTGGATTCAGAATGATGTAACTGGTGGTTTTAATTCGGCTCACACAAGTAATGTACATAGGTGCAGAAGGCAATGTAAGAAGGTTTGGCTTGCTGGTACCAGTATGCTGAAAATTGGGTAAGGGATGACACTAATGGTTAAGGCTAGTTAGGAGATGCTGGATGGATGCCTACCACCAAAAGACCATGGTGTTCTTTGTTCATATCTTCTGTGCTGTCATGGAGAACAGAGTGTCTTGAAGGGGAAAATGTTAGAATCATGGCACAACTAATGGATATAGAGAAGGTGCTTTTTAAATTTGTGCACTCTCTTGGGACAATTTTTATTGTTGGAGATATGTCAAATTCTAAAGGTAAAATGTGTGTTTTTAACATGTGTCAGAATTTCCTGTTAAGGTCCCAAAAATCCTCAGAGCCTCAGACAATCTCTGACATTCACAGCGATCCTGGTAGGACTCTTACCACTAGGATTTGGAACCCCATGTCATCAGTGGACCCCTCTGTTTAGCTTATTTGTCTCTACCCACACCCCTTGCTATTCTCTGTAGCTGGTGGTTCCCATCCCCCACCCTCCTCTCTTTCCTTCCTGCTTTACCACTGGGTTTACCAATCCAAAATTAGTTTCCTACTCTTACTTCCTTCACTGGCTTCCCTTGCAACCTCTCTTCTTTCTCTACCACCTTCTCTCCCTCAACTGCAGAGTCTCAACTGTAAATGTTTTCTCCTTTGGTCTCTTTGTGTGCCTGTGCAGTCTTTTCACAAAACGTTCTGGGACTTCTCCCAGACCCACCAGAGTCTTGCCTTTTCTGCTACAGCTGCGATTTGCATTTGCAACGCTCCCCGGCTGTGCCTGTCCCATTGCATCATTCCCTGATTGCCGGTGTTTTTGTTTGAGCAAGCTGGGAGAAGAATGACATGGGAGGCAGCAGCCCTGTTTGCATCCTCCCAACAATGCGTCTTGGATGGCAGGAATTGCCGTTTCAGTAACTATATCGTTCTCATGTTACTGCCATATTTGCTTAAATGTTCTGAAGCTCAGAGTAAACAATCAGATCACTGCAGCTAAATTATTCTTCTACTTCTTTTGAGAAATGTCCTGGGGGATAAGAAAAATCTCTAAATTAGCTCTCTGGAAAGCAGAAGATCTGATGCATCTGTTTGTTCCTTTTTGTATGTGTGTACATGTGGGACATCTCTGCAGGCATCTTGGACTGTGTTGGATGAAGCGTAGTGTGAAAATCCAATAGTAATAAAATTAAGTGCTGAACAGGGAGCATAGGGAAGTTTCTAACGGGAAGATGTAATGGGAATATGAATGGTCATATGTCCTCTAATAACTATCCTGGTGGGGCATACTGACTCGTCTATTAACCTACCAGGTGTGTGCTGGGATGCTTTTAAAGCAGGGGTGTCTAACCTGTGAACCTTCAGGTGTTCCTATCATCCCTGGCCATTGGTCATGATGGAAGTTGCAGTTCAGCACCACCTGGAGGTGGACAGCATCCCTGTTCTAGACAGCTGATTTCCTACAGATTGTAACACTGAGCGGAAAATAGTGGAGGAAAGAATTCAAATAAAATATCCCACTTGTTACAGGGGGTTTAGTGCTACCATCTCTGTTTAGATTAGCAGCTTCTCCACCCACACAGTTCCTGCCCAGCCCATTTAGACTCAGGGCCATTGTGAGGAATGTATGTGCCAGTGGCACAGATTTAGGACGTCTGTCACCCACAAAAGAGCTATTGTTGTATCTTAGAGCAATTCTCTGGAAACAGCCAGAGGAACAATTTCCCTCGATTTCACCATATGTAAAACTGGCATGAATTTTATTTACTTCAAAAAAACGTTTGGACATTTACAGATGAAAATCACTAGGTGGCAGTGTGTTTGTTTCTTAGGGTTGATGGAACTCTTAGAAGAATGTCAGAGCCCAGGACTAAGAGACTGGTCAGAATGATTATATTTCACTAGATCTTGAGGATATGTGGTGGTGTCTGAATGCACAAGCCAGAAGCGTGATCATTGTCTTTGTCATGTACTGATTGAATGCAGAGGAGTAGTGGAAGAGGTGACAGGGCTTAGTGAGCAGGAAGACACTGGGGCAGAGAGCAGTTCAGAATCAGGGGCAGAAATGGAGGCTGGAGAGGAGGGAGGCCAAGAGGCAGAACTAAGACAGGCTGCTGAAGAAGGGTCTCCCCCTCCTGCTGTGACAAGTTCCCCTCCACTCTGGTCTCCCAGAACCAGAAGAGGTATGAAGAGGGTGGAGCAGAGACAGTTGTATCCCTAGAGTTTCAGGTTTCTCAGGAAGGATCTGGGGGAGGAGGAGGCTTCAACAACTGTGGGTAGGTGGGGACCTTCAGTCGTTACAACTGCCTCATTGGCTCAAGATCTAAGAGGAAGAGTTGCTGTACTCACTAGGCCTGGCCTCAGTGTGTGTGTGTGTGTGTGTAGAGTACAATGCCTCCTTCCCCAGCCCCACTCCCAGCTGTATGTTTAATTAGGTTTTTATTTTCAAAAAAGTCTCCCAAGTAAACAGAAACCCTGCCTGCACACTACTTCAGAACTGTATCTAGGATGGGGTGAGTGGTTCCCAGGTCAGACCAGGGCTGGTCGCCCGGATCCCTGGGTTGAGGCCATGGGGCAGATGGAGGGGGCTGTGCTTAGCCCTAATTGCTACATTATCTCCAGTATTCTTATTTCTTTCTTTCTTCCATAAAATTTATATACCACTTGATTGGAAAAACAACCACCACCACTTCAAATGTGCTTCTGGATAGGATTTTCTGGGGAACATGAGTGAAGAAAATGCAGCTGCCCATAGGTCCTGCTTGTGAGCTTTCCATAGGCATCTCTTTGGCCACTGAGTGGACAATGCTGGACTAGATGGTCTAATTCAGCAGGTCTCACCTTACATTCTTATAGCAAGCAACAAAGCTAACCTTGCCACATATTTCAATGATCCTTTTGCTGATGGTATTTTCTTGCCATACATTTGGTTGACTTAGCAGATTATGGATTTGTGGTAGTCAGGGGCCAAGCCTAGGCAAATGAAAGCCAATGAAGGACACCATCCACACAGCTGGATATTATCTATACATGCACCACAGATAGATGTTGCTGATCTGGAAAGAAAACAGTTAAAGGTGGCTGGGCAAATGGATTCCCAGGTACACAACAACTGACCCTAGCCAGACATAACCAGATTGCTGCTCTGGGCTGAGGGCTGGCATGTGGAAATTCTATGCTCTTCCTTTATTTGCCATTATTAGTTCTGTTTTCTTATTCCAAACCTTCTCATTCGAAGGAAAGCACTCTCTGGCCTGTTTTGTGTGTGTTTTTGTTTTTGCTAAATCACTGGCATAAATCCCTAATTAAAACATGTGATTTATGATCACAGATGAATAGTAAATATCAGGAACACAACACTTTGTTTGCTTCTGGCTTCAGATTTGTAATGCAAAAATACCTTGTCAAGTTTTCTTTCCTCTCTCTTGTCAATCAGCTGGATTTAATTCCCTCGGAATGATAATTATACATTTTTTAAAAAAAGGATATAGATAGATAGCTTATTGGCAAGCATTCTGCATAAACAGGAAACTTGATTAGTCTGAGCCCTCTTCTGCACTTTCTTTCCTAATAGTACAGTTATGAGGACTCGGCTACATAATTATTTTCTAATCAGAAGGATATCAAGAAGTTCTGGGCCAGAAGTTGCTGCCTTAATAATTTGCAGTACATTGTTCAATAGACGCAAACTGATTGTGCAGCAGATCCTATCTCTGACTTCTGCGATTGAGCAGGTCTTGTGAACAGAACCTCTGCACATGCAAACTGTAATGTACCGGTAGCTGACAACAAAGATACATTTGGACAGCTTTTAAGGTCTCTAAACAGTACATACATAAGAGAAAGCTGTGCTGCTGATTACCACTGACATCACAGATACTAACCAATAGGTGCCAATAACATATGTGTGACTACATTTCACAGAATGCAATAGAGCATTCTGGTGATGAGTGGAAAGGGAAATGCTAGCACATTTTCCCAGCAACATAATATTGCATGCCTGGAGTTCTTAGAAAAACGGAATTGTGAGACACAATTGGGAAAAGGCATTTAGAATAACCTCAACAGAAGAAAACTGAAACTATGCAAGTGGGGCAACCCTTTTGATAGATTCAACCACAAGGAAAGGCTTATGTAAAATATTGTGTAAGTCAGGGGTGGCTAATCCTCTGTTTGGAGGTATGGTGTCTTCCTCCTTATGTCACAAGATCCAACTAAATTTGGTAGTGCTAGCAAAATGGTGTGTGTAGATAGACAGGCAGACAGACAGACAGACAGACACACACACACAATTCTGGGGGTGCATGGAGAGGTTTAAATCTAACATCCTGATGGGCAGGCACACTACCTGTAGGTGGCCAAATTGTTTTTGACCCCCTCAATATTTTTTGGAAGGGGGCCAGGCCCCCTCAATGCCTTTTCTCATGGCACAGAGGTAACTGGGCAGAAGATAAAAGGGTTGCTTAGCATTTGCAGTGTGAAGGAGGAAGATGCAAGAAGTTACCATGGCACTGGTCTGTATACAATGGTGGGCGGGGTTTACAGAAAAGGGGAGAAGTAGTCATGTTGAATGTAAAAGTGGGTGCAATGTGAGGCTATTGAATGGAAGAGAGAAGTGGCATCAATTATAGGGTTGGGAAGTTGAAATGAGTGCTTAGTGGTTGTGTCGGGTGGGAAGAGAAAGCTCTAGGAAGTTAATATGAGGGCACGGTAGGGGGTTGGCGAGTGATGTGAACAAAGGTGCACCCCCTAGACATATATCTATCTATATTTATCTTTTTATCTCTCACTGCTGTTTTGGTTGCTTTGATTTGGTGATTGCTTTGGTCTTAATATGCTGTTATATTTTTTAATTGGCTTGTATGTCTGTTGTTTTGCATTTAGACTAATGTAAACCATGCACCATTTTCTCAGAAGTAAATCCCATTATATCAGTGCAGCCTCCCCCCCTAGAAAGTATGTTTAGGACTGCAGCCTTAATTTATATTCAGTCCAGATTTCCTAGCAAGCATAGCATTAGCTGAGCACAACAGTGCTCACAACAATGGCTCTTTGAAGCTGGAGCAAAACAAGAAAAATGCTTAAGTTAACAGTGATTATATTTCCCAAGCAATTATAAGATACAGAACATTGTGCTCAAGATTTCTTCGAAGCTTCTGCTAACAGACAGGAGAGAGGTTTTAACTGAAAACTAGGATCTTAATTATTAACACACCTATCTAACTTCCACCAGGCAGATATTCAATTAACCTCCCTTTGGGATCTTCCGACACATCAGATCAATGGAAAGACTTCCCCTGACCTTAGCAGGAGAGAGGAGGCTTCTGTTCTTAATTTGAATCAATGGGAACTTTTTATTTTTTTAACGAAAGCCTTTACTGTAAATAGGAATCATCAGGAGATTCTCAGTCAGGGACACCTTCCTTATTGTCACTGGTAAGAGCCACTAGATCTAGTGTGGGAGACCCAGGGTGATCAGCTGCAAAGACAGTTGAGACCAGGCATAGGCAAACCTGGCCCTCCAGATGTTTTGGGACTACAACTCCCACCACCCCTGACCACTGGCCTTGTTAACTTGGGATGATGGGAGTTGTAGTCCCAAAACATCTGGAGGCCCGGTTTTGCCTATGCCTGGCCAAGACCTTTCAGCTGCAAAGACAGACAAAGACAGACAACACAGTCCACAGCTGCACAGAAGAGAGAACCCTGCAAGGATCTGCTTCTACTCTTGCTGAATTTTATCGTCTGTAGTTTCCCAAGAGAGATAAGGAGCCATGTATAGTTTATTTGGCTGAATAAACATTTTCTGGAGAGTCTTCTAAACGCTCAGTTCCTTAATACAGTAGTATTCTTCACTGATGTGATGGGCAGCTGGGCTTGCTCGAGTGTTGCTTTGTGCTTGTGCATTGGCTGGTAAGCAGCGAGCCAGCCATGTCTCATAAACACGTGAAACAGCAGTGTATTTTCAATTCACAGAGCATTTCCTTAGATTCCCTTCTTTACCCTGACACTAAATTTGGTCCTCAGGAGGTTGGCACTGCATCTTCAAGCTGGGTAGTGATCAGTTAATGCAAGGATCCAGTCTACCCAGCTGCTCAAAGACCTGATCCACCATGTGAGTTCTCTCCCTCGTTGCCTCTTTGCTGAGATGCCAGCTTGCAAACATTCACCCATCCCAGGCTGGGTCAGTGTGTGTTGTCCTTAACTGGGAAACCCTGGATGGTGCTGACTTTATTAGAGAGTCTCATCACCCTATGAGACTCAAAGTACGTAGCAACATTTGCTTTGAAACACTGGAGAACGAAGCGACTACTGAGACTATTGAATCTGTCCACCCGCAATTTAAGCCATAAAACATCCAAGTAAAATGATTTGGATATGTAAACAAGAAATGGGCTTAGAAAGATTTTTCCAAAAAAATCAGTGCAGTGAGCTGTCTAACTACATGTTATTTCCTTCTAGACATCACCTAGATAGCATTAAGAAGGGAAAAGATGGTTAGTGCTTGCCTAGGTATAGTCAGAGGAACTAAACACAGTGTCCTTCATCATATGACAATTTTGGTAGCATTCCAAAAGAAAATGTTCTTTAGCAGAGCTCTCAGACACCATGGAGTCAAATGCAACACAATAACATTGATGGCTCAGTTAGCAGATCTTAAACTTAGTGCCATCTGATAAAGTCAATAAAGCGAGGTGATTTGAGTTTAGCTGAAGGAAACTACAGTAAATGACTGTGCTGAAGGGCAAAAAAGCTTTACGGAGGGAAGAAAATGGGACTGTAGATCTGCTTTTGCTGTACAAACAATAACTAAATGCAGTTGCTGGGTGAAGCTATCCATCTATTTAGTTGATTTTTTCTCTCCAGCATTTGAAATTACTTACAGATTTTCTGCTGTGGGGAAAGAATAGTAAAGAAGCCGTATTCCATACAAAATGGAAGAACGAGAAAAAGCTATTGGGCTTAATTTATCCCTGATTCAATACCTTCCAACCGCTTTTGGAAATCAACCGCAAATGTACTCCGCTGGCACAGCTTCAGTATTTTTCCAAATCAGACCTTCTACCTAAGTAAATTTTGAAGATTACTTTTCTTTAGCATAGTGCTGGTAAGGTCAAGGTCATGGGTTCAGACCAGCTACATATTCCTGCATTACAGTGGTACCCCGCAAGCCGAATGCCTCGCAAGACGAAAAACCCGCTAGACGAAAGGGTTTTCCGTTTTTCAAGGCGCTTCGCAAGACGAATTTCCCTATGGGCTTGCTTCGCAAGACGAAAACATCTTGCGAGTCTTGCAATTTTTTTCGCTTTCCCCCCCCTTTTTTCTAAGCCGCTAAGCTGCTAATAGCCGCTTTGCTGCTTTGCCGCTAAGCCGCTAATAGCGCTAAGCCGCTAAGCCGCTAATAGGGTTGCTTCACAAGACGAAAAAACCGCAAGACGAAGAGACTCACAGAACGGATTCTTTTCGTCTTGCGAGGCACCACTGTACATGACTAGATGATCCTCAGAGCCCTTTCCAAGTCTACAATTCTATGATTCTATTATTCTTTCCAATCAGTCAATTAGCCAGCTGAGCTGCTGCACCTCTGCAAAACATGCAGCACAGGGCCACCTTGATAAGCTAACTTGATCAGTCTTATGTGAAGGACCAAATCACCTGCTGGATTCTGAAGGCAGCAGAGGTTTTGCCACACTGGAATGAGTTTCAGTGGTACCTTGGGTTACAGACGACGCTTCAGGTTACAGACTCCGCTAACCCAGAAATAGTGCTTCAGGTTAAGAACTCTACTTCAGGATGAGAACAGAAATCGTGCTCCGGCAGCACGGTGGCAGCGGGAGGCCCCATTAGCTAAAGTGGTACCTCAGGTTAAGAACAGTTTCAGGTTAAGAACAGGCCTCCAGAACTAATTAAGTTCTTAACCAGAGGTACCATTGTATCTAGGAATGCTGCCTAAATCAGATAAACACCTGGCTGCTATGATCAACAAATGATGAATATTTCCTTGGCACAAGAAGAGTCAGGCACACGAAGACCCTTGATAGCACTGGCTCCAGATTTCCATATGTTACATCGCAAGGTCAAAAGGTGGGTAAACGTTGACAATCTCAGATGAATTTTGTGAGCATCCAAAAACTACAAAATACACTGGTGAACATGAACAGCCACCTAAATATAATAATGTCAGCTCAACATTCATATCTGTATGCCAAAGAGAGAAGGAATGTTTATATATTTTTGGACATACTCCAAAGTTGACATTCACTGTAATATCTAACCATAGATGCACAGAAAAGCGGTACTTGCAACAGAACTAAAAGGTCGAGAATGCAGCTTTAATAACAGTTCTATATCACTTGATGTTTACAGACATAAATAAGTTTACTTACAAGAAATTTTTCGTTATAGCATTTTTTAAAAGAAAAAGAACCTTTTATAATAAAAACAACTTAACAGAGAAGACATCTCTTTCCTTTTATAAATGAGACAGCTGTGTGCAGGTTTTTATATTTAAAAACTCTTCAAAATGAACTTTTTTTTTATTAGCACCAACCCAAAATGTTTCAAAATAGTGTGAAAGCTTTCAAGTTCTCCAGCTTGTGAGCTGTATTGCTGCACTTTGCTTGGCCCTAATAAAGGCATTGACTGACTGAGCGTTTCTGAGGCTTTCTCACCTTTATGGACCAACATGGTTGCCTTTGTTTTTGTTTTATGAATGCCATTCATGTTTTCTAGTGTGTAAGCAAGGGATAGGTATCTCACTGTGAAAACTACGGTATATCATGCCTTTCCTGAACTAGTGCTTGTGGACCCTGGCATAAAGCTTCCAGTAAATGAATCAATAGTACTCCTGTGAAATTAATTCAGAGTAAATGCCAGGGCTTAGCCTTTAGAAATGTGAGGTGATAAAGAACGGGGTGCTTCTGAGTTTCTTTATAGTGCTTTTCCTTCACTGTCAAGTAATTCCAGGCAGCCTTTGAACCCTTGGGAATAGGATACATTGTTTCCCCATCTGGGGGTGACTTTTCTAATTGTAGAAACTAAGAAAATGTAAAACCAGCACGGTTTTGGCTCTCTATTCGTAATCTTGTAACTATTCATTGTTGCTGTTTTTTTTTAAAAAAAATGCTATTTTATATTCTTCGAAGAAGAAGAAGAAGCTAAGAAGATCCAGTATCCAGGTTAGAGATGCCTTTCGTTATAGCAAACTGTGCCAGTTAAATATCTAGTGCCAGTTTGATGTATTCCAGGTGAAAGCAGCACACGTAATCTACTGAGCGATACTTTCTCTGGAGATATCCAGTACTGGGAATTTTACAGGTAGGTAGCCATGTTGGTATCTGAAGAAGTGTGCATGCACACGAAAGCTCATACCAATAACAAACTTAGCTGGTCTTTAAGGTGCTAGTGGAAGGAATTTCTTTATTTTGTTGGGAATTTTACGTTAAGAATGTCTCACTAGGATTTTTGTTTTTTGTTTTTTGTCTTCCAAAGGCTATACTCAGGCAACATAATGTGGTTTCAATTTTGTCTAAATGTCCTTCAGTTTATCATCTTTGAAGTTAATGGCAGAAAATAGCTGCAACTCCAGCTGAAGCCTTGCTTCCTGCTGAATGAAACCAGCACTGTTTGTTACTTCCTATACCAGCTCGGGTTATGTGATGGTAGACTAGGTAATGCGGTCACAGCTTGATAAACCACTAATTTGTTTCAGATGAGAGGTAGCAGTAATGCAAAATCAGAATCAATTATCTAGGAAAGGAAAGATTTACATCCCAGTGTTATTTGGATTGGGTGACACAGGAGATAGATAATATGTTTCAAAATGAGCAATTTTCTACACTGTTGTGCTTGATATAAAGTGCTGGACTGGCACATTTTTGTAGTATCAGTGCTGGCACCGAATAAGCAACTTGAGATTACAATCTTAAATTTGTTTTATCCTCATTAAAGTGTTTGGCACTGGAAAGGATGCATGTTTCGTCTTTTCTGTTCTCATTACCATTTCAAACTTGTCCCTGGCCGTATTACTTTTGTTTCAACTACAATTTCATTCTACTTTAATTGAAAAAAAAGAAAAGAAGAGAAGAGAAGAGAGAAAGAGGCTAACATCTGAATCAGACCCTTGTTTTCATTTTTTTAAAAGAAAAAACACCTGCCCTCCGCAGAAAATACCACTAAGCATCCATTCATTCTTTCTTGACAATGCTGTTTATCAAAATGATTTCATACAATTTCTCACAATATCTTTGTTGAAATGTTCATTGTGCTAAACATCTTTCTAAACATTGAAGGGGGAAGGGAGCCAATGACTTAGTTCTACCCTTCACTCCCAGACAAGTCCCTCCATTATTTTATTGTTGGTTGGAAAAATGATCTCCAAATTCCACCTTAAGTTTCATATGCAACAACCCATTTCATTGCCCACAACCCATGTCAATAGGTCACAATGACTTCATGGATGCCTTGTCTCACTTCCAGATGGAATGTTTTCGTGACCTGGCATCCGAGGCTGCCCAGCTACCAGATCTCTTCCTGGAAGATCTTTGGGAAACTGGACAACAAAGGGAGTATTACAGGCACTTGCACCCACCACACTGCAGGCCTATACAAGAGCATGGTCATCTTTTGAAGGCTTTAGAGTCATACATTGTTGCTCTCATAGGCACTCCACTGATGAATCTGATGTTCTAAAATACCTGGTCTTCCTCAAGAGAAAAGCTTGCCCATTAAGACCATGAGCATCCACAGGGCGGCTATCTCCTACTTTAGCAAATGCTTTTGGTTGCCAGAACCCTGTAATACTTTCCATGTGAAAAATTTAATTGTGGTATGGCGCTGCCGCAGGCACCCAGCAGTGCCAGACACCAGAAAAGCCTATTACTCTCGAAACCCTGTGGCTGATTTGCGACAAGTTGCGCAGTGTATGTTGGTCCTCCTTGGAGGTTAAGTTATTCTGAGCTTCTTATTCAGTGGCATTTTTTTGGGCGCTGTTTATCGGCGAGTGCACTGGGGGTGCAGCATCATCGCTCCATGCAGGTCTGTGGTTTAAGGGTCTAAAGTTCCATGAAAACCTCTTGTAACTTAGTATATGCTCTTCCAAAACCAATCAATTACGCAGGGGCACTGTTCTGACTCTGGCCCCCTCCCCACACAGTGGCCCTTTCCCCGTCTGCGATCTAAAAAAAGCAATAATTAAGGATTTCTGGAATTCCCACAAGGAACCCTGGCATGAGAGAGGGACCAACTCCTGGCAGGGGGTGTGGGAGGAGTGAGTGTTTCATGGGTCCACTGGAGATATGGGAATATGCAGGGCACAGGACTCCTATAGCTAAATGTTTCCTTTTTATTTTGCAATATTGAGTTGGTTTAGTGACTTGGCAGGGTGCCTCCATAGACAAATTATTGCAGAAAGCATTTCCTGGGAGTAGATTTGAAAAACCACTGATCTAAGGGATCAGTTTGCAATGTATTTGACCCCTCCACTCAATCACAGTGATGTTCAAAGTGAGACTTATCATCTTGGTTGTCTTATTGGAATCCTCTGAGTTTCAAAGGTTTGTGTAGTTTACTTAACTCCTTCGAGCAGAACTCAGATGTGCTTTGGGCTTATATAGATAGAAATTTCATCCATCACAAGCAAAAAATAAGAAGTGTGATTCTTTCAGAAAGTTTGTAGCTACCAGGTCTCCTGCTGGTTATTGATGCAGAGGGATTACAGGGTATTGGTTTATAGATAGTGGAATCAGTAAATTTAATAAAGTCTCTCCGGTAGTTAATCAAAGTAATTAACACAAGGGTGCAGAGGGGAACAGGAAGCAGTGCAGTTTGGCTGTAGGAAAGCTGGCTGGAAGAGAACTCCTCAGTGCATGATAAACTACTTAATCATTAGCAAAACTTCAAAGCCATAAGTATTTATTTACATTTATTTTCTGGCTGCTTCAAGCTACATCACATAATAAATGTGCTTCCCTAAGGACAGGGATGAACATGTGTTATCATTTGGGACTGTGGTGGGCTTCTACATGAGAACCTTCTAGCCACTGAAGTGTCTTCTCGCTTGTGAACCTGACAATGAAATGGATTAGTTCAGCTAAATGCAGGCTGAATGGAAAGGGGCTAGCTTTGAGCTCACATACATTGCCTAACTACCCCGGGTGAAATTGCTTGTCTGTACCATTCTTTGAAAATTTAGAAAAAAATCACCATACATACCATGCTATTTACCAAAGGGAAATCTTGTAAAGAGTATGGCTAGAGAGTTGAAGGAAAGCATGGTCTAAAAGAAATGACTGCTGTTCAGAATATGTGGAAAAATCTGAAAACACCTTTAAGGAAAAGTCTGCAAACCTTAGAGGAATTTATTTGGATTTGGGCTGCCTCTCCTTGAAGACCTCAAGGTGTTTGAGCTCTTAAACATCACAATTCCAGTGAACCTTGGACTTTTGGCCCATCATTTCCCCATTGCTCCAGGGTAGTGGTGAAGCTGGAACGAAGCACCATTGCTTAAATATCTCATATATTAAGGGCATGGCCATTAACAGCGGTAGTTTTTGACTTTTTGTATCTTCAGTAGACATGGAAACTACTTAGCTTGTTAAACTGAAAGTAGTCTTTTAAAAAGTGGATATATTCTCAGGTTGGATCCTTCTGTTTGCAGGGGGAATTGAGAACTAGTAGAAGCTCCCTGCTGGAGGTTGGTGATGGGACAACAGTTTTAGTCCATTTCCACTTTTCTCTGCAACTGCCAGGGCTCCCTCCCATGCATTTTTGGAGAATCTCCCAGAAGCAAATTCCAGGGCAAAGTAGAAACTGGTGAAAATCACCACCTCACCCATCTGGGTATACCCCTGTATGGTTTTTCTGGAGTTACACAGCACTGGTAGAGCATTCTATAAAATGTGGGGGTTTTTATATCAGTTCCATATTTTATGTTGATGTTATATTACTTGACATCATTTGATAACTGACATGGTTGTGTATAGTATTAAGTACCTGACAGCATTTGCTAGGTGATATGCAGTAGGTTTCACTATTTGACAACTGAAGTGATAGCATTTGGTACTAATAGGTGACATGCTGTAGTGTCAGTATCTGGCATCTAATATGTCATTGTGTGGTGTAAAAAGGTCTTTTTGTATCCATTTGACATGAAACCCAAATTGAACAGTTACATATGGAATGCTGAGATCAAATTTTTATTCTGAGTTCCGAGGCCCATGATTGAATTCAAAATCCAAATCTTGAGTTATGGTTTTTAATAGTTTTTTTAAAAACACACACACACACAAAACAACAACAACCAGATGTTCCCATTTTATATACAGTGGTACCTTGGTTCTTAAACTTAATCCGTTCCAGGAGTCTGTTTGAATCCCGAAACCGTTCAAAAACCAAGACGCGGCTTCTGATTGGTTACAGGACCTTCCTGCACTCAAGTGGAAGCTGTGTTGGACGTTCGGCTTCCGAAAAACATTCGCAAACCAGAACACTTACTTCCGGGTTGTGCCGTTCAGGAGCCGATTAGTTTGACAACTAAGCCATTTGAGAACCATGGTACCACTGTATTTTGCTTCATCATTCTAATAATATTATTAGGTATGTTATGCTACTTATACTATAAGTGAATGAAGGCATTATAATTGGGAGGATTATACTTGTCGTATTTCACTTTTAAAACCTTCTAAAATGGGACGGAGAATTTGAGACTTAGCCCACTTAATGAACGCTTGGTTGGGCTTCAGACACTGATCTCCTTTGCTCAAATCCAATACTTCACTGCTCAGGTTCTAAAAACAGCACAGTTAAGAAGAGTTCAGTCTCAAGCACCTAGTACATTTGATAGACCCTTGTACTCAGGGCTTGCAAATTTACACACAAGAGCACTCTCTTTCACGTACATAACATGTATTTTTTTTACAGATAGGTAGCCGTGTTGGTCTGCCATAGTCAAAACAAAATAAAAAAAATCCTTCCAGTAGCACCTTAAAGACCAACTAAGTTAGTTCTTGGTATGAGCTTTTGTGTGCATGCACACTTCTTCAGATATCTGAAGAAGTGTGCATGCACACGAAAGCTCATACCAAGAACTAACTTAGTTGGTCTTTAAGGTGCTACTGGAAGGAATTTTTTTTATTTTGTTTTGACTATGTATTTTTTTCTTTCTCTTTGGCAAAAATCTACCAAAGAGGTGGTACATTTGGCTTTTCTTGGTTTAAAAACTTTCTTTCTAAACAGCAATATTCATTATTAAAGTGTATCATCATTTATTGAAGCCAGCAGGGAGACATATTTTGAAGACAAATTATGCAGGTAGTAGTATTATTTACATAAGATGCAGGGTTGAGATCCACACTGGGAATGAACAACTTCAGAAGCCTTCCAAATGATTGAGCTATATAACAGAATTTCCATCTCTTTGTAACTACTAGAGATATGGCACATCTTCTCAAAAGTAATAAGAACAAAGTTGATAACGGAACATCTTAACTTTGATAAAATGGGTTAGGAAGCCCGGAGTGCTAGCTCTTTAACAGAAGCATGGAACTGAATTTCAGGAGCTTTTCCTCCACTAGAGTTGAGTATGTAGGATTGTAGTGCACTTTTGTGAGAAGAGTTTTTGAACTCAAGGAAACAAGCAAAAGCATATTAGCAGAAACCTTTTTTTGTTAGATTTCTCCACTCGGCCAATCTCCCATTCTTCAAGCAACAAAGGAATAGCTTCTTATTAGAATTTCACAGCACCATTCCACTGGTTACTGGAATAAATCAAACACAGACTTAAAAGAAAGCCTTATAAAATGTGTACCAGGTCTCCTGTATCATAGTCCTAATTGGGATTTGCCAAGCTTTCTGCTGCACCTCCTACAATAAGCTTGATTCTTCAGGAGTGAGAAGGAGAGGAAGGGGAGTTTAGGAGGACTCAATTTTAGTGTCACCCAGAGCTCATGTAATTTAAGAGGCAAGAAAGATCTCTTTATAATGTATTGTTATATCTGAAATAGAAGATCCATGCAAATAAACGGAACATTTATCCTAGGCACTAAAGAAGCAGCCAGGGACCAACTGTATCACTTTTTTTTTTAAGGATTTGGCATAATGCGTTTCAAAAACAGCAAAGAAAAAAGAGGTACCTTAAGACAAACTATGAAGGTGCTGCTTTGCTGTGTTTGTGTCTTTCTTGTCCACACTCACCAACAAAGAAATGAATTGATAAATAAATAATGAGAGAGAAACTAAAATGCACTAAATATTTACAGCATTTATCCAGCCCAATGTGTTTCTATCACAATCTGTTTCAACAAAAAAATAAAACTCTTACGTTACCTGCGGCTCCAGGTAACACTTCATGTATCTGATGAAGTGGACTATAGTTCACTATATTTGCTATAATAAATATGTCAGTCTTTTAGATGCTACAAGAATCTTCACTATAAATCAGTGCAACACAACCTATTCTTTTAAGGGATGTGCACTGACCACAAGATTCAGTTTTTGGGTCCAAAGCCAATTTTGCTTCAGAAAAATAAGGCATTGTGCCTCCTCCATTCACCATTATGCCTATAATTCCTCGTCCCCTTTCACAGAATTGGATGAAATTAGCACTGGCAGCAGCATATGGATGAGTGAAAACAAAGAGCAGCAAGCAGTTGCATGCCGGAATCCAAGGCTGTGGCTATGGGAGAAGCAAGACTATCTTGAGGTGCTAATGCTATGAACCCCTCCATCATAGACTCAGACTGTTGTTGTTGTTTAGTCGTTTAGTCGTGTCCGACTCTTCGTGACCCCATGGACCAGAGCACGCCAGGCACTTCTGTCTGCCTCCCGCAGTTTGGTCAAACTGCTGGAAGCTTCGAGAACACTGTCCAACCATCTTGTCCTCCATCGTCCCCTTCTCCTTGTGCCCTCCATCTTTCCCAACATCAGGGTCTTTTCCAGGGAGTCTTCTCTTCTCATGAGGTGGCCAAAGTATTGGAGCCTCAGCTTCATGATCTGTCCTTCCAGTGAGCACTCAGGACTGATTTCCTTCAGAATGAATAGGTTTGATCTTCTTGCAGTCCATGGGACTCTCAAGAGTCTCCTCTAGCACCATAATTCAAAAGCATCAATTCTTTGGCGATCAGCCTTCTTTATGGTCCAGCTCTCACTTCCATACATCACTACTGGGAAAACCATAGCTTTAACTATACGGACCTTTGTTGGCAAGGTGCTGCCTTGCCATGGCAAAGGGGCTTGAATAACTCAGAGAAGCTATGAACTATGCCGAGCGGACTCAGACTGTATATATGTGTAAATAGACCATATATCATAAAGACACCACAGTTTCCACACTGTCCATCATTACAAAGGGAACACGAACCCTGGGTAAGTACCTGGAACCCCTTGAATCTCGTACTGCTCAGAGATTGTACTGGTACGCAACGATACCTAAGAAAAATATTTGCTTTCTACAGCTGGAGCACCATGCCACACTCAAGGTCTCGCTTTCTCTCTCGCCAATTCACTTCCTACTTTCAGAATTCTTAAGATAATTTGAATTTTCTAATGAATAAAAAGTAAAGGATGGACAATGCAGGTCTACAGTCTTGTTCTCATGATTTACCATCCAACTGTAATTGGAGAAGCCTCTTCTCCCCATCCAACCTCATAATTAGGCCTGGTAGTACACTGGAAGCTGTGAATAACTAATTCCCTTTTGTAGCCCACTGAAAAACATACCCCGAGGTAATGCTCTTTACTAATTACATACTGTGCTGACCATGTGAGTTGCTGACTATCCTGTGGCAGAATTGTAGAATTCCTACTGCTTTTCTATTTAATTGGAATGGGAAATGGAGAGGCTTATACCCTTTGTATTGTAGAATCATGAAAAGTTTCCCATAGGCTATGTAGTAATTTTAGAAGAATGACAGGGCAGTTTAAATTGGTTTGATGGCTTGTTGCTTTGCTTTTGTAAAACAATTTAATGAGTGCCAAGACTGTGTTCTCTGCAAGCTGATGGTGTCAGTGAGCCATATGATCATTTTTATTTTTAAAAAATATTTATTATTTATACAATTCCATCAGTGTGCTTGACATTTCCCAAGGTCCAAGAGGATAGGTCCCTGCCTCAGAGAGTAACAAACTAAAATTCAATATTGGAAAAACGGCAAAGGGAGGGAAATGAAGGCTTGGGTAACCAGGGAAGCAATATATGTGGTTGTTTCAGTTGAATATGCTTAGGCTTCGTTACAGGCACCCATATTTATCCTTTCATGTGTGACTTTCTGGAAGCAAGATGGGTGGGAATTGTCAGCAAAGGAAAGCTTCGCTGATGAACTGCCATCTTGAATATGCATATAGAAAACAGAATATGAGACACTCTAAGATTGCATACCATGGAAGTTAATTTACTGAATTTCTGTAGAAGTCACATTCATGCAATAAGGAAAAAGGAATAAATATTGCATTTCATTCAAGCATATAGATTTGTAATCAGGTTATTTCTCCATGAATATTCCCCTGCAAGCATTTAATCACGGAGGAATACTTGTGTTGAATTAGTTCTCTCTGTTTTGCAGCTCCTCTTATGCATTTCCTTTTTTGGCCATGCAAATGCACAGACACCTTACTCATGTGGTCATGACCTACAGATCATCTTGTGTAGGTCTTGTGTAAGCCACCCAGAGTGGCTGAGGAAACCCAGCCAGATGGATGGGGTATAAATAATAAATTGTTTTGTTGTTGTTGTTGTTGTTGTTGTTGTTATAGTGTCGCATCATCAAGGATCTCTCCTGGTGGACGGATGATGAATGCTGCTGGCGGCTTAGAGTGCGTTGATGTTTCATCTAGCTCAGCATTATCTACACTGACTGACAGCTCCTAGCTCAAAACACAATGACAGCAGCTCTTCCTTGACAGTAGGGAAAAGAACTTTATTCAGGCTAATGAATACAGGCTTAGCAGCAAGCACAGAATTGAAAAGTGCATGAGCAAGGCAAGAGACAGATTCATAGAATCGTGGAATTGTAAGCACCTAGACAGCAAGCCAAGCTGGTTTGCAGGTCACTTGGTTACAGTTTTCCCCCCTGTGGTGAGATGCATTGCACTTTTATTTAAATTATAGTACTTAATTCTAAATTTGCAAATCTGTGGCCTGTTTTATACTCATTTCCCCTTTTTTGGTAATGCACATAGGGACACCCTACCAATCAGATTGTCAGATACTTTCCCAGAGATCGTGCCTGGGGCTTTAAAATCTACAAGGCATCAAACTGTAGACACTGCCCTCCAATGCCATGCCTCTACAGAATGAATGGCCAAGTTCCGTAGGGGAGGAAATGTGTGTGATGAGAGCAATGGGAAAATGCACTGGGAACAGTTTCATTATCTCTTGTGACACCAGAGCATTTTCAGGTATAAGTGTCATCTCTCAGTGAGGACCTGGTGGCAACTCTACTGTACCAGATGAATTTCATTTCTTATTTTACCTGTATTGGAGTACTTTCTCTCTCCCTCCCCCCCTCTCTCAAAACTGTTATGTGTTTTTTTTACTATTACGTATTTCAGGTTTCTGAACAAAAGTGAGCGTTACTCTGTTTATGAGCACAACTAATTATAAAACGAATGACACTTTAAGTGCTGCAATTATCTCATCACAAAGGAAGAAATTTAGCATTGTTTCACATTGTTTCACAATTCTTTACTGTTGTTTTTATTTTCCCCTACTAGCCATTTATTTTCTTTTTTATTATATCTGTTTCTTTCCTTTTAAAAAAATGCTATAAAAGGTTTTGATCTACTGAGAAATACATTGGAATATTTGTGATTCTGGTAACAACGGAGTTGGAGATGAACAAATTGTATGCCTTTAGGGGAAACTAGACAATAGAGCCAAGCTTGTATCTGCTCCTTCAATCTTGCAGTTCAGAACTGGAATGGAGCCTTAGGGATATAGAATGGATCCGAGCAATATAAAATACTTGGAATGCAACAAACATGAATACTGTGCCCCATGTTTCTCTAACTACTGTTAGCATGTAATTAAGTTTAAATTAAAAAATATGTAAGTGACTCATGTGTCAAACAGTCTTCTGAATGTTACGTTTTGTCTCATTTGTTTTCATCATTATTTCAACAGCAAAACTCTAATTTCTATATTGGGTTTTGAATCCCTAGCCCCTCATCCCTTTCCAAATGTGACATTCTGGCTCCAAGGAATTAGAGCAAGTTCTGTGTGTTTGGGGAGCGATGTGAGGAAAAGGAGTGTGTTTGCTCCTCTCAGAGCTGAGACAGGTAGTAGTCGTGTTTGTCACACAAACCCTGAAACTAACACATGGAAGATTGCATGAAATGGTTGTCACAGATGGAGTTCTCTCCTGGAGAGACCTTTCTTATCAAGTGAGTGAATTAGTTGTCAGGATGGCTTATCTGGTGACAAGTTCATAGCTCGGTGGTCAATCACACCCTCACAGAATTGCCTTTCCCTTCCCTTCCACTTAAATAATCAAAAACCTTCCTCAGGAGAAATACAACTGACTTTTGTAGGACTCTCCCCCCCCCCCCGGGCATGTGATTTGGGAATTATAGAATTATAAAGGACTGCTTTAGATCTTACTGTTCCTCAGTGGCATCATTATCTATGCACTACATGCAAATGACTCTTCGTGGTATGCATATCTTAAAAGAAAAGCAGAAAAAGATCAGGTCTTCATAAACTGGAAAGAGATGCAAGTCTGAGCCAAGGTAAACAATCTCCCATCAGCTTTTGATAGTCCACCATTCAGACAAAGAATTATTTGCAGGCTTTAAAAAAAAAAAAAAGGGATACAACCATAAAAACCACAGAGCTAAAATCTAAGACACACAGTGGTAAAATACAATAAAATACTGAATCACAACACTGAGCAGCATATGTTATGAATCTGAAAAATACTTTAATAATCAGGGGAAGTCTGAGTAAACTAATAAGGTTTGGCACTATAATGAAACCTCAATTCTGTGATATCACAAGATGGTGATCCACTTCCCAGCAGGGCCTCTTCCAATCATCACAGGGGTCAACTGAGCCTATATAGGGGTCCTATATAGGGGTCCTATACTGGACTATGCTATATAAGTTGTCCAGTAGATAGCCTTGTCCCAAGCTGTTTCGAGCTTTATATGACAATAATATGACCTGGTTGCTTTGAGAGAGAATGTTTTCTAAAGAGAATCTCTCAAGCTAGCTTCTTTTCTCCATTCACAGTGGTCTACAGACTGGCACAGATTAAGGAAGTCAATAATTATATTCCAGTTGTGACAAGTGACTGTGAGGTGAAGAGACAACCTCCAGGGTTGCAATTGTTAACAGTTGTTTGCTTTACATCATGAATAAATAGCCAAAGACAAAACAACAACAACCATCCTTTGGTCAGAAACTGTTCTCAGTTGGGTACCTAGTTTAAACCAGAGAACTGAAAAGAAAACAGAGACCTGTTGGTGTGACTTTTTGCATCCCTCCAACAACAGTAGATTACTCCTTACAGCATCTTAACATTAATTCTTTTGTATTAATATTTATGCTGTAATATCTTTTGCCAGTTTTAAAGTTGTTTGCACAGCAATAAAAGGACCCCAGTAGAAGGCAATTTGCAGTATGAAATAATAATGAAAAACAATTAATTCTGCTGCTTAAAGGTTTTGTTGCAATTTAATGATTGAGTTGAAACCAAAAGTTTAATGATTTGTATTATGGTACGCCAAGAGAGTCAGTGAGGTTCAAAGTCCCATTAGCTAAGACATGATGTAAGTTCATTGTCCTAGACACTATAGCAACTCATTCTGAAGGTTGTTGTTTTTTTTTTAAAATTACATTTGAAATGAAATAAAAAAGGAAGTTTTTGAAGGTAAGGAGCTTGAGAGTGTTATGATCTGCATGCAGTTATGTGCAATCATGACAAAAGGCTGCATTCCTGCCACACTGAGCACTGGGCATTTCAAGGTTGCTCCACACAAACTGCTGAAGTGATGCAAGAGCACAACAGAGTTATTAGTAGTTTTGCAGCAGTTTTCTTTGCTATTGACATTGCAGTTAAGGTGGTTCACCCCGCTCTTTGCTGTTGCCCCTTTTCTGGTCTGTTTCCAAGGGCTGAACATTTTGTTTCTCCCATTGGATCTTAGCTTTTGTGTATTCTTCCTGATTGGAACTGGCAACAAGAAGCTCTTTAAACACAGCTCCATCTGTCAGGTCCTACAGGTATGGTGTCATGTTTGATTTTTACATGGTGATTTGTTAGGTAGTCAGTAAGGGCATTACAAATGATCAGCATTCAGATGGTCCGCTTTGCATGAAGCCCTTTGTCAGGACAAATATTTTACCTATTTCCTGGGGGTGGGGGTGGGAGTGGGGTGTCCTAATTCTGCCTTTATGAATGAGGAAACCTCCATGCCCCTTGAAATTAATGCCTGAGATGGTACATTGTATAATGACATCTCTCTCTCTCTCTCTCTCTCTCTCTCTCTCTCTCTCGTTTGTTTATTTAAATGTATGCCCTTCCCTTCAGTCAGGGTGGTTTTTGCGATAAACCACAATGAAATGAGTAGCATATAAATATACACTAAAGCCCACAAATGTATTAAAGTAGCATCTTGAGGGGCTGGGAGCTAGGGGCACTGTCATACAGTGGTTCCGCTCCTTCCTCCTGGGCCGTGTTCAGAAAGTGGTGGTGGGGGATGAGTGTTCAGACCCCTGGGCTCTCACTTGTGGGGTGCCTCAGGGTTCTGTCCTCTCCCCCATGCTTTTCAACATTTACATGCAGCCGCTGGGAGAGATCATCAGGAGGTTTGGGCTGGGTGTTCATCAGTATGCGGATGATACCCAGCTCTACCTCTCCTTTAAATCAGAACCAGTGAAGGCGGTGGAGGTCCTGTGTGAGTGTCTGGAGGCGGTTGGAGGATGGATGGCGGCTAACAGATTGAGGTTGAATCCTGACAAGACAGAAGTGCTGTTTTTGGGGGACAGGAGGCGGGCAGGTGTGGAGAATTCCCTGGTCCTGAATGGGGTAACTGTGCCCCTGAAGGACCAGGTGCGCAGCCTGGGAGTCATTTTGGACTCACAGCTGTCCATGGAGGCACAGATCAAATCTGTGTCCAGGGCAGCTGTTTACCAGCTCCATCTGGTACGTAGGCTGAGACCCTATCTGCCTGTGGACTGTCTCGCCAGAGTGGTGCATGCTCTGGTTATCTCCCGCTTGGACTACTGCAATGCACTCTACGTGGGGCTACCTTTGAAGGTGACTCGGAAACTACAACTAATCCAGAATGCGGCAGCTAGACTGGTGACTGGGAGCGGCCGCCGAGACCATATAACACCGGTCTTGAAAGACCTACATTGGCTCCCAGTATGTTTCCGAGCACAATTCAAAGTGTTGGTGCTGACCTTTAAAGCCCTAAACGGCCTCGGTCCAGTATACCTGAAGGAGCGTCTCCACCCCCATCATTCTGCCCGGACGCTGAGGTCTAGCGCCGAGGGCCTTCTGGCGGTTCCCTCACTGCGAGAAGTAAAGCTACAGGGAACCAGGCAGAGGGCCTTCTCGGTAGTGGCGCCCGCCCTGTGGAACGCCCTTCCAGCAGATGTCAAAGCGATTAACAATTACCTGACATTCAGAAGACATCTTAAGGCAGCCCTGTTCAGGGAAGTTTTTAACGTGTGATATTTTATTGTATTTTTGCTTTCTATGGAAGCCGCCCAGAGTGGCTGGGGAGGCCCAGCCAGATGGGCGGGGTATAAATAATAAATTATTATTATTATTATTATTATTATTATTATTATTATTATTATATAAAAATAATATATAAGCCAGAATTGTCAGGGCTAGGTTGTGGGTACATTCTGGAGAGAGTCATGAAACAGGATCAAAGGGCAACTGTTGTCCAAGAGAAAGCAGAAGATGGGGTTTGAGAATAAGCCAGAAGGACCAAAGGACAAACCGGAAGTTGTTATTATTTATTAGTTTATGTCTAACCTGTCACTTCTCTAAAGATCACAGTTAGAACCAGAGAACAAGACCAGAAACACAAGGCATGGTGCTCAAGCAAGGCTGAGCTGCAACAAGAAGACCTCCCTGCCCAGAAGGATCCAATGGCCAGCCTGGGTGGGCGACGCCAGTTCAGGCCCAGGCCCCATCTGCACTGTACATTTAAAGCACTTATAATACTGCTTTAAACAGTCATGGATTTCCCCAACTGTTCTAGGGGCGCTGCTGCATGAGATGACCTTTTTGTGGTGGTTGTGAAATGCCCTCCTCTCCAAGGTGAATCTGGCTCCATCATTCTGGCAGCTGAATTAATGACTTCATCTTGTCTGGATTTCATCTTCTGCCCACTACCACCTCAAGGCAATGGTCCAGCTCTTTGGCTGCCTCACCTGATTCCATCTCCTACCCACACTCATGCTAAATTGTGAGAGCTGGTCCTGAAACAGGACCATCCCCTGCAGTTGTAGCATTTGTGAGGATGCTGAAACCATGTAGATGAAACTGTCCAACCCAATCAGTATGTGCTTAGCTGCTTCTTATTGAAACCAAGAAAACTTAGAAGTGCCTAACGTCAATTGGATCATAATTGATTGTTTGACTAACCAACCAACCATTTTAACACCAATGTATTGTCCTAGTTTTGGAATTTCGTCTTCAGTACCTTTAACTTTTATCCAACGAAGTGGAGCAGGTTTCAGGTTCTTCACTGTGTCACCATTTAAAACAAATAAGCGGGAAAGGTTGCTTTCATTCCACAGTGACACACTGAAGAGGTTGAGTTGTGTGAGAGAGGGAAAGATGGGAATGAAGCTGACAGTGTTTCATAAGAACCAGTTAGCAGAAGCCAGTGCACAATGTAATATATAATCTTCCTACCACATATTCATCTTGTCAGAAGCTGACACGAAGCCATCATTCTGAAGCCGCTACTTGTGTCTGCTCATACATTACAGCTGCGTGTTATTAAGCTAGTCTTTTCCTTCGGGAAAAAATTACATCAATTCATTTCTGTCCCATACCTTTCACCTCTAAAATCGTTCAATAGCCAAACTAATAAAATAACTTTTCTTGGGCAAAATGAGAGACATTACACTTTTTAAAATTGCCTAGAGATTTTTCATTGGCGTGGGGCTATGCCCCCACCTTGTATTAATAGAAAACTGTGGAAAGCTGAGGTGGAATGACCCCCTTCCCTTCCCTTCCCTCCCCTCCCCTCCCCTCCCCTCCCCTCTTCCTTTCCTTTCCTTTCGTTTCGTTTCGTTTCCTTTCCTCTCCCCTCCCCTCCCCTCCCTTCAGTTTATTTCATTTCTCTCATACCTCTGATAACATAGAAGAGGCAGCTACTATCCCTTGTATGCATTTGGAATAGAATAGAAACCACTAATAATGAAATTACATTCCCTGTGCAGAACTGCATTGCCCAATCCTGTTACATCAAGGAACACAGTGGCCATTTAATAGGTTTTTAAATGGTCATCAGCTTTGGTATGATATGAGGATTTGGCCAGCCAATCTATGGGGATTTCCTTGTATCACATTGATGTCTCCCTAGAAAAGAGACAGGGTGCTTCCACACTAGGCATACGGTGTGGGATTTCCATGCTTCATTCACCTACTTTTAAAGGGGCATCTACATGATGACCATCCAATCATTGTCCATCTCTATTTCTCTCTGTGCTTCTTCGTTCTTTCTCTCACCACGGTGCTGAAGAGATATAAAGTCTTTGCAAGTGTAGATCCATTTAGTGCTACTTTTCTATCTTTCTGACTCTGGGCAACGGGGAATGAAGATGATCTGTAGACCTCCCCTCCACACCCATAGCAGGATCCAGTGCTGCCCTCCCAGAATTTTCATGCCGCTATAAATAGTTGGTGTCACCTTAAAGACTTACATTTATTTTTGACCACACTGTCATATGGAGTTGTTTTCAGTTGGCAGATTATATATCCATTGCTACAGATTATCTATTTTACAGCTTAATCATGCGGAGGGGGGACTACTACTGACTCCACTCATTGGATATCTCTGTACAGTGGCACCTCGGTTACATACGCTTCAGGTTACAGACTCCGCTAACCCAGAAATAGTGCTTCAGGTTAAGAACTTTGCTTCAGGATGAGAACACAAATCATGTCCAGTGGTGTGGCAGGAGCAGGAGGCCCCATTAGCTAAAGTGGTGCTTCAGGTTAAGCACAGTTTCAGGTTAAGTACGGACCTCCGGAACAAATTAAGTACTTAACCCGAGGTACCACTGTATCGACTTGGATGTTTTAAAGGGAAACCCTACAGAGAATCATACAATTGTAGAGTTGGAAGGGATCCTGAGGATCATCTAGTCCAACCCCCTACAATACAGGAATATGCTGCTGTCTCATACATGGATTGAACTTTCAACCGTGGCATTCTCAGCACCATGCTCTAACCAACTGAGCTATTCAGGCTGAAACATGGCAGTAGCTTCTCAATTATAGGCTTCCACATTCCTTGTAATTGCATGGATTCCCACCCAGTGATTGATGCATGTGTGTGTGTGTGTGGGGGGGGTTGTCTGTGAAACTGATGTGTAAATAGCAAGGCCAAAGGACTGTGAAAAGCAGTGTATCTGTACCATTAGTATGAAAAGCACCAAACATCAAAGAATCTTGGATTAGATTTCCATACCCTCTCACTATACACTAGTTTCTCTACACACACAAAGCAGATAATCTTCAATCCAGTAAATCAGGAATGGGGAATCTCAGACCTGGGCCAAATGCAACCCTTCAGGTCTTTGGATCCAGCTCTTGGAAGTCTCCCCAGGCCATGCCCCCTCTCCCTAGACCACGCCCCTCCCTGGGCTTGCTTTGCACCCTGAGTGTTTCTGCCTGGCTGGAATGTGCCTTTGAACTCTGGAAATCCCTCATACTTTTCTGCATGGAGGATAGAGGGGGGCAGGCGGGCTATATAGGAGTGTGTAGAAACTAGCCTACCATACATTTACAGTGGTACCTTGGGTTAAGTACTTAATTCGTTCCGGAGGTCCGTTCTTAACCTGAAACTGTTCTTAACCTGAAGCACCACTTTAACTAATGGGGCCTCCTGCTGCTGCCGCACCGCTGGAGCACAATTTCTGTTCTCATCCTGAAGCAAAGTTCTTAACCTGAAGCACTATTTCTGGGTTAGCGGAGTCTGTAACCTGAAGCGTATGTAACCTGAAGTGTATGTAACCCGAGGTACCCCTGTACATTTATTGATCCTCCTGCTTTTGCTTCTATCCACCTCTCACTCCACTTCAGGCATGTGGCTCTTGGAAGTTAGTCCAGAAGAGAATGCAGCACCTGGATTGAAAAATGTTCCTCACCCCTGCAGATGGAACCAGTCACCAGATCATAAGTTGTTTTGTCACAAGACTATGGAGTGCTGTTGCATTTGAGAGGGGGACCTGGTGCCTTTACAAGAAACTGTGGTGACAAGAGGAGGCATAATGGCTATTATCTCAGTATTTTGGAGGTGTGCAGCAGTGGGAAGGCAACTGGTGGATGGCAACTCACTAATGCCATGCTCCGCACCCATGTAGGGCGCTGCTAACTATTCAGCATCCCATTTAGACAATCTTGGGGATTAGCCAAAGGTCTGTTTCCACCATCTGAATGATCATCTATTGGGGGAAAAACAGCCAATTTGTACTGTTTTTGACTACAAAGGTCAAATCAATTTAGCTGTGGAATGTACAAGCACATTTTATTTTAAGAAAAGGATATGTGAAAGCAGCCATTAGAACAGCCTTTTGCAAGTCTTCCCACAGCCTTGTGACAAATTTCTCAGCAGGAATAATGTGTTCCGAAAGACATTTGAAAACATTTCATGGGCCTAAGGTTGCTTCATTAAAATTCCAGCAGTAAGAGCTACAATTGAGCTAGTGTGTTTGCTTTATGAAATGTAATGTAGCTGGAGTGTTGCAAAATTAGGCACATCTATTTGCTTTCCATGGAGAGATCATGTTCTGAAATAAGGGATAATCCTTAAAATAAAGAGCTGTGTAGTAACCCTTCCAAGGCATCTAACCAAATGATGGCTCTGATATGAAATTGCAGCATAAAATCAGCTATATTTCAAATGTCAGAATCTATACACTGCAGTTATGGATGGATGCAATACCATTTTAGACAGTTTCTTAAGGCTGCAATCTGACCTATCCTTACTTAGGAGTAAGTTACATTGAATTCAGCAGGACTTCTTTTTAGGTAGACTTGCATAGGCTTGCACTGCATATGCTGGAAAGAGGGAAATATACAATATACCTGAGTTTTGATGAGGATGAAATTCCTTCATCCTACTTGATAATGCCAGATGGAATGAAAGACATCTATGAAACCGATGATAAAAGCACAAAGAACTTTTCTTTTTAATACAGAAGGAACGCATAAAAATCTTCAGTGCAAGATGAAAAAATCACTTAACAAAATCTTATGTGACTTTCTCTATTCCAGATGGAGACCTAAAGTTCAAAAGTCTGTACCATCTATTGCTGCAGTGTGATTTTTGTCAGAAAAAAAGATGATTCTCTGCTCCATATCCATTTGATAAATGAGATTTTTCTTTTAATACAGGATAAATCAAGTTAATTCATACCTGCCTAAGAAAGCTATTAAGAAACGTATCGAAATGTAATGACAGGTTTCCCATAAAGCATTTGATTACACCAATTTTAACTTTTGAAAATGTTGGAAGGCTTGGCAGTGATTACTTTCCAGGGGAGTTACTGACTTTTAAAATCGAGAGGCCACAGAGCCCAAGCTGCTGTTCAAAGGCAGACCATCCATGGGACCCATACAGAGCTGCCTATGCAGCACTGTGGGTCCCCAAAATGTCCCTGACTGCAAAACTCTAGCATTATTTAATAGACTTCCATTCAATAGTCTAAGGACCACATTCCCTTCTGGCTAACTTTTGGGGGAGGTGATAGGCCAGTGGGCAGAGCAATGAATGTAAATTTTACATTTGCACAGTTAACCAATTTCTAGAAACACACACACACTCTTCTCTCTATCCTCCACCCAGGCAACCAAGAGGAATCATCAGAGTTTAAGGACACTAAATACTTGGTAGTTGGATGTATGTGTGTGAGGCCTGCCAGGGACTATCACCTGGGGAGAGTCCTGAAGGCTAGACAGAGATGGCTGGAGGACCTCAGCCACCCCTGATGCATGTAATCACACATGAATCACAGCTGCAACTTCACTCATTGGCTAATAGCACTGAATGGAGAGAGAGGACTCATTTCTCACAAAGCAAATGGCTCGAATGTTGCCTGCACATTTTGCTTTGTAGCTCTAATTCTTTGCATTGGTATCTTTGTGTTTCTGGGCCCCTAGCTGGTTCTGGGCCTGCTACAGCAGCAACCCTATTACCTTCCTCTTGGTGGGTCTGGTCAAATGTGCTTCTTGGGGGAGGTTTGGAACCAGCTGCAGAAAAGTCTCTGTCCCTGGTGCTGGCTAATCTTACCACTTCTAGTGGGTAAGAAGCAAGGCTCAGCGCCTCAGGCTTGTGCATGTGTTATGGAGGCAATGTCAGCTTTCTCCAGGTCAGGCCACAAATGGTGCACCAGCTAAAGATGGTAAACAGCACTACTCGGACAATGTCCCTACCAGAGAGGAATGGCAAACTAAGCTGTTGGAGTATGCTGAGATGGCAAAACTGACCAGGAAGCTCAGGAACCAAGAAGACCAGAACTTTAATAAAGAATGGGGAAAATTTATAATTTATCTGGGAGACCACAGATGAAAACATTAGCAGAATTGAAATAACACTTGTAATGTAGCAAATATTGTGGACAAAATGAAGAGACATAAAATATGGATTACTGAATAGTATGCAGTTGAAAAGGTTGACAATAAGACCCATGGAGGGGAAGGGGGGAAGTCCAGAGATTGAGAGAAATCTTTAAATGTGGAAATGTATTTTGTGTTGTTATAATCCTATACTTGTAAAATCAAATAAAATTATTTTCAAAAAAGAAAAAAAGAAAAAAAGCACGACTCAAGCCAATAAACAGAGCTTACACTGGAATACAAAACACACTTCAGGGTTACTAGTCCAAGGGTAAAAACATTATTCTGGACCATGAATTTGGAAGGAATTCAGAGCCAACAAAACTCATCCAGATTTTATTGTACACTGCTTAGATATGCCAGTTTAAAGTAGTATATAAGTTAATTAAACCCTAATCATAACTGAATGTTGACTGCAGAGCCTTTAGCAGCCATTTCCCCAAAGATAATATTTAGAAAATAATACATCCATGCCATCTAGGTAAGACTTAGGTGTGTGTGTGTGTGTGTGTGTGTGTGTGTGTGTGTGTGTGTTTTAAAGCCCTGCTCAGAGTGTCAGAGTTACCACAAAAGTGCTGGTTTTTTTGAGACAGGATGCAACAATTAATGGCACTTGGCAAACTAATTTGGTTTAAACAGGCAACCACCCAAATTTAAAATGAGCTACAAAGCTGGAGGGCAAAACAAAGCCCGGCCACTTTTTATTCTTCCTAATAGTTCCTTCTGGAAGGGTGGGCTCTGGGCTTTGATGTAGTGCTGCACATTTCCACTTCCATCGGATAGAGACATCTTTTCCAATCAAATCCTTCACTTAGCAATTCTTCCTCTCCGGCAGTCTATTTGATTAAAAGGCTGCAAAACTTGGCATACATTGTAAAATATTCAGAAGGCCGAGGGAATCCATAAGCAACCATAAAAGCACAATTAGGTAGATCTAAGGCTAGTACTACACAATATGTTACCCCTAGTGTTTGTGGGTGCAAGGCACTGTTGAAAAGTCTGACAACATCCCAATTATAAATTATGTATTCAGGGCAAAATTGAGCCATTTTTAATTCCCTGGGAGCTATAGCATGACATCTGAGTTAGTCTAGAATAAATAGATGGCTGAATTCCTTATACCTCCTGAATTCCTTATACAGCAGCAGTCTACAGAAAGAAAGAGTCTGGTAAGACTGCTTATTGAAAGGATTAAAAAAAAAAAAGTTTATTACTCATGGAAAACAAGCCAAGGTTTTATATGTGGCCAAGACTAAGCCTAGAAGTTAACACCATTACATGTTAACTCATGCTGATACCAACAGAACTTGGTGCAGAAGTCTGAAAGGAAGTGATCTACTGACAGGAGTGTTGTTGTTGTTGTTTAGTCGTTTAGTCGTGTCCGACTCTTCGTGACCCCATGGACCAGAGCACGCCAGGCACTTCTGTCTTCCACTGCCTCCCGCAGTTTGGTCAAACTCATGCTGGTAGCTTCTAGAACACTATCCAACCATCTTGTCCTCTGCCGTCCCCTTCTCCTTGTGCCCTCCATCTTTCCCAACATCAGGGTCTTTTCCAGGGAGTCTTCTCTTCTCATGAGGTGGCCAAAGTATTGGAGCCTCAGCTTCACGATCTGTCCTTCCAGTGAGCACTCAGGGCTGATTTCCTTCAGAATGGATAGGTTTGATCTGCTTGCAGTCCATGGGACTCTCAAGAGTCTCCTCCAGCACCATAATTCAAAAGCATCAATTCTTCAGCGATCAGCCTTCTTTATGGTCCAGCTTTCACTTCCATACATCACTACTGGGAAAACCATAGCTTTTACTTTTACTGACAGGAGTGAGCCAGCAGTAAATCATACTGAGCAAGTTGGAGTTAACTCTTTATTAGCAAAACCAGGATCTGCACAGGAGTATCAGGCCTAAGGATCACAGCAACTCAGAGACCTTACCCCTAAATAAAGACACACTTGACTCAAATTTTAGTTTGGTTTTTGGCAGAATTTAGGCCACAACTTTATTGATTACAAAAGGTAAGTGGTTGCACAGGCTCTGGTTTGACTAGCTCCCTGCACCCTTGCAGGCAGCACTGACCCAGGGCACCAGCATAGGTTAACCAAGAGTGAACACCTGGGTAGGTGAAAAGCTGGGAACAGACTATGTTCACCACCCAGATACCCTTCTGGACTCAGGCACAGGCACAACCCCCTCTTTGGCATTGACCAAACCAGTTGAGTCCTTGGATTCCTTTAACAGAATACCCTTCACATAGGGATGGCGAGACCATTCTCCCATCCCTATCACCTGAACCAGTGCCTATCCGCCACATGAGTACCCGCGCTCGCCACCAACCACTCACACCTGTAACCAATCCCTTAACCCCACTGACACTGAGGTCAGCCACAAATCATTCCCAATTACAGAAAGATGAACCCCATCAAGCTTGTAAGCAGGGTAGAAACTTACTCCAAATTTGGAAGCTCCTAGGTCTGAAGGTGACCTATTGTGTAGCAGCCTTAGCAGTGAAATGGTTAATTCAAAATTGACGACCCCAATCAGTAACCATGTTCAAGAAATTTGGACTCCTTTTCTGTATAATGATTCACTGATCTAATATGTCTATTGTGTCAGCTGGCTGGACTGAAAGTTGAAAATGAAGCGTGTTATTCCTCTAATTGAACATTACTTCAAGGCCATGATAATAAAGCCTGGACGTAATGCACTTGTACATCCCCATTACGCTCTGTGTTGTTTCTTGTAGTGTGCCATTCAAATGCATTAAAATGTTCATGGGGATCATTCCCAGCAATATTTTTCATACCTTTATCCCTGACCTCCTGGAGTCGATAGATGTTCTTACATCCATATTCCTATTTGAAAGCAACCTGTACGGTGTGTCCAAGGTGGATTTTTAAATAGAATGTGTTATTTTATTAACACCCCAGTACTAAATGCATTCTGCAAAGGAAGCAAATGCATAATATTAAAAAGAATTTGCTTCATATATATCACTAACAGGCACTCAGGTAGGCATAGCTAAGATCTATCAGACATCACTAGGAGACAAAGGGACAAATTCTGGGAAGGTCTAGTGGGCTTTTAATAGTTGAAGAGTGAGGCAATACTTTGGGGTGTCATAGGATGTGAGGATAGAAGAAAAAAGTTTGGTAAGTTCTAATGCAGCATTTGCAGATGTTTGGCAGCAGGACCTCTCCTTCCTTTCGTCCCCCGTGTCACTAGCTGTGTGCCACCCAAATCTGACAGGGCAGGAGTTGTGGGTCTCTTGAGAGCAGATTTGGGGTGTGAGGGGATGCTAGAGGGGAAGAAGGGAAACCTGAGGTCCTATGGCAGATGTACAAGTGAATTTCCATTGCAGAAGCAGGAGCATGTAACCATCAACTCCCCACCTTGCTGTGTCCTTTCTAAATGATGAGCCCTCAAGTGGTAAGAAATAAGGGTGGCGCTGTGGGTTGAACCACAGAGCCTAGAACTTGCTTATCAGAAGGTCGGCAGTTTGAATCCCCACGACGGGATGAGCTCCCATTGCTCGGTCCCTGCTCCTGCCAATCTAGCAGTTCAAAAGCACGTCAAAGTGCAAGTAGATAAATAGGTATCGCTCTGGCAGGAAGGTAAACGGCGTTTCCGTGTGCTGCTCTGGTTCGCCAGAAGCGGCTTAGTCATGCTGGCCACATGACTGGAAGCTGTATGCCGGCTCCCTTGGCCAGTAAAGTGACATGAGCGCCACAACCCCAGAGTCGGACTGGACCTAATGGTCAGGGGTCCCTTTGCCTTTACCTTTAAATCACTTGGGGGTACCTTTTGGTTTTATGAAGCAATATATAAATATATATATATATATATTAAAAACTGAACTAACTGAGCTTGCCTTATCGTTAGCTCCAGCAGAAGGCTTCTTTTCCAAGCCTCACTGTGGTATGAGGAGTTTGGTGTGTGTGTGTGTGTGTGTGTGTGTGTGTGTGTAGAAAAGCTTGCTCTGTGGGGGTTGTTAATTCTTCCTTGCTCAGTTGCAAGCTCCCTGAAAATGTCCCCTGCGCTGCAAACATGTTTGGGAAAAGTATTCCGACAAAATACTTTTTCCAAGACTAATTATAGCAGGGGAGGGAAGTGATGAGGAGGAAATGCTATGGGTCATCTGGCTCATGGGCTGGTTGTTCCCAACCCCTTCCTTATACAGTCCTATTTCATTTTATTCCATTTCTACTGCTCTAGGTTGCAGAATCACCCAAATCACCTAGCATAGATTCCCAACCCCTTCCTTATACAGTCCTATTTCATTTTATTCCATTTCTACTGCTCTAGGTTGCAGAATCACCCAAATCACCTAGCATAGATTCACTATGCTTCTCTGCACTTCTACCGCTTTGCAATGCTGACGTGATGTTATTCATAAATGTTATCAACATGTTTTTGTTCCATCCCCAAGGTCATTAATGAAGGTATTGAACAAAATTGGTCTCAAGTCTGACTTCTGAGGCCTATTCTCTGCATCTCAAAAGACCCATTGCTTCTTCTCTTTTAATAGTTCCTTGAAGAAAGAAGAAAAAGAAAATCACAATATCACAGACCTGGAGGGCAGAAAGAAGAAAATCTGAAGCTTGTCTTCTAGACCTACAGCTTCTCTCTCTCACTCACTCACACACACACACACACACACAGCTACTTTTTCTGATATGCAGATTTGTCTCTATATTAGAATTTTTTAAAATAAAAATTATGTATATATAAAAGAAGGAGAAAGATGACACGCAGCGCCTTGCTGTATGCAGCAAGATAGACAGATGAGGACTGGCTGGGAGCAGACTGTTGTTGGTAGGGCAGTTCCCCATTGACCCATATGGACTGCTGCCCACTGCAAGTAAGACAGTGCATGTGTGCATGCCTTATAGCTGTGATCAATGGGGTTGTTGTGGGTGATACAATACCTGAAGTGGTAGAAATCAAATTTCGTGGTCTGGATCTCCTGTAATTCTCTGATGCTATGTTTGAGGTTTCTCCACTGGTGGAGAAAAACAGCAGGTGAGATCTATTGCCTTCATGCCCTGCTAATGGGTAGGTCACTATGGGAAGCAAGATGGATGGACCTTTGGTATGAGCCTCCATTATGTTCTCACAGTTCTTCTAGGAAGTGCAAAATCAGGACATATGTGGAATAGCATTCTTCCCTTGTGATCCCCTGATATTTGGAGACACAGTGCCTCTGATATGGGGGGAGGGGGGTCCTAATGATAAAAACGTTGGGGGATCTCTCACAGCTTTCTGCAGCAAGCACTAATACCTACAGTACTTATGCCACTAGGATATATGTATAGTATTTTTGTTGTTGTTGTTGCCCTCCGTGGTCTCTGGCATTGCAGTTGTCTTGTGGAAAGCTAGAATACATTAGCTTATCTGTTACAGCTGTTTTGGGGGAGGTGTTCTACCTTAGAGATGAAAGTTAACTTTCAACTATTTTCTGGCTCTGCAATGAAACAATTCTACATGTTAAGGAGATGGCACTGTCAGCTTTCATGTCAAACACATTTTCCTAGGAATACATTACTGTTTGACAGGCCAAAAGAATGTCGTTGATTCTGACAGACATTTTTATTTTCAAAAGGGTAGTCTGACATCGGCAATGTGTATTTCAGTTAGGCCTAATAGGAGAGTGGTGTGTGATGTGAACATATACTGATTACAAAAAGTTGTGTCGATAAAAACACACAAAATTGCCCAATTTCACCCAATCTTCTCTCCTGTATCTGTAATATGAAGTATCAAAACACAACAGTATCTCTTGGTGGGGAAATTAGATATCATATTTGAAAGCAGGCATAATTCTTTAGCTGCCTTGAGGGTGCAGAGGAAGGGGGAAAGTTTGACATTGGCAAATAGGTGTTTATGCGTTATTGAGCAGACAACATTTTCTCCTGTCATATTGCACGGGAAGATTACAGCCGCCTTTTAGTCAGTGGGGCTGGAAGATGAAGAGACATAATGATTCCATTCTTACTGCGAGGATCAAGCTGATAATGTCCAGCCGAAGGAGTTCTTCCATAAATCAGTGCCATTAATTTTTCAGTGCTACAAACCTCAAGCTGATCACTGATAAGGGAATGCTGTGATTTCCACATTGCATATGCTTTCTATCGCCATATGGAAATATTAGGACATAATATAGGTGCCCTGATAGCTCACTAAGGAAACTGCTGTGATTTGACTTCAGAAAATTGTTTCCAAAGTTTTCCAAAGGGGCAGAATGCCCAATAAATGCCAGCTCCCCAAATGTCACAATGTTTTGTCCTTTTTAAAAGAATGAATGAAATGGAAACGTTCTTGCAGGAGGGGCGTTCAGAGCAGAGTAATGGCAAGAGAAACAATGTGGAACCTATCATTGCCTAATTTTTCATTCTTCTTCTGTTCCCCCAACCCAAGCTGCTTTTCTTCCCAAATTCTTGTTTGCAAACTTATGTTTCCAATACCACGGAGGGGGTGGAGAGTAATGGAGGGCTGTTTGAAATATGTAAATTCTCCCTCCCCACAAAAAATACTATTTGGGCTTGTTGACTTAAATTCAGCTAATTTGAGTTAGGGATTCAAAATGTGCTCAGAGATGCCAGGCTCACCAACCACAAGGCTGATGGGCTGATGGGGAATGATGCCACTGCTGGTCCTCCTTGGTGGGCTGTTAAGGTACATGTACAATGAGAAGAAAAGTACAGCATGAGTGGACACAGGCTGTGGTCGTACATGGACAAACCTCTAGTTATCCAAGTTGTTTAAGAGAAAAGCCCATTCTGTAGTATCCAGCTCAGGAGATTTCAAAGAAGGAATACAGTGGTACCTTGGGTTACAGACACTTCAGGTTATAGACACTTCAGGTTACAGACTCCGCTAACCCAGAAATAGTACCTCGGCTTAAGAACTTTGCTTCAGGATGAGAACAGAAATTGCGTGGCGGCGGCAGCGGGAGGTTCCATTAGCTAAAGTGGTACCTCAGGTTAAGAACAGTTTCAGGTTAAGAATGGACCTCCAGAACAAATTAAGTTCTTAACCCGAGGTACCACTGTAATTACTGTGAGAAAATAATGTGGTCATTACAGTTTTCGTTTTGGACTACACTTCTCACCATCTCTGACTATTGGCCATGTTGCCTGGGAGTGACAGGAGATAGAGTCCAACAACATCTGGAGATGCACCAGGTTGGGGAAATCTGCTTTAAAGCAGAGATTTAGAATTGTGCTATCCTTTAAAAAAAAAAAAGCAGAAAAAGTGGGCGTAGTTGGAAAGGGAGTGACTCCAGTTCCTAACAATCAAATTGAGAAATCCTGCTCTGGCACATCTCACTTCATCTCATTAAAGCTGTGAATTCATAAAACCAGAGGATCTGCAGAAGTTTCTGTTTGCCCATCAGTATTTAAATTTACATAAAAATCTGTTTGAGGTTCTCTTGTTCATTATTTATCTGACAACATAACATTTCCCAGAACTCCCACAAAGCATCAGTTGCCTTGACCTTCACCAGAAATTTCTTCTCTTTAGTCATATCTCACTGGCCTTGTTAAGACTGTGGCTTATGGTTGCTTTTTCATTATTAAATGCATAGCAAAATATGTTAAAAGGCTGGCTTCCTCCACCCACTGTCCCTGCAAAGCAAAATACTGTCTTCTCCTCTCTCTCTTCCTCTCTCTCTCTCTCTCTCTCTCTCTCTCTCTCTCTCAGATGCTGTGTGAAGGAATGGGAAAGCTCTTTTACTTCCCTTTCTTTTGCATTTTCATGCACAGTATTTTATCAGTCACTTCACAAGTTTATAAATATAAATTGAACCAAGCAAGGTTAAACCATTTTCTCTGGGTAAGGCCAAGGCTTTCTCAATCAAAGCTGTGCTGAGGTAGATTTCCATCTTGTATGAGTGCCCTTTTGCTGCCGTACATCCCTTATCAAATTTCTGAAACTGACAAAGTCTGAATCTGCTCTTTTATTAGAAAAATACAAGTGATTTCTGACTGCTAATATGCTGTTGATTTCAAATTATTTGGATGCAGTGCTGGGTTAAAGCTCATTGGATTCTTATATCACCCTAACTCACAGAAGGGTGTGTTTGTGTGCAGAAACAATTTTTGATGACTCTCTTTCCCCGTTCTGGTGCCCCTCCAGACAGAGATGGCCAAATCTGTCAATTTCAGTTTCTCTGAGTTGCTTGTTTTTTCAGCCTTTAAGTTCAGTTCCCTGCATTTCCACATCAATTTGTGATTTTTAAAGTATTCATGAAAATTATGCAGCATTTTAGTCTCCTAATATGTTGAACAGGGAGCAAACCAGCAATAAATCACATTGAATAAGTGAAGTTAACTCTTTATTACCACGAACAGAATCTGCTCAGGAGTGCCAGGCCTAATGAGCACAGCAACTCTTGTTTGGTAAGTCTTGCCCCTATGAGGCAGTTGTGGAGACTAAAGGTCTTCCCCCAGGTACCTAAGTCTCCTCCTTTCCTGGGTTTCCCCCAAGCAATCTGAGATTGTATTGGTGTGCCTGTCTTTGCTCCTCCTGCTTCATGCCTCTCTTGGGCCTGGGAGACCAAGAGACAAGGGAAAGTTTGTTGCAGCAGGAGGTGAGCCCCATGCTTCTTCACCAGCATGACTCATCTCCACCTCTTGGCCTCCCTTCTCTCCTGCTTCAGCTTCAGCTTCTTTTTCTGCACTTCCCTCTGCCATAGACTCTCCCTGCTCATTAGGTGTTGTTGCCTATTCAGCTTTTGCCACCTCCTTCTCCCAGATGTGTGCATGCAACCCCCCCTTTATGCATACTTTCTTCACACTTACATTATCCATAGGTGTCAAAGAGGCTTACATGCGCATTGTCGTGTGCAGGATTGTCACATATAAAGATCAGTACATTGTAGCTGTATACATCTTAACTTTTACTGTACTATAGACAGCATCAAGTTAATTTATAGTATGGCCATATAGCTTTCTCATCCTTAATGAATTAGGTATTTGGTATCATCCTGACCTAAAACTGCCATAAATTAGGGGATTCAGCTGACTGTGATGGCTGTTTTTGTGTTCTATTCCTATCAGAAGGCAATTATATTTTGTGCAGACGTTATCTCCCCTGTTTAATGGGGCATGTAAAATATGTCTTGCAGTTTGTCCTTTATTAATACTGTATATAAGAGAGCAGTCTAAGTGGGATGTCTTGCATATTAGTGTGCTGAGGAATAGTATAAACTGAGTTTAACTTTTCTAGGTCAAAGAGCATGAAATAAGTACAGTGTTTATTACTACTACTACTACTATTATCATTATTATTTGAATGTCCAGTAACAAATTCTGTTTGTACCATTTCAGGTGATGATTTGGGTGAAGTCAGTGGGAAAAACTGGTCAACCCCCCTGGGACAAACCAGGGACCATCCCTTCCCCAGATCTGGTACCAAATTAGTCTGGGGTAGGATTAACATTAAAAAAAAAAAAATCAATTAAGCATATGGTCAGGAGAAGATGGGTGCCTTCTTCCCCTCCACTCCCTACTGAGAACAGAGGGATCAGTTCTGTGGGGTGCTCTTTTGCAAGCATTTCCCATGCAGGAAAAGATCGATTCCTCCACTGATGGAGTCATCAGTCTTACTTCAGGGATGGGCTTCAGGCAGGAAGGAGAGTCAGGCAGTGAGCGCCTACCTTTTCCTGGGAAGACACAGTTAGCAGTTAGGATAGACCCCAGCCTCTGGAACACCACAGTCTGCTCTGTACGTCATTCTGAGGAATTGGAACCCTGAGTAAGTGTCTGGGATATGGTTACCAGACATCCCCATTTCCCGGGGACAGTCCCCGGATTTACAAATCCGTCACCAGAATGTCCCCAGATTTCATTTAATGTCCCTGGATTTATATTTTAAGTGTTGTAGATTGATTAGTAGGGAAAGAATGTTGTGTGATTGGTTCAACAGCACAAGACACATCATATGGCGCCATGGCAGCGAGCAGCTCCTGAAGCCAGCCAGAGCCAACTGCGCTACCAGGCTGGCTCTGGGCTGCTGAGACTGCCACTACTGCTGCCACTGCCCAGGGGAAACCAGGGACACCCGGCGCATCAACTCGGGGAAATGCTGCCCCCCTCCCCCGTGACCCAAATCGAGCCAGGAGCAAGAGTACCTGGCCACCTGGCCGACTGCCCAGCGGTGCTCCAGGGCCAGTAAAAACCCTGGAGCTGATGCAGGGAGAAGGAGGAGAGGAGAAGGAGAAGGAAGAGAGAGAAAGAAGAAGGAGAAAAAAGAAGGGAGCCCCAACCTTGCCACACTGCTGGTGCCACTGCCGCTGAGGAAGAGAGGTGGGAGAGCAGCGGGAGGGAAAGGACGCATGGCCGAGCCCAAGCCCAAGCCGAGCCTACTCCACGGCGGATAGCGCTCCAAGAGACCAGGCCTGGGCCCAAGGAAGGCTGAGTGACAGAGGAGACCACTGAAAAGAAGATATTACTTCTTAATTTTTTTAAAGAATAATTTTAAAAAAATAACTCCCCCCTCTTTTCAAAAAAAAAAAGTGTACTTGGATTCTTTGAAAAAAATCTGGTAACCTTAGCCTGGGACCCCTGGAATCTTGCACCGCTCGGAGATTGGGGTGTTGTGAAACAATAGGAAAGTAACATATACCATCAGATTATTAGTCCATTACTACTTCATTGGTGCTGCTCAAAGGGTTGGTCCATGAGCCACCAGCTGCCAGTCCACAGAAACTACACTATAGCCCAAGCTGGGTGGGATGCTTCTGGTGCCTGGCACACTGCAAGGACAAAAATGGCTGTTCCACCAGATTACAAAATTTGAGATGAACTGGTCTATACCTAGGGATTGTATCTGGGAACTTTTGCAGGCAGAACAGATGCCCCACTACTGAGCATGTTACTTTCTAGCCAAATCAACAAGACTTAAAGGAGCCCAACTAACGGAGATTTAAAAAACTTCCTGCTGCTTTGCACTTTCCCCCCTTTGAAAGCTTTTATACAATATAAAGTTTCCAGGACTGATGATTCATTGGAAACCCGATAATTTTTAAAAAGGCACATTTTCTTCCACTGAGAAATCCCTCTTTAGAAATAGTTTTTTCTTCTTTGAGAAAATCATTGAGGGATTGATCCCTCTAAGCACGGCTGCTGTTGGGCCAGTTGAAATGAAGGAAGCATGTGCCTCAGAAGTGTTTGTTGGATGTTGCCATTTTTGGACAAAATTTTAATGGGCTTGGTGATCACTTAGTTTTGGCTCTAGAGGTAACAACAGTGTAACTCTGGGTCTTTCTTTAGATGTCACACATTACAGCTTTTTCACAGGCATTCCCCATGTGCTGCAAACACCACATCCTTGTCATAAGCCGAGCTAGATATTAATTAAATGCCATTCAAATGACAAAGCTTGTCTAGTCAGGAGCCACAAACAGCCTTGTGTCCATTGCCTATGGAGAAAGCGGTAGCGATCAATCATTTTATATGTCATACTGATGGTAATTGTTGAAAGGGGAAAGGTCTGTTTAAAGAACCACTGAAAAAAGAGTTAGCAATAATACTTTATCCTTTAAGCCTGTGTCCAGAAGGATTTGTAAAACCAAACCAATTCACCTTTAATGATTCCAGTAGAAGGCTTTGTGGTCCAGTGTTGTTTCCTGAACTGTATATTGACCCACAGAACCACTTTCTTCCTCACTTTGAAGGTCACTGGGGTGGGGTGGGGGAAACCACCCTAATATTGGAGAGAATTATAGCAATGGGAATTCATCCTTCACATCTCTGCTGTCTCAGCAAGTAGGAGAGGAATCCTTAACCCACAATGGGGTTTACTTCTTGACCTCCTTTACTTCTAAGAGGATGGGTATAGGATTCTTCTGGGCAGGGATATGAAGGATAGATTCCCCCCCCCCAGTCACCTGACAGTGTGGCTGTGTTGTGAGCAAACTTCAGAATTTGGTGGCTCAAAAATGACTCTTAGCAGGATTGGAGCCTACCAGTAACAAAAGCTACCAGATATATGAAGGGTTAATGGCAAAGCACAAGTATTTCTCATGAGAAGTATGTCTGTGCCACAAATCTTCTGAGGAAGGACCTGGTCACACTGAATAACAAGACAAAAATGAAGTGGTGATGCAGGTTTGAGGAACCTCAAAACCATGTCCCCCCTGCACAGCCTCTTTGTTCTTCCCTTGGAAGTTTCCTCACACCACAGCTTTCACTGGGCCTGCTTCGCACCCTGAGTGCTTTTGCCTGGCTGGAATGTGTTCCTGAACGCCAGATAATGTCTCTTAGTAGCCTGGTTGGAAGACAGAGAAGGGTGCCTGAATGTGTGTAGAAATGAGTCTACTGTACACAGACAAAACATTCTGCTCACTTTTGGCTCTGGCTTTGCTCACCGCTGGAATGTGGCCCCAGAAGGCTGCCTCCATTCTGAAAATGGTTCTCCACCCCTAGTGGTAATCTACTGAAGTGTTCATTTAGTTCCAGACTGCAGAAATTTAAAAAGTTAAAAGATTACCTGAAATAAATTATTTGGAAACAGGTATATCGGCCTGGAAATTAAAAGTTAAGGCCTACATGAACCAGAGCTAAATAGAATTTTGCTTAGAGTCCTTCTCCAGCCAGAGGAAAAGCCTTGTCCTCTTAGTCCTGCATTGATCTTAAAGCAACAGAATTCAATATAAAGCACCAAGTGTCAGGAGAGATGAAGACAGTGAAAAGAACAAAGGGAGGCCTAATGGGATTGCTCAATGAAAGCGCCATCCAAACCGAATATCTGACATCTAGAAAAGTTTGTATTTTGGGGGTGTATATACTTGCCACGTTAAATGCAATTCATGCCTATAAGCACCTTGTTATCAAAGCTCACAAAATAAGAAACATTTTTAATCCAGATTTAAAAAACAAACCATTCAAACCAATCAAAAGACCAATCAAAAGTTAGGCACAACCTTTGAGGTGAATATTCAGCTGAGCTCTCATTTGAATAGCATTCGCCTTATTATGAGATTGACTTCCTCCTGCCAAAGTTAATGGTATAATTGAGAATTGGGCCAACTTACTTGAGTGGTTGCTTGATGATGTCCATAATGAATGCCATTTTGCATGAATGAATTGCCCCAAAGCAGCTTAGCTACCCATGATAGCACATACAGATCTTTAATCTATTAATTATTTTTAAACCCCTGGTGCATATATTGGCTGCAGTGTCAAGAGTGTATGTTCCAAACCATGAAGACTGCGAGGTAGTTGGTAAAAGAAATTCTGAAAATACCCTCTTTTCCAGTACCAAATATGCTTTGTTGAATTTCCTTTGGTACATTCGGCAGATGCAGTTGAATTCATCAGGGTGTTTTTTTGTTTTTTGTTTAATATATTCATTTTGACCAATCAAGTGTATACTCTGCCAAAGTGTCAGTGGGTATAATAGACTAATGGGAAATTATGTTCTCTGCATGGCTGCGAGATCATTTTAAAGACAAAACCCCAAAATGTGTAACACCCCTTCTATCCTCGAAACCAGCTAAACACCCTCTGTATGAAGCTCTTTCAGGCTCTTGAAGCTTCTAATCTACAATTGGAACCTCTCCCTTTGTTATTCTTTGTATAGACTTGGAACACAGGGATGGATTGAATTCACCGAACAAACAATTTAGAGTGCTTAAAAATGGGAATGAACTGCTGGGACAGAATAGCATGCACTTCTCCAAGAAACAATCAGAAATGTGTTTTCTTTTTTACACTGTCAACCATTAAGACAAAAGGAGTGGGATGGGATGTGGAGGGGAAAAGATGGCATACAGCCTTTCAATTACCCAGAGGTTGGCAGAAATTGCTTCCAAATCAATTGCTTAATCCCTTTTAACGCAATCATTCTTCCGACTTACCTTCTGCGAGCTCTGACATCTCAAATTTCAAACCCGTGAATAAAAAGGAAGGACCAGAAGGTTAAATAACAATGAACCTGTAGGCTTTACAGTGATTTCAGCTAATTTTCAGCCTGGTGGGATTCTGATGACACTCCACATTCATCCTCCAGCCTAAAAGCAAACTTCTTCAAGTGCATTCCTGATCCTGGGTGACATCTACCAGTATGTGACATCTACAAACTAGTCCAATCAATATGAGGTCATGGTAGTCTTAACCTCTTTTACGGATGGGTGAACCCTGCTCCTTTCCAAGTCAAGGTGGGCCACATCCTTCTGAGATTTCAGAGATCTCCCTGAAAAATCCCAAACTCATGCTTGAAATTGTCGGAATTCAAGCCTATATCATTTGTAACTGGCAACTCTCCAGGCATCCTGTTGACCTCCCTGTCTGCATTCCCCAGCAAGATCCAGGGAGGTCGCGATAGGCGATTCTTCTCAGCGTGAGAAGAACACCCCCCCTCTTTCCTACCCCCCCCCGGCAGGGGAAAGAGATAGACAGAAAACGTATTTACATGCCTTTATTTCTGTCTTTGCAGCACTAGAAAAACATGACTGCTCTCTTCAAGCTCCAGCAGTCGAGTAACAAACACTTCCTGTACTTCCTGTACAGCTCATATTACACTCTGAGCTAATTCTGGTGCTTCGCACTGTGAACTGACTGTCCCTCTGTTTCCCATGGAACAGTCCCAACATTCCATCATGTGATGTTTTCAAGCTACCAGCTCGCAGCTGCATTGCTTCCATATCGTAACAGAAATGTGTGTGTGTGTGTTTATATTGAAAATATTGATCTTGTTGTTTTAAAAGAAACCTAAAAAGGTAAAGGTAAAGGACCCCTGACAGTTAAGTCCAGTTGCAGACGACTCTGGGCTTGCAGAGCTCATCTCTCTTTACAGGCCAAGGGAGCCGGCGTTTGTCCACAGACAGTTTTTTCCGAGTCATGTGGCCAGCATGACTAAGCCACTTCTGGTGAAACCAGAGCAGCACATGGAAACACTGTTTACCCTCCCGCTGGAGTGGTACCTATTTATCTACTTGCACTTTTTGGCGTGCTTTTGAACTGCTAGGTTGGAAGGAAAATAAGCCTAGTCCATTCTTAATGCTTTTTTAATTGGCCCTCCACTGTTTCCACCTTTCCTTGCAGCTGTTTTATCTTCCCCACAACTTTCCAATGGGAGTTGAGGAGGGTCAGTTGGAGGGGCAGGAGAGTGAGAACTTCTGGGGATGCTGACAGCAGAAATACCGTCAAACACACAGAGGCACCCATCTGCTCATCACATGATCCCATCTTGGGGTGGGGGTGAGTGTGTGCATGGGGAGAAGGGGTCTCATTCCCAGAAGTAACTGCTTTGGTACTAAACATGCTGCATTCTACTGGTGCAGTGCTGGCACTCGCCCTCCCTCTGGTAGACTGGCGGCTGGGGGGGGGGGACCGAAAATGGAGCGTCAATGAGGGTCAGTTAGAGGGAAGTAAGAACTTGGGGAGAGGGGGCAGAAACACAGACACCAAAGGGGCGGCATACCCTCCAATGTTCCTCAGATGAAAATGCCCCTATATTCATCTGAGGAACGTTTGAGGGTATACCATTGCAAAGCTTGGTTCTCATAAGATGTCCTGTATCCTCAAGGTGTCAAGCCCCTTCATATTTACCACAATTACCATTGCAACTCTACCCACCTACCTTTCTTCTAAACACCTTGCTTGGTGCAAATGTTAAAGAACAGAATACTTGGAGTCACACAAATGTAGGCATTGACTGTCGGAAGAAAGGGGAGCTGTTAAATGTTTGCCTCATGTGACTGCTTCCGGGATAATTGCTATTTGTTTATCACTGAAAGCAAGAAATCAATAATGGTTGAGGTTTTGTTTTGTTTTGCTTCTGTTGTTGTTTTGGGCCAAGAGGAATGGTGGATTGCCAGGAAAGCAAATTACCTTTCCCCTAGTTTTTCCTCTCTTTATTCAAGCCTACATTTGTCCTGGATTCTCTTTCCTTTCGCAGCCACAATTATTCCCCTATCTCCTCATCGTCCCATTCTGTGGTCTTCCAAATATTTGGAACAGATAAAATAACTGTTTCTCGTTTATCTCTGTAGTGTTTAAATGACATACCATTTCCCAATCTGTTTCTCCTTTTGTAATGATCTGACAGTTTGACGCAGGAAGGCTTTCCACTTTCTGTTGTCTTTGGCTGCTTGATTCTCTGCATGCAAATATTATTTGTAAGCCATCCCCTGTTCCTCTCCAAAGATGTGTTGGGCTTCTATCTCAGTGATAAGGCATCGGAATGATGAAGGGCCTTCGACTAAAGACAGACTGCTGAAATTTAGTACTGAAGTGGTTCAAGACATCCAGATCACTCAGAATGTCTGGAAATGGAATGTGTAGATTGTTCCCCTCTTCCAAAACCAGGAAAATGTCCTAGCGTTGGCCAGCGTAGTCCAGCACAGGCCAAGTCAAGGCACACATGGGGTGGAATACTGGGCTCTACAAATTCCAAATCAGCCATGGAATAGTAGAAAGGGGATTTGAAGGCAACCAAGAATGCAAACATGGGAGATGAGCCACACTTGTGTGTCCCGTCCCATTTAACATGCATCCTTCGAGAAGGAAAGAGGAGGTTTCCAGCAGCAGCTAAGGGAACAATTTTTTTTTCTCGGATGCAGGACTCCTTTACAGTTACTAATGTAACAGCACTGTGTTATTTATTAATATGTTAGAAGTGGGACATGCAATAAAATGTGGCAGTATCTCTTCAGCCTTTCCCAGAAAATGGCTGCCAGCCAACTGCACATTACCTCCTCTGGCATATTATGAAGTGTTAGTAGTGCTAGTTAGCCAATTCACTGCTGCCACTGGTTCCTTCTTTTTTTCTTTCCCCAACTGGCATTCAATATTTTGTGGCTTCTGGTGACCATTAAACATACTCAGTTGTCATACTGTTTGTGGATGAGTTCCCTGCTTTTTTTTAATAATAATAATAATAATAATAATAATAATAATAATAATAATAATAATAATTTATTACTTATACCCCACCCATCTGGCCAGGCCTCCTCAGCCACTCTGGGCGGCTCCCAACAGAATACTAAAAACACAATAAAACATTGAACATTAAAAACTTCCCTCTATAGGGCTGCCTTCATATGTTTTCTAAAAATCAGATAGTTGTTTATTTCTTCGACATCTGACGGGAGGGCGTTCCACAGGGCGGGTGCTATGTGGAATAGTTCTTCTGTCAATGTTGGGGTTCTCCTGAGCATGCTGATATCTCTCTTGTGAGTGTCATTTTAGGCTCCATATCTGTCGGCACAGAGTCCCTCAGTTCATTGTTGGAAGGGTTCGTGTACCACAAAAAGGTACAAAATATTAGGAATATGGGGGAGATGGTTACAGCAGACTCTTATGGACTCTGGTAGCTAGCTGATGACATGTTTCAGTCCCTATCCCTGAGTTGTAAATGGACCCTAGAGCTAGCAGATGCTAACCCATGGAAGCAGGTCTTGATAATATACATTTACCAATATCCAGGCTACATACTTCACGTGTGTGGCTAAGAAGCCTAGCTCTGCCTATTACAACTTTTGAAGTTAACCTGCCATGAAAGCTGGAAGGTTATAGGTAAAGGTAAAGGGACCCCTGACCATTAGGTCCAGTCGTGGCCGACTCAGGGGTTGCAGCGCTCATCTCGCTTTATTGGCCGAGGGAGCCGGCGTACAGCTTCCGGGTTATGTGGCCAGCATGACTAAGCCGCTTCTGGCAAACCAAAGCAGCGCACGGAAAAGTCGTTTACCTTCCCACCAGAGCAGTACCTATTTATCTTGCACTTTGATGTGCTTTCGAACTGCTAGGTTGGCAGGAGCAGGGACCGAGCAATGGGAGCTCGCCCCGTCACAGGGATTAGAACTGCTGACCTTCTGTTTGGCAAGTCCTAGGCTCTATTGTTTAACCCACAGCTCCACCCGTGTCCCCTGGAAGGTTATAGCCCAGCACAAATAAAGGAAAAGCTTCTGGTCAGATTTCTCTGCCCACCATTTATTTCCAGTTATCTCTGTAGCTTACTTTATCAGATGGGATAGTGATAACCATTCAAAAAGAGAGGCAAGTGGCGGGGGGGGGGGGGGCGACCCATTTGGTGCAATGATTGCAGTTCTGTTCTTGGATCTAGGAGACCACATTGCCAGGGAAGAGCCAGAAAGCGCAGTTTCGTCAGTAACAGGGGAGGGTTCTGAGCAGGAACTGGCAGAAGAGGAAGGCAGGGAACTGACGCACAAAGCAGAGCAGGGGCCGGGGCGTCGTCAGGAGGAGCAGGGCATCAGGGATGGTGAAGAGCCCTACAACCCACCAGAGCCAGTAGGAGGAAGTTCAGACTCAGAAAGGGGGGGGGGGGCTTTCACACCAGCACAGGCAAGGAGGGAAATAAAATGTAAAGAGCAAAGACGTATCGTGAGGTTTCCACGTCTACTTTGTTGCCGCCAAAATCGAAGGAAGCCACTCCCCGACTCTGACTCAACAGGTTCGAATGCGTGATTTTGAATTGCAGCTGTTCTTTGTATATATGTAATAAAGACTGTAAATATCACGCTGCGTGTGCTGGAGTTTTACTGCGAAGAGGGAACACCACCTTTACACACATGGACTTGAAAACATTGTCTCCACTTTGACTGGGAAAGGTAATACTTAGTGATTCAGATCCTCCCACTGTTTCTGCTTAGATACCAGTAGGTAATGGGAATCTGAGGAGTAACAACAATATTACATCCTCTACCAAAGCAAAGAATAAAACTGTAAGAATATACTGTAAGTGTTTGTTGCATTTTATCCTTATATTCTTACAGCTTGATTCTTTGCTTTGGTAGAGGATGTAATATTGTTGTTAATCCTCAGATATATGCTCTGCTACATATTTTAATTCTTGTATATACTTTGATAGTTTTGTTACAACTTATGTTTATGAAAAACAAATTACATATGAAATAAGTGGCTATTCTGGGCCACAGAAATATCCCTTTCAAGAGATGGGAATGTGGAATATCACATATAGTGCTTTGAACAACAAAACCAGCCATTATCATATGTGCCAGTGATTAAAAAGAACAACATCAACAAGCATGTAAGCTTCAGATTTACAATATGGGGTGATTATTTTGCCATGGGTACTGTACAGTGAAACACAAGTTGTGGAAAACACTATATCAGAAAACATCTTTTCTGTCATGATGCTTACTTTTATTCTCAACTGGGTCCTTTTAGATTGCATTTTACAGCTTGTGCCAAAGAGCAATATTGGTCAAGACTTATTGCACACAGGTGAACTATGAACAGAGTGCTGGAAGGGGGCACTTGAAGCTACTGTAAAAATATGTCACATTCTGTTCTATTAAAATACCCATAGCCTATGAGTTTATTGGTCTTCACTTTCATTACACTACCTTCTGTTCTGCTTTCAGGCAGAACTGTTTCAGTCAGTGCTCTGGCACTTCGGGGTTACACCAAAAAGCAGGTGCGTCATTAATATACCTGGGCCTGTTTTCCACATACCTCCAAACAGATTGAAATGGAAGTGCCTGAATATCTAAGGTTATTGTCACCATCACTGAGCTGGTTCCAAATTGGGGGTGGGGGGAAGAACACCGTTTTGTGATGCTTAGACTCAGCAAACCCCCACCCCCACCAGTGATGAAAACTGATTTGTTGGATGTCAGCGTTATTTGGCAGGGTAAAAAAAGGATGGAGCCATCTAGGGGAGCCCAACAGTGGCACGTGATTGTGTGAAAACAGACTACAGAATGTGCCATAACTATGGAGTTCTTTTTTATTAGTTTATCTTTGGGTAGCAATAGATTGCACTATGTGAAAGTCTTTTCCTGGGACACTGTGTTCAATCAAGTTTCAAAAGGCAGGGGAAAGTATTAAGGGTAAGGTTACTTCTCCTAGCAGGGAAGCAGTTCTATTCATGTGTTTTGCCTGTCCATATATAGTTCCCAAAATTTATTATAACCAGTTGCCTCATACTGAAAAACACATATAACCTTATTATTCCGAACTCTTGACTGTTCATATATATTGTGAGGAATTCAGCCTGTAAAGAATACCAGTATGGCTATCTCACAATTTTTCAAAGTTTTAGTATGTTCTCTGAATCAAAACAGAATGTTACAGCCTCCCAATTATCACCGTTAGTTTGTGCATGTTGCATTATAGCATTCTACCATAATGTTAGCTAAGAATGTTACTTCATAGATTCACAGCTTATTAATGTGTGCTGGAAAGACTGCAGATCTGGCACTCTGTGAACATATTCAAACCAACCTGAGTGCCTAAGAATTGATTTTTCACATTGGTATGACAGTGTCCCACTTTTCCAGGGACATCACTGATTTAGAGAAGCTGTCCTGGTTTCTGATTTGATCACAGAATTTCCCACTTTTCCTTAGGATGTCCCTATTTTCATTGGAGAAATGTTGGAGGGAATGGAGTTATCCAAGCCTCGAGCCATCTGAAGGCAATCCTGTATATGGAAGGTTTTTCCTTAATGTGTAATATTTTATTATGTTTTAAATATGTTGGAAGCTGCCCAGAGTGGCTGGGGCAACCTGTATGGGGTATAAATAGTAAAATTATCATTCTGGAATGGGACGTCCCTATTTTCATCAGAGAAATGTTGGAGGGTATGGTATGACTTTGCCTTTGTTTGTTGTGCAAATGGCTACTTGTCCTCTCTGTCTCACCATTGCTGAATGCTGTTATGTTGATGTGATTCAAAGAAACCATCTTGGCTTTTTTACTTGGTTGAATTTTTCTTTTCATTGGTGGCATTTGTCTCTTCTGACACTATTCCCAGAAATTCCCCATGTATCTCCACTAAGTGCATCAACCCCATACATCCCCTTAGCTTGAAGCGAGTATTTCCTTTCTTCAGGTATTGAATGGCAAGGCCATGTTATCTGATTACATACGGAAGAGTCATGTCAGAATAGAAAGCAATGGCTGTAAAATACCAAAGTCTTATATCAATTTTCTTACCCTGCACTTGTTTACGGACTTGCCACCCTTTCTTTCTTTTTAATACAGCATTTCAGGTTACTCTCTGCAGACAGTAATGGAAGCAGCATTTTTAATATATTTCAAAGAACATCATCCATATTTACATTCTGGGTGAATCTGTGTCCGAGACATTAGTATTCACAGGAGCATTATGTTAATAGAGAACGAGCCTTTTAAATTAAATATCCACCGCAATCTCATTTGCTGTTCGAAATGTTTGAAGAAATAAACAATTGCCTAAAATTTCTTCCTGGTTTGCCTCCACAATTCCACGACCAATTATTAGCAGGGCTTGTCCCCGATTCAGACTTCTGAAGAGGCTCACCCCTACCCCAAAACAAGTTCTTATGGAAGGGAAATCATGTAACTGTGTAAGCTGACTAGGTGAACAGATACCCAAGTGTACAACCAGCCCATTTTCTTCCCAACAAGCCTTCCAATGTCAACCATTCCAACTACAATAGTTTGATCCAATATAAAAAGCTGGCTGTTCTTTATCTCCATAGCAGTTTGCTGCATATTCTGTGGTTTAAAATCTCTGCTGGGGTTCTCTCACCAAAAACGACTTGCTCTAAACCTGGATCTTGGCATCCAGGAATTCATTTATACCTATTTGTCCTTTAACCAAAACCCGAAAAGCCAACAGCTTCCACAATCCAATTCTCGGTCACGCTGTCAGGGGTTGGTGGCAGGTGGGCTCTACTACCACTGGGTGGACTGTAGGTTCATCATCCCTGCTTCAGCTTTTTGGTTTGGGGGAGGTGCAGTGATTGCAGCTCCTTGATCTTGATGGGATTTAGGGGACAGAGTCTGTGGCTACTTAAAATAGCTGTGCATGTTGACTGATTTCCTATAGACAACTATCCATGTATAGCAACCATGAATGTCATTAAGGTTTTTTGGGTTTTTTACATAAAATATTTATTTGCGTTAGCCACAAACCATAGCAAAGGAATAAAATACAATCAAATACAGATATAGCTATACAAAATGTGTTTTGAAAGTTTACAACTCTACAAATAAAAGAATTAATAACTGACCTTGACCACAAGTAAAACATATGAAAGAGTGGGCTTTCTTTACTAGGCATTAAATGGGTTAGTCAGATGGTAGATCTAATTCTAATTGCCACAATTAGAAATTCTGCCCTGTTTGCTGTCACCTGGTAATCTTGGTCTGCAAGAAGGAAGGACACTGTGGCAGTGGATGAACGACTTGGTATGGATGATAGAAGAGAGGTAATACAAATCTTTATAAAGAGAGCAGGCTAGGAGCACATGCGCTGCAGATTCGATACTGCCGTCTCCACATGGACATAATCGTTTTTCAAGTGGAATTTGACGGAAGTGACCCTCCGACGGCAGTACATTCAATCTTGCATAGGCGAAGGCACACCTGTATTTTAAAACTGTTAAGTTTTGCAGATAGGATGTGGACGTGTGGACAAAACTAGGTGGAATAAATCGTACCAAGGACCAAATTTTCTTACGGTGGCTAAATTATTCTGTTGCTCAATGTCATATAGGCGCTGCCTAATTAAATTCTTTGCATTATGAAAACCCAATGTTAATAACTGTTGAGGTGATAAACCAGAGGAATAGAGCTTTTGAGTAACAGTTTTGGTCCAGGCACTCTTGTGACAGTCTTGCAATATTAAGGGAAATAGACCGGTGGGGGTGAAATTTCGACGAAGCCAATAAATGTCCTGTACCAAATGTGTAATTCAACTGAGGGAAGGTTGGCCTCCAAGCACAATGAAACATTTGGAACACAAGATGGCACTGAGAAAATTTGCCTTAAGAACTTGAACTGAACAGTTTTTATAGTCAAGGTGTGCACCAGGCCAAATCTGTGCCCTGTATAGTAGCTGGGCCAGGGGTTTAGCTTTGAACACTTCTAGTACTGAGGGTATGCAGCTACTGCCTTTTGTGGGGGAATAAACACAACAAGATTTTGGCACTTTGAGATTCTCTTTCCTTTGCATAATTCAGATGTACTAGCCAGGACCCTGTTGACTGATAGACAAGTCCAAGATATTTAATGCCTTTGACTTGTTCAGTCTTCTAATTATACATTTACCATCTATAGGCCCTATGGTTTCTTGAGAAACCCATAACTTTGGTTATGCAACTTTGGTTATGCAGCTGCTGGGTGACCTTGGGCTAGTCACACTTCTCTGAAGTCTCTCACCCTCACTCACCTCACAGAGTGTTTGTTGTGGGGAGGAAGGAAAAAGAGAATGTTAGCCGCTTTGAGACTCCTTGGGGTAGTGATAAAGCGGGATATCAAATCCAAACTCTTCTTCTTCTTTATTGTAATTCACATCACATTGTTCTTTTGGGCAGTATCCTGCGAATGCCCTCATCAATCTTTTCAGGTCAACTTTTGTTTGGGATAGGAGTACCGTGCCATCTGCATATAGCAGGGCTAAGATGGCCTTTGTGGAATGTTATTAAGACTTTGTGGAATGTTATTAAGGTTTTTGCATGAAATTACCTTAAATGCAGTGACACGTAATATCTTTATCCTAGTCAAAACAGGAGGGAGCTGACATGCCTAGCACTTTCAAATAAACACCACCTTCCTACTGGGTCATGTGACGTGGCCTTCATATAAGAGATATGATGCTAAATCTCTTTATATAAGAGATATGATGCTAAATGGGATAAATAGTGGGCTATGCCACAGATGGGGACACGGGTGGCACTGTGGAAGGTAAACGGTGTTTCCATGCACTGCTCTGGTTTCGGTGTTCTGTTGCACCAGAAGTGGCTTAGTCGTGCTGGCCACATGACCCGGAAAAACTGTCTGCGGAGTGGACAAACGCCGGCTCCCTCACCCTGTAAAGTGAGATGAGCGCCGCAACCCCAGAGTCTGGACTTAACTGTCAGGGGTCCTTTACCTTTACCTTTACCTTTATGCCACAGATGACACAATATTAATGTTGATCAATATTGTTTATTTTCTGATTATTAACTTTCAGCCCTCTTTTAATAGATGGGATTCTTAAGAGAAGTCAAGGAAATGTATACCCGGCTGGTGAACATAATGTGTGTAGTAGCTAAAAGCTATTTAGGTTGTTCTTTTAAAATATGTATTGGTGGTGCGTGTGCCAGAGCTGGTGGTGCATGTAGGATTAAGTGGCAGAAGGAGAGGAGATCAGAGATTTCTGAAGATGGAATCCTGACATATCCAGTAGAGACAAAACAGAAGGAGAAAGTGGTATTTCTGCTGATATTGCCAGTTGCAGATGGCTGTGAGTCACTGACGGCGATTATGGTAGCAAATGACTGGTTTATCTAGATGATATGATAGAGGATGCAGAATTTCTGGGTAATTAGGACTGCTGTGACTGTGAGAAGAACACAGATTGAGACAGGAGATGGGTCCTGCATTTCAATAGGATGTGAGCAGACAGCCTGGAAGTTAACAGCGAACATATAAAATGTTTTGTTTTGTTTTAAATCTTTTTGGTAAATTATAGGAAGCTTTTAGCTGGTAGGTAGATGGCATCTGCAGTTTTTGAAGAATGCGTAATAGAAAGTTTGGAAGTGAGGAAAATCACGTTGTGATTGGATTTTCTCTTCTAATCCATCACTAACACCTACCGTAATCCTTTGCAGTTCTTGTAGAGGTGAATTTCCAATGGAAAGCAACACTTTGCTCAAATGATATGAGGATTCAACAGAAGCTATTTCACCACCACCCCAGTATAAAATATGCCAAGTTGAGATGGAAGTGAAAATTGCAGATTGCTATGAGAAAAGATGGCACCTGGACTGATTTAAATCTATGCATATCCTATGTAGCTGATTTAGTTATGAATAACATATTCCCTACTTTTCTTTGAAATCATTCACCCACTTGGGGGGGGGGGTTTGGAGAAAAAAATGCATTTTATAAAAGACATTGGAAAATGCACTAAAGCCTAGGTTTGCAAATATTTTCCAGAATAAAACTTTTGTTATGGCAGGCAACCAACAGTTGCTCTGGGAAAGCCAGTTTCTAGGTTCCATCCCTAAGTCATCAGATGTTGCCAGTTCTCACCAATTACTTGCCAGATTAAATTCTAGCTGTGTCCTGATTTGCCACAGCCTCCACTTTTGTTCACCAAACTCTATCATGCTCTACATATATCATTCTATTCTCTAATTAATGTGCTTCCTTTTCTCCATAAGGGAATGCAAGGTGGTGCTTGAAGATTTCCCAGGGGAGTTTGTATCCATGTGCTGATCAGACCTAGACCTGTTTAGCTATCAACCCTCCCGAGCAGATTTTTTTTGGGGTAGGGGCATGGCGACAGGAGGGGGCAAGTTAGTGTGGCTCATTGTATTGGTTTCCACTAGTATAAGAGCTTAGTGGAATCTGGCCCTTAATGGAATCTAGGGATAAACACCCGTTCTCTTTTTCAGCTGGCCCTGTGGCTCCAGTACACCCTGTTTATCACATAACAATGATCTGGTTCTCATGACACAGTAAGCCAAACAGTGGGAAACTGGTGAAAAAAGGAAAATGCTAAGTAATGCACGCCAGTCCTGTTCTGCTGGTGGGAAATGCCACTGTTTTGTGATACATGGTTTTTGTTGCTATAGATATTTGCAGGGTCAGATCCTTTCACTGAGATACTGTATGCTGCTTTATTATCTCATTCATTTTGACAGCTTCTCCCTGCCCTGATTATATGCTGAACACAGTCCTCCATTCTGCTTGAATGGGTTTTATGGCATTTCTCTGTTTAACCTCTTATTTTCATATTAGACATGTACACAACTGCTTATTTGGGATGACACCAATCAGTTCTTTTCCCTTTCAGGAACTTCAGTGTTGTTGTTTTATGCTTTGTGTTGCTCCTGTGCCACCACAGCCCATAATATGTATTCTACCTTTGTAACAGCTCAATTATCTTTTCACTCTACATGGTTTCCTTTTCTAGATCTGTTCTCCATACACATTTACTACTAACCTTTGAAAAAAATGAGTGGTGGCCTGTAGAACAATACACTGTATTGTTGTTTTGTTTCATTTTTGCTTGTAATAACCAAAGTGAATAACCCCTGGCATTCCCCGGTCTCCATTTTCTTCCCTTTCCTAAGCTTGTCTCTGTTTGGTTACACAACAGCATGAGAACAGCCTTCTGGAACAGGCCAATGACCTATCTCATCCAGCATCCCATTTTCACAGTGACCAACCAGATGTCCATGGGAAGCCCAAAAACAGAATCTGAGCACAGTAGCACCCTCTCTCATCCAGCAGTTTCCAGCAACTAGATCAGGGGTCAGGAAACTTTCTCAGCAGGGGGCCAGTCCACAGTCCCTCAGACCTTGTGGGGGCCGGACTATATTTTGAAGGGAAAAAATGAACGAATTCCTATGCCCCACAAATAACCCAGAGATGCATTTTAAATAAAAGGACACATTCTACTCATGTAAAAACACCAGGCAGGCCTCACAAATAACCCAGAGATACATTTTAAAGAAAAGGACACATTCTACTCACGCTGATTCCTGGAACGTCCATGGGCCGGATTTAGAAGGTGATTGGGCCAGATCCAGCCCCTGGGCCTTAGTTTGCCTACCCATGAACTAGATGCATCACTTCCGCCGACTGTAGATTTGGAACCTACCTATCATGGTTAGTAGCCATCAATAGTATCCTCCATGAAGCTGTCTAATCCCCTTTTAAAGCCACCCAAGTTGGACCACTTTTTGTCAGTTTTTATTTTGTCTATTAGGTCTAGAAGTTCATCTCTCACCACCACCACCTGCCTCAGATATCTCCTCTCCTACAAAAGTACAATGTACACCTGAAATTCCTTTTTAGCATACTGTCTACTCGCATTTCTTTTGCCAAAGTTTGTGGTTCTTTTTGTTGCCCTCATTTGGACAAGGGTTGGGATGGGAAGGGAATGATTCTGTATTTGGCTTTTGTGCCTTGCAGCTACTTAAGTGTATGAATGAGCACAAACAAGTTCATATACCTGTTAAAAATGTGGTTCAGACATTGTGTGGAGTTTGGGCCATTTTTAGTTGTTGCTTATGAATTTTTCTCTGAGTTGGATCTAATGGTTAGGTATTAATACCAAACCCATTTTGCATTACTAGTAGGGACTCCATATTACCTTTGATCACTGCCTGCCCTGCTGGGTTGAACTTCACTAAACTCTTCACTGACTTTTCTCTTTGCATCAGAGCTAAAAACACTTGGGAATTGGTATGGAGTACTGTTTCCAATATCCTCCTCATGTGTTTTGTATAATGCGTGTCTTTGTTTGACATTGAAAATGTTTTATTTTAGCTCTTGATATCTAAGAACTGATATTTTGCAGGATTTGGTAAAAGATAAGCAATGGTATTTAATTAACAGTGTTAATAGATATTTGCTAGGGCTGTACGCTGGATTTGACTGAAGCCCGAATCCCAAACTTAATCAGATTGATTCAGGGGAATCTGGAATTGGGGTGAATCAGGTGAGACAGCCCCAATCATCCTGATTTAGGCCACCTGGACTGACTTGGGGGGTGAAGCAAGAAGGCTGCAGAGGTCTGCTAAGCTTGTGCATTCCCCACAGGGAACACCCTGGGAAGCAGACATCAGCTGGATTGAACCTCCACTCACCAAGGTTTGCACACAAAACTCACTGTAGTAAGCCTGGTATAGACATGATTATCCTAGAATCTCTATTCAGTTCTGCACATGCTACTTGACACCATCCTTTTTCACTCAGTATCAAGAGCAGGAAAGCAAATGCCCAGTCAGCTTCACAAATTCCCTGTTGAGTTTGAATAACTCAAGACAACTCCCCTTCTTTAGAGAACTCTCCCTTTTATTTCTAGGTTGCTCCTCCCATTAGGAACACAACCTTTAAGTGTTCTCTCTGCATGGAGGGTTCTCTCCATTTAAGTGTTCTCTCTGCATGGAGAAAGCATGTTGCTTGTTTTGGGAACCACGCTGTGTTGGGCTCAAAGAAATGTAGAAAGGCTTGCCTACATCTAGTTCCCCACAACAGCCAGGTGATTTCATTTTGTCCATCTTTGGCATGAACTGCAATAAAATAAAGCCAATAAATAAAATCAAGGACTCAGCTATACAGCTACAAATAAAACGTCTTAAGTGTGTTGTAAAGTGCAGTATACAAATGTGACACTAAATGCGATGGTGAGCTATGCCAAATTCAATATATTTTTCAAAACGCTTTTTTAAAAAAGAGTTTTCACAGCATTTTTTATATGTGTCTAGATTCCACCCAAGATGAAAATATCAGCACAATGCACCCTAGATGGGACACAGGGGGGGGGGGGACCCTGCATCCAATCTAGGTCATACTGTTCATATTTATGTATCTATAGCAGTGCACAGTACAGGGTAACAGAAAACATAAACATAAGACCAGATGAACGTTGACTTTCAGATCTTTAGATAAAACCTGCAAAAAATGTACACGCCAGTTAATATAGAAGGTGATGCAACAGTGGAGAATCTGTCTTGCTTGATCTTGGTTTCCTGTGTGAGCTCTTTGTGAGAGAGGAAGAAAAATTATTCTAGTAATAGACTATTTTTTGAACTTTTGTACTATTTATAAATGGAAAATCACTTCACAGAAAAACCAATTTAAATGATAATCTGGAATAAAATGTGTAATTTCAAGGCTAAGACCACCATATAAACAAGTGGCACTTCTGGTTGAAGACAGACTTTATATAAGCTCAGAGTGGCATGCAGGTGGTATAGAGAGGTATTGCTATCTATGTTATCATTCCCCACCTTGGAGAAAACTGATTTTTAGGCTTTTATAGCACTTACACACACACACACACACACAGAGTGTGTATATGATTGGGAAGCTGGGAAGCCACCTCCAGATCTTCTAATATATGTATAGCATTTGTATCTCTGCTTTTGCCAAAAAGGTCAAGGTGACATAATGGTTTCTTCTTCTCGTTTTGCACCCACAGCACCAGCCCTGTAAGTAAGGTTAGGCAGAGAGGTCCATGGCATAGGTCACCTGGGGAGTTACATGGTTGGCTATGGATTTGAATCTGCATCTCCCTAGTGCTAGTCTGATTCCACTACACGTTTCTCTCTCCCTACCCTCACACATCCATTCACAGTGAAACATCCTGGACCACAACATGCTGCTTTTCTCTCACTGTTGTCCTTGCTGGATCGACACATAGCAACATTGCTGTATGAAGTAGGTAGGAAAAGTCCGGCACATCTGAAAGAGCAGATTACCCCATTCTCTACACACACCCTTCCACTGCTAAGCCTTTAAATTTGAAAGCAGTCTGTGCAACTGTGCGGCAACCCATGTGGTCAAGTCTTTTCTTATTAGACATATCACATAGTTTCTGTAACTAGAAGAGCCTAAGGGCTCAGTTCTGTAACTCGGAAGTTCTATCGCTGTTGATAAACTTCATTTGGAAGAAGGCTTTCTTTCTCTCAGCAACACTACTGTTTGCTGATCGTTCTTATTAGGGGAGACGGCAAGACAACCTTAAGGTTCTTCAATATGCTTTTGTGGGTTTCTTCTGAAAATGTTGCCCTCTGTCTTTTCTGAGTTCTCTCTCTCTCCGTCTCTGTATTTAGAGTTCAAAGGCATTGGCGGGGGGGGGGGGGGAGAGAGACACCAACTTTTTCTTTCTTTTGGTACTGGTGATTTTTCTTTTTTATTCTTGCTTTGCTGTTTAAATCCCCTGTGGCCCATTACAAGAACAATAGAATTTCTCATCCTATCGCTGTATGCTCCTTGTGAGTAAGTCTTTGAAGTTTCCTTTGAAGCATCCACAAGGAGCTGGCAGGTGGGTGGCTGATTATGAATAACAATCAGCAGAGAAAAGGTTGCGATCCAAAAGACAGTTAACTCATAACTTCCAGGATGATGTTGATTTGTGGAGCAGACCCATAGGGGTGAATTATTCTAAGTTATTCCAACTGCAACCAGTTAGAAGATTGCTCCTTAACTGTGCTTTTTGCCTGAAGCGGAAATAATCCTCTTCTATTTGTGCACATGTAACTATGTACACCAATATGAATATTTTCTGCATCTGATGTACTAACAGGGGAAAGGGGTACTTTTTATAATACCCTAAGTACTACTAAGATCATAGGAATCTGCCGTATACTGACTCTCAGACCCCCTGGTCCATCTAGCTCACTGTTGAAGGGAACGGGTTGGGACAGTGAAGAGGAGATTATCCTTGTGGAGATCAATAAAACATTGCATGCTTTCCATCCTTGAAACTCTTGTTTCATTCAGTTGAGTGCCCTATGCCACATAGATCACAGAAGATGGATTCCATTTGTTTCCTTCTTTCAAGTTAGTATTGTGGCTTCCACTGCTCCCCTCCCACCTACAAGTGTCATTTTCAGCAGGTTATTGTGCCCCTAAGCCTCAGTTCTCTCATAAGTCAGAAATGAATAACATGACCAAATTTGATGTATTGCCTGTAGGCAAGTATGGCTATTTCCTCCATCTTTGTTTTTGATGACTACATAATATTTGACAGACTAGTTAGGAAGTACAAATAATTCCTCTTGGTTACACATTTAAAATGAGGGAAAGATGCAAGTGCTTCTTTCTACATCCTGGGATGTAGCAATTAATGGGAGATTCTTGAAGGTGATTGTTCTTCCATGTTGGTGTGCTTCCAGCTGCGTGTACCTCGGTTTATTGTTCTTAGTCCCCCATATCTATATGCTGCACCATCAAGATAAGAGACCAGAACTTCATAGGACCGGTCCACTTTGCCCTCCAGCAGAGCAGTAGGAAGCTCATACCCTCTTTTTCTTTCTTGCTCTCTTTCATCATGTCTGGCCTGAATTTAAGAGCTTGGTCTCCAGCATAGATCACTAGTCCAGTGATGACCTATTGATGGACAAATACAATGCTCAGGTTAGCAAATAATGTATGACTTAAAAAAAATATCAAACCAGCTTGCAAACACAATTCTATCTACAAATTCTCTCTCCTCTCTCTCTGTCCCCCCCTCCAATCTATAGATCCATTGCATACTATTTTCTAGATGTCAGTGACCATGGGCTGTTTTAATTTTTCTTTGTACCTGTGATGATATTGCCCCAAGAAGCTGTTCTTGAAACATTACAGCAACAATCATTATATCAACAGAAGGCAGGTCGATATGTGACAGGAGATGGAGAAACCATAGGGCATCAACGATCAGCATTAGGCAAGTACAGTGGCAATTTCAGGTGGGGGACAGCTTTTATTTTGTCTTGTCTCAGCAAGGCCCTGCTAATTTTTGCACCAAGCTGGATGAAATATAAATAACATTTTTCTCGTCATTAGAAAGAAACCTTGCTGAGAAGTATTGTATTTCAGCATCTTTCTGAGCAAAAAATTGTGAATAATTTAGTTGTTAGACTCCGGGGGTCTCCCTCTCTTTCGAACTGGCCTTCTGTCTAGATGTATGCAGCACTGCTCAAAAGTAGCTGAAAATAGCTGGAGAATAGGACTTGCTGCTGCTTATCAGTGATGGACTTCATTAGTTTTTAAGAAGCAACCACAGAAATAAAATTCTTACTCTGTCTCTATAACCTCTGTGCTATGTCCCAACAAAAAAAGCATGACATTGCACTGGAGAAAATTGTTTAGTGAAACGGTAATGGCCATAATTAAGAACTTATATTATATGGGCTACAGCAGGCAAACAGATGAGACACACTTCCATAGCTGATATGGAGAAAACCTGTGGGCTGCTTGACTTTGTCCATTTGGCCTGATATACGCTGCAGATGCTAGTAAGGGCTCATCCATACTGTTGTTTAATGTGGATACTAAGCTTCCTCTATTTCCATTCATTATCTGTCGTCCATATGACGTTCTCCTCGATGTGGACTTTCTCATACTCTCCTTTTTTGGAGTATCATTGGTAAGAGGAAATCCAGACTGAGGGAGGGGGAAGTGTGGGAAGGCCAAGGATCCTCTTACCAAGGATACTCCAAATGGAGGGGAATGCCATATAGACAACGAAGAATTAATGGAGGTACAGGAAGCTTACTATCCACATTAAATGACAGTATGGATGAGCTCTTAGTCTCTGCAAGCTGGAGCTTTTCTGTTGACTTCCACGTCAGATGATGATCTCACACAGAGCTCCATAGATGCACCAAAACTCAGTTCAGCTCTACATTTGATATGTTATGTGACATTCAGAGCCTTGGAAGTCTGTGGCTTCAGGAAGACGAAGCATATGATTTGCGCAAAAGATTAGATAGAGTGTACTGCACTCTGTTTCATTAGCTGCCATGGTGGGGTTTAGCCCCCATCAAACCTGGAGTAATATATAGAGAGACAAAAGGGAACTTTCAGTGGCTAGGGGAAGCTAAGGAGGAAGAGGATGGTCTGCAGTACAGTGGTACCTCAGGTTACATAGGCTTCAGGTTACATATGCTTCAGGTTACAGACTCTGCTAACCCAGAAATAGTACCTCGGGTTAAGAACTTTGCTTCAGGATGAGAACAGAAATTGGAACGAATTAAGTACTTAACCCGAACGGACCTCCGGAACGAATTAAGTACTTAACCTGAGGTACCACTGTATGTGATATATACCGTATATAGCCTTTAATGTGACTACTGCTGTAGAATGAATTTAGGGGACTGCTATCTTGAAAGTGCACTCAAACCATCTGTATCTCCATGTGTGTGGAAAGGTAATGTTCCATAGAGATGACTAGTCTTTGGGTTGATGTGCAAGTTTCCCATGTGTAGGGAGGATTTGATGAGGAGGAAGTTTGACTGCTTCCCCAGATATGTGTTCTGGGATACTACAGATGCATAAGTAGCCTTTATGCACATTTGAATTACTTCTTAGGCCTTTTGATATTAACTGTATCCACCCCTCAGTTCTACGAGAATAAAACCATCTTTCCCCTTCACAGCCTCTGTGTGCCACATGAGTCATTCGTTATATCTTAACTAGAATACGTAACTTTGACCTGAATTGGAATTTGAACTTTAGAAATTCTACGGCAGTCTAACAAAGAATGCAATTATCTAAATCGTTGTAGAACTGAATAACACATTATGGTGACCTTACCTGTATGGGCAGATCCAGTGTTGGTAAGGGAAAAAGAAAGCCTGTTCTTATTGTAAAAGTATAAGGAATAATAAAAAACCCACAAGAAGCTGCAAAATAGCCTGTGAAGTCTGACACTAAATGGCACTTGCTTCATTTCTACCTACAGCAAAATCTGGGAACTTTATTCTCTCATTTAATCAAAGAAGAAAGAATCAGGAAGTTTTCCCTTGTGCAATCATCACTGAGGACCCAGCAGATTCCAATAGGCCCACTTCTGGTAACTAGGTGCTACTTTGAATAAGAGTAATGCCTGGGTCTGCAACTTTTGGAAAAAGCAAAAGTTCCCAGAGGTAATCAACAATACACTGTGTGCACTACATGGATGACAATGCTGTAACTTTTTTTCTTTTTCGAAAACGGTAAGAGCTAAAACAAATTGACTCACAATTGTAATTCTCTGCAGTTTTTCAAATATGTTATGGTTCATGTGGGAGCACTGAAAGTGCGATTTAGGACAATGCTCAGAACTTACCATTAGGCCCCAGCTTGATAAAGGTGGGCTGCAGCAGCAGAACTACCACCATATAAATGTATGCTAAAATAAAATTACAAAATGGGTCCTCAAACACAAGTTTGGTTTAAAAGTGGGTCTGAAAAAGTTGAAGGCTCCTGATTTAGCCACATACTCAATGCTCCCCTAACATTGTGAATTTCACACAGAGAGGGAAAAGAAGCCATGAGGGATAAGCTATGTCAGTAGAATGCTAATATGGGTGAGACAAATCAGTCTTAAATCTAGCAGAACTGCACATTGCTGCAATCAAAACTACTTGCTATAACTCAGGGTTGGCCAATGTGGTACCTTGCAGATATATTGGTTTACAAGACCCCCAAATCCTGACCACTTGACATGTTGGCTGGGACCAATTGGAGTTGTAGCCCACAACTTCTGGAGGAACTCTGTTGGCGGTTTCAGCAGAAAAACAGGCATTATCAGAGTTGAAGGATTCATTTTGGTCAGGCCAAACCACACAGGGTGCAGAGCAGGTACAGTGAGGGGTGAACTGTCTTCAGAGGCAGCCCTATGTATAATGCATTGCAGTAGTCTATCCCAACAATGACAGAAGCAAGAGGCATCCTAAGATCCAGGTCAGCAGGGCCACAGGTTGAGGGACAAGTCACAGTGCTGGTAGCAAAACATTATTCCAGCAGCTCTTCCAACCTCATATTGAGGCTTTGAACCCAGAGCTGTCAGAACCTCACCCTGGGTCCAGCTGCATAGAGTGCCCATCTTGAGAAGCGCTCCACTCCCGAGAAGCCCTTTACTTACAGTCCTCCTGACTGTGACTGTCTTGGCCTGCCTCTTGAGGCACCACTGTGCTCTAGGGTTGTTCTACCTCAGTTTCAGACAGCTCCATTTCTCTGGAGAGGGATCCCTGCCAGTGTCCACAGAAGTTTCCAGCTCCTCCTTGGCTGTTGTTCTAGGTTCTTCCTGAGTTTCTCAGGACTCCAGATCCTTCTCTGCTGGATCTTCCTCAGAAGAGGAGGTATCTCATGGGGGGTATGACACCAGCACCATTAACAATATCTAGTCAAATGCGAACGGGAGATGTAGATCAGAAGAGAAAGCAGGTCAAGTTGATGACAGCGCCCCTCTGCTGTTTGTCTCCAGCACCTGCAAATTATGGAAATGCTGCTCTAGAATTTATTCGGGGAAAAGAAAGAGGTTTGAAATCTGTGTGGGTGTACTATTTCCTCTGCTCACCAGCAAAATAAAGGAGGCTGCAAGGAATATTTTCATCCTTGCATTACTCATAGGAAAATTGCTCAGCCCATATTATTTGGTCCATTTACTTTCTCCCCAGGTATAAATTGCTGTTGGACATGGTCACAAAGAGAAAAGAACGGCATGCCTGGGAAATACAAGCATAAATATATTGCAGAATTGATACGTATATCTTTGCACAATAAGGTAAGGTAATACAGCCATATTCCTGAGGCAAGCTCAAGAAGAGACTCACGAGCACCAAAAAATTGTGATTTTAGTAAATAAGGATGGTAACCAAGAGTTCTGGGACCCCATTTAGCAGATTTTACTTTACAGTTTAGGAGATCTGAGATGGAAGTAATTTTCCCAGTAATTAAAACCACAACCCATTTGTCTCTGCTCCTTTCTTGAGAGGGAGAAACAGGAATCTGTCCATTTGCTGAATCTGGGAGTGGGCGAACACGTCCGACATTCTTTGGATGTTGCTGCTGGTATAGAAAAGCTATCTTGTAGTTTTTAATCCAGCTGGCTTTCACATTCAAACATCTTCAAGGAGGTAGATGTAGGCTTTCACATTTGCTCTGTCTCTGATCATGTTCTATTTTAAAGTGATTTAGAAATGCCATTTGTACAGTCTCTTCTGATTTAGAACTAGCAGAGCCACATACAATGGCTCAAAGAAGCACATTATGAAGAGTTTGGAAGCCAGGTTCTGAGCAATGAGCGAGTGCCCTCTTTATTTATTTTAAATTCACTTTACGTCACCAGCAAATGAAAGCTATTCTGGCTTGACAATTAAAGTTGAAGAATTTTTCCTCAGCACAGGAGGCGGAAAAAACTACCTTTTATTTGTTTCGACTCCTTTCCATTGTTCACACCAATCTTTCCTTTTTCTCCCTCCTCCCAGCCAGCAGAGGCAAGTCAATGTAAGCATGGTTGGCAGGCAGAAATGATTGTGGGATAATTTGTGTTTGCCAGACCAAACAAAATCAATCACTATAGTTTAAGGAGCAACAGTATTAAAAGGCGGCAAGATGACATTCCTGGACTTCTTGCAAAATAGGTTTTTCAGCACAGATGTAGGAGTAGGCCTCGTGATACCCTTAGGTGTAGTTTGCAATTTTCAAATTTACACAGTTACATGGAGAAACTTGTCTTGGGCTGTTTCTGGTGTACAGAATAAAATTGGCATTATCTGTGTTAACATGAAATCTTCCCATTGCTCTGGGCTACACCACAAATCCATATATTATATTGTTCTAAATAGATGGAATAACACTTACTGGACATTTCTTTGGGGACAAGTACTATATCCCAATGATAAAACGTGAATCAGAACAAAGCTGATGGAAACGAGTTTTATTTGCTTTCTAAATTCATATTTGCTCCAGAGAAGAGCATTTTAACCAGCCAGGGCTGGTACAGCAGCTATGGCTATGATTGCTCTTGGACAGAGATAGTCTGACCACTGTGATCCATACATTGGTAACCTCAAGACTCGATTATTGCAATATACTCTATTCTTGGGCTCCAGCTGATGCAAAATCCTGCAGCTAGACTGTTGGTGGGGACAGGAACAGAACTCCAGTGCTTCAAAGCTTGCACTGTCTACCCACATTTTACTGGATCAAGTTCAAGGTTCTTGTATTAATTTACAAGACCCCTAACAACTTAGGCCCAGGATGTCTGATAGACCACCCAATTCTTTATATCTCAGTGGCAGAGGTCTTTGGGGAGTCACTGTCAGTTTAGATGCATGGTTTGTACCATGTGTTCAACAAGTATGTGGAATTCTTTTCCAGCTGAGATCAGACAGGCTCCCTCCCTGCTAAACTTCTGGAACACACTGAAACCCTTTTAAAATTATTATTTCAGAAGGCATTTTGAGTGAACTCTGTGTTGAGTTCTGCAGCACACTTAGGTGAGTGTTCTGTCAGGGCCAGCATTTTAGCTTTCCAGGTGGAACAATCCCCCTCTCTTCCTCATATATTGTTCCAGGGATTCTCCTGACACCCCACAGGGGCCACAAGGGCATGGCGGGGAAGATGAGAGAGGCAGGCTCCATCGTGCAAGAAGTCCTTGATCAGGGCTTCTGCTGATAGGACTCAATAGTCCTCAGTTTTATAGTTTTAAACTGATTTTTACCTTTACTGCATTTGTTGACTTCACTGTACACTGGTTAGACACAATTGTAATTAAGCAGTATCTAAATAGTCCAAAAATAAATAAGTAAGCCAGTCCTCTCCCTCCCACCTCATTGAGAAATTCAGGTAGGGAACAAAGTTAACCCTATTCCTATCCCTCCTCCAATTTCCAGTCAAAAGGATCAGGTAACAGGTTTCATATCAAGACCACACCCTGGCGAGCTGCTGTGTCTACTGATCAGAATATACACTAGTCTAAGGGGGCATTGTACATCTGTGTGGCTGTGCGTGCATATTTTGGTGCCACAGCTAAGGAAAGATGCAAGACTACACAACTTGTGGCCTGCAAATGCTGTCCACCAGCCATGCACAATGAGCCACAAGGAACTCATTAAATCTCCCAGTTTTGCTGCCTGTGTGGCTCTGCAAGACTTAGAGGGCTGTCAAGCCCCTCACAACAAGGATACATGGCTTGTGGAAAGCCTGTGACTTGGTGGGTCACACAAGTCATGCTGACCTATTCTAATGTCAGAGGAAGGGATGCAAACTATATTGTTCCTCTCTAAATCAAGCTGTATGGGCAAAGGAAACCATTTCCAAATCACTTCACCTGAAATCATGGCAATTGACAGATAGGTGGCCCTGCTCACCTGTCAAAGTAGTCCATGGGGGTTGAATCCAGTTTCCCAACCAATTTTCTAAATAAAGAATGGGATGGTATTGAGTCATTGCTCCTAATCTAATGCAGAGCCAAGCACAGTAGTGATACCCATGTTGCTCTAGTCTGCACCACAGTGGAGATGGAGCTATTCACCTGCTCATTGCCACGTGCATGGTGAACACCTACCTGGGCAGATCTCATGGGTTGGTTGTATATCAATGGACAGCTGTGGAAACCAGCTCATGGATGCAGTGTAGAGATGAAAATAGGCTGTAGGTTGGGGAAAACCATTAGCTGCCTTTGTTACTTCTGGAGCAATAACTATGCAAAAGGGGGCAATTCTTTTCTTTTTTAAGAGAAGAACCCAGACACTTTAGATTGAGCATTAGCAAAGCCACTGTGGCACAGATTAATTAGGCTGTGGAACTGAAAGGAATGTGTAGTGTTAGCCCCTTTCAGCTGCCAAATCACTTAAAGAATTAAAATATAAATGGAACAAAGCAGAAGAAAATGTGCAGTAGATAATAAATCTTTCATTGACACAGAGAGATAGATTGGCTAGCATCCCCAATCTCTAATTTCAGTGATTCAGTGATGCAGTGATGAGGTGATAATTTTTCTCAGTGTGGGCCCCAGACAACAGTCTGAACAATGAAAAGCCTTTAAAAATTAACCCTGGCACCACTGAGAACTAGCACTCATCCAATAATTGAAATTGGGCTTGAGACAGATTGGTCTGCTAGTGGATATTGAATGAGTTTTGCAGAAGGTTTTTTTTTTTTTTGCCTATGAATCATTGCACCAACAACAAAATCCATATGCATGGAGCGGAATGCCTACTGCATCAGCACCATGAACTAAACCCAGACATTATGTTGCTGGACTAAAGGTTGGCCAGCATTATTGTTTTGGCCACAATCATAACTGCCAATTGCACAATATAGAGATGCCGTATAAAGGTATACACCCACCCACAAACACCCCCTCTCCGTTGCAAACCACCCCAAACTCTGGGCGGTGCAAGATTTCAGGGGTACCCAAGGTTTGGTTTCCTTGAAATAAGAGACAGTAGAGTCTCTGGTGACTTTATGATGTATGGGTTCTATACACATCTATACAACCTGAGCCTATGATGGAGGGCTCACAGCATTATCATCCCAAGAAGGTCATGCTTCTGCCATGGCCACAGCCTTGGATCCCAGCAGAAATCAGGCATGGCTCTGGCTCTCAGCTGCCCAGCCTGCATCTAGCTTCTACCTTCTACCTCTGGCCATTGTCTAACTACCAGCGAATGGAGGGAGATGCCCCCACCTCCCACCTGCAGAGCTATGTTAGTGCTGTGGCTTAATAATTTCGCAACTTGCGGTTTGCTGTTTTCATATCGCACCCTTGATGCGATAATTCAAATGCGAGGTGGATTTCATTTTGTCACAGGAAGAGCAACAACACAGGACTGAAATGTCTTTTTGATCCAATTCTGAGGTTAGCAAATGATAAGAATAACAAAAAATAAAAACACCCTCCAAACTAAGATAGGAATTCCACAGTAACAAACAATGTTGTTATTGTGTTGAAACACATTAAGCAACTAGGCTGCAAGATATGGTTTCTCTCGTAATGATAATGTGCAGGGCAATTGTGTCCCATTTTACATGATAATGTGCCATTATAAACCCTAACAATATTCGGCACTGTATGAAAATGAATGGCAGGAATAATGATGCATTCTGAATTTCTCCTAAACGGGTTTGAAATGTCTCCATTCAAATCCAGCAGAATGGATTCGATTTGCATAGAAATTTCACCTGAGTTTAAATTCAGTTTTCATTATGGAACACAACCACCAGCCACCTTTATCAAACCTAGTTCATTTCCCACAGGGTCATCCCAAAAGCAACCATGATAATATCTATTTCGCAGTGGCATCTGCAGCTGCAGTGGCACCTGCCTCCCTCAGCATGTTTGATTTTTATCCATTCAAGGATATTACCTCAAATAAAAGAATTAGCAGCTCAAGCGTGTATCTCTTATACAGTCATTTATGCGGGGATTGATAACTTTCGAGGATCAAAACTATACAAGTTGCAATTCCATTCCAATTCCATTGGAAGAGATCAAGCTCTGTTTCTCATTTATTTTGTCCCTGATCGAGGCTGTCACAACACAGGATACTGAAAAACAACAATGGTACAGAATGACGCAGCGGGAATATTCCGCTAGAAACTTTTGCTACCAGTGTATAGGACCCAGTAGGCTATATTTCCAGGGTGTTTTTTAAGCCATAGGACCTACCCAATTTCCATATGCTAACCTTGCCCTCCAAAATTTGGTAGCCAACAAGGTAAATGTAAGCTGGGTGCTCTGCAATCCTTTCAGCCTTCCTTCCCCCTTCTTTTAGTTTTCTCGTGTTTGAGATGTTGCATTGCCAGAGCTGGCAGCAAGGCTAGGTTTGCTAAAGCTCTGAGATCCACCATACTGCTTGGCTACATATGGAATAATGGATGAAATGCAGAGATGCTCAGATGTGCCAGTTTTGATCAGTATTTTCCAGAAGAGATTCAAGCACATACCAGAAATTTAGGTTTGTGCAATGAAATCTCAAGCACTCTGTTGCCCTTATCACATCAAATTCACTTAATCCCCTCCCCGCTGACTTTTTACGGCTAGGAAAGTGACCAGGAAATTCATTGAAATATGTCAGATGATTAACCCCGGTGTGCATTCAGATTTGGGGAACATTATGTTAGTCATAGGTGCCAGCTGTACAGTGCTGAGGTGTGTTCAGTGCCCCCCCCCCAAGTCTGTTGGGACATGGCTGAGCTCAATCTTGAGAGAGCAGAGGAAGCAGAGCGCAGAGCTTGGAATGCAAGCTGATTCACCAGTAGAATGGGAAAAGGAAACATGAAGGGTACATGTGCTTAATTTTTTTAAAAATAGCTGGAATATATTCAGTTTTGTAACCTGTTGTGTCTAGTCAAGGGGGGATATTTATTTATGAATCGGTATAGGCCATTTAATATTTATGAAAATGTAAAAATGGTGTATAAACGTGCTAAAACACACAATATACCTGTCAGGGAGTCTCCGCCCACCCCCGCTCCTGATCAGGATCCTGAATCTTCCTAGAAGCAGTAGGACAGTATAGATTTGGAACAGTGGTTCACAGAGGAGCCTGACAATACCAGATATAACAACATAAAATGCAATATTAGATATCTGCTTCAACCAAACAACAACAACAATAGTATACATGACTGACAATTATACATGACTCTGGCAAGGCTCATCAGAATTAAATGTCTTCAGTGTGCAATGGAAATTGAACATTGTTGGTGGATGTCTAATATCAGGAGCCTAAAACACTTCTCCTCATATATGTACAAAACCATTTATTTTATACACGCTTTCTATAAGCCTTTCTTCACAACAGTTGTAGAAAAAAGAAAGCATTTCCCCCTCAGGCTGGGATATACTTGACATCCCAGGACATTGTAATGACCCAAGATATAAGATACTGCAGTCATCTGAATTCAAGGGAAACAAAACCACAATACCTACAAATTTGTATTTAGACACCTGAAATTCTGTTTGCATATTCAGCTTAATTTGTCACATAGAGCTTTAGGCACAGTTATCAGTGACTTTCGAGACATCTTCAAATATACTCATTTTCTCTTCAACATTTTGTCTCTTTGCAGTGACAAAAAGATATGATTTCCATATGCCTGGTGCTAGGAGGGCAAACTCTAGATGACAAGTTTTCCTTGTTAATGTAACCTTGAAAATGAAATGGTAACCTTGCTTTATTTTACAGAGCATTCCAGTTTTGTGTATAGTATGTGCTCAAGGATTTAGAAAGCTTAAATCTAGCTAGGTTTCTACAAATAAATTACCACCCTGCAAAGATTCCTAGCTGTCTTGGTCATTTTGCTTGTTTGCTAAGCCCCAAAGAAATTATCCCTCCCCTTGCAGCTTCTCTCACATGGTAAGGATAACAAACAAGGGCAGCAACTGGATTACAGGTTCCTTAGCATTTAATGCAGCTGTTTTGTTCCCGGAATAATGTTCTGGGAAGGTCTATAATAGTGTCATGAGTTTACAGGTACCAGACTCCCCTAAATTCCCGCATCTAGTAAGTGCTAGAATTTAATCAAGCCTCCCAAATCCCTGTATCCAGCAAGGGTTAAAAGATAAGCCAGGCAACTTTCCTGATGAGGTAATCACCTGGGAGATGAGCCATTAAGAAACGAAAGGAAGAGTCCCCAGAGGGCTCCTGTCAATTTTCTTCCTGCTAGGGTGTGCACCCCTTGGCAGGTGCCATGCAGACCCTTGATGCTGGACCTGGTCCTGCCATCTGCTTGGCACCTTGCCATGGTCTCAGTCTAAGAATTGCCCATTTAAAAATGTGTCCAACAAAGCCAAGTACAGCTGACCAGCCTCGTTTTATGATCTGATGGGGGCTTGGCAAGCCCCACAGGTGCATTTGAGTTGATGGGTCACAAGTTGTGTAGGCCTTGATCAAGAGGAGAAGACAAAACTTGTGCTTCTCTGGGTTATGCCAGAGATTCATGAAAATGTAGTTAGGGCACATCACTTAAAAGTGAAATGGAAGGGTAGGGCATCTAAAATATCACAAGCCTTAAAGGTTCTGGAATGGGACTTGTATTAGCTCTCTGCCTGTGAAGTAAGACATTCTAGGATGGAGGAGGGAGAGAGAGAGGAGGTAAGGTTGAGATCCTTCTGTTTCCTTCTGTGGAATTCATTGTGTATGTCTATGTAGTGGGGTACATCTTACCTGTTTTAATTCATCAGTCCCTTAAGTCCGGAGGGACAATAAAAGCCATGCTTCTGAAATTATCATTATTAATATTTCACTCAGATCTAGCACTTTTCAAGAAAATTAATTCCATATGGTTATGCTGATATTTCCTTAATAAATTGGGAAGGAAACCCGTGCACAGCATTAATGAATCACATAAAATCTCTTGTGCAGTGCTACTTCCAGATAATTCTCCCCCTAAAAAGGCATATGAATATAAACATGCCCTTGGTAATGGGTACAGAGATAATTATTCTAACTTTGCCTTGCTTCATAATAAAAGCCTTTAGGGTACGCTAATTGGATGTTAAGTTGGGAATAGTTAAAGTCAGGGATCCCCAGGTATCACACTTGATATAAGCATACATAATAGAATCATTATATTTCTGTTTATACTCAATGATTTTATTTAGAATACAAGACCAGCTTTAACCCCCCTGAAGTCTTGCTGTTGACTCAAGTAGCTTTCATTACAAGCTTATTAAAAGGCAAGTAGTCAATGGGTATTCCACACTCATTTAAACCCATTCAAAACCTATTTAAAGGTCACGACCAGTGGTGAAATGACTGCTGCTCTGTGGAGAGCCAAGGCATCTGCAGTGAAGACATCTCAGCATCCTCACACAGCTCCCGTTCCTAGAGTTCTTTGAGGAGAGCCATTACACTTGCATTTGCTTCAACCTAAATCATACTTGAAGTGAAAATACACACTTGGGTATGTGTGGGTCACATTAAAAATTGAAAGGTTTCTGTGCTCTCCCCCACCCTCATTTTAAAAAAACAAATCTGCCTGTAACCTGTAATATAGCACTTTAGAGAGTCCATGGCTACTACCATGATGCAGGCATGGATGTCCTACACCCGTCATTTGCTGTCGGGAGAGGGCTGACAGTGCGGCTCCTTCCCATACACCTGTCAGGCGTCAGAGGATCCAATCCCCCAAGGTTGCCAGAAATGGATAAGACAAGGAAAGTTCTTACCAATGCTTTTTATTCAATATCCACAGAGAGAGGCTTAGAATTGCAGTCTCTTGGCATAATGGTGTTGCTCCAAGTGAAACCCCACCTCCACCGTCTCTCCCACTTCCTCATGAGTCATTGTTGTGGGTGCCGGAAAGTGCCAGAAAGTACCTTTTGCCTTTGAGCTCTTTGCTCTCCTACTTTCAAGGAGGGAGGGTCTGGAATGCTTTCTAAAGACACTGAGTCCATCAGCTGCCTCTCCCCTGGTGCTTCTTCTTCCTTCTCCTCCTCTCCCATTATTTCCTAACTTACCCCCTCGTCTGCCTCTGAGCTGTAACCTCCCTCAACCCCTCTTGTAATTCTGAACTGTCTCCTCCTTCTCTCGAAAGGTCAGGCTGGGGAGGCGCTCTCCACCATTCATTCCCCCTCTGCCCAGTTCCTGACAACACCCTACGGACAAGATTGGCTGCTAATCAAAATGGGTTTCTTTAGTTCTAACAGTTTCGATACAGTTTCCCCCCCATCCAGAAAGGCTCTGCGTTATAAAATATTCCCGTCTTTGGTTTCACCTGCTCTCCTGTAGATTTTAGAAAGAAAATGTAGGATAAAGCTGTCAGTGGCTATTAGCCGCTATGGCTATGCACTGCCTCCAATTTGGAAGGCTGTCTGCTTCTGAATAGCAATTTTTGACATTCACAGGTGGGGAGAGCAGTCCTGTGCTCAGGAGCTGCCCTCAGATTCCCCACAGACAGCTGGTCAGCCCCTGTAAGAACAGGATGCTGGACTAGATGGGCTGATCCAGCAGGGCACTTCTTCTGCTGTTAAGACACTTTCTAAATTTGTCTTCTTCATTTTAGGCAAGGAGTTTATTCTTCCCAGAAAGATCTTGACAGAGGCGGCCTTTAATATTTCACCACCGCCACCATCAATAACCTTCTGCACAACAAAGTGATTTGCTTGCCAGCGGAAGGCCAATAATTGCTTCAGATGACTGCAAAGTGGTGGTGCCAGAGTTGTGTCCCGCTCTAGCTGCCCCCTTCTCGCCAACCCTGCCTCAGGCTCCCCGGGAGAGTAAATTGATGTTTTCTTCTTTGGAGAAACCAGCAGCTTCAGCTAGAACAGAGAGGAGAGGGCAGAGACTGCTCAAGTATGTGGGAGGATGAAAGGCCATTTGAACATATTTCATTTGCTTCGCAGAAGGGAGCAGGAAGAGCAGGTGGGCAGCAGAGACAGCCTGTAGCAGCCACTCAGCAAGAACCGCGGAAAGGCTGGGAAAACAGAGATGGGGGGAGAGAGGGGAGGGCAGGGATGTGACTTAAGACTGAATCTCTTTTTTATATAATTGAAAGGGGCTCGCTTCTTTCCTTTTCCCGTCCTTGTGTGTCCTTTGTTTAGAACGCAGTAGCTCAACGCCCTTTGATAGCCCCAAGGAATTCCTATGGTTTGGTTTGTACAGTGCTTGCTTGCCTGTTCTCACAGTGGAACCAGGGAACCTCCTTTGTCTGGGTTTCCTTTTGCTTTGGTATTAAAAGTTGAGCCCCAGAAGCTTGAGGACCCAACAAAGTCTATCCCCATGCGGAGCCCATAGGTGCCCCCATAGAGGTGGTTGCCATCCCAGGCTGCTGTTTCCATGACCTGCCCATTCCATGCTCTGAATTCAGAGGGAGCCCTCTACAGTTACTTTCTTTCCTCTCAAAAGGTTGATTTTGACACAACTGTGATTATTTCAGCAAAAGGGGAACAAAAAGTATCTTACAGATTTAAAAAACGGAACAAATAACATGATGTTAATTGGGCCTGTTTCTGAGTATTTGAAACTAGCTATAGAAGTCTTCCATCCATTCATTTCTCCCATTGTTTAATCTCTCATTGGCAAATCTAACAGTGATGTAGATTCTTGGGTAGAAATTATACTGCCTTGAGCATGTACTCCAGGCAGGTAATTATTAAGAAACTTGACACAAATGATTATGCTTCTTTTCTAAACTAAGGACTATTTATCAGCACCTTCCACTATAGAACATATAGTAGTTTCCTCTAATGGTAGTTTTCTTCTTGTGCAGCCTGCTTTTTTTGTTTTCAGCAGGAACTCACCAGAACTCGGTTCCAGCACCTCTCAGGTGGTGGCCATTGGCATTCTATGAGAGTGAGGGAGACGTTCATGGTGAATTCTGGCACCTCTTTTTCTAGAAAAATAGCGTTGGAAATATTTTTATTAACATTATTACTTTATTCAGCTAAGCCAGAAAGTCTGGCTCTAATAAAATCTCTTTGCTGTCATTGGTTGATTGATTAGTTAATTTCTATACCACTTACATATTTAAAATATAAGCAGTACACTCAAGCAACAACAGACAACTTAAAACAAAATATTACAAAAATACTAAGTTACTAATATATATAAATCAATATCAATTCACTTTCCTTCTGACACACCCTCCCTCTCAGCCTCACCCAGGGTGCAAACAAACTTTCAACTCACCCACAAAAGTCTCATAACAAGAAGATTTTGTGGAGAAAGTGGACATCACCCCAGTCTCTCACTCTAGACCTGCTTTTTATGGGCAGGGACAAGGTGGATGGGACTTCCTCAGGCTGGGTGGTACTTCCTTAGGTTGCCCACAGCTGTGATTCCACATCCCAGCTCCAGGTAAAGCAGGTTTGTTAAGTTTCCCAGTGGGCACAAATGATGGGGAAAGGCTCACCTTCCACTCACAGCTCTTTCTTCACCCTCTGTCCTTTCCTCCTCCTCCTCCTCCTCCTCCTCCTCCTCCTCCAGCTGTACACCTTTAAGTTAAAGACTTGGTTTTAATTTGCAAAATTATCTTTTGTTTTCACAAGAGGTTTTAAAAACAGTATAAAGAACTGCAGTGCTTTCCCCCCACCTTGGAATGGTTTAATGATAGATATGTTGATCCAGGAGAGCAAGGGTGTATGCACATTCCTCTATGCACGCATGACCACTGAGCTAGTGTAGTCAATCCTCTCTCTCTTTCTCTCTTTCTCTTATGTATGTAGGTTTACCTGCATAACTTTGCCAAGGGCATACAAACTGATCCTCCCCCCCCACCCCATATTGTGTGATTTGCTTGGTATCATGTCCAATCTTCTTATAGGAAATTGATGGGGGATGGGAATCTTTGCAATACATTCATGTCACTTTCAGAAAGTAGCAGGCAAAATTGGCAAAGAGATCTTCTGTTCTTGACTGGGCTGTGCCACCTTCACAAAGTGAAGGTTAACATGCATACCCCCTCCCTAACTTTTAGGGAAATGTACCTCCTGGCAAATAGAAGGGGAAGAAATGGAGGCAGTGAGAGATTTTACTTTCTTGGGCTCCATGATCACTGCAGTTGGTGACAGCAGCCACGAAATTAAAAGACGCCTGCTTCTTGGGAGAAAAGCGATGACAAACCTAGACAGCATCTTAAAAAGCAGAGAATCACCTTACCAACAAAGGTCCGTATAGTTAAAGCTATGGTTTTCCCAGTAGTGATGTATGGAAGTAAGAGCTGAACCATAAAGAAGGCTGATCGCCGAAGAATTGATGCTTTTGAATTATGGTGCTAGAGGAGACTCTTGAGAGTCCCATGGACTGCAAGAAGATCAAACCTATCCATTCTTAAGGAAATCAGGCCTGAGTGCTCAATGGAAGGACAGATCCTGAGGCTGAGACTCCAATACTTTGGCCACCTCATGAGAAGAGAAGACTCCCTGGAAAAGACACTGATGTTGGGAAAGATGGAGGGCACAAGGAGAAGGGGACGACAGAGGACGAGATGGTTGGATAATTTTCTTGAAGCTACCAGCATGAGTTTGACCAAACTGCGGGAGGCGGTGGGGGACAGAGGTGCCTGGCGTGCTCTGGTCCATGGGGTCACGAAGAGTCGGACACGACTAAATGACTAAACAACAACAACAACAACTTCAGTACTGGAGAGAGCAAATGCATAGCTTTCAAAATCAAGCGGGAAGTTGGAAAAGGAAGGAAAATAACTATGAAATGGGAGATGTTTCTACTGTTGCATCAAGGACCTCTTCCTACCAACACACTTGACCAGCCCACAGCAGGTGTGTCCACAGCATGCTAGTCATGGCATAGGTTGGATAAACTTGGCACATGCAACTATTGTGTTCATCCAGTTGTTGCTCCTATCTGCAAATTCTACCCTGTACAATCAATGAGCCACACGGCCCAGTGAAGAGCAACTGGATGAACATAAGGGAGGTGAAGCCCAGAAAGGAGAAGGAATGTTCATCAGCAAATGACAGGAGTCACTTTGCTCAGAGGAAATATATTTATTTGGCTTTTACATACAGCTAAGGGCTCTACTGACAGAGGATCTGCTTTGTGTGTTTTGAGGAGCGGACAATGGCCCCAGCACATATATAAGATAATATGACAAACCTGGCGCTAACATATGCCTTTTCTTCTATGGAGTGAAGGATCTTCAGACAGATAAGTGCATAGATTGGCCCTCTGTAACAACAGTTAATTATTTGTGCTAGTCTCTACCTCCACACTCACATCCAAATTTTCTGGAAAAGCTTGGGGAAAACTCCATGTGCAAAGTAGAATTAGAAGTATGGACCATTCCTTGAAATTATGGTAGAGCAGCCTCTGCTTGCCTGGGGAAATGGGTATACATTATAGTCTAGCTAGATGGTGGACTAAACGCTTACTAGCCTTAAGAGGCATGACCTGTATCAACATGAGAGCATCAGAGAAAGGAGCCTTCAGAGGGAGGATGAAGGCAAAAGCTCACCTGGAAGAAAAGGCTATACAGTAAGTCAAGGTTCATCTTTTGGGTTGAATACTGAAACGTCAGACACTGAGGCAAACTGCCCTTTTCTGGCAGCCACAGACACCAGGGAGAACTTGAAACGTTAAGCATTTGAGTTAGCAGGTTCCTAGTGGACTACAGAATATATTGAGCCTGATGATGAAGGACATTGCAGAGTTATACCTTGAATGTGACTTAAGCGACTGAAATGCTAATAGAGCTATAGTTTTTTATTTGTATTATAATAAACCTATTTTTGATATGGAAATAATGTTAATGTGGAAATGATCTTTGAGTTTGGAATATAATGGAAAAGCTCTTTGACATTGATATCAGGGTCTGCTTAGTAATGCCCATCTGCTTTGTAATTCTGGTTCAGTATTTGGCTTTAAGTCTGAATGTTATTTATGCAGCTTGCTACTCACTTAAAAACAGTAGCATCAACTCAAAGGATAGAAATGATTATTAATGATTTTGGAATTTGGCACATTTATATACAGCTAGGATTTGCACAAGGAAAAGAGAGAGGAAAATCAAACATATATAATCTCCTAGTTGTTTAGACAAATAATTCTGTGCATGTTTTGAATTGGAGTCCTAGTGACTTTTCCCCCCTTGGTGAAGGTGATGCATCTGCCAAGAGCAGTGCTACTCACATCTGAAATGCAAAATGTTAGCAGTGTGCTGGGTATTTAATTCATGGTGCATAGTAATGTTTACAAGCCAAGTTCCCTTGGGATGCTTTATAGTGTGGGACAATGCAGGGAAGCATATTGCTTTCTTTTCATTAGCTTCTGTTTCTGTGTATAAATTCTGTGTTGACTACATGCCCACAGGACAACATCTTCATTAAAAATAAAAGTCATTGATAAACAAGACCTTACCCTGCTATGGTTTGCATTAAAGAACACAACAGAAACACAGAAGAATTCATATCCTGCAGCTGATTAATTTGTGAAATGTACTTAAATTTTCATGCAAATGAGGCCATCAATTTTCGTTGCTTTTATCTCTGGGTCTAGCGAACCAGCTAGGAAAGGTATGCAAACCAGTGTTAGAATCATCACACTGATGCAGGATATACCCCCATGAGCATTCGTGTTGACGCATAAAGGTAAAGGTAAAGGGACCCCTGACTATTAGGTCCAGTCATGACCGACTCTGGGGTTGCGGTGCTCATCTCGCTTTATTGACTGAGGGAGCCGGCGTACAACTTCCGGGTCATGTGGCCAGCATGACTAAGCCACTTCTGGCAAACCAGAGCAGCACACGGAAATGCCGTTTACCTTCCCGCCAGAGCGGTACCTATTTATCTACTTGCACTTTGACGTGCTTTCAAACTGCTAGGTTGGCAGGAGCAGGGACTGAGCAACGGGAGCTCACCCCATCACGGGGATTCGAACCACCGACCACAGCGCCACCCGTGTCCCACGTGTTGACGCATATTCAGCAGCAAATGGAGATTGTCATAACAGGGTCACCTGAAGAACTGTCCCATGTTCTACTATAGCCATCAGATACCATCTCCTTTCTCTCCTCCTACCCACACCATTGTTCCAAATGATGCAAACACTACACTCTGTAGACCAGGGGTGTGCAGCCTTTTTCAGACCGAAGGTCACACCTAGTGGTCTTCACCTCTCTGAGGGCCGCATGCTTTCACTCATGCATACACACTTACAAGCTCACTCACAGAACACACATAGCATACACACACTCAGCAAAGGGGGAACATACATCCAGGCAGATAAGCATACATGCAAATCCAGCCGTAACAGGCAGGGGGAATAGGACCAGCAAGACACACACACACATGCCTAAAGGCAGCCACCACTGCTGCCATAGGAGCTTTCTTCACCCTCTCCCTCCATGCAAGGGCTGGGAAGATCAGCTACAATGCTTCCTGTAGCTTCCTGCCAATGCCCACCGAAGAGAGATGTTCTCTAGCCATCATTTTCAAGAGCAGGCAAAGTGCTTGGCGCTCGTTCTGCGGCTTTGTGCTTTGACTGCTCTGAATAATTTTTATGTTCACCAGACATTGGTGCAAAGCTACAGGAAGTCCCTGTGCTGAAGGTAAATAACTGGGTGTTGACCTCAGCTAGTGGCTGCTCTATCTCCCAATGGCATTGCAATCAGCTGCTATTAGCCCACCTGAAAACTGCAATGAAAGAGGATCAGGAATCATTCTGGGGTGCACTAACTAGCCCTCATTGACAGTGGTCAAAAGTACCTGAGGGCACTTGGGGAAGCCAAATAAAGGTAAGGGAATGCTTAAACTGTAAAAAAAATAATAAAAAATGAGGGCATCATTCCCCACCTTGTTGCCAATTTACTGCAGATTTTTTTGGATCCTTGTGGACCATCATTACAACTTTGATAAACCATATTTGGCCCATCGGCTTCAAGCTAGCCACCCCTGCCCAAGACCCATTTTGCTTGCTATTCAATGCCCATTTTGGAGTCTGCAGCACTAGATATTTAATTTCCTATCTCGGGAATAAAGTGCACTTTCTTCCATCATCAGTTGATCCATGGTTATTTGGTTAGTCATTGGCAAGGATAGTCACTCTCCTGAAGAGCTCTTTGCTTTGAAATGAGTATTGTTACATTTGGGTCTCTTATATCTCTTGGATTTCCATGTTTCCTTGAGTACCCTTATTGACTATTGAATAGTATGTTAGGTGTCCCAGTGGAAAGTCTGGAGTGATACAGAACTTGGTAAGGCTTCTGAGGATAAAGTTATGGCATCTTTAATGTGTAATTTATTACCAGCTGAGATCAAGGAAGCCACAACAATGTACTCTTTTAGATATATCCTCAAGACACTGTAGTTAGCCAGGCTTTTTCTGACTGATATTTTTAATCATTGTCAGCTGATCATCATTTGTTGTTCTACTGTTATTTTATACCTATTTTGGCTTTTTGTACACCACTCTGATATTTTATAATGTGAGTGGTTGATTAGAAAAACAAAAACATTTGAATAAATAAATAAATAAAATTTTGAAGGAAGAAAGGAAATGATCCCGCAGCTCAAAACATTCAGCATGATCTTCAAAAAAGACAATGAAGAAGACAAAGAGTCAGTTGATGCTCAATCAGGGAGGCTGCTGGTTACAGAGATGCGAAGGTATGAGTTGCAGGAGTCAGTGTGGTGCAGGTGTGGTGGCGGAACCCATCAGATTTATTTAATTTATTTCATAAAATTTATATACCACTTTTTTAAAAAACAAAAACCTCAGAGCATTTTAGAAAAAGGATAAAACAATGAAATCATCAGTAAAAACAACTATTTAAAATACTGAGAAAATAATTTCAACCAACAATAAGCTGAAACAGATTAAACCGCAAGCCAACATTTTACATATTTGGGTAGGCTTGCCTAAACATAAATATTTATAGTAGGCATGGAAAATAATACAATGAGGATGCTTGCCTGATGTCAACAGGCAGGGAGTTCTAAAGTGTGGGCGCTGACACAGTGAAAAATCTGTTGTTGTTGTTGCTGCTGCTGCTGCTGCTGCTGTTGTACAAATGCTCCTGCTGCCATGCTGCACCACACTGAACTCCCCATTTTTCCACCCTATCCTCTCCTTGGTAAACGGCACCAATGCTTGGTGTTGGAAAGTCAGAGCATCAACACTGCCTTCCTCTGCTGCCTCACCAACCACTACAGGCATTACCTTCCCCTTCATTCCCCATTAAGCATCAAAACCAAGGAAGGCCTATGTAAAATCATTGCCTGATTACTAGTACACCTGTTTTTTTTTAATATTAAAAAACAGGAATAAGAAATTAAAAACAGTAAGGATCATAAAGGATGGCATCTGAATGCTACTTTAACAAAGTGCTTTTAGTTCAACAAGAGGGCAAGGTTAGGGAGCACTTGAAACCTTACAAATAGAATCTTTCAACATTTCTTGCTTCTAATGTTTAACTAGAGTCTGCTGAACTCACTTGGAATATTGATGCATTAATACTAATAGGCTAATATAAATTGTCCTTGCATTCTTTCAAAATTCACAAAAACAAACCTCTCGCCATTATCTGTGCACCTTTTAGGCTGCATTTTTGGTGTGTTTGATTATTCAAATGTTGTTTGTTTCTTCTCAGAACGTACTTAGCCACAGAATGGGTAGTTTAATTTCATTGTATGGGATGTCATTCTTACATCTCCTTGTTGTTGTTGTTACTGGTAGACAGAACTGTTAAGAATGGATGCTATTTTTATATTTAAGCAAGCAAACACATTGTCATCAAAGAAGAGTACGGCAGCACAGGAATGTTCCTTTGCCTCTGGTTTCTTCAGTTGCATATAAATGAAAACACAGGAAGTGATATTTCTGAGAAAAGAGATGGTGTCTTTCAGTAGCAGTTGGTGGGGTGGGGTGGGGTGGTGCCACCTAGCAGACCACTTGTCAGTTGTGTTACTGCTGTTTACCAGGAGGTAGAAGGGGTGGACCAAGGCAGCAGTTAGGTCAGCATAGTGCAAATGCACCAGTAGAGCCAGTCATGAGCAATTCCTGCTGCATTTGCTTCCTGCCAACCTTCTTTTCTTTGGCAATCACACATAGCCGAGTAAGATTGTCTTCCATAAACACAGTTTTAACAATGAGTCCGTAAGTGACTGTGGAGGCCAATTCTGGATCCACACGTCCTTCCACAGTGGGGATATTGGTTTCCGGGCAGGTTGATCACAGTGTCGATTTGCCAAGCGTGCCTTCCTCTTAGCACATTTCTCCCTTGTGTCCTGAGTTCGAGTGTCTTCAAAGCCCACAACACCTTTGGTAAAGGCTGTTCTCCAACTGGAGCACTTGCAGACCAGAGTTTCCCAGTTGTCAGTGTTTATGCTACATTTTTTAAGATTTGCCTTGAGACAGCCTTTAAACCTCTTTTGTTGACCACCAGCATTATGCTTTCCATTTTTAAGTTCAGAATAGAGTAGTTGCTTTGGAAGATGATCATCAGGCATCCTCACAACATGACCAGTCCAACGAAGTTGATGTTGAAGAGTCATTGCTTTGACACTGGTGATCTTTGCTTCTTCCAGTACACTGATATTAGTTCGCCTGTCTTCCCAAGTGATGTGTAAAATTTTTCGGAGACACCGTTGATGGAATCTTTTGAGGAGTTGGAGATGGCGTTTATAAGTGGTCTATGTTTCACAAGCATATAGTAAGGTTGGTAGAACAATACCTTTGTAAACAAGCATTTTGCTTTCTCTGCAAATGTCCCGGTCCTCAAACACTCTGCACTTCAATCGAGAGAAAGCTGCACTCGCAGAGCTCAACCCTGCCAACCTTATCACCACCTTGCCAACCCCTGCCTTGGTAAGTAATAGCAGCATGACTGACCAGAGGTCAGGTGAGTGGCAGCATTCCACCATGTCCTCTGCTGGTGTGTTTCCTCTGGGCTGTGGGACTCTGGCACACTAAATGAGTGCTCCTGAGACCTTATACTCCCTCTGCAAATAAGGAGCATAAGACAAAACTAGTAAATTTCAATGTTCAGCCTGAACCTGGCTTCAATTTTCTGCCTATCCAAGGTGTCATTATGAGCATCAATCTCTGCTTCCTTTCCCCATTTGCGAAGTGGATATTTGTCTCTTACACAAGCTTGTTCTAACTATACACAACATGATAGCTGTAGAACTTCGTTTGTTTCACATGCCCTGCCATCTTTATTATTGGACCTGACGCATGATGAAAGAAGGTGCTTTTATTGCAGGAGGGGGATCTCACTCCCATATTGGCATGGGGGCGGGGGCTGTAAACTTGGGGGCAAGTGTTTGCTCATTCAAAATAAGGACAGGAAACACTGCCTGATTGGTCATGCAGCATTGTTAGGAAGCTTACTCAGATTGCTGGCACGCTTGCTGTCCTCACCTTGATTTGGCATCACAACAACATCATAATATCTTACACCTGACTCAGTGCCCGATGCAACACTATGATCCCTAAAGAGGAAGTCTCTGTTTTTTGTTTGGTAGCAAGGGAAGGAAGCAGCTGAAAATAGCTGGAAAGCACCATTCAGAAAGAGTGTGTGTGTTGTAATGTGAACCTTCTTTTGCTTACCCTTGCACAGGCAAAAACTCAGCACAGCCTAGTTATTACGCTTAATCCAGGCACCCTAATTGCTCATCGTTTTAGGTGCTCATGATATTGATACAGCATTTCCTAAGATATAATTTTAGTGGTGTCTCTCTGTGTCAGATGTGACAAGCTTGATCAACCCCCACCTGCTGAGTTCCTTTCATTCCAAAAGAATAGGCTTCCTATAGTACCTTTTCGCTTCAGCCTTAGTATCTAATGCAGATTGTATTAGTCAGATGAACATGCCTCTTCATCTGAACAGATCAATTTCTTTTCCTTTCAGTGTTGACTGAACTTTCATGCATGCAACAGGGAAGCTTTTATGGAATATATCCAGGACTGAAAGGAAAAAAAATTGCCTCTGGCAGTAGGCAGCAGGGCAACATAGGCAGGGCGATGTTGCTCTCCTGGCATCCAAAAACTGAGCACTGCTGCTGGTTACAGACAGGTGGTGCTGCAGGGAGCTCAGTGTGACATGGGTGCAATAGAGAGCCAATCCAGCAGTCCTGTTGCTGCAGCCACACTGTGCTAAACTTCTTGCCCCTTCTCCATCTGGCAGCAGTGGTTGGTACTGGGAAACCAGGTGATCAATGCCACCCTACCTTGTCTGCCCTGCTGGCCACTGCTGGTTGCCCCCATGCAGACCTCTGTATACACATCAAACCCCATGTGTTCAGGGCAGCCCAAGGCATTTTGATACTTAAGGCAGAACAGGAATGACGCTTCTTCTCCAAATCAAGGTGCATAGTATATTGGCACCTCATGCAGAAAATCCAAGTAAAAATACAATAATTAAAAATTCTGTTACTAACAATTTGCTGCCCTTTGATAGCATCCCAAACCAGTGCCTGACCTGATTACAACCTTAGGCAACCACTTCAGGTGACCACCATACTCTGACTGATTGCAATTGATCTGACCTGCAAGATTGAAACGCGGGTGGCGCTGTGGGTAAAACCTCAGTGCCTAGGACTTGCCGATCACATGGTCAGCGGTTCGAATCCCCACGGCGGGGTGCACTCCCGTCGTTCGGTCCCAGCGCCTGCCAACCTAGCAGTTCGAAAGCACCCCCGGGTGCAAGTAGATAAATAGGTACCGCTTTATAGCGGGAAGGTAAATGGCGTTTCCGTGTGCTGCGCTGGTGCTGGCTCGCCAGATGCAGCTTCGTCACGCTGGCCACGTGACCCGGAAGTGTCTGCAGACAGCGCTGGCTCCCGGCCTATAGAGTGAGATGAGCACACAACTCTAGAGTCTGTCAAGACTGGCCCGTATGGGCAGGGGTACCTTTACCTTTACCTTTAGGCTGGGTTTCCCCAGTGACTCTGGGTGTCTAGGTTTGTAAGAGCTTGTTTATATTTCTTATGTGTTCATGATTCAAAATTCTAAGCATAGAATAGTTTCTACAGAGATTTATCCACTGGGTATTGCATATGTTCCTTGGGAATAATGCATGAAGCCAACCATTTGTATGATTCACACATGAATCAGCAGGCTGAGAAGGTCAAATTGAAAAAAAAATCCATTTGCCAAATCAATTCAGGACATCAATAAGTTTAATTACAGAACCAAATCACTGAGGCTTACTGTATGGCGAATATGTTGAAAACCTAAGATAAACATTTTAAAATTAGGTTATTTCATTTTCTTTAAAATATGAAGGCTTCATGGATTTTTTTTTGGGGGGGGGGCATGGAGGGGAGAAGATTTCCTTAATAACCAGATGGACAAAATATGATTGTTAAATTATCACTCAGCTGAAGCTTTCCTTGCTACTGTGATAATATTTTCTTCCAGCAATAAAACTTTTGAATGGTGATTAAGGAAAGAGGCTGTGCATGTTTCTGTCAATCATTTTAGTCCCTCTGTCCTGATTTTATTCTCAGAAGCCTCAGGTCTGATTCAGTTCCATTCTGGTGTGCAGTTAAAACAGTGGTAGTTAATGCAGTTCCCTTCCAAGGTTGTTAGACTACAATTCCCATCACCCCTGACCCTTGGCAATGTTGGTCGGGGTTGACTGGAGTTGTCGCTCAATATTATCTGGAAGGCACCATGTGGGATTTGCCTTGTCTTAGAGCTCAACTCAATTCATGTTCACTCAGAAGTTCCGTGAGATATCTTCCCTGGTGTGGACCTGCAGCCTAAGGCTGAAAATAGGGAGCTTACTTCCAAGCAAACATACACAGGATCATTCTGTTAATCCCTAGCCTGAGCGCTACAGAATACACATGATTAATCCAGAGCATGAAGATGTTCTGCAGATAAGGGATACATCTGCTACTGCTGTATCATAGCTGTCATTACTTTGGTCATTTAAAATATATTTAAAGTGTTTTTCTATTTATTGTGCTATATTTACCAGCTAGATATTTTGTTTAGCAACAAAACCCATCAGCTCTTCAGCATGTCACTAAATCATATATAAGCTGCTTTGGGACTACAATTCCCATCACCCCAGATCACTGGCCCTACTAGCTAGAGATGATGGGAGTTGTAGCCTAAAAACAACTGGAGACCCAAGTCTGGGAAACACTGTACTATAGGATTCTACCTACAAGGTACCATAAGGAGAGATGATCCTACCCTTGGGATGGAGGAAATTCTGGGGTGGAGCAACCATTGCACTCATGACCCTGCTGACTTGCTGCAGTCAGAGCAGGAGGTAGGGGACAGAATTTTGCACTTTCCCTCCCATTCTGACCACATGTAATTCCTAGCAACTGCTATTCAGAGGCATACTACCTCTGATGTTAAAAGGAATAAAACAGCCACCATGGGAAGTAGCCATTGACAGCCTTATCCTAAATTAATTTGTCTCTTTTAAAGCCATGCAAATTGGTGGTCATCATGATGTCTTATGGGAGTGAATGTCACAGTTTAACATGTACAAGTGTGAAGAAGTATCCCCCTTTGGACAGTCCTGCATCTTTCCACATTCAACTTCATTGGCTATCCCTGAGTTCTATTGTTATGATAGATGGAGAAAAAACTTTTCTCTAACCACTTTCTCCATGCATCATTTATACACATCCCTTGGCCAATAAAGCGAGATGAGCACCGCAACCCCAGAGTTGGCCACGACTGGACCTAATGGTCAGGGGTCCCTTTACCTTTATCATGTCTCTACTTGATCATGACAGTGGCTGCAATTCTTTCTCCTTTTTTTGCTAGACTTTTATACAACTTTACCAGTTGTTGTGACAAACCACTGGTGTACGAGATCTCAGAGCTACCCATTTTAATTACAACTACATAGGATGTATATTTCAGATCTCATCTTCATTCATCCTGAAGACATCTTTGCTTTTAATAAACTCAATCAGAAGTGAGTGGGTTTTTTTTAAAAAAAAGAAATCAGTTTGCTTCTGCAGCTACAAGCTGAAGTAATGTAGCATTTCATACATAAATGAAAATCCACTTCATTTGAGAAACTGTTTGATTGATGCTGCTAGCATTAAATGAAATAGGCTGAGTTCCTTAAGATGAAGCTTGACTGATAGAGAGGTGTTATTGGTTATAAGGCATTTCATCATCATCGAGCATCTGAGGGCTGTAAATTGGATATGGAAACAATATTGGCCAAGGATTATTCAAAGTAAGCACTTAATCAGTGGTTGGGAGAAGAGAGGAAAGGTGGTTAATTTCACTAGTGACTAATGCTGTGAGATCTGCTGCATCATAAATTATGGTTTCTGCAGTTTCTCTCTTTATATCTGTAGAGGAAATTCTCTCCTTATATCTATTGAAGGGTGAGGTATACTTCATAAACAATTCAGGTGTGCTAGCCTAACCAGCAAGAACAATTTGAGGACTACAGAAAATAGTGAAGATAAAATAATTTAAAAATGAATGTAAAATCTACCAAGTGATACACCTTGAATTCATAGGATCATTTGCTGATAAGTTGTACCATGATCTGAGCCAGGGATTAGCAAGGTTTAACTCACCTGGGCTGGTTCACTCCAGCGGAGATCACACTGTGGGTCAGAGTGCACATGCATGTGAACGTGTGCACCTGCGATTTCCAGCATCTGCGCAGATGCGATTTCCGGTGCCGCAGAGGTGAGTCCCTGCGCCAGTTTAGAGCAGAGTGCAGGGACTCACTGAGTGGGTGGCTTCATTCGGGGGCGGCTTGGGGGCCGGATAAACGGCTCCCATGGGCCACTTGTGGCCCATGGGCCATAGGTTGCTGACCCCTGATATGAGCAGTCAGCTTTTAATGTATCATGTCTAAGTGGTTGGGTGTCATGGGAAATATATCACACCCAACAATTCTAGATGTGTCATGAATGTGCAGCAGTGTCCAAGTCTTCCTTATGCCTGGCAGCTCTTTGGGGACAGATGAGACTCTTTCCACTGCCCCTGTTTTTACACAGCAGCTTGAAGCAGGGGATAACAGGACGGGGCACTGGGAGCAGGTAGGCCTGAGTATATCTTGATGAGTAAGCGTCTTTCTAATTGAGAATGAGGTCTCTTTAAAAATGAATTAATTTGAGTACACCAAGCAGACCATCTCTAAATTCACCTGTTTTAAAATTATCCATTCTCAGCTCAAGATTAAGAGGGTGAGGAACCCAGCCACCACTAAGAGTTTATCCACACTTTGTCTTGTTCTGCTGCTTCCCCCCCCAGGGACAACTGCTCCCCAACACCCATTTAGAGCAAACAGCAATTTGGGTTTTCCCTTGGAAAGGAGTAAGGCAAGGGGAAAACCACTCAGATCCATGCCTAGAAAGTGTGGGTCCAGTGGAAAACTGCTCAGAACTGTGCTTTCTAGACACTGGAGAAAAATGGAAGTGGGGACGAGCCCTAATACTGAACTAATTCAACAGTACTATCAAAAAGCAAGGAAACACCATCCATAGCGTTCATATTTTTAGTATATTTGGAATAAGCCTGAAACTCATGCCTAGCCCAGACATTTGATTTAGCTGGACCTTGTAAAATGTCGACACCTATAATTTCATTAGGCGAATGGTATGAAATATGCTGGCTCTAGCTGAAGTCTTGCCAAAGATTTATAACAACAATAATAATAAAGCTAAACTGCGTCATTTGTCTAGAAATGTTTTCAGTAATCATGACACTTATTTTCCCAACCTGCTGAATTAACTTATATTCATATTAAGCAGGAAATCATGTTAACTGAAAGGCAAGACCAATAACTTTAAAATACAATTATTTCAGTGACAAGAGAAGGCCAATTATTTAATAATTGCTTCATATGCAAGGGGCCTGTTGGAGCGGGGAGTTGTTTTGTTAGACCTACTATCTCAGGTTATATGAACTTTTTGGATATAAAAACTTGCCACTAAACAAAATTGAGAAAATATGGTTCATAAATACAGGCAAGGCTGTGGGCACAATTGAGTTGTTCATTCAATTAAGAATGTGTTTATCTATCCAACTGAAATGAATGAGATTAAAAGTGGCATAGTTGGAACTGTGATGATCTCCCTTTGATTTCCTGCTGCTGCAATATTCACCAGTGGATTTCATTTTGACTAAATTTCTGAGCATTTTCCTTGAATTTTTGCACCTTGAATGCTGCTCTTCCCATAGTTCAGCTCCTGCAGTTTGCTCTACTGAGCCTTGGCTTTTTAAATGAGTTTTATCCAACACAGTGTGAGTGGCATAGTGGTTGTGTGACAAGACTTTTCCTTCCTCTTCTTTCTTTGCATGCTCCTATAATCTATGAACTGCCCTGAGACCTCTGGATATACGGCGGCATATAAATTAAACAAACAAACAGACAGACAGACAGACAGACAAACAAACAAACAAACAGTCTCTTCAAAATGCAGGTTTTGAAATCCTTAAAGAATCAGAAGACAGAGTGCTTCATCTACCTATAAAATCCATATATATGGCAGTTGGGCTTCATTTGCTTCGCTGTATTTCTCTACAGTGGTACCTTGGGTTACAGACACTTCAGGTTACATACGCTTCAGGTTACAGACTCCGCTAACCCAGAAATAGTACCTCAGGTTAAGAACTTTGCTTCAGGATGAGAACAGAAATCACACGGCGGCAGCGGGAGGCCCCATTAGCTAAAGTGGTGCTTCAGCTTAAGAACAGTTTCAGGTTAAGAACAGACCTCCAGACTGAATTAAGTTCTTAATCTGAGGTACCACTGTATTTTGGATATCCTGGTAGTCATGATAGTCCCCATATGTTTGTTGTTTCAGCTTATATTGATGACTAAGAGGATATCTTACCTAACTTATCTCTGCTGCTCTAAAATGTGAAATGCTTATTGTGATTCCTGTATTAGGCTTTTATTTGTCATAGTTTTAGGGTGTTATAAACTTCTTAGACAGTTTCTTTTGAAACAAAACATGGTACATAACATTTTTAAATGCAAATAAATACATTTTAGCTGGCAGATTTTGGAAGTATAAAGTTACTAGATAATACCTCAAAGTTAAAAACCGTTTCTAATTTAGGCAATATATTATACAGTTGGCTGCTTTTCAGGTTAAGCTACCTGCCCCTCCAAAAATTTTACAGTGGAACTTTCAACCCTGGTGTACTCTGAAAAGGATATTCAGGTTAAGGTAGTATAGAAGAGTGAACTGTCACTGGAAAACAATTGCCTGATCTCTGGGCTCTGTCCAGGGTCCTGAAAGACCTATTTTCAACTGCTATTTTTAATGAAATTTTGATCTGCAACAGAACCCAACACACCTTTCTGTTTGTCTTCTTCCTCTGTCCCAGTCTGCTTGCTGGACCTTCTCAGTTAGCTGAATGGGTTCTTCTCTTTGGAACCAGATAACTACATTATTATTATTCATTTCGTTTTGTTTCATTTCTGTATCTTCATATTTTTTTCCATTAAAAAATATGGTTTACAAAAAATATATTAAACATGAAAACATTACTAGAGCAAGTCAAATATAAAGTGCACATTTAAAACAGCATAATTAACAAGATAATAAAATAGCAGCATAAGCATAGAATATATCTGCTGCTGTTGCTGCCAATCCTACCAATGGTGGTTCATGACTGGCAAAGGTGATGGAAGCTTGATGACCTGGGTCCGCACTAAGGGGCAGCCAAGATGATCTCTAGTCATCTCAGCTTTTGCAGCTGGAATTGGTCAGGGCCTCACCCCCCCCCCCAGACCAGGTGGGAAAAGGCCTGCAAGGCAGGGAGCAGGTCTTCCAGGACTCCCAGACAAGATGGCCTGCTTCATTAACATTCAAGCCCCAGCTCCACAGTTCCACATCATGGGTTACCAACTCGCTTGCACCTGTGGATATGTTTTTCAAGGACACCTAAGTGCTCCATGGAAAAGGTAGAAAATTCAGCACAGGCACATGTGTAAATTTAGCCACAGAAAATCTTAATTAATTAATCCACAAGAGATTGGTGTGCAGTGCAATACTGCCAGGTGTGAAGTGGTGGATTTTATCAAAGTGTCAATGATTTACATTGCTTTAAAAAACACACACACATTTTCAGGTGTTTTTTTATATAGGAATTTGAAAGCCATTAAAGTTTAATAATTAACCTTTAGATGCTGATGTTTCATTTTTAATTTATGTGACTAAATGTTTCCCATGGGGCCCAATTAAACCTAGGAGGGCACAATCACCCTTAGATAGCTCCGAAAACAAGTTCCAACAGCAATCAAACATTTAAAAACCCATAATGAATTGTCAATAAGATGCAATTACAAAAAGGTGAAAGGTTTGCTTTGTTTATTCAAACTGCTTTCCTTAAATTTAGGCTCTTCTTTTCATGGTGTAGACCTGTCATTCTTAAGTATTCGTTTGTGGAATGACTTGAAAATCAAAATAGAGGGGATCAGCTGTTGAGGCTGCATGAATGGCAAACAAGGTTTATCAGTTCCACTGAGATTTGAATGTACATCTGCACAGAAGTGTTTCATACTTTACAAATGAGCAAGAAATTTGAACATAAGAATTCTTTCTGGAATCCTATCTACTCCAGTACACTGTCTGTTTCTAACAATGGCTAATCATATGAGTGCTGGAGGAGCACAGAGCTGCAAGTGTGCAGCTTTATTCTCATCAGAACCATGAACTCATTGGGTAGCCTTGGATGAGTCACTTTTGGTCTCTGTCTCCTATCTGTAATATAGATGAAATGACGAAGTGGCCCACTTTTGAGCTGTCTCGATGTAAACAGAGGTGGAATGGAAGTACAGTCATACCTCAGGTTAAATATGCTTCGAGTTGAGCGCGTTCAAGTTGCGCACCTCGGCAACCCAGAAGTAACGGAACGCATTACTTCTGGGTTTCGCCACTTGCGCATGCGCAGACACTCAAACTGACGTCACACGCATGCGCAGAAGTGGTGAAAAGCGACCCGTGCGTAGACATGCCATCGCTAGTTATGTTTACCTCTAGATGCGAACGGGGCTCCGGAACGGATCACGTTCGTATCTAGAGGTACCACTATAAAGTACTGTATTGATGGTGAGTTGCATGCCACATTAGAGGGGGCTGCTGGGAACAGAATTGTTTAGAGTGCTACAGGGCAAGGAGGAAGGGGAACCAAACAACCCAGGAAGTGGTAGACAAGCAGAATGAGAAGCTAATGAAGTCAGCCCATCCTAAAACCCAAAGAGTACACTAGGTAGAAAGCTTGAGGGAGAAGCAAGACAACGCAAGGAAAGTCTGGGCTAAAACCCCAGCAGCAATCATGGGGCCAATACTCCACAAAGACCTTCTAATGAGAAGAGTCCCAAATGCCTAGGAGACATAGGGTCCTACCAAACAAACTCTATGTGAATAGATTCAGAACTTACAGGGTTAAGAAGTTCTGAGTGACGTCTCACATTCCTGAGGCGTGGTTAGGTTTCACAGAGGGGAGTGTTTTTCTCTGTGTCTCTGTTCTTCCGTGCTCTCTCGCCTGGTGATCTATGAGTTGTTTTTCTACACGATTAAAGACTGAAAGAAATACACACTAACGCCTGAGTGTGTTTGATTTGGTACACACACGACAGTTTCTACGCTGCGGAAACTCTGCTACAAGTAGCTGACGGAGGACGGAGAGCTGAGCGGCGCAGAGGAAGTGTGCCAGGCTCCATCCAAAAGCTACGCTATTGCACACTCTAAGGCAGGCATGGCCAAACTTGGCCCTCCAGATGTTTTGGGACTACAATTCCCATCATCCCTGACCACTGGTCCTGTTAGCTAGGGATGATGGGAGTTGTAGTCCCAAAAACATCTGGAGGCCTGCTCTAAGGTAAGGGGCCATTCTGAAGTTTTGAGGGCTCTCATTTCAAGGCAAAATGGCTTACTGTGGCTGTAGCAAACACTATTGAGACAATGCATTCAATACCTTCAGTGGACCACCATACACTGCTGGTGATCTATGTTCAATGTATTTGGTGACAAGTTTCACAGGTGTACTCATGAGTGATTTCAGTGACTAGATTCTCTAAATGAACACATCTGGTCCTTGGGGAAAAACCCTGTGAATATTATCTTGAAAGGCAATTATCAAAGAAGTACACATGAAAACACTTTGTTGCAAGGTCAGGTCTTTTCTTCTGAGCTTGTGGTCTCTCAGCAGCGGGGCTGTGGATTTATATCACAGAGAAGAGCTTTGAGGGGCAGGTGCATGTATAACAGCTGTGCCTATAATGACAAACCCCGAGCAAATCTCTGAGCTCTTTGTAGAATAGAATTTCAAGGACTGTTTCCTGCGGTAAAACAAAGTTCAGCACATCCTAGCCTCTCTTTTTCATATTTTAAGCCTTCTGCTCTTGTGGCACTATTGATTCCCAAACCTTGCTGCATCACTTGCTTAATGAGAGCTTGTGTACAGCCATGCTATTGGTGTTGTGAACTTCCCCCTGATTCTTCCCAGTCTATTTTCTAAATGCTGACCCACAAACTTTCTGCATAGCCAAGCAACTGTCTTTGTTGAAAGCATAGCATATGGTGTGCTTAAGACAAGGTGCCAAATGCCCTAAGAGTAATTAGATCCATAAAACCAAACAGTCTGTGAGATTGCAAATGAACATGCATACTAGGTAAGCTGCCATGGACAAGAATGGCCAGTTTGAGTGTACATCATGTGGGTACCACAACTTGGATCTGCCACAGAAATTGATGTCTGGGGGGCTGATTTACATGCCATCCTCTAATGAGGGGACTGTATTGGCCACTCCTTCCCTCCACCTTTCATGGAATTCTGTAGGAGGAAGCAAAGTGCCTTTTACCACCATGCAAGACAGCAAGTGGAGACTTTCCTGGGAGAGTTATGGAGAACAGAGAAACAGAAACCAGTACTAGAGCTTAGTTCTGCAACATAAGAACAGCCCTGCTGGATCAGGCCAAAGGTTCCATCTGATCTTGCATCCTGGACTGGATCAATGTCAGTGACTAGATTCAAAATGAGCACATCTGCTCATTGATTGCAGAAAAGCTGAATTAATCCCTTGCCTCTATCTTCAAAATGGAAGATGTAGGGCAGATCCCAGTGCCTGGTACAAATCTTGCAGGAAGGGAAATATGTTTCAGATCATTTAAATTCCAGTAAAAACCAACAGGCACTTATTTTAAAAATGCAAGCTGAAATCTTTACTTCCCCCTGAATGTTTTTATGGCTTGTAAATAAAGGGGAAGAGGTGGCATATCTGAAAAGGGGTTTCTGACAGTTCCACAGGGATTTTTTTTTTTATTTGATTAGATTTTTCTCAAAAAACAATAATTAGGAACATAGAAAGCTGCTGTATACCAAGTCAGACCATTGGCCAGTCTTGTCTTGCTCAGCCTTGCCTATTCTAAATGGCTGCAGTTCTGTGGGGTTTCAGGCAAGAGCTCTCCCAGCCCTTCCTGGGGATGTTGGGTACCACAGCTGGGACATTCTCTGTGCAAGGCAGATGTTTCCAATGCAACCATCACATTATCCAAGTAACGACATGTGGATTTCAGGTTCTGGAAGCACTGCCACTCTTCCTTACCTCCACTGTAAAAGTGCTCCTGCTCCTGGGAAAGCAGGCTGGTGAACAAAGGTCGAGGTAACGTCCTCCTTTAGAATGGAGGGGGAAGCAAGGGGTAGGCAGGGAAATGGGCAGAGCATCTTCCAGGTGTGCACCATGGAGTTGTGATTTTTATCTTTAACAGTATTAAAATCCAAATCTGAAAACAGCTTTGGATTTGTTTGACTAGAAGATTGCAACTGTATTAACAACCCAATCCTGTGGATGCCCTACTGTCTTTAATGGGGCTTACTCCCCAGTAAGGGCAAAGGACTGCAGCATCAGTAGGGCATCCTGCAATCAGATATTTCAATGGAACCACCTTTGATTATGGGGAAGACCTTTGAGCTATTTATACACTACAAAGAGATGAACATTGTGCACTTTATTTCCTAAAATATGGAAGTCAAGTAAACATGATAAATTAGATGCAGATTGATTTTAGGACATTGGGGAAATTTTCAGTTCAGCAGCTATTGGAGAAGCCACATGGTGGGGAGGTGCATGTGGCTGAGGTATTCAAGGACAACCTGTCTCCCTGGTTTCCTTTAATGGAGCAAAAAATGCTAGACTAGCCATTGCTCAGTGGTAGAGCATCCAATTTGCAAGACACCGGAAAATTGGGGGAAATGACATCCTGGGAAGCCCTTTCCAGTTAATGTAGGTCAGGGATAGGCAAAGTGGTCCCTTTCAGGTGTCACAGTCTCCAACTTTGTGTGCTCCCCAAGGAGCTGATTCTTCAGTTACATAGTACGGTCCATAAACATCACACAAAAACTGTTCAGGAGTGGGGCTGGGAAATAGGAAGACAGTAAAGAAAAACCAAATGTCACAGTCTGGTAACCATGTTGTCTGAATTCTCCATGAAATGTGCATGAACCAGTGTAGGGTATGGTAGAAGTATCTACACACACACACACACACACACACACACACTTTCAACCAGTGAAGTGAAATGGCAGAATCAAATATACCACTTGAAAACTGCGTTCCACAACAGGCCATGCATTAAGGAAGGTCGTGTAGCCATGGCTTTCAGCTACTGTATGATTCATTTGCACTGTGCACTATCATGAAACTTATTTGGAGAGCAATTAGCTCTCCCTATTTCTTTTTATTCATATTTTATTTTATTTTTTAAAAAATGAAATTGAAAAGAGCTCTGAATTCATATATATGGGACGCAGGTGGCGCTGTGGGTTAAAGCCTCAGCGCCTAGGGCTTGCCGATCGAAAGGTCGGCGGTTCGAATCCCTGCGGCGGGGTGCGCTCCCACTGCTCGGTCCCAGCGCCTGCCAACCTAGCAGTTCGAAAGCACCTCCGGGTGCAAGTAGATAAATAGGGACCGCTTACCAGCGGGAAGGTAAACGGCGTTTCCGTGTGCGGCTCTGACTCTGGCTCTGGCTCTGGCCAGAGCAGCGATGTCACGCTGGCCACGTGACCCGGAAGTGTCTCCGGACAGCGCTGGCCCCTGGCCTCTTGAGTGAGATGGGCGCACAACCCCAGAGTCTGTCAAGACTGGCCCGTATGGGCAGGGGTACCTTTACCTTTACCTTTATGATTCATTTGCACTGTGCACTATCATGAAACTTATTTGGAGAGCAATTAGCTCTCCCTATTTCTTTTTATTCATATTTTATTTTATTTTTTAAAAAATGAAATTGAAAAGAGCTCTGAATTCATATATATATATATATATATATATATATATATATATATATATATGAACAAATGAGATAAGTATTTGGATGGAAATGTTTTCCCACTTGAGGATGATTGATAGAGAATAAAAAGCAGAAATTAACTTCTCTGGCAGCTTAAAACTTCTAGGGAGACCTTTGTACCAGAAAACTATATAAATGCAGCATGCATAAAAATCAATGTCAAATGCTTTTTTCTTTTTTTCGGTAAAAGTTCTAGAATACTTTTCATGTCTAATATGTAATATCCATATCAATACCAGAGAAAACTAAAATTAATAAGAAATATAGCTTCTTTGGAGAACTTAATGGAATCTTTTAAATGTAAAATCTATTTTCATTTATAACTGCTGGTCAGAATGGGCTGGGCATAGGCGTTTGGATGAGAGTCATATGTTCAGCAGTGAGAGTGAAGGCATAATCTTAGCCATTTCTATGACTGTTTAGGAAATCAGCCAAATCTGCAAAGTGCTGCTTTTTATCATGCCTACAGGATTTCCAGGAAGTCCAAAAGCTGCAGGTTTTAAGAAAGCACAGAATTCACTTTGCAAACTGCTCGTTCCAAATGTACATTGATATTGTAGCATGATTGGCTTCTGATAGATCCCTCATTGCATTCTCTCATACAGCAAAACTCAATGTGCAGGGAGGGAGGGAGGGAGGGAGGGAGGTATGAAGAGCCATTTCTCCCCAGAACATTAAATAGATTATAAATATTTTGAGACCAAAAATAAATATTACGAGACCAAATGCTACCTAGCAATCAACATGGATTAATGATCCCATCAAAGATATCCCATGAATGCATACAATCTATAATCGAGCTCATATAATCAACATTATTCTGAAATCACTGGCTAGTTTTCAATAAATTGCCAGCATCTCTGGGCCCACACTCAGCTGAGGAATTTGTTTTTCACACCAAAACTGGGCTTGCAGTCCCTCCACACACACATACTGTGCAAGATGTCTCTATTTCAGAAGCCTACTTTAGAACCACAGCACTTTTTTTTTTTGTTCCTATTATTAATTATTTGGGAATCAGAAACCCTTGTCACCCTACTACAAATTATTGAGAGGTTTATTGATAGGTTCTGATCTTGGTTTTTGAAGGAAGGCCACCACAGTGGCTCAGTGGTAGATCACATGATTAGCATTCCAGAGGTCCAAGATTCAAACTGTGGCATCTCCAGGTAGGACTGAGAGAGAACCCATCCAGAATCTTGCCAGTCAGTATAGATAATATTGAGCTTGGGAGGTCATTGGTCAAACTCTGTCACCTCACCACCCTAGTTACCATCCCACCCACATTGAAAAAAATTCTTTTTACAACCACTCAGCTTTAGGGGAAGGGCTGTAGGTGCATGTTAAAGCACATGCTTTGCATGCAGAAGATGCCAAGTTCATCCCCATCATCTGCAAGCCAGGCTGAGAACGTTCCCTCTCTGAAACCATGGACAGCTGCCACTGATCAATGTGGACAATATTGAGCTCAACGGAACAATGGTTTTACATGCTATTAGACATCTTCCTGTGTGCCTAACTCATTCCTGACTTTCTCTCCCTGCTATATCATTTTATCCTAACTCATTTGTCCTGAACCAGACTAATGGTCCTGCATCCAGGACAGCCCTCCTACAAACTAAGCCTGAAGATTTGGACTGATTAGGTGGACATATGTCTCCTTGTTTATTCTTTCAGGAAGAGCTAGCTGCATTTTAAATGCCTGCAGTTCTGCTACCTTTCCATTATGATTTATTGAGTACATTTGAAGTCCATACAGCATATTGAGCACAATTCCTTTACCGCCTGCAGACATGTGTAAGCCTCCCCACCCTCCCCGCGGCATGTTCTTGTGCTACCATTTCGTGGCATCAGCTTGCAAACCACCATCTGGTCAGATTTTCCTGTATTCTTTCTGGCAGGCTACCTGAGATTAAAATATTGATGAACAGGAAGGAAAACTCAGCTGTGCAGTGCTTGTGTGTGTTTCTGCCGTGTCTTCTAATCAACTTCCCTTTTCAAATGAAGGAAGTCTGCAAACATTCGTTTTTGGACATTATACAACATTACCATACATCTCTCACTGTTCTGAAATAGAGAGTTCTAGACTTTTATATGGACTTTCTTAGGTTGCCGTGCTAAACACCCATCAGGATGTCAAGCATATGAGCACATGGCAGGCAGCCTGTCCATACATAAATGTCAAGAAACAGATACACAAGTGTAGGGCAATAAAAGTACTGCTCCCCCAGCAATATATGGTGGTCTGCCAGTGTTTTTAAAAGCCTCCTGTTTTTGCAGTGTTAGGAAAGAACAAAAACTAACCTATGATGGGCCACCATTAGAGGGATGAATTTGACCAGTGTGCATGTCTATTTCAAGAGCCAGTGTGGTGTAGTGGTTAAGAGCGGTAGACTCGTAATCTGGTGAACCGGGTTCACGTCTCCGCTCCTCCACACGCAGCTGCTGGGTGAACTTGAGCCAGTCACACTTCTCTGAAGTCTCTCAGCCCCACTCACCTCACAGAGTGTTTGTTGTGGGGGAGGAAGGGAAAGGAGAATGTTAGTTGCTTTGAGACTCCTTCGGGTAGTGATAAAGCGGGATATCAAATTCCCCCTCCCCCCCCCAAAAAAATTGTGCAAGCCAATTCTAGCAATTGGTATATCTGTCACTTCTATCTTCTTCTCTTGTGACCTATGGACAGGTCTTTCAGCCCCAGGGGTCATCTAGGGCTTATGGATGTCCCCATGGATCTGATGCATGAATTATTAGGTTGAACGTTACATGAAGATTCCAGAGAGCAGAACTGACTCAAATGTGCTGCTGCTTTCTCTGTGATGAACAAATCACCCCTCAAGTTATCTTGACTTTGGGGAGGTTGCTTCCACAAAATAGATGATAGAAACCGAGATCTATCACTCCTTGTCATTTGTGTCTTATTTTGATCTTCTCAATTTATGCTGCTGATACTCAGCTCTATTTCTTTGTAACTTCTGCATTGGGAAAGGATCTGCAGCCACTCTCTCTTTTGCATCTGAGCCAGTCACACCTCAGCCATCACTGAGATGCAGGGAAGATCTTTCTCAGCAGTTCATGCAAGAGAAGGAAGAAGGAGCCATTTAGAGCCCAATCTATTCATGGCTTTAAAGGTAACCAGGAGTTCTGTGTTGTGTGCCTAGAACCATTTCAGCTTTTGCAAAATGTATCTGTAACTTAAATATTTCTTGATTAGTCCTTTGATGTTGTTTTAAAACTCAGTTGTCCCAGTAAATGTGCACGCTATGAAACTGTGTGCAAATTTAGCTTGACATAGGTTTGTTTTTTATTATTATTTTTTAAAAAATTTAAAAATTATTTTTTATTTACAACATAGTCCACAACAACTCATACATACAAAGAAACCCACCACCATTGACAATTTAATTATCAAAATTAAACTCCTATCCCCTTACACAAAGAAAACATAACATAAAAATAAAAGACTTCCTTTATCCTGCAAATGGCCTCCTTATTTACTTCTTGTGTACTGTTTCTTTTATATGTGATTATTACAATTTTTCCTAATTATGACTTTAAAAACCACAAAGTCTCCTATAGAAATTAATGGAAACAAGTCCAGGTGTATATTTTAGGGCACTTTTTGTTTTGCTTCTTCCAGAAACTTTGTATGGCAACTGTCAGGGCACTACAGTGTTCAAAGACTTTTGGTTTTATTTGTAAACCTAAAATAATAGGAATGTTGGTGGAATATATGTTAGGAGTGCATCTGTACTTCTTTTTTGCGTGGTCGTACTAAGCTGGTGATGCTGTGTTGAAGGGCAGTGACCATACTGAGCATAATTGGAGAGATAAAATCTTGGAAAGGTGGCTTCAGGGAGTTGCCTGCCTGCCCTTGGCCGCTTCATAATAAATGGATTTACTTGGCCTAAGGACTCCCTGCTTCTAATACCTTGATTTCATCTGTCCTACCTTCATTCACTGTGATATCCAAAGTCTCTTTGAAAGCTGCTTCCTTGACCTTGTGGAACTTTACCAAATCATGTGCTTTTTCGTTCTTCTTTGTCTACAGAGATACCTTCTATCAAAAGATCTTCAAGCTCTGTGGCTGCACGGCTTCCTGAATCTGTGAACGCTTTGGTTTTGATGTCTCTTTGATATCTACCCTGTGATTTCTGTTGCTTTCATGTCAAAACACGCCTCATAATTATTTGGCTGCTTCATGTTCCCATGAACCTTCTCTGATATGTACTAAGCTCCCTCAACTCGCTAACCTTCCATTATCTTTCTAATCCCTCAGGCTAGTCCTTATTCATCTGGCTTCATACTTCCTTCTTTCTTCCTCATTCCTTTTGCCATTCTGACATTTATCCTCAGCCTTCTGAGTCTGAACTTGCCAGTCTTTGTAATTTAAAACGTAGCCTCAATATTTCATTAAGGAGCATGGTTGATGCTGAGAACTGCTTTGGTTTAGTAGTTAGGGTGTCGGAGTAGGGCCTTCAAACCCCAATTTAACCATGAAGGTCAGAGGGTTATTTCGGGGCAGTCACTGTCTCTCAACCTAACCTGCCTCACAGATTTGCCATGAGGATAAAACGGAGAGGAGGAAACCACATGACCACCTTAAACTCCTTGGAGGAAAGGTGACACATTGATGTAATAATGAATCAATAAAAAGGAAATGAAATCATACCACAGTTTCCAGTAACACTTTCATCAAAAACAGAGTAAGTTTATTACATAGGAAGACAGAGAATGGGAGGGGAAATCAAGCAGAGGCTGGATATAGTTTTCTTTTTCTTTCATGGGGTCCCTACTTCAAACCAGAAGTATTGCTTGTTTGTAAGATTTTCTCAATAAAAGTTAAAGATTGAAGATCTTTTGTTAAAGCTCCATCTATTGTACAAGTTGAACCTATGCAGTCAGAAGTAAGCGCCATTGACTTCAAGAGGGCTTACTCCCAGGTCACTATGCATAGTGTGTGTGTGTGTGTGTGTGTGTGCGCGCGCACGCGCACATCTGACTGCTTTTTTGGACTCTTCTTGGGAGCACGTAATGATGGACTGCTGCACCTCAGAAATATATCACTACAACTGTTTGATCATGTTCTCCTCCTTCTAGAAAGGATACAGAGCAGAAGACTTTCCTGGACAGTTCCCTTGCACCTAGATTCCACACATATAAAAGCTTCTAAGCCTAGCTACCCATCTATTTTAAACACCATTCCCCTATTAATGGCAATGAGCCTGCATCATTACAGGCAGGCTGCAATTCTGGGTCCAGCCATATACAAGACATCAGTCATTATATGATTTATGTATCTTTCAAGAATGCTTCATGTTTTGTACAGTATAGTGTTTTCCATTTGTGGCGCTCAAGGCAATTGTGGAGAGGCAGACTGTAAACAGCAATATTTAATTCCTCTCACACCATTGCATTACGTCCAGTGAATGAAACTGACCACTTTCCTTGATGTAAAATCCTTTTGTAGCTTCCATACAGAAAGCAACTAGATGAACAGGAGATAAGCTGTTGCATCTGCAGAGGGTTTTTCTTTCTCCCCCCCTTTTTTTTGTTTAATTTACTGCCTAGCTCTTGGTCTTTTCAACTATTTCAGTCAGCACATTCGTAGCTAATAGGAATAGATCTTTTACAGCACTTTAGCAAAATGGAACACTGGTACATTATGAGTGAAAATCTATATTGTCGTTTGTCATTTTTTGTTATTACTACTTCATAATAATTAAGCAATAAATAAAACAAGGCATGCTGACAAGCCAGAGAAAGTGGAATGGAATTGAATGGCACCAGGAAAGTAGTTGACAAGGTGATTTTTAAAACACCAAATACTATACAACAAAGCTTCATGTTGCATTTTTAAAAGGCTGCTATTAACAAAAAATGCTTAGAATTCCTTCACAATGTCTCCTTCTAAATGTGATGATATCCACCCAGGTTTCCTATGATGTTTCCTAGCTACGTTTCATGTATATAGCTAATCTACCAATCTGTCAGCTAAAGAGATCCACTAAATAGATCCGCTAGCGCAAGCACTTTTAGATGAGCAAAAGAACTTCCTCACCCTCTTCTTTTCCTCACCCACCTCTTTCTGTGCCCTAAATCTGCTCCAGGCAGTTGGTGGAATCTCCATAATACAGTGGTACCTCAGGTTAAGAACTTAATTCATTCCGGAGGTCTGTTCTTCACCTGAAACTGTTCTTAACCTGAGGTACCACTTTAGCTAATGGGGCCTCCTGCTGCCGCCGCACGATTTCTGTTCTCATCCTGAAGCAAAGTTCTTAACCTGATGTACTATTTCTGGGTTAGCAGAGTCTGTAACCTGAAGCGTATGTAACCTGAAGCGTCTGTAACCCAAGGTACCACTGTAGATTGGGGAACACAAAGAGAAAAGAGAGGGAGATTGTGGTCTGTTACACAGCCAAAAGAAATGGAGCTATTTAGCTGGATACTGCCCATATTCTGTAGGCCACTTGGACAGTTTCCTCCACTGGAAAAGTGCATAATAATTATTAGTAGGAGTAGTAGTAGTAGTACATTGATATGTATGTATGTATTTAATATATACCCCCCTTTCTATCTAAAGATCCAGTGAGATCAACAGAGTAGATTAAACCATTAAAATTGAAACAACATTCAATTAAGAGCATTGTTAATTTAACTACACATGAGAACAGTCAGAAACTTCATCCTTGTTCCTTCCCGCCCCCAACATCCCCCTAAACAATGTTTCCTTCACTTACCTTCAAAAGGATAACAAAGAAAAATGCCCAGTGTACTTCCCTGGGAGGAGCCTGGGGTCCACTCTTCCATCAAGGCCTTTCTAACATCCAACTATGGGGTGCCCAGAGCAGGCCTCTGTTGACCATCTCAGTACACAGAGAGCTTGGTACAGAAGACGTCTGTTACAGATACTCTGGTTCTGGTCTAAGGATTTGCATGTGTTTAGGTGTTTGTATGCCAATACCAACACTTTGGATAATGCACATTGTGTTCCCATGCTTTTCTAGATTAACAGGCTCAAAGTAGTGAGCCTTGGTTAACAACTTGTCTGCTGCATTCTGAATCCATTGTAGTTTCACACATTTTTCAAAGACAGCCTCATGTGAAGTGCATTGCAGTAACCTAATTGGGAATTTACTAAAGAGTTAGCATTACAATAAGAGTAGTGACATCTTCTTTGCCTGGGACAGAGCACCGCTGGTTCAGCAATTGAAGCAGATGACAAGTCCCCTGAGCCAGAGACACCACCCAGGAACCTAGTACAGGGTCTGGATCACCCCAAGCTAGAAAGCTGATCTTTTAAAGGGAGTGAAGACCTATAAAAAAATTAGGACAAGCAACTCTTCAAAGTTTAACTGAGGAACCCAACACAAATTCTGGAAGATTGATTCACAGCAGACCTTGATAGCAAGGAAAGGAACTGTCAGGATAGTGATAGATGATGTATAAGTACTGAATTGATTGGGGATGCAAGACCAGTATAGGCATGACCTCCTGGGTACAAGTTCTATTGGGGCTTTTTGTGTGTGTGTCTCCATCATTGAATAAGTTAAAGGAGAGTGCTGCATTTAGCATAATCAAAGGCAAGAATATGATGGATCTTGCTGGCATCAGGGAAATGGAACGGCCTGACGAGGCTTCAACGTATACTGACAGTTCCTTTGTGAAACTAGGGGTGTGCATCATCTCTGTATGCAACCCAAATAATTGGGGTCATTTGGGGTAGTTTCTCGCATTACTGAGTTTGAACACACTGTTAACAAGGTGTGTTGAGGAGGATGAGGGAGAGCCCAATCATCCTATTAGCTCTGTTGCCTAAGTTTCCCCCCATAAAGTTAAATGCAAGGTCATTAATTCCCCTTCTTTTATTTCTGAGATGCAAAACCAAGCTGACTGCCAAGTGTCCAATGCTTCAGAGGGGATGGGGTATATAGGAGAAGTGAGGGGATGGAGAGGTGAAGGAATCTTTTGTGTTTGTGTTTTGAATCTTATATTTTTATTCAGTCACAATGAATTATTGTCTCATTGCACTCCAATTACAGTGATTTGGGGGAGGGATATTAAAGTGCACAGTCTTTCCACAGGGCATTAGCAGGCATAAGATGTTAGACTATTGGAGTGGTCAGTCTCTGTCTCAATTGTTATTTTTCTTAACAAGCAATTACAAACAACCTATCTCTTTTCCTGCCTTCCTCCCTCTTCCTCTCTTGCTCCCTTCTCTTTTTTTGAAGCCACTTGCAGGAAGAGTGTGTGTGAGGAAAAAACAAATTTTCCCATTTTTAAAAAAGGGAAGGTTAAATCACAACAGCACAATAACTCCTAGAATTATTTTTCTGTGTCAGGTTTCTTCCTGAGGGACATCCTTCTCATGTCCCCAGATTTCACTCCCACCTTAAAAAAAAAAAAAGGGGGGGGGAGAAAATGTTATTCCATCTCCTCAAGAAACAAAGAAAAAGGCCAAGTCTGCTCTTTTGGGATAAAGGCTGCATCTATCTTTCTGAAATTTGGCAGGCTTTATCCTCTCAGAAATGGTGACCATGCCTGTGATTTGCATCCAATTCTGGCAAAAAATAAAAAGTTTGAGATATTTTCTTCAAAGGATTAAGGATTCCTTGAATGAAAACCTATGGATAGAGCTGCCTGAAATTTGGCATGCTTCATCCACTTTGGAGTGGTTCCTTTGCCTTCAAATTTTTTCCATGTACAGGACAAGTGGGAAGTTATGGCTATTTTTAGATTTTTCAATGGAGATAAAACAGAGTTTCGGAATGAGCAGATCAGTTTGGAACCTGAATGTTGAATTGAACCTGAAACATATTGAGCTGTTTCCAAACTTTATAAGTAAGTATACAGGACAAATACTGTGGTTGCTGCACAACCTGATGTGGAACTTTTCCCCTGACACACATTCGACACCCCCCCCCATGTGTTGATGGCTACCAACATAAATAACCTTTTTTAAAAAAACAACCTGGACAAATTAATGGGATGCAAGGCCATCTGTGGTTATTAGTCATAAATGCAGCTTCTAGGATCAGAAACAATATCACTAAGGAGCAACAATGTGAGAGGGCTATTGCCCTCATATCCTGCTTGCGGGTTTTTCAGAGGCATCTGATTGGCTAGCAAGGAAAACATCATGCTTACTAGATGGGCATTTGATCTGATCCATTGGGACTCTCCTAATGTTCAAAGTTTTACCAGTCCATCTAAAACACATCTACCATGTGTTTTAATTTGAACAAAAGTCCCTGATCCAGTTAGGTGCATAAGTGTGTATACCTACACCAGCCTGGCGTCCTGAGGGTGTTTTGGACCACAACTCCCACCAGCCCTATGCTGACTGAGGATGATGGGAATTGTAGTAAAAAAACCCACAGAGCCTAGGACTTGTCGATCAGAAGGTCAGCGGTTTGAATCCCTGCGACAGGGTGAGCTCCTGTTGCTCTATCCCAGCTCCTGCCAACCTAGCACATCAAAGTGCAAGTAGATAAATAGGTACCGCTCCAGCGGGAAGGTAAACGGTGTTTCTGTGCGCTGCTCTGGTTCACTAGAAGCAGCTTAGTCATGCTGGCCACATGACCCGGAAGCTGTACGCTGGCTCGCTCGGCCAATAAAGTGAGATGAGCGCTGCAACCCCAGAGTCGGTCACGACTAGACCTAACGGTCAGGGGTCCCTTTACCCTTTACTTTTTATGCATGCAACAACCCAGGTTTTTGCATGCGTTGGCATTGGGCTTCTGTTACACAGAGTCAAATAGATTGAAACATTGGGCTCTGGGTGAGATTTTCATTATTTGCTTGTCTACATAGATCAGCTCTGATTAGTTCATTTTTCAAAATAAAAATAAAAATAGTGCAGTGTGTATTTTATTGCTGACTTCTTGCCATCATGTTGACTTTCATTGTTGTGTTCTCTTTTAAAACTCATACAAGACACCTTACAACCTTGTTGCCCTTTTGCCAATAAACTTCTTAGCTGTTACAACTGCCTAGGAACTTGTAAGATAGCACGAAGAACCCTGATAAGCAGCAGGGTCAAACAGTTCTGTATTAGTTCTCATGAAAAGAGCCTTGACATTGTTGATCCCTGTATTTAACTGCAGTTTAAAATGGCATACATACAAACCATGAAATGGCAGTAAAACAGCAGACAGAAACAGCACCAGGTTCTAACAGCAATGCAGCACTGCCAAATGTCTAAAGCAATAATTAAAAAAGAGAGATTACAGAGAGATGTTGACCATCTCTTGAAGTGATGTCTACCAAACCTGGGATTTGTCTTCATCATCAAGGAGTAAATCCAAGCAAATGTTGAAGCAAGCAAGGCGGTTGGGACAGCGGTGGTGTGCTGTCAACAAAAAAGGTGGTCACCAAAAGAGGTTCAAAGACTCTCTCAAGCCAAATCTTTAAAAAATGTAATATAAACACTGACAACTGGGAAACACTTGCTTGCAAGAGCTCCAATTGGAGAACAGCCTTTACCAAAGGTGTAATGAGTTTTGAAGATGCTCAAACTCAGGATGAAAGGGAGAAACGCGCTAAGAGGAAGGCACGCTTGGCAAACCCTCACCATGATCAACTCCCACCCAAAAATCTATGTCCCTGCTGTGGAAGGATGTGTAGATCCAGAATTGGCCCCCACAGTCACTTATGGACTCACTTTTAAAACCATGTTTATGGATGACAATCTTACTAGGCTACGAGTAATCACCAAAGAAGAAGAAAAAGAAGAAGCTAACCTGCTACCAGTGCTTTTAGAAAATACTTTAAGTGTAGGTGGCAAATCAGAAAATATGGTCTGATGCTCAGACGATGTAACACTTTGGGTGATGCCCAAAGATGTAACACCTACAGACAGGCCTTGCAGAAGGTGGGAGCAGACAGGTACACTTGCCCCAGGCCTCAGATGGCTAAACCAGTGGTGTGTAGTGAAATTTTTCATAGGGGAAAAGGAAACCGGGCAGGAGCTGAGTGGGGATGGGGCTTTCAGGGTGCTTTTCAATGCCCTACCACCCCCAGCCCTCGTTGCCAATGGCCAGGAGCTGGCTTCCAATCATGATTCCCCCCCCCCCAAAAAAAGCTCTGATTGGGATTTTCTATCCCTGTGTCCCATATTGTACCCAACCAAAGGTGGCAACCCTAGACTGAAGCCCCGTTCACCCCCTGTACCTGGGGAACAGGAAACCACCACAAACATTTTTAAGCTTCTCTTAGGAAACCACAAAAGACTGCCCTCTCATGGCCTGCTCGCCAATGCAACCCGGCAGCAGCAGTACCCAGCACCCCTGCTCTAGGGGAACATCTAGGGGACTAGCCTAGTCCCCCTAGTCCACTGACCATACACCACTGGGCTAAACCAACCGGGAGATGGGGCTATCAGGGGTCTGCCAGAAGTACAAGAACAAGACTCCCACCCCAGGCCTCTGACAAGCTCTTTATGGGTCTAACCCAAAACAAATGCAGACAAAGAAAAGCAGGTGACCGCCCCCCAAGGAAATCCCTCCAAAACTTCCCCCCACAAAGTTTTAAATAAAACACTGAAAGAATCAGGGTTCCTTCACAGGCACCAGGAGGCACCGTGGTATCCATGGGTGCCATGTTGGGGATGCTAGTTGTTGTTTTAGGTCTGTTCTTAGGCCTGCATCCCTAATCTATTGTATGCAGATGCTGTCCACCAGAGGTAGCCATTGAGGTGCCTCCAGATGCTGTTGGACTACAACTCCTGTCAGCTCTGGTCAATAAGGCCAATGTTCCAGAATGATTGCCCTGCTGTAGAGCATCTCCATACATGAGGGTTTAGGAAGGAGAGCTGCTAGATCAAAGATCTAAATTCCAGAGACTTGTACATGGTGAAAGGCCATAACTTAGTGGCCCAACATTTGCTTTGTATGCAGAAGGTCCCAGGCTCTGGCAGCTCCAGGTCAGGGTGGGCATGTCCTCTTTCTGGAACCCTGGAGAGCCACTGCCAGACAATACTGAGCTAGATGGACCTATGGTCTGACTCAGTAGAAAGAAGCTTCCTATGCTCCTTCCTCCATCTCCTTACATATTAAGGACCGAAGAGAAGCATAATTAGGGATGCATAATTTCTTAGAAATGCTCATCCATGTGCACAGCAAATACGTCCAGCCAGAAGTCAGGGATTCAGCTTTACCTTGGGGTAAGCATCCTTTGATCTGGCAAATTAAGGGCAAGCGCTGCTTCAGTGGGGCAACACGAGCAGGGCTTGCAAGGTTATGGTATAATAGAACCATGTTATCATCATGGGCAAATGCTCCAGTGACATTGCTTTAATTGTTTCAATTTTTTAAAAGATGGAACTGGAATACAGGTCACTAAGGCCAAATGGCTTTCTCAGCCCCTAATTATCCTTCATAGCACTTTCAGTTTTCAGAGGAAGCATGAATAATATTTCCAAAAAAGAACTTATTTGGATAAAATACCATGGATTTTGTTGCAACAGACTCACACTCCGAGTCTTCAAGAAGATACCTCTGTGGAAGGTGTTGGATCTACATCTTCTCTAGCAGCTCTTTGCTTATGGAAGCTTATGCTACAATAAATGTGCCAAGCGACTCTTCATTCTAGATTGGTGTCTCATTTCACTCTCATACTTTCTAGGGTTCTTTACAGCATCCAGAACCACTTACTTATTGCTTTGCCTTCTTCTTTTTAAGTGTATTCTTAAAACAAGTTCATATATAGTACATGTCTGCCGCTATATAAATTTCTGTTATCAATGCATATGCTTTTTCCTTATTCTGGATGAGTGGCACTGTATGACAAATGGATTTGAGAAAGATGAGCATTTAGTTTCCAACCATTTTGGTGGCGTCTTATTTAGCTGGCAGTCAAGGGCTGTAACCAACCTTTGGGCTGCTGGATTCCAAAGCATACACACACACACACACACACACACACACACACATTCCACCTCACTGTTTCATTATCCAACCAGAGAACCAGACAAGGCTCTCCTTTTCATTTTTTGCCCTTTAGATTCAAGTAGGTAGCCATGTTGGTCTGACGCAGCCAAAATAAAAAATTAAAAAATAGCCCAGTAGCACCTTAGAGACCAACTAATTTAGTTCTGGGTATAAACTTCTGCGTGCACGCACACTTTTTTATTTCGACTGCGTCAGACCAACACAGCTACCTACCTGAATCTAGAATCAGGTATCTGAAGAAGTGTGCATGCGCATGAAAGCTTATACCCAGGACTAACTTAGTTAGTCTCGAAGGCTCTACTGGACTATTTTTTAATTTTTTATTTTGACTGCCTCAGCCCTGTTCTTGATGCATAGTCTTTCTCTCCCCCATCTTCCTCTCTCCCCAGGCTCCCCTGTCCAGATCATCTTCTTTCCATTCTTTCATGTATGCCCCTTCCTTTCCCCCACTTCCCAGGTCTCTCCATTGTGCACCTTTCTTCCTCCCTCCTGCTTGTGGCGAGGCTTCACACAAGCGCAGCACAGCATAGGTTTGCATAGATATATATTCCAAGGAGACATAAGCTTGAAATGGGCTGCATAGGTATTTCATTAATGGTGCAATCCCTGTGTATACATTCAATTGCAATGCACTCAGAAGGACACCCAGTAGGTGGCCCCACTAATTATATATGCAAGCCTGAAAAAAAAATCCTTTTCCTTTTTGACTCCAGTGTGAATTTTATAACTTGCCTGCTTGATTTTAATATCCCAATACATTGTGTTATGAAGCTTAGAATTGTGTTTTGACAATTCCTAGGTCACCCCCGTGCTGCACATTTTTTCTTTCACTGGAATAAAATGAATTATAAGCCCCATTTTCTATTCTTCTCCAACTCTTTGTATTTTACCGCACACCTTCTGAGAATCTTTTTTTTTTTTTTTTAAGTATTAGGAATGACTATGTTCTTGTTAAGAAAACAAAACCAAATTCTGGGCATGTTTATTCCTAACAATGTGTCCAGTAAACCTTTGAATACAAGGATAATGCAAAAGCTTTCTTTTGGCATTTTTTTTTTTTACTCCTTCTGTGTGGTAGGCCATGAATTATGTTTGTGGTGAAATGTTATTTTTATTACTTTCATGCACCAGCTTTGCTTTAATTCTCTGCTGTCTTTCTGGGTTGTATTGTGCTATTCTGTACCGCCGTTGCATTGTTAATAGCGTTAGTAGAAACACCGCTGCTATCCAGAGCTATGTGAATGCACCACCCACACATATGAAGCAGAATTTTGATGTCAGTTGCTCATAAGTGTTTTTTAAAAGAGCTCTTCATCTTGACATAGGGACTCCCTGCATGACTGATGTTGTGGCTATTGTCATGAATGAAATGCAAGATAGGAGAAGGAGGGCACAGAGACCAAGGCTGCATACACACAATATATTTAAAGCATATCCCCCGCTCTCCATTCATTGTATTTTCCTCTCACGGTGCCACCCCTCCCCAGACACCTTTCCCCCAGACAGAGTTTCATGCTCCGCATAACAAATACAGAGCTGGTACTTGGGTTACTGGTTTGTGGGATGTGTGTGAGAGAGCTACTGGGGAAAGAGGTTCTGTGTACAGGGGAGAGGGTTCAGCACCCTGCCCTTTTCCCTGTTGCTACTCTGCTAGAAATTGTACCCCCACTTCCCTAATTTGCAAAGGAGAAACAGTAGCCAATACTGAAGAGATAAGGTTAAGGCAGATTGTTTTGTGCTTAGCATTCATCTTTGCCTGCCAAACCAGCAAAAGTGAAAGAAAGCTAAAGCTCTCAGGCCTGGTTCAGTTTCTTTCCCCTTTAATGTCTGAGGAGTGCTGCAGGTGTTGAACTCTCTTTAAGAGGTCACTTCATATTCTAAGGCAGTGGCGTAGCATGGGTTGCCAATGTGCAGGGCCACTTGGGGGGAAATGGACAGAGTACACACTGAGCTGCCTAACGGCATCTACATCACCCAATATATTGCAGCCATAGAAATAAGAAAAGAAGAGACATTAAGGTGTTGAAATTTTGTGCCCCTAACAATTTTGTGTCCCTGTGGCCCCCTCCATGTTACACCACTGTTCTAAGGCAGAACCTGTGTTCCTCCAGATATTGATGGACTCTGACTCCCACCAACGCCAGCCCACATGGCCAATATCCCCATCCCTGTCCTAATGTGAACTCTCTGAAACACCCAGATTCTTGCCAATATTACTAAGCAATATTCCCCGCGCTCATTCACAGGCACTCCATAATTAATCCTAAATGTGCAGTGGTGGAGTGCACTGGTGGAGCTTGTTGATACAAATGATAGCAACGTGACTTGAAAAGGAACAGCAAGCAAGGGCACTTCTTGTGAAATATGTTCATTTTGCTTTCAGGCCTCTCCACATTTTGAAGGACTTGGAAATTCTGTCAGAAACCTGAAAGATTACAAAGTCCAAAACAGGGGGAGTATTTATTTAGACAGGAGCTTTCTCCATTGAGAAGGCAAGACGGCTTTGGAGCTGTGTAATGAACACCAGCACAAAAATACCTTCTTTTCCATTTGTCATTTAACACTCCAGTGGGCTCCAGCTTTTGGGATTCAAGTACTGTGCGGTGATATCCAGGTACCGTCATGGCACTTTATTAGTTCTAGTGTAATCTTTTTATGCCATTGGTAGGTTTATCCAGCTGGTAAAATGCTGTGGCTTTGAAGTGAGCTCTGCTGTTTAGCATTTAATATTCCCCTCTTTTGCTCTGCAATTAGCTTCCCTAATGCAATTTAATCTATCTGAAACATTTCTCAAAAATCATGGCGGTAAACACGAACTAAGCTAAATCTCTTGAACTTTTCCTTAACGCTAATTTCAAATGCCAGCAGGGCACCAACTGCTGCGAAAATTAATGAATGAGCAACACCAGACTGTCTTTCATTTTCATTTGAATGATTTTTGCACTCAGAGAGCATTTGCAAGCAACCAAATGATGCTAACGATGCTGAAGCAACAACCGTTTAGCTCCTGGCCAGGCCATTGTAGGAGGCAGACCTTTCCTTCTTTTCTCTGCATTGGAATGCATTGATCCTTTCAGAAAGACATGTTGTTTTGATTTATTCACAAATACAGCAATACAGTACAGCCAATACAGCCTATAGCTTGTTGGCCCCACCCCATTTTGAATGTGGCAGAGAAATTCCAGAAGTCCTACAAGAGAGGCAGAAGATATAAGGGTATGGAGCAGCCTTTCTCAATATTGGGTCCCTAGATGTTGTTGGACTAAAACTCCCATCATTCCTGACCATGGTCTTGCCAGCTAGGGATGATGGGGGTTGTAGTCCAACAACATCTAGGGACCCGAAGTTGAGAAAATCTGATACAGGGTAACTTTCTGCAGAGCCCCTTGAATTTCTTACTCATCCCAATTCAAGGATGGTAAACCTGGTGCTTTTTTTCTTTAATTTTTTTTAGGGGTACTCTCATTTTCCTACTCATATTGAAATACTGCCCCTCAGTGAGGCCAAACTTAGATTCACGAAATGTTTAGGAGTATGTGTACCCCTACGTCCCCCCAGAAAAAAGCACTGGGTAAACCTGTGACTCTCCAGATGTTGCTGGACTGCAACTCCCCTCAGTCAGTGGTCAGGAATGATAGGGGTTGTAGTAGAGCAATGTCTGATTTCCGACAGCAGAGATTGGCCCTGGATCATGACTGTCTGAAGCAAACCCAACCGTGTTTGTGATGATGTGTGGCAAAGAGTCAGGAAGGGAGACCATTGTACAGTAGCTGCAGAAGAATCTATTATTGGGAAGAACAAATTGGAGATTCAAGTCCTAGCCTTGAGCTAGAACAAGCCAAATGTCTGAAGGAGAGCTCCCACTCTCTCCTAGGCAAATACACATGGAATCAGAACTTGGCTGATGTGGTTTCCAAAGCATTTGCCCTAAGCCACAACATCTAACCAAAAGGAAGTAGTTGCCACTTATGAGGTGTGTCCCCACCTCCTTGAGCTGAGCTGAGCTAAGCTAGGACAGTGAAAAAAAGAATTCAGGGCCTGGGGTGGGGGTATTAATACACTGGGGCTGTGTCCAGTAAAGGTGCTGTTGTCTGGTCCGGTTACGGCAGAAAGGGATAATGCTGTTTGTGGACTGTACTAAATTGCTGGTAAAATATATTTCCTCATACAAATTTTAGTGATAAACCCAACTAAAATCTGAATCAAAGGGACTCCCCCATCCCACTATGCAGGGAACTTGATGCTGAGGTAATCTTAATTCAGCAAGTGTACTTTTTTGTTCTGCCATTGGGAGTCTCTGATAACAAGCATGTGTGCGTGAGGGAGAAATCAGACAGTGTGACCATTAAAATAAGTTTCATTTTCAACTAACTGATCAAATCAGCTCTTTTGCTGGGAACTAGCTTAAAGTATGGTATGGCTAAATAATAAATAATTCCATCTCCCCCACCCCAGCCTTTTCTTGTATGCGCAGACACATGCACAACCCCTCTACATTGCAGCAGTTGCCTTGAAAAGAAGAACAAAATAGGAGGAAAAGACTAATTGCATTTGCACTTGGTAAAAATGCCTCTGCAGTGTTTCCTGAAGTCACATACCAAATGGGAACACTGAGTAATGCTAAATGAAAGCAAGCAAGATGAGGCTGGAGCACATTATTGAAATGATGAGGATTTGCACATTTCCCCTCCTGTCTGCACTTAATATCTAATGGACTTAAACAGCAGTGGTAGGCTTGTGATGATGAGATGTGAGCGGCCGATCCCACTTAATGGATATAAATTAACAGAAAGTTCAAGTGCATCTTTAGAAGATGGAACATAAAGCAGCTTGTAAGCTGCCATCATGCGCAAATGACTTGAATGGGCATCACACCATCTCTGTGGTAGAAAAAGGGCAACTATTCCCACTTCCTGCTTCATGCTGGGGCTGGGCAGTTAACTTTCACTTTCTCTTCTCCCTTTCACTCTTGGTATTCTCCAAGGGCAGGCAAGGTCCTCAGTTGTGTCATTTTTCATCACTCTCCTAGATAAATGATGACATCCTTATTCTCTGTTTGTTGTCGGTCGCAAAAGCTGTTTGCGGGTGGGGGACACACATAATTTATGAGGATGATTTATACATCTAAACACCTGTCAAGCTAAACTTTAAACAAAATAAAGTTTTCAAGCCTACATTGGCACAAACAGCATATCTAATGGCGTAATGTCACGCTTCCTCGAAAGACATCGCTTCTGTCGGTTTGTAAGAATCCTTCAAGTAAGAATCACCATGGCCAGCTCTAAGTCGCAAGGACACTTGTTTCCTTCTGGATGTTGTCTCCATCATTCTCTCAGGTGGGTGCCATAGGTGGGTGGGTAGTAATCCACCACCAAGGGTCACTGCTGCACATAGCGCGCACATGAAATGTGCACAATACCAGACAGATAGTTAGCTGGTGCTTTCAGCTTTGATGGAGTCCAAGCATCTTTCCTCGTCTGGTGCCTGAACTTTATCAAAGATGAAGGCACCAGCTAACTCTCCTTCTGGTATTGTGCACATTCCATGTGCATGCTGTGTCCTTGCATGTTAACAAACACGGACATGAGAACACACATCTTATATTCAATTCAATTAGGATGTTAATGGCATAAAGGTATGCTGATGGATAATAGTCTCAACAATGGGAATAAATGCTGCTCATTCATCTCTTATGGAGATGGAAGTTATCACTTTACTGCCCACTTTATTATTATTATTATTATTATTATTATTATTATTATTATTTACTGAAGGTTGGTTCCATCTGCTTCGGCTCACAGTTCTGCAAAATATACAGTTCAGTATTAACCTTAGAATACAGTGGTACCTCAGGTTACATACGCTTCAGGTTACAGACTCCACTAACCCATAAATAGGGCTTCAGGTTAAGAACTTCGCTTCAGGATGAGAACAGAAATCGTGCTCCGGTGGCGCGGCGGCAGCAGGAGGCCCCATTAGCTAAAGTGGTGCTTCAGGTTAAGAACAGTTTCAGGTTAAGAATGGACCTCCGGAACGAATTAAGTACTTAACCCGAGGTACCACTATACTGATTACAGAAGAGGAAGGAGCAGGAGCTGATAATCTGAATGTTCAACTTGTGAGCACTGTGTTTACCATCCAAAAAGGAGAGGATAATGCAATAAAAATTGGTGGCAATGTTTTTCTTTTGCTTCGACAACACCAGGATAATCAATATTCCGATAATAGATGTATATTTCCTATACAGATATCTATTTATCTAATGGTTTTGTGCATGCACACACACACACACGTCCTAAACACACACAACCTAATACACACACACACACATGCGCGCGCGCACACACACACACACACACACACACACAGACACTATGTATAATGTTTCGTCCCCTGGACTGTTGGCTTAGAATTTCCAGAATGATGCCTTTTTCTATGTTGCATTACCCACAATTACCAGCCAGAGGCAAATGTTAAGTATCACCTCAGAAAGACATTCTCATCTCATTATTAATACAGAAAGCTTTATTCAACCAAGAGATTAAATCCCACCTTTCAGAAAATTGCAAATTGTGAGGAGCAATCTGCATACATTTGAACTTCTGTACTTTGACAGCTGATTCTTTCCCCACTCAAAGCTGTGCTCAAAATTTTTAATAATACAAAAACCTATGCTTAATCTATTCAAACATTATAAAAAAAATTCTCTTGAAATGAAAGCACTGTGGAACATGTTTTGGGATGGGAAAGGTAGATGTTCTTACAGATCCTTTTTAAAAAAAAAAAAATCATGAATATTTTAACTGATCTTTTTGATTAATTTAAAATCATATTTCCTGAGCAGCTGACTCAAAGTCAAGCAAAGATTAAATTTCAATCGGACACTAGTATTTAGATGGTAGTCGTTTTCTGTTTGAAATCTATTTCACAATGCACAGAGAAGCGATTAACAAAGGAGTTCTTCCTCTTGGTTAAGGGATGTGAACATTTAAATATGTGGTAGGCAAACAAGACATTTTAATTGGTATTAGCACACAATCATGGTTATGGCTCTGTCAACATTTCCTTTATTAACCTTGATGTCCAAATGCTTATGACTAGAATGCTGAAATCCATGTCCGGCTAAATCTCGATCTGTTACTTTTGGATTCATCAAACCGTTTCTACTGCAGATGTTTGCTTATTAATTTAAATTCTCCACCCCAAAGGTTCAGTGTTGGAGCAGGAATGCATCATGTGGCTCCCCACCCCCACCCCCCGAATAAACACAGCAGTAGAAATGAAGACAGTACCAAAAATAAAATAATTAAAGCTTCTGTATAAAGCTGGCAGGAAATAAAGTTTTCAGCAAAGACAAAGAAATCAGAGTCAAATATGCAAATAATGCAAGTTGTGGCCCAATGATAAATAAGGTACTGAAAAGTTCAGTTGATTTTATTTGTTTCTTTGTTTATCAGTATTTTTTATACCGCCCACCAATCATATTCCGAGGGCAGTATACAAAAAGAATAAAACAATTAAAATGCAAACACAATAAAGGATGGTAGCCAACTATACTCATACTCAGAGCAGACCCATAGAAGAGCCCACTTATTCCATTGGGTGTGCATTGATTATGACTAAGGTAAGCTATATCACCCAAAATGAACTAGAATCCACAAAGTTAAAATGTGAATGAGTTAAAAATGTGGATATTTTAGCTGCATTATACTTGTGCAGAGCATTCCAGTGAAGGCAGAGCATTCCGAGTCTCACAATGACAGGGATGAAAGTGAGGGCAGAAGGGTGAAGGAGAGGGATCCTCTGATTTGAACTAGGAATGCCAGTTAGGACCCCCTCTATCAATGGTAATGAATTTGTTTTATTGAATACATCATCCACCTGAAGCACACTTGTATTCATGCACTTGTTATGTAGATATGTTTGTGTATACATTTATGAAATGTCCACCCCATTACCACTGGAACCCAGGACAGCCAATGAAGCAAACAACAGAATTGTTTGTTATTGCATAGTATATCCCTGAGCTGTAAATGTAGCATTTGAAAGAAATAGAGAGATCATAGAGACGATCCTATGCAAAGCTAAGTGCATGAAAATGTAGTTTAAATCAAGGTGACCCATATGCGCATAACATCATGTACAAAATCACCAAAGACATTATACTGGAAAACACACTTTGGATGCAAATACCAATCAGTTATTTCTATTTCTTGATTCATTGGGGTGCAATCTCCTATCCATACTATCACAAGACTCCAATGAATCTCCACAACAACAAAATAAACATATCAATAGATGTTCTGTCTACTTACTTCATCGTAGAAATCCATAACACCCAAGCTCAAGGACTGTTGCTGTTTTATCTACAGTGAATAATGTATGAACACCACTGGATGTATTCTACACATTAAAGAACCCAGAATCTGTTGTTAGAGTCATCTATATTCACAACAAACGTTACAGTTGCTCTGAATACTGAGTTTCTCAAAGAAACAGCAATCCCAAGGACATTCTCAGGCCCCCAGTGGTAGTGGGACAGCTGCCAGTGTGGTTTGCAGAACAGCACTTTGGGGGGCAAAATACAGTCGGGGGGCGGGGAATAAATTTCCAGTGGAAAACCGATGCAAGGACATGATTTGGGTTGGACATGTTGGGGCTCTACAATGGTTCTTTCTCCAAGATAACAGTAGACAGGTTAAGCATGCTTCTTCAAAGATGTACAATTGGGCCTTGAGACACAACACGTTTCAGTCTGTGTGCCTTCCCACTGCTGCCTCCTCTTCTGCAAACCCACACTGCCACCTCTTCCCCCGCAGCCTCCTGACTCCTTTGCAGTCTACTCCCATGCCGAAGGCAGCAGAGGAGTAAAAGGAGGCTGCAAACAAGATCTGCCATTGGGGATGACTACCTCACCTCACCTCATGGGTATGGTGACTGTTTCCCATCTATGTTGTTGATCCAGCTCTGCTATGCTTAAGTTGCCACTGAATTCTATAAGGCCCACAACAACAATCCAGGACTAAAATTAGTGTGACAGCAATGGAGAAGTCCAGCCTTTCTGCTGTCTTTGAGGAAGACCAAGAAGCTGACTGCCAGTGTGAGGCTTGGCAATCACTTCCAGGCCCTCTGCCAAACTTTGGCCATTTGGCCACCAGTGCTGTCCCAGTTATTTGCAGAGCCTGAGAGCAATGCCACCACTATCCCTTGGCTCCCTGTTAACCTATTCCTTCTCTTCCTTTCCCTTCACTTATTTTTGTTGCTGCTGTTGTTAAATTGCCACCTGCAATAGCGGATGGATTTGCTGGAAAGACTTCTAAAGCTCAGAGGCTCCCAGACAAAGCAGAGAGCTGAAGGCTGCTGTGTATGGAAAGCAGTGCCTACATGCCACCACCTGGACCTGGCAATGCCAGATTGGGCTACTGAGGGGCCCTTCTGAGTGCCGTTGCCCAACCTGGACAGCCAAGGGTGCTTGGCCTGCTTTTAATTATGCTGTTTCATAGTTTCACAGCTAGCCCTGTCACCTATCATAGCAAGCAAGTGGGGATTCTCTTCAGATTCTGCCTCCAGCCACAGAACACTTGGATTGGCTATTCCTCAACATTAGCATAGCGTAATGTTTCAGTCTCACCATAATCACCTTCCACAATGCTGCTGCATTAGTATTTAATGAGGTCAGAATTAGAGGGAGAGAAAAGGAAATTTCACCTTTCCTGTAAATTGGATTTCTGTTAATTGGATTGCAAGCCAGGTCCCGCTTTGTTCTGTCTGCTATTGTATTCTGGCCCTTTCCGATTGTGCTCTACTGCTGCCCAGATTTATTTGGATTTCTTGCCTATATGCTGTAGTGTCTAACTATTAGTGACTGCACTGTGACATAGCCACATGATGATGTCAAACAACCAGGCAGCTTACCTACCTGCTAATTTTTTCGAGACTTCAAGTAAGTGATATTATAATTAGAGGGAAAACTCTACCCTACAAGTGGCAGTAAAAAAATGCTGCTTTCTCTGAGCTGGGATTTTTGCTCTCTCTCCATCTATCATCTATCTATCTATCCATCTATCATCTATCTATCTATCTATCTATCATCTATCTATCTATCTATCATCTATCTATCATCTATCTATCTATCATCTATCTATCTTTCTATCTATCTATCATCTATCTATCTATCTATCTATCTATCATCTATCTATCATCTATATCTATCTGTCTGTCTGTCTATCTATCTATCTATTTATCTATCTATCTATCATCTATCTATCTATCATCTATCTATCTATCTATCTATCTATCTATCATCTCTATCTATCTATCATCTATCTATCATCTATCTATCATCTATCTATCTATATCTATCTATCTATCATCTATCATCTATCTATCTATCATCTATCTATCTATCTATCTATCTATCTATCTATCTATCATCTCTATCTATCATCTCTATCTATCTATCTATCTATCTATCTATCATCTCTCTATCTATCTATCTATCTATCTATCTATCTATCTATCATCTATCTATCATCTATCTAACTATATCTATCTATCATCTATCTATCTATCTATCTATCTATCTATCTATCTATCTATCTATCATCTCTATCTATCTATCATCTATCTATCATCTATCTATCATCTATCTATCTATATCTATCTATCTATCATCTATCATCTATCTATCTATCATCTATATATCTATCTATCTATCTATCTATCTATCTATCTATCTATCATCTCTATCTATCATCTCTATCTATCATCTCTATCTATCTATCCATCTATCATCTATCTATCTATCTATCTATCTATCTATCTATCTATCTATCTATCTATCATCTATCTATCATCTATCTATCTATCATCTATCTATCTTTCTATCTATCTATCATCTATCTATCTATCTATCTATCTATCTATCTATCATCTATCTATCATCTATATCTATCTGTCTGTCTGTCTGTCTATCTATCTATTTATCTATCTATCTATCATCTATCTATCTATCATCTATCTATCTATCTATCTATCATCTCTATCTATCTATCATCTATCTATCATCTATCTATCATCTATCTATCTATATCTATCTATCTATCATCTATCATCTATCTATCTATCATCTATCTATCTATCTATCTATCTATCTATCATCTCTATCTATCTATCTATCTATCTATCTATCTATCTATCTATCTATCATCTCTCTATCTATCTATCTATCTATCTATCTATCTATCATCTATCTATCATCTATCTAACTATATCTATCTATCATCTATCTATCTATCTATCTATCTATCTATCTATCTATCATCTATCTATCTATCTATCTATCTATCATCTATATCTATCATCTATCTATCTATCTATCTATCTATCTATCTATCTATCTATCATCTATCTATCTATATCTATCATCTATCTATCTATCTAGGGACGCAGGTGGCGCTGTGGGTTAAAGCCTCAGCGCCTAGAACTTGCCGATCGAAAGGTCGGCGGTTCGAATCCCTGCGGCGGGGTGCGCTCCCGCTGCTCGGTCCCAGCGCCTGCCAACCTAGCAGTTCGAAAGCACCTCCGGGTGCAAGTAGATAAATAGGGACCGCTTACCAGCGGGAAGGTAAACGGCGTTTCCGTGTGCGGCTCTGGCTCGCCAGAGCAGCGATGTCACGCTGGCCACGTGACCCGGAAGTGTCTCCGGACAGCGCTGGCCCCTGGCCTCTTAAGTGAGATGGGCGCACAACCCCAGAGTCTGTCAAGACTGGCCCGTATGGGCAGGGGTACCTTTACCTTTATCTATCTATCTATCTATCTATCTATCTATCTATCTATCATCTATCTATCTATCTATCATCTATCTATCTAATCTATCATCTATCTATCTATCTATCTATCTATCTATCTATCATCTATATCTATCTATCTATCTATCTATCTATCTATCTATCTATCTATCATCTATCTAATCTATCTATCATCTATCATCATCTATCCTTTCTTCTTCTTCTTCTTCTTCTTCTTCTTCTTCTTCTTCTTCTTCTTCTTCTTCTATTTATACCCCGCCCTACTGTCTGGGTTTCCCCAGCCACTCTGGGTGGCTTCCAACAAAAGATTAAAAATACATTAAAACATCAGTCATTAAAAACTTCGCTAAACAGGGCTGGGAAGTTTTCTTCCTTCTTCTTTCTTCCTTCCTCAACTGAGGGCAGCATTACAACAGAGATGGGGAACCTGCAGCCCTCCAGATATTACTGGACCAATTCCTATCAGCCCTGCCCATTGGGCCATGTTGGCTGGGCTGATAGAAATTATAGTCCAGTTATATCTGGAGAGCCACAGGTTCCCCACACTTTAACTAAAACATTTAAAAGAGTCATCTTAACTAATTATAGTAATATGGGCAAATGGGCATTAACATTTCCAACTTGTTGCACATTCTGAGGAAGGGGGTACTGTTGAGCAGGTAGAACCCATGCTTTCAATCACACATTCAGTACCTGACATCTCCATGTATAGCTGTGAAGGACTAAAACCCCAAAAAACACTTTTTCAGTCAGTGTAGACCACACCAACCAGGTGGACTAGTTGGTGTTTCATGTGACAGACTATATTCTTCATACATTCAAGTGCTTTGTTTCTGACATCCGTGCCTAAAAGCACCATGACAGGTTTAGAACCAAGCCTGAAGAAATGTGGGAAGTCAGCGAGGAAGATTTCCCATCATTTTCCCTTTTGCTAATTATAGTACTTGCAGGCTCATGGGGATGCTTTGAAAAGTGGTACTCTGGGAGAGGGTACCATTTCCCTCATCTAAATTGCCCCTCCCCAAAAGTAGTTTATCTTCATTTTAGGATCTTCATTTGATGCATTTTCCCAGTGCAGGCGGGGAGGGGAAGCTGACAGCTCTAGGCTGACCTTACTCTAAAGGGGACAGAGGCTCTTGCACTCTATGGGTGATGCCGTGATGTAATTTAGAGGAAAATCACAGCTGCTTAATGATCCATATTTCTTTGCTCTTTAAAGAATAAGCTCTTTTTCTTTTTGGAATAGGATTGTGGATCATGCTTGTGTCAATATTCTAGCCTAATTTCCCCAGTTCAATTATACCATGTGATGCAAGTATTTCACTAACAAACTTTCGTGTCTAGGAAGACTTTTAAAGTTTGGGATATTCTGTGGGTAACACAGCCTATTACTTTTGAGTGACTGTAACAATTCAAGTAATTTTCAATATGGAGTCATGCAGTGTAACCTAATATACAATTAACATCTGTCGGGTAGTTTAGTCCTTTGGCACACCTCCAACTTCTGCTAAGAATCTTAGCATGAAATAAGCCAAACCAATTTGTCCGGGCTCTTCAATCAGGTGATGGCAGCTTGCAAGGCATTAAAACAATTACATGTATTTATGCAAGAGAAATTACCTACAGCCAACAAAATGAGCATTTTATGACATGGCAAAATATTATAATTTACAGAAAATAAATAGATCAGATTCAAAAGCCAATTGTGGGCAACTCTGGATAATGCAGACATTATTTTGAAATGTATAAGGTATTTTCTTTTAAGAGTGCTAAAACACACAATGCATTCGATGTCATAAAGAGGATTGATTTGAAAATGACTACCGACTGAATGGTTTTGTGTTACTAAATCCTAGCCAGATTGGATGGTGAGCACCGGAGAAACCAAGCAGGAGAAATCAGGAGAACACTTGGACCCAAGAGTGAGTCCTTCAATTCTCCCAGTGTCCAGATTAACCCATTACTTTCTTCAGCCACAAGACTTGCAAAACTTACAACTGGTGGTCTAAGGCAGTGTTTTTCAACCACTGTTCCGCGGCACACTAGTGTGCCATGTGATGTTGCCTGGTGTGCCGTGGGAAAAATTGAAAAATTCGAAAGATTTAAAAATAAAGTATTTTATAATTTTTCATATTTCTGTTTACTTACTATTTCATAATAAAGTAATTATAAAATACTTTCTTTGTGTTTATTTGATTCCTATTCAAGAGAATTACTTTATATATAGTCAATATAGGCACAGAGTTAAATTTTTTTAACATTTTCTAATGGTGGTGTGCCTCATGATTTTTTTCATGAAACAAGTGTGCCTTTGCCCAAAAGGTTGAAAAACACTGGTCCAAGGTGTTGAGCAGCCTTGGTCACAGTCTGTTGTAACTGTGGTCTGCCAAGACCCAGTTCTCCTGAGCCAGGTGGAAGAGACCTGTCTGCCAGGCAGGGGGCAGATCTGGAGATTCACAGCCACTGGTCTCAGGCCAGAACAAGGTGGACTCTGAGGCATAGAGAGCAGTGGGAGGTACACTCTAGGAGGTTAAGACAGGCCTGCAACACACCCACATACACATAGCTGCTGTTTTGTGCAAATCTGATGGACTGAGAAATTTGTGTGTGTGTGTCGTGTGCTTACATGTAAACAGATACCAGTGTGCATGCCCATAATGACCTCAGCCTGCATCCTGGCCAGGCTTGTGTCCTGGGCACAGGACATTGCAGGGTGCAGGCTTCTGCTGGGCGAGGGGGCAGAACCTCAGATCATTGACTACTTTCAATGATTTTCAATTATATTTGTGGATCCCACTTCCGCCCCTTGGCTACGCCCATGGGCACAGGAGATGAGGAGGAAAGGGGGAGGATATTAAGCAACAGGTAGCCTTTCATATGAAAAACTCCAATTCCTTTCTAGAGTGAGACATCATTTATTTTTCATTTTTGGACTGCTATTTTGTATAAGCATGGTAGATCACATAAAGTGCATGTGCACATGTATACAAATACCCATGGATCTCAGGTTTCCTGGCTTGGAGCAACACACACACACCTGCTGTTTTGTGCAAATCTGACGGATTGAGAAACTTGTATTTCTTTACAATAAAAAAACCAACTAAAGGTGATTGCTAACAGGTAAACAGATACCAGTGTACATGCCAATAATGACCTCAGACAAGGCAAGCCCATCCATGTAATGGCTTGAAGTATCTAGCTCAAGCATCAGAAGCTCCTGAGGCAGCACCCTCCTGGGCTCCTCCTGCCACACCCCCACCTATGCCAGAGAAGTGGTGCAAGTATCGGTGCTGCTTTCCTGCAAGATCTTGCAAGATCTCATCAAAGTCTTGCAAGATGTCAAGGAGATCAAAGGATCTCATGAGATTTGTGTGAGATCTTGCAAGCTGTTTCAGGGAATGCCAGCACTGCAGTGTTGGTACAGCTGGTGCAGTAACGGCAGGTGGCACAGTGGTGGTGAGTGTCTCATGGGTGGTGGTGGTGTGGTGGTTTGGCAGAGCAGGGTGGCATTTCTTGTTTTGCCTCAAGTGGCAAAATGGGACGTACCACCCCTGAGGTCAGGATTCCAGAACTTACAGCTGTCACTTCTGATGGAAGGCAGGCAAGGACCTACAAAGCAGTTGGGGCTCGATAGCTTGGTGAGGAGGTGTGTGATTCATCAGCTGGAGTAGGCTAAGGACAGGTGAGGGTCACATGCCTCATCAAGTCCATAAGATATAACAGGAAAGCCGTCCTGGCCAGGCGTGCGCACAAAACTATGGCATCAGCTTTTTGGGGGCGGAATCCATAATTTTGGGGTCACATGTTAATGAAGTTCCACAACCACATTATTGCTGCCAACACCTTTATTTAAGATATATTTATAGTGCTTTGAACACTATAAAGTGCTATATGAGCCCTTTTTGTACTCAAACCAGGGTTCAAAACTCCCATTGTTTTAGGTATATTTTGTGACTGGGAATTTCTTTAGCCCAAGCAGTTTCTGAGCTCTGAGCACAATACTGTGCCTAATATTTCAGATTCAAACTGTAGAGTGAAAGGAAAGGAGGACCTTTTTCTGTCTCCTCACTTCCAGCTACTCTCTGAAGACTGGGGAAGAGACCCTCTTAAGAATAATAGGGGGGTTGGGCAGAGGAAGGACTAGACTAGACCATGTGAAATCTGAACATAATATTTTAGGTGCAGTTCATTCATTTTCAGCTATGTATTCTTGTTATTAAAAAGCGCACCTAGACATTCCATTGTTGCGCCTTTAACCTAGGCTTAAGTTGCCATTTAGCTCGTAGCTTTCATATCTCAGTTTTTAATGCTGACTCAAACCTACAGGAAGGCAGTTGTGCTTAAGCCTGAATGGCAGAACTTATGAATAAGGTACAGTAAGTCTGAGGACATAGGAACAACTTTGAGCCAAACTATACATGAAGTTAATGTGCAAAAATCATTAACTATGACTGTTATGTAAAAAGCAGTCATGGGAAATCCTAAGAAGTCTCTGTATAGTCACAGTCCTTATTCAAATCACTCTACAAAGTTGCAGTTTGCATTTAAAGGGAAACCTCTATTGATACCAAGGAGAATGTAAAATGGAATACAGTGGTACCTCAGGTCCGTACTTAACCTGAAACTGTTCTTAACCTGAAGCACCACTTTAGCTAATGGGGCCTCCTGCTGCTGCCGTGCCACTGGAGCACGATTTCTCTTCTCATCCTGAAGCAAAGTTCTTAACCTGAAGCAATATTTCTGGGTTAGCGGAGTCTGTAACCTGAAGCGTATGTAACCTGAAGTGTAGGTAACCTGAGGTACCACTGTACAAACAGCAGCTTCATATAAGATTCTGCCTCTCCCATCTGTAGCAGGGAGGGAAAGTATTAAATTTTCCCTCTCCATTGCCTGCCCGCCCCCTTGCCCAGAGACTGATCAGGTTTTCTCCATTACTGCTGTTTACCTAACAAGAGAAGACTAAAAACATGTAAACAGGAACAACTATACTTTATGGTAAATGTTATAGTTCTTCCCGGTAAGACCGTGTGTGTGCCTTTTGCCTGTACTTGAGTCATTCTCTTTCCGTGCAGGCAAAATAATTAGGATAGCAAGATCAATGGTTGTGACATTTTTTTATTTGCACTACCAACTGTGTGATATCAGAAAGTAATCTCTTATTACAGTTCAGATATTTGAGTGGAAGAAATTATTGATAGCTCTAATGTTGCTTTGCTTTTATTATTCTGTTCATGTTTTGACATGTGGTGAACATATTTTCCTCTCCTTTCATTCTCACCCCCCTCCCTGCCTGTTTCTCTTTTGTCATTAAGGTGCTAGATTCTCTGTGGGATGCAGGGTGTATAGTCTGACTCAGAAAGCCGATTTCTGGAGGTATGGGCTGAAAACTTTGTTAAGAGTTTCCTGTGCAAACCTTTCCGGTGAGAAGAAGTCAAGGTAGCAAAGGGAAATTCCTCTTGGGCTGCAGCCAGATCTACAAGGAGTGGATAAAACACTAAAATGTAATACAGTCGTACCTTGGAAGTTGAACAGAATCCGTTCGGAAGTCTGTTCAACTTCTTAAACATTCAGAAAACCAAAGCGCGGCTTCCGATTGGCTGCAGGAAGCTCCTACAGCCAATCGGAAGCCGCGGAAGCCCTGTCAGACGTTTGGGGTCCAAAGGACGTTCACAAACCGGAACACTCACTTTGGGGGTTGTGGCATTTGGGAGTCAAAATGTCCACGTACCAAGGTGTTCGGGATCCCAGGTATGACTGTACTAGAGCTGATATCCACACCAAAATATTTGGGTTGTGTATCCAACAAAGTCACCTTATTCACACATTGACTTCTGCTTGTGCAGTATTATTTGCTTTCTCTCTCTCTCTCTTTCCTGGGTGCTCTCTGTTTTGTGTTTCCTCCTAGCCTTCTTAAGCAGATTTGAGGGGGTGCACATGGGGAGAGGAGAGGGAATGGAGATTCCTTTGTACAAGCAGAATTAAATACATAATTAAATCTGACTTGGCTTTTCTGAACTTCTGATAACTTCTGATAACTGATAACCATGACTATATTACCTTGGACTTTCTGCATTCAAGAAAAAAATAAATGAAATGTTGTTTTTATATTTGTATGTATCAGGGAACCAGAGGACTAGAAGAGGAACAGACAGTTGGAGGCCAAGGGAAAAATAAATTCAAAGCTGCAATGTTGACTTACCAATTGGGTGACCTTTCTGAAGCCATCATTGTGGGCACCACCAGCCTTGATATTGAAGTGCAGTTCACATTTTCTATGAGAATAAAAAAGAATGCAAAACAAAAAGGGGAAAAAGGGAAAGTTTGTGTCACATTCAATTTGTTGCTTAGCAATACTGTAAGGTTATGCTATTGTTGAAAGGGGTCAGTACTATTATATGAAAGAGCACAACTGCGAATTTTGCAGAAAGATCCTGTGCTCTCTGTGGGATAGCGCGTACATTAATATGTTTTGTGCATCTCTTGGTATATAGCATCATGACTAGCTATTCAGACCAGGTCCCAGTCATGTCTTCCCTTATCCTTTGGATATGGTTAGGTCAGGAATGAGAAACAAATAATCACACCTGGATGAAAAGAATGAACAGTACAGTGATTTCTTCAATGAGAATCGTTCATTAAGCCATCAATCAGAGCCATGTGGGTAACCAAATTCAGCAATGGCAACAATGGGCACCATGAGCTGGGCTGTTGTGGGGACTTTTTAGCCGACCCTTCAAGCATTTTTCTAATACAAAAGTTCCCAGTATAATCCAGCTTGGAATGAAAAGCCAAACCAGCCAATTTCCTGCAACAGATCCCTTTGTGAAGCCTGATTCCCTAAACACTACAGAGAAATGAATAATATGTTCTGTTGGTACAAGTCAAACATCAGACAACTTCCCCCTTTTCTGAAAAAATGGAATTCCAAAACTGCACAAGTAGTACATGTACTGGGAGCCAGGGGAAACGTCTATGGCCCACTGTGTTTGATTTTCCATGATGCCATGGCCATGCAAACACAGCATCTGGCTTAGGCTTTGCCTCTTGAGCTAAAATTTTAAAGTGCTTCACCTGGAAATGAGAAAAGAAACTTGGATTCTTATCATTGAGCTGAGGTACATGGTAGGCAATGAAAAGAATGTTGTGATTATGGAACTGATGCACAAAAGCCTAGAATTTCTTCAGAACTCTTAGGGCACGATTCACTTAAAGAGCCACATCAGTGGAAGCCCTGCATAAGGACTTCCATGTGTGTAATGGGGCTTTCCCCCTCTGCTCCCTCTATGTACACCCTATGTACATTCGGCTTCACGGTCCAAGTTTCTGACCCCATATTTATCGAGAATTGCTGACAGATCTCAGGAAGCCCAAATAATATACTTATTAAACGACGAAGGCACAAGTAGATCCCTTGCAGTCACTAGATACCTGATTAATGTCTTATTTCAAAAGAGGAGAAATGGATCACTGTATGACTCTGACAGCTTAGCTAAACTTAAGAACCATCAATAAGTGCCAAAACTAAGACGCATATGCCCCAAAATCTGAGGGATTTGAATTGCGGTTTACATAGAGGGAGCTTATTGTGTATAGTGTTTATTTAATTGAAGTAAAATTGGTTTTATATGGGTGTTTTAACTTGGAACTGTGTAAATTGTATTGTTTATGGATAAATTTTGATGTATTGTTTTAGATATGGGCCAATGGCCGTAATAAATCAAACCTATGTACACCCTGTACCCCTGAAATTGGTTCAGGAGTGGGAGAACCCCCAGAGGAGGAAGTGTGCAGGGGGAGGCAAGTGCTGATCATTACATCTGGCAAGCTGATATGCTAGTGTAGATGGAATGTTGAATTTCATCTCTGGTGTTTTGAATGGCAACTAATTCATAACCTATACATATCCTTGGCTATCATACCAAAATATTATCTGCAAAAACATCAGCCCAGATGTGAACTGCAAGTATTAGTGATTGATTTTTATTTTTATTTTAAATAAGTTCCTGGTAACTCCATTAGCTTTCCTGGTGACATACCACTGCTCAGTACATCAGGTACCCTGGAAATAGACACCTGCATCCAGCACCAGCACCAGCGTTTGAATGAGTCTGCAACTCAACTTCAAGAAAAATAATACTATCTGCAAAAAGAAAGTGTGATTGCACAGGAATGTAGACAAATAAGATCCCAAGTAAATGATGTTGGGTGTGCCAAAGAAGCATCCCAAACGTGTGGTTTTTTTTTTAAAAAAAGAAGAAGCTGTGCCTAGGGCAGCATCCTTGCAGGCTAAATTCAAATGAAAAACTAAAATGCACCTCTGTCAATGATATTTTATCCTGTATAGCACATGGTAACCCAATCCTTAAACCAGACAACTTTGAATAAGGCAAACAGTAGTGCTGAACCTGTAATTTCAATTTGACACCCAGGAACTTTAAGACAGAGAAAGGTCCTCAGATTTTTTTTCCCCAGGGGGCAGAGGAAATCCAAATTCCTCTGCCAATTTACCCAGTGGATGCATGAGATCTAAATACGTACCTGACTTCATCTTACCAGCAAAGAGAAAAGTTTCAAATAATGAGTGCCTTCAGAAGAAAAATTGAATACAGTCGTACCTTGGAAGTCGAACAGAATCCATTCCAGAAGTCCATTCAACTTCCAAAACCTTCAGAAACTAAAGTGCAGCTTCTGATTGGCTGCAGGAAGTTCCTGCAGCCAATCAGAAGCTGAGGAAGCCCCGTTGGATGTTCGGCTTCCAAAAATAGTTTGCAAACTGGAACATTCACTTTCAGATTAGAGATGTTTGGGAGCCAAAACGTACGAGAACTAAGCTGTTCAAAAACCAAGGGACGACTGTAGATTGAAATAATCAGGATGAATAGGAAGAAGACATAAAGCATATTTAATGTCACACATGCCCAGAAGCACAGTCTGACCACAGTGAGGCACCATGTGTGCAACCGTTTCAATGGAAGCAAAGGTGACACAGCAGGGTAAGACAAGTGATGAATGTTGAAATTTCACAGGAAATGTTTTGGAACAACTCCAAACAGAGATATCTTAAGATATCCTAAAGAAAGAACAATGAAAGGACCAGAAAACTGATCCTCCCATCTCTCTTGCTAGTTTTGAATGGACAACGTCTTGAATCTCAGACCTCAAATTCCAAGACATTATATGAACCCTGGGCTCTTCATAAGGAATCCAAAAACCCACGAGAAAAGACCTGAACTAAATAGGCTGTTGCCACTGTACTGAGTTAGTTTCCCAAGACACAGATAAGCTTATCAACCCTACCTCCTTCCATGGAATATTCTAGGCCAGGGAAGGGTTCAAGACAGCTCTCCTTCTAAAGTTTTCATTATACCTGAGCCACATGGAAACTGGGGCCACATCCACACCCTATATTTAAAGTAGTATAATGCCACTTTAAACAGTTGTGACTTCCCCCAAAGAATACTGGGAAATGTAGTTGAGGGTGCTGAAGCTGTTAGGAGAATCCCCTATTCCCCCCAGAGAGCTACAGTTCCCAAAGTGGATTAACAATCAATTCCTCTTCTCTGAGAATGCTGAAAGTTGTAGTTCTCAGCATTCTTGACAAACAACAGTTCCCAGAATTCTTTGAGGGAAACCATGACTGTTAAAGTATATTATTAATTAAAGTGTACGGTGTGGATGTGTGACCCAGGTATTCAGAATCCCCCAACTCACTGTGGATAATATCTGCTACTTCACCAATGCTGGGTCCCTCTTCAGTTGTAAAATTACATCTGTATAAATGGTGTAACTGGACAACCATTTACCCCAGTTTCTACTTTCCTGCTTATCTGTTCTTTTTCTTGGGATTCAGCAGAGTGCTTTTCTTTAGACTCAGGCTCAGAAGATAGCAGAGAGAAAAAGATAACTCTATTCCTATAATATTTTATTTTTAGTTGCTGTAAGCTAGTCATCACCTAAAAGGCCAGTTTCCTCATATGGCTACTCCCCGCTGTCCCATACACAAATGTTACAGACCTGACATGGAGCCTGGCTCCTTGGATTTAAAGGCAAAGAATGATGGCCCCAATAATGAGGGAGACGAACAGGGAGTTGGTCTCCCCCTTGACAAACTGGTCACATGGAATATATAGGCCTTTGACATCTACACATTAGTAGCAGAAAGATATTCAAACCTGACTTTATTAGGCATACTTTTGAGTAGGCAAAGTAGATGTCAAAACAAGGAGGGTCATTCTGTGGCCAATTAAATGATGTGTTTAAAACCCTTGTGTGTAACTCTGTGGCAAAATGGTGGCAATATGATATATGAACATGTGATTGTTCCCGGTACCTGTGGAGTGCTAGTTCATGTTCCTCTGCCATATGATCACTTCCTTGCCATGCAAATTGTTGCCATGTATCAGCCACATGCAGCCTGGAATCACCTCTGTGGAGACCCTCTGTTTGTCTAATGGCATCGTTTCGGGCAGAGAAATGAACACTTGCACATATAAAATGTAGAGTATGAACAAAACAAAAAAATGCAAAGCATCTGCCATTTAATGCAAGCAATTTTCAAAATAGGTCACCATCAAGGTTCCTTTCTATTCTCGGTCATCAGAAAGGAAAGAAGACGGGGAAATGAAATTTGCAGCGAACGTGTATAATTTAAACTGTCCAGCTGTCTAATTTTCAGCATGTTTGACTAGTTCATTGCTTACACTGCAGCAACACTGTGCATAGAAAAAAGTTATCCAACCATTTATGAACTGTCAGTCTAAAGCTCAAAAAGACTAAGCTTTTGGGGATATGCCGTTCCCAAGCCTTCTGCCTTTTTGCCTCTAACTACAGAGATAGAGGACAGCATCTGGTTGCTCTGATTCCTTTCAAAGTCATACCAAATATGGCTTAGGTAAATTTGATGGGATATTTTGGCCCTTAGGATATAAAATGTGTTCACTTTCTCTTGCGTGGATTTGTATTTAATCCATCTGTTCAAAAATGTCTCATATTTCAGGAGTTTATATGTTGGCCCTTGATCAAAGAAACTCCCATGAAAGACACACACACATCTCGACTGCCCATTCAAAGCTCTCTAAAACATGTAACGTTTTCCCCAAAATGGCAGCCTCAAATATGAGGGATCCATTGCCTATATCTCACAGTGACTTGAGTTGACAGCAGATGAGCAAGATGCTTTGATTTCAGGCAGTTATTTTTCCATGTGGTGTGAAGCCGATTTGACTAACTGTATAGAGAAAATGAGTATAATTTGTAAACCGGATCTGAGAATGTACAGTGAATTCTTTGTTCTAAGTCATAGCCACTATTTATTCCCAGCATCTTCTTCCAGTTCCATGAAGGGAAGGCAGCCCATTGCTGCCACCATCCCATGCTGCATGGCCCCGGTAAAGGAAAAGGTGAATTAACATGTTCATGTTTGACATCTTCCCAGCAAAGCGAGACAATAAGGAAGTTCAAAATGCCAAGGCAAAGAGGGGAAATGTACTCTGTAAATCATGTTATTACCTGACATGATCATGTTGTCTAAAGTGTAGAAACCTAGAATAAAATATTTGTTACATATATCACTTAGGTGATCTCAGTCAGGTCGCTACCTCAAATCCATGATTTTTGTCTTTAAAATAGAAATGCAAGTGATCTTCCCTACTAGGTTTATTGAGAGGAAGGATGAGATAATTATGAGAACTTCTTCAGTATGCTAAAATATCTCACCCTTCTCTACTGTAGAGACTGCCAGCCTGTTGGCCCTCTGGGTGGAAATGCCAAAATCTATCAGTTTTGGGTTATCTTGATTTGTCTCATCTTTTCCAGTTTTAAGTTCAGTTCTCCGCATTTTCACAATTTTTTAAAAAGTCCACATGAGAAATCAAAACATTTTTGTGTGCATTTCACTTAATATACACAATTTAGCTTAGTATACATACATTATGCAATATATGGTATTTCTGTACGTTATTTTCACCAATGCAATTTTTTGTGTGAACAATTTTTTCTAATACTTGCTTTTTAATGCATTTTTGTTGTCGGAGATCTGTATTGCAAAATCTGGAGAAGCGCAATTTCAAAAGATCATGGTCTGTGTATTGTTCCAGGAAGTAGTTAGGTTCACATTAGAATGTGAACCGGATAAATTTCCTCCATTCCTATGTCCAGATATCCAGCATCTGGAGGGCTAAGGTAAAGGTAAAGGTAAAGGTACCCCTGCCCGTACGGGCCAGTCTTGACAGACTCTGGGGTTGTGCGCCCATCTCACTTAAGAAGCCAAGGGCCAGCGCTGTCCGGAGACACTTCCGGGTCACGTGGCCAGCGTGACATCGCTGCTCTGGCGAGCCAGAGCCGCACACGGAAACGCCGTTTACCTTCCCGCTGGTAAGCGGTCCCTATTTATCTACTTGCACCCGGAGGTGCTTTCGAACTGCTAGGTTGGCAGGCGCTGGGACCGAGCAGCGGGAGCGCACCCCGCCGCAGGGATTCGAACCGCCGACCTTTCGATCGGCAAGTCCTAGGCGCTGAGGCTTTAACCCACTCCATCTTTGCTTAGGGTGTCGGTTCCTGACTTCAGTGAATGCTGATGCATTCATAGTATTGTTCCAGCAGTGAATTTTCCAGTGTTCCTTGTACTAACTTACATCTGAATAACTCATCAAGTATGGTGAGGAAATCAGTAGGCATACCATGAGGAAGTAGGGCATTTGCACATTGAAAATACCCCATGCTTGTTGAACGGAGTGTAGAAGCTGTTTGTTTCCTCTGTTCCAATAGAAGAAAGCTAGTGTACTTTTGCAAACTGTTTTGACCTCTGTGACCAGTCCTGTACTAGCTCACCTTCTCAGGCAAACACCACTTCCTACATCACTCCCCTAGGGAGTCAGCAAGCTTTCAAAGACAATTGTGTGATGAACATAATATGAGGTGGGCATAGGGCAAGATGTTTTAAAACAATAAAGAAATGAGCAAATTGTTCACTGCTCTTGTTCATGGCCTAGTTACTGAAATCAATGTGTCTGCAATTGTAACTTGCCTCATAAATCATTAGGTCACAAACCTTAACAATGTCAATGTGCTGTCATTATCCTGTTCAATTACATTACTAACCAAGGTAATATTTAACAGCGCTTTTTTCTCAGAAGAATGTTTTAATGTATTGATGGGGAAGGCTAATAGATGTGGCAGTCAACTTCGTTAAAGCAGCATGAAAGAGTAGAATAGAGGGGCTGCAAGTACAGAGAGAGGAATAAAAGACAAAGGGGTATACAGTACAGTCAATTGAAAGCTGTCATACTGACATACTGCAAACTTGTAATGCAAAGCACATGTAATTATTACAGAGCGGGGATAGGAAGCTGGCCTTTGTTCCAGGTCCTTCAAACAGAATGGAATTAGTTGACTTGGGCAACTCATTCGTATACCCAGCTCTGCCAGGAAAACAGCTCCATGTGATGAGCGTGGCCAGTGGGATAATGTCTTATCTTCACCAAGAGCTGTAATTTCATCACAATTGCTTTCTAAAAAGTCCACTTCAAACCACAAAGCAGCAACAATTAAGTCACTAAGTTATGGAAGCAAATAGCTTATACTGACTCGGATCTGGGACACCTGTGAGTGCAACTGCACTTGTGGGGTGTGCCTCCTGGAAGATGGATGGTGATTTTTCAATGATTCCTCTTATTCTAACTCTGAAAAGCTCATCTGAAGGACTGAGAGACCTTCGCACTAATGCACAAGCAAACCATTTTTTTAAAATTTTATTTTTTACAGCTGTGGTGTTGTTAGTGCAGGCAGAGCTTTCGAACGTTTCAACCAAACAGTGTGGGGGGGAGCAGCTTGTTAAATGGAGTGTACGCATACTGCATTCAACAAGTGTCCAGGGGGGGCTGGTCCAAGACATTTTGCTGCCTGAGGCAAACCAGAAAAAGAGAACCTTTGGGAATTATAGTTTGTTAAGGGTGCTTAACAACGATCCTGGGAATTGTAGTTTGTTAAGGGGACGCAGGTGGCGCTGTGGGTTAAAGCCTCAGCGGCTAGGACTTGCCGATCGAAAGGTCGGCGGTTCGAATCCCTGCGGCGGGGTGCGCTCCCGCTGCTTGGTCCCAGCACCTGCCAACCTAGCAGTTTGAAAGCACCTCCGGGTGCAAGTAGATAAATAGGGACCGCTTACCAGCGGGAAGGTAAACGGCGTTTCCGTGTGCGGCTCTGGCTCACCAGAGCAGCGATGTCACGCTGGCCACGTGACCCGGAAGTGTCTCCGGACAGCGCTGGCCCCTGGCCTCTTAAGTGAGATGGGCGCACAACCCCAGAGTCTGTCAAGACTGGCCCGTACGGGCAGGGGTACCTTTACCTTTACCTTTTAAGGGTGCTTAAGAGAACAATCATCTTGCTGCCCCATTTTCTTTAGTGAACCTCAAAAAATAATAATAATGGAATGGTGTTAGCTTGAGGCATTGCAATCCAAAAGAAATTGTGCATTAGAATTGCTTTCCCTCCCTTTTTCTTTTCTTTTCTTTTTACTAGAGATTTATATTTCTATTCTTGCGACATATCATCAGTATTATGAATACCTTTATTTTCTGTGTGCTGCTATAAAATTGAATACCACCCTGCCTTTTTTCCAGCACTGAATAGAAAACAGTGTTGTACCCTATTGCTGCCACAGTTGTATTTCATGGTTGTTCAATTGACAGTGCCTTTTTGAGATATGATTGCACGCCTCTCCTTTTTTCTGTTTTCAGTTTTGCCAAATGCATTGATTTTCATAGCTATGCCATATTTTCTGCTTCCTAATGGATTCCTGTTCACTCTTCCCATGTCTAAATCAGTGTGTGTGTGCGTGTGTGTGTTATGTTGGAGGAATTAATCAGTGGCGATGACTTTAAAACTTCACACCTATGACAGTTTTCACATTCTCGATCCTGAAAACATTTGGTACATCAATTCCCTTTGGGGTGTACTTTATCTTCTTTTCAGATTGGAAATTATTGCCTCCTTCCTTTCACCGCTTATTATGGAACAGACTCACAGACATCAATGATCCTATTTTAACATGATTTTGCCTCAGATACGCTGTAATCTCCATTGTCCCCCACCCCCGGCAAAAATGTAATCCATTTAATGCCAAAAGAAAATCCTTTTTTTGAAGAAATTTTGATGTTGGCCCCTATCCAGAACCCTGCAGGTCTTCTGTACACACAGCACTCTGCAAATTGGGGAATGTCCCACTTATGCCATTGTTATTGTACACGAACAGCATTCACACATGACACTGAAAAAACAATGAAGCATGTGTCTGAATAGCAGTCATTTCTACAAAATGTATCTTGACTTTAGATGTGTCTATGTCAAGATTATTATTTCTCTGATTCTTGCAAAATGTGGCTCTTTACTGTTTTCACAAGTGCAACCATGCACACTCTGTGTTGTTCCATTGCACAGATAGCCTGTTACAGTTACAGGTTTTAATCTGGTTTTAATCTGGAAAACTCTACAAGGCTCAGGACCACTTTTTTGTATATCTGTTCATGTGCCACTTATGACCAGAAAATAAACCCTGCTCTGTGAGATGCATCCTAAAAACTTTACCTGACAGGAGTAACTTGGTTGAACGTATAGGTTTATGGCCATGCTGTAGTGTAGTGGTTTTGTGACTGTGATAAAAGGTGGCTGGGCTCATTGTCTCGGGGTTTGGGGGGGAGAGGTGACAAAACTGATTCCCAATAAGTGCCCCCCTTTACTTCCATAACAAGTCCTTGAGTCTGTACTCTGAATAGTGACACTAGAGACCTAGAAGGTGCAGGGCTTGTCAGTCCAACCCCTGCACAGTCTCACCAGGGCTGACAAGAAAGCAATTGGAGCAAGTTGGCCAAATTGGTCCCCGCGAGCTGGTCCTAAGGCGGGGCCCACACCAGGGCAATCTAGATGGATTTTATTTATATCTATAAGATTTTGCAGACTTTGGCTGTGAACTGGGGCTCTACAAAAAAAAAAAAATGAAGTTGCGCCCCACTGCTTCAATTTGGACCCCACTGGTAAGCCCTGAGTCTCATAGTTGCTGGGCCTGAGTTGCCCTGCCCTTGCATGAAGTCTTGGGTTTGCAATTTTGGGAGAGGGAAGACTGTGGCACTGGGGAGAGGGCAGGCTGGCAATGTCCCCTAGATTTAGAGGCCCGAGTTGCCCTGCCCTCGCATTAAGTCTTGGGTTTGCAATTTTGGGAGAAGGGAAACTGCCTGCTGGGGAGTGGGTGGGCTGGCGAGGCCCCCTAGATTTAGAGGCCCTAGGCTTCAGCCTACTTAGCCTATACATAAATCCAGCATTGAGATCCACCCCACAGTCTCATTCCATGACTTTGTGCTGCAGGGCATGTGAGAACTGTTACCTGGTAGATGACACTGGATGGGTTTTCTGTTTGTTTTCCTTTTCTTAAAAAAAAAAATATGTACCATGATTTCTGGACATATGAAATGTATACCTTTGGGAGCTTTTCTTGGCTCAGTAAAGATACTGCCCTGATATGAAGGAAAGTGAATATCCCTCCACACCCCACCAAAGTTCCCTGGACTTGCATGTCTACAATTTGGCAGATTTTATCTACTCCAGAGAGATTCCTGACAGTGATTCCTGAAAGTGAAAAAGAATTCTAGGTAAAAAAGAAAAGAAAAAAAGAAGTCTCCATAGAACTGAATGGGGAACACAGAGCTTTGTTTTAAACAGAAAATCTTGGAATCTGGATTATACACTGAACTGGAGATGGCACAGGGTAACCCAGAAGAGAAGACTCCCTGGAAAAGACCCTGATGTTGGGAAAGATGGAGGGCACAAGGATAAGGGGACAACAGAGGACAAGATGGTTGGATAGTGTTCTCGAAGCTACTAGCATGAGTTTGACCAAACTGCAGGAGGCAGTGGAAGACAGGAGTGCCTGGCGTGCTCTGGTCCATGGGGTCACGAAGAGGCAGACACGACTAAATAACTAAACAACAACAATCCAGAAAAAGTTTGAAAACTTTCCCTATTAGCAGTCAAACTGAAGGCACATTTTTCAAAACATCTGAATCTCCAAATCTCTTTGGAGGTCTCTCCTTCAGGGTGGGATGCTTTAGAAAAGATCCTGCTTTGTCAAGCCCTGGATGTTTCCAAACAGGCTTTCTTCACTTCTTGCTTCAGCATTTGTCCAAATCCTTTGCACACACGCCTATTATCTAACTCCCAGAAGTTTCACCTGGATAAAACAGGCTTCTACATAACTTGGTAAAGAGCAGCGCTCGACAAATCTTCCATATTGAAGCATAACAGAGTGAAAACAAGAGTGTGAACGAATACAGTACATTATGCCAACCTAGGGAACAGACAATAACAGCAGCAAAGCCCAGAAACATAAGCTTTCTTAAGTGAGTTTCAAACACAACTACATCTATTGTATCCTAGAAAACTTTTGACAAAAGAATGTTAACGTCTGCTTAACTCAGAATATATGTATATATAATTGTGTCATGACTTCCTTTGAGATTTTCTATGTTTTCTCACACCTGTATATGTACATCAAATAATATATTTTTATTCCATACATTATCACCATCTTAATTCTTGAGTTTCTGTTCAGGGCCCTTTTGCAACTTGTATCATTGTGCGTGTCCTTTGTTAAAGCAACTTTTCAGTGAAGGTGGGGTTGTAAATGGATAGGAATAGGAATTCTTTTGGCCTTCCACAGTTCTTGTCATCTTCAATCAGCATTTTTTTTATAGCTTACGTATTACTATTTCACACCTTTGCTTAACAAAGTTGAATGCAACACAGTTGCCTGATTACGCAGGAAAAACTATACAGAGTGGATGAAAGGAACTCACTGGGCATCAGCAAGTTAATATTTTTCTCTCTGTCTTGGTCTTGGGTATCGCTGCATTTACTTATGGATGTGGGAGTTGAAAAAATCAACAAAGGCACTAGCCAGAAAACTCAATGAATCTGAAAATAAATGGTGGTGTAAAATCTTGGCTATTAAATGAAATGACTTCATATTGATCAAGACTTATATAGAAAAGGATCTTTTCTTTCACCATAATATTTCTTCAGTGCAGTCAGTATATAACTGCTGATTATCTACTCCTAATGCACCAAAGAACCTGACCACAAATAATTGACTTAGTATTATTCTTTTTTATAAGTTCTTCTTCGATTAACTTTTTTCTTGTCCATACCTTTATAATACCTGTGTTCTGATTTCAGTCCCTTGAAAATGCTTCTAGGATACAATCCTGTACACACAATGGCCACACTTACAAACATGGATTTTATAGTACTTGGAAGTTTAGATACATTACCAATCAAGTTTGGAGACTAAAAATTGATTTTTCAATCCGTTTCCAATGAGTCATTGGATCTCCATTTTATTATTGTTGCTATTATTGTTATTAGTTTATTTGACTTTTGTGTTTGTTTGTTTTTCTTTCTCCCATACAGCAATTTCCCCTACTTTTTATGATTTTATGTATGGGCTGCTGTTGTTTTAAACTGTTTTTATATTTATATTTGTTTTTATATGCAATCCTTTCAACTATTTTTACACATGTAACTGTTTTATATATGCTATTATATTGTAAACCACTTCAATATAAAGAAATTTCTTCCTATCTGCCAATCTTTCCTTCTCCCTTCCCCTTAATATGAGCATTACACAAACACCTAAAGTGACCTGCCGGCTTCTTAAAAAGACAATTCAAAGCAAGTTCATTTGTATAACTTCTTATCACAGATTTCGAACAACCTAATTCAGAATCAGGGCTGCATCCACTGTAGCCATACTCAGGTTCAAAGATAGGCAGATATGGACCTTGAGCAGATGAATATCCAGGATGGTCAAATAGTATATTGGGCTTTTGTTGTACCCAAACAAACAAGAGATGGGAGGTGAGAACAGATCACCTTACACAGTTATGCTGTCAATGTTCCAGTGTGCTGATTGCATGTTCTTTGGCAGATTTGATTCCCAGAGGGGCAATGAGGGTAGATGCCCATATGGCCTGCCGTGGCCTAGTTTGTCCACAGGGACTTGTGTTTATTTCAGAGTTTCAATTACATCTTCACAGAGACACTGATTGCTATATTGGTTTGCAGAGCTCTCAACTCTAATGAAAAGTCCCCTTTATAAAAATGAGTATTTGGAATTTTGTTCATGCAACAGTCACTGAATACATCTTCACAAAATTTCTCATTATCTATTTGTGTGTGTGTGTTTAATAATAGGAATACAAGCTGTAATTTAGTTTGGCGTTGTATTGAATAATTCTAAGGCATGCCAAGCCAGTCACATTTCTGAGATGTAGAACAAAAAACCTTAACATGGAGTCAAGAATTTGGCACCACGTTTTTGTGCAAAATTACTATTTAGAAGATATTGTAAGATGCTGAATCAAGGGCTTAGTCTTTTCTTCTTCTTTTGCATATTGGTAAAGGAAGAGAAATTTGCATGGTATGTTAGAGTACACTTCACTGGTGACTGACATTTTGGGAGTTGTTTGTTTCCTTGGCAGGCTGCTTATATCATTGTGTATATTCCAACCATCCACTGTTCAAATATTTATTTATGAATCTTTCTTGCCTTGCAAATCACCTTGATTTGCATATAACAAAAGTAACCCCAAATGGGAAACAAAACTCAAATGACAATAAAGATTAGAGCACAAGCTTAGTTGACGGCGAAATGTGTGTCTGACACTTAAGCACTCCCCTACATGCAGAACTGAATTAAGCAAACTTGAAAGGCCTAAATATTTAATCCAAGGGTACCCAATCTTCTGGTGTAGTTGGCGACAGCACCCATCAACCTTGTCCATTGACTCTGCTGGCTGTGGTTGATTGGAGTTTTCCAGAGGCCAATATTGCATTGGCTACATCTAATGCAATCCATCTGGCCCCTGCATGGGTAGTACATAGAATATCTATACAGTCATATCTTGGATCACGAACGTCTTGACTCCTGAACGAATCAGCTCCCAGATGATTGAAACCCGGAAGTGAGTGTCCAGGTTTTTGAATGTTCTTTTGGAAGCCGAATGTCCGATGGGGCTTCCATGGCTTCCGGTTGGCTGCAGGAGCTTCCTACAGCCAATGAGAAGCTACGCTTTGGTTTCCGAATGTTTTGGAAGTCGAATGGACTTCCGGAATGGATTCCGTTTGACTTCCAAGGTACGACTGTATATGGAAGGAGCTAGATGGAGGGAGAGCCATGTTTTTATCCACTAACCAGGGCATTAGTACAGTGTCATATCATCAGCATAGGCTTTGAGCTCAAAGCTTCTTCACACATGAACGTATCTCTCTATAGAGGTGTGTGTGTATATTTGTGTGTGAGAGAGATTTCATTTGTAAAAAGTCATGCACCATTATTATAAGTCTATTTTTTAATGTAAAGATTATGTAGATATTTACTATGCATATAAACTGGAAGCCATCGTGCACAACCCTGCTTGTTTTTCTGGTAAGACAGGCAGTCATGCCATTCTTGCACATTAAAGTGCACACAAATTTACATAATCACAAATACTGGTAGCAAATCTACATGGCTGCTAGGACAAACACCAAGAACGCAGGGTCAAAGCATAGCACAAATAATAATTCTCAGGGGCATCCCATCCTGTTTTGCCACCTGAGGCAAAATGGCAAGGGATAGTCCCTCCCCCTACTGAAGCGTCGCTTACCAGTGCCATGTGGCTATAACAGTTTCCAGTGAGATATTGGGGAGTTCTCACGAGATCCCACAAGAATTCTGTGAGATATGACCAGATGCTGCCACTACAGCTGCACCATGCAGCTGGTGGTGGCAGAGATGTGCAGTGCTGCAAACAAGGATTGATAACAACATCAAGATGCAATTGTGGTTGGTGTTTTTGCAGTACATGGCACATAGCTGTCAACCATCCCTTATTTGGCGGGAAACTCCCTTATCCCAACGCCATTTCCTGCTGCTGTCCCTTATTGATGATGTCCCTTAAATTTCCTGGGTTTCAAAGGAAGCAGCTCCTCTCCCTCCCTCCCTGCCGGCCAGGGAGGAGGGAGGCTCCAACTGTGTTGCTTAGCTGCGTTCCTCACCCAATAAGGAGTCTAAGAACAACTGGGGGTGCGGCTTGCATGCCTTGTGCCAATCAAATCGGCCATGTTGCCAGTGGAGAGGTGACGGTGGTTTTCCTTGCTGCATCCCCTTTGCCGGGTTGCTGCGCTGTGGGAACCACCACTTGAGGCTTCGTTCGGCTGCTGGCTGGGCTTTCTGGCTTTGGCTCAGAGGGGCTCAGAAGTTGAACATACCTGTGCTCAGAATTGGATGGATACGTCATCAACGGCCCACTCACCCTTGCTGGGGAAAAGGTCTGTTTGGAGCGGGGGCACATGGTGGGGGAAAAGGAAAGGAGCTGGTTGAGTACAATGGCGGGCGGTGGGAGGCGGGGCTTTTGGATTTGTTTTGGAGGCTCCTTTGATTGACTGTTATGGGGGAAAGAAAAGGAGCTGTTTGACTAAAATCTCTTATTTTGGCTGCTGATACCTTATTTTTGAGGCTGCTGGTCCCTTATTTTCAAATCTGTAAGTTGACAGCTATGACATGGCAGACATTTTTAGAAATCTTTGTTGAATTTTTTTGAATTGATACTGCAAGGGTAGCAACCTTGTTTGTAGTAGGGTTATTGTAACATGCCAAAAGATCACAAAGAATATCAATCAGGGTCCAGCCAGCTCTTGCTCTCAAAAGGTCTCCCCCCCAAATAAGCACTGATATACAACAGACGCTATATCTTCCACCTCCACAGTACACTATATCTTCTACATCCCCAGTATCACAAACTCATGTCAGCTGGGCATAGAGAATCCTGCTATACTTTCACTCCAAATACAGTAGACTGAAGGCATCATTTCAAAATGAAGAGCAGTGAATGCTCTTCTAAGGGTAACAGAATTTTACACATTTTCTCCTCGTGCATGTGTTCAAGGGTGGAAGAATCAGTCTGCTTCCAGTCCATGCCACATTTGCACGTGCTTATCCAAAATACAATTCTGCTGTATTTTTCAGCATTAAACTATTTTTTAAAATAAAAAGCTGCACAAAAATTTGCACTACATTTTAAAATATAGGTTTTAATATGTATTTTCTAAGAAAAGAAAGCAGTTTAAAAAGAAGGAAGGGAGGCCATTTTAATTGTATTTTGATACTCTTTTTGAGTAGAAATGTTTGTGTTATGTATGCAGGCATTGTGGGCTGAAGCCAGGCTGTATGCATGCAATGCAGGCCTAGGCCTTAAGGCCTCCTGGAGCTCAGGAGATTCATCTGCATATCAAAAGAAAGAGGATTATAAAATCCTACAATGACATTGTTAGTAGCTGTCAGGCAGCCAATCCCTGCTGAAATATGGCCAGTGTTGTAATTTGCTAATTGCAGCATTAACACGACCTATAACAGGCAAGGTATGTGTTTTGCCTGGGCCAGCTTCAGGTATATATACAGTGGTACCTCAGGTTAAGAATTTAATTCGTTCCAGAGGTCTGTTCTTAACCTGAAACTGTTCTTAACCTGAAGCACCACTTTAGCTAATGGGGCCTCCTGCTGCTGCTGCGCCGCCGCCACACAATTTCTGTTCTCATCCTGAAGCAAAGTTCTTAACCCGAGGTGCTATTTCTGGGTTAACGGAGTCTGTAACCTGAAGCGTATGTAACCTGAAGCCTATGTAACCTGAGGTACCACTGTATACCTTAAGTGACTTTGTTTGTCGGACTTGTTCCTGTTGTTACAATAAATTCTTTTGAGCTGCAATCTGGTCTTGGGCCATGCCTGAACCCACCTACACTTCAGTTTGGAAAACATGAAAGCCAATGGATAACTATGTTCCAGTCTGCACACACTGAAGGCCATTGGTTCATGTTGGAATTTCCAAGGCATCCCTATCATCCAATTCCTGCTGTCAAATTCACAAAACATTGACTACCACTAGCACAGGGCCATCAGTCCTCTCATGTAAATAGGAGGAGAGCTTTACCTCAAGACAGTGGGAATGACTAAGGGTCATTCAGCTGAGTCTTGTCAGCAGAAACCCTGTGCAAACACTTAAAAACTGGCTCAGGGGAGGGATTGGTAGACTGCCCCCCCCCCATGGCATGTGGGAAAAGGAGATTGTTCCATCTGGCAAGATGAGATGCTTGCCCTGACAGAACTATCACCTTAGTGTTTCTCCACTGTTCTACCACTGAATTCCTCCCTAAAGCCCAATCTGCACCATACAGCATACCATTTTGAAAGGTTATGGCTCCCCCCTAAGAATTCTGGGAGCTGCAGCTTGTTAAGGGTGCTAAGAGTTTTTAGGAGACCTCTATTCCCTTCAGAGAGCTACAATTCTCATAACTTCCAAGATAATTCTGATAATTGCATCTCTGGGAGGGGAATATATGGCTGGGAGTCTTGCACCAGGATTGGTGAATCACAAGTTGTGATGGACTGGTCTAGGTCATGGCCTCCAGCTATTCTGTATTACTTTGCAGATGATGGCATGTGAAATACAAACAGCACAAAACACGCTTTGTCCATCAATAACATTATTGCTTAATGATTCTTCTCTCTCTCTCTCTCTCTCTCTCTCTCTCTCTCTCCATGTCTCTACAAATCTATGTACAATTCATTTCCATTTTCCTTTCTTTTTCCGTCTTTGGCCTGCAATTTCCATCTCAGCATGCACAAAATACTAGAGTTTTGGGGAGTTTTAGATATCATGGAGTGGAGTATTGGGTTTTTTTGGTTGGTTTGTAGAACTGAACGGACTATCACCATTGGCACAGGATAAATAATTCATACATGTAAAATTAATGGTTAGCTTGAAAATGGTTATAAAATATTTAATTTGATTGAAATAGCTAGGCTGGTGTGTTATGCATTTCAGATATGAAGGTTTCAATCAAACAATAAGACAGTTCCATTTTTCATGCTGTTCACACACACTGTTCTCTAGTCCTCTTCTTTAATAAACAATTTCAGAACCTAAATTTGATCATTACATGAAGATTGTCATGGCTGATTATATCATTTTGGAAAACTGATTGCAAGACTAGTTGTTTTTTCTCTCTCTCTATTATTCCATATTCAACGGTTCTTAAAGGAAGACATGTGGCTTTAGAAGCAATATTTAAAACACAATAGCCAATTTACTAATGCAGGAGGCACTTGTGAGCATCCCATCCAAATTCCATTTTTTGAAAAATTGCTGGATATTTCATGTGATGTAAAAAAAAAAAAAAGAATAGCCCTGATTCAGATAAGTATGGGGAAACCTGTGGTTTATACTTGAGACAAAGCCTCCTGTTCCCATAATACATCCAGGGCTTCGCTGGTCTTTTGTCAGGAAGGAACGTCTGGCTAAATGGCTGAGCAAGTCTAAAATGGCAATTTTAAAAATGGTGAGCAAAAGCAGTAGGAACCAGAGCAGAGCTCCAGACCCTCCAACACACTTACACGTCATATACACAAATACATCTGACCCAGAGGAGCCATCTTGTCCTCAGGATTGTGGGTGCCTGCCACTACGACGCAGACATATGATGTCATATGCACATGCTGGCGACTCCTTCCTCCTCCTATGCGTAGCCAGCAAAGCACCTTTTTATGTGGGGAGGTGCTTGGAGGCAGAGATGGAAGAAATCCTCTTTCTGTACTTCTCCTGATGGAAACATGCAGATGGGGACAGATATACCCCTGCTGTCTTCCCTTGTACAGTGGTACCTTGGTTTCCAAACATAATCCGTTCAGGAAGACAGTTTGACTTCCAAAACATTTGAAAACCGAGACGCAAAGGGCTGTCTGTAAATTCAATAGAGAAAATGGGGGGGGGGACTTAGCGGAAGTCATTCGACTTCCGAGGCACCTTCAAAAACAGAAGCATTTACTTCCAGGTTTTCAGCGTTCGAAAACCAAAATGTTTGACTTCTGAGACGTTCGAAAACCGAGGTACCACTGTATATTATTTACTACAAAGCTCAATGACTAAGCTCTTTAGCGACGAAACATCTTATTACCAGAACGACATCCGAGCACTGAACCACTGGTATATCAGAAGTGAGCTCTTTATTTACTGCATTTGCAATTGCTTAAGATAAAACAAATTTGTGAGGAAAAACTACTTTTGCCATTTTTATGGACGTTTATTGTTTGTTTACTGATACAGTGGTACCTCGGGTTAAGTACTTAATTCATTCCGGAGGTCCGTTCTTAACCTGAAACTGTTCTTAACCTGAAGCGCCACTTTAGCTAATGGGGCCTCCCACTGCCGCTGCGCCGCCCGAGCATGATTTCTGTTCTCATGCTGAAGCAAAGTTCTTAACCCGAGGTACTATTTCTGGGTTAGTGGAGTCTGTAACCTGAAGCGTATGTAACCTGAAGCGTATGTAACCCGAGGTACCACTGTAGTTGCCTTGGTGATATTACCTTTTGTTGATCTCAATAGTCATTGCATCACCACCGTGTTCATTGTTTTATTGTTAAACTACAGCTCCTATCATCAAAGAGCATTGTCCATGCAGGCTGGGGTTCCCCACCCCTGCTCTACAGAATATAAAAGGATACATCCTGCTTTGCAGTGCTCATGGTCTAAAATTCAATATGTTGTTGATTCAGCTGCACATACTTAGGCTTAGTTGGGCATGAGAACTAGAAGATGCATGTAAGCATCATTGTACAGAAGAGCGACCATGTTTCTGCTTTACTATATAGTCAGATCTTCATTCAACCCAAGTTTACTTCACTGCTGAACAGCCCACATTTCTGGCAGTTCTGTGGTAGCATGACAACCCCATGGTTGTTTGGGCACCTGTTATACTTCTGTTCAACCTTCTTTCTCAACCAGTCAACTGGCTGTTGTGAACTGACTCAGTGTTCTGGAGAAATAGCAAGTGACTGTGGAAGACGACTAATACATCCAGGGCTGATACTGCAGTATAATTAAACACTATGTTTGACAAGAAGACTGTACAGTCTGACACTTTAAAAATGGTCTGTGTTAAATGTAAATTTATAGCTCTTTACGCATGCTTATTCTCATCTAGCTGAGTTAATGTATTCCACTTCTCCTGAATTTCTGCCAATTAACAGATAAAAAGGCACTCTTTACAAGCCTCTACTGTTTCATGATTTTGAGGGCACAAAATCAACACAAAAAGAATTCCTTAATCCACCATTGACCAAGGAAGTTTTATCCATACTCACTTGTTTTTTCCAATTCACTGTGAAGTATGAGAAACAAGTGGGTTAAGATATAACTTCCTTGAGTAGTAGTGGATTAATAAATTATTTTGTGCTAATATTTTATTAATTCCATTCTTTCCCCCCTTTAGTTTAATGGAACAGGAGAATAACACTTATATGTTATTTTAAATGCCATACCCACCAGCCATTTTTGGATTTCTTTTGGTGTGGATGCTGTTCTTTCTGATGTTTATCTGCTTACTCAAACTGTTGCCTGCTCCACTTCTCTCACATGAGCTGAACCATCAATCTGTGTCATGTACCCAGTACATGATAGGGAAATTCATTGTGTCAGTCAACAGACAGTCAGAGAAGTTTATCAGTTTCTGAGAAATTGTGGTATGGTTGCCTAGAAATCACAAAATTCGCCCAAAGTAGGTGGATCTTAAATTTTTGAGAGTATCAGCTGAAAATCAATGAAGTCAGATTTGGAGTGCAATTTGAGAGATAGCAAATCTTGTCTTATGACCCCCCCCCATTTCCCCATCATTTGAGACAGCACCTTGAACACCCTCTGTAAAGTGACTATTGTATCTTGGAAACACAAAAAAGAAGAGCATAGACACAGAGGGATAAACTATCCATTGAGAGTCACCTGCGGTGGTAGATCTATAAAGAGTGAACCCAATGTGTGAATGCTTAAGAGTTAGCCCATTTCTGGATGGCTCACTTTTGAAGGACTTGCCCTATCAATCTGACTAAGGAGTGTTTTCTTTTTATATCCTATTTCAACATGGATATCCAACACATCTAATATACGGATATGTGACAGAAAGTTGCAATTTTATATTTATCCTTGACTGATGCATCCTTATACAATAATGACTCTTCAGTCAACTCACAGGCATAAGAGAAATTACCGGCACAGGCATGAATGTCATTGCTCACATTTCTGAAAAGGGTTCTACGTGAATGTATCACAGAAGAGTGGTAATAGCCATAATCACAAAAGCATTCCCCATCTCAACAAGTTTAAATGGACAAAGCACCACGAGCTGAGGATATTAAAGTCATTTGGTTTGTCCTCTACATTCTTTCAAGAATGCAAAGCTGGCTAGAGTGGAGGGAAAGAAGAGCTGACACATGAATCAGCTCACTTGAACACCACAAAAAGAAACAACTTCCCTGCTCTTCCCACCAGATTTATTTTTCCATTAAAGTGTCTACAGATGCTTCCTTCTGAATAGGCAGTGCGTAAACATCTCTCAAATAATGTGCCTGCCCTTGTACGATTCCTAGAACAGGCAACCCATATATTTGACTAAATTAAAAGTAGTGCTACTGACACCAGGCATTTTCACAACCAGTATGAGGAATACGTTCTGGATGAATTTCTAACATTACCTCAACAGCATAGGATCCATAACAGCACCAAGGGAATGTGAGGCGCTGTGGACCATTTGGGACAAACTCCTGCTTTCTAATCTTATGCATCAGGGCAGCAGCGGAAGCTGAAGAGCTTGTATTGGGTCAGCTTTGAGACAAATGAAATTGCAAAAGGAATGACAGGAAACTGTGGCCACCAGGTTGGGGAGTACACAGGGCAAAGGAAGAAAACAATAAATGAAATTACTTGATCAATCTATTTTTAACTTCAGGTGACTGTCCAGGGTGGCACATTTTTTTGGTTATCTGTTCTGCACATACTTCATGAGCTTCTGCTTGTACCAATTGTGTTGATGTTGCCTAGTGCGGTCACACCATCAAGAGCACTAGATGGGAGCTGCTCAACTCTCACCAACCTTACTGCCACCTTGACCCTCCCTGTCTCCCTCTCAAAGAGCAGCAGTGCCACTGTTGCCAGGAAGCTAGTGTTGCAGCTCCACCCCGCTGGGTGAGTTGTTCCTGCTTTTGTGGCATGTCATGGACCTCCAAGCTATATTTCTGGTTCTTCTCGCTAGGTTCCAGACATGCCCCTGGGACCATCCAGGTTCTCTTACACATCTCTGAGTTTAAAATGTGAGGTAAAACGAGTTTGGATTAGACCGTAAAGAATGATCTCAAAAGTCACAGATTAGTCTGGATAAGCCTCTTGCTTAGTATCTAACCAGGGACTAATATGGATATCTGAAAATACACAGAGACGAGGAGGAAATAAATATTATCTTCAGATGAAATGAGAGTTGCCCTCTGTGTAAAAGTGCCTTCATTACTATCAGGAATACATTTTCTTGTCTCATTATTTTGCTTCAGTATGGAAAGAAACAGAAAGTGTGTGGCTATTTTAGGGGTTTGATTGCTTCATCAAGATATCTCTCATGAGGGTTGACCTTTGGTATTATTATTTTGTCTGGTGAATGAAACAAGACAGTATCATTATCAGAAAATACTCTTTTTTTCTGGTGAGTGAAAATAGAGCCCATGGAGGAAAGGGAAAGGCACTGTTGAGTCTCACATTATCTGCTATAAAGAAATTGTTGTTTCCAAAGTAGCACTACATGAATGTTCCAAGCATTCAAAGATTTCTGCTTCTGCAACAGAACCATTATTCCCTTCTCCTACCCATGCATTCCCTCAATCTGTTGTTGGCATTCTCCCAACCATTTGGAGCAATTGGAGAAGGGGCAAAGGAATACAGGAGGAAGAGAGGATGAAAGTTCCACTGTAGATGTATAAATCCAGGAGGTTCAGGGAAAAGGGTGAAGTGGATGGGAGGTTCCATTTACATATAACACCAGCTATGCTGTAGTTGAAGCAAATGAAGAGACCGTCTCTGCTCATCCCACAATGATCCCAGTCCCTGGAGGAGGCATGTAGGACATTTCATATGCATAAAAATGGGTATTGATTAGCTTTAATGTATTTTTAATCTTTTGTTGGAAGTCGCCCAGAGTGACTGAGGAAACCCAGCAAGATGGGTGGGGTATAAAAATAGTAAGTTGTTGTTGTTGTTACCTGAATGCTTGCTGCCTTTGTGATAAATGGCTCTTTTGATCACCTAGTTAAAGGACATGTAAAATATGTATTTTATGGGAAAGCACATTGAACAATATTGAAAAATATGGGGGGTATTTGGAGGGAAAGGCATACAGCAATGCATGCAATAATACATATAATTTCAAAGCAAATGTTTAATGCATTCTTTTAAAAAATCCACACAAAATGGGAGGCATGGACCTATGACTGAGTGCTAGCAACAATGAAATTGGGTGGAATTAGGAAGATTTGTCCATCGCTACAGTGGAATAAGAATCAATAGGAAAAGACTGAGCTTCTCATTGGAAATATATAAATGAGCTCAGCACCACCAATAGAATTTTATGTATCGTCTTTGATCTGCATGAACTTCTGAATAAATGGTGGGTTTCTCCATTCCAGGTCCTTGTTTATTCTTTCTGGCAGTTAAATTTGGCATGGATTAAAATTCTATTTCTTCCCCAGGCTGGGTGTACATAATGCTCATGAAACTGAGACGAATTACAGTGGCTCAGCTTAGGTGCTGCTTTGACAGGGACCACATGCCAGTTTAAATCACTTCTGAATTGTGAGCACTATTCCAAATGAAGGAGATGGTGCCAATTCTGCTGAACTGTTTAGAGTGTTCAGGGTATTTGGATGATGAAACTAATAAGCCTTCCAGGGTGGTTACTGCCACCAAATGTGAATTCAATAGCTCCATGCATACAGCTCATTATGATGCTGTAAATTAGAATGGATAGAAATGAAACAAAAACTCGGCCCCCAATATTTATAGCTGAATGTCAGAATCGTCCAGGTGCCTAGCTGTCTCCATCAATCTCTTCCATGAGTATCTAAAGTAGAATACACACAGGTGATCATTTCTTCTGGAGTGACTTCATTTGTTGAACATTTGTTTACAAATTAAGGTTACAGAGGTTGTATGAAATGGAAGCTTTTATTGCAGCCGACAGACAGCTCCTAAAGGCCAAGTTACCCCTGACATCATTCACACAATTAGTATCTGAGTTACTGTTTCTGTCAGGGGTAGAATCTGAATTGAGATTGTGGTGTGGGTTTAGGAAGCATCTTTTACTCTGACCGTGATCCCGATAGGCTGCTGTTTGCATCCTGAACAAGCCTGATGACAATGGGAGTTTTCCTTAGCAGCTGTGGGTGTGCTCAGATGGGATCAGCACCATGGCAGAAGCAATGGTATAAAGGCCTCTATCCATCTAGCTGTAGCTCCATCCACTGGCCAAAGGAACAAGAACCACCAACTGCTATTTAAGGAAGAACCAGTGAGGTAAAATCGGCCTGGCCTCAGCTGGGTATATTCAGTCACCTCATTGTTCTGACCATGAAGAACTGGTCTTCCTCATCTGGGTTTCCCACCTGTTTTCCTTTTCTTGTGTGTCTTGTCTCTTTGGCAGCCATCTCTCTCTCTCTCTCTCTCTCTCTCTCTCTCTCTCTCTCTCTCTCTCTCCATGTGAGCCACTTTTGGGGTGTGGGGCAATTCTCTTCTGAAAAGCAGGATAAAAATACAGTAAATAAAAGCATTTACTCTGGTGTTTAGATCACAACTGGTCAGTTCTTTTGGAAACAGCAGCATGGTAAAAGAGGGGCAATTTAACTAGATTAGCAATTTCTTCATGATATAAGCACAAAAACCTACTCCCATGCCTCACATAGCCAATGAAGTGTATATCTATTTAGGTCACAATATTCTATTAATATTTCCAATGCAATATTTGGCAAATCTATGATGAAGTTGTCATTAGTATCACTCTAAAGAGCTGTGACAGACGAGATAATATTGTCCAGACCAATTAAATAGAAACTGTAAAGAGGAAACTGGTGTTTGTGGGGAAGACAGTCCTAACACGGGATAATGAGGTTTCCCCATTCAAGTCTAACCCAGAGGTTCTGACATGAGGGAACACTTCCCACCTTCATTTATTCTGCCTATGCCCCCTTAGAAGTCTGCCACACAGCACCCCTGAAACTCAAGTTAATTACAGGACCACTTGTAAGAGACTAAGAAGTATTCAGATTGGTGCATGGGGCTGCTGCTATGGACCTAAGAAAAAGCACTTTTGAAACTGTCATTTTGACTGCTGGAGGTGGAGGCTTGCCAAGAGCTTCTTGAAATGCTCTTTGTATGTTAGACTTTTGTAACTTGCATTTAATCTTGCACTATGGTTACTCTGCCACCATTGCCTCTGCTGCCTCTTGGTTCACTACTGTTCTTCATGGACACTGTGAACCTGAATGTATGTGGGTTTCATGACGAATTGGTCAGTGGAAAACTGCCTACCAGTAGGGAAGGGAGTGAGCTAAGGATTCTGTGATCAACCGAAGTGTCTCTCAGCCTGGAAAACAATTTTTAACTGTTGATTCAAATGGACCTGCTTAGAAAGTGTTGTTTTGTGGGTTTGTTTGTTTTTTTAAAAAAGAAACTCTGGATAGGAACAATACCTTATAAAAAAAGGAAAGCAATTTGAGGGCCTTTGGTAGAGGGAGAGCGAAAGAGATGGCTTTAATGACAGAGAAATCACTGTGGAAATTTCATTCATCAGCAGCATCACCACCAGCAGCTTAAATGAAGTAGTTAATAACATCCTCCCCTCTCTCGTTCTGAGTCATCTTTCCTCTTTCACATACAAAAATTGAGTTGTTGACTTCCTCAATCTTTTTCTTCCTGGACAACCCCTGCTTCTCCATCAATACATCATTGAGGCATCTCATTTGTATGATGCATAGCAATAATCCATAACTGAAATGCAATTACTCTGACGATAAACCACAAAGTGATGAGGGCCAGCTGCTGGGGCTGTCTTTTGTGAGTCTTACTAACAGTTACACTATTATTTAGAAGTGATTATTTGTGTGGGGTGCACATGGGGGTTTGTGTGTGTGTGCGTGTGCGTGTGCGTGTGCGTGTGTGTGTGTGGTAGGGATAACTACTGGCTTGGAAAGGCTTCTGACTAGGAAATGCCTTTCCTCCAACTCAGCCTAGCACATTTATTCTTGGTTCACAAACAGAGCAATTTAACTGAAGCAAGCAATTGCTTCCCTTCCATGCTGAGGGTTAACCGATCTTTATCTTTGTTACAAAGCACTCACAGGATCACATGATGTGCATCATATCAGGTCAGGCAACTTCCCCCTCTATCTTGGCTTTGTCTATTCTCACCAGCAGCTTTTTTGCCAGGGTCTAAGGCAGAGGCGGCTGGTGTGGCGGAGCACAGCCCAAATCCCTATTGTTATGGTCAGTGGCCAGCATTAAAGAAGCAAAATAAGGAGCACAAAGAAGACACTATAAAGTAGCATAGAGTTAGTTAGTTAGTTAGTTAGTTAGTTAGTTAGTTAGTTAGTTAGTTTTTTAAAGCATCAACGTTCTAAAAGTTATGGTTGTGTCCTGAACTCCAAAGAGGAGAGTTGTAAAATATCTGGGATCATCTCCTGATGGGTTTTGCTTGCTGCAGCGCAGCAGTTGGCCACATGGGGAGTGGTAGATGCATTTTTATCAGGGGCCGGGGGGGGGGGGGGCTGCCCTCCTAATTCCAGTCTCACTACAGTTTACCTGCACTGTAATGGAGTGAGGCAATGTAGCAGTTACACAATTATATGCCCTCCTCTCCTAAGCAGGCACAAAAGAGAACTTTGAAAGGCTGCGAACAGTGTCTGGCAAACAGTGTAACATAAGTGACCCAGAAGTCATTAAAAAAAATAAAAGGAACTTCCATACCATGCTTATTTCATCACCCTCTCATAATTGGTTAAAGTGTGGTGCTGATAACACCAAGGTTGCAGGTTTGATCCCTGCAACTAATATCCCTGCAGCTAATATGGTAGCTGCATATTCCTGCATTTCAGGGGGTTAGACTAGATGATCCTCAGAGTCTATGATTCTATGATAAGAGGAAGAATAGATTCCACCATTCCTTTAAGCTACCTGGTCCCCCATCTGTTCTCCTTTTTGATTGTTTTTAAACACCGTAAACCTTCAGCAGCTTGTGTTGTGCCTAGCTTGTCTGATTTTTGTCAGAGTTGACCCAGAAGTCACCTTGCACATATGCTAAACAAAAGAGAATAAAAGCCACAACTGCATGCATCCCAGACATGGGAGCCCTCTGAATGTTATCTCTCATTTCAGAAGCTTCGTTGGCTTCAGCACTTGGAAGCACTTTGCATCCCTGACTGCCTTTTTAAAGTGCTTTTCCTCCCCAAGCTTGTTCTTCATTCCATGCTTACCTGGAGGATGTAAGTTGACTTTGAGAAGCAGACCACCCAGGTGAACTATAATACAGTAGTATAAAAACAGCAGGTGACTGCAAAATAATATAATATAATATAATATAATATAATATAATATAATATAATTAATATAATATAATATAATTAATATAATATAATAATATATTATAATATGCGATTGTTGTTTAGTCAATAGGTCGTGTCCGACTCTTTGTGACCACTGAAGAATTATGCTGGAATGGAAATTCTCAAGGTTGTTTGCCATCCATCATTTTAATGTTAGTGTTATCATTCCTTCTGACCTGACTGAATTTGTATTGTAATCTCAAAGAAAGCAATCACATTAAACGAAAGACATTTATGTCTAAATCCCCCAAACAATTTTGGATTATAGTTATTTACTGTACACATGAAATTAGAAACACACTAACAGTGATACAAAATGACAATCAAGGATGTGACACAAAGGTGCATGTCATGGCAGTGATAAAAACAAGTTAATTGCCATTTATTTTGAACCAGGGGCTGATCATACTCTAATTACTATTATAATAAGAAAACTCCCCCCACTTTGATAAATGCCCTGTCAAATACCTCTGTCATTAAAAGCTCATATTAAAACCAAGAAGCTAGAATATGAAAAGAAATGCCAGAAGGCCTAAGATCTGAAATCCTTAAGGAAGTTCATATTTTTATTACATTGTGGGTGATTTATATAATCAGTTCCATACTATTGTCACTCTACGGGGATATGCATCACCTGTTAGTTTAATGGGTCTTGGGTTTGCTCCCAAACAAAAAAGTGCAGGGCTACAGTTTTTGAATGTGTACGAAAGTTCATGTGAATATACATATAAATGAGATACTGTTATCATACACTAAGTAGAAAGTAAAAACAACATTGATTTACATTCTTTTAAAAAGAAGCGTTCCAAGACTCTAACTTGCCTCAAAGTCTCTTTTCGAGACTCGTGCCTCTAATCTTAAACTTTAGGAGTGCTGCTTTGGTTTTTGAAAGGGCCTTTCCTGTGGTGGCACCCTGACTTTGCAAAGCCATCCCCAAGGAAGAATGCCTGGCAGTGACATTACAAGCTTTTTTGCATCAGATGAAGACCTTCCCGTTTGTAATTTTAGATTGTGGATGGGTTTTCTATTCTTCCACGTGAGGAGAGCAGATTAAACAGGCAAGACATAAGGCTAGGACCAATTTAGAGCTAGGACCAATTTATTAATTATAATTTGTGATCTGCATAGGGGCAGTGGTAGGCTCTCAAATTTCAGCAGTGCCCTGTGCAGTGCTAAAATTCGACCCCCCTGCCTCTCATGCTCCATTCTACAGCATTGTTTTGGTGCCTCCTGCAGGGTGGCAACCAGTGCAGACACACCCGTCGCAATACCCTAAACTGCCTCCGATAGATGAAACCAATGTGTGGGAAATATTCCAAAATAGTTATGAGGCACCTAAGTCTGTCAAAATTGGGTGAGCCTATCATACTGAGAGGGAAAGTGGCTGTAATTTCACCTCTCCCGCTGTCCTACAAGTCTTCAGGTGATGAGGAAGGCCTTCTTGATGTCCCCTTGGTGCCCCAGAACTTTAAATGAGTGATGCAGATTATCCAGAAACTCTGTTTGCCTGAAAAGTGCCTCAAGGTACTTGCTATCTGTGTGAACCTGTTTCCTTTCCCACACACAGTTGACCAATTCAATTGACTTATTTGACTTGGCCCTCACCCTGACCTACAGAATGGAATACACACACAAAGAAAATTGTCTACTGGCTAATCACTGATAAAGATTTCTAAAATTTACAGAAATGAGAGTACACTAGCATTATGCAAATCGGTGTCCTCTTTTTCAGTCTCTCTCTCTCTCTGGTGATGTGTAACTGGCCCTCCTGGTGGGGGACCCTTGAAGTTTCTCTTGCCCAGAGCCCCTTAAATTTGCACTTCTTCCTTGGGGCTCAGATTTGTTGTGGAAAAAGCGCAGAAGGAATTCTTCAGTCACTGATGCCCCATCTCACAAAAAGTGGTCCAGTTTGGCATTCCTCGGTGCTGGTTACAGTCATGCTCAAAGTCATTTTCTGTGAGAATTGGCTAGTTAGTCTTTTCTGACACTTCGTCAGCCAGTCGTTCAAGTTGAGCGACATGAGGGATTAAGACGGGCATACAAGAATCCAGTGAAGATCCTCTGGAAGACTTTTCTTCTATTCTTCCACGTGAGAAGAGCAGATTAAACAGGCAAGACATAAGGCTAGGACCAATTTAGAGCTAGGACCAATTTATTAATTATAATTTGTGATCTGCATAGGGGCAGATCACAGTAACACTAACTTGTGCACAATCGTATGGGCAGATAAACATTTCTGTTCACCTCATCTCTAACTTCAAATAGATTATATACCATAAGTCCTAAAACTCCAACATTCCAATCTTTATAGCAATAGTCCATTTTCTCTAAAGTGGCATATGCATCAGAACCTGGTCGAAAATTCGATAGGCCCTTTAGTTACCACTCAGGGACAGTTAAATAACAAATGTAGCAAATAAATCCCCAAAACAAAAATAGGCCTGTCAGTTTCACCTTTCGGGGGTGATAGATTATCTCTCTAACCTATACTTACACCACTTCTGAGTCTTATGTGTTTTCCGGTAATTTTTGTTTTCATCTAACCACTTCCTTTTAAAATAAAGGTTTGTCATGTTAACTTTTAGGCTAACATCTGTTCAAATTTAAGGTAAACTTTACAAAATGCAGGACACTTGATGGTGAAGACAGTTCTCCGCTTATCAGCGAGTTAATCAAGACAATCAACATAAGCTTTGTAAGAGACAAACAGCAAACCAGAGCCCCTCACATTAAATATAATAAAAATATTATTTATATGCCACCCATATGACCGGGTTGCCCTAGCCACTCTAGCTGGCTTCCAAGAAAATATTAAAAGCACAATTAAAGCATGTTACCAAGTTCTCAATGAGCTTTGCAAGAGGTTTATTGAAAATAAGCTTTGCTCTGGCTTTGAACTTGCAAAGGTGCTTTGTAGGTAGTGCCAGAGAAAAAGAGGTCCATGTGTGCCTCACAAAACCTTGTCATCTATCCATCCATCCCTCTCCATGCCTTCCAAGAAACTTCTATTGCTTTGAGCATGAAAGGGAAAGACTAAATTGAGATATGGAAGATTCATTAAGACCAGAGCTGGCCCTATCGTTAGGCAGTGTGAGGTAACTGCCTCAGGCTACAGAAGCAGCTGTGGGTGGGAAGCAGCTGCAAGATGATGGAGGACAAAGCTGTGTGCGTACAGCACAACCTGCCCTGTGCCCCCTGAGCTGCCCTCTGATACAATAGTTCGGTTGACTTCTGAATAGGGAATGAAGGGAGATCTCTATCTTGCCCTTTGCCTCAGGCACCAAATTGTCTTGGGCCAGCCCTGACAAAGACACCCCCACTCCAAATTTCCTCTAACTTTCCATTTTCTCCGTGTTTCTCAGTTGCAAGTGGATCATCCCCAATGTTATTCTAAGTGTAACTTTTAAAAAGAGAAAGTTTAAGGAAGAATATTGAATCTGAACACGGTCCGCTCCACAGGTACTTTGACACAGAGAATTCACGAGGCAGTGAATGCCTGAGTCACAGGCCAGGTTTTCACCGCCTCTTTTTACAGAGGATTTTTTATATATTCGATTTTGAAATATGTAAGTGTCCTTCTGTCAGTATATCAGGATTGCAAATATATAACCTGGAACCATATAGATCCTTTGAAAAGCCTTGCTACCTCCAGCAGCTTAAAGGCTTCCAAATATCAAAGACCGGGCTTAATCTTTTCTGTAAACCTTTGTGCAGTTGCTTTAAAGTACTCCCTCCCCACTGCCAAAGACCTCAAAGTATAAAAGTGAAGTCACATAAATACATCTTTCAGATGAACTGCAAAGTGATGTATGGGGGGAAGAGTGCTGTCAAGAAAAATAAAATAAAAAGGCAAGCCATATGAAGCCTCCAAACTCCAGCAAGAGTGTGAATTGAAGTGGACAACCCATTTTCCCCTGAAATACATTTTGCCCATAAGTTTGTGTTGCAGTCTTAAGGCTGAAACAGATATCAAGAAGAAAATTCTTGACTTGATCTTCTCACTTTTAAATGTATACTTTGAAGCAGTGGTGATCCAATTGTGAACAGAGTCATGGCTCCAGAGGTGCATTTAAAAAAAAAAAACCCCACTGTATTGTTATTCCCAATGTAAATCACCTGCTGTTAGCACCACTATGGAAAAAAGAGGCTTGACTTAGGTGCCTGTGTCCCCCCACCCCCCACCCCACAGCAGCTTCAAGTAATAATTGGATTTAGAAAACAGTGTGAATGGAGAAGGTTAAATCCACTGGGGGACATCTGTGGCTCAGAGGCAGAACACTTGCTTTGCATGCAAAATGTCTCAGGGCTGATCCCTGGTATTCCAGTTAGGGCTGCATACAAACTCCTGTCTGAAACCCTGGAGGCTTGTTGCCAGTAAATCAGTGTAGGCTGGTGTAGTTAACATGGTGCCCTCCAGTCTTTTGCAATTAGTTTATTTTGTACAATTCTCTATTCCATTTTGGTTTCAGTAGTTGTAGAAATATATGGAGGTGGTATCCAAATAACAAGTGCAAGGAGTTACACTTGTATACTGGAGCTTCCCCCATCTCCTACCCCTGTGCACCCCGTAAATATTTTGTGAGAGTTCTCCCAACCCTCCCGAGTGAATTTGGGGAGGATGTGGACACATGCAGGTATGAGGGGACAGGAAGTTCCATTGCACATTGGACTAAGGACAGTCCTCCCCTCCCTTTAGTAACTTCACAGCAAGAATTAACAAGCAATTTGTATTTTATAGTCCTTTTTATTCAGTCATCCGGTTGCAAGCAAAAAGCCACATCTCTCCACAAGGAGAGCAGTTGACTACTCTAAATCCTTCCCCTTCCGTCCCCAGCAACATCCTGGGTGCCAACGAGAAGTTCCTCATCCTCTCTGCATTCTTTGTTTCTAATACGGATGAACCTCCTAGTTCTTGGGGAAGGAGGGTTTCCCACACTCTCTAATGACATCTCTGCTGGCTGTTTCCTCCTTTCTGTTTCCCTTTCCATTATCTTGTAACTAGGCAACTCCTGTGGAAGCTGCTCAGTGTCTGTCTCTCTCTCTGCTCCTGAAACCGCTGGAAACAGGAGAGGGTGAATCTTCCCCCTCCTCCTCTTCTTCAGAGAGAAGCTGATCAGCCTGAGAATGCATTCCCCAGTCCTCAGATCCAGACCACTCCCTGACAGGTGACAGTCGTCCATGCCTTCATGGAAGTTGAACAGGTTGGTGAAAGGCAGTTCCCATCTTCCCTGAACACAAGCCACGTTGATGAGGCTGATGGGATTTGTAGTCCAAACCATCATTCACTTGACATGTAGTGAATGCTGACCTAGATAGACTAATGGTCTGACTTAGCTTTAACTTGCTTCCTATGTTCTTTAGATCCAGCCCAATGCCACTGGTCCAATCAAAACTGAGTTTCCAATGGTTTGTGTATCCCGCCACACCCCCCGTAAAGAAAAATGGATAGTTTCAATGATGAATATCTTCTGTTGCATTTGTTCTGTCCCATAATATTTTGAATGCAACGGCACAATTCTATACATATATAGAAGCAACTCCCATTGGTTTTCAATAAGGTTTACTTCCAGAGAACTGTGAACAGGACTGTAGCCTAAATGTAAATCACACATTGAATAACTTTAAATACCATTGCATTCTTCAGTCAGATTATACTTTCTGTATTAAATTTCAGAAACATTTAAGAAATCATTGAGAGTCATCTGAAGGCCCCCTCAGCTCACTTTGGGTAAATCTGGAAAGTGTGACCATGAGACAGGATCAGATATAGATATTCGGTAAATTCTGGCAATTTCTGGATTTCCTATAGATGTAGGATACTTATCCGGAATCTTACAGTGTGACTGATCTATAATATGCAAGTGCCTCTGCATATAATTAAGTATCACTTTCTCATGCATTATAACATCAAACTAGCTTATCAGCTCATACGGAAAAACAGATGGGTATCATGTAATCAAGAATAATCCAAAGTAAGATAAATAGTGGCATATTTAATCATCTCCAATCAGGATTTCTCAAGAAGAAAAATGCCCTTCTGAGAAAGGATCAGGGTTCCAGAAAGTGAATATTTGCTATTTGGATAAAAGACTATTCATGTAAGAAGGCAAGTACTACACCTTGCAATTATCTTTTCATATTTGACTTTGAATAAGAATTTTCAATTCACTATCCAGCTTTTGCCTCCTGCTTAATCCTGAAATTAAACCTCTATTTATGGCATCAGCACCTGTTGCCATGGAAATGAATGTGATGATCCAACATTATGGATTCACCAGAGACGACGGTAGGAGGGTAAGAGGGCTGGGAAAGAGTAAACATTGGTTCATTTGACTTTCTCTCAGGATTAGCAAAGGAGGAAAAAGTAATGGGGACGAGAAACAAAAGAATGGCTTTACCAAATAGATTACATTATAATTGTGAAATTTTAATGGTGTTTGCTCTTCTTGTACGGAGCAACTTGCATTTAAGATGGGAACAGCAAAGCAAAGTGAAGGTCATGGCATCTGCACAGTGTGGTGTGACCACCATTATATTTTAGGACCTCTGATTTTTCAGATGAAACAAAGTGTGTAGCCCAGGAAACTTTGTAGAAACTTCCAGGAATCAAACTTTCTAAAATGTAGGTCAGGTATCTGCCTTCCTCTCAACCTCAAGTGATGAGGGTGGAAATTGTTGCTGATCTGATCTCTTTCACGTTCCTAACCTTTGCCAATTTTGGTGGTGATCTCTGTTTTTGGTTTTTTTCAACAAAAGAAAAAGGAGAGAGAAAGCTCTTTTTGCAAAATACAGTGTTGGCTTGATTTAATATTACAGCTTTGAAAAAGCTTTGTCCCAGGACTGTACCATTTTGGCCTTGGGTGGTAATCAACTAAGTTTTACTCAGAATAGACACATTAATGTGACTAAATTAAGCCCATTCATTTTAACTAGTCTACACTGAGTAAAACTTCATTAAAATGTAGATTGGTATTCTACAGGAGCTTCTTATGAGTAAAACGTTGCTGCTAAATGACTAAGTGTTTTAAATGGGTTTGGGGCTCGCATTTTGATAAAGGAGATATTTCAAGAGAAATGTGTGGTTTGACTTTCATGTGCAAACCAGTAGATAGGGGCTTGATGTTGGTCCATGCTCCTTGGATATCACTATTGGTCTCAGATCTGAGAAATGCCTGGCCCATTGGGAGGGGCAAGCTGCTCTTCCTTGAAAATTCCCACCCCTTTGCCATGTTTCTTGAGCTGGGAACCTTTTTGCTTCTATTTTCTGGGTGCCCCTACAAAATGAGGTCCCTACGAAATGGGAAAAACCCCTTCTTGGAGGTGGCGTCCAATCTCTACAATGCTGTCCCTTCGGAGCCACGCTTGGTGCCTATGTTGGTCATTCCTTTGGTCCCCAACCCTTTAAACACTATTATATCTAAGCAAGAGTGCGCCCTCTTCTAAAAACTTTAGTTTGTGACAACATCTCACTTTGGGGGTGGGGGTGTATATAAACCTCCCCAGTGAATCTTTTCTTTAAAAAAAAAAAGCAAGAAAAAAACTTTATTAAACTGAAACTACTGGTGAGTTAAACCCAGAGAGAACAAAACAGCACCAACCATCAGCAGAACTGCTCAACACTGAAGAGACTATACAGGGTACAGATGAGGCATCTAGGTGGCTCTAGATGCTGCCAGACTCCAACTCCCATCATCCCTGATTATTGACCATATGGGCTGAAGCTGATGGGACTTAGAGTCCAACAATATCTGGAGAACCTCAGGTTAGCTACCCCAGATAAAGGGCATCTGTGAGGTGCCCCTGCCCCAAGCCCAGCCTTGGTCAACCCTTTAAATACTTACAAGTTCCTAGGTGGTCTAGGTGTTGCGGGTTATTATTTACAAATGAGGGAGAAAGGAGCAGATTAGATGGTTCTACATTTTTAAGGTAGCCATGGCCTAATTTAACCAGGCTTCCTCTAGTATTCCAGACAGCTCTGCTGTAAGTGGGTTCAGGCTGACCCAGGCTACACCTCTCCGACTGAGTTAAGCACTTGAAATTGAGTATTTATTTGTTACCCAACACACTGAATGCTAAACAAGAAGCCTGTTTTTTACAAATAGTTTGTTGTCGCTGTGGAAACTCTGTTTGGATGGTTGCTGACATGCCAGCATCATGGGGGACAGTAGTTCAGTTGTGAAGTACATGCTTTGCATGCAGAAAATCCTAGATTTAATACTTCACGTCTCCTGTTAAAACAGGTAGCAGGTGGGGTGAAAGCCATTTGCCTGAGAACCTAGAGTACTGCCACTTCTCAGAATTGACAATAAATACAGCGCTAGATGGAACAATGGACTTGTATCAGTCTAAACTGGGCCATTGTAATATGTTGTGCAGGAATGTCTTCTGTGTATGATGAGAGATGCTACACTTCTCTCTTCCTGATTTTGGACAAATGTAGATGGGAGAAAAGCAGCACCATGTTGCTTGTAGATATATATTGAACCAGGACCCTTGTTTCCTGGGACTTTCTGTATTTAGCCCCTAAAACCTCCTTGACATATGAAACACCATTGTGAAAAATTCTACTGAGTCTAACGTTCTCTGGATTGGCCAGGTTTGGTATTTAACAATAGTCATTAGCCTTCTCTGACCTTTCTTGGTTAGCAGAACAGTATTGTTGTTGTTGTTGTTGTTTAGTCGTTTAGTCGTGTCCGACTCTTTGTGACCCCATGGACCAGAGCACGCCAGGCACCCCTGTCTTCCACTGCCTCCCACAGCTTGGTCAGACTCATGTTTGTCGCTTCAAGAACACTGTCCAACCATCTCGTCCTCTGTCGTCCCCTTCTCCTTGTGCCCTCCATCTTTCCCAACATAAGGGTCTTTTCCAGGGAGTCTTCTCTTCTCATGAGGTGGCCAAAGTATTGGAGCCTCAGCTTTACGATCTGTCCTTCCAGTGAGCACTCAGGCCTGATTTCCTTAAGAATGGATAGATTTGATCTTCTTGCAGTCCATGGGACTCTCAAGAGTCTCCTCCAGCACCATAATTTAAAAACATCAATTCTTCGGCGATCAGCCTTCTTTATGGTCCAGCTTTCACTTCCATACATTACTACTGGGAAAACCATGGCTTTAACTATACGGACCTTAGCAGAACAGTATTAGGCTTGCACATTTGTTTGGGGACAAATGAAACCATTAAATTGGATGGGGATACTTCTGTTCAATTTTTATATATCTGAACCAAATGTGGTAACTTACAGACATGAATAGGTTCCTTGTTCATTTCTCTTATCCATACCTATCCAGACTAGGTAGGGTGGAGATGAAGACTTTTCTCCAGCAGAAACAGAGGACTAGTCGGTCAGTGGCTGCCTCATGGTGCCTCCTACCATTTTCTTTCCCCCAAATGCCCTACACATTGTATTGTTCTGGAATATTTTGGGGGCAGGGGGAGCAGCCAGCTCATACACACATCCTCACCAGAATAGTAGCTGCATGGCAAATATAAAAAAACCCAGTAGAAGAAAAAGAAATACATGAAAACTGGTATAAGTGGCAGGAGCATATGGAATGAATGTATGCATCATGAAACAAATGTGGTTTTGAGAATGAATGGTGAAGGGGAAAATATGTTTAATAAAATAATAATAATAATAATAATAATAATAATAATAATAATAATAATAGAATTTTGGGTGAGGGAGGAAACCTCATTTCTTACACATCCCAAACTCTGCTTGTTGTACATTAGGATCTAATTTCTTGCTCCCCAGTTTGGCAAGTTTTCTCGATTGTCTTCAGTTGCCCTACTCCACATCCAGCAATTTGTTAATAATAATAATATTAATTTATTATTTATACCCCGCCCATCTGGCTGGGTTTCCCCAGCCACTCTGGGTGGCTTCCAACTTAACATTAAAATACAATAATTCATCAGATATTAAAAGCTTCCCTAAACAGGGCTGCCTTCAGGTGTCTTCTAAAAGTCAGATAGTTGTTTATTTCCTTGACATCTGATGGGAGGGTGTTCCACAGGGTGGGCACCACTACCGAGAAGGCCCTCTGCCTGGTTCCCTGTAACTTTGCTTCTCGTGGTGAGGGAACTGCCACTCTGGTGAGACAGTCTGTGGGCAGGTAGGGTTTCAGCCTGCATACCAGGTGGAGCTAGTAGACAGCTGCCCTGGACACAGCATTGACCTGCGCCTCCATGGAATGCTGTGAGTCCAAAATGACTCCCAGGCTGTGCACGTGCTCCTTCGGGGCACGGTTGCCCCATTCAGAACCAGGGAGTCCCCCACACCCACCCGCCCCCTGTCCCCCAAAAACAGTACTTCTGTCTTGTCAGGATTCAACCTCAATGCATTAGCCACCATCCATCCTCCATCCATTTACCTCCAGGACCCCTGGTTGCTCAATACACCGCCTCTCAGTTTAGATTTGGTTATGGTTAGCCACAGTCCTAGTGTGGTCCTGACAATATCCTACAATCCATGGTGCATGCACACATTTCAATCAGAGTCCATAACACACTTCAGTGTGAGCACAGAAAGGCACTTGAATGTCATTGAGATCCTGGTCTTAAATAGTTTACATGGTTTTGACTGCCTCCCCCCCCCCCCAGCATAGCACACATTCTACCCCACCCTCTGGTAAATAATCCACAAGTCATCTATTCTAAGCAACAGGATACAGATGTCTACTTCCTTTGATACACTGCCTAATCTATTGGGGTTAAATAATAGATCACATATCTGTTCAATTAAAGCACTGCCTGTAGCCTGGTAAGCTGACTGATAGCTGGATCTGTTATATTCTCTCTCTTTAAAGCATATGCACACACAAGTCTCATCAAACCGAATGATCTGTCATCTGTCCAGGAGACTTATCAGAGTAAAGAGTCAGTTACTTGAGGTACAATTAAAACATTAACAATGTTTCAATTGCTTAGGAAAGCAAAGAGAATGACCACCATCTTTCTCTGTCTATAAATTTTAAAACAGCATCCTATGATATATTACACTGTTAATTTTTGAGGCAACCTTTTGCAGCACTCATGCAAAAGTGCTCACTGTTGGCATGAACACTGAGACAGAAACATGAGAGGCAGCCCTCTGGGGATATATATGTTTTGGAGACTTTTGCACAGCATTAGACACACAATCAAGCAAGACATGCAATCAGCAGAATGACATGTTGCCATTCGGAACGAAGATGTCCAGATATCCTCCATATAACATTTCCCCAGTATGTATTGCATTTCCCTAGGAGTTTAAGTCTAAAGGTTTCCCCTATTGTTCATAAGTAGGATTTACTGTGTGCTTAGTGATGAAGATGACATTCGACAGGTTTCTGAGCATTCACATATGGAATTATTCACTGGGGCTTTTATGTTGTAAACCACCTGTGGTGTTTGGGTGAAAGGTAGTGCAATTAATTAATTAATTATAATAATTTTGCATTTGTTCAGTCCAGCAAGAGCTGCACAATAAATTCTACAGGATTTATGGGTTAGTCGTTTACCATGAAGGGTAGATTAACTTCTAAATTAGTGGAGTCACCATGGAATAATCTGTTTTGCCACCACAGTTGGAATGAAGATGGAAACAAAACATACAGTGTCAATAAAGGCCACAGCTGTTTTAACGTGGGTTCTGAGGAGATCTGCAGCAATATCACCTCCCTGCATTTCTGTGGACAGAAGATTAATGAGGAGGTAGGATGGAGATTCCTTCCCTTTCCTCATCTAAAAGACACCACCTTGGCTTAGAATTTAGCACCCATGAATGGCAGATGTGAGTCATTACTTCAGTGGCAGACCTTGTGGCGCCCCCTGCAGTGCCCATGAGGCTTTGCACTTTATCATGAAGGTGAGTTGAAGGGTAAAACCAGTAAGGTCCCCCCCCCAGTCTTCCCGGAAAGGAATAGGCAAGGTGAAGCCTACAGGGCCTCATGAGCTTTTCACTATTGTCTACCACCACCATCACCCCTGGATCCAGATGGCAGGGATGGGAAATGGCAGGACCAGGGATCAAATGCAACTCTCCAGGTCCCTCTCTGTCTCTCTCTAGCCCTTGGGCCTCCCTTGGCCAGACCACACCCCTCACCTGCCGCACTTCACACAGTTCTTTTGCCTGCATGGAGAGACCAAACTGAAGAAACCTCTGGCTTTTGCATAGCTGAACTATACCTACTATGCAAAGGATGCACAGACAAAGCAAGCAGAAAAAGCAGCAATGATCCAGCCATTTTACAATGCAAACAATTGTACTTACAACAGCTGCAAAAATCACAAACACAAAGAGCAAGCAGTATTCACAATGAAGAGATTAAGCAGCAAGGGAATCAACAGTTTATATGCCAAGGTAATCTCAGCTGAAATTCCTACAGAATTTCAGTTTCAACAGCTGTAAGGACCCCTGCCCTCTTTTTCACCTGGCCACCTAATGAAGAAACTTACCTAGCTGCAGATGCCATTACCAAATTGTATCTAGCTATCAATATCACAAAAAACAGGTATGACTCCATGTTTAACCTAGAAAGTCTAATGATGGAAGGAGGAGAAAGGGCAGAACCACGGTGATTGCTTCTGAACATTTCCATCTTTGCAATGGCTTAGCAAGCTTATCTTCCACAACCATAGTTAAGTTGCAATTGATTATACATCAGCTGGGGTGACACTAGGAATAATATATATCAATGGGAAAGTCTTCCGATGATATGGAGTGATTGCTGCCTAATGTATGCTGCAATTACTCAAAGGCAGACAGCTTTGAAAAATGATCCCTCAAGCCACATACATGGGAAGGTCACACAGAGCAATTATTTTGCTTTAGCATAACCTTTCACTAGAATGTGATTACCTGCCAGTATAAAATATATTGATGCAAGCAGGTTGGTGCTTATGAATCCTATGGTGGAACCAATGGTAATATGAAAGCAGAATGTCCCAGATATCCAAAAAGAAAAAGAGGGTGTGAGTGATGTAGGTGGCTCAAACAGAGCTTGCTTTCTTGTAGTTGCATCAGTCTCCTCTCAAGAATTTAGCTCTTGCCCATAGAGGTGCTTGTGACTCTATCAGGTATTGCCTTCCTGTATATGCATGAAACCATATGTGGAGTCCTTCTGAATCAGGCCAAAGGACCATTTAGTTCAGTATCATTTTCTCAAAGTGGCCAAACAGATGCCTATGAGATGCCCACATGTAGGACATGAACACAGTATGTTTTTCCTATCATTTCTCAGCTCTTGTTTTAGGTATGTCATAGAATCATAGAATCATAGAGTTGGAAGAGACCACAAGGGCCATCGAGTCCAACCCCCTGCCAAGCAGGAAACACCATCAGAGCACTCCTGACATATGGTTGTCAAGCCTCTGCTTAAAGACCTCCAAAGAAGGAGACTCCACCACACGCCTTGGCAGCAAATTCCATTGTCGAACAGCTCTTACTGTCAGGAAGTTAAAACAAAAAAATTCCTTCCGGTAGCACCTTAAAGACCAACTAAGTCAGTTCTTGGTATGAGCTTCGTGTGCATGCACACTTCTTCAGATACACTGAAACAGAAGTTTCCAGACCCTTCTATATAGTGAGAAGGTGGGGAGGGGTATTACTCAGAAGGGTGGTGGGAATGGGTGATTGGCAGATGGCTGTGATGAGCCTGTTGACGACTCTTAACGACTGCAATAGGTCTTACAGGAAAAAGCAAGGGGTGAAAAGGTGAAAAATGGCTTTGTCATTTCCAGGCCTTTGACCATTTTGGTTGCCCTCCTCTGGACACGTTCCAGTTTGTCAGTGTCCTTCTTGAACTGTGGTGCCCAGAACTGGACACAGTACTCCAGGTGAGGTCTGACCAGAGCAGAATACAGTGGCACTATTACTTCCCTTGATCTAGATGCTATACTCCTATTGATGCAGCCCAGAATTGCATTGGCTTTTTTAGCTGCCGCATCACACTGTTGGCTCATGTCAAGTTTGTGGTCAACCAAGACTCCTAGATCCTTTTCACATGTACTGCTCTCAAGCCAGGTGTCACCCATCTTGTATTTGTGCCTCTTATTTTTTTTGCCCAAGTGCAATACTTTACATTTCTCCCTATTAAAATTCATCTTGTTTGTTTCGGCCCATAGTGTGGTTTATTTAGATCTCTGGGTATAGGGTGGTCTATAAATTCAATAATAAATAAATATAAATACATAGCACCTGTATACAGCCCACAAGGATTTTCAACAAACTTTTGATTAAGATATGCATTTTTGAGAAATCAAGCTTCTCCAAACTAATGCAACTTTTTTGTTTGCCATCTTCAACAAAATATGCACTTTTATTCACACCTTCCCCTAATATAATGCATTTATGTACACATTGTTGGGTTGGCAAACTTCACTGCAAAATTCACAGAAGTGTGAATTTCAAAGGATAGCTGTTTTTTCAGTTCATGTATGTGGCGATCACACACAGGGCCCCTGGATGTTTGACGGTCTATTGACCCTGTGCCACCACTGCAATTGTTTTTTCCACTGCCACCACCCCATATCTCACAGGGACACACGGAGCCCAGACAGTTGTTAACATTAGCAAATAATCAAGTTTATTTTTAAATGCAGGAACAAGCTTATGGTTTCAGTTAATTTTTCTTGTCAGTTTCTTAGATCTTAGTTCCTAACAACTTCAAATTGATTATTCCCAACTATCTATCTGACTCCACCTCACAATTCCTCTCACTCTCTCACAATACAATTCGACCAACCCACTGCCTATTCCTCCCTCTTCCTTCTTCAACTCCTCAAACCTCAGCTGACTTTCAAAACCTCCCACACTAACTTTTACTCCTCCCTTGCATTCCCACTGGCCAATCACATCACACTCATTTAACCCTTTCCTTATGACCCACCTAGGAGGCAAACGCCACAATGTATTGATTCAAGAAGTATGAATTAGGTAGTTTCTCATTAGAATGAAAACAAAACTGAATTTCTTCCCCATCTGTAGGGCCAGGTAAAGGGGTCCTTACCCTGTAGTGCCCCCTGTTCTGGACAGGGCATGGCTCATTTAGGCTAGTTCTCTACACTGTTCATTCCCTGTATGAATGTTTGCTTAAATAAAATGTGGCCCAAGCTCAACCCATTTTACATGCCATTCCTCTTATATTCTTGTTCTGGTCACCAAACTAATTAATAAAATCATGACAGACACACTTTACAAGTGTGATTATCTGAATCTCTCCATACTTTCTTCATCTCCTGGTTAATTTTTCCTATCATTTACTTTGCTTTTTATGCTGAGCACATGCTGAAGCTCTCTTTCTATTTCAGTAATGAAATATAATAAAAGGATTGGGATCTATGATTCATGCTTCAAACCTAGTTCTTAGTGTGCAATGGAAAATCAAACCAGGGGATTATTTGGCTCTATTTAATGCATCGTTTTGCTCATCTTGACCTATGAACATCCCTTGAGAATGTAGATTTCTTCATATTACGCTACAGCTTTCTGGAAATTTGTTGCATACTATAGGAATGTGTTTCAGGATTTATGCCAGTGGCTTTTGCTCCTTGCAAATTATTTATATTACAAAAGCAACCCACCTCACCTTTTCGCCAGCCACAACTGCAAGTGAGTATGTAACTTACAACTCAGCATATAATAAATCAAAGAAGTGAGATTCAACAGAAACCTGTATTAACAGAACCTAGCACTGCAGGCAACAGATAAATAATACACATTCTTAGGGAATTGGGACTAAAGACTGGGTCCTTCACATCCAGAAATGTAGGACTTTATTGCCTGAGTAAAGAAATGGTAACATATCCACTGCTTGTACCAACTTATCATCTCTATGGACCAACAACTGGAGGGCAACATCACACACTTGTGCACACCACATCAGAACATTAGAATGCACTGCTCTGAGTTGTATTGATCATGCCTTCTGTGCCTAAACGTTTGCACAGCAGTGAAAAATTCCCAAGTCCTGGCTCTCGCATGTACTAAGCTTGGAACTTAGATCAAAATTGGGTAGCCATGGCGTAGGTCTCAGTGGATTCCTCAGCCCCTGCACATACACACATTTACTTGTTTCAAAGACACGTAGTAAGGAACCTGGAAGAAATATTCTTAGGATAGTGTTGCTCAGTTTGGAACTCTAATTGGCTGCCTATAGAAAAGAGCCTTTCCCTTGCACTAAGTAAATAAGAACACTGGGACAAGTCTTGAGAACTGATGGTCATGCAAAAGCATTCAACCCTGTAAGGCTCACATTCACTGTTTGTAGTAGATCAAGCTTTATCATGAGCTAAAGTGGAGTAGCTGTTGGACAAGACATTGAATATCTGCATAGTATGAGTGTGATGCATAGATTTGTATTGTGGATTTAACCATCAGTTATCGTTCATCACTTCATTACATTTCTGGGTATTCTTTTTTGCGATCCCTCGTAGCCGAGTAAGATTGTCTTCCATAAACACAGCTTTAACAACGAGTCCATAAGTGACTGAGGAGACCAATTCCAGATCCGCGTGTCCTTCCACAGTGGGGACATTGGTTTCTGAGCAGGAGTTGATCATGGTGTGGATTTGCCAAGTGTGCATTCCTCTTAGCATGTTTCTCCCTTGCGTCCTGAGTCTGAGTGTCTTCAAAGCCCATGACACCTTTGGTAAAGGCTGTTCTCCAGTGGAGCACTCGCAGGCCAGTGTTTTCCATTTGTCAGTGTTTATACTAAAAAATTTTAGATTTGCCTTGAGACAGTATTTAAACCTCTTTTGTTGACCACCAGCATTATGCTTTCCATTTTTAAGTTTGGAATAGAGTAGTTGCTTTGGAAGACAATCAACAGGCATCTGCACAACATGACCAGTACAACGAAGTTGGTGTTGAAGAATCATCGCTTCAACACTGGTGATCTTCGCTGCTTCCAGTACACTGATATTAGTTCGCCTGTCTTCCCAAGTAATGTGTAAAATTTTTCGGAGACACTGTTGGTGGAATCTTTTGAGGAACTGGAGATGGCGTTTATAAGTGGCCCATGTTTCACAAGCATATAGCAAGGTTAGTAGTACAATAGCTTTATAAACAAGCATTTTGGTTTCCCAGTGAATGTCCCGGTCCTCAAACACTCTGCACTTCAATCGAGAGAAAGTTGCACTCACAGAGCTCAGGTGATGCTGGATTTCGGCATCAGTGTTGGCCCTTGTGGAAAGATAACTGCCTAGGTAGGAAAAGTGATCGACATTTTCCAGCATTACACCATTGAGTTGGATTTGTGGCGCTGCAGAGGGGTTATTTTGTACTTGTTAGTGTAGCACTTTGGTTTTCTGGATGTTGAATGATAGGCCAAGCTTTTTGTAAGCTTCTGCAAAGATATTTAGGATAGTTTGGAGGTCATCCTCTGAGTGTGCGCACACTACGTTGTCATCAGCATACTGAAGCTCTATGACGGAAGTTACGGTAACCTTACTCTTTGCTTTCAGCCTGCTCAGATTGAAGAGCTTTCCATCTGTTCAAAAAATGATTTCTACTCCAGTGGGGAGTTTCCCTTCGACAAAGTGTAGGATCATGGCAATGAAAATAATGAATAGAGTTGGGGCAATAACACAAACCTGCTTAACACCTGATCCCACTGTGTATGGTTCTCTTTGAGAGCCATTGTTATCTGTGATTGTTGCTATCATATTATCGTTGAGGAGCCGAATGATGTTTACAAATTTATCTGGGCAGCCAATTTTCAGGACAGTCCACAGAATCAGAATGAATCTGAATCCATTCTCACAATAAAAAGCAAGTTGTAGCCTTGAATAAGATTTATGTATTCACAGTGCTAAAGTTACAAGCCTACATACAAATTATTATGGTGCTTTATGATGATGCATGGTGCTTTATAGTGTACAAGTGAACTAACTGGTCCCTGCCCCCAAGGACTTTACCATTTAAAGTTTGGCATAGGAAACCATGGATGAAGGAAAGAGAAGTGGAGGCAATTGCAAGAATGTGTAATTGCTTCAGTAGCAGATGCTCAGCTTGGTCACAGTCAGTGCTTTTTTTCTGGAGGGACCCAGGAGCACACATACCCCCAAACGTTTTGTGAATCTAACGGGAGAAGATACTAAAACTACTTTTCTGAGTACCTTTCAGAAAATAATATTCCATCATCTCTTATGCCTCTTTTAAACACAATCAAGTACATCCCAATTTCAACCAGTGAGTGTGACCATGGCTTCTCTCAGATGAATTTAATACTGACTCCAACAAGAGCTTCATTGCATTTAAACCCTGTAGCCAACTTAATGTTTATGAAATCGGTAGGCCCTCCTTTGTTTAAGCCTTCAGTGTATGTAAATTCATGGTTTTTGAAAGGACGACATCTGGCGACAGACACCAACAGCAAGCAGAGGAATCGGGAAGATGTTAGTGCACAAAACCTCATGCCAATGTGGAAGTTAGTGTGAGCTGTCAGCTGTGTTATATGAGGTAATGCATGTTCTTTGTACTTTTGTCTATTTACTGTATTTATTTTCCCCGATTTGAACTATAAAATGGTGGTTTTCTTGAGTCAAAATGAGAGTACCCCTAAACATATATTTTTTTAGAAAAAAAGCACTGATTACAGTCTTAGAAATTGTATGAGTATGTTTATTCGCAATGGGCTGAAGCATTCTGTCCATACCTTTTGGCCATTTCAGAGTGTCTGGAGGCTGGGCACAAGTCTGCCCAGTGATGATAGCGCGCGCGCGCGCACACACACACACACACACACGCCAGAGGCCCTGTCGAATAATACTACTTTCTGACAGGCTTCTCATTGCCACTCTACTCCTGCTGGTTGTAGCTCTACCAGTGCTTGGAGCAGGAAGGAAACTTTTTTGTGTCTAAAAAGAAATAATAGCAATGGAATCCTGTACCACCTTGTATTGTAATGGTGAGCCCCAGATACTGCCCCCAATAAATACCATATTTTAGAATCTCCTATGTGAAAGTGGCCAAAAATCCATTGGGGCCCTGGCAGGTAGCCCATTGCAGCTATTTGTTTAATAACATTGTGCAAATCTTACATGACTAAATAAATTGGGATTAACACTCATCAAATCTCTGTTAGAGGCAGAACAGTGCCCCCCTTCAAAAATGTTTTCTTATTCTGTCCCACAAGTAAGAAACTACTGAAAAAGTGGGGTGGGGGTGGGAGAGAGAGAGAGAGAGAGAGAGAGAGAGAGAGAGCGCACCGGCTGGTTGGGAAGGTCATTGAATGTCAGAAGAAAACTTGACACAAAACTTGTGATTTTTTTTTTTTCCAGAAGTAGAAAGAATCTCAGGTGGAGTACCTACATAAAGAGACATTGATTTCTTCTTCTGCGGATAGTCGCATGTGGGTTTTAACAAAGCAATCTCTGAAAAGCAGAGAATGAGCTGATAATATGCAATGCAAACTGGTGATGGAGAAAAAGGAGTAGGAGGGAAATATGCATTGAGTGGGACACACAGAAGCTGACAAATGAAGGTCAGGGTGCAGCCTTAACAACAGGACAAACCCATGAGTGATTAAACAGGCTGCTCAAAAGACATTATGCTTCTATAGGAAACAGGTGGAATAAAGCGGGAAAAGAGATAGAGTGGAATGCCTGAATTTTAGGCTTGCTTTTCGTTCTTTAGAGGGAGGAGCTTTCATGTTGAATCCTTTTCTTTTTTTTAAAAAAAATTAAATCGACAAAGCAGATGACAATCTTTTATAAGATAAACAACTTCCTTTTATTTTTCTCACCAAACATCTTGTCAGTGTGCAGAGCAGATCTCCACCCTTCAGTGAATCACAGATGTCTAGCACACCAGACACTGGCACTGATTCATTTAGATTAACTTTGCCAAGACATCTGCCAATTTATGCCGCCTATCACAGCAAACCCTATTTGATATATTGTATAACCTCAGTTCCTTATGAAAACCTTGGCTTGATTTATGAGTGATTGGTATCCTGCAGGATAAGGGTTGTGTGACAAGAATTAGAATGACTCGTGACATTTAAAGAAGATTTCTTGATGAGAGGGCAAACCGTCTAAACATTTTTTTCCTTTTGGCCCACTGTGAAGCATCTGCTACAACACCATACTAGGATGTTTCAAACAGAATCGTGCCTCTGGGCCATTTGGAAAACAGCAACATTTCAATGAAAGCCATAGGGGGTGTGGGGGTATTGGATATTATTAAAATGTTCAGATAAAAGGGAAACCATTCATATGGGGCAATATGATTCATAGAACCAATAAAATCAAGATGAACCTGAAGACCATCTTTATTTATTTATGAATAAAAATATTTAAAGATATATCACAGTGGTTTACAACTAAGAGAAAAACATAAAAATGAAAAAAAAATCATAGAAAGGGAAAAACAAAAAGAAATTAAAAACAAACATGAATAGAATATTGCATCAACTATTTGCATTGTGGCAAAATTCTCTTATAAGAACTAGGAAGGGGATATTCCCTAAAACCTAAGGCACTTTAGTACTGAACTGATTGTGGGGGGGAACGCCTCTCTAATACATAGTGATGCACACACACACAGAGACACACACACAAACAAACATCATCATCATCATCATCATCATCATCATCCTGGGTGCTTCACTGTTCAGTGGGAGGCTTTTTGTTGTTGTTGTTGCATTTCCACAAAGAGGTCAAGAAAATGTAGCTTAGAGGAACATAGTTAGTAATGAAAGCTTCTGCATATGCTATGGGTTGCTTTGCTTAGCATTAAGCAGGTGGCACTGTGGTCTAAACCACAGAGCTTAGGGCTTGCCAGTCAGAAGGTCGGCAGTTCGAATCCTCATGTGGAGGGAAGCTCCCGTTGTTCCCGTTTTTTCACTCCGGCAGGAAGGTAAATGGTATTTCTGTGTGCTGCTCTGGTTCGCCAGAAGCAGCTTAGTCATGCTGGCCACATGACCTGGAAAAACTGTCTGCGGACAAACACCAGCTCCCTCGGCCAGTAAAGCGAGATGAATGCCACAACCCCAGAGTCATCCACAACTGGACTTAACGGTCAGGGGTCCCTTTACCTTTACGCTTTACCTGCACTCAGGCAAGTGCAGTGTTGCAGAACCTCTTCCTCAATGCATGGGGGACATCACTTGACGTGCCCGTTGATACTTAGAGCTTGAAAAGTCCTCCTTGCTTACTTCTTTTTATGTATAGCCTAACAGACTTCAGTTACAAAGCATTCTCTGAAAACACATAAACTTTGAAAAACATTGTGACAATTATTATTATAGCTTATATCAATAAAATTCTCTAAGTGACTTGTAAAATAAAAAAAGTTATGCAGTAATCATGTATTAATTAAAATCAATAAACAAACAAACAAACAAACAAACAAACAAACCCAACAGCATAAAACCTTCCCAAGTAGACACAGAATACATTTTACAGCATTCTGAGCTGCAGAACAATTTTTTGGGGAGAGAAATAATGGACAGTTTGTGTTGCATCTGAGCATTGAGAGCCAATAAACTTGTATTCTGTTCAGGTACGACGACTTTCAGCAACATCACTATTCAGCAGACAGTTCTATAATCTCACTTCAGCTGCAGAGAAGGTCCTATCTCAGGTGGTAACCAACCACGCTTCAAGATAGTGGGAACAAGGAATAGAATTTCTAGATATTTTCTAAATATATGGCTCACATGCTTCATATGGGAGGTTCATGCTCATCAAAAGTCAAATAATTCCACACACACCCCTCCTCAGTGCTTGACACAATAATTTTGCCTGTTATGGATAAAGTCAGAATGCATAAATACTACTTTGGGGAGAAAAAAAATTGGTTAGGTTATAATATTTTTTAAAACCATATACCAACTATTTGGGGTTTGACAATGGGTCAGTGTAAATGGACTCCCTCCTTACTTCTGCCAAGAGATTGATGTTGATTCATTGTATATTTCCATGGCCCTCTTTGATAAATGGATAGACGTTACGACAACTCTTAAACATACAAATGAATTGCTTTTAAATGCAGATTTTGTATGGATAAATATGATATTTTGAATGTATTTATGAAAATTATAATGACTTGTTAATAATTTTACACTTGTTGGAATAATTGTATTACTTATATATATCATATTGTATTACAATTTCATGTTTTTCTTTCTTTTTCTTTTTTCATTTTCCTTCACTTCATTTCCTCACTGAAAATTTTTGATAAAATATAAACAGGAAAAAGGGGCACATTGTCTGAAACTTGTTATTCCAGAGCATCTCAAATAGAATCTGTCATTCTGGAAACTGATTTGGTTGTCTCCCATTACTTTCTCTTTGGTAGTATGTTAATTTAGAGTATTATAATATTCAAAACTCTATTAAACCTTTCTGAGACTGATGGAGGATTATTTTTCTCTCCAATCTGTTGCTATACAGATCTTGCCAGCAGCAAAAAGATTAACCACCAAATTGACATCTGTAATTGAATTCTTTAAGTAACCCAAAAGGAAAACGTCTGATGGTAGCAAATATCTTGTCATTTCCATAACAAGGTTCCATATTGTATGGAATATTGGACATTTCCAAAATATATGTTTAAAATCTGCTACTGTGTTAATGATAAATCTAGCTCAATCTATGTGGTGTTAGATACTATTGGTACTAGATTTTTTTTGGTGGGGAGAACACACCTTTCTTTTACATCTTTTAAATACCAAATTTAGAGGTATTTCCATTTCTCCTATATTGTGCACTCTGCACATCTCTAGCAAAAGACAGTAAAAGACAGAACTAGTCCCTATCTTGCTCATTTGTTATTTGTAATCCCATAGCATCGTTTGTTGATTCTCAATAGGATTATGATGGTGATGGTGATAACATTTGTATACTCACCACCCAGCCAAGTTCTCTGGGTATTGACAATAAAATACAATTCGCAATAAAAGGTAAAGCCAAGAAATCACTTATGCAAAAAAAAAAAAGCCCAGCGCAAACCAGCAAACACTTAAAATCAATACAGAACCCAGCAGCTAAAACAAGATAAACAATTCCAATCCAGCATGGAAGCAGGGGGACTCGATGTAAAAAAGGGAGCTACCTGCTGTGATTTAAAAAGCCTGGGTGCAGAAGTGGATATGGCTGATGGGCTGGATTTAGACATTCCCCAATCCTCAAGAGCCACTTTGACAGGTGGGTGGAACTGTTCACCTGTCAATCTCTCATGAAGGCAGGTAAAGACTCCCCTCCCCCGCCACATGGTTTGATTTCAAATTGTGCTGGCAAAGGAAGCATCTCCCTTTCTACTTCCTTTGCCCATGCCATCTGAAATCAAAAGGTGCTGTCCAAGGAAACAGCAATTCTCAACGGGAAGTTACAGCAAACTGCACTACAGATTTTCCAGCTGGAAACTAACCTCATTGGGCATGTGGGGTGGAATATATTCACTGCTGTGTTAGAACTGTAAATGAAAGACTTCTAGATAGTTGTACCCCACCAATATATTGGAAACATTTGTAAAATGCTGTCATTGTGTATTGGTATAGTGGGTTTTGTGCCTTATCAGAAAAAGCTCCTTTGTAGAGAGAGGTTGACAAAGTTTATTTTATCAAATTTATTAATGAAGAATCAATAGTTCCAATGACCCCAGCGAGATATGCCAGTATATGGAACAGACCATAGTTGACCCATGTCCCCAGTACTCCTGGAATTACCAGCCATTCTCAGCTAACTCTGTGAACAGCAGTAGAATAATTAGAACAAATAGAATGGAGTCCAAATTTGGGGGGCATTTTTAATTATTATTATTTTTTGCTTTCTTCTTCTTCTTTCTCCCTCTCTTTGTCCTCCTTTGTTTGATTATTCCAGATGCTTTAATGAGATGCAAGCTTTTTTTTTTTTTTGCTTTATAAACTCAATAATGATTTCTTGCACAATTTAGTAAACTCAATGGATTCCCAATTCCTTGAAATTCACTCCTACGACTTATTTACTCTTCCCCACCCTTCTAGAGAAGGATAGATGAGGTAATTTTTCTGAACTCTCAGACTGACTTGGAAAAATGGGCTGCAATATTGCTCCCACCACCACCACCACCACCAGAACTTGGTTAATTTCCAAGAGTCTGACGTGCTCCTTGTTACAATTTTAGGCACATGTTTATGCAAAACTTATGTGTACACACAGAGGAAAATGCAATGTGGGAAGAAGCTCTAAGATACCAACAGAACTAATCTGGGTTTAATCCATGTACTTCAGTCTAACCAGGCTGTGGACTGGGCTGAATGTCACTTTGATACCTTTTTTTATGGAACTAAATGTAAGATGGATAGAGCTGACTGCACTTTTAACAGCTTGTGCTTGCAAAGGTTACTCTGAGTCAGCTGGCAGGAATGGATACCAATTAGAAAGTCGGCTCCATGATAGTCTATTTGTTTTTAACATCAGCTAGCAAATATGACCATCACTCTTGGGGCACCTGTCATGCCTGTCAAAAGGAAAGATTAACATCTGAATGATTTGAAGTGTTGTAAGACTCATGCAGGAATACACCCGCCTATTAAAATATAGAATATACACTAAAACCCAGTTCCAAGAACAAGTTGATTTGTACATATTGCTAAATCAAAATTTATGTATTTTTAGAAATAGAAATACTGTTGCATGATATTTACGGTTTGGATATTTAATAATCAGACTGGCCAAGTTATTTGAGTTCAAAATTGAGTATAGAAAATATCAATTATGAAAATGATGAACTCAAAATTGAGGTTTTGTTACATGGAGATGGATGTGACTTGGTATATTGTTTGAATTTCATCATAGGTTCATAGTTTCCATATTTTTTTTCTTTTAAATGCCTATTGTGAAGTTACTTGTGATCCTTAAAATCTGTGATCAGAATTACATGAGAAAAACCACAGAATTATCCAGTGCTTTTTTTCTGGGGGGACGAAGGGGGACGCATACCCCTAAACATTTTGTGAATCTAAGTTTGGCCTCATTGAGGGGCAGTATTTCAATATAAGTAGGAAAATGAGAGTACCCCTAACATTTTTTTAAAGAAAAAAAGCACTGAAATTATCTAATCTACTTTCTTTTAATTGGTTCCCAATAATATTAAGTACCTAATAATAATATTCAACTATTTATTAGCTATTTCCAACGAGCACACACTCTTCTATCCATATGCTAGACCAAAGTCGCATCCCAAAAGGTCCTGTGTCCCAAATTAGGAGTCCCTTTCTTCCTTGATAAACTACTGTATACACAAGGTCAACTGGGCATCTGATTCTGGTATCTAATTATTATTATTTATTAAATTTGTGTACCGCTCTATATCCGCAGGTCTCTAGTTAGCATTGATAGTATCTACTTGCATGCAATGAGTTGTGATGCCATATGATTGCAGTCGCTCTTTATACTTCTATTCTGTCTTCCCTCCTGTTTACCTATGATCCCCATCCAGACACTGCTCAGGCCGGACCTCCCTGGTCTCAGTAGTGGAACTGATCACATCTCACACCTCTGTTCCTTCTCTTTTTGTTAGGGCAAAAATGGGCACATTCCTTCCTAAACATTTACCTAACGATGCAGCAAGTTCTAAAAAGAAATGGTTAGCCTTCATTATTTTGGAATGAGATACATAATGGATGATTTGCCCAGCATATGTGCTGTACCTTAATGAGAACAGTATCTTAATTTAATCGTCGGACCACATCATCATTATTTTAGTAGAATCCTTCTCTGTTAACTAATTGCTTTCTTTCTTTTTTGAAATGTTGAACAGAGTATTCTACAAGAAGGGGTCAGCAAGATCCAGATAAAAATGAAAACGAAGCAGCACATGGTATGCTTTGCTCTGAAAGCTGCTTTGAAAGTGCCTCCCTTTGGCACCCCCTCCTTGAGTTTCATTTGGTAGTGTCCAGTTGCTTTCAGAATTCTAATCAGGCTGATTAATGTCCTGGCAGCTTTCACAGTGCAATAGCTATTTGCATGGTAGAAGCTGGCAAGGAGTGGTACACCTTTTGGTAATTTAAAAGATAGAGACAAGTTCAGATTATAGCCTGTGCCATCAGTCCCTTTGCCTAAGATTAAAACTGACCAATAATGGAATGCATTTATTTTGTAAACGATCTTCAACCATCCGCAGATCTTGTATTTCACTAAAGGCAAGATACATCTAGAAAATGTAGCCTCTCACAGGAATTGTGCCTTATTTGTTTACAATTAGTTTTAAAAGTAAAAGAAAGTGATCCAGCAAGCGGACAAACAAGCAAACACTGGGTTCCATTTATATGTGTATTTTTATTGCATTCTCTTCCTTTTAATTAGAAGAATAACAACTACAACCAAGGGGTGCTTTCTGCAATTCAAATGTTAATACCGAGAAAATATGTGTCTATTTGTGATATGGATTATTTTTTACTAACAACAGCCTATTTGGTATTAGGTGACAATAATATACCTAATTCTCTTTTATGAAATATGATTTTAAAATAAATAAACATTTTAATGATGGTGAGCTGTTGCCCAGAGCAGTCTGAATGAAACTGAGGGACTAACTTTGATGCATTGATTTCAGTGGGTCTACTCTAAGTAGAACTTAGTGGCATCCAGCACTGTAAATTTAAGTGTGAGATTGGATTAACATAAGTGAGTATCAACTATGGTTCCAAAGCCCAGTGGAGTTCAGCTCATTCTGGAAGAAGGTGGTGAGGAAAAAGGATCTCTTTCCTCTATTCAGGTGAAATGGGCTGCCTTTCATAAATGAAAGGAGCCCTTCACACAACAGCCAGACTGGATCCAACCCTGTTTAACTTTGTCATCATTACTATTAGCATTTTTAATTACGGTAATATGTTCAATAAATTTGTCAATGTACTTTAGAATTATTATTTTTTTAGAAAAACAACAACAACAACCTTGGGATACTAAGCTCTCGGTGGTCAAAATCCACAAACTGAGATTAACAATGGTATCAGAAAAGGAAAGGAGATCATCATATCATTCCAAGGGAGGAAGGTATTCCCCAACACATTATAAAGGGAAAGAGGACACTGAACACAAGCCACATCCCTACTCCTACTCCCTAGGCAAGTCATGGACTACCATCTCTTTTTCCTTCTACAAACTGAAACTAAGGGATTCCATTCAAATGACAAGGAGGCAGCCTTTGACACCCACCTATAATCCTTCACTGGGGAAGAGGCAAATTGTTCCTTCTAGGGTCTTTATTAATAAGTGATATTTTATATTAAAATGTTTTTTAAAAAAACAACACCACACACCTGGTATAGAAATATCTCATATACACATTTGTAAGATTAGGTAAAGGTAAAGGACCCCTGACAATTAAGTCCAGTCATGAACGTCTCTGGGGTTGCAGCGCTCATCTCGCTTTACTGGCCGAGGGAGCTGACATTTGTCCGCAGACAGTTTTTCCAGGTCATGTGGCCAGTATGACTAAGCCGCTACTGGTGAAACCAGAGCAGTGCACAGAAACGCCATTTACCTTCCCGCCAGAGTGGCACCTATTTATCTACTTGTACTTTGATGTGCTTTCAAACTGCTAGGTTGGCCTAGGAGCTGAGACTGAACAACGGGAGCTCACCCCTCCGTGAGGATTCGAACCGCCTACCTTCCGATCGGTCCCAGCGCCTGCCAACCTAGCAGTTCGAAAGCACCTCCGGGTGCAAGTAGATAAATAGGGACCGCTTACCAGCAGGAAGGTAAACGGCGTTTCCGTGTGCGGCTCTGGCTCTGGCTCTGGCTCTGGCCAGAGCAGCGATGTCACGCTGGCCACGTGACCCGGAAGTGTCTCCGGACAGTGCTGGCCCCTGGCCTCTTAAGTGAGATGGGCGCACAACCCCAGAGTCTGTCAAGACTGGCCCGTACGGGCAGGGGTACCTTTACCTTTTTTACCTATATGCATACATTAGACACAGAGCTCTTCAGTGGCCGGCCTTCGAGGAGCAAAGCCTGAATGTGTGTGATCCCTGCTGAAGAGGGTAACATGGGAGTAGATCTTGCCTTCACTCATCTTGTCACTCGTGAAGGATGCACACCTGCTCAGGTTTTGTAAGTTAAACAAGCTTTGCTGTTTTGTCACTGTGTGCTTTCAAGAGTTACAATAGCACTGCGCATTTAAATGTTAGTACTGTTCAACATGCTGACAGTTCAATTTCTACTTGTCTTCACTCCTCTGTCTCCTTGTCTTTCCTCTGCTCAATATACTGGCTTAACACACTTCCAGGTTACCGTTTCAGTTATCACATGTAATTATTTTCTTAGTTCTGTTGTATTTAGTTGAAGTCTAAAGTTCATGGAACAGCAGCCAAATATTTAAAGCCTCAGCAGGAGAACCTGAGTTGAAAACAGAACTGGAACTAGCAGTTTCTGTGCCCTGGGCAGACTACAGTTTTAACATCTCAGAGTGGGTTTTTTTTAGGATTAGGAAACTGTCTTGATTGACCAATGGTCTGCCTCTGTATAAAGCACTTTCCTATATTCCTGCATGGGTCTTAAATGTTCTCAGAAGTTCTCCAGTTCCTAACAACCAATAAGCACCTTGAATTCTACTCAGAAATAGAGAGGAACGTCCAGTAGAGCTTTTCAGCAAGTTACCATTTGAAAGCCAAACTGGTGTCTTTCAAACCATCTGAAGTTTGCAGGAGGTCCTCAAGGACAGTCCATGTAGGACACATTGTGTTAGTCAAGCCTGCTACTTCTGACCAGCACCAGCCTGAGCTGGCAAAGAGTGCTTTGTAGCCAGAGTAAGGTACTCCAAAAGAGCACTCAAAACTGTGAGCCCCATACTTAAGAGAGTGTGCGATCCCATCCAGAACTTTAAACATCCTACCACCTCAGTAAGATTGACCATTCAGCCAGACACATTTCCAGGCTGTCTGGATTAAGCATCAGTATAGTATCCCTCATTTGGTACGCTGATGATTCTGTTTAGGTTGGATAGTACTGTTTCAGGGGGCATGGGCTAGAGACTATATGGCAATAACAGAAGGGGCTGAAGCCAGTTGTGGGTGGGATCAGAGACCAAAATGGGAAGGGCCACTCACCCACCTTCTCTCTCTCTCTCTCTCTCTCTCTCTCTCTCTCTCTCTCTCTCTCTTCCTCCTCCTATCTTTCTAAAAACTGGGGGTCTGCTGTTCTTGGGGGGATTACTATATCAAGCTGAAACTACAGTAGTACCTTGATTTTTCAAAGAAACAGCTTTTAATCATAGCTACTTAAAATGATTGAAATTGCACTGAAAATGTGGCAAGAAAAATAAAGAGCATAATTTTGTCAAAAGATGAATCCCACCGAGGCTCTTCATACTCCAAATGGCTTAAGCAGCAAACAGCAGAGCTGTGTTTTCAGTTAATGAAATGGGTAAATCACAGTGGCAAAGGCAAAAAGAAAACCAGGAAAGAATGGTACAATCATTTTCCTGTTAAAAGCAGACCAGAATTGTAGAGTCTTAGAACACTGCAATTACTGCAGTGATATTTGGTCTGTGTGCATTAGCACAATTTATTTATTTATTTATTGCCAATATATAAGTGAAAAATGAGGCAGGAAATTATTTATTTATTTACCTGTTTTCCTGATTTTCACAAAACAAGAATTGGGAAAGATGCAAAACTATATTTGGTTCTGTATTAACCAATCAACTCCGGCTCCCATCTAAGTCACAGTGGTAGTGTCACTTGCAACCATCAGACAGCAGTTTGAAAATGGATGCACTAAGAAGGAAGAGGGGCTCCTAAATGCTCCTAAATACATTTAGAGTGTCCTCAACAGACTCTGAAAAAGAGACTGTGGAAGCATGACATGTGGAAAGGAAATGTGCAAAGTGTGAAGAGGAAAAGGAGAGAATAGTATGTACAATAGGGAAATGAAGGAGTAGATGCCAGGGGTGACCTTTAACCATAAGGACTAGAAGTTTGAGAGTAATTGAAAAGTGAGAGGGACCTGGTGCAGAGATGGGAGGAAAGGGGGAAATGGCTTAGCCACTCAGGAGCATTGGGATGAGTCAACTTGATGCAGTAACAAAATGAAAGCTCATCAAGTAACATCTGGAATCCACAGGCAGGCATACAAAGTAACGTCTCATAAAAAGCAGAGCGAAAGTCCTCTGATATTCTTGGTATACAATACATGCTGACTTCTGCAAACAGGCTGTCAGAACCAGATGGAGTGGAAGCTCTGTTAATATTATGGAACAGTGATGGATGCCCACAAGGGCATTTGCTTACAGTATGTTGCATTCAGTACCTGTGGTGCTGATTTTATAATGCATAACAAACTTTCTCAACATATTGCTCATAAGCAGTCCTGTCCGGGTTAAGCTGTAAGCAGCTATCAGGGAAGAGCCAAGTATTGTGTCAGGGGAGTCAGAGCTGGGGAGAGGCTCAAGGCCTACAGTAAATGAAATATACTCGGAGTCGAAAGTGGATTTCATACTCTTTATTCAGCTCATAGTGGTGAGGAGGAATGGAAGTTCCCCCAGGATGTCTGCTTTATATACATTATTTACACAATGGGCGCCACGTGATTGGCTAATTCCCGGATTCACCTGTAGGCCAATCAGGTTGCGGATTCACTTCCACCTGGAGCTGGATTGGGTGGCTCCTGTGGACCAATCAGACTGCTGCCTTCTGGTCCTATTGTTCGAGGACCAGTCAGACTGCTGCATTCTAAATCCTATTGTTCTAGGGCCAATCAGACTGCTGCATTTTGGATTCTATTCAACTCAGTACATAACAGTAAGAGTGTTGTGAAACCCTCATCTTTACATAGCTTTGCCCTGCGTGAAATTCTGCTAACAAATTCTTTAAATGCCAACGGTCCATAGGCAACGGTCCATACCCTCCTAGGGTACAGAAGCTTCTAAATGGGAACCAAAGTTATTCCAGGAAGAAGAGAGAGTGGAGACTGCAAGGAGAGTAGAATGGAAAAAGCCACTGAGTTTTCCTGAAGGAGGCATGGAAGGGCCTAGCTATGTGCGAGTGACCTGGCTGTGAAGTTGTGTGACTGCAAGCTCCGTGTTGGCATATAGACTTGAGGCTATTCATGGGAACTGGCAGGCCACAATGGCTTACACTGGAAAGCTCTCCACACAGATTTCCATAGAAGTGGAAGAACTACCTCATGGACATGGACCCCAATGCAAGTTTTTACCTTTGCTGTTTGGTTTCCGAGACTACTTTGCGTACCGTATGTAGTACCTGTAATTTCATTTCGCATTAATGGCAGAGCTGGACCATGCTGCACTTCAGCAAATGTCTGTGTTTGGGCACCTCCAGACAATGACAGATATTCTCCCATCAATCTGCGAGTGAACCTTCCACTGTGTCACGAGGGCTGTTGTGATGTCATCTCTAATAATAGATCCTATCCAGGAAAACTAAAAAGCAACTTGGCGATTAATGCTCCTGGCACTGTCAAGATTGATCACACTTCAAGAGACAGGTGCTTCTAAGAAAGAAACAGCGGTGACTTTCATGGACAGTCATTGTGGAGTGACAAATTCCTCCTCAAGTTTCTAGAAGTTTGGAGCTGCTCTTAACACTTGGTTCGGCGCTTTGAAGCATGCAAATCATGCCCACACACCTGCTTTGTAATATATTTACCCCAAAGGTCTTGGAATCTTTCTCAATAAAGTTTGCAAAAAAAGAAAAAGAAAAATCCTACCAGGCTATCTTTCCTTGCCAGCTTTCCCCCAAGCAACCCAGAAGCAAAGGGAAAATGCAAGAGTGCTAGATGGTGCTAGTTTATGGGCCTGAAGAACACAACTGCCATCTCATTGTATACTCTATTTACTCAGACATACACACAGCACTCAGGTGAACCAACTGCATTTTCCGATTAATATAGCGGTGACAGAGAATGTAATTTCCCCAGCGAAACACTTCTTGGAGTATGCTGGATATGTGAATAGGGGCTACAGCTCATCAGGCACACAGTGCATTATACTTGGACAACGTAATTTAATTCCCAATCTGTTCCTAACAAAGTAAAGAAGCGAGTAGGCAGACATTATAAATTAGAGCTCAAGGCAAACCCAGTGTCATTATTATAGCTATATTACAGAGTCATTTATCAAAATGGATTAAATATTAATGAAGTTTTAATTGCTACTGCAGAGTAACACAGGAGCGGTAGCCAACACAGGCACAAAAACTGCAGGTTGCTTCTCTGCCAAAATTTGACTGGATTGTTTTGGTTACGTGTGGGCGTTTTAAGCTTCTGTGGTGCATTCCAGAATTAAGAAGAATTCCCTTGAATCCACTGAAAGTCAAAGCTCTTAGAATACTTTAATATAAAATTACACAGTCTTATTACAGATATTCATGCAAACTGATGGTGCATCACTCTTAGAGCTAGCTCATGCAGTTAGTTGTCTCAGGGATGGGGTTTGTATTTTTATTTGTTTGACTTCACTGTTGCTCTTATAACAAAAGATTAAGATCAAAAAGTGGAAACCACATCCTTAAATTAACACTCTGAGAAAATTGGCACCCTGTTGAGTCATTTTTGTTAGTTCCAGGTATCCGTCCAGCAACATCTGCAATTAGCTCAAGACAACAACATTAGTCTTGGCTTGTTATGAGTGGCAAGAAACACACTTCAAAGTGGGCTGCTTTCTCTCTCATGCTTAGCTGAGCTGTTGATTGAACTTTTACAGCAGCTCTGTCCAGCAATGATAGCACATAGCCAGCAAATTGTACCCAAACGTTTCCAAAGTTGGGAAGCCTTGAGACTGCCAAACTTTATGAGCATCAGCAAAATGGGTCCCGATATTGGGAAATCAGTGAAGCAAGGGAAAGAAAAGAATAACCATGATGTGACAGATATATCACATCCACACATTTTGCTATAAATATGGTACCCTCCAGATTTTGTTGGACTGAAACTCTTATTGGTCCCAACCAGCATGGCCAACAGCCAGGGGTGATGGGAATCATAGTCCAAAAGATATGGAGTGCACCACAATGGCTATGCCTCTTATAATAATGTTACATCAAGCTATTCCTCATAGTAAGGATGGTGCAGAATTTACATGAACTCAAGTTCATTATGCCTGCAGAACACCAGCCCATCCAGCAGTTTAGGATTCTGAGAGTAGTTAAAAGGTAAAGGGACCCCTGACCATTAGGTCCAGTCGTGACCGACTGGGGTTGCGGCGCTCATCTCGCTTTATTGGCCAAGGGAGCCAGCATACAGCTTCCAGGTCATGTGGCCAGCATGACTAAGCTGCTTCTGGCAAACCAGAGCAGAGCACGGAAACGCCGTTTACCTTCCCGCCAGAGTGGTTCCTATTTATCTACTTGTACTTTGATGTGCTTTCGAACTGCTAGGTTGGCAGGAGCAGGGACTGAGCAACGGGAGCTCACCCCGTCACAGGGTTTCGAACAACCGACCTTCTGATCGGCAAGTCCTAGGCTCTGTGGTTTAACCCACAGCGCCACCTGCGCCCCTACTGAGAGTAGTTAGGAGGCCCCTATTCCCCATCCAGACCTCCTGCAGTAGTGCCAATTCTGCTGAATGGAGCTGCTGAGTGGGCACATATGGGGTAAGACGATCTTGTAGGTAAACTGGTCCCAAATTGTTAAGGACTTTATATACTAAAAGTAGCACCTCGAACTTTGCCCAGCAGCAAATGAGCAACCACTGCAGATCTTTGAGCGCAGGTGTTATATGCTGACAAGGCCTTTCTCCTGTCAGCAATTGAATTGCAGCATTCTGCACTCATTACAGCTTCCGGACCAAGCTTGAAGGAAGACTCACATAGAGTGTGTTGTGGTAATCCAGTCTTGAAGTAACCAATGCATAAACTACTGCAGCAAGACTTTCCTGGTCCAGAAATGGCCACAGCTGTCAAAGCAGTTGCAGTTGGTGAAAGGCACTTCTATCCCCTGAGGCTACTTGAGCCTCCAGTGACAGAGCTGGGTCCAGAAGCACCCTCAAGCTTTACCTGCTCCTTCAGAGAGAGTGCAACCCCACCCAGGGTAGGCAGCTGACCAGTTTTATGGACACAAGACCTCCTTACTCACCCACAGTGCCTCCATCTTGCCAGGATTCAAGCTCAACTTGTCCTGATACTACTATAAATGTACAGTGCAGATGGGGCCTTAATAAAGATGTTGCTCACATTGCATTTCATTTCATTCTGGTGGTGTGGGGGCAATCATGTGATCTGGACCATTAGCTGGCACTACACTGCTTAAACAATGAATTTGAAGACTGCTGTAATGTTCCCTTTCTAAAATTTTTTTCTTTTGCTTTGGGTTTTCACTCTCTTAACCTATGGCTTCTTTAAATATGTTCTACCATGAAATCACATTACAATATACTTTATAGTTTGCATTTAAATATGAATAGCTTCTTTGTATACCTGGGGTGTGGGTGTGTACCTCACTTATATCTTATCCTCCTTAACTGAGTCTTAGCACCACAAATTGTGCAATGGGAAAACTACATGGCCATCCAAAATTACCTGCTGCATCTTCTTTAATCAGCAGGAGGATTTATAGAAAGGTGATTAAGACCAAGATGCTTCATACTGCTAACCTGCCTAGGTTATATTCTCGATTCTTTATCTCAAATATCTGATAGTAAGATAGAGGAAATTTAAAAGTTAAATGGAGAAATAAATGGTAAGAACCAAGAAAAATGATTAAACCTAAGGAATACATCTTCTACGTTCTGGAATTCATGCAACTATTAAATGATAATTTAAAGGGGTGGTTTTTTAAAGGGACTTCAGGACAGGACAGAGATTGTGTTTTATTGCACAAATACTCCTCAGTTTCTGTCTACTTGCTTTAATTGGCAAGACAGGATCCTAAAAGAAGCCACAGACCATATTTTTTCCAATTAATATTTTCCTCATTCATCTTTTGCCCCCGCTCTTTTGTCACCAAAGCCATCTATCAAATTTCAGTTGACGTCAGCGATGCAAGTCAGTGCCCTTAGTTTCAGCTTTCACTCCTCATTTCTGACCTTTGAACCCCATTGCAGACAATGCTTCTTTATTACTGCCACACGTAGTTTCTGCAGAATGTTTTGGGGAATAAAACAAAGAAAGAAAAACAAACTAAAGATAGAACATTAAAATGAAAATCTATTGACAGTTGTTCCTTCTCTCTTCCTGAACCACTCAGGGTTATGTTCTTCTTTTCCAAAAATGACCCCTCCCCCAGCAAAGACAATAAAAGTTACAAAGCTTTTCATAAGAGTAAAAGGCACACAGGTTGCTGTGCTTGATTTAATAATTGATTTAGCATTTCAAAACTTAGTATTAGACTCTAGAGAGGCAAAAGTTGTTTTGTTTCTTAAATTTAAAGTCCAACTCCATTCATTGCCCAAGGCATGTTTCTGTACCTCAGCTTGGTTCGGTTTCTGTATTCAGAAATTCAGTTTAATAATTCACTTAGTATAACTTGTAAGTTCTTTTAAAAAAAGATGACACTAAGGTAAACAGCACAATATGAAAAGTCTCACAATGCTACTCACATAGTAGACATATTCTTTTGAAGATTTTGGGCATCATCAAAGTATTCACAGAACTAAGTTACTTTTAATAAATTATGCCTTTGAAACATTTTTTTAAAAAATAAAAATAAAAAATCAGTCTTACAATATTTGGCAAACTATGGGTGACATCTATTGGTGGCAGAACACAAATGGAATAGACTTCCACTCGTGCCATAGCACCTACTCTGCTTTTTCTCCCTCCTCCAATCCTTCAAATATGGGGGACCCCATGAAGCGGGTTTGAGAGGTATGCAGGGGCTGTGAGGAGAAGTGGAATGGGGAAGCCATGCTGCTCAACTGGAAGTCTGTTGGGAACTGGATGTCATCTTTAAAAAAAAAAAAGTTCTATCAGTAGATGTACCTAAAGGAAACGCTCGTTAGGCTGGGTTGTTAACTATTGTTCCCTCTTACTGGAGATGTTGTAAAGTGGTATGGAATTTATAAAGCCTTTCTGCCATTGCTTGTTGGAACATCTGCTTCTCCCGCAAATGGTGAGCAGCTTGTGTGGTTGTTTAATCACATACCTGACTAATTGATCATACTAATCACCAACAGATGGAATTCGTGGAATCACAGAACTGTAGAGTTAGAAGGGACCCAAGGGTCATCTAGTCCAACCCCTTCCAATGCAGGAATCTCAGCTAAATCATGCATGACAGAAGGCCATCCAAAGAGGGATTTGACATAAACTTTATCAATCTGCTGTTGAAAAAGGGAACAGTGGATCTCTTACACAATGAACCACTGGCAGAACAACAATTGAAATCTCCCTGCTAAAGATCTTGTTGTTATTTTCCATATGGACAGACTTCCACTGTTACTGAAGACTGTTCAAAAGTATATTTCAAGAGACTTGGACCTAATAAGGTAACTGGCTGAGCTAGTCAGCTTGGATGAAGAATGACCAGACTGAAGACATTATTTTTCTGGAAACCTAACATTTGTCAAGCTTTCTCCTACCATTTTTTAGTACAGTGGTACCTCAGGTTACAGATTCTTCAGGTTACAGACTCTGCTAACCCAGAAATAGTACCTTGGGTAAAGAACTTTGCTTCAGGATGAGAACAGAAATCACGTAGCAGCTGTGTGGAGGCAGAGGGAGGCCCCATTAGCTAAAGTGGTACCTCAGGTTAAGAACAGTTTCAGGTTAAGAACAGACCTCCAGAACGAATAAAGTTCTTAACCCGAGGTACCACTGTATGGCGTTTTAAGGTTGTTTGTTTGTTTGTTTGTTTTGTACTGCTTCAAAGATTATTTGCTTGGATTCAACTAACCCAGCACGCAGGGCAGACTTTGGTAATCTTTCAAAATATGTTGCCCTGTGTGAAGCCAAAATTTGGTGTCCCCAAATGGATTTTCCCAATTATGGATCTTCTCAATTCCGTGCCCCCTTGGCTTGGTGCCCTGTGCTGGGGAACCACCTGCTCCACCCAAAATCCAGCGCGTCAGTACAGAAGCCAGCTTAAAGACTCCTGCTAGTGCAACAGGACTTCTCTTCTTCTGTGCTCCTGTGCCTCCCCCAAATCCTCTCTGAAGGGTCACAGAAAGAGCACAGAGGGGAAGGAAAAGAAGATCATTCCATCTGGCAAGCAAAAACACTTCCGTTGATGAAATGATAATAATAATAATAATAATAATAATAATAATAATAATAATAATAATTTTTATTTATACCCCACCCTCACTAGCCAAGGCTCGGCTCAGGGCGGCTAACAACCATTAATAAAAACAAGTTGAATGAATACAACTTAAAAACAAAATTAAAATACATTAAAATATTGAAACATTAAAATATTAAAATGTAGCCTCATCGCAGGAGGAGAAAGGAAAAGAAAAAAGAAAGAGGGGGAGGGAATCAAATTGGCTCCAAGCCAAAGGCCAGGCGGAACAACTCTGTCTTACAGGCCCTGCAGAAAGAAATCAGATCCTGCAGGGCCCTGGTCTCATGAGGCAGAGCATTCCCCCAGGCCGGAGCCAGTGTTGAAAAGGCCCTGGCTCTGGTTGAAGCTAATCTAACTTTCTTAGGGCCCGGGACCACTAGGGTGTTGCTATTTATGGACCTTGAGGCTCTCCGTGGGGCATACAGGGAGAGGTGGTCCCGTAGGTACGAGGGATCAGAAGTGTGTGGTGATGAATTCTTTCTCACAAATGCAGCTCCCACCCATCCAACACAAGCGTGGACCCCATTAATTGACCATCCATTTGTTCTCTCTTCCATTCATTGGCTTGCATTCAACGTAGCACTAAGGTGAATGTTCCATTAGCACAAGGATTTTTCTTTTTGTGATGGAGCATTCTCCCTTCTCTTCCCCACTTTGCATCCCCTTAAACAGCTCCCTTCTCTTTGTCCAGCAGGAGAAGGATTGTGGAAGTGACAGTAAGGGCGCTGGGGACTGTAGATGGAGGCTGAGGGTCTCATGCAGCCCAAAGGCCGTGGCTTGCCCAACTCTGCTAAAGAAGTCTTAGTGGTGGTGGTAATGAACGAGAGAACTGCTGTACATTCATCTGCCATGTTGGATATATATGGGGGCAGGGACGGGGAAAAGGTATACATTCTCCATCATACACTTTCCTGCTATTTGTTGCTAAGAGTAAACAGCAAGCCTGTCAGTGTAGAAGAGAATCTGTTCAGGAATGACACAATAGATAATTTGGTGCACTTTATAAAGAACTCTGCTATAAAATGGATAGCTATAGGAGGGAAATTTTGATGGCTAATAATGGAAAGGTCAGGGTCGAAACTACCTTCTCTAATGCATAGCTTTAAGTTGTGGTGGAGCAATAGGTTATCATGGACATTTGTAATAGTTTTAGTCTGGAAATTGCTGATAGTTTGGGGGCAGACTATTGCCATTTGGGTCTTTCCATGATCTATTAACTCATCTTTGTAGTGAGACTATAAAAATTATTCTTCCCTAGAAATCATGTAGTCAGGCTATCAGTCTTGTGTTTGTTATTTTCTTTCTATCACAGCTCGTGATTTGTTTGACAATGTTTCTGCGGCCAGCCTTTGGGGAAATTGTTTTAGGTAAACAGATTTGCAAAATCTTTTCTTTTCTGTGCTGTGTCATCCCAATAAATCACACAGAATCTCTGCCCTTCATCAATAAAGTGAGGGAATGTTAATCCCCTTTATGTTCCTGTATACTTTAAAACAACCTACATGGATTATCATGAAATTTTACCACTCATGAGACTCGACTGTACTGCAGTGGCATGTTCATAACTGCCTTTAAAACACATGACAATAATGTGATGGTTCACAACCTTGAAGCTTTTATATACACCGATGTCATACATGTTGGCATTTTTATTCTATTAAATGTTGCAGCCTTGCCGCCCCATGAAAGTCACTGTGGGGCCTCCTCTTCAGTGGGGCATGCTTTCTTTCTAGAACTATGTGGCAGCCATGATCCTTAGCACAAAACAATGTTTTGTGGGTCAATTGCTGTTGATGGAAGTCTTCAGCACTTATTACTCCTTCCTTAAGGTGATTTTTTTTTCCCTTGAGGAAGAGGGGCCAGGAAAGGAGGACACAAAATGATAGAACTGGGTTACGAGTCCAATGCAAGTGGTCACCTGTTTGTTTTTGTGGACATGCATGTCTGTCCATCCATTTGTTCTGCCACAATGTACAAAGAACAGTTTTGGCTACCTCCTGAGAAAGGAGCACAATACTGAGACAGCAGAGGGGTGGTGGTCATGGTAGGGTACGTGGATTAGCTGCGAGGCAGGATTATGGTGAAGGAAGACTTACTCAAACTAACCCCTCAGGCAGATCTGGGAAGGCAGCAACCTGAGGCCCTGGTGGCATAACAGACACCAACTGTTCAATGCCATTTATCCTAAATGGGGGCCAGCAAAGATGATCCCACCTTAGAGGCAGGGTGGTATTGTACAAACAGGATTGTCAGCCAGAAACATCCCTCCAAACTTTCCCCTAATGATAGTGACTACACTGAGAGATGGCTAGGGGATGGATGATAACACCCTGTTTCAGATCTAAGTTTGTGGTGCTGATTACAATCTATAACCCTGCTTTTCGTCTTCATTCAAAGTGAAGGAACAATCAATCTTCCTACCCCCAAAACAAGTGATTGGTGCTCTCAAGGCACTGCAGAAAGTACAAACTGGCCTGGAATTGTACACTCAGTTTCAGTGCAGTAAGGTGCATCTTGCAAGCACACCAATCCGGGAACAAGATGCTGCTTTTACTCTACATCCATGAACACATGCAGCAAAGTTACCTGTGCACCATATGCCAGTCTTGGATGGCCATAGTTATAATGCAAATTTGTAGAATCCTATAGCTTATGTTGCACTTGCTTGTTATTAAAGCAGTGGCACTGTATGTGGGTCACATACACAAGAAAAGAGAAATACTGAGGTTGCTAAAGACTTCTTTAGGGAAATCAGCACTGTATACCTATAGTCTTTTTTCTCCTTCCTTTGAACTGAAAAGTATATATGTGCTTTAATCCATTGACCTGATATGCAAATGAATAGATAACTTTAAAGAAATTCCTTAGAGAAATGTTATCTTTGTACCATGTATATATATTTTCCTTTAAAAAAGGAGAAATAATAGTTGCAACATGCCAGACCTTCTGTTCATACTGGAATAAATGTGCTTCAGAAATGCTAAATAATTAAGTGACACTTCATATTGTATTTATCTTTTCAAAATATGTTTCACAGCTCCTTTTAGGGTTAGAATTTTATTTTTAACATTTGAATTGTTTTGATGCAGCTGCAGCATTTTAATAGCTCTTCATGGTATCTCCAGGGTAATTTCAGGTTCTGCACAGACTACTTTTGTTGTTCGAAATGAGGGATGTTTGCACAAGACTTTAAAAAGTTTTAGAGCTTTACCATAGCTGCTTGTGAGAGAATCAAATGTTTACTTTTAAAAACATATTAAGGATTTATGATGCTTTTATTTGAAGCATACAATGTCATCTTATTCACTGCTTTCTTGCCTCCGACCTAGAATAAGGAGTGCAATTCAGTGTAAAAAAAATTTGCAACTTACACTGCCCGTTAAAGGATGCAGCCTACAGCCCATTAACTCAATGACAAATGGTTTGGCATTGCACACTATATCACAATCACAAATGTGGATAAATTCAAAATGTTTCCATTGCAAGCTGTTGCTGAATACATCAGCCATTGTCACTGGATGTATTCTATTAAAGTCCACCACAATGCCCTATTTATGAAATATGATTGCTTGAATAGAATGGCTAGAACCACTCTACAAACTTTCAAACAGGCTACCACTCTACAAATTTGTCCTCCCCCTCTCCTGAAGCAGGAGGGTTCAGTTCTGCAGGGTGCCCCTTCGCAAACAGCTTCTCTGCCAGCGAGTGAGCAGATGCAGAGGCAGTAATCCTACAGGGTGTGGTTGTATCAGGCAGGAAGCAGAGTCAGGTAGCCTCAGGCTCCGACCTTCTCCTGAGAAATACAGTCGCAGATCACTCTGGACCATCCAACCCAACCATCAGCAATCCCTAGCTGTCTCAACCCACCTTAACAACGGCCAGAAGAAAATAATTTTTCATCTTACAAATTTTCCACAATAAAAGTAACTATACGTTGATCTTTGACTTCCCTTTCCCTCCCCCCTTCCATGGTTTCCTCCAAATATCCATTTTTACTGCATATTCTAGTCAATCCTTAACCTATCTCATTTTTAACAAAACTTATACTGCTGAATTTACTCTAAACCTGCTAACGTTTTAACCCGTTTACAGCGATTCTTCATATATTCCACAAACATTTTCCAATCTCCATTGAATACTCTTTTCTCTTATTCTTTGATTTTGCTGGTTAGATTTGCTGGTTCTGCAGAACTGGTGTCTATGCAAATTGGCCCAATTTGGCTCAGGCCTTGGCTGAATCCAGGGCACAGCCCTATTAGTATCAGGCTTTAAGTAACTAAGCTGGCCTCTAGGGTGATGCTCATCTTTTAGTGGGGTGGGTAGAACTTGCCCTCATCATTGTGTTATTAGAAGGGCCTTTTTTAAGTCTTTTTTTTAATCAATTCAGTATATTTTCTTTTAATTGTCAAATAATTCTGTGTACATTGCGGCAGCCTTTGGCTATGTGCAATAAAACTGACTGAGACTGAGAAGGGCCTTTGAGGTATTTTGTATGGTACGCAGTTTTAAATTGTCTGGTTTTTGTTATCATGTGTTTATATTTTATCCTGTGAAGTTGCTCTGAGACTTTTTTTAAAACTAAGAAGTGATAACAACAACAACAACGGCTCCCTGGGACTGTAGTTTAACAAGGCTAGCCTAGTAAGAATCAATACATAGACACACACACACATGTTGGGCCCAAGTTGTTTAAGGCTTGGTGAATTGACACCAAAACCTTGAACCTAGCCCAGTAGCAAATGGGCAACCAGTGCACCTTTCTCAGAGTAACATGTTGCCAGAAGTCTGCTTTTGCTGCATTCTGCACCAATTGAATCTTCCAGGTCAGATACAAGGGCAGAACCACATAAAGTGTGTTACAGTAATCAAGTCTTGCTGATTCATGGACCAATGTAGCCAGACTATCACAGCCCAAGAACCATCACAGCTGGCCTATCAGCTGAAGCTGATTAAAAAACAACAACTCCACAGGCCACAGAGGTCACTTGGGAGAGAGATGGCTCAGTTATAGCTTCTATAATTTCAGAGCTTAAACTTCTTATATTGGTTCCCCAAATTAAGTACACAAGGAGGTGTTTCATTTTAATTTATTCAGTCCACTATGGTTTCACAATACTTTGCGGGATGGATTCAGTTAACCCAGTGCACTAGTGGAAGCCAGTTCAAGAGCTCTTGCTCATGCAAAGGGGCTTTCCCCTCCTCTTCTTGCCCCGTTTGGATTGTGGGGGTGGGTCTGGTCAGGAGTATCCCCAGAACAGTGCACAGCAGGAGAGGGGAGAGTGTTCCATTAGACATAGCATTTCTGCTTGCCTGGTGGAGCAATCATATTAGCATGATGTTCAGTTCCACCCTTGGTGACCTTTTAATGCAAGATATAATTAAAAACAAACAGCAAAATATGAATTGTTAGACTGTATTCTTTTTGAGCACCTGGATTACTGTATCTGAACATCAGTTAGAAATTAATGTTATCAGTTCAGCTTTGGCCATTCAGAGGTGTTCAGCAATCCAATAAACAATGGATAAAATTGTAGCACTAAATGAAGTGCTATAGCTACAGCAAAAGCACCCCATATAAATACACATTAACATAAGAAATAAATGCTAATAATTCTACAAATATATGTTTTTTGAAGGGGAAATGCCCAAAAGGAACATGAATTAATTTCCACAATATAGTTCTTTTGGAAACATCATTTTGCAGCTAGCAAAATAACTTGAGAAGAGCCATTTGCTGTCAAAAAACCAAAACAAAACAGTTAACTTCAAGGATTGCCTAGGGATCCCATACTAGCAAATAAAATTAAAAAATAATGGGAAAGAGTTTCTGTTTTTCTTCTCTGGCTTTATCATTCTGAGCTTTCAGAATTGTGTGTGCTTATTATTTCAGTAAATAGCCAAACACGTCAACACTCACACAGTAGCATCTTGAGGGATTAACACCCCCTTTTTTTGGTTTCCATTTCATGCATCATTTAAGCTCGGAAGATAGACGCATCCTTAACGCAAGGTTAAGAAGTTTCCCCAGTGTTAGGCCTGTTTGAAGGTTTTTCCAAGAGAAAGACAGATCTGTGTTGTCATTCCCTGTTTTAAGTCTGTCATTCCTACGGCACTATATGAAAATAAAATAAAAGCAAAGCTACAAAACAAGTACAACTTTTAACATAGCGGATCACACTTCTCCTCTTCATGTTATGAGTCTCGGGGAGTTTTGCCTGTCTGTGTGCTTCAGTGCTCTGCTGCAGAAATGTCTGACATTCTAAGAAAGAAAATGCCCGGAGCCAGAACCTTCAGAACCTCCTGAGCATCTCTGTATTGTAAACCATGTACTCACATCCATGTTGTACCAGCCCTGGTTGAAATAGAAAGAGGTTAGGTCCCATACCTGCTGTACTATACAAGGCCACACCTGTTTTGTTTGTTTTGTTTGTTTGTTTGTTTGTTTGCTTGCTTGCTTCCTCAATACATTCTCTTCACATTTGTATAGACTGCCACTTATGTGCTAGACTTGGAAGGCACTTCTGTTCACAGGAGCAGGTCCTTCCATGAGGGGAAGTGGCATGGCTCAGTCAAAGAGCATCTGGCTTGTGTGCAGATGGTCCTGTGTTCAATCCCTGACAATCCACTGGTAGGGCTGCATGAGACCCATGACTGAAACCCTGGAGAAACTGCTGTCAATCTGTGCAGACACTGCCAGGCTACATGGGCCAATGACCTGACAGTAAGGGTCCTCCCATGAGCATAATTCTCTTTCTGTGAATGGCAGGAATATGGATCCAAAGCTATATCTTGGTTTAAAGAGCGAGGCACCACTTTTCATTCCAAAATTACAAAAGAATGTGTTAATAGAACGCCATCCCATGTCAAACGGAAACCAGAAAGTCACAGGTTAGCATCTTAACTACATTTCTGACACAGAACAAACCACAAAAACATCCTACCTCAATGAAACAAAGGATCAAACACTATCTAAATGACCATAAGGTCCAGTGCCAGCTCCAGTTTTGGGGAAGTGCTTAGAGGATGCCCTCAAGTAGTCTTCTCTCCTCCTCCATGCAGTCACCCACTTGCTTTCATGGTGACTCTGACCTCAGTCCCCATTACTATCCAAAGCAGGGCAGATGACTGTGCAGCCAGTGGAAGTTGCTCTTCGTTTACATCACTTCTGCCCCATACTGACACTAGTAGGATAGAGTGGGCAAGCAGGAGACAATGGCAAGAGGAAAAGCAATGAGGCCAATGAGCTCTGCTGGTCTGAATTGGGCTCTGGTGGTCTGAGGAGCCTGGAAGACCTAATCAGGCCAATGGGCAGGCACATTTCCACTGCTGTGGAATCTCATTTCATTGCTATTTTCATTTCAGTGAAAATTCCAGAACTCATCAGAGATTCGCTGATCTGAGCCAATGAAACCAGCCCAGGAGTGGTCTATAGACAAATATCACCACATGAAGCAGTTGGGTTTTCATCATTTGATCAACAAACCACTGAAAAGTCACCTAGCAGCAGTATCAGGCTGCGGAGCTCAGGAAGAGAAGAGCAACAGGGCTAGTTGCTCATCTTTACCTAGAGATCAGCTACCCTCAGCCTCCTGCAACTGCAGCAACCATTCCGTTAGAATACCCGAACAGTTTCCAGCTTGTCATTATAACAACTTTAAGAATTGGTACCCTGGCTTGCTTTCTGCTCTCCTCCCTCCCCATTTCTTTTTCTTTCAGCCCCAGGAAAGGGATTGCATTTATCGCTGATTTTCATGAGCAGCTCTGGGAGCCCTATCAGTTGAAGGGCAGGTTAAAAGGGCTTTAAACAAACAAGCACCTGGACCTTCTGCTTCTCAGAATTCCACCTGCATATTATGTTAATGGAACCTTATTATTTTTGAATGCACCGCATTTCCTTTTGTCCAGTTAACCATGTTGCAGATTAGTATTGGATAGCTTTGATGAATATGCAAAACTGTTCAGATAAATGAGGTTTTTCTACATATACTTTAGGATATTTGGCACATTAAGAAACTAGTGCTTTTCTTAAAAGAAAAATAAAACCCCATAAAGTAAAAATTATTAAGCTAATAATCTATTCAGCATTTTGACAGGCACATTAATCAGAGTAGTTAGGCAATCCTTTTCCAACCCAAAAAGACATTTTAGGCTGTTATTCTACAGCATAAAATCCTACTGGCTCTTAATTTACTTTTGTCAAGAAGAATGTTTGAATTCTTCTGGTTGCTTGTATTATTTTGATCTCAGGGGCAGGAAACCTGCTGAAACCTAACAAATCTGTGTTAGATTATATAAGTGCTGAAATGTCAAACAGAATGAAATGCATCACCAAAGCAATGCTGTAGTTATGGAGTGACAATCCGGAAAATCAATTATTCATTGAACCACATCTCCACACTTTTTTGTTGGTGCAATTCCCTCACAAGTGAATACAGCTTACAATTAGCATTAAGGGCTATGAATTGTATATCTGAATGTATATTTCTTGCAGCGCCCTTAAGCTTTTAACTAACAAATAGTGCAATCTTACTAGCAGTCATATATGGAGCACTGCCTGGGAATTCTAAGAAGAAAAAGATCAGTGAAGTTTTATCAGGATGAGGAACACCTTACATTGGCCAAACGGTCTGCATGCCAAAAGCAGGTGGAGCCAATCAGGACTGGCCCAGGACATTTTGAGGCAAAATAGAAAATGACAACCTCTGTCACTGCCTCCTCTGCCTCTGCCCCCCATCTCTTCTGCCCTCCCCTCTGTTGCTGCTGCCTGAAGGTAGCAGTGGTGGGTGGTGGCTGAGGGGGTGCGTTCTTTGGGGGCCTGGATCTGCCACTCCTCCCAGCTGTCCCCAGCCTGCCACGTGACGCAACTGCCTCACCAAGCCTCATCAGCGTGCTGACCCTATAGACAATGCCCAGAGTGGCTGGAAGGAAAAATAGGTGTGGCCACACACAAAAATCATGTGTCCTTAATGTACACACAGGGACAGTGTTGCACCCAAATGCAGTCCTTACACACACTTAGCACAAACACATAGGGACAGAGAGAGATTGACTTTCACACCCACACTTAACACAAGCACACATACAGTATCTATTTCCCCATAGTAACTTTCTATTGGAGCATTTTTTAAGAAGTCTAAATTAGAAGCCTAGATGTCAGGACTACCCTGCTGTTCTGATCCCCTGGCCTACCTGTCAGACAGTGTGCCAAGACAAAGTTCCAAGTCCAGAAACCAATCCACACAACAAAGTTCCAAGTTCAAAAGCCAATCCGCACAACGAAGTTCCAAGTCCAGGAGCCAATCCACACAAGCCAAGTCCAAAGATCAGGACATGCAGTCCAGGGTCAGTCCAAGTAAGACAAATTCAGCAGTCAGGATACAGTCCAGAGTCAATCTCGAAGTAGAAACCCATGAAGGTCCAAGGAGAATCCCAGGCGAGGTCCCTCAACATGGACAGTTGAGCAAACACAGTAACTCAGCTCTGCTGCCTTCTTATACTGTGTCTGCTGATTGCAGCATCTGGGCTTGATGAGGCAAATGACCCTACCTCTTAGGACCTGCTGTGTTCATGGGAATGGGGGACTCTCTGGCTCTGGGGAGGGGTCCCGCTGCTCAGCTTCCTGTGCATTAGCCCCTGTCCCCTCATCATCCTCTGTCACCCTGTGAGTATTCAAAATATACTAATACACCACTTCAAAATAATGTATATATCATACAGTACATCTCACAAAATATACAAGTGACTGTAAGTTGTCGTATATATATGAGTCAAATGAGGAGTCAAACAAGTCAATGAATAATGAGGAACGCCAAGCCGTCTCTCAAAAGAAGATGATCTATAAAAGTCTCAAAGGAAGACATCTCTCAGAAATCTTAAAAGGAAGTCTCAAGAGGACAGTGTATCCGGAATAGTTCACTGTTTCAGAATAAAGTGCTATTTTAAGTCTGTCACTTTATGGGTTGCCTTTACATCGTGATACCATATTGACATACTGTCCCTTTAAGTTTCTTTACATTGTCTTCAATTTATTGTTATTTGAAACACCTGTGGTCAACTCTATATGTCCTATGCATTTGTGTTGTAAGCATCAGCAGCTACACTATCCAGTGAGCACTGATCCACTAGCAAGATTCCCACTAGTATGAAAATTTCCCATTGATAATTATTCGGTATGTACCTCTTTATAATTTTTGTTTTACTGTATAACATACATGCAGGTTGCTCAGTTTTGTTGTCATTCATTGCTAGCAATGCCTTCTATTCCATTTCCAGCTGATGAATACTTTATTCCAAAACAGTGAACAGTGGCGTATTAGTATATTTCGAATGACATTGTAATTAATTATATCTCCACTACCAGTTATTAGCCAGTGTGTTGTGTTTGCATTTGTGTTGATTGTTACATTTTGCAACACGCCCTCCTTCCCCATCCCCAGCTTGCTCCTGTGTGACCCACTCCCAGCTGCACCCCATGCCAGGATCCTCTGCCTTCCCTTCCTCCTCCCTGAAGTCCTGCCAGTCCATGACACTTGGTTGTCCGAGCAAGCAGAATCCATATTTGCTCCAGCAAATCATACTTTGCCTCAAAATAGGAAAGGAGGGAAGGGCCATATCTCAGTGGTGAATCTTCTACTTCATGGCAGGTTCAATACCATGTTCAATCCCTGACATCCCAAATTAGGATTGAGAATGTACCCTGTCTAAAATTCTGGAGAGGCACCATAAATCAGCATAGATTATACTGAGCTAAGTGGATGCCGCAGTGTAAGGGAGCTTCCTATACAGTGGTACCTCGGATTAAGAATTTAATTAACTTAATTCGTTCTGGAGTTCCATTCTTAACCTGAAACTGTTCTTAACCTGAGGTACCACTTTAGCTAATAGGGCCTCCCACTGCCGCCGCACGATTTCTGTTCTCATCCTGAAGCAAAGTTCTTAACCTGAAGTACTATTTCTGGGTTAGCGGAATCTGTAACCTGAAGTGTCTATAACCCAAGGTACCACTGTGTTTCTATGTAGGAATTGGTGTATGCAAGGAAAGAGAAAGGAAGGGGAGAAAATAGACACAAGATAACCTCTAAATGTTTTAAGTCATTCCATATAGAGAAGGTGCTTCATGCCTTTATTCGTTTCTGTTGCCCTTTTCCATAACCAAAATGGAGATAACTTCAGGTTAAGGGGAAAAGATATATGTACCCAGTCACTTATGTCAACGATCTTTATTTTATTTTACCACAAGTACACAGATAGGTGGGACGCAGGTGTCGCTGTGGGTTAAAGCCTCAGCGCCTAGGGCTTGCCGATCGAAAGGTCGGCGGTTCGAATCCCTGCGGCGGGGTGCGCTCCCGCTGCTCGGTCCCAGCGCCTGCCAACCTAGCAGTTCGAAAGCACCTCCGGGTGCAAGTAGATAAATAGGGACCGCTTACCAGCGGGAAGGTAAACGGCGTTTCCGTGTGCGGCTCTGGCTCTGGCTCTGGCTCTGGCTCTGGCCAGAGCAGCGATGTCACGCTGGCCACGTGACCCGGAAGTGTCTCCGGACAGCGCTGGCCCCTGGCCTCTTAAGTGAGATGGGCGCACAACCCCAGAGTCTGTCAAGACTGGCCCGTACGGGCAGGGGTACCTTTACCTTTACCTTTACACAGATAGGTATGTTGATATGTAAGCTTATACCTGTTCTCTCTTGGTTTATCTCACATTTCTGCAGCTGTTTGTTTGCATCCCCAGTTCCAATATGAAAGCTGAGCTTTCCGTAGCTATAACAGTTCCTCTTAAAAGTGATTTATAGCATCCAGTCAAAGAGACTTTGGTGCAAGAATATTTCAAAGTAATCAAGCTGGCATATTTTATAGCCAGAGGTCTTGACATTTGCAAACAGCCAAATGTGTCCAGTATATTAATGACCAAATACGTGTAAATTAGCTCTCCAAGTTTTGATGTCCTATGTTTTCCTTATGAATTCAAAATATGATTCAAGATTAAATGTGCAGCAGAAGCAAGTGCACGGCATTATTTTGCCCATATAAAATACTAACAAAATCCTACCAAAGTCTCTAGACCATCTGATGTTTTATGGCAGTATGTGACTCTCACTCAAAAGACACTTATGCTAGATCTTCTGTCCAAAACAACTTGCTCTGTTTGGGTCTTACTCAGATGTGTGCATAGGTATCTTGTGATCCAGCAGGCATCCTTCAGCTGTTATCTCACAACCTAGCCCTAAATGCAAGTCACAGAACATTGGTTTGAAATGATTTAATTCCAAATAAAGCGTACAGATTCAGAGAGCAAATGACACATGACTAAATATAATAGTCTCCTTTCCTTCTGTACCCTTGACATCCATGGAAAATAACTCACTGTTATGCTTTTTCCATGCACATGTTTTGGAATAAATAACATGTACCTTAAAACATGAAATTGGATAAAGAAATTCCTGTGTTCATGTTCCTTCATTCCCTTCCTTGCCTGTTTATAAACAGGCATTCCCATCTATTGTAACCAAGTTCTCCTTGTTAATTTAAACAGCTCCAAGCTTACTGTTTTATGATTATTATAAGTATCATATTATTTTCAGAACAGCATCAGATGATTATAGAGCAGTATGCATTAATACATAAAAGTGAATACCATACATTTTACATCATAAAACATGCTAAGCAACAGACATCACAATGAATTCTGAATAGCCCATATGACATCAAGCTCTTTCCAAAGCTGGAATGCATCAACACACTTGGGGAAAGTGACAAAAGGAAACTGTTTGTATGTCCAATAGATGGGAGTTTCATTTATTGAGATGCCATGATGGTGAATGTCCTGCTGCATTCCATTGTGTACCAGGCAACACCTGTCACTGCTGCACCTACAGGGTCCCCCCAGCTAATCTTAAAGGCTGCAATGGGAATCATAGAATCACAGAATCAGAGTTGGAAGAGACCACAAGGGCCATCGAGTCCAACCCCCTGCCAAGCAGGAAACACCATCAGAGCACTCCTGACATATGGTTGTCAAGCCTCTGCTTAAAGACCTCCAAAGAAGGAGACTCCACCACACTCCTTGGCAGCAAATCCCACTGTCGAACAGCTCTTACTGTCAGGAGGTTCTTCCTAATGTTTAGGTGGAAATTACTGGGAGTTACTGGGAAAGGTGATCTATCAAGGGTCTTGCTCCTGACCATTTGGGGCTTTATTCACTACTCCCTTCAATAGAATTTCAAGACATAATAGATTCAATTCTTCCGATACCTGCAATGATGTTTGTCTAGAAATGAATTCCCACCTGACCTGCGCTGTGAGTGCTGAGCTGGTTGAAGGTGCAAAGGCAGCATAACTTCCAATTCTGTCATATTGCCTTTGGGGTATGTCACAGTCTTCCTATGTCACTGAAGGGCTGGCGACTGCTAATAAAGCATTCTCAGAAGAATTACTGCTGAGGACTGGTCTTATGAAATGTGCTCTTCTTGCCTGCATACAAAATTTAGAACACATTATGATGATACAGTGTAAAGTGTTTCATTTAGGATCTTGAGTTTGACTGTATATTCTTATTCCCTGCTCTTTCTCTTCCTCAGGTTCTTTTGTTCTTTCCAAGGTTCTTATCTTCATTTCTCACACTGCATGCTTCTTTGAGAAGGGACCTGTTGGTCTTCTCCTTTGTCAAGCACAAAACATGTGTCAGTATGCTGAAGGGATGTAAAAAACAAGTTTCTCAGACTTTAGTGCTTAAGAACTAACTAGCTGAAGTCCCATTTAAACTTTTGGGGCTATATCCCATTGAGCTTGCTCCCAAGCAAACATGGCTTGACTGGAGCTGCATAGCAGTTCAATAGTGACTAGGAAGTTCTTCATGTTGACAATATTCCTGAAAATTTAGCATCACATGTTACTTATGGACTTAAGCAATGTCATGCTTAAAGATCCGTGGGTACCAACTGCATCTCCAGTAGCTAGACAGCAACCTCGCCACTAAGTGACAATGCTATGCATTTCTTTATACTAATGATGGTTGAGCTCACCCCAGTTTATGAGTGATTGGGTTGGATTGCTTTGAAGTGCCCTCCCCAGCAAAACCTGCAAGGGACCCTCTTGCCCAAAGAATGCTCTGTAAATAGAGAGCTTTTGCTCCCTGGACCAGTTTTTCTGGGGATAGCCCTTCAAAGCCGCTTTCCAAACAATGCAACAGAGAATTTCACATTTGCTTTGCCTGGGGGCAATGTCTGCAGACATCTGGGGGTGAAGAAAGTGACGTGTAGTTCTTTAGAATTACAAGTAATGCACAGCCCTAAAGCCACTCGTTCCATGTACTGGATTGAATTACATTCAACAGATGATAAATGATCACATAGGCAATGAAAAACCTGAAACAGGATTGGCACATATCAAGAAGTCCAACTCCAAATAAGCTAATGTGTTTGCCTATAGAACACTACAGAGATGCTGTGGTCTGAAATTGAGGCCTCCATAAGGTCCCTCAGGAAAAGTGATATTTTAGACTAAAGATGAGTGATATGAAATGAGGGCTATCTGATAAACAAAATGAAACAAGGACAGAGCAAAAAGAAAACAACATTTTACCTTTTTTCTACTACAGAAAAACAAGCTGAACGGTTTAATCTTCGAAGTATAAAAGGATACTCTGTTTCTCACAGAATTGCGGGGGAAATGGAACCATTTGGCACTGTCAGAAAGATTCACATGCATTTGCACTGCTCTCTTCTGGGAAAAGAGTCCTCTTCGGCAAGCGACGTGCTGCCTCCCAGGCAAATGCTTTGCAGCTATGCCTAAAGTGACCTATGACTCAAAACAGACCTTTAATGGTAGCAGGGAGAAGTTCTTCTTCACTGCAAATGTTCGGACTGGCAAACTAAGTCAGGAGTTATTTTATCCTGATTATTCTTACCCCCATTTCTTTAAAGAGAGTGTTCTGTAGAAAGTTTCTACTTACAGTGAAGTGATTATTCTTTCCAATCAGGCCAAGAAAAATGTCAAAGGTTCAGAGGCTCAGGACCAGCTTTTTGTATTCTGGCACTACTTTTTGAATAGAGGAAGGTGCTTCAAACAAAAAGAAAACCCTTGGCTGAAAAAGAAAAGAGATTAAATAAAAACAGGGGTCAGGTGGAAGCAAACTTACAGCAAAAGAGCAGACCTAGAACTTTTATAAAACATTCCCCAGGCATCTCTATTAGTCTGAATCCCCACTGGTCAGAATCCGATTGCTGAGAATCATAAAATAGAAACAGGAATTCAGGAACTATGCTGCCATACCCAATCATTCAACAATCATACTCCCCTTGCACCCACAACAGCATTCCATCCACTCAACTCTCACTTCAGTAAAACACTCAAGCATTTATTAACCAATAATCATGTGGAGATAGATGTGTCCACTGAATAAGAACAATCCAACAATAGGCAAAAAGCCAAAAAACCTGACACTCATTTTCACCCCATCTCTCATCTGAAGTGATACAAACAAAGACCCTCTTCCCCATCACTCACCTGTAGAGAATTGTCCTTCCCTGCCAACAGACTCTGACTTTGTGGGGGGTTGGATACAGCCACCAGTAGACCTGATGCTTAGTACCTTCCAATCAATCAATCAATCAATCAATCAGTTTCCACTGAAGAACAATAACGCCCCAAGAACATCAAAAGTGGACAGCTCCTTGAATCTACACACCATTTGGCTGGGCATCTTGTCATTAAGATGCCAATCACAGCGATAACTTCTTCCATGCAGCTCTTTGTGAGCTTCTGCTGACTTTATGAATATTGCCCTACATGTATTAAGAGGGTTTGTGTGAAGAATCCACTATGCAGAAGCTGTTTATGGCTACTTGTATGTCATGGAGGTCTTGTGCCGATTCTCCAAAAAGCTATCAACGTCTGCTAGCTATGATGGCTGAGTACCAATTTCAGCATCTGAGGCCGTATACCTCTGAACATTAGTTGCTGGGAATCACAAGTGGTGAGAATGGTATTGATTTTGTGTCCTGCATACAGGACACATGGGCATCTGCCTGGTCAACGTGAGAAGAGGATACTGGACTAGATAGGCCTTTGGGGGGGTTACACACACACACACACACACACACACACACACATTCTTATGCATACATTATGATGCTAGCTAATCTGTAGTTAGATGATCTATACTTCACTAATGAAGAAAGGGGCTTTTAGTGTTGTGACGAACATTGTCAAGGAAGGAATTCAATGTTGCTCTAAGGCAATTGCTCCATCAGGAAAACCACTTTGTCTTGCCATATGGAGTGATTCCCCACCACCACCTTCCATGTGCTGTTCTAGGACATCTCCCTACCACCCGCCCTAAAAAAAATCCAGGAGCATAGGGAAGCCCAGTCCTTTTTTTTTTTTCCATGAGTTACTCAAGGGTACACAGTACCAGCACCTCTTTTTGTTGTTGATGAAAGGTGTGGCACTTACCGTAACAACTTTATGGTGAGTACTGGCACCTATTTTTCAAGGGAAAAAAGCACTGGGAAGCCCCATTGCATAAGCAATGTTCTGGGCTTCCACCAATGGGACTCATTAGTGGAGTCCCATGCTAGCACGTTTTCCTATGGAGAAACATTTGAATCCTGATCAGATTATGAGCATCCATGCATATGCCTAGATTTTCATTATTCTACAAAGAATTCATTGGGGGGTAGGAAAGGTAACAGCTACATCCTACACTTATTTATACCACTTTAATAGCCATAGCTATAGGGATGCGGGTGGCGCTGTGGATTAAACCACAGAGCCTAGGACTTGCCAATCAGAAGGTCGGCGGTTCGAATCCCCGCGACGGGGTGAGCTCCCGTTGCTCGGACCCTTCTCCTGCCAACCTAGCAGTTCGAAAGGACGTCAAAGTGCAAGTAGATAAATAGGTACCGCTCCAGCGGGAAGGTAAACGGCGTTTCCGTGCACTGCTCTGGTTCACCAAAAGCGGCTTAGTCATGCTGGCCACATGACCCAGAAGCTGTACGCTTTAAACATGTCAGACAGCAAAACTGAACATTCCAAAGTACGGCCAAGAAAGCGAGATGAGCACTACAACCCCAGAGTCGGTCACGACTGGACCTAATGGTCAGGGGTCCCTTTACCGTTACCTTTAATAGCCATAGCTTCCCTGAAAGAAAACTGTAGTTTGTTAAGAGTACTGAAAGTTGTTACAAGACCCACCCCACACATAGCTACAATTCTTAGCACCCTTAACAAACTACACTTCCTAGGATACTTGCTCTAGTGGACACCATGACTGTTAAAGCGCTTAAAATGTTTGGTGTGGATTTGACCAAAAAGACTTGGAGGGTGCATGATATTTTCTTTTTTAATCAGGTACCTCAGACACTCAAGCAATGAGGCTACAGTGAAGCCCCAAGGTCAACCTTAAAGTGAGTCATTATTTTATAGGAACTTTATAATGTCCCACTTACATTTAAGAGTTGATAAAAACTTTTGTGAACCCTTTAACCATTTTGGAAGTATCACTGAGTTTCTTAAGCTCTTCTTGCCGGTTCTGAAACTCACACATTGATTTTCTTAAGATTGTCCTCAAATAAAGCACAGAAAATAGGTCCATGTCTGAAATTCATGTTCCTGCCAGACACAGTTCTTATGATATGTTGCAACAATACATCAGAGAAAAGGAGCCCTGTTGATCTATTGCTGCGCTACAGTGCACCCATAGAGAAGAAGGAGCAAGCAGAAGCTCCAGCTTTGAAAAACTGACCCTGCTTTTCAAAAGTTGTCTGCTGCTGGCAAAGGACTTTTACTCGCCCTTCCTTCCAAACTTCTCATTTAAACATGTCAGACAGCAAAACTGAACATTCCAAAGTACAGCCTTTGCAGGTAATTTTTTTTAACTGCAGGTTTGTTTTTGTTTTCTGCTACTTGGAAAGCATCCAGAAGTTCTTCCTAAGTGCTGTAAAACCAATCCCTTAGTTGCAAAGTGTATGAGGTTGGTATAAATCCATTTAATGGACACACTCTCAATCTGAAAATAGGACAAATGCTTAGGAAATGGTGGAGGGTGAATATAACCGAGAAGAACATGCTACCATAAAAGAGCACGCAGGAGGAGAAAATGGAGCTCTTTGGTTGGATATTTTGCTTGAAATCAGAAAGAACAACCTTTTACAATTTCGTTTCCCTGAAGAATCCTTCCTGTTTCAAACCAGCATCTTAGAGATTAAATTTAATTAACTTTGTTTCAGTTGAAACAAAAGATGACCCAGACTTTGTAATTAGCAGTCCATGTCCCACATTAGTGAACTGCCCAATGGCAAATAATGTATCTCCCCTCCACCCCAGTTTCTTTCTTTCTTTCTTTCTTTCTTTCTTTCTTTCTCTATCATCTATCTATCTATCTGGCATTTGCAGTCCAAAGAACTTCAGTTGTGTGACCTATAAATGTAATTGCACCATTGCTTCCTGGGTCATCTTACTTTTCCTTCCTTCTTAACATTTTCTTTGATTTAAGCATGCAGTGAAGATGGCTCATTTAGTACATCTGCCTTGGCTTCCTAGTAAATCCTCCATATGGCCCCTAATTCATATTTTTTGGAATCTTTCGCAGTCCATAAAGCACATGCTCCTTCTTCTTCTCTTTAGCTAGACATAAAAGGGTAAAGAAAGACTGCAATAATTCCTTGAAATATAAAGTTAAACAAATAGATAGCAGCTAGGAATAAATGTCGTGACTTACTTGCAGCGGGTTCTTCTCATTTCTCTTTTGAAGTTCATGCTAGAGCCTCCCTTCCAAGGTCTCCCCTGCTGAGAGAGTATGAAATGCCTAACATGTTGATCAGGTTCAGATCAAAAGACAGGGAAAGGGACTCTAACTTTGACTCTCAATTACTTCAGTGCACAAAGTTCCATTTGCGTTAGGAAAAGGTATTTCTACTGAAATAGGGCATCTTTGAAAACTGTTTTTGTTTAAGGAAGCACATTTTTTTTCAAAAACATAAAGGGGTTTATACCACTTTCTTGTTGCCTTTAAACTCCTTGGGTCCTGAATGTATATAGTACTATACTATGCGCCCTTCAAGATGGGTCCCTATGTTGTTTTTATCTGCCCTCTGCATAAGAGATCATTTGTCCTCACTTGCCTTACCTTGGTTACATTTTCCCTGTCTTGACCTAACATTTCATGTTGTGACATGGGTTTTTCCTTCCTTGTCCAGGCTTTGCCTCCTCAATCTGACCTTCCCTACTGTGACTTAAACTGTGTTTACCTTGACCAGATTTTACCTGCCTTGATGTGATTAGACACTACTGATTCTCTTCGAACTAGATAGCTAACAAGTGTAACCACAGCAACAGTGGTGGACCTTGGCATAACAAATTTCAGTGGCACCCTGTGCGACGCTAAAATCCAGTGCCCCCTTGCCTCACCTTTCATTGGACATAACAGTAGTGGCATCCACTGTGGTGCCTCAAAAGCTTCATATCCAGTTCAACTGCACCGGTCTCGCTCCCCTAGAGCTGCATTTGATAGCAAATTCACCTTCTTCCTACACCACTGGGAAGACAACTGGTACAACCATAGTGATATATGATAGTGCCTTGAAAATGAGCATATAAACACTGTGGGACCCGACGAAGAACATAGGAAAATGTGCATGTAGTGTACCCCCTCTTTCTTCCACTTTATATGACAATGAACACATAATATATTCATTATTGTCACACTGTAAGTTTATCTCTGAATGTTGACACGGCCTGTCCAAATATGTGACTTCCAGTATTTCAAATGCAAGAATGATTTGAAAAATTAAAGGCAATAACTTGGGAGAAGCCAGCTTGTGGTGATGTATATCTACCCATCAGAGTTCAGTGGCTCTCCCCTGAATGGGGCAATTGTACCCCTGAAGGACCAGGTGCACTGCCTGGAAGTCATTTTGGACTCACAGCTGTCTATGGAGGCACAGGTTAATTCTGTGTTCAGGGCAGTTTCTGATTGAGGGGCTGGCATGGGTTGTGTTGCAGGGGTCACTGGGTGCATGCATGTTATCTTTTTGCTATTTTTGTATTTTCTGGTTTCTCTCCCCCCACCCCAGGTTTGAGGACACTTTGAATTTGGTGGCAATTCTGACAGCATAGCAGTGGTGTATTTACTTGAGCTCTTCACAACTAAAGAGACATTTAATTATACCACAAAACCAGCAGACTTTAATTTAACATCTGTTAGCTATGCGTCCATGCCAGTAACTATGTTTGGAAGTATTTGCCAAATATTTATTCAACAAGCTGCCTTGTAGAACCAAATAATTGATTTGGTAGATGCAAATTGATTTTAAATGTTTCTGAAATCTGATTACAAAATGAAAGTTAAAGAGGTTGTTATATACGGTAGTTAGATCATCCTTCAACATTCACCCTCCATGTCTTGGTTAAGTATAATTTAGAACAAGTGAGATTTGGCTTGTGCTTACTTTTGCATGTAAATATAAAGGGCATTTCCTGATCTGTCTAGCAGTTCTTGAGAGTCCATCTGGAAACTGCCATGAAATTACTGGAGGTTCTACAAAGTATCAAGCCATACTGTTGTTCAATTTGCACTTATCTCAATAGTGCCGCACATGTCTCTTTTGTTTCTTCAATTTGGGTGATGTCCAACCAAGTCATATGCAATAGACTAACTGAAATGAAAGCTGATTAATGTTGGCTATTACCCATAGTCTGTTTACTTGATGTACTTACAGACTAGAAGAAATGAACCTCCAGACCATGGATCTATATAGATTCAACAAGGATCCCAAACGGTCAAGGTGACCACTTACTCCACTCCCATGTCCCCTGCACCTGACATCATATGTGACGTCAGCCATGAGACAGGTAAGGACACTGATCCAGAGGAACAACTTGGATCTCAAAGTGAGCTCATTGTTTCTTTGAAAGTGGGGCTCACTGACAGTGCCAGTCAGTGCCTTGAAGTTCTAGAGTAAATTGGATTCTACAGTGTTTCAGGGATTGGTTGTTTCAGGCTCTCGATGACAAAATTACTGTAGGGATGCCTGACCCATGAAATAAACATTTACTGAGTAAAAAGGAATTCCTGCCCTCAAACCAAGTACCACATTTTAAAGGTGCTTTAAAAGTAAAAGCCATATTCCATGCTTAGGAACAGAAGGAGGCTTTTTAAGCAGACCGACCTATTACCAGTTTTGATGTATGATTCCTGCCACTATAATTTATGAACCAAGTAGGGAAGCCTGGCAATGAGTATTCCTCCTATTGCATTATTTCAGGCCCTTATGAGTTCCTTTGATTAAGCTGGGAACCGTCAGTCAGAAATGGTTATGTGATATGTACATTGTTATTTATTGATTCATATATTGCATTTCTCTAATTCCATACAATAAATCCCACTGGTGTTATTTACTGAATGTTTGCTGAGTCCCATCAGCAAGCTTGATGTACTCCTGTGCAGAAACATGTGTAAAACTTTACATCTCAATTATTCTGCAAATTTACCAAATGCACATTATGTTTCCTTTAAGAGAAGGGGGATACGGAACAGATCTGAAACAAATATTCACTAATAAAAGCATGGGGAACCTGTGGCCCTCAAGACACTGGCAGTCAACACAGCATGGCCTATGGTCAGGGTTGATGAGAGCTGGAGTCTAGCAAAATATGGAGGGCCACAAGTTGCCAATTCTTACACTGATATTTGATATGAATTCTTGGATCCTCCTTTCAAGACATTCTTCTGTTTTCATGGCCCACCATAAGGTATTTTATTGTAAATGGGCATTTGGTAAACACATAGCAATATCTAGTATTTGGTTTTGGTATACGCAAATAATAAGGACTTTTTATTGACCAGGGTCTTTTCCATGCTGTTTTATCACATGTTGAAATTTTCATGGGCCTAGTATTAGTTATAAAACCTATTTTAAATTAAAATGACATAATCACTTATTTTGGTTCTCTTTGGTTATTTTTAATTTCCTGTGAGGTATTAGCTACACTGAAAACCCTTTGGGGTTGAACTGCATGTATAAACAAAGTATCTGATACATTCTAAACTATGCTTCATGGATCACAGAAACATCTACATTATTGATCCTTGAACCATCAGCTCATGTTTGATACTCATTGGTAGGGTATTTTTGATCCAGTAGGATAGAAAAGATTATATAGAATGCTTAAAAAGTATACTCATGCATGCAGGTGCGCATGCATGTGTGGTATGCACATGCATACATGAGTATACAGTGGTACCTCAGGTTAAGTACTTAATTCATTCCAGAAGTCTGTACTTAACCTGAAACTGTTCTTAACCTGAAGCACCACTTTAGCTAATGGGGCCTCCCACTGCCGCCGTGCCGCTAAAGCACGATTTCTGTTCTCATCCTGAAGCAAAGTTCTTAACCTGAAGCACTATTTCTGGGTTAGCGGAGCCTGTAACCTGAAGCGTATGTAACCTGAAGCGTATGTAACCCGAGGTACCACTGTACTTTTCAATCATTTTGGGAGTATGTATAATGTTTCTCTCCTACTGCTGGGTAGGTTGGCGCATCAGCTGCTTTAGAATGCTGTAGCCCTGTGTGCATAGACAGGCTACACAAATAAGACCCACCCCACAGTTCTCTCTCATCCAGTTAGCAGTCTACCCAGAGCAAGGATGTCCATTGCAAGACAAATGGACACCTGACCATGTGATTGAATTAATTCCACTGATATGTCCTATAGTGTAGGGTCATACCAGGAGGAATTGGTTCTCATGCCAATGGGCATGTCTGCAAGGGGGACAGGGGGTCACAGAGATGATAGTTTCACTTCCCTCCAATTGTTCTTGCCTCTCATGTGAACAAAGTCAAACCAAAACAGTTTGTGAGCAGAGTCAGCTGAAGATATTTAGCTGCCTGAAGTGAAAGATTAGATGGTAATCCACACCCCTATTCCATGGGCAGAAACCAACTGGCAGCTGGATCTTACTTTGACACTAGGGAAAGGACATCCTCCTCCACTATGCCCAAGGGCACCAAGTTACTTTATGGCAGTGGTAACCAATGTTGTGTCCTCAAGATGTTGCTGGAACTTATCTCCCTATCATGCCCAAGCAGCAAAGCTCAGAGATGATGGGAGTTGGTGGCAGTATGATAGGGGCAATACTGGCTCATATACAAAATGTATGGGCCAAAGATACCATAATCAGCCACTAAGTAAATCCAGCCAACCAACCCTGAACTCCCCACTCAAGAGAACATATTGTCACCCCAGACCTATCAGCTAGTAGAAACAAAGAAGATAGAAGAAGAAAGGGGGGGCAGAAGACAACTTGGATTTCCCAATGCAAGCATCACAGTGGTGCTATCCATCTATCATCTATCTATCTATCTATCTATCTATCTATCTATCTATCTATCGTCTATCTATCTATCTATCTATCTATCATCTATCTATCATCTATCATCTATCTATCTCTATCATCTATCTATATCTATCTATCATCTATCTATCTATCATCTCTCTCTCTCATTTATCTATCTCTCTCTCTCTCATTTATCTATCTATCATCTAGCTATCTGTCTATCATCTATCTATCTATCCATTATCTATCTATATCTATCTATCATCTATCTATCTATCTATCATCTATCTATCTATCTATCTATCTATCTATCTATCATCTATCTATCTATCTATCTATCTATCTATCATCTATCTATCATCTATCTATCTATCTATCTATCTATCTATCTATCTCTATCATCTATCTACCTATAATCTCTCTCTCTCATCTATCATCTATCTATCTATCATCTATCTATGTATCTGTCATCAGAAATGGCCCTCCCCCCCAAAAAAAAAAAAACTCTACAGAGTATGGAAGGCATCAGTGTGTTTCATTTATCAAAGGGAAAGAAATAATATGCCAAATGGAAAGAATGCATGCTTTCTAAAAACAACATCACCCACAACTATAGTGAATAGCATTCATCAAATATACTGCAAGCTTCCACAGCACTACTCATAAACAAAGGAAAGATGAAGAATTCTAAAACCTTTTCAACAATCTTTTGGAATTATTCATGAACAAAAGCATTTTCAGGGAGAAAACATTAACAAGCTTTTTAAAGGTAGTTTTATTCAAGTCACCTGCCATGCAGATGTAGCCTACATACACAAGAGAGTTATCAGCAAACCTGGGATGTCTACAGGAGTATAAAAAACCAAGGGGGGGGGGCTAATGAGAAAGGGAATCTCCCTATATAGTCCAGTAAGGACTAATGACCACAGAATGCTGACTGACTGAAAAGAAGAAAACAGAGAGGAGGGTGGGGCTCAAAAAGGAAGATGGCAACAAATAGAAGAAGAAGAAGAAGAAGAAGAAGAAGAAGAAGAAGAAGAAGAGTAGGAGTAGTAGTAGTAGTAGTAGTAGTTTGGATTTGATATCCCGCTTTATCACTACCCGAAGGGGTCTCAAAGCGGCTAACATTCTCCTTTCCCTTCCTCCCCCACAACAAACACTCTGGGAGGTGAGTGGGGCTGAGACACTTCAGAGAAGTGTGACTAGCCCAAGATCACCCAACAGCTGCATGTGGAGGAGCAGAGACGTGAACCCAGTTCCCCAGATTACGAATCTACTGCTCCTAACCACTACACCACACTGGTGGTGTATACATGGGTATAAAAGAGTAGACTGAAAAATCAAATTGTCCCTGTAGCTTTTCGGTGGGAACAAGGAAACAGCCTATTTTTAAATACTGTTCCCAGAAAATAGAATTAAAATTTCCCATTAAAATCAGTGGAAAATCAAAGACACTCTACTCCCCCTGCCAAAAAAGGAAGTCCAAAATAGCCATCAAAAGTAGCCAAACGTAGACTGAGCATGCTTCTTGGGCATGGAGCTGATAGGAGCAAGTGGCAGTGAGCCCTGAATATTTTGTATGTACCATTACCAATCTCAGCTCTCTGGGGTACCAGTTGGTAAAACATCATCACCTACACACTAGATGGAGAAATATCTTCATAGGAAGCACAACTGTAGAAGTGGCAAATACCTTTATGACCACCATCATCACCACACACAAACACATATACACCACCAATGAAGCAGTTCTCTCCAAATCAGCCCAATGAGGACTGAACCACCCTGCTTGGTGTTTGGGGAGGTAAGCCAGTGGGATGGGAAACAGAATGGAGCGTCAGTAACCCTGAATGTCCATACCATTATCTAGAAAGTGACAGACCATCACTCAGGCACATAAAAGTTCTTTGGCTATCCTGGCTACCATGCAAATGGTATCTGGCATTTTGTTTAAAAGAAGCAAGATGGATTTCTGAAGTCTTTTTATTCTTCCTTGCAATCTTGCAAATAAATACTCAACACATTTTCAATAATCATGTTCTGCATTCTCTGAAGATGGCTGGTAGTTACCTTGTGATCATTAAATTCTTTTCAAATTTTAATCTTTTCTTCACAGCTTCAAGAAACAGTAGATAACTCCTACAGTAGGTTAGTAAATATTTACCATACAAATGAAAGGAAGGTTTTTTTAAGATACTGTATGCCTTTTTAGTTATTCCATCTGGGTTTGGGTTTTTTAGGGTTGAGGTTTCATTTTATTTTTGTTTTGTATTCTTACTTACTTTCTATGTTACGCAGTTCTTTTTAAGGAATGCAAAAATAACAAGACAGATGAGAAAAACTAGTTGTTAGGAAAAGTTAAAAACAGAACAGCAGGGTAGATGCAGAAAGAAAATATTAATACAAATATTTATCATAGACTTTAAGCTTTCAATAGGAAAACTTGCAGCCGGATCCTATTTTACTTAGAAGCAAGACCCAACCAAGTTAAATTTGGCTGACTCTCAAGGGAGGGTGTGCCGCTTTGCAGGCAAACCTGGGCTGTTTTATTTCTCCAAACAACAGCAGAAAGAGAAGACAACCACAGGATTGATTTGAAGTTCACCCATTTTATCCTCACAACCACCTGTGAGTTAGGCTTGGATAAGGAGTCACCCAGTGAGCAACATGGCTGACAAGGCATTTGAAACCAAGGTGGAATCTACACACATATAAAAAAACGCTGTGAAAAATGCTTCTTTTAAAAAATGTTTTGAAAAATACATTGAATTTTGCATAGCTCACTGTCACCATCTAGTGTCACATGTGTATATTGCACTTTACAAAACATTTAAAACATTTTATTTACAGCTGTGTAGCTGAATCCCAAGTCTCTATGGTAGCAGCCTAGCATTCTGATGACCACACCATCTGGCTAATATGTGGAAGTATGTACCTGACTGCTTATGCTTCCTGAACTTAAATGGCTGTATGGGAGGTGTTTACCTCATGATCTCATTATCCGGTCTTTGACTGAAGCATGAGCATTCAGGCTGGCTAATAAGTGCAGACCACTGGTGAGATTATTAGTGAAATGAAGAAAGAACATTCACAAACATCCCCTCAAAGTAAGATAAGTGTGGCAATCTAGTCATGAGAATTTCTCCAACATTTCTCTTCCCTTTGATTATTTAACTTTCTTTCCTCATTAACTGATGGGAAATGGGGGGCGGGATTTTTTTTTTTTAGTACAAGAATAATAGCAGCTGGTGTCTGGTCTCTGATCTCTGACGTGGCTGAATTTGGTGCTGACTGGAAGTTTGTAGTCCATTGGGTAGATGGCTCCTACTTGGAGGTTCTGAAAACTGCATGGTCTCTAGTTCTTAAGTTCCTCTTGAAAATCGTCTGCTTGTACTTCCATATCCCAGTTCAAATGTCAAGACTCACAGATATTACACCCATGTTTGAGATGACCTGCAGAGCACAGATACCCTGCAGGTCAGTTCTGTAGGGGGTGACAATACAGTCCAAGTATGGCAAAAGTGGTTTCCTGCATTCCCCGGGGCGGGGGGGGAACCTCCTATGCCTATGATGACATGAAAAGGCAAAACAGAGAGAATGAGATCAAAGATCACCATGCAGGTAAATGGTACTGACTTGCATTGCCCTTAGGGTGATCTTAGAGTACAAGAACACACGTAGGCAGAATGAACTCAGAAAGCTAGAGAGAAAATGGAGCACTGCAAAGGGTCAGAGAACTTTGCTACTAAGAAAAGAAAAGAAAAGAAAAGAAAAGAAAAGAAAAGAAAAGAAAAGAAAAGAAAAGAAACTACCTCTTTTTTTAAAAAAAAAAGATTCATCATGGAAGAATATTTTTACTTTCCACCTCTATATTCTATTCACCCCCACCCCAGTGGTTGAAATACTGGCCCAGTACTGGATTAAATACTCTAACTTCAAATCCCTGCTTGTTTTGACTCTTACACTGTGATAACTGAGCACATTTAAGGCTAATTCCTGTTGGAACCAAATTATGTAAAAGTAAAAATTATGTGTGTTATCAGAAAGAGGCCCACAACATACAGTAAAAAGAAATGGTTAATTATCCCAAGGTACTGTTTAGAGATGGGGGGAAATGCGATATCAGTTCTCTACTAGAACATCACACAGTCCTACTACTGGGAAGCAAGATAAGTATGTGATCACTCAAAAAGGTTTAGTAGTGCAATAACCATACATTTGCACTACAGCCCTGGGGATGATATAAAAATTCAAGGAAGAATATTCAGCTTCTTATAGAAATGATGTTAGCATATAAAACCATGCTCGATTTGAATGACTTTTTCTCAGGTACTAAAATAAATTAAAGGAGCTGCCTTGAACCAATGGCTTATGCTTCACACTTTATTGAGTTGGAAACCTACAATTCATTCCTGCAAACGTGAATAGCGGATGGCTTATTTGAGCATCATTGTTCCTGTGGTGGTGCACATGGGAAGGAACTGCCAAGCAATTCTTCTTCTTTGACATACACAGGCTTCCATGTGGCATCTTGCTGGAACAAGCCAATGGCCCATCTAGTCCAGAATCCTGTTCTCACAGTGGCCATCCAGATGCCTGTGGGAGACCCTCAAATAGGACACAAGCACAAGAGCATTCTCCCTTCCTGCAGTTTCCAGCAACTGGCATTCAGGTGCTATTGCCTTTGACCCTGGATGTAGAGTATATAGCCATTGTGGCCAGAATTTGTCTAATCCTCCTTTAAAGCCATCCAAACTGGTGGCCATCACTGCGTCCTGTATGAAGGAGTTCCATTAGGTTAACTATACACTTGTTGTTTAGTCATTTAGTTGCATCCGACTCTTTGTGACCCCATGGACCAGAGCACACCAGGCCCTCCTGTCCTCCACTGTCTCCCGCAGTTTGGTCAAACTCATGCTGGTAGCTTCAAGAACACTGTCCAACTATCTTGTCCTCTGTCGTCCCCTTCTCCTTGTGCCCTCCATCTTTCCCAACATCAGGGTCTTTTCCAGGAAGTCTTCTCTTCTCATGAGGTGGCCAAAGTATTGGAGCCTCAGCTTCAGGATCTGTCCTTCCAGTGAGCACTCAGGGCTGATTTCCTTCAGAATGGAGAGGTTTGATCTTGCAGTCCATGGGACTCTCAAGAGTCTCCTCCAGCACCATAACTCAAAAGCATCAATTCTTCAGCGATCAGCCTTCTTTATGGTCCAGCTCTTACTTCCATACATCACTGAACTATACACTTACAGGGAACTATTATAGGGAGGGAACGCAGACTGAAACCTATGGAAGACTTAAGGAGTCAAGTCATGGATTGGTTACAATACCACCAGTTACATGAGATGTTTAAGTCAGATTTTAAAATTGGATTTTTGGACCAAAGCTCACAATTTGAAAGAGAATTATTACAGAACAAGGATAAACATTTGTTTAAAATTTATAATTTTCTATTGGAATGGGAAGCAAAAGATGAGCTTGTTAAAGCTTCAGTGACACACTGGGCAATAGATGTAGGACATAGTATAGACTTAAACCTTTGGGAGAAACTTTGGAAGTATGATTTGAAATTAACTGCATGTTTTTCACCGAAAGACAATTATATGAAAATGATTAATCGATGGTATCTAACTCCAAGTAGGTTGGCCAAGATGTATAAATCAGAATCTGATGTGTTGGAAATGTAAATAAATTGAAGGTATTTTTTTTCATGTGTGGTGGACATGTAAAAAGGTAAAAGAATATTGGAAAATTATTTATAATAAGGTAAAAAAAATGTTTAAAATAACTCCCTGCCCCCCCCCAAAAAAAACCAAAGAGTCCTTTTTGTTCAGAATAATCTGGACAGAAATTCCCAGATATCAGAAAAAAATATTTATGTATGCTACTACGGCAGCTCAAGTTTTGTTAGCCCCAAACTGGAAAGTGAGAGAGGTCCCAGGTAAAGAGGACTGGAAACTTAAAATGTTAGACTATGCAGAACTTGCAGGTTTAATGTATAGAATAAGAGAGCAAGAAGAACATATATTTAAAGAAGAGTGGAAAACATCTAGTGACCATATGGAAAATAACTGCACACAGCTAAAAACGCTGGCAGCATAAAGATAAAATCAACAGTGCAATTATTGTTTGAGGGATGTAAAAATGGAGAACTGACAAAAATGGTTTTAGTAAAATATGCAGGAAAAGAAGATAAATAAAATGAACTGAGGAAGGAGAGGGAAGTCATTGGATATTCAATGGTATGTAAAATGTTTGTTTGGTTTGTATAATTGAAAATTCAATAAAAATTATTGTCAGAGCTGCCCGAGGTCCCAGCTCACAAAGGACCAACGCCAGTCCGTTGTTATATATAAAAGTCTTTATTGAAGTGCAGTTTCGATTTCAAAGCCGCGGCATGCAGCTCTACGTCTTAAACTCTAGACCTCTGAAGCTCCGTCTGAATCTCCTCCCCCCCAGACACCAGTTTAAGACTCTAGCCTTGTTCCACCTCTTCCTTTGCTCTTTCCTCCTCTGGGTCCGCCTGTCCGCTGGGGTCTTGCCCTTTCTAGACTCTTCTGACGCTGAGTTCCCTGAGTCTTCCCCCTCCCTCCGGCGGGCTTTAGGACCTGGTTCCCAATCCGGGTTTCCTGCTGTGCCGCGCGCCTGTACATTCGAACTTGGCGCGCGCGCCCAGCCGGCAACCTTCCTTCTGACCGTTACACTGCTCCTGTCACTGCTTCCCCCTTCGGAGAGGCTAGCTGGACCTGACTTCCCCTCCATTCCCTCACTCTGCGATAGAGGCGTGGCCAGCCCTGATTCATCGTCTCTCCCTGCTGGAGGAGAAGCTGGCCCTGATACATGGGACTCTTCCCCCCCACTACGCTCTGGTGGAGGAGCTGGTCCCGATCTCCCGCTGCTGCTTTGGGAGTCCCCGCTGGCCCCTTGCTTCTGGTGTGTCCCCCCTGGGACCCCCCTTGCCCTGGCCATAGGCGCCCCCCTCTGGGAATCTTCTGAATCGCTGGAGAAGCTCATGGAATCTCTCGGGCCACTTTCATACTCCTCTACGCTGCCCTCCGATTCTTCCCCTTCGCTCTCCATTTCCTCTCTCCCCTGTGCCTCTGCTCCTGAGCCCCTGACAATTATTATTTAAAAAATAGCTCCATAGTACAGGTTGTTGTGTTGCTCATGCAAAGGCTAGGAAGCCAGGCAACTAGGGAACTCCCTGCTCCCCCCATGTTTAGAAATGGCAAGATAAAAAAGTATTATTATTACTACTACTACTACTACTACTTTATACCCTGACCCCTTCACACACAAACATTTTCCTCATAAGGCAAGCTTATAGACAGTTTCAGTAGATTCTTGTCTACAGCCTTTTTGTATGTCTAAATCACTGACATGCCAGATAGTATTTCAGGAGTGCACATCAGTTTGTGCAACTCATACAGATACCGCCAAGACACCGTGCCTCAATTTAGAAATTGAGATTTGTCTAAATCCAACGCACCCCAGTAATAATTATGTCCCCAATGAGGTAGGACATATTGTGCAGCCTTGCAGTCAGATTCTCATTTATACAATCCTTCACACCAAAATGGGTGAATGTATCCAAACTGCATAAACCATAAACCCGAGAATGTTCTCAGTGATTGTGCCCTTTACCATAATACCTGGAAAAAACCCTTGTAGACAGGAAAATGCTTTATATTTCATGAATTGTAAGGGTTGTATATCTCAACAGCATTTATAAAATCAATGCAACGTAATTTCATAAGAGGGAAAGACAAGTGAAAAATACTGCCATATAAATCAAAACTATGAGAAATAAACATGTCACAGACATCCTGGACTGAAGGACAACTAGAATTAAAAACAAAATAATGGCTGAACACAAACCACAAAGTATTATACTCATGGGACAACTTAAGTAGGTAGGCATCTGTTAGATGCCAAATGTAGTAGCACAAATTTACAGAGGACAGTGTTGTGGCCCAGAAGGCCCTCAAGAAGTCAACCACCAAAATCTCCACCCTATTTGTGGGTGATGAAATTGAGTGGATGGTAGGGTGGGGAGAGGCATTTTTAGAATATTATTGGGGGGGGGATTGATTCACGTAAATATATGGTCCAACATATATATATATATATGGATATTATATGGATATATATATATATATAGTTATATATATATAGTTATATATATGTAGATATATATATATATATATATATATATATATATATATATATATATATATATAAAATGTCCAACAATATCTGGAGGACCAGGTTCTTGAGACTCTACCTGTAGTTCCCAAGGGCTTTGAGGTTGAAGGAGGGTCGTAATCACAAATTTTGAATGGAAAAATTACAAGCAGCTCCATTCAATCACACTTCAATTGCTTTCCCAAGCTAGTCATTAATGGTTTCTCCATCTTCTTTTTCTGGGAATCCCCTGAAGTGTGCCAAACATAGCCTAAACACCTGAACCAGAAACACTGCTTAAAACCCTATAAAATAACCAAATCTACACTCAAGAAATAACACTTTAAAACTTTTGGCTTCATAAAACAAACATCTCACCTGGTGTTCAATGTCTTGGAGTTAACATATAAAGCTTCTTGGCGATCACTCGTAGCCGAATAAGATTGTCTTCCATAAACACGGTTTTAACAATAAGTCTGTAAGTGACTGTGGAGGCCAATTCTGGATCCACATCTCCTTCCACAGTGGGGACATTGGTTTCTGGGCGGGAGTTGATCATGGTATGGATTTGCCAAGCGTGCCTTCCTCTTAGCATGTTTCTTCCTTGTGTCCTGAGTTTGGGTGTCTTCAAAGCCCATGACACCTTTGGTAAAGGCTGTTTTCCAATTGGAGCGCTCACAGGCCAGTGTTTCCCAGTTGTCAGTGTTTATACTACTTTTTTTTTAGATTTGCCTTGAGACAGTCTTTAAACCTCTTTTGTTGACCACCAGCATAGAGTAGTAGCTTTGGAAGACGATCATCAGGCATCCACACAACATGACCAACAAAGTTGATGTTGAAGAATCATTGCTTCAACACTGGTAATCTTTGCTTCTTCCAATACACTGATATTAGTTCACCTGTCTTCCCAAGTGATGTGTAAATTTTTTTTGGAGACACCATTGATGGAATCTTTCAAGGAGCTGGAGATGGCATTTATAAGTGGTCCATGTTTCACAAGCATATAATAAGGTTGGTAGTACAATAACTTTGTAAACAAGCATTTTGGTTTCCCTGTGAATGTCCTGGTCCTCAAACACTCTGCCATTCAATCAGGAGAAACCCGCACTCGCAGAGCTCAGGCGATGCTGGATTTTGGCATCAATGTTGGCCCTTGTGGAAGCTTCTGCAAAGATATTTAGGATGGTTTGGAGGTCATCCTCTGAGCGTGCACACACTACGTTGTCATCAGCATACCGTTCAATGTCTTGTAGTTAACATATAAAGCTTGTACAACCTAGAACCAGGTTATCTAGCAGATAACCTTCAATATATGCCAGGGCCATCACAGAGATAATCAAAGGGGAATTTTTCTGACCATGCCATGACTAGGGCTGGGCGATATCTCGTTTTCAACATTGTGATAGATCAGCAGCTAAATACTGTGAAATGCGATGCAGATATCACGATGCCTGGAATGTATCTCAACTGCTTTCTCCTTCCCACCTTAGCGGAGGAGGAAGCAGTCAAAATACATAGCCCAACCCTGCAGCTGAGCAAGCCCCCATACCGCTCTGGCTCATGTGAGCTGAAGGGGCATGGAGGCTTCCTTAAATGGCTGACCTGGGAGGCGGGAAGTTTGCTTATGTTATGTTGTCGCTCTTCACCCTGGACCCAACCCTTTTAGCACAGGCATTCTTGAGAATTGGGGGAATGGTTCCACCCCTTGGTAGTTTCAGCTGGTCACAATCTGGAAGCTCCTACAAGGAGACCCTTAGCACCAGCTTCAGGGGACACTGCTGCTCCTCAAGGTCCTCAATCTGTGGAGTGTCTGCTTCATCATCCAAGGACTGTTTCTGGTACCAAGTTGGGGCTAGGTGTGACATATATTTATGTTGCACAGCCATGGATAGAGGGCATTGGGGGGTGTATTAAATTTGAGATTTAACATTTCTAATGTCAGCTAAACAGTGAATGCTATGTTAACAGGAAACAAAGATTGTCACAAGACAGGGACAGATCCTAGGCATTAATGGCACATCTTAACAATGTCATCATTTTTCAAAGCTTTGCTTAAAGAAGAAATAATCCTTTCATAACACAGAAATAGATTATAAAAAGATTGATCTATGTCTTTTGATGAATAACAAACCAAACGAGGTGACACTACATATTTATCAAACCTTATCAGCCAACAAGAAAATATATCTGGCAGCTCAACTGTTTCAACTTCTAAGATAATATCTCCATGGAACACAATGTCGAAAAATACCATATGTCTGTCAGTGCCATTTGTATACAAGACTACAGCCACTGGGTGCAACCTGTCCTGAAAGGAAGCAATAGCACAGCTCCCAATGAGTTTCTGGATTTAGGTTTTCACAATGGATGAATTGTGGCTTATTATTTAATAATACATAGCACAGAAGCTTTTATTTTGATTTTGACAGTCTTGAGAAAGCCTAGGGCATCCTTGCTTTATTTAATGCAGGAAAGTTAAATACAGTAGTACCTTGGTTTAAGAACAGTTTAGTTTATGAAGATCTTGAATTAAGAACGCTGCAAACCCATAAGTAGGTGTTTTGGTTTGTGAACTTTGCCATGGAAGCAGAACATGTTCCACTTCCTGTTGAGTGTGTTCCATTTGTAAATTGAGTCCCCCGCTACTATGGGAAAGCACGCCTTGGTTTAAGAATGCTTTGGTTTAAGAACGGACTTCTGGAATGGATTAAGTTCATAAACAAAGGCGCCACTGTATATTGTTGCACACTACCCCAATCTTGGAATGATGCAAGATTCTAGGGATTCCAGGCGCTTACCCAGGGTTTGGTTTCCTCAGAATGAGGGACAACTGAGACTGGGTGTCTTTATGATATATGGTTTATTTACACATATATTCAACCTGAACCTATGATTCAGGGGCTCACAGCATTAATACCTCAAGAAGGTATTGCTACTCCCATGGCCACAGAACGACAACAAGGAGGCAGCCAGTCTAGCTTCTCTAGGAAGGGAGTTCCAAAGTCTGGGAGCAGCCACAGAGAAGTGCGTAGTTTTATGAACATTGCATAACTTGAAGGGAGTGCCAGAGTGTCAGATAAAGAGACTAGGTGAAGAAGAGGTTGATCATACCTGTGCAAGGACTACAATACTAACTATATTGTTTTGGGAATGTGTGCGAATGATTTTGGATACTTACCCTTCCCCATGTTTTCCACATGGATTTTTTTCTAATTCCCTTCTTATTCCTTGATCTCATTGGAAAGCGAGTTAATGTTTTTTACTGTTTCTGCAAATAATACAAACAATTTTAGTATATTATTTGTATTAATATATATTGTACTATTATAACCATATAGACCTACACACACACACACACATGCATATATATATTAATACTAATATAGCAGAAAAATAGTACTGGGTAGAATTTGTCTCTTTTTTACATTTATTTAAACATTTTAAAAATATACACATAACTAAACTATATGCACATGACGTATTTGTTTTGTTGTTTTGTTAATAATTATTTCCCATGTGCTTTACCAGTAATTTTATCAGGCACACAGCTTAAAATGCCTTTTAAATTAATTGTTCTATAATTTTTTCTAAATAATAAAACAATTTTACATATGATACATATAATATACATATTTCTATCAATTTGCATGTAATTAGACAATACACAAGCAACTCAGACCTAAGCAGATGCCTGATACAAGAATTGGTCCAATGTGGCAAATCTTAATCTGAGTCAGAACTGCCAAATTCCATATACTGTATATAAAACCATTTAAAGTGGATTCCTCCTTCATCTCTGTGTGTAATTTTTATTTTTTCTCCAAGACCATATCAAATTACCCATAATTATTTCCCCTCCTCCCCCATCACTTTTCAACAATAAAAAGTGGAAGATTCTTTTGATCAGACAGTGCTCCATTTCTCAAATTATTACAACAGAATCTTCATTTATTATTTTATTATTAATAAAGAGCTTAATGCCTAAGCCCACTTGCCTCTTTTTTAATGTTTCATTTCAGCCTAGCTACTATTTTTTAAAAAAGATAATACCTTGCATCTTGCATCTACCATTTTGGGATCTGGGATCTTAGAAAAACAGATGAGCCATTGAATGTATCAGACACAAATAAAGAAAGCCAAACTCTGGCAGACATGCCCATATTTACATCAGAATCAATAGGACAGTTGGCTGCATTTAGCACGGGACAGTGTTTTACACAGCCAGCATGATGGTATAATTGCTAAAATGTCAAAGTCAAGTATGCAATGGTGACATATCTGATGTTGTACATCTAATGAAGCACACTTTTATAGACAATTCCTTTGTCATCCGACAAAGACACTGATAATTTATTTTTAAAAAAACTTGCTGTACTATTAACGACCTCTTCTATTCCTACTAAAGTCATTGGCAAAATTACCTTTGACAATGACCAGATCTAAGTCTTCTATGAAAAGCACTCCTCCATTCTTTGGGGATTGCTTAGATACATGTGAATTAACTTTCCTTATACTGTTTGAGAAGAAACAGGAAAATGGTGCAACATACGTTTTGTTGCTGTTGTTGTTGTTGTTGTTGTTGTTGTTGTTGTTGTTCCAAGGGTTTGATGTGTTTTCTTTCTGTTATCATTCATTTGAGTTGCAATCCACTTTTTCTCAGGTCTGTTTCTCAGGGGTGGGTTTTTTGTTTTTTGTTTTGCCCTTTAAGGACAAAAAAATGTGGCATACCTTGCAATCTGGCATTATGGTTGATTGCTTTGCCAATTATCATAACCACTAATTGTATTTAGCTTTTTAAAAGGCAACCAGTGCCAAAATGCCCTTGCTGCATATGCATCATATCACATAATTAGGGTTCTTGTTTATTTGTTCAGAGATATATACACCACCTTAAAATATAAAGATTTAAATAAAAATACTATTATATCATGTATACCACCCTTAAATAAGACTATCACACTGTATGCCCTGACCTTAAATATGAACATTATCACGTTGAATATCCTATCTTTAAATATGAATATAGTACAGACTGGTGGTGGTTCAGTAACTGGAGGAGTTAATAAATTCCATTGTCATGGGTGGACCACTTCCTGGCGATGTTTAGACTGGGGGCAGTATCTTCCTCCTGTAGGAGTGGGGGACCCCTGAAGATGGTCTGACCCCAGAGACCAGTGAAACCAGATGGATTCCTGAATCTTCTGGGGGTGCTTACAATTGACACAGTTGGCACTCCTTGTCTCACTACAGAATGTTGAAACAGAGAGAGTCATCAACATTGTTTTCCCTGTGTGCCCTCTCCGTGGATCCTGGAGTGTCCTTGGGTTTATAGAGTGCAAATACTTGTTCTGGATTGGTGGATCCATCGCTGGCATCTCCCTCCACCTTCCAGCAGATGTGGATCAACAGAAATTACTGTTCAAGGATATAGAAAAAGTCAACTAAAGATAGTCCCCCTTGGGACTGTTAGTAAGTGTTCTTTGGCTGACCTCAACATAAACTGAGGAGACATAGTTTGTCAGGCCATCTGAAAATAACCAGGAGCCCAAACTTTATACAGTTTTATAGATTAACTCAATTCCTTGAATTGCACCAAGATACAATCTCAATAGGCACTAGAGCTGAACAATAAGGGAGGAAAACAACACCCAGCTATAATTATCTTATGCCTCTTCAATCTTCCCATTTATAAGGAAAGAAATCCAACCATTTAGTGCTGAAAAAGGAATCACTTCTTTTAGAAGACTTCATAGTCTTCACACAAGCAAAAGTCTAATTGTTCTGGGTTGTCTCCCACAGAGAAGTGTACAAACTTTGTCCACCTGTTTGCCAATGATGAGCAATTTTCTGCCAAATGATTGAACAAGAAACACTGCTTTGGCAGTCCACACTAGGGCTTGGGGTGGGGGGTTCATTCCGAAGCATGCTAATGATGCAACAGTAATGCATAAGTGGTGAACCATCCAGGTGGAATCCTTGTCAAACCGCTCTTACGGGCAGAAAATTCTTCCTGATGTTTAGTCAGAATCTCCTTTCTTGTAAATTGAATCCATTGATTCAGGTCCTAGCCTCCGGAACATACGAAAACAAGCTTTCCTGGTATCAGTGTCAAGCTCACAGTACTGTAACTAGTTACCTGGGTTTTCTTTTTCCTTCTTTTTGAAAATGGGAGCCAGGGCTTTTCTTCAGCCAGAACTCACCAGAACTCAGTTCCAGCACCTCTCAGGTGGATGCCATTTATATCTATGACATCCAAATGTCATAGACCAAATGGAGCAAAAAGCACGCAGACCTAGTGGTGGGAGGAAAAAATCCTTAAATAAGAGACACGGGGGAATGATTAATGGACTTCAATGTCTGTACACTAATGCGCAAAGCATGGGTAATAAACAAGATGAGCTTGAGCTCTTGGTACAGCAAACTAAATGTGACATAATAGGCATCACTGAAACCTGGTGGGATAAGTCCCATGACTGGAATGTAATAATGGAGGGTTACGCTGCTCGGTCCCAGCGCCTGCCAACCTAGCAGTTCGAAAGCACCTCCGGGTGCAAGTAGATAAATAGGGACCGCTTACCAGCGGGAAGGTAAACGGCGTTTCCGTGTGCGGCTCTGGCTCGCCAGAGCAGCGATGTCACACTGGCCACGTGACCCGGAAGTGTCTCCGGACAGCGCTGGCCCCTGGCCTCTTAAGTGAGATGGGCACACAACCCCAGAGTCTGTCAAGACTGGCCCGTACGGGCAGGGGTACCTTTACCTTTTTACAATCTATTTCAGAGAAACAGACCAGACAAGAAAGGAGGAGGAGTGGCGTTATATGTCAGGGATGTGTATACCTGTGAAGAGATCCAAGATTTAGAACCTCAAAACCAAAGTGAGAGCATTTGGGTCAAAATTAAGGGAGAGATGAATAACAGGGACCTCATTGTGGGAGTTTACTATAGATCCCCAAGCCAAACGGAGGACATAGATGATGCCTTCCTGGAACAGATGGCCAAGCATGCAAAAGGAAGGGAGATAGTAGTAATGGGGGACTTCAATTACCCGGATATTTGCTGGATGTCAAACTCAGCCAAGAGCATAAGGTCAAACAGATTCCTCACTGGCCTTGCAGACAACTTCATTGTCCAGAAAGTGGGAGAAGCAACAAGAGGAACAGTCATTTTAGATCTGGTCCTAACCAATGTTGATGACCTGGTTAGTGGGGTAGAAGTGGAAGGATCATTAGGCGCGAGTGATCAGGCTCTTCTGAAGTTTACTATACAGCGGAAAGGAGCAGCCAAGCATACTAGGACTCAATTTCTTGACTTTAAGAAAGCCGACTTCATAAAACTTAGGGAAGTGCTGGGTGAGATCCCATGGGCAATAATATTAAAAGGAAAGGGAGTTCATGATGGCTGGGAGTTTGTTAAGAGGGAGATAGTAAAAGCACAACTTCAGGCAATACCAATGAGACGGAAACATGGAAGGTGCCTAAAGAAGCCAGGGTGGCTATCTAAAGAACTTTTAACTGAGTTAAGATTAAAAAAGGATGTGTACAAAAAATGGAAAAGGGGGGAAACCACCAAAGAGGAATTCAAACAAATAGCCAGCACGTGTAGACACAAAGTCAGAAAAGCTAAAGCACAGAATGAACTCAGGCTTGCTAGAGAGGTTAAAAGCAACAAAAAAGGCTTTTATGGGTATGTTCGTAGCAAAAGGAAGAACAAAGAAACAGTGGGGTCACTCAGAGGAGAAGATGGTGAAATGCAAACAGGGGACACAGAAAGGGCTGAACTCCTCAATGCCTTCTTTGCCTCAGTCTTCTCAGATAAAGAAAACAATGCCCGACCTGAAGAATTTGGAGTAAATGATTCAGCAGAGGAAACACAGCCCAGAATAACTAAGGAGATAGTACAAGAATACTTGGCTAGTTTAGATGTATTCAAGTCTCCAGGGCCAGATGAACTGCATCCAAGAGTATTAAAAGAACTGGCAGGTGTGATCTCAGAACCACTGGCAGTCATCTTTGAGAATTCCTGGAGAACAGGCGAAGTCCCGGCAGACTGGAGGAGGGCAAATGTTGTCCCTATTTTCAAAAAGGGAGAAAGAGAGGACCCAAATAATTACCGCCCAGTCAGTCTGACATCAATACCAGGGAAGATTCTGTAGCAGATCATTAAGCAAACAGTCTGTGAGCACCTAGAAAGGAATACTGTGATCACCAATAGTCAGCATGGCTTTCTGAAAAATAAGTCATGTCAGACTAACCTGATCTCATTTTTTGACAGAATTACAAGCCTGGTAGATGAAGGGAACGCAGTGGATGTAGCCTACCTTGATTTCAGCAAGGCATTCGACAAGGTGCCCCATGATATTCTTGTAAAGAAGCTGGTAAAATGCGGTCTTGACTATGCTACCACTCAGTGGATTTGTAACTGGCTGACTGACCGAACCCAAAGGGTGCTCATCAATGGTTCCTCTTCATCCTGGAGAAGAGTGACTAGTGGGGTGCCACAGGGTTCTGTCTTGGGCCCCGTCTTATTCAACATCTTTATCAACGACTTGGATGATGGACTCAACGGCATCCTGATCAAATTTGCAGATGACACCAAACTGGGAGGGGTGGCTAACACCCCAGAGGACAGGATCACACTTCAAAACGACCTTGACAGATTAGAGAACTGGGCCAAAACAAACAAGATGAATTTTAATAGGGAGAAATGTAAAGTATTGCACTTGGGCAAAAAAAATGAGAGGCACAAATACAAGATGGGTGACACCTGGCTTGAGAGCAGTACATGTGAAAAGGATCTAGGAGTCTTGGTTGACCACAAACTTGACATGAGCCAACAGTGTGACGCGGCAGCTAAAAAAGCAAATGCGATTCTGGGCTGCATCAATAGGAGTATTGCATCTAGATCAAGGGAAGTAATAGTGCCACTGTATTCTGCTCTGGTCAGACCTCACCTGGAGTACTGTGTCCAGTTCTGGGCACCACAGTTCAAGAAGGACACTGACAAACTGGAACGTGTCCAGAGGAGGGCAACCAAAATGGTCAAAGGCCTGGAAACGATGCCTTATGAAGAACGGCTAAGGGAGCTGGGCATGTTTAGCCTGGAGAAGAGGAGGTTAAGGGGTGATATGATAGCCATGTTCAAATATATAAAAGGATGTCACATAGAGGAGGGAGAAAGGTTGTTTTCTGCTGCTCCAGAGAAGCGGACACGGAGCAATGGTTCCAAACTACAAGAAAAAAGATTCCACCTAAACATTAGGAAGAACTTCCTGACAGTAAGAGCTGTTCGACAGTGGAATTTGCTGCCAAGGAGTGTGGTGGAGTCTCCTTCTTTGGAGGTCTTTAAGCAGAGGCTTGACAACCATATGTCAAAAGTGCTCTGATGGTGTTTCCTGCTTGGCAGGGGGTTGGACTCGATGGCCCTTGTGGTCTCTTCCAACTCTATGATTCTATGATTCTATGATGCTGTTGCCATTATAAGAAAACAAGGGAGGCGTTCCTGATAAGTTCCAGCACCTCTTTTTCCAGAAAAACAGCACTGATTGGGACAACAACTGCCCGCCTCCAGTCTGCAATGCTGTGTGGTTGGACAACTTTTGAATGCACAAAAAGATATTGACCATCTGCACTGCACTTACAACAGAAAGTGAGTTTGGATATGCAGCCGTATCCTGTCCTGGCTAGTCAAATAAATTGTGGATACAACTGTATGTGGTATCCACTCTTACTTACTGTGTGAATTAGTATTTTTAAAATGAGGATTCTAAGAAACAAAAATGGCTTAGCAATGAGGACATGTTCCACCCAGCACACTGTAAAAAAGGAGGGGTGAGAAAAATCAGAAATTACATATTGAGAGACAATAATCTTCATCAAAATGTATACCAGCCCAGCTACCCAGTTTCAGCTCAACACTAAATGTGTTTCTGTAGCACCCTGCTTGTGGTTAACGCTTAGCTGGAATGAAATATTCAACGCAGCAATAGAGAAATTAAAATAATAATTTATTTGTCAGACAAATAAATGAGAGGCACAGTGGTATATGGTTACCAAGCTCTGGTCTGGCCTCTTGCCATTCTGGCCAGCACTTATATTTCCTTAATCCAGCCCCCTTGCTCCTCCTGTGGCTGCCTCTGTCCAATCAGCCTGGTTGAAATTCCTATTGGCTGTTTGCTAGAACCAATCACAAAAGATACACCCATTTCCTTCTGCCCTTTTATGGGAAACAAAAAGATATATATTCTTCTATCTATAAATGACAAATAAGTAGTAATATATCTTACATGTGTCTCAACAAGGAACCTTAATTACCACCTCACCTCGCCCTATTGCCCTCCAAAACAGATGGTTAATCTTAAATTTTTATCTTAAACAGATGTCAAGGATCATCATTGAAAGATCTCCTTCCTTTGGAGGTCTCTAAACAAAAGCTTGACAACCATATGTATGCTCTAATGGCAGGGGGGCTGGGCTGGTGGCTGACTTAATTTCAGGATAGTTACAACTCTTACAACTATATGAAATAAGAATCCATCATTTCTTAAATCCTTTGCATATTACATTTAAGCCAATATATTTAATACATAACATAAATAACCTTTTAAAAGGAAAAGAAATCTTAAAAGGATCTCAGTTTAAGAAAGAAACAACTTTAGAAAAAGACTTCCCAAAATACTCTCTTCCTTTCTGCCAGCTAGATGCTTTTCCATTGCTCTTGACCTTTGAACCTTAGGAAAATATGGCTCAAGTTTAATGGGAGGCACATGGTTTTATTTTACTATTTACCCACTCTTAATTATGTTTATCTCTGCTTTTTTATCTTCTGTAATATGTAGGGTCAGTGTCCTCGCTCTCAGCCTGTAATTCCCTTTTTGACTTTGAGAATTGTTTTCTGCTATAAATCAGGGGGCCCCCTTGTCTAGGAGGAAAAACATTGCCAAGGTTCTTAGGCAGCTGCTCTTCTGCCTGGCATGAACATTTGAAAATCTTTAAGCTCATTTTAAGATACAGGCCCTGATCAAAATATAAGCTTGATAAAAATGCAGGCTTATGATTAGATGCCTCATTTCTTTTTCCTCTTTTGCATTTAAACACAAGAAGCTTTTAAGCCATGTGTTTAAGTATGCCTGCCTACTTCAAAACACTTGCTGAGTGAAGTGAAGTGACATGAACTCCCTTTACTTTACAGAACAGATGAACCCACAGCTTTTGAAATGAGACTTACCCTAGGAACCGCGTTGCAAAGAGATAGCACAGAGATTCTTCTGGTGGCAGTGGGTTAATGTACTGTCTACCCACCCATAGAGGCCTGGTCTTAAATGCCAGTTTAGATCACACAAGTGTATTTGATAATGCTACTTGCAATTCACATCTCAAAATGGCCACGAAATTAGACCCAGCAGGGAGTCTTTGTTCCACCGAAGGCCTCGTCAAGGTTTAAGGTACTCTGGAGGAGCTGCCTGGGAGCACACCTGCCTGCCCTGCACTATGCCGCCTCTTCCATTTCAGAAGACCCCCACAGAGAGACATACACTTCAATTGCCACGAATCGCAGGCAGCCATTATGTGAAGAGCTTTGGGAAAGGGTCTCACCAGCGATGCTCAGCGTCTCCAATCTGGCACAATTTTCCAATGAGCTTTCCCCCCCATTGTTTGCAGTGCAAAAGGCACATTTTGCAGGCTGCCCCTGAAGGACAAAGCCATCACTCGGCGTGAACTTGGCAGAAGGGCCAAGGATAGGATAGGAAGGGTAGCATTGCAGCCCCTGCTGCTGATGAAGAAGCCTGTTTTTAGGAATGACGAGTCTGTACAAGCAAAGATGGGAGTGCTTAGGATAACTACCGATATATAACATAATTTGTATCTCAGGTTTAAACCTTGCCAGATACAGTACTGATAAGTACTTACAAAAGAAGAGACTATTGCTGTGCTGTCCTCTTCAATTTTGTAGATTATTTTTTTGTTTATGCACAATATAGAATGTTGTGGGCAAGCAAGCAAGCAAGTAAATAAATTCTTCTGTGTGTCTGTGGCTGGGTGTGCTGTGCTGTAATTTGTGCAGGGCTGCCTGCAAGCACTTAATGCAATCTTCCTCAGCCTTGGCCCTCCAGATGTTCTGAGGCTACAATTCCCACCATCCCTGACCACTGATCCTGCTAGCAAGGGATCATGGGAGTTGTAGGCCAAAAACATCTGGAGGGCCCAGTTTGAGGAAGCCTGACTCAATGGATGTGGCCTTGAAGATGTTTCGGCTCCATATTCACCATACACTTAAAGCGCATGGCTTCTCCCAAAGAAGCCTGGGAACTGTAGTTTACCCCCACAGAGCTACAATTCCCAGCACTCTAACTACAGTATGGTGTGCATGCAGTTTTAGACTGCAATCCTAACCTTGTCTGTTCAGAAGCCAGTCCTCTTAAATTCCACAAGGCTTACTTCAACTAAGTGGGATAAGGATTGCTGCCTTAATGGTGAGTATAAGAAAAAGAGCAGAGAGTTATGTTCATCGTGTCAACATTTTGCAACATTTGGCCAGAGAGCCTGAAGCAGCAACACACTGGAAAGCATCAGTAAACGTCACCAACTTCAACAGCATGAAGCCCACTAGGGCTCAGCAATAGTGAAGGAGCTGGTGTATGGAAACCAAAGGGCAACTGGAGCATTAGAGATGGTTGGTGGAGCACTCTGCTTCATAGCACAAAGAGGCACCCACTCTTGCCCACTTCTCTAGGCAGGGAGGGAGGAAGAAGAGCACCGAAAACCAGCGGTGACTAAGGCACATGGAACACCACTGCACCAATCTCAGACTGCCCTTGCCAGACCCCACTCCCTACCTTCCTACTTACAACAAACCCAGGCAGAGGGCCCTGACTGTCAGCTTTCTCCTCCTGTCAGTGATGCCCTTGCAGAATCCAGCAGGGAGGAGTTTGGGTGCAAAATTGTAATGACTTGGCTCTATCTGTCATTGGCTCTGGTTGCCTCTGCTGTTTGGTCTCCTTGCCTTCTACCTTATCAGTCCAGTGGGCACCAGTCACAACTGCTGACAATAGCAAGCAAACAAGCACCATGGCAGCAGAGAGGGAGGGCAGTAGTGAGGCCCCCAGGATAGCAAGGGAGCACATGGAAGCCACATTGCCCAATACCTCCTCAAAAGACATCTGTTAATCTCCTTTTAAATATCCTGATCCAGCAGAAGATATGTCTATTCTCATCCTACATATGTGACCCACACCCTTACTGCTTGCTGTGTGGTATAGGTTGGAGCCCTGATCAATTACAGCACATCATGGAAGAGGAAATGACAGGTCTGGGTGTTGGGGAAAATGGACAAGGACTGCCTATGACTGCCTTAACTCCTGTTGCATTGAAAGATTTCAAAGTATCAGTCATCATACCACTACTACTGGTTAGAGTATATTGTGGAAGAAAGACCAGAGAAAAGTCTGGAGGCAAATGAGACATTCATATTGAGCAGGTCTCGATGTGAAACTGCCTGGAGCCATGTGTAAGAGAAAGCAATCAAGGGATGGCATTGGCAGAAATCACTCTGCTCAGCATGTGTTCACCAGCCACCTGCGCCCAGTTAATATATCTATGCATGACATAGATCAGCTTAATACTATCCAGATTCCAATTTCAGAAACACAAAACAAGAGCCCTTTGGAGTGAGCAGAGAGGTGTGTTTCTATGTAAGGTATATAAAGCAGCCATAGCAAGTCCTTTTCAGGTGACATTGTGATTTGCAATATGCAATTGAGTCTGATGCAGTGTAGGCCTTTGACCCTTGCATTACATTCCACATGCAAAGCCCAGTACAGTAGTCAGTGGGGGATTTGGGGCTCTCAAATTTCAGTGGCACCCTGTGTTTCACTAAAAATTGGCAGCCCCCTGCCTCTCTCACTCCCTTCTATAGCATTGCTGTGGTGTCCCCTGCAGTGTGGTGCCCAGTGCAGCCAAACTGGCCTTGCCACCCTAAAACTGCCTCTGCAGCAGTGGTCAGTTAGTACTTTGCTTGATGAAGCTACTGACGGCCTTTGTATAGCAATCAAGGGGGAAAGGGAATCCTGTCTATGCTTTAAATCCAGTGAGGTGCTGACAGAAGCAAACAGAGATGCCACAGCCAGCTCCATGCAAGGGCACAATTGGTGGCTGAATGGCTGCCCTGGTGACATTAGCAGTCTGTGTCTACATCAGGACAACTGCTCAATAACATACCTTCAGATATGAAGCAGCCCCAAACCAGGACAACATCTTTCGGGACCCCCCCTCCCACATGAGTCATGTGACCCATGCGAGATCGCAGCCACCCAAGAAGAGCTTTTTCTGGGCACAGCATCCAAAACTACATATTTTGGGGTGCTGTGCAAGATCACCGTCTCAGAAAAGCAGTTTTTCAGGGTGGTGATCTTGCATAGTGCACCAAAACACATGTTTTTGGGTGCCTGCTGGAAAAAGTGAGGCCCGTAATCAAACAAGATCACAGTGGTCATTTGGGCTACTGTCTTCTTGTGAGCAAAAACAGGATGTCCTATTTTTCCAGAGCAGTTGACAGGTATGCAATAAGCGACTGTGCACCTGCATCAATCTCCATCTCTTCCTCCCAGCTGTGCTTAAAGGGTTGGGATGGGATGCCCCTCCTCCTTTGATATAAAGGCAATGGCTGTCAGCAGTTCTGCTCATGAAATCACCTCACCACCTGCTGTTGTCCCACTATAATCTGAAGAAAGAACTCCTGAAAACAGCTTCCTCAATATATTGCCTGCACTCCCCACTCACTTAAAAAAGGACTGTTTCTTGTTTTCTTATTAGTTTCTTAAGTTTCAAAAAGCCGACGCAAATAATGGTATCCAGTGACAATGTTTTTATTCTTTATGGCCTGTTTGTGTTATGAGTTGAAGCTGAAATGGGTAGAATTTTTACTTTGATTGCTATTCATGTTGGGGCATTTCGAATCCTGTGATGTGGGAGTTTCAAATTATATCAAAGTCCCCAGCTATCACCTTGATCTGTGGACTGATTTTCCTTTCCCCTAAGGCATCAGTTCCTTCAAGTTCATACATTCTGCCTCTGCATGTCATAAATATTCCCGTGCGTCACATTTCTCATTACCACAGTTTTGGCTATTGGTGAATAATTTTATTCGGGGATTTTTTTTAAGGGGAAGGGAGATATAGTCCGCTTTTTGTGTTGTGCATAATGGCAAAAAATGGCTATGATGAGTATAATTTTTAGGGGTGTACTCTGAGGACAATATTTGGTTCCGATCCCACTTGAGAAAGTGGGTTGGTTTAGCTCAGATCAATTCAGGGGATGTGGGTCCAAATTAGAATCTCACTTCATAAAACCTGAAGCTTTATATGTCTCCCCATTGACTTACAAGGGGAAATGGCTGTACTTAGATGAAAGTCGCAGGCATAACAGCTTGTTCTGAATGGTCGAAGACTGGCAAATTTCATGCTAAAGGTGCAGGCAGTTTTATGCAACCAGTCTTTAAATTTTGATATTTTAAAGAAGAGGAATGCCTGTAATGCTACACTTCAAACAACCACAAAATCTCTTGAAAATACGGTATCTCACTTCCATTCAGGATTCAGAATTCAGAATTCATCTATACTGAATGCATACCCCTAGCAAAATTGTTCTACAGAAGAAGAAAACTTGGGAGTTCCTGATACTGATTCAGAGGCCCATTTTTATATTTTCATGTTATATACAACCAGCATACATTTGCTCATTCATTTTTTCCTCTATTGATTTAAACATTTACTTATATATTCCTTATTAAATATCATACATTATGGGGCAGTTTTTTTCTAGATTACATAAGAACTATGTCTGGGATGCAACTGCGGTCCTTGTTCTCCATATGGAACTGACAATATTGAGCTAGATCGGGGTAGTCAACCTTTTAATGCATCTTTCTTGATGGTAAATTTTCCTTACCGCCTACCAGTGCTCGATGGAAGGAGGATTCAGCTTGTGCCATAAAACCCCCTACTGCCCATCTAGAATCCTGAAACGCCCACCAGTGGGTGGTAGGGACCAGGTTGACAACCCCTGAGCTAGATGAACCAATGGTGTAATTCACAATATGAATTCCCTGATTGGCAGTTGCTATCTAAGGCCTCAGCCATTTCCCTTTAATCTGGGAATCTTTTCAAACTGGAGATACCAGGGATTGACTTTAGGCACAGTGTAAGCACCAACAGATGGGACGCGGGTGGCGCTGTGGGTTAAACCACAGAGCCTAGGCCTTGCCGATCAGAAGGTCGGCGGTTTGAATCCCCGCGACGGGGTGAGCTCCCGTTGCTTGGTCCCTGCTCCTGTCCACATAGCAGTTCGAAAGCACGTCAAAGTGCAATTAGATAAATAGGTACCACTCCGGCGGGAAGTTAAACGGCGTTTCCGTGCGCTGCTCTGGTTCGCCAGAAGCGGATTAGTCATGCTGGCCACATGACCCTGAAGCTGCACGCCGGCTCCCTCGGCCAGTAAAGCGAGATGAGTGCCACAACCCCAGAGTCGGCCACGACTGGACCTAATGGTCAGGGGTCCCTTTACCTTTACCTTTAAGCACCAACAGATGTCCCCCTCAGGTGATAGTCTCCTCTAAGCTTCTTTCTCTTCTCACCTTCCTGAAATATATGAGAGGAAATAACTAGCATCCAAGGAAGCTGTCTTATACTGAATGAAACTATTGGTTCATTTAGTCCAGTACTGTCAGCACTAGCTAGCAGGGTTTTAGGGAGAGCACATTCTCAAGCCTACCTGGAGATGCCAAGGACTAAACCTTTTGAATCCAGAACAGATGCTCTACCACTGACCTACAGACCTTTCCTGGGCGTGAGCATATAAGTAACAGGGGGAATGCTCCTCTTGATGTCATGTCCTCCCCCTTTTCCAGAATTTGAAATGAGAATGAGGCCAAGTTGTGCCGGAGGGAAAGAAGTCTTCCTTTCCCTTAGCACAGCACAGTCTGTCACTCCTTTCCAGATTTCCACCTGGGGATACTGGTTGGGAAAGTAGAAGGAGACAGTGATGATGCATAAGGATTGTCACCAGCTCTAATGCTGTCAGTAGTGGGAACCAAGCATCTGGATGTGCATACATTACACACATAAAATTACACAGATTTATTGCCAGTATGGGAGTGGGTGGATAAGTATTACAGGAAAAGAAATGGGATTTGCATGTGGGAAAGGATCTAGGCCGTATTTTTTTCAGTGCTTACAATTGCCTAAGAAAGTATGAAAATACTAACACAGGATCATACTTTGCCAAATCAGTGAAAGCTCATTATCTGTACTCTTCCCCCGCCCCCCATTTGGGTCTTATAAGCCTAGAATTATTATTTTTAAAAATAATATATTGGCAGCTGCCCACATTACATACTTCATATAGCCCCATTACAAATGTTGGGAGAAAACATTAAATCATAGAATCATATTTACATTTTAGTAAGGTCAAATATTGTTATGGCTGCTGACAGACCACCCTTTTAAAAACCGATTGCTTGCAATAGTAAGAGATAATCTGTTCAGATTCCTCCAATGGGAGCTAATTGTGAGGAGAGGCTTCTTTAAATGGATTATTCACCTGCAGAAGTGATATATATGAATCTGCAGGGTATGTGCATGAGAGAGTGACTGATTTACAAATTTACAAAAAAATGAGAGAGCTGGGAATTTCTAGCTGAAGTTGGCTGAAAACCAAGGATGTGGCCTGGGGGAATCCCAAGAACTTCAGAGTTTCCCTCTGGTAGTATGATACAGGCTGCTTGTATTAAGAGTATCTGTTTGCATCCCAAAGCACCTTGTTTGTGTTGGCTATTTGCAGTATGGTAGCGCTACAGAGAGCTTGCTGGGGAGATCATGCATTAAAAAGAAAGGGACTCAAAAATAACTTAAGGTTTTAATTACGAAAAAACAAAAAACTCCTTATACACTAAATACATTAACAACAAACCAGACCCAACCACCAACCCAACCCCCAGGGTAATGGGAGAGCTAGGTGCTGCTCCTTATATACTACATGCAAATGCTGACACACCTTAATCAATGCAACTCGGCAGCACCTGCTATGTTTCACAGCTGTAAAGCTGGGTCTCGTTATCTTGCTCTGGCCCTTGCTCTGGCCCCTTAAAGACATACACATTAGGTGGAACAATGATGAACCTTTACATTTAAAGTAACCATTCAACAGTTTGTACAATTGTAAATAAACCAAATATTGCAAGGACACAATAGATTTCAGCATCCAAAAGGAAACTAAGACCTAGGATAGATGCCACTCTGCTCTTGGGTGGGCAAGGTGAGGGTAAGAAAAAGAAATAGTAGTCATGGATTGGGACAATGGCACATACAGATGGAGAATCTGATTCTTCCCTCAAGTCCTTTCCCTCCTGAGAATCCCTCCCTGCAAGCTGCCATTTACTCCTGAAATATGCCAGGAAAACAGCATTTGTGGAATGGCTTTTGATAGGAAACAGTATACATGCTTCACCTCACCAAGCACCATAATCTTAACAGGAAATGGTTCCTCACAGCTACTATTTGTATTCTTTTTCTTAAAGATAAACCCTGGCTAGGTTGATGATCACATGACAACTGCACCATCTATTCTGGGTCTCATCCTGAGGACTAACTTCTATAATGTCTCACCACTCAGGAACATGTAGACTATGTAATCATACTAGGTAAAGGTAAAGGTACCCCTGCCTGTACGGGCCAGTCTTGACAGACTCTGGGGTTGTGCGCCCATCTCACTTAAGAGGCCAGGGGCCAGCGCTGTCCGGAGACACTTCCGGGTCACGTGGCCAGCGTGACATCGCTGCTCTGGCGAGCCAGAGTCGCACACGGAAACGCCGTTTACCTTCCCGCTGGTAAGCGGTCCCTATTTATCTACTTGCACCCAGAGGTGCTTTCGAACTGCTAGGTTGGCAGGCGCTGGGACCGAGCAGCGGGAGCGCACCCCGCCGCAGGGATTCGAACCGCCGACCTTTCAATCGGCAAGCCCTAGGCGCTGAGGCTTTAACCCACAGCGCCACCTGCGTCCCATACTAGCCAGGGATTAAACCTTAAGGTGTAGAGCTTTATGGAGTTCAGCAATGTGAGTTCAGATCCACAGAGAAATATACTTAAAATAAACACACACACATATGCCCTTGTCTGATTTGTGTTCCCAGGAGAAAATACAGTAATGGAGAACACGGAGCCATTTTCGTTTTTAAGGAATTTTGGCCAGGCAGGGTTTAAAATACATTTGTTCAACACCTGTGTAAGAATGAAATAGCCATAACTCCTGCAGTGATTGTCAACAATAGCCATTTCCAGGCTCATAGGAAAACACATGGGTGAGTTTAAGCCTCCTGTTCCGATCCTATATTGTGTGCCACCTGTTTTTCCCCACCATCACCCCCACTATCTACATGTGAGCAGAAGGCAACCCACAAAAAAAATAAAAAATAAATATTCTACCAGTAGGAGCCTCTGTTGGATCTCAGTCCCTTGTGTTCCAAAAGGGGACACTGGATCCCATCCAGTTTCTTGAAGACTAGTAGGTTCTTAACACAGTTACCTTGCCTTGACAATAGAATCAAATTCTAATCTCTCTCTCTCTCACTTTTTATTTTGCTATGCCTTTGCCATTCCAGTTATAACTGTATCCAGCTCCGAATTTATACCATTATTGCATGATGTAACCGAGGTTTAGTACTTCCAGGTCCCATTGACTTCTGGCAGAGATGAGCATGGGTTTGACTCTCTCTCATGGTGGGGGTGTGAGGGGGGGAGAGAAATTAAAACTTCATAAATTTGGTGGCTTAGGTTCCTAGTCCTGAATAAAACATTAAATATATTTGAGCAAGAAGAAGTCTAAAATATTTAAAATCTTTCTGCTGTCTGATCTTATGTTGTTTTGGTTGACGGTGCTTCTGATATTGCATCTTGTATTTCAAATGTGCAAACTGGGAAATGAGCAGCACTGTTTATTAAACCTATTTGTTTTAGAAGAAGGAGGCTCATGGTTAGCCTATGTCACACACACAAAATTATAAAGTGGATTACTATAATGGTATGGTGCAACAGAGTTCAAGCATAAACACATTAGTTAAAAGCAGAGCCTGTACAATACATTTCCCCACAGATAAGTGTCCAATTCTAACTGATTGAAATTCTTTCAACTTTACTGCAGATGTTTGGCCTGCATTAGACCATCAACATTCAATAACAACTCTAAGTAAAGGTAGACTCCTTACATCTCCCAGAATTACCGTATTTTTCGCTCTATTAGACACACCAGACCACAAGACGCACCTAGTTTTTGGAGAAGGAAAAGAAGAAAAAAAATATCCTGAATCTCAGAAGCCAGAACAACAAGAGGGATTGCTGCGCAGCAAAGGCAACGATCCCTCTTGTTGTTCTGGCTTCTGGGATAGCTGCGCAGCCTGCATTCGCTCCATAAGACACACACACATTTCCCCTTACTTTTTAGGAGGAAAAAAGTGAGTCTTATAGAGCAAAAAATACGGTATTTCTCCTCCTTTGTGCATGTTGCTCCTTTAAAGCAAGTTGTTATATTATTGCTGCTTTATAAAATCCATGGGGTTATTTGAATGAATGAAGATTTGAAAGGAATATTCCTTGAAATTTGTAGGAGAGGGGTGGGAGAGACATCATGGCACTGATTTTGAAGCACTTTCTCTTTCCTGTGAACCAGAGAGGTTTTGGAGGAGACTATAACATGGGTTTTATGGCTCTGCACATCTGCAGGTCTTGTGGGCATGCTTGAAAAGCATGTGATCTTCATAGCAAAAGATGCATATACAGAATAGCGTCCCTATATTGCATCTTTCAAAGTGCAAAATATGTGGCTATAGAAACCTATACACAATACGGCACGTGTATTTAAAACTTCATGACTCAAGTCCCTAGACATTATGTATCAAAGCTGAATTGCTAAAATGTTCCAGGGCTTTACTTTTCTTTTAAAGACTGGTGCTTTTAGAATCTTATAGGAATGTTTAGATCATTTCCCTCACAGGGTTTCGCTCCATAAACATGAAGGATAGAAGCACCCTGAAATGAAATAAAATGCGTTGCTAAAGGATTCGTGAGTTTAGTAGCAGAGCTTTAAGAAAAGCACCAAGCAACACCCAAGGTTGTCAAGGGTAATAGGAAGATTATAAGAAATGTCATGGCCAAAAAGAATTCAATCCTTGCATGCCCACACTGGAGGACTCTAGAACTGGAGCTCAGGTCAAGGGACCATGAGGATGACTAGGGGCATCTGGGTTCTTAAGGAAACAGGAATCCAAGCAGCTAGCTGCTTCTTAGAAACAGAGGCAGATTCTCTGTCTCTCTGTTGGTGCTGAGGGATTGTGATTCTGGTACAGTCCCTGCTAATTCTCAGATGCTAGTGTATTATGTTGGAAACTCAGCACAAATCAATAGGTGGCATTTGATCACTACAAATATTGGGATGGACACCATCAAATTTTACTTGGTTCAGTTTTCAAAGGGTGTGGAATTAATTTGTCATTCTTTGCCAAAATTACAGTCAGTCATGGAATCTGTAGCAGTTTTTTCACAACTATCCTGTAATTGAGACTGCTAGATTGGGGGACAGGAGGTCTAGCATAGGCATGTGACCTTCGATGCAGGTAAACAGGAACCTTACCATACTGCCTTCCCAGAAACTTCAAAATAAATATGACTACTACCTGCTTGCATCTTAGGCTGTGAGATACAGTATATGCTACAGGGATCTAAAACAGATTTTTAGGTGTGCTATTCCCTCTGCCTCCCACCCTCACATCTGGCATTTTCAATTGAAGGCATGGGGTATCATAAAAAAAAAAACCATTTGGAGCACTTCTTTGCATCAGAGGAGACATTCTGGTGGAGGGAGTAAAACAAATAAATATAAATGATCACACACAAGTACACTGACTGAATCTAAAACTGTCAGATATGAGATTAGGGAGATGTATCACAGCTAGGGGGCTGAGGTAGACTTCTCTGCATTTGACAGTCTGAGAAAGCAATCTACCCTTCTGCCTGTATCCATGACTCTCTGGTTCTGGCAGCCCCCAACTCCTGTGCATAGATCTCTGAAAACCTCAGATGAAGGCACACTCGTGGGTTCAGTTCTGTGCTGACACTGGGGCAAGGAAAAAATGGCCACTCCACATTTCTGAGAATATGAAGCCTGACTTGTAATCAGTGATGGAAGAGAAATGCCATTTTGTTTTCATTTTAATGAGAAACAACCTATTTTCCACCTTTTTTTTTTTTTTTGAACTAATGCAAACCAAAATACAGCTGTGCTTCAAAATTCACAGGACTCTGTGAAACACAAAAAAGGAATTAAAGAGCAGAGAGAGCAACTTTTTATTTTTCACACACACACACAAACATATAGGAAATAAAATAATATGCCACCTGGTTGACTCAATAGAAGCAGTCATTCATACAACCGTTAAAAGATTCCTGTTGTGAAATAATTGAGTCGTATTCTGTGCTGCTCTTTCAAATAGTACATTCAGGTTTTACCAGGGTTACTACAAAACGATGGGTCCACATTTCACTTTGCTGAAGGCTTACTTTAAAAAGAGCACCTATCAAAGAAAGCCCTGGACTGACAGGGAGGGGAAGTTCTCTCAATTTGTACTGTGTTGTTTAAAATGTTTATTTTTCCCATTGTTAAATTATTGACTTTGAAGCCACTTTCTTGCCTGGTAGTGTCATCAGATGTCAGATCCCTCCCCACTGGTGTCCATTGTTCTTGAACTGCAGAGAGGAAATTGCTTTCTCTTAGAAAAGGAGCTTGCTGTCAGGCAGCTGTTAAGTTAAACAATAGCGGTAGGTGAAGCTTTTTGAGCCCCCAATTTATATTCTGACATGGCACCAGGAGTGTTGTCAAGGCTTTGAAAGAGAAAGGGAAATAAGAATAATCACCTTAGATGTGTGCAGTAGAGTTGTAGCGCACTGGGCCTAGAATACAATAGGAAACAGAGAAAGGGAAGGGTGTTTGGGTAATATCCAGAATATTATGTGACCACTCCGAAATGACCTACAATGATACAAAGGAAAAGTCAAAGAAAGCACATACTCGAGTTATGTCAAAGGTTAAAGAGAGCACATACTAGTGCTTCAATACATATTAGAGGTGTGCACTAAGCAGGAGATTCAATTTGGACAATGATTCAATGCTTTGGAAAACAACATCTCTCAGTCTGAAGCTCATGGGAGACTATCTAATTTGGGTCAAGGTATGAGGCCAAGTCCACTTCAGGAGGTGGGGAAAGCACCTCTTTGGGGATGATATTTTATAGTCAGGGTGTCCATATTGAAAAGAGCCTCTCCAGACAAGTCCCTCACTTCATTTGGCTTGGCCACTCAGAAGAGGACTTCTGAAGCAGATCTTAAGGATTGGGTAGACATTTACAGGAGAAAGTGACATTTTGCTTTTGCTTAGTCATTAAATTTGTATGCCATCCTTCATCCGAAGATCTCAGAGCAGTTCACAGTATAAAAATACAAGATAAAAACACAAAATACATAATAAAAAGAAGAAGAACAAAACAAACCTGTTAACTTGCTCTTATATCTTTGAGGATAAAAATAGCATGGTACAGTGGTACCTCAGGTTAAGAACTTAATTTGTTCTGGAGATCCATTCTTAACCTGAAACTGTTCTTAACCTGAAGCACCACTTTAGCTAATGGGGCCTCTCACTGCCACCACACAATTTCTGTTCTCATCCAGAAGCAAAGTTCTTAACCCGAAGCACTATTTCTGGGTTAGTGGAGTCTGTAATCTGAAGCGTCTGTAACCCGAGTTACCATTGTATACTGGAACCAGGAGGCACTGTTGTTGATACAGCACAAGTGAAAAATGGCCAAAGCAACCAGCCCCAGTTAATAAGCTTATGGGCCCCATTTTGAACCTACTTCAGTTTCTGAATTTCTTTTAAAGTCAATTCCATTTCTAACACATTGCAACAGTCTCAATATCAGGGCGCCAAAGATGAATCTGATAAAAGGGGCTTCAAACCACAGAGGCTCCTTTAATGTCTGCGACAACGCTGATAAAAAAAGCACCCAGATTTCAGACCTGATCCTTTCAGACCTGGTCCTGCCACTGTCTCGTCTGGATTGAGTTCCAAGTTTTTCACCCTCGTCCCATCCAAGCACTCATTTCTCAATGTCTATAGCGTCCCACCTGATGAAAAAGAGGTAAATCTGGATGTGTTTGCGTTGATGACACCTCAGACCAAATCAGACTGAACTCCTGGTTGTTGTTTAGTTGTTTAGTCATGTCCGACTCTTCGTGACCCCATGGACCAGAGCACGCCAGGCACTCCTGTCTTCCACTGCCTCCTGCAGTTTGGTCAAACTCATGCTGGTATCCAACCATCTCATCCTCTGTCGTCCCCTTCTCCTTGTGCCATCCATCTTTCCCAACATCAGGGTCTTTTCCAGGGAGTCTTCTCTTCTCAAGAGGTGGCCAAAGTATTGGTGCCTCAGCTTCAGGATCTGTCCTTCCAGTCACGTAAATGCTGAACAACATGAGTAAAAAATAGAACTGTGTGGATCCCCATAGCACAGCTGTAGAGGTGTTGAGCAATGGCCTCCTTCAGGAATTGCCCATCCAAGGAGGAGTGGAACCATTGCCAGGCAGTGCCTCCCACACCCAATTTAGACAGCATAACCAGAAAGATGCCATAGTTCATGGTATTGAAAAATGTTGAGAAGTTCAAAAGCAGCTCCAATGCGATGTGTTTTCAGGAAATAAAAATACCGTCCTAGGGGACACTCCTATAGAACAAAGAGGATGCAGTTATGTTAATAAGTTGAGGTGACATCTGCTTATAGAGAAATGCCATGTTTTTAAAACTCCATGTTACTCTGAGATGTCACCTTGGAATAGGCAAGCTTATTAAAAACAGGTGTCAGTCGCCTAGAATGAAACCTATTTCTGAATATCATTACCTCATTCCTATCTGTGAAATTCAATAAGATGGGATTTTATTTGACATACAGTACATGCAGTTTCACAATGCCTTCCCCTGATTGCTGTGCAACACAAGTGAAAGATGGCCTATTGTAATCAAACGGAATGTGACAGAACAATGTTTTTTAATGCTGTTTTCAACTTCAAATGCTTTCTTTTTTATGCATTTATCCTACGGCCAGCTTCTTTACAAGATCATGTTCTATTATTTTATTATTTACATCAAAATAACTTCATTTCAAACTGATCCAAAAGTAATCTGTGTCTCCACTGTAAAACGTGCTTCTAACCACCCATTTTCTGCCAAACCCTTAAAAAAAGAAGCACCGGGTGTGTAAATATATCGATCATGACACTTTTTGAGATTGTTTCCACTCCTTATGAATTGCAACCTGCCCCAGAAGTAGAAGTAATGTAAATCAGAACATTAAAATTTTTATTCTGTTCATCTGAAGGCAGCCCTGTTTAGGGAAGCTTTTAATATTTGACAGACTATTGTATTTTAATATTTTGTTGGAAGCCACCCAGAGTGGCTGGGGAAACCCAGCCAGATGGGCGGGGTATAAATAATAATAAATAAATAAATAAATCATTATTATTATGACAAGAATCCAAGAATCACAATAAGAAACAACCATTTCTCTATTGTCTCTGCCTTTTATTCTGAAAGCGCATGATTCTTGAAATATGTACTGATGAGTAATGATCTTTGAACATAGTGGAATTTTAATTTATATTTGTTCAGGTTGGTGTGAAATATCGATCTCTGGTCAGTATTCAAAAGCTGAAAATATATGACATAACCACCTGTCATATACTTTGTCAGATCATTGGTCCATCTAGGCCAGTATTGCCTTTGCTGACTGGCAACTGCTCTCCAGGGTTTCAGACAGGAGCTTTCTTTCTTTTTCCCAATTATTTATACTTTTCAGTTTGCAACAAACACGAAATATACATTTAAATTTAAAAAAGAGAAAAGCCAAAACTCAGGACACCAGTCTTACTTGTAGCTAGGAAATCTCACTCAGTCACAGGCCCTCTCTCTCCTAAGCAAAAATAAGGAAAAAACTCAAAAAAGAGTCCAACTAGCTGAGTATTGTCTACTCTGACTACCAGAAGGCTCTCCATGGTATCACAAAGGTGTGCATTTATGAAAACTGAGAAGTGGGCTGTACTTTTCAAAAACGCAATGTATACATAAGTTGGTGAGTTTACATATTTCAAATAATTATATCATTCCTTTGGGTTACATTTTTTATATATTGTTTTATAAATTGTTCTTAACATTGCATATTATTTGAAGTCATAGGAACTGGAGACATATGGGTAAAGTATGTTTTTTTAAAATTGCTTTATGGGCATTTAGAGCTCATATATACGGAACTTCTGTATGAGAATGTATGCTACTAAGGGTCACTGACCAGGCTGAAATGCATTTGGCATTCAAAGGATTCAGAGAACTTCACTGAAGGACATTAATAATTTTAACAGATCACACTTAACCTGCCATGTTTTTAATACATGTTGTTTACATCTGACTATTATTACTATCTTATAGTTCATGGATTCAGCCTTCTGAGGTTTTTGAATTGAACAGGTTCTGTGGAAGGTTGTATTTACTAAGCTTTTATCCTTTTGTATCTTTGTTTATAATCTTTGCATATATTGCGTCAAATGCATTCTTATCACATGCTTGTATAAGTATTGGAAATGTCAGTAGGTTGACTTTATTAAGAATTGAAAAATACGATATATTCTTTATTTGCAGCTGTTTTACCTTGACTTGGGGGCTGTTTCTCAGGGATATTTTCTCTCCATTCTGGCTTGATTTCACAGGTGGTTCCTGCAGTACTGGGTTTTCCTCTGCAAGTTTGATTAATGTTAATACAAGCAGTTCACACATTTCAACCCACCAACATGCCTTTATTTTCAGCCATTACTGCAAACACACAGGTACAGTCAAAAATCACTTTTCTCCAGGTCTAGAATTCTTCTTCTGGGCCTGAACTGCTAAATTTGATATTCTAGAAAGGAAGGCAAAGATTGCGTGTCGAGGTCCCCAGGTCCACCCCAATAACTCACACATCACACAGAAATTTTTGTTTAAGATTTTTGGCATAATTTTGGCCACAACTTTATTAAAACACAAATTTGTGAGTGGTTGCGTAGGCATTGGTTGCGACTATCTGCCCCCACCATGGGGGACAGACTGACATTCCGTACGATGCAAAAGTCAGAATGGGGGAATACACTTGGGGGTTACGCGGAGCAGGGAACCTGCCCTCACCCCAAATGCAACCAGGAGCTCATTGCTATGGCCCGAGCCCCCTTGACAGAGTGGACAAGCAATAGTTAGCTCCCAATTCCTTTAACGGAATCCCTTGCAGCAGCAGCATTAGAGGGGCAGGCACAGCCAATCCATGCCCCTCAACCAACCAAACCATAAACCAATGCCTAACCGCGAACCTTACAAGTTGTGACGATTTGCTATGCAGTAGGCAAAAACCAAATGACCCCAGCCAATCAGCCAGATGGACAAAATTCCTACCAGGCCCCCGCTCCAAAGCAGACGACCCCATGACAGGCATAGCAAGGTCAAAGCGAACAACCCTATTCTAGGGAGGGAGGAACGGGCAATCCAATGCACAGGCGAAAAGAGGAAGCCCTAGCCTTGTGCAAGGAGTTTTACTATTTCTGGCTGTCAGTCAATAAATGGCAACATTAACTTCTTCCCAACAACAAGGGAAGCCCCAATTGCATCAGTGGCCAATGATCAATTAGCCCGCCCCCCAACTTTGGAGTGTCCTGGCGGCCCCCACCGCAACACGTGCTCTCCATGAAGGAGAACACGCTTTGCAGGAAGCCATGTTGGCCTAATACCTTTATTAGGACAAAGTGAAGCATCACAAAGAGCTGCTTTGAGTTTACCAGAACTCTTATTTAAGCTGAGTGTTAAGCAAAAAGAAGGGGTGGGAGAAAGAATGTTGATGGCCATGATGATGGAAAAGCCAAGTCTGCAACTGTAATAGCCTTAAGACAGAATGAAGGTGTTCTGCAGACTTGAATAGGTTAGACTGTGCCTAGTGTAGAAATTACCTGATTTGTCTTTTATTGACTCTTCTTCTACTGGATTACCTAAAATGAATGTCTATCTCTGCTGATATATAAACAACTACATTTTTCTTTACTGTTGCTGTTTGCTTTAGAAGTGTCATGTGTGTTTAGTTAGCTCTGAATGACTGATGAATGCTACATTTTGAAAGGGAGAACCATCATGGTGTCCACCTGCATCATCTCCCACCCTCCCCAATCTCTTTTTGTTGCTGCTGCTTAACACTGTTCCATTAGCATAATGCTGGGGAACTTGAAAGCTTGCATGCAGCTTTGTGGCATTTCAATTGGTCTGACTAAAGATACTATACCACAGCAAAACTGGCAATGCCACCTTTAGCTTTGGGTCAAAGCAGAGGCGGAGGTAGCTGTGCACCTGGGGGCGGGGCTAGCCGCCTGCCGGGGTGGGGCTAGCAGCCCACGGCAAGCATCCCGGGGGGCGCCACCCGCAGCGAGCATCCTGGGGGGGGGTGTGGCGATGTCACCCACCTCAGGGATGACACCTGGGGCGAACCGCACCCACCACACACCCCTTCCTCTGCCAGTGGGTCAAAGGCTGCAATAATAATAATAATAATAATAATAATAATAATAATTTATTTATTTATACTCCACCCATCTGGCTGGGCTTCCCCAGCCACTTTGGGTGGCTTTCAACAAAATATTAAAATACAGTAATGCATCAAACATTAAAAGCTTCCCTAAAAAGGGCTGCCTTCAGATGTCTTTTAAAGGTCTGGTAGTTGTTGTTCTCTTTGACATGCCCATAAAGCAATTTTTTAAAACATACTTTACCCATATGTCTCCAGTTCTTATGACTTCAAATAATATGCTAACTAATGTCTCAAGATACCACGCTTGCAGATAGCAAAGTCAGCATCTTCAACCGGAAAAAAATTTGCAATGTTAAGAACAATATATAAAACAATATATAAAAAATGTAACCCAAAGGAATGATATAATTATTTGAAATATGTGGGAGGGTGTTCCACAGGGCGGGTGCCACTATCAAGAAGGCCCTCTGCATGGTTCCCTGTAGCTTTGCTTCTCGCAGTGAGGGAACCGCCAGAAGGCCCTCAGAGCTGGACCTCAGTGTCTGGGCAGAACGATGGGAGTGGAGACACTCCTTCAGGTATACTGGACTGAAGCCATTTAGGGCTTTAAAGGTCAGCGCCAACACTTTAAATTGTGCTCGGAAACATTTATAATGAGTGCGTTCATTCATTCATTTAACAAAATGCATATACTGTACTGCCTTATTGTAACAAAACCTCCAAGTGGTTTACAAGAAATATGTAAAAATAGTCGGATGTGGATAATAACCTTTTCCCCCTTGATCTGTGCCTGAGACAGTGTTCGGGGAATTGTTGGATGTGGCATCGGATGTCTTTTACTGTTAATTTTAAGTACTGTGTTTTCTTTAGGGATGGGGAGACATTTGATTCAGCTTGCATTTAAAGCGGAATCTATCAAATTTTGCACTTTCCAAAAGTTTGAGAACTGAAACACAGCCATCCTTCAAAATGCGCACTTATCTAAATGTTGCAATGTAGTTCTTGAACCAACATTCATAAAAAACATTATTCATTCATTTATTAATTATTAAGAATATTTATATTCCACCTTTCCAGCAGAATACTGCTCAGGGTGGCTAAGAGTAAAGGGAAATTGCATCAAACCAGAAACTAAGCCATATTAAAATACACAATGAAACTCACACACTAAAAAAAAAAGTACGTAAACACAGAGAAGTGTGAGGCACAGCTACAAGCAGCAGAAAAGAATGTAAAGCCCAACTACATAACAACAACAACAACAACAACAACAACAACAACAACAACAGGAAGTGTGCATAAAAATGAATATACTTGTGATGCATTATATTTGAGCAAATTACTTGCAAAAATGTACGTTATTCAAAACAGTATATGAAACTGTGTTTATCAGGGGAAATTTGTACTAAAATGCCAAAGAATTTTCAACGGTCAGAGGTTGCAGCAGAAATGTGGAAAACTGAATTTAAGTTCAGAAAAATATGAGAAACTGGGAGAAGAGAAAGCAGCACATTCTTCCATCCCTACCTACCTTCAATTATTGGATTTTAAAGAATCGGATTGCATGGTATTCAGCTAGGTTTTACTCAGAGTAGAACCACTGAAATGAACAGCACTAACTTAGTCGTGTTTGTTAATTTTGATGACCATTCAAAATGTAGGTTGATTGCCACCCATTGTGAACTGCCTTGTAGACTGATTGTGGCAAAGGGCAGGGTAGATTTTTTAAAAATAAAACAATAATCCTTAAGATAAAGGTGACTGGCCTTGCTCCTTCAGAGCACAGCAGTACAATGGGCTTCAAGGAATCACAGGGAAGGGGCTTCAAGGTATCACAAGGAAGAAAAACCTGATGAACTCTCCAGCCTGATCTGGGAACATGTAACATCTATAGCAGGGGTCAGCAATCTGTGGCCCATGGGCCACAAGCGGTCCACAGTGGTAAATTAAATGGCCCACGAGCCGCCCCCAAACCAAGCCGCCTCCAAACCAAGCTGCCTGCTCGATGAGTCCCTGCGCGCTGCACTAAACCGGCACAGCATGGAGCAGGGACTCGCTTCCGCAGCGCTGGAAATCGCGTCTGTGCATGCGCAGACGCAATCCAGCCCACGGAATGATCTCTGCAGGAGTGAACTGGCCCAGGCGAGGTAAACCTTGCCGACCCCTGATCTATAGAAAAGGAACACAAATGTGCACTTCCGAGGTCAAGATAAATGAGGTTACACTTTGTAGCAACATGGTTGACTTTTCCATTGTTATTTTTCTTTGCAGAGGCGTTTTGGTTTCAGATAGAATACTGGAGGGTGGAGGAATCTCCCTCTCATCCCTTCCCCAAAAGAGATAATAAAAGGAGCATCTCAGTCCTCACTGCAGCATGTTACCAAGATGAATACTTGGTAATAAAACATATAAATCACCAGCATTTTGTATTAACAACTTGACAGGACATTCTGTGCTGCAGACACTTTCAGTAAATGTCATTGCATGAAACTCGTTTGAACACTCACCTAATTATAGCCATGCATAATACACCAGGCAGAATACTGAGTAGGTACCTCAGATAGCACTTGAGTCTGCAAAGGCAACTGGGCCCGAATGTAGGGAATTCATGATCTTAGTGCTTCTGCTATGTGAGGGATGGGCATTTTTAAGGCCATTGCTTTTTCAGAATATTAGCAGAGAAGAAGAAAGATCTCTTTTCAAGGTGAGGGTCATCATTACCTCATGAAGTTGGCAACCATTTCAAGGTTAATGATAATGAACTGTAGAAAATCTGGCTTACGGTTTGACCTTGTGTCCAGCGATATAACCATTTGGTGACACATATGCCAGAGTAGGTGTTTACCACTGTCCCCATTTTCTTAGACTGCCCTTGGTAACAAGCACACTATCTCCACTGAGCACAGAAGTATTAATTCCTGCCTGACCATGCATTGGATTGAACTCTTAAGGTTCAGTTTGCTAAATACTCTAGGAATACCTCTAGTTGACTGTGCCCTGCCCATCCACCATTCCACAATGGAATGAACCATTGAAGGAAAAACATGGATGTTAAAACATGTACAGAATCTGCTCACACAAGTGCCTTCCTCAAGCATGGTAGTTTCTCATTACTCTAATCACACCATACAATTTGAGGAGGGGGAGAAATTTAAGCATCTTAATATACTTTTAGTTAACTCACAAATATGAAACCTTTTCCCTCTATTTGAAACCTACATGCTATACTGTTCTTCATAGGCTTATATAGCTAAATGTGATACAGCGGTACCTCAGGTTACAGACACTTCAGGTTGCAGACACTTCAGGTTACAGACTCCGCTAACCCAGAAATAGTACCTCGGGTTAAGAACTTTGCTTCAGGATGAGAACAGAAATTGTGTGGCAGGAGTGTGGCGGCAGCAGGAGGCCCCATAAGCTAAAGTGGTACCTCAGGTTAAGAACAGTTTCAGGTTAAGAACGGACCTCCAGAATGAATTAAGTTCTTAACCTGAGGTACCACTCTATTCCATGAATTTAATTCCCTTGCAGACACTTGGAGCTATGTATGCTGAGAGGACCAGAAGCATGATGGGAACATTACATAAGCGGAATATTCATGTACCTCCAAATGTGTTACTTGCTTAAATTTTTTTTTAAAAGGTAGAATGCAATGCAGGTAGAAAATCCTGCAGTATCAAAAGCTAGGTAATAGTAGGATGTCATGACCTACTGCAATGAAACACTGAACTCTGTAAGTACTTTCCTACAATGAGATTTGGGATTCTTATTTTTTGGTACTTTGGTCCTCCATTCCCTCCATTTTCCTAAATGCACACAGTGACTGAGTTTTGAAATGCTATTTAGCCTCTTCTTAAACACCTCCAGCAAAGAAGAGCCTAATACCTCCCAAGGAAATCTGTTCCACTGTTGAACAACTTGCATTACAATGTTTCTCACAATATTTAGACAAAATCTGCTTCCCTTCTGCTTCCACTCATTGGCTTGCTCTGAGGCAGACTTCAGGTTGTCAAAACACCACATATCAATGCATAAATGTGAATTTTGAGAATTTCTCTGACATCCCTACTTGAGACCTCCCTCAGCTTTGACTCAGAGCCATTGATAAGCACTAACTGGGTTGGATTGTCCAACCAGCTGTGGGATCCATCTGAGGGATGTATGGTCCAGCCCACATACTACCATCTTGTCAACAAAGGTGTCATCAAAGACTTTGCCAAATGCTTTGCTGAAACAATCCACTAGGAGAGAACAAACCTATTTTTAAAAAGCCTAAAAAAAAAGTTGGTCTGGAATGGCTTGTTCTCAATAAAACTATACTAGCATTCACTAATCATTGCATTATTTTCCAGATACAGGTATCATTTAATAATACCATTTAATAATATCTTATAGAATTTGGCCTTGTATTGACATCAGGCTGTCTGGAGTGTAGTTCTTTGGATCCAACTTCCCTTCTCCCAAAAATTATACAAAATTAGAGTTAGTGACTCTGAAATAATAACTGCAATATACAATGTGGGGCCAGTTCATACATGCAAACCAGCCTCTTACTTTCATATAGTGCAAGAACCAGGAGGAGGAGGCAGTTGTTTTCCAGGGAAGGGAAGTTCCATTATGATTTTCAAGTTTTTGGCTCCCCAGAGAAAGGAAATATGTAACAGCAGTACATAACACCCTGCCTGTGCTAAACCAATATTTTAAATCATACCCTTATATTTGTCAGATTCCCACATCCGGCAGTAGGCATTTTGTAAGCATTTCTCTCTGTTTTCAAAACAGCATCCCTCCTGTTTCTCAGAAATGAAATGTCACAACACTTGACAATCACTCTTGCAGCACTATGCGTATAAAAAAGGACAACACACTAAGCTTGAAGTTGAAAAGAAATCTCCTTAGGTAAAATGCAAGTAGAGGAACCAACTTGCCACTTCATAAGAAGTGGGAACCAAGGACGCAATATACCACAAAATAGAAAAGAACAAAATGCCCATTCCCCTCTAAAACAGATAAGCAAGAGATTGTTAAATATTATGTATGAATGACAGCAGCATAAGAAATCCTGTGCAAGCGGCCAGTATTTTTACAGTACAAGTGGACAAGGAAAATTATTAAGATCAAATTCATTTGTTTGCCATATACAAAGAGAACAATTGCTCTCATAATGTACCAGTGGTGATCATTTCCCCATCTTAGGACATTTTTTCCAAGAGATTCTTTAATCAGTTTTTCTATTTCTGCACCCTTGTGATGATGTTCCACGATACCATGCCTGCCATTTTCTTCTCTGCTTCCACTTCTCTCCAGCAAAATAAAGAAAATGGCAATCAGTGACAGAAATCAGCAACCAATAAGGCATTTCATCTAAAGGAAAATGCATATCCATCAGATTATTTGGATTAAAAATACTTGGCTTGCACTTTGCACACTATATTCATAATTCATACGTACAACTTTACCAACCAACGAACTCCCAAAACAAAAATGCATCAGATACCCATTAGAATGAGCAAACCCAGTGGCAACCGATGAAGCAGAAATCTGATAATAATAATAATAATAATAATAATAAATTTTATTTATATCCCGCCCTCCCCAGCCGAAGCCGGGCTCAGGGCGGCTAACAACATTAAAACAGTGTGATATTATAAAACATTATAAAAATGAATTAAAATCAAAATTGATGGCAACCATAAACTAAAGCTTTGTAAAGATTGCCAGAGGAGGGGGTCAGGCTGCGCCCTGACCAAATGCCAGGTGGAACAGCTCTGTCTTGCAGGCCCTGCGGAAAGATGTCAAGTCCTGCAGGGCCCTTGTCTCTTGTGACAGAGCGTTCCACCAGGTTGGAGCCGCAGCCGAAAAAGCCCTGGCTCTAGTTGAGGCCAGCCTAACCTCTCTGAGGCCTGGGACCCTCAAGGTGTTTTTATTTGAAGATCGTAAGTTCCTCTGTGGGGCATACCAGGAGAGGCGGTCCCGTAGGTACGAGGGCCCTAGGCCGTATAGGGCTTTGAAGGTTAAAACCAGCACCTTAAACCTGATCCTGTACTCCACCGGGAGCCAGTGCAGCTGGTATAGCACCGGATGAATGTGATCTCTAAGCGAGGACCCCGTAAGGAGTCTCGCTGCGGCATTCTGCACCCGCTGGAGTTTCTGGGTCAGTCTCAAGGGCAGCCCCACGTAGAGCGAGTTACAATAATCCAGTCTGGAGGTGACCGTCGCGTGGATCACAGTGGCTAGGTCAGGGCGAGAGAGGTAAGGAGCCAACTGCTTAGCTTGGCGGAGATGAAAAAATGCCGCCTTTGTTGTAGCTGCAATCTGCGCCTCCATGGAGAGGGAGGTATCGAAGATTACACCCAAACTCTTAACGGACGGTGCTGGCACTAATTGCACCCCCGCAAGAGATGGGAGTTGCCCCCTCAGTCCCACGTCGTCCCGTCCCAGCCAGAGGACCTCTGTCTTCGAAGGATTTAACTTCAGCCGGCTCCCACGTAACCATCCAGCCACAGCCTCCAAGCATCTGATCAATGTGTCTGGGGCCGAGTCCGGGTGGCCGTCCATCAACAAATAGAGTTGGGTGTCATCAGCATACTGATGGCAGCCCAGCCCAAAACTCCGGACAAGCTGGGCGAGGGGGCGCATAAAGATGTTAAAAAGCATAGGGGAGAGTATTGCACCCTGAGGCACACCACACACCAAGGAGTGGCGGGATGACAATTCCCCCCCAAGCGCCATCCTCTGTCCCCGACCAGAGAGAAACGAGCGCAGCCATTGAAGGACTGTGCCCTGGATCCCTACGTCGGCAAGGCAGTGGTCCAGGAGTTCATGATCGACCATGTCGAAGGCTGCTGACAGGTCTAGAAGAATCAGCAGCCCCGACCCGCCTCGATCCAGCTGCCTGCGGAGATCATCTGTTAGGGCGACCAGAGCCGTCTCGGTCCCATGACCAGCGCGGAAGCCGGACTGGAATGGATCCAGAGCTGATGTTTCATCCAGAAACCTACCAAGCTGTTCAGCAACCGCTCTCTCAATCACCTTACCCAGGAATGGAAGATTCGAAACCGGGCGGTAATTGGATAGATCTAAGGGATCTAATGACGTTTTCTTTAAGAGCGGGCGCACCACTGCCTCCTTCAGTTCCCCTGGGAATGTCCCGGTGCCAAGGGACAGATTGATGATATCCCCCAGGGGGGCCCGCACCTCTTCTGGACACGCTCTAATCAGCCAGGACGGGCACGGGTCGAGAGGACAGGTGGTGGGCTTTCCAGCTCGGAGGAATCTGTCTACATCAGCTGGGGATATCCAGTCAAAGTGGTCCAATACTGAACCCGAGGACAGTCGAGGGGCCTCCAGTTCCTTTATTGTATCCAAATTGGCAGGGAGGTCATGGCGGAGCAACAAGACCTTCTCCGCAAAAAAGCTCGCAAATGCCTCACAGTCCATCTAAGTCCATCTAACTGAGCATCATCATCATCATCATCATTTTTACACAGACTGGCAGCAGTACTCCAAGGTTTCAGGCAGAACTCTCTTTCAACTCTACTTGAAGATGCTGGGCATTGAATTTGGAATTTTCTGCATGCAGAGCAGATGCTCTGCTACTGAGGCTGAGCTCAGGTTGAGTGTGAAACAGTAGGCTGCCACAGAGATGCAGCTAAGAAAAGCATGGGAACTGATACCATTACTGGTAGACACCTGTTAGAGGCAACCAAGCCAGTGATAGCTCATAAGAACATATGGAAAGCTCTGTTGGATCAGATCAAAGGCCCATTTAGACATTCAAGACTGTGCAGTGTATTGTTAGTATACAGTGATTAATCCCATGGTAGTGCTGCTGGCTAGATGCCTGAAGTGAATTGTGTGAGCCATCTCCTGATTTAGCTGCCTCCCACAACAGGCACACAGGGCTTGTAAGGGTTTAGAGCAGGCATAGGCAAACTCGGCCCTCCAGATGTTTAGGAACTACAATTCCCATCATCCCTGATCATCCCTGAGCTAGGGATGATGGGAGTTGTAGTCCCAAAACATCTGGAGGGCCGAGTTTGCCTATGCCTGGTTTAGAGCTTCCCCTCTTCTCACTGCCAGTTGCCGTTTGACTTCTCTCACTGTCAACCAATGAGTAAGCCCTATATTACCACAAGTTGTGCTAAACCACCAAGCCTCTGATAGTGATTCTAGTCTTTTAAGAACAGGCATTCCAAGTGGGGCATTGAGTTTTCAATCTTATCAGCAGGGATGAAAACACATGGAAGACATAGGGCTCTAATGCAGAACTCAGACTTGTATGGCAAAATAATAATAATAATAATAATAATAATAATAATAATAATTTATTTATACCCCGCCCTCCCCAGTCGAAGCCGGGCTCAGAGCGGCTAACAGTAAAATGATACAAAACTGATCTTGGGCCTTTGTAGATGCTTTATGTGGCTTGATAGCTGAGATTTTTCTTCACAGGGTGTGCCAAACCAGGGAGCCCTTTAGTGGCACAGCTCTACAAAATAAGTATTTCCGCTGGGTCAACATTGGGACTGTGTTGAAACCATGTTCATGAAATCATAGTAATGGAAGTCAAAATTCTAGACAGAATTAAGCCTCTGACTTTTATTTTTGTATCATTTCCATCATTATTATCTTTACTTACTTATTTTTATTGAATTATTCATTTTCTGAATAATGTTTCATTATTCCGTATTCATAGTCTTAATGTTCACACTCACTTTCTCCCAGCCCTTGCCTTTTTAGCTGCATGCTAAAAGAAATCTGGGATTCTTGACAGCCAACCCAAACCTCTCTTCTTGATTGTTGTAAGTTGATCCACAGCTACTTTCAGGTGCCAAAATGACCTCAAGCTGTTTGGATGTTGCTTTGGTATTTTACAGCATCTGAACACTAACAATGTATTTTTGAAGCATGTAATACGATTTCAAACCTGGCTTTCCTTCTGGGGAAAGATTTGCTGCTGAATAACCTACAAAAAGGCAGCGATATGAAGCAAACGCAAAAGGAAACACATACAACACGACAAGGAATGCATTATGGATGCATCATAATTGCATGCACAGTTCTGTGCATCGCTGCAGCCGAAGTGTGATTGTATTATTTTATAGTAGAGAAGAACTGACTGGCATTTTAGAAAATCCTTGTTTATTCCTCACTTTCACTTATGGCCAGTGTGCATTTTTGCTTCTAGGATGAAATTTGTAGATGTAGGAGGAGACCCCATACTGTTATCATCCAAGTCATAGTAGTATGATGGCTTTTGCAGGCACAACTATGACAAGGTGAGAGGAAGGAGTAAATAGCAGCAGTCCTAGACAGTTATTTCACAGACACTGAGGTTGCTGTCAGGCTCCAGTAAGAGTATATGGGAGTAAGTTATTGCTCGTGCAGACTTAAACACTAGTGTCCACTATTAAGCCATTGCCTCACGTTGTATGATATTAAACTCTGTGTCCATACAATGTGGCCTACTCGTTTTATAACCACATTGAATAAACTATGGGGTTATCTGATAACACACGGAATATCCTGGGGATATGATTATTAATGCTTCTTCTTTGAAGCCAAACAAGGCAACTCAAGAACCGTGCCACTTCATTATCAACTATATCAAAGGCTGTAAAGAGACCACAATGGGATCAATAGGGTTCAATTACCATGATTGATTTTTTAAAAAAAAACAAAGATTGTCAGCAATAGGTTCAGACTCAATGAAATATTTGGACAGCAATCCAGTCTGAAAGGGGAGTGTGAAGTTAATAACATCCAGTTGTTAATGAGGTTAAGAACCACCCACTACTCAACCACCCCTCCAAATGGTAAGGCTGGAAAGGGGACAGTAGCTGGCTAGGAAGTCAGTATCAAGAGGTTGGCTTCTAAGCACAAGACAGAATGAGCATCAATTGTGGCTGTGTGTATATTCCACATGCCTTTCCAAATGAGTGACTGACCAAGCCAGCGAGAAGAGTACCCAAATTTTCCATGCCAACCTTCGCCATCCTAGATGAATGTGGGCCCCAGCTGAAACCAGTACAATACCCTTCTGCATCACTTAAAGCTACTGACCAAGACTTATATAGATAAGACCAATCTGCTTACTGCAGTATTCTGATTTGCTATTGTTCCACTTCAGTTGACTACCCCACCACCTATAAAGCTTGCGGTGCAGCTTTCAGAATTTTGGATCAGGTACTACACTCCTTATACCTGGCATGTCCCCGTGAACTAAAACTGGGAGATGGCCAGTTCTCCTGGACAGGGACATCCCTTTGCATTAGGGTGTGCCATATAAGAGGCTTGGGGACAGGGGCAGACCTTGGTAATATGATGCCCTGTGTTAGGCCAAAATTTGACGCACACATCCCAGCCCAAAGCTACCTCCCCAAAGCTGGGTAATGGAAGTGCAGGGCTTTGGGAAGGAGGCATGAGGCTCTGGCAGGGTCCTAGAGACCTCCCACCTCCTTCCCAAAGCTGGGCTAACTAGGCTTTGAGAAGAAGGCAGAAGGACTCTAGGATCCTGTCAGAGCCCTCACACCTCCTTCCCAAAGCCCAGCACTTAATAGGCTTGGGGAAGGAGACGAGAAGGCACCCCCTTTGCCCCTGCACCATGTCGGGGGGGGGACAAGTAATGCGACCCTAAACCCGCCTCTGTTGTGGACAAGGATGAGGGAGGATAGTCTGAGAGGATAGTGACAGTACTATTGTACAGTGTAGGTCTTATGGCTCTTAAGGTTTTATTCCATGTCCCCAAAGTCAGCAAGAATATGTAGTAAGGGGGCTGGGATGGAAATGAAAATACTTGGGGGGGTGTAGTTTTCACTTACCTTTTATTATAGGCTGCAACTGTTTTTACTGCTGAGCAAAGCTCTTGCTCGCAGTGTGGCAGCTACAGGTGGGAGGATCGGGTCAGGCTAGCCAGCTGTTGCCTATGATTATTCCCTATACTGTCACATCAATTACATCTTCTTGTATTGTAAATTATGCATGTTGTAGTGGTATAACAGAATTTGTTATCATTCATCTCAATTCTAACTGGCATGTTACCTTTTACTCCATAAATGCCTATTACGAATATGACTCCGGTGAACAGTTATAGAGAAAGAATTTACTACATAGTTAAACTGAAACATATAAAATCTGTTCTCACTTATAGGCGGATTTAAACAGTGGCCGTCTGGTGCTATTTGCATTTTATCTCGCAGGTTTAGCACAGTACACTGTGTAACTTAATACCATACTGAGCTGTGTGCGATTAAAAATGGCATATTTTGACAAAACATGGAAGTCTAAATTATTACAGAAAGGGAGAAAGAGACAAGGATGTGCCGCCTTTACAAAATTCACAGCGGTGAAATTGTAAGGTACTGCTCAGTGCAATGTTTCCCACTGAAGAAGTTGATCCTGTACTCCAGTTCATTTAAAGTGCATTTATCAAAGTCCCCCTTTTACTATAACTGTGAAATTGACTTATTTGGTACAGCCCATAATACCTGATTAACCTTCCTAAAGCCATTGTGAATACATATATTCAACCCTAATCTTCTGCGTGATTTCCCAAGTTGCTCTGCACTTGGCATTCTGCTGTAATGATTTTTGTTCCGCCTGCATTTTAACTAAGATAAGAATGCCACACATAAGTGTGAGGCCTTTCATTCATTTATTTGCTTTGCCTTGAGCAGGTAGCCAGTAGAATCAGACATACTGTAGGAGCCAGCTATCTAAATGGCAACAGGTTTAACCATGTCCTCACAAACAATAGATGAAGTTGAAATTACGTCCCTCTTCAATGTGTTTGGTGTGTATGTGTCAATAGGACTGAATGGCCCTACAAATCAAACAACAAAATCCTTGCAGCTTGAAAATATCAAGGAGAACATTTTTAGACTAGACTTTTCCTCAGCAAGCTAAATTTCAGTGAAAAGGGAATTTGGAGGGATGGAAAAAGAGAAGTGACCAGAAGGGGCAGTGCCCACGGCACCCATTCCCAAAATCTGAATGTATCCACAGGCCTAAAAAGGTTGGCAACCCCTGCCTAAAAGAAAGGTATCTCACAGAAAGTATATCCTTAACTATGCCTGTGAGTGAGAACATTATATGCAAATAGTGGGATTCAGTTCTCCATTAATTTTCACTCCTCTGTTTTGTGTTCTGATCTCTCACCAATTCTGTCTGTCAAAATGTCATTGATTGATAAAACAAGGATATAATATAGCTCTCTATTAGGAATGATAATATCAACTAGTTGATTTTTGTCTGAGCTTGGAAATGTGAAATCTTGTAAAAGGATTAAAGATTATTAGAGGTAATATAGATGCAAAGAAACAGATTTCGTTGAAAGATGGGTAAATTGCCATTATTCCTTGCAACGCTTTTCTCTTTCTTGTGGTGTCAGTCTAGAAATTTATTTGCAGTCTATTTAGGTACATGAAATAAGAATGATCTCAGTAAGATGGAAAGGGTGTTTGGGGCTTCTGATTAGAGCTGGCCCTACCATTGGGAAGATCAAGGTGACCATCTCAGGTAGCAGGTGCCTGAGGCAGCAAAATACCTTGGGCTGGCTCTGCTTCTGATGGTGCCAGAGGAGGCATCTGTTTGGACAGGGTTGCACTTGTAATGAAACAGTGAGATCTACTGGACCCATCACTATATAGAGTTCATTACAGTGATCGACCTGGCACAGCCAGGTTCACCTTCTGCAAGAAAAAATGGGATCCTGAAGAAGTTGGAGCTGGTGATGTTATTCATGCCTTGGTCTGTAAGGCAATCTGTGTGGAGCTGCCCTTGAAGACAATCAAGAATATGGTGCAGAATATAGCAGCCATACTTTCTTTTTTGGAACTAGCATGATAGATCATACTATGCTGAACTTATAGCTTCTCTGGCTATCAATTTGTTTCCAGGGTGAATTTGAGGTGCTGGCTTTTGAAGCCTTGATCAGTTTAAGGATGGGGTATCTCAGAACTCATGTCCTTCCACACGAACCTGCTAGAAGAACTTTGAGCACTTCTTGCTATCCCAACACTGGCAGGTATTCAGATGGTAGGAACAGGAGTGCTGGCCATTTTTGAATGCAGCACCCAGATTATGGAGTGATCTTCTCAGAAAGATGCATCTAGCTCCCTCATTACCCATGTTTAAAATTAGCTAATAAGGCTGTTTTTGCAGACTTTTTGTTAATTAAGACATTCTAGGCTTATGTTTTAGTGCTTCTATTTGCTCTTACAGTACCATTATCAGCTTTATTTGAATTCTAATTAAACTTTTCATATTTTTTTTGCTGTTGTATTGCTTTGTCCTGTTTGCTCTAAGCCATCTTGTGCCTCCCCTGCAAATACAAAAAGGTGAGATATACAATTTATTTAAAAGTTTAAAAAATATTAAATTGAATTATTTAATTAACCGCACAAGTTTTAGACTGCAGCTTGTATCTGCAAGATTCCTACTCAATTCAGTAGACCGCCACATTGAAAGCAATCTAGGGTTTCAGCTTGTTCTGTTCAAAAACGCTTTCCCACACATTTTAGGACAATCTAAAGTTTCATTCTTCTTCAATGCATTCTCAGTGGATAAAGGCAAGATTAGCTGACGCTCCAAAATCCTTGGGATATTTTCATAGCAGCTTCATTTGTAAATCACTTGATGATTAATCACTTATGCAGTGATTAATATTTGAACTGTAAATGACACACAGAGCTTAATTTTCTGCTAGGAAAACTACCTCATGATCCTCAACTGGGAATTAAGCTCTGTGCATAATTTCCATTGCAGCTAAGGAAAGGTGGGGGCTCTCTCCGAGACTTTTCTGCTACTGTAGTCCACTACCCCTCCCCAAAGTGAGGCTTTTGTGGGAGAGAGATGGAGAAGTGGGACTGTTAGAGAAGATGAGAGCCATGCAAATATGTTGTGCTTTTTGAGAATCACTACCATAAAGGTGGGACGCGGGTGGCACTCTGGGTAAAACCGATCGCATGGTCGGTGGTTTGAATCCCCGCGGCAGGGTGAGCTCCCGTCTTTCGGTCCCAGCTCCTGCCCACCTAGCAGTTCGAAAGCACCCCTAAGTGCAAGTAGATAAATAGGTACCGCTTTATAGCGGGAAGGTAAACGGCGTTTCCATGTGCTGCGCTGGTGCTGGCTCGCCAGAGCAGCTTTGTCACGCTGGCCACGTGACCCGGAAGTGTCTCCGGACAGCGCTGGCCCCCGGCCTCTTAAGTGAGATGGGCGCACAACCCTAGAGTTGGACACGACTGGCCCATACGGGCAGGGGTACCTTTACCTTTACCTTTTTTACCATAAAGGTAAAGGGACCCCTGACCATTAGGTCCAGTCATGACCGACTCTGGGGTTGTGGCGCTCATCTCGCTTTATTGGCTGAGGGAGCCGGCGTACAGCTTCCGGGTCATGTGACCAGCATGGCTAAGCTGCTTCTGGCGAACCAGGGCAGTGCACGGAAATGCCGTTTACCTTCCTGCTGGAGCAGTACCTATTTATCTACTTGCACTTTGACGTGCTTTCGAACTGCTAGGTTGGCAGGAGCTGGGACTGAGCAATGGGAGCTCACTCTGTCGTGGGAATTCGAACCGCCGACCTTCTGATTGGCAAGTCTTAGGCTCTATGGTTTAACCCACAGTGCCACGCACGTCCGTAATTACTACCATAGACATACCCAAAAACCTACCTTCACAATTCTTGTGTATACCAGTTGTTGATCCTCTTTGAGGGCTTCTCATAGGCGTCTTTGTTGGCCACTGTGAGAACAGTTGGACTCGATGGCCTTTGGCCTGAACCAGCAGAGTTATTACTATGTTCTTATACTTGCAAATTCATTCAAAGTTTTTGAGCATTCAGCAGGAACATGTGAAAAGCTCAGTTGGCCTTCAGGGCACATTTGAGGGGCCTCTCACATTTCTACTTGTGGAGCTGGCCTTAAAATGTACTTAGAATATATGGGGTCCTTAAAATTTACAAACAAACAAAATCATTCCTAGAAGTCATGTTTATCTTATGAACTTGGGAGATGATCGAGTTAATAGTCAATGACCTTCTTCTTGCCATTCATTTAAATACTGTACTCCCTAGTTGTATGTGTGATGTCCTAGCACTGTATTAATCAGGGAAATATTGCAATAAAATTTGTGTATGAGCCAAAGCTGCTTTGTGCACAAAATCTGACTGTCTACATGAAGAGAGAAACACTGGGCTAAGTATTATCCTTGATATACACCAGATTGAGATATATTCCAAAGATTTTAATCAAGTTGGGCTTTCATACTTCCCTGCACCCCAACTGAATTAAATATGACCTTGTGCTATCACATGCACAGTCACCAGCACTCTCTTTATTTATTTGGTGTATTACTTCATTTTTAAGGTCTTCATGAGCTTTTACTCCATTTCATGATATGCCCAGGGTATTTACTGTGAACACAAAAGGGATCCTCAAATAAATTTCTCAGACAGGTAAGTCTGATCTAGAAGAGGAATTTTCTGTCTTCCTTGTGAGGGAGTTATGTATTAGAATTATTTATTATTTTAACAGGGCTTTTGCAAGTCAGTCTCCTGTATGGCGACTCACTAAAATAAGACTTTCCACAATTCCAGTGGTCCAACCTATTTGAACTCCTATCCCTCCACCCTTTTGAAGTGTTCCCTATTCAGCTGCTGTTCTTGTCCTTCAGAGATAATTGTCCATCAGGGAACCTGCCATTTCATATTCACCTCACCTTAAACCTCTGAGTAGGTTTCATATTTGAAATCATTTACTTTTTGGATCACTTCTAGAACTTATTTCCTCTATATCAATTCCTAAGTATACATGGCCCTGTTGCTTGCTTATGAAACCAACATTTGTCCAGTTGCCCAGGAAACACATGGCTGCATGCAAATTACAACAGATTGCCAGCTTATATCCATTTTATTAGCCACACCTTTAGCAGATGTAAAGAATTATAATGTAAGACCAAATTAGACAATACAATAAATTTGTATTTTGAGTATCTTCACATCTACAAATTTACCAATTTCCCCCAAACAACCTTCCTTTTAAGTTATGGTTTATTAGTATTGAAAATAATCCAATGAAAATGTGGGTGAAAACAAGAGCTGGGGGATGAACTGCTTTGGGGCAAATCAGTTTGGGCCCCTAAACAATGAATTTTGGAGCTGTAGCTGTCAGCTGAACTGTGTTGAATCCTTTCTGGCCAGGAGTTATATTCAACAAGCCACTGCTAGAAGCATCATTTGAGTAATGCACTTTGGTTGAAAATATTGATGGCCAGCAACTTGCCTCCCCAAACAGCTTTCTGTCTTGCAGATAATTTAAAAGTTTGATGAAAGAAAAAGGCTCCTGAAAGAAAAATGTTTGTTGAATTTTGCCAGCAGCTGAAAAAGTTGCCAAAATGGGCACACCCCGATGGGATGGCAAAATGAGAAATGACATTTCATCCTATCCATATGGAAACAGACAATTCCTGCCTCTACAAAAAAGAGAGCATTGTTATCCTTATTTCTGAATGCCAGAATGTTATTCCAGACTAATGTTCCCTGAAGTTGACAAACCAAGGTGTGATATATGACTCAGTAAACCAAATCTGTTGAGCAATGATTGTTTTGGTTTGGTTTGAGATTCGAAATTTAGGTGCTGTTTCCCCTTACTACTGCTCATAGGTTAACTATAAATATGCCAGATTTCATTTCTATAACTTATTTGGTGAATGGTTAGTGTTAAGGTAATTTATGTAACCTCCTATATAAGTCAACATCAGCAATTATTTGTAATATAATATTGACAGGCACGCTTGAAAAATATATGATATTCTGTTCCACAGAAAGCTGATAGATGAACACAGGAAGCTACCTTATATCAAATCTGACTCTTGGTCCATCTAGCTTAGCATTTCCCACACTGACAGGCAACAGCTCTCCAGAATTTCCCTCAGGAGTCTTTTCCATCTCTATCTGGAGGTGCCAGGAATTGAACTGTATGGAAAGCAGATGTTCTACCATTAAACTATGGCCCTTCACCAAATGCGTATAAGTTGAATGGTTTGGAAATTAGCAAAAGGCAAATGAAACCCATTGAAATAAATGCCTATTGTGTGGATTACACGATTTATCATACCCCCAAATCTATAAGAATTATTTAAGTCTACCCCTTAATTATACATAATGTCACTTTTTCCTAGGAAAGCATTTTTTTCTTTCACTCTTCCCAAAAAGTCCATGGCTGTCATGTTTCCTGATAATTAGTCACTCCTACAACATAACATCTGGTAATCGTTGGATTTTCTGCTGGTTAAATGAGCTGCATCTAATGCTGAGACTAAGAAAAGCACCTCAATAAATAAAGAAGTGCAGCCACCTTGCAGGCGCTATTAACTGCTCAGTGCTGCCGAACTCTCCAGGCGGACTTGGACAGACTGTACGTGGGCACAGCTACTGGGTGCCTGAAGAACAACAGATGCTGTGGAGCATTAGAGACAACAGGGTTAAAGAAAGCCAAGTTGACACTATACATCTCAAGAGGATTCAAGAATGAAGATTTGTTTCTGAACGCACATTGCAAACATCAAGCTGCGGTAGGGAGGGTGCTCGGATCAAAGAAGATGCACATTTTGTGAAAAAGCAGAAACTACAGTCCTTGCATAAAATGCTGATTCATGACAAAGCCTGCTCTGGGTAGGGTGGACTTAAGAAACTCCCTCTGAAGAACCAGGTTCACAATCTGAGGGTGATCCTGACTGCTCAGGCTATGGCTGTGGCTCGAAGGTCTATGTGACCACCATCACCTTGGTTGCAATCTGTTTCAACTACAGTGGATGTTTGGTTTGCGAACGTGATCCATGAGGGAAGCACGTTTGCAGCCCACAGTGCTGTGCGGGTTGCAATTTGGCACTTTTGCACATGCGCGACCACCGAAACCTGAAAGCAACCCGTTCCAGTACTTTTGGGTTTCGGCGCATCCGTAACCCGACAAAGCACAACCTAAAGCGTCTGTAACCCAAGGTATGACTGTACAGTGGTACTTCTGGTTGCGAACGAGATCCGTTCCGGAGGCCCGTTTGCAACCTGAAAGGAATGCAACCCACATCTGCGCATCTGCGATTCGTTGCTTCTGCGCATGCATGTGATGTCATTTTGTGCGTCTGTGCATGCGTGAGCGACGAAACCTGGAAGTAACCCTTTCTGGTACTTCCAGGTCGCCGCGGGATGCAACCTGAAAACGCTCAACTTGAAGCAAACATAACATGAGGTATGACTATACTGCAAAGCGCTATATGTGGCACTGCCTTTGAAAAGGCTTTAGAAACTGCAGCTGGTGCAAAATGCTGGGGCAGGCTGATGATGGGGGCCCAGCTATTCAGAGCATGTAACTATATTGTCATTCACTCTGCGTTGACTCCCAGTATGTGTCTGAGCCCAATTCAAAGCCAGTTTTCATCTTTAAAGCCGCACTGAAGTCAGTGTGACTTACTTTTGAGTTGATGTGCATAGGATTGCACTGTTAAAGGACTTCCCACTTCCATATGATTCTACTAACCCACTGATATCTACCACGGGCAGGGTGGGGGGGACTTCCTCAGTTTTCTACTATTGTCTAGAATTTGGGCTGGAATGAAATCCCTCAAATGCCACCACCTGCATTTGGAAAACTGGCAAAGGAGAAGGGCTATTTTGGTCCCACAGGACTGGCAAAGGAGAAGGGCTATTTGATTCCCACAAGAAGGGGCACTTACTATTCAGTTTTAAAGCTGCTTCTGGTTCTGCTGGCTGATGCCCCTGCTTATACTGCCATGCTTCCTTCCTAGGAGGTGTTTTATTGTACAGTTAGTATTTCACACCTGTGTGCATGAAAGGGTTAACCTGGGCCCTAAGCTCAAGATTCCAGTGGGTGGAGCTTGGCAGGTTCCCAGCAGCCTTTGCTTCCTCCCTTTCTTCTCTGTGCTCTTTCCTGGAAGAAGCTGCAACATAGCTCTCAGGAGCAAGAAAAACCATATGAATGGAAAACTTCTCAAAAATGAGATTTCTTTCCTAACTCAAAGACTGCATGGTACTTTTGAGATAAAACAAGGAAGCAAATGCAAGGAAGCCACTACTACTACCATGGGGCAAAATCCCAACCCAGTTGGGCAAGTTAGCATCCTCAAGGTAATTAGAGCCTTACTCTGTATTATTATTATCATCATCATCATCATCATCATCATCATCCCACCTTTTATCCAAAGACCTGTTCCTCCCACCTCCATTTTAAGAGCAACTTTGTGAAGTTGGGGTGGCTGAGAGATGGTGATTGGTCCAAGGTCACCTGGGGAGGTTTATAGCTCCAAGGTTCCACTCTAACCCCCTTGGTGCTCTCATGGCACTCCCTCCCATCATCCCTGACCATTGGCCATGCTGGCTGGAGCTGATGGGGGCTGTGGTCTGAAACAGGTTGGGGGGTCTGCATTATTTAGACAGGCCTTCAGTTTGGAGTAATCTGCCACTTAACAAGGTAGGAAACTGGCGTGTGTGGCTTGTTTTGCTTTGTTGCTATTTTTTATTTTTATTATTGTTTTATTGAGTGTGGAGGGTGTTTTTTTTGCGAAATATTTTGCATGCATTGCCACTTGGGGGGCTTTCTGAAAAGTGGCTGTTAAATCAAAGAAAGAAAGAAATGTAGTAGTCTGATGGTAGCCATAAAGTGAAAGATGACAGCTTTGTTTAGGCTGGGACTCAGACTGTAAAATTTTAAGTGTTGCTTAGTTCACAAACATACATTTTCCAAGAAAGCAATTCTGTGAATTTTAATCTCAACGTGTCTCCCAGGTTCCGTAACAACTTACTTTTGGCAATTTCAGATGAACTTGTTCTAAAGAAGGGCCCGTATGTCATCCTAGGGAAGATGGGGAAACAAGCTCTGATTTTGTTTTCTTTAGTTTCACTTTTAATTTGTATACTGCATTTATATACAGCTACACACAAGGTGGTTTACAAATAACAGAAACAATAGGTAAAGGTAAAGGTACCCCTGCCCGTACGGGCCAGTCTTGACAGACTCTGGGGTTGTGCGCCCATCTCACTTAAGAGGCCAGGGGCCAGCGTTGTCCGGAGACACTTCCGGGTCACGTGGCCAGCGTGACATCGCTGCTCTGGCGAGCCAGAGCCGCACACGGAAACGCCGTTTACCTTCCCACTGGTAAGCGGTCCCTATTTATCTACTTGCACCCGGAGGTGCTTTCGAACTGTTAGGTTGGCAGGCGCTGGGACCGAGCAGCGGGAGCGCACCCCACCGCAGGGATTCGAACCGCCGACCTTTCGATCGGCAAGCCCTAGGCGCTGAGGCTTTAACCCACAGCGCCACCTGCGTCCCTAACAGAAACAATAAAGACATCCTATAACAATCTGATCCACGGGATGTGATTTGATGGGATGTATTTTCCATGTTACTGCCACAATGTGCAGTATGGTGGCTTGCCTTGTGTGTGTTAGGATGCTTAAATCAGGAGTCACCAATATGATGCCCGTGAGTACAAATGTGCCTTACAGAGGCCTTCCCACAGGATCCTGACCTTCGCTGAAATTAGGCTTGAAACATAAGAAGAGCCTGCTGGATCATGCCAATGGTCCATCTAGTTCAGTATCCAGTTATCACTGTGGCTAACCAGATGCTTGTGGGTTTGAGCACAAGAGCACTCGCCCCTACTGTGGTTTCTAGCATCTGCTATGCAGAAGCATTGCTGCATCTGACTGTGGAGGCAGAACGTAGCCATCATTGCTAGCAGCCATCGGACAGCCCCCTCCTACATGAATTTGTCTAATCCTCTTTTAAAGTCATCTAGTTTGGAGGACATCTCCTGTGTGGGTGAATTCCATAATTAAACTATGCTTCTGTTGTAGCCAACGGCATAGGTTGCAGTGTGCATTTGGTTCTGTGGTGTGTATGGTGTCTGCAGCTGTTTCCCTAGTTGTCAAATGTGCCTCTATGAGCCCCCATGAGCCCTGTCTTAGATGGAGGGCTCCCCCTCACCCTGCTTTTTAAAAAAAATCATCTTATTTTGTCGTGTTTGATATTACATTAAAACTGTCCTTGTTGTGTAATAATAATAATAATAATAATAATAATAATAATAATAAATTATTTGTACCCCAGCCACTCTGAGTGGTTTTCAACGAAGATTAAAAATACATTAAAATGTCACACATTAAAAACTTCCCTGAACAGGGCTGCCTGTACTTCTAAATGTCAGGTTATTGTTTAGCTCTTTGACATTTGATGGGAGGTTATTCCACGGGTGCCACTACTGAGAAGGCCCTCTGCCTGGTTCCCTGTAGCTTTGCTTCTCGCAGTGAGGGAACCGCCAGAAGGCTCTCGGTGCTGGACCTCAGCGTCCGGGCAGAACAATGGGGGTGGAGATGCTCCTTCAGGTATACTGGGCCATGGGGCAACATACAATGCTTGGGGGCCAATTACACTTCTTATGGTATGATAACATGGTCACAGTAGCTCATTCATTGGTAACCTTGAGACAGGATTGCTAAAATGTGCTCCATGTGGGGCTGCCCCTGGTCCTGGTCTGGAAGCAAAAGCAGCAGCCAGTCGGCTGATGGGGACAGATGGCCAACAATGATATGACAGTACTGTTTGCACATGTGTAGCCAGTGTAGAGGTTTCGTCAGTAGAAGTTCAGTGTTCTTAGGTTGATATACAAAGCCCTGAACAACTTAGGTCCAGAGTCCTGACCCAGAGAAACACTGTTAGTCGTACCCCATGTTACAGAGGCCCAACAGGCCTCGCCATTTAGTGTTGCCAGAGGAAGACTCAGAGATTGGGCAGGCACCCTTGTTAAATTCACTTTCATGTGTAACTTGAAGACTTCCTTTGTGGCAGCAGGCCTGTGCTTGATTTCTTTTCTGAGTAGCCAGTCATTTTAATGATCATTCTGTACTGATTTTCAAAAAAAGTGTTTTTATATTGCTTTACCCCTACCCCTGATATTTTACGAGAGAATGGAATATGCTTTTATAAACAAACGTGTAAATTGGCTCCCTCACAGTTACCTCTGTCATCCTCCACATACTTTTACAATTCCACAAAACAGGGCTGCTGAGTACCTTTAACCGCTCTGGAGCAGATCTACATTTTCGATGTGAAATGTTCTTAGAGACTGAGTAGTAAGAGACGAAGCCAGCTTGTTACTTTGTATTATGTTGACACTTTTTTTTTTTTTTAAAAAAAAGTTATTTTATTGAGATGTAAAAGAAAACAAGAAGTCACAAAGTCGTAACACTGAATGGACCATGAAACGAGTCACTAGAAAGGCTGCGTAAAGGAATGAGGTAAGTCAAAAGGCAGAACAGTGTGCCAGGAAGAAGGCCCCAAAATACTGGGCTTCAGGGGGGGATTTTATAAGGAGGGGAAATAGCAATAAGGAATCATACTGTACTGTATTGTGAAATAAAGTACTGGTGTTTGGTTTTCTTTTTTTAAGGATGTCTGGCATGGTTTAATGATATTCTGTGATATTATTTGTAAAACCCATTATTTGAACCTATTATTTGAACTTTCTTTGGTGAAATATTAAGATTGTAACTGAACAGTGGCATGAGTAAAAAGATGCGATTGTGCACATTCACTTCACTTATATCTTTAATATAATCCAAAAACTCTCCTACAAATCACATGCATTTGTCATTAGCCATGCTCATAAAACCACTATTATTATCAATTAAGTTAAGTGATGGCTTTATTTTCTGGGCAGAAGGATGTTATAAGCAAATTTGCCCCATTATGGTGCCTATTTCCTTATGCAAATGGACTTTAAAATGTGATGATAGCCACCACGTTCCAAAATTGTGCAGTCATGTGGACTGGAACTTATAATGCCACTTTTCAATTAGCACACAGTCCATCAGCATCTAATGCCTTTTTTTGGAGTGCTTAATGCTATCTGTTCTATTACTTTTTATTGCTTATCAGTACTGAACAGTTGGGAGAGTGGATTTGATTTTTGTTTAAATGTTATTGTTTAAAGGGCAATTAAGAAAGGCAACAGCAGAAATGTACTAGGGCTGACCTTGTTTACAAAAAAAAAAAAAACCCTTACGATTGATTGTACACATATACCTGTTTATTGATTAACCAAATTGCTCATAAATTAAATGGCTCACAAATATCCCCATCAATTTTGGGTACACTCCTCACTTCACATGGCCCATTAAGCGTTAGCTCCCCGGAGGTTTACTGTTTTAAAGTGTCTATTTTATTGGATGCAATTTCCTCATGAGTGATTGTTATGCTGTAGGAAGCTTCATCTGTATCAACTAGATGTTTATATACTACAAAAAGCCTTGAGCAAGGTAATACCGTTTGCATGATAATTATATATGGAGGAAATAGATTAATTAACATAAGTGTAGCTATTCTCATAGGGCTTACTTCAATGTATATGATCCGTGACCTCTTCCTGTTATTTGTTAGACAGATCATGATTCGCAGTTCAAGCTCCTTAGCAGACAATGAAGCTAAAGATGTTTTGCTAAAGTGTTTAGGAGAATGTCAAGAGAACTTGTGAGATCTCTAAAGTATTTTGTAAGCATTTTGTTGCTTTATTGTAATAGGGGCATATGTTCGTGGCTCCAAGTATTGAGAGGAAGGGATTACAACTGTATGGATTGATCTCATGCATAATGAGTGCCCATGAATTGACAACACACTGTTTGTAGGGTATAGATGTGATATCACTATAGATCTATTTGCATTATTTGTAGACTGCTTTTCACCACTGTGTAGCCACAAAGCAGTTTAAAATGGTCAATAATACAGCGCACATTTAAATTTAAATCAATAAAACCCTATTAAAAACATCGTAGATTCAACTAGGAGCATACCAAAGTACAAAACAAACCTGAGATCCAGAACAGGCTTAATCAAGCCTGGATGAATAAATGTGCTTTAAGTTGGTGATGGAAACTCATCAAAGATGTAGCCATCTGCAGTCCAGGGCAAGGGAGTTCCACAATTGAAATTTGTCTTAGCCTGTATTCCCCTGGCAGTAAGTAACAGCTGCTTGGTGGAACAATGGGGAGGACCCTTCACCCATCTCAGAGCCTGGGCAGGCTGATATAGGTAGATAATGCATCACATACCTAGGTCCCAGGTATTTCAGGGCTTTGTAGACAGTTAATATCAGCACCTTAAATTGGGCTCAGTAACCCATTAGTCCAAGATCTCATTCTCCTCATAGGATACCTCACCTTCTAGTACCAAGTAATTCAGCGTATGGTGAGGGTGTATCACAGAAGAGCAGCCATTACCTTGGCATCCTTTTTGGAGAGAGCCAAGCAAGATCGGCCTCAGCCTACAAAATCCATAGCCAGGTCATGAACAGGTTAATCTCTCACAGCTGAGTTTTGGAACGGATTGGTGGGGTGAGGTTAGGCACTTCTGATTAAAGGACCAAAGGAGAAGGCGGTCCCTTGAAAAGGTGAAGCATCTCTCCTTTCTAATTGATCATGTGTAGGTTGTAGCATTGGGTCTCTCCCTCCCTCTTCAACCACTCCCAGTACAAGGTGGTTGAACTTCATTTTCTCAGACAGTGCAAAGGTTTGATTGATATGTTCATCCATCTACGTGTTGTAGCACCTTCGGGGAATATAGTATGAAAATATAGCCCTCATTTTGTTATTACCTTTCTGAGATTTCAGTGCTCATCTTGATTCCTTTTCAACGTGTTGATGAAAGTAGGCTCCCCCCCCCCATCTCCTCTCTCTTGCAAAGGACTCTGTATTGTGGAAATGAGATCCAAAGGACATCATGCAGAAAAATCTACTTTGGAAACTCAATGGGTTGCTATTGATTTTCCTTTTTCAAAACTAGGTTTGCATGCTTTAAATGATTTATGGTTCATTAGTTCAGGTTAGATAAAACTTTTACTTTGTTATTTTGAGCTGGAGAATTCAATAAGAGAAGGGAAAGCTATTGTGCTTGTCACTCAGGTTTGAGGGGGGTTGGGGGTTGCAAAGAGGAGTTCCAGTGTATGGGTTCGGATTTTGAAATGGTAGTTAAGAATGAAAGGCACATTTTCAAGTCTGATTCTTAACCTATTTTGTAAGCACAGACTGCTATAATCTATGTGCTGCATTGGGGACCTATGTACGTAATTAGCACTTCAGCCCCTTTACCTGTGTTTGTTTGCTATGCCATGCCATTGCAATCACGTTGTTGTGAGGCAGGCAGGCACAACGCAAGACCCAGGGAGTGATTTCAGTAGCTATTTGCAGTCCCTAGGCAGGAGCCAGTATAGCACCACTGCACCACCTGAGAAATGGCAAGAAAACCTCAGCCATGAAGATGTCCATGCTGCTGCTCCAAACTACTGTATGCTAGGGTTTTGCATCAAAAGAATGCTTAGAAGCATGCTTAGGGTCATCCCAGGTGGCATATGGTTTCTGAGTGACATCTAACTAAGCGCTACACAGAGCAGGCCCATTGAAATTATGGGACACAAATTAGTTACGTCTACTAATTTCAATGGGTCTAGTCTTGGTATGGGACGTGGGTGGTGCTGTGGTCTAAACCAGAGAGCGTAGGGCATCAGGTCGGTGGTTTGAATCCCTGCGATGATAGGGTGAGCTCCCATTGTTTGGTCCCAGCTCCTGAAAGCACATCAAAGTGCAAGTAGATAAATAGGTACCGCTCCGGCAGGAAGGTAAACGGTGTTTCCATGCGCTACTCTGGTTATCCAGAAGTGGCTTAGTCATGCTGTCCACATGACCTGGAAGCTGTCTGTGGACAAACGCTGGCTCTCTTGGCCTATAGAGCGAGATGAGTGCCGCAACCCCAGAGTCGTCCGCAACTGGACCTAACAGTCAGGGGTACCTTTACCTTTTTTAGTCTTGGTATGGTTAATGTTGGATGCAATCTTCTTGCATTATCTTGGTGGTTTAGGAAGGAGCCACACTGTAGCAGTTCCTACACTGACAGCATAATGTAAGAAGGCCTGCCAGGCAGATGAAAGGGTAGAATAATATTTGCATCACTACATCTAATTCAGCGATGTTACAATAATTTAAAGAAGGTTAGTTCCTGTCCTTGGCAGGAAGAAGTACTCTGCCAATAATTGCCCCAGCCATCATCTTTCCTGCTTACTTATCCTGCCCTAGTATTGGGCCCTAAAGAGATGGCAACAGGTCCCATGTTTTGATCACATATTTGGAAAGCCCCTTGAGGGTTTAGCTGAAGTACTAGGAAAGTCTCAACACAGAAGGGGACAGTTGTCAACCCTTACCTCCTCCTCTCCATTGTTTCAGGAGCTTGTGATGAAGTTGGCTTCAGGCAGTTCATTCTGTTGCAGTCAGTCATGCCGCACAGCCCTCTGATGTCCTCTTCAATGAGTTTTCACTAGAAAAGGGAAAATATTGTGTGCTGCTGCTGAATTTAAGAAAGAGTGCTGGTGGGGAGAAGCAGGAAAAGAAAGGAGAAAAAATGCATTGAGATTAACAGGAAAATGAAAGTGGGGGAAGGCAACAAATTTGGAAGATGAGGGCAAGGGGGGGGGAGAGAGAGAGAACCCAGGACAGACTGGATCTATGTACAGGAATCATTTTAATGTGAAGACTTGTGAAGGTGACAATTGATGTGCATCAGCCCATCTGCCTTTCATTAAATGCCTTAACTGTGCAGCTGTAATAAATGATCTTGAATGCTAATTATTAAGGACAGAAAAAAGCAACTACTTGTACTGAAAAAGGACTGATAACTTAGCATGCAGTTAAGAGTCCCAGTTATGTCAAAAACTGAAGATTTTCAATATAGATCCATTTCTTAATTAATTCAACTATTTAACAAAGACTAGTTCTGAAGACCAAATCTCACCAGATGAGAAACATTATTATTCTGCAACAAAAGTTGCCAACATTCTTGAACCAGTTGGCACATTTCAAATTTTGAGAGAGTGCTGGGGCCACCAGTCACAAAAAAAGTTGCTAAATGGGAGTGTGGCATGGTGTAAAATGCCTGCCATGATGGTGATGATAACAACAGCAACAACAACAATTTATTTATACCCCGCCCATCTGGCTGGGTTTCCCCATCCACTTTGGGCGGCTTCCAACAAAATATTAAAATACAGTAATCCATCAAACAATAAAAGCTTCCCTAAACAGGGCTGCCTTCAGATGTCTTCTAAAAGTCTGATAGTTGTTTTCTCTTTGACATCTGGTGGGAAGGCGTTCCACAGGGCGGATGCCACTACTGAGAAGGCCCTTTGCCTGGTCCCTGTAACTTGGCTTCTCGCAGTGAGGCTAACTGCCAGAAGGCCCTCAGCACTGGACCTCAGTGTCCAGGCAGAACGATGGGGGTGGAGACGCTCCTTCAGATATACTGGACCGAGACCATTAAGTATGGCATAACGCAAAATTAAAGAGACTGACCCCCCCCCCCTTGTGCTTACTGTGGGAAGTCAGCTATATCCAGCTGGTCCTGGTTATGGCGATCACACAGTATTGATTTTATACACACACGTCTTGGCTTTTGGATGGAGCCCGGCACACTTCCGTTGCGCCCCACTGGGCTCCCTTGGATAGCTCTCTGTCAGCTCCCTGTAGCAGAGTCGTCGCAGCAGTAGAAAACTGTTGCAGTGTGTGTGTAATAAATCAGACTGCATGCAAGCGTTCTTGCTTATCTCTTAACAGTCTTTAATCGTGTAGAAAAACATTATAAATCACCCGGCGAGAGAGCGCACATCTTGCTGCCTCGCCGCAAAAGCGAAAGGAAAAAAGAACACAGAGAAATCACTCCCCTCTGCGAACATGCCACGCCTCAGAATGTGAGACGTCACTCAGAACTGTTTAACCCTGTAAGTTCTGAATCTCCTAACAACATGTACACATCCATGCACGTGTGTGTATACGTGTGTGTGTGCGCGCGTGTGTGTGTGTGCGTGGGCACACACAGATATTGCTGCTTAATAGCAACACGGACCATTCCTCAGTGCCAGGAAAAATAGACAAGGTGGCCACAGCAATCACTTAGAAAGTATCTGCACATTTTACCCCCTAACCAAAAGAACATAAGACGAGCCTGTTGGATCAGGCCAATAGCCCATCTAGTCCAGCATCCTGTTCTAACAGTGGACAACCAGATGCCTGTGGGAAACTTGCAAGCAGGACCCAAGCACAAGAGCACTCTCCCCCTGCCCCACATGGTTTGCAGAGCGTAGCCATCATGGATAGACTTTGTCTAATCCTTTCTAAAGCCCATCCAAGTTGGTGGTTATCACTGTCTCCTGTGGGAGCGAGCTCTGTAGTTCAACTGCGCTGCATGAACAAGTAGTTTCTGTTATCTCTTTTATCTGTTACAAGAGAGGGAGTAAAGCTTTTCTTTATCCATTTTTTTCTATGCCATGCATTATTTTCTAAACTTCTATGATATCACCTCTTAATTGCCTTTTTAAGTTATAGAAGTTCCCAGTACTGCAAACTTTCTTGATAGGGGACAGGTTCCTCATGGGGTGAAGTTTATTTTAGGAGGTCTTGAGACTCTTCCTAATTGAAAGCCTTCATGGGCACTGAGTTGGCACCCCTTGTTCTAAAATAATGTGTCCTATTATGTTCAGAATACATCCCTGATGTATTATGCTAACCCATGTGACATTTAAGTAACACAATTATACTCTGAGAATGATTGAAATGCAGGGGCAATCTTAAACATGCATAGCAATGTTAGTGAACCAGGACCATTATAGTACCAGATATTTATTTCATGGGGATACATGTATTCAACCACAATTTCATAGTAATTTATTTCCTATGAGGCATCTTTTCAAGGCAGTCACACAGCTCATTTTTGGAAGGTTCGGACTGCCATCTTGTTTCAAAATGGCATCCAACTGTATCCAAGCATAGACAAAAACCATCCTTCAAAATTTGCCTTTGATAGCTTAGGGGGTGCCCAAATGCATAATGGAAGAAACCAACTTTACAACATATATAGCAGATTTTGTTTTTTAAAACTCTTACTAAGAGTCTATTGAATTTCTGGGCGCTTTCAAGATACTCTTTTCTGTTGCCTTCTGGAGGAGTGAGAGTGGGAATGGTGGTCAGCCACAGGCAACACCCTTTATGCTGATAAAATTTCAGTCCTGGGTCTCACCTCTTTCTCCTTGGTGTGGATGCAAATGCTGGAATCTGTAAAAATCCATCATTGCAGAACCACAAAACTCTCGAGGTTCTGATAAACCAGCAATTACATGACGATACCCATTCTTTCATCACTCTTTTGTATATAGTGATAATAAGTGATGCATATCTACAGTGACATTGCTGCTTCTGGAGTTTTGTTCTTCTGGGCAGACGTTTTCCGTGCTGTCGATTCTGAAGAGACCACATTAGCTCCAAGTGGCAGTGATAACTCAAGTTATTTGCAAGAGGCCCTGCAGCATGCTGACTTGCCACCCCTCTTGACAAACTGCTGGCACAGTCCATCTTGCATGTTGCCTTGGTGACACTCACTTTGGAGACCGGCAAGGCAGAGCTGTTAAAATGAATGATTGCATAAACTTTGCAAACCGATTAATGTGCATGGAACACTGAAAATATTAAAATCTTTAGTTAATCATGATGCCGGAGGGACCAAATCAAGACTAATGTTGCGGTTCAAACTGCCTTCCTTGTGTTAAGAGATATAGTCCTATTTACTCTTATCGGGCTCTGGAATTTCATTCAAGCACTGTTCAGACTGTTTCCAGCCCCTTAATCAATAAGCACTCATTTCTGAAAATGTTTAATCTTCCAAACTGTAATGTGATACCAAATGACAAAACAAAACAAAGCCACCCCTTTTCAGAACAGGATTTTCTGTTCTGCCACTTCCAAAATCATGGAAATATACTGAAACAAATGCAGGGCAAATTGTTTTTTACCACTTAGTTTGCTATTCCTTACTGTATTCCTGTGCTGAGTGAATCAATAGTACAGATGACTTCCAGCAATCCTTCCAATGTTTGAGTGTGGAAGTCTGCAACTGTAAGTAAATTACACAATTGTTGTTATCCTCAAGCAGAACACTGTCAAGTTTACCAAAGACAAATCTGTGGACAATCTTTATACTGGAAGATAATAACTGCACACCAGAATGGTATTTATGACTAAGATACTTCAATGTACAATGAACCTTTCAGATATCTGTTTGCTACATAGAGCTGGCACCTACTACAGTTTAAATCTTGGTATATGTAACAGATGGAGATAGAAAAGAAGTGGAAAATTATAGAAAGGGGGGACACATTTATTATTTCCATTTATGAGCCATATAATAAAAACTATTCTCTAGGTGACATACAAAAGGACAAACAAAACTAAAAACACAACAAAGGCAGTTCAGCAATAAAACCAAACCAGGAACAATGCAGCAATAAAATCCAACAAAGCATAAAACAAACACAACTTGTGATCATAAATACTGAGAAAATCTGTAGTCCTTACACAGGTTACTTGGGAATAGATCCTGTTGAACTCAGTACAATTTACTTCTGAGTGAATGTACATTTTTGGATTTGGCTGATGGGAGTTGGAGTCCAACAACTTCTGAAAAGTGACGTGTTCCCTACCCCTTTCCTAGAGCTGAGTTCTTCAGCCTTGGATTTCCAGATATTGTTGGACTACAATGCCAATCATTCCCAATCAGCTTAGCTAGTGGTCAGATGATGAGAATTGTAGTTCAACAACATCTGGAAACTAAGGTTGAAGAAGACTGACCTAGAAAATCTTAAGGAACCCAAAGAAAAACTAGGAGATCCAAGTGCAATCTGCTGTACACCAAAACTTTGCAGAACTGAAACACTTGGTTCCACCCACCCTTACATTGGGAAACTCTGTACTGGCAGCTACTCACACAGAGTCAATTAAGGTTTGGCAGACAGCCAGAAGGCAATCTGAAGGTCTGCCTGGTGATAACAGAGACATGGAGACCGCTCCCTGATTGGTCAAGCTCTCTCAAGGGAGTGATAATTAATGGCCTACTAACTGATAGTTCAGTATTTCAGTGTTCAGAGTTCTGTGTCAGTGTAGGAGTTGTGAGTCGTATCAGAGAGAGCTAGCAAAAGATCCATGTTCTGTTCCTGTAAATAGTCCACTGTATGTAATAAACACCTAACTACAATTTCCTGGTTTCTGCTTCATCTATCCTGTCTGCAGCCAAGTCACCAATTGCTTCCATGGATTCTGTGTATACTCTGCTAGGTCTGGCTAAGGTCCTGCAACTAGTCAGAAAGTTGTGAAACACCAATAAGTTTTACCAATACCTTATTCATGAGTTTTTGCCTTTGGTGAACAACTTTTGCTAGTTTGGGGAATATTTGCATCATACATTTCATCCTTGGTATGTAGAAGCCCCCCCCCCTCAACTGAAGAGAAAGTTAGATACCACACTGTCTCCTTCCGTCTACAGAGATTAGTAATTTTTTGATGTAGGCAATTTAACAGAGGGAAAATGGAAATTGATGAGCAAGCTCAGATGAATAAGAATTATGTGCTGCTGCCTAAAATACACTGCTCTTGCAGAATTGCTGGTTTCTCTTCCCAGTTAACACACTGCTGCTAAATGACATGACCAATTGACAAACACAATCACCCAGGACACAGACATGTCTAGTGCATTATTAAATTATCGGCAGATTAAAGTCATTATCATGTCAATCTAAATCAATGTGTTCAAAGGCACGTGTTACCTTAGAGGAATTAGCAAGGCTATTAAAGCTGGCAAGGAGATCCATCAGCAAAACAGGTGCTAATCAGCTCTGAAGAAAGATCATTGCATGAAGAAACAGATGCTGTCATAGCCTAAACTGGGACAGCTTCTGACAGACGGGGAAAGTAAAAGCTGGAATCCAACAAATGTAGATTAAAATACTGAAGGGAGAAATTACCATCTAATGAACAACGCAAAGCATTGCCTAGATGAGTTGTGGTTCAGAAAAATGTGCCATTGAGCAATTTATCTTACAAAGGCAGAAAAGCTCAGTGCCCAGATTTTTCTTGAGCCAGAAACATGAGAGACTAGAGGAGGTACTTAACTATAGTTTCAAATGTTTATCCCAACAAAAGCAAAATATAATCCTGTTGAATTCAAAACAGGTAATGATTGGCCATCTGTCCAAATAATAGTGGAACCATTGGTAGAAAAGCCTGCTAAGATTCAGCCCAAACAATCTGATGTAGGTGAAGAGAAGGCAGCCATATGGTCTAAGAATGATAAAGTAATTTGAACAGTCTTGGCCCTGAAAAAATACCTTTGGAATAGGATGCAATGAATGTCTCTTTAAACTTAGAACAGGGATGAGGAACCTATGGCCCACAATATGTTGTTCAACTGGAAATCCCATCAGCCCCAGCAAGCATGGCCAATAGAGAGCCAGTGTGGTGTACTGGTTAAAGAGCGGTAGACTCGTAATCTGGTGAACCGGGTTCGCTTCCCAACTCCTCCACATGCAGCTGCTGGGTGACCTTGGGCTAGTCACACTTCTCTGAAGTCTCTCAGCCTCACTCACCTCACAGAGTGTTTGTTGTAGGGAGGAAGGGAAAAGGAGATTGTTAGCCGCTTTGAGACTCCTTAGGGTAGTGATAAAGTGGGATATCAAATCCAAACTCTTCAATGGTCTGGAAATATGGGAATTGTTGTCCAGCCACAACAGGACAGCATCCATCCCTCCTTTAATTCATCCCTAATTAATGAAACTAAAGTCAGCATCCACTCTCTCTACTGCACTCTTTGTTGTTATAGCCTGCTAACCTGTCATTATGAAAAATTATTGGCTCTACACAATTCTCATTTTAGGATGTCTGTTCCTTTTTTTTCTTCCCCTATCTTGAAGCCTACATTGTTCCAATTATCTTGAACCTGACGAGTCATTAGCAAAAATCATTGTTGCTGTTTGTTTGTCTTCTTTATTAATGCAGCATCATGTAATGCATTGTGTTTGGACTAGCAAATTAATAGTGCTATCAGATCACACTTATCCTGTCATTTTAATGATGGATGCAATTTAGGAGTCAGGGAAAGAAAACTTAAGTTCAGTTTGCTGGGGCATTATCCCTTGTATCACCCAGCCTCCTACATCAAAGCCCTTGTTTAAAGAGATGCTCTTGGGTACCCTCCTGATGTCACAATTTTCTGGAGACTTCCAGGTTTTTAACATCAACATCCCAGGATATTGTGTCCTGGGAGAGTTCAAGAAACCCTGCACACAACAGTAATAGAAGAGGATCACAGAGGTCCTGTTTGTGCCACTTTATCATTGTTTGGATGGCAAGAGCTGCTAGCTAGGAGGGCTGGCATACTTGTCTCTCTCACCCTATGTGGTTTAAGGGACAATGTCCTAAATTTAAACATGGAGTAACTAATAATAATAAAAAGCAGACAGATGCATTCCTTATCCCTCCTGTTTTTTTATGCTAGTAAACTCTTTACATTCAACTGATTTCATTTAGAATTATTATAAGCATGGTTTCTGTCATCTGGGCCTCTTCCTCTATCATAACTGTAAGTCATTATTTCATTTGTTTTGACTGCATTATATCCATTCACTCCTGTTCTTCATATCTTTTATTTGATATTTTTTTTCAGAGCAGCATCAGTTTAACTAAAGAATGCTGATCTCATCTCATATATATAGCAAAAGTGCTGTTTGCATTAATGCATCTCATTAATGCTAGTTCCAGGAAGGGTTCTGTCATGTACAAAATAATAATATGAATCATGTGTATAGTATTTACTGCATGTTCAGAGCATACATCACACACACAAACACCATTTCAGAAAACTGTATTAGTCTTGCAAGGTATGGGTCAGTATTAAAGCTGAACTACAGGCAGTTGCAAGTAGTTTAGGGTCTGGAGTGCAATTTAAAGGGGAACGTTGCCCAAGATGATAAGGTTGAGCACCCTTCCCCATGCTCCACTTTCCCAAGATTACAGATGGCTACAACAGCTTTTTTGTTTCGGGGGGAAATAATTGAAAAACGTTGTACATAGGTTTGCATGTGCTTTAGCTCTTTTTATACCCATATTGTGGAAGAAGAAGGGAATTATTATTGAAAGCGAGAGAGCAGTTTTCCTAAGGTCACCTGGTGAATTCATGCCAGATGAGAGATTTGGCATCCTGGTTCAAGCTCTGTTTCTACACTGGAACATATTTTTTAAATAAATGCCAATTTCATGTGGATACCTATTTGGACATCTGGAGGGCTTGTGTTGACTTATTTGTTTAATTTCAGAAAGGAATATTCATGGCTATTGTGTTCTTAGTGTGAGCTGACACTGTGTATAGTTATTGTGTGTGCTTTCTGTAATTTGTGGTTTTTTTGTCCATTTTTGTCCCCCCCCCCACTTCTTTGTTAAACTTGACACTTAATAAAATAAAAGCTCAGCTTCTTATCCAGTATGTTTCTCTAGTTTTACAGAACTTTCTAAAAAAGAATTCCCTGGGGGGGGGGGGGAAATCCAAGCAAAGCATCTAGGACTAGTACAGGGGAAATCCAGCGGTGCATTTCACACTTCCATTTGCATCATTTTATAGGCCTGGTCACCATTTTAATCCTGCCCACTATAGATTGAGCTTTCCAATCTGCACTGTTGATTTTCCTGTTGGTGGGAGTACTGAACCAAATTGGGGATGGATCGAGATCACCAAATTGGACCCCAAATCGTATGGGTAATGCCTTGCACATCGCTACTTACACATATACTGAACTCATATATCACAAGTCCCATGTATTGGTGTTTCACTTGTACTCTGTTTGTAATTATGTAAAAAGATGGAGAAGACACGATGGACAAACAAACTCCATAGAAATTTCAGGTGCTGGCATACTATGGGCTACTGCAATGAGCTATGGATGGCAATGATTTGTTTTCAGTCTCAGAACCAGACTGAACATGACATTAAATATGTTTTTGCAAGGGTGTGCACAGGCATCCATGGCAAGAATGGTGCTCTCTCTGCTTCAATATGTTTTTCAGATTCTGAGCTGCTCTGTGTAAGACAGAGCTCTGTGTGTCCCCTTTCACAATAATGGGAAATTGGAAAAAGTATAACTCCCTCTGCTCTTGTGGCCAAAGTAGATTAAATTTACAGGCAGAGTGGTGCGTTAAGTCAAATTGCAGACAAATAGGTCCGGGGACATTTTGTGGGAGAAGTGAAAGGGGGTTGTCTTTTTCTTACCTGAAAATAATTAAGAGGTGATTGTGTGATGTGTATTCATGTGTGTACTTAAAAAAAACAAAAACTCTGCAGCTTCACACTGGGCTTTCTCCCTAGTGGTTCTTTGTTTCCTCCAACAACCCTTATAAGCCTCTTGATAGGCCTCTGATAGGCCTTACTGTGTGAGAGATCGGGTCCTCCCTTAAAGAGGGCACATGTTGCTGTGACACCTGGCAACCAAATCCTGTGTTGTGAGTGGGAATGATTGGATAGCCACAACACCCAATTGGTAGGTCCCTTGGTGCAGGGTTTAATCAGGCCAATGGGGCTCAGGCTTAACGGATCAAGGGACCTATATATACCTATGCACGTGACCCAGAGCTTCCTCTTTCGGTACGCGCATTGGAACACCCGCCCACCTCCCCCTATATTTAAGGATTGTGCGCTTGACATTGATATGTCGCCGTATGTCATCTGTCATTGGGACAAGGGCACGGCAGGAATTTTCCCCACTTGGCTGGTGCCATTGGGGTTTTGTCTGCCGTGTAGCAAATTGTTACAACTTGTAAGGTTACGGATAGGCTCTGGTTCAGGGTATAGGGATGGGAGAACACTCTTGCCATCCCTATGTGAAGGGTATTCTGTTAAAGGAATCCAGGGACTCAGTGGTTTGGTCAACCCCTGTAAGGGGGTTGTGCCCGTGCCTGAGTCCAGGGGTCATTTGGGTGGTGGAGATGGCCTGTTCCCGGCTTTCTACTTATCCAGATGTTCACCCTTGGCTGACCTATGCTGGTGCCCTGGGTCAGCGCTACCTGCAACGGTGCAGGGAGCTAGTCAAACCAGAGCCTATGCAACCATTCACTTACTGTAATCAATAAAGATGTGGCCTAAATTCTGCCAAAAACCAAACCAAAATTTGAGTCTTGTCTGAATTTATTTAAGGCGGAGGTTTAGAGGTCTAAACACACAAACTTTAGAATGCTAACCATGGGGTTTTGAGGAGCTCAGGGGCTGAGGCTGTTGCTGTTAAAGCAGAATACTGTAGGATTCTTTTTGAAAAAGATTTTAACTTTTTTTAAAGGATCCTCCTTTTCTGTGCTTCAAAAACAACAAAAAGAGGTATTCGGTATTTTGCAGGCAGCATTTTTGATAGCCTCCCTTATTGCAAAGTGACTTAGAGAAATGAAAATGTAGGGCAGTATACAGCACAGAAGCAGAAGGGCAGAGCGACAGTAGCAGACATGCGAGCCCTGACCTTACTTGGAGCAGGGGCTACTATTATAATGTTTGGATTTGCGGGGAAATGCCCCAAATCATCTTCACACAGATCTAATGCACACACACGCCTCCCACCCTGGGTTTGCATTTACTCATAGTAATGTAGAGTTGGAAGGCACCCTGAGGGTCATCTAGTCCAACCCTATGCACTGCAGGAATCTCAACTAAAGCATCCATGACAGATGGCCATCCACGATTTAATCTTTTCCTTCCTTTCTGCAGTCCTCATGAAAACTGCACTAATGAGATGACTCCATTGGATACAACCCACTGTGTTTAGTTTACTTTCAACATTATTACTGCTTGAGTAAGGAGAATATATTGCCTGGGTTGTGCTGATACAAGCAGAGGAACAATATCTGCAATATTTGCAGAGCTATTGGGATGGATTTTATATATGTAAATCAGCCTGTAAAAAAGGAATATTGAGAGGGAGACTCCATATTTTGCTTGTATCACACAAACAATGCACTTCTCTCCCTTAACACTTGCATTGGTCTGAACTGAAAAAAATAAGTTATAGCACTATTTTCTGGAGGAGGAAGGGGAAGGAGAAAGAAATTTCCCACTGCAGAATGTATTCTTTAAATCAAAAAACAAAAAAGTATATCACAGAATTTAATCAGAACTTTAGCTCATCCACTATATGGAGACATAAGCTAATGCCCCAAACCTGGAACCAATTTATCACATGTCTTTGTCAATCTTACCTGTTACAATCCAAAAACCAACATTAATTAACATGAAAACGCAGCTATCTAAGGAAACCCTTTGCTACCGAAGCCACTCTTTCATTACAAACTTGGTTTGCCTCCCTTATTAATTTCGACATCTTGAAGTGCCATATACTTGAACATGCCGCTGCTACATTTCAGAAAATGCCATTTTTTTTGTAATAGGCTTGCTGATTTAATGCTGTCACTGAAGCACCACTTGATATTTCAGCATCCTGAGAAAAACAGAAGAGTCCACATTGGGATTTTATAAGCATTATAATATTTCTAGCCTAAGCAAGAACTTGTCAGGAATCCAGTCACTGGGAGCAAATCTACACTCATATGGCTACTTGGCAAAATTAAACACCAAAAACCTGCTGATCTTTTTATTTTCTCCAACATAGTGATTAATGCTTAAGAGCAAAAACACCTCAGGACTTCCATTTAATGAGTAATTTACAGGTCAGAACACTTCAAGTGTTATAAAAGCAAGAGGAACAAAGGAGAGGATGTGCATGAAGTGGTGCTTAGCCCTTAAACATAGGGAGCATTTTAAAAATAATCCCAGTTTGTAAAAGAAAATCTGCAGAAGGCAACCCTTCCATAAGTGTCATGGCAATTCCGTTCTTTTAAACTTGATCGTTTTCTTTGGTTTTCATGTTATGATGGTGGAGAATGACTTGCCGGAGTTGCTGCGGCCATTGCCTTTCATTTCCATGTAAGTTTTGACATCAGTGTTTCTTGTTCTCCAGCTCCCAACCCAGCTGCTCTGAGTTGTCCTCAAAAGAGTGTGGTACAGATCAGGGGTGGAATTCAGTGCCACGCTGTTGTGAATGTTCCATCTGAATGTACCATTTCAGCTTCCCAGATGAAAAGACCCCCTCACCCATTTGTTCCCCATGCATGCTGTTCTGGGGGTTCTCCTAACTCTCCAGAACCAATTTTGGTGGGGTGTACAAGGGGAAGAGAGAGCTTTGTTGTTCAGGCAGAAGTCCTTCTTGCAGGGCTTTCATGTCTTCTGATGCTTCCTACCCTAAGTGTGTGTGATAACTCCCCTTTGATAACAGTTGATTTGGATGTGGCCTGGCTGGCCTTGATTTCTATCTTGATGTCAAAGTCCCCTACATGCAGTGGCGTAGCGTGGGGGGTGCAGGGGGGGGCCGGGCGCAACATCCGGAGTCGCCGAAGAGCCTCGGGCGCAGGCTGTAGCAGAGCCCCATGTCTCGCAGAACCGACGAGCTGTGCGTGCGTCCGGGCTGAAGGCGTCCGGCAGGCAGCGGCTCTCAGCACTTGCCGCGGTCCCCGCGCTTCAAGGCTGCGGAGGGCGCGCCAGGCAGCCCCTCCTCACAGCCCCGCCGCCGCTGCTGCTGCTGCTGCAGCTGCTGGGCCATGTTGCATTTTCCTCGCCTCTCTGCCCTCCTCCTCCTCTGGGCAAGTGGCAACATTTGGGCGCCAGCGGCAACTCGCCTCAGATCACCTGACACGGACCTGCCGCCGCCGCCGTGGCTACCTTACTGTAAATACCCCAGCCCAGGCAGCAGCAAGAAGAAGCTGGCAGCGGCGGCAGGTTAGGGGTTAGGGGCGCAAATTACTTGCCTTGCCCCGGGTTAGGGGGTGCAAATTACTTGCCTTGCCCCGGGTTAAAGGTAAAGATAAAGGTACCCCTGCCCGTACGGGCCAGTCTTGACAGACTCTGGGGTTGTGCGCCCATCTCACTTAAGAGGCCAGGGGCCAGCGCTGTCCGGAGACACTTCCGGGTCACGTGGCCAGCGTGACATCGCTGCTCTGGCCAGAGCCAGAGCCAGAGCCGCACACGGAAACGCCGTTTACCTTCCCGCTGGTAAGCGGTCCCTATTTATCTACTTGCACCCGGAGGTGCTTTCGAACTGCTAGGTTGGCAGGCGCTGGGACCGAGCAGCGGGAGCGCACCCCGCCGCAGGGATTCGAACCGCCGACCTTTCGATCGGCAAGCCCTAGGCGCTGAGGCTTTAACCCACAGCGCCACCTGCGTCCCTTGCCCCGGGTTAGGGGGCGCAAATTACTTGCCTTGCCCCGGGTGCTGACAACCCACGCTACGCCACTGCCTACATGTTCCCTAAGTGGTTATACTTTGGTATTTAGAATCCATTTTATTGGCTTATGACGTTCACCAAGGTTAGGGGCGGGTCAATTTGGGGTTCTCCCTCCCCCCTCTCTTTGTCTCTGGATTGTAAATTCAAATCTCCAAATTGCATCTGTATGGTGGCTCCTGGCTCTCTTTTGAGGGATGTGATACATTTTTATCTGACTTTCCATAGTCAAGACTGGCTCCAATTTACACTGACCTACTGTGCATGAGTTTTAGTGCACGAAGTGATATTAGGGTTGCCACAGGTCCGGAATTTCCTGGACATAGTCGGGATTCGACAATTGAAAACAGTGTTCAGGCGGAAATCGCTGAAATGAGGAAGTGTAGATTTTGGTGAATTTCCTTTAAAATAGCTCAACAACCTTTGTGTCCATATTCTTCCTTTTTAAATATGGCAACCCTATAATAGATAATAAGTAGGAAGGTCAGGTTGTATGAAGTCTTGAAACATCCTTAATTGGGTTCCAATGAATTTCTTATTCTGAATCTAATTTGGATATTTGGCCTTCAAATGACTCTTAGAAATATTCTATTATTTATTCAGTATCACTGAATTCAGTATTCAGTATTTATTCAGTATTATTCAGTATCACACAAGGCATCTTGCACCACAACAGATAAACACTTTTAAAAAAACAATAAAATATTGAACCACCCCACCCCCATAAAACCCACAACAATAATAAATACACATTTCAGCCCATATAGGAAACAAAGGGGTTTTTCCCTCCACAAGTCCATAAATCTAAAGGACCATTACAGAAGCATAGAGAATCACTTATGAATAAGCTAGTGAAAATGAGTGGGTCTGTATCATGGAAGATATGCTATTAACAGCTACTTGCTATGATGACTATGTTCTGCCTCCAGTGTCAGAGGCATCATGTATCTGAATGCCAATTGCTGGCAATCACAGTTGGGCTGTGTGCAGTTGCATCCATGTCCAGCTTGCAGGCTTCCCACAGGCATCTGGCTGGTTGCTGTGAAAACAGGATGCTGGACTAGATGGGCCATTGGCGGAGCTTCCGGGTTGGCGCCATCGCCAAATGGCGGACTCCCTCCGAGCTCCGGAGGGAGTCTGCTCGGCAGGGGCTGGGTTCTACCGCGCCGGCGACGCGGGGACCCTCAAAAACCATGGGCGCTGAAACCCATGGGCATGGTGACTCGGCGGGCACCGTTTGCGCCCCCCCCCGACCACACGAAGGAGCCTTTTTAAAGGCTGCGGAGCGGGTGACGGGGGGGGGTGCTGTGAGTCCTCCGCTTCCCCTGCCGAGCGAAGCCGCATGCCATTTGGCGGAGAGCGCTGACTTCTTCCATTGAAAATCTGGACTTAAAAGAACAACCCGTGAGTAATTGGAACTTGGATTAAAAAGGGGAATAATTTTTTTCTTAAATTCGGAGCGAGCAGGGGAGGTATAAAAAGGAAGTCAACCTCCCCCCTGTTGTAGAGGAGCTAAAGCAAAGGACCTGACAACTAAGATCGAGCGCAACCTTTTCTTTTGATAAAGATATTAATTTCGCGATGGAAAATTATAAGCTGGGCTGGAGGAGAAGAGTGGAATGTGAATTAAAATACAACCCCCCCCCCCGGAAGCCCCGGAAGCGATCCGTGAGAGCGCCTGGAGAGGAGAAATAGAGGTTTTGACAGCTGTCAAAGGAGCTGCCAAAACTGAAGAACAAAAAGAGAACTTTGTTACGAGGACTTTGCTGGTTACATTTGTTATAAATTGGATATAAACTGTTTAAAACAAGGAATAATAAGTTACTTTGACTGGTGGGTGAGATCGGGAATGAAACTGAGTTACTATAATCCCTCTAGAGGAGCTGTGGGTTATTACAAGTATCGCTGGCATGGAATTTGAATCGGACATTTTATCTCCTGGGAAACTGCAGAAATGGAACACTATTTTGTCTACAGAGGTCTACACACTAAAGGAGACAATAGATTTATCTATTGAAGAATGGAAGGGACTTGACGTAATGTTTTGTTCCTGAATAACAAAGCCTCTGTAGAGGAATTACAAGCTTTTTGGAATTAGAACATTTGTGCAGGAGAGCAGGGGGAAAAAAAGGAAAAAAAAAGAGGAGAAGAGAGAACATCAAGAACAACAAGAAAAACAAGAACTGGACAAAGTTGGAAGATAGACCCTTTCTAAGATTGGACATTTGAAATTAAAGATGATTAAAAGACGGTAAAGATTACTAAAAAGACGGCAAAACGGACTGGTGAAGGATTATGGCTTAGATTATGGTTCAGATGTGGGAGCTCCAGGAGACAGTGGATTTGATGGACATTGGGAACGCAACTGGGAAAGGGGGGAGGGAAATTTGGAATCCAAAGGGTGTTAAATTATATTTTATTCTTTTTTAAATTCTTTTATGTTAATCTGTATCTTATATTAAAGAGGGGAACTCGTGGAAGGGAACAGGTCGATTTTAGGGGATGGGAAAATATTTTTTAAATTGGGTTAATGATAATAATTTTAAAATTTGGGGTAAGAATTTGTTGAATCTATTTGAAAGAATTGGAATACAAGAGGGGGTGGGGAGGGGGAAGTCCTGGAAAGATGATATTGAAAATAAGGCCTTAAATTTGGATGTTTTTCTTTTTTTTTGTTATATTTGAAAATCTTTAATAAATATTATTAAAAAATAAATAGATGGGCCATTGGCCTGTTCCAGCTGGCTCTTGCTATGTTCCTCTGACCTTGCCTGTCAGTACTGTCTGTGGCAAGCCGTTTATGCTATCATGTGTCAAGCTTGGCCTTGCGGTTGAGGAGCAGGGTGTACTTGCACCTGTCTCATGGTGCTTCTGTTTAACAGGGCAAAATGAATTTGATAACTACAACTGTTTCTAAGACCCCACTGACCTACTCCTTTGTTATCAGCCCTTTAATAAAGTCATATGCAGTTTAAATCCAATTTTGTTGTCAAGGTCTTCCTTCCACCTCTGCTCGCAACCGTAATGCCTGAGCAGCCCTCATGTGCCTTCTTTCCTGCTCACGTCTCCCTGTCAATAATATACAGTTTTCCTTTTCCTTTGGCCCTGTGATATTTCCCCAGCCTTTTCATCACAGTTTGACTACTTTGAATCTTTCCTGAAGCCGCGGTTGAAAATGGATCTTTAACTTGCCTGGCGTTAAACTAATTTATTGGCCAGCTGGCACTTCAGTAACGAGAAAAGTGTTTCCTTCTTGTAAACTGCAGGAACACAGCACCAGGGATATCTCTGCTATCACTTGTTAGTGATTGGTATTGTTTTCTTGCAAGACTGTAGGGCCCCTGAATAACTTGAAATAAATCCCATCATAATCAGCAAGCAACTCTTTCCCCCAGCCTCCTTTGCACAAAATGCCATTCAGTTTTATGTTCCTTCCTGGGGTATGTAACTGAATAGTAGAAGCAAAATCAGATATGAGCCATGGCACTTCCTGTTCTAATAGCTTTGATTACTAATGAGTCTATTTCCTGATTTTTGTCGGCTGCAGATGAATCCCGAAGAAGTCTCGAGTCATCAGAATTTGCCTTCCAAATAACCCGATAGTGTCCTTTTCATCTAACGTCAATTAGATTAGCAAGCAATATACTCTAATGCACCACAAGAGAATAATATCCTTCAGCACAAATGCTGTCCTTTTAAGACTTCTGATTATTTGTGGTAATGAGCAGTCTATGGTCTTTTCTAATGTACTTTATCTTCTCAGTTGGTAAAAGAGTTGGTTCAATCTCCTGCAGAGCTATTGGTCAAGTTCAGAAAAATAACAGCTTTTCTTGTTTCTTTAGCTGTTGAAGGTTGAACCATTCTAGCATCAAATCTGAGTGGCTTTCTTCACTTGCAAAATAACCAACCCAGATAAATAGTTGTTCTTGTTAATGTCTTTGAAAGCTTTTGCCTGTGTTTGTACTCTGCATCCAAAACTCTTCCCCTCTCATCTGAACTTCGGTAAGCTCAGGCATTTCTCTCTCTCTCTCTTTCTCTCTCTCTCTCTCTCTAACTGTGGTGTTGAAATGGTTCAAAAGTGTACTCTGAATTCGTCCAGCACAAAGATATCACCACTTGTTATTAAGGATGTGCAACTTGACAAGAGACAAAACTGCTGTTCTCTCCACTTCACATGGATTTAATTCTCGGGTACCACTTGAGCTCTTGCTGCAGTCTGGAGATGCCGTCAGGAAAAGTGCACTTACTACTCACTGGTTTCTTTTGTGGTGCCTCTCATTTTTCCTTAAGGGTCCTCAAAAGAGTCCAAGCCGTTAGCATAAATCATTCTTCAGGAGATACCTTCTCTCAGAAGCCTAGAGTGGTCTGTTTACCTGGTTCAATAGAGGTAGCTGCTCTGCGGCATTTGGCATGACTCCTTGCTGTAGAAGGTAACAGAGCAATTGAATAAAGTACAAGCCATCATTGAGCAGTTACGCCTTCCAAAGTAATCAGTCCTTTCAAGTGGAAGTGTTTTTTTTTTACTAAAGAACTAGTGTGTGGTGCCACAGGAATGCCTAATTTCAGCAATGGTGTGAAGATCATATGTGAGACTGTGTGCACATTCCCTACTTACTAAAGCTGGTGTAGCTCCTTGAGAATACAGAATTTAAAAAGTTTTCATTTATTGCATTGTGGCCAGAAAATCTAGTGTGGATGTAGTATCACTTGCATCACTTCGATGAGCCATGAAGTTGAAAATGCAGGTTTGCTACATTCTTCGTGTCCCTTTTTAAGTCTTCACATACAATATCTTCTTCCTACCAAGCAATGTATGAATCAGCTGATCAATAACAAGGCTGTTCACTCTGATAATAAGGATAAGAATTTCAGTTTATAAATAAGTAAATAAAATCACTGCAGATTTCTAAACTTCAGTTCAATTACAGAGAGAGAGAGAGAGAGAGAGAGAGAGAGAGAGAGAGAGAGACTCAGCGCTCACTAGAAGGATCATTAAAGTGGGGTGGGATGGGTTGCGGAAAACCTGCTCCATTAATTCCTATATTTAAAATAAGTAATGAAATCTGACATCTTGAAAGCTAGTTTATATGATTACATCAGTACAGTTTTTCAAGCTGGAGAGTTTGAGCAGTGGAAGTACTTGATTTCTTTTCTGGGCTTGCTTCATAATTTTAATTTGTATCTGCATTTTTAAAAGAGATTTCAACAGTCCTGTTACCTTTTGAACATATTTGTGACCCCCTTTCTCCTTTCCCATGTATTGTGATGCAGATAGTTCTGTTGCAAATAGTAAGGTCTAGTTGCTTCCTTTGAACTTTTGTGCACTTTTCTCATTTCTGACTTGAAGAATAGAATAGCCCTTTGGGAATCTGAATGTTATATCTTAAAAACTACAAATAGATATGAACAATATTTTCTAAAACATTCTCTCTCTCTCTCTCTCTCTCTCTATATATATATATATATACACAATATAGATGAAATGGTGCTCCACAGTCTATATAGGCTTAATCTGTTGCCATGCACTCCAGAGTTCTATGGCCCTTCCAAGACCTCACTCTTGGTTATTGCTTTTAGCTAGAAACTCCCTTCTTTTTCTGCCTCTGCTAATTCCAGTTACAAACCATATTGCTGTCTTGCTGCTTCCTTGCCTCAACTTTTCCTAGCACTGTTTGGTACAGTGTTTTATTCCAAATATTCATGGGAGATACCCAGTGTCACTTGTGCGAGAGCGCAGCACCAAAAAATGTGTGTCTTTTGCAAGCTCCAGCTCATCCTACTCCCTGCCAGAGGCAGCAACGCTGGAGGGAGAAAATGGGACATTCCAGGATCCAATGAGAAGCTGGGATGGTGTCTGTAATTCCAGAATGTCCCAGGAAAATTGGGACAGTTGAGGCATGTGAAACAGGAGCCAGTCTTCCTGGACTATTAGCCAGCAATCAGCCTAACATAGGAGCCATCAGCCAACAGGATTCACCAAAGAAGAGGGTTACAGAGTTAGCGATTTGTATTGCCTTGAATATTGAATTAACAGGTACTATTATTCTGCTGCCATTCTGTAACCCCTGACAAATCAGAGAGATAAATAAAGCCAGTAAAAGAATATGAGTTTGTATGTACTGGATGTTTCTAATACAGAAATGGATGGCAGTTTGGATCTTCTGGTATTTGACTTGACATACAAAGCAGACAGACAAGTAGCACATTGATTCTAGGATGGTGTGCAACAGCAGTGCAAGAGGATCAGAAGCCTTGTTTTGGGATTAATTTGAACTCTCTGTACTATGCATTTGTGTTTAAAGTAATCCTACATTTCTCTCTCTTTTGTTCCTCCTTCACTCACTTTGGTGCTTGGCCCAGAAACCTTTGATTGAGCTTTAGGCCTTTTTATTTTTGCATTGATTTTGTCTGGCTGGGCAAACACTTTTGCTCTGGGAAATCCTTGCTGAGATTCCATGACCTACAGTTGTCTGGTGATGCAGAGGGCAGAGATCCAAGAAGATGAAACTGTGCTTCAATCAACACCTGGAAAAAGGGGTCTTAACATTTTTGTGCTCAGCAACTATTTCTCCTGGAAACCTTCCTTATAAAAAAGGACTGAGCCTAAAGTCATGCAGAGAACTTGGGGAGGGGGGAGTAGACCTAGAATCATGTCCAGATTTGCTCTTGCATTTGAGTTGGGATTTTGATTGATTGATTGATTTTTACAAGTCCTGGGATCTTAGGTATTGCACTTAAACTCATCATTAGGAAGTTGCTGAAGATTTGTTTATTTTTCTCTAGTGGGTAGGATCTTTTATTCCCGGTTGACAGCTACAGTTATTTCTGTGTACAGGACGATCCAGGTCTTTGCTTAAATGTACACATTTGTCTGTATCTTCCTGCAATCTTGTCCCCACAAAATACATTTGAGATATCAAAGAACAATTGCATCAGATGATACACCAGAGTAACTGAGACTGTTCTTCAGGTTGTACTGCCAAGGCCTATTTATCTGTTGCCTTCCTGGGAGTAATATTATTTTGGCCACTTTCAAATAATCAAGCTGGGTCCTGAAGCAAATATTTCGGGTGGTGAGGGAGTGCCAAGATGAGAAATAATGGCTAATAAGTGTATATTTGGTTCTGCAGACTTATAAAATGATGCCACAGCAGACTGAACTGTGGAACAAGCACCCTTTGGAATGCTTCCTTCAGGTGATTCTAAGATGGCTGCTAGTTCCTTGCTAGTGTTCCTCAGAATTGCTTGTCTCCACAATCCTATTCACAGAATACTTTTACCCCATTCCGTCATTAGGGCTCCTCTCCATGCATAGGATGAGTGTGCAGGTGGAAGCCCTCCACTCCCTCCCCTACATACATCAAGACACACTTCTGCAATATGTATTAAAGGCTCATCCAGACTTCTGTTTGCCCTGCCAATTTATTGCGAGAAAACCCTATCTTTACCACTGAATTGGAGCAAATGCCAAACAGGTTTTCCGCAGTTTGACATTTATTCGAATTCATTGCTAAAGAGTGGGTTTTCCCAGTGGGGCTAACAGAAAACTGCTCAGACCAGTGGAAAAGCACTCAGACCCATGCCTTCTAGGCTTGGAAGTGTAGACGAGCCTTAAGAGTGCTCATGTAGGCAAGTCGTCAAGTGAACTATTCTTTCAGGTTTCCTGATCACATGGAGCCGTGCCACCATGTGTATGAATGTATGCGTGAATGCATTTTGCAGGACTGCATTTAAATGTGTGGATGGCAGGAGGTGGAATCTACCGCTGCCTGCCATTTGCATGTTCATTCCGCACCTGGACAGGAGTCTGAAGACATGAAAGTAATTTTTGATTTCTCCTTTCCTTACACTAGCTGTAAAAGAGCAGAAGCGATGCATTTTATTTTGGGGAAGTGGTCAACAGTGCTATGAAAATAAGCAAAGAAGGACACACAGATACAAGGGCGTGCCAACCTAGGTTTCGCTGCTATAAATGATGTCCTGGAGAAGTTGCTTCTGTTACAGTTTTTGGAACAGAAACTGAGTACAGTAGTTATATTGATTTGTGTTGAGCACAGTGCAAATGAAATTTGTGCAACTCTGTTACAATGTGATTACACAGAGATAAATCCACAGGTTCAGCCTTCAGGAGGGGTTGTAATCTGTGTTCAGCAATACCAGGTTACTTTGACCAATTCTGGTAACAGAATTGGAGGGAAATGAACAGAGTCTCATGAAATACCGTATTTTTCGCTCTATAACACGCACCTGACCATAACACGCACATCGTTTTTAGAGGAGGAAAACAAGGGAAAAAACATTCTGAATGAAACAGTGGATGTATCATTTTTGTGCTTCATGCTGTGGCCACAGACATGTGATCTGATGGTGAATTTGGGGTGACCCAATGCAAAAATCCTGAGAATCCCTGTGGATCCATGCTTTTTAACCACATTTTTGCACCATTGCAGCCCCAGGCAACAGTGGGTGCGTGATTTTTGGGGGGCAGGCTGTAGCCATGGACATGCTATGTGATCTGATGGTGAATTTGGGGTGACCCAATGCAAAGATCCTGAGGATCCATGTGGATCCATGCTTTTTAACCACATTTTAAGTGGGGAGGGAAGGAAAAACACAGAACGGACAAGGAGCACGAGAGGGGTGTGCAGAGAAGCAGCTGGCTAAGAATGCAGGAGAGGGGTATAACGGGAGGGAGGAAAGGAAGGCAAAAGTTTTCCCTCACCTACCCACCCAAGCCAGCCAGCTCTCTCTCTCTCTCTCTCTCTCTCTCTCTCTCCCTCCCTCCCTCCCTCCCTCCCTCCCTCCTGCATGTTTTCAGCAGCACGGAGCACAGAGACGACACTCTGCTTTCCCCTCTGCTTGCCTGGAGGGGAGGGGCTTTCCCTGCTCTTTGTTCCGTTTGACCAAACACAGCAAGGAAACAGAGGTGGGTGGGCAGTAAGACCCTGAGGCAGAATGCAGGAAAGCAGCCGCTTCCTCTTTTCAGGTTTCCCTTCTAGGAGACGTGCGATTTGATTTTTGCCTGATTTTTTTTTGCCTCCCCTCGCGCCATTTGGCTCCAGGGACCACACATTCGCTCAATAACACGCACAGACATTTCCCCTTCCTTTTTAGGAGAAAAAATCTGCGTGTTATAGAAGGAAAAATACGGTACTTAAGTGCTTCCTGCAATGTAATGAGGCAATCAATTTGGAAGTCAGTGACAGTAAAGGTGCTTATTTAATTATTTGTTTTATTTGATGTTGGCTTTTATTTGTGAACCACCTTGATATTTCATCTTAAACGAAAGGCAGTATATGCAGTCCATTATTATTATTATTATTATTATTATTATTATTATTATTATTCTGATGTGGCAATTCTCTGTGTAGCCCATCTACAATTCCTACCAGGACCCTTCAACCCAGACTTTCTCAACCTTGGGTCCCAGATGTTGTTGGACTATTATTCCCATCATCCCTAGCTACCAGCACCAGTGGTCAGGGATGATGGGAGTTGTAGTCCAACAACATCTGGGGACTCAAGGTTGAGATGCTGCTTCAACAAAATATCCAGCCCACTGCACATCACAGAGCTGAGCTCACCAGCTCTTCTAGCTTTCCCCCTATATACATGATAATGATCACTATTATAACTGAAGTAACCTATGCTGAAGGCTGGAGCAAGAAGCTGGATATTGTGTGATACCTATGCTGCATGTAAGCCTCTGAGTATTTGAACCTCAACAGTGTGGTTCTGTTTCATTTGAAGCCTTATGTTTTCAGTGGAAGAGTGGCCAGAAATGGACAGAGAACTGATTAATACAACTGTTACAGCCATGCATATTTACTAGCCAATTCCCAGACAGGATTTGAGAAAAGGCACCATGAGACTTAATGTATTGCTTAAGGTAGCACGCCTGTAACAGCTACTGTTGCTAGACACTTGTAGCTTAGATTTTATTAGTTGCCTTGGTCCCAGAGGCCATAACCTAGTTATGGAAGAGCATTGGCTTTTTAGCATTGCAGCTCTGTTTGGTGTGCCTATATTAAATGGAGTTGCAGTTAACTGGGGCTTGCCTCATGTGGGTTCCTTGATTTGCTTTTAACTCACTCAAGTCTTTCAACGATTGCCAGCATGGGCCCAGTGGAATACCTCACTCCAGGAGATAGGAGTATCAGATGCTGATACTGTCTATATGTTTAAAATATAAACTCACATCTAGTTCATTTTCTGTTTGGGCTTAAATTCCTGTTTCGTGCCTACTAGTACATTTGAAAGTTGGTGTTTAAGGATAAAGAGACTGCCAGAGTATTTTACACACACACACACACACACACACACACACACACACACACTCTTTTGCTGCCATTATTGCTGTTTGAACTGCTTTTGGTAATGGTGTTTTTGAAAGACCAGCTCTGAAATCCATCTCTTAACATTGTTTGTTTTTCCTTGTAGTTTATGTGCAGGTCTATTCCTTTTTAGCTCTCCTCTCCTGCAGCTACTCATCATGACTGCTGATTCACCGTGTGTTTTTCCGCTCACAGATAAATCTTTTATTTACTAAATTGAGCACTGAAGCATTTGTTTGAGGGAGAATTACGGGGAAGCACAATGTGTAAACTTAGCAGCAAATTGAAGAAGAAAGGGTCAGTGAGATTTCTGTGCTTGCTAAGATGGAAAGGAATGAGGCACCTAGGAAACCAGGGAGCAATCACATTGCTCCACTGTGCATTTTACAGCCTTATGGAAGGGGGGAAGGAGAAATTGAAACATATATTAAGAAGGCTATCCAAGTTGGTCATGAGAGAGGACATTTGGTTAATCAGGGGAAGTATGCCAAAACTACAAACATGAAAACAGCAAGAAGCAACCACTACGAGACCGTGTCCAGAATTCTGTTTTCTAAGGTTGAGAGGAATCACAAGCTCATAAAAGGACTGAGTATAGAAAAGGGCAACCAAAATGATCAGGGAGGTAGAGCAGTTCCCTAAAGCAGGATAATATTTCAGACATTTATTCTAGAAACAGGTTATTTATTGTTATTGGCCTTCATTGGCATAAGTTTAAACAATAAAATCATACAAAGTCATCCAAATACATTGATGATCCAAACACATACAATATATAAAAGACTAGATAACCACCACTGAATAAATCAGGCAACTTTAGATTTTGCTTTAAAGATCTCAGCTAAATACCCCAGAACAATCCTGGTAGTTTCAGGAGAATCATCCCTCAACAAATACTGGATTATAGACTCTTTGTAAATTGGTATTTTAAGCTGTATGGGAGTCACTAGGAGATCTCTGCAAAGGGTGTCAAGAAGAGAGTAATCCAGAATTATGTGATGTATTGTATCTGGTGTTTTCTTATTATCGGAGCAGAATCTGTTCTGGAAGGGGATTAGTTAAGGTTAGTTAAGAGGCGACTTCCTTCTCCCATAATAGAGGCTTCTGTTTTTCTGCCTCATTTGCAGGTTGCATTAGAAATCTTGAAAGGTGCATGGACTGAGCGTACCTCTTTGGCCCAGGGTGGATTGTGTTCTCTTTCCATTAAACATTTGTCCAGCGTTCTGCACGTCCTTGTCTGGGAATGCCCCACAAGACAAGTTGCCTCATGATGTCTCCCCCGCTCCAGCAGGAAGCCAGAGACACCAGCTACAATCACACCTGAGGTTTCTGCACTCACTTATTTTGTTTGTTATAGAAGTCCTTCCTTTTACCTTTTAAAGGCTCTATTTCACCCTGATTTCTTTAAAAGCTCCTGGCTGTTGTTAACAGCTTCTCATGCCCAGCCAAAGATGCCAAAGCACCCAGGAACACTGCAAAATGCAGGCCACAGGTGTGGTGACATGGAGTGCAAGACAGGATGCTATAAAAAAATAACAACCTGCCATCTTGAAAGCAAAGTAGATGCAATAAAATTTGTATTGCTTTCACCCCATTGCTGAGTAACAAGAGATTCACATAAGAAAATAGAGGAAAGATTCACATGGGGGGGGGAATAAGATGGGTTTTACTTTTATACTAGGTAAAAACACAATTCTCAGTGTCCCAGCCATGTCCCATCATGGTTGCTGCTTTGATCCAGTAGGTTCCAGTCTGGTCTGAGGCCTACAGGCAGTGAAGTATCAGTACAGTGGTACCTCAGGTTAAGTACTTAATTCGTTCCGGAGGTCCGTTCTTAACCTGAAACTGTTCTTAACCTGAAGCACCACTTTAGCTAATGGGGCCTCCTGCTGCTGCCGCGCTGCTGGAGCTCGATTTCTGTTCTTATCTTGAAGCAAAGTTCTTAACCTGAAGCACTATTTCTGGGTTAGCGGAGTCTGTAACCTGAAGCGTATGTAACCTGAAGTGTATGTAACCCGAGGTACCACTGTATTCAACATTAGTTTGCAAGAAGGCACCCGGATTCAGTGCGAGAAACTTCTTTCCATCAAAACAGCTAAACCTTAAGCAGTATGTTTCCTTTGCAGACTAATAAAGCTGAATACAGTATATGTATTCCTTTTCAGTGGTTACCCAGGCTGTGACTGAGGCTCAAACTACACATTTCGCATCACCGCTTTTAACAGTAGTCATTTAAAAAACAAGACATCGTGTTTTTGTGTTAGTAGAGAAACAACCAGAAATGCTCAGTCCCATTTCATGCCCAAATTACCAATCATCCATTCTCCTCTCCTCAGTGGCTATTCTTTCCCCACTTCCGACCACTCTTTCCCCATTATTTTCACAATTTCACCTTGTCGCATTTCTTGAAGGCCACATTGGCAATGGTGAGAATGGCGATTCTGGTTTCTAACAGTACCTGTGACATACACACACTTCGGCTAGTAGGTAGCTTCTGAAATATTGCTTGAATATCTTGTTATTTCACCCCATCCCCTTATATTTTCTTGTATTTGGCTTCTCCCGCAGAAGATGTTTCACCAGACTTAGATGTCTCCAATTTCACCTTGAATGACAGCTCAAGATGTTCTGCAGGCTTCATTAATGTATCAGGAAGCCAATACTCAATAGGACTTCGTTTCATTACATTCTAGTTTCTGGGGAAAGAGTTCAGTATTTTTGCACCTTTATCACAAAATTCGTTTTCTCTTTCCATCCTACTTTGTCTTGTATGAAAGTGATTCACATCTCTCCGAACTGAAAGAGATTTATTGGCAAGAAGCAGAGATTCCAGCCTTCTGTTCATTAGCACCTGTGGAAATGAGAGAAATGTCTAGTCACTTTAATGACTGAGGCTTCAACAGTCCTTTTAGTATGAATACATGGACAACAAACCTTCCCTTTCTCTCCTCCTCCTCCTCCTCCTCCTTAATGTGTATTGCTGCTTTGGACATGGAAATTCTGCATTTATTATCATTTTCACGCCACCAGCCACTGAAAGGATCTCATTACAGTCAGAGTTACACCAAGGAGGGAGAGGAACATTTTCTCTTTGGCGTATCCTCATCTGTAAAAAGATTCTGGTGACATGAAAATGATTAAGCGGTGACTTATTTGTCTTTCCCACTTATTTAATCTTCTTCCTATTGAGGAGAGGAAGGAGGGTGTGTGAAACTGTGTTTTTAGAGATGCAATGGTTCAAAACTCTTAAAGCAAATGCTTTAACTGTTTTTATAAGTGCTATTGTTTTATATGTGTTTTATTGTATTCTGAAATTGCTTTGAGATGCTTCATAGGAAGCAATTCAGGAATGAAATAAATAAGAGTAATAACAATAAATAACCTCCTGCCCTGTCAACTTTAAAGAATTGCAGTGATTTAAAAGCAGTCTTGAGATATTCTTGTTAGTAGTGCTCTTCCCTCTTAAGTTTCTGCCAGCAATTTATAATTCTTGCATTGGAAATCTCTCTTGTGCCACCCCCTCGTATACCCTCACTGCCCCTTCAGACTTAACCTTGACCTTAACTATATGGTGCTGGAAATCGAAAAGCAAAATAACATTAATTTCTTTAGACTCAGCATTCTGTTGCTGTTGTTGTTTATTTTTTACAGTGGATGACACCCCCATTCCCACTACCCAATACTACAGTTAGTGATACAGGACATATAACATTAGGCCCCCATTTCCCATGGCTCCTCCCACCCCCCAACGCTTCAAGTCACTGGTGTCTGAAGTTCCATAACTTACATACTGTAGAATTGACAGCTGTCATTTTTTACAATCTGGCTATTCATATATATGTATGTGTGTGTGTGTGTGTGTGTGTGAGAGAGAGAGAGAGAGAGAGAGAGAGAGAGATTCTTTTAAATAATGTATAGCTTGTTACATATTTTTGTTTTTTATATTGTAAAATTGCAGGTGTCTGTTCATAACTCCCTGCGTTCTCCAATTCATCTGCTCCTCTCAGTTCATTACTCTTTGCTTTAAAGTGTGAAGGTGGACCTTCTCCCCACCCCCACCCCTATTTGTCCTCTTCTTATTGTTCTCACGGTGCACTAGTTCACTAGTAGGTTTTATTACATGCAGACAGATATTTGCATTCCCCTCTCCCCCTGATCTCATTCCAGGGGATGTAAAAACAACCACTTTTGGCTTGCTATATCATACTACCACCAAGGTAAGAAAACTGACACCTGCTTTAAAAAAAAAATCCCAATGGAAACCTTCAAATTTTGTGATTAATAAGGTGCTGTGTGGAAATGTGATGGCGTATTAGTTGTTTTGCAAGTCAATCTGTTCAAGAGCCACAATCCTAAGCACGCATACTGAATAGTAAGCCCCATTGAACTCAGTGGGATGTCCTTAGGATCATGCAGTAATAGCAGCAAAATGTAAATTCCATGATTTAAATGGAAGTGCCACATTTCTGACAGTTTCGATTAGTCTTAGCGGTTTTCTTACTCCTCAAGATGGTGTGTACCACCACATTTTTAAAAAATGTGCAAGAAGAGCATATGCCAAAAGACACTGTCCCCTGAGGCTTTCATATTATTTTCTTGCATTTTCTTGAAATAAAATGCGTCAATCATGCGCAGGCAATTATTTGACAGTTTCTTTAAACATATTTCTAAGCTTTCTTAAAGAACAACAGTTAACATACCAAAAGCCCATTGGTTTGATTCATAGGCTAGTTTCTGAAAGAGGTACAATATGCGCAGAAGTGCCCCATTGTAGTGGCTGAAAAGTGTTCTTTGACCCCTTCCTTGCCTTGCCTCATTCACCCTCTGACACTATAGCATCTGCTCTTGCACTGCAAAACAAGGAAGTTACCCTCTGAAATTATTCTCTCTAAAATTGGCTCCTTTGATTTTCAAGTTCTCTTAATTTCAGTAAAACGCTGTGATGACAAATTCTGATAAGTCTGTCTTTTGCCCTTCTCCACCAATCTGAACCTGCAATTTTACCAGCATGAACTCTTAATGACTTTCTCCTCCTACCTTTATCTAGGAAACTTTCTTCTGTTCTCTCTCCACTTGCTATCCTTTTTCAAGATGCCACCATGCTTTGTCTTAAGCTATATGCCTTCAAATAAGATCTGGATAGCAGAATATTAGCATAATAGCTTGCAACAATGGTCAGGCCAAGACAGTATTTGCATCTGAAGAAGGTCAAAACAGATACTCCATGAAGGAGGGACTTAAAAGCTTAGAGATCCAGGAAAGGGAGTGGGATACATGTCCCTTTTTGTGATATAATAAAGGATAATAAAAAATGCCCCTTTGGTTCTTCTTTCTTTTCCTGAAGGAATTTGTATTTATTTTTTTCTAATGTATGTGATTTCTCTGAAATGCTTGTGAACGCTTTACCCTTTTCATATTGTATGTGATATTCTCTTTTTCAGCTTTCCCCTTATGAATGCATGTCCTTTTTTGGTTGTCCTACATTTCCCTTGAGTGTAGGATGTAAACTTTTACTATGTTTCAGATATGTGGATTACTCTGCTTAAAAAAGTTTGCTGTCATGGCAGTGTTATATATTGTCAAACATAAAGCTGAAGAGAGGAGGAACTATAGGCCAATTATTCTGCTGTTGGGATGTATATAAGCAAAACTCCATCAATTTCAGAAGTGGTTACTGGGTTATATTTGCTGACGAGCTAGATATAAAAATATACACCAAACCATATTCAGTGATTGTTGCCAGCACCACTGGAGGGGGGAGGGGAGAGAAGTGAAATAAAAATTAGCTTGAGGAAATTCTCTCCCATGCAAGCATATGGAACTGAGTAACCACAGACAAATAATATATCCTCAGCTCTAAGGAGAATGATACCATTTTCCATAGAATTAATATTCTAATTTATTTTAGCCCTTCATTTGTTGCTTTAGCTTATATTTGCTGCCCTTGAATCATACAAAAAATTCTGTGTTAGGCTTTTTAAAAAAACCCATGCTGAAAGACCTACTCGCATATATTTATACATTGATTTTGAATGGAGGCCTCGCACTCATCTGCTTTGCTCTTGTAGCCTTGAATATGAAACACTGCTGAGCTCTTAACTCTGTTTATCTTGAAGTGTCCTTGCCTCTTCTGTGGTGTTATGCGTATTTGTGTTTTGAGTAGAAGATAGCTGAACTTTCAACAGCCACCAAACAGATTTATTTTCTCAGTCTTCCTGGAAGGGGGAACATGATCCACTGCAATGTTATGACATCTGCTTGCTTTCCCAGAGCTTACCTGCCTGCAGTAATTCAGCTCAGTTGAGTAGTTAGGAGGAAAGAAAATGTCCTCATGGCTGGGTAAACTCTGGTCTGGTTTAGATGTTCATTCGCAGCTTCACAAACTGTGGTTTATGACCTTTGGGATGATCATGGGCTCAAAAAGCTTCTCTCTCCTTTTTCTCCTTGTCACCTCCTGGCTCTGGCATGGAGACACAATGAGTCTAGTACAAAACAAACCTGGATTTCTTCTCCAATGTTAGAACACGATGAGAGGAGAGGTGAGGTGTACTAGGGCTTCTGTGTGTATGTGTGGAGGAGTGTATGCAGGGCTCTGGATCAGGAATCATGTGTCTTATTTTTTTTCTTGCATTATACATATACATCAATGTTGCATTCATATGCCACCATCTGTGATGTAATAAGGGATTACAGCATCTGTGGTGGACTTTTTTTTGTTGAACTGTCAACCCCCCCACTCCCAATGATGTATGGGAAATGCTGCATACTTGGAGAATGAGTATGTAGCTTTGAGAGTAAAAACAAGACATTGAACTGTGGCTGACCAAAATGTGCTCATAAAAGCAATAAGATATTATCTTATGGTTACATCTTTTAAACAAAGTGAGCCATTAACAGTAATGAAGGAAATGGAGTGTAGACAGAACTGGCTCAGTCTCAGATAGGTGGAATCCATTGTTTGTGCCTGTTAATGCAACTGAAAATGGAAGTCCATCTTTTGCAAACACCTAGTCTTTGAGTATCTTGACACTGGCTCCGGATGTAGGTTGGATGTGGGGATTCGGTTTCTCTGTTACTGCCTAATGAGTCTGCGATGAGCACAAGGTTAAGCTATATAATGAAGAAGTAGAGTCCATGCATAAAATAGTCGACTAGTAAAATAAGGAGGCATCTGGAGTAGACTGTGTAAGCAGGAGACTGAGAAGTTGTTTGGAATTCAATAAGTGCTCACATAGATGAAAATATTACCTGGCATATGTTGTGGGAAAGGTCAATTATTTGACACCAGTTCTGAGGAAAGTACCATGAAAAGACTGGGGGGAAAGCTCTGAACTGCTCGTGAGTGAAAATCCTATTTCATGCTGTGACTAGCCTTTCATTTCACCCAAGGGAGAACCCACCAAAGGCCACCATCGAAACTAGCTGTGCAGTACTGTTCATTTTCCATGGTAGAAGAAAATTGCTTAGAAGAAAATTCCTTCACTTACTGAAGATGGTGTTGAACGATGGGGGTAATTCAAAGCTTTGCATGTACAGGGGCCTTTCTTTTGTTTCTGTTTAATAAGGGAATGTTTCATGTGCCTTTAGGAATATCCTGCTCTGCATACACAGAGTTACTGTATTCAGGGAAGAGGAAGTCTCAATGTGTGCATATTAACTGCTGGATCTCAGCCAATCATTACATAAACTTATAGTAACTGACAGACATTTTTCATTCATAAATATAAATATTTATAATATTTGGCAGCATTGAAGCATCTCATTTTTGACAGTGTATCCTCAACCAGCTATCTATAGAAAACAAGCCATTAAAAAAGTAAGAAAACCATTTGAGAAACTTCATGTTCTATTAGTTAAATGGAAGGTATTTATGCCTCTCTCTTTTAAACTGTTGCAGAAGAAAATTGCATCTTCTTTTGTGATACATCTTCTTTCTATGCAATTTAAACATACCCAGTAGATATTTAAATAGGACACAAATTCTAACAGTCCAAAACTGAGGAATGCATATTCCTTAGGAAACTTCATGGGTAGAATTTGTGCAGTGCATACAGACAAAAATTTATAGCAATTAAAATGAATACAATTTACAATAGAATCACCAAATAAAATCCCCACAAAAAAAACACACACAACCAACATCAGAATAGCAAAACAGTGGTACAGAAATTCAGTGCACAGCAATGTAGAAGAAGGGGAGGGATCCCCTCAACCAAAGTGTCTCTTGTCAGTCTGAAAGAACTCTAGGAGCTTAGACTATATGGATTGAATGTGCAGCAGAAAATGAAACCTAGGTGACCAAAGACATTAGCTGCCTTGCCTATTCACTGTGGAACTCATTCCATTAGAAAAGAAAAACTAAAAATAAATATTTACATTATATCCTCTCATTTCTAAATAGCTGAAAATCCTTATTAAGCTGTCCCACCTGCTGCTTACTGAAGATGTTCTCAAATATCCCTAGCCTTGGCTTAGAGAGAAAAATGACTATATGAACCTCACAACTGAATCAATCAATCTTACATCTTGTTAGAGCTACCACCACTATAAATGAAGGATTCTGTCATTCCGCCATCCACCCCAAGCTATGAATGATTTGGTTTCTGTCTGCTTCTATCTTAGTCCATCAGTAGATAGGTAGATCTACTGAACAGTAATTAAAATTTTGCAGTAGCCTTTTAAATATGCTGCCAGGTTTTCCTTATGAGTAATGATTTAACTATCAGTTAAATAGTTTGTTATTGCTCATTTTCATGTGCAGCATTTTATTATTTGCAGAAAGGTATCAAATTGTGTATGTAAATCATAATGCTCAGGTGGCTGCATTGATTACCTAATGATCAGCATTTTTAAAAGCTTTTCAGAAGAGCTTGTGTACATCAAAGCACAAAAAAATTGCCAGAAGGAAAATTATGAGCAATTAAGTTTTGGGAATATATTTGTAAAATCAATTTATAATGATAGGTTGAAGAATTCTGCTGAAAATTGAAAAGGAAACAGAAATTACGGCAAAAACTGAAATTCAGAAGAACGGGAACATCTCTGATTATGATGAAAACAAGTTGGAAAAAAGTCAATGCCTTCTTACATCTCTATGCATAATGTACTCATTGTCCACGGTTAATACAGGATTCTCACTACAGATATCTGTACACTATGGTATAAGCAAATTTTGGTATAGCAATGCCTACTGATGCTTCAATACAGGCCTGGTAGAGGCATGAGGAAAACAGCTACATTTTCCAACAGTACAGTGGTACCTCGGGTTAAGAACTTAATTCGTTCTGGAGGTCTGTTCTTAACCTGAAACTGTTCTTAACCTGAAGCACCACTTTAGCCGCGCTGCCGGAGCACGATTTCTGATCTCATCTTGAAGCAAAGTTCTTAACCTGAGGTACTATTTCTGGGTTAGCGGAGTCTGTAACCAGAAGCGTCTGTATCCCGAGGTACTACTGTACTGAGATGATTCAGCCTTAGCCTGTGAACTAGTATGAACTTACTGGGAAAGAGTTATGGCTCAGTGGTGGATCATTTGCTTTGTATGCAAGAAGTCCCAGATTCAATCTTGAGGGGGCTGTGGGAATAGTCCCTACCTGAAGAAAAAAAAAAGGTTAACCACAATACTCAGCTACTTGGACCAGTGGTCTGACTCGGTATAAGACGACTTTCCTAACTTTTTGGATTGTAGTATAAGTTGCAAAAATGGTTGTCCTAAGGCATTGGCTGTACAGTGGCAGTAGTTGTGAAGCAACATGTTTTCTTTAAAGTATTTAAAAAGTGCTATTTTACCATCTAGGAATGCAAAGAAGTGACTGTTGAATAATGCTTGACATTAGAGTGATATAGAGGTGGCATTAGATCAGCTTCAGATAACTGTAATGTTTTGTGAGTGGGTGTTTAACGAAGTACACACCATTTGTTCAGATGGCGCTTAGCAGAAATAGTGAACAGCAAGATATATTTAATCTTTATTAGATGAACTAAGATTTGAATATGATCATGAGATGTCTGACACACTAATTAACTTGCCAAGCATATGGATGCCTTTTGTTATCGTGCCACAATATGTTTCTTTCTAAATGAAATAGAGAGAGGGTTTTTTGTTGGGTTTCTTTTATTTAAAGAAAAAGTTAGGTGACAGAAATTTATAGCCTTTTGAGAGAGAAGGCCTTAGGCATCTATGGTTCCTTACATTGCTGCATGAATTGGAGATTTATTTCTGCTCAGTGAAAATTTATTGCATACATAAAAAGTGGCAACACACCAAGATCCAAGGATTTTAAGATGCCATTTCCCACACAATTTGTAGTTTTCTATTAAAGAATATTTATTCAGTATCAAATGCTAGGAGTTAAACATATACTATTTTTTAATAATGTGCACTTTGGGTTGGTTTATTAATATATTTCAAAAGATTTACTATTATAAAATATAAGATACAAACTCCTGAAAAGCTGTGTGTATGTGTGTGTGTTAAACTATTCTTACTTTTTAAAAGTAGATAGGCCAATAATTAGTTGTCAATTACAGCTTTTGCATAATCCTTCTTGTGTTGACTGCTTCCTACTGGGGTGGGTATTACAGTTCTGTTCTCACAGGCTGGACCATGCTCCAGTTTTTCACATTGTTGGGTGGAATGTGATAGATAGATAGATAGATAGATAGATAGATAGATAGATAGATTAAAAGCATTGAACAGAACTTCACACACAATCACTCAGGATCTCGCATTAAAATAATCTCTGTGTTCCTCTGATTAATAAAGCAAAGCATTTTTTAAATGTTGCATAAATGTTTTGGTTTCTGCTTTCATCAGCTACTCTGATAAAAGGAGAATGATGCAGTTTCCAAGGTAGCAGGTTGAAGACATGCATTGTTAATATGTCCTTAGTCTCAACCTAGAGCAATGCTTGGCTTCAGTGAATAAAGCCCTTCTGAAAGCATTCCATCTTCAAAGCTTTATCACTGCTACCTTGAAAATGGCATTATTTAATCTTTATCAGAGCAGCTGATGATGACAGGAGTCCTAACCATTTCCCACATTAAAAAATAAAACCCTTCTGTTTTGTCGATCACAGCAAACACATAAACACACATTCTCATATACATACAGATTTACGGTTTTCAATGTGCAGTTCCGATTGGAGGGTTTGTGGTGCTGCATCACAGTCCCGGACTTGAAAGAAGTCGGGGATGGGGAGGGGAGCACAAGAGAAGGCAGGTTTTAAAATGGCAGTTCGAAACAACAGAGGGTTGAATAAAGCAGGGCTGGAGGGACACAAATGAACTGTGTAAATATGGGGGGCTTAAAGGAGCTGGGAAGGGATGGGGTTTTGGAATGAAATGTGACGGGAGAGGCTTGGAGAAGTTGGCAAGGAGTGGGAGGTAGGCAGCATTGACAGGCAACTGAGCAGGGACAGCAGCTTCTAGTCTCTCTCTGTGTGTTGGGGGGTTTGTTCTTTGGCCAGATGCTTATAATAACAACAATAATAATGATTTATTATTTATCTGCTGCCCATCAGACTGGGTTGCCCCAGCCATTCTGGGAAGCTTTCAACAAATTACAAAACCACAGTAAAACATCAGATACATTAAAAACATCCCTATACAGACATCTTCTAGAAGTCAGATACAGTCATACCTTGGGTTACAGATGCTTTGGGTTGCGCACCGCACCGAACCCGGAAGTACCGGAACAGGTTACTTCTGGATTTTGGCACTCACGCATGTGCAGAACCACTGAATCGCAACTTGCGCATGCGGGTTGCAAACGCTGCGGGGTTGCGAACGTGCCTCCCGCACGGACCACATTCGCAACCTGAGCGTCCACTGTAGTTTCCTTGACATCTGACGGGGTAGTGTTCCACAGGGCAGGCAGGACTACCAAGATGGCCCTCTGCTTTGTTCCCTGTAATCTCACGCCTTGCAGTGGGGGAAATGGCAGGTTGACATTTCAAATAAAGAGATTCCAGGTGACTAATGAGTAATTAATACTCATGATGTGTCTATGTGTATGTGTATATATATATATATATATATGCTAAGCCTAACTTGCTATGAATATATTATATTCCCCCCCCCTCAAAAAAAGGCTGCTTCAGCATCGTACTGGGCTATATCCTATTCTATGGAAGGCCAACTGAGAATTACCACACTAGAATACTTGAAACAGAGAAAGGAGTGACAGAGAAAGAACATATAAGAAATAGCTGCTTTAGGGACCAAATATGATTGCATGTTTTTGCAGAAATATTTATTTATTTTTAACTCAAGAAATATGCCTTTCTTTTCTTACTATTCCGCATTCTTTCTTTTATAAAAGTTCTTCTTTCTAGTAGTTGGGTATCCTTTCCGTTTTATATTAAAGGACGGTGAGATTTCTCAGGTGTTTAGATGGAATAAAAAGATATTGTGACCATACCTTTTTTTTTTTTTTTTTAGTACTTGGGACAAACTGGGACATCAGGTAAGCTTTCTGCACAAAATTACTACTATGCATAAAACGACATATTCACTGTGTAGCAATAAGAACAGATTGCCTTGCTGGTGCTCTCAGAAACTCAGGCTGTTTGAGATATGCAATTTGAGCTCAATGAGAATTCAGAGTTTCCTATGAAATATTGATTGCAAAAGGTTTCTTTGGCAGAACTCTTCTATCAGCTGGTTAAAATGCTGATGAGGGTCCTCAGAGAACACAGCAATATAGCAGTAAGCGCCATAGCTTTAGCACATGTCGAAAGCCCTGCAGGCTGCAATCCTACACACACACACCCTATGCCTGGGAGTAAAGCACATTACTTTTGAACAGACATGTACTGTATAGGATTGCACTGATAGTAGTCTGAAATCCAATTCTTGAATTAAAGGGTGTGGGGAGCCGAAGAGATTCAACCCCCTTATCCATCCTTGGCTACACAATCGTAACACCTCACAATCGTAAGGTAAACTCAGCCCTGTGCTCTACTAAAATTCTGAAGTACTCTGAAGCAGAATTGGAGGATAGATTTAATGTTGTCACTGTGTTTCCTTGACATTTTGGTATAAAAGAGCCTCATGTTATACTTCAAGCCACCAAGAAAGCCCTATGGATAAATAGTTAAGCATTTCCCCATCACAACGTCACTTCTAGTGGGAGAGTTAAGTATTGTTGCATGTCACCCAGTCTCTGAGCAGTGTGAGATTCCAGGGGTTCCAAACACCCTTGTTCTCAGGCACTCGCCACGGTGTCCCATTGCGCCAGAAGTGGTTTAGTCATGCTGCCCACATGACCAAGAAAGTTGTCTGTGGACAAACGTCGGCCCCCTTGGTCTGAAGCGAGATGAACGCCGCACCCCATAGTCAAGTTTGACTGGACTTAACCATCCAGGGGTCCTTTATTTTTAGCTTTACCCAGGGTCTATGTTTCCTTTTGGAAAATAAGGCACAGCAGAGACTGTGGTGTCTTTATGATACATGGTTTATTTACACATATATACAACCTGAGTCAGTTATGGAGGACCTCCCATCACTACACTTCAAAAGAGTCTTGCCTCTTCCATAGCTGTAGCCTGGGATCTAAATACACCCCAGCCATGGCTCCGACTCTGTGTAGCTTGCGGCATTTAACTGAATACCACTTTTTGTCCATCCTACATCATCCCCAACTGCAATCCTAAATTCTACTCTGTGTCTGCTGATTTAGATCTCAGGGTGCCGCTCCCACCATTTGCCAGCTGGCACACCATCTTTGCTTATGTCCCACCCCCCTGTCTTTGTTCTCTTTTAATGGCTCAGGCGATCACCTGAACACAGGAAGCTGAGACCAACTATTAAGAGTCTGATTTCCAGTTTAACTATCCAGGAATTTAGGGAAATCTAGCACCCACAATTTATAACAGTATGTTGCTTAAGTTTCTCCCATTGAAATAAACTTGACCTAAAAGTGGATGAATCAGTTAAATACTGGGATGCCTTTATCTGTTTTTTAGTGTCTGCCTGCCCCTTCCCTCTCTTTCCCTGTTTTAGGTGATAAAATCTTAACAGGATTTTATTGGGCGTTACGCAACGACATGGTTGCAAGTGTTCTGAAGGCTGCATAATTAGGGTACTTGTCAAATATGTACTATAGAACCCGACAGTGAACACAGAGAACATCTTAGTTTGTGGCTTTTTAAAGAGCACAGTCTATAGGAATACTTATTTTATACTGCTGCTAGGCTTCTGGCTAAGTCAAGGGTCAGCTTTCAACAGACAACAGAAGATGACCTAGAAACAATGGAGCTGCAGAGAATTATAGAGAACAAGAGACTTTGCTGTGAAATGGCAAGATGCATTTAGATAGAAGATCAGGTCAAGATAACATGTACATATATTAGCTTTGAAGAAAGTGAACTGGGGATTCAGTGGACCTTCAGCTGACATTTAGAAAAGTTCACCTGCTTCACGAGCGATTCTTGAAAATTGTAAAGCAGAAAATAGATAGCTAGAGTATCCAGCTGGCACGCTTAGATGAAATGAGGATATGGTTCTTACATTTGGAAGCAAGGTTTCTGTGATAAAATAGTGATTCAATTTTGGACCCATTTTTCCCAAACTAGAGGAGAGTGCCTTCCTATATGCAATTATAATGGCAGCACCCACACGCAAGAGAGAAGTGGGGGGAAACTGGGGAGAACCCCAAGAGTTTCAGAAATACAATGTAATTATGGGCATAACCTAGGTTGGGAAACCACGCAAACCTGCCCCATAATGATTCAGAATGTTGATTTGAGGAGGGGGCTGACAACACATGGAATGAAGTAGGTGGAAAAGAAGGAAGCAGGAAGAAACGCATAGAGATTAAAAGGGTACAGACAGAACAGTATCATTGCCCAGATAAGTCACTTCCTGGATCACACTCAGAAGCTGAAAAAAATCCATGAAGCAATGCAATGTAGGTAGAATTGGGCACCAGTGTGTTTAACATCTGCACCCCAACCCCAAATAGCAGCAAAGAGAATCCATGCACTTTCTCACTTCTTATCTATGTGAAACATTTTTTTTTAAATATTCCATTTGAATGTAAATTACAAAGCAGATGCAGCGGGTTCTCCACATTGAAGGTTTAAAGCAACTGTGATTTGGAAAGTGTTGGCTTACGACAGCTCAGCTCTGAATACAAGATCAGACCCTGAACAGCTTACAACAACCCTGCAGTGGTATCCACTGCTTTTATCCCTGTATTGAAAATTGGGTTGAGAAAGCAGAATACAACAAACCTATGGGTGTAGGTGTGTTTGCTTTTTCATCCATCACATTCATTCTTAGTACTTACAAACAACCTTTCAGGGCAAAGTACCCTCTGCACCACAAGGCAGCTTATATAAAAAAATAATTAGAGTCATACAAATACAAGACAAGTTGTCTCCGTAAACATAGCCGTGGCTCTGAGCTGCAGCGGTATCTATCCAGGCACATTAGAGGGGTGCATGAGTGAGCCTTCCTCTCCCTCTGATGGCCTCAGCAATGGCAGCTGGTAACTGCGGTTTGATGGGGCTCTCAGCTGGAAGCTATACAGTGGTACCTCTCGTTGCGAATGGGATCCGTTCCAGAGCCCGCCTCTGCGCGGGTCGCGACTCGATGCTTCTGCGAATGTGTGTGACGTCATTTTGTGCGTCTGCGCATGTGGCGAAACCCGGAAGTGACCCTTTCCGGTACTTCCGGGTCACAACCTGGAGCAAACGTAACATGAGGTATGACTGTATCTAGTTCAGTGTTAGAGCCCAGTTGCAGGTTGGGGGGCTGTGCTGGCAAAAGATAGCTTACAACAGTGGTGGCCAAACTTGGCCCTCCAGCTGTTTTGGGACTACAATTCCCATCATCCCTGACCACTGGTCCTGTTAGCTAGGGATGATGGGAGTTGTAGTCCAAAAACAGCTGGGGGACCAAGTTTGGCCACCACTGGAATAACCTTGCAATGTAGGCTGTTGCTGATATTTTTCAAGCCTTTAAGCCACATGCTAGGGTGGCACACACACACTCACACCAAAGATACACTTCCAACAGTTTGTTGTGTGGCACTGGTTGTCACCTGTATTTTACTCTGAAATGATATTCTAGAATTGAGGCAGCCTGTGTTGTTTTTGTTTGAAGTGTAGCTATAGCAAATAGATTGGCAGGGGAAGGTGAGGACAGGATTTTCAACCTGGGCTGCTCTGTAATCTGCCTGACTCAATGAAGCAGGTGACATGAAATCCATATATATATTTCTGGGATCAGTAAGATGGTATGGTGAAGGGTTTTCTTCCTTATTGGCATTTCACCCATATGACAGGAATGTTTGCTTATGGGACCTAGGATTTGATTCACTGTCCACTGATGCCTGTTGCAAAATGCCCCAAACTGTGATCCAGTTTTAACTGCGCCAGCAAAATTATTTCTTTCAATGACACGATCAGCAGTTGAACCACAAAGATGCTACTTGACAAACAAAAAATGATTGTATGTGTCTACGTGCACAAAGTTGCGTGCTGCTAGTGGCAATCACACTGCTATAGTAGCAAAGCCTTTTCTAAATAACCCTGGCTGTTCCCTTGTTCTCTTGACTGACCAATATACAGTCCCATGCATCTGTCTTTGTTACAGAATTACTGGTAAGTCTCCTGAGGAGAACCGTGTCATTTCTCCCCAGTAACCAACAACTTAGTCCCTTTCAGAGAACAACATGTTTTTGGGTGGGGTATAAATAATAAATTGTTGTTGTTGTTGTTCTGTACCACAGATTAATTCTATGGCGTTGGGGTGCAGGAATGCAGTGTCAGTTCCCAAACTCGTAGATACACACATACATAATTTTATAGGAATTTCACCTTAGCATAGTTAAAACCATGCTCAAGGCATCTTATATAATTACAAACAAAAGTAGTCATAAACAATAAATAAAACCTAAAAAGTACGCAATAAAACTGAACAATTTCAACAAATTGTAGGAAAAGGCCTGCAAGGCAGGGAGCAGGTCTTCCAGGATTCACAGCCAAGAGGGCCTCTGGCCTCTTTAGCAGCTGCAGCTGGAGTCAGTCAGGGCTCTGCCCTTCCAGGCCAGGTAGAAAAAGACCTACTTTGACTGCAAGTTGAGGAGCCTGCCTTTTGCATGGTCTGTTGAATCTGCTGAACCCACCTCTACACACACATTGGGGGGGGGGGGGGATTAGCAGCCTCATATAACAAACATGCTTAAATCTAATTAATGCATGAAGGAGTTAATACCATAGAGCAAGCTGTTCAGCTAGGCTTAGCTATGTCACTCCCCTTACCTTAAGAGGAAATGGGTAATCAAGCTTATTGTTGCACTCCTGTCCACCTGAGAAGCTCAGCTGTGTGAGGAGGTTTGAGCTGCTTGGCTCTCATCAGCAATTCTTGAGTTCTTACAGCAATAATTTAGGAACTTTCACCACTTTGTAACTAAGCCAAGTTCTACTGCCTGTGCAACTTTTCCGAAGGACGTGAACCTGACCTTTGAAGCGTTTGTAAGTAAACCATTCTTTTATTTGCCAAACACGTGGTCTTTTTCCCATGCTGAGGGAACTGGGAAACTTTGAAGGAAACCTTTTAAGGGGACATTTTTGCAACTCACTTGGAGGGGCACATATTTTAAAGATCTAACAGCCAATATTTCCACACTTTGCTGCATATTTTGTGACTTTAAATCTATGCTGGGGTTCTGTTACCAAAGAGTACATGCCCCAGACTTTGTTCTTGGCATCCAGGAATTCTCCTTTATACATACACACATATAACACCAACAAAATATGACCATTTTTCTGTTCTCTCTGTGTGAAATTTCTGACAAATTTATAAGTGGTGGGGGAGTGGTTGCACTCCCCTTAATAATGCTACAATATGACTGTTCCTTCTTACTACATTATTGATGGATTAAGTGCAGAGGCAAGTTTACTGCGGCGATTCTCCTGTACTATATTGGTGAATTTTCCTTCTAAAATCAGTGATGCAACTACAGTCCACTGGGAAATATGAAAGGAAGCCCTATACAGTGGTACCTCGGGTTACAGACACTAGAGGTTGCAGACGCTGCTAACCCGGAAGTAGTACCTTGGGTTAAGAACTTTACCTCAGGATAAGAACAGAAATCGCATGCCAGTAGTGCAGCAGCAGTGAGAGGCCCCATTAGATAAAGTGGTACCTCAGGTTAAGAACAGTTTCACATTAAGAACGGACCTCTAGAATGAATTAAGTTCTTAACCTGAGGTACCACTGTATATGTAAGGTTTAAATTGGGGGCAGTTTCAAGTGAATATTGATGGCCCAAATTATACTTCTTTTTATCACGGCACAGACTGCAAGAATAATCTTATACCTGCTGCAACAAACACCAAAGGGGATTCTAGAGATTACGCCTGGTCAGGGCTTCAATTTATATCTTATTCAAAAGGTAGCATCTGCTAAAAGTGGTGTGCAAGGGAATTACCACAGAACTGACACAGATGGCAGAGCCTTTCAGCAGCAACTATTCCCTGCAGAGCACAAGGTTACCTTATGAGGCCTCCTACTCAAACTATAGCTAGCTAAAGAATGTGTGGTTTCTGTTAAGATCACAACCTGAGGTGTTACAATTTCAGAATCTTCCTGGTTTTGAAGATACTTGTAAATGATTCACTTCTTATGTTCTGCTCGCAGAGTTTTGATAGCTTTCCTAGCTATCGCAAAAATACTCTCTTCTAATATAAAGGTTCTTAAAGTGTGTGAAATGCGAGCCCTCTCTTTTAGGGGATCACCAGCCTGTCAGTATTTTGGGAGATGGGATTCAGGTGCCTTCCAGAACTTTAGGTTTGCCTATTTAAAAATACGCAAAATAAAAATAAAATAAAATGTTTTGTGGTTTGGAAAGTGATGGGGAAAGGCGTTGAAAAGTATGAGATGCAGGAATGATTGAGAGGAAGGCAAGTAAATACCCCTCAAGCAAATCGGGACGAATGCGAGATGAATGCTCATTGTCTTCTCTTTTTTTTTGAATTTTTTTTTTCAATGCAGAATCATAACAAAAATTACAAACATTGAATCCAAAATAATACTATACAAACAAAAAAACCCGTAACATACAAAAAAAACAGAAAAGGAAAAGGAAAAAAAAGCAAAGGAAACAAAACTAAACAAAAACGAAAAAGCACACATCTACAGAAAAAAAACCATATCATTACGTACATAAACACAAATTGACTTCCTTCCTTTGTTCTAAGACCTCAAAAAAATTACTCTTGCTGTATTGTTGTGTCTAATTAGATTACTTCCACCTTTGTACTTTTCTTTTTACACCATTTTTCTTTTTCTTTAACCCTGTAAAGCATCATTCATTACATACCAATATACTTACTCTAGAACAATGTTTTTTCATATACTCTTTAGCACAACCCCATTCTTTTAATAATTTCTGGTCCGATTGTCCCCTTATGTAAGCTGTGAGTCTTGCCAGATTTATGTATTCACAAAATTTAATTTTCCAATCTTTCACTGATGGAATTTTTCTGCCTTTCCAGTTTTTAGCTATAAGCATCCTGGCAGCTGTTGTTGCATAAAGGAATACTTTCCTTTGATTTTCGGGGATATCATTTGTAATTAAATCTAAAAGGAATGCCTCCAGTTTTTTACTGAAAGATATTTTAAACATCTTTTTGAGTTCTTCATAGATTTCATTCCAGAATTGTTTAATAGGTCGGCATTCCCAACCCCAGAGTCGGCCACGACTGGACCTAATGGTCAGGGGTCCTTTTACCCTTTACCTTTTTATAAAACCCCTCAATTGCAGCTATGAGTTGTTTTGCTTGCTGAATGCTGGAGAGCTGTTTGCCCTTTGAGGTATTCATTACATCAGCCATTAGAGGTAAAAATGTGCCAATATCAGATTTTTCTTATATGTGTTTTTCCCAAAACCCTATTATATCAAATGTCTGGCCTATATCTGGAATGAAAGTATTTCTAACAATGTTGACCCATCTGTGAGTGGAACAGGCAGGTGTCATTGTTGCCGTTGGTGCTACACAACTGAAAGAAATATATTTCTGCCTTGAGGAGTTGTGTCCCCAATTAGCTGATTTCAAACTTTTATCCCTAATTTAATTACTGATATAAAATGTTGCCGAGGCTTCAGCTTGAAGTGGGGGATTGGAAAATTTTCATTGGATCTTTGGGGTGAGGGTATTGAAGGCCTTCTTATCCCTTTTCCCTTGGGATAGCTCTTCTCACCTAAAATTTACCCCAAGCCAAGACGTGGAGAGGAAGTGTATAAGGCAGGCATAAGCAAACTCTGCCCTCCAGATGTTTTGGGACTACAACTCCCACCATCCCTAGCTAACAGGACCAGTTGTTAGGGATGATGGGAGTTGGAGTCCCAAAACATCTGGAGGGCTGAGTTTGCCTCTGCCTGGTATAAGCAATAGGGAAAATAAGAAGGGGTGTGTGTGCTTTGTTCATGATGTCATTCAAATATCCCATTTACTATTCTATGGTGTGGAGGCAGCTAAGCCCCTATAACATGGATTTTCTGGAAACAATCCAGCCAGAGTTACAGCGTGAAGTCCAGTGCAGCATAAGCAGGCTACAATGTGGCTTCTCCTTCATCTACTCCACCTGCAGCCCAAATGCAGAAGTGGGTAGACATCACTGGATGTGGCCTGTGCATTTTGCAAAATGCCATAGGTTTCAAAATGGAATTGAGTATGTACCAGAAACCAGAATATTTTCTTTTGTCTGGATGGTCTCCTTTTGTATGTTGGAGAGTAATCTCTATCTTGATTGTATGCAATGTCCACAGTAAACAGATAATGATTTCTTCTTTATCCAGAATTATGCCATAATAAAGAGATGGTAGCTTATTGACTGTAGCACACAAAACTGTACGGATCAATTTATAGGCAAGAACATAATACTATTTATGTGGCTTTTATGTAACTAGGTTATGTAAAACACTGATTAATAATGAATCATGCCATTGGATTGGCCCATTCCAGTTCCATAAGCAAGTCAAAACCTTATTATAATGCTTGCCATGTTCCTTAACTAACTCACAATCATTTTTTTTAACAAAAACCAGAGGTACAATAAGGTGCTTGAATTAACATTCACTCCGCAAACTCCATCATGATTCTGCTCACTATAAAGTATTGGATGTGCTGCCTTCTCTTGAATTACTTTATTGCACTTAAATTATCACAGCATTTTCCCTCAGATAATAGCAATTGGAATAACTACCAGGAGTACAATCTGGTAACTATATCCTGCTATTTAAAGTCATTGTCTGTCTCATATGTTTCTTTTAAGTAGGCTGAACTGTATGTGCAATAAAACCAAAATAAATAAAGTAAAACACTCACCTTAAAGAGCAAGTCTGAGAACCGGGGAAATAATTCGTCTTTGCAATCCCACAACCTTCTGAGGCATCCTGTGTGAAAGAATATCCTTTGCATGCTGGGGAGAGAAGAACACAGCTTTAGTCAGATAGGGCTACTTCACACTCTAGTGAGAACAAGTTTTTGGATCCCTCATGGTTGTTTTCGTATGTCTGCTTAAGCCTAGTTAATCTCTTTATAATCAGACTTCATCCTACTGAGCAGATAGTTAAAGAGAATGGCATATATCACGGTTGGGATTTTCTTCCCCAGAGGCAGATGTTCTGTGTCACAGTTTATGCAACACAAATGAATGTGCACTCAGAGGATGCAGGTGGTGAAGGAGTGGATATAAGTCATTTTGTATGCACTATTTATGCTTTAAAGGTCTTCCTTGTCTGACTATCGCAAATCTCTGTATTTATATTGGCTGTCTCAGCTGACTGAACTAATTAAAGAGGGTCTTTATCAAAGCATTCATAGGTATATGTTTGGAGGCAGAGGTAGGGAGGCAGGAGAAATTCATGCAGCTTATATTTTCAAGTGAACGAATATAATTCACAAGTCCTAGAGTATATGTGGATTGGAACACAACTATCAACCTGATTACACACTTCTATGATTTTTGTGGTGGATTTTTTGGTGAAAAGATGTGCATAAAACACAGACGTGTATTTTAGGGGGCGTAAATGTATGTTCCATGTGCACAAATGGAGCGATAATTCCTGTGCCTGATGGAATTATCTCCCCTTTCTGACCCCCATGTGCTGTTCTGGAGGTTCTCCTGAAACCCTCCTGAGTCAATCTGAGCAGGCATGGGAGTCACACAGTGGGAGGAAATCCTTTCATATTTTTTTCAGGAGCCATTCACAGAAAGCCTGCATGTGTGTGAGAGAAATAATGAAGAAATAATAGAGCTGAGAGGGAAGGGTTAACTGGAACATGCAATCAAATCTGAAAAGCACCCGTGTCAGCTAAATGCCACTAGTGTCCAGAAAACAAGTACAGTAGTACCTCTGGTTACGTACTTAATTCGTTCCAGAGGTCCGTTCTTAACCTGAAACTGTTCTTAACCTGAAGCACCACTTTACCTAATGGGGCCTCCTGCTGCTGCTGCACCGCCACCACACGATTTCTGTTCTCATCCTGAAGCAAAGTTCTTAACCCGAGGTACTATTTCTGGGTTAGCGGAGTCTGTAACCTGAAGCGTATGTAATCTGAAGCGTATCTAACCCAAGGTACCACTGTAGTGCAAAATGTGGCCACTTGCATGCTAGCAATTTCAAACGATTGTTTGGAAAGTACATCAGCAGATACCAAGTCTCAAGGGAAGTCAGCCTATCCTTATGTCATGCTGCACTTACTGAGTATTTATTGAACTTCCTCTAGTATTTATTTATCCTGGAGAAAACCCAACCCTGGAGATGAGAAACTTTATATATCATCATGGCTTACATTTTGATTGGCAGGCCTCTTTAACAGAAAAATGTATGATATGATACATCTTACTGAAACAACATAAATAGTAACATAAACACAATGCAAATATCAAATAAATTATTGCACTACAACTGCCTGGAAAAACTTACCCAAGTGTTTGCCACAGTGTAGCATTTGTAGTGTGCTTGAGGCAGTTGTTGCAGCCAACCTGGCTTCTCTTGGTACCAGTATAATACAAGTATATGCACTTGTTTTTCCACAATTATTCTTTACATTTTAGAGGCACACCTGAGTTGTTTTTTTAAATCTACACCTTAAAATGCAATATGAAGAGGTCCTTACGCCCCTTTTCTTACTAGCCTCATTAGAAAGCAAATCTCATTGGTCTTAATAAACTTACTCCCAAATAGTTGTGCTTACACGTAAAATTACCCAAACAGAAATGAGGTGTAAAGGGTGAGGTGTAAAGGGATGTGGGTCGGACTGGTGCGGGGGAGGGGGTTGTCCAAGGGGTTGATGGCTAGGGAGGGGGGGTTGGTGAGCAAAGCCAGCAGGGTTGGCAGCCCCTAATAACAAATAGTTTGTGCAAACTGCTTTGAGGGTTTTATTAAACTAAGTGTTGTATAAATCTTCCTAAGGAAATAAAAATAAATTTAGTATTCTGGCCTAGGGAGCTTCAGATAAGCAAGACTGATAAACTGGGAGTTCTTCAAGCAGCCGTGGCTGATTGCAGTGTTCTGGAAGCCTTCCAAGCCATTCAGATATATGAAGTTGTTCTGAAGTCATTTGCAGTGCTTATCACCACACTTTTGAAGGAACTATGATTAAGAATATAAATATAGTTCATGATAATACTGTTAAGTAATAGAATATTGATTCAATATTTTCATAATTGCTTAGTTCGTAGGAAGTGAGCGGTACAAAGGATATCTGATATTATCCCATTTCTTCTAATAACAACTTGCCCATGGGAGATTCATGTTCAACCTAATGCCCTTAATTTAAAAGTCCACCTTATTAAGACTGCAAGCATTAAGCTATGGCGGCCTGATGTGAACCGTCTCGGGAAACAGATAATGCTAGGACCCAAACTGTGTATTCTTTGCAGCACAGAATGAAAAAGACCAAGTGCACATCCTAAAATCAATAATCACTCTAGAAAGAAATGGAAGATCAAAATCAAATGAGAAAGAAAAACGTTCCCTTACACACTCCTGCTATATGAAGTTATTCTGAACATGCTTACTGGTCTCGTGATTAAGAATATAAATATGGCTGCTTTGCATAGTTGCTTCTTAAGAGTTTATTGTCTTAGAGCAAGAATGGGGAACATTTGGCCCACCAGGTGTTGCTGAACTGCATATTCTATCAGCCCTAGCAAGCATGGCCAATGACCAGAAAAGATGGGGTTGTAGTTTAGCAACATCTAGAAGGTCACAGTTTCCCCACACCTAACTTAGAGTTCACATAAGTCTAACAGTTTACTTAGCTTTGCAGCATAAGGCAGTATGATTCTTACAGCTGTCATTAATGAACCAGCCCAAGCAGTAGCTCTTTCCATGAGAAGGGCTGGCATAAATCAGAAGACTAGACCACAAGGAGAGCATGCTAATCATGTTTGTATTCCACTGTGTATTGCTTTCTCCATCCAATAAGGCCTCTCATCCTTGTTGGTGGTTCCCTACTGCTGTGCAACTCTCTTGGCTGCCTGTTGAGCAGCAATAAACAGAGTTGTCAACACCTAGTGTTAACCAGCCTAAAAACCTTTATACCTGTCTGCATCTGTACTGGAACTGATTTTTAACTTAAATGTTTGCATCGCTTTTTATATTTGGAATGGTTTTTCATTGTTTTATCTACAAACCACCCCACCTCTTAATTTAATCATTAAAGGAGGACAACCTCTTCCCTGCTGTTTCTGTTCCCTGTTTGTTTGGAAATAAAGTCTATTGCTTGAAATTGTCTTAAGTGACAAGATTCAGGCTTACCTGTCCTTAATTTTTGTGACCGGAATTATCTTATTTTGGGGTGTGTATCTCATATACCATCTCCATCCGAAACACAGATTTTGCTTTGTTTTTACTTGAAATTCAGCACTTCATGTTTGACATGTATCATATGGGAGGGGTGAATTGGAATACATTTGCTGTTTCCATGGTGGATGTCGCTGCAGGAAGATTTCTTATTCCAAGTGAGAGTGAGCCAGAGTACTTCTGGTGGACAAGGGAGGTCTTGTTTTAACTGACAAGGAGTGATGCCATCTGAGGAAATTCACCCCTTCTTCTTTTTCCTTTTCATTTTTTTAAGAAACCCGCTCACAGCTGAGACATATGCTTACTAAACCCAGTGATATTTCTCCAGTGGAACAGCTATTTTGCTCATGGCAATGCTACTTCTTCGTTCAGCACTGCAAGGCACATCACAGCTGGGTAGTATCCAACAACCATGCTGCCATAAACAGATGGGGAAAGACACCAGCTATACTTGGAACTGATGGCTAAACACTGTTGATAGACAATGTTGGATAAAACAATCACTTATAGAACATTAGAGAGACCAAGCCTGACATTTTATTTAGTAATTCAAAATTTCTACTATAAATTTAGTTGCTTGGGTGTAGCTCTATAGAGTGAATTGCATTTTTGAATGGAGAGTAACACCTGACCCATATTTTATCAGTACTGTAAACTATTAAATGGGACATGGGTGGCGCTGTGGGTTAAACCACAGAGCCTAGGACTTGCTGATCAGAAGGTCGGCGGTTCGAATCCCCGCCGACGGGGTGAGCTCCCGTTGCTGGGTCTCTGCTCCTGCCAACCTAGCAGTTCAAAAGCACGTCAAAGTGCAAGTAGATAAATAGGTACCTCTCCGGCGGGAAGGTAAACGGTGTTTCCGTGCGCTGCTCTGGTTCACCAGAAGCGACTTAGTCATGCTGGCCACATGACCCGGAAGCTGTACGCCGGCTCCCTCGGCCAATAAAGCGAGATGAGCGCCGCAATCCCAGAGTCGGTCACGACTGGACCTAATGGTCAGGGGTCCCTTTACCTTTAAACTATTAAATGGCTCTGTTCAAACTGAAAATGGCAATGTCTAATGACCTAATAAGAGGGGACGCGGGTGGCGCTGTGGGTAAAACCTCAGTGCCTAGGACTTGCCGATCGCATGGTCGGCGGTTTGAATCCCTGCGGCGGGGTGAGCTCCCGTCTTTCGGTCCCAGCTCCTGCACACCCAGCAGTTCGAAAGCACCCTTAAGTGCAAGTAGATAAATAGGTACCGCTTTATAGCGGGAAGGTAAACGACGTTTCCGTGTGCTGCAGTGGTGCTGGCTTGCCAGAGCAGCTTTGTCACGCTGGCCACGTGACCCGGAAGTGTCTCCGGACAGCGCTGGCCCCCGGTCTCTTAAGTGAGATGGGTGCACAACCCTAGAGTCGGACATGACTGGCCCGTACGGGCAGGGGTACCTTTACCTTTAATGACCTAATGCAAAGCAATATATTTTGGACAGAGCTTCCCTGGTGGAAAGGGTATGCTGCTTGATGTTTCACATGAAGCAACATATTATTTTACATATTAACAGAAGCGACATGTTTTCCCCTTGGGAAAAAGGATTGAACTCCTAGGCATTTGTGTTGAAATAAATGGGCTTTAATATACTGGGGAATGAGAGTTGTTGGGTTAAAAAAAAGAAGAAAGACATTTAAGATCCCCCCCCCAAAAAAAAAATAGAGTCTAGTTCTGTGCCCACTGCTTAAAAAGAAGTGGTAATGATTAATGAGAAAAGATTTATGAGGGCTAAGTGTTATGAAAGAAAAAAAGGGGCAGCTGACAAAAGCCTGATGCTCTGCAGTCGTGATTTCCAATTAACCACTCACTTTTAATTATTTGTCATCTTTATCTTTTTTTGACTGTTTTTTAAATTCCTCTGTCACTCTGCGCCCTGTACCTTTACACTTTGCCTCTCTTGTTACACAATGCACCACAAAACAGAATATTTGGTAGTTAGCAAGAATAATCATTTATTTTAGTACAGTGTCATGCCAACCTCCATTAGTTAGTAATAATGATTGGCAGTGCAATTTTTCTTGGCAATGAAACCAATTAACATGCACCTCAATGCCTGTAGCTGAAGTATTTCCCTAAAATTCAAACTTGTTCATGCCTGTTTATCACGAGCCATTAAAAATTTCCATGACCCAGAAACGCAATCCATAACCTGTCCCATTTTAGATGAAAAATAGCAATGAATGGGTGGCGAAATGCATGGTACAAGATCAGCGAAACCTGCAACTGTATTTGCAATGCTCATATGAGAGGGTTTAGAGGGGGGGAGAGACCTTTAATGAATAATCATTTAGAAAGAAATAGTTCTGAGAACCACCTGGCTGGACATTTAATAGCAGCATAATTGTAGCTTCAATTTTTTTTTTAAATCTTCATTGCATTTTTAAAAATTACAGAAAAAGCATGAAAACATTACATCTATTGAAAAATACAAAATACAAAAAACTGAAAATATAAAAAGAAAAAAACTAAAAGGAATAAATAATAAAAAATGAAACAGAATTAGTCAAGTATGCAAAATTGTTCAAAGGATACAAACAGTAATTTGAATATTCTATACGCCAGGTTGAGCTTCGAGGCCCCCCCAAGCCCACTCCTGAGAAATAAAGACACAAGGACACAGAGATTAAAGTTAATGTTGGTGGGCGAATTTAGGCCACAACTTTATTGATTACAGAATGTGAGCGCTATTGGCTTAGGCACTGGCAAGCAAGACTATATCTGACTTCCTGCCTGCTTTGCTGGAAGTCAGGCAAGGGTAAACTCCTGAAGAGGCAGCCCGGCCGCCATGAACCAACTCGAGCACCTCGGGGTTCTCCTGGTCATGGTATGGCCCTAGCCCCTCCGTAGGCTTCGGACAGGACCCAGACCCCTGGATTCCTTTAGCGGCATACCCTAAAGCATGGAAAACTACTTTGAATCCCTGCTTTTTAGTTGACTTCCCTCTATCTTTGCAGCTTCAACATTTCACTTAAGTGACAAATATTCTGTATTTCGTTTATTAAAATCAGTTTTTCCCCATTATATCATAATTGTAGCTTCTAATCCAAATACTGCACATCAACAAGAATAGATCTTTTTTATGGATCTGGATCTGGAGAAAGACAAATCTTACTCATCAAGCCAGCCTTCAAATCATTCAGCGCTAACATAAAGTCTGTGCCATTTACAGTACAGATTCATTTATCTGTACAGTCTATGTGACATCTGAAACGCTCAGATAATCAAAGGATTGGATCAATGGGAATGTTTTCACAGTGTAATACCGACATGGAGCCACACAGGGGACACAATAAAGTCCAAAGGCTTGGAGCTTCAGACACACACAAGAAAAAGATTTCAATAAAAGCTTCATCACTAAGGGATAAATTAAAAAGGGAAAGGAGTAGAAATGTTTATGACTCATGTGAAAGTAATCACATTGGAACATGGACTTAACTTTGGTGGGGTTTTTTGCACAAATGCTAGACAGGTAGCATGGAATCCCTTTTCTCTAGGCCTGAGACTGTATAATGTTAGGTAGGGAGAAGTGGGCCCATGCCTTCTTCCTTATCCCTTACATTCCCAGAGTTAGCAATTTTGTGTACTTGGAGATTATGCGCTTACATTGCCTGCGTAAGTTCTATGCATACAGAAACAATGGACAAGTGGAGGCTGTGGAAGGGGAGAGTAGCTGCAATCCCACTTCCCCTCTGATAGCTTTGTAGCCGAAACAAGTCCATCAATGAACTTGAAAAGGAGGATTCTTTAATTTGGGTGCAACCCCAAGTTATGAAGAAATTGAGCACCCAAAAGGGGAGGGCTTTATTTAATATTTGATATCTGTTCATGCTGTAGTGACTGCTCAGCGTGGTGGATAAAAATGGATGATTTTAAAAAAATAAATCAGATTTTAAAAATTTAAATCAGATTTTTTTTTATTTAAATCGGTTTTTTAATTTAAATTGGATTTTTAAAATAAAATGCTTTTGGAGGAAAAAAATCTTTCTAAAGATAGTTTTCTACTTAAGTTACCGTATTTTTTGCTCTATAAGACTCACTTTTTCCATCCTAAAAAGTAAGAGGAAATGTGTGTGCGTCTTATGGAGCGAATGCAGGCTGCGCAGCTATCCCAGAAGCCAGAACAGCAAAAGGGATTGCTGCTTTCACTGCGCAGTGATCCCTCTTGCTGTTCTGGGATTCAGAATATTTTTTTTCCTTATTTTCCTCCTCAAAAACTAGGTGCGTCTTGTGGTCTGGTGTGTCTTATAGAGTGAAAAATACGGTACATTATAGTCCAAAGGGCATTAGGAAATAAGGATTTGTTTTAAGATTTTCATGTGTGCTGAAACTCAGACTAAGGGTTTGTTATTTAAAAATGTTTAACCACATCAGTTAACAAACATGGATACATATGCTATAATATTATTGTTTTAGTTAAATAAATTGTTTAAATTGTTATTGAGGAAATGATTATTTTTCTCTTTCCAATGAAGTACAGCAAAAAAGTTGTCCAAATATAAACAGTTAACTTATTAAACCTCACAACAATTTCATAATTATCTGTCTATCAGTAATCTTTGATTTAACTGTAAAATCTACTCTGAAAATTTATTATTCCAAAAATGAAACCTTCATCTGGTTGAAAATATTAAGATTATACCAGCAGGAATGCCTTTCTGTTTAAAAAAAAAAGAGATTTAAATCAAGTCTTACTGACTAGTGATTTAAATCAATTTGATTTGATTTTGATTTAAATCATATCCACACTGCTGCTCAGCTCCCCTGACCATCAGAATTCTGGCCTCATGCATGGAAGAATGTAACAAGTGAAGAGAAGTGAAGAGCCCATGAGATTGTGAGAGGCAAAGTTCAAGAGGGAGAGGAAGCAGAGAAGTTAACAATTGGGGAGGGAGAGGAAGAACCACCAGCAGAAAAGAGACATGTTGCGAAGGGGCCCGCAGAACTCCTGAACAAAATTATCTTATAAGGATTTGCATTAAGCCTGGGAATGTCAGGCAACTTTTCTTTTTCTTTTTGGAGGTTCTAACAACAACAACAGCTCACTAGCTGTCATAGCCATAATAGTTAAGTCACATTTTGGGAAAACTGAGCAAGCAGCCCTATCCCATACAGCTTAGAGAAGTACTGAGGACAACGTTTGAGCTTCTGTATTATGTAGAGTTCATCGAAGCTATTAAATGCAGCAATCATGAATGCATTACAGTGTTTACTTTCAGAACTTAATCATATAGCACAAATTCGATGTTGTGGATGGTCAATCAGTAGCCTTTAATACCGTTTCTTCTACCTGAATAAATGATTATTCATTAAAGGGACAATGAATAAATAAAGAGCACCAAAGCAAATGTGTCGCTAAAGGGAATGATTTCCTGTGCAATTGTGGAATTTGTACTTTGTTCCCAGAACAATTTTGAACACAAAAAGATCTAGTCATGTGAATAAATGAAAAGGAAAGAACATGGTCCAGATAATCAGCTGTTTGAAATTGAAGCAACTATTCATAAATATTATTTGGTGCAGTGGTACCTCGGGTTACATACCCTTCAGGTTACAGACTCTGCTAACCCAGAAATAGTACCTCGGGTTAAGAACTTTGCTTCAGGATAGAATAGAAATTGTGCGCCGGCAGCGCGGCAGCAGCAGGAGGCCCCATTAGCTAAAGTGGTGCTTCAGGTTAAGAACAGTTTCAGGTTAAGAACGGACCTCCGGAACGAATTAAGTACTTAACCCGAGGTACCACTGTATAGTAGGGCTGCTGTCCAAATATATTTGCTACAGTATTTTTGCTGCAGTATTGTGTCCTGGGCTCTGTACACACCATGCACTTAAAGCAAATTGCTTTCATCAATGAATCCTGGAAATTGTAGTTTACCCTTTCAGAGCTACAATTCACAGTATCCTTAAACTATAGTTCCCGAGATCATTTGGGAGCTCTCAAGTGCTTGGAACATGCTTTAAGTGCCTGGTTTGTATGCAGCCTTGTTTCTGCCGCATGCCACTCCATTCCCCATCAATTCTCTGGTTCAGCTGAAGTGACTGTTAGTGCTGCCTCTGAATATGAGCTCTTCTGTCAAGCTGTCTGAGCAAGTCTGCGGTCGGAACAAAATGATACTTTTCTGCCAAAAGGCTGGTGCAGCTTAGATGGCATAGGGCTCTGTTTGATTTGTTACCATTTGGTATGGAAGGACCATGGGGAATATCTTCATTTGCCATGGATTGTAGGCCCAGCAAACTAAAACCAGCTTGGGTGGAGCAGAATGGAGCTGATCCATTGAGATAAGTAATGAGGCCAAGAAGTTTGTAGTGTACTCCTGGAGAGCAGAAGTGCTTACATTCTATGGATCTGGTGCAATGAGTGTGCTACTACAGCTGCACTGTTCCATTCGTTTATTATGAAATAGTACTGCACAATGGAAGGGGCCTGTGAAGGAAACTACGTCACAAGCAGACACTTCTAATACATTTTTTTTAATTCTAAAGAATTCATGAAGTTTTGTAAGTATTATTATTAGTATTATTATTACAATTAATGACCCACCCTTCAACCTAAGGTTCCGGGGTCGGCTACAACAATTAAAACATAATAACAAAAACAGTTTAAAGCAAATTCCCTAAATAAGGTGGGTCCTAAAAAATATACATCTAAGTGTCAAGAGCCAGCATAAAGAGGAGCATCTTAATCATTTGCCAGAAGCTGCATAATGAGGGACGCTCACAATTCAGGGGCTGCCACATTTCAAGTTTTGAGCACCTGGACCTGGACCTGGAAACCAGTGCAGCTGTTTTAAAATGGGGGTTATTATATGAGATCTGAAGGGAACTCCAGGCAGTAATCTGGCTGCTGCATTTAGGACTAATTGAAGTTTCTGAGTCATCTTCATGTGTGTTGGTAGCATTTGACTTAGACACATTAAGCGAAGACAACCTTATAGAAACATTGCAGAAAGAAAATTGGAAAACATGAAAGCCTCATCCCAGCTAGCAGGTGTGTAAGTTTGTGTGTGTGTGTGTGTGTGTGTGTGTGTGAGAGAGAGAGAGAGAGAGAGAGAGAGAGTTCCCCCCCCCCCCTAATGCAAGTTTTATCTGTCTCTTTGAGGTCTAGTTTACAGAATGCCACATATTTGAGAGTTAAAAGCTTAGACCATGGGTAGGCAAACTAAGGCCCGGGGGCCAGATCCGGCCCAATTGCCTTCTAAATCTGGCCAGCGGATGGTCCGGGAATCAGCGTGTTTTACATTAATAGAATGTGTCCTTTTATTTTAAATGCATCTCTGGGTTATTTGTGGGGCCTGCCTGGTGTTTTTACATGAGTAGAATGTGTGCTTTTATTTAAAATGCATCTCTGGGTTATTTGTGGGGCTTAGGAATTTCGTTCATTCCCCCCCCCCCAGTATAGTCCGGCCCCCCACAAGGTCTGATGGACAGTGGACCGGCCCCCTGCTGAAAAAGTTTGCTGACCCCTGGCTTAGCCATTATAACTTGATGCATGAAAGCACAACTGCAGCCATTGATTTTTCGGTCTTTCTATCCTGTCTGCACAATGTGCTGAACAGAATACGCTTCTCACGCAATGCAACGTGCTTCCCTTGCATACACATTTTACTACAAACAAATTGTTAAGTGGAGCTCTGTTGGGGAAAAATTTGCCCTTGGGCACTGCAACAAGTAGACAATAGTGAGGTGGCAGAGAATACCTAATTAATAACTTGTTTTGGGATGGGGTGGGTGAACCTTGCTTTGCTTGACGAGGCAAGGATTTGGTTTCCTGCATGGCATAGGCAGGCAATCTTCAGTAATTTCAGTGATTCTTAAGAGCAGTTGTGCTGACAATGCAGAATCTGACAGTTTATCAGAGCCTTCTGACAACTGACAGTCTAAAATCCTTTATTCGCTATAAGCAGGATGGATGGTTGCTATTTGCTTTGTGTTCTTCTGCACGCCATATGTGATCTTTGTAGCTTGAGATATCTAGCCTGGCTATGTAAGAACAGAGAGATGAGGTTTTACTGCCCGAGGCAACCTGTAAATACCTGGAATGTCTCTAGCCACTTTTCACACTATACAGTAAGATATTCTGCTACCCTCCGCGAATACCTCTTCTTCCCTGTGGGTGTTGCTGATGGATCCAATACTGAAGATTCATATCACCACAGAAAACACGCAACGTCTTGACTGGATGATTGGGGGGGGGGAGAGAATCACTTTGAAGCTATGTTATCTCTTACCATAGTCTCTAAATAAATCACCATGCTCTGGAATAAAGGAAATAAAAAAAAAAGCTGCAGGATTCCCGATTAAAAGGAATATTCCTTGGCTTCATCTGACACCCAGCACAGATGAAGACTTAAGATGTCTCATTATTTCTAATGCAACAATAGAGCGGAAAACTCAGAAGGGGAGCAACGGCCACTCTGTTTTCTGTAAACCCTCTAAAGCATGGCGGTGATACATATGGAAATCATTGTCCTAGTTCATCCTCTTTATTGGCAATGTGCAGTTGGGCAAGAGTGCCACAGTTAGGGCGCTGCCACTGAGAAGACCCACTTACACATGCCCAACTCCTTCCAGTCCAGCAATTGCCACCAAGTTGGCTGCTAAAAAATCATGCAGTGCAGAATATTAGCCAAATGAACCCCATCAACAGATACATAGGAATTGTCTGTTTGGAATGTCAGGTTGCCATAAAGTCTCCCATTGTTTGACTGATCACATTTATATACTGCCTTTTTGCCAAAGAGGTTTGCAGTTGTAAAGTACTAAAACAAATGATAAAAACGTAAAATTGGCCAGAGGGGGGAGCAGTCCAGTTGGAGCAGGTTCTCTTGCTGACTTTGCCTGTCTACCTTGCTCAACTGAAATATTAAGACAAACCAAAGCATTTTATCATGGACCATTTTGTATATTTTTCACTGCAACATTTCTAATGGGAATTGTATGCCCTCAGTTGAAATATCATGCTCACTGGATGTGCTGCCAGAGCTCTGTATCAAAGTCTGAGTTCTGCATCAAAGCTTCAAGCTCTGTATCAAAGTCTAGCTGAAATTGTTCCGGGGAGGGGTGTGTGTCATTATTAGAACCTTAAAACAATTAATAACCAAATGCTTTAAAAATGGGTTTATTTTCTACACTGATGCTCTCTGGCCCTGTAGTCAGATCCCTGATGTCACCAGTTCCTGGAAGATATGACAGCTCTTTCTGTCTTCTTGCTGGAATAATTCAATGCCTAATGGTTCCTTTTAATACATGAAATATAACATCCTATGTTAAGAAAAAGAAAGAGAGAGAGAGAGAGAGAGAGAGAGAGAGAGAGAGTGTATATATATATATATATATATATATATATATATATGTATATATATTTACTCAACTGTCAACAATAATACATTATTGCTCAACACTGCTGAAAGTACCATGTATGAGTTTTATGTTGACAGGAGTTTTTAATAATAATAATAATAAATATTAGAGATCATTTGAAAAGGGGAAGGGAAACAACCTGTTAATAACAGAAAGTAATGGAACATATAGTCAAACCAACACTATGGCTTGTCAGAATCAGTGCTCGCTGCAAGGCCGATTTTGTCAATCATTCATTTTATTGAATGTTAAATATTCAGATGGTGTAACATATGGTGGTTCTTCATTATCTAAATAGGAAAATAGGTCAACAATATTTTAATAGAAATCAATATTGTATGCCCTTGAAAATCCCCAAACACTGAATGGGAATTACAAGACAGCTAAAAAGCACAGAGTAGAAATGTGTAAACATATTAATTTAATTTGCCTCTTGTGCATGTCATTTAGGATAATATTCATAAATTTGTAATAATTATGATGTTTGTTTCAGCCGGATATTGTACAAAATTCAGCTGAGATATACATATTTCCCAAGGGCTGTTGGAGATTGTGTATCTTGACTGGTAAATGTGCACAATTCCCTCTTCGTGGAATGATTATTTGCACATTCTTTGTGATGCCTGGTGAATGTGCACAGTGATCAGTAATTATGCCTGTTATCCTCTCAATTTTCATCTTGTTTAACAGATATACAGAAACAAAATAGCTCATAACTGTTTAGTCAGGATTCACTGTAGGGGGTGCAAAATTCCATTGTAGTCCAGATGCTGCTATTGCATTCAATAAGAATATAGGGGTTCATCACAGGGATTATGAGGATCTGGAACAGAAAGTGGGCGCTAAATATCCTTGATCCGTATATGACACACTACTCATGCCTCTTTCATTCTCAGTCCACGGCTCTATACACCCATGGCTACACAAAATTAGGTTCTAAAATCCATTAGAGTTCAATACTAACTTTGCAGCTTTTAACACTAATAAGGACAACTCAAGATGGTTGTATTTAAATTATGCTTCCTTATATTAAAAAAAAAATATGGGACATAAAAACAAGATTTTCCTGGTCATTTAAATCCATATGTCATAAGAATGAAAGCATATCTTCAATCAGTAGAAGAATCAAGCTTCTAAACAGGAGAAGCAAGGCAGCCATTCCAGACTTTGCAGTTAACTCCAGTTATATTTTATAGGAAATTGTATGCAATATTTTTCTTGGACAACGAAAGCTAAGCAGAAGTCATTTGTCTCAACACCCTGTGGTTGCATAAACCAGTAAGGACTCCTGCCAATGACTAGCAGCAAGCGTCAACACACAAGCAGAAATCGAGTTGATACTTTCTTCTCCCCACCCAAAATAAAATTCCAAAGGGCACATCTTGTAGACTGCAAGACAACAGAGAGGAAAACAGATGGCAAAATCATTTGCAGCCTGAGCAGAAGCAGATAAAACGATAAACTGAGGCCAATGGACTTTTCTGCAAACCATCATGCGCTAATCCATCCAAGTTATTAAATAGCTAATTAATTGATCTCGGGCCCATTCTCCTTCCGCAATTGTATAATCAGCGCTTCCTGGCTTACCTTAAAAAGCACCCATTTTGTACTTAGGTGAGTAGAGCTCTTCATTTCTTCTTCCAGACCCTGTGTAGTGGAGCTGAGGACAGACAATCAACTGCTTCATTAAGTAGTCCCTATTTCACTCACTCTGTTTCTAGGCAGCTCCTATAAAGGCTTCCTCATAGATACTTCTTTTCCTAAACAAATACTTACTTTTTGAGAATTCAGGAAACAGATTCCGAATGCAACTCTTCCTTGGCTTTTGTGGTCTGTGCCAATGTGTCGTTGCATCTGACAGGCTGTCAGTTATGTTAGTCTTACCACTGTCTCTGAAAGCATTCTTTGCCACGAGCTGTTTGGGGTGGCAAGATATGAAGTCTGTGCAATGGTTTTCCAAGGCCCTTTCTCTGAGTTAGACTTAACAACACAAGGTAGGTTCAGTTGGGCACATTCAATATGCTACTTGATTTCCTCAGCACCAGACTGGCAGCTGAATGTGAGAGCTGGTGCTGTTAAAAGCACTGGGGTATGAGGTGAAGGAATACAAGCACTTTCTCTGTGGTGTTTCATCTAGGATGGCTCATTCAGGCACACAAGCCACTGGGTATCAAACAGACATGTAAACCAGTACCCCAAACATCTAGAGAACCACAGATTCACCACCTTTAACTTGCAAAATAACATTTCTTAAAGAAGTCAAACAAGAAAAACAAGTCAAAAAATAATAAATTAAGAAGATTATATAATGGCTAGGGTCAATAGGTCAAGGGGCAATTAGATTCCCCATGGTTTGGTGGGGGAAACTGGTGAGGCCTGCACTACTTTATCTGAGTGTTCTGTTTTCCGAGGGTGCTTATCATAGCAGCAATGACTTCCCCTCCTTCCTTCCTTCCTTATACATTTTAAAAGCTACCACCTGTGAAAGTTGAGGAGGTGGCACCTGAATTTAAAACTAAAGCTGTGGTGCTTGGAGCAAGAATTATGGCAACCTTTCTACCCACAGACTGTGATTCCAGGGACAGAAAAAAGGAAAGGGAGGAAGTAATGAAATCCACCGCCTGTCACTGTAACATCACCAAAACTGGGTGAACTATGAAACCTCAGTTCATTTTGGCAGGGGAATCACTCTTCTGGCAAAAAGCAACCACTGAGTAACCATCATTAACAGTAGACTCATCCATGTAGTGTGCTAAAATAATAATGCACCTGGAAAAAATCATGGCAATTTGGTTATTTAAATATTTCCTAATAAAGCATACTGGTTTGTGTTCTCAAGAGAACAAATGCTTCTTGGGCATTATGTATGAACAACATCCCCCCTCCCCCACCAAAGAAACCCACAACAAATCACCATCTAAAACTGAAAGAACCATAATATTTTACTGTAGTTATTGTTTAAATGACCTCTTATAGAGAAATTCAAGGGTCATTCTGACGGAAACTTTCAGAGAAAACTGATGCCACCAGAAATCATTTTAATGGAGCCTCATCTTCACATCCTATTGATTTATCTGTGGAGTATGAAGGAAAATCAATATGCAGAATAATCTTCAGTCTTTTAAACATTTATGCAAGCCAAGAAAATACTGTCAAGTGTAGGCAGGAGTCTTTGGCAGGAAAATAATAATAATTGTAATTAGTAGGTTTTAAATCACTTTGTTTTGTTGTGTATCAGTCTCCTAATTCTTATATGTTCTTATATTGCTCTTTCAGAGCTCTGCCATCACCGACGATCTCCGGCATTGAATGTGTTGGTCTCGTGTGGGGCACCAAGGAGAGCTTGGCTGTCTGGCTGGTGTACCGACCACCCAGCACACCTGCAGCCACCCTGTCAGACCTGCTGGAGGTGGTGGCGGGCTGGGCCTTGGAGTTCCCAAACCTACTGGTTTTGGGAGACTTCAACGTCCATGCCGATGCCGCTCCCTCCTCACAGGCTCTGGACCTAGTGACTTCCATGGCAACACTAGGGCTCTCCCAAGTTGTTTTGGGCCCCACTCATCAAGCAGGCCACACGCTGGATCTGATCTTTGGGGCTGGCATAGATGTGATCATGCTCCCTGCTGTGGAAGTGCCATGGTCTGATCACTACGCCCTGAAAGCCAAGATTGACTTCTCACTCCTCCCTGGCTCGGGTGGCGAACCTATTTGGGCTCGTCCACGAAAACTGATGGATCCTGATAGATTCCGACAAGCCTTGCGGAACCCTGCTCCTCCTGGCGACTCATTAGATGACCTTGTTGAGGACTGGAATAACCGGCTCTTGGCAGCCATTGATGAGATCGCACCTAAGTGCCCTCTGCGACCCCGTCGAAACCGGGCCCCTTGGTTTACTGAGGAGCTCCAGAAAATGAAGCGGGATCTCAGACGGCTAGAGCGAGTATGGCGACGGACTCGTGACGGAGCCTCAAGAACATCTTATAGGACGCTTATGAAAGCCTATGAGACGGCTATGAAAGCTGCTAAGAAATCTTACTTTGCAGCTTCCATTGCATCCGCTAGCTCTCAATCGGCACAACTTTTTAGAATAATTAGGTCAATAACGTCCTTAGGAGAACAACCAAATTTAAGCACAAATTTGACCCACAGCTGTGAGGCATTCGCGAGTTTTTTTGCGGAGAAAGTCCTGTTGCTCCGCCGTGACCTCCCTGCCAATTTAGATACAGTGACTGAACTGGAGGCCCCTCGACTGACTTCAGGTCCAGTGTTGGACCATTTCGATCGGATACTCCCTACTGATGTGGATAGATTCCTCCAAGTTGGTAGGCCCACCACCTGCCTCCTCGATCCGTGCCCGTCTTGGCTGATTAGGGAGTGTCCAGATGTTGTGCGGACCCCCCTGGTTGAAATTATCAATTTGTCCCTTGACACGGGGACATTCCCAGGGGAACTGAAGGAAGCAGTGGTGTGTCCACTCTTAAAAGAAACTTCATTAGATCCCTTAGACCTTTCCAATTACCGCCCAGTTTCAAATCTTCCATACCTGGGTAAGGTAATTGAGAGAGCGGTTGCTGAACAGCTTGGTAGGTTTCTGGAGGAAACATCGGCATTAGATCCATTTCAGTCCGGTTTCCGTCCTGGTTTTGGGACGGAGACGGCTCTGGTTGCCCTAACAGATGATCTCCGTAGACACCTGGATCGAGGCGGGTCAGGACTGCTGATCCTTTTAGATTTGTCAGCAGCCTTTGACATGGTCGATCATGATCTTCTGGACCACCGCCTCGCAGATGTGGGGATACAGGGCATAGCCCGTAACTGGTTGTGCTCTTTTATCTCTGGTCGGGGACAGAGGGTGGCACTAGGGAGGGAAATGTCATCGTGCCACTCCTTGGTGTGTGGAGTGCCGCAGGGCACAATTCTCTCCCCGATGCTTTTTAACATCTTTATGCGCCCCCTTGCCCAGATTATCCGGAGCTTTGGGCTGGGCTGTCACCAATATGCTGATGACACTCAGCTCTATCTGCTGATGGATGGCCACACCGACTCGACCCCGAACACACTGACCAGATGCTTGGAAGCTGTGGCTGGATGGTTTCGTGGGAGCCAATTGAAACTAAATCCTTCGAAGACAGAGGTCCTATGGCTAGGTCGGGATGGCATGGGGATGAGGGACCAACTCCCTTCTCTTGCGGGGGCCCAATTAGTGCCATTGCCTTCCGTTAAAGAGTTTGGGTGTAATCCTTGATGCCTCCCTTTCCATGGAGGCGCAGGTTACAGCAACAGCCAAGGCGACATTTTTCCACCTTCGCCGCATCAAGCAGTTGGTCCCTTACCTTTCCCGCCCCGACTTGGCCACAGTGATCCATGCGACAGTCATCTCCAGGCTTGACTACTGTAATTCGCTCTATGCGGGGCTGCCCTTGAAGCTGTCCCAGAAACTCCAGCGGGTACAGAATGCTGCAGCGAGGCTCCTCACGGGGTCTCTGCCATGGGAGCATATTCACCCAGTGCTTTTCAAGCTGCACTGGCTCCCAGTGGAGTACAGGGTCAGATTTAAGGTGCTGCTTTTGACCTTTAAAGCCCTTCACGGCCTAGGACCCTCATACCTACGGGACCGCCTCTCCCGGTATGCCCCACGGAGAGCCTCAAGGTCCATAAATAGCAACACCTTAGTGGTCCCGGGCCCTAAGGAAGTTAGATTGGCTTCAACCAGAGCCAGGGCCTTTTCAACTCTGGCTCCAGCCTGGTGGAATGCTCTGCCTCATGAGACCAGGGCCCTGCAGGATCTGATTTCTTTCCGCAGGGCCTGTAAGACAGAGTTGTTCCGCCTGGCCTTTGGCTTGGAGCCAATTTGATTCCCTCCCCCCCCCTCTCTCTTTTTCTTTCTTTTCCTTCTCCTCCTGCGATGAGGCTACATTTTAATATTTTAATGTTCCATTATTTTAATGTATTTTATTTTTGTTTTTAAGTTGTAATCATTCTTCTTGTTTTTATTATTGTTTGTAAGCCGCTCTGAGCCCGGCCTTGGCTGGGGAGGGCGGGGTATAAATAAAAAATATTAAAATATAAAAAAATAATTATTATATGCTGTTCATAATTTGTATTTTTAAATGTAACTAATAAGCAGAGAGAAGTGGAAGAAGTGTGACTGATTTTTGCTGATTTTTCTAATTTAATTCAGGTGTTGCTATTATAATTGCAATTAATTAATTAATATACCACTTAATGCCCAACAATTCCACAAAATGCTTAAAACACAGACTCATTAAAAACAGTCCATAATTAAAATACACAATCCTATTGAAATATGAACAACCATTATTAAAATGTGTAATAATAATGTTTTATTAAAGCAAAACGGGAGGCTTGGGTTAAGATATCACAGGCATGCATGTGTAAGCAGCTTCAAAAGTCAGCAGAATACCAGTACAGATGGGGCCTCCCATATATCATTAGGGAATACATTCCACAACACCCGTGGCACTAGAGAACAAGCCTGCCTCTCCTTGTCATCATCAGGCTGTGATGAACTAACTGGGTTCTATTTGTTGAGCTTAATGCCCCTACTGAACAACTGAGGGGAAGTATGTCTTTCTTATAACCTGGTCCACCAGTGTTAAAAATGTGGCTTGTAGAGCTCTCCTACTGGGAGAAATAATAGTTTCAGGTGGTGCTGGTGGGAGTTATGAGTATGGGATGATGGAGGGCAGCATAGAAGACGCAGATAGCCTCAAGCATTGGAGTGGGGAGAGGCATATCATCTCCTACCTCTTCTTGTGCCAGCACCGAGGGATGGTAAATACAGTACCATTTACTCGAGTAAATATGGTAAACCATCACAAGGATTAAGCCAAATGAAGAAAATATCCAACAAGAAAGAAGTTGCTTGATTGGTGGACTGGTCATGTAGTTCACAATCGTCAATGAGTTTCATCAGGAATTAGCTGTTGATTAAATAACTTCTGCCCATGATGCACCAACAGTGCAATTGGCTTTATATAGGTAGTTTCAAACCAAATACACATTTCATCATGATTCAGGGGTTAGCATTAAATAGCTATCTTCTGTATAGAGATCAAACCAATTTTAATATTACATCACTGCACAGTGTAGCAAATATAAATTGCTCTGGAAGCATTTTCGAAAAGCTAAGATGATATTATTTCACTTCAAGGACTGAGGTTCACATATTCCTCTCTGCTAGTAGTTATCCTACGTAACCTTAGATATGTCCTCAGGTTGCTCATGTTATTCCACAGGAAGTAGGTGGCCTGCCACATTTTCCCACTCCAGCCTTTCCTCGTGGTCAGAACTTGTTCTGAAGGCAGATGGAAAGGAAAATATTGAAGGAAATACATTTTACACATACATATATGAAATAGTGTTAACTTTTGGTGCCTCTGATCTTCAAGGTAATAAAATGGGTGACGTGGGAAACAAATGGCAGGTTTTTCTCTGTTCTCTATGTCTAGTGCGCCAAAGTTCAATTACTCTCATCTGGCAGATGAAACAGCTTGCTAATTTCAAATTAGAATTTCAACATGAAGGACAGAGATTCCTCGAGGCTTCCCAAACTATATTGCTATTAAATTCCAATCTCCCTGCAGCTTCTAATCTTTGAAAATCTAATCATGCTTTCTGCTGGTATTATATTGTCACATCAAAGAAATCATTGTTGCTACCACCATTTCAGGTGTGCAGTCTTAAACACTTGAAACTTAAGTTTAGGATTCTTTCGGTGGGCAATCTGATTTCTACATTCAAGCAAATGCTCTTCCTGTGGCCGCATCTTTCCCATCTTATGAACCAAGGAAAAACCATGGGGATGAGGTTCCGCCTCACATCCAGAAAATTGTATTAACTGATCATAGACGCCTGCCTTGTAGCACCAGGGGTAGACTCTTCCTGTGGGTGGAAACTCTGGACTTTCAAGAGAACATTGTTCCATCCAAGAACATTGTTTCACCCAAGGATAACGTTGACAGCAGAGGGCAGGACTTGCTAGGGACTTCATAGGAAGCTATGTAGGCATGGCAGGGAGTGATTGTTAATCATATGTAGTGAATGCTTGACAAGGATTATAGCCATTGTACCACAGCAAGGAAGACTAGTAGTCTATCCTCATGCTCTGACATCAGAGGGGTGAGTCTTGAGGAATGTCCTGCTCTACCTGAAAGCTCATCTGTCAGGAAGACGCCTGTTCCTCTGGGAAAGCATGGGTTGATCCATGTTTCCTTCAGCTTGCCATCAGTCAAAGTGAATGTGCTGATAGTTTAGCTGTGGCTGCAAAGCTGAAAGTAAGCCTACATTGAATTCACTGAGAGCTGCACTCCTTTTGTTGGATTTAAGATATAGACAATCATCATTCATTTTCAAGCCTTTTTCTTACTTCAAAACAGAGCAATCATACCTCCCTGCTTCTGTTTTAAAGGCAGACATATTCAAAGGATCCTTAGGCAAAGACTGGAGAGGGAATTCAAATGTCGTGTCAAGTTGCAATTGATAGTATTTGATGATAAATTACCATATAATCTTAAATGATAGTGATAAATTGGATTTAACAACATAAAATTATAGTCAAATTCTTTTTTGCAGATAATTCACATGACAAAGGATAATAACTAGAAGAGACCTTTTATAGCAAGCTGCCACATCCATCACTTTGACCATTATTCTTGGCAAGGGAAGCACAGAACATTTTTGCTTCGAAATACTGTTGAAACACTGGACATCTTTCTTGAGTTGGATAGGATACTGATTTTCATATATAATTTTGAAGTGGAATGAGCTCGGCTTCCTTTGCCCATTTGCATCAATGTAGTTATCTCCGAACTACAATCTCAGAGATAGGGAACCTGTGCCCCTCCAGATGTTGTTAGACTTCAGCTCCCATAATCTCTGGCCATTGGCCATGCTGGCTAGAAATGATGGGAGTTGGAGTCTAATAGCATTTGGAGGTCCACAGGTATGCCACAGCTGCTCTAGCTGGTTTACAGTGTCTAATTCAGGCATGGCCAAACTTGGCCCTCCAGCTGTTTTGGGACTACAACTCCCATCATCCCTAGCTGACAGGAACAGTGGTCAGGGATGATGGGAATTGTATGCCTGGTCTATTTGAATCATTAGCACCCCACATGTATTGGGCGTGTTCAGTTCTCCTGAAACACACCTCTCTACTTGAGAGGCTGTCAGAGTTGAAGAAGGTACTCCCATAAGAAAGCATCACATGAAGAAAGAAAAGAGAGGTTATGGAGAGGAGGGTGAATTTCCCTTTCCTTTTCAATTTGCAAGAATGTTACAGTAGAGAGAGACAACCCTTGTATTTTAGGAAGGATACAAATATTGTGAATGAATTAATTGGTATTGTGTTACCATTAGCAGCCCACCAAACATTTAGCAGGCGTGTAAGATATCAGATGTTTCAAAGAGCCGTTTTGATGTGATACACTGACTAGAATGTGTGGCTTTGACTGAGGGGATCAGCGTTTAAAGCCACAAACTTATTCAGATAGCCAGTCTTGCTAAACTAATTTATGCACCTGTTACACAGGGTTGTCGTGGAAGTAAAGTGGATGAAACACATATGCCCAATCTCTTTGGAAGCAGTATAAATGTGATTGTGGTTCGAGGACCCGACCCCCGCAATGTGAAATGAATACACAAAGACACGTGATATAAGGTTAATGGGCAAGGAAAGGACACAACTTTATTGATTACAGCAGTGAAAAGGTATTGGCTTAGGCATTGGATCTCTAAAACAAGTGGGTTTATTCATCAGTAGGTGGAGCCTGTTGATGCTAATCCAACTATAGGCTCACCCCTGATGTCACCGAGGGTCGTGCCATGGCCTCCCACCAAGCAGGCTTCGGACGGAATACACGACCGCCAGATTCCTTTAACGGAATACCCAAAAATTGAAGGCATAGGTGATGGCCACACCTAGCACTTCGACACACCACAACACATTATTCCAATGCCTAACCTACCCACCAATACCACGAAAGTTGTGACGATTGCTATGAGGTAGGCGAAAAAACCAAAAAGCCTAATGCCAAATGGAAAAACTCCTACCAGGCCCTCTAGGCAACCAGGGCGACCAACCTAAGGTCCATAGCAAGGCCAATGACCTAACCCTAACTCAAAGGGAGTGGAGGGTGGGTGACTCGCGACGAGACGACGGCAAAGAATGAGGCCGGGGAGAGGCTGGCGCTGCAGCAAAAGGCTGCCGAACACGCCCCCTATGTGGCACCTCGTTGGATGCCTACAGAGGGGCGTGGGCGCCAGCCAGGTGAGGTGGAGGCAGGGGGCTAACGCCCCCTGCTAGGGGCAGTGCTCGGGCTCCCACCCACAACCACTCCCCTCTCTTCCAGGGAGGAGAGTCCTTGTGGTTCGAGGACCCGACCCCCGCATCAGTATAAATGTGACTATAGCATAATTAGTTTCAACAGCATCATGCTGTTCAGTTTCCTGGGAGGGGGCATTGATCATTAAACCACTCTGTGAGTCTCCTAACAACTCTCAGCACCCTTAACAAAGTACACTTCTTTGGGGTGTACAGAGTTTCTTGGGGGAAGACATAACTGTGTAAAGTGGTATGATACTGCTTTAAACGTATAGTGCAGATGCGGCCTGAATAAAGCTCACGGACCCACCATACCAAAAATCCACCTCTGGTTGTAGTGTCACACTGTGAAGTCTTTTGTTATCACAAGGAGTTAGAAATGATATCGGCAATTGCCTCTTTCTAATGTTCCTGTATGAGGTCTAACAAGCCTGGATTTAGCATTGCTTATGTTGTGTTAGTCTTTAAAGAGTTATAAGACTCCTTGTTCTTTTGCAACAGACCAACACAGCTACCCCTCTGGAAGAATAAAAGGCACATGATTAATCAAGAAGATAGCATAAATAAATAAATAAGACAAAACCATATTGTATGAAAATATCAACAGAGCGGTAATGAAGGCAAAGTGCTCAGTCTCAGGAGAATGAGTTACACAGATATTGCCAGAGGCTCTGATCATTAATGGATACTAATGAATTTATATAGCTTGTAGTTAATGGCAAATTTAATCACAACTGCGACTACAAAATGGTCTGAATCTGCTACTGTCAGCCCTAAGACAGGCATTCCACAAATTATCACTTCAAATATACGATGCTACTATAGGCCAACAATACTTAGACACAAAACTTCTTCCACTGCCAATGAACAGCAAGGCTTTAATTTTATTTTAATTTTTAAAAATATATAGTGACACCCAAGTGGATCCCTACTTTTATCAGGGATTGGCTGCACTCGGGGACTCCTGATCGGAAACCTGTTGTCTCCAACTGAATTATTGCAACCCCCCACTTTTGGCAGGGAATGGTTGGAGTTTATGGGGTGTGCTGTGGGTTAAACCACAGAGCCTAGGACTTGCCGATCAGAAGGTTGGCGGTTCGAATCCCCGTGATGGGGTGAGCTCCCGTTGCTCGGTCCCTGCTCCTGCCAACGTAGCAGTTCAGAAGCACGTCAAAGTGTAAGTAGATAAATAGGTACTGCTCCAGTGGGAAGGTAAACGGTGTTTCCATGTGCTGCTCTGGTTCGCCAGAAGCGGCTTAGTCATGCTGGCCACATGACCCAGAAGCTGTACACCGGCTCCCTCGGCCAATAAAGCAAGATGAGCACTGCAACCCCAGAGTCGGCCACGACTGGACCTAATGGTCAGGGGTCCCTTTACCTTTACCTTTACCTCTGAGGGGGCACTTCTCGGGTAGTTTGTCCGCCTTTGGTCCCCACCCTGCATTCAGTTCTCACCTGTGGCTCTTAGAAGCTGTCAGCATGCAACAGCGGCCACACCCCAGGTTGGCTAAACTAGTTGAGGGTAGATGATGAGTCTTAAACTTTCAGTAAGCTAGGGACTTTCCCTGCATGTGAAGACAGGCTCTAGCAGATTGAGCAGATGAGACCAATAGTGGGTCCAAGGGTAAAGAAGGCGGTTTCTGTATCTGCTATAGATGGAAGTGAGGAACAGATGGGGCTTGTCAACCTGGGAAACGTAGCTCATCTAGGAGAAGGAAAACTCTCATCCTAAACCTCAGTTGCCTTTTGGGAAAAGAAAAGGCTAAGGAGTTAACCCTGCACAAATCCAGAGTGGGGTCCCTAAGATGGTTGGATGATGTGTACCTCCTTCTAGCAACTCCTGCTGCCAAGCTGGAACCTAGTGTATTGCTCTGCTTTCCTTCGGACCACATCAGTGAGGCTGAGAGAGGGGTCTTGTTGTCTAGGCAGCCCAGGATCTTCATACACACTGCCCAGGCTTGTGCCCTGGGCAGGTCACTTTGATGCTGCTAACGCAATGGTTTGACTTCACCCCTAGACCTCACCCCTCAGGAGCTCCCAAGTGGAAGCAGTCTCAGTGGGGCTTTTATTTGCTGCCAGATTCAAGCCCCACTTTCCAAGGGACAATCTAGACCACACTTAAAGGCTCCTATTTGTTCACTTTCCTCACACCTACATTGGCTGGGCACAGTTCGGGGAAAATGGCACCATGAGCCTAATTAGGACCCTGACTGGGCCTAATTTGTCTGACAGGCTTGAGGCTTCCCACTGCTGCTTTAAGTAATACATTCTGCGGGATCACATAGAGCATTGGTAGAATAGCAGGCGATGATGGAGTACGATGTAAATCAGGGTCTTGAATCAAAGTATCTAGAAGTATATTCCCAGCCCACTCACATTCTGTAAGCAATATTTTCGTTCTTTCATGTGATTCAAGGGAATGATTCAAGGACCAGCTTCATTTGACAAATACCACCCAGCAAGAAGCACCAACTTCCAAAGGCAGTAAAGGTGACATAAATCCATGCTACTGCTGTGCCATCTTCACTGTGGCATCATGACAAATTGGATGCACCCATTATGCTGCTGGAGATGAACATGAATATGCAGTTGGCATTACTATTTCCTTTCAATGCTCTGCTCAAGCTCAGCCCAGCAGGACGTATTGAAGACGAAGCATGCTGCATTAAGGATAGATTTTCAGCATTATATCCCCATTGATTTCCCTTTTCTTTTGCAAGCTTAAATTGGATCTTTTAATGCTGCCTTAAATATGCTTTTTTTGTGACTTAATTATACTAGTAGTGAAAATCAGATTACATACCCCCTCTTTCCGTCGCTTAGATTGTGGAGGAAAAAGTACTACTACTAAACAAGTGAAAGTGCATCTGTTGAGAATAAAGGAATAAAAGTGATGATCAAGCGGAGTGAAAATAACTGTCCCCTGCCAGACTGAACCAAAGCTTGCTAGATTCATTAGATTAGCTTTAGATCACAGGGAGTCATTTTATTTCCCTATGGCAACTCAAGGAAAATTGTATGTTTTAAAGATCCTGGTATTTTGGTTTTCAAACAGGACAAGGAGAAAAGCATGCAGCAGCAAAGTTTACAAATAACCCCAAGAGTTAATGTCATTACTTTGTTTTGTCTCGGAAATTCCCACAAGAATGTCTGGCTTCAGCATAATGCACAGATTCTGCCAAACAGGCTATTGGGCTGGATCATTTTTGGTGGGGGGGAAGAGATGCACAGGTGTACTACAATCTCTGTTTTTATATTAGCATCCCTCTCTAGCACCCAAGTGAATCAAATACTAATATTTAAGTCTTCCCCCTCCCTACTCACTTGTTTGATTGCTATTATTGTCTGGCACGATGCAGGAGCTGGGCATGTTTAGCCTGGAGAAGAGGAGGTTAAGGGGTGATATGATAGCCATGTTCAAATATATAAAAGGATGTCACATAGAGGAGGGAGAAAGGTTGTTTTCTGCTGCTCCAGAGAAGCGGACACGGAGCAATGGTTCCAAACTACAAGAAAGAAGATTCCACCTAAACATTAGGAAGACCTTCCTGACAGTAAGAGCTGTTCGACAGTGGAATTTGCTGCCAAGGAGTGTGGTGGAGTCTCCTTCTTTGGAGGTCTTTAAGCAGAGGCTTGACAACCATATGTCAGGAGTGCTCTGATGGTGTTTCCTGCTTGGCAGGGGGTTGGACTCGATGGCCCTTGTGGTCTCTTCCAACTCTATGATTCTATGATTCTAGGAGTGGGTGGCACAGTGGGTTAGTGCATGCTAGGTGAAGTAAAAAGGTAAAGGACCCCTGAACGGTTAAGTCCAGTGAAAGGTGACTATGGGGTGTGGCGCTCATCTTGCTTCAGGCCAAGGGAGCCGGCATTTGTCCACAGACAGCTTTCCAGGTCATGTGGCCAGCATGACTAAACTGCTTCTGGCGCATGGAGAACCATGACAAGTGCCAGAGTGCATGGAAACACTGTTTCCCTTCCCACTGCAGCAGGACCTAGTTATCTACTTGCACTAGTGTGCTTTCTAACTGCTCGGTTGGCAGAAGCTGGGACAGAGCAACAGGAGCTCACACTGTCATGCGGATTCAAACCGCCAACCTTCTGATTGGCAAGCACAAGAGGCTCAGTGGTTTAGATCACAGCACCACCTTACCTGTATGCTATCGGCCTCCCAACAGCAGTGCTTACCTGGATGAGGTGGGAGCATAGAAACAGCAAGGTCAGGGCTGCATGGGTGCACTAGCAGAGCCAATCTGGTGTTGACTCAGGGCTGCTTGCACAACCCTGACCACGTGGTTGTCCGTCTTCATTGCAGTAGTGACACAGCTACCTGGGTTGCAGCACCACAGCACCATCCCGCCATGCTGGCTATTCCTGGTACTACTGCACCTTAATGCAGCACACGTGGCTAATTCTGCAGGCAAAGTTAGTCTTCATTCACTCTTCACCACTGATTTCTAATTCTACACTATTGCATAATGTGGCTGCTTAATCCCATTATAAGTGTGCATTGTCTTTATCATTTGCTGTGCTTTGAAAATGCCTTCAATGTAATGTATTTGTCTTAACATCTTGCTACAAGGGTGCCAGCTCCTGGGGGCAGGGGCACTGGGGCCCCCAATCTTTCTTTTGAAGGGGCCCAGGCCCCTCAATGTTCAGAGGGGTGACATCAGGATGTCAGGTGGTGTTACTCGTGGGCCCCCTCAATCCTCTGGTGAAGGTCCTGCCTCTGTCTATAAATTATAATCTTGGTGGCTTATAGCTATGGAAGAGTAACGCCAACAATGTACGTAGTATATGCAATCTTCTGGGGTTGCCATAAGTCCGGAATTTCCTGGACATACCTGGAATACTGTTGTTGGAACCAGTGTCTGGACGGAAATTGGCATAAATGTCTGGGGAAATGTCTGTACGTATGGCGGGCCATGTTGGCAGTGTTGTTTTTGCCAAATTTTCTTTAAAACAGCTCGACAACTTTGGTTGAAAAAGAAAAAAGCTCAACAGCTCTGCCCCCCATCCCAAAAAAATAAGCTCAACAACATTTGTGTCTGGTTTTCACTTTTTGAAACATGGCAACCCTACATTCTTCTGGTGTCACTTGCTCTTGTCAGATACCCAGTTTAAGTACAATTGTATAAAAACCTTCTAAAATGCTGGTGATAACCTTGCTTGTGATATCCATGGATGGGTGCTACTGTACAGCAGAGCTGCTGGAATATTGCTTGGAAAGGATCATAGCCTGGAAAGTCCATTTACTCCCATAGAGTATCCTTCTATCTATCCTTCTAACTTTTCAGAAAAATCTTTTCACTTTGAGGCAGTAGTTCTCCAAAACTTAAGTCTCTCGTAGCATGCTAAGCACATCATACACATCTGAAGCTTTTGCAGTTCTTTGCCATTATTTCACAGTTCATTCGGCATTATTTAGATCAGCTTTATATCTACTAACCGCAAAAGGAAAATAAAAGTTCACAAACGTGGCCACTAAAATTGTGGAATGACAATAATACAACACCGTAGTGCACAGAAAATAAAATGTTATGGTTGCTTTCTAGCACTGTGTTTTGTATTAGACATTCATGGAAAATTGGCAAGCTATATAGTATACAGCAGGGTCTGATACCTCTAGTCGTGTTTTTCTCTCTGCAGATACAGCAACACTGGCTGTTTTGCCCTGCCTCAGTTGCTCATTCAGTTTTTCATTTGTTTCCTATGTATGTGTTGATTTGTTAAATCTTGAAGGCTGTTTTTACAAGATCTTATGCTTCTAAACATGACTAAGTCATGAAGAGATTGCCATAGGTTAGTTGTATAACAATTTAAATTGCGTTATCATCATCATGAATGTTTTAGTAGCAAATGTGCTGAAATGGATTGAAACTTAGAAAGCATGAGACATAGCCTAGTCTCGCACCAAGCCTGATGGAGCTGCTCTTTCAGTCTTACAGGACAGCCCTATTTTTCTTCATTACTTGACAAACAGCCAGTGGAGTCAGAGGTGCTATTCATGAAATAAGCACAAGTGAGGGGGCAGGGGCAGTGTCTGAGTGATAATTAGGTTACGACACTCTGGCCTCAAAAGGATTCAGCTGTGTCAAAAAATATCAAGTACACAATGCTTGATTGGGTTTTAAATTCTGCTTGTCCACCTTCTTACTCCTCAGCCAAGCCAATTTTACTGCATCCCTTTGTGAGACATTGCATCAAATGTCAGAGCTTAAATTGAGTAGAAAAAGTAATTGCGGAGCTGTCTCCGTGACTGAGAGCATTGCAGATATGTAAATTCTATAAAGCAATATTTCTTCTTTTTGGGATTCTTCTAGAAGGCAAAAGCTAATAACAATTTTTATACTGCTGCATCTTCCTTTGTTATCTTGTCACGTCTTGCTGGATAAAGTTAATATCTTAAGCACACAAAAGTGTGTGTGTGTGTGCGAGAGAGAGAGAGAGAACCAGCATTGTAGCTTCAAAAGAGCAAATGGCCTAAGGAAAAGAATAACAGAGCTCCTGTGGCACCTTAAAGACTAACAAATTAAATTTGTTATGAACAAGCCAAGATTCAGCAAAATATTGTGAGTCAACCCTACCCATAGATTTTCAAGTTATTCAGATTTTATATTATTTTACAGTGGGCAGCTTAGGGTAACAAAAGGAAGAAGACTAATCTGTCAATAGGTTGTTGAGGATTTGCATCAATCCCAGTTTGTTGTAACTCTTTTTGGGCACCCACCAGATAGGTGTTTAATGACATTAGTATCTTGCATGCAATTGTAAGCCTCTCTGAAGGGGCTGATGGCTCCTTAAACTACTGGACCCAGGGTCACATAAGGATTCCTTTCTCCCACATGGACCTTCATGGTTATTCAGAAGCCAGATCTCAATAGCCCAATACTCTATTCATTACTAAACATTGACTTTCCCACACAAATCAAATGGGATCAGAATGACAGATTTCTCTCACTAGCAAGAGCACCTATGTCTCAGACTGCTTGTTATCTAGCAACATAGTTTTGTTCTACAAGTTCTTACATTACAATCTAGTAGTCTAGACGCTTGGTAGGGAGACTTCAGGCTTGTAAGATCTACTTTGCTTTTTTACTTAGAACCCCAAGACTACCAACTGAAATCGTGCAAAATTATGGCTCAGGCAGCTGAAAAGATGCTAAGGAATAAGGAATAAGATACACCTGAGTATACACTCAGCCTAGAAATTGGCAATCAGTACCAGAACTAGGGACGTCAGAGACTTCCGATGAAAATGAAAATGGGAGCAGAAATTGCTGGTGTTACTTATTCACACCATGTCTGGAATAGAAATCAGTCTATCAAATACTATCCGTATTAACTGTTGTTACTTTCAGTCTGCAAATGATACATAACAGATTTTGCTCCCCACCCCCGCATTTTCAATATATTACCTTTGCATTGAAATGAGTGGAGTGAAATAACATAACATAATGACAACATAATATATGTAACTTACATAAATGATAACAAAAAATATGCAATTTTTCCACACTGGAAAGTGAGATGAATAACATAGCTTTTGGTGGAGGGTGAACTGCAACTGAACGGAAACGCTTGCAGATCTTCTCTCATCAATCTACCTGTAGATCCCAATCTACCTTCTGCTCTTGCACATGCCCTTGGTCCAGACTATATACTTTAGTCTTTCACAGATAATCTTTGCTCAAGTCCATATGCTCTACACATGTAAAGTATATTTGTGCATTTAGCTCAGATGGCTATACATCCAGCTAACAAGTGTAATCTGGAAAGGGCGGAGAAATCCCATTAACCCCAGAGCCAAGTATTAGACCCTTACAAGACTCAGCATGAATCTTGCATAAATAATGTATGAAATAATCACACTCTGAAATGTAGAAAGTGCAGAATAGTGTGTGCTTCATGAGCTTGCTTCTGCAGTTAGGGAGACAACGCAGCTATGAAGCTATTAATCACTTAAGTGTAAAATTTGGAGTTTCCAATATATCTTGCAGGACAGATCCAAAGCACAGCCCATTGCACAGTATGGAAGACATAAGGTTACACATTTTCAAACATCTTCCTCTACAAACGTTTTGCTGCTGATAATTTACTACTTATAACCTCAGCTAGATTTGTTAGCAACTGGAGATGTAATGTAGTGCCTAATTCTGTGTGACCTATGACCTGGGAAGTCCATTAGTTTCTAACCACGTCCAATACAGGAAGAAGTTGTTGCCATTGTACATCATTTGGCTCACTCTGCTATTCCTGACTCAAAGAATCAGGTCACAAAATTGTGCAACGAGCTTGTGGTGGGTAGGGCTCCATTTCCTGCATCTCTTTCTTTCTCTCTGGAGTTTTGGCTCCATTTTGATCTATCTTGTACATGTGGGCAAGGCTCTAATAACAAAAGTTAAAAGTCACCTCCTGCCATAGAAGGTTTTTGATCCAGTGGACCAATCTCATTGATGGAAGTGAGAGAAGGCCCTTTCCATTCACAAAAGGCAAGGTCTGGATCAAATCCCTCTATCTCACAGTAGTTAAGATTATACCAGTTAGTATCCCACCCCTTATTCCCTTCCTTTCAGGTAAGTCTTGTTATACTGCCACAGCACTGTACATGAGCTTGTACTGCCAGCACACTATCAATAGTTGAAGTCTGTCGCAAATATTTGTTTGACAGTCTTAGAGTTCATAGGATTGCCCCCAAAGTCCTCAACTTTATTTTATATGCTTAAATATTCACTTTCAACAGTAGCATGATAGTAGTATGATACCTTGTAAATTTTGGTTGCTAAAATGAATGTGTTAAATTCACAGCACTGAATATCTGTAGTTCTATGAATCCAGAAATTCCCTATATATGAAACAAATGGATTTGATTGTTTTCTCCATTATCCTTTACACTCAAATGAACATTATGTTCCTGAATGGGCATTACTTAAGGCAAGTGATTCTTCTTGGATGTTGGACAGAGTTTTTTAAAGACACATATATCAAAATGAAATGTGCATTTCCACTGATGTTGCATTGAATGATCCTTCAGTAAAAGGTACAGTAAAACAATACATTTTCCCCAACTTTCAGTGTTCATTTTCAAAACAGCCCTCCTGGCACCCTTACAAAACACCTTCATCAACTATGTGTATTTGCAAAAAGAATAATCAGAGTCTGTCTTTAATGAGCATATGGATGTCTGCAAGTGTATAACTTATGGGCATGTCTTATTAAAGGGGTTAGGCTTAGATCTGCAGAATCTTGTCTTCTATTATTTATGCCTCAGCCTCAAGTCCAGCCAGCAGCCAGTCTATCAATCTATCACCATTTATGTAGAACATTCCCCATTTTTTGTGTGAACATATTCACGCCCAGAACACCCTTCTGCAAATATGCGGAATGCATGCAGGGCTTGCTGAATTTGAACATGCCCTTTTTGTTACCACCTTCAAGATGCTGATGTGGTGATATTGTGCATGTATTTTGCATCTCATTGCACAGGGGATTGGTTAAAACAGTAGTAAGAAGAGGGATCCACAGATGTACAGCAATTAGAACTGGTTAACTACGTTGTTCTCTTTCCCAACAGAAACTTAATGCATGAAAGTATGTCACATATTAGGGATGCAGGTGGCGCTGTGGGTTAAACCACAGAGCCTAGGACTTGCCGATCAGAAAGCCGGCGGTTCAAATCCCCGCGACGGGGTGAGCTCCCGTTGCTGGGTCCCTGCTCCTGCCAACCTAGCAGTTCGAAAGCACGTCAAAGTGCAAGTAGATAAATAGGTACCGCTCTGGCGGGAAGGTAAATGGCGTTTCCGTGCGCTGCTCTGGTTCGCCAGAAGCGGCTTAGTCATGCTGGCTACATGACCCGGAAGCTGTACGCCGGCTCCCTCAGCCAATAAAGCGAGATGAGCGCCGCAACCCCAGAGTCGGTCACAACTGGACCTAATGGTCAGGGGTCCCTTTACCTTTACCTATGTCACATATTGAGGAGGAAGGAGAAAGAAGTAATATGGCAATTTGTAACTGAGCCAAGTGAGCACTGCTTGAACAACAATGCCATAATGTTTGCACTGACAACATATTAGTAGGTAAAAAAAGAGGCAAGATACAAGTATGAAGGGTTGAATTGAGGCCATGTTTTATTCAATCCAGATCTCCGCAGAAGGTACAACAGTATTGCAGGAGCAACCATCACTCAACCAAACATAGGTGAGCACCATTTGCTCAGGGCTAGGGCATGACTTGCTCATAACCCCCTAACTTGAGCCTCTCTGTTAAGGTGACTAGGATGTCTTCCTGACTCCAGGCCAGGGCCACATAACTCTGGGTAGGTGGCACTGGGTAGCCCCAAAAGTATTCTGTATCTAGCCCCGCAGGTTGCACAAGCCAGAGGGGCTAGCCTAAGAGTGCCAAAAGAGTGTTAACCCTCTCATCTTACAACCCTTCCTTCCCACATACCCACCTGCCAAAATATTACCAAATCAACCTATTTATGCACACCAACCATTTGACACTTTCCTCACCACACTTCCCCGCAGTGCAGTAAAGAGTAAATGAGAGGGGGAAACCTGCCCACCAAAGCCAATTCACAGAAAAGGAAAAAAATTGTGACTCAGTCCTGCAGCAATTGGCACCAAGACCTGTTTTAAAATATAAAAAAGCACAGCACATTTTGTGGTTATTAAAAAGGGAAACCAAATTTCTGGGATGACAAATGCCAGTGGGAAGGGGCTTCAGGAAAAATTGCCACCCCCTGCCACATAATATAGAGACTTTACTTTCAGAGGTGAGCATTCAGCCATGTTTAACAAAGGAAAACACTGTCAAATAGCCTGGCAGGCAGAGAAATAAGGGAAGATACAAACCAGAAAAAGCTGCTATGACAGAAATTATTTTATGGAAGGACATTTAGCATCTCTGCTAGGAACTAGCTTGTTGGAACTGATAGCTTTAGATAGATTTTTTTTAATTGCATTTTTTAAAATTAAATTTTAAAGATTAAATTTATCCAGGAAATTTAAAGATTAAATTTCTCCAACAGTTTCTCTGGAGTGGGGCTGACCCTTACACAGCTTCTTTCTCCTGCCATTCCACCCTCTCCTCCCAGCACGTCTGCAGAAGATAGCAATAACAACTTTTGAATCCATTTTGCAGCCTCCACAAAGCATCATTCTGGGCATTGTGTGCCTGGAGGAGAGATGGTGCTCCCCCCCCCCCAATTGTAGGGAAAATTCTACAATGTAGTCTTCTTTTATAGGGGGTGAGGAAAAGGAAAACCTCCACATGGTATCTAGTGTGCCTGTTTTTCTAGAACAAGGGACGTACACTGTGGTTGTATGTTGTGAACCGCCCTGAGATCTGTGGGTATAGTGCAGTATACAAATTTAACTAAATAATACTAGCACACTGGTAGAACAGAACCTTTCTCTCTTCACTCCTGCAGCCCCCTATTCAGTCTGAAGACCAACTCTGCAGCACTAGGGAACCCTCCAGAGAAGATTTGGGGTGGGGCACAGTGGGAGGAAAGAAAACACAAATATCACTGTGACAGCAGAACTCTGCTGGTGCTGGTGCTTTGGATACAACCCTCAGAAAAATGTCTTCTGAGGAATTTTGACTCAGCTCTAGCAATTACAGGCATAGAAATGTTGCAGTACCATGAACCCTCTTTGTGGTGAGCATTGATCAACTAAGACAGACATTATACACATCTGTGGGTTCCTTTCTCATAAATGCAACAGTCCTCCCACACTCCTCTTACTATTTAGTTAGACAGTTTATATACTACTAACTTTAAAAAATAAAATGTGCTTTACAATGTATTTTAAAACATAGTAACAAATGATCAGATAACACACACACAAAGGCAAACAATTTAGAATATCGCAATAAACAGAAAACGGCATCTTCTTAAAGATCAGAATAAAACACTGAATGTGAAAATCAGCTACAAAACATACCAATCACAACTCCATAATTTAGAACATAATTACCGGCTTTTTTTGCTACTAGACAAAAGAAAATAATTACAACAATTAGCACAACTGAAACACACCCTTCCATAATCAACGCACGTAAACACTATATGGCAAGATACTCTTCCAGCACACTCTCCAATCACATTATCAACACTCCGCAACCCCCCCCCCCTTTAAGTCAATCTCACATCCCTAACCAACAATCCGCTCGTTATGTCTGTACCATATGACCTGGAAGAACCTAAACAAATATTGCCAAACAAAGAAAACAGCAATACAGAAATACCCTCAGTAGAAAACATTCATACCAAGCTCTCTCTCCTCTCACTTGTGGGGAAGGAACCTGGAATCTCTCCCCAAAAGCAAGCAGGCAGCAAAATGGGATATGATCAAGTTTTTGGTGATCCACATTTCGATGGCTACAAGAGCGGAAAGCCAATGCAACACAGTACACCACCTCAACTGATTGTGGTCATTGCCTGCTCCTCCTCCATTCCCCCCACCTTTTACCTCCCCTCTCTCTCCACTGCCTTTTCCTTCATCATCATCTTCCTCCTCCCCCTCCTCTTCCTTCCTGCTGTTGTTTCCTGGCTGCCCTGGCTCTTTGAGCCTTCCTTTACTTCTGCTTGTAAGTTCATACCTGTTTTTAGCCATCACATGCTGGTACAGTGGTACCTCTGGTTATGTACTTAATTCGGTCCGGAGGTCCGTTCTTAACCTGAAACTGTTCTTTTTTTTGAAGCAAAGTTCTTAACCCGAGGTAATATTTCTGGATTAGCGGAGTCTGTAACCTGAAGCGTCTGTAACCTGAAGCATATGTAACCTGAGGTACCACTGTAGTGTCATGATTCCATGTCCCCATAATCTTGAAAACCCTTGATTAGTCAGGAAATTGTGTGTAATCCATGTACCTGTATGAATACGCACATACTATTTTAGTCCTACTACTGGCGGCAAAGACAACTGACACAGGAAAAAACTGAGGACAGTACTGAGAGAGATGAAGTGCTCTGTGAGTCGTGTAGTCCGTTTCCCTTTCTTTGGGATCCCTGTACCATTCATTCAAAGAAAAGCAAGTGTCAGCAGGGTTGAGGACAGCTCCTTCTGGGGACACCCAATGCCAGTAGCTGGCATTTGTCTTACCTGACAAATCTAGCCATCAGCTAGATGCTTTGGAGCATCACTTTGGGGTCTTTAGCAGCTAGAAAAGAAGTGCCTGCCCCTAACAACAAAAAGTGTAATACTGGAAGCAATTCTCTGTGCATCCATTGCCAGATTTATTTAAAGAATAAAATAGTATTCCTGCTGCCCTAAATGGTGCCAGAGGACCAATGCATTCTCCAATTGTGCTGAGGAGGTGAAAAAGCGATGTCTAATCTCATCCTAATGAGACTTCCTGTTTGAGTTTACAGAACCAGAGGAGTTTATGATTCAGTGTGCAAAGTTTCCTTTAAAAACAGACTTCGGGGGCCTTGTATTTTAAAGCTCAAGTTTCATATTTCTGCCCTCCACATAGAACAAGACACTTTCATAGCAGATGCCTGTGGTGACAACATACATTTAAAACACTCTTATACCACTTTAAACAGTTTGGCTTCTCCCAAAGAATCCTGGGAACTGTAGTTAGTTAAGGGTGCTGAGAGTTGTTAGGAAACTCCCTATTCTCTTCACAGACCTACAGTTCTCAGAGTGATTTAACAATCACTCTGTGCATTGTAGCTCTGTGAGGGGCTCTGTTTAAATTGGCATGTCACTGCTTTATATGTATAGTGTAAATCGGGTCTCTGTTATAAGTAAGAGTGTATACAAATTTAGAAAAACTCATTCTAAAGCAAAGTGCATGTCTTTTATCCCTGGATAGGGGTAGCTTAGCCACTGTGATTTTAACACTGGTAACCACCTGATTGGATTACTGTAGTGCCCTTTATTAAGACTGGCCTGGAAGATGCCGCTGGTGAAGAATTCAACAGCCAGCACCTTGGTTGGAGGCAAGCATTATGCCTGTGTTGAAAGAACTGTACTGGCTGCGTATTAGCTACTGAGCCATCTTCAAGGTCTTGCTATTAACCTATAAAGCCATGAGCAACTTAGGGCCAGTTTACTTAATGCACTGTCTTCCCAGTAGATCATTAAGATTGTCAGAGGAAGCTTACAGATAGTGCTGTGACTCGTTGAGTGTCATCTGCTGGGAGTAAAGAAAGGGAGGCCTTTTCTGTGCTTGCACCAATACTCTAGTATGCCCTTCCCTGTTATTCAGGAGGCACAGATTGTTAGGTGCTTTCATCATTTTATAAAAACCCTGTTTGCTCAGACTTTCCTTGTCCAGCGACACTGTACCCTTCTGCACGATTATCAGTTGTGTGGTTCCTGTGCTTTAACTTGTTTCAATATTTGTTTTTACTTTGGTAAACTGCTTGTGAGATTTCTTTTAATATAAGCAGTACAGAAATATTATATCTTATAAAAACACACATGGGAGCTCTCCCCCAGCCTCCAAACCTGAAACCTTGGGCCAGATGTTTATAAGAAAGCATTCTTTAACTTCTGGCATTATATAAAACACAAGACCTTTCCTTTGCCACAGAATGTGACATTTTTTCCTGCAATGGGGACACTGAAGTTTAAAAATTCAACACCAGGCAGACAACAAACAAACAGCCATGTGGCATTGCATGCAGCCAACATCTCATTTCAACTTGCTCCTGGGCAATTACATGTGGTGGCGGCCATGCTTTAGGTTGCTAACACTTCATGTTGGTTTCAACAATGTGCTAGCCATGTGCAATGCCACATAAGTGATTTCTCTTTCATTAACTGGGGCCACAGTTAAATGAGGCCTAAGGATGATCATCTTCTTCTTCTTTGGCAATCACTTGTGGCCGAGTAAGATTGTCTTCCATAAACACAGTTTTAACAATGAGTCCGTAAGTGACTGTGGAGGCCAATTCTGGATCCACATGTCCTTCCGGGCAGGAGTTGATCATGGTGTGGATTTGCCTTCCTCCTAGCATGTTTCTCCCTTGCGACCTGAGTTTGAGTGTCTTCAAAGCCCATGACACCTTTGGTAAAGGCTGTTCTCCAACTGGAGCACTCGCAGGCCAGTGTTTCCCAGTTGTCAGTGTTTATGCTACATTTTTTTAGATTTGCCTTGAGACAGTCTTTAAATCTCTTTTGTTGACCACCAGCATTACGCTTTCCATTTTTAAGTTCGGAACAGAGTAGTTGCTTTGGAAGGCAATCATCAGGCATCCGCACAACATGACCAGTCCAACGAAGTTGATGTTGAAGAATCATTGCTTCAACACTGGTGATCTTTGCTTCTTCCAGTACACTGATATTAGTTTACCTGTCTTCCCAAGTGATGTGTAAAAAATTTTCGGAGACACCATTGGTGGAATCTTTCATGGAGTTGGAGATGGTGTTTATAAGTGGTCCATAGCATATTGTAAGGTTGGTAGTACAATAGCTTTGTAAACAAGCATTTTGGTTTCCCTGCAAATGTCCCAGTCCACAAACACACTGCACTTCAATCGGAAGAAAGCCGCACCTGCAGAGCTCAGGCGATGCTGGATTTCGGCATCAATGTTGGTCCTTGTGGAAAGATAACTGCCTAGGTAGGAGAAGTGATTGACATTTTCCAACGTTACACCATTGAGTTGGATGTGTGGTGCTGCAAAGGGATTATTTTGTACTTGTTGGTGCAGGTTTTTTGGATGCTGAGTGATAGGCCAAGCTTTTCGTAAGCTTCTGCAAAGATATTAGGATGGTTTGGAGGTCATCCTCTGAGTGTACACACACTACATTGTCATCAGCATACTGAAGCTCTATAATGGAAGTTACTGTAACCTAAGAATGATATTCCCTGCATATCTCAAGTGACCTGGAGGTCAATTCAGTGGGTGCAACTGACCAGCATGAATTTCAAAACACAGAAGCAAGCAAAAAAGTTGGAACAAGGGAGTCATCAGTTTCCAAGAAGAGAGACATAAGCAATTAGTCAGTGAAGCCAAAATGGAGTCCATAAAAGTAAATCACTATGAAATGAGTACAAACAACTTGATAAGGTCGGGATAATGCACAAGCCCACTTATCATTAAGTGCAATAGTTGCTGCAGTGATGATAAATAGCATTGTAAATGCCCAAATTAATTTACCATGAAATATTCTGACTTTCTCTCCAAACACAGTCGTTTATTCAAGAGACACCCACAAATCTCTCTGAATAGCATTTGTTGTACAATTAATTAGCTGTAAATACCATGAAATCTTGATTTTAGCTTCTAGGAGAGCTGCCAGCATTCCATTGTTCCTCTTAAGAGCTAATTACCAAAATGTTATCTTTCAGATCTTCTTCCACAGGGGTTCTTGTATTGCTTCCACCATGTAATGTTCTCTCTCATTGAATTTTTGGACATTGTATACATCAATATTCAACGTAGACATGCAAAGATAACCTTCAAGAGACACAATAGCAACTAAGACAGTTTGGTGCGTATTTTAATCCAGACATAGTGTCAGATAATACTGCTCCATTATCAAAGCCCATTAAAAACACAATATTTGTATTTACTGGTACTTAGATGTCAGACAAGTAAATTTGTTTAGTTAATAGTCAAAAGGCACACATCAATATTCAAGCAATTGTTGCCACCCCTGGAGAGCCAGAAGGAAGTAGATTTCATTACCAGCTGTATGACAACTTAATCATCACATTCTTCTCAAATTCCAGAGACAACTATTTTGCTCGTGCATCCAAATGGCTTTCTGAATAGTGGGTGAACAGATTGGCTGGTGTTTTCTTTTTCTTCTGAGGATGAATGTTCTTGTATGGATGGATTTTGTATTTCTAACAGCAATCCACAGTGGGATTCCAACTGGGAGAAAAACAACAATGCTGTGAAATGCGGCACAACAACACAAGAACCTCTGTGTGTCTAATTTCCATAACATATCTTGGGCAACAATCCTCACAATGTCAGGTCGATCAACAGAAGGCCTCAGAGCAGGAATTGGGGAAACAATTTAAGAACTTCAAATTTTGAATGCATAATATACCATCACCAACTTCATATGACAGTGGCAGATGGAAGGGGTTTTCCCATGTATCTGGAAAGATTTTCCTGTTCTTCCACTAGCACTCTTTCAATGCCTCCATCCCCAGTAAGTGCACTCCAGGCAGTATTTAGCAATTCAGTTATCTTCATTCACATTAACCTTGAAGCCAATAGCAAATACACAATATGGCTGGATCAACTTTAAAAAAAAAAATAGAGAGGGACAAACTTCAGAATCTAATGAGTAAACTTTAGCAATGGGATGGATGCTTCATGATACATCCAATATTTATTGGCACTCTTGGCAAGAATTTGTTGAATCTTTTTACAACCCTTATCAATTTTATATGTTTGAATTGCAGGTACTGCATTTCAAGTAAGACCTTGCAGTGTTCTTGGCAAAGGGAAAGCTGGGGCTGCCAGATTTCTATCCATATATATTATTTAGCATTTTTCATGCTCCTGGTTGTTAGGCAGTTTTCATGCCCGGTGTACTCATCTCATCTTCACTGGCAAATGACCTGAAGCTACCATTTTCCTAACCTAATGGGGGAAAGTCATTGCTCTGTGTGGCCATATTATGCATACAAACATGAAGCCCGCCATGGCCATCTTCAGAGGATGGGGTGGAGGTGGGATGTTGCTCTTTCATCAGAACCATAGCCTCCCCAGTCCCAGCTTTCATTTTAAAATGTGTAAGAAGTTTCTAACATTTGTAGAACCTGAGATATGAGAGAAAATGTACAGACATTCTTCTCAATTTTTTTGTGAGAGAAATTAATGGTTTAATTTGCCCTACCTGTATAAATTCTGCTACCACCCCAGAAAAATTACTGTGGGTGCGCATGAATCCTACATAATGAAATCTAAAGCAACTCTTCTGACACATGGCCAATTGTCGAAAGAACTCACATTGCAACATATTTTCACCTTTAAAAGGTTATTGTAGAGTTGGAAACGGTTCAGAAAAAGGCAACCAAGATTATGGCTATGATAGAGCGAGTCCCCTATGAAGAACTTTAAATTTTAGAGAAAAGGTAAGAGGTGACATGATGGAAATTTATGAAATTATGCATAGCATAATTTCTCACTATCTCATAACACTAGAACTTGTGGACACCCAATGAAACTAAATATTCGAAGGTTTATGAGAGACAAAATAAAGTGCCATATTTTTCACTCTATAAGACACACCAGACCATAAGACGCACCTAGTTTTTGGAGGAGGAAAACAAGAAAAAAAATATTCTGAATCTCAGAAGCCAGAACAACAAGAGGGATTGCTGTGCAGCAAGGCAACGATCCCTCTTGCTGTTCCGGCTTCTGGGATAGCTGCACAGCCTGCATTCACTCCATAAGACGCACACACATTTCCCCTTACATTTTAGGAGGGGGAAAGTGAGCCTTATAGAGCAAAAAATACGGTATTCCTTACCCAGCACATAGTTAAACAATAGAACTTGTTCCCCCAGGAGGTAGCGATGGCCACCAAACTAAATGGCTTTAAAAGAGGATTAAACAAATTCTCGAAAGGGGAGGGCTATTGATAGCTACCAGCCATGATGGGTTTGCTGTGCCTCTGCTGTTGAAGGCAGCGTTGCCTCCAACTACTAGTTGCCGGAAACCAAAGGAGGGAAGAGTGCTCTTGTACTGGAATCCTGCTTGCTGGTTTCCCACAGGCATCTGGTTGGTCACTGTGAGAACTTGAAGCTGGACTGGATGTGCCATTGGCCTGATCCAGCAGGCTCTTCTTATGTTCTTATGTGTACTTTCATGACATCTGCCAGCAATGCTGAGCGAACTCCATTCTGCAGTGCTCCTGGTGTCTTGTTCCCAGACATAATAGCATGCTTTGAAGTCAAGGAGAATCCAGAAGGTCACACTCCATCAGGCTGACTGAAGTTATTTCTGTCCCCTCAGCAAATAATCCATTTAATCTACAAGAGCTTGGAGTTAGCTAGCCACCACCCTCTCAAGTGTTGTTGTCTAGGAAGGGGGTATTTGTGACGGGATAGTAATTGTTGCGATGGTCTGGATCCAGAGAGGTGCTCTAAAGGAGCAGTTGCTCCAGCACTTCCTTCAAGGCACCTGAAACTGCCCCCTCTCTCTTGAAGCGGGGATTGCTTCCTGGACCCACATAATTGTTAGAATTCTTGCTCCATGATTGCAGTCATGGGATTTTTGTCTTTCACATGACGGTATATGTTTTGACTCCACAGAGTGGGAAGTGATGGTTACAGGATGTTTGTGTTCCTGTGTCCTACTGGGTCCTACTCGAGTGTAGGCTGAACTCCTAACAATAATCAGTACCTTTTTGCTAGGTGTATATAGCAAATGGGAGATGAACTGAACCCCTCCACTGACCTGGTCTGCATCCTTAGGCCATAACAACTACTATAACTGTTGACTTCACAAATCCAAAAGGATTTGTCTAATAAAATATACAACGTACAATGGAGAGTACCCTTCCATTAAAATGAGCTTCTTGCTATCTTGTCACTTTTCTTCATATATCTCTCCCATGGTGTTTTCATTGCTAAGATGATGCAACCATTCAATATTTCATGACTGAACTGTTTTTAAATTAGTTGGGGGGAAAAATATGGACAAAGCATGGGAAATTTATAATCAGTGCCACCCACTCTGGCCTCGGTGACAAAATAATGTGAAATAGATTTTGTTACTGAAAGTAATCTATGATAGGGTTGCCATACATCTGGAATTTCCCAGACATTGCTGGGATTTGGCCATCAACAACTTTGCCAAAAAATGCTCAACAACTTTTGTGTCCAGATTTTCACTTTTTGAAATATGGCAACCCTAATATCTGTATTTTTTCATTATAATTTATTTTAATGTTGTTGGATTTGAATTCAATCACTGAGTATAACATTTCATTTTTATTTGTATGTATTTTAGCTTTAAGGGACGCAGGTGGCGCTGTGGGTTAAAGCCTCAGCGCCTAGGACTTGCCGATCGAAAGGTCGGCAGTTCGAATCCCTGCGGCGGGGTGCGCTCCCGCTGCTCGGTCCCAGCGCCTGCCAACCTAGCAGTTCGAAAGCACCTCCGGGTGCAAGTAGATAAATAGGGACCGCTTACCAGCGGGAAGGTAAACGGCGTTTCCGTGTGCGGCTCTGGCTCTGGCTCTGGCTCTGGCCAGAGCAGCGATGTCACGCTGGCCACGTGACCCGGAAGTTTCTCCGGACAGCGCTGGCCCCTTGCCTCTTAAGTGAGATGGGCGCACAACCCCAGAGTCTGCCAAGACTGGCCCGTACGGGCAGGGGTACCTTTACCTTTACCTTATTTTAGCTTTACAGTTTTCAGTTTGTCTGAAAGCCACTAGGAATCCTCTTGATTGGAAAGCTGGTTAGAAATGTTAAGGAATAGCTAATTACAAAGAGCTAATACTTTAGGCTGCAACCCTAGACATAAGGAGTGAATGTGGATACAAGCAGATACATTGGAACTTACTTCTGAATAAGCATGCATATGATTGGAATATGACTGGGATTCTGGAAATAGGCCATGTCTTCAACTCAGAGTAGACCCATTAAAATGAATAGGCAAGGCATATTGATGCCAGTTTCAATGGCTCTACTCTATGTAGGACCCATTGGGTGGTACTTCAACTCAGAGTAGACCTATTGAAAATGGTTCTTAGTTATGCTAGCTCTTTTACTAATCTGGGTCTGTCTGTTTCGGAAAAAGCCAAGGTTCACCCAACACCAATTCTTTTCTTTTTGTAAAAGCAGGTGAACTTTGCAAATCTTTCTGCTGCTTGTACCTGTGCCTTGTGCTCTTCTTCGTTTCATGTGTGCTGCTTTCTCCTTGGTGTGTGCTTTTCACAGAGTATTTTAATCTGTTTTAGTTTCCAGATTGGTACATTTTCCTTTAATTCTTTAGCTACCTTAAGCAACACTCTGTTGGAAAGGTGTGATATAGATATTATTATAATTAATAAAAATAAGTAATGTGTTTATTAATTTTAGCAGCTATGGGTAAAATGTTGTTAAATACCACCCATTAATTTTAATGGTCCTTACTAGTTTCCACCATGTTTGCTTCCAGTAAATAAAGCCTATAAAATATAGGCTGCAGTTCTGTATGCAACTACCTGTCAATAAGTCCCACTGAAATCAATGGCAGTTGATTAGGCATGCATAGGATTGCACTGTTGGATACTTAAACATTACATAAATGACTGAAAGTCCAATCCATTGAAATTATTAGGAGGACTTGGCATCTGAAAGGATAATAACCTTTTGAGGAGATTTCACCCCTCCCATATCCAAGAATCTCCTGATGAGTCTGCTGATTCTCCAGAGAGGAGGGGGCGTGTTCTGCTCTCTACTTATTCAGCTCCAGCACCACATCAGTCAGTCAGTCAGTCAGTCAGTCAGTGTGTGTGTCGGAGAGAGAGAGATTGAGTGTTAGATATCGTGTGTATAGATAAGGTTGCTGCTAAGAGCAGCTGCAGACACTCATTGCAGTTCAGCATTCATTTATGTTTAGACCTCATTTAGCTTTGTGTATTATAGCTGTAGATAGAATAAAGAAGATATTCTACAGAGCTGCTCTCCGAGTCGTTTATACTCTGCTAGAATCTGCTAGACTCTGCTGTGCGACGACTGTCTTCTTGTGAAAGTGAATCTGGTGCTCACAACTCTAAGCTGTCCACAGCACTTTGACCTGTTCCTGTGCAGAAGGTGGTCTCTGGAAGTGCTACCCAGCTTGCCTAGTCCAGTCGGGGCTGAGTGGATGAGTCCAGTTGGTGGCACTGGCTCAGGGGCGATGCTGACACCTTTTAGGTGTATAAAAAAAAATAGCACTCCCTTTTGCAATGAATGTGCAATAGATAAAGCCACCAGGGTGTATTTGATCATTCCAGCCTGTTCAAGTGTCTTAAGTTCTGAAGGAATGTGTGCCTTTCAATATGAACAGTGAGCTAATAGCAAAGTTGAAGAGATGAATAGCCTGTTCCTGAATCTTGTGAATTCCAAAATGGAGTATGTTGTGCTGCTGCTTCTCACCATTTCTGTATATGAAGGCTGGAGTAATTACAGTATACATTAGTGGGAAGCATAGGTGTGGGATGGGGAGGGGGGCTAAGTCCTCCAGCCCCCACAACATTCTCTTTGAAGGGGTGGGGCACTCACAATGTTTTGCTCCGGGGCCTGCAGGCATGTGAGATGTCAGCAAGGGCCTGGTGAGAAGACAGAGATAAAAGTATTGGACTTATCTGATAAGCCACAGTGAACTGTAGGTTTTCATGCTCCCCCCTGCTTACCCTATCTCCAGGATGACTGTGAAGAGAAGGCACTTGAAAGCTTTCATTTCTGGTTTAGATTAACTGCACCTTCTTGTGTTATGCAAACCCTACAAACTGTGGTTAATATTAAGTATGGTTTGAACAAGTTGGCTTGTATTAATAAACCATAGCTGGCATTAGTCATGGTTTAAAATGTGGATAAATTGAAATTGAAAAAGAAAGCTTCTGAATTGCTTCCTGTGACCATTCCAGAGGAGGAGAGGTGGGGAGTCAGTGCACAAACTGAAAGCTCAGTGTGGCTCATTGTCATCATGCTAAACTATGGTTTAGTGCAGCAGTGGGAAACCTCCAGCCTATGGTGCTAATTAGACCTGGGTAGAGGTCCTAATTTTGCCTGTGAGGTTGTTTTCCTCAGAAACATGCCAACCTACTCCACATCTGATGTCATTTTTATGTCCTCAGATGTGGGTGGGTAAAGATGCGGATGTAAAGGAACAACTGGGAGCTTACCATGCGCTCCCAATTGTTCTACGAAGCTCCCTCTCAGCAGGGACTATGCCCTGTGCAAGACCAAAATTTGATGCCCCGCCCCCCGCTCTTGCACCACCTTCCCAAAGTTGTATAAGTGAGGTGCTGTGCTTTGGGAAAATAACTGGATCTTACAGGCATCACCAGAGTCTCTTCTCTGTGTGTACCTTCCAAGAGAGGCTCAGAGGGTGGCAACATGGGACAGAGTCTTGCCATTTTTAAACACACACCCCTTGTAGTGCTAGCAATGAAATCCTTTCTTTGTCATGCTTAGACTTTACAGACATTCACTTAGGGACTGCTCTGTGTTAGTCACCCAACAGTCAACAACATAAGTAGCCTCACAAATAACACTGTGATATAGATTAGACTGAGAGCCAGAGTCTTGCCCTGAGTCACTGAGGAAACTTCAAAGCTGACAGGAGAACTTAAGGTGCCTTCCATGTCCAAGACTATAGTCACTGAGTTGCACTGATTCAAGTTGCCAGTCTGCTAATTTTTGAACGTTGCATCGATTTTTAACCTAAACAAAATGGAAAGCTGCCTCAGAATACATTTCAGATATCTTTGGGTGCTAACGCCATGTCATTTCCTTATCAAAAAGAAGAAGAAGAAAGAAATTATAGGAGTTTTAATTTGTTAGAGATAAAAAAACAAAACTTCACTGTTAGGAAGAAAATAATCAACCATCTCGGTCAAAGAAAACATTGACCTCATGCTTATCTTCATTCAGAGATTTGAAGAGTGATATTAGCAGCACTTCCTTCAAAGGCTGATCTTTTCAGAATTAGTGTACGTATTCAGCTTTCAATTTTTCTCTTCTGATAATGGGCCACCTAGTTAGTTACCTTTAGTGCTTATCTTTCTGCCCTCCCAGGATCTTCAAGCTGCGTGGATGAAGTCAGAGAATATGCAAAACTTACTCTGACAGTTGAGTTCATGGATTTACTGTTTAATGAGCAGGAGGCTGGGGTCAACCCATTTCCTTTCAAAAATATATTTCCATCTGTTCACATTAGGCTGTAAAATGACAAAATATATTTATAGGCTGCCAGAACTTTTGGGAAAATTATTGCAAGTTGTCAGCAAACCCTATACTGGGAGCCAAAAAGAACTTTTCAACATTAGACTGTTTGGGGCATCTTGTCCTTTGATAACCCAAAAGTGTAATGTTGTCAGGACTTTTGGCTTTATTATTTCATCAGTGGAAAGTAGGCCTTTATTTTATATATATATATATATATATATATATATATAAATAATTTTCATTCATTTTCCAATAAAAATCTTCCAATTATTAACAAATCAAATCAAATCAAATCAAATTATATACATCATCGCCAATTATATATTCCAAATTCAATTCAATTCAATTGATTTCCAGGGACTCCCCATGTTCTGGTTTCTAGAGGTAATGTCTTTTATTTATGTTCTGCTTTCTTGTTTATTGGTTCCAATTTCAAAATTCTAATTGTCCATCTTCATCTTATCAATCTGTCAGTCTCTGGTATATGACTCAAAATCTTGTTTTAACAGGTCCTTATATCTAATTAGCATGCCTTTGTCAACATTATATCTTAAAGTGTGAGTCTTAAAAACAAAAACAGCTGAGGTCCTTTTCAGCTTTCTTAAATGATAATTAAAAATGTTATGTTTCACTTACATTACATTATATTTAAATTTAAATATTAACCCTTGAGTTCCATAGCCACCTTCATGAATATAGCAACATAATAAGTATTTGCATCATTTAAGATATTTTGCCCACTCTGTGTAGTGGAGGAGTAAACAAAAAAAAGTAATTGTATAAAAAATAGTGTGTGGAGACAATTATTAATTTTCAGATGGGTAGCTAAATTAATCTCTGTTCCAGTACAACCAGTTTAAGGCCAGTTATACAGTGTCCTGGGAGGCTGAAATGCCACTCCCCTGCTTTACTATATTGCCGTTTCTGGTGGCAGATTCATGCCCATTTATTCTTTTGCATAGAGACTGACCAATTATTCCTGTGCTGAAGAGTATTGTTGGCAGATAATGGCACTGTGGCCATTGGAAGGTTGAGCAAGTGAATGAACTCCTCGTGTTGTTGGGCATGACATTGTTTTGTGCTGTTGCAAAAGTAGATATGGGGACTGAGTTGGTATCTGTGTCTGCCATAGGGAGTGCAAACATCAGAGTGGGGAGAGGGTGGAGGGAGTGTTTCTTTGTGACTGGCAGCTCAAAGTTGCAATCAGAGGCCTCACTCTTCTCCACATTGTATTAATGGTGCAGTTACACTAGACCTAAAATGGTGGTCTGCATAGCTCACCGAGGCCTGTCTGCATATTGCCACAGGTATGAGCACCAGCTGTGACTGCAGTTCTTTTTGTTGCCTCTCTGAACTGCTGATACTGTTTCTCCTTGCCACACAGTCATGCAAACATTTTTTTCCTTCTATTACAAGTGTTCCTTTCAGTTAGTAGACACTTCTGTGATCGTCACAGCTATCACTCTCTGCCGTTCACCATTGTGGATTGTTCTTCTTAGCAGCTTTTATTTTCTCCCTTCACTTCCCCACCCCAATTCTTCCCCACCCCAATTCTTCAGCCTTCTTATGATCAGTACAGTATTTAAGGATATGCCTCTTGGAAGCACTTCAGTTTTTATCTTGATGGCCCAACACTCTGGGTGGATCAGATTTGTTTTCTCCTATTCTGGAGGCTAGAACCTGAATCAATGGATTCAGGTCACAAAAAAGGAGATTCTGACTAAACCTCAGAAAGAGCTTTCTGACAGTAAGAGCTGTTCAACAGTGGAACAGAGTCCCATGAGAGATGGTGGACTCTCCTTCCTTGGAGGTTTTTAAGCAGAGGTTGGCTGGCCATCTACCATGTATGATTTAGTTGAGATACCTGCATTGCAGGGGGTTGAACTAGATGACCCTCATGGTCCTCTACAACTCCATGAATCTGTGACAGAAAAGAAGAAGCCAAGAGAAAAAGAATAAGTTGAGTGTGTTGCTGTGAATTCTACAGTTTAAAATTATACTTGGGTTGGAAGGAATGTGCACTTTTACATGCCCAAAGATATAAGATGCAGCTCAAGAATTGCTGCCCAGAAAGAATTTGTCCCAAAGCCTGTCCTAGCCTATAAGAAATCATTTACAGGAATGGGCCTGGCTAAAACCCAACAACAACTGAAACTGCAGCCATCTTATAACCTTAATTTGTCCGAATCAGGTGTTTCCAGCTGAGCACAGGCTCAAAGAAAAAATTATACTATATACTCATTAAGACAAAGGTCACCTGTAATGCTCATTTGCGTGCATCCGTAGAGAGAAATCTGATTTTGTTAAAGAGACTTTTTTTGTTTCACCTGCAATACAAAGGTCACATTTCACATTAGGGATTCTACCCCCCCCCCCTTCACCAGCACATGCAACCCAGTAATAAATGAGTGCAGCTGAATTTCAGGAGTTTAATCTCCCCAGGAACACAGAAATTAACTGCATGCCATTCACTCAGTGAATGATGTGTTACCATCAATTTGTATTAAATGTTTTAGGATAATGATAATAATAATGTTTGTGTGAAGTTACTTTTCATCTGAGGGTTTCAAAGTCCTTTACAAACATAAATAATAGGGCTTCCGGCAGTAATTGAACCTCACAACAGTCCTGTGAAACAGGTATAAAGCAGATGGGAGAAAATGAACCATGGAAATGCTGAGAGACTGTCTCAAGGTCACCTTGTAAGTCTGAGACTCAGTGGCGGTAGTACATGAAGCCATTGGATTGTATCCATCATTTACATTTAGAGCAACAAAGCCCTAGTGATAAAGCTTCTTTATTCAAGGGCGGGACCACTCCTTTTTACAAGGGCATGCTAATATAAAAATATTAGTAGCTTAGAAACTTAAAAGGCTCATGTATGCAGATCACACAATTTTATTTCACAGTATATCACAGCAATGTTAAGACAAACAAAATATGATTAATTAAGGCCCAGAATAGGTTAAAAAAAACCAGTTGTGGTGTACAACTTACCTTTTAACATTTGTTAAGGCAGAGAGGATTTTCAAATACCACTAGTTAATCACACAAATTTATTTTTTTTGGCCAAGTTATTAGAGTTTATTTTTTCAAGATTGCAGACCAGAAAACACACAGAGTGTGTGCCTTGTCCTTCTATTTCCTTTAAATATATATAGAAGCATCAAAATGGAAGCCAAGAAAAGGAATAGCAATCAGTTTTGTCCTTGATTTATAATTATGGGGGCAAACAAGAATTGTTTTAGGCAACAGCTGTCAAACTGTCATAAATGTTACTCTCAGGGGAATGGTTTTTGCTTACCCTAAAAGCTAGAAACTGAAATATAATGTTAAAGGGAGAGCAGAGGGAAGTTGTGTTTTTTTAAGAGGAATTAATTACTTAAGTGGAAGAGAATCATGTTGTTCCTTGTCACAAAGGAAAGGTAATAGGAGTGGGTGGTGAGTCAATAATCCCTCTTCTGGAACTGTTGCTAACTAGAATGAAGGAAGGAGAAGCATTTTCTACCACCATATTTAAAGTGTGGGGGGCTGGGGATGAGCTGAACAGCACACTTCTTCATTATTTCCCAGTTCCTTTGGGAAGTTTTTAGACATCTCTTTGTGTAGTAAAAAAGGTAAAGGTAAAGGGACCCCTGAGCAGTAGGTCCAGTCATGGAGCTGTCATACAGCTTCCGGGTCATGTGGCCAGCATGACTAAGCCACTTCTGGCGAACCAGAACAGCGCACGGAAACACCGTTTACCTTCCTGCCGGAGCGGTACCTATTTATCTACTTGCACTGTGATGTGCTTTTGAACTGCTAGTTTGGCAGGAGCAGGGACCGAGCAACGGGAGGTCACCCTGTCACGGGGATTCGAACCGCCGACCTTCTGATCGGCAAGTCCTAGGCTCTGTGGTTTAACCCACAGCACCACCCGCGTCCCTCTTTGTGTAGTAGTTGGACTTAAACTAAGGAGATCAGATCACTGACACAGCAAGCACACTGGTTAACCCTATGTCAGCCTCTGTTTTAGCCTCACATACTTTGCAGGGTTGTTCTGGAACTGGGAGACCAGGGACCTACACTGCCCTGAGCTCCTTAGAGGAAGGGTAGGAGAATCATCATCATCATCAACAACAACAACAACATCTAAGCTGGAGGAGGAGGGCTCTTAAGTGAGAGAAGCTGGGTGTACTAACACCAGATTCGTTATCTGCTCAAAAGCACATGCTACAGAGTTCAGTGGGATTTATTCCCAGGTAAGTGGGTAACGGATTGCAGCCTCAATTTTGTAAAAGCTTCAAACTTTCATAAGAATAATTTTTAAAAAATCAGAGTGCACACAACCATCCAGGAGAGCAAAATAATTACTATTCTTTCTATGATTTATTAAAGAGTAAGTTTTTAAAAATGCTTTTCTCTTTATTGCTCTTTCTCCTTTCTTTCAAAAGGAAGCACACCCATAGCAATTCCCAGTATTCATCCTTGAATGTGTGTAATATTTGGGATTGTAATTGTTTTGACAACAATGTGAAATGGTAAAGAGATTTTTATATGCATGATGTTTTGTCCTTGCCATAGCAAAACATTTGCACCTGGATCAATATTGGCTTTTATTCTTGTGGTTTCTCATTACCAACTCAATGAATCATTGGATGGTTGGGAATCTAAAGCCCTTGACATTAAGATATGTGATCTGAGAAACCATACCTTCTGCAGCATGGATTTTCTGTTGTGTAATAACACTGGGAGTTATGAAGTATATCAAGCCAAACGGAGGACATAGATGATGCCTTCCTGGAACAGATGGCCAAGCATGCAAAAGGAAGGGAGATAGTAGTAATGGGGGACTTCAATTACCTGGATATTTGTTGGATGTTAAACTCAGCCAAGAGCATAAGGTCAAACAGATTCCTCACTGGCCTTGCAGACAACTTCATTGTCCAGAAAGTGGGAGAAGCAACAAGAGGAACAGTCATTTTAGATCTGGTCCTAACCAATGTTGATGACCTGGTTAGTGGGGTAGAAGTGGAAGGATCATTAGGCGCGAGTGATCATGCTCTTCTGAAGTTTACTATACAGCGGAAAGGAGCAGCCAAGCATACTAGGACTCAATTTCTTGACATTAAGAAAGCCGACTTCATAAAACTTAGGGAAGTGCTGGGTGAGATCCCATGGGCAATAATACTAAAAGGAAAGGGAGTTCATGATGGCTGGGAGTTTGTTAAGAGGGAGATAGTAAAAGCACAACTTCAGGCAATACCAATGAGACGGAAACATGGAAGGTGCCTAAAGAAGCCAGGGTGGCTATCTAAAGAACTTTTAACTGAGTTAACATTAAAAAAGGATGTGTACAAAAAATGGGAAAGGGGGGAAACCACCAAAGAGGAATTCAAACAAATAGCCAGCACGTGTAGACACAAAGTCAGAAAAGCTAAAGCACAGAATGAACTCAGGCTTGCTAGAGAGGTTAAAAGCAACAAAAAAGGCTTTTATGGGTATGTTCGTAGCAAAAGGAAGAACAAAGAAACAGTGGGGTCACTCAGAGGAGAAGATGGTGAAATGCAAACAGGGGACACAGAAAGGGCTGAACTCCTCAATGCCTTCTTTGCCTCAGTCTTCTCCGATAAAGAAAACAATGCCCGACCTGAAGAATTTGGAGCAAATGATTCAACAGAGGAAACACAGTCCAGAATAACTAAGGAGATAGTACAAGAATACTTGGCTAGTTTAGATGTATTCAAGTCTCCAGGGCCAGATGAACTGCATCCAAGAGTATTAAAAGAACTGGCAGATGTGATCTCAGAACCACTGGCAGTCATCTTTGAGAATTCCTGGAGAACAGGCGAAGTCCCGGCAGACTGGAGGAGGGCAAATGTTGTCCCTATTTTCAAAAAGGGGAAAAGAGAGGACCCAAATAATTACCGCCCAGTCAGTCTGACATCAATACCAGGGAAGATTCTGGAGCAGATCATTAAGCAAACAGTCTGTGAGCACCTAGAAAGGAATACTGTGATCACCAATAGTCAGCATGGATTTCTGAAAAATAAGTCATGTCAGATTAACCTGATCTCGTTTTTTGACAGAATTACAAGCCTGGTAGATGAAGAGAACGCAGTGGATGTAGCCTACCTTGATTTCAGCAAGGCATTTGACAAGGTGCCCCATGATATTCTTGTAAAGAAGCTGGTAAAATGCGGTCTTGACTATGCTACCACTCAGTGGATTTGTAACTGGCTGACTGACCGAACCCAAAGGGTGCTCATCAATGGTTCCTCTTCATCCTGGAGAAGAGTGACTAGTGGGGTGCCACAGGGTTCTGTCTTGGGCCCGGTCTTATTCAACATTTTTATCAACGACTTGGATGATGGACTCAAGGGCATCCTGATCAAATTTGCAGATGACACCAAACTGGGAGGGGTGGCTAACACCCCAGAGGACAGGATCACACTTCAAAATGACCTTGACAGATTAGAGAACTGGGCCAAAACAAACAAGGTGAATTTTAACAGGGAGAAATGTAAAGTATTGCACTTGGGCAAAAAAAATGAGAGTTACAAATACAAGATGGGTGACACCTGGCTTGAGAGCAGTACATGTGAAAAGGATCTAGGAATCTTGGTTGACCACAAACTTGACATGAGCCAACAGTGTGACGCGGCAGCAAAAAAAGCCAATGCAATTCTGGGCTGCATCAATAGGAGTATAGCATCTAGATCAAGGGAAGTAATAGTGCCACTGTATTCTGCTCTGGTCAGACCTCACCTGGAGTACTGTGTCCAGTTCTGGGCACCACAGTTCAAGAAGGACACTGACAAACTGGAACGTGTCCAGAGGAGGGCAACCAAAATGGTCAAAGGCCTGGAAACGATGCCTTATGAGGAACGGCTAAGGGAGCTGGGCATGTTTAGCCTGGAGAAGAGGAGGTTAAGGGGTGATATGATAGCCATGTTCAAACATATAAAGGGATGTCACATAGAGGAGGGAGAAAGGTTGTTTTCTGCTGCTCCAGAGAAGCGGACACGGAGCAATGGATCCAAACTACAAGAAAGAAGATTCCACCTAAACATTAGGAAGAACTTCCTGACAGTAAGAGCTGTTCGACAGTGGAATTTGCTGCCAAGGAGTGTGGTGGAGTCTCCTTCTTTGGAGGCCTTTAAGCAGAGGCTTGACAACCATATGTCAGGAGTGCTCTGATGGTGTTTCCTGCTTGGCAGGGGGTAGGACTCGATGGCCCTTGTGGTCTCTTCCAACTCTGATTCTATGATTCTATGATTCTAAGACAGATTCATACAGTTACTCTATTATTATTATTATTATTATTATTATTATTATTATTATTATTAATGTTTCTAGAGCACCATCTATGCACATGGAGCTTCAGAAAGCACAGGTTTGACAGATTGCTACTACAGTGGTACCTCAGTTTTTTGACATCTCCATTCCTGATTGTTTTGGTTTTTGAACGCCGAAAATCTGGAAGTGAATGCTTCCGTTTTTGAACGGGCCTTAGAAGTCAAACGGCTTCCGCTTTGTGTACCTGTTGTTTTTCATAGTTTTCTCTATTGAATTGGCAGACCACCCTTTGTGCCTCAGATTTCGAACGTTTCAGAAGTCAAACGATTTTCCGGAATGGATTACATTTGAAAACTGAGGCACCACTGTATAAGGGGCTCATCATCTAAAGTGGACATAAGTAAGCTAACAGAAAAACTGAAAGAAAATAGGGAGGAGTAAGGCATACTCAGCCTTCACCATGAGTCCCTGCATCCAACCCAAAACACTTGACTGCAAAATATAGAAAACTAGAGATATTCAGGCAAAAACTGGCTTGTTGCCGCTAATGTGTATGATTCTGCCCCCCCATCATGTCCTCTCTTGGGTTTCCCTACAACCCAGTTTTCCTGCTGTCCAAACAACCTTGTGTTTCTACTCAGTTCCTTTCAAGAAAACACAGGTCTTCTTCTGTCTTAGACCTATATGCAGCATTCCACAAGAGGGAGTTCCACATTGACACTTTCTTTCCTCTGCTTTTGACTCCTCCACACTTTATATTCCCTCAGGTTCTATTCAGGTTCCTACTACTTTGCACTTCAGTGTGTAACAGGAACGTCCCCTCCTTTTGATGCCTTGCCTCCTCCTTGCTGTGTCCCTCGCATGGGAGGACATGATAGAGGCAGGGATGGTTCTGTTCTCTCAGTTTCTCATTTTTCCAGTCTTGAATTCAGTTCTCTACATTTCTGTAATGCAATTTGCACTGAAGGAAATTCTCATGGAAATTCTCCAGTACAGTAGTTTAGTGTGAGTTTCTTCTAATAAACACATTTCCGTGTGCAGTTATTACATGCCCATCTCAAACCAGTGCCTCTAGCTTCTCATACCTCCTAAACTTTATTGCTGGTTACTGCCATTCATACCCTGGGGTTCTGTCTTTTCCCCCAACAGACCTCCCTCTTACGCAAGCCAAACTGTCTGTTAGCATTCTAATACAGTGGTACCTCGGGTTCCAGACGTTTCAGGTTACAGACTCTGCTAACCCAGAAATAGTACCTCAGGATAATAACTTTGCTTCAGGATGAGAGCAGAAATCGCGCCGCGGCTATGCAGCAGCAGTGGGAGGCCCCATTAGCTAAAGTGGTACCTCAGGTTAAGAACAGTTTCAGGTTAAGAACGGACCTCCAGAACGAATTAAGTTCTTAACCCGAGGTACCACCGTACAGCACTTTGCCACACTGTCATAACTGCAGTTCGGCCAATGGCTAATAGGAATTGCGGACAAACAAAAGGCAACAGTGAATCAAACAGCAGGAAGGTTTTAACACATCCAAAGGCCAAACTATCCTGTAGCTGACATTTGGCTTGCTTTGATCACTCACTACCACAACTCATGTTCTTGCATTGCACTGCTGACTGATTTCTGCTGATTGAATCAGACGGATACCTGACAGCAGTCACCACCCACACCAGTTTCGGAAAGGCTGCTCAAGGCCTGATATTAAGTGACCCATAGTAAGGTTAATTATGTGCTTCCCTTTGTGTGGAAATATAATTTAGAAGCGATAAGAGAACCGCTTACTGTATATAGTTGTCTGATTAAATCTTTGTATTCAAACAGAACAAGAACAAAGATAATTAAGGAAAATTGTGTTATTTTGTAGTTTTCAGTGAAACAATGATGACATCCTACAGATAAATCAAAGGGATTTATTTAGATTGACACCAGATTGAGTTTATCTTTGGAGAACTAAATTAAATACAAGGAGTGGAAAACATACCTGACAAAAAGACACTGACAATTTAGTTCTTCTCTTTTAAAAGAATAGCAATCAGTACAGTGATCGGTAATCTAATGACAGGTATTACAAAATGATCAGAGTAAGCTATTGAGCATGTGTGGTTTACACATTGAACAGATTTCCGTGACATCAAACAAATAATCGAAACCAGCGCCAAGCCAAGGCAATGATTGTCATGTTGTAACCCTCAATGTCATGTGTTGCATTGTGATCCAGTGACTTCATGTTCTGAGTGCTATATTTTAAAGTTCTTTTTTCATCCCAAGAGGAAGAAAAGTTGGTTGCAAGTAATGAGAACTTGCAGGTTAGACTAGATGAACCTTGGGTCCCTTCTGACTCTCAGATTCTATGAGAAGTTCCAGCGTTCATACAGGGCAACTTCCTCTTAATTATTCATCATCATTATTACTACTTGTATGTAGTAGGCATAGTATGTCACATAACTTTTGGGTTACAGTCATGGGCCCAGGGACAGAGCCCATTATATATAAAACCTACCATTCAAAGAAACTCCAGTCAAGTAATCACAAATGGCAAGAAGATTGTTTGCATGCCGCATGAGTGGCTCTGGCTGGATTAACAATTTATGAAAGCGTCATATACTAAGGCCACCAGTCCAGCTAGTTCAGCACTAAAGGCTCTCATTGACATTGCCTATTCAGGTTCTTTCCCAGGTCTTCTGCCTGTGATCATATTTTAACTATAGACATATGAGGGATTTAGCCTAGGACATGCACTCAGCTATGGAGCAATGCACAGTCAGCGACAGACAATCTGTGTAACTTGATAACTGTTTGGAAACCAGGAATTTGGAAACAACTTAGTAATTCTGGACTAGAGGCACAATTGCTTAGTCACAGAGGAAAGTCTTAATCTTCTCTGTGTATCTAGAGTCTGAGCCTAACTCAAGAAGCCAACCATATCCCAAAGGGGCTACATCATTAGAAAGTCATGGCAAATGACCTGGGACCTGAAAATAGCACCACATCAGAAAGCATGTGTATATAAATATTGGACTGCAGTGGTTTTAAAAAGAAGGGTAGATGGTGAGGTGGCGGGGAATCTTATTTACTGCTTAAAATGTTTCCTTCACATACTTCAGGAACCCAGAGGTCATTTATTGTAGTTGTAACTAACACATTCATTTCCACTGAGGATAATAAACATTGCAAATTAAGTTGAATAATGACTGCACTATCTGTTTCATTTCCACAGGAGAGAGGCACTTGGGACCAAATGTAAGACAGTATTTATAATGCAATATATAAGTTTCAGTCAAAGATGGAATTGCAAGAAATGTGACAAACATTTATTTATTGTTACTGCCTTAGGAAAAAGAAAAACTTGTACGTGCCACTGAGGACAGAACTAAAAAATGAACAATTTTCCTAGCAATTTATAACTTTATTTGAAGAAGAGGGTATAGAGCAACTTCAGGAAATCAAAAGTGAGAAAGAAATGAGTTACAGGCAGCCAGTTCACAAGGTTTTAACTAGGCTAGGAATGAACTGCTTATTTTTGCATACCTCTTTTAAATATTTCTATCAAAAATAATGGTAGAGTTGAAAACAAAATCACGTCTAGCCTTGGCAGAAAAGAATAAATGGGAAAATAGTATGTCACTGCCATAAATAAGCATCTGCAGAGCCAATTCTCCAGTGTGTTCTAGGTTGCTGACATGCAACGCGGTGTTCCCACCTCAGTTTTCATGATTTGTTCTGACATAAATGGAGTGTGCAAATGCTACAGACCCACCATTCAAAGTAGTTAGATATGTTAAGTAGGCTAATGATGGATGGCTTCCCTCTTGTGCGGGGTGGGGGGGGGGAACTGGGAAACTGGGAAAGGAAATATGACTGGGAGACTCAGATGAACTTCTGAATGAAGTTGGAAGGAGATAAATGCTTGAAGAAAGAAAGATGGCAGTCCAGTAGAATAATTTATTAGAAGCCCAGTGGTCAACATGTGTGGAAAGTGTACTTTGGACACGTATTAGTTAATATCGCTCTAATGCATATTAGAGTAGTTTTACCTCAAATCTACTGAGCCTGGAAGCACAACAGCATGGAACTGTGTATTGTTTCAATCCTAGGCAAAGACTCCCTTCCCACCCAGGATTTGAACACCACCAATGATTGGGAATTATTTTATTCTGACCATACATTTAATATGTTTATGTATCTTTATTATTTCTTTTTTTCTTGTTGAAATCAGGACTTTTTGCTGAAGGAAGTGATAAATTCAGTATACATAAACCTAATACAAATAAACGCCAAAGGTTGGAACTTTCCCATCTTTCATCCTGTGGTTTATCTTCTACTCCCCTTGTGTGGTATCTCATAATGAACTTGATACAGAGGAAGTGTAATAGCTTAAGCATGAATGTGTTGGGGTGTATGCAGGAACATGGTATGTGTTTGTATATTTTTGTCTGTTTTACAGATGACTACAGAAGTCAGACAATTGAGTAAGAGTTTCCTTAAATCCATTATTTGGAGCTGGTATGGTTGAAGAGAGCAGGGCTTGTTGACATCTTGTGCTTTATCTGCCATAAGCGTGTGTAGTTCGTATGTTTAGAAACCAGGGACTAAGACTGAATAAAATTTGACAACTGAGAGATACAAATACATTCTTTAAATCAGGAAACCCAAATTGCAGCCTGCCATTTTAAAATGGAGGTCATTCCAGTAGGCTGAATTTGAGTGGCATACTTTGAAGTTAACCCTTTAGGATACAATAATGGTTTTCAGTGAAAACTCCCCCCCCCCACCCCAGGATGCCAGCTCACCTACTAAAATGACAGGCCATGTATCAGTTGATGATTGTCATGGGGGCATAGCCATTTTCCAAAGGTGATGGATCTCCCTGTTCAGCAGGGAACATCTGAGTGCGGAAAGAACGTTGATTGCAGTATGCAGATTGCAGCTCTTTCATTTGCAAGGAGACCTGCTGCATGAAGATCAATGCAGAGAGGGAACTGTGTCAGCAGAGAGGCAGACTTCTGTTCCTTGAAAAATCTGCAAATGGTGTCCATGCAGTTAACAATGGCATACATGCAATTTTGAGGATGCAGCTGGATTTTGAAGTTTGAGCTTCGAATAGCTTTAAGGCAGGGCTTTCAGTTCAGTTGTGTATTTATTGATCTTGTTTGCATTTTTCTGGTGAATTTCTTTTTCCTGAAAAATATTTCCCTCGCTTGTCCTAGAGTAAACAATGGCATTCAAGCATGATATTATTATGAATGCAAGCTACATTCTCTTATTGTGTGGCCGGATACAATGTACTTGTAGTTACCTCTGGTGCAATGTAACCTGTTAAAGATGCTAATCCGTATTTCACAGTGATAAAAATATATTTGCCGCAGCAAGCACCTTGAAGCAAAAGACCAAAGAGGATTTTTAAAAAATGAAGTTCCTCAACAGTAACCGTCCCTCGCCAGGAAACCAAAGCCAGCTATCCATTTTAAGAAGATTAAGAAAATATGCCAGCTGGTCATAGAGTAAAGTATAATTGTTACAATGGGGACTCGTTCCAGGTTTCATAGGAAGCTTCCATTTGTGGCAACATGTCCCAGCAACTTTTCATTGCTGTGAACAGCAATTGCATTTAAAAGACACTGGCCCTTGGAGACCTGCTCTATAGAGAATAAAGATGCCCTTTTATCACAGACGATGTTAATGAATCACAATGCTGACATGGTGTAAAGAGCAAACACAGTGGAGCATATTAAGAAAGATTTGGGAAGATTCATCCTTTATGCACTAAGAATAGTGTTGGACATGAATTCTGAATGTCATTTCTCAAACAATAATTAACTACTTGGGTGCACGCACAAAGGTGGTGCTTTCTAGAGGTTTGCAGCAGGCCCAAAATCTGCCTTGTATGTATATTCCAAACACACTCCACTGGGGCAGTGCACTAAACAGGAAGGTCAATAGTGGAGAGATATAAGTCCATCATGGACAAATCCTTAACAATGTCACATTCAAAATGCAAATTTGATTTTTGTATTTCTTGCTCAGAAAATTGGATGAGAAAATCTGATAAAATTAATAATAATAATAATAATAATAATAATAATAATTTATACCTCACTCATCTGGCTGGGTTTCCCCAGCCGCTCTGGACAGCTCCCAGCAGAATATTAAAAACATGATAAAACATTAAAAACTTCCCTAAATGGGGCTGACTACACTGTCTTCTAAAAGTCAGATAGTTGTTATTTCCTTGACATCTGAAGGGAGGGCATTCCACAGGGTGGGCGCCACCACCGAGAAGGCCCTCTGCCTGGTTCCCTGTAGCTTCAATTATTGCAGTGAGGGAACCACCAGAAGGCCCTGAGTGCTGGACCTCAGTGACCAGGCTGAACGATGGGGGTGGAGACGTTCCTTCGGGTATACTGGACCAAGGCCGTTTAGGGCTTTAAAGGCCAGCACCAACACTTTGAATTGTGCTCAGAAATGTACTGGGAGCCAATGTAGGTCTTTCAGGACCGGTGTTATGTGGCCATGCCCAGTCACCAATCTAGCTGCTAAATTTCAAGGTTCATTTTGATGGCTCTAGACATTGCACATTTTCTCTAGAAGTTGAAAAGGTGTGCCCCTTTGCCACTGTTCTTTGCCCCACTTCAGTTTGCTGTTCTACATCGCCTGCCATCAAAGATGAAAAATGGGATCTAAGTAGGGTTCCTCCACATGCCAACCACTGCTGTCACCTTCTGGTCATACTACAGACAGGCAGTAAAAAGTAGGAAATGGGTGTCATCAAAATTTCTATAGGAAAAAACCCTTCTTCGACAGAGGGGAAGGTTTCAGAGCATCCCTGATCCCACTCATAAACATTCATTTTCACAATGAGCAGGAAAACACTGGAAGGAACCGAAGGCTGTTAATGTGTCATTGACCTTCAGTACTAGTGTATTCCCTTCTCCCTAGTGCAGTGCTGATGCTGAGCCACTGCCTTTTATTAGGCAACCAGGGATTAACTTGGCAGCTATCATAGTTCACAGGACTATTCTGCCCTCCCTTTCTCCACACACATAACCCTAAAATGTCAAAAGCGGCCACATGCACAGGTTGATAAATATGATCCAAATGCCATTGGTGTGTATTTTCAGGACCTCATTTTGCTATTATTTTAGGAAGCACAGTAAAGAGACAGTGACATTTTGCTGGGAATTACACTCAGGCTCCTGTGTATGCTATATGGATTTTCTTTTGGGACACAAATGGCAGAGATAATATTGCATAGATCTCCACCTAAAATGAGAAACAAAGGCCCAGACCAAGGCATTTTGCTTCCTGAGTTTTCGTGGGAAATGTGTTTTTTTAAAAAACAACAACAACAACTCACTACCACACACAAGTTAAGTTGTGCTGTACCCAAAGCATGCCAAATTATTTTGGTACTTGATGCAGAAAATCCCACAAGGACTGGCTTGTAAAAAGAGAACAATAATAAATTTAAAAACAGTTTGTTGTCCTTTCATGACACCTAAAATAAATTTCCTGATATAGCCTTCTACCTCTTCCTAACAGTAGGACTGGTCTTGTGGATTACTGAGAAAACATATGTGAATTCTCTGAACACTTGTTATAACACTGGACCAAAGAAATGTGCATTAGCATTGCCAACATAAGAGATCTGTGGCAAAACCAAAATGTTTGGGGGTACGCTGAATGTTGAGATTTGTCTTTTCATAATTTTGGCATTTTGGGAATTAATTAGCGATATTTCCCTTTTCATGCATGACTAACTAATAAAGAAAGCAGCAGTTTCTAAGAAAGCTGTGAAACATAATCACTTCATTGTTTTCCAGTGCAAAAGAACATCCAGCTTTTCTTTAACAAGTATACTCCATAGCTAATTAGCTGAGATAAATACATAGTACATCTGTCATCAGAGTTAATCTTCATTTCCAATAAGGTTTTTAGAGATGTAGGCCTTGCCTCAAGACAGATGAGGGGATGAAAAAACAACTCTATATGGAGCAAAATATCTTGTTTGTTGCCCAAATAAATTTGTTTATGTTCCAAAGAGTTATGTAGTTGACTATTCTCTTAGCACGTGCATATGTCTGCCTCATAATAAATAAACAGAGATATCAGTCCGTGATTGGACTGATAACCACATTCACGAACAATCATACTGCATGTATGTGGCAGTTTTGAAGATGAAAGAGAGTGAGACAAATTCAGTGGCTATTGATAGCAGAGACATCACCTTGCCAACAAAGGTCCATATAGTAAAAGCTATGGTTTTTCCAGTAGTGATGTATGGAAGTGAGAGCTGGACCATAAAGAAGGCTGATCGCCGAAGAATTGATGCTTTTGAATTATGGTGCTGAAGGAGACTCTTGAGAGTCCCATGGACTGCAAGAAGATCAAACCTATCCATTCTGAAGGAAATCAGCCCTGAGTGCTCACTGGAAGGACAGATCATGAAGCTGAGGCTCCAATACTTTGGCCACCTCATGATAAGAGAAGACTCCCTGGAAAAGACCCTGATGTTGGGAAAGATGGAGGGCACAAGGAGAAGGGGATGACAGAGGACAAGATGGTTGGGTGGTGTTCTCGAAGCTACAAACATGAGTCTGACCAAACTGCGGGAGGCAGTAGAAGACAGGAGTGCCTGGCGTGCTCTGGTCCATGGGGTCACGAAGAGTCGGACATGACTAAACAACAACAAAAACCCAGGATGGCTGTGTTCTGCATCCACATTTTGGAGGGTAGTGTTTCTGAATACCCCTTACTGGAAACTGCAGAAAGATAGAGGGCTCTTGTGCTTGGGTCCTGCTTGTGGATTTCCACAAGCATCTGGGTGGCCACTGTGGAGAATTGAGTATTGGACTAGTTGGGCCATTGGCCATTGGCCTGTTCCATGCATCATTTTGCAATTTCATCTACAGTTATTTAAGTTCATCTCCAGTTATCTTGCCCCATACATCCCAGTATGAAGACTTCGTTGTTTAGTCGTTTAGTCGTGTCCGACTCTTTGTGACCCCATGGACCAGAGCATGCCAGGCACTCCTGTCTACCACTGCCTCCCGCAGTTTGGTCAAACTCATGCTGGTAGCTTCGAGAACACTGTCCAACCATCTTGTCCTCTGTCGTCCCCTTCTCCTTGTGCCCTCCATCTTTCCCAACATCAGGGTCTTTTCCAGGGAGTCTTCTCTTATCATGAGGTGGCCAAAGTATTGGAACCTCAGCTTCAGGATCTGTCCTTCCAGTGAGCACTCAGGGCTGATTTCCTTCAGAATGGATAGGTTTGAAGAAAACTCCATGGACAAAGACAACAGGCATATAAAAGTTATGACACTGGAAGATGAGCCCCTCAGGTTGGAAGGCATCCAACATGCTACTGAGGAAGAGCAGAGGACAAGTACAAGTAGATTCAGAGCTGAAAGGTCACTCAGTTGCGGATATGCCTGGAAGCGAAAGGAAAGTCCAATGCTGTTAAGAAAAATATTGCATAGGAACCTGGAATGTAAGTATGAAGACACATAACAGTAAATACAGTGGTACTTCTAGTTACAAACTTAATTCGTTCCGGAGGTCCGTTCTTAACCTGAAACTGTTCTTAACTAGAGGCATGCTTTCGCTAATGGGGCTCTTGCTTCTGCTGCGCCACCGGCACACGATTTCCGTTCTCATCCTGGGGCAAAGTTCTAAACTCAAGGTAACTCTTCCAGGTTAGCGGAGTTTGTAACGTGAAGCGTTTGTAACCTGAGGCGTTTGTAACTCAAGGTATCATTGTAGATTGAAAGATGAGCCATGACTTTATTAATTTAGACATATGATCTGCCAATATCCTAATCTGTTAAATGTAGAGGGTGGGCACCTGCAATCTCATAGGGATGTGGGAGGCTCCTAAATTTCAGAAGCCGAGGACTGTTTCTTGTCTGTCTCATAATAAGAAATTCAGAGATGTAGTTCCACAATGCCATATGTTGCTAAACCTCAATTAACATCATATTTTTACCAGTCCTTGGAAATATCCCCCCCCCCCCCCATTTGCTGATCTTTCTGTTTCATTCCCCTTCCCCTTGGTAATGGTGTAAACAGCAGTGACACAGAAATTTGCATAATTAACTGTTCTTCGGTTTTAGTTTAACAAATGATACTTGTTGAATGGGTGATGTTAACTTGTACAACAGGAAGAAAGACTAAGTGCACAATTTCAACACATGATTAATGAACGACATCACAGGACTCATCCAAGCATTTACAAAGGGCTGGGACATTTCTGCCATTATTTTGGAATGTGTTCCAGCACTTCATTAGCCACTATTAGCTCCTGAATATTTCAGAGGGTTTATAACAGATTTTGATTCCAAAAGATGACACCCATTGGGAAAAAGAGAGCATGTTCTGAAATAGCTAATTCATAAGGAGGTTGTATGAAATCCTAGTTTTTATTTACATGGAGAATGACAAAGCTTCATTAATTGTGGTCTACATTTCTTCCCATGAGACGCAACTGTGTAATAAGATGATTATGGATTTCTAATGCATTACAAGATAGTTGGGAATTCATTTGGTATTTTGAGTCCATAAAGAATTTGCATATGTTTTAAGTATCCATTTTCTTTTGGTCTAGAAACAAAGAGATCTCTGGAGGCACAAATCTCACAGATGTTTAATGAATATGCGAAGGGTCAGTATGCATACCAATACAGTCTTATCACAGCCTGTCATGGGGAAAAACAATAGTTTAAGCTAACCCAATTTGGGCTCTGTGTTAAACAATGTGGGAGGGGGAAGTTTTCATTTTCAAAGAACTATGAAAGGATAGCTAGCAAGCTTTGTATTTTCTAAATTACTTAACTTATGCTAATTAAACAAAGGACAGTATGTTGCAAATAATACTGTCGCTCTGTGCTCATTCAAGTTCAAGGCCAGCCCAGGACATTTTGCTCTCTGAGATGGAAGAGCAGATTGGACATGTCCTCCTCCCAAAATTCCCTGTACCGTTCCCAAGGTCAGCCAAATTATTTCAGAACCTGAGGCAGAGAATCCAGCAAGATGCCTCACCAGGACAACAATTTGTAAATCTAGGTCAGCATGATCTAGTTGGACAGGCAGCAGATCTTTAGTCTTAGAGAGATGTCAGTTAACAGCTAGTTGCCCGAATCTTTCCCATCTGATAAGCACTTGGCAAGGATTACAGATTTTCTGGGGAAGGCCCAGGTGACTGGCCCCTTCATCCACTCACTGTCTCCAATGGCATCACATATTGGAAGAAGCCACCTGTGTCACTGAGGCAGGCCAAGAAGGTGCTGAATTTTCTCTGTGTTGCCACTGTAAGACTAGGACTTTCTTCACAGGAGACATGCCAAGACATTACTTCAGAATTTTATGTACAAAGTGAAACCCTTTTGAGTCCACTAGGCTGGTATTGACAGTAATTGATGTTCTGCTTCCTGTTTTATGTTGTGTTTTGAACCCAATCCTATGCAAGTTTAGTCAGAAGTAACTCCTGTTATCTTCAGGGCTCTTAAAGAGCAATTCTAACCATAGAAAGTCTGTGCCAGCAAAATTTGCACAGGCATAAATTACCCTCATGCCAAGCTTAATTCAGGAGGAATTTGACTTAACCACCTTTATTTGCCGGCTAAGTTCTGCTGACTTGCTAGGTCATGTGACCCAACAGAAAAGGGTTTGAAATAGGTGTAAGTCTCTCCTTGCCCTGTCCCATCCCTGCCACACACTCAGAATGCCCCTTTTTGGAACTTAGGTTGGTATAAGTTCTGCTGGCTGAACCCCACTTAATGCTGATGCATTTCCAGCTGAATCCAGCTCAGCCTGGAAAGCCCCAAATCTGCTACATTAAACTCCCTCATCCCAGTAGATCTTGGGGGTGCATTACACTGTTATTGTATTTCTCTGTGTGTGTTGAGCTTGGATTCCACAGGTCTGGGCCCCAGTATAAAATAATTTCCCTTTAACACCACTTAGAGGTTTTATTTACAACTAAGTGGTATACCATTTTGTTCTTAATTAAGAAGTGCAAAGCTGTTGCTCTTCTTTATGCAATAATTCTTCCTGATCATGTGCATATTCATACACCACATTTGCAAACAGAGCTGATCTCATCCAGTTCTTCAGCAAGGCTCCCTTATCTCCACTTAGCTGTGATTCAGAAATGGCAAGAATGATTCTCTGGCTGCATTTTTATTTGTCACCAATGTCTATAAGAGAAATGCAGAAAAAGTCCTTTTTTTCTGTGGCTGGCTAAAAAGGTCCATGAAAATGTGCCCACATGAAGCTAATGTTGATATAAAAGGCTCACAGAGTTTGCACCTCTCGCTTCAATTTTCTAAATGGGCAGGCTGGCATGTCTTAGGAAGTACCAGCTGTGAAAGTGTTATGGGAAATTGAGATGGAGCTGAGTGGATGCCCACCCAGGGAGGCTACATATGCCTTATAAAATAGACATTTAGTTATTTTAATACTGAAGTTTCTGAATTCATTCCAGAAGCTTAAGACTTCTGGAAGGGTGATTTGGGGTGTGTGTGTTACTTTCCTCTCCAACCCCGCCCCAGTCTCTGCAATTAGAGTGCACCGTCAGTTTCCCCGGATTATTTAGAAGCAGAACATTTTATGCTTCCCTTTTCTCCTGTGTTCATTGCTCAGACCTTGTGCAGTGTACCTAGTCGAGTTATTGGCAGTGAGAGGTGCCAAAGTGAATGCCATACAAAAGGAGGATTGTCATATTGTAATCATGAAAGAGACAGACTTCACATTTTAGGCACCAGCCAGAATAGTAATTAAAAAAGCAAAAAAAACCACACACCAAACTTCATGTTTACGTAGCACTTTTGAGTATACTTCAGATACATTATCTTGAGTAGTCTGCGCAACAGGCTTGTAAGTAGGTCACCACATTTGTCCATGTTTTGCAGATGGGAGGCTGCAGTTGAAAGGCAGGAGCTTGCCTTAGAGTCTACTGAGTCATAGGCTCAGTGGTGTAGGGCTGTAGCTCAGTGGCAGAACTTCTGCTTTGCGTGCAGAAGGCCCCAGGTTTGATCCCCAGCATCTCCAGAAAGGACTGGGGATGACCCTCCTATCTGAAACCCTAGAGAGCTACTGCCAGTAGACAATACTGATCAAGATCGGCCAGTGGTCTGAACCAGTAGAAAGCAGCTACTTGCTTTTTTCCTAAGAGTTTGAAACAAGAAGGAAGATTTGAACCAGAGATTTTTCTGGCTCAGTTTCTTAATCATTTCATTACAATAGCTTTGAGATGGCAATGCATTTTTCAGTCCCAATTAAAAATAGGGATACACATATAAAAGATCAAATTCACCACCTTGTACTTGTCTACTCATAAGAAAGTCCCATTGACTTCAATGGGATTGACTTCTGGGTAAGTGCAGCCAAACAAGGGAGTCCTGTGTATGTTTACTTGGAAGCAAGTCCGACTGTGCTCATTGGAATTTACCTTCATGCAAGTTTGTTGGTGTTTGCAGCCTAGGGTTATAATCCTGTACATCAGTGATGGAGAACCTGTAGTCTTCTGGATATTGATAGGCCATAGCTCCCATCGCTCTTGGCCATTAGCCATGCAAGTTGGAGCTAATGGGAGGATCACTGGTTCCTGTTGCTATAATGGAACTGACTTATCAGCAAATGTCTAGGTGACTGGGTGGTATGAATCCAGCTGACCCCACCAAGACCTGTTTCAGTTATTCAGTTTGTGAAGAAATGGGTCTTGAAAGGATCCTCACCAGAAGCACACACTGCTTCCAATATGTGCTTAGCTTGAAATTCTCAAGTGGCAATTTTCACCTCATGCCCCACAAGCACACTAACCGAGTTTCTGGCAGACTAAAAGGCCTGCGTGAGTTGTTCCTTAGTATCCTCAGTACATGCAAACTTTGCTACGGATTGTAGGTGTGAAGTAGCCTAAGCACAAGGGAGATAAGAGGATGGGAATAAAGATTCTACTTAGCAATGGTAGCAGCTGCTGCAAATCTCTCAGAGGTCAAAAGCAAAAGGCACTCTCCTTCAGGAGTACTGTACCTGGATGTTCAGATTCTGAGAGATTAGATCTTAATCCTTGTTCCTGTGCTTACCCTTATGCACTGTGAATGGACTTGGTGAAAATCAATGGATCTTCTTTGACCATGTTAAGCATGCAAAGATGCCTGTAAAATGAGGAGCTATTCAAAAGCACCACTGTAATTCCAGCATCTCTCTTTTCCTTTACACCACAAGAATAAGATTTAGAATAAAGAGACATTTCCAAATGCACACCATTGGCACAGTATGAAACAAAAAATTATAGATACTGAAGAGAAGGCAAGGAACTGGGGGAAGGACTAAAGCTCAGAGTTACTGATAGAGCAAATGGGGTGTACTCAGAGTAGACCCACTGGAGTTAATGACATGACTAGGTTAGGCCCTGTAATTTCAGTGGTTTTACTTTGAGTACAAAGTTGAATGCCACAAATTACTTGCATGTAAAAGTTCCTAGCACCTCTAAGTAATTCAGAGAAAGACCCCTATCCCAAATTCTGGAGAGCTGTTACTGGCATTGAGCTGGATGGACCAGTGATTGACTTGGTATAAAGCAGAATCATATATTTTTATGAGGTCAGTAGGAAGCTGCCTTAAACCAAATCAGACCATTAAACTGCCTAGTTCAGTTATCATGGAAGGGTGATAGCTCAGAGACTGAGCATCTGCTTTGCATGCAGACAATCCCTATCGCCAAGTAGGGCTATGAGTGTCCCCTGTCTGAAATTCTGCAGAGCCACTGCTGGTCAATATAGACAATACTGAGCTAGATTGCCCAGTTGTCTGCCTCAATATACGGTAAGGCGGTTTTCTCTGTCACTGTGTTCCTGCTGTCTACATGGACTAGCAGGGACTTTCCAGGAGTTTCAGACAGGAGCAATTGCCAACATTGCACGGAGAGTATGAACCTCCTTGCATATAAAACATGCAACACTACACATGAACTATGGACCTCTTTTCCTCTAGCTTGCCTACATATTGAACCCAAAATGAGAATCAAGTAACACTGAGAAAATTCTCAGATAACATCTCAGTGCAGAGATGTTTGCATAGGAACCTTCCACACCTGAGCAGCTTTCCTTGTGCAGAATTCTGTGCCAATGCACAGACCCCACCTGAAGAAGCATGTAGATTCTACACATGAAGAATACCTGGAAAAAAAGCTATACAGTGGTACCTCGGTTTAAGAACAGTCCTGTTTACGAACGATTTGGTTTATGAACTCCACAAAACTGGAAGTAGTGTCCTGGTTTGTGAACTTTACCTCGGTCTACAAATGGAAACCGAACAGTGGAAGGGCACCAGCTGTGGGAGGCCTCATTAGGGAAAGCGCGCCTCAGTTTAAGAACAGATTCGGTTTAAGAATGGACTTCCAGAACAGATTAAGTTCATAAACCGAGGTACCACTGTAGTGTGAAAGACGCCTGTTTTCTACTTGGAAAAAAACAGATAAAGAGAACCATAACGTTGATATGAGGTAGTGGTAAAACCCTGCGTTCTACATAAACAAGTAGTTACTTATTGTAGAGAACTTGTGGGAAATGTGTACAGTTTCACTCTAGAAATAAGTAGTCTTTAGGGATGGGTTGAAAGGATTCCAGGGAGTTTATTAGAGTGTTCTAAGCTTAGTACAAAAATATTAATTTTTGACTGCTAGCTGCACATTGCAGGTGAGATTTGTACGTTCATGGAAGTTTGCCACCCACGTTGAAAGCTCAGTTTCATACATCCCAGATCGTGTAAGTAAAACTCACTGAGGGAAGTGAAACAACATAGGAGTAAATTTGCACAGTAGCATCAAACTTTGGTTATCCATATATTTCCATGCACATGAAAGCCTGCTGCAAAGGTGATGCAGTTAATGTGAAAAGAACGTGGTGGCCTTATTTTCACAGGTATTATGGGCCTCCCCTTCAAATGTTAGCACACCCTCCCAGTGAGCATTAGCTTCGTGAAGATCCAGGATAAGTGTGAGAAGCTGTTCTCGCACACTGGTTCTGTTTCCCCATCCTAATAAGATCGCTGGAGTGCTAAATCTCAAAATGAAAGAGAAGTACACTATGTGAGTTGGTGAAGAAGCATATTGTTGTTGTTTTTAATAATTTTTATTCGGGTGAAGAAGCATATTGAATATGTTTGAGCATCATCTAAAAAAAAAATACTTCTTTCATCTTTCCTGAACCTGCCTGCTCATCCCCTGATGACACGTTGTCTAGGTATATGTTTTCGTTGTTGCTTTAGTTTGCATTGAAAATAGGTGTAGGGGTATACTGTTCTTCATTCAAAGTGGAGGTCAGCTAGCTATTTTATATCTGCTCTGCTTGTCATTTTTTATGTTTCAAAGTAAAGACTGGCTTGCTGCCAGATACCTTGTGAATATATAAGACACCTGGACCACTTGTGACAAGAAATGTTCAGACTATTTCCTAGATGCATCCTTTCTTGTGTTGGGCTGAATTATTTGGTGCAGGTATTTTCAGTGATATTGGGATCAAAGTGGGCTGAATACTGGTGCTATTTTCAGGGGGTAAATAGTATGCATGGAGGGGCTGGAGACCTTTACACATAGCTGTCAACTTTTCCCTTTTCTTGCGAGGAATCCTATTCGGAATAAGGGAATTTCCCTTAAAAAAGGGGGGGGGGAATGTTGACAGCTATGGCCTTTGCATGACTATATAAGGCTGTAAATTCTCCAACTTTTCCCTTCTTTGCACATAAAGAGGCTAGGTGGGGCAGCACCCCCCCCCCAAAGCAGCAAGGCTCAAGGCGGATTACAACATGGGGGGAAATTATATGGTTCCATTGGGCAAGCTGAAACATTTGCACTGATGGAACTACTGGAAAAGCACAATGTGGAATTCCTCCCTTCAGAATTAAAATTTCCCTGTGCACCTGGTAAAACCTGATTACAGTGGTACCTCGGGTTACATACGCTTCAAGTTAGAGACTCTGCTAACCCAGAAATAGTGCTTTAGGTTAAGAACTTTGCTTCAGGATGAGAACGGAAATTGTGCTCCAGTGGCGTGGCAGCAGCGGGAGGCCCCATTAGCTAAAGTGGTGCTTCAGGTTAAGAACAGTTTCAGGTTAAGAACAGACCTCCGGAACAAATTAAGTTCTTAACCCAAGGTACAACTGTATCACCAAAAATCTCCAAATTTAGCTAACAGGCCCTCCATTATCTGACTCAAATCATGTAGATAATCGGTAGGAGGAAACAAGAAAACACCCCAAAAAGTGTCAGTTTAAACCAATTAAAAGCCTATCGCAGTGGCAAAAAAGGAACAGTGTATTAATCTCTCAAACTTCACCACCACCGATTGTTCCATTAAGATGCACCAAATGGAGTGGCGCCTTCTGGGGACTTGAAGCAGCAAGAGCAGCCGCTATACTGTAGCTGAAGGCAGACAGGGCCTTGCCCTCCCAGACCAGAGGGAAATGACAAATGAGCCAGAGAGAGAAGGTCTTGTCGCAGAAATCACAGTGAGATGGTCTCTGAGCACCTTCATGCTTGGCCTGCTGACCATTTTGATTTATATCACTGCAACCTTTTGCAAGGAGTCCTCACGTAACTGGAAGCTTAAAAAGGGCCAGCTTGAAAGAATGTTGTCAAGGTTGCCAGGCTAGAAGCTTGCCTAATTTAATTACATATAAATATACAGTGGCAGCTTTGACTCGTATTTATAGCCGGGTCACTTGAATATGGTAGGACTCGACTGGCATGGACATAAATAATGTTACGGTGATAGATATATACATACACTAGAAGGGTTTATCTCCCTGCATGCGAGGCTAGTGAAAGCTCATAGATTATGGCCAGAGTCCAAAGGGCTTTGCCCTAAGCAGAGGAGAACCTTCTTTCCTCCTAAAAAAAAGCAAGTTCCTGTGCTGACTGAAAAACTGCCCACAAATTTTGGAAAATTATCCTATGCAAGAGGAGCTGCTGTTTAGAGAGCAGAAAAGTTAAGATAAATTCATATATGCAAAGGGGCTCTATAGATCTCATATTTGGTTACTGCCTTGCATTCTGGTAGAGAAGAATTCTTCACAAAAGCAAGTATCTTGTTCCACACCCCCAACTGGTTTGAGATGTGCGCCACAGATTCCAACCCCCCCCCCCCCCCAAAGCATACTTTGAGAGTGTCCCCAAATATTTTGTAATTGATTTGATGCATTTATGTCTCACTTTTTAGGAGGGGACACCTCACAAAGTGACACACAAATGCCTCATCAAACTGCCCCCCCATGCAAAACACCATTTTAAATTTTTTAGCAATATCCTAATAAGGGTGGATTGAGCAGCCTACTTCTGCCCCATTTCTATTTCACTGGCAGTCAGTCACAGTCAGGTGGCACAATGGGTCAGAACATCTGGCTGTTAATCAGAAGTTAGGTGGTTCAAGCCCACCATGGGTGGGATTCCTGCACTTCAGTGGTTTGGACTAAATGACCCTCTGTGCCCCTTCCAACTCTATGATTCCATGACTTCTAAGTCCACCTTGTCTCACTTTGTGTAGATTTTTTTTTTAAGAACACAGGAGAGGTCCACATTTAAATTGTATTCCCTTTGTATATACTTTTTGCATTAAAAACACATTTCCAATGCATTTTCTTGTAAATTACGCAATCTGTACACATTTCTCGTATAAAATACTGTATATTTCCGTGTATAAGACTATAATTTTTCCCAATTTTTAAAAGTTTAAAATTTGGGTCATCTTATACACAGAATGTTGCAATTAATTATTCTTAATTTTGGGCTCAAAAATTCGGGGCCGTCTTATACATGGGGTTGTCTTATACACGGAAAAATACTGTACATATTTTGTGCACCGAAACACCAGAGTAGCATATAATCTGACATTCTGATCTGCAAGCAAAATTGGTCGCATTGAATGGGGTCAGTCCATTGCAAAAAGTGGACTCAATGAATTCTTCCTTCACTCTTACTTTTAATAATCTTGAAAATAGCTAGCATACAGACAGTCATCAGCTTAGTATTCTACTGGGCACACCATAGGCAAAATGAAAATAGGAACACCATTGTTCTGTTGCTCTGCTAAAGTCAAACCACAAGAGCAATGGAGAAAAGAGAGGTTTTCAAAGCCTGTTTAAAATTTTACACTGATAGGGCTTGCCTGATCTCACGTGGAATTGATATACAATGGATACATAATACATGGGCAACTCCAGGGCCAGGCATCAATGAGCAAATTCCTCTTGGCTAGATTTGGAATTGGCTCAGTATTTACAAGCTTCCTTTAGCTAGTATTCAGAAAAAAGCTTGACTGCTTCCAAGAGTTCTGAAAAGACTCTATTGATGACGCATATGTGCTGACTATGCTCCATCCATGATCATTTTTGTATTACTCTCTGCCATAAGAGAAAGGCACCTGGAAATTCACCCTCTTTCCTGAAAAGCACACTTGTGGAACAGGTGGGGAGGTTAGATCAAGGATAATGAAGGTGGTGCTGGCCAAGTGGTGTTGGTTTCATCAGCCTCGGCCAGCATGGTCAATGGTTAGGAATGATGAAAGCTGTAGTGCAACAACATCAGAAAGGCACCATATTGACTATCTCTCTTTTCATATCGAAGAGATACAACAGCAAAATGAAAATATTTTCAAGGGAGAAAAAATCAAGACAACTGAATAACGGAAACAGAAAATACATAAGGCTGCTTAGACAGGTGGTTTGATCATGGATCATTTATTCCTCTGCAAGAGAGGCTTCCATTTTGCTTTTTTATGTATAATTTTGGTGGTTGCAGGTTTATGAGCTTAGGCAATTGTTGTGAGGTTGCCAAGGATGGTGCATGTGTTTTTCTTTGCAGTAAACGCTTCTCCAGCACTCTGCAGCCTCCCCAGCTGTGCATATCTGTGTAAAGCCCCATGGAATAATTTATGTCACAATGTGTTGCCCTGGGCTTTGATTGACGTGCAGGTATGCGGTAAGGTGGCAGAGTGGACTATTGATGAGATAATTTTCAGCATGAAAGAAATGACATCACAAACAGCCCTTGTTTGCCTCAAAAGTACGGTAAATACAACAAAAACTCTGCATCCCTTTCCCACCCATGAGATTTTCACCAACATTTTCTCTTCCCTTTCAACATTATTTCAAGCAATTTCTTTTTCTCATGAATTTATGGAGATGGTTGGCAGGGAGAATTGACCAGCACAAGTACTAAGTGAGGCAGAAGAGGTAACAATATTTTAATGGCTGTGTTCTTGGCCTTCCTGTGGGTCTTCCAGTTTTGTCAAAATTCGAACAGCTCTGTAGCTGTACAGAGGCCTGCGGCACCATGATGAAAATGTTGAAAAGATCCATATTTTGTGATACTGCACTAGTATACTTGTTTACAAACCTCTTGTTCTGGCTGAGCAAGCTTTCCATATGGCTATTTGTGAGGTTTCTGGAGTTTGTGATTTACTACGTGTCACAAAGTGGGCCAAATCTTTACTTTCAGAGTCACTGTACGGGCTAGATTTTGTTTTGTTCTGTTCTGTTCTGTTCCATATGCATGAACTGTGAACATTACTATGCTCATTCAGGACCCCTTTTCAATGTTGAAATCATAACATTTCTCCCTTCTTTATTTGACAGCATAGATTCCCCTTTTTAAGAAATCACTGTAGTTACCAAGCCCCTCCTGCCCCACATCCCTAAACTCCAGAAGACCATCATTATAATGCAGTACATCATCTGCTAAGCCTGTAATTGAAAGAGCTTCTGGTGCATGGAAAATGAGATTCAGGTGTATGAAGAAATCTGATGGGACATCACAGCACAGTCCCTTTAAAATGTCAACGGTCCCCTCTGTCTTCTGCCTGCTCTGTGTGACATTGCTGCCGAAAGAGTATAGATTGAGGGCAAGCTCATCGTAAATGAGTCCAATAATGGTGATTGATTTAGATGACAGTGTACTCAAAGGACCAGGTCCTAAGTGGGTAGAACTTGGCATAACACCATTAAATTCTGCATCTCATATTGGAGTTATAAATATCAAGAGCCAACGTCACACCTAGAGCAAGTAGGTCAGATTTCAGCGACTAGACTGGTATCCATTTTTACCATAATTATACAGATATCCACTAATGTTAAAAGTTATAGTGCATTAATTGTTCCTATAGCTCTGAAAGCAAACGGCAATGTAAACAAAAGAAAGATAAATTGCAAACTTTTCATTTCTGAAGTTATCTTAATGCATAAACAGGGTTTGGTTTTTTTAGACAGGACTCAACCCCCAAACCTATTTCAATGACTACACTCATCCTCAAAATATTAGCACATCTGAATGATGCTATCTCCCAGTTCTTCCAAGCACATTCCCTGGATATTGCCATTTCTGTTACGTAGTGAAAAAGGATGTTCTGTGAATTTGCAAAATTGTTAGTGCAGAGAGTGCCGTAAAGCATTTGCAAAGAACCTTTTCACATTGGTAGCTACAGGCTGATACCATGAAAGTGGAATGAGCTAAATTGAATTATTTAGTTTGGTCTAAACTAGTTTAAGAATCAGTTATTAATTTATGACCTACAATTCGCAGATAACCCTGGAAAATGTAGTTCTGCAAGCACTGCTGGTGGTTAGGAATCTCTGAGAATTGTCTGCACCTTACTACTATTTCAAGGATTCTTTGAGAGAAGCCAGAAAAGTTGAAGTGGTATAAAATATGTGTTAGTCAGAGGCTCCATTTTGTTTTTCATTCAGGACTAAGGATATGTGTACATTTCTTCCTTGGTCAGAACATGGATTCTTATTTACATGTTGGCATTTATAATATTTGTACATTACTCTATTGAGTTTTGTGTCTTTTTAGTAGAATGAAAGCAGGTTTATACAAAAATATGATGGACGTGTGGGCGGACTACTCTGCATTGCAGTACATGGGAAATTAAGGCAACAGCTGTTTGCCATTTTGTCTGCTTAATACATTATAAATGCCAGTTGCTGCAATTCTGTGGTCTCAAGGCACATTTTTAAATCTTACTACTGTTGTTGGAAATCAAATATTACTTCGATAATGCACGCCAGGCTTAGGGAATGGGCCATAGCTCAGTGGTACAGCACAGAAGGTCCAAGTTTTGAGGAAGAGCCATAGACCATGTGCCACTACTTCAGAATACAGCTAAAGGGCCACATCACTGAATTGTTTCTCTAGCCACATAGAACTCTTCCAAATAATTGGTATATAAAGGGAAAGCTGTACTCAGGACAATGTACGTGATGTGCTATCATAGAATTGTAGATTTGGAAGGTGCTCTGAGAATCATCTAGTCCAACAATGTATATTCCTGCAATGCATTATGTTTATATGGACTGTTCTGCACATATTGTATATGGGCATTATTCAGTTATGAAAACTCATCTGTGTCTTCTGCAGAAGTACAATCCCAGAAAACCTATACCCAGTGGTTTTTGTGTGTGATGGCGTTCGCCATTATGGAGTACTGTCACCTCTTTTTTGCTGTCCTGGGCAGCCTTCCCCCCCCCCCCCAGCACCCATGGCATTTTTATGAAGATATGTACCAGCACCTCAGTTTTTATCAGAAAAGGAAAACACTGCCTGTGCCAGGTTTTGTTTCTTAAATTGTAGATCACCCATAAATAAATCCCATTGAACCCAAGTTTGCTGATTCACTAGTTGCAATGCTTAAGAGAAGGTTCCTTCATTACTATGATGTAGCGAAACAAGCCTCCAGGCACACATCTGCAATATATTGGTGCTTTGCGTTAATCAGTTCCCAAGATCCCATAGCTATATTAGGAATGGCATTTGCGACCACAGTAGGGCAATGAACGAAATCAGTAGCCTCTTCTAATTTGCAGTAATCGGACTATCCCAGTTTAACTATTCACATATTATGGTATTCCATGATGGACTCAAGCAGCAGCACTAATTAAAGCACAATGTGCAATCAAGTTTTAAATAACATTGAAATAAACTGTTTATATAGCACTTTATGTAACGCACAATGAATACACTAGGATCATGCTCTTAGTTAATTTGATACGGTGAATGTTACATTGCATACAGCTGGAAAGTGCTCATAAAGATCGGGCATTTTTCAGTAGATATTGTACAACATGGGATCTTCATTTATCCTTTTTATCCATTTACTTTACTTCTTATATCTGCTAGCCACTGTATTGCTAAGTTCTCCCCTATAGACTTAGCGAAGCCTGAAATGTCATTAATGAAACACGACTTACAATAACAATAATAAAAATCCCAAGAGGGTAAGATCAAAATTGCAAATAGAAACAGTCAAACACTACTTTGGGGCATTGCATTATTTCAATTGCTCTTGCTTTTCATAAAATGTGAATAAATATAAATTTTATTAGCTTTTCATTCATGATTTCCCTAATGGGTACAGATTGTAGTATAAATACTTTGTTACAATATTTGTTACTTAGAAGGAGAGTTACATTTGAATTAGCTCCAGTTTAATCAATGAAATTAATCAAAAGTTGCTTCTGAATGAGTTTCAAACTCTAGGGATAAAAAAGAAAGTTGCCATAATCCAAAAACCAATGCTCACACAATTAGTGGCAGGGGGTGGGTATCAAGGGATGTGTCGTTTTCCCATTCATTTCTACAGAAGCAGAAGCTCCATTCATGCCTTTCTCTGCACTCAAATAGCCCCTTCATCCAGCAACATGAATGAGGTTGCCCTTGTGGTCAGGAGAGGGTGCTGCACCTATGGGAGACAAATCCAGAGATCACTGGATCAACCTGTTTACTAAATCAAATATAGTGTTTTCTTATGTTGTACAGATAAAGACAGTTGGCATTCTCTTTGCTGCTGCAGTAAAACAGTAGCATTCCAGACCTAGGGTCTAATTACTTTACCATGCCAGTGGGACAATAAACCTGCCCTCTTTCCCGCTTTTCAAAAATCATGTGCAATTTGCTTCTTTCGGGAGGTTGCTACCAGTAACATGCCTTGGAGGCAGCAGCATAATGCTTTGCAGGCACAAATGTGAGATGTACATCAGTAAACTAATTTTGGCATCAGAAGGAACACTCAGTCAGCCTGTTGCCTTATCAGAATGCTTGCAGATATACCATCTCCAGAGATCCTAATATGTATATTTATATCATCTCCTCCCTCTGTCGTCAGAGTTTGCCAGTTATGTGCCCAACTAATCATCCTCAGCATCGGTAAGAATCATCCTGCCCTCTGCAAAACACCACAGGCTAATCTGAGATTTTAGTACATCACAAAACAAAAATTCCTGTCTTCAAAACAGATGCCTGCCTTAACTAATAAAAATTGAGATGTCGGACATACGCATCCATTGCCTCCCAACCCATCTCAAGTGCAGCTCAATCATGGCTCTGTCTTCTGCTTAGTCTCTTCGGCGCACTTTGCATCCCACTAGATGTGCCTTGTTTTGCACGAGGTCTTTCCCTGGAGCAAGAGGCTGTGAGATGCCATCAAGCTGATTGAAAGTGACTGGCTGCTTGACAATTCAGCCTGGCTGTTTCCAGGGGGCATGTGCGTGTCTATTAAAATCACACACACACGCAAAAGTTAATATGCAATCCAGATATAGCTGTTAAATCATTCATTTGGAAGCAAGCCTCTGGTCTTTCAGGCTGTGTGCGTAAACAAGGCCTTTTCTGATGCCTCATTCTGCCCATCCCACCTCAAAAAACCCCACTCATCCAGGTGGCATTAAAAACATTACATTGCAGTAGCAGTGAAAGAAGGAGCAGTCTTCCCATAGATGGACAGCCCTTCTGCTTTCTCTCTCTCTCTTTAAACAGAGTGGGAGAGGACCAATTCTACCGTTGGCCTCATGCCAAGAGATGGGACAGGGCTGGCTGTAAGGCCATATGGTGTCATGGTAGAAGCTTTGTTGAGTGAGCTATTTATGGCCAGGCTCCACCTCCTCTAGACATAGTCAATCAGTCCAGCACTCATCATTCCACCCTTGGTACAACGTGAGAGGTTTCTGCTTGCCAAGTTTTTTTTTGCCACATAAGAATATATATTTTTTCTTTTAAAGCTATATGTTGGTCCTGAGACTGAACTGGTGAGCACCTTGAGGATAAGGACAGAGGCACTGGGAGACTCACTCACCAAGGCTGTGGGGCTTGGAGACAAGGACAGGAATAGGGCTGGACAGACCCATAAAATCTGTTCTTTTCCTGGAAATATGGTGGCCATACCAGCTCTCAAACTGGGGTTGAGACCACAAATGCAACAGCCTGATACCCCTGACAGGAAGCAGAGTGCCCACCCCCACCCACCCCCGTAGACACAGACCAAAGCTTCCCCTGACTGCAATAGAAGTTGTGACAAATTATATCTTCATTAGTTCCTAACTGCAGTATTGCTACTAGGAAAGCAAAACCTCCACAACTCCAAGTCTCCGTTGTCCATATGAGTAAAATTCCTGCTCAGCCTTGTCAATCAGTGCTTAACTTCTGTTCATAGCAATAACAAACAGCTCTTCTACAGAAGCTGGGCCAGGAAGTTTGTAATGGCCATGCTGAAGCCAAAACCTTGGCTCTCCACTTGTGACCAAGGAGCAGAATTACTCTCGCACACACAGAAAGGGAGAGGTTGGTGCTGCTGGTGCTGCTCATTGCCTTTGAGGAGCAAGGCCTGCCCAGCCTACATGTATTTGGTCATGGTATAAGTGATTCTGCCTGCCTCTATGCAGACAAGGACCCATGCTGCATCCTGTATAATGGAAAACATAGGTTAACAGCATGAATCCTTGGGGCAAGATGTGTAGGTTCCTTATAGCAATTGGAAATTTATTGCACAGTAACATGATAATCTAGAGAGACTTTAATACTTCGGATCAAAGCAGATTTAAGCTGAACTTTCTCAGTAGTAAATGATTTACAATTGGCAATAGTTGAAGCTCAAAGCCAGAACAGTGTGTTGAGCGGGGATTACACTGTGATCCCAAAGAATACAAGGTCAAACAAATAAATTCTTCATTCAAACACAGTCAGGAAATTGACTTTGATGAGTAAGCACAAAGAGCACGGAAGAAAGCATGTGCTGTCAGAGTCTGAACGCCAACCAGTCTAAAATCAGGATCAGGAAAGCGCTGGACGGCTTCAGTGAAGTTGCAAATATACCTCCAAGATTTGCCTTCCCTGCCTTTGAAGATGTTATTTAAAAGTCTGATGTGTCTTCACTACAAAAGCAGAGGTTTGCCATTATGCTCACTTCCCTCACCCTTAAGAAAACAACAAGGTTGCCTGTAGGTACAACTGTTCAATTCATTAATGATTTTCTTTCATCTACCACAAAGCAAAGGAACCAGAACGGTTAGTTGCTGTATACCCTTGTCTGCTCAGATCAGTATTTACAGAATCCCATATTTAAAGTTGGAACCCTACATACCACTTTCTGGCAATCTGAGTTTGTACCAGCTCTTCTGCTCAGACTTCACTAAGGCAAAGTGCCATAGGTCATCCTTGGTTACACATTGCTCCCAGGAAGCAAATACTCCTTGTGCCTCTCATATCCATGCAGATTTTCATTTTTCATTAGCACATCAGTAGTTCATGCCATCTCTTTCAGCAACAGAATCAATCATTTGCATTCAGAAACCAGAGTGAGGTATACCCCTCCCACCTGCAAGCATCTTCTCAACCCACAGGGGATGGGCTATGAGCATAAAAGAAGTGCTGAGAGCAATAATTTAAAATTATCTTGGTGAATCAGTCTACTCTTTTAATGAACATTGTTTTCTGTTCCATTGGGAGAACACCAGCAAGGGAGGAAGATAACAGGGCATCTTACATTTTATGTCAATGAGCTCTCCTACTGTAACCGAGAAGTAAATGAGGTGTGAAAAAGCAATGTTTTTGTTTCTATCTTTTCCCTTTATCTGATTGAATTACAGCAGGAAAGGTGTCTTGGGACAATCCAGATAGGGAAGTTTCAGGTTTTATAGTTCCGGTCCGTCATAGACTATTACACCGGTTCTCTAAGTAATACAACTAAACTGCAATAGCAGCAATAGCAATAATGGGGTCACTGTGTTTAAAATAGGGCTGAGAAAAAGGAAAAAAACCCAACTGTTTCCCAACCCGTTTTTTCTTGTGTTGGAAAGTGTTTGCTGAACTTAAAAACTGATAACTGCTTTATTTCCATTCTATGAGTTGCTATTTCCAGTCTTCCTGTTCTTTGCAATCAGCTGGTAGGACACAAGACTCTTCTTCTTGGGATCATGGGTTCAAGCCCCATACTGGGCAAAAGATTCCTGCATTGCAGGGGTTGGACTAGATGACCCTTGTGGTCCTTCCAACTCTACCATTCTACCCTTCTATCACTGTTTTCATTTGCCCTCCATTTGCCTTCGTGGACATTTAATTTGATGATGTTGCACTGAGCACATAGCTGACAATTGAATGAAAATGTATTGGCACAGGAGAAGGAAGGCAAGTCCAGAAGATCAATATTTGCCAGATTGGGGAAGGGGGACATTAGGACTGGAAGGAAGAAAGACACTTAATAGCTATGGATAGGCTGTTCCAAATTAATTGCACCAGGTGATTAGCATAACTTGTTAATTACTTTGAAGGTGGCCAATGTAAGTTGCGAAAAATTCCAATAAAATACAAATTCTCTCAGTCATCAAGATTTAATCTTGAATGAAGGCTTGGACCTGAGACATAGAGGTCTACTGTGACAAACCCACCCCACATATTTTTATGCAGAACAAGAGTACCATCTGCAGCATCTTGGATCTGGCACTCATCCTGAATAAGCAGTACCCTGGGTTTTTTACCTCCAGTGCATATTCTGAGTTTAATCAATTCCCACCCCCCACCCCTCACAATAACTCAACTGGTCTGAAAGTGAAAGTTCTTCTGTAATGAAAGTTAAAGACTAAGTACATTTCTGGTTGGCTATCACTATCCTTTACATCAGATATGAATATTTTCTCCCCATTGGACCAAATTACAATTCATCTCCAGTCAGAGGCTGGCTTTTATTGGTCTTGGATTCCCATGACCCTGTAAGGCATCATCCCAGCACTTTGAACCACCCAAATCAGGAATCCAAAGATGCTCTGTAAGGATACCTTTCACAACCTCTTTCCTAAAAGCAGGTCTGCATATGCCCTGACATCCAATGTTCTACTCAAAAAGTTCTTGCATAACTGGCTATGTCAGATTGTTTCTATTGATGTTTATTTGCAAATTTATGTGTGTCCATAGCCTTCATCCCCACCCCTACCCGCACCCATACACAAATTGCCCGTTGACATGTGTATTCATTGGCTTAAAAAAAAGTAGAAGCTTTTCTCTGAAATTTCTCACTGAAATCTTCCCATGATTGCACAGCTGTTAAGGTATTGTGCACTGGGTTCTATAAGATCTCTCATCCTCTGGGATTTAGAAAAGTAAACTTAAAATTACTTTATTTTTACATTTTTCAAGAGCTGGGCTAAAGAAGAACCCTTGTCTGAAAGGCTTAGAAAGAAACACAAACAGCTTTCATTATCTTGGTCTAATGACAGCCTAATATATCTATATATCTATATCTGTCTATCTATCTATCTCTATCTATCTCTATCTATCTCTATCTATCTATCTATCATCTATCTATCTATCTATCATCTATCTATCTATCTATCTATCTATCTATCTATCTATCTAATCATCATCTATCTATATTGGGGGGGGGGCTACACAAAAAACCCCTTGGACTGAACTTGGTGAGGCAGTGCCTCATGTGTCCTCCACTGGTATAGCTATGGGAGGGAAGGTTTCCTGTATTTTCAGAAATTGTTTCTGTCCCCAGCTATTCTATCATCACACCAAGTGCAAAATATATATTCCTGGTGTTAGGCAGTAGCACTTCCAGGATTATTAAGATTCTGGCTTTAAAATGTTGGATCAATTTTATATTTTTTAAATACATTGTGAGTCACATTGGAAGGGGGAGAGCTAATCCCATAGAAAGTGACCTGCAAATACTGATATAATAAAAATTTAAAAGGATCCTCCCCCCCCCCCAAGGCTTCAATTATCTATTTTAATGGAAGTGTCTGCTTTTAATGATGCTTCTTCCTGTTGTTTTATCCGACTGGTTGTTTCAAATCTTATTACAGTGGTGCCTCGCAAGACGAAATTAATCCGTTCCGCGAGTCTCTTCATCTAGCGGTTTTTTCGTCTTGCGAAGCAAGCCCATTGACGGCTTAGCAGATTAGCGCTATTAGCGGCTTAGCTGCTTTTAGCGGCTTTTAGCGGCTTAGCGGCTTAGCGGATCAGCTGATAAGCGGCTTAGCGGCTTAGAAAAAGGGGGGGGAAGGGAAAAAAAGCGCAGGAACTCGCAAGACATTTTCGTCTTGCAAAGCAAGCCCATAGGGATATTTGTTTTGCGAAGCGCCTCCAAAACGGAAAACCCTTTCGTCTAGCGGGTTTTCAGTCTTGCGAGGCGTTCGTCTTGCGGGGCACCACTGTACTTGGCTTATTATTTTGATACCCTGTATGCTATTTTATTTTTTAACGTCTACAGAGGCCTTTCTTTGACTGGCATGTAAGATATAAGTTAATTAACTAATAATAGTTAAATCAATCACTGCTTGTCCTTTTGGCTAAGATCAACTAATAATGGTTAAATCCATCTTGTTTTGCAGGTTGTGTGATGACACCACCTCTGACATGTTATTTAAAGAAAATCCAGGTCTGTCGCCGCACTCAAATTTTGGCACAGCAAAATCCAGATTAGCTAGCAACATAGCTTGGCAAAGCTGCTGACAGTGGAAGCAAAGAAGGAAAATGGTGCCAGGAAGAATCAAGCAACCATCAGAAGAACAAAAAGGCGCCAGGCGGCACTGAAAGAATGTCAGCCTTTCGGTAAGTCATGTTGAATGTGCTACTTTTGATGCAAATATCAAAACTAGAGCATTTTGTGCAGCTTTCATTTTCAGCCTCAGGGCTCCATTCCCTACTGGGCAATGTGCCATGTGGAAGTGGTGGATGGAGCCAAAAGTGGATGGGGCAGGGGATATAAGATTTTAATCTTGTACAGGAGACTAGTGCCTGCACACAAATATCCCTCTCTAATCTCCAGCCTGGCAAAAGTCATCATCAGCGTTCAAGGACACATTCCAGCTAAGCCAAAACATGTACGGCCAGTGTGAAGCAAGGTCCTGGTGAGGGATGTGCCCAAGGGTTGGACAGAGAGATCTGGAGGGCCACGTTTGGTCCCTGGTCGTGAATAATAATTAATAATAATAATAATAATAATAATAATAATAATATATTATTTATACCCCGCCCATCTGGCTGAGTTTCCCCAGCCACTCTGGGCGGCTTCCAATCAAGTGTTAAAAACGATACAGCATTAAATATTAAAAACTTCCCTAAACAGGGCTGCCTTCAGATGTCTTTTAAAGAGAAGATAGCTGCTTATTTCCTTCACATCTGAAGGGAGGGTGTTCCACAGGGCGGGCGCCACTGCCGAGAAGGCCCTCTGTCTGGTTCCCTGTAACCTCACTTCTTGCAATGAGGGAACCACCAGAAGGCCCTCAGTGCAGGACCTCAGTATCTGGGCTGAACGATGGGGTGGAGACACTCCTTCAGGTATACAGGACTGAGGCCGTTTAGGCCTCACCCCATCATTTCCATATTTTGCATTGTTTATGTTATGATAATATCTGTGTTATGGGAGGTACATTTTAAATGCAGGGTCTGCTAGGTTCAGGTGCTATTTTCTTCAATGGCAAAGAAAGTTTTACATTTCATTTTGAAAACAGAGTAGGAAATTCTATTAAAGTGCAAAAAGAATCCAGCCATTGCTAATGAACATTTTCGCAAAACAAAAGATAAACTTTTTCCACATCTCATTTGATTTGTACTATTGCCTTTGCACTCTTGAGTGCACAAAGACAGCAGCTTTTACCTGCCAACCAAATAATTTAAATGGCATAAACGTTAATCATCAAAACAAACACACACTATTAACTGCTTGAGGGAGTATCTTAAATGAGTGAGATGGTGAAGAAAACAACAGCATTTGCTGCTACTGAACTTGCAAATCCTCTGGGGTTTCATCAGAAGCCTGTATGCATGTTTCCGACTGCAGTATCTGACGTATTACATGCAGGCAGAGGACTGGAAGAAAAAGGGGAAACACCCTATTTTGTTCTCTGTTCTTCATTCCCCTTTAGTTCTCAGTGGAATATTCATGGCTTATAATTCCTAACTCAGTTATAACATGCACATATGGATGATTAATAGGAATCAGTGACACTGTAATGCTAGTATTTAATTAAACTTCCAATGTAGCTTCTCTTGGGAAGACTATAACGAAGGGCCATATCTCACAGATAGAGCCTATGCATGGCAGGCAGAAGGTCCCAGGTTCCATCCGTGATATCTCCAGCCCCCAAAAAATTAGGAAAATAAAATTAAAAGAGGTATAGTGTCAGGTGATGATAAAGACCTGTGCTGGGAAGCTACTGCCAATCATAAGAATATAATATAAGAAGTACCTGCTGGATCAGGCCAATGGTCCAACTAGTCCAGCATCCTATCCTCACTTTGGTCAACAATATGTCTGTGAGGACCTGCAAGCAGGACCTGAACACAAAGCATTCACCCATTCACTGTGGCTTCCAGCAACTGCTATCAAGAAGGGTTACTGCCTTCAACCATAGTCATCATGGCTAATTTGTTGTTGTTGTTTAGTCGTTTAGTCGTGTCTGACTCTTCGTGACCCCATGGACCAGAGCACGCCAGGTACTCCTGTCTTCCACTGCCTCCCGCAGTTTGGTCAAACTCATGCTGGTAGCTTCGAGAACACTGTCCAACCATCTCGTCCTCTGTCATCCCCTTCTCCTTGTGCCCTCTATCTTTCCCAACATCAGGGTCTTTTCCAGAACTCTTCTCTTCTCATGAGGTGGCCAAAGTATTGGAGCCTCAGCTTCAGGATCTGTCCTTCCTGTGAGCACTCAGGGCTGATTTCCTTCAGAATGGATAGGTTTGATCTTCTTGCAGTCCATGGGACTCTCAAGAGTCTCCTCCAGCACCATAATTCAAAAGAATGAATTCTTCGGCGATCAGCCTTCTTTATGGTCCAGCTCTCACTTCCATACATCACTACTGGGAAAACCATAGCTTTAACTATACGGACCTTTGTTGGCAAGGTGATGTCTCTGCTTTTTAAGATGCTGTCTAGGTTTGCCATCTGCAGTGATCATCATGGCTAATAGGCAATATCAACTTTCCAGGTAACGAGATACTTATATGCCATAGGAAACACTGAGGAAATATACAGACAGAAACCAGGATCGTTAACCAAGTCAATACAGCTTCACATTTCATGTTCAGGTGGATGAAGGTGTTCTCCCTGAAATCAAAACCAGTTTGCTGTGTATCTCTAGCTTCAGCTGTACCTTCATGCATGTTTATCTGACCCAGGATGTCTTTTTCAATTTCAACCTGTTATTCTAGCCCTGAAGTCAGTGTTGATGCTGGTTTTTACTTCCAAATAAACCACCAAATCAAAGAAGCTTACTAATGGGTAGTTTGTGATCACTGATTAATTTCAGTCAACAAACCTGCTGTCAAAACACATTAAAGTTGAGTTCAGCTATTTTTAGAAGAAGGGTTGGGCCAATAAAATAGGGGTGAAGGTCAATAATTACATAGGGAGTACACTGAAAGTGATAACCGGCAATATTTTCACATGGCAAAGATGAAGGGAAACTGTTGATTCATCTGCAGCGCTGCCTCTAGAAAGGATATTGATTCACCTGCCAGCTGAATGCCTTTGATATAAGGTGAATGCTTGGCTTTTGCATCTGTAGCCCTAAGCACTTTGATGAGTATGATTCAGTGTTATGGCTTTGGAGGCATCACAGCTAGGTTTGGTTCTACTGTTTTCATTCTCTCACAGTGAAAGCAGGGACACGGCCATGACCGAGGGAAGGAAGCAGTCTGTGGAGCAGTTTTCCAACAATCTGACACATTTAAGGACCATTCCAATGTTACTTTTTGTGGCTTGGGAACTCTACAACTTGACTTCTGCCTGTTGTAGGAACTGAATAGGAGTGGAAATCCATGGTCACACACTGAGGAATCGTGCTGTAGCTTCTTCCTCTGCGAACATGGGAATTACCCTAAATATCACCTTGAAAAATGCATGCAGAAACAAAATCCAGTTGAAAAACAGGTTCGGGGATGACAGTATAAATGTCGCCCCTTTGTAATGTCGGGAAGAAATCACTATGCAGTCAAATGCCATCACATTTTGAGTTTCCTTCAAAGGGGTGGAGAAACTCACAGTATAGTGATGGGATCACATCACACAGCTAAATTACCAGGTGTTACAAGTAAAGGGGGAGAACAAATCACAGAACAGGTATTTTCAATAGCAGCATCTTGCCTGTTAGAACATTGCAGGCTCACCCTCCAATTAAGCAGACTGCAATCCCCCTTCGTCTCCAACACCTTACCCTGGCCCTCATGCCAAAATAGGACATTCACACCTCTAATATAAAATATTTATCCCATACATTTGCCACATTCATTGTGGCTGATTATTTTTAAACTGTTTTTTGACCCAGACAAACAAGTCAATCCAAAATAAGAGAACTATCCAGAGCGGATGCCATTTCCCCAATTATTATTCCAAGGGGCTTCTTCTCATCTGACACCAGAAATGGACAAATGCAATTAAATGTGCTGAAAGTCAGGGTGATAATCTTACATAATACCCAATTTGTTGTTGCTTAGGTCTAGGGTAGAAGGATTAGTAACATGAGTGACATTTCACTGTTTTGAACCACAGGCTTCTGCTTGACAAAGGTGCTTTCCTCCTGCTACATATCACACCAGAACACATTTGCGCTGCTCTGTAATGTGTTGAAAACATCAACATTTTTGCTCCGATAATGTAGTAACATACTGGTAGCAGCATGATGGAAGACCCACTTTGTCACATGCTTCAGTATCCTTGTGCCCTATTTTTATAGAATGAGAAACATTTCCAATTATTTAATGTTATATTAACTTCCCGTTTGCCTCATCCAGCTTTGATTTATTGTACAGCTTCTTGCCAGAACTGCTGATTCCCTATAAATCACTGCATGCAAATCAATAAAATGAAATCAAACAAATCAAGGGACCAAACAATATTTCATTACCTCCATTTTTACTGTTTCATATAAACTTAATTAAAGTTTCAGATTAATTAAATTTAGTTGTCATCCGCACTGCTGCATATAAACGACTTAGCTTCTATTTCTTCTGTGGCACTCTGTGGTGGGGGGAATAGCAAAGCAGCGCTGGCAATTCTGCAAAAGAATGCTTAGTAATTTCTCTTCTGCTTTGGCCTCTTGAAGATAATTGACAGCAAGCTTGGAGCTCGACATCTCCACAGCTCCACAGCACAAGTTCTGCTACTGGCTACTTATGTACATACCATATATCTCACCTGTGCATTTTCTCTGGTCTAAAAAAAAAGTAAATTTTGTGTGGGCATATGAATGGCAGATTAAACAACATGTTATATGCACGAATGTCCGAGGTTCGTTGTCATGCTCTTCCATACTCTATTCTGCATACCTAGGTTTGTAAGTTCTGGCCTATTTTATTCCTCATAGGGAAGGAATATTCCCTACATATGATTTGTAGCAATCATTGATCTGTTATGTCAAGGACAGCTGCCACTGAATACAAGATACTAGAATTTCAGTGCGGAACATTTGGTGTATCTCTCACCACCTGACTGATTGCCATCTCTTGGAGAAAGGAACATTTCTGCAGATCCATTTGACTCTTGCCCGGAATATATTTTTATTTCTAATGTTCCTTATGCAAGACAAGGCTTGAATGCTGGCTTGGCTTTATGCCATTTTGCTGCTTTGTTGTTTCTCTAGAAGTGTGTAGAGGTTGGTGGTTGGATGGACCCACCTTCTTCTGGGCTCCTCAAACTCTGCAAGATGCAAAGACTTGCAACACTTGGAGGGGCATTTAGAAAAAACCAGATGGAATCCAGCAGATCTACCAAGGAAGGATTGAATACACCCCCAACTGACTTTTGGAGCAAATTTATTCTGACAAATCAGGAGGAAGAAAAGTTGATCTCTTCCACCACCCCATTGCATTTGTTGTTGTTATTACATATCTTTCAACGTGTAGGTACCTTACAACTATCACTTAATCATCCTCACACTGAACGATGAAAACATGATTACGGTATTTCCGTTTTACAGAAGGCTGGAAATATTGCTTTTGCTGAGTGGTCTGGTTGACACCTAATGCTACAACCCAATACACTGTTACTTGGAAGTAAATCTCATTGACCTCAATAGGACTTACAGCTAGTGCATTTTACAGGGGGTACTCAAGGGTACGCAGTACCAGCGCCTATTTTTTTTGTTGGTGTTAAAATGTGTGGCACTTACTGTAACAACTTCACGGTGAGTACCGGCACCTATTTTTCTAGAAACCAAGCACTGCTTACACTCGAATAGCAAGGCATAGGATTGTGCAGTACATTAGCTGAAGAAGCAACTTCATGGCTACCAACTAGGGCTGGTATATGGATGGCTTTGCCCTTCTTCTACTGTTGAAGCCAGTATGCCTTAATACCATACACTCAGATCCTGGCTTGCAGGTTTCCCATACACAATTGGATGCCCATTGTGAGAAAAGGATGCTGGATTAGAAGGTTCTCTGGCCTCATCCACATCAGGGCTCTTAGGTTCTTGATGCAATTGCTACCACTCTCAGCACCACCTGTGTTTCACCCCACATTATTCGGAAGGGTCCCATGACCTCCTCACTGCTGGAGAAGCTTCTTGGTAGTGCAGGTATCTGCTGTGGGGAGAAGGGGACAGCAAACTTTCCTTCCATGGTCTTCCTTAAGTTAACCCCTATCCTAAAAATACAATCCTATACACACTTACCTGGGACTAAGTCCCATTGAACTCAACAGGGCTTACTGCGGACTAGATTCATATAGGATTTCATTTTTAGTATCCAAATCAAAGCCATTTTGATGGCCATTTACAAGAGCTTATTGAAACGTTTTGCACACAACTTCTTAGACTATCTGATTTTGAGCTGGTTTGTCATTTGAAGTTGAGCTGCACGCCTGTTCGCAGTTAAAACGCTTAACTCCACCTGACTGCTATCCATCTTCTCAATTGGAGTCTTACAACTTAAAACACTTTCTATTGTGAGGCAAGAGGGGGAATGGCCGGATACATTGGAAGCCATAATGGAAAAGATAAGTGAACTCAAGCATCCACATATTTGGATAGGAGAGGCTAAGGCGAGAGAAAGCCTTTGTATACAATTTCCTTACCAAGAAAAACCCCCAGTCCTTTCGACATTATGTGGTTAAGCTTTCTGGGGAGTTCTATAAAAATAAAATGATGCAATTTGAAAGCAGGCAAATATTCTCAACTTCCCCAGGAACAGTACATTTGCTATGCTTAGCTATTTTGGTCGATCTAATTTGGTTCTGTAAATGCAAGGAAGCTGTTCAAATACTACCACCATTTGCCTACAATTCTCCGCATTTAGTGCTATTTGTTTTATCCTTAAATTCTTCTAGCTTTGAAGTTGCCCTATATGTGCATGCAAATGTACACTTCAGGAAGCAAACACGGTAGCTGTCTATCAATGTAAATCTGAAAACGAGGGTCTTGAAGAGTGGAATTCTCCCCCTCATTTGAGTTTAATGCACACTTACCATACATTATTTTTAAAAATGTTGACATTCCGATTGACATTACTTTCATCATTTCCTGCCCCCAATGCATCCTTGCTTACAATTAAAAAGTACAAGTTTATAATGCTAAATAATTTATTCCCTCATCTCTCCATCCTTCTCTCTCTTGCCTTTATCCTTTACTTCCCATCTTGCCGATACGCCTATAGAGAAGAAAATGTTGCATTAATGCCCACTCTACCTCTGTGCTCTTGTTTGCTACTGCTTTGGGGCACCATCTTTCCTTTCCTTTTTCTGCTGCCACCTCTTTCCATACCAAACACATTTAATATCTCTCCTTGATGCATTAGGAAATTCATTACTGCCACACAGACCTGCCAAGATGCATCTTTTAATGCAGATAAATACGTGCAACCCCCCCCCCCCAGGTTAGTACTGATTGCATGTTATCTAGCTGTGCACAACTACAGCTGGATTGGAGTAATGACATACAGCGGTGTTGTAATTGTCGCTGGGCTGATATATCACCAACGCGCCCCCCCAAAAAAGAAAAAGAAAAAGCGTGAGATGGTAGTGGGTTGTGTGGTGTAAAATGTTCCTCCAGGCTCATTGTACTTGTTTTCCATTTCTTTTGGAGTCTTGATGATCCACCTCTCTGCTACACAAGTTTGCCTCAATGTGAAGGAATGCTTACTAGTTTCTTTTTTTTTTTCATATAATATTTTATTAAATTTTACAAATGAAAAACAATACAAAAAAATACATATCAAACATACAACAGACATCAAAACATCAACAAATACAGACAATTAAAACACAGCAAAAAAGAGAAAATATAACAGAAGCAAAAAGATTAAAGATTTAACAAAAAAAGAAAAAGAACCTCTTTTCAAATTCTTATCATTCATAAACATATTTTCCTGACTTCCACCCACCTTCCTTTCTTGTATTCCACTTTAAAATTGATTAGCAAGTTCATTCTTATTAGTTTTATCCTTAAATAATTTCCCTCACTTATTGTACTTTCCAGATTTTCATCCAATATCTATCCCTTCTTTCATACTCTTATTTACTTTGTTTACTAGAACCCCTTCATTTCATTTCAATGTCATCAACATTCAAAAAGGTTTTAAACTTCTTCCAATCTTCTTCTACCCGCTCTTCTCCTTGATCTCGTATTCTGCCGGTCATTTCTGCCATTTCCATGTAGTCCATTACTTGCATCTGCCATTCTTCCAAGGTGGGTAGTTCTTGTGTCTTCCAATGCTTTGCAATAAGTATTCTTGCTGCTGCTGTAGCGTACATAAAAAAAGTCCTATCCTTCTTTGGCACCAATTGGCCGACCATGCCCAGGAGAAAGGCCTCTGGTTTCTTCAGGAAGGTATACTTAAATACCTTTTTCATTTCATTGTAGATCATCTCCCAGAAAGCCTTAATCCTTGGGCACGTCCACCAGAGGTGAAAGAATGTACCCTCAGTTTCTTTACATTTCCAGCATTTATTATCGGGCGAATGATAAATTTTAGCAAGCTTGACTGGGGTCATGTACCATCTGTACATCATTTTCATAATATTCTCTCTTAAGGCATTGCATGCCGTAAATTTAATTCCAGTGGTCCATAACTGTTCCCAGTCAGCAAACATAATATTATGTCCCACATCTTGTGCCCATTTTATCATGCTTACTAGTTTCCATAATGCTTACTAGTTTCCAGCCAGGGCCTAGGGCTGCAGATTGCTCATGTGATACAGGGCTATACTCCGGACTCAGCACGGGAAAGGAGAACATGTCCTAGGCAACACCTTTAACACCTTTCCTTCTTCCTGCTCTGTGCCATAGGCAAACTTTGCCTAGTTGCCATAGGCAAACTTCTCTACTGCATCCCACCTGCCAAATGCAGCTTGGTCAACAAGGGGACGCGGGTGGCACTGTGGGTTAAACCACAGAGCCTAGGACTTGCCAATCAGTAGGTCAGCGGTTCGAATCCCCACGACGGGGTGAGCTCTCATTGCTCAGTTCCTGCTCCTGCTCCAACCTAGCAGTTCAAAAGCACGTCAAAGTACGGGACTTCCGGGTTGGCGCCATCGCCGAATGGCGGACTCCCTCCGAGCTCCGGAGGGAGTCGGCTGGGTAGGGGTCGGGTCCTGCCGTGCCGGCGACGCGGGGACCCTCAAAAACCATGGGTGGAGATGCCCATGGACTTGGTGACTTGGCGGGCACCGTTTGCGCCCCCCCAACCCGCGAAGGAGCCTTTTTAAAGGCTGCGGAGCGGGTGACGGGGGGGTGTGGTGCTGTGAGTCCAATGCTTCCCCTGCCCAGCGAAGCCGCATGCCATTCGGCGGAGAGCAACGACTTCTTCTTTGAAAATTTCGGATTTGGACTAAAAGGAACAACCCGTGAGTAAATTGATTGGACTTAAAAGGGAAATTTGATCTTTGAATTTGGAGCGAGCGGGGGGAGTGCAAAAAGGAAGTCCGCCCCCCCTGTTGTAGATGGCTCAACGCAAGGATTTGACAACTAAGATCGAGAGATGAACTTGTTTACCTGAAAAAAAATTTTAACTTCACGAAGGGAAATTACAATAATTGTGCTGGAGGAGAAGACTGATTTGTGGGAACTAAAATGCAACCCCCCCGGGAACCGGGAACGATCCACTATGAGAGACGGGTGAAGAGACACAGAAACTTTGACAGCTGTCAAAGTAGCTGTCAAAGCAGGAAAATAAAAGAGAACTTTGTTACGATGGCTTTGCTGGTTAGATTTGTTACAATTTGGACATAAATTATTGGAAATAAAGGCAACAAGTTATTTGACTTTTGGGTCTGATTTTGAAAGAAATTAAGTTACCATATTCCCTCTAGAGGGAGGCTGGGACATTGCAACAGTAGCAGCAAGTGGAAAAATACTATGAATTTGAGCAGGATCTGTTATCTCTTGGGAAAGCTGCAAAAACGAAGCATTATTTTGTCTACAGAGGTTTCTATACTAAAGGAGACAATGGATTTATCTATTGAAGAAAGGAAGGGACTTGACGCAAGTTATGTTCCTGAATAACAAAAGCCTCTGTGGAGAACAAGAAGTTTCTGAATTAGAAGGTTTCTGCAGCAGAAAAGGAAAAAGCAACCTGAGGAATAAGAGCTGGACCAAATTTGAAGCCGGAGTATTTGGAACATCCAGACTTTAAAAGGACCAAGAAATAGAATTTAAGTTAGACTCTTAAACATAGAGGTCTGGATGGAAGAACAATGACTTTTTCTGAGAGTTTTTTCGAGATTGGACTTTCTGAAATTAAAAGCTATCAAAAGACGGCAAAGTGGAGTTGAGATATAGTCCAGGAAAGATGCCACTGGCAGTCCAGGAAAGATGCCACTGAAACCAAGTGTAAATCATATTTGTTTTTTCTTTCTTTCTTGCTATCTTTCCTTTTTATTCTGGAAAATTTTTAATAAATATTATTAAAAAAAAAAAACAAAAGCACGTCAAAGTACAAGTAGATAAATAGGTACTGCTCCGGCGGGAAGGTAAACGGCATTTCCGTGCGCTGCTCTGGTTCATCTGAAGCGGCTTTGTCATGCTGGCCACATGACCCGGAAGCTGTACGCCGGCTCCCTCGGCCAATAAAGCGAGATGAGCACCGCAACCCCAGAGTCGGTCACGACTGGACCTAATGGTCAGGGGTCCCTTTACCTTTTACAACAAGAGTTTCAGTAGCTGTCTATTTTAGAAGGCCGCATTAAGGCTTCAGCCCCCTAATCAAAATACACACCAGATATATAAAATTGCTTCTTACTGGCATTGATCCAACAAACATCTTTTCTGTTTTTTGTAAAGTCTCCCCCTCCAAAAATGCCCCACTTCCAGCTAAGTCATACTGGTATGGCACATGGAAGTAGAGGAGGAAACCTGTGTCTCTGTCTGCCATTGATACCTAAACATGAGAGATAGTTTAAGCCCTGCTGATGTTAATGCGTGGATTATGTATATGCTTTCAAAAAGTTGATACTTCTGTTACATCTACTTGTCTGTTGACTTTATTGGTATTTTTTTAAATGAATGTTTTATATTTTATGTATAAACCACTTAGAAGTTTCTTTAAATTATTAAGTAGAATATAGATTTTGCTAAAAGAAATAAGTTCCCCACTAAATGAGAGAGACTTGAAACTGCTCACCTTTGACTATGGCATGCCCACAGGTTTTTATTTTTTATAGAAGCTGGGGCGGAAAAATACAGCCTTGAAATATTACAGAGGTTGTATGATATTTTGTGTTCGAGACAGGGGGAAACAGCTGTCAGTGGAAAAAGACATCAGCAGGAGATGTTTACCAAAGAGATAATGGAGCTGAAACTGACAGAAGCTTAAGGATGAGCAGCGTCTTTTAAAAGTCTACCTGTTTCATCTTCCCCTGATCCCTCTGTGTGAAAGAAAGTCCTTCAAAGGCATACTAATCCCTTAAGTAAGTGAGCTCTTGCACTTAAAAAAATGGGGAGAAGCCAGCAAGTATGGTACAAGGGAATGATGCTTTGATGGGCATTGGTGGAAAGTGACATATTCCTACAATCCCTCATCTAAAGTGGTCTCACTGAAGCCACTGAGAGTAGATTTACTGGGATTTCGGGTCATGCATTCATTTTCTCAGTCCAGTAGGTTAAGTTTCAGCAACAGCTAAATGAACTGGGGGAGGATGGAAGGAGAGAGCTGGTTTCATGAGTTGCTTGTTTGATTAAGTAATGATATTAAATCCAGTTGTTAAAAGCCTGTGTGGTGTATGAAAGCAGACGTTTGCCAGAGTTCTTGCAAATGGATTAGGTAGTCAAATAGGATGTACGGGACGGTGTGTGTGTGCGCGCACACATGCACACACACTCCTATGTTGTGGACTTAACCATCTTCTTACGCATGGTTATCTTTTTTTAAAAAAACCGCCTTCCCCATTGGTTCCAGTGGGGGGTAAGGTTAGAAATATATAAACATGGGGTTAGGGGGGAACTCCCCTAAACCCTAGAAATTGATAGATGGTAGGATTTTGGTTATTTGGGATATGAAGGGGGAAATACCAGCTGCAGAGGAATTCCTGAGTTAGCCTATGCAAAACCAACCTGGCCAAGCTAGGGCCATTAAGAAACAATACAAGGCCATTAGGGCTATTGGCAGTGCAAGAGAACAGTGCTTCCCACCTGCCCTGAGGTGTGAACAGAGACTGAGGGGTTGGAAGGTTGCCAGAGTAACTGGGTGTGATGTCACTGGAAGAAGTTGGGGCCTTTGGCGCAAGGCTTGGAATACGAGAAAAAAGACAGAGATCCATCTTGGGCAGGCTAGCTGAAGGCAGACTGGGAGAGATGCTTTGGACTCCAGTTCTGCACTGCTGGGGGCAACAATCCTCTCTTGAGATAACCATGCTGTAAGATCTGAACTCCCTTCATCTAAACTTAGGTGTAAATATGTGAATAAATCACATTTATTAAAACTATGACAGCCTCTGTGTGGCTTGGCAGGGATTTGGATGGTCAGCAACAATAGGAAGCTGCCTTGTCCCAAGTCAGACCATTGGTCCTTCACAGAGTCAGACAAGAGCCTTTCCCAGAGGCACCGTGATGGAACCTGGAACCTTTTACATGTGCTCTGCCACTGAGCTATGGCCCTTCTTCATATGGCTTCAGGTTGCCATGAGGTGTAGGCCTTTTGTCTCGTAGATCCAAAGCTGCCCCACCATGTGTTTTCCACCACTACCCTGGGGGTAGCTATTTATTTTGTATCGTAGATCCAAAGCTGCCCCACTGTGTGTTTTCCACCACTACCCTGGGGGTAGCTATTTATTTATTAATACTATTTTATGTGACTTGATATACATGATACCTAAGCAGTTTACATAAGATGTTAAAACCAAAATACAAATACTTATCACCAAAATAAAACAGTTAGCACACATCAATTAAAAAAAACATGTTAGGAGGTCTTCATTAAAAAGGGTGCATTTCCAAGGCACATTTAAAAGTAGCATTTTAAAATGCTCTCAGATGAATCCTGGGACTGTATGTCAAACACCACAACATCCTTCTGAGATGGGTTGACCAGAACGCTAGGTGGTATTCCAAAGAATTATGATACTGGTTTTCTTGTTTTCAATCTCTAGCATGCAATTTATCTTTTCCATTGCCACCACACACTGAGTTAATGCTTTTCACTTACCTGTATCCATCACCACCCTATGATTTCTTTCTTGGTTGCTGACTGCATGTTCAGATCCCATCTGTTTATGTGTGAATTTAGGATTTATTTATTTATTTTGCGCCACTGTGAATCATGTTTCAGTACTTCTACCCTGAACCACTTTTACAAGTGATGATTTTACACTTTCACACTGAACCTCATTTGTCATTTTGTTGCCTGTTGCCCAGTTTTAAGAAATGCTTTTGGGGCCCTTCGGTGTCCAATACCAGACAACATATTAATAAGTTTAGCAGCATTCGCCTCAATACTCAGAAGTAGTTTAAACTGCACGTTATGCCTGATAATACATGGTAGTTATGATTCCCAGCACCCTTAAGAAGCTACAGTTCCCAGGATTCAGTGGAGGAACGTGTGTGCTTTAAATGCACTTCAAGTGTATGTTGTGGATGCGAGCCTTGTCAGCTAGGGTTCCTGTCCCCATGGAAAGTGTGTGTGTGTGTGTGTACATGTGCTGCACATATTTTGAGAGCATGAGGTTTCAACACACAATGAAGCAGTTATATGAGATCATGACCACGCGTGTGTTTGGCATGCATTTTTACTACATGGAGTGGTATCAAGGATGAAATTTCACTTAGTCTGAAGACAGACAGATATCAGGATGACAGCACACAGGGATGGAGATTTATTCCTTTCCAGCCATGACTCCCACCAGCCACACAGCTTAATAAAAAAAAGTTCCCATCGGCACTTAAATCCCATCAATTAAAGAAAAACAAGAGGCATTGCCACATCATCTGCATTAACCTTGACGAGTTACCCATTAGAACACTTCATTTATATTGTCCAACAGCAGAGAGGAGTTAGAATAACTATCCTTCACAGTTTCTAAATGGGTAACAACTGTTTCCTTCTCTGATATATATATATTTAAACAAAGAAATCATTTTAAACTGTACACTGGCTCTAAGGCTAAAAACAGCTGGATGTTCAAGGCCCATTTCCCTGACTATAGAATTTTGAGATTAAGAAGAAACTTCTTGAAATTGTTTGTCCACCACTCAATTGCAAGGAAACATCTCAGCAGTTTATAAAGCTATAGAATCAAACTTTAAAATTCTTGATAATTTCACCAGTTTAAAACAGGTGTCCGTAAAGAAAGTATAGTATCATATACGGTCACCGTTGTGTAAAAGCCATTGTGACAACAGCTTGACACAGCATTGATAGTGCCCAGAAATGACAGAAGTGAAAAAAAGCACTTGGTGAGCTTGGACTGGCATGAGAAATGTCAAACACGCGCACTGAAGGATTTGACATCTTTGTCAGGAATATTAATGGCTTCTAAGAGAGGGGAAAGCACTTTAGCCAAAAAGAGCCCGAGTCACTCTAAGATGAAAAGCAAAGTCATAACCTTCAATCGCAGCTGATTTTTTTGTCTATTCAAAGATAGATAGTGCCTGAGTTTTCCTGTGCAGCTCTCCAGGTCCAGACTCTGTTATTTTAATCTCAATTCATTTTATCTCTATCATGTATTATCAGGTGCTATTTAAAAAGTGGGTGTGGGTGTGCGGACTTTGTTGATATCCGTCAAACCATACCAATACACACTTAATAAGAAAAACTTCTGTGGCAAAAAATGTGGTGGCAGAGGGAGATCTCAGGGTCTGGAACAGCCCTAACTGTTTCCCCACAAAAATATTCACCACCCACCAATATCACCACCTCTCCTTGGTTTCCCCTTGAAAGTCAAGTCCACAACTTCACCACTGTAGGTTAGAGATGGCAGATTCTGCCAGGTGCCCAGTTGCAGCCTCAAATCTTACGTCTTACGCTACTTTGCAAGAGAAACTTGCTGTAGAGTCTAAGGGGTGTGGGTGTGCATGCACACATTCTACTAACAACGGCCGTGGCTATGCATGAAGCAGTTAGTATTCCAAGAAGCAAATTTTAGACCAAATGTTTAAGTAAGACACTTGCTGGAGCTAGCTGTACATTAGCACTCCCACCACTATTCTAGTAACTAACCAGGAGTGGAGGTGAGGAAAAACACCAGCCGACATGTAGAATCAGAATGGCACTGCGTAGCTGGGATACAGCTCAACCATCTCATTATTAGGTATGTCAGTCCCAATAGGTAAGAATTCCCAGTCAACAAAGATGTTATTTGCAATTCAACACACTTTGAGCTGTGTGTGCCATCATTGTATGCAGCCTTTAACCTAAGAACATTGATGGCTTTGTAGTTAAAATTAAGCCAAAATTTGGTCGTTTTAAATGAGAGTGGGAGTAGCAATCTGACCCCAATGCACACAGTTCCCTTTCCTTAAATGTGGCTCCAGGTTATTCTTCTGCAAAAGGGCATGTCTTCAGTTATCAGACAACAAACCAAATATGGGTTTACTGAAAAATAAAACTAAACACAAAAAAGAGTATTCCAGTTGTATAAAACAATAAAAGAAAACAGGAACCCACAAATCAAAGAATGCATAAATTTGATTTTATTTGTATATAATAATTTTTTTTTTTTTTTATAATAATTTTTATTAATTTTCCACACAGATAATAAACAGCAATATAACACAATATAACTTCATACTCATCGGTTCATAACCTTTTTTCTTTGACTTCCCCATACCTCCCCATCCCTGCATCCTTGTTTAATAATTCTTTAGCAACCCTTAAGTCCATTGTCTTAATTCCTTTTCGTAAATATTTCTTAAGTTTTTTTTTTTTTGTTTACTGCTGCAATTCTTTACTTCTTACCCCCTGACATCTTAACATTCCTCAATTTTACAATTATTTTTAAGATATATTTTGAAATTCTTCCAGTCCTCTTCCACTGTCTCTTTCCCCTGGTCCCGGATTCTGCCCGTCATCTCAGCCAGTCCCATAAAATCAATCACCTTTGTTTGCCATTCTTCCAGAGTAGGTAATTCTTGCGTCTTCCAATACTTTGCCAGTAGGATTCTTGCTGCTGTAGTGGCATACATAAAGAAAGTCCTATCCTTTCTTAACACCACTTGGCCCACCATACCCAAAAGGAAGGCCTCTGGTTTCTTAGGAAAAGTCCACTTAAGGACCTTCTTAATTTCATTATAGATCATTTCCCAGAAAGCTTTAACCTTTGGGCAGGTCCACCAAAGGTGGTAGAAAGTGCCTTCAGTCTCATTACATTTCCAACACTTATTATTAGGCAAATGATAAATCTTTGCTAGCTTGACTGGGGTCATGTACCACCGGTAGATCATTTTCATAATATTTTCTTTTAAAGCATTACATGCAGTAAATTTAATACCGGTGGTCCATAATTGTTCCCAGTCAGCAAACATGATATCATGACCTATATCTTGTGCCCATTTGATCATAGCTGATTTCACCGTTTCATCCTGTGTATTCCATTTTAACAGCAAGTTATACATTCTTGATAAATTCTTAGTATTGGGTTCCAACAATTCTGTCTCTAATTTTGACTTCTCTTTCTGAAATCCTATTTTCCTGTCCTGTTTAAACGTCTCATTTATCTGATAGTAATGCAACCAATCTCGAACCTTAGGTTTTAGTTTCTCATAACTCTGAAGTTTCACCCTTTCACCATCGTATTCTATGATCTCATGATATTTTGGCCATTTAGAATCCATATTAAGCTTTTTTACTTCCCTAGCTTCCATTGGTGACACCCACCTAGGGGTTTTACTTTCCAACAAATCTTTGTATCTAATCCAAACGTTGTACAATGCTTTCCTTACAATATGGTTTTTAAAACTTTTATACACCTTTACCTTGTCATACCATAAATATGCATGCCAACCAAAACTATTGTCATACCCTTCCAGATCCAAAATGTCAGTATTCTCAAGAAGTAGCCAGTGTTTCAACCAGCAGAAGGCTGCTGATTCATAATAAAGTCTTAAGTCCGGCAGGGCAAACCCCCCTCTATCCTTTGCATCAGTTAAAATCTTAAATTTAATTCTGGGCTTTTTGCCCTGCCAGACAAATTTTGATATATCTTTCTGCCACTTCTTGAAACAGTCCATCTTGTCCACAATCTGCAACGTCTGGAATAAAAACAGCATTCTAGGCAATACATTCATCTTAATAGTAGCGATTCGGCCTAACAAGGAAAGTTTCAGCCTTGACCATATTTCCAGATCCTTTTTAACTTCTGACCAACATTTTTCATAATTATCCTTAAATAAGTTCACATTCTTGGATGTTAAGTTTACCCCCAGGTATTTTACCCTTTTTGTAATTTCCAAACCTGTTTCATTCTGAAAACTCTCTCTTTCTTCCATTGTTAAATTTTTTTCCAACACTTTCGTTTTTTGTCTATTCAACTTAAAACCTGCTACTCGACCAAATGTTTCAATTAGTTCTAATACTCTTTTAGTACTAGTGTCTGGCTGTTGCAAAGTCAATACTAGGTCATCTGCAAATGCTCTTAATTTATAATGTCTAACTCCGACCTGAACTCCTTTAACCAACTGGTCCTTTCTAATCATGTTTAACAAAACCTCCAGGACCGATATAAAAAGCAAAGGGGATATTGGGCAGCCCTGTCGTGTACCTTTTTCTATAAGTATTTCTTCTGTTACCACGTTATTTACAATTAATTTGGCCTTTTGTTGAGAGTATATTGCACCTATACCGTTTTCAAAACCTTGTCCTACCCCCATCCCTTGGAGATTCTTTTTCATAAAAGTCCAACAAATGTTGTCAAAGGCTTTCTCCGCGTCCACAAAAATCAAAACTGCTTTCCTGTTAATGTCCACGTCCAGCAGCTCCAAAATGTCTATAATGTTCCTCACATTGTCTGACATATATCTACCTGGGAGAAAGCCTGTTTGGTCCTTATGAATCTCTTCTGCCAACACTCTTTTCAATCTTTTTGCCAAAATGTCTGCAAAAATTTTGTAATCCACATTGAGTAAAGATATAGGGCGGTAGTTTTTAACCTGGTTCTTCTCAGTCTCTGTTTTCGGTATAAGTGAGATGAAAGCCTCTTTCCACGATTCAGGTGCCTTTTTCCCCTTCAAAATTTCATTGCAAACTTCCTTCAATGGTTGTATCAGCCATTCTTTCAGCATTTTGTAGTATTTGGCCGTCAGGCCATCTGGTCCTGGTGATTTTCCCAATTTCATATTCTGAATGGCACCCTCTATTTCTTGTTCTGTTATTTCCTCGTTTAAGATCCTTTTACTTTGTTCTGAGATTTTTGGTAAACCGTATTTTCTGATGAATTCTTCTATTTCTTGCTCGTTAGTTGGCCCTTGTGCATACAATTTCTTAAAAAAGCTTTGAAAACAATTGTTAATCTCGTTGGGTTTGTGGATAATCTTTCCATCCATTTCTAAACTTGTTACCGTATTCATTTTCTGCCTTTTTTTCAATTGCCATGACAGAAGTTTCCCACATTTATCCGCTGATTCAAAAGTTTTTTGTCTCATTTGCTTTATCTTCCATTCTATTTGTTGGTTCATGAGTTCCATGTATTGCATCTGATGAAACTTTATTTCTCTCAAAATCTCATGGGACTTTGGTTTGGACCTCAACTTCTTCTCTCCTTCTTTTATTTTTTCTAAAATTTTTTCCTTCTTTTCATTTTGTTGCTTCCTCTTAATAGAATTTTGTTGAATTAGGAAACCTCGCATCACGGCTTTGCTTGCGTCCCAAATTATTCTTTTTTCCACATCTGTTTTCCTGTTGATCTCAAAGTAATCTTTTAATGTTTTAAGGGCCTTCTTATGGATCTCTTCATCCTTGAATAGGGTGTCATTCATTCTCCATCTAAAGGAACCAGTTGTTGTTAGTTTCATCTCCATCTTGACCGCATTATGGTCGGAGCACGTTTTTGGGCAGATTTCTACTTTTTTTGTTCTTGACGCCAGACTACTAGAAATCCAAATTTGGTCTATTCTTGTCCATGTCATTTTTGCTTCTGAGAAGAAAGTTCCCTCTCTCTCTAAAGGATTCTTTGTTCTCCAAATGTCAATCAAGTCCATTGTTTCAGTCATTTCAAAAAAGATCCTTGGTAGTCTCCCTTCTTTCGAAATCACTTGTCCCAATAGGTAAGAATTCCCAGTCAACAAAGATGTTATTTGCAATTCAACACACTTTGAGCTGTGTGTGCCATCATTGTATGCAGCCTTTAACCTAAGAACATTGATGGCTTTGTAGTTAAAATTAAGCCAAAATTTGGTCGTTTTAAATGAGAGTGGGAGTAGCAATCTGACCCCAATGCACACAGTTCCCTTTCCTTAAATGTGGCTCCAGGTTATTCTTCTGCAAAAGGGCATGTCTTCAGTTATCAGACAACAAACCAAATATGGGTTTACTGAAAAATAAAACTAAACACAAAAAAGAGTATTTCAGTTGTATAAAACAATAAAAGAAAACAGGAACCCACAAATCAAAGAATGCATAAATTTGATTTTATTTGTATATAATAATTTGGCAAGAAATCACGTTGCACACATTTAATTGTGCGTATGGTTTAAAGTCTTTTGTTGTGAAAGTCAGATATGTGGCATGCAATAATAAAAAGAATTCATTGCATGTGGTGGTGTTACAGCACAATCCAAATCATGTCTCTTTAGAAGTATTGAATTCAATATGACTCACAACTCTTGGGAAGTTAGGAGTGAATTTAGCCTGCAGGCCTATCCCCACTTACCTGGGAGACATCCCTTCCCCACTGAAGTCAATAGATTTCACCTGTGAATAGGCTTATGTTGTTAGTCAAACACACTTCTCCCACCTGTAACCTCTTTTAAAGATCTGCAGCTGTGTTAACTAGCTAATGCAGCTGTGAGGTGGATGAGGAAAGCAAGCTGAGCTTGAATCCTGGCAAGATGGGGGCACTGAGGGTGAGTGATTCCCATGTCTGTGAAATTGATCCTGGTTGCCCTTCCCCACTAAAAGAGCAGGTTGGGGGTCACTGGTATGACAGCTATTACTAGTCATGGACTGGGAAAGCTTGGCCACAGCAGGCCATGATTTGGATGAGTGCAATGTGGGACACCACTCACACTTGATCCGGAAGCTGTAGCTAGTACAGAATGCTGCAGTACGGTTGCTGGAAGGAGTGAGACCCAGGGGAGGCCCTGCTGTTGGGGCTGCCACTTGGGGTTGCCCAGGAGGTGGTGATACGTGCCGGGTTCTTCTCAGTGCTGGTTCTTTGTTTCTGGAATGCCCTCCCTAGTGAAGTGTGTCTCTCTCCCTCATTATTAATTCTTATGAGAAATTGAAAACGCATCTCTCTTTGGGTGGCTGAAAGTCCTATCCCTGGCAACTCTGAATTTGTTAGCCTGAGAGCAGGTGATTGCCTTTATGTGTGTGTTTTTGTTGCTGCTTGTGGAAGTTGGTTTTTTAGAAGATACAGTGGTACCTCGGGTTACAGACACTTCAGGTTACAGACTCACTAACCCAGAAATAGTACCTTGGGTTAAGAACTTTGCTTCAGGATGGGAACAGAAATCGCGCAGCAGCAGGAGGCCCCATTAGCTAAAGTGGTAACTCAGATTAAGAACAGTTTCAGGTTAAGAACAGACCTCCAGACTGAATTAAGTTCTTAACCCAAGGTACCACTGTATAATTATATTCTCTTAGTATTGACGTATTTGCCACCCTGAGCTTCTTTGAAGGATAGATGGGATATAAATTAAGCAAGTAGCAGTTAGCTGCGAGATGCACAGATCTGTGCTTTGCAAACACGTGGTCCTTATAGGCAGGTGGGATGAACCTCTCCTGTTCTGTGAGATGAGACAGCATTGCAGAAACAAGCAAACCTATGAGGAAGCCAAACTAAATCTACTATGTAAGAAATGGAAATAAAAAATGATGCAGGAAAGGTTTTCAGCCATATGGATTTGAATACAAAAGACCCAGATAGAAAGTAGATGAGGTGGAGAAAGTCACGAGGGTTTCTCTAAAACAATCACCATTAGAATGGGAACCATTCCTGGAGGGTTTGGCATAGAACCCTTTGCCATACGCTATTAACCTCACCTTCATAAATGTTTATTTTATGGTCTCTATGAACATTAGAAGGGCATTATTTTCAGTAAGCAGCAACAAGGCAACAGAAGCTAAGTGAATGCAGTGATATATGTCTAGTTGTAAAACTGAACAGCTAAGGCTTTTCTGAGCATATTTTTCCCTGTAAGGGTAAGAATGTCATTGTGTGTCCCTCCTCGCTTCCTTTGGGACCGTTTCCCTTCTGTGGGTGCTAACATGATGTAGAGGGATTTTTGAAATAATTGACACATTGCATTCACATCTTTAATCAGTGTTGCTCTTGTATTCTACTGGGACAGATTAGATAAAGAATTGTTCTCAATTTCTAGTGAGGATTACTCGCTAATATTCAGAGATGAGCTAATTGCTTTTCACACAGTGTGGGGAACTTTCTTTAGACTGTGGAAAGAAAGGCACTGTATTTGATCAAGAAAATATATTTCTCATTGCCATTTATATTCCGGATGGAGAAAACAAAAGTTAAAGCTTATGTATTAGCAAGGAAAAATGAAGGAAATAACTTCATATGAAAGTCTTCATAAGAGTGCACCAACAGGAACCAAATAAATATTTTTTAAAAAAAAAATTAGTTTGGTTCTAGAGTATGAATTTATCAAACATACAAAACCCAGAATAAAGTGTGGGATAACCAACCTCATATAATTCATGAAGGTGTTAATACATAGAATAAGATGCCCTGCCAGGATTAGCTATGTCCATCTCATCTTGGGAGGAACTAGGTAATTAAACCTCCCTCAGTCTACCTGAGAACTTCAGCATGTGAAAAGGTTTGAGGTGATTGCTCCAGCTCAGCTTTCATCAATCATTATTGAGTTCTTATATTAATAATTTAGGAACTTTAACCACTTTGTAAGTAAGCAAAGTTTTACTGCTTGTGTATTTCCCCCCCCCCCCCGAATGCTGTATGGAAAAACAAATCTGACGTCTAAAGAGTTTATAAGTAAATTACCAAATGTTTGGTCTTTTTCTATGCTAGGGAGCAGAGAAACTTTGGAAGGAACTTGAAATGACCCATATTGCTATGCTTTATTTTGCTGCCTATTTTGTGATTTTAAATCTCTTCCGGGGTTCTTTCACCAAGGAGTACTTGCACCAAACCTGGGTCTTTGCATCCAGCAATTCTTGTGTGTGTGTGTGTGTGTGTGTGTGTGTGTGTGTGTGTAACCAACAGAAAGAAGTAGCTGTGAATAGTTTTCTGAACAGAAATTCCTCTCTAGGGCCAAAACAACTCACCTTTCTTGGTACGGGTTCTTTCGATAACAATTACAGCCAAGCTAAGCAACTTGTTCCAAGATAGTCCAAGATGGCGGCGCGTGCAAACGCTGCGGTTGAGAGCTCCCGGGAGGGGAGTCAGGGTTTGTTAGGACGAATTATTTATAGCTGTAGTATAGTGTATTTTAAAATGGGGTTTTAGAGTTTTTTAGGGTTTTTTGAATGTTTTATGTAGTTTTGTGGTAGTTTTATGTAGTTTTTCAATTTCATTGTTCCGCAAGGGACAATGACAATAAAGATATCGTATCGTATCGTATCGTTGTTCTAACCCTCTGATTTAATCCCTCCTGCACTATTTGACAAACTGTTTTTCTGCTGTTATTTTACAGTCACTATACTTAATTCTGTTACCAAAGTTTTCATTACTTACAGACTCCTGCAGTTCTTTGTAATTTCATGGTGTAAGCATTTTAAAATGATTTTCTATTGCAAATGTTGTTTCATTCACGTAAATGCACCAAGAAAATTAGCTGGTATAACCCCTGTCCTTAAACACAATGTAGATGACATTTCAGCCATCAAGTAAATTAGTTGTCTCTTGCTATAATTTCTGATGATGATGATGATGATGATGATAATAACAATAATAATAATAATAAATAATAAATAATTTTGGAAGCCTTTAGAAACCAACCATAATGCACAAACAGATGCCCCGATAACTTTTTTGCGGTTAAGTTCAATGTATGTGGCTCTCCTTTCCAACTGAAAAGAAGCAATCCAACAGAACAGAGGAATCCTAAGTGAGCAGATATGTCAGACGGGGGGGGGGGGGGGGAGAGATAAATTAAGCTTATTCCTAACTGCTTCTGGCCAGAGTTAGGTCTGTGTGTGAGGGCAGTGCAAATGTTTGCTTTCTCTGCTTCCATTGATTCCTGTGAGGTGAATTACACCTGCATTTTGGGTGGTGTAAGTTCCACCTAGTTCTACATGCAGTATCAAAAGAAGGAGGGGGTTAGAATGAAGCATAATTCTGTTCATCCCTCGCTCTACCCATTCTTTGCCCTTGGCATCTTTACAAAGGCTTTATGACAGCAAGGTTAAGGTTATTTGTTCCAGGGTGCGTTACAACGTACTGCAATTTTGACTCATCTTAGAATCATCTATCCCTGGGGTTGGGAACCAGTGGCCCTCCAGATGTTCTTGGGACCCCAGCTCCCTCCATCACCAGTCAGCAGGGCCAATGGCTAGGAATGAGATGTGGACTCTCAATATCTGGAGGGCTTCAGGTTGCCTACCCTTGATCTAATCTGTTTCTCATTTTTTCAGAAGAAATTGGGTAATTTGCAAATCTCTCTTCTTTCCATTGGACAGTTTGCTAGCTGCCAGAGCACCACATCCACCACTAGGTACAGCCCTGCTGGATGTTTACAGGCATGGCCCGCAAGTTTGCTAACATTAATGCTTCCCGTGATCACATTTTGTAGACAAAGCTGTCCGTCTATGAGCATCTTTCTTAAAGGATAAGCTGAGCACAGCAGTGGACAGTGGGGCTGTTGCAATGCTTGGCCTCAGATCAGCAGAGTTGCTGTTGCTTATTGAAAGGTACAAGGGACAAGGTAGTTGGCACTGGACTAATGGGCCAGTGGCAGCAGCAAATGGGCTCTTCTGCTGTGTCTGCATTGTGTAGTGCAAGCATAGGCAAACTCAGCCCTCCAGATGCATTGAGACTAAAATTCCCATCATCCCTGACCACGGGTCCTGTTAGCTAGGGATGATGGGAGTTGTAGTCCCAAAACATCTGGAGGGCTGAGTTTGGCTATGCCTGGTGTAGTGGAACTACACTACTACTGCTGCTAGTCATAAAAGTTTGAAAAGTCCACACATACAAACTGAGGTTTCTGGGCAGGGTAGGTTTCTCACAAGTGGTGTGCCTTTGCATAATATATATGTGACATATATATGTGTGGCGAACCTACATGAGTTTCCCCACCATCTTCAAACAGCAATACTAGATAAAGTGCTTTTTAGACACAACTGCTTAGAAAGGGCATAGAAGATGAACCATCAATCCAGTCAGACATCCATTGGAAACATATTGGAAACCTTTGCTTCCATGTTGAATGGAATGTAGTCTTTCAGATATCAGATGGAAGAATCGTAATTGCCCAAGGCACTTTGTTAGGATATTTTTCAAGCTTAATTGCCCTGTCATTTACAATTAGGGATGTTAATGTGACTGTTAAATGTCACAAATAGCTTGCAGCTTTTACTCCCCACTTGGCAAATGGGAATGTCCGGCTGCATATTTTATTTGGAAACATTTTGATGCATTTTAAAACTATGTTCAATGACAAGTTAATCAATTTAATGCTACAATTAGGCATTGCCTAATTTTTTTCTGCTGAACTATTTCAGCTGCAGCTACATTGGGTGGTCATGCATGATAATGTGCAAACAAACTTCATTTTGTTAAGGTGGCCGGCTAATTGGGACAAAGATGGAGCAGGAGCAGCATTCTAAGTGCATCGCACAAAGCTGATATATGACTGCTAGATGCTTCTTCAGTTTCCAAGCTGTGTGCTCATCTGCCAATTTCTGCAGTCATCTACTGCAGGAAAAAATCCATTAGGATTTTTATTTATTATATTGATGGACAGTTGCAATTTTGTTCCAACAGAATAACTTGTTTTGCAACCACGCAAGAAAATAAAGAGGCAAGACAGAAAGATTAGGTGCACGGAGTCACATTTATTTATTTAACCTCAAATAGATCTGTATAGGGAAACAAAGGTCTATGGTGCATGAGCCAGCTCTACCAACAGTGAAGGGCAGCTTTTCTTCTAGCCTACCTTACAGCTAGGGATTCCATCCTGCTGCACCCACTCCTGCGGCGCCACAATGCCAGGCAGGTGTTACAGGTTGGCACCAAAAGCGCTTCCTAGCCATGCCAGCCCTGAAGGCAAGCCTCTGGACTTCACCTTTAATGATGCCCATGGGTGTTCAGCTAAATCAGCTCTCCTCCTTTAGTATTGGAGCTGTGTGTATCTACATGCTGAAACTACTTGCCAGGCCCCTTAATTCCCTAAGTAGCTGCAAAAGCTTTGGGCACAAGAGGGCCATGAGATTATTCTACCCAAGGACATTTAAGTTTTCAATGTCTGTAAGCTGCATATTTTATATGAACTCAGGATCCAGAACCAAGAGATACCTATAATGCTCACAATTCTGAATTTCAAATGTGACACGGGATCTAAGGCATGCATTAACAAAAAAAATCAGCACAATTTTGATTAGACAAACTGGGTGCCATCATCCTCAAATGATACATTCATAATGGAACAGAGCAGGGTTCCTCTGCTATGGCTACAGTTCTGTTGAGTGTCCTTCCTGAATTCTTGCTAAGGCACAACCTTGCCAATGTTAATGGTGAAAAGAGTAAAACCCTGGGAGGAATTTAGTGTCATGCTTTCCTGGCTATTCCATTAAAAAGGTAAAGGTAAATGACCCCCTGACAGTTAAGTCCAGTTGCAGACGACTCTGGGGTTGCGGCGCTCATCTCGCTTTACTGGCCGAGGGAGCCGGCGTTTGTCCGCAGACAGTTTTTCCGGGTCATGTGGCCAGCATGGCTAAGCCACTTCTGGCAAAACCAGAGCAGCACACGGAAACACTGTCTACCTTCCCGCTGGAGCGGTACCTGTTTATCTACTTGCACATTGATGCTCTTTCGAACTGCTAGGTTGGCAGGAGCAGGGACCAAACAACGGGAGCTCACCCCGTCGCAGGGATTCAAACTGCCGACCTTCTGATTGGCAAGCCCTAGGCTCAGTGGCTTGTCAGATGCAATGATTCCGCCCTCTCCTCCTCCCAGGCACAGTTCCTGGGCTTCTTCTGATTTCATGGGGCATGGGGGGAAAGAGGGTAGAAGCATATTGTGTCTAAACTTGGGAAATGCTTCTCTTGAAATAATAGAGGTTGTAGTCCCCTACACTTAATTTAGTCATGTTAATTAATTTCAATGGCACTGCTCTGAGTAAACGTTGGTTGACAACCCCCTTGTGTTTAAGGTGGTATGGAAGCTGTGATGAAATCATGATTTGGAGTGTAGTATAGATGATTTGGAGTGTAGATTTGGAGCTGCAGTGATTGCAGCAATGAATGTTAATTTGTGAATTGTATCTTAATTGCCGATATGGCAAGATTTAGGACTGGACAAGTCAGCATTTGGTTTTGGAATTGTAGTCTTTGAAAGGACCCTTCATATTGTGTATAGACTAGCCAATACAAGGAGTCAGAAATAGCAGTATTTACAATTTTGAATTACTTACGATGGTTTAAAGATAGTGGCTAAACTCCAAAATAGTTAAATCACAATCAAATTTAGGCATTATCTTCAAAAACTAAATTTATATGCAGGAGGAGAAGGATCTATCAAAGTTGTAATTATTGTAGAGAGGTTGTGCTAAAATAAGTTTGTGATCTATACACTTTCCGCTCCTTGGCCAGTTGCTCTCGAGTTCACAAACATCACTTACCTGTCACAGTGGCTTGAAACATTTTGCTCAGATACGAAAAGCTAAGGTTACTTTTTATGGGCAGAAGCTCAGTTTCAGGGGATGTGCTTGGCATATAGAAGCCCCAAGGTTCAATCCCTAGCAATTATAGGTAAGACTGAGAAAGAACTTGGTCCGAGGTACTAAAGAGCTGCTTTCAGCCAGTATAAACTAGGGCTGTGCCCTGGATTCAGCTGAGACCCAAGCCAAATCAAGCACCTTTTGAGGGAGTCAGGTGCAGGACAAGTCAGGTACAGGCAGTCATAGCTTGCTACAAGTCGGGTTGGATGGCTGGCCCAGAATGATCCATGGCTGTCAATGACTGGGGCATCAGGCAGGAAGGAAAGACAGGCACTGGGTGAGGGGGGGGGAACATCTGAAAATACCCTGATCACCCAGAAAAAGTAGGAGCCCACCACTTAACTTTCTTTCCCAGCATGGTGCAGAGTGCTCCATTACAAATGGCTTTCCTGAATGGAAATTGCTTGCAAAGGAGCAATATCTGCCAAGCAGAATTGAGGTGTCTGGTGAGCAGCTCTTCTGCAGAGGCACCGATCCTGCTAGCGAAGCCACCTGCAAAGGAGGACCCACAGAATTTTCCCCACTGCTCTCAGTTGGGAAAGGGGAAACTTTTCCTTCCTCCTCCTTCTCCCTTCCTTTTCACCCTCCCAGCTGTATTTATTTTGACCCTAAATAGACTTTGGGACTGTATCCGTAACAGGACTCGTGGTCTACAGGTTAGCCCAGGGCTGGTTTGGGGGTGCATTGTGGCCATGGTATGGAGCTATACACAGCCCTAGGGTGCACAGTGCTTAGCCAGACTGGCCAATATTTTTACTTTGTATAAGGCAGCTTCCTACAATTGGAGCAGCCCAGATGAAAAAAGAAGAAATTGGATATAGCTTCATCCCCCTTCTTTGCAGAATGATTAATATATTGTTTTAATTTATGCAAATATATCCAGATGTTACAGTGGTGTGCAGATAAATTATTGTATAAATAAGCAAATATGTCAACAGTGGGGATAATTAGCTCACTAAGAGAACATGCTTCATGATAAGACAGGTTCACCACCACTGGTAGCCTCAGTGACAAGATTGATAACATGCCTTTGCAAATATTATAGCCTAACCTTTTGCATTCTGAATTGAATTCATCAGTGGTTTGCACTAGGCTCTGGATCAATAGGAAAAGCCTAATGGTGTTATAGATACATGGCGGCAGTGCTTACTTGATAGTATCTATATTGTTTGCACCTTCAAATTATGGTCGAGGTCCAGATGAATGTGTATGTAATTATCTTGTGCTTCCTGCTTTTTTTCCCTTTTCATCTTAGCGGCTGCCTCTGGCTCCGATATCAAACTCTCAAACCTAAAGCTATTTGTGTAACAAACTATTTGGAAGGCATCAATGGCTGTTCCTATTGAGTGGTGTCCTAGCAAAAAACCATATACAAGAGAGAAAACCCAATGTAGCTCTCCAGCCATCTATAGTGATCTGCCAGGTACTTGATAAGGACTGTCCCCCCCCCCTTTTTGGAGGCAGTAAAAACTAGAATCACCCTCCCAATAGGCTGCTCCACATAGCTGGCATGGTGCACTCAGCTTAGCATGTTAAACGTTCTTCAGGCCTTTTTAGTTTTGAGCAATGGAACTAGGATGCCAATACAAACCAGCAATTGTTTTTTGTTGTAACACCTTTTCAAAAACCATCTTCCATCCTATATTCATTTTTTCCCCACTTCTATTTTGTTGTTGCCTATTCTTCCTAACGCATTAATGGAGTATTTGCTCTATTGCTAGTAAAACTCATGATTTGAGGGCATGGAGCTACAATGAAACCTCCCAGATCTAAGCTGTAAATGAGTTAGGGAGCATCCTGGGAAAATTATCGCACTCTTGTACATCATATGAGCCTAGAAACCAAACTCATATGATGGGCCCTGGCATCCCAGGCAAGAAGCAAAGATACAAATATTATCAAGGTACTAACCTATGGCTAGCAGGCCATATTTGATTTCGTAGTTCAAAAGTTGCACAGGACTAAGGTACAAAAAATGTTTGCTAAGGCACACACTTCAAAACTAATGTGAATGCTGCAAGGTACTCAAAACAGGAGACAATACTAATGAAGAAAGCCTGATTTGCAAACTATCCCTTATCTAGTAATTGTAGCTATTTAAAATATTGTGTCTATAGATCAGATTTCTAAACTATGACCCATTATGTCAGGTAGTAAAATGTTTTGACACAAATAAAATTTTAAAGTGGGATATTTTCAAGTAAGTATTTCCCCACATAAAGTGGATTACTAGGCACACTTAAGGAATTGAATCTGAGTGCTGCTCTTTGTGCTTTTTCTGCTGTTTTTGGTTTGATAATGTGTGTTTTAATCAGGATTATTGCTATTTGTTAGCTGCCTTGAGCAGCTCCTTTTCTAAGAAGGAAAGTAGGATATATATATATTTTTTAAAGGAAACAAAATGCACAACATTGTGGTAAAAGCTATCAAGGCCATTCAGCTAATGCATTTAAGTGCAGTCTTGTAAATGTATTGTGTGAACAAAAAAAGGAGATAAATTTGTGTTTGCTCATCATCCCAGTGAATTAAAGGATAGGGCTATAGGACTAGTTTCCATGTATTCATCTACCACATTTCTCTTGTCGTTGGTTGAATGTTCTTGCCATTCTTTGATGCCATGAACAGCAGAATATGGACCTGAAGAGACAGCTCTGTGACCAGCTTGAAGAGCACATTAGAGTAATATACCACAAGAAGTTGTAACTTCTAACAGTTTGAGGGATTCATCTGCAGGGTGTAAGGTACAACAATATTGCATGTCAAAGAGATGCTCATCTAATAAAGATGAGCCAGGCTGGCCCATTTTTACCACCTTATTGGGAGTGGAGAAATGGATACAACATTGGCCATTTTTGCCCCAGGAAGAGAAAGCGCTACAAATTATTTCAGGCAACTCTGCTGTCTCAAGAAACTCTACAATTTTGTTTCTTTACAACTTAAAAGGTGGGCTTTCTTTTGATGCACAGCAAGAAATAGATAGAGCATCCTGAGTGTTGAAACAATGCTATAGTACTTGTAACCTGCTTCCACAACGAACACAACCCCCAATGCATAGTGCTTTTAAAAACAAAAAGTGAAATACTCAGGATCAAAACTCCGAGGGACAACAAAAAATTATTTGGGTTGGACCCAACCAACTTGCCTCATTAGCACAGGTTGCCTCTGCCTGCACAATGGAACTTTCCCTCCCTCTCCCTCGCCATGTGTCCCTCAGTCTCTGCTGGGTTTTCCTTGCCAACTTTTCAGTGTTCACATGAGGGGCAGATGAGAGTTTAGCTGTGCAAGCAAAAGTCCTTGTGCAAGTTGGCAAATTTCTTTGGATGAAACAGCGTCTTAGAATGTATCTAAAATTAAGAGAATACAGAACTTCAACCGTAGAAGTTAATATTCTGATGGCCAAAGTTGAGTGGGTTGTTTATTTCATAGTGTGATTTGTAGGGCTGTAATTCACCTTGACAATACATTTGATGCATTTCAGGGACTTCACCTGAATAAAATAAAAATTTTAAAAATCATTCATCAGAAGGCTCCTTTAGAAATAAAACAAATCATTTCCCAGGCTGAATTTAAATCTTCATGTAACAGCCTAGGCAGCTGTGACACACCAAATAAAAACTGACAGACTGTTCTGTGATGCTCTACCACAAGTTGGCGTTGAAGTTCAGAATGGAATCTCAGCCCATCTGCAAGAACCAGCTTCACAAATGATTCATCAAAGTAGTACTCAAATGGCTTACATTGTTAATAAAATCTCTTTATCTGAAACTATAATTTAATATTCATGTATCTAATTTACATGTGACAAAGTAGCATATTCTAAAATTAGAGTGTAACCAGCAAACTATTGACTACTGTAAACAATACGAAAAAACACAACCCAAATATTTCTTAGTAAATGAAAAGATACAACTTTTAACCAGGGAAACTATTTTAGTTGTTGATACTGGTTTAAACATAGCTGTAATCATGGCTTGAAAAAATTGTTCAAGCACACAGACATTTTCTGTGGAAGGAGTTTTGTGTATATACATAAAGTCCAAGCGTATACTACCAAATTTCTGCTTATTGAATTATAGTTGGTACAGTAAAATAGTGAATGCTTGAAAAACTTTTACAGGGAAGGGAAACAAACTAATATGTGTATTTATCGGACTTAATCTGATATTGTTTCCCAATGTAAATTGAAACAAAATGATCTTTTCTCAATATTTTGAAGCTTGACAGTGAAGAAATTGCACTAATTGAAAAGTTGCAATAGTTGGTTAGGCTGCAGCTCTCCTGTGCAAATATCAATATTTATGTCAGGTGTGCATTATGCTGAAATTGAGAAATCATGTGCATTTTAAATAAAAACAGAGCAACTACGTACAGAACAAACAGTGAATCTTAACAGAATCAACATGCACTAACCCTACTCTTATGCAAAATTAATTTCTTCCAGGAAACTGCATCTGACCATTGGCCTTCCACAAAGGTATATGTTTTGTCCCTTGGTAATACATTTGGACTTTTGTATTCAAATCCCAGTTTGTTAGCTCATTGTGACCAAATGTGCTGCTCCACTGGTATATCCTTTAGCTGCCCTTGGGCTTCTGTAGAATCTGTTCTCTCACAGTCACTTTTATTTATGGTTTCAGTGAGCCTCACTGAAAATCTCCTCAGTTCTGTACAAATAGCTTCCTTATTCATCTTCCTCTGGTTCCTGTGATAAAATTGGCGCTTCCTCCTTTAAACAAGCACTAAAGAAGCTGAGAATTGTGCTATAAAGGTGATATTTACTCTTCTCTGATGTGATGTAATGACCTTCATCTGGGTAGATCTGGGTGAGGAAATGTAAAAATAAATAGGCTTTAAAAACCAAATGATAGGGGTCTCTGATTTGTTTTAAATGCTTTTGCATCAACACAGAATTAGGCATTAGGCAATGTTATGGCGTCATTGAAAGCTCATAAAATTCAAACTAAAATTCATTTTCCTGATATTTTAAATAAGCATTTCATCACCTACACTGAAAGTTTTAGCAATAAAAGTATTTACATATATTTATTTAAAATGGCCTTTCTGATTTGGATTTTCAAAATGGTTTAGGGGGAATAGATATTTAATTTCTATAAATTATTGTATCAGCCTTATATACAACCTGGTAAAAATGTGGATCTAGTATGACTTCAAAACTAATCCAGAAAGTTTATTGTACAGTGGTACCTCGGGTTACAAATACTTCAGGTTACAGACTCTGCTAACCCAGAAATAGTACCTCGGGTTAAGGGTTTAGAACTTTGCTTCAGGATGAGAACAGAAATCGTGCGGCGGCAGCAGGAGGCCCCATTAGCTAAAGTGGTGCTTCAGGTTAAGAACAGTTTCAGGTTAAGAACAGACTTCCGGAACGAATTAAGTTCTTAACCCAAGGTACCACTGTACCTTGTTTTGAGTCTGGGATCCATTCTGGAGCCCCGGATGCTCAACAAAGTGCTGTTTTGCGTCCATGCGGTTTTGCACTTCTGCGCATGCACAAAGCACGATTTAGTGCTTCTGCGCATGCGTGAGCAGCAAACCTGGAAGTAACCCAGAAGTAACTTCTGGGTTTGCTGCAGACATTCCACGAAATGGATGCTAAACAGGGCAGACTCACAACAAGGTACTACTGTACTAGCAATATTAATGACATGGAGCCCAGATAGTGGGTGGGATTGTATATTGCTGCTACTTGTAATATTTGGACATAAACATGGGTATTGATAATGATGCTGGACTACCTCTGTGGTTTTACTTAACTGACAGCTGATAGGAAATGAAAACTACTATTACTGTACAGTTGCCAAACCACATTTCATAATTAAAATGTTTAACGAACATATTTTACTTAAACAACAGTCACACATGTTAACTGGTGTCTCCAAATATATTGTTCCAAAATATTTCTGTTCTCTATCTTCTACATGTAGTCTACATTTCAGTAGTGTTTCACAACCTTAAAAAAAAAATTAAAATGGCTTGGCTACTTCCAAGCATTTCATCCTTTCTAACCAGCAAAAGCAGAGTTTTAATTTCCAACTTAACCTTATAACAGATAGGAATAATGCACTTACGAACAGCACATAGAAGTATGATTAAATCATTAGCTTTGATCAGTAAGAGGTCAGAGCTTATCTTTCAATGTCACTATAAAAATAGTATTGTGCTTCTAAATACTTAAAAGAGCATCAAAGAGGCCAAGATGCTCAAGAAGCAGTGATGTTTAGGCACTAATACCACTAAAGCTGTCTTCCTGCAGTGGAGAGTCCTCTGTGCAGAAATCAGTCTGGATCCAATTCTCTATTTTTCATTTTATTTTTTAAATAGATTCATTTTTTGAAGTTATTCAACTATACATAGTCTAGACAAACATGGTGCTATTTTCTTATATATTGTGTACTTGCAAGGTAAAGAATAACAAAAAATTCATAATTAAAACATACTGAAGGATGCACTATTGATATCTGACCATTACATACCTGCATAGTATAATTCACTCCAGCTTTTATTAGATGTTTAATTAATTCTGCTGAATGCTGGAAATGAACTTTAGCTGTGGGACAATAACATGTGTTAGCAAAAAAGCATTATTAATGTCAATCAGATCTTACAGATAAGCTGCAATCCTGTTCAGGCTTCAATCTAATATGCTCATACAAAGGACCTTATTATATTTCTGCACTTAACATGTGAAGGTCAGGGACACTGTAATGACGGGGATCTATCAGTGAGGCCACAAGTGCATCTTCTCTGTTGCTGTTGTGTGTGAGTGCCCTACACACAAATAAAGTGGGTAATTCTGCTGAATATTCTTTCCTAGCACTTCCAGAAATATCTTCTTTCTTCATAGCAGAACAGCTATAGCATAGTAGCTAGGGATAGAATTCTCTGAAACATCTCAACGCCAGGCTTGGTTTTTCCTATTTCACAATTTGATCTAAAAAGTGAATTTTTTTTTACTGGTTTGTCTATTTTTTCAAACTATATGTATAATATTATATACACAATATTATATTGCATTTAAGTATTTTTATTCAGTTGTATTCATTCTGTATACAAATACTTATAAAATATGGTGCAGAAATATAGTATTGCATGGGTCTTATATGTATTATATATAGGATATACATATTAATATGTTTGGGTAATATATGCATTATTAGACACATTGACTGGTGAACTGCATCACAAAATTCACAGTAGTATGGATATTTAAGGATAGCTTTGTTTTTATTTGTGTGTTGGTTTAAGAAGGGCAAATTAGATTCTGAAGTGAAACTGAACCTCTTAGAATTAGCTGATTTTTCCAGGAAAATATATTCCTTCCTGCCTCCATTCAATTTTAGTTTTGCCTTCACATTGCAGGTAGTGATTCCGGGTCTTCAGCTGGACTGGCTGAATGATTAGCCTTTTTAGCTGTCCAATGAGGTAGAATGGTTGTACCCATCCATTGAATTGGAACAAGGTGTTCCAACATCATGAAAGTGTTGGAAAACCCACTCCTCTGGAAATATTATTCCCATACTAGTTAAGCCTGTGTCTGAACATATAAATATAAGAAATCATGCATTGCTTAGCAGTGAAGAGCAGTACACTGTAAATGCACTGTAGAAATTAATCCACTACAATCTATTGTACACTATAAGTCCCCCCACCCCATTTATATTTTGCCAATGGTGGAATCAATAATAATTTGAAAGCTGATTAAATATTGAGGCTGCCATTTATTAATATATGTTGCCATCTACCAATGACATGGGTGTTTTATATGATTTAAACAAATTGGTACCTACAGCTGCTAAGAGTTACAAATATTCAGTTATGAGAAATGTCATCTGTTCAGATGTAAAACTGCCAATTGACTCTGACAACAGGCTCTCTGGGGGCAGACAAAGCTCAGTATTATCAAAAGAACACACACACACGCCTCTCTTTCACTGAATTTAGCTGCGCCACTAGCTACAACTGTAAATGGAACTATTTGTGTATCTACTTACTATCAGCTGTCCCGTGGACAATTAACAACTTTTCTTCTTTAAAGCCATGAATATTGTGTAGCACGCTGGATGCCTTTAGGAGAGAAACACACACACTTGTACACCTCTACGAGTGATTTGCATTTCAAGTGCCCCTGCAACACCATAAATATCTAAAGTACAACTTGCTTACCTGATAAGCATTTTCTTCTTTAGATGGAAGGCCAAGGTATCTTTCTGAAAAAGCTGATGCTGCAGGGGAAACAGGATTCTTTTTTATTTGTTTCTGTTAAATTGTTTCCAGATTAAATGAGTTAACATTTAGGGACCTAATCACACGTAACTAAACCCAAGGCTTCATGGGTGCAGAATGGGTACAGTCCCTTCCAGTGTAAAAGATTTGCCACGTCTGTTATTTTTTAATCCGTCAGAGGGGGGAAATTGGGTACCTGCCTAGTAGGTAAACTGAATAATACAAAATACTCACCATACAATCTCATGTCTGTAATTGGTGCAATCACTGCTCCACACTTGAAAAGCCTTTCATTGGACTTGAGAATCATTGATGCAATGTATCCTCCATAGCCCTACAAAACAACCTAATGTGAGTTAAAATGTGCCCATTATTGCCTTAATGAAACTGGCTTTTTTGTTATGCAGTACTGTAGCAATTTCATCTATTTCTATGGCCTTCTGATCTTCTGTGAATTATAAATTGACAATTAAAGAGAGACTCAAACCTGTTTTAAGCCATTTTTTTGTCTTAAAAGGGTGTTTTGAGCCAATATTCACTACAACAGAGTGCCCTGAAATTATTTAAAGTTTATATGTAGTGGTAAAAATGGCATTTTAGCTTCCTACTTCTCAGTAGTATGGTGGCTTGGGAAGCATAGGAAGATGCCTTATACAACCAGTATTGTTGACTGTGACTGGCAGGGAATAAGCCCTATTATTCAAAGGTTAAGTCATGTTTTTTTCTTATTTACTTATGAATAAATATTTGGAGTCCAGAATCAAATGTTACAGGAGATGTGTGATGTACTTAAATATTTGATGTATTTATTCATTGGTGGAAATGGTGTGGGGTGGATGTTAATGATGGGACACAGCACTTGTCCCAGCTTTCCTTGGCATTTCATGGGCTGGGCAGGGTCAAAATACACTGTAAATATTTATGAGATATTTTACAAGGGATTTCTAAGACTTCTCAACCGGCACGGGGGTTATGAGGTAGCTGAACCTTGTTGTTGTTTTCTTCTGCAGATCAGAGCCACCCCTTATGGAATGAGGCTATATCATGATGGGCATTCAAGCAATAGTAGAAGAGAAAAATCAGTCACCCCAGATTAAGGTAAGAATTAAGAAAAGGGTATGTCATGTGAAAGTTCTTAGAGCCCCACTCCCCTGCGAAAGGTAAGCAAATATAACCCCCTCCCCACATTTTTTCAGGGGAATGGGCCTTCCAAAGTGGTGATGGGGAACTATTTGGTGTGTGTGTAGAAATTCTTTGGCTTTTGGCTACACACTGAATGTGGCTATGGCAACCTATATAACACCTTACGTTGATTCTCAGACTATGCCATCTTAATAGGCAGGAAGTTCATGTTTAAATGTTTATCTGATTTATTTGTTTTTTTAGGAGGGAGGAGTGTATCTAGAAAAATAGCATATAAGGAGAAATATCTCTCTCCAACACATGCTTTTGTGCAAGGGGTTTATGATGCAAGAGGGAATCAAACAATTTATCAAAACTCGGACAGTTGCAGGAATGCTGTAGCAAATGATATTTTTTAACATACAATAGGCTCTAAAAAGTAAGCACTGGTTTGCTCTTCACAAATTATCTCCAGTGTCAGATGTCCACCACAATGAACATTATGCCCACAAAGCAGCTTATGATGGCCAACACCTGCATCACTCAAAATTTATAAATTGTTCTTTGTTGGATGAAGATGAACTGTTGAAATAGCTGTTTGTTTGTTTTAAAAAAACAAAGCCTGCTTGTTTTGTTTCCATATAAAATGCTTGCCAATTGATTCCAGACTTCTAAGAGAGAGAGTTCAAGGTCTAGCAATCCTAATTTAAGACTTATATAACCAACAGCAGGTTTCTCCAAAAAACCTGTGTCATTCCCTACTCTGTGGGAAGAAATCCATCCCTTTTAAACCGAGATAATAATTTATTAATCATTATTATTATGTGCAGAGGATTTTTTGAGTCCTTGACAATATGGACTTTCACTGTGCTCTGTGTATGTCTACCTCAGAATAACATAATTTATTTAAAAAACAGATATCCCTGAAAACTACAATAAAATTTTATATAACCCAAGATAAACAAAGTTTATGCAAAGCACACAGTTCAAGATTTGTAAAATAAATTACTTATAACTATAAAATACAAATAAAAAGATTGGGGGAAAATTCCTTCATTCCATTACTTCATTGATCTGATCTGCCACTCTCAGACGAACGTGGAAATCAGAACATAATTATGTTTTGGATTTTGCACTTTTCCGAATTTTGTGATATAGCTGTTGACATTAAATACATTAATAATGCATTTTAATGAATAAAATACACTTAGGAATTTAAATATTTATTTTATCTCAATGTACACATATCCAGGTCTTTTTTTCCAGCCAGAACAGCATTCTAACACCTCTCACCCTGGCCCTGGGTGAGACCTGACCAGTGTCAGCAAAACCCCACTGCACCTCTGGCTCATGAGGAAACCCTCCCCGGAGCCCAAATGGGATATCCTCTATGGGCTCTGGAGAGGCAGAGGCACAGCGGGGCTTTGCTGAGGCTCTTTGGCCTCCCAGCTGATGTGGGGGGAAGCCCTGCTCCAGCTCACGTGAGCCAGAGACGCGTGGGGGAACCTCATTAAGCTCCTCAGTTAAGCAACCTCAGCAATAGGCCTGGACGATGTATTGATACATCACCCAGGACTGGTATGAGGGCCAGAGTGTGATGGTGGCTTCACATGGCAGTGTATCACAAGTGAAACTGCTGCTGCTCCTAAGCCCCTCTGCCACCAGGGCGCCGGGGGACTCAGGAGTGGCAGCGTTTTCACCAGTGATGTACTGGCTGGGTGAAGCAGCCATCACACTCTGGCCCTCATACCGCAAATGGACTGTGTGGGCAGGCAGCTTCTTTAAACTGCTCCACTCAAGGGCGTGCGGCTGGTTGCATCTCAGCGGAGCAGTTCAACAAATTCCGTACTGTGCTTCTGGCTCACATGTGCCAAAGGCGGGGGGGGGGGGAGAGAGCTTTGGCAAACTGTTCTGTTGAGGCATGGGCAGCCTGACAGAAGCTGCCTCTGGTTCACAAGGAGATCCCCAGCCCAAATATATCCTCCTTGGGCTCTGGGTGGGTCTTCTGAGGGAGGTGTGTTCTGGCACCTTTTACTCTAGAAAAAAAGCACTGCTCGTCTCGGAGCTTGGCTGAGTGCTGCATACCAATGAAAGTGCCATGGGCTTATAAAATAGCCCAACCAGAGATGGTAAAAGCGGGGGGCTATTTCTGTTATACAAGGGGGGGAAGCATTAATTGAAGTGGTAGAGCAGGAACCTTGCTTTTGGACATGAAGGTTGTGTGTTAATAGCCACATAATTAAAGATATATCTAAAATGTCAGCAATAAAGGGGAAGATATATAACTTGGACTGCTAAAGTAATGACAGATATTTTATTTGATACTGATGGATACTTGATGCTGAATGTGTGAAGTCTGTAGTACACTGTATGTGTGTCTGCGGTCACAAATTGTTACAGCATTCACAATGAGATTTACAACTAGGAAGGGCACAAAGAATAGATGTCTTAAAAGAGTTGCTTCATCTCTTGCATCCAAAAGAAGCAAACATCGATATCTGAAAACTACAACTCTTTTTGTGGTTAAGTTCTAAACACGGTTTGAGACAGAGCAAGAGAGATGGTTGAGAATCTATTTAACTTTTTGCTAAAGGTGAAAGTATTTGTCTGGCTCTTCTATTTAACGCCAGAGGCAATAGCATCCAACAGCTGACAGACTAACAAAGGATATCTTGAACAGATGGCACAAAAAAGGATGTTACTCATAGCACAATAGGCTGTGAATGGGTTTGCATGTAAAATATGTATTAAAAAGGGAATGATGAAAGTAATAGCAAGCCACATTTGCATTTTTGGAAGGAAGGTTTTTTAAAAAAGATGTAGGATAACTTCAAATGCAGGATTGTAACCATGTTGGTCTGATGCAATTGAAATAAATAAAAAAATTTAAAATTGTTCAGTAGCACCTTAGAGACCAACTAAGTTTGTTCTGGGTATAAGCTTCTGTGTGCATGCACACGTCTTCAGATACACTGAAACAGAAGTCACCAGACCCTTATATATATAGTGGGAGGGTGGGGTGGGGTGGGGTTTTTCTCAGAAGGGAAGTAGGAGATGGGTGTTTGACTCAATGGGTATGGTAAACCTGTTGATGACCGTTAACGACTGCAAATGCAGGAAGTTAGTCTTTACTTCTACCATGACTTCTGTAACCAAGCACCTCCAGAAAACATAAATATAAAAATGAAACTGCTTGATTCAAAAAAATTGGAAAATGTTATCTATTAAAGGCACAATGAAGTCAAATGTCATACTTTCAAGTCTCATTGATTTCCATAGGCAGATTGACCATGTATTTAACCTAAGTGGACTTTAAAGTGATTAACTTTGGCTATATTGAGTTCTCAACATTTGTTTTTTTCCTTTTCAGATGACAGTAGCACTTAACTCTTCGTGGTTTGAAGTTAGCACTCAAGGCTGCATTCCTAGCTTCACCTAAAATTGGCATTAGACTTGTGCAGCAATCTAATTTATTGTCTGAAATAGTATGGTGTTCACATTGCAATACCGGCTCAAGTTGCCTGAGCAGGTCGGCTGTGTCTTTCCTCTTCGGGTGGTCACTTGCTCCAGGAGGAAAGATGCAGCCCACCAGCTGGGGCGAAAACAGGCAGGCACCTTTGAGGGAGCCCTGGTGTCTCTCGGCTCCCTTACCGTTGCACGGCTGGGCAATGTATCTCGGCTGCTTCTTCCTCCCATAAGGTCGGGAGGAAGAAACAGCCGAAATACATGACATTGTGATATATCAGCATGTAGAATGATGTTAAAAACCAGATTATTGTCCAGCCCTAATTGGCATATTTTATTTTTAAAATGTCCACTCTATATAGCACTCAGAATGTCACAATGAAAACAGCAACAAGTCAAATAAAAAGGTACCCGTATTAAAGAAATCCTAAGAAGCCCTGTCCCAATCACTACCTATCTGACATGATGGTGGGGCCATTTGGAGTAGGGCTGCTGGTGCTGACGTCTGAACATGGACTGGCAGATGTACATTCCTTCAGTTACACTGATCTCAAAGTATGCAGGACTTTAAAACAAGAATGGGTAACCTGGGCCTCTCCAAATGTTGTTGGACTCCAATTCCCATGAGCCTGAGTCAGCATGGCTAATGGGAGTGGTTGTCCAGTAGCCTATGTAGGGCAACAGGTTTACCCATTCCAAAGTTAAGCACCAGCAATTTGACTTGTGCTCACAAACATTTGTAATTAATGCAGAAGTTTAAGAATCCTTCTGATATGGTTCAACCTATTGGTCAAAAGCTTTGCAGCTGTATTTTGAACTTGCTGAATTTTCCAAATCATCCTCAAAAGTAGCCCATGGAAGCAGCCTACCTGGAGGTTTCACAGCATGGGTAACTGTAGTTATCAATCTCCAGGCACACCCTGCCTGAGACAATGCCCCTGAATCTCCCAACATCAGCATGGCTGAGTTTCAGTTTACTGGGCCTTATCCACTCCATTATGAATTATAGGCACTGGTCTAAGACTTCTAGTGCTTCAGCTGACATGGATGTGAAAAATAAATACCCTTGGGTTTAATAACCATACTGATGCTGCCTCCACAGCTGCTTCATATAGATGCCAAAAGGAGTGGGAGAAATAATGGAACCCTGCAGGATCCCTAATATAAAAGCCAAGCAAAAGTCTCACTACATCACTTCTTGGAAATGCCCCTACTCCAAGACCCACCAGTCCCAACTGCAGAGTGTCTATGGAGAAGGTTACCCAAGTCCTCCCCCTACATACCACTCATAGGTTTTTCATCAGGGTTATCAAAGCAGTATCTGTGAGAGTTCCAGGCCTGAAACCAAAGTTAATTTAATCTAGATAATAAGAAATAAATAATCAAAGAATACCTGGAGTTGTATTACCACCACTCCTAGAGGGGGATATTAGTAATTGTTTGTAATGAAAACAAAATGAAAACATAAAAGAATCAGAAACTGACGAAATGCTATTTAGGAGCAAGTTGCTACATCATATTCATTCCAGAATGTTACCTTTCCAAATATGCTCAGTCTCTTGGAGTCAACGAATGGTTGTTTTATCAAGTATCTGTAACAGGAAGTTTATATCGTATTACAAAAAAGTTGTTTTTCATTAAAGTTATTTCCTGAAGAAGAATGTTCATATTTATGACTACTGTGCTGCAGATAATTCAAAAGAGGATATTAAATAAATTACGCTTTGTTTTAAGTCTTCCACATTTTTTCTTGATCCCATTGATAATACATACTGTAGTTCAACATAAAAATAAAAGCTGCAGTGTTCACAGCAGGATAAAATATTAAAGACATTTTGTGAGCTTAGGCCACAATTCTTGTTGTCCCTAAATGTGGGATCCCAGGAAAGAAAAAAAGCATTCAAGCAACCAAAACTTCCATACTCCTGGCATTATAGATGGTGTCAGGCCCTAGGAAGGTGGGTGTGGCTTATCCAAAATGGCATGATATGATAGCCTCCAAGACTTGGTGGGCCTTCATAAGATTACTGTTGTAATACAATTTGATGCATTTTTAGCTATTATTAGTAAATAACACAATTTTTCAAATCATTCAGACTTTTGTATATCTTAAACAGGATTATTCATTAAGCTATTACACTGATTAGGGATGCATTTTAAGATAAGTTAAGAGTACAATCCTGTGCATGTCTACTCAAAATTAAGTTCATTTTGTTCAATGTGACTTGCTTCCAGGAAAATGTGTATAGTATTACAGCCTAAATAACTTTGTCAAATGAGTGTGGGATCTGATAAATCAATTTGATTTATTATGCTGAAACAGGATCCTTAGCCCAGAAGAGGGATAAGCAGAATTGTACTCTTCATAACTGGGATACATTGCAATTGTCTGATACATTTTAACCTTTTATGCATAACATATGGAGCCCATTCTCCATTATGTGATGTTTAATTAGTCAATTAAAAAGCCCAGTTAGAGTAGACCTTGAAGTTTCCTTTATCAGGAAATCCCAAAACAATGGTTCAGTGAATTTTATTTAATTTTCTTGCTATCAAACATTAAACATTTTTATATTGATCCATTACAGCAAATATACATTTCCAAAATAAACACTGGATCAACCCAAATAGAATAGAATATAGGAAATAGAATAATATTTTGCACATACGTACTCTACAGCTGCTATCTGGTCCTTCACTTCCACTGATCCTAAGGAACGGTGGACTTCTTGCAGAATCTTTAGACCTTGAAATCCACTCCCTCTTCCATCAAACTGAGCTACGATGACATTATCAGAGTTGACAAGCACAGAATCCCAGTCAATGTGAAACTTATCTGTAACCAACTGGCTGCCTGGAGCTTCATCGCTGTAAATACCAACATACCAGACAGAAACGAAGGCTATTGACAATGTGATGCACTTTGCAGTTCTTCAATATTTTATTTAACCTGGATGGCAGAGTTCACTAGGAGTTACGCAACCCAGTTGAATTATTGTCAGTTTAATCTATAACAGCACAGTAACCACTGCTGTTATCACTTATGGAGAACAGTAAACACAAATAACTTCTTGAACTGTACAGAAATAAGCTGTTAAGATTAACACGTTGTTTACTCGTCTCATAGCCAGGAAGGAAGGCACACACGAAGATGCTTTGTACCATGTCAGACTACTTGTTCATTTTGAAAACATCTCCCCAAGGTTTCATGAGAGATACTTAACCTGACACTTTTAAATGAAGAGACTGAACGCAGAATATGATGGGGTGGGAGGATAACAGTGGCCAGGAAAAAGGCATGAATAAATCTTAACCTGGACAAAACCACCTGGACAAAAACATTTTAGATACAATTAGAGCCCAACTGTTTTATTTGCTGCAGTGTTTTCAGGGAAGGGGAAGGCAACCTACCTGCATTTTAGCCAGTTCTATTTTCATTTTCCAATCAACACTACTTTTGCAGGTGGCTGGTGGTGCAGGAGGAAAAGTACATTTGGTGACATCTATCAATCAACTTAAACTTGCACAACCAGCCACCTGTGAACCATCTTTCTTTTTTTAGAAAAAATAACCATCCTATTTCCAGTTGCATATTTTCAGATTTGCTGTGCATATGAAATAAAATCAGCAAAATACTATGTGTGAATAATAGATGTGCCTTCCTCCCTTGTTCACTTGCACACTCACGATTTGTGTGCATCTTACCCAGGATAGATAATATGTGATTCCCCCATAAAAGATGTACAGGTTTTAGCACAGGAAACCGATAAGCAAAGAAAGACGATGTGTGAGTAACTCATAGCACTTGCTTCTGTCCACTTACATAATCTCCATAGTTTTGATGAGTTTACTAGGCATAAGTACAACTGCTATTTGGAGGATTCATAACCACACAGGTCTGAAAGTGACGGAAAGGCCAAATTCCTGCACTATAATTTATTTTTCTTTATTAAATTTATAGTCTTCTCCAGACAGGCAAATGCCCGATTGGATTCTATAATAACCTCTAGGAGATTTAGGAAATGCTGTTGAGAAAAACTCTTTTCTCCTTCCAAGTTAGTAAGATACAGAAACAACTGTAACTTATTTTGTGACTATAAATACAAATATTCTAGGATGGGGTGAAACACTTCTACTGACTATTTTCATTCAACACTGCTGCTATTCATATTTTTTTCAATGACAATTAAATGTCAGTTTTGAGAAAGGTTTGTTATTTTCCCCCAGCCACACATGTCATAAAACCAAGCAATCTATCAAGAAGTGGTATATCTCAGTGAAAACTATATATGCCAGTAGAATTAAAATAAATGTATATTTGCTTGTACCTTGTGTGGAAATTAGATTGGACAGTATCTATGAGCTCACTGTTCAGGGTTCTTGAAGAGTAGAGTAAAATTAATCACTGTGGGAGTCTAAATTTAAGAGACATAGAGGAACATACTAAAAATTACAACTATTCCCTTCAATCATTGTTCTTTCTGGGAACATGGAGGAGATCATCTGACAGTGTTGCTTTGCCAATTTACAGCAAGACAAGCATATTGCATTCCATGATGTCATGGTCAATGACAGTAAGTCCTACTAGGTCATAATCTTTTAAACTACTTCCAAAGAATAAAGAAGTTTCCATTTATGAACATAATTCCAGATCGCAACTGTTCACAAAACTGTCGTTTATGTGAATTACAGGAGCTTTATCTCTCACCCATTACATAACATCTTGGGTTCTTATTACCTCTTTGTTTATTTTTTTGGGGTTCTTTGCATCTAAAGATGTGACACTTCGCTTTTTTTGAGGAAGATTTAACATGCCTCCAAAGGACTAAAAGAGGTATAAATACTGAACACTATATCTATCTATCTATCTATCTATATCTATCTATCTATCTATCTATCTATCTATCTATCTATCTATCTATCCAGTTATCATCTATCTATTAGAATTGATTCCCCACTGTTTAGCTGAAAGGCTATCATACACGGTTCCTGGCCTCACAGGCATTTACTTTCCAAACCTTGCAAATTTTTGATCCATGTCCTGTGCATATTCGTCAATCAATGGTTTCAGCATTAAAAAACCCAGACAGAACTTATATTATCACCCGTTGTTATATCAAATGCTACATTTCCCCCCCCCCCCCCCATGGAGGCTGCTCACATATTTCGCAGCCATTCATCAAGCGCTGAGTAATAAAGGAATAAGAAGTGAAATACACACATGCAGAAACCAGATCTTATCTGAATCCCCACAAAAAGAAAAGTGCATTCTGTTCTAGTAAATGAAATAGCAGCAAAAAATAGCTCCCACTCAACTGATAATGCAGATTTCTGCAGATTTCACAGTTCAACCACAGAAGGGAAATTTGCAGAAGATACCCTTGCTTCCAATTTTTTATTGGCCACTTCTACCCAAGCAGTACTACATTGATTTTAGGCAGGGACTAGTTTTCCTCTTGTCCCTAATCCTTATGAAGTCCATGTTTTTATTTCTGCATTAGCAGTATCCTCCAACAGTGCAGTCCTATAACTTCATTGGTCTACAAAGTTGACACCCACCAAGTCTGTGCCTGCAGATACTAATGATATATATCTTATGAACTTGCAGTGTTAGCAGGATGTATTATGATTCAGAACATCTGCCAAAGCTGATGTGCCTTTTAAATATACAGGAGATACCAATTACACAGCAAAATGATGGACCTCAGCAGGTAATTTGCAGGCTTCCAGCAGTGCAGTCCCTCACACAATAGATATTCAAGAGGGAGAAAATGGCAGCCCATCACTTGGTATTTGAAATCTGAAGACTAAACCATAACTTCTGCTTGGAGCTCTGAGGGAAATATGAACTCCATTACTACAATTAGTATCAGATCTGACAGTTCTGGACTCTGCATCTTCACTTTCGTACCAATCAAGAATGCAATGAAGTTTCCCAGCCTCTTTTGTCTATTGGACACTGTATCACTATATACAAAAGGCTAATTAATTTCAGTGAATGAAGCAACAAAACAAAATAAGCAAAACACAGTCTTCTAAGACTTGCAATTTCAATTCAATTCCTCTTCCTTTCTCTTAATAAACTCTCTTATGCAAATGAACCTGAAACAGCTATGCAAAAGAGATTGACAATAAAATGTGTAGCTACTATCTACTATGTCACTATTTAAAAATTCAAGGATTGTTTAATTTATTCATATAAGAATTTTAACCTGACCTTCTAACACAAATGGATCTGTCAAGGCAGCTTAAAACATTTAAAAATCTTAGTTTAACAATAAAGCAGTTGTATTTTTTTTTTAAAAAAAAATCAATTGAGGGAGGCAGAACAGAGATAACTGAAAACCTTTGCTTAAAGCATTATTTGCCTGACAGCTGTCAAGGGAGTAAACCCTTGAAATTTCATGAAGCAGGGTGCTCCAGAGTTTGGGTGTAGCCCCTCTCCTGTCACAGCCTGCCATGCTTCTGTCATAGGTAGGACTGAGGTTCACCAAACTCTACCTGCCTAATTCCCAGAACAAATAATCTACCAAGAGGACCAAAGCTGCCTGAAACCCCAAACCTAGGCCTGAAGACAGATTGTCTAGCCCCATTTAAATCTGTTTCATCCAATCACCCTTGGATCTGAGATGCCACCACACCTTCAAGCACCTTCCCCAAGAAGAGTAGAGCAGAGGCTGGCTGCCCACCCAGAGAGAGATTTTCCTATAAAAGTTTCATGACAGCCACCTTAAGGCTAAATAGACAAATAGACAGTCTCCACTCTCTGTGCCCACTCAACCAGACCTAGCTTCCTTAATGTGCCAGGAAGGGCAGGGATCACTTGATCTTGCCCATCTCCTCAGACTGTACAAATGAAATGAATCAAGTACAAGACATGCAGGAGTCAGAGATACATAATTAGGATCTGGTACAAACACGGCATATAAGTCACAGTAGATGTGAGCAACTTTATCTGCAAAATGTCTAGCAATACTGTCAGAATGGGAAATCACATCCTTTTCCTCAATTCTTGATGCAACATACTATTTAAAACTCATAGTTCAGCTAGGTGCCTCTCGATAGAGGCAAAGTGTGGGGTTTTTTTCATCACCACAGCAGAGGACTCAACATGGGCTCTAGTCCATGTCCAGTCATGTTGTCTTGAGTTTTCCTCCCACTGTTGCTCAAATAATTGTCTCTGCCACATTATCACCCTGAGTTCCCCAAAAAACAAAGGAGGCAGCTGGCTCCATTATCAGCTGCCTGAACCCATCAGTTTGGGTTAAATTCTGTCAACCACCTAGGTCATTTTCCTATCCCAGAGACAGGCCGAGACTTTGACAGAATCACTGGTTGATATAGCAGAAAACTCAGAGCAGTTAGGAAATGATTTAGATCCATCTTTGGACCTTTATAATGGGTCATGTACCACTCTGAGCTTAGGAGCTTATTTAAGCCTAAACCCCACAAGGTAGGAATCTATACATGACAATAAATCTATGACCCTAAATCCAAGTCCATACCTAGCTCACCAACCACCCCATACAGAACCAAAAAGCCAAGTCAAGAATCTGTCCTACAATATGAATGGGCCCTGATATCAGTTGGTAAATTCACACAGATGCCAAGTAGTCCATGAAGTTCTGAATGTCTACTGAAAGGTTCGCATCAACATGGGCATTGAGTCATTTAACCACTAATCAGAGAGACTACCACTGTGCTCAATACTACTCTAGCTAGCTCAGGCAAGGAGACTGTTGGGCAGCAGGGAGACCTGAACCCAGGGGCAGCGCATCCTGTTTTGCCACATGAGGCAAAACAGGAAGTGCTGCTTTCCCCTGCCCTGCTACTCCTGTTGCGACTGGCATACTTGTTGCCACTGGCATATTTATTGCCACTGGTACTGATTCTCTACCTGCCTGCTACTTCCACTATTTCGGGCAAGAGTTCACATGATTTCGGCTGATACTGGCAGCACTTCTGCACTGGTGGGACAGGGGCGGCACCTGTGGGGCATCCAACTTGGGGGCTTCTGCTGCCTTAGTCTGCCTCATGGCAGAGCCAGCTCTGCCAATATCCCAGCAGAATTTCCTATCCTCATGTATAAACAGGAAGATGGTTTAATTGGAATCTTGGTTATGCTGATGGAACTTCAACACCGCAGCAGCTCTGCTTCCCTACCCACCTCCCTAGCACTTGGATGGGTGCTATAGAGAGAATCCTGGAGGAGAGATCTCCCTCACCCAGGATCAAGTCCTAGATGGCCATGCCCTTCCTATTTATGGAACTACCTTCTAAGATAACCATCTTCAGACTAAGAGAGATGCCACCACAGCCCCAAGGAATGTTTGACCAAATGAGCTGGAAGAGAAGGAAAATACTACCTAGTCACCCCTGCTTTTCCTGTAATGATTAGTCTACCATTCCTCCCATTGCATGCAGCTCTTATGACCATATATGGCTCCTAAGGATATCTCCAATACTGGACATTAATATAAATCTTGACACATGCCTGTAAACCCATTCCAAGTAACATTTACAAATGCAGTAAGTTACATCATTATGGTTGTCCGGCTTGTTTTAAATATACACCCCCATTTTTCTTCTTACCTTTTAATCAAGTACATAGTTATAGCTCTGCCTTAAAAAAATAGCATGGCATTATAAAATGTAAATCTGCATGTATTAAAATAAGTTATGAAAATGGATGATTCTCCTATCCTGCCATGTTGTTAATCCAAAACGTAATAATTCCTTCACTCTGTTCCTAGAGAAAACCTCCAAGGACAACACTAACTGTACACAGTGGGTTCTCTTTTATGCACCTATATTTCTAGATTGCAGACTATACAGTTTTGTGCAATAGAAAATACCACATGTATTGTAACTTTATACTGAGCTGTGTGTTCTTCCATTATCATATGCATCACATATTGATCAAAGCTAAGAATATCCTTGTGGCAAACAGACCAGAGGAAATCAATAAGTATAAGAGTGCTATATTTAAAGTAAAATTGCAGCTGGATAGTTCTGCTTTCCTATGAACTTTCTGCTGTTCATATTTAATATAGCATAGTCTGCGTTATTCTATCCTGCTGTTCTATGCAGCTAAAATTCACTTTATCATGTTTTAAAAATCCAATATGATAATGAGTAATCTTTTATAGGAAGCTTGGTAGCCAATGACTGAAATTAAGCCAGATCTGAATTATTTTCCATTTGCATAAAGCAAGGATGGAGAACCCGTGACCCTCCAGATTTTGGGGTACAGGTTTGGGGTACATAATTATAAAATTAACAATATATTGCCTTTTGGGGCATAGGCTACCCAAAGCAGTTCAAAATTTCAAAACCCACAATGAATATGACATTCTAAAATAAACTCTGATCACTGGCCATGCTGGCTGGAGTTGATAGGAATAGGAATTCAACAACACCTAAAGGCCACTGGTTCCCCAACCCTGGCATAAGGGAGGCGGAAAAGAGTGCAATCCAGTGGGTGCCCTTGTACTCATGGAAGGGAGCTGGAAAGGGGGGGGGGGTAAATAATTTACATTACCTACTCCACCCCTTCACCTCCACCCCCCAGCTTAAACTCATATCCAGAAAGTTGGAGGACTTTTTAGATCATTGGCTGCAGAGGGAAAGTGGGCTTGGCAAAAATTGCCCCCCTTCTCTTCCGTAAGTAGATGCCTCCACTGTGAATGAGACGGGCACCAATTGGATTCTACCTGCTGCAGAGAAACGGTAGCTTATCCTGGTGATTTAATTGTTAAGATTACTGGAGACATGTGCTGATTCACTTCTACTACCCAAATTTTCAAACAGTATTAAACAATGGATGCTACCATTTAAGATGCATTATCTACACATTTCAAGGAAAGAGGTTAATTGTGTCAGAGAGAGAAAAGAATGATGATCACCTCTCACTTTTATTATACAGATTAAATGCTGCTGCCTTCACTCTACTTAATTATTTCCTATGCAGCCAGGGAGTGTATCTTCCAAATCTCTAAATGAATAAGGTGGACATTAATGAGGAAAATCAAAGATCTGAGAGTTAAACTTTGATCCTAATTATATAGAAGAGAGATAATAATCAGTCTTTCAGGCAATTATGGTACATCTCTCTAATCTATAGAGTACAGTATATATAATGTAGTTAAAGGAAGTTGAACATGAAGCATATTAGAATGGGAGGACCAAACTGAAGAATTAGAATTTACAATCTACTTAACAATTTTAGTGTATGCATCAAAATGAGAGAGGGGGGGTAAGTACAGATAATTGTAACATGTGTAAATGTAGAGGCTAACACTTCTGCTATAGTGGAAATACAATATATACACATTTTACAACTTTCCTTGAAATATCCAAACCATTTATGTTGAAATAGTCCACAGAATCAGTGTACTGAGAGTAGACTAAATTATACTTTGAAAAGGAGGAATGGCTCAACATGGGGGTTGGGTCTTTACTGAATATACACATCTGATGCTACACCCTTTAAAAGGGGCCCAAGGGAGTTATTGGAACAACGCAAATGGAAACTGCATCCTTCAAAGCAACCACATCAAACAGCTGCAACAAAAAGAAAGGCTTTAGTAGCTGAGGGAATCAGCCAAGACATATCTGAACTTTGCTTGACAAAACGAACCTAAAGCCTTTCTGGGAAAGTCAGTTGTTGTAAAGGATGAGACTTCACAACATTAATACTAATAATATAGGGATCATTTCTCCTTTATTTATTCATTGTTCCTAAACCACCTCTCATGCAAATGAATCCCTGGGCAGTTTACAAACAGCAACAACAACTGCAGATAAAAATATAAACTATAAATAAAGCAAAAAGGACAAAAGGTAGCATAAAGTAGTAGATTTAAAAAAAAAAAAACTGCAAAAGGCAGAATACTGCTCAAATCATGAAACCTTGGAGATACTAATCAGTACCACTGAAAGTGGGACATGGGTGGCACTGTGGTCTAAACTACAGAGCCTAGGGCTTGCTGATCAGAAGGTCGGCAGTTCGAATCCCCGCAACAGGGTGAGCTCCCAGTGCTTGGTTCCAGCTCCTGCCCACCTAGCAGTTCGAAAGAACGTCAAAAGTGCAAGTAGATAAATAGGTACCACTCCGGTTAGGAAGGTAAACGGCGTTTCTGTGCGCTGCTCTGGTTCGCCAGAAGCAGCTTAGTCATGCTGGCCACATGACCCGGAAGCTGTCTGCGGAGAAACGCCGGCTCCCTCGGCCTATAGAGCCAGATGAACGTGCAACCCCAGAGTCATCCGTGACTGGACCTAACGGTCAGGGGTACCTTTACCTTTTACTACTGAAAGCCTGCTTGCAAACATATAGTAGCAGTACCAGTAATAATAATAATAGTTGTTGTTGTTGTTGTTATTCTGGGTGGCCTACAACATAATATATAAATATAAAAACACAATGTTTTGACTTGGTACTGGAAATCTATTGATGTAGACTAACATACCCCTAAAGGTAGAGGGTCAGATTCAAGTATCCCACTACACTAGCTGAAGGCAGTGCAAGGACTCCTGCTAACACAACAGGTCTTCCCTCTTCTCCTTCCCCCAGATTTGCTCTGAAGGATTGTGAGAAGCCCCAAACAGCATGTGAGGGAGGGGAGGTAGTTCTGTCTAGCAAGCAGAAATGCTTGCACTGATTGAATTATTTTATTAGTGCAACATGGATTCCCTCCTAGGGAATTCCATAGTCAGGGTGCCACCATAGAGAAGGCTCTATGCTGTGTCCCTATACAATGAGCAGTCTTCATCCACAGGGCACAAAATGCTGCCTCTGCAGATCTTAGAGCCCAAGTTGACTGGTACAGGAATCCCAACATAGCTCCTTGCTATGACCTCTCTCACCTGAATCTTAAAAGCAGTGCATACACATAACATAGTATGATTCTAAATACAACTCAACTTTGTTTTAGGTTACGAATATATGGGCCTTCCATATATGTCTTCCATGTAAGTAGTTAAGAGCCGTTCACAGGCACCATGCTGATTGTCAGAAACTCATATGACAATGTCTTTTGGCACTGTAGGCTTGCAATACACAGGCCTCAAGCCAGGCCCTTCCTCACCCTCCTTTCAGAAAGACTTCATGACTTATTTCCAACCAATGAGGCATATTCAAGCAATCCATGTTGTAGCTATTGCTGCCTGAAGAGAAATAGAAGGTGATAATATTGGCTGAACTGATGCTCAGGTATTACTAAGTGTATGGAGGGGGTAGATTCAGCCATGCTCACATAACACTATCTGGCTATCTTCTGTCTTCTCATTCTTATGAGCACTTGGGTACCCCCCCCCCAAAAAAAAATGCCTTCTTCAATAACTAGTTGCTATAGAAGTGACTTTTCTTTGAGACTGATAAAAGGATAATTGCCAATACTGTGTTCATTCTAAAAGGAGGAAGTCCTCTTCATGCCTTACCCAGGATTACTCAGGTTTCTAAATCACATGGAATGCCTCTGTGTGTAGATAAAGCTCCCTGCTGCAGAAGCTATATTCAGTGTAGCTAAATATACAATCAAGATGCTTTCATTATGTATCTGAATACCAATTACTTGGGATCACAAGCAGGAGAACACTTTTGAATTCATATCCTGCTTGTGGGCTTCCCATAAGCATCCATCTGGCCTCTGTTATAACAGAATGATAGAATAGGCCCAAGCAGGGCTCACCTAATATTTTAATGTTCTTTATATGTGAGCAACGCATGAAGAGGGCTACAGATTCTTAATATTGTCCTCTTATATCTAATGGCCCCAAGCCCTTCATATCATGCCCACATTTAGACGTGGAGCTTTAAATTAATTGAAGCTACAGTAGCTGCGGCACTGTATCAAACTGCAAACAGTGTAGAAAAACAAACAAGACCAGGAACGTTGGCAGAGTTCTGAAAATGCTTTCAGTTAGGTGTGTTATTGTAAAGGGGAACTCCTGAAAGAAATTAAATCTTCGAAGAGTGATACAACTGTCTGAAGCTTCCAGCCCTTCAATATCCAAGAAGGTGCGAACTACGCTGATTTGTAATCAGGAATAAAGCATTCTGCAATATCATCTGAAAGGAAATTAACTGTTTACCATATGTGCACCATCATACAAAAAGAGATTGCACACAGAGACCTGGTGTGATAGGACCTTATGTTAATTGCAGAACTACCACTTTCACAATGTAGAGCTTTGATAATTGACATCATAAAAGGCATCTATATCACTGCTACTTGAAACGGTGGGAAATTTATGCAGCCAAACATATCTATACATAATTGTCTGTAAGAAAGGGGTTAGGGATCCCAGAGTTCTTAACTGCTAGAAAAGACTCAGGTTGGTCATGACCTCTCTCCTTTGGGCTGGTTCTTCTCTTGCATGCAATTCACCAGATACATGAAGCTGGAGCTCCCAAGCAATGACTCCATATCCAAATATACTTTTTTTATATTTTGTAACTTAAGAATACTTTATCCATGCTGATTCTGCTGGGGCACAGAGTTCTCATTACTACAAGTAAAGCATTTAAACTTAAGGTTGTGGTCTATTCACTCCAAGGTGGGAGAGTACAATTGTAAGTGCTTAATACTGGGGCATATAAAGGTTTAACCACACATATTCCCCACACTTTGCAAATGCTGCACTTATTTCTGTTTTAAACTCTGCTGGGAGCTCCGAGAGTGAGTCAGGCCCCCACACTTTTGAATTCAGACAGTCACCCATTTTTCTTCTGCTGTTTCCTACACAAGGGACTTCAGAATTAACTTATATCCCCCTGATATTTCCCAAAAGAAACAACATGATTCAGTATCTGAAATAGCAGTACAGTGGTACCTCGGGTTACTTAATTCGTTTCGGAGGTCCATTCTTAACCTGCAACCGTTCTTAACCTGAGGTACCACTTTAGCTAATGGGGCCCCCACTGCTGCCACACCGCCGGCGTGCAATTTATGTTCTCATCCTGAGGTAAAGTTCTTAACCCAAGGTACTACTTTTAGGTGAGTGGTGTCTGTAACCCAAGGTACCACTGTACAGTGGTATCTCTGGCTGCAGATGGATCCCAAGGTTTTCACAACCTGAGGACCGCTTCTGCGCATGCACAGAACCTTTACTGCTTCTGCGCATGTGGATGTGGTGAAACCCAGTAAAATACTCCCGGGTTTGCCGTGCACGCATCCCGAAGTTTACGTAACCAGAGGGTTACATCAACATAGGATCGACTGTATTTTTTTTTAGAGCAGGTACTTCTGGTGTTGAGAAGGAGGAAAAGGTCACTGCTTGGACATGAGAGGGTTTTTTTGGTGTTTTTAAGTGCCAATCTATATTTCCCCCACCCCAAACCAGATATCTGAAGTCTGCACACAGTTCAATGGACTTAATGCTGTATTCATTCTGGATAGAAGCAACATGCGAACCGCAAAAGTAAGTTCTGTATTCTCAGGTACAATTTGGGCTTATCTTTAATTATAAGAGGATACTAATTCGGCATTTTCAGGGTAGAGGTTCTAGCAAATTGGAATGAGGATTACCACCTCCTGCTCTTCTGAAAGATCCAAGACAAATTAAATCAGCCCCAGAAGGTCTCTCCTGACAGACTTTTAGTATTGACTTTTCATTATATTGTGAAGAGATTTCTAAAAATAACTTCTCTAACACCAGCAGTGAAAATGTATAACTGAAAAGGTAAGGGGTTCAGCAGAAAGAAAAGAAAAATGGTTTACTGTTAGAACAACATAGAAGTGTCAATGTGTTCCTTTCGCCCCACTTCTTCTTTCCTTGGCAGTGAGCACAACATAATTGCATTTGAACAGGGAGGCCAATATGGTGGCTCCCACAACTTGTTATACTACAACTCCTATCTGCCCAAGTGAGACTGGCCAATGGTCAGAGATGTGGAAAGTTGTAGTCCAGCAACATTTTGAGGGTACCATGTAAGCAACCGCATGCCTCAGAAATATAACTATTCCCATGTTTTAAGATTAAGTCAGATGCGTGAACTGTGAAGCTTGCACTCTCAGAATTAACACTTTCCCAGTACCCTTCTGTTAATTCAGTTGTCTCAACTATTATTTTCCAGATCTCTCTTCTTGCTTCTATGTTCTGATCGTTCTTTAAAACGACAACCTGGTACATCCCCATATACAGTTACACCAGAGTCTGTCACCCCTGCTTGCTCCACTCACCAACCCCTTTGCTAACTCCTCTCCCCCTTGGCTACCCCCTCACAGCTAGCTCAAACCTCTCCTCACCCTATAGCCTCACAACTCATCCTACCCCACCCCTTAGAGTAGCACGAGTTGGGTCTAGTTGTTTAGGCCATTACAAACAAAGGCCTGGTCTCATTAAAGATTATACGCACAGTGGAAGACGGGATATGTTTGAGTGAAACCAAAGTTCACTCCTATATCCCATTCTACATATCACGGTCACATGTGAACTGACTAACAGAGGTTTTCCGACACTGCTGGAAATCAGTGCATGTCTTAAAATACCATCCTGGATTGAAGAGGTTTCAAACTGTAGCTCTTTGGTTTACAATTGAAGACCCGTAGGTCAAAAGGCAACTAGCAATCCAAGAAATAAATAAAATGAGTAGAACAGAAAATAGCAGCCACTTAGACATCACCAGAAGAAAAGACTAAAGAGAACACCGATTTCTTAAAATGTGCATATTTAGATGCAAATTTAGTAACAATTGCAATACTTTAAATAGAAATACAAGACATCTCACCAGCCTTCTGCCCAAGTACTAATTGTTGATGGACAACTTCAATGCCCCAACCCTCCCTTCTTATTGTTCTTTGTTTTAAAATTATACTTGGACTATACAGTCCTTCAAGTAGAGGACTGTCTTCTGTTAAAGTAGGACACATGACAACCCAAATCTAGAGTAGTGTTTTGTTGCCTTACTGATAATTATGGATGCTTCATCTTATACAAACGATTTATGTAACCATACATAAATATATACTTTATGACGTAACTTAACTTGCTCAACGGTGTTCTAATGTTGCAGACATGTGCAACTGTAGAAACTCTTCAGCCTTTTAAAAGAGTTCATAACTAGCATACTAGCAAATAGTACCCACATATACTAAGTAGCAACCCAGTTGTACTAGCAATAATTTAAATATTGTAAGAAAGAAGGAAAACTAAATGGACAGCAAAAACAGAATATTTGGAGAAAAGTATATGAGGCAAACTGCCTGAAAGCAGCACAACCCACAAGTGCGACAGCTCTTTTCAGTTTTAGGTGTTCTAAAGGGGTGGGGGGAGAATATGATAAATTCAGTCTTATCAATAATCAAAGGTTAGCAGATGCTGAAGGTTCTTCTGTGCACTTCCCATTCATGCTAATGAGATTCCTTGCTAATTGCTATTTCTTTTCATATTGCTACACTGGGAGGTGGGGGGAATCTGAAAACATTCTGTAACATTATGTATAGTTTAGATGTGCAACTTTCTGATTCATTAACTAGAATTTCCTTTGCACTGTGAGAGCTTTATGAGAAAAAGACACGCCGAGGAATCTAGATGACGATGTTCCAAATTTCAAATGTGCTATACTTAGCAATCTGAGCAATCCTAATTTGGCAGGTGAGCTAAAGACTGTATAACACAGCTCTGTTTGCCATTTCCCAACACTGGAGCAAGAGGATGACAAGTCATCAGCGAGCTGTTACAAATGAGGGTTATGCAAGGAGGTGTACAGGCCAAGATATAACTACATAAGCCATATATATCTAGTAGGGTAAAAGTAAAATATCATAATAAGTGAAAAGTGGTCCAGTCCAGATATAACATTAAACCATGATTTAACATTGCCAAAAAGGGCCTTCTCTAGCCTTGAAGATCAGAAGCAACCTCATACTGAACCAAACCATTGGTCCACCTATCCTAATATTGTTGACACTGACTGGCAGTGACTCTTCAAGGTTTCGGGTGGGTGGTATTTCCCAGCCCTTCCTGGAAATGCCAGGAATCGAAGTGCAACCTTCTGCGTGCAAAGCCTGTGCTCTACCACTGAGCTACAGCACTTGCCCCTAAATGCCCATAAATTATGAAACCAGGCCACTATCTAACCAAACAGTAAGTTAGGAATCCTTGATGCAAATACAAATGATTAATTGATGATGGATGCAGTCTGAGAAGCCATTCTAATTCCCCATCTGAACTATGTAGATCTCTTAAGCTTGGAGGCCTTCCATAACACTCCCACTACTTTCTGAAAGATATCAGCCTTCAAATAGCACATCTGTGTTAAAAAGGTAATTGTGTGGTGGGCCCTTGGCTTCACACTGATGGCCACGTGTGAAAAGCAGCTCATACAAACCAGGTGATTTTTAACTACAACAGAATCCTCCCCTTTCATTTCCCCACTGGTAAGGACTCTGATCCAAGCGAGTCAGAGGTAGGACAGGTGATAATTGTTGGTCTGCCTCCCTGCCTGCAACTCCCAATACCACTTCCAACACAGCTCTGGTTTTCCAGTGCTCCAGAGCAACATTTTGGAGGAAACAGAAAAGTGGAGGGGGAAAGGGAAATCTGCAAAAAAAAATCTCTTCTCCTTCCTGCTTTCCACCAGCAAGAGCAGGGTTCAAAGGAAATTAGGATTCTATCTATCACAACTGTTCTGTGCTATTCTTTTGATTGATAATGGTTTAATTTTGCCTTGTTTAATTTTTGCATTTTTAAAGAATTGACCACTTTAAGTTTTTGGGGAAATGGTACAATATATTTAGATAAATATATATAATGAATTAATGAATTCTTTGCACACTTTTGAATCAGACACTTTTATTATGGCCAGTGCAGTTCTGCTGCCATGATCATATATGAATTCTATTAGCACAGTGACCTCCAGGTGCTACTAAACTTCACTCCCAACCACTGACTATGCTGGCTGTGGATGGTGGGAGCTTTAGTGAGAATGTGGGTGTAATTTTAATCTGCTTTAGTATATTAACTTCTGTATGTTTTAAAGTAGAGTTGTAATTTTATTCTTGGTTTTAGTCTTTCATCTTTTGTAAACTGCTTGGAGGTTTGTTTGTTTTTTACTATCGAACAATACATAATTTTTTATGAAACAAGGAAATAGTTAAACAACATCTGGAGGGCACTTGCCACACATGCATCAGATGCTTAAAAAGTCAGAAGCAGATTATTGTGGTATGTGCTCACTACAATTTAAATCAAATCTGATATCATTTTTCAGCTATTACATATAATCAAAATCCTTCTATCTTGAAAAGATTGTAGGACAAATTATTTTTAACCCAAAAAGCTTTACTTCAAGAAATTTCACCCAGGTAAAATACTCAGTTTGGCACACACACACCTGTGCACATTTGCGTGTGTGCACAAACACAGACCGAGCCTCAATGGTGCCTCGAAAACCCAGATAGCCCCCCAACCCTCATAGCTACGGCTCTGGCTATTATTATCATGAACAAAAAAAAACCTGTGCAATCCCTGCAATGGTCAAAGCATACAGGAATGTTTTCCATGTTCAGAAATAGAGAAACTGCAATATCCTGAGCCTAGTCACTATGGGAAAAGTAGTAGCGACTTGTGTAGATCCCTTTGGTTTTCTCTCAACATTTGAACAGTTTCTGTGAAAAATCTACCATCCACCCCAGGGAAGATATTCTTGGGATAATCAAGTGGTTATTTTGTTTAACATCTGATCCCTTCCAAAGGTGGTGTGCGCATGAGCGCATGATGTGAACCAAGCAGATAGCTCCTCTTATGGACAGCTGTACCTATATCTTTGGGCAGGATTAAACTAATGAATGCTGTCACCAGAAGCCTGCTCAAGGACTTCTGCTTGCAGTTCCTTCAAATTTGGCTCTGTGGTGTTGGGGAGAGTCCCTGAAACAGCACATGGGAAGAGGGGGGATAGTTCCATCCAGCAAGATTAAATATTTGCCCTAATGGAACGATGGTCATATCTATTGATATATAAATAATTTACAGGATGTTTAGTGAAGCTCTTCATACAATGACAATTTCATGTGACCTAGAATAGCATGCAAACAAACCATTTCATAAATCAATTTAACTAATTTTAATGATTTATACTCACACTATTAAGAGGACAGGATATGCACTCCGTTCTGTGAAATCCTTTGGAAATGACAACTGTAAAGGAAGTTCTTTTAAGAAAAGAGTAAAACATTAAAGGCTGGTAGTTTCAAAGATGAAAAAATATATTATTTGAAAATGTTCTGTTTGGTTCTCAACAGCATTCAGATATATTTACCATAGTCATCAATGTGAAGCATTTTAGTTTCCGTCCTGAATGTTCTTTTCTTTAAGACTGCTTCATTTAATACAGAATTATTTTCTAGTATATAAAATTCTGCAAGAGCAAATGACAAGAAAAAGAAACGCATATGTGTGTATCAATTGGTATAGCATAAAAATAACAATCCGTATTTTTAAGGAGGCTAAACCCAAACCAAATGCATGTCCTAAAAACATATTTATATAATGGATACTATGAACACTCTTTAGCTCAATTTGTAACACAATTGAATTTGATCCATTGTTAAATACTGATGGTTACCTAACTAAGCCTGTTCTTGGATGGATCAGGAATAATATTATCTATAGAGTATAGAGAGAAAGGATGTTCAGCTGAGTAAGGCCACAAATGATTGCCTTGAGTATTTTCCTATTTCCACCTTTCGATTCCCTGGGGTAAACTAAACTACTGTAGGCCAGACCTGGCTGAGGTGTGTTTGGAACTGCCCTGCAGCCTCCCCACCTCAATCCCAAATTAGGCTAAGGGGGAACAAAGTATCCGTTGAATCCAGGACAGGGCAGGTGATTTTCAGGGCAGTAACAGGGCATAGAGAAGGTCCAAAATTCAATCCCTGACATCTCCAGGTAGGGTTGGGAGAGCCAGGTGGACCAATGGTATAATGTGGCATACAGCAAAGTCCTCTTAATTAAATGAACCAGTGCAGAAAAAGCTATACATCAGGGAATAGCTTGCCCAGCATCCCAGAATGAAAAGAGAAGTTAAACTCTAGTAATGCATTTTTCCAGTGCTCAATTCAGAATGCCACAGAACCTTAACATTACAACATGGTTTGAATTAATATATTTTTAATCCAGCTGTATCTGGATAAATATTTGATTGGTTTTCTCTCAGCTTCAATCTTCGTTTTTCATTTTTTATATCTCTCCTCATTTAGGGCAACAAGGGATAATCTAGGAAGCTAGGAAGTAATTTCTGGGCAGTCAACCAAAATATTGTAATCATTGTTTCAGATACAGTAATTGAAGTAAACTTCAATCGTGTATTTTCTGCTTTATTAATAGAAGAGATTATCTAATTTTGCATTCAGGCATTAGATACGTCATTGGTTTTATCGTAAATGGCAAACAATGATCTCTAGACATTATCCAATTTTCTGCTAAAAAATGCTCTGAACAAACGAAATCTTTCCTTTGAACCTTTGCAGATGGAGACTCTAAAAAGGATCAGAGCCAGTCATTGCTTCTTTGTACAAGTATCAAACCATTATGCTGACAACTGCCTAGTCCAGTTAACATAGACAAAAATATTGTACTTTAAAGAGAAATATCAAAAAGACTTGAACAAGGGATCATTTGGATCCAAGTCTTCATCAATTAAAGTGCATTAGTTACATTATCCAAATGATGCACAGCTGCATGGAGTGGACTGAAGTCTTTCCAGACATACATTTGAAATTAAATTATATTTAATGCCAAGAATGTTCAAACTAAATGCAAGCAGTAGAGTAGTGCTAAAATTAATGAAATGTTGATATTTATTTTTGAGATTTCAAATAAAAAGGTAAGGAGAACACTGCAAATCGCCAGCTCTGCTGGCTGAAAGAAGTTAAGGAGGAGAGCAGGTGCCTGTTCACTGATAGAAAAGTGTAGAGCAGAGGTTCCAGTATAGGGTTCCATAGCTACACTAGCCTGGCCCCAAATGGAACCAAATGGGATAAAGAAATAAAAAGAAAATCCAGCTGGGGAAGCTTGTCCATACTTCCTGCTTTGGCCAGGATGAGCCAACAGGGTTTGGGATGTGGCAGGTAATCTGTCACTTCACACAGTCCCAACCCTACTGGGCTTGTACTTTTATATCATCTGTGGAAATTAGTTATTAGAGTAGAAAGAATACTGAGGAATTTGTGTGGGTGGGTGGGTTTTTTATTGGATATATCTTACAGTTTTGGAGAAACACACTGCACATTTTTAAAGAGTTTTGTAATACTGCAGAAGATTAAGAAAAGCAAAATTTGGTTTATTAAACGTAGGTTGAATTAGACAAGTAGCACTCCTAAAACAGCACCTTAATCCAAACTAATTGGATTACAGCTTTAAAGTATTTCAAAGCATATAACAGAGTCCCTGTAACAGGAACTCAATTTGCATAGTTAGTGAAAGGGATCGTGCCATTGTGCCACCTAATTAACGCAAGCATTAACAGGAGTTAAAAGATATACATCTAGTATAACATCAGTCTGCAAAATCCCTGGTATGTTATAGTCACTTGATTAATTTTCCTCTACTCTTATCACTTACAGGGATGTTTATTGCTAGGCTGTAATTAAGATGGGTTTTCATAAATTAATTCTGTGAAGGTCTAAAAGTAAGAGAGAAAATCCACAATGAACTAGTAGTGTAGACTTACTTTCAGGATTGCTTGTACTATGCACACTGACAACTGGAACACCAGGTCCTATAACATCAGACAACATACACATACAATTATTAAACATAAAATTATAAAATATAGAGGCATCAGCACTTCAGTAGAAAGCAAGCATCTCATGATGCGATTTAGCTGCTCTGCACTCAGTCCTCCAAACAATTAATGCATGTTCTTCAACACTAAACCCATGAGTAGTCTCGTTAATGCCAGTGCATTACTAGGATAGTCTCATGGCGAATAACACAAGTTTGAGGCACTATTATTATTATCATCTCAATTTTACAGTTGAGAAACTGACACATAGAGCGATTAATAGTCTGATTATAAAAAGTATGGAACACCTGCAGCTACTATTAAATTCAAAAGAGAACAGTGAGTATTCAGCACTTTTCAAAGTCATTTGGAGGCTGTTAGAGATTTAGGGAAAGAACTCAAAAGTAATGTGTCCCATGCTCAGTTCAAGATTCAAGGGCCAGACAACAGTATCACAGTCAAGGACAGCCTGACCTCAATTTATGTTCTGGCTGCTGCGATTTCTACTTTCCAACAGTCAAGATGGCTTCTGAATCTGTTTCTTTCCAACTGTGGACTGCTAAAATGAAAATAGGAAAACCACCCACCCACTCCCCTCTTCATCAGCAGAAAGATCCTATGCTCTTTCCTGAGATTCCTGATAATGAAGGTAATTTGAGGCTATAGGACCAGTTCTCACATAACACTAAGCGAAACCATGGTTTAGTGCAAATGAGCAAACATGTAAATGGCAGCAGCAAAGATTAGACTGCTTTGCTGCTCCCACAGTCCTGCTCCTGCTCTGCTGTGTCCATCAGAACCCAGGCTTGCGCTTTTTATCTTCCAGACAAACTATGAGCACTAAACCAAGAACAAACCTTGATTACACTTTGTGGTTTCCTTGGAGTGACACAAACCATGAGCTGTGTTCGGACATATCGCTAAGCCAAACCATGGTTTAGGCCTGAGTAGAGCATTAGAACTGAGGGGGCATCAGTCTTGAGAACCTGCACATTTGGTTTGCCTTAGCTTTATGTATTAACTGGGCTATAGAGAGCTTATGTTATTTTAGATCTTTTAGGGACTTAGTGGAGTCTGGTAATAACAAATCCCAATATTTATTTCTATCAAATACAAAATTTGGCATCAGGTTGAGAACTGGGAAATCTTCTATGCTATCTATGCAAATGTGGCTCCCTGTAACCATGGCTTAGGCTTTAATGTCATATACAGACTGTTGTCTTTCCTCTACCAATACATATACATATGCACTTATATATAATTCTAGACATATTTTCCATCTCCTTGTCATTGAGCTTTAGCAGGGTTGGGGGTGGGATTGGAAATAAAAAATGTTAAAGCATTGTCCAAGAACGCTAGTTACATAAACCAGCTCTGAGCTGAGCCACAAGGAGCTTATCCATCACTATTTTGGATGAGTCTGGAACAGAGCTTGCAGAGTGTCCATACTCTTTTACAGGAAGGGGGAACCTATGGCCCTCCAGATATTATCATACTCCAATTGCTATTGGTTGTATAATTGCATATGGCTGCAATCCTGGGATAAACTTCCATTGACTATTGTGGGACCCACTTCTGAGAAAAAATGCATACGATTGCTCTGCTGCCTTTTTATAGCTTCCACCTTCCCTCATGTTCTCTTCTCAGTTATGCTCTTAGCCGATGCCACATATTTTTATTTCTTTTCTGCAAGGTCTGAGTTCTTTAAATGAACAGTGTAGTATTGTGCTGTGCAGTTGTGACTACCACATCTGCTGCCAGCTCCTTCCCACCTCTATTCCATAAACTTCCATGGATTGATGGCATGAAGCTTATGGCAAGATGACAAATGGATAATAAAAAGGCAAAGTGTTGGTGTTTAAAATAAATTGAAATACAACTAACATCAAACTGAGGAGGCTGGCTTACCTTTACATTGCAGAATGAAATACTTGATAGTTGGGCTAAACTTTGCATTGAAATACGTGCACTGATCTTTCATGAAGTTGCATGAAAGGCATTGGCGATTCAACAATTCAATCGTTGACACACTGAAATGCAAATATATATGCATATCTTGACAAATCACATGTCAACATTTAACAAATATATACAAAGAAGACATTACGATAGCATGCAACGTAAGCATACACTAGGTTGTATGCAATGATGGTGTAATCAGAGTAGACCCATTAAAATTAATGAACCTAAGTTTGTCATGTCTATTAATTTCAATGGGTTTACTTTAATATTAGCATTGGATACAACTATGAGGACCAGTATCACAGGAAACTAGCTTAAAGGGGACAAACTTTTTGTAAATTACTTCATTCCCCCAGTCCCATTTCTATTTTCCTGAAATGTTTCAATGTATACAAAACATTAACTAGACTCGGTATCAGGATCAGAAGAGAGACTGAAAGTGGCACTCGTTTTATCACAACATACATCACATATATAAAATAACATCCTTTGTAAGACCACAGAATCGTATTGTCTGTTTCTCAGGTAACTAATGGCACATGAATAAGAATGCATGGAGCTATTTCTTCAGACATTAAGGATAACAGGTTTTATAAACAAAGAGGCACAGGTCCTGTCAATCAGTTGGAAAATATGCTGCTGTTGTTCTGCTTACCTATGTAGCTGTCTTCCTCTTGGTGAACTCTCAGTACTTAAAAAATAACTGGCAATGAAAAAGAAAATTAAATACCTTTAGCTGAGATAATAGTAATTTGTTATAAAGATAAACAAAATGAGTATCATAACTGCAGCAGATATATGCAGTAGAGGATATTTTGTAAATGAATTTTTTTCCTATTTTGACAAACTATCTCAGAATCTATTGGTACAATTAAGAGATAGATTGCAACATTATTGCCAATAGCACTGAACTGCTTTATATGGAATGTGACCTAGCTTAAAATTGTCTGTCTCTCTCTCTGTGTAGTATAATGTATAAATAATGTGTTCTCTTAACCGGGCAGATTAATTCATTCTTACATCAGGTACTGATAAAGGGCCACGTTATGATGTGGAAACCTCAGCATAATAAAAATTCTTAGAAAATTAACTAGGGGAATCTCACAAACCTAGGGAGCAGTCCAAACCAAAGATCCACCAGGATGAGTAGAACAGGCATAGGATGCCTGAACTCAGCCAGGGATATGCTGGCTAAAGTGCCTCATCCCAGCTCAGCCAGATATATGCCTTTCTAAGAACTAGATCCTGGCTCTGCTGAAGAAAGGGTGTTCTAGTAGCATAGTGGTGGCGAAACAGGGCCACCTCTATTTTGGACTCATTTGACCTACCCACCTGGTGGAAGCTACACTAGCAAAAAAGGGTGGTATAATTCAAACTCCACTTTAAAGGGTTGTTTTCCTTCAGCCAGGCTTGGGCAGGCTCAGCTGGCAGCAGCCCTGCTCCTGAACAGAGTTTGAAATAGGCATGTAAATTATGCTGGCTTCCTACAGTTTGGATTGCTCTGCCTACCGTATAGAAGAATTACAATCATAGAAACATTTCTTACTCAACCTTCGAAAATGCTTCTTTCCCTTGATAATACTGCAAGGGTGGCAGACAAGTCCTTTTATAAGCAAAACGCCCCCAGCACATTCATCCTTACCGACGATATCCGACATTTATCCCTAAGTATTCTAAGGAACACAATTAATCTGTAGGAGATTTGAGAATGTAATCCAATATATTAGCTTTACAAGTTGTATTCAAGTTATGCTCCTTATTTATTAGAGCCTAGAAAACCCCATTTTTTATTTTAATTTCTGTTATTTCTGCCAATGTAGTCAGCCAGAAGATGTCACAGTCTATCTCTGCTTTTTATCTGAGAAAGATTCTTCAGTACATTGACAGATGAAATGAATTAGGACTGCAATCCCTGTCTGGGGATTGGCATGGCTTAATGGAGGCTGACAGGGCTGGAAAGAGGGGTCCTTTGCCCAATCCAATATCCGCCCCCAGCCTAGTGTAAAGTGGGATGGATTGCAATTTAAGTTTCCATTTATATTTAGGGCTATATCTTATGGTAGTGCTTGAAAATTAAAGAAATAGTTAATGTGGTTTCCAACAAAACAGATTTTTATCTTGATAACACATATATTTTACCTGAACAGACAAAGAAAAATAATGCTCACATCTTTTGCGTATATTCGTCATATGCCAAGATTTTGATAACTTCCCAGTTTCCTGATGTCAGATGTCTTATACTAAATTGTTCACTCTTGGTCTGCAAGAAAACAAACAAAAAATAATAATAATAGGTATGTCAATGTCCCCACTCCTCTTCCCCCCAAATGATTTTCTGTTGCCTCCTGAATTACCTTTAAATATGATTATAATGGCATTTTCAAATGTACAAGTTTAATGTACACAAAATGCACATTAGGAAGACGGTGATCATGATCCTGTGCATGAAAGGCATTGCATTCCAAGCCTAAATATGTAGCTTGAGCCAGAGTCAGATGATCAAAAGTCAGCTTGTGAAATGAGGGCTTTCTTGGGTTGCATGCAAAAATGCTACTCTGGCAGGACTTTTGAGAACAGCATTTGATGGGGTATTGAGGAACTGCTGCAAGATATGGAAATTGGGGGAGGGAAATGGGAGGGGCTACTGTGAGCAAGTTTCTGCTCTATCTGCTTCTGAAAAACATCCCTGGATACAAGCCAGGCTGCATTTTTGAAGGCTGCTAATATGAAGTTCAAGTGTGTGTGTGTACATGTGGAGTGCTAATTCATTTCGTCAAGGTTTTAATCTACAAAAGTCTGGATATGGTAAATGGCAAGAAAACAACTGACCAATTTATGGGGGCTACCTATGATCTGCCAGTAGCTGACATTCTTTCAAAGAATGCTAAGCTTGCAGGTCTTACTCTAATGCAGCAAGACATTTCCTATGTTCTTATAGAAAAGTAAAAAGAAGAGAAATGCTTGTGGTGTCTTAAAGACAATCAGATGTACACAGAGAGACAAAATAAATAAATAGTGAATTAAAATGGCACTCAATGACAATTGATGTACACAAGGAGGGGAAAATCCCTGTCTCCCATGTTCCCCTGGGTGTGAAGGAAAGCCTTCTCTGCCAAAGCAACTATGGAAAATATTAATTGGTTTTTCAAAATCTGTCCTGTCCTTCCCTTCCCCTTCAAACTAAATGTGGAAGAAAGTGGACTTAGAGCTGGTAATATCTTTGGGTCTGTCCCTCTTGACTCTTGAAGAGATTTGGGAAAGAGGTATGTTCAGAGACAAGAATGCATTCCATTTGGTCACGTTTGAGAAGTGGGCCAAATGTGTCACTTAAAGGATAAAGGGACACTTAAGCCAACCATGGTCAGAAAACCCAAGCTGAAAAAAATAATAATTCAAGGGCATAATCTTGTGTTAATATAATAGCAACTTATTTTTATGCACAACCATGCATTTACTGGAAACTGCAGAACTGACACATACGCTCAAGCCTTGTGTCTTTCTGAAATGACTCACTATTAATTTCCTTCAATCCTCAGTGACACTCTGGCTACAAGCCACAATGCTATGCGCCCTTAAAATAGCTTATTCCTGTGGGATTCAGTGGAACCAACATTACACTTTGTCAGTCATTTCTTTTTATTTTTCATGAAAGTGATCTACCTATGCAGAGGAACTAGAGCAATTTCCAGCACCAGAGAAGTATACTGTAGGTATCCTGATCACGAAAATTAGGCAACCGCACCATGTGAGCTACTTGTTCACACAGCAGGGTGTTCACATTACTCATGTGAGACTACTGCAAACATGAGAGGACAGCAGTGGAGAAATAGCAGAGAAAATGTGATCTGTAAATTAACCTTAAGTAAGTCTACTCACTTTGTGGTTTGGGAATATGTTTCTTTTTGTACCTAGTTCTATGTGATAAAAGTCTAATGAAAATAGAATTCTATTGTATACAGATATTTTAAATTCCATATACATTTTAATTCCTATGCATCTCAAATAAAATCAATATATGATGCTAATTTTAATCAGGACTACATAAAGCTTCTCTGAGGCCTGGGCCAAGACTTTGCTGGTCTCTTCCTATCCAAGATATAAGGCACCTATGTACATGGAATTCTATCATACAATACTCCTTTTAAGCCCCACGTGGAAGGCATGAGCTAACACTGGTTCCTCGTCCTATTTAAAGCAGCCTTATTTCTTATTGCAGCAACAGTGAATTGGTTAGGGTGGGAAACGATTTGAAAGTGTTGTAGTTACTGAAAGGGAATTATAATTACCTCCTTTGTCAGTGGCTTTTGAAAAGGATCATGTAACCCCAGATGTAATATCAACCCAGGAAAAAAAGTTTTCTTACTTCTTCCTTAGTGTTTAATGCAGCAAAGGTAAACAGTGGTCTAAATATGATAGCAATTTGACTCCACCTCTCTCTCTCAGTCCCAGACATAGATGAGTAGTGCAATGTAAAGAGGTTTTCCATCACTACAACCCCAAGCATCCCTCAAAACTGTTGCTGCTCTTGAAGTTCTCCCTTGAATGTCAAGTGATTGGGCCATGAGAGGCTCACATGGAATGGAGAAACTGTGAGAATTTGGTGGGGCTGCCACAGAATCATGGAATGGGAGAGTTGGAAGGGGCCGCAAAAGACATCTAGTCCAATCCCCTGCAATGTAGGAATCTTTTGCCTAATGTGGGGCTCAAACCCATGACCCTGAGGCTAAGAAGGAGACTTGGATCCAGATTGTGGCAGCTAGACTGGTGACTGGAAATGGCCACCAGGACTATATAACATCGGGCCTAAAGGATCTTTGTTTGCTCCCAGTATGTTCCCGAGCATGATGCAAAGTGTTGCTGCTTTAAAGCTCTAAATGGCCTCAGCATCTCCATCTGCATTGTTCAGCCTGGACACTGAGATCCAGCTCCAAGGGCCTTCTGGGAGTTCCCTTACTGCGAGAAGTGAAATTACAGGGAACCAGACAGAAGGTCTTACTGGTAGTGGCACCCACCCTGTGGAACGCCCTCTCATCAGATGTCAAGGAAATAAACAACCATTTGTCTTTCAGAAGCCAACTGAAGGCAGCCCTGTATAGGGAAGTTTTTAATGTTTGATGTTTTATTGTTTTTAATATTTTGTTGAGAGCTACCCAGAGTGGCTGGGGCAACTCAAACAGATGGGCAGCTTATTCTTATTCCCATGCTTTACCAAATGAGCTATCAGGTGGATTATGGCAGAACAGAGTCTCAAACAAAGACGTGCGCTCCCAAGACCACATTCCTAGCATGTTCACACTCTTGTTTCAGCAACATCTATGCTGGCTTGGTCATGTCCACAGAATGGAAGATGGCAGGATCCCCAATGAGGTGTTCTATGGGTAGCTGGCTTCAGGCACCAGGCCTGCTGGCCAACCAACTCTGTGTTATAAAGACATCTCTGGTTCCAAGCATTATACATATACATTTTTATGAGATTCCATCCAGAAGGACTAACATTTCAGTAAATGTTAATAGGATCTGAGCAACTGAGATTCACCCTGCCTATGGAAAGAATGCTAGAATATCTCTTAATTGCTATTAAAAATGTAATCAACTTAATAAAAAGAAAATAAGGTGTTCCAGCATTATCCAAAGTATAAAACACAGGGGAAAGCATTAGAAGCATTCACTGACAGATCACGATAATCACGCAAAGCTTCAGTACTGCCGCTGTGGCTTCCCATGGCTTTTTAAATCCCATGACATTTCACAGAATGTTCCTCTAATTACTACAGAAACATTAAATGAAATGCCACAGACAGTTGTCATATATTTCTGTCAGTACAAATGTATAAAGTACAATAAATGTGCACTTTAAAATCTACAATCTCAAGATCAATAGCATGGTATATAGGAGCAACATATCAGGCGGTGGGGAAACACACTGAAAATACAAATCCAGCACATACATTTCAAAGTCAAGTCGGCACATTCCCCAACAGACCTTGGCTGAGTCTAGACTTGCAGCACAATGAAGTGGGTTCTTTAAACTACTGGTGGGCAATAGCACTTTTGATAGTGACCTCATACAAAGCAAAAACAAAACAAAACAACCCTCCACATATGACCCCATAGCCTCCCCTCTCCAAGTCTGCTCTGGAAGGTAGAGTGGACTCCCAGAACAGTGCATGTGGGGAGGACAGGGGAGATTATTTTGGCAAGCAAACAGAAATGCTTGCACTGATCAAACATTCTTCTTAATGTTAGGATGAATGTCTCACAACGCTTCTAGCTCAGCTCTCTGCCTTTTTTTTTGCTGGTTTTCCTATTTGTGCTACATTTTTAATGTAAGGAGGCAATAAAAAAATGTGATCTCCAACTAGTAATACATCATTTCACCATACTACCACACACTGCACCCTACCGTCTCATTCTGCTGAATGTGTAGACCAGGTCTCTGTTTCTTCCAAGTAAGTACAACCAGTGCTTTTTTCTGGGGCTACTCAAGGCTGCACCTTACTACAGCCACCTTCCCCCCCACACACACACATGTTAAAAGTGTGGCACTTACTGTAACAACTTCAATGAAAGTACCAGCACCTTTTTTTCCAAACAAAACAAAACCAAAAAAAAGCACTGAGTACAATGTCCTGAGATACTCAAAATGGTTCCAAATGCTCCATTCACTGGCTTCTTTGCAAGTGCTCTTTCATGAAACAGCAAAGGAATCTTTAGTCATTCACCAGCTTTCTTGCCAAATCAAATCACCACATCAACCTGCTGGGAACATGCTTTTCATCATTTCAGAGGACAGAGCTTTGCATCATTTGTGTTCTGTGATTACGACTTTTGTTAATACCTACAAATCAGTGACTAAAATCAGAATATATTTGGAGTAGCGTGCAACTCAAGGCATCGTACGTCGCTTCATAAGACATTTAAGCAATGGTATAATTAATTACAGACTTGTGCAATTATGAACTTGAAATTGTGAAATAAACTTACCTGAACATTAAACATAGCAATATGATGGAATTCACCACGACCACCTTGCTTAACAGGAACTGTCATAAAGAATTTATTGCCATCTTTAGAAAAAACTGGCTCTTCATTCTATAAAAATGAAATAGAATCAGAATTCTGAAATTTTCTGTTAAGCACTATGCTTGCCCAAGGGATCATATTACACCAATCCTGTAGTAGCTACACAGGTTACCAATTTACCTCCAGGCACAACTGATAGTATTGGTGGCTCCCTTTAAAGTCCTAAATGGTTTAAGTCCAAGATAACTTATGGGCCCCCACCTACCATTCATCTTGCTATCTCCCTAAGATGAGAAATAGGGAGGAATACTCCTAAGATGGAATCACATCACTATGCATGTGAAAAGCCATGTGATTCTTGCCTGGTACATTAAATTTTATTAATTAAGATCAGACAGCTGTATACACCTGACACTGCTCCTATGCACCTGTTCCAGAATATCTGCTTGAAATGCCATCCCAATACCCTTGCGAGTTCAGTGTACTTCCAGAATTTGTAATACTTCTGCAGTTAATCCAATGCTTAAAAACCATTTTGTTTGCTTCTCTTAAATTAACCTTTAATTCTTTTTCAGATTAATGGATCGACATAGTCTAGTTTAAAATGCAGACATTTACCAACATTTTATTAACAGCCAAAGTATTAATGATACGTTATTAATTGCTTTGAATGGAAAATGTGTAAGTACCTGTTTAGAAAGCCACACTTCAGATGTAAACTCATATTTCTAAAAAGAAATATATATAAAGTTATAAAATACATATACAAAATCTTGCAAATTGAAAATCATTGCATTTTGCATTTTCCTCTGTTACCTATTTAAAATGCCACACAAACAGGAATAGCAGCAGGTTGCACTTTGAACCACATAGTTCCTATAACACAGGCAATTAAGATGGCCTTTTTTAGAGAGAGCGCACATGCAATTTCTTTGTTGAAACACTGCCTTTTGATTTATTTCCAGGCATCAAAGTGCTGCTGCTGACCTTTGTTTAGGATGTTGAAGAACCACTTTCCCCTGCTGGAGTCTGCTTGTCAATTGGGCTAATCTTTGGAAGCTCTCCTGTGTGTCTCAACATCCCCAGAAATATGCTTATTTGAGAGTGAGGGAGGACTCTTTTTTTGGTAGCTGCACCTAGGCTTTCAAACCAGATTCCAAGGGAAACCCATGTTGTCTCCTCAGCAGTGACCTTTCAAAAACACCCCCTTTTTTAGAAGGGGTTTTGGCTGTAAACTGCTGGAATTGGTATTAACTGTAAATATTTGATTTTTTTTTAAATTGATGCATTATGTTATTATATCCTGCTGCTGTTTTAATGTTAGGTTGTAAAGTATAATTAAAAATTTAACATGTTTCTGGCTAATTTATGTTTTTATTTTCTTTTGGAAGGTGCTTTGAGCTCTTCGGAAAAAAGACAGGATAGAAATATTTTAAAATAAATAAATGAAGTGGTATCCTAAAGAAGATTAAATTAGCTACTGACCCTCTCAGGTGCTAAGACTGGCAGGAGGGCTTTCTTTGTTGTCTGTCTGTCTCTCCATCTCTCTCTCTCTCTCTCATTCTCTCTCTCTCTCTCTCTCTCTCTCTCTCTCTCACACACACACACACACACACACACCCCTACCCCTGTGTGCAGGGAATAGTGGCCTGGAAGAGGGCTTTCACTGTGGAACCCCCAAATTGCAGAACTCCCTTTTCATAGAGTTGCATCTAGCATCTTCTTTGTATAGCTTTGGCTGTACGATGAAGAAACATCACTTTTTCCTGGCTTTTGACAGTTAAGGGGTTTTGATTTATGGGACCTTGTTTTGCTAATTTTGTACTGTTCTGGCAATAATGGTTTTACTTGCTTTTATAACCGTAACTGTTTTATCTGTTCCTCTAATTGCCTGTTATAGCTTATAAACAACTGAATAGGTAAATTAAATAGCATGTACTCTGTACTCAGCTCTGATCTAACTCCTGGAAAGCTTTTGATTGGTCACCACTAATTTGAGTAGGAAGGCTTTAAAAACCTATGTCATTTGTTTGGGAGTGAACGTGTATTTTGATAGCTAGCATTTCAATGTTAGTATATCGGAAGCATACAAACAACGAACAATACACCTATATACAGTGTCTTTGTAACATAGCTCCGTCACACAATATCAAATAATGTTTGATTTTATTAATTATTTCAGCCCATCATAACTGAATATTTATTTTATGGTTCTTTTGGTTAACAATTATACATCAAAATGAAATATTTAGATTAGCTGACTGTTCAGTGAAAAAAGTGAGCAAATGTGTGTGCTTGAATAATATTTACAAAAAGTGTGTTATTAGGAAACATTTCTAAAATGCATGTAAACAGTAAGGCTGAAGTTCTAAATCTCCTGCTATTTTTTATGATTCTCAGCCTTACTCTGAGAGTTGAACTCAAACATTTTGCTTAGACATAAATCACACTTATGTCAATAACTCTGATAATGAAGAGTACTCTTGTGGTTACTAACACTGCTGGAACACAGATTTATCTTTGGCTAAAGGGCCAATTATTGCTGCTGCTGTTTGCTAAGTGCTTCCAAAGACCCTACTGAGAATCCAAATGTTTCCTCGGTGTATTGAGTTTTGGCAGGTAGAAATCTGTGTGGAACTCATGCTTCCTCTCCACACACCCAGCAGCCCTCCCTACTAGATTATCATGCCCAACTTTTGAGAGGAAGTAAAAGCATGGCAGCAGGGCAGGTGTTTGTGTGTTTTTCCATTCAGAACAATGTGTTCCACATTATTTCAACCACTCGGTGAATTCTAACTCATGGAAATAAATTGGCCTCTGGCACTGGCAGTAAAACAAGCAAACAAATTAAAAATAAGGACCAAAAGCATGTGCTCTGCATACAGGGACAATAACTGTAAATCTATCCTATGAAAACGATAACAAAAATAAATTGCATACCATGCTACAAGCACCAGTTGTCGTCTCGCACACTGTAAGGATGGACAGGTTCTGAGGTCTGTTTAACCACCGCACGACAGTTTTAGTATTGCTGACCCACTTCACCATCATTATGTAATATTCTCTATGGTAGATACACATTTAAAAATACAGTGGTTATATTGTCCCCACATAAGCTGTGAAATTATATCCTGCGCACTGCGATAAAGGACACTGATCCATTATTCCACTCAGCATTATACTGGTAACAAACCACATTCCAAGAGCACATTCAGATTCAACATGCAAGACATACATAGCGAAATTATTGCACAGTGACTGTACAGTGGTACCTCCGGTTATGTACTTAATTTGTTCCGGAGGTCTGTTCCTAACCGGAAACTGTTCTTAACCTGAAGCACCATTTTAGCTATTGGGGCCTCCCGCTGCCACCGCACTACCGGAGCACGATTTCTGTTCTCATCCTGAAGCAAAGTTCTTAACCAGAGGTACTATTTCTAGGTTAGCGGAGTCTGTAACCTGAAGCGTATGTAACCTGAAGCATATGTAACCCGAGGTACCACTGTACTGTATTTTACAAAATTGGCATAACAATTGGTTTACTGGTTACCAGCTGTCATGTTGCTCTTAACAACTTAGGTTGCCTTATGTTTTACAGTTTTGCTTTAGGTTTTGTAACAAACAGTAGTGTTTTCAGTGATATGAAGTAGTCAGAAATAATGTAAAATGCCAAGGACATTCTGCAAACACTCTGTGCAAAAAGGGTAGCCGACAAAGCAGCACAGATACTTGCTTCCATGGAAAAAAAGAAAAGAATAATAATAATCCCCAGCACTGTATTGCCAAATAGATTGCCTGCCTGCAAACATTTGTAGCTAAATCGGTTTTATCAGTGGTACAGAAAAATGCTCTCTCCTTCTAAATCCTTGTTAGATTGCCATGATGAAACTGTTACCAAGACCACCTAGTACAATCTGTCATGTCTAGGCAGTTCAGTACATTATTTGTGGCTACTGACAAACAGCTATCACCTATCATACTCTACTAGCTGACTCCTTACCCACCAGACCTTCTATGGGAAATGTGGGCTGTTGAGGAGGTTGCGACACTCAGTGCTAATACTGGGGGCGGGGTTAAGGTAAATGAAGGATACGCATCATTGTAACCATATTAAGTATCACTCCCAATCCACACACCCCAAAATTTCAGGGAATATCTTCACATTTTCTCTCATTTTTACAGGAAATTCCCAATGTTCAGGGGTGATGACTTTTCACCTTTCTCTTCCACATAAAAGCCTCAGAATCAGCACACCCCTAATTTAAGCTACTCTAGGAAGCTGGGATGTAATTTTCAAGTACTGTACTGAATGAAGCAAAACTCCATTATCTTATACAATGCTACTCAAAAGACAGTGGCTTCAAGAATGCAACTCTAAGCACATTTTAGCAAGAGGATCATAGCATATGGATAACATGACATTAATGTAGATTTGATTAAATGTTCATTATTGTTTTTACTGAAATATATATACCTATATTTCCAAACTGTAGGAATGATGAATCACACTATGTATAGATATAGGTATAAACACACACACACACACACACACACACACACACACAGAGAGAGAGAGAGAGAGAGAGAGAGAGAGAGAGAGAGAGATTTCTACAGATGTGCATGCAAAGACTGAGAGATACAGTTCAGAACAACATAGTTGAATGAATGAATTCATAGTTGAATATGCCCTGACATCTGTAGCATTTGGGATTGTTTTACTACCCATTCCATCTGATGCTTAGCTCCTATTTGATTAGCAAGGAACTTTAACAAGTCATCTTTCTATGCATCACATACCATCTCTTTGGGAAAGTATGTTTAGTGCTTTTCCCCTTTTAATTTGATGATTCAAATTGTTTGTATTAAAATGCATTCTAATACATTTATTAGAATAAAAAACTGTCAGAATCCAGCCTGGGTCATCCAAACCCCAGCAGCACAGAGCAAGACCAAGAAAGAAATTTTAACATACACAGTCATTTGAGTAAGGACTGTTTTCAATGTATATACAATAACACACAATTTATGTGGAGTGGGGGAAGAAGAGATAGAAATTGGACAATATCTATCTCTCTCTCTCTCTCTCTCTCTCTCTCATGCACACACACACACACACAAAAAAAAAAAAACCACACACCATATATATGAATGGTTTATACTGCTTTGGAGCAGCAATATTCAGTAACCAGAGCATGATTTCATAGATAAAATGGATTTTCCTAGAAATGTACATGGTCCTCAAGGCTTCTGTAAAGTAACAGCAGAATGGATTTTTAAACAAGCTCCAGCTCAAAGAGAATATCTCAAATGCATGGAGCTTTTAGTAAGAATGTATGAACCACCGTTTTAAAAACAACTGTTGTCACTTTGATCTGCAGCATTCTTGCAATCTTCCAGCTGGTGGGATATTACTTATGTGCCTACACTTGGTTGAAATGATTAGAGAAAGCCATGTTTAATAGTCAGAGCCAGAAGGATGAGTTAGAAGCATTTCCAGGTATGACTGAGTTTTGGTATGGTACAATCAGGTCACATCTACACTATATGTGCACATTACTACCACTTTCACAGGCTTGGCTTCCCTCAAAGAATCCTGGATGGGCTTTACTAAAGTAATGGCTACAGGTTCTAGTTCTGGGATTGGTCAGTTTCCATAAAGAACTTTGTGCTTAAAAGAGAAGGGAAGCATCAATGTTCTAGGAATTCTATAAAAACTTTATTGGAAAGAAGCCTATGAGTGGGATTACCAGTTTAAAGAGAGTGTCAATTTTGGGCATTAAATATGTGAAGAATTATTTGTGTTTCCAAGTAAGAAAAGAGATGGAACAGAAACTGGCAAGCTGTAACTTAGTAGCTGTAGTCTCCTGATACTGGTTGGCTATGATGTCTAATTAACACCAGTAACTTTAAATTCGTTCAGTTCGAAATTTAAGGGTATTTGTGAGCTGGGTGTGCCCCTTAGATCCTATGGGCCCCATGCATCTCACACCCATATGCTGTTTATGACAACCACTAAATCTGGACCAAGTTATTATGCAGAAAGGATCGTACTTTAGTTCCATTGCATTGTTATGCACTGGTCATTACAAGCCTTATAATAAAGATACAGTCTATTTAAACCCAAGCTGATAGTCCTGCTGTTTTTTCCAGCTACATGTTACTTCCAGAAAACTGCTGCAGGACTGTTATCTTAAACCGAGATTAACTTCAATTTATTTGTGCATGTAGAGAGTCACAGATTGTTAATTTTCAGATAATATAGCTGCTTACCTTGATTTAAAGCCATCTGGTGGCATGAGTTCCAATGTATGTGTTGGTCCATACAGATTGACTACGTATAACTTGACTGTTGGATTCATTTCACCTGCCTTTGAAAAGAATGGATGAATAAGTGTGATATGTATTTGCAGAGACACAGAGAAGAACCACAGCTGTATGTGAAAATGTTAAAGATGGATAGCATAGCTAACCAATTGTCATTGGATACATACATTAGTTGAATTCATGTGTCTTAACCAAATGTTGAGAATGCCCAACCCTATGCTCCCTGCTATGAGGCCATGAATGACTACATACAAGAAAACATATATTCCTGTAGGCCTGGTGGAATGCATTACATATCCAGAGTAAAATGATTTAAAAACATGGATTTTAATCTAAAATGGGGGGAAAGAACAACTATTATTGAAAACATTTACTTTCTGGATGGACTATTCTGACTCCTGTCTTTGTAGTTTGGGGAAGATGTGTACTGCATACACAAAACATTGTAAAAGTGGAGATCAGGCTTTCAAGTTAAGCTGTGTAAAAAGAAAGAAAAACACCTAACCTTAGTTATCACTTGCTTGCAGCCCAAATATGCTGCTGTCATGGTGTTACTTTGGTGTGTTTTTTTAATCTTCTTCGTCACTGACTGATTCTAGCTAATCAGGAATTATATAGTGACTACATTAACAAGGCATCAGAGAGCCAATCAGGACCACTTCATGACAACACTGAGGGTAAATGAATCTCTCAGATTGTCCTTATTCTGATGGGGGATGGATGTGTCATCACTGCTGCAGAAAGCAAGCAGTCTGGCATTCTTTTCTCATTGCATATGTGTTTTCACTGAAATAATTCAAGTCATAGATGGCCAGCTGCATGGCAGAATTTGGACAGAACCTGAATGTGGATGCCATCCATATGCATTTCATTCCTTTCACTGAAATGTCCATTTGAATGTGCAATGCCATCCCAATAATGTTGCACTGAATCAACTACATATGAGATTAGGATGAGGGAATGTTGCCACAAGAGGGATGTGTTCTGTCTTCCCTGACACCCATCACCTTGTAAACACTTTTCACAGGGGTATGTCAAAGTTGCTGAAAAGGATTGGTGCTTTTTGTATGGGATGAAAGCATTTGTAAAAAGTGCCATGGAAACTCTATTTTGGCTCAGCAGCAGTCATAAATATTCCAGTAGTAATGAAGTGGAATACTGTACTGCAATAACAAAGTCCTTTGTCAATATTACCAGATCACTAGCTTCATAATTAATTATGGTGAATTGAAAGCTAACAGAAGTATTAAATAAAGGTAAAGGTTTTATTACCATAATTCTGCATTGCCAGTGATAAATGGAACTAGACTTTCATTTCCTCTTCCCAAAGCTTAATTTTATTGTACAGCTTGTCTTTAATTTTGTTTTCCTTTTGGCACTATAGAATAAGACATTGCTAAAGAAAACTAACAAAGTGATTCTAGAGATTAATTTTCCTGCTACTGAAAAGAAACAGGATATCAACTGATTTATTAAGTAAAAATAGTGTTGCCATTCAGTTGTAGGCACTGTCATATCATTTAACAATTTAATTTAGTTAAATGAAATAATTGTAACTGTCAAACAGATCCTATTGCATGATAATATTATTAACTTGTTATGTTTATATTAGTTTTTATTTATGATTTACTAATATTGATAGGTGAATTCAAATATTCACAGCAAAAAAATATCCTTGAAATCTTGCTGATCCAAATGCTTGTAAAAAATACCCAAACCCTCCAGATGTGCATCATATGTAGTTATATTAATATATTAAGTTATTTTGTCCTATACTAAACAAAAGAGCTTTTGTTTTATTCTTTAATCCAGAAAAGAACAAAGCTTTTGTAGCTTTTTGAGAAAACAGTGTGTACAGTAATTTCTGTAAAAACCATGACAACAAAAAATGGCTTCCTTTCCTTTTTGAAATAACTGTTTTGGTAACACTGAACGCTATACCTTATGCAAGTAATGAAGATTGTATGTAAAGCTTCCTTACCTTTGGATAAGGGTACTGTTTTCCTCTGGGATACAGGAATCCAGTAAATCGGGGAATAACCATGTTTGGTACCAATGAGTCGTTTATCATAAGAAATGCCAGCCTCTCTCCATCAGGTGACCACCAGTGAGTTATGTGAGAATGAAGGAGCTCCTCTGGGGGAGGGGAGGGGAAATGTTCTTAAAACCCATGAAATTAACAATTGTCATATATAATTCAGATCCCAATCTGAGGGAAGAATCCTAATCCACTGGCTGCCCACAACAGTTTCACCACTTTCTCCACTGTCGTCTAAAATCTGACTGAAGATTGCTTTATATACACATTTTGCTGCTGTTGGCAAACTTCCTACTGTTAAAAATAAATCAAACAGAGCAAACAGACAATGCTACATTATTTTGTACCAGTTAGGCCATAGCACAGCCCGGAGGCTGTGATTTTGTATATTCAACTAGATTAGTACTGTTTTGAAATCTGTTCTTCAATATCTCAAAAAAATATATATTTTTTTACTGCAAAAAGGCTTTTCTTTTCCTTTTTTGTAGATCTCATTCTCAGAATACTTAGAATTTCTGTGATTGTGGGGTTTCAGCTTACTTTATTCTTTCGAGCTGACCCAAGGTGGTGTGTCTGTTTCCTCTCCAGTAAACCTTTCTGCAGTCTCCTTAGCTGCTCACACTTCCTGATCTGAAAACACTCAATTGGAGGAGTAACCTCATGATATCTTTACCTAGTCTTCATCTGTGGAAAGCTGGAGAGGCTGCAGAGTGAAGACCACTGGTGGGATGATTTAATGAATGAAAGAAATAGACACCTGAGAATTTCATTGACACTCTCTCTCTCTCTCTATATATATATATAGAAGTGGCTGTATCTCCTTCCATAGTCTTGTGAAAAATATAAATTGAGATGCTGCAGGAAGAAATGTAAAATGCCAACAACTTTTTAGCTGCCTTGCATGAACCACAATTTCTAATGCTTGTCTTTATAACCACAGATTACTTCCAGGGCACTGTTGGGTCCCTTATTATTCTGCATCCCTATATTTATTTGTATCAGAATAGTTATATGCAACCGAAGTATAATATTTGTGATGCAATACAAAACTAATAGTCATATTTATAAGTTGAGCATAATCATATACAATTTCTGCAAATATGCCAATGAAAAATAGGTGGAGTAATTTTCAGGGCTGTTATGCAAAATAATGTATGTTCTTGTTCTGTTCCCTTCCCCATACAATAGTTTTCTTCTTGAAACAAGAAAATAAGGATTTTGACAATTTAAATGATCACAAACAAAAGCTTATATATAGGCATCCCTTTGTTATAATGCAGACAATTTTGCAAGAAAACATTAAAAAGAAAAATCAACAGCATTGTCCTATAATGAACAGATTGTTCTCAGAAAAATGGAATGCATGTATGTCCTCTGAATTTCTAATAAAGTTGCATCTGTGCAATTTACCTTCATATAACCAGTCTGCAATTCCATTAAATACAATTCCTTCTTTTCCAGACGATGTTAGTCGCAATGAGCTACTCTTTACATCAGGCTGGTAGTAGATGTTGTTTTCAAAAATGTAAATCTAAATTAAGTAAGAGGGGGAAAGGTTTAATGCAGAAGCTAATGAATATTTTCAAGTTCAGTGACAGGGGGAAAATATGCAGTTTAATAATATTATGTACTGTAAAGCAGTGTTTCCCAACCTTGTGCCTCCAGCTGTTTTTGAACTACACTCCCATCATCCCTGACTAGCAAGACCAGTGGCAAGGGATGATAGGAATTGTAGTCCAAAAACAGCTGGAGGCACAAGGTTGGGAAACACTGCTGTAAAGGATAACTCTTTCTAGTTTCCCACCAGCCATTTCCTTCCATTTACTGCTTTTTATTGTGATGTAGATTCCAGACATTACCAGAATGTGGAAATGGATAGAAGCTGAATAACGCACATTCACATTCACCCTGTTGACCCTCTCACAACTCCAAAATATTCTCATTCATCAACATAGCAAATGTTGTTTTGCTTCATGCTGTTCCTGAGGGGGACCAAGATAGTAGGCTGTATGCTGAAATAGGACTGAAACTGAAGGACATAGCTGATATCCACAAGCTAAAGCTTATTTTGCTATTTCATCGTCTCTATATTCTAGTTTTCTGGAAGTCCTACAACCTGTGTTACGGCCACCCAGCTGTGTCAGCTGTCCTGCTGTCATTGTTGGACCATAAATATTCAATCTGTTAGTGGAGCTGAGAGTTGTTAGTGCACAGTAGACCTAATGCACTTTACAGTTTAGTTGCTGAATATCCCGCCCCTCTGTGAGCTGGGCCCAGCAAATCCCCTCAGAACCCACCTCACCAGAGCAGCTCCCTCTGCCTCTCCCTTCCTTGCAGCTGGGCCCCAGCTCCAACCACGTCACAGCGGAGTGACCCAGCAGCGAAATGTGTAGCCCCACAAGAAACAGGAAGGGAAGGGAGAATGCGCAGTCATTTCCTAACCTCGCCCCATGATGTGCTTGGCTTTCCTGCTCTGCCCTTGCCACCTTAGATCAGTTCCTCCTCTCCAGATATCTGGTAAACATATCCATTCATAATTATATTTATTAATCTACCTGTGCTTTTTTCTAGAAAAAAAGGTGCCAGTACTGTGTACCAGCACATACCGCCAGAAAAAAGAACTGGTCCCACATATATGACTTTTTAGTTGCCATTCTAATTCCAGGGTCCACCAGCCACCATATGCATATAAATTGATTTGATGCATGTGTTCTTGTTGTTTTGCTCTCTCTCTGTATACTTTTTAAAAAAGTATTTATGGAAATATTGTAACTGTTTATATGTTTTCATTATATTGTAATTCGCTTTGGGATGCCTCGTGTGAAGAGAATCATAAATGAAATAAGTATACATATATATATATATATATATATATATATATATATATATATATATATAAAATCTCCAATATGGATACTAGCACTCCAAACCAGAACTGTGAATTCTCATTTCAGAATAAAAAAACTATAGTTCCACACAGGCATTTGACACTGTGTACACAGTATACACAAAGGGTTGTATACTGGATCCCTTATGGACAGGCCATGAAGTGTTACAGCATTAGACCAAAAATGGTGGTCCTCTAATAAGTGGCTATTTTTTCCTAGGTTTTTAAAAACATTTATTCCTTCCCTTATTTATTTACTGTATATACTCGAGTATAAGCCGAATTTTTCAGCACATTTTTAATGCTAAAAAAGCCCCCCCCCCCCCCATGGCTTATACTCGAGTGAGGCCGGTGGCAGTGGTGGCGGAGGGACGAGCAGCCCGGAAGGAGCCCTTTCTCACCGCTGGTCCCGCCACCGCCGCCCGCCTCTCGCAAGAGCAGGCACAGGAGCCATGGTTGGGAGAGGTGCTGCGCTGCACTGTGCCTCTCCCAACCGCGGCTCCTATGCCTGCTCTTGCGAGCAGCAGAGGCAGCAGCGGAGGGACGAGCAGCCCAAAAGGAGCCCTTTTGGGCTGCTCCTTCCTCCTCCACCGCCTTTGCTGTCACCACCAGGTTTGTGGTGTGGTGAACCGGCATATACTCGAGTCAGTAAGTTTTCCCAGTTTTTTCTGCTAAAATTAGGTGCCTTAGCTTATATTCGGGTCAGCTTATACTTGATACAGTGGTACCTCGGGTTAAGTACTTAATTCGTTCCGGAGGTCCGTTCTTAACCTGAAACTGTACTTAACCTGAAGCACCACTTTAGCTAATGGGGCCTCCTGCTGCCGCTGCGCCACCAGAGCACGATTTCTGTTCTCATCCTGAAGCTAAGTTCTTAATCTGAAGCACTATTTCTGGGTTAGCGGAGTCTGTAACCTGAAGCGTATGTAATCTGAAGCGTATGTAACCTGAGGTAACACTGTATCAGGTATCTTTTACAGTCTCTTACTATTTTACTCTCTTTTGGACTCAAAGTTACTCATTAAAGTTGTCCTTTCCTATGTGCTTGTAAACAGCAGCCACAAACAGCTGTGTTTCCACAGAACTTAATTACTTTTTATAATGTAATTGCATAACAGAAAAGAACGTACTAGCGATAGTGTAAAAAACAATGCACTTCTGATACTTTAAAAATACACAGGTATCTATCACTATAATCAGTTTAGGAGAACACAAAACCTTCTCATCTTTACACATAACAGTATGACCTTTGCTCCTTCAGCTCAAACACTCAGGGCTTCTGGGGCACAGCACTCCCACAGAGAATGTCAAGCAATTTTGGTTTAAAGAAACATGCCCCCTAAAGCTCAAAGCAATACACTCTTTCCTGTCTCTCACACACATTTTATACTTTTATTTGAACATTTCTATCAATCTATTGTTCTCTGGCCAATCAGGTCTATACAGCACTCAGTGTATCCAAATCCCAAAGTACAGAATGACCCAATTTCTAAACAAGAGGAATGTATTTAGAAGGACTTTAAATGATTTCAACTTTTTGAATAAATCCATGAGAGGCACTGTTAAATAAATGAGAGGACTGTTAAATCAGTAGTTCTACAAATATTAAATAAAAGAAGTGACAGCATCCAGTTTTAGGAAAGATGTGAAACTCATGTAATAATTAAAATAATGAAAGGCTACATAACCTACAGGCATGAAATGGAAGTGTTGCTTGTTTCTCTAGCCTTCTAAAAATATTTCTACGTATATTAGATTGTAGCCCCAAGGTATAAGATTCACAGGTTTAAGACTGAAGGTTGTGTAAGCAGACTTCCACCTGTGCCGTGGGACTTCACCTTCCCCTTCTTCCCCACTGTACCCCCAAAATCTGCCCTGGAAGATCTTCCAAAGATGAGAAATCCATTCCACCAAATGTGTCCATTCCACTGGTGGGCACTGTTGAATTGCACCCAAAAGTAGTACTGTATGTTATTTATAGGGCTAATGAAGATAATATTCATTATTTATTTTTAATACTAATCTCAGATACCAAGCTACTCAAGAAAAGAATTGTTTTCTGTTTCTCTACTCCTGTATGATCTTGGAAAAGATGCAAAGCATGCATAAACTTACACTTCAAAGTTCTATTAGCTATGCTTACACAACAAACATATAACACAGAGACACAAACATATGCAGGCGCCTACCATGTTAATCCTCATCGCAACACTGGGTGTAATTTCTCATTAAAAAATACTTTAAGGCTGACACTATAATTTGCTTCACATATCATTGTAAGCCAAGCTATGACTTATCAGATCCACATAAACATGCTGTCTACTGGAGAAAATATTACTCCTCCATGGTCCTTTTAGCATAGACAGCATGCTGCAACAACTAAGCCAAAGTCTGACTGAACCCTGGATTGTGGGGTTAAGGTCTCTCCTTCCTAAACACAATCATGAGTGGTGGTGGAAGAGTGGAGCCTGTACTCACTTGGCTCCTCTTTGGGAGCAGGCTAAGAATGGCTGACCCTTGGACCATTCCAGCTGAATTTGCTCCCTTTCGGCTGCTCAGCGATTTATGTTAGCTGGCTTGAATTGCACTGCCAACCTGCACAACACAAGGAAAAATATGCTACCTGACCAACAAACTAAAGCCAAAGACTAAGTAGGAATTTTTTTTTTTAAAGTCTCCCTCTGTTTTGGGACTACAATTCCCATCATTCTTGACCACTGCTCTTGCTAGCTAGGACCACTGCTCTTGCTAGCTAGGAATGATGGGAGTTGTAGTCCAAAAACAGCTGGAGACCCAAGTTTGGGAAACACTGGTCTAATTGATATGATATAATTCATGATCATGAGATTACTACACAAAAATGTCACTAATAGGTATAGGAAGTTGTATTATTCAGGTCACTGTGCTCAATCCAATATAAATTTTGTGCATCTTCCAAAGCTTAGATATTTGACTGTCAGCTCACCGCTATAATTGTATATAATATTTAGAAGAATTTCTCGTGTTTTCCTTACCCAAATTAGTCTGAGTGTAATTTGCATTGCCAGCACTTCAAAGTTGTTGTTTGCTATGTTATTAATAAAGTTATGGCCCTTTAACCTCACTATTAGTAAAGCTATGGCCCTTTAACCACTTTCATGGTTTTTAAAGTGTTTCACAAACATTATCAAGTTGTAATTCTTACAACAGCCCTGTAGGGTAAAGCATCAAAACAATGTGAGGTATATATTTCTTTTTCTGTAATTTCTTTCACTGTATCAATACTATATTGCAAGTACTGAATGTTCAGTGCAGTCCTATATATTATGATGATATATAGCATAATTCTGAAACTGCAGTTCTCTTGAAAATAGTTGAAAGAGAAATTGCTTACATGGTATCATATATAGATTCAAGTGTGTTCTCATAAATTTATTGGTGGCTTTGTGCCTAAAAAGCTTTCCCTGATTTTTGGCATGAAGATAAGAAATAAATTGAAAAAGGCAAGAGGTGGAACCAGGCTATATTACCTTGCATGAAAATCCTTTTTAAAAAAAGAAAAAAAAAGAAAAAGCTTTTCTCCTAACTGTCCCTCTGTGAAGACTAATACCTTTGATTGCAATTTATTTAGTGATTAGTAAATTTGAAATATTTACAAGCTGGGACACAAATACATGCACACACATGCATATTTCCATGTTACATCACAGAGCTCTTATCCTTTGGCAGACCCATTCATGTACCATTTTGTTATTTAATAAATATATCTTTGGAAATTAGGATTAGAGGGGGCTTAAGAGTTTATCATAATCACATTTTTATGATACTGTGAAGAATTAAGGACGCAGTCATATTAACATGGTACCTCTGTAAGGAAGCCTCCATGATACTGTATATTTATAGTTTCATAATAAAATGAAATGTTAATCATCCAGCTAAAGTAATTGTCATCTCTATGATGATAAAAACAAAGGTTTCGGGACCCAGTTACTGGTTCACATGCCGTTATCGGAACAGACATTAATGGAATTGCTGATTTCAATGGTTTGGCAAGAGCTTCTGATACTTCAAGGCAGTGGTTTTCAACCTTTTTCTTCAAGTCCAGGGCTCCCTTGACCAGCCACGTTCTTTCTGTGGCTCCCCTGGGAATCCCCACTTATGCAAGGGTTTCATTCTGGACCACTGTTCACATCGCCAGGATGAGAGTAAGTGGGGATCCTCTCTACTCTGTCCCTGCCCCACCCCTTTCTAGTGCCATTTTCAATGTGTGTGTAAGTGGGAGTGTGCGTGCTGATTGTACACAAGTGAGGATTCCCCTGTACCAGGTAAAAACTTGTGTTGTTTTTGCCATTTAGTGGTTTTGCATATTTTTGTTTTGGGGCAAAGGTGCCCTGCCTGACCTCACCTTTGTGTTTGGTCTGGATCTCCCCCCCCCCCCCGCCGCCTTTGATGCAGCAGAGAAGGAGAGCTAGGAGGGGGAATAGAGAGAGAAGCCACTGTTTCTGCAGAGGCATGTACATTTTATCTTTAATGTGGGGTTGCAGGGTTTGTTTGCTTTTTAAAGAAGAGGGTGTGAGAGGTAAGGGCACACACATGGAGAGAGAGACGGGGGGGGGAGGAAGAGGGAGTGATACAGAAAGGAGCTTCTACGTAGCGCACCAGAATTGTACAGGGGGAAGGACTAAGAATCTTACTTACTTACTTATCAAACCTTTATTAGGCATTATGCAGGTAAAACCATAAAAGGAAAATAACATATAAAAGCCTTGAGATATATATAAAAAGGCAGGAGTTGGCTACATACAAATATAAATATATACATATAGAATCAGTGGTTTTCCTTGTTAACCTGCTCCTTGGAGGACTGCTGCCAAAAACTCGGCTACCCCCGCCGTTACCCTTTGGTCAGCGTCGGATAGGTAGAGTCCCACACATTCAGCTTGCTGGGGTTCCAGACCACCCGAAAGGGGGGACAGCACGCGTTGACGGAGCGTACTGTACAATGGGCAATGAAAGAGGATATGCTCTACAGTGTCCGGGACATTCATAGAACATCTGCAGAATCTCTTGCTTCTGGGAATGTTTTGATATCTTCCCCAGACAAATGCTGAGGGAAAAACATTCAAACGGGCCAGCATAAAAGCCCTACGTTGGGCTGGGATTATTAATTTAGAGACGTAATTGGCTCTGCAATCTAAGATATTTAAATCGTAGAATCTGGGGGAGCAAATTTTGTTTACAGCTGCCATAATATTTTGTCTCTCGACATCCTTTAGTCTAGTTAGGATATTATGGAGAATATATTGCTCATTAGAATTGTACAGGAGCTCCAGCTCGATGCCTAAAGATTCAATTTTTTTTTCAAGGTGCTGATACCATCTTGATTTATAAGGGTCTTTGAGCAAATCAGCGAGCAGACTTGATGGAGGGCAGCGAAAATGGCAGCGTAACCAATACTTTATTGAGGTGGACCATGCCCAGTATTCCATTGTGTGTATGCCTATTTCTGCACACATTGTTTCATATTTGATCATAAGAGGGAGTCCAAGAATACGTCTCAAAAAGCTGGAGTGAATCTTTTTTATATCACTGTTATATGCTTGGACCCATAGCGGGATACCATAGAATATCTGGGATTGCACTTTTGCTTGAAATATCTGATTGGCCGCAGGAATAAATTGATTACCTTTCTGATAATAAAAACGGGCAACTGCTGATGAGATGCACTTTGCCTGTTTTATGGCATTTGTGCGATGGGTTGCCCACCCTAAGTTGCTCTGGAATAAGATTCCCAGATATCTATGGATTTTCACTTGTTGGATTTCTTGCCCTCTTATTTTCCATTTCTCTAATTTCCAACCATTCGAGAAGACCAAAATTTTTGTCTTCTCATAATTTATAGAGAGTTTGTTACATTCGCAGTAAAGGATCAGTGAAGATATAAGACGTTTCAGACCCAAGCTCGTTAGTGATAGTAAGACAGCATCGTCTGCGTATAATAAGAGAGGAACGGGTTTCTGATTGAGTTTAGGGGCATGTGATTCTATTTTTTGAAGGTAATCTGGCAAGTCTGATAAAAATAAATTAAATAGAAAGGGGGCAAGAATACACCCTTGTTTTACCCCTTTCTTCTAGAGGTTATATATTTGAATCTGCAACATGTTTGTTTGTGTGCGTGTGTGATGAAAACATCTTAAATTTTTAAAGTTCCTTTTTAAAAATGTGTTAATGGTGTTCCTAATTGTGTGCTGCAAGAATGGCTTTAAAAAAGCCTGATTTATTTTCTTTTTTCTTTCCTTTTCAAATGTTTCCTTTATCCAGTGAGGTTTTTAGGAAACACAAGTGCAAATTTACTTCCATTTCACATTACAGCCCTTTTAAAAAAAGTTTTCATTTTTTGTTACTCAATACTTGAGCTGTAAATTAGACATGGGGGGAGGGGGGGCAGCAGCACGTGAGGGTTCCGATGTGTATGCTGGGTTGATTTTTCCCCCCGTTGCCCCGTAACTTGAATACTTTTGTTTATGTTGTAAGACATTGTAGAGTTTATCCTGGAGCTGTTTAAAATTGTAAATGTACAAAATGTGAATAGTCACTTATCTAAAAAATATGGGTAAGTTTTGTTTTGCCTATAATAGTAGATGTTTATAAAGAAAGTGAAGGACAATGTTTGTCATTTTTCTTCTTGCTTGCACAGGTTGCACTATTGAAAATTTGAGATTGTATAAACCTGTCCACAGAACTGCAAGATACCAAAATCTTGTAGGTGTCAAATAAATAAAAAAGCTATTGTAAGAAAACGACTAAGAATCTAGGACATATCTGGGAGAAGGCGGTGTGGATTGGCGAGAGTAGGCAGGAACAAGGAAGGGGAAGGGGAAGGCAGTGGCAAGGAGGAAAAGGAGGAAAGAAAGGTTAGCTGTGGCACCTCTGAACATTCTTCGAGTCTCCCCAGTGAGCTGTGGGTCGCCAGCTGAAAACCACTGCTTTAAGGAGAAGAATTCTTAGTGCCCACTGCAAACATTAATCAAATGAAGAGAATAGCAGCACTATTTCCAAGCATGTGCATGCACACACACTCTCTCTCCAAAGACAATATAAAAAGGCAAGTTAAAAGACTATATTATTATAAGGCAGTTTGAGCTAGAATACCATAGCATGATATCTCTAAACTATTTTGGCTCCATTGTCTTCTTAAACTCAAGCAATCAGTACTCATCTAGGAACAGTAAGCTTATTATTATGCAATCAGGTTACCTCACAAGTTCTTGACAAACACACCCCTTGCAGATAAAGGACAAAGGAAATTCTCTGCCACAATGTACTTCAAGCCTTTTCCTCTCTAAAAGTACTGCATAAGCTTTATGCCATGAGGTGAGATCGCTCAGGGATGGTGTTTATGTTAGACACACTCACAAGAATCAACGGGTTGAATGAGCAGGTGCCCTTCTGTAAGCTGAAGGCCTCTTCTGCATGCAAAAGAACTTTTTCTGCCTCTGTTCAAGACCACTGTGTAAGAAGAGAGAAAGACTATTGAAATGTAGAGGTGTACGTACATCTGTGCCAGGCATTGTGCTTTCTTGCACAAGGTCTTTTTAAATTCTCTCAGAATTTTTTTATTTTTATTATTACTTAGCAGCCCTTTTTGTGGCTTTTTATATGCTTTTAAATATTGCCCAACCCCAGGCTTCTTGAAGTTCATCTTTGCTGTGGCGAATTTTGTATTGTAACTGTGTTCCCATGGTTGTGCATTATGTGTTACATTTCATGTTACAATTTTACATGCTCTACCCAGAGCATTTTGGTTATAGGCCTGTGCACTGGGATCTAGCCGAATCCGAAACTGAGTTGGGCACGAGTTGATAGAGCTCAGGGTCGGCAAACCTGAAGCAATCTGGGGTAGTCTAAGGCTATCATAAGATGGGACATCAGGTAGCGGGGGGCGGGGGGATAAGGAAAGGCAGGCAGCTTCTGCAAAGAGTAGTGCAGAGCCATTTGCAAAGGAGCTTTCAATCAGTCACACTCTGCACTTGGCTTTGTGTGCCTGTTCCCAGTAGGGGAACATCAGTACACAGTCAAACTGAGCAAGACTGAACCCAAAATTAAGTACAAAAATGGCTGAAAGTCATATTCCTTTTCAGGAGGTCAATACAGATGGGTTGTATTTAGGCACTGAAGGCGGCAAAATGTTGAGCAGAGGCAGACTCTCCAAGTGCCCCTATTTTCCAGGGATGTCCCTGATTTAGAGAAGCCACCCCGGTTTCTGAATTGATCCTGGAATGTCCCGCTTTTCTTTAGGATACCCCTATTTTCATTGAAGAAATATTGGAGGGTATGGAGTTATCCAACACCCGAGCTGTCTGAAGGAAGCCCTGTACAGTGGTACCTCAGGTTAAGAACTTAATTCGTTCTGGAGGTCCATTCTTAACCTGAAACTGTTCTTAACCTGAAGCACCACTTTAGCTAATGGGACCTCCTGCTGCCGCTGCGCTGCCACTGCACAATTTCTGTTCTCATCCTGAAGCAAAGTTCTTAACCCGAGGTAATATTTCTGGGTTAGCGGAGTCTGTAACCTGAAGCATCTGTAACCTGGAGCGTATGTAACCCGAGGTACCACTGTATAAGGATTTTTTTTTATGTTTAATGTTTTATTATGTTTTTTAATATAGGAAGCTGCCTAGAGTGCAGGGGCAACTAATAAGATGTGTGGGGTATAAATAGTAAAATTATCATTATGCAATAGGACGTCCCTATTTTCATCAGAAAAATGTTGGAGGGTATGCAGAAAGCGAGGGAGGGATAGGCATAGGCTTTTGCAAAGCATCAAAAGCACAGAAGAGGCCCTTGGGATTCCTAGGCTGAGTGTAAGTGTGAATTTAGCTAGGTTGATGGCAGAGGAGAAAGATTTTTTATCACACTGTTCCATCCGTTAGATTACTCCCACCAAATGGCTTTTAATACAAAAGTCACAAATGCAGTAAAAACTATTCAGACTCTTGCTGAGGTACTTTGGACCCAAGCCATTTAGGGCTTTAAAGGTCAGTGTCATTTTATCAGCTGATTGATGGGAAAAGAGGATTGCAATTGGATAAGTAGAATGCACCATCAAAGATAATGGAATTATTCATTGTACGTTTCAAGGATCAGTAGGTTTTGTGACAATTTACCCTCTGCAAACCAGGTTTGATAACCTCCTTAAAACTTAATGTTCTAGACTAACAGATAATAACAAATGTCTGATGTCTTGATGTAGTGAGTACACAAGAATTCACACCTCACTGAAACTTTTTTGTGTGATTTGCAATAAACATATGGGAATATTCTAACCATAGTATATTACTGAGAATATTAATCTTGTATTCTTGTCAGTCCTGCTTGTTTATTTTATTGTCTTATTTCTTATATTTTTTAACTTTTGTGTATTATATAATATTGTAAGACAGGACTAGTACTGGGCCCACAGAAAAATGCAGCAAAGTGCTGAAAAGAAGTTGTGTGTCAAACAGTGGTGAAAAATCAACCCAAAAGATCACATTTCACAGCCAGGTAAAATGTTCACAAAATGGGTATTTATTAAGTCAAAATAAAGCGGCAGAATCTTTGGTTCCATCAGACTAAAATCTAGTTTTATACAGAATGTGGACTGCGCAAAAAATATAAAAGGGTCAGTAAAAATATTGTCACCCCAAGAGTGTAAATACTGAAAGACATGTAATAAAGGTTCTCATTGTTTAGCTTGCACTCTTCCATTTTCCTAAAAATGGAGAACAAATAGGAACATCAAAAGGAAGTGAACAAGGCCAACGGAGCATGGCAAATCTAAATGGTGAAATCTACTGCAACATGATGAAGATCATTTTATTATTGAAATTACTGGATGGTTACAAAGTGAAATATACTCCATGTTGATTTCCAGGAATAAATGTTGTCAGGATATCCTGCTTATATTCAGGTAATCAGCTTCTCTATCATCCATGACACAAATAACTAAAGATCCAATTCTTCAGCTCCCATTACATTAAAAGTCTAGCCTATATGACATCTCTCCTTGATGTGATATTGCCAGCTAATTAGCTGAATGATTTAAAGCCTTCAAGATGTTTTCCCATATGAACAAGTTGCATATCCAATTAATCCATCACAAGTAAATGGACAAGAATCATGTTGTCCTGGTCATCAATATGCAATGCTCAACATTGAGATAAAACATGAATTTCTTTGAAGTCTGGAATAATTATTAACATGTTTCTTTACCATGCAATCCATAATACACATATACTCAGAAGTATATATTCAGAAGTATGCTGAAGTCATCTTGAGTCCCATGAAGCTTAATCCAAGGTAAGTGGGTATCAAATTATAAACCCAATGTAACAAAATAAGAAGAGACCAACTTTTATACAGGTGGTAACCATTTTAGGCGTGAGCATGATTGCTTACGTCCAGGTCCTTTTGGACCCAGAAGGGAGCAGGGTGGGGTATAATGGGGCGGGTCACACTTATGTACACTCCGCTGATGCACATCTGGGTCGGGAACAGAACCCCCACACAAAATGGCCACCACCTGTACTTAATATGTGCAGATAATTCTAGACATGCAAACTCAGATGCTACTCCCCTGAGTTCAATGAAACAGAATTCTAATGAAATGTGTATAGAATCACAGCCTAAGCCAGCAATCCAAACCTGATGTGACCACTTAGGCTCTGCTGATCAACCACTGCATCCACAGTCCAGACATGCACTCCTTGCATCACTAATTGAATACATATGCCACGCTAGACAAGGGAGAGTAAAAGATAAAGAGACAAAGGAAGGCTGGCTGTGTAGATCACAATTTTCATTACTAAGCTTTCAGCCATCACTTGACATGCACTTTCAAGTTTTTCTGTTCCAGGCTGGAAACATACATCAATACAATTAAAGCTGAAATTCCAAAGAAGCTATGTTCTGAATCTGAATCAGATGAGATTCTGAATCTGGATTTGAATCTGAATGTTTATAATCTGAATCTGGATTTGTTATATCCTATACCCCCAGAATTACAACCTTTATCTTAAGACCGAAGTGAATGCTCGACATTCATCCTTAATATATTTGGGGCAACCCATCATATCCTTATTTATAATCAAAGTATTCCTCATAATAATAAAAAAGCACCATAAACAGGAAAAAATGTGATACCTTAATTGTGGAATACTCTCCCCTTTGAAATTTAGCAAGTATCTACTCTTTCACTCAGATGTACCTTAAAATGTGGCTCTTCAGTCATACCTTTGAAAGTAATAATGCCCAGCTGGAATGACAGTTTCTGTGATGAATTGTTAGGTGCATTTTATTCTGCTCTTAATTATTAGGGAGTGTACATTTTTAGACTGATATTCTTTTCACCAGTCACAAAATCTCTGGATGTAGGGTAGGGTATAAATGATACAAATAATAAAAAAATAAATGAATAAATAAAAATATCCTGAAGGACTTTTAAACTTCTGAAACATGTCATCAAATTCAAGTGATCTAAAAGGTTAACCTTAAAAAGGAGTGTGATCAACAAATCTTCCCCTTGCTTCAGAAATACAGAGATAGCAGAAAACTTGTCCATGTCTTGTATGCTTTGTGTTCAAAACCTACATGTAACATTGACAGTGACACCATTATCAAATAACAATGCACAATCATAATAAATACCAGCAATTATTTCACCCATTCACCAGTGGTACTTCTTCTTCTAAGCAATGTGAATGATACAATTACAGCTTGTCACAGTGGGAGTCCTTAATTAAGACAAAAACATAAAATATATGGGAGTGGGAGAGGTGTATTCAGATAGGTTCATTAAAGGTACTTTGTTTCTTTCTCAGAATCTCATTAGTCTATCACAGCTCATTGGGCAAAACCCCTAAATGTGGCTAGGATAAGTGTGGTATATAGAATCTTAAGAAAACGGGAAAGGGCTCTGTATTATCTCTGCTCTGCTTGAGTTGCAGCAATGCCATTATCTATCTGACAGTTGTGCTTTAGCATTATAATTTTTACAACTGCACATTACCTAGAGGACTATTACATCTCAATTGGTGTTTCATTGGTTACGCATATCCGGGACATGGAATGACACATATTCATCAGAACACAGCTAGAAATGTCTCTCCCCACCCTCAACATACAGACATACTTTTGAATAAGCTGAGTTGTGGCAAGAACTGACATAAAGCAGGTCCCAGGTGGTCTCAGAATTGCTTGTGCAAATAAATATACTCCAAAACTTTGGAATTGGATATGAGACAGGCCACTGTTGTTATAGCCAAAACACAGCCATCATTATAAAGGAGACAATGTATGGCATGCAGTTTGAAGCAAATAAAAATAAAAATACTGTTTATGGGGGATGCTCTGAGTTAGTCATGCAGATGCAATTTTTTGCATTTAACTGTGGTTTGAACATACCGTATTTTTTGCTCTATAAGACTCACTTTTTCACTTCTAAAAAGTGAGGGGAAATGTGTGTGCGTCTTATGGAGTGAATGCAGGCTGCGCAGCTATCCCAGAAGCCAGAACAGCAAGAGGGATTGCTGCTTTCACTGCGCAGTGATCCCTCTTGCTGTTCTGGCTTTCGAGATTCAGAATATTATTTTTCTTGTTTTCCTCCTCCAAAAACTAGGTGCGTCCTGTGGTCTGGTGCGTCTTATAGAGCGAAAAATACGGTACATCTGGTGCTCAGGGGGAAAAACCACCTAGCTTGGAATTCAGTGACCCACCCTGCAAAATTTAGGAAGTATTTAATGACATAGTTTGAAAGAATTGATGCAGTGAAGGGGCAAGAATCAATGCAGAAATGAAATCAGGTCTCTAAAGAATGCAACAAAGTCCACATTCAAAGCTGATTTCCCTCTGCAATGGCAGCTATACAGATTTAGCCTCCCAAAGTAGGAATTGCTGGAATTGCAGAATTTCTGCTGCTACAACAAGGATCTGCTTGCTTTGTGTTATTTTCTTGTGAAAGTCAATGCTTATATTAAAATGTGAAGCTCTGGTAATTAAGTAAGTAAATGATGAATTCACACCAAACTGGCTTTGATGTATCTGAAAGGAACAGTTGCAGACTCCTTAAGGGTTCTTATTAGATGAGCCTTCGTCATCTAACCATGCATTTTTCTCACAAATAATCCCTCAGATGCCCCAATAAGTCACATATAAAGACAAGTGCACACAAATGCAATTAGGGAGCGTGGCTGGAAACTCTTTACCCACATCCATTAAAAAAAAAATTCCTGGGGTTGATTCCTAATTACAACTCAGTTATCAACACATGGTTTTCATAATATATTCAATAAGCATTTTATCTTTCTGTCACTGCTATTACTATTTGTCTCATTAGGACAAGAATGAAAAATAAGTATTCAGGAAATCTTTTGATAGTTCTATTCATGATTTAATGCTGTTTCATCTAGCAGCTTAGCAAAAGGCTTTGAAAAAAACACCACAAATAAAAATAGCACCTTTAAAATATTTATTTATAAAGAGGTTTCATTATCATTAATTAATTTCCCACTTGGCTCATGAACTTTGTCATATTTCCCCCTCTTTACATTGCAAATAAATTTAAAAAAATCCCAACAGAGTATTCTAAAAATTCCAAGGGTACTAAATACTAATTATGGTGATATAAACTTGTAACTCAGTATTTTCCCAAAAACCCCCACAACAGATGTGTTACATTGTGTGATAACTATATTTTGAAAGTTGAAATTTGTTATATAACTAATAGGAATTAGGCTTCTACAATGAAATGATTTATCCAGCGTGCTATTCCACCATGATTCCTAAGGATGCAAGCAAATGCAAGAATCAGGGACGCTAAACCTTTTATACAGGTTGATTGGAGAATTTCCAAAGATTTAAAAAATGAACAGAAGTAGACCTGGTTTTCAGCTAACATTAAGCCAAATGGCTAAACATAGGCACATGAGAATGTGGTTACTAACAGGCAAATTCACGGCTGTTTTGCTCCTCCTTCTGAACTGCTCCTGTACTACTGGACCTAAGCCATCATTTGGCTTAGCATTACATTAAAACTCAGGCTTGTGGTTTATCTCTCCGAGAGACAAATATTCATATCTGCTTCTGGGTGTTTCTTCTAATCCAATTTTCCAAACTGGAATGGAGCAATTGCATTGGGATTTTTTTTAAAAAAGTGAAACCTTTCCTCCAGTGTTGTTTTCCCAATTTATATTACCACCTCTGCCTGAAAAGCTGGTATTTGTATCTATTCAACTATATACGTCTTATATTTATGCTATTCCTTTCTTATTATCCTATGTTTGACTGTAATATAGCATGTGTTGATCTGATTTAACAGAAAAGCAAACTTTAAAAAAAAATAAACAAGGGCAGAGTTTAGAAAATAAATATGCAACACCAATGAAAAACCTAAATGTTTGAGAGACCACGAATGCTCTTAGAATAGGCCAGAACTCACACCAGAAGAAATATATGCTTAGGATAAAGGAAGATTGGAAGGATGGAAAAGATCCCATTCCTGAGACAATATTTGTTGTTTAGTCGTTTAGTCGTGTCCGACTCTTCGTGACCCCATGGACCAGAGCACGCCAGGCACTCCTGTCTTCCACTGCCTCCTGCAGTTTGGTCAGACTCATGTTTGCAGCTTCGAGAACACTGTCCAACCATCTCATCCTCTGTCGTCCCCTTCTCCTTGTGCCCTCCATCTTTCCCAACAGAGACAATATACAGAAGGCAAATAGCATATACCTGTCTTGCTATTGTCTTCCCTGTAACTCAGCAACTGCCTCAGCGCTGTGGAGTGAAGATGGGAAGAAGCTAACTGTTTCCTTGAAAACTTGCTTTGGGGACAACTGAGCTATTAGTGTTCCCTAAAAAGTGACAATACTTTCTGCAACACATCTTCTAAGTTGTCCCCACTCCCCTTTGCTAGCAAACAAAACCAAAGACCAAAAGAGCAGGTAACATGGAGAAACCATAGCTTAATGTGGCATTACCATTTGCCAAGTGGTAACTTACCACCATATACATATAAAAGCTGGTTGTCTGGATTGCAAGACCAGACGCAGTGAGCCCGGGTTCACGGGGGGCAGGCGGTGTGAGAATACCAGTAAAGATAGGAAAAGAGCTTGAGATAAATATGGCCACAACTTTATTGACCACAGGTGTAAGTCCTAGCCCAATTGCTGGTTGATTGCTCCTTTAGGGTTGATTCTGTTTCAGTGTATCTGAAGAAGTGTGCATGCACACGAAAGCTCATACCAAAAACTGACTTAGTTGGTCTTTAAGGTGCTACTGGAAGGAATTTTTTTGTTACAGTATCAGAAGCTCATATTTTACACCAACACAACTGTGCACCTCTTAGACAATTGCATAAGGTTATGATTCCAAGTCTATGTTTAGCCAAAATGCATGACATCAGCCTTCTCCCCCCCCCCCAGGAATCTTAATTCCTAGCCATCTTGTTTATCTGTTCAAATATTTCCCTACCCTTCCATACGTAACAATTAGACAAAATCATTCTTTGCTTCTAGTGCTTTTACACACACACACACACACACACACACACACAGTCTTTTTCAAATGTTTCAGGGATGTGCAATTTGATGAAGCAACAGTCACAAAGGGTGTTCTTGGTTATGTTCCATTATATTGTTAGCTGCCTGTGTTATATAGCCAAGTGTGAAGAAAGAAGCCCACTCTTCCTGGTAACATCTTGCAGTATATATAGGGAAACCTTTATGTCTTCTGTACTTTTACCTGCCTTTCTGTCAAGAGTGCATGCTTCAGTTAGTTGCTCTCCTCATATTTCCGACATATTTAATTCTGTCGTTATGCTCTGATGTATTGATAAATTAGCATAGTTAATTATTTAAACATTACCAATCATGTTCCAGATGGATGCAATTACTTCTCCCTTCAGCACTGTTTCCTGCCCCTATTTGTTTAATGTGATACATCCTAACCAGAGGCATTTTTCACCATTCATGCAATCTTGATTAACGATACATGAAGCAGTATATCCTTACCAAGTGCTTGACTGTATAGACTATTAGAAAATTTCTGTCTCTTATCAGAAGCTGCATGTGTGTGCCCAGCTCCAAGATCACAACCCAAGGCAACAATAAAACATACTCATTTTTGAATATGTGTGTGTTTTCACCAACTCCTAAGGGCCCAGGTCCCTTTGGCCCACCTCAATAAAATATTTGACCTACCCACCTCCATTGATGGGTATTCCTTTCTTTTCAACATTTGGACTTAATTTCACAACAAGCCCTGCAAAAGAACTTGTAAAAATGTTGTTGGATGGCAAGAAAGCTGGGATTGGGCCAGCTGATGACATGGTTCACCAAATCTCTTTTCTGATGAGAGCAGCTTTTGCATCTCATTTGGAAACCAAGGACCCAGAGTCTGGAGGAAAAATGGGGAGGCACACAATGCCAGATGCTTGAAGTCCAGTGTGAAGTTTCCACAGTCTGTGTTGATTTGGGAAGCCATGTCATCAGCTGGTGTTGGTCCACTGTGCTTCATTGAGTTCAGGGTCAACACAGGTCAACACAGCCATCTACCAGGAGATTTTGGAGCACTTCATGCTTCCTTCCACAGACGAGCTTTATGGGGTTGCTGACTTCATTTTCCAGCAGGACTTTGGCACCTACCCACACTGCCAAAAGTACCAAAACCTGGTTCAATGCCCATGGGATTACTGTGCTTGATTGGCCAGCAAACGTGCCTGACCTGAACCCCATAGAGAATCTATGGGGCATTAACAAGAGACAGATGAGAGACATGAGAACGAGCAATGCAGAAGAGCTGAAGGCTGCTATTGAAGCATCCTGGTCTTCCATAACATCTCAGCAGTGCCACAGGCTGATAGCATCCATGCCACGCCACATTAAGGCAGTAATTGATGCAAAAGGGGCCCAAACCAAGTACTGAGTACATTTGCATGCTTCTACTTCTCAGAGGTCCAATACTGGTCTATTTGCAATCCTTGTTTTGCTGATTTCATTTAATATTCTAATTTTCTGAGATTGTTAATTTGGGGTTTTCATCAGCTGTACGCCATGATCATCACAATTATAACAAATAAAGGCTTGACACATCTCGCTTTGCATGTCATGAGTCTATCTCATATATTAGTTTCACCTTTTAAGTTGAATTACTGAAATAAATGAACTTTTCCACGATATTCTAATTTTCCAAGATTTATACTTCTTTGCAATTATACTCTCTTTTCCTCCCTGGGAGCACTCAAGAGATGTCACTTAGACAGTAAATGTGGAATCCCTAGACTTGTCTCTCAGAGCTACTGAGCTCAAAATAAGGACAAGGGCTTGTCTACTTCAACAAGAAAAAATAATAAGCCCAAAGGGATGGTCACTGGATATGTGAGGTGTGAAGGATACGTGGCTTGCTCTGTGGGCAGAGGTGCCATTCAGCCAACTACATCACAAGTTCATGGGGATGCTGGTAGATAGGTATATATATCACAACCTACTGCAGGTTAATTAATGAATAAAGTTGTTTATTTAATCTGAAATCTAGTGTTTTGTCTCCTTATTCTCAAATGTTTGTGCAGTAGATCCTTATTTGAAAGGAAACCTCAAGTGGATTAGAACATATAAAAGGACTAAATGCTTAGAAATCCATAATAATAACCATCATTCCTTTATATTTTATCCCCCCACTTAACAGCCCCTTTAAAGCACAACCGCAGATAAATATGAAAATTATTTGTCTTACCAGTTGCTGGCCTTGTACACCCCATGCTGCATACTGTAAAACTGAATCCTCTACCTCCGGAGGGTTTAACTCCCAAACTTCCCTTGAAAAAAGGTAAACATTTTACTTGAACACATTTGCACCATTACATGGCACAGAACAGCATCTATATAACACCATCTTACCTCGTACGTATGTTGTATATCACATATGAAGCCGTATACGAGTAATGAAAAACCTGTAAAACAAGGAGAAAAAGTAGACATGAGCACCGTCATGGGATACATTTGGAAAACTTGGGGAGAAGAAAACTTATTCATGATGTTAGATATCCCATTGTCTAAATTGACATGGCAGGCTTGCATAAGTGGGCTTGGTCTGTGCTAAGCTGTGCTATCTTTAGCTGTTAGTACTCTTTGTTCCAGTTCACAAGTACATGTTTATTGTCACTTAATGAGTATAACACCATTCAGTGACATGCATCTTTGAATATGCACCACAGATCAAATACTAAAGATTGAACTTTCAAACATTATCATGAGCACAATACTTCCCAGTGGAATCATACATTCAGCTGTGTGAGTTATGAAGCATTAAATAATCACGGAAGGAAAAGTCAAGAGAGGTACTTGCATGTGTGTGAATACGGTCAGGATAAAGTGTCACCGGAGACCACATGATTTTTGTGTAGAGACCACATGATTTTTGTAGCCTAGATTTTTTTTTCTTGTTTGTGCAGTTCAAACAAATAAACACAAACACCCTTGGGATCTTAACATCCATAATTCTACCTTTTAAAACATTTTTTAGTTCTAAAACCACTATGAATCATGCCTGCAAAACTGCAGTAAAGATAAATAACTGCCCTTGGAAACCTGCTTCTTGTACTTTTGATTCAGAATAATTACTTTATACAAACATATTTGGCTAGGGGAAAAAACCCATTTGTTACACTGAATTCTTACTAATTATTATAAGGTTTTCCAAAGCTTAATCTAAATTTCAGCTGAAGCAGGGAACTACAACCACAAATTAATAAGGACAATACTCCATCAAAACTATTTCTGTAGGCCAACAAACTAAAAATAATTCCTATATGAGATGTTTTCAAACCTACAGGCACATCATAAATTAAGTACTTCAAATATTTTTCCCCAGAATGTTGATATGTACCGGTAAGCAGTATTTAATAAAGCACAGAACTGTATTAGCATTCAATTAAAATAGAGGCTGATCTAATATATGCAATACATGGACAGCTCAGAACAACTACAAAAAAGCAGACACTCAAATTTCTGGAACGAAACTCTAGATACAATTGTATCGCCCAATTTCCCACCTTACCTGGAAATTCCCAAATTGCACCCAAGCACGGTGAAGGTGGGAAACACTGCTGTTTGACTTCAAACAAGCATGGCTTTACAGCCACTGCAGCAATGAGAAACAGCTGGGTTGGAATGTGGACAAGCCCAACTTCAGGTGGGTAATTGGCTTCAGCTTGGCTTCCCAGGGGAGGGGAGGCAGGCCTGGGAGTGGATTAGCTTTTCTCTGGTTGGCTCATGGTCTAGTAAAATAGGCCCAGCCCAGTGTGATAAAGACTTCCCCAGTCTCCTTCCCTAGTTACAGAGGTTGTGCTTTGTTTTTGTTTATCTGGTTCATTTTGCTGTTTTGTCTGTTCCTCAAGATACACTGTGCTATGGTATTAGACAGACACTGGTTACTTTTACCTGTGGGCTTTTTGCATTCATTATAGTAACAGTGCTATATGATATTGATATATATTTTTCTTTCACAATTTCCCTTAGCAGTAGAGGCATTGGCCAAGTTCTATTGTTGAATAAAGCAAGGGATCAGCTCCCCGCTCCCCAGTGGAAGATCTTCTTAAAGGCAGTGTTTCTCAAACTTGGTCTCTAGCTGTTTTTGGACTACAGGTCCCATAATCCCTCACCACTGGTCCTGCTAGCTAGGGATGGTAGGAGTTGTAGTCCCCAAACAGCTGGAGACCCAAGTTTGGGAAACACTGCCTTAAGGGATAATGGGATGTTGCCTTGTGCTGGGTTGCAGCACTCCCAAACTGCTTGGGACTAGACTATGCTGATGTGGGCCTATATACTTCAGCCCATGAGCTAGGGGCCGTGGACACTGGACAGCAAGGGGGCTGCACATTGAATAGATCTTGTACTCTGCCATGGTTGTTGTAACCAAAATAAAAGTTGTGGCATTGTTCAACCCATCAAAGCCTCTGTCATTTACTGCTCTGACACCCTATTCTGGGCATGCAAACATCAACACAGGAGCTCAAGGTGGTGACACATTGACTGGTCCAAGGTCACCCAGTGGGCTTCATGCCTCAGTAGGAATTTGAACCCAGGTCCAACACTCTAACTGGCAGTCCAACAACTAAAGTAAGTAAATTTTTATGTATACCCCGCCCTTCCCAGCCAAGACTGGGCTCAGGGCAGCTAACATCAAATGTCAAATACATTAAAACACAAACAATTGATTAAAATACAGCTTAAAAATTAGAATCAGGATAAAATTAAATGACTGCCCATGAAATTACAACCATAGGGGTCGGAAACCTCAAGTATGCACCAGTGCCAGCTATCCATGTATGCAATTATGCTAATGAACTGGAGTTCCAATGACATTCTGCAGCAGGCTTTAAAGTCATCGTCTTCTTTAAAGTGGTGTGATACCAACATAAAGCCACTGAATTTGAAATTAATTAGGAACGTTTGAGTAAATGTTCATTATAAGAACCCCAGTCTGTGTGGAAACTGGTTCGTCCCCACATGGTGAGGAGAGCACAGTGTCGAATGAGACAACATGTTGGTGGGACAATCATTTGGGTCAATGGAATGCAAAATAGCATTCCCATGGGAGGAAGTTAAAGGTTCAATGACAAAGACCAAGTGTACTCACTTGATCATGCTCACATGATTGCGGCTTTCAAATGAACTCTCAAGTCATATGGAAAAACATCATGGAAAAACAACTCCAGCTATCATAGAAAAGCAGCCATACTTGCAAGGATGACTGCAGGTATGATTTAACAGGTAATTAGTACAGTATCATCAGTAATATAAATATTAAAGTCAAAGGAAGATTACATGCATATTTTAATATGGTGATTTTTCTAGGTTTAAATATGGAAATAAGAAACTTACTGTATTTACAATAACATACATTTGCATGTTTATATTTAGTTTTTCTAAAAGGCTGCTATTATATTGCCAACAACTTATATTTTAAAAAGTATTAGTTGTCAAATGTGCTTTAGAATCAATTATATTTTATATACATGCAGTAAGGTATTCTATATTCCATTTAATTAATCTGCATTTATGTTTAGTGAAAAATCTTTTAAATATTTATGAGGCTTTTGCTGAAAGTACCACTTATAAACTAAAAAAATGCAGATTTTATAGATATCCTAGAATTACACTTCAGCCCTGTGTGAACAGTTGTTTATTTCAAAGCATTACTACAATAGTTAAACAAAGTCTAGGTGCCTCCTTTTCATGACGTCATGCTGAATATAGGGTTGCAGTACCCTGTGCATTGCAGGGGGTTGGACTAGATGAACATTGGGGTCCCTTCCAGATCTACAGTTCTAAGATTCTATGATTCTGTACTTCACTGATACACACAAAGAAGGCATCAAACCTTTCTGTTGTATTTGCAAATAATTTCACTAAATACAAAGAGTGTTTATCTAATTAGAGGTTCAGTAGTAAGTGTAAAATGGACAGACAGATGTGTTATAGAAGTAAGAAGCTATTAGCTGCTGATGCAAAAAGGAATGAAAGAATTATAACACTTCCCTGCAGTTTTGTTTAATTAATATATATAGTGTTGATATTTTTTATTTTCAGTCAGTTAAACAGAGATTACCAAATCTGTATCTTAAGGCACTTCAACATTTACAGTAGACACCCACTCTCAATTTCTCAACCCTTTGATTTCACTCGATTACAAGCACCTTTAATCTTTACCCAGGCAACTCAAGTGCCCTGATCACATCCTCTATATCTGTTGCTTAGCCTCTGATCCAATTTCCCTGTTATTTGATCTCCATTGGCTTGTGACATGCAGCTGACGCTTGCTTATTCCATTCCGGTAGCAGACTCATCCGTGTTGTCCAGTCACCCAGCAGTACCAAGGGTGAAGACAACCATAACACTCTACAGAGACAATCCTGTAAACCCTGGAGTAAATCCCATTGGACGCAAGGGGGCAAATTACATTTCCCTAATACCATACTAAAAGGAATTAGCAATCCCTCAACAGACAACCTTATAATAAAAGAATATACAAATTTATTATAGAAAAAGAGAAAGATTGATTGATTGGCAGGCAAGTCCTTAAATAAAACATTTACGATTATGCTCAGCAACCCTCAGAATAATTTCAAGGTTCTTGGAGGGAGATAGATATCAGGTGGTGTCTTGTACAGGGGTGTTAGACATATTTCAGCCTGAGGGCAGTATTTCTTTCCGGGCAGCAATCCAGGAACCACATACCAGTGGCCAGAGGAAAAATGGGTTGAATGATTGATGTAAATGTTATCTTTGTACAGCAAGCTGCTTTCTACACAAGGCCAACATACCCCTCTCTATCCACTACCCAGGCAAGGAAGGGGCATCATCGGAGTTCAAGGTCACATTGCAGCCAGGCAAAAACACTAAAAGAAGGGAGCAAAGCAGGACCAGTGAGGGGTGTGGCTGGGGACGGGGTGTGGCCTGGGCAGAGTCCTGTGGGCTACAGCTTAGCTTGGAGGGCTGCATCTGACCTCTGGGTCCGAGGTTCCCCACCCCTGCTGTATGGGAATAAAACAGTGATAATCTACATCTTAGAGAAACACAATAAAGTTTAAATTAACTATAGTTTATATAGTTATGTAAATGCATGGCATTTTTGTTTTTACTATTCTAGGAAGAGGGGGTGGGGGGAATGGAATAATCCAGTACAAAAAGGATGAAGGATAGGGAAGAGGGTTGAGTTAGGTGGGCAGAGCTGAAATTGTAAATTAGCCACAAACTCTTCTGGCGTATCTGAAACAGCTCCCAAACTCAGCAATTTACATTTTCATAAATACCCTGACCCCAGAGGATCCCAAACTAGCACTCCAGTTTTATAAAACTCAGCACAGGTCCAAAACATTCCTGTTTCAGCAAATGTCATTGATGGAGCTGTAGGAGATGCCAAGGTACCAATTAATCCTGACTAGATGGGATTGCAAATTCTGCCTCTGATCTGAAATCATTATACAGAAGACAGAATCAAACATAAACATGTGATCACAAAGGAAGCATTATCATCCCCCCATGATTCAAGTTTCCACTATCAATTTTTCCACATAACTGTGATGAAAGAATTGCACCTGAAAATCTACATATATAAGTGCTGATGGGATATGATGCTGTTCCATTTTTATACTGATACAAAGAAGAGTAACTTCTTGATATATAAAATGATGTTTGAATGATATATTTTGAGTCTAACATGAAAGAGACAATGAAACCCTTTGGTGTTGGCTTAGAAAACTAAACTCCTACACCAAGAACAAAATACCTACCCACATCTCAAGATTTTATTGGCCCATTCCATTCCTACAACAAAGCAATATTCTATACTTACTCAGCTTTAACTTATAGATATCTGACACTGCTAAGATTGCAGTATAAAGAAAATAGAATCCGTACTTAATTTGCCCAGAAAATTTTCAAGCAGCAATAAAAATGACTTATTTTTTTACTTGTTCTGTCTAAGGGAGATCTGTAGCTTTCCTGTTACTAAAACATCTGATGCAGTTAATAAATTGAAATTAGTAGCAGCATGTCAGTTGCCTATGGCAATGTAGAATTGATAGATAGTAAGAAGAAAATCTCCACTCCAGTTCACAGTGCATCTACTAAATAAATTAGTAAGACCATCAATAAAGTTTAAATTCATTTTATGTTGAAGCACCATTATCAATATAAGATGCAGTCCTTGGCTTGGTAGACTCATTGGGGCAAATAGTCCCATGAACCTCCAAATGTTGGGTTCTAGAGAGAGAACCATGACACACAAGCACTCCTTTGGTGAACCTGAGAATTCTCATATAGATATTGGTTTCCAATGCCATGACTCTTCAATGCTGAAATCATATTGTGCCCTCATCAGCACAGAAATAATGTATGAAGTTCTAAGACTTAAAATTGATAACCAACAGATTTAATGCCATATACCTTGCCAGAGAGAATGCATGGGCCCTAAACTGAAGCTGGCATTCTTTATTTTGTCTGATTCTAATAATTTACATGTTTCCAATAAATTAGAATTATAGGCAGTGCTCAATAGGATGCTTGCATTTAAATGCCACTGTAAGCTCTGGTCTGGAAGCTCCTTAGTATTTCCTAATTTCACATGGAGTACAGTCACAAACATACTGCTCCATGCGTGTCTTGTTATTAGGCTTATTCACCAGTCTTCAAGCTGCTTGTTTCTGTACCAACTGGAAGCTTTCAGAGAACTCATAGAGTTTCTTGTATTGGACAATAGACATAAAGCAGCATACAGAAAAGTTCATTGTGTTACATTCACTGAATTGAATTCCATTCAGGATGCTCCCCTTAACAGAAAGAGGGGAGGAAGTTTCACCAATTTCCCCTTTCTCCTGCAGCCTCGGCATCACACTATTTCAGAAGGATATTCTGGAGAAGACATTCAATAATATAGGGAGCTACAGGGAAGGCGCTCAACAAAAATAGGCTCCCTCTCCGTTCTGCTAATAGGGTTTATCAGACAGATCAAAAGCCTTTCACGGATGAAAGCCCTTCCATTTGTGGAGAACAAAGTCTGGATTCAACCCACTGCACTCAACCATACTGCAGGTAGGGTCTCATTCATATTTCTATACTGAAAAAAATAAAATGTAAGTTATTTTATCTAACTGGGGAAGTGATTAGCTACATTAGCCCATTACATAATATATTGCCTCAATCCACCTAGAACAGAATGCATGAACTAAAAGAGTTTTGAGGACCTTTTTTCAAATAGAGAACTACCATGGTGTAGTAGCTAGATCAGAACTTTCCAAACTGTGTGTCACAACTGTTGACTATTTGCAGTATGGTAGCGCTGCAGAGAGCTTGCTGGGGAGACCATGCATTAAAAAGAAAGGGACTCAAAAATAACTTAAGCAAGGTTTTAATTACAAAAAACAAAAACTCCTTATACACTAAATACATTAACAACAAACCAGACCCAAACACCAACCCAACCCCCAGGGTAATGGTAGAGCTAGGTGCTGCTCCTTATATACTCCATGCAAATGCTGACACACCTTAATCAATGCAACTCAGCAGCACCTGCTATGTTTCACAGCTGTAAAGCTGGGTCTCGTTATCTTGCTCTGGCCCTTGCTCTGGCCCCTTAAAGACATACACATTAGGTGGAACAATGATGAACCTTTACATTTAAAGTAACCATTCAACATTTCCCCTGCGGTTCATCATTGTGGAACAAAAACATAAAGCATACTTTGTACATGTCTTTCATGTGTAACCTTTGGAAGTGCTTTTGTAAAAATGTCCGCAATTTGATTGTCACCTGGAACATATTCAAATACAATCATTTCATCAGCAATTAGTTTCTTTACAAACTGCAAACGTAATCTTAAGACTCTGGTGCACTGCGTATTGGTCTCTGAGCACAGGATAGCAAGGCCGCTCTGGGAATCAAGGTAAACTTTTACTGGTAGTGTTACTTGCATCTGTAGGTCTGTGAATACTTGCAGATACCATTCTACATCACGAGTGGCCTGAACACATGCACATAATTCACTCTCTGTTGTGGAGAGACAAACAATGGTTTGTGTCTGGGACTTCCATTCAAAAGGACAACCGTTATAACAAAACACCATACCAGACACACCCCTGCAATTATTTTGTTCCACTGCATGAGATGCATCGCAGAAAATTTCAAAACCTTTGTCAATACTTGATGTAAACTGCAACCTATAATGTTTGGTATGTTTAAGGTACATTACCACTCTCTTAAGAGCAGAGAAACATTGTGTAGTGGGCTTTTCCACAAATTTTGCCAGAAAGTGGTCTTGAGATTCTTTGAATGAAATTTAGCTTGCCTATGGCAGAACGATACAGAGTTTTATTAGAGAATGGCTTATCTTCACCTGTAAAGGTGTAACCACACACCATAGGCGTTTCCTTCCCATTTGCATTTTCTAAACGTAGCATTTCAACAAGATCATCAATTTTTGCAGTTTGATGAACCAGAAAAGATCCATTTTTGCCTTTCTCAATTTGCATGGATAAGTAATTTTTAGCTATGCCTAATTCCACCACATCAAATTTCTTCTGTAACTGTGAAACTACCTCTTCATATTCCTGTTTAGTTTTTGTAGAAATTAACACGTCATCTACATACACACATATCTTTGTTACAGAGTTTGCCCTTTCCTTTATAAACACACAGTTGTCTGCCTTTCCTTGTGAAAAACCAATATCCAGCAATTCTTTTGCTAAAGTTTGGTGCCAATTCCTTCCACTTTGGTGCAGACCATAAAGGGATTTATTTAATTTGCATACCAAACCTTCAGCGGCGTCTATGCCTTCAGGAACACGCATAAAAATTTGTTCTTTTAAATCTGCAAACAAATATGCAGTTTTTATATCTAGGTGATAAACAGAATGTCCACGTTGTGATGCATCTTTTAACAAAAGTTTAACTGTTTCATATTTTACACTTGGCGAATAACACAAATCATAATCTTCGCCTGGAATTTGTTGAAAACCCCTAGCAACTAATCTTGCCTTGTACCTTACAACTTCATTTTTGTCATTCATTTTAACTCTATAAACCCATTTTGAATCAATAAGTCTCATATCTGGGGTTTGTGGTACAAGAGACCAAGTGTTATGCTCTTTTAAAGAAGCTATCTCAGAGTTCATAGCTTTATACCAATTTGCAGCTTGGTGCTTAGGTAAATTCTGAACATCATTGTAGCTTTTTGGCTCAAAAACCGCCTTATTGGCATACACAGTATTAAAATGTTCATCTGCAAAACGTTGTGGCTTCTGCCTCTTTCTATCTGAACGTCTTAGTCCAGAAGGAGAGTCAGACTCCTCAGACTTAATGGGACTAAGTGAACCACTAGTTTCAGGTTGTAAATCATCATTGTCAGACTGAAGAGGTGCCTGTAGGCTAAGCTCACGGTCAGAAAACTCAAGAGAATCTAACCTCCCCTCGGGTGCCTGTGACTTTAAATCATCAAACAAATTATCAGATTCAACAGGCTTTTCGTCTTTTTCCATTAATTCAGAAGCACCATTTCCTCCTGCTGCTGCCTCTTCCTCCTCTTCCTCAGTATTATCTATACCATTAGTATCTTGGAAGACAGCAACTCCATTCCAATTTACAGTTTGTATCATGCTTCTGGTAATATGAAATTTGCCAGTTGCTGGTATGTAAATTCTGTACGCCCCCTGCTGGTAGCCCATTAATTTTCCCTGAACACTACGCTCACCCAGTTTCTGCTTAGCGGGATAATGCATAATTACATCTGAACCCCAAATGCGTAGGTATTTCAGATTAGGGCGTTTTTTAAACAGCTTCTCATAGGGGGTGACATCTAAACCAGAATGATAACTGCGATTTCTAACATAACAAAACGCATTAAGCGCTTCAGCCCAAAAGTCTTTGGGCAGTTTAGCATCATGCAGATAAGTTTTAACCCCTGCCTGCAAGTCACGCTGCACCACTTCAACAAGCCCATTTTGCCAGGGACTTCGGGGGCAAGATAACTCATGAGTAGTCCCCTGCGCTTCCAGGAAATTCTCAAAATCCTCAGAAACAAATTCCCCGCCCCGGTCAGAAAACAGGTTCTTAATTGGTTTGTTAAAGTGTGTTTTTACCCAGTTGCAAAAAACTTTGTACTTCTCAAATGCTTGGGACTTCTCAGCTATTGCATAAGTCCAACAATATCTACTATACTGGTCTATGAGAGTGAGCCAGTACTTAGAACCTCCTAATGATGGCGGGAGTGGGCCAACTAAGTCACAATGTACACGCTCAAATGGCTCAGTTACTTTCCTATCTGAGCACCTACCCTTGCGTGCAACCTTAATCTTATTCTTGCAACAGGATAAACATTGCATAAAGAATTTACATGGTTTTAAGTTGAGGCCATTAACAATATTCTTCGTCCTAATTACATCAGCAAAATTCAAGTGTCCCAGAATTCTGTGCGCCTCATGGACACACCCAGAATGTGGCCTTACATTCCTCAACCCCTGGCTTGACTGTGCTGCTCTGCAATTTATAGGCGATTGGGAATAGGTGCGAAAATACAGTCTATATAAACCATCAGAGTCCCGGGCATACAATAGACGTTTGTTCCCCTCAAAAAACTCACACATTGAATTTAAGAAACGCACACTTATGCCTTGACGAGCAAAACACCTTACTGATAATAAATTGTCCACTGATGGGCAGTAAATGCAGTTCGCTATTGTAATGTTTAAAGAGTCAAGTTTAACAGTACCTCTGCCAAGTGACTGCAAGACTTGTGAATTGGCTAAATGTACATTACCAATTTCCTCTTCGAAAGAAATAAACAAGCTTCGATTGTTGCAAACGTGGTGAGAAGCTCCTGAGTCCACAATAAAAGAATTCCACTTGGCACCTTTAATTCTTTTATGATCTGCAGTCCGAGCATGAAAAGCTCGCGGCTCATTTCTGTCTTTACGGTGCGATGTTGGCTGCTGAGATGACAACCGTGACTGACGAGCAGAAACAGGCTTAGGAGTACTTTGCTTTCTTTTGGATCTGCAGTCCTTTGCAAAATGTCCTTGCTTATTGCAGAACCAACAACGCTTTGCAGCTTTAAATGCAGTCGCATCACCAAAAGGTTGCATATGGCGTTCCTCATTACTTCTGGAAATAGGAGTGCTTATGGCACAAGCCTCCCTTCTATCCAACTCGCCCATTAATCTTGCCGTCACCCCTTCCACAGTTAATTGTGCTGGTGGGACGGCAGATATCTGGCTAGCTATACCATCAAAGTCCTCATTAAGGGAACAAAGAATGATAAAAACATACTGAATATCAGGCATGTCCATGTCCCTTCGAATTAATTCGCCACGTATTGCCTCCAGACGTCTCAAGTGTGCTGCCAAATCACCACCAGGCTGCAACTTCGTCTGGTACAGCTGCTTGAAAAACGTCAATGCAGACGCTGACTCTTTTCTAACATGCACTGCTGCAAGACTGTCCCACATTTCTTTGGCAGTTTTCTTATTCCTTATATAGACTACTTGCTGGTCGCTAACTGCCAAATTAATTATCGCCCTGGCTTTTGCATCTCCTTTCGACCAAGCATTAGTTACAGGGTCAGGAGGGTCATCAGTCACATAGGTCCATACTTCCCTAGAGGTCAAAAGCGCCTCCACCCGAAAAGACCATAAACTATAGTTCTCACCTGTTAGCTGTGGGAAGACCAGAGCCTTCTCAGCTTCAGGAACCCGGTCAACCATTCTGGAAATCTTCCAGACCCACAAAAACTACACTAACAGGAGAAGGAGTTTTCAAACCTTTCTCAGAGTCCAAAAATATGCAGTCATCCACTCAGCAGCTGGGCCCATAACCAAAGATGTTGGCTATTTGCAGTATGGTAGCGCTGCAGAGAGCTTGCTGGGGAGACCATGCATTAAAAAGAAAGGGACTCAAAAATAACTTAAGCAAGGTTTTAATTACAAAAAACAAAAACTCCTTATACACTAAATACATTAACAACAAACCAGACCCAAACACCAACCCAACCCCCAGGGTAATGGTAGAGCTAGGTGCTGCTCCTTATATACTCCATGCAAATGCTGACACACCTTAATCAATGCAACTCAGCAGCACCTGCTATATTTCACAGCTGTAAAGCTGGGTCTCGTTATCTTGCTCTGGCCCTTGCTCTGGCCCCTTAAAGACATACACATTAGGTGGAACAATGATGAACCTTTACATTTAAAGTAACCATTCAACAACAACATGTTAGTGTTAGCTCGTCCCAAGGCTGGAAAAGGATCAATTTAACCTCTGGTTTGCTAGTAAAACTGAATTACTGTGTCATGAAATGATGCATGTCTGAAAAGTGTGTCACCAACATGAAAAGTTTGGAAAACTCTGGAAATTAAGAGAACACTGTAAACAACTAAAAACCCTGGCAGTATTTGAGTAATGCTTATAATGTATGAAAAAACATGGAAAAATGGATTGCTATTCTTTTAACAAATTAGAGAAAATATGATAAGCAGTTGGAAAAAAAGATTGATAATGGTAACCATGGAAGGGCAGCGGGAAGTCAAAGGATTCAGGGAATCCTAAATGAAGAGGTGAATGATTTGTTTGAATTTAAATTTGTTATGTAAAATATATTTTTAAAAAGGGCAAAAAAGAAAAATTTGGAAAGCTCTGGGCTAGAGTGTTCAACTAAATCCAGGGAAACTGAGCTTCAAATATCACTCAGAGCAAATATCGCTAAGCTCATGGAGTGATCTTGAGAAAGTCAATGTCTCTCAGTCTGAGCTACCCCACAAGATTGTTGTGATGATAAAATGGATAATGGAAAATCGTGTATGTCCTTATGACCTTACACAGCATATTGGATATAACACTGCTTGCTTTATATTTAATTTCAATTCCTGAATCCAGATAATTGGTCAGCTGCCTGGTTTGGAAGTGGTTGTACTCTCCCTGAAGTACTGTTTGTTTTGAGAACTATTTCATTTACTAATAAGCAGCACTCAGAATTGCAATACAAAGATCACACAAATAATCCTCTTAGAAACTGTTAGAAGTTTCAACATAAGAATGAAATTAGAAGATCAAATTATTAAGGGACCAGTTCTATATATTCTATATATACCAGTAATATATTCATCTCATTGAGTAAAACAAGATGGTATCAGTACGAATTACTAGCAGATCAGTTGGAGTGTGGCACTTCTGATATTGTTTGCTATTCAAGAATTCCTTCTTATGAATAGCACCCAGCCAATAGTTACCCAGCCTAGCAAAAAGAATCAATATGCTTTGAATTAGAAAATCAGGGATAAGAACATTGAAACAGAAAACACTGCAAGAAACAGACTATTTTGCTTTTCTCTGCCATTTTGTCTACTGATTCAATTTGATGGCCTAAAAAGTGCAAACTAGAAGTTTTTTTACCTTCACTTCCAGGAATTTATAAAGTTATGTGGGTTCCTACAGAAGCATTATTGGGTGTCTTAAAGCACAGCACCAATTCGAAAAGAAAAATAAAGAAAAGAAAAGAAGTAAGAGAGGTGATTCCAAACAGATACAATGAAGTTAAATGACAAGGTCATAACCTCCTAAAGCATCACATTTATTTTATTCAATCAACATCAATTACTTGTCATGATTGATGGCAACTATTGCATATCATTGGACGGAATTTATGGATAGTATTAACACTTTTGGCTGTGAAATATTGCTACCATAACAACGATATGCTGCCAAGCCAAAATAAATATAAGAGAGGGAGATTTCTAGACATCTAATTCATCTAACAAGAAAAAAGGCTGTCAACCAAGACTAAACAAAAAAAGCACATCTAGAAAATCTGTTTAGGCTTATGCTGCACTACTTATCATTTTTCACTAAGATTAATTATCTCATGAAAAAAGTCATCTTCTTTGGAGTGTTAATTAATTCACAATCAATTAAACTCAATGCAGCTAACCAAACTTTCAAATGTGATACACACTGCAGATGAATACTATTTTAGAGAAACCCAACTATGCTTGCAACTATTTCTACCAGCATTGAGATCCCTAGTCCTGTACAGTATTTGAATGCACATTTCAATCATTTCTCTTTTAGTACCTAAGCATTTGAGATGAGTGAATTACTCAAAAAATGTTTCCCATTACCACATTTGAAAGCGTCATATATCACTGTCAATGGAAATTCTTTTACTACATTATCTTGTAAAAAAATGCCTCTTTTGGAGTCTCTGCAAGAAAAATAAAACCAAACCATAAAATATGGAAATAAGTTTAATGTCAAGTGATATAAGAAGCACCGCCCATGACAACATTCACAGGTGTTGTTCACAAATTACTTTCTAGCAGAGATGGAGGAGATTTTGTTCAGTCTAAATTTTTCAGTGAAACAACCTGATGATGATGATGATAAATATTGAGACCATATTTAAGAAGTTCAACTTTTGTTAATCATTCAGTGTAGCACTAATTAAAGTGATTGTAATGAGAAAAGGTTCTAATTCTAGACCATCACTTCCCTTTCCTCCCTACCACAAAATGTGACGGAGTACAAATTGCAGGGAGAGGAAGAAATCCCCATAGAGTGAAAATAAGGAACAAAAGCAGCAGCAAAACAACAAGCATTCCCTCTAGAAATTCAATAGATAAAGAAAACAGAGTTGTTTGATTGCAGCAAGAAAATGAAGATACTGTACAAGTGCAAGTTGTGAGCAAGCATGAGGATGCCAGAGTCACATATGCTAGGAAGGGAAAAGTATAGTAGGGAAGGGGTAAAGTCGAGTGACAACTTGCATGAGAAGGGTCAGAACTTCAAGGGGATGAGTTACAGGGTAGGAGTAGCAGAAGGAGCTATGTGGATGTGATAACCGAAGCACACACATCACAGGAAAAAGCTGCAGTATCCCAAGAAAGAAGGCTGCCTGCAGCACATGGAGCATCATCCTGTATCTATAGAGAATAAAGTCAGAAAGCCAGTAGCAGCCAGCCAGTCCATTTGCACCCACCAACCTCCCCGTTGCCTGCCTTCCTCTTTCAAGTAAGCTGTAGTGGTAGAATCACCCAGAGCTCACTATGCCATCCACTACTGCATGAAGCGGAACCAGAAAAGAACTTGCTCTATTCCTCTTCCTTTGATTGACAGTCTTCAATCAAAGACTGGCAATGAAACATAGTACAGATTATGAGCACAATCATTTCCCATTCCCAACAGCGGTGCTCTGTGGAGTGGCAGGACCACACAGAAAGTGGGGTAGCAGGACCATTGGGTTTGATGCCGTCACATGACAGCACTGTGACCAGCTCAGGAGCTAATGGATTTCAAATTGGCTCTGCCCATCTCTCTACCAGACTTTTAATTGCTCCACTTCAGGGCCATCTGCTATCACTGGTGGGCATTCTGCCAACAGCACTCCTGTCCACCCACCCATTTGACAGCTGCAAGGGGGAGTGTTGCACCAGCAGCCTGCAGAGGGCCCGCTTAGGCAGGAGAACTGGGTGGAAGGAAACTCCACCCCAAGCCTGGTTTAATGAGGAGGAAGGTTGGATTGTTCACTAACAGAGGAGTTTGAATCACAGTGGTATTTTGAGAGGAACTCCTCCACACTATTTTACCATACTTTAACAACCCCAATTGCCTAATGTAAGGAAAAGCTGTTTTAATGATTGCCTAACCTGCATTGCATAATGACAAGTATGAAAACGTTGGCACTAAACCATATGGTTGGTTGTAAAATCAGAAGATGGATGTATCATTTATGTTAATCTGGAATAAGTGGGAATATGATTTTGCTAATTACCATCATGCCAGCTCAAAGAAGGATCAACATCAGGCATATTGCTCATATATTTAGAATAAATTGTAATAGTGCTGGTATCATTAACCAGGACTCTGGTTTATCCATTATGAAGATTATTTTCATGACAGTTTACATAATAGCGGAGAGATTAAATTATAAGTTATAAAATATTATTAAGATCATATTTATTGACTAATTCCTGGTAATAAGCTCTAAAATGACCCTTCTAGAGATGAACCAGGGTTAATTTCCAGTATCTTACTCTCTTTGTGGTTCCAGATTAATTTAAATATAATTACTCAAGCTTCTTGGGAAATACTAAGGAGCTTCCAGACCAGAGCTTCTTGTCTCACAACCAATAATATGGATTAAATTAAATGTTTCTATACTAAAATTAAATAATAATATTAAAATGATATGGATTGTTTTAGTTGTTAAAATACATGCCTTCTGGGATACCATGCACAGTTCTGGTCACCTCACCTGAAAAAAGGATTTTGTGGAGTTAGAAAATGTTCAGAAAATGGCAACCAAATTGCTGAAGTGGATGGAGCAACTCCCATACAATAAAAGGTTCCAGCATTTGAGACTTTTTAGTTTAGAGAAAAGGTGAGTAAGAAGTGACATGATAGAAGTTTAGAAAATTATACATGGTATGAAGAAAGTGGATAGGGAAAAGTTTTGACCCCTCTCCATAACCCTAGAATCCTTTAACATTCAATGAAGCTGAATGCTGGAAAATTCAGGACTGACCAAAAAACAACAACCACAACAACCTCCTTATGCATGGAACTTGCTCCCACAAGAGGCGGTGGTGGCCACCACCTTGGATGGCTTTAAAAGAGGATAAAGGTATCAAAGGCTACACGCTTTCTCCCTGGATGGAGGCAGTATACTTCTGAATACCAATTGCTGGTAAATGGAGGAGGGGAGAATGCTCTTGTGCTCAGGTCCTGCTTGTATGTTTCACACAAACCTCTGGTTGGCTACTGTAAGAACATGATGCTGCACTAGATGAGCCATTGGCCTAATCCAGCAAGCTCTTCTTACATTTTTAGGTGTTCTTAACATGCATCTGTTAACAGTTCTTGCTGAAACTAAGCACTGAAGTTCAGTGTTCTACTTATTAGCCCTGAAAGTAATTGACCACATAAATGTAGCTGAATAATATATCAACAGTCAAGAATGGCTTACTTGTTGTATTCTGCACTTCATTAGTAAAACAGGAGAAGAAATATGTAGAGAAGATGCTAGGATGGTCTATAAGACGTGTGTATTTTGGTACACCCATGTTTCAAGCCTGAGTCATTTCAATTTAAGACATGATTATTGACCCTTGGGTCATTTTATTGCTCTTATTGTTTTGTGTGTCAACATTAGTCACAAAGGTACTGTAGAAAGACATTATCTTAAATATCCAACTTGGAGAAAGGATATTGAAAAAGAAGTCAGTGCTAAGCTACGACAGATCTTTCTGCCTGGGAGTAAGCTGGTCACTGAGTGAAGAAGACTGAAGCCCCATCCCAGAGAGAGTTTGCCAAGTGGCAGAGGGCTGGTGCTCAGCAGCCATTTCTGATATTTTTGAATCAGAGCTTACCATAATCCAAAGATGTTATTTTAGGCAGCCTTAATTGTTATCTGAGCCAAAAGAACTAAGAACTCTGCATGACCACATAGCCATGCCAAATCTCCCAATAAGCATGCTGGAGTGTAGGGACCCATTTAATGAAAAAGGACTTACTGGAATATAAGCTAGAATGGTATCTAAGGGCAGTCAAAAAGTATTTCATATTCATTTCAGAATGAACAAAGAACTTTGCAGCTGATGGGAAGTTTCTCGGTATGAGTCAATTTGAAATAAGGAAATGTGTGTTATAGTTAATGTCTATGTGTAGCTATATCCAGTGAATGACACACAATGGGGGGGGGTGTCGTACACAAAATAAACATGTTTAAAGGAAGGTATCGGGCTTGGCAGATTTATAACCCCTTTTAACTGAAAGCATATTTTTTAAAGAAATCAATAGACATTTTAGACATTTTAGAGATAGTACAACTTATAGCCAACAAATCAAACATCCTCCTTTGTCTAATATAGCATATTTTCTCTACCTTTGGTGCATATAGTTTAAAACATTTCTTATACTGGCAGATCTGATTTAAAAGGATTTGGCTCTGCATTGCATTTCAAAGTATTCAGTCCTTTTTTGAAAATCTTCAGAAACATTTTCGGTTTATCTACAGCACAGAAATGGAGCTAACTGTTATTCTCTTGGGATTCCCCTATTCAACAGTTCCTTTTTCAACAGGTCTCTTTTGTATATTCAGGTATGCAGTGTTTAGAAATGCAGAAATAAAAGTGTATAGCAGCTCCCTCCCCCCCCCCCAGGTTTTGGGAATAGTCTTTTATACTAGCAAACAGAATAAAACCAGCCATCATTAAGAGGCAATCATGGCCTTCCTATATCTGAAAGAAAGGGGCTAGCTCACCAGGACAGGATTACTTATTTTTTTACAAAGAAATTGGGAGGAAGGGAGCCACTGAATCACATTCAAATGCCATGCCTGCAGCAACTTTGTTCAGCAGTGTAACTCTGTTGAAGTCTTTAATTTTGCTTCCTCTTTTTCGTTGTGCAGGACATCCCACAAAAGGGTTCGTGATAATTTGATTCTTTCCCACGCACCCAAAAAGAAATTAGTACATCAGGAAGCTGCCATAGTTCCTGTTAAATAAAGAATTAACTGTATAGATTTCAGTTACCCAATCTGAGGATGTGGACAAGGTTCTGGGAGAGATGCAGCCTGCCACTTGTGAGCTTGACCCTTACCCTTCTTGGTTCATAACACTGAGCACATAACATTCTGAAGGCTGAATGTATCCTGCTGGTGTGCCTGCCTGCTCCTCCCCATTAACATCCCAGTACTCGGCAGGGACTCCACTGCCAGGAGGCTTTGTCCATGGTGTTGCACCTCCCCCAGTGGCTACTCCTCCTGGAATCAGGTGTGTTGAACCAGCCCTGCCAAGCTTAAAGAATCCCAAAGTAGCAATACAGTGGTACCTCGGGTTAAGTACTTAATTCATTCTGGAGGTCCGTTCTTAACCTGAAACTGTTCTTAACCTGAAGCACAACTTTAGCTAATGGGGCCTCCTGCTGCCGCCGCGCCACCGGAGCACGATTACTGTTCTCATCCTGAAGCAAAGTTCTTAACCTGAAGCACTATTTCTGGGTTAGCAGAGTCTGTAACCTGAAGCGTATGTAACCTGAGGTACCACTGTAATGAAATAAGATGGGTAACAGTAGTTGAAAAGGTCAGCTCTGTGTAAGCTTTGTGGAGACTTAGAACTTGCAAGGTGGCCTCACAGAGTAGCACCACTTCCAAACAGGAACATGCACAAAGAGGCCAGTTATGCTATTTTGTACATGCCCCCCAAAAAGTATCTTAAAAAGTAGAGACATCACCTTGCCAACAAAGGTCCGTATAGTAAAAGCTATGGTTTTCCCAGTAGTGATGTATGGAAGTGAGAGCTGGACCATAAAGAAGGCTGATCACCGAAGAATTGATGCTTTTGAATTATGGTGCTGGAGGAGACTCTTGAGAGTCCCATGGACTGCAAGAAGATCAAACCTATCCATTCTGAAAGAAATCAACCCTGAGTGCTCACTGGAAGGATAGATCATGAAGCTGAGACTCCAATACTTTGGCCACCTCATGGAAAAAACCCTGATGTTGGGAAAGATAGAGGGCACAAGGAGAAGGGGACAACAGAGGACGAGATGGTTGGATAGTGTTCTCGAAGCTACCAGCATGCGTTTGACCAAACTGCGGGAGACAGTGGAAGACAGGAGTGCCTGGCGTGCTCTGGTCCATGGGGTCACGAAGAGTCGGACACGACTAAACGACTAAACAACAACAACATATGCCCAAAGTGAGCAACATAAGGTATTTCAGATTCTGTGTGTTATTCTGGAGTTTTCGTGTGCTAGAATGAATAATTTATACCAGAGGCATAAATATTTATACTAGTGTATGTGGCCCTCCAGATGTTGCTAGCCAATGTTCAAGGATAAACACACATTTAATCCAACAATATGGAGGTGGGGCAGTTTTTCCATATCTGGCTTAAAGACTCTCTATGAAAACTCTGGTGGAATGAAGACACTTGATTTAGCTCAGTTCTGCTCTAGTACACTAATTCTGCATAGTATGCACTCAAAATGTCAAAACTACTGTATCTCAGAGGCTACTCCAGTCATTTGTCTAGGGACCAAGAGCATCTAACTCCATAATGAAAATGGCACCATCTCACAGGAAGGTCTTCATATTTATGGAGCATATACACTCAGTCATAGAATTAGATATCAATATGTATGTTTGCATATTACATACAAAATCCAAGAAAGTAACTGTTACTTTTGAGTGTAACTCTTTACAATTCTGGTATGGCTATCAGCATCCAGAATAATTTCTTTGGAGTTGCATCTGGTCCATGGACACCAGTTGGCCATCGCTGACCTACACCTTATACAGTTTGTATGATGCAAGATGTTTAGAGACTGTGAACCACTTACGGTATATTTTTTGAAACATCTGTGAAGGCACCAACTCTTTTCATTTCCTTTATTTATTGCCTTGTCAAGCCAGAGACAAAGGTGATTTAAACATGAGTTTCTAGAGAATAGAACAACTGTCTATGTTTTGTTGTGCCTTCATGTTAGCTGGTCCTGAATACATTATATCAAATGTGTAGGTCATAGGTATTTCAGCACAAATTGATAGTGCAGATGGTGCAGCCTATATTAATATGGGGCTCAAGGGAATTAACTTTATTTTGCTCCTGTTCCTTTGTCTTTCAACATTTGATAATTTTGTTGATGTATTTATAGAATCTGAATTTCCCATCTGTCAACAGGCTGGTTTCTTGTTTCCATCAAGTGAGATTGGTTCCAAGCACATTAATGCAGCTATTTTATGAAGCCGCGTTCCATTGTCACAGGATGTTTATCAATACATACAAAATCCACTGGTGGCCACTTCACTTATCACTTTGCAATGCAGTATCCAGGAATGTTTTAAACTACCTATATTTATTAAATAACCAATAACAATTTCATAATGTTTAATGCCAAGAGGAATTCCAAGGTTACTCTGCCAACTGAGTTGATAAGCACTCAAGGATAAAGCAAATCTATTTCGTTGATTACCCTTGAAAAATAATTTGCAATCATCTATCTGGGGGGAAAATCAGTGTGTGTAAAAACCAGCTTCAACATTATAAGTAGTTCACTAAATTTGTATGGAAAATCCTTAGTAATATTAACTGCAAGTTTTTAACGGATGGGCTGAATAAACCCTTTTTTTATAGCTACATAATGAAGTTATTCTGCTGGATGCAGAATATAACTTAAATAGATATTGCTTTGCATTTATTTTTTGTTGATTGACCCACAATCCTTTGCAGGGTGAGACAGTGAGTTTCATTTATATGAAGTTCAGGTAGTAGGGCCTGGTTAATAGAAATAATTAAATAATTTAGTTTCTCGTTTGCTTTGATAAAATAGTATGAGATACATTTATTGAATTTGCTATTAGCAGCTTCAGCCTTCCTAGTAACAGTTCAGTACAATGGCAAACAAAATTGAGATAACCAATGAAGCTTTGTGTGTGTGCCACATTTTATTCAACCACTTAAATAATCAAATGTGTAGGAGAGCTGTCATTAACGTTCTATAGCCAATATTGCACAAGCTCTGAACGCACCAGATTCCATCATCATTCTTATTAGAATTATCATAAACTATACTGTTTTAACTAAATTATACTAACTTCTTTAGTACTTCCTATGCCAACATGGTAGCAGACTTTCAACAAACATGGTCATTCGGTGCACTTTTCATTCAATATTTCTGTCTATAAGTACTTTCAACACAACTAATAATATATAATCCATTTGATCCTTGGATTCTGCAATGTTGCCAATAGAATCAGAACCAGAAAGAACATCAGGATGATTTTATTGATATTTTCAATATTTATTTCATCTGTCAAAATGTGGGAATGAAACATTCTGGCTCTGTCAGCCTCATTCTGTGCAAACAGGTTTAGCAAGGAGGACTGTAAAACAATGTAATGTTGCTGACAGATTTAGATTTTAGGAGCAAAGAGTGAGTTCAGCCTAAATCTCAAGTCTAACAAAAACACTAGATAAAGGACCTACAGAGGAAGAACTAGGAGAATATAAACAATCTCATCTAGGATATCAGTGGGCAGTTTACATTGAGAACTAGGTCAAATTAGATAGATAGGTAGACTTCCCGTAGCATGTTTTCCTCCATGTTGAAAAAGTCTTATATTAATAAACTCAAACTCAATTTAAACATGGCAAAGGGTCTGTATGGTGAAGTGAGTTTGAGTTTGTTGACCTTTATCCAGCACAGAAAAAAAGACTTTCTTGTGAAGTGAGTATCTCATAAGAAATAGTCTGAGCCCTTTTCATCTCATGTATTCTTGCGTGATCAGTACCATGATCAAGCAAGGAGTGGTTCTGTTCATTTGTACAATGACATGACAGATGGACCCTAGAAAATGAACCTAAAGGACTGAACTGTACAACTCGTGTGAGAATGCCAGGAGGGCCAGGCTAGAACTGAACATCTTCCATTCTGTATGCAGTTGCCCCGTGCACTGCCATATAAGAACTACACTTTGGAGTAACTTCATGGCAGTGAAGTATTCTCTGACTCTAGGCTAGCCTGACCCACCTAGGCTAGGGAGAAGGGGGGGGGGCTATAAAAGGTTTCCTGGTAGGGATTTTGTTTGAGAAACAAGATCTTCCTAGCTTTGGTGTGCTTCAATTGATTTGGACCTCACAGAATCATAGAATTGCAGAGATGGGAGTTGGAAGCGACCTCAAGGATAATCTTGTCCAACCCTCTGTAATGCAGGAATCACAGCTAAAGCATCCATGACAGATGGCCATCCAGCCTCTGCTTAAAGAATCTGCAATCTATTGAGGGAGTAAGGACTTACATCTGAAACTCCTTATAGCTCAACCTTGGGGGCCAGGGCAGAGAGATCTTATACCTTATTTTACATATTGTAAAAAACCGAAAGTATTAGGATTGAGGTGTGTGTTTGCATTATACAGGGATATTTTAAGACAAAGAAAGCACCCCTTTCCCTTTGCAACTCTCCTGAGTATTTCCTTTTCCATCCTGCTATATATGTTGGTAGCCACATCAAATCTGAGCCCTCTATTCCTAAGTAGCTCAATAAGGAAAGAACTGGAAATATGCGACTTCCCAATTCCTTTTATGACCCCTCTCTCCAAATAAATAAAGACAGACTTCTGTTACAGGGTATGTAGAGCTCTGAGCAAATGCAGTGCTTTGGGGGATTGGGACACATTACAACAATTCATGAAGGTTGCACTGATTTGACAGTCAATTCACATCCATTATTTCAATATGAATAATTAAATGATTAAACCAAAGTAATTATATATGTAATGAGGAGATGCATGTTATCAGCCCCTTACAAAATTCAATTTAATTGGTGGGAGTTGTAAAATTGGTAAAGTACTATTACTTTAATTCACAGTTGTTTTCTTGTTCTAGTCTTAATAAAAATAAATTACTCATCAAATCAAATGAAACTTCTCATGCTTTTCAGTAAGTTCAGGCTAATTCATTATACATTATTTAAAACACTATTTGATGGTATCATGTAGAACCACGTGCAATTAAATTTCCTACAAAACTGGTTCACAGTTTGTTCTTAAATATGCTGCTGTAAGAATGGGGATATACCGTACATTATTTAAAATAGATACTTTGAACCTGTATTTCAGAAATTGCTTCAACTGAATCATAACCAATACTATTATGTAAACAGATGAGAGATTATCCAACTCTAGGGATGAATGAGCAACATGGTGGAATTAATATGATGATGATGATTGAAATTATTTCCTACCCTTCATCAGCACATCCCAGGACAGTTAACCGCTATCTAAAATTCAGCATTAAAAGCATTTAAAACAAATCACAGTCACAAATATAAGGTGGACCACAAAAACACATATCTCAGGGTGTCTAAGGCTTGTGGAAAGAGGCATGTATTCAGCATATAACAAAAGCTATATAATGAAGGTGCCAGATACATGTCTGTAGTGAGGGAATTCCTAGGAACTACTACAGAGAATGCTCTCTCTCAGGCAACTCTCTTCCCAAAAAAACTTTTGAGGGACATGGAATTACCAAGCCCCACCCCCTTTGCTGATCTTAACACTCAAGATGGTCTGTAAGGAAGGAGACAATTTTGCAGATATTTGGGGCTAAGTCATTTAGGACTTTCAACACTAACATGACCATCTTTAATTGGGCCTGGAAAAGACCTGGCAACCAATGTAGCTGTTTTAAAACAAGTATCATATGAGTTCTAAAGGAAACCCCATCCAGTCATTTGGCTGGTGCATTTTGAACCAGCTGAAGCTTCCAAGTCGTCTTTGCGAGCAACCCCACAATCTTTTTTTAAAAAAAATAATATTTATTAACATTTTAAAGACTACAAAATAAAGAAAGAAAAAAGATTTAAACAAAACAATACAATACAATACAAAAATAAAAACACCACACAACGCCAACCCCAAAACATTAAATTAACAAAACCAAACAAACACAATTTAAAACACATCTAATAAGTTCAATATCTTAACTTTCATTTACTTGTTTCAACGACCTCCTCACACCTCCCTTTTTGTATTCCACTTTAATTAACTGTTTCAGCAATTCCTTTCCATCTTCCTCTGTTTTCTGTCCTATAATTTATCTTAACATATTCTAACCTTATTTTTCCCTTTAATATATAACTGTCTTAACATATTTTAACTTTATTTTCCCTCTAATACTCTAATAATCTATTTGTACTTAATTCCTTATAACATTTCTACTAAAGCCATATAGCTCCTTTCCAACATTTTTCTTACACTCATTAATTTTACAATATTTTTATAAATAGTCTTTAAACTTTTTCCAATCTTCTTCCACCGACTCTTCTCCCTGGTCCCGGATTCTGCCAGTCATATCTGCCAATTCCCTATAGTCCGTCTTCTGTCCGATGCTCTTAACTCTTTTCCAAGTCCCTTCTGCGAATCTTCTTCATATTTATACATGAGCTTTACTTTGTCTTCCACTGATCTTATTTTCCTTTTCCTTCCTTTGAGGCTAAAGAGTAGATCTCGGGGAAACTCCCACCTAAAAATGATTTTATTCCTTCTCGACAGGGCAACCAAATCTCTGTACTTAAATCTAAGATCCAAAAGGTATTTCAGGACGTCTTTCAAAATTTCCACTCTTGACTGTTGTTCTTCTAAGTTCCTCTGGTAGTTCCAACAGTCTCTTATTTTGTTCTTCTCTTTTTTCCCTCCTCTTCCAAATCCGAAAGCCCTCACAGTTTTAATCTCTTCTTGACCCAAGTCCCGGTCCCAAAAGTCATCAAATTCCTGTGTGAGGAAATCTATCAAACTTTACTTCTCCAGTTCAGGTAGGGCTCTGATCCTCGAAATCTGATTTTCTTTAAATTCAATCATAGCAGGCATCAACTTATGGTCATCAAATTGCATCTGTAAGGCTGGGACTCTCTCTCTCTCCAATTGTCTTACTTTAGGTTCAACGGCAATAACTTTCTCCCTAGCCTTTTCCGCAGTTTGCCATGTCAAAATAGATTCCTGTGTCAGTTTCTGAATAGTTTCTATATTGGTGTTCACTTTTTGTCCCAAATTGTCGATTTTAGTAGTTACCACATCCACCTTTTTGTGAAGCTGTTCCAGTGAGTCACTTATCTTACATAATACAACCACTAAGGCCTCTTCTGTCAACATTCTTAACCGATTCAAGGTCCCCGGAATCTCACAGGTTTTAATCTTGCAGCTGGAAATTCCCCCAGCTCAACTCTTGTGACAGTTTCAAAGGCTTCCTCTAGAGGGAAACAGTTCCTCTAGAGGGAAACAGTTTCTATTTGTATTAGTCCTTTTAAACTCAATTCAAACAATAAAGTTAGTTTCAATTTTCTGTTACTTTTACTCCTTTTTAAACGCAGACGGAGACAATGGAAACAATGTATTCCTCTTATTTAAAGTTATTAACATCAGTGAATGTTCTAATCACGGTCAGTCCTGTTGGCAGCCCGTTTCCAGGATCGGAGCGGTGGAATATTAACTCTGTTCGCTCTCTCCTGCAGGTATACTTAGTCCAAAACTTCCCCCCCTCTTCTCCTGCCACCAAGGGGGGTTTAGTATTTTTTACTGATGGAAATTTAGTCCTTTACAATAGGCTTTCCGAGACTTCAGCTTGCATCCTCATTGCTTCAATCTATTTACAAAAGGGGAAGGTGGACTTCCTGTTTTAGACCTCCCCGTTTCGGCACCAAATTAAGACGTTTAAAAATCCAATTCTCCGCTCTACTCACGGGTAGTTGCTTTACGATCAAATTGTCCACAGGAAAAAGTCAGCGCTCTCCGGCAACAGCTATGCGGCTTTGCTCCGTGGAAGAAGCAGTCAATTCGAAGCACCGCGCCGCTCACCCCACGTCGCTCCGGATCCCCGAAACTGGGTTTCCCCGCGAGTAGGGGAGGCGCAAAAGGTGCCAGCCGAATCCCACATTCACAGGCTTCACCCGCCTGTGATTTCTAGTGGGTCTCCGCCTTTGCCGTGGCGGCCAGACCCAGATTTCCACGAGGCAAATTCCTCCCGATCAGAGGAATTCAGCCATTACCGGAGGCGCTAACCCGGAAGTCCCGCGAGCAACCCCACAATCAAGCGCATTGCAATAATCCAAATTGGAAGTTACCAGAATGTGAAGTATCATGGCCAAGTCATCTGTCCAAAAAGTTGGTGGAACAACTGGAGTCAGAAATAGGCACTCCTAGCCCTGAGACCACCTGAGCCTCAAGAAACAAGCTACAAACAAGTAGAACCTCACCTGTAACCATCTTCTCACCTCCAGGACTCAAGGACTTGGAACATATAACACCACTGTCTTTTTGGGACTGAGCTTCAGTTTTTAGGCTCATATCCAGGCTATCACTACCTCCATCTACTACCTCAGCTGCCTCTCCTGATTCAGATGGAATGGAGAGATAAAGCTGGGTGTCATCCACATATTGGTGATGCGCCAAATTTCCAGTTGCCTACTCCCAGTGGCTTCATGTAGGCGTTAAATAACGTGGGAGACAAAATGGAACCTTGCAGGATGTCACAGGAAAGCTCACATGGCAAACAGTTCTCCCACCTCAGAACTACTTTCTGGAAATTGCCCTGGAGGTAGGAGCAGAAGCACTAAGGTAAAGTGACCCTAACCCCCATATCCCTCAGCCACTCCATAAGAATACTGTGATCAAATGGTATCAACAAAGGAAACATCTCGCAAGTTAGTGAATATGGGATTGCAGCTTTATTTGTGACTGTGTTGATTTCAATGGAACTTAGTTTCAGGTGACTTTTGCTAGATTATTCCCTTATCTATTCATAAAGTACACAATAAAACTTTTAAATTACAATAAAGAAGTAGTTTCCGGCACACATTTCCCTTCAAAAAATGTTATCAGAATAATACTATCTCTCTGCCCCCTTTCATTACACAGGGACACGATAAAGAGGAGACATCACTGTGATTGGGTTAGCATAGGAACAGGGTTAAGGGAGAGAGGAATTCTGTATTTCTAAGTTGCCTGGAACTGCTCTTATGTTTCCACTGATATTTCTCTAAAATAATATGAAAAATATATTACTGGAAGCAGGTGAAATGACAAGATCAGCAGGAAACCTAGATACTAGTAAATCATTTCCTTGCTCCATCAATCTCAGCCACTCTAGGAAGCAGTTTGTGCTTGGAAAAGGCAATCTTGCCATGGAATCCTATATTATGCCATGTTTCAAACTGCTCAGTTAAATATTTCTAATAGGCAGCATATACTACTGTACCAAAATCTCTGAAGACTTTCATTATTCTAGGTTGGCTTTGTCATGGATTAAAATTGTGACAATTGCTTTAAAAATATATAGTTTGTTACTCAGATGTCTTTCTACTTTCTGTAAATTTAAGGTGATTATATATTAATATTACTGTAGTTTTCATATCCTATGTACACAAAAATGCACTTCTATGAGGTACCATTCTCTTTATGTGCTACTTATTGTGAAAATCACAATACAAATGGATCAGTGCATTTATTTCCATATACTATCCAGAAGGCTGCTCAATATCTTTCCACCTCAGTTAGAAAAGTGACTGAAATTATGATCTCTTCAACAATTTAAAATCATTATTTTGCATAGGCAGTAAATACATGGCTGTTAAAGAATAAGTGCTGAAACCCATTTTGGTTATTACACCTGTCAACTAGGCATTTAGTTGCTTTTTATTGTTTTCAAAATGCCATATAACATTGCATCTTTATAACTATGGAAGATAAATAGAATGACTGATTTAGAACCAAGCTTGTTGATACTTCATAAAAAACACCCAAAATGTAAATTGATAATATGCATGTTAACAATAATCATAAGAGAGTATGGAATGATTAGACAGTTTCCTAAACCTAAGGAACTAGGCCCTATAACCAACTCAGAAGCCAACTCAGGACCTCCGGATTCTATTATTAGGCCGTGTTAGAACATCGACCACATCCATTTACACATCTTCCAGTGAACAGATATCACCTTCTTTAGAATTTAAGCTGTATTATGCACCCATGTTTTTAACTGGACAACTGGTGTTTTAACTTCTTGCCTTAATTTCACATATGCTTTGTTATTGCTTCTTTTGTAATTTTTTTTTTAAAAAAGAGTGTTGCTAAAGAAGCAACATGCAAATATGTTTAACAAATGATTAGAGAACACATTTGATATTTGAATATAATAAATGAGCTGAAAACCATGAGGTAATGTTTGATGAAAACTGATGGTAGATAACTAATAATTATTCTGCTTGTATTTCTGTATGAGGTTGTGGGCACACACAAGTTTTCAAAGAGATTCAAGATTCAAAGAGATGCAAAATCTCTCATTGAAATCTAAATGTCCCTTAGTTTTCACTTGTCAGCCAAAAACACGTAGCAAAAAAGGCAGCTTCTTCTAACACACATTTCATAAGGGCATGTTATTATATTGTTATCCTCAAGGTGCCTGCAGACTGATTGCTTTATTATCAGCTTCAGTGAAAAATCCCATGGCGAGGTTAAAGTAGGTGATTTGTAATTTTCAGAATCTGTCAGTATTCTCTGAGTGACTCCTTTTGTTTTCTTGCTTTTCTGATATTTATATCCACTTTGTTTCTTTCCTTCCATTTTGTGACTTCTCTGTGGCTGAGTATCTGGCTTCATCTGTTAATTGTAGTTTCATGTCCTTTTTCTACAAATTTGATTTTCTCCAGTTTTATTTCTGGAGGACAAGGCAAAGACATCATTTCATCCTAAAATAAATTAAAACACTGTGAAGGAATTTTTGCCTTGGAATCTAAATGCTATAAAAGCAGAAGGCAGCTCTGAGCAGACTTTGCCTTTCCCCCAGCAAATGGAAAAGTCTATTCAGAGAAGAGGTGCCCTGTATGGTGCCCCCCCCCCAACGTTGGACAACAACTCCCACTATCCCTGAACACTGACCAGGTTGACTGCGGCTGATGGGAGCTGTATTCCAACAATATCTGGAAGGCACCACACTGGCTATTGCTACCCTAGATGATTTGGAGGACCTGAACATCATAGGATGGGGTTTATGTGATCTGGAAACTGATGAGGAGGTGGGAATTTCATAAACAACATTTTGCAGAGGGAACTGTGGACAAAAAAGCCATCTTCCATTATCTTCCATCTGCTCATTGTTCTCAGGACCCAAGTCATTGAGATTGTCATAAAAACAAAACAAAACAACATTCCAAATATATGGGCAATTTGATTTTTAGAATTTTCAGGAGTCTGCAGCTGGGCTTACGAAATATATCCCTTGGTTTGTCTAAGATGTCTTAAAGCACTGGATTCCAATTTGTCTCTGAGCTGAATCCTTGTCACTTTGGCTGAAAAGAAAGGAATCAAATGGTGATGGGGAATTTCTTTTCTCACCTCCCCCTTTTATTTACTTGTTAAAGGCACTGGCTCTGCCAGAGGTATGGCAGCACTAGCCACTGCCATCTTCCTTTCCAGAGCCAATATGCAGCCAGCATTCTGCATTTTGATCAATTTTAAAAGTAAAGATCCTGATGTGTTTTAACTGGTGGAAGTCACCAGATGAAGCCTATGACACTCATCAATCAATCAATCAATCAATCAACAAGCTAAATCAACTCCACCATTAATCAACAAATAAATGTACAGACTGAAAACAAATAATAATCATCCAGAAATAACAATATCAATAACTCGTGCTCCAGGGCTCCCCAGACAGTCTGTTGGTGTGGTGTTTGGGTCCACAGATGCAGCTTGGAGGCTGGGACTCACAGCCTTTGTATGAAGCTCAGGGAAGGAAGGAAGCAATTCGAAAAGTTTGCTGCAGCGTCATTTTTGGGGAAACGCTTGGGAATTAGTAGCAGAACCAAAAGATAAGCACTTAAGAGGTAAATCAAATCTTCACAGATGCAGAGATGCTGAGACAAGATATTTTCACACCTCTACAGTGCCCACAATCTGTTCTGCCAGCAGCAGCTTTCTGAAGCCCAAAGAAGGAAATTAAGCAAATCAAAGCACTATTTGGATAATTTTGTAGCTTAAAAAGTTGGGTGTATGTTTGAACACTGATTAAAGGCTGAGGCTGAATCATCATTAGGTTTCAGGCAACATTATTTGCAAAAGACATTTCTTAAACACACACACACACACAAAAGCAACAAAAGACATGATATAATAATTTGAGTAGAAATACTCAGTGGTGTTGTAGTTAGTACACTTCTTCACTTTGATAACATTTACTGGTACTTCACTTCTAGAAACCTTCACTATTGAGATTAAAGCTGAATACTGAATATGTTCATATTCAATTTCAGCATGATGTAAAAATCTACCATTTACTAAGTATATGGAATGCTAATTTCCCATGATCTACCAAAATGTACATCTAATTCTCCATTGAAGAGTTAAACACCTCATTTTTCTGCACATTCAGCAAAATTTTTATGCAAAGCATTCTATTCTCTACAAATACAGTCACATACTTTGATTTGTAGAATGACTTTCACTTTTACTGCCATTAAGAACAGCATAGATTTGATGTAATATAGGTATGATTTTTAAAAAAAATATAAATATTCTAAGGTTCTGATACACATTGGCAGCATTTAACTAACGAGTCACATTAGCAGAAACTCTACACAAGCACTTTCACTTGTGCAAAGGGATTTGACCTTCCTCTCCTCCTGACACACACCCCAAAATTGGCTCTGGGGGGGGGGAGTCTCCAGAATAGCACATGGAGGGGTGAGGAGAGAGGGAATCATTCTTTCTGGGAGCCAAAATGCTTACCCTGAAGGAATGATTGTCTTGGCACAAGTATAGGTACATAAGTATAAGTACATATTGATACAATTTACCTTTACAACAGCCTTTACAACAATGTCAATCTTTATTGCAGATATTAATATTGCTCAGCTTGAAGCAACAGGATTAATAAAAACTGACTCCTCTTAGAATAAAAATTGTCCAGTCCCAAAATAGGGCTTCAAAGCTTTACTAACAGAACTTTCTTCAAAACAGAACATAAAATAATTATGCTATATCCAGATAGTTGCATAAGATCATGTGCTTGTCCAAGTACAGGTTCTTCTTCTTACAAATATGAAATACAGTACTGTTTATAATCTGAGCTGAGAGAGTTCTGTCTCTCCCAGAGACTCCATTATCCTGAAGGCTGTTTTCTCTCCACACCTTTGTCTTCTGTGGCTTGGGAAAAAAAGGCTCACAGAAAATGGAGATTTGCAACAGAATAACATGTGATCTACGTTAGACACACGGAGGGCCAGAAGAGATACTTAAAGTTAATTATCAACCTGGTGGCACTTAGACAGCTCCTAGTTTAGCTCAATGGAATATTTTAAACCCTTTTAGCAATACACATACAGAGCTATTTTCCATTTCAACAATTAAACCATCATATTTAACAATCTTTTATTAAACTAAGGGCTGCCCAAGACATAATGGTTTGTAATCTTAACGCTTTGTTATTGTTAACTTTACAATTTTGAATTCTTCTCTGCTCATGATGGATTCCATAGAGCAAATGCTGATCCCTCTCCTAAACACATTAAACTTCAAATATCACACGCACACACGTCAAAGATTGGTGGGAGGTCAAAACTTTTTTTTCTCCTGGTATCAGCCATACTGCTTACATCAAATTTCAAATGAGTAAATGATATTTTATCTGCTGGTAGATTATTAATCAAACAGAAATATTCAATTGAAGTTTCTCGTTCTAATTAAACTTTCACTTTGCATAATATGCCATTTACTCCATATCTACAGTTGCAATCACTGCTACATAAAAGAAATGTCAACTTCAAAGTAAGTGTTCCTTTCAGATAAGGAATTCTGCCTCTGTGCATTATGTGTAGCTGACTCTCAAAATAATTTAAACTTGGATGAACTACATTTTTCATTGCATCGAACGGACATTATGCTCAAGATGATAACATCAACTAAGGCCGTTAGATTTAAAGTAGAAATAACATGCACATCTAGAAAATTATGAAGCTAATGTATAATAAAACTCCAAAACATGTATTGAGTATATGCCATTTTTTCCACAGAGACTTGCACCCATCATGGGTAAGATCCAACTATTCAACCCTACTCCTTTGCCTCAGAAGACATCAATATCTGTAGCAATACAAGTGTACAACATTTATATTTTTCCACAGCCACCATTGCATAATTAATATCATTTGACTCTGGTTGCACAGTCCTAATATTTATTATTCAATCTGAATGACTCCTGAACTGGGTGGCTAAATTTAATTCAGAGTGGAATAATTGAAATTAATGAATGTGATTGACTTTGGTCCAATAATTTCAACTGTTCTAGAGTAAAACTTAGTTGAATATCACCCACAGTCTCCAAAGTGTTGCAATTATTATTCACAACACCATTTAAGGGGAATGTCAGGGTAGGGAGAGAGGTAGTAGGGGAACTGGACTTCACTCATTGAAAGCTTCCAATCCAGGGGTAGAAGGTCAGTCAACACTTTCCAATCACTGTACTTAGGTGGGAGGGATATAATCTGTGCTATGTTTTCTGTGTGTTAGTAGTCTGTCTTCTGTTTGTGTCAGTAGGCCTTGTAGGGAAAAAGTAGCATATAAAAAACTCTGGCCTGTCACCCAGCCCTGCTACTTCAGAGAAACCAGTCCCATGCAGGCAGGCAGGCAAGTGGGCACTGGCATACAGAGGCAGGCAGACAAGGGAGAAATACTCTTGCCAGGCTGGCATCCACAGACCCCATACGGCAGTGCTGAAAAAGCAAGGAAAGTTGAGCTACTATACTGGAGCATGAGAATTGGCAGGATTGGAGTGCGAGAATTGGCAGCATTGGCCAGTGCAAGTGATTAGGAATACCAAAGATTTGGATTTGTAGAGCAGGACAGAACAATTTTTGTGCTGAGTCGGGGATAGATCTGGATGTATTAATTCAATCCCAAGCAAGATCAAGGAGGCTTGCACAAACAATCCCAATAAAAGGAAAAAAATGCACTTAATACAAATACAAATTTACCACATTTGTATTCCAATGTTTACCAAACACCACTTTCTAGCCACGTTATTTTATGAATTAAAATGAAGTGCCATTATTTGTGTTGATTGGAACTATTCTGGCATGTAATGGGAGAAAAATATAACGGCAGAAGCCCTATTTAAGTCAGATACCATAATCATTGCTATGAAAAGAAACAGCTATAAAACAGTATGCCTCCAAGCGAGTGTCCAAGACAACATGTGATCCATTACTCTTTTCAGATATCTCTTCCCTGGATTTTGCATGATACAAGGGGAGTTCAGGCAATTTTTCCATTTCACTTAGATCACCTCAAAAAGACACTCTAATGTAGGCATTTGAAATCCTTAAATAAAATTATATGTTTCCCTGTATTTCTCTCTGGGATAGAAATTCTCACAGCATGCTAGAAGCAAAACCCTCTCATCCTTATTTCACCAGGCAAGCACAAAATCACACTTTATATACAGAGAAAACCATGCACTGGATTCTCTGTTACTTTTATTCACAGCAGCTTGCTTAGATTCTACTATGTACTTCTGCAAAACAACCCAAGGTAATTTTTTATGGTAGCAATAGCATCCCTATCAAACTCTTCCTTTCTTAATATGTTTTCCAGGGTATATCAATAGGAAAGCAGGATTCCAATCAATAAAAATACCTACCACTCATCCTATCTTTTTATCCTGCTGTTATATACTTTTAGAAATATAGTTTCATATTCCATTCCAAGTCCTGTTTTTAGTTTGGGTTCTTTTCAGTCTGCAAATAAACAGTGGGTAGTCGATAGGCCATTATACTACTCGACAAGGCTAATAATGATGATCCAGCTCTCTCTGCTCCCTTCTTATAACTTATTCAGATAGTTTCATTTATTATTTTCCCCATCTTATATGTCACACTCAAGAACTGGTTTCGATCCCACTAAAAGGTGAATACAACATATCCCTTTGTAGCTAAATCCTTCTGTATCTGCATTATGTACTCATATCCCAACAACATAAAAGGTTCCTGTTAAAGAATGCTCCTTTTCCCCAATCACAAAGACTTTTTTTATTGTGAACACAGAACAGAAAGAAAAGCGTAATATTACCACTTATATGATCCTACTGTTCCAGTACCTATCTTTGCCCAATTTTCCTTAATTTTTCATAATTATATTAAATATTAAATATTAAAATAAAGAAAATCCTGTTTTTTAAAATAATAATTCAACTGTTGAGGAATTGTTGAGAAGATTTATTTTTGTACTGAAAGGATCCATTTGTAATGATAGCATCAGTCCTTGTGGAACTCATGTTTGTTGGATATGTGTGATATGTAGGTCTGGCCTGATTTTATTAGGGGGAGGGGAACACAATGCTACTTCAGTTTAACATTTTAATACATACTTAGGGTCCCACAAACCCTTCCTTCCATGTTCCTCCTTTCTGCAGCGATGGCTTCTAGGCAGCATTTAGGCCTTTTGGCTGAACATTCTAAGCTCTGAATAAAGGTTTTACAAAGCTGTTACTGGCTGTAGCCTCCTTCTCCTTGGATGAGAAAGAGTAGACCTTGCCCTTAACTACCGGAACTTCCTGGCACCTCCCAGGAATAGTAACCCCCTCAGGCTGTATCTAGTAATTATTTCCTTGTTACAGTGATAGTCCAAACCTCAAGTCACTTGCATTTAAACTTCTGCCTATTGTATCTAGGCATTCAATTTTTCCTGATTACCTAGCACCTTTTTTACTTCATAAAAGGCAATTTTCCCACCTATATCCATCTCTGAAATAATAACTGTCTCAAATTGAAGGGTTATGGCTCTGCTTTGCATGCAGAAGTTCCTAAGTTCAGTCCCCAGCACCTTGAGGTTAAAATTAATGCTCGCTAACAGGAGAAAAACTTGTGTGAATGTGATTATTGCTGTTTGTTATTCAAAAGCATTTAAGACTACCTGAACATTTTCAATGTAATGCTTTCTTTGAGATGGTTATTATATTGTCAATAACTTCCTTTGAAACCACCCGGTATGAAGAAGGAAACTTTATTTTTATTTTTCTATCGATCGGTCAGGTATGAATCAATATAGAAATATTTTCCTTTGTGAAACAATAAAACAATTATTGCTCTCTACTGTGTAAACAGGAGAAGGAGAAAGTGAAGGAAGAGACGTTTCATATCCAACTTATTGGAAAACTAGTCTTAATACACATAACAACCATTCAGGTGAAGAAAAGCACACCTGTAACTTAAGAGAAACCACAGAGAAAAGTTGTACAATTCAGCAATTTCACAATACTTCGCTCTAATTGTTATAGGTGCAAAGCGTTCCCTAGGGACAATATAAGAAGAGAACGGATCTTGGTAACCTGTCTTTAACTCCTGGGGGAAAGCAGCTTTTTCAGTTCACCTTCAAATCCAACTCAGAAAATAAAAATCTATGTCAGGTGGTGTCCATATATTCCTTTCCATGAGAAGAAAGGCATTTTTTGACAGCCTTGTGTTAAAAACACAGAATTAAATTTAGAGGTGTGTTTACATTTGTGCAAAACATTGCTCAATATTTTCTACAGGGTCTCTTAAACAAAGTCCCAAGATGCGTGCTAGCGCAAGTTATTTCACAGCAACACGAAATAGTTTCCAAGGTATTTTCCTACTATGGTACTCAAATCATTTGGCTATGCTAGCAGATATCTAAAAATCCAGAGAGCCACTGCCACTCAGTGTGGGCAACATTCAGCTATATGGACCATTGGCTAGATTCAGTACAAGGCAGCCTTATATGTTTCTATGTTCTAATAGTCTAGGTATTTTAATTCTGGAATTTACTTTAATTCTTAGCTGCAAACTTGGTATACTCCTTTGTAATCCAAGATCAACTTGCAAGCACTCGTGATCTCTGGCTGAAAACACGGCCAGCTTCCTGCCACGCAGGACATTGGACAATCTCTAGTGTTTTTTGGCAGGAAGGGAAGGATCTTGTATCCTTTCCCTATTCATCGTTCCACTTGACTTCATATACAGAAAGTGGCATTTGTGAACTCCTAGCTCCTCAGAGAACATTGTGTTATACATACAAATGCTAAGAATAAATAATGAGTAGGAGAACAAAAACAATCTCCATCCTGCTGAGGGCCTCTTACCCATTCTCTCCATGTAATAGGCCCTCAGGACCTTTGTTGGCCTGAGGGTATTATTCATTCATGGGCAATTACCTAGACCACATACCAGTTGTGGAAGACCAGAGATAAAATTGGATAAAGCAATGACGTGATTCTTACCTTATATATTAATTTACATTCTAATCACAAGACAATAGCTAGCTAGCTAGATAGATAGATAGATAGATAGATAGATAGCCAAGGAGGGTGTAGAGCAGGGCTGCTGAGGGGTGTGGTCCAAAGGCCAGACGGAGAGACCTGGAAGATGTCTTCATCTCCTGGTTCTGAGGTTCTCCATCTCTGCCCTCAGGGGCAGCCCATCCAATTTCATCATCCAAAGAGAAATGGAAATTACTATCTCCTGCCCCACTTGCTGTGCTAAATCCCACCACCAAACCCACCACCACCATACCCTCCTTATGCTGAACTCAGCAGGTGCCAGGGCATTCCTCAAAGTATTGTGTTCCTCAAAGAAATGTCACATGCCAGAATGCCTCCCTTGTGGTGAACAAAGCAGTGAGGTGGATGCCACTTCTTGTACCTCTGCTGCCTGAGTCAGGTGCTTCACACCGCCTCATGGGTGGACCAGAACTGCCTGCCTTATAAGGACACTCGAAAACTGCAGGGAACCATATGCCTTCTGTGGCCATAGATCTGTTAAACAAACTTGCACAGCCAGTAGATAACACAATAAAAGAAAAAAAATTCCTTCCAGTAGCACCTTAAAGACCAACTAAGTTAGTTCTAGGTATGAGCGTATCTGAAGAAGTGTGCATGCACACGAAAGCTAATACCTAGAACTAACTTAGTTGGTCTTTAAGGTGCTACTGGAAGGAATTTTTTTTCTTTTATTTTGTTTTGACTATGGCAGACCAACACGGCTACCTACCTGTAAGTAGATAACACATTAGTCTAGGCTTTGACAGTCAAGGATGGAAGCCACAGACACACAGTACTTACTCATGGAAGGTTAGCTTCATGTGACCAGTGGAGCTCACATGAGGTCTCCTCCTGCTTAACATTTAGCAGCCAAGAATTGGAAAGGCTTGTAAATTTGTACAAATATAAATAAATTTGACTGATATATGGAGACGGTCTCCTAATTTAGACTGTCTTGCAAATGTCCTAGAATCTCAAGGAAATGGCTAGGTTTAGTTCCAAGCCAATCTGAGGCATGTCACAGGTCTGTCAGTTATCTTTGAGAAGAATACAATAGAAATCAGATTTTCATTTCATGAAACAAATTCAATAGGCAATCCTGAGCAGTCCATACAATGGTACCTCTGGTTATGAACTTAATACGTTCCGGAGGTCTGTGTTCTTAACCTGAAACCGTTCTTAACCTAAGGTACCACTTTAGCTAATGGGGGCCTCCTGCTGCCACCGCATCACCACCATGCGATTTCTGTTATCATTCTGAGGTAAAGTTCTTAACCCGAGGTACTACTTCCAGGTTAGTGGAGTCTGTAACCCGAAGTATTTATAACCCGAGGTGTTTGTAACCCGAGGTACCACTGTATAATAAAGAGAAACCTCCTGTACCAAAATAATTTCACAGTGTTTGCTTTACAACACAGAACTCTTAATGTTAGAAAATATGAATAGCCTGAACATTTTAAGGTGTTGAAGCACTTAAGATCTGAACTTTATTGTTGTTTGCATCAAGCTCCATTAACTCCTCTCCATGGGATATCTCAGCATGTTATACTAGGGATCTGTTACGCAGTGTGTGGTTGAAATAAACAATGAATATAAGTGTGGAAGTGCTCTTGGATGTTTCTTCTTTCAATAAATTGTTTTGGCAGAGTTTGAAAAACTTCAGAACAATCCCTGTTTTTCACAGTACCCAAAACATGGTAAAACTATTATTCTGTTGTCTGTGAAGCAAAAGAGGAGAGGGAAAAAGTGCTAGGATTTAATCACTCTTCTATTTTATGCTACAGTAAAGCTCTGTACTTAAGATACTTCCAAGCTTTTTCTTTGAGGCTGAGGGTATGTGAAAGCCACAATGGATCTTGATTTGTGAAAATGTCAGGGGAAATAACAGACAACCCATGATTTGGCCACCCATATGGGATTCCACAGCCAACTACAGATGAGACAACTATACACATTCAATGGAATGCAATACTGAAACTGCCTCCCTAAAACTTGGTGTGTACATCAGACACAGCATAGGGGAGGTGCACTTTAGGAGCCAGCAATCAAATAGGGCCTAGTCCAGGCTACAACCCAACTACTAAAGGAGGTGGGTGTGGTGGGTGTAGGATATTTAATGAAGATTATTTCCCTGAGTCTCAGTTCTTAGAACGAACTAGTTCAGTTAAACATAAACAACAATATCTGAACTACACCCTGACCAACTAAAGATGAATTAGGTTCATTTTGGGGTAGAGCTTCAATAATTTCAAGTTTATTTTCACATCTGGCCTGAAGGAAGTTGCAGAAGTGATGGTAGCTTGCTATTGCTCGTTTGCAAAGCACTTTGAAGGTAAAATTGCTTGCATTCACTGGAAGATTGACTCCACTGTTACAGCAGATGATCTCAAGGGTGTCCAGACCACTGTCTAGTGCTGGTGTACTGGATGTGTTTGGGTCAGGGAGGTGATTGATGGCTCCCTGCAAGATAGGGTGGTCGCTGCCTGAAGGAGGCAGTGGTAAGACCACTCCTTAAGAAGTCATTTCTGTTCGTGGGATGCTTTCCCTAGAGAGGCTTGCCTGGTGCCTTCATTACATATATTTAGGTGCCAGACAAACAACATAATGAGGCAGATACTGTATATAGGTACTGCTGTTAGTAAGACTGATTAGTCCCTTAATCACTGTTGCTAAGCAATTTAAGGGAAGAAATCTGAAGCATTTCATGTATCTTTCCTGCTGAAGATATTTGCACTCTTCCAACAGGAGCAGATTGCAGTAAGAAGTACAGATAAAGGAACAAAATGAATTATGCCCTGTGTCTAACAGCTGTGTGGCTGGCACATATTAAATTGGGTAAGTTCTTTTCCAGTTCTCTTGGCATTCTTTCTGTCAGAAATTTTATTACTTGTGTGTGGCCCCTAATTTACTTTTGCCCCTACACTTCAGCACAGCAGCTTGTAACATTCTCAATGCTATATTTAATTTTGGTGTGGTTTTTTCCCTTTTCGCTATGGATGATCTTTTTTGTGAACTAAAATGTTCATCTGGATGAACATGTACTGAGCTAGTTTCTTTTAGGGAATCTTGAACTGCAACTAGTTCCTTTGGGAAAATGAATGTTTAATGAATTCCTATTTTAAAAAACCACCTAATTTTCCAAGCATTTTTGTATCTATAGGTCTGTTGTCCAGATCCTATGAGTGAGATTCACCTAATGAACCACAGCAGTAGAAGCCCTTGCCCTTGGGCCTTTCCAATCTTTCTTCCCCACCTTCCAAAATTGGCTTGGGGGGTGTCAGGGAGATGGCTTCAACTAGCAAGCTAATATGCTTGTGCAGATGAAATTGTTGTAATACCGCAATGTTGAATTCTACCCTGCAGTCAGCAGTAAGTTGAATACTCTTGACACAGCTTAAGCCAGTAGTCGCTGGCAAATTGTCTGGCAATCTGCTGAGCGTTGCTCATTGCCTTTCTCAGTGCAGCAAGTGTCTTCTCACAGGACACACATTTGTAGTTCAAAGGAGCCTAGCACTATGTAGTGACAACAGGTTCAATGTCTTTAATGCCAGTCAGGGATCTGCTGCTCTCTTTTGCTGAAAAAGGGCATAGCTGTATTATAGGTTGCCTCTTTGATGTACTTCCAGCTGATTTTGACACTGTCTCTAGGGCACTTCAGTAGTGCTGGTTAGATGGAATCAGAGGAGCATTCACAAAGTTCAAGTATGACTGCTCTAGAAGTGTTGATTCGAGGCCACACTTTCTGCTTTGTGCTATAGGCCATCTTTGGCTGGAGAAGGATCTTGCTCACCACCAGGGAGGGATCCTTGTCACAATCAGCACTGTGATAGCATATGTGACATGAACACAGTTCAATGCCAATTGCCTCGTAACAATCAAGTCCAGCTGGTGCCAGTGGCCTAACCTTGGATATCTCCAGGACACTTGCCATTTTGCCTTGGCAAAGAAGAATGTGTTTGGGATGCAAAGGCTGTGAAATGAGCACAACTCAAGCAGACTTTGTCCATTCTCATTCATGCTGCCAATACCAAAGTGCCCTGTGCAGTTGTCCCATGTGTGATGATTGTCCCTAACTCTGGCATTGAAATCTCCCATCCAGAATAAGTGTTTGCAGGCCAGAGGTTCATTTCATAAACAATGTGATCTGCACCTGTCCATGAGATGTTGTGGATGTGTATTGAAAGCATATAAGTGACACTTGAAATATAAACGACACTTGAAATGACTGATCAATCCAATAAAAATCTACTGTGGTTTCTCTGCTACGCTCTGCCCTGTGTAATCCATTATATCATCATTACTGCTTTAAAAGGGCACCTACTTCCTTATAATCTATCATCCCTCAGTGTAGTGTATCAGAGAGAGAAAGGAAAGAGCAGACACAGCCTTGGGAAACAATCATGTTACAATACCATGAGTAGCATCTCCTACGTAACTTGAACAAATAAAGTAACTATTATCCATAAAATTTACTTCTCTGACTTGAATTTTAGCCAGGATATGCACTCTTCCACAGATTTCAAATTTGGGCTTGAAGGGAGCCAATGTACCTTTGCTTGAAAATCATTAGACAATATCCTTCCTTCTATTAGCTTAGGTTAAAGTGTATATCAAATTATACACTTACAAATTAATCCATGTCATATTGATGACAGTGAAGAAGATTTATTGCTCAGATAAGTCCTGGCGTCCAGCCCACTTCGGCTGCGCACTTCGGAGGCCAGGCCTCCGCACTTCAAAGGGCCACATTCCGATGCTCTGAGCAAACGCAGAGTTAAGCAGCGGTAAGAGAAAGCTGCAAACTTCAGTGCTTTCTTCAGTGTGCTTAAATAAAGTCCACTCAGGATATTAGCAGCTAGAAGCAGTTTTTATTTACAGCAGACTATCCATTGTCGAACAGCATCGTGAAAACACGTCCACTCTCCTCAAAAGCGAAAGTAGAAAGAACAAAGAGGTTTAGACTCGCGGATATGACGCAGAATCTCCCCCCTCCCAATAGTAGGCAGGGCGTACACTCTGAGCTGTTTAACCCTGTAAGCTCAGGTTCTCCTCACAGACAGTGTGCCAGAAGTCGAAAAGAACAGTGTGTCTGTTACAAGAGCTCAGATATGACTGAAAAGTGCAGTTATAGTTAAGGTAAAATGCTTGTTCTTCAGAGATGAAATATCTACTTTAAACCCTCAAAACATGTTATTATACTTCAGTTAGACACTTACAATAATTAATGTAGCTGGTACCCAGTCTATCTTGCCTGCGAACTTTATTTCTGACCTTTTTTGAGACTTATAATTTCAGTCTACTAACAACTGTTGATGCTGTTGCTGCTCCTGCTGAGTTTACTCATTAAGGAAGACTATTGCCAACAGTTTGTTTGATTGTGTTCACCTTTGATGGTCAGGGGGATTTACTATGACTAAATTATAATGAGCAAATAACACTATTTTCCATCCTTGTATGAGTGCTTATTATGTTTGATGCAAGATATAAAATCTCCACTTATACAAGCCCTGTTAATTTTAATTATTTTATCACTTATTTTATTGCTTTATTTAAAAGCATTTATATGCCACTTAACATTTCAAAAATCTCTAGGTAGTTATTATACCCCCAAATCCTGTTGTAAACATGGTCCTTTCTAAGTAATGAGTGGGGTTGTTACACGAAGCCAGTGGAATTTATATCACAAACAGTTTAGCTGTGGGAATTCCAACAGAAGGGTATGTACAAAATTTTGCAGCAGGCTTGAGGAACTAATGTTTTAGAATCTAGACGTTGATACATGCTGCCAACCTACACCATCACTGCTCAACCATATTTGTACTTGAAGCAAAATAACCCCTATGGTTAGAGTGTTACATGACTGGGGTGCTATCACACACACAAAAACCTTTTATTTGGCAGTCATTCAGCTCACCATGGATGACAGTGGTGTCATTAGAAAGCCCTCCAGTGAAGTTATATGGCTAGGTAAAGATGAAGGCAGGTGGTACTTCAAGTACTCTGGTCATTCACTTAATAGTCCAGAACAGACTGGTAAAGTACAGCTAGCATAGTATAGGCACTAACTGCTGTTTCTCAACAGTCTTCAAAGGTAGTTTCACACATCCCATGGTTGTCTAATCTGGAGACCACTAGAGTATGGATAATTTACAAAATGATATATATTACTATTATCTCTTAATGCAATAAAAACATTAAATAAATACAAAATACAAAAGTTATTTTAGACTGTTGTATCAAATTAAAGAATGCTACTAACCAAAGTATGCATAAAAAGGAATGTTAGCAAAGCTATACAGTTGTTTTTCTTCTTTAAATGCAAAAATTATCAAGTTTGTTTAGCAGAGGCATACGTATGGGTCAGTGAAACCTGTGCACGCCCAGGGTGTGGGTGTGTGCAAAATTCACCTATCAGACTATAGACTACTGAATATATGACATATATGTGAGTGCCGACGCACCACTGCTATTGTGGAATTGTGATTTTTTGTGGAGGAGGGGCTCTTTGCTGGGGGTGCCAGGGCCTCTAGGTACACCTCTGCTATTTAGTACCCCATGGTGCTTCTGTATAGGCTGTCAATAAGATTAAAATTCAGAATATTGTGATTCAATATTTTTTTAAGATTAAGTGCTCACTTGCAGCTAAATTCATCAATACTAATGGCATATTGTTTAAATATTTAATGCACGAGACATAGTACACACCACATTCTCTGCCGCAAGCTACTGCAGATTTTCAACCACAACACAGTATTTATTGACATATTTAATTTAAAAATGCATTTTCTAAAAAAATTGGATTTGCTAAAAATGTTTCGTACATTAAAATGGAAAGGTATGCTGTTGTTAGTGAGGGCAATTTTCCACGATTGCCTGGCTTTGTGCCTGTAGATAAAGGGAAAGAGTTTGTGGGGGTCGTTAAAATGAGCTCTGATGAAAAGGATTTTGTAGAACACTTTAGCACGCACAGTGGTGTCACTGAGTCCTACCAAAAGCAGCTCCCCTGACTCTCAACATGGTGCTCTTGAAAATCAAGAGGATTAAGGAGTGACTTCAGATTCCCAATGGATGTACAGTTCTAATTATATCATGTAATGGCTTTCAAACACACTGTGTAAAATCATTTTTCAGAGTCCCATATGACAATGTAGATATCTTGTGTAAATTATTGATTTATTCATCAGCAGACTTTGTTCATCTGACCTCCCAGAGTGTGGTATGTATGCATGAGCCAAGCTCACCAAACTTAACTGAGTATGATCCATCAGTAAAAGACTACTAAAACCCTATAGAACAGCTATAGAAGCCAACTCTACTGTATCTAAAACATCGAGAAAGTATACAAATGCAAAACACAGCAGGGCTAAAAGGTAATTCCCACAGAAAATACCAATATATTTTCTGAGTGTTAAGAAATACCATTTAGTTTGTACAGTATTTGAAATACATTTCAATACCCAAATTTTCAGTACTACCCACCTATAAAACACAACAAAAGTGTTTATCCAGTAGAATTATTAGTACAATTTTGACACTGAATGTGTTATTTGAATATCAGGCCTAACATACACCGTTTTGTTATTTTTTTGCTTAGTTAGCCAAACAGCAAGAGGTTCTACTGCATTCTATATTCACTATTGCAGGGGTTCAAATTTTGATTCTTAAGTGTAACTATACTCTTGTGCTAATATAATAGCAAATTTGAAACATTCAAGATGGACTTAGTTCTAGCAATAACTTGCAGCTTTACTCTGCATCTTACAGCCACTTACCCGGAAGTAAATGTCACTGAACTTAATGGGACTTAATTCTTGTAGACATTTATAGGATGGCATTCCATCAGCATTTAAAAAAGGCACTTATCATAAAGTTTTGGTAGTATACATATTTAGTGAACTGGCTAGTGGCTGATAAATTATTATTTAATTGATTTACAGTACTGATTACACTAATAATGTCATTCTTCCCTGAATTATTCTATCATCCCTGGAAACCTGATATTGACAAAACCGTCTGCACAACTGAAAGAAACAGGTTATGTCAAAGGACATGGGTTTCAAAACAAGGACAGAGCTACAGATAATCTCTGTGGTATCCATGGAGATGGAATGTCCAATATCAAAATCATTGTTCAACTTATTATTTCCCCAGGGGACAGACATACAGCATCTGTAAGCATTTGTGCTTTAGCTTACAGAACCACGAGGAAAACAACACTGGAGAAACCATGAATCAATTAGTAGTTTTAGGAAGTCAGCCATTGTAATTGCGTACTTCACATTTCTGTATCTTGGTAAGTGTGTCCACTATATAACTAATTGGTACTTCAAAAAATATGACACCAGTCTCCACTTCTCCTTCATTGGAAAGTCAAGCAAGAAATAGCTCACTTATGCTAATATGGATAGTTTGACTAAATAGTAACAACTAGGCCACATGTTGAATATGGCAAAGGAACAAGAAACAATTGTGCCTCTAATGGCAGACCCAGTTGGTTAGTTCTAAGCATTTATAAATCACTTTCTGGCATACAGCCTTCCCAAGCAGTTTACAAAATGTCATAGTACCATAGCAAATGAGGCAATCCCATCTCTCCAGTTAACTGATCTAAGCCTGGGCCATTTACCGTGATGTGCAAATAGTGTACTTATCTTCGGCAATTGTCTCAGAGTCTTAGCTAGAATACTTATAGGCAATGCTATTTTTCTAGAAAAAGAGGTGCCAGAACTCACCATGAACGCCTCCCTTGTTCCCTTATTTTCTTCATTTTTTCTTGCTGTTAAAAATGGGATTCAGAAACCATTGCTGAACTATTGTCAATAGCCAGCAGATCTGCCATTAGATGCTGATCTACCTTCTGTCAACCTCTGGTGTGGGAAAATACAGAAGGATCTCAGCTGAGAATCTTAATACCAGACAAGTTATAGGGCTCTGAGGTTGGCCTCTTCTGGCATACCTAGTCTTAAGACAGACAGTGTATGGATGGCTTTTTTGAACTTGCCTTTTGTGATAAAGGAGTGACTCAGATTTCTGCCTGTCTTGCCATTATTATGGCCAGTTAAGAACAGCAAGGAGCTGGCCACTTCTCAGAGGCAGCAGTAGATGTGTATCAAGAATGAAGGAAAATTTCCCTTCACAAACAAGGCCAGTCTAACTAATTTACCTGGGCATTTGCAATATTGCTGCTGGCTTTAGTCACACTGTTGATGTGCAAAACATTTCTTGATAAATGTTTTGCTGCTAGAATGTCTGCAGGGGATAGGCCCAGCCCTACCCCTCAACTACACAATAGAATCCAGTTCTGCTAGGATGGGGTAAGAAAATACTCTCCCATTCCTTCCCCACTCCCATTGTAAAGTCTGAAAATTGTTAGATATTTTGAGCTGTAGATTGGCCACCTTGTACCTAAGTACCTTACATTTTATACCAGCATAGCAGCTTATCTGAAGAGAGAGCTGCTGGCTTGCTATCCATTGCACTTGGATGCCTCCCATAAATAAGTGTTCACCTGTCTCTGCAAAGCCTTAGTATGTATCCCTGGCCCTCCAAGAAACTTTCTTTTCTTTTTTAGTGAAGACTAAGCAAGTGCCATACTTCATAGTGTCTGCACTATCTATCTATCTTTTCTGCACAGGACGTGGACTAATTTGGATTTCAGGCTAGCTACTCAAAGTCTGACAGTCCTCCACTGAAACCACAGTGTTACCAATACTGAAGCAAAGTGAGGCTTTAGGTCTAGCATTGCCACTTGCTCACATACAAACTATAGTGGGTGAGGTGAAGTGGAAGGAATAAAAAGACTCAGAAGTCTTCTAATCATCACCGCCATCACCACCTGCCAAAACTGATGAGCCTATTACAGTACAGAATTATGTGGATGGAAAAATCAGCATGCTATAAATAGTTTCTATAAACAAATTATTCTACTATTTAAGTAAGTTCAACCAAAATGGTTGAACTTGAGCAATGTAATTGGAAATTTATTACTGGGTTTTGGGATTTTTCTCAAAGATTCTTCAGAGAGCATTCTGCAGTTTAGTAAGCCTGTCAATATGATTGAAAGCAAATGCTTGTTCTGTGAATAGATGTATTTTGTAAAAAAATATCTTTGACAAATGACAAGTAGCTTTCAGGGGGGGAGGGTTGGAAAAAAAGCTAAAACTAAGTTACAGCCTGAAAACTGTTTTCTCAAATTGTAATTATAAGAACCTGAGCAATTAAAACAGAAATTACTGAGGTGTGTATGAAAGGAAGGCTAGCAGCCATATTAAAGTAGAAAACTGAAGTACAGAACATCTCCTGAGGAGGTAGCCTCCTCGCTGTTGGAACTCCACTTCTCCTGCCTATTCCTTCTTTAATCCATGAACAACCACAAAAGTATCATGCCACAACTCCCAAGTGGTGACAGACATTGAAAATTGTAGTGAAGTATCAGCTGGTATTTTATCATCATTTTATTTTCATCTGCAGTTGTGGAAGAGACCGTGAACATTAACCAAAGTCTGTTCTAAAGGTGCACCAGCATGCTAGCTTGCTAACTGTAAGCCAAAGTTTGGCTTAGCTTTATGTGTGAAATGAGTCACTAAAAAAAAAATATTTCATTGTTTGACAGTGGGAAGAGATAAAGTGAACAAAGGATTAATAACCAAAGATCTACTATTTCCAACTTGCTTCAGAGGCCTCATTTGCCAATCCGTGTACAGACCACATGATAAAAACTCCTGAAGCCTTACCACACTTAATCTGAAGAATGGAAACACAATAATATATCTGCCCTACCTAATTGGAGATATTTCCTAGGTACCTAAATATTTGATATCAAATCCTTGAAAAGGAAAGGACTGTGGGATGATGTCTGTCGTGCTCAAAGTCACTCAAAGTTTAATTCATCAGTACCTCATGTGTGAAAACTTTTATAACCAGAATCAAAGTCTTCCATGACTAGTAAAGCAGAATGTCATACACACATATGAGGGATGATGTTTAAAGAATCCATAAACTGGGCTCCAGTAATCTGAATCCTTTATCTCACCTTTTCACTGCCGATCTTACTTATAATACCAATTAGGATTACTGTGGCTACATTTAGGCTGTATTAGCCTTTTTCAGGGCCATAGAGCTTCCAGCAGCAGCCTCAGAGGACTACCTAGGTAGACCCTTGCCTTGAGATGGTCCTTCCATTCCAGGTTTGACTGCTCAAGTGTCAGACCCCTGCCAACAGCGGGCTGAAAACAGAGCCTACCTACATCTAGAATCAATAAAGTTGTGGCCAATTTTAAAATCCCAGAACATTGTCCTGTGCAGTTTTTTGTATCTGTCTTAGACTAGGTCTTTGTTCCCTGGGGGCAGCAGGAGTTGTGTCACTGTCATTGGATCTGCAATTATGGCTTTCTTCTGTTAGAAGGAAGAGCACTGTTTTGTACAGGGGTGGAAATGGTATTGGGCAGGATCAACATAATAAAGGAGGGAGGGTGGCCATAGTACACCCAAGCTCAGGGTGAGGTCTCTGTCTGGCTGGAATGCTCACCCTGGTCACACAGCGAGACCTTGCCAGCTTGACTTGCACCATAACAAGGTTCAACACTGGCCAGCTCCCAAGGAACAAGTCTAGTATGGTTCAACCCCAGCTGATTCTATTCCATCAGCATTGGGTGGATGGAATGAAGACCTTATCCTGATCCTACTGCCATGCCAGTCCTTACCCTGCCTGCTCCAGTCAATACAAGATTTGGTCAGTTTGTTCATAGCAACACCTGGTGTCCTGTTTGCTTTTCTGGGTCACATAATGCTCCTAAAAATGCAAAATGTAGCTAAATATCTGTATGGGGGGGGGGAATGACTTCAGATCTGGATACAAAAGCTGAAGTGAACTTTTCCCGCTAAGAATTAACATACACATATTTTAATAGCCCAAGTTTATAGAGCAACATCACAACAACTGCAAAAGCATGCATCTAACAACTTTCCTTATTCTATCGTATCCAGCATGATTTAAATGATTCATTCAATTATTACTTTTGTATTCAGAAAGCTTATTTTCATGCAAATTTACATCCCGTTATGAATAAAGGATATTCTTAATTGTGCTGAAACAACTTCAAATTTAATTAAAGTTTGACTTTCCAAGCAGAAAATAGATTAAAGAAAATGCTGACAACATAAAAATAAATATTCAACTATTTAATTTAACTCTGCATTTATTTTTAATCCAAACATCAAAATAGCTATGGCTCTAATTACAATTTCAGGGCAAATGTTGGGTGGAACATGTGTCCTCATTTTTTTATTCAATTTGTTTAAACTTTTCAGTCGTTTTCATGCAATAGTTTTGATGTAAAAATTGTCCACTCTTTTATGTAATGTGTATTACCCAAGGAACTATAAGATTTTATTTAGAAATCTCTATTTCTAAACTGTCACTAGGAGGAAATAAGGAGGGAAGGTAGAATATTATTTTCTAACAAGTCCACCTTTTCTAAAGATTATTCATATTCAAATGACATCTCTTGCCCTTTGAAGACTAGTGTGACTTTGAAGACAATTACCTAACTTAATGACAATTATGAACAGGAAACTAACTCTGTGATTTGTAACTCACTCTGATGTTCTTGGAAAAAAGGTACAACAGAACATGATAAGGAAAATTTGACCTGCTAGCAGCAATGGTGATGCTGCTGACACACATTGTAATTAGTTAACATGCAATCCACTGTAACCATGTAAATGGAGAAATAAGCAAAACTGGGAATGAAATGGCAACAACCATTTCATTCATGTCACTCTAGGAAATTTGTTTGGCCAATATGAGCTATATACACTTGGAAGCTGCCCAGAATGGCTGGGGAGGCCCAGCCAGATGGGAGGGGTATAAATAATAAATTTATTATATTATGCTATAGAGTATATGTTCTAAGTTCCATCCTATTTTTCAAAGAACACATATATACATGCTAAAACCTGACAAAGAATTTGGTAGCAAGTTGTTTTCAGTTTTTGCTTTTGTTTTTTTAAACATGACAGCGTATTCAAACATGCAATCTCTTGTAGCATTCCGAAGTGGCCAAAAGAATTGCAATTAGCCTAAGCAAGCTGAAATATATTCAGTAGAGTGGCCATTATCCAAGGGTCCTTTACCTATATTGTATAAGAATAAAAGCTCAGCTCACAGACCTCTAACTTAATGACACTATAATTCCACCTTAGGTAAAGGTAAAGGTACCCCTGCCCGTACGGGCCAGTCTTGACAGACTCTGGGGTTGTGCGCCCATCTCACTCAAGAGGCCGGGGGCCAGCGCTGTCCGGAGACACTTCCGGGTCACGTGGCCAGCGTGACAAGCTGCATCTGGCGAGCCAGAGCCGCACACGGAAACGCCGTTTACCTTCCCACCAGTAAGTGGTCCCTATTTATCTACTTGCACCCGGGGGTGCTTTCGAACTGCTAGGTTGGCAGGCGCTGGGACTGAGCAGCGGGAGCGCACCCCGCCGCGGGGATTCGAACCGCCGACCTTTCGATCGGCAAGCCCTAGGCGCTGAGGCTTTTACCCACAGCGCCACCCGCGTCCCTAATTCCACCTTAGCATACTCATAATTTTCATACTTTAATTCTTTTCTTTCTTTGTCACTTCAGCCTCAGCCTAAGACCAGAGAGATGTCAGGTAAGTAGCACAGTTCTACCATGCCATTTCCTAATGTTTCAATGCATTTTTCAAGGTTTATATTAATTACTTTACCTAGCTAATGATGGTGATATTTATTTATTTGATTTATTATCCTCCCATAAACATAAGGCCACAAGGGTGGGGGGGACATCAATTTAAAAACACAATATTAAAACCAATTTCAAACAATTTTCAGTAGGATGAATCCTAAAAATATATAACTCAGTTGTCAAAGGGCACCTAGATAATGAAGGTGCCAGATGTACCTCTATGGAGAGGGCCCCCTCTATTGATCTTAAAAACCTGACCATGTCTATAAGCGATTTGGTGCCAAGTTGTTTAGATCCCTTGGAAAAGTCAATCTTGCATATGCACACATTCTTGCCCTCCCTAGAGTTTTCATCCTGATCCAATTCCCCCCATCCAATACATTGCCCCCTATTGCCCTTAATTTTTTAAAAGCAATAGATCTTGATTATGGATCTTTGGAATGGCATATGGTTTAACCCACAGAATTACGCTACTGTAAAAAAAAGTTATCCAAATGTAATAAAGAATTGTTAATCCATCAAGACAACCTTACAGAAATGTCAGTAGTAAGAAATTCTAACCAAAACAAGCTTAATCCAAAAAGCAAATGGGACCAACACTTTGAATCCATCCTATTAACACAGGATGTCATCAGTATTAAAAGAGTTAAATATATATTGTTTCATAAATGAGGATGTTCTAAGTATAATTTTCTGCATATTACTATGCTAAGACTTCTAACCAGCATGTATTCTAATTTTATTTTTGGCCAACTGCTAGCTTACCTGTTTGATGTCATATGCAAGGAGAACATATTTTAAATCTGGGGAGACTGAATATCTTGATGCTTTGAAAGTTACCTAAGAAAGGAACACAGTGTTGGTAAGTTTGTTACGTGAAGAAAACTTTGTCTTAGACATTTCAATTACATTGTATATATATATTACATTTTTAAAGACCCCAGAGAAAGGTTACAGATAGGTAGCCGTGTTGGTCTACCATAGTCAAAACAAAATAAAAAAATTCCTTCCAGTAGCACCTTAAAGACCAACTAAGTTAGTTCTTGGTATGAGCTTTCGTGTGCATGCACACTTCTTCAGATACACTGAAACAGAAGTCACCAGACCCTTCTATATAGTGAGAAGGTGGGGAGGGGTATTACTCAGAAGGGTGGTGGGATTGGGTGATTGGCAGATAGCTGTGATGAGCCTGTTGACGACTCTTAACGACTGCAATAGGTCTTACAGGAAAAAGCAAGGGGAGAGAAGGTGAAAAATGGCTTTGTCATGTATAATGAGATAAGAATCCAATGTCTTTGTTCAGACCAGGTCTCTCCATGGTTTTAAGAAAGCTGCTGAATTGCAACTTATTACCAAACTTAAAACCATGGAGAGACCTGGTCTGAACAAAGACATTGGATTCTTATCTCATTATACATGACAAAGCCATTTTTCACCTTCTCACCCCTTGCTTTTTCCTGTAAGACCTATTGCAGTCGTTAAGACCTATTGCAGTCCCCACCTTCTCACTATATAGAAAGGTCTGGTGACTTCTGTTTCAGTGTATCTGAAGAAGTGTGCATGCACACGAAAGCTCATACCAAGAACTAACTTAGTTGGTCTTTAAGGTGCTACTGGAAGGAATTTTTTTTATTTTTTTCCCAGAGAAAGGGATGTTTTTAAAACAAAACAAGTATTAAACAAAACAAGTATTAAAGTACATTAAAGTACAGTATTAAAAACACCAAGAGAGTTTAAAAGCAATTGATGCAAGAAGCAACAAGGCAGCATGATTTCTTGATAAAAATGCAGATACATATATCATGCAGTGAGATTTTTATTTCCCCTGGTCCAAACATTTTACACAACACCTACTTTTTATTTAAGAAAATGCTTTACAGAAGATTTAAAATCCTCAGTGGTGTGGCAAAAATGGAAAAGGAGAAGGGAACATTATCAAACTAATAACACTTTATGTCTAGATAAGAATACATGACACCCAATTGAATTCAAGGCTATAATTTAATCAAGAGGTAATGGTGGTGTCAGAAAGAATTTAATGGAGCTGATGTAGAGGAAGGACCAGAGCATACTTGAAGCAAAGGAACCATTGAAGGGATTTCTTTTTACGTGGATATGAAGATAGTTCCCATCTGAAGAACAAAGAGTTCAAGCACAAGGCACATCAATCGTGCAGGGAAGATGGAAAGAGTATTTATCTGTAGCTGAATTATTTATTACAACTAAAATGGAAAGTATAGTGGGGAAATGTCTTGCGCATGAGCTTATGCCCCTCTTTGTCCCATAGGTAAAGGTAAAGGGACCCCTGACCGTTAAGTCCAGTTATGGACGACTTTGGGGTTGCAGCGTTCATCTTGCTTTATTGGCTGAAGGAGCCAGCGTACAGCTTCTGGATCATGTGGCCAGCATAACTAAGCCACTTCTGGCGAACCAGAGCAGCGAACGGAAACGTCGTTTACCTTCCCACCTATTTATCTACTTGCACTTTGACGTGCTTTTGAACTGCTAGGTTGACAGGAGCTTTGTCCCATAGGAATGGGAAATTTGGAATACACAGCAGTGAGTTAATTAGCACAAAATAGAGCATTTGTTGGAATTACCAATGAATTACTAACGTGTTTAAACAACATTTTGTGAACTGCTGCAAGTAAACTGTCAAAAATCATAATGCTAAGTTAAACAAGCAAATATATTCAGGTAGGTAGCCGTGTTGGTCTGATGCAGTTGGAAAAAAAATAAAAATAAAAAATTGTCCAGTAGCACCTTAGAGACCAACTAAGTTTGTTCAGGGTATAAGCTTCTCTGTGCACGCACACTTCTTCAGATACACTGAAACAGAAGTCACCAGACCCTTATATATATATAGTGGGAGGGTGGGGTGGGGTTTTTCTCAGAAGGGTAGTAGGAGATGGGTGAATGACTCAATAGGTATGGTAAACCTGTTGACTACTGCTAACGAGTGCAATTAGTCCTACAGGAAAAAGCAAGGGATAGTATGCAGATGACCAAAAATAGCATTAGCATACGTAATGAGACAAGAATCCAATATCTCTATTCAGACCAGGTCTCTCCATAGTTTTCAGATTAGTAATAAATTGTAATTCAGCAACTTCTCTTTCAAGTCTATTTAAGCAAATATATGTTGTTCCTAACAAAAAACCCAAACCATTACTAATTCTTACAAATGATTGTTCCTGCCCTGGAAACTGTCACATAGATTTGTTAGTTCCAAAGAAGCCTCAAGATAACATTAAAATACATTATCATATTTGACCAAAAAAAAATCACAAGGAATTCAAATAAAACAAAGTTAATAAAATCATAGGAATGGAAGACTAAGTTCTAGACAAAGTCATTCATACTTGAGTGACTTCTAGATAGTCCATTGATCGTCAAGAAACTTAAGTTTGGGCAGAATGTCGCAGCCTGGCTGTTAATATCCTGGAGTTGGCATTCTCATATTACATTCCCCATCCCCCCCACAAATAAATTCCGTCAGCATCTTTAGTACCATTGTGTTTCTAGTGTAGCTGTTTCCAGAGCTAATTCAAGATGCTGGACTTGACATATAAGGAAATAAAAGAATACTTGTGAGTAAGCTACTCCTCGTGAGCAAAGCAAATCTGTAAGCAATGTGCAGCTGTGTTCTGAGTGGGGCTCTGAAAACTCAGGTTTAAAAGTCTCCTTTCCCAAGCACAGAGGACTAGTACAACATCCTTGAACTAGCTCCCTCACTTGTCTTTGCCTGCCACCTAGCTGCTTGCTGCACAAGGGGGAAAACTACTACCCTAAGACAGTTTCTAGATCTTTCGTCCTGTGTTGCCACTGTGTTTAGACTTTGGACTGCTTTTTGGCCTGGCTTTTTGGGGTTTTTTTTTTTGCTCTGTTTGGACTTTAAAGGTAAAGGTAAAGGTACCCCTGCCCGTACGGGCCAGTCTTGACAGACTCTGGGGTTGTGCGCCCATCTCACTTAAGAGGCCAGGGGCCAGCGCTGTCCGGAGACACTTCCGGGTCACGTGGCCAGCGTGACATCGCTGCTCTGGCCAGAGCCGGAGCCAGAGCCGCACACGGAAACGCCGTTTACCTTCCCGCTGGTAAGCGGTCCCTATTTATCTACTTGCACCCGGAGGTGCTTTCGAACTGCTAGGTTGGCAGGCGCTGGGACCGAGCAGCGGGAGCGCACCCCGCCGCAGGGATTCGAACCGCCGACCTTTCGATCGGCAAGCCCTAGGCGCCGAGGCTTTAACCCACAGCGCTACCTGCGTGGTTTGGACTTTAGACTGCTGTAAAACTGTGATCTCTGACTCATAGCTGCTCTACCTGGGCATCACTTGGAGCAGGAGAACAGTCCCTAATGAAAACTTTACATATGGGCCCCCATGCACACCTTAGTGAAGTTACTACTCTACTGCTCTGTGGGACTACTCACAGCTCATTTCTGAGACTTGGAAAATACAAGTATTCAAATTGAATGCTGTATCAACACCAGCTTAAACCAAAGATCTCCCAAATACTTAAATTCAGGCTGGAGGCAATCTCGAAGAAAACAGAAGCAAAGAGCAGTTCTGGAATTTATATGATTTGATAGAACTCCTTCATGGATTAAAAGCATTTAATGTTCGTCAGAGCGCATATTGGAGAGAGGTCTGGGGCAGGAGGCCCTAAGAGCCTTATGAGATCTACCAGCTTTTCATACTAAGCCTGGACCACATAGTCACTTGAAAGTAAGCACTTTTCTAGTTTTTGGATCGTTTTGTGCATATATTTATAGTTCAAGTGTCAAGCAGCTGGATTTTCCTGATATAACAGTACATTTTACTGTTATATAATATATAGTAAATAGATAATGCCACCCCACATATAAAAATATTTGCCCGAAGTCATCTCAGCAAATAAATATTTGGAATATTTTCAAAATTCACAAGGTGAACAATTTATAGAAACCTGAAGGGAGCTCTCCATGTATGCCTAATTCAGTTTTAGGCTCTCTTTCAAATCCCTGATTAAATAATTTGGCAACTGAAACATATAGTGGATTGGAAGCAAATTCAAGAACAAGGTCCAGAAGTAGTTTTAAGGATATTAACTACAGAGCAGTTTAAATAACAAAACAAATAAAAACAACAAAATGCTTCACTTTTTACAGTACAAACACAGGTCTTTCTATCTAAAAAATATATCTAACACCCCCCCCCCCCAATATATATATATATATATGCTAGCAGGTCAAATAAAAACAAAGGAAATCATCTATTACGTCTGATTTTGCTTTCTGTGGTGCATGATTGTCTGCATCAACCAACTTTAAAGTTACGTAATTCCATCACGTATATCTGGGATTATTTTGGAGATTATCAAACAGAGAGTTGTTGGCAATAACATGTAAAGACAACAACATGTGATTACCCCCTTAACTAATGTATATCTTCTGTTGTTTTGTTAACACAACTCTTTCCCAACTTATCTGAAGTATCCCCAAAATTTTATTTACATAAAAAAATATGAAAAGGGAATCATAGATTTTTTTCCCATATAATTTTTATTAATCAACATCAGCAAACAAAACAAAACAAAATACATTAATTTCACATCGTTTTCATAACTTATTTCTCTTTTGGACTTCCCTCAGCTGTTCCGTAAATCATCCATAGTCATAATTTTAATTACACATTTCTCAAATTTATATTGACATTATTTATCTCTTTTTTCCTATTCCCTTTAGACAATATTTCTTACTTTTTTACAGTGCTTCTTTAAATCCCTTAAGCGTCATCTGTCCTTCACTTAAATATTCCAGATATTCCACAAATTTCCCCCAGTCCTCGATGAACTTTTGGTCTCTTAAGTATCTAATCTTCCCTGTCAATTTATCTAGCTCTGCGTAATCTAACAATTTCATTCTCCACTCTTCCACGGTCGGTATTTCTTGCTGTTTCCATTTCTGGGCCAGTAACACTCTTGCGGCTGTGATTGCATATCAAAAGAATTTGCAGAATCATAGATTTAATTAGTTGTCATTTAAAAAAGGTAAAAGTTTGTTCTTTTCAGATAAGAGGATTCTCATTCTACTGACAGCAGGATTGGGCAAAACTGTGTAAAACGATTTGCAGATTGAATTTCTTGCCTTTTCTCGAAAAAGTGCCTTTCATGACCTGAGTTTTAATTCTCTACTTGACAGTGATACATGAGGGTGCGATGCTCCTTGGACAAGCAGCACCAGCCTCTTCTCTGCGCCCAAGAATGCACTTGACAACCGTGACCACAAGTATTGCCAGTACCACCGATGACAGGGGTGATAGTCAAACGGAGACAGAAAGATAAAACACTACAAAGAAGGACTCCCACCCCCTCCATTCTCAACCTTTATTGTTTCACGTATTCTAGGAACACAAACATTAGTTTTTGCTGAAAGTAAAAATTGTTCTGTGCTCTGAAACAATCTATCAGTCACTGTGGCCCTGAGACTAGAGGACCATGCAATCAAATGAGGGGAACAGAAAGAATGTAACTTCCATGCCCCGCTTCAGTAAACAACTTTAACATGTCTCTTGACATTTGTGTTTGCCAAAAGTATCCGTTCTTTTCCAAGCAAATAAAGCACACACTCATGTACCAAAAAACAGTATAATTAAGGACACATTGTTTTAATTTTCCCACAAGTTAAGTGGTAAATTTCTACAATATCTGAGATACTGAATTAGTTTTCAAATCAGCCTGCAAGAACAACTTAGCTCCAGCCTTTCTTGTTTACTGGTAATTGTGCTTCCTGACTAAATACATACCCTGTGTTGCTGCTGTTGTGTGGCTGGTCCTTTAATCTTTGCTCAACAGTCTCATTTGCTATGCACTACTACTGCATCAATTTTAATTGCTTTTAAAGTACAGTTAGTGTCCTCCCCCCCCCTTTCAACTGAACATAAGAAATGGGGGGGGGGGGAGAGAAACTGCACCACATCCACTGTTTAAGAAACAAAGGCTCACTTCTAAAATACATTCATTTGTGTAGCAGCCTTCAACCAAGACCTACCTTTAACCTCAATCTACAACACTGGATTATTGTCATGGATATTACAGAAATTTCACTTTTGCTCCTCATACTATATTCATTTTAGTCCCAGCAGCCAGCCTCTACATCTTTGCTCAGGGCTATACATCTAGGAGAAGGAATTTGTTACAATGATGAAGAAAACTAAATTTATAGTGGGGGGGGGGGCATCTTCCTGAACTTAGTAATATTTCTGCTGTCTAAACAGCCTCTTGATCTTTTAAACAGGGAAAATGATAAAGTTATGATAAAATTATGATATGATAAAGAAGTAAGATTTCTAGATAAAGAAGTAAAATTTCTAGTTATGATAAAGAAGTAAGATTTCTAGATACTCTAAATGACTGTGTCCCAGAATAGCTGGCTATGGAACTGACAAAGGGAGGAGACACTGAACTTAATCTTATGTGGTGCCCAGAACCTGGTGTGAGATACGTGTTGTTGAACTGACTAGGAAAAGTGACCACAGTGCTATCAAATTCAACTTACACGTAAGGAAGTCCAACCATTACATTTTACTTTAAATGTCCCCAAAAATGAGGGGACTGGTAAAAAGGAAGATGAAAGTCAAAATGAGGAAAGTCAAATATCTCTGGAATATTTGGCATTATTCAAAAGCACATTAACACCAGCTCAGCTAGAATGTATAATGCAAATCAGGAAATACATCAATGAGAGTGTCTGTATAGTTAATAATCATAATCAAGGAAGCTATTACAGGCAAGAAGGCTTCCTTCAGAAAATGGAAATCTTGTCAAATGAGGAGAACAAATAGGAACACAAACTGGGAAATGGGACACTGTTGTTTTTATATTGTGGGAAATCTATTGTGATATCTTTTTTCTTTAGTATTTATAGGGCACAACTGGAAATGGTTTTCTGGGGTTTTTGAATGGCTTGTCATCACCATCCAAATAGTGGAAGGAAATTTACCTGGGACATAAAAATGCACATGTGTGCATTAGGGAAAGCTGCATATAAACATAGGTATATTAGGATAAATTCACACTAAGAGCTGGTGAATTTTCTTGAGAACTAAAAATAATAATCACAAACTGATGTGGCAATGTGGAGACCTGTACTTAAGACAGGAAAAATTAGAAGAAGAGAGGAACCCAAAGTGACAGATTCCATCCACCCCTGTTGGGTGCACGTCCTGAACTACTGTAAATGTGTTTTATATGACAATGCAAAGGGTTGGACTAAATGATCCTTGTGGTCTCTTCCAACTCCACAATTCTATGATGCTAAGACTTTGTTGTATCCACTAATAACCTACTTGAAAACAAAATTATTTATTTAAAATATTTGTATTGCACCACTTAATCACAAGGATTCTTTAGACATTATAAATATATGTTTTAATATCCTAAACGTTGTTTTAAAAATTAGGAATAAAAATCCATAACAAAACTGAACAGATAACACAACCAGCACATTCATTTTATCAGCAGCACCAATCAAATTCATTAAAAGTTAAGAGAAAGATAATCATTTTCAGTTGTCTTCTAAAATTCATCAAAGCCTGAATGACACGGTCAATGGAGAGAGTTTCAGAAGCAACAAGAACTAGAAGGCCCTGTGTTGTATCATCACCAACCTAACTACAGAGTGATGACTTCTGCTTAGGACTACCAAAGGCCAGGCTTCTGTGGGAGCAGGTGGTCCTTCAGGTAGCCACAACCCAAATCCAGCACTTTGAATTATCTGAGGAAACTAACTGGTAGTCAGCATAGTTCTCTACAGGTGGCATGTGTTCCACACTAAAAGAAGAGCTAGCATCCTTGGTAATAACGTTTTCCACATCTTGTTTACAGACAAATGGAAGACAGATCCAAGTAAGGAAGACCCACATTAAGCAGACTGCAATAATATAACCAGTTATCAGGTCGTGTTTGATAGTGGCTAGGCCATTCCATCTCCCCCACCACCCTCAGAACAGCATAGCTTATAAAGCAGCCAAAGCTTATAAAAATCACATCACTATCTTCAAGTGGAGTATAAGCAGAAAATCTAGCAGTTTTATTCAGAGAAAGGACAGAAATAATCAATAATCATGGAAAACCAGTGTCTACATGTCCATAATCTGCTCTGCTCTACATATCTAGAATTGCCTGGAAAGAAGGTGAAGATGTTCCACAAGTATGGTGAGCAGTTCCACCATGTCACATTGCTAACCATCTGTACAATTAAGCTTCAGGAGTTTGAAATGAAGGCGGGGAGGGGGAGAAAAAAAGAAGCTGTATTGGTATGCATTTAAGATATGTGGTTCTTTGCCAAACATAGTATAGTAATTTTACTAGGTCTGTGACTGTATAATAGAACTTGTTGTTGCCATAGTAATCGTAAAAAGAGTTAATACTTACAAAAGTTGCATTTTCCAGCAATAACGTACTTGTATTTGTTTCTACATTCAGTTTAACAACATGCCCATGTCTGCTTTTATACACCACTTCTGTATCTGTTAATAGAAAAACACATTAAGGATCAGCAAAGGCAAAACATTTCACGCAATAGCTTCTTAGTTAATGGACCTATTCAACGAAGAAAAGACATCACTGACCATCCAATACATTAAAATGTGCTTAGGTTGAAGTAATGAATTCATTAGTAGCATCTAATTTTGTTGATTTGTCCAGAGATAATTGGAATGCTCAGTGCTTCTAGTCTTTCTGACCTTGCTAATGGAGGTGGTTTCATCAAATCAGTATAGCCACATCCTACTCCTTTGTGTAAAACAAGTTCAATTGTACTGTGTAAAAAAAGCAGCAACATTGGCCATATGGTCTTAACCCTTGAACCTTTATTTGGTTAAATGGCTGTTAATCAAGAATGAATTCTGATTGCACTTGCATGAGAAAATGGATACGTAACCAAAACATTTACAAGAACATCCAACAATTTCATTGCTTTTATTTGTTTGTTTGTTTGTTTGTTTGACTGTATTTATAACCCACCTTTTTCTCCCAGTGGTGCAGCAATAAAACTGCTAGTACATTTAGCATTTCAAGCTATTGGACTAGATGACCCTTGAGTTCCCTTCCAGCTCTACAATTCTATGATTCTCCAAGGAGTTCAAGGTGGCATACATGGTTCCCATCCTCCTCATTTAATACCTATAACAACCTTGAGAAGTAGGTTAGGCTGGGAGGCAGAAACTAGTCCAAGGCCAGTCAGTGAGCTTCATGGCCAAGTGGGATTTTGAAACCTGGCTTCCCAGGTCCTAGCCCAACACTTTAACCATTATGCCACACTGATTTTCAATCCATCTTTCTATCCATTTTTTTAAAACAAAAATAAAAACACTGAAGCATGAGAAAACTTTTACTGTGGTTTTATCATTCAACCTAAACAAAGCCACTTTAGCATATTTCATAAATAGTGGTTTAGTGATTTTTAAAACCCTTGCGCTGTTGGTAAAACCTCAGTGCCTAGGGCTTGCCGATCGCATGGTCGGCGGTTCAAATCCCCACGGGGGGGGGGGGTGAGCTCCCGTCCTTCGGTCCCAGCTCCTGCCCACCTAGCAGTTTGAAAGCACTCTTAAGTGCAAGTATCGCTTTATAGCGGGAAGGTAAACGGCGTTTCCGTGTGCTGCGCTGGTGCTGGCTCGCCAGAGCAGCTTCATCATGCTGGCCACGTGACCCGGAAGTGTCTCCGGACAGCGCTGGCCCCCGGCCTCTTAAGTGAGATGGGCGCACAACCCTAGACTCGGACACGATTGGCCCGTACGGGCAGGGGTACCTTTACCTTTACCTTTTTTACATACCATGGAAATGAAACAGTGCAGAAGGAAGAAATTTACAGAAAAAGTACAATGATGTAACATTTTCTTGAGCAGAAACATAATACGCAAAACCTCTGTTAATGTATATTAATTGTTGCCACATGTTCTGGCCACATGCTGTGTATTTTTCTGTCTCTCTTCATTCGAAACCCATGTATTCTGTGAAGTCTAGTTGTTCTGGTCCTTGTACCTGATGGCCTGCAACCAAGCCTAAGCAATTGCAACTGGAACATTTGCTAATTGCTTCCCTGTTCAATTCAGCCTCCACCTGCCTTCCTACGTTACTTTCTCTCTGTCAAATTATAGATCATAAGCTCCTTGGTGTGGTGACCTGCCATTTTGTACTCTGAAAAGATATGCAGCTGATATGTTTGCACATTAGAATCAGATGAATAGGAAAGGGTAGGTCCATTGCTTATTTCAAGAAACTTTTATAGTACTTCAAGAAACTACTTTGTAGTTGTCATTTCCCCTTATGTTTGAATAGAAAGTTTTAGAAGAGAAAAATGGAATGACACAAAAAGTCAATTCTTTTTCATTGTCAAAAGTATGATGTTTGCAAACAATGAAGATGTCTGCTGAAGAGTCATACAGAGACCCTGGTGTCACAGTCACCTTGCTATAAAGCAGAAAACCTCATTGCAGTGAGTGTGAACAGATAAAAATCCTTGAAGTTTTGGAGATACTAAAATAAAGCTGTGCATATACATAAGTACTAAGCAAGTGCTGAGAGTAAGTATAGTAATCATGAACAATCACTATTAATGTCTATTAAAGTGTCAATCCAATGAATGACATTTTGTGTGATAAAGAACACTTCCTAGACAGAATAATGGAAGCATTTTATGGCCACTTGACAAAATGATGGATTAAAAAAAAAAAATCTACAGAGCAACTATGGGCATTTTTTCTTCAATAACAGGGGGAAGTAAGGGAAGTGGGCAAAGGTAGCCAGAAATGATACTTGGCAAGTATTTAAACACTTACAGATACTTTCCTTTCCTTTTTGTTTCAAAGAGGCTGTCTCCTTTTTCATAGGCATAATACTTGTAATACTGGTACTGTACAGCATTCTGCCTCTGCTGCTGCAACCCAGTGATGATTTCTGGCAATGGGATAAACACCCTTGGTGGCAACTCATTTGCATCAAGTAGCTAGCTCTCTCCGAGCCCCATCCAAGCAAGCTTTAAGCCAAAACACAGGAAACATGTGGACATCTAAGTAACATTGGCTCCTAGGCTGGAACTCCAGCTATCCTTCAGATGCCAGCCTCTTCCTCTGTTCCTGGTTTCCAAAAGGCTTCCCTGATCCTCTCCTTAGCCTATTCCTAAGTCTCTTGCTATTCCACTCTAACTGAGGAGCTCCAACAGGTACTTTCCCTGACCAGTATTTACACCAGCCAAGCTTTTACACCCAAACGTAAACCTTGGATGAAATTTCATCCTCTTATTGGTCTATAATTATGAGCTAATAAGAAGAGGATTTCAGCATTGCATTCTTCTGATCTTTCCCTCTGACTCTCCAGAGCAGATTTCAGAGCGGTGCACGGAAAGGGGGAGAGCCCTGTTGCACTAGCGAAAACCCTTGCACTGGCTTCTGCTAGTGCAATGGGTTAGTTAGTTGAATCTGGGTTATGATGTCCACTAACTGGCCAGCTAAAGCTGACCACCCCTTTGATTCCAAACATAAAGCCAGAGATCTTCCCATTTGTTGAATTATAGATAAATTATGCTGAGGAACAGTGCAACTGAAACAATAAACATGAAGGGTGACTAATATTGGGCTTAGGCCCTACAAATATTTGGATTCTTTCTGATTCAAATGCAAACCTATTTTGAAATAACATTTAAAAATAAATAGCCCTTTAGTTAGCTGGGAAAAGAGACCTGTCTAACAGTGAGCAGCATAGCGTGACTGGCAAGAATCATGTTTAAAAGCATGGGCATTCTATGCCCATGCACTGACTTGAAAAGCTTACGTGAGAAGTTTCATCTAAATATGAGCTGATTTGTGATGGTTTTACAGAGTATGAATCATAATGCAAAGCATTATAGACAGCTGTGGGGAGAATGAAAAGCTGACCTTATAAATATAAACCAGATGTAATTGACAAAGACAGTACAGCATAATAAAGATTTTAACAACATGCACCAATCTTCAATGTAATGAATATGTATATATAGTTTGCATCATAGCACACAGTGTGTTTGCATGTGTGCAAGCATTGATTAAATTGATAGGAGGTTGGTTTAAGCTCAGTTAGCACAGTGCAATGATTGCTGAAGCCTGTCTTAGCCCCACATCTCCACAGGTTGCATGGTTGCCGAAGCCCCACACCAAAGAATATGCCACAGTTTCCCTGCCACTCAGCTTCATTGGCTTATATGATGTGGATAAACCTTTAGCATCACAATTTTAAGACTAAGTATTACCATAAGAACATAAGGAAGAGATGTGACTTGCCAAGAAAATGTACAGCCTTCAGACAGGTAAAATGAAACATTTGTTTACTGGACTGCATACAAATTAATGAAGGAATACACTGTCTGTAAGGTGTAGTAATGGTCACTACCCAAGATTGATTTTAAAATGATTTGATTGATTAATGTTACCAACGATAACGTTCAGATGCAGTAGTACCAGAACCTGATTTTGGGCTCCTCAACACAAACTAGGGGCAGGGGTAGCCAATATTGTACCCTCCAGATGTTGCTAGATTAAAATGTTAGGATTGCTTTATAATGAAAAGAGGATAACAAATTTAATAAATGAAGAAAATGCAACTCCCATTATTCCTTCCTATAGTTCATATTGGCTGGGGCTCATGGGAATTGTAGTTCAGCCACTTCTGATGGGCACTGTGTTCGCTACCCATGCTAAGAAGATCATTATCATCAGGCCCTACCTGTGAATTTCAAAGAGGCAATTGCCTGGCTGCCGCTAAAGACAGAATACTGGGCTGCATCAGGCCACTTGGCCTGATTCAAAAAGACAGTTCTCAGAAAATCAGCAATGATTTGTTTTCTCAACTAGAAAATTGAGGGTTTCTTTATGGATGCTGTGCTTTTCTACCTGAGGTCCTGCTCATTTTGCGCAGCTCAGGCTTATAGGGGAACTTGTGAAGAAATGACAGTTTGGTGACAGTATGACAAATGAGGGTCACCACCTCTAAAATTGTGTTCACTGTTAATGATAAACATCAGGATGCACAGGGCTACTGTATGTCTAGCCTCCTAGGTACCACTGCTCAGAAGGCTTCTATCCAAAATCAAAAACAATATGCAACAAAATGAAAAGGAATCAATCTTTCCAATCTTTTTGTTCTCTCAGGTATAGAAGTCCATAATATACAAAACAAAAACAATACATTTTCAGTAGGGAATATTGTGGGCTAGCTTATCTCCTGAGTTACATCTGTATGGCTGAAGAGAATAGGACTGCATTGGAAAAGACAGTTATACAAACATATAACTATGACAGTTTGTTGTTGTAAAATTATCTGAAAGCACTACAAAAGTACCTATCCTAGGTCACAGCCCACCTTGCTATAAATAGCTCAAAGTATTGAAAAATGCCTCAAAGATCTTAATACCTGGGCAGGTTTGTGCAGAAAGAGATAATCCTTGAGGTACTTTTAGTCCTAAATTCTTAAAGTTAAAACCAACACTTTAAACTGAGCCCATAAATTGACTGGGAGCCAATGAAGCTGTTTCAAGACTTGGAAATGTTTTCCATATGCCCAGGCCTAGTTAGTAACCCTAGCTGTCACGTTTCGTATTAACTATAGTTTCTAATTTTATACAGTTCTTCAAGGGCACCCCTATGGAAAGCACTTTACAGTAGTCCCGAAGGGATGTTACCAGAGTGAGAATCACTGTGGCTAGACCATCTGTGTCACCAAACCACTAGTTACGGTCAGGTCTAAAACCACCCCCAACCTATGAACCTGGTCCTTAAGGGGCAATACAACCCCATGCAGAACAGGCTACACAGCATCTCCCAAAACATACAAACCACCTACCAATAGCATCTCCGTCTTATCGAGATTGAGCTTCAGCTTACTGGCCCTCATCCAATCCATTACTGATCTCAGACATCGGTTCAGCACTTCGACAGCATCACCTGAATTTGATGAAAAGGAGAAATAGAGTTGAGTGTCATCAGCAAACTGATGACACCACACCCCAAATCCCCAGATGACCCCATTCAGCAGTGGCAAGTAGAAGTTGAACAGCATGGGAGACAGAATATAGCTCTGAAGAAGCCTATAGCATAGCTGTCTTGGGACAGAGCAGTAGTCCCCCAGCATTGCTTCTGGAACCGACTATCCAGGAATGAAAGGAACCAAAGGAACCAATGAAGCACAGTGCCCCCAGTTCCAACCTCAGGTAACAAGTCCATAAGGATACAATGACTAAAGATATGTATCAAAAGCATCCAAGAAAACTAAGAGAATTAAAAGAAGCACATTTGTCTTGCCTTTCTCCCAACATGTCATCCATCAGTGTGACTAATGCTATTTCAGTGCCAAAACTGAGCTGGACACTTGGCTGAAATGGATCTAGATCATCCATGTCATCCAAAAGTGTTTTTAGCAACCATTCACTCAGACAACTTGCCCCCAAAGAGTATCTTTGCAATTGGCTCATAGTTGGAATAGTTTTCATGGTCAAAAGACGCTTTGATAAGGAGAGGCCTTATGACTGTCTCTTTGAAAGTGGCCAGGGCCATTCTAATCAAAAAGACTCAGAAATTAACTGAATTTAGCATTATTATTTATATAATTTATGTGGGGAAAAATAAAGTTTTAATAACTTTGATGAACATGTTCAAAAAAGCTTTTAACTCTGTCATTTGCCTATTATATAAGCAGATGTTAAAAATGTCCCTGAAAAATAGGTAATACTTATTATATCTTTTAAAAACCCCCACTAATTTTAGGGTTCCTGTACAAACAGCAACAACCAACAAACATCAGCTTGAAGGCTCAACACTCCTTTCTTTCTGAAACACACCAAAAAACCACCAAATCTTTTAAATGGCAAGATTTTAAATTTCATTACTGAAGACAGCAAAACAGAGACACCCAAAAGTACACTTCTGGAATCCGAAGTTTCCAATTTATATTTAGTGCCTTCTTAGAAAACACTATGCTTGCTCATTCACACTTCATGTACATTTGGTCTTGTCAAATGGTACACACATAATCTATCCCAAAAACTAAGGTGAGAATGTAGCTCAAGTGATGTGCTCTACCATTCACAAAAAAATGATTATGACTTGTGATTTTTATGCCTTATTTGACAACCTCTTTCTTTTTTCTAAAGACTTAAAAGGTTGTTTCACAGCATGGGAAAATGTGTAGTGATGTGACACAAATTATTTTGCCAAGAATAATCATGTATTCTGGACGGGGGGGGGGGGGGGGGAGAAGACTCACGGTAGCATTATGTGAACCTGTCATATGAGTGTGGCTACATTTGTTAGTGAATGCATCAGTAAGCAGTGCCAACCAGGATCACAACAGCATTACTTTTCCCAAGTTCAGATGTTATCTAGAGAGCATCTTAGAAATCAGTAGAAATTCCAACACTGGCTTATCTGTGATCATGAAGAACAAAGTAAAGGGATCTTAAATGAGAAAATAACAGAACAAGAAATAGAGGGTGCCATTCAGAATATGAAATTGGGAAAATCACCAGGACCAGATGGCCTGACGGCTAAATACTACAAAGCGCTGAAAGAATGGCTGATACAACCACTAAAGGAAGTTTGCAATGAAATTCTGGAGGGGAAAAAGGCACCTGAATCATGGAAAGAGGCTTTCATCTCACTTATACCGAAAACAGAGACTGAGAAGAACCAGGTTAGAAACTACCGCCCTATATCTTTACTCAATGTGGATTACAAAATTTTTGCAGACATTCTGGCAAAAAGATTGAAAAGAGTGTTGATAGGGGAGATTCACAAGGACCAAACGGGCTTTCTCCCAGGGAGACATATGTCAGACAATGTGAGGAACATTATAGACATTTTGGAGTTGTTAGAAGTCGATATTAACAGGAAGGCTGTTCTGATTTTTGTGGATGCGGAGAAAGCCTTTGACAACATTTGTTGGAGTTTTATGAAAAAGAATCTCCAAGGGATGGGGGTAGGCCAAGGTTTTGAAAACGGTATAGGTGCAATATATTCTAAACAAAAAGCTAAGTTAATTGTAAATAATGTGGTAACGGAAGAAATATTTATAGAAAAAGGTACACGGCAGGGATGCCCAATATCCCCTCTGCTTTTTATATCAGTCCTGGAGGTTTTGTTAAACATGATTAGAAAGGACCAGTTGGTTAAAGGAGTTCAGGTCGGAGTTAGACACTACAAACTAAGAGCATTTGCAGATGACCTAGTATTGACTCTGCAACAGCCAGACACTAGCACTAAAAGAGTATTAGAACTAATTGAAATATTTGGTCGAGTAGCAGGCTTTAAATTGAACAAACAAAAAACGAAAGTATTGGAGAAAAATTTAACAATGGAAGAAAGGGAGAGATTTCAGAATGAAACAGGCTTGGAAATAACGAAAAAGGTGAAATACCTGGGGATAAACTTAACGTCTAAGAATGTGAACTTATTTAAGGATAATTATGAAAAATGTTGGTTAGAAGTAAAGAAAGATCTGGAAATATGGTTAAGGTTGAAACTTTCCTTGTTAGGCCGAATTGCTACTATTAAGATGAATGTATTGCCTAGAATGCTATTTTTATTTCAGACGTTGCAGATTTTAGACAAGATGGACTGCTTCAAGAAGTGGCAGAAAGACATATCAAAATTTGTCTGGCAGGGCAAAAAGCCCAGAATTAAATTTAAGATTTTAACTGATGCAAAAGATAGAGGGGGGTTTGCCCTGCCAGACTTAAGACTTTATTATGAATCGGCAGCCTTTTGCTGGTTGAAACACTGGCTACTTCTTGAGAACACAGACATTTTGGATCTGGAAGGGTATGACAATAGTTTTGGTTGGCATGCATATTTATGGTACGACAAGGTAAAGGTGTATAAAGGCTTTAAAAACCATATTGTAAGGAAAGCATTGTACAATGTTTGGATTCGATACAAAGATTTGTTGGAAAGTAAAACCCCCAGGTGGGTGTCACCAATGGAAGCGAGGGAAGTAAAAAAGCTTAATATGGACTCTAAATGGCCAAAATATTATGAAATTTTAGAATATGATGGTGAAAGGGTTAAACTTCAGAGTTACGAGAAATTAAAGCCCAAAGTTCGAGATTGGTTGCATTATCATCAGATAAATGAGACATTCAAACAGGACAGGAAAATAGGATTCCAGAAAGAGAGGTCAAAACTAGAAACAGAATTGTTAGAACCCAATACTAAGAACTTATCAAGAATGTATAACTTGCTGTTGAAATGGAATACACAGGATGAAACGGTGAAATCAGCTATGATTAAATGGGCACAAGACATCGGCCATGATATTATGTTTGCTGACTGGGAACAGTTATGGACTACCGGTATTAAATTTACTGCATGTAATGCTTTAAAAGAAAACATTATGAAGATGATCTATCGGTGGTACATGACCCCAGTCAAGCTTGCAAAAATTTATCATCTGCCTAACAATAAGTGTTGGAAATGTAATGAGACTGAAGGCACTTTTTACCACCTTTGGTGGACCTGCCCAAAGATTAAAGCTTTCTGGGAAATGATCTATAATGAAATTAAGAAGGTCCTTAAGTGGACTTTTCCTAAGAAACCAGAGGCTTTTCTCTTGGGCATGGTTGGCCAATTGGTGTTAAAGAAGGACAGGATTTTCTTTATGTATGCCACCACAGCAGCAAGAATTCTACTGGCAAAGTATTGGAAGATGCAAGAACTACCTACTCTGGAAGAATGGCAAACAAAGGTGATGGACTTTATGGGACTGGCTGAGATGACGGGCAGAATCCGCGACCAGGGGAAGGAGACAGTGGAAGAGGACTGGAAGAAATTTAAAATATATCTTAAAAACTATTGTAAAATTGAGGAATGCTAAGATGTCATGGGGTAAGAAGCAGAGAATTGCAGCTGTAACTAAAAAACTAAAGGAAATTTAATGAAAGGGAATCAAGATAATTGACTAAAGGGTTGCTAAAGAATCACTAAACAAGGATGCAGGGAGGGGGAGGTATGGGGAAGTCAAAAGAAAGAAGGGCATGAAATTATAATTTAGAAGTTATATTGGTTTAATTGTTTTGTATGTTTTCGTTTGTGTTTTGAATTTCTTGGTTTTTTTGTTTGTTTTGTTCTGTTTTTATTATGTGTTTGAAAAACGAATAAAAATTATTTTAAAAAAAAAATATCTGTGATCATGAAGTGCCTTAGTATACCTATTTTTTTCTAACTATAGCCTGCTGTACAATGAGCTATTCTAATGCTATGTTGCCATCTAGGATGCCACAGGAAATAATATTTGGAATTAGGTTTATTGTACGGATTGCCCAAAGCACAAGGACAATCTCCATGCCACACATTTCTGGTCACTGCTATCTCTAATATAGCAACAGTCCATCTGCTCAGGTAATTCAGATTTTATGCAACACTTATACATTATGGACACTGCTTGACACATCCATAAGTCTTTCTTAAAACATCCTATGTGACAGCCATAATATCTTTGTTGTATTTGATAATAAAGTTATCAATGGTATGTGGTGTGTAGATGTTTTAAAGGAGATTGGCTATAACGATCACCTCTCCTATGACTCACTGAATGGGATTTGTGTTTGTGCTTTTATTTCACCAGCTGAGTTTTGCAGGGGTGGGAGGAACAACACTCAGATCCATTCCTGTTTGTTAACTGTCTAATAAAGCAACAGTTCTGCAGAAGTCTGCTGGGGTGAATGGTTAACAGGGAGGTGTGAAATCATCTGAGTAGATGCACAAAGCACCCATGTAAGAATACCACATGGTGTCAAGAGTTGGGCCTATTCCACACTGGTATCTGAGCAGTGTGGTTATGGCAGAAAGAGTGCCTTTAGGAAAGTTGCTGCTTCCAGGCAGCACGGCCAGCAAGAGGAGGAAGCAGAAGCAAGGCATTGACGTTTATAGCATTGCTTGTGGTGTAGATGCAAAAGATGAAAGATTCCATACTATTTCTGTTTCTGCATGTGGTTGGAGAAGAAGCCGGGGAGGTTTTCAAGAGTTCCCAACCTTTTACTGAGAGGCGGGCAAGCAGAATACCACAATTGTTACTGTGCTCCAAAAAAGAACGTGACAAGTACTTAACCAGAGCTGGAACAGAAGAGGGAAATAATTGATCCCCATGTTACATAATTAAAGCTGCTTTACAAACTTGTGATTTGTTTTTTTTTTTTTTATAAATATTTATTGAGATTTTTTTTAAAATACAAAATACAAAAATAATAAACAATATAACATGGATCATAACACATTTTTCAGAACTTCTTTGAACTCCCTCACGTCTCCCACTCCCACTTACATCGTTATAAATTTTTTCCAGCAATTTATCATCTTGTTTATATTCTTAAGTTTTGTTCAGTTAATTTAGTCTATTCTCCACAAATTTTATGTTTCCCTCAATCTCACTTATCGTCAGGTTCAATCTAATTCAGTGGTAGGCAATTATTTATGATCTAGCATCCTTCTTAGCATTCAACCAAATTACAATACTTTTGTAGATAAATCTTGAATTTCTTCCAGTCTTCTTCAACCCTCTCTTCTCCCAGGTCTCGGATTCTGCCAGTCATCTCGGCCAGTTGCATATAGTCCATCAGCTGCATCTGCCATTCTTCCAGTGTGGGTAGATCTTGAGTTTTCCAGCTCTTGGCAATGAGTATCCTTGCTGCCGTTGTTGCATACATAAAAAATGTTCGGTCCTTCTTTAACACCTTCTGGCCGACAATGCCCAGAAGGAAGGCCTCTGGTTTCTTAATAAAGGTATACTTAAATACCTTTTTCAACTCATTATAAATCATTTCCCAGAAGGCCTTCACTCTAGGGCAAGTCCACCAGAGGTGAAAGAATGTTCCTTCATGTTCTTTACATTTCCAACATTTATTATCAGACAAATGGTATATTTTGGCAAGTTTAACTGGGGTCATGTACCATCTATACATCATTTTCATTACATTTTCCTTCAAAGCATTACATGCAGTGAAGTTCAGCCCAGTGGTCCACAACCTTTCCCAGTCCTCAAACATAATATTATGCCCAATATCCTGAGCCCACTTTATCATAACCGATTTAACCATTTCGTCTTGTGTATTCCATTTCAGCAGCAAGTTATACATTCTTGATAAAACCTTAGTTTTTGGCTCTAACAATTCTGTTTCCAACTTCGATTTCTCCACCTGGAACCCTAGCTTTTTATCATTTTTAAAAACTTCTTTAATCTGAGCGTAATGTAACCAGTCTCGCACTTTATCCTTCATTTTCTCCAAACTCTGCAATTTCCAATTGTCTCCATCTTTTTCTAATATTTCCCAATATTTTGGCCAGTTGGCCTCCATATTGAGTCTTTTTCGGGCCTTAGCTTCCAGAGGTGAAAGCCACCTCGGAGTTTTATTTTCCAATAAGTCTTTGTATTTTGTCCAGACTTTAAAAACTGCTTTCCTGACAATATGGTTCTTAAAGACCTTATTAATCTTAACCTTATCATACCATAGATATGCATGCCAACCAAAGGCATTATTAAACCCTTCCAAGTCCAATACGTCAGTGTCCTCAAGAAGTAGCCAGTCTTTTAGCCAGCAAAAGGCTGCGGCTTCATAATACAACTTTAGGTCTGGCAGGGCAAAGCCCCCTCTTTCTTTTACATCAGTTAGTATCTTGAACTTAATTCTGGGCTTTTTGCCCTGCCAGACAAATCTAGATATATCTCTCTGCCACTTCCGGAAACACTCTGTCTTGTCCACAATCTGCAATGTTTGAAACAAAAACAACATCTTTGGCAATACATTCATCTTGACAGCAGCGATTCGGCCTGACAGAGAAAGCTTCAATTTTGTCCAACTATCCAAATCTCTCTTAATTTCAGCCCAACATTTTTCGTAATTATCCTTAAATAGACTCAGATTTTTTGCTGTTATGTTTACCCCTAGGTACTTTACTTTTTTAACCACAGTTAGTTCCGTTTCTCTCTGAAACTGTTCCGACTCTACATCTGTCAGATTTTTCCCCAACACCTTAGTTTTCTGTTTATTTAGTTTAAATCCTGCCACCCGACCAAAATCTTGAATCAGTTGTAATACTCTTTTTGTACTAGATTCTGGCTCCTGCAGGGTCAAAACTAGGTCATCTGCAAAAGCTTTAAGTTTATATTGTTTCGCTCCGACCTGTACAAACTTGTGATTTGGAGGCATGGGTGACTCACTCATTAGATATTGTATTATTTATGGTATTAGATCAGACCAGATGAGGGCTGGCAGGCTGACAGGCTGTTGTCATTTATGGGGCTGAAGAAGAAGAGGCATAGCAGTAGCAAGCTCTTGGAGCTGCAGAGAGGAAAACACATGCAGTGCTCAAGAGAAAAAGAAAGTTATAGGAATACAAAAAGTAAGTAAGTTTCCTGCAAACTCCAGCACAAATGGAAAGAGCAGACCCAGGAATTGCCAGGCGCATAGAGCTGTTTGTTTTTATTGCTGAGGAAAACATCACTTTGCAAGACCGTGCAGGGCTAAGCAAACAACTGAGCTTCAGGATATGGACCTGAATGCTCTGTTTGTAGATACTGTATTTGCAAGCCAGAGAGCGGAGCAGAAGGCATCTACTGACTCCTGGCATGCTAAGGTTATTGTTCTGGAAAGCCCAGTTCTTTCAAGCTTGGCACTGGCGCAAAAGCTAGGACTCTTCCAGAGGACATAGATTAATTATTGCAAATAAAGGTGCAAAACAAAACAAAACAAAACCCGCCCAATAGTTGTCACTTTGATTTTGTTTAGGGGTGCTAATAATCATATCCAGAGGTGTGTTTACAGCTCTATGCGAGAAAGGTGCACTTGAGGAAGATACTACATTATTGATTACTGCTAAAGGAGATCCATCACTCCAGGGTTATGCTGAATGTGTGATGCGACTTGGCCAGGCATGTGCATGAAATCTCATGTCAGTGACCCACAATTAAAGATGATTTCTTTGCTGCATATTTTGATGTATTTGCAGGGCTGGAATGCTTTCGGTAAAAAAAACCAACAGTCTACCTCCAGAACATTCATAGAAAAATGTGAATACAGTACTGCAAAGACTTCTGTTACTCAGAGACCAATGGAAATATTCACTTTGATGCTCCTATTTAGATACTAATTAATTCCAGGAAATGTTACTATGAGCATCATCCAGCACACACCTTCCCCAGGTGGTTGGATTTACATTGCTTGGCAAACAATTCCACCTTTATTCTTTCAGAACACTTTAGAAAGATGACAGCTCTCTAGTGGAAAAATTATATTGTGATGTCTGATGACAGCTTATTACCTGTATTCATTGTCATTTAATGTCCCTTCTAACTAGGCCTGTCCTTAACAAGACTGCCTTTTGTGTAAGAGTTAAAGCCTGATAGGACGTTTCTTTCATATAACTTTCAGTCCCCACTTTGTGCAGCCAGGAAGCTATTCTACACTATTCTTTTCCAAGATGCTCCAATCAAGGGGTCGCTGTGAGAGTCAGACTTGTTTAGCTTCCGCGAGACACCCCCCCCCCCCCATTACCCTGCCTTTACACTGTGTTTGTTATTTTCTTTGGGACTAGTCAGGAAGCAAAAGCCAGTGTCGACTGAGGATAAAACTTTCTGAACAGGATTCAACTAATGAGTTCTATCAACAGAAGTCACAAAGAAGGACTTAACCTTTGTAAGGGAACATTCCCTCTTCCTCTCATGCATCACACTGCTCAAAAACATGTCCTTCCCAACAGTGGAGAGCAGCATCTCCCACACAGGGGAAGCACTGTCTCTTTATGCAGTTAGTTCTTGGCTGGCAATGGCTCTTCCACACTCCACCAATTACCAGTTGCCCAAACATGCATGAGCACTTTTGCCTTTCTGGATCACAACCTAGACACATTTTCAGGATGGATATAATATATCCATAAACTGTTTTACTTGAATGATAGGGCATCCCTCTCTTCCTGTTCCCATCTCTAGCTCTCTACTGAACTACCTTCAAGTCTAAACTTATTTAAGTAGAGTTGATTTCTATAATTCTGAATATCACCCCCTGCACACACACATAGCTCCCTTAGAAACCAATACATATTTTGACTAGCAGCAGCAGGAAGTTGGCCATCATCACTCAGGGAGAGCAATAAAAGGCAAGAATTGAACTCCACCATGATGAAATATTTCCACAACTGAACTATGCCATTAAATCATCAGGAGGATATTAAGGTCTGTCAAGAGCTATTTTGAGTAGCACTGTATAGCTTCCATTCCTGATATACTATACATCTTTCCCAGTTGCAAGAGGAATTCTGAATTCCTTTATCATTTGATAGCAAGAAGTGCCTTAGGACAACTTTTTTTTTAATGACGCATTGTGCAAAAAGATTTCCAGTTTGTTCCCTAACACATGGCAGTAGAGTCAGAAGAATAAAAGGAAATCAAATTGCTCTTACATTTCTTATTCTTATTCTTTTCTAAACTTCTTTACTAAATATCATAAAAAGTGATTTTCACTGTTGCTCTGAAGTTGATGCACTACGATGGAATAAGTAACTCTACGATTTCCCTCTTCAATAGGGAGAAGCTGGAATCATATGTTCTAGAGCTGTGGATCAGATTCATCTGAATACCAAGCTGAACTGTATCAATTAATCAAGATTCAGGATTTCTCTAAAGCAGCTCATAGCAAAACAGGAGCCTGATGAGGATGGGGAGGGAGAGCTCTTTTGTGACTGACTAGCTTCGAATCAGAAGGGCTGATTTAAGAAGGCTCTCCAATTACATTGCCTTGATGGAGGGATGCTGTGGTAATGTACAGTGCTCTTTGTATCTCTGCTAGTGCTGCTTACTTGAAAAGTGCTTGACCTTCATGTCATGCTGCTTCTGGAGTTGTTTCCTCCTGCCCCATTTATCATAAATCCCTACCCTTCTATGATACATAATATTTTCATAGTGAAGTACCCTAATTGCCTGCAAAACTACAGTGAGGAAAGTTAATCCCTGTTAAAAGAAATGTAAACACAAGAGTATGTTAAAATGTCACTAGTGAAAACAAAAGTAAGCAATTTGTTCTATACTTATAAAACCATACCACATTTTATTAACATCCTTTTATTAATCAACATATGAAAACTAAAGTTTTTTTCCCCGCATGGAATACTGTACGCCACCTGTTTTAACTTTATATTTCACTCTTCTTCTTCTTCTTCTTCTTCTTCTTCTTCTTCTTCTTCTTCGGGGTGGCCGCCGAGACCACATAACACCGGTCTTGAAAGACCTACATTGGCTCCCAGTACATTTCCGAGCACAATTCAAAGTGCTGGTGTTGACCTTTAAAGCCCTAAACGGCCTCGGCCCAGTATACCTGAAGGAGCGTCTCCACCTCCATCGTTCTACCCGGACGCTGAGGTCCAGTGCCGAGGGCCTTCTGGCGGTTCCTTCATTGCGAGAAGCAAAGCTACAGGGAACCAGGCAGAGGGCCTTCTCAGTCGTGGCGCCTGCCCTGTGGAACGCCCTCCCATCAGATGTCAAAGCGATAATTCAGAAGACATCTTAAGGCAGCCCTGTTCAGGGAAGTTTTTAATCCGTGATATTTTAGTGTATTTTTGGTTTTTATGGAAGCCGCCCAGAGTGGCTGGGGAAACCCAGCGAGATGGGCGGGGTACAAATAATAAATTATTATTATTATTATTATTATTATTATTATTATTCTATCTTGAGTGCCTAATAAAGGGCTTTGTTTTAATTGTGTCCTTTCCACGGAAGGCAATGGATGCTGAAGATGATTTGTATTTTTGAAAAATCTGCCACTTAGTATTCCCAAATCCAACTACAAATGGCAAGCCCAGACATAATAGACATGTTTAGCAATGCTAATGTTGTTGATATTATAATGTTTCATTGTGTACCCTCAGGCCTTGGGATTGGGCAAATATAAATCTAAATATTTATATTTTTATATAAAAGTAAACAAATCCATCTTCAAGATGCACCTTTCCAACTTATTCCCCATATGCATTAACGTTAAAATATTAAGACATCATGAATCTGTGTTTTTCTGGAGATTAACACACCTCATTTTACCTTAGATTCCTAGGACTCTGAATATGTTTTTAAAACAATGTAGTGTCCTTCAAAGCAAATGAAGTCACGTTGATTTCAGTGGGGTGTAATGAAGCATTCAAATTGTACTGGATTGTAATATAGTTTGATTATAATAAATCTTGAGGTACTGAGGAAATTTTAGGAAGCAAAATTAATACAGCTGCCTGTTTTAAACTCCAGTCAAACCTGATACAGAGTACCAGGTGTAGCACAGTTTCAGCACACAACCTTTGAAGAGACCAATTAACTTACAATATTCTGTAACACACTGTAATTTGCTTGTAAACCAGAGCTGAATGCAGATAGTACAACTGTCTTGGGAACAGGATAAAGAGCCCCCTGTTAGTTTGACCCAATTAAATCAAATGTTTGCACTCTGTGATATCTCCAATTATAATGTATTTTCACACTATCTCCATTAATACATCATGAATTCTTGTAACTACTATACTAGTAGCAATAATTGCCAATGCTAAAGATTTACTATGCTATAGATCCCAATCTTTATAGATTTATATTGATCACGAAAGGTATGGTGATGTTCCACGATAAACATACCACTGTGGGTAACATATTTTGTTAACCTTTAGTTGAAATACTCACAAAGTAAACTAGTGTTTTAATGGCGTGTCCCACTCCAAACCTATGAAACCTGAATGTTCTTCTGTTATTCAGCTGATATGATGCTATCTACACACTATTTATTCAGTAAGTTGCGCAAACATTGATCATGTCACGCTACTCTAAACAGATACAACATATTGAAATAACACAGCAGACAGAAAATTTCAAATAGAAATTTGCTGTGGTTTTTTTTAAAATCCTCAATCCAATTCATAGTTGTAGAATTGTATTACTGAGGTTTTACAAAACAAACAGCACTGCTTAAAAAATTAAAACTTAAGCATTCCTCTGTTTTAAATTTTCTGTGTTGTGTGGATTTATATGAATCATGTCCTTAAGGGCGATAGGGGAGAAAGGAAGCAGTACTACTAAGAGTTTACCCCAGACACTCCTTTGAGTTTACCCCACAAATGACAATCTGCTGACATTGTCAGCCTCCAAATAAATAGACTTCCTTCCTTGGAAGTCAGCTACAGTTAAGGTAATGTTTTTGTTCTTCATGGGTGGATCTAGCTGATCAAACAGTCTGGCTCCTCCAATAAGCTGCTGTTCCCTAACTTCAAAAGAACCGTCATGGTACTGTGCGCCTGCATGCACCTTATTGTATTGTCTACTGCAAATTTTTCATTCATAGCATTTGCCATGGTGAGGAACTATATGGAAATCAAACCATTCACTGCACAAAATCAACACACCAAGAAACAAGAGAAGCTCTTAGATGCTGGAGTGATGGGACTACATAAAACACTTGCAAGCAACAGTAAAGAGAATTGAGTGTAATAGAAAATATACTCCACAAACAAAAGGATGATTGGTCTAGTAGCCAGCTCCCATAGTTCACATAAGTTGAGTATGCAGTTAACAGAAGCCTTATTCAGGCATGTACCCTTTTCAAGTGGGGACTGCCAAATGCATAAACTAGCCAGTGGGAACATACGACACTAGCTTTGCTCCTTTGATGATATTGTGCTCCACAGCAGTACTCTCAAGCCAACACTTCATGCCACATATGAATGATTACCTCTGCATCCGTATTTAGTAGGATTTCCAGTACAACCAACATTTACACATGCACAACTAATTACTGCATTTTGTATACAAGAACAAGATCTAGAGTACATAAAAAGTTTCTCCCACACTTCTTATAGTTTTTTTTTTTGGGGGGGGGAGTTGATAAATGATTGAAAATAGAGTTTTGACTGTAGCCTCACTGAAACTATGGAGTTACAACATGAAACTAATGCTGAAGGGATCTCCATATCAAATCTGAAGTGTTTCAACATGGCCTTTTCTAGCCTTGCACTGAATTTAACTGTGTTAGTTTCAATATGAATAATTTTTGAACTGTACCATATAACATGCCCTTGACAAGGTTTGTCTTTAAAGACTCCATTCCAGTCTTCTTAATATGCCATGAATGACATGGCTGGTGAGTCTCCTCATTACACAAGGCCATCTGAACAAAGTTAATACACTTGTCTCATTCTAAACTGCTCAGTAAATTTCTTAAACACACTGGGTGGAATCCAACTGAGCTCACTCTACTTACAAAAAGCACCCAAAAGCAAAACAGAGAGAGAAGATTTTTGTTGAAAATCCATCGTCTTCCCTGCAGCTCCCCAATTTGCCTCAAAACATATTCTGGAGGATTGCAGGAACCTCCAGGGCAAATTGTATGTGGGCAGCTGAAGGGGTTGAGTGGGGAGAGAAATTGGCAAAAAATGTTTCCATTCCCACTGGTGGAATCTATTAATTACAGCATTACAGCTATAATGTAGTTGTATAGGATACAACAGCTTACCAAAAGAAGAAAAACAGATGGCTTGGAAATTAAACATGTCTCAACCCCCCTAAGCATACTCAGTAGTTACCACAGACAACAATACAAAATACAGACAAAATTACAATATCTAGCTGATCTCTGGTATTTTGGGGGTATATAATCTGGAACCTTATAACAAACTACAGTATTTAGTCAAGCTAGTTCAGTGTCTGGTTTATAGAGAGAGGCATTTGCATAATGTTGTTCATTATATAAAGCACAGTAATTTTTCTCAGAAGGGCCTGGAATGGATTCTCTTTTTTCATGACACACATAGTAGATATATAGATAGAACTTTATCCACGGGTACAAGAAAAACGAGCATAGCTGTGAGAATAAGAGCAATGTTGCCACTGTAATGTACCAATTTGATTCCTGTCTTCATTTCTATAAAGCAAAAAGATAAAAGGAATGAATGTACATAAATTCTAGAAAGTGATATCTACCTTCTTTCATGATTCAGGGCTATAATCAAGTGATTATAGTTGCCATTAAGCAGAATAGTCAAAGAGTACAAATGGCAAAATTGTGTTTGAGCACATAAAGTGTGGGTATGAACCCTTCTAGGAACAGTTTCTTGACACATCTTTAGAACATATATAGCATACATTATCAGTTTTGTAGTACACTGTATAATTAAGTGTTCCAATTTCCAAATGTATAAATAATAGTATGACACAGTGATCCTATTTTTGCGCTTGGCAAAAATCATTCTGACTACACTGAAGAAAACACCTAAATGGATAAAAAGTTGTACAAACCCTTATGTTTGCAAAGCCCAGGTCATTTTCAAGGGTGTGACTTCTGTTTACAAGAGCTTTAAAGATTTGCAATGGTCTACTGGTGGGCCACAGTCCACCTTGCAGATAAGCTGTATTAATAACATATGTATGTAGGGTTCATATTTACCCTACATGGACTCATGTCTTGATATTGCTGTTGGGGCAAATGTCATTTCTTTTCCTTGCAGTTCAAAAGCTTTAGTTAGTAGACATATTTGTACCGTGGTACCTCGGGTTACAGACGCTTCAGGTTACACACTCCGCTAAACCAGAAATAGTACCTTGGGTTAGGAACTTTGCTTCAGGATGAGAACAGAAATTGTGTGGCGGCGGCGCGGCAGCAGCGGGAGGCCCCATTAGCTAAAGTGGTACCTCAGGTTAAGAACAGTTTCAGGTTAAGAACAGACCTCCAGAACGAATTAACTTCTTAAGCCAAGGTACCACTGTATTATCTTGCTGTAAATGAGTGGTTATCTCCAGTGCTTTTTTCTAGAAAAACAGGTGCTGGTACTCACCATGAAGTTGTTACAGTAAGTGGCACATTTTATCAGCAACAAAAAAGAGGTGACAGTACTGCGTGACCTTGAGTACCCCCTGGGGAAAAAGCAGGCGTAGTGGTAGTCAAAAAGGTGCTATCCAGATATTGTAGACTACAGCTTCAACCAGCATGGCCAATGGTCAGGGATTATGGGAGTTGTAGTCCAAAACACCTGGAGTCCAGCACATTGGCTGCTGCTGCTCTAAAGAGACAAATTACAAAAATAATAAACTTGAAGATTAAATTGTCAAATTGCTTTGTGACTCTGAAAAAAAATGCTTGAAATAGCAATATTCCAATTTGTTCATCCTATATACTAGCTGTTTCTCACAAGGCTTGAAATCAAATATATATTGTCTTGTAGTTTAAACTAAACAGTGCCATTTCTAGCAAATGAATAAAAGAGAAAGGTGGTAGTGGCAAGAGGAGTAAAATAAAAACTAAACATACAACCCAGTGAATTGGAAGTGAGGAGTGACATTTGAAAGGTGTGAGCCGCTAGGAGAGGAAGAGAAACAATTAAACTTTCCCTATCCCCAAATGCCAAACATTCACTTTCAGCAGGAGTTTGTGACTTTCTGTCACACTCGATTTTCCATTCTTGGTTAAAGCAAGATCTAGAGAAGTAAGAACAAATAAGAAAAACAAAATAAACCCCAAGAGCAGAGATGTTAGAAAAGATGAATTCTTATCAGTAAGTAGGATAATGCATTAGAGATAGAGATACATTTGTTTTATTTTGTAATAAAATTTCTTTATCACTTTATAATCAAAGGAATCTCAAAGCAATGTACAGAAACAGAAATCAAATCCAACAGAAAAGAATTTCAGAACAAAGTAGAGGTCCAGCTCCATACAAAATTTTATCAAAACCATGTACAACTTAAGAGATACAAAAAAAAGCCAAAAGTGAATGTTTAATTGAGTATTATTGAATATTTACTACTGAAAGAATAGGAAATTCTCAGCTCTACTTCTGTAGGTTTTTTTTTAAAAAAAAAAAACTTTTTTAATACACCAATTTGGAATATGGGGAGCAGCCATCTATTTTCCATACCCATGATCTCTTGGAGGATGGCATGTTATCATATACCATCCTTCCCAGAGATACCTGCTGTCACTTTTTGAACAAGGGCACGCCAGTTTCTAACATGCTTGCAGTAGCAGCTACCGGCATGGGAAATATTTTCAAAGTTTTCTAAAGGCAGTCCTGCTTTCAGACTACTATGCAGAACTGTGATTGTTTCTGTCCTCCCAATTTTGCTGAAGTTAAAAACAAAACAAAAAAAATCACTGGGAAACAGGGCATAACAGACCAAGAAAAGATCAATGTTTAAAGTGATACTGACTAGAACTAATCCATTCATCCCTAGATTTAATACGGAATTAGTTTATGTAATTTGCCAATGGAGTTTTGAAGTGGCAGAGTTCTAGGAGGACTATCAACAGTACTACAATCTCATTGGAATTCAGCTGTAGTTTATCTGTCCTCATCCAGCTTCTCACTACCTCCAGGCAGTGTTCTAGCACATCTACGGCCTCACCTGATTCAGATATAATGGGATGGCCACTGGGTGCTGTCCAGTAGGCATGACTGGGCTTTCTTGGTGGCAGCTCCTTATCTAAGAAATGTCTGAGGTATGTCTCCCTCCCTCATTATTAACATTCAAGAGGGATTTTTAAATAATCATGTTCACCCAGGCATTTGATGGCTGAACTTCTTTACTGCTCCTGACAACTTCAATATGATCAACTGTGAGGGCATGCTACTGTTTTAAAATGTTCATAATGGGTTGTATTCAACTACCTTTTATGAAGAGTAGACCCACTGAAATTATAGGACACCAGTTCATCATAACCATAAATTTCAATGAGTCTACTCTGAATAAAAAATAGTTCAAAACAATCGTTTCTAAATGTTTTTAAATGTTTTAATTTTAAAATCTTTTAAATATGCTTTTGTTTTTATGTTATTTGTATTTACTGATTTGTTGTTGGCTGCCCTGGGTTCCTTTGGAAGGAAGGGCAAAATAGAAATTATGGGTGGATTTCAATGTAGCACTAAGGAGATTGTTCCATCAGCACAAGCAAGTTTAGGAGGTCTAAACTTCCTAAACTCATATGTGGTCAGTGCATCACTGGCTTGCATAAAAAACCAGTTCATTATTTTTTCACATTTTCAGTGACCGAACGCTGCCAGTGGAATATGATTTAGAATTCTGCATGTAACCCAAAGGCAATTTTCATTGGTAGGGAAGCACATCTAATAAAAAAAAGAACAAGAGCACAACTCCAGAGAGAAAATTATGATAAACTTCACAGAATCTTCATAGAGGAATATATTTTTTATGAATCGAGCCACAAAGTTCCAAAATTCCAATTACTACAATCATCTTTAAATCAGATTTACTTGTACTTGCAATTTCTGTTTCCCCCTTTTTTCCTTTCCGGAAAGTAGCAGAGGCCACCATAGCTTTTACAATATGAATTACAACACAGATTATGAGCTAGTGAAATGTGGATTACTGCAGCTGAGGATCTAATCAAGACGATCATTTAGAAGAATCTAATAACCTAATAATTAGACTCCACAGTGTTCCAGACCTTGCCAGAACATAGGATGCATGGAAGGTCACAGATTTTGGCTGAGATTTCGGTGCTGCCAATTCAAAAGAAAAAGAAAAAGAAAAAAAAGAGTGCTTTTAAGTATCTGGTCTCCTGCCCTCATGAATCTTCATTCGTCAAATTATTGGCAACATTCCCTGACTTATTCAGTTTCTTTTTTTACTGGCTCTCAGTTTTCATTGCTTCCCACTTCACAGTTTGCTATAATTATTGCACTGAGGACATCAATAATTTCAATAAAATTTTTCCTCCATTACTTTACTTTTAGTTACAGAAGGTACAAACCTCAGCCAAGGAGGTCCACTTAAAATGTCCATACATAATGTGTACAGCTGCCTTTTAGCATCCACATTTTTAGAAACATTTAAAACCTGCAAGCTACTGCTGCCACAGTCCTCTTTAATTTACAGGATGGCTGGCTCCATGTTAGCTAGGATGAGTTTGTGGGAACACTGAAGAGGAGGAGGAGGAGTTAAGTAGCTGCTAGGAAAGCATCCAAATATGCCTTATCATTTCCTGATCAAATTGAAATTGACAGAGAATACTTGGCTAGCTACCTAGTAGCTTCCCTGTGATGGTCTCCACTTCCTCACTCTCTTCCTAGAATGCAGTGCTTTAGAGCATGGAGCCAGCTGCCTACTATGATGCAACAGCTATAGCTGAGGGGATGTTAACCAGTAATTTACATAAGTAGCTGCTCTGTGCAGCCAAATCTAGTAGGCAAGGAGCCCTTGTGCAGTTGCAAGCACTGAACAAGTGATGCAATTTACTCCAATGAAGACATAAGAAATGAATGCTGCATCTAACCAAAAACTATATTTCTTTTACCAATTTTAGTGCCTCACCTTAAAACTCTTCATAAGGGTGACTCAGCACTGGTTTTTAAAATTAAGATTCCTTCACCTTTTATGTATATAAGATCTCTATATTTCATCATTTATATTGTACAGCTCCATTTTTTAAAAAAAGCATAAAGCAATATGTATTCTTATCTTAGGCATGGGGGATGAGTCTCTGGCCTGTGGGATGGAAGAAATCTTCAGGGCCTCCTAATATAGCATGTATTCATTCTTTCTTGGCCATATTAAAGGGCAGTTAGGCTTTATAATAAAACTTCTCACATAATTCCAAGGGTTATTTTTTAACTTAAAAAATAAAATAAAATCATGATTAATCTTTCTCTTTTGCTAATAAGTACCATAACTCCTAATTTCCTTCACTTTATAAAGAGCATTTGTATTTTGGTGATCTAGTCATTGAGATCTTGTACATTTTATGCCTTTGTATAAAGAGAATTGTTCCTCTGTATTTGCTTCTAGCAAGTCCAATGGTGTCTCAATACCACTCTTTCATTTCATTACACAGAAGTTGTTATCTTCTGGGGAAGGGCCCAAAGCTTGAAAAATCCTGCTTTTAAAAGTTGCCATTCTAGCTTCACCTTCATCTGAGTTTTTTGCAGTCTCCTTGTAATGATGAGACATAGCCTTGTTTGAGAAATGATGATGGAAGGAAAATGATTCAGCTGTAACCTCTGTGGGTGAATGATCTCAACAGCCAGTGCTAATAACCCTAGATATTGAAGTATTTTATTGCTTTTAAGTTCGGCATAAATTACAAAATAGTATACAAGTTAATAAAGAAACACGATTACCACTTTATTTATGCTTCACTTCTTATTTTCAATGATTCTATGCTAAATTCTATGCTAAATGAAATCTCGTAAACAGTAAAGTAATATCCAGCAAGACTTGGATGCAGCATTTTTCCATTTGAAGTGTGCAAAACAAATGCCTTTTAAAAGGTATGACATTTTGGTAATGTGCAAGTGCCATTTAAAGCAACATCTAGATTTCTCCTTTTCTAAATAAGCTACAAGTTTTATACTTATAGGAAGAGGAATATAATGCAGGCATCAGAATGTGGGCAACCTGCATGTACCGTAGTTGTTATTATCAGAATCACTGTAACATTTGTATTTTCTCCAGTGCCTTTTTTTGGGGGGGGTGGGGGGGGTACGCAGGGGTACGCATAACACTAAAGTACAATTTGTTAATCTAAGTTTGGCCTCATTGAGGGGCAATATTTCAGTCTAAGTAGGTACCTCGGGTTAATAACTTAATTCGTTCTGGAAGTCTGATCTTAACCAAAAACTGTTCTTAACTTGAGGTACCACTTTAGCTAATGGGGCCTCCCGCTGCTGCCGCACCGCCGGAGCACAATTTCTGTTCTAATCCTGAAGCAAAGTTCTTAACCCGAGGTACTATTTCTGGGTTAGTGGAGTCTGTAACCTGAAGCGTATGCAACCCTAGGTACCACCTTTTTTAAAAGAAAAAAAAAGCACTAATTTCCTCCTTCCTCCAAAGATGCATGGGGTTTAGACGCTTATATGTTCAAAACAACCCTGTGAGGGGGATTCAGCTTAGAAACAGCTACTCAGAAGAATTCATATTTAGCTTTGAGGAAGGATTTGGATCAAAGTCTCCTCAGGCCAAGGCCAAGATTCCAACTAAACTCCATTGCTTGAGACATAACAGTTGGAATTACAGTAGTACCTCTGGTTACGAACTTAATTCATTCCTGAGGTCCGTTTTTAACCTGAGGTACCACTTTAGCTAATGGGGCCTTCTGCTGCTGCTGTGCTGCCGCTGCAAGATTTCTGTTTTTATCCTGAGGTAAAATTCTTAACCCAAGGTACTACTTCCGGGTTAGCGGAGTCTGTAACCCGAGGTAGTATGGTAGAAATCTGCATAAACTCTTGGGCCATCCTTCTCATCTCTTTTCTGGAAGGAACAACCCATGTGGTTCCTGGATGAAAAATAAATCAATGCACATAAGTGTCGTTTCTGCTGGCTTGTGTAAAAGGAGCCAACAGGGGCAAGTTAGCAGGAAAACTAGGAATTAATCTGAGTGATCTAAAAGGAACAGGAACTAAGAGGAACTAACTAAAAGGAACTAAAAGGAACAGAAAATTCAGTGCCTAGCTATGTTGGTAGTATGTACGGTACTTTACTTTCCTACTAGGACAGAGATCACTTCTGAAATTACAAAGCACCTCCCGTTTAGAAAATTTCTTCCTCCATGGTGCCTCTCACAGCCAGAATGTCAGCAGCATACTATTAGGGAAAAGCAGAACACAATCTTTTTCACTTCAAAATATTCTTTTCAGTAGAGCTGTTGGGCTGATTTTAAAGGGTGAATGCTTTTCAGTGTATAGAAATTTACAAGCTGATATAATAAAACCATGCACTCAAGTTTTAGCACTGTGCAGATATTGTATTAATTTATGGGAGGGGAACAGGATTGACCTCATTACAAAAGTAAAGTGGCAGCACTCGCCCTTTGGAACTCCTGCCCATCAAATATCAGATAGTATTTTGGGTACCTATTAAATACCTTTCTATTCCAACAAACCCTTTAAAACAGAGATTTTCCCTCTTGGCTTAAATATTGTATTTGCACAGATTTTTATTGTAGAAATAACTTGCGTTGTCAAGTTTTCAAACAAGTCTCAAAGAACCTTCACACATGCACCTGCATGGAGTCTCCTTCTTTGGAGGTCTTTAAGCAGAGGCTTGACAACTATATGTCAGGAGTGCTCTGATGGTGTTTCCTGCTTGGCAGGGGGTTGGACTCAATGGCCCTTGTGGTCTCTTTCAACTCTATGATTCTATGATTCCATTCTATAACCCTTTCCACACATTCAGGAATCCTGAAAAACCAGGATTCCTCATCACATGCAAAGAACCAGTGACATGCGCAGCTGTCCACAAGAGGCTCTTCCAGGCCTTATAAATAATAGGTAGAGGCTGTGCATATGTGATCCTACTCTCCCTCTCCATGTATTCATATAATTGTCTGAAAAGAGATCTTGCTGAACAGTGACATTTATTTTCCTCCGTTACAGCAAAGTGCACCTCACCTCTTTTAAAAGCTTTTGTTTGTTTGTTTGTAATTGGCACATAGTTTCACCAAAGCCCCATTGTTTTTAATGGAGCTTGTTTCCAAGTAGTTGTTTTTTTACATCTATGAGATTTAAAACCTAATACTGTACTCTATAAAACTGACAAGGCAAGGTGAAGTTCAGTGCACACACTGTCAAATGCCATTTACGGCTTTGCATGGTGTTTCCACACTGTCTCTTTAAGGCTTGTTGAATATACGTTGCTGATGTTAAGGAGACTGATTGAGACTGGTTATGGCAGAGTAACTAATTTTTAGAGGAGAAACCAGGTAAAAGCTACCATGCTGCAGAAAGAAATTTATATGTGGCAGATGAAAATTCCAGCATGGAATGGATTATAGGAAGTTTGCCAATATGAATGTATGTATGTCAGATAGAAATAGGAGCAGAAATTGTTGATGTGCACTTATTCATCCCATGTCTGGTACAGGAATCAATCTAGCAAATATTATTGGTACTCACTGTTGTTTTTAGTCCACAAATGATATGTAATTGATGATGTTCCTGTCTCCCCACCCACATTTGAACTGCACTTCCTCTGCATTGAAATGAATGGTGTGGAATCACACAAACATAATATTGTTAATTATGTAAAATTTCACCACAGCATACTAACTTAGTTTTTGTCAGAAGCCAAGCTGAAGTGGAAGAGAAACTGTGCTGCATGTGATGAGCACAGGTTGGAATGGAATCAGTGCCTTTTTACACTGTTAACAAAACAAAACAAAAGTTTTACTGCTTTCCTTGTGTTAATTCTTATCTGATTGGGAGAGATTTTCTGGATTTCAGAAGGCTTTTAACCAGGTTGAGGAGCGGTTGTTTTTCCTTTTACTTCTTTAGGAATATTTATTATGCACATTATGCCTGCCTTTGTAATGTCTTTGTTGTTGTATCTACTTTGTTTGGACAACAAAGAGAATCATTTTTATCACCTATTCTTAACTGTTCCTCAAGACAATCCCCCCAGGAAGTGATGGCCGAACTCTTAGCTGATAAAGATCCACAAACTACATACCTGATAACCAAATCTGCTCCTGCAGAAGCTCCGTTCTGGATATGTTGATACTATAATTTTAAAACTATATGCTGTAATTTTGTTATGCTGTAATTTTTTTATAGGTTATTGTCAGAGCTGCCTCTAGGTCCCAGCTCACAGAGGACCAACGCTAGGCTGTAGTTATGTACAAAAGTCTTTATTGCGATTCAGTCTCCATTTTAAAGCCGCAGCGTGCAGCTCTACGTCCCGACCTTAGACCGGCGAAGTCCTGTCTGAGTCTCCTCCCCCTCCACACCAGTTTAAGACTGTCGCTTTGCTCCACCTCTTCCTAAGTTCCTTTCTCCTCAGGGCCCTCCTGCCCGCTAGGGTCTCATCCTTCCTGGACTCCTCTGACGCTGACCCTGACGATTCTTGCCCCTCCTTCCGGCGGGCTTTAGGACCTGGTTCCCTATCCGGGCTACCTTCTGTGCCGCTCGCCTGTACCTTTGAACTTGGCGCGCGCGCCCAGCCTGCAACTTTCCTCTTAACCGTTAACTCGCTCTCCGATGGAGGCGTGGTCAACCCTGACTCATATTCTATTGCTGGTGGTGCATATGTGGGCTCTGACACCTGGGGCTCCTCCCCCCCACTACGCTCTGGTGGGGAAGCTGGTCCTGATTTCCAACTGCTGCTCTGGGAGTCCCCGCTGGCCCCTTGCTTCTGGGGTGTCCCCCTTGAGTCGCCCCTTGCCCTGCGCATTGGCGCCCCCTTCTGTGAATCTTCCGATTCGCTGGAGAGGCTCATGGAATCTATCGGGCTGCTGTCATATTCTCCTACACTGCCCTCGGATTGCTCCCCCTCGCTTTCCATCTCCTCTCCTCCCTGCGCTCCCGCTGAGTCCCTGACATCCATCCCCCCCTCGAAGCCCCCCCTTCCCCCCTCCCCCTCTTCTGGCGTGGGTTCCGGGTGCTCCAATGCTGTGGGGGTGCATGCCGGATACCGGTCTTCCCCCCTGGCATGCTGCCAGTCCGTGACGGGTACATCGACGTCGCTCTCCTCCGCTTCCATCTCATTGCCGGCGTGCTCGAAACCAGGATCCTCCCCCAACCCGTCCATGCCCCCTTGTTCCCCCATTTCCTCTGGGTAGTCTGCGTGCCAGGGCCCTCTGAGCAGTCTCCTGCGCCACTCCTCCTCGGGTTGAGTGTCCCACCAATAAGAGCGTTCCGCACCCAAGTCTGAGACCGACCCCTCCGGCGAGGTAGTCTCTGGAACCGTCTCCTCAGCCGAGGAGAACCCCTGAAACGTACTGGCTGAGAGTGTGGGGGTGAAAAGATATTCGTCAAAATAATCCTCCGGCATGGGCCTGTGTGGGAAGAGTGCGTGGAACTCGTCTTTGAGGTAGTGCTCCTCCACCGCATAGTACGGCACCCAGCTGTTGGCGCTGGCCGGGGCACCTTCCCTTGCGATGAGATATTCGACCCCCTCTTCCCCCCATCTCGAGTCCAAAATCTCCGTCACCTCGTTGAGTGGCCCCGCCCTCGGCGACCCCCCTGTCATGGGTGCATCTCTAAGCGGACTGGGAGCTGTCCCTGGCTCCTGAAACCTGTGAGGTGCCTTGTAGGGCGTTAGCACCGATCTATGAAAGACCGGGTGCATTCTGGAACCCTCCGGTAGTGTCAAACGGAAAGCCACTGGGTTGATCTGTGCCTCGACTAGGTAAGGGCCCAACTGCTTGTGTCCTAGCTTCTTCTTAGCTAAGGATCTGGCCGGCACTGCCTGGGCCGCTAACCAGACCCAGTCCCCTACCCGTATGTCCTCCCCCACTCTTCTGTGTTTGTCTGCTTGCATCTTGTATACGTGTTTTGCTAGGTCTAACTGTCTACGGAGCTGTTCATGGACCTCCTGTAACTCCTCTGCCAATGCCTCTGCTCCCTGTGGCTCCCCCTCCCCCTCTTTCTCTAAGCCCGGGAAGGTCCTGGGATGTCGCCCGTGGTTGGCAAAAAACGGTGTCACCCCCGTGGACACGTGTTTCGTGTTGTTGTAGGCAAACTCGGCCAGGGGCAGATAGTCCACCCAGGTCGAGGGCTGCTGGTTGGCGTAACATCTCAGGTACTGCTGCATGACGGCGTTGACCCTCTCCGCTTGTCCGTTGGTCTGCGGGTGTCTTGCTGACGCTAGGTTGACCTTGACGTTCAGGATCCCCATCAGCTTCCACCAGAAACTCGAGATGAACTGGCGCCCCCTGTCGGACAGGATAGACCGTGGCAGGCCATGTACCTTGAACACGTGGTCTATGAACAGCTTGGCTGTCTGTTCTGCTGTGGCCACCTTCGCGCAAGGAATGAAGTGCGCCATCTTGGTGAACATGTCGACTACCACGAGTACTGCTGTTTTGCCCCTCGAGCTGGGCAGGTCAGTGACAAAGTCCAAGGCTACCCTCTCCCACGGTTCGGACGGGGTCTGTAGCGGTTCTAACAGTCCCGCCGGCGGTCTGTGTACTGGCTTGGCCCTTTGGCAGGTGTCGCACCTCGTGACGTAATCCGCGACTTCTCCCCGCATCTTGGGCCACCAAAAGTCTCTGGCTACTAATTCCACCGTCTTTTCCTTGCCGAAATGTCCGGCGCTGGGTGCGTCGTGTAGCTGTTGCAGTACTGTCGCACGGAGTTCATCTCCCGGTACGTAGATGGTCCCCTTGCGGAGGAGCAGTCCGTCGCGTATCTGGAACTCGTCGTCCTTTGCCGTGCCGCTGCGTACCTCCTCCATCTTGGAGCGCGCGAAGGAATCTGTTCGCAGCTCGCGCCGTATCGCTTCCAGGTCTACTGTGGCAGAAGCGCATGCCCACGCCTTGGGTGCGAAAATGTGTTTGGCCGCTACCGGTGCTGCTTCCTCCAGATACTGCGGCTTCCTGGATAGCGCATCAGCCATGATGTTGTTGTCTCCGGGGATATATTCTATCCTGAAGTCGAAATCCGCAAAGAACTCCGCCCAGTGGATGTGTCTCTGGTTCAGGAACCGCGCCGTGCGCCAGTACTCCAGGTTCTTATGGTCCGTGCGAACTTGCACCGTGTGTTTGGCTCCGATGAGGAAGTGCCGCCACGCCTTGAATGCTGCATGAATGGCCAGCAACTCTCTGTCCCAGATGGTGTAGTTCTGCTCCGACTTGCTGAGTTTCCTGGAGTAGAAAGCACACGGCCTCCAATCCCCTTGCGGGTCTCGCTGCAACAGGACTGCCCCCACAGCTCTGTCGGAGGCATCCGTCTCCACCCTCATGGGCTTGCTGGGGTTCACATGCAGCAGTTGTTCCTCGGAAGCGAAAAGACGCTTGAGTTTCTGAAAGGACTGCTCCGCCTGCTCCGTCCAGATGAACTTCTTCTTCTTGGAGCTGAGGGTGTCCGTGATGGCCGCCGTCTGCATAGCGAAACCCTTGATGAACTTGCGATAAAAGTTAGCAAAGCCGACAAACCTCTGGACCTCCTTCCGATTGCGCGGGCTCTTCCAGTCCAGTACTGATCGTACCTTGGCGCTGTCCATGGCGATTCCCTTGTCGGACAGCTTGTAGCCCAGGAAATCCACCTCCGTCATGTCGAACTGGCATTTCTCCAGTTTGGCGTAAAGCCTGTGCTCCCGTAGTCTTTGCAGGACTTCCTTGACATCTCTCTCGTGAGCCTCCTGCGATTCCGAGAAGATCAGAATGTCGTCCAGGAAGCAGACGCACTTCTTGTAGAGGAGCCCCGCTAACACGTGATGCATGAAGGCTTGGAAGCAGTGGGAGCCATTTTGTAAACCGAAGGGCATAACCCTATACTCATAGGTGCCCAAGGGCGTGAACATGGCCGTCTTCCACTCGTCGCCCTCCCGCATGCGTATAAGATTGTACGCCCCTCGTAGATCCAGCTTGGTGAAGATGCGTCCCTTCCTCACCGTCGCGAGCAAGTCGTCGATCTTGGGCATCGGGAAAGCCGTGGGCTTGGTTTTCGAATTTAAAATTCTGAAATCAACTACTAGCCTCTTCTGGGGCGTGTCTTTTTTCTTCACAAAGAACACAGGACTGCCCCCCACTGCTTTGGATTCTCGGATGAATCCCCGCTTCAAATTGTGATCTATGAACTCCCTGAGCTCTTGCAGTTCGTCTTCAGACATGGAGTACAGTTTTCCGGTCGGCAGCGTTGCCCCCGGCAGGAGGTCAATCTTGCAGTCGTAGGGTCTGTGGGGAGGCAGCTTGTCCGCTTCCTTCTCGCAGAAGACCTCCAAAAACGCCTTGTACTTGTCGGGTACCGCTTGCAGCATGCCCAGTTGTAGCTGTGGGTCATCCTCTTGCCCCTCGTCCTCCTGGTTAGTCATGATGCAATGTTCTGCGCAGTAGGAGGAGCAGAAGGTCAATTTACGCTGGTACCATGCCAATGCCGGGCTGTGCCTGTCCAACCAGCTCATGCCCAACACTATGGGCGTGTCTGACAGTTGGGTGACGTTGAAGCTGATGACTTCGCGGTGATTTCCAATGCGCATCACCATTGGCGGCGTTTGCTGTACCACCTGTCCCCCCAGCAATTCTCTTCCATCGACTGTCACTACTTTCAGGGGCATCGTGGCAGGCAGGAGCGCTATGCTATGTTGCTTGATGAAATCCACTCCTATAAAGTCTGCATTGCTACCAGAGTCAATGGTAATAGGCACTTCCATGGTGAGCCCATTGGGAAGCTGGAGTGTTGCGGTGAGCTGCACCACTGGTTTGGGCGGGAGGGGGTCTGTGGGCTGTAAGATTCCTGGGGACTGCTTCACTGATTCGTCTGGCTGGACCCCAGCGGCTCTGCTTCCAGCCAGACTTCGTCGTTTCCCTGCTGCGGTTCCCTCTGCTGAGCTGCTTCTGTTACTTTTGCTGAGGCTGCATTGTGCTTGTGGAGCCTCTGGGGGCACTCTTTTGCCATATGCTGAGCACTTTCGCAGATGTAACACTTCCTGTTCCCTCTAGGAGGCTTCACCTTGGCTGCTCCTGGTGTGAGGGCTCTGGTCGCTGACTGAGCCTTGGCACCACCTATCTCCATCGGCTCCTCTCCCCCTCCCAGTGGAGGCGTGGATTGAGCGCGCGCTGAGTCTCTGGGAAAGAAAGGAGGTGCCCTTGCTGGCGTGCGTCCCCAACGCCCTTCATCCTTGCTCCAGGGACGTTCTTCTAGCCGCACACCAATCGTCAACGCCTTCTGGACCACTTCTTGGGTGCTCCTCCTTGGGTCGCCCCTTGCCCTGCCCATCGGCGCCCCCTTCTGTGAATCTTCCGATTCGCTGGAGAGGCTCATGGAATCTATCGGGCTGCTGTCATATTCTCCTACACTGCCCTCGGATTGCTCCCCCTCGCTTTCCATCTCCTCTCCTCCCTGCGCTCCCGCTGAGTCCCTGACAGTGATGTTGTGTGATTTCAGAGGGAAACTTTGCTCTTGCCGCCTGTTGTACATTGTAAAGGCCTTTGGCTATACACAATAAATTGATTGACTGATTGATTACAGTATATCTACTTTGCATGCAGGTCCCAGATTTAATCCACAGTACCTTGAGGTAGGACTAGGAATGCTTGTTTGGACCAAGGGTCTGAGTTAGTTTAAGACATCTTCCTATGTTTTCAATTATTGTTAGTTGCCTTGTGTAATATGTATGTATTAGAAGGATGGGGTACTTTAGATAAATCCACTAAATTTATATTGATTTCTCTCCTTAATATTTTATATAATTTCAAATTTTAATGTTATTCCATATTTATGGAATTCTATTTTTTTACTGCAGCCATTTTTTGTATAAAAATACATTATAAGATAATTGATATTTTCTAGGAAAACGAAGTACCACAGCACTAGACATGGGGCACTTATAATATATCAATATAAAAGTATATTTTGCAGTAATGTTGGCTCATGAATCACAGCATTGCCCTAAATGATGTGAAGCTTACAAGGATTTGTTGAAGTGCTTTAGTATTATAGCTGCATGCCTCCTCCTTCCTCTGTTCCACGTGGTATCATTTATATTTCACTAAGAAATGGATAAAAGTTCCAAAATGATCGGCTGACGATCTTTTCTTCCTCACAGGATAATGTCTCTTTTCATGTTTCATTTTATTTTAGTAATCTAGAGTTTTCCTTCTATTCAGACCCAAAAGAGAGAATAAGACAAAGAAACACATCATAGATCTTCTTCATTGTAGCAGCTAGTATCAAGGGCACCATACAGGGAGAGCAATCCATCATACCACATTTTTCAGACCACATGTGATCACTCCACATGAGAAGCTATATATCTGGTTATTTTGAGCAATTGCAGGAGGGGAAAATAATACTGCAGAGCCTCTTAAAATACACTACTTTAAAAAGAGAATTTTTTATGTTTGTTTAAACGGCATTTATCAAAAAATATTTTCAATTTTAATAGGAAAGACAAATTAACATACAAAAAAATTAACATATGAAAACATGGTAGTAAAGTTAACCACACTCTAAAAAAAAGAAAGAAAAAAAGGAGGTAAGATACAACACAGAATGAATGGCCCACATTTATTTATTTTAACACAACAAACCGGCAGTGGGCAAACATTACGTGGAATACAGACAGCTCATAATCAGCTGTGGGCCAGCCAACCCTGCCAAGGGTGAGGAGGAGTGTTTCATCTACCTGTTACCTGCCAGAACAGAATGCTGGACTAAAGGGGCCTAAGTCTTATGTAATTTAATGGGACAAACCTCCAATAAGGTGTGCATAGGATTGCACTGTGATGTGGGGGGTGGGGGGAGTGTATCAAGTGTGCAATATTTGCAATAATATATGTGCAATAATATGTGCATACTGCCTTGGGGCACAACATTAAAGTCCAGCTCTTGACAATCCTAGCTGTAAGGGAAATAAGCTTGCTATGCATTGAAGCCTTATTCACCCCCCCCCCCGCCCCTTCTACAAAAAGAACTATGCACAATAAAGAGAACATAGCAAAACACTGGGGGGGGGGGGGGGAGAGAGAAAGTCTTTGCTGTGACTCTTGGAAGCCCTGCTCCATGTCTTGCAGGCCTTTCTCCACCTTGTCTGGGAAGGCAGGGCTCTGATTCCAGCTACAGAAGCCAGGCTGTTGAACAAACTCTTGGGTTGGAGTATTGTTTTGTGGTGGGGCTTGTTGCTGTTTTTGATATTTTTATACATAGTGCTTAGTAACAAAAGCTTATAATATAGAAGCCTTAAAATCAATAAAGAAGTTATAGCTGGTGAAATGTGTGTCCTGTCGTGAGTGGTGTCAGGTTACCTGAGGAAATTACTTCCACTACTACACTAAGTCTTCAGAAGAGACCAAGGTCCAAATTTCCTGAGATCTAACTAGCAGGGTTAAGGAATAGAGCTTTCTCAGGGATTGTGTTCTGTCAAGGGTTTCTCCCTTAGGGAAGCTTGTATGGACAGATGTTGCAAAAACTGGTGAAATCCATAAAAAAAAGCATTCCTTCAAGCACTTAGAGGGCTGCTGTTTCTGATACAGTACTTATCTTATCCAGCCGTGTTACTGTTTGTAGTTTTAAGTGGATTTTAATTATTGATGTAATTGTGGAGTTATTTTACTCTAAATGTTACTGTTTTTAATTGCTTTTGTTACGGATTATGATTTTGTAAGCCGCCCTGAGGGCTCATTGGGCCATGTGGTAAGATGTAAAATATTATAGCCACTTTCCACTAGGTGCACAATACGGTCTTAAAGAACTGTTTTTAAAGAATCGTTTTCATAATATTGAACAATACTCTAGGAACATGTATACCATTCAACAAAATATGGTAGCAACCTGTACTGAACACTTCCTGAAAGCTGCTACATTCATTTGCCTAAACGAGACTGTATAATGAGCAAATAAAAATACTATTTTGGAGGGTTTTTATACAACTGAGGTTTGTCCAGGTTTCTAATGGCAGACAGTGTTTGAAAATCTCTCCCTAAAATATTAACTGCATAGCTAAACTGGACAAATTGACAGGCTTGATACATGTAGGGTGGAAGAATTAACACTGAGGTTAATAAAAAACATTTTGTCCATTACTGAAACTGCTACTGCAAACGTTTTCTCTTAGGGATATTTACTCTAGTAATTTCAGTTAGTGGTTATGTAAGTTTTTACTATGATATTTGTATCATATTTCTACTTTTCCTTCCCAGAATATATTTTAATAAGAGCATATTGTGTACAGGAACTCCCAAGTTTCTTACCCAAACAAAAAATTGAAAACATATAACCACACCCAGAATCAAGGACCAACATGGCCTCAAATGGGCTCACCACCTAACCGGCTGCCAACTCAAAATGAACAAACCTTCCTTCTTTCGTCTAACCTTTATAAGGCATTACAAATATAGGCCATCATAAAACATCCATATATAAAATTTTAAAATATACACAATAACAGCCATGTAAAATATGCAATAACGAGGATTTTCATTGGAGTTTCTTCCTGCTAAATAATGCAATTCACCACTCTAAGAGATACTACTAACAAAAATTCAGCCACCCTTGCAGTTACTTCCGGGTTAATGTCAGACAGATTAGAATATGATATTTTCATTGTGCCATGATGTTAGATTACCCAGAAAAGGAGATAGCATGTATTTGTGTAGCTGGTTATACAATGGACAGTAGGAAAGAATATGTTCTACAGTGTCGGGCATATTCAAAGAACATCCACAATGTCTATTGTTTCTGCGGGTGTTTAAATATCTGCCCTTGACAAAAGCTGAGGGGACAACGTTCAGTCAGGCTAACATAAAGGCCCTGCATTGGACTGGAATTATGAATTCTGAAATATAAGTTACCCTGTTATCTGTTGTATTTAAACCATAGAATTTAGGGGCACAAATTTTGTTTACAGCTGACTTGATGTTTTGTTTTTCAATGTCCCTTAATCTAGTATGAATACTGCGATAAATATATTGCTGACTTGAATTACACAAGAATTCCAAGTCAATACCAATAGATCTAATTTTGCTATGTAAGAGTTGGAACCATCTGTATTTATAAGAGTCCTTAAGTCAGAAAGCAGACACGAACAAAAATGGCAATGCAACCAGGATTTTATAGAGCTAGCCCACACCCAATATTCCACCGTGTGTATACCTAGTTCTGCACACATTATCTCATACTTGATTGAACTTGGGAGCCCCAGGATACGTGTCAAGAAACTAGAGTGTATCTTATCTAAATCACTATATGCTTGTATCCAAAAATCTGAATAGCAGCTGGCATAAATTGGTTACCTTTCTGAAAATAAAAGTGAGCTACTGCTGAGGAGGTAAACTTAGCCTTTTTTATAGCACTTGTGTGGTGGTTTGACCAACATGAATTGCTCTGGAATGAAATTCCGAGATATCTGTGCATCTTTACTTGCTGGATTTCTTGTCCTCTTATTTTCCATTTCTCTAATTTCTGAGAATTAGAGAAGACCAGAATCTTCTCATAATTTATTGAAAGTTTATTGGTTTCACAATAAGAAACCAGGGAGAGTAAAAGACTTTTCAGACCTATCCACGTCAGTGATAATAAGGCTGCATCATCCACATACATTAAAATTGGGACCGGGTTTGGATTGATTTTTGAGGTATGTGATTCTATTGTTTGAATGTGCACTGGAAGATCTGATAAAAATATATTGAAAGGAGGCAAGAATACACCCTTGTTTTACACCTTTCGTATTAGGGATGTCGGAAGAGAGGTGAACTTTGGCATTGAGTTTGATTTCACAGATGTTAAAGGAATATATAAATTATGTATTAAGGTCACCAAGCGTTGATCGATTCATAACTCTGCAAGCTTCTTCCACAATATCACATGATCGACTGAATCAAAAGTGCCACAAAAATCTATGAAAGCTACATAAATCTTGGATTGGTTTTGAAGTCTATATTTTTCAACAATGGTCTAAGATAGAGAAGCCTTTGCTCTTTCCCTGGTCAGTTTAGATTTTTCATCCAGGTAAGTAATTTAAGTAAAAGGTGCTTAGAATAGATTTTCCCTATCACAATGGACAGCTCCAGTACTAAGCCTGGGTGGCCATAGATGGTGTCCACTATTTTAGTTCCTCTAAAATGCATCTGTGGCCCCAACATATTAAAATGGTGGGCCAAGTAAAACTGGCAGAGCTTGCACCTGCACAAGATTTATTTGCTACTCACCTGCTGCTACCAAGCTGATGGAAGGGCCCAACCATAAGGATGAACAAAGCAGACATTATGTCAGGCCTGCATAAGCCACCCAGTGTGTGTTTACAGAATAACTCCCCAAATTTTACAGCAACTTGAATTATTCTATGAGTGTTTCAGATAGTCAGAGAGCCTTGAGTTTGATTAAATCCTCATAACATTTCACACCTTGCTTCTCCCTGGCCAGCAAATTAAGTAGACAGCAAGAGAAATATCAAAAGACTACACTAGGTCCACAAAGGATAGGAGAAAAGTGGAATCAGATCAGACAAGTGCATGCTAATTTACATCTGGCACAACATTTTAAATTTATTGTGCACATCATTTATTGTGCTTCTCAGGTGGGTGGGATAAACAGGACAGGTTATAGAAAACCCAGTAAAAGACATGTGAAAGTAGCTTTCTGAAAGTAGCTTTCAGAAAATGTATCTAAATTTCATATTAACTGAAGATTAATATAGTTCAATTAATAATAATATCGCTCTTGCTGGTCAGAACCTTGTGGAAAATGTTGCAAATAATATACACTAAAATTGGAAGTAATAATAATAATAATAATAATAATAATAATACCCCACCCATCTGGCTGCGTTTCCCCAGCTATTTTGGGCAGCTTCCAGCACATAAAAAAATAATAAAACATCAAACATTAAAAACTTTTCTACCTAGCTACTCAGACTCCTTGTCCTGGTATTTGCTGTAGAGCACTAGAATCACTGAAATGTTGACACCTTGGAGTGCTGACTATCAAAGATTACATGTATAAGTTTATATGGAACCTTCCTCTCTTGGGTACTGTTTGCAACCTGAGTTCATTTGGATACTTCACTGTGCATAAATGGTTTTCAACAGCTTAGAAAGTTTGTTCAAACAACTTTGAAGAACATGTTAGGATTTCAAACTCCTGTAGCTCATATTGATTTTCTTTAGCTTTGGCACATTTCTTGTTTATTTTTGATTTAAACTCCATCACTACCCCAACAGATAAAACAGTACCTTGGGGGAAATAATAGAAAAAAGCCTCAGATGTACAGTTGAGCCAATAAAATTAATCTATTAAGGCAGCACTCTTCAAGCTGTTCTAGATAAGAATAAAAAAGCCACAAGAAGCTTAACTATGGCCTTGTGGCATTAGATCATGTTTGTACAAATACAGTATGATCTGAAATACAATCCATCAAGACTGTAAAAATGTTTTGTAACTAAAAATGCAAGAAACACAATTTACACAACATTTTTAATACAGCAATCTGCAGTACACAATGGCTCACAATGTTTGTTTTGTAAGCAATTGAAAATAAAGCTATCAAGAAAGATACAGAAATTAAAAGTCAAAATCCTGTCACTATTGGATTTAGGGATCTTCTGTCACAAACTGCACTGGAGTGTGCCAAAAGGACTTCTAGTTAAACTTACTGCTGCATGACAGGACTATGCACCCAAAAACCCATATCCCCAACCACCAAGTTACTAAAACAAACCATATTTATGGAGCAAATAGCTTGAGGTAGTGATGATCAGCAAAGAGGGTGGCCTGCACCTGCCCTCTTAAATACACCAGGGGTAGGCAGGGAGAAGCCCCCATGTCCCTGCCCCAGTTGGCCTTGTGGGCAAGGCCTGCCCCCCAAATGAAGAGGAACATGGCTGAGGTGGGTGGCACCAGGTGACCATTACCTCCCCTGGCTGCGCAGGAAGATGACGGCCTCCCAGAACCAGCTGCAGATGCTCCATACGTGGCAAATGTTGTTTAGAAACTGATGAATTAATCTAGTTTGTGCCATAAAATTTACAAATAAATAGTTTGTAATAGGAATAATTTATGAATAGAATAGGAATGTTTATGTGATAGGAATAGTTTATGAAACAAGTAGGAACCCAATGTAGGAAAGTATTTATCCATCACTGGAAATATAATAAAAATTGTGCCCAGGTATTCTATGAAAGTATCTAGAACAACAACTGTGAATGGAAATCCAAAAATATGGGGTCAAAAATTATAAAAGGCTATTTTTTTCTTCCACAGCTCTTCCCAAAATATGAATATTGGAGAAAAAGATTGTGCAAATGATGCTCTGAATACAAGCATATCTATTCTGCATAATTTATTCCAAGCCTAGCATTTTTATTGCCTTTACACAGAATATTGGTGGCAAAAATAGAGAACTTATGTCAACCTGGGCATTACCAATGATTTTTGAATATTCTGCGGGGGGGGGGGGGATTTCACCTGCTTGCCATGTCTTATCTTTCTTATATATATATAAAAAATAATGTTGCTATGACTACCTTTTTATGTAGAAGACTTTAATGCTGGTGGATGAATAGGATTTGACTATTTTTTTTAATAGCAGTGTTTGGTTGGAGATATTGTGTTTGAGAAATCTGTTGTATTGTGAGAGGATAAAAATTGCATACAAGAGGAAGGATGTTTTTCTCACATTTAAAAAAAATTGTGTGTGCGTTTGTGTCAATGAATGTGTTGCTGTAAGAAATCATGAATTCAAAAACTTATTTCATGTCATATGGCTTAATTCTAAATAAGAGGCATGGATGTATGGAGTCAATCATGTTTGAAAATCATACTGGGGCCCTCTTACATAGACGCATGTGCAGAAAATAACTGAATTTTTTGGAGAGAGGAGAATGTCACAATTTCCTACTTAAGGACTTTACAAATCTTATTGCGATGAAAACAGCAAGTCTGAAAACTGCAGCCCTACCAAGTCAACATGTTACCAGCTGCCACTCCCTGCAACTATGCAAGAAGACACCTTAACAACATGGTGGTTAAAAGTAGTGTGTCTGTGCACATGCATGAACACACAGTGATTTATCTTTGATATTGTTAAACATAACAAGATCTACTATAATCCATGCCTACTGGACTGAATAAATATGGACATTACATGAGGAAAATTTTCTGTATGGTTGGCTATTGCAGCTACCCCTGTGGAAATTGACCACAAATACTATTTTATTGTTCTTGTTCCCTATCCACACCAAGCCCTTCCTTCTTTCTTTCATCCATGTAGTTTTCGATAATCAAGTAGAATAAAAATGGAAGAGTCTGGGCAGTAAGCATAAACTATTCCCACCCCCACCCACTACCGCCCCAGACCTAGGTATGGTATCATCTGAAAAAATAACAAGGAACAGCAGTGGGGGTGTAACTTGTCAATATACTTTTAGGAAAAAAATATTAGTTGCTGTCAAGAAAAGCCTGATCTCAAGTTAGCCATGAAATGGATAAGTTTAATGGAACAGCTATTTTCCTGTCAGCCAAAGGAAAATAGAATAAAGACAAGAATGCAGTGGCGTAGATAATCCCTGAAAATTTGAGCTAGAAGAAAGCTAATTTAAACACTGTAATTCCGTGTTTTAAACTACACGCTATATCAGTATCCGAAGTACAGTGGTGCCCCGCAAGACGAAAAACTCGCAAGACAAAAAACTCGCTAGACGAAAGAGTTTTCCGTTTTTTGAGGTGCTTCGCAAGACAAATTTCCCTATGGGCTTGCTTCGCAAGACGAAACGTCTTGCGAGTTCTTGCGAGTTTGTTTCCTTTTTCTTAAAGCCGCTAAGCCGTTAATAGCCGCTAAGCCGCTAATAGCCGTGCTTCACAAGACAAAAAAACCGCAAGACGAAGAGACTCGCGGAACGGATTAATTTCATCTTTCGAGGCACCACTGTACAAGTAAGTCTGAGTTTAGTGGACTCATTCCCAGGGAAGATTTATAAATGATAGAGAGGAGGGAGGAAAAAACAGGCACAATTGTAATGCCAGCCTATATAGTCCTACACATATAAGGTAAAGGGACCCAGTCGTGGCCGACTCTGGGGTTGCGACGCTCATCTCGCTTTATTGGCCAATGGAGCCGGTGTACAGCTTCTGGGTCATGTGGCCAGCATGACTAAGCCACTTCTGGCGAACCAGAGCAGCGCACGGAAACGCCGTTTACCTTCCCGCCGGAGCGGTACCTATTTATCTACTTGCACTTTGAGGTGCTTTTGAACTGCTAGGTTGGCAGGAGCAGGGACCGAGCAATGGGAGCTCACCCTGTCCTGGGGATTCGAACTGCCGACCTTCTGATCAGCAAGTCGTAGGCGCTGTGGTTTAACCCACAGCGCCACCCACATCCCCCTATACGTATCCACATATAGAAAAAGCCTGAGTCTACAATGGATAGGCTCACAGCAGCACTAACATCCCAGAAAATCTTGCTTCTCCCATAGTCACAGCTTTGGATTCAAGCAGAAAACAAGCATGGCTCTCACTATCTGGCCTCTGCCTGCTTCTAGCCCAGCTTTCACACACACCCTTTGGTTTTATCACTACATAGCCAGGTGAGAAAGGGGGCAACCCATTGTTTCCTTTGTTATACTAAGGATATGCCTAGGCCCATTAATTCCCAAGCCTCACAACATTATTATAAATGGGAACCAGGTAATGGCAGCAGAATTTTTTTTAAAAAACATCACTTACCCACCATTCTCATTTTAAAAACAAAGCAAGAATATAACCCCAATAAGTGCTTTTTTACGGGGGTACTCAAAGGTACACAGTATTGGCACTCCCCCCCTCCCCCCGCAAATGTCCCATGCAGTTCAATGGAGCTTACTCCCAGGCAAGGGAGTGTGATGCTGTAGAATCAGATATATTTTGCTTCTGCTACCTGCCTAAATTTCACATAGCGTTTACTGCATCCAAATCTCTTTACAACAGCCAGATCTCTTAAGGAAAATACATGTATATTTCTTTAAAATAAAGCTTTAAAAATATAAATGGGCATTATTTGTTTCTTCAAAGTCCCATGCTAGTGCCAAAAAAGAAAAGAAAATATAAGAGGCTGAATCAAGCCATAGTGTTTGATACTTATAGTTAATTTCCAATGACATTCTAATCTGGCAATGGCCATTTAAATGACTGGGGTTTGTGGTGGCAGAGAGACTGAATTAGTAGGGAAACCAAAGCCATCAAACCCAGGGTGGACATGTATTCTGTTTTACAGACATCAGTCCTCTGTTTGAAAGGCTGTCAGAGAAAGCGTGTTCTCCATAACAGAGAGCACGTGTTGCGGTTGGGGAAACAGGCCACCCTGCAGTGACTAGGCAAATTTGGTGAGGAACCCAAGCCTTTAAGTGGTTAACTTTGGGTTGCTGGGGAGTTTTGATTGTTGTCAATTTGGAGGAGGGGTCAGAGTCTTTAAATACAGGGGCCAGACGTAGGACGTCCTCTTGGCCATTTTGCACCGGATCACCCGCCCTCCCTCCCTTTTATAGGGTGGTTTTTTCATATCGCTTGACCTTGCTATGCCTGTCATGGGGTCGTTCGCCTTGGTGCGGGGGCCTGGTAGGAATTTTGCCATCTGGCTGATTGGCTGGTGCCATTTGGTTTTTGCCTACTGCGTAGCAAATCGTCACAACTTGTAAGGTTGGCGGTTAGGCATTGGTTAAATTGGTGCTTGGAGGGGTAAGTGCCTATCCCTCCAAATGATGCGAAGGGAATTCCGTTAAAGGAATCCAGGGGCTTGCCATTCTTTTCGTCCTTGTCCCCGGAGTCGGACTTGGGCCGTGCAAGCCCCACCGGAACATGAGGGTGAGAGGTGAGGGACTGTGGCCCAGCTCCATTTTCTCACCCAATACTTGTTTCCCACGCTGGCTTCCGATGGTGGCCGGAAGACCAGCTCTGTCCCTGAGGGCAAGGACAGATAGTCATAACCAATGCCTAAGCAACCACTCACATTTTTTGTATTTTAATAAAGTTGTGGCCAAAATTATGCCAAAAACCTTAAACAAAAAATCATGTGTGAAGTGTGAATTTTTTGGTGGGTGGCATTGTGGGACTCAACACGCAACAGCCTTCTATTTGAAGAGCTGTCTCGTCCAAGGCTGGTTTAAAGATAAATAACTCTAAGGGAGAGCAGGGGATGATGGTGGTATAAGTAGTGTATCAACAGTTAACACCTGGACAGCAAACTGAGCAGATACATAGGTCACCCAGCTACAGTATTCTACAATTATTTCTAAACTTCCAAATATACATATAAATCAATGTGTACAAATTTTATGCAACTCTGGGTCATCCTATGTTCTCTTTTTTGGATGCATTTTCTCTGTATTTTGTTTGTTTGTGATAAGTACAGTAGCCACCCTAAACAAAATGGACCTAAAGTCACTACTGATTTAATTTAAACTGTTAACCTGGAAACTTGGGCTCATACTCGACCAACATCATGCAAAATTGTGCAAATCAAATGTAAACAGTTAATCATCAAATAAAACTCCTATAATTAATTAACTGCAGTTTTAATTAGTCTAAATACAATACATCTGCATACACTGGTACCAGGACATTTTACCTTTATGTATCACTCACTCAATTTAGGACCAGTTTTTGTCTTCATTTATATTCTTCTTCTCAAAGCATCACATTTTCCATTTGTGTGCACTGAATTTCATCTCAAATCTTACTGCCAGAGTCACATAGTTCTTAACCCACAGTATTTTATTGTGTTTCTCACTAAAGTGTGTTGTTACTCTTGTCTCTGAACTCTGCCAAAATGTTTCCGTGGAGCTTCAATTATCTTGTATGTTGCCCAAAATTGGGGGAGGGGGGGAGAGAGAGCGAGAGAAAGCGCAACTGGGCATTAAATCTGTTGAACAGCCAAGAGCAGCCAGAATTTCTTGGAAGTAAGGTTTTCTATCATTCCTTATGTTAAAGTGCCCCATATTTCTAAGATGCAAGTACAACACACAAAACCCAACTCTAATACTTTTTATGTTTAACTTTTTTGACCTTGAAACTCTAACAGAAATCCCGACAAAGTGTTTTATTTAAAATGCTTGAGGGTCAGGCATCCTAAGCATGTTTGCTTTGAAGTAAATGCCATCTAAATCAATGCTACTTATTTCTAAGTAAATTAAGTTAGGATTAGGGTGTTAATTTAAGAAAATGTTGGGGAAAGTCTGGCCATAATACAGCATTTCAAATCCTATTGATTACAGTCCTTTTAATGAACAGGACTTTTTAAGTCCTTAATTTAGGTTGAGTCACACTCATTTATTCCTAGTTGACTCTCTCCCACACACCTTTTAATACACAGATAATTCCTAATTCTAAAATCAAGGGTGAATTTACCACAGAAGAACCAGAACACAAGGCTCTAATCTGTGGGAGAGGGGCTGTACTCAGAGTTTCTTGCCACAACTCATAAAAAATAATTCTGGTGCAATAGTAGTGAGGGCCATTTCACACCCACCTACACCCACACCAGAGTTGAAACCATTTCAGTGAAATATTATATACTGTGGGGATACACATGTGAATAACATGGTCACCTGAACAGGGATTTAAGGGGTATTTTTCATAGTCATCACCCTTTCCCCCAAGCTAGGGAATGCCCCATTGAAAATATATGAAAGTACAGCACTCAAAATAGACTCCCATGCTGAGTGGGGGGGGGGGGTGTATAGAGGAGCAGATTTATTATAGAAAATGTGTATTTTATCCTTCCACAGTAACTTGGCCTCCTATGCATCACCAAAAAAGACAAAAGATATATTTGTTATAACAAGTGTTCCCAGGTGTATGAATAGATTTCTGCCATAGGTGCCCATTTTGTATTTTTTGAAACTTCACACATGCTATTTTTTATTTATCTATTCATAAAATGTATTTCCATACCACCCTTTCATGGTGGTACACAGAATTGCTGGTACACAGCAATATAAAAACATTTTTAAAAAACCATTAAAAGCAGTACTGAACTACAGTGGTACCTCGTGTTAAGTACTTAATTCGTTCCGGAGGTCCGTTCTTAACCTGAAACTGTTCTTAACCTGAAGCACCACTTTAGCTAATGGGGCCTCCTGCTGCCGCTGCGCTACCAGAGCATGATTTCTGCTCTCATCCTGAAGCAAAATTCTTAACCGGAGGTACTATTTCTGGGTTAGCGGAGTTTGTAACCTGAAGCGTATGTAACCTGAAGCGTATGTAACCCGAGGTACCACTGTATCAGTGAAATGGCAGGCTATTCAATAAAACTTTTAACAACTACATAGGTGCAAACTCAACAAGGTAGGAGCAGGAATAAGTCCAGACACACTTAGGCACCAGAAATGTTCCAAGGGTCAAACCAACTTTGATTAGAAGAGCTTCAAGGTGCCCTCTAAGCACAGTTCAGGGATAAGCTCCTGGACTGAGGATTCCAGGATCAGCAGCTGCAAGGTGGGACTGCACAACAGCATGAAGTTTTTCTTACGTTAGGCCTCACCTACACATTGCACTTTTAAAAGCGGACTGGGAAAATCCAGCTACTCACACGCATGCCTGCCTCACTAAGGATTCTTGGCATGAAGCTAAGTGCTACTTCTTGCGGGCTTGGTCTGCTCCTGCCTCTTGACGCATGGCCATTGCCTCTGAGGCAAGGCATGGCTTTCCTCTCCCTGCCCCAACATCAATCCCCCCACTTCATCGCCCAGGGTGAGACAGGTGCAACAGAGGAGCTTGGCTGTGAGTCAAGGGCTTGAGCAGGAAGGCCTGTCCTCATCACAGTGATCTGGGAGGCTTATGATAAAATATTCAGCTAGATGAATGACAGTTGTGTGTGAAGACCCCCCAAACCACCCCCAAAATAAATGCACAATAGACATAGAATTTTAGTTTAAGGTTTTTGGCAATAATTTGGCCACAACTTTATTGAATTATAGCATGTGATTGGTTGCCTAGGCATTGGTTCCCAACTACCTGACCCTGCACGGTGGCAGGGCAGGACTGACAACTGGACTCCACTAGAGGTCAGTAAAACATACAGGCTCCAGTTCACCCCATAAGTTCCCATGGACTCTGGTGTGGCCCTAACCCCTGAAAGCGGATCAGACAAAAGCAAGGCGAGCCCCTGGATTCCTTTAATGGAATTCCCTAGCAGCAGCAATGGAGGGGCAGGACAGCCAACCACTTCCCCTCCGCAAAACATTGAACCAATGCCTAACCACCAACCTTACAAAGTTGTGGCAATTTGCTACACGGTAGGCAAAAACCAAATGGCGACAGCCAATCAGCCAAATGGCAAAATTTCTACTGGGCCCCTGCTCCAAAACAGACGACCCCCTAGACAGGCATAGCAAGGCCAAAGAACAGCCCTAAATATAGGGTGGGAGGGCAGGTGATGCACGTTGCAGGAAAGAGAAAACTCCCAGCGACATGAAGCTTAAATCGCCCCTCGGTGGCCAATAGGCCAAATTTCTGCCGCAGCAACCGAGGGGCAACTATTGGGGTGTTGTGGCTATCCAAACGGTCCCGCCCCAGAACAGGGAGGCAGTTTAGGTGATCTCACCGCAACACGTGCTCTCCATGAGGGAGGACACAATCTCTAGAAATAGGAGAAGATTCCTCTGTAAGGTAGGAAACAAGCCCACCCTATTGCACTGGTAAAAAAAAAAAATTCCTGTGGTGAGAATTTTAAAAATATTTTAACTTTTATATAATTTCAAGTATAATGTTCCGTTGTGCCCCCCCCCCTGCAATTGTATTATGCTGTTCCATCACTGCTAGTTCTTAGGCAGCAGGCTAAGACACTTATATCTACTCAGGCCATTGATGGTTAGGTTAGCTTCTACTGTGGTAGTTATTTCAGTGGGGTGAGGTAGAACTTGTCCTTTTTATTGTGTTGTTTGATTAGTATTTTAGATATTTTGTATTGTACAGTTTTCTGATTTTTAATTGGTTTTATCCATTTGGATTTTATTTTGTTAAGTCAGTTTGAGACTTTTTATATCAAATAGTATTGTGGGGGGAATTAATGGAGAACAAACCAAGGAAAGATGAGACTGCCAAGACTTCCATTTTGTAAATGTGATTTTTGTAAATGGATTCTGTATTTTTCTGAGCACTCACTTCTACATTGGTTTAAAGGGTGATGCCCATAAGGATCAGACAACAATAACTAAAATTTTGGGAATCACTCTTCGTTTTATAGAATTTATGAACTCCTTTAATTAAATATCCCCAAATGGTATACATTAATAATAAAATAATACAATCTTTAGTCCATAGACAATTGAAATTCCATACATTACAGTATACATTAGCATTATGCAACTGCAAGAGAGTTCTGAGGTTGGGAGAGCAGACCAGTTTTAAAACTGAAAAACGTTAGAAATTGAAAGTTTTCTCATAATAGGCCATAAAGAACAAAACACTGAGACCAAATACTTTGGATAGAAATAAAGGCCCAATCAGTGTGGAACACCAATACTCCAACTCAGTCCAAAACCTGATTTTTTTTTTTCTTCTTGATTTCAATGTTTAGCAATTTTATTTTAACAAAGTTCCCAGAATTTAATTATCCCACTAGAGAGAATATGAGTTTGTGTAGCCCCATTAATGGATGTAAATCAATCTACATTTACTTATTTGGCAAAGAGAAACATGGCTGCTATAGTCATTACTAGTTGGCAAATATATCCCACAAATTGCCTGGAAACTTTGTCAGACTGGGATAAACAAAAACATACCAGTTGCCAGTGGTTCAATTTAATGTTACTCGGTATGTGCACCACGTCCAACTTTTGCAGCAGTAAATTAAAAATGTAATTAAGTCAGACCATCAAAAACATAATCAACCAAACCTCATAGTACTTATTTTGTTTTTGTAGCACATATTTCAAACCAAGGGTTAAATTGCATCTGTGTACCCAAGACCCAAGTGTGGGATGTAATGCCTAAGCAGCATTTCCTGCAGGCAATTTGTCTAAGCGGAGTGTCCAGAAAAAAATTATTGCAAGGCAGTGATAGAAGCTCTCTATCAAATATCAGGCAGAACTGGCTATGAGACAAGCACATTTGTAATTTGCAGAAATATATCCTCAAACTCTAGGGATTCATCCATCCATCCAGACATATGCTTTTAATATCCGCAATTCTCCCGCTTCCTGCCCCCTAAGATTGTGATAGCAGCTTCTGTACTATAGTTTAAGTACCATTATGAGGGTAAAGGTAAAGGACCCCTGGATGGTTGAGTCCAGTTGGACTTGACTATGGGGTGTGGCACTCATCTCACGTCAGGCCGAGGGAGCCAGTGTTTGTCTGCTGACAACTTTCCAGGTCATGTGGCTAGCATGACTAAACCGCTTCTGGCACAATGGGACACTGTGACAAGTACCAGAGTGCATGGAAATGCTGTTTACCTTCCTGCTGCAGCAGTACCTATGTATCTACTTGTGCTGTTATGCTTTTGAAATGCTAGGTTGGCAGCAGCTGGGACAAAGCAACGGGAGCTCACCCCATCACATGAACTTGAACTGCCAGCCTTCCAATTAGCAAGCCCAAGAGGCTCAGCGGTTTAGACCACAGTGCCATCCACTCCCTTCTGTTATGTATCAGCAATGGTAAGAAAATGGTACAGTAAGGACTGAAGTGGTCACCACACAACTATAAAAACTTCCCCAACCAATTCAGTGATTTCCCCATCTTTTCCATATATGTCTATAGCTGAAGGTGTTTTTAAACAGAAATTTATGACGTAATATGGGGGTTATTCAAAATTACATGAACAGAGGATCAAAGCCTGTGGCCTTGTGAAAGACATCAAGGACATTTGTTGCAAAAATCAGGACTGCCAATACAAACTAGAGTCTATGTCAGCCAACTGCTCTCTGAATCCATTTCAGATGGAATAATACCACCCTCCTCATTTGAAAAAGTGAACATTATTTAATCTAGAAGATTGCCACTCACCTGAAAAGAATAATGTTGTTGCCAGTTGGACAGATAAGCAGCAAACTATGCTTGTTATGCCCTCATTCTGTACATCTGCTATTTCCTCATACTGGTACAATGATTGGCCAGATTTGTGAATGGAAGAGTGCAGCTGTTATAATAGGATACGGTTTCCCCATGTCAGATGGAGATCAAAGGAATGCTAAAGCAACCATGCACACATTTGCATGGAAGCATTGTCATTCACCCTAACCAATCCCAGAAGAGTTCCACCAGCAGTCCATCTACATTCCGTACTTGGATTATCTTATTACCACACGAGGACTCATTTCAGTAATGAAAACCAGCCTGTGGAGTTTGCTGAAACTACATACATCTCAGATACACTGCACTGAAGAAAATGACTTTTGAGCCAATGCCAATTCCACTCAGGAACCTTATAAATTTGAAAACTTTGGGGATCAATCCCTTACTTTGTAAGAGTTGTGGGTAAAAAGACATACCAAAGAAATTCACCCGTAATAATCTGGCATATCCAGCATGGGTCTTACTGAACTCTTGGACTACACCAAAAGCTCCCTGTTAATAAAATGTCCTCACAGCTCATTCCCTCCCAGTTACAATATACACAAGTGAATGATTTTAGCACTTGGGACAGGGTGATGATGAGTGAAGATCGATTATTATTTTTCATTTCATTTCTATACCGCCTTATATTTTAAAGAAAAAATATCAAAGTGGTTTACAACACATTAAAATATTGAATAAAATAATCTTGAATAAAATAAAATAAATTCAAGCTTCAAGGAAAATATTTCAGATCCTTCTCTAAGTAAACTGTCGCTTTCCCCATATTTATTTACCTACTTAATTTAATTGCTTGGCTTGTATTGTTGCGTGTCCATAAAGAAAAGTTTAACACCTATCCCAATGAGAAATTTATAGAAGAAATTATTGACTATTTTGTTTAAGACCCTCAGAGACTCAAGTTTTTGTTTAAAGAGTGTTTGACTTTGTATTATATTTTCCTTTATGGATAGACAAGCGTTAACAAAAGAAATTCTGTCTGGTTTCAGAACTTATGTCTGACATTCACCACAACCAAGGCAAATTCTAGGTAGTGAAATTCAGCCTTAGGGTTTTAAAATTTGGTTTGGAGTAGTATAGTTCAATGGGCAAACTAAAGCTGAGCAAACTGAGCCCGGCCTTGGCTGGGGAAGGCGGGGTATAAATAAAAATTATTATTATTATTATTATTATTATTATTATTATTATTATTAATGTATCTTTGAATAGAGTTCAATTGGTGGAGAGAAAAACTATTTACAAATAAAAACTTTCACTAAACTTCTCCTCAGGACTTAACAGCCAGTTGAGATCCTTAACTTTTAATTACAGTTTCTGTAAGCCTCTGTAGGTACTCTAGAAGGTTCTGTTTCTATTATTTACAGGGACCTCCTAACATGTGTTATGGGTTCTAATATGAGTTTGAAAGCAGTATGGGACACTGACAATGATACTGGTACAGCAGAAGATCAAACTTGACAAGCACTGTGGCAAAAGCATCCAATTAGAGTTAGATATTATATATTTCAGAACTAACTTGTAACAAATTGCTTCATTTGTCTGTTTAACAATAACAGGCACTAGAAAAACTCAGCTTTATTAAACAAATTATGTAACCTATATAGGCCTTTGGATTTTTTCCATTGTTCATATTGAGCGTATTTGATAGGGTATTGGGGTGGAATTCAGTATTGAGTTCCTACATTCATTCCGCCTCTGCAAGCATTGCAGCTTACCAACTGGAATAATCCCCTTCTCTGGCTCTTGTGTACTGTTTTATGGTTCTCCCCAAAAGGACAGAGCCCTGTCCTCTGCCTGCACCTCAAAGCAGAGCTGGTACATCACATGAGGCTGGGCACCATTGGCAGTAGCCTCCTTGCCCATTCTCCAGCAGCTGCCCAAGGAAGGAGACCGACAGCAGCTGTAGTAGGTTGGATATACCTAATTTACCTTCACTATGATGTGTGTGCATTGTTCTTCCCATTAGTAATGTGACTATTGTTTTTACCATTGACTTTATTCCTTTAGTAGTTCAATAAAAAAATTAAGGTTCTGGAACAGGTATAGAAATTTAGGCACAACGTTCACTTTTACTGCTCATATCTGCTCAAACCAAGTCCATTTGCATGCTTTGCATCTTTTAAATTGAATCAAATCTTTGGGGAGAAGAATACCAAGGTATTTAATGCAGCTATCAACATTCCTTTAATCAAACAATTATCATGGAAGTTGACATGCAGCTGGTTCCTGGAACATTTTTTTCAAAGCTTTCTCAGACAGTGCAGTGCAGGTGCCATGCTCTGAAGGTGTTCCTAGTAGCTTTACACTGATAAATAAGGAGACAAGCAAGCAACCTTCAGACAACCTCATAAGTAGGATCCATAATATGTTTCTTAAAAATTTTGTGTGATTTGTTTAGCTTTTTCGCTTTAAAAATTCACACAGAACCAGGATAGGATGAGAGAGGTCAGTTTTCTGGTGTATTCAGAAACAAGATATAAAAGATTTGGACCTGGTTGTTAATCGCTAAACAGAGGATCATGGTTTTGCTTTGTTGCAAGGGCTCATGGAAACTTTCCAGGATTAGACGTATGTATTCTTCAATTTTCACTACCAATGTCTATGTTTTCCTTCATGCCACAGCAATTGGCAGGTTATGGTGCTTATTTATGAATGCTCTGGCTGCTTGGCTGACTAGATAAATGTACTCTGACTGCCTACTAGATCCGTGTGTTTTCCTCTCTTATCCCTGGGCTTTGTCGTCTATGCATCCTGTTATCCTTCCTCATTCCCATTGTAAAGTGAACACTCAAGCTCTCCATCCATCTTGGCCTGAAGCTTGTGCACCTGGCCCTGTGGCTGCCTGCCCTACATTTCTATCTGCAGTCCAACTTTTTGGTTTCCCATCCTCAGGTCCTGCTGCAGTCTGCTTACTGACTACACCACAGCCAAAATCATTTCTCACAGATCTGCTGCATCCTCTAAAAGCTCTCTTTCGCTCTCTTTGCCTGCCAATATATCATCCTTCCTGTTGCTTTTCTCATCCTCTACATACTGTCACAAAGAGCTCTACAGGATCAGCCTTCTGATGCCACATTAATCATTTTTAGCTCCATGACTTCTTCCATGCTTCTCACTGTGCTTTCTTTTTTTAAAAAAATAATATTTATTCAAAGTTTAAAAGTTACAGAAAGCAAGAAAAAAGAAAAAAAAAGAAAAATACAAAATACAAAAAAATACACCAGCAACAAAAAAGAAAATACACTCACTTGAAAAAAAGAAAATAAAACCAGATTAAACCTTTACCTGACTTTCTTCCTTTACTTATTTCCTTGACTTCCCCACACCTCCCATTTTTGTATTCTAGTTCAAATCGTTATTTCTGCAAATCCTTCCAACCTTATTTTCATTTAAGTAATTTAATCTATTTTAGAAAACCACTTTTACTTTATCGAATCTTAACTCTCATCCAAACCTATATATCAATACTGTGCTTTCAACAATTGCGTCCTTAATGTTTATCAGGAAACATTTTACTTTTCCTGTAAACCTTCCACCCTGTATGTTGGGACTCTTAGAAATATGCACCTGTATTCAGACTATACTTAGTTTATTTTAGAGCTGCTTGCTCGTAACTAGCCAAATGCAGATTAGCATGCTTCTTTGTGAATCTTCCTTACTCCTGTCTGTTTTCTAGGCTACTTGGCTAATTTTGAATTTTGAGAGAATGGTGTGGGCACCAGTCACAAAATGGTTGCCATGGGTGTGTGGCACAACACAAAATTAGAGACAGTACAGTCATAGTGAAGTTTTTTCCAGAATTGTATTTCTGCACTGGAAAAGCTTTGATTTGTTGAACTTTTGCCTGCCATATAGCTGTTAAAGGGACAATAAATTACAATGTTAGGTCAGAGCGAAACAATACAAACTTAAAGCTTTTGCAGATGACCTAGTTTTGACCTTGCAGGAGCCAGAATCTAGTACGAAAAGAGTATTACAATTGATACAAGACTTTGGTCGGGTGGCGGGATTTAAATTAAATAAACAGAAAACTAAGGTACTGGGAAAAAATTTGGCAGATATAGAGTCAGAACGGTTTCAGAGAGAGACAGAACTAAACGTGGTTAAAAAAGTAAAGTACCTAGGGGTAAACATAACAGCAAAAAAACTGAGTCTATTCAAGGATAACTATGATAAATGTTGGTTAGAAATTAAGAGAGACTTAGACAGTTGGACAAGACTGAAACTTTCTTTGTTAGGCCGAATTGCTGCCATTAAGATGAATGTATTGCCAAAAATGTTGTTTTTGTTTCAAACATTACAGATTGTGGACAAGACGGAGTGCTTCCGGAAGTGGCAGAGAGATATATCTAAGTTTGTCTGGCAGGGCAAAAAGCCCCGAATTAAGTTTAAGATTTTAACTGATGCGAAAGAGAGAGGGGGCTTTGCCCTGCCAGATCTAAAGTTGTACTATGAGGCCGCAGCTTTCTGCTGGCTAAAAGATTGGCTGCTTCTCGAAGACACTGACGTATTGGATTTGGAAGGTTTCAACAACGCTTTTGGTTGGCATGCATACTTATGGTATGACAAGGTTAAAATCAATAAGGCCTTTAAGAACCATATTGTCAGAAAAGCAGTGTTTAATGTCTGGACAAAATATAAAGACTTATTGGAAAATAAAACTCCAAGGTGGCTTTCGCCTCTGGAAGCTAAGGCCCGAAAAAGACCCAATATGGAGGCTGGATGGCCGAAATATTGGGAAATACTAGAAAAAGATGGAGAAAATTGGAAACTGCAGAGTTTTGAGAAACTAAAGGACAAAGTGCGAGACTGGTTACACTACGCTCAGATTAATGAAGTTTTTAAAAATGACAAAAAGCTAGGGTTCCAGGTGGAGAAATCGAAATTGGAAACAGAATTGTTAGAACCTAAGACTAAGGTACTTTCAAAAATGTATAACTTGCTGTTAAAATGGAACACACAAGACGAAACGGTCAAATCGGCTATGATAAAGTGGGCATAGGACATTGGGTATAATATCATGTTTGATGACTGGGAAAGGTTGTGGACCATTGGGTTGAACTTCACTGCTTGTAATGCTTTGAAGGAAAATGTAATGAAAATGATATATAGATGGTACATGACCCCAGTCAAACTTGCAAAAATATACCACTTGTCTGATAACAAATGTTGGAAATGTAAAGAAAATGAAGGAACATTCTTTCACCTCTGGTGGACGTGTCCTAAAGTGAAGGCTTTCTGGGAAATGATATATAATGAGCTGAAAAAGGTATTTAAGTATACCTTTCTTAAGAAACCAGAGGCCTTCCTTCTGGGTATTGTTGGCCAGAGGGTGATAAAGAAGGATAGAACTTTTTTTTTGTATGCAACAACGGCAGCAAGGATACTCATCGCTAAATACTGGAAGACCCAAGATCTACCCACACTGGAGGAATGGCAGATGCAACTGATGGACTATATGGAACTGGCTGAGATGACCGGCAGAATTCGAGACCTGGGAGAAGAGAGGGTTGAAGAAGATTGGAAGAAATTCAAGATTTATCTGCAAAAATATTGTAATTTGATTGAATGTTAATAAGGATGCTAGATCATAAATAATTGAGCACCATTAAAATAGTTGGAATCAGGATGTTAAGGTGAGATTGAGGAAAACAAAAAATTATTTTATTTTAAGAAAATTACTAATTATATGTAAAACGAAGGGGACATAAGAATGCAAACAAGTTGATAAATTGCTGACAAAAATTTTATTATTGAGGTAAATGGGAGTGGGAGGTGTGAGGGAGTCCAAAGAAGCTTTGAAAATATGTTATAAAACATGTTAAATTGTCTTTTAATTTGGTATTTGTATGAAAAATCTCAATAAAATATTATTCAAAAAAAAAATAATTACAATGTTAACCCTAAATCAAAGCCCATTTGCCTGGATGCAAGCTCCATTAAACACAGTAAGACTTACATCTGAGCAAGTGATAGTGATTATGATTCTTTTTCTGGCCCTGACTTTCTTGTCGCTGCCTTACCTGCTGGTTCTGGACTTCTTAATTCTGAAATTGATCTGGCTTTAATTCTGAATATATATAGCCATAGCCATGAGGAATAAGACAAAGTATCTGGAAATTCCGGGAGTGGGGTGGAGCCATTCTTCTCATACATTCTAGTGCTGGCATCCCCAAACTTGGCCCTCCAGATGTTTTGGGACTACAGTTCCCATCATCCCTGACCACTGGTCCTGTTAGCTAGGGATGATGGGAGTTGTAGTCCCAAAACATCTGGCAGGCCGAGTTTGGCCATGCCTGCTCTAGTGGGACTAAATTCATTTCCGCAGAGCAGACTTTGGTAAATAAAATTCTGAATACTTGCTGTGCAGCAAGATGCACCCATGGGCTAAAGATATTTATAACAAGCAAAAGTTATAATGATGGGAAATAGTGAGTAGAATGTGACAAGAAGGGGAAAACAACATATTTCTTTTCCTTTTCCTCTCTTCCTATACATCCCAAGGACATTCCAATGCAGTTGTTTGCACGCAAGACAATTCTGTTAATAGTCAAGTAGGGACGGGAAAGCATCTCCCCATTGCCTCCAAAATCATTAATATTTTGCAAGCATTCCCTTCAAATATGCACAGAACCTCAAGGGCTTTGCAAGCACTTAAAATAAATGCTTGCAAAAACAACAACAACGCACCAGTGGCTCTCTTCCTTTTGCAAGTCGAGGGAAACCGTGGGAATAATACAACTTTACCTTTGTTAGAAAGGTGGGAGAAAACCACTGGCAGAGGAAACACACCTTACTGGCTGCACTTGGTGAAATTGTTGCCAGGGGTGGTATGCCCACCCACTGAAGAGGACCCTTGGAGCAGGGCAACCTCCTTTGCGAAGAAGTTTTTCGCCCATAGCAGATAATTTTCACAGTTTAGCCCTTCAATGCATTTCTCTGTGTACATGTTGCTTAGAAGTGTTGCACCTGAGAAAAATGCTACTGCATGTGTGTGGCAGAGAGATCATCCTGAAAAAAGACTCAGGGTTGTCGGTGGGTGGGTGCCTCCCAGCAAGTTTCGCATCATAAAATCATCTGGGACAAGTCAGACCTTTACAGGCTGATACCCTGTTCCCCCTTCATGATTATTATTATTGTTATTAATCTTTCTTTCTTTCTCTTATAATTTGCAGACATCTGAGTAGAACTGAGGAAGGGAGATCTGTCTGAGGTGGGCTGTGTTAAACTGAATTCTGCTTACAACACTTGAGCATTTTCTCTTCAGATTGCAACCCCATCCCTACAAAGTAGCCACCTGCAAAGTAGGCAATAGTATATTGTTAGAAGAAATAATTATGATAATCATGATATTAAATCAGAAACAGGAAACTGGGTAGCTGCTATAATTGAATTCAGCCCCCCCCTCTTTTTTTTTTAGTTTCCCATTCTGCAAAAATATCAACATAGCAGTGTAAGTCCACAAAAGTGTCCCTTTAATTATTAAAAAAATAAAACTTTCTTACACTAAGTATTAAGTATCACGCATTTAAAAGATGCAGGTGCCTTCACTTTAGTCTTTTCAGTGTCTGCTTAAAACATTAATGAGAGGTTTAAACAAATCTAGTGCATGTTTACTCAGAAGTGTGCATAATGGGATTTGCTTTCTAGTATGTGTTTGGTATAGCAGTTGCCAGCATAGTTCTGCATGTTTACTCAGACTTAATTCCTATAGCAGAGCTTTCCAAAAGTGTGTGTGTCGTGCCACGTTAGTGTGTCAGCTGCAGTGAGTAGGTGTGTTACACGAAAGCTCCTTGCACTCCAATGGGGCTAGAAAGGGGTTAGTTTAACCTCCGGTTTGCTAGTAAAACTGAATTACTGTGTTATGAAATTATGCATGTCTAAAACGTGTTTAGAAAGTTCTGTCCTATAGTATTCATTGGTGGTGTTTAACTAGTGGTGGTGATTCACCTATCCAGCTCCGTCAGCAAATCTGCAATTGCACAACATGGCTGTCCCCCCTCTCATCCCCCTGTGCAACCCCCTGAAATTTGGTTTATGGTGGTGGGGGATCAGGAGGGACCCCCTGAACAAAGTATGAAGGGAGAAGGTGGATCATTCTATGTGAAAAGCTGCAGTGCTTACACAGAACAACTGGAAGAGTATGGCACTGATTTCCAGTGTATTTAGAACTACAGCAAAGCACTCTGTTGTGTTCTCAGATGAGAATAAAGCTGAATTTACCCCATAATTGCAATATATGAGGTCCATTTCTTGTTATGCCTCTTGTCCTCTGCTTCCCTGCCCAATCAGCTTTGTTGAGCATAGGGAACTTCCTGGTGACTTGTTCACTGATCCTTCATCCTGGTTTGTTTACAGGGAGATTAGTCAGTATTGGAATGAATGCTGATTAAATAGCCAATTTGTTTGCCTGTGGCCTTATCTGATCAATTAACTATTTTATGGAAACCTTCACATACATATTCCTGGCCAAAAGAACAGCTTCTGAGTACAAGAAGCATTCAGGCCACAATCCTAACTCAATTTACTTGAGAGAAAGCCGAATTTAATTAAGTTGGGCTTACTTTTGAGTAGACATGGTTAGGCTAGTACTGTGGGTGGCTAAAGATACTATAATAATAGAACCTGAAGTTTGGCCAGTTTCCTTTGTAGGCATAGGAGACTAATGTGTATAGAGATTACTAGTTAAAATGACTTTCAAATAGCGCAGCATTTGTGTATGTTTCAGGGGGGAAACCTTACCAAAAATATGCCTGTAGAAAATAAATATGACAGTGTTTCAACAAGTATAGCCAATGATGAATTTTCATGGCTTAAACAATTATTAAAGTAAAAATTTATATTAAGAAGTTAGAGTCACTATTCTTGTAATATAGTGATTTCCAAAGATCTGATACTTTCAAATTAATTAGAGGAGCCCTAAGATGGATCATGCACTGAACCAACACTTGAATGAATTATGGGGTCCCAAGATCCAGCACACATCACTTTCCCCAAGAATACTACCCCATGTCCATGCCAATTTAACTGTACTTTACAAAGATTTTTGCAACTGAATTCTCATGCATTCCTTTAATAGCCTTGCCTTTTTGTAATTCCAAACCATCTGATAACCATTTTAATACCTCATAATTCAATGCAGCAGTGTAGCTTAAGCAAATTAAGGCCATTTCCTCCCATTTCTACTTCTGTGGCATAGCCTATACTTCTCTTTCAATGTGCCCTTAATCTTAACACATTTTGTATCACTCACTGGCAGCGTTTTAAATTTTCACTTTTTAAAAATTAAATGTTAAAAATCAATACTACTAAAAGTAGATGCACTCTCATTTAACATCTTCAAAAGCCTGACAGACATCTAGACCTCTTTTCAGAATCATATTAGAGAACAGTGGCTGATCTGATAGAATTTAATTATAGCATAAAAGACATAGGCCACAATCCAGAGAGCCCATTTACATGCTCTCAAGGGATTGTTCATGCAGAGCCAGGCTTTCTATAGCTCTCTTTTGGTGCATTAGGCATCAACACCTGTAACCAACTTGTGGGGAGTGGGAAAGGGAAGCTCTTTCAAAAATCTGCTATAAAATTTGTGTAAAAATTAAGAACATACCATTTTGTGTAAGAGGTTCTAGCATGCTACGATAATTGTGACTGAGATACAGTGAAAATACCAGTGTTACAAACTCAGTGAAATGATATTGCAAAGAATAAATGCTGCCGCTGTCTTAAATAGAATTGTGAAATATAATGCACTCATTAGTATATGTGGCTCTCACTGAGAAACACTTTGCTGAATTTATCAGTATGAGAACTTATTTCATGTCAGTGTCATGATCATTTGATGATATGCCACAAGGTAGTGACTGAATTGATATTATACTTTATATTTGAATAAGAATTAAGTGTTATTGCCATAACTATTTGAATGTGCAGAAAAAAATATGAACATCAAAATCTGAATTTACAAAATATTATCTCTGTCGTATACCAATTATTGCACTTTTCTTGTCAACCCTTCATCCAGTTCTCATAAATAAGTGCTGTAAGAAGATATCCAACATGCCTGACTAAATCAGGGTTTACTCCAGCATATGTTATTTATAGCCTAGAAAGAACTGTTTACAAAACAAGGCTCACATTATTATTTAATCTTACTAACCAGAATAATATCCCAAAGACAAATACAAGGCCCACATACTAGTATGTTAGATTTATGTTCTAATATCTAATAGATACAATATCATCACACACATACAACCCTTCTCATCCCTACAGCACTGATGCAGAGAAACCAATATCCATGTACAATTCTCCAAAGCACTTCCATCTACTGACTACAGTGTGTGAATTATAGCATGTATGAGTTTGGTTTAGGAGGAATGCTCAAAGGTGTGTGTGGTGTGTGTGTGGTGCATTTGAGTTCTTTACTTTAGAACTGAAGCTCAGATTATTCATATTTAAGCCAGTCCACTTAGATCAGTTTTACTTAGTTTAATACTAATGTTTGCTGTCTCCAAAGGGACTTTCATCCTTATAACAATATTAATTTCAGCCTTATAGTTCTGCTGTGCACACATAAAACAACTTTACAACATTATTGAAATCCTGACGTGTCAATGAATTACAACATACCTTGGTGTTTCAGAATGGCTTCTTTATCATACCTTTCTTTTTCTGCCTGAAGAATGTTAGCTTGCATAAGTAATTCTGAACACATGTACCTCAGACTACAGCTTTGGCAATATATTGGCCCTAACTTTAACCCATGCTCCCATTCCCTCTTGAAAACCATTCTCAGTTCCTGCTTCATTTGAATATTTCCCAAGGAGCTGCGGCTCCTATCTTTCAGTTTTGCAACTATTGGGTACAACCCAATCAATAGTATTAGAAAAACAGGTTTCCAATATTTTGCATAAATCTCAGCCATTGTTATGGATACAACATGTGCAAAATCTGCACATCAATCTACAAAACACGTAGTTCTACTTTTTATTGCTAACATAAAAGCAAAGGCCATTCTGTATCTATTGGTGGAGCGAGCATAGGCATAGTGTTGATACATAATCTAGTATTAGTTCCCAACCCTAATATGTCACAAAGATAAATTCTGAAAATATATTTTTTCAGGGGGAGCATTAACAAACAACAAGAAAACAACTACAAAATCAATTACAAAAATCCTCAAAGTTTAACTACTCAAATCTGTCTACTCCATATTTCAAGGTCTCCATTGTATTAACAGCATTCCCTGTCATCTAAACACTGTTGCTGTTTTTTAAACTATCAACAAAAAATACTGCCTACAAACTTAATGAGCACCACAGGCAGTTATTCATAAGATCCTAAGAAAGACAACATAGTAAAAGTGCCAACCTTTTTGTCTATCAAATGAGAAACAGGCTAGGTAGCCGGCCCTGGAGAACAATTTAAGCAGCAACACCTGGAACCACTCAATACTACATCTCCCATAGAATTTGGCAGTTCACCACTGAGTCAAAATAGATGCAGTAAAAAGATGAGAGGAGGAAAGAAAGGAGGAAGGTGAGAAACCAGGAAAATATAATAGTGGTCTAGGGATAGAAGAAGCAAGTGGATAAGACAGGAGGAAGCAGTAGTATATACAGTGGCTGGGAAAACCCAGCCAGATGGGTGGGGTATAAATAATAAATTAGTAGTAGTAGTAATAGTTGTATATACGGCCTAATGCATGAATATTGTGAGATAAGGGCTATATAATGGTAACAGTGACCTCATCTGACAAATCTCAAGTCTTCTGGCATCATTAGGACATCTGGGTAGAATCTACACACATAAAAATGCTGTGAAAATGTGTTGGGTTTTTTAAAAAAAGTTTTGAAAAAAGATAATTGAATTTGCCATAGCTCGCTGTTGCCATCTCGTGTCAATTTGTATATTGCACTTTACAACACACTGGCTATCAAAGTTTACCCACCAGATCCAATTATCAATCACTGCTGTAGGTTGTGATTGATGGATTCAGAGAAGAAAGCAGTGGCATAGGTTAAAGTTATGTGATTTTACAGTTGTGTGTTTTGCTGTACTGATTTTAACATTATTTCAATACCCAGAGGCAAAAGAAGACACCTTTAATAGTTGTTAAGAAAAGGCAACTTCAACAGATACAGTGATCATGCAAGCATATCAGTTTGTGAGAATTTTTTATTAGACAATTATATGTTTCTTTCAGCCTCCTCTTCTCTGCACTACCTGTGCCTAATCTTCCTTATGCATCAGGACCTTTTCCCAGTTCCAAACTTGTTCCAGAAGATTTATTCACAACCAAACTCGCAGCTTTTCCTCATCTCACATAAGATGGTCTGCAAGCTGTTTAGTTTCTTGAGCCATACCTCAACTTATTGACAACAATCAGTACCAAAATGAAATAAGTTTTTTTCATAATTCTTGTACAGATGAAGTTATGGTGGAATTATTTGGACATGGGTACCTGAAGTTTCACAACGTGATAAATCATAGGTTGTCCAGATCTTAAGATCAATCCTCAGTAGGAAGAAAATTCTCATGTGTAGACCTCATCAAATTAAGAGTTTGGTTGGTACAGCAACTGATTTCCCCTCTAATATCGCCATTCCCATATCTTTCTATATAGTACTAAAAAGAGTATGTGCAACATACCATTGATCCATTTGGCTTCTGGATTGTGAACTATAAATTCTTTTCTGAAGAGATCTTCTAAAGACAATCTGCTTTCTGATGAATTTGACAGTTCATCTAAAGAAAAAGAAAAGAAAATTGAAACAGCAAATCACACTTTTTTATATAGAAAACCCTGATTAGATTACCAAAGGCTTCACACAACCCCAGACCCATACTGAAAGCTGAATCCTTCCCATTCATGAAAAATACAGCAACAGTCAAGTAAAGGTAAAGGGACCCCTGACCATTAGGTCCAGTCGTGACCGACTCTGGGGTTGCTGCGTTCATCTCGCTTTATTGGCCGAGGGAGCCAGTGTACAGCTTCTGGGTCATGTGGCCAGCATGACTAAGCTGCTTAAGGCGAACCAGAGCAGCGCACGGAAACGCCGTTTACCTTCCCGCCGGAGCGGTTCCTATTTATCTACTTGCACTTTGACGTGCTTTTGAAATGCTAGTTTGGCAGGTATGTGGGAAAGCCCTCTGGTTGCTGGATGCAGCCAGCTACAGGGTCAAAGCCTGCAGGAAACGAGAGACAGTGTTCCCTCTTCCAGTTCTGCAACCATATCACCTGCTGCAGGTGATGCCGTGGTCCAGGGGACATTATTGCTTGCTTGAGCATCTTTCCTGACATTTTAAAGCCATAGACTACTAGGTAATTTGTAGAAGAGAAATTGCTATTTTTATTTTTATTTTATTCCTTGAAGCTATTTTTTCTCTCCATAAAGGCAGAATATATAGAGATATATGGTATTCAAAACACAGGTCACAGCATTTCACTGTAAGAGCTTAAGACAGACAAGTACAACCTTTTCTACAAGCTCATGCTTGTCTTTCCTGGCACCCACAGGGTGCCCCCCCCCCCTAAATTAGGGCTCAAAGAAACATTCTAGTGTGGTTCCTCTGGTTTGCAAATCAGCCCACAAGCCCTAAAAGGTTGGTGCCCAATGGAGTAAAAGAACGATTAGAAAGTTTGCTAAGTTTCTCTGTGAATATACAGAGGGGATAAAAACAGCTGAAACTGGCAAGTCCCAATTGAGATGATATACCATTTACCTTTACCATTATATTTAGACTTTTAGATGACAAGTTTACAAAGAAAGAATATATAGAGAAAGACAACCAAATTATAGTACAATATATAAAAAAATGTTGAACTCCTCACTGCATCTGCATTTACACTAATCCTACCTCCTTTGAAGCATACAACTCTTCATTTGAAAGCCTTAATTCCAGTCCAAATATAGCTTATGAATCCCCCAATAAACATGCAGTTTTGCCCCTTACATCCCATCTTCAACAGTATTAATACGCCTTCCACCATGCACTATCAATCGAATACTGAATGCTGCTGGAAAAGGTAGGAGGCCCCAATTTCCAAAGGATGTCATGAGGCAGTGGCCATGCTGATACCATGCACTATGCGGCCATTTGCCACCACACTGCTCATGTGCCTCCACTGCCTCTTCATTGATGCCCTCCAGTAAGGCTACTGGGTTCCCTCCTCCATTCAGCAGCGGTCAACAGCAGAAGCTAGTAGTCTACTGGGATTTCATAGAATCATGGAATCTTAAGAGTTGTAAGGGACCCAAGAGTCATCTAATCCAATCCCCTGCAATGCAGGAATCTCAATTAAAGCATCTAGTTCAACCCCCTGCAATGCAGGAATCTCAGCTAAAGCATCCATGACAGATGGCCATCCAACCTCTGCTTAAAAACCTCCAAGGAAGGAGAGTTCACCACCTCACATGGGAATCTGTTCCCCTGCCAAACAGCTCTTACCTGCCACCTGATCATTTTGGTCCCTAGGAAGCATTAATATTCACAATACATGTAATTAATGAGGTGTTTTCCCCCCTCTATGGCAACATTTTCTGATCTCCCTGTTTCTTTGCTATAATCATCTTCAAATCAGGATTCTGTAAATTTATTTGAAAATCACTAAATGTTAAATAAAACTGGCACTTTTTTGAAACCCTAAAAGAATCTCATGAAACCACTGAGAGTGGGGAAGAACCCTTTAAACCATTAGACAGATGTAGCAGCTTTGTTGAAGATTCTGAAAAGCTGGCTTTGTTGCATGTTTTTGAAAATATACTTTACCATATAACATTACTGAAGATGGTATTGAGAGCCACCCATTCTCTTGAAAAATGATGTATCTTTTTGTATGTAAGCTAGAAAATTCACATCACATCACTGTCCAATCTTTTATTTTTTGTACTAAATCTATGTTGCTACCTTTGTCTAACATTTCAATAAATGTTGTTCTGGCTTCAGAAATCTCACAAATTCACAATGCACAGTTTATACAATGCAACAAAAGTATTTCCCCTTCACACTGCAAAAACTTTCTGAATCTTGTAACCAGGGGAACTTTTCTTTTGATACCTTTGTGAATTCATATGCATGCTTTATATTTTTTGCCTCTTACTGGAGCATATTCCTTTCTCCTTAATGTTTATTCTCACATTTCACAATAGGCTATCCATTTTCCATCTCCATTCAAGATTATATTGAATTATTCATTGACAGTATGACACTTCCCAATTCCTTAACTGGCTGATAGATTTTTTTAATTTGAAGATATAAATACTGAGTATAGATTGCAAGCCAGAATAGAATTCTGAGCTGTTTAAAAGCTCCACCAGAATCCAAAATCATGATTGCAGAAAATTAAGCAGGAGATTTAGCTAATGTTGCCCAACAGGAAAGTGTTCATGTACTTCACTATGACTATGATCCAGTCCTTCCTCCACAGTTTATAACCCTCCTGTCACAGCCCATGAAACAATGGGCCCACATGGACTGTGTGTGCACTACAGTTATCCCTAATTTGCTAGACATCATTTCAGGGCCTGGAATATGGTAATGTAATCTGACATAAGCAATCGTGAAGACTGAGCATCAAACATACAACTAGAGTACTTGGAGTGTCCTCCTGCAATCTGTTTTATTATTCCTTCTTGCCGACTCCCAGACCTTAGCAGGCCTAGTGAACTACTTATATCCAGTAAATGCTGTATTGAGGCCCTCAAACTGGTGCTCCTCGGGATTTGATAAGACACAAGCTATGATAGTTATAGTTTTGATAATTATTTTGCTTTATGCCTAACAGTGCAATTGTTCTGCTGCTGTTTCTTCCATTCTTCATCCCATCACCGAAATTCTTTCAAATCTGTAAATCAGGGTTTGGGCTGTAAAGATGCCATTGATAAAGGTGTTGTCAGGGGCTCAGGAGCAGAGGCACAGGGAAGAGAGGAGATGGAGAGCGAAGGGGAAGAATCCGAGGGGAGCGTAGGAGAAGAGGACAGTGGACCGAGGGATTCCATGAGCCTCTCCAGCGAATCGGAAGATTCACAGAAGGGGGCGCCAGTGGCCAGGGGTAGGGGGTTCCCAAGGGGAACGCCCCAGGAGCAAGGGGGCAGCAGGGACTCCCAGAGCAGGAAGCTGGAAGGGACAGACATGACCCAGAGCAGTAGTTGGAAATCAGGACCAGCTTCCCCACCAGAGCAGAGTGGGGGGGAAGAGTCCCAAGGATCGGGGCCAGTGCATTCCCCACCAGGGAGAGAAAATGAGGCAGGGCTGACCACGCCTCCATCAGAAAGTCGGACAACGGAGGGGAGGTCAGATCCGGCCAGTATCCCGGAAGAGGGAAGCAGTGACCGAAGTAGTGTAACGGTTAGGAGAAAGGTCACTGGGTTGGCGCGAGAGGCAAGTTCAAATGTACAGGAGCGTGGGACAGCAGAGAATGAGGATTGGGAACCGGGTCCTAAAGCCCGCAGGAGGCAGGGGGAGGAGCTAAGCGACTCAGCGTCGGAAGAGTCCAGAAAGGGCAATGCCCCAGCGGGCAGGAGGACCCAGAAGAGGAGAGAGCAGCGGAAAAGGTGGAGCAGGGCTAGGATCTTAAACTGGTGTCAGAGGAGAGGAGACTCAGACGGGACTTCGCCGATCTAGGGTTTAAGATGTAGGGCTGCGCGCTGCGGCTTTGAAATGGAAATTGAACTTCAATAAAGACTTTTGTACATTACGACAGCCTAGCGTTGGTCCTCTGTGAGCTGGGACCTAGAGGCAGCTCTGACAGGTGTCCTCTATCAACAACACATTATAAGAAGTTGTGCTGGAGTGCCTCTGCCTAGCAGGTATTCAAGCTCAGTTTATTTTCCCTCATCTATCCCACCATTGTGTCCAGGCCTTAGTCCAGGTCCTGCACAACCTCTCCTGATTCAGATGTTATGGAGAAATAGAGCTGGATATCATCACTGTACTGATGGCACCTTGTCCCCAAACTCTTATTGATATCTCCAGCAGCTTCATGTAACTATTAAATAACATTAAAATAGTGCCCTGCAGCACCCCAGGCTGTGAAAAAGCACTCTCCCAATGCTAATCTCTGGACTTTGTTCTGTAGGTAGGACTAGAACCACTATAACTGATATATTTATAAAGAGACTTGGTTGTCCTCTATCAATCAAACAAGTTTCTGACCACACAACCCAAAGCCCATAGTTACTTGGCCAAACCAGACTAATTATCTGCATACCTCAGATGCAGATTCTTGTTTATAACTGGCCATAGCTGTCAAGTGTCCCTTATTTGAAGGGACAGTCCCTTATTCCAGCGCCATGTCCTGCTGCTGTCCCTTATTGATTGATGTCTCTTAAATGTCCCTTAAATGATGTCCCTTAAATTTCAAAGGAAGCAGCTCCTCTCCCTCCCTCCCTCCCTCCCTCCCTGCCGGCCAGGGAGGAGGGAGGCTCCAACTGTGTTGCTTGACTGTGTTGCTCACCCAATAAGAAGTCTAAGAACAACTGGGGGGGTGGAGCTTGAATGCCTTGTGTGCGGCTAGTTAATGCAAGCTGAGGGGGTTTTTGAATGCTGGATGCCATTTTGTTGCACGTGCTGCTGCAAACTTTGCAGTGCAAAGCCAGGTCGGGGAGCCATCTTAAGTTGAGGCTGCATAGGCCTTGTGGTGCATGTGATTCAGATTCTATTCAGTTGAACCTCTGGTTACAAAGTTGGTTGGACAGTGTTCTCGAAGCTACCGGCATGAGTTTGACCAGACTGCAGGAGGACAGGAAGACTGGAGTGCCTAGAACAGGTGAGGCTTCAGGTCCCTTATTTTGGCTGCTGGTCCCTTATTTTCAAGGCTGCTGATCCCTTATTTTCAAATCTGTAAGTTGACAGCTATGTAACTGGCCCAGTTGTATGTGTTCTGTGTACTGCTGCAAAATAACCTATTTTGATTGGTTGGGTCCAGAAAGTTGAGTATGCTTCTTTGCATGAGGGATTGGTGCCTATCACCTTAAAGGAGGTAGTGGCACAACAACAACTGAAAAAGCCAGTCCTGGATCCAATTCATTGTAACAACTATCACTCAGTCACAAATACTTTCTTTCTAGGGAAGTGATTGACAAGGTCAAGGTGGAACAAATGCAGACATTTCTGTAGACTGATTATTTGGGTGCCAGTCTAGTTTCAGTTTGGTTTGGGACCAAATTAGCCTTATAGTGAGACTGGCAGGCAGAGTAGAACCCTGCTCCTTCTGCTCTTCTAAAATTTTGTTCAAAAACAAGCTCCCATAACTTTTGCTTGGATATCAGAACTCTAGCTGCTCATTGCTACATAACTATATCTGAAGAGTGTGTGTGTGTGAGCTGGGGAGACAGCTTCAGAATATTCTCCTTGACTTTACAATAATACTAATGCCAACACTTAGGTTAAGATGAAGTGTGCTTTATATGTTTGTTGGTCACCAGATTCCAGGGTAGGGTTTGGGGTGGCACACCTCACTGGAGACCACCTCTGGGTGTCTCTAGTCAGGTGTGCTGCTCAAGCACAAAGATTGGCTGCTCCTGCTCTATGCAGTGCAGCTGGCTTTTTGAACTCCTCCCATCCCTTTATTCCATGGTTGCCCTGGTGAGGACGTTCCAAGGACCTTGCTATTCAGGGCCAGTGAGGAATTTGCCTGCAGATAAACTGGGCCTGTCTGGGGTTTTGTCTACTTCATAGCAACTACCAGAACTTTCTGGCAGAGAAGACATTGGAATTGGATCCCTGGGCTAGCTGGAAGGGACAGACATGACTCTACCTCCCCTACACAACCCATGTTTTGGGGTACCCCCAGCAAAGGGGTGCTCTGTCCAGAACACCAGATGGAGGTGGACAGGCTGCAGACTCCCACACACAGAGACCTAATGGCTTCTCATAGCACTGTCTTGATTTGATGTGCATCATAGGGTGGTCCATAATTTAAGATTGATCCCAACATAACTACCAACCAGTGGACCAGGTTGACTGATTTGGGATGCAAGCCCAATGCCTAGAGACAAGACCTTCTGACATCTGTAATAAATAAAGTTGATTTCAAGTGGTTTGTCCTGTCTATTACTAATTCTATCAACAGCCTTGACTCCTGCAAGCTCAGTGTTCTTGGGCCCACAAAACAAATACAATACATCTGGTTCAATAATAGGGTAAGTACATGATGAATAAATCCTACCTGGTGTTAAAAGAATTACAGACATTGTGATGAGTGAACATACGACTAGGATCACCAGCAGTGCAATTGCTATTCCCTTCCAGTTCCTCTGTGGTGGGCTGTTGCTTCCAAGTTCCTGGAGGGAGGGAGAAAAAACAGTATTTCATAATTCACACCAAACAGTATGATATTCAGTTATCAGAGCTCCTTTCTCATGAGTTCATTTAATTATTTATAGATGTGTAATTCATTCTAAATAACAAATAAATCTCACCTACCCACCAACCCCAGACATGCACACCAAAACAATAATCAAATTAAGGGTATAAGAGTGCTGTCAAAATGTGAATAGAGATCTAATGTACTGAAGATAAACTTCAGGACAACATGAACTAGCATTTCACCAGATAATTGGGGAAATAAAATACAGCAATTTACTATAATTCCACCTGAAGTGGTGTAGGCCATAATGGTTTAAATACACATGGCTTTTAATGTGCAGTGCTAAATGTCCTATTCAGAACCAAATAAACATTTGTTGCCTGAGGTTCTGGTCATTCCATTTTAAATTGAACATCATTTATTTATATCATGATATGTTTTATATGCTGCTCTTGTATTACTCATAAAAATCAACATTATTATGTAGTAGCAATGAAGAAATTCTAGAACTCCAAGGATATAGTTTCCTCTAGGATTTGTGTGTGCCCCAACTCCTACACACACTAGACAATAGAGACCTAAATAAAATCCTGCAATAAAATAAATTCTCTCTGCCCATCTTAAAAAAGACAGCAAGAGAAGAATAAGAAAGTTTGTGCTAGATTTTATATTGTTATATCACTTTAACATGCTATGAAAACAAAGAGCTAACACAAATTTTGTTACATTCTTATAGACCAAACAACCAATTAACCAATTAAAATTATCATCTGTGCTATGATACAGAGCTAGCATTATCAGGAGGCAGACTTGCTAAGGACGGGGGAAAGTTGCAAATTCTGTTGGAGCCCTAAAAGTTTGATATGGAGCTTGCTAGTGGTTTTCAGACTTACAGGCGCTACAGGGACTGCTTGGTTAAAAGTAGCATGTAAAAGTTTAAAGTTCTTCATACTTCAGGGCAGAGGCATAGCTAGGTTATCTTGCGCCCTGGCAGAACGGTCCAGATTGCACCCCCTAGCCTTGGACAAATTAGCTTTTCTTTCCATCTCTCCCCCAACCTCTACCCATTCAATTCACCCTCTATTTAAAACCTTTTCTCATGAGGCAATAATCAGTATTTTTATAGACATATTTATGGACGTATTTTTAAGCTGATTTTGCCCCCCCCCCCGCCTGTCCCCCTAGGTGAGGCCCACCTCACCACCCCCTAGCTACAGCCCTGCTTCAGGGGTCCTTGCACAATGACAGAGTCTCCTGGGGTATACTGCACCACTTCTAACCCTACTAAATAGTAGATAAACTACTGACTAAATGTGGAAATCCAAATTTTGTTATTGGGCCCAAGTGTGTGTGCATGCGTGTGTGCATGCACACACACACACACACACACACACAATAAAACAACATCAGTGTAACTAAATGTCACTGGTGCCAGCAGCCTGTGGAGACATTCAAATTATGTTAGATATTCTAGCATGTCACACTAAATTGCACTCACACTAGTGGGCATGATGTGACACAAAAAAGAATACCATTGGATGCTGCTACTCCCCCACCCATTCTGCACATGCATGCTTCGGTTCCACTATAATTCATGCATGAAAATGGCAAGAGAGAACAGTATGCTAGTATAATAATCCAAGATTTCATCACTTTATTCCTGTGATTTTCTAGGTTAATGTAGTTGAAAGCAGTTTTTTTCTGCAAGCAATTAATTATATTGTCTATTATTATTATTATTATTATTATTATTATTATTATTGATATACCACCTTTCATCCGAAGATCACAGGGTGGTTTATAACATAAAAGCACAAAATACCACCTGCTGCCCGCCAACACGTTTAAAAGGCCATAAATTGTTTAATCAGCTAAAGATCTGATTGAAGTGGAAAGTTTTTACCTGGTGCCTAAACATATGTAATAAAGGTGCCAGGAGAGTCTCCCTGTGGAGAGCATTCCACAAATGGGAAGCCACCACAGAAAAGACCAATTTTCATGTTGCCACTCTCTAGACATCTCACGGAGGAGGCACACAAAGAAAGACCTCATGATGATTGCAGGGTTCATAGAAGGAGACGCGGTCCTTGAGTATTACAATCCGGAGTCATTTCAGGCTTTATAGGTCAAAACCAGCACTTTGAATTGGACTCAGCAACTAATTGGCACCCTACTACAGTTGGACCAGGATTGGTTTAAATGCTCAATTCATCATGCCCCAATAAGCAACTTAGCTGCTGAATTCTGCAAGCTTGAAAATTAATATACTGCATATTCCAACTCTATACAATACTTTCTCTTATATGTCATTAACAAACCATTGCTATAGAAAATATGTAAATTTATGTTTAAATTAGTTATTGGTCATGATTACAAGCAGTATATTAAATGCACCAAAACTGCAATTCTGAACATGTTTATGTATATCCAATTCCTTTATAGAACTTACACAGCATAATAATGCATCATTCATATCATTACAAACTATATACTGAAAAATCTGATCACACAATTCACCCATTATGGAAAGTATGGCCATTATTGTCTTTGCTAATTAAGTCCCAATCCTAAAAATGTGGTACCCCATTGCTTTTATTCAGGTTCAACATGAATTAATAATGTAGTAGGACTAATGCTTTCAAAAATATTTATGCTACAATTCTGAATCACCAGAATCAGAAAACAGATACAGAGTTACCACTAATGCTAACATTTCAGTATCCCTGACTGTTGTGCTATCACCATTCCCACATCCTGGCCATTACTCAACCCTTTTTATCATGCTTAAAGGAGAAGAGCACCTATCTAAAAGCTGGTACTGATTTGTCGATCTTGCATTGATATAGAGCTGCCTTAGAGCAATGGCCTTGCAGATTCCCAGACCTATAAATACCACCTTAAAACCTCCCTTGGAGTTCTCTATTCAGTATTGACAAATGCAGACATAAACAGGTGATGAAAAAGATGACTGTAAAGACATCATTGGGATGGATTTAAAGTTTGATTTGGTGTACGGAGTTTAGAAAGGTGGTGAAGGGGGAGCTTGCCTGTTCTACAAAGAAGTGTATGAAAGTTACCAAGCCAGAGAAGTAATGACAGACACTGTATTGACAGATCTTGTTACATGTGTTTAAAAACGCAAAGACACTGCCTTTCACTTTGTAAAATTGAGGCCATTACTGTGAAACTGTAGGGTGTTCAGATGACACCCCCGCAACACATCAAAGCAGTGCCTGAAGAATGGGGTTGCATAGGCTAACCTTCCCCACACTGCCAATGTGACCTGGGACTAGATTGGTAAAGAAAAAGTGTTTTGTAAGTGTTGTATATGTGATATAACACTGACACCAGATGGCACTTTCCCTACCAGATTTCCCTGTATGAGTTTACAACATGTTTAACTGAATCGCTTCTTTGATGCGTCTACATCCAGCCCTGCAGTCATGTCCTCTATCAATAGTGAGAAGCGTCAATCTCAAGTGTGGGTGGACAGAAGATCATGCTATTCAACACAAATATCTTTCAATCAGGCCCATTTTATTTTGGTAAATTATATACTATTTGTAACCAATATAGAAGAAAAGAAAAATCTGAAACAAAATAATTTTCCCAACTTTGCAAAGGACTAATTGAAATTTATGTGTTTTTACATCTGCAACTCAGTGAATCTCTTCACTGCTTCAAATTTTGAAGTTCATTAAATGTATTTGTTTTTCTTGTGTGTGTATTCTACTGTTTGTTGTTCAGTTTGGAACTATGAATTCTGTTAATATTGCTTGTTGCTGCATTACTCTCCCGACTGTTAGGGCAAGGAGAACAAATTTTTAAGTACGATTTCATAAAGAAGAGTTTTCAACTACTCATTTTTAATGTCTCTGACTATTTTATTTGCTACGGAGATACTTAAATAACCATATTTTGATGTGATTTTTAAATAATATATATAAACTGTCTTCTTGTTCTTTTGATTCTTGGCCTAATTTTCTTTTATTTATTAAATGATTTCTGTATTGTTTTGTGTATGTATGCATTGTGCATAGAATGCATACCAATAAACCCATGGAATCTTATTTTCTTTGTACACACAAAACTTAAAGCTGGAGACAGGCATAGAAAGATGGGCTGTCCTTGCTCTGGCAGCTACTTGCCGATGCAGCGGCTGCTAGCACAGTATCAAAACCTATTCTCTGGTTTCTCAAAAAATATGTTGCACAACACAAAATGAACTTTAGTCATGACCATGGATACGCTGAGCATGACTTTGTTGGATACAACCCAGTATCTCTCCCAAGAAGCATGCCACTAACAGAAACCAATAAGGTTATTTTTTACCTTCCATTAATCTGAACGGTAAAACACATTAAATAATCTGCAAAGAAAAATACTGAACTTGAGGTATCCTAAAATTGTTGTAATTGTATAACTCAATGTCAATATAGATGTCAAATGCTTTTAGATGAAAGTATCACTCCAAAGTGGTTCCTCCCTCCTTTAGCCTATTCTCATGTCAAACAAGCTCTCACATTTAAAAATCACACATAAGGAGTTTTGTAAAGACCATTTTACTGTATCGGTGTTACACTCAAATGTTGACAAGTCTGTCTCAAAATTATTGTGTTATTTCGCTGGGTTTTAAAAAATAATTATATTTCTAATAAAAATGTTTCTTTGCTCATGGCTTCCTTTCTGTAATGTTTACTCCAGGAATAGTAATGTCCAGTCACCAGACACTGACTATTAAGACTCAAGAAGGCTGGATTCCACTGAGCAAACTTGAAGAAAAAGTGTCTTTTGTCCATTAGAAGAATATGCTTCTTGGGACAGATTGGCAGTAAAGCTATCTGCTGGCATGAAAACTTTCATAGTAGTAAAGTACAAGTGCATTTAAAGGTTAAACACATTGACCCAAAGGAAGAGAATATTTCTTTCCTTTTCTCCTGAGTCCATGATGAAGGAAAACATCTTGTAAAATTGACTTTTTGGAAGAAACTTTTTCAATCGAGGTGGCTGACCTTTTGTGGTCTAAGGGCTACATTCACCCTTAGACAACCTTCTGTAGGCCACATGGCAGAGAAGGATGTGACCACCCCACACTCTTACATGTACCAGATGTGCACACAACATATATTTGGGAGGAAGTTTTCTTGCTAAACCATTACAAATATCTCACTGATCTGCAGAAACAACTATTGCTTATACTTGGTAACACAATAATATATGAGGTAATTTTAGACACAAGCTTTCTAAAATAACAATAAGTAAATTGATAATTAAATCACTTCTCACAAACTAGCAAACTTCAGTGACAGACACATTTTATTAATTTCCTTCATTTTTAAGTCATGACCAATTGTATGATAATAACTTACTACAAACAAAAAAGTGATTATTGTTGTCCAGAAATAGGTTTATCATATGCAAGTCAGAATACTTAATGTCAGAGTATTTCACTGAACAAAGATCTTATGCCAAAATCCTCAAACCTAGTGGGTTGCCTCAGAGCAAAAAGCAAATGTCCGCAATTCATTTCGAAATCATGCTTTTGTATTAGGCCGGGGCACCAGGTAGGGGCTGAAGGACCTTGCTCCCTCAAAATTTTCAAGGAGGAGGATAGGTTCCTTCAATATCCCATGGCAATGTGCACACACTTTGCATTTATACCACACAACATGCTCACGTCACTTGCACACACCACTTGACATGCCCATGTCATGCACGCAAGCTGCAAGGCATGTATGCAACACAAGTGTGCGCGTGTGGTGTGAGCATGTTAAGTGGTGCCAGCCCCCTCAAACACAGGGAGCAAGCGGCTGGGCCTGTATTAGGCAATTAGCAGTTTTCATGGAAAATAAGAAAAGAGGTGTTTGCTACTTCTTATCTCTTTTCTATCAAAATTAATGTACATATTTTAATCTCCTTCCAGTTCTGAAACGGAAGCACTTAGTCAAGCTGTACAGTTTGGGGAGGGTGAATAATGGTAACCTAATTCAATTAAGAGCATATTTCAGGTTGTATGTCTGTAGAAAGGTTTTATCCTTTTATTTTATTGTATTGAATGTGCTTTTTGCTCAGGATTGCAGCCTTAGAAAGCTAATAATATGCATCTTCCTGGCATTACCGTAAGTTATTATTATTCTTTATATATGCCACATTTATATATGATGGCCAATGTATAACCATATGAGAAGCAGATTAAGGGCCCCCTTGATTTTCTGTTAGAGCAGAGGGATGCATTTCCAGCATAAGAAACCTATTTGAGTAGATATACTTCACACCCCACACAATTGCTAGACTAACAATGTGAAGTAAGTTGAAATTTTCACACAACTATGTGTGCTTAATGGTTAGTGACTGACTGGATCGTCCCCTGTGTGTGGTTTTGCAAGTGCTTCTGACATGGTCTAGTATAGGTAAATTGGAATAAATCTGAATTGATTTTGTATCAAGTAATGTATTGTATGTCTGAATGATGGTTAAAAATACATTTAGTGAATATATGAGATAATTATTGTTTATTCAATGACTGAAGACAAAGACCATAGCTAAGTGCCAAACTGGTGGAGAGAACCACAGAGAATTTGGAAACATCTGCTGTAGGACAGAAAGCCAAAAATCCAGACAATTGTCAGATTAAAACAGAGTATTTATTTAAAGGTAGATTTGGGAAACATTCTCATATTTCTTGTTTGGATCAAACCATTAACAAGGTATTTCAGGTTAGTTCAGAGACTCACAAAGCTTCTAAGACAATCAGTGGTCTCAGCAGAATGAAAAATGTACAACGGTTTTTTTTATTTTTGAGAGTAATGAAACCAAGCTGATTTAGGAAATACCGAGAGCTCAGTAAACAAATTGGGGGGGGGGGGAGAAGTGAAGGAATCTTTCATTTTGATTAATTGATCTAGTTTTCAATCTTAGTGAATTATTTTCCTAGGGCAGTCCACTCCCAATCAGTTGCAGGAGGAATTAAAAAAATTAAACTGTACAAGGGGAAGGGCATAGGATAGGTTCACCACCACCAGTAATGCTTGGGGTAACAAGGTCCTTGCTAGGAGACTGACATTTTCCCCACCACAGTATTTCCTGCAGATCCTTGGTCTTCTCCACTCCGGACTACCAGCCTTCCTCTTTGCAAGCCAACTGAGAGATGTCTCTGGCTTAGGAAAAATCTGTATCCCCATAGGTGGCAGAAATCCAGCCCCACCAATGACGTGGGACATAGTGTCCTTACTAGGGGAGGAGCTACATTTCTGCCATCACAAACTTTCTTGGGAAGTTTCCTGTCTCCCCCCACCCCCAGAACCACCATTGCCCTCTCTGATTGTATCAACGAATTTGGCAGGCTTCCTTCCAGTGGAAGGGGTAGCTATGCTTGTAAATTTTCTGTCAATTCTAGCTGAAAATGTGTACGTTATAGATGTAAATTCAAATTACGATTTATATACATTTAAAAGCGCCCTGCATTAGCATGCCTGGATGTATTTATTTATACATCCAGGGGCTGCCCTGGCTGTAAATTTCATCTACTTCTATGAAAAGGAACCTTAAAGCCATTCTAAAGGGGTGTGAAAAATATTTTGGGGGCAAACTTCAGATCTAGAAAGGTGTGGCTTTCTGATAGGTGAGTTTTTTGTTTAATTGCTGGACCTAAAGTTTCCCTCTTTAGTCTACAACTTAAAGGAAGAATAAATTGCACCGGTGCACACCCAGTCCTAATTACACAACAAGTGGTCACCCAAAATTACTCTTTTTTAAAAAAAGGTAACACAGAAGTACTTTTTAGGTAGTTCTGAACTGTATGCAGAGTAGACCCATTGAAATTGATGGACTAAACTATTTTAAGTCCATTGATTTAAATGAGTCTACTCTCCGAATATTACTTGTGTTGTGTATAACCCATTAGTCTTGCTACTGAAAACAACTCTTTTGTAAATTTACACAAAAATTAACTATGGTACTTCCAAAAAGGTAAAATGCTGTGGTTTCAATTCTAGCTGTTTTATTTATCATAGTTCCATACCGTATTTCATAACAGATAGTCTGAAAGTACTTACAGATACAATATGTAACTTACTGGGGAAGGTAGAAGAAGCCAAGACATTAAACCAAGCAGTTTTAGGTACATCTGTTGTATAATTATTTTTCATATATAAATATCCTTTGTAATAAATTAACCTTCTATGAAATCAAGGGAATTGCACCAATATAAAATGTTTTTAATGTACTTCATTGTTCTAAATATATTAGTAACAGCCAGGAATGCTGAATGACTCAGCTAATATTTGTATGAACTCCTGACCTTCATCTTTTTAATTAATCATCAGCTCCCTAAAGCTATTTGCAGGTTACCTAGATTCATGCCAAAGACCATCTCTCTTCATCTGCAGTTCCCATTTCTATTAATACTGCATATGCTTAACATAGCAAGTCTTTCTGAAATTCCTAAAAATAATGAATAGTAAGCCATTTTCGCACCAAAATGGTAATTAGTCACAAACTGGCAGTGAATGCATTTAGACTATTTCACAGTCTCTCGCCTCTCTAGGTGCCAGCAAGAATATAATATTGTGTCCAAATACCACATCTATCACATTTCTTTTTACTTTTATCCCTATATTATTTTCTTTTTGGAGCAATTCATACTACCATAAGCTACCAATTCCCTATTGAATAATTTCTCTGAATAATGCAATAAGCAAGAACTTCAGCGTGTAAACATTTTATCAGCTTTTTTTGGACAACAAGTCTACTCTGCAAATCACCAGACTAGAACTTTGGACAGTTATAAAATCACCTGTTGGGGCAAGAGCTTGGACAGAACATTCAAACTACCAGATACATAAAAACTCAAAAAGTATCTGCACTTACTGAACACAATAATAAAAGGGAGGAATTGTGCATTTGATATTGCAATAATTGGCTTGCTAATTTTGGTGTCAATCCAGGCCCCCATTTCAGCACACCATGTGTGGGGATGGAGGAGTTGGATGAGGCAGAGGTCTGAGTGAAAAAAATCTTCACCAGCCTCTGCCCATGGAGCTTCCTATTATACACACTCTCTCCATCTCCATTGTGCCCATAAGTAATGAATGCCAAGCAGTAAAAAGAACCCCAGCCACCATCGATAAATTTGTCCCTGTAGATAAACTTGCACCCCCCCAAAAAAAATATCATAGGACAAAATGCTTTGTTCCATCAATTTTCAGCCCATTCTTTATGCCAATCAATAAATGTGTTTATTTGAACCCTTAATATTTCATATTCCAATACAGACTATAAAAAAGGGAAATTCTATAATAAAAGTAATATAATAAAATATTGCCATCATGTGTTATGCCCAGAAGCAGATGTGTAGTGTGGACGGGAAATATGAGACTGCACACAATATTTGTCAGACCACTAAAGGTAAAGGGACCCCTGACCATTAGGTCCAGTCGTGACTGACTCTGGGGTTGCGGCACTCATCTCGCTTTATTGGCCGAGGGAGCCAGCGTACAGCTTCTGGGTCATGTGGCCAGCATGGCAAAGCAGCTTCTGGCGAACCAGAGCAGCGCACGGAAACAGTGTTTACCTTCCTGCCAGACTGGTACCTATTTATCTACTTTCACTTTGATGTGCTTTCAAACTGCTACTTTTTATTAAATTGTGGTTCTTATCCATATTTCACATACCAAGAAAAGGGACCCAATAACTTTGGAAGATGTCCTGATACCAGTAATACATCCCAACCTGACCACTGAACAAATGAACAGGAAACAAGGCCAGCACAGAGAAGGAAATAGCTTTTTCCAGCCACCATGACCAACCCAACCCCCCTAATGGACCCGAAGTGAACCACTGTTCCCAATACATTTTAAGGATGCTCCAAGGCAAGGGCGTGCTAAGTGCCCATTTTTGTTCAGCCCAGGTTGCAGCCCTGTTTGATGCCCAGAGGCAGTCCAGAACTAGTTTTCTGAGCATGATAAAATTAATGTTTCCTATAAGGCAGGCAAAAACTCTGGAACTGACTAGCTAGTCAGGAACACAGATACAAATCCAATTCAACTAGCAATGAACAACCATCCTATAGCAAAGCAAGCAACCTGTAAAGAAGGTTGAACACTAAAAGAGTGAAGACAATTGGGCAAGAACACACTACCCTGAACACACTACCCTGAGTGAACCAGAGGTTTCAGTTTGTGGATTACAAGGAGGGCATGGTCCTTCCAGTTTACACCAAATCTCTCATCAAGGGGTGTCAGGCTTCATCAAATGGCCTGGGAAAATGGGAAGATGCAGCCAAATGACCACACTGAGCCAGCTCAACCCGTGTTCCTGCTCACCACCCTGTAGCACTGGACAAAATTGTGGTGCAAAGTGGGAAACACAACACCCTTTCCCCCATAATAAATACTGCTAGTTTTATATAAACAACTTTCAGTCCATTGTCTTGTCTTTAGATGTCTCTAAATTATCTCTGAAATTTCATTTTTGACAAAATTTTGTAACAACACTCTTCCACCAGAATTAACTACCGGTATATTAAAAGGCCTTGGAGAATTTTTTAGTCTTTCCTGATGCAAAAAATGACATTTATGTGGCTCACAATTATATCTAAATTGTAGTTTCATACACAAGATAAGAGTGAGATTCTCAGTGACAATTTGTTATGCTGAACTTGAGGGTTTTTTATTGTTCCATTAGGGGAGAAGGATGCTTCCACTCACTCAGAGTTGCTTATATAAAATACTAAATTACACAGCACTGCTAAGTACACTATGTACGTGCAATTTTGCATCACAATTTAGTTAGGAAGTTTTTAGCACGCTAAAACTGAATGCAGTATTTCTCCTAGTTACATAAGTGCACTGATGTCACTTGGACTTATTTATGCATAACTGGATACTGGATTGCAGCAGATACTACACATTAAAGGGGGTTTTCTTGCCACTGACTTTGAATTTTGTTCGATTTGATATTTTGCACCAGTGCCCAACATATAGCAAAACAAAACCGCTGGTTCTACATGCAAAATATCAGACTGCATTCTCTTTCTTTATTGAAATGCATCAAATATTTGGTTGTAAGAACTTGTTGTAAACAAGTTCCCAGACTGTGTAGTAAGACGCTTCTTTTCACCCCTACTAACAATCTCTGCAACATTCAGCGTTATGGGGTGTTAGAGGAGCGGTAGTACCTCTGGTAAAGGTAAAGGTAAAGGTACCCCTGCCCGTACGGGCCAGTCTTGACAGACTCTGGGGTTGTGCGCCCATCTCACTTAAGAGGCCAGGGGCCAGCGCTGTCCGGAGACACTTCCGGGTCACGTGGCCAGCGTGACATCGCTGCTCTGGCGAGCCAGAGCCGCACACGGAAACGCCGTTTACCTTCCCGCTGGTAAGCGGTCCCTATTTATCTACTTGCACCTGGAGGTGCTTTCGAACTGCTAGGTTGGCAGGCGCTGGGACCGAGCAGCGGGAGCGTACCCCGCCGCAGGGATTCGAACCGCCGACCTTTCGATCGGCAAGCCCTAGGCGCTGAGGCTTTAACCCACAGCGCCACCTGCGTCCCTAGTACCTCTGGTAGGTTGCCTTTAAAAAATAGATTTTTTTGACTTAAATTTTGTATTTGCATGTTGTCCTCTGTGAGTCACCTTAAGGACCTTTCTTATTTTTGCCAAAAGGCAGCAAAGAAATAAACTCTAGCCAAAGCATAAATCATAGGTAATACAGTAGTACCTCAGGTTACATATGCTTCAGCATACAGATTCCGCGAACCCAGAAATATTACCTCAGGTTAAGAACTTTGCTTCAGGATGAGAACAGAAATTGTGCAGCAGCAGCGCGGCAGCAAGAGGAGGCCCCATTGGCTAAAGTGGTGCTTGAGGTTAAGAACAGTTTCGGGTTAAGAACGGACCTCCGGAACGAATTAAGTTCTTAACCCAAGGTACTACTGTATATAAAATATGAATATTTATTGCATTAGGCACTGGTACCCCAGTATAGGCCCCATTGGCTAAAGTGGTGCTTGAGGTTAAGAACAATTTCGGGTTAAGAACGGACCTCCAGAACGAATTAACCCGAGGTACCACTGTACATAAAATATGAATATTTATCAGTATTAAAGGGATAGTACGGGACGCGGGTGGCGCTGTGGGTTAAACCACAGAGCCTAGGACTTGCTGACCTGAAGGTCGGCGGTTCAAATCCCCGCGACGGGGTGAGCTCCCGTTGCTCGGTCCCAGCTCCTGCCAACCTAGCAGTTCGAAAGCACGTCAAAGTGCAAGTAGATAAATAGGTACCGCTCTGGCGGGAAGGTAAATGGTGTTTCCGTGCACTGCTCTGGTTTGACAGAAGCAGCTTAGTCATGCTTAGTCAGCCTATAGAGCGAGATGAGCGCCGCAACCCCAGAGCCGGTCACGACTGGACCTAATGGTCAGAGGTCCCTTTATCTTTACCTTTTATGTTTGCTCAAGACTTGAGTGGTGAACCAGTAACACCAGGATTGTGTTATGTCTCACCAAGGTTCCACTGATATCAATGGAATTTAATTAGTCATGATTAACTGTCTGCATTTATTTCAATAAGACTTAAATGCAAGACTTAAGCCTAATATGATTGGGAAATTGTGCATTAGTTATGTTGGTCAGGGACTACCTGGGAAGAGTCTGTCTTTAAAGTTCAAAGGGCTGACCTATTGCTGTTTACAACTATCTTTAGAAAGGCCCATTTTTTATTACTTGTGAAAGTGAACAGAACCATTTAGGTACTATATCCCTTGTACAAATGGGACAACTTCATTGGATACAACCCTATATATTTAGTAAATTAGAATTGCACCAAGCTGTAGTATACAGGTATTTTATTATTATGTTTAGCTCTCAACTCCAGGTAATTGCTAACTTTATGACACACACATTGGACGTAAAGAACAAAGGCAGCTTCCTTTCAGATGAGACTTCTGGGAATAGGTGCATTTGTCACATGAACGTTATCCCACTTAATGAAAGTCATGATTTTTGCCATACTGTTTCAGAGTAGTACCTATGGTATAGTACTAGATACATCAAGTTAAGCGTTTTAAAATATCAGGAGCTAATGGAATGATTTCCTTCTTTCTTTCAACCTCAGCTCCTGAAATAATCCTAGTAAAATATTGTCTTAGGAAACATGGCAGAAGCCATATGTCAAGGACCGGCTAGATAATGAGGAGTGGTGAGAGGTACCAGCACAATGGGTAACATCCACTGCCACAAGAGTAGACTTCCACTCAGTAGACTTTCCTCTCCTCCCTTCCAAACTCCCACATCACCTTAGATCTGCTCTTAGGTACCCTCCAAATTTTGGGGACCTACAGGGAACTGTAAGGGGACAGGAATCAGTTTCACCAATGCTATCTATTATTTTGGGGAACATTTTTTTTAGTACATTTTACACACTATGTCATTAATTGCAATATTGCAATATACAATATGTTGGGAATAGTTTGAAATAGTTTGGATTTCTAAGCTTTCACTTCATGTCTAGAATGAGTTTATATTCAGGAAAGTCATTTCACATACAAAAGGGGTCCTTCTCTGAACTGAAGCTCCTTCATGACTGGAGCAAAACCTCTGGATCAATTCCAAACTAGTGTTGGGAATTGTAAACTAAGTTTCTCGTCTCTCAATAAAGAACACTCAAAGAGGCCATTTCAAGGGCATATTCTAATTATAATTTTGACATAGTTTTTTTTTTCCTTTTGAACTAAACATGAATTTAAAGTATACATGCTTCACTTGTCTTGTCTACTTCCTGTTTTAATATTCAAATTTTAATGGATTAAAGCGGTCAAGGATAAGATATTTAAACGTAACCTTTTAATAAAACATTGCAGACTTGTATAAATAAAAACAAGTTCTATAAATAACTCAGTTCTTTTTAAAGTTTGCAAGAAGACATTATTTATTTATTTATTTATTTATACATACCCCGCCTATCTGGCTGGGTTTCCCCAGCCACTCTGGATAGTTCCCAACCAAATATTTAAAACACAATACAGCATTAAACATTAAAAACTTCCCTAAACAGGGCTGCCTTCAGATGTCTTCTAAAAGTAAAAGTAAAATGACTACACTAATGATTTACACAACACTTTTAATTTGTAAAGCAATTTGCCATCTCAGAGTAGCTTCTAAAACAGCTACTATGAAACAGACATTTTGTGGAAAGCAAAATGAGTTTTCATTACACTGGGACAATTATAACGGTGACATCTATATATCCCTCGTGTTGAATAATCCCAAACAAATGAGTATTTTAAAAAATGCCCTCCTCCTCCTCCTTCCTCATTTTGAACAATCCCAGAAGGGAAAACTTTCAGAAAAGAAGCACAAAAACTTCCAGTGAAAATACAGGGACCAAATGTGCACATGGGCGTTGCCTTCCATATAAGGAAGGGAAGGCTTTTATGCATCTGTAAAGGAAATTATTGACGTGGGTGGCGCTGTGGGTTAAACCACAGAGCCTAGGACTTGCCGATCAGAAGGTCGACGGTTCGAATCCCCGCGACAGGGTGAGCTCCCGTTGCTTGATCCCTGCTCCTGCCAACCTAGCAGTTCGAAACCACGTCAAAGTGCAAGTAGATAAATAGGTACTGCTCAGGTGGGAAGGTAAACGGCGTTTCCATGCGCTGCTCTGGTTTGCCAGAAGCAGCTTAGTCATGCTGGCCACATGACCCGGAAGCTGTAAGCCGGCTCCCTCGGCCAATAAAGCAAGATGAGCGCCGCAACCCCAGAGTCGGTCACAACTGGACCTAATGGTCAGGGGTCCCTTTACCTTTAAAGGAAATTATTATTATACATTCCACCTTTTTCCCTGACCAGAAAATAGTTTCAAATGTTCAATTTCTTGCAGTTGCTTAACAGCAGTATAAAATAAAGGTCGCAATATTTCCAGATTAAGCCTAAAATAATATATTGTGCCCTCTGCAAAGTTGTCTACAATTTAAAGTACTCAGCCAAGTACCAGAAAGCACGTCCAAGTTTGAAATAGTCTTCAAGTTACAAAGGGCTTAGCTAGATCCTGGCCCCATATTCTGTTTCTGAAAGCAACATCAGCTATCTTTTTTAAAGAAGACTATGTAGTCTTATCAATAAAAAATTCAGTGTGGCGCAAGCAAATTTGATTCTGAAAGTGTGTCCCAGAGAAAAAAGATTGAGATAACAACACTGAATTCAACCATTCATGCTAAGTCCTAACACTAAAAATACCAGAGTATAATCCAAATAACTACAAAACCGGGGAACCCACATCTTAACTAAAACCATATTACCCTAAAACAACAATCCCTAAATCAGTCAGAGTCCCTTGCCTCCCAGCTAAGTGAAATTGAATAATCCAGGAAAAAAGAAAGGGACTACATCTTGCAGGATTCACAGTCAGATATTCAGTGAATGATTAGAACATTTTCTCATTTTTGGAAGCTATGTTATCAAGTGAGAGATGAAGCAGACTGTGCAGTTGAGAAATCTTATTTCATAAAAGAAAATCCTTCATAAATGGTAGCTACTTGATATGCACTGGAAATTATTATACATCTATACAAAATCTCTGCTTCTCCTTTTTCACATCAAATTCTGATTTTTAGTTAGTTCAAGGTCTGTTTCTTTTGTGAAGGCCTCAAAGCATCTCTTCGCATTCTAGCATTGATTTCAGCATTGATCTCCATAGCCTTCTTTATTTAAATATTCATAAGAATTTGTATGATATTTAGCTTCCTCTACATATATTGTAGCTTAATTTAGCCTAAAAGCAGTTTCCATAAAACCGCACTGGTGTCCGAAGCTACTGCAATAACCTTCGCAGTTTATTGACTACCAGAAATTATGGAACACAAAAAGATAAAAATGCTCTGCTGAAGTTGTGGCAGACATAATATCAATGATGCACTGAAACAGCTTTCAGACCAGAGTTATTTTCACATGATGGACTGATGATGAAAACAGATTTTTATACTAAAACTGATTTGAGGATTTAATGCAACTTCTGAAGGTTAGGCAAGATGAGGTCAAACAATAATTTGGCTATAACAAAGAATTATAAGGTAAACATCAAGACAAATGTGACTCAGTACCAGTTTATTTTTTTATTTTTATTTTTTTGCCAACTGCTTACATGTCTACTCAGAAGTAAGTCCCACTGAGTACAATGGGACTTATGTCCAGGAAAGTATGCACAGCAACCTTTCCCAACCTGGTGCTATCCTGATGTTTTGTACGACAACTGCCATCAGCTCCATCCAAAGACGATGGGTTGGCAAATGATGAGGTTGTGAAACATCTCAGCACAGGCTCAAATAGCAACATGGGCTAGAAGTTATTGTAAACCAGAGTTTGGGCGAGGACTTCATGATGCATTTCTCTTACAATATGTTTATAGCATGATGCATCTGCACTCAATAATAGGAAAGCAATTGGCATGGAGGGTCTGCTCCAGGTTTGAGGGGACCCTAGGTATCTTCTAGTTATCCCCTCCTTTGTAAGTGGACTGTGGTGGCAGTGCTCCAAACATTGTTTGGTGGCTGCATCTAACCACTCTCTTAATTTCCAACAATATCGCAGAACAAAGCTGGGTTACAGGCATTGTGGTAAGTTTGGGGCCCCAAAGGCAGTAAGGTACTGACAGACACCTGATCCAAGCCAAACTGCTTTAGAAAATCACCAGGTACTGAAGTGATGTGAGACGTGGCTTTTAAATTTTGGCAAAAGGCAAATTAGTAAGGGAGGTGGAAGTAACTAGGATGGCACTTATCTAGATAATAGTAGAACCAGTTCATAAGATAATAAATCAGTTCATTGAAGTCCATTATTAGAAACTGAACACAAAGTACATTCTTTCATGTGCATTATACCCCACGTATACTTATCACAATATTGTTTTTCTTTCTTTAGCTAGACTACACTTTATTACTGTATGTGTGAGAGACTGACTATATCTGGTGTCCACTGAGTGACAGGTAAGATTAGAAGGTAATGATGGACTTTTGTCACCGGGAGCCAGCTGAAAATATGATTCTTGAGAAAATGTACCAAGTAGCTAGTTTCTGAGATAGTGAACAAAAATAATCAAAATGACCTCTATCTTAGCAGAGCAGAGTTCAATTTTCAAAAGGTTCAGTACAGTAGTGCAATGACTTTATACCAGCCTAATATGACCAAAGCATGGGAAAATGCATCCAACACACAGCTGCCTCTAGAAGCAAACAATAAGAACAGTGACTGTTTTATTAAGGATGACATTTGCAGTAATGAAAAAGTGCAGCACAGTGCAACACATGTAAACTTACAATAAATTATTATTTCATATTTAGGGGGAAAGATAACAGTGTATTTCCCTTGAGGCATTTAGTTCAGACTGCTAATGATTTCAAAATAAGATATATATCAATTACAGCTCTTTTGAATTCAATGACACATTCCCTATTTGTTTTAACAAGATCAAGATCTCACACTGATCTGGCAAGGGTTATTTTTTAAATGTGTTGCCTTTCATCTGTTTTCCGGAAGCATGGAAGGCTAAGACCCTCCATCATCTTTTCACAAAACAATGTGTTTAGAACATGTAAATCAATTTCCTCTAATCATTTATTCTCTCCCTAACTACATATGAAGCAACAGAAAAACATGTTCAAAAACCCTTATTCTTTCAGATGCGTATCTGAAATGACCCATCCATAACTTAGCCATCTATTTAATGTCATTGTATATGACTATGACTTTTTAAGGAAACTAGAAACTATGCAGTTATTGGTATAAAATCTGTTTGTTTCACCATTGCAAAGAGTGAAAGGATATTATGGCTAAATGTCTTGTTTTTTGGCAGGAGGATCCTGCTTTGGAGTGTTCTCCTCCCTACCACCTGCCTTACTATGGCAGGAAAAAAAATCTAGGAAATGTCTAACCAGATGTTGTAACACCCCACCAGCTGACTCAGTAATGTTTTGAATCTCTCATATCACAGGGTTACAAAGCCTTCCATTTAAGAGAAGAGTCCTTACACATTCATTAATGTTTCCAAGGAATGAAAACTGCATGAAAGAGGTGCAGTCCCATACCTTCTTTAGTCCCGTTAAAGTAGACATGTATAGGGCTGTGCTGTAAAGCACAGGACAACTTCCGGTACTTCTGAGTAAGCATATATGACTGGGGTTCATTACCAACCCACACTAAAAAAAATAATGTTTGTAGCTCACAAAAAAGAAAAAATATTGTATGTCAATATATATCTGGGTGTCACTGGGTGATTTGAACAATTTATTCACCTTGAGGAAACTGTTATCTACACCAAGTGACTTGCCAAAGCAAAATTATGTCTAAAACATATTGAGGATCCTAAACTTCTTAAGAATATAAGAAATTGCATTTAAATGCAAGAAATTGCATTTTTTTAAAAAGAAAAAAGAAAAAAACCCCACTGTTCTGGTTGATAGGAATTGGGTGATTCCTATCAACCAGATAGGACTTGTAACATGTGGTGAATATTGTTAGACACCACCCCCAATTCCAAGGAGTTCCAGGTGCAGTTACCCATGGTTCATGTTTCCTTTTGGAAATGAGGCACAGCAGAGACTGTGGTGTCTTTATGATATATGGTTATTTCCATATATATAGAACCTGAGCCTACGATAGAGGGGTTCCCAGCATTATGCTCCAGTGAGGTCTTGCTTCCTCCATAGGGACAGCTCTGGATTCAAATGGACATCAGCCATGGCTCTGCCTTTTCTGCTTTCTGCTTCTCCATCACATAACTCCTAATCCTAACTCACTAAACTCTGTGGCTTGATCTGTTGAGGGAGGGATGAGGCCCATTCTTTGGCCATCTCAGAGTCCCTTGATCCTTTGTTCTTCTAAATGGCCCACCCAAAGGCTGGCATCTCATGAGGGTTAGCCTTGCTCAATTAGCTTTCAACACATGCTGACTCCAGGAGATTAGAGAGGGCAGCTTAATACACATGATCTATCACCTCACACAGGAGACTAGCCTAGCTTATAATTTAATTAAGGCTCGGTGTGTCAAAAGGGAACACCTACTGGACCCATGATATTAGGGTGTCTAGCACCCAAAAACTTATAAAAATCTGTTCGTCCTAATTCTTCCAAATTATTTGGAGAATTTTGGACACAGACACACTTTAAAGGCTAGCAAAGTACACCTGCATGCATATGCATAGGTCAAATGATAAGAGCAAAAGGGAATTTTCATGTCCTTGTGCAAGCATATGTAGATTCCCTTTCATGTGGTGATTGGATCAACACATATGAACACTGAAAAAGTGTTGAAGATATGCAAGATGCAAAATCAACTTTAGAAATTCTCAGGCTGAAGACAGAGATGAATGACATGGAATCAGAGTGCCTGAGAGGTTGACTTCTCCCATATTCATATCTCCATTTTTTTCTGGTGATCATCTGGCACCTGCTCTGTACCCTCCTACCTTCAGAGGGTCGGTGGGTGGCTAATATGTATAAGGACTCTTCTGTGGTGGCACCACTGTTATTTATTTATTATTACCACTCATTCAACATAACTACCAAAAGCATCCCTTCCACTGATCTTAAAACCCAAGAGCATTTGTGGGGTAGGAGGCAATCTTTCAGATATTTGGGCCCTAAGCTGATTATGGGTATATTTCCAAGACATTCGTTAAATACCCAACCAAATGGGGGAAAGCTATTATCAGATTCTATTATAAATTAAAAATATTTTTAAACCTAAAAATACTATATATCTGTGAAACTTATCATTGTACTGGTATTCTTTCTATTCTGATTAAGCCAACATTAGTTTTCCAGCAGTAACAACTGGAGTAGGTTCAAAACCAGCCCATCCAAATATGAAATTAGTGCAGAATGAAATGAAATGAAATGGCTGGTGCCAATATCTCACTGTTCGTTGCTCTGGAAACACAAAAGGGTTGTAGTGAACTCTTTGAAGGTACAATATTTATGCCATGCTCTTTATTCATATGCAGCACTTTCAACCGTGTTAATCAGTCTCAACAAATAGTTCTATCAGAAAGCTCAGGGCAATCCTTTGATGCACAATCTGGTTTTGTGAAGGAAGTGCCATGGGGACTGAATTTAAGATTTTTAAAATAGAATCCACACAGAGAAGGCAGCTGCGCTCAAGGGCTTAGCAACAATGCTTATGGAAAAGTTATGTTCCAGACCATGATTTTTTCTCAGGCCCCTGAGACAGGTAGATACTGACATCAAAGAAACTTTGGAACTTGTTGCCTGATTTCTAGCATGCTGCTAAGAAATAAGCAGGTCTGTGCCAGGATATCTGACAGAGTTCAACATGCTCTTGCTTCATCCATTTTAATTAAGCTTTATCACAGAAGCAACTCTTACTGAGCATTTCAGATTCCCAGCACTGTCATGCACTAACTTAGTCCCATTTCCCCCATCATATTCTGATTCAGTGTTGGGGGGGGGGGGAAGCTCAACAAGAGTACAAGGACAGGAATATCTAGAAATATAAGAAGGTTTTTAAAAAATAAATGATAGCAGCACAACAATGTAGTGATAAAGAAAAAAATATCTAGGATGTATTAAATAGTTTGCATGCTTGGCCACAATCCTAAACCCAGTTTCCTGTGAATAAGCACCACTCAACTCAGTAAGTTTCACCTCTGAAGAGACATGTATACTGCTAACAGAACTCAATGACATTGTAAGACGAACTATTGAAAATATCAATCTATCTCCTCAATAAATATGTGATGTAGCTAGGAATTTGGCTATAGCTTGCATTTAGCAAGCAGGGAGATTAACTATGTACCCATATTCAGACAATTTGCTAAGCCAAACCAGTGCAGTGCGGGAATACAAATACCAGGAGAAGCAAACAGACTAAGAACTCCCCTCCAGGGCTCACACATTCAGACAGTCCCAGTAAGCCATAGTTTGGTTTGCCATGCCATGCCATGTGAACCAGGCCATTAGCTAAGATTATAGTACTGTACTAAAATGTATTTTGCCACTTAATTAGTTCCACATTTTAAATGAGATTCAACCAGAAGCTAGAAGGGTTATGTTTTTAATACACAAAGGGAATCAAATGGGATTTCAGGACATTGAAGTTGCCTTTAATGGCTCGATCTGGCTCAGGGATGTGAGAATATTACCCAAATCAGCCCTGTTTCCCTTCTAATTCAGGTGGTAGTAAATGTTTCATGTAACAGAACATGTAAGGTTTTCGGTAAGAGTTGAGACTGTAAGAATAACTTGTTAGAAATAGGGTTCCTTCTGGGTGCAGTATGACTTGGAGAATGATGTTATGATATGTGTTAGGTTGGGCCATCAAAAAGTTAAACATTTATGCATTCTTTTCAATCATAGTAGATATTAAAACTGCAGTGGTTTGAATTCCCCAGATTTGTTATATGAAATTGGCCACAATATACCTGGACAACTATACTTCCCTACAACTATCTCCATGCAAAACTCTTGCTAAGCATATGCTCACAAAGGATATCTGAAATTGAATATGGGTGCATCTTCACTCTCTCCCAACAGTCTATTAAAAGTATCACTATGTCTATTAACCAGCCTTCCTCAACCTGGTGCCTTCAAGATGTGTTAGACTGCAATTCTCATCAACCACAGCTGACAAGCTGAGGCTGATGGGTGTTGTAGTCCAAAACTTCTGGCAGCACCAGGTTGGGTTAAGACTATACTACATATACATCATAGAAAATTGGAAGACATTGTACCAGGTTATTATTGCCTTCCTTACTTACTTACTTAAAACTTTGTAGGCTGGATCCAGAGAACAATTGGCAAAACAATTGACTTTCACAGCCCTCATGAACATGCTGAATGGGGTGCTATACAACATCTTCATGCTTCCTAATAATAAACTCATTATTGCTTATGCCTTATTGTGAGCCAAATCAATCACTGTTGTTTGAACCTTGGGTGGGTGGGGGGAGAGTACTGTACCACATTTGAAAATAATGTGTTCAGTCGGCATACAGCAAAGAGATTGCACATCATTGTTTTCTGAAACTAAAGCAATAAATAGCACAAATACAGACAAAAGCCTGACAGATGCAGCTTCTTGATTTTGCAGCTTTCTTTTCATTCCTCCCTCATTTATTCTCGGGGGAGACTGGGGGCAGAGAAGAAAAAGCAGCTGTGCTCCAAGTCTTCAAGTTGGTGCTCTGGCAGGTAGTACAGGCAGGCTGAATCAGTACAAATTCTCCTTTGAGTGTATCCAGTGTTTGAAGGAGAAATGCACTCATAACAACTTCATCTTAAAAGATGTACAGATTCTGACTGGATGTCAGAACCCAAGCTTAAACAATTTGCAAGTTAAATTTTAGAACAATGTTTCATTTCTAAAGTTTGTGAACAAATGCAATTGCTCACTGTCGACTACACTATTATACTTCTCTGATGCATTTCATCACATCTGCAAAGATACCGTACATAAAAAGTCCCAGGTGGAGCTTACGCTTTGTGTCTCTAGAGGTCTGTTGCTGTGGAACAATCCACAAATATGGGTGGTCTTGTCACTTAAGAGCTAGTGATTTGATATCATCAGCCAAACAAATATTCACAGCCTCCTAGATGCCAGGTTTTCCAATTGTATTGAGAATAAGCACCAGTTTGCTCATGAATCTATTTGCCATAGGTAGCTAAGGTAGCCCCACCTGCATCAAGCCCCCTTATGGCTGCAATTGATTAACAAAAAGAATTCCTGTCACAAGACCAATCTTAGTATGCAGAGAAGTGTCAAAGACATGCAGTGTTAAGAACAGCCTAGAGAGATCAAATAAATGTTTCCTAAACAGAAAGACATTTTCTGTACATTGTTAAGGTGTACACTTAAAAAAAATAAGCACAGTTTCTTCAGAATTTGATTGTTGTCTTGCCAAGGACCAAGCAATGCTTCTTGGATTTAGGTAGGTGATGAAGGGAGCACCAAGCTGGTTACTTTAACAGATTTATTTGCAGGTAAGGCAAATAACAGGTAAGGAAACAAAGCTCAGTTAACTGGCTTGGTGTTCCCTTTATTGCTTACCTGAATCCAAAAAGAACCCTGTGGCAAGACGATAAGCATTGTGGACAGGATCTGAAACTATACAGGGACACTACTGGAGTTTATATACTATTTTCAACATCTTGTAATGACATCACTAGAGTTTTCTACTCTCCTAGCTATTGACTGCAAAACCAACATGGGACTTCAAAGAACTGGCTAGTGGCCAAGGGAGATAGCTCACTTTATCTTGATGGCCTATAAGGGGATCCCACCACCCTAATTACTGTACTTTCTCACACCCTGAGTCTTACCAGAAGCTCACAGCTCCTCCTGATGACATAACACATTCCTAAACAAAATCAACTCCTTAAAGACGGATTATTAATTTAACAGGTTCAGGATTATATATAGCCCCTGAATAAAGCATCAAAGAGGTAATCTGTTGAATGCCACTTTCTCCCCATAACACAATTTCCCACATATTCCATAACACATATTTTCTGTTTTTATCCAACAGCTTGTAAGCCAAAGGAGGAGCTCCAAGGAATATCTTAACACGTTAATGTGGAAAAGGAAATCCATATAGTATCCTGAGCTCAAACTGTTTAAGGATTTATACATTAAAACCAGCATTCTTGATTCTGCTCTAAAGGAGCTACTGCAAGCTTCCTCAATCAAGCTTCAGGAAAATATCCTGAAAGTTTCACAGAAGGTTGAATGAGTTTCTGAATACCACTACCTTGCTATTTCAATTTGATTAAATCAGTAAGAAAAAGGTGTCAACCCTGCAGCTCATGTTTCAAGGAGAATTGCAATTTATCTCTCTTCATTTCTTCCCCAACGCCTCAAAATTACTATAGCTGTGAACTCAACTATACTATACCATAACAGCTAAAATACAGCATAACAGAGGTATAGGTAATGTGTTCAGCAATACTGTATAAGCTGCTGGAAAGGAACAGAAAGCAGTTCTATGGGGAAATAATAAAATTATACACAAAGCCCTGAGAGGGTGGAGATCAGGAATTCTAAGAAACATTGCTAGGTATATACATAACAATTTGATTTGAACATTTTAATCAGTAATTAAAACAGTTTCAGAAAGAGTGCCAGTTGGGATAAAAGCTAGTGTTGTACAGAGTTTTCAGCCACCATCAGATTTAAGGCTATTAAAAATACTATTCGTTCATTTATATTTGACATTTTATTTGTCACCCATTCACCAATGTTGGGACTATCCCATACCTGATTAGAAGGAACAATTGGCAACCCTTACCATGCAAGTAGTGCATAAAACCACTCAAAGACAAATATGTACCGGTAGTTATAGCTTGAAGTTTACACTGAAATATTGCAGATGTTAGCATTTATTAGTGGCGACATTTTGAACTTCCACATTTTGTAAGTTTTGTGTTCAAGAATAAGGCAATGGCAGCAGCTACTAATATGCTTCTGGTTTAAACCTTTAAAGCCCTAAATCAGGCTTTCTCAGCCCTCCAGATGTTTTTGGCCTACAACTCCCATGGTCCCTAACTAGCAGGACCAGTGATCAGGGATGATGGGAATTGTAGTCTCAAAACATCTGGGGGCCTGAGGTTGAGGAAGCCTGACCTAAATGATTTGGGTTTGAGTTACCTGACGGTCCATCTGCACCTATATTTTCCTGCCTACGTTCTAAGATCTACAAAAAAACCCCTCCTTGTTTGCTTGCCACCTGAGTCAATGAAATTGGCAGGTTCAAGAGAGAAAGCTTTTTATTTTATTTACCTGTTGATATCCAAACTTTTGGGGAAATTTTCTGGTGGCTTTTAGAAGGCCAATCAATGTTATTCAGCTGTGGGGAAGTTTTACTGATTATAGAACTTGTGAACTGAATTGCTCTTTAGGACTTTAAGAGGTGCTAATTTGTTCAGTAATAGTTTGTGTACTTATGTTTTGACATGTAAGCCACCCTGAAGGATTTTTTATTTAGCAAGGTGGCATGTAAATATATATAAATAAATGGTTCATGCAATTCTGAACTTTTTGGTGTCTGTACTAGACTTTCATAGCAAATGATGGCATTTCAAGGTATAGTCAAATGCAGTGTTCCAAATCTCTTTTTCATAAAAAGAGGTAAGGGGCGGTGGAGATGAAACATGGACACCACTTTAAAAAGGCCAACAGCAAAACTGAATGGCACTAGTAATTTCAGCTGAACTCTAATTAAATGAACCAATACAGCATTTTATATAAAAGATATTGTACCCCCAAAATCAATCTTTCTTAAAGTGGATCTTTTCAAACTCAAGACTATTCTCTAAACAGCACGCTTTGCTTATTCCTAAGACGGGGTGGGATCAATACTGTCGCCTACAGAATTTACCACGACAAACAGTGAAACAAAGGTTTAAATAAATCTTAACAGTTGCAGTTGCAGGATTGCAATTCCGCAATACAGGATGCCCCCCCTTTTGAGTAAACATTAGCAATTGTAAAGCACCTCATGACTGAGCATCAAAATTGCTTTATTAATGTTTTCAAATATATCACTGTAGCTGCTCTGTGAACAACACACCACAGATTGAAAAAACAAGACCCTAATGTAAGAGATTACAACACCTTAAAAAAGAATATGCTAATAATTACAAGGAATAAATAATTACTGTTGTTTTCACACTGCTGGCGCAATACATTTTGCTTGCTAGAGTAGAGTTCAAATCTCTTCCCTGCCCTGCTCCTTGCTGCAGCAGAAAAACGCCAGTTCCTGCTTTCCTCTCACAGTTCCACCTGAAGCAGGTTGCTTCACCTTGCTTGCGAGGCAGGACTACTCTGTTGTTACTTATGTCCATTAATTATAATGAGTCTGCTCTCTAAGCTTTGCTCAGAGTAAGCCCACTGAAATGAATGGATCTAAGTTAGTCATGTCCATTAATTTCAATGGGTCTATTCTGAGTATTGCTACTGTTGGACACAATATCCTATGAGCATTATTACACAGACACATCTGCATACTTTTAATCAGGAGCAGTGAGGAGGGGCAAGCACTGCACATCTGGTTTCCATGGTACATATCCCAATATGTCTGTTGGTTTCCATTCAGTCTAGATACAGTCTATTAATTCTAAGCATTCAACTCTGACTGGATTGAATAAGGAGGTTTAGAAAACACACTTCAAAATTTATGAAGTGAAAATCCTCCAGCTCTCGGAAGGGTTTATCCCCACCTTTAATTGATTTAGTGACAATTCCCTGCTATCATAATTTAAGATATCCTGAAAAATATTAGATTGATTTCTGAAGGCATTGCTTTCCAGATGTCATTTTGTCCGGTGTCAGTAAAGTTTCAAATGTAAGATTTTGCAGAAAAGTATCACATAGGCTTCAGTATATTTAAATATTCACTGCCATTTATTCATATTAGAATGGATAGTCAAATGATAGTTAGCTGACCGTGTATCCTACTCTTCAGAGGATAATCATTTCTTTAGGATTTAGACAATCCTACTGTCAGAGAACAGTACTCTGCTTGAAGGTATCCTCTCTTTGAAGACTGTTATCCAAGTCCAGTTTAAAGATGAAGATCCACAAGCAGAGAGAAGAGGAGCCTTAATGTTGGTCACTGTCATGAACCCCTGGCCTACCTGACAGGAAGTCAATATGCCAGGGACAAGCCACATGCCCAAAGTCCAAACCGAAGCATAGTCTCACAGAGCATCCAAGCTGAGGTCCTTCAACACAGGAAGTTGAACAGACACAACACCTCATCTCTGCTGCCCTTTTATACTATGCCTGCTGATTGCAGCATCTGGACTTGATGAGGCACCTGCTCCAAGCCTACTCAAGAAGAGAAATCAAACAAGTCCTCCCAGAGCTAGTGAGCCCCACCTGGCCAGCTAGGGAGCTTAGCTGTGGGCAAATTAGCAGATGATGCACACACATGTGCCACTATATTAGGATATAAATTTTATTGGAAGCAAATACTGAGACACAGAGAGTAGAGATCTAGAGCTATCATCAGACACCACATAGTTACATATGAACAAAACTATATCAGAAAATGACACCACCAACTTCAAAACTGTTAAGGATATATCACGAGTTCAGCTACTGAACGCTATAACTTAAAAACAACCATGAATTCACTTGCTGGGATTCTGAATGATGTCAAAGTGTACAAAATCTTGATATTCTGTGAGATGGGTGTTAAAATTTTCAGTTGCCAAACTGTGTTATTTATGATGCATTATTCCCCTTAACATAGAACTCTTCTGTTTTGAACTGCTTCTTTGCCATGGAGAACATAATGAGTTCTGTAATATTAATTCATTAATGACAAAGCTAAATATCTTTAACACACTGTCAGAGCTGCCTCCAGGTCCCAGCTCACAGAGGACCAACGCTAGGCTGTAGTTATGTACAAAAGTCTTTATTGAGATTCAGTTTCCATTTTAAAGCCGCAGCGTGCAGCTCTACGTCCCGACCTTAGACCGGCAAAGTCCCGTCTGAGTCTCCTCCCCTTCCACACCAGTTTAAGACTCTCGCTTTGCTCCACCTCTTTCTAAGTTCCTTTCTCCTCTGGGCCCTCCTGCCCGCTAGAGTCTCATCCTTCCTGGACTCCTCTGACGCTGACCCTGACGATTCTTGCCCCTCCTTCCGGCGGGCTTTAGGACATGGTTCCCTATCCGGGCTACCTTCTGTGCCGCTCGCCTGTACCTTTGAACTTGGCGCGCGCGCCCAGCCTGCAACTTTCCTCTTGACCGTTAACTCGCTCTCCGATGGAGGCGTGGTCAACCCTGACTCATCTTCTCTCGCTGGTGGTGCATATGTGGGCTCTGACACCTGGAACTCCTCCCCCCCACTGCGCTCTGGTGGGGAAGCTGGTCCTGATTTCCAACTGCTGCTCTGGGAGTCCCCACTGGCCCCTTGCTTCTGGGGTGTCCCCCTTGGCTCGCCCCTTGCCCTGCCCATCGGCGCCCCCTTCTGTGAATCTTCCGATTCGCTGGAGAGGCTCATGGAATCTCTCGGGCTGCTGTCATATTCTCCTACGCTGCCCTCGGATTGTTGGGATTCAGAACTTACTGGGTTAATTTTGTTCTGAGTGTGCCTCCCATTCTTCTGACGTTTGAAAGGAGGGAGGAGCTCTACTTGTTGTTCTCTCTTTGTCTCTGAGAGAGACGGACGCCATGAATGCTAGCAGTCCAGGAGAATTTGAGAAATGCTGAGCTGTAAATATTTGCTGCAATAAAGAACTGATGAATTTGGACTTACAGGTGCTTCGTGTGTTTGTCTGGATCTGAAGCAGACTGCAACGGTTTTGTTCCGCTGTGTGTTTACTCTGCAAGGCGAAACCGGAGAGAAGAAGGTCCGCGCAGCTTGGCTAGGAAGTGTGCCGGACCGCATTATACTGGGGCTAATTGCGGCCATAAAGCAATTAGCTGGCTAGTGCCAATTAAGATCTTATCTCAGATCTTCACAGGTTATGGGGGACCTAATTACCGCTAATAAAACTGTTGCTGAGAGTCTGCCGGTGAGCTTTGAAGTCAGCTTTGAAGAGCTGGGAGGACGCTAGACGGAGCGGAGGTCTGCGTTCTGTGTTTTGCCTGCTGCAGAGAGGCAAGAGTTGCTCAGAGCTGAGAGAGCAGCTGAAGAATCGGGTGCCGGAGGGCTGACTGGTGATACGTGAGTACAGCTGGGGCCCCGGGGAAGAGGAGAAAATGGCAGACAGCCATGAGTCATTCGTAGTCCCGTTTGAAAAATTGGACGGCAAAAATTGGCAAGAGTGGAGCAGAAGGCTGAAGGCATGGCTGGTAGCGAAGGGGCTGTGGGAGGCTGTTCAGGGACCTCCACTACCCACACCAGCGGCAGGAGCTTCAGCTGCAGAAATTGCAGATGCTCGTGCTTCACAGAGAAAAAACCACAAAGCCCTGGGAGCTATTGTGCTTAGTGTGGATGGCTCACAGCTGCCTTTGGTAGAGGGGCTGGAGAATGCATGTGAGGCCTACCAAGCGTTGGAAAGGGTGCACCACAGAACCACGGCTGGGGCAAAAATACACACCACCAGACGCTTGTTTGAGATGAAGTTACGTCCTGGGGATAGCATCAGGAAGCATGTAACTGATATGCTGGCTGTGTTTAACCAGCTGAGACTGTTACAAGTCAACTTCTCAGAGGAGCTGAAAGTGTACATTTTGCTCAGCTCTCTGGACAAGAGTTATGATAATCTGTGTCTAACTCTGGAATCGATGGATCCCCAAACGCTGACTTTGAATTACGTCACAGGACGCTTATCAGATGAAGAAGAGCGCCGCCACAGAGAGGGCAAAGCTGGCACCGGGGGCTCTGGGTGTAAGGGCGGAGCCAAGCCAGCGGAATACACGGTCCAGGCTTTTTCCGTTCGTCGTTGTTACATCTGTAATTCGACTGAACATCTGCGTCGCAACTGCCCCCACCGGAGCAGAGAGGCAAGGCAGGATGTTGCCAAGGTCACTTCCCACGGGAACCAGCCAGGTTTCCATGGCAACCAGTCTGGCAAGGCAGCCAGACGTGGAGCTGAGCAGAGCGGACGTGCTAAACGCGAAGAGGAAGCTTATCAGCTGGCTGCCAGTATGGTTTTGTTTGAGAACAACTCTGAGAGACACACTAATTTTCGTTTTTTAATCGACTCAGGAGCTAACTGCAACCTGATCCCAGAGACCCCTGCAGTCGAGATGTGGAATTGCAAGGCAATTCCGGCTGGGAAAACTGTTCAGTTTGCAAGTGGGGAAAAGAAAAATGTGAATAACATTGCAAATGTCTTTTTTTCTGTTTTGCAGGAGCAGATGGAAGTTTGCATTGTGCCAGGAGTGCAACACTGTATTTTATCTGTGCCTTATTTGTTGAAAAAGGGGTTTAAGGTTTGCTTTGAACACGATGTTTGTACAATCTCCAAAGGAGGGAAGCAACTGGTTAGAGTTGCAAAGGGGCAGAATGATCTCTTCATTCTTAAAACGTCTCTGGAGGGTGAGGGGAAGGTTGAGAAAGCACAAGCCCTGCGTGCTACAGTTCCCACTCATGTTTCATGTTCTTGTGCGTGGCATAAGAAGACAGCTCATGCTTGTCATGAAGAACTACAGGTGCTACCTGAGGTTTCCAAAGGCTGTAGAATTGAGGAATGTGCAAGAGTCCTAGATTGTCAGGCTTGCAGACAGGCAAAGGTAAGAGGGTGCAGTTACCCCAGGGTGGAGAGGGTAACCACAAAACCTTTTGATCTTGTGCACATAGATCTGTTGGGTCCCATGAAGGAACCAAGTTTGGGAGGAGCCAGGTTTCTGCTGACGCTGCAGGATGATTTTTCGCAGAACACCTGGACACATGGTCTCAAATCCAAGGAAGATGCAGCACAGCTGATTAGTCGTTGGATTGAGGAGGTGGAACTAAGGTTCTCCACCAGAGTCAGGGAAATTGCTAGTGACAGAGGTTCACAGTTTACTGGGTCTGCTTTGCAGAAGTTCTTTCACAAGAAAGGGATAAGTCACACAGTGACTTCTCCTCAACAGAGGGGGATGGCAGAGCTCAGAAGTGAGGCTCTGGTTAAGGCTGCACAGGTGATGCTGTCAGATTCTGGGTTATCTCCGAGGTTTTGGATGGAGGCAGTTAAATATGTGAGCTTCACCTGGAATCGGTCCTACAATTCAGTGGTAGGAGACACACCGTTTTTCATGCTTCACGGGAGGAAACCGCAGGTTCATTTCCTCCGTGCGTTCGGATCAACGGCCTCGCTGCCGGTGCCTGAAGCTTTGCGAGGGCCAGGTGAACCCAAGTTCCAGAAAATGATCTTCTGTGGGTATGAGCCAACGGCTCGTGCATGGAGGTTTGCGTACCCGTCAGGTGATCAGAGTAAGCTGCTGATCAGTAAACACGCTGAGTTCTGTAAGCAGGAGGAAAAGTCAAAGACCCCTGCCAGACGCGATATTCTTTCAGAATGTCTTTCTGATTCAGAGCAGGAAGGTTCTGATGAGGAGGAAGGAGAGCCAGGGGCTGAGTCTGCTGATGACGATCAGCTCACTGACCAAAGTCAGGAGCAGGATGGGGCATCTCCACAAGTTGTAAAAAGAGAGCCCAAGAGTGAGCCTAGTTCTCCTGTGAGGGTACTTCCAAGGGTTCGAAGACGTGTTAAGTCAGAGGGGGAATCCCAGGATGCAGAGGACACACCTGCTGACCACAGTGAGTCAGAGGAAGTGCCTGAGTTTGTGCCCAGGCGGTCCAGTCGCACAACGAAGGGAATTCCACCTGAGAGGTATCAAGCCACAGGTGCGTGGGTAAGTTTCGCACAGTGCGAATCTGAGAGTTGTGAGGATGTTCCACAGATGCCTGACAGGAACGCCAGGAGAGGGCGCAAGGCATTGGGGAAGGGATTGATCTCACAGAGGTCTGCAAAGGTACATCCACAGGTCTTGTCAGGAATGGAGGCAAGAGGGGGTGTTGGGATTCAGAACTTACTGGGTTAATTTTGTTCTGAGTGTGCCTCCCATTCTTCTGACGTTTGAAAGGAGGGAGGAGCTCTACTTGTTGTTCTCTCTTTGTCTCTGAGAGAGACGGACGCCATGAATGCTAGCAGTCCAGGAGAATTTGAGAAATGCTGAGCTGTAAATATTTGCTGCAATAAAGAACTGATGAATTTGGACTTACAGGTGCTTCGTGTGTTTGTCTGGATCTGAAGCAGACTGCAACGGTTTTGTTCCGCTGTGTGTTTACTCTGCAAGGCGAAACCGGAGAGAAGAAGGTCCGCGCAGCTTGGCTAGGAAGTGTGCCGGACCGCATTATACTGGGGCTAATTGCGGCCATAAAGCAATTAGCTGGCTAGTGCCAATTAAGATCTTATCTCAGATCTTCACACGGATTGCTCCCCCTCGCTCTCCATCTCTTCTCCTCCCTGCGCTCCCACTGAGTCCCTGACACACACATTTCAAATGATCTATTTAACAGAAGGAGAAATGTTCAGCAGTAAGTACACACTGAAGGCTTTTCTATATGATATTTCCATTTTCCTACTGTCTACAGGCTTACAGCCATTATGGAAAACTATTAGAATATAAACATCCAAAGTTCTATACGGCAAGCAATTCTCAAAGATGCTTCATCAATCATTAACAGGATAATATTGTCAGCTGTTTCTGTATGAATTTTCCTTCACCACAGTTTAATCAACTTCCATTCTAATAAGCATTCATAAAAGACTGGAACATCCAAAGTTATAATTAGTTTTTAAAACGTTTTTTAAAAAAACACTTGCTGAAATAAAAGTTCAGCAAAACTTATAGGCAACATCTTTTTAGATTCGATCTGTGGGCCAAATCCAAAATCTTAACAATAAATATTATTTTAATACAGCTTCAGTTGAAAATATTTTATTCAAAAGAATCATATGTGCACATCATTCCGTCTGACAGCACATCATCAGATTACCTTAAAAAAAATGGATTAAAAAACCAAACCAAAAATGTTATTCCTAATGTACTCACAGTTCTAAATAATTGCCTTTTGGGAGCTCAGGATATATTAAAACTACCAACATTGAGATTAAAATCTTGCCCCCTCCATGGGGGGGATAGTATGAAACATTCCAATTTAAACAATGAAGAGTCTTTTGGCACATTAAAGGCTAACAAAATTATTTTAGCGTAAGTATCTTTGGACAAAACAGAAAACTATGTTTAATTAAATCCTTCATGGTTTAACCACAGTGTGTAGTGAAGGGAGGAGCGAAGGAGTTCAGTGTGGCAACTTGATGTGTGAAGAAAAGGCATGCACAGGGAAAAAGTTTGTTCACAGCTCCATTTAATAAAATGAGATACAGGAACATGGGAAGCGAACATATACAGATGGTTGGTCCATCTTACTTTCCAGCATTTCAGGTAGCTATTCTTTCCCAGCACTACCTGGAAATTCTAAGAAGTGAATTTTGGACCTTCTATATGCAAATAATTTGCTCCAATGCTCCCAAACCTTCCAAGCATTGCTATAGTTTCTGTGCAAATGAGAAAACAGAAAAGAATGGTGAGGCACCTCCCACAATATCTACAAGAGGGATTTTATTATATTTTCCACACTACGGTAGTTTGACAACTACCTTATGTTACAACTAAGGCTAGATTATCTGATTAGAGAGAGTTATGCAGCCATCAAGAGATGATTGCAGCAGGTACATCAAGGAACGATTATCCAAGGAACTTTACCAAAAAGGGAGGCTGTGTTTCTGGATAAGGATTAGCAGGACTTATCTGGGTGTTGTTGTTTTTTGCAGCTTTGGTGTAATTTGGCTTGGGCTGCCTCCTGAATTGTTTTGTGGGAGAAAGCCAATGAAGGGCAGAATGGAGTGACACATGTGCAAAGTGGAATTGCTTCAGAACCACTATGTGTGGAAGATCTAGACCAGGCATAGGCAAACTCGGCCCTCCAGATGTTTTGGGACTACATCATCCCTAGATAACAGGACCAGTGGTCAGAGATGGTGGGAGTTGTGGTCCCAAAACATCTGGAGGGCCGAGTTTGCCTATACCTCATCTAGACAAGCCAAAGAAATAATGCATGAAGCTTCTAACTTGGATGGACCCAGAGAAAGCCTCTGTAGGGCAATGGATAGAATGCAGGGCCGTCTTAAGCATATCCAGTGCTGTGCTGCAAAGATCCCTCCAGTGCCCCACCCCCCATTTCCCAGAGCTGTCAAGCTTTTCCCAAGCCTCTGCAGGGATCGCTTGGGAAGGAAGCTACACGCCAGCCAGCCATATAGTTGGTGGGGCGCAGCTTCCATCCTAAGCCTCTGCAGGGATCGCTCTCCTTCCACAGAGGCTTGGGAGGCAAGCTGCACGCCTGCCAGCCATATGGTTGATGGGGTGCAGCTGGCGGGCGTGTAGGAGGGAAAGGGGAGGCCGTCAGCAAAGCTGTGCAGCTCCCCTACTCGCTGGGGCTGAGTGCCCTGAGCGCAACGCGCCAGTAAACCCAATGGGAAAGACAGCTCTGATAGAGTGTTAAACTAATTGCACCTTGGATGTAAATGCTCCACTACATTTAATATGAAACAGCTTTTCCTTCCTACTCAGCCACTTGTAAATATTTGTTGAAGAAGATTTGGCTAAGGACAGAACAAACAGTCAAAATGTGAACCTTTATGGTGAACCTATAGCTCCTTTTCAATTACTATGGAAGTAGTAAGAGAAAAAAATTAAGATATTCCCCATATTATTGACAATTTTAGTACTTGGGTTTGAAATGTTGCACTGTAAATCTGAGGGAAAGTGTGATTTTATATGCATCCACAAAATGTGAAAGTGTAACAGAAATTCCACTAAACCTCTGGGAGAATAACACTCTGAAGGGAAGGATATTTTTTTTCTTTAACATGCTGAAAAATGTTCCCATGTTGACATGATATATTGCTTTCCATGTGTTTTTTTCACAAGGTGTTTGTTATCTTGGCACATGTGCTGTTAAGATACTAGGTTACCATGGAAAGCACACATTTTTTATTGAACTTGGGGGTAAATAAAATAAAAAGATGTGCCATGTGTTGGCAACTCAAGTCAGCAATGCTTAAAAGCTGCAGTAAATTACACACTTAAAACTGGTTCAACTTTCACTTTTCCTAAATAAGAAACTTGACATGTTATATGGGAGGTGAGAAACATCCCTGCCAAGTGCTTGTGGCTAAACTCTACTGTATTTAAACTGATTAGATTTTAAACATAATATTTAATGTTATATACACTGTATATACATAATACTGTGGCTATAAATAAATCTTACATATATACTTCTAATGAATGGATTACGTGCAGTGAGAAGATTATTTTTCAGTTTTGTCTGGTGTGCACTTTCTTTTCAAAAGGAATTGCATTGTGATTTACAATGCTACTTCTGCCTTACGAGTATTTTAAGTAATAATACAAATTTCAACAAATCTTTAAAAAATAAGACTAGTGTTTCACTGTGGGGGGAGGGATTCATCTTTTACCAACTGATCAATAAATTGGACTATTCCTCTGTTTGCATATTTTATAACTCTGGCACTATTTAAATTGTGTATATATTGTCCAGTTACAACAATTCAAAGTAATATGCCTAGGGATTCACATGATGGAGAAAATAGCTGGCTATATTTTAACTGAAAAATACTATTAGTAGTAGTAGTAGTAGTAAATAATAATAATAATAATAATAATAATAATAATAACAACAACAATAAATTATTTATAACCTGCCCATCTGGCTGGGTTTCCCCAGCCACTCTAGGTGGCTCCTGACAGAATATTAAGAAGAAGAAGAAGAAGAAGAAGAAGAAGAAGAAGAAGAAGAAGAAAGAAGCAGCAGCAGCAATAAAACATCAAATATTAACAACTTCCATAACAGAGCTGCCTTCAAATGTCTTCTAAAAGTCAGAGAGTTGTTCATTTCCTTGACATCTGATGGAAGGGCACTCTACAGGGTGGGCGCCACTACCAAGAAGGCGCTGCGCCCCTCGCTTCTCACAGTGAAGGAACCACCAGAAGGCCCTTGGAGCTGGACCTCAGTGTCCGGGCTGAACGATGGGGGTGGAGACTCTCCTTCAGGTATACTGAAGGGGGAGCACCTTGATCAATGGAGGGCACTTTTCTTCTTATCATATCTATGGCTGTTCTGGAGCAGGAATACTTTGTGACCTGAGAGCAAAGTGACAACTGTATACAAGATGTATTATAAGAAATCCCTGTTATGTAAGAAATGCCCAGTGTTCTATGTATGTAGACATTGGAAAGTGTGTCTCACAATCTGATAGCGGAGGGCAGGAAGGCAGCTCCACTGAGGCCCATGCTTATCCTTCCTGCAAAGCAACAGTATCCACATTGGAGTGAACTGTAGCCTAATAATTTGGAAAACAGAATACAGTTTACAGTGAATAATTGAGTGGCTACAGGGTTCTGACTGTAGTTTCAATCCAATCATGGTCTCATAGGGCAGCTTCTTCCAGTACATTTTCTGCTTAGTACAGATATATAAACTGAGTGAAAATACAGTGGTACCTCGGGTTACATACGCTTCAGGTTACATATGCTTCAAGTTACAGACTCCGCTAACCCAGAAATAGTACCTCGGGTTAAGAACTTTGCTTCAGGATGAGAACAGAAATCGTGCTCCGGCGGCACGGCGGCAGCAGGAGGCCCCATTAGCTAAAGTGGTGCTTCAGGTTAAGAACAGTTTCAGGTTAAGAACGGACCTCCAGAACGAATTAAGTACTTAACCCGAGGTATCACAGTAGTGTTAATATTAATAAGCATGATAACTTAGTATACAAGTGTATGTTGCATCTTTTCTAGGCTCATTAAAATAGCTGTTATTTAAACATGAAATATAGAATTGTGACTAATTTCATTCAAGAGCTGGTTAGCATGAGCTTCAATTGGGCTCTCTTTCTGCCCTTCCTCAAACTAGCTTTCCATTGGCTACATGGATACCACATTGGCCATATCTTACAAAGTCTGCCTTCCATGTATTCATCCCACTGTTCCCATCCCCCAGACTAAGTCCCTGCTCACAATGTATCAATCCTTAAGGATGGTAAGTATTGTTAAGTATTTTGAATTTTCTTCCCCACTTTAAAAATGTTTGTGGTCACCAACAGTGCTATTTTTCTATAAAAGGAAAAGCTGGAACTCACCATGAATGCCTCCCTTGTCCTCTTATAATGGCAATGGAGCCCATCTGAGAGGTGCCAGAACTGTGCTCCCGTTGAAAAATAGCCCTGGTTACCAATATGGTATTCAAAATTTAAATGTTGAATTGTATCCTGAACATGAATACCAAATTTTCATTTTGAACAGTCAAACAATGTCTATCAAGTTAGTACGTAAAACTTACTCAGCCAATTTCTTAATGAGAGAATGCTTGGCCATTCATTATGAAATGATGTGTCAATGTATTCTTAAAATATGTTCCAAAATTCTAGAATATATTATAATATTTAATGTTCATAATAGTGATTTTGATAGCTATTGAATGAAGGTATGAATAGCATACTGTTTCCTTTTCTATTTTTCTTGTAACAGTTGGTTAGAACTGGAATACTCTTGTTTAGTAAATTAAATATCAGATAAAGTAGATGGCAAGCAGAACTAATTTAACTAGTTAAATATTTTATCATGGGAACTGAGAGAAATAGTGAATGAGAATGTGGTGGGAAGCAAAGAAAGAAGCACAATGGAATCAAAATATATTAACATTGCATTCATTTTCAGAATCATCCCTAGCTCAATGTGAAGGATTATCATTATTTAAAGAGAATGAACAATGTGAGTAGATAGTAGGACATTAGTGGGGTTCATAATTTGCCATAACATGGAACTAACAATTACACTGCATGGAGGGCTTTGGCAGATATTATTTCTGGGCTGCTGAATGGCAGCAGCAGAGGGAGTCCCCCTGTACCTGGCTTAGCTGTGGTCTGCTCCAGGTTGCAGCATCCAGAAGTCAGTAAGGGACACCCAGGGGGTTTGGGCTGGGCAAGTGGACTACACAAGGAACTTTCCTATACCACGTCTTTAGAGATGAGCAAGGACTGTGGCACAACCCTTTCACCTCACCATCCACTCCTCCACCCTCAATTCTCAACCATTGATTTGGATGTATATTGGTTGCCAATTATTTATTAAATTTATATACTGCCCTATACCTGTAGGTCTCAGGTAGGCATTAGGCAGGATCCATAAGATAGAAATGGTAGATCCTTGAGGATGTTGTATTATGGCAGTATCCCCCTTATGGAATTTTGTCCCAAAATATTACACACTTCATGTGCTGGAAATTTTGAACTACATTATCTGAAAAATATTAAGCGCTAAGTTCTCTTTTGTTTTCACTTTATCCCCTGAACGTAAAAAGAGTATCAAAAATAATTTAGCAGATGTACTGAGATATTAGTACCAGAGAAGCTGTGGGGATCCACTTCTTAACCATGTTAAGAATGATTAAGGAAGTTCTTAGCTTCAGCTCCTAAGACTGTAGGCCATCCAATTGTCTTTTGTAATGGATAAATGCAGTAATTTATCATCATCAGTCACCATCAGCATTGTTCTTTTTTATTATCTTATATTCATGAATATTATTCTATCTAGCTTAGTGGGACATAAAAGAACTGCATGTTTAAAAGTTAAAAGGAACAGATATTGAGATAGCTCATGTTTCATGGTTACTTGCATAGTCCCAAAAAGCAACACAGGCCTTCTAATAGTGAGGGGGGGGGGGAATCTGCTATCACATTATGTCCACCCCTTGCAAGGATTCAAAAGAGTAACAGTGCATACCCTCCAACATTTGTAGCAGACTTTCTATCAAACTCCTTCAGTGCAAATATAATATATGAAACAAAGACTCTCCTCCCTGGAAGGGAGGGGAGTGGTTGTGGGCGGGAGCCCGAGCACCGCCCCTAGCAGGGGGTGTTAGCCCCCTGCCTCCACCTCACCTGGCTGGCGCCCACGCCCCCCCCCCGGTAGGCATCCAACCAGGTGCCTCGGAAGGGGCGTGTTCAGCAGCCTTTTGCTGCAGCGCCAGCCTCTCCCCGGCCTCATTCTTCACCGTCGTCATTAGATAGGAACTAATGAAAAACAAAACCTGAATACCAAATCTAAATATGACTGTTATCTTTCTAAACATTTGACTCAAAACAACAGTACCATGGGGATTTAAAACAACAATATTCTATAAAAGTCTACGTATTGCTTATGTTTATTCCTCTGCAGCAGATTCATTATGAGAGTATGTTAAATTTACAGTGCAGTCCAATGAATATTTACTCCGAATCAAGCCCCGCTCAGTCCAAAAAGGCTTATCAAGTAAGTGTCCATTGCAGCATTGATACAAAATTGGGGAAGGGGGGGGGGAGAGAAGGGAATGCTTTTTAAACCAAAGAATAATGATTTAACTTTAAACTTCCAATATACTTGCTGCTCCTAAATATTATAAATTATATTTTGGCCAACAGAGCAAACTAGCATTTTAAATTAAATCATTTTAATGTGGAAATTATGAAGGAAATGCATTATGCATTGCTCATTGTTAATTGGTTAATTGGTATTGTTTATATTTAACCTGAAGAAAGAAATGCAGTGCCCCTTTTATGATTTCCCTCCATCACATCTGTCTGTCTGTTTATCTGTTTATATGTCTGTCTGTCTGTCTGTCTGTCTGTCTCTCTCTCTCTCTCACACACACACACACACAAAGACAAAGATTCTTTCATTCTGCAGAGTCTTTCTGCATAGCACTGTCAGAGGAACAGAAACCAATTTGCTGAAAGCAAAAGAATGAGATATTATTTCCTTTGCATTTTGACTAGGCAAGTTGGGTTGAAATTTTCTTTTGGAAGAAAGAAGGCAATTGTAGATAAACGAAGGGTCAAAAAGTCATGGGCAAGGACCAAAGCCCAAAAAGGCACCGCAAACCAACCAAGTATCAAAAGCACAAAACTGAGTAAAGTCACCCTGTATATTGTAGCTTTAATAAAAACCAGGTTTGCCACTGCAAAAATATTATTTGCACATTTTGTGAGAGTTTCTACATATGTTGCATAAATCTGGAACAAGGACAACATGGTACCATGAATGCTTTACCAGGCACAAATGCTAACTGGTAAGCTATCCACCAGCTTCTCTGCTAACATCAGCATATCCTCTTCTGTTAGTCATTTTTGGGATATTCACCGCTACCACCTTTAGCTTGAAGGTGTGAAGAATCATCGCCTACTACACAGTAGTAATTTTTCATGATACCCAGCATATATTATGATACTGTACATGGTTTTGTCTGGGATCTGAGTTATAAAAAATCAGGCAAGGGGTTATTTTTGTGAATGGAGAATAAGAAGAATTAGGACTATCAATACACTTTTTTGTCAACAACAATATACACAAGCAAGCTGAACATAGCTTTGAGAGACTACTTCAATTCTCCATATTACTATTTGGGAAGTGATAGCCAGTGGTGTGTGTTCCACTAATGGAATGAATCTGTCAGTGGAATTAGAAAGGGAGAGAATTTTCAGTGATTCTTCTCACCCTCAAATTAGGGAGGCAAATTAGGGGGAATGCAAGGGAAATGCATGGGGAAAATCACTAAAAATTGTCTCACTCCCCCATTCCTATGACAGATGCTTTCTGTCAGCAGATATCCATTGGATGCCATCCTTTATCAGTATAAAATATTTTCACCTTGTACATCAGCAACTTCTGCCACACATCCTTAGACACGTTGCACCGAATCACCAAGCACACAGAAAGTTAGACAAAAATCTCTGAACCACCCACAGGCATCTAGATATAAGCTCTAAAGTATATAAGGAAAATTATTTTATTTGCCTCGTTTGTTTTATAGAAATTAGTGGGGTGTATCTTTTGCCAGAAAAGGGCTGTGATGAGAAGCCAAACAGATAGTTAGCAGCCATATTGCAGAGGGAAATGGTGGAATATTTATGCAACATCCATGATAAACCCTACCCATGTAGGTAAAACGTAAATGTAAAGGACCCCTGGACAGTTAAGTCCAGGCAAAGGTGATTATGGGGTTGCAGCGCTCATCTTGCTTTCAGGCCGAGAGAGCCGGCGTTGGTCCACAGTTTTCTGGGTCATGTGGCCAGCATGACTAAATCGCTACTGGAGCACGGAGAACCATGATAAGTGCCAGAGTGCACAGAAACACCGTTTACCTTCCCGCCACAGCGGTACCTATTTATCTACTTGCACTGACGTGCTTTTGAACTGCTAGGTTGGCAGGAGCTGGGACAGAGCAACAGGAGCTCACCCCGTTGCGGGGATTCAAACTGCCGACTTTCCCGTCAGCAAGCCCAAGAGGCTCAGTGGTTTAGACCACAGTGCCACCCGCGTCCCTCATACCTATATACGAACATAGGAAGCTGTCTTATACAAAGTGAGACCATAGGTCCATCTAGCTCAGCTTAGTACTGACTACTGTGACCAGAAGCAGTTCTCCCAAGATTTCAGACATGAGCTTCTCCCTGCCCTACCTGGAGATGCTGCAGGTGGAATCTTGAACCTCCTGCATTCCAAGCAGATGCTCTACCACTGGACTCTGGAGATATTAAACTAGATGACCCAGGTGACCTTTGAATCCTCATTGCTTTTTGACAACCTATGCTTTTTTATGTTGTTACCCATTAACTTTTAAACTTTTAAGACTCTAAAATGTGTCTGAAAGTATACAGTCATTTGTCAAGAAATACATGATTTATGGCAGAAGGAGCTATTAAAACATTCATTTGATCTATGAATGTTTTTAATATTTCATTCCAGTCCTTTAAAGCTGCTGGGTCTACTTCTATTCTTGTAGTAACACGATTAATGGAAGAACTTGTTCACATATTTAAAAGTCCTAGTAAGCTGTAATTCATTGACTTGAATTAAGAAATACAAAGTTTTAACATTTAGGTTTCTAGAACGGAAATTCAGCTTTGGTAGGCAATGTAACCACAATATCAGGTTTTGTCCTTCTAAATAAAAATGTTTTGTCTACTATTATTTATTTTCACAACCTATGACTATACAGTGGTACCTCGGGTTAAGTACTTAATTCATTCCGAAGGTCTGATCTTAACCTGAAACTGTTCTTAGCCTGCTGCCGCCACGCCGCCAGAGCATGATTTCTGTTCTCATCCTGAAGCAAAGTTCTTAACCCGGGGTAATATTTCTGGGTTAGCGGTGTCTGTAACCTGAAGCGTATGTGTCAGAGCTGCCTCTAGGTCCCAGCTCACAGAGGACCAACGCTAGGCTGTAGTTATGTACAAAAGTCTTTATTGCGATTCAGTCTCCATTTTAAAGCCGCAGCGTGCAGCTCTACGTCCCGACCTTAGACCGGCGAAGTCCTGTCTGAGTCTCCTCCCCCTCCACACCAGTTTAAGACTCTCGCTTTGCTCCACCTCTTCCTAAGTTCCTTTCTCCTCTGGGCCCTCCTGCCCGCTAGGGTCTCATCCTTCCTGGACTCCTCTGACGCTGACCCTGACGATTCTTGCCCCTCCTTCCGGCGGGCTTTAGGACCTGGTTCCCTATCCGGGCTACCTTCTGTGCCGCTCGCCTGTACCTTTGAACTTGGCGCGCGCGCCCAGCCTGCAACTTTCCTCTTAACCGTTAACTCGCTCTCCGATGGAGGCGTGGTCAACCCTGACTCATATTCTCTCGCTGGTGGTGCATATGTGGGCTCTGACACCTGGGACTCCTCCCCCCCACTACGCTCTGGTGGGGAAGCTGGTCCTGATTTCCAACTGCTGTTCTGGGAGTCCCCGCTGGCCCCTTGCTTCTGGGGGGTCCCCCTTGGGTCGCCCCTTGCCCTGCCCATCGGCGCCCCCTTCTGTGAATCTTCCGATTCGCTGGAGAGGCTCATGGAATCTATCGGGCTGCTGTCATATTCTCCTACACTGCCCTCGGATTGCTCCCCCTCGCTTTCCATCTCCTCTCCTCCCTGCGCTCCCGCTGAGTCCCTGACATCCATCCCCCCCTCGAAGCCCCCCCTTCCCCCCTCCCCCTCTTCTGGCGTGGGTTCCGGGTGCTCCAATGCTGTGGGGGTGCATGCCGGATACCGGTCTTCCCCCCTGGCATGCTGCCAGTCCGTGACGGGTACATCGACGTCGCTCTCCTCCGCTTCCATCTCATTGCCGGCGTGCTCGAAACCAGGATCCTCCCCCAACCCGTCCATGCCCCCTTGTTCCTCCATTTCCTCTGGGTAGTCTGCGTGCCAGGGCCCTCTGAGCAGTCTCCTGCGCCACTCCTCCTCGGGTTGAGTGTCCCACCAATAAGAGCGTTCCGCACCCAAGTCTGAGACCGACCCCTCCGGCGAGGTAGTCTCTGGAACCGTCTCCTCAGCCGAGGAGAACCCCTGAAACGTACTGGCTGAGAGTGTGGGGGTGAAAAGATATTCGTCAAAATAATCCTCCGGCATGGGCCTGTGTGGGAAGAGTGCGTGGAACTCGTCTTTGAGGTAGTGCTCCTCCACCGCATAGTACGGCACCCAGCTGTTGGCGCTGGCCGGGGCACCTTCCCTTGCGATGAGATATTCGACCCCCTCTTTCCCCCATCTCGAGTCCAAAATCTCCGTCACCTCGTTGAGTGGCCCCGCCCTCGGCGACCCCCCTGTCATGGGTGCATCTCTAAGCGGACTGGGAGCTGTCCCTGGCTCCTGAAACCTGTGAGGTGCCTTGTAGGGCGTTAGCACCGATCTATGAAAGACCGGGTGCATTCTGGAACCCTCCGGTAGTGTCAAACGGAAAGCCACTGGGTTGATCTGTGCCTCGACTAGGTAAGGGCCCAACTGCTTGTGTCCTAGCTTCTTCTTAGCTAAGGATCTGGCCGGCACTGCCTGGGCCGCTAACCAGACCCAGTCCCCTACCCGTATGTCCTCCCCCACTCTTCTGTGTTTGTCTGCTTGCATCTTGTATACGTGTTTTGCTAGGTCTAACTGTCTACGGAGCTGTTCATGGACCTCCTGTAACTCCTCTGCCAATGCCTCTGCTCCCTGTGGTTCCCCCTCCCCCTCTTTCTCTAAGCCCGGGAAGGTCCTGGGATGTCGCCCGTGGTTGGCAAAAAACGGTGTCACCCCCGTGGACACGTGTTGTGTGTTGTTGTAGGCAAACTCGGCCAGGGGCAGATAGTCCACCCAGGTCGAGGGCTGCTGGTTGGCGTAACATCTCAGGTACTGCTGCATGATGGCGTTGACCCTCTCCGCTTGTCCGTTGGTCTGCGGGTGTCTTGCCGACGCTAGGTTGACCTTGACGTTCAGGATCCCCATCAGCTTCCGCCAGAAACTCGAGATGAACTGGCGCCCCCTGTCGGACAGGATAGACCGTGGCAGGCCGTGTACCTTGAACACGTGGTCTATGAACAGCTTGGCTGTCTGTTCCGCTGTGGCCACCTTCGCGCAAGGAATGAAGTGCGCCATCTTGGTGAACATGTCGACTACCACGAGTACTGCTGTTTTGCCCCTCGAGCTGGGCAGGTCAGTGACAACGTCCAAGGCTACCCTCTCCCACGGTTCGGACGGGGTCTGTAGCGGTTCTAACAGTCCCGCCGGCGGTCTGTGTACTGGCTTGGCCCTTTGGCAGGTGTCGCACCTCGTGACATAATCCGCGACTTCTCCCCGCATCTTGGGCCACCAAAAGTCTCTGGCTACTAATTCCACCGTCTTTTCCTTGCCGAAATGTCCGGCGCTGGGTGCGTCGTGTAGCTGTTGCAGTACTGTTGTGCGGAGTTCATCTCCCGGTACGTAGATGGCCCCCTTGCGGAGGAGCAGTCCGTCGCGTATCTGGAACTCGTCGTCCTTTGCCGTGCCGCTGCACACCTCCTCCATCTTGGAGCGCGCGAAGGAATCTGTTCGCAGCTCGCGCCGTATCGCTTCCAGGTCTACTGTGGCAGAAGCGCATGCCCACGCCTTGGGTGCGAAAATGTGTTTGGCCGCTACCGGTGCTGCTTCCTCCAGATACTGCGGCTTCCTGGATAGCGCATCAGCCATGATGTTGTTGTCTCCGGGGATATATTCTATCCTGAAGTCGAAATCCGCAAAGAACTCCGCCCAGCGGATGTGTCTCTGGTTCAGGAACCGCGCCGTGCGCCAGTACTCCAGGTTCTTATGGTCCGTGCGAACTTGCACCGTGTGTTTGGCTCCGATGAGGAAGTGCCGCCACGCCTTGAATGCTGCATGAATGGCCAGCAACTCTCTGTCCCAGATGGTGTAGTTCTGCTCCGACTTGCTGAGTTTCCTGGAGTAGAAAGCACACGGCCTCCAATCCCCTTGCGGGTCTCGCTGCAACAGGACTGCCCCCACAGCTCTGTCGGAGGCATCCGTCTCCACCCTCATGGGCTTGCTGGGGTTCACATGCAGCAGTTGTTCCTCGGAAGCGAAAAGACGCTTGAGTTTCTCAAAGGACTGCTCCGCCTGCTCCGTCCAGATGAACTTCTTCTTCTTGGAGCTGAGGGTGTCCGTGATGGCCGCCGTCTGCATAGCGAAACCCTTGATGAACTTGCGATAAAAGTTAGCAAAGCCGACAAACCTCTGGACCTCCTTCCGATTGCGCGGGCTCTTCCAGTCCAGTACTGATCGTACCTTGGCGCTGTCCATGGCGATTCCCTTGTCGGACAGCTTGTAGCCCAGGAAATCCACCTCCGTCATGTCGAACTGGCATTTCTCCAGTTTGGCGTAAAGCCTGTGCTCCCGTAGTCTTTGCAGGACTTCCTTGACATCTCTCTCGTGAGCCTCCTGCGATTCCGAGAAGATCAGAATGTCGTCCAGGAAGCAGACGCACTTCTTGTAGAGGAGCCCCGCTAACACGTGATGCATGAAGGCTTGGAAGCAGTGGGAGCCATTTTGTAAACCGAAGGGCATAACCCTATACTCATAGGTGCCCAAGGGCATGAACATGGCCGTCTTCCACTCGTCGCCCTCCCGCATGCGTATAAGATTGTACGCCCCTCGTAGATCCAGCTTGGTGAAGATGCGTCCCTTCCTCACCGTCGCGAGCAAGTCGTCGATCTTGGGCATCGGGAAAGCCGTGGGCTTGGTTTTCGAATTTAAAATTCTGAAATCAACTACTAGCCTCTTCTGGGGCGTGTCTTTTTTCTTCACAAAGAACACAGGACTGCCCCCCACTGCTTTGGATTCTCGGATGAATCCCCGCTTCAAATTGTGATCTATGAACTCCCTGAGCTCTTGCAGTTCGTCTTCAGACATGGAGTACAGTTTTCCGGTCGGCAGCGTTGCCCCCGGCAGGAGGTCAATCTTGCAGTCGTAGGGTCTGTGGGGAGGCAGCTTGTCCGCTTCCTTCTCGCAGAAGACCTCCAAAAACGCCTTGTACTTGTCGGGTACCGCTTGCAGCATGCCCAGTTGTAGCTGTGGGTCATCCTCTTGCCCCTCGTCCTCCTGGTTAGTCATGATGCAATGTTCTGCGCAGTAGGAGGAGCAGAAGGTCAATTTACGCTGGTACCATGCCAATGCCGGGCTGTGCCTGTCCAACCAGCTCATGCCCAACACTATGGGCGTGTCTGACAGTTGGGTGACGCTGAAGCTGATGACTTCGCGGTGATTTCCAATGCGCATCACCATTGGCGGCGTTTGCTGTACCACCTGTCCCCCCCAGCAATTCTCTTCCATCGACTGTCACTACTTTCAGGGGCATTGTGGCAGGCAGGAGCGCTATGCTATGTTGCTTGATGAAATCCACTCCTATAAAGTCTGCATTGCTACCAGAGTCAATGGTAATAGGCACTTCCATGGTGAGCCCATTGGGAAGCTGGAGTGTTGCGGTGAGCTGCACCACTGGTTTGGGCGGGAGGGGGTCTGTGGGCTGTAAGATTCCTGGGGACTGCTTCACTGATTCGTCTGGCTGGACCCCAGCGGCTCTGCTTCCAGCCAGACTTCGTCGTTTCCCTGCTGCGGTTCCCTCTGCTGAGCTGCTTCTGTTACTTTTGCTGAGGCTGCATTGTGCTTGTGGAGCCTCTGGGGGCACTCTTTTGCCATATGCTGAGCACTTTCGCAGATGTAACACTTCCTGTTCCCTCTAGGAGGCTTCACCTTGGCTGCTCCTGGTGTGAGGGCTCTGGTCGCTGACTGAGCCTTGGCACCACCTATCTCCATCGGCTCCTCTCCCCCTCCCAGTGGAGGCGTGGATTGAGCGCGCGCTGAGTCTCTGGGAAAGAAAGGAGGTGCCCTTGCTGGCGTGCGTCCCCAACGCCCTTCATCCTTGCTCCAGGGACGTTCTTCTAGCCGCACACCAATCGTCAACGCCTTCTGGACCACTTCTTGGGTGCTCCGTGGCCTCTCCCCCCTTGCGATTTTGTCTTTCACAGCCCCGTTGAGCCCCTCCCAGAACAGGTCCCTGACGGACGCTGAGTCTTTTTCCCATCCCAGCGCGTTGACCAATGCAAAAAAGCGGGAATGATATTGCCTTACAGTGGCTCTGCCTTGTTTCAAACCGTGAATCTCTTTTCTAGCGACATCCACATCTATCTCCGATAAAAAACAATTGTCCATCGCCTTAATGAAGGCTTTTGCGTTTTGGAGGGCTGGATCATTATCTCTCCACAGATTGCGCAACCACGCTTTAGCTTCTCCATGGAGATGCGTTAGTATGAAGCCTACTTTCTCCTGCTCATCTCTAAAGTCCTTCTCCAGCAACTTTAGCGCAAAAACTACGTCTGCTCTGAAGTTAGGATATTGCTGCAGACTCCCATCGAAATGCGACACCAGGCTCCCCCCTCTCTTCCCGAGCCCGATCCCTTCTGATTTGGCTGCCGGTGGCCCCTGTTTAGTCAACATTTCCAACCTGTTTTGCAGATCCTTGCAGACAGCATCTGATTCCTCTTCTCTCCTCCTTGCCGCTCGTATTTCTGCGTTAAGTTGTACCACGGCATCTTGCAAAGCTGCCAGTCGTTCTTCTGTAGTCATCTTGTGCTGCTTTTGTGAGCTCGCGAAGCACCTATCTTCGCTCCTCGCTGCGTCCTCTCACGTTGCGAGGTTCTTTGAAATCTGAGACAGGACTTACTGTCAGAGCTGCCTCTAGGTCCCAGCTCACAGAGGACCAACGCTAGGCTGTAGTTATGTACAAAAGTCTTTATTGCGATTCAGTCTCCATTTTAAAGCCGCAGCGTGCAGCTCTACGTCCCGACCTTAGACCGGCGAAGTCCTGTCTGAGTCTCCTCCCCCTCCACACCAGTTTAAGACTCTCGCTTTGCTCCACCTCTTCCTAAGTTCCTTTCTCCTCTGGGCCCTCCTGCCCGCTAGGGTCTCATCCTTCCTGGACTCCTCTGACGCTGACCCTGACGATTCTTGCCCCTCCTTCCGGCGGGCTTTAGGACCTGGTTCCCTATCCGGGCTACCTTCTGTGCCGCTCGCCTGTACCTTTGAACTTGGCGCGCGCGCCCAGCCTGCAACTTTCCTCTTAACCGTTAACTCGCTCTCCGATGGAGGCGTGGTCAACCCTGACTCATATTCTCTCGCTGGTGGTGCATATGTGGGCTCTGACACCTGGGACTCCTCCCCCCCACTACGCTCTGGTGGGGAAGCTGGTCCTGATTTCCAACTGCTGCTCTGGGAGTCCCCGCTGGCCCCTTGCTTCTGGGGGGTCCCCCTTGGGTCGCCCCTTGCCCTGCCCATCGGCGCCCCCTTCTGTGAATCTTCCGATTCGCTGGAGAGGCTCATGGAATCTATCGGGCTGCTGTCATATTCTCCTACACTGCCCTCGGATTGCTCCCCCTCGCTTTCCATCTCCTCTCCTCCCTGCGCTCCCGCTGAGTCCCTGACAGTATGTAACATGAAGCGTATGTAACCCGAGGTACCACTGTATCACAAATTACTACCTATTTTTTTAAAAAAACCAATATTTTATATAAAGCTGAGTAATATTACTAGTGAAATATCCAGTAAGATAGAAAATACAGCGGGTGGGAAGGAGGAATGCAAATACAGTTTTGCTTATGTACTGGAATATTGCTTCTTGTTTCAAGCATATGCAAATATAAAATAGAATCAAGCCAACCACATAGAAACAGTTCCTAAGGCAATTGTTAACCAAGCTGAATTGTTACACACAGTAGTGAAAGTATTGAATCAGGCAAAGTGGTACATGCAGTATTCAATCATGCAGGCTTGCTAAGAAGCAAACAGCAGCAGCAGCAGCAACAACAACCCTCAACATCAAGTACATATTATAAAATGTCAAGTTTCTGTGTTACCAAGCAGCTCAAGATTAATTCCTAGTGAATAATACAAAAAAGTTATTAGATACAGTATTATTAAATAAGATTAATTAATATTTTTGTGTTTTTTGTGTGCATGTTTGCATTTAATAGATTATTTGTTTTATATAAATAGGCCTCTGGTCAAATCTACCAGAGCTCTTTTTCTTTTTGAAAAAATTTTTATTGAGTTTTATAAATGAAGATCATGGGGTAGGTAAGGGATAATAAACGGTACAAAAAATAGAAAAAGTTTTCACATGTCATTTGTATATCACAAAAATAGCACAATAATTTTGCAGCAATGTCTATGACACATGGTTCATTATTAGTAGTCAATGGTCTTGGTTTGTGAATTGGTTTAAACTAAAACAATAACAAAGGGGAAACAAGATAGAACAGAGTTAACATAACAATCAACACACATAGCCAAACACCTAACCAGGAGCCCTTGTGGTTGTTCTTAGATTAAGTAATAGTTATTTTTCCTCTTAGGTTACTAATGAAACAATATAAAGTGTTGGTATATTGATGAACATGGGAGGGGGGTTCAAAGCGAAGATCATAATTAAGGTTAAGATTCAAATTTAGATCTAGCAGAGCTCTTTTTATGTTTGTATGTATTTAAGGGGGAAAGGGATTTTTTGCCCCCCAAAAAGCCCACATACCCACCTGAAAATGTGTTCTAAAGGATTGGAAGCTCCTCCAGAACAGTGCAAGAGTCTGCAGGGGAAGGGGAGATTGACAGAAATTGAATCCCCTTCTCTTCCAATGTGCAGGAGTGTTTGCTGGTTCATATCCCCTTCCATTTGTAGAAGCGTTACTCTGGATTTAAACCAGTGTAACTTGTTGTGAATGTATTTTGAAATGCCCTTGGATTGTGACTGAGAAATGGTTTATGAATGGATTTAAATCTTTGTCACGCAAACCTATCCAACCATATAACTCAATGCACAGCTGTAAAAACACAGCATTAAGGTTAATGGGAAATAAAGCTGCAGCTTCCAGTTGCCTGGAGAATGGGCACCACTGAGATGACTGCTACTGCTATGAAATTTGTGGCAGAAAAGAGAAGTCAACAAGGGTGCCACCACAACCAGAAACCTTTCAACTTAGTTATAACTGTGACAGCAGAGAGTGAGAGGATGGAGCCATATAGGTAACACATTCTAGATCTGCCCCTATGATATCCTCACCTAGTTCTCTACTTTTTTATGCATATTCTGTGTTGAGCAACAGTTTTGCTTAATACCAGTTGATCTCATCCCACAATGGTAGCTGTTGGTGACAAGTCTTAGTTTAGTTGTACTAATCCAAACAGTCTTGGTAGGTTGTCATAGGTTGTGAAGTTGTACTGGTGTCAAACTGAATACTTATCTGAACACTAGAATTCTTCATCCCATAAGTCCCATAGAAATGAGGTTCTTACGTAATTTATTTTGATTCAGTTGTGAAAGAATTCTTGAACAAAGTAGAAAAGGTTATCTAAAGTTCTGAACACTGTTAAAATATTTTGGGTTCATTGCATGCAATTATTTTGTAGGAGTAAGTTCTCTGACATGAGGTTTTTGGTTCATGTGGTTTATCCTACCTGCCCCTTTGGGCCTGCTTGCAAGAGCAATTATTATGAGTGTCATGGGATGGCATTATGCCTCTGGAATCATAGATGTTGCAGACTTGATGAAGCCTGATGACATATCCAGGCTATCCAGTACATTTCAACCTAGTAAATTATTCACTTGAATAGCAAGCACATCGGCAGTGGGACTGACTATGAGGCTCTTGACTACGAGTGCATGAAGGTAATAACAAGCTAGGTATCATTTTAGTGTGAAACTACCACAAAGCATTGGGGCATAGGAGAGAACCCTCATCCAGTAGGCAGGATTCAACTAACAAGCCTTCTCAGAGGAAGCCCATGCAAAGACTTCTGCTAGTATAAGCACGGTGGAGAGTTTGGGAGAACCCCTAAAACAGCATATGGGAGGGAGGAGAGGGCAAATCATTCCATCAGGCAAGCAGAAATGTGCTGATGGAGCTATGTGCTTAGCACTACACTGAATTTCTATAGAAAGACAGACAGAAATTTGTTGTTTGCACATGCCTCTATTGGTTCCATGAAGAAAGAAAGACAGGATAGAATTGTAAAAAAGAAATTAAAAAATATGATATTTGTAATCAACAAATTACTGTGTGTGTGTGTGTGGAGGGAGGGAGGGAGAGAGAGGGAGAGGGAGAGGGAGAGGGAGAGGGAGAGGGAGAGGGAGAAAGAGAGAGAGAGAGAGAGAGAGAGAGAGAGAAAGGGAGAAAGAGAATGAAAGCCTTGAGTCATGAATGAATCCTATGCCAAAGAACATACAAGGTATATTTCACATGCTATGGAAATCTGCCTAAATATGTATAAAATGTATGCAAATTTGATATCATCGTTAGGATCCATTAGAATAGATTACTCGTATCAATGAACTGAATGCTTGTTTATTTTTAATCTTCAGATAGTTTGCATAAACAGCAATAACCTCTACAAGATGGTACCGCTTAACTGCTTTTTTGTAAACAAACTAGTCTCTCACAGTGTTCATACCTGTAGGGATTATGTGAGTATTCTCATCTGTGGCAAAATAGAAGCATTCATCAACTAGCACCCCACATGGGTACATTATATTGAATGGCTGTAGTTTCTCTTATGCTCATTAGGGGCTATTGTTTGATATATTGTGGAAAGTTGCTAGAAGTGAGAGGCGGATAAATGCCATTTGATGAATTCTTCAAGCAGATTTGAGGAAGGTTAATTTAGGTTCAGAAAGAAGCATTTAGGTATTTTATAGTTTTTTAAAAAGAATTCAGTTAAAGTCGGAGATGTAAAACAGGATGAGCTGACTTTCTGTGTATGTGAAATATTATTGTGACATCTGGGATGTATTGCCAGAGTGTGGGTGTATTGGGGGACAGAAAATTTGTGTTTTCTTCAAATTTCAGCATTTCTCTCTCTCTCTCTCTCTCTCTCTCTCTCTCTCTCTCTCTCTCTCTCTCACACACACACACACACACACCTCTACATGCATTCTCTGTATCTTTTTAGTATTAAATCTGGCATGGAATGTGGTATCCTAGGAACCTCAGCTTTCATTTGAGGGTGGGGGAGAGGAGAGGACAATAGCCATGCTTTCCTGCTCTTATGGTTTTCCAGAAAATCTTGCATTCGTTTGAGCCACATCTGCAGATAGCTAAAAACAAACAGTTGAGTTTGACAGTGACCTGGAAGTATATTTCAGGAGCCTCAACAGTTTGTGATTTTTTTTCCTATGGTTTTTTTTCTTTCTTCATTTTCTTATATTCTTAACAGATGAAAGGATAAATCCCTGCTGGGATTCTATAGTTTTGCCTCTCTGTTCTTCGTGGTCATAGCAAACGTGGATTTTGAAGAAAATATATGTGAGTAGTTATTCCACACGTTTATAGCACTGACATGTGAAGGGATATTTAGAGAACAAAACAGATGCCAGTTTTGCCAAACTACTCTGCCTGCGAGCACATCTGTGTGTGCCATTTCAGGAAAAGGGGGCATGAGTGTGCACATCCTTCATCTTCACCAACTCCACTTATCCCACTATCACTCTGAGCAGAAGGAGTTTACTAGATAGGAAGTGTGCACATACCTCATCTTCTGTAATGGCCTGGCATGGTATGAGAGACAGGAGTAATTTTGTGAACCCCAAATATATGGAAACTGGAACTACCTGGGGAAGGATTGTGTCACATGTCTAAATAAAACCAAGAAATTTTCTTGAGCCCTGGGGTGAAATTCAAATGCAGAAGGGAGAACCTTGTCTGGTTGCATAAATCTAACTTGGTGGATCAAGCTGCAAGGGGAAACAAGTAGTATTTGGGATTGAACCAAGAAAATGGTGTATAGGAAAATTAAACCAATCCCAGTGCCATTGCCCTGATCCAAACTGCCCACTCCACTGATACAATCAATAATATTGCCTGTATTTTTCTTTTCAGGAGATGTAATCACATAACTCCTGTCACATCCAATAATTTGTGTGACATCTAATCATTTGTACCTAAGTGATTCCACGTTCTCATGCTCCTGTGAGAGCAAGAAAGTTTCTCTCTACCATTGATAATCATATGAATCACTACAAGTTTCTAACTAAACCCTAGTCATCTTCCCTGCTCCCAAGTAAAATCTCAAATCACTTTACACTTGGGTGTTTGAGTCATTTAATCATTTTAGTTGTTCTTGTCTATACTTTCCATGAGATGTGTAAACTATTGTTTTCCAAATATGTCAAGAGCAAGAAGTTATATTTGGATACTTTGGAGAGCAATGGGGAATGGGTGTTTAAACCTCTCTTGCCTAACCATTTTCCTAGTCTAAAGTGTGCTGCCATTACTTTCACAGGGGGAAACATACCTTATGTTTTTCCCTGCATAGTTAATGATAGCTTCAGCAGCTTTGGTGAGTGAGAAAGCACAATTTAAATGATGGAAATGGTGTTGGAAAAGCACCTACTTTCACAGCATAATTTTCTGCTCTCCAAAGTAGCAGCAAAAATCCTCATCACGGATCTCTGGCTGCTGGAAAAATTCAGTTGGTAGAGCATGAGACTCTTGATCACAGGGTTATAGGTTTGAATCCCACCTTGGGCAAAAGATTCCAGCATTGCAGGGGGTTTGGACTAGATGACCATCATGGTCCTTTCCAACTCTACAATTCTAAGATTATATGTCTAGCTTGGCCCTAAATAAGCCTTTTGTTAATGAAACAACATACTGACTTTATATATTCAGTTAGTTATCTAGCACAGGTCTAACATCTGTCTTCCATCAGCATATATTTTTTATGGGAATAAAAAGTGATGGACTTTACATTTTGCATTTATTTACTTTAAATCATAGCTGATATTTAACCCAGCCCTGCAGGGTTACCCTGCAGGGGTACCAACTTGAATAAAATATTGGGGGAGCCGGTAAACCCCACTCTGCATAATCAGTCACATGACATGGCATGCACACACTATTTTAATGACAATGCCCATCTACTGGGGTGGCATCTCCCTAAAATATTTTACTGGGAGAGCAAAGGGAGTTGGCTCCTACAAAGCCCTGGGAGATACTCCTTTGAGGAACTCAACTGTTCTGCTTGCGATTTCACCTTTCTGAATAATATCACCAACTAGGCAGGTTATTTCAGTGTGAATATTATTTTTCCTCCCTATTTCTATCTAATACAGAAGAAAGCAATGCTGTTTTTATGTTTATACAGTGGTACCTCGGGTTAAATGGGACGCAGGTGGCGCTGTGGGTTAAAGCCTCAGCGCCTAGGACTTGCCGATCGAAAGGTTGGCGGTTCGAATCCCTGCGGCGGGGTGCGCTCCCGCTGCTCGGTCCCAGCGCCTGCCAACCTAGCAGTTCGAAAGCACCTCCGGGTGCAAGTAGATAAATAGGGACCGCTTACCAGCGGGAAGGTAAACGGCGTTTCCGTGTGCGGCTCTGGCTTGCCAGAGCAGCGATGTCACGCTGGCCACGTGACCCGGAAGTGTCTCCGGACAGCGCTGGCCCCTGGCCTCTTAAGTGAGATGGGCGCACAACCCCAGAGTCTGTCAAGACTGGCCCGTACGGGCAGGGGTACCTTTACCTTTACCTTTACCTCGGGTTAAGAACTTAATTCGTTCCAGAGGCCCGTTCTTAACCTGAAACTGTTCTTAACCTGAGGTTCTACTTTAGCTAATGGGGCCTCCCACTGCCACCGCTGCCATGCGATTTCTGTTCTCATCCTGAAGCAAAGTTCTTAACCTGAGGTACTATTTCTGGGTTAGCGGAGTCTGTAACCTGAAGCGTCTGTAACCTGAGGTACCATTGTATATGGATTTACCAGCAAAATAGTAACTGGAATCAAGTTGTGAGTGTTTACTGATCTGCAGAAGCTGAAAGTTATATGCATGTTATACATAGGAAGCTGCCTTATACCAAGTCAGGCAATTGTTCTATCTTATCTGACACTCACCAGCAGTGGTTCTCCAGGGATTCAAGCAGGAGTCCCTCCTCCAGCCCAACCAGAGATTGAAGCTTGGACCTTTTGCAAATGCTGTACTATGAACTACAGCCCTTCACATTGCATTGAGACACCTGTGTCCGAATGCTGCCACAGCTAGGCATTAGTCACTACATGGCCTAGGCAAAAGCGACAGCTGCTTAGCTTGAAAAATGGAAGTGTGACCAACATAGCAATGCAAGGACAGTAGTGAGTAAGATGAGATTTTAGCAGGACAGGCTGCAAACCCAATTAAATTAATTACAAGGAACAAAAGTAGTAATATTTTATTCAATACAGAACTCTGTAAAATTTCAAAAAGCCACATGAATCTGTCCTCCACATAAGCATTAAGTACTGACTGAAATAACCCAATCACCCTCTCCCAAACAAGTTTAATTAATGCATCGATTTTACTCAGAACATTAAAAGACTTCTCACAACAAAGCTGCAACTTACTAATTAAGTTTAGTGTTTCAGAAAACAATGCCATGTAATTTGAGATGGAGGGCCACACTTAAAAATCTAACTTGGTCATTACCTTTTTGTGAATAATTCAGAAAAGAAACTAAATAGGTAGTCAGTGCAAGATCTTCTACTGAGAAAACTGACATTATAAAATATACTGAATATGTAGTAAATGTTATAGAGAGAGACAGAGAGATATAAATCTTGTCCAACAGTTTTCACAAAGACAATGGGGGGAAAATCTTATTGCAAGTTGAAATATGTTTGTGAAAAACATTCATTGTACTTGTCATTATTAGCCATACATGGCTTAGAGCAGATGTGCCTTTGTCAATCTCCAATATGTTTTGCTTAGCTCCCCTGTTCCTCCCACTTTCTCAAACTCTGCAGTGCCTTTCGAGGTAGTGTCATGGGTTAATGAAAAGAAGTGGGGGGGGTGCATGGAGAACTCACAGGAAAATTGACAGCTAATGAAACAGTTTCTGTGATTCGTGAGCTACTGTAAGATACAGCTGCTTACTGTAATGAAACCTAAGATATGTGAATACTTGAAAGGATATATCTGTAAAAAGACATTCCCATCTTGACCACACTTTACACTTCAGAAGCAAATTGCTCCAAATTGCTCCTTTCCACCTTAAAAATGGTAGAGACATCTTAGTGCTGCAGGCAGTAAGATTTACTAATACTGTATAAACATGAAGCATCCCAGAAAAGGGGGGGGGGGAGAGATAAATATGTATGTTAGAAGTCATGATTTGAAGTACAGTTTTGACAACTGAGTACTTTGTAATTGCTTTGTTTAGTAAAAAAAAATAATACCACTACAGTATCTCTGTAGCATGCCAGTGAATACTTTTGCAAGTGTTAACTGGGAGCAAAGGACAAGCACCAATGATGAAAGCCCCAAACGGAGCTCTAGAGAATCAATAACATTTTCCTTCTGTTTCTTGTTGTGGGTATTGGGCTGGCACAAGTTTTTGCATCTCACTCCCAAATCTCTCTCTACACACACCAGTTTATTTCACTCCTTTCATCCCTGCTTCTGGCAACAGAGTAACTGACAAGCAGAGAGAATTTCACAGATTCCTTGTGTCTATACTGAGCGCACAGCACCATCTCTGGTAACACCAGCCAGCCTTTTCTCCTCTCTAGAATGCCACTATTAACCAGTGACCTGATAGCTGGCAGCCTCTTCTGAGGGCCATTAATTGATGTAAACACAACACATCTATAAAAAGCCTGCACATTTTCTATTTGCTGTCTTTGTTTAGTGCAACTTGCGGAGAGAAAAAAGCCCACAACCAAAGACAGAAAAACCAAGGGAGAACAGCAAACATTCCTTAGGATGACAACAGAAGGCTCTGAATATGATGGTCTGCATTCTTCCTCATCTCCCTGAATTTCCTAGTGCTGTGCCTTCTCCTCCCCTCTGCACCTGTACAGCCATATCATCTCTCTCTTGCACACACCTATTACTTCATCCGATAGTCTTTTCCAAAGAGGAGCACAACACTGGACTCTTGTCTTCAGACCTCTGCATCTTTTCCCTTCTCTCCATCGAAGCCAAAAGCCTTCTGTTTCCCTTTGACTGCCCCCTCCCCTCCCCCACCAAATCTTCTCTGACCCATAAAGGTCAGTGGGCTGTACTGTTATTAGATGCATCTAAAAGCAGGGCTCCCTTTAGTACTTTGCCTGCCAAAGAGGGAGATGCACTCAGGTTCCCTTGCTCCCCTCTCAGGCCATGGCTCCCTTTCCCACCCCACCCACCTCACCTCCTTCCCCCAGCCATTGCCCGCCAATCCCCCCCCCCCATCACTTGCAGCCTGGCTGAAAGGATCCTTTCCGCACGCATAAGCCACAGTCTCCGCCAAGTGGGAAAGTCTTCTTTTCCAGGGAAAGAGGCGGCAGCAGCAGAAGCAACAGCACCTGGCCCCATATTGTGCCTTCCTGGACGCTGATGCTCGCGCGCCAAAGCGGACTCTCATCTCTGTTTCTTCTTCCTCCCCCCAATTATTTGCCACAACTTGGGCTGCCATGCTAGTCCTCAATGGGCAGGAAATGGTGGACGAAAGCCGCCCCCCCCCACAGGAAAGCACACACACACACACACACACACCCCAGACCCCCGCCCGGGCTGAGGCGGCGGAGTTGCTGCCAAGTCCTACCTGGTCTTGCTGGGCAGCCTGGCTCCCCCGGCTGCCCGGGTTCGGTGGCGCCTGCTGCTGCTCCTTCATGGCTGTCATGGTCGGGGAGGAGTGGGGGGGGGGGGAGAGAGAGAGAGACACGCGGGCACTTCCTCTCACTGGTCCTGCAGTCCGAGAGCCGCTTCCCTCGGCCCCGCTGGCATGACAAAAGCTGCCCGCTCTCTTCCCTCGGTGCGAGCGAAGCAGCAGATGACGCGGAAGATGAAGGAGAAGAAGAAGAAAGAAAGAAAGAAAGCCGGCGGAGGGACGCGGCGGAGAAACCCCCACCGGGCAGCGCGGGAAGCAGCCGCCTGCCTCGTCCTCCTCCGGCGTCCGCAATTCCAACCCCCTCAAGCCCAAGCCGAACTGAGGGAAGCGAGAGAGAAAAAGCGCGCCCCCCAAAAGAGGACCGGAGCGGCCAGCTCCAAAGCCAGGGCGCGGGGGGGGGGGGCGGCTAATGAGCGAGCGGCAGCCCCAAAGCGGCAGCCACCTGGGACGCGGGTTGGCTCCCCTCACCGGCACTGTCGGGCATTCCTACAGTGTGCCCCCCCCTCAAAAGCAGCAGCAGGAGGAGGTCCAGTGGCAGCGGCGAGCGGCTGTGGCACCGGTGGTCCCAGAGTCCGAAGTGCTTCCCTAAGGGCAGGTGGAAGAAGGGGGGAGAACAGCAGCTCAGGGCGCGCGCGCTCGCCTTTTCCCCCGCTCGCCCTCTCTTTCCCTCGCAGCAGCAGCAGCTGGATCCCGCAGCCCGGCGCCACAGCGAGAACGCAGGGGGAAAGGAGCACAGCGCGGCTCCCTCAGACGGCCCATTCGCTTTCCCTCCTCAGCTGGAGCGGACCATTCGGAATCCCGGGCATAGGGGACGCTGCTGCTGCTGCTGCTGCTGCTGCCTACCTGGCTGATGAAGAGCGCGCCTCTTTCCCCTACCCCTCCGCCTTTCTCACTTCCCGGTTTTTGCACGACTTCTGAAAAATGCCGCCTCCAATCGCGCGGCTGAATCCGTCACCTTGGGGAGCAGGCAGGGCAGGGCGTTCACTCCAAGGGTGGATCGAGCGCTTTGATGGGGAACGAAAGGAAAAGGTGGGGAGAGGTGAGATTTGCCTTGAGCATCAACTGTTAAGTTATTATGCTTCGGCGTGTGACTTCTGCGGACACGCACAAACGCACGCGCTCGTGCAAACTGGCTAAGTTACAAATCAGCCCCTTGATCTCCTCTCTGAAATGAAACATTCCAAGCAGGGGGACTCATCCGCAATCCAGTAGCCTTTCTGAGAAAGGGAAAGGTTTTGTTTCCGACTGCCATCCATTTATACAGAAATGCACAGTGCCAACGGCATTGCTGGCTCTTTATGCTTTTTCTCATCTGATGTCGATAGAAATATTGTTTTGCAAGGTGGAATAGTTTTTGCACAGAGAAAGAAGGGTGGTGGGGTCCAACGTTTACTATACAGGGTGGTAGTCAACTAAGCTTTACTCAGCAGACCCATTAAAATGAATGACCATGACTAAGTGAGATCCATTAATATCAACACCTGACCTTCTCTGAGTCCAGAGTTTCTTTCAAATAAATAGACTATAATTCTGTGTCTACCTATGTCTCCACTTTGGTGGTGGTGGTGGTGGGGAGCAACAGAGACTCTGCTGATGTGCATGAGTTAATTTAATTTGAAATGTGCACTATAGGGTTCAATGAAAGCAAAATCTATTTTGAGAATAAAAGTCCTTTATGTTTCCTAAAGGTCATATTCATGCTTTAGAAACTCAGGTGGCCCCCAGATGTTGATGAGTTCTAACTCCCATTGGGCCAAGAAAGCACAGCCAAAGGCAGTGATGATGGGTGTTGTAGTCCAACAGCATCTGAAGAGCCTATGAAAGTGAAGCAGGTCTGATCTGGTCAGTTTTCAAACTTGCTGAATTGGCCTATTGAACCAATGATATCTGTGTAATCATTATTTAGCACTTGAATACTGAGCAGTTAGGCATAATCTAATCCACAGATATCTATGAGGAGTTTAGTCAAGCCCCAAGCCAGTATCCCAAGACCCAAGCATATCTATGGAAAAAGTTGAGCTCAGTTTCCTAAACACTTGTCTGACACCATCCATCTACATGTATCTTGGAAACAAAAGTTACTGAAACAATTTGGTGTTCCATACCTATATATCTCAGGGACGCGGGTGGCGCTGTGGGTAAAACCTAGGACTTGCTGATCGTATGGTCAGCGGTTCGAATCCCCGCGGTGGGGTGAGCTCCTGTCGTTCGGTCCCAACTCCTGCCCACCTAGCAGTTCAAAAGCACTCTTAAGTGCAAGTAGATAAATAGGGACCGCTTTATAGCGGGAAGGTAAACGGCATTTCCGTGTGCTGCGCTGGTGCTGGCTCGCCAGCTGCAGCTTCGTCACGCTAGCCACGTGACCCGGAAGTGTCTTCGGACAGCGCCGGCTCACGGCCTCTAGAGCGAGATGAGCACACAACCCTAGAGGGGTACCTTTACCTTTACCTTTTACCTATATATCTCAGTGAAAGAACATGTTTATTAAAAGCTGATTACTTATTTTCTGTTTCTATTTCTTGTTTTTTGCCTCCCAGACTTAGAAAGATTGTCCAGCTGGGAAAATCAACATCTCTTAACTTTCCATTTCCCTGATTCTAAAATTGGATTATTTATTTATTTATTTATTTGTTTTAGTGAATCCATAGCACTAATTTTCAAGATTAATGAAACACACAGCCAAGGACTGTGTTTGCTAAATTTGCTACATATACAGTATATGAATAATAAACAGCTAGCAGGAAGTTTGCAGAATTTGTAGCTAAGGTGGTCAAGTACAGTACCACTGTACAGTGGTACCTGGGATTAAGAACTTAATTCATTCTGGAGGTCCGTTCTTAACCTGAAACTGTTCTTAACCTGAAGCACCATTTTAGCTAATGGGGCCTCCCGCTGCTGCTGCGGCGTCGCTGCACAATTTCTGTTCTCATCCTGAAGCAAAGTTCTTAACCCGAGGTACTATTTCTGGGTTAGCGGAGTCTGTAACCTGAAGCGTCTGTAACCTGAGGTAACACTGTATATGCATCTGGAGAGTACCCCTAAATTCCCCACTGACTGACACTTCAGATGATTTACAAGAATTACATACTTTAGTAGTACAGCGGTACCTTGGGTTACAAACACCTTGGGTTACGAACTCCACTGAGGGGCAGGTGGCAGGCAGACTGTTTGGGTCAGCGTGGAGCCTGTGGGTGCCCAAGCCACCGCATCACTCCCAGAAGAGACGCGTGGCTCGGGTGTGTTGCAGGCCCCATGGTGAGTGCCACCCAGCATTTTGTCACCCCCTTCAGTGGTGACACCTGGGGCGCACCACCCCCACCGCACCCATTTCCTCCGCCTCTATTTAGGATATTGTGGGATTGTATTTTTGTCTGTTGTTATGCACAAATTAATCCCTGTCAAAATGATACAAACACCTACTTGGTCATTTTATTCTGGCTTGTTAGAGCAACATCTCCATCTTATGAAGTATATTGTTGCCTGAAAAAATCACATGCCATATTAAGGTAGTTACAGTCTTCTCTCCAGCAATTTCCCGTAACCTCAACAGCCTCTCTAATGTGCGCACACACACAAAGGTGCTCCAGCCACAAACATGTCTATAGTCACTTGTATAAACAGCCAAATTTTGCCCCCACAAGGAAATCCTTTGAACTACTGCATGTTAGACATTTCGCAATGCATCTGTCTGAAATGTGGCTGTCTATCATCTCCAACATGTAGATAATTCATGCAGCTTTCAGAAAGTTTGGACAGACAGTTCCTATTTTATTAACTTTTAAGACTTCAAACTTTGTAATGGTGGGATGTAGTTGGACCTGTTTAGGTTAAGTACACAGAATCAAAACAGTGTTTCAGATTATATAAACAGACACTTGTACAAACTGGGACAACTTTAGGCTCTAAGATGCCCTCTTGGCAAAAAGAACAGCTTTGAAACAGAATCCATTTCATATATATATAAGTTGGTTTTGACTTTCTTCTAGCTTTCAAGAATATAAATGATTGATTTAAATGCTTAGTTACAGCAAAGTTATGGAATACTCCTTAGAATTTGAGTCAGATTTAATAACTAGCTAAAGGAATGAATGACACAAATATATATTTGCAATGTTGAAATGTTTTATCCTCCCACCAAAAATCCATTTATGTCAGCATGGAAAACATCTTCTATATAATGTACCTTTTTAGGATCTGAGCTAACTGACAGCTGTGCAGTGAACCAGCTTAGGGTCTTACTAGGACAAACGGCTAAACTAGTTCACCTATGGTGTATTTATGGAATGCATGTTGTCTCTCTAGCAGACTCCAACCATTCGTGTGCTCTTAATAAGGATATAATATAGATGGGCGGTTGATTTTATCCAACTGACAATAATTTAATTCACAATTGACTCAATTATTTCATAAATGGTTTCGAATATAATATCATTTTAATAGTTCTTCTGTTATCCAACAATTATACTCTGTGGGGTGCTATAACTAAGCATGTCAGTGATGGAGAAGAAAGCAAAGGAAATTTAGCAGATCATTCATCTAAATTGATTTGTGAGTAGGCACCTGGATACTACAGATAAGCATGGTTGCGCTGTAGGCATGTGGAGTGGGAAATGGGCAAGTCTGTCTTGCTCTTGGTGACTGATATTTGGAATGCTTCCACTTACAAAGGTTTGTACCTGACATTAGGAGCAAACACAGGTGCCTTGCCTTTAGGATGCCCTGGAGAAGGTCTTAATTCCTTTCCACCTACATCAAACTAATGCACCAGAGCTCTACTGAAGTGACGTGCTCAGCTCAGCCACCTAACAAATCCAAAAGGTTCAATATTGCCGTCATTATGCTACATGCTAAACAATTATTTGTTAGTGCAGTGTCTGATGAGTCTGTTATTGTCTGAATTTATTTTGTACCTCTTAGAATGTCTACTTATATGCCGATATCCTATATAGATATTTCTTCCTTGTACTGTAGCTCAAGCACCATCAGACATACATTTTGGACAAGATGCCAGAATTAACTTGCTTCTGGTCAGCGAGTGCCAACATTTATCTTAGTTAACACTAGATGTAATAAGTGGCAGGGTGACACATATCATAGCATGTATGCAGTACCGGCTAATAAGAGCAATATTCTGGGTGACTGGCCATTCTTTTTTTCTGTGATGTATTAAAATGCATGCAATACTCAGAAACAAAGATCTAGTTCCTAGAAGGGAAGAGACACAGGGCTTTAACTTAAAAGATCTGAAGTAGGAATGGCTGACCTTTGGCCCGCCAAATGTTATTGAACTCCCCAGGCAGCATGTACAATGATGAGGAATGATGGGAATTGTAGTACAACAAATCTGGAGGGCCAAACATTCTCCATCCCTTCTGTAAAGAACCTAGTCATGGAAGTCCTGCTTTAGAACTCTGAGAGGTGGGTGGGAAGAGACTCTAGGCGTCAAGATTAAAGAGATGCTTAGCACTGGAGATGCAGGGATCTGTTAGTTTTGGTTAATTCAGTTTCTCATTTTTCTGATCTTTAATTCAATTCTCCACATTACTGCAGCAATTTGTGTGTGTGTGTTTTAAATATTCATTATGAAAATTCATCAGCATCTTAGTGTGTTTTCTCCTAATAATCACATTTTCGTATGCAGTCTTGATTACCTGAAGGAGCGACTCCACCCCTATCATTCTGCCCGGACACTGAGGTCCAGTGCCAAGGGCTTTCTGGTGGTTCCCTCACTGTTTGAAGTGAAGTTACAGGGAACCAGGCAGAGGGCCTTCTCAGTAGTGGCACCCGCTCTGTGGGACGCCCTCCCATCAGATGTCAAGGAAATAAGGAGCTATCCTGTTTTTAAAAGACATCTGAAGGCAGCCCTGTTTAGGGAAGTTTTTAATATTTAATGCTGTATTGTTTTTAACACTCGATTGGGAGCCACCCAGAGTGGCTGGGGAAACTCAGCCAGATGGGAGGGGTATAAATATATTATTATTATTATTATTATTATTATTATTATTATTACTACATACATACATACATACATACTTTTGCAAGCAATTTCCCTAATGCATTTGTGTATGTTACTTTCACTAATTGTTCATATTTATGTACACTTCCCCCTAAAGTAGGCATTTTTGTAAACCTTATTTGGTTGGACAACTGCATCACAAAATTCAGATCGGTGTTAATTTTGAAGGATAGCTGTGTTTTGGTCTGCATATTGTTTCAGAAAGTGTGACTTTGAGAGATTCACCTATAAATGAGAGCTAAATATTCCCTCAGTCCTGCATCCCTATCATATGCCAGTGGCTTCTTTTCTCAAATGTCCATCATTCTGCCAGCTTGTTTTTGCTCTAACTTGTGATTGTTTCCCCACTTTTACCTGCTTAACACAACTCAGTAATGGAAATGCTGAAGGGGAGAGCAGAGTACACTCTGCTCAATAACAATCTTCATGGGCACAGCAATTGTAATGGGCTGGAGGGGGGAGAGAGGGCTGAATGGGACCTAGAGGTTATCCGACATATCAGAAGGCATTTACCTTGCATTTAGAAGATAGCTTTTTAAACCATAGAGATCAGTTTGCTGCTAACATGTGAATGTGGCAGATTGTATGTAGCAGGCCTGCTGAAGAGCACTTCTGTTCAATTCACATCCTCATATCTAACGATGTGTTTACCCTACAGCACTAAACAGGTAGCCAAACTGTACGCAAATATTTTAATCTGTCGGTGGCAAAGCTTGCAAAATTATAGCATTCGAACTGTAAAAACTATGTTGGCGTCTGTTATTAAAGCTGTTTGCCAGAGCAAAAATAATGATTTTTAAATGTTTCAGTAGGAGTTGTTAAAAAGCTAGAAGTATTTCTACAAATAACTCCTTCTGAGCGTATGTGCTGTTAAATGGCATTGTCTCGTTTTTCATAACAATCCAAGAGATCATATAAATGAGCTTCAAAATAAGAAAACTCTGAAGGATATTTGAGAGACACCACACACAGCAAATTTCCAATACAATACAAATGAAGTTTATTCCGTGTAGGATTTTGCATGAATGTACAATTATCATGCATCATAGGAACCAACTCCTAGGGGCCGAGGTCCCTTCGGCCCCCACAATAAAATATTTGAGGGAGCCAGTCGTTCCCCCCGAGTTGACAGGCAATGCCATTCAAATGATGTGCATGTGCTGTGTCTTGTGATAAATTATGTGGGGTGGGGCTTACCTGCCCCCCCCAATATTTTATTCAAGTTGGCACCCCTGTCATGCATCTGTTTTGCTGCATATATGTGCAGCCCAAAGGAAACCACAGCAGGCACTGACCCAGTGAGGTTGTGTAGATTAAAATAACTGTGTTTATTTTTCAGGGTTTTTATGCTCTGAATACATAACCCAATGACTATGGAGAGCATCACAGTAAGAGGGGTGATAGTGTCCAAGTGTTGGGACAGTATATACCGCTTATGACCTGGTGAGTGCATGCAGTGGCGTAGCGTGGGGGGTGCAGGGGGCGCCGGCCGCACCGGGTGCAACATCTGGGGGTTAGGGAAATCCACGGGTTAGGGGGCGCAAATCCACGGGTTAGGGGGCGCAAATTACTTGCCTTGCCCCGGGTGCTGATAACCCACGCTACGCCACTGAGTGCATGATCTAGAAGTTCTGTCGAATCCTCTAGATATGGATTTAGAGCCTAATTCTGGGCTACACTGCATTAACTGACTCAGTCCAGGAACAGACTTTGGTAATCTTTGGTAATATGGCACCCTGAGTGAGGCCAGAAATTGGTGCCCAAAATGGATCTTCTCATAGCTTGGCGCCCTATGCAGGGGAACTGCCTGCACCACCCTAAATCCAAGGTAGCTCAGTCCTAAATACGCATGCACAGAAGTGAAGAATTAGACTGGCTCCCCCGCAAGACTTAAGTAAGTCTCACGTATTAACATTATATATATATTAATTTTAAAATGGTCAAACATAGATTCAATATATGGTGGGAGAGGGCTGATTTTGTAGAAGAGTCCTGACATATCAGTCTAAAAGTCCATTTGTTATATCAACCTGTCCCCAGTAGTGGCTAATGGAAGCTCTTAGGAAGCTTTCAAGAAGGGATTGAAGAGCATGGTGTTCCCAGGTTGCCTGTGCACTCACATCCGGTATTCAGACTTATATTTCTTTTCAGTGTGGAGCTTCTATACAGCTTTTGTTGTTAATCAGTCTTAATAAATGCATTAGCCATGAATTTCTTTAATGTCGATGAGGAGATTGGGATCTGATTAATAAAACCTATTCCTGCATCACATCCTTACGAAATACTATGGGTCGGAGCCTGACCACCTCTGTAGATGGAAAGGCTCCTTCCATTAATGGAAGGTTCTTGATTTAGCAAAGGAGTTCTGTAGGCAGGTGAGGAGTGACTTTTGCTGTATCTCCACTTGCCAATTCACTGTAGGGTTAAGGAACCCTTCACAAAAGTGTAGGAGGTGGGGCAGAGGGCCACACTGGGAGGGGAAGTAACCAAATCCTACTTCCTCCTTTTACCAGCAGGTTCATCCCATGAGTGAAATTCTGTTCAAGAGATGCTCCCACTGGCCTGTGTGAACTTTGTGTCCAATCTATGATCATTTGATATGAAAGAACTGATTTTTATAACAACAATTTATAAAAATTAATTGAGCTCACTGCTTTAGGTCAAATGTACATATTTCAGTCCATGTACATATTGCCCTTTTAAGATACAGTGGTACCTCAGTTTAAGAACTTAATTCGTTCCGGAGGTCCGTTTTTAAACTGAAACTGTTCTTAACCTGAAGCACCACTTTAGCTAATGGGGCCTCTCGCTGCCGCCACGCCGCTGGAGCACAATTTCTGTTCTCATCCTGAAGCAAAATTCTTAACCTGAGGTACTATTTCTGGGTTAGCAGAGTCCGTAACCTGAAGCGTATGTAACCTGAAGCGTATGTAACTCGAGGTACCACTGTACATGCATTTATCCTAACCCCTGGAAGGGCATCAGGCTTTGCTATCATCATAGCAAACAAACATTCAAACAAGAAAGACAGACAGACTTCCAAGCTAGTGAAGGCAATGTTCTTTTCATGTCATGAAGGTGCATCATTGGCCCAGAACTTCGGCTTATCTACATAATTGAAATTTGTGTCAACTAGTTTCAGTGGAACAGAGTAGAAGGAGGGAAAGGGTTGATTTACAGAATTGAAGGACCTTATGGGGTGGGGAACCATTTCCCTCTATTCAAGAACATATTTCATTCAAGCTTATGCCACATTTTGTTCAAGCTTTGTTCCAGCTTCATTTGTGGGCTAATTTATATTTTTTATCTCCTTGCCTATTTTGTGTGGGGGTTTTTAAGTGCAGACATTATGCACAAGAGCCTCCCAGCCTGGAAAATCACGAAACTTATTAAATACTTTGACAAACATTCCAGCATGAATGCAAACATCTAAGGCAGAGTTCGGAAATAGCTGTCCTTACCCTAAATGCATAATCAGCACACATGACTGTGTGTCTTTGGGAAAGCGCTGGAAGGAATAATTTATTACTGGAGGATTCGGAAGTCACAGCTTCATTAACATGACATTTGCCTCTCATTAAAATAAATAATTTATACTTTCAGAAGCAATACTATATCATCTTTTGACAAGAAAAAGTGATACAAAGCCAGACAGCAACCAGATGAGCCAAGTATCGGGTGATCATTATTTGATTCAGTCATGTACCACGTTCACACAAAAGTCACATACAATTGCAATGTATATCATTACTTGGAAAAAGAATTTCATTATAGCATAGCCTGCATCATCTTAGGTCACTAGGCAAGATTCTTGGTGCAACAAAGGAATGTCTGTTTCCAACGGTGGCAGTTGTTCAATATAAGAGTTCAATATATCTTCAAAAGTTCGGAAATGAAGAGAACAGAAGACAAAAATGTATGTATTATTCTATGTAATTTCCCAAGTGTTTATATCTCCCCACCCAAGACATTGTCCACTTTGCAATCCAGAAGCTCCCCATCAGTCACAGAACTGAACTTTGTGTTTTGGACATTGTAAAGATATGCAAGGAAAAGGGAGACTCTTAACTGCCCTGCATTTTTGCAATTAGCATATGCTCAAACCTGTTGATGTTGAAAGTGTCGTATTTGTGTTCTAACAAAATGAACACATTAAAAATCCATGACCAATAGTTGACTGGTCAATTGACCAGATCTTTTCTGACTGGTCTAATGCCCAAAGTGAGACAGGTCACTTATATATGGTAACTCAAGGTCAAACTACATATTACATAAATCACACCTTTTTTAAAAAATCTGCTTAAACTGACCACTTTTATTTTGACTTTTCCCCCCTCCTTCAGGATCAACTAGTTGGGGAAAAATAAATATTTGGCAGAAAATTAACACAGATCCCAATCCAGGTTGGTGGCGTTTTCTTAAAAAGAAAAGTGTCCTCTTCAAGAACATTAAAAAGAAGTATGAGCAAGGCAATATGTATACTGGATTATATGACCTATTGGTCTGATTCAACAGGTTCTCTTAGTAACTATATCAGGATATTTACCTAATATATAGTATCTTCTGGGCGAAGCTATTATTTCTGTCTCATAGCTGATAATCAGGTCCATTTCAAACTGATATTTTAAAAAATGCTTAACTGCTTTCTGCTGGTTGGATGGGTACTTGCCCATACGCAGGAAATGCTTTTATACATGACATTTAGATTACTTCCAAAACTCATTCAACTGCATTGTTTATGCAGCTGTGCTCATACAAGAAAAGTGAACTAAACATATTGCATATTTACAGAAGAGAGAAATTAATTTGGAAAGAAGGAGGAGGATAATTAGAAAGTCCAGAACAAGACTTCCTAAGAGACAGGGTGGGATACAGTATTAGCTAGGTTTCAGCATTGGGCTGAACATAAGACCAGTCAATTTCCCCCCCCCCCCCTTTGATGGCATATTCATCTAAAGGGAGTTTAAAATAACATCATGCATTATTACCATTTTAACAGAAATTCTCTTTTAACATGACTTCGCTTTGTATATGAGGTATTTCTTACAAGAGAGAGCAATTAAAATGGGTTACAGACATGCTCTCTGAAGTGGTACTGGCCTTTGCCTGCACACCTCAGAATGTAGACTCAGCAAAAGAATTGGTCACAATTTTATTAATAGTACAGAAGGATCTGCAACAATGATCTAAACACCTGAGGGCTGAATTTTTGCAGAGAACAAGGAAATGTCAAAAGCCTTGCTCTCAGTGTCTGGGCAGCAACACCCTGGCTCAAACGCAGACTTGCCCTTTAGAACAGGGAGAAGCTCCCATTGCCACCCACCAAAAAGATGAGCTGAGAGGGAGACTGTTTCCCCACCATCTCTCCACTGTACAGTGTGAAGCAGGGCAGGGAACCAGGGCCCAAGACCATCAGGCCAAGCAAACCATGAGCTGGTTAGCAATGAGAGGCACCTGGTCAAAGAGTCTTCTCAAACTGACATTCCTGAGTTAGATAGACTAATGATATAACTTGCTACAAGGTAACTTCCTATGCTTAGTGTCTAAATGTATGATAGTATTATATATATATATATATATATATATATATATATATATGTAAGTAATTAACAATTTTGTCCATTTAAATCACATAGGTTGCCCTCTAAAACATATGGAAACAAAAGCCTTCAGAGTTGCCTTATTAGGCTAATATAATCCGTGCATATTTTATTAATACTTTATATGATATTGGACATTGTCTTGGATCCTAAAACCATGAACACTGGAAAAAGTCTGCTAGTGAGAACTGTTCCTGGTCCTTAGTATACAAATAATTTATATTTAAAATGAAACACCAGTAGTTGGCTGTAATAGGCCATTATGCTAAATTAGCTTCATCTGCATCATATCAGGAAACTAATCTATAGTAAAGTGGATAGAGTGTTGGACTTCGACCACAAATGCTTTCAGTTCAAATCTCCACTCAGCTATGAAGTTCAGAGGGTGATCTCTGGCCATTCATTATTTTTCAATCTAACCTATTTTACTGGGTTATTGTGAGAGAGTGGAGAGTTATGTATTCTGCCCTGGGATCCTTTGAGAAAATGCAGGATAAATGAAGGATGGATGAATGAAATATTAAACACATTTTGAGAGAAATAAATATGATAACAAACATGATAGAAGCTGTTTGGTTGTATCCAGCTAAATCGTACTCAAAATAGACATGGTTAAAATAAGCACATTGATTTTAATAGGTGTACTTTGAGTATGCCTTAGCTGGAAACTGATAATCTAGAAATGGTTATTTTGAGTGAATCATGGTAAATAACCCAAGGAACTATAGACAATTCAAGACATATAATTTGATCTCTTAAGTACCACCTTCTAGAAAAAGCAAGCAGAAAATTTATTAAACACAAGCAGGGGCTATTATTCATTTAACCCTCTAGAAAGACCAACCACAAGTGAAAGTTAAGCATTCTTATATGATGTGCAGAACCAAAGAACTGTGATGAAATTTTATGGGTTGGCATCTTCAGCTCGTTCAGCTTCTAATTGCATTATCTTTCTGTCCCTACCCCTCAATGAAATAATGTGGGGCTGTGTCATTAACTACCCCACACATAACAATATACCCATAGTTTTATTGTTGTTGTTTAAAAAAATGTAAGTTACTTTGGGAGCCAGTATTGGATGAAAAGTAGTGTATGAACAGAATATAACAGGATACAGTATATCATTTCGGATGCATAATGGAAAGGCAATGCAGCAAGCACAATAAGGCAGATATTGCCACTGTAACCTTTAGAAAATTCCAGTAGGTACATTTCTGAAGGAAGCTTTAAAATAACTAAATAACACACACACATAAAAATTCAACCCCACCCTTATTATTGCAAGATGCAGAATCATTTTCTGCTTTCCTAATGTTAGTGCACAGTTCTCTCCCTGGGCAAATGCCCTTGTATTTAACACAAAAGGACCATTTTCAAGGAAATCATACACTAGGGAACTTGTACAAAGGTAAAAAGAACCACACATTCTCCTTCCTCCTTTATCTAAAGGACAGTGCCTTGTGAAATTATCAGAAATTCTAAGCATTTGCAGCATCACTGCTAAAAGTGACATTATCAGTGACATGCAATTGACAAGAAGAATGGTGAAGCTGCAAGAAAGACAAAGTAATTTGCAAAAGTACAGTAGGCCATCACAATGATGCCAAAATAGCTTTAGGTGATGGAAATTATATGTATGTTCATGTATTAAACACTTTGCAGTGGCATCTCCCAGAAGATGTCTTTCTTTAGGCTGGTCCAGGTTTTCAAATTCATATGTGGCATTAAACATCAGAATAAAATGCTACATATTAAATCTAAATACAATTTGCTTTAGGTATATTTGTTCCTTTTTACTCAGCACTGTGTTCAAGCCACCCACCTATCCTCATCTAATTACCATATTTTTCGCCCTATAGGTTTTCCCCTCCAAAAATGAAGGGGAAATCTGTGTGCGTCCTATGGGGCGAATACAGGCTTTCGCTGAAGCTTGGAGAGTGAGAGGGGTCGGTGCGCACTGACCCCTCTCGCTCTCCAGGCTTCAGGAAGCTATCATCAAGCCTGGGGAGCCCGCGGGAGTTCCCACAGGGCTCCCCAGGCTGCGGATAGCAGCCTGCCGCCCAGCGCACAAGGCGCCCTGAAGCAGAGCGCCCCTCGCACCGGGCAGACATCGGCCAGCCCCACAAGCTCAGGGGACAGCGGGGAGGTGGAGCGCTGCCATACCACTGTTCCCTGACCTGGTTTTGGGGGAGAAATAAAGGAATTTTTTCCCTTTATTTCCCCCCCAAAAAACTAGGTGCGTCCTATGGGACGGAGCGTCCTATGGGACGAAAAATACGGTAGCTGATTCAGTTAATTAAAGGGTTCTACGTAAAACAATAGCTTAAAAACACTGGGTTGGGTACACTGGTCTAGATAAATGGAAGTTCTTTATTTTTTTGCACCGGATAAATGGAAGGCCTCCATTTTTTGCACTAGAACTTCATTTCAGAGCAATCCCATGGAGATATGGAACATTTCCCCCCACTGATGATCCTTTGGACTATTGGGATTTCATTCCTTCCCACTGCTGATGTGTGATTGTTTTCATCACATATCTGTGTTGACGTTCCACACTGTTGGAGTCAGTTCAGTTACACTGTTCCGTTATGATATGCTTTTGCATTTTCCGTTCTCTCTCGGACAAGAAGGAGAGAGGAGCCATGTTTTCTTTGTTCTGTAACACTTGATCTTGTACATAATAAATTAGCTTAGTATTCTACACCTCAAGTCCAGCTTCTCCTTTGAACTCTGCTATGTTTGTGTGTGAATATATCTTTGGATATATGTCTCAGTAGTGACTGGGGACAGAAGAGTGATAAATCATTCTGAGGGGCACTTTGGAGGGAAAGATGCAGTTCCCTGGCATTTTCCTAACTTGTAGTTTCAGGCCTAGTTCCATGTGGGTGAAAGAAACTGTCTATCAATACCATCCCATCACCTTCCAAGTGGTATCTTCCTTGCCCTTCTGCACAGGGGAAGGGAAGAGGCAGAGGAAGCAGCAAGTGCCCTAGTAGATTCATCTTCACTAAGCTGTTAAGATCCAGATATCCTGGACTATAAGTCTCATGAGCCGTGGCCCGCACATGATTTGTAGCCCAGAACATCTTAAGGACACCAGGTTGGTGAAGGTTTTTTGTAAGTGAGCACTCAAAAAACATTTGGGCAGGTTTAACACAAACAAGAAGATGACCAACCATTCGCTTTAGAAGAATAAGTGTTTCTATCTGCCTACTTAAAATGTTCTCACTATAAAAGCTCCTATACAAGCATGGAAATCACTTGCCATAAGGATTAACACTGACCCTTTTGCACAGAATGAATTTAGCATATGAGGTAATCTTCACATTACCATAGTCCATGGACCAACGAGGTGGAAGCTCTCAGCCACTCAGCAAATATCCTCATTGACCCAGCTTATGACTGTAGACCAATCCATCAATTCATTTCTGGACCCCTAAGGAGAATTTAATTTATCACCTTTGGCAGCCTGGCAGTGCCTGACACGTAAGTAGCTACATTTGGCCTAGATGCAATTTGTGCAGCAGAACCTCCAGATGCACAGCACCTGTTCCTCTCAGCTGCAAAAGGAACTCGAGTACATATGCATATGTTATGTTTTGTATCCATAAGTACTTCCACAGTTAGATAGGTATTCATTCAAAACAATGAAAAGATCAGCATATTTATTGTAGTGTAAGCTTTCGTGGACTAGACTTCACTTTAACAGATGCAAGAAGTGTTATTCTTGGATGGAACATATCTCTGTACAAACATGCACACACACACACACACACACCACAAACACAGGTGAAGAAAAATGGTAAACAATGTGATCAAATGGCAATGAAATTTTCAAAGTACAGTATGTAACAATTCAATTAAAGTTTCGATTCATGCAAAATTAACACACTGACCATTCAGATGCTCTGGGGAATGCTCTTTACCCAGGCCTTCAGCCATTAAATAATATTTGACCTGTTAAATGTGTGACGGGGGATGTTTTAATGATTATTTTATTATTATGTTTTGTATTATGCTTTATTATTATGCTCTGTAAAATATGTTTATTAATGTTGTACACCACCCTGGGATCTTTTGATAAAGGGAAGTTTATAAATAAAATAAATACAGAAATAAATAAGCACCCTATATTTTCTGCATTAGTTAACACTTCCAGTGGAACATGAAACATTTGGGTGGTATTCAGGCATGAGCGGAATAACTTCCACTTGCACACTGGAACTTTCTCCCTTCTATCTCTCCCACCACAAACCTATTCCAGAAGGTTGGGGAAGACTTCAGAACATATTTAGAAGATGCACTGGTGAAGAGGAAGGGGAAACACCCCACTGCACAAGGAGAAGTCCTCCCCCTCTCAGAAAACCTCGAATTTTTCTCTCCCCCCCCCCATTGCTCCTTTCAACCCCTGTAGCCAGACTCAAGACCTTTGAAAGCACGTAGTATTGTCTCAGTTTTACTGCTCAAGGTTTCACTATTGCCTTTCTTGTCTGGAGTTTCAGGGTGTCAATACTTCTCTTGCATGCAAGTTTGTTTGTAGGGTCAACATTACATTGTTGTCCTCAAAATATCACTTTGTATTTTGTCCCTACTTAATCCAGATTTCCCCTTTTTTGCAAGTCGGGGTGGAGCCAATAAGAAAAATACTGTTGCCAAAGACCCATCTGCAGTCTCTCAATGACCAATTTACAATATTAACCCCCTGGTGTGTTTTTAGCACTCCTGGTTAATGTAGCTAATAGATGAACTTGCAGGACAGATACTTTCCTTGTTGGTGGTATGGGAACCTTTGACAGGGTAGCTATCGACCTAGTGGCTCTGCTACAAGCAACAGCGACAAACAGTAGCTAGGCATATGCATATCCTGTGTTAACTGACTACATGACTAACATTCCTGAAGCAGTGGCAGTGCACAGGTTGAACACCAATAATGTGACGAGTGATCCTACGAATGTTTTTATTTTGGGGTAGTGCAAATGATGTAAGGTGTATTATTTATCTATATTCATATAATTTAAATTGTACAAGCACGTGGCATTTCATTTAAACCCTTTTAATTAAAAGGTAAGTTACGGAGGAGACTTTGCTTTGCACATAGCTTGAGTAAGGCTACTGAGATTATAGAGAATATGGAGCTGCTATTCTTGCTTTACAAAAAGAAAAAAAGAAGTGTCAAGTACTCCACCGCTGCCAGCTCTGTCAATGGCATAAGCCTACTTAAATAAGAAGTGTCTGAGTTAAATGTTGTGCATCTGTGTGTATAGCACACATTAGTGACTACTGAGTGAGTACACAGTATATTCGCAGACTCTTTACTTTGAAGAAAGTGTTTTCATTTCAGATCATCCACAGAGGTTGCTTCTTTGATTGCGAGTTAAACAGGAAAGAACAATTCATTTGATCTGATTTGTATTCTAATGCTATTCTTTGTTTACAACACCTAGTAGGGCTGTGCATAGGAGCTGCATTTGGATTCACAGCATTATAATTTACTTACTGCTCAGATTTAAAAACATTTCTAAAGGATCTGCTCAGACAAGGCATCAATGACTGCTAAAAGTGTTTCATTATTCCAGTTTAATATACAGTATTTCCTTAAAACAACAAGAACATAGGATTTGATCCTGCTCTGATGTGAGTGAATCACCTTCACACAGAGGATTTTCATAGATACTTGTTTCAACTGTATTCTCCTCACCGATGCCAAGGCAGCGCAAGAGGCTGGGTCATTTTAAAGGGGAATTAGATTAAATTAATTAGGCTATCAGTGGTTACAGGTCATGATGACTACTAGGGATGGAATTTTCTATGCATCTTCATGTTGAACTTATCCACATGGATTCCCTCCCCCTCTATAATTCCAAACTGATTCCTGGACCTTATTAAGAAGGGAGTTGTTATTATTTTTACTGGTTCAATTAAATTATGAGCAATTATTACATATTACATGCATTATCATATACATGATATTATATGCATATACACTCTGTGTTTTCTTAAGTTACCAACACATAAACAGGTGGAGGTGAAGAGAGGGAGCTGCCCTTTTTATCCTCCTCCCCATCTCTTCTCAAGCACTGGCAAATGCCTGCACTCAGCAACAGGAAGTGACTTCATGACCCACTTCCACTTTGTCTGCACATGTGCTCCCATCTAGACTGCTTTCCAGGGGCACCATCTCGCCATCTCACCCTCAGGATTGTGGGTGCCCGCCACCATAACACAGATAAGCTCCCCCCTCAAACAAGAGTGACTTGCTGGCTGGCTGTGGAGGGCGAAGCTGAACTGCTCTCTTGGAGGCAGCACCACAGAGGTTGTCTGGCTGCCTTTCTCTGGCTTTGCTCATTAACTTTGTGGGTGCCCGGCCCCCACAATTATGGTTTTGTGGGTGCCCAACCACCCAGGGTCCCCTGGAGTTGGCTCCTATGCTGCTTTCAGTGGTGGATGGTAAAGAGCAATATAATGCATATAACCATGTAAAAATACTCATACGTAAACACTTACAAAATTATGTTGCAGAAATACATTATCACATGGAGCTTGACTCTTTTATACATATTGTTTTTTATTGGTCTGCATATAATATTGCCTATAATTAGTCAGGCTTTTTTTTTTTTTTTAAAGGCTAACACAGGAATGGCTTGAATGTAAGTTCGCACTTGATACAAGAGGCAGTCCAATGTGCGGAAAGTTCAGTTGTGTCTAAACTACCAAATTCCATGTATAGATCCATTTAAAATGGATTTCTTCTCTGTCACTAATGACTGTACAGTGCCACCACCATTGGAGGCAGTAGATCTCTGAATATTTGCTGCTGGGAAAGATGACCAGGGAGTGCTGTTGAGCTTCTAAGTTCTCCTGGTGGGTTTGTCATAAGCACCTGGCTGGCCACTGTGGGAAAAGAATCTGAACCAAATGGAACAGAAGTCTGTTTCAGCAAGGCTCTTCTTATGTTTAAGGAAGGAGGGGTCTATGTGCACCTCCCATTTCCCCATCTGACTCTTCATCTTTGTATAATGACAATTAATTTCACTTCAGAGCACATTTCATTTGCATAGAGCACAAATGGAGGCTGTTTCAGGATAGATGTTTTGGCCATGCATTGATTTAAGATGCAACAATTCTAACTCTCTCTCTCTCACTCTCTCTTTAAAAAAGGTAAAGGTTAAGGACCCCTGGCAGTTAAGTCCAGTCGCGAACAACTCTGGGGTTGCGGTGCTCATCTCGCTTTACTGGCTGAGGGAGCCGACGTTTGTCCACACAGCTTCCAGGTCATGTGGCCAGCATGACTAAGCTGATTCTGGTGAAACCAGAGCAGCGCACAGAAATGCTGTTTACCTTCCCGCCAGAGCAGCACCTATTTATCTACTTGCAGTTTGATGTGCTTTCAAACTGCTAGGTAAGCAGGAGCTGGGACCCAGCAACGGGAGCTCACCCCGTCGTGGGGATTTGAACTACCAACCTTCTGATCAGCAAGCCCTAGGCTCAGTGGTTTAGGCCACAGCGCCACCCGCACACTCTCTCACACACAAACACAAGCACCAGACCCAGCTGTTGCTGCTACTTCTGCACTATTAGGCTATTAATAATAGAGACATTGGTCTATTAATAGAGAGGTACAGAGAGAGACACATGTCCTAATGTTTATAATATCAAGAGTTAATGATTAAATGAGTTACTTACAGCACTCCCAGTTAACATTATTCATTACTGCAATGGAACTTTTTAAAATAGCTTGAAAGTCTGGCACATTTTGTGCTTCTGATCTTTTTTGCACCTTAATTTAAAACTGGAGGCTTAAAAAGTGCATGCAAGTGTGAATGCACCCGAAATTAAGACAACAGTTCCTTTTGCATTCCTATTAACTATTATTCGACTAGAACAGAATGCATGAGAAAATAAATGTGACATTTACACAAACAGAAAACTCTGTGAGAAAAGATAAATCTTTATTCCTCTCTTAAGATTCACTTTCTAAAATAAATTGTTGCTCCATAAATCCAAGGATTTTGCCTAGAGTCCAAATTAGCGATAGATGTATATGTGTAATTGGAACTTTTTATTCCAGAGGAGTGTTTTGAAAGTGGAATTCTGCAGCTAAACAATAAACAAAGCTCCATCTGTTCTCATTGGTTTCCCCCACCCCTGTTGCTCACATATTACAAAGACATTATGGTTGTTGTGTTGAAAATATTTATGTAGTGGGGGGGGGAATGACACTTGGCCATTCCCCACTTGCTGAATAAGATACCAAGTGGCTTGGGTAAACACACAAAGCTTGAGAGGTTAGCGATGAAGAGATCGGGGATCTTTCTGATTTAACTTACTAGGCTAGCTTTTTATCACAGTTCATTATTTTCCAAAAGCACTTACTTCAATCAACATTTTAAAAGTTACAGATAGGTAGCCGTGTTGGTCTGCCATAGTATCTGAAGAAGTGTGCATGCACACGAAAGCTCATACCAAGAACTAACTTAGTTGGTCTTTAAGGTGCTACTGGAAGGAATTTTTTTACATTTTTAAAAGGTAGGGATAGAAGAGGAATCCACAGAACTCCCAAAGCAGAGTTTGCTTCTACTCCCATGTAGGGATAGAAGGACCTGTCAGTTTTTATCCTCTCAATTTTTAGTTCTTCTAATCTTAAATTCAGTTTTCCACGTTTTCCAGCAAGTTGTGATTTTTAAAAAGAATCCTCATGACTATTAGTATGTTAGCATGAATTCTTCCTAATAAACAATTTTTTAATATGCAACCAGCCTAGTTTAGAATTTGAAGTCCCAATATGAAGAGATCCAATTGCTCCAGTGTTGTCTCCATCTGTTTTATTTGTTCCCCTTTTACAAACCTTTGGAGATCATCTAACTGCTCACAAACTGGAGTAGCTAGTGTGTAGGTCTTCTTGCTGCACTTTGAATAGAATAGAAAAGTCACTCTGGGAGCAATGGGACTAGATGATATCCCTTTGTTCTCAGAGGGATTTGTATTAAAAGAAAAAAGGGCTGTGCCCAATGCTGGTCATTGGAGAGTTGTATCCACTGTATCTCCAAAACTCCAAGTGGGGGCAGAAGCCACATGGAAAAGAAGTCAAGAAAACGGAAGCTAATAAACAGTATCTATTAGGATTTTGGGGTTTTTCATGTTTCGGATAGGCAAGCTCAGGACTACATAGATTTTTCTTCCCTAAAGCCTGGAAGCTTCTCTGGAAAATCCTAGGCTTTTCTAGGCAACATACTTTTGTGCATGCACTTGAGAGGTAGATTGAATTCTAGTTTGTAGGCACATATCCAGAGTCTCATCGTACTTTCTGAGTCAATGAAGAAGCCACTTGTTTCCGAATACATCTGAACACTATAAGCTGTTCATATTCATGTTCATGTTCTCAACAAACTCTTATGATATCACTATTCTTGACACATGTAGATGTCAGTGGAGCCATCAGGTTTCCATTTGAAATAGAGACAGAATATATCTGCTGAAATATTAAATAAGCATGGATATAGAAATATTTCTCCCCACCCCCGTTATCCAATTGTCCTAAGGAACCCACAGTGCCACTTCCCCTCATGAAGAATCAACATTCTCCCAAAGATATGTACACAGTATGAGAAGTTACCTTCATAAAGATACAAAGGTGGTTGAGGGAGACATAAATAAGAACTACGGTGAATGGCAGTAGCTCAATGATGGCACATCTGCTTGGTATGCAGAAGATTCCAGGTTCAATTCTCCGCATCTCCAGGTAGGACTTGGATTGTCCCCTATCCAAAATCCCCAAGAGCCACTGCCAGTCAATGGAGATTATACGAAATAATACTGGGTCAATTATCTGACTATGTGCAGAGTGGACCCTCTGGATACCAATTAAATTTGTTCTGGGGATCCGTACTTAACTTGAAAAGTTTGTAACTCGAAGCGCTGCTTCTGCGCATGCATGCAGCGCAATAGAGCGCTTCTGCGCATGTGTGCGGAGCACAGAGCACTTCTGCACACGTGTGCGCGGCAAAACCCGGAAGTACACACTTCCAGGTTTGCCGCGTTCGCAACTCGAAAGTTACATATCCAGAGTAACTCAAGGGTCCACTGTATCAGGTTTCTGTGCTGACAAGAAAAGAAGCAAGCATTTGCTTAATTTGTAACCTCTTGCTATCTAAGGTAAGCATCCTTCCTCCTTCTTGCAAGCCATTTCCAATGAACACAGTTTTATACTGGCATGCATGCCACTGGTTTCCCCAAGGAAGGCCTTGGCCCATAGGCTTAGATAATTAGGCAAGTGGTAACCTAAACAAATATCCTAATTCCACTCCTGTATATTTTAGGCTAATTGTTTTACACCTCAAAGGCAAACATGTATTTAAATTTAAAATTAACACAGTGATATGTTTTAAGATACTCTTTGGATTAGGCTTATTATTTAAATTATAAACAATGTGAAAATAATAAGTGATCTAGTAACTCTTGCCATCTAATTATTCTGCTGCGTGGTCTGTTGGCTAGGTTTGAGATATACAGTGAGCTAAAAGAGCACAGAAATAGGTTTAATGGTTCTGGATTAATCAAACTCATCAAATCGGTTACAGTAAATCTAAACTCCTCTTTCTGCATATTAGATGTAGAAAGAGTCAGGCAACAGCGAAAGACAGATGGCAATAGCAATAAGACAGATGAATTGATTTATGATTCTGTTTCATGCCACCCACACTCCTAACACTCCATTTGTCTGCAACATTCATTTAAGACAATTCTTTTGATACATATTATGACATCTGAGCTAATAAACTTTAATCATCTTTCAGATGGTAAGAATGATTAGAGAATGAAGAAATGGGAGGGAGGGGGAGAGGAGGAGTATGGGGAACTCTAAAGCCTATGAAGAAATTGACAATTTCTTATGTGAGCTGTCAGACAGAAATAGTGGCACATATACCATTTTTCATCCTTACTGATTGCCTGGTATGTATAATCTCAATCCTATGGAGTTTTCATGTTCCTCTTTCCATGAGTGAGGGTGAACACTGGATATCTACACCTGATAGTTTATTTTGCATGCAAATTTTGTTCAGCACCATTAACTGGATTAACTGTTTCCACAATAAATATTGATTAAATTGGGTGGAGTGGGGGAGAATATAGGATGGCATTTTGTTGACGATGACATCATGTGGATGCTGTGAGAACCTTGCATGAATGATCAGCACAGAGTCCTCAATAACCTGCTGTGTGGAAGTGACCTTTATTATAGAGAAATTAAGGTCAAGAAATTAAAAACATCATTAGTCGTCTTTCCATAACTCTGTTTCAGTGCGTAGAAAGGATATGTACTGGGTGAAGATGAAACCAGCATTCTTAATTGAGCCAGGAAACAAAGTGAGAGACAATGGTGGCGTTCATGATTAGTTTTTGTGAGATAGAGAAAAAGCAATCTTGACTGAATTAAAAAGTTGCCTCTTCTGTTCCTCTCATTCAAAAGCTATAAACACATAGATTTGGAACATCTAGCTAAAAAGCACAAACCTATGCAGGTTGGCTCAGAAGCAAGCCCTGCAGAATTCAATGGAAATGACTCCCAGCTATGTGGGTTTAGGATTCCTTAATTACTCAAGCTCTTTCTTAAGGCCAAGGGTCTCCTTTCACCCTTAAGTACATTTATCGTCTGAGGCACAGAGCTACTAGTTGGTACAGTTTTAGCTGAGAAGTCATGTTTCTTATCTACATTTCTGATTTTAAACTGAGCTCCAGGCGACAATGTACCTTCAAGCTATTATTAAAAATAAAGATCTTCTGTTAATTGGGCCAACTTTCTAAATGTACCAATGGGGTCAGCTTTCTTTTCCCTGTACAATTTCCCAGAGAGGGACAGGACAGCAAGACGTCCCATCCCTCCAATACTTGTTCACCCCATTTTCACCATGCACAACAGCAGCCATTTTCTGACCACTCCAAGCAGTTTTTAACCTGTACGAAAAGGAAAAAATAACGCTTTTAAATGCATTATTTGACTACCTTGAAGAATTTGGAAGAGTGCAGTTTCCACTCTTCTCCACATCCGATCCACATTCTGATCCACATCTCAGTTTGGTAGCCATAGATCAGATGAGTTCACTCTAGTGTGTATGTGTTTTCCTCATTGTTTTTTTTAACAGGTAATAAATCTATTACTAATTTCCCCACATTATTCTCATGCTATAATACCATAATAGAGGGGGCGCAGCAGGAACTCATAATGCAATGATTCCAAATTTGATAGCTTATGTTTCTGAACCAACCATAGCGAATTGAACATTACAAATGGGTGAATATCATCTGAGAGTATTACGAACGCATCATCCCCCTACCAGTAGAATCAGTTCAGTACAAGTGCCCCCTTGACTTAACTATAGACTATGAAGTGATAAAACTGTTTGCTATGATTCTCAAAATTAGATACATTTCTGAATTACACCTAATTCACTTTGGTGCCCTTTGTTTAGAAGGAACACCTATTTTCACACATTCTCATCTTCATGTTGTTAGCAAATGTAACTGATTAATGGAAAACTGGTGAATAGAAGCCAAATCTTAAACTGAAATGTACAGTGTTCACAACAAATGCTCTCATAGAAATTCAAATGCCGTGCACAAGAAAATCACAATGTGTATGATAAGCAGGAAGCATAGGCCTTCCACTTCCTTAAAAAGGTAAAGGGACCCCTGACCGTGAGGTCCAGTCACGGACAACTCTGGGGATGTGGCGCTCATCTCACTTTATTGGCCAAGGGAGCCGGTGTTTGTCCGCAGACAGCTTCCAGGTCATGTTGCCAGCATGACTAAGCTGCTTCTGGAGAACCAAAGCAGCGCACTGAAACGTTGTTTACCTTCCCGCCGGAGCAGTACCTATTTATCTACTTGCACTTTGACATGCTTTCAAACTGCTAGGTTGGCAGGAGCTAGGACCGAGTAACGGGAGCTAACCCCATCATGGGAATTCGAACCACAACCTTCTGATCGGCAAGCCCTAGGCTCTGTGGTTTAGGCCACAGCGCCACCCACGTCCCTCCTGCACTTCCTTAGTATCACCCAAAATAAAAGCTCATCTACCTCCTTCTGTATGGAAAAGGGCCATAGCTCAGCAGTACAGGATCTGTACAGAAGTGTCCAGGATCAATTCCAAGCATCTTCATATAGGGCTGAGAGGGACCCCTGTCTGAAACCTTGGAGAACCACACAGCCTGTTATATGGCTCAAAGGTCTGTCTCAGTAGATAGGCCAGCTTCCTATGTCCCTCTCTCTGCATGAGAAAAGGGGGAAGTGTAGGGCATTTTGCTTCCTGTTTACAACAAAAGCCGTCATATCTCAAGCTTGCCATAATCTTGCCATTTCAACTACAATTAAGACATTGAGAATGTTGTTTGACACCTGCTGCACACAAAATATTTGAGATGGCGGCATTTTCTTACAGCAGTTCTGTTGCTCTGCTCCAAAGCAAGGTGTTAATTTAGCACTTCAGATTCAGAGGGTTGGTTGCCTCCCACTAAGCACTGGGAAAATAATAGCCACCATAACACAGTTAAGTGTACTGCAGACTGCTGATTCAAGAACGTATGGCAGGAGTCAGGTGGATGCAAAGCCCTTGTATTCATATCTGCACAAAGCAGGAACCATGCAAGGCAATATGGTAAGGATGTCTCTATGAATAAAATATAAACCAAGGTTGTTCCCTTAAAGAAAGTGAATCTATCCTGAATCTTAAAAGCCGACTACTGCATACAATCTTAGATTCCATTTCAGGTTAGCACTTCTGTTTATTGACGAGGTTTTTAATCCTACCTAGTGCACTTCCTGCTCAGTGCAGCTGCTATGCGGATTAGAGCATGTCATGTTAAAACTGTGTAAAGGAAGCAAAGATGATCACCATGGCTATAAATCTATTTTACCACTTGCAGAGGACTTCTTTGAGTGGCAGGGAAGAATTCTGCTTTCCTACTTTGAAGTAGCTGAAGTGTTTCAACATTATTCATGAGATGTGATTATCCATTGAAAATTTAGGGCCACTTCACACTATATCCTTTCATGGGCACACATTGTAGGTTTGGAGCAGGAATTCCCTGAAATTCCCTGTCAATCAATCTGTTCTTTTCATATATTCACTGTAGGAAGCTGAAAATGACTGAGGCTTCCTACTGCATGACTGAGGCTTCCTGCAGCAGACCTAGAATGCTGGACTTTTGTCTAGACACAAGCACATAGCTGTTGCTTTCAGTATACCCAAGCCATCAAATAGAAGATGTATTTGGATGATACAGGGGAAACCATAAGAACCCAGATTTTCACTTTTCATAAGAATATGTGCAGGGCCGGATTTAGATGAAGAGAGGCCCTAGGCTACTCCACTTGTGAGGCCCCTCCCAATCGCCCATGCTCACGACTAGAAGAAAATGGAAGAGTGTTATAAACAAAACTGAGTGAAGCCAAGAATGATGGCGGGTATTTAAAATTCTGCAATTCACAATTTCTCCTCTAAAGGATATCGGCCAGAGCGGTCGTCCTCTTATATGCCTGCTGGGATTGACAAGGCATCTGACCCTCACCTAAATCTCATAACTCTCCTGACAGGTGATTTGGTCTGCAGTTACAGTGTAGCAATAAAGGATGAGGTTGCCCACCAGATACCAGGCACTCTACTATTCAAATTAGGCCCCAGTGTTTTTCTCACAATCCCCTTCTCAATGAAATAATCAATTTTAATCTAGCATTTAAATTCTCAAAACTTTCTTATTTGCTAATTTGAGCAAGTAAACTACTGTTCTTGCTTCATTACAAACAGTATTTCTACCTGCAACACACTTAAGCAAACCTGCTCCTCTTCCTTTCACATATATTTTGTTGCGTTTTGCAACTGTAGCTGCCTCTGATTAGTTATCATTTAACCCTTTGGGGAAATAATTAGCATCATACGTCATGCGCATGGAGGTTGCTAAACCAATTAACCAACTAGAAAGATTACTGTTCATAGCACCAGTTTTCCTATACAGTGGTACCTCGGGTTACATACGCTTCAGGTTACAGACTCCGCTAACCCAGAAATAGTACCTCGGGTTAAGAACTTTGCTTCAGGATGAGAACAGAAATCGTGCTCCGGTGGCGCGGCAGCAGCAGGAGGCCCCATTAGCTAAACAGTTTCAGGTTAAGAATGGACCCCAACTGAGCAACTTGGCCACTGAATTCTGTACCAGCTGAAGTTTTCAAACCAACTTCAGAAGCAGACCCACATCTAATGCACTGTAGTACCGTAATCTAATCTAGAGCTTACCAGAGAATAGACAATAGAATTTAGGTTATCCCTGTCCAGATAAGGGCACAGTTATAAGTATTGGGATTATAAGTATTGATTAGTTATAAGTATTGGGATTATCAATATTAATAAATGAGGATTGTGCAACTTGTATAATTTGTTTTGAATTCAAAGCATGAATTGTAACATGTCTTTGTGTGAACATTCCTGGTGTATTCTGAATGTATTAAAAATGTTCCTCTTCTGAAGCACCTGAATTTTGTTTTAAAAAATCATTCTAACACGGGAATACTCGATTAAAGCTTAACCATGTTTTATCTATAATATTTGAAGGGAATAACCAAACACTATCATGTACTGTACAGCAATTTATCGCATCTGAATTACTTAACATGGTTAAAATGGAATAAATAATCTGTTGGCCTTTCCAAGGATTGTGCTGGAGTTCACTATGCACTAAACACTGATGAAAGGTCAGACGGCAGTCTATGTTTAGTTAGCTCCAGTTGAATATAAGATGTATTACAGTACAACCAAAATTAAATGCAAATAATATCAATATTTTAATATTTCTGTCTTCTGTCCCAAGAGCATTAAAGATGAGTGGATTATATTTGCATAGCCAATGAACATATAGTAATATTAAGAAAGAGCAGAAGGATAATGTCACATTTACATGAGATAATATCTGGTATAAATAGCTAACGTCTTTCTCATTATCCACTTCCATGAGCCTCCATTGCAGTCTTTTTAAAAGAGTCTCATGGTTTTCACAATAGGTTATAAAAATAAAAGCCGCATGTAGGTAATAAGCACAAATGTTAATTGCATGTACAAGAGCAGAGTGGTAAAGGATGACAATCACAATGCAAGGAGAAGATATTTCACCCCCACCCTGTGAAACCTCAGTAGATAGTGAGTTTGTTTAATAAGGAAAAGAAGCCAATGCCAAACATTGGGACCAAGATATTCCTTACAGCCAGTAGAAACCATATTATGGAATCCAAATATTATCAAAACCAAAAAGAATTTGGATCTTGCTTTACTGGACATGACTGTAGTTAGAAGAAAAATAAATGCTGGAGGAGTGGGAAAGTGGCACATCTACCAGCACAAGGGTCTGGTGCATAGTGATATTTATTAGATTGGATTCCCACTGCCCTCTTCTAACACAGGTATGGGGAAACTTTTTGTGTGTGCCAGAGGGTCATGTTCCTTTCTTGGCAACCTTCTGAGTAGCAGATGGGGCCAGAGGTAAAATTGGCAGAGCAATGGAGATACCTTTCTTATAGTAGGCTATTTACTATATACACTCACACATTCCTTTCTATCAGTGGCGTAGCGTGGGTTGTCAGCACCCGGGGCAAGGCAAGTAATTTGCGCCCCCTAACCCGTGGATTTGCACCCCCTAACCCTACCCCTAACCCTAACCCCCAGATGTTGCGCCCGGTGCGGCCGGCCCCCCCTGCACCCCCCACGCTACGCCACTGCTTTCTATCCTTCATGCAGAAATGCTACACGTTATTGAAGACACATTCCACCCATCTAAAAACACTTGGGGTGCAAAGCAGAGTTTGTGAGGGGTGTGGCCTGGGGTGAGCTCTGAGGGCCAAATGAAGAGGTATGGAGGGCCGTATTCACCCACTCCCACAGCCTTAAAGGATAGTCACTATGCTCAGCTTTTGCAGTGTCAATAATTTCCTGGGATAAGTAAGGAACTGAAAGCACACTGTGTCAGGGATGATTGGTGGGTGCTAGAAAAGATCACAGCCCAGGCCTCCAGCCAGCTTTACAGGATTTATTGAGTCCATTATCTTATTTACACTTCGGAGCTCTCGAAAGCATGTCCGGCTTATTCGGTGGCAGTTGCCGAGACTGGACCCTCCTTTGGTTTTCTCCAGCATAACCATTTCCGGAGCCCTCCCCTCTTCCTTCCTCTTTTACGTGAAGAGCTAAACCCTGGAAGTTGCTCCCCCCTCCCTGATTCATTGCTTCCTGACAGCCCTTCGTCATCCTCCCCCTCTGATGAGGTGCAGCTGCTTACGATCGGAGGCTTCTCTCTGTATTTCCCCTTCTCAGCCCCCAGTTCCCTGACACACTGTGTATGTGAAAAGGGCTGCCAAAAGCTGACCTTGCAGGCTGAAAGAACACAATATCTTGCATGTATCAATATATGCATAGTCAACCAAATGACAGTATATAAGCATATAAAAGAATCTGAATGCTTCTCCCTTCATGCTCTGGTTGTCAGCTTTTCAAAGGCACCTGCATTACTACTATTTGAAACACTAGAACAGGAATGGGGAAACTGTCGCCCTCCAAATGTTGGTGGACTTCAATTCCTATCAATCGCAGACAGCATGGCCAGGGATGATGTAAGTTGCAGTCCAACAACATCTGGAAGACCACAGGTTTCCCACCCGTGGATGAGAGAATCTGATCCACCATGGCTCTTTTGTAAAAGCTTCTGAGTGATTAGTAGCAGTAACATAAATATAAACACAAATTTATATGCATAGGACATCATCCTAAGTTAGGAACATGTTTTAAATTCCTTCTAAGCCATGAGTGAAAAAATGACTTAAATTCTTGACGTACCTAAATATGAAACAGCTTGAATGTGAGGGACTGAGACAAATTTAATGAGCACATGTTGATGCTTCTAGTCCTACAGGCCAGATGGCCTTATTTCTACAAAGCTCAAAGATGGTGGGAAAAGAAAATGCCTCCAGGTGTCTACTGTACATTTCAGTGTGATAATAGCCATAAAATGGTGTTTGATACACTGAAATCCTAGGAAGCCAAGGCAAAAGCAAAGGCAATACAAACAGTGATGTAATTTATATAAAGAACCAAGGATGCAAACTAGCAATTAAAGCTATCATCTGGAGTGGAGGAGCTGAAGCAAGGAAAGGAATTGTGGGTAATTTGTTGATTTAATTTTTCATTTCATTGCTAATCAGGAGAAAAATGCCGTTTGTTCTACAATGCTGCCTGATTTTTATATTCCATCATTTAAAATTTCTATTAACTAACATGCAAGATTCAAACATTTGTATTTTGAATATAATCTCTTGGTAAATTCACTTGCACAAATGACATTGAATTTAAAATGTACAGATGTAATGTAATAAGAATATAGTAAGACTTTCTTTCTTTCTTTCTTTCTTTCTTTCTTTCTTTCTTTCTTTCAAATTGACCTTAACGTAGCCCAGAGGCTATAGGACAGTTTACAATGCTTTTAAACTTACATTATTTTCAGAGCCCCATGCTACCTGAACACTCCTATTTCATTCAGGATTAGCAATATATTTTAATTGGATTTTATGCAGATTTTATGCTGGAGGGGAATCAAATGTACTGTACTAGCCTTCAAGTTATTAATCTTTTTATTTTATTTTATACAGAACATCTGTTGAACTAAACACAGCTAGAAAGAGCTAACAGACAGACTATATTTGAGACCTTCTGGGTGGGTGGTGTTGCAAGCAGGCCTACTCACAAAGAGGACTGGATCAGCCCCCCCATCATTGGGAGGGCCCCGGCTCTGTAACGGACCCTGGCTGACCATTCCTGTAAGCTGGGGGGCATGGCTTACTCAATTTAAACTGCAGCGCAGCCAGAGAACGTCCTTTCTGGCTCAGCTTTGCGGATCTCCCCCCCCCCTCCCTTTTTACGTCTTCGACTTTGGCCTTGCTATGGACCTCGGTTGGTCGCTGTTGAAAGGCCTGGTAGGAATTTTCCCACTTGGCAAATTGGCACTGGCCATTTGGTTTTCACCTACCTCATAGCAATCGTCACAACTTTTGTAAGGTTTGGCGGTTAGGTTCTGGTATAATTTGGTTTGGGGGAGGGGAGGTGTGGCCATCACCTGCCCCTCCATTTTTAAGGGTATTCCGTTAAAGGGATCTGGGGGTGTGGATCTTGTCCAAAGCCCGGGTAGGGGCTAGGGCCATGCCACGACCCCATCAGGTACCCTGGGGGAGCTCGAGTCGAAGTGCACCGAGAGGGCTCCCCCTATTGGTGGTTGACCCTTACCAAACTCCCTGCATGGCGGGCAGGAGTCAGATATAGTCAGTTCAATTCCAATGCCTAAGCCAATACCGCTCATACTCTGTAACCAATAAAGTTGTGGCCTAAAGTTTGCCCATTAATCATTAACCTAATATACTGTGTCCAAGTGTCTTTACTCATCACAGGGGAGGCCTCGGGGACTTGACGCACAAGTGTCCTTTAACTCCTGTACTACCTTTCGGAGTTGGGTAGAGGTTGAAATAAACTACCTTTAAGCTTCTTGTGATGAGAGCCACCTAAACAAATTTGGTTTGAAATGTGGTTGTTCTTACATTTCAAAGCTGTGTATTTAATATTAGAGAGCAACACATCTCAGTTAGTAAATATTTGACATTCCTGAAATGTCCTACATTTTGTTGTTACTGAATTTTGTTACATATTCAGGTTATTACAGGATATACAATCCTTTCCATCCTGACAGTGGTTGTATTGAAACAGGATAGGGATCTTTTAATTTCCTACCCCTGTCTGTTATTCTTAAGTGATATTCAGCTAAGTCATACTCAAAGACCCACTGAAATTAGTAGACATGAACTATTTAATGACCACCATTTCTAGTGGGTTTACTTCAAATAAGAATAATACATGGTACCTCCCATATACAGGTTGAATGCCAGAATCTGGGACATGATGACAACAGATGAGATCATTGGACATGTCCAATGCCTTTTCTTCTGGAGATTACCTTCACCATTAGTTCTCTTTCCTCTCATGATAACCAGATACTGACTCTCCTAAGTGGTCTGTATTTACTGTATTCATTAGAGTTTAAGAGAATCTAAATCTAGAGACTTGATTAATGAGCTTTGCTGGGGGGAGGGGAGAACCCATTTTCTTTTCCATCTCTGTGATTATACTCATCTTATTCAACTTCCATACAACTTAAAACCTTGACTCAACCTTTCTCTTTCCTTTTGCCTTTCGTTTTTTTCATCTTTGCTTTCCTTTTTATTTTGAATATATTGTCATGCCATTTTCATTTCATGGAAACTGCAGCCCATTTTGCATTTGCACAAGAGGGTTGGGGAAAAGAATGAGAGGTGCAGGAGGAGGGGGAAAGAGAGGGGAAGTTCCAATGTGCAAACACAAGTCCTTGCACAAATGGCTTGACATCGTTGGCTACAATCCAAAGCTTTTAGAATTAGGACTGTAAAGCAGGGGACCGGGGAAAATTTCTGTCCCACACACTTGGCCCCAGGATCTACAGCTTGTCCCATTACTTCAGCCTTGCGTCTATTACAACTTTCAAAGGTAGTGGTAGTTCTTACCTATGTAATTCAGTTTGTATAGTTACACACTTCATGCTCTGGCAGAAGCAACAAGAAAAACCACAGAGCAATTGAAATGTGGCATAATGCAGCAGGCAAAGGAAGAATCTCATCCAAATCCCCAAATATGTATCCAGATTGTCCACTCCAGAGTTTTCCTGAACCGATATTCACAGGTCCATTGGTGGCTGTGGCTAGGAATGGACAAATCTGACAATTTAATTTCTCCTCAATATCTCCTTTCCCCAGTCTTCATTTCCATACATTTCCATAATACTTTGTAAAAAAAATTGTTTTAAAAAATCCTCATGGAAATGCATTAACTGTTGTTTGGGTTTAATTATTTACTTGTGCTTTATCTTGCATTTTATTCTTTGAACCGCCTTGGGATCTCTTGAAGAAGGGCAGTATATAAATTTTAATAATAATAATATACATTTTAATGAGAATTTATCCTAATAAGCACATTTTTAATGCAATTTTATACACATTTTAAAAAGCAACCTCCCCTAGTATAATATGTTTTTGTATGTTAGTTGCACCAGTAGACACATTTTTATACACACTTTTGTATACATTATTTGGCTGGAGAACTGCATCACAAAATTCAGAAAAGTGCTAATTTTGAAGGATGGATGAGTTTGGGTTCAAATATTATTTTGAAAAGTTCAAATTAGGTAGGTTTATCTTAAAATGCAAACTGAATAAAATTTCTTTCCTATCCCTAGTTGTGTGAAACATTAATATATTATTCTCTTGAAAGAGGAAGGCAATATGAAAGGAAGGTGATGTGAAAAAGTGAAAGCATGTTTACATTCTCTGTAAGCAGCATGCTATAGACAATCATTTGCCTAATTCCCCCCAACCTCCAAATAGTCAAAGGGGGTTTTTTGCTCATACTGGTGGCCAAGAAAAATATGCATTGGTTGGAAATACCAAACTACAGCAAGGAAAAGATCAAAGTCAACCTCAAATAAGAAAGAGAATTGAGAACTTGCCTCTGTATTTTCAGCAAGCTTATAGAAATGGAAAAGTTAATTCAGGCAGTGGTCATAAAAATCTACTTCTCACATAGGCAATAATTATCATTTCTCAAGTGGATTGTGTAGAGACACCAAAGTGATAGTTGGATATGTGGCTGGGAACAGAATATCATTCCTAAACCATAGGTTGTATATATTCTTCAGTACACATACTGAAGGCTTCCACTTCAAAGCAAGAGATGTTTCCGTACATACAAGTATATAAACATGTGCCATTCAACTGAATGGGAAACTCCTCATAGACATATACCTTAAAAATACAAATATTTTCAAGTACATACAAGCTCAGTCAAGTGCACAGGCTTCCATCAGAAAATGTTTTCACTTTGTATCTTTGGAATTTAAAAGGGGTGGAGTAGGAAAGAGTGGCTATTGATTCACTGATTTAAGGCAAAGCTGTCTGAGTTGTGACATGCTTAATTGAGAGTAGTATAAATAAGGTGTCCAGAGAGCAAGATATTTATTTTATGTCCTCAAGCAGGCAGGAAAACACACTCTCAAGCTTATTGAAAAGACCCATGTGAGCAATCTTATTCCAATCTTCATGCTTTCAAGTTTCTATAGTGAAGTTTTACAGTGTTTCATCTGTGTAGTGTATTTATGCTTTAGTCAAAAAAGCAATGCAATCCATATTAATTACAAAGAGCCATCTAGTACAAAGATATTACTCTTACCCACACTCTTTATACTGAATTGACAATAAATATTTACAGGAAATATTACAGTGTTTTCTAGGATGTCTTCTCAAATCACAACAGGGATATTATAAGTCACTATAGGCCAGACAAGTACTCTGTATGAGATGAGACTGTGCTAAAGATGGGGTGGGGGGATGTAGAAGCATGCTAGTTAGAATCTTAAGAGTAACTGCCCTGATTGGTGCATTTCATAACCCTGAAGAGCAGCAAATGGTGAGACAGGACACCATATGTTGGAATTAAATAAGGCATAGGCTTTATTGACTACAGCAGGGAGGGTTGGCATGGCAATAGGGCCGGGATCAATTCATCAGTCCACCCGCCCCTTGCTGGGAATGGGATCTTCTGGGATTGGACCATGCCAAACCCATACAATGGGGAATTGGCCAGTGCTGAAACATGTTGTAGTGAAAGCCCAGCTTCCAGGGTCTCACTGGGAAACCAGGGTGAGGATTCCAACCAGGACCCTGAGCTTGGGAGGTTCTATGGCTAATCTTCCCCTCAGGCCCCTCATATGGGGCACATTTGACTATGTTGATCCTGCCTTGTGCCTATACACCCTATACACATTCAATGCTATTCAACCTAAAAAAAGAATGTAATACGTTTCACTGAATGGGAATGGGATCTAATACATGGGTAAAATTACACCCACTCCCTTTCCAGCTCGTCCACCCCCATTTCCAGCTTCATCAGGTCACTCACCACGAGGCAAAGCAGTTCCACACAGATTGGGCCTGAAACTGTTATGATTATTGCCCTCACGCTCTTGAAGAAGACTTGTTATATAACAAATTAGAGAAATATAACAAATTAGAAATATAACAAACTTGAAATATAGCAAATTAGAAAACCCTGCACAAACAAATCAACCAGATTAGCCAAATCAAATTTATCCAGGCAGAAGAGTTATCCATTAAGGAGGGGTTTGATCCCTGTCATCTCTTGAGCATGTTTGTGGCTGCAATCTGTGGCCACACAGGATAGGATTGGAAAAAGATTATCCCTCCTTGGTATGTAAACCTGACTCCACTCCCCAGCATTCACCTTGGTGTACATGCCAAGCCTAAATGGCACTCCAATGACTCCCCAAGCCAAAGGCACTGGAAGGTGACTGGACAGACACCTGAGGCATTACTTGGTTAAGGGGTCTTAAATTCTCTTTCCTGTCTGGACTTAATGCAAATTAAATGGGGGGGGAGCCACTCCAGATCACCTGACAGTGTGAAGCAAGCATAAAAGTGGAATCCTAAAGGCCAGTCAGGGGTTGCCCATTAAATTCCTACTCAGACTTCCCAAATGGGTGACCTAGCCCACACCTTCCTAATTGGGCTAAGCAGCCCTCATGCCTAACCCTATTCTTCCCCTGGGACAAACTGCTCAGGGGAGGAGAAACGTTGCAGATTTGCTGCAAAGTGGTAATGGGAGATACTTAATCCTTTCCCCAACAAGACAATCAAAACAATCCTTTCCAAGCTCCTCTTTCTCATGCAGATGAAATGATCTGGAGCCTATATATTGTCCCTAATGGGGGGGACGACAATTTTAATTGTGGGAATGTGGGGACAGGTGACACGATTAAGGATCGAGCACTCTCACCCTGCTATTGCAGCTACAATCACATCTGAAAAATTCCTGCAGCTTCATTTCACTGGGAAAAAAATAATAATAAAGGAGACGTGCACATGGATATATCTCACATGCATCTACCATGACTCTTTATTAAAAATCTTTCCTCTCTTATGCAGTAGTTAAAAGGGGGCTCTGTACATTAGATTATTATAGCTATTCCAATATTGTTTAATATACGTCTTTTAAAGAGCTATCAAGCTGGTCAGACCAAAGGCCAAACCATGCAGACTCAAAACGCAGAATTTCACACAGCAAAACATGTGAGCCTGTGGTGGTGAGACAGGGGAAGGCAGTAACTATCAAGGAGGAATGTGACTGGAAACCCAACACACAGAAGCAAAACATAGCCTCCAAGGAAGAGCAGTGACAAAACACTGAGCAGAACCAAGCTAGTGAAAAAGAGAGCTTGTGTCACTTTGAGAAGCTCCACGGAGGGAACATGAGTAATCAAAGGAATGAAACAGCAGCACTTCTCGTGGTTATAAACTCTGGGAGAGGGATATCTTCTTTCTTTGTGCCCTTAATCAATGACTTGAAAACTCCAGAGGGAAAGTAAGTGAGATGGATCACAGTCGCAAACACACCTTGAGTGGAATGTGGAACTAATTGGTAAGGGTAACGCGTGTATTGCAGACAGCAATGAGGAAGCAACCCCAAGAGCTGCCTTTGGGAGAGTGTCTGTGCAATGCACCTGTCAGCTAAAGGCAAATGATATAGAGCTTCTTTCCTCTGTGGTTCTCAATTTACCCAGCTCCTTTTGATATAAGGCCTCTCTGCAGTGACAGCCAGCTTCGCCAACTTCATTATTCAGTAAATAGATGCTACTTTTATAACTCTGCTCTTGATAGAATATGCAAATCTCATAATTCTCAGGAACACGATGCGAGAATGTGCCAGAATGTTGCTTAGATATTTATACATACATATACAGTCTACCTCTGAGACAGAAGATGCTCTTTTTTCTGAAACTTAAGCTGCATAAAAACACCATTTTGAAAAAATTGTTTATAAAGGTTCACCTTGGTCTTTCTCTAAACTTTTTTTGTCATTTCTCTGTGTAGATTGCAGTGGAGACAATGCTTATTTCACGGGCTGTTGGGTGATACAAAGGTGATACAAAGGACAAAGACAGATGATAGCAACATGAAACACAGGTTGGAGAAGCCCTGAGTTGTTACATGAGTATTGCATCATAGCTTTGTATTAAAGCAATGACAAACCTAGACAACATCCTAGAAAGCAGAGACATCACCTTGCCAACAAAGGTCCGTATAGTTAAAGCTATGGTTTTCCCAGTAGTGATGTATGGAAGTGAGAGCTGGACCATAAAGAAGGCTGATCACCAAAGAATTGATGCTTTTGAATTATGGTGCTGGAGGAGACTCTTGAGAGTCCCATGGACTGCAAGTAGATCAAACCTATCCATTCTTAAGGAAATCAGCCCTGAGTGTTCACTGGAAGGACAGATCCTGAAGCTGAGGCTCCAATACTTTGACCACCACATGAGAAGAGAAGACTCTCTGGAAAAGATCCTGATGCTGGGAAAAATGGAGGGCACAAGGAGAAGGGGACGACAGAGGACGAAATGGTTCGACAGTGTTCTCGAAGCTAACAGCATGAGTTTGACCAAACTATGGGAGGCAGTGGAAGATAGGAGTGCCTGGCGTGCTCTGGTTCATGGGGTCATGAAGAGTTGGACACGACTAAATGACTAAACAACAACAATTATAGCTTAGACCTCTAGTGGTGGTGTGTGGCAAGAAACATGCAAAAATGATCACATGTTTCATTCTCATGCTGCCTTAATTCTTTTAGCATTAGCCATGATAAAGTGAGCACATGTAGGTTACTGAGAGGAGCAAAGCACCTGGTCTAACCCGCAGACTACTCTCAGGAAACCAAGCATTCAAAAAGCAGCGAGGTTTCCATGCTTCATAACCAAAGTACATGCTTACTTCAGGTGTGACTCAAAAGAAAAATGTTAATTTTTCACTTTTTGTATGTTGATCAATTAACCTGAAGGGTTTTGGGGGGGGTTGGGGAGGGGACCAGCATTATTATTTTACATTGTTCATCAATAAATTCTTTGTTTACCAGCTGAGCCATTCTGAAGTGATTTAAGAAGTACAGCTATGGCTGCCCTTAAAGCTAGAGTTTCATCTTAAATCAACTTTTCTGACAGATAAACTGGTTATTCAAAATCCTGTCATTTCTAACACTAATAGTCTTAAAAGTTAATAAGAGACATCCTTAAGCTCCAGTTACTGCCCTCGGGCAATTTATCATACCTACGGCACTCTATATGGAATGTTACTGTCATCTTTCATACTCTACAAATGAATGAATGATCATATTATCAACTATGGCAGCATTCTGAAAGTTTTTTTGCTGACAGAACGTCTAGTGAAGGCAATAGGAAATGAAATAGGATTTGTGTCTTGGTGGAGATATTTACTGTTTGCCCAAAATTGTTCAAGTATCCAGAAGGACCTAGAATTCACTTCAGTTTAACATGTTAAGAATGGAAATACAGATCATTATAAACACCCATGCCCAGGGTTTTCTTTTTTTATTCAAAACAGTTGCCATTTAAAATGAAATTGAGGGAACAACATAGGTGCTACGTTTGACATTTCTCCCCAAAACAGTAGCCCCTGTCTGAGTGGAAAGCTGTGACTGGAATGAAGGTGAAATATGAATAGCTTCTCTTCATATAGCAATACTAGTAATATCTATTTTTAAAGCAGTAAATACTCAGAAGTCCATAAGCATTTTAGAGCACCTACAAGTGCTTTCTGAGGGTGCCCTATGAAGTTTACATGCAAGAGGATGAGTTTATCCAAGCCATCTAGGCTACTTCTATCGCACTGTAGTGTGTGCATGCTTGTGGGGAGTGATTTTTAATTGCCATATATATAGCTGAATCAGAGAAAGGGGAAAGGTTAAGAAATGTAAGATTCTTGAAATATTTGTTTTTCATCTTGTGTGAGAACAGAAATACGGAGTTTAAGAACTACAATTACATGATAATTTGATTGCAAAAGCTGACACGTTCTGCACTTTTCTCACACCTTGTTTAATAGATCATCCCTGTGATTAGACAAGTGGCACACTAAATGACTCATTAAGTATTAATGTCAGCAGAAACACGTTAAGATTTAATTCCATTTTCTTGATATGCATTGACTAGTCATCATGGCCTTCTTCCCCAGCCTTCCACCAACCACAGTTAGCACCAGTAACTGTAATTCTGCAATATCCAGAATATTTCTGGAACATAACACTGTTATATTCTATCTTCTGTAGCTGTTTTTCTGATCATATCTAGTTGAGAGTAATTAGCACTCTACAAACTCCTGGATTGCAAATGGTGCATCATTTATATGAGAGAAGAACTGAAGAAAGGTCTACAGAAAAGCAATCTTTCTTGTGAGAGATTCTGAAATTTGGTATGGCATGTTTACCTCAGCCAAGGCCTGTTCAGCTAAGCCATACCCAGTGTTTTACTACTGAAATCAATTAAGTGAAATTATTTCAGTGGGTCTGCTGTATGACTAATATCGGATTATTTCTTCCCTCAAAAACAGCCTTTAATTCAGTGTTCGATAGTCATCATTATTCAGTTTCATTTTAACTCTAGATGCTAAAAAACTTTGGTATTAAATTCAGATTTCCATTTAAAAAGTGTGTTTGTAAAAACAAAACAAAAACAAAACCTATATTTGAAATTTTACAGTTTTTTTGTAAACAAAAACCATTTTAAATGTTTGAAATCTAATTTTTATATAAAGAAACATCAAATTGATCTGTCCCCAAACCTAAAATGGGGTTTGTGATGCAGACAGATCATTAAAATTCTTTCAAGAAATTAGATTCAATTAAAAGAAAGTACTCTAGATGCAAAGTTCAGTAAATTTCTACCCTTGTCTTGCCATCTACCAATGGAACAAATTTCTTAATACACCATATCTTGCTTATTTAAAGCAGACATGGTGAATGCTGTGGAACAATGGAATCAGATACTAATTTATTCCTGTTAGTGCATAATAATGAAAAGTCAGCGAGATTAATGTGCTGTTACTGTTTATTCAGTGCCACATTGCTCGTGACTAAGTACAATGGATGGGACCTTCTTTCTGCCTCATTAAATAAGTTAATCATGTAAATCAGGAGAAAAAACATTTTGGATAGTATGATAGTTGGATGAATATTAGAAATGCATTTTTCACAAGACAGTGTGAAAGCAAACCTGACAAATACAGGAATCCCCATTTCCAAACTGCTTTATCAAAACCTAAACAAAAAATCAGCTTCAAAAGGTCGAACTTGAATGATTACTGACTGAAATGTGGAAAGGTTTTCGTTTCGTTTCAGAAGGACAATAATTATCAAAGCCGTAATGGCCAATCAAGTTATCAGGAAGAGAGCATTTTAAAACTGTTTGAAAATGCCTTTTCCTGTCGCTTACAAAATGTAAATGAAACGTACCAATTAATTTGTCTTTCTAGACACAGTGATAAAATGTTCACAGTTTGTCCTTCCAAGCAGAGTTAATATGAAAAATTCAAGAACAGTTTCATTTTGGTGCTTGCCTTGGCTGCTTATTACAATGTTGTCAATACTTAATTCTACTCGTATTGTTTTATTTGAGTTAAAAGAAACAATATAAGTATAACAGAATATTGGCAAAAATTTAATGAACAGCCAAGCTAAGCACCAAAATGGATCCCTGTAATACAATATTAGTAAATGTGAGCCTAAGTCACATATTCACAAGATTAAAGGTCAGAGTTGTTAGCATGAGGCAATCAACGTGCAATCAATACAAACCTTAGGTTACAGCCAAGAGAATAAATGTATGGTTGCGCTTCCATTCAATAATGTTTGGAATGGAGTAGCATTTTTTTTTTTACCCAGACAATAATGAAACCAACCACAAACCACCCAGAATAAATATGGAAACACTTTTTCTTTTCTCAAAAGAAGAAGTATGTTATGCAAATAAAGATAAGCCCGTGGGGCCTGTAGCAAGTGGGACCTCTTTAAAAACAGTGGCGACCACATCCCCTTTCAAGGGGACTACCTCCAAAATCCAACTCTTCAGATCCAATCTAGCCATTATTATTACACAGGTTGGTCATAGATTTAGTTGACAAGTAGTGAGTCTCAGACCTCCAGGCAGGATGTCTACATCCTCAAGCTGTAGGAGCTGAATACTATCCATAGCAACATGGCAAATTCTTAACAGACACAGCCAGTAGCATACAAACTGAACAAACTGAATTCATTAATATTATATTTAATGAAAAATGAAGCTACATTTGTCAATAATCTGCAAAATCTAATAAATGGAAAGGGTTTTTTTAAAAAAAATATGCATAAATTATATACACTAGGTAAGTGCTTTGATAATCTTCAATTTGTGCTGGGGGTTTTGGAGAGTGAAGAGCACTTTTGCCCATGTATGGTGGAATGGTAACCTAGTTGAAGATGAGGGTGGGATGAGGATGACTGAAATAATTTATAAATAATTTGATGATGATGCTTATTATTAATGTATTGATAGAACTGTTTTTAGCTTTTAACTTTTGCATGGTGTGGATATTATGTATGTTGTTTTATGTTGTTTATTAAGCTGTATGGCACAGCCTTACTCATTTCTTGAAAAATAAATAAAGGAAACCAATTTCTGGAAGACCATGATAATATAGTATCCTTATCTTATCCATCCCCAACTTTGTTAAAAGCATGGCATCCAATTAGATTAAATGCAAATGATTTTAGATGCAAAAGTTAAAGCAGATTTGTTTATCTGTACATTTCTACCGCCTGTTGTACTTGCCTCTCTCCCTTTTCTTAGTCTGTCCTCTCCCTTCCTCTATTGCTGAGTTCCCTGCTAGTGTAATGTTTGCAGAAATAATAATGACGGCATAATGAAGTTGTGTCTACTAACAGTGACATTTTCATTACTTTGGAAGAGAGTAAGCCTACATGCACCCATAATACACACCAACAGCACTTGAGCAAATCCCCATTTGAATAACATAATTGTATAAGCATGGGTGAAATCACTGAGGAGGTAATTTGGAGCTTACCTGTAAGATCTGCTCTCAATTACTCCTATATTACTTTGATTGTGAACAGGGAAGGCACCACCATTTTAGTGCAGAAATATCCACAAGATCCTCAGAACAATTTTACACTTAGAACTGTAGTCTGCTCATATTCTCCATTGCAAACCCAAAATATCTTAAAGCTGAAAAAAAATATTTTTAGGTTTGACCTGCCTGACTTTGCTTTGCTCATGCTGCTAGATATGTGGTGTAGAATATAGAAAAGCTATCTAGTCTTCTAGTACAATGAATAATCCAAGTCTTTCTTCCACTGAGAAATATATGACACTAACACGAAGGTTAGAAGGCGCAAGAAAGGGGTTAGAAGAAGCTTCTCCCACCCTTTTTAATGCCATGCTCCATAGTTCATCTTTTGGGGGGAAAGGATGTTTTGGTTATTGTATTCCAAGTTTCCCTAGTGCCCTTTTTATGGTCAGATATCTTCCCTCCTGCCAACCTAGCAGTTCGAAAGCACGTCAAAGTGCAAGTAGATAAATAGGTACCGCTCCAGCAGGAAAGTAAACGGTGTTTCCATGCGCTGCTCTGGTTTGCCAGAAGCGGCTTAGTCATGCTGGCCACATGACCTGGAAGCTGCACGCCGGCTCCCTTGGCCAATAAAGCGAGATGAGCGCCGCAACCCCAGAGTCGTCCACAAATGGACCTAATGGTCAGGGGTCCCTTTACCTTTTTATCTTCCCTCAAATACTGTCCTTCCACATGCATTGCCACCAAGATATCTGTGAAGCTAACGAAGAAGAAAAGCAGAGAAATGTGTGGGGAAGGGAAAGCAATACAACAGAGGTTCGGCTGCCATTGGAGCACTAAGGGAATTATGTTTTGCAGAGAGAGAGGATAGGAACTGGGAAGCAAAAGGGCTTTCAAATACAGGTTGTTTTGAAAAAGAATAGAAACAAGGGAAATTTAACAGGACTTGGAAAGGTGAGAAGCAAAATCAACCGCATTGTTACTGAGAGCTAATTCATATTCTTCTAGCAAGACAAGGGTTGCATGAAAATGAGCATTTATTGGCAGATCAGGACAAAAGATAAGCTGTGCTGGATCAGGCCAAAGGCCCATGTAATCCAGCATTCTGTTCTCACAGTGGCTAAGCAGATGCTCATGGAAAGTGTATAATGGCTATACTCTGCCTCCGCGGTTGGAGATAGCAATGCTTTTGAAAACTGGTTGATGGAAACCACAGAAGGGGACAGGGCTCTTGCGCTCAGGTGCAGTGTGAGGGTTTCCCAAGGGCATTTGGATGGCCACCGTGAGAACAGGATGCTGGGCGAGATGGCCCATTAGCTTGATCCAGCAGGTCTTCTTTTGCTTAGGTCCACAAGCAAGGCGTGAGTGCAACAGCTGCAAAATGCATAGGAAACACTGGAGTGTACTGGGGTAGCAGTGCCTAATGCAGTAACTGTACATTGTACAGCTGCTCTGAGTTGTGTAATTTCAAAAATTTTGGTTGACTATAGACCTGTGAAAAAATCTCTGTGATTATTAAGCACTATGGAACGAGTCACGTATGAACAGCCAAATCAGTAGGAAAACACTGCAACCTAGTCCTAGGTTGTGGATCTTTTTTGAAGGGAGAGGATGTCTAAAAACATCTGAAGTAGGTAGCATTCTTCTGTTTCTAAAACATAACAGAATGCTCTCCTTCTCAGAAATCTGTGACTCAGTTCACAGAACCAGTGAAAACCAAATACATCAACTTTACAACATTATTTCTTTGCCAATTAAGGAAAAATATCACACTAAACATCCCAGGAGTCCTTGCCTTTCTTTAACATCTTATTTATTCTGTATGTATTCATGGGAACTGACAAAATATGGAATGCCACAGGCTGTAACAAGGCATAGGCACAGAGTTTGATGAATATGTACAATCTTCTAAGAATATTTTTTAAAAAAATAATAATAACAAGTACATTCTATCCACTAGATCTTTGTGCTGATCTTTAATATCACCACCATATTCATAAAATATATATCCTGCAAAAAACCAAGTACACTATGATTTACTGCTTAAGAGATCAATTTTAGTAGTAAACGAATATGATTTCACCAAAGAATGAATGGTGATTGCAGCTTGCCTCCAGTCATCAGTGATATATTCAAAATAAATTAAATCCCTCTGAAAATATACAAACCCAGGGCAGCCTACTTTCTATGACTTTCTATGACATCTATGACTTTCTTAGCGCAATCTAACACCTGCATACTCAGAAGTAAATCCTACAGAGTTTATGATGGCTAGTTTGTTATAGCGGAACATGCGTAGTAACTAACTGGGAGCACAAACATGTTTACTCTTAAATAGGTCCACTGGAGCTTACTCCCAAGGAACGCATCAGACTGCAATCCCAGGCACATTCAGCTATGAGTAAGCCCTGTTGAACATAGTGACACTTTTTTTCTGTGGAAATGTGTCTAGAATGGCACTGCATATAACATAGGAAGCTATATGACACCAGATCAGGCTATTTGCTACCTTGCCCAGTATTGTCCACTGTGACTTTCCAAGATACAGCCCTTTCCAAGTGCCCGTTACCTGATCTGTGTGTTTTAAAATGTATATCCCACGGATTGAACCTGGAACTCCTGCAAACAAATCATGTGCTCAACCACTGAGTTATGTGGTTCCTCTTCAAGGCCCATTGAGTTCCATGAGATGTATTTCTAAATAAATATGTATAGAGTGCAGAGGTGAAATGACATGTGAGTTTTGGTTCTCTGTGTTTTTCAAAATTTCTGGACATAGATTCAGTTTTGTACATTTCTGCAGTTGTTCTTTTTTTAAAAAAATTCTCATGAAAAAAATTCAGCATTTTCTTCCAAATTTCTCCTAATACATATGTTGTTATGTGCAGTTTTGACTAATGTATACATTTTTTGCAAGTATTTTATCCTAATATGATGCATTTTTGCATGTCATTTTTATTAATATACCGTATTCATTCCATGCACACTCCCCTCCCCCATGCCTGCATTTTGTAAACACTGTTTGGTCAGAGAGCTGCATCACAAAATTCAGGAAAGTGTAAATGGACGGCTCTGCTACAGTGCTCATATTGATTCAGAAAGTGCAAGTCTGATAGAATCAGTTTTACATGCAAACTGAATCAAATTTCTTGCCCATGCCTAAGATATTCAGAGCACTAGGTTGCAGAAGGATACTCATGGAAGCTTTGCACATGACCTTACCATGCCAAACGTTTGTACTTCTTTTGAAAACATAATGTTCTCCGCTATGAACACACATATATTTGCAAACCACAGTTTCCAGGATGAAGTGTGTAGTGGTGTGCTTTAAATAAATGTAAAATGCAACTAGGGCCTTATTTGTGACTTTGAACTGTAGCCCTTCCAGACCCTTCAAGGCAGGATAGGCTTTATATATTAACAAAATAATGTTGATACATCTACTCGATATTCTAAGGGCTGATGACCCTCTCTGCAATGCTGAAAGAATTTAGGAAATTGCTTGTTTCCTTTTGCACCTGCAAAACTACCATTGCTCTAATCAAAACAGTTGGGCTGCTATGATTGTACAGCTGGTGGAAATGTTCCCCACAGAGTGCAAGGTTATACAGTGCAGACCACAGTTTTATTCTTAGCTAGGAAACACTGGCATCTGTGTGGCAACTTAAATATATAGGCCGAATTCCACCGCAAGCCTTGTTTTATATGCAAGGGATAAGACTGCCTATGACCCAAGACTCAGAGGTGACTATTCTGTTTTGGAAGTGTGAGGATTTATATGATAATTCCAGGAAAAGAGAGCATATTTTACGAATTGACTTTTCTTTTTTGAGAGAAACTCTGAATCTGATAAATAAATGGGATGAATTATTTAGGTTTGTCCCAGTTTCTGGATGACACCCATTTCCATCAGACATAAGTGAGTTTGTGGGTGGACTGGATGAAAGTGAACAATCTGATACACATTCCAGGCAAGTTAGAGATACTGCTGATAAGTAGATTACCCATTCAGGTAAATTGTACCCAACCTGTTCTCTAAGGGGTTGCATTTCCCCTAAAGGGTCCAGTTCACAATTTGATGGTGCTTCTGGGTCCAACATTGTCATTGTCAAGTAGTTTCTGTGGCTTTATCAGCCAGCTGATATGGTAAAGGTAAAGCGACCCCTGACCGTTAGGTCCAGTCGCGGACGGGTAAATTCTGATTATATTGGATCATTGCTTTACAGCTGTGCTGGCTTCTTTGGTCCAATTTAAAGTGCTCATTTTAACTTATAAATATTACTTCCTACATATGCCTACCTTAAGACCCTACCTTAAAATTCTATTTTGCATCTCTGCTCTGGGTGCCACTGTCAAGTGAATTGGGAGTGGTGGCTACCAAAGAAAGGGCCTTTTTGGTAGTGACACTCCAGCTCTGTGATAGCCTTTCCCAGGGAGATTTCCATGGCACTTTATTTATAGTCTACACTGGCTAGCATGGCTCTCAAGGGGTTCAGCCAGGAACCTTTCCCAGCCCTACTCAGAAATGTACAAGACTGAAACAAAGATAATTTGCATTCAAAGCATGTGCCCTACCACAGAACTATACAGAACTAATTTTAAAATAATTCTATCATCCAACCAGAAACAGGACACCATTTTTTAATGTGGCAAAATAATCAGAATCTTGAAGACATGATGCTGCAACCATTTTACTTCCAAAGACATCTGAACCATATTATGACAGCCATCTTGTTTGTTAGAGTGTACATTTTAACTGATTCAACAAAAAACTGTGAAGGCTAGCATATACAGTTGCAGACTGCTGAAATTTGCAAAATAAGTATGTGCTCCATATTTCAGCATCATGTTTGATGTACAGATTTGATATGTAAAACATTGAAGTGAAATAAATTGAACAGCGTGAGTATACCACATGGTGTAATCAGTGAAATACTTTCCTAATCCAAGGTTTTTTTTTATTATTCCTGGTCACAAATCCAAAGTTATATTAGTTCAGACACTATTCATAAGGAGGGATTCAAAGATTAATTAGCTTCTAAGATAATATTAAATACAATGAAATTTGGAAATCAATAAATGCACATGCCAGCTAAGCTTTTACGATATGACATCTAAATATAATGGAGCCTTAAATACCAAGAATTATGTCAGGATTTCAATAAATGCACCCTAATTAAAATGACTTTAATGGAAAAATGGAATCATTCAGTAAATTTGATTTAATATTATTAAAAGTTCATTTTTTCACATTTCTCCCCAAAGGCATTTCCCCATAAATCTATTTCAGCCTGTCTGAAATATGGGAGATCTGATACTATAGCAGTGAAAATTAAAAATGGTTAAAACTGTTACCTCTGCCAATCAAGTTCCAACACTGTGTACAGTGGGAAGCACAATATTGGTGTCAGTGTAACATTGTTGGTGGTGAAGCATGCATGTGTGTGTCTCTGCTCCCTGTCCAAAGTTTCAGCTTTGCATATTCAGGCAAATATCTCCCTGTCACTCAGACTAACAATCAGAGTGCGGAAGGTGAGTGCTCCCGAGTTTATCAAATGCATAATGCATCCGAAGACTGGCCCACATAGCTAAGTACCATCTACACTGCTTAGCAGTAGCACCCCATAATTCAAACAGAAATCCTATCTGGAGATACTAGGGATTGAACCTGGGACCTTTGCATGCGTAACATGTGCTCAACCACTGGCATCAACATTTCCCATCAACATTCTGTTTTGCTGTACATTGGTACTTCGGCTTACATACACTTCAGGTTACAGATGCTTCAGGTTACAGACTCAGAAATAGTACCTCGGGTTAAGAGCTTTGCTTTAGGATGAGAACAGAAATCGTGCAGCAGCGGCGCGGTGGCAGCAGGAGCAGTGGCGTAGTGTGGGTTGTCAGCACCCGGGGCAAGGCAAGTAATTTGCGCCCCCTAACCCATGGATTTGCGCCCCCTAACCCTAACCCCCAGATGTTGCACCCGGTGCGGCCGGCCCCCCCTGCACCCCCCACGCTACACCACTGAGCAGGAGGCCCCATTAGCTAAAATGGTGCTTCAGGTTAAGAACAGTTTCAGGTTAAGAATGGACCTCTGGAACGAATTAAGTACTTAACCCGAGGTACCACTGTATTTTCAAAACATCAGGGGAATGTAGACATGTACCTGGTTCTCTTTGGTTTACATGCATGCACATATTTTCCCTACTTGGAAGTTGCAAGCAGTTCCCCTGCAAGTATCTTCCCACATTGCAAATCACTTTTTAAACTCCCATATCTGGCATATAGCTCTAAGATTAAATTGGTTACGTAGCAGTGGCTTTGCCACTTATAATAAAAGAAAATACACGCACACACTTTGTATTTGCTCAAGGGGTTTGTTTGTTTGTTTGTTGCCTTGTTTAGTCACTGTCATTGAACATGACACTTTGCAGAGAAACATAAAAAGATAAGATCTCTGCTTCAAGGCACTTACAATCTAAATTTAAATAGAGAATGGAAGGCAGACAAAATGGAAGGGTGGAAAGAAAAGCAAGAGATGAGAGATTCAAGTGCAAAACAGGAAACCTTTGTTTGCACAATTAAACCGCATTGTCTCCCTAGCACAGCAAATCCACTTTAAAAAAAGAAACTGTCCTTTTGCCATTAGAGAAGTGATGGGGAAATGTATTGACAAGTGTGGAATGGACAGCTGATTAATAGGAAGTTGTATAAACAACCTGCAAGCAAATAAAAATGAGCACAAGATGAATGCTAATTGTTGTATAACCTCCCCACAAACAGATCGGAACAAATGCTTAGTGAAAACTAAATACAATCTGACATCCACATAAGCAAATCAGGACAAAGCTCAATAAATAGGCCATCTGGAGGAACTGTATGTGGAAAAAATATATTCTAGGAACCTATGGAGTCTGTAATACCATGGGCACAGATGCATTCTCTACAGTTGCCTATGGAGAAGGGGGGTGCATGCATGCGCGCGCACACACACACACACAAACACACAAACACAAACACCTTAGAATGCTTGTGCCAATATTGAATGCTACTTGCCCACAGTCACTGGTGTGCATTTTAATTCCTTGTGGAAAACCGTGTTCCAAATCTAATTTCATATTTAGTGCAGTGTTAAGTGTTAAAAATTCACACTATTTCTTTCCACATTCCTTATCTTAAAGCAAGCATCCAGGCCACTGGTTGCTCTTGTTGCCATGGTGAATGTATACTATGTGAATAATACAGTAAATTGTCGCTTGAAATCCCCGATACAATAAACTGATAGTTGAAATTAACTGACCCCAGCCATCCTTATCATATACAGTGACCTTCGAGAAGCAGAGGAGTTCCTCCCTTCATTCTAGCTTTAATGTTGTTGGCCACAAACACCATTAGGCGTTTAATGGGCCTTGTTTAGTGTGGCAGGGAATTGGGGAGTGGTTTAATGAATCTCAGTGCTGCATAATTTACCTAGAAATAGCCACTTCTATATACTTGAGCATAAGTGTGTAAAATTCATGAGTACATAAAAGTTATGCACCAAATGGAAAGGCTATCTTTTCCTTCTTTTCTAAATCAATCTCGTGGCATCCATTCTGCAAGTAAAGCTCTGAGCTTGTAATGGGTGTTGCATGAGAAGACTACAGGATGCTGCTATCAGACGACCAAAAGGTCCACTCTTGGAAATGTCAGAAGCCTCCCTTGTTGTGTCCCGTTAAATAAAGTTCACAGCGACTGCATGAGAAGACGTCACAATGGGTGAATGTATTCACACAGACTGTAAAATAGCCAGATGTGGACAAGACAAATGCAACTCAGTGGCTATCTTTGCCTCAGTCACTCTCACTTGGAGGTGGGCATAACCCCACCTCCCATATGATCTCATGAATGATGGGATTCAAATGTGGCACACAGAAAAAGAAAGGGGAGAAAGTCTAATACTTGCTTTAAGGGTGTGGCATTGGCAGGCCTCTTGCTCTGGGCATTGCGGCTCACCCAAAACAGTTCAGTGATGGTAAACAATAAATGTGACCTAACTTTATGGTAAACAATAAATGTGACCTAACTTTATTACAAGTTGGGGGGGAATGGGGAAATGGGTTGGGATTTGTTAGGCAAGGGGAAACATTTGCATCAAGCCTGACTGGCACAAAAGGGACAGGCTCAACTTGAACTGAAACTGGTGCTCACTTAAACAAAAGAAAAAAAGGTTGTGGAGCAGCTTTAAACTGCCCCCTGCCCCCAGGGAAAAGCTGATAGGAGCTGGGGAACATCTAGTTCAGGGTGAGGGTGAAACTGTTTCTGTTTGTCTAATTGAGGGTGGAGTAAAACTAAGCAATGAGTGAGCAGTATGACATTGATAGCCAGTCAAATAGGTCTAAGGACCTGAGCAGAAAATGCACACAACAGAGATATTTGAGGAGGGATGCTTCAGTGCTAGAAGCTAAACATGACAAAGTGGTAATTCCTTCAGATGCACAGTATGAAGGATATCTGAGAATTCCAATGAAACAGGAGCAGAAATTTCCAGTGTTTGCTTATTCATCCCATGTCTGGAACGCAAATCAATCCAACAAATACAATTGGTATTTGCTGTTGTTACTGCTTTCAGTCTGCAAACTATTACATCCCCTCCAGTTGTTTTGAGTCTCCTTTGCTACATTATTATTAAATTTCTATACTGCCCTTCAACCAGGGATCACAGGGCAGTTTACAATATAAAACCACAAAAATGCACAGCATAGCAACAAACAAAAACGATACCTCCCACACCACAGTTTAAAAAGCCATAGATTATTCAGTAACTAAAGGTCTGGAGGAAGAGGAATGTTTTTGCCTGGCATCTAAAGATATGTAACAAAGGTACCAAGCAAGCCTCCCCGAGGAGAGCATTCCAAAGTGGGGAGCCACTGCCGAAAAGGCCCGTTGTCGTGTTTCTGCCCTATCTACCTTACATGGAGGAAACACACAAAGAAGAGCTTCATTGCAGGGTCCGAGTCGGTGCATTGAAATGAATGTGGTGGAGTAACCTAATGACAGCACAATACATAACACTATTGCAGTTCACCTTCCACCAAAAACAACTCCATTAGTTATGCCACATAATTTTGCCAAAATGATCATTTAGACTAATGGAGTTGTTTTTGGTGGAAGGTGAACTGCAATAGTGAGTATTGCACACAATGAATACAAGACACAGCAGAAAGCAATGGAAGAAACTACTTCAAACTTCCAAATTTTCTCTCATGTTTATCACAGGCTAATATTGTGCTGCCTATAAAACTGCACACGTTTTTCATATAATTGATTCCAAATTATAATTATAGGCCTACTTTTCAAGGATTGTTCTCAATCAATCACTGTTTCCCTTTCAGAGTCCACAGGTTAAGTGGCACAAACATAATGAACAATTGTTTATAAATTTCACTTTTACCTGCTTTGCTTGTTAAAATATAGCAGTATTATAAAGTGTTTTACTTGCCTGCTTTGTGTAGCAATATTCAAGGATATAAGTGGCATGAAATATATACCACAAGCATGATACCAACACAAGCCAGAATTTAAAAATGAAAACCTGAGCCCAGTAATAAAAATTTTTAAGCCTATGTGCCCATCCTATGGAACAGCTTAAGCCTCAGCAGAGTGATTTGGTTGCCTTGAACAGTGACTCTGAGATTGAGAACAGCCAATTTAAGGCAGTAGGCATACATACTGCATTCTTTCCATGAATGTAGCTTACGTTTAATCTCTTGATTTATGACATCTGAAGTCACTTTTTTTTATTAAACTCATGCCACACATCTGAAATACTCAATGCAGAAGATTCCCTCAGGAACAGGAAAATTTAATAATATTATGAATTCCAGCCTATGGACTGAATGAAAGTCCATTCATTGGCATTCTTGTACACTTCCTGAAAACAATTAAGGCTTTTTCTCCCCATTCCTATTGTATCCAGCTGCTATTATAATTCCAACAACAGATGCTTTTCTTATAAACCACTGAATTTGTGCAAAATCTAAATGTCAGGCAGACTAAGCAAGTGCACAATCCATGAACCTGCTATGGGAGGAAAAGAACGCACATCTGTCTTGCTGTAATCTATTAGAGTCCTATTTAATTTACTTTTGCTCTTCAGTGTAATCACAAGCCATTTACCACCACCCCTCCCATGTTAAAGTGACTAGCATCATTCTGGTGGCTTCATTTTCTCACTCAAGGTGAAAAATATGTAACTGTTGCATGCTATATTCTAGTTATACTTTGTTCTTATGAATGCATTGTTTAATCAGTAAGCAATGCAACATAACGGCAGAAACGGGGAAGGAGCAGGCAGTAGCACTGATGAAAAAAAAACATTGACCAGGCACTAGAAGAAAATAACAAAAAAAGAATAAACATCACCTTAGTGGAACTGAATCTCTCATATATATGTGTGGGTGTGGGTGATATGCTTCAAAGCTCCTACTTAAGGGTCCCCTACCATTTGAACCAAGTTGGTGGTCCCTTTAGCAAGCCTTTCAAACTCCTAGCTGGAGAATTACAAACTACTACCTTCTGGTTAAGACAATTTTATTTCTGGGAGTATATGGGACCATTTGTGACACTATATTGGAGATCATGTGCTTCTGCTGCTGGCTTATATTTGTTATTCATTGCTTCTGTCTTGTTCCTTTGCCATTCTATGCTTCAGTGATTGTTTTTGTTTCCATTTTAAGCCGCCTTGAGTTTCTTTAGAATGAGTTGGCAGATTTAAATAATTTTAATAATTCAATTACAGTAATATAGGATCCATGTGTGCTTGGCAGTGGAAGTTGCTGCTATAAAAAAAACATCATTCCAATAGCTAACTGTGATTGTGGATCTTGCCTTCAAAATCAGTGGATATTGCTTAAATTTTTAAAAGTCTCTGTTTAATATGCATTAATATTTAAAATCTCCAAGCATTGTCCTTGGGAATAAAATATAACTTGGGGAATGTGCCATTAGTAAGTTTTACTCATAGAAAAGAACTACAGTTATAAAGTTTTGAACAGTGTGGTAAAAACTTTGCAAAGGGAAATAAATCTGCACAGTTAAAAGTGTCTAGCACGTTAACGTAAAATTTAATATTTATCATATTGGATTAATCGCCATTTCATTTCAGTTCATTGTTTAATGATGAATGATGAAGTCTTTGACTTTTTCTTTCTAACCAATATTCCCCAAATACTACAGAAATCTGCCTAGATTTACAGCGACATTGGTCTCCTGAGTAAGTCCAAATGCTGAAACTTATTTGAAATCGAAAAACTGCAACAACCGTAGGGATTTTCGTGTGACTGCCACAAAAGCCGACAGCCTTGTTTTGTACAATTCCATTTCAGTCTATCCTTTTTCTTTTACGTAGTTCAGGGCTGTCAAGTTGCTCTCTTTTTCTCTGAACTCTTGAGCAGAATTACTGCTTGTTTTTGTAATAAAATATGTGCCTGTCCTTTAGCTGATTACACTATCAGTGAAAACATTACAAGATAATTATATGTTTCCAAAGGTTTTCACATCAAACACAATGTAGCCTGTTTGTAAAATGGTCTTGCCTTGTAAGAACTTCAGGCGTGTAACAGAGACAGAGAGGGACTGTTTCAGTCTTGAATTTTATATGTTGAATCATGTACTATGACAAATGTCACCTATATATGTCAAATAGTCACATGCAACAGGACAGAATTAAAATGTGGACCACCATTTCCGCGAGGAAAAGCTTTAAGTGACTCCCCACTACAGGAACAACCTTATTGGTTTTGGGGAGAAAGGCTCACTTTTTTATAGAATGGAGTTGAACTTTCTCTTAAGACATGTTTCTTTTTAAAGTAAAAAATAAAAATCTCCCATTCCAGGGGGTGGAGGGTAGGAAATCCACTTGATGTCTGGATATTCTCTCCTATTTTTTCCTGGTGGCTACCACTCAACAGCACTGCCATGCCACAGTAAAACTCAGTGTTAGACCTTGCAGAGGATTCTTCTGCTATCAGCTGCAATGGCAGGTGACAAAAAAACAAAAACAAAACTGACCCCCCAAAAAAGCCGTGTTAACAAAACTTCTGCTGATGAGACCCATTCCAGAGAAAGAGAATTTTATTTCATCCAGGATAGAATTCTCTACTCAGAATTAGGGTGGAGAATATTTAGGGCCATTTGAGCAGAGCTCTGTTATAAAGTGTGTAGAGGTGAGTTTGGTAAGTACTCTCAACATTCTACTAGGCTTGAAAATTATATTTATCTGTTCTAGAGCCGGAGAGGTGGAGTATTGCCTAAAGAGATTTTGTCCTTAAGAGGTTCTGCCATTCTATCACAATCCAAATTCATGACCTAGGACAAGTTATGTAGTCCCCCTCACAAATTTTTAATGTTCTCTTTCCATTTGTATTTTAATGTGCTTGGCTTGGATCCAAAGAACCATGAGCTGAAAGATGAAATACGGTACATTAGTGTGGTTCTGTGAACTCTTGGGCAAGCGGTAGCTAGAAAATTATTGCACTGCAGCATCACAAAACATCAGGGGCTCTGTTACAGCAAGGAAGATACAGGCTGGAGCTATATAAAGTGATCCAAAACAAAAATCAAGAAAAAGCTTCAATAATTTGTGCAATTTGCATGAACAGAGGGAAAGGGTTCTTAACCATAACCTGGTAGGTTTCAAGGGGTATGCAAACTTGGTGCTCTTTTTCTGCAAAGAGTGTCAACAGCTTTCAACAGATTTGTGACCCACAAAACATTAAGAACCACTAGTTTACAGTCACTTTTTACAGTCACTGGTTTACAATCACTTTTTTTATGCCTTAGTCTTTTCCTAGTTTCACAACAGCCATTTGATGACCAGAAGCGTCTTTCTGCTAATAGAAGAAAACCATTGGAAACAAGTCTTCATGTTTAATTACATTTGTAAGCCAGAATGGCCATTTTGGGAAGGTAGGGTATAAATATTTAAAATTAATAAACGAGCAAGCAATCAGTCATCTAACTATGAACTCTCCTGCCTTCTTTATGGGATACGGGGGCAGGATAGAGTTGCAAAGGTCTCTGGCTGCAAAAGCCAAATGGCCAGGCCAGAAAATGTCTCCACACTGCACACTGAATAGCCAAGAGCTAAATCTGTGTTGGAGCATCTAAAGGAGATTATTTAAATACCTTGATTTTGATTAATACAAATGAAATACTTCATTCTACCTTTACATAAGCTACAAAGAATAAGGAATAATTCCACTCCTAAAACCACACATCTGCTGCTAGTCAAAAGAGCAGGAGTAAAACAATTAAAACTCAGTGGCTTTAATAGCTACGAAACAGAAATTTCCTACTTATAAGTATATATATTCCCATTTTAAAAAAGAAAGAGCATTTTGGGCACAATCTGGCCAACTGTAACCACTTCTATATTCCATTAGATTCAATGGGAGAGGTTTAAGTGTGTGCTTAACTTTCCTTAATATTGGTTTAAAAGTGTTTAATTTAGCTGGATTGTGGCCTTGGTAGGTTAGAAGAACATGGAACAGCCAAGTGAATCTTCCACAATCCATCTCCTTGTTTTTTCCACAGGGGTGGACCCAGCTTTCTTTGACTGCCATTCCAGGGGTAAAAGGATATGAAAACCTAGTAAATTCAATGAATCTATTTCCAGATAACAGTCTATAGGAGTGCAGCCTAAATTACATTTCTAGATTGTTGTTGTTGTTGTTGTTGTTGTTGTTGTTGTTATGTACCATTAAATGTGTGCACATTTGCAATGGTTAAAATTTGCAACTTTTACAGCCACAAGAGCATGACAATTTTATTCTGTAACAATGAATTTCTCCTGTCATCAAACTCCTTTCATAGCATAGCCAAAACTGCTACCTTCAGAATATCTCATGTTTTAGATGACCTTTAAGCACAAAACAAGTGTTTGCTCTGTATTTCTGTACTCTCTTACAGTCAAGGCTAGTGCAAAACATTGTTCTGCCTGAGACGATGTAGACCAGCCTTTTCTTCCTGCACTGACCTCAGCAGCCTCCTTCTGCTTTAGTTTAGTTTTGGGGGTTTTGCCACTAGCAGTGACAGTGCAGGCACTCCTTGGGTCTTCTATGGAACAATACATTGTGAGTAGGGTGGCCGTGGAAACACTCTGCAGCAGCAAATGTTATTTAAGGTTTCACAGTAGTTAACTGTGACTTCAGATCAGTGACAGAGAGTTGGCAGGGGCGTAGCTGGCATGGGTCCCAGGGGCGGGGTGCATGTCCCGGGGGCATGTCCCGGTGCCTGCAGGGGCGTGACGTGTGCCCTGGGGGCGTGGCGCGCCACCGGCGGGGGTGTGGTGCCCAGTGTGCGGGGGCAGCAGCGATGGCACCCTGCTGACATCGTGCCGTGGGGGGGGGGGCTCTCCCCCACCCCTTTTCCTCCGCCAGTGCTTCAGATAGGCATTCTCCAGGCCTACCCCAATCACAACGCCTTGCTCTGAGGAAAGAGCTTCCTCAGATAAAGGCATAGCCAACCCAGACTGGCATTTAGGCATGTCACTGCCACTTTGTTGCAACGGAAATGTGGAAGTGGTAATCCTAGCATTTTAGGCAGTGGTTGTTGGGCTGGGGTTGCAGCTGTTCAGTTGGTGGTAGCAGTGGCAGATGCAGTAGCCACCACAGTAGCAGGCAGCCCACAAGGTGGTGGTGGGCAGCTCTGCAGATGGGCAGAGACAGCAGCAGAGAGGCTGGGAGGGGAGCACTGATTTGCCACTACTCCTGATCTGTTTAACAAACTCCTGATCTGTTTAACAAACTGAAGGACATCATCCTCTTTCTATACTCCTCCCAATGGAAACATGCAGATGGGGACAGATATGCCCCTGCTTGAAGTCGTTTACATACAGTCTTCTCTTGTATATTATTTACTACAAAGCTTGATGACTAAGCTCTTAAGCGAGGAAACATCTGATTACCAGACCGAGGTCTGGTATACCACAAGTGGACTCTTTATTATTGTGTTTGCAATTGTTTAAGATAAAACCTATTTGAGAAAGAAACTACTTTTACTGTTTGTTTACAGATAGTTGCCTTGTTGATATTATCTTGTGTCAATTGCCAGCTGACCCTGTGGGCTCACCCTGGCTCATGGATGGGCTGATGCTGTCTACGTTTTTCATATAAAAAAGACATGTGTTGATGAAGGGACACTGCTTTCACTGTTGAGTGAAACATTTTGGGTTTATAAGTAGTCCAAGTATGCATCTGGAAACAACTGTATACATCTTCACAGGTGTGGCAAACCAAGGTGGCTGGAGGGTTATTGTTGTTGTTTTTTTAAAAAAGGTCTGTTGGAATTTACATCTCAATTAATGTTAATGATAACAAATTCTATCTTGCCTGTTAGAAAGAATCAGGTTACTTAAAACTGCTACATTCTAAAATGTGCTTCACTGATCATACATATGGTTAGAGCCAGGCTGAAGCTATGAATGGTGGTCTCTGAATCTAAGATACGTATGCCATTCCTGAAGCCTGTTGCTAGATATAGAGGCTGGAAAAGCTGGCGTATGGTAGTTAGAAGGAAACTACTTCTTACGCAAGCTCTATGTATTTATTTACATACAGAGGTTTCACACTATCAGCTTCCAACACGGACCACCACTGAAGCGTGGAAGGATGCAGCACTCTACCAGTGGACATCAGTAGGAGACAGCCAGCACAGTAACAAGGCCATGTCAGCTCCATGCAGACCCCCTGAATGCCCTGAAATGATGTTACATTATCACAAAGGAGTTCTGCTCTCGACTGCAAAAAAGACCTTTCTCCCCACAACATCATCTGCTATGGCAAGACACATACAAATAATAAAAAAGGGAAAAAAATACCTGCCACTATAAATGGCGATGCCAAAATGTTCCCATCACCCAATTTACCTTCTGCAGATGGGGCAATAAATTCAGGACAGGGTTTTACAAAATGCTGACTAATGTATCTAGCTGCTTCCTTCGCAACTTTCAGTACATTTATAACAAATATCAACGGAGGAAGAAAGAGCTATCAGGATCTCCCTTTGATGCAGCACTTTTATTTCACCTAACTAGTTTTGCTGGTAGAAGCCTGTGCAAAGATTTCTGCTAGCACAATAGGGCTTCCCCCTTACTGCCCTGTCACCCTGCTGCTCTGTCCCTGAAATGGGCTCTCAGGGGTGGGGTGTCAGGAGAACCCCTAGAGCAGCAGGCAGGGGTAGGAGAAGGAGGGATCATTCCACCTGGAAAGCTTGTGCTGATGGAATGATTTCCATAGCGCTACCTTGAATTCTTCCTGTTATGTTCTGAGTTGAATAGGATCCAAAATGCAGCAGTCTGATTGGTCCTAGAACAATAGGATTCAGAATGCAGCACTCTGATTGGTCCTAGAACAATGCAGCAGTATGATTGGTCCACAGGAGCCACCCACCTCCAGGTGGAAGTGAATCCACAGCCTGATTGGCTTACAGGAGAATCCCGTAATTAGCCATTCACGTGTGGCCCATTGTGTAAATAATGTATATAAAGCAGATATTGTGGGGGAACTTTCATTCCTCGCTACTATGAGCTGAATAAAGAGCATGAAAGCACACTCAACTCTGAGTATATTTCACTTCTCTTAGTATATTCAGTCCTTTCTAGCCTTTACAACACACACCCATCCTTTGAGACAAAACCGCAACATCATGTTATTTATAGCCAGAGTAGTTTGTAGGACTGCCAAAAATATTAAGATAATATTTAGACTTTTAATGGAAATAGTGCTTACATGAAATTCACATGAAATTGGGTAATGGCGTGGAACTGCACTGAGAGAAGTCAATTTACCTTTGGATGCCAAGCTTCAGATAAAGGGGATTTTATTTTGCCTGGGGTAGTAGCTTCTTTTGTGCATAAGAGCCTCAACCTAGTAAAAATGCACATGAAACTAATATGGTTTGTATTGTGCCAGCTGCACACTGTGCTCTGAACAGCATGCTATAAACTAACTACTTACATGCAATAATACCTGAAGGATAACAAAGGTTGCCATCCTCAGAAGGGTTCGTAAGACCCATTTAACATCTTCTCACAACTTTATGAGATTCCATTGCTTGCAGGTGAAATAATCTTTTTTTAAATATAATATTTATTAAGGATTTTTTAATTACAACATACAAAACAAAACATACAAAAATATCATATATCATAACATATTTTCTTGTCCTCTTTGGACTTCCTCACATCTCCCGCTCCTGCGTTCCAAATTTATAAAAATTAAACCAGCAATTTATCACCTTATCCCCACCTTACAATCAATTTTTCCAATGTTATATCTTAAATTTTAGATATGTTTATTTCACTCTTTAATACATTAAACTTAGCCTAATAGTTATCTAAAAATTTGATTTTTTCATGAATTTAACTTATCTTCATAATTCACTTCATCTGTTTCGATGGTGCCAAATTGTTTATGATCAAACATCCTGCTTAACATTCATACAATTTACAATATTTTTGCAAATAAATCTTAAATTTTCTCCAATCTTCTTCCACCGTCTCCTCTCCCAGGTATCGGATTCTGCCCGTCATCTCAGCCAGTTCCATATAGTCTATCAGTTGCATCTGCCATTCTTCCAGTGTAGGTAGATCTTGAGTTTTCCAATGCTTAGCAACGAGTATCCTTGCTGCTGTTGTTGCATACATAAAAAATGTTCGATCCTTCTTTAACACCCCTTGGCCAACAATACCCAAAAGGAAGGCCTCTGGTTTCTTAAGGAAGGTATACTTAAATACCTTTTTCAGCTCATTATATATCATTTCCCAGAAAGCCTTCACTTTAGGGCAAGTCCACCAAAGGTGAAAGAACGTTCCTTCATTTTCCTTACATTTCCAACATTTATTATCAGACAAGTGGTATATTTTTGCAAGTTTGACTGGGGTCATGTACCATCTATATATCATTTTCATTACATTTTCTTTCAAAGCATTACATGCGGTGAAATTCAGCCCAGTAGTCCACAACTTTTCCCAGTCCTCAAACATAATATTATACCCAATATCCTGTGCCCACTTTATCATAGCCGATTTAACCGTTTCATCTTGTGTGTTCCATTTTAACAGCAAGTTATACATTCTTGAAAGTACCTTAGTCTTAGGCTCTAACAGCTCCGTTTCTAACTTCGATTTTTCCACCTGGAATCCTAATTTTTTATCAAGTTTAAAAACTTCTTTAATCTGAGCATAGTGTAACCAATCTCGCACTTTGTCTTTCATTTACTCCTGACTCTGCAATTTCCAGTTGTCTCCATCTTTTTCTAATATTTCCCAATACTTCGGCCATTTGGCCTCCATATTGAGTCTTTTCCGGGCCTTAGCTTCCAATGGTGAAAGCCACCTTGGAGTTTTGTTTTCCAATAAGTCTTTGTATTTTGTCCAGACATTAAACACTGCTTTTCTGACAATATGGTTCTTGAAATTCTTATTAATCTTAACCTTGTCATACCATAAATATGCATGCCAACCAAACACATTGTCAAAACCTTCCAAATCTAATACATCAGTGTCCTCGAGGAGCAGCCAATCTTTCAACCAGCAGAAAGCTGCTGATTCATAATACAGCCTTAAGTCTGGCAGGGCAAAGCCCCCTCTTTCTTTCACGTCAGTTAATATCTTAAACTTAATTCTGGGCTTTTTGCCCTGCCAGACAAATTTGGAAATGTCTCTCTGCCACTTCCGGAAACACTCTGTTTTGTCCACAATCTGTAATGTTTGAAATAAAAAAAGCATTTTTGGCAATACATTCATCTTTACAGCAGCGATTCGGCCTAACAAGGAAAGTTTCAATCTTGTCCAACTTTCTAAGTCTCTCTTAATTTCTGCCCAGCATTTCTCATAATTATCTTTAAATAGACTCAGATTTTTTGCTGTTATGTTTACCCCTAGGTATTTTACTTTTTTAACCACATTTAACTCTGTCTCTTTCTGAAACCGTTCTGACTCTGTAACTGTCAATTTTTTTCCCAATACCTTAGTTTTCTGCTTGTTTAGTTTACATCCCGCTACCCGACCAAACTCTTGAATCAGTTGTAATACTTTTTTCGTACTAGATTTTGGCTCCTGTAAGGTCAAAACTAAGTCATCTGCAAACGCTTTAAGTTTATATTGCTTCACTCCGACCTGAATTCCTTCAACCAGCCGGTCCCCTCTAATCATGTTCAAGAGCACATCCAGGACCGAAATAAATAACAATGGGGAAATAGGACAGCCTTGTCGCGTTCCTTCTTCAATTTTGAACTCTTCTGTAATCACATTGTTGACTATCAGTTTAGCCTTTTGTTCTGAATAAATTGCGTCTATCCCATTTCCAAAACCCCGTCCCACTCCCATCCCTTCCAAATTTCCCTTCATAAATTTCCAAGAAATATTATCAAAGGCCTTCTCCGCGTCTATGAAAATTAACACTGCTTTTGTATTGATATTTGTTTGCAAAAGTTCCAAAATATCAATAATGTTCCTTGTATTAGCAAACAAATGTCTACCTGGGAGAAAGCCTGCCTGATCCTTGTGAATTACCTGATTTAAGACTTTTTTAAATCTACTTGCTAAAATGTCTGCAAATATTTTGTAATCCACATTTAGAAGGGAAATGGGGCGGTAGTTCTTAAGTTGAGTCTTTTCAGTTTCCAATTTTGGTATCAATGTGATAAACGCTTCTTTCCACGATTCCGGCGCCTTCTTCCCCTCCAAAATTTCGTTGCTAACCTCCAACAATGGTTGTATCAAATAGTCTTTCAATGTCTTATAGTACTTGGAGGTGAGCCCATCTGGCCCTGGAGATTTGCCCAGTAGCATGTTCTGAATGGCTTGTTCAATCTCTTGTCGTGTTATTTTAGAGTTCAGGATTACTCTATTTTCTTGTGACAATTTTGGTAGTCCATTCTTTATCAAAAATTGTTTTATCTCAGCCTCATCTTGCGGCCCTTGAGTATATAGTTTTTTGAAATATCTCTGGAAGCATTTTCTGATATCCACAGGGTTCTGAATGTTTCTTCCTTCAATCTCTAAATTTGTAACTGTGTTTAGTTTTTGTCTCTTCTTCAACTGCCATGCTAGCAGTTTCCCACATTTATTCGCCGATTCAAATGTTCTGTTTCATTAGTTTGACTTTCCACTCTATTTCCTGGTTTATCAATTTGGAATATTGTGCTTGATAGAGTTTAATTTCTCTCAGAATCGGCTGTGACTTCGGATTTGATCTTAACTTCTTCTCGAATTCTTTAATTTTCTCCAAAATCTTATCTTTTTTCTCATTTTGTGTCCTTTTCTTTACAGCATTCTGTTGTATCAAGAACCCCCTCATCACGGCCTTACTTGCATCCCAGATAATTCTTTTTTCCACTGTGGTATTCAAGTTTATCTCAAAATAGTCCTTCAGGACTTTTTGGGCCTTCTTGGTAATCTCCTGGTCTCTAAACAAATTGTCATTCATCTTCCATCTAAAGGAGCCGGTTGGTAGTAGTGTCATATCCATCTTTACAGCATTATGGTCGGAGCAAGTCTTTGGGCAGATTTCCACCTTTCTGATCTTAGGTGCCAGACCTCTAGATATCCATATTTGGTTGATTCTCGTCCATGTCAGTTGGGCTTCAGAAAAGAATGTTCCTTCTCTTCCCAAGGGGTTCTTTGTCCTCCAGATGTCAATCAAGTCCATATTGTCGGTCAGTTCAAAAAAAGTCTTAGGTAGTCTGCCATCTTTTGTAACATTTTGATTTTGTGACTTATCCATGTTGGTTGATACCACGCCATTCATATCTCCCATCATAATGATGTTGTCATAGTCCAGATAGTCCAGGATGCTCTCATGCAACTTCTTATAAAATTCCGATTTCCCCTCATTTGGTGCGTAAATTCCTAATATCAAAAACTTCTCTCCTTGGTATTGTATCTCGATTGCCAAAATTCTTCCTTGCTCATCTTTGAACAAAAGTTTAGGTGACAGGCTCTCCTTTGCATAGATCACCACTCCTCTTTTCTTCACTCGATCCGAAGAAATAAATTCTTGGCCTAATCTTTTATTTATTAGCACTTTTTTGTGGAGCCTAGTCACATGTGTTTCTTGCAAACAAATAATGTCCAATTGTTCTTTTTTCAATATATGAAATAACTTCCTCCTTTTTTCCGGGGAGTTACACCCATTAATGTTCCAGCTCAACAGTTGCAGGGACATCCTGAACAATTCTGTTATTTCTCTGGGGGTGGTATCTTTTTCTCTGAGTCTTCAGGTTCCAAGGGTAGAGGTGCAGCAGATGCTCCAGGCCCCAAAGGTGTTTCAATTCCTTTCTGAAGATCCTCTCCGTAAGCAATCAGAAATTTATCTCTGTCTTCAAGTGTTTTAATTTTGACTTTCTTCCCTCTGAAGGTGAAAGATAATCCCTGAGGAAATTCCCACCTAAAAATGATTGAGTTACTCCTTAGCAATCTGACCAATTCAAGATAGACGGATCTGAGGTCCAGCAGTTGTTTCGGGATGTCTTTGTAAATTTCAGCTCTTCTATCCAAAATATCCAGTGACTTTTCGTAGTGTAAGCCCAGTATCTTGTCCCTTTCCTCCTTCAATCTCAAAGTTATCAAACAGTCTCTGGGCTTATCTTTCTTTGCAAATTTTCCAAGTCTGAAAGCCGACACAATTTTAAAGTCCTTTTCTTCCTGTATAGGCCAGAACTTGGAAAATTCTTTGGTCAGGAACTCAACTAAGTTTCCTTCTTCAACTTCTGGTATTGACCTTAACCTTAAATTATTTTCCCGGTTCCGCAGTTCTATCATGGGCAAATACATCTGTTGCTCTCCGACTTGTTTATAGAATGGTTTTACCTCTTGTTCTAAATTTTCAACTTTTTGGCTAGTAGCCTCAGCCAGTTTACGATTCTCTACAGTGGCCTCAGTTAACTGCCCAATTGCTTGTACGTTCTGTGCCACCTGTCCAGTTATTTTATTTAGACAGGCTGTATTTTGGTCGATTTTGGCTGTTTGTTCATCCGTTTTCTTGTCCAAAGATTCTACTCTTTTATCCAAAGACTCCAATTTTTCATAGATTTTCTCTAAAATTGAAGCAGTTGCTCCTGAGGCCATATCTTCCAGCTGTAACTGCTCAGTTTCTTCTTCCCCTGCCAACGGCAGAGTAGACACAATTTCTTCTTCCCCTGCTGACGGCAGAGTAGGTACAGATGATCTACGTGTCTGTAGGGCTGAGGTTAAAGTTGTTTGTCTAGATCTTGCTCCCCTTTTTCTTGTGCCGCTCATTCCAATTTTATCTAGGAGTCAAGGTCAAGCTGAGTTGTTCCCATGAGAATGCAGCAGCCCAAGAGCAAACAGTCAAATAGGAGGAAAGGAAAGAGAAAGTAAAGTAGTGTCACTGCTGTAAATCCAAAATCCTCTAGAGGGAGCTTAGAATGTCTTGAGGGAAGAAGTCAAATCAAATAAAATCAATAAAGTCAAATTTAATGTCCAAAGACCTTCAGTAACTAGTATTTAGCAGAGTTGATGTTAACAGCATAACATTGTTTCTGACAAGTGCCAACTGGTATTTCAAAGTAGCAAGTTCAAAAAACGCTCAGATTGTTGCAAGTCCAAATACACAATAGCCAAGTCTGCAAACTGACAGTTCTGCTGTTCAGGCAGCCCAAGCCCTGGGCTTCTCAGTCAAAATTTGTAGTTCCCAAAGCAGAAGATTAACACAGTCCAAATAAAAGATGAATCCAATAAATAAATTATGTCCTTACTTTACCTAAAAGCAGCTTCAGTGAATGCTCAAATCAGATAGTTTAAAAGCCTCTTCAATGGCTCCACACCTCCAGCTCTTTTTGCGTTGAAATTTAAGTAGCAGCGGAAGACGGACTTCCTTTTAACATCTCTCCGCTTTCAGCCAAATTTCCCTTAATTTAAACTCCAGTTGTAAAAAGTCCCTCCTTACTCACGGGTTGCTGCTTTTCTGTTCCGAATATTTTGAGGAAAAAAGGTCAGCGCTCACCGACAGCAGCTGCGCGGCTTCACTCTACAGAGTAGCGATCGACTCACAGTGCCGCGACCCCCTCCACGATCCGAGGCTCCTTACGGGGTCTCTTCTGCGTTTCAAGGGCCGCTTCTGGCACCCGCCGAGTCCCACGTCCCCAGGCTCTTGCTGCCTGGGGTTTTTCAGCGCGGGTCTCCGCTTTGCCGTAGCGGACGACCCGTTTCTGTAGAGCTTCCTCCTCACAACGCGAGAAGGACCGCCATTGTCGTTCGCGCTGCCTCCGGAAGTCCTGCTTGCAGGTGAAATAATCTGAGGTTTACATGGTTTGACAGCATACCTTTCAGCTATCTCTGTCTGCCCTGTTTTCTCTCCAGTGTAAGGCACCACTTGCTTACATGCATTTAAAGATTAATTCCCAGCTCAATCCTATTCATGAGTATTTGTAGAGAAGGCTGTAGTTGGATAGCCCAATTCTCTGCATGTTTTCTCAAAAGGAAGTCCGACTGCATTCCAGGAGGGTGGCAGCCTTGGGACTCAAGATTGAATTAAATGCACCAGAGTGCACAAGTTCTCTGTACTATGCATTCTTCTAACTATTTGGGGATGAGAATTCAATCCCACAATCCCGTCTGCAATAGGCATGAGCTGCTGCATATCCTTACTTTTCCTTATAGCTTAGCATGCCTGATTCAACCCAGAAAAGCACAACAGATGTTTTGATCCCACCAGATTCATCACTAGGAAGCTAAAAGATTCAGGGCACAGGTCTGTGGCACATACTTGCATATCATGATTTATATTTATAGAAATTGATGTAAGTCTCAGAGCATGGTAAAATACTAAGTGGGGTCTCACCAGCACTGCATTTTGTGGCAAACCCAACCACCCTGTAAGTCATGGATGGGGAACCTGGGTTCTCCAATACCCATCAGCCCAAGCCATCATGGTCAATGGGCAGAAATAATTGAAGCTGAAATCTAGCAACATCTGCAGGGCTACAGATTATGAATCCCTGCTGTCACCCAAGATTTTAATAAAGTATTTAAGAAGGAGGTAAAGGATATCTGGGACCCAATACCAGAGACCTGGGTCTCAGGCCATTCCCTAACAATATCCCTGGACCCCACATAGTCAACTGAATTCATGTATAAATTCTCAAAAATACATGAGCCACCAGAATATGTGTCTATTAATATTATTAATATTAATAATTAATAATTAATAATTAATAATAATAATAATGATAATAATAATAATAATGATTTATTTGTACCCCACCCATCTGGCTGGGTTTCCCCAGCCACTCTGGGCGGCTTCCAACAAAGATGAAAGATACATTAAAATGTCACATATTAAAAACTTCCCTGAACAGGGCTGCCTTCAGATGTCTTCTGAATGTCAGGTAGATGTTTATCGCTTTGACATCTGATGGGAGGGCGTTCCACAGGGCAGGCGCCACTACCAAGAAGGCCCTCTGCCTGGTTCCCTGTAACTTGGCCTCTCGCAGTGAGGGAACCGCCAGAAGGCCCTCGGAGCTGGACCTCAGTGTCTGGGCAGAACGATGGGGGAGGGGACGCTCCTTCAGATATACTGGACCAAGGCCGTTTAGGGCTTTAAAGATCAGCACCAACACTTTGAATTGTGCTCGGAAACGTACTGGGAGCCAATGTAGGTCTTTCAAGACCAGTGTTATATGGTCTCGGCGGCCGCTCCCAGTCACCAGTCTAGCTGCCGCATTCTGGATTAGTTGTAGTTTCCGGGTCACCTTCAAAGGTAGCCCCACGTAGAGCGCATTGCGGTAGTCCAAGCGGGAGATAACCAGAGCATGTACCACTCTGGCGAGACAGTCTGCAGGCAGATAGGGTCTCAGCCTATGTACCAGATGGAGCTGGTAAACAGCTGCCCTGGATACAGATTTGACCTGTGCCTCCATGGACAGCTGTGAGTCCAAAATGACTCCCAGGCTGCGCACCTGGTCCTTCAGGGGCACAGTTACCCCATTCAGGACCAGGGAATCCTCCACACCTGCCCGCCTCCTGTCCCCCCAAAACAGTACTTTTATCTTGTCAGGATTCAACCTCAATCTGTTAGACGCCATCCTTCCTCCAACCGCTTCCAGACACTCACACAGGACCTTCACCGCCTTCACTGGTTCTGATTTAAAAGAGAGGTAGAGCTGGGTATCATCCGCATACTGTAATAATAATAATAATAATAATAATAATAATAATAATAATAATAATTTCTTATATGCTGTCTATCTGACTGGTTTGCCCCGGTCACTTTGGGCTGCTCCCAACAAAATATTAAAACCACAGTAAAACATAAACCATTAAAAACTTCCCTGAACAGCGCTGCCTTCAGATGCCTTCTAAAAGTCCAATAGTTGTTTATTTGATTGGAGGGCATTCCACAGGGCAGACGCCACTACTGAGAAAACCCTCTACCTGGTTCCCTGTTGTTTCAATTCTCACAGTGATTTAACTGCCAGAAGGCCCTCAGAGCTGGACCTCAGTGTCCAAACTAGATGATGGAGGTGGAGACGCTCTTTCAGGTACATAGGGCCGAGGCCATTTAGATTACATATATCATTTAATCTAGTTTTTAATTATGAATACTTGGATTCCCCTCCCCCATATTTTCCTAAATATGAAACGTACCCATTATTTCTTTCTTTTCAATATACCATGCCAAACTGCATTGGTAACTTTCTTCACCTCACAGAGGCTTTACTAAGGGAAACATGTGGAAATGCAGGTTGATAAAAGGGGCTGACAAGGAATAATGGGTTTGATTTACTGAACATACAGCGAGACGCATTTGTTTTGGTATAGGAATCTCATAAAGATTATTAGCTGTGTAAGGCAAAAAAAAAAGCCAATTTAAATACCGCAGATGCCAAAATCAGTCATGTAGCACATTTTTTCCTGCAGTACATTAGAAGAGATTCGCAGGGAACTAACAAAATAGTATTAGTATTCTTCAACACACAAAAGGCTGGTTTAGGGAAGACTTGAAGAATTAATGACCAGATATGGTGATGCATATTAACTGCTCAAGAAGCCCTAATATGTTATATTAGAAACAGAAATAGAACAAACCACTTTGAGTATAAAATATGAACTGACCCTAACAGTGCTATTATTTCAAGGGAGGAAAAACGAATTCTAGTTAAAACAGGCTTACAAAATTCTATTTGGGCAGCCACTCATGAAATACCATTTTTAGTTATTTTAGCCACCGAATATAATGTTTGTTTTCCCCGTCTTGGTGGCAAAGGTGCTGAATATATTTTGTGCTTGGGCTGGTCTTTTTAAAGATGAATTCACAAACTTGCATGCTGGTAGAGTGCACACATCATGAACAATATGGGAAAGTAAATTATCATTCTGTGCTAAAATTTATGTCAAGCTGGCAAGTAAAAGAAACATTATTGTGCTATTTTCTCTAGTCACAGAATTTTGAAAGTGCTAGCTTTGAATGGGATAAAGAAGTGATTGCAACACTCTGATGGAGTGATAGATGTGGATGGGTTAATCTGTCAATTTCAGTTTCTCTCACTTTCCTTTCCCCCCAATGTTAAGTACATTTCCACATCAGTTTGCATTTTTTTAAATAAAAAGGGTCCTCATGAAAATTCACCAGCATTTTCATGCAAATTTTGCCCAATATACACATTGTTCCTAGCAGTTCCCTGCAGTTTATCACATTTTTCTTGCAATATGTTGCATTTTTCTATCTTATTTTTGCCAGTATATATTTATATGCACACATTCCCTTAATACATGCATTTTGTACACATTTTGTTGGCTAGAGAATTTTGAAGGACAGCTGCGTTTTGGTCCGTGTATTGTTTCAGGACATTTGAATTAGGTAAGTTTGTACTAAAATGTGAGCAAAACTGACTTTCTTTTCCTTACATAATAACAGATAACACATCATCTCTCTTTGCATCATGGGGACAGAGAATCATCTCAGTGGTAATGCCTCAAGGAGGAATGAGAGATCCACCATTGCTCTACTAGAGCTCTATCTATGGGCAGCTGACCACTAACGCTCCCAAAATGAAAAGGCAAGCATGCATGTTGTCAGAGGCAGAAGTCACCTAGGTTTCCAGCTGCTCACTACTTACTTCTGGAATGCTCTACCTGCTCACTCACCCTCTCTCTCTTTGGGCAGTGAGCTGGGGAGGACTGGGCAAGGAAATACCACTTGGAGTAAGAGAAGAGAAGCTGCAGTGTAGCTTGCGGGGAGACACGGGCAGTTTCTCTGGGTGGAAATTGTTAGGGCCACAAAATTGCACTGCTTGGTTATTTTCTGAATGTTGAGCTGTTTCTAAATTTGTTCATAAATAAATAAGAAAAACACGGCCCTCTCTTCATGGTGTCCAAAGCCACTTTCAGATAAATTGTAAAGCTTAGCTCTATTATGGAAGACCAATGGGTGAACTTTTGTAATTTGAGTATGGCAAGAGAAGCAGTAACTCTGTGGTCTAAATTCTGTGCTTTAGGAAGGCATGAGTGGTCCTGTGTGACAGTATCTATAAAATATCTGAAACTCTGCCATAAGCAAACAATCTTGGGGTTTTCAATCAGACCTGACAAAGATACAAGCCTTTTTCAATTCTTTTTTAAGCCAGCATCTACTAAGGTGCCAAGAAGATGGCTAATGGTAAATGTTTGATAGCAGCATTAGCTAGGATGGAATCACCAGATACAATCAAAAGGACACATTATTTAATCTGCAGTGCAGGGAATCTCTTGCTACCAAGGCTAAGGAATTCTAAGAACTGGATCTTATATTCTAGTTACCTTAACTAGAAAATGTCACATCATTTGCGAATATGATAAGCAAGAATACATTCAGAAAGGACAAAAGCAACACAGGTGGTATGCCTTTCATCACGTTCCTGGAAAGACTTGCACCAATACTGCAAAGGGATCAGCAGTAGTTTGTTCTATTTTCTTGGAAACAAGATGGTCTGTGGGTGATAAGTGCAAAAGCAGGTTGATATGAGCAGCAGCTTAGTCCTGAACGCTAAAATCTCTATAAAAGTGAAAGCTGGTCTACAGAGATAGCAGCCAAAATGTCATGTTTCAGCAAATGGCATTCTGGGAGGGTGGTAAAGGGGGTTAACTAGAGGTTCCTGGAAATGTTATTACCACAGAGAAGGCCCACTATTAAGAGGGAGCTAACTCAGTGATGATATCCTTTTTTCATGCTGTACAAGCTACAGGAGCACTAGTTAGAAGTCATTTCTGTTTATCACTAAGATATTTCTAAGGTGCAGTAATCATGACATTTCAAACGTTTGCCCTACATGTTTCCTTATTCTTGTGGTGAGCCACTTCTACATGGCAAAATTTCCCTAATATCTCTTGCCATTTGGATTACCTATAGAAATTATCTTCCACTGGTTCTAAATGTTGCTGTAATCAGTGGCATGGAAAGTCTCTGTGTAATCAGAGAAAATTGTAGGCAGGGCCAATAATAGGGAAATGACTTCTCATGGTTAAAGGTAACATGTAGATCAATGCTCAGCTATCACTTACTATAGGAAGGTTCTGTATTGTCCCAAAACATCATCGCTGCATAGCAACTGGGGCAGACCAATATGGTTCAGGTTGAATCATTTCAGTTCAAAACCAGTTCATTTCTGGCAACCTGGGCTGGCCTGCCCATGAGACATACTGAGCGAGGCAGCTGCCTGAAGAGTCAGAATCCAAGGGGTGCTCACCACCACAGGAGGAGAAGCAAGATTTCTAATTAGGAAATTTCTCTGAATGTTTACCTGAAATCTTATTGCATGTCATTTTCACCTATCAGTTCTGACCCTGTCTTGGGGGGGGGGGGGGTAATGTGCTTCAGCTTCTCTGTGACAATGTTTCCATTATATTTAGCCTTCTTTTCCAGGTTCAAGACACTTCTTCCAACTGTTGCTCATTATACTTGGTTTCCAGACCCTTCAGCATCCTGGTCAGCATTCTCTGCACATACTCTAGTTAGTCAGTGTCCTTCTTAAAACACAGCACTCAGAACTGGCAACTGCAAGCATGACTGGCTGAATGCTTGTGAGAATTTTTTGTGTGAAAGCATAATAATGCTTGCAGCTTACTATGAGCAGGGTGTGCAGAGCTATGTTTATCCTGATCCTGCAAATTGCTAGTATTACCACATCTCATTTCTCTGCCTAAAGGTTGAAAAACCCCCACCTTAATTGCAGTCAGGTGAAGGGAAAGACAGAAATGGTGGCAACTGCAGGCGCTCTGCATCCCAGTGGAATGTTGTTGTTTCTCCTGCCTACAAGTCCCAATATATCCAGTGGGAAAGTGTGTCAAGTGGGGCACACAGTAGCAGTTTCCAGCCAATGATATCAAGAGCTGTAGTGGGAAAAGACAACTGGGAGGGGCACTTGCCACAGGTACCCCCTCTGCCTTTCACTTTCATCTGCCCCAAAGTAAGTTTCTTTACCTGCAGGCAGGGAAAGAAGGAGGTGGCTGAGGCACCTTTAGATGCTTCTCGACCACCTTTCAGGGGTTCTTGCATGCATTCACTTGCAGCATGCACAAAGCCTTGACCCCTTTCTGGTTAAACAAAGGAGTGTTAGTGAATTTCTTCCTATTTACATCATCCCCACCACCACTCCATTTGCAAAGATTAATGCTTCCAGATGACGTTTGTTTCAGCAATCATCCTGATTTGTTTGCTGGGAGGCTAGATGATGCTGTGCCAAAGCAAGTGGTGCCCCACACTTTCCACTTCATTTTCCTTATTGCAAATTGCCCAGTTGTTGGGGGAAGTGGGTTTATTGTGCAATATCTTCCAATCAACTATAATTGCACAACCTGAATTTGCCAGTGTGTGACTGAATCTGACCTGAAAATAGCAACAACCTGGAAGCACCCTGAATCTTCCCCTCCCAAACTATGCTCTCATGTGTGCAATATCACTCTGGACTGGACTCCTTTAAGCTTAACATTAAAAGGTTCTGTATTCACATTTGTGCCTTGGACATCGTCCCAAAACTTGTGCATGCTGCAATGTTTTCCAAAACACTTAGAAGCCCTTTGATGAGAAGGCAACAACTGTTTCCTACCATCCCATGTATTGGGAGGTTGTACAATCTTGCAGGGGCAGCTTTGAGGTGAGTGGAGTAGGAGACTTCTGAAGTATCTGAAAGCAGTAAGACCAGCCAGCAGCTTACAGAGTGACAATAGCTTGCAATCTTTCTTAAAAAATAAAAAAAAAATTGCATAAGATACTGCATAGGAGTGAAGTGGAATCTTTTCCCTTTAAAAGGTCAACTTCAAAACAAAAGGTGCTGGAAGATGTGGAGAGAAGATGCCACGTATGGAGTACAGACTCCCAGAGAACTGAAGAACAATGGGCTATATATAGAAGAGTCTGCCAGTCTAGATATAACTTGCACTCTCCTGAACCCTGGAATACTAAGACACTAGAAAAGGAAATGAAATAAAGACTAGCTATCGGTATAGAATCTCAGGAAACGGCAGGCCATAATGTACAGAGAACACTCTGTGCAAGGTCTGCTTTAGCATCGCTTAAAGGGGACGCTTGGAGGAATTGTCCTCCCAGCTCTTAAGCCATTCAAGTGCAGCTGTCTCAGTGCAAACTATTTGTGGAACACTAACTTCGTGCTATCTTTTATATGTGACAGATTGTAATTATGCTAATGATATGCTTGCAGCGTATGGACCTAAAGGGGGGGAAATGGCAAGATCTGTATTTTAACATCACAATAGATTCAAAAGTGTGTCAAAATCTTTGGGGTTGTGTGTGCTGCATATTAATCACCTCATAAATTTATTCAGCATCCAACAATAGCCACTGACTGAGACCATCTCCTGGTTAATTAACTAACATGGAAGCTGCCTGAGGAAGCAAATGTCTGTCTCTTATCCATCATTCTTTTATAAATTTTTATCAGGACACGGTTCAACTCTTTGAGAACCAAAGGCATGTAATTTAATTCTAAAATTTAAAATGTGTAAACTGCTGCAATTACACACACACACACACACACACACACATTAAAAAAACATTTTTCCAGAGTGCATCAGCCAAGAGTGCATTGTAGCAGAGGTGAGAAGCCTCAGGTCCCGGGGCCAAATAAGTCCCTTCTGGTCTCTCTGTCTGCCCCTTGGAATTCTCCACAGGCCACGCCCCTCACTGGTCCTGCTTTTCAACCTCCTTGTGTGTTTTTGCCTGGCTGGCATGTGTTCTTTAATTCTCATAAAGCCTCATGCTTTTATAGATGGAGGAGAGAGAGGGGTGTGGTGTATGAGTGTGTGCAGAAAGCAGCCTGCTGTACAATCTCTGAATGCAGTTTCTCTTCGCGTTAATGGATAGGAAATGGTTTTAAAAAGGCATATATTGTTGGCATAGCAGTAGCTATACTGCTAATTTTCCAGAATAAAGGGGGGGGGAGAAATCCTTTCCAATCATTGCCATCTTAGCAAAGTGGGGTTCTCCTCTGTGATGAAACACTTTCTGTCTACACTTCTAGCCTAAAAGAAATGCTAAACACTTCATTATTTGCAATTTTGTGGGTGATAATGGGCAAACACTTTTTTTAGTTTTTAGCATTAAATAAATAATTCTTTTTTTAAAAAAAATGCTCAGAATTGTTCTTCTCAAATGGCTGCTCATGTGGACCTCTTCATTCCCCACACATAGCACCTATGTAATGCCCACCGGTTTGTACAGAACATATATAAGGATGAACATACATAAGTAGTACAATATCCCCAATAGGTGCAAAAAAAACACACAATTGCAATTCTGCTTGCAGCTTGTAGCAGAGGAGCAATGATTTATTAGCACTAGAAGCCGCCCATTGGGAAACAGCCTAGGAGAGACAATGAGCAGTGGGGGGGGGGAGAGAGAGAGCATCTGGGCAGGAGCTCCATCACTGAGGAAGGATGGAGGACATTTGAAATAGGCAGCCACACCTTTGGTTATTGTCCTGTAGCAGGACAAAGCAGAGAACACTTATTTTCATGTCCTATCTGTAGGGAAGGCTTAACTTGTAAACTAGCCTCAAATGATTGGCCTTCAGATGGTATACTGATCTTGCTGCTTTCACAGTATGGGCAGCTAATTAGGAGAGCAATACCTATAACTCTCCGAAATGGGTCTAAAAATCTCCCACAGTGTATTTTCAAATATGGATTTTATTTTAATGTACACTAAATAACAGCAATAGAAACACAAGTATACATACACATATTGAATGTGTGCAACACAATGGCATGTGTGCAATCATGCCACATGTTGGCAATGGGTCTCACATGTAAGGCAGATAGGTGGTGCCTGGGCAAGAGAAAGAAGGGCAAGTGGAGAGAGAAAGACAGGTAGCCTTGATTGAGAATAGGCCTCAAAGACTGGGTGATAGAGAAACAGAAGGGAGAGTAGATGGGTGGGGGTTCACAAAGTGAACTGATTTAAATGCTTGATTTGGGGAAGTGCGGGAGAAGTGTGTGAGCATTGGAATGTACCATCCAAAACATCAGCTGCAGACCTTAGAGACCAAGGGCACAAAAAATGGGAATAAAATTAAATTTAGAAAACCCAAATAAGAACACCTTGAAGGAACAGAGTCCCAAAGGAGAAATGCCAGATAAATGGGATGTCTAAACTAATTTGTGCAAATTTGGATTAAGACTAGCATGCCGTCAACTCAGAAGATGAGTTGTATTGACATAACATTACGTGATTGTGCTGACAATGCTAAACCAAAAAACCATCAAACTGTAATTGTATATTTTTTTTGCCAGACAAGATTAAGATCTGTGTCACAAACTTGCATCTTAAAAAAGCAGATTTGAAAAGTGACTTGGGATTTACATAAAAGTCATTCAAATTCAATACTTTTAAGTTTTATCTTGCTTAGCTGACTTTCAGACATTAGTACAGCAACATGAATTAAGCTGATCTTTGACAGGAGCAAATACGATATCGCTCTCGCTGTTTACATTTGACTGTTATCTATTTGCATTACAGCTGTTGATTAAGGTAGTCGTGCAACCATCATCTGGAATAATATTTGGAAAATGACACTTTGGGAATAAATTTTATTTGTAAAGCATCCTAAAAGTGTTATGACGTTGTTTGGAAATTGATTTTCAGCAGGGTGCGTTTAGTAAAGGGATTTTGCCCTAATGGAGACTGTCTCCTAATGGAGACAGAAAAAGAAAATATATCTTCCTTTGTTTGCAAAGGTATAGAATGCTCAGGGATCATGTACTGTATTCAAAGCAGAGGACTCAACAATCTTTTCAGTCATTCTTATTTAACAGCCGGGATGGCATCAGGAGTAAGCATCACCAAGCACCAGCTGAAGCAGGGGGACGACTGCTGACCATTAGAGACCCCTGGCCCTGTTTCTGCTCCTCCTGTCAATTACCCCCTGCTCTTTTATCCTTTTCCTCTGGTCCAGAGATGTAAAGTTGCAGCAAGCAATAACAATAAGCAGAAGAAACAGCAGCCTGCTCAGTTGCCTGTCCATTCTGAGCAAGGGTGAAGACTGGGATTAGAAGCAGAAGGGCAAGGGGACGGTTGCAGCAAGAAGAGGGGCTTGCTGAAGCCATATTGCCTCAGCCTCCTCCCAAACCTGGGCATCTTCTGTAAGCGCCTCTTCTCTTTCTTGCAGTTACCCAACTTGCCACTGTTTAGTAGGTCTTTTACTAATGTAACATATTTTGGCTCTATTTTGTCTTTTGAAGAGAGATTGAGGATATCTGTATAAATATGGCCCTAGAACTGTTTTCAGTTTATGAATTTAAAACCCTTCTCCTCTTTGGTGGTACAGTGAGACACTCATTGCAAAAGCAAATTGAGATTTGTTTGTCCTTTTCCTGACAGCAGCATTACACCAGAATCTACTGTGGAAGAAGCTAGCTGGGTGTACTTGGAAAGACCTAACCTGGAAGCCACGCAGAAGTCACAGTTCTCATTCTGGAACACAGTTGCTCCAAGGACTAAATAGTAAAGACCAATTACCAAGAAAGGAACATGTGCAGCTCAGTGGTAGAGAACATGCTTTGCAAGCAGAAGGTCTCAGGTTCAATCTCTGCTGATTCCTGGTAGGGATGGTAAATGCCCCCGCCTGAAACCCTGGAGTCATTACCAGTCAGTGTTGGCAATATTTTGCCAGATGGGTAAATAGCCTGGCAGCTCCCTATGTTTCTGCTTGAAATGGCACCTGTGAAAGCAAGGCAGCAATGGCAGAGTGCAGGAAGGGCCTGGCTAGACTGACAAGAGTCTTCCAAGCATGCTTAATGTATAGTTGGACTCAGAACAAGGCTCAAGATTCACAGCAAACCTAGCTAAACAATGGTGGTGTTTTGTGCGAGTTAAACCTTCCAAGTGGCTCAAGAACTCATATTATCCCTAAGTGTTTTGCTGGAGAGCGAGGAACAAAAGGCGGGGAGGGGGAGATCTTTTGCCTTGAGAAAATTATATGTAACATCAATAATGAACAACAGCAGCATTTATTGCTTTGCTAATAGGCTACTATGGGACATTTTATTCCACTTCTTTGTTTCGACAAGCTCATTTTCTTTTAAGGGGACATTTACATTAATCTTCCCTGGTGTTCTATTCTTTTTATCTATAGTTAATACTAAACTTCCTTGTGCTAAACAGTGTTACTGAAATTATATGATGGTACTGATACGGCTATTCACATACATTTTAAAGCCAACATCATTAGCTCTCCTGCTGCCTAGAAACCCAGGTTACCAAAGAGACTCTGAATGTGATTGCTGTCCCTATAATACTGCCAGATTTGTTAATGAGATGATAATCTCTCTCTCTCTCTTGTCTTAGACCAATTTTTGTCATTGTCTTTCACACAGTACATTGGAATGATTAACATTTAAATAAGCTCCAGTATACTGCACTGTGAATCAGGTTTATGAAAATATACCTAGCATCCTGATCTAGAGGCTAAGCCACATCCCCAATGATGTGGTACCATTTCCTCTGGTTTATATCTGGAAGCAAGGATATCTTTTTAGTCATATGTAGAGAGAAAGCAAAAAGAAATAACATAACCAGCATAAAATATAGTGCATTAGCCTAGTTTCTGGAAGTGATGGCAACAGTGTTGAGTTGTGTAGAAGTTTCAGGACCTGGCCCACCAACAATTAGTAGAATCTGTTATTGAAAACAATGGAATGCCTGAAATCTTAGAGAAGTGGGCACCACTAAACACAGTGTGGCTTACTTCCAACTAAATATGCTCAAGACTGTGCATATTTCTCTCCCATGCAGAGTGACCAAGGCAGTTTCTGTACCAAAAGGAGGCCTGAAACCTGATTGAAATGGATCTAGAAAATCTGTGTCCTCAAGAGTACCTGGATCTGATTGGCAATGATCCTCTCTATGACCATGCCCAGAAAGGGGACATTTGCTACAGATCTGAAGTTATTAAGATCTCCTGGGTCTAGGGAAGGCTTCATGAGCCAGTGTGGTGTAGTGGTTGAGAGTGGTAGACTCGTAATCTGGGGAACTGGGTTCGCGTCTCTGCTCCTCCACATGCAGCTGCTGGGTGACCTTGGGCTAGTCACACTTCTCTGAAGTCTCTCAGCCCCACTCACCTCACAGAGAATTTGTTGTGGGGAAGGAAGGCAAAGGAGAATGTTAGCCGCTTTAAGACTCCTTCGGGTAGTGATAAAGTGGGATATCAAATCCAAACTCCTCTTCTTCATCATCAGAAATGGTCTTACTATCATCTCCCATGTATTCCCATGTGCAGAATATATAAATGGAAGCCGCCACCACTATCACAAGCATAAGCATGTTCATCATCAAAATTATCCAAACCTCACTTAATAATGCCAACAGAATATGACTTACACCTATCTGGTACGTAGAGTAATTGTATTTTAGAAGAGGTGACCAGCAGGATGATCTTGGAAAACCCTAAGGCATGGTTCCAAGTGTCCTTAAAAGGCCCCTGCTTATTATTTTATTTAGCAGCAGGTTTCTCCATGCACCTCAACCTGATTTTTTGAATGAGTTGAGTGTTTTATGTTTACTGTACCTAACATCCAAATTAAATATTGCTTGTTTATTATTTGACATTGGGTTGGATCCAGAGTGTTATTTCCATTAATGGAAGGACTTCAACCCTTTGTGCTTAACTCTACTTTTCTTATTGTTAGAAGACCATGGAGGAACAAGTCTGCTTCAATATATTTTCATGTCCCAAATGGCACCACCCACTTGACATTAAAAAGTTTTGCTGTACAACAGACATCAGCATCTGCCTTCATCCAGCTTACTAAATTATCTTGCTTGGAGCAGCCTGCTCTGACTTGTTGCATGGAACAGTTAGCAGCTGTCCAAGGAATCTATAGTGCACTTACCAACAGAAGTTGAGTTACAGATAATACAAAATTACTCTTTTCATTCTCTCATAACATACATAGTAGCAACACTTTCAACTCTCGGAGGTGAAAATTTGAAAGCTTTAATGAAAAGGACAGAGGGATTGAATGCAATTGGTATGATGATGCAGCAGTCACCAAGTTGCAGGCAGCAATCAAGAGAGTTGAGAACAAATTACTCTAAATGTACCACAAAACTTAATAGAACAGCTGCCCAAGGAAGCATAATTTTGAATTTAATTTTATCTTTGCAATCCCCAAACCATTTTTAAGGCATTAGCTTGCAAGTATACCAGAGTAAAAGTGACAGACAGCACCACTCTGCTGACCACTACAATGTTTTCTGAAAAACAAAGAAAATGGCATTTGAACCAAACATCCATTTATAAGAAAAAATAAAGGGATAACTATAGGAGCCTTTTAGTTAAATACTTTCCATAAAGCTGATCCACTGCAAAGAAAATTTCACACTAGTCTATGTCTATTAATTCCCTGTTGTTCCATGCAAGCACTTAAAATATTTACTTAGCAAAACAGGTGGCATATAAGCTCCTTGATGTCATCCTTAGATTCTCCCTCTCCCTTCATTCACATTCTCTTAATCTGGTTTAACAAGTATTCGAGTGGGTCAGCTCTTTACTCAGCAATGATGCCTTTTAAAAAGTTCTGCGGCCTCAAAGTTCCCACCCTGTGGCTTTGTGAGTGTTTTCAGTTAACTTCTCTTCTGCCATCTGCTGCAGGCAGCAGGACTTTAGTTCTGCCCCACAGCAGGCAAGAGAAATGGGTAGTTTCTTCCAAGCTGGTTCTGTGTGCAATGTCTTATTCCAAGGTATCACTTGGCACCACATTCACCAGAAGTCACTCTTTATAGCTTCCCGGTGTGACTGCTCCTTCTTCTCCCTCTGACCACTCATCACTGTCCCATCACCAATCCCCTGGGCTCTGAGCCTTCTTCCCCTTGGGGGTCCCTAGCTGGTGGCTCCCACCGTTCCTCTTAATCCAGCTGGTCCATGACACATATTGAGACAGGGTGTTTAAGAACTTAAACTGAAAAAAGCTACCAAAGAAAATCATGCCAGCAATGCATCTCTTGAATCTTTAAAGAATGCATAACAGTAGCGGAATATTGGATCCTTTCAACCAAGTAATAGATTAAACCCTATAATCCAAACACAAATAAACAAAGCTATTTGTCAGCTGGCCCCCTTGGATGTTGTTAACAGGCAACCAGCATGCTAGTAGCCTACAGCAAGCTACGGGCCCTGTGGAATCCTGACAGCTAACAGATGAATTCCTTTGGAATTCTATTAAATAAATTAATAATCTGAGCAACATCATTAGAACAGGAAATCTATCTTCTACAACAGCTGTTGTTGATCAACTGATTTTTCTTTCCTAGCCATTGCAAGGCAATGCAAGTGTGCCTAGGTGTACAGGGAAGGCAGGCAGGCAAAGGAGACACCCTACACATCATTACAATAATGACACCACCATCTTTTCCCACCAAGTTAGGTTCATATCGCAAGAGAAAATGAACAGAAATGATTTCTATGGATGGGGAGCAAGTTTCTGTTCTATCTTCACAGCCCATTGCTGGTCAAATGTAGCCTTCAGCTGCATATGAACGTGAATATGATTTGGCACCTAGAATCCTCTGTACACAACCCTATGCATATTTACTCAGAAATAAGTGTTGTTTGTGTAAAATGGCTCTTCCCCATTCATTGACATTGAAAGGGCTGCAAGCTGGTCAAACTTCACTCTTGTAATTACTCCGTTAACACCAGAAACTATTTACCACAGTTTGCTGTGTGCAAATGCCTGTAACTTCGCAAAGCTATCTGTTGTTCACTTCTTCATAATTATAATGTGTTTAAATTCCATTCCCATCCCTTTTTCAACTTATCTATTGTTAATGAAACAATGCTTCTGTGTTGGTTGCCTGCATACCTTAAGTAAAATTACAGTTTGTGAAACAAGTACAGAATGCATCCTTTCCTTTTTTTCTAACTTTGGATGTTGTGTTGTTTACAACAAATCTGGGGGAAAGTAAGTAACAGGAGCAAGGTTGGTAGCATGGCCACCCTTTTGCATTTTGTGGCCACCACAGCGCCCCAAACATCATGCAAGTCTGCTTGGGGGGGGGAATGACACATTATTCTACACATCCCACCTTTAATTCATGCTTGGGAAATTTTAAAAAAGCATGTAACTTTCCCCTTTTGACAGAAGTGTGTGGAATTTGCAGACATACTAACCCCTCCACAGGGAATACAGCATGCCAAATTACAGGTAAATAGGTTCAGAATGAAAATACATTCACTTGCCTCACCTGAATCACCAGGATTGGATAAAACCATTCTCTCTACTTTCAAGTTTGTCATGTCAGTCACAACACAGGTCTCCCTCTTCTCATCCTGGTATTTGCTCTATGCACATGCACACAGCACATTTTCCTTATATAATGAAGCTGGAGACTTGGCTTTCACTTATTGCAGACATGTTTTTAGTTTTGCTGTTTTTGGCATCTAAGTAGATAAGGCACCACAAAGCTCTTCAAGGATCCCCAGTTCAACTCGGGGTGTTTTCACACAGATCCTGCTTTGCTTTGCATAAGGCCCCAAACCCTTTGAAGTACCCTGCTTCAGTTTGGGGTTCATCTGAAGCCACTACACACTCCTAGCATCTGGGAAGGAACATGCATATCAAGAAGACATTTTGCATTGTTGAACACTATTTAGGAAAGAAGGATTCTTCCATTGAAATGCTTCTATAAGAAAACACCTTATTCACAATGTCTTGGGCTCTGTGAAATTATTTTCCTCTAAATCCCCAGCTATTTCCTGGATCTTTAGAGAGTTCACTGCAATTCAGCACAGAGTCAGCTTTTCATTTGTATTTCCTTCATTGTGGAGATTAAAACATATTTTAGAAACTGCTTTATCAGTATAAAACAGTGTGAGCTATTATGCCTTTGTCACTTACTAAAGTCCATGTTATTTCCATGGGCTTTCATTGTCTGTGGCAGATAATGTTTTTATATTTGGTTTTAACTGCTGATCATGTCTCTCCTCAGTTGATTGTTTTATATTGTTGTTTTAAGAAATCATAATTTTAAATGTTGTGAACCTCCCTGAGGGAAGCTTTTGCACATGGAAGGGCTGGATATAAATGTTTTAAGAAGTAAAATAAATAAATAAAAAGGATTATATTCTTCCGTTATTCAAAGTTGTGTTTTCTAACTTAGGGACTAGAAAATCAGTCCACTTCCAGCCTGTAACGCTTTGTACTTGTTCACTTTAAAATCTGTTTCAGACAATTTCTTCATTAATCTGTAAAGTTTATATTAAACTGCACCCAAAAATCACACTGAAATACATTATAGAAATGGTATTTTAAAAAACACATTTTATCTGAAAACCTTTATTTTATTTTTAATCAATCCTTATTTAAAAATTTATTTCTGATATGATTTTCCCAGGCAAGAATTGCATTTGTGCTCAGTCATTCAGGAACTGTAAAAGCTGGTGGGAAACTGAGTCTAGGTGGATAACTAGTCTAGCAGATGAAGACCTCAGTTAAGGTCAAGTGATTCAAGCATCTCTATTTCCAGCACACTGACATTAACCCTCTTCTCAGATGTTGGGAATGCCTAGAGTGTAAACACTGAGGGGTTGTGTTCATTGACTTTGTGCCGCCTTCCAACTTCCACACATTCAGCATTAAGTAAAAATAGGATCTATGCATTTTGGTTTTCTGTACGCATCAGTGGAAGCCCTGGTATAATCAGAGATCCCCATTGCAAGGTCCTATGTTTTGTGCTCTGTGGGGCCCCTTATAACCTTTTGCTTTGTAATGTAATATGCATTGTAAACCAGAAGGCCTTTAGTACTCCACTGCTTGCTTAAACTGCATGATCAGCTGAGTTCTTGTGAAGATGAGTGAGATACAAGCAACATCCCCCCCCCCTATTCTGGGAGTACTCTTTGAACTGTCTATGTCAAAGGAGGCTCAGGTGGCATCCATGGCTGAGAAATGCCTTCTACCAGGTTTGGCTGGCTCTCCAGCTATGGCTGTCCTCTGTCTGGAATCTTGGATAGCTGCTGCCACTCGGTGTAGACAATACCGAGGGAGATGGACTAATGGTCTGACTCAGTGGAATGAAGCTCCCTATGTTCCTACGATCACTCTTGATTACTCTATGTCTAACTGCTGCCAAACCTGATGAGAGCCAAGTGGTACACAGTAACTGCCTTTGGTTTCCTCCTGTGTGTGGTTCTTCTATTCTTTCTACTTAGCGTTCAAAGCTATCAAAACAGCATGTGATGCTCACAAATCAGCATGTCGTAGGAAACCTTATTATGAGCCTCCCAGTTGTTGTCTGTGGCCTGTTATGCATTAGCTTTCAGCAACATGACACATCTATTTTTAAAAAAATTGTCTGGAACAGAGGTCCACAAACAATTGTGCAGATGGTTCACAAACAAGAGAACAGTTTCATCATGTCAACTGTCTTCTCTTACTTAAAGACATTCTGTGCAACACGTGGGCTGGGTTTATTTATTCCTTGTTATTTTTTAAAAAGCCCCCATTGTTAATACTTTCTCAAACTAACTACATTTCACATTTAACTGTGGTAGGACAGAGCGATGCCTGTAGTGCTGTGCTAAGTCTGGCAATGTGTTTGCAACCAAAGCCACCACCACCACCCCGAAAGTATGGAATGAGACAAATAACAGCTTATGACACAAATATTTAATTTTGTGGAACTTCAGACTGGGCTGAATGGCAAACCAACCACAGGAATGCTGCCAGGAATGGCATCCCCATGGAGAGCTTTCCCCTTTCCTGCCATAATGTCTAAGAGTGCTTACTAAATGATGCAGCTTCATCACACTGTAACTTTTGGGGGGATGCTGCTGGCATCACTGCTAGCATTACTTACATGTAGCCAACAGCCAGAAGGGAAAGGGGATCCATTTAAGCCTATGAAGATTCCCTTCTGTGTGTGAAGGTCTGAAATTCAACATCCCCTCTCCTATAGTATGGGTGTGTGCATCCTCTTCATGCATCCTATCATGATGCAGCTCTTCGTAGAAACAACTTATCTCAAATTCTGGAAAATATAGCCATAACATGGGCTCAAGGTAGGGATCTTTGGTGGTAACTTCACTTGGGGTGAAGTTTTCAATTTTGTGCTTGATAATGCAATATATGTTGGGCGGATACTCTTGATGGCACCCATCCTGATCTTATGAAATCTGGTCTTCAGGAATGGATGCTAAGTGTCCTGCTGACTGCTAAATGTCTAGTCTTAAGTCACTGGAGGGGGTTTAACTCATCCCAACAGACAGCTGATTTTGCTGTATGTTTATGAACTCTCAGCTTGCTGTAGGCATCACTGAATGTTGATCAGGCTATTTGGATTACTCATAGAAAGACATATGCTTGATGTGCTGGTCAACTTGCAGATGAGTGACATTTCTCATCCACAGAATATGAAGTCAGTTTGATCCTTCCCTCTCTACCCATAGGGCTCTTCCTCCCTCATGTATCCACTTTATGTTTCATGTAAGTTATAAGGAGAGTAAAAAATAAACAACCAATAAATTACAGTTAATATAGAAAATACAAATGAGACTTGCATCCAGTCAATGCAACTGAATCTGTGCTAGATGAAAATGGATGACTGAGTTGCCACTGAACCCAAAGAAAACTTCTTGGTTCAAATATTATGTTGAAGAACAGTGAGAGAGAATGCCAAAATCCGCTTTGCAAATTTCTGGGGATGCTTGAATTATTCACATGCTTCAGGATCAGAATTCACTAGAAACTGGTAGAAGACTTATTAATTTATTTACTATTTTTATTTTATTGTAAAACAAACCTATTTTGTGGCTGCTACAAGCAACAAACATGGTGCTTCAGCAGCCATCCCCCCCCCCCCCCCGATAGCCATGTCCTCCCATAATACTCCACTTGGAACAATGCTACCTTGTGGCATGGATCATCCCATGAGCATTGTGGGAAGAATGACAGCTACCAGCAGAACAACTGAATAGGAAATACAGTGGTACTTCAGGTTAAGTACTTAATTCGTTCCGGAGGTTCGTACTTAACCTGAAACTGTTCTTAACCTGAAACACCACTTTAGTTAATAGGGCCTCCTGCTGCCGCTGCGCCGCCGGAGCACGATTTCTGTTCTCATCCTGAAGCAAAGTTCTTAACCTGAAGCAATATTTCTGGGTTGGAGAAGTCTGTAACCTGAAGCGTATGTAACCTGAAGCGTAATAACCTGAGGTACCACTGTACCAAGATAAACACAAAGTGTGAGTATTTCTGTAGGACGGGAGGCACATGCAAGCTAACACCTATTGGAGCCTAAGACATTATCTTATGGACAGTATTGTAAATCATACAAATGGTGCAGCCAATCAGAAGCTTAGAGCTGCAACCATTGCACGTGCAGAATTACTTCTGCTAGTACAATGGGACTTCCCTCCCCTCTCCTACTCCCTAGGGCCTGGAATCTGTTCTGGGAGTTACTCAAACCCTCTGTAGCACATTTGGTGGCAGTGCAGGGTGAGGAGAGCTCTGTTGTGCTTGCTGAAGTCATTCTGCATGTACAATGATTTAGCTGGATTCAACCTATATTAAGCTACTTTATACTGAGTCAGACCAATGGCCCATCTGGCCCAGTATTGTCTACCGTGACTGGCAGTGGCTCTCCAGGGTTTCAGAAACCAATCACTTCCCCCTTGCTGGATTTACGATGCTTTGTATTGGTTTCCATCGCACATTGATATTGTTTTAAGGTTTTTATTACATTTCCATGTTTTGTAATAAACTGCTGAGAGTATTTGGCTGGTGGGGCAGTATGGAAATATCACTGATGAATACATTAAATTATACAAGTAAAATTCTATCAGTGTTTAAAGCGATTCTTTGTGTAGTTAAACAGCGTAGGTGATAAACAAGAAAGGGTATTTATAAAATGTTCTTTCCATGTTTTATTAGATATTTTAATGGAAGCCATTATTATTATATTTTCTGAAACTTGTTATATCTAAAGTATCTGAAACTTTTTTTAAAAAAAATCACCATTTGTTTCATATGCAGTAATTTTTAAAAAGCTTAAACCACACTCTGTAAAAATTCTCAGTAAATAAATGTCATGCAGTTTTGCAAATTTATTCTGACTCATTTTCCTTTAAGAAGGCTACAAATATGCAGGAAATGGCAGTCTGAAATATGCTGTGCCTTATTACTTTATTAACTTGCATCATTTTTTAAAAAACACAACACATTGATCTTACTGTAATTAAATTTAACTATTTAGATTACAAGCAACTTCCTTCCTCTGCCAGTAATAAAGCCGATCACTGTACAGAGCTTTACTCTGCCAAAACATTAGTAACTCATTACTGAATATTTCATTATTTAGCAGAGCAATGTTCAAATATAAGGCTCTTGTTCTTTCGGCATAAGCAAATGACATATATTCTGCATGGTGCAGTGGTTAGACTGAACAGACTGAAGTTCAAATCTATCCTTAACGCCCAAAAACTTAGGTAACATGGAACCTTTCACTACCTCTCAAACTAGACATGGGCTCATTGTGCAGATAGAAATGGAGAGAATCTTATATACTGCCATGAACAACTTGGAGGGAGGGCAGGATGCAAAACAGTAACATAAAGAATGCTCATTCATAGATTATTGTGTTTTTATAAGGAAACACCACCTATCAAATCCTGATCAAAAACTGGATCTCACACAGTCAATGGTGAGCTACTTCAGCATTGCTAATGACAGAGATGGAGAACTTGAGGCTCTTCTGTTGTTGTTGAAGTATAACTCCCATCATCCTTAACCATTGGCTGAGGGTAACTTAACAGCATCAGAAGGACCACACCCCTGGTTTCCCACCCCTGGTTTCCAGAAATACATTAGCTCTATCTGTGCATTCTGCACACCTGTATTGAATAAGCAGTACATATCTTCCAAAGTCTGCATATACAGTGTGTATGCATGGAACCATGAATGATCTGCATTCTGGAGAAGGCATCAAGCATAAAGACTGGAGCATATACCTGAATGGGGATTAAGACAACCAGCAGAAGAATATCAAGGGAAGCAACAACAACAAAAAGAGGAGGGCACCTATGCCCAGTGCTCAAAATGACAAATTATCACAACATATTATGTGTCCAAAGTGTTGTAAAAATAGTCTTCAGAGCCAAAACCATATTGATTTATTTTAATTGTTAAAGCAAAAAGCTAAATTGGTTTTAGACTACAACCCATATAACATTATCCATATGGACTGTTTCAGTTGATGGTATAAGAAAAAGAGATTGCTGCAGAAGAAGTGCATAATAATGAATGTCTATCTTCGTTGTGGAACCTACAAGTTGATTGTGCTCCCAACATCTGGTGCAGGTCTACTGCTGTTTTCCCTTTTAATATCTCATTTTAAGAGGGGGGTTTTCCAGGGACATGTCAAACTGAAAGAGCAGAAAGAAAAGTAAAAAAGTAAAAACAAAGAGAGACATATATTGTACAGAGAATAAAACAAGCAGGGAGATATTAGGTTGGAGGAAGAATTTAAAATGGTTCCCACACTACAGGTTGAAGTTGAAGGTGGGTCAGAAAAGACTGAAGCCTAGATCAGTGTTTCCCAAGCTTGGGTCTTCAACTGTTTTTGGACTACAATTCCCATCACCCCTGACCACTGATCTTGCTAGCTAGGGATGATGGGAGTTGGAGTCCAGAAATAGGTAGAGACCCAAGGTTGGGAAACACTGGCCTAGATTGAAGGGTTAGAAAACATGTTCAGTAAATCTAATCTAAGTGGAACAAGGCCTTTTAAATGGAATCATTTGAAGAAGAAGAAAAAGCTTGAAAAATGCTAATTGCCGTATTTTTCACTCTATAACACACACCTGATCATAACACGCACGTAGTTTTTAGAGGAGGAAAACAAGAAAAAAATATTATAAAAGGAACAGTGGATGTATGATTTTTGTGGTTCATGCTGTGGCCACAGACATGTGATCTGATGGTGAGTTTGGGGTAGCCCAATGCAAAAATCCTGAGGATCCATGTGGATCCATGCTTTGTAACCACGTTTTTGCGCCATTGTCGCCCCATGAAACAGTGAGTGCGTGTGTGTTTTTTGGTACAGGCTGTAGCCATGGACATGCTATGTGATCTGATGGTGAATTTGAGGTGACCCAGTGCAAAAATCCTGAGGATCCATGTGGATCCGTCCTTTGTAACCACGTTTTAAGTGGGGAGGGAAGGGAAAGCACTCAAGGGACAAGGAGCACGAGTGGGGTGTGTGGAGAAGGATGCTGCTAATAATGCAGGAGAGGAGTTTAAGGGGAGAAGGAACACGTGTGTGGGGTGTGGAGAAGGAAGGTGCTAATAATGCAGGAAAGGAGTTTAAGGGGAGAAGGAAAATGCGTGGGGGTGTGGAGAAGGATGCTGCTAATAATGCAGGAGAGGGGTTTAAGGGGAGAAGGAACACACGTGGGGGGTGTGGAGAAGGATGCTGCTAATAATGCAGAAGAGGCTCCTCTCCCGCTTTGCTCCTTTAAAACAAGCAGGCTCTGCTTCTCTCCCTCCTCCCCGGCTCGGCAGCTGCCGAAATGCTCACACTCACACTTAAAGATAATTAAAAGCAACGCGCTAAGACAAACAAAGGAAACCACGATAGTAACCACTCTGAGACAAATCAAGAAAAATTGCGACCAACACTCTCCCCCAACAAGCGCAGTGAGGTCAAAACACACAGAGAGAGAGAGAGAGAGAGAACCGGCCCTAAAGTCGCAGGGGCGCTGGAAGTCGCAGGGGCGCTGGGGGAGTGAACAGGAAGCAAGAGAAGGAGAATGATCACACACACACACACACACACACACACACAGAGTATCAATCCTAAAGTCGCAGGGGCGCTGGGAGAGCACAGGGGCGGTGGGAGAGTGAACGGGAAGCAGGAGGCGGAGAACGATAACTCAAGCACACACACACACACAGCCCCTACAGTGGCTAATCCAAAATCGGACAGCAAAAAACTGCAGGCAGGGATAGAGAGCACGGGGTTGTTTTAAAGCAGCCAACCCCGCTCTACTTCTCTCCCTCCTCCCCGGCTTGGCTGGCTGAAAAGCTTTGCTGCTACTTAGCGAGCTCGGTGGGGAGGAGAGAGGGACATAGAGCACGGGGTTGTTTTAAAGCAGCCAACCAGACAGGAGCCGCTTACACTCATGTAAGCGGCTCCTCTCCTCTCCCGCTCTGCTTCTCTCCCTCCTCCCCGGCTCGGTTTGGTGACAGGAGCCGCTTACACCTGCTTTGCTGTTTCAAAGCGAGCCACGGACTGCTCACGACTGCAGCAGATTCCCCCACCATCCTGCTCACGACTGCAACAGATTCCCCCACCATCCGTAGGCATTCGCTCCATAACACGCACAGACATTTCCCCTTACTTTCTAGGAGGAAAAAACTGTGTGTTATGGAGTGGAAATTACGGTACGTCAGGCCCTAAATGCGGTCCTTTGGAACTTTCCAACAAAAGGAAAAAGTAGCTAAGTGCTATAGTTCACATCAGGCATATGTTCATTCAAATTAAGACAGTCATGCAATGGAGAACACATCGATATTCCCTTCTTTGTAGCCCTCCTTAGGCTTGTTCACACATTACTCTGAACTAATGTATAAGCTGTCTACATATGTGGACAAGGGTTACGGGTGGTGTTGTGGGTTAAACCACAGAGCCTAGGACTTGCCAATCAGAAGGTCGGCAGTTCGAATCCCTCCCGTTGCTCAGTCCCTGCTGCTGCCAACCTAGCAGTTCAAAAGCACGTCAAAGTGCAAGTAGGTACTGCTCCGGCGGAAAGGTAAATGGCATTTCCATGCGCTGCTCTGGTTTGCCAGAAACGGGTTAGTCATGCTGGCCACATGACCCGGAAGCTGTACGCTGGCTCCCTCGGCCAATCAAACGAGATGAGAGTTGGCCACAACTGGACCTAATGGTCAGGGGTCCCTTTACCTTTACCCTTTACATATGCGGACAAGTGTACACATGTTGATTTGTGCAACTCAGCTATAGTGTGCATAGGTACACAGCCTGTAAACTGACTGGATATTACATGTGATAACTGTATGAGTCACCAACTCAACTATTTGTGTACACAGGGAGACAAGATTGTACACTCATTGAATGTAATGTGTGACTGCCCCTTGTTTGCTGGAGGATAAAGTGCTAAAACAAAGAGACTCAAGAAGCCCCCCTGCATGTGTTTAAAACTCTGGAAGGTCAGAGTTCTGAAACACATTGAGTGCATCCATCAGTACAGAGTACTCTCTTTAAAGTTAGGAAATAAAGCTATCAAAATGCAAGGTAAGGCAAAACCTGAGGAACTGAAGAGTAAAGCAGAATGAACAACAACAATCTAAAATGCTGAAATGCCTGGTCAAAGCACTGAGAAGCCAGGCATGTCTTGGGGACAGAATTCCAAGGTTGGGGCACCACAGCAGCCATCTCCCTTGTGCATGAGAGACTACTTGGAGCTGACCCTCTGCAGAAGATCTTAAGACACAGGCAGGCAGAAGGGAAGACAGGGTATTTGGTACCTGCAGCACTTGTTGTGGCTTTAAAGGATAAACGCTGGCTTATGTTTGGCTGAGAAGCAGATAGGCAGACATTTCAAAAAAAAGTAGGATACAGCGTGGTCTGGCTACACCTGTCAAAATTCTAGAAGCTGAGTTCAGACAATTAAAGCTTCCAGATTGCCTTTAAGGGTGGCCCTACATGTAATCCAATTCAGCAATCCAATCCAGACTCAGCTCTAAGCATCCCACCTCCCCACAATTATCATTTTTTTATATACAATCACCATCCATTTCTCTCACATTCTAAATGCTGACAATATAAACCATTATGAAGTATGTGTGATTAATGACATTCAGCAGCACTGGCCTATTTATTGTGTAATAGAATATTTGTCCTCAGTCCTAGCCTTGACAGAGACACCCTGCAGCTGACTGATGAGCCCAGTAGCATCACTCATTATTGGAACATGCTCACATAAAGTGATTATGCAATTTTCACAATGCTGCTCTGAATCAATAGCTCACATTGCAAGAATTTTGTGATCTGCACGTTGTTGAATTGTACATCGTGATCCCCGCTCAAAAGCACAGACCTCTCTCTAATAAGTGCAGTGCACAGCTGAATCACAACAGCACTTCATATCTATCTTATTGAGCATATTGGCAGACAGATTGCTGGTTAATAGCAAGGGATGGTTGATTGATGCTTCTCTAATCAGAGTGAATATTAGCAGACAGTTCAGGGGTGGAACTCTAACAAAAGAAGAAGATGAGTCTCCACTGATGTTGTGAGTCACTCAGTATATTATATCAAATTGCAGATCCTCGTGGGATCCTCATTCAGAGTGAAGCATCCAGGGCAAAAGGCAAACCTAACAAATTTGAGAGGAAAAATGTGAACCTTTCCAGAGCTTGCTACAGTAATGATATGTGTTTGTAAAAATGTTTTGATGAAAGGTTGTTTTTTTAAGTTTGCTTTCAAAAGTTTCACTTTCACACACATGCAGGGCCACTGCTCTAAGTTACTAACCTAGATCTCCCCTGACCTCACTGTGAAGTCTGAACGTTTCTAATAGCATAATGTTGAATTGCACCTTATATATTTCAAGTAACTATTGCAAAAACACCATGAGCCTCCAGTGCTCTCCCTTCAAATGGAATCCAATCCTGGTATTTCTTCTTTCCACTCATGAAAGTAGGGAGTGTGCAATAATATGAGCCATCTTAAAGTTGGAGTGGGACACGGGTGGCGCTGTGGGTTAAACCACAGAGCCTAGGACTTGCCGATCAGAAGGTTGGCGGTTTGAATCCCCGCGACGGGGTGAGCTTCTGTTGTTCGGTCCCTGCTCCTGCCAACCTAGCAGTTTGAAAGCATGTCAAAGTGCAAGTAGATAAATAGGTACCACTCCGGTGGGAAGGTAAATGGCGTTTCTGTGCGCTGCTCTGGTTCGCCAGAAGCTGCTTAGTCATGCTGGTCACATGACCCGGAAGCAGTACGCCAGCTCCCTTGGCCAATAAAGTGAGATGAGCGCCACAACCCCAGAGTCGGTCACGACTGGACTTAATGGTCAGGGGTCCCTTTACCTTTTAAAGGGTCTGTCTGTCTGTCTAACTATTTAGGGTTGGTTTTAACCCCAGTGATTAAAGGCTACCAGATCAGAAAGGAAAAGATCCAGAATAGCTTTTTGGTAGAAATTAAGCATTGTTTGGGGCATGCACATCTAAAAATTGTCTTATTTATATGGCTAAGTCCTTCGAGCACTGTCAGCTGATCTATTTATCTCAGTATTCTCTACAACGACTGGATGCAACTCTCCAGGGTTTCGGGCATCCCGATCTGGAGATGCTGGGAACTGAACCTGGGACCTTCTGCATGCACAGCAGATGCTCTTATCAGTAGGCTATGGTCCTTCCCTTGTGCAACAGTTAGAATGCTGGAAAGCCAAGAGTCCTGGACTTAAAATCCCATTAAGCAATCAAACTCAGTAGTGGGCTTGTTGGCAAGTCTCTGTCTTTTAGCGTAACCCACTTCACAAACATAAGACCGCAAGAAAATAATGCTAGATCAGGCCAGTGGTACATCTAGTCTAGCATCCTATTCTCACAGCAGCTAACCAGATGCCCATGCTGTTGTTTGGAGGGCGTGGAGAGTAAAACCTCAAATATGCAGCACAAAGTTGAAAGGGTGTGGTACAAATGCAATAAAGACAGTCATCACAGTGCTTATTTTCAAGTCTCCAAAAGAAAAAGAAAATAAGAGAGAAATTATGGAAAGCCAACTAATCTGTGCTCCAGATCGTGAAAATATGATTGTTAAAAGATTGATACAAAAAAGACTACCCTCATCTAAAAAGTGGTTATAGGAACAAATTATCCCACGTTACTCCCCAAAGTTGTATTCATTAAAATAAAATAAAAGAATTTCTTGACAATCCAACCTATAAAATGCCTTGGTGGTGGTACTCTGTTCCTTTTGCCTTACTGCAAGATGACCACCACACCCACAACATCAATGCCAAAAGATTTCTCCCACCAGGAAAGCAGTGGCAAATGTTTAACCCCTCTGGGGGCACTATGCAAGGAGACAGAGGCTGCAGTTTTTCCAGGCTATGCTGAAAGAAAGAAAGAAAAAACTTTGAAGGTCCTCTGCAGCTTGTCATGCTCCATTTTTTCTCTTATTGGTTCATGTTGAGCAATTCCTAGGATCAGCTTTCTGATCACATGTCAGCATCCACTGCTGCCTTGCAGCTTTGCCTCTATTGCATACTAGCAAATCTCTACCAGATGCACAATTTTTAAATGACAGCCAAAGAGGCAGATGGGGGGGACCTTTGGCCATATGAGAGGTGAGTTGGTCCCAGCAAGCCCTATCTTGGCTACAAGCCTGATTCTCGCAGCTCTTCGTTGGGGTAAACACAATGACAATAATATAGTCTTCTCCGTCAGAAGTCTGTGTGCTTATGACAGGCAATTGTTTAATACTGGTCACAAAATGGGGAGCCATTGCCAGAAATGACAAGGGCACAGACCACAGCTTCTACTTTCCTGCAGCGACAAACAGAAAAGCTGAATAGAGCAACACTGCTTGAAGTTTAGAGCAATGCTGCTTGAGTCCTTACAGTGTCTCAGTTTTAATGATTTATGAAGCAGAAATGAATGGTGGCTGGATGATAGTGATGCATTCATGCTGAAAGCCATATATGAACTTCATGCTGAAAATATTTCTTGTATCTCTGAATGTGCCAAATTTCAACTTTTTAATTGGCAACAAGGAAAAAAACACAAACAAAAGAACCTCACCAAAAGCTGGGTGATCTCTTCCTCTCAGTTTATAACATTCACTCTCTTTAGTAAGTTAACAGTATAAAACTATTTCTGTCCATATTTTTGGACCCCCTGATGGCAGCCATTAACTGTAACATTTCTTAACAAAACTTTCTATTCACTGGTGCTATAGATGCTATTTCCATCGCCTGAAGTGATGTACCACAATAAACCCTTTATTGGGGGAGGGGGGATGCCATAAAAACAATACCGCAATAAATGATTAAAACTAAGTTCATTTAATCCACTTTAAAATTCTCTTCTGATTCATTCATCCTGAAGATCAAAGTTGGATGGGGGGGCAGCAGAGGGGGGGGATAGGGCAAGTGACAATTATGTGTCTTCCACCTTTCTTTTACATTTCTGAATGAGTCACACCAGCTGAAGGCAGGTTTTAGAAACAGTTTTGTAAAAAGGATGCTAAATCTTTTTTCAGTGCTGTGCAGATACTAAGAGAACGCAGGACCATAGAATTAAAATGAAAAGCTCTGTGAGAGGTATGGGGAAAACAGGAAAGTAGATTTCAAAAATCAGAAAACAAATACTACCAGCTGCCAACTCTTAGATATTCTAGCTACCTAAGTCCATTGTTGCACACCAGGCATAGGGGTTATGTGTGCATTGTTTAAGTATCAATAGAATCAAAGTTCCATGTTATTTACTCCCAGGGGAAAAAAACCTGTTTGCAAAAAGTGTGGTCTTGAATGCTAAATGTGATCCATATTCCACTTTTCTGCCTGAATCTCCAGTATTTCTAACAGTTAAGGGAACACATATTTAGAAAATAAACTGCCATGTGAATGCAGCCTTTGAGTTTTTGCAGACACTGGCAGTGTCTCCAGAATGACAACTGCTTATATTAACCCAGAGACAGACAGACAGACAGACAGACAGACAGACAGACAGACAGACAGAAAATATTAAGGGATGATTTGAGATAATTTTAATTTATAGTACTGAAGATTTAGATTCCACCAGGGACAAGTTTCCTTGGTGTTAGAATGATTTTGAGATGAATATTATGAAAATGATTTACAGGTGGTACATGACCCCAGTCAAACTTGCGAAGATCTATCATCTGCTCAATAATAAATGTTGGAAATGTAATGAGACTGAAGGTACCTTCTTTCACCTTTGGTGGACCTGCCCAAAGATTAAAGCCTTTTGGGAAATGATTTATAATGAAATTAAGAAGGTACTTAAATGTACTTTTCATAAGAAACCAGAGGCATTTCTCTTGGGCATGGTCGGCCAATTGGTGTTAAGGAAGGATAGGACTTTCTTTATGTACGCCACTACAGCAGCAAGGATCCTTCTAGCAAAGTATTGGAAGACACAAGAACTCCCCACATTGGAAGAATGGCAGACAAAAGTGATTGACTTTATGGGATTGGCAGAAATGACTGGCAGAATCCGTGACCAGGAGAAAGAGACGGTGGAGGAAGACTGGAAGAAATTCAAAGCTTATCTTAAGAACTGTTATAATATTGATGAGTGTTAAAATGTCAAGGGGAAGGAAGATGCAGAATTACAGCTGAAAATGTTTGATGAATTAAGGTGAAATTGAGAAAGATAACAAATTTAAATTTAATTGGCTAAAATGGTTGCTGAAAAATTGTAAAATAAGGATGTAAAAAGGGCGAGGTATGGGGAAGTCCGAGAAAGGAGGCTTATGAAAATGAGGTTAAGAACTTATATTTGTGTGTTTGTTTGTATTTGTCGATGTTTTTATGTTGTTGTGGTTGTTTGTTTTAAAACTGGAAAACTAATAAAAATTATTATAAAAAAAAAATAGAATGATTTTGAGATGAATTCATGTGGAAAGCTGGACAAGAATCAAGAGGACAATGCATCTGTGAAGCAGCCAAACAGTGCAGAAAGAAGTTTCAAATCATCCATTGCCTCAACTACAACAATTTTCAGTTTAAACTGCAACCCTCACATTTAGCTTAGGTCACTGAGTGCTGACTCACTGACTCATGTACACACATGGATGAATCTGCCTTAGGAGGATGTCAAGAACACTTTCTCAATTATTAATCCAATGCTTGTCAAATGAACCAGATATGTCGGCAGGTGTATTGACTTTTCTTATAGTTGTGGTGAAGATCACATGGTTTACTTATGGTTTACTTATACCTGACTTAAGGAACCTTAGCTTGAGCACAGTGTGGCAATGTCTTCATGCTCACACTTTTCAAGCTTGAACAACTGTCATTTGCCCATGGTGAAATTTCACAACCTATAATTAGTTTGAAACACCAGTGTTTCACATGGTGATATGTTCTTAAGTATATGACATTTTAATATATAAACTGAACAGCCATTAGTAGGTAACAACTGCTCTAGTTGTACTAACAATGTGCATTAAAAAAAAGAAGCAGATAGCATATCTTAACGTTCTGTCATTTACATCAGATTCTGACTACACAGGGGTGGGGGCACATGTGTATCATTGCGCTGAGCTCCAAATGCCCTTGGGGAGCGGTGAACACATTTTCTATTCCTAGCATAATACAACACGTGTGCTAGAGAGATTAACCAGAATTATATAGATAGAATTAGCCAATGCATACAAATAAACATTTGCATGTTCAAATATAAATATATTTGGGCTATGGTTTCTTAAATTTCTAAAGACTAACTAAAAATACCCACAATTAATACTTTTTTGCTGAATTATACTGAGGAGAGTTCGTCTAACATTCTTTCAAGTTCTGATATGCCGCCTATTGACGAGGGTGGCTTGCTGAAATGCTAAAACAAAGTCCACCTCAAAAAATATAAAACAGTAGAGGCAATTTATTGATATCAGCCAAGGAACTGACCCAGTAGTATAATAAGCCTCAATTTAATTTCCAAATGCCAGTATATATGTGTGAGTGTTAAAAAAAAGAAAATACATCTTTTTCTTTCCTTTTTTAAATGAATATTTAGCTGTCTTGAACAGCAACAAAGAGTAAAACAGTACCTAAGTGGATCTTGGATTTTCTGAAGTAAGGGAAAATATGTAAAGATTCAGACTATATATGAAATGGTCTTCAGATAAATGAAGCAGGTCACTTTGAGTAAGTCAGTCCCTGAGTGAACTTCAACACCCTTTGTGAAAATGAAGTCCTTGTGATGTTACTATAGCTCCTTAAGGAGCAGCATCCAGAATCTTTGCCATCTACTGAAAGTCTAAATCCTTCCCTTACGTACCTTTGGGGAAAGGCACTTATTTCTGCTCTAGTTACTGAAGATAATAATGCTCAACCAGCTTTACAGAAAAGTTGCAAACCTAAAGCACAAGATTATTCTGTATTGTTATTCATAGAATTTATAGCCACCAGGCACCATTGTGATCATTGAGTCTGACCTCTTGAGTAATGTAGACCATAAAATGTCCCCTAAAATTCCTGTATCAGCCCTATGAAATGGAGCAGCTCTTTAATAAAAGTCACCAGATCTTGATAAAAAGACTTCCAACTGACAGAGAATCTATCATTCCCATTAGGTTCTAGCAGTTAGCTATTGCCACTATTAAAAGTGTGCATGATATATACTCTTTGACTAGGTCTGGTTATCTGTTGGACTCTGTTGTTTTACGACTTCTGAAGTATCAGATGGGCTTTAAAATTTAGAAAAGAATATCAACATTTCAGGGATCTGAAAGATGGCAGGTGAGAGCATCACTAGAGATATGCACATGCTGGTATTAAAGAAACTTAATGCAAAACCTCTTATACAGAATACAGTATAACACACACAAAGGTAATGCATTTTTTAAAATAAAAAAACACACACACCACCTTTTCTAGTTATGAATCTACCTACCCACTTCATGGCAGAAAGACACTTGGAAATGCAACAGCAGTCTTCAAAGTCACCCAACACATTGTTATGTACAGCACTGTATTCTTACATATTTCTTGCTGTGCATGTTATCCATAATCAAACAACGGCAACATTAATTATTAGGTCTGGCTTACTGTGTAGTCATAGACTACTATAACTGGATCTCATGAGATTAAAGACATCACAGAATGTGTTCTAAAGTGACAACCAGGGCAGTTGTGACTTTCTGAGGGTCAAACTGCACATTATAAACAAGTTTTTAAATGCATTTTTCTTATACAAAAGTAAACATTGAGGGTGGGTAATCTGGACTGAAACTTCAGTACATGGGGGGGGGGATTAATTCTTCCCTACCCATTCATTAACTCCACACACACACAACCTACAACACTTACCTAATGATAATAAAAATAAAAATAAAAATAAGAAAAAGCTATTGGGAACTTTTCATTATTGCTAACACCTGCACAAAGTGGGAGCTTTAGAGAAGGATTAGGCCCCTACTCCAAACATACTGCACTCTCAGTCCAGATGGGGTGTGCACACTTCATTTTGAATAAGGAAAAGCACCTATGTAGGCTCAGACTATGTGTTATATAATGTGAAGTTTGATTCTGTTCTATATCATGATGCCCTCGGAGATTACTGGCAGTTTCCAGTCAGCAGCTTCTTGCTCAGATTAATTTATACTAATGTTCCTGGTCACTTTAATGGCTTAATCAGGCAAAATTCAAAACATTGACCCTAAATGTTCTGTCAGATATACTTCAAAAGCTGTCTTGCTCCCTACCTCTTATCTTGATATACACTGACAGAGAATAAAGATGTGTTGAGCATGTCAGAAGGTGAATAAACTGCATATTATTCCAATTCATCATGTCTATGGCATTTTTAGTATGTTTGCTGAGAACAAGCCTGTGAGGTAGGCCATTAATATTCCTATTTTATAAATAGGGAATCAAAGCCCAGGGATTACTTTGCCAAAGCTATCCATCAAATTCATACGAGATCAGACAGCAATCCACTCTTCCTAACCTCGAGACCACAATCACTTGCCATAAAGCCTCTACAATTGTTGAGCTGATGTTCATGTCTCAGAACCTCTTAAACCAATGTACAGGTTTGTTTTGAACTTGAACGGAGTTGGTGTTTTATTAAAGGTATAAAACTGACTTATTTGATGAAAGTTAGAGAGTTAGCAAGTTAGGGAAGAAAGAAAAAAAGTGTGATTTTTTTCCCCAATTATTGCAGTAGAAACTCTAAACTCACTGGTATGAATTGGATGAAACTATTAATTAACCCTAAAGATATTTCATGGGCTGAGATTGCCAAACTGACTTATAAGATTGTGTGTGTGTGTGTGTGTGTGTGTGTGTGTGTGTAAATACACACACAGAGAGAGAGAGAGAGAGAGAGAGAGAGAGAGAGAGAGAGTACAGTGACATTTTGTGCAGGGGTCTGTGTTCTGGTGTGTGTATGCAAAAACACATATATTTGAACTGCCCCTGTTTTAATCACCCCTGTGTGAGCATTCTTGCCTTCCAAGGAAGGCAGAGCACTTTTAACCCTCCACCTTGCTTACTGAGCTCTGGGATGCTCATGTGAGATGTTGTGGGGCCATCCGAGGTCCTGTAAAATCTCACCAGAGCATCCCAGACCCCATGTGAGAGAATCCCAGAGCTCAGTAAGCAAGTCTGAGGGAACAAAAGCTCTTTCTGCACTGGGAAAACCCACTACAAAGAGCTTTTAACCCTCTGACTTGCATGCAATTAACTCGCATGATTTCATTCAGCCGGCTTTCAACTGTGCAAGGTTGAAATTGTGTAAGTTAATCATACCACAATAACCTAATTTATACTAAGTCCAACCATAGTCCTAAGCTGTGGTCCTTGAATAGGAAACTGGAAATCCCATATAGTAGTGAGATATCAAAATAATAAATTTTTAAAATAAGAATAAAATAGGATTGCTTGAATATTTGTAACACTTGCCTTATCCACCCTCCTTTCCCTACATATTGCTGGTCTGTTCTCTGCCTGCTGTGAAATATATTGATCTATTACACAGCACCCTGTCCTGCCTGGATTCTGTAGCAAAGCTGTGTTACAAAAATGGCGATCACAATTTCTTTATTTTTATATTATTATTATTTTTTAAAGTAAGGGGAGAGGAGAATATTTATTAGGATGTTTATTCTCACAGCAGACCTTATGTATTATAGAATAATCACAGAAATATTTACTGTTTGGATTGACAGTTATGGGAAGTAGGTTGAGATGAAAGTGTTGCACTGGCATTTTGTGTCCATGTTTATGCATCTATATCTATATATAGATATATGTACAGTAGAGTCAAGATGCATCTGCCCTTCACCTAACGAGCTGGGGAGACACCTACAAGCTACAAAGGTTCAACACATTTAAAAAGGGCCCCCTTAAATCCTTAGCAAAGGCAAAACAGAGATAGCTATCTAATAAAATATACATAGCTAAAATATAGATAATAACATAATATAAATAAAAGAAATTATTGCGGCAGACTACAGCCTTCTTTTTGGGAAGTAAGCTCCACTGAACACAATGGGACTTAATTCTGAGTATGTATGTGTAGGTTTTCACTATCTGAAATCTACTTTCAGCACCTGTAATTAATTCATCTTACAATTTATGTTTGGGGGGATCATATTCTTTATTGGATCCGGCTTGAAAATCGGACTCAATAAATAGTGTGAAATGCCATCCAATTTTCAATCAAGTTTTGCATTTGGCTAATGAATGTAGCTTTCCATCTTTGCAAGCTACCTAAGCAGTAAACATCCATTTTTCTCATTTTATTCATGGCAAACTGGTTCACTAGTAAATAATGAAAATCTAAGAGCCCATTTTTAATATGGCTGTCATTCATTCATTTCCTATTCTGCCTCAAACCAATTAGTATGCAGAAGTAAGTGAATTTAAGCCTTAGTGCCACATATATTCTCCATAGTTCCATGCATGCTATAATGAAATCATATGCCTCATAGGGAGCATTATAACTTCAGTGCCACTAATGCTGACAGTGTCATTTATAATAAACCTACAATTTAAAACAGATGCAGTGTAAGGTGTCCAGATATCTTAAAGAACAGCAGCTCCTTGCTTTGTAAATGCAAATCAGTGAGGAAATGAATGTACTTAGAAAAAGAAGGCCCATGACACACCTTAAAAAGTCAGTTTTAACCCACTCTGCTACAAATGGTATATGACAGAGGAGGTGGCATATATCAAATCAATTTGGAGCTCAGTAGTTAGAAATGCCATTATGGGATAATATCTCATTAAGTTATTCGTAGGAGTAATGGTCTGGCAGAATGAATCAACCCTCTAAGATCATGCCAAAGCTATAAGGTAAAGGTACCCCTGCCCGTACGGGCCAGTCGTGTCCGACTCTAGGGTTGTGCGCCCATCTCACTAAAGAGGCCGGGGGCCTGCGTTGTCCGAAGACACTTGGCCAGCGTGACGAAGCTGCTCTGGCGAGCCAGCACCAGCGCAGCACAGGGAAATGCCGTTTACCTTCCCGCTATAAAGTGGTACCTATTTATCTACTTGCACTTAAGGGTGCTTTCGAACTGCTAGGTGGGCAGGAGCTGGGACCAAACGACGGGAGCTCACCCCACCGCGGGGATTCGACCCGCCGACCATGCGATCGGCAAGTCCTAGGCACTGAGGTTTTACCCACAGTGCCACCCGCGTCGCTGTTGCTATAGAAAACAGCAATGCAACTCAATGCGGGAAGTCTGATCAAGTGGGGGGGAAGCACTTCCAGAACAGGTGCAAAGATTGGTATGTGATAGAAAGTTCTTATTCTCAGCCTGTATTGAAAAGGTTTGTAGTGGAAGGTAAAAATTAGTTTCTGTCTCTGGTGAACAGCTTCAATCACCCAGATCCAGTGGGCCAAACTACAACAATAATGTATTTTTATAAGCTCATCAGGGTCACCTTCAGTCCTAGTCAATTCCTGGGCATCTGTACAACAAATAACCAATTATAATTTGAAATATAGAGGTTTTTGTGGCTCATACAAATCAGAAATGATGCTCAAATATCATTTTCCCATATATGATCCAAGGATTTCCCATTTACCTCCTCACTAAGCAACACACAGTGCAATGCAATCCTATACATATCTGCTCAGAAGTAAGTTCCACTGAGTTCAACATAGCTTATTATCAAGGAAGCATCTATAGAATTACAGTCTTAGGCACCATATGTCTAAATATTGATTTTTTTTTAGTATACAGTAATCATAAAGGTCTTACACATGAAGAATAAGCAAAAATGGGCCACTCAGTTGTGGGAGTGGGACAGTTACAGGGCCTGTGGCTAGCCAGCTTCTCTGCTAAAATCAGGTTTTGTTGAACAGGCCAAGAAACACTTCACTGCAGTTTGCAGGAAGGACAATTAAATGCTACAGTTTAAGTGGGGTTTGGGGATAAATCTGATTTGCATTTAAAGTCACACCTGGGATGAGGCAGTGAACCCAGAATGATGCAGGGTGGGTCAACCTGATACCCCAAAATCAGAGTCATGGGGTGGATGGTAGGTCCCTTGGTGGAGTCCCATATAAAGCATTGGCACACATCCAAAAGACATGTGCATGCTATAAGGCATATCAGCAGAGTCAGTGAAACCAGAATTGTGTAGGAATTGTGGCATCAAGTATTTTAATATTTACAACAAAAGAAACATGGTATTCTGTGTGAGCTCCTTCCCACACATCTTCTCTAGCTTTCTAGCTGGACAGACAACAAAGAGCGGATGTTTGTCAGCTTGACTTCCGCTTACACACACAGTGATAAGAAATGAAATCATCCGCTCATGTGGCCCTCTGCAATAGTGACAGGGAGTAGGGGCTGTACACAGCCCAACCTTTAAGTCCCCTTGATGGGGAAAAGGAAGACTGTTTACAGCAGAAAGGGAAGAAGCTCTCCAGGGCATCTCCTGGCTCTCTGGCCACCATATTGAGGAGGAGACGCTTAGGAACAGATTTTCTTATCCATCCAATTTCTCCTTGACCAATGGGAAACTGATGCAGTATTTTCTATCAGGAACACACCATTAGGCAGAATGTGAGACAGCCAGACTCTGGCAGTGAATGCTAGAGGGTGCAAAGTGGCAGAGTTTTGTGTGCCATGCAATCACCCTACAGAAAGTTAAAAGCATTTATTTATTTATTTATTTATTTATTGGGGGGGGATATCCAGAACAAGTCATTTTATACAGAGTATAAAAACAAGTCATTTTTATAAGAGTAGCTCCACCCAACATTCCATCACACTCTTCTGCTGCCCAACATTCTTCTACTCACTCTTCCACTGCGCATGTGATGATTCTTGTGCCTCCATAGCTATGCTATTGCCTTCAGCCGTGATGGTGGATGCTGTCCAATCTCCAGTGCTGAAGTCACATTCAGCAGCTTCTGTACTTTTATAGCATTTGCTATCACAGAGCAATCTCACTGCTCATGCAGTCAAGGGTCCAATTTCACAGGTGTTTACAAGGGTACTCCACCATTCTTCATTTAAAGCACAAGCAAGAAAGGGTGGCAATTAAGTGATAAATGAGAAGGACCCAAGACCTGAGACACTTTATTGCAGGGGAAAGAAAAAAGCTGTTAGGCGCCCATTCTTCTAAACATTTTAACTCTTCAGAAAATTAAAAGCATTCCTATCTATATTCCATTGTCCCTTGTATTTTTAGTGGCACTGCCAGCAATGACAAGTAGGACTGGAGGGATGCTTTACTCTGAAACACTTCACAGCATTGCAATCAGTTGAATTTAAACAGTGAAACTCCATACCTTTGCAATGATGAGTTTTAACATTATTCAGAGAAGCTGGGAATCAGAAATCTCTTGTGCACTTTAGGTTTGTGCTGGCTGCTAACTCATTGCTGTTGACAAATAATAGAGTTTTTGTGCCTATTTAATACAGAGAAGAAATGGAATGGAAAAGTAATAAATGCCATGAATGTGATATATAGCTTACCCTTTAGGCAATTCCCGTAGTTCTGCTAGGTAATTACACAATGCAACTCAGATCTTTTCAGCTAGAGTCAATAAAAATCTGTGAAGTAAAATTCTAGAAGAAAACAGCAGAAAACTATCATCACGGGGCTCAGTATTATTGACCCTGCTGTGATATGGCTTATAGACAGCTGTGCCTCTGTGGGTGCAGGAGTGTGTGCATGCAATGAGATTATATTATGCCTTATATATATACATACCCACTATAATTTGGGTCACCACCTTTTCTGGTCTGGCCCCCTTCCTATGTCTTTAACGGAAGCTCAATACAAAGATACCCAGCAGGCTACATTTTTCCATGATGGGGGGAAAACTCAATTTTCTCAAGTATCTAGTATGTCTGACTGCTGCTTGTCATTCAGGTCATTTTGAGGCGGAACCTGGGTACATGCTGAGGATGATGGGCCAGAGAGCTATGAAGCGGAATAGAAGCAAACTTTGGTCAAGAAACTCAAGAGGCACTCAATGTCTTTCTTGAGGACAGAAATATCTTTGCCTTATCTCTGGAATGAAGGAGACAGAAATGCTGACTAAGCCTTAGCCAAGCTAAGACAATACACCATTGTGAAGAAGATACAGGATTTATTACTCCTTACAGCTAGCAGCTCTGAGTGACCTTCATGGGCCTTGCATATACCCCAAGAACACATTATTCCTAAGTTCTCTAAAACAATAGAAAATATTAAAAGCCTGCTCCTTAGCAACTCAGAGCAAAGCTTTCAGCTCCATTATGTGAAACAGGATCTCTGCTGAGGTATGACAAGTGTCCACTATTTTTGTTTTAGTTTTGACGAGCTTTTGCATCTAGATGAGAGTGGAGAGCATAATTATTTTTAGGTCTCTGTCTTGGATGTTTATTTGCATTGCTTGAAAACCAATTTATGTTGTTTTTGTTGTGTGATTGCAAATCCCTCTGAAACTTATGTGAAAGGTAATTCATAAATCACTAAAATATTGTTATTATTAAGTAATTGTTATGGTATCCTGCTCTTCCTTCCAAAGGAGTCCAGGGCAGCTGACAAAGCCATAAAAAGTTTTTAAAAACAGTTTTAGGAACAAGGGAGAGATTCTCCTGCAAAAGGCAGTGACCCAATGGGTATTGTAAAGGATTAGGCAGTCTCTTAAGTATCCTGGTTCCAAGCTATATAAGGGTCATATACATTAGTATCCAAACCTTGAACTTTGCCCTGTAACAGATTGGAGCCAGTGCAAATCCTGAAGATAACTGTAGTTTGCCCCCACCCACAAGCAGCCTAGACACCACATTCTGCAGTAGCTGCAGCCTCTGAAGGGTAGCCACACATACAACACACTATATTAATCCAACATTCAAATTACCAATGCACGGGCAAAGGATGGCTGTGACATTACGTAAAATGGAGATTGTTCAAACAGTGGGTCAGGTGCAAAGTTACATAAATGGAAGGCAATTTGTGCAATAGTTCTTTTATGTTTTCTTTATACTCCTGTGGTTCCTGAAAGTTCCCACCGGAAGGATAGATACCTGTCCTGAACAAAGGGAGCTATTATACCACAGTTTGAAAGAAGAGGAAGCAATGACCCAAATTTGTATGGAGGCAGCTAGCTTTGAGTGTTACAGAAGTGCAATACAGTGGTACCTCAGGTTAAGTACTTAATTCGTTCCGGAGGTCCGTACTTAACCTGAAACTGTTCTTAACCTGAAGACCACTTTAGCTAATGGGGCCTTCTGCTGCCGCTGTGCTGCCGCTGCATGATTTCTGTTCTCATCCTGAAGCAAAGTTCTTAACCTGAGGTACTATTTCTGGGTTAGCAGAGTATGTAACCTGAAGCGTATGTAACCTGAAGCATATATAACCTGAGGTACCACTGTACCAGGAACCGAAACTCACTCCTACTTCCTTGAACGTGCAAACATACAGTGCCTTAAGAAGTTTCATTCATTTAAAATAATTCTGCTATATATTTCCCTTAATAAAAAATATTGAATGCAGCTATCAATTGAAAGCAGTAAAAAAACAAAAAAAAAACGCTAACACCCAACAGTAATATTGTACTGTGGCATCAGAAAGGGAAAGATGAACAGGCTTCAGGAGTCTAATGGCCTACAGCTGAGGCACCAGATCAAATATTCCAAAACCTCTTTCAAAAGCATATACAGATCTGTTTGGCTGTTTACTTCAGATCAAAGTAAGCTATGTATGAAACAATGCTGAAGAAACAAAAAATGTACCTCTTATAACAATCTAATGCAACACAAAAATGTGAAAAGAAAACATAACTTTAAAATAAGCAACCTACATCAAAAAGTAACATTCAGCAATCATTAGAATAGTATTAGATAATAACATATAAAAGTTAAACAGAAATTCACTCAACAGTTACAATAAATAATTTCTAAACTATAATCAATAAAACAACAGCAAACCATAGTACATAAAATAATACATTACAAACTGAGAAGCAGAGACTAGAGGGTGGGGCAAGGCAGGTGGAAGGAGGCCTTGCCTGATGAAGTCTCTGCCCTCACAGTTCTTCCTCCAGACCAGCTCCCTTATGAGGACTCCTAGGGTTGGAGGGTGGGACAAGGCAGGTGGAAGGAGGCCTTGCCTGATGGAGTCTCTTCCCTCATTTTTCATTTTAAAAATATTTTTATGGAAATGATTAACACTATTGACATGATCCTGATTTGTTTTATGTAGGTTTTATGTTGCAACCATCCCTGAAATCATTACAACGAAGGATTGGTTTATAAACACAAAGAAATCAATTGAAGGAAGGAAATATCATAAAACTTTGCTTTTATCATCCTGACTGACATTGCATCATGGACTAAACTAGTGCAACATATCGTTGTTGAATTTGTTATTTGTCCATGGCTGAATTCGCTCCAAAGCAATGTACTATAACTAACGGTGAGAAAATTAAACTCCTTGCTTTATCTGTTATTGCACCTAAATGCCTTCCATTGTGGAATGGAATTTTGTTCTGACACACAATAACTGCTGTCACAACACACACAATAATAATGTGCTATCCCATCATTAGCAATTTTGCACAGTTAGGGTAATTAGATTTCCCACCTGCTCAATACTGAGGATCCAAAGAAAATAATAAAAGTAGTATTATTCAGAACCCACAACAGCCACAAATAATATAGTTCAGCACTGCAAGTTAAAATAAGTGTACAAAGTATCTAAATAATCAGAAATACTATACACCATGCAATACAGTGAAATTCAATTTGTCATAAATTTTAATTTATTTTGATGACACTGAGACTCTAAAGGAATGACACAGGCATTCCAAGGTATAGATTTTAATTATTTTCAAAACAAGACTTATAAAGATAAATAGAAAAATATATTTGAAAGAGTAATCCAGTGTGGTCTCTGAGTAACTTTAGAAGTCATACATTAATGCAGTAGGACCTTCACAGTTGCATGTCCATAAGCCAAGCCTCAGTGATGCTGAAGATATGACAGTCCAATTACAGTGTATTCACTATGGCTATGGGATACTGGTGTAAGTTACTGACAGCACTCGATTTTATGTGAATGTCTGGTTATTTAAATAGTTTGGATATTCCACAATCCATTTAGATACATAAAACTGTAATCACATTATAAAGTCTTGATTATCTATAGCCTCTTGTAATTGTATTGCCATAATTACATTGCTGTAAAAAGACTTAATTGCCTACAAAAATATTTTAAAAGGTTAAAAAAGTGTAGATTTCACTTAGCTGCAATATTCTAAGAGTTTTAGGCATGCTTCTATAATGTTCAGTTATAATGTTTATGACAACTTCCTCTGCCTAGAGATAATCTAATCATATATATGCAAACCTCTGAGCTGCAGTTCATAAGAGACGCATTCCACATACACAGAAGACTCCTGAGTGTCTGTAGCAGCTGTTGATCATAACAACTGCTACAAGCACCTATGATTGGAGATCCTGTTCTAAAATTCTTATTATCTTGTAACAAGGCAGCCCATGATAGCCTATTATTTGGTTCATATACTGGACAGAGATCTTCCATACACATATCTGAGATCCAAAATCTTAGAAAAATATGAAGGTTTTGGTCCTTTCATCAGTCTTTTTTCTTTTTCTCCACCAACATCATTATCACGGATACATGCAAGTGCAATACACCAGGCTGAGAAGTCTTGAAGTGAGAGATCCTATTACTAAGCTTTTTCTTTTGTTGTGACCTTAACTCACAGGGGATGCAGGGCAGAACAGACATCTTAGGAATGGAGTTCCTAGCCTAAGCTTCTGGTTCTTAATTTCTGCATGTCCATGCACATACTCACACACATTCATCATCATCACTTAGCAGCTGAATATGTTCCTCAGAGTACTACATAGGCAACTTTGAACTCTGTTCTGTTTTCTGGAGTTTTCGTGCCAAACAGGCATGGTCCAGATCTTCTTCTTTTTCAGTTTCTTTCATATAAGCATTCTTATTCTCTATTTTCAAGGCATTCATACCCATGGATTAATACCCATGCTTAGTTACTGCATCAATTGCTTACTGAATTGCCACCAAGTTGTTTAAAGTGTAACTGAATGTTCATCCCCCAACCTCCAGTAATAAATTGATGATTTGGGTTTGACTTCAATTTTTGGTGTGGGTGTAAATTACTGGATTCAATACACCTTTCTAGATGCATTTTCAGGGCACCACATGGCTGACCAATGTAAAAGAACCTACTGACATTCTTAGAGACAGGTAACAACTACACACCCAGAACAAGATCTCTGCTTGTTCACTCAGAAAAGGAGGAAGTTGTTCCAAGTTGTTTCCCTTCCTTGTGCTCTACTACTATTCTCTACATTTCCCAATGGTAGGCAAGCCTGGTCTGGGGTATTTGGCTTTGTGAATCACAAATTATTCAGGTCTTTGACATCCTCTGTACACTAGCAGAGATTAGTACATGGATCAGCACAATCTCTGTTTCAATAAGGGCATCGGATAAGCTGATTTCACACATTATTCAGAGAACCATTACAACTGCTACTGTTTAGCTCTACAGATCATCAATGGACATGCAATACCACATACATTCTATGGTAGAACAGGTATGCCAAGGAATTCTGACAGGATGCACCAGCCAAAAAGTCATATACAAATCCTATTGTCTCTCTTAAGCAATAGCAGAACAGATCCGGGGAATGCCTGACACCACCCAGATACAATTCTGTCCGGTGTCACTTAGTGACTAAACTATATAAAGGCACTATTCACATAGGGGATATTCTATTCATCAGGATGTTTAATCCAAGATGTTTGCCCTTCTTTTGTTTTGTTGGCAATGAATACTGAAGTTTCAACAAAGAAATATTCATTGAAGGAGCAATTTTGCAATCATTCATATTTCTTTGCCTGCAGAGTTAAATTAAAGATCTAAAGCTGCAGTGCTGATGTTAATGTGTAGGCTAATTGAAGGTCTAATATGAATCCATATACTCTATTGCAAAATTGATAAAAGCTGCCATATTAAAAAGGAACACTTAGCCAATATATTTGTTCCTTCTTGATAGGTTTCTTGCTGAGATTCAGCAAAGAAAAGGAACAAATTAACTACCAGGGCTAAAGGGTCACATAAAAAGGACAAACATTCTTTAACTAAACCATACTCTAAAAAATACAAAAGTTAAAATACTAAAACAGATTAAAATTATCTCAACTTCCTAAGCATTACATCCATTTTCTAAGCATCTGGGTAAGCTTGTCTAAGCAAGAATGTTTTTAGCAGACACCGAAGGGAGTACAGTGAAAGTGCCTGCTTGATCTCATTAGACAGGGAGTTCCAAAATGCAGATGCTGCCACACTAAACATGGAATAGGTATTACGTGGCACCTGTAGTGGTGTGAGTTCCACTGACTGAAGCAGTCAAGTGGGCACATGGGATAAGGCGATCTCATAGGTAAACTGGTCCCAAGTTGTTAAGGGCCACATGTTATAAACTACATTAGCTTTTACATCACTGGATGCTGACGGTCTGGAAAATTTGCTTAATAATGCAGCCCTGCATGTTTTGTGACTCTTGAGTGGAATACATCCCACCGATTGTAGATTGCGGCCAGGCATGTGCTTGAACAACTCCAGTCCAAACAAGCTAGCAGAACTAGGAGGTTTATTCAATCACCATGTATGGCTGATGGATCTTATTCAGCCTAGTGGGTGGCGAGTTTTGCCAACAAGTAATGACATATCACAAAATGTGCAAGTATTCCTAGCACTTTGTGCTCTCTTTTAGAAAAGATCCTTTAAATTGGAAGCCTTTCCTTTTTTCCTTCCTACCTATTAGGTCAAGTTGACTCAGTTAAGCGACAAGTCCAGCTCTTGTCCATGACCAGCCATCTGTCACTCCTCTATTCCTGTAATGAGAATTTTTTAAAGCAATATTATCTATGAATGCGAAAAAGCGCATAAGCATGCATTGTTGGGCTTAATGCCACAAACTCACAAAGCATGGCCAAGGAGAAGATTGCTATTGTGATGTCACACCCATGATATATTATATTGTGGTGGCAACAAATGGTTCAAGGTAATGAAGCATCATTTTAATACATCACCAGCCAAATGCAGAATAATGATGTAGCTCATTGATAGCCCATCAGATCATCATCATTCAGGAGATGTATCACAGTTAATACATTATGATAATGATCTGCCCTAATGAAGCCCTGTATTTTTTTAAAGCCAGCAGGAAGTAATCTATTCAACCAGTGTAATAAGTGTGTACTTATGCTGCTATTATACATAGCATATAAAGAAAAGGAAACTGAATATGTTAAAGACATGCCCCAGGGGCTTCCGTTATATCAGTTCATTGGGATTCCATAAGGTGTGTAAGTGTCTTAAATGAATTCAGTTTTGCAGCTTTAATGTGCATTTTTCAAAAGGAAATGTACCAAAATATGTAGCTTTGATTCCCATTCACAGAGGTTTACATTACGATAAATGTAGCATAGATGCATTCAAACACTCACAAGCCTTCCTTCTCAGCATGGTGTAACTATAAAAGCAAACCTTTTTTTAAAAAAAAAAACCATACACATTTTAAAAATGATTGATAATATAGCACTTACTATGCTATCACACCTCTCAGTATCTAAGAGCATCTCTTCACACATGCCTGGGTTGTCAATCTGCAAAACTCTTCACCTTCATTTTCCACTTCTCACTCCATAAGAATGTGCAAGGCAGATGTACTGCATAGACACAAGATGCAGAAGGCAGCTACTCAGGCATAGGGTTGAAATTTTCTTTAGAACTGTTGAGCCATTTCCCCTCTCTCCATTTGCCTGTATATTAGTTTCCCAGAGGAAAGCTGTGGCTTTGTGATTCAATGGCACAAAGTAATGATTCTTCTGTAGAGGACAATCAAAATCTATCTAGTTTTGGGGCATCTGCCTTGATTGCCATCAAAAGGGAATAAGGTCTCACACTGATGGACTTTTGCTCTACCACTTAGAAGTTTAACAAGGCCTAACATGCAGCTCTCTTAAATGGAATGGGAAAAGATCAGAGAGTCTACTTCTAAAATAACAATGGAATGACTATATTTTATGTTCAGATCTTAAAATCCATCAGCAGAATAGGCTGAAAGCTATATTCTATTTCCAGTTTTATGTCCAAAATACATTTAATTCCGTACAATTTTTCAAATTGCTTCTATGTTCACCTGTGATTCAGTTTCCATAATAAATAAATCCACTCATAATAATTCAAAACCATAAAATCTGGTTTGAATACTCACACAGATGTTGAGTGATATGGATGACTAGTCTGAAAGACGCTAGGGGAAACAGAAGCAATCAAGATGCTCAGCTGTTAAATTAGGCTCTCAAACCCCACTCTTTCTTTGTTACTTCTTTCACAACTGCCCAGTAAGCCAATGGTCATCATGGTACCAAGAGATCAAGAAGGGCTTGGTTCCTTTTAGAGGAGCAAAAAGAATTTGACTTAAAGGCTAGCTCTTAATGCATTATTCCAAAAAGGGTACCAAAGGCAAAGAGAAGATGGTTCAAGAACAAGGTAGGAGGAACACATTAGGTAGCAGAGCTCTCTAAAACCCTTCAGATTTCTCCTATCTGTGAAAAGAAATGCAGATGAACTGCTCAGAATGCCAAAGGTCAACATAGAAAGTCAGTTTAAGTTCTGATGAATTCCAGAAGGAAAGACATTCCAAGGTAACCAAATGAGGAGACATAGGCAAGAAAGGGGCATGACACTTTACTCCATATATGACCTTGCAAAGTAGTACAAGAGTTTTCCGTTGATATGATTGACAGCCATCCATAATTACGATTCCTTTTTTGTGGTGGTGGGGAGACTCATGCATCCACAAAAGTTGGGAATGTTTCACGGGTTGACTTTTTCCCCCCCTTTGGGAACTGAAAATTTTTGTAGCATTAATAATCAACAGTATCATATTCATTTTATATATTTGCATTCATAGTTAGGCATTTAAAGGGGGTTAGGGTGAAAGATGGTGACTTCTCGAAGGCAACCCATTATGATTTATGACTGTGACAATATTTGAATCTGAATTTATACCAAAACCCTACCCATCACTGTCTTCTCTCCCCACGACACCCAGACACATATCACCCAGACACATATATGTCCTAAATAAAGCAACTATTGATGATTTGTGAATTCTTAATAGATATGTCACAATCAAGCCAAAGTTAAATACTTTTAAATCCCATTGATTTAAATTACAGAGTTAACCATGTGCTTACATGTCTCCATTGTAAAGATGCAACAAAAAATAAATATGCATAATTTTGCTTACTGTGTATTTCTAACACAAATTAAAAGAATGCCTATTCATTTAAAATCCTAGGTTACTGGAGAGCAAACACTGTATTTAACATCCTGATCCATTAAAATGTCTACCAAAGCCTCTTCGCTGAGGATTTGCTAAGGCTTTGAGAGAATGGTCAATCATTGTTCTGATATAATTGTGTCCTGTTTTTCTCACTCTAAGCAAAAAGACTGTTATTCCAAATCTCAGTGATTTTATCTCACTTATTCTCCAAGGAGCTCTAGGTGGTATACATGGTTCTCCCCCTTTGCATTTAATCCCCACAACAACCCTGTGTTGTAGCTTAGGTTGAGAGGCAGTGGCTGGTCCAGGGTCACCCAGTGAGCTTTATGGTCAAGTGGGAATGTGAATCCTGGTTTTTCAGGTCTTAGTCTGACAATCTAACCACTACACAACACTGGCTCTCCAGTTTCCCACGGATTACCTGCATTTCTTCTTTGATCCTCAGAAATGCAGCATTTGACCTTAGCAACCCTATGGGAATCTGTTTGCTTTGCCCCCTGAAATATTTGGCACACCGTATTGGAGGAAAAGGTTGTAATTATTAAATATAACAGAACAATAGGATCTGCAACTTCAACCAAAAAATTAAGTATAGGCAAGCAGACTCTATCACATTGTTGACTCCTCAGCCAAGGAGTAGGAGAAGATTCTACCTCCTTGCTAAGTGAGCCTTGGGTAAGTGAAGTCCAACTTGCACACCACTAAGGTGTTCGAGCCAGACCCTAAGTGCACCCCAAAGTACTCCTGAAGCCTCACACTATGGGTGGAAACCCCAAGGTGCCCCTTAACCCAATAATGCTTCAGAGTGGCAGTGCCATAAGATTTTGCCTTCTTTTACTTGCCCACACTGAATTTCAGATAGCCAGTTGACCCAAAAGAGCACAGGTGTGCCCTACAGTATAAAGTAGATGAAAACGCAGTCCCAACCAGGGGTTCCCCCAACCTTCCTTCTCAGCCCAAAAAGGTGACTAGTCAAAACCCACAGTGTAAAGTTGAGGAGGGAGGGCATTGCTGCTGCAATAGGAGGGAGAAGAGGGGGTGGTGCAGCCCTAAATGCTGATCTGAATTACACACTCTTTTGGGGTTCTTCTTTTCCCTCAGAGATCAAGTCTCTTTCAAGGAGAGAGGGGGTGGGACAACAATGCCCTAACATGATCTGTCTAGACCAGTTATAAACTATTACCTGAAGTCTCTCTCCTTTTTCCCTCCTCCTCCTCCTCCTCCTCCTCCTCCCCCTCCTCCTCCTTTTCTCTTTGGTTCCCCTTTCTCCTTACCTCACTCCACCTCCTCCATTTCTACCTCTCCTTACCTAGAACCAAAATCTGTGGGTATACTTCTAGAAAACACACAAAGAATCAGAATGCTATTTAAACATATTAAGATGCAAACATAATTACACATCTCTTTATACTCCACTGTTTCTTAGTGTTTGGTCAAATGTTTCCAATGTATTTACTCAGCATTACACTTAACTATAGCCATGAACACCAGCGATTTAATGGATGTTACACCATGTACTCCTGGAATTTCACAGTGATTGAACTCATACATTCCTGTGCTTAAAAAGCATCATCCGTTAGCTTTGTGAGTCAGAAGAAGCCCTACTCACAAATTTCATCCACTGACTAATATTGTGCAGATATATCCTTTGAAGTAGAAGATATGAAAGGTTCAAACTTACTTTACTATTATTAACAGGTTTGCTAATTCATCCAAGAATAGTACAGAAATTAAGCTTTGAAAATCTGGGAATAATTTTGAGATGATTAACCATTATAGGCATACATAGCCATAAAAATAATGTATGTTGATGGATTATGTTAATGGATTGCATTTTTGTTTAACTCTTCTTGGCAGAGTTGGAGTAACATATTTTAGCTCTGTCCAGTTGGTTTACTCTGTAATCAACTGGTTTCAATCACAAACCCCAGGTAACATTTCAACTAGTTGCAATATAACTGGGAGCTGGAAGTGGGACATGCCGTGAAGGTGCTAATTCTCTTTCCCTTGCCAAATGGTTTCCCCTAGGTATCACATGACTGATTAAATAAACTGTACGCAAGCACATATATGTTCTTCCAGACTCTACTGGGGTTCTGAGCAACGGGAACACATGTCCCACTACTTGCACATACAATGCCTGTTTGCATGAATTAGGGTTGTAACATCCTGAAACTCTCCCAGTCTTTCCTTATCATGCTATTTAACCAAGTTTTGCCTCTAGCTCCCATGTGCACTGACCAAAGCACTGATTGTGCATCTTCCACTGCCTACTGTATACTCTAGAACAGGGATAGCTGACCTGATACTCCCCAAACACTGTAGAACTATAATGTACCTTAGTCCCATGCCTCACCACCATGGCCAGCAATCAGGTATGATGGGACTTGTAGTCCTGCAACATCTGGAGGGCACCATGTTGCCTACCCTGCTTCAGCTGAGTTAAAAAGGATGGAAATTGCAGCGATGGTGGGAACAGCTAGTGTGCTCATTCGGACTGTACTCTTCTGTGTTTATTAACACATTAAAGCAATGTCCGAAGAGGGCCATAGAATACCAGCATAATGAAGTGATTCCACATTACCAGTATATTTATCTAGACACAGCAGTTTAAGAGATGCATAAAATAAATATTTTTTTGCTGAACAGAGGTAGCCTGCACAGTAAGGAAAAGAACTGTAGTGATGCATCTTTCCACTAGAGATGCTGTAATATATTTAGTATAACAAAACAATGACTTTAAAAATGTCATGGATGCTCTAGCTTGGAATTCCTACACTAAGCAGGTGTTGGATTAGTAGATAGCCCGTAGCCCCCTCCAGTTCTATGGTTTTATGTCCCTTATTTGACCAGAAATAATTAGGGGTTGGAGGAGAGGAAATACTCTCTTCATGTCTTGGCAGAAAAGGAAGATGGTACAATGGTGACTTCCTCAGGAGGCAGGAACATTTCTGCAGCTCCTACCTCCTTTCATTGTGTCCTGATGTTAGGGAATTATTTTCAGTGGGCCAAATACTAACGAACTGAAGAAACAGTGGCAGTATTTATACCTGACAATGGAAAGAGAGAGAGAGAGAGAGAGAGAGAGAGAGAGAGAGAGACCGACCAGCAAGTAGATTAAAAATATGCTATTCACTAAACAAAACATAAGGGAAATTGCTGTAAAAACTGCCACCGACAGAAATAGAAGCGTATTTCCATAGTCCAGGATCCTACCTTCAAGTAGTTTCAAGGCTGACTACTGAGCTGCACAAACTAGAACTGCAAGATCTCCAACACTGAAGGTCAAGTTTGCTTCTATTATTTCTAAGGGACCTGCTCTTGATGAGACATGCAGTGCCATCTAATTGCAAGTTGTCAACAAGATAGCAGTGTACCACAAGTTTATCAAACACAGCAAGCTACCATACTTGCATCTGGTGAATGCTATGCTGAAAAGTGGAATATATTTCTGAAAAATCTATTGAGATTTATGGCCTCTGTAATACATAGGGCAGTTTGTAATTGCTGAATTTCATGAATATATATTCAGTATATAAAGAATGGGTTTTGATGCATTTTGGACATGTACATAATCATTGTGATTATGCCTTTCATGGTAGCCATATTGATACAAATTCCACCTGGTTGTAGCAGAGGGAGAGATGGGAAATGAGGCCCACTCAATTAGCTTTCCTGAGAGTGTGGCTCCAACCAGGTGCTTCCCTCCATCAACTGTTACCTGGTAGCAGCCCTCTAGCTTGGCTGCAGCTGAGAGAGAGATGGGGTAGCAAACTACTCCTTTAGATGTGATGAGAGAATAGGTCCATTTGGTTCCTCTTCTCCATGTTTTGATTCAAGCTGGTCATTATAAGAACTTCATAACATTAAGAAGTATCATCTGCATCTGCCTATTTTCCTCCACTGTTCCTACTTTTTATGTTGTGTCTTTTACATTACAGGCCTCCTGACAGGGGTTGACTTGTTCATTACTGCTCTCAGTTGTTCTGGGCACTTTTTAAGCTGAAGAGAGGTGTAAAATGCTGTCTAAACGTAAGACATTATTGGTACCTACCCTTGAATGTGTTCTGCCTGTAAGTGGAACAATGGTCCCCTACACTCTCAGAGGGGATGATTAGGGACTGGGAGACATAAATGATCCATATACAACTGTTGTGATTTGGGATTCAAACCTTCAACAGATGCTATATCGCATTCTACTCACATCCCTTAATATCAGGAGCCATCATGGCATTCTGTGATCTCTTCGTCCCATTTTAACATTTATACTGGCTATGAAAGCTTTAGGCTGTCATGAATTGAATGTTGCCTATAAGAGGCTCTTTAACATTCCTGAACAGTAGTAGGGTTTCTGTATGTAATTTATTTTGATAATTTTATCCTATATCCCTTTTCAGCAAGTGTCCATATCACATGGTGAATGTTTCTTATTTCTCAGCAATACAGATATATAGAGCAGATACTGAAGCTTCAGAGATACATTTATTTTTGAACAGTTGATCTGGGAATAGTGTCATTGAGCCAGAGCAAGTACCAGTTAATCTGGGGTCTCAGAAAGGTTCTCCTCTATTGACACAACAATGTGAGCAGAGCAAGCATGTCAAAATATGTGACCAGTGTAGAAGAAAAGTCATCATGAAACAGTAGCCTTATTTAGCACATCTCTATTCTGCTATACTATGTGAGGGAGGAAATCCTTGTCATTTTGAATGATAGTTTTGAAAACACCCATCTGTTTTAATTGACAGTGGAGCCAAACAAGGACAATGTCAACATCTAGTTGATATTACTAACTTTACATATTGCCTAGTACATAAAATTGAGCTTATGCCTTATGTCAAGCGAGACACTGGTCCATCTAACTCAGTATGGTCCACATGGACTAGCAACAGCACTTTGGGGTTTTAGACACAGCCCTTTCTCAGTACTTCTGGAGATGTCAGGGACTGAAACTGGGAGTTTTTGCATGCACACCATGTGATCTGTCAGTGAGCTATATTGCTTCTTCACTTAAGACTGAATGTTAAATTAAATTAAAAGCAAAATAGCAAAGAAACTCTAAAGTGCTGTTGCCAGTCAACATGGACAATATTGAGGTAGAGAGAAGAGTGGTTTCACTAGGCATAAGGTAGCTTCCTATGTTCATGGTTCAGAACGCAAATGGGAACAACCAGCTATCTGACAAGAGCTACATGATCTGGATTTGATTGTATTGAAAGTGCCTTAGACTAAGTCAACCTGTTGGTACTCCTAGCTCCTACACTGGTAACATTTTTAGGGTTTAAGGTGGATTTTCTAGGGTCCCCCTCCCCATATATGCTAAGGATTGAACCGGAAAAACATATGCCACTGCTTATGTATGTGAATATTCAAATCTTTAGCTATTTCATAAACTTCTAAGCCTTAATTTCATCTGTCATTAAATAGCATTTTGATTTTGTCTTCTGATGAGTTCTTATGCTCTTGAATCCATGGAACAAGCCTTTGTGCAGAATATCTAATTTTCTTTCTATTTCCAATAGTCTTTAGGGCTTCTTTTCCTCTGACTTTCATAATGATAACAGACACAGAAATAACACAGTTGTTCTATTTTCCTAGGAACATAGAGCCTACAATTAAAGCCGATAGTCTGCAAAGAATTCTTAGATGTGGTGCCATGCTAAATAGGATTGAAAATAAAATGTGGCATTTCTGTGTCATTTAGGAGTTGATTAAAGAAGTCAGAGCTATGTCTACAGTTGGGAAATCTGAAGGGCAAATTTCAAAACCATCATCAGGAGGATAAACTAGACCTGCATAATTTAATACACGGCAGAACCTTCACTCTTGCCCAGCTCAGCTGTGAGAATGCACATCATTTTGGGTGAAATATTTGGCATAAAAATGACCCAATATAATAATAAAACAAGGCCTTCTGTAGATACAATAAAATGACCTCCTTGACCCATACCATAATATGCACCCAGGGCACTTCCATTCCAGCTGTAACTTCTCCTGGCACATTGAATACAACTAAGAGAGTCCCCCAAGGTTTCAGGGACTGTTTTGGGATGTTCAGACACATACAGTATTAAAAGGTGACATTGGTGCATCACTTTAGATGTCATCCTATTGGTATACAAAGCAACATGGAGAAAAAAATGATAACCAGGTGGTGGAAAGTCAGTGGCCAGCACTGCATTCATTTATGTATAATAAATTTAAGTCAACTTGTTTATATACTGCATTTCCTCCAAATAAACTATGTGTTCAAAGCAGTTCACAAAAATAAGCAGTCTGCTGTACAGTACATGCCAATGTGCCTACATATTCCAGGGTGGGATAAAACATAACAAAGCAAAGGATATAAACACCTGGCCTTTTCAGCAACCTACCTAAGACTTACCAAGGGTATGCAAAAAGTGTATGTGTGGCATTACATCTTTCATTTTTGTTGTTGAAAAACATAATTCTTACCTTTAAAAAAACACATTTGTGTCAAATTTTATTTAGATAGTATTTGTTAGGTTAACCATATTTGTTCTTTCCACTTTCAATTCTTTCTTTAACACCCCCCCCCCCCCAATCACCTACCAAGCTGCTATCTTGCAGTTAACCAAATTCACATAGCATGATGTTGGCCACTGAGACCTCCATGTTGGCCAAATTTGTATTCTGATAATATAATCATATTTACCCAATGCTGCTAGAGCAGTTGTAGTGAACCTTGGCACTCCAGATGTTTGGGAACTACAACTCCCATCATCCCTAGCTAACAGGACCAGTAGTCAGAGATGATGGGAGTTGTAGTTCCAAAACATCTGGAGTACCAAGGTTCGCCACCACTGTGCTAGAGGGATGGTAGCTGGAGTGTGTGCATTGTTGCATTGACAATGGTGTACGTACTCTTCATCTTCCATCACTGCACTTTTATAGCCATTTGATTGCAGCCACTGTCTTCCAAATATTTGGTGGTGCTTAAATAATTTCAAAACAACCTGGAATATCACTTGTGCTCCATCCATTTCACCTGTAGTCATCTAACACAGTTCTATTTTAATATATGTCAAAACTGATTAAATCAATTCAGCAAGTTGATTTAGTTAGCAGAACAATACTGCTTAAAGGATCTATTATCTACTGAAAATGGCAATATGCTTTCTGGATATTAAAGCCCAATAATGTTAAAGCTTCACTAAACATAGACTTACCAAATATATGTAATTATTGTAAAGACAGAATGTTAATTAAAAGCCTCTCTGGTCTGCTCTGAAGACCAAATGTGAAATAGATAATTAAAGCATGCAATGATGAGAATAAATGTAGATTTTATTTCAGTGGAGCCTTCAAGCCACTTAAGACATCTGGAACAATTTTCACAAGTCTTTTGCATTTGTCAAGGAACTATGTGAGGAATTTTCAGAAACATTACAGAGATCTATAACACACACTGTAGGGAATGCTTTTACATTAAAATGAATGCATTTAAAAATTCTAGCAGTCATTAAAATAAGTATCCTTCCTTTTTCATATTTCTATGCTCAGTGTAGTGACATGTACAGTTAATGATACCAGCTTCACAAAAGATCTGTTGATGGGATAGGTACTCATATTTTGCAGGAAAGGTCTGCTGCATTTAAAGCCTTTCATTTTCATATTAACATTGATGAAAAGCACAATTAAATCAAAATATATTTTACATGACAGATTTCCTGTGAATTTCTAATTCTAACTGATGGCAATGTTTTTATACAACTGCAAGGTATCATATTGGTTGGTAGTGGGGAGTGCAAATTGCATGAATCTTTTGCAATAAGAAGTATATGAGCAGCATAAATTTGGTCACCTTAGGGACACCTTTATTTCTGAAGTGGGTGACAAAATGTGAAGCTTTCCATATATACATGGGATTAATGTAACAGTGCATAAATGCAGCAGATGAAGAAGCCAGAATTATTAGAATAGTAGTCTCCTAATAACTCCCAGCACCCTTGATAAATTACAGCTCCCAGGATTCTTTGAGAGAAGGCATAACTGATTAAGAAGACATGGCTCTTTAAAGCAGTGTAATGCTGCTTTAAATGTAAAGTGCAGCTGGGGCCTCAGAGGGAAGGAGGATGTAAAAACAGAATTAGTTGGCTCTAACTGTCATTAGAAGCTACCAACATGAGTTTGACCAAACTGCAGGAGGCAGTGGAAGACAGTGCCTGGCGTGCTTTGGTCCATGGGGTCACGAACAGTGGCGTAGCGTGGGTTGTCAGCACCAGGGGCAAGGCAAGTAATTTGCGCCCCCTAACCCGTGGATTTGTGCCCCCTAACCCTATCCCTAACCCTAACCCCCAGATGTTGCGGCCGGTGCGGCCGGCCCCCCCTTCACCCCCCACGCTACGCCACTGGTCACGAAGAGTCAGACACAACTAAACAACAACAACTGTCATTGGCTCTGGCACTACAATTGGTCTCTCTGTCACCTGCTCTGCCAGTCCCAATGGGCTGCAGCCAGCACTCTTCTGAAGTAAGAGGTTTCAAGCTGAAACAGTCTGTTTTACTCCTCCTACCTTCCTCAACTATACCAAGCAAAAAAAACCCCCAACCATTCATTATTATTCTCACATTTCTTAAATGCAGAAACTCTATATTGTAGATGAGATATCCATGATATCACACCAGACTTTTATACCTTTCAGAAATGTAATACCTAATATCTCTCCTTCATCAGGCATGCTCTCATTATAAAGGGCAAAGGAGCAGCACTACAAGATGGCTTATCTCCAGGCCAAAATGGAGAATGATTGAAATTTTATTTCATTTCCCACTTTGTTATCTTTGTCATATGCAAATGAATTCTGTGTCACATGGGAACCCAGTTACCGTGGCACTTTAGGACATATCAGATGAGGATATATATCATATGACAATGACAAATTTCTACATACTTTGTTCCTTCTTTTATAACTTATCCCCCACTAAGAGGCTTCCACTTTTAGATATCAATTAACAGATGTGAAACTCAGACAAAAATGTTGTGTGAAATAAAAAAGGCTGCCAACTAATCCTGAAATGAGGGTGACTTTTTTTTTAATGCCTGCCTTTTAGACTACCTGTTCCCAGGAGGATAATAAAGCAGTTAAAAGCCAGCACAGTGGAATGGCTACTCACATTAAACTATGTAGAAAAGGTCAAAGCAATACAGCACATCAATATAATTCACAGTTCATTCATGACATAAAAATCCAAATACCCCATTCTTTAGGAAAAGAGTATAAAAATGAAGACAAGGTTGCAGAACATTAGTTCTGCCATGTTAATATTTGTGCAGAAAAAAGCTTCATCATATAACAAAAGCTATGCATTCTAACACTTGCCAGATGTGTGGTTACGTATCTAGACTTTGGTTTTTCAATGCTAAAGTGATGCCAAAAGACAATGGACAAGTTTTCAGATTGATGACAATGATATTTCAATATGTAAAGCAAAACTGGAGAACCATTTGCAGCCTGAAGGACACATTTCCTCATGGGGAAATCTTGTTGGCTGCATGGCAGTGGTGAGTGGTACTAGAGACAAAAGTGGGCAGGGATATGGGTGTGACTTTTACCTTTGTACAGTGGGCTACATTCTGGCCATGCAAAACTGGATATTCCCTCGCTCCCTCCCATCAATGAAGCATTCCAACAGCACAAAAGGACTCAAGGGGGTTGCAAAGTTTGGGGCATGGCCTAGAGAGCGGGTGTGGCATTCAGAAGGTCTTGACCAGATAGAGAGGATTTATCTGTTAGATCAGAACTCTTCTGTGGCTGGAGCAGTCGTTCCTTCCATGGAAGGCAAAGTCCTAGCCCAACCTACCAAATGTCCAATTTAGACAAAAATGTAAACAAAAATGGAACATATTTCTAAGCTGTTACATTATTTGTTTTTAAATTATAATACAGCTGCAACTAGTCAAGGGCATGAATAATACTTTCTTACAAGGCATGGTATATTCTACGCTGCTACCAACAACTGCATAGTTCACATATAGAATATTACACTATGCATGTGACAAATAGATTATTTCAAGCTGTGTGTTCATTTTGGTAAGACCAAGTGTAATATTTACAGTTTACGATAGCCATTATTCCTGAAGTGATAAGTTACCATGAAAGAGATAATAACTGCCATATAATTGTCTTCTGGGCACTTAGGACAATAATATTGGTGCCATAATGACTGGTTGTGCTATGTATATAACGGACTTTATGGGAATTACAGATACAGAGAACGGCATGCAATTATTAAGTTAATAACGTAAAATCTGTGGCCACTTAACATTATATGTAGATCTCATTGGGCTTAATAACTGAGAAGGTGGGAGAGTCTGGTACCTGGAAGAGCAAATGCATTTCTTGTTCTTTTTACTCTGCAGAAAAAAGACCCTGTGTTAAAGTTTATCCCTATGTTTCTAAATCCACCTGTTTGTTGATAAATTGCTAAGGTTTCCCAGAAAACAATTGTGTTGGGAAGGCGAAGTCAGACACAGCGTAGATGAGTGTTCCTTTCCCCCACAATTCAAAGCTAAACTAGATGGTACAATAGCTATGTACCTATGTCCTTATATGCAGGATTTGGTTTTTTGCTTTACAAAAAGTGCCAGTGCAGTGACACCAATCCAGATCAGGGCCCTGACCTAGGGAATATGGGGCTTTAATGCTTTGCTTCATCCCACCCATGGTCTCAGTCTTGATCACCTGCCCCTGCTCAGCACAACACATTTCAAAAGGAGGTTTCATTCAAATACACATTTCAACGCATAATGGGGCAATCTGGATGGAGACTGCAAAGGGTGAGAATACCTTAAACTGCATGCTAAGGTCCCATTCCTGGCCAGGGGCCCTGCATTGGCAATTTGTGTAAAAAAAAGAAACATGCATTTAAGAGCATAGATACCCAGTTAATATTTCATCTAGTTTGGTTCTACAAAAGTGACAGATAGTGGAATAACTTCCAGGTTGCTGCGAATTCAAGTAACTGTTCTTTATCACCATCAAATCCTTGCTTGCCATGGAAGATGGCTGGAGGCTATCAGAGCCCACACAAGTGATAAAATCAAAACAAGCTTTTGTTGTGCAAATTCTGCAACTGTTATTTGATTGTACTGATTCTTGCACTTACAGTACAGAGCTGAAACAAATCAGAGATCCATGATGAATCATTGGGTGGGGGAAGAGAAAGAAAATGGGTAACATCCCTCTCCAATAGTGAATGGCTTTCTGCACATCAATGCCTGTACTTCAGCAGTTTAGCACCATGCACAGCTCCTTGGAGGAGGCTGCAATACACACCTGTGCACAAACAAATCTCAGGGTCCAGTAATAAAGAAATCCAGTCTCCAACTGACCACCCCTGGCCTCATACAAGGGCAGGAAAGGGCCACCTCTTTCCAGTTCACCCCTTGTTCTCCAGCACTTGGTGTGAAGTCATTTGGACATTGACTCCCCCCCCCCCCTCATATTGACACAAGTGCAATGGTACTCCCAGGCAGCCCACAAAGCACCCCTGGTTTCAGTCTGGATCAGCAACTGCTGAGTGGCACGATTCATTTCAATAGGAGCTTTCAGTGAAATACAAGTTGCAAGTATCACCTGAGCAATGGAGCTGTGGCTGGCCAATGCAATTTTTGTGCTGTGATTGGCCAATGCATTTTTGGTTGCAAGTTCCACTGCTAGCTGCCTTTGCTGTCCACTTCCATTTTGGATGGCTTATTACATCCACCAACCTCCCTCTTGCAGTCTAGCCTTCCACGGTGCCACAGGTAGGCTTACTGTCATACAGGGTCTCAAGCCTATATACTCCTCATATCTTAAATCATCCTTGGAGGAGTGATTGATTAGAATTCAAGAAGGCAGCTTTCCTCCTGTCCTTATAATCATTCTCCCCAGGCATTTCAAGTGATCAGAATCCTTAAAATCCATCTGTTCAGGCTGGGTAGGTGGGAAAAAAGACTTTGGAAATGTGCACCTCACTGAGCCCTCGGGGACTTCAGTAACTGTGGCAATCCCTCAGCCTTTTTTTTTTTTTTAAAAAAAGGTCTGCATACCAGAGAGCAAAGTGTATTCTTGAAGTTCACCATTACAACAATACAGGAGAAACCTGGAGTTACTTACAGGACTGGTTATGAAAAAGAAAGCACTAACCATTTAATCTAAGTATGTGCTGTATTGCCTATAAGTAAGGCCCTACAGGACATGATGAACATCTGTGAATGGTTCAGATTGCAGGCAGCAGGGCTAGCACTGCCATGAGCCTTGCTGAGGCAGCTTCTTCAAGCCACATTCTACAGATTGCTGGGAGGGGCTTCATTTCAGCCAATACTTATTATGACGGCACCCTAAAAGCCATTTTTCAGCATCAGGCTTCAGCTACAAAATAATAAGATAAACTACCTAGGAAAATGTGTCTTTTCCTATTATTATTATTATTATTATTATTATTATTATTAATTTATTAATCACCTTCTAAACCACTGTCTCAAGACAATCTGCATATTACATAAAGACCGTTAAAAGAAGACAAACACAATTCACTCAAGGTAAAGTCCCATTTATCCAGCTGGGGATGCCTCTTGGCTTTCCTTGCTGCTGAATAGCCACAACCAACCACAGAAAACACTATGACCACTTGAAATAAGTAGGGATTGTCTCCAGTTTAAAGATATGTTGCAGCCAACTTAATCGTCCTCAAGAGTAGACCCATTGAAATAATGTTACTGATTTCCTTTTACCAGTAGCAATTCACTGGGGGGGAGGGAGTGGCTTGACTGCTGTAGGATATAGGAATAGGATACATTGTACATTCATATTGCTTGGTTGCAGCAAAGAGTGGCATTTAATGTACACTCAGTTAAATCAGTGCAGATAAGTCAATAATCAAGAGTTCAATCATCACTACTGAGCACCACCATGCTAAAACTGTTATGTGCAAGGAAATCAAGAATCAATGTTGCCCGTAGCCACAATTCTGAACCTTCATGCATATCGCTTGCAATATAATTTCAGTAGTTTATGCCAGCAAAGGGTTTTGGAAAAACTGCTAGTACACAATGAGGTATTGATTTTGACACCTAGTTCAACTGTTTATCAGTTCTCCAAGTTCTAATACATACTTTGAAAAAGACAGCTGACAAGTTGACTATGGGCAAGTTCAATGCTCAGTCCGCTTGTTGTAAATTCTGCCACAATCCCTAGGATGGTGTGAATATCTTTCTCCATGGAGAGAAAAGGAGTTTATGTTTTGAGATGAAAACTATCAGAGGAGAATGGTAAGTTGCCCTCCATTTCTCTGCTCAAATCCACTGCTTTTGGTTAAGCAAAACCAGGGATAAGATTTACAGTATGTGACTATGTGTCAGGATTAGTTTAGGACTCAATTGCACTGAAGCACAGGTTTAGAAAGAAAAGGAATGAAGGCTGCAGCTTGGAACTGTTAAAGTCACCTTCTTCAACTAATCCAATGCATGTTCCTTGAGAGTTGTTCATCCAAGACATATAATGACACTGCATTTTCTTCGACAGGAAAGGAATGGCAGCACAAGGTGACAGAAATATGACGGGAAGTCACACTGACCCTCTTTGTGCCAAGCAAAAGCTAATTAGCTGATACTCACAGAATGTGGAGAGAAATTGGCCACGCTGACTGAGGCTGATGGGAGTTGGAGTTTAACAACACCTGCAGGCCCACATGTAATAATGTTACATGTATAGAATAAATATTCTTCTCCGTCTGTTTAGGTCTTCATAAGGGGAAGATCTCTTTCACACAGGACATTTTCATCTGAAAGCACTTTTAGCACTCTTTCTTCCTTGGGGGGTTAGTTCTAATTCTATCAATGTTTAGTTATATTTTATTGATTGTCCCCCACTCCAGGCTTTAAGCAGCTCTTATTTTTATCTGTAAGCTGCTTTGAGTACCTATCAGGGAAAAGGTGGGGTATGTATGTATGTATGTATGTATGTACGTACGTACATACGTACGTATGTACGTATAAATCAATCCAATCCTTGCTCATTCTGATGGTGTCAGCTCTCAGGGGAGAAACAGAAGGTGCCAGAGCAAATGAAATGTTAAAGAAAAAGATTGCAGATGCAGGTACACTGTGCAATGGCAGCAGAAGATCCACCAATGCTTTCTGGAAATATTCTCATCTTCTCTATATTACAGAATTCAGCAAAGGCGACATAAGAATTAGATCTTAGTCTCTACTCACCTTAAGACTACATAAATGTTCTTCTCTCTACTATTTATTCTCCCCCTCAGTTTGCAAATGCAGAGCAATTTAGAGATTGGCTTTGCATCAGCTGTAACAGTGCACATCTCCAGTAACGAAACGCTGACATTGCTTTGATACCCATTTGAAAAGCATTGCCTTCCTCATTTTTGAAACACTAAGTAATTAATATATAGCACTTGCACAATTTCACCAAGTCATTTCACCCAGCAGTGCTCTTTCAAATATTTAAAACTCTCTTGATGTAATATATCAACGTTCTAAGATAAAAAATAAGGGAAAGAACCTCATACTATTCCATATCTCAAATTTTAAAATGAAATAGGAGTGGGGAAGGAACAGTTACAGCACAAGTCCTTAGAGAGATATCTCAGCGAGCTGTCTTTTCTTTTCTTTTTCTTTTCCCCCCCAGAGGAGAATTTTTAAACTTCAAAGAAGTGGCCTCTCATACATTTCCTTGGGTGATGACCTTTTGTCTTAAGCTGCTAAATCCCAGGATGCTGTTGGTCAAATAATGGCAACAGAACTATTTCAACACTGATAGATCCTTTGCAGTAATTTAAGGTCCATCTGAAATCAAAGAAATTCTCTCTCTCTCTCTCTCTCTTGCACAAAAATGATTTTACTGTACTGATGCCGCTGTGACAATCTGGGTTATTTGAAGAAACCATTTTCCAGTTATTGTATTGGACGTCAGTAATTACTTTTTCAATAAAGCAACTATAAACTGTTAAGAGAAAAGTGGGAAAGCAAAATAAATTAGCATAATGGCCTATCCTCAATTAAACAAACATAGTAAGAAAATAATGATTTAAGATAATTTAAGGAATGAGATTCTACAAAGGGTGTCCTTTAAACTACCCTAAAATCTATTTTTTAAAAAGAAGCTTTAGATGCATGTATGCAGCACTGGTGAAACAGACAGGCATATTTTTGTTGTCATATTTTGGAAAATATTATTCTTCATTACTCTTCCCTCCCCAGCCTTTTTTTTTTTTGAACAAATTTCACAGCAAGAATTGTGCAACTCTGCTTGTTCTGTCACTTGTGAGCCAAGTCACAAGGAATGGGAAAGAACAACAGGAAAAACCCAGAATTATAACATCCATAATATATTATTTTCTCTTAGGGGAAACAAGCTAATATCACATCCCTTCACATTAGCATTTAATTGTCACTAATGTATTATGAATTGTTGAAATCCTTCTGCTATACTGCATTAGGGTAAATGAAAGAGAAAGTGATGCAACTGCATATTCTTAATGTCACGTAACATACCGGTAGGTGTTATAACACAATTCAGTGGGAGGAGCTTCTCTTACAACATTAATTAAAAGTATACGCCTGTGCTGTATGCTTTTCACTATATGCATCGTGGTACAAAATTGCTTTCATATTATGACTAAAACATGCCTGATTTAATAATGCTAAATTCAACACAGGATAGAAAGGCTTACATTATCCAATGATTCTAGCTTCAAGAAGTGTGTGAAACTGGGTGGCTGCACCAACGGTATTATTTGAGGCAACAAAGCCATGTTCCATGTTTAATCAAAAGCCACACTGTCTGGAATTCCTCCAGACATAAAATGAGGCATCTTCGGCTGCTACTCTGCTCCTTGAAAAGCTTTTGAACACACTCATTTCTTCCATCAGAATATTGCACAGTGAATTGTCACGCAGGTCCAGTCATGCCAATGGAGTTGTGGTAACAGCATTAGAGATGAACATAAGTCTGAGTTACATCAGACCACCACCTGTCCCCAGGAGCAGATAGCTGTTAGTGCTCTAAACAGATGAGATCAAAGAAATCTGCACTGATGAGCATGTGGTAGGGCAGAACATGTAGGTTTAGGTAAGGTCTGACTAGGATTTTTCTTTGATTCAAGTCTTTCAACCTATTTATAAACAGGTACCGATGCAGGAAGAGCCTGAAATTGGTGTCTATTGCATAGAGCAAAAGGAAGCACCGGGAGCAGGAAGGGAAGAAGGTGCCATCTTCTCAAATCCCCATTCAATAGCTCTGGCATGCACTTGGCACAGACTGTGTGTGTGTGTGTGTGTGTGTGAATTTATAAAAATACAAAATACAGAACTGAATAAAAGAAAAAAGTTAAAGAAATAGAAAAAAGAAAAATAGATACATTACATCAATCCATAATACTCCATCGAATTCCCATCCATCCTTCCATGGCTCCACAAAGTTTCCCATTCCTGCTGCATATTCTATTTTTTTCTAACTATTCAAACATTCAAATTCTACTCATAAACTGTAACTGCTGAGTTTACTCCAAACTGACATTTTTACAATGGTTTTTTAGGTAGTCTACAAATGGCTTCCATTCATCTTTAAAACTTTTATCCTCTTTGCTCTCTAATTTTGCTGGTTAAGCTTGCTAATTCTGCGTATTCCATTAATTTCATCTGCCACTCTTCCTTTGTAGGTACTATCTCCTCTCTGCATCTTTGTGCATATAGATTGTAAATTCTGCGGCACTTTACATTATCCTATCCTATTTTATATACAAGCAGTGAACTCACTCTTCTTATGTAGCAAAAGTGGGACCATCCATACACAAGAGTGACCAAATAAATCACAGTAGGATAGCAAAATATTCAGGGGAAAACAGCCCAGTGAGGAATGAGGATGTTCAGTGAGCATGGAATGCTGAGTTCCTATTACGGAGCAGGTGTGTGAAAAAATAGGAGCAGAAAGGGATGAAAAATCCTGGAGGAGGGCATCCACGGGCTGCATGTCCAATGCAACATTTGGTGGCAGGTACCACCTGTTCCGTTCTATTAATTTTATATTGTTAAACAACAGTGGCAGCTTTTAGCAGCATTTGGTCATAGTCTTGAAAAAACTGTTGTGGCTTAAGGCAAATTGTGTGTCTCATTCAGATCAACTTTTTTGACATGTGCAATATGGGTGGACCTATTACTTTTTCCCTCCATGTAGCTACTCTTTCAATAACTAGATCTCCTCCCTCACCCCAGAATAGCTTCTTCAGTCAATGGAATATGACAGTGAAATAAATGTGTTAATGATTCCTGATGGCATTACCTTCTTGTATGTGTTGTGTAGTTGAATATTTAATACACTGGCATACTAAGAATAGCGTGACATTTTATGATAATCATTTTGCTGAAATGTTGCTCAATATTTAAATACCGTTTCTTGAAGTGAGACTGGCAAATAAGTGTGTTGCCAGTTCCCAAGGGAATGTGAGACAAATTGATTCTGACTTTAGGGGGAAGATTTGAGCTGAGCACAATTTGCGTAATTAAACCGACCTTCTAGTTTCTCACTGGAGAAACACAATAAAGTCTGGAACAACTCTGCAGACCAAACTTTGTAATTCATCAAATTGTGCCTGCTTTGAAATATGCACTGTTAGTTGAAATTTCACTGATTCACATACAATATGAAATATAATGGAGTTTCTTTCTTCTCCTTTTTTGAGTTTCTTTCTTCTCCTTGCACCTTAATAATGAAAGAATGTGCATATCCCTAATAATGCTGTTGTAGTCCGATTCCTATCAGCCACAACCAGCACAGCCAATGGTCAGGAATGATGAATGTTGTAGTCCAACAACAACAACAACAACAACAACAACTGGAGAGCAGTATGTTGGCTACCCATGATTTGGGGAAATGGTGCTATTGTTGTTGCTGTTTTGCAGGTTATTACTTAGAGCAGCATTCCCTAATCCTGCAGACGGATTGACTACAACACCCATCATCACTGATCATTGCCTATGCTTGCTGGTGCTAAAGAGGGTGGAAATTGGTTGGGGAAGGCTGATTTAGACTTTTAACCTGCAGCTATTAACAACTGATTTAAAACTATTTTTTTGCAAATTAGGGTTGACGTACATTATAAGTAATCAGTATGACTATTATTGTACTTGCTTTTTTATATATTAAAGCAACTGAAGTGACTGTCCACTCATCTGTTGTAGTTCTGAATGCTCTGCTGAAACTGTTGACCCCAAAGCAAGGCGTGTGAGCCACTATGCCTCTCTTTCCAGATCAGACACCACAGGACTGGCAAACAATATGTAACAATACGTCACAGCAAGATATAACATTGTTTTCTATGTGTCATAATCACAAGAGCAAAATCACATTTTCATGCCTTTGGAAATGGGCACATGACAACCTTGCTATAGTTTTTATTTCTCAAAGCATTTCAGTGGATCATATTGCAAGATAATTTGGTTGGTGCCAAGGAAGGGTTTTGACATGCATATGGCAGCCAAGACCCTGCTATCATTATGTACAGCTGAAGACAATTTCCACACAGAACACTGTTGTTACCCAAAGGTCTCCAAGCATCACAACACATTAAAAATGTACATACGTACTGGGAATCCAGAGAGGCATATTACTCTAACTTATGTGCTAATCCTATGGATCAGCATTAGATGCTATGGGGCAACCAGTAGTTCATGACACAGCAGCTGAAGTGGCATCTTGTAACTGGAAGGTTATCCACTTTTCTTTTCTTTTTTTTCCTTGAATTTTTTTCTATTTTCAATGCAGAATCATAACAAAAATTACAAACATTGAATCCAAAATAATACTATACAAACAAAAAAACCCGGAACATACAAAAAAAAAAAACAGAAAAGAAAAGGGGGGAAAAAACAAAGGAAACAAAACAAAACTAAACAAAAACGAAAAAGCACACATCTACAGAAAAAAACCATATCATTACATACATAAACACAAATTGACTTCCTTCCTTTGTTCTAAGACCTCAAAAAATTTACTCTTACTGTATTGTTGTGTCTAATTAGATTACTTCCACCTTTGTACTTTTTTTTTACACCATTTTTCTTTTTCTTTAACCCTGTAAAGCATCATTCATTACATACCAATATACTTACTCCAGAACAATGTTTTTTCATATACTCTTTAGCACAACCCCATTCTTTTAATAATTTCTGGTCCGATTGTCCCCTTATGTAAGCTGTGAGTCTTGCCAGATTTATGAATTCACAAAATTTAATTTGCCAATCTTTCACTGATGGAATTTTTCTGCCTTTCCAGTTTTTAGCTATAAGCATCCTGGCAGCTGTTGTTGCATAAAGGAATACTTTCCTTTGATTTTCGGGGATATCATTTGTAATTAAACCTAAAAGGAATGCCTCCAGTTTTTTACTGAAAGATATTTTAAACATCTTTTTGAGGTCTTCATAGATTTCATTCCAGAATTGTTTAATAGGTCGGCATTCCCACCACATGTGAAACATTGTTCCTATTTCTTTTTTACATCTCCAACAGGTATTCGATTTTAATTTGTAAATTTTAGCCAATTTTACCGGAGTTAAGTACCATTGGTACACCATTTTCATAAATTTTTCTCTTATTGTATAACATGCCGTGAATTTAATATCATATTTCCATAATTTCTCCCATTGGTCCAGCTGAATTACATATCCTATATCTCATGCCCATTTAATCATAACTTCTTTTACTTCTTCATCCTTTAATTCCCATTCTAATAATAAATTATACATTTTGGATATATATTTTTTTGAGTTTTGTAATAATACTTTTTGTAATTTTGATTCTTCTTTTTCAAATCCTATTACTTTATCCTAGTTGAATATTTGTGCAATTTGGTGATATTGTAACCATGTGGTACAGTATTGGGTCACCTTATCGTATGGTCTTAGTTTTAATTGGCCCTGTTCTTCCTTTAGGAGCTGCTGGTATGTTGCCATTCTGGAAGGTTATCCACTTTTCATAGCCTCCTATGTTAAAGAAAAGAGTGGTGCTCATTTCTTCCGGTGTTCCTTGCTCTGAAGGAATAGTGATATTTATTCATGATCAATATGGAAGGGTGTGTGGGCCCATCAACCTCTCCCTCTCACTTACATGCTTTTCTCCTTGGTATGGTTCGGTCACACTAGGCAAGGGGAATGCAAAATTCCTTCAGATTTGCAGAATTGGAAGACACTGAAGTGAGGCCTTCTGTTAGCAGCAAGCCTCTATTCTTAATGTCCCAACACTTTAATAAGCTTTGAATCAGACTTGAAAGAGTAGGAGTACTATGTAATTATTATTACTGAAAATATCCCATACAGTCCTAATGATCAGGCCTGGCTTGAGTTATCTTCTACCAACTGGAACAAATTAGTTTGATTTACTGTATGCTCTACCGAAAAGGGACGGTTTGAACACTTAAACTGTTCTGGTTGGAAGATGATATACATTTCTTAAGTGAAACATTGCAGGAACACACATTAAGGATTTAGCCAAATCCATTTTCCCCTAGATGATAGCATACTATATAGCTAGTGTTCCATGCTACATTTTATAAATGGTAGAAAAGTCAATTAAATATTTATGGCTTCTTGGTTCACATTTATTGCTTATTACCAAATTCTAATATGAAGGATACCAAATTTAAAGGCTGAATTCCATCCATGTGTAGAGATTATACAAATCTTTATTCATTTCATTGTAGAACCATTTCTTATAGAAATAATCAAGTACATATAAAAATCATAGGCCTCTGTCTTCACTCCAATTCTTTTTTTTACTGCTGCTACTAAACATTGGTTTTGTGCCAACAGCAAGCTAGGTAATGTAATTACTAGTTAGAGATTTTGGGAATTGCCCATTTTGAATATGTTTAACACTACAGGTTCAAGAACATATGTGATATGGCTAATTGATGCAATTGATGTGTGCAGATGAGCTTTTTTGTCTTGGATGATGAAGGAAAGTAAAACAAAACTCAGCTGGGGTAGTCTGGGAAACCTTTGGGTTGTAGCCAATTAAGTAATTCTGCTGCTCCATATAACTCCCCCCCCCCCACTTACAAATATGCTTTGGTGATTCCCCCAACCCCAACATGTTTAAACTCTTTAAAACAGTTTCAGGATTTTGATACATTGGACTAAACCTCTCAGGATGAACTACAGAACATCATGGCTGATATGGAGAAATGGGAGGTGCTGCTCATTCCTGTGCAAACTTTTTGGAACCACATCCCATAGATCTCACTGTGTTCAGAAACAGTGAATTTGCTCCACTGCCACTTGTACCTGAAGGAGACTCTGAAAGAAATTTATCAAGGGAAGTGGGTAAAGAGGTCACCTGTGGTGCAGTCAGAAGCCACTTGAGAGTGGGCTGGGCCAATTTAGGGCTGCTCCAGCCCTTCACTGTTCCCTTTCTGTTCAGTGATACTCTCTCTGTACAGTGTGGTCTGCGGCTAGCTGGGGCCACAGAGAAATTGTTTGGGGAGAATTTTCCCTCTCCCTTTTTTTCACCTACTTCACATTGCAGGGTATTTGTTAGCTCATTTCATCGGTGAATCTCATCTGATTGACAATATTTCCATTGCTCAATTTGGTTTATCTGGTCTAATTGGCAATTGCTCACAGAACTGAGGAAAAATATATATGATTGGCATAAGTTATCATACCTTGATTTGGTTAACCTGGTTTGATTGGCATTGGCGTGCTTAATTAAATCACTCAATGTGGTCTCACTGGAATTAGTTGAATTTGATCAATTTCTTCTCATTGACATTTAGTGCGAGCAGATGAGCAAATTAAGATGTAATCCTATGCCCTCCGAGTCAATGAGGAATATTGGGTTTTGGGCAGTTAGCATTTATACTTGAAGGTTGGGGAGGGGGTTCTCCAGAGTGTTCCCAGGGATGAACAGGTACACATGGGTGAACACCTGGCTGCAGATTCATGGTGTACATGCTTAGCCCTCACACCCCAAGGTTCATCTAGCAAGAAGGTAGAAGTTCGTTCAATCAAATGAGTACAACAGCTGACATGCCCAGGGGATTATAAGAGGGGTGCTCCCCTTAATATGATGAATAGACAAACCTTCTCTCCCTTATTAACTGGCTTTCAATAAACATAACCACTGTGCCAATATGCTGGTTTTTGAGTCTTCTTTGGCAGTGAGAGTGCAACAGACACAAGGATTATAAAACCCATTTTGTGCAGGACTGCTAGTCTTTTACACATTTACCAAAAGCATAAACAGTTACATGCATTCTGAGAAATGAATATCAATTCACTGGGGCGGAGGGAGGAATCTAGGTAAATTCTGCGTTGAGATATTGGCATTCTGTATAACAATGGAAGGGTGTCATCACAAGCATTTCTAAAGTACTGTTCGGAAACAAAAGGTCAGTGTTAGCATATTGATGCTGGAAAGTCAAAGAGGAGCTGTCTGTCAGTTTTCAAAGATCAAGCTGATATGATCTGAGGATTCCCCCTCCCCCTTACTCTTTCAAATACATGGAAGCTATGATCCTAAGCATACATTATTTGGGACTTATTTATTCACTGGGAATTATCTGTATGCCAGACCCAATTCAAACATCCCTGTTGTGGTGTGTGCTGCCACCAGAAATGAAAGCTGTGATAAAATAGACTCCTAAAAGGTGCAGAACTGGCACGGGTACTTCACACATGATTCAGTGGACCAACCTAGAAGGGAAAATTATTTGAATAGTTTCACAATAGTGGCTGATTTTGGTGGACAGCAACAGTACAAAAAACATTGCAATTAGTTACTTGAAGCACTCTGTAACACTTTGAAGAGAAGCGAAGAAATATGAATGCGTCTCCACAGTTGTTCTTCACCTACTGTATAGTAATAATGTTCACGACTGGCAGCCAGCCTTATTTTTGAGCCCTCTAATGCACAGTTCAGGAACACATTGGGGACGGGAAAGAAAAAGGTTGTCATTTCCACCCTTCCTTCCTCTTAATCCTTTTCTATATCACATATGGTGTTTGTCATCTTTGCACCATCTGAAGCAGCCAGTTCCTTCCTATAAAGGCACTGTGGAGTCTTTGATATCCTGAAGCATTGATATCTGCTGGACCATTCTCAATTTTAAATCTAAAGAAACATAACATAAAGAAGCAAATGCAATTTTCCATTTAGCTGAATAGAACACTCTCCCTATTCCATTTGTCTCTGAGATCCTAAACATCCAATTCACAAAATACCAATCAACATTTATAAGCAAATATTATGAGTTTGGCTTTCCACAAAGCTCCAGATATTTCCTCTAACAACATAAGAAATGCCAAAGAACTCAAAGCTGACAGTTCATAAATAGACACCACGAGGAAGGGACCTTGTAGAATCAAACAACAGGTGTTTGGGGTTTGATTCCACAGATCATAAAAATAAGTAATGAGTCACAAAGCCTTTTCCATGAGAAAAAGTAGTAGTAGACAAGATGTAGTGAGGTGCTTATAGTTTCTCTGGCCACTTTGTGCCTACTATGTCTCACAGTCCTGAAAACCACTGCTTGGCAGAGTGTTCTGCTAAAACATGGATGGCTAATCTATGACCATCCTACACTGTTGAATTTCAACACAATGCCAATAAGTCAGGGATGTCCAGCAACATCTGGAGGGTTTATAATTTATTTGGCAGAGTGGTTATTATCTAAATCCTCATTGCTTTCTGCCACCTTCATCCCAATGCTAGACTTATTATTATTTATGAAATCTATATACTGTACCTTCCTTCATCAAGAGACTGGGGGGGGGGTTACAACATAGAACACACAACAACAACAACACATGGACACATCACTTTAAAAGGACATGGGTTGATTAACAGCCAAATGGAGTAATGTTCCCATCATATTCAGCAACTAAAATCCAATTCCAACAGAACAACCCCAGCCTTTGGGGTTATGGGCAAGAAGAAAGCCCATTAACACTGGGAGAGGCTTTGAGAGTTGGCTTTGTGACAAGCAAACATGCTGTAGCCAAATCTGAAACCCGCAAATACATAATATATGCAAAGTAGTTCAGTAGTATAATATGCAAACATCATTTGCTCCAATGTATTCATTCAGCGTTTTAATTTAAATCCACTCCTTGTGGCTATGGTCCGGTATGAATAGCTCAGCTGCCTTTGCGTTTCAAATCAAGTCATTTGTTATTATGATGATGGACTGTCCTAGGAGGTTTTTTGCCAGAAAATTGAGAGCAGCAACAGAGAAGCTAATGAGTAAAGCAATAAGGTACAGTTGGATCCCCTTCACTGCCATGTATCTCTCAGGAGGGAGCATCTTCTTGCTGAAAGTGACTGATGCCCACATTGGAATACAGCATATATCAAGCTGCTATCATTTCACAAGTGTTCATATTTATTTCAGATGTTATTATCATCTTATCTGACAAAACAATCTTTCTAAGGTATTCAGAATTGCCAGCCTTCACTCAGTTAACATAAATTTCATATGAAGCTAAAACTGTTTATGAAAGTTCAGTAGTTCAATATTCCACTGTTATTGCTTTTCCTTCAAAATATTCTAAATGAATTAGCTCTGGAAAATGGGATTGACTGGCCATAATCACAGTGCATTTTTGTAAGCAAAAGTGCACATTTTTACCTAGCTCTCACATTTGGGTAATTTACTATATTTGAATTGGTATAATAACTTTCCCCTGCAATCATATATTTTCATTTTATTTTGTAACCATTGAAGTAGCGCTAAATGCAATTATAATAGAGGGCTGAGGAACAACAAAGTTTCTCCATTTCCTAATGCAGAAGAGTGGAATGAAAATCCTGCCTGACAATTTGAAGGCAGACCCTTCATACCAGAAAAGGCAATAATCCTGGACAAACCATTCCATTAGGCTTTGTCCCTTAAGGCTGTTTAACTCATTACAGTAGATGTGAGAAAAGTAGTCTGCACTAGCTTGTACCCAGTAAATTTACTACTGCTGTTTGCATTTATATCTCACCTCTTTTTCCCAAGGATTTCGCAACTACCCTGTGAGGTAGGTTTGAGGAAGAGGCTCTGACTGACTCAAGGTGACCCAGTGAGCTTCATGGCTGAGTGGGGGATCTGAACCCTGGTCTCCCAGGTCCTAATCTGGGGTTCTAGCCACCACACCACGCTGGCTACAATGTGTGAGGTGGCTGTATGAAATTTCCATTGCATGTACATAATGGAAATACAGTACAAAAGGGGGGAAAGTTCAGTGTAGAGCACATCATCATCATCATTTGCTGTATGCATGCTTTGTGATGTGTAATGATCACATTGTGGTCCCAGGTTCATCATACCAGCTGCAGATCTGAGGGGAAATTGGCCAGCAAAATTTTAAAAAATCAGGCAGTGGGATAAGAGGCACTTCAAGACTTGTAGTACCTGACAAACTTTGGAGTTTATGGGATTTTACGAATGGGTACATTTCTTTGTTTAAACACACACAATATATATTCACCAAACACACACACAAACACAATAGCACTGTCCCACTGTTGTTTCTCAGCAACTGGTATTCTATGCCTTTGAACAAGTAGATTCAATTCGGCCATCAAGGCTATCACGGGCTGCTATTTCCGTTGTTGGAAGCAGCAAGCTTCTGAATACAAGTTGCTGAGCCATGCAAGTGGGGAGAGTTGCTGCTTCACTTATGGGCTTCCGATGGGCATGTGGTTGAGCACTTTGAGAACAAAATGCTGGACTAGATGCTTCTTTGGTCTGATCCAGCAGAACCCTTATTACATTTTGATGTAAATTGTCAGTGATATGCCCAGCATCTATGAATTCCCCTTCGAAGCAATCTAAGCTAATAGTCTTCATCAGTTTGTATGGAATAGAACTCCATAGATTAATTACCCATTGTGCAAAGAAGTACTTTATTCTGCCCCATGAACCCCTAGAGAAGGCTTGGATGATAGGAATGTCTGTTATATTTTAAACTTAATTGTGGGCTGTTCTTTCTAACGTAATGTACAGAGAGATGTGTCTACCATTCCACTGAATCTCCTTCATCCCTCTATAAATATTCACCTAACATTACTGCTCTCCACTATGTAACCAATTCATAATTGAATAAACTCTGCTCTAAAATGTGATTAAATGTTACTTATAAGAATCTGTCCCTTCCTGATGTATCGTATTGGTTTATTACTTACATACCCGCAGGCGAGCCTGCTGAAAACTAATACATAAATTCCATCTTGATTCATATTGCTTGATGCGGCTAAGAAATACAGTCCCAAATAATAAGAAAAGCATGGGTAGGTGACAGTGTGCGACACTGTCAATATTTTAACTGTATCTCCAAAATGTACATGAATAGGTGAACTAAATTGTTATGCCGTGGAGGTAATATTACTCAGAAAAAAACAAGTTTACATCCTTACATTTATTGTTACATAACTAAATGCACAGTACCTGTCAGTAATAAAAAGCACCAAATTTATCAGGGGCATTAAGACACAACTTTAAATCAACACATCTTCATAAGGCTTCTACAGCAAACTTTAAAAGGAAAAATTATGTACATGCCTTTTAGGAAGGTACCATATATTACTGTGTCTTTCAGGTGCTACGTGGAGGGTTAATGTGGCGTTCTGACTTCTTATGGTTTCGCAACTTGGGCTCAGTCTGGAAACCATCTCCTAGCAGAAAACAATGCACCATTCTATCAGAATTAGGGTTGCCAGCATTTGATGAAAGGCAAAATTTTGGAATCTGGGTGCGGCCTAAGTTAAGGGGCCTGTGATTTAAGAATGGGTGAACGGGCCAGGGCCTGTGATAAATGGATGGACTGTTGTTGTTTTAAAAAAACAGCAACATAGAAAAGCAACTTGGGGCTGGGTGTTGAATGTTGATTGGGTACGAGTGGGTACATATGATGGGTTTCCAGAAGCTGTGGAGTGAGGGATGGAATGCAGAAGAACTAGAGGCTGGGGAAGCAGTAAGTATCCAGACACTAAGAATTATGTATTGGTAAAACTGACAGGAACTGGAAAATATATTCTTTATCTCTGTGTTGGTCGCCTCCCCTCCACTTGTCAGACTACCTGCCTATCTCTCCTCCCCCACTTTACTGCCATAAACCACCACCTGATTTGCCAGTTCAGCTCTGAATTCACTGGAGGAACCATGGACCAGTTACTTACAATTCCTCTGTCTCAGTACAGTGGAACCTCGGTTTTTGAATGTAATCCATTCCGGAAGACCGTTCGAGTTCCAAAATGTTCCAAAACTCAATATGGAGCCTCAAAACGAAAAAATTAATATGAAAAACTAAATACGGAAGCCGCCTTGGAAGTTTGACTTCCAAGGCACATTCGAAAATGGAAACATTTACTTCCGGGTTTACGGTGTACGAGTTCCGAATCGTTCATCAATGGAGGCATTCGAAAACCTAGGTTCCACTGTATCTTTTTGGACTAAAAAAATGACCTATTTCATATTTGGATAAGAACAGATTTCAAATCGTGCTAGCTTGCTGTGTTAATTAGGAATACGAGCAGCATCCCGCAGCTCCCACAAATTTAGTAGCTCTACATCTATGGCTGAAATTTGTCTTATTTGGAATCTAGGCAGAATACATTTCCTTTGGTTATGTTGCTCATTTGCTACAATTAGGTTTAATGGAAGCTTTGCCGCACTCCCAGGACTGAAGACACAAAACAATAAAAGGGGGTTAAAAGGTCATGGCTTTTTTTTAACGTATAAGGATGTACAAAAAGTAGCAGCTACACATAACTTTTCCACCCATGTGGGCATCCTGCAGACTTACAGAGAGAGCTGAAATAACCTCCTACTCTCTTCCTTAGCCAAGTGAGTCCAAATGCTGAATCAGTCAATTAACGGATCTGCGAACAGTGTTTCAGCGGCTCACCTTAAAGGTAAAGGTAAAGGTACCCCTGCCCGTACGGGCCAGTCTTGACAGACTCTGGGGTTGTGCGCCCATCTCACTTAAGAGGCCAGGGGCCAGCGCTGTCCGGAGACACTTCCGGGTCACGTGGCCAGCGTGACATCGCTGCTCTAGCGAGCCAGAGCCGCACACGGAAACGCCGTTTACCTTCCCGCCGGTAAGCGGTCCCTATTTATCTACTTGCACCCGGAGGTGCTTTCGAACTGCTAGGTTGGCAGGCGCTGGGACCGAGCAGCGGGAGCGCACCCCGCCGCAGGGATTCGAACCGCCGACCTTTCGATCGGCAAGTCCTAGGCGCTGAGGCTTTAACCCACAGCGCCACCTGCGTCCCTTACAAGGCTCACCTTACAGGTGAATAAAAGAGGCATCTGACTGCTACATCTCATCCTACCTGGACAGCTTTAGAAAAACTCCCTTCTCAAAGTGGGATGGCAATGAGAGATAGCTTGGGTAAGCAACCCTTCACTGTCAATATGCCTCAGAGTACTCACTACTACAGCCTGTCTTAACATCCAAGCCAGCCCACACAAAGCTGTCAGTTCTGATCAGCAGTAAGTTGATACATCCACTTAGAGTGAGACCAAAGTGCAAAACCATATTGCTGTACACTTTTGCAGTGTGGAGTAGTAAACACACACACAAACAAAATTGGTGAGAATCACCCCACCCCACCCCAAAAAACCCTACTCAACTGGCAAATGGACAACTCTTTAAACTACACTGCTGTATATTGGGGTTGCAGGGCCCATAAAACCCAATACTGTAACTAGTTCTAGTTCCCCAATGGAAATATGTACTCAGTGTCTGTTTCTCAAAGTGAAGAGATTTTCAAATCCAATTTGAGATATGACATAACTGGCGTAAAGAGTTGGAAGCTTCGAAAAATAGCAAATGTGAGGCTTATCCACATGGATTTCCCCCCAATTCCCTTGATCTTGATAAAAAGTGAGTTTTAAAAACCCTGTTCTGCTAAAAATAGAAACAATTCTCATGTGTTATAAGCATTATTATATGTATTATGGTACGTGTATGCATCAGGTTTCCTAAAGAAATCAGATAAATACAACAGTACATATAACTCTGTAAGAACACACAGAGAATTATGCTGCAGAAATACAGTTACACATGAAGCTTGGCCCTTTTCTGCATGTTACTTGTATAGCACACATTTCAATTGCATATAAGTAGGTTTTAAAAAAGCAATTAACAAGTGGCTCAAACAATGCATGAATGATAAGTGGGTACTTGACGCAATAGTTGGTCTGAAGCAGGCAAAGATCACTCTGCTTGCATCTGCCAAAGTCTGTGTATAAACTTTGAGGTGCCTTACAGGAAGTGATTCATAAATGAAATAAAAAACAATTCTCTTTAAGTCAGAGTCCTTTTCCATCCCTAGTGGAGTGGAGGAACAAATTTCTTCAAAGAAACAAAAATCAAATTTAGGATGTCCTTTGCTAGCCAAAGAAGCTATTTGGATATTTTATCTTCTCCTGCCTACCCCACCCAACTATACTGCTACAGCTATATTTTGAAACCCTACTGAGTTTCACATGTGGCTCTTAATGCAGAGGGCAAAGGTTGCTATTAGGCAAACAAAGATAAGATCTGCTGAAGACAGATCCAATTGCGTGCCTAACTGCATTGCAGCTCAGGTCTCCATCATCTTATCACCTGCTCCAGCATAGGTGCGCTTGCTCTTAACGTTTCCAAATTACTTTCTCTCTTATCCTATGTTATGGAAGTAATGTGGACAAATTGGTTGAAAGCCTTCTCAAACTGATGGATTTTTGATCAGCTCAGCAGGCCACGGTATTTGCAGAAAGGTCAGTTTGCTGCAGCCATCAAGCCCACACATCGAATGCAAAAATCCAAGGCAGAGTGCCAGCCTTAGACATTAAGCAAAATATGGATTTTCTCAGGACTCCCAATTCCACACAAAACACTAATGACACACCTACATGAAATTAAAATGCAAGGGGGAAACCCTGTAACTATCTGTGGCCAATAATTCCAACCACATTCCCTATACTAGCAACCAAAAATAGCTAATAACTCAAGTCACAATCTTTTGGCTATCACCCTCCAGCAAAAGCTGAAAAATGTGGGAGCCAACTGAGCAGACGGCACCAGGAACTACGTTCATCTGCAACTAGGTATCAAAACGTAAGGGAAGTTGTCAGAATTATGTGGAATAGACAAATGCTTCACCCTGCTGCAGCAAGGGTCTGCTGTTCTTTGTCTGTGGCTAAAGACGAGCCTTAGTTTAGAGAGCCTCAGGGAAACTTAGGAACAATTCACCCAGCCAGTTCACAGAGCCCCTCCATTTTCAGCTGATAAAACAGTCTTAAGAAAAGAGTCCCAAGTGGCACTAAAACAGCGGTTTTATAATTATTTCAGCTTCAAGAATGGTTCTGTGAACTGACAGTCAGTTAAGCATGTATTATTAGATTTCTTACCCATGCTTCACCACAAGGTCCCAGAGTGGGCTACAACAAAATATGCAATTATACAACAACTAAACCAGTTGCAACCAAAAAACAAGGGTAAAAACCATTCAAAACAGTTCCACATATTAAAAGAGTTAAAAATAGCTCCAATAAAGATGCAGCCTGGAATAAGAAATTAACTATCTTAAAAACAAACACTAGGAACAAGAACTGGCTACTATACCAACTAAACCCTGGTTAGTTCTTGGTTACAGCTAATGGTCAGTGAGAAGATAACTTAACCACAAACCCTTTGTATGACATGGTAAGTGAAATCTTGGTTTTGCACAACATGGTGCAACAAATAAAAGGACAGGGGAAGAGTGAAGTGGTTGGGAGCCCCTATCTAGCACCCGGCATATCTGTGCAGTCTTGCTAAGCAAATGCAAATCAGGCCATTGTTTCATTTAGAAATAAGGTAACGTGCACATCTGGCAATCTCTTCTGTCTCTGAAACAATGAGCATGTTTTTATGCTTAACAGAAATCTGGACAAATACTTTGCACTTTCTTCCCAGCTTCCACACTATGACTGTAAAGCCAAAGTGCTTTTGATTCATTTTTATTCCATGTTGTTGTTTAGTTGTTTAGTCGTGTCCAACTCTTCGTGACCCCATGGACCAGAGCACGCCAGGCACTCCTGTCTTCCACTGCCTCCCGCAGTTTGGTCAAATTCCTGCTGGTAGCTTCGAGAACACTGTCCAACCAACTCATCCTCTGTCGTCCCCTTCTCCAACATCAGGGTCTTTTCCAGGGAGTCTTCTCTTCTCATGAGGTGGCCAAAGTATTGGAGCCTCAGCTTCAGGAGCTGTCCTTCCAGTGAGCACTCAGGGCTGATTTCCTTCAGAATGGATAGGTTTCATTCAAAAGTCCCCCCTCCCCTGTTTTCAGTGAACACATTGAGAGGGATACAGAACTGCACCCTCTGGCTCCACCTTCAGCAGGTATGGCTCTTCCAGGTGTAATATCCCTGGCCTCTACACATTTTCTTTCTAAAAGAGGACCTTACTTACCGTACATAGAATTGTATGAACGTAGAATCCTCCAGAATATTGGTGTGTGTGTCCAGTTGGGATTGCCTATCACATGGGCAGCTCTACATACATGTTGGCTCCCCCCTTCATATATTCCACTGAATGTATGGTGGTAAGTGAAGACATAGCTGGCAAAGACATGCATGTTAGTATTTGAGCCAGGGGGCCATAGACCTCCTTTCGTTTCCACACATTCAGTAAAGTGAGCTTCACTGCCTAAAACTAAGGTTAAGCCTACTAAATAGACTTAGAAGAAAGACTGTACCCTTTATATTCTTAAACAGAAATATTATATATTCAGTGTCTGCATTTTGCTCCATTTTGATATCAGATTGATTTCCTACATTATGAAACTTTCAGGAATAATGAATTAGTAATCTGTGAGACTTCTAAATATAATAATTTTGGGGGGGGGATATATATTTCATTTTCTTTAGCTTTCTTGTCTGAGAGTTTAAGGTTAATTGGGGTCATGTTTTCATGTTTCCCCACAGCCAGGAGGCTAGAAACCCATCTTTTAAATTAAATTGAGGACTTTTTTATATTCATATCATTTCAGGAGCTAGAGATGGGGTGGGGAAGAAAGAGACTATTCCTTATTGTTAGCCTATTGATAAAATCATTGGTAAATTGTCTCATTTTGGACAGATATACTCCTCATTTTTATCAGTTTCTTCCTGATACAATGCATGTTTACTTACTATATCTAAATCAAAATGCACAAGTTACATTTCAGTTAAATTCACTAATTTCAAATGAAATAAATGGCTAAACAGAGTGCAAAGTTCCTTTAAAAAATATGCCATTTTAACACTCAGTTTTTGCACACTGACTAGTTAGGAAGAATAAAGCCTGGTTTCCCCACCCCCGACAATGACCCAAACTGACACAAACATAATTGTACTCAAGCTATGGAGATTCTCAAAAAATTAACCTGTGTTCTCAAATATAACTGCTTTCTGGAGAGGATAATTGCAATAGATGGGGACGTTTCTATTTTAAAGTGTTCTTTGACCACTATTATTGGAAAGGCCACTGGAAAATTGGATACCATTCAAATAACACTGCGGAACAGCGATGAACAAACTCTGCTACCACTTTTGCTGATGCACTGCAGAGAGCTGTATTCCTGAAGTGCTGTCCTACTCTCTTTCTAAAACCATTTGCTCTGGGAGCACCATTACCACACTGCTAAAGACATGTGCTTTACAATATGATGCAGAGTATTGCATCCTTACATTTATATCCATAACGTAATCCAATATAGCATACATGTGGTTCTAAGGTGGCCACCCATCCAGGAACTCATCAGATCCAGAGCTGCTCAGTCTCAAGAAGGTGGGGACCTCATGTGCCTGCAGGCCATATCCTGGTTGCATCATACACCTTCCTTTCTTATTCCCCTTCTACGCCCTCTTCTCAAAAGCATTCCACAGCTGAAGTGCATTGCATCAAATGTTCAAAAACAGAATACCCCTCCTCCAAGTATTAGTCTTGTAATGCCAATGGGTGCTGCTGTTGTGATGAACTCAGGTTGCAGAAGGTTTGTGGTGGCCACTCTGCAGAGCTACATGCGTGTGAAGAATGGTGTGTATGTGCAGAACAGTTGGCGCAACTCCCATTCAATGAAGTTGTTTGTGCATTCACAATGCAGGACTGAAATGTCACCTCAGCTTATCTGAGACTTACGTTTTCAAATCAGAAGTTGGCTTGAGGAAAAACACATCAAAGAGCAGTATTTCACATGAAAATACAGGATACCCATGGATTGTAGCTAATGTCATGCATATGCAGCTTCATACACCAGCAGTGGGATCGCACTGGACCCAGAGTAAATGGTAATGTGCACATAGCCTCAGTCTCTAACACAGGCTGTTTCTGTCTGCCAAAAACACGCTTCAAGATGAGCAAGCCAAAGCGCTATTTACACACAGCTGAATGTTTGGCAAATAGTTATTCAAGAGCAGTGACCACTCACAAGGAAATGAAAATGACAGGGAAATGCTTCAAGCGCCCTGCTACAGCATGGTAAAACACAGATCATTTTAAAGTGCAGTGAACAATCACTTGTGCTGGATAGTGCTCACAGCATATGCACACACCCTACTTGCACATAAGCACATGTACACATTTAATGAGGTGGTTTAGGTGGAACTGCAGCCTTTTTACTATGTTTTCTAAAGTTGCTTGTACAAATAGAAAGGCTTGTTATTATAAAGGATTGAGGCTGCATCAAAATACCCTTATTTGCAGGCCTCTCTTGAGATATATGGTGGGATGGCAAACTGGGGGTGGGTATCATCCCTCTTTTAACCAGCAAGAAACCAGAGTAGGTACCGGAAGCATTTCCCTCACTCCAGTTAGTCTTCATATATCACCACATAGCTATATCTCAGGAAAAGCCAAATCCTAGTGAGGGCAGGAAACATGCTGCTTTTTGTAAAATAGCAGCAGCAACAATAAAATCAATATTTTTTGTCCAGCACAGAATGCAACCACTGCTTCTGCCAGAACTATATTCAAGTAGTGAAAATGGTTAACAAGGGTGGCAATTTCACAAAACATGAAAATCTTTCTTCCAAACCAAAAAGTAAAAGAAGAAAAAGAAAAAGCTAGCAAGCTTCTGTCTCAGCCCTTCAAAGAATTCTATAGTTCAAAACTGGTAAAATGTTCTGTTACCTTCCTTTCTCCTAGTACTTACATATTTTACACTGGAAACCTTTTGAAATAATGGTGAAAGTAACTAGGGCATTGAAAAGAAAGGAGCATCCAGACCATATTCACAAATTACTATTTTCCATGTTCTTCCCCAGAAACATTGAAGATTTGTTAAGTAGGGCACCGTAAGTGGGCACCATCTTCTTTATTCTCCCAAGGGTTGAGAAAATGTTCTGTATCTGTTTGCTCCATGACACTAAAGGGATTTTGCAAGTTCCTACTTTTAATTTTAATAAGCAAATCTTATGAGTAGAAATCTTACGAAGACAGAACTATCAAGTATTGGCTGAATGCGGCTATCTCTGTAAAACATGGACTCATTGCAATATGCTCTCAAAATTTGATACAGGAATTTGTGGCCATAAGATTGCTACACTCACTCCATGCTGGGGCTAGGCAATTTTAGCCTCTGAACCTGATGGTCTTAGTTGGAACACTCACCTCACTGCTAAGTATTCACAAGATCTCTGCTGGGATAAATTCATCCAACCTTAGTCAGCTTGGCCCCTTCCCCTTCTACTTCCTTCCACCAGGGGATGCCTTCCAAAATCCTTGGATGCATTGCAAAACAGAAATGTCACAGAGCACTGACAGCATCAGCCCCTGATAAAACTCTCACCTAGGTAAGAAGATACAATGGTAGTTTCTCGAATCATAACCTCCTCACGGTCCCTCAATGGCAAAACACCTCCATGGTTAATCTTGGTTATCAATTGCTTCTAAATTGAACCATGGGTAGGATTCAACTGAGGGCCATCAGTAGAAGCTCTGCACAATCACTTACATAGCAAAGACAGAAATTGTCCTTCCAAGATGGCAAGATAATACAAATGAGCAATGTAGTTTGGTTGTCTGTGTAGTCTCAACATTATCTGGTACAATCTGTCTTCAAACATTCTTCTGTATTAATGAGTTTCTGTGGATTAAGAAGCTCACATCTGTATACAGTTTGGAGCTGTTACGTTACCTTTGTTCAAAAGTTAAATGTTTTAATGAGCTGAAAGTGACTACTTAAAAAAAAACTGGAGTGAAAAAAGGTCAGGTAGCAACTACTAGCTCTGTAACTAGCAAAAGAAGTTCAAGTACATATTTGGCATTTTAGAGAACCTTCAGGCTTAGTTTGATGAGTTATTAAAATTATGGTTGGCCTATGGGGAGAATCACGATAATTGGTAGAGGTCATAGATAATCAAAAGTGTCTCTCCCAGTGGGATGAAACCTATTAAAATCAGATATTTAAATCTCTATACACTTAAGTATTCCAGTCATGTGCAAAATGACTTGTCCCAAATCTTAGTCTCCAAGGAAGAATGCAGACATTTTCCATTGTTCTTTATTTGGTGCTAATTAACATTTTCAAGAGGTTTAGAGATGGAATGTGCTTACTATACCCCAAAGAAATAATTCTTTATAGCTGCCAGATCCTTGCATTATCTTGTTAGAAGAATTCACTTTCAATATTCTGAATGTTTAGATTACTTTAAATGACATCTTGAAAGCTAATAGCACACACACACAAAAGAATACAAAATACAGCCTATTATTACTATTGTGAGAGGCTGATTTTGAGAATCATGTTAATCAAATCAGGTTTTGTCAGTGTCTCAGAAAGCCCACTTTGAAACCAGAATGACAAAGATTATGATTGCTGTTTTGTTACTAATATGAGTGTCATTTTTCCCCAATGTACTAGCCATGTAAAAACAGACTAAATTAAAATACTAAACCTTTCAACTCTGATTTATTTATTCATCATTTACATACTTAGATTCCTATCTCACTCTTTTTATTCTGAGGCCTGCATAAAAATGTAAGTTACATTTTTAAAATCAGACTAATATAGAACATACTTAAAAACTTTATATGCAATCAACATATGATATCTTATGTCTTGGCTATAACAAAAGCCACAAGGAACAGAACAATCTTGGAATACTTTGGGAAATGGTTCACACTCAGTGAGTTTCTAAAGAACTGGATTCCATAATTATAATGCTACATGCCTAATGTGGCAGTTCTTATGTTCCTATGGGGTGCGGCACTCATCTCGCTTCGGGCCGAGGGAGCCAGTGTTTGTCCACAGACAGCTTTCCAGGTCATGTGGCCAGCATGACTAAACCGCTTCTGGCCCAAAGGGACACCGTGACAAGTGCCAGAGTGCACGGAAACACTGTTTACCTTCCCACTGCAGTGGTACCTATTTATCTACTTGCACTGGTATGCTTTTGAACTGCTAGGTTGGCAGAAGCTGGGACAGAGCAACAGGAGCTCATCCCATTGCACGAATTTGAACAAACTGGCAAGCCCAAGAGGCTCAGTGGTTTGGACCACAGTGCCAACAGTTTTAATGTAACAATGCATAATGCAGGCTGGCATTTACAGCATGGATGAAGAAGGAACTCTTATAATATCTAACAGATTTATGAGATATCCACTCTGAAAAACTAGTCCCTAACACTTCACATTTGGCATTCCAATTGTTGCTGGACAGCAACTCCCATCATCATTGACCAGTGGCCATGCTAGCTGGGGCTGATGGGAGATGTAATCCAACAAAAACTGGAGATCACAGGTTCTTCATTCATAATGAAGTCACAGACAAAACAGCTCTGAAATATACTCGGAGTCGAGAGTGGATTTCATGCTCTTTATTTATTCAGCTCATAGTGGTGAGGAGGAATGGAAGTTCCCCCAGAATGTCTGCTTTATATACATTATTTACACAATGGGCCCCATGTGATTGGCTAATTCCAGGATTCTCCTGCAGGCCAATCAGGTTGCAGATTCATTTCCACCTGGAGCTGGATTGTGTGGCTCCTGTGGACCAATCAGACTGCTGCATTCTGGATCCTATTGTTCTAGGACCAATCAGACTGCTGCATTCTGGATCCTATTGTTCTAGGACCAATCAGACTGCTGCATTTTGGATCCTATTCAACTCAGTACATAACAAGCTCATTTCCATTTGACTAAAAGCTGCACAACAGAAGCCAGTTAAAGCAATGCAAAACAGAACTAACAATCCTGAAAAACACTAATCCTTGCTGTAGATCAGTTGTGGTTCCTTCCTTGAGCACTTTCTATAACGTTTTTCACTCTAAAGATCACCCTTCAATACCAGCTTTCAGAGTGCAGTTAAGTATGCTATTTAGGCTTCATAATGTCATTCTAAACTTAGATGTGATTAGAATTGCTAGGTCAATTATACAGTATTGTTTGTTGCTCATTCATGTAGCCATTCAATCACTGGAAGCACTGTGCTATGTACCTCTCCTCTTGAGGTGTAAAAATAATTTATCTCCTGGAGTTCAGAGTGTTTATCCACCAAAATGAGGGAGAGAGAAAAGGCATGGTTGGTTGCCAATCAAGTCAGAATGGGAAAACAGCCCTACACAACTTGACTAAGTTCCAACACTAATATTGCAGTCAAACCATGCCCATTTGCAATTATTCCTCTTTTCATCATCGGCATGAAAAAATGTCATGAAACAGTGTTAGATCCTTGCAGTTTGAAATAAAGCAAGCCTGGATGTGCATTCCATATGTGCCATAATAAAATGCAAATAAGGACTAGGGAAAATTTTATGAGCGGTAATTTGTGGCATAGTTTTCAAATCTACCTGGAGTGAAATGTTCTGCTGTCAAAGCCTAATTTAACATTTTAGTTGTTGCCCTGGGAATGCCTTTTATATGGCTTTATAAGCTCCTTTTAAAAACTGTGCATTGCATGGGATTCATCTTCACCAGCAAAGGAGAAAGCTCGCTAATGAGGTTAGGTCAACAGAGTGACTGATCTGAAGGCACCTGGAACAAAAACGGAATGAGCCAGGCTTGGTGTGGCTTTCACTAATAAATGGCCTGTGCTCTTCTAACCACAGTGACTCCTATTAGGAAATATATTTCTACGGCTCTCTGTGTGGGCTCTAGGAAGAAATTGATGCTGAACCAGCATGGTTCTCTGCCCTGAAGCTCATCTCTAGCCAGGTTGAAAGAAAAGGGCAGCCAACAGTACGGCGGCCATTGTCCCTTCTCCCAGGGACGGGATATTGTGCAATTGTCATGAGGAAAAGATTTGCCAAGTATGCTGCAAAAGCTAAAATGGTTTTATTTCACTAAAGCACAAAAAGCTGTGGCAATACAAACAATGTATCAGGTCCATGCCCTAGAAACAATATTTTAGGGCTCTAAAAGGCCTTTTGATAATATGTGGAAGTTAAAGACATAGATGGAGAAGATAAGGGAACAACAAGAGAAGCAGAAGTGCAAATATCAAAATATGCACCTGCAAGTACAATGCAAGTTTCCAGCAGAGGACTTGGGGCTGCATTCTGATGTGCAGTTTATTGCATTAGTTGCACTGGTTATAATGCTAACATTTGTCCCGTTTCTAACATTCCTTGTAAATAATAATAATAATAATAATAATAATAATAATAATATATTTATACCCCACCATAGCTGTCAACTTACAGATTTGAAAATAAGGGACCAGCAGCCTTGAAAATAAGGGACCAGCAGCCAAAATAAGGGACCTGCAGCCTCACCTGTTCCAGGCCCTCCAGTCTTCCTGTCCTCCTGCAGTCTGGTCAAACTCATGCCGGTAGCTTCGAGAACACTGTCCAACCAACTTTGTAACCAGAGGTTCAACTGAATAGAATCTGAATCACATGCACCACAAGGCCTATGCAGCCTCAACTTAAGATGGCTCCCCGGCCTGGCTTTGCACTGCAAAGTTTGCAGCAGCACGTGCAACAAAATGCCGTCCAGCATTCAAAACCCCCCTCAGCTTGCATTAACTAGCCACACACAAGGCATGCAAGCTCCACCCCCCAGTCGTTCTTAGACTTCTTATTGGGTGAGCAATACAGCCAAGCAACACAGTTGGAGCCTCCCTCCTCCCTGGCCGGCAGGGGGGGAGGGAGAGGAGCTGCTTCCTTTGAAATTTAAGGGACATCATTTAAGGGACATCCATCAATAAGGGACAGCAGTGGGACATGGCCCTGGAATAAGGGACTGTCCCTTCAAATAAGGGACACTTGACAGCTATGTACCCCACCCATCTGACTGGGTTTCCCCAGCCACTCTGGGCAGCTTCCAACCGAATATTAAAAACAATACAGCTTCAAACATTAAAATCTTTCCTAAACATGGCCGTCTTCAGTTGGCTTTTAAAAGTAAAATAGCTGCTTATTGCCTTGACAGTACCTGATGTGTTACAAACCTGTGGCTTTTTTATCGAAATACCTCCATGTCATGCTAGATTTTAAATGCCGACAAAGAAACGTATGCCAGGATACCGCCTTAATTTTCAACACATGAGTGGTGATGGTGTTAAGATGAAAACTGCAGGGAAATTACAATGCAAAAATCTCACAATTTCCTGAGCAAATTGATTTTTATCTGGAAACAATTAACATGGTAATGAGCACTAAACTTCTGTTAGATTCCACTAGATTTCCAGACGTGCCTTTTCTGTCATGTGAAAGGAGGGCCCTTGATGTTGCCAGCAATAGTGAGTATATGGACAGCATATACACAAGTCACTTGATCAGAGTCTCCCCCACTATGGCAAGATTTATTGTATTTCTGCTTCAAATTACAGTAATTATTCCTAAATTTGCATCTATATATACACATTTGAATAATATATAAACTTGCATCTTCTTTTGTCGCTTTTTTGATGACACATTTCCTCATTTTGTCATAGTGTGTAAGTGTCCACCCTAGTTCTGGGAGAAAGTTCCAGGAGCCAAAAAGCAGTCTTATTCATGTCAAAAGTTCTAAGGTGCATGGGCAGGGCCCTTGCAACTCATCTGAATGCTTGTTACTGTCAGGGGAGACACTTGCAAGAGAGGAATGTCAAAATAGGTTCATTCACAAGGCTCTGTACATGAGTCATGAGAAGAGACTATGCTGCAGTGGCCTTAATTAGTGCCCAGACTCTAAAATAGTAACACCTTCAATAAGGAAGGACATGGCATCTCATCTACGCTCTCCTTTTGCTCTCTTTCCATTTTTTAGTTATTTTTGACATTTATATGCTATGCTTCGATGTCCAATTGATTGGATTGGAATCATTGAGACACCATGCCTCCAGTTCCCAACTCAGGCAGCCTATCCAAAGGGATATCCTGGGTGATGGGACTGTTAATACCACTGAACCATCTGGCAGAATCAATACAGTCACAATCCCCTTGTTCCTTTCCCAGTATGAGTCACCAAGGCATCAGTTATTCTAGAGTCCCACCTGCCATGTAGAAGATCCTTGAATAAACTGATGGCTTCTCTTCTGTATCAGTCAACTATCTGAACAAGCCTCTCCTTTTCCTCTCTCTTTTTTGCTATTACTTATTCTGGGGTACCATCTACCACATCAATGACACGGCATGAAAGAATACAAAATGAAGGATGTTGTCCACTTTGATACAGTATGTGTCCAGTGTGTATTGTAGAAGGTAGCAGAATCCTTGCATTATGTTTGAGATAAGCAGTGTGTTGTGCTGCTCTATTAGCTATAAGTTTGTGTTTTATAAGGTGCGCCCCAAACCAGATCCAGAAGCTGAGGGGGAAGACAGGAGAAGCAGAGCAAAATAGGCAAAGAAATAGGCTGAACACGTGACTGGATGTGATGAATAAAGATGTCCTGAAGAATCACTAAAATCTATTTTTCATTGCTAAAGGGGTAGATACAAAACAGTAGGCACGTTTCTTCCCAAATGAAAACAGATGCTCATTTGGGATATGTTAAATTTATCAAGACTGAGCAGCTGTTTTGTAAAATTTAGGCTACCAAGTTTTGAGACTAGTAATGGCATAATATCGGAAGCTACAGTTCTCAGACCATACACTAAACTACTGTTTTGATCTGGTTTAACTAAAATGTATGTTTGCCTTATAACATTTGATCTGTTGATTAAAATATATATATAACTTGGACGATTTCCAAATGAGGTTTAGCCACACCATTGCCCTCTTCAGGCATTCAGAAATAATGCAAGAGGCTCAAACTGGGGAGGGGAGAATGTGCCAAACGCACCTTGTTCAGTCTCAGCAGGAACTATCCTGCACTGATGCAGGAAGATGCTTAGAAGCCTGTGACTGAGAGCCCTTTCAGACTTTCCTGCTCTACTCAGCAAGGTTGTATGTGGTGTGTGTATGTGTGAAGATAGTGTGACTTGTTGAATTAATGATCAAACTGTGCACTTGGGGACAGGGGAAATATTTCAGCGGCCTCTTTTAACCCAAGGCTTTCTGGCCAAGTTTCTGACAGGCGATCTCTTCTGCATCCCTCTCAGGCATTTGCTCATCTTTCCGTTCACTGACATTGATGGTTGGGAATGCAGGGAACAGTCACAGTTATATAAGGCAGCTCCCAGCTTTTGTCTTCTTAGCAAGTATATTCACACTGAGTTTGTGGAGGCGGACTTTCACTAGTTAAGAAGGATGTAGATCATAAAGGGGGAAATGGCACATGCTGAAAGCCATTCAGTGTCTGGCAGTGCCATCATTCCAAGGCTGTGGGGACAAACTACAATATCCTCTGTTACTTGCACAGAAATCAACCTCCCATTTTTTTAAATGTATGGTAGTCCCTTCCCAAGCTGGACATACTTTGATTCTTTTACATGTGGAATTCAAAGGAGCCATTTTGAACCATATTTCTGCCTATGTGAGAAAAATACAACAGTTGAGGGAAATCGCTTGCATGCAGGGGGTGTTGGCGAAGTTGTTGTGTCTGTCCAGCTGTTACTTCACTGTAGATGCTCCCCTGAACAGATTGAAAATGAAAGTTGCCTTAATTATACTGGCAGGCAGCATTGCAAATTGAATTGGAAGTTGGAAAACAAAAGTTGTGTGTAGTTCATTCTATTAGTGGTAAAGAAAATCTTTTCTGATTTAGAATTATCTAAAAGGGAATGTGTATTTTAAGCAACTATGTGACAGTTTGAGAGAGGGAGTGATATTGCTGCAACAGGCTTCTCTCCTGACCTGTGCACTGTTGGAATGTTCAGAGGTGCATGAGAGGATATATTGTGAGATTATATCCTAATCCGACTTGTGCTAACAAGTTTCCAAAACATCAGCAGAGTTTATAGACATTCCCCTTTAAGTTCAGGAATTAGAACATTTGTGCAGGAGAGCAGGGGGAAAAAAGAAAAAAAAAAAAGAGGAGAAGAGAGAACATCAAGAACAACAAGAAAAACAAGAACTGGACAAAGTTGGAAGATAGACCCTTTCTAAGATTGGACATTTGAAATTAAAGATGATTAAAAGACGGTAAAGATTACTAAAAAGACGACAAAGCGGACTGGTGAAGGATTATGGCTTAGATTATGGTTCAGATGTGGGAGCTCCAGGAGACAGTGGATTTGATGGACATTGGGAACGCAACCGGGAAAGGGGGGAGGGAAATTTGGAATCCAAAGGGTGTTAAATTATATTTTATTCTTTCTTTAATTCTTTTATGTTAATCTGTATCTTATATTAAAGAGGGGAACTCGTGGAAGGGAACAGGTCGATTTTAGGGGATGGGAAAACATTTTTTAAATTGGGTTAATGATAATAATTTTAAAATTTGGGCTAAGAATTTGTTGAATCTATTTGAAAGAATTGGAATACAACAGGGGGTGGGGAGGGGGAAGTCCTGGAAAGATGATATTGAAAATAAGGCCTTAAATTTGGATGTTTTTCTTTTTTTTGTTATATTTGAAAATCTTTAATAAATATTATTAAAAAAAAAAGTTCGCAACAGTAACGTGTGCACAGGTTCGCTAGAACCTCTATAATAAGTACTCTGGTAATTTCCCCTTTTGTTCCCTCTTAAAATACAAGACATGACACAGTCTTCATAAAAGTATAAAAGAGTTTACTCACGTTCTGTTCACAATATGATCCCAGAAGGCAGACAGCTTAAAAAGCTTACATACATTCAGAATCTATCTTGTAGCAAGATAGTCCTTATCTCCTCTCTTGGCTGGGAGCCAAGAGAGCATCCTTAGATGTTTCCTCATCGAAGGAAGATGGCAGAGAGAGAGATATGGCTGCCTGCCCTGTGCTTTTATCATTTACCTGCACAGGTGAGGCCACACCCACCTCTGGTCACATGTGGAGGAAGTCCGTCCCAGGAAGTTTACCTGCTTGCTGGACTGACATCCCTCCCCATGTTCTAACATGTACATTCTAGGAATGTTGTCATTGACTGCTCCTGTGTTTACATCCCACATGCACAACAACTGCACATTTATTATAATGTCTGTAAAGAAGTGGTGAAGTTGCCAGTTTCACAGTGAGAGAGCCCTCAGCACAGAACTGTAAATCCAAGGGTTCGCCATATATTCTAATGAACCCATGTAAAACACTGCTTCTTTTTTCACACATACTCATTTAGGTCTAGATTAAAGTCTCAAAATGGCTTTTCATTTCATACCTTTCATTTATTACAAGGTATGTGAAATCACAGTATTCCAACCTCTTCACTTATTCATTAACTTCAGATTATATGTAATAGTGTGGGGGTCTATTGTGCTGTTTCACAGATCATTAATAAATCATACCTGAACTTTCATGCTTGGTTGTGATTTTCTTAAACTTCATGGGGGGTGGGGAAGCTTTCAGCTGAAAGCAGCTGTAGCAGAGTCAGTGCCAAGCCTCCAAATGACTATAAGAACATAAGAAGAGCTTCTTCCGGATCAGGCCAATGGCCCATCTAGTCCAGCATCCTGTTCTCACAACAGCCAACCAGATGCCCGTGAGTAACCTGAAACCAGGACCCAAGCACAGGAACCCTCTCCCATACTGTGACTTCCAGCAACTCGTTTTCAGAAACATTACTGCCTCCAAATGTGGAGGCAGAGCATAGCTTTCATGGCTAGCAGCCATGTATAGCCTTACCCTCCATGAATTTGTCTGGTCCAGATTACTTACGTTGTAAATGTAAAAATGAGTCTTAAGTAAGGTTGAAATAGGGATCACATTTGGATTCTTCTCCCCCTTTAAACCGAGTTTCCATTTTCATGTAATGGATATACTTAAATACATAGCTGTGTCCAGTACCTCAAAATAAATTCAGTTTTCTGTAATATTATTATGACACCGCTTCAAAATCACCCACATTGTCTGGGTTTATATATAAGAAAGACGCATGTTCATTTAGGTGGCATCCTTGCAAAGCAGGAGGCCTGAGAGGGACTTTGAAGGGAGGGATTCAAGGGAGCTCGAGCCTTTGAAGACCCACAGATGGGAAATGTAGTCAAAGATAAAATTAGTCAGTTGTCCTATAAAATCTTTCAGGACCTTGATGCTTAATACATTTTCAACAAATGTATGCAGTGTTTTCTAATATTCCTGAATTAAAATGATAAATTATTTACCAAGCTTACCAACTAGTCAATAAAAGATGTAATTAAAGCTCCGAGTCTTTATAATTCAGACTACTGTTATCTGCTTTGGGAAACTTGAAAACACTAGCCTATGTGAATTCATGCAGAGCTTTTCCACTTCCAGTTTCTGTCAAACTCTTTCAGCAAACACTACTGCCACCTCCTGATGATCTGCTGTATATATGTGTGTGTGAATGTGTGCGAGAGAGATATATAATATTGGAAAGAATCTGAATTTTAAACAATAAGGAACAGAAATGCATATGGTAATCTGATCCTACATTTGACCTCTGAAAGGGTTGAGTTCAGTGAGACTTAGGCTGTGTACACGCTTGTGTTTACTCTCCATCCAATGTGCTCCCTGCTGGTTTGTGAAGTAGTGTACACACAATGTTAGCCACAATCTATATCTGTTGTGTATCTGTCCTGTTGTTTCTTATGAAATGCTGCATTTTCATGCATTTCCCCCCAAACCAGCTTTGATCCAAACTGAGGAAAAGAACAACTTAATTGCATTTTAAGCTGCTAATGTGTACACAGTCTTACTTGCTTAGTTTGTTTAGGATTGGAGCCTAAACCTCCACACTACTGTTTACTATCATATACATTTTGTTTAGCCAATGGAGTTTAGAATACCAGTTTTTAGCATGGACCTTTCCCTTAATGGCTGCTCCAAGCATCCTCTACCATTGATGCTGAAAATTATCTGCAGTGTTGTACCTGGACCCTGCGCTTGTCATCTGAGGCCCTTCTCTATGTCCTCTATACCAGAGAGGTTTGGAGGGTGGCAACAAGAGAAGGGCCTTTTCCATGGTGGTTTCCCATTTGTGGAATGGTCTCCCCAGAGAGCCTTGACTGGCACCATCACGGCAGGCATAAATATTCCCTTCTACCGATGCCTATGGCTATTAAACAATCTATGGCCTGTGAAAGTGTGGGGAAGTGAATTGTTATTATAATGATTATTTTTAGCATTAGGCTCTCTGTCACTATGTTTTTATTATGTTTTTATCATTGATGTTCTGTAATGTGCTTTTAATGTTGTACAACACCCTGGGATCTTCTGATAAAAGGGTGGTAGTGATGATAATAATAATTGAGTATAATAATATACTAATAATAATAATCGACAGCATCATCTGATATATTTGGGAAACTACATCTTTAAAGCTTTTGCTATTGCAAATTGCATTACATCAATAAATCTTATGACTCCAGATTAAACATAACTGGGTTGTAAGAAGGCATTATGTGCACCTTTTAATGTTCACCTTAGTATGACCAAGGTAAATAAGAGAATCACTAAGTAAAGATGGACAGATCAGTCTATTTCTAGTCTGTTCTCCCTGTGTTCATTCACAAATCCATTACATCCCATTTCTGAACCACTCTTTTTTAAAAAAAAAATGCACAAAATTCAGCATTTTTTAATATGTACCTATGTCAAAAACACATATTTTTGAATGCATTTTATTTTACAAGATGCATTTGTATACACATTTGAACCTAAAATATGCATTACATATACATTTTGGTATGGTTTTTAGAACCAAAAACTGTACTGTAGAATTTGGAGAAATATGGAAGCTGAAGAATAGCTCCATTCTGATCCCTCTGTTAGTCCCAAAAGTACATATCAAGGCAGTTCACTTAAACTGAATATAATCCTCAGACATCCCTAGCAGTAACCCCCTTTTGTAATTATTAAGAAGGCTGCAATCCAATATACACTTCCCTGGGAGTAAGTCCAATCGAAAAACTGGTCTCCTAAAAGAGCAAGGAATGAATTAGACTTCTTGTTTCACAACCCCCACCAAATCTATGCTTCTCTAAAAAGCAATTTCCCAAGAAGTAGCAGCATTAGCAGATTTGAAAGAATATGCATCTTTAAGTGGAAAGCAGGAAAGGTTGCTATATGAAGCACTCACCATATTTTACAGCTTCTTTTGCTGCAAAACACCTTTTAATTACTACAGAAGATTTTGGCATAGATAGCTATTTCAGTGGTGGCTGATATATCTACTAAATTGCATTTTTCTATTAATGCAGTTGTCGTTGCTGTATTAGTAGCAGAGCTTTCACCTTCCTCCAGGAAGAGGAATTGTGATCTCATTCAGGGGTAACATGAGGAGGAGATGTGGAAAGTCAGTATATAATTTATTAAATTTATACACCGTCCTTCATCAAAAGATTGCAGGGCAATTCCACAGAATACATATAAAAAGTGATAATGATGAAGTTGATGTTGTATATGTGAATGAATTGTGTAGGCTTTATTTCCACCTTGGAGATATTTAACCGATACAGACAAGGGTGCCATCTTGCCCTCAGGATTGTGGGTGCCCATGTCACATGCACACGTCTGAGTGTTACGTCGCATATATGCAATGCGGGGGCTAGCAGCAACAACTCCTCTTCCTCCTCCTCCTCTCCGCAGCCAGTGAGGCACCATTTTCCACGGGGAGGGGATCGAACTCTGCCTCCACGTCTGAGCCTCACCCCCTAGAATAGAGTGCCTTGCTGCAGAGGGCAGATCTGAACCGCTTCTCTCTTGAAGGCAGCGCTGCTGTCACCTGCCAGCTTTTTTCATTTACTTTGTGGTTTCCCAAGCACCTACAGCCCCCTGGAGTTTGCTCCTATGGATACAGATGTAAAGAAATTATTCTGGAAGATACAGAGGGAGAGAGATAGAAAAAACCTCAATGCTATACAACTCTAGTAATTAAAAGTTTGTTCTGTTTTCAGTAAAAAATAATAATAATTAATGCCTTTCCAAATGGGCGATTTTTAAGTATTCCCTCATGGTATATCAGTTTGCTGCTACCACAGATAATGCATATTGACTTAAGAGAGAGGATGCTCTACATTTTTATGAGGCTTCAGCTCCCCAGTGCAATTATGGACCTTGAAGCAAATTCTCTTTGGAATTAGAGCAGAGACACCCTGTTAGGAACAGAGCAGGATAAAAGAAGCAGGTTCAAAGACCCCTTTCATACTGCCATTGCCTGGTGTCATGTTATGTTCCAGCAATGGCTGTGTTGCAGTATGTGAAAGGACAATGAGAATGTGGGACAGAGAGAAGACCTCTCTCTCTCTCTCTCTCTCTCTCTCTCTCTCTCTCTCTCTTAGCTTTTCAAATATTCTGATCCACAGAGAAACTTTAGTTGTTCTCCTTATAACTTAATTAGAATTCTGTGCAGTGATGACTTTGAAATGGAATGTTTACCCTCCCAAGATGTTGACAGGATAATCTCTCTTGAGGCAGGAGTAATTATTTCGCTAAGAGCCCACAGAAGTGTGAGGTTCAAAAATATGATATGGTATAGGTAAAAATAATAATAATGGGTTTGCACTGTATGATGAGTCCATACATGGCTCAATTATCCATCAGTCCATCCTGCCAACTACATATGGTGGAGATATTTTTCTTTAACACAAAAATGTTCAATGAGTGTAATGAAGAAGCTAAGAGGTCTGGTTCTTCGGCAGATTGTTAGCGTTAGATTTCATACTGAAATAAGAGCTGTAAAACATCCCAAGAACTAGTACAGCACCGCCCAAGCGTTCAAGATTTCCTGAACAGTAGGTGTGGCACTCCGTATTCTGTATTTGCATTAAAGCCCCACCCCTTGCAAAGCAACCAGGGTCATGGGGTACAGGCTATTTGGACCACACTTGAGTGATTTCTTTTACTGTAAAAAATGTTAGAGCTGTTCACAGCATGTAACTAAGAGTGGCATATGAGGCCTTTCTTCGTGTTCCTTTATTATCTGGTGGTTGGGATAAGGTACATGGCCTTCTCATTGGGGGCAGCACCCATCACTGTGAAACTCCCTCTGAAGAAATGTCCATGAGGGTAGCCCTTTCCCTCCTACATGTTATAACTTTTAAACACTCCAGTAGTAATCATAATGATAATAATTTTATTATTTGTATGTTACCCATAGGCAGCTCCCAACATAATATTTAAAACATGATAAAACATCAAACAATAAAAGCTTCCCTAAACAGGGCTGCCTCCAGATGTCTTCTAAAAGTCAGATAGTTGTTTATATAAGTCAGTTAGTTGTTTATTTCCTTGACATCTGATGGGAGGGTGTTACACAGGGCAAGTGCAACTACCGAGTAGGCATTGAGAGCAGGCCTGGCATCAACATCTGGCATCCTAGGAAGCTGCCAAGATCCCAGCATCATATAGCATGCAAGTTTGACTCCTACCCTGCTTCTCCCAAAAAGGAAACTGGTTCTGAGAGCTGCCATTTTAATTTTCCACCATTCCTCTCTCAATCTCTTTGAGTATTGTGGAATATCAAAATTACCACTTTAGACGCCCAGGCCCCCTGAAGCTGGTAGCCAGCTCTGTTGAGGAGCATGACCTGGTATATCTTAATATGCCAGTTACAGAATACCTGGAAACAGAGGTCATTTTATTGCTGCTTTAGACTGCATACACACCATAAAATTAAAGCACATTTAAAGCAAACCCACCCAAGAATCTTGGGAACTGCAGCTTGCTATAGGTGCTGCAAACTGTAGCACCAGGAGGAGTAAACTATACTTCCCAGGTTTCTTTTGAGGGGGGGGTGCTATAAAATGTGCTTTGAGTGAATGGTATGTATGTAATCTTATGATGATGTTGGTGGTAGTTTTGATGACTTTAGTTTTTATATTGTGATGTATTCTGCTCCTGTCACTTTATATGTGATATGGCCATTTGTGGTGGATGCTTTAGATGAGTTTCCTGCAATGCAAAGGATTGGACTAGATGACCCCTGGGGGTACCAACTCTACAATTCTATGATTCTATGGTGCAAGAAGCTTCCCAGAGGGTGCTGTGTAGCCAAATGGAAGGATATGAATTGCAAAGCAGAATAAAAGCAGGCTTGTATCTGACTGATTAACACTTGGAGGAGACCCAGGATGGATCTAGACACATCAAAAAAGCATTTCAGGAAAACGCGTTGTAAACTTTATTATGAGAAATCACGTTGGCAAAAGACAGGACTCCACAGCACCATCTGGAGTCACAGTGTTATAAAGCATATAAAACACTTTTACTTTATCAATGTAGCTGAGTCCCCACTGGAAAGTTAGTCAAATTAACTTAGTCGGTTAATTTAATCAGATTAGAAAGAGACATTCTTGAGGATCCTTTGTTTTTGGCATTGCCTGCAGACGGTGAAAACTGTCCTTAATTTTGAAAGCAGGGCAAAAGGGAGCTCACCTACTCCTACTTTGAATCAAAATAATAAAATAAAATAAAATAAATCCTTCCAGTAGCACCTTAGAGACCAACTAAGTTAGTTATTGGTATGAGCTTTCGTGTGCATGCACACTTCTTCAGATACACTGAAACAGAAGTCACCAGACCTTTATATATAGTGAGAGGGTGGGGAGGGGTATTACTCAGAAGGGTGGTGGGAATGGGTGATTGGCTGATAGGTGTGGTAAACCTGTTGACGACTGTTAACGACTGCAATTGGTCTTACAGGAAAAAGCAAGGGGTGAGATGGCTAAAAATAGCTTTATCATGTATAATGAGATAAGAACCCAATGTCTCTATTCAGACCAGGTCTCTCCATGGTTTTAAGTCTGGTAATAAGTTGCAATTTAGCAACTTCTCTTTCCAGTCTATTTCTGAAATTCTTTTGTAATAATACAACTACTTTGAGATCTTGTATACAATGTCCTGGGAGACTGAAGTGTTCTCCTACTGGTTTCTCTGTCTTGTGATTACTGATATCAGATTTATGTCCATTTACCCTCTGGCGTAGGGTTTGGCCTGTTTGTCCAATATAGAGAGCTGAAGGGCACTGTTGGCATACTTTGTTGCTGAAGGATCCACAATAACTTGGAACCCATTCTGACAGCACCTTTAAAGCCTTGGCTTCATTACCAACCTCTGGCAGAAAAAGTAACTAGCTAAGAAAGAAAGAACACATTCTGCATGTTTATTTTTGTGCTAGGGCTCTAATGCTCCTCTCTCTTAAAATAGATCTGTTTAATCAAAAGAGTGGCATATGCTGGCCCTTGGGTATTTGGAGATTGCTTTCTTGCTTGGTTCATGTTTATCAAAGGAGCTGCAGGCTCAGTTATTTTAGCTAGGATTTAAAATATTGCAGGGCAAGGACAAGACGTCACTGGGCTTGAGAGAAGTTCCAGCCACAGTTTGTTCTCCCAAGTCCAGAATAGCCTGAGTAAAATTCATGTCGTGGCCATGAATATCCCAGTCACATCAACAAAGTGCTGGTTTGGATGGCTGAAGAATAGCTTGTGTGCTTTAACAGGCATATGTGTGTGAGCTCATAGTTGACTTGCAGCAAATAAATAAATAAATAAATCTCAAGATCATGTAATCAGATAATGTAATATTTTGTTTTCAGGGCTTAGAAATTGACAGGCCTTTGCAACAGCCTCACTCTTTGTGCACAGTATGATACTGGGCAACCATGGAAAATTATGTGTTAAATCATGTGTGTGAAGGTGTGAACAGAGGCAACATGTCTATCATTTAAATGTGCAGAAGCTTCCCCATGTAATCTCATACCATGCAAAAAGCCAGCTAACATATCCTGCATGCAGAGCCTGCATGTGCACAGTATGTGCATTGGTAAACTAATGGAGATTGGAAGCGAGGGCTGCACAATAACATTCCCATCTCCACACATTACGGTAGTTATCCATGATATTTCTAACATCTCAATTGCACTGCTGATCAAAAGAAAATAAGGCTTTCCATTTAACCTATAAAACATAGTTAAAAGAAAAAGAATCAGAAAAAGAGCAATCCAAGTAAAGTAAGGGATGTGGGTGGCGCTGTAGGTTAAACCACAGAGCCCAGGGCTTGCCGATCAGAAGGTCGGCGGTTTGAATCCCCGCGAGGGAGTGAGCTCCCGTTGCTCAGTCCCTGCTCCTGCCAACCTAGCAATTCAAAAGCATGTCAAAGTGCAAGTAGATAAATAGGTACTGCTCCGGCGGGAAGGTAAATGGCGTTTCTGTGTGCTGCTCTGGTTTGCCAGAAGCGACTTAGTCATGCTGGCCACATGACCTGGAAGCTGTATGCCAGCTCCCTCGGCCAAGAAAGCAAGATTAGCGCTGCAACCCCAGAGTCGGCCACAACTGGACCTAATGGTCAGGAGTCCCTTTACCTTTTATTCAATTCAAAATGACAAAGTATGTGGCTAGTCCCACTACATTCAATGGGGCTTAAACCCAGGACTGCAAACCAAAGTATGTAATTTTGCATGTATATTTTCCAGCGTTCATATTAGACTGTGATTTTCCAATTACAGTGGTACCTTGGGTTAAGAACTTAATTCGTTCTGGAGGTCTGTTCTTAACCTGAAACTGTTCTTAACCTGAAGCACCACTTTAGCTAATGGGGCTTCCTGCTGCCGCTGCTGCACAATTTCTGTTCTCATCCTGAAGCAAAGTTCTTAACCCAAGGTAATATTTCTGGGTTAGCAGAGTCTGTAACCTGAAGTGTATGTAACCTGAGGTACCATTGTATAGTGACTGTTAATTGCATAAACTCTGTCTGATTCTTCTGTAAGGAAACACTATAGCCTACAGAAGTTGATGTGGACAGACATACTAAAAACTGCCATTCCCCAACCTGATGCTCTACAGATGTTTTGTACTACAGCTTCCATGATCTCCCATCACCATGACTGTGCTGGCTGGCACTGATGAGAGCTGGAGTCCAAACATGTGGAAGGCACTAGCTTGGGGAAGCCTACTCTTGCCTATTATTTTTCAGATAAATAGGTATTTATTTCCCATTTTAAAACTACTGGGTTTTTAAGTACTTGATCTTGTGGAGTACTTAAGTTATTGTCAGTGTGATTTTCTCATTCTCATCTTTCTAGAATAAAAAATTCTGAAGCGCTACTACATCCAAAATAAGCCACATTCAATGTGTCCAATTGCAATTATAAATAGCCTACATGCCCAGATGCAGCCTTTGATGCAACCCTTACCTTTTATAAGAGCTGACCCAATTCGATTGGTTGCAAAAGAAAAGAAAAAGCTACAATATCTGGGTGGAAAATTATATTTATCTTTATGCCAAAGGAAAAAACTCCAGCATTTCATATGTCTTATCACACTCTGCCCCTTTAGTCAAATAGAGGCAAAACCTGGAAATGATATCAGGTTGCTAATATACAATGCCATGAGAAATGTTATCTTTTCCTATGCTATAGCTGTCAGGCGGCTCAGTTTAAATTCTGAATAGCGACTTTTCTTCCATTTTCAAGCTTTAGCCACTCAGTTTCATTTTGTGTATTGGAAAATCATTAAAATTTAGAACAACCATTATGTTGCTGTTGTTGTTCCTGCCGCTGCTGCTGTTACTACTATTAACTTTTCTTTCATGATTTTGGTGCAAATCACCCTATGATCTTTTTTTGCTGAAAGGTGGAATAGAAATCTGTCAATAAATAAATACATTAATTAATTAATAATAATGCAAAAACTGCAGGCTGGCCAAAACAAATGGCAAGCAAAGTTGAATCATTCATATAAGCATTTTATCAATTTGTTTGTCTGAACCCACAATGCCTAGCTAGTGAGAGCAGCTCTCTTTGTTGATTACCATACACAGAACAGCCAATGCCAACTATAATTTTTTCACCCTCTGTGCCTGAGCTTTTGCTTTTGCTTTTGCTTGAAACAGCAGCAAGATGGAGCTCATTGGCAACAGCAGTTTTATACAGATGTCAATGCACATGGGAAAATAGGATAGAACCTATGGCACCCTATAACCTAAAGGCCAACAGTGCCAAACAGCATTCCTTTAGCAGCACCTTCTGGGACCACTATCCCGCCTACCCCCCAAAAGCACCAGGGCCAGACTCCCAGTTTTTTATTTACTGCCCTTCCTCTGTAAGGAGCCCAAGTTCCCACCTAGTGAGCCATGACAGAAAGATACCATGACCGATAGTAATGAATCCTGCAGATAAATCCAAGAGAATCTACGATGTCACACTCCCCATTTCTGTCCTCCAACAAAGGACATGCACCAGGGCAGCAAGACAGTTCCCATTTCAAAATCAGGGCACAAAACATACTGGAATAGATCTAACAATATCAGATTGTTGGGATTCTGATATTCTTGCCTTGTTAACATCTCACTTTAAATTAACCTATGCTCTGAAGTGAATGTGCAGGATTCTGGTGCATACTGCACAAAAATCCCCACAGTCCTCCTCCCTTGTTCCTTCCTTCAGTGCACTGGGGAGAAAACAGGTCAGAGGCTGGATTGCTATCTTACGTGAACCAGCAATGGCTGTTTGTTTCTCTGCTGAGAAACCACAGTGACAAACCATTGTTCTTAGCTTACCGTTGTAGTTTGTAAGGAGAGAAACAAACCATGAGTACTGGTTTGAATATAACAGGCCACTTGTTTGTTTGTTTTCTCCACGTGGAAATGGAAGGAGCAGGTTTGAAGTAATTCATTTCTTTTGAGTAGTGTACACCAGCATGCTACACGTTCTTGCAAAAACAATAGTTAATTTTTAACAATGGTTTAGCATTATGTGTGGACTGAGGCTTCAAGTTGAATACGAATGCATATTATGTGCACTTCTCCCTTTTTACTTTTTTAAAAAAATGTACCTCCTGGCACCAGTTATATTTAGCTATCTGCAATTTTGCTTGAAGTTGCATGCCTGTCAAAGGGATTGAGCCCTCACAAAAATCTCAGATGATGCAAAGGGAAACCTGTTCCCAGTCTCTAAACTGTTGAAGTCTTGTCATTTTGGTAGAGCTGAAGATGAAACACAACTCCATGAAGTTCTGTACAAGCCTCTCACATGCTGTGTTAGTTATTTTGGTACCTTTAATAAAATAATAATAATTGGGGGCAGGGAAGTGTATCCTTTGCATCAAGATGTTTCTCAGCTCCACATTCATACTTTGTATTTGCACAGTTCCTTCTACCATTTGTTTTCTACTATCGCACTAAGAGTAAAGTAGCCCTCACAGCCTTGCAGAAATGAGCATAATCCACCCCACAGAGCGGGGTGGGGTAGGGAAGCTGAATGAAATACTAAAAAGTCAAGCAGTATAGTTTGACTTTCCCACTTTAATTTCCTGTCTCTCTTTCAAACTAGAGTGAGATTACAGACTAAAACAACTGAAATTAATGGATTTAATGGGTCCACTCTGAGTATGATTTACTATGTTGTTATCACCCATTGAGCTATTCTTTTAAATAATATCCTTGCATGGATTTGCTCCATTAGTGCTAAAGCTGGCTTCTCATGACTGCTTTCTATCCAGTTTTATAAACACAATTCCTTGAAGTATTTGTGGTAATTAACTTTAACCTGAATGCAGCTGTGCAGGCTCTGAAATATCTCTACCTTGGGATAATAGTGACACTGTTTTTAAATAGATGTGATAGCTTTTTAATACCTGGATCTCTTCTCTTAATTAGGCTCAAAAGCCACTTATAGCTTCTGTTTGATAAATTAAGACTTCAGAATTAATAATTAAAATATAGGTTCTAAGTACTGGCTGATTTTTTAAAAAAAGGTAAGCATTTTAATGGAGACTGTGTCATGGAACAGATTGCAGGGCATCTAAAAAGTGATCGTACAGGAAATGATTGAGAAACCAAACACTGGAATGAGATGGGCTCGTACTATCGAAAGTTTCCATTGAAATGCAAATTATGCTGCTGATGTCACTGGGAAGAACCCATAACATGCCAGCTAGATCTATGACAGACTTACCAGCTCTACTGATTTTGGTTGGAAACAGTTAACTAAGGCGTGTTTCCCTCCTGATAAAAGCAGGCATACCTCATGTTATTGCACTTCACTTTCTTGCATTTGTAGATATTGCTCCTTATGAGGACGTGGGTGTAGCTGCAGGAGCCTAGCCGCTTCCAGGGGAAGGTAGCCCCCTGCCACTACCACCCCTCTTCTGGCCATGAGAGTAGAGCTGGCTACGGCTGGAGCTGGGTTTTTCCCATTTCACCCCTGCGGCTGGAGGGCCTGGCTTAATAGACTACAGTTTAGTGTAAACATAACTTTTACATGCATTGGGAAATAAAAACAAAAAAAGTGTGGCTTGCTTTATTGTGGTATTCACTTGATTGTGGTGGTCTGGAACTGAGGTGGTCTCCAAAGTATGCCTGAGCTAAATTTGTGCTGCTATAAGCCAATATTCATGCAACTTACAAAAATGTTGTTATAGGATATTGTATGAGAAACGCTTTGGACACTCTGATATATGCCAAGTATAACTATAATTAAATACAATACAAAACATAATGGCAGTTAATGGACTATAGCTTGTGAGTCAAAGGTCCTCCACAGATAGATCAGTTTAATTGTCCTAGTACAGTTAGTCCTATATCTACAAGACAGGTAAGGAAGGTCCATAAAACTAGATCAGCACAATACAAGAGAGACAGTAATGTATTGACTTCAGTACAGGCTTACAGAGTTCCTGGCTTATAGAAGACATATTGACAATGTTTAAGGGAAAAAATCAAAGAAAGCGAAAAGGTGCTTGTGCATTTGTTGCTCCACTGGGAGATATTGAACCTTCTTTTCAATATTACTTAAAGCACCTGAGTGTTAAATAAGCTCATTGACATATGGTACTTTTAATAGAACCGGCCCTTTGCACTAAGGCACAGCAAAATTCAACACACACTGTATCATCAGCTACCCCTTAAGAATAATATGTTATGCTCTACTGCGACATTACTAGGAGCTGGGAAACAGGGAACATCATTATGAGGCTATAACTCACCTTAAAACAGCCTTTCACAACCTGGTGCCCTCCAAATCATTTGGGCTACAATTCCCATTAGCCATAGTCAGCACAGCTGATGAGAGTTTTCATCCAAGACTGTCAATATTTTGTGGGAGGGATTCAAGTGTATACTACAACTGGCATTGAAGTGCTATTTTACCCCAAAATACTTCCACTTTAGTAAAGAAAGAAAAAAACCCTCAGTCATTTTGCAGATTGGAAAGTGATGGAGAAATTCATTGAAAAAGTGTCGGGTGGATGATTAAGAGGAAAACATGTAAACACCCTGCAAGGACATAAAGATGAATGCAGGATGAATGCTCACTGTCATATAACCATCCCATAAACAAATCAAATGTATGGTCAAGACAGACCAGGCATAATATAACCACTTTTTAAAGCTTTGTGCAAGCAAATCAGGATGAATCCTGAATAGATAGGTCAACTGAAGGATCCCCTAGAAAGCAAAAAACTGAGGAAGGCTCCCTTAAAATTCATGTCATGTTACAATATGCTTTGTTAGGACTGTGCCAGAGGAATATAACTAATATAGCTGAAGTCTGCATTTGCACAAAACAATTGTCACAGATCACTTCCTGGTGCAACTGGACTTCTCCGCGACCCTTCCACTCTGCAGGGAGGTGGGACCAATTCGGATGGTCCGCCCCCCCCCCCCCACTTAATGGATCCAAATGGTTTCCAGAGAGTGGTAGGGGATGCTTTATCCCATGTTGATGGCCTTTCAGCTGGTGGCCCGCTGGAATGCGGAGTTAACCAGGGCTATCGACTGTCTGGCTCCGAAGCGCCCTCTCCGATTGCATGGAGCCCGGACAGCTCCATGGTTTTCTTCGGAGCTGAGGGCGATGAAACAATCGCTGAGACGGCTAGAGCGTCGGTGGCAAAAAACTCACTCCGAATCTGACCGGACACAGGTTAGAGCTCAACGTCGAGCCTACCAAGTGGCGATAGCAACGGCGAAGAAGACTTTCTTCACCGCCTCTATTGCATCTGCAGAAAATAGTAGCAGGAGACTCTTTCAGGTGGTTCGTAATTTAACGGAACCACCTTTACCACCGGGGCCTTGTAAAGACCCCAAGATCTCCTGCAACGATTCTGCAAAGTTTTTTGCAGATAAAATCACTCATATTCGGAAGGACCTAGACACCACCGTGGGAGCAGTGCCGGGGCGGGAGAGTGCTAGAGCTCTGTCTGGTCAAGTTGCATGGAATCAATTTCAATCCGTTACCCCCGAGGATGTGGACAGGCTGCTTGGACGCGTGAAACCTGTCTCCTGGATCCTTGCCCATCCTGGCTAATAAAAGCAAGCCGGGAAGGGCTGGGCAATGGGCTCTGCGGGGTGGTGAATGCTTCCCTCTGCGAGGGAACATTCCCAGATCCGCTGAAAGAGGCGGTCATTAAACCGCTTCTTAAAAAACCATCTTTAGACCCGGCCAGTATGGCCAACTATCGCCCAGTCTCAAATCTTCCTTTCTTGGGCAAGGTGATTGAGCGCGTGGTTGCTGAACAACTCCAGGCACGCCTGGAGGATGCGGACCATTTGGATCCCTTCCAATCAGGATTCAGGCCTCATCATGGGACTGAAACTGCCTTGGTCGCGCTGGTTGATGATCTCCGGCGAGCTAGGGACAAAGGTGAGAGTTGTTTCCTAGTTCTGCTGGATCTCTCAGCGGCCTTTGATACAATCGACCATAACATCCTTCTGGACCGTCTAGAGGGGCTGGGAGTTGGGGGCACTGTTATACAGTGGTTTCGCTCCTTCCTCCTGGGCCGTGTTCAGAAAGTGGTGGTGGGGGATGAGTGTTCAGACCCCTGGGCCCTCACTTGTGGGGTGCCTCAAGGTTCCGTCCTCTCCCCCATGCTTTTTAACATCTATATGAAGCCGCTGGGAGAGATCATCAGGGGGTTTGGACTGGGTGTCCATCAATATGCAGATGATACCCAGCTCTACCTCTCTTTCAAATCAGAACCAGTGAAGGCGGTGAAGGTCCTGTGTGAGTGCCTGGAGGCGGTTGGAGGATGGATGGCGGCTAATGGATTGAGGTTGAATCCTGACAAGACAGAAGTGCTGTTTTGGGGGGACAGGGGGCGGGCTGGTGTGGAGGACTCCCTGGTCCTGAATAGGGTAACTGTGCCCCTGAAGGACCAGGTGCGCAGCCTGGGAGTCATTTTGGACTCACAGCTGTCCATGGAGGCGCAGGTCAATTCTGTATCCAGGGCAGCTGTCTACCAGCTCCACCTGGTACGCAGGCTGAGACCCTACCTGCCTGCGGACTGTCTCGCCAGAGTGGTGCATGCTCTAGCTATCTCCCGCTTGGACTACTGCAATGCGCTCTACGTGGGGCTACCTTTGAAGGTGACTCGGAAACTACAACTAATCCAGAATGCGGCAGCTAGACTGGTGACTGGGGGCGGCCGCCGAGACCGCATAACACCGGTCTTGAAAGACCTACATTGGCTCCCAGTACGTTTCCGAGCACAATTCAAAGTGCTGGTGTTGACCTTTAAAGCCCTAAACGGCCTTGGCCCAGTATACCTGAAGGAGCGTCTCCACCCCCATCGTTCTGCCCGGACGCTGAGGTCCAGTGCCGAGGGCCTTCTGGCGGTTCCCTCATTGCGAGAAGCAAAGCTACAGGGAACCAGGCAGAGGGCCTTCTCGGTCGTGGCGCCTACCCTGTGGAACGCCCTCGCATCAGATGTCAAAGCGATAAATAACTACCTGACATTCAGAAGACATCTTAAGGCAGCCCTGTTCAGGGAAGTTTTTAATCTGTGATATTTTAGTGTATTTTTGGTTTTTATGGAAGCCGCCCAGAGTGGCTGGGGAGACCCAGCCAGATGGGCGGGGTACAAATAAATTATTATTATTATTATTATTATTATTATTATTATTATTATTATTTTCCTGTGAATGATTCCGATAGTGCAAGAAACTAGGGCCTGTATCTAACACTCCCATTTCGCTTATGCAAGAAACTTGTGACAGTTCCCTGCAGCCTCCCTCCGCACCCTCAAAATCATCTCCAGGGGGCACTGAGGGACCCTCTAGCGAAGATTTTGGATGTACACAGACGGAAGAGTTCTGCTGCACCAGTGTGACTCTGCTGGTGCTGCTTTCTGTACAACTCTTGGGTATGTATAGTTTCTGGTGAGACATGGTTTATTTCCTGCCACTTAGGATAACACCTGCCTTTTACAGCAGTTAAAACAAAAACAAAAAACCTCAACTATGATCCTAACAATGGTCTTTCTCCAACCCCCTGTACCTTCACAGCCCCCACTGCAGCAGTACACTACAAGAGAAGATATCCATAAATCAGTCAGAGTTCTGGAACTAGAGCCATGCTCATTGTCTGCCAGTAGAGAAACATGACTATTATGGCCAGAATCACTTTGTAGCAATTAGAACCTTCCTCTCCAAGGCCTACTTGACTTGATAAATGGTTTCTTTTGCAATACTAGATTGTGAAAGTTATCTTAGAAAAAGCCAAATTGAAGTAACGGCGGCGGCGGCAGGCGGGGTGAGGGATTCCTAGGCACAAAGCTCTCAGCAGCAGAAGCCTTGTCAGCATTTCAGCTACTCACTTTAACAAGGATTTCCATTTTATCTCATCTGTTTTCCTTCACCTCAGTCTCCTTTGCAGCTTCCTTTGCCCTTGCTTGCCCTTTTTTCTTTACAAAAATACTACTAAAATGGAAGCAATAAGATTTATAACTTCTCAGAAAAGGGTTTTTTTCACATCAACCATCTGCATATGCAATAATTGAAGAAGTGAGCTGGTGATGTGGCAGAAGGTTGGCCTTTTAGGAAGATGTTTGACCTGTTTTGAATCCAGTGTAAATACAAGCAAACATACCACATTTTTCTCAAACCAACCTCATTCAGTTGCAATTGCTGGAGTACACTATTTAAGTTGCCATCAGTATTAACACCCCAACTAAACGTTGATATTTTGATCTCATGGCTTTTTTTTTTTTACAACATATCAGAATTATAATTAGGGGTTCCATAATGCAATATTGCACTGAAATAATTGAATATCAAAACTTGAATGCTTGAGAACTGAATATCTAAACTCCTCTGCCCCATCTTTCCTCAAAATGACAGCCGCAATCATTAGTGCTAGTGCCCTTGCACTGTAGCGGTTTTACATACTAGATGTTTTATTTGCTCTGTAATATATATAATGAGCATTTCATTTGGATTATAAAAAAAAATGACAAATGAATAACGGCTTATCGATTAGGCCTCCACAGCAGAAGTCTGTAATCATTCTGCTTTCCAAGCTTTCAGGCCTACTGAACAGGAGGTTAAAAATGGTTTAATTAGAATGTGGGAAAGTATCCCCTTCAATCAACATCTGGTAACAATGAAGATAAAGGGTCTAGAGCAGAAATGTCTAATGGCTTGCTATTGGAAATGTTAAGTGATGAATGATTCCAGCAGTTGTTTCTCAATCACTCCCTCAAGGTTAATATTAAGCAGTTTTGTTTGGTTTCAAACCCTTCCCCCTGCAAATTAAAGTGATCATTATTGAAACCATCTACAAGGCAATGACTTTAAAAACAACAGCAGCATTTCATTTGAAAGGGAATAAGGGAAAACATTTATCACTGGCTCTTTTTGAACATAACATTAAATCAAGTTTAGCTTTCTATTTAGAACCTGCACTGGCCCCAGGTTCAAATGCTGCCCCTACCCACTTTTAAGGCTGAAATACTATGGCCCCTGGGAGTTGGAAGGGACCCTGGGGAACATCTAGTTCAACCCCATGCAATACAGGAATAATATGCAGCTGTCCCATATGGGGATTGAGCCTGCGACCTTGACGTTATCGACACCACACTCTAACCAACTGAGTTAGCATAGATTGGATCTCCCTCTCCAGCATCTGAAAAGGAGATCAGATTTCTTGTCCACTCCCTGCCATTGCAAAGCATTCCAATGCTTTGTATCAAGAAAAGTTGGAGCTCCAACCGCACAAGGGCTAAAAGAGTATATCAAGTGTGTGCCAGGAAGGGACCATAAACAGTTGGGACTGAAAGGACTAAAAGCCATCCTGATTGGCAGTCCTGCCTTCAAAGCAGGAAATAATTTAGAAACACTCAGAAGCATGTTCACTTTCCCTACCATTGCTTTCAATAAGAAGAATATATGGACAGAAATGTATGAGAAAGATTTTCTGGCCTCATTTCTCCCCTGTTGGTTCAAGCCTGGCAGGGTGTAGAATAAGGCAGTTGAAGCACCTTCAGACCTCCCTATCCTTGGGTGCTTTAGGACTGCTGCCCAAATGAATCAGATTTCCCCATTATTTCCAAACACAAGAAACTCTAGCTAGTTTGAACTAGGATCAAATCATAGATCATGATCCTGGCTTGTTTCACTGATCAGTGTCCTGATTTTGGATGTAGTGGGTAGCTGGTCAATTATCTCTTCATCACAATCATGCCAGAGGAGAGGGAAGGGTGAGCACGCAAGCCGAACACCTGTACATGTAATGTTAAAATACAATTCTCATTATGGATGAACTGAAGCAGTGGCTAACAATATTTGTGTAATTTTTTTTTAATGAAAATGTTTTTCTCATACATTACTAAAGTATCCCAGTATGGGATATCTATCCATTATTTGGGACCAGTTTGATGGTGTATGGAATGAACAGCACATGCCAAAAAGGACATTCAGGTTAAAATCACCTCACATTTTCTGACTCTCCTAATCAAGTCACTCCAGTGTCTTAAAAAGGCTAGATGTATTGGACTGTCCCCAGAAAGAAGAGCAGGAATTGCAGGGAGCAGTAAAGAGAGGTGTGAAAAAGAGACCATTCCCAAGTGCCCTTCTATAGCCCTGCTTCCCCAATCTCTATATTTATTTATAAGCTTCTATTTCACATGTAGCCCTTTCTATCTCGTCCTTCTTCCCTAGTGTAACAAAAGAGGGAATGAAAAGTGGGTAGACATATTAGCAAGCCAGTTCATAAGGGGGGACTTCTTTTTCCCAACTAAAGTGGCTGGCTGATAAAACCAGATTAGTTGCCAACCAAGGCCTTGTACTAAAGTTTCAATATTTCCCACCACCACTGCTGATCTGTTGTGAATATAAACACACAGGAAGCCTTAAAATCAAGTCAGGTTTTAGTATTATCCCATCCAAACTCATACTGGGGAAGTTCATTACAGCCCTGAATCAGTTTGGTGGTTTCATTTTCCTGTACTACAAAGAGCCATTTTTCACTATTCCATCTTTCCAGAAATGACCTCAGCTATATGGTAATAGATTGCATGACTTGTAAAACATGAATTCACATTGTACATGATTATATTTCTCTTGTGACCATGTTCTAGTCTAATTCAGGACTATTACAAGATGTTTGGCTGCAGAAGTGCAGCATGTTGTACAAATGTGTTAAAACTGGAGATCAATTGAACAAAAGTAACAGGCGCCCTCGAACCAAGAGAACAATGCTTTATATGGGAAGTCGATGATCTGAACCTTCAGTCCCTCATGTATTCCTACAAGATATTGAAAAGCACTGTTCAGCAGGAAAGTGTCAGAGATTAGAGCTTTCAATAGTCATTGCATGACTGCACTTTTCATGACGAGGAACAGACAAGAACAAGTAGCACAATTTCAGGCTCTCTGATAGGGTAGGGAATGGAGGCAGGATTCTTGTTATACTTCTGCAGCCTGATATCTCAGTCTAAGCGACACCTTGTTCCCATCCTTCCCTCTGCAGACTCCTTGTCAGGTTTTAAAGCAGAGGACAGCAAGGGGATAATGTCGGGAACCTTTGCCGACTCAGCTAGTGTGAGAAAATTCATCTCAGCTGAAGTTGAGTCAATAACCCTACTAAACAGAGGCCAACATCATATATGGGATCAACACGTGAACAGCTGAGTAGCCAATATTGAGGATTACCTTCTCCAAATCTTTCCAAATCAGCATGCCATATTTTCATTTTTTTGCCAGATGTTATAAAATAGAATGTTATCAAATCAAATATTGCAATTATGTATACCAAATTCACTACATTTGTATAAATAATGTTTCTTAATGTCCAGCAATTGCTCGATATATTTGCCTATCAACTTAGTACTGTGGAGGAATGTAGGGGAATTCTGCTCAATGACCTGAACAATTAGGGAAAAGAAATTCCATATTTTCCTAATCACCAAAGGCCTAGGAAAATTGAGCATCCCATAACTTCATTTTATCAATTATCCGTTATTCCTGCCTTGGATGGAGGGAAGCATAGAAGCAGGCTGTCTTTTCTTTTTTTGTAGCTACATTATAGCCTAGTTTGTCAAAATGAAATTGCCTTCCTCCCACATCATGTGCAAGCTGCAATTCACAAGTACTTCTAATAGGAGTATATCTGTACAAGGTTTTCAAAGCAACATTTGTTTGGCTTTGTAGCTTTGTGAATGAACTCTCACAAGCCAAAGTTGCTGTCATACATGTCTTGTAATAATTATGTGATCCTGTAAATATTATGTGCAATTATGTGGTCAATATATGTGGTCCAATATGTGCCTCATACTAAATGGGATATGTCTACAAGATATAGGGCAGGATTTACCGTACCTAACAAGTCCCAACAGTGGAAGTCTTGCACAAGGGCTTTCACTTGTGCAAATGATTTCTTCGCCTCCATCCTCTGTGGTGCTCTCCTGTGATGCCCCCCCCCCAATGGTTCTTTGGTGTATTGGGAGAACCCCAGTGTACAGGCAGTGGAGAATGCGGAATAATTTCGTTACTTACATTGATGAGACATATACCATAGTATGGTGTTGAACAGTAACTACCCAAAGTCATCATCATTGCATTGAATTACATTGAAGTTTCAGGCAATGTACCTGCTTTAGAGAGCAATACCACAGAGAGAAGATTCCAGGCCTGCATCCCTCACACCTAACCCTGTATTTGCTTATTCCATAGAAGCATATATATTTCTAGGATACTCACGGCTTTACACAATAACTGATTATGATTAGAAACATTTAAATGAGCCCATGTAGGTATACGCTCCAAAATAAATGACTTAAAATAGCTAAGGGTTTCTTCTCCAATGGACTTGGATAGTGGTCCTCTGCTTTTTTCTTTTTTTGCAAGTTTATATTGAATTAATTTTAAATTGTTCTTCAAGCATTTATGGGAATTGTTCCCCAGCTACACCACTGAATTCCAAAGGGGATTTCTGCCTTTACTCAAACACACACAGACTATGACCTGAATGCTACAGTTCTTACTTCCATGGTTTTTGAGTTATTTCATAAGAGATAGCACAATAAAGCTTCTATTCACTTTGCTCTGGAGGCAAAGTAAATGATTCCCTGACCTTTTATTAAGGAAAGGACCACATTCTACTGTAACTGAGCTGCAATAGAACTTACTTGTTTACCCCATTGGCAAACCCATTACAATAAACCATGGAGCATTAAGTCTACATAGATACCATAGGGCAGGACACACAACAAAATAGAAGGCAGGAACATTAATGATGATATGTATATATACATAACATGGCTGATTGTTAGTTGTCAAAAGAGGGCTGGGTTCTGGAGCTATGTTTGAAGAAATGAAAACTCATACAACAAAAATATGGATAGGATTTTAAAGTACTTAACTTTTCAATATTTAGCCGGTCGGTTTATTCAAAGAATGCATTTTAATTTTAGAAAAGGAAGCAGTTCGAATAAACACATGCCCTGGCCCAGATGATCTGGTCTTGCAGACAACTTCATTGTCCAGAAAGTGGGAGAAGCAACAAGAGGAACAGCCATTTTAGATCTGGTCCTAACCAATGTTGATGACCTGGTTAGTGGGGTAGAAGTGGAAGGATCATTAGGCGCGAGTGATCATGTCCTTCTGAAGTTTACTATACAGAGGAAAGGAGCAGTCAAGCATACCAGGACTCAATTTCTTGACTTTAAGAAAGCCGACTTCATAAAACTTAGGGAAGTGCTGGGTGAGATCCCATGGACAGTAATACTGAAAAGAAAGGGAGTTCATGATGGCTGGGAGTTTGTTAAGAGGGAGATTGTAAAAGCACAACTTCAGGCAATACCAATGAGACGGAAACATGGAAGGTGCCTAAAGAAGCCAGGGTGGCTATCTAAAGAACTTTTAACTGAGTTAAGATTTAAAAAGGATGTGTACAAAAAATGGAAAAGGGGGGAAACCACCAAAGAGGAATTCAAACAAATAGCCAGCACGTGTAGACACAAAGTCAGAAAAGCTAAAGCACAGAATGAACTCAGGCTTGCTAGAGAGGTTAAAAGCAACAAAAAAGGCTTTTATGGGTATGTTCGTAGCAAAAGGAAGAACAAAGAAACAGTGGGGTCACTCAGAGGAGAAGATGGTGAAATGCAAACAGGGGACACAGAAAGGGCTGAACTCCTCAATGCCTTCTTTGCCTCAGTCTTCTCCGATAAAGAAAACAATGCCTGACCTGAAGAATTTGGAGCAAATGATTGAACAGAGGAAACACAGCCCAGAATAACTAAGGAGATAGTACAAGAATACTTGGCTAGTCTAGATGTATTCAAGTCTCCAGGGCCAGATGAACTGCATCCAAGAGTATTAAAAGAACTAGCAGATGTGATCTCAGAACCACTGGCAGTCATCTTTGAGAATTCCTGGAGAACAGGCAAAGTCCCGGCAGACTGGAGGAGGGCAAATGTTGTCCCTATTTTCAAAAAGGGGAAAAGAGAGGACCCAAATAAGTCTGACATCAATACCAGGGAAGATTCTGGAGCAGATCATTAAGAAAACAGTCTGTGAGCACCTAGAAAGGAATGCTGTGATCACCAATAGTCAGCATGGATTTCTGAAAAATAAGTCATGTCAGACTAACCTGATCTTGTTTTTTGATAGAATTACAAGCCTGGTAGATGAAGGGAACGCAGTGGATGTAGCCTACCTTGATTCCAGCCAGGCATTTGCCAAGGTGCCCCATGATATTCTTGTAAAGAAGCTGGTAAAATGTGGTCTTGACTATGCTACCACTCAGTGGATTTGTAACTGGCTGGCTGACCGAACCCAAAGGGTGCTCATCAATGGTTCCTCTTCATCCTGGAGAAGAGTGACTAGTGGGGTGCCACAGGTTCTGTCTTGGGCCCGGTCTTATTCAACATCTTTATCAACGACTTGGATGATGGACTCAAGGGCATCCTGATCAAATTTGCAGATGACACCAAACTGGGAGGGGTGGCTAACACCCCAGAGGACAGGATCACACTTCAAAACGACCTTGACAGATTAGAGAACTGGGCCAAAACAAACAAGATGAATTTTAACAGGGAGAAATGTAAAGGATTGCACTTGGGCAAAAAAAATAAGAGGCACAAATACAAGATGGGTGACACCTGGCTTGAGAGCAGTACATGTGAAAAGGATCTAGGAGTCTTGGTTAACCACAAACTTGGCATGAGCCAACAGTGTGATGTGGCAGCTAAAAAAGCCAATGCAATTCTGGGCTGCATCAATAGGAGTATAGCATCTAGATCAAGGGAAGTAATAGTACTCACCTGGAGTACTGTGTCCAGTTCTGGGCACCACAGTTCAAGAAGGACACTGACAAACTGGAACATGTCCAGAGGAGGGCAACCAAAATGGTCAAAGGCCTGAAAACAATGCCTTATGAGGAACGGCTAAGGGAGCTGGGCATGTTTAGCCTGGAGAAGAGGAGGTGTAGGGGTGATATGATAGCCATGTTCAAATATATAAAAGGATGTCACATAGAGGGAGAAAGGTTGTTTTCTGCTGCTCCAGAGAAGCGGACACGGAGCAATGGTTCCAAACTACAAGAAAAAAGATTCCACCTAAACATTAGGAAGAACTTCCTGACAGTAAGAGCTGTTCGACAGTGGAATTTGCTGCCAAGGAGTGTGGTGGAGTCTCCTTCTTTGGAGGTCTTTAAGCAGAGGCTTGACAACCATATGTCAGGAGTGCTCTGATGGTGTTTCCTGCTTGATCTCTAGACAAAAAGCAAATGTCTTGTTTTCCAACCCTAGAAAACAAGTCAGATGCAACACTAGTACAGTCTCTGCTTACTCAAAAGTTTGAATTATATTTGGTGGTGGTTGTAATTCTATGCCTGCTTACTCAGATGTTAATGGTACATACAGGGCTTACTCTCAGTTAAGTGTACATAAGATTGCAGGCTGTATTAAACTTTAAAGAGACCTAACAAGATGTATGTCTTGCTAGCATTTTAAACTGAAATAAAGACGAGTTGACCTTTTATCACTGCTCTGCAGTCTTTTGTTACTTTGTCTTCTGGGAGATCGATATATTTGTCAGGATGTTTGTGAATGTGAGATAATTTTTCAGGTGTTCAAAAGACAGCTGAGTCTGTTGACCTTTCCATCAGGTAAGTAGACATCCCCTCCACCACCACTACCAAAGATAATTCTACATTTCCTTTACTTCTCTTTCTGATTAGGAGGTCTTTCAGTAAATAGATTCTACTTTCCTTTCTTTTAACAGACAGCTGATGCTTTGAAAATGGGGTGAATATTTTTATTTCCATTACTAGATTTCTAAAACTGTTCTAAGTCATTATAAATTATGAAAGACAAACCCAGTTATCACTGGCCCTTTGAGAATTTAATCCAAGGGTTTAATGTGTCAATGTGACAAATATTTGTTGGACTACAGCTGTCATTAACCCTAGACAACATAGTCAATGGTCAATGGCCAGGGGTTGTGGGAGTATAGCAACATGTGGAGAGCAACAATTTTCCCACTCCCTGTATAACCTGCACTGAAGGTAATGGATTGACTCCTAAGATGCTGTGAAAAGAGGTTTGCTTACAGAATGGACACTTTCAGAACCTGCTAAGTGAAGGGGGAGGAGTGATTGTCACTTGATTAGTATTGTGCAAGTGACAATTGCCTACAATGTCTAGGCAACGGGTCTGTGATTGTTCAAATTCTTCAGTGAAAAGTGCACCCTGGGTAGGATTTTGTTCCACCATAGTTTAAAACTGTCCATGCAATCAGTATCTGCTTGGTATCATTTCTGTGGCTGCAATCCTATGTACATTTCATTGGAACTAAGCATCATTAAACTCCGTGGTGTTTGCTTGTGTCAATAGGCAAATTCAAGATTGGACTGTATACCATCAATTTCTTCTCTAGCTGCATATTCATTTCATTTCTCACCCAAATCTATATTACTGCAAGAAAGTCAGTCACTGCTTGTATCACTGGGGTAATTAATGTACTCGTTTAAATTTACATTCTTGTTCTTATCTATTAGCTGCTCTTCCAGTACAGTGTTTAAATAAAGATGCTACTGCCAAGAATAATAAATAATTAAGAATTTCTTTGAGCACCTCACAAGGTATAAGTAATTGCTCTTTACAACAGATAAGCCTACTAGTGGGAGACAGGGAAATAATAAATTTCAAGGTGCATTGCTGGAAGTAGGTGCTGATCCTGATGCAGTTACTGGTGATGGAAGTATTACTCAGCTGCTGGTGCTGGTGCTTTTTCTAAGAAAGCATGTCTCTTAGCAAAATTAAACAAAACACGTTCTTAAAAACCCAGATACTTTCTAATAAAAGGAATCTAGACCCTTACTGCACAAAATATTCCTGAGATCCATGCTTCATATTATCTGTGGTTATACATCTGGAATGGTTTCCTAAGCAGAAATGAGATAATAGTGATAAATGATAAGATAACAACACAAAGCAAGTATGTAGCCAATAGATATATGCCCAAGATGTTTTCTCCTTTGTTCTTTACACTGAAGAAAGAACACTAAACACTAGGGGGGAAAGTAAAAAATATAGCAAACATTCGGTAGTTCTACATGACATTCATGCCTCCATTGTTACCAGTACTGAAACAAGCTCTTTCTAAGTGGGGAAATGTACATCATTGTTTGCCCATTTCTAGTTTGAGGCTTATCACTTTAGAATAACAGAAACCAAACTGGGATTTACTGAGCATGCATGAATATTCAATAAAGGACTTGAGGATTCTGTAGCTTTCTGATTTCATTATCATTAGAAGTATTCTATTCATTCGTCTCTCCCTCTCTCTCTTTCTCTTACACACACACACACACACACACACACATTTTAATATTTCAAGTAAGATATCATCTCCATTATGTTTCAAGAAAAATGGATATCTAAAGGGAATTGTAAAATAGGATGAAAAGCAGAATAATGAATGATTAGACTTGAATCAGGGCTTTCTGTGCTGCAAACATGAAAAATTCACTACTATTGGAAAGAATGGCAGCAGCTCATACAATCACAATGCATTTAACATAAACTAGCAAAACACCGATCATTTATGGTCAGGACAGAGAGAGGCCTATATGGCACAGAGATGAAGGTTGCACACAGAGACATGGAATCAGGGCTGGTCACTGAACTGAGTTAAGTGAATGTCTCAGCTCGCAGTTTTGGGTGTCATGAAAGGGCAGCAAATGATTGCCTTTTGATTTTTTTTTAATACATTCTTACCCCCTGGTAGTACTTGTGGAATTTTCTGGTTCAGGTGCCAAAATAACTTGGCGAGTCTTCTGTGCTATGCATCTTAATTGTGTGCATGCGGGGGGGGGGGAGAGTTATTCCACCTTGGACAGCCAAAGTCTTATACCAGCCCTCCACAGATCACACATTCCTTCAGGGTCTCTGTGGATTGAGTTACCAGAGGTCAAGGTCATGCCCTAGACCCTGGGGTTATCCTGCAATCTGCTATTCACTCCAATGGTAAAAAAAAATGAAACAAAATAATTGAAAACACTGCTGTGGAGAGGGTGTGGGGCAGGTTTTGCAACTGTGTCTCAGACTGTAGCTTACGTACTATAGAACTGGATTGGAACTGCTGAGAATTGAGTCAAATCACATCCAGATAACCAGATATCCAAAATGTCATATTATTGCTCTTCTTACCCTTTGTTGTTTTCTATTCTCAGCTGCTATGGATAGGCATTTGTCCAGTAAATTATCCTAATGTTTTAAAAAAATGTAAGTAAAATATCATGGCCAATGTAATACAGTGGTACCTCGGGTTAAGTACTTAATTCGTTCTGGAGGTCCGTACTTAACCTGAAAGTGTTCTTAACCTGAAGCACCACTTTAGCTAATGGGGCCTCCTGCTGCCGCTGTGCCGCCGAAGCACAATTTCTGTTCTCATCCTGAAGCAAAGTTCTTAACCCGAGGTACTATTTCTGGGTTAGCGGAGTCTGTAACCTGAAGCGTCTGTAACCTGAAGCGTCTGTAACCCGAGGTACCACTGAATCTGAAAAAAAGTAATGCCTGCCTCTCTGCTCCCCTGAACAGGAGCATTCCACAATCCAACACATTGTTGCAAGCAGCCTCCAGCTTTTCATCCCCATTCCTTCTAATATCCCTTATATTCCTTCCAGCATTCCTACCCTCCATTCCAACTCTCCATCCATCTCCATCTCTATATAGGCCCATTTCAATCACCAGCACAGCTTTGTCGTACCCCCTGATAGCTTGCTGTTGTTACTGTGGATAATGAACACCTGGGTGTTTTGGAAATATATATGTTATTAAGTAAAATTGTTTTATGGTTTACATTAGAACCTGTGCACATTGCTGTTGTGGCGCATGCACTGCAAGGCATTTTGTACTGCTGATAATGTAAGGTGTACTCAGCTGTTTAGTGGCCTTCTCCTCTTCAAGACCCAGCAGGCGTGCTCTTCCCATAATAAGTATGAGTCTGTGAGACACTTACGGTCCTGGAGAAGCAAATGATGTGAGGTACAAGTGGTCTTAGATCAGTAACAATGCTCAAATATTTTTTTTCCCAACATATCTGTTGTGGAGCCATCATGGAGTGACTGGAGAGCAATCTTTAGCTAATTTGCTATTGAGAGCCCATCTACAAATGCAAAGCATGGTATGGAGCTTGAATAACAAAAAGCCATTACTTGTTAGTGGCTAAATCCACAAGGATTTTTGATCCTCTATTCCCTTACCTTGCTCTGCATTTATAGATGGGAACTTAAAAACAAACCAGCTAAACTTTAACCCAGTAGATGAAGACAAACAATAGGGCCTTCCCTTTTGCGGCTCTCCTGGCAGCGCAGATGGCAGAGACCTTAATGGGCTTCCACCACTGGGGCCGCCATTCTCACTGATCTCTGGACTGCTGCAGTAATGTTTTGAGTTTTATTTGTCATTTTATTAAAATGTGCTTTTCACTTAGTTATTTTATGTTTTAGAAATTGCCTTGGTATTATTAACTGATGAAAAAATAAGCATTTGTGCCCAGTTTCCACAATACAAATTAATATAGTGGCATCCTAGTTTGGTAATGTGCTGTCACTCTGCTGGTCACTTGTCTAAAACAAGAGCAATGTGTTTTTATTTACAATCATTCATAAACTAATGTACAACCTTGAACATTTTCCATACTTCCCAGAATGCTTTAGTAAGTTACATTCCTTTGAATGTAACTGTGCTCAACAATAATTCTGTTCATTTCATTTTAAAGGTCAGGGCTGTATAATTCTGAGGGTTTGTGTGTGTGTGTGTGTGTGTGTGTGTGTGTGTGTTTGCAAATAGGAATATTTTCAAAAGATCATGTCTAATTCCAATTGGCATACTTAAATATTCATAACTCTGTCTGATGTTCAGATATTTGTAATTCAAATCATAAAAAATTCTTTTTTTCTTTACAAGCAAGGCCATGCTCAAAAGTGTCATAGTTCATCTGCAACAAATTAAAAATTTAACAACTTGCAACCTCCTTGACTAAACAGAACAAACTCCTCAGTGACACACATAATTCAGATGACCCAGCTAAGCAGATCTTACTTTATTTCATAAGGTTTAATGCAGATAAGTGTTATGCAAGCTGTAAATGCAATATTGGTATTATAGTTCACTGTAATATGATAATTAAACAGTATTTACCCTTTTAAAATATGGTCTCCTGATGGTTTTGCCCCAGCCATTTTTAATCCTTCATAGTTTGCACTTGTATGATTAATATTAAATAAATGTCTCTCTTCATGTGCACAGAAGTAACCAAAGTAGATAGTTTTTAAATGGAATTTGGAACTCATCCTCTCCTACAAACAAAATGAATTAACTTGCTAAAAACTTAAGGATGAAGACAAGGTTATAGTGGGAAATTGATATTGATTTTGACTAATACTCTTGCCAGCACATACACATATAGAAGTTGTGCTTTCTATTGTCCCTAACCATTGGTCATGTTTGCTACAGCTGATAGGAGCTGTAGTTCAGCAACATGCTTTCTATGTGCTTCTTTTCACTTTTTATGATGTGCTGAAAAAATAAGGTAAAAGGTAAAGGACGCCTGGACAGTCAAGGTGATTATGGGGTGCAGTGCTTATCTTGTTGCAGGCCGAGGGAGCCGACATTTGTCCACAGCTTTCTGGGTCCTGTGGCCAGCATGACTAAACTGCTTCTGGTGCAACGGAACACCGTGACAGTAGCCAGAGCGCACAGAAACACCGTTTACCTTATATATCAAGAAGTGACTGCCTGGCAAGGCAAAAAAATAGGCCTACCTATCAATCTTCAAGAGTTTGAAGCTAGAATGTCTTCAATTTGTGAATATTATTGCTTATTCTGTCAACATCAGAGATGAATGAAAGTCTCGTTGTACCAAGTTCAGAAAGAGTGAGAAACTGAAGGTCAATGTAATGACATAATTCTGCCACATGAATAACTCTGCTGAAGATACCTATGGATTTCTGAACTAATTTTATTTTAAAAGCCTGGAAATCAGTCAGTAAACAAGAGGACAAAGATCAGCAGAAAATAACACTTGCCAGCTAGATGACTGGGAAGGAAATATGGGGGACTGAGGCATATGCAGTGAATAGTTAGGTGAACTTAAATCAATGTGTTGGATTGTAGCTAAGGAGTCTCACAGTCCGACACTTAAAAAGAAATGGTGGGCAACCCTCTCTAAAGCAATTAAATAATGAATTTTTATTTCTAGGATTTCCAGAACAGCAGAGCACATTTAAGCCTTCATCACAGGACAGTTATCAAATGTCATTTAATACTGAGTTGCAAGGGAAACTTGGCATTCTGCTGTCTGAATGACTGTAAACATTAAGTAATGCTACAAAAAACTGGGAATCCAAAGTTTTTGGACTTTGTGAACATCAGAAGAAGGGAAACAGAAATGTTTCCTTATGAGGGAGGAGCTTTTACCCACAGGCCAGTGTTACTGTCACTTTTGTATAGCTAACACCAACTATATTCACAGTAGAACTATTAGTTTCTTATAATGCTTTAGCCTAATAGCTGTTACAAATAACTGCATGAAGTCACTGCAACACTAAGTTGAAGACATGCAGCCTAGCCCTACTGTATTTATTCAGAAAGTTTCAGTGGGACTTATTCTCAAGTATGTACATAAGGGGAATGGTATGATAAGCCTAAGAGGAAAAACCTCCCCCTCTACACATAAGCTCAAGGGTTACATGAGACCAGAATGTTATAATGCCTCATAAAACAACCATTTAGTTGGCCTTGACTAATAAACCACCCTAGGATTAGGGCAGGTATTATGACAATGATATTGGTTTCGTACAGAAAAAGCATGAAATGAACATGGATTTGAACCCAAAGCCCAAATACAGCCTTTTTCTACTATAAAGAGAGCATAAAAAGTCAATAAGTTTACTGAAAGATCATAAAAGCATGTGTTTATATGAATCCCAAGTGCTATGCCATTCAGTGACCCTTCACTGCTTAGGAAGCATACATACAGTACTTGTTTTCTTGAAATACAGAACTGGTTAGATGAGCAATAGGATATACTAAAATTCTTAATCATAAACAGCTACAGGGGAAGTAAAAAGAACATTTAATGCAATGGCCACAATTCATCACCAGTACAGTAATATGTTTACTTAATGCATCTGTTTCTAGTAGATTGGATTTATCTATCATTTGCCACAGCTTTAGGCCACTGAAACAAAAACACATATCCAACAAACATATCCAACATATCCATCAAAATATATGACTTCTGTTTAAAAATACTGTAGAACAAAACAATAAACATACCATATACAGATAGCAGAATATTAAAATATAATCAAATCCCCCAACTCAAAACACAAGATACAGGAATATATATCTATATAGAGTAATGTTACTATTACAGAAATCAGAATGAGCTAAAATGACTAACATGTTGATGTTACTATTTTTTCCAGATATTAATATTACTAAGCTGTGTCCTCAGTTTTGTTTGGCAAAATGCAAAAGCTGCCCTTGCATCAGTAATTTAGGTGATATTGATCACCCTCAATTTTTTTAAGGAATTTGGCAAAAGAAAACATTTTCTAGAAATGGCCACATGTACTTTCTCACAATAACAATAACTATTATTATATTTATTATTTTGTTTATATCCCACCCATCTGGCTGTGTTTCCCCAGCCACTCTGGGCAGCTTCCAGCAAAATATTAAAAAATATAAAATGTCAGACATTAAAAACTTCCCTGAACAGGGATGCTTTCAGATGTTTCCTAAAAGTTATGTAATTCTCTATATCTCAAACATCTGATGGGAGGGCATTCCACAGGGAGGGTGCCACTGCCAAGAAGGCCCTCTGTCTGGTTCCCTGTAACTTTAATTCTCGCAGTGAGGGAACTGCCAGAAAACCCTCGGAAGTGGACCTTAGTGTCCAGGCTGAATGATGGAGGTTGAGACACTCTTTCAGGTATATTGGGCTGAGGTCACTTTGGACTGTGCTCAGAAACATACTGGGAGCCAATGAAGATCCTTTAGGACGGGTGTTATATGGTCTCGGCGGCCGCTCCCAGTCACCAGTCTAGCTGCCGCATTCTGGATTTGTTGTAGTTTCTGAGTCACCTTCAAAGGTAGCCCCACGTAGAGCGCATTGCAGTAATCCAACTGAGAGATAACCAGAGCCTCTACCACACTGGCGAGACTGTCTGCTGGCAGGTAGGGTCTCTGCCTGCATACCAAATTTAACAAATATACACTTAAATTAGCAATAAGTTCCAACCTGTTCTTAATTAAATACCTATGGATTCCAATGAAGGAAAATCACTCTTTATAACATAATTATACAAATGGAATATGTAAATTAAAGCCAGATTGAATAATAGCTTCCATGATGCAACCAGGCATTTAAATTTTCTATAATGTAAACATTCTGGAAGCTAGTTTGTTTCCAGTATTGGTAGGAACAGACAAATTTGCAGATTTAAAGTTTTTGGAAAGTGGAATGTATTGCGTGAAAGATCAACTGTGAAAAATAACAAGAGAACTATGTAATTTGATTTATATGTCTGGTTAACCATATGCAACTCAATGAAACCCTATAGATGCAGCATTTTGATTTATCAGAATCTTATTACCAAGCGCCTTTTGCTCCTGGTAGGTGCCTCAATAAATAATGGTGCATTCCCTTCTCACCCCCCCCCCCCCACAAAAAAGATACATGACTCCTGTGGATAGTTAGCAGACTCCTTGTTTATCAGGAGAGACCAGGGACTAGTACAGCATCCTGTTTCCAACAGTGCCCATCAGGGATGAGCGAGAAGTTTGATTCCATATGCATTTTAAATGATTTTGCACTTTCTGAAATATTATGTGAACTGAAACACATTTATCCTCCAAAATTTGCAAGGCAATGTTTACAAAAATGGATATATTAGGGTAAAGTGTGCATAGGAAAGAAGATATTCATGATGATAACATACCAAAAAAAAATGCATGGTGTTGTTAAAAAATCTCAAATTGAAGAACTGAATTTAAGATGGGAAAAATGAGAGAACCAGAATGCCATACTGCAATTGTTGATGTACTTAAACTCACACAAGTGCCTTCTATTATTTCAAGTCTAGGAACAAGCCTTTATCACTTCCCATAAATATTGCGCAAGGATCATTTCTCTGAACCACTAAAGCAAATGGGTTCGGCAATATGTGGGTTTTTCATTGCATATACCCACTGCCAAGAGTGGAGAAGGGGAAGGGGATACATGACATTCTTCATTTATAGAAGACATTGTCTAAACCAGATTATAAGTAGAATGTTAATTGCTATTAGAGTTAAATATGCCATTTAATTTATCCAAATGCCACTAACAAGGCAAATAAAAATAATGAGCACAGCCATGAAAAGAAAACAGATAATAGCCACGGTGCATATTACTTACAAATCCTATAGACAAGAAACATGACATTTCCATTTACCATGAGTAATCCATTTATCACAAGTAATGCATAAGGTTTTGTTTTTTTTTATAAAATTTTTATTAGGTTTTCACATTTTATAAAACAAAAACAAAAACAAAAACAAAACATATATATTTTTTAACTCTTATTTTCATTACCCCCTTTCCCTGACTTCCCCCCACCCCCTCTTCATACATCCCAATTCCAAAAATTAGTTCAGCAAGTTCTTATCTCCCATCTTTAACATATTATTGTTATTTTTAAACTTAATCCTTTTTACTTATCCAAATTTAATTTATCCAATTCTCTTTTAAACATTAAATCTTTTTTTTTTTCTAAGGTCGACCTAATTACCCTTCCACGAATTTCTCCCTTTGTATTTTTGTTAATTATATGTCATAATGGCCAAATACAAAAATCATAAAATTTTGAAATTCTGTTCTCCCCTCCCTCCCTACCCCCGTTTCCATCCCTTCCCAAGCAATTATCCTAGCCCGGGTTCCTCACATCAGAGGCCTTCAAGTCTCTGTCAGTCTCTCTCTGCTGATTTTGTTGGTAGCCCTTTTTGTTGGTCCTCAGGTCTCGAAGGAATTCTATCTCAGTCACATCATATTTTCTTCCATCCAAGATACTTAATAACAGTTGCTGCAAAAAGTCAGTTGATCTCCCATACTCAAGGAGGAAGTCCCAATCATATTTCTTTACTCTTTTGAATTCCAATATTCCAAGTGCTCCCGGGACTTCCTCCTTCATCTTTTTCATCTTTCGCAGATTTGTAATCCAAAGATCTTCTTCTTTATTTCCTGACAATATGGGCTTCTGATTGATATTTTCCTGCACTTTTTCCATTCCTTCTTTTCTCTCCACCGGTTCCAAAAAAGTTTTTTCTGGTTCAGCTGCAGATTCCTTATCAGGCAAATCCTTTATGCATTCAGCAGAGTCGTTTGTTTTGGAATTCAAGGTCATAAGTTCTTTGTTCATAGCCGTACTCTGCTCTTGCAGGATTCCCACGAGAAAAAACATTCTTTCTATCTCTACCAGTAATTTTCCCTCTGCAGCCATTGTAATGTCTCTAGTTCCCCCTAGGGGGATTACAGTTGCTTGATAGTCCTTTTCCAACAGCCCGTTACTTTGTTGTTTATGACTATGTTGTTTCCAGCCACCTCAGTTCAAAAGCAACACTTTTAGTTCAGAAAGTTATTAAATAACAAAGTTCTTAAATTTTAGCCGCCCGTTTGACAGCTCCTTTGACAGCTGTCAAACTCCTTGTTCTTTTTCCTCCGGCTCACACACAGGACGCTCCCGGGTTCGGGAGGGGGGGGGTTTACACAAAAGCTTCCAAAACTCCTCACTTTCTCTCCAGCACAAAGACTTCTTCTGTCAAACTCATGGAAATATTTTTTATCTAACACCAAAAACAGTACTCTCCACCTTAGTCCACCGATCCTTGCTTTAGATCGTTTGTAGATAGGGGGGTGCGGACTTCCCTTTAGCACATCCCCCGGTTGTACCGAATTCAAAGATATAGATTTTAAAGTCCAAATTCCATTCTACTCACGGGTTATTTGTTTCCAGTCCGAATTTTGGGGAAAAAGTCAGCGCTGTCCGGCCATGGCACGTGGCTTCGCTCCACTGAAGTAGCGGTCTACTCTCAGCACCACGCCGCTCCCCGTACCCTCTCCGTAGCCTTTAAAAAGGCTCTTTGTGGGTCAGGGAGGGTGCTTAAAGGTGCCCACCGAGTCACCAAGTCCGCAGGCTTCCGCGCCTGCGGTTTCTGAGGGTCCCCGCGTCGCTGGCGCGGTAGGACCCGTCTTCAGCAGAGCCGATTCCCTCCAGAGCTCGGAGGGAATCCGCCATTAGCCGATCGCGCTAACCCGTAAGTCAGTAATGCATAAGGTTTTAGGGTAGAAGTATTGATAATTAGAAATACATATTCTAATGTGATTTGTTCACTTCTAAGGAATGGCTATTCATTGAATGTAAAACAGGAATACAGAAGCTGGAATCAAATGCACATCTAAAGTACTGAAACAAGTCCACAGACTTCATTGACTCCATTTTCTTTCCGAGCAGTAGAGAAATAAAGGACAAGCTGGTGGCTTTATACATTTAAGCAAATGAATGTACATAGTGGACTTTTCAAAAGTGGATTTTCTTCAAGCAACAAATGCACACAACCCCTATTGAGAGCAAGAGTTCCCCCACCAAAATGTCTCTCTCTTAATAGCCCATTATTCCCACATAAAATGATTATTATTGAATCTTCATCATGCTATATGGAAATGAATTAGTAATGCAGCGGCATCTATGTATAGGACCTTATTAAAAATGAGAGAATATGTTGCTGCCCCAGGAGGCTTACAATTAAGATTAAATGACTCAAGGGAGCCAACAGAGCAATGCAGTGAAACAAATGGAAATGCTATTATGCGCATTTAGACTTAGTTACGGTATGGCCCAAGAATTGATACTTTTGAATTATGGTGCTGGAGGAGACTCTTGAGAGTCCCATGGACTGCAAGAAGATCAAACCTATCCATTCTGAAGGAAATCAGCCCTGAGTGCTCACTGGAAGGACAGATCCTGAAGCTGAGGCTCCAATACTTTGGCCACCTCATGAGAAGAGAAGACCCCCTAGAAAAGACTCTGATGTTGGGAAAGATGGAGGGCACAAGGAGAAGGGGACGACAGAGGACAAGATGGTTGGACAGTGTTCCCGGAGCTACCAGCATGAGTTTGACCAAACTGCGGGAGGCAGTGGAAGACAGGAGTGCCTGGCGTGCTCTGGTCCATGGGGTCACAAAGAGTCGGACATGACTAAATGATGAAAACAACAACAGTATGGCAGCGTTTCACAAATTGCTGCTCTCTAGACATTTTCAGACTGAATCTCCCATTAACTCTTACCAGGACAGTGATGCTAGTCTGGGCTGATGAGATTTACAGTAGCAGCCAGCATGGCAGATTGTTGCTGCTCACCTGGTTTCCTAATGCAGATGTCGCAAATGGCAGCTGAGAGGGAGTAGTGGTAAGGAACAGTGGCATAGCGTGGGGGGTGCAGGGGGGGCCGGCCGCACCGGGCACAACATCTGGGGTTAGGGCAAATCCACGGGTTAGGGGGCGCAAATTACTTGCCTTGCCCCGGGTGCTGACAACCCACGCTACGCCACTGGTAAGGAAGTTGGTGCAGTGAGGGTGCCTCAGGGGAACCAATCTGAGCCTGCTGCTGCTGCACCTGCACTTTACCATCCCAACCACTGCCTTATGTCTCCCCCCTTAGTCACTGGCAGTGACCTCCACACTGGGAAGGCAGGTAGCAACATCCCCCTCCCCGTCTACTGACCACGACTGGGAAACTGTAGTCCAAAATATCTGGAGGACACCAGGTTGGGGAAAACTGCAGCATGCTATTGGGATGAGGGAGCTGTGTCAAAGGCTTCACAGATTAACTGAAAATTTATGGAGGATTTGAAGACAGTATGCAAAAATGTTTGTGCTCAACTTGCCTCTTCTTCTGTTTCCCCCCAGAGCTCAGTCTCCAATCTTGTCCCCCTCCTTCAGGCATTTCACTCTTGCCACAAACAAAAGAAAAAAAGACACAATCTTTGCACAAGTTAGAGAGGGAGGAGCAGTTTTTGCCGCCTTGGCATTACTTTTTAGCATTGTGCCATTTATTTTGAGGCACAGGGTATGTACTTCCCCAATCACTGTTTAGAGTCTGAATTCTGACCACTCATTTATGAGTGGACCATTCAGGGACTGGAGAATCTGTGGCCCTTCCATATATTGTTTTATGGAAGTGGGAATATGGAGAAGGAATGCAACACAAGAAATACCTTTACTTCAGTTTGCACAATGGAAACTGGTCCACTGGGGGAAATGGGGACCTGCCCCACCAAGCTTAGTTAGCCCTCATCCAGACCCTGTTTGGCTATCTCCTTACATACCGTATACTGTTTCAGCAACCTATATATTCAGATTGGAATAATGCTCAGTTTCCCCCACTATGCATCTCATAAACCCTTCAGGGATCAGGGCTGGTTCTTAAATTAATGATAAACCTAACTTGGAAAAACTGAGCTTTGCACACTCCCTAGAGAGCAATCTAGCTACATGTGATTTTATATGTCTGTGAGCTACTCCAGAAATCCAAGAACAAAATTCAGCACTGGGGAACATTCTGCAGATTTGCAAGTCTCCCAGGGATGAGTGCCTTTGCAGAACAAAATAATAGTAATAATAATAATGCTATTTTTCATATGAATCTCTTTGATGTAAAGCTTTTCTGCTTTTATGGTTTACTTGCACAAAATTTCTAGGCAATTTGATTTCCAGCAATCATTGGGTTGTGTATTTTGGTTTCAAGAAGTGCACTGGAGCAAACAGTGTATTGTAGGATCTGACAGGTACAGCCAGTACCTGTTCATATTACACCTATTTTGAAAGATCTGCACTGGATGCCTATTCACTTCTGAGCCCAATTTAAGGGCTGGCACTCACCTTTAAAGCTGATGCTTACCTTTAATGCCCTAATCACATTGCAACCAGAATACCTGAAGAAGTGCCCCTTCCCATGCCTGCCAGCCTGTGTTTTTAAATCTCTTTGAGATTTAAAAAAAAAAAAAAAAAAAAATCTCTTTGAGCTTTATTGCCCCAGTTCTACAAAAGCTTAAAAATAAACCAGAACTCCTATGTATGAGAGCCTTGGTAGAAGATAAGGTCCCTGAAATTACGATCAATGTTGCCAAATTCTGTGTAGCTGCTATTAGGCGCAGGAAACAAGAGCTTTCCAATGTCAATATGCAGGTGAAGGCAAATATTTAATTTTATTTATGCTGTCTAATTTTAAATTGTTGTTATGACCTAATCTGTATTGAAATTGTCCTTTGTTCTTCTGGTGTTATCTTTTGCTGACTAGCTGTACGAGTTAATCTGGTCTGTGACCGTTTAATAAACTTTGATTTGATTTGACCTTAATCTCTTTGAGAACTCCTGTTCCAAGTAGAGGCACACCAAGCTTCCAAAAAGAGGGAACCCTTTGGTGATGGTTTCTCAACTTTGGAATTAAGTGCCAGCAATGCAAGGCTCTCCCTGTGATTTATAACCACCCTGGATGGAGTGGGTTGGAGTGGAGGCAACAGGGTTGAACTTAATAGGATGAACAGATTATGACCAATTCAAAGAATGAAGATGACCCAACTGACAGTGTCTGTTATCAATCCAGAAGCTTTGAATTACCAACCTGCATAGATGTTTTCTAGACAGTCCTTCCCATGCTTAACTCCTTATCCATGTAATATATTATCAAAGGTGATGTGACCTGTAGCCTGTGGTTTTGGACTGATTACTTTCTTGAGGAATCTACTTTACACGCAAGTTAGTTCCTGGTGTTTTTTGTTTTGTTTCAGTGGCTTGCTTTTGTAACTCAGTTGTGATCTGAACTCTCTTAGTCTGCAATGGCCTAATACTGCATGAGGATGGTATCACTCAATAGTATGGAAACTGGTAAGGTATTTGACCCAGCAGTTTCCACCTGTAGACTAAACAGGCTACACTTCCTGATCTAGACCCACTCTGTTGGAAATGCCTTAGCAGACTAGATGAACTTGTAGCAACCACCAGAGGTTACAGGCATGTAGAGGTTAAGTTTAAGAAGAAGACCAGGATAAACTGAAGCAAAGTAGCTGCAAGTAGTTCTTGCCACAACTATTAGAAATATCACTGTTCAATGAGCAATGGGGAAGTGTGCATTTGAATCCACAAAGATAAATTGCCCGAAAGAAAGATTTTTTCCTCCCCATTATCTATAATCTAGAAAAATACCCTACAATCCTACAAGGTAATTTCTTTGACCCTAATCATCAGTGTTGCCAAATTCTGGCTGCTAGTCATGTCTGGCCACTGAAATTTAACAAGCTTTCCTGCATCGACAAAATTATGTCTTGTTCTCCGCAGAATCAAATATAACGAAGTTGCTCATTAAAAATAATGAGCTGCCTTAATAATGAGCCCTGATCTACAGCATCTATCTGCAAAATATCTCCTTTTCAATTGAAAAATAATTAGATTCAATCAGGGTCCTCAAGCTAGGATATAAAAGGTAACCAGAAAATTCATACTTAATTATAATAACTGGATACTTTGAATTTCTGAAGGTGCATGGAAGATAAGTTACAAATCAGCATTTATATCATGGATACAGCATGCTGTATGTTAACTGTGAGCTTTAGACCAAATGCCTGTGCCAATATTGCATAATATATCAAGTTCAGCTATTTTGAAAGTAGTGTTCTAATATATACTGAATGCTTGGACCTTCAGTCTGCAACAATTCACACTTCGTGAGCCAATATAATTCATATTTCTGAGAGCCCGAAAGCTTTGAAAATGCCATAACATGCAATAATGGGTGTATGCAGCATCCCAGTTACTACATGACCCTGGATCAAAGAAAAACTACCAAATAAAAAGCACATTCTAATATATGCTGAAAATAATAATAATAATAATAATAATAATAATAATAATATTCCACAGTTGGAGACTTTTGTGTTCAGGGTTTTGAGACTCTTGGAAATAAGAAATTTGGGTGCCAGAATTCTGGCTATTATACTTCGATGGAGTCATATTCCCTCATTTCTAAAGGAACTACATTGGCTCTGTATTCACTATCTAGTCTAAATCAAAGCGCTGGTGCTTATTTTTAAAGCTTGACTCCAAATAATTGAAGGAGTGCTTACTTCCATACTAACCTGCCTGTGATAATCAGAAAAGGCCTTCTTCCATGTTATGTTTGTAGCATTTCTGTACAAAAAAGAGGGCCTTCTCTGTGTTGACAACCTAACTGTGAATCACCCTTATGGTATTTATAGCTGGTTGAGCAGTTTTTATTCATCCTAATTGTACAGCATGGTTGTAATGTTTGTTTTACATTGTATTTGCATTTTAAAATTTATTTGTATACCACCATGAAATAAACAAAGAAGCAGCATGATAAATCCGAACAGAATATGGATCAGTCATTACGGAGCTCTGTAATATTTTGGTTCAGTTATTATGCAGCTTGTAATGCTAGTATGAGACAGCAGATGGCAGCATTTCAAAAGCTCCTGCAGCTTCTCCACTGAGTTACATCAATCTGAGCACATACACAAAAAGAGTGAGCTTTATGAACTGCTGGGGTTGCTTCACATATTTTGAAATGCTTTTGCTCTCACATATATGCTGTCTAAGGTGTTGCGACCTAATACCGAACTAGACGTGCTGGAATCTGTGTGTGAGCTTAATTTATTTATGCAGCTGTCCCATTCACATCTAAAATGAGGGGTGGGGGGGGTCCTACTTTTTGCAATAAAAGGGCTGCATGGAGCGAGCCAGTTCTATCAGTGTGCATGGCACTTTATCATACAAGAGGATAGGTACTTGTTTCCAAAGAGTTGAAAATTTATAATTCTCAACGTAAAAGAGTCTAGAGATACTCAGGTTATAAGAGTGAAGGTGTGATAAGGCCATAGAGAGCTGAGTTTTGTTCCTAACAGTGTTACTTCCAGCAAGTTATGTGCAAACCAGAATGCCAGGGGGAAGGCCAAAAGTCACCTGTCGCCATGTCTGCCTAAATCTGCCCCCTGTCTAGCTAAATAAGGGGTGTGTGTGATTGAACTTATGCTTGGTATGCATCACTCATTGCCACTTCAAATATTTTTCATATTACAGCCAAGTGTTGTTCTGTTTAAGTGCTTCATCTGAAATGCTCCTAGGTGTTAAAAGCTCACACACCCTTTGTGTTTTCTGTAGAGCTGCTGTATCTGCATCAGACTCCCCAGGCATACCACACAAAAGCATACATGCTAGAATTTACCAGTAACTTTATCTTTTCATTTCTCCAAGCTACCTTCAGGCTAATCTAAAGATAGGGAGAACATAAGGCAATGTTGACCACAATAGACGCACCCACGTGGCAGCACTGTTACAGAGCCACTCTCCATTTCTGCTAGGTATACTAAATCTAGGGTCTGTATCTGTGCTACAATTCTAATAGGGGAGAAGAGTGGGGGGGAGAAAGTGGATCTGTGCCTGATACTTCAGTACTACTAAAAATATGTGCTAACTACCAAATGATCTTAAGAGGACTAACTACAACTGACTCTCAAGCACATTAAGGACAGATTTCCTCCTTCAAGTATCTGCACGCCAAAGAAATTGATGAGGGTGTTTGGTGACCTCTTCTGTGCCATAATTGTGTTGTTCAGCAGTCACTCTGTTTTGTTTGCAGGGAGATTAGACAACATTGGCTATTTAATGGGCATCCATACTGATTTCTTTGCAGAGAGGTTAGATGGCAATGCATCAAAGTGAGTGTTTCGCTCACATTTCCAGTGTACTTTCACAAAAAGTCTGATCTTTTGGGGGAAGGTGGATTTGTTGCACAAGACTTCCCAATCCACTTTAATTTCACAACATGAATTTGATGGTTAGTGATTGAATCTCACCCAAAATAGTAACAGTCTAGAAGCATTTATTGCTGAGCAGAAGGAATTTTTTTAAAAAATGTTTCAGAAACTCTGGGTTGGAGGATTCTTGTCTTCATTATTTATAGCAATATTTCATATATGTACTGTGAATTCCTGATATTTAATACACTTGGTTTTAGTGATAGGGAAAGCACCAAGAGATAGCCTTGTTATTAGCAGGAAAGCCTCTACTGAAGAATGAATAAATCAGAATTGACCAGGAGATTAGACTTCCAGGAGGTAAATCCTTAGCCAAAGCAGTCAACAAAGCTCTTTAAAAGTGGTAGCTGTCAATCTGTTTGTGTGACATAGGCACCTATATAATGGAATAAGAATGAACATTTTTTCCTACTCCTAAATTTCCAAGACTCTATCTACAAAAGAAAATGTTATTCACAGAATGTTCGTTGTTGCCCAAATTTAAATCACAGTTATGTCTCAGAATTTTCATAGCTCAAGCTTCTAACATATGGTTCTTTAAAAATCAGAATCTAAACACTGGGAAAGCACAGAATTCTAATTCAACCCTGACTGACCAATGAACTGGTTATGTGTACACCTAAATTATATTGCTTTCTCTGGATAGTCTTATAAATTAGTGGAAATTATGAGCTGGCACTCCAAAATTATTGATTTGATTCTTAAATTGTCCTGTCTGGTTTCTGAAGAGAAAAAGAAATCCTAAAGCATAAGAAAGAGAAGTATGAATGTCAGGGACAGGAATTTATAGCTGAACATAGGCTGAAGCTGCAAAATTCAGTTTTTCCCTCACGTAAAAATGATTTTCACAAGCATTTGACACAGAAGGTATTTTCTCAAGCACCTCACATATGAAAACATTCATAAGAAGCATCCAGCTCAGGTTTATTGGAACATTTCAAAAGGCCCAATGGATCTCCACTAGCTTTACAGGATACCTTTTTAGAGCTGTACAATTGTTTCTGTGATCCAGATCTGCCATACTAAGAGAGGATGATCAGTGGAGCAGTCACCCAGGTGATTCCAATCTAGTGGTATGAATGATGCCCAAATATATTTAAATCAAATTCTTCATACCTTACAGCATGTGCACATTGGCATTATTACCACATTAGGTAATGTCATATTAGGGTTGTTCAGCATGGCTCAATCCTTGTTCTTCCACGATTATTTGGACTTGGAATTAAAATGACAATTCTATACAACCCAGCAAAATAGCACTATTCCCCACAACAACCCCATAGCGCCAGCCCTGCTGCGTAGCATCCTCTTTACTATTGCATCCTATTCCCATTGCATCCTAGAAAGTATGCTTAGGAACGCAGCCTTTGGCCAGCCCAGATGTGGTTTCAATTAATTCCTGTTTCTCCTAGTCATTGGCATTCCTGAAATCAACTTAGCTGGTTTTATAGCAAGAGGCTTAAAGAATCTGGTAGAGGTGGAAGGATCATTACAAGCCCCTCCTATGCATTTTCAAAAGGTCGTTTTTAATGTTTTTGTCCAGCAGATGGTAATTATGAATTCCAAAGCCACAGTTGTAGAAAATACAATTTTACCTGTTTTAATATTCATTTTTCATTCCTCTTTTTAATCATTTGCTTCATTGACCACTTACTTGCTTAATTTCATTGAATTATTATGCTGCATCAAAGAATATTGTACTTTTCTTGGTGTGCTTGGAAAGGTGCCTCATTAGAAGATTTTAATAACTTTAAAATAGACTTTGGCCGCGGTCAAGAAAGCCTATAAAAATGTTCAACAGCATTTACTGTGGACTGAAAAGTGAACCTCTGCTTATTTAACTAATTGAAATGCTAGAATAAGTGAACGAAGAAACACTTTCTCTCTCTCATGAACACACATTTATAAGAGCAGGAGAGAAACATTACAATTATGGTCAACCCCCTCCCAACTGAAACTTTTAAGTTCCAGATGGCCTTGTGGAACATAACAGCACATTGTTGTGGTGCTGGTTATGTCGATCCTGAGAAAAATACCTGCATCTGCTTTGCACACAGAAGGACCCAGTTTCACTCTCCAGCATCTCCAGATAGGACAGGGAGAATTCTTTGTCTGAACCTCTGGAGAGCTGCTGCCAGTCAGTGTAGACAATACTGAGCTAGATGGACCAATGGTCCGACTCAGCCTATGAATTATAACGCAGATGCCAGCCCAAGCAGATGTGGGGAAATCACAGAAGAGATGAATAGGAAAGCTCACATCATAAAAGGCAAGATGGGCAGAGATATATTTACACACATATTAAGGGCAACATTTAAAAAGTAACCTAGTATGAAATGAAATATGATTTTCATATGAACATGCTAAAGTCACATTTGAAATACACAAAAACTAGTTCCGTGTGTGCCTCAGATTGTATGCAAACAGCCAATTAGACATGAATTCATGTCACATTTGCTCACATCTCTGTACGTTTACTAAAGTGTCCTCAATGACAAGTTCAGTAATGCAAGACAAGTCTGCTTGAAAGATACCTTTCCATCAATCCCCAGTAGTGAACAGCCAGGGGATTTATTCTAGGCCTAGGTGGAATCTACACACATATGAAAAACGGTGTGAAAATGCTTTTTAAAAAAACATTTTGAAAAATATATTGAATTTGCCATAGCTCTTGTCACCATCTACTATCACATTTGTATATTGCACTTTACAACACACTTAAAACGTTTTATTTGCAGCTGTATAGCTGAGTCCATAGTCTTGGTTCATGTGAGAAAACAATGGGGCTCAGTAATAATGAGCACAAGGTCTTTTGCAACCTGGAAATGGACAGATTTCTAAGAACTCCTTGCAATGTGCAGTAAAGGTTCCCTGTCAAATGTGCAAAGAAGTCCTTGACAGACAACTCAATGTAGCAAGCCCCCCGCTTCTGAAGATATTAAAACAATTGCTCTAAGCAGATAATGCACTCTGTTAAAAGACATACATAGGTTTTATAAAAGCTTCGTCACAGAGCACCTACATGTTGCAAAGGATTCTAAGAAATGTTTTCAGAGTACATGCTCAGTTTATACAAAGCCTTGTCGAGACTTGTCGAGACTCACTGACACCCTGAGCATATCTAGTACGCACCCATGACACTTCTGTGACTGTTTATCGCAAGGAAATATCTATTTGCAATTAAATGAGCAAGAGGTCCTTGGCAGGAAAAGTACTGCTCTAAGCAGATAACTCAGCACTTCAAAGGGCATGTGTTTGTGTGCTGCATGGCCAAAGTTCTGAATTATTGTATGCAGTTGTAGAAAGACTCTTTCAAAGTACAAACCGATGTGATGTAAGTGTTACAGCAGGCAATTAATATGCCTGCTTCTTCAGAAAATATACTAAACATAAAATGAGAAAAATTACTGGAGTTTTCTTTTTTTAATCAACAGCCATACTAACGGAAACAAAATTAAATTGCCCTGATTTAAAATCAAGCCACCCTGCTAAAGCATAAACTATTCAAGGTGGAGAGGGTTAGTAAGATTCTAGCCCACAAAAGCATGTGTCATGATGAATGTGTTAGTCTTTAAGGTGCTACGGATCACTTTATTCTTTTTGAAAACTAAAAGGATGTAGTGTTACAGCACTGCACACTTACAAATTGGCTTGGGAGGCTTAAAGGGGATTCATCTCCATTTGTAAATTATCTGAGATTCAGTACCTACCTTGAGCCTCTCTGCATTCTTTCTTTTCTGTTCTTCCTGATATTGTGGCAATTTCTTCTCCCTACTCACACTTGCCAAGCTTTAACAGCTAGACAACCACAGGGCACACTAGGCAATTACTTGAAGTTGCAGAAGCAGCAGTTGCCTTTGCCAGTGTGGACATTTTATCAAAAAGTGCATTCTCATCTGAACACCACTGAAAATCTTTGACGAGGTTAACATGGAAGTGTATCACATGGCACTTGTATCACTGTATCACATGAACTCTGTATCACAAAGAATCAGCTGCTTGTTGCTTTGTTATCATTGTATCAGAGAATAGGTACAAGCCAAAGTGCTAACTATCTTCCAACTAAGACAGGGACAGAAAAATGTTAGGTGCTAGATCCTATACTATCTGAAGCAAGCTCCACTGTGTTAAATGGGGCTTGTGTTCTAGCAGGCTTAGAGTTGCAGCCTTAAGAGTTCAACTATACAGGTAGCAAACCATTGAATTTCCCCACTTTTAGAAATGTGCAAAGGGAAACACTTTGCTAAGGGGAAACCACCAATAGAGACATTTTCTAATAAAATATCCGCTTGGACAACATTTTATGGTCCTGATCTACAGATCCCTATGTGCAACAGATGACTCACCCTGTCAGCCTTGCCACTGCTGGTTACCTGTTGATTCAGAAAGAGGGAAATAATGCCCAGATTTCATCCTTACTCCCAAAACATCAAGAGCAGCATGGATCAGTGGTTCTGGACCTCAGGCCTCAGGGCCAAGCATGCCCCTCCAGGCCCCTCTATCTAGCTTGCATAACTTTCCCCAGGCCACACCCCCCACTAATGTTGCAGGGATAAGGTACTTAAGCCCCAGGGGCAGGGTTGCCATATTTTGAAGAGGGGAAAAGGAGGACACATTTGCCAACTTCTACTTTTAACTATGGATCACTATGAGGACTCTACCCATGAAAAAGAGGACGTGTGATGGAAAAAGAGGACATATGGCAATCCTATAGTCGGGGCCAAATGCAGCCCTCCAGACCTCTTTGTCTGACCCTTAGAACTTACCCCAAGCCATATCTCCTCTTCAGTCACATTCCTTCTCCTTAGGTCACACCCCTTACCAGTCCTACTTTACACCCTCTTGGAATGTTTTTGCCTGGCTGAAATGTGCCCTTGGACTCTGATCATGCTTCTTGCTTGGCTGGATGGAGGACAGAGAGGAATGTGTGGGTACATAGAGACTAGACTACTGCACTGTCAGGGAACTGCCATCAGCGCCGGAGGGAGAGAGCGGGCTCCGGAGGGGTTCCAGAGAGCGTCCCGGGATGGGGAGAGGCAGCCCATCTTCTGGGGAAGAGAATCAGCGTGGCACCAGTGGAGAAGGGGGGCAGATGGGGGAATTGGCGAGGCGGTCCCATGACTCCTTGCCAGGGACCAGCGGGGAGAGTAAGGGTCCTCCACTGCCCACACCCTCCTTGCGCAGAAGGCTTCCGCGCAGGGAGAGTAGGAGGAGACTAGGCGTCAAAGAGCTTCTTTGCTGGAAGAAGTTCAAGAAACGCCCACTGACGGATTCTGCCAGCGATTGAGACAGCCACGTGTGAGTGGCTGTCCGGACAAAAAAGGTACACTCAGGCAACCCAGCCAGGTGTTGCACCAGTTTACGCACGAGCAACCCCTAGAACCATTACATGCACAAAGGCAAAATTTATTGCTCCACCTACTTTTGCCTCTGGTCCTACTCATCCCTGGAGGGATGCCCAGAAGGGGATGTGTTCCTTGGGTTGAAAGCATTGCCCTCCCTCTGCTATGATTGTGGCTTCAAATACTGGGCGTAGTTTTCCTCCAGTACAGCACCCGTTTGTTTGTGCCGATATCCTGTTCACTAGGTGGTCAATCTGCACAAACCTGCTTTCATGTGCAGAACTGGGCCAGAATGCTCGTTTTCAAACACAGATGGCATAAAAAAATATGCTTCATGCTTGCTATTCTTTGTGTTTTAGTGAAGTTCTTTAGAAGCTTATACTCTGTGCAGATGATTGTTTATTCAAATGCAAATACTACTAGCAAAACTATTTTAAAAATCCAAGGGGTATCATCAATGGACTGCCTAGATAATATATTCTACCACTAAATATGAAGAACATTTCACTCAACATGACTCTAATTTGCTAACCACATCAAGAAATCAAATGTAATTTTCATTATATATCTCACAACAATATCTAATTAGTGCATTCATGTTATGATCAGTGTTGATTTTGCAGGGAGGTGAGAAGGAGAAGGAAGCCTATAGTCTACTATCTGAATCCACCACAACCCCCGTAAAATTAGCAATACAATAATATAATGGTTACCAATTAGTCAAAGTTATTTACAGCATTTTAAGCAAATGAAAATCAAAGCTGGAAAATTTCCCATTAACAGAGAAAGTAATCAAGTGGGGGAGGGGAAACTATTCCAGGGGAAAAACATTGCTTGCTTAAAAAAGAAAAGGTGGGGAATTGTTCTGTGAATATAAATAATATTAACTAATTTTATATTGGAATATAACTATGTTAGAACAAATTTTGTTTAAAAAATTGCCCTGCACATTTTCACCAACGTAAATTTTATTGGAATTTTCTGCAAAGTACAGAGAGGAGATACTAATAGAAGTTATTTTAGCTGCCAGCAATTTCTGTCTATTGACTTCTACCCTCCTTTTGCCACAGGGTCATATATCCTTGTGTGACTCTTTTAGTATGGCTAATATGTGTAATTTAGCTTTATCTCACTCTCTTGTTTTGTGTAACAGTGGTAACTAAAGTGTTGTTTGAGGTCTAATTTACAATCGCTAATGAAAGCGTAATTTTCCTATGCTATATTTAATACAATCCTTTCTTTTTTCATCACACCCACTGCATTTTTTTCTAATTGACCAAATTCAATTAGATTTCAATCATTGCCAGTTTATTAAGCCATTTCACTGTTAAATTAAAGAACATATTCCTCTGAGATACCAATGTGCAAGTAGGCTTCCACTTCAACAGCTGTGCTTTCAAGTAAGACCAACAGCTCATCAGATCCGGAAAAAGTGCTTGCCTTAGCTCATTCATAATGTGTAAATAAACTCACAGTGCCATCCAGATGGCATTAAAAGTGATAATGGAGCTTAGCTGAAAGTTTTATCAGTAAATTCCACTGCAACTGGAGCATAGCAGGAAACTGTCTCGGTTGTCACAAGAGCAACCTAAATTGTTTAACTTAACAGTAGCTATAATCTCTTTGGTAACAGCCAACGCTATAAAGCATCGCTGGCAATGCCTGGACACCTCTACGGGAGAGCAGCTGAGGAGCAAAGAAGGCAGAGGAAGGATATGCATTGCCCAGTTTCGTCTGGATGGTGGTGGCACATCATCAGTTGATACTGGTGCATGCATTTATACGATTCTGCATGGCTGCAGGGGGCTCCACAAGTGTGCCATATGAGGTTCCACACACATGTAAAGCTAAAGATATGCTTATAGCGCTACCAGGAGGACTTCTGAATGTGATTACCCTGGAAGCTCAGTTGCCTGTTTATGAACATCAGAAGCCGCCATGTACCAAATCAGAACACTGTTCCATTTGGCTCAGTATTGTCTACACAGACTGGCAGCAGTTCTCCAAGTTTTCAAACAGGAGCTTTTATACCTACAGTAAAAAATGATTTGGATGGTTGTTCCCTGGTGCCTATCTTCTCCAGCATAAGGCTATAGAGAGACCACATCAGAAATTACCCATTTTCCATCATTCAACTGGCATAGGACAGATGGTGAACCTTCAAAAGGATGTCATATTTTTGAGGATGACAAACTAAGGCAGTTAGCTCATGTGGGTATGCATTCACTTTTGAGTTCCGCCTTCCCAAATTAGGTTGGCATAACAGGATTCTAAATAAACTTCACTATCCAATAGGTATCAGGTTGTAATCTGCTGCCAGCAACTACCCAGTTATTGACTGTCGTGACAGAAAAGACTCCACCTGTTTCTGGATCCTCTCTCTGGGATTTTGTGCACACAAACCTCATCCATTTGTGCCCTCAACCAAGAGTTGTACCTCACCATTTGATAGCCAAGGAGAGAAAAATAAGATTAAGCTCTTAACAGTATTCATAGTACTATAGCCTCGTTACTTACATCTGAACAGCCTCTGTCGTTAAACAGTCTTGGGTTTCCACTGGTGACGACAAATATATTCAGGGAATAATGTGAAGTCCAAAAAGACATGTAGCAAGACTGCTGTTGTGGAGCTGATTTGAATGGCTATTAGATCACCCTCAGAGGATAAGTGAACTGAATAAATGTTGTCTACTATGGAAGCTGTAAACATTCCACAAATCTGCATTTATGAGATCAGTCCTTTCATACTGAAGAATTTACACCACTGGTATTTATTTCTTCCCATAAAGTGGGTCTTTATTGTCCTAATACTCTGTAGTTTTATGTGTCATGAATAATAAATAATCAACATCTCTTTCTCGAGAGGCGGCTAGTTTGCAGTCCTGTATTTCAAATGCTTTAGGTGGCACACACAAATTATCACAATTGTCTTATAGCTTTGTGATAAATAAAACAACTAATAAACAAGAAGCTCAACTGCAGCAGCAAGGCTTACCAGAAGCTGATGGTGACACAGTCCTCAAGTTCTGCTTTATAAATTTGTGATATAATAGCAAGCTATCCTCGCTAAGGAAGCCCGCTGCATTAAACATCAGGAGTCAAGAGACGAGAAACTATGTTCACGGAGAACAAATTATGCCATTCCACATCGCTTATTATAATTCAACGTCTACCACAGATGCTCAATCAAGTAAGTGTACTGCAAGCATTGCACATACTGTACAACCAAGAGATGCAGAGGTGCAATGTTGGACTCTGTTGGTCACACTGAGAGCTAGTGCTGTGTGGTGGATAGAAGGCTTGACTAGGACAGGGAAACTCAGGTTCAAGTCTACACTTAGCCATGAAGTTCAAGTAGGGTGACCTTGGGCCAGTGACTGTCTCTTAGGGTCATTATGAGGATAGAATAGGGAGGAACAACAGACCCCTTGGAAGAAAGGTGGGATATAAATGCCAGGAAGGAAAGAGTAAGGTTATATTTATTTGGAAATGTATAATATGCTTTTCTTTATAAATATAAAATCAAACTGTCTTACAATAATTAAAAACATACCCCATTTAAAACTGGCTCTTTATCATCAGATTGATTTAGAGAATGTCTCCATCCCCACCCACCCCCAATAAATAACCAGATGCATTCCAAATTGACAGGGTTTATATGAAAAAGAATATATTCTTATTCGATTTCTTTGTCACCTTTCACCATGAGATGCAAAGGTCACACCAATTTAAAACTACAGTACTGAAACAGTTAAAACAGTTTACAATGAAGAGAATAGGGTAGGTCCTAAAAACTTTGTCTCAGGTGTCAAAGGCCAGAGCAAAAGAGATCTCTCTAAAGCTTGTACACAAAGAGTGGCTGAGCCATGGCCAGTAGTTTTATGTGTTCCTCCAAGCCCTCCCCAAATTTGTAAGTTTTTTTATTTATAAAATTTGACTCTCCTCTGGGGTTGCCCCCCAAATTGTCCCCCATGTGCCCCCAGATTTGTCCATTAAAAAAAAAATTAAATAATGACTGTCCTCATGGGTATGTCACTATGATGCCCAAGGTTTTCTGTGGCTCTATATCTAGCATCTAGCATCTATCTATCTATCTATCTATCTATCTATCTATCACACTTCTTAAAAACTTTTTACTGACCACTCTAATGCGTCTCCTGATTCTGTGACAGCAAAAGGTTTTTCTGACCCCAACCTCCAAAACGTGTCATTATTATTATTATTATTATTATTATTATTAAATGTACCACCCATTTTATGCTTTAGCCTCAGCCACTTTTACTGCCTAGAGGGCTGCCCATGGGTCAATGCAGTCCTTGGACCAAATGAAAGGTTAGCCAAACCTGCTGCACACAGTAAGCGCTTGCCCTCTTCCCTTCCCTTCCTCAAACACAACCAACTGTAGGGATGGCCTTGTACAGAAGCTTCCACCAGAGGTCCTGAGAACTAGAAGCACTGGGAAGCACTGGGAATGCAATATAAGGCAACACCAGTGTCCCTAGAAGAAATGAAACACAAATCCAAAGCAGCACTATTTGTGCTCACAGCATTGCTCCTTGCAGAAAAGCAAGATGTGGGCTGGACTTCAGATTGTATCCACAGCTCCATGAGGATGGCTAGTATTGCATGTTTATAGACGGGATTCTCCAGCCACTGCACACAATGAGAGATTCTCACTTTTTGCAAGAAGGAACATGGTTGGCTCTGTTTTGCTAATATGTATTTGTGAATACAGTTAGTTAATTATGCACATCGTTCTACTAAAGCCTGCACAATTATTCATTTTGATCGGGAGGCAAGCTCATCTACCCACAAATGTACTAAGATCTTGACAAGTCTGTATTCTAAATTCTAACCTTGTCTCTAACCTTGCTATAAAATCTATTTTTAAAAGTATACGGTTCTCATTTTCCTTTGATATCGGCATTTCATTGCATTCCTACTTATTGCTGCCTTTTCTTTTTCTTCTTTTGCCAAATAAGGATTCAGTCTGCTTTTATCTAAATTAGGTTTTAGAGCAAAGCATTATATGGAAATATCAGAGCCTTTGGTCTTTTTACAAACCTAGTTAGGATTCTCTTGCTACAGTTTTATTTCTCATAATACACTCTGAAACTAAATCACCACCTGAAATAATAAAAAGCAGCTTTAAAAAGGGGATTAAGCAACCACCCTGGCATCTAAGGGTATGTATTTTTCAGTTTTGTTCTAATGAAGTCCTACACATGGCTTATGCCTTCTTTGTCTGTTTCACAAGCTTATAAAGCTGAAATAATAGTTAATATGAGGAACAAGTCTGAAATTTTCTATTAAAATCCTGTGTAAGGCTTCCTTTAGATTGTTTAAATTAGCATAAAGCAGACACCAAATAGAGAGGAGAGGAATATGTAAGGATGGTTTTTATTGGACAGAACTTTCACATTTACCTTCAACTCATTTAGCTTCAAATGCTTTAATGAATGGAAGTAAGATTATACCACCATACCAATGGCTTTACCACAACTGAGCAATGCTGAGCATGTTTTTTACAAGTTTGGCTGGCAACAAAATGTTGCATCATAGAGGACTCCTGTCTGTTGGTTTCTGCTCTCTTCACTGTGCAGCGAAAGGCTTGTCACAAGACAATGTTTACATTCCACAGACAGCATTGCTGTTATGTTTCCCACGGGAAAGGGGAGGCTGGATGTGACGTACACTGGTTTCCTGTTTTTCACTGTTCTTTGCAGTTCAGTGTGATTCTCTCTGTGCTTCAGAGGAGAGAGGATGCCTTTTTCTGCTTCGGCAGAGGAAAGATGCATTTCTGTAATCTACCAGCTTTGAAATGTAAATAAAGCAATATAGAGCATGTTGGCACGTATTCCTCATCATTCCGCTGTGCACTTGGATGCTACAAATCAACATTATGGTTATGGGCCCAGAAGACGCAGTCATTGGAATTCCGGAAAAAGGATCGGAATGCAGAGGGACGGATCGGACGGTATCTGCGCGTCAAGATGATTGATGAGGTATGTGCTACTGCTCCGGGCAGCCTGCCAGCTTCTATTTAATGGCTTTATGGCTGGACTTTGAACTTTTATGTCCGTTTGCCGGCTACAGGCAGCGGCTATGCCTATGCTGGGGAAATCGAAAGTAACTTTTAAAAGTGCTTTTGGGCTGAAGCAGCTGCTGATAACAGTGACGCAGCATGATTTAGGGCAGAGAGAAAGCTGTTTTGAACTTGCCTTTGGAATGAGGCTTGAAGCAGCAGAGAAGCAGCTTGTATAAAGCAGCTTGTTTAAAGCAGCAGATATGATGCAGAAGGCTAATGCCAGAGACATGATGGCCCTTCAGGATGCTTGTGGGATTCCCAAGCTCAATAAGAAAAATTATACGGACTGGGTTATCTATGCAGAGGCTATTCTGCGGAAAGAGGGTCTGTTTGAAGTTATTACAGACACCCCCCCAGCTCCAGTTACAGATGCATGGAAAGCTAAAGATTCCAAAGCAAGGGGGACTCTTACATTGATAGTATCCCCAGAAGAGCTCTGTCTATTGCGTGATAAGACCTCAGCCAGAGAAATTTGGGACGCTTTGAGGGAGGCACACTTGAGGACAGAAGCTGGGTCTACTATGTTTTATTTTAACAAGCTGCATAATATGGCTCTTGCTGAAGGTGGAGATGTGCGTACACATCTGATGGAGATGCAGAATCTGAGACATGAGCTGCAACAGAGAGGACTCAACTTTCCAGAGGCTGTGTATTCCTTCATGATACTACAATCTTTGGGTTCAGGTTGGGAGTCTGTTGCGACTCAGATTGCTGTACAGCCTACCGCTCAGCTGACAGTGGATTATGTTACTGCCGTGATTCAAAATGAAGCAGATCGCCGGGGTGCTGGCTGCATGGGAAAGGGGGAGACTTCACAGACGTCATCCCAGAGTGCAGTGGAACCACCAGATGGCGCCAAAGCTTTGAAGGCAGTGAAATGCTACTCGTGTGGACGTCTAGGCCATATGAAGAGGGAATGCAGATATCCCAGGGCCAAGACAGAGCAGCGCAGCGAAAGCTCATCGCGTGGAAAAGGCCAAAGCAGAGGCAAAGGTCCGGTGTCCAGGACAACGCAGCCCAAAGCAATGGTCTCACGCTTCACTCCAAAAGTTGCAGAGGTCCAGAAGACGTCTAGATCTTTCTTCGTTGTTGATTCAGCGGCAACGCACCACATGTGCAACGATAAGCGACTGTTCGTGTCTTTTACACCGCAGGAAGGTGCGATTCACCAGGCGGATGACCACACAATTCCCAGTAAAGGCTACGGAACTGTTGTTCTTCACAGTTTGGACTTATCGATACAGAATGTACTTTATGTTCCAGATGCCAAACATAATTTGCTCAGCGTTGGACAGCTGAATGAGCGGAACATTGACGTTTCCTTTAAGAACAAAAGGTGCATCATCACAAAGAAAAATGATTATGTATTGTATGCTGAATATGTTGATCGTTTGTATGTTTTGTATTATGATGATGTTGTGCAGGATGACACTTGTTGCATTGCAGGTTCTAACAAATGTTTGCATGCAGAATGTATTCATGATTTTCATCGAAAATTTGGTCATTTGGGTTTTGAGGCAGTATCTAAAATGCCTGCCTTGGTTGAAGGTATGACTATTAAACCCTGCAGGTACCACATGAAGTGCAAGGCATGCGCAGCAAACAAGGTGAAAATGGCTGCGAAAGGTAAGGTGTCTAGTAGGCAAGCTACAGAACCATACCAAATTGTTCATGCTGATTTGGTTGGACCACTAGCGCCCTCTTTGGGTGGTAATAGGTACTTCATGGTTCTCATTGATGCATTTTCCAGATATATTTATGTGTACAATCTCAAGCAGAAATCAGAGGCTTTTCCTAGGTTCAAGGAATTCTGTGCTTGGTTGGAAAATGTGCATGGTAAGAAGGTAAAAACTCTTTTCAGTGATCGCGGAGGGGAATTCACTTCTCAGCAGTTTGAAGCTTTTCTGTCTGAGAAAGGAATTCAACACGATTTGTCTAGTCCTCGCTCGCCATGGCAGAATGGACTTGCAGAACGAGCAAATCAGACATTGCTTCAAGGGTTAAAAACCTTGCTGCATGATGCAAATCTTCCAGAGAGTTATTGGGCCGAAGCTCTCTCATGTTTCACTTACAGTTATAATCGCAGGTTATCTTCAGCGATTGGTTGTACCCCCTATGAGAAGATGTTTGGCAAGAAGCCATACATCAAACACATGAAAATTTTTGGTTCTGACATGTGGGTTCACTCACCACAAAACTCCAAGTTAGACAAGCGTGGTTTGCATGGTATCTTTCTAGGTTATGAGAAAGGTTCTTACAGAATAAGGATGACTGACTCTAAGACCATTAAGCTCACAAGAAGTGTTGAGTACAATGCCAAGTGGGGGGAGAATGTGGGAATTTTCCAATGTTATCCTGATGACAGTGATGAGACTGAGGATAGTCAAAAGCAACCACAGCAACCCACACCCACTGATGAAAGTTCTGATTCTGAGTCTGAAACTGAATCAGGTGATTCAGAGGATTTCAAGAGTGCAAAAGCCTCTATGCGACCCTCTGAAAGCTCTGATCAAGAATTGGAGGAACCATTGTTCACAATAGGTCGTTTTTCTCCTAAGAAGGAAGAGGAGAGTGTTGAAGACCTAAGGCTAATTCGCAGGTCACAAAGAGCCACAAAAGGTAGACCTCCAAAGAGATTTGCTGATGAGTTTGCTAAGATAGCAGTAACAGCTGTTAAAAGCTCCAAGAAGGTATTTGAACCTTCAAGTTTCCAAGAAATCCAGGATTTGGATTCAAAGGAAGCTGAGCCATGGTTAAATGCCATGAAGGCTGAGCTTGATTCCTTGGAAAGGAACAAAACATGGGAACTTGTTCCAGTAGTTCCAGGAATGAAACTGCTTGGAAGCAAATGGGTCTTCAAAGCGAAGACTGATCAAAATGGCAAGATAGTCAGACACAAAGCCAGATTGGTAGCCAGAGGTTTTGCACAGGTACCAGGTGAAGACTATCACGAGACCTACTCACCCACAGTGAGGTATGAGAGCATTAGGCTTATGCTCAAGCTAGCTGCAGAGGAGAATTTACACATTAGTCACCATGATGTGAATACAGCTTTTCTGTACGGATCTCTAAATGAATCACTTTATATGCTTCCACCTGATGGCGTACAGGTAAAACAGGGATTTGTTTGTGCTCTGAAAAAGTCCCTTTATGGTCTCAAACAAAGTGCACGGTGTTGGCACACAAAACTCACTGAAGTATTGTTTTCTCTAGGTTTTAAGCAAGGGAAAGCTGATCCATGTGTATTTGTCAAAGAGGAGGGGCAAAAGAAACTGTATTGCTTGTTTTATGTTGATGATTTATTATTCTTTTGGGATGATGTCACAATGTACAATAACGCCCTAGCTCAACTGAAAGAGCACTTTGACATGAAAGACCTTGGTGAGGTAAACAACTACCTATCTCTGGAAATAGAGAGAGATCAAGATGGTAACATTCTAGTACACCAGTCATGGAAAATTGCTGATGTGTTAGGCAAACTAAACCTGATGGATGCTAACCCTGTAGACACACCGATGATAACAGGTTATCAGGTAGATGACACTGAAGAAGCATTTTCTGACACTACACTGTACAGAAGTGTGCTAGGCAAGCTAAACTTCATTGCCAGATGTTCAAGACCAGACATTGCTGTTAGCTGTAATTTGCTAAGCAGACAAGTCAACAATCCTACTGTTAAGGATTGGAAAGCTCTGAAACGCATAGCGCGGTATTTGAAAGGCACTATGCATTACAGACTGAGATTTAACAATCAGAAGTCTGGTGGTCTTGAGATATTTGCAGATGCAAGTTTTGGAGGTGACACAACAGACAGGAAAAGCACGTCTGGAGTTTGCTATATGTACAATCAGGGTCTATTTGATTGGTCATGCAAGAAGCAAACAACAGTTAGCTTAAGTACTTGTGAAGCTGAACTGAATGCACTGTCTTATTCACTCAAAGATTGTGAATGGTTGTTACAATTGTGCAAAGACATGAAAATTCCTGTCAAATGTCCAATCCAGGTTTACCAGGACAACAAAGCATGTTTGGCTTTGCTGAATTCTGAAGGTTGTAAGCAAAGCACGAAGCACTTGCAATTGAAGTTGCAACATGCTAGGGAACGTATTCAGAAGGGACTCGTAACGGTGTCCTATATGCCAGGTAATGAAATTCCTGCTGATGTATTGTCCAAGATTGTATCAAGGGATCAACACTGTACCTATGTGCAGAAGTTGGGTTTGTACTGATATTGTACGAACACGCTGCCCAGTGGTGTTCACAGAAAGGGGGAGGATGTTGGTTTCTGCTCTCTTCACTGTGCAGCGAAAGGCTTGTCACAAGACAATGTTTACATTCCACAGACAGCATTGCTGTTATGTTTCCCACGGGAAAGGGGAGGCTGGATGTGACGTACACTGGTTTCCTGTTTTTCACTGTTCTTTGCAGTTCAGTGTGATTCTCTCTGTGCTTCAGAGGAGAGAGGATGCCTTTTTCTGCTTCGGCAGAGGAAAGATGCATTTCTGTAATCTACCAGCTTTGAAATGTAAATAAAGCAATATAGAGCATGTTGGCACGTATTCCTCATCATTCCGCTGTGCACTTGGATGCTACAAATCAACACTGTCCACTGCTCAAGCCAGCCAGCCATGGGGACCTCCTGCATCAAAGTCCATTCTGTTACTCATTTTTCGTTTCCTCTCCAATAGTTACTGAGCATCCTCTGTCCACTGAACAGACTGAGGCCACGTTCACACCATACATTTAAAGTACTTATCACACCCCTTTATTCAGCCATGCCTTCCTCTCAAGATTATAGGAGCTGTAGTTAAGGGAACTGAGCATTGTTCGGAGACCCTCTAGTCCCCTCTCAAAGTTACAATTCCCAGAGTGGTTTAACAATCAAGGATTTGTATAATGGAAGAAAGGACACTCACAAACACTTCACAGCCAACTCTAAAATAAAGTAAATGCATAAAAAGAAAGTCTGCACCCACCCATGATAATTTCATTCCCTTCTCTTGTTTTACTCCTGGTCACTCTTTGGCTATCGAAGTCTCATGGCGAGGGGGTTTTGGTGCACTCTTCACCAAGAAGCAAGACATTGAAATGTGTGAGGGACCAGTTCTATTTCTGAAGCATGACAAAACTTTCCAGAACAGTGGGCAATATTTGAGGGGAGAAATTAGCCTAGAGTAATAAAGCCTGTGTGCTTACTACCAGAAAGTCCCACATTTCTTCCAGAAAAGAAAATGAGAAGAGTCAAAACAGAAGCTGCCAAAACATGGAGGGGTTGTTTTTATTTTTATGCAACTAATTGGAAAAGCAACCTATGTTTTGAAGATAAGCAGATCTGTGGGTTACCTAAAATATTAAAATGTCTAGGCTGGACACATTAGTGCAATGCTTTTGAGAATATATGGCAACTGCTGACTGTAAGAAATACCTAAGTCACTTTTAGCTGATGTGAATATCTTCCTTTGATCATATTGATGTCAGAATATGAGGAGGCTTTTGGTACTATGAATATTATTATCTCTCCAGTAAGAAAGTCAGTATTACCGGTGACAGCATCTTGTCTGATGAGCTAGCTGTGTAGACATTAAAAGTGCAACATCAGCCACCACCATCCGCCATGATTGGCAGGCAGTATGAAGCCTCTGAAAAGGCCTGAAAGTTATCAGAAACCCACAATCTGCCTGCTGCACTTCAGATGCCAGCTCAAATCTTCACACTGCTTGCAGCTCCTGCAGTTTTCCTCAAGAGCCATGAACCAGGTCTGGATATGAATAGAGTCACCCATGACCCTAGCCAGGTTCCAGTGAACACTCTTTGAAGGACATAGCAACTCCATGCTAAGGGACGGTAACAAAAGCTAGTTACAGAACTCAATGGCATTAACATGAAATAAAGGGATAAGGTATAAACCCTTACTGGACTTATTTTCAAAAGGTCTTAATCATAGAATCATAGAATCATAGAATCATAGAATCATAGAGTTGGAAGAGACCACAAGGGCCATCGAGTCCAAGCCCCTGCCAAGCAGGAAACACCATCAGAGCACTCCTGACATATGGTTGTCAAGCCTCTGCTTAAAGACCTCCAAAGAAGGAGACTCCACCACACTCCTTGGCAGCAAATTCCACTGTCAAACAGCTCTTACTGTCAGGAAGTTCTTCCTAATGTTTAGGTGGAATCTTTTTTCTTGTAGTTTGGAACCATTGCTCCGTGTCCGCTTCTCTGGAGCAGCAGAAAACAACCTTTCTCCCTCCTCTATGTGACATCCTTTTATATATTTGAACATGGCTATCATATCACCCCTACACCTCCTCTTCTCCAGGCTAAACATGCCCAGCTCCCTTAGCCGTTCCTCATAAAGCATCGTTTCCAGGCCTTTGACCATTTTGGTTGCCCTCCTCTGGACACGTTCCAGTTTGTCAGTGTCCTTCTTGAACTGTGGTGCCCAGAACTGGACACAGTACTCCAGGTGAGGTCTGACCAGAGCAGAATACAGTGGCACTATTACTTCCCTTGATCTAGATGCTATACTCCTATTGATGCAGCCCAGAATTGCATTGGCTTTTTTAGCTGCCGCGTCACACTGAAGTCACACCGCGTCACACTGAAGAACCACTCATTTAAAAATTTGATCCTCAAATTGGTCACTTTCAAAAATCACTATGCTTACAATTCCCAGCCTTGCCTTCCCATTAGTCTCCCACCCCCTTTTGGGGGGCCATAATGTAGAAAACTGGAGTAGGCGTTATATCCTCAATTATTTCATTATGTGATTAAGGCTGAAATCATACAAACATTTACCTGGGAGTAAGCCCCACCTAAATGAATGGACTTTACTCAATGGGGTAGCAATACACTATTGGACTTCAGAGTTGCCTGCCTTATAATACTATTCTAATAGAAATTCAGCTTCATTTCAGAGGACGTGGAAATTCAAGGCGATATTTACATGGTGCATACTATCAGATATATATGCTTTAAAAAGGTAAAGGTAAAGGGACTCCTGACAGTTAAGTCCAGTCGCGAACGACTCTGGGGTTGCAGCACTCATTTCGCTTTACCACACCCCAAAGGCCTAATGTGAAGATTTCTAAAGTTTGTTTAAGCATTTCCTGTGCCAGATACTCAGCACTCTCTCCATCTGTTTGCTTCCTTTATAGAATAATGATTAATTCAGCATAGCATAGTGCACTGTAATGTATGCGGAAAGCATATAAAGCTAACATTACTACTTGCAAATTTCATAGACTGTTTGTACAACCTAGTGGGGAAAGCTGGCCAGTGCACCTTTTTACTTACATGTTCAGTGCATGCAGTTTACTCATTAGCATTCAAAAGTAGACTTCTGCAGACACCATATGGGAGCTACGTTTTCCATTATAGTAAATAATGAATTCATTTGAAGAATATTTCTGTACACAATTGCACAGATTAGAACTTCTCATATCCAAAGACCAATACGGGGTTTAATATAAACAAACCCTTACACACCATAGATTTAAAGCAAAATATTACCAAAAGACACAAGCTACTTGCTGTTAAAAGAGAAGCAATAGGGGAGTGAGTTTAACTCCTATTTCTCCTGGAATTGGGGAATCTGTTCTTGGTGATTCTGGTCTGGGAAGTGACCATATTCACCCTCTTAATCTGCTTCCTTCAGACGCTACCAGACCAGTGTAAGAACAGCTATGTCGGGACTTGCATTCCTTGATGTGACTTGCTTTGTTGGGAATAGGATCATCTTTATCCTAAATTTAATAATTACCAGAGGTGGAAAGACCACTGCTATTGAGGGTCCCAGAAACCACAGGCATGCTGCAACCAGAAGCACTTTTGCAAGTCATTTCCTCAAATATAATGCATTTTTATGTGCATTCTCCTTAAAATAAGGCACTTTCATAGACATTATTTGGTTGAAGACCTGCACTGCAAAATTCAGAGAAGTGAAATTTCAAAGGCTAATCATGATTCAGTTCAAACATTGGTTATATAAGTGTGAATTAGGCAGCTTCTTATTAAAATGCAAACGGAATTGAAATTCTTCCCCCTCCTCACAGACATGATCACCTAAATAACTAATCGGTACTGTCAAAGGTGGCAGTGCTAACCAGTTGAAAATCCATTACTGAATCCCCGTTGCTGCACACAATGATCCCCAGGAACTATGCATGCACTGCCATTTTTGTACACAGGTCCACATCTACCAGGGAATGACTTTGCAGATGACTGTTTCCACATTCACATCATTCTTCCCTAGCTCAAGGTCAGCTATTTTTATTTTCATAGTAAATCAATAAAAATATTAACTCATCAGGTGTGGGGGGGCATCTTGTAATCATAAATTCAGAAGCAGCTCACCAGGTGGGGCAGAGCCACTACAGTAACTTGATGGCAGATAGATCACTGTTACTTACTGGGAGGGAGGTTGAGGTGGTGCAAACACAGCAGCAAGAGCACCAGATTGGCTTTGACACGGTGTTTGCACCATGCTGACCTCACTGCTGCCTCTCCCTCCATGTAATCAACAGAGACCCACCTACCAGGAAGCTAGCATAGCAGCTCTGCTGTAGCTGACAAGCCACTTCAGCATGTACCGGTAAATATGTATGCTAATTAATCTATTCTTGCAGTTCACAAGCAATGCATGGCAAAAAGGGTTTTAATATAAATGCTTTGATAGTATTTCTCCCCTTTCTCTTTTTCCAACATCTGGTGGTAGACATATTTCTAAATGCTCTCAACAGTGATAAATCTGCATCATATATGTCTCATAAGGTAATGGTCTAAATATTTTTTCTTTTCTTTAACAAGACAGCCTCTTAGGTTCTATGCTTCTAGTTACTGAAATTTTACACTATAAAATAATGGTGCCATTTGTTTACATTAGAATCAAGGTTCCATTTTGAAACTTAATACTGTCATCAATTCTCAAAATAAAAGTGTGCCAACAGTGTGGAACAAGGCAAATTAGAACTATATTTTACTGATGTATGGTGTCTTGAAGTTTTGACAGCAGCTTCACAGAATTTACAAAGCAGAAAATAAGAATGTGACATTTAAGACTTGAATAAGTTCTATTTTAAAAAACATAGAGACTGTTATTAAGTTTCATGCAGACTAATTCTATGCATGTTTACTCAGACGTAAGGCCTACTATGCTCTGTGGACTTAACTGTTCAAAGAATTGCAGCCGTAGAAAAATACACATACAGGGACAGTCACTCAATTAGAAATACAGAGCTGGAGAAGGTCTTGCAGACTATCTAGCTCAGCCTCTGCTCAGTGCATGAAATCTAGAGCTAAAGCATCTTCAACAGAGGGATATTCTCCATCTTTTCCCTAAAGACTTGGTTTTGTGCAAGACTCAGTTGGATTTAACGTATTCCATCACTTGGAACTCTGTTTCAGTATTTTAATCCCTGAAATTAATGTGGAAATCAGAACTTAGATATCCACTAGATTTTTGCATGTATTCAAATGTTGCAATAAATTTTGTCAAAATATGGAGAAAATATATATGTTTAAATATGTATTAACTTATGAACTAAAATATGATTTTGGAGAGGGCATGGACATCAATAGGCAACTTCCTTAGAGACCCCTTAAAACCTCTGGAATCCTTAAGTCTCATAGATATGATCATCTTAGTTGCTCTGTCACCTTTAAGTACCTGACCAACTCAGCTAGAAACATAGAATATATTATGATAAAATATGAGCATTAACAGCTTATCAGGTGGGATAGACCATTACAATAGCTTCCCAGCAGATGGGTCACTATTGTTTATCAGGAGGAAGAAGGGACAGAAGTGGGGAGGTCAGCACTGTGCAAATGCAACAAGGAGCAACAGGAAGCAATAGTATCCCTCCTGCTAGGAAGCATGCATTGTGTCTCCACTCCACCTGGTGATATGCTTCCGTATATGAGTACTGATAGTTAGCTTTTACAAGGGTTTTTGTTTGTTTATTTTTTAGAGGGGGGGACTAAATAATGAACTAGTAAGGCAAGAATACAAACACACACACACAAAGAAGATGATCTAAAAATTTGGGTTGGAACATATTAGAAGTGATGATGGTGGTAGTGATTTTGCTAGTCTAGATTTTAATTGAATTTTTGTTAATATTTTATCAAAAAAAGTTGTAAGGCAATAAACTGAAATGACCAAAAAACCCCAACATTTTAAAACTCCAGAAGAAGTTTGAAATGGAGAATTATGCAGTAATGGTACAATTAATAATACAGAAGAAATCTTTGGAATAGAATACCCATTACTGATAACTCGAGAGCTAGGGCAGAGTACAAAACTTTTATCTTGGTTTTCATGAATATGATATGCGGATACATTTTGTTAAAGTGATTTTGATTTTACTGAATGCAGCTATGTCTTAAAGCAATTGAAGATATCATTTTAAAAGATTACTATTTTAAAAAAATTGAACATGCTATCCTTAAAAAAATACATAAAAGAGATGAATACTACATATTACAATCTTTGATAATGACAAAGAAAATGAAAATGTAGAAAATTGTGCTTTAAATCTTAAAAAGGACAATTTTTTTGGTGCAGCAATGTGATGAGAAATGAAGAGAGGACTATTTACATAGCAGATGTCTGGAAAATTTGTTTTGACATTTTAGATATGTGGTGTTCATCAGGAGACAAAAGTTATCATGTAAGGTGTCTGCTTTGTCATCTAATTCTTCAGCAAAATTAAATCATTTCAATTTTAGCAAGTCCCAATCATTAGTATCCTCTGGCAAAGAGATATACTAAGACTTTATGACTCCAGACCCAGAGCTCTAAGCACTATCCCTGTATTTAGCCTTCCCAAGCCTAGTGGCCTCCAGGTGTGTTGGACTACAACTACCACCATCCCTGACCACTCTACCTGGGGCTGAAGGGAGCTGCACTCCCAGATATCAGGAATGCTGCTCTAGTTACTTATTTTCCTTTACCTCGGGATGGACTTCTTTGCTCAACCCAACCTGATATCCCCTCTCCCACAGGCCAGGACCACTTGTAGGGCAGGTGGCTATGGCATAGCCAAAATGGCACAGTCCTGCTAGTTGCTCCTGCATATTCATGCAGAATTTTCAGGACCCTTTAAACACCACATAGTTTCAGTTGTGATAGATGCCCATTTGAAATGTCTGGATGGTTTTCAAAATGAACTTGTTAGTTTCCTGTGAATTTGCTTTTAAAGCCAGATGCAGAACAGTAAGTAATGTTATATAAGCAGAAACAGAAATAACTCCTTTATCTGGTTGGAAAAGACACTTAGGAACCAACCCTAACTTAACTTTGACAAACCTTTCCCACAGTGCATTTAAGGGTCATCGGACATGTAAATTTGCCAGTAAATTTATACTGTACTGAACTGGCAGGGAGTGAGATTACAATAATCTCTGATAATGACAGAAGATAGTGTAACAATTTAGGGTCTCAGTAATTCTGCCATAAGAGCATCACACATTTAGACATTTAATTCAGGGGCAAAAACATGTCATGATGAAGTTCAGTTTGACTGATTAATTTTAACTGTGCAGTTCTTCACTTGGGAAAGAAGAAGGATGACTATGATAAATTGTTATATTACCTTTTTGATTAATGGTTACTTTCCATTTCATATAATTATCAAGTAATAGTTTCAATGGAAGATGCTGGGAAATGAAACTCCACTCTAGATAACAATATCCCTGTCTGGCAAGAAAAATGGGTCTCCATTTTCTACACATTGCTGTGCAGCAAGACCAACAGAGAGAAAACCTACGGTTTGTGAATTTTGAAGGATAAGATGGATTTGCGAAAGCACCTGTCCAAATGAAGTTGCAAGTAGGGTGGGCCAACATGGATTCCATGGCCACTATAGAAATAAAGTAGAAGTTTAAGCCAAACATTTCTGAGATAAAGATTCAGAGAATACTATAGATACTGTGGTGCATATCTCCAGCTATACAACAGCTACTATATAAGGCAAGTGTGAAAGAGCTTTCTACCTGCCAATTCTCTCTGGCTGTGACATTAGGATTAGATCAGCTCTAAACAGTCGCCTGACCTGCAGAAACCAGCAGTGAAAATTTTCACACCCTAGAGATAAACATTCATTAGGGATAGGCAAATCAGCCGGTTTACATTCCATGTAGGTTCTGCAAGTGTTCAGTTCACACAAGGACCTGCGCTTGCAGAACAGAACTTCCCCTTCTTTTCCTCCCTCTGCATGTCCCCTAGCAAAATATCTGCTCTAGGGGTTCCTCAACTTGCAGGAACAGATTTTTTTTTTGGGGGGGGGGAAGTCAGGGATAGGAGATGGAGGGGAAGTTCCATTGAACAAATGGGACTTCTTTGGAAACAACACATGTTATATGTTATTCCTTTTTTAAAAATTCCATACTGACATGATGATTTTTACATGTATGGATAATGAGCTGTATATGTACTTTGGTTTCCTCCACACACACACCCCTTAAATTACTGGTATTGGATTTATTGCATATTTATATACCTGGATTCTTTCTTTTTTAAAATATAAGGCGCTTTGAGACATATTGATAGTTAAGTGGTCTATAGTTAAGTGACTTTTATGATTGTTTTTGCAGATTAAAACCAACCATAAATTGCAATTTAAGTGCATATATCTTTTATGCATCTTGAACTTATTATTCCCCTAAAATATGTATTTTTTTCATTTTTGCAACTTTTTGGATTAACTGTTTTTACCAAAACTGCATTACAAAACTTGAGGTATGTAATCCAACTAGTTGCTGCATTATAATCTGTTTGTGACTGCAACCAATTAACTCAGTTCACTTTGAAATGCAGACCAACTGTTTTTTTCTTCTTCTAATATCTGCAAATCAAACTGTTCTTAAAGGCATAGGAGGAAAGCTACTGAGCATACCAGGACACCCTACTTTGCACAGATGTAGGGAGTTATGGCTATGGACTTTATAAATCAGTGATAGACATCTATACTCCTTCCAGATTGTTCCTGTTCCCCCAAAAAGTCATATAGAATTTTTTTATATATATATAATGCACTTGAACTATAATAAAGATAATTGCTGTTACTGCTGCCCAGAGCTAAATCCCATGCTTGCTAGTGGATTTTCAACACTTTAATTATTTTCACGAGCTATTAAAAAATCTCATTCCAACTCTCTCTCAATTCACTGTGCAAACATCCTGTGAGAAAGTTACTTCCACTCTCAATTTTAGTTTTGCTGAGTTAATTGACAGCCTATTGATTGGTACACAAATATTATAGCCTCAATTAAATACATCTGATACTATATTCATAATGCACTTTGATCATGTATTTCTCCTTTATTTTCAATTAGTCTTGCCATACGTCAGGAAAATTCCCGACATGTCCTAGTTTTCAGGTGTAAAAATGGTGTTAGGAGGGATTTTTGCTGAAGCGGCAAAGTGTCATGGAAAACCCAGATGTATGGCAACATGATGGGAAAAGCAGTGAAAACAGCTCTAAAAGCTTAAAACCACTATTTCTGATGGAGGCTCCCCCCCCCCAAAGCTGAATAATTTTGGTGGTTTCCTTTAAAAAGCTCAACAATTGTGCGAGTGTATATTTTACATTCTGAAATATGGCAACCCTATTTCAATGACCTCCCTCCCCAAAGCATGATCATCATTTTACATTCTATCTCTGAATTTCAAGAGAGGGTGTCCACCATTATGCAAACAAAGTGGCACTACACACACACACACACACACACACACACACACTGATTTGGGTGAACCCCTGAGGTTTGCATGAGTTTACATGGGAAATTTTAAAAGGGAAACCTCAAAAACAACCCTCTAAGTGTTCAGTGGCACAGAATGCTGGGAAACTGTGAAGAGGGGAAATAGCCAAAGGGAGAGGGAAAGATATTGGAAAGGCTGCAAAGGGGTCATATTGATATAAGAAAAGTGCCCACATATTGTATGGGCAGGCCATTTCCTGTTCTACACTAAAGAAGCATTTTTAAATGTTCCCAGGGATATAAGGGAAAGCTCCATTCCCATAAGCATTTGTTGATTTATTTATTTAATTTATTTATTTCATAAAATGTATATACCATTTGCTTGCAAAGAAACTCAAAGTGGTTTACAAAGTATATGTGATTAACATATGCTCACATTTAATATTTGTTGCTGGCCTTCCCTCTGTCGTTTTTGTCCACTGTTGTGATTACATTAATAAACCAGCAGTGGAAGTGTCTGTTTCTATTTTGGGCTGTCTTCAATGCAGCACTAAATTAAAGTCACTTAGTGGTACATACTGTATATGTATTGGTTGGCAAACTGTTTTGTGCAACACTGTTGTGCAAGGGAATAAGCAAGCAGGTTGCTTGCAACTTTGTTGCAATCTGTTGCACAATTACAGTACCTTTGCTAAGGCAACTGTTGCTTTGGAGTCTGATGTGCAACATTAAAACTCATCTAGCACAGGCCAACCTAACTTTCGTTTAGTGCAGCACAGAAGTTTTTTTTAAAAAAAGTCTGAGGGTGAGCAAAGTAGCTCCAAGTCCTTCTCTTGAAACTTTTGCATGGTTCCTGCAAGCGATAGTTTGGGTTACTGTGGCATGCGGACAAGGGCATTGGGATAATTTTTATTGGTGAACATGATACAAGATTTTAAATTTAGCAAAGCCCTCTCCCATGAATGTGGATGTTGAAAAGGTATCACTGGGCCTATTTTACCATGTCTAATCTCATGTAAGAGTTTATGTATCCAGGCAATTTCTAATGTATTTAATTTCATAACAATTACCTGACTGAATGACTTTAGCCAATGGATTTTTAAACAATTAAAAACCCAAGCAAGCATATTTTTGGCACAAATTCAAATGGTTGAACACTACAAAACCATACTAGGCTAGAAGAGGTACTTTAGCTTCCCCTGAGATAATTATTTTTGCATATAAATATTCATGCTGAACAGGAAATAATTAGTTTTTGGTGCATGTCCTTAGTCTAATTTGTGGATAAAAGCACATTTTTTTCCAAAAAAGGAAGGCAGAGAAAAGGATGTGAGATTTGTGGATTTAAAATATTTTGGATATGATAGAAGGCTGCTAATAATATAATTTCTTCTGTTACAAATCAAAGGAAACTTCAGGAAGACTAAATAGTGTTTAAAATCATACATAAAGAATTACTAGTAATGTATGGCTCCATCCAGCTAGGGCTCTCCCATGAAGATATACTTGGTGACTGAACCACCCATAAGCCTGGGTGTTTTATACGTAAAATAAGCTGCAACCATACTGATCAGGAATTGAGAGGGTAAGTGGCAGACTAGATTTAGTTCCTCCTGCGTACCCTGTCCCCAAAAGTGATTGGTGTAACTGAACGTCATTCTGCAGACATCAACATATGCAGGTCCAACATGCTGTTGGATCAGGGCTGCTGATGTGCATCAAAATATACACATCATTTGGAAGAAGAAAAATATGGGTTTCATTCACTTCACTTTGAAGCACCTGAATGCAGAGGTATGTTCACAGAGCATAACAAAGCACTTGATGCACTGGTTGTTTATGGGGAATTGGGGGCTTCTGTGTCCCTCCCCTATCCATGTTCAGCTCTCTCCTTTCTCCACAACAATTGTGGCCTTGATCAAATGGACAGAGTAGCATGTGGGACAAACAAATGGCCTCAAGTGATGCTTATGCATGTACTGCAGGGGAGTGGGGGGATGCCTGTAAAGATGCTTCTGCTCTTGATGAACTGGAGTGTGTCTCATATGTTTGATTACTAGCTCACTGTGCCACACCACTGGTGATATAACAAACATTAGTAATGTCTGAGAAGAAGATTATTTTCTGTATGAGGAAACTGTGGTTTAATTCTCCATTCATTCTGCCGGAGTAAAGAATTTCTATCTATACCCATATGCCAAGTTGCGATGCATAAACTATAGCTATTTATTACAGCACTGTGTCATTTGTCACTTTTATAGAATTCACCATATTTTCCAGGCTATAAAATGAAATAAAATTATGCAGCAATGATGTATGCCATCATTACTTCTCATTTCCAGTGTTTGGATTATATTCAGCTTCACAAAACAAGCTTGATTTATAAAGTGAATAAATAACAATAGCCTTCAACTCTATATATCTACTGAGGCTTCATTAGTGGCCATAAGATTCTGCAACATTATTCAAAGAACACTCTTGGATCAAATTAAATCCAGCCTCCTACAAGTAAGAAATTTAAATGAAGGGGCAGTATCAAATGTAGTCTGATAGACTAATGGCTAATCTGCCTCTCTGCATGTCTGCATTTGCTTTTTGTTTTGTTGGGGGTGGGGGTGGGGTGGAAGGTGCTTAAAAAAACTATACAAAGAAAATACTGCAACCAAAGTGCCTTAGGATGAAATGCAACTCACCAGGCGAAGTACAATGCACTAAAGCATGAATGGAAATGAAAGTAGCAGCTAACAAGATTAGAATGAGATAGAAAATGGGGAAGGAAATAAGGTAAGACAGAATTAGATTAGATTTTTGGTAATATTTCCCAGCAAAGGTATATTATCTTAAAGGTTTCAGTACAGCTTATATCACGGTGTACCAGGAAGCAAAGGGAGGAAAGGATTTCATGTTTCACTCAAAAACAATTTTGAGCATTACTAATGATTTTTTTAAAAATGGCAAAATGCTCAAGACACTTTTCTGCATTATATTACTGCTGAATAATTTCTAGCAAATAACCTCTCTGTAAGCATTTTGAGCCATCATATGTCCTAATTTGTAAGGATTCTCAGAGTAGCAGATTGGATCTTTCTAAGTTGCATGGACTGGCTTGTTTTTACTCCCCAGTCACCTCTGGATAGCAGCCAAAGCTTTATTTTTGCCTCTGTGGGTTCATGTTTACACACAGCTTTTTGGGAAAGATTATTACGATGTTTGATTTAGGTTTTCAATCTACCACCTGCTTCTCCCTGATAGGTCTAAAGGGGAGTAGCAAGGGAGGATGAAAAAGTAGGAGACCATCTGGAAACTGTCAAAGAAGCAAAGATATCACAGCCTCAGGAAGGTCGCCTTTACAATGCTTTATTTGTCAACTTTGTCAGGAACATTCCCCCACCAACTCACTGGAACTTCTTTAGCATAGTGCTAAGCACTTTGTCCTTCACAGTGAGCCTTGAACATTATCAGTCAGGTACAGCATCTGAAGAAAACTATTCAATATCCCTAAGAAAAGAATCTATCTTTGTGGTCCGTTCCATGGGATAATTTCTCATGGGATAAAATAATTATAATTCTTTGCTGTTATTCATTAGACTTGCTAGCAGCTTGTTATTCAAAAGCATCCAAGCAATTTACAACACATTTCAAAACATAAACACAAATCCATTAAAGAAGAAATGCATACCCAAAGGCAAAGGCCTGGCCAGGGCGGTTGTCCTCTTATATACCTGCTGGGATTGACAAGGCATCTGACCCTCACCTGAATCTCATAACTCTCCTGACAGGTGATCTGGTCTGCAGCCACAGTTTGGAAATAAAGGATGAGATTGCCCACTGGATATCACTCTACTATTCAAATTAGCCCCCAGTGTTTTTGTTACAATCCCCTCCTCAATTAAGTAATCAATTTTAATCTAGAATTTAAATTCTCAAAACTTTCTTATTTGTTAATTCAAGCAAGTACGCTACTGCTCTCACTTCATTACAAGCAGTATTTCTACCTGCAACACACTTGAGCAAACCTGTTCCTCTTCCTTTCACATATATATTTTGTTGCCATTTGCAACTGTAGCTGTCTCTGATTAGTTATCATTTAACTCTTTGGGAAAATAATTAGCATCACACATCATGTGCATGGAAGTTGCTGAACCAATTAACCAACTAGAAGGATTACTGTTAATAGCACCAGTTTTCCTATACAGTGGTACATTGGGTTAAGTACTTAATTCGTTCTGGAGGTCCTTACTTAACCTGAAGCACCACTTTAGCTAATGGGGCCTCCTGCTGCCGGAGCACAATTTCTGTTCTCATCCTGAAGCAAAGTTCTTAACCTGAAGCAGTATTTTTAGGTTAGCGGAGTCTGTAACCTGAAGTGTATGTAACCCGAGGTACCACTGTAACTTGATATTGCTGGATAGTTTTGATGAACTGCAAAAGCATTTTTATTTTGCTTTTTGTTGCCACCCTGGAACTTGTCTTTATTAGTGCCACTTTGTTTCGTACGATTCCTTGCAAATGAAGGAAAACAACTTTTCTGCTTGTATATGTTGATAATATAGTTTTGGTTACTGAGAATGAACAAGATTGTACAAAAACAAGACTGGGCATAGGCCTGGCTAGGACATAGGTGTCCTGACTGTGACAAAGGTGACCTGTGTGCTTGCTTGCTTGCTTGCTTGCTTGAGTAACAGCTGTTGGGAACTTCAAGGTCCCTGCTCTCCCTTCTTATGGTCTTTGTACTGGACCTGGAGATTCCAATAGAGAGCATTCCATGTCAAGAAGGAGGGCAAGTGGGCACCCTATCAAATGACAGTGCAGGAGCTACCTTTTCACTGGTGGTGACCATTGTATGCCTCGTTATTCCCAGACCTGTTCTCTTTGGGGCTGTATTTTAGAGCTTTATAATTTAGGAAGGCTTTGGAAGAACTGGTTGACAAGTCTTATCAGTCGCTGACGTATGAGTGGATTTTCTTTGCTGCTATTCTGGGCTTCTGGTGCACCAGGGTTTACACCAGTGTAATAGAGTTAGCCAGGATGCCAGAAGGGATACAATTTGCGAGCTTTCTCCATTATCTGCACAGCAGGGGGTGTTCAGTCAACAGTTCAAAGGCAGAGCTGAAGGGTTACCTGCTGGTTACCTGCTTTCAGCAATAGGGGTCGCTGTTTGGTAGTACCCAATTGGTTAGCTGTCAGATTCTAGAGCTCCCTATTGGTAGCTCTTAGGTAATTCACAAAATACAGACTCCATTCATAAAACACAGTGTTCATTCATAAAGCAGTAACATAAATCTCCATTGCTACATATTGGGTGTATATTTCAGCAGTTGAACGTACAGGTTTATGGCCATGCTGTAGTGTAGTGCTTATGCGACTGTGAATAAAAGGTGGCTGGGTTCATTGTCTCAGGGTTTTTTTTCGGGGGGGGGGGTGACAAAACTGATTTCCTTCATTTCCATAACAAGTCCTTGAGTCTGTACTCTGAATAGTGACACCAGGGACCTAGAAGGTGCAGGGCTTGTCAGTCCAACCCCTGCACAGTCTCATCAGGACTGACCTTAAGGCAATTGGAGCAATTTGGCCAAATTGGGCCCCGCGTGTTGCTCCTAAGTGAGCCCCCACACCAGGGCAATCTAGATGGAGTCTCATAGTTGTTAGGCCTGAGTAGCCCTACCCTTGCATGAAGTCTTGGGTTTGCAATTTTGGAAGAGGGGAGGTTGCCTGCTGGGGAGCAGGTAGGCTGGCAAGGCCCCCTAGATTTAGAGGCCCAAGTTGCCCTGCCCTCGCATGAAATCTTGGGTTTCTAGTTTTGGAAGAGGGGAGACTGCCTGCTGGGGAGGCCCCCTAGATTTAGAGGCCCTAGGCTTCAGCCTGCTTAGCCTATACATAAATCTGGCACTGATGATGGCTGCCAATTTACGTGGCTTCAAAAGAGTATTGGATTGATTAATGTAGCATAAGATTATCAATGGGTACCAATCATAATCAAGTGATATGCTCTCTCCAGGCTCAGAGCAAGGCATGTACCTCTGGATTGCAGTTTCTGGGAAACAACCCAGGGAAAGAGTTATATTGCCCTTGTATTCTGTTTGTGACATCTGGTTGGACACTATTAAAAGCTGGACTACAGCTGGACCCTTTTTAATCTCATTATGCTGCAGGAGTTAATGAGAAAACCCTCAAAGTTGCATGAACAGCTATAAAGAATTCTCTTTTAGACACCCAGCTTTTAGTGACAACAATGGCAGCTTGCTTCCTCAGCCCAATCTTAAATTTAAGGAATTGTTATATTATTATAACAATTGTTATATTGTTATATTGTTAAAGTGGAAAACTTGTTAATGAATATTAGATTTCATTTTTCTTATTGTTGCTGGTAACCCTGTGATCATTGGATGGAAGCATGTTTTTAACAGTAATTGCTTTGAAAATGTTTTGAACTGAAACTGCTTTTAGATACTTTTAATTCTAATTGTTTTCAAAATGTTTCAACTGTTTTAGAGTGTACTTGTTTTAAGTTGTTTATCTGTTTGCTGCCCTAGGCTCCTTGGGGAGGAAGGATGGGGTATAAATTCAATAAATTGAAAGAGAGGAGGGAGTTGGCTTTTTCCAGCACTGTCCCCACATAACTAGCTTCGCTTACGTGTTTGGCATTCCTATTTTGCCCCCTAGACCTGCCTCTTACAAACATACCAACACCTATTTCCAAAAGAGATGGGGAAATGGGGATGGGGAATATGTGCCTTGTAAACTGTCTGAATGAAAACCAACAGAAAAGAAACAAGAAAAACTATGAAAAGGTGTGTCAGTAGGGGTGCTCTTTTGGTGTTGCAGTGATGACTTTTTCTGTATTTCATATTATATTAGTACTTGTTTCAGCATGTCTAATGTGGTGGTAGTGTCCACATTATTGTTTAGGATAAGGCTGTGTGCCTCTGAATATCACTTGCTGGGAACTGCAGGTGCTGAGAGTGCTGCTGCCCTCAGGTTGTGGGCTTCCATTTGGGGTACCTGGATGGCCACAGTGAGAGAAGGCTGCTGGACTAGATGAGTGTTTGACTTGATCCAGTGGGACATTTCTTATGTTCTTATTAAACCCCATTTAAACAGAGAGAGTACTTTTTAAAGTGGTAGCCCAGAAAGTAAGAATGACACAGAGCAGATGATATATACCAATTCCTTCAGACCATTTTTCCTGTAGTCTAGAACATAGGGACAGCAGAGCATTCTGCCACTCTACAAGTGTACTGTATGAAGTGGTTTTATCGTAACGATCAGTATTTTATTCACTTTCAGAAATGACAGGGAGTTCCCAACAGAGCACGGTTCAGTTCTTTTCTTCTTGAGAGGTTTGTTTTCTTGTGTGATCTGACAAGAAGCAGTCAAGAGAAGCCAAGAAATCCTCTTCAAAGCCTTATTTTCTGTATGTAATGCTTGAAATAAATACAGTAATTGATTTGCTCAGCCTCAGATCACAGAACTGGAAGAATTTTTTTAAGTTATTTTAAAAAGAAAGAAGAAATCACCTGGATATGTATTTAGAATTAAAGAATGTGTGTTCTCACAATGGTAGAATGGGAAAATACAACACACTGTCTAGCCACTAGGACTGGGCATCATTTACTGAGCACCAAAGTTGCAAACCCCAAGGCCCTCTCAACCACTCAACACACAGATATCATGAACAAACAAACAAAGCAAACAAACAAACAAACACTCAGCAACTTTTCTCCTGGCCTTTTCCTTCCTCAATTGAGGGCTTTGGTGCCATCTTGCCCAAGTGCAGGGCAGGGTTCTTGCCTATCTATGATAAGATCCAACTAAGTACCCCACCCAATCAACCTCCTCATGCTACAATGTACATCCTTGGAGAGTACCTTGCTTTTCAAACTTGAAAAACCAAGAGCAATTGACTGTTCAGAACTGTAACTTGTTCTGTTATTTGCATTCCCATTTTCAAAAATTCTAGCACAAAACTCAACCACAGTTTCACTGAGATCAAAGGGTATCATCAACATTACATGGAAAATGCTTCAGCAATAGCTGGAGCTTTTAGTGCTTAGTATGATAAATACAGCTCATGAAGGCACACCACTGGCACACATAAAACCCACAACAGTCTCAGTTTAAATTGTGAGCAGAGGAAGAATTTAGGGAAATGGAGCTCTCCATGAAATACACCCATGCCTTATGAACAGGATGGAAAAAACCTCAAACAGCTGTTATTTTAGAACTTCAGTGGCATCACTGCAATCTTAGCAACTGCTCTTCAGCTCAGAAAAGCTTTGCTATTTTTTCAATATGATTCAGTAAATTCTAAGGGAAGAATTCAATGCTGCATTAAATTAAAGTCCTTTAGTGCTATACTAGTTGTGCTAGGGAATGATTTTCACTAACAAAATTCTCACACTAGTGCCCCAGCCCCAGCACTAACAGTCAGAGAATATTGAATCTGGGCTTAAGTCTCTTTCAATTGTAACAGAAGACCTATCTGTTTAGGATATATTTATGGACCAGTTTTCTGTTGGGAGATATATAATGTATCTTTAAATGTATATTATTTGATTTTCTTGTTATGTTTACGTATTTAAATTAAATTTTAGACCATGTTTCCATGAGCCTGTAGCTACTCTCATCCCATGCCTCTTATTCCCAGTTCATGTCAGGGATCAGCCCTAAAATAACCCAGTGAAAGGGTGGCAGGAGTCAACCATACTGAATTTACAAGCTAACCCAGACCCAGTGTTCATCGTCCAAGGTCCTCCTCTGAGGGAGATCCAAAGGGTGTCAGCATGAGGACAGGCCTTTTCGATAGTGTCTCCCTACTTATAGAATGCCCCCCCCCCCGGAGACATGCCAGGAGCTATCACTGGCTACTTTTAAGCACCAGGCAAAAACATTTCCATTCAACTGGGCTTTAGGCCTTTAGAAACTGTGGCCTCTCTTGGTGAGTGAGATTTGTTTTTTTATGCACTAATATTTTAAGCTTTTATTGTTTTAGATTTATATCAGTTTTAATTTTAGTATTATATTGTAAATTACTTTGAGTTTACATTTCATTCAAAAAGTGACTAATAAGTCCAAATAACTACAACTGCAACTACAACTCAATGCATTGTTAACTCTGTTGAAATTCTCATAATTTTTTGAAAGCAGTTTGCAGTGTTGCACTTCCATCTCCTGTTCTGAAATCAAATACAGAATGTAATTAAGTGCCCATTCGATTTCACTCATGGTCACATGAGAACTGCTTCAGAATGTTGCTATTCCACATAGCTGCAGAGCTGTATGAATATTGCAACCACATAGGTGAAGCAATTTGAGTGGGAAAGACCCACCTGATTGGTTCCAGCCATGAGGCTTGGTATGCACTTAAATACCGCAGCTGCATGATGCAAGTACACTGTGAAGCAGATACCATGCAGCTGGATGAATGTGCAGAAAGTCTTAATTTTGCCATCTAGATCAGGGTAGCCATGCAGAAATTGTGTACTACAGCTCTCATCAACCCAGACCATTGGCTACACAAACTGTGGCTGATGGGAATTTTAGTCCAATATGTGTAGTACCTCTATTTCTGATCATGCTTTTACAGCACAGTCTTCTCAAAAGTAAAACCCATTGAGTCCAGCAGGTATTACTCCCAGCTAAGGGGGTGTATAATTGCAGCTTTGGCTTTGTTTTATACATTTAAATAAATGGCAAGGGGAGAAGGTTGCTTAACCTGCTTTCCATTTTTCTATAACAAGCTGCATGCAAGAGCAGCCACTTTTAAATTTCCTCAAGTGAAAACGAAAGCAAACTTTCCAGCATGATGGATAGCAGATGACTGAAATCATTCTAGCCTCTCTGTAGCAATGAGTTTTAAAGCCCTTGGGAACAAACTGAGAAGTATTGTCTTTAGAGGAACAAGATTGCTTCTTCAGAATGAAATGACAAGACAGCAAACACACTTAGAGACCCAAGTAGGAAAGCTAAATTTCAAGTTTGAATTACTTTCTAAAGCAGGACATTATACACAGCTATCAAACAGGGCCCATGGTTTCCATTGTGCTCATAGGCCTTTCACTCTGTAATTATGTTTAAAGTTTCTTCTCTGTAATTATGTTTAAAATTTCATCTCCAAAGAAGTTGCATGGTCGTAAGTAACTACAGCAATAGGGCAATAAATAAGACCAGTACCTGAGCTTATGGGGCTCTTAGATGAAGTCTAGCTCTGTATGGCTACTAGGAAGATGAGGTTATTGATGGCTCTGCCTACATTGCTAAAGGCAGTAATGCTTCTGAGTACCAGTAGTTCTGAATACCAGTAGGAGGGGAGAGTGCTCTTGTGCTCAGAACCTGCTTGTGGGCTTTTCCACCGGCATCTGGATGGCCACTGTGAGAACAGGATGCTGACTAGACGGTCCTTTGGTCCAACCCAGCCGGCTCATCTTGTGTTCTAACAATCTGTGCATCCTTAGCTTCATCACTTGCATACTCTGGTGCTCTCTGCTTCCTACCTGCTTGCTGCATTACTCTGACATCTGTATCCCAGATCACTGAGACTGCCACATAATATTCAGGGTTCTTTACAGATATTGCTACCTCCCTCCCCACCACCAATAAAGATTTAATCCTTTCGTTATAAGGATTATAACCTCCTAATCATTTTCTGCTGCAATCCTATACCCATTAACATGGGATTAAGTCTGGCTGAAATTAACAGGGCTTACTTCTGTGTAGAGATGCACAGGATTGGAAAGTTAGTCTTTCTCTTCTGTGACATCTTGGGATATAGGGAAAGCTGCTCATGCAGACTTTTGGTCCACCAGTATTGTCCAGCTCAATATTGCCTATACTGATTGGCAGGAGTTCTTCTGGACTCCAGACAATAGCTTCACTCAGCCTTACCTCGAGATGCTGGAGATGGAACCTGGGACCTTTTGCATGCAACACAGAAGCTCTACCACTGAGCTTCAGCCCTTCCACTTTTGCATTTTTCAGGAACTTCAGCGTATATTTACACACACACACACACACACACACACACACACACACACACACGAACAACTAGAATTACAACCAATTTTCTTAAATGTAGAGAGAGTAGAGACTTGGGTAATAGCATTTGACATTTTGTTTCTAATTCCTTTTCCTATTCATTCTTAACACTCTGTTTGCTCTGCTGATTGTACCAGATAAAAAATGTATCTCTTCCTGATCCAGCCCTTCCACATGGAACAAAGAGCACCTGCCCTTTGCAGTCACTAATGATTCTTGCACCAGTTCTGACATTGCTAAACATCCGTGCAAAGCCATAACTCTTCAGTACACACCACACATTGGCCCAGATCATGTGACTGATTTTCCATATTCTGTTCAATAGATCAGCTATGCAAAATCAGTCTGCACACCTTGGGTTGTGGCCAACTAAATCACTGTGCGTGCAGAATGGCTTCTATGAGTACAGACGCTCCAAGTGTGAGTTAGCCCCCATTGAATCAATGCAACTGTAGCCATATTCATGTATTATAAGCCTTACTTATTAGCAGAGGGCAGGCCCTGCCCTGCAACCAACACCCTAGTGCTAAATAATGTGCACACATGCACACACAGTGTCCACAGGTACAGTGTGAATGCTTGCATTTTAGTGTATTTTTGGTCTCTGTTGGAAGCCGCCCAGAGTGGCTGGGGAAATCCAGGCAGATGGGTGGGGTACAAATCTATTATTATTATTATTATTATTATTAATTAATTAATTAATTAATTAATTGTGAGAACTGCCAGGCATCCAACTGAATAGGACTTCAGAATCAACCTATCAGGCCTATCAAGCAAATATGATGCAATTCTGTGTGTTGTTTTTTTAAAAAAAGGAACTACAAAGTTATGGATTTCTAGTCTGGCCCTTAGTAATTTATTATAAGGGAACGAACAGACATTTTTAATTCACTCAGAAACAGTTATTTGGCAGAATGATTTGAAATGTAGCAATTTCTGTTTACAGAAAGACTTCTGTCAAGACTTCTTAATTGAATAAATACATCAACAATGCATTTATACATTCACTTCCCCAGCTGGCATCAGTTTCTAGCTGTCTGGAGTATATTTTCAATCTTTTTTTCTCCCAGGCATGCCTGTGGAACTTAACAAGGTCGACACGCGTATATTTATTCACTGTGTAGAAAGCGTGAGACTCATTCCGATGACGGGAAATTGTAAGTTTTCTGAGAGACATGCTATTCAGAAATGATTAATGAATGCATAATACATACATAAAACCTATTATCCTGCAAGGCTTTTAAATCCTGCTTTTAAACTAGTGTATGCTTTGGCTGACCAAGGACTTTTTGAAAAGGGGGCAGAGCTAAGAAGTGCCTTCCCTTCCACAACTGCCCATGGGAAGCCCTTTGAAAAGTGGGAGGAGAAATTATTTCTTGTTCACAGAGACATTAAAAGGGGAGGAGAAGCACAAGGGGTTGTTTGCCTCCTCTTTGCTTTGCTGTGTGCTAGACTTGTGGAGCAAGCAGAAGGCAGCTGCTCTGGTAATGGAAGAGTCCTTTGAAAGTATGTGGGTGCACTGGTGGAGGGAGAAGCATAGGATCCATCCATTTGCTGCTCTATGTCTTTTGTTTTGCAGCCTGCCAGACACATGGGGTAGCAGGCAGGCAGCTACTTAAAAAAAAAGTGAGGGGGGATAATAATAGTAATCACACATCAGTCATTTTCTACCAGTCATCCACATGGCTGGCAGCTGCATGAGGGACTTTTTTTAAATGCAGGAGAGGAGGGCTTGGAGGGAGAAACAGGGGACTCATTGCCTTGCTGCTGTGCTTGTTTTGCTGCCTGCTGGCACTTGGAGCAGGCAGCTGGCATGAGAAGGATCTCAGTTGAATTTAAGGGGAGGATATGGCAACTCTTGTTTCTGCTGCATGTCATACAGCAGAGATTGTTCCAAAGCTGTTTGGGGGGGGTGCAGTCCAGTGCAGAAGTGGCGTCGGCGTCATCATCATCATCATCATCATCATCATCATCATCTCCTCTTTTCTTGTTCCCCAATTGCTTTTGGTGGGGTGAGGGCGCAGTGCTGAAGTGTTACATTATTATTATTGCACCAGGGGCCATAGAGTGGTGTATCATCCTGTTGTTTTTTGCTATTTATCATTTGTTTACAGATCCATCACTTCTCATAGTGGTGCCGGTCATGCTTTTGTCATATTCAGAGTACATGTCCCGACAGATGACAGGATTATCTTGTGCTCCATGTATCCAAAAACAAGAGACCAATATATTCTGCCCAGCAGACAAAGATAACCGACTCTATGTGAGAATGTGAAAAATGTTGCACTGCATAGCACATTTTTCATCCCACCTGCAGACTAATTACAATGAATTTGCCCACTTTTGCTGCTATATTATCTATTCAGTTTATAGTAACTTTGAATACATGGTTTAACCACCAGGAGGCACCATCTGTTTTACAGAATAAATCTACTTGCTTCACTGCTTTGCAATGCTTCCCCAGGTAGTCAGATTTAATAAGAGTGCCATTAGAACACACTTTCAATTTTGTTCCATCCAGAGATTGGGGAGGGGGATTAATACACCAAATTGGTTACTAAATTTCTCATTTCTATTAGCACTGAACTATAAACTTAATCTGCCATTCTGCTTAGGCTTCTGGGCTGCTGTGTAGCCCTGAGCTAAGATCTAAGTCCAGTAGGTAAAAGAACAACAACAAAAAGATTTCTGCTTTAAGCGCTGGATTAAATGACTCCGAAAAGATGAAGGCTGCTGATCACTTGTGAAAGACTAAAGAAAATTGTCATAAAATTTTGTGCAGATTAATCAAAACGTTGAGGACATTATATGGAAAAGAGAAGGAAAATTATTCAACAGGAAAGAATTGAAAGGTTTATTATTACAGCTATTACTAATAACGATTTTGAACTTTTGATGCTGATTAGGAAGAGCTAAATTGTGTTCGAATCAACCATCCATGTGTCTGTATGATAATGATTTTCAACCACACTATGCAGTTACCTGTAAAAATAAAAAGAGATTTGCCTGCTTTTTATTTCAATTGCCAGTGACAGATGGCAACATTGCAGTTTGGTGCTGGCTTACAGATGTAGCCAAACCACTGGCTAGCTGGTTAAGAAACATTGCTAGATCAAGAATGGCAAGAGACTGAGTTTGTAGAACCCAAACACAGGGCCAAACGACACGTTGCACTAAATTTTACATTACATTAAACTTTCATTAAAAAAAACAAGAAAATTGGAGTTCCCAATTTTGATCGCAATCATAGCACATGGGCTGCAGATCGGGACAAAAATCCTTCCAATACAGCTAACAGACATAGGAAAAAAATGTTTTCACTGATGCCAATGGGAATATTTTTAAGCCTTTTAGCTATGTTGCAGGATAACCTTTGTACAGTTCACATTAATTAATTAATTAATTAAATTTATATTCCATCTTTCCTTCAAAGAGCTCAAGGTGGTGCACATGGTTCTCACTCTTCCCATCTAATTCTCACAACAATTCTAGGACGTAGGTTAGGCTGTAAGATATAATAACTGACCTAATGCCACCCAGTGAGCTTCATGGCCAACTTGGGATTTGAACTCAGGGCTCCCAGGTCCTAATCTTACACTCCAACCACTATAGCACATGGGCTCATTGGTTGGGGAGGAAAGGGATACACTTTCCCTTACAAAATACTGTGGTCTAAAAATCAGAATTGGGGATACCACCATGCCTGTAATTTATTAGGAAAATTCTAAATGTAGCTTCATACAATACATTTAGCATATTTTCCATTTGGCCCTAAGGCGAAAGATATGAAACACCACAAGACAGCATGCGCCAAAAACACATTCTAACACACATGTGGGCTTTTTCACCGGTAGCACCTGTGTTGCAGAATGTGCTTCCTGATGGAATATGAGGCCCCATCAGTATTGGCATTCCACTGGATCTTGTATATACATCTGTTTAGACAAGCATTCCCCTGATCTCCTAACCTGAACCTCCTGAACTAGTTGCTTTAATTGCTGTTATGCTGTTTTAATGTGTTTGTTTTATTGTACATTGTAACTACATATTAATTTTTTTGATGAAATCGCTTTACTGAGTATTTTACTTAGGTGTGGATATTTTCCTATGATTGCTTTTACATTTGTGAACTGCTTAGAAGCCATTTTCACAAGCAACCAGTATATGAATATAACAAAACAGGTCAGCAACAGCAACAATATTGCACACATATTTCTCTCCTCCAACAGAGGGGATTAGCTTGGGAATTTAGAAAGAACAACAAAGCGGGGGCGGCTGCTCCCAGCATTTGCCACTGAGGTGGTTGCCTCACTTTGCCTAATGGTAGAGCCAGCCTCAGTAGTACAGGCTGCAATCCTACACACACTTCCCTAGAGGTAAACTCCACAGTGGAATTTACTTCTGAGTACGCACATATAGAAGTGAACTGAGATCCACAGGGATTAAAAGAAGAAGAAACATATTGCAGAGTAAAGGTGGTTGGTTTTAAAGTTTGAGCAAAGCTGTGGGTATATTTTCAGGGATTTACACACAAAACATGAAGGCTTATAAGCCAGCTTGCTTTAAAAATATGGTGGTTCCTCAGGCTTTTCATGAAGCCACCATATTCGGCTGGAAATAACCTGATTCCATTGTTTGATATCCCTTATTATACTTCAATATGCTTGTGTAGTCAGAGGTGCAGCTGCCCTAAATCCACCACAAATGGATGCAGACTTCATCTACAACATTGTTTCTTTGCAGAGAAAAGCTGGAAATACTGTATAGTGCTGCGCCTTAAGGCCTCATTTCTTTTCTTTTCATAACTCCATAAAGTTTGCACAAAGAACAAATTTCCCCTAAGGAGGCAGGTGACGACACAGATGAAATGAGAAGTCACATCACTTGGCAAATTTAAAATTAGACTAGAAAGGCAGTCAAACAATCCTGGCCGGAAAGAGACAGACTAGATGAACTAATTGGTCATTTCCATCCCTCACTCCTCTTCTGCTTGTTATTAATGTGCCCAAAGCCTTAGCTCATCACAATACATCATGGAAAAAATACCTGAGACATCAAGGCAATTTATACACTTAATTGTCCAATATTCCCTTAAATGTAAAATCAATTTTGATCTGCAATTTACAAATGAATTGATTTTGCATAGCAGACAGTCATTATTTATTAATATCCACCGACCTTGTAGTAGAGTTATAGTAAACAAAGCAATGCTCACACATCACCTAAGATTATTTTTCACATATTTAACCATAATTTTGCAATAGGAACACAGTTTTGTGCAGGGATGCGAACATTTTAAAGCCCACTGATATCAATGTGACTTAGCACTATGCTGGGTTGCTCTTTAGGGCACTTTCCAAGATGCTATGTGTTCAGTGCACAGGTGAGCCAAAAGCATATATTGTTAACTTCTGACAACTGCAAGTGGGAGGAGAAAAGGATAGAGAACTGGGACTCTACATGTAATATTTTTCACTTGGTTAGGGCACATAGTGTAGTGTACTACTGTTCCACTGTCATCCATAAAGATTAGCGATCACACTGGGTGAAGTTGATCGCTGTAAAGCTATTTACCCCAGTAAAATGATATGTACACAGTGCTTTTCAAAATGTATCATTTCTCTCTCCTGTGAATATAAAGATCCTGCTTGGAGAATCAGAATAATTGATCCAAGCATTTCATGGTTTGGTGAGTGTGTTTTTTTACACTTTGAATACAGCATACTCCCTGTAGGTAAATGGGGAAAGACGCATTCGAAATAAGAACACATACTTATTTCCCTCCAAGTACTTTTTGCTCTACACCCACACACTGCTTCTGGTACATATTTTCTTCCCTGCTCAGCTTCACTGCTAGTACAAACCTCTGATTTATCTTTCATATCTCTAACGTTTTAAATGGGGGGGGGGGAATCACATTCAGATATAACGACAGCGTTTATGCACACTGGGCACTATGGTCTTGATAGGAGAAAATAATGAATGCAATCACTCTCTTTCCTTCCTCTACTTTTTCTTTTCTTTTCATCTTTAGGAATTACATACATTAGTGTTTTTTCTAATGCATTCTCCATAAACCAAGACTTCTGCTGGGGTAAGCAGATAAGTGCTTGACAATGAGTTCATCATCCCAATTTTTGTTATTTCATATGCCCACTCTTTCACAAAACTGTGCTCGATGTGTCTCACAACATCTCAAATAGCTTACAGCTGAAAATGATTAGAAGCAATTATAAATACTATCAACAAATACCCCAAAAGCCCACCAATATATACAACACAGTGTATATAAAACAATGCAAATAAGCAAACCAAACTTAACAGCTTCAGTTCCATGATAAGCAAGCCAAATGAGTTAATGATATTGCCATGACTTCCTATCAAGGCTTATGGTAGGTGGTTGAGTGCTTACAGGCACCTGCGCACAATCAGCATTTGCGCTCCCACTGATACACATGCCAAAAGGGGGGGGGCGGAACGGGTCAGAGGTGGAGTAGAATGGAGGAATCCCCATTTGTGTGTGTCCAACCCAGAACACAAGGATTCCCTTGTACTTTGCTGTGAAACATTCAAATACTTTCCAACCTCCAAACATATGCCCCCATAGGAAGTCATTACACAGTTATTCATATCTAAACATCCCACCCTTAATTAAAAGTCCCAGGGTGGGGGCTTTTGCAACACTAAAACAATCCATAAATGTATGCTTCAAAGTGTGCCTCTCATAGAATCATAGAGTTGGAAGAGACCACAAGGGCCATCGAGTCCAACCCCCTGCCAAGCAGGAAAACAAATTGCTCAAAACCATGCTCTCAAAACAAATTGCTGGGAACCACAAGTAGGGAGTGTGCAGACACTCTCAAGTCCTGCTTGTGGGCTTTTCACAGCATCCAGCTGGCCACTGTGAGAACAGGTGCCTGGACTGGATAGGCCTTTGGCCTGATTCAACAGGGCTCTTTTTATGTTCTTATATCAATGATGGCGAAACTTGGCCCTCCAGCTGTTTTGGGACTACAATTCCCATCATCCCTGACCACTGGTCCTGTTAGCTAGGGATGATGGGAGTTGTAGTCCCAAATCAGCTGAAGGGCCAATTTTGGCCATCACTGTCTTATATGAATGTGATGGCAACCTGACTCATACACGTGGGTCTAAAATCACAATAAGGAATTTTGTCCTCAGATCCTTCAAGCTATATTTTTAAGAAAACAATGACAGAATATTAAAAAAATATCCCTGGGTATACTGTATGCCAATTTAAATACTTGCCTTTTTAAGGCAAAAGGTAAAGTGACAACATATTTCACCATAAAGAAGTGTGACCATGCTTATTTACATTGGTGTGCATCCCATGAAGCCCAGAAAACACACCACTGTCACAGGTTACTGAAAACAAAATGCCTGCAGTTTACTGATAGCAAATGGTGTGTATTAGAAAATAAATTTTCTTTTGATCTGAGTAAAAGAAAATAGCAAATATTTTACTTACTGCCAGGGAAATTCAAATAGTGAGCTACTCTTTTAAAGTAGGCTATTTTTGTGGTATGTGCTTTTATTTTTATGCCCATCAGCAGCAGCTTTGATGTCTGTTCAAAGAGCTAGTGAGCAAGTGATAATATGGTTCTTCCTGCCCACTTCGTATGCTAGAAGAGAGGAGGTATGGAAACATCCCATGTTCCAAGGTATAGAAAGAAAATCTCTGCTATCAGTGGAATGGGATTATCATATTTTTAAAAATAAAATCTTGTTCTAAGGTCTCATCATTGAAACAAACACCAATGTTAATAGCAGATGGCGTGGTGGGACACGGGTGTTTACCTGACCTTCCAGTAGGTTAACTACTGCTGATTACTGGGAAAGAATGGGGCACAGAGGTGGGGGGGGTAGCACAGTGTGAAAATGAATCAGAAGAGACAATCCCTGCACCACAGCCCTTCCCTACTTTCTTCTGGTGAACAGCAGTGATTCACAGGCCAGGAAGTCAGGTAAGTTTATCTGCCCCACCATGCTGTCCACTACTGACCTACATGTGAACTAACTGGACAAAATAAAGGAACTCAGCTGTCGTTACTGGTATTGTTAAGATCACCATCTACGAAGTTTTCTAACTTCCATATTGAAGTGCACAATACAACCTGCTGCTCTCACCTTTAAACCCTTATTCGATTCAGAACATAGGATTTTTTTTGAATCATTTTGGAGAACTTTTGAGATAAAATTTGTAAACCCCACCCTTGGAGAGTTGCTCCACAACCTGATCCCTTTCCTTCCAGTCTCCCTCTTCCTACTTTCCTAAACTTGGCAAGCTATAAGGAGGTTTGGTGACACTGTCTTAAACTGTAACTTGAGGGACCCATTGCAAAAAAAAGCTCACTGCTGATAATAAGCATGGTTACATTACACAAACAGGTCATGTGATACATCTAGCCCCCTGAGGAACTGGTTCCTCATAAATTCCTGACAAATTTAGAGAATAGCCATTCCTACCCCTGCCCTCTCCCCAACTCACAAACATATGCCCAGTTGCTGAACATTTAATATTTAGCTCACCACTTCACTAGACCAGCCATCAATAAAGTTAGTACAGCAACACAGGCAGTGGTAATGGAGTAAGTGGTCATCTGTTTACACACTCAGATTGTATGGAATGAGCCATGAATGCTTAGCAGGTCTTTCTGCAAGCCATTCTCCCTGGATTGTACCATAGCTTGCACCAGCAGTGGTGTATGGTGCCGATTCAAACTGGTGGGGTGTAAAATAGGAGGCTAGGAGTAGGTTCAGCCAGAGCCAGTTTTGGCCCATCCTCCTCCCTGCTGAATTCTACAAGGGCAACCCTGAGACTAAGAACGAGAAAGCTAACTGGCAGTGCCTCTCTCTGGCCCAGTTGTAAGAAGGCAGGTAGGTGGGGTTGGCTGAAGGCAGACTGAGGCATAGCTGTCAAGTGTCCCTTATTTGAAGGGACAGTCCCTTATTCCAGCGTCATGTCCCGCTGCTGTCCCTTACTGATGGATGTCCCTTAAATGGTGTCCCTTAAATTTCAAAGGAAGCAGCTCCTCTCCCTCCCCCCCTGCCGGCCAGGGAGGAGGGAGGCTCCAACTGTGTTGCTTGGCTGTGTTGCTCACCCAATAAGAAGTCTAAGAACGACTGGGGGGTGGAGCTTGCATGCCTTGTGTGTGGCTAGTTAATGCAAGCTGAGGAGGGTTTTGAATGCTGGATGCCGTTTTGTTGCATGTGCCGCTGCAAACTTTGCAGTGCAAAGCCAGGCCGGGGAGCCATCTTAAGTTGAGGCTGCATAGGCCTTGTGGTGCATGTGATTCAGATTCTATTCAGTTGAACCTCTGGTTACAAAGTTGGTTGGACAGTGTTCATGAAGCTACCCAGCATGAGTTTGACCAGACTGCAGGAGGACAGGAAGACTGGAGTGCCTGGAACAGGTGAGGCTGCAGGTCCCTTATTTTGGCTGCTGGTCCCTTATTTTTAAATCTGTAAGTTGACAGCTATGGACTGAGGTTGATGGGGCAGTGCCTCATTTGCCACAATGAACCAGCTACCACAGACTCAACAAACCAAATTTTCGCTTCTTGTCTGGAAATGTCAAAAGAGGGAAGTTATCAAGCACCCAATGCGTTTCCTGATTCATTTATTCTTTTGTGAACGAAAAGTGACACATACGACTTCCGGGTTAGCGCCATCGACTAATGGCGGATTCCCTCCGAGCTCCGGAGGGAATCGGCTCCGCAGGATCGGGTCTTGTCCGTGGCGGCGACACGGGGACCCTTAAAAATCACAGGCCCAGGTGCCTGTGAACCTGGTGACTCGGCGGGCACCATTTGCGCCCCCCCAAACTGCGAAGGAGCCTCTTTAAAGGCTCCGGAACGGGGACGGGGTGCGGCGCGGTGTTGAGAGTACATTGCTCCTCCTGCGGAGTGAAGCCGCAAGCCATTGTCGGAGAACGCTGACTTTTTCCTTGGAACGATTGGACTTTAAAGCAACAACCCGTGAGTAATAAGGAAATTGGAATTTAAAGAAAACTTTCTTGAATTAGGAACGAGCGGGGAAGGGTTAAAAAGGAAGTCCGCCCCCCCTCTTCGTAAATAATCTAAAGCAAAGGACCTGTCATCTAAGGTCAAGAGAATTCTTTTTTTTTTTTTAAAGACTTTAACTTTCACGGTTTGATATTATAAGAAATTTTACTGGAGGATAAAAGATTAACTTTGGAGCTGAAGTTTCACCCCCCAGACCCGGGAGCGTCCCGCGAGAGAGCCTGTTGATGAAGTATTCAAGAGCTTGACAGCTGTCAAGCTAGCTGTCAGAAGGATAAAGAGAACTTTGTTCTGTTGCTGCTGGTGGTTATATTTGTTACAATTCTGTGAAAATAAGAAAGGGTGGATACAAACTAACTTGATTTTTGGACTTTGAGCTGAAAGGTACATTAAGGAACTAAAATCCCCCTAGAGGGGGTTTAGGGACATTACAATGGCTGGAGGAGGGAAAATCCAGGCTGAGTTGGACAGAACATTTGTTCTCTTGGGAAAGTTACAAGGCCAAGTCGATGCTTTGGCTAGAAGCGTCATAACTCTGGACTTAAAAGTAAACAATGTGGTTGAACCTGATAAGGATTTGAAGCAGGAAGCCTATTCAATTGGACAATTAGAGAAACTTGAGAGCTCTCAGTTACCAGAGAGCCATGAGAGCATGGAGGAGACATATGTTCCCCCTGAAGAAAAGGAAGGAGGAGCTGTAATTTTGCAGATGTTAAAGGAGAGTTACAACTTGTGATCTGACATGATAGCAACAAAGGAAAATAAAAATTTGATGTGGAAAGCCTGGCCTGAATTGGAGTGTGGAAAACTGAGAGATCCCCTTATGTGGAGATCTGAAGACCGAAGGATTACAAACTTGAACAAGGTGGAAGCTGGAGCTTTGGGGATACTTGGACTTGAAAGGAGTATGAAACAAGATTTGGAGTACCCCATAGGTCTTGCTTTTAAATATGGAGGTCTGGCTGGAAGAAACATGGATTCTGTTGGGCCGGAGCCTCTCCGAGATTTGGGACTTAATATTAAGGACTATCAAAAAGACCGGCAGAGAGGAATTGAAAGAGATTTAAGAGCCTCAGATGTGAGATCTCCAGGCTAAACAGTATATTGAGACAGATGGACACTTGTTGGGGACTGAAACCGGGAAAGGGGTGGGAAAGGAGTCTGGGAATCCAAAGGGTATATAATTATAACTTGTTTTGTTTTTATTGTCTTTTACTATCTGCATGGAAATTGGGAAAGCCGTGGAAGGGAAATATTGGTCGACTTTAGGAAAATGTTCAAGAATGAGGAACGAGGTATAAGTATTTATGTTTAAGATTGGACAAGTTAAAATCGGCTCTCAAAATGGTTTAAATTAAATGAAAATAAGGTTTGTAAAAATAAATTGAGGAAATGGAAGAGGAGGAAAAATAAAATAACAATATGTTAAAATAAATTATTAAGCTAAAGTTGAGAAATAAGTAATAAGGACTTGCTGAGTTAACAATTTAAATTGGAATACAAGAAGGGGAGGTGTGAGGAGGTCTGAGAAATAAGTTAAATGAAAATAAGTAATTGAAATTTTATGTGTTTTCTAAGTGTTTTTTTTAAGTTTTGTATTTTTGTATTTTTGTTATTGTATTTTTGTCTATTTTTGTTCTCTTTCGAAAATGCCAATAAATATTTAATAAAAAAAGAAAAGAAAAGTGACACATACATTAAAAAAAATATATACCCTGGAAAAAGCAGAGACTACAAATTCTGCAGAAGCCTCAGCTGGATAAAACGTACTGTACTAAATATCTTTAATTTGACTGTATATTTTATACTTGTAAGCAACCTTAAAAAATAATAATTCAAGGACACCACAATTATTTTTCTTCAAACTTGGAAACCAAGAAGTTGTGATACACACAGGTCCATCTTTTGAAATCCACCAATGATCCCGGAGTCCAGACACATTATTTGTGGGCCACACTCCCACTAGTCATTTCATGCTAGAGAACATTTGTACATTATCAACAAACCTCAGCAATTGATAAGCGACTTGCATTAGTGCTCCTGTCCCCACTCAATAGCCACTCAATATTCTATTAAAGCAAACATGTTGCTTTCATCTGTCACACTAATCTCTTCATTATGCTTCTCCTTGGTGGCACATATATTATGTGGTGCAATAATTTGCCACCATAGGTTATTAAAAACCATTAGCCTGCTTCATTTTTAAATGGCAAGACTATCTGTCTAAATAACAAGCAGTGACAACTCTACAAAAGGGCGGGGAAGATGCGGTACCTGTCATGAATGCAGAAAAATATAATGCTTCATCACTAGCATATTCTTGGAGTCTAGAGTGCTGAAATGGGCTTCTAACAGCAATGAAACCCAATAACTGATAAAGTACCTTTTGCCTTCTCATTGTCACCATGACCCTTATTTCTGCCTAGACAACTTATTCAATTATTTGCAGATTTGAGGGCTGTCACCAAAGTCTACTAATACTGAAACTCTGGTCAGAATGGCTATGTGGCCCAAGGCAAATCTCAATTAAAAACAACAATAACAAGCAAAGACTTAAGGTTCTCATATGGCTGGATCTCTACTAGCACCCTTCCATGAATGGAAGAGCTACTTCTTTTTGCATTGAGACCGAGACCCAGTGGCAACTCCCATTCAAGGACTTGGGAAACCAATTTTTGCCAATTCCCATCTCTTACGTTGCTCCATCCCCCAGCTCTATAGGGAATACAGGTGACTGCAGGGATATTTTCCTTTTAAAGTGAGAGGTATTTGCAGTGTCAGTGGAAAGAGATGAAGGTTTTTGTTTTTTTAAAAGAAACCAAAATTTAAAACAAAATGATAGTACATAGAATGCTATACAAATGAAACAACAACAAAAACAAAATCCAGTTTAAACTTCACTTGTGGAAAAACATTCTTTAAAAAATAACTCCAAACAAGGAAACCAAACACATGCACTAATAGTGGCGAAAACATTAATGAAGGAAAAGCAAAAAAAAGGAAAGAAAGGGAAACTAAATTCACAGAATGATGCTATAATTGTATTTATTTAAAAAAAACCAAGGAGGCTTAACACATCTTAAAATCACAGCACAGATTCAATCAACAAAGCATCAGTATTAACAATTATTTAAAAGCACAGACCAGTTAAGGGATAAAATGATATAAATCTGAGCAGTAATTTTAAAAACTGTACATTTAAAAAAGTATTTACAGAGCTTTTCAAACAGCAGTCTATTGATGCCCCTTGAAAAACCTCTTTAGTAACTAAGAGAAGTTTCCAGTGCAGTTTGTTATACTGGACTGGGCTCCATTTTTCCATTAAATGAAGTCAAAAATTTATTTGGAGAAGCCTAAAGTTCCTGCTTCAAACAAAGCCATTATGTTTGAAGCAGCTGAGCGAAATTAATCTCACTGTTGGAAAAAGTAACCTGTGGAGGAGCCTATAAGTCACACCTTAAAAGATAAAATTTTCTCAATCCTCTAATTTTAAATCTGCTGAAAGGAAGGTCTGAAGCCATCTAAACATGTATTTCCATATAGTGCATTGCTTGCCGTTGCAGATCTTTCCATTCATATCCTATTGAGAATGATGATCTGCTGACAAAGCTACAGAGCTTGGGGAGTGGTCTTTAAAAGCCTTTAAAATGTAGCACACAGAACTAAATAATTCAACAGTTTCTTGAGTGCTCCTTACAAGGCAATTTATGACTTGATTATTTTCTGGAATGCTCACCTGTACCACAAGCTGAGCTCCTTGCACTGTGCATTCCCTACACACATGCACTTCTCTCCACACCACCACACTATTCCAGAAGTTCCCTCCAGACCAGATTTTTCTAGAGTTACAGGGGGCTGCAGAAGGGAAAAATGGAATTTGTAGAAATTGCCTTCCCACTTTCTTTTCAGTGGGAACATGCAGTGCATGGGGTGCCATGTGCAGAAATTTTGGATCCAACAAAACATCCACACTGTAGTGAGGCTTTGACAATCACCTGCTGTGGTTGGCTGCCACAACAAACTCTAGGTGGGTAGGCAGAGAATTTTCATGCATGAGAAGAACTGTAATGTATATTCCAGGAATTATCTTAATAGACCAGTTTTTCCTCAAGGGGATCAAAGTTGCAAGGTCTTCTGTTTTTCCTTGCCTCTGTGCTGACTCAGGAACACTTGCTGGTTTTTCATTGATATACAAGTCTTATACCAAGTGCTGCCTATTGATAAGAGTCAGCAACAAAAACTATGAAAGAAATCTTGGAGGAACAGAACTCCCCATATTAATTAAAAAGGTCACCATTCTGCTAGTAAAGGCGTGATCCACTTTGACCTCAGTTTTACTGTGTCCTCCCAGTTTATAAGACAGAACATAAACCCATCTGTGTAGAAAGCACCAGTGGAGTGACTAGATTTTTGTACGAAGAACAGTATACAGGTTGAAGGTGAACTGCTAACTTTTATTACTGGTCCCTCATAAATTGTTGTTGTTGTTTAGTCGTTTAGTCGTGTCCGACTCTTCGTGACCCCATGGACCAGAGAACACCAGGCACTCCTGTCCTCCACTGCCCCCCGCAGCTTGGTCAGACTCATGCTGGTAACCTCGAAAACACTATCCAACCATCTCGTCCTCTGTCGCCCCCTTCTCCTTGTGCCCTCCATCTTCCCAACATCAGGGTCTTCTCCAGGGAGTCTTCTCTTCTCATGAGGTGGCCAAAGTACTGGAGCCTCAGCTTCACAATCTGTCCTTCCAGTGAGCACTCAGGGCTGATTTCCTTCAGAATGGAGAGGTTTGATCTTCTTGCAGTCCATGGGACTCTCAAGAGTCTCCTCCAGCACCATAATTCAAAAGCATCAATTCTTCGGCGATCAGCCTTCTTTATGGTCCAGCTCTCACTTCCATGCATCACTACTGGGAAAACCGTAGCTTTAACTATACGGACCTTTGTTGGCAAGGTGATGTCTCTACTTCTCAAGATGCTGTCTAGGCCTGTCATTGCCCTTCTCCCAAGAAGCAGGCGTCTTTTAATTTCGTGGCTGCTGTCACCATCTGCAGTGATCATGGAGCCCAAGAAAGTAAAATCTCTCACTGCCTCCATTTCTTCCCCTTCTATTTGCCAGGAGGTGATGGGACCAGTAGCCATGATCTTCGTTTTTTTGATGTTGAGCTTCAGACCATATTTTGCACTCTCCTCTTTCACCCTCAATAAAAGGTTCTTTAATTCCTCCTCACTTTCTGCCATCAAGGTTGTGTCATCTGCATATCTGAGGTTGTTGATATTTCTTCCGGCAATCTTAATTCCGGCTAAGGATTCATCCAGCCCAGCCTTTCGCATGATGAATTCTGCATATAAGTTAAATAAGCAGGGAGACAAAATGCAGCCTTGTCGTACTCCTTTCCCAATTTTGAACCAGTCAGTTGTTCCATATCCAGTTCTAACTGTAGCTTCTTGTCCCACATAGAGATTTCTCAGGAGATAGATGAGGTGATCAGGCACTCCCATTTCTTTAAGAACTTGCCATAGTTTGCCATGGTCGACACAGTCAAAGGCTTTTGCATAGTCAATGAAGCAGAAGTAAATGTCTTTCTGGAACTCTCTAGCTTTCTCCATAATCCAGCGCATGTTTGCAATTTGGTCTCTGGTTCCTCTGCCTCTTCTAAATCCAGCTTGCACTTCTGGGAGTTCTCGGTCCACATACTGCTTGAGCCTTCCTTGTAGAATTTTAAGCATAACCTTGCTAGCGTGAGAAATTAGTGCAATTGTGCGATAGTTGGAGCATTCTTTGGCACTGCCCTTCTTTGGGATTGGGATGTAGACTGATCTTCTCCAATCTTCTGGCCACTGCTGAGTTTTCCAAACTTGCTGGCATATTGAGTGTAGCACCTTAACAGCATCATCTTTTAAAATTTTAAATAGTTCAGCTGGAATACCATCACTTCCACTGGCCTTGTTATTTGCAGTGCTTTCTAAGGCCCATTTGACTTCACTCTCCAGGATGTCTGGCTCAAGGTCAGCAACCACACTACCTGGGGTATATGAGACATCCGTTTCTTTCTGGTATAATTCCTCTGTGTATTCTTGCCACCTCTTCTTGATGTCTTCTGCTTCTGTTAGGTCCTTTCCACTTTTGTCCTTTATTATGGAAATCTTTGTACGAAATGTTCCTTTCATATCTCCAATTTTCTTGAACAGATCTCTGGTTCTTCCCATTCTATTGCTTTCCTCTATTTCTTTGCATTGCTTGTTTAAGAAGGTCTTCTTGTCTCTCCTTGCTATTCTTTGGAAATCTGCATTCAATTTCCTGTATGTTTCACAATCTCCCTTGCATTTTGCTTGCCTTCTCTCCCCCGCTATTTGTAAGGCCTCATTGGACAGCCACTTTGCTTTCTTGCATTTCCTTTTCATTGGGATGGTTTTCGTTGCTGCCTCCTGTATAATGTTACGAGCCTCCATCCATAGTTCTTCAGGCACTCTGTCCACCAAATCTAAATCCTTAAACCTGTTCCTCACTTCCACTGTGTATTCATAAGGGATTTGACTTAGATTGTATCTTACCGGCCCAGTGGTTTTTCCTACTTTCTTCAGTTTAAGCTTGAATTTTGCTATAAGAAGCTGATGATCTGAGCCACAGTCAGCTCCAGGTCTTGTTTTTGCTGACTGTATAGAGCTTCTCCATCTTTGGCTGCAGAGAATATAATCAATCTGATTTCGATGCTGCCCATCTGGTGATGTCCATGTGTAGAGTCGTCTCTTGTGTTGTTGGAAAAGCGTGTTTGTGATGACCAGCTTGTTCTCTTGACAGAACTCTATTAGCCTTTGCCCTGCTTCGTTTTGATCTCCAAGGCCAAACTTGCCAGTTGTTCCTTTTATCTCTTGACTCCCTACTTTAGCATTCCAATCCCCTATAATGAGAAGAACATCCTTCTTTGGTGTCACTTCTATAAGGTGTTGTAAGTCTTCATAGAATTGGTCAATTTCAGTTTCTTCAGCACCAGTAGTTGGTGCATAAACTTGGATTACTGTGATGTTAAAAGGTCTGCCTTGGATTCGTATCGAGATCATTCTATCATTTTTGAGATTGCATCCCAGTACAGCTTTTGCCACTCTTTTGTTGACTATGAGGGCCACTCCATTTCTTTTACGGGTTTCTTGCCCACAGTAGTAGATATGATGGTCAACCGAATTGAATTCACCCATTCCCGTCCATTTTAGTTCACTGATGCCCAGGATGTCAATATTTATTCTTGCCATCTCATTTTTGACCACCTCCAACTTACCCATGTTCATGGTTCTTACATTCCAGGTTCCTATGCAATATTTTTCTTTACAGCATTGGACTTTCCTTTCGCTCCAGGCATATCCGCAACTGAGCGTCCTTTCGGCTTTGGCCCAGCCGCTTCATCAGCTCTGGATCTACTTGTACTTGCCCTCCGCTCTTCCCCAGTAGCATGTTGGACGCCTTCCGACCTGAGGGGCTCATCTTCCAGCGTCATAACTTTTATATGCCTGTTGTCTTTGTCCATGGAGTTTTCTTGGCAGGGATACTGGAGTGGCTTGCCGGTTCCTCCTCCAGGTGGATCACGTTTGGTCAAAACTCTCCACTATGACCTGTTCATCTTGGGTGCCCTGCTCGGCATAGTTCATAGCTTCTCTGAGTTCTTCAAGCCCCTTCGCCACGGCAAGGCAGTGATCCATGAAGGGGCCCTCATAAATACCAAGAGATATTAGATGTCAGAATATTGGCAACACCAAACTGCAACTAGGGATAGGTGAATCTGTCGATTTTGGTTTCTCACGTTTTCATTTTCTTTTCCCCAGTCTTAAGTTCATTTCTCCACATTTCCACATTATTAATTTTTTTAAGTCATCATCAATAAAATGCATAAACTGAGATTAACCTGGCTGCAACCTTGCTTTGAACAGAGCTTGAGTACCCAGCACTAAAAAAAAATATTTTTGTGCAATCTTCTAAGATCTATACATCAAGGTAGAATGATGGTTGGCCACCGAGAGGACAGGATGCTGGACTAGATGGGCCATTGACCTGATCCAGCAGGCTCTTCTTAAACTTCATAATCTAAAGGCTATTCCCTTTCATCTATAAAGTCACTGAAAAAAGTATTAGTATATTCATTTGAAAGTTCATTTGCATCTGAGGTGTGTGTGACTTTCAAGCTTTCCCCACAGCAACATGGATGTAATTAGATTTAAGAATGAATTCAGTAGTTTCTTAATTAGCCAAACGATGGAGCATTCTAATTGTTTGTGCATGTAGGCACTGGGATGAAAAGAAATTGCTTTTTCATAAGAACTGGTAGTAAAGATATGGCTCTGTGGGGAACACATCATTCAACAGTGGGAGGGGGGAACACAGAGAACAAATGCAATGCCTGTGTTTCAACAATGTACAAGCTTAACAAAAAGATAAAAGGACCCAATCCAGAGAAGCAGTAGAAAGTGGTGTACCCAAGTAGAATCTGGGAACATAGGCAGTGAGAGGAGGACACTGACAAGATAAATAGCCATTCACATCTGATCCCAGCATTGAATTGAAAGCTATAGTGCACTCAGTTTAAATCTAATAACCTACACAAGTACTGTTCCTTCTGCGTGCACAACACCTTGTGATTTACATGTAGAACATTAGATGGGATCTATCCTATATGTCCTGCTTTCCAACCGCCTGCTACCCTTCCCTATATGACCAAGTTTCTTTCTTTTTTGAAAATGCATATTAGGTAGAGAAGGACAGCTCCAGGGTAGACACCACTGATGGGATCCCCACCGACCTGGCACTGGTCTGCCGATATCAGGTGTTTGCATCAGTACTGATGTACAGTGCAAAACTGCAATTTCAGCCAAAAGTTAGACCAGGTCCAAGAAAGAACTAAGGTATCGGTTTAGACAGCTAGTAGGATTGCCTTGGCAAGCCTTCACTTTGGCTCACAACTGTGTTGGCATGACCAAAGTTGCATTAGGGGTACCTACCTCTCAATTAGGGACGCAGGTGGCGCTGTGGGTTAAAGCCTCAGCGCCTAGGACTTGCCGATCGAAAGGTCGGCGGTTCGAATCCCTGCGGCGGGGTGCGCTCCCGCTGCTCGGTCCCAGCGCCTGCCAACCTAGCAGTTCGAAAGCACCTCCGGGTGCAAGTAGATAAATAGGGACCGCTTACCAGCGGGAAGGTAAACGGCATTTCCGTGTGCGGCTCTGGCTCGCCAGAGCAGCGATGTCACGCTGGCCACGTGACCCGGAAGTGTCTCAGGACAGCGCTGGCCCCTGGCCTCTTAAGTGAGATGGGCGCACAACCCCAGAGTCTGTCAAGACTGGCCCGTACGGGCAGGGGTACCTTTACCTTTACCTTTACCTCTCAATTATCTTCTTTTCTGAACTTTTACATTACCTGTTGGACAGACCTGGGAAAACTGGGTTGTAACAATGAGAATAATGTGACTATTTGAGTGTCAAAAGAATGTTAAATGCACACACTATATGTAACTGATCTACAGGCGTGGGGTTCACTTTAGACAGGAATCTCACCTAGGTGTAAATTGAAAGGATGAGCAAAACAACAGGTGTTCATTTCAGGTATCCTGTCAGACCAGGAAACTATATGCTGAACCTTCGTTTACAAGTAGATGATGTATTCAAGGGGCTATTTCAGAAATAAAATCCTCTCAACGTACATGCTGTCATGACCTTTCAGATATAAACTAGATTTTCCCACCTAAAAACTACATTTTTCCACTTGGTTCTGTCTTCTTTTTTGAGCCCATCTACTTATGCATCACCAAACCCTTCATTTGACATCTTTAGACTCCTTCTTAGTTTCCTACACATCTGCAAAATTTTAAGATCAGTTTTTTGCAATGTTTAGCTAGCTCCAGTCATTTCCTGCTCCTGCTCTCAAGAACCAGTCCTATCATCTTCCATTGTGCTAGGATTGCTCTATTGAGAGCCAGCATAAGTAAAACTTTGCTCCTATCACTATACTCTTGGGTTTCCATGATGAAGTGGTTCTCAAACCACTTTGTTTCCTTTTGTTGATTAGGGCTCTAATTCATTTAGATTTAGGTGTATATGAATGTATTAGTTATAAATGCTGCCTGCATATCTCCATAAGGTCAATTCACATTAGTTAATCCCGTGGTTAGTTCTGTTATTCTTTTCTTCTAATAAACCTATCTGTGTGAGGCTGTGTTTGTTGAATATATAATGATTTGATCAGGGACACATTTGGAAGAGTGCAAGGTTTGACTCCACACACAAGATGTTGTTGCTCCCAAAAAATTGTGCATTAGGTATTGTGGGGGAGGGGGTGGACACACAGAGGGGTTTCCCATGTACATGTGCAACAACTTGTATATAGCACAGCAATGTTGTAGGTTCAAGGGTCAGGGGGATGCAATGTGGGGGGGGGGAGCTTAGCATGCTCCTCCCCACTCTCCCTTCTCATGTGTAGCTTTTACATGCAAGCAGGACACCCATTATCAGAGACTGGTTTGGTGACCTGATTTCTATTCTCACCAAGAGAATTTTCCCAGAACATTAATGCATCCTTACAACTATTCTCATGCTTTAGCGAACTTGTGCTTGCAAAGTTTATGACTGCCTCAGGCTTACATTATGTGTGTATATACACACATACATAAATGCAATGCATATATGCTTTTCTTCAGAAGCTATTCAGTTCAGCTTCTTCTGCAAATTTAGATAGGGCCAAATGCATTTCCAAGAGCACTGTTTCTTGAGATTCGTCCACATTTGTATTTATTTTAAACATTCTTCATGAGGCAATATTCTATACATACACCAAGAAATGCTATGTGTATTTGTTCTGGTTTTTACTTTTGCTTAGCTGTTGTGTATTTTCATTTACAGGCTAAAGAACTTTTGGTCCATTTCTGTCTCAGTGTTGTGGACATTTGTATTCCAAAGAGCTAATTACAGAGGTGACCTGAGGCTCTTGAAATGCATTATTAATGCATTTTCTTAGTGATGGAGAAACACTAATGTGAACCACTTCTTAGATGTTTGTTTGCCATGCTTCCTAGAGTGAATTAATTTGAGGGGGAAGGGGGGGGAGGGAGAGTCAAAGAACCCTCTTCTACCATCACTCTATAGGACATGCAGCATCCAAGCAGCAATTCAGGGTCCTTATAGACCAACATCAGTCTCATCTATAGAAGCAGCTTGTAGAAGTTGTTGCAGTTGTTACCAGAGAAGAAGGGCAAGGTTTTGAGTAGATCACCGCAGTGTAAATATGTTGGCAGGAGCACCAAATTGGCTCCACTGGTGCCTTTGCATCATACCAACCTCACCAGTGCCTCATCTCTCCCCTTCTTCATTCTGGTAGCTGCCATGAGTAAGTCAGAGGGAGGAAAGGTTATCAGGGTAGCCCCACCAAACAAGTACTGTTTGAATTGCAAAAAACAAAATAACAAAAAAGCTTTGGCGAGGATGATTTAAAAAAAAAAAAAATCATGACTGTCGTAGGGAAAGGAAGATTGCAACTCCACAACCCTACCACCATACTGCCAAGACTGTCCGATGGTTACTGTTTACATAACAACAACAAAAATGTGCACACTAATTGCATTCATGGAATTACCATCAAATCTGGTTTGGACCTGTGATAATACTGATGCCAGTTCATACAACATTTCCAAGTGTTCACCACTGGATGATTGCAGCAGCAAGTGATGCTTTTAGTGTTCGAGTGACCCATCACAGCTAGAAATCCAAGCGGAGTTGATACATCATTGAAATGCAAAGGCTTTCTAATGGTGCTCATTTACAGATTCAATTCATAGGACACACATATTCATCAAATGCTGTACATATGTGTGAAGTGTAGCACAGTCGGAGAAGACTGATACAGAAGTGTGCGTGACTCTTCAAAAATAGCCACTAAATGACAAGTCCTCTAAAAAAACTACAAAACTTTGTGTGCCCTATCTTTCTGGATTGTGACCCTGCAGGAAAAGATCATCGTAGTGCTGGCTTTTGTAAGCCACTCTGAGAGCCTTTCTGGCAGAAAGGGAAGTGTATAAATGCCTAAAATAATTAAATATATAAATAACACTCTGGTTAATGCTTACATATGCCCTTCTTGTTTACTTATTTAAAAATTTTATATGCTGCCATTTGTCAGAAAGGCCACAGGGTGTTTTACAACACAGTTTCATAATAACATAATATATGCACATAACGTAAGATTCATAAAATACAAAAAATATTAGAACATAAGCAATACATTATACATAACAGACAGCACTGCCAAATTATTCACAGTGTCAACTCAGCAATAAACTGCACCTTAAATTGTACATAGCCTTCTCATGATTGCATAGAATAGCCTGCTAGAAAATAAGTCCCCAAGTACTCAACTAGAATATCTTGCTGTATCAGAATATCATCATTCCGACTCACAGGTGCTGAAAACGGTCACTGAGTTGGTAATTCACCTTGATTCTATTTGACTTTCAGTCCTCATGTACCTAAATTCTAGGCTCTTATTCTTCTCATGTATTCCCTTGTAATTCTTACTAACCTCCTATCATTGTAGCTAAACGTATGTGCGCCTCTGAAGTGGTTATACAAGGTTTGAAATTTCAAAACCTTATATTTGGGGCATCCAAAACCTGCGGCAAACACTTGACCTTTGACCTGAAAGTCAAATATATGCAGTAAGCTATTGTACAGGTTTTAGTTCCTGCAGAAAATAAGTAGAGATTATGCAGAGAAATAGATAACCAGCCTGCGGGAAAATTCCCATTGAGTCAGGCTTGGAACCTAGCTGAAAGATCCAAAGCATTTTCATTAGAACTCGGAGAATAGCTTTTACTTATTTCAAGTCCAGTTCTGAAACAAATCAAACTCTGTTCCACCCTCAATGATATCACTGTGAGTGCATCAGAGTCTGATCCCTTTGCCAATTCCCGGCCCTCAAACCCTCTCCCACTCATTCACTTACATAGCTAGCAGTGCAATGGAGTAAATATGGAGTCATTCTCCCCCCCAACACCCACTGATGCCTGACATGCTGTTCCAGAGCCAGCTCATCACAGACTCCATTTTGCAGAGCTCCCTTCCTCCCCTCCATTGCCAGGGCTGCAAGGGAGGTAAGTGGGTGTGTGGGCTGATGGATAGAACGAAAGGAGGAGGGCAGATGAAATGGAGGAAGGAAGGTGGGAGGAAAGAAGGAATATTTACATAGTTTATGTGGATGAGATTTTATTCTAAACTTGAGAAGAACTCAGCTGCTCATGTTGTATTTGAGGCGAGCATTATGAGCCAGTAAACATGAAAATTTCTATAGATAAAAAAAATACTAACAGTATTCAGTGCCCTCCTCAGTAATGTTCTGCTATACAATCCAGGAAGAATTACTGAAAGATAGGAAGAGAAAAAGAAGCTGCTGTGTCTTTTTGCTCTGTTCAACTGATGTCTTGTACTTGGAGGTGATGCTGGATTGGGGTTGGGCCAAGAAGCTGGATTCTCAATAGACAGATGTGTTGTGTATCCCAAGTTCTCATGTCTGGGAGGTGAGGACTGCTCTCCCCTGGAAGAAACAGTCCCATACTTTGGGGGTGCTCCTGGATTCAACACTGTCATGCCTCCAGCTGGTTTGCCATCTCTGTTGGACAGAGTTCATAGGGCATTCTCTGTGGCAGCCTCTAAGTTGTACCACTCCATCCCACGCAGTTGTATACCTAGTGCCTTCATTATACAACTTTTGGCAAATGCTGAAAACAACCTGTTCACCTTGGCTTTTGACACTGAGATGCATATTTTTAGGACTTCCCTGAATTTTGAAATTTTAAATTGCTTTAAACTGTTTTGAAACTATTTTAAATATTGTGTGATCTTGTGCTTTATTAATAATATTGAGTTAGGGTGAAGGGTGAGTGATAAATTGCAATCATAAAAGGGTGGTGGCACTGACTGAAAAGTGACAATAAATGTGGCAGCCTTCTTCTGTGCGAGCAGTCCCTCCTTTCAGCAACAGCACACTATCCAAAAGAAGAATGCAATAAAATGAACTCCTTCCATTTCTGGTGCTTACTAGCAAGGGCTCACTGCAAGAGAAGTTTCATCTATCGATTAAAAAGTAGAATGGAATCTTCAAATACTGTGTGAACTAGTGCAGAACAAATAGTAGAACCATAGTGTCATTGTACAGTATAGCCAGCCAATTTATTTGTTTCATGTCCTAAATGCAAAACAAAGTCTACATTCACATAGCTATTATCCGTTATTTATTAATTATGCATCACACCTTCAATACATTTCAACAATTACTCCAGCTTTAAAAGATGATGCTATCTATATTTGATAAGAGTGGGACCAAAGCTTACATTAATCGTATTTGTATCATTCTTCTAATTCCTTCAGCGTTAAAAACACCCTCAAGGATGTTATTAGTCAAATCTATTATTGTCAAATCTAAGAACACAAAGATCTGACAGAGTTATTGTTTCACTAGCTTGCCTTTGATACCATCTACCCCCCTGAAGAAATGAATTTAGAACAAAGGATTTATAATTTAGCAGTATTCATAACTTCAAAAGAGTTCTTTTTTAATGACAGTCTAAGAACTGCATGGGCCAAGGTGACTGATAATCCATGCAGTCAACAGGGACCTGATATTTAGTGGAGTGGAGAAAAATTCACTTTTGGGGTGGGGTGGGGACTTCATTGCCCAGGTTCCAGTCTGTTGGAGAAACAACACATTTACCAGCTTCCCGCAAGACCACGTCTGTTACATGTCATGAACAGTTTGTTTGTGGTTTAATTGTCTATTGCCTTGAACAGTTTGTTGCAAAGGGGACACAGAAGCTTTATGAACAAACAGATTATCATATTTATACCAACCTAAAACCATGCAGTTTCAAAAGAAACACAGCGCCAAGTGCATCAGCACAATAGCCCACATCGGAACTGGGTAAATAGGTTTTGTCTAGCTTTGGATGGTGCACTAGTTGTGCCTATTTCAGGTACAACTGGGCTTGGCCAAGTTGCATCTTTGACTACTGGGGCACCATTTATGTGGGCTGCCATTGAAAACCACTCATAAACTTCAGCTGGTGTTAATGCCACTACTAAAATTATGAGTAGGGCATATAAAATAATTCCATTAGATGCCTTATTTTTCTCTTTACTCCTTCTTATTTTGTTTTTCACTCAAGACCAAAGAGTACTGCAAATTATCCAGATCATCTGCACATATTTTTGCACCAGTTGTATTTTTACACACAAGAACTAACTCTTGCCCTCAAAACTGATAATGATAAGCTAACATTTTAGACATGTGAAAAAAGCTTTGGTGATAAATATTGCCACTGTCATTTTTCTTTGGCAATGCTAAATGTCAGTATCAGATTAAAAAATATTGTGGCAGGGGAGGGGAGAGTGTGAGTCATACAGGGAAGTATAATGTGAAACAATTTGTTTGCTACGCAACATGCCATTACTGATCTGCAACATTTTGCATTGGCTCAGATTTGGAATAAGGCATGATGTGACCTGAGTTATGAAGGCACTTCCAATTTCTGTCACACCATGGCTTAAATTAGGGTATCTGCAAAAATGTCCCACATGGCTCAAAGTGTACTATAATAAAGACTTTTAAGCCTAAAGTGCTATCCCCATCACCCCATGGCTATTTTCATTCACAGAATCACCTGCTGGTGGAATTTGCTTAGTGGCTCAGTGCTCTCTGTGTTATCATTCTCTGACAAACCCACAAGAAAACCCACATGGGAAATTAAAGCTAAACGCAGCTCATGCGTTTCCATTCCACTCTGCCAAATGACCTCCACTGTGAAGGGAGTAGGCAGCATGCACGAGTGGGAGAGATATTGACAGACAGGGCTACGCAAGGAACACATGGGCCTAGGGGTCACTTGCATGGTGCCACAGCACCAGAAGAATGTGTGGGCTATAAGCCTCTAGAGAGGGAAGCTCTAGAGTTCCTCCACAGAGAGCTGACCACAAGTTTGGCAATATTATTTTTACTGGAGGCAAACTTTCAGTTTTGAAAGCACTTGCCTTTCGCAAAGAAACAGAGGCCAATGCATTCAACCCCAACTGAACAAAGGGTGCATTAAACAATCAAGCATTTCTGAACCTCTCCTGTTTCCATGCACATATAAAATCATATGCCTCACTAAAAGGTGTATTATTCATTCACCCTGGAGGAGTTTCCAGCTCTATGGGAAATGCATCTTTCCCACTCTCCGGCTTCATGTTGTAGATGAGGTGCTGCTACCTCCCTGAATGAATGAATGAATGAATGAATGTACAATGGGAACTAGCACAAAGCTGCTCCTGAGAAAATCAGAGAAATGAGTCAAGCTAAGCTTATCCATCACTAAGTATTGGGGTTTAAAAGTTTCGTAGCAGTTATAAATGTTAGCATATTAAAGGTAAAGGTACCCCTGCCCGTACGGGCCAGTCTTGACAGACTCTGGGGTTGTGCGCCCATCTCACTTAAGAGGCCAGGGGCCAGCGCTGTCCGGAGACACTTCCGGGTCACGTGGCCAGCGTGACATCGCTGCTCTGGCGAGCCAGAGCCGCACACGGAAACGCCGTTTACCTTCCCGCTGGTAAGCGGTCCCTATTTATCTACTTGCACCTGGAGGTGCTTTCGAACTGCTAGGTTGGCAGGCGCTGGGACCGAGCAGCGGGAGCGTACCCCGCCGCAGGGATTCGAACCGCCGACCTTTCGATCGGCAAGTCCTAGGCACTGAGGCTTTAACCCACAGCGCCACCATGTCAGACACTAATCCAGCAGCTGCAGAAATTTAAAAGAAGGAAAATGGGATGAGCACTGAAAGGAGGCATGGTTCTCTAGTAAATCAGGAATGGCTCACCAGATGCTGTAGTTAAAACTCCTCTCAGCCTCAGCTAGCACAACCAGTGATCAGGAATGATAGGAAGTGGAGTCCAACAATTTCTACAGGGCTGCAGGTTTCCCCACCCCTGTAATAAATTAATCAGGAGCAACAAGAAGTACCAGGAGTAGCCAGCATGCTTGGATGGTCCCATGCAGCGACCCTTCCAACAGTGGTCTCATTGCCACTTACTTGGGAGGTGTGGAGGGTAGGGTGTGGTTGGAGGTGTGTGGGCACAGTGTTGGGAAATTGGCTTCACCAGTGTGGCCATGTAGCCCTGACCTCACTGCTACCTTCCCCTGATAAGCGGCAGTGACACTACTATTGGAATGGTGGATCTGCCGCACTGCTCTGCTACCCCAGGTTCTATTGAAACTACACTTCCCCAAGAAGCCAATGAAGGCTCCAACGATGCTCAGAAATCTCAGAGTGAGGAACAGTTTAAAGCAGGATTTTTTTCTGTCACAGTATTCACCGGCGCAAACTACCAGCACCTCCCCGCCCCCTCGCCCCCAGCAACTATTTGCACTGATACCCACAGCACTTCTATCAATCTATGAGTGTCAGCACATCTTTCTTTTTTACATAGAAAAAAACCCACCCTCACTGGTTTAAAGACTAAAACTGTAGTGTTATTTTTAAAAATACATTACTCCTTCTTGTGAACAATGAATCAGATTTTACTTTGTCAATGTCTAAATGACTTTAAAGTAGCCCTCCATTTTAAGCTTGGCTGAAATTTTTCCACCTCTGCCCTCACTTCCCCTCCCCAGAGAAGCTGGTAAATTTGGGAAATGTAAGGGGAGAGAACTTGGCAGATGGGTGGGCTTGCTCTGAGCCTTTTGCAAGCCAAGGAGAGAATTAATTTAGAAGAGTGTTGGGTCAGCTCATAATTGCTCTGGGATTTCTCAACTGTGATAATTCATCTGCAGCCCCACTTTCCTGCAAGTCTTGTCCATCTCAATGAAGCTAAAGCGAATATTCCAGTTGTGACTTTCTCCTTTGTCTCTGTCTGTCTGTCTGTCTGTCTGTCTGTCTGTCTGTCTATCTATCTAAATCTCCCATGCAGAAATGGTGCAGTTATTATGCTGTGGCCCTTAGTCACACAGCAAAATGTCCCAGATGAACAAGTGCCAAGTGTACAAGCCTATTTTTTCCTTTGATTCAAAACTGAACAAGAATTAACAGTACAAATTATGTGCAGAGGTAGTACACAAGTACCTTTCCTTACTGATGCAATTTCCTTCCTCTCTTTTACTTTGTGAAAGGCACTATTCTGTGGAGACCTTAGAGACAGCACCCTGCTAGAACTAATGAACAAATTCATGGAATGCAGACGTCTATTTCAGCAAGCCACTGAAGTGGAGAACAGTAATGATCAAGTTTGAATCCTGCTTATAACACATCCTTTGAAATTTACAATAGACCGGATGGCTAATTTTGGCTTAGCTTTACATGATTTGAAAAAGGGGATAAAGGTATATAATTGCTTGCCTGTCCACCTGCTACGTACTCCAGATGCATGCCGTGAGGGTTCAATCAATTTGTTAATGTTTATAATGTCCTCTAAAAATTATGCTGCAAACTGTGCAGCCAAATCTACTGTGCAGCCCTATCTCAATGGCTCTGTTTAAGTCTCAAGACCTCCACAGTGTGGCCCACTGAGTTGAGTACAGCCCACCAACCACATGTAGTGGTGTGCTGGTGCTTCCGATTGCCCCCGTTTTGGCAGTTTCACAAAAGCATCATCATCATCATCAACAACAACAGAATAGGCACCTGGTAGCCCCAATTATGTGGTTGGAAGTCTATGCTTGGTTTGTTCAATCATATGTGGTGCAAGCTATCTCAAATAAGAGACAGTGTGGTGTAGTTTTAAGACCATGAAGACCTAGATTCAAATCCCCACTCAGCTATGATGAAGCTCACTGGATGACCGTGGGCACATCTCTGAATGTCGGCCTTGCCTACCTCACAGGGCTGTTGTGAGGATAAAATGAGGAGAGAGAGAGAGAGAGAGAGAGAGAGAGAGAGAGAATCATATGTGCTGCCTTGAGGTCCTTGGAGAAACGATGGGATATGAATGTAGTATCATAAACAAAATTGCTATTAAATTAAATGTTAATTATCTTGATTTAAAAGCATGCAAATGTTATGCAAAGAGCTTATGTTTTGTAATTTACAAAAGAATAAGATTGGGTTCATATGTCACTTGGCTTGTTTAACGCTCCTTACTGTATTCTAAATCGAGCACACTTGTAGGATACACAGTGCTGGATTCTGATGAACATCTGTGGAGAGAGTGATCAATAGTTTTAGCTAAAATCTTTATTTGTGTCAGTCACAAGCCATAGCAAAGGACTCAAATACAATAAAATACAGATGTAGCTAGATGGTTGCTACTCAAAATGGGTTCTGAAAGTTTACAACTATAAAAATCAAAGAGCTAATATACAAATTAAAAAACTAATACAAATAAATATATAAATAAAAGAGTCAACTCTAATAAAGGCCTCTTATGATAAGGACACTTGCTTTTTCTGGCGCACAATATCAGGTTTTCTAGAGAGTGCATATAATGCCCCCCACCCCACCCCGTGCACTATCGGACCCAAGGAATGGATGCAATATTACTACTCACTTTACTTTGTTCACGATGATGAGGCCAATCAAATAACAGAATATTCACCACACTGACCTCTTGTTTCCATAACCCAAGCCAAGAACCTCATCTCACAGTTAAAAAGTAATAAAAAGTAATAAAGCACCAGGCAGAGACTACCTGCTCCCAGACCTACTAAAATCTCACACCAACTGGTGGGCTGTCCTGTTGGCAGTTATTTTCATTAATTGACTAGTCGGGAATAATGCCTGATGTCTAGGTCACAGCTATAATTATCCCTATATTTAAAAGGGGTTCAACATCTGACCCAGCTAACTATCATCGAATCAGTCTGCTATCTACAATTAGCGAATTATATGCAAAACAGCTCCATAATAGGTTGGTGGGCTGGTTAACTGATGAAGCTATCTGTGCCGACGAGCAGCCAGAATTTAGACAAGGTAGATCCACCATAGACCACTGTTTTGTACTAGCCCATCTAATATGCTAAGAAACCTGGTGGTTAATTCGTTCTGGAGGTCTGTTCCTAACCTGAGGTACCACTTTAGCTAATGGGGCCTCCCGCTGCCGCTGCGTGATTTCTGTTATCATTCTGAAGCAAAGTTCTTAACCCAAGGTACTATTTCTGGGTTAGCGGAGTCTGTAACCTGAAGCGTCTGTAACCTGAAGTGTCTGTAACCCGAGGTAACGCTGCATGCATGTTTCATTGATGTGAAAGCTGCATTCAATTCAATTTCTCAAGGAAGACTGTGGGACAAATTGAATTCTTCAGCTGACAATGACTTGTGCCAGCCCTCTCAAATGCCACTTTTCCTTCTTTGCCAAGCTCCATAGGCTTGCAAAAGGTTGCTTTTCACATGCATGTTCAGTATTTTACTGTTTTGAGAGAATTCAGATTAACCATTATATGACTTAATCAGCCAAATTTCTGGGGGTGGATGTTCACTCTATTAGGCATAAAGCCATTTGGGTCTTCTCCAAAGTTGCCATTTAAGGAAAAGTCCAACATACATTATCTAATATCTAATGGTGACACTGGGAAATGCAAAGGCAGTTAGGCATCCCAGCTAAAAAATTTTTTTTAGTTGCAGTATTTGTAAAAGTGTCATGTATAGATTTTAGATATATTATCAGAACTACATAAATAATTGGATGGATGCTACTTATAACCAAGCATACTCTTATATAAGCATATACACACTTAAACATGAAATGATGTGCATATATGCTAACGTTTTCCCCCTTACAGAGTTAAAATAAGCTGGGAAAGTGTTTTATTTTTAATAAATGACATGCAATATCTTTCCTCATAATACAAGCATCTCCTTGCTGTGCTCATTTCAAAAAACCTTCTACTTTTTGCCTGCAGCCGTCAATCAGCTTGTTCACTGATTTTAAAGTTTTTGACATGCTTCATTCTGGATTTGGTCTTTAGTTCAGTTTATCACTGTCCCTAGATCTGCACGGTTTTGTTTATTTGATGTGTCTCTCAAGTACTAATGTTACTGGGATCATTTCCCCTTTGGCAAGTAGTCACACACTTTGGCACACTCTGACCAGGCCCAAGCAGTGGGGGTGGGCAGCCAGATGCACTTGCCCTGGGCCTTGGAGGGCTAAGTTGCTTAGGGCCCCCCGCCAGCACTTATGCTGTCATGCTAAGAACAAGACTCCCACCCGGGGCCTCACACAGGCCTGAATATGACCAAAGTGAGTTGAATGGTAGAGTTAATGCACAAGTGTAAATTCGTCCCACTGATGTCAGTGGGACTTAACTTTGCCTGAACTTTGCCCATTATGGTTCCACAATTTCAGATTCACCTTGTTGAGCAAAACATATGAAGCATAGCTAGTATCTCCTCACCTGGTATGGATTTGAAAGCTGAATTAATTTCTCTCAGTTAAATGGTATTGCTCTTTGGTTTCATAAATCTAGGCTAGTAAAAGACAACAGACCAATTTCCATCATGATTGCTTTTTTAATGTAAGGAGCTTCCATAGATGTGGCAATGACAAAGGTCTCTGCACTGTACCTATGAGATCTAAACATTGGGTATGGGGATTCCAGTAAACCTCCAGATGCTATGCCAGATATGGATATCTGAGATTTACTAGTCACATCCTTGAAATGAAACCTGCTTCAATTTTTAACAGTAGCAGAATAAAAGAAAAGAGTAGATAATAATGGAGGTGCAGTACTATTTTCTAGAGCAGTTAAGCTTTCTAGATGGGCTGTTTGAAAAATGTGTTTTTAAACAACAAAACCACCAACTGCACCATTTTTAAAAGTCCAAAAATACTGCAGTGTTTGCAGGAACATTTCCAATATCTTGTGAGACAGGTTTTCTGCAGTGAGTGCAACATTAATCAAATGAGAGCATAAAGTGCTTCCTGGGTCTCACAGTTTAACAGTGAAACATGAACTTCTAGACTCTCAAATGTGCCTTTTATTTTCTCAATTAAGCATCCCTTTCTGTTCATTTTGCATATCATCCACAGGGTTTGGGAACCACTGCTCTAGAATATCAAGTGTGGGTCAAATAAAGAGCACTAAGGAAAAAAAGAAGGCACACTTGGGTCTAAGAGTAAGAAAAGGACAGTTTTACAATTTTCTACAGTTAAACCTCTAACTTTCCAACTTTTCATGGCAATCCTATTGTTTCTCTTTCTGAATAAATATCCCACCCATGTACCGTACTCTGCCCCTTCTGTGCCCCCTCCCAATAATTTTCAAGGTGTGCTGCTACCTTCTGTGTACAAAGGAAAAATGAATCTCATTTCCATGGCAAGCACATTCCCTTGTACTATTTCAGCCTCTTATGTTTATCTTCTACCTTCATTTCATCCTCACCCACCCTCCGCCAAGGAGTGCTACTATACTTTGCCCCCAGCCTTGAGCTCCAAGTATTCTCCTCACAACTTACATTGTGCACTTTAGAGAGAGAGAGAGATTACTGCACAGCATCAGGTCCTAAATTAAACTGCCTGCTGAATCAGGTGTAAGAGTCAGTCTAGAGGAGGCCAGCTAATTGCGGGAGCTCTATTCTGGCTGTTGTGATCAATACTACCAGGACCTGAGTGCATTAGAAATAGATAGCGTGCTCTAGACAGCCCCACCTCACTGTCAAATAGGTCAGGCTCCTAGACAGCTAAAAGTTCTTGAGCCTCTTGGCAGAGACTTAATGTTCAAAGATATAAATGGGCTAAGTCTTAAATGACCATGACAAATGCCACCTACCTTTGCAGTAGATGGTTTAAGTTGACTCATAAATAGTTTCTAAGACTGGCTATGTACTTCCCAAAGCAACAGCAATAGCAGCACCCCTGCACACATTTTGATGGGAGTTTTGTGGCAATCATAAAATGTAGAACCATTACCAAGGTTTTCCAAGGAAAGTTTGGCTCTTATATATATAAAAAAAGGTTGAATTTGTTGTTGTTGTTTGTTTAACTGCCCCACACAACTGAAGGCATGAAACGAGAAAGCAAATAAAAAATAGCCTCCTGGTGTAATTATTTGTAAAAAAAATACTAAGAAAACTGAAGCAAACATCCATAACCAATTCCATACATAGAATTCATATGAACTGCAGATTGGCACTGTGCAAACTGTATTATAGAGAAATGGCAATTCCTTTTAATAAAGGAATACTTTTTTATCATGCATAAGTCGGGGGAGGGGGGTTTGCATCGTGGAGCCATTTCCTCTCATGGGAGAAAAAGACTATAACAGCTTGTGGCCTGCACTCTCGCTATGCCACCCATCTGTGGTTCAATAAAATTTTGGCCTGTTATTTTAAACTAGTGCATGCCTGATTTCAGTGATGGTCCAAAATGCTGGGACCTGAAGCAGAAGTCCAAGTACACCCACATAAGCGTGGCAAAAGTATTTATTTTTTAAATAATTTCTGTACTGCTTCATACGGTAGTTTCTAAACAGGTTACAGCCTAAATAAACATTGGTTAAAAGTAACCATAAGATCAGAAAAACTTACTTAAAACGGCTACTAAAATAAAATTAAAAATCATCACCAAGTGCCAGAAATTTGTAAGGGAGGGCACTGGCAGAGGAAGGGGGGACCCCGGGTGTCATCCCTGGGGGGGGGGGGTGACATCGCCATGGGCAGCACCCTCCTGGGATGCTCACTGCTTGCCACGACGCCCCTCTGGGACGCTCACCACAGGCATCACTGCCCCTATTGGCGGTTCGCCCTGCCCTCAGGTGCACAACATGTGCACCGCTCTGGGTGCCGGAGCAGCCAGCTCCGCCTCTGAGGGAGGGTAGCTGTCTGCTCTCAGTCAGGAGACAGTTCCACAGAATTTGACCTGCAATACTGAATGCACAGCTACTGGCAGATATGAACTCTGCATCTGAGCCACAGTGGACAACTAGCACTGACTCCCCTGAAGACTTCAATGATCAGGCAGGAATATAAGCTATCCTTTTATAATAATGAACTGCCAGCTGAAGCGGGCTGCTTCACACTGCCTAACTGTAGGACTAATCCTGCCTTTTAAAAAATAATAAAAGAAAATAGAGCTTAAGAGCTTTTCAGTTTGGCTAGGTACACAACCAGTTCAGATGAAATGGATCGGCATGTCAAGACAATAATGGCGGAACTGCAGCAGCCCAGGCCACTTAGCCAATGTGCTTGCCCCACCACCAAGATAGATGCTCATCTCTTTGGACATTACTCAGACAGGGCCTTCACAAATATTATTCATCATTCACAGGCCTGGATTAAACAGTTAGTTCCTATATATCATATGCTCCAACATTTCTCTGATGAAAATAGGAACAACCCATTCCATAATGATCATTTTACTATTTATACCCCACACATCTTACTGGGTTGCCCCAGCCACTCTGGGCAGCTTTCAATATATATATAAACATAATAAACCATTAAACATTAACAAAAACTTCCCTATACAGGATTGCCTTCAAACAGCTTGGGTGTCAGATAACTCCATACCCTCCAACATTTCTCCAATGAAAATAGGGACATCCTAAGGAAAAGTGGAACAACCCAGGATCAAATCAGAAACCATGACAGCTTCTCTAAATGAGGGATGTCCCTGGAAAATAGGGACACTTGGAGGATCTGATATCTTATGAGTATAAGAACCACGTAGCTCAAACAAGGCATGTAGGCCTTGTCCAAACATTATATCAGATGCATAATGATGCTGCACACAGGCTGCATTGCTTTTAGAATTTGTCCAAACCAACCTGCGTTTCTGCTCATGTCAGATGTTTGGGTTAACCACAGCAGGCAGTTTTTCACATACTAGAATTCTAAGTAGGTTGATCGGTGGCATGAAAAATTATGATCCATGCCTATAATTAACTGTTGACGTCTGGTTGAAGCAAAAGCATTTTTTTAAACGCTCAGGTGGAAACGAAGCTATTTCCAAGCAGGTTTACCATTCCTGCAGTTTGTAAATGTGATTCTCGAAAGACTTACAGCTACAGTATAAAGAAGGGATGGGGAACCCTTTTCAGCCCAAATGCTGTATACCAAGGGGCTCTCGGATGTCTGTGGTGGGTGGGAACTTAAACAGAGACAGGCAGAACCAAAGTGGGCAGCAATGGATGATATTCTTACCTGTGTTGAGTTCTTTCCTCTGTAAAGTAGGCTACATCCCAGTCACACCAAGGTAAGAGGTTTCCAGGCATACTCATACCCACACATCTTTCTCTCCACACTCAGGCAAGCAAGAGGCACTGTCATATTCCAGACAGGGAAAAGCACCTGAGGAGGGTCTGTGAGGTGTGTAACCTGAGCAAAAGGGGAGCAGCTAAGAGAGAGTCCCAAAGGTCTGAGAGAAACGCATGGAGGGCCCCATCCAATCCAAGGCCTGAGGTTCTCAACCCCTGAAATAATATCTGTATGAAACAGAAAGTCCCCATAAATTTAATTACGATTACACAAGAACACGCAGACTGATGCTGGAAGGTAGGCACAGTGAGTTAGCCAGATGATTCGACCCTAATTTCAGTGTTCCAAACAATTTATCCCCTTGCCCTCTTTATTCAAAGGGCAACATGCGTAATTATTGATATTTGAATAAAGTAAGTAAGCAAAGCCATTAGTCTGTCATTTCCGAGCTTCTAAAATGCTTTAATGATTTTAGATGAAAATGGTGGAGGGGTAGGGGACTTTTACAGGGAACATAAAGTAATGCATCTCAGAAGGGAGAAATTCAAAGGCTTTATAATTTCCTTTTGACCTCTCTGATGAACAAGGTTAAGATACAGCTTTGATCTGGAATCTCTGTGTGTGATCACATCCAAGATTCTGCTATAAAAGAAACTATACTTTGTCCTGGAAACAGAGTTTCAAATTACATAAATGCATAGACCTTGGAACCACCCACTCCAGTGCCTCTGTCTTAATCAGGATTCAGTTTCAGTTTACTGGCCTTTATCCAGTCCACCACTGCATCCAGGCATCAGTCTAGGTAGTAACTGCCAGGGGTCTGAGGCACAATTACCCAATATTACTCTCTGGAACTGGCCCAGGAACCAATGCAGGAGGACACCATGGACAATGGTGTCAAAAGTCACTGAGAAATCAAGCAAGAGTAACTTGGTGGCAGCCTTGCTGTCCCTTTCCCAATAAGCATAATCTGCCAAGTGATCAAGGTGAATTCCAACCTAAACCTGGGCCTGAGCCCAGACTGGAATGGGTCCAGAAAACTAGTATCTTCCTAAAACATCTTGCCCAAAGAAGGGGATTTTTTTGCAGGTGGTAGTTATTGTAAACGTCTGGGTTCAATGACGTCTTCTTTAGGAGTGGTCGCATAATTGCTTCTCTTCTCATAATTTAAGGAGCAACCAAAATACTGTAGTAATGCAGGCATAACACTGCAAGAAAGGACGACCTTTACAGAGCTGTGCTGTTCAACACATTGCGAATACAGGGGTGGGGGGCGGTCTGTAAGGCTGTGACTAAATGCAAGGATATTCAAGCCTCAAAACTTTGGCAGTCTCAATCAGAAATTGAGCTGGCAGCCACAACCTTCTTACCTGCATACATCTTCATTGTGTGGGTTTCCTGGAAAACACATTACTCATGTATATCGAGTCAGAGCATCCTAAAATAATTGGATCATTTTCAATGTAAAGTAAACCCAGACTTCAATAATGTTGGTCTGTAACCTTGCCACACTCTTGCTGCAAGGTTGTTTTTCTAAAAGGCATTTACTGGATGTGCATAGGATTGAAGCAAGACTCCTATTTTCCACATGAAGCAGGATTATCAGTGATTGGTAAGTAGGGTATTTGTTTCATTTTTATCTTCTCCTTTCTCCAGGCTGCTCAAGGAAGCATCTCTTGCTCCAGCTTTCCCTTACAACATCCCTGTGAGGTGGGTGAGATTGCGAGATAGTACACAGCCTAAGTTCATCCAGTAAATTTCATAGCTAAGTGGTCCAACTGGCATCACAATATCGCTGGCAGCTTTTCTTTCCAGAGTCAGTGTGATGTAATGGCTAGAGTGTTGGACCTAGGAGACCAGGGTTTGAATCCCCACTCATCCATGAAGCCCACTGGGTGACCTTGGGCCAGTCACCATCTCTTAGCCTAAACTACCTCACAGAATTGTTGTGAGGATGAATTGGGAGAGAGAGGAACCATGTACACCACCTTGAGATCCTTGGAAGAAAAATGTGGTATATAAATGAAATAAATAAATAAATATGTTGGAAGCAACCCAGAGTGGCTGGGGCAACCTAGTCAGATGGGTGGGGTATAAATAATAAAATTAATTATTTTTTATTATTCACCAGCTGGGGCTGAAATGCTTCTATTATCTGCCAGAAGTAAACAGTGAGTTAACTGGGATTGTCCAGGGGTTGGGTTTGACCTTTGAGCTGTTGCCATATACTGTTGCAATAAACCATTTTCAGTACTTCTGCTCTGTCACAAGCTCCTCCGCCCACCCTGTATGTTGGATACATTATTTAGGAAAGCAATTCAGAATTACTCTACGGCAAACAAACTGCTAAATAACCCACTGACAATCTAAATGTTCTAAGCCATTTAGTGAGGTGCATATCACTTGCTATCATTTTCATGTCCAGGAAATAAACTGTTACTGCAGTGCTGTGTTACAATTCACTCACAGGAACAGTCATTAAGTGTGTGTGGTTTTTTTTAAAAAAAGAAAATCTAAGAAGCTTTTGGCTATTTACTCATCTTGGGATTTCTTGTTGGGTGGTTTGCTTTCTATTTTATCATGTGTAATATAACACATAAGTGACTGCGAAGAATTTGTAGTGCTAATCTTACAAGAGTGGAATACAAAAAGGTGAACAGTTGTGGTCGATGTAAGGATCAGTTTTACCAGGTACTCAAAATGGAGTGTGGTGGTGAGAATGCCCATTGCCAGAAACTGATGCTAATCTTTGGGAATTCATTGAGGGCATAATCTCAGCACACCCAAAAACACCACCCAAATTTGATGCTGTGACTGTGGTGGTATGGATCCGCAGGCAGCCACAATAGGAATCCAAGGTAGCACTAGAAGCACTTAACTCAGAAGTGTCCCCCCTCTTCCCTTCCCTAGCAGATGACTGAGTCTAGATTCTTCAAGTCGGGACACTCCTCTGCCCTAGGGCCAGCCCAGCTAGACAAGAAACCATAGGGCATCACCATGAGGGTGGGACAGGTGAAGGCAAGACTTCTTATAATGTTTGCCCTAGCACGGCCGTGGGGGTGACACTGGCCTCTTCTTCTTCAGGCAGCCAGATATCTTGGGCCGGCACCAACTTCCTCTCAACTCCAATTTCCATCCCACTTAACAACAGACTGACTGGCACAGTGACAGTTTTTCTGCAAACCAGCCCTCTACTGGCTCCGCGATGAGACTGTGAGAGCAGCAACAGGCACGGAGCCTTTCATAGTTCTTTGAATTCCAGCCAATGTCTGAAATCATCTTTAATGAAAAAAACAAACCACTTAAGCCCGTTTGTTTAGAGCAGACACCATATATGCACACAAACACATTACAAGCTGTATAGGCATGCCGGGAGTGGAGGGAATGTGCTCCCCTAAGGCTCTCTCATAAAATAATTCAGTTTTGATCTAGAAACTGCCAACCCTGTAATAATGTGGCATGGCACTGAAGCATCCTTATTAAATTACTCTTATGTTGTGGCTGGGTTTCTTAGCGCTTTTTTATGGGGGAAACACAAAATATAGATCAAAGCAGTGCTCACTATTATAGACTTTGGTGATTTTATTTTTCAGGTTGCCACTGTTACTGCTTAAATTGCTAGGTGATCTGAAATTAATCTGGCACTTTTAGCAAACACAAGCTCAGATCTCTTGAAGCATCCGAGGATGCAGGTTAAGCATTGTGAATACTTAACAGTGATTTTAAAATTCATTTTCGGTACTGGACCTTCAGGACCATTTATCAACATAAACTGAGAAAACTTTAAAAGCAACAGACTTAAGACTCTCTCGTGCAATCAAGTTCCCATCAATCACTTCAGCGTAGCACAGATGACAATGTCTTACGAGGATAATTTCACATGCTTCATTCTACTTTACAGAGAAATACAGCTACACAAGGAGCAGTGTATTTCTTCGAAATAGTGATGTAAACTAAATCCCCAAAATATCGACTGGCTGTTCAAGAGTGATTTTAGCATTGCTTGATACACATTTCTATTTAGTATTTCATTGTGGATAGAAAATATAACAAATATAACATATTTGATCACTCATGTGATTTCATCTACCCCATTAAAAATCAATAGATCCATCTTTTTAAAAAATATTTAAATTGGATAATGATTGCACTTATTAAGTTTTAATTAAATTTATGGTCTTTCCAGACAATCTGTAGCATAACAAAAGTACAGTTATTATTGATTTATTGCTCAGTATCAACATCAAATCCCTCAAATGGTTCTTTCTGACTCTGATTATTTTACTGTTCCAGCCATACCTCTTGCTTGTTGACAAGTTCATTTGCCTGTCTGACATCTAAAGGTAAAGGTAAAGGTACCCCTGCCCGTACGGGCCAGTTGTGTCCAACTCTAGGGTTGTGTGCTCATCTCGCTCTAGAGGCCGTGAGCCGGCGCCGTCCAAAGACACTTCCAGGTCACGTGGCCAGCGTGACGAAGCTGCAGCTGGTGAGCCAGCACCAGCGCAGCACACTGAAACGCTATTTACCTTCCCGCTACAAAGCGGTCCCTATTTATCTACTTGCACTTTAGAGTGCTTTCGAACTGCTAGGTGGGCAGGAGCTGGGACCGAACGGCGGGAGCTCACCCCGCCGCGGGGATTCGAACGAAGGGGAGGAAAAAAATGCACATCTAGCAAAGTCTGACATCTAGCAAAGTTCAACAAGCTTCTGGGAAGATCAGGCAGGTTTTGTGTAAGGTGCTTCCAGAATCCCCCATGTCCAATGACATTCTGCTAGCCTTCTCTATGATAGAAACTTGATTATGAAATGCACTTCCACTGGAAGCACAACTGGGACAGAATATAAGCCATACATTCAATTTCTCAAAAAATCCTGGGAATAGTTTGTTAAGGTAATTGTGGTTCTGTGGGCAGAAACTGTAATTCCCATAAAACTTTTGGGGAAGTGATGTGTTTTGAATGTATGATGTGTACACACCCTGGGGGCCAAAGATGTTTTTGTTTCAGCTCTAGGGTAATGACTCACATTTTCTGGGCTTTTGCATCTTAGTTAGGAGCAGTGAACCCTTGGCCCACCAGATGTTGCTGAACAACAATCCGCATTAGCCCTATGGCCTAGAACCCCTGGAATCTCACACCACTCAGAGTTGGGTGGGGTGCAACAATATCATGGCTGTAAATTGTAGCCAAGAAGTACCCAACAGGATGCCTTGTAGTTGTTGTTGGACTATCACCACCCTTATCCTTGGACGTGCTGATGAGAGTTGCTGTCCAAAGACATCTGGAGGGCACCACATTGGCTAGTTTTGATGTATATAGCCTAAGGCAGGGCTAATGTCTCACAAATCAGTAGAACAGAAGAATCCAGTATTCCTTCTGAGACTTAGCCATCCAGAGAAGTCTCAAGCACCTTAAAAACACACTGAGGTTTTGCAAGTGTCCTTCAGTTCAAAATACAAAAGGAAACAGTGTGGAAACTGCTACCACATATCATAGCAAAAGTAATTATTCAAAGGTCATTTTTTATCTTTACAAAATGATTTTTTATGTTTGAAGGCCATCACTGCAGCAACATGAAATGAGTTTTTGGGAGTTACTATACTAGCCAATACCAGGTTTTTGTTTTGTTTTGTTTCTTACAGCTGAACAATCTTTTATGCTTTCCCACAAAAGCTGTTGTGCAGAGGAGACATGATACAAATGGTTTAATCAGGAAGACAGGCTTCCTCCCACCTCAGCAATTGATTATATTAAAGAGATGTACAAAAATAGAGTTGGGGACAGGGCCAAATCTCCCTCTCCTGTTCCCCAGTAGGAATCTACTCTTCATTTGTAGCCAAAGAGTTCGCCAAAATAATATAACTTTGTCCCTGTGCAGTACTATGCAGCACAAGTGACTTAAATAGACAATAGGTATACTCAACAATGGTAGGCATCTCATGGGGGAAAAACCCTCATATATTACCTATAGAACAGATACTTAGTCAACACTGATGGCTGGGATTTAGAACTTTGAAAATGGAGTCCCCTTCATGTGTGCATCACAATAAAGGGACTCATGCATGGAATAGAACTGCAGGGGTATATCGTCCACACATCTGGAAAGCAAAGTTTATGTGGGGAGCCATAGCTTAGTGGCTGTGCACATGTGGTGTCTACAACAATGTCCCAGGCTGAATGTCCAATATCCCCTTGTACAGCAGGAAATCCTGGTAAATCCCCGGAGAGCCTCTGCTAGGCAGTTGAGAAAATATTGGATGGCATAAAGTAGCATCCTAACGTCTGTACATGTAGGTTTTCTCTACGTGCTGGAAGACTGCATAATTGGTGTTCCAGAGCACGGAGACAGCTTCACGTGTGGATCGCTGGTCCTTCTTCCATAGTATCCTTGCTCAAGTGTCAGGAAGAACATCTTAGTGTCCCTAAGCATTTCAGCATCACTGAGTGCCACAAGCCAGGACAACTACATCCTTCCAAAAGTATTGGTCACAACCTGAAGATCACCTAAAGGTAGGGTACATAAGATTTTTGGCAGTACCCAAGAGAACTGTGCAAACAACAACAAATAAATTTAACTCAAAGTCATGGATTCTGACTGTGTGCTTTGGAGAAGAGCATTATTGGATTTGTGAAGTGCCCATAGCTCCCATCCAATGAAGCAATCATATTTTCAAAATATATTTTGTTATGTTTGAACAAATGCAATTTGTTTTGTTACAGCAGGTACATATGAGTGCAGAAGCATTTGCCCAGACATATATTTGATCATAAGCTGTCCAAAATGACATAAAAAATAGCAGCTTAGTAAGGCAGATGATGACCTATTTACATCTAATATATAAATAATTCAACTGTCATAAGTCTTAAAAAAATTATAATTTTGCATTCTAGGAACAAATCTGTCTATTTTCAGAGTGTGCCACTTTTGTACATTTTTACCCACAATCCATCCCTTACCCACATTCATCTGCATTAAAAAACACCTCTAAGTACCTATGTAAATAAGTATTTTAACATATCTATGACTACTAGTACCAGCTACCTTATAGCGGGAGTTATATGGGTTAATCTATGCAGAGCTAAAGTGTATAGCTTCCTCTACTGGAATCAAGTGTTTGGAAGAATGTTTTCTCTATCCCTTTCACAAATTCACTGTTTGTGAAATATCTCTGTATCCTGTGACAGTTTTACATTTATCTGAAAGATCAAAGCCACATTTTTAATTGCTACTGAAGTGATCTCTTTAAGAGTTAGGAAATAACAAAAAACCCACTAAGAAGGTCCATAGCACTTAGAGGTGTAAACAGTCAGATACAAAGGCAATGCAAACGGACAGATTTGATACTTGAGCAGCAGTATAGAAAAGTTCACAGTCAAGGCAGATTATATTGCTTTGAAGAAGAAAATTGCAATCAAAAAGAATCCAGATCAATATACCAGTCTCCACACAATATTAATTACTGTTGATATTACTGTCCGCAAAAGCACAATACTTGGGGGAGGGGGGATTTCACTGTAGTGTTGCTTTACTATATTTGCAAAGAAAATATTTCATTGCCTTAACATCAGTTCTAGGCATCTTGCAAAGAAATGCAGTAAACTGAAATTCTCAAAATTCAATTTGTGCCCTCTTAGCAAACTATCTACAGACTCAAAATATCTTATAGTTTCTTGCTGCGAAAGTAAACACTCCAACTGTTTAAGGACTCAGCTACATTAGTCAAATTACACCACTATAAATGCATTATAACACTGTGACACCCAATGGTGCTGTAGAGCTGAAATAGCAACTCAGTGATATTTTCCATTGCGAGCTTTACAACGGTTTTTTCCAGAGCATTTTTTATAACTATGTAGTGTAAGACTACCTGTCCTTGAGCATCAAACTCCAGCATGAATACACAAGACAACCTGCCATTTTAAAGCCATTTAATTAGTTCATTTAAGTCAGAAGTGGTGAAGCTTTTTCAACCCAAGAGCTAAATTCCCTCATGGGGAAACTTTTAAGGGTTGTATGACTGTGGTGGGTGGAGCCATAGGGAAATGTCCATAGGTAGAGCCAAGTATGCTACTCTTGCCTCTACTTGTCTTCAGCGGACCAGCCATGCACAAGTCAAGAGATGCCCACATAGGTCTTTCCATTCTACATCAATGCAATCAGCAAGCACATTATCACAGCTCAAGGCTAAGCAAGAGCTCTTGAAGAACAATGCCAGTGAGAAAAATGCCTAAATGGGCACATTCAGCCCCCAGAGGTTTCCCACCCCTGGCTTAAATACAGCTGCTGTCCACTGACAAAGAGAACTGAAACCCCATATTCACTATACATTTAAAGAAGCAGCATTCCACTTTATGGCTTACCCCCAAAGGATGGTGGGAACTGTAGCTTGTTGAGGGTGCTGTGAATTGTTAGGAGTCCTCTATTCCCCTCAGGAAGCTACAATTCCCAGAGTTAATAATTGTAGCTCCAAGAAGAGAATAAAGGTAAAGGGACCCCTGATCATTAGGTCCAGTCACGGACGACTCTAGGGTTGTGGCACTAATCTTGCTTTACAGGCTGAGGTCATGTGGCCAGCATGACTAAGCCGCTTCTGGCAAACCAGTGCACCACACTGAAACACCGCTTACCTTCCCGCCAAAGCGGTACCTATTTATCTACTTGCACTTCGTGATTTCGAACTGCTAAGTTGGCAGGAGCAGGGACCGAGCAACAGGAGCTCACCCCATCATGGGGATTCGAACTGCTGACCTTCTGATCGGCAAGCCCTAGGCTCTGTGGTTTAACCCACAGTGCCACCTGCGTCCCTTCATGAAGAGAATAGAGATATCCTAATGACTTTCAGCACCTTTAACAAACTACACTTCCCAGCATTTTTTTTATTCCCTCGGGATTTTTTTGAATTTTTTTAGGGGGGGAACCATGAGGGGGGAACCATGATACTGCTTTAAATGTACAGTACAGGTGGTGGGGTCTTAACAGCTGAAGGGTAAAGATGACAAATAAAACACCATTCCTCTCTCATATGGAACAGAACTTTGTTTTATAGCTCCTTTATATTCCCCATCATTCCCTGTGGGAAAGAACTGGCACATTTCCATGCTCTACTAAATTAGGAGTTTCTTCTTCCCCTGCTTCTGACTTCCAGTTTCTTACAAACTTGCACATACCGCTTGTTTAATTCAACATGCAGTGTGCGAAAGGAGAATCTAGATCAGTGCCTAAAAGAGCTGCCGTAAGTATATTTTACTTGGAAACAAGCACTGACTCCTGCAGGCAGGGGTCTTTCCAGGAAACACAGGAGGCTGCATTAGTCAGACCACTGATCCAACTAGAACTGACCGGCAGTAGTTCTCCATGAAGTCTTTCCCAGCCCTACCTTGTATTGCCATGGATTGAATCTGGGACATTTTGCATGCAAAACACATGCTTTCCCACTGAGCTATGGCCTTCCCTCTGTAAATAAGCATGTTTAGGATTGCAGCATAAATCTGACTCTCAAGATGCTTTAGTGACAATAATGGGAGGAAAGCGGGGGTACAACTACAATCTACATTCCTCACAGGACAGAAATGGAACCTGGACCTGTAACCTGTCTCCATTATTAGCTTGCACTAAATTGCTAAGAGAGTTGAACTGATGGGAAGAGATAAACAACAGTGGTTGCAGAATTTTCCTGCAGAATTTCTGGCAGGTGTTTGATCCATCTCATAGTTTTATGAGACAGGAAAGCAAGGAACCCTATAGCCCGCTTGTCTGTGACCCAGCCATGTGCCCATTTTCATCCTTGGAAACTAATACCATCTGCACTTCATTTTCAGGCAGAAGGCAGGTACAAAAGAAAAGCTGGTAGACATGTTGAAATTCATTGTGTTTTGCATCTTTTGTTGCACATATGTGAGGCACGTACCTACGTCAGCAGTTCAAAAACTGATTGATATGTGGACGTGGAAATATTGAGAACTGAAAACAAGTTTTAGCCTTTGCAAGGTATATTACTGTTAGCCCCATAGTTATTTTGAATCCTCTGAATTCTAAGAGTACCCTGCAACCATGAAAAAAAGAGTCTGTATTAATCCAGTCTTAAGTCAATTACACCAAGTTCCAAGCATCTGTGTGGGATGTAATAGTAGACCTTTCCTTTTAAAATCCCCTTGCAGTTTCTGGATAAGAAACCAGAAGTGAAATGAAGCACATCTTTTACTGCACCCCCCCCAACTCAACTGCCAATGTAGAAATCCCCTAGAGAAGCAGGCATGATGTAGTGCAAGAAAGCCCAGCAGCAATATCGCACATTGATTTGCGCAGTTTGCACTGTCCCAGCTATGATCCATTTCTGATCATAGCTGCATTTTTGATCATCTGCAGATGGCAGGGGGCTGGTCTGGGCTCCAAGCAGAAGGGTGGTGTACTGCAGAGGACCAAAATTCATCAATCTAATCTCTACCCCCCCCCCCCAAAAAAATGGGCTTATCAGCATCTATTCATTTATTGCTATTGTTACTATTATTGGTACTATTGGTACTATTACTATTATTCTTTAAATTTCTATACTGCCCCTCATCTGAGGCTCACAGGACAGTTTATAATACAAAAGCACAAAAATGCATAACATAGGAATGAACAAAAACAATATCCACACAAACAGTTTAAAAGGCCATAGATTGTTTAATATTATGACCCTTTTTTTCTTTTCATCCCACTGCAGTCCATTTCTGCAGCACAGTTTGTATGGACTAAGAACCAAACTAAACACAATGTTCATTGTATGAATACAAGTAATATACATTGTTTAATATATTTTTAAAACTCCCTTTGGTGGGAGGGTGGCTTGAGTAGGACTGGGACCATAAGGAGTAGGGATGAAAGTTAACCCTTCCTTACCCATGCTGTAGACTGCCTTGCCCCAAAGCTCTGAAGTACTGTGAGGGAGCTTCCATTAGAACCAATAGGAATTCCCACCCCCACAGGGCTAATACCAGCTTTAAAGGCACAGGACATGTGGGCTGTTGTAGCCATGGCAGGGCACAAAGGCTTGAACTCTCTTCCCCAATCCACCATGATCTTGACCCCACTCTGTCCCCAGCACAGCAGCTATTGCATTTTTTAAGTGCAGGTTATTTGCTTTCATACAATCCATGTCACACCTGGCTTGGCACTTAACTCAGAATGGAGGTTTGTGGGACTGCGAATCAAAACAATGGAGATGCATCTAAATCCACATATATATATAACAATAGGTGCAAATCCTGACTCCATGCAGAAGAGCATGCACTGGCTCTATACATATGGTAGACGTATGTTCAAGCATATACGTCACAACATATACAACTTTCAAAACCAGGACTGGTTCCAGCAAAAGCATTTTTGCTCCACATAAGAATTCCTATAGAGAAGAGATGTTGATGCCACACCCTAGACCCGGCCTACCAACCCATTTTTAATGGCTTGCCAGTCCTCCTGACAAACATTTACTGATTTTACCAGTTTTCATCCATTTCATAGAATCATAGAGTTGGAAGAGACCACAAGGGCCATCGAGTCCAACCCCCTGCCAAGCAGGAAACACCATCAGAGCATTCCTGACATATGGTTGTCAAGCCTCTGCTTAAAGACCTCCAAAGAAGGAGACTCCACCATTTTACTGATTCCAACTGTGGCTCTGGGCAAACCACTACCATTGTGAGAGTTGGTTGGGGTAATCTAACCTACACTAGTGTTTCACAACTGCTGGATGCATCTCCCCCCCCCCCCCGGTGGCTCTCTCCAGAGTGCTTTAACCAGCTGTCAACCACCAAATTCACCAAAATGCCCAAGCACTGAGGAGCAGGGTTGATGAGAATGGGTGGGTGCACTGTATGTGTAGAAAGAGGGTGGCTGTATGCAGAGCATGGCAATGAATGTGCATTATCTTTGTGGGATGTATACATGTGGTGAATGCACTGTGTGTCTAGCATGTGTGTGGATATGCATGGTTATGGGTATGCTGTCTGCACCTACTTGGCCCTACCCATCACTGACTTGCAGCCTTCAGAGAGTTAGCCAGCTCTTGATGCAGCTCGTGGACTAAAATGAAATAAAGGTTAGGGGCCCTCTTTGCTATTGGTGAATGAACATAAACCGTTGTTGCCGTGCACTATCTATGTGGAGCTTACACTGTGACATATGTTTTCATACATGTTTTCTCAAATGATATTTCTCTACAGAGGGGAAAAATGTAAGATTACAATTAGCCTACAGAAGAAAGCAAATAATAATAATATTTTAATGTAATAGCTGTTGTTCCTTCCTTCAGAGGAACTATAACAAGAATATTAAATCTTTTTCATAACTCTTTTGTACAGCTGGCAACTGTTCTGCATTCTTGGCAGAACAGAACCCTGCAAGGGGTACTTAACATATTATAATTTTAAATCGAAGTATGCTCAAACTGCTCTGTTTTCTGCAAACATTTAAAACAGCGCTGAAAAGCTCCTGACTCTTCTGAATAGTGGGAAATAGTACTCCTGGTGGTACCACTGGATTATTTATTCATATTGCCATCACTATCCCATAGTGAAGTTATCCTATAGCCAAACCTGACTGGCTTTGGGGTGTTTTTAACATTATCCCATTCATTACCCCTAGTCAGGGGTTCAAAAGACTACATGAGTGCTCAGACTATATAGCAAGCCTGACAATCAGTTGTGGTGCATGTGATGGCCCTAACCTAACTCTCCACATCCCTTGGCATGCCAGCTCCACCTCTCCTCTCTTGACATGTGCAATGAACAGATCTTGCACGGCGAGTGGAAACTTCTGCAGAGTCTAAGCATGTTAGAATCTTCCTTCAGATCTTCACTCAAAGGCTGGAGGAGCAGTAGGGATTGGGGGTGCCTAGGGATACTGGGGGCATGGCCAGTGAATACACTCCTGCCCCCCTCCCTATGCATGCCTAAATAGAGGTACTGCATGCTCCCTAACAAAGCAGGATCACACATTTGACTAATCCAGAAAGGGAACAAAAGCAAGTGGGTTTGAGGTAGAAATTCTACCATGCCAAAAATCCTATTTTCTGTCTAAAAATTGAAATTGGAGTGTATTGAGTACAGCATAAACTTTATATGAGCAGATGTTGCAGACCTGCATAATGCATGCTAAACCTCTTGTGTTTAAGGCATTGTGCCCATCTTTCACCTTTGTAGACCACAGGCACCAAGTAGACATGGCTGGCATCAGCTCCTTAGCCCATGGGTATGCAATGTACTCATACATTTAAAATGTAGGCACATATAAGCAACACTGTTCGGTAATTTGTGCTCACTAAAGGCATGGTGTGCGGAACAGCTTTGTGGGGACGGGAGGAACCAAACCCATGACGACTGAAATAGAAGAACGGCTGGTGTTTGGAGAGTCATTTCATAAGTTCCATTAGAAAAGGCAATTATATATAGTCTCATACATTAGGCTTCTACAAATCACCCAGGAACATAGTATCAATTTTTCTCAGTGGTAACAAGGATTTGTGAAAAGCAAATTTAGCTATGATTACATCCCAAGAAACTACTGACCTTGCTTTAAATAAGGTTTGTTACACCTTTCGTAAACATTTGGTGCCTACCTGCTTTAAAATAGCCTTTTTTCAACCATGCCATTAATCTAAAAGCTATTAATGACCAGGGCAATGCTCATAGTGCATGCAGTTCATGCCCAGGACAAGTAATTGCACACGGCCAGAGTAAAGATCCTTAAGTGCGCAAAAATCTCCAGTTATTTGACAGGAGTGAGGGGGGCTCACAGTGCTTTATTAATTTTTTCAAAAAATAATTGGAAATATGTTTGCAAAAATAGCTAGGAAAATTTAAAATACTCAAGCTTTACATTGACAAATGACATGGTAGCAACTGGAAGTCCAACTAGTGTTGATCTATAAGGATTTGAACCTATATCAGGCTGGATCCACTTAAGCGCATTACACTGCCAGTGGGACCATTTACATGCTCTTAAAATGCTAAACAGATTACAGTGTATTCATAGGATGAGGGTAGGGAGTTCAATATATTGCAGTATTGATCTCTAATAGATTAGGTATAGTATAGCATAGCACAGGAAAGAGAGGCGATGGGAGTGAGCCAAGCTTTCAAGTTATTTGCAGGCAATCTTTCCCTTCTCTAGGTGTCCTGTCTCATCTACTTTTACATACCATTTCTATTTTTGTGTTCCCAGTGATGTTTCTCTGCCATCTGAATGCAGTCAAGGACCACAGCACTCAAAATAATCTCTATTTATTTATATCAAGTCCAACTCTAAAATACAAGAGATACTTGTATCATTTTGAAGATAGAAGGATTTCATGCATGGATGTGTCTGCATAGATAACGGTTTTACCATTTTCTCTTTTGAAATTTTTTAATGATGTCAAATTCAGACATGGACAACAATGTAAATACATCCCAGAATCTAATCACAATCTTCTTTTCCAAACTCTTTTTTTGAGTGCATTTAATTTTAAGATTGCAAGCCTTTGGGGAAAGCCTAGTGCCATAAAATTACTTTTCTATGGCACTTTGTAACCCGCAGTGCTCTCTAGAGCAAAAAACAAAATTAAGATGGTGCCCCACATGCCTAGTATTCTGCCTCCTTTATCTTGAATAACCTTGTCCAGATGCTGTGGGGAAAATGGAAGACCAAAGGGTAGTGAAAGCCTTGATATAAAGATGCAGCTAGCAGTGTGTGTGGTGGAGCAGAGACATTGGGCCTCCCAACCCCCACCACCCACCATGGCCACTGCTGCTGCTTACTTGAATGGGGCTGGGCTGGGTCAGGGTTGAAGGTTGGAATCACATGGTTACACAGATGGGAGTTGCCATGACCAATCTGGCACTCCTGTAGCTACAACAGCCTTCTCCACCTTCATGCTGCTAGATGAAGCTGCAGATGGGCAAGAAAGCCAAGGGATAAAGAGAAGGGCAAAGGAAAAGAAAGGTGAAAGGAGTGACATTCACTCATTTCCTCAACTCTAGCTCAGTTTTGTGGCCACATTTTTCATACACGCACCCGCACATTTGTTGTCCTCCTCATGGATGATTTTTAGACATCAGCTTAAAACGCAGTAATAGAATCCTAGAATCAGGGCTGGGTGTTCATCAGTATGCGGATGATACCCAGCTCTACCTCTCTTTTAAATCAGAACCAGTGAAGGCGGTGAAGGTCCTGTGTGAGTGTCTGGAGGCGGTTGGAGGATGGATGGCGGCTAACAGATTGAGGTTGAATCCTGACAAGACAGAAGTGCTGTTTTTGGGGGACAGGAGGCGGGCAGGTGTGGAGGATTCCCTGGTCCTGAATGGGGTAACTGTGCCCCTGAAGGACCAGGTGCGCAGCCTGGGAGTCATTTTGGACTCACAGCTGTCCATGGAGGCACAGGTCAAATCTGTGTCCAGGGCAGCTGTTTATCAGCTCCATCTGGTACGTAGGCTGAGACCCTATCTGCCTGCGGACTGTCTCGCCAGAGTGGTGCATGCTCTGGTTATCTCCCGCTTGGACTACTGCAATGCACTCTACATGGGGCTACCTTTGAAGGTGACTCGGAAACTACAACTAATCCAGAATGCTGCAGCTAGACTGGTGACTGGGGGCGGCCGCCGAGACCATATAACACCGGTCTTGAAAGACCTACATTGGCTCCCAGTACGTTTCCGAGCACAATTCAAAGTGTTGGTGCTGACCTTTAAAGCCCTAAACGGCCTCGGTCCAGTATACCTGAAGGAGCGTCTCCACCCCCATCATTCTGCCCGGACGCTGAGGTCCAGCGCCGAGGGCCTTCTGGCGGTTCCCTCATTGCGAGAAGCAAAGCTACAGGGAACCAGGCAGAGGGCCTTCTCGGTAGTGGCGCCCGCCCTGTGGAACACCCTTCCAGCAGATGTCAAAGCGATAAACAACTACCTGATATTCAGAAAACATCTTAAGGCAGCCCTGTTTAGGGAAGTTTTTAACGTGTGATATTTTACTGTATTTTTGCTTTCTATGGAAGCCGCCCAGAGTGGCTGGGGAGGCCCAGCCAGATGGGCGGGGTATAAATAATAAATTATTATAATTATAATTATAATTATAATTATAATTATAATTATAATTATTATTATTATTATTATTATTATTATTATTATTATTATTATTATAGAATCATAGAATAGTAGAGTTGGAAGGGACCACAAGGGCCATCCAGTCCAACCCTGCGATGCAGCAATCTTTTTGCCCAATGAGGAGCTCAAGAGATAAAGATTCTCATGCAGGGATGGGGAAGTTTTCTCAACCTAAGAGCCACACTCCTTTCTGGGCAGTCACATGCCAATGGTGAATGGAGCCGGAGGCAAATGTGGATAGAACTTCTACCTTTGTGTCCTAGGCTAGTTTTTCAACAGCTTCTCACACCCCTCTCTGTTCTCTATGCAAGCAAGCAAGGGGTGCTATCAAAGACACATTCTAGCCAGACAAAAACACTTAAGGGGAGTGCAAAGCAGGGATGGTGAAGGCTATGGCTTGGAAACAGGTCTAGGGTGTGATAGAGAGGCCAGAGAGCCACATTTCCCCCCTGGTCAGAGGTTCTCTGCCTCTGGTTTAATATGCATATTAACAGACATCTTAATTTTATTGTTATGCTGTTTTTGGTTGTTTTGTTCAGTACCCTATGATTGTATGGGATGAAGGGCAGCAACAAAATAATAATAATAATAATAATAATTTTAAAAATGCCACTGGCTCATGGGAATAAATGGGCATATTTTGACCAGACCTGGTTAATGCCAGCAAGAGATAAGCAAAACAAAATGACAGAGCAAGTGGGGGAAATGGAAGAACCACAGGTGATTGTCACAGTCAGCCGTTTTAGTTAGAGAATGGCAGGCTGCTGATACTGAATGCTCAAGTCAATCCAATAATGTATGTGTTTATATGCTTGTTTTTTCTGACTGTGTAGCATGATCCTAGGTGCATTTACTCAGACGCAAGTTGCACTGTGTTCAGTGGTGCTCATCCCTTAGAAAGTGCACCTAGGATAGCAGCCTTAAATTCGTTGTTCCTAAGCGTGTAGGCACATCGCGGCACGTCTCTCACAATATTGTCTCACCTCTCAGAAAATTCTGTCTGACAAATGACATTACAGTGTGCAAGAGTCAGGTTTATGGATAGCATCACTGAGTAGAAGAAAAGTCTAATTATCCAATGCTGAAAATGCCGACAGGGAATTGCATCGCTGCTGGGACAAAATAGAGCGGTAAAGCCTATACAAGGCTATTAGAGTGCTAAGCGCTCAGACAGTCTTCCCATTTGATGTCATTAGCTCATATTAGTGATGTGTGACATTTGTTACACACTGTATAGAATAATTCTTAATGGACCAAGCAATCAGGCTATTTCTCAGATATTGACTTACATTATAGCACGGTACATTTTGGCAATGGTCTGCTCCAGTTTATTAAACAGCTGGAGTGGGGGGAAATGGTCATGTATTTCTAAAATGCTGTATGCATTTAACTGATTTGCTCGTGCAAATCTTTGCATATAAAATAGAATTGTGGAGCTGAGAGGGAGAGGGAGAGGGAGAGAGAGAGACTGCATCCACTTCAGACATGCATATATACACTAGGGATGGGTAAATCTGTCAGTTTTTGTTTCTCTTTTTTCCAGTCTTGGGTTAAGGGCTTCACATTTCCACATTGGTCTGAATGATGCAATAATATCCACATCTGAATGCACCCTAAGAAAGCTGCAGTATTGCGTGGGCAGTTTGGCAGTTCCACCCCACCAAATGGGCCACTATCGTAAGAGTCTGACTTATTTGGGGTAGGAGTGGATTTATTGCACAAGAGTAATATTTAGCATTTGCTATTAATCACAATGTACCCACTTTCTTTGTGGTGTGTTCTCGAAGCTACCAACATGAGTTTGACCAAACTGCGGGAGGCAGTGGAAGATAGGAGTGCCTGATGTGCTCTGGTCCATGGGGTCACAAAGAGTCGGACACAACTAAACGACTAAACAACAACAATGAAGGTGCAAGATCTGTGCAGAAGTGCTGCCGTCTGACACAAAGACAGAGACCAGATCTAAAGTGCTTCCTATCATAACATCTGCTGAGCTGTGATGGTATGAGAAGAAGCTTCCAAATTGCTGTCCTACCAGAACTTCAGACTCCAGTTCTGCTTAAAAATAAAACTGGTCTACAATCCAATCAGTTGCTTGCTTTCTTACTATCAGAAATATGCTAATAACTTTGGTACAGATTTTCTGAACTTGTACGCATACATGAGCCATAAACATGTGGCATATATTGAGGGGGGGGGGGAGAGTAGTCTTTATAATGCTCCTCCAGACAGCAGATTCTGCATTACCGGCTTTTTGCAGCTGCAGGTGAGTATTTCAAAGTAATTCATGTGCCTTTCCAAATGGATATTTTCTGATGTGCTGCTATAGTTCCATGCCATGCCCCTGTAGTCTAGCATTATTCCAGCTTGATTAGTGTTCCTCATATGCCTGGACTTATTTGAAGCACTAATCACACATCCAGGAAGGAACATTTTGGGGTGAGCTCAAGAGCTACCCAACCAAAGAGGAAACGACAATGCACGGTGTTCAATAACAACAGGAAAGTCTCCCAGTGCTGCAAAATTAAAGATTCCAACACCAAAACAAGAAAAGTAGCTTAGTAAATTGCTCTAACCACTCCCTATTCCAGGGTACCCCTTGATCACTTTCCTGCATGTAACACCAAGTCATATACATTCATCAAGGGGTGTAAGGCAGAAAGCACCACCAGGAAAATGTCAAAAGTATGAAATGCACAAATTTTCATTGTGTTTTTTTCCAGGTAAATTTAACAGCTTGCTGCACAAACAAGGTGGAAAATACTTCTACTATGCAGTGTTCACACTTTGGAAGATGTTATATATTCACACTTATGTTATCAAGAGATTCAAAGTTGTTGAATTTATCAAGCCCAAGCTATGGAATTTTTTTTAACAAGATGAGCAAAGCTTTAGCAGTTCTCTCCCTCTGTGACACAATCTTTCCATTTTGCCATTAGTAAAGCATAACGGTACACCCAACAGTGGTGAAATTCTGCGACAGGATCTAATTTACTTTCAGTGTTACAAGATGAGCCAACAGTGTAAAGAATAAAAACAAGTCATTTGCCCAAGGGGTGGCTTCTGAAGTCAAGGTTGTAATGAAAGAGAAATAAGGTGGGTATTTAGCATTCCCAGCTAGACCCTAAAAAGTTTTCTGTATTACAGATCTAAGTGAAAAATCATTAATTCAGAGAGCTGCTTAGCTCTCTAAGATTTGAAAGTGTTTCAGAAAATGCAGTAAAATGAATCTCAGTTAAGAGAGGGTTTCATTAGGAAGCTGGGAACTTTATCTAAAGTCAGCTGAAATGCTTTTGCATCCTCTCTTCTGTTTTCATTGGAAGGAGACTTCACTGACAGAGTAGACAATCCGAATGTTTTGGAGTACAATTTCTCTCACCCGTGACTATTGGAAATGCTGGCTGAGGTTGTAATCCAAAACATATGTAGGGCACCAGGCAAACGAATGCTACCATAAAATGACTGTTTAAAAAAGAAATAAAGAAACCCAGAACCACACATTATTCTTCATGTAAATAAAATGAATTTTATTTATTGACGTTTAGAAAAATTTTAAAAAATGCCCATAGTTATGCCTTGTAGTGATCCAGACCAATTGCTCTAGCTGGTTCACCATGGCTTACCCTGTCTAGCAAAGGCACTGAGGCAAAATTATTTTTATTGGAATCACCTTCTAAGTTTAAGCTTCAAAATTTATATATATAAATTACTGAGTTGACTCATGGGCCCTTTGCAAGACAGGTTCCCAACAATTGTACTTTAGTTTGAAAAAGAGCTATGGGTCAGTTTCTTCAAAGCAGCAGTCACCACCATGGCAGATTATGAATACAACTGGGAAATGTGCAAATTAAGTGAGAGATGCAAACAAAATAACCCCAAATTACATTCAAAATGTCTTCCGATATTTGATCAATGTTGCATATATTTCCTTTCATCCAGTAACCACTCAGCCCTTGTAGTGTTCAATTACAGCTCAAACCACTCTCAGATCAGCTGCATCCAGCACCATTTTTTTAAGGGCTTATATTCAGACTAACAGCAATCATATATTACAAAGCTGTTTAATAGCATAAAGTTGAGGTTTTTACTTTCAAAAATATGGGCCAAAATCTAGCCCCACCATTTGAGAACTGATCACAGTTTCTTATTTTTGCAATACACAGGCATGAAAATTGGCAAATCAATCCCCTGCCAGTCTGATACAGGGTATGTTTTGTCTGCACAAAAATATAGTTAATATAATAATCCAGTTTCAAGGTGCTTCCCAAAAAAATGTATCCATAGTTTTATTAGGTGTCATGTTGCACTTTCAAACAATATATGCAACTGCCTGCCAGCCTTGCCACTGCGTAAGTAAAAGCAAAACTTCACCTTGTTCTAGTACTTGCTTTATAGTGCTACACAGGGAAAAATGATTATTCTTATAAAACATGGATCAAACTGGAAATTTCACTTGCAGTTCAAAGATTCTAATAATGACCTTTTTTGTGGGAGGAAGATTGCTCTTGCTATTCTTATTTCCTTGAAATGGAAGATGCTATACAGTTGACTGAAGCTAATGAACATGCAAACATCTCCAAGACCACTATGTTTCAGAAACATTGACTATGGTTTGTCTGTGGAAAGTGTGGCAACTTAAGATTTGAATTCATGCCATCCTCCTAAGTTGATCAGCCTTTGCTCATGCATTGTTTGCCAGAAGCCCCCAACCAGATTTTGCACTGAATGGTCTGTTTCCATGTTTTCTACCACTTTTTGCCCCCTTTATCCTCCCCATTTGTGTTGGATGGAATGTGTGGAATGGAGGCTGCACCTGGGAGCTTGAAAAAGGTGAGAACACAGGGCACCGTGCACAGAATTGTGACGATGACAGTCTCAGGATCACAATGGCACAGGACATCCTTCTCACATGACTGCAGACTATCATGATACACAAGGAATAATGATCATACATGTTTGGTACAGCTTTTCCAGAAACACTAGGTGGTGGAGCCCGGGCAGAATCACTGCAGGCAGAACCCTGGCAGAAAAAGGAAGAGGGCACCATGCATCTTCTAACTCTCAGCTCCAATGCTGTTGCAGATCCAGTTGTTCCATCAGCAATTCAGGCCCCGACAGACAGCAAACTACCCAGAATCCATGTTCATCATGGCCAATGCCTGTCTTCTCTCCATTTCATTTTGGATCCAATCCTAATTCCCACTGCACCCCAGTCTGATTCCACCAAAGGGTACTACAACAAAACCTTTTCACAGTGCCCTGTAGCATGCCAGATACCCCAGCTTGTAGACTGTACACCTACAAAGGCTGCATTCCTAACCCTGCTTGCCTGGGAGTAAGCCCCCTTGAATTCAATAGCTTTATTTCCAAACAGACGTGCTTAGGATTGCAGCCTAGACTATTAAGCTACTCCATGTACAATTTAAATGTTTTTGTCACTGTCTCGCAGTACATTCCAGCTGATTGCTGAAAAAGGGATTAGCACTTCCTCCCTACCCCCAATTTCTATTGGAAACACTACATCTAAGAAAACATGCTAAAGAGCTGGTGTTTTTTCAACTACTGAAGCATATTGTATCCCAACTTCATATTTATGTCAGCTTCTGCTACCATTTCCTTAGCACTGCAGTATCTTGAAATGTTTTCAAAGCACATAATACACCTGACATCATAAACATAGTGCAAAATATCAAAAGGTTTATCTTGGGCATTGTTATTCTTATGACAGCTGTAGCACAAAGAGTCCATGGCTAAACACAATTCGCTGGTGTTATTTCTTCTCTCCCCCTCGCTTGCTCGCTTACACACACACACACACACACACACATATTGACCAATCTGGGTTTTTAATGTGACACTAACATTTTTGTGCTTTCTTCCTGGCATGTGGTCAAGTGCATTTAATAACTGCTGCCAACAGTGAAAAAAATAGTTTCAGCTGTAGCAGATATGATACAGGTCCCATACTGCATTGCACAGCCTTCGTTTAGTACTCACAGGGTTAGGACTGCAGATCCTTAAGAGGAGTAGAAGGTGATTTTATCTTAACTGCAGTATGATCGGTTTAAATGCAATTCATAGGATTTTGCTTACCTTTATATGCAAACATGAAACAAGTGGTCATTTAGTTTCTATAGATACCATTACAATTTGTGTGGCTGATCATTAAAATCTTGTGAGAAACACATACCTTATGAATTACTCTTCGGAAATGTAGCCCATTTACACACACAAGAAGATTAAAGCTGAAATCCTATGCACACTTACCTAGGAGTGAGCCCCAGTGAACTCACCTGGGATTTGTACTGTATAGGATTTTACTATGTCATGTTTCCTATATTGTGCCCAAAACAACTAACAAAGCTAAATTTGTTTTAGAAACTAGTTTCATTGTAACTGTACTTTACATCATTCATTTCTTTAAAGAGCCTAGATCCTCACTGTTCATAAGAATGCAGGAAGCCGCTGGATTTTGCCATATCACAGGGTGCCCAGCTGTGTGCACATTTACTTGCAAGTACGGCTACAGTCCTTCAGATACTTATTTGGGTGTAAGTATCACTGAATGCAAATTGCATAGGGTTACGCTCCATGTCCCACTGCATTCAGTGGAATGTAGTTCCAAGTAAGACTGAGCCTGATTGCAGCTATAGCATTTTTATGCCCCTTCTGGCAGAATTTCAAACTTGGCATTCCGTGTTGTGCTCTATATGGTCTTTCATATATATTGCTAAATATATAAAATACCTGCTTGTGATAGAATGACTCCATAATACAGCCCAGAAAATAGCATTATGCAGGGCTCCCATACATAGATGTAATTGTAATGTAAAGGAAATAGATTAAGAAATCCTTACACCACCATACAAAAGTCTGTGCCTTGCCTGAAAAGTTATTTTCACTGCTATACATTTACCTTGCTGTAAAGGGTAGATAAGTTTATACAGAAACCACTGCAGTCCTTCTGTCGGCCCTTTTCATTGTAATATTAGCAATATCTATCATTTGCCACACATCGAATATGTATGCATGTGGCTCAAATGCAGAGTAAGGAGAATACAAAATGATGAGAGAGCTTATTTCATGTTGTTATTAGATCAATCCACGTCAGTCAAGACCGTTCACAGAATGACAGGGCCATCAATAAAAGTTCAGCTTTCCACAATATCTCTAGGCTATCCCAGCCACCAAAAACATTTTCAATTAACAAGCCAACAGCAAGCCAACTATACTCTATTTCATTTCAACTTGGCTCACATATCTATTCATACAACTGATCTGACCTTACCATTAAAATGATTGACAAGAATTCAAAATCCCAGTGCCTGAAGCATTCCATACAGTACTCAGAGAACACAAGAAACTAACGGAAAAAATCAAACAGGTTGCTAACTGTGTGTGTGGTGTTTTCCTTGGCTGTTTTGCCCCTCATTGTAGAAAGTACTGCCAAGCCTACCAAACTTGCTAATCATTATAACCCATTGCTAATATTTAAACTCAGAAAGCTCACCAACTTAGTTATCCTAAGTGAAAACTAGAAATAACAATGCAAGCATTATTCAAAAAATTCAGAATCAAAAGATTCAATACTCTTCTTATAATCCACAAGCAATCAAAATTAGTCAAGCAGATATGTCAGAGTTTCTTAAATATGCAAAATAATGAACACCACATATTCCTATATATATGCACAAAGAGAGAGATGCACACACAATCTGCAACAATAATGAATTGTCCATACCTTGATCGTCTTGGATGACTGGCATTTGACGTGATGGGACACTGTTGCAGTTTGGTTCATGTTTCAGCACCCAGGATAGCGCACAATTCCACAATGAGTTATGGAGCAAATGGCTAGAAATCCGTCCTTCTTGCTCAGACTTCTGCTGTTGCTCTCTCTCTTTCTTTCTCTCTCTCTCTCTCCCCTCCTACGAGTGCTTATGGCTCTAGAGGCTGGGATGCTGTCAGATTTGTACAAGTCTGAATCTCAGCCTTAAACTCGAGTATTCATTTGATTCATCGTTCTTCAGGTTTCTGAAGCCTCTGCACACAGAGAGCTCAAATGCTGCTTCCATTCACTTGCACTGCACCTCTCCAGCACTGAGAATGTGACAGCTCCTCAGCGCAGCCAATGATCTCGACTCACCAATCCTTTGAAAAGAACAGAATACCAGCAAACTGCATCAGTATTTACTGCAGCCCAACACACTCTCTCCTTCCTTGAAATTAATCTAACTCAGGGGGTAATTACAGATTAGCCTTCAAATCCTAACTGCACAAACACAACGCACCACAGACACATACATACACACAATTTCAGTGTTATCAATTAATTTCAGTTTCCTGAGGTAGTGCTTGGAAAAGTAGCTGAAATATATGCAGACAATGAGACATCCCATCCAGATGCTTGCATCAAAACTCACTCCTAATTTCTCTTTTGGAAAATCTGAAGGGAACCACCTGTTCTTTAGTCACACCATACACATTCCTGTGTTGAAATGGCCCCATCCCTTGGCATTAGGTTAGTACCTGGACTGTATTTTACTACAGAGTTCTCATGTTAAAACAGGATGCTGATATTATACCTTTGATCCTTTTCAAGTAGGTATAAGGGTTACACTATGCAGAATCAGATCAAATCCCTGCAGTAGTTCCCCACTTCTCCATTTCTCTTACAAGGGCTACAACAACTTGACTGACTTTCTTGTGGTCATTTTCTACAGTTCCTATGGTGCACAGAAATGCACCAAAAATGAGGCAGCTGTATTTGTAGACATGACAATCAATGCCACATATGCTGAGATGTAAGTGTGAACATGACAAACAGAGACAAAGGGAGAGGGACAGCATAGTTGACATTGTTGACATTGTTTCTCTTGTAATGCTCTTCACTGAGCTAAATCAAGTCAAATATCTTGATTTGCAACTTCATGGAAATCAGGTAAACCAGCACATTCCTGCTTTATACACTGAGGTTGCTTTCATTTGATGCATTTATTTTCTTGATATCACATGCTTAGCTCATCACAATGGGTGATATGAAATATGAGTCATATTCAGAGCAGACTCTGCTTTGAATATGACTTAGTCAGATTATCACCCAACATCTATAAGGATGATCTTGAATATTAATGTTTTCTATTATGCATACAGTCATCCATATCTATACATGAGACATTCAATGAATGGGAATGTTGATGTAAATATTTTATCCATGCTAATCATCAGGTGAAAAAGTAGGAATAAATAAGAAATTCTGTTGCCCATTTAGTAAAATTGAATGTTATTACCCTTTTCTGTCATGAGCAAAAGAAATGTGGCAGAACAGCCTCAGCTTTGTTTATATACAGGGTGGCCATGCTTTTAAAGCTCAGAGGTCTCCCGTGCCTTGGGAGGTTGATGATGTCACTGCATTCCACACTAATAGCTCTAAGTGGCAAGACCTATCATAGCCTCACAACTTAACAGAAATCAGCTTTTTGTAAACTGCTTTGAGGCTTTGTTGCACTCAAGTGGTAAAGAAACCTCGTGAAAAAATTTTTTTAAAGAAATTTAAAGAAATCAATGATCTGTTAATGGATTCTGATATATCCTGGTCATGATTCAATTCCACCCATAACATGAACTGTATATTTTGGAGCAGATTCCATTTGTACAGAATTTGGCTGCCTTTCTCCCTGGCAAAGTGACATAATTCACTTTGGTAACATGTCACTCACTACTGCCATTTGTAATACCAGCACTAAACATGGCAGATATGTCAAAGCAGAATGGACCATTGTGTGTGTAAATGTGTGTGCTTGTATGCGCAGCTAACATTTCCTCTGTGGGTAGCCTATACAAAACAGAAAACCTGAGAAACAAAGCCTACATTTTCCATATCACTTCTATGAGAAATTACATGTCACATCCTATGAGGCTGTGCCTATGCTGGAACCTTAACTAGTAGAGGCTAATAATACTATATAGTGTTTGTTTGTTATTATTGTATGTTTTTGTTATTATTGTATTTTTTGTTATTGTATGTTTTGTTATTATTGTATTATTTTGTGTTTTTGTATTGTAAGCCACCCTGCGATCTTCGGGTAAAGGGCAGTATAGAAAAGTAATAATAATAATAATAATAATAATAATAATAATACAAGCATGCTGATTTCCAGAAAACATGAGTCCAAGCAAGACTGTGTCTAGATTCAAGAGAAATTGATGAAAGAGTTCCCACAGGAAAACCTAGATCTAGGATGAAGATCTGCCTAAAGACACGAGTACTAACAGGAAGAGCAGTCTAGAGCAAAAGTCTGCCCAGTTCCAATGAGTCCATTTGGAAGAGGTTTGACCAGTCCTGAGGATCAATGAGGAAAATTCCAGGCAGGTGGATGAGCAAACAGAGAGATCCAAGGGTGAGCAGACATGGCTGGAGTAAACTGCAGGAAGTTACTCATACGTGTCCTTGCCTTTGCCCCCAAGAAGAGATAATGGCTAAATGCTTTTCCCCTGAACTAGAAAAAACATCATTTCATATTTAACAAACTGTGGTGCACAGTATTTGAAACTAATGAAATTCATTGCTAAGAGTTTGAGGAGGACTAAATATGCACTGAATTTTATGAGACCCAATAAGAACTTTATTGGAGTCTTTATGTCTTGTTTCATGCTTTGGCAAAAACCAATTTTCTGTGCAAATTTCCCCAAAAAGGCACCTAAATTAGACACCTTGAAGCTGTCAAATAAAATCCTTCTTTAGACAACAAGAGATGAGTGGGAGGGGGAGCAGACAAAGACATACAGCGTGATCAATAACTTGCTGGCGTTGTGTTTGGATGGACTTCTACAAAATGTTAATTTATCTGTCCCTAGGAGGCATAAATTTCACTGATTAACCTCTCAGTCTTATTTTATCTGACCTAATTATAATATAAGCCTAACAAGGGGTCTCAAGAATGATAATGACTCTTTAAGTGGATCATTTATCAAGATAAAACATCATAGGGACAACTCCAATCAATAGGATGGGATTCCATAAAACGCTGCCTAAAATTCTCTGCAGGGCTGTTGTGGCGCTCACTCTTTGGATAAATGCCATCCACTTCTAGTCTTTTCTTTCTTTAATGCAACTTTTAATCCTTCGTAGTGCTTGTAATCCTCTTTGGTAACTGGCTGCTTAACTAAATTCAGTTCTTCTTAGCATTGCACCTCGTTTGCTGCCTGCTAATGTGCATATTTGCCGTTGGCTTGTTCCAGAAGGAGGAAGAGGACAGATTGAAAAAAACGTTTCATAGCCTTCAGGGTGCAACTAAATAACAAAGTGGATTCCAAAAATGTACTGGAGAGCATACAAAAGCCATGGACAGCTGCCTAGATTTCACATTACAGTACAGAGGAGGAAATCATAATGATGACTCTCCTCCTCCCAACAGCCCTAACAGCAACATAGGAAGCTGCATATCCTCAGACCATTGGGTCCATTTAGCAGTGGCTCTGCACGCAGGGTTCTCTCCCAGCCCTACCTGGAGATGCAAGGGATTGAACTGGGTTCCTTCTGCATGCAAGGCAGCTGCTCCACCACTGAGCAATGGCCCCTCCCAAACAGAACCTCAATCATTCTGGAAGAAGGGCAGAATTGAAATACAATTAATTAATCGATCAATAAATCATCAAACAAGCTGCTTCCTTTGAAGGCAGAAAAATCTTTAAAGAACTCCCATAAGTCCAGAGGACAGCATCACCAAAACTTACGTTGTTCAAAGCCCTGCAGTTAAAACACATCAACAGCAACTGCAGGACACTAATACCATCATTGCAGCCATCTAATTAGAGAGACTATTCCCTGCAGCACTTGATCGTTATTCAGATCTCTCAGTACCCTGTTGTTAATACTCTAATTCCCAGTATTGTTCCCTTGCCACACATATTTGCCTCAGCCTTACTTCCAAAGCCTTATGTTCTTCCTTACCAGCGCTGCCAAAGTCAAATTTTTCAAATTATGATGCATCTAATGGATGTGATAGCAAAAGAGATGAGCAAACCAATATACTAAAGTTTTGATAGGCAAGGAGCACTCAAGGGACGATCCCAATTGCTATTTTGCTTTCCTTCGACAAAATGCTCTCAGGCAGTATTTTTTCCTTTTATTGCTTCTTATACGCTCTGTGAGCTGGACCATGGACTTACTAAACACTAGCAACTACTGATATCAACTGAGCATATTCTAATTAGAAGGGGTAGCAATAAGCTTTTATGAACAAGTGCAAGGCAGATTTCTGAGTGATTGGTAACTCCATCCAATGGCAAAGAGCAAAACCTCAGAATCTTGACTAGTGTTAGAAATGGAGGGGGGGCAAGTTTTGATCCTACGGGGCGGGGGGCAAAGGAAATGGCATTGTTTCCACTTTACATTCCTTCAGATCTAGACTCACAGTTCTATTCATGTGAGGGTAAAGTAGGAAATAGGAAGGCCAAATAATCATTTTTTAAAAAAAGTTGAAGTGTGTTAATTAAGAAAAAATTAAAACACTCACAAAGTTCTTAAGGTTGGTTCTGCTCATATCACATCATGGAGTACCTCACAAGAAGTGGCAATGGAAGTGACCATCATCTAGCCTACCCTATTACCAGTGGGGCAGTATACTCCATAACCAAAATACACTGACATGCAAAAAACAGAAGAACATAGTATACTAAGATGACAGCATGCCACAAGAGAAGAGCAAAAGGAATGAAGTTTTACATACCATGGATATATGTAAGACAACAAATAAGATTATTCCCAATGGATATGTTAAAGACAGGCTACCACACATACACACACGCTTGGCAGATCACCAGCCAATGTTATACAGAAAGCAGGATAGAAATTGAATAAATAATTTAAAATATAATATTTTATATGTTATTTTGTAAACTGCTTGGCGAATGTCTCAGTGGTAAGTGGTGTGAGTGGGTGTAAGAGAGATTTATAAAAATGACACTTATCTGAGCTCTCCATAACACAACAAAGAGCATGCAGGGACCATTTATTTTGTCTGTCTGTTAAGTTATCCTGCCTTTTATCTATCAAACAAATGACCTTGTGATTTGATGGACTGCTTGTACATGTGACTACAGGGAAACACAGTACTTTTTAAAAGTGTCAGCTCAGTAAAATTTCTTAATTTGTCTTTTACTTGTGGCTCCCAAACCGATGACGACTATTTTTTAAAAAAGCAAACAAACACATAGATAAATGTGATCATACACTAGATTATGTTTGCAAGAAAAGCAAAATAAATTTGAGCCGGTTGCTTAGAACTGGCTTCATGATGTTTAACTTCAACCAATATTGAGGGGAGGGAAATAATGTAGCACTCTGACCCACTAGAAGAATTAAGTGGGGTGGGGGAGAAATAGAAATAGTTTAGATTGTTCCTCACTAAAAGATATACTGTCACCCACACATCTCACTAAGTGTTTGATGCTTTGATCAGAAAATATTCATGGCACTCGGTACAATTCTAAGGTTTTCTCACATTATGCATTTCCACATTAAGCTTTTTAGTAACTGTGTTTCATAAACAGTAGGGCATCATGAAGCTACGCCATTATCTAAGCACTTGAGGTTATTTTAATTTCAGCAAACCCTTATTTACACCAATCACCTCTAGTTAGATTCTTCTTTATAGCTCTATTCAGGTGTTATAATTCCCCAGGTGAGTAGCACTGAGGGGGGAGAGCAGGGGTGAATGCCTAAAACTCCACCCTGGTCCCACTGTCCTCCACAAGTTGATTGTCTGAAGTGGGAGGAGCCGCTGGTATTTATGGAGACTATCAGCATGGTTCTGAATGCCCTTCTGACAGCACAGGAGACACTCTGCTTCAGAGGTTCATTCTCCAACTCCAATGGAGATGGGATACAGCTTAGTACACACATCTGTGCTCCTACACATATGGTGGTACTCATGTGGGGGATTGCAGCACCTGAACAAATCTAACTTCTGCATGCTTTGTGTCATACAGCACATTGCTGGCCTCTTCAACCCATTGCAACAGAACATTCATAGTGGAAAAGAATCCAAAACAATGAACCAAATTTCATGTAAGAGATGAGCTGCTACCAATATTTAAGGCACTCCTACATTTCCAGGCTATCGCGAATGGCCAAAATATAAAAATTACAAAAGGGGTCATTCTGTTTATAGCTTTCTATACTTCTTCCAACAGCTAAATTTAACTAATATGGGTGACAATGGGACCAACACATTATTAAGTAGCATGGCAGCATTCCTTATCCACCATAAAATGAATGGAAAAAACAGGTGGGGCAGAAAGAGAGAAATAATGTGTAGAAATTTTTGGTCATTTCTCCTCTCCTCCTTCTGGATTTCCACGTGTTCCTTACATGGTAAGTGGGGGGGGGGGATGCTGAGCAAAACAATGCAACTTTCCAAAAGCTCTCAGGGTGTGATGCTGGCCTTTTCCATAACCCTTTCCTTGGGCCTCAGGTTGTTCGCTCCCCTTCCCCTTCAGCCCTGAGAGAACTGCACAAGCTTGTCTTGGAGATGATCATAGAATGTCACATCCATTCCCTACACATAAGGGACCCTGGCGATAGATTCAAGTCAGGTCACTTGCTCCCATTTGCCAACCTCAGCTGCGAGTGTCTGCTGACAGAGGACTACAGTCCTGTGTGCATTGTTCTATATGGCAGAGATTTTCTCTGGCAGTGTGTTTGTATAACCCTCAGCCCATGACAGTTTTGAGTGTCTACTGAGGCAGCAGAGGAACTTTGATGAACTACAAAAATCTAAGATGAAGTTTGCCTTTTTGACAGAAACATTGGGCCCTTGAGAAAAGCAATACCTCTGGACCTTTAAGACATGCACCATTCCACTGTCAGTTAGAGAAGGGCTCAACTAGCACAGAAGACATCTCTCCAACCTTTCTGAACAAAATTGCTCAAGACAGCATTAAGGACTGTTAAGAGGGAAACAGGATCCAAAAAAGGAAGATTTTGTATAAAGAGTGGGGTAGATAATTTGGGGGGGGGATCAGGCATGGAGAACTTGTGGTGCTCTAGCTGTGGTTAGACTCCACTTTCCATCAGCCCCATCAATGTGGACAATGTTCAGGAATGATAGAAGTTGTCATTGAGCAACATCTGGAGGACCACAGGTCTCCCATCCCTCCTTTAAACATTATCAGCAACCACAATGGCAGAGAGTGCAGCACAAACAGACCTCCTATATCCAGGTTCATATTAACATACAAATGCTGCCTAATTAAAAACAAACACTGGGTTATGTCCAGAGAATCTCCAGCTCTTCGCAAGGGTACTTCCCCATTGCCACCTTCACGCTTCAGCCCCCATCACCCTCAAAGCCTGAATAAAACTAACTCTTGAAGGTGCTCTCCAGAATGTCATGGAATGGGACATGGGAGGCTGCAACAGGAGAAGAGAATCAACAGAAATGGAAAGTGTGTTAGATAACTTGGGATCAAACATATTAACTAAAACTAGGGTTAATTTATTTTAGATCTTTTGTTGAGGGCTGCATGTAGAGGCCCATCATAGTACCAACCCAACTCATTATGCTGCCCCAATTTTCCAGTAACTATTCCAGCAAATGGTTTTAAATTTGGAAAGGCAGCATACAAATAACATGACTGACTGATTGATGGGATTTCCAGCAGCTAGAAATCCCAAATGTGAAGAGTGCTATTGCGTTCACGTCCTGCTTGTGGATTTCCTAAAGGCACCTGGCTGGTCACTGTGTGAACAGAATGTCAAGCCAGATGGGCCTATGCATGGCCTGATGCAACAGACTTCTTCTTATGTTGTTATGTGACACAGTCACATCCAGGATACGCTACAATGTTTTGTTAAGGGAGTATAACTTGTTAGTTGAATTATCCAATTTAGCTAATGGAGGGGGGGATCCCCTTTTCTTCCTAAGAAACGCATACAAACAAAATCCAGAAAACCTTTTGCAAAGCTGCAAAGCTGTTAGGAAGCCCACAAGCTAGATGGAACAGGAGTAAATGTCCTGAAGCTGGAAATATTGCTCAACTCCAATTCAAATGGTCTCCACCAGTGGTCCTAAAAATAAAAACAAATGTGAAACCTGCTAATGGATGCTGGTCATACAACCAGGTTTCTTTCTTTCTCTTCTGCTTTTCGTGAAACAGATATTTACAGTCAGTTCTGGAGAAATGTTCCCTGGGTCTGCCATTGTAATAAAACAGTTTATCTGGGAGTTTTCCACAACCACTTTGACTTTACAATACAATTTTTTCAATATTTGCTGGTGGGTTGTATTTTTTATTTCAGGTCAACACCTTCTGATATATGTTCGGTGTTGTACAAACAGGGAGTGGGGAATGACAGATATTTATAGTTAGCATGGGAAGAGGGTATTCCCTTGCAATATATATAGAAAACATATAAGCTATATTTGGGATCCAGACACAAACACACCACCTCAGCCTTATATTCCAAATTTACTGTTTATGTTGCTGGGAAATGAAAGTCAATCTGATGGGAAAAGCCTGGGTGGCAGGTGGGGGAAGGATTATAAAATCTCACTACTTGACAAGTAAATATAATTGTTTGTCCTTCCACAGACCTGTTTTCTTCACTGGTTTTAAATTGGTGGATTGGGGACTCATAAATAGGCAGTGTCCCAAATTTAGGTGAGTCAAAGCAGTAGATTCAATGGCATTTTCATTTCTTTCGATTTTGTTTGAAGGAGTGGGGTAGGCACACAGACCCAAAACAACGGAAGACAGAACTAGTTTACTTTTCATACTTGTATAGAAAGGGGAATTTTGCCTGGTCCATCTTGTCATGTAGGATTGGAAAGATGCAGCCTTCTACACAAATGCATCTTGTCTCCCTACAGAGAAAAACAGAAAGATGACCATATGGCAAAACATTACAAACATGCCCTTGGATTGCTGTTGATGTCATCAATCAATAAACAACTGATTTGGGAGTGAGTTCCAGTTAAGGATGGGGCAGAAATTTGATTTTGTTTGCATTTTATTGGAAATTTACCTAATTCACACTTTCCACACCAATACACAAACCAAAACATAGCTATCCTTTGAAATTCACACATCTTCACACTTTGTGCTACAGCCAAAGCGTGCAAAAATTCACATGTTAGGGGGAAATATGTATTAAAACGAATATATTTATGTGGGAGGGGAATACAAAAGTGCAAAATATTAGGGGAAAACTGCAAAAATGCTTATATTAGTTAAAACTGCATTAAAAATTGTGTTTACTGGGAGAAATTTGCACTAAGATGCTAATGAATTTCATGAGGAGCTTTTTAAAAAATGCTGAGGAAATATAGAGATCTGAAGATTGGAAAATAGGGAAAGCCAAATCTAGTCCCAGAAAACTCAGTGTCACTAACTTCTGAATGCAATATACATTGTACTGGACATGTATCTTGGTGACTCCAAAAAAAAAAAGACTGCAGCTTGTTGACAGACAAAACAGTAGACAGAATGTGAAAAAGAAACCTGCAGGATTTGTCACCTGCAGCAACCCTCAGTGCTAACTGAAGTTTTCTTTTGGCAGAAATATAATTTTAATTGGATTAGACATTATAGGCATATATAACAAGGCAAGCTGAAGAGCACTGAGACACAACAGAAAGGTACAATTCAGGAAGTGGCTTGTAATTCCCTTGGGTCTGTTGGAAGAAAGTGGATTTACATTTCAGGACATTCAAGTTAAGGTGCTATGAATTGGCAGCCATAGACTGTAGACAATCAACTGAGCTCATTGTCAGTTCAGTAGGAAAAAGATGAATGAGAAGATATGAAAAAGAGAAATGTGCTTAGAAAACTAGCAAAAGAAAAGGTAGTAATAATGGTCAACAGGGTCTAAAATGTTGCAAAAATAGAAAGCTGAACTGCACCACACTTGAGTATGAGAATATTAATATTTCCTCTTTAACTTGGACTGTCAAAAGCATTGCAATGGAATTGGATATCAGTTTTAAAAGATCTAAGTAGGAACTAGGAGGAACCTCACATGACACAGGAAATAACACTGACATAATTAACTCTTCATCTGTAAAATGGATGAAATATGGTATTACTACCTTGCAAGTCAATAAGGTTTATCACACCAATGTATGAATTAGAAGAGCCCTCCTGGATCCAGTACAGTGGTACCTCGGGTTAAGTACTTAATTCGTTCCGGAGGTCCATTCTTAACCTGAAACTGTTCTTAACCTGAAGCACCACTTTAGCTAATGGGGCCTCCCGCTGCCGCCGCACTGCCAGAGCACGATTTCTGTTCTCATCCTGAAGCAAATTTCTTAACCCAAGCTACTATTTCTGGGTTAGCTGAGTCTGTAACCTGAAGCGTATGTAACCTGAAGCATATGTAACCTGAGGTAGCACTGTACCATGTTTCCTACAGTGATCAGCCAGATGCCTTCAGGTGCCTCACAAGAAAAGGAAGAGTGAAATCAGTTTTTCCTGTTTTCTGCCCCCCCCTGCCCCTCCCCCCTACAAAATGCTGTCTCTGAGTCTGGATGTAACTTATTGTAATCATAATTCATTGCCACTGGTGGTTTTATCCTCCATGAATTTGTGCAAGCCTAACCATACGTCCTACTGAATTCAATGGGGCTTGCTCCCAGGTAAATTGAGTTAGGAATGCAGCCTAATAGTGGCATCACCAGGAATAGACAATGTAGTGGAACAGTGACACACACCAAGGGTATCATAACAGCAGTGCCATCACTGCTTATTGTGATGGTGCAGAATAAGGGCTATGTGATGCTGAGGTTGTGATAGTAATGTGGACACACAGGCAAGAGCACTGGATTGCCTCTACCAGTGTCCCCCACCCATTCCTGACCACACCACCATTCTTCCCTGTCCCTGCACAGTGTTGATAAGTGGCGCAATGCCGCTGCTGGGAAGGTGGTGCCGTGGTACTGCCCTACCATATTGGCTGCTCCTGGGCATTATCTCTGTGGAAAAGTACTTCCTTTCATCTGTTCTGAATCTTTACATAATTCATATTTAATAGATTATACCAAGTTCCCAGCATGCATAAATTTATGCACATCTACCACCACCACCCCACTATGCAGCTTTTTCTAAACTAAAAGTCCTCCAAGGACATATTTTTTTCCAGTTACTCCCTGTATAAGTGCAAAGAACACTACAAAAGCACCACACAAATGTAAGCATTACTGTATTGCTATTTTATTTGCTAACATGGGTGGATTTGTAAACATGTGCCTCCTGCAAGCATCTCATCTTGCTAGTACTCTAGCAATATAAACCTATGCAAACACTTGACATCCAAGGAAAGTGTGATTCAACCAAACTTGTGGGTTTATTTACCCCAATGGCTGCAGAGTTTTCACTTACATTAACACTGGCTGTTGCTTCAGATTTGTAGGTTTTGCCAGCCACACACAAATGTACACCAGCCCCCTTAACATATTGGTGTTAGATGGTGCAAAGTTGTCAGTCAACATCAAGGCTGGCTTACCAGTGCCATATTGTTATAGCTCTTCTGCATCCTGGCTACAAACCAGACTTTCATTTCAACAAACATGATTCAGCAAACTAGGTGGCTAAAATACCACTCAAAACAACTGAAGACTGTTTAGGTAGGCTTGCAAAAGCTCTCTGTTTCAGTGACCAAGATAAATTACACCACAGAAGCTCATTTTCTAAGTGTTCAAGCTGTCTTCCTTGCCCTCCTACTAGTATTCAAAAAGCAGAATGAAAAACCTTAAGTCAAAGCCACAGCAAACACTTCCCCACCCCAAATTGAAACCATCTCTAGCTTTAAAACCCAAATGCCCAATTAAATGCAAGTGGAATGTAATTATTAGCATTCCTAAAGCAAAATAAAACCAAAACAACAAGAATATGTTAATTCAGCAACCTTAACGAAGAATCTCTATGGAAGTTCGTGGGAAGAAAAAATCCATTGTCTGTCAAAATATGGTTATACACTGAAACAATAAATGTCAGTTAAACCACAATTCATGTGAATAGCAATTTCCAACACAGTTCTTTGGCATTTTAACACACGATAGTTGGGGCTGTTTAACTGTTCAGATAGCCATATGAGTGTTGTCAACTGAACTTTCAATGAAAAACAAAGTTTTATTTCATACAGTCAAGCTGGTCATCCTAACCTGGCTGTAATGAGACATTACGGAATTCAACAGACTTTTTTTTACTCCTAGCATATCTTGGTTCCACAGTGAACCTGAAAAGCACCTACAGTTTGTGCCACTTCAAAATCAAAAAGCAAATTGATCAAGTATTACTTTTAATTCAGAGCATTCTGCTGGCTACGTAAAGAATGATAACCAATTGTGTATAAAGGACTTCCATGAGCAGAACATGACTCCCCCTTTCTCTCCTGACCCTGGAACAGCAAACAGGTACAATACCATAGTAAAGTTCTGGCCATTTTCAACCAGTATTTGGACTCCTCGGCAGCATCCTACCACTATCAGTAACAGCTTCCAGAACTATATATATGTGTGCAATTTGAGACTTTTGCAGAACTATATACTCAGTTTGCAGAATCAGCTGAAGAGCGGCTAATGTCAATAAAAAAGTACTTAACCACAGAAGAAAAATCCAGAACGACATGCTTTCACCACCAGCAGTCAATTTATGCTCTGAGCCTAAAAGCGCCAAGCTGAAAGAGGCATGAAATCTACTTTGCATGTATTTCCTTTGAACATTATTAACGCTGAATATATATGTCTTCCAAATCCATATCCTGTGGACTTCATCCCTACCTAACCCCACCTTGGCCCAACGTCATTTTTCCAAATTAGAGTTGAAATGCATACAAGTTTGCCTTGAGGTTGTGAATACTACTTTGACAGTGTGCTTACATGCGAGTCCTTTTGAGTTAAATTAGGCTTACCCACAGAAAAAAATAATGCATAGGAAATGTCTAACTAAAACTGAAAAATGCATTCAGTTCATTTGGCAACTTCCTTTTTATTTTATTGAATAGTGTGATAATGATCAGGTGGCACACAGGGTTGGTTCACAGATGCATGTTCTATTGCTTGATGGCTTCATCATCAAATAGAGCCATCACACATCAAACAGTGTCCCCCATCATATATTTGAGCAGCTAAGTATAGAATCTTACATTTGTCCCTGCTGAAATTCATTTTGTTCTGGCCCAGTTCTCTGTTCTGTTAAGGCCATCTTGAATTCCAGTTCTGCAATAGCTACTCTTTCCAGTTTAGTGTCATCTACAATTTTTATGAACATCCCCTCAATTCCTTCATCCACATCATTTATAAAGTCGTTGAACAACAATGGGTCCTGGACAGAACTCAGCAGCACCTCACTTGTCGCTTTTTCCAGTTACTTCTGGGAATATTCCCTGCCTGAAACCGGGGAAAGTCACTGCCAGCTGATATAGATAATACTGAATTTGGTGGACCAATGATCTGACTTGATACAAGACCACTTCCTCTGCTCCTAAAAGTAGCATTTTAAAAAAATGTTAATAATATTTTCTGTTTCCCAAAATTTCATCAAAATTGGTCAAAATAAGTGGATGTCAGCCCAGCCTTCTTGGCTCCTACCCTTCTATTAAGTACAGAAAGGAAGTGCACATTAAAGGAAATACCTAAATCAAACAAATTCCCCTCAAACAACCTCAGAAGTTGAGAAATCTCCCTGACTAGACTGTAGCTGTGTCTGGGAGCTTTTTTAGCTCAAAAGCAAGCTAAATGTTTTTCACATTAATCAATCAATTATAAAATGGCTATTTCTCATGCCAATATTGGCATATAGTCTGTGTCTTGGAGGTCAGAGTTTTTACAGACGTGTCTATATGCTGGTGGTTCCATTCAGAGCAAGCTGGCTCATTTCTAGCCATGTGCTCAGCAGATGGGCTGCACTTTGCTAAGCGTATTTGACACACAGCATTACAGAACTTGCTGCATGAGGAAAAACTATCTGCAGTGCCCAGAGAAGAGAGCCCAGCTTCTATAAACAGTGACCATCCTGCATTCTCATAGGATGGCAAATTTTAGATACATTACTCTGTAAGTATAATGACTTTAGAGAAAATCCTTCCATCCAAGCTGTGTTCCTGTCACACTTCAATCGTGCTGCTCCCTATCAGTTACGGTATGCATATCTTTCAAGGCCCCTGTTATTTATGAAAGTGTCAACAGAAAAGTGTGGGGATAGGGCTTTATATGTGTAATTTCCCCGTTGGTGGAGGCTGATGGTGGTGGCCCAGAACAGTGCTCTGGCTGCTGCTGAATAATTCTGAATTGTTACATTGCAATTCTGTATGTTCTGTAACTCAGACATAAGGTCCACTGAGTTCAATAAGACTTTGCTTCAGAGCTATGGCTGCAATGTGTATAGCAGAGCTTTCCGAACTTTTCAAGTTGGTGACACAGTTTTTGGACATGCATCATTTTGCAACACAGTAATTCAGTTTTGCATAATTTCATGACACAGTAATTCAGTTTTACTAGAAAACCGGAGGTTAAACTAACCCTTTCCAACCCCACTTCAGCCAACACACCAACGTGTCATGACACACAGTTTGGAAAGCTCTGGTGCATAGGATTGTACCCTCCAGGGTGCTTTTTTCTTTCTCTCAATGCCATGAATTGTTTTTTCCTTAATGCCTTCACCCACCATAGCTGTCAACGTTTCCCATTTTTAAAGGGAAATTCCCTTATTCCAAATAGGATTCCTCGCAAGAAAAGGGAAAAGTTGACAGCTATGTCACCCACCCCAACAATATACAATATTAAATTTATGTATCTACTACAGATTTTCCTTAATTTCCTTAACTTAAGTTTAGGAATTTTTACAATCAGCCAAGTGTAAGAAATTGTACAAATGATTTATTTATTTTTAAGCACACATTTCATGTATTGCTCCATTGTTGTGTGGATGTGAACCCTGATGGTTTTCCCATACTGTGAAATCAGTCATTAAGTCCAAACTGGAGACAGGGCGGTGTTATACCACTGCAAAATTCCTGAGTTAAAACCATGAGGTGAAGACTGAGTGCAGAAGAAATTGCAACATTATATTATATTATATTATATTATATTAATAATTACATTATAACTATTATTATATTAATTAAATAGATATTAAACCCCATCTTCAGTTGCCTAAGTCAAGCCTACAACAGATACTTTCTTTAAAGTCCCCTTACGATATTGCTTCCAAAAATGAGCTAACCAAAATGGCCACATCCAAAGTTTAGGCTTTGTTTGCTTTTTTAAGGAGCAGGGGGGACCTGGAATACTTTTTCCACCTCTGGGGCTTTCTTTTAATGGCCTTTGCAGAATAGGAAAAATATTTCCGCTTCTGCGGTCCTCAGTAAATAGCTTTCCAGTTAATTGTAGAATTTTTCCAAATAATATTGTTTTGCTCCCTGTTAACTTGGTTTCCAGCTTTACACAATTAATTATGGAAGCATTCAGAGGCCTCCATTTTACACCACTTAGTTAATAAGGAATGAATGTTTAATGGGTGCTCCTTTCAGACTATTTAATTTAATGAGAGAATTTGCAAGAAAAGGAAGTAAGGAGGATCAATTTAGCATGTAGCTACCTGCAACAGAAAAAAAGCAAGACAAGAATGTCAAGGGAAATAGCATATGCATTCATTTATTATTCAAATGCACCACAAGTCCCATATTGAGAGCTTGGGGTGTTGTATAATCACAAGATGTACAATTTATTAGGCCAAACAGGTTTTCCATCTATCAAAAACAGAAGGGAAAACAACTTTAATTTTAATACATTCCATCAGTTAAAACTTGTAAACACTGTGTGTTCTGCAGGGGAATAAATGTAGACTATAGTAGGCCCTGGCTGAGTAAAGCAGAAGCCAAATTAGCTTTCTCTGGGGGTGATATGGGCAATGTAAGCCACATGTGGCACCATTCATCTCAAGGATGCAAGCACATGGAGAGAAGAGAATCATACTACAAATCTGCACTCAATCAGAGAAATGGGATAGTGGTACACTTCTCTTCACAATGTGGGTGAATGCTTGAGTCAAATGGTTCAATGGTTAAGAACTTTGCTTCAGGATGAGAACAGAAATCGTGCAGCGGCAGCGCAGCGGCAGCAGGAGGTCCCATTAGCTAAAGTGGTGCTTCAGGTTAAGAACAGTTTCAGGTTAAGAACTGACCTCCGGAACGAATTAAGTACTTAACCCGAGGTACCAGTGTAAGTCCAGTACTTAACTTCAAAGATAAGTCATATGGATTCAACCTCTGAGATGTTGCTTTCTACCAGATTAAAAGCCACAGGTTTTAAAACCTCTGTCCATGATCCAGAGAAAGGCACAGCACACCCTCCTTCAGAATCACATGGCAGGCTACTTTTCAAAATAATGGTCAGAAGTAGGCTTTGGTGCAGAGTTGTGGTTGTTGTTTTGTTTTTAAAAGCCGTAATTTCTGCTAGATACACATACTGCCTTGATACTGATGTTGGCCCCTGCCTTAAGGCCAATACACACATTACTTTTTAATACCAGTTTTGCATACTACAAATCCATTATGAAGATCAGAAACTGTAATTTTAACTTAATGGTATGCATTTGATCACCTTGTTTCCAGGGCAAAGTTAAACCAAACATTTCTCAACTTACAAAATACATGTACCCCATGTATTTCTGAACATGCACTTGGAAAACTAGCACAAGAAGTACAGTAGCTCATATATCTGGGTAGTCAACTTACAACTTCTTTGTCAATTTTGTGCATCAACAAGGAAATCCCTGTTTAGGGGAGCTTTTAATGTTTGATGCATTACGTTATCTTAATATTTTGCTGGAAGCCACCTGGAGTGGCTGGGGAAGCCCAGTCAGATGGGCGGGGTATAAATAATAATAATAATAATAATAATAATAATAATAATAATAAATTTGCCACCTAACCACTTAAAATGTGGTGCTGAAGGATTGTAAGACATGGGTCTTAAGAGCTCTCTTGATCTAAAGTATGCATGTACCTGCATCTTATTAAGCCCTTCATAATTTACCCTTCTAACTCCCCATTCAATACTTTCTACAATCATTATCCACGTGTACTCTCTCTTCTTGCAATTACTGGGCGGTTTGGGGATTATTGAATTCATGCATTTCATTAAACCAGTAGTGCCAAAGTTGTGCACAAACACCTATAGATATTGCTGACATATTTTGTTAAGGGGCAAGAAAGGACCGAGGAAACATCTTTATACCATTGCAAAACAGCTGAGAAGATTGCCTCTTCACCATAAAGTGGGTGAATTAGTAAGAACAAGGTGTCTGAGGGAGATGGATATATAGGCTGTCCACTGAAAGCAAGGGTAGGAAACCTCTAACTTGGGACCTGAATGTCTGGTGGAATGCAGAGAACAAGTGGGAAACAGCTAGGTATCTCTGTATATTCATTATAGGGAAGCTGTACTGTAGGTGGTGTCACTCGGTACATCAAAGAGGGCATTGGGCAGTCAACTAGAAATCCCCAAGGGGTAGACATGTTGTGAGTGGTAATACTGGGCCCCAGTAATAGTTTAGTTCTGGGGATGTGTTCTCATCCCTTTGATCAAAATGCTCAGGGAGATCTTGAGCTGAGGAATGAAATCAAGGTAGCATCCAAAAGAGGAAATGTTGTAGTCAGTGCTTTTTTTCTGGGGGTACTCAGGGGTATGCATACCGCTAAACATTTTGTGAATCTAAGTTTGGCCTCATTGAGGGGCAGTATTTCAATATGAGTAGGAAAATAAGAGTACCCCTAAACATTTTTTAAGAAAAAAAAGCACTGGTTGTAGTCATGGGTCACTTCAACTATCCTCACATAGACTGGCTACATATGTGTTCCAGTCATGACAAAGATGTAAAATTTCTAGATACTCTAAATGGCTGCACCTGGGAACAGTTGATCATAGGAGGAAGCAGAGGGGAAGCAACCCTGAATCAAGCACCTACTGTGAAATATAAGTGTTGTTGAGCCAATTGGGAGCAGTGACCATAGCACTATTGAACTAAACATACATGTAAACAGCCAATAGCCAAGAAAATCCAGCATGGTCACATTTGACTTTAAAATTACAGGAATGGCAAAAAGGAAGTTGAAAGGCAAAGTCAAAATAGTCAAAATTGCCAGGGAGTTGTTTAAAATCACAATATTAGAAGTTCAGTTGGAGTGTATAGCACAGATCAGGAAAGGTACCACAAGAGTTGAAAGGATGCTGATGTGCTTAACAAGCAGCGTAAAACATGGTATTAGAGGCAAGAATGCTTCCTTCATGCAAATGGAGAGAACACACAGAAGTGCAAGCAGACAGTAAGGTAAAGGTAAAGGTAAAGGTACCCCTGCCCGTACGGGCCAGTCTTGACAGACTCTGGGGTTGTGCGCCCATCTCACTTAAGAGGCCAGGGGCCAGCGCTGTCCGGAGACACTTCCGGGTCACGTGGCCAGCGTGACATCGCTGCTCTGGCGAGCCAGAGCCACACACGGAAACGCCGTTTACCTTCCCGCTGGTAAGCGGTCCCTATTTATCTACTTGCACCCGGAGGTGCTTTCGAACTGCTAGGTTGGCAGGCGCTGGGACCGAGCAGCGGGAGCGCACCCCGCCGCAGGGATTCGAACCGCCGACCTTTCGATCGGCAAGCCCTAGGCGCTGAGGCTTTAACCCACAGCGCCACCTGCGTCCCTACAAGCAGACAGTAAGCAATGCTAAAAACATTAAGACCAACAACCAGTGCTTCTTTTTCAGCTGGAACTCAGTGGAACTCAGTTCCGGCACCTCTCAGGTGGATACCAATGCCATTATAACAGAACAAGGGAGACGTTCATGGTGAGTTCCAGCACCTCTTTTTCTAGAAAAATAGCACTGCCAACAACAGAAAGTTATTTAAATACATTTGTAGCAGGACACATTCTAGGGAGGGTGTATGACCCTTGCATGACAAAGGAGTAAAAAGTGTGCTAATTAGGGGCAAGGAGATTGCCGAGAAGCTGAATGAATTATTTGCATCTGTCTTCACAGTGGAAGGAATAGAGCAGATCCCAGTGCCTGTACTAACTTTTGCAGGAAAAGAGTTTGAGGAATGGAGGCAGATAATGGGCTTTTTTATTTCAAAAAAATGAAAAATCTTTCTGACAGTTGAGGTGGGAAAAGGGTTATGAAATATATGCCTGGATTGTGAAGAAAGCGGATCATAATTACAGTGCAAAAATAATCTAAAGTGAAGTTCTAAATGGGAGACTGCCACAAGATTTTGTGTCAATTGCATAAGCTCTGTCTGGTGTATATTTATTGAAAGAGATCGTGCACAACATGTCAGAAGCAAACCCAGACTGCTCTACAGTACAAGATCCTGCCAATTAATATTTGGAAGCTGTTTTCTTGAGAATAAATCTAGCACAAGTAGAAACAGTGCCTGCAACGTGGCCAGTATCCAAACTAAAGGCGGAAAGATTCTGTCCAGTAAATATTAGTGCTTTTCCATGTCAGAGATACAAAATGTACGCAAGTGCTGCATTCCGTAGCTTACCCTGTGAGGAGAAGGATGAAAGAGAGAGAAGCAGCTTTTCCCTCATCCTTTGGATAGAGACTACTGGAGAGACTGCTGGAGGAATCTGCCCCCGCCAATGGGATGCTGGTGTGGGTGCTATTTTAAAGAGCTACTCTTCTTCCAGGGCTTCTGCTTTGGTGCCATGACATCTGGCCTTCTGATAGGGTTGAATGAGGCAGCTGACACATGTAGGCCAATTTTTTAAAAATGTTTTGCTATGCTCCCCAATTGGTTGAAAAGGTGGGAAGGTCTTTTTTTTTTTTCCTACCCTGCACTGACAGATGGTTGAAGTGGCACTGTATCCTAAGCAGGAATAACTGGAGTTTCTGTGCAGGATGAATGGGAAGGAAAAGGAATGAAAGAACAATGAAGGGTATCCTAATGTATTGGAGGGGTAAAGGGAGGCTTACCTAAAGAAGGGCTCTCTCTTTTTGTAAACTGCATTGAGGGTTTATTACAACCACGTGCTATATAAATATTGTGAAAGAAATAATGAGAAGGGCACAACTCTTTTGTGCTCTTCTTGAGAGAAGCATGGAAATGAATGAACTTTAGCACTTTGATGTCCTCATTGGCCCCAATGCTCTGGACCAGTGGCTGCAATAGGTGGTGCCCTCCAGATGTTTTGAGATGTGATTTCCATCAGCCCCAATCAGCCTGATCAGTAGTCAGGGGTCAGGGGAGTTGTAGTCAAACACCTGGAGAGCATCACATTGGCTACCTCTGCTGTGGACTGCCCTAGTGGCTTTTTTCTCATACAATTAAGTGGGGGGGGGGGCAAAGAGTACTGACTAGTGTGATCCTTGGAACCAGAGTAGAGTCACCCATCCAAGGTGAGTGAGGCAAGTGGTGGGTTTTCTGTATGCTGGTGGCTCCTAGCCCTACAAAACCAATCAGTACCAGGGCTTGTGACTCTGAATTTATTTAAGGTCAGGTATATCTCGCCTACCCACTCTGCTTTGGTGAAGACACCTAGAGCAGCAGGATTCAGTTTGATTTTCTTTCCACATGCATATTGCTATTGTTTACTTGTGCCAGGTATAAGTAACCTTGTTTTATGTGCTTGTTACTTTCTGTCACAATGAAAGCAGAGGAGCCTCCCTGACCCCATCTGGCTGTCTCAGGGTGGGATTAACTCTTGAGCCAAGTTTGGGGTCAACTGCAAAAATAAAATTAAAAAACAGAGGAGTACTGAACACCTCATGAACACAGAAAAATGACCCAGGATTTAGGAAATGACCATGTTGAGTTTATTAGTAACAAATATTCTAAGACATTGGCAACAGCAAAGCTCTTATCCATTGCTATTAATCACTTTGTTAATGCTAAGAAATCCAACATTATCGATTGTTGGAATTCATCATGATAAGTACGTGGTTATGTGCATGTTTTTTCCTGCTTACTTTGCCCAACACATCCTGTGCATGTCACATTGAGTTGTGTCAATAGTATAGCAAAATGAATGGTTTGGCTAGGCTTAGGCAATACATCTGCCAACTTCTTGCAAGAAGAGATTGGCTGCAAATACACCAATTCTTAGGGCGCAAGTCACCTAACAACCTGTACCTAACAATCTGTGCAAGGATTTGAAAAATGAAGCTTTCTTCTCCTCTCCTCTCCCTGCACCCCCTGAAATTGGCTCAGGGAGGTTTGGAAACCCCCCCCCCCAAAAAAAAAAAAAAAAACAGCACATGTGGAGAGGAGAAGGGGGTTCCAATTGTCCAATTGTCAAGCTGAAATGCACAATTCATAGCACAATGTTGAATTCCACCCTTAAAAGTTTTATTTGCTGACTATAACTTATGATTTATTGTGGGTTTCTTTAATGTTACCCCATCCTGGGGTTATTTTTAATGAAGACCAGGTTAGAAAGCTTCTAAATAACATAGAATAGCTATAATGAGACCCAGCCAATGATAGCTAAATATCTGTAAACTGTGCATTAGGAAAAACCAGTGAGCTGGATGTACTTTAAAGTTTTTTTCAAAGCTTTAGTCAGCATATAAAACGTACTGGACATGCTTTCATCGGTATTTGCATTGGAATTATATGGATAGATGTCTCCACAAGGGATCAAGAGCAATGAGCAGGGTCTTTATGACTGCATGAGTGATGCCAGTGAGGGATTCCCCTGGTGCCTCTTTAAATAGAATGGTCTCTATCCCTTCAACTGCAGCTTTATTATTTACAGTGTGAGCACAGGAAACAGAGAATTGGCAGGAAGCAGAAAAGCCCAAAGAGCACTTTGTAAAACCTGAAGATCACTTTTAGGAAACGCATGCTTTCATACCACTATGCTTTGCTGACTGTATTCAGTCCTAGAGGAATGGGTTTGTTGGCTTGTAAGCTCAATGAACTTACAATTACACACAATATTATTAGTTTAACTGATTGTGGCTCTGCTGCTCTGAATTAATAGAACAATTTGCTTCTTTTTACTATTCTTAACTGTCTCTACTGTAAGGAGTGGCTAACTGGGCAGTCCTAAACATATTTCTTCTGATGTAGTTCTGATGTAAATTTCTTCTCATGCACCTGAAATTTACACCACTCCAAAAACAAAAACAATGGCCCTATTTTGTCACCGGAAAATAATTTGGGATGTTATTTGGCTCAGCACTTACTGTGAGCCCAGGAGGACTTCTGAATTTACCTGTTTATTATTTTTAAGTTATATATGGGATAATTGAAGAAAGACATTTAGAGAACTGCATTTCTTTACAAGTAAAATCCCAGATGATATTTTGAACTACTGATTCAGTAGATATGGTCCCTAGAGGGCTAGGGAATACCTGGCTTCCTTATTAAGTAGTGAGAGAAATGCACTGTGCATACATTAATGCACTTCCCTGCCTGAAAAGTCCAAAACAATGCTAACACAGCTATTTTATTTTATTAGTAATTTATAGTCTGCCTGTCAGTCAAAAAGATTCTTAAAGTAGAGCATAGTTACAAAATTAACGCTATCATTAAAATCAAATTACATGGTCACACTTAAAAGAAGGAAGGAAGGAAATTTTTGAACAAAGAAGTTTATTAATTCCAGTTTCACCTTACAAAGAACATTTATTTTTATTTTTTGAAAAAGCTAGTAATTTTGGTAGTGATGATCCCTGAAGGTGGTACAGGATTTTATTTTATTTATTCTTAAAATTTCTAACTGACCTATCATCATAAAAAAAATCTCAGTATGGGTACCAACAATTTAAAACCCAATAAGACAAGACAAACACAATCAACAGCTAAAGCTGCCAATGTAGCTCATATATGGGATGGCCCTACAATGTCAAATGTCTGGCAGAAAAGGTAGATCTTCAGCTGGTGCCAAATGATGGATAATATATGTGCCAGCCTAACCTGGAGGGCTGTTGCAAAGTCACTATGACATGGTTAAGAAGGCACTCTGGTGGGTCACAGTCCCTCTGGCCTCAAAGATGGTGCTACCCCTCTGACATTCCAAGAGTGTATTGCCAGAAGGCTCTCACAAACTGGCTGTGGGGAAGAACAATGTGTCCAAAAGTATGTACAGGTACAAAGAAAATACACAGGTGTGCTAAAGCTGTGCTTGCTTGATGCATAAATAATACAGAAAACACAAATGCTATTTCTACAGTGCCCCCCCTCCCAAAACTCCAAAATTTGCTAGCCATCACTGCAGTTTCACCGAACTTCAGAATCAAGAGAGAAGCAGGCAGAAAGGCAGAATCAATCAACTCTGATTGGGTGAAATACACAAGGCTTCTCTTCCTTTTCAGAGCAGGAAGTTGTCATCCATGAAATTGACAAGGCTTTCCCCTTGACCTTGTCAGAACTTTTGCCAAAGGCCAGAAAGATGAAAGGAATAATGATGAAATGTGTTGGCAAGTAATGCAGGAAGGCTGTCATGAATCACACTGTGATGGATTGCATCAAATCACAAGGAAATATGGCCCAAAATGTCACGGTAGGTGTGGGGAGTGTCTTCTTCTGCATTACTTGCTGTGGCGATTGATGCTGTGGCAATTAAAGGAGGAACAACGTAACTTCCAAATGGCAGAATGTATGCATTAACTGGAGTAGGGGAAAGCTTCCCAAGCAATCATGAAAGCATTTGGATATGTGTATGTGATTTTGGCGTACATGTTTAATAAGCGAGCTGTTAATAATTGGCTTTCTACCAATTTAGAAAGTAAAACTTCTGGGACAGAAGTTAGGCTGATAAAGTGTAGGCAAAGAAGTCACTAATTTCCTGGATCCCCTCTGGATCCCTGTTTTAAAAATTGATGTTAGATTGGTTGCTTCCCGTTCCTCTGGTAAGGATGCTGGTTTTTAATGCCAAATTGCATATATTTGTTAAAAGATCAGCAATTTCACATCTGAGTTCTTTAGGAACTCTCAAGTGAATGCTATCCAACCTGAATTATTTGCTAATTTGTATTTTGCCAATTAGTTCTAAAACATCAGTATTCCTCTCCACTTGGCATAGCTGCTCAAGTGCTTTCATGTAAAACTATTGCTCATATGTGGTTATTGCTTCAGCATCTTCCACAGTGAAAACTGATACAAAGAATTTAGCTGTTTTGCAATCTATCCTTCCCTCAGCACTCTTTCCACACTTCTCTTGTCTGAACAAGTCAAGCCAATGCAAAATTTAGACTTCTGTTTTCTAAAGACATTCAAACTTTGTTACATCTATAATTACCTATGAGTAATTACTTGTAATTGCAGAATGTTATCATTCATGCAATTACCACTTTTGCCTGGGTTTTAAATTGATATGAGTCATGCATCTCCCATTTGGAATTTAATTTTCCATGTGCATAGTACTTGCCAAGTAGACTTCAGTCCCAAACAGAGATACATGGGGGTCTAATTTATCTTTAGAGTGACTCCATTAAGTCAATTGCATTTCCTCTCCATATAAATGGAGGTCACTGAATGAAGGCTTCCACAAAAATGTGCAGAAAAGAATAAATGGCCACATATAATCACAGGTATATAAATTTCCATTGGTTCTACAGTGCAAATAAAAGTTGAGAAGAAACCACTGGCCTCTCATCTTTTTTCCATTTGGAAAAGGTTCTCTTCTAACCTCTGGCTAACTGGACACATGGCTAGGATCCAGACTTTGCCTCCCATGAAGCAAAGGAGTCATTCTGTCTATAGCAGGCTTTTTGGTGCAGGGAAGAAATCTGGCTGGAGGAACAAGGAGGGCATGTTTTTTGTATTTTTTTCCTCTTCCTGTACCCCATTTTGTAGTCCCCTAAAATATCTGCTTTGGAGTAAGGATGAGTCAATCTGTCAGTTTCATTTCTTTCAGTTAGCTTTCCCTGCTTTCCGCCCACTCCCTGTTTTCTGTAATATCTTGGCTGATGACGAGTTTTGGAGAACTGAAAAAGTTACCATGATTTTGTGACTTTTTGGTGGTCTTAATCAGGAATAGATGAATTTCAGTTTTTCATTTTTCCAAGTGTAGTTAATTTCCACATCAGTTCGCATTTTAAAACAAGACCTTGTGAAAATTCATCAGCATATCAGGGTAAATCTCTCATAATCCATATACATTTGTGTGTGCAATTTTGCCTGGCATACATGTTTCTTCAAAGCAATTTTCCCTAACAGAATGCATTTTTGTATGTTTTCCCCAAAATATTCATGTGTATACACATTTTACCTTAATATAAACATTGTGTACACAATACTTAGCTGAAGAACTACAATTTAAAGAAATGTGAATTTCAAAAGGTTTCAGTTTGTGTATTGTTGCAGAAAGTGTGAATCAAGTTGATTTACTTTTAAATGTGAACTGAAATTTCTGCCTCATCCCTGCTCTGGAGAGTTGTGGTGATGGGGCTATAGGAGGAAAGAGAAGTGGCAAAAATCACATTCTGTTTTGTGCCATTCACTCACATGAATGTGTTTTGTTGGCATTGGGTAATGGTTAAATGCCTCTGTTGTACGGCTTGGTCTAAACATGTGGTGTGTTTTCATGCTGTTATCATAGCTGCCCCCAAGTATTTTGATCTCCTCTCACAAGGAGAGTACAAAATAACTTCTTAGCATTAAACTGCAACCACTGGTAAATTGTGGGAGTTGCTTTGTAAGTTCCCGTACTGTACCTCAAGAGTGTGCCTATTTTTGTGAACATCCCCCAGTGGAAAATAAAGAGCTTTACTCATCCACCAGGGGACCAGCAACCCAGCAGAGGTATATAGGCAATTCAGCTGCTTTTGGCAGAATACAGTTCGTTGTCACTGTGCCAATGATATTCTCTGCTTGAAAGGAAATAGCAGAGCTACAGTTCTCTAGTTCCATGGGAGACATGTGCCATACCGTGGGAAACACTAAAAGCCCCTTTCCTCCAAAAGAAGTCAGAAGGCTAAAGTTCGGAACAAAGCCATCAGCTGTAATTGGCACAGAGATCATGGAAATCCAGTCATGCTCAGCCTGATTGCTAACTTAGTCTGAATCCAAGGCAATGTGTAAACCAGACCTTATTTAAACATTAGTCTCTTTTCTGACTATCTTGGCAGGGAGTCTCTCTTCCCATGTCTTAGCTTACTCAAGCTATATATTTTTGTGGGAGCAAGAGCGAAATCTGAAAGGAAAAAACATTGTCACTTTCTCTCCAATATGACTCCAGACATGTACAGATTTTCTGTCTATTATTTGAGGGAGTCCTCCTAAACTTTTGAATGTGGATTATGCAGGTGGATGTGTATATGTCATAAGTATGAAACAGCTTTTGGAAATAATGCTTTCTCTACCAGGAATGGATTTAGTCATAAGTATAGTGCAATGCATAAGCCATGTTTAGACATTTGAGTGTACAGGCTGCAGGTCAGACCTTTGCATATTTATTGCAAAGGTCTACAGGGTTTTTCTAAGGCCAAACATACCTATGTTCCCTTGCTCCCTTGGCAAGGAGAGGTATTGGCACCTCCAAAGCAGGAGAAACCATGGACCAGAAAGTTTGCTTTTCATCACCTTTCACGCTCCACCAGTGACTTCCTAGACAACAGCCACCAGCGTAGGGTCAGGGCAGCTCTGCTCTGCTCTGCTCCTTCCCCTCTTCCTCTGTCAGTCTATCTACCTGCCTCCCTCCACCCTTCTGTCTCCTTACTCCCTTCCTTCCTTTTCCCTCCTCCTGCAACTCTCACCCACTCTATCTTCTTCCCTTTGAGCCCTACTGAGCACTCTGCTCACACTTCTCATAGCACTGGGGACAGCCCCTGCAGGGCTGCTAGGACAGCCCATGACAGCAACTGGATTTCTCAAATGAGCAACGAAGAAGCGGCCCAGGGAATGGATAGACTTGGTTCCTAGCCACTCTGAGCCAGTTTTGTGCCCCCTGTGCCTGCACCCTTGGCAAGGGCCAACCTGCATTCACGCCATACATTTAAGGCACTATTATACCACTTTAAGCAGCCATAAAGGTAAAGGTACCCCTGCCCGTACGGGCCAGTTGTGTCCGACTCTAGGGTTGTGCACCCATCTCACTTAAGAGGCCGGGGGCCAGCGCTGTCCGGAGACACTTCCGGGTCACGTGGCCAGCGTAACGAAGCTGCTCTGGCGAGCCAGCACCAGCGCAGCACACGGAAACGCCATTTACCTTCCCGCTATAAAGCGGTACCTATTTATCTACTTGCACTTGGGGGTGCTTTCAAACTGCTAGGTGGGCAGGAGCTGGGACCGAAAGACGGGAGCTCACCCCGCCGCGGGGATTCGAACCGCCAACCATACAATCGGCAAGTCCTAGGCACTGAGGTTTTACCCACAGCGCCACCCACGTCCCTATAAGCAGCCATGGTTTCCCCCAAAGAATCTTGGGATCTGTAGCTTACTAAAGGTGTTGAGAGTTGTTAGGAGGCCCCTTATGCCCCACAGAGAGGTGCAATTCACATATTTTTCTGTGAAGAGGGACTGATGGTTGAACCACTGTGGAAACTGTAGCTCTCTACGGGGAGTAGATGTTTTAAATCCTAGCAGCCAAAGAAAGAACACTTAGTTTTCTCGAAAAGTTTCATGTGCACAAATCATAAAATGCGCAAATATTAATTGAAAAATAGTATTTTTCAATATCAGTTTTGATTTGTATATCATTTTTTCAAAGTAAGAAGCAAAATCCAAGGAGGGAAATTGCTTAATTCTGACACCAGGTGTTTCAGTGGTAGTGTGGCAATTTTGAATGGAAATTGGAATTGTTTGGTGCTTGATGTAAGGTCAAGAATCTCCATGCTGTAATACAGTTGCATGGGAATAAATGGGTTTTTATTGATTTTTTCCCCAGGTTATGCAGGATCACTCTGTGTATCCTATTATAGCCACCCACCCCAAGGAAACAGTGGGATATATGTAAGTTGTAACTACCTTGCCCTGTTGAGTTCAATGAAACAATGCAGTCTAATGCATTCTCAGTCAGTATGTCCATGAGTTACTTCCAGGTAAGTATAAGCCTGCTGCCTTAGCATAACTAACATTCTCTGAATTACCAAATATTATTTGATAATGACTACAGAGTAAAAAGAACGCAGAGTTTGAAGCTACTCTCAATTATTCAAAGCAGGACATCAATGAGCAGGCCATGAGGAGAATTAAGTGCTCTGGTGCCTTAGTTTCACTCTCAGATGTGTTTTAAAACTTTCTTCTCCCACGGTCCAGAACCTTTAAATATCAGCTGAGGGCTCCAAAGTATAATAAAATCCAGTCAAATCAGAAAAAGCACCCATTCACTCCCGCATACACAATTGTTTCCTGGCTTTTAACTCAAATCTCCACAATGAATGCACAGCCTCTAATTTATTTGATGCATTTGTATTGACTATGTAAATTCTCTTATCATTAGCTCATGCCTCAATTGTCAGATAGCACCTATTGAAATAAATAGTCAGAGAGTAGATAGTAGCTATTATGTACAGTAACTAATGGCTGTAGACATAAAATTAAAATACTTATCTCAGGGTCAAGTGCTCTACTTGTACCAAGCATTTGACCTCTAGAGCTAAGGTTCAAATTTTAATCATAGTATCCAAACTTCAGTATTTCATGCTAAGGAGGCTGCATGTCTACTTACATCATGGTCCAGGAATTTCAAGTACTATTGGTACTATCCATCACTCACAGCTTTGTTTCAGCAACATGCTTCCTAAACAAAATAGGTACTTCATATAGTTCAAACTTTTTGGACGAGTGGGCACATTTGGAATTTTTTGGGGGTGCTGTGGGCTCCAGTCATAAAATGGCTGCCATTTGCCATTGGGGCATAGCATATCACAAAATAGCTACCATGGAGCCATGACAAATACTGTAGGAAATGGCTGCCATGGGATATGGCATGACCCAAAATCGCTACTGTTGGAATAGTGTCTTCAATGTAGGAGAGGCTGAACCCGTGTAAACAGCAACTGACTATGAACACATAATTTTGAGGAAATAGTTACTTTTGTGGGTGCCATAGGAAGTATTGGTGGGGTCACTGTTATCTGCAGGCACCACACTGATTACTCTGATTATAGTCGTTTTTATGCATGATGAGAAGGATCACACACCCCTACCTAAACCTATAGACTTCTGGCACGCTAAGTAGAGATGTGAAGTAGTCCAATATTCATCCTTAGGATTATAATCAATTAGTAGCAGCAGCAATAAATAGGCCAGTAATATTATACTACCAAAGTAAGTTATTATGATTGTAGCAGATTGCTGACTAGGGAGGATAGGTTGAGGCTGAGTTATTCTACAAGATTTGAACCAGGGACTTCTCAATCCACACTATACCAGCTAAATGAGCAACTTTTACATATGAAATGTATTTCTGTTCTAAAGAGGAATTAAATGTAAACACTTGTTAAGTAGCCTTCTCTGAGTGACAAATGAGAAGAAACTGACAAACAAACCAGATATCGGATTCCAATGTGTGGTGGCCTGGAGAATATTGATTGACTCTCTCATAGATCAAACTTGCCAATGGTTATTGGGTTAGAGTCACTAGAGATTCTGCCAGCATATCTGACCTCTAATTAAAGAATGAGCTGGTAATAGTGACACTCCATCACAAATATGCCACACTCTGGATGACATGTCAGGTTTGAAGTACAGTACCAAGGGAAGAAAAAGGGAAACAGACACATATTCTCAAAGGCTGATATAGATGTAGTTTTGTGATATCAGTAGTCAGTGCTTTTTTTTCTTAAAAAGAATGTTTAGGGGTACTCTCATTTTCCTACTCATATTGAAATACTGCCCCTCAATGAGGCCAAACTTAGATTCACAAAATGTTTAGGGGTATGCGCCCCCTGCACACACACCCCAGGAAAAAAGCACTATCAGTAGTGAAACATCTGGTAAACTGCTGTTCACTGCATTGCAGTGCTTAACAAAAATAGACTTTTATCCTAGGCTGTGTGCCTCTTTTTTATCCTAATACTTATTGTCTGTTAAATAGTACCAAAAACAAAGTACAAAGATTCCTAGATACGCACAAATTTAATCCATTGTTACATATTCAGTATATAATTTGGAGGGAAGACATTGATACACCTTTCCTAAGATGAGGTAATGGAACAATGTCTGCCTAAGATTGGTGCCTAACCCACACACCTTTAAATTGTTATGTTATTACTCTCTGCATTCAGATTTCACATTTCCAATCCTCAAAACCATGATGTGAAGGATCAAGAAGCCCTGTGCTCACAAGTTCCCTCCTCTTCTCTCTTCTGCACTTCTCCCTGCATGTGTGCAATTTAATATATCACTTACTGGTTTGATCAAACCATAGTTTACTGTTGTGTGTATATTACGATTTGAGCAAGCCCTCCAAACCAAGATTGCAAACCACAGTTTGATCCTGGTCTGCCATCCCATGTTGAGGGCTCACTCAAATAATTGTTTTACAGTTCAAACATAACTTCAAGCACATTGAATGACCATGCCAGGAAGTATGAAGGAAGGAGGCATGGAGAATTAAAAACATGATGTCGGAATGCAGCCACTTGGTGGCATTAATTATTGGTAGTACTGGAGCGAGCACCAAAGAAGCATCATGTTTAAAGCACACTCTTCAGCCTCAATAAAAATCAAACCCATATTTATAATCTACAGGTTTACAAAAATGAGCAAGTGAGATTCAAAGGAGGAAAACTATCCTTTGAATGCAAGGATTCTGTTTTGAACTTTTACAAGAACCTCATGTGGACAGTATGTATCTAAATACATTTAATCAGCTTTAGAACTTGAAACTTAAACACATCAACCTCATAGCTTCCAGGAGATAAGTTCTGCTGAAAAAAAGTTGTTTTCTAGTCATTTATAATGTATAGTTTATAGGGAGGGAAACTGGTTTGCAAAATTTATGACCATGGGGGCAAGGGGTGTTTTTCTGTTTAATGGATATGTTGTGATCTTTAATGTGTCCTACACCTCAGATTTTGCCTTCTGCTGCATGCAGCAATATTCATCCCAAAAATACTCAGAATGCTATTAAAGAAATACAAGAAATCCAGTAGGGAGTCGAGTTAAAACTGCCCCAGCTGTAATTACAGATTGGAAATATCCTAAATCCCTGCTTTGCATAATAGTGCTGGCCATTTCTAGACTGTAGAAGTGCCTGTGAATTTTGATGCAAATAAAGCATTTATGTACACTGAGGCAGAGGTTCTTGTGAAGCAGCCTGCTAGGTACATTTGGGCAATATTATAATGACTGCATAGAATAGAATCTTGATACCTGTGTTGTGTTTGCGTATATGAGCAGGATGATTTAGGGCACAAGCAACCTGTACTTGCCTCATTGCATATATATGAGCTTTGGCTTATGCAGACTAAAAATAATCACCTGCCTTGTACATCTTTGAATAAATCATTCAACCAGAACTACTATTAATGTTACATTTACTTTTGGTTGTTTTGAATGTCAAAGTGAATTTAGGCTACATACAATTTTTATTCAACTGCTTCTACTTAGCTTGATTCATTATCATGGGAGACTTCTGAAAGGATCTCTTCCAGCTTCAGTGGGATAGTGGCAACCACTTTCAATTGAAAAGCAATTCCTATAAAGTACTAGTCATCATTTTTCCCTCTTGATCATTTGTAGCGGCTATCCACGGAGCAGAATTTAATGAATCAGGTCACCACTTCTGGATGTTTCTAGATCTTATCAACATGGTTAAACTCCACTGAGTCCTAAGGAGGCACTCTGTGGTCCAGCTTAGCCATAATAGGTAGACATATTTCCCTGATATAGAGACAAGTCTCTACTGAAAGAGATCAATAGCTTCCCCTTTATATAATCATAGAATTGTAGTTAGAAGGCACTCTGGTCCAATCCCCTGCAATGCAGGAATCTTGCCCGTCTCTGGGTGGGCTTAAACCACCAACCTTCTGGTTAACAGCCAGAAGCACTGACACGTTACAACAACTTTTAAACAAATCATAGTTCTCCTATTAACTGCAGTTTGTTTAAAAGTATCATCACATTCAACCCAGGATCAAATAGTTATTTCAGATTCTGACTTGTTCTCAAACCATAGCTTAAATAAATAACTGTAGGGAACTGTGGTTGTTAAAAGTGAAATGGAAGTTTTCATCAGTCTCATCTGGAAGTAAAACAAAACAATCTGCAAGTTAAGGGGTGGGTGGGGAATCCAGTGTTAAAGTTTGACTTGTATCCTGTAGCAGAATGTTGTCATTGTTAAAATGTGGTCTTTTCTGTTCCTAGGAACAAGGTGAACTAAGTATAGAAATAAAACCTTACATTTCATGCAGTTCACAAAAGCTGTATTTCCCTCCCACAAAACAAAGGAAGCAAAATATTCACAGCCCACTGTTCTCCTTACATATACACAGTGGTACCTCGGGTTACATATGCTTCAGGTTACAGACTCCGCTAACCCAGAAATAGTACCTCGGGTTAAGAACTTTGCTTCAGGATGAGAACAGAAATCGTGCTGCGGTGGCACGGTGGCAGCGGGAGGCCCCATTAGCTAAAGTGGTGCTTCAGGTTAAGAACAGTTTCAGGTTAAGAACAGACCTCCGGAATGAATTAAGTACATAACCAGAGGTACCACTGTACTTCAGTTACAAAGCAGATCACCTGGATTCTGGGGATTGTCCAGTGATCACAAAATAACATTAAGACACATGCTAGATTCCTCCCTGCCACCATCATGTATGTTAAAAACCTCACTTGAGATCAACATTTTTTTATCTGTGCAACCCAGTAATTCTCCTCAAAGTATTTTCTGTAAAAAAAAAAAAAAAAAATGTTTTGCTAGTATCCTAATTACACTGGCTGCCGAGTGAGGCTATAAATGCAGTATTTCACATTGCAGACATGCCGGCTGAACATCCCCTGCATGTTCATCTCAACTAGATCATCTCTTGGGCGACTCACTGAGACTATGCAGGGAAACTGAAAGGCAAGGTAAAGAGGATGGGTGAACTAGGTCACATTTACTAATATAGCACAACAAATCTGCAGCCGGAACCATGGTGCAAGAGACAAACAGCTCATAACAAACTGTAGGTGAGAAATCCATTCCTGTTAGCTCTGCTGCTAAGTCTGCTACCAATTTAAAGCACAAGGGCATGGGAGCTATTGGTTGTTGACATAACTCAGTATTCTCTACAATGACAGACAGTGGATCTCCATTTAGGAGACATTCTCAGCCCTATTCAGATATACTGGGAATTGAAAGAGGTATCTTCTGCATGTAAAGAATGTACTTTCCCACCAACCTATGGTGATTCATTGTTATCAGACAAGAATGTGCTATTAATTAAGACTGTCACCAAGCAAATTTGCATATTTACAAGACAGCAGGAAGAACAAGTAGGTAAGTCATTCATCCATTCACATTTTTTGCTTACCTTACAGGATTGTTCATAAAGGAAACGTAAAAGAATTGGTGTGTTTTAATAATAATAACTTAATTTATATGCGACATTCAGCTATTGGACCCTAAGTAGCTTCCAGAATATGGATAAAAACAGTACAGTATAATCCTAAATGTACAAATGACATTGATTGATTGATTGATTGATTGATTGATTGATTTACTGAATAACCAATATGAAGAAAATCAATAGTACAGAGGCTAAAATGGTGTTCTACTCTTAAAGGGGGGGGGGACCAGCAGCAACTAAACGATATTATACGCTAAAAGCCAATTCAAACAAAACTATCTTCAATTTCTGATGGAAATGATGTACAGAAGGATGGATTTAGATGAGGAAAGCACTTAAAACTCTAAAAGCACTACATAAATGCTAGGTAGCATTTATTTCTCCACTGCTTGAAACATAGAAGAACCTCTTAGGTACATGCATTATGACCCTTCTATCTAATCACAAATTTGGTGTATGCCAGCTCCACCTTTTTGTAATCCCATGCTGTGCCCAGCAAGGAAATTCCCTTAAGTGTCATAGCAGGAGTGCAGGAATCTGCAGCTCTCCAGATGTTTGGGGGCTTCAGCTCACATCAGTCCCAGCCAGCATTGGTGATGGTCATTGATGAGGGGAGCTTTGTTGCCCAACATATGGAAGGCCACATGTTCCCCATCCTTGGTCCTGAGGGATGATAGGCAAGGCCAATGAGAGGCAGGAAATTCTGGCATGTGCTGTGGCTTCACATGATTAATGCAGAGCCATCTTACCTGCATTGTGATCAAATATGGCTAGAGGTGCAACCCAACAAGCTTGAAAATCTAAACCAAGAAGGTACTTTCAACAGTGCTTTTAAGAAATGTTTACATTCAATCTGTACTCTTTTAAGGCAGTTTCACCGTAGCTCCCAAGCTAGAGTTCCCTTGCATAGCAACTTATATTTAGCATTGACTGGACTGACCTAGACTTCCAGCCCCTAGTAAAATAAGCTTCCAATAAGATATGTGGTACATGTCTATATAATCAAAGCTTGACTAACTTGAAGCTCTTCACCTGCTTTATTGATCAAAAGGAGTTTCATTTAATACTGTCTGAAATATAATCAAATTCAGCCGGCAATATACCATGATGGCACTTGCTGACCATTAGACAAATTAAACTGCAATGGCTGATCATTGATCAATACTGAACTTCTTGTTATGGGCTGGTAATCCAAATAATGCAAAGAATTAAAATGCAGTGTTGGCCTGGAAGGTGGTGTGATGTATAAGAAGGGCTAGGAAGAGACCACCAATGCTAAATAGAGACTGAAGAGGAGGAGACCCCCAATACTTTATTAGTTGAGATTATATGCCAGCACAGTCAAAGGATCACCAGAGTCGGCATCATTTGAATGTACAGCTGCTGACTCACTATGAGTCCCCAGTGTGACAATAGTAGCATGAATGTGTAAAATGCTCACAACATGCAGGCTGTCTGTTGATTGGCTAGGAGTTCCAGCTGCTGACATTAGCAACCTGCACTGGTGGTAACTCTTAAAAATGATACAGGCAGCCACATGCCTGCATGGTTGTGAGCATTTCCCATATTAACTGCAGGGTGTGCATATGCAACCAAAATGAATGAACATGCACGCAAAGTCCACAATACTGTTTGAAAACTAGGAATATGTATGTAAAACCATACTTCCCTGCTTATGCTGTACATATGTGCGCACTACATGGTGTTTTATGCACATTTTCTATTCAGCCCATTTTAACTACAACAGATACTAGATCAGATTCAAGGCTTCTTCTGTCCACAGGAGTCTTTTGATCCAGTGGCAAAATCCCACTAGTAGGAAGGAGCAACTCGTGCTGATTTCTCCCTCCCTCTGCAGCTGACACCTCCACATCCCACACTGGGAATATGAAGGGTCCTCCATTCATCCAGGACACTGTGTGAGAGGTAGGGACTGAGAAGAAATTCAATTCAGTTCACAGTTAAAGCCATATTAGCACATTGTTCAAAATTACCACATGGCTGAATTTTACGATGCAGTTCTCCAAAGGAAGAATATATACAAAAATGCATATATAGTGGTACCTTCGGTTGTGGACAGGATCCATTCTGGAGCTCCAGTCAGATCCTGAGGTTTCCGTAACCGGAGGGACCGCTTCTGCGCATGCTTGCACAGCGGTAGAGCGCTTCTGCACATGCTTGCACGGCCAAACCCAGAAAAATACTTCCGGGTTTGCCGCGTTCGCATCCTGAAGGATACACAACTGGGGGTGTGCGTATCCAGAGATACCACTGTATTGGAGAAACTGCATATCAATATGTTAGTGAAGATAGCATACAAAAATGCATTATATTATGAGGAATTGCTTGCAAATAATTGTACATTAGTCAAAGCTGTATGCGTAAATGTGTTTAGCAGGAGAAATTCACACTAAAATGCTCCAGAATTTTCATGAGTATTTTTTTATAAAAAATCACAAATTGCTGGTGAAATGTGGAGAACTGAATTTAAGTTTAGAAAAATGAGAGACTGAAATTGACAGATTATTTCATCCCTAGAAAGAGGTGACAAGGGGATCTGAAGAGGGGGAGAATCAGAATGAAGTCTGGATCCAGCACATATTATATCTGTTGTACTGTCTTGACCATGATTTTCAGGAATAGTTTTCACATGTCAGAAAATTATTCTGCATGCCAATGACTCTGGACATGAGTTTTAACCTTTGAAAGCTGCTCAGCAAGTAGATTTCCTTCATCACATGTAAGTATTTAGGCCACCAACAATGACCACACAATAACTAAAAAGGAGATGAAAAATGGCAAAAACTCACATATCTATTTCTACTGCATCTACAGTGGTACCTCTGGTTAAGAACTTAATTCGTTCCGGAGGTCCGTTCTTAACCTGAGGTACCACTTTAGCTAAAGGGGCATCCTGCTGCTGCCGCGCTGCCGCCGCGCGATTTCTGTTCTCATCCTGAAGTAAAGTTCTTAACCCGAGGTACTACTTCCGGGTTAGCAGAGTCTGTAGCCTGAAGTGTTTATAACCCAAAGCATTTGTAACCCGAGGTACCACTGTAACAGGAAGTAAAGTGATGGGTGTATGTTGACAAATCTACAACTGACATTGGGGAGCAGGAAGCTGTCAACATCCCACTGGAGCTTGAAGAGAATATTTTTACCATGATAAGGAATTAAGGTAAATGGTAATGGGTGGATTAAAAATTGTTTTCATACTAACTTCACTTTGACATTCAAAACAACCGCAAGACAATGTAACATCAATAGCAGTTCTGGTTGGATGATTTATTCAAGGTATACAAGACAGGTGATTATTTTTCATCTACATAAAAAGCCAGAGCTCATATTCACACACATAATAAGACAAATACAGGATGTTGGTGCTCTAAATCATCATGCTCATATACATAAACACAATGCAAGCACTAAAATTCAATTCTGTGCAGTCATTATAACCCAGCCCAAATGTACTTGTCAGGCTCTTTTGCAGCATGAGCCTCTGCCTTGGTATAAACTAATGCTCTGTTTGCATCAAAACCCAAAGGCCCATAGAAGGTTTGAACTATTATGCAAAGCAGGCTTGAGAATATTTCCAATCTGCAATTACAGCCAGGGCACTTTTAGCTCAACTCCCTACTGGGATTCTTGCATAACTTTAATGGCATTCTGAGTATCTTTGGGATGAATATTGCAGAATGCAACAGAAGGCAAAACCTGAGGTGTAAGGCACAATCTATATCACATCATATCCGTTAAAGAGCAGGGTGGGGAAACTAGTCCAGGAAGACATAAATTTTGCAAGCTGAATTTCCCACCCTGTAATTCGGCGTTCTGCAGTATAGTTGATCAATGTTCTCTGCTGAGCTGATCAGTCCAACAGGAGAGTGCAGGGACAAAACAACTCCTGAGTGTTTGGCACACCATTTCTAGATGCTTTCTTGTGTTAGCATAGTGTTGCTTTGATGAGGCCTGTACAACATATGGCCTACAAAATGCAACATGTGGTCCATCTATGGCTTGCAGTGCATTCCCAGCATGTTTACTTAGAAGTATTTCTCACTGTTCAATGGCGCTTACTTCCAGGTAACTATGCATAGGGATTACAGGCTTTATAATTGTTTTTGTTTGTTTGCCCTGCAAACCCAGGGGGAGGCAGTGTTGGCTCCATACAATATATGTGGCTGGTATGCTATGGTTGGCTTGGTGGTGCAGGTCTGCTGTTTGTGCACATGCTCACTCTTATCTCTAGGCACAAGGTCCACAGTTTTGAAATCCAGTTTCAGATGCTACACACAATAGCAAGAGATCCCTTCCATGTCAACTTTTCACATTTTATGCGTAACATGCAAAGTGAAAGTTTGCTGAGCTTCTACATGCATCACAAAAGAGTTGCATGGTTTTCCCTTTAGAGGTGCACACTGAGGAAGGAGGAGTGATGGGGTTCTCCTGTTGCCACTGATAACATCAAAACATCTATCCTAAGGCAGGGGTCACTAACATGGTGACTGTGAGTGTAATGTCACCCTCAATGTCTTTCCCTGTCACCCAGAAAGACTCTGAGCCCTCCCACTCACTGTCCCCTCTGTCATTGGATGGTGAGGGTGGTTACCCTATTCTCCAGAGAGGCTGATGGTCACTCAAAAATCTAAGTGTGTCCCTGGGCCTAAAGAAAGTTGGTGCCCTCCCCCAAGGCTGAAGATGCCCCCCAAAGACTTAACACTCTCATCATCTCAGATGGTAGCCTGGCCAATATAGGTCACAAATCTGACATAATAGATTGCTTCAGAACCTGTTATAATGACCACCAAACATTATTCTGTCCTCCTGCATCAGTTACTTCCTTCTGTTTAAACTGCCTGGTGTCTAGTTCTGTATTTAGCAGCCAAAAGGTCCGTCACACATCACCTTCTTATTTAAAAGTCATCTAAAATCTGCTCATGTCCCCATGTTAATTTTTGACAAGGTTGTTCAGCTATATGCAGCTTCCCCATTTTATTTAGACATCCAGCAATGACAGATGCAGAACTAAATGTCTGTGTTCAGGGTTATATCTGCCTTTTTCCAGATGGACTGTTTTCTGAGGTTTTTATATGGATTGGAATTTGGAGATATGGAGAGGGAGAAAAGCATCTCTTACAGTCCCATCATAACACTTCAAAGAAAGAGAATTTAAATCAGGCTTTTACTACATTCAGCCTGCACTAAATCTGTCTAGGGCTAAAATATTAAAATGAAGGTAAAATTAATTATTGATCTGCATTCTTTATTCACTGACACTTTTTGTCAATTAAATCAGGCTGCATTTTGCTAGGTGCCCTATATTATATCCCATAATAGCCACTAATAATTTTTCTACACTTTTCTTTGTTGCTGCTGTGGATTTAGCAAACTCCCTTAACTCTTGGCTGACCAAGTTAAAGTGCCTTGAGACTATTAGGAACAACACAGTGTTATAGGGATGGTGTGAAAAGATAAATAAATATAACAAGTCACTTCATTAAATACCTTCCACTTCTAAGGTGTGACTTATTCCCTGGTTGTAATTCACCTTATGTGGTCTAGCACAAGGATTACCATTCATACCTATCTGAGAGCATGAGAGAGATAGAGATTCATACACACCCCACATAGTTAATCAATAATTTTGACACCACACATTTGCCATCCTCATGTACTTCTCACCTCACAACTTTTCAGCAGTCTCAATACATCAAGAGCAGCTTCTCAACACAACTTTCCCCCCACCAGTAAGTTCTACAAACAGACATCTAAACCAAAGTCATCCTGTTGTTGCCTGACAGCTATTGTTACAAAAACAAGCTCTCAAAGTAGCACCTAATGAGCAAGGGAACAAGTGTAAATGGGGTTGACTCTCCTTTTACTGGATAGCTCATTTATAACCACTCCACTACCTCAGGAGAGATGACACAGTTATGAGGCATCCTTCACTTTGTCCTGACAAACCCGAGAAGCTTGTGCCCATTCATTCAGCAGATGGGCAGCAGTGCTGAGAAAAATGGTGGGCTTCCTGAACAAATGTAGTATAACGGCAAGACAACAATACAATAGGAAGTTGGAGGGAAGCAGAGCCGGCAAGTCCTGGAGGATGGGGGTTAATGAAGAGAATTAGCAATGGTTGGCAAATCAGGCTGGACCACAGGAGCATTTTTTAGCACACCAGCACATACCTCGCAACAGTCCAGCTGTCAGGGCAGGCCTTTGACTGCATTCACCCAAAGCAGAACTGGCTTACCACATTTTGAATGAAATGAAATGATATACATAGCTATCTCAAGAGGGGGTGGTCCAGACTCTAACACTGCCCGTCTTTATTTCCCATGGCATTTGGAAAGTGCATTCATGCTTACTTGCGGAGGCAGGTAGTGTGGTGGAAGAGAGCTGCAGACCCCAGCATCTCTGTAGCTTACCTGGGTGCAGGCTTGTGCAGAGCTTGCATGAGGTCCAGGGCAGGAGTCCTGTTAGAATAAAGTTATAAATTCAAACAAAAATGCAGCCAGCCCCTGGCAGGGCTCCCCGTCCAGCTTTTCCCTCCAAGACCCAGGGCAAGTTTACCTGGCTGCCCCACCCTGTGCACGGGCCTGCCTGGATGGGGCAGGGCAACTAGAAGTAGTTCAAGTGCATTTCTGCTAGTGCATCCACACAGCTATGACTCCATTGCCACTCTGGATTACTCCAAACAAGTCTGAAGTGCAAGGTCAAATTCATTTGAATGTTTCCATAGTCTATCTAGGAGAGTGATTCTCATTACATTCCCCACAGTTTGCACACTGTCTTTATGTGTCTTCTGACTTTTTGTTCCGTTTCAGCCAGACATCTCTGGATCCAGCACTTGTGATTTATTCCACTGATGTCTTATAAACCAGACTGTGAAAATTATACTATGTTTGATGCACCAGACTTTCCAGAACTACAAAATCTCAAGGTAGTCTGGAAACTATAGAGACCCAAGGAGCACTAAGTCTTACCACAGAAATAAAGAAGCTTCATTGCATTACTGTAAGCTCCAAATGATTAAGAACTGCAATTTGCTTTTAAATACTCATGCACTTGCACAAGTTAATCTGTTAGCAGTATGATTCCAAAGCCTCTGTAAAATAGATTGGCTAAACTCTTGCCCACATGCGCAATTCTGTACAAGATGTAGAGCAAAAGCATGTTTCCTCTCTTTCCAAGCAAGCCTGCCTCATCTCCAGTAGCCATCTATCTACACTTTGAACATATTTTTAATAAGGTGTATATGCATAAAATCAGACACACATAGGGTGCAATATGAAGGGTGAAATCTAGGGCTGTGTATTTTGGATTCTGCATTTAAGAATATTACGTGTGTGTGTGTGTGTGCATGCGCCTGCCTATTTTTATGATTATTTCAATTTGTAACTGTTAGTGAAGCGTACAAACTTTCTGCTGTTGTGAACTACCGTGAGCATAGTTCACTGTGGAAAGGCAGCATACAAATAAGTACAATATACCCAGTGTGTTGCAATGAAGGGCAGATGTCCTAGCTGGCTAGGCAGAAAGCACATTTTCACTCCCAAGCATGTGTAGGATTCCACATTGTCCCATATGTCTCTCTGTGATAGCTATCTTATGAACACTTTCAGATACTCAAGGGGAACTGGGCTATCAAAGAGGAAAGAGTAATGAAACTGCTTGTCTAGGATATGTGTGGAAGTGGCAACTTGCTGCATCAGAATCAGCCAGAGCCAAGACTGTGTATAGCTAGCCAAGGTCATAGCAGGTAATGTGTCCCAAGAGCCATTGGAATAGGGTAGACAAGTAGGTTAAGCCGTTGAGTCAGAGCCAAGACCAGTTGACCCTAGCATAAGACTAGTGAGTAGAAGATAGAATGCCAACATAAAGACAAGAACCACATTTGTAGGACTGTCCTCAGTACTGAAATGCTTGAGCATTATCTAAACAAGGAATTAAACATAAACTTAAAAGCCAGGCTCAAGGAACTTCGTGTGCATCAGCTCTAACTGAAAATATATATAATTTAGCATGAGAGTTATTTAAAGGAAAAAATGGTGTCAGTTCATGCATGGCATTTAGCCCCTAATTTTCCTCTTGAAATGGCTCGAGCATCAAACTGCTACACTTATTTGGCAATCCAAGGAAGTTTAAAGAGCAATTTAATGATCACTGTGAGGAAGAAGTCTTGAAAACATAATAAACAAATAATAACAATAAGACATGCACAAATGGATGGACCAGTGGTCTTATTCCATGTAAAACAGCTTCCTATGCATGTTCCTGTGCACAAGATTCTTGCCTACTTTCCATTTGCCTAAAGTGAGAAGCCTAGGAGAAGTGTGGGACACCGTCATTGCTCCATGCCATACTGCAGCTGCAGTCAGAAGCTAAATGGGAAAGTACTGTCCATGCCCAACTGGTTTAGCTAGAGCTAAATGTTGCTTTGCCCAGGCACAAAACCCATATGCAGGACTGCATGGAGACTATGAAGAAGAATTGGTGTATAACTCCATCATTGCTCTTTCCCATATTTACCAGGACATTAAAGTGGCAGTCCCTAAATGTGATAATGCATTTGCAATTAGTGTATTAAAGTACCTTCTTGCCCTACTGCACAAATCCACACCAACCCATACAAAACCAGACCTTTTTTTCGTTTAGGAAAATGACAAGGAGGTGCACTGAACAATTTTTCAATGCTAATTCTACTCAGAGCAGAGCCACTGAAGTCAGTGGACATGACTAAGGTTCCTTAATTTCAATGGGTCAACTCTAAGTAGAACTTAGCTGAATGTGCTCAATAAAAAAATGAACACAATCTAAGCAGCCTGTAAGATTTCTGTAAGCAAATAAGGATAAATGCTGAATAAACAAGTAATCTAGAGGAATTCTATAAAATGAGTGGGGACAATAACTTGTGATTTCTTTTCTACTTCTACAATCATTAGATAATTCCTTTTGACCTCCCCCTTGTGCCAACAATAGGAATAAAGAATAAAAAAAATTAAAAATGCCAGAAATTATTTTTGCATGCTGTAAATTGTCCTCTCAGCTTTATAGGAGAATGAGTTTACATTTACACTCAGAGGCCGTGCTTTCATGTTGTGTTTGTTAACAGGAAATTCAATAAGGAATAGCCAGTTATGAGCCAAGCCACTCAATAAAGACGGAATTGCCACTTAGCTGCCAACTGCTTTCTATCACACAAATGGTTGTTCAAATCTGGAGAAAAAATTTCAGGGCCATTCATACTTCAACTCTGACAAATAGGACAAGGAAATTCCAAGGTACTAAATAGCTCCAACTGCAAACTAAAGTAAAATAAAAAATAAAAAATAAAAAATGAATCTTATATTAAGAGATATGGAAGATTTATTCTGCTTCCTGCTCATTTCTCTCCTTGCTCTCAGTTGATGAGAGGCTGTTTTCTATGTTGGTGCTTCTGCCAGCAAAGATAATATGCTTGTCAGATTACCTGTGCCTTTGGTAAAAACACAGTTTGATTAAAAGAGGCTTATAACGTATTACCTTCAGCAAACACTTGTCTCTCCATACATACCACACTCATGGTGGATGTGATTTCGTTATGAAATCATCAACTCCTTCCTGTAACCTGGAATTTTCAGGATGTACAACTGTCTGAGAGTTCTGGCACATAAGAATGGTTCAATGGCTCAGAGTATACATAACTCTTTAATGCTGTGCCATGTGCCTTCTCCTCAACAATAACAGTAACAACCTCCCCCCTCTTCCCCCAAAAACTATGGGGCAAATGTACACACACACACACACACACACACACACACCAGTGAAGCTTGCATTATAGCATCATGCTCATGCCTCTATGTCTTCTTTGTTCTTCTGCAAGTCTGCAACCTAGGGAACATAGTTTAGTATGTGTTTTACCATTAAATGATGCGGAACACTGGGCTAAGGGAAGCTGCTTTATACCACTGGTCCCTCTAGTCCATCACTGTCCTTGTACTGGTTACACCCAGGATTAGCCACACCTGAATTCAAGCCTAGAGTGTGTTTTCTTCAGCCCAACATCCCTGAGATCCGTTGTCGGCCCAGGCTCTGAAAAGCAGCTTACTGCTAGGAGGATCTGCTTTATTGAGATTGATACTAATACTATCAGGGAGTCCAGCCACAAGAGACTCACAATGCCTGCCAGTTACAGGTCAATGCTGCACTCTTCTCCTTTCCATATCTGAGGTGGGATGCTGCAATCCAATGGTTGTTCACTAGGCTAATTTCAAGCCTAACGAAGCTCCTGAGGTTCCTAGATCATGGCTCCAAGTCCCTGGCATTGCGAGAAGGTCTTGCTTCCCCAACAGCCACAGCCTTGGAATCCCTCAGAAATCAGGTATATAGCTTTGCCTACCAGCTGCCCAGCCTGCAGACTTGCTTCTACCTTCGAGCTCACATAACTCAAACTCTCAACTCTAGCCTTTGTCTTTCTAACAACCAGCGAGTGGAGGAAGAGTGACCCACCCATTTGTCACCCTGCACAGAGCCACTTCCTTTGTTACCTTACTGGCTCCTACTCAGAGGGCCATTACCTCACCAGGAAGCTAGCATGGCTATTCCAGGAATTGAATCTGTGCTGGATCTGGTCTACCAAGTTTGTAATCAAAACCCCAAGTTTGTAATCAACTCCCAGCATGAAAGCTGCCCATAGCTGCAAATGGTGGTGGTCTTTTCCTAGAAAAAAGGTGCCAGTACTCTATCATGAGCACCGACAGCGAGGCAACCAGGGTGCACACAGCCAGCAGCAGGGAGCAGAGCCTGATAGGGGAAGCACATCAGATGCTGTGCTGCCCACTCTTGCACTCCTCAGGGAGTGGCACTCGTACATTCCACCAGCCCTGGGAGGTGGCAGCAGTGGTTAGGCCTGAGGAGGGCTTTGTTCATGCCATGGCTCCTCATGAGGCTGAGTGTTTCAGGGCGGGGGGGTGGAGTTGTTGGTTCTGCATACCAGTGCATACCACAAGGAAATAAAACACTAGTTGTAAAGCAGTGAGATGAAAGACCAACCTTATCACTTTTCTGGCATGTGCCCACCAAACCAAACAAGACACTGGACCAATCCAGGGTTTTGTTTTCTGGTCTGTTGGCAAGCCCACATAGATAGCATCTCTTCAAAGCTGCTCTTTACTCGGATGATAATTCTGCCTTCTTCAATAGTTCTTTAAAAGCTGTGTTGTGGTATAAAGAAATCTATTAGCATGCGTCCTTTTCCTAACATGATTTTCACTGGGTTGCTGCCTTCATTTAATTTTATCTTTTCTGTTAAAACACTCTTAAGACTGAGATAACAAACATAATTCAGCAATTTGTACTTCAGTTCATTCTGACTGATAATTTTCTAATTAATTCCCTCACTCAAAGGGGAGAAAAAACCTTCGGTGATTTTTATGTTTCAATTTAACATTCAGTTTAGCGATTAGATTAGTAATAGAGTCCATTTTAAAAGATGACACTCTTCAAGGCGAAGTGGGAATGCCTCCCAAATCACATCTTGGTACAGTGGTGCCCCACAAGACAAATGCCTCGCAAGACGGAAAACCCGCTAGACGAAAGGGTTTTCCATTTTGGAGGTGCTTCGCAAAACGAATTTCCTATGGGCTTGCTTTGCAAGACGAAAATGTCTTGCGAGTTCCTGCGGGTTTTTTTTCCTCCCCCCCCCCTTTTTCTAAGCCGCTAAGCCGCTTATCTGCTTATCCGCTAAGCCGATAAGCCGCTAAAAGCTGCTAAAAGCTGCTAATAGCGCTAATCCGCTAAGCCGTCAATGGGCTTGCTTCGCAAGACGAAAAAACCGCTAGACGAAGAGACTCGCGGAACGGATTAATTTCGTCTTGCGAGGCACCACTGTAGATATCTAGCTTATTATTATCTAGCCTGCACTAATCTTGAGACATTTACAGGATCGCAAGCAGAATGATGTGGGCATAAAGTTACTAGTGGATTAGATGACCCCAGGGGTCCCCTCCAGCTCTGCAATTCTAGCCCTCTGCCCAACAAGGAGGTATGCAATTTAATATAAGCGAGACAAGAGACATGCATTTATGTTCAAGTGGCTCAGTGGCAGAACATCTGCCTTGCATGCAGAAGGTCCCAGGTTCAATCCCCAGCATCTTCAAGTAGGACTAGGAAAGTCCTTGCCGGAAACCCTGAAGAGGCACTGCCAGTCAGTGCAGGCTATACTGAGCTAGAATGGTTTGACTCAGTATAAGGCAGCTAAGTGAGATGAACATAAGAAGACTCCTGCTGGATCAGGCCCGTGTCCCATCTAGTCCAATGAGAAGCCTATGGGAAACTCACAAGCAGGATCCAAGCACTTTGCGTGGCAAGTCCCCCTCCCCCCTTGGGAAATAAAGACACAGGACACAGTATTAAAGGTTAACGAGTGGAAAAGGCCACAACTTTATTGATTGCAGGAATTGAGCGGTATTGGCTTAGGCATTGGTCCTAACAACTAACCGGCTTCAGCCCGATTGCATGAAGGCCGGTAAGGGTTAACCACCAGTGGGGGGACTCCTGCTGATGTAGATCAACTAGGAGCTCCCCCGGGGCCACCGCTCGGGGGCATTCCTTAGGCCCACACTTCCATAGGCTTTGGACAGGGCAACGCCCCCCGGAATCCTTTACCGGACTACCGGACTACTTTACCGGGTCAGCTGGAACAGCGAAGAGAGGGCGGTCCTCAGGCGCGCCGGCCATAAATAGCTCAGGCCACGCCTCCCTGGCCAGCCCATTGGCTGGACAGGGCGATGACGCGCCCGAGGATTCCCTCATTCTCGCGGGGGCTGTGAGTCAGCCCCCGCGTGCGTGGGGAGGGCGTGGGCCCGCAACCCCACCTCCTCTCCAGCTCGGAAGTGGCTTTCTCCTCCTGTGGTTTTCAACAGCATGACTGCCTCCAGCTGTGGAGGCAGAGCACAGCCATCAGCAGCCTTCTCCATGAATCTGTCTACTCCTCTTTTAAAGCCACCCAAGTTGGTGGCCATCACTGCCTCCCGTGGGACTGAGTTCCATAGTTTAACTATGTGCTGCATTAAGAAATGCTTTATTTTCTGTCCTGAATCTTTCAAAATTCAGCTTCATTGCTTTTCTCCATCTCTCACAACACTAGAACTCACTGACATACAAGTTATCACTGTTCACTTAAATCTAAAGCACCAGATGTATTTGTGCATGCAGTTCTACTCTCAGGTGCAATCTCATGAATGTATTTATCACATGAATGCTTATTTTGCTCTATGCTGCACCTAATATTATGGAATCTGGCGAAATTACAGGAGGCAATTTGTAGCAGAGCAGTGAAAACATTGTGAGAAATCAGATTCTGCAAGAATTCTTAATTGTTGTTGATACAAATTTGCCCAAAACAAAGACTTCTTGGTCTTGAGTAAACATGCAGGACATTTATTTAAAGCATGGTGTATATCACTGTAGCTGGATGAGAATTCAGATCAGCAATATTTGTTCTGCATTCTAGTTCTTGCTAACTTGGGTGGCACAATTTTATTCTGTGAACTGCCCTAAGACCTCCAGGTATAGGGCGATATATAAATTCAATTATTATTATTATTATTATTATTATTATTATTTAAAACCCAAGTAGAGTCCAACACTTACTATGGATGATAAGACATAGAGTAGACCCACTGAATTTAATGGACTTAAGCAACTTAAAACCTATTGATTTAAATGGGCATGTTCTGAGTATGACCAATACTTGATATCTCCCTTTATTAATAAGTAATTTAGAGGCACTCCCAGTCTGCAATTTTTACATGATGAGCACTCTCATCACAGTTTGCAATTACACATTCACACAAAGAGGTTGGAGTAAAGGGACATATCATCACATACAAGCAGCCAAGGTAGCTCCAAAGTTCTTCAAGAAGAAGCAGATCATTAGGCATTTTTTAATACCAGAGCAATTTCCCCACTTACATCACTCCTAGGAGCAACATCTGGAAGCTGCCTTAATCTCAAGAGATGCAGCAAAATGAAAGAAATAGATTAAATATGTTTATGTATATTTAAGGAATAATACCAATGAGCACCAACATACGTCTTTGAGACATTTCCCGACTTCAGGGAGAAATAAATTAAACATGCAATAAAAGTTTATTGCTGTTGGGAGATTTCACTTTGGAAAACCTGCTAGGGATAAATTTAATGGCATTGTAAATTTTATTTTGCAAGGAATGATTATTTGGGCCTGTAAGGACTGACAATTCTGTGTAAATCTAATCAGCTAGCTAGCAATTAATAATATTAAACTGCCTCGCATCTTTTGAACGCTTGAATGACCCACAATGTGCTGAGGAGTCTACCCCTTAAAAAGCCGATTATTCACAGACCAATTAATGCTTACTTGGCATGTTCAAAAAGTAAGCATTCCCCACCGCTATTATTATTATTATTATTATTTTAAAAAAGGAAAATCATCCCCTCCTGTCATAGCAAGATACTACTTTCCTTTGATGCAGCTGAAAGAGCTCCCAGAACCTTTTCCCAATTCAGCTTTCCCAGATTAATTTCTTACATTTTAGCAAGAGAGAAGAAAATCATTCATTCTTGTGATTTATCCCCTAGTAAAGCACTCTCCTAATGTTCCTCCTATTTTGACTTTTAGAGGGGCTTTAGGCTTTAAAAATTGTCAATATGCTCAGCTGGGCACAGTGGCGTAGCGTGGGTTGTCAGCACCCGGGGCAAGGCAAGTAATTTGCGCCCCCTAACCCTAACCCCCAGATGTTGTGCCCGGTGCGGCCGGACCCCCCTGCACCCCCCACGCTACGCCACTGGTTGGGCACTGGAGTTACCATGCTTATGATTTCAGCCACATGAAATATACAGCCTACTGTGCTGCCCTCCCCCCACCCCAATTTTGGAGCAGGTTTGGGAGGTGCACAGAGGCTGCAGGAAAAAGGGGTAATCTGTTCCATCAACTATGTCTATTTCACTGATGGATAAACACCATTGGATGTCATGCTTTAAAACACACACACCATTACTAGAAGACTTCTCCTTGCTCTCAGGATACTATACTTAACCACCATGAGCCCAGTGCATATGCATTAAAATTAAGACACCACACATCATACATAGCCTCACATTTCACATGCTGAATCAATTTAGGCTCATTTTGAATGAATGAGAATGGTGACATATCAAAGGACAAAATGAGCCTTTAACTGGAAGAACAAGCACACAGGAGAGGTTGTGTGATGCAGTGGTCAGAGTGCTGGAGTAGGATCTGGGATATCAGAGTCTGAATATACAGTCAGGTCACTAAGTTGAGACCAGTCACCATCTCTCAACCAATGTAAAAATATTTACATTGCAAGTAGAGGACTCACCAGAAAAAAATGAAAGAACTTTTTTCCTAAGGTCACTAGGACTGCTTTCTTGACTTTGAATGAATTAATAAATGACTAATCAGTTATGTCAACCAGTCAGTCAGTCAAATTTATTTGTTAGAAACCATTGGTCATCAAAAAAAAATTACATGCTACCATTATTCATACCTTAAATGTAAATGCCCACCGCTTTCCATACTTAATGTCATATATTTACATATTTAGAAGGACAAATGTAAGCATTAGCCAGTCATCAAAGATATAAAATTAATGAGCTGAACTAGGGCATTAAAAGGAGAATAATAAAATTTGTGCACTCATCACAAATTTTTAAGATGGATTAGTTGTGCAATAGACATGTATGCTGACAGCACAAACTCAGATTCATGCTTGCCGCACAATAAGATTTTTTAACAAAAGTACTGTTTAAGTTGTGGTATTTTATTTTACATGTATTTAACCTGCTTTAAGCTAGACAAGGAAGACAGCATTTTTATGATGTTTTAAAACTGCCAACCCTGCCTCTTTTGTAATTGTTTCTTACAGTTTAATGAAAATATGATTTTATATGCTCTAAGCTGCCCTAAGTGGAAGGCGATCTTGCTCTAATAATAATTTTTAAAAGAAAAAAGACACTGTTTATTGTCAACAGAGAAAATCACCTTGAGCAATTTACACTTGGGCAATACTTTAGTTAGGGTAAGCCAAAATGTCACAAAATACAGAGCAAGATTTTATGTTCACCACACCTCTTAATCAGGTTGAATGCTAAGGGTTAGGAGTAAGAGGGTATAGCTAAAAGGGGGGCGGGATATTAAAAAATCACTTGAGGAGGTAGTCTCAAGACAGAATGAGGAGCAGATTGCACACTTAATTGGATTAGTCTCTGCTGGTTTTAAGCAGGTGTCAGGTTACCCTCTAGAAGTATAGGGAAAAGAAGCATTGGCTGATCTCTACATTTTAAAAATGCAACAGTTGCCCAAACTTAGATTTTGGAATTAAGCTGCATATGTTATTATTTCAACCTTACTAAATATAAACAATATATAAATAATTGTACACATACATGCATACAAATGTTTTCTGTTGAAGCACTGAAGACTAAAATCTACTGTTTAAAGTTTGCCTTTGATAACACCATCCTTTTTTATAACATTTTATTGGTTTTGTAATAAAATGATAAAATCTTCGGTTCCTAGGAAAGTTGGCAAGTTATTCTATCATTAAATGAAGACAAAGGGAGAATACATATATGCTTTCCATTTTTAAGACCAACTTGGTTTAGAACCAGCCAGAAAGCCAAGATAACTTGTTGGCACCCTAGCTCCAGGTATGCTTGGAGGAAATTGTGAATCTAAATCTTTTAAAATTTGGATTTCAAGTTTGGTTTTGGGTGTAATCCATTATAGTGCAATCTTGTGCATGTATACTCAGAAGTAAGCCCTACTGAGTTCAACAGGACAAATCCCCAGGTATCTGTGTATAGGTTTGACCTTTAGTTTGCATTGGGCATCATGAAGAACAGTGTACACTGGGATATTGATAAGGAGGGTAAGATCCCATTGATTCTGGGTCCATCAATGGCTTTTTCAGTATGTCAGCTTTCATATCCATCTGATCCACCTTGAAATGAAGGGCAAGGGCACCATACTTCGGTGGCTCCAATCATTCCTGGAAGGCATATCCCAGGATCTCTTCTCCAGGTACCCAGAGTTTTGGAGGGCTTTGTCTAGGGTGACATCCAGGGAAAACCTTAGACGATGGCCCAGGAGGTTCAAGCTTCAGCCCTTTGGCACTGGTGCCCAAATTTCTAGACCCTTCTACCCTTATCTGCAGCCTACTGTGCTCACCCCCTGCAGCCCAGATTAATACTTTAAAAAATAATACAGGATTTTGATTTTTTTAAGAGAAATATTGCACATTGCTCAACTTCATACTATGTTAAGTATTAATGTCAAGAAGAAATTAATACAGGAAACATTATACTTTACAGCTGTGCTATTACATTAAATATTATTGTCTCAGCAAAACCAAACATAATATATCAAGTAAATACCTATGATCACGTGATGAAGGTGTCCTTTTGTTCCGCTAGTCAATGAATAAAACTCCAATTCTGTGCAAATCTATTGCATTTCTGCTTTCTTTCTTTTACTTTTAAACCTTGTAAGCTGAGCTATTACTGATTATTGTTGGCCTTGAATTTTGTTTAACCTGTTCTTATGGCTATATATTTATTCTCTTTGCTGTATGTATATATATTTGTCAGTAAAAATAAAGCATGTTCTAAATCTAGTGCTGCTTTTGTTTCTCTCTTATATTCTCAATCGGAAATCAATACTGTTTTGCCTTGTGCACAACCACCAGCTACTGAAGTCGCTTCCAAGACTTGGCTCACATTTCCACCATTTATAATTTTTGCTTATCTGATGTAGTCTTTCTGGAATCATGTACCATCTGGATGTAACCTTATGACAACTTTCACATACATTTCCGTAGAATGAAAAAGTTATGCACACTTTCCCATATATACTTCCTATATCATGACCCTACTGTAACATACTCATTCTTCTTCACAAAATAGGGAGAATTAAACTTTAATTTTAGGCATCAAATGCTTTCCATCTGCCACAATATATACGTATATTGTCAGTTTTACTCAGAGTAAATGGTATTCAACTAAGTTTTACTCAGAGTAAACTCACTGAAATTAATGAACATGATTACGATAGGTCCATTGATTTCAATGGGTCTCCTCTGAGTAAACATTAGTTAAATGACACCCAGTATACTTTGGGCCTTATCTTAAATGAAGGCTGCACAATTTGTAACCCACCAAACTGAACTCAGCCGTACTTTGGCACCTGCAAATAATTTGATTGCATCCCCTATAGTTGCAGGTACAGGGAGACAGGAGGAACAGGACGTTTGTTAGGCAAATTTATCACCAATGATCAAACTCTGATTGATTTTTGAAGTTGCCATACTTTGGAGGGATTCTGAGTGTGCACCCAACAAGGCATGCAAACTTTAAATAATAATAATAATAATGATGATGATGATGATAATAATAATAATAATAATTTAAAAAAAAACACAGGATTGAGGACTTTCTACGAGTGTGTGTGTAGAAAGTAGCCCACTGTGCAAAGGTAAAAACTGAATTCATTGCTCCACCCACTTTTGCCTCTGGCTCTGTCCATCAATTGCATGTGAGTCTTTGAAGGCTGCCCAGGAGGGAATGTGATCCACAGGCAGGAAAAGTTTTCTCACCCGTTTTAAGCCCTCATTGCTACATATCCCAAAACTTTCAACAGCCCGTCTACCAATCCTTGCCTGTGCCTTTTATCATTCTGTGTTCAGCTCTCTTCAGAATAGTATACAACATATACAGTTTTTAGTTTGCCTTGCAGAGTGCTTGATATATCTACTGCATCTAATTCCTTTGCTTTCACTTGAAAGTAAGTTTCAATTTACCCATCCTTTTGAGGCATACTGGAGCAGAGGTGTGAGAAGCAATCTCTGTTTCCAGAGCTAATCATCAGAGAAAGGTGGTAGGTTGCGCAACAGGAGAATTTCTTAGGTTGAGATCTTATGGACTGACAAGTTTCTGAATTGGTATCTCATGAATATCTTTTAGCCTAGTATTTGTTGGGGGTATTTGTAAAACTGCAAGGAACTCTGTAGTGATGTTGTTCAACTTTCTTCCAATGAATCCAGCTGAGTAACATATAACACCTCCAACAATTTCAGCTGCCAGGTTTTAGATCTTACAGAACCAATAGTGCTCTTTCACCAAAGTCATTCTCTGCTCCAATTAGATTACAGTCTTACTCCATTATCAATCACAAGCCAAGAAAGCTATGTTCATTTCAGACACAGCTGCATATGGTATGCCATCTCTCTATCTCCCGCTCTGCAAATCAGTACTTCATGAAGAAAAATGAATGTATGTGTCTTCTTTCTACATAAGAATCCCTCAGAGAATTGGTTCCCTTTGGAAATGCAATGACACTGCAGAAAACAAAGCCGTTCTGTTGATCTTACAAGCACAAAAAGCAATGTCATAAATGAAAGTGGAATGGAGATGGATGCACACAACCCCTAATGACATCTGGTCTTGAAAGAGCCAAATATGTAAATTTTTCATGAGAACAGGCACGGCACCATCCAGTACAATGGTTCATCCTTGGATATCTTCCCTATAAACAGCAGTGTGAAGCAGGGCTGCATTCTTGCAGCAACTCTCTTGCAGCATATTCTTCTCTCTGTTGCTCTCCTATGCTTTCAGTTTGACCGAAGATGGTATGTACCTCCATTCAAGGAGAAACGGGGGGTCTGATCAACCTGGCACATCTCCACACCAAGAACAAAGTGCAATGGGTTCTTATCCAAGAGATGTTGTTTGAAAATGACAGTGCACTCCAAGGAAGCTCTACACAGACTCATCAACCATTTTGCCCAAACCTGCAGGGAGTTTGGCGTTACCACCATCCTGATGAAGATCAACATCCTAAGTCAGGATGTTGCCAGCACCTCACGCATCAGCATTAAGGTAGTAAATGATGCTGTCTACCTGGACTCCATAATAACCAGCAATCTCTCCATCAACACTGAGCTTCACATGCGTATTGGCAAGGCAGATATGGCAATGGCTTGCCTCTCCAAAATGCTATGGGAGAAATGTGATGCTTGTGACCAATACCAAGATGAAGGTCTGCCAGGCTTGCGTGTTGAGCACATTGCTTTATGGAAGTGACTTGTGGGCAACTTACACCCACCAGCAGCAACACCTCAGTACTTTCTATATGCACTATATCAGGGAGATTTTGGGAATGGCAGGACAGAGTCTCAAAGAAAGATGTGTTCTCCCAAGCCCACATTCCCAGCATATTTGCATGTCTGTCTCAGTGATGTCTACACAGGCTTGGTCAGATCTGGCCCAGTGAGCCAAAAATTGTTCCCCATAGCAGATGTACAATAAATAGTATACAATTACAGCATAAGGCGGTAAGTCTGTTAGAAGTTATCTGCAGCCATCTTGAAAGTCACCTAGCTTGTATCCAATGGTTATGCAAGTGGAAAACAACTCAGGCAACCCATCCTGCCCTGCAGCCCCTCTATCCTCCAAAAAGTCTCTCCCGAGGGTAACATGGGGATCTACTGAACAATGTAAACTGCATCATATAAGCCTACAGTCCCAGGAGCGGGAGGGAATTGGTCAATATTAGGTGCAGGAAGGAACACTGGGCAAATGGAATGGACAGGTCCATCAGTCCTACTATTCTGGGCATCTTTTCAACAAGATGGAGGATGATAATGCTTTAATTAAATAAATAGTACATTTTTTGTTTCTATCTGTATAGTGAATGAAGAGGCCCAAACAGAATTATGGATCTCTTACTTTAGGACTGATCCTGTTTAGCATATTTCTATAGTAAATTATTCTATTCGGAAACAGTTCTGGACCTGCTCAATTCATGCTACTTCATGTGAGAGATTGCAACATTTTCCAAAGAATATTCATTACATTTTGTGTTTGCTTTGTTTTCAGAAAGGTCATCAATCTCTGTTAACTCCTGTTTTGCTGCTGTTTAATAAAAGTCCTGCAGCTGCAATTCTTTGTGATGTGTGTTTGTATATGTATGAATAAAATATGTTATATAAATATCACCAGCAGGACAAACTCAACCTTTATAGCACCTCAGCTTTGGAATGTGCTATTCTAATCTTATTTATTTTTATTTATAAGATTTCTCGCCCACCCTTCACTGCAACAATCCAGGGTGGTTTACAACACTATAATACGGAATCTTTTTTAAAAAAAGACCAAGCCAGATAAAACTATTACAATTATAAAACAAGTAAAACCATTCCAGATGGAACAGAACAGTCCAAGTTCAATAAAAGAGACTACCTCAGCTGTCAAAGGACAAGATAAAAAGGTGTGTCTTCAGCATATGGCAAAAGCTGAGGAATGATGGTGCTAGGATTTAGGCTGAGTAGTGAGGGAGCCAAGTTTGCTGATGACACCAAGTTGTTCAGGGTGACAAAATCCAAAAGGAATTATGAAGAGCTCCAAAATAATTTAATATATTAGGTATAATAATAGAGAAAACAGTGGAAATAAATGTGATGGGGGTTTTTATAGTAGCAAAGCTACGTGTCAACTTAAATGGTGTACTATGGAAAAAGTCAATAGAAGCTGAATTAGGTAGCCTTACCTGGAAGGAAGGTTCCTCTCCTTTACTGCACTGGAAGTTCTGAATACATTTGCAAATGGACAAAAGGATGATTGCCAGAGGTGGAGAATGGTCAGCAAGTTTGTTGTTGTTTAGTCATTTAGTCGTGTCCGACTCTTCGTGACCCCATGGACCAGAGCATGCCAGGCACTCCTGTCTTCCACTGCCTCCCGCAGTTTGGTCAGACTCATGTTTGTAGCTTCAAGAACACTGTCCAAGCAATGGTCAGCAAAGAGCTTTGTAAAGAAACAATTTGTGGACCCTTGATCAGAATATGTGTTCCCCTTGCTATCTTCCCTTTTCTTGTGTGTCTTTTTTCAGTATCAAGCCTCATGACAGGGCCTGTCTCATTTCCTTTTCTTGGCATGAGCTGCTTTGGGAGATGATGATGATAGTCTGAAAAGTGGAGTAAAAATATCATGCATAAACAAACAAACAAGCACAATCTATTTCTATATTTAATCATTTTTTCTAGTTTTTCAGATGGTCCTTTCCTTGCTTTAAGCCCTGTTTCATGCTCACAGAAATAAGAATTAAAAGGAGTAAAACGTTCTTTTAATGGTCTTCATTTGAACCTGACTAGAATAGGTAATTGTGCTCTTTCCCATGGTACCTTGCTCCACCATAAGGAAGGTCACGTCCTCTCTAAAAATCAGGACAGATAACTCTTGAATGGCCTCATGTGCAGTTTAATGAAGGGGACAGGTAAAAATAAAAAATAAAAGCCTCCCAAAAGAGAAGCAAAATATATTTTGACCTTTACATTGCCACACACTGCATTTTCTGGAAACAATGTCCTTACTTCTTAATTTAGAATTGAAAAAGATTTGCCAGGTCTGAACTAGTTATATTTCTTAACCATTCACCACTGCCAACTGCCTATAGATTTCCTATAAGTAAGACTCATTCATTGTGCAAATTAGATCAATCTCTTTGCTCCAAGGTTGTAATCTCAGCAGTGATACCTGCCTGTTGCCATGACAAGTAATTTTCCAAGTTAGGGGCTAGCTTCCAGAGAATTCTGTTACTCATTCAATTTATCAGCTCATCAGAATACTTTATTGGTTCACAGAGATTCGTTAACCTTCCGCCACTTGTTATTCTTCCCATATCACTATTACCACTACTGCTATCTCAGAAATGATGTTTTTTAAAAGGTATGAGAATAGACTGCAGTCCTGTCAAATGCAGCAAAACCAAATCACTGTCATCACTCCTATTTTCAGACCACTAGGTATTGATTACATTGCAGGTATTCCAAAATAATTACTTCTGAACAAGTTGGAAATCCATAACGAGCACCATCAAGCAAATTTACATTTTAATGCTACAAATATTTCCCATTGCATTGACATATCGGTGCAAGGGGTTAAAATAAACTGCTTTTACCTTTCCCATTAAAACTCTTGAAATAAGATATTAGACGCCAGATACATCTCAACATATGCTTTCTGGGAGTGAGGATAAAATAACATTTATACCCTTGCTGACCTTTCTATAAATATTTTTAAGTAGTTCTGTTTAAAGAAAGGTGCAGTAGTGGTCTGGGTGACAGAGCAAATGCTAAAGCTCTATAAATTAGGAATGTGCAAAAGATTTGGATGAATCCCAAATCAAGTACCAAAGCAGGGCCGTTCTGAGAAGTTTGGGCTTGTTCAAGCCAAAGTGGAATTTCTTCAAAGCACCTCAAAGTGAGGCAGGAAAGTCCAAAGAAATTACGTACAATGCATTTTTTTCCAGTGAACGAGTCTAACAGATTCAGCACATTCATTTCCCTTCCACATGCTGACAAGAAAAGGTAACAGGCAGTGCTTTTTTTCTGGGGGAACGCAGGGGTACGCATACTCCTAAACATTTTGTGAATCTAAGTTTGGCCTCATTGAAGGGCAGTAATTCAATTTGAATAGCAAAATAACAGTATCCCTAAACACTTTTTTTTTTTTAAGAAAAAAAGCACTGGTAACAGGTCATTTATGTGTAGGCCAATTAGCTTGCCTAGAACAAAGAAATAATTTTGGGATGGGAAGAACGAAGCTATAATTTTAAGGTTTTCTGTGTTTTGTCTTTCTCCAGTCTTAAATTTGGCTTGCCACATGGCAACATACATTTGCTTTATTTTATTTTTTAAAAAATGAAAGTCTACGTGAAAATTGATACGTGTTTTCCTGGGCATTTCTCCTCAAGCCTGGATTACTACAAATGCACTCTATGCTGGGGCTAATAAAGTGCATTTTTGTACATTACTTTCATGAATATACAAATCTTCTAGAGCACATTTCACATAAGTAAGCATTTCTATAGGAATTCTTTGGACAGAGAACTACTTTGCAAAATTTAGAGAAGAGCTGTGTTTCAGTTCCTATAATGGTTTAGAAAGTACAAATTGGGCAGGGTTCTCATAAAAATGTGAAAAGAATTACAGTGGTACCTCGGGTTACAAAAACCTCGGGTTACAGATGCTTCAGGTTACAAACTCCGATAACCCAGAAGCGGAGTACCTTGTAGTACCTTGGGTTAAGAACTTTACCTCAGGATAAGAACAGAAATCGTGTGCCAGCAGCGCAGCAGCAGCGGGAGGCCCCATTAGCTAAAGTGGTACCTCAGGTTACGAACAGTTTCAGGTTAAGAACGGACCTCCAGAACGAATTAAGTTTGTAACCAGAGATACCACTGTATTTTCCTCTCCATCTCTAATTGGGAATTTAATACAATAATTCTTAGTGGCTGTCAGACCTTTATAGGTGGGATGGTGTTGCTCACCTGTCTTCCCAATGCTGTATGCCACTGCTTGTTACGGTGGCTGTGAGGAAGTGAGGAAGCAAGAAGCCTGGCACAGGGCAGGTGTAGCAGCAGAGCAATCCAATGCTGCACCAAGCTCCCCGCTGCCTTGTCCTTCCCACTTGGTAACCTGCCATGAGGCATGGCTTTGCGAAGCCAGATGAACACCACCACCCCACAAGCCACTACTGACCATCCTTGGCTTCCTCATTTGTCAAGAGACGTAAAACAGAAATACAATCTGTACAGATTTTAAGAATGATGTACAGTGGTACCTCGGGTTACATACGCTTCAGGTTACATACGCTTCAGGTTACAGACTCTGCTAACCCAGAAATAGTGCTTCAGGTTAAGAACTTTGCTTCAGGATAAGAACAGAAATCGGACTCCGGCAGCACGGCGGCAGCAGGAGGCCCCATTAGCTAAAGTGGTGCTTCAGGTTAAGAACAGTTTCAGGTTAAGAACGGACCTCCAGAAGGAATTAAGTACTTAACCCAAGGTACCACTGTAAATGCAAAACACTTCCATCAGAGAAGCCACTGACCTGCACATACTGATGTGGTTCAGGTTGGCCAGAGCAATGAATCTGACACCACAGATGCCTTGAAGGAGTTGTCAATGCTTCTTAAAAAGCAGCTAATTACAAGCTGTGACTCTGTCATCCCAGTATTTTTCTTTACAAATTTGGAACAGTTACAGACAGGTAGCTGTGTTGGTCTGCCATAGTCAAAACAAAATAAAAAAATTCCTTCCAGTAGCACCTTAAAGACCAACTAAGTTAGTTCTTGGTATGAGCTTTCGTGTGCATGCAGGTATCTGAAGATTTCGTGTGCATGTAGGTATCTGAAGAAGTCTGCATGCACACGAAAGCTCATACCAAGAACTAACTTAGTTGGTCTTTAAGGTGCTACTGGAAGGAATTTTTTTATTTTGTTTTAAATTTGGAACAGTGAGGTGAGGCAACAAGGAGGAGGCGGGGATCAAAGAATGTAAGAAGCCAACTCAGTAATTATACTGATTTGTGGGGTATTATATTTTTGCTTAAGCCATTGCTTCAAAACAAACACAGCCTTAGGCAAGAATGGATGGACATGTCAGAAGAAACAATAAAAACCAGAATGGGAAATCAAGTAGATATGGGGAGGGTGGCGAGAGAAAGATACATGGCACCCATTTTGAGGACTTGAAAAATAAAAATAAAATTGATGCTCTTTATAATATTAAAACAACTCCAAAGCAAAGAGGTAATGTAAAACTGTATTTCTCTAGATTAGTAAATATTTTTAAAATATTTTCAAATAAATAAATACACACACACACACACACACATAACATTTTTTATTTTTAAAAAAATCACATATGTAACAGAATAAACTTGTGATAATCTATTTTAAAAGCAGGACATAATTCCAGGTCAGAGATTTATTTCATCCTCCAAGCTAGTTGCCAAATAAGGTGCTAAAAAGTAAAATATTTATTCAATTAGTTTTAGCTAATTGAAATGCAAACACGGTACACACTTAATCTATGCAGGCAGGAAAAGCAGCCTACTGTCAGATTTTATTAAGACTTTTTGCTGTTCTGTGAATAGTCAATAACAAGTGTCTAAACCCAAGAAATGATGTAAAGGTAATGTTCAATGGCAAGGATATGATAAGGTAGTGTTTGCATTCAGGATAATATGAAAGGGTCCAACACATTCCCTGGAAGATTTCTCTCCATGTCAACTAATTAGCATGTTTATTGGGAATATTAATTACTGTGACAGCCTCAGCAATTTTAAGCACATTAACTCTTTAAGCACTATCTACTATCTTTTTCACCAAACATTGCCAAACTCATTTTTTATTACATTAAATATACAACTTCAACATCTCATCTATCTCTTAACTGAGCTATTAAGAAACTTCAGGCGATGCTATTTCTGGGCTCCCCTACACAGAATGTGGTGGTGTGGTTCACTTACAAGAGTCACTCATCCAAAGCCAAAGGTGCTACTAATACCCATGGAGCCTCTCTGCTCCCTGCTTGAGGCCCTAAACACTGTGGTCTGAACTGCGTAGCCAATTGGCAGATGTTTCAAAGGAAGGGTTTGTATTGAATGACTTCCAACTCTATAGTTGTATACAAACAGTTATTTGGAAATCACTCTGAAGCTTTCCATGTTAAGTGCCCAGTTAATCCTATCTCTGAGAGGTAAACCTTCTATAGATCCTCTTCTTTGTTGTTGTTGTTTAGTTGTTTAGTCGTTTAGTCGTGTCCGACTTCGTGACCCCATGGACCAGAGCACGCCAGGCACTCCTGTCTTCCACTGCCTCCCACAGTTTGGTCAAACTCATGTTCGTAGCTTCAAGAACACTGTCCAACCATCTCGTCCTCTGTCGTCCCCTTCTCCTTGTGCCCTCAATCTTCCCAACATCAGGGTCTTTTCCAAGGAGTCTTCTCTTCTCATGAGATGGCCAAAGTACTGGAGCCTCAGCTTCAGGATCTGTCCTTCCAGTGAGTACTCGGGGCTGATTTCCTTAAGAATGGATGGTTTGATCTTATTGCAGTCCATGGGACTCTCAAGAATCTCCTCCAGCACCATAATTCAAAAGCATAAATTCTTTGGCGATCAGCCTTCTTTATGGTCCAGCTCTCACTTCCATAGATCACTACTGGAAAAACCATAGCTTTAACTATACAGATCCTCTTCTTCGTCAAGCTTTTTTGGACTCACACCCAGTCTTGCAAAAGGAATCATCCCAGGAGCAATTGCATCTTTTAGAGGCTGGCTGTGCAGAATACAAAAAAAAAGAAAGAAAGATTTAACTGGACAAAGATGATGACTTGAGAAAAGCCCAAAAGCTGTCTTCTGGGGCAGGGGGAAAAGGACATGTCATCATCAGAACCAGGTACTCAGAGTTCAGCCCATGGCAGGGCAAACCCCCCCACACACACATCTAAAGGGAGATCTTCTCAACTCATTGTATTCCATGAAATATGTCACTATGTCCTTGAAGCAACAGAGGCCATCACCATGTTAGCAGAGCTAAAATTAAAAGGAAGACAGAACATTCTGAGAATCACGGCAGTCGTGTCCATTTCTATGACACAGGCTAATGTGGCCGATGCAGCAATAAAAGTCACAACTTGTGCTTCAGCGACTGAAAAATGCCTACTGAATCATCTAGCTGCCCATTGGGTCAGGGGGTATGCTGTGAGAGCTGGGTGTTCTGAAAATGAGAAAATATCAGCTTTGAAAAGTGGCAAAGGCAAGAAGGGATAGCAAGAGCAAAGGCTTTGATGGAAGCAGTCCCAAACTGAGAAAGGAGTGAAGTCCATAACAGGGCAAGATCCCATTAGTAATAAAGTCCAGGGGCACGTGTTAGCTGAAAGAGATGGAACACTTTAAAAATTATGTAGGAATCAATGAGTTGGGGTGTCATTAATAATACTGTGCGTAGGACACTCATAAGTTGCACTGCAACCCTAATGCCAATTGTACAGATTTCCAAAATCCATGGATTGCAATGTATTTATGTCAAGTATTATTATTTCAAGGCAAACAGTTGAAGGTCAGCCCTGCAGTTCAATATTTCCTATCACATTTGTAACCTCAGAGCTGGCTAATGAACAAGCACAAGGGCCTGGTTATGAATCTCTGTGATTCATTACTGCGGGGAAGAGAAAGATGAACTGGGTGATCCTTGGGAGGCACATAATGGCAAACGACAGAACATTTCCAATGTGAACATGCTGAGTATTTAAAAGCCACCACCACACGATTAGCAATTTAATTAATCTTGTTACACCAGACTTATTTTAATGTCTAAAGAGACTTGCAGCGGCACTTCCATTCTGCTGGTCTTGGAACTAGCATTATCCTTACAATCCAAACACATAAAAGTAACTTAAGTTCATATGAATACAACCTTTGGATTATATTATAGAAAATCGTCTCTTTTAGCAATTCTGTAGAACTACAGGGTGGCTTACTAGCTGGAGCTACCTATCTGTATGGTATTATTGTATTCTTCTCACTTTACAAAGGTCAGGGATAGGGAATATGTGCCACTTCAGAAGTTGTAGTTCTACAACTCCCATAGTTCCTGCTTATTTGCCATTCTGGTTGGGCTGATTGGAGTTGGAGTACGACAACATCTGGAAAGCCCGTGCTATTTTTTCTAGAAAAAGAAGTGCTGGAACTCACCATGAATGCCTCCCTTGTTTTCTTATGATGGCAATGGCGCCCACCTGAAAGATGCTGGAACTGAGTTTCGGTGAATTCTGGCTGGAAAAAAGCCCTGTGGAGAGCTGTGGTTTCTTCATTCCTAACACTGGTACTTATCAAATATAGAACCATTTCTCAGTTTCTTACATACTATAATCTCAAGTAAACAAATTACGGTAATCTATGAGAGATTAATATTGTTGGATTAGTGTATGCCAAGTCCTTTTCTGATGTGCGATTTTTCTCAAATTAAGATAATCCCAGCATGTGATCCAAAGACCTATGACGAAGCAACCTTGCTGGAGCTAATTGGGCTTGGCTCTTGGGAAAACCCACATCTACTGCCTTCAAAGGTAGAAGCACAAGATAGAAACCATAAATCAATCTCTACATATGTAGCATTGGTAGCTCTTCTTTCTACTAATAAATCTGAACAACAAGTGCTCAGATTAGGAATTTGCATCTGATCATACAAGCAAATGACCTTTATATGATCACACCTGACCTCCACAAGGCCAGACAGTGTGTGAGGAAAGGTATATATTAAATAACATTGTGTTCCTCAGATTCAATCCCAATGCAATTTCCACAATTGGAACACCTCCAAAATAAATAAATAATAGGTGGAACTTGCCTAAGGAAGATCTAAATCTTGCAGGATGGTGTGGACGGGAAACAGTGTCAACTCGGTAGCTTGGGCACTGCTTCTCACACTGTGTGGACACTGCAGGTAAGGGATCCATGTATGCTTTGAACTGTGTCTGTATGGTTTGCAAATTTCATACAGAAAATTACTTCCTGATACACACACACACATCCCATCATGTTGCACCCCACGTATTGGGGCTTGGCGTTGTCAGATGCAGGGGTGAAATGATACACAGACCACATGCACAACATGAAATATACAACTCAGTTGATGCTCAAAGACCAGCTCTAATATTGTTAAATGATTACAGTAGTGCAAGACTGGAGACTCCCAGCATGTTATTGCCTTATGTATTACCACTTCTCTATTTACTCCCATGGTTATGACGGTTCGAATTTTTTATATATATATTGCTGTGCAGGGCACTCAGAAGAGCCATTCTGAGGAATGCTGCCCATTAAACTTTTCTCCCAGCAAAGGCAAAGGAGATTTGTTTTCTTCTTTTACGTTTATGTCATACATTTCAGCCTCCTTTGGCAGAGCAATAATAAATTATGAGGTTTTATACACTCCTTTATTTGCTTTCTCTTATTCACTTCCACTCTCTTCTTTTATCATCATTTTTTCCCCTGCCAGCCTTTCTTTCCTCCTCTCATATTTTTCCAATTCTGCAAACCAATTTCCACCTGGGATTGGGTCCCCATTGCAGCTTTGGTTCTGACACTACATTTATCAATTTTCTTTTTTATATATAATATAAAAAACTTCAAAAAAACAGCCAGTTCAAATCTTGGCACAGCCACAGCAAAAACTTTCAAGGAGCTTTTTAAGAAAGTATGGCGTCTTTCAGCAGAGCATTATTTTATGCACTTTTTAACTTTTATAATGTTTATGCAGAAAAGCAACAAGAAACATATTGTGTGTGTTTATATTTCTTTTACCTTTGCTGGCTTTAAAAATGTTATCCCACTTTTACAGTTCTTATAATGGAACTTCTCCAGTTGGCTTACAAAATATAAGAACATTAGAAGAGCCCTGCTGCAATAGGCCAAAGGCTCATCTAGTCCAGAATCCTGTCCTCACAGTGACCAACCAGATGCCCATGGGAAGCCCAAAGTCATATCCTCCAACATGTTGAATCCCCAAACCAGGAGGTGCATCTTCCTGGCCATGCTTCCTTGCAAGTCACGTGACCTGCATACAATCATAGTGCCCAAAATGGCCACCATGCTCTTGTGGGAAAAACTGGGATGTCCCAGTTTTGCATAAGCAGGATCTGAGTACAACAGCACTCTCCCAACTTACAATTCCCAGCAGTAGTTAAATGGAAGCATGCTGCCTCCAACAGCAGAGGAATAACACAGACATATCCTCCATGAAGTCTTTAAAAAAAGACCATCCAATCTTTTTCCTTCACATTTTAAAAAGCTGCTGGTCTAGCATATACATCTAATTATAGATGGGTGCTTGAGCCTTCTGTCGCACAGAGTGCAATTCAACAGAGATGCATGCAATATCAAAACCTCAATAACTAAAAATTATGTTGAATCTTATGGTGGGCTCAAAGTCAGGTTTACTATCAAGGAAAGTTATTTAAAACAACCCTGTAGAAATGCAGATGGCCGGGGGTAACTGGAAAGATGTTAACAAATAACAGTGTTTCTTTTGAAAATGCCAGAAGCCCATCTGGGGCAATTACACTAAATGGCATTTCGATGGCTCTTTTCCACAAATTTGTGCAAACTTTGGGTATGGCTTAATGCAATTTCTAGTTAATAATTTAGAGACTTTGCTTTGAAAGCCCAGGGCTCTTTTTCTGCAGCTGAGACACTCCAAGGATCAGACAAAAACTACAGCAGTTCTCTTAGCCTTTAACCTGTGATTATCTGTTTAGCCTACCCTTCCTGGAAAATGAATGTAAATGGCAACACAAATAAATGGCTAGCCAGCTGTGGTCCTTGGCACAATCTCCAGGGCACAGAGGATGCTGTCCCTACTAGAGAGCTTACAGCCTACATTATTGCTATCAATATTTGTAATGTCCATATGCAGTCATTCCAAGGGTCTAAACTGGGATAGAGGGGTGAGTAGGGATGGATGGGGATTGATTGATTGATTGATTGATTGATTGATGGTTGTATTCAAGGTAGCACTAAAGAGCTCCGTGCACAAGTGGATTTCCACATGTGCAATGAGACTTTCTTCCTGCTCACCCACTAAATCTCTTCTAGGGATGCCCGCAAACTTTCAGAGTAGATTTCGGGATGGTACAAGAGGTATAGTGGAGTGAGGGACAAGGAAGGAAAGTCCCATTACACAAGCCAAAGTTGCTCTGCTCATGTAATTATTAGCTGAATTATTAGTTGAATAGCCAATATTACTACTATATAGGCTGTCTTCTAAAAACAGTTCTCAATGTTGTTTTCAGAATATAACCCACTGAGTTAGAAACAAAAGCAATTAAAAGAGAAATGCAATAAGCCTGCAATTGCAAGCACATGTACTGGGAAGTAAGATCCACTAAGTTCAATGAGACTTCCTTCTGAGTAAACAGGATTACACTGTAAAATTCAATGCTGCATGAAAGGCTACATCAAGATTTAAGTTCTGTGGAAATAAAAATACCTTTGCTTGATACCAAAAGGACATTAAAGTAAGCACCCAGCAGGGCTCCCCCAAACTGAAGTGTTGGACATTCGAAGGGACTGATGTGGGAGATTGGCAGAATAGGATCTCTGCTGCTCTACCATTGCGAGAAACCTCATTTTTTCCATCAGGAAAAGGTGAAGTCTGATTGACACCTGCCTATCTCCAAACCACTTCCATATGCAGGTTGCATATACTGCCTTCCTTCATGCCTCTAGGAACTTTCTTAACATTCTAGAATCATTTTCATCCTGAAAATCATCTAGTTCAGCCTTTCCCAGCCTGAGTCCCTTAAGATACCATGTGCTACAGCTTCCATCATCCCTGAACATTGGCTATGCTGGCTAGGGCTGATGGGAATTATGGGAAAACTGGAAGGTGCCAGGTTGGGGAAGGCTGATCTAAGAAATGCACTCCTACACCATCCTTAATAAGTCTCTTTCCTATCAGAACACATTGCAGAAGCTCCAGTCCTGACTCAAGCCTTCAAAGTGTTTTTGCTGGGGTTTAGAAACAGCACACCCTTTGATGGATTGTCTATTCCCAACGGTTGCTTTAAACTTGAAGCAATTGCAGGGAGAGAAAACAACTAAGTTCCAAGACCACACATGCCCCCTTTGGTCCCATGCTTCTGAGTCCATTTCTCTGTCTTCCAAAGCAACCACTCTGGGAAAGGTTTCTTGAAGCCTACAGCTCCATTTTGATTCATTGCCATGGGAATGGCAATATATCCCATGACTGACTTGAGATTCCTGCTTCACCCCAGGGAACGCATATTCGTTCTGGCATAATGTCAGTATATTGTAACAAGTACATGTTGATTTGTTTGGAAGGCATTAACCAAAGCTCCCGGTTTGCACATAGTAGGAAGTGACAACTAACAAGACTTCCTGATTTGTATCTCTGTTTGCACAAAGGATGGCGCAATGGCACTGTCTGCAACTTCACATATCTTCATTTATTAAGTGAGGATTTGTCTTGACTAATACTTAAAAGAGGCTTATAATGATATGTACTAGGCAGAGAAAGGGTGGTGTGGGGTTGAGAAACAAAGAGAAAGGAAAATGGAAATCAGTGGTTTACAATGACTAGTGAAGACTCAAGTGGCATTGAAGATACTCCATCAGAGACCTCAGTGGTGCTGCAATAGTCTCCCTTAATGCTGCACTGATTGTTAAATTATTAATTTATTCTTTGTCTTTGAAATACTCTGTGGACATAAGCCCATAAAGATTGAAACAATCTTCTTCCCAGGCAGTGAGAGATACACCTCTGGGGATGCACAGAATTATCTTTAAATGACTAATTCACACATAAGCATGAACTCAAAGGGGACTTGTGTGAAAACAAGTCCTCTTTGATTATCAGAGTGAATATGGATTCCCTCCTGTGCAGCACATTGAAAAGCTCTAAGGCAAGGATAAAACTATTTATAAGCAAAAATGTTCACACTTTTGAAGCAAGCCATTAACTTATTTCACATCTGCCCTATACATTTAAAGCAGTACCACACCACTTTAAATAATAATAATAATAATAATAATAATAATAATAATTTATTATTTGTACCCCGCCCATCTGGCTGGGCTTCCCCAGCCACTCTGGGCGGCTTCCATAAAAACCAGAAATACACTAAAATATCACAGATTAAAAACTTCCCTGAACAGGGCTGCCTTAAGATGTCTTCTGAATGTCAGGTAGTTATTTATCGCTTTGACATCTGATGGGAGGGCGTTCCACAGGGCGGGTGCCACTACCGAGAAGGCACTCTGCCTGGTTCCCTGTAGTTTTGCTTCTCGTAATGAGGGAACCGCCAGAAGGCCCTCGGCGCTGGACCTCAGCGTCCGGGCAGAACGATGGGGGTGGAGACGCTCCTTCAGGTATACTGGGCCGTAACTTTCCCCTCCTCCCACACAAACAATCTGGGAACTGCATGTTCCAATACAAAACCATGTTCAAGGAGATCTGGAGTTTAGGACAACTTCTGCATGCCCGTCCACTACATCATGATGGACTGGACTGGACTGGGTGGTGTAGTCTCATTCTGGAGGTACCTTCTTTGTGGCCAAATGCAGAGGCTGATGATGAATGGTGGCAGCAGAATGGCCTGGAATGCTATAAGGTATGTCCATTTCATTGCTGTACAAGAAATTATGGTCACCTCTGCTTGAGATTAGGATTGTTGACTACATTTGTGCTAGCATTAGCCTTGCCAGAAGAGCTGTGCAGCATAGCAGGACTATAGGATTTCCATATTTAGAGTGTGATACTGGCAAACTTAACTTATTAAAGGTTTTGCAAGTGTAAGACCTTTCATACACTTATATGTGGTTCCAAAATTTGCATGTACTGATTTTAAACAGCAGCAGCAGAGCCATTACTAATCACCTGAGGCTGGCCTTGTGTGCCACTGCATTAAATAATGCAGCATTGTGCTGAGGCAAGCAGGCCTGGTGAAAGATTCCCATCTCATTTTTTGTTCCACTGCAAGACTCTCTTTTCTGCCCTCGCATCACAAAATGGACACAATTCTATTAACCTAAGGCTGTATACAGATTATTATGTCGGTAGAGCAACAAGAGCACTCCTGCAGTAGCTCAGTTCCACCATTGGTAGCTTGATAACTGCACAAATGTAATGGCATGGGGAAACCTTGCTGCACTGCAGAGGAATGGCCAGTTCAGTCTGTTTTCCTCATTATAGCTACTTCCTCTTATCCCACACAAACTAATAGAGTGGTAAAATTGAATAGACTGGGTTGTAAACAGCTTTTTTTGTCCAATCAATTTCACTCCAAAGGGAATCTTCTAAAAGAGGGAAAGGGAGAGGGAAAGAAAGAAAGAAAGAAAGAAAGAAAGAAAGAAAGAAAGAAAGATCTTGAGTGTTCTTCAGATGCACTCTAAGCCTTTCTGCACAAGTGACCTGTAAGACCAGCGTATCAAAAACTGGTTCACATCAACAAGTTGTGACCCTCCTGGTAACTTGCTCCTGCTGCTTTCCACTGGGTGGGAAAAGTTAACATAACATTCTGCAACTGGTCTGATAACCCTGTTTGAAGGCAGCATCACAGCTTGACTGAAGAACACGCTGGGCGTCTTCTTTTTTATATTATATCTGCATTCTCATTAAGAACAACTCTGAGCGGAGAATTCTAAGACAGGGATGGGGAACCTGTGGCCCTCTAGATGTTGTTGACTCTCACTCTGCCCAGGAAGGCTGTTGTGATTTGTGAGAGATGATTCAGCGTGGCTGTGTGATCTCCATCTCAGTGGAAGAGCTGCCCTTAAGGGGCAGGATGCATAAAGCTTTTCCTATTCAAATGACCCCCTCCTGGGCAGCCTCTTCTTTTTCTTTTTCTTTTTCTTCTTCTTCTTCCATGAGCACTCTTTTTTCTGATACCTTCCTAAGACTGCAAAGCCTAGGAAGACCTTTAGGTTGTGCATTTAAGGGAAACTGCACATTTGGCTTCCATTTCCCTCTCCCTTCTCCTGGCAGTTGTCTCTCTCCTTTCCCCCTTTTCTATTGTTGGTGCAGACGCACATTAGGTGTTGGAAGTAGGAAGGAAGATGAGGGCTTGCTTTCCCTCCATTGACACAAGTAAATGAAGAGGTGTGTGAAATAGGGGGATGGCGGAGGACCTACAGACTCTCTTTTTTTCCTTCTGAGAGCGAAAGATGGACAACTTTGCAAGAGGTGCAGCAACAACAGCAGCATTGTGACTAACCTCAGTCAGTTTCTATGACCTGAGTAATTCCCATAAATGTGGCAAATTATTTTCCAGAGCCTGGCAAGAGATTTCCTATCAGGGATCCTGCAGGCATCTTTGAACTAGTTGAGAATTTGTTGGCACCTATTGACACGTTATAAGTAGCTATGGGTGGTGCACAGACTGTCTGTGGGAATCATAAGTGGGGCAGGAGCTGCCCTGTCATCTTGGCCTGGACAGTGTCACCTGCTTTGATCCTGCATCTGAGTGGGAAAGCAATAGTGCTTCTGGGAATTGACACTGGTGAGAACTTGCTGTACAGGCAGAATTATATAGCTCTGTTTTCCCAACATTTCCTGACCTGATAACTTTGACATTTTATGTGTTCTTTCATGAGATGTAACCTAGCAGTTCGAAAGCACCCCCGGGTGCAAGTAGATAAATAGGGACCGCTTACTGGCGGGAAGGTAAACGGCGTTTCCGTGTGCTGCGCTGGCTCGCCAGATGCAGCTTTGTCACGCTGGCCACGTAACCCGGAAGTGTCTCCGGACAGCGCTGGCCCTCGGCCTCTTAAGTGAGATGGGCGCACAACCCTAGAGTCTGTCAAGACTGGCCCGTACGGGCAGGGGTACCTTTACCTTTTTATGTATCTAGTGGAAATTTGACACTCATTTATGTGTATATTCCGTGGTGCAGTGGGGATTCATTTGCAACCCATGAACTTGGAAAATCACTGGAATTTCACATTGTAATTTCACATTATAATTTCCCTGTTTAGAGAAGTTTTTAATGTTTGATGTCTTATCATGTTCTTAATATTCTATTGTGAGCCACCCAGAATGGCTGGGGAAACCCAGCCAAATGGGCGGGGTACAAATAACAAATTTTATTTTTTTAATTATTATTATTATTACTGTCCTGCCACTGAAAATTTAGCATAACATGGCGATACAGCGATAGAAAAGCCAGTTCCATAACACAACAGGTATTGCAATGTAAAAGGTGCATTAGAAATCAGGACATCTATAAGTGCTAGCATTATAACCAGGGAAACTAATGCAAGAAACCCCACGTCTGACTATTGTCTATAAGAACTTGTGCTTGAGCTTACTTTTCCCTTTTTCCTCCCATTTCTTTTTCCTTGTGTGCCCCCTTTTCAGATTATGAGCTGAAAACTGGAACCACCTTAGTACAGAGTTTTGTAAGCTGCTCTGAAAGGCTTTTTGGCTAAAAGGCGGAGTATAAATGTCTGAAATAAATAAATAAATAGTGTTAAATAAACAAAATTTTATCAGGCCCAGTCAGCAAGGCTAATAGTTAGGGATGATGGGACCCGTTAGTAACATTTGGAGAGCCAGTTTTTCCATCCTTGTTCTAAGATACACCTATCAGAGTAATCAAACAGAGGGAATTGTCCCATGTATCCTCAAGTTACATTTGAGCCATGATTATATAAACTGCCCTGGGAATTTCTCTTGAAGGGTGGCATAGAAATGTCTGTAATAATAAATGGCAATGGCTGTAAAAATGTGTTATCAGTTTCTTGAGTTAAGACTCCTTCTCATTTGACATTTTTTTACCTGAGCATACACATACGCATCCCAAAAATATTTCTCACTAGCCATATGTTCATGGCAGCCATTTTGTGGAACTGTCTATAAAACTATTTTTCAAGACGTGCCAGTCAGCCAAAATAAGGCTCTAGTGATTAACTGTAAATTTAATTATTGGACCCCACTTATTGATACCCAGTTCCAAATTATAGCTGAACTACATCTCCCATCAACCCCTGCAAGCATGGCCAATGGCTGGGGATGATGGGTGTTGCAGTTCAGCAACATGTGGCAGACCAAAGCTTCTCCATACCTGACTTACTGACACTGCTTAAAATTACTTCAGCATATTCATAAGTAATCTTTCCTTCTCACCGTTAACTTTTTCCTGGATTGCTTTGGAGGGGTGTGTGTCTGTAAAGTGTGTTCTGTATAATGCATTAGGTAAAATGTCAAATGAAAAGACATCATTGCTACTATTAACATTCTGGAACAACAGGGAAGACAATTTCTTGCCTGATGAGCGAAAAGGTCATTTCATATTAATCATGTATTAAGTATAAAACAAAAGCTCATTTGTCAAGACGTTACAAGGTAATGGTCACAGAAAAAGCCTCTTTTGCAGAAGTGCCTTTTAAAAGAATTACTTTAATATCTCCATGAAGATAATGATTTAAACTGAGACAAAGAGAGAAAGTTCTTGCGTGCCTTTTTCTTTTTTTAAATGCTTTACTGAAATAACTGCAGATCTTTTTGAACAGATTCATAGCTATGCAAAGACAGATTTGATTTTTCTTAAAGGAAGTGTGTGTTAATTATATGGCATTTCATTCAGGTGCCTCTTCTAAAAAAATTAGCACAAACCCTTTACTTCTCTTTTCTCTAAAGTACCTCAAGGTTGCTTTAGAAAACCCTTAAGTACCAAGGAACTAATTCTAATTATTTGTCAACTGGTTTGCTACAGTGGATGCATCCTGAGGTGGTCTGGTTAGCTGATCAGGTCAAGTCTCTGCGGATCTGCTACTGTAAACTTCAAGACCTGATGCTAATGCTGATGTTGGCATTAAACAAAACAGGAAAAGTTAAAGTAAGGGCATTCCCCACCCCCACCCCACCTGCCATAAACAAAACAAATATGTCAACTATTCATGTACAATATGCATGTTGTGTTTGTCCATTTGCCACATAATGCCTCCCCCCCCCCCATATTAATTTTGGCCTTTCAGTGCACGGGGAGAGGGGGCTCTTGAAATGGTTCCTGATTGATTAGTGGAAGTATGTTTCTTTTGAAAAGCTAAGCATTTCCTAGTGCCTTTGATGTCCTCAGGCTAGCAACAACAACAAAAATGGAGAAAGGGGATGGCAGGCTTCCATTAGAAAGCAGAGTGCTCATTTTTAAGGATGAAAGGAGACAGATGACTCTCTTGTGTACTGAGTCATATATAGCACAGGCAGAGATGAAACAGCTGAGAGAAAATAACAGGAAGAGGAAGAAAAACAACAGTTGGGGACCCAGATATGGAGTTTAGAGTGAGTAAAAGGCTTAGTCTGAAGTAGTATGAGGAGACAAGAGTCATTACTATTAGTATTACTACTACTACTACTACTATTAATTACCACCCTTCACTCTAAGGTCCCACAGTAGGTTACAACAATTAAAGCATTATTTAAAACACTATAAAACTTACAATCACAGAAATAAGATGGGTCGTAAAAATAGGCACCTCGGGTGTCAAAAGCCAGGGTAAAGAGGTGCATTAGTAGCATTCACCAGAAACTGCAATGAAGGTGACAGACACATGTCTGTGAGGGAAGAATTCCACAACTGCCACAGAGACTGCTTTCTCCAGTAAGGCCTACAGCACAAGGTTATGGAATATATATATATATATATATATATATATATATATGGGAGGAAACAGAACTGAGGGGAAATTGTTGCCCAAGGCCTCGGAGCAGCTTTACCACAAGTACACATGAGCCGTCTTGAGGGGTTCAGCCTGGCACACAAAGTCAAATGTTTGTGGAGGAACTGGCCATGCCTATAAGATCTGTGGTTTGCTCCGCCGCAGCTGCCACCCTCTAATATGAAGAGGTGCCAAGCCATATAAGTGCTGGCAAAACCACTTAAATAGCAGAAAAAGGAATCCTGACATATTTTTTTCTGTGGATACTGAACAAAAGCAAGGTACAATATGAAGAAAAATAAACAAGAGAGGTTTTGTCTTCCTTACCTCAGGCCTTTTACACAGCAGGGGGACATTCAACCAAGCATGCAGAGGAGGGTGGCAGGTGGGCGTGAAGGAGGCCAGCTCTGCGGCCTGAGCTGTCTCACCTCGCCTCACAGGTGGGCTGACGCTGAGAGCAAATTCTGACCCTTCAAAATTCAGTGAATCAGCTTGAGCTGAAAGGGGTCTCGCAAGGGATTTTAATTGGCTAAGGATGCACATGGCACTCTCCCTGGGAAACCTGGCAACACACAAGGCCTCTTTCCACACCCTTCATAAAGAGAATAATAACTCCTGGCAGTTAGGTAGCCCAATTCAAGTTTGACATGCTACACCAGGAGAGCATTGTATGGTAGATCAGGGACATGCCTTTTATGTATGCAGGCATTGTAGACCGAAGCCAGGCTGTATGCATGCTATTGCAAGCCTAGGCCTTAAGGCCTCCTGGAGCTCAGGGGTTTCACCTGCATAACAAAGGGCAGAGGGAATTCTAAAACCCTCCAATGATATTTGCTGGTAGCTGGCAGGCAGGCAGGCAGGCAATCCCTGCTGCCAAAGAGCCAGTGTTCTGATTCGCTAGTCGCAGCATGAGGCAACCTATCACAGGTAGGGAGGTGTTACCGTATTTTTCTGACGATCCCTATTTTTTTAAACCCTAAATTAATAAATCAATTATTTGTTGAGTTGTCTAGCTTTTTTGCAGAGGAGCTGAGCTTTTTAGAGGGGAGTTAGCCAAAGTTGTTTAGCTTTGTGTTGCCACCAATTGCTCACCCGCCTGCCTGCCTGCCTGCCTGCTTGCTCGCTGCTGAATTGCAGCTTTGTCCACTGGGCTACATCTTTATTTTTGATTTGCATACATTCTTCCATCTAAGCTACCCATTTTTGTTGCATTTTTACATCTGTTTAAGCATAAACTATATACTTTTAATCAAAAATGTGTATTAAAATAATTACCTTTTTTATTATGCTCAAAACCAGCATGAAAACCATTAGATCCAAAAAGTTGAATGACTATAATGGGTTTAATAGAGCGGTGCTATTTTCCATAATGCCCTGCTAAGTCTTCAGATTTTCTATTATGATGGCGACATCATCATGAACTACATTTTCACTGCTTTGTCCTACTATGTTTGAGCTTCAAATAACTTCAGGCTTTTATTAACTCCGCTCATGAGTCCTATTCATCAGTTGGGCAGCTGTATTGCCTGATAGTGCAATAATCTCTCTCAGATGTATGAGTTGTTTTATTCCTTTTTATTCCAGTAATCAGTTCTGGGAGCATAATAAAACAAAGGTTTATTTCTTCTTTTCCTAGTAGTGCAGTTGTAAATTATCATCCATCAGCAATAAATGTGGCTATTTAATAAATAAAAAGTCCCTCTTGACTCTCATAAGGGACATAAGAGATAAAAATAAACACAATATTTATTAAAGCTAATGACAAAATGAGGGATTAACAGAAGGCAGAGTGAGCAGGGAAGTTATTTGTATAGGTGAAAATGGGATAGCATTTTTTATTTTAAAAAATCTTACTTAGATGTTGCAAAATGGATATTCTATAAGCAATTTCTATGAAAAATCACACCATTTCAATAATCTTATCATTCCCTTTTATTCATCTTTCAAATGCGACAAAGTTTTTTTTTGGGGGGGGGGATTGAAATAAAAATGGAAAATCTCCCTGTAATCCTTTAGTGGCGTAACGTAATGGTTAAGGGTATTAACTGGATGCCGCTGATTATTGGCTCGCCAACTAACTTACTGAAGGGCCTTAGTAAAATATATCCTACCTTTCAGAATAAAAATTACCTCAAAGCTGTGAAGTACAGAACAGAAAACCTCAATAAATTTCACATTAAAACTGTACACCACAGAATACTCTTCCTTCCTGGGAAGAACAAGGGATCTCAGTGTTTTCTGAAGAATGTTGCAGTTGTGTTCAATATTAAATATCTAAAAGGCATAGCTATGCAATTTTCATTCAGGTTTCACTAATAAAAGAGGTTTGTTTTAGCTTCAGTGCTGTTCCTGTTTTAAAAAAATCATTCTGACCTTAATAACTGTGAAGCAGATACTTAGGGAGACTCAACCCTATTCCCAAGTGTAGTGACTACTTCAAAGAAAAATAGAGTAAACAATATCAATTGATATCAAAAACATATCAATATGACCAGAGACTGTATATGGGTCATTTCACACAATGGCCTGACTTTGGGAAGTACTTACTTCTTTGTATCTCACAAGAGCAGATGGTTAAATTAACAATACCAGGATATTTATCAACACTTCTTTGTGAATGGTCACTGTAATTATTTTATACACATTTAACACAGTGATCAATGTCTGCTGTTGTTGCATTTTGTTTCTCTCTGGCCTCACTGCTCCCCCCCCCCCATTCTTCCTATATATTTATACATACCAGCCAGTTCAGAATGACATTTCATGCTTCTGGTGAAGTGAATTTGAGTCTACACAAGCTTGTTCTGTATGAAATACAGAAATCTGTTTTTAGGATGCTACAAGACTCCTTGTTATATTTATGCCACTGTTTCAATTAAAGGTATCCTCTACTCCCTGTCTGGTTTCAGTAATGTACAATATGATATACAGTACCTATGATATTAGAGGGATATATACAATAGCAGGTGTGACTAACTTACCCCACCCCCAGATATTGTTGGACCACAAACCCCATCATCCCTGACCATTGGTTGTACTTTCTGGAGCTCATGGGAGTTGGAGCCATAAAACTTAAGGCCAAAACAGTAAAATTAGATTTTAATAATTTATTAAATCTTAATAACAACTGAGTGGAAGATTAATAGCCAAAGTGGCACTGCCAGCAAACATTCTGATGACCTGTGTCTTTGACTTAAGAAGGATGGTTGTCTTCATAAAGCAAAGTAGGGAAGCATAGATGAGGACTCAAGAAGTGGAGCAGAAGATCCCTGTTAGCAGTTTGGAAGCAAAGGTAGCCCTGGGATCATTCCTATACCAGGGCCGGCACAACCATTAAGTGTTGTGAGGTTGCCATCTCAGCAGGTGGAAGCTCCCAAGCTCATGGCATAAGTGCTGATTTCAGGCAAGAATTTGCTGATTTCCAGTAAGATATTGCCCAAATCATGTGAGAACTTGTGGAGCATGTGAGATCTGGAAACTAAGCCTTATGAGGAGCACTTGAAGGAGCTGGGTATGTATGTTTAGCCTGGAAAAGAGCAGACCGAGAGGAGAAATGATAGCCATTTTCAAATATCTTAAGGGCTGTCACATGGAAGAAGGAGCATGCTTATTTTCTCCTGCTCTGGAGGGTAGGACTCAAACCCATGGCTTCAAGTTACAAGAAAGGAGATTCTGACTAAACATTTGGAAAAGCTTTCTGACAGTAAGAGCTGTTTGACAGTGGGACAGTGGAACAGACTCCCACGAGAGATGGTGGAATCTCCTTCCTTGGAGGTTTTTAAACAGAGGTTGGATGGCCAGATGCTTTAGCTGAGATTCCTGCATTCCAGGGGGTTGGACTAGATGACCCTTGGGTCCCTTCCAACTCTAAGGTTCTATGATTTCGCCGAAAATCGGCAAGCTCTCATGTAAAACTGGTGCAATGATGGCACCACTTCTTCAGAGGTGGCAGAGCAGGACAGCACTTCTTGTTTCACCTCGGGCAGCGAAATGGGTTGCACTGTCCCTGTGTTATACATACTGAATCTGGGGAGGAAGCCCTGGAAAATTAAGACCTCACAGATTGCTTAAGGTCTATAGGCCTATTGTTGAACTGGCAAGAGGAAGAGGGGAAAGACGCTGGCAGAAAAGGGGAAGAAAGGGTTGGCCTACCCACAGCTGGGTGTTGCTGGTTCTGGCCTCAATTACCCACAACAGATTATGCCAAGGGAAATGTGGCCTCAGGTTAAAAAACAAAACAAAACCTCATCCATGCTCTAGGGAATCCACAACAAGAAATATTAATCCTCCACATCTGTTGCTGGTATTATTTGCATAGCATAAACACACAACACATCATAACAACCCAACAGCTCAGACTCCATCCACGCTATACATTTTAAAAAGTATCATAACAATTTAAACATTTATAACAACTCCAAAAGGATTGTGGGGGCTGTAGTTTGTAAAGAGTGCTGATTTTAGAACTACAATGTTCAGAATGGATTAACATTCAATACCAAGAAATTTTAGGAACTGCAGCGAATTCTCACAAATGCCCCCAGAATGCACCTGGATTGAACCCAGACTACAGAACTGACCACCTCTGCTCATCAGCTGAAGCAGTTTGTCGTTCGCATGAGGGTAGGGGCCCATGCAAAATAAAAGGTAAAGGACACCTGGGCGGTTAAGTCCAGTCAAAGGTGACTCTGGGGTTGCGGCGCTCATCTTGCTTTCCGGCCGAGGGAGCCGGCATTTGTCCACAGACAGCTTTCTGTGTCATGTGGCCAGCATGACTAAACCGCTTCTGGCGCAACGGAACACTGTGACAGAAACCAGAGTGTACGGAAACGCCGTTTACCTTCCCACTGCAACAGTACCTATTTATCTACTTGCACGGGCATGCTTTCAAACTGCTAGGTTGGCAGGAGCTGGGACAGAGCAATGGGAGCTCACCCCGTCGCGGGGATTCGAACCACTGATCTTCTGATCGGCAAGCCCAAGAGGCTCAGTGGTTTACACCACAGCACCACCCACATCCCTAGGGGCCCATGCATCTCTAATACACTGAGGTCAGAAGAATGGATTACAGTGGTACCTTGGGTTACATACGCTTCAGGTTACATACGCTTCAGGTTACAGACTCCGCTAACCCAGAAATAATGCTTCAGGTTAAGAACTTTGCTTCAAGATGAGAACAGAAATCGTGCTTCGGCAGCGCGGCAGCAGCAGGAGGCCCCATTAGCTAAAGTGGTGCTTCAGGTTAAGAACAGTTTCAGGTTAAGAACGGGCCTCCGGAACGAATTAAGTACTTAACCTGAGGTACCACTGTATTAGATGAAGGAAATTTTGCGAACGGTGGCAATCTACTCAGAACACGTGATTGAGCATAAAGAGTACAGAGACTCATTAACATCATTAGTTTTAGCAGAAGATGATTCTGGTAAAGGATTTTATACTCTGAGGTACAAATCTCAGTGTTTATATTATATAACATTACAGTAAAATGGCTTCCTATAGATGGGCCACAGTGAATTCATTTAGCAGTTTCTAAAATACTATTGCATGCTTCAAAGATTAACAACATATTATGATTTTGGGGGGAAAAAACACTCTTTCATATTAGCTGCAGCAATTCTCCTGTGTTATAAAAGACTTAATAAAAAAATACTCTGGATTTTTTTGCCTTGTAAAATGAAAGAGTATAAGGCAATTAGCTGCTATCTATGGAAGGCGTTGAAATCATTTGCTCGACATACCATTCAAGTTACAATTTAGATTAGCAGGTTGTAAGTGATCAACTTATCCTGAAACATCTAGCAAAGAATGCACACTTTAATGGCTAAGACTGAGGAATAAAAATACAGCTATCAAAGCAGCTTCTCCCCACCCTCCCTGCCCCATCCCCTGAACACTGAAACTTTTTTTACTTACCACTGATGTGCCAATTGTTTTATGCTCAAGGAAACAAGCAATGGCGAAATGAAAGAATTATCTGCCTGCCTTGTGCATTGCAGCTGCCTTGGAAGCCAGAGGGTAAAGGCGTTTATATATGAGATAAGCTCATTCAGTAGAACAAATTAATGCTGGATTGTGAATTAAATGGCATGTCTTCGGACAGCTAATTAGCTTTGTGCTGCTCAATTAAGCTTTGAAAGGACATGTTGTGTTTCTTGATGGAAAGGGAAACATTTCAAGGCTGTTTCAAATTCTCAGTGTTTTTCCTCTTTGGAAAAAGCAGGAGGGGAATAGACCCAGAAACATCTTACAGAAAAACAGATCTTGCAGCATTAGCTCCCGTTTGCTATAATCTAAACTACAAAGGTTCTGTAAGCCAGAAAGCAAAAAAGGGAAAGTCTACTTAGTCACAAATACTTCTATAAAACTTTGATCTCGGGCCAAAGCATTTAAGACATGGAAAGCGGAGAAGCAGGAATCCTAATTTCTTAACATTTGTGATATTATATTCTCATCATAGAAATAGCAGGCGTGATTCTACAAACCTACAGCAATCTCAGGGCACACAAGCCAGTTATAGGATGAAGATTTTCTCTCTAGCTTTTGATGTGCCGCTCTAACTGGGTGGAGTTACTTATCATGCTTCCCAGAGCAGCTCAAGGGTACTACACGAAAGGTGGAAATATTTCCACATTTGGTTTTCTTGAGCAAGATTGCAAAGAGCAAGATTGAGACTTGATAACTAAATGTTGTCAACAAACTCAATCCATCAAGAAACTCCAGAGGAACACAAAGTGATAGACAAGGGGTGGGAGGGACTTATTCACACAATGGCTCACCGAAAGCCAATGGAAGTGATTGTCCTTTTCACTGATTCATTTACCACAAGCTGCTGTTTTGCACCCCCACCAAACACGCTCCTCAGAACAGGCTGAATGGTGTGCACAGCCACTCATAACAAATTAGTCAGATGATCTCTTGGCTGTAACCACTGGAAGAAGATCTAAGCAGCTGACATGAGACTCATAGTCATGCATCCCCACAATCTCGACTAAACTTGGTTCAAAATATGTTGCAATCTGCATTTACTAGAAGAAACAGGAGATGAGTAGCATATGCATATCCATAACTATACAGCAGGGCTTTTTTTAGGGGGAACTCAGTTCTGGCACCTGTCAGGTGAGTTCCAGCATCTCTCATGTGGGTGCCATTGCCATTCTAAGAGAAAAAGGAGGCATTCATGGTGAGTGTATATATTCTGTGTATTTTAATAATTTAATGCATCAGCTATAGAAGTCTGATTACAGAAAGATGGAATATCTACTTTTTCAGAAATACCCTCCCACTACACACACACACACACAACTTTCATCACATGGTGTGATCCATGAAAATCATGGGGAAATTACAATGCAAAATTACCACCATTTTCTAGCAGGGTTGCAAATGTAGCTTTAATGAAAGCAATTAACACAGAAATGGACACTAAATTTCTGTTAGAATCCACCAGATTTCCAGAAGTGGCTTTTATAGTGTGTGAAAGGTCACAAAAAGCACATAAATTTATCAGGAAAGCAAATATGGGGGAAATGGTATAAAGTGCTGTCTCAATGCAGCCAAAGACATTTAATCCACATTCACTATGTCTTTGGCTGGATTGGCCTCTCTTTCCACGGAGGTTTGTAAGCAAAAGTTGGATGGCCATCTGTCATGGATGCTTTTGCTAATGCACTGTACTGGGTTGGAGTATAAGACTCTTGGGGTCTCTTCCAGCTCTACAATTCTATCATTCTATGATTGATTTAAAGTATTTCTTAACTGCCGGTTAACAAAAGATGCCAGGGAGGGTGTCCAAAAGTGTGAATAAACAGTAATTCATGCCCAACATGGAAATGCAGTTTGAAAACCAACAAAGAAATGTAATAAAATACAATAACAGGCAAGCAAATAAAAGCCCTGAAAAACAAAAGCAAACAAAAAAGCTGCATCGGGAAAATAAAAAATAATTGAATATCCAAAATACCTATATCTAAAATGCTTAAATGCCTTTGCAAATTGAAAAGTCTTCATCTGGTGTGGCAAAGCTTGTAATGTTGGAGCCAAGCATGCCTCCTTAGGGATTTGTAAACTGTCCCTGCTGCACCAGTATTCATGGGTATCAGCTCTAGCTGGACTATATTGGTTCCACTAATTTCTTAGTTCAGTTTTATTGCTGAGTAATTTGCTGCAGCTCAGGGTGGTGGGGGACCATGAACAAAAGAGCTTAATGCCTTCAAATGAAATCAAGATAGCCATACGGAGAATATAAACAACCACTTAATCTAGGAAATCAGCAAGTGGGCAACCTTATACTAAAGCAACATGGTAATGATGATTCAGTTCTTTTGACTGCTGTTGCAAAAATGGCCACAGCCACCAGAGGGAGGTAGGAGCAAACTAGAAGGTTTGAAGGCAATACAAAAAATCTTCAGGGGTAGAGAAAAACCCTGGGGGTGAAACCCTCCAAAGCAGCCAAATGAGGACTGTACATGCCCAGTGTCAACAGACCCCAGCCTACCCTGGCATTAAGAACTCCTGGAGATTCCCTGCTCCAAGTACTGCTTTAGTGAAGATACACAAGGAGAGGGTGTTTCCCGTGGTGCCAACCAGACTTTGGAATGCCCTCCTTCAGCTCTGACATTACAAGCTTCTTGGCACCTGCAAAGCCCCTCCTATTTGCATTTGGATTGTAAATGCATTTCTTAAACGGTGTTTCATTCTGTTTCTATCTGTTTTGCCTTCTTGTATTTTGCTATGTTTACTTGCTGGTTTTAAACAGTAGGTTTAGGTTGTGCGTATTTTATTCACATTTTTGTACACCATCCTAGCATCTTTTGATGGGGGGTGGTAAATAAATGTTTAAATAAATGCTCACTTGACTATTGGGGGAAAGCCTGAAAGCTAGCTGGAGGGGGAATGGAATGGGTGGGAGAGGAAAAGAGCCGTAGACATATATAAAAAACCCTGAGATAACCACCTCGTTGTATGAATAGTTCATGACTCTGTTCATATTATAGAGATTTATCCAGGGATAGAAGTGAAAGCTGCCCATAGAAATCAGCTGGAATCTGGCACCCAATTTCCCAAAATTCTCCAGAAATTTGAGGGAGGGAGAACAAAACAAAACAGTGGGCTGGGGACCACCAGTGGGCCTCAGTGCACTTTCAAGTGGGCCTCAGTGCCAAAACCTGCCCAGTACTCACTTACCAATGCCAACTCCTAGCCATGCTATAGCCTTTCAGCTGGACTGATGGCAGCACCAGAATCTGCCCTCATGCTGAGTAAGGGACACTGGGAGGAAAACAGTTGGGTGGAGGAAGGGAGGTCTTCTTCCTCTGAGGTAAAAGAGCCGTGGGACCTATTAAGATTAATGGACCTGACTAACTTACTTAACTGCATTACTTTTAATTGGTTTGCCCTAAGTAGGGCTAGGACTGGATAAATCCCATAGGAAGGGATTTGGGTCCTGGAGGCTTTAGATTACTGAATACTGTCTAACAGTGGTGGGATGGAGCAGAAGGGCTTCTCTTGGCTCTTCTTTCAAGGTGATCAATCTATTAAAGTCACTCACCAAGATGCTTCTTGTTTGAATCTTGCATACAGGGTGAATCAAAGCTACCATCTCTGCCTTGGAGATGTTCCTGCATTGTGAAGGAAACATGTGCTTGCATTATTCTGAGGCTGCAGGGGAAGGAATCTCCCAAATATGTCGTGTTTTGAATGTTACTTCGCTTTATTCAGTGGCTTTAATAAAAAAAGGTCTCAAGCTTCAGAAAATAAAGGTCTCATATCACTACTGCATTACAGCTTCCTAACATATGGCTATGATAAGCCATCAAGCTACACAGGGGCAAAAAAGAGAGAGACTTGGATTTGCAAATGAATAAAGAGCTGAGGAGAATAATATAGACTTCAATCTCCATTTGTAACAATACCGTTGAATTTTTAAAATTATGAGCAGATGATGCATAATACCATGAAAGCTTAACCATTTTCAGAAGACATGGTCAGTTTATACAAAAGGATTGGTTTTACCTAATGGTAATTTCCTAGGATAAATGCCTACCAGGGAAACAATGGGTGACATATTAATTATAGCCCACATACATCAAATACCTAATATGCCATTCTCTAAACTCTTTTATTTATATGGCCATCCAGAAAACTTGCAACTCACTTGTCAGCAGCAAAATTCATCCCTGCAGAAAGCTGGGGAACAAGTTCAGTTTAGGAGACACAGAAAATAAATCCAGCCACCAGATAAGGCAATTGGGGAGAATAAAACAATTGAGGCATTGTCTCCAAGGAAGTTTCCTAGCTGCAATGAGCCACCCGCTCCGATTTTGCTAGGGAGCATAAATATACAGAAGCAGTTTTTCACAGTTAGGGCTTCTCCACATTTGAGCATAAATAAGTTCAGAAGAACCTACTCCCATCTAAGCATATGTATGGTTGCAGCCTAATTATTTAAAATGGCATGAAGACTTGCAAATGTCGCTCAACAGTGTTCCCAGGCTTAAATCAGGTGTGAGGAACCTTTTGACCTCCAGATATTGCTGAACTCCCACTCACACCATCCCTGGCCATTGGCCATGCTTGCTGTGTTTGATGGTGGTTGTAGTTCAACAACAACTGGAAAGCCAAAAGTTCCCCATCCCTGGCTTAAGTGAAAACAGCATCTGCTTTACTCACAGAAACATAGCTCACTCTATACAGAATGAAAAACATCACCATACAGAAATAAACCAGAAACAGCAATTGCTTTGCAGAAGCTGCTATAAGTTATCACCCATAAATAGACAAGAGCGAAGCCAGCTGTAAGTGTCCACGGATCTTTTCTCAATCAAGGTTTGTTTCAATGGTTGTTGTTGTTTAGTCATGTCCGACTCTTTGTGACCCCATGGACCAGAGCACGCCAGGCACTTCTGTCTTCCACTGCCTCCCGCAGTTTGGTCAAACTCATGCTGGTAGCTTCGAGAACACTATCCAACCATCTTGTCCTCCATCATCCCCTTCTCCTTGTGCCCTCCATCTTTCCCAACATCAGGGTCCTTTCCAGGGAGTTTTCTCTTCTCATGAGGTGGCCAAAGTATCGGAGCCTCAGCTTCAGGATCTGTCCTTCCAGTGAGCACTCAGGGCTGATTTCCTTAAGAATGGATAGGTTTGATCTTCTTGCAGTCCATGGGACTCTCAAGAGTCTCCTCCACCATAATTCAAATGTTTCAATAGTAGCTAGTCCCAAAATCTTTAGTAGGATTTCGGTTCCAAATGCTCACATCCACCATTATCAAGATGGCACCACCACTTAACTACATGGGCCAAATCTGGTTAGTTCTTCCTAGGTGCTAATAAAACAAAATCACGTGTCATCCTTCCTCAGGCGTTCCAGGGTTAGTCTTGTGTTTGCTAACAGGCTTTTCAGGAAATCAGCACCAAGATAGCTCCACTTTCTGTTTCCTGAGTGAGCAGCCTTGGCTGCAGCAGCCATGCACATATCTTCCTATGCTTTTGCAAGATGTTAGAAAGTAAGGAAGAGGCAGTAATGTATGATCTGCTGAAATCTGCAAACAAACTGTGGTTGCTTTCTTTTTTCTTTTAGCGGGTTTGGAGTCAGCATGTTGCTGGAAATTACAAGTGGGAAGAGCATCATTGTACTCCGGTCCTGTTGTGGGCTTCCCATAGGCATCTTGTTGGCCACTGTGAGAACAGGATGCCTGGACTAGATGGGCCTTTATGATCCAGCAGGGGTTTTCTTCTGTTCTTACAAGCTAATTTTCACTAATTATCATTTCAAAATAATGTTTTAATGTTGTTTAATGTTGTTTTTCATTTCCATCCACCACAGGATATTTATGACTACTGAATATTTGCCTGTCTGCTTTCGGCAGGAGTTGAATTACAGCTATTTCTTATTTTGTGGGTTGCACAATAATTTTACTGTAAACTTTTCCAAAGTGAGTTTGTCGTGGTGAGCCTTCTTACAATCTTTTCCTGCAATGAAACCCTGCCTTCCATGAAAATGCAGCCATCCAGGGCCAGGAAACCGACCCAGACACCAATTTGTCTTTTGCACGAATTGGCCCCATAAGATTAAAGAGGGCAAAGAAAGACACAAAACATCCTTGACTTCATCATCTCATCCAATGCCATTGCTTCGTCATTAAGAGTAATGATACTTTCACATCCTTGAAGCGGGCTTTATAGAGCTGATATAATAAATTAGCTGCTTCGTACAGCACTCTCTCGAATGACTTGACCTAATTTAATGGCCTTTTAAACTAATCACCCAGAAGGATTATACTAGAAACACATGTAGATCTACACAAAATGTGGACAAAGAGTGTAGACCTGTCAAGGGAGGGGAAAATCTGTTTATGTATTATACTCCTGCGTGTCCCTCCACTCCTCTATATCCCATCCCCTTCTGTTACTGTAAAGCTGGATTTTCAGATTCATATACATGCTTTATCTACAGTTTATTTCCTATGAATGCTTTTTGTGTTGTGTTCGCATACCCTGCAACATTTATCTGATGAAAATAGGGACCTAAGGAAAAGCAAGACATTCCAGGATCAAATCAGAAACCAGGAGGGCTTCTGTAAATTTAAGACTGTCCCTGGAAAATAGTGACAATTGGAGGGACTGTGTTCAGAGCCAGCCCTACCATTAGACAGAGTGAAACAGTAGGTGCTGGGGGTCAGCAGCAGCCTCCAGCTGTTCCTCCATTCCCTTCTGTTGCTGACATATGACCTAATCTGGCCTGTTGCCTCAGGTGTGGTAGAGAGTGTTATGCCATCACCAGTGTTGATATAACATTCAACTGCCAAGCCACTCTTCTTCTTTATGTGATGAAGGAAGGACACACCATCTCGTCCTTCATTTCAGGTGGCAAAATGTATTGGGCCATCCTTGGCTGCGTTATTACACACTTAAGTGTTCAGTTCAAATACAAAAATGCCACCTTTACCTTATCACAGATAGATACAGATCACACCTAAGATATACCGATAATAAGCAAAAGCGATTGATGTCCTGCAAGCCGCATTAGGCCTCACCACACATGATCTGGGAATTCTGGAGTATCACAGGGTCAATGACATCATTGGTACATTAGTTTCTTGGGTGCTTCAAAGTACTTATGGGAAAACTCTACATGTTCTCTTCATAACCATTGAAAAAGCACTTTATCTTGCTCCATTCATTTGAATGAAGCATCACACTTTGATGCCTTTGAACAGTTATAATTTTCCAGAGGCTGCAGTAGCTGCTTAAGCATTAACAGCAAGGCGCCATCAGGTAGTAAAATCAGAACATTAGATTTTAATTGGGTGAAGTCATTTACACAGTAATAACAAGAATCAAGGCAGAGATGGCAACAACACATTTTCATAAGCCTTTAAACAGCTGGGGACACAACAGGAGTGATGGACACACAGCTTTCTCAACGCTTATAGTTTTCAGAGATTTCTATTGTATTTTAACTAAACAGAGCTACTACTATATTTTTTCTTGTTTTTTGTTGTTTCAAACCTTGCCTTGTTTATTTATTAGATTAATTTATATTTTCCTTTTCTCGAAGGAATTCCAGGTGGTCTTTGTGAGGATTATTCCACTTTAGTCTCACAACAGCTTGTGAGGTAGGTTAGGCCCAAGCTCTTAGTGCCCAAGATCATTAGGTGAGTTTTACAGCTAAATAGTTCATGTTTCTCCAGTTCAGGTGCAATACTTAATCCAGTATGGCACACACAAATGGGTGAGAGGCAATCTTAGGTTCTTAAGACAGTGCCAGATAGCAAACCAGTTGTAATGTGAAACTCGGCCTATAATGGTTTTGCACCTCTTCTTTTGACAGCTGTCTAGAGAGTCACTGGCAATCTGTGAAGTAGACCATTCTGAGACAGGTGGGCCAATGGTCTGTCTGTTTTCAACCTTGGGTCACAAGATGTTGTTGGACTGCAACTCCTATCATTCCTAGCCAGCCTGGCCAGTGGTCAGGGATGATAGGAGTTGTAGTTCAAAAACATCTGGGGATCCAAGGTTGAGAAAGTCTGGTCTAAAGGATAAAACAGGTTCTTCCTATCTAAGATGTACCCACTGTGAATTGAACAAAGGTCCTTAGTCTTTAAACAGTATCCCTTTGGTCTGTATTGGGGACTTTTCCTAAGACAATTTGGAGTGAGATGGTGGACTTAATGGGAAGTGTTATCTCCCACATTTGTGCAAGAAATCAAACTCTGTAGAATTGTGGATGCAGAAAGAACCCAAAATACTCATTTGTCATATCTGCACATACTGTTATACGGGGCAGATTTTCTTCAAATGTAAGGGAATTGTTCTGTTTCTGGTCTGCCAACAATAGCTAAACAACAGCATACAACTAGCTTTGATACAAGCAACTCTCTTTGTCTCTTATCATCTGTTCTGATTTCAGAGAACTCAGCTTGTGTAATATACACCAGCAACAGAAACTGTTGTGTGCACATGTGCCAATCAAACATGGATTTGTGTCAGGCTTGTGCCATTTCAAGATGGCACTGCATGTGGAAGCTGGGTCCGTGTCACACAGGAAGACTTAAGGCACTTGCACACCTCACATTCTAGGTGTTAGCACCATTATTTCATTGTACATCAAGCATCAAAGGAGGGAAGATGCATTAGCAGATGTGTTTGACAGCCCCATCATTGCAGGCACATCTTTAGGACATACAAATAAGACAGCAACCTGTCTGGGCATCCTAAAGTGTCACCTGCTCTTTACGCTGCCTCTCTTCATGCTTTCCTGATATTTCTGTATTACCAAGTGAGTAATGTGATGTCACATCAGATAAGGGATGTTACTAATGTATATAATGACTGAGAAAGGTGACAGTTAAGCACAGTTTGGAGCCAGCCTTCTTCACCCATGTATGAAAGTGGTCAGCAAATGTAAAGCACATAATTCATAGGAATACCTTCTAATTTCCCAGCAGGCAAGTCAGAAAGAAAATGGTACTATTTAGTTGTTACTATTACAAAAAAAGGGGGAGCCTATCATGATTTGAATGATTTATATTGTCTATGTTGTTGTTGTTGTTTAGCATTTAGTCGTGTCCGACTCTTCATGACCCTATGGACCAGAGCACGCCAGGCACTCCTGTCTTCCACTGCCTTTCGCAGCTTGGTCAAACTCATGTTAGTAGCTTCAAGAACACTGTAGTATATTGTCTATACTACAATGCAAAAGGAGTTATTCAGTACCACCCTTGAACAATGGCAAGGAAAAATCATGTGTCTTTGGGAACATGAATCAAATGTATTATATGTTCTCCCTCCCATTTTATTCTCCAAAAACATCTGCAAAGTGAGTTGGCCTAGGCACCCAAGTTCAGCTTCCTGGCCAAGTGATGATTATGAACCTGAGTTTGCATCTAGTTGAACCCTCTAACTACCACACTTGCTAAAACTGGGCCCTCCAGATGTTACTTAACTTTAACTCCCATCATTCTCCATTCCCCTCATAGAGGTACAATTTGCAGAGAACCACACACACAGAGAGAGAGAGAGAGAGAGAGACAGAGAGAGAGAGAGAGGGAATCAGAAGGGAGGCAGGAAATCTGTCTCAGAATAAATCCCTCAGAAACATAACATGCCACAGAGTTTTTACATCAGGGAATAAAATAAAATGTTCTGTGGTGGGGAAACACCCACAACAATCTGACAGAAATCAGATTGATTTCTGAGTAAGGTGTTGCTATAATATTTCAAATGCAATTTGGTATCAAGCAACACCCACTTAGTGTGGCATAAAAATACTCCAAATGCACTAGCAAGCTAGAAATAATCGATCTTCTTCACAACTGTTAATGGTTCAACAAACCCAAAAGAAAATGTTGACACTATCTCCTATTTGCCAACAACCAGTTTTCCTGTTTTATAGGAAACAGGTTTTATAGGAAACTACCGTAACTACATGAACACCTGAAGATAGTTTGGGAATTCCTGGAAATCTTGCATTTCCCCATGCTGTAGCATTTTTTAAACACATGAATAAAGTTGGGAGACAATTTATTTTTGTAATATGGGCTTTTCTCTTATTATGAAGTTGTCAAATCCATATGTAACCCATGCTGATGAAGGGCACATGGACAGCAGGCTTGCTATCAGTAGTTACGGTAGCAGGGTGGCCATGCAAGTTTAGACCTCCATTTCTGATTCAGTTGTCCCCCAAAAATTGGAAGCCAAACTTCTGAAGATGAGAGCCTCTAATACTCATGGAGGCTCCCAGAACATTTTAGAAAACCGTGGGGGGCAGTGGAGGACAGGAGTGCCTGGCGTTCTCTGGTCCATGGGGTCACGAAGAGTCGGACACGACTAAACGACTAAACAACAACAACAACAAGGAGGCTTCCTGCTTCAGAAGTTCACCCTCCAACTCAGAGAAGGGGATATAAATAATTATGGAAAGGAGCCAGTGTTCTCATCCCCACTTCACATGTTTACTTAAGATGTCTGCCCTCCAACTCTGAGAGGGTGACTGGAGACGAGCTAATAGTAAGGGAAGGAACACATTTGCCCCCTCAAAAATATAACACCTGAAGAAAGTTCCTCATAACACAATTTCAACATCACCTGTTTTTGACAGGAAGGCACTGTATAAACAGGGTTTCAGAAGGATAAAAAATAACCCTTCACAATCCCTTTTAAACGAATGAACGCCAAAGGGTCAATGGTACCTAACTGGCAACAGAAGCCAGCACCATACCCAGAGAACAACACTTTCAGAGCCACCCACCCCGCCAGGTCCCCACAATGGGTTTGGGAGCAAAGGGTGTGATAACATTGCACCCTCTCCTTTTCAATTCTGAGACCATTGCAGAAACTTGCCTTGGGCTGAAGGGGACAACGTGGCATGCCAAATCCAAAGAGCTCTGCCTCTCACAATTAGTTTGGTGTGTGAGAGAAAGCTAACTTCGCCCTGCCCACAAAAAAAGAGATCCAAAATCCATACCGTTAGGGCTTTTACCAAGTTGCTTCTTGCTTACCTTCATCTAGCAAACTTCAAGCCTTGACCAGTGTCAGAGCACCTGTGTGCACTGTTTTCTGCTGTCATTGTGTCCTCCCCCCCCCCCTTTTAGTGAGTGGGCATTATGTAGTTGTTGGTTAATGAGAGTTTAGTGTCCCTTGCTGTTTGGAGGAAAAAGTAGAGAGAGACTGTACTGCGGATGAAGGCCCTCTCCTCCACCACCACCTCTACCACATTTTCCACCTGTGAATTCTGTGTGGAGGGGGAATTGGAAGTCTTTTGGAAATGCAGGACACTGTGCCTTTGAAACATGGAGTATATATTTCACAAAAAGCACATGCTCATTTAACCAGACCAGGGTGCTTGGTATTAGCACTGCTGCCTGCTTCAGAAGCTAAGATTGCACCCATGAATTATCAATAAATCAATGTAATCCATCCCATTTGCTAACTTCTATGAGATTCCTCTATTCCTCTTCATGAGATGAGTATGTAGCCCACTTGCTCATTTTGAGGACAATCTATTATTTCTGCAATTGGCAGTGACATTAATCCTGAAAAAAAGTACTACCTTGAGTAAATAATGATCAAATGATAGACTAGGAAACTGTTTGCTGTGCTCAGCATTTCCGTAAAATAATGAAAATTGCTCAGCTAAACCATACAGCTATTAAAACAAATTCACAGTTGAATATGGTCAAGAAGAATATACTTTGCAAAGCCTGAGTGCTGCAGCTTTGACAAATGTATAATACTTTGGAAGTTCAGTGTGTTGCTGCCATATTGATCCCAAAGGAGCTAATACACATAACTAGAACTGCTGATGTATTTCATTGGACGTATCTATGAATGTAGGGAGAAAATAATACATTCGCTGAACTCAGACATCAAGCTGATGATGAAGCTGAGCAGCAAATTGATGTCTTGCATAAGGAGTAGCCATTGTGGGGCTTTAAAGATGTTGCTGAACTACACCTCCCATCGATCCTAGCCAGCATAGTCAGCTGTGATGGGAGTTGCAGTCCAAACATATCTAGAGTTCCATAGGTTCCTCACTCTTGAATTAGACGGATGTGATTGACCTGAGGTCTATCAAAACCTGAAGTGTTTCTCCCCAGAAGGTTTCACAGGACAAAAAATACAGTCATAGCTCAGGTTGAATATGCTTCATGTTGAGCGCGTTCGAGTTGCGCTCAGCGGCAACCCGGAAGCAACAGAGCGCGTTACTTCCGGGTTTTGCCGCTCACGCATGCGCAGATGCTCAAAATGACGTCACGCGCATGCGCAGAAGCAGCAAAAAGCAACGCGTGCGTGCGTGCACAGATGTGCCATCACTAGTTACGTTTGCTTCTGGATGTGAACAGGGCTCCGGAACGGATCCCATTCACATCCCGAGGTACCACTGTAGTGGCGTTCCAAATTTACACACACATTATTATTATTATTATTATTATTATTATTATTATTAATCCCCAAACCTGCCAGATTTCATTGTTTGAATTATAGATGGATATTAGGCATCTGATATATTCTTTTGTGGGCTTTGTTTTATTCCCCCACCCCTTTTATTACTTAATGTAGATGAGCGGCATTCAAGCCAAATTCTTTTTTCCTTTGTGGGTAAATGTTAATGGGAATATGTCCCTTGAATAAAATTCTAGTGATGCCCCCGCACCATGTTTTACTTGCAAGCTGCAAGGAATGGATAGATTGAATTTTCCATGATGTAGAACTGGTTTCGAATATTGAATTAACCATGCTGCAAATGCTGCCCCAGGCCGTGAAGCATCTCCTCGTGATTTATGGAATTGTTCAAAGGGCCTGCAAGCGCTGGGCAAGCCTCCAGTTTTCAAACAGGAGGGAATAAGAGAAAAGGGGAAAGGGGGGAGAAGGAAGGAGGACTTGAGCCAATAAGTTTCAGCAACATTTACAAAATGAGACACGAGTGATTGGACTACCACAAAGTGATCCCTCCCCCAGTGTGCTGTGAAGCAATGGTAGAACCAAGATGGATAGGGGCCCTGCTCATTCCTAATAGCTGGAGTCAATCAACCATCAAAGCATCTTTTGGCTGAAATTTGAAATGCTTTTACTAGGGAGTAAGTCCTATTGAAAATAGTATGGCACACTCCTGAATAGGATTGTACTGCATATTCTTTAGATATTCTGGATCTCTTTCTGAGGCTGCATTCAGACAAGGGGGGGGGGTGTTATTTCATTAGTTATAAATGTTAGTGCTTCTGTCCTGATGGAACTATGGCATTTTGATTGCTATAACCACTATGCCGTACTAAATTTTAAACAGTGGACAAAAACTATATGCTAGGATACCACCCCAAATTTCATCATGTTTGTGGTGGCATGATCATGAAAATTGTGGAGAAATTGCAACCCAGAACTTCCATGATTTCCACAGTTAATGCAAATGGATTCTTTTCTGCAAAAACATGAGCACTAAACTTCTGCTGGATTCCATTAGATTTCCAGAATGGCTTTCATGTCATGTGAAAAGTCATATAAAATGCAAAAATTGACAGGTAAGGAAACATTGAGAAGATGGGGGGAAGGGTAATCTAAACGCAGCCTAAGTATGGAAGTACAGTGGTACCTCAGGTTAAGTACTTAATTCGTTCTGGAGGTCCGTTCTTAACCTGAAACTGTTCTTAACCTGAAGCACCACTTTAGCTAATGGAGCCTCCTGCTGCTGCCGTGCCGCCGCAGCACAATTTCTGTTCTCATCCTGAAGCAAAGTTCTTAACCCAGAAATTAAGAACAGTTTCAGGTTAAGAACAGACCTCCGGAACAAATTAAGTACTTAACCTGAGGTACCACTGTATTATGATGGTTCTATATTATTTTATTTTAAATATCTAGAAGCTCTGCCCCAACCTCAGGAAATTTTTCAAAGCTGTCCCCTCTGAATAGTAATAAGAATATCAGGGCAGGTGGCTCTAGTTCCCTGTCTCTCTCCAGCTGACACACAAAAAAAACTGCTTCCAACAATAGTAAGACATAGGCTCTCAGTCTGGAGTTGGCATTGCAAGTAGGAAGATCTGTCTGCTTGGCAAATATATTTTAAGATTAAATCTTTATATTTTTATTATTTCCCCAAGCTTTCAGCAGCACAGAAATGTTATAGCTCATATCTTTTAAGAGCTGACATGCTGCAAAGCATTTATGGCTGCCTTTCTTTCTGTGACATGCCATGCAACTGACCCCAGAGCTGACAAGCTGCAGGGAATTTGAACTTTGCAGATTTACTGTCTGAAGTTGCCTGATCCACACTTCTCAAATAGGGATGGACGGACCTGTTGAAGTCTGGTCCATCTCAGTTCTAGACAGGGATGGGACTAAGTCTGTACCAGACTGTTCCTGTGCAGATGTTAAATGGGAAATCCTTAACAATCCACACAGAAACGTGGCACTGTGTGGCATTGTAGTTTTTTAAAAAATAAGCTACCATATTTTTTGCCCTATAGGACGCACTTTTTCCCCTCCAAAAATGAAGGGGAAATGTGTGTGTGTCCTATGGGGCGAATGCAGGCTCCTTGGCTTCAGCGATAGCAACGCAAAGCCTAGGAAGCCTGCGCTCCGGAGGCTTCGTGTTGCTTTTGCTGAAGCCAGAAGAGTCTGCGCTTTGAGGCTGGCGGTGGGGGAAAGCAGCGCTTCCCCCCATCGCCAGCCCCAGAGGATCGGGGGGGTCAGCGGGAAGGCACACGACGCCTTCCCGCTACTCTCTCACCCAGCTTTGAGGCTGGTGGTGGGGGAAAGCAGCGCTTCCCCCCATTGCCAGCCCCACAAGCTGGGTCGAAAAGCCCGCAAGAGCCGCGCGCTCTTTAAAGGGTGCACGGCTTCTGCGGGCTTTTCTATGAGGTATTTATATGGTATATAAATAAAAGTTGTGATTTAGAAAGGCAATCCAATAAAATGTGTGTGAAACCATTTCGGGAAAGGATTAATTCAAGAGCTTGGAACTGACAGGGTTAAAACTCCATGGTGTCCTGTATCTGGGAGGAGTTTAATGCAGAGAAGCACGTCACAGTCTGTGTCACGGTTCAGACTTGCTTTCGCTTCTGCCTGAGACGCAGCTCAGCTCCGAGGCTGCAGGCTGCGTGTGTGTGCTTTTGGAGCACGGAACATGTCGGAGGTTTCTGATGGATTTACTGCTTTGTAAATAAACGCTTCTAGAGATAAGAACCGAACTGTCTTTGGACTTGATTTATCCCTTATCTCACACGGATGCAGGACCGCTGCTACTCTGCTCACCTGCCAGGTCAGCTCCCAGCAGATCCGCGCAGGGGAAGCCTGACTGGACGCAGGTTTTGTTTACCCCAAAAGGTTGGTGGTGCACCTTGCCACTGATGTGAGGACAAGCATTGCAGCTCCCACCATCCTTGACTATTGGTTCTGGTGGCTGGGACCGTTGGAAACTGGCCCATCAACATTTGGAAGACACCACCTTGGCCACTCTTGCATAATGCATTTAAAATGGGTATACACTAAATGTTGTATGGAGCCAGAGTTAAATCCTGTGTGGAACTGCAGCTCATTTGTCATAGCCATGACTCAGCAACACAAAATGGCTTTAGTGTGGAAAGAGTTTGTGTAATCTGTTATTCTGTTGCAGACCATTTAAGTATTTGCTTCAAGGTCTATTCCGATGCTTCTCTAGAACATCAAGGCAGGAGCATAGGGAAGGGCAAATCAATCAATTTCTGCTTCTCCTTTTCCCAATCTTATATTCAACACAATCTTTTGTTGATCTGATTGACGTCCTATAACCTTTAAAAATGTGGTTCTTTTTTTTGGGGGGGGTGTTATTGGGTGGTTGTCTTTATTTTGATTATATATATTGTGGTTTTTTATGTTGATCTTTTTTGTGAACCGCCCTGAGACCTCCAAGTATAGGGCAGTATATAAATTCAATAAATAATAGTAATAATAGTAATAAATATTCAGTTTCCCACATTTCTATATCAGTTTGCATTTTTTTAAAAGTCCTCATGAAAATTCAGCTATATATTAGTGTGAATTTCTTCCAGCATACATATTTTTGTATGCAGTTTTTCCTACTAAAGATGTTTTTTGCAAAACAATTTCCCCTAATAGCCTTTACTTATATATTCAAATATTTATAAACTACACTTTCACATAAAATATCACTAGATGATATACAGATATAATATGATACATTGTGCATTACTGTATGTGCTATGGTCTGCCGTAGTCGAAACAAAATAAAAAAATTCCTTCCAGTAGCACCTTAGAGACAACTTAGTTGGTCTCTAAGGTGCTACTGGAAGGAATTTTTTTATTTAGTTTCATACACAGTGATATACACACATGCATTTCTGTACATGTTACTTGGCTAGAGAAATGCATTGCAAAGTTCAGAAAACTGTACATTTCAAAGAATGGCTGGGTTTCAATTTGCTTACTGATTCAAAAAGTACAAATACAGTAAGGTCATTTCTAAATGAGAACTGACTCAAATTTCTCCCCTATCCACCGTTGGGCCAGGTAGTGTCACAATCTTGGAATAATCAGGTCACAGTTAAGTGTTCTTAGATCTCCCTGGTTGCAAAGGAAAAGTAAGGTGCATGCTTGGATTTCTCCCACTGAAGTGCTTAACCTTGGCTGAATTGCATCTCTTATTACTAAAATGAAGACAGTTAAGCAGTAAGAAGCGACATAGTAAAATATCACAGCAGCAATAAACCACAACAAGCAACATATTTCTTGCCGCCAATTGAAGCAAAAGGAATGAGACACAGTGGATTATGTGTACTAAATATTTATTGCAGGGCCTTGTGAAATTGGAGCTCTTCTTTACACAAGGTGAGTGTTTTCTTCCCAAGTCTTCTTGCCAAATTAATTCACACAGCAAAGAACTAACAGAATTACATCCCCATTAATGCCTGTTGCAGCACTCAGTAGGCCTGCTTCTCCCATGCAAGAAATTATCCTTGCCCGTGGATAATTCCATATCCACAGTGATTACTTACTTATTTTAATCGCAAATGTGCATACGCTATATAAAGTTCAGTGACCTGACATTACTGGAGTCATCTATCATATAACAGAAGATTACTAAAGTGTATGTGCCAAGCGTTGCATGGTTTCACTTAAATGCTTAATGTCCTTGAAGAGAATCTGTAACTCCTGTGAAAAGGAGATTATACAGGCATTTTTACACATAGCAGTTCAATCCCCTGGGTCTGCTGTGGCCACAGCACCGACTTAGTTAAAAGTGACACTTACATACTCAATAAACTTTCTGCATGAATACCTAGTGGCAGGAGAAAATGAAAGCTTGATGGTGAAACTGGAGCAGGAAAAGAAGCAAAAGTTCCCAAGGATGTGTACCAATTGTGAGAAGCAAAAGAGCACTATGGGTTAGAACCAGACTTTGCCTTCTGTGCATAGGTGGGCTGCTTCCACCTACAGAAGGTTCCTGACTGAGTAGAAGTTTCCACTAGGAGAAGCAGAGAGGACTGAGGCAGTATAAGGCAGCTCCTGCTGTTCAGGAGGAGCCCCGAAATATCCTTATTCTTGATGCAAACTCAGAAGATTTGTATCCTGACTCATTTGTGTAAAGGCAGGTATTTGTATCAATATTGGTGTCTAGGTTTGCACCACTTCAACTTCTATCTTCTATGTATTAACACTACATACAAACAGAATGCCATAGAATGACAGAAATCAGATGAACTGAGAGAACAGCAAGGAAAGGTGTGTTGCTGCCGCCGCGAATGATGAGCCCTGCCCGTCAAGGAAATCTTCAAGAATTCTTCTTCCTCCTGGAGAATATTCAGTGAAATGGTTCCACCCAACCATTTTGGCATCCGCTAAAAGGGTGGAGGATTTTGGGAGTCTATTTCCAATTAACATGAAACTGCATCAAAGTTGCCGTGCATGCCCTACAGAGATTTTAAATATTTTACGTTGCATTGCATTTCTTTTATTTTTGTAAAGGGCTTTCTAGAATATTTCTTCTGTAATAATGTAAACGGTGTTATTTCCAAGTCAAAGCAATCTCTCTCTAGATGATTTCACACAGCTGTTGCTTGAAAATAAAATTTGTATAATTGAAGCAGTAAAAGCGTCCCCTGTTCCCTAATTCAGGCTAGAAGGAATAGGTTCAAAGCTATGACAGAACATGAATTTCAGAAGGGAAGAGGGGGGATTTTTTAAAAAGTGCTAATGTTTCATATCTAAAATATTATGACTGAACTTTTCTCACTGTTTTAATGACACATAAAATAATAACAGCTAACCATAGTTTAAAACAAGCTAGGGTTTAACATGAACAGGCAGAGTGCTATCAGGGACAGAGGAAGGGGGCGGTGGGGGTGGTTCGCCCCGGGTGTTAGCACTGAGGTGGGTGACAAAATATCAGGCGGCACTCACCACAGGGCCTGCAGTGCGGCTGAGCCACACGTCTCTCCTGGGAGTGACGCACTGGCTTGAATGCCTGCAAGCTCCATGCTGCCCCAAATGGTCTGCTCAGCTGTAGGGCAGCTGAGTGGGAGGAGGTAGGCAAACTCTGGAGGCCTCGCGGAGTGTCCTGCCCCGGCTGGCCCTGCCCCTGGCTGGCCCCGCCCCATGGATGGCTGGTCCCACCCCCACGGGCGGGCAGCTGGCCCCATGCACCCAATTGCTTGCTCCGCTGCTTAGTGCAAGTTCATGTTTGCACATCCCTTCTCTTGCACTCCTGCTGCCACACCACATTCAAAGCAAGCCAGAATTTGGTTTCTTGAATAATTTGAACCCAGGCTTTTTGCTTGCTTCCCCCAAACAAATCCTGAGCAGTAGTAACCAAGATTTGTTCTTGGCTCACTGCCCGTAGTTTGTATTGGGTAAACATACCACTAGCCTAAATTCAAATGACATGATTCTGGCTAGTTTTGTCTGGAGTGCAGCAAGAGTCAGGAAGGGGTGTCCATGTTTTGTTTCAAACTATGGTTTACTATGATGGGCAAAGTGAGCATTAGGCACCTATGACACCTGCCTACAAGGAATAAATACTACTGTCAGGCAGAACTTAGAGATGGCTTTCTATAAAAATTACTACCTGGAAACCTAACTGGGAATTAGATGGCAAAAGTGGGGCGAAGGATGACTGCCCCCATAAATACTCCCTCTCCACCTTTGGTTTCTGAGCCTTAATCAAGCATATCCACATCATGATCTATTCTCTTAGGGGGAGAACTAATTCTTGGTGTTTGCAGGTGAAGAGTAATGTGAAGATTGGCAAGTCCTTGTGAAATCATGAAGCAACTTTTCCATAATGTTTTAAAAGCAATTTTTCAGGTTACCTTAAAAAATGGCTTGGGTTCTCTCTTTGTCTTTCTTTTCTTAAGCCCAACAAAATAGCCAAGGTTCTTGAATGTATGTGTTTAAGGGGCAGCAAACTTCCTTAAAGCATGGGTTAGAAAATAAGAAAAAGAGTAAATCAGAACTGAAAACCTGCAATTATTACCTAAGATGCTTCTTCATGTGCCTCCTCCACAAGAATTCAGGAGGGTGGCAACCCAAGAAAGAGCCTTCTTTGTGGTGACTCCCTGTTTGTGGAAACCTTGCCAGGTTCCTTCATTACATATCTTTAGGCACCAGGTGAAAATGTTTGTCTTTAACCAGGCCTTTGGCTTGGGGTGATTAACTTTCATGTCATTTTAAATGTGTTTTGGGGGGAGGGTTATTGGTTTGTTTTCGTTCTTGCTTTTATTATGTATGCTCTCATTCTGTATTTCAGGTTGTGAATCGCCTTTGGATGGTCTTGCCATATTTCATAGAATCATAGAATCATAGAGTTGGAAGAGACCACAAGGGCCATCGAGTCCAACCCCCTGCCAAGCAGGAAACACCATCAGAGCACTCCTGACATATGGTTGTCAAGCCTCTGCTTAAAGACCTCCAAAGAAGGAGACTCCACCACACTCCTTGGCAGCAAATTCCACTGTCGAACAGCTCTTACTGTCAGGAAGTTCTTCCTAATGTTTAGGTGGAATCTTCTTTCTTGTAGTTTGGAGCCATTGCTCCGTGTCCGCTTCTCTGGAGCAGCAGAAAACAACCTTTCTCCCTCCTCTATGTGACATCCTTTTATATATTTGAACATGGCTATCATATCACCCCTTAACCTCCTCTTCTCCGGGCTAAACATGCCCAGCTCCCTTAGCCGTTCCTCATAAGGCATCGTTTCCAGGCCTTTGACCATTTTGGTTGCTCTCCTCTGGACACGTTCCAGTTTGTCAGTGTCCTTCTTGAACTGTGGTGCCCAGAACTGGACACAGTACTCCAGGTGAGGTCTGACCAGAGCAGAATACAGTGGCACTATTACTTCCCTTGATCTAGATGCTATACTCCTATTGATGCAGCCCAGAATTGCATTGGCTTTTTTAGCTGCCGCGTCACACTGTTGGCTCATGTCAAGTTTGTGGTCAAAAAGTAAAAACCAGGCCACCCCAAAAGTTGTTGATTGATGTATGGCAGCCCTATCTTCGGAGGAAGGGTTATATACAAATTTAATAAATAAATATACTACAAGTGTAAGTGAAAAGGAAAAGTGGCAGCAAGTCATTTTAATGACAAAGAGCTTTTTGCAAAAACTGTAAAAGTCATGCCACCAATTGCATTGACTTCCCTCTGGCAAAGGATATAACTGGCATTCCAGATTTTGCACAAGAAAAAAAACCCAGCATTTTAAAAATATACAAGGATGTCATTCTCCAATCCTCTGTAATTTTTTTATTAGCCTTGAGTATCTTTGTAGTGACATCTAAATCAATTTGCATCCATTAGAATTTGAAATTCATCTGTTCTCTAGGCTCTTAGCCTTTTCTTGCAGGGATGTAGCATTGTACCTTGCATTTCAATAGATGAATGCATATCGGATACAATTAAACATAATGGGTCTGAAGATATCATGTATTTGAGTTAATCTGGATAGCTGTACAGTAAAAGGCTATTAGAGAATTAGAGAGGATGGACATGTTCAGAAGCTAAGATGGATTTTGTTTGAAAAAGACACCCATATATTAAGCCTATGGCATTGGTTAACAGCATGTCTGAAGGCAGAATTCTATCACTAAGTACAATGGGTAATAAAATAGATTTGAAAATAAGATCTTTATAATGCAAGAAAGTCTTGAATTTCATACACTTCTGATTTACAGCACTTTATTCCTTGGCTCTAATACTAGGAAATAATCCTCACTGCCACAACTGCTGGTGCTCCATTCTTTGGAAAAGACACTCAGGTCCTGCTTGAAAGCTTGGCCATTATGGTAACAGGAAGTTGGCCGTTGGCCTGATCCAGTTAGACTTTTGTCTTAATAAAAAAAAAAAACAAAAAAAAAACCTGAACAATAAATGTATCACTATTGTGCAGGAGCTTTCACAAAGCATAAAGAATACAGAAAAAGAGATGGTACAGAACCATAAACATATTGGTTGCGTTCAGAGTTTCATAGAATACAGTGGTACCTCGGGTTAAGTACTTAATTCGTTCCGGAGGTCCGTACTTAACCTGAAACTGTTCTTAGCCTGAAGCACCACTTTAGATAATGGGGCCTCCTGCTGCCCCCGCGCCGCCGGAGCACGATTTCTGTTCTCATCCTGAAGCAAAGTTCTTAACCCAAGGTATTATTTCTGGATAAGCGGAGTCTGTAAACTGAAGCGTATGTAACCTGAAGCGTATGTAACTCAAGGTACCATTGTAATAAAATCAGAGAGTTGGAAAGGACTTCCTAAAATGCAAGACTATGCTATTATTCCATATGGGGAATAGAACCTGCAACCTTGGCATTATCAGCACCATACTCTAACCAACTGAGCTATCCAGTCTGATCCCCTTCACAGATAGATAGCCCTGCTTCCATTCTCAGAAGAGATGGGAAGACATCCAGACATCCCACTGGAGGAAAGGGGGAGGTAATATTTCCCCTGCAGCTTTCCCACGCCAACACCCAAACTGTTCCAGAGCAGCTTTTTTAGGGGCTGAATGGGGGGTGGAAAACAACTGGAGGAAAAGATTGCCTTTTTTCCTTTCTTCCAATGGGAGAGTCCCAGGGGCACTGTTTCCGCAAGCTTGTCTGGATCCAAGGCAATAACCTTCTAACCGGGCATGTCTACCATTATAAAAGCCCCACTGGAAATGGAATACTGCCTCATGCATACAAGTTTTCACATATTCACAAGTTTGGTCATTTGAACATTTCTAAGCAGAACAATGAAGCTACTGCCATACATCCATTGCATTAGAATCAAAGTCAAGCCTTCATGGACTGGAAACAGCCTCCGTTCCCAAATTCCATCAAGTGCATAATTCAGTCATGTAATTTCTCATTTTGTAATCAGTGTTTGGGAGCTTTATGTAAGTTGTTAAAATTGATGTTATTAGATTACTGTATTCTGTTCCTCACCTGTGGTGTTTTGTTTTTTAAACCCTCCTGCGTAGAACATTTATCTAAACTTTCTAAAAACACTTCTCTTAAAATAAAAAATGGCAACTTCACTGCAGAATGCTATTGATTGATGGCAAATACCACCTCATCTTCTCATGCTATGAGAAACATCCCAACTAATCCTTTTCAGAAGAATAATATATAGCAAAACGTGTAGAAGGGATTATCCTCTGGTCAGTCAGACTGTTCTAAACTGAATTCAATGTGTATTTTTAGTTTCATTGAGCTGAGCTGAAATAAACTGGAACAGAAAGTCCTAGCGTCATAAAACACATTGCAAACAGTGTGTTTTGGGGACTTTTCACAGTTTGGAAGGGAGGGGAGCTATCTAAAGCAGTGGTTCCCAGTTACCTAAGTACTGAGGACCCCCTGTATTTTCAAAGGCCAGACCATGGGCCCCCTACTTTTGAGAGGCTATAGCAGGGGTCAGCAAACTTTTTCAGCAGGGGGGCGGTCCACTGTCCCTCAAACCTTGTGGGGGGCAGACTATATATGGGGGGGGGGAATGAATGAATTCCTATGCCCCACAAATAACCCAGAGATGCATTTTAAATAAAAGGACACATTCTACTCATGTAAAAACACACTGATTCCTGGACCGTCCGCAAGCCAGATTTAGAAGGTGATTGGGCCAGATCCGGCTCCCGGGCCTTAGTTTGCCTACCCATGCGCGATAGCAAGGCTCCAAAAATGGGATATCCCAGAGAATTGACAGATATGTGCCATGGACCCCTGGGTGGGTTACACTGACCCCCTAAGGTCCGTGGGTCACCAATTCAGAACCACTGATCTATTGCATTCTATTTACCTGTGGGTTCAGAGGGTGCATATATAGGGGGCTTCTAGACATGCATAAAAGGTAAAAGGTAAAGGTACCCCTGCCCGTACGGGCCAGTCTTGACAGACTCTGGGGTTGTGCGCCCATCTCACTTAAGAAGCCAGGGGCCAGCGCTGTCCGGAGACACTTCCGGGTCACGTGGCCAGCGTGACATCGCTGCTCTGGCGAGCCAGAGCCGCACACGGAAACGCCGTTTACCTTCCCGCTGGTAAGCGGTCCCTATTTATCTACTTGCACCCGGAGGTGCTTTCGAACTGCTAGGTTGGCAGGCGCTGGGACCGAGCAGCGGGAGCGCACCCCGCCGCAGGGATTCGAACCGCCGACCTTTCGATCGGCAAGTCCTAGGCACTGAGGCTTTAACCCACAGCGCCACCTGCGTCCCCTCTAGACATGCATACTATGCATTAAATTATAAATGAATTCATAGGGAGAAAATGCTGGAAAAGAAAACAAGCACAGGTCTCATGGAAACTAATGGAGCTGTTTTGGGTGGTTTGCTCTCCAGACACAAACTGATATTCAAGAATTGCTGGCCTTACATTATCATCCCTCGTCTACACCAAAGCATTATTAAAGAGCAGTTAGGGGGAAGGCTGTTCCCCCTTTATGTTCATTAATATACACTTCTTTTTTTTACTACCTCTCTTCATACCAGTACACTGCATTCATCTTCAAAATCCAATTACCATACCCCCTCTGCATCAGCTGCTACCTATATGAATTGATCTAAGTTAAATAACCTAAACTTGGTCCAAAACTTTATTGCCTGTTGTTTGGTAAGAGGTGGACTATGGATAGCTTTACAGAACAGACAGGAATGGAGCTCATATTTTATAAGCCCTTTTATAAGCCATTGGCAGAACTAACATGACATCCATAGAAGCTTTATAGGTATTTAATGAGCCAATTCACTCAAACTGATGGTCCACTCAAGTCAGCATCATTTTTGCAATGGTGGACAGTTCCCAGTGTCTTAAGAGAAGTGTTTAAGAGCACAGGGCATCAGTGGAACACTCTAGCTCTTATCATCTCCTTCCAGTTTTGATAGGTGAAGTTTTAGGAACATCCTCACAAGATAATGTACACAGACTGCCATAATTAATAGCCACTTATTTTATCCTGAAATACACTTAGGAAAGCTCCAGTCCATAATCCTAAATCTTTATAGACAATGCACCTCTTTTTACAGCCTGTTAAGTCTTTCGGCTGTGTAATGTGGGCTTTACTACAACTTCAACACTGGATCTGTTAAGATAGCTGACACTGTGCTACCCTCATCTGTAATTGCAATCTTGCCTCTACTAAAAGTGGTTCCATGCAGCCACTCAGGAACAGTATGTTCAAATTGTGGGGGAGGAAAGGAGAAAACCAGTAGATTATTCTGTACTGTTTTTTACCAACTGTTGCAAAGCTACATGGTCTTCGAGCAAGAAGAGATTGAATTTGTTTTCCCACAGTTCTTATAGCAGCTTTAGAGAACCTGTGGCCCTCCAGATGTTACTGGACCAAAACTCTAATCATCCCTGTCTACTGGCCATGTCAGTTGGGGCTGATGGGATCTGGACTCCAACAAGATCAAGAGAACCACAGGTTTCCATACGCTCCAACTGAAGAAAATTGGGACACGTGTCTTTCACTGCCACACTCTCATGGGAGTCAGCTGACTCACATGAAAGCATAGTACCACAGCAAGCACCAATGCTGGTTGCAAGCTCATCCTTCTCCCCAAGCATGACAACAGCACTGGAGGTGGAAAATGGGATATTTTGGGATCCAATCAGAAGTTGTAATTCTGGGATGTCTCGGGAAAATCGGGACAGTTGTAGGATATGGATTCCCCACTCCTGCTATAGAACATACTTCAGTGGAACTTATTCTAATACAAATAAGCTGTCATTGCTGCAACAGCAAGGTCATGACCAGAACTGTTGGGCAAGACCAGATTATGCATAGTAAAGTTGGAATAATGGCACCAGGGCCCATGACTATAAAAGAATACAACTGTCAGAGCTGCCTCCAGGTCCCAGCTCACAGAGGACCAACGCTAGGCTGTAGTTATGTACAAAAGTCTTTATTGAGATTCAGTCTCCATTTTAAAGCCGCAGCGTGCAGCTCTACGTCTCGACCTTAGACCGGCGAAGTCCTGTCTGAGTCTCCTCCCCCTCCACACCAGTTTAAGACTCTCGCTTTGCTCCACCTCTTCCTAAATTCCTTTCTCCTCTGGGCCCTCCTGCCCGCTAGGGTCTCATCCTTCCTGGACTCCTCTGACGCTGACCCTGACGATTCTTGCCCCTCCTTCCGGCGGGCTTTAGGACCTGGTTCCCTATCCGGGCTACCTTCTGTGCCGCTCGCCTGTACCTTTGAACTTGGCGCGCGCGCCCAGCCTGCAACTTTCCTCTTAACCGTTAACTCGCTCTCCGATGGAGGCGTGGTCCACCCTGACTCATCTTCTCTCGCTGGTGGTGCATATGTGGGCTCTGACACCTGGGACTCCTCCCCCCCACTACGCTCTGGTGGGGAAGCTGGTCCTGATTTGCAACTGCTCCTCTGGGAGTCCCCGCTGGCCCCTTGCTTCTGGGGTGTCCCCCTTGGGTCGCCCCTTGCCCTGCCCATCGGCGCCCCCTTCTGTGAATCTTCCGATTCGCTGGAGAGGCTCATGGAATCTATCGGGCTGCTGTCATATTCTCCTACGCTGCCCTCGGATTGCTCCCCCTCGCTTTCCATCTCCTCTCCTCCCTGCGCTCCCGCTGAGTCCCTGACATCCATCCCCCCCTCGAAGCCCCCCCTTCCCCCCTCCCCCTCTTCTGGCGTGGGTTCCGGGTGCTCCAATGCTATGGGGGTGCCTGCCGGATACCGGTCTTCCCCCCTGGCATGCTGCCAGTCCGTGACGGGTACATCGACGTCGCTCTCCTCCGCTTCCATCTCGTTGCCGTCGTGCTCGAAACCAGGATCCTCCCCCAACCCGTCCATGCCCCCTTGTTCCCCCATTTCCTCTGGGTAGTCTGCGTGCCAGGGCCCTCTGAGCAGTCTCCTGCGCCACTCCTCCTCGGGTTGAGTGTCCCACCAATAAGAGCGCTCCGCACCCAAGTCTGAGACCGACCCCTCTGGCGAGGTAGTCTCTGGAACCGTCTCCTCAGCCGAGGAGAACCCCTGAAACGTACTGGCTGAGAGTGTGGGGGTGAAAAGATATTCCTCAAAATAATCCTCCGGCATGGGCCTGTGTGGGAAGAGTGCGTGGAACTCGTCTTTGAGGTAGTGCTCCTCCACCGCATAGTACGGCACCCAGCTGTTGGCGCTGGCCGGGGCACCTTCCCTTGCGATGAGATATTCGACGCCCTCTTCCCCCCATCTCGAGTCCAAAATCTCCGTCACCTCGTTGAGTGGCCCCGCCCTCGGCGACCCCCCTGTCATGGGTGCATCTCTAAGCGGACTGGGAGCTGTTCCTGGCTCCTGAAACCTGTGAGGTGCCTTGTAGGGCGTTAGCACCGATCTATGAAAGACCGGGTGCATTCTGGAACCCTCCGGTAGTGTCAAACGGAAAGCCACTGGGTTGATCTGTGCCTCGACTAGGTAAGGGCCCAACTGCTTGTGTCCTAGCTTCTTCTTAGCTAAGGATCTGGCCGGCACTGCCTGGGCCGCTAACCAGACCCAGTCCCCTACCCGTATGTCCTCCCCCACTCTTCTGTGTTTGTCTGCTTGCATCTTGTAGACGTGTTTTGCTAGGTCTAACTGTCTACGGAGCTGTTCATGGACCTCCTGTAACTCCTCTGCCAATGCCTCTGCTCCCTGTGGCTCCCCCTCCCCCTCTTTCTCTAAGCCCGGGAAGGTCCTGGGGTGTCGCCCGTGGTTGGCAAAAAACGGCGTCACCCCCGTGGACACGTGTTGTGTGTTGTTGTAGGCAAACTCGGCCAGGGGCAGATAGTCCACCCAGGTCGAGGGCTGCTGGTTGGCGTAACATCTCAGGTACTGCTGCATGACGGCGTTGACCCTCTCCGCTTGTCCGTTGGTCTGCGGGTGTCTTGCCGACGCTAGGTTGACCTTGACGTTCAGGATCCCCATCAGCTTCCGCCAGAAACTCGAGATGAACTGGCGCCCCCTGTCGGACAGGATAGACCGTGGCAGGCCGTGTACCTTGAACACGTGGTCTATGAACAGCTTGGCTGTCTGTTCCGCTGTGGCCACCTTCGCGCAAGGAATGAAGTGCGCCATCTTGGTGAACATGTCGACTACCACGAGTACTGCTGTTTTGCCCCTCGAGCTGGGCAGGTCAGTGACAAAGTCCAAGGCTACCCTCTCCCACGGTTCGGACGGGGTCTGTAGCGGTTCTAACAGTCCCGCCGGCGGTCTGTGTACTGGCTTGGCCCTTTGGCAGGTGTCGAACCTCGTGACGTATTCCGCGACTTCTCCCCGCATCTTGGGCCACCAAAAGTCTCTGGCTACTAATTCCACCGTCTTTTCCTTGCCGAAATGTCCGGCGCTGGGTGCGTCGTGTAGCTGTTGCAGTACTGTCGCGCGGAGTTCATCTCCCGGTACGTAGATGGCCCCCTTGCGGAGGAGCAGTCCGTCGCGTATCTGGAACTCGTCGTCCTTTGCCGTGCCGCTGCGCACCTCCTCCATCTTGGAGCGCGCGAAGGAATCTGTTCGCAGCTCGCGCCGTATCGCTTCCAGGTCTACTGTGGCAGAAGCGCATGCCCACGCCTTGGGTGCGAAAATGTGTTTGGCCGCTACCGGTGCTGCTTCCTCCAGATACTGCGGCTTCCTGGATAGCGCATCAGCCATGACGTTGTTGTCTCCGGGGATATATTCTATCCTGAAGTCGAAATCCGCAAAGAACTCCGCCCAGCGGATGTGTCTCTGGTTCAGGAACCGCGCCGTGCGCCAGTACTCCAGGTTCTTATGGTCCGTGCGAACTTGCACCGTGTGTTTGGCTCCGATGAGGAAGTGCCGCCATGCCTTGAATGCTGCATGAATGGCCAGCAACTCTCTGTCCCAGATGGTGTAGTTCTGCTCCGACTTGCTGAGTTTCCTGGAGTAGAAAGCACACGGCCTCCAATCCCCTTGCGGGTCTCGCTGCAACAGGACTGCCCCCACGGCTCTGTCGGAGGCATCCGTCTCCACCCTCATGGGCTTGCTGGGGTTCACATGCAGCAGTTGTTCCTCGGAAGCGAAAAGACGCTTGAGTTTCTGAAAGGACTGCTCCGCCTGCTCCGTCCAGATGAACTTCTTCTTCTTGGAGCTGAGGGTGTCCGTGATGGCCGCCGTCTGCATAGCGAAACCCTTGATGAACTTGCGATAAAAGTTAGCAAAGCCGACAAACCTCTGGACCTCCTTCCGATTGCGCGGGCTCTTCCAGTCCAGTACTGATCGTACCTTGGCACTGTCCATGGCGATTCCCTTGTCGGACAGCTTGTAGCCCAGGAAATCCACCTCCGTCATGTCGAACTGGCATTTCTCCAGCTTGGCGTAAAGCCTGTGCTCCCGTAGTCTTTGCAGGACTTCCTTGACATCTCCCTCGTGAGCCTCCTGCGATTCCGAGAAGATCAGAATGTCGTCCAGGAAGCAGACACACTTCTTGTAGAGGAGCCCCGCTAACACGTGATGCATGAATGCTTGGAAGCAGTGGGAGCCATTTTGTAAACCGAAGGGCATAACCCTATACTCATAGGTGCCCAAGGGCGTGAACATGGCCGTCTTCCACTCGTCGCCCTCCCGCATGCGTATAAGATTGTACGCCCCTCGTAGATCCAGCTTGGTGAAGATGCGTCCCTTCCTCACCGTCGCGAGCAAGTCGTCGATCTTGGGCATCGGGAAAGCCGTGGGCTTGGTTTTCGAATTTAAAATTCTGAAATCAACTACAAGCCTCTTCTGGGGCGTGTCCTTCTTCTTCACAAAGAACACAGGACTGCCCCCCACTGCTTTGGATTCTCGGATGAATCCCCGCTTCAAATTGTGATCTATGAACTCCCTGAGCTCTTGCAGTTCGTCTTCAGACATGGAGTACAGTTTTCCGGTCGGCAGCGTTGCCCCCGGCAGGAGGTCAATCTTGCAGTCGTAGGGTCTGTGGGGAGGCAGCTTGTCCGCTTCCTTCTCGCAGAAGACCTCCAAAAACGCCTTGTACTTGTCGGGTACAGCTTGCAGCATGCCCAGTTGTAGCTGTGGGTCATCCTCTTGCCCCTCGTCCTCCTGGTTAGTCATGATGCAATGTTCTGCGCAGTAGGAGGAGCAGAAGGTCAATTTACGCTGGTACCATGCCAATGCCGGGCTGTGCCTGTCCAACCAGCTCATGCCTAACACTATGGGCGTGTCTGACAGTTGGGTGACGTTGAAGCTGATGACTTCGCGGTGATTTCCAATGCGCATCACCATTGGCGGCGTTTGCTGTACCACCTGTCCCCCCAGCAATTCTCTTCCATCGACTGTCACTACTTTCAGGGGCATCGTGGCAGGCAGGAGCGCTATGCTATGTTGCTTGATGAAATCCACCCCCATAAAGTCTGCATTGCTACCAGAGTCAATGGTAATAGGCACTTCCATGGTGAGCCCATTGGGAAGCTGGAGTGTTGCGGTGAGCTGCACCACTGGTTTGGGCGGGAGGGGGTCTGTGGGCTGCAAGATTCCTGGGGACTGCTTTACTGATTCGTCTGGCTGGGCCCCAGCGGCTCTGCTTCCAGCCAGACTTCGTCGTTTCCCTGCTGCGGTTCCCTCTGCTGAGCTGCTTCTGTTACTTTTGCTGAGGCTGCATTGTGCTTGTGGAGCCTCTGGGGGCACTCTTTTGCCATATGCTGAGCACTTTCGCAGATGTAACACTTCCTGTTCCCTCTAGGAGGCTTCACCTTGGCTGCTCCTGGTGTGAGGGCTCTGGTCGCTGACTGAGCCTTGGCACCACCTATCTCCATCGGCTCCTCTCCCCCTCCCAGTGGAGGCGTGGATTGAGCGCGCGCTGAGTCTCTGGGAAAGAAAGGAGGTGCCCTTGCTGGCGTGCGTCCCCAACGCCCTTCATCTTTGCTCCAGGGACGTTCTTCCAGCCGCACCCCAATCGTCAGCGCCTTCTGGACCACTTCTTGAGTGCTCCGTGGCCTCTCCCCCCTTGCGATTTCGTCTTTCACAGCCCCGTTGAGCCCCTCCCAGAACAGGTCCCTGACGGATGCTGAGTCCTTTTCCCATCCCAGCGCGTTGACCAATGCAAAAAAGCGGGAATGATATTGCCTTACAGTGGCTCTGCCTTGTTTCAGACCGTGAATCTCTTTTCTAGCGAGATCCACATCTATCTCTGATAAAAAACAAGCGTCCATCGCCTTAATGAAGGCTTTTGCGTTTTGGAGGGCTGGATCATTATCTCTCCACAGATTGCGCAACCACGCTTTAGCTTCTCCATGGAGATGCGTTAGTATGAAGCCTACTTTCTCCTGCTCATCTCTAAAGTCCTTCTCCAGCAACTTTAGCGCAAAAACTACGTCTGCTCTGAAGTTAGGATATTGCTGCAGACTCCCATCGAAATGCGACACCAGGCTCCCCCCTCTCTTCCCGAGCCCGATCCCTTCGGATTTGGCTGCCGGTGGCCCCTGTTTAGTCAACATTTCCAACCTGTTTTGCAGATCCTTGCAGACAGCATCTGATTCCTCTTCTCTCCTCCTTGCCGCTCGTATTTCTGCGTTAAGTTGTACCACTGCTTCTTGCAAAGCTGCCAGTCGTTCTTCTGTAGTCATCTTGTGCTGCTTTTGTGAGCTCGCGAAGCACCAATCTTCGCCCCTCGCTGCGTCCTCTCACGTTGCGAGGTTCTTTGAAATTTGAGACAGGACTTACTGTCAGAGCTGCCTCCAGGTCCCAGCTCACAGAGGACCAACGCTAGGCTGTAGTTATGTACAAAAGTCTTTATTGAGATTCAGTCTCCATTTTAAAGCCGCAGCGTGCAGCTCTACGTCTCGACCTTAGACCGGCGAAGTCCTGTCTGAGTCTCCTCCCCCTCCACACCAGTTTAAGACTCTCGCTTTGCTCCACCTCTTCCTAAATTCCTTTCTCCTCTGGGCCCTCCTGCCCGCTAGGGTCTCATCCTTCCTGGACTCCTCTGACGCTGACCCTGACGATTCTTGCCCCTCCTTCCGGCGGGCTTTAGGACCTGGTTCCCTATCCGGGCTACCTTCTGTGCCGCTCGCCTGTACCTTTGAACTTGGCGCGCGCGCCCAGCCTGCAACTTTCCTCTTAACCGTTAACTCGCTCTCCGATGGAGGCGTGGTCCACCCTGACTCATCTTCTCTCGCTGGTGGTGCATATGTGGGCTCTGACACCTGGGACTCCTCCCCCCCACTACGCTCTGGTGGGGAAGCTGGTCCTGATTTGCAACTGCTCCTCTGGGAGTCCCCGCTGGCCCCTTGCTTCTGGGGTGTCCCCCTTGGGTCGCCCCTTGCCCTGCCCATCGGCGCCCCCTTCTGTGAATCTTCCGATTCGCTGGAGAGGCTCATGGAATCTATCGGGCTGCTGTCATATTCTCCTACGCTGCCCTCGGATTGCTCCCCCTCGCTTTCCATCTCCTCTCCTCCCTGCGCTCCCGCTGAGTCCCTGACATCCATCCCCCCCTCGAAGCCCCCCCTTCCCCCCTCCCCCTCTTCTGGCGTGGGTTCCGGGTGCTCCAATGCTATGGGGGTGCCTGCCGGATACCGGTCTTCCCCCCTGGCATGCTGCCAGTCCGTGACGGGTACATCGACGTCGCTCTCCTCCGCTTCCATCTCGTTGCCGTCGTGCTCGAAACCAGGATCCTCCCCCAACCCGTCCATGCCCCCTTGTTCCCCCATTTCCTCTGGGTAGTCTGCGTGCCAGGGCCCTCTGAGCAGTCTCCTGCGCCACTCCTCCTCGGGTTGAGTGTCCCACCAATAAGAGCGCTCCGCACCCAAGTCTGAGACCGACCCCTCTGGCGAGGTAGTCTCTGGAACCGTCTCCTCAGCCGAGGAGAACCCCTGAAACGTACTGGCTGAGAGTGTGGGGGTGAAAAGATATTCCTCAAAATAATCCTCCGGCATGGGCCTGTGTGGGAAGAGTGCGTGGAACTCGTCTTTGAGGTAGTGCTCCTCCACCGCATAGTACGGCACCCAGCTGTTGGCGCTGGCCGGGGCACCTTCCCTTGCGATGAGATATTCGACGCCCTCTTCCCCCCATCTCGAGTCCAAAATCTCCGTCACCTCGTTGAGTGGCCCCGCCCTCGGCGACCCCCCTGTCATGGGTGCATCTCTAAGCGGACTGGGAGCTGTTCCTGGCTCCTGAAACCTGTGAGGTGCCTTGTAGGGCGTTAGCACCGATCTATGAAAGACCGGGTGCATTCTGGAACCCTCCGGTAGTGTCAAACGGAAAGCCACTGGGTTGATCTGTGCCTCGACTAGGTAAGGGCCCAACTGCTTGTGTCCTAGCTTCTTCTTAGCTAAGGATCTGGCCGGCACTGCCTGGGCCGCTAACCAGACCCAGTCCCCTACCCGTATGTCCTCCCCCACTCTTCTGTGTTTGTCTGCTTGCATCTTGTAGACGTGTTTTGCTAGGTCTAACTGTCTACGGAGCTGTTCATGGACCTCCTGTAACTCCTCTGCCAATGCCTCTGCTCCCTGTGGCTCCCCCTCCCCCTCTTTCTCTAAGCCCGGGAAGGTCCTGGGGTGTCGCCCGTGGTTGGCAAAAAACGGCGTCACCCCCGTGGACACGTGTTGTGTGTTGTTGTAGGCAAACTCGGCCAGGGGCAGATAGTCCACCCAGGTCGAGGGCTGCTGGTTGGCGTAACATCTCAGGTACTGCTGCATGACGGCGTTGACCCTCTCCGCTTGTCCGTTGGTCTGCGGGTGTCTTGCCGACGCTAGGTTGACCTTGACGTTCAGGATCCCCATCAGCTTCCGCCAGAAACTCGAGATGAACTGGCGCCCCCTGTCGGACAGGATAGACCGTGGCAGGCCGTGTACCTTGAACACGTGGTCTATGAACAGCTTGGCTGTCTGTTCCGCTGTGGCCACCTTCGCGCAAGGAATGAAGTGCGCCATCTTGGTGAACATGTCGACTACCACGAGTACTGCTGTTTTGCCCCTCGAGCTGGGCAGGTCAGTGACAAAGTCCAAGGCTACCCTCTCCCACGGTTCGGACGGGGTCTGTAGCGGTTCTAACAGTCCCGCCGGCGGTCTGTGTACTGGCTTGGCCCTTTGGCAGGTGTCGAACCTCGTGACGTATTCCGCGACTTCTCCCCGCATCTTGGGCCACCAAAAGTCTCTGGCTACTAATTCCACCGTCTTTTCCTTGCCGAAATGTCCGGCGCTGGGTGCGTCGTGTAGCTGTTGCAGTACTGTCGCGCGGAGTTCATCTCCCGGTACGTAGATGGCCCCCTTGCGGAGGAGCAGTCCGTCGCGTATCTGGAACTCGTCGTCCTTTGCCGTGCCGCTGCGCACCTCCTCCATCTTGGAGCGCGCGAAGGAATCTGTTCGCAGCTCGCGCCGTATCGCTTCCAGGTCTACTGTGGCAGAAGCGCATGCCCACGCCTTGGGTGCGAAAATGTGTTTGGCCGCTACCGGTGCTGCTTCCTCCAGATACTGCGGCTTCCTGGATAGCGCATCAGCCATGACGTTGTTGTCTCCGGGGATATATTCTATCCTGAAGTCGAAATCCGCAAAGAACTCCGCCCAGCGGATGTGTCTCTGGTTCAGGAACCGCGCCGTGCGCCAGTACTCCAGGTTCTTATGGTCCGTGCGAACTTGCACCGTGTGTTTGGCTCCGATGAGGAAGTGCCGCCATGCCTTGAATGCTGCATGAATGGCCAGCAACTCTCTGTCCCAGATGGTGTAGTTCTGCTCCGACTTGCTGAGTTTCCTGGAGTAGAAAGCACACGGCCTCCAATCCCCTTGCGGGTCTCGCTGCAACAGGACTGCCCCCACGGCTCTGTCGGAGGCATCCGTCTCCACCCTCATGGGCTTGCTGGGGTTCACATGCAGCAGTTGTTCCTCGGAAGCGAAAAGACGCTTGAGTTTCTGAAAGGACTGCTCCGCCTGCTCCGTCCAGATGAACTTCTTCTTCTTGGAGCTGAGGGTGTCCGTGATGGCCGCCGTCTGCATAGCGAAACCCTTGATGAACTTGCGATAAAAGTTAGCAAAGCCGACAAACCTCTGGACCTCCTTCCGATTGCGCGGGCTCTTCCAGTCCAGTACTGATCGTACCTTGGCACTGTCCATGGCGATTCCCTTGTCGGACAGCTTGTAGCCCAGGAAATCCACCTCCGTCATGTCGAACTGGCATTTCTCCAGCTTGGCGTAAAGCCTGTGCTCCCGTAGTCTTTGCAGGACTTCCTTGACATCTCCCTCGTGAGCCTCCTGCGATTCCGAGAAGATCAGAATGTCGTCCAGGAAGCAGACACACTTCTTGTAGAGGAGCCCCGCTAACACGTGATGCATGAATGCTTGGAAGCAGTGGGAGCCATTTTGTAAACCGAAGGGCATAACCCTATACTCATAGGTGCCCAAGGGCGTGAACATGGCCGTCTTCCACTCGTCGCCCTCCCGCATGCGTATAAGATTGTACGCCCCTCGTAGATCCAGCTTGGTGAAGATGCGTCCCTTCCTCACCGTCGCGAGCAAGTCGTCGATCTTGGGCATCGGGAAAGCCGTGGGCTTGGTTTTCGAATTTAAAATTCTGAAATCAACTACAAGCCTCTTCTGGGGCGTGTCCTTCTTCTTCACAAAGAACACAGGACTGCCCCCCACTGCTTTGGATTCTCGGATGAATCCCCGCTTCAAATTGTGATCTATGAACTCCCTGAGCTCTTGCAGTTCGTCTTCAGACATGGAGTACAGTTTTCCGGTCGGCAGCGTTGCCCCCGGCAGGAGGTCAATCTTGCAGTCGTAGGGTCTGTGGGGAGGCAGCTTGTCCGCTTCCTTCTCGCAGAAGACCTCCAAAAACGCCTTGTACTTGTCGGGTACAGCTTGCAGCATGCCCAGTTGTAGCTGTGGGTCATCCTCTTGCCCCTCGTCCTCCTGGTTAGTCATGATGCAATGTTCTGCGCAGTAGGAGGAGCAGAAGGTCAATTTACGCTGGTACCATGCCAATGCCGGGCTGTGCCTGTCCAACCAGCTCATGCCTAACACTATGGGCGTGTCTGACAGTTGGGTGACGTTGAAGCTGATGACTTCGCGGTGATTTCCAATGCGCATCACCATTGGCGGCGTTTGCTGTACCACCTGTCCCCCCAGCAATTCTCTTCCATCGACTGTCACTACTTTCAGGGGCATCGTGGCAGGCAGGAGCGCTATGCTATGTTGCTTGATGAAATCCACCCCCATAAAGTCTGCATTGCTACCAGAGTCAATGGTAATAGGCACTTCCATGGTGAGCCCATTGGGAAGCTGGAGTGTTGCGGTGAGCTGCACCACTGGTTTGGGCGGGAGGGGGTCTGTGGGCTGCAAGATTCCTGGGGACTGCTTTACTGATTCGTCTGGCTGGGCCCCAGCGGCTCTGCTTCCAGCCAGACTTCGTCGTTTCCCTGCTGCGGTTCCCTCTGCTGAGCTGCTTCTGTTACTTTTGCTGAGGCTGCATTGTGCTTGTGGAGCCTCTGGGGGCACTCTTTTGCCATATGCTGAGCACTTTCGCAGATGTAACACTTCCTGTTCCCTCTAGGAGGCTTCACCTTGGCTGCTCCTGGTGTGAGGGCTCTGGTCGCTGACTGAGCCTTGGCACCACCTATCTCCATCGGCTCCTCTCCCCCTCCCAGTGGAGGCGTGGATTGAGCGCGCGCTGAGTCTCTGGGAAAGAAAGGAGGTGCCCTTGCTGGCGTGCGTCCCCAACGCCCTTCATCTTTGCTCCAGGGACGTTCTTCCAGCCGCACCCCAATCGTCAGCGCCTTCTGGACCACTTCTTGAGTGCTCCGTGGCCTCTCCCCCCTTGCGATTTCGTCTTTCACAGCCCCGTTGAGCCCCTCCCAGAACAGGTCCCTGACGGATGCTGAGTCCTTTTCCCATCCCAGCGCGTTGACCAATGCAAAAAAGCGGGAATGATATTGCCTTACAGTGGCTCTGCCTTGTTTCAGACCGTGAATCTCTTTTCTAGCGAGATCCACATCTATCTCTGATAAAAAACAAGCGTCCATCGCCTTAATGAAGGCTTTTGCGTTTTGGAGGGCTGGATCATTATCTCTCCACAGATTGCGCAACCACGCTTTAGCTTCTCCATGGAGATGCGTTAGTATGAAGCCTACTTTCTCCTGCTCATCTCTAAAGTCCTTCTCCAGCAACTTTAGCGCAAAAACTACGTCTGCTCTGAAGTTAGGATATTGCTGCAGACTCCCATCGAAATGCGACACCAGGCTCCCCCCTCTCTTCCCGAGCCCGATCCCTTCGGATTTGGCTGCCGGTGGCCCCTGTTTAGTCAACATTTCCAACCTGTTTTGCAGATCCTTGCAGACAGCATCTGATTCCTCTTCTCTCCTCCTTGCCGCTCGTATTTCTGCGTTAAGTTGTACCACTGCTTCTTGCAAAGCTGCCAGTCGTTCTTCTGTAGTCATCTTGTGCTGCTTTTGTGAGCTCGCGAAGCACCAATCTTCGCCCCTCGCTGCGTCCTCTCACGTTGCGAGGTTCTTTGAAATTTGAGACAGGACTTACTGTCAGAGCTGCCTCCAGGTCCCAGCTCACAGAGGACCAACGCTAGGCTGTAGTTATGTACAAAAGTCTTTATTGAGATTCAGTCTCCATTTTAAAGCCGCAGCGTGCAGCTCTACGTCTCGACCTTAGACCGGCGAAGTCCTGTCTGAGTCTCCTCCCCCTCCACACCAGTTTAAGACTCTCGCTTTGCTCCACCTCTTCCTAAATTCCTTTCTCCTCTGGGCCCTCCTGCCCGCTAGGGTCTCATCCTTCCTGGACTCCTCTGACGCTGACCCTGACGATTCTTGCCCCTCCTTCCGGCGGGCTTTAGGACCTGGTTCCCTATCCGGGCTACCTTCTGTGCCGCTCGCCTGTACCTTTGAACTTGGCGCGCGCGCCCAGCCTGCAACTTTCCTCTTAACCGTTAACTCGCTCTCCGATGGAGGCGTGGTCCACCCTGACTCATCTTCTCTCGCTGGTGGTGCATATGTGGGCTCTGACACCTGGGACTCCTCCCCCCCACTACGCTCTGGTGGGGAAGCTGGTCCTGATTTGCAACTGCTCCTCTGGGAGTCCCCGCTGGCCCCTTGCTTCTGGGGTGTCCCCCTTGGGTCGCCCCTTGCCCTGCCCATCGGCGCCCCCTTCTGTGAATCTTCCGATTCGCTGGAGAGGCTCATGGAATCTATCGGGCTGCTGTCATATTCTCCTACGCTGCCCTCGGATTGCTCCCCCTCGCTTTCCATCTCCTCTCCTCCCTGCGCTCCCGCTGAGTCCCTGACAACAACCCACTGATTCTCAAGCCCTTCTGGAAGGCAGGTTAAGAATCAAAGTGTACAACTGTGAGATTATCCTGATATCGCTACCACTTGCTGTACAGTTTGAAGGAGAGAACTCTGTGAGGTGGTGTGGAAGGGGGTTGCAGGCAATCTGATTTTTGTGGGGGGTTAGAGGGTGTGTAGGGGCAACAGATGCCAAGGGAGTGGTATGAGGGTGCATCCAGTCTGTAAATGTGGATGGGATATTTTCTGATTTGAAGAATTATGCATATAGGATGTCCATTTTTAAAAAAAGTATAACTGTTCATATATATATATAATTTTAAATTTGACTTCACAAAACACCTTAAATTGTGGTCCCATGCCAATGTCTCCTAACATATGCACTCTTCTGTGTAGTTTTGCCTTGTATGCATTTTAAGGCAATTTCCCTCAATATGCAATTTTGTATGTTACTTTTATGAATGCATGCATTTATATGCATACTGGTGTGAGAGTTTTTGTATACATTGCTTGGTCGGAGAATTGCACTGCAAAATTTGAAGAGCAAATTTTGAAACATGTCTTCATTTCGGTTTGTATATTGGTTCAGAAAGTGTGAATTATATATACTCGCCTTTAAATGAAAACTGAATCTCACCTTACTAGGACTCTGTCCAGCCCTTTCCCTTTATTATATACACATTATGAGTTTCTAGGGCTGCTTGTGCCCTGGTAGGATGCCTGCCATATTCTCCACTATAATTTTAGTCTCCGCTGGGAATTTCCAGGTCTTCTTTATATGCCCAGCCACTAGCCGTCCCCTCTAACAGTGTCCAGCCACTTAAGATGCTTAGGTGCCTTTTTGTTCTGGTAGAAAGTCTCACCTGATCCAGTATCCTCAACAACAAGGCAAATCCTTTTGCATGTAGAAAGGTAGGCAGCAGAAAGGAAACTGCATTGTGAACACAGCACATAGCACTAGCCATGCAGACTGCAAGAACAGATTTCCTCTATCAAATGCAGGAAAAGATGATTGCCATTTAAATAAACCTTCTGATGTTTCAGCTTTATCATTAAAATATTGCTGGCTTTTGAAGATGCACCTGTTTACACAGGCATTCCCTTGATCTCTCAACCCAAATCTCTGACTTTAATTACCGTATTGTTTCAGTGGGATTGTTTCATTGTGTTAATTATTGATGTTTCTATTTAAATACTGGTGTAATTGGTTTTTATACTTGCAAGCTGCTTAGAAATGCATTTTGGCACTAAGTGGTATATAAATGAACAAATATTGATAATAACAAACCCAATAGCTCAGGAAGCTGCTGTTTGGATGAAGCCTAAGTATCTCTTCCAGCCACCCAAACACCTCATGGTTGGTGGCTGGTGTCATGCATGACAGCATTTTTCTTTAAAGGGATTGCTCCACCAGTGTAAAAGACAATCTCACATTTTTATAAACATACCAATCAGTGGTGCAGTCTGTCTTTGAATAGCAATGTGCAATCATATTGACTCCTTATGAGATTGTGATGAACAAACAATCAGGATAGAGGCTGAATCCAACCATGCATTGGCAGAATGCCTTAACAGGAGATCAAGTCATGTCTATAAGATGGATATAAATACTGCAGTTCTCCAGAAGAAGCATCTGGTCTCCATTGCAGTGGTGTCAGTAATAATAACAATAAGTAAATCATAATCATAATTTTATTATTTATACCCCAACCAGATGGGTGGGTTTCTCCAGCCACTCTGGGAGGCTCCCAGCAAAACACCAGAAACAGAATAAAACTTCAAACATTAAAAACTTCCCTAAACAGGGCTGCCTTCAGATGTCTTCTAAAAGTCAGATAGTTGTTTATTTCCTTGACATCTGATGGGAGGGCGTTCCACAGGGTGGGTGCCACTACCGAGAAGGCCCTCTGCCTGGTTCCCTGTAACCTCACTTCTCGCAGTGAGGGAACCGCCAGAAGGTCCTTGGTGCAGGACCTCAGTGTCTGGGCTGAACGATGGGGGTGGAGGTGCTCCTTCAGGTATACAGGGCTGAGGCTGTTTAGGGCTTTCAAGGTCAGCACCAACACTTTGAATTGTTCTCGGAAAGTCCATGGCCCAGCTCAACAGAATGAGAAAGACAGCCCCCATGGCTGGCTTATCACATTTTGAAATTATACATTACTCTGTAAAGGGGTGGGAGGGAAATAAGAACATTAAACCTAAAGTCTAAAATCACCTAACTGTACCACTGCTCCATTCCTGCAATGGCTTTTTAATGTTGACATTAAAGGACTGCAATTCAGTGACAAACTGCACCTATTTATGGTTACAGATTCAATCCCTAACACCATCAGGCAAAAAGGTAGCACGACTGATACAGATCTCTTCCTGAAACTATGGGTGGGCAACTTCCCTTGCCCTTAAATGTCCACTATAATTTTGAATCTGATCATTGCTCATGTCTACCGCGCTTGAAACTTTAGATCCAATTTCTACATAAGGAGAAGGCCTTTAATTTTCAAACAGTGTTTTGTTTTTTTTTTTTTTATAATAATTTTTATTAATTTTCCACACAGATAATAAACAGCAATATAACACAATATAACTTCATACTCATCGGTTCATAACCTTTTTTCTTTGACTTCCCCATACCTCCCCATCCCTGCATCCTTGTTTAATAATTCTTTAGCAACCCTTAAGTCCATTGTCTTAATTCCTTTTCGTAAATATTTCTTAGGTTTTTTTTTTTTTTGTTTACTGCTGCAATTCTTTACTTCTTACCCCCTGACATCTTAACATTCCTCAATTTTACAATTATTTTTAAGATATATTTTGAAATTCTTCCAGTCCTCTTCCACTGTCTCTTTCCCCTGGTCCCGGATTCTGCCCGTCATCTCAGCCAGTCCCATAAAATCAATCACCTTTGTTTGCCATTCTTCCAGAGTAGGTAATTCTTGCGTCTTCCAATACTTTGCCAGTAGAATTCTTGCTGCTGTAGTGGCATACATAAAGAAAGTCCTATCCTTTCTTAACACCACTTGGCCCACCATACCCAAAAGGAAGGCCTCTGGTTTCTTAGGAAAGGTCCACTTAAGGACCTTCTTAATTTCATTATAGATCATTTCCCAGAAAGCTTTAACCTTTGGGCAGGTCCACCAAAGGTGGTAGAAAGTGCCTTCAGTCTCATTACATTTCCAACACTTATTATTAGGCAAATGATAAATCTTTGCTAGCTTGACTGGGGTCATGTACCACCGGTAGATCATTTTCATAATATTTTCTTTTAAAGCATTACATGCAGTAAATTTAATACCGGTGGTCCATAATTGTTCCCAGTCAGCAAACATAATATCATGACCTATATCTTGTGCCCATTTGATCATAGCTGATTTCACCGTTTCATCCTGTGTATTCCATTTTAACAGCAAGTTATACATTCTTGATAAATTCTTAGTATTGGGTTCCAACAATTCTGTCTCTAATTTTGACTTCTCTTTCTGAAATCCTATTTTCCTGTCCTGTTTAAACGTCTCATTTATCTGATAGTAATGCAACCAATCTTGAACCTTAGGTTTTAGTTTCTCATAACTCTGAAGTTTCACCCTTTCACCATCGTATTCTATGATCTCATGATATTTTGGCCATTTAGAATCCATATTAAGCTTTTTTACTTCCCTAGCTTCCATTGGTGACACCCACCTAGGGGTTTTACTTTCCAACAAATCTTTGTATCTAATCCAAACGTTGTACAATGCTTTCCTTACAATATGGTTTTTAAAACTTTTATACACCTTTACCTTGTCATACCATAAATATGCATGCCAACCAAAACTATTGTCATACCCTTCCAGATCCAAAATGTCAGTATTCTCAAGAAGTAGCCAGTGTTTCAACCAGCAGAAGGCTGCTGATTCATAATAAAGTCTTAAGTCCGGCAGGGCAAACCCCCCTCTATCCTTTGCATCAGTTAAAATCTTAAATTTAATTCTGGGCTTTTTGCCCTGCCAGACAAATTTTGATATGTCTTTCTGCCACTTCTTGAAACAGTCCATCTTGTCCACAATCTGCAACGTCTGGAATAAAAACAGCATTCTAGGCAATACATTCATCTTAATAGTAGCGATTCGGCCTAACAAGGAAAGTTTCAGCCTTGACCATATTTCCAGATCCTTTTTAACTTCTAACCAACATTTTTCATAATTATCCTTAAATAAGTTCACATTCTTGGATGTTAAGTTTACCCCCAGGTATTTTACCCTTTTTGTAATTTCCAAACCTGTTTCATTCTGAAAACTCTCTCTTTCTTCCATTGTTAAATTTTTTTCCAACACTTTCGTTTTTTGTCTATTCAACTTAAAACCTGCTACTCGACCAAATGAATTTTCAAACAGTGTTTTGTTGGCACCATGAAGAATCACTTTTTGCATATTTTCTTTGTTATAAATTAGATTGCTTTGAGAGGAGTTAATCTAAAACTGGGGCAACCCCTGCTGTGATTTAATGTTTCAAGACTTTATTTCTTCTATAGTAATGCAAAGACACTTCAGAATTCTGGTGCGAGGAAAGAGGGAAAATGAGATTTTGCCGATTATTGCTTTTAAATTGCACACTAAATTGAAATAAAATTGCTTTCCAGATGCATTCCTTTTGATCAGAATGGATAATTGTTCTCCATATGGTACAGAAAAAGAAGAGGAGGAGGAGGAGGAGGAGGAAGAAGAAGAAGAAGAAGAAGAAGAAGAAGAAGAAGAAGAAGAAGATTAATATTCATAGAGTTGGATCCAGAAAGCACGTTTGTGAATGGAGGGGCTTCTTTCATTTACAGAAAGAATGGATATGCAGCAGAGGTTTCCACTTGAGGAAATGGTCACCCAATTCTCTAGAGATGCTTTTCTGGAGACACAGGTCACCTGCAGGGGGAAAGAGGAATCAGCAAAAATTGCGTCCTCATTTCCACTTGTGTGAGCATCCCATGAGCAGCTCCTCAGTCATTGTTAGACGGGATCTAATCCACAGTGCATTCCTTTTAATAATGTAGAATAAAAATGATATTAGGGAGAAATCTTAAGCTTCCAGGAAATGTGAGCGATGGGCTTTGGATCTGGTGTCTCCTCCTCTCCACCGATTAAAAAGAGAACGAGGTCTGGCACAGAGACACCCTTGTGGCGACAGCAGCAGTTTCACTGCTATTGCTCCACCACCGCAAGTGCTGACAGCAAGAGGGTATGAAAAAGATATATTGGTGGGTGAGACAAGGAAGGCTTTGGGTGCCCAGGTTTTCCTAACTGAACATGACAATGGGGAAAAACTATACCAGAACCCTACCATTGAAACCAAAAGAGAAATGAATATAGAAACTTTTTTTAAAAAAATAGATAGACAAGTTGGGAGTGAGGAGGAAAAATCCACCCCTACTTGTAGGGGTTGGGAAGGAGAGATTCCTCTGCCTTAGAGGGTCCTTCCCCTTCCTCTCTCCATATTCAGTTAGATTTCAGATCCTCCAACTGTCCCTATTTTCCAGGGATGTCCCGGATTTAGAGAAGCCGCCTCACTTTCTGATTTGATCCTGGAATGTCCCACTTTTCCTTAGGATGTCCCTGTTTCCATTGGATAAATGTTGGAGGGTATGGAGTTATCCAACCTACAAGCCATCTGAAGGCAATCTTGTATAGGGAAGGTTTTTTCAGGTTTAATGTTTTATTATGTTTTTATATATGTCGGAAGGTATACGAGTGGCTGGGGCAATCCAATAAAATGTGTGAGGTATAAAGAGTAAAATTATCACTATGGAATTAGGACGTCCCTATTTTCATCAGACAAATGCTAGATGGTATGAGATTTTGCTGACTAACTAGAATTTTCATGTTATAATCAAATGTAATATAATAACATCATATTATTATATTGTTGTTGTTTAGTTGTTTAGTCGTGTCCGACTCTTCATGACCCCATGGACCAGAGCACACCAGGCACTCCTGTCTTCCGCTGCCTCCCACAGTTTGGTCAAACTCATGCTGGTAGCTTCGAGAACACTGTCCAACCATCTCATCCTCTGTTGTCCCCTTCTCCTTGTGCCCTCCCATCTTTCCCAACATCAGGTTCTTTTCCAGGGAGTCTTCTCTTTTCATGAGGTGGCCAAAGTATTGGAGCCTCAGCTTCACGATCTGTCATTCCAGTGAGCACTCAGGGCTGATTTCCTTAAGAATGGACAGGTTTGATCTTCTTGCAGTCCATGGGACTCTCAAGAGTCTCCTCCAGCACCATAATTCAAAAGCATCAATTCTTCGGCGATCAGCCTTCTTTATTATATACTGTATAATAATAAAAGTTTGCAAAAAGGAAATATCACACGGATGTGGATTGATATTAAGAGGGAAACGATTAAAATGTTAGGTGAACTCATTTTTATTCTGGTAGATTTGTTCTTTCCGTTTTATGCTGTAAACTTATCATTTAGAAACCTGCTGACTTTTTCACCCCTGTCCTCTAAGCTATCTATTTACTTTTTGATTTAGTGTTTTGAAGCCTTAACAAGATTAGAGGTGCCCACTCCAATCTCTATCTTTCTCTCTTGAAAGGATTAATAGAGCAGAACAATGGCTCAGATAAGACTGAAGTTGGCAACGATGCTAGCTAATTAACAAAAACAAGAAAGAATTATTTCTAAAGTTCAAGCAGGTTAGTATTATAACAAGGTAGAGACAGTGAATTTCAAAGCAAGGGAAGTGAAAGGTTATTCTTGTGTTATAACCTGAAACTTGAACCATCCATTGCTGCTTTGTTTAAAGTGTTGTCTAGATAAATGCCTAATGTTCTATATTTGATGATAAGAAAACTATATAGAAGTAAGAGAGCTTCCAGATGGGGTCTTAATACTGCAACTGGACCATTATGATATTGCAGACAGGTTTCTAACAGCATGTTTTGTTTTGTTTTAAATCATTGGATTTCCCTTAGCAATGGTAAATTCAGTTTAAATGGAGGCAGGGCGGAATGGCATTTTTGTGCCGCAATGTCATGTGAACACTGGGGATTGGGGGGGGGGGGATTCACATTTAAAGGTGTGACTACTTAATTGTTTGAAACAATCTGAGAACTAGAACACAGCCACCCTTCAAAATTTGCAGCTCTCCAAACTTTGCAGTGCAGATCACCTGGCGAGAAATGTGTGCAAAAATGCATATGCTAGAGTAAAATGTCCATGCATTCATGGACATGCATTAGTGAAAATAATGTACAAAAAAGTGTTAGAGGAAACATTTTGAAATCTGAATAATTAATATACACATGCATCTTATACATATCCTTCATATGGTTCATAGCACCAGGAAATGAAGTCTCTCAAACACTCTGATTTGGATAGCAACTAAAGTACTGTCTTTTAATTCTTTGTTTCAGTTAAGTGATGATAATTTTCCCTACTTGAGTTAGGGTGAAAGTGTCCCACTGCAATGGCTTTTAGTGCATAGGAAATAGATAAAAGGGCTGAGAAAGAGTGCTCCACTTGAGAAATCCTTACTGTAAAATTGCTAAATAACTTTGACAATACAGACTAGTGATATCTGGAGAGACATAGACTGCTACTCTTTTTGCTCATCCCCTTTCATTAAACGACTGGTCATTTGTATTCTATGACCACAAAACACATATTTCTGACAGTTTTAAGACTTCTGAAGGCTCTTGCCACCTTTCCCCCCTTTTTAATTTGTTTCCTGGATGAGGACACTATCTTTTTCCATGGCTCTTACTGGAATTGATTTTCAATTCAAATGTCTCCACCTCTGGGTCATCTAGTCAGCTAAAGAGGAAGCATTTCTGGCTTCTCAGTTTTTGAACAACTCCTCCCCAATTGATGTGAATAGAAATTAGCTCCTTATTGCTTCTGCAGGTTGATGAAATTAATAATAATAATAATAATAATAATAATAATAATAATAATAATGCGTTGTAAACCAAAGCAGGGAGGAACCAAAATTCTGCAGAGATTAACAGGCAGCTGCCAACCTAGCAGTCCGAAAGCACATCAAGTGCAAGTAGATAAATAGGTACCACTCCGGCGGGAAGGTAAACAGTGTTTCCGTGCGCAGCTCTGGTTCGCCAGAAGCGGCTCAGTCATGCTGGCCACATGACCTGGAAAAACTGTCTGCCGACAAATGTCAGCTCCTTCGGCCAGTAAAGCGAGATGAGCGCCGCAACCCCAAAGTCGTCCGTGACTGGACTTAATGGCCAGAGGTCCCTTTACATTTACCTAACAGCATAGAGGCACAGCAAAACCAGTGTAGAGGTACAGCTCAGGTTTCTGTTAATCAGATTTAAAGATTGTTGTTGGTTGTGCACAGGTTTCATTTCACTCTTAATCCTAGATTATTTGAAAGCCATAAAGACTTTAGCCTAAAGATACTATTTGTCATTCACATTGCCATCTAAAATGAGGGTATCCCCTTTAAGGGCCAGTGTCCAAAATTACCCTACTGAACCACTGAGCCTCGGCCTTTCTGTTCATAACCACATACGCATTTGGAAAGATGTGAACCTAGCACAAGAAACCCCAAGCTATATCGCACCCTTCCCACATCACTTTACGAGACATTTGATTTGGCTTTTCATGACCTGTGCTAAGCTGGTACAGAAGAGATATGATCCAAAGTGCTTTGAAATTATTGCCCACCCCCAAACTCTTGGGGTTGGATAAGCAAGGAAATTCAATACAATAAATAAACGTCCTTGCTTCTGAAATTTATGTTCAATATGACATTTTCAGACACAAGCACTGGCCTTTTAACAGGGCCAGTTAAGCTTTAATAGATCTGTCACCGCAGTCGTACCTTGTGATGGAAGATTCCAACAATGGAGTTGCTGTTCTTTAAGGACACAGTTCATAAGGAATGTGTCCAGCTCAATAATTATTGAAAATGGATAGGAGCCACATGAGAGCAGAACTACACACTATTCCACCTGCTGCTTGGATAGGAGATTGTATCTCAGTACTTGGTAACTCAATACTTTACTCCACTATCTGTTGATGAAAACTTCAGTGGAAAAGGTGAATCTGTACAGTATTCAGTATATTTGTGAAATGTTGGCAACACTTGCCTCTTCCAGAGGCTTCCTATGTTCCTTTGACTGGAAGAAGCATGTACATAAAATGCAATTCTTTTTCTTTTTCTACTTTTAAATTTATTTTTGAAGACCAGTTCTATTTAACAGATTTATGCATGTATTTTCCACTTCAAGGCATTTCCATTCAATGTCTTTCATTAAAGAAAAGATGCATCACTGGTGCCACTTTCTGCTTCAGGTACTTACTCTGATCTTCAGATATGCTTTGATGATAGAATGGATCGTCAAACGTCTTGGACATGTTTGGATAAAGTGTAAATGCATTGCTGAACACTTTTCCCTGCAGTCTACTGTGCCTGAAATCAACTTAATTATAAGTGCCAGCATACTTAATGTTTAAATTAAAAGGACACTTGATGGTGAGCCTGATATCAAAGTACTAAAATTGCTTGAATGAATTTAGCTGCAAAAGGTGGCCATCGGGAGGTGGAAATGCAGTAATAGCTTATTCAGGTCTGGGAGAATCTTCTTTTCTGGCTGACTTTTTTCTTCCTCTTCTGAAAAGCTCAGATAACAGAAAAAGGGGATTTAATGGTAGGGCACTAATGATATTTTCCATTAAAAAGTCTTGGCAGTTGGGTCTAAATCACTGCCACATTTGTGTAGGAAAAGAATTTTCCTTCCTTGTCAGACTGACCAATTACCCAAAGGGATTTTCATCTCTTGAGGCATCTGTTTACTCAATTATATTTTCTCTGTGAGGGCCTTTGACACTGTGGACCTTGTTCCCTCTTCTATCTGTTTGTGAGACACATTATCAGCATGATATGGTCTAATCTTTTAAGAAGATTTGATCGTGGAAGATCTTGCCCCAGGCCGACAGGTTAGGCTAGATGATCTAATCAAATATCATCTTTCCGCCCATTGTAATTTTTTTACTTTGCTTTGGTATTAAAGATACAAGGCAGGCAAGGCAGGCTGTGCCTCTGCATGAACTGATGCCAAAAAATACACAGTGAGATGAGGCTTTTGGAATCAAGCCCTCTGGAATCAGTATGAGAGCGGTCAAAGTAGTTAAAAGTGCTCAGCACAGTGCCAGTAGTACCAGCCTCAAACTATATCCCGCTCACTGTCTAATATCCCATACACCATTCATTTCAAAAAGCCTGAAAGCAACATTCCACTAGGTTAGATGAAATAGAGATAGAAGTGCCATCAGAATATCGAAAATATTTCAACGCCTGCTTATTTATTAACCTTTCCACCCAGGCACCATTCAAATGAACAGATAAGGCAGAATCAAAGATAGCAAAACAATAACTCCTAGCTAATTACTGCATCCTATTCTGTCATTCCCAGGATGCCTTATCAGGTTCCTTACTTTCAAATAAATCACTGCATAGCAGTTGATTATATTTAGAGATGAAGGTGCCACTGCTTACTGAGTTAGCATACCTCTATAAGAACAAAAAACAAAACAAAACGGATCATGCCCTCACTATGAATTATATATTACGTTTGCACCAATACAGCTATTAACTTTCGCCTTCCTCCTAGCTAGCTGTCCCTTCCCTGCTTATTATATCAGCCAAGAGGGGCAAGGGTCCAGAGAGCAAGGGGTTGCCTTGACCGATCCAGACACCTTGTCCTTGTCCTCGAGCCTTACTAACTGAAACTCATCCAACATAGCATGACTAGACAATGCCCTAGACACCTCTCAAGATTCATCTGCCGTATCAGTAAAGTCAAGGTCCCAGCAGATCTAAGCAATTTTATCCTCAAAATGCTTTGCAAACAAGTCACTGAGAGCTACCGCCAGTTTTTCACCTCCTTTGGGCCAGACTATAAAAGGTCCCACACTTCCCAGAAAGGCTCTTCTGCATAGCACAATGAAGATGCTATGGAGATAGCCAGGGCTTTTGTTCAGCCAGAACTTAATGGAACTCAATTCCGGCACCTTTCAAGTGGTTGCCATTGCCATTATAAGAGAACAAGGGAGGCTTTCATGGTGATTTAAGGCACCTCTTTCCTCCCCTAGAAAATAGCATTGGAAACATCAAAGTATTCCTTCTATGCTGCCTTCACTGCCACTAGGTAGGTTCAGTGATGAGCCCTCAGTAGCATTTTACTGGAGTTTTCCTCAACTCAATGTTCAAGCTGTCTCGCATCTTGTTTCCTCCCCCTAAGCTCTAGTCTAGAGTATACCAGGGAGCCAAGCAGGCTCCACGAAGTAGAGCAACCATGTCAATGACCTGAGCCATTCCAATATTCCAGAGGTCAGCCAGGACTTCAACAGAAGCATCAGTTCTATCAGCAGGAAAATCCTCCAGAGCCATCTGGAAACCAATTGGATCCATCAGCCTCCAAGGGCAGACCATCCTAATAGTTCCTAATAAAGGGGGAAAGGTGCTGAAAGCCTAAATCTTAACAGGAACTGATCTGATCATGACAAGGGACTGATGTCAATACCACCACCACCACCCTACTTTCAGATTACCCTCCTGCTGCCCAGTTGAGAAAACAAGGTCCAGAGTGTGGCTGCCACATGTGTTAGGCCGATGACATGTTGGGAACTGTGCTATTATGCAAATTATGGAACTATGTTATTTAACAAAATGTTACTCTCTTCTCAGATTTGTCATTAAAATAGAAACAATGGATTGTTCTTCATAACACTATCAATTAAAAGTACATCCCAACACTAGTTTTATGGCAACATGAGAGAGTGGAACTTTCACACACAAATATATACGGGGTGGCTTACTTCTTTGGTCCTGAGATGAAAATACAACTAGTTTCCAGCCCTGAGTATAACTTTGCATAAATAACTCTCTTTCTGTGTGACTCAGTTGAACTCATACTCAGCATTGAGAAAATGAAATCATTCCTACCCCATTGGGATGTTGTGAGAAATAATTAACAAGATGTGTGTCACGCTCCCCGTACCTTTCAGATAAAATAACCCCGCGGAGCACCTTATCATTAGAATTGCACTGAGCACCACCTCCAGCCGATGGACCTGTGGTGAGCAGCAGCTGGGATATGCAAGCCCCCAAATAAAATTGTTTCACTTAGTAGATCCCTCCTTCTTGTGAGTTATTAATTTTTCCCCATGCCTTAGGGTACTCACAAAAAAAGGAGTTCTCATCCAATTTGGCAACTGCATGCTGCTGATAAGGGGATTTGCCGATAAAATGCATTATGGGTTGTTTTCTTTTACTCTGTGGTAGCCAGATGACAAGCACCAAGCAGAACGTCTTTCCATTGCCATTTATTTTATTATTCCTTTAATCAAATGGTTGGCGGCTACAAGGAGCCTGATAAATGGAACTGATCAATGTGCTTCCTCCCCACTCCTTCCTTGCTTAACGGACACATTCCTCTCTACATCGCTCAGCCACGTCATCTGCCCCATTATATTACAGAAACAGAAGGCTATGACATCCTGTCAGATTAGAAGCAGATTTACAATAACATGCATACACTTGAAAATTTACTACTTTACCAGCACGCAGTGGGTCCTACTGGATAAATTTCCTACAGTGGCATTGGTAGTAGTAATGCTTTGTACAATATTAAAATGTAATATGCTAATTTTGTCTGCAGGTATACGTACCTGATTGCAAAATATGTATGTAGCCTGTTAAGAGTGGGAAATGCCAAGACCAATAGAATTGTGCAAATTTCTCTAGAACGCTAATAGTGCATGTCTCTGCGATCGCTTGATGAACAGCAGTATATAAATTTAATAAATAATACACAATAACCCTAACAGGGATGGGGAACCTGTGTTCCTCCAGGTGTTGCTAGACTACAACTCCTATCATCCTTGTCCACTGGCCCTGTGGGGTGTTGATGGGAGTTGGAGCCACAGGTTGACAATCCCTGATGTAGATTACTTTAAAAGAGAGAGAGAGCCTTGTCAATAGCACTTTGTGTGATCATGGCAACATTTTAATTAATTTTAATTCATTTAATTTCACCAACTGCGAAATAAAAACCACCAATACTAAGAGTACTAGCCAGAATCCAAAGACTCCATTGTACAAAGAGAAGGCAGCTGCATTCCACCCACCTGCTGAAATTGTGTACCATTCTGAAAAAGTCATCCAGCTCTCAAAAGCATTTTTCCCATGGAATGTGAAGGGTTTCAATGGAACCCCAGTGTTCATCAAGTATTTTGAGACCAACCTTTCTACTAGTGAAATACTCACTATCCACCTCAGTTGTAGGCATAGCCCACAATTCAATACCCACTTTAAGAGAGTGGGCAACACAACTTATCTCTCTTTGGTAACTCATTGTCTGGAAGTGACTTAACATGCTGATAGCAGCAGGAATTTTCATTAGGAAAGAGCCTAAAGCAGTATACTCAAAACATGACAATGTACACGAAGAAGATGGGAGAGATGAATGCTTGGCTCAGACCAGAATTCAAAAGGCCATTTTTTCTCTCTCTCTTTGACACATATTTTTGAAAAGCGCCACTATGGCTAAGATAAATGGGACACCAAAGGAAAGTTGGCTTCCAGCGTCTAGCTATTTTTGAGCCCTTCTAATGCTGCCACACTGTTGCAGATCACAGCACAATACTAGAAAAGATCGGGCCCCTTTAGTAAATTTGTCAAGAAGACGTAATCAACGTATCTACAGGTACATGTGGCATCATTTCTGGTCAATGGTAAGGTGCGTAAATAATGTATCTCATGCTTAGATACATACAGAGCTGAGCGCAGCATGTGTGTTTTTTAAAGTGATTTATTGGATCAAGGGGCGCAACTGGTGGTTCCCTAGAACAGCTGCTGCAAAAGATGTTTTCTTCTTCAATTTCATTTAGCTTGAAGCAAACACAGTTGGATGGCAATGCAAATACTGAAACAACCGTCCTGAGAATACAGCTAGAGTAGTAACCAGAAGGCCTTTTAGAAAGTATATTTCTTTTTTAATTCACAAATACAAAGATCATCTAGTGGGGGGTTTGCCCCACACACTGGGTTGAATATCAAGGAGGATTTACCATATTCTACATTTCAATCCCATGAAGAGTTTAGCACGCTTAAGACCATTGGTTTCAATTGGTTTAAATGCCTATCAACTCTGTTGGGCTGCAGCCAAACTATCCTGCATCTTTAATTTTGATCATATTCCTCCAAAGGCTGATCATAGGATTTACTCAATTGGATTGTTTTTAAAAGGCATTAACAAATCAAGTTTAGTATAATTTAATCATGACAGGCCTTTGCATAAAACCCTACCTATAGTAGAGGGGAAGAGGATGTGTTTGGGTTTGTTTGTTTGTTTGTTTGTTTTGGTCTGGACCTACGGTAATTTTCAGTTTGCATGTGTCCCTGACGACAATTGGAGTACATCTCTTGCCACCAGTGGAGAATATCTGCAAGACAGGGACAATGGAGAAACAGCACTGTATAATGAGATTAATTATCCAATCATTCAAAAGCATGGTCAACAGGTGAACACTTGACTTTTAATGCTTGCCATAAAATTGCAGTGCTGTAATTTAATAGGAAAGTTAAGTGATTATCAGAATCATTGTAGCCTCTGGCTTGATAATTACACAGACCACAGTGCTTCACAGGCCGGTTATCAACAAGGAAGCTTGCCTTTCATTTTGCGTGAATTTTCCTTGCTTACAAGTTCAGAATAATTTAAAGTTTACAGACTTTAAAAGGGCGATTTTATGTGCTTTGTTTAGTTCCAAGCACTGCTTCTCAGGCAATTTTGAGTTTTTATTAAGATAAATAAAATGTCACTATATAAAACTTAATTCAGTTTGTTTTATGTGTTCTATATGCCACTTTGTGGTGCTGCCTCTTTATCCAGAGCCTGACGTATCAAGGACCACTCCACTGATAAAATGTACTGAGGTTTATAATCTTCCTGTAGTTGAAATGACAAGTGATCTACATTGCATGGTACGAAGGACAGCTATTAAGTTCCTATCTTTCAAAGTTGTCAAAGGCCCCCAAATAAAAAAAAGAAAGAGATTGAAAACTGATGGCTGCCAAAGAACCTTCTGAACAGAAAGTCTATGGCTTTGCAGTTGAAACTGTTGCGTTGATCCACCTGACATTCTAATATGAAAAATGCCAAAAGGGATTATTAGAAGGCAATACCGCAAGACTTTGATGCTTCATGCAAAATGCTAGCAAGTCCTAGTCCCTGAGGGCCAGTACTGTATTGTACACAAAAGGGAACTATTTCACATTACAGTGGTACCTCAGGTTACAAGCACCTCGGGTTACAAATGCTCTGCTAACCCAGAAGTAGTACCTCGGGTTACGAACTTTGCCCTAGGATGAGAATGGAAATCGCGTGCCGGCAGTGCGTCAGCAGCAGGAGGCCCCGTTAGTAAAAACACACCTCAGGTTAAGAACGGTTTCGGGTTAAGAATGGACCTCCAGAACGAATTAAGTTCGTAACCCGAGGTACCACTGTAGTCGTGTTCTGCCTTTCCATCGGCATCCTTAAGTTAAGGGTTGTCTGGTTATGACCTGGAAATTGCACTATCCTTTTAATCTATTATGAAAACAAAGCAATTAAATGCTCCTGTCTGTTCTATTCCCAATTCCTTCACTTGTTTTCCTGTTGCACAGCACACGTGTAGCCTTGCACGCTACAAAAGGCAGGAGGGGAAGTACAAGGGAAAGAGCTTTCAATGGTACTGATCCTCAGCTGGGGATCTAGAATCAAAGGAACTTGATTTTTAGTTATTCTCTGTGCTGCGATGGGGGAAGGAGTTTCAATTCCAGGTACCATCCAACCCAGCAGACAGAAACAGGCAGTTCTAAAGCATGGCACAAACCTCACCAACTGTGGCAGCTGTTGTACAAGGGGCACATTCCCCCAAATACTGATGTAGTCTCCATTGCCATTGTTGGGCATGCATCCACCTTGTTTCCTACCAAGTATAGAAAGAAGGTGGGAATGGGTCACCCAAGCCAGGAAGCAACCTGGGCCCTTGCCTGGCACTGCTGCCTCCCCTGTTCACATTTAAAGACAAACCAAACTCACGTGCATTTTCCAAAACAACACACACACTGAAACACAGCCATCCTTTGAAATTTGAACTTCTCTGAATTTTGCAATGCAGCTCTCCAGCCAAGTAATGTGTACCAATAATGAATACACTTTTTGGTAAAATGTGCATAAGAACGCATATATTACTGAAAATAACATACAAAAATTTATTATATTTGCAAAAATTTCCCTTAGGCAGAAATGCATACAAATGTGTAAATTTGAAGAAATTTACACTGAAATGCTGACAAGGACAAGGGGAAAACTATTGAGTCCCGTCAGCAGAAAGCACAAGGACTTCTGCTTTTTCCCCTTCTCCCACCTGCTTCATACACAGCCCAGTTTGGCTCTGGGGTGGTGGTGCCAGGAGATCCTTCAGAACACTTGGTGGCCATGCCAACTCCAGCATGACAACAACCTTAGTATGTAATATACAGGCAATAACTAATTTACGCACGCATTGCGCCGAACCAGAAGTGACTTTGAAATTGGCAAAAAAAAAAAAAAAAGGCCCTAAAAGAGTGTCTAGCAATCCCACAAGCCTTTGGAAGTGCAATCCCACAAGCCCTTTCACTGAACATTGAGGCCTGTGGAGAGTGGGAGTTTGGAGGGAGCGAATGTGGTGTTTGCAAGCTTTTCCAATGGTGTTCCCAATATAAGTGATTTCACTTAAACACATGGTGCCTCAGAAAGTAACCCCCACATAAATGGGGAGTTGCCTGTATATATATATGGGAAGACAATTCTACTATGACTCCTAGAGCTACTGGCATATTAACATATTGTTCTACTTGTTGGTAAATTTGTATATTCAGAAACACCATTCATAGCCCTAACCATGCCAGGTTTTTCACATAATTCCTAGGTCTATTTATAATAAAAATATCAGCAGTATATGAAGCCATGCTATACACAAAATAGTCAGCCTCTGTCCTTTAAATTCCTTTCACATCATCCCTGGCCAAAAAACAGCACATAGGTACCCTTAAGCGTTCTAAAATCAATGAGCTTAAGTGCATAATTCTGTGCTGGACTGGAGATAGCCCATCCAAAGTAGGCATGTGATTTCAGAAGGACTGACCATTATAGTATAGTATTAAAGCACCCCTTAATAAACTGAAAGAATCTTTCAATCTTCTTTGAAATTTCTACAATTTTTGGTCACACGGAGATGCTGTCTGTTCCTCTCACCTCAAGGTTTGTTTTATTTATTTCTTAGCTGTAAATTGATAGCATCTTCTCATTTAGGCTTGGCTTTTTAAAAGCATTTCATTTCATTTAAGATTACAGTAAGAAAGACCAAGTTGCCCCAAGTGTTTGAGAACACTGGAAGCGCTTTTGCACAGCTTACATTCTTAAAATTAAATTTCTTGTAGGAAAGTACCATCTAGTGGATATTTTGAAAAGTGCAGGTGTTTCCACTTAAGAAAGACAATTTAATATCCTCTACAGAAATACCTGGTCAGTAAATTTTCCAATTCACATGAAAAATGCCATAAGGATTCCCTTTACACCAGATTCCTAAATCCTTCTTTTTTAAAAAAAAAAATCTTTATTTAATTTTTCAGCAGAAATGTAACAACACTGGGATAGCTCAGTCAGTACAGATTGAGACTCTAAATCTCAGGGTGGTGAATTTGAGTCCCACGTTGGGCAAAAGATTCCGGCATTGCAGGTTGTTGGGACATGATGACCCTCGTGGCCCCTCCCAAATTCTAGGATTCTATGACACAAGAAATGCAAATTGTAATATAACAGCTTGTGAATCAGTCTGCGTGGATGGAATCAGAACTCATTTTTATAGTTCCAGTCCTATGCACGTTTGCGGCAAGAATTTTAATGGCTCAAAAATGGAAACAAGAAGAATTACCAACATTGGAAGAATGGAGACGGAAATTGATGGACTTTGCGGAACTAGATAAACTGACAGGAAAAATTAGATACCAGAAAGATCACAAGTTCACACAGGACTGGAGAAAGTTTACGATTTATCTGGAAAATATTTGTGATGAACAGACAACGCTAGTTGGATTTAAAGAGGCTTTGTGATGAGAAAGGGTATTGTGGGAGGGATAAGAGTTGTAAAGATTAATTAACTGGCAATACAATTATAAAGGAAATGTGAAATAAATATAAAATTATGAGGATTGTGGAGGAAGCGGGGGGAAGTCCAAAAGAATTTGGCATTATGGTTGATGTGAATGTGTTATTTAAATCTGTAAAAGAAAATTTTTCTAAAAAATTAATAAAAAAAAGGAAATGTAAAAAAAAAAAAAGAAGTTCAATGGGACTTACTCTTAGGTAAGTGTGTTTAGGATTTCAGTCTTAATTGCTTATGCAGCATATACTGTTGCATGAGAACAAGCAACACTATGCCTCCATTTGGTGCCTCTCCATGTAGATACTCTGGCGCAAACAGTTCCCTATAGCTCTGAAATAGGTGTGCTGGCAAAGGCATAAGCTGTGTACACACTCCAGTTTACTCTGCATCCAGTGCACACCCACAGCTGGTTTGGGAAGTAGTGTGTGCATGATCTCAGCTGCAAACCATATCTGCCCTGCATCTGCCCTGTTATTTCTTATGAAATTCTGTGTTTTGATGCATTTGTACCAAACCTGCTTTCATTCCAATTGAGAAGAACGAACTAGCTGCATTTTATGCCAGTAATATGTACACAGGGAAAACCAAGCTGTAGGGTTCCCATGTAAATAGCCACCAGCATCCTGATATTTGCAAGGATCCAAAAAATGCACAATGCCATTCAGAAATATTTAACGCTACATTGCCATTCAAAACAAAGTAAAATAGAAGAGCTGTGGGTATATTCTATACAGATTTTTTTGCCAATATTTTACTCTTCCCCTCATCACAGATCAATTGATCTGTTCTTCAGTTCTTCCCCCCTGAAACAAGTGCTACCTTGCATTATAAGGTGTCCTTCCATTTGCAGCAGAAGTTCCCTGATCTAACCTCCCACACTGTTTCAGAGGGTTCCCCACCCCTCCAGCGCAGATATTTGTGCGGCACTGGAGCCTCAAGGAGAGAAATCAGAGGAAACTCCCCCACTCCCTTTTCAATGTTTTGTTTTTTCAAATTTGTATTTTATTTTTGCCATGGATAGTGGTTATGTAGAAGTAGTTTTGAATTTGGCGAAGAGGGAGCCAATATGGTGTAACTGTTAGAGTGTTGGACTAGGACATGGGTCAGCAACCTTTTTCAGCTGTGGGCCAGTCCACCATCCCTCAGACCATGTGGTGGGCCGGACTATTTTTTTTTGGGGAGGAGGGGATGAACAAATTCCTATGCCCCACAAATAACCCAGAGATGCATTTTAAATAAAAGTACACATTCTACTCATGTAAAAACACCAGGCAGGGACCCACAAATAACCCAGAGATACATTTTAAATAAAGGACACATTCTACTAATGTTAAAAACATGCTGATTCCTGGACCGTCCGCAGGCCGGATTGAGAAGGCGATTGGGCCACACTCGGCCCACGGGCCTTAGGTTGCCTGCCCCTAGACTAGGACCTGCGACATCCAGGTTCAAATCCCCACTTGGCAGTGAAATTTACTGGGTGACCTTGATTGAGTCACCAGCTCTCAACCTAAGCTACCTCATGGGGTTCTTGTAAGGATAAAATGTGGGTGAGGAGAACAGCCTACACCACCTTGAGCTTCTTGGAGGCAAATAAATGCACAAAATAAAACAATTATAACTGCACCAAGATTTTGTATCAAAATGGTGAATGATTCAGTTGTCTTCTTCTATAACTTTGTTTTATCAATAAAAACAGGTATGATGTTGGTTTTCCTTTTTTTAACTCGCTGTATTGAAAATGTGCACAAATGTTTTGTAGTATGGTTTTATGCATTTCATATCCATAGTGTCTCTGAGGAAGAATTCCGTTCAAAACACATTTGGCTCAATAAAAATGCACACTCATGTACACTTGAACGTCTTTGGCCTTTCATCCAACTTAATGGCAAAAAAGCCACAATATAAGCAATATTTTTGAAGTGGACTTCAGATTCAAAACACAGGGAGAGCACGATAAAACAACTGTGCTGTGGGAATCACATGTAAAGGGGGCTTAATCCCTTCCACTTCATTCAAGGGATGAAGCAGTTTATTTGTCAGAAACGACCATTTGTCTAGTGGGTGATATTGAACAAAACATGACTTTTGGGGCCATGTGAAAATATATGGCAGTATTGAACACTGTACCAGCAGAAGACTCCCCCTTCCTCTCCTCACCCCTGCAGCCCTCTATATGCCCCCAATCTTCTCTATAGAGTCCCATAACATTCCAGAGCAAGCAAATTTTCAGGACATGCAGGGGGTACAGGGTGGAAGAGAGGAGAATGATGTCCTGTTGCACAAACTGAAGCCCATTGCACTTGTGCATTAGCAGCATTAGTTGCCACCCATAACCCTGGTGATAGAGCAGGGAAATACAGAGGCATTCAAAACGAAACACCAAACTGATAGCTGAATTCCCAGCATACTCAAAAGCCGCTCTGAAGCAGTGCCAAACTCTTAACTGTCCTTCAGAACATGAGCTGGCTGAAGGAGGAGGGAGAGCCATCAAAAATTGGTGCATTTAAAAAAGTTTTCTCCTTTGTTTTTCCCCAAGTAACTAAATACAGCAGGCATATTAAAAGGGATACTCTCAAGATGAAATCTGTCCTCCAACACTGGTGATCCCTTCACAGTGGAAACCATCAAATAATTCCTCTCAAACAACATCACTGCTTTTATTCATAAATAACCAGAAGCAACAAGCACAAAGAATTCTGATACTTCATGGTGTTGGATTGGGCTCCAACCAGCTGCAATTCCAAGTATGTTACAATGCTACAATTAATTATCAAAATGTGTTGATTATTCTGCAGATAGGGGATACCAGAGCACACCAAAGTACGGTGGGGGTGTCATTTTCTTATGTCTACCTTTCTTGAGACAAAGATATAATGCACACTGTAATTGACTGTAAATAAAAGTATGGGTGTGTTTTTTTAACTTCATGGTTTATTTTGTAAAACTCTCTTAAAATGTTCTACACAAATCACTTGGCATATCCTATAATGACTTTCCTTACTCTACCAGATGTGGCTTGAGCTTTAGTTCTTGAATACTGATTACAAGACCAGCACAGAACAGTACTTACCGTATTTTTTAAGGATCTCTACACCAGGGATGGCTAACCTGTGACCATCGGTTGTCTTTAGACTCAAACTCCCATCAGGATAATGGGAGTTGTAGTCTGTCATCATCTGGAGAATGACAGGTTAGCCAACCCTACTACAGTGGTACCTCCGGTTGTGGATAGGATCCATTCCGGACCTCCGGTCGGATCCTGAGGTTTCTGCAACCAGAGGTGTCTGTTCTGTGCATGCGCGCAGCACAATATAGGGCTTCTGAGCATGCGTGAGCGGCAAAACCCGGAAAAATACTTCTGGGTTTGCCGTTTTTGCAACCTGAAGTTTATGTTACCCGAGGGTAACGTAAGCTGAGGTTCTACTGTTCTACAGAACTCTTTTTCTCCTTCACTGCAGGAAATTTGATACACTATTAATGTTTGTTTTCAAGATCTTGAGCAAGGATAATACAGAGTACTTGCCTCATAAAAAGTGTTTGCCATCCTCTAAAAGCCTTGTCTGGCACGTAAAATCAGTCATCGGTCTTGGAAACTGATATGACAGTGGTCTTATTATTAATAGGGAAGAGCCTGGCAAGAAATTATCTATTCGTACATCTCCTATTATCAGCAAAGGTGACATTTCAAGGGCATAATGTGGTCTTTTGGGCCTGCATCTAATTGGGACACACACACAAAGCTCTGTTTGATCAAGCCATAAAATATGCACTATCTTTCCCGGGCTATATTAATTAGTTTTGGGATGTATTCCAATCAAAGGGTTCAGAATAACTTAAAAACGTATATGATCAACCATTTTTTTATGTTAGGCAAACAACTACAATCCAGCTTCTGTGCTCTCAGAATCCACTCTGTTTGGCAGACACTGTCCTGTTTCTTTTGCTTCACAGAATGATCGCACATAATCAGGTTCTATAATATAGCTGGTGACATCTAGCATTATGGGTTTTACAACTGCAGATCTCAGAAGGAGCATTGTATACAAATATCTGTTTGGAGCTCCACAAATATTTATTGACTTGACAGCAAATCTTAAGAAAAAGTACCTACATTGTAGGCACAATTTTTTTTAAAAAAAAACTATTCTAAGGTACACATAAGATAACAGCAGCAGTAAAACACAACCATAAAATAAATACATGATAGAGCAGTCTGTTATCCTTTGTGGCAATCTGCAACATAAGCCTTTTTTTATTAAAAATACATTCAGGGAATTTTGTTTCCAAACAAGCAAAATGAAACCACTTTTATGTTATCTTACTGCTGCTGGCAAAGAAAAGCTCAATTTTCTAGCCTATATGTGAACTATATACACTGCATACAAAATCTAGAAGAGTGATTTGAAGTGTAGAATACTGTGCTTTGTCTCTTCAGATCTGGTGACATGCCCCAAACACTACCAGTTAAAACGTTGGTAAAATATTTTATTGTTCCTTTGCTAAAATTTGGTGAGGTGCAAATTTGCTTCAAGGGCCAAAGCTATCTTTCTTCAAAAGAAAACACAACAATCTAGGCAGTGCTTGATTATAAAGTGTGTGCAAAACCGATTCCTCCTTTGTTAAATGAAAAGGCCATTCAAGCCAAAAGAAACAGAAAAGCAGAGGCTGTTCTAATTCACTGATGCTGACAGGTAGTTTTATCTTGCCACGCAAAACAAATAAGAACAACTTGAATAAGAAGAATAGAGAAATTCCTAAGAAATATCCCAAGACAAACAAAAGAAATGCTAGAGCTTTAAACACTTTGGCTTGGATTTTGGGATCAGTTCAAGGAAGGCAAGTTTCCCATCCACTCCTTTCCATTTCTGTCACTTGTGTCCTCCCCACAAGTATCTCTGGAGACCTGGAGGGCATTCCTTAACTATGTGAAATGGGCAGTAGAGGACAGTGCAGATATATATAGTTTTAATATATTGGGTCCCTTAATGGAAGACAGGCAGGATATAAATAAATATCAGAACTAAATAGAACTAAACTAGGCCTGAGAACTTGGCCTAAGGCTGCAGCTTCTTACCTATCTATCTAGGAGTAAGCCCCATTGTACACAGTGGGACTCAGCTCCAAGAGACCGTGTACTCTAAGTGTCTGGTTCCATGGGTTTGTAATATAACCTAGCTATGTGGCAAAGTGGCAAAGCATTCTGTTAATATAAATTAGATCTGACAGCTTACTGTGTTATGGTGGATAGGGATAGATAAGCACTTGAAGTAGCAGTGTCTAGTTCCCACTAGGTCATTTGCAGCTAAGAGAGGAGAGACTCCCAACTTCTGAAGGTGGCAGTGGTGAGACCCCTTCTCACATGGTTGTCCCAGGGCCTTAAGGTACTAGATAACTACTGTCAGGTTGTAAATGTCTCCTTCATGGGGTGAGGTGGGTTGATTGAAGCTGGTGGTGACCAGCCAACTCTAAACACATTGAGTTGAAACTGATTATCTAGACCCGTGGTTCCCAACATGGGGCACACGCCTCATAGGGGAGCAATTTTATTTTTAAGGGGGGCAATTTGAGAATGAGTTATTAACAGTTAATGGCCTTTTAGACTTCCTCCACATGAATAGTTCACTTTTTGAATATTAAAAATTATATGTGGGGGGTGGGATCAGGATTTTAGAGATGCTTAGGTGGGGTATGGCCAAAAAAAGATTGAGAACCACTGATCTAGATCCACTTCAATATGGCTTTGGGTCTGGATTTGGTACTGAAATGGTCTGGGACACCCTGATGGGTGACATTTCTTGGGAGACAGAATGCAACCCTGCTGGTTCTCCTTCATGTTTCTGTGGCCTTCAGTGCCTTTGATCATGGTATCAGTTCTGTGAGTTGGGGCTACTGTATTACAATGGTTCTGCCAAAGAGTAGCACTGGGAGGTTTTTGCTCTTTCCTCTGACACTTGTGCTGTGGGGTCCCACAGGGTGCCACTCTGCCCCTGTTACTCTTCAATATATATGTGAAGCCACTGAGAGCTGTCGGTTGGAGATTTGGAACATGTTGTCATCAGGAGTGGCATTGTGGATATTGTGCTAATGCCTGGAGACAACAGTGCATCAGATGGTGACCAATCAACCAAAGCTGAAAACTGATGCGGTGGAAATGTGGGGTCAGAGTCAATTAACCCAGCATGCTATTGGAATCAAGAACTCCCATTAGCACAATAGGGCTTCACCCCACTCCTCCCCGCATGCACCCTACACACCTCCCTCAAATCTGCTCTGGGGAATCAGGAGAACAATACATGAGGGAGGAGAAGCAGATCATTCTGTCTGGTAAGTAGAAATGCTTGTGTTGATCAATCAGAACAGTGGAATACTGAATTCCCCCCACTGTTTGTGAGTTGTTCCAAAGCCCAGGAGTGGGGAAGATGTCCTGTTCTGGATGGAGTTGTGTTTGCCCTAAAGGAGTGTGTTTGTAACTTGGGAGTGTCCTTGGAGCCACCACTGTTGCTTAAGCCACAGGTGAGGTGACCTCAGTGGCAATAGACACCTATGCCCAGCTCTGGCTGGTTAGCCAACTAGGGCCCTCTCTGGACCAAGATCGCTTTGCTATGGCGTTACATGTTCTAGTGACCTATTGATTTAACTATTGCCATTGCGCCCTTCAAGATGACCCAGAAGCTGCAGCTGATGCAAAATGTGGCAGCTAGGTTCCTGACAGGCAGTTTGAAACAGGATCATGTAATATCTATCCCATGTTTTCTTATTTGCTCCCAGGCCCAATTCAAGGTGCTGACTTCAGTCTACAAAGTTCAATACAGCTCCACCCGAAGGATCACCTCCCCTATTACACGCTCTCCTATGCCTTAAATTCCATGGGAAAGGGTCTACTGTTCCATCAACATCCATAGCTTGTGGTGTGGTAATGCAAAACAAGACCCTCACCATTGTTGTGACTCCCTGGACATAGAACTACCACCCTGTAGAGATTCAGATACGCCTTTTACCATCTATCTGGTTAAGATGGGTTTATTTTCAGCAGTTTATGGATTTGGGTGATGTAAGAGAGAGATGCTGCAGGATTTTTTAATGTGTGTGTTGGGGGGATTTATAGATTTGGTTTATTATTTTGGGGTTTTATGGTGCTTAGGAACCTTTGAGCGGAATACCCTAGGAACCTTTGAGCAGAATACAGGTTTAATAAACAACAGTGCAAGACTATGTCTACTCAGAAGTAAGACCTGTGAATTCTATGGGGCTTGCTGCCAGATTAGTGCAGTTAGGATTGCAGCCTATATAAATAAATGGCTAACAGCACTGGACCTTCCTATGTGCCTTAGAAATCCCAGTTTAAATTTCAGTTTAGGCACAGGCTTTATGTAAACCCAATATGCTCTCTCTCAATCTCAGCCTTCTCTCTGAAATGTGTGTGCAGCCTTATGTGCAGGGTTGTTGTAAAGATTATTGTGTTTTGGCTTCAGCTGATGGGAGCTGTAGTACAACAGTACTTGTGAACTGTTACTAAATGCAGAAGGCCCCAATTCTGAGTAAGCATGAAGAGCATTTCACTGCTATGCAGGAAGGCATTTTCATATATCACACAATCTTTTTAGTGAAAGAGAGCTAAACCGAGGCTTATTTCCGCCAATATTGAAAGGCAGTTTCTGTGATGTGGTTCCAAGCAGCGAGACTAGCCATCAAGTTACACCACTTACAATGGACAAAGGGAGATTTTTTAAAGCTTGCCTTTTTGTCAACAGATAGAATTTGTTTTGAGCCCCTTGCACTGGTTTTATTTTGGCTTTATTATGTCTGTTTTTTGTGTTTTAGATTTTGCATTTTTAAGGTGTTTAAAAATACTTTTTGTTCTTAATTTTTTAACTTAGAAAATGGGCCAGAGAACTTTTGATATTGGATGATATGTAAATATTATAATTAAGTACTGTATCAACTTGAACTGATGGATTTATTTCAAATTCAAATTATGCCATTTTGTCTAACTTTGTTAATTTCCATCCTTAATCATAATTTAATGTGACATCATTCCAGCCACTCTCTCTGTTCTGGTGCCTATCTATTCTGGTATATTTTAATTGTGTCATCTATCTTTTTAGCTACTGATTTGGTAAGTGCCTGGAAGAGTGTTTTCACCTTATAGGATTGAGTATTCAAGTATTTCAGAGTATTTCAAGTATTTCAACAGGAACTTGCATTCCATCTACTGAAATTTTGCTCTTTGTAGGAAGGTTTTGCTTTCTGCATAAGATAAATTTAGAACATTCCTTCACTATAGGCTTAATCTGGTTTAACTGGCATTTTCTCTTCTAAGGGAAACCTAAGGACTGTACTTCTGACAGTAGAGCCACTGACCTCTTAGGATTTTCCATGAGTTTTCAGGAGAGGTGAGAATTCAATGGGTAGCAGTAACAATGAAGAGTCATGTCATGCCTTAAAGATGTAACAAATTTTATTATGGCATGTTGCTTTTATGAACTAAGAGTCCACTTCATCGGATGCATGGAGGGTCAGACATCACATATATAATTTCCTTCTTGTTCCTTCTCCCCTTTCTTCCCCTCTTGGATATTTGACTTCATTGGTTTTAAAAAGGGTATTTTTTCATTAAAACCTTCCCCACATTGGGCAACCCAAAGGTCAAGGAGAGAGAACAGAAGACCTACATTCTAGCTCTATCCTTGTAGAATGGACTGTAGCCACCAGAGGATCATGTTCCCTCCTAGGTAGACAACACAAGGTACCTTGTAATATGTTCTCACCTCTAAAATGTATTTAGGAATGTCCTTAAAAATCTGTATCTGACAATTTTGGATCACCAGTGCCTTTTGGTAATGCAAATTCAATATTCTATCTCTTTCTTCTTTTGATCTCAATGTAATTAGGCAGTCCCTTGGTTTTTTGTCCTGCCTTCTACCCAGTCGAAAGGCTGATATTATCTCAAGTTCCTCATCTTCCTCCCATTCCTCCCGCCAAAAAGTTATGATGTTCTCTGTGAGAAATTTCACAAGGTTGTCCCCTTCCACTTCAGGCACCAATCTAAATTTTAAATTCTTCTCTTTACGTTGAAGTTCCAGTAAGGAGAGGGCTGCATCATGCTCATTCACTTTTTTAATAATAGGCCCAAATTTTTCCCTTGTCTCTTCAGCTGTTATTTTTGCACTTTCTGCAATCTTTCGTGTTTCTGAATTTTCCTGAATTAATCTATTTATAGAATCTGTGTTCGATGCGACACTAGCCGTATTCACATCCAACCTTGTTGTCAACTCTGTTAATTTTTTAGAATTCTCTGTCGAAAGTTTTGTCAATGCTTCCAGGGATTGATTTATTTTAAGTAGAGCCTGAGTCATAGGATCCATAGAAGCTGGTGTTTTTTCCTGCACAGCTGCAGTTCCTGATATAGAGGCCCTTTTCTTGTGAGATTGTTTTGCCTTCTGCCTTGTTACTATCTCTTCTGTAGGGGCACTCATATCCTCAAGGTCGTTTTCACAGAGTTGATTCCCAAGTGGAAAATCCCACTGTTACTTTTTCAAGTGCAACAGTTTCAGATAGAGCCCTCTAGAGGGAGCATTCAATTGTATCCAAATGGCAAAGATGGAAAAAAACAAAGAAGCAAGGGAGTATAACAGTAGCCAAAAGTTTCGAATGTCCAAATTATAAAGTCTCTATTTTTCTATGTGGCCAAAATGCAGCAAAGTACATCTAAGGTCCGATAACTTTTTTGCAAACAAGTCCCCGCTTCTCAAAGTTTGACAGTCCACGTCCCAGGTGTCTTGTTTGGGCAGCCCGACCCCAGGGGATTTGGCAATGGAAGGTCTTAATTTCCATTAATTTTCCAGCAGATTAACAACATTCCAATCCCTTCCCCCCTTCTCCTGCCAGTCTGGGGGGAGATTTTAAGTCCGATGTCAGTTTGACAGCTTAAAAAAATTAGAAAGGTTCCCTTTAAGTGCAGCTTGATTTTCGTTGCTTTATTCCTTCTGCAGTTCCGGGGAGGCAGACTTCCTTAATTTTTGCCTTTCCCGTTTTCAGCCAAATTTATTTTTTAAAAGTCCCGTTGCTTTTCCAATCTTACTCACGGGTGTTGTGGTCAAATTCCAATTGCAGGAAGGAATCGGCGCTCTCCGCTCATGGCGACGCGGCTTCACTCCGCTAGCTGGGTGACGACTCTCAGCACCGCGCTTACCCCGATGCCGCTCAGAAGCCTTTAAAAAGGCTCCCTCACAGTACCGGGGGGCGCAAAGGGTGCCCACCGAATCTCCTTTGTTCACAGGCTCCGCGCCTGTGATTTTAGGGGTCCCCCGCTTGCCGTAGCGGGTGAGACCCGAACTAACGGAGCAGTCCTGCCTCGGAGCTCGAGGCTCGGACCGCCATTAAGAGTTTAGTAGACCTGCTGAAGAAAAATACTATACCATTCAGATGGGAATTTCCACAAGGATTGTCCTTTAACTTCAATGGAAGGAAGATTAAAATAAAAACAATTCAGGACAAAGAACTATTTCTAGAGAAGTATCTGGAGGATTTGCAGAAAGGAACCGTGGAGGAGAGGGAACCACCCGATATAGCAAATTTGTCATTTGGACTTTCATTACCACCATCGGAGGAAGAGCAGAAGCTTGGAGCAGTTGGAGGAACAGCTACCTAAATACAAAATGTCTCTGCAACTCCTTAGTTGGAACTGTAATGGTTTGAACCTTCCTCGGAAAAGAAGACAGGTTTTTCACATTTTGAAGAAAGAACAATTAGACATAATATGTTTGCAAGAAACCCATATTGCCAGGATACACAGGAAATTATTAATAAATAAGAGACTCGGTCAAGAATTCATTTCATCAGATAAAGTAAAGAAAAGAGGTGTGGTGATCTATGCAAAGGAAAAGTTGGTTCCAAAATTGATATTTAAAGATGAACAAGGAAGATACCTGGCAATTGAAATACAAATTCAAGGAGAAAAGATATTAATTGTGGGAGTTTATGCCCCAAATGAAGGGAAGGCTGAATTCTTTAGGAAGTTGCATGAGACATTAGTTGACTTTTTAGATTATAAAATCCTAATGATGGGAGATATGAATGGAGTTGTCTCAACAAACATGGATAAAGCACAGAGACAAGTGATCTCGAAAGAAGGGAGACTACCAAGGATCTTTTTTGAAATGACTGAAACAATGGACTTGATTGACATTTGGAGAACAAAGAATCCTTTAGAGAGAGAGGGAACTTTCTTCTCAGAAGCAAAAATGACATGGACAAGAATAGACCAAATTTGGATTTCTAGCAGTCTGGCGTCAAGAACAAAAAAAGTAGAAATCTGCCCAAAAACGTGCTCCGACCACAACGCGGTTAAGATGGAGATGAAACTAACAACTACTGGTTCCTTTAGATGGAGAATGAATGACACCCTATTTAAGGACGAAGAGATCCACAAGAAGGCCCTTAAAACATTAAAAGATTATTTTGAGATCAACAGGAAAACAGATGTGGAAAAAAGAATAATTTGGGACGCAAGCAAAGCCGTGATGCGAGGTTTCCTAATTCAACAAAATTCTATTAAGAGGAAGCAACAAAATGAAAAGAAGGAAAAAATTTTAGAAAAAATAAAAGAAGGAGAGAAGAAGTTGAGGTCCAAACCAAAGTCTCATGAGATTTTGAGAGAAATAAAGTTTCATCAGATGCAATATATGGAACTCATGAACCAACAAATAGAATGGAAGATAAAGCAAATGAGACAAAAAACTTTTGAATCAGCGGATAAATGTGGGAAACTTCTGTCATGGCAATTGAAAAAAAGGCAGAAAATGAATACGGTAACAAGTTTAGAAATGGATGGAAAGATTATCCACAAACCCAACGAGATCAACAATTGTTTTCAAAGCTTTTTTAAGAAATTGTATGCACAAGGGCCAACCAACGAGCAAGAAATAGAAGAATTCATCAGAAAATACGGTTTACCAAAAATCTCAGAACAAAGTAAAAGGATCTTAAACGAGGAAATAACAGAACAAGAAATAGAGGGTACCATTCAAAATATGAAACTGGGAAAATCACCAGGACCAGATGGCCTGACGGCCAAATATTACAAAATGCTGAAAGAATGGCTGATACAACCATTGAAGGAAGTTTGCAATGAAATTTTGAAGGGGAAAAAGGCACCTGAATCGTGGAAAGAGGCTTTCATCTCACTTATACCGAAAACAGAGACTGAGAAGAACCAAGTTAAAAACTACCGCCCTATATCTTTACTCAATGTGGATTACAAAATTTTTGCAGACATTTTGGCAAAAAGATTGAAAAGAGTGTTGGTAGAAGAGATTCATAAGGACCAAACAGGCTTTCTCCCAGGTAGACATATGTCAGACAATGTGAGGAACATTATAGACATTTTGGAGCTGCTGGACGTTGACATTAATAGGAAAGCAGTTTTGATTTTTGTGGATGCGGAGAAAGCCTTTGACAACATTTGTTGGACTTTTATGAAAAAGAATCTCCAAGGGATGGGGGTAGGTCAAGGTTTTGAAAACGGTATAGGTGCAATATATTCTCAACAAAAAGCCAAATTAATTGTAAATAACGTGGTAACAGAAGAAATACCTATAGAAAAAGGTACACGACAAGGTTGCCCAATATCCCCTTTACTTTTTATATCAGTCCTGGAGGTTTTGTTAAACATGATCAGAAAGGACCAGTTGGTTAAAGGAGTTCAGGTCGGAGTTAGACATTATAAATTAAGAGCATTTGCAGATGATCTAGTATTGACCTTGCAACAGCCAGACACTAGTACTAAAAGAGTTTTAGAATTAATTGAAATATTTGGTCGAGTAGCAGGTTTTAAATTGAACAGACAAAAAACGAAAGTGTTGGAAAAAAATTTAACAATGGAAGAAAGAGAGAGTTTTCAGAATGAAACAGGCTTGGAAATAACAAAAAGGGTAAAATACCTAGGGGTAAACTTAACATCTAAGAATGTGAATTTATTTAAGGATAATTATGAAAAATGTTGGTCAGAAGTTAAAAAGGATCTGGAAATTTGGTCAAGGCTGAAACTTTCCTTGTTAGGCCGAATCGCTACTATTAAGATGAATGTATTGCCTAGAATGCTGTTTTTATTCCAGACGCTGCAGATTGTGGACAAGATGGATTGTTTCAAGAAGTGGCAGAAAGATATATCAAAATTTGTCTGGCAGGGCAAAAAGCCCAGAATTAAATTTAAGATTTTAACTGATGCAAAGGATAGAGGGGGGTTTGCCCTGCCGGACTTAAGACTCTACTATGAATCAGCAGCTTTCTGCTGGTTGAAACACTGGCTACTTCTTGAGAATACTGACATTTTAGATCTGGAAGGGTATGACAATAGCTTTGGTTGGCATGCATATTTATGGTACGACAAGGTAAAGGTGTACAAAAGTTTTAAAAACCATATTGTAAGGAAAGCATTGTATAATGTTTGGATTAGATACAAAGATCTGTTGGAAAGCAAAACCCCTAGGTGGGTGTCACCAATGGAAGCTAGGGAAGTAAAAAAGCTTAATGTGGATTCTAAATGGCCAAAATATCATGAGATTATAGAATACGATGGTGAAAGGGTGAAACTTCAGAGTTATGAGAAACTAAAACCTAAGGTTCGAGATTGGTTGCATTACTACCAGATAAATGAGACGTTTAAACAGGACAGGAAAATAGGATTTCAGAAAGAGAAGTCAAAATTAGAAACAGAATTGTTGGAACCCAATACTAAGAATTTATCAAGAATGTATAACTTGCTGTTAAAATGGAATACACAGGATGAAACGGTGAAATCAGCTATGATTAAATGGGCACAAGACATAGGTCATGATATTATGTTTGCTGACTGGGAACAGTTATGGACCACCGGTATCAAATTTACTGCATGTAATGCTTTAAAAGAAAATATTATGAAAATGATCTACCGGTGGTACATGACCCCAGTCAAGCTTGCAAAAATTTATCATTTGCCTAATAATAAGTGTTGGAAATGTAATGAGACTGAAGGCACTTTCTACCACCTTTGGTGGACCTGCCCAAAGGTTAAAGCTTTCTGGGAAATGATCTATAATGAAATTAAGAAGGTCCTTAAGTGGACTTTTCCTAAGAAACCAGAGGCTTTCCTCTTGGGTATGGTGGGCCAAGTGGTGTTAAGGAAGGATAGGACATTCTTTATGTATGCCACTACAGCAGCAAGAATTCTACTGGCAAAGTATTGGAAGACGCAAGAACTACCTACTCTGGAAGAATGGCAAACAAAGGTGATTGACTTTATGGGACTGGCTGAGATGACGGGCAGAATCCGGGACCAGGGGAAAGAGACAGTGGAAGAGGACTGGAAGAATTTCAAGATATATCTTAAAAATAACTGTAAAATTGAGGAATGTTAAGATGTCAGGGGGTAAGAAGTAAAGAATTGCAGCAGTAAACAAAAAAAACTTAAGAAATATTTATGAAAAAGAACTAAGACAATGGACTTAAGGGTTGCTAAAGAATTTTAAACAAGGATGCAGGGATAGGGAGGTATGGGGAAGTCAGAGAAAAAAGGTTATGAACCGATGATTATGAAGTTATACTGTGTTACATTGTTCTTTATTTTATGTGTGGAAAATTAATAAAAATCATTATAAAAAAAAAAAAAAACAAACACACAAGGTACCTTGCTGCTGATATTGCAGCACTGGTCTTGCTGAAACGAAAGCTGAGATGGAGGGAGTCTTTTAACATCTCTGAGTACAATTACTTTGCAAATACCATAAGAAAATTAACAGATCTGGACCAGGATACATTTGTATTTCCAGTGATGTAATGAATAGCTGGTGAAACATTATATATATGAAAAATACCAACTTAGAAATCACTTTCCTAAACTGTTGATGGGAATAAATAATAATCTGAACAAGGCAATCATAATTAGGTTGATTTCTGTCCTATAACATAGCTAGGTGTTGTTATCTTAAACTGTGTGTGAAGGAAAGCTTATGCCTATATAGTCATAACTCCTTCCTGTGCAGTACTAATTACTATTCCAGGACATGCTTTTGCTATTTTTAAGTGGTTTCTGTTAAAACCTATTTACCATTTCCCTTGACATGATACTGGTGTTTGATTTGAGGTGTTCATCGCTATTCTTAGACTTATGAGAATAAAATTCCTAATTTCTATCTTTTGAAATATTAGCTCTTCTAGACTGACTTTGGGAGGTGGGGGAGACAAGGATATTTCAAGGTTCAGGCAGAAATTCACAGCAACATCCAAAGACTTGCTCAGTACTAAATTTACAGAACCAAGTGCCTCTCTGCCACTTTCCACAAAAGAGGACCTTAAAACTACCAAAGCCACAGACTGCTTATTAGCAGATAAAAGGTGGGCATTCTCATAAGATGCAAGCCCACTTGGGAATAAGGCCATTGACTTATCTTGATCACCATGGGTGAATACAACTGGCCGTCTTATTTAGTGATAATTATGGGGAAGTTCAAGGGACGCAGGTGGCGCTGTGGGTTAAACCACAGAGCCTAGGACTTGCTGATCAGGTGGTCGGTGGTTTGAATCCCCACAAAGGGGTGAGTTCCCGTTGCTCGGTCCCTGCTCCTGCCAACCTAGCAGTTCGAAAGCACATCAAAGTGCAAGTAGATAAATAGGTACCGCTCCGGCAGGAAGGTAAACAGCGTTTCCATGAGCTGCTCTGGTTCTCCAGAAGATAGGTACCGCTCCGGCAGGAAGGTAAACAGTGTTTCCATGAGCTGCTCTGGTTCGCCAGAAGCGGCTTTGTCATGCTGGCCACATGATCCGGAAGCTGTACGCCAGCTCACTCGGCCAGTAAAGTGAGATGAGCGCCGCAACCCCAGAGTCGGCCACGACTGGACCTAATGATCGGGGTCCCTTTACCTTTTACCTTTATGGGGAAGTTCAGCAGTGCAAACAACCAAGACAAGCTTTGTGTTAGTTTTTAGTTGCCATTCCTCCTCTCCTAGTTACTGGTGCTGTAGCTATGGTGCGGAGACCTATCCCTCAATTCATACCTATACTGTTTTGTCACTTGTGCATGATGGTAATCCACATAGGGCTATGATGCTTGTAAACCTCTTACACATTTCTTGGCAGGCTCTTCAACACTTGTGTGGAGAGGCTTATGTCCATTTCATTTAAGTAAACAAAAGTCTACCTCAGAGGAGGCACCAAGGCAATGTGCAATGAAACATCTTACACAAGACAGTAATTAAAGACTTAATAAAATAAAGGCCAAAGGACATTGAAAATGTAAAAGAATAGGAAATGATGTTAACACACACTAAATGCAATCCTGGGCATGTTTGCCCTGGAAGTAAATTTCTTACCATATTTGGGTAATATAGTACCCAATTAGTTGGAATTACTCATAATGATGGCAATGAGGACTGTCTGTGAAGCATGATAATGTTTAAGTGATTTTTGGACTGTTAGCATTTTAACTATAGCCAGGAATTTTCAGATTGTAAATTAATAATATTGCAGAAGCAGTAGCTTAGGAAAACTGATACAAACCTGCACCCAATAGGTTGTCTAAGTGGCCATATCCTCACCCCACATGTATAGGTTTGAGACAATCTTGGCTGTGAGTCCTGGAAGACCTGCTCCCAGCTTTGCAGGCTTTTTTCCACCTGACTTGTGAGGGCAGACCTCTGACCGACTCCAGCCATAAAACCTGAGGCTGCTGAACAGACTCCTGGACTGGGGGTTTTGTTGTGGGGAGGTTTGTTATTTAATTATTTATATCTTTATTTTTAGATCCTATTATGGTTCAAAATGTATGTGGAAATTTTTCAATTTTGTTGTGCACTTTCAGATGTGCTTTGTTTGACAACTTTTGTAATTATGTAAATCATTTCATGTTGTAAGCTCCCTTGAGCATGGTTTTAACTATTGGGAAGGTGGCATACAAATACGTAAGATGATGAAGATGATGATGAATATTGTACTGTCTATGTTAAACAGTAGTGGGAACATGCAATCCAGGGACCACTATGTGACCCTTTGAATGCTGCAGGCCCATTCTTGCTCTCCAGACCAGCCCTTTGATAACTGCTACCACTTCTTCATTACATGCCACTGTGTAAGGAGGGGGTAAAGAAAAGAAAATGGGTCTGCCATGTGGTGAGCCCAGGAATGGGGCTGGAAAGAGAGGAGGACGACATGTAGTGGTGGAGACCAGAAACGGATGGAGAGTTGGAAGTAGGGAGAGCTGTCTGTAGTGGTCAGTTCCAATTTGTGTCACTGGAAAGGGGGAGATGGAGAGGAGCCAAAAATGGATAGAGGGGAGGGGATAATGGATAGAGTAGGGCTAGAGTATGTGCTCATGGAGTGCCACGTAATACTGCAGTGATGAAAAATCCACCTAGTTTTGCCTCTGCTTATTGCAAGCAAGCAATTCCTGAGAAATGGCCCTCAACAAAAATGTTTTAAACCAAGATAGGAAAGGAGTGCTCTTTTAATGAACAAGGTAATCCACGATAAGCCACTTTACACATCCAAGGGTACGAATAACAAATATCTGAAACCTGTCCTGCAGAAGACGCACCAGTGACATAGCCAGATCATTATTTCCTAAGTGTTTTAGCAGACAAAACAAGGCTACACACAAACACCAGGTCTTATTGGCTTGTCTTCCCATACCTTACATTGTACTTTTTATAGAGTCATACAGGTAAGTATAGGCTTAGATATTCCTTCCAAAAATTAGAAGAGAGCTTTGCACAAGACATTGAACAAGTTAGCTTGATAGCTTTAGAGAAATGCAACTGATAAAGAGAAAATGGAGTTGAAAGTCAAGAGAGGGTTCTCGCATTGAGCCAGCCTGTAGACCGTACATGCAGTGCAGAGGCAAGTGTCTTAGCATTCTACTCCAACCATGCATTGCAAGGACAGAGTACCTGTTGGGCCTCTAGATGTTGCTGGATGACAACTCCCATCTCCTTTGACCATTGGCCATGATGGCAGCGGCTGATGGGAGTTGGTGTCCAACATCTGGAGATTCCCCACTCCAGATGTACAGAATGAGGTGGGAGACAGGGCATGTACACCTACAACTATGAAATCTATGTTGAGAAAAACCAAACCCTTAAGCTACCACACAGTACCTCTGGTAGGGGGCTACATGATGTATAACAGAATGTGAATGCCAATAGTTTGTAAAATATTTCAGGCTTATTATTGAAGCATCATTTCAGTATCCTTCTTTGAATGCCAAGCCCTTTTAGACACGGAAGATTTATCAATTTTCTTTTTTTGATACCAGCTAAAATGTCAGCCAAAAGTGGCATCACACAATCAGATGGTCTCACTATTGACATAAGGAGTGGTATTTAATAGACTTGAAGATATGGATGTTCAGGAGAAACATGATGAACCAATCTCGCCTACAAGCACAGACAACTTCACTGAGATTGCCAAGAGTTTTGCATTTACCGGGCCTCAAGCTAGGAGGAGGTTAAAAATTGCAGACAAGATTTTCTAGTTTCAGCTGGGATGTAAAGTCACAGCAGGTATTACAAAATATGTACAGATAAGATAGCAGTGTGCAATGTTCTAGTATGAACATAACCTTTTTCTTTATAGACAATGGAAAAGTCAGTATTCCTAAAGTAGAGAGAAGAAAATAGAGATTGTTAAAATACCACTAGGTAATTAAAACTTTCAGCAAAAGCAGTAGGGACTTGAAACAATGTTTTTCTAACACCTGTGATTATCTAGTATCCTTGGAAACACTGACAGTGGCTAAGGACATTCAAAGAAGTCTATTGAGCCACATCAAGTTTCTAATGTACTGTTAATTACTGTATCATAGGTGCTTTTTACAGTGTTAGATTTGGTCACATGTGAGTTTTTGTTCACTTCTCAAACAGCCATTAAATGAACAACAAAAATGAATGTTAAGATTACCTGTAGCAGAGAGCAGCAAGATTTTATTACACAGCAGCATATTTGTACCATTGTGATATGGCAGATCTTTATGTCCACTAATTTAATTAACAGAGTTAAGGAAACAATAGTTTTGGATTAGGTATTTTCAGCATAGACTTGCATGTTTGGTACTTAAAAAGACCATTTTCCACAGAAACTTGGTTCAGGTGTAATCACTGTTCTTCACATACCTTGCTAATAACTATATATAAGCAAAAACCAATGGAATTTTGATTTGCCTCAGGAAACAGAAGCCGATTGATAAAGTATCAGCTACCCTCTGCAACACACAACCAGTTAAGCTTTAAGTGACAGGTTTGGTCAGCAGGATCTAAATCTTGTCTGCATTTATTTGGAATACACAAGTGCAACTAAACAGAGACAGATCTTCATAAGGGCTATTCCTTTCAGCATAATAAAACCCTCTAATAACAATATATACCTTTGATTGTATGGGCAGCCTGTGCTGATCTTATCTGCCACATTCTATAACCCCACCTATTGTCATCGTCATATGATGCCTTATGACAATTGTATGATGTGTTATTCACTTTCTTAAGCAGGGAAGACTGAAGTTTCACTAACAGTTTTGCTGAAGTTGCCACTGACAGCCACACACTGTTAGGACTTGTCCATAAGAATGCAGATATGTCCCAGATAACCGCAAGACCTGAATGTTTGAGATTATGTCATATATAAATATTCAGGAAGCATATAGAATGTGCGCTTTCTCTCACACACATTTTCAAGCTACTTCTTTGTATCTCAAACTGACAAGTACAAAAGCTTAAGCAATGGTGTGTATACAGAGACAACTCACACAACGCAGCCTAGGGCATTCTCTGTGGTAGCCCCTAAGTCGTGCACCTGTGTTGCATCAAACACCTTCATTCTACAGCTTCCAATGAAGATGCATCTCTTCACCCTGACTTTTGACACTTTAGGTGTATATTTTTAGGACCCACTTTATTCTTGTGATTGTAATTTGTTTTTACTATTGTGTTTGAATGTTGTAATCCCTACCCGGGACCTTAGCATGAAGGGCAGGTAATTAAATAATAATATATTATTTAATAAAAATTAGATGCATTTTTATACATACACAACAATCTCTTTCAAATCCTGTGTAAACCTACACGATTCCTTCCCTTCCTATTATAGGAAAATGATGAGTTTCCCATACAAGGATTTAGTTAAATCACTGTATCACTTAAGCTTGGGGTTCTCTTGCACCACAACAGGCACGTGGACCATCACATTTGTTCTCCTATACCAATTCCTAGCAATTACCTAGCACCTGAAACTCTGCTTCCATATCCACTACAGTTGTGAGATAGTCAGAGCCCAAATGATCAAATGTACTAAAACAATTGAGCTTCATAATTTAGGTACACACATTTTTGATAACTGAATACTGCACAATATTGATATTTGATTAAGGCACTGGGAAATCAGTTTTTTGTTTTGTTTTCAATGGAAATATTCAAGCTTCCCCTGGGCTTCTAACTAGGTAATATAGTCATTGACAGTTTAGCTCCTGGTTAGGAAACTACTACTCTCAGCCTAATTTAATGCAGTGTTGAGAAAGGGGGTGACTCAGAGCATGAGCAAGAGAAGGGTTGGTACATACACAGAGATGGGGTGGGGCAAAAATAAATACTACAAGGCAACTGTGCAATGCTGCAAACTCCACATGCTTTTCAATTTGTCTTCACCCAGCCAGAGACAGCAGTCCTTGACTGATGTTTTTCTTGTGGGTCAATACCCTTTCATAACAAAAAGTCTGTAGTTAATAATTCCACCTGTTGTTGTTTTTTTTAAAAAAATTGCAGGATTAACAGAAAACTAGCATAATGTTGGGTGATAGTCAACATTAGTCATACACAAAGTAACTTAAGCCCACTGATTTCAATGAGTCTGAATATGACTTAGATATCACCCTTAAGGAACAACTTATTAGCAAAGATTCAGTACAGTACAGCCATGCCATGGCAGAACTTTCCTTTCTAGTTGTACCTTATTACGTTTTCAGATCATTGCCACATTTTTTTTAAAGTGTTCCTGCCCCAGGGGGCATGCAAATATGACAAATCCACATAAAATGCATTAAGGTTGAGTATTTTTTATGCACAAAATGACAGAAGAGATCAAGATGCTGGTCTACAAGCATGAAGGCCAACAGGTAACTCTTTAGATGCTGAAGTTTAGGAACTCTGCCTAAAAGAATTGTTCACAGTTTCCTCTTAGCTGACAGCTTTCTTGGGGGAAGCAAGAAACAACTGTTACTGAGGAATCAATTTGATATCCTGGTTGTTTAAATAGTTTGCATTATGAATAATCTTATATTGAGCATCTGTATGCAACATTTTATTAGTTGTAAAATTATCTTATTGTTTTGCAAAGCTGATTCCACTGTCATCCTTTACTACTGGTATGTAACACATAGGATATTCACATCATTATTCATTAAACTACATTTCAGTAGAAGAAATCCACACATCTTCGTTTGTAGACTTGAAAATACAATAAAAAGTGTTCAAACCAATGGAATAGGTTTCTAGAACATATGCAGAAATGCTATTCAAGTAGTTCACTGCACCTGTGTTTAGTAGAGATTATATTCGGTAGTTACCTGAGCAGAAGGCACTTCACATTTCTCCCTGGCCTTCTTTCCCTCTGCAGTCGCTGTGGCTCTTGGAAAGCCTATCCAGTGAGTCTGGGGCCCTCTGAACAGTGTGGAGTATGTTGTATGAGGTGGCAGTGGGACAAATGGAAATCACCTTAGAAGGGAGCTCTGCTTGTGCAAAGTATCCTTCACCTGATTTCTGGTGATTCTCTCTCACACCACAGCCCATGTATCCCGTGGAGACTCATGCTGCAGGAAGGGCGTGTGTGATTTTCATATAGCCCACCTTCCTCTGCAGCTCCCAGAACCACCTCCCTTGCTGTTGCAGGAGGTCTCCTATCTATGCAGAACAGCTTTTCAGGGAACACAGGTGTTGCAAATGAAAAGTTATACTAATGAAATTTGCATTCCCCACCTGCCATGAAGTGACATCAGCAGAAATCAGGCTCTGTGATGCCTGGATCCAACACTAACAGAAATTTCAAAATTTTCACTCAGGACCCATGGCCTCAAGTTGATCTAAAGGTGAATGAGCGGGCTAAAACTAAATTGGCAATCCACTGATCAACAGCTCCACAAAGGGCAACGTATTTTGCTCTAAATATTTGTATAGTCAGCCATGCCATACCAGCTCCTTGTTAGTTAACAGTATATACAGAAGCTATATAATTCACCCCCTGGATCCTGCAGTAGCAAATCAACAATACCCCCCAAATGCAGCAGCATTATTTACCAAAACATAATGAGAAAGTAAATGTTAATGAAAGCTAATTTTTATAAATTGCATATGCACTTCTGTATGCTGTTGAATAGAAACTAAAATCGCAGACACATGCACCACTTTCTTTTGTGTCACAATACCTGTTCCATTTTCGTCTCCTTAAAATTATTTAATAACTGCCATGGCAAACTAGAGAGAGAGAGACCTTCAAACGATCAAGCAATGAGACTGAAAGGCCTCAGACAAACATTAAAAAGAATTTTTGTGTCTTTATTGGAATGGTGGAATACACCTATTTTGATAACTTGAATATTTGGTTGTAATTAGAAATGACACTACAGAACTGCAATACTGGTCCAACAGTCTTGTCTTTACTTCCCCCTGCCCCCAAAGCAAGAAATAGAATGAAAATGCACCGAGTAATCAGAAAGCACTAGCAGGCATCGGTTAATCCAAGATTCTAGCTCTTTAGTTCCAAAAGCACTTGCCAAGTTGCATTGTGTGTGGAACCCAAGTTTTAGGATTGGTCATAATTTGAAGTTACTAGAGATTCACATGATTAAGCTTCATGTGGGCATTATTATTATTTTTATTCATCTCAAATTGGTCACTGGTATTTCTCTTGTCAAATATTACATTTCTTTCATTCACTGATATTTTTCTCAACGTATAAAAAAGTATGAAATATAAACAAGCTCTCTCATTGTACACGTGTAGAGTACAATTGAAGAATTATAGAGCTGACTATCTACACACCATCAAATCCCATCAAATCTTGGATATTCCATTAATATACAAAATATCAGGGCACAGAAAGAACAAAAACCCACTTCTTTTGTTTTGTTTACGCACAGGATCAAATATTCAATCGAAAGGAAAAAAAACACTTGGAATCATTTTGGCTTCCCACTACATCTGCATGTTGAGACACTTATTAAAATATTCCTGTTTAATTGTGTTTGGTCTTTTTTTTTCTTATTTTCAAGTCATATTTTGTTATCTTAATACCGGCCATCCAGACAAACATGTATTGAGAAAGACCCTCCATCTCCCAGCCTCCCTAGATCCAACTCATGGCAGGTCAGATTTAAGACATAACTCCAAAAACTGGGTTGTGACGACAGATGCTAGGACCAATTTCTTCATAATCTTTTTTGGTGTGGCATACTTGGTAGAACTCAGGCTGGGGGGAAAAGAAGATAAAAGGGAATATTTTCACTAAAAATATATTTTTGACACTTTTAGGTTAAACTTGTGATATATTAAAACTTGTTATTAAAGCACCTGTCTCAGTTTTGTGCCTGTATTATAGCTTATGTAACATAAGACAACACTGCCTTAAAAAGATGTTTCTGAAAAAAATTAAGAACAGATAAACAATAGACAGTGTGAAAAACTCTTCCCCCATGCATTTACATTTTTCAAGGAAGCTCCTCATAAGTTACAAACATTTTGGGAAGTCTATTTATAAAAGGTTCCAGGCAGTATCCCCCCCCAAAAAAAGAGCACTTTTTAAAGCACCATGACTGGGCTTGTCCTATAAACATATACCATGGATAAAGTGGAAAACAGTGACAGTGAATACAGGTCAAAATATATGTGAGAAAAGTTCTCTTCAGATTTCTTTTTCCTTTTGTCAACTTACCGTGGAAGCCAACATTGATCCTCCAAACCAGACAGCATATCTTTGCATATGGTGCGTGATAACTTGTACATCAATAGGTTTGGGCTACAAGAGAAAATAAAATCAGTACAAAGTACTGTTTTAAATAAAATGTCATTACAGACACTTCTTTTTTTCACTGGCTGTAGCAAAACCCCATTTTTAAGAATATTTAACCATCAGGCAAAACAGTTTTTAATCAAATTCTCTCAAATGCACTAATCTGAATAGGTTCCAAGATATATATGTTTTCTCAGCACAGTGGAAGAGAACATGACTTTGCATGCAGAAGGTCCCATATCCCAGCCCCAATATTTTTATCTAAAATGATTGGGTCAAATGTATAAGAAAAACCTCTACCTGAAACCCTGGGAAATCATTGTCAGCCATTAATGTTCTCTATATTACAAGTGTGAACTTTTCCCTTTCTCCCAAAAATGCCACAAGATACTTCTTGTGGGTTTACATGGTTGAAAACAGGCATAAAAAATGTGCTGAAAAAGTTGGCTTATACTCGAGTATATACGGTAATTAAAGATGAGGAGATTGATACAGTTCAAAATGAGGATGACACAATTTAATGGCTTTCTTATAGGATTCCATTTAGAGATGTGATGTAAACTAGCAGACATACAAGTGAAACATCTTAACTAAAGAAACAAACCTTCAGTCTGCCACCACTCAGTTCCTCGCTGAGTTTCAGTCTGGCATCAACAGTTCTTTTCAAGTCTCGTTGTAAACGGCGACCAAAGTCCCTGAACATTGTGGAGCCTCCAGAGAGGACAATATTCTAAATTGTGCACACAAAAGTTGTATTACTTAACAACACTGGATGTTAGGAATCAATTTCTGAAAATAAGGAGTGAAGGAAGCTGTAATGACTACAAAACATTCACAGCAAGGAACAGGGCTAATGCTTGAGCCATGCATGCTCAATTTAAGAGACTGAGACAAATTATTTCACAAATAGGAATTTTACAGATAGCCTGAGAGTTTTATGGCTTTACAATCAGTGTTAAGCTGAGCACCCCATGAAAGAAAGGCTAGATTACAAATTACTACAGATGTTTAGATACTTAAAGTGCACTTTCTTCAATCTAGAAATTTATTAAATAACTTCTTTAATAAGTTTGTTCTGAGTCAACCCAATTTTAAAACCTATGCAACACAACAAACATTCCTAAATGATCATGCCAAAATTCATTCCACTCTTCTTTCCCTCAAAACCTCCTCCAGAGGGTCTTCCAACCAGAGAGTAGGAGGGGAAGGAGAAGTTCTGTTGCACGAGCAGAAGTTTGCTTATAATAGTGGAACAGCGGCAGGGGATACAACCTAACCCTTTCATATTTTGTTTCTAGTTATAGTTTAACAATATATTTCATTCCATTAATTCCATTATTTACAATATCCACTTGAATATACATTAGTGAAGGACTAATCAGGATAAATGTGCTCATGCTTAGCACACAAAAGGGTCTACGTTCAGTCCTTGGCACCTTCTGGTAAACCCGGAGAAGACTCTCAACCCAAACCAGGGTGGTCCAGCATGCGGCCCTCAAGGTATTTTTTGGTTGTCCTCAGCAACATTTGATGCCCACCCAGCCCTCGCATTGCCTTCTCAAAGATGGGTGAGGCTTTGGGCTTGGGAATGGAGGTATGAGGGCTCTGACATAGTCCCAGAGTCCTCCAGCCTGCTTCCTAAAGCCTAGTTAGTGCTTTCCCAGCTTTCGAGAAGGAGGTGGGAGGTCTCTAGGACCCTGGCAGAACCTCACGTCTCCCTTACCCAGCTTTGGGAAGGCAGCACGAGGACTGGAGAGGGGGCACCAACTTTGAGCCTCGTTCCCCAACCCCTGTGTGACATGGCAGTGTGCAGTCTGGGGGTTCCATGTCGAAGTATTATTGTGGCCCACTTGGTAAGGTAAAAGGTAAAGGTAAGGTAAAGGACCACTGGACGGTTAAGTCCAGTCAAAGGCAACTATGGGGTTGCAGCGCTCATCTCGCTTTCAGGCCAAGGGAGCTGGTGTTTGTCCACAGAGAGCTTTCAAGGTCATCTGGCCAGCATGACTAAACTGCTTCTGGTGCAGCAGAACACTGTGATGGAAACCAGAGCGCATGGAAACGCCGTTTACCTTCTCGCTGCAGCGGTACCTATTTATCAACTTGCACTGGCGTGCTTTCGAACTGCTAGGTTGGCAGGAGCTGGGACCGAGCAACGGGAGCTCACCCCATTGCGGGGATTCGAACCGCTGACCTGATCGGCAAGCACAAGAGGCTCAGTGGTTTTGACCACAGCACCACCCGTGTCCCAAGGCCCACTTGGTATGAAAATCTGGACCTCCTTGCCCCAAACCCTGGAAAGTCACTACCAGTCAGTGTAGACCCTAAGCTAGGTGGGTCACTTGTCAGACTGCACACGGTAGATTCTTACACTTGTAATATAGCCCATTATTGTGCTTTCAACAGAAGAATTGAGATCTCTTTAGCAAGTAGGCAGAGATATACTCTGAAAAAACCTCTCTCTTTCTTACACATACACACAAACATTATTTAGCTTTACTAACCTTATATAGCGGACGTCTAACATCAATGGGACAGTTCTGAATTACCTCGTCTACTACTTCTGAGATAGGCTGTGTGAAGTCTGGATTAGCAAACTAAAAACAGAAGTATGTATCAGCAAAGAACTGATTAGGTTACAAGTAATTTTATTGCTTAATGGAGCATTTAAAAAAACAAATACAAACAGGTTTCATTTTCCATACATAATACTGAAGCATCAGCCTTCTCTTTAATGTATTAGAGGCAAGTGTAGATTATTGCAGATTTCTTAAGAAAGGATTAAGAAAGCTAGATGAGATGAATTTAGTAAGATGGAAAAAACTAAGACACAACAATGTGAGAGACACTATGGAAAAAGAAGCACTAGTTTAATTGAAGGTAAATTCTAATTCAAAAAATATGTTAACTTAGAATCAGTATTTGCTCTGAAGAATAATCTTTGTTCTCGTCTCTCCCTCACCAGCCTCTACAGTCTTCCCCAATGGCTATTTTACACTCTAAGTTTGAGGCAGCTTCTGCCTGCTTATGTACCTCTGTAAAGTACCATTTATTCTCAAAGGTCCTGTGTTATAATAATAAAGATCATTTGAAACTAATAAAAAAAATGAAAGGGTAAAAAACCAAGTACAACCATATACAGATACTGAAGAACAGGAATTCAGGAAAATGTAAGCCTTCCAATCCCTTTACCCTTTCCATTCTCCCTGCTGTTGCATTGTACTGAACACTTTGGAGACCGCCTACACATCTCAGATGCTAAGCACTGAATCAAACAGTTTTATTCAGCATGAAAAAATGGGAATCAGCTGGAAGAAATATTTATTCCTGTTCCCTCAGCTCACCACAGAAGCCAGATTGGTGGTTTCAAATTTGAAGTGGGAAGAGAGAAACTATTATACAAAGCATGTTGTGTAGCTTTTAGTGATAACAGCTAGATCTCCCCTCCCACCTCCAGCCCCAGATTCTTCTTCAGCGGAGTATCATTTAAGAAGCAGGGGGAAATGCCTTAAAGCTTCACGATCCTCAAAAGTTAAAAACAGATTCAGTTGAACATTAAAGCCAACATAATTAACTCGGCACCAAGAAATTGGGTTCTAAGGTTATTTTAAAAAGGGGGGTGGAAGTGCGCTGGCTTTTAATTCCAACTTTGAAAGGCACTACCTGCCCTACATTATGAAATGAAAGCTGCAATCATAAGTCACACTTACAAGGGAACAAGACTCGTTCAAGCACAACAGTATTTACTTCCGAGAAGATAAAACTAAAAGAATACTTCTGTGTGTGTTATGAAGATCTGCACCAGTTTACCTCAGGATGAAAGAAGATCTCTGGCCCCAAGAATCTCTCATAGCCAACATCAATGGTAAATTCTTTCTTTGAGATTGCATTGATTCCAGTATATTGTTTGATCCACTTGGTACCATCTGCGTCATACTTGTTAAATTCTTTTACTAAATCAGGGCAGACATAACTAAAGCGTTCCTGGAAATAAGATGCAGACAGTTACAAAAGAAATTCCCAAAAATCTACTAAGGTTTTATATTTGATCAGTTTAAATGGAACACGAATGAAACTTCCTTTAAAAAACAAAAAACAAATGAAAACACCAGAGAAATGTTGAGTTAGTATTAACTGCATACATTTAAGATAATTAGCACTCAGCGCTAGACACAATTCTATGCACCACTAGGCAAAAATTCTTGAGACCTGACAGCCTAAACTATCTTAGGTGGGGGTTTTTAGTTGGGAGATGCTAACTCTGGAAAATGCATGCTCAAATGTACTATTGCCATGGTTACATACCATACCATCATACACTTTAGAATTTAAAATCCGTCAGTAATAATAGAGCTGCTAAAAAAAAAAAAATCATGAAAAGTCTCAAGAAAAGTAATTATGACTTTTCATTATGCAAAACTAAGTACTTTTTAGTATTAGAATACCCTCCTAGCCCAGAGAATTAACTAGATTACTGGCAATTTGTTACCACCAAGATAGCATCTTGATTTCCAATATATAAGTCACCCGATCTGAATTGTTAAAGTTAATACCAGTAGTGGCAAAGAACATATATATGCTGTGTCAGTTTTTGAGTCTTACTGAGCCAATCGTTAAATATCTATTTGCTTATTAAAATATACATTACCTTCACCGCTTTAGCAGTTTCCAATGATTGTTCAGGAGGGATTCCTACTTCTCGTTCTCTTAGCAATTGTTGAATAAAGTAAGTTATATCTCGTCCTGCAATTGGAATATGTTTGATACAGCTGCCAATCACATAACCTTCAGCCTGAAAGTAAAAAATAGTAATAATAAAATCCTTCAATGAACTTAATCCCAAATACAAACTTTAGAGACATATTTGTGAACACTTGAGTAGGGCATATCACAAGCAAGTCCCATGTTTCCTTCTCTCTACTATCATCTCACTTTCTGTTACATGGATATTTCCCTTTACAGAACAGATAATGGTGGGTTTTCTACACGCTATAACTTATACCAGCACTTAATTAAAGCATCATCTACAACAACACAAAGCAATCTCTCCACTCTGATTCCTAATGAAATGAATCCTGGAAGTATTAAAGCTCTTCCATTTTTGTGTAAAAAGAGAGGAAATTTTGTTTATCACTACTGCAACTAAAGGATCCAAACTTAAAATAATTCTGAAGATCTCTCTCTCTCTCTCTCTCTCTCTCTCTCACACACACACACACACACACACACACGGTGTGTGTCTTTAACATAGGGTAAACAGATAATGGTAGACAGAGATATATAAGGGGATCATCAGTCTGGTACAGTATAGCCTTCCTCTTTCACCAACTTGTAAGGCAGAGGAGGAGGATTTTCTCTAACTTCTGTCTCCAAAATAAAAATAAGAATAATTTTAGCACAATCTTGTTTGATATATAACACCTAGTTCACTGGGGAAATGCTGAACAGAGCTGCCAAGACTATCCTTCCCATAATAGTGATAGTTTTAGAAGCAGTGGTGTTCCACAAACCACACCCATATTTATGTGTACTTACCACAGGAATGACGTGAGTGACACCATCCCCACTGTCTATAACCGTTCCAGTCAGTGTTCGCTCTCCTACTTGTCTTGATGTCCAAGATGCAGCTAAGGCAAGGACGGCCTTATCCAAGGAAAGAATTTGAGATTTAGTATCTCATAACCAGCCTAAAGGCCTAGTCTTCAAGCAAAGATTGTCACATCAGGCAAAAACCATTTAACATAGTTACATTGCACCATGCAGCAGAAGAAAACAAGAAGTAAGAAAACAGAACAAAGGAACTGGAAATAAAAACCCTAAAAACGGTATTCAAAAATTGGTAGACTTTACTTTCTATAATTGCAGCAGCACCCAAAAGTTAACAAGTAAATTGGAAATTTATTGTAATTCAAGCTTTGGGAAAATCTCAATATGCATTGATATATATAGGAACTACCAGTTAGGTAGTTCCACACTAGTTTTAAACAGTTTTAAAACTCAGGGCCCTTTCTCACATTACCTTGTAACGTAGGGATCACTGCGGCACAGCTCCTTTCTGTACCATGAAGGCAACAGCAGAAGATCTGGCTTCTGAAAGGAGCTTCCCATAGAAATTGCACCCCTTTCTCAGGAGCTGACAAGGGAGCCATTTCCCCATATACTGAATCAATTACTGTGGGCTTTATCTTTCCCGTGTTGGTACCAAGGATATTATGGGTACTAAAATATTATTGTGTTTCTGAAAAGCTTTTCTTTAAGCTAATATTTTATTAAATTCAACAGTTTATTGCAAAGAAATGTCAAATTATTGCTGCAGATCTTCTGCAGAAGAATTTAGGCATAGGCAATAAAATTAAGGAGTGCAATGAAGAGCCGTGCATTCAACAGAACATAATGAGGAGGAACTAAAACACTAATGTAGACACTCAAAACAGAAAGGCTAAGGATCCACATCCTCACAAGCCTACCAAAGACGACAGCTGTTTTCTGGAAGTACGGTAGGTTGAAAAGATTAGCTTTTACAGTAAACTATATATGCAGATCTGAATGGTGAAGTCTCTGAATCATTATCTGACTTTTCTCTTAAGAGGCAAAGTGCATCTTATTCCATAGATCAAACTGAGACACAGAACTATTCTTCCTGTGACAATTTTGCTGTTGTCTCCCCTTTGAAAGAAGGCAAAGCTGTTCTAAATCTAAACAGCTATACATACACATATGGACTTTTGTGTTGTATTTTAAAAGAAACCTGAGGAAAGTGCTATTCAGAGATTAAATGTGGGGCAATGTATGTTTATGAAATACATAATCTGCTTTTCAAAACAAAATTTCAGAACAGCTTTATGTGTTTAACATTGAATTTTCACTGGTATGAATACTTTGCTTAATGAATTTTAAATATTACCCTCTGTTTTAAGGTCCACAAAGGGACATTTTTGGCTTAGAATAGATGTTTATAAATTTATTTATATCTCTTAGCTTTAACAGAGAGCCTTATTGCAAGTTCAGGAAATCTACACAAGTGTAGTGTCCTAATTCAAAGAGCCAACAGAAACAGAGAGATGTATCTTCAAAGGGTTAAGACATTCTTTTCATAATCATATCTTCTAGTGCGTGAACACAGTTTTTTGTACTCCTTTTGTGGAATAATTACAGCTTGTTGTTATTTGCTCATGTATTTCTTTGCAATACAACAATTGGGATCACAATTAGACATGATGGCAACAGCTTACAACCTTGTGCCAGATGACAAACAGGACAGGCGGGGATTGATTTAAAGCATAGCATTGGCTGGTGGGGAAATCAACCTGCTCATATTTCCCCACCAAATATCACTTTTAAAAAGCAGCCACTCTCTGTGACTGGAAATAATGTCTGCCAGAACATTCATGGGAGAAAAACAGCATAAAAAGCTAGGAGACAGAATAGTTCAGATGGTGTAAGATTCAGCTTCCACACCAATCCAACCATGCAAAAAGTAAAGAGATTTGGCAGCAGACTTAATTCTAAACATGGTTATCGCAATGTGGCATCCAGTTTGGCCCCAAGAACAAGGTGAATTGTTCTGGTCCTTTAGCAGGATTAAACCAGAAATTACTTTTTGGGTCAGAGTCCACATGAGAGGTTCCAAATCCAGTGCCAGTCCCAATTTCTGCACAAGGAGCTTGCATATTCTCCTCTTAAGGAACGTTACTTAAAACATTTATCTCAACTGTAAACTAAATTATGTTTCACCTGAACAGCAATGTAAAGCCCGGGAACATTGAAGGACTCAAACATGATTTCTGCAGTATATTCCCTGTTTTCTGGAGTATTTAGAGGGGGTTCAGTCTGTAAAGCAAAATCATCCGGTCAGCTCAGTTGAAACGCAGCTTTTTACACTTGAGTTGTACTTGTAGAAAAACAACAACAGAAGAACTTACTTTATCTTAAAATACCCATTCCTATACACATTTAATGTGTTTGAGCATGAACTATATCACAAATTCAGAAGCATGACAAATCCAAATAATAACTGTGTTTCAATCTACATTCTGGTTCCGGAAGGAAAGGTTAGTTGGACCAATTCATATCGGAATTCACGAAGAACAAATTAATCTGGCATTTCTAGTCAAAATACAGGTTTAGCATCTCAGAGTTGACTATACTACATTAAACGAAGTATCTTTAATGTAACTGTTATAATAATGTGCCTGTGTGTTCATTTTTCCATTTACCATTTTATATAAAAATAGAGAAATTTAACAAGATAATTTGCATCCAATTCTGAAATATGACATAGGGGCCATATAGATCCTGGGCCCATTGTTAAAATCAAAAATGTTCTCATGTGAGTTTGAAGCCACTCAAGGCCTATTTTCTAAGAATCCCAGCAGAAAAAAGTTGAAGAAACCAAATGTCACTGACTAATGCTTGTCTCTAAGCAACAGCAGCTGTTTTAGCAGTCTTAATTCTACTCAAACACCAGATATACCCCTGTTGCATCACTGGAGAAATACTTATGTAAAATGCAGTTGCCAGGACACCATTATTCAGCTCTAGAGAGAGCTGGTGCAAGTTAAAAGAAACAGAAACTGAAGCAGTCATCCAAAATTCAGAAGCTCTGTGGCTTTTAACACTCCAAAAGGAAAAACTCCTTTAATCAGTAACTGCTACCGTGCATGTGTTCAAGCTGCTACTTCTGCCTCAACTCTCTTGCAAGTTAAAATTTATTCTACACTGTGTGCTGAGAGGATGTTGTGAACGTTTAAAAAATAGAAGATAGGCTGTACTCACCAATAGAAAATAATGATCTTCAGGTTCTGCCCTTAAATATTTAAAGATTACTTGTTCCATAAACCTCTCCATCAAATCCCAATCTTCAACTATTCCATGACGGATGGGCCACTGTTGAAAATGTTGCAATTAAAAGAGGGGGGTTTTTTAAGGCATTTTAAGTTATGTTAGAGCTACATAAATATAATTCTGTATGAAGATCTAAAGAACTAGTCTGCAAGGTATTTGCTCAGCGTATAAGTTGTTCAAGATACTTATTCTTGTGTGTAGGATTTAAGGACTACATCTCAGTCTTTTCAAACATCCTAGATAAAAACAACAGTACTCTATATCCCAACTATGTTTTACACAGCTATGTTGCTCAGCTGAATATCAACTTAACATAAAATCATAAGACCTGCCCTGTTGGATCCAAGTAAGGGTCCATTTAATCTAACATCTCACTCACCCCCATTAGCAACCTCTGGGAAACTCACAATGAAACATAACGGCCAAATTCCACTGATAATTATTTAGTTTCTGGATGCACTGTTGATGTAAGTAAGATACAACATAACTTTTACTATATTGAAAAAACAAAACACCGGATTCCTTGAATGAGGAAGGCAGGCACAAAACTATTTAGGTGAAGAATGCCACCAAAAAAATTAGTGACACAACTCACCTTCTTCATGTTGATCTATGCTATTTCACTGCCTAAAAGGATCTTTCACATTAAGATCATTTGTTCCTCTTTTAATTCAAAGAGAGCTGGATGGTCAAAGGTAGGCCCATATAGAGCGCATTTTGTTTGGTAATGTTTCATGCTGGTTCTGAGTTATGGCATTTGGCTAAGTTTTTTCTAGTGACTTGCACACAAATGTGGTAGTTTGGTCACAGAATGTGACCAGGGGACCATTTCTTCAGCGAGATGGCTGTGACCCAAGTGATGGCCCTTCTCTGCTGTGACTTCCAAACTTTAGAATTACATTCCTGAGGATAACACAACCTTCTTCATTCTCTAAAATATTGCTCTGAGATATTGGCTCAACTACCAGGACAGAAATGTATTAAATAAACTTGCAATCTTATAACCACAAAATATTTTATTTATTCCAACCAGAGACTTGCGAGTTGCAACATTATCATTGTTTTATGGTACTTTATGCATTATCATTCTATAAAACAACCTCTGTAATGAGCAGGCAAATCTCTACGGCAGGGTAAATTGGTTGTGTGGTTTCTTTTTTATTAAAAAGTAGCAAAAGTTCTAGTTGTAAATACCTTTGTTGCATATGTTGGTTTTTCTATTGCTTCATCCCCAATAAAGAAGTCTAGGTCATCCACACCTTTCATAACCCTTCTCTGTGCTTGATCAACAACCTTGGCAGATTCCTTGATAGCGATACCTTAAATGGGGGGGGGGGAGAGTTGCAGTCAGCCGAGACAGATATGTATCCTAAACTTTCAAAGCGATATTCATTTTGTTGCAAGTACTGCCAAGGAGGAGGTTATTCATTTAGTGGGTACACAATCTAACTTTCTAAATAGATACATTTCAAATGACTTTGAGGAATAGACTTCAAGACACCCACAAGGAAAGTAATCTGTAGGTGCAGTGTGCTTCTGCCACATAAATCTATCAGGAACTCTCCAGTTCTATAGCACCAAGGAAGGAACTCTGTACCACTTACTGTATGTACCCTCATTGCAGTTATATGTCTCCATTCCTACGCAATAAGTTACTGGAATTTTATTACATTTCTACAGCTTCCCTTTTCTCATTTAGTTTCTCATCCCTTTTCTCATTTGGTTTCTCCTGGCCTCCTTTTCTACCACATCGCATTAATCTCTCAGCACATTGCTCTACAAATCTCACATTTTAGTTCTAAATGTACATTTTTACTGAATAAGCAGAAGTGTTATAATAGAAAATTGAAGTACTGGGCCAATCGCCCTGGCCAGAAAGTTTTATTTGTTTGTTTGCTTTTTGATTTTAGGTATCCTTCAGTCATTTCAATTCAGTTTTATTAGATCTCACCGTCACAACTTGAAGAAGCAACAGATCTTGGGTAGGGGATGGGGTGGGAAACAATGCAAAAAGCCTTTCCAAACTCCACTTAATAATTTTGCCCTTGTCCAAATTTAAGATGTAGTGGAATTATTTTGGGCAACTTCAGAGCAAGAAGAAAAGAAGAAAAGAAGAAAAACAGCACCCTAGAAAAGCAGTGCCCTGGAAATTACGTCTGGGTAGAAGAAAAAGATGGGAGTTGTGCCGGCAAGAAAGTGGTTGTCTTGGATTTGTGTACCGCAAGAATAAAACGCTTTAAAAACAAATAAAGTTGTGTTTGAACTGCATTGGGCATTAGTGTACACACTGATTAAGCCTCTAGTTTAAAATCTTTAAAAGAAAATTCAGTGATAACTTCTTCGGAATAGTTCATTCACAACTGCAAGTATGTTCAGTACTGTAAAGATCAATCAATCAATGGCATTTTGAGCCATATCGCACCATCACAAATTAAGGGGGGGATGGGACCTGAATATAAAGGTAAAGGTAAAGGTACCCCTGCCCGTACGGGCCAGTCTTGACAGACTCTGGGGTTGTGCGCCCATCTCACTTAAGAGGCCAGGGGCCAGCGCTGTCCGGAGACACTTCCGGGTCACGTGGCCAGCGTGACATCGCTGCTCTGGCGAGCCAGAGCCGCACACGGAAACGCCATTTACCTTCCCGCTGGTAAGCGGTCCCTATTTATCTACTTGCACCCGGAGGTGCTTTCGAACTGCTAGGTTGGCAGGCGCTGGGACCGAGCAGTGGGAGCGCACCCCGCCGCAGGGATTCGAACCGCCGACCTTTCGATTGGCAAGCCCTAGGCACTGAGGCTTTAACCCACAGCGCCACCTGCGTCCCACGCGCCACCTGCGTCCCACCTGAATATAAATATGACTAATAGTTTCCTCCAGCATTAGCAAAGAAAGCAAGAAAAGGCATAGCTAAATTTCTGAAAGCTCTTCTTACCACATTGATTACCTTAACCTCCTTCTACCTGTTAAAAAGCCTATCTCTGCAGTAAAAAAAAATCCACAATTATGTGAGATATTTATGCAAAACTACATGTCTAATGTAGATGTTTCAAGTTGCAGTGCACAATCATTCCTTATGAAGGATGCCACCAATGCCACCCTTCAGGATACTACAAGCTATAATGAACATGAAGAACTTGGCTAGATGGGCAGCATATAAATGTACTAAATAAAGGATTCCCTCCACCCAATCAGCAGCCATTCCAACCAGGCTATCAAAGGAGAAATGAATAATGCAAGGCCTCTCCATCGGTCCTGCTGAAAGACTAGGGTCCACAAGCCTTCTCCCATGATACAGAAAAATGACGAGAACAAGTTTATATTCTCATTTTCAAGGCAGCCCGGGATTGTTTAAATTAGTATTAAAAATCAGTACTTTTCTAATAAAGATAATCCTATTCTGGAGCATGAATTACAACAAGCAATTGCACTTAGTATAATTATTCATGAACTTGGCCTTTGGGGATGGAAGAGCAATAGATGTTTTCATTTCATCAGCTGATATTATAGCCCCTTGAGCAGCAGTTCCTTTCAGACAGAAATAATAAATTGGTGTGAGTTTTCTTTCTTGAGAGCAGCCTCTCTCAACCTCGGGTCCCCAGATGTTGTTGGACTGCAACTCCCATCATCCCAAGCAACATCTGCAGACCCAAAGTTGAAAAAGGGCATCTACTGATCATATGAGAGTTCCGTAACAGTTTTCCCATGAACAGACTTGAATTTCACAGGACACATAGAAAGAATAAGGCACACAAAGCAAGAGGAGCCAGCAGCACTTGCTAATCTAGGGCAGCCAAGAAACAGAACAGCTGGGGAAAGATCCTCCAAGACTCTGCACTGCAGTGCTAGAGTCTAATTAGAATATCTTTCGCTATTCTGGAGTTTGTTCTTCAAGAATGATTTGAAAACTACACAGTAATTTGCATCAGACATTGTATCAGTTGTATACATAATGCTAAACCACACTATGGCTGAACATTAATACACAAGTGTGTAGGTACTCATAGTAAACATCACAACCATTTCACTCCTTTCTTGGTTCTCTTGCTGCCATTATTCCCATAACTTTAAAAACTTACATCTCATGATTTGTGGATGAGGCAAACCACAAGCCCAGGTTCAGATATAACCATGGCTTAGCTCCACGTAGCACAGTAGCAGAATGACTACAGGAGAAACAAAGTGGCTGCAATGTTTACTGGGAGGAAAAAAGCATTTAAAAATATACACCTATTCTTGAAACTAAGAACTGGATATACCGGTATCTTTGAACACAAATATAAACTGATCACAAACATAAAACTTACATGATGGAATGATGAACTGTGGCTCTGTATTACCAGCATATCCCAGTTTGGTATACCTGTAAAGGCCAAGAAACAGTAATAGGTTACGTTACCAGTCACCAAACAAAAGGCAGCACTTACAAACCAATGTCATAAAAACAGATACTGATTCACAAAAATATTCCCACTGATATCCCATCACTGATGACTCTTACTGTGAATTTTTACCACTTAAAACACCAGACCAATTTGAGGATTTGAATACCTGAAACATAACTGCTTTCTTGATAACCATGATGCCAAAGCTATATTATTCAACCCTTAATCCACATGAATTATGAAGATGGACTGCTCAATGCAATATTATTGTTCTAGGAAGAAATCCTAAACAGCAAAGGCAAAGGTTCAAGATACATGCATGCAAAACCTCCATGTTTTTATGAGTTTTGCTGCAGCCAGTAAAGTAGCTGAAAAGGTTAGCAGCTTCTTCATTTAGAATATGTTTCCCTTGCTAAATGAGGTGATCAGCTTAGCTACAAGTTTCAAAACCCATCTAGTTCTATGCACATTTCTAGAATTGCAGCTTTAATCTGTTAATTAAGGAAAGCAATTATCTTGCCTCCCATGAAGAACAAATATCACCATTCAAGTCAAGGGTTTCAGTGTTGCAGTCCATATTTATAAGACAATGTTGGCTTATAAGACAATAAGGCTTCCTTGAGATTTTAAAATTTAATCTTAAAATACCATTTTTAGCATTTCACAGGACTTAGGTGGTGCGTGCTGTAAAGAAGTGTATGTGGAATGAGCTATTGTAGATCATAAGCAATTAACCATATTTTACTGAATCATAGCCACTTCATGTACTCACATCTAAGTGATCACACTGTACTTAGTACTTTAACATACAGCAAAGCAATGCCTGGCAACCATGCACCAATTTAACAACTTGTTCTCCCTCTGTCTCTCGTCCCTGCATCAAACCTCAGCTCTCTAAATTTTTCACTTTTGCTCTTTTGCAAATGGTGCACAACTAATTGCTTTTCCTTCACACATTTGCCTTTATTTCCTATCAAAGGCAAAGGCTTTTTAAAGGTCTTTAAAATGCCTCCGTGCATTGCACTTACCAGAATCCAATTTGCCTTCACCATCTGGCAATCAATGACATGTACTTTACGCCTTGCTTCTTTTCCTCTTCTCCATATCCTATACTTTTTTAGATTATAAACTGCTGTTTATTTTAAAAATATAGTGCCTACTATAGCTTTTAGTCCTTCAAATAATGCAAGCAGGAGCTTTGTTACTGTTGGAACACCCAAAATATCCTTTTGGGGAACAACTGTGCAACACACAGCACCACTGACTGCTTAAAATATCAGTACAGCACCAGTCCAGAGGAGAGAGCTGGACCTTAGGAATGGAGAAAGAAGATAATCTACAACAGGATCACACATGTTGTCTGCTAGGTAAAAAATAGAATAGAATAAATATCACAACAGGATCCCTAGTATTTTTAAGTATGTGCCATTTACTCCAGGCAGTGCACAGAAACTGCTTCTAAATAAAAATCCCATTTTCAAAAATGCTATTCAATTATGTTTAACTCAGGTAACTCATACTTCTCAATTAAATTTGTTAAAATTTTAAGCATCATGATGCAAACCTAGTGGAATATTTATAAGATTCAGTAACCTGGGAAATAACCCATAAACTCATCATAAACATTAGTAAGAAACATACAATATTAACTCAAGCAAACAATGCTTGTGATTTAGAGAATGTTTCAATACTAGATTTTAAAAAAATTAATGGAGCAATTATTAGATATTGCTATGATCATTTTAATTCAGCTAAAGCTTTGCAACCCTTTTCTTGGTCCAGTTCACAAAAGCACCATGAGAAAAGCTGCTGCTAATGTGCATTTTTATATGTGGGAATGGATACTGAGCCTCTGCTATAGCACATTTGCAAAGCTGATCAGGGTCCGGTATGGTTTCAAATTAGATGTAGGAATGTGTGTTGAGATTCCTCCATTGAAGGGTGTTGGACTCACCTAGACTCGCATAATGAATTCGTCACAGATATGGGACTTCAATACAGGTAGTCCAACTACTAGTTGGTTGTCACTTTTTGGTAAGTAAAAGCTAACAGATACCTGCAGTCCAACAAAGTCCATTGCAGTGCATCCAGCACAGAAGGCATTCACATGGAAATGGAGTAAGAGAAGAGAGGAACTATCAATTCAGCTGCTTGTACTCCCAACAGAAGAGTCACAGGAGCTTTATTACAAACAACAGGGAATTTGCCCCCAAAGCTGTCCAGATCAAGGTCTCATAAAACATTACTCTAGCTCCGTGAATTAATGTAACTGGCTTATGTTCATGTTTATATTCTCCTTATGCTACTCTGCCTTTATCCCACAGCCCTACTTACTTACTCTTAATATTATTATCTCTATCCCCAAATAACCTGCATAAGTATCAGAAAACTACAGCAGATGTCGCCAAGCATCACATAAATGAAACTGGCCACATGGTAAGCCAGACTGAAGCTCAACTAATTGTCCATGATTTAGACCAAATTTATCTTCATACCCAACATATGTGAACAACTCAATCCAGGTGAGGGTTAGCAATTACCATGATTGAGGACAAGTGCAATGGACTTTCCAAGTACAGTCTCTATGAATACAGTACCTAAGGTGTGGGTGCCTTGCAGGTCAAGAGGTTAAACACAGCTATTAGTTGAGAAGGTGGCTTGTTCTGCCACCACGCATACACTCTACACAGTGAGTGTGCCCAAGTCCAGATTAGAATGGGTGCTGCTTATCAGGAATGATAAATTCTGCAACAGCCAGATAAGAAAATGAATTTCATTGTATTGTAATCACTGCAACAAGCTTATGGCTGACATTACTCAAGTTTCAGAAAAATCATTCCTAGTGCATGGAACAGGGAGAACCTACACACCCTGTCATGTAGAGTTAAGGATGCAACAGGTTAAAGAGTATAATTTTGAGATATTCTTTAAGACATCAGACCTATCTTCCTATCTAAGAAGCAAGAGTACAAAGCTTTTAACACAAAAAGCTCCTACCAACGTTAGGAATAGAATAGAATTTTACAAACCAATGGATTAAATTTCAGTTTGTTCACAGTCATCTATATCAAGACTGTCTCCAGAGCTCAAGAGTTCTACAAACTTTCTAGGATTAGTAGGTAAAATGTGAGACAGTTGGGTCTCTGCTGTAATTCAACTGAGATAAACTTTTTCAAAAATAAAATGTTATAGAAAATTGGTTATGGATGACTTCACCTAGATGTTTAACGCAAAAGGTAAGATGCATGGGGGGGGGGGCAGAATGGAACACTGCAGCACCACAGGAGTCAAAAGATATGAGGTGTTGCAAAAGTCACAACAGCATCACCAGCTGAGTATATCTGATCAGAATGGACTGAAGCCAGATCAAAACTGCCATCCAAGCCCAGCCTAGCAAGACAACACAAAAGAATACAAGGTCTATGACAGTGGATTTCAAGCAACACTGGCCTCCTTCCTTCCTTCCTTCCTTCCTTCCTTCCTTCCTTCCTTCCCTCCCTTCCTCCTCTGATGCCCTCTCGCGTCTCTGCCTCCCAAAGGCCTGCACAGATGTTCGTTGAGGCCCTGGCTATAAGCTCCCCAGGTGAATGGTGCCTCTGGGGTTGGCCAGCAGGTGCTTCCCAGGCCCCTGTAGGCAGTGTGAGGAGCCACCTCCCTTTGGGGCAGGTGGGGGGGCTGAGAGACCAGGGGCAACCAGTGTGGCTGCCCAGAGGACTCCATAGGAGAGGGGAGAGGAGGCTGAAGGAACCATCCATAAGGGAGCATGTTTGAAAAAGAGTGAGAGGCTGCCGGCTCTGCAGGCAAGGGGTGACATAACTGGGCTCCTGAGTACCACAGGGGTGCCTCAGAAAGAATGTAGTTGGTCAAGGGAGCCGTGGACTCAGAAAGGTTGAAAACCTCTGGTCTATGATATGGAAAGCCACCAAGAGCCCAAGAGGGTCACCCTCCACATCTCCAATCCATTCTCAGCGTAAGTCATCCGCCAGGGTGACCAAGGCTGTTCCAGTCCTGTAACCAGTCTGGAAAACTGATCAAAATGAATACAAATTATCAGTTTTATCCAAGACAGACAGAATTTGAAATACAGTTCAAGTACATTCTGCGTGGGAGTACAGAGGTGAAAAAATAGAACATGAGACTCCCTAGGACTGAGATGTAGGGGAAGAGAATGACAAGGGGCCAAAAGATAAAGTACGCTGAATGACAATAGGGAACAAGGCAAATAGGGAAGGGTTATGAGGGGCATTATATGAGACTATGATATGGGAAGGTGGTTACATGTAAGAGATATGGGACACAAGAGAATAGTGATTATAAGGCCAAAAAAAGGAAGTGCTTTATGGGTCAAGATAACAGGAAGAAATAAGGCCATTCATTTGTTGGTATAGAGAGAATTTCCCAGGTTTTCCCAGCTTTCTCTTGCTTTGCAACAACATGGAAAATAACAAAACGGCTTCTCCGCCCTTTATCTTAATAAATGCATAGATAAAGCTGAGCAACAGCCATTTCTTCCAATTTTCATATGCTTGTGCTATAGTGATCTGGAACATCAGACGTTTGTGGATTAATACTAGATTTTCATAACCAGCCTCTGATAACCAAAAATGCTGCAGATGAAGCATTTTATAGCCCTTTTTATGACAAAGCACATGCAAAATGATCATCCAACCAATTTCTGTCTCATTTCTTTCTCATGCAGACTTTCTGAAACATCTCCCATGAGTGAGCCCTTTGAGAAGAACTAGCATTAATGTCCTATTAAAATTGCTATTTCTTGCCGCATTTTCAGGGCACAGCATCCCAAACACATTTCCAAGTACAGAATCTCATAAGTGACAGATTAGGAGTAGAAATACCTTAATGCCGTTCATTGTTTTAGCACTACTGTGATGTGTCATACTTTGTATTGAGCAATAAAATAACTTCCAATAAAACAAATGCCTTCTGATTCCAAAGCCACTCACAAAAGAATAATCTATGTACATTCTTACTAAGAATAAGTTTTGAACATATTCTAATACACTGTACATTTCGGATATAGTCCTCTATTTGGGAATAAGTGCCATTGAACAAAACAGAGCCTATATACAAGGAACCATGCACAGGATTAGCCTGTTAGTGCAAGAGTACAGAATTCAACAAAAGCACATAGGTGAAGCAGTATCCTAGCATTTTAAAAACGTAAGCTCAGGAAAACCAAAAACAGAAGACCAAGATGTAAAAGAGTGCTCAATAGCTTATGTAGGCAATGATCCACAGCATAAAAACACATCCTGACTGGAAGGAAAATACTAAGATGTACTTCCAGTAAGTCTAAGCTCAAACAGTACAACTCAGCAAATCTAAAAATATTCATTGCTACTTTAGCAAAAATGCAGAAGAATGAGTCATGAAAATAAATAAGATAATTGGCAGGCACTCCGGCCATTCAGTTCTGAGCCTACACTACTACTCTAATTCTTGTTCAAAGAGCTAAATCTCATCTTCAGCAGGGTAATTTCAATACCACAATAACCAGGTGGGTCATCAGTTCATAGTGCGAAACAAGGACAAATATAACAAGGGGGAAAAATAAACAAATCTTGATACTTTAAAAGATTTCTAATTCCATGTTTAAACAGTGGGGAGAAAATCTCAAACTGTATCAAACCTACTCTAAGTATTTTTATTCAGTAACAATGTAGGCAAACCTAGTTTAGGAATGCAGTAATACAAAGAATGCAAAGCAAGATGCAACTCATTCATGACTCAGGGAATGAGACACACCCCAATTTCAGTTCAGTTTACAGTAGGAAACAGTAATTATTATTTAGCAGACCTTGGTATTAGCAGTATCACCAATTCCAGATTCTCTTAGCAATGCAACTTTTAGGTGAATTCATAATTACTATAAGACATACCAAGTAAAATGATTATATTTATATTTGCATAGTCCTTTGGAAGCCTACAGAGGGATGTCTGTTGTATACTATTCAGCCTACTCTGAGACAAAAGTTTTTTTCACAAATAAGGTATCTCCAGTACCATTCTGCAATATGAGATAAGTACATACAAATCAGTATTAAACCTACTGACACAAAATGGAAGAGAAATCATTCATGAACCAGACAATGAAATTATGCTAGCTACCAATTCCTGTTTATAGTCTTGCTAACCTTTTCAAGTGCCAAAAAGAAAGAGAGTTAGCTCATTCCTGTTGGGAAAATATGTGCTTAAAATATGCCTCTTGCTCTCTATACAGTAGGGAGTTAACACATTAAACAAACAATTAGATGGCTATACTGGAGAATAGTGACTAATTTATTTCTGGCTGTAAAGGTAGAACAAAATGTAATGAAGATTTGATAGCACAAATGCTATAGGATGAAGTGAGTTAAAATGAATGGGATGTATGCAACTAAGTAGACCCATTCCAATTAATAAACTTTAATTAATACACTCCTAATACTGTTTTGTTGGATACAAGCCAATATGATTCAAAATCAAATGTTTATTATCCAAGAATCGCTAGGAGGAAAAACTGGCATGCTTCTGCATGAAGTGCATACACAGAGCAAGCTGGTATAATTCACCAGGTCAAGAAAACTGTGAACAGGATGCTAGATTAGAAGGGCCTTTGGTAGAAGGCCAAAGCAGAACTCTTCTTATGATCTTAACAGAAACGGTATTGCAGCCCTTAACTTTCCCATTCATTATTTTTGGCCATGGCACATGTTGTTCAATATCAACTTTCAGTTTCTGTACCTGCACTTTTCCTCTTGAAGTTGAAAGAATAGCTAAACCCTGATGCCTGAAAACAGCAAGGAACTAAAACTGTTTGAATTGCCATTTGTCAGTGGTGTTGAAGCTGGAGAAAGACACTGATACTTCAAAGTTGCAGACAAAAAATCCTTTGTTAGTCTATAAAAGGAACAGGGAATAGAGGAAACTCTAGGCAGACAGCCCATAGGCCAGTTCACTCAGCCCAGTAATTATTGTGGCAGTAGATATTTGCTTTGCTTCTTTTAAACACATATATTTTATAACTAGCTTATGACCCTCAGTATGACAGGTCTACTGTTGGTTGAATTTGACTCCTGATTGTCATTCTGTCACCAATACTAGCACCGTGTCTCTTGCCGATAGCGTTTCTGGCTGCCATTGATCAGTTGCTCTGATTAGCAAAGGGCCTTGCAAATCATGCAGCTGACTCCCTTTGAAGAGCAACTCATGCCTACATGGATCAGACAGTGTCAATAAGAAGCACGATAAGCAAAGGGAATGGAGGCAGAAAGGAAAAGCAATTGGTGGGGAATACACGACTCAATACTGAAATGTTTTAACAGTATTTGCTGTTGCTTATGCTGATAGGCGCTTGACTATCTTTATTATAAATATTTCCAGTGATGTAACGAATAGCTGGTGAAACATTATATATATGAAAAATATAAACTTAGAAATCACTTTCCTAAACTGTTGGTGGGCATAAATAATAATCTGAACAAGGCAATCATAATTAGGTTAATTTCTGTCCTATAACATAGCTAAGTGCCATTATCTTAAACCGTGGGTAGGCAAACTAAGGCCCGGGGGCCGGATCCAGCCCAACTGCCTTCTAATTCCAGCCCACGGATAGTCTGGGAACCAGCAGGTTTTTACATGAGTAGAATGTGTCCTTTTATTTAAAATGCATCTCTGGGTTATTTGTGGGGCATAGGAATTCGTTCATTTTTTACTTCAAAATATAGTCTGCCCCCCCCACAAGGTCTGAGGGACAGTGGACCGGCCCCCTGCTGAAAAAGTTTGCTGACCCCTGTTCAAGAGGGTTGTTTTTTAACTGCTCACATGTTATAAGTGCACCAAACACTGAGCAGCTAAAGCACATATGGGATGCATTGTAGCTATATTCTCCTCACACACTCAAGCTGTCTCAGATAGAGGAAAAACCACTGTCAGAGTATTCTAACAGCCAGGAGCATGCAAAACAGGAGAAATCATATTGTGGCTGTTTCCCCTTCAATATACTTTAACAATTATCAATTTGTTAATGTGAACACACACTCTTTTTAAGAGCAAAGAATCAAGTAACTTACACTGGGAGAAGTAACACTTGTTTTTTCTCAAGAATTCTGAAACTAATAGAGTTCAGGGTAGTCATATTTCACAGTACAAATTTGTACAGTTTAAGGAGTCATTGTTTGGCACATACTTTGTTAACTAATAGCTGTGTGAAAACATAATTGTCTTTACAGTGAGACCTGCAATGATAGTTTCCTGAAAATTCATTGAGGCTAAAATCCTATTACCATTTGCACACACTAATGCTAAAATGGTAGAGTTCTCAAAATCTATTCAGTTTTTCTGTGAAAAATAAATAGTGTAATACTCAAATGTGAATGTATTACTATCCTGAGTTGTACTATTGTCATAGTTCTTTAGAAGAAAACATTGGGGGCAAAAATATTTAATGACATAAATAACACTAAATGTGGGTGACAAAGGTAAAATGAAACTATTGCTCACTCAATTTCACTGTAATCCCATCACAAGGAAAAGCCATGCACATTTTAAAAACCCAACTAAAATTAAGGATTCTGGAGTACTCTGTAGTAACTCTGAAAAAAGGTTGAAAATGGATCATGAAAACAACATCTACAGAACTTAGATAGTTCCAACCATAAAAATACAGTGGTACCTCGGGTTACATACGCTTCAGGTTACAGACTACGCTAACCCAGAAATAGTACCTCGGGTTAAGAACTTTGCTTCAGGATGAGAACAGAAATCGTGCTCCGGCGGCACAGCAGCAGCAGGAGGCCCCATTAGCTAAAGTGGTGCTTCGGGTTAAGAACAGCTTCAGGTTAAGAACGGACCTCCGGAACGAATTAAGTACGTAACCAGAGGTACCACTGTAATTCCATTGTATTTGTATACCACATTTTCTCCAAATAGTTCAAAGAAGGCAACATGCATGCATTTCCACATACGGAAATAGGGTCCTCCATTCAGATCTGTTCAACTGAAATACAAGTGGAACCATTAGACTCAAGTTTCTATACATACAGAAATAAAGGTTAGCATAACAAACTGGCAACTGTCAATACAAAAAATGCTACTGTGTGTTAGAATGCATTGGTGATTTGTTTACTTTTTAAATTTTGACACAGACAGCAATTGCATTGGGGCATATCTCTTGCAAGAATTTGTGAGGGATTGGTTCTCTAACTTTGTACTTTAATACACTGTCATCTGTTAGTTGGATAAACAAAGTATAGCAACACACAATTTACCATTTACATTCTGCAAATAAAAATACACTCCAGGGAAGAAATTAACATTTGCATATGCTGAGTGTAAACAATTGGGGTACAAAACTACTCCAGTTTATTTTCAATGCTTCTTGCAAACAAAGTTGTCCCTAAAAGGTGTTAAGTACTTCAGTTACCCTCAATATCACTTACTACAGCAGACTTTTGGAAGGGTGACTTCTTTATGATATATGATAGCCTTTACCAACCTTGTGGCCTCCAGATGCTTTTGGACTACAATTCCCATCAGACACAGCCAGCATGATTAATAGAAGCTTCCACTGTTTTCTCTCCATTCCTCACTTCTGTGCTCACATCAACCCTGTGAGGTAGGTTAGGCTGAAAGAGTAACTGGGTCCAAGCTCCCCCAAGAGGTAGCCAAGCAGAAATTAGAACCCAAGATGTTATTCAAGACGTCGCTCATTACATCACTCTTCCAGTTTCTTAAATTCATTTTATTTTCAGTGCCTTTACAACTCTTAAGTATCCTCACAATTCATAACTGAACTGCATATGTTAAGATCTCTTCTGGTTGCACCCATATAGTCCTGCCCATATGTTAAGATCTAACTCAAAGAGCCTGCTTTCAGTTTTATACGCAGGTCCTGTTTTATGGACACAACATATTCCCTGGAAATGGCAAGTGTTCCCTGGAAATGGCAAGTTAGGCAAGTGTTCACATAATGAATCAATGATTTCCATTTATTCCTATGGGGAAATTTCTAATGAGTTCCTGAGAAAGGAATAGCAAGGTTTGGGTACTATTTCCTTGTGTTTGGATGAGTGAATCTGTGTTTGTAAAGCAGGACATGGGTGTATTTTCAGGGACCTGAAAACACTTAGCACCTTCAGAAATTCTTCATAGAGCAAAATGAGATGAAACTTGTATTATATCTTGGAATTTCTAAGAATAGAAGGTTAGTTGCTCGGCACTTATGTCACTAATAACACCTAGTGCTATTTACTAGAGTACAACCTTCTCAAAACAACTATACAAGATAACCAGACTATGTAAGTCAACTACCAGACATCAACTATGTACAGAGGCTGAGAACCCCCCAAGGGCCACATTCCTTTCTGGGAAACCTTATGAGGGCCATATACTACTGGTAGGTAGGGGACATAGGTAAAAGTGGGTGAAGCAATGTATGCCAATTTTATCTTTATACTATGGACTAATGTCTACATACACCTCTTTCCTCCATTGAGGCAAGTCATTATTGACCATCAACAGGCAAGCAAAAATGCACATGGAGAGTGTGAAAGAAGACCAGATAGGGGTGGGACTGGTGCTCAGCCATGGTCTGAGAAGAAAAAACTTCAGGTAACTATGAAATAATCTTACAAAACCTACACAAACTAAATTTCACTTCTACATTTCACACCAAATGCTTCTCGGATGCAAACTTTAAATAAATGTGAATCTAGAAAAATCTGGTAGACAGTTCGGTTTTGAATTATACTTTTTAAGTATTGACTTCCAAGGTTATATTATAATACTCCACAAGAACAATTTTGATAAGTCTTTGAGTAACCCTATCATCATCATCAGTATTCCATTGTTATCCCAGCTAACCCTCCAACAACCTTCATTTCCACATTGCCTTCCTACATACTATTACATATAGGAGTTATATATTCAATTCTATTTTCTTATCTTTTGGAAAATTCTGTATCCTCATTAATCATTACTGTTCCTCTGGTGTTCCAAAATTCTGTATGGGTTATCAACATCTCTCTGAATTAATTTCTCCTTCCCCTTGAAGCTCCCATGACTTGCCAGCTTCACTATAATGACAACCTCCCACACATTCCTATCACCTACCCCTACTGAAAGGATTTCTGAACTCTTCTAATGACAAGTGATTATTATTCTTGCTGCTGTCAAGTTAACTACAAACCGAAAAGGGGGGGGGGGACTAGACATACAGATAGATTGAAAATGCACTTGAGAATACAGTTGGTTAATTTCTCTTAGAATAACTTTGCCCTCATTTCTGTGAAATGTACAAGAGGAAGTGCAAGCAACTTGTATTTCCTCTCTGTGGACATGACAGTCATCAACCTCAGTCATAACCCACAGAAACAATGCTGAGTTTTGCTTTTGATGTTACCCAAGTCATGCATAAAGAGAACATGGGAGTCAGACACCAGCTCTGTAATGTGTGAAGCCCACTTTCAGTTCTTAATCAAAATCCCTTGAGATCTGTACTTGTTAAATGTTGTATAACTAATCATACCAAAATGGAAACTACCAAGCAAGAGATTAAATTAACAGTTCCAGACAGGAAATGGCAACATAAAAGGTAAAGGTAAAGGGACCTCTGACCATTAGGTCCAGTCGTTACCGACTCTGGGGTTGCGGCGTTCATCTCACTTTATTGCCCGAGGGAGCCGGCGTACAGCTTCCGGGTCATGTGGCCAGCATGACAAAGCCGCTTCTGGCGAACCAGAGCAGTGCATGGAAACGCCGTTTACCTTCCCGCTTGAGCAGTACCTATTTATCTACTTGCACTTTGACGTGCTTTCGAACTGCTAGGCTGGCAGGAGCAGGGACCAAGCAACGGGAGCTCACCCCTTCGCGGGGATTCGAACTGCCGACCTTCTGATCGGCAAGCCCTAGGCTCTGTGGTTTAACTCACAGTGCCACACACTACTAAAGGAGAACCTGCCTTGTCAGGTGAACAGCACAAAAGATACTGACTGTCATTTATGGGCATATCTTCCAAGTAAATATACAGATATACCATAGGTATAGAATAACTATACCCACTAAATTTATTTTTCCACTTTAGCACATTGTTTTTAATGCACTTTAAAACTGGAGTCATTCCAGTAACTAAAGTGGGTGATTGATTGATTGTTTTTTACTTATATGGTGGTGATACATGATTACTTTTTCTTTTATACTCAAAATACCAGTTTGAAACATTTGTATTTTTAGAAGAAAACCAAGACCATTATTCTGTTACAGTAACTTGTGTCAGCTTACAACTTTATAGAAAACTATAAATATGCCTTGGCAGAGTAAGTTTTAAAAAAACAAACCCTTAGCAAGCCAAACACACTGTCCATATCGACACAAAAGCGAGAAAATTTAATTTTTACTTTATTTACAGAACTCTTGAGACATTTTTTTAAAAATACTGAAGACAGTTTATAAATCAATATAATCTAACACACCTCACAAGTGTCTAAGGCCTTCTGTCAAACTATGCTACCATGAGTACTCCCAAAAACAAAAGCCTGGCATAGACTAGAACAGTTATTCATAACAAACATGAAGAAACAAAGAGTTCAGCATAAGGCCAGCTCTTACTACAGAGCAAAATGATACTCAGCATTGGAATAAATTTCAGCGTAGCTACAAAAGTAATGGTTAAACCCATTCAATATAAATATTCAACATGACTTGGAGAATAGTTTGTTCACCCTCAAGATGCATACGAGTGGCTTTTTTTTTAAGTTTCCAGTAAAGAATTGAGCTAAAATTATGAGTTTCAGGGAAGGGAAGGGAGATAAACAGAAGTCTAATGTGTCCAACATTTTAATATATTTTTTACATGCTGTATGCATTTTTTAGTATATGAGACTACAAAAATAAAGCAGTGTCTTCTTGGCTGAGTATCAATTAAGCTACAGAATTTCAAACACAGAAGTTTACACTTGTGCTGGTTTAGAATTCACTATGGGGAAACTTCTGTCTGAAAATCAATACCTGACCTTCTCTCTGAGCCCTGATCTAGCAATTCAATATCACCCGTTAGGAATAGACTCTATATAATTACATTGCTGCTTGAAATATAACTGCAAGGCCTAAAAATGAAAACCTTTCCTATGGTAGCTTACTGTACACTTCTTTACAAAAACCTAAAGCATGGACAAAATGTAGGATTGTTCTTTCTGAGACTTCACATACACTCGTAAAAAGTAAGATCCTCCTAGCTGCAAAGTATCATCATGAGTTGTATGAATTCAAATTTAAAGCTGGGTCACTACTACTCTATATGGAAAACTGGTCTTTGGAGAGGCATAGAACAAGCAGCCCTTTTAGAGTTAAAATGTATACCCCAAACCTATTCTTCTGCAGCAAAAACAGGTCTCTGTCATGTTTAATAATAAAGGTCATAATTCTGTTTCATTTACATGCATTTGAGTGATACTGAGATCAGTAGGACTCATGCATCAGTACGAGGGCGCAGGACTATGCTGCAGCTTATTTAACTCAATTTATAAACTGTTTTAATAAGCAGAATAACAAGGCTTGCTGGAAAAGCTACAACTTCTGAAATCTTCTACAAAAAAACAACAACCCATAGTCCCAAACACATCAGCATAGTAACTAAGGCAGCAATTCTAAGCCCACTTACCTAAGAGTATGCCCCACTGAATTCAATGTGACCTACTTCTAAGTAGACATGGTTAGGCTTGCTATTTGAAACATTTAATAGCAATTTGATGCTAACTACATTTAATAATATACCTGATGGGATGCTTCCGTTTGTAAATACAAATACTAAAGGCAAAATTAGAATAAAAACACATGACCTAAGCATGCTATGAGTAAGTAGCTGAACTAATGGGGTGTGCAAAAAACATCCTGATGGACCATACAAATACATGTTATTGCACAAATCAAAACCGATTACCTAAGCACCTGTGTTGTACTTAGAGATGTACGGTTTTCCAAATTATGCAGGCTTCAGTGAAAAAAAAAATTGGTTATGGTTTACCAAGATGTCTGAATTGACAGGTCGTGCTTTTGCAATAAGCCATAATCAGAAACCATGGTTTATGCTAAATATAATTTGGCATGATGCAATGAAAAACAAGAGCAGACAAGCAAATTTAAACCATGGTTTTGAAACCTCAAACCATAGTTAGTACAAATTGTTGTTTGGTGTGCTATCTGAACTGAGCCAAGTTCATTCATAACCCATCATATGCATCAGGTCAGCAGAATTCTAACTTCTGTCATAAAATAAGGCTTCAAATTTTTTTAAGAACTTGCATACACACTTAGCTGACTAGGACCCCAATGCCTACAACTTGGAACACCATATTTTGCTGCAGTAAATAGTAAAAGGAAAATGTGTGTCCCCAAACATCCAGGAGCATCAAATAAACAGAAACCAGATTTCAAGTCTGTAGTAAATGTCCAGTGCATAATTGGACTTCTGTATGTCTCCTGTGCACTTCTGAAAGATTTTGGGGGGAATCACACTGATGCACTGTACATCTGTGATACTATGAGTCACCTTTAACTGCAGCTGTACTAGTCAGTGCACAACACTTTACAGTTGGAACCAGAACCAGGAACCATTCATATGTTATAGGACGTTTTCTGCAAACTTTTAGATTTCAGCCTGCATAGCTCAGTTGGATACAGCATGGTGCTGATAACGCCAAGGTTGCAGGTCTCCATATGGGACAGCTGAATATTCCTGCATTGCAGGGGGGGGGGTTAGACTAGATTATCCTAGGGTACTTTCCAACTCTACAATTCTATGACTCTATGAAAGCACTGCACATAAGCAAAATGAATGAGATCTCCACTCCTCCCACCATTCGAGCCTCCAACTGTTCACACTGGCTGGAACCCATCCATGTTTACAGTGCAGACAGATGCAGAGTGAGGTATCTCATATATAATACAGTACGGATGAGCAGAATGCGTCGGGTGCACCTTGACTTTCACATCTTCACATGTGGCACATAAGGCCTTGAAGAAAAATTAATATTGTGTTATCCATGACAAGGTTACTCTTCAATACTGTTACTAAAGCAGCATTAGTGAAAGAGTGTGGTACCAACTAAAGAACACTTGGAAATCCCATTAAACTTTCAGAGCTTTCCACATTTCTTCAAGGTGGCACCTAGAAGTCTGAATTTTGCAAACCTATTGGCCATATTTGCACATCATGGTAAGCCCCCAATGTATAGGATTAAAATTGTACTCCCCACTAGTACAAGCAGAAACCAATCACAATTTCTGGCTCTGTACTACATTTGAACCAGGGATTGTAGTTTGTTTTTCTCTACACCTGTCACAATAATCTAATGCTTGTGCTTGATTTATCCATCGTGCTGTGAGCAAAACAAACCACAGCCCCTAGTTCAGACACAATGCCAAACCTGGGGTAATGGTTTGTTACCTTCCTATGGGAAGAGTGAAGAGGGCACAAATTGTTTGTGCATGGTAAAACATCACAACATAAAAATGGAAGGAATAGCTAGCTACCAAATTAAAAGAGGATGTGCTACCAAATTAAAAGAGGCAGTTATGTGTTCATTTGCAGAGCCCCTTGTAGAATCTGGACTTAAGTCCCCTTGTCCTCTTGCAGTTATCCTCATTTATTACACTCACACTCAAGAATGCCTATAGTTGACAGCAAGGCCCCAAAGACGTCTCCTCTACAAGTACAAAATGAAAGCTTCAGAAACTGTTTGCAGAGCAGAACCTGCAACCTACATGTCATTTTAAGTATTGCATTTTGTAGAAGTATTATAGGTTTATCACAACACCAGGATATGTTCTAGGTAAGTGTGACAGCCCAAATGCAATGAGTACAAAATGCATTTCAAGGAGTTTATAACATATTTAATTTAAAAACTGTCAGATATGTGTTGCTGTCAATCTTACATACTCTGCTCCATTTGTATGAACAACCCATAATCAAATGTGGGTTGTTCCGCCCCGCCCCCCGCAACCTTTTTCTCTTTTAAAATTGAAAGACAAGGTCACAATTTTAAAAGATTATGTAACTGCACATTTGATCAAATTCTAAAATCCTTTTTTTCCAAACAATGAAAGAAATTTGTAACTGGGCATCTTTTTTAAACAGGAGTTAAAGTTGGTGGAATGACAACTGATTCTACATAAAAACTGTACAATCAGTCATGTTAAGTTACAGTTTCTGTGTTGGAGGCTGCATATATGATCTGCACACTAAAGTATCTCAGTTCCCAGCCCCCATTCCAGTTATCTGAAAATGGTGGTCAAAAAGAGAACTTCCCTCAAACCCAGTTCCCCTAAGGCACTGGCACGAAGGCTACAAAGTATCTATTTGAGGAAGCCTTAGCTTCCTACAGTTGTACCTCCAACGCTTTGTTCACCACCTCCTGGAAAGAGCAGCAGAAAGAATCTCTGCAACTATCCCATAAAGCTCATTTCTACAGGCACACATTAAGTATTAAGCATTACTATTTTCTCTCTTATCACCAACCGGCAATAGCTAAATAAGAAAAGCGGTTTCTAAAAAAGATTTGGTTCAGGTTTGACACTGAAAACTGCCTTATAAGGTATAAAAGCCTGAAAGAAGGAAGAGCCTTCGACAAAACTAAGGAAGTTCCTCTGCGCTTGCTCACAAGAGAGGGTGGACTTTTTTTTTTCACCCACACAGAGAGAAGTAAGGCTGAATAAATGACACATATGGAAAAATCATGGCACCGCTGAACAAAACTGCCACTCTAAATAATCCACATAGTATAAATTCAGATTTGGAGACAATTACAGATCACCCAGCCTGGATTTAAAAGAAATAAGGATTAGAATCTATGCTGATCTTGACTCTGCGCCTAAGCTCTATGAAAGTGCATTTTCCTTTCAGAAAGAAATGAAGCAGCACTGCTTCCTGAAAGAGCTAACCAGGCCGTTGAAATGAACTGACGGTGGATGAGTTCTCTCTGAAGCAAAGAGGGTAAAAAAATTAAAAATCCTGATCTTAGGATATATAAGTGCCCATTTTCAGAAGCTAGCCTGTTCCCAGTCTGGAAGAAGAGAGCCAATCTATTTGGTCGCCCTGCTGCAACCAACACATTGAATAATATTTTTTTTAAAAACCAAAAAAAAAAAAAAACCTCTGGCGAATTGCAGCCTCAACGATTTTATGATGATAAAGACAATGCAACCCCCACTTCCAGAGAAGGCCGACGCCTCTAAAGGAATGAGTAAGGGCCAATCCCACATATTTAAAAAACGGGAAGGTGAGGGAAGCTGTGCTGTTTAGGGTGTGACTCCCCTCTCCCTCCCACAAAGGCACACAGTTCTGGATGCTTAAAAAAAGCAGGAAGGAGGGCCATTGGGCAACCTGGTCAGAAAAGGCCACTCAGAGGAAAATTAAGGGGGGGGAACCCCACCTCTTCCCCACTCCCATTCCTTCCTGCACATGACCCTTTCTCCCCTTAATCTTTTCACAAGTTGAAGGCTAATATAGGGGAAGGGCTGGGGGTGGGTGGGAGAGAGGAGGGGGAGACATGCGTGGGGAGGAGGGCAGATAAAAGATGCCTGGCGCTGGGATGGGGGGGGTGGAACCGACGTCCCTTCCGCCGCCGCCGCCGCCCCCCTTTCTTTTTTTTAAATGAAAAGGCAAGCTACCACTCCCACCCGCATTCACAGCCCCGAATGAAAGGGAATCGCAAGGCTAATCTCAATGGCTCCCTTCCCCGCCCTCTCCAAAACTGTCAGCAGCAGAAAAAGCAGCAGCAGAAAGAAGAAATGCAAAAATAAGAATAATAAGAGCAGTAGCAAGGCAAGGCGCCCATTCAATCTCTCCTCGCCGCCGCTCACCCTGTGCCACAGTCCACCACGCAGGCCGGGAGCCGCCCTGCCATCCTCCTTCGGGTCGAGACGGCGCTGGGGGAAAGGTGCGGAGGACCCCGCTGGGCTCGCGCTCTCTCCTTCCTTCCACTCTGGGGGAGCGAAGCCACCCACTTCCGCAAAAGGGAGCCCGGCCAGCCAGCCCCTCCCTGCCCCAGACGCTGCCTCGCTCCCGCCCCCCGCCCCCACCTCTCACACACACGCGCACAGCGCCGGCGAGCGAGAGAGCGAGCGGAGCCCAAGATGGCCGCCTCTTCCGTCCCTCCCTCTCGGCACCCAAAGCCGACGAGGGAAGGAAGGGACGCCCAGGAGGAAGGGGAGGGCGGGCGCGTCAAACCGAAGCTTTCGGTGACGTGCGCTGTTCAGGAAGCGAGTGGGCGCGAAGAAGTGGAGCGGGCGGGCTGCCGAAATATATATATATAATCTCTCTCTCTCTCTCTATATATATATATGTATTTCTCCTCGCCCGCGCTGGCTTGCTTGCTTGCTTGCGCGCGCTCTCTTTTATAAGAAAGGCTCCTCACAAGTGACTTACAGCGTCAAGAGAGCACAGGTCGCTTTCTCACACCCCCTCCCCCGCGTCCTCGTGATCTTAATGCTCGCTCCCAAAAGAGTGGCATTGCTGATTTTATCACGCCTCCTCGCCCCCGTAGGATCCTCTCTTTTAAATCCCGACCCGGATGACAGCGGCACGGGAACGTGTCCCTCCAGATTTTGTTTTCTTTTGCTGGACTGCGCTTCCCATCATGCCCAGCCAGCGCGGCCAGCAGCCGAGGATCATGGGAATTGCAGTCCAAGAGACCCTGTTGGAGGGCCGTAGGTTCCAGCTCCGGCGGCCCTAGCGATTTCTTTTAAGAAGTTCTGGCAGGGCTCGGGTTCTGCAAACCGCACGGCGGACAGAAATGCAACAGCTGAGCGTTTTCACAGCATAGGGGAGAAGTGACAGGGGAAACGCTTCGCCAGATAGATTTTTTGACAACAAGCCAAGCACAGAAGCTCTGTCAAGGAACAAGCTGACAATCTTGTCTCTCCTGGTTACTGGGGACGGGAGCGGGGAGTGGAGGGTGGACCGCTTGAATGAGGGAAACAGACAAACATTACCCCAGTTCTGAGAAAAAGGCTGGGTATTCATAAATTAATAAAATAATAAATAATAATAATTACACTCCTTCCCAAATATCATGCCTGTACATTATGAAAAGAATACAGGCACCACAAAACTATCTGTTATATTGCAAATATAATGTATTTTTTATCCACCTAATAAAATAATGTGATAGCTGTTAAAGGCCTCAACTCTTGGCCTGCCAGTCTAAACAGCTTGGATGGTGGAGCTGCGAGCAGGACCTCTGCAGCTGATGTTTGGTCTGGGCAAGTTCAAATGAGTGCAAGCAATCCTTCAGATAATTTCATCTCAAACAATTCAATTTAGACGTAACCACTAGCACTTTAAAGTGGGCCAGATGCATCAGCAGCCAATATAGCTAGCAGGCTGTGTGTAAAATGTGTTTTCTGCTTGGCCACCTCTAGCAGCCAGGAAGCTACATTCTACGGTACTTCTAGCTTCCAAGCTGCTTTTAAAGGCAGTCCCACTCTAGTGATTGCAAGTAGTGTAATCTAGATGTAACCAGGACATGAATTACCGAGGCAAAGTCCACTTTGGCTAGATAGCGTCATAGCTGGCGAATCAGCCAAATCTGATAAAACCGCTACTCATATCCAGTGCCACCTGCACCTCCATCAGTAGCACTGAATGCAGGACTCCCAAGCTACTGACTTGATATTTATGGGGAAGTATGACCACCTCGAGTACATACCGCCTGGCTGTTCAGATTTTCCCACCCACAGTACTGCCATCTCTTACGTGCATTACATCTCTGTTTGTTTGCTCCCATCCACCCTAAAATTGCCCAGACATGCTCTCTAGGACTCATACATAATAAGATATGTAAGAAGAGATCTGTTGGATCAGAACAAAGGCCCATCTAGCTTCTTGTTCTCACAGTGGCCAAATAGATGCCTATGGAAAGTGTGCAAGCAGAACCAGATTCCAAAATAAAAGATGGAAACAAGAAGAGCAATGTGTCATTGAGTGTTGATATAATTCCTTTATCCAAACCTCTGGATAACTTCCCCCAGTGGCTTCTGTATATTTATAAATTTAGCTTGTGTATGCATGTTTTGAGAAGTTGTACATTGAAGAAGTGCCCTTTATTTGAGGAGACTTCCATGACTGAAAATAGACAGCTCCACTGTGGCTATTGTTTGATCTGTTGTCTAACAACTATATGTGTATTATTACCATAAGACTGGAACCCTATAAGAATGCCGGTACTTGTTAGAAAGGAAGCTATAGCTAGGGTTTACATCAAACTAAAGATGGGTATCCAGGTGTGCTAAGTAGGGTTGCCATATTTCAAAAAATGAAAATCTGGACACAAAAGTTGTTCAGCTTTTTTTGGTTTGCCCAAAGTTTGCCCAAAATGAGATGCTGTTTCAGACATATGAGGCCTTACTCTGGTTTTCATCTACCCTGTAAGAGTGCAGGCAGGACTTTCATAGTCCTGTTTCCCAACCCAACCACATGAAAGCTGCCTGACTTTATACAAATATTTCAAATGCTTTGGAAGAGGGTAAAAGCTTTCCTTTTCCAGGAGAATATTATGGGAAAGGTTGTTTTATGGGATAACATTTGGTCTTAAAAAGCTGTGAGAGATGCTTCAATTAATGTAGTTCTCTGTTGTATACTTTTCTAAATCTCTCAAAAGGTACAGAAAATGGAATTAAAATTATACTACAGTTTTGATTGCTTCTATATGAAGGTATGAAAAGGCCCAAAGATGAAATGTAATTTCTACCCTCATTTAACCATCCAACGTCTTATGGTCCTGCTATGCTGGCAGAATAGTTTTTAGACTGACCCTTTCTAACTTAGCACATGTAACTCAAGGATAGGATTGTTCTTTTCTACCCTAGAACCTGAATGTTAAGTTGTGGGTGAACATATCAGACAACACTGCGATTCTTCAAACAGCTCTTGTTTATTCACAGACCAGAACAGAACTGAACTGAAGGGTTCAGCCAGCCTGTTTATATAGAGCTCCACTAGAACGCAACAGTAACCACTTTCTGTAACTATCAAATCACGGAACATCACTTTCAATCCCTTATTTGCATATGTGGACCTGAGTGGAAACTATCTACAGTATCCCCCTGCTGGCCCAGGGTGAGAACTTCAGTACATAACACTGAAACAGCTGGGCTTGTCAAAATATCTTGGGATTTTGGGGGAAAGACCAACTCTGAAGAATGACATTATTTCATTACTTTTTTAATTTCAAATAATCCTGTTTCACACTCCTAACCATTCCCAACTTATCACCAGTATCCAACCTACAAGATTGCCATGAACTTTGGGTCCAGTCATCACACATCTATTGCTGCTCGGCCTAATGTATCTCATGCCAACTATGTGGCTCTTTCTGCATCTCCCTTTGAGGATCCTTGCTTACTGCCCAGCCATTCTTCACTTTCTTTGCAAGTATGCTTTCATTATTCTGCTGTTCTTGAATAGCAAACATATGTGAACCAAGATGGCACTGAGAAAATTGTTTGCATGTTCTGCTGCAGAAAAATTGCTATACTCTACAAATGGTGATGAGCCACCAGGAGATGTCTGATAGTAAGGTAGGCTCTCAAAGTTATTTGCACATATGAATGTATGCACAGCTTCACAGTGTCTGGGTTTTTATTTTAAAAAAACCCATCCTTTAATAGGTCAATATATAATTTTATTCCCACCACACCACCTTATTATAAAATTATTTATGTTAATGAAAAATATCATTGCATAATGTAATGATAAAAAAATTGTTTTCCCTTCATACTGAGCAAATGAAATTTAGTAAAATATAGAATTCACATCAGTGGATATTTTGTAATTTCATTTTTTGGATAAACTTTCCTATAAAACTGACAGCAAGGACATGTTAAAATTGCTTCCTACATTTGCATGACTCTTCATAAAATGCAATCATTCTCTCTCACCCCACCCTGTCCTGTAAATGTTTCAAAATAATTGTCCAACAAAGGAAACCTATTGGATGTTTTCCATAAACTGCATTAGTGTAAGTGCTCCTGAGGGCCAAGGTGGGGAGAGATGTTCCTCTCTAATGTTATTAAGAACTGGTTTCTCAACTGACAGCAAATGATCTATATCAAATTATATTTCTCCTTTCTCCACTTCACCTGAAGTCATAAATTCTTGATACACACTTATCAGAAATATATGAATTTTTACAAATCATTTCATCCATTATTACCTGGAGACTGAGACTAATGGCTACTTGCCATGATGACTATGTTCTACACCCACCATCAGAGGCAATATGCCTCTAAATACCAGTCGCAGGGAATCACAAGTGGGAGAAGGGCATTTGTATTCAGGTTCCACTTCCTGAATTCCCACAGGCATCTGATCAGCCACTGGGAAAAATGAATGCTGGACTTGACAGGCCTTTGGCCTGATTCAGCTGAGCTCTTATGTCCCTACAGCTTCACAATATCCTCAGCTTCTAAAATGGGTACTTACTTATTTGTATGCCTGTGTTGAGCATGAGACACTTAATTTCAGGTTTGTGGTTTTGAGCCTCATGGGCAAAAGTTTCCTGCGCTGCAGGGGTTGGATTACTATATGATCCTTGTGGTCCCTTCCACCTTAACAATTCTATGATTCTATTATCACAAATCCTTTCTTTATGCTTGTCCATTTCAAGAGTACTTATTATATGGCCCTGGTATCTTCTGTTCAAGAACAGTAAGTCTAAAGTGCACAAGGGCTTATGGAACTAGTTTCATGGTTATTTGGATTCTGGCCAGTGTACATAACAATTTATGGCATGTTGTGTACTCACCTCACGTCTTTGAGGCAAACACAATCTAGCCTCTAATTCTGTAATGTGAAACACCTCCAAGCCAAAGGAAAAGAATAGCAAGATGTGACAAGTTTAGGAGCAAAAGTGAAAATGTACAATGAAGTAAGTACAAACACTTTGGTTGTGTAATTACCGGAGTGTATTACAAACCAACCAACTTCTATAAATGCTTCAGAAGCAACAACTGCAGTCTTTTATTAAACACTGTGGAAGAAAGTAGATGTTCCTTATGCCCTGCCTTCAGTTTTCCCATAGCATGTATCTTACTTTCTTTTGACGGCTTTATTTGACCAAGGAACCACAGCAAATACTTGTACTGCGTATGATAAGAGCATTGTACAATTAGGCTGCAATGCTAAATGCACTTCCAAGGGAATAAGCCTGGGAAGGTGCACAGAGACAGTTGCAACAGTTATACATTATAGTGTATGTTCTATATTCCCTTTATTATTTGTGTGAGGTGTTCTCTACTAACTACAGCTACCCACTCCCTCCAGTTGTTGGAAGTGGTGTGGGGTTCAGTGTTGGTTTCTGATATCTCAAAGCAAGGTATTCACCAGGGTTCTAGGACATTAGCACCACTCACTAATTCCCCAATGTATTGTGAAGCCAAGCTGCTTTGTGCAAAGTCCTTCATTTGTGTGCAAAGTGTTCCTTCTCCATGTTTTCCATCTCCAAAGGTCCCCCTTGTGAGCAGCAGGTTTGTACAACCACATGGCCTACCATCTGAGTTATCTTCTGCCTGTGTGGAATTTATGTACTTGGGATGCTGAGCTGTGATTGGGTGTTGTGTGACACCATATCCTATGTTCTGACAAGAAGAGGCAAATGATTTGCCCCAGGTATTGGGCTGATGTAACATTATGCCATCAAAGAGTGGTGGTGGCCATTGATGGAAGGGCTATAGATAATCATGTAAGTGTTCTCCTCTCCTGTCTTCTGATGGCATATCTCTCATTGCGGTGGTGTTATCATTTAGCCCAAGGGTAGCTACTACAATGTCCTCAAGTAGTTATTAGACTCCAACTCCCATCAGTCCCATCCAGCATGGTCAATGCCCAGAGATGGTGGAAACTGTAGACTAGCAATATCTAGAGTGCACTCCGTTGGCTAACCCTGCTCTAGCCATTCAGCCAATGGCCCAAAAGTAAAAGATTCTGCCCTAAAAAGTAGAAAATATAATTAAAAGCCTTTAAAACTTCTCTGAATGCCCCTGACAAGGAAGGTGGGGTAGGTGGTTCCTAGGAAGAGGATCCTTTCAGTCATTGCACTCTAGCTGTGGAATGCTCTCCCCTACTCTGGGGTTATTTTGGCACCAGGAAAACACGCTTTTATTTTCCTAGGCCTTTTTGAGAGCTCTTTAAATATTTAATATTTTTTTTAAAATGCTATTTAAATCTACTGTTTTATTGCTCTATGGCTGATTGTTGCCATATATATTAGTATTGTATTGATTTAGAAAGTTTCAGGCCGTTTTGGGCTTTAAAGGCTGAGCTCAGAACAAACTAGTATCTAGCTAAGTTATTTTAACCCCTCTATGATATTCTTGGCCATCAGTTTCAGTTAACAATTTAGCCGCCATGTTTTGCACCAGCCACAATTCTTGAAAACTTCTCAAAGGCATCCCCACGTACAGTGCATTATAGTACTCTTTATTGGCCTTGATTTATGCCATTACGCTTTGGCCTCTGTCGCCACTAGTGACACAGAAAGTTGTTGTGAGCCTGCTTGGCATTGATACAATTGACTGTTCCTTTCTTTGCTACATTTGTGTGCCAGGTTGCAGCCCATAGTAATTACACTTGCTTACCTCACAGGGTTGTGGCAAGGTTAAAAATTACTTTTTACCTGTCAGTTAGCAGGCTTAATGATTACAGGCTGCAATCTGACATTCAGGCATGCCTAAATAAATTTGTTATTCTTGAATGGAAATTATGTACAGGCAAGTACACAGAATTGTAGTTATAGCAGGGGTAGGAATAAAAAGAAATGTATTTGTACTGATGAAAGTTTGTGGGTTTTTTGTTGTAAGAACAACTCCGACTTGTTTCCCCCCACTCTGCTAGTGGGAGTGATTTAACAGGACTACTCTGAACAATAGGACTGCTCTGTAACTTGTCTCATCAGCCTGGAATAGTTTTCTCCACAGAACAGTTAATGAGTGATGACAAGAGAGCCTTAAAGCACAATCCTACACATGCCTACTCAGAAGTAAGCTCCACTGCTTTCAGTTAGACTTACTCATAGGCAAGTAGTTGCAGCAGAGGTGAGCAACCTTTTTTTGACCCAAGGGTGGCATTTAGCCTTAGCCAGCCCTCCCAGGTGTGCATGCCAGTGGCCAGTGTAGCTAAAAATGGGTGTAGCTACCCTAAAGTCCCTCATGCATATTTTTGCATGCATTCAAAATGAGTGAGTAATCAGGCCCCTAAGCTGGGGGGTTAGCTGCCCCTGAGCTACAGGATTGCAGCGCCAGAAACTCACTAGCAGTGTTCATGTTCAAAGTGCTGCACATAGTTATTTTGCTTTCCTTAGGCTTAGCGTGTGTTTAAGCGCATGCAGTTGAGGCTATTCTAATAAAATGTAGTAAATCATTCATGGAAAGGTAAAGATAAGCTTCTGGGAAAGTATGAAATTCACCCACGTGAACAAATGCTGTAAATCATTTCATTCCAACTGGGGTGTGTTAGTAGTTATTCAGATTTGCAAATTAAGTGATTTTACTTCTGTACTGCCACCCTGCGATTGCTCAAAGCAAATGCACCTTCCTTGCTGGGTAGAAGAGTGCAGTGTTTTGCTGCCTTCTCTCCCTCATAGCAGCAGGGAAGCACAGGCCTTTCATTGCCTCACATTTGTTAGCACATAGTCAAGTTGGCCCCACTTTCCCCACACTGGGAGCAGACACTGGCTAGAAACATATGTTTATGGTTTAGTTTTGGGCAGAAAATCAGCTCTTTTCGTTGTGGTAATTTCCCAGGAAAAAACTGCTGATGGCTTGGCACTGAAAAATCATGATTTAAACTAGGGTGTCAATTCAAATTTGGGAGGAAGCAGGGAAAGAAAATAGATTTTACTGAGCGATATAAATGTTTTAAAAGGTGCTCTTGGATATATTCAGCTTAAGTTGAAAATAAGTAGTGTTATTAACAGCAGCTGTTGATTTTAAATTTTGTATATGATAACCGTAACCTTTGATAGAAATATTCTTTTTTTCCAGAGCCAATGAGTTGCCAGAAACTATGAATTATTATGGAGAGGAATCTCATGAGGTCTAAAACTTAGGCTGTTTTCACTGAGGTAATACACCTATGTCAGGGCTGTACTACTGAAAACTATGTGCAGGGACTCATACAGATGAACAGTTTTCAATAGGAAAAAAATTGCCACCATGCTCAAAGAAAACAAGATGTTAGGGAAAATGGTTGTAGTACAGCATCCTGAACACGCACCTTTTCTAGGTGGAGGTTTTTTGTCTTTTGTTTTTGTATTGCTAAGAACAATCAACCATGTGAACTCCCACCTGCATTCTAAAATGGTACTGTCCAGAAACAGGTTTTTTTTACCCTCCCAATTAGAAGTAGGCCTAAGAGCAAGTGGACTATCCTACTCCCTTCTTCCCTTCCATTGTTGTTGGCATCTGTCTGTCTCAAGAGACAATGGAGTGCACCTCCGGGGGTGAAGTCAAAACGCTGGAGAATCACAGCACCTGCTGTGACTGCGGAGACATGTAACTCGTAACTGCTGCCTTCCACATTGTTGCTGCATTAGCAACACCAAAGTGACCTCTCTGGGGCGCAAGCCTGTGCTATGTGTAGAGAACAAGACCCCCTTTTCAGCCTAGCTGATGTGGTCCAAAGGAAAGCAAAGAAATACATTTGGCACCAGCTTTTGCCTGGATGAAATGTGTCCTTGAACTGTGAAAATGACTTGCTTGCCTGGATGGAGGATGGAACGATGTGTATGTGTATACAGAAAGCTCTGGGTTTTGTGTGGCTGGACTGTAGCCTCCTGTGCGACATCATGTTCATTGTTCTGACGACTTTTTCAATAGGCCTCACCCACCACTGGCATGTGGTCCCTAGATGTTTCTGGTATCTTAGCATGGCAAGGATCAGGTCCAGACACAGAGTCCCATGGCAGCATACAGCCAAAGCTGGCAAATATGGTCAGCTGAGCCTGTGCTTACATTCTAATTTAAAGTATAGGGAAGTGGTTTAAAGATGGGTTTTATGTCTTCCACAGCCAAATGCTCTGTCACGTTGTTCCGTCATCACTCATTGCCTCAGTGGACTGTGGATGGCTTTCCGGAGGAGACACACACACTTTGTGATGTCTCATACCAGCAAATTGTGGTTGAGATCAGTATCCTTAGTGCATGCGTACGAGTTGCAGAATTCAAGCATGCACACTAAATAAAAACACTTCTGTTGACATTTACTCAAAGGATTTTGGCAACCTGGCCAAAACTTTAGTTCTGCCCACGGTTCAAGAGTGAGGATAGAGGGAATCACCCAAATTTTTTTTTTTATAGACAGTAGGCAAACCAGCTGCTGTGGTATTTATAGTTTTGTTTGGATTTACTAGCATCCATAGTTCAAATGTGTCTTATCTTAAAAACCAAGATGTTGTAGTAGTTAGGATGTAGGTGTAGAACCTTGGAGACCCAAGATTCAAATTCCCATGCATCAACAAAGATCACTGGGTGATCTTGGGCCAATCACAATCTCCCAAAAAATCAAGTTCAAAATGTCCTTGATACCTGTTTGCTATTAACTTTCTACATTTTAATCCCACCCTTCCTTTAAGGAGGAATACACAATAGTCCTCCCACCCATATTATCATCTCAAATCCCAGTGGAAATACAGTGGTACCTCGGGTTACATACGCTTCAGGTTACATACGCTTCAGGTTACATACGCTTCAGGTTACAGACTCCCCTTACTCAGAAATAGTGCCTCAGGTTAAGAACTTTGCTTCAGGATGAGAACAGAAATTGCACAGCTGCAGCGCGGCTGTAGCAGGAGGCCCCATTAGCTAAAGTGGTGCTTCAGGTTAAGAAGTTTCAGGTTAAGAACGGACCTCCGGAACAAATTAAGTACTTAACCCGAGGTACCACTGTATGACTGGGTCACCCAATGAGCATCACGGCAGAGTGGAAATTTGGACAAGGATCTTGTGGTCCCAGTCCCAATACTGTTAACTGCTGTGCTACACTAGTTCTGTTGTTATAAAATACTGAGCAATAACTACAGCATGGTCTTCAAAATGTAATCTGGGGGGTCTGCTGCTAGGGGAAAATGGATTTTGAACAAGCAATTGATAAAGGCTCAATTGTTGTTTGGAGGAAGGATGGTTATTGCTTGGTATTTCCGTTTATACTTTTACTCTTTCCATGTTAAACGATAAGGATGGCCTTCCTTTGTCAAGTGCTGGCATTTCAATTGCTGGCCTTTGATCTATAGCAGGAAAACCACATCTGCCCTTTCTGAGAGCTAGTTCTTGGTTTTGTGTTTTTTAAAAAAGATAAAAATAGCTGACCAGAAAGAAGCATTCTGAATCTGTAGCAAGATCCTATGCCAATGCCAGCATTTTTAAAACTTTTGATATTTGGGACACAGTTTTTATCTAGATTAAAACTGGAAGCACACTTCACAATAATACAGTGGTACCTCGGGTTAAGAACTTAATTCGTTCTGGAGGTCCATTCTTAATCTGAAACTGTTCTTAACCTGAAGCACCACTTTAGCTAATGGGGCCTCCTGCTGTTGCCGTGCTGCCAGCACACAATTTCTGTTCTCATCCTGAAGCAAAGTTCTTAACCTGAAGCACTATTTATGGGTTAGCGGAGTCTGTAACCTGAAGCGTCTGTAACCCAAGGTACCACTGTACATGTATATTAGTATTTTCTCAGTTAGTTTCCATAACAATGGGCTGGCATCCTTCCTGTCATTTATGGAATCTTAATTCATATTTGTTTCTCATCTTTTCATCTTTATAGGGATTGGAATACATAAACTTTTTGAAGTAATACATTTGGGGGGGATTCTCACTAAAAATGAATTGTAACTTTTAAAAACATGTTTGAGTAATCACTTTGAAATCAATGGGTAAGCAGCACAAATAAGCAAAGATCTCAGTAAGGATGCCCATTTCTCCTCCAGAAAACACACAATCAGGTTCCACTTACCTTGTGTTGAGTGAGCCATTATTCCAATAAAAATTCTACAGCGTTCGATTGAAAGGATCTGTAGAGAAACAGTATATAAAAAGAAATACTCTCCTATTTGTGGAAACTATTCTCGCTCCTTCTGGAGGCGTTGTGATTGAGACAATTCATTCTACCTATAGAAATGAGTGATAAGTTTATCCTATGCAGCTCAAATAATAAGGAAATAACATACTTTTTAAACTGATAGATACATATATCAAGGACATCTGCATTATGTATTAACTTTTCAGTAAATTAGAAGAAAGGATTGAAAATGTATTTAGCTGCAGATTTGACATAAGTTCATCTTGTGAGATTGCGATGTGCAAAAAAAAAAGGGGGTAAATAAGGAGATAAAAATGTAGTTCAGAATCCTGTGATATCCCTTTGCTTCACAATAGCTTTTTTAAAACTATCAGACTTATTATCACATGGACCCCATTTCCTCCAGATGCCTTAAGAACCACATCTTAAATGCTTCATTCTGGAAAGGATGAAAGTCTGGCACAATAGCTAAACTATTTCTACTGTTTGCATTTATCTAAGGCAGAAACTCTGTTCAGCCAAATCTCAGCCAGCCAGCATTCCTGCTGCTTGCAGTTGGGTGACTAAGAGAATCTCTCCAAGATCAACATCTGGAAAATCTGAGAGAAGCAAATGTTGGCTTCTTCATCTAAATTGGAATTCTGCATGTCTCCCCATCTTTGTGTCTCTTTTTCCAGACCAAAAAACGATGATATGCATTTTACTGCAGCAGTCAGATCCTAAACTTGTTAAAAGCAGGGTTAGTTGCTACACAGTAGTGTAGTTTCTTAAGCCAGAACTGAGGCAGGAATGAGGACAGAGTTAGTTAACAAAAGTGCCAAACTATGGGTGTTACATGACGCAGCCTTGGACTTTGAACACCCCATCCTCCCCTCACTCACTCTGCCAAATAGAAACTCCCTGGTTTGCAGCAAACGATTTTCCCTTTTACATGGAATTGCCAATTTATAGTTTAAGCTTCCTGTTCAAACTTGAATTGTGCAAACCAGCTTCAAACCTTGGTTTGCAATCGTGTTTTGGAGAGGAAGCCCAAACAATAGCTTCCCCGTGTCAATGCAGAGGGGAAAAGTTGGTTTTCTGCAAACCAGGAATGAATTAATTAGAACACATGAGGACAATAGGGAGGTGGAGTATGTATCTTCACTGAGATCAATTAATGTAAACAGCAAGTCTATTGATTTCAATGTGTCTATTATAACCTACTTGGATACAACCCTCTAGTTTTTGAGTATAACAGGGCAATCCTAAGGATGTTTATTCAGATGCAAGTGTCACTGAATTCAACAGAACTTCCTCCCTATAAAATGTATTTAGGACTGTAACCTAAGAATGACATATGTTTCCAATTTCAGAGCATCAGCTGGTAGAAGTTTGAGGAAGATGGGTAACTAGTGAAAAGGATCAGGGGACTGTGAGTCATAGACTTTATGCTCTGTGTTTAACTTTGCTCTTTACTTGTTATCCAACCTTGGTTGCTTGCATATGCAATTGTTCACTGACTCAACTTAGCCTTTTAAAAGTAAAACAAATGTAATTAAAATCTAAATTTTAATCTGTTTCTTTATGCTACCACAGCAGCTCGAATGGCATATGCCCAGAAATGGAGGGAATGAACAGTACCAATGAAGGAGGAATGGCAGACAAAATTGCTGGAATATGTAGAAATGGCAAGTTTAACCAGTAAAATAAGAGATCAGGAAGAAAGAGCATTTAAGGAAGAGTGGGATCATGTATTCCACCTTGAGCTCCGAGGAAGAAAAAGGTGGTATATAAATGTACCAAATAATTAAATAACTAAATAGAAAACATATTATTTGCAGTCTGATCCTATGATGTGTATGCACAATTCAGTACCACTCAGTCAAAAAAGGAAATGTATACGAGATGAAAGAAGGGACATAACCAAGGATGAATTTAAAAGTATTCTGAACCTGTAATGACAGTGTCAAGAAGACTAAATCCCATAATGACCTACGACTTGCAAGGAAAATGAAAAACAATTAAAAAACCTTTTTTAATTATGTCCGGAACAAAATGTAGGTCTATTCTTTGGGGAAGATGGGGAAGTATTAACAAGTGACGGAGAGCAGGAGGAACCACTCAGCTACTATTCTGCCATAGTCTTTACTTATAAGGAGAATTGTGCAACTTTGGAAAAGTAGAACAAATGACATACAGAGGGATTTGCAGCCCAGGTGAGGTAAGGAGGTGTCCAGATCACAAGCAGTGATAGTTCCACTCTGTTCTGTGCTTGTCAGATTGTTTCTGTGATATTGCGTCCAGGGGATTGGACTAGTGACAAGAGGTTGTCCTCCTACTCAAATTAGAGTTCTTTCAAACTCAGAAATCCTATGGTTCAACTGAAATTGTTATTCAAAACATATTGTTACTGGTCACTCCAATCTCTGTTGAGCAGTGCGAGATTCCAAGTGTTTTGGCACTTAACCAGGGTTTGTGTTTCCTTTGGAAAAAAATGAGGCACAACAGTGACTGTAGTGTCAACCAGGATCTTGGCTGAAGGGGTGCATAGTATGACACCCCAAGAGTGTCTCTTGTTGCTTTTCCCATAGCTTCATCAAGCTTGGGTCCAAAGAAGAAGAAGAAGAGGAGTTTGGATTTGATATCCCGCTTTATCACTACCCGGAGGAGTCTCAAAGCGGCTAACATTCTCCTTTCCCTTCCTCCCCCACAACAAACACTCTGTGAGGTGAGTGGGGCTGAGAGACTTCAAAGAAGTGTGACTAGCCCAAGGTCACCCAGCAGCTGCATGTGGAGGAGCGGAGACACAAACCCGGTTCCCCAGATTGCGAGTCTATCGCTCTTAACCACTACACCACACCCAGTGTCTGGGTACAGACTCTCCCTACCACCCTGCATTGAGTTCTGTCCACTCCCTACTTCTTGTTCTCAGAACCCCTTGCCAGATGCAGCTTCCCTTTCCATTTACACCATCACGGTCTTCCTGGCAGCCTCCATTTTAAAACACACTGCAAATGGCTACTTTTCCCTGTAGTGGCATCATGGCCCCTGTAACCATTACAACCTCACGCTCCCAATGCTTCTGTCCATGTCCACTACTGAGTGGCAGAGGAAGGGCAATATTTGCATTATTAATCTTTCTTTATGGCCCAATACTGTCAGGGAACTGCCATCGGAAGAACAGGTGGTAGAAAGGCTCCCGGAGAATACCAGAGACACTGCAGCAGAAGAGGGAACCAGTAGGGGGGGAGCAGGAGCTCCAAGGGAAAGGGAGTCGGAGGGGAGGCTCTGGGATACTTCCAGTGAGAACAGTGAAGAGGTATCAGGACCCCCTTTAGGGACCCCCGTCCCTCGCCGGAAACTGTCACGCAGAGAATCCAGGAGACGCGTTTCCGTTAAACAGCTTTTATGTTGGAAACGTTTCCGCAAACGCCCACTGTCAGATTCTACCAGCGACTGACGGAGCCATGCCAAAGGGCTCCGCTCAAGGCAGAGATTTACTACACTGAGTAATCTCTGAGGGATCAAGCTTTTACGCACAAGCAGCTCATTATCCCATCACAAATACTCTGCTCTCTTTGTTTCTTAATGACACCTCTATCAACTGATCTCCCAAACAGGAAAACCAGTATAACCTGTCATTTTACACTATGTTACATCTTCCTTATTAAGCAAAATGTTGTTGGCATCTGGCTGTTTCAAGAGACAATGGAGTGCTCCTCCTGGGGTGAAGTCAAACCGCTATGTTAGCAGCATGGAGGTTACCTCCTCAGAGCACAAGCTTAAGCAGTGGTGCTATGGAGATCCTGGGCTGTCCAGACAACAAGACCCCACTCTCGGTCTTGCTGATGTAGTCCAAAGCAGCATTACGTTTGGCATCAGCTGGGCTGCAGGAGTTGCCGGAAGGAGGCATACAAGGCACCATCCAACCATCTTAGAGACTCCACTCTGGATTTCTGTACGGTTTACTCCTTAGCCTTTTCTTCTCCCAAAGATGTCCCACAAGGCAGTGGATATGTATTTTTCCCCGGGGTTACTCCCAAAGCCTTTCTCATTAATGAGTACAGCCGCAAGGCAGCAGAGGTTTAGGATCAGAGTTTCCATTCTCTGACATGGGGCTCCCATCTGCCCCTCACTTCCCTCTACAGCACATGCAGAAACCACTTTCTTGACCTTTGGACCCACTATTGGTCTCATCCGCTCAATCTGCCAGAGCCTGTCTTTACATGCAGGGGAAGTCTCCAACTCACAGAGGGTTTGAAACCCGTCAGCTACCCTCACCTGGTTCAGAAGGCCAGGCAAAGCTGTTCATGGGATGTGGCCACTGTCACACGCTGACAACTTCTGGGAGCCGAGGTCGAAAAAAACCAAAATAAACAAAATGAAATAAAATAATTCCTTCCGGTAGCACCTTAGAGACCAACTAAATTAGTTATTGGTATGAGCTTTCATGTGCATGCACACTTTTTTTATTTATATTATTTTGTTTCGACTACAGCAGACCAACACGGCTTCCTACCTGTAACTGGGAGCCGAGGGTGAGAGCTGAGTGTAGGGTGGGAACCAAAGATGGGCAAACTACCCCAGAAGGAGCAGGACGTGTCCCCAGGACGTGTCACCAGAGGTACCACCCTCCCCTAACACCCCATACAAATATTAGCTATATCATAGCGCCACTTACTAAATTTAGGGAGATCTGCCTCCTTAAAGCTCCAGCCTTAAACTCACCCCACCTCCCATCAAAGTCAATCATAACCCCTGCAGCTAAGTTTAGAATTTGCTCCAAAGGCAAAAACCACATTTCCTTTGCTACTTCCCCCCTCCCCCTTTTCTTCTCTCTGCAGCCCTCTCCCATTTCCCACCCGCCTTCCTCAAGCTCTCTTAATACTACTGTCCTATTATTACTCTCCGCGGGCGTGATGCAGATGGGTCGGGGGAGAGGAGGGAGGAAGCGAGCGAGCGCGAGAAAGGCGGCAGCAGAGGGTTTAGGCCGGCGAGCGGAACCCCGAGCGCATCGATGAAGGGGTGTCTCCTTTCGGCGGTCGACTCACTCCGGCCCAGGCGAGCGGGCTCTTGAGCCGAGTCAGCTGTGGGAGCGGAGCAGGCGGCGCTTGCCACCATCTTTGGCGGTGAGGGGCTGCGGTCGCGCGAGGGTCCGGCACACAGGTACTCCCACCCTCCCTCCCTCCCTCCTTCCGCAAAACTTGGGCTTCTCCGGCCGGGCTGGGCATGGCAGGAGCGCGAGAGGGGAGCCCCGAAGAGGCGGGTGGGAACGGCTTCGACGGGGACGCTGGCGCCTCTCCCAGCAGCTCCCTGTCAAAGCGCCCCACCAGCTAGCCAGGACCCCGTTTCTCCCTTTTCCCGGTGGGCAGAAGGGAAGCAGACCCGTCCTGAGCTGTGCCCAAGTGCACTTTTATTTCTCCCTTTAAGTAGCGTTGCAAAAGGGGGCTGCACACGCACACCCGGTCCTCTGCGTGTGTGGTCGGGGGCGAGGGCAATCTGCTGCTGTCCCGCCGCACCCACTCACTTCCAGGGGGTCAGGGAGCAACCGGGGTTGGCGTGTGTGTGAGTGTGTGTGTGTGTGTGTGTGTGTGTGTTTAAAAATCCTCCTGCTGTACTTCCTTCTTGGCCGCGGAGCCTGCGTGGGCGGGAGGAGCGACGCTATTTCTCCCCCGGCTCAGCTTCCCGACCACCACCCTCCTCTCCTCTCTGTCGGTGGGTTAAATGCCCTCTCCTTTCTCTGAAGTGAAAAATCCTGCTTTCCCCTGTCCCAATTTCTCTCTCTCTTTTCATCTAGTGAAGGAAGAGGTAGGATCCCCCACCCCACCCCCAGCTCTTTCCTCTCCTTCCCTGTAGTGAAATCTGTGGAATTCCCTGCCACTGGACTGCCTCTAGTTTTAAGGTAAAGGTAAAGGTACCCCTGCCCGTACGGGCCAGTCTTGACAGACTCTGGGGTTGTGCGCCCATCTCACTTAAGAGGCCAGGGGCCAGCGCTGTCCGGAGACACTTCCGGGTCACGTGGCCAGCGTGACAAAGCTGCATCTGGTGAGCCAGAGCCGCACACGGAAACGCCGTTTACCTTCCCGCTGGTAAGCGGTCCCTATTTATCTACTTGCACCCGGAGGTGCTTTCGAACTGCTAGGTTGGGATGCAGGTGGCGCTGTGGGTTAAAGCCTCAGCGCCTAGGGCTTGCCGATCGAAAGGTCGGCGGTTCGAATCCCTGCGGCGGGGTGCGCTCCCGCTGCTCGGTCCCAGCACCTGCCAACCTGCCTCTAGTTTTAGGTGTTTTGAAAATGAGGTTACACAGGTCGGCTAAGGACTGACCTGTCGCGGACTGTTGGTCATTGTGGCTTCTACTTGGACACATTCCCAAGTTCAGAGATAATATGCTTCTGAATGACACAGCACCTGGGAAGCACCACCACCCAAGTATTGCCTTCCTGTCTTGTTTGTCAGCTTTTCCCAAAGGTTGGCTAGTGGGCAGGAACAGGGTGCTGGGCTAGTCTGGCCTTCTGGCTGAACCAGCAGGGCTGTTCTTGTGTTGTGCTGTCCCCCCCCCTAATTTTTGTTTGGGGAGGAGTTGTATGTAGCACATGTGGTAGAGCATCTGCTTTGCAGGTTCATTCTCCCCCCCCCCCCGGTTCCAGGTAGGGCTGGGAAAGAACCCCCCCTCTGAAATTCTGTAGCACCACTTTCAGGTGTGAGACAACTTCCAAATTTATTTAGAGGCAGGGGTCTGTTTTTTATGCCTCTGTAACTCAGTAAATCTACTTCAAAACCTACAGTGGCACAGTACCAAAATGCCCCAAAATTATTATCATTGTTTTGTGACGTTTTGTTTGGTCCTAGTAAAAGTATTGCCCAACTTTGGATTCTGCAGTTGTTTGTCTTATGGGCCGGCATGGCTATATTTGTTACTCAGTAAATGCATATATTATCATATAACTTGGCAGTGCTGTGTCAGCAATAAGAAGAACCTGGCTTAACTTGCACAGAATATGTATGCCAATATATAGACACCCAGATGGAATATATGAACGTAAGCAACTATCTTATAGTAGAATGGACCACAGTTGGGCTTTCCTCCTTCATGTGTGAAGGTCTGAAATGGATCTGGTGCAAGCAGATGTTGAGGGTGAATCTTAATATGTATGCCTCTGTCCCTCTCCTAATTTAAGCTCATTTACCGGTACTTTCTTGTGAATGTGTAAATAGGGCTATAATGGAATATGGGATGTACATGACTCCTTGTTGGAAAGAAGCTGCACATTATCCTGTGTGCTGAATCAGGTGTATGGTTTCAGGAGGTGGTTTTTGTATAATATTTTTATGCATATAGGTGCTTTATATCTTAAAAGTATAAACAGTTGTTGAATATCAACATTGACTTGCAGCTGTCTGTTTCCTTGGCAGGCATCAGCTTTTCTTTATTGGAGTAACACGTTTTATTTGTTATTGATGGATCTGAAGTACATGTGATTTAGGCAAACACAGGGGCAAAGTTTATTTCAGTACAGCATTTGGAAGTGGCTCTTAGTGGCAGTGTCCTAGTTAGTAAACATTTCCAATCTGAAAAAAATTACCATCAAACTCTAGTAATTTTGATACTGAATTAAACAAAATTTAGAATTCCTCTCTAGTTCAAAGTGTATATGGTATTATTTCCCATTCAAAGAAAACTGGATGTTTATTTATGGATGAGCCATTTCCTAACATGCTACCATACTCAGTATCCAGAGCTGAATATGGGGCTATGCAGATATAGGAGGCTTGATTCCTTACTGGCTAGAGTGTCCAGAAGAGCAAAACAAGTTTAGTCCCCACCACAATGGTAGCCAATTGTTTGTTTTCCTTTTTGTTATGCTCTCACTCATAGCTCTGGGAAAAATATGCTGTTGCAGTAGAACAGTATGACCATAGTTGCAGAACCTGCTCACACTTAGCATCTAAGTCACTGCCATTAGCGACACTACTGGGATCTTGAACATCTTTAACCTTCTAAAAGTAGATGCAGGGTTGCAAGAGATGAGAGCAATGGGTTCCTTAGCTCCTTCACTTAATAAGCAAGCAAAGCAATAAAAGTAATACCCAAGTGCCACGTTGATGAGGAAGAAAAGTGAACCTTCTAGTTTGACAGAGGTTCCTTTCCTTCTACTTGGGGTTTGGGGGTTATATTTGGTTTGAAGAAACCGGTAGATGGGCATGTGCCACCTGAAGCATTGGCTTGAATGCTAGATTGGAAGGTGGGCAGTGAGATCGGCAAGAACTCTTTTTTTGCAGGTCAAACTTGGCATGCCTTTTTCCTAGTAGTGATTCATGATCATGTGTGTATGCAAATGTGTGGTGATTTAAGATACATAAAGAATGGATTTTATTTAACCACAAAGTAGGTATCATAATTGTAAAAGCATGGTTGTGTAATGGTTAAAAAAGAGAGACTAAAATGTGATTGACGTTAATTTGAATGCTGAGAACTTCAGAACTAATGCCAAGTCTTCAGAACTAATGCCAAGTCTTCAGAACTAATGCCAAGTCTTCTTACTTATTTAGACATTTGACAACTAGTTATACCAGTAGTGTTACAGAGAACACTTTGATGCCACGACAGTAACATATCCAGGTAAGAATGAAACAATAGAGATTTACAAAATCAGTTCATATTGTCTGAGCACGTTACATTTTTAATATTCAGCACACCACTTTCTTTAATGTAATTTGGGCAGATATAGCATGGTTTGAGTACTGAAGCTTGAGGCTTTGGGAAAGAGAACAATTCCTTTTAAATCGTTATAATAACATTTCAATGTTGCTGCTATGAAACCCTCCATCTGTATCTCTCTTAATTAGAAAGATAGTCAGTTTATAGATGCAGTTTACACTGCCAGTTTACAAGTCAGACACTCAGAATTGGTGATGAAAAATATCCCTACTGGCTGAACACTTAGACTGCAATCCTCTACTTGCTTTCCGGGCAGTAGGCACCACTGAACTCAGTTCCGAGTAGACAGTATAGAATTATGCTGTTAGGTTAATATAATATGAAATATTTGAAAGATATTTCAAATTCATATATTTGCATAGAATGAATTTATTTACCTTGGTCCTTAAAAGACAAAATAGTGCCTTCTTTATTGTCGATCTGTCAGTGGACTATAGGTGGAACCAGTAAATCCTTATGGACCAATATGTAGTTAACTACCTCGTCATTTTTCAGTAGCAATGGTTTCTTTAAGTCTTGCAAGTATAGAAGGCTGCAGAATTGTTCAACCAGTTGCTATGGTGGTGCCGTGATTGTGTACATTATCCCTTTGTGAGGTCACCAAGGCATCATGAACAAGGATTACTGGCAAAAATGAGTCAGCTTTTCAAGGTTGTTGACCAACTTTATCAATATTTCATGTTTCATTAAATTAAGAATAGATGTTAAGATATTGATTCAAATTTGTTGAAAGTGAATGTACAGAATGGAGTTAAAAACCTATGCATTTAGATGTGCTCAGACATGTTACCAGAATGTTTTTATGAGTGTTAATTTACAAAAATTGGCATGATTCATAACAAATGGTTACTAATTTGCTGTGTTTTATTATTATTTTCCTTTATAAATGGTAAATATGAATTTCTTTGAACAGAGTTTTATTATAACGCAATGAACCTATTAGTGCAGCAAAAGGAAAGAAAGATATGGAAATAAAGTCGCATGTCATAGGACTCTGGTTGAAGTCATTTTTTATTTCAGCGGTGAGCAAAAGATACTTGCAAGCTCAAGTGTGTTCAGTATTCTGCCATACAGTACATACTGTGTATTAATACATCCTGGATAATCTAATCCTGTAATGAAAGGGGTGAAACATTTAACAGGTCAACATCTTATAAAGCATTACTAAGCAGCACAGTTGCTAAGGATTGGTTTTTCTTTTGGTTTTTTTCCAGAAACATCACAAACCCATAGATAAAAAAATATGATCCTTGAGATATGTCTGTCAGTTCAAGAGGTGAGAAATATATTATCATGCCATGACTGTTTTTAAGAATGTGTTTTCACCATGCAATAGCTGTCTATATTAAAAAAGGAAAAACGTGCATTAAAACCTGTGGCTCCCACACCTCCAAAATGATGAGACCTGAAACTCAGTTTTATAGTTTCCTTTAGTCCTTTGATTCAGTTTTTATATAGGTACATTACTACACTACGCTATGTTTCACACATGGTATATTTTATTCATTATTGGAAGATTATTTTGAGGTTCTCCTATGTTGTGGTTATATTTATCTCATAATTTTTTTTAAAAAAAGCTGTGTCTATCTTGGCAAACATCTGTAAAAATCTTTAAAGTATTATTTCTGATAGCACTCTGTCTTGCTGTCTCTGTCCAGCATGGTTTGTGGGCTTGACATGTTGCACTCTGATGTCATTGTTGTTAAAAGGCTTCTGCTCTCCATTTCTGCCTGAACCAGGAATTTACAGTCCATCTATGCTTCATTTCTGCTGCCCTTTACTGAGCTGCGGCTGCTGTATTATGATTGAGGTTATTTGTGTTGGGTATGCTTTGTTTTGTTTTGACTTTCATGCTTGTTTTACACAGAGCCAGCCTTCTACACACACTGCTGACTTTCTTAAGTGAAGGATGTGGGGAATACTTTGATTGTGGAACAGGTGTGTGCATAAGCTCAAATGGCAAACATAAAGCCTGGTGGCAAAGTTAGGAAAGCGTAGTCTCTTTATAGCCCTTGACACCCTTTATTTCTCTGTTTTTTTCAGGAGGCAGCCTTCACCTTAACATGATGCCATGAAACTTGTCAGAGTCCAGCTATTATTTTAACTTTAAAAGGTTACTGAGCAGGTATGGAAATTGTCCCGTGTATAGCTGGTGATACTTAGCATCCTTATCCAAACACATTGTTATCAATGCAGTCAAACCTTGTTTTGTGGACAAGATCCGTTCCGGAGACCTGTCCACAAGCCGAAAATGACGCACGTCGAAGTGCCGCATCTGCGCATGTGCAAGCGGCAAACCCGGAAGTAGCCCGTTCCGGTACTTCTGGGTTTGCCATGGAAGTTTGCTGAGGCGGACGCAGAACGAGGTTTGACTGTATAATAAAGCAAACACGGATTAATTCAATTTCTTCTGTCAAACAAAACCCAAGATAGTTGTGACACAAACATAGGTGGAGGTTGTTTTTTTGAGGGGGCTAGGAATTACAACTAGCAGATTTATTATTTAAATGTCAGCTAGTTGACAAATCCCACTTTGCGACCTCATTCACATGACACAGTAAGCCAGATTATGGTTTGTAGTCATTTTGTCCCTGCCTGCTCTTTTTTATTCTCTCATTGTTCTGAGCTAGGTCAAGGTATGACTTAGCATGTCCAAACCAGTGATTGTGGTTAAGCTGTTTCCTTGCTAAACAGGAGCTGCAGCCAAGAACAAAGCCAGCCCAGTGTATTGTAACTGTATAGTTTATAAATGTGACTTCAAAAGCCCACTTCCGTCAGTGATTCCATTGTTTTGCTATTGGCTGTAATCCTAGTATACTTACAAGGGCACAAGTAGCCCTCTCTTTTTCTGCTAAAGAAACACCTGCTCCCATTTTTACCTGCCTGTGTCTTTCTCCCAAGTGCCCCACACCATCAAAAGTGAAAACTGAAATCAGCTGATAGGGAGTGGTGCCTGAATCTTTCCTTTTTATTGTGTTTTTTTAAAAACACTCTGGGACCAGGGCCCAACACCAGTAGCAAAACAACATTCCCATGGATTGACCACGTTTTTAACAGAAACATTAGCTGAAAGAGTAATAGGCCAGTTGTAATAAACTGCTTCCTGTTTCATTCCTGTGGATTGGTTATTAGTTGACATTTTAGGTGTCTTATTATTTGAGTTTGTGTCCCATCCAGATCTGGCGCACAAAGCTATCTATTTAAAAACTATCTATTTATTTATTTGTTGCTGCCATAGATTACAAATGGTGTGGATTTTTATCATGAACCGGATGAACCCACAGAGCAGTTCTCCCAGTCAGCGTAGGCGCATGGCTCTTGGAATTGTCATTCTTCTCCTGGTTGATGTGATATGGGTTGCTTCTTCTGAACTCACTTCGGTAAGTGTGTCTTGGGGCTCATCCATCCCTCTTTACCTTTGCTCTGCATTTCTAGGCACAGCTCCAGGCTGTTTTACTTGTGAAAACCTGCTCTTTACTGCTGAATCAGAGCAAACAGCAATCTGTGGAAAACTCAAATTGCTGTTTGCTCCGATTCAGTGGTAAAGATCTGCTATTCCTGGGGAAAGTGGCAGGACAAAAAGATAAAACTTTCGGACACGAACCGGGAAAGCGCAGGCTTGTGGCTAGAAAGCGCGGGGCAAAAGATAAGTGTGGACAAGCCCTTTGTGATGTCAGAGTGTATTCACCTTAATGTAGTAGCACAGCATGCTCAAGGGAGAGCAATTAACACTCACTCCATTAACTTTGTACAGTGATCTTAGTACTTGCTGCTAGAAGCAGGTTGACTGGTTCTTGGTGAGCAGCTTTTCATACCTGACTAGCTACATTTCTGGTCCTGCCTGAAGCCTTTCCCAGCATTTATGCTGTCACGAATTATAATTAAATTCAATTAATCTTGCCAGTTCTGTTTCATAATTCCAAATCCCCTAGAATTATGACTTTTAAACAGCAAACACTTAACAAAACACAGTCTTCCATAGATATGCTGGGGCCCCAATTTTTCGTGCAGGAATTCCTAAACTGGGAGAAGAATTGTAGCTTTCAGGGATTCCTATAATAATATGAAGTTGAATGAAAATGTTTGAATAGGTGACAGTGTAGAGATGAAGAAATTCATAGATCCTTTTGATTGGATATAGAAATCACTGCCTTAGGGTAGCAGTTCTCTCTATATGCTAAATCTCTGAAGGTGGGCTTAGCAAAGTTTATGGGATCATTCTTAGGATGTCTATATCCGTTACAATAAAGTGAAAATCGATTCTCCTCTAGCAGACTAGGGCAGCATACATGGGATTATCTCATTTTTACTTCACACCCACCTTACGATATAGTTTAGGTTGAGAGAGAAGTGAGAGGCTCAGGGTCCCCCACTGAGCTGTGTATGGTAGTTTAAGCCCAGAATTGTCTAAGTCAGAGAGTCAATTTCCTAAAACCAGGGTGGGCAGCCTGTGACTCAGGGGCCATGTTTGCTTCCTGTCTTCATTTTATGTAGCCCGCTACAGGTCAATTTTTTTCCCCATCAGAGTTCCTTCCTTCATGCTTTGTTGGATCCTTATTTTCACTGGCTTTTAAAAATGGTTGGTTTCTGTGTCTATGTAGTTTCAGAACAATTGGAAGGGATGTTAATCATTTGATGAAAATAAAACTGGTGTGTTTTCTTTGCTTTGCTTCCCTCCCTGATCGTGTGGTTTGAAGAGCGCATCGGCAGGCTTCTCTCCCTTTTCTCTGCAGCCTGATGGAATGGCTGCCCGTAGGTGAAAAATGATTTTAGTTTCATCAGCCGCTGACAGCAGAACACATTGGTAGGGTTGTGCTGAGTCGGAAAGGAGTTACTTTCAATTCCCACGTATATAGGAGGAAACCTACATATGTAATTAAAACCCCATCAATCCTGTGAGGTTTACTTCTGAATAGACCAGTATAAATTTGTTATCTTCATCAGCTGCAGAGTGGAGGAAAGAGGCGATTCCATCACACCTACTGAGCAAATAGCTGCCTTTTAGCCTACTTAGCTGTTCATTAGGCTACCTGAACTGTTTCCATCCTCATTTTGGTGCCTCCCATATCCCCTTTGCGTCCTGACTTTCAAATTGTAAGCCTAAGGGTAGGAGCGTGTTTTACTGCTGATTTTCTTAAGTTACTTTGGGAGCATTTTGAGCTGTGATGGAGTGTGTTTGTAAATATTTTAAATATTTTTTTTAGCCAGAGTAGTTGACCTCCAAGCAGCTTGTGAGTTCCTCCTGTTTTCAAAGGACTGTGGTCTTCCCTCCCTAGGTGTGGGGAACAAGTACAAACGTTTTGTAGCTTATCTGTATTTCAGATTTTGGGAGCAGGATAGTATTGCAAAGTCTGTTGCTCATTTAGCTTCTGATGTAGTCAGGTAGGTTGCAAGCTGCCATTCCTGCGCAGCACAACTCAATCCTCTTATCATGTCCCTCTGTACTTCCTCCCTTCCCAGGAGTTGATGCTCTTGACATCAGCTGCCCTGCAGAAGGTTCCACCTCAGCTTTTTAGACTATTTCTGCTTTCTATCTAACATAGGTAGCCATTGGAATGCCATCTTCTCAGGTCTGTCCTTGAATCTAACCCACAGCAGGTAAAAGTTGCAGGGGGCCAGAAGCCTCATACCAGAACACCATACTGCCATGTGCTAGAACAGTTTCCAACCCCAATTGTTAGCTCTCTTGGCTGGTGGTGTAGTGGGCAATCCTGAGATACACCCCCAGGAACACTGCATCTCTTCTCTTCCTTTTCCAGGATATGTAGCTTTTTCTTGCTTGAACTACACCTCTGCTCTTTTTATGTCCGTCCACTGCAGGGGGCTAACTGGTGGACCTCCAGATGTTGTTGGACTCCAATCATCCACAGCCAGCATGGCTAATGTTCATGGTGGATGGGAACTAGTCCAGCAACATCCAGAGGACCATATGGTAGCCCTCCCAGGGTCTGTGACGGTCAAGAAATTTGAAATAGTACCAAAGAGTTGATCAGTAAGACTATTCTGGTCATATGACATGCCTTTCATTTAACCATCTTTCTTTCCTTCCCTTTGCAGTATGTTTTCACTGTGTACAATAAGCCGTTCTTCAGTACATTTGCAAAAACATCCATGTTTGTTCTTTACCTCTTGGGATTTATTGTTTGGAAACCTTGGAGGCAGCAGTGCACACGTGGCCTTCGCGGCAAACATGCGGCTTTTGTAAGTGTCTATTTTTCCATTTAATAATTTTGCCATCACGTTGGCTTCTGTAAATTACACAAAATCAAAGCTTATGTTGGAGAGGGAATCCTGCATAAACTAGCATAAGCTAAACCCCCAGATGTTCAGTGAGCAAAATAATGCTTTCATTAGTCTAACATTTCAAAGTGAATCATTGCATAAACAGAAGCAGTAATTGCATCAGTAATGCTTCCTAGTGGAACTGAAATGGAATAAATGATATAAAATTTAAGATGTGCCTAGAATCAGTGGCTTATATTTTTTGCTATGTTCTGCCAGTTTTGAAATGTTTTTATTAACCTATTTAAAACAATGTCAGTAAATGTTTTGGGGTTTTTTTGAGATTTATTTCTCTTGAACTGGTCTACAAAGATTCAGCAGAGTTTTCTCTTTTGATAAAAGACAGTGGCAGTGGTGGTGGTGAATGAATTCTTTATAACACCCATTTTTCATACTTTCCAGATTGTATTTAAAAAGCTGGGAATTGGTTAGCTAATCCATGTTTCTCAACAAGACATAGCTAATTCATCACCCTTAGACTCTACTAGTGAGCTGGAAGCATTTCTACCTTGGCTGAAGAGTGCTTTCTTGATGAACAGAGAACAACACAGCACATGAATGTGGAAACCCATACTAATAACACTGCAAATCCTTTGATCTCTGATGGAATAGTTGGGATCCCACACATTGACTGGGTTTGCACAACACACAGTAACCCAAACTATGGCTTATCATGACCACACAAGCATGCCAGCTTCCAGAGCAGAGATTATGCCCTCCTCCCTGTTCCCTTTTACTGCCACTCTGAGCTAATGGTTTGATATAGCATGTTGTCCAAAGCAGGACTCGTTCTTAAGCTCTCTGCTAACCATAAGCTTTTGAAGATGGGGAAGGTTTTGAAGATGGGGAAATCACCTTCCTCCTCTGGTCTGTTTTTAACATTTTGGATTGGACAGGAAAGCTGGAAGCACAGGAAAATGATAGATGCTGTGTTGTTTTCCTATTCCTCTCCACTTTGAGGCCTGATGGACAGAATAGTAAAGGGTACAGTGTGAAAGTTTTAGGTAAACAAGGACTTCAAAAGCCCTCTTCCTCAGTTCTGGCTTGTGGTTCCCAAATATTACTTATAAGGTCTGAGATTGCAGAGTGATCTTGTGAAAGTTTGACTACTTATAGTTAGCTCTTAAGTTGTTTGAAGAGGAACTGTTCAAACAGGAAACTTTAATGTTTTATAAAACTAGTTATTTTGTATAGTTGCTGGACTAAAGTTAATTCAGGCTGCCAACTAATTCCTGGATAATCAAATGAATTTTTTTTTATTTGTTTTCGACTGACCATAAGTTTGGCTGGTATTAAGCGTATTCCAGAAAATAGGCTATCTGGGGAAATCATACAGCTGGTGGTTGGCAGTCCGTTTAATCAAGAGAACCCTATCACACTGGTTTTGTAGAACTAATGTGTTTCTCTGGCCCTTTCTTGGAATAGGCTTCATGCCAGAATAGACTTGGCTTTGAAGCTGCAGCAGCTTGCAACTAGCCTAGCAGCAAGCCAAGGGGCAAGAATGGAGATAGATCTGTTTTTTCTTCACCAGTGGGCTAGTCTTCCTGAGTTCCATCTCACCTGAAGTTATTGACGACAGTGTCATCAGTGTGAGCTCCCGTTGCTCTGTCCCAGCTCCTGCCAAACCTAGCAGTTCAAAAGCACGCCAGTGCAAGTAGATAAATAGGTACTGCTGCGGCGGGAAGGTAAACAACATTTCCATGAGCTCTGGCTTCCATCACGGTGTCCCGTTGCACCAGAAGTAGTTTAGTCATGCTGGCCACCTGACCCGGAAAGCTGTCTGTGGACAAACGCCGGCTTCCTCAGCCTGAAAGCAGGATGAGCGCCACAACCCCATAGTCTCCTTTGACTGGACTTAACCGTCCAGGGGTCCTTCACCTTTCTTTTTTTTAACTTCAGTGTGGAATGTGTTGTTTTTACTCTACACATTCATTGTAATGTCTCAGCTGAATTTTAAATGTTTAGTTTGCAGATGCTGAAGGCTATTTTGCAGCCTGTACAACTGACAATACTGTAAATAGTTCTTTGGTAAGTTCTCTCTCATTTAAGTGATTGTAATGTTCTGTGCGGCAACAGTAGCAGACAGCAGGGTGGGACAGTGGGGCTCTTACCTGACCTCTCTGTAGATCCATTTGCACAACACCAACCTCCCCACTGTCTTGTCCCTCCCACTCTCCTTCCCAGGAAGCAGCCGTGACCTACCTCCCAGGAGGTCAGATAGGTCCTGCTGCCCCTCCCTACCATCTACTACTGTGTGGTAATAGCTATTCATGTCTTGTCTGTTTTTAATTAGTGCTGAAAATAAACACAGAGCTCTGAATAATGCCATTTTAAATAGGAACCAGATTAGGGAAAGTAAACATATATGGCATGTGAGCAAAAATGAATCTTATTTACTAGGGAATGTTATGCTTGGCCCATGGAATTATTAAATACATGTGGTTCAAGCACTTCAGTCACTCAGTTATAGTTAAACATTGTTTGCTTAAAATGCCATCATGTAATGCAAGATAAAGATATACACACACAGCCTTATTTTTTCAATATGAAGAATCTGCGGCAGGTATAAAAAGCAGTGAAGTGCCCAGGTGGAAGATTTCTATGGCCATGTTGCATTATCTTAATTTGTCTACAACTGTAGCCTATATTGTATAGGCACTCTCTCATAAAGTTGTGGCTGAATATCCAAAACAGTAGAATCTATAAGGCCATCTTCAAAACACGTAGTTAAGCATATTATCTGTCCTTCCCTGGAAACTCATTAGCGACAATCAATAAGGAGCAGAAAAAGGCAAAGTTGAAATACTTGCGCCGGGCAGACATCCGCAGCGTGGTGAGCCCTGCGGGAGTTCCTGCGGGGCTCCCCACGCTGCGGATAGCAGCCTGCCGCCCGGCGCGCGGGATGCCCTGAAGCAGAGCACCCCGCGCGCCAGGCAGACATCAGCCAGCCCCACAAGCTCGGGGGACAGCGGGGAGGCGCAGCACCTTCATCCCGCTGTTCCCCGACCTGGTTTTGGGGGGGAAATAAAGGGGAAAAATTTCCCCCCCCCCAAAAAAAATTAGGTGTGTCCTATGGGACGAAAAATACGGTACCTAAAAAAACAAACCACCAATTAGAGTTAAAGTCATTAATCCATCAATCCAAGGGAATGTAGTACTCTGCTACTGGAAATATCAGAACAAGTATTTGAATTCTCCCACATATTTCATTTAAAGAAGGAGGGATACACAATAGGATGTTTTATTTACCTTAAATGGTGAAATGCAGCTCATTTTCTTATCATATGTTCCTTCTTGCTCTTTTTGGTTAACAGTTTTATCGCAAGTTAGCAACTTGTGCACATTTACCTTGCAGTTGGTCCAGCTGTTTTGTACATTGTTTTGTATTTGTATATTGTAGTATACATTAAATCAGTTTATGTCCGCATGTACTCAGTAAACATACATAGGATTGCACTGTTAGTAAATTTTATTTTTGGGGGGGTTTTTTGTTATTATTTGGGTGTGTGTTTTTTATAACTTATGATAACTTGGAACTCATTATGTTGCATTTCAGAGTGAACCATTATACGTTCCTGTAAAGTTTCATGACTTGCCAAGTGAAAAATGTAGCAACACTAACAGTGACACTGAAAAAAGTAAGTAAATGCTTCAAAATGTCAAAATATAGTTTTCTGTATCAACTTATAAATATTTATGTCATGTTGAAAGTATGAAAGCAATGTTTCCTGTGTTACCTAAAAACCTGTGTGCCCACATGGCCTGAAGTACAGTATTTTCTAAATATGGTAACAGGTAAAGATGCTCAGTAGTAAAATAGAGATAATCTGTTAAGATGCTTTTTTACTTTTAATTTTTTAAAATATCGGAGAATTGACAATTACATCAATTTTTGGACTTCATGCAGAAGGCAAATGCTAAAATTAACAATTGACAAACACTGCATTGGAGAAGGGAGCATATCCCAAGTTTATTTTTTGTGTGTGTGATTTCACAAATTCAGTGGAATTTTCAAAATTCAGTGGAATTTTGAAAAAATATAGCACATTATAATTTTGGGAAACTGAAACTTAGCAAATACAGCTTGCTATTTTTGCATGTTAGCACAAATTGGCTGCATGTTATGGTAAGCCATAGTTAATAGCTTTTCATAAACCCACAGAAGGATTCCACTTCACTTCTCCCCTCTGGCTAATGGCAGAAACATACCACAATCCCCGATTTAGCGCTATGTCTGAACTGGTGGTTGTGGTTTGTTTCACTCAAATCAAAGTTTGCTCTTGGTTAACATCCATAGCTTGCTTAAGCAAAACAAATCCCCCACTTGGACATCACACAATGATTGGCCATCATGTGCAAGGTGGGCCTCTTTCTCTTTGTTGCACAATTTGATCTTGTATTTATTACAAGGTGGCCAAACCATTGTAATGTGAACATCCTACGACATGACAGGTTTAGCCAATTGCTGCCAGAGGCATTACTGCAGCCTCAAAATACAATAGTGTGTTCTAATATAGATTCTATATGTGCCCCCTAGTGTATGTATTGCAATGTGGATTTAGTCCTGAGATTATGTTGGTTCCTTTTACATGCATTGATCTGTATGTGATGAATGAAAGTTGAACAACACAGTTCAGTTGAAGCCTGGGAAATCATCTTTGCTGTAGATCAGTTTCTCTAAGAAACAAGTACATGGGCCTAGAAATAGACTAACAGGATTTTGTAACCAATGGCTGTTCTAAGCCTTTGGTTGGTTTTACCACAAGATGGTGTACTAGCCATACTTAAACTAGCTTAAAGACAAAGTTGTAATATTAAATACTTAACTTTGCCCTTCTTCTGAGAACATGTTTATGGAAGGCATCTTCCATAAAAGAGAAGTAGCTGCACCCAAAGTGAGGAAGCCTGGCCCGTTCCTTAAATACAGTGAATATGTTTAATGGCGATAGAAACTCTTAAGGCCACAATTTTCAATTACCGTATTTTTCGCTCTATAAGACGCACCAGACCACAAGACACAACTAGTTTTTGGAGGAGGAAAACAAGAAAAAAAATATTCTGAATCTCAGAGGCCAGAACAACAAGAGGAATCTCTGCGCAGTGAAAGCAGCAATCCCTCTTGCTGTTCTGGCTTAGCAATCCCTCTTGCTGTTCTGGAATAGCTGTGCAGCCTGCATTCGCTCCATAAGACGCACACACATTTCCCCTTACTTTTTAGGAGGGAAAAAGTGAGTCTTATAGAGCAAAAAATACGGTACATCTCTTCTTTTGCGCCAAATGGATAGTCCATGTTCCTGACACACACAAACCATTTTGCTCTCATAAAACTAACTGTGCAAGTAGTTAAACATGGGTTCATACTCTGAATTGCAATTTGGGAGTCTTGGCCTTATCTTGAGGATTATTATTTTTGTTCCAGTCTGCTACGTATAATAATGACCTGCACCACTCTTTTCCCCCCTAAAGCTCCCAAAAAGCCTCGTGTAAGGTTCAGTAATATTATGGAGATTCGACAACTCCCATCAAGCCATGCATTGGAAGCAAAGCTGTCTCGTATGTCTTATCCAACAGTTAAGGAACAGGATTCAATATTAAAAGCTGTAGGGAAGCTTACCGCATCTCAAGTAGCCAAAATCAGCTTTTTCTTTTGCTTTGTGGTATGTCACCTATTCTTTATTAAGTATTGTTTCTAAATATATATTATTGGGAAGTTGGTTATTTTGTATTCTTTTTGCCCTATTATTTATATTTTTCTTTTTGAAGGCTTGACTAAAAATAGAATGGATCATTTTGGGTGTTGAGCCAGTCATTATATTTTGTTCATGCCATTTAGAGAAAGGGATGATCTTTGGGGGCTGTCTGCTCATTAATTAATTGCTTATAACTGATTGACTTTAATTGTGGTTGTTTACAAAAGACTTCACCACAGGTGACTTATTGCAGGGGAGAGAGTTTACAATTTAATAAGCAGAAGTTGTCATTCATCATTAAAAGTAAAGGCTATCTTTAACGTTTTCATTCTCTGTTGCAATAATTCACCCGAATGAAAAGAGCTTCAAAAAATGTGATTTTCACTTTCAGTTCCATTTACCAACACTGATTAAAATTGGCCACCACCAATCTGGCAGATTAAAGTTCCAGCTATAATAATTTATCTCTAGCCACATTTTGAAATAAAATAAAAATCTACTGCATCTTACATTCTAGATGATGGTTTTGAATTTAAAGATAAAAGAGACATTGAAGTATTTTCCATTTCACCACTAGCACAGCAGTGTTAAAAATTATTAGCATTATAGATAGGTGGGACAGACTCCTGTGACCTTTTGGATCTAAAGCAGTGTTGCATTTAGTTTCGAAGTGTATTAGACATTTATATGTACATTTAGTTGATTTTAGTATTTATATATATTATTTAGAATTAGGATGTATATTTGCAGACTTGATTTGTTGTTACTTAACTTATTTCATATGACTGTATCTGGTAAAGTTGGGAAATATGTCTAGCAGTTTCCAAAGAGGAACTTGAGAGCCATGGGACAATCATTTCTTTCATTGTTTTCAACAAATAGCATGTGATGTGATATGTATGCAATGTTTCTTTTGAACTACGGAGAAATATAGTGGCCCTAATCCTGATAAAGTTAGTAGCCTTTAATTTAATCATGGCTTAATTTGTCCCATGAGACTTAAGTCCAATTGAAACGAATGAACTTTGAGCATAATTTTCTCTTTCAGGTTTGGAACTAATATGTTGGTATTTTGATAGTTCCAAGCATTTTATATGTCCATTATGTTCAAGGTGTTTTCAAAGCAACAACTAAGTGTCTGAAAGTATGTGAACCATCATTGTTACTTCTAGAATGTTTATCTACTTTTCTTAGCAGCTGCAAACCATTACGACAAAATTCAACATCGTATGAGCAGTTCTTCGCTTGTGCAACAGAGCTTCCTCTCCTCCACCCACGCCCTCCATCTGCTCCAGAGGATTGGGGATCCTCTGGAGTAGATTTAGGAGGATGGAATGAAATGTGAATTCCCATTGCATGAGCGGAAGTCTGTCCTGCTTGTGCACACACCATTGGATTTCACACTTGGTATATAAAAAACCCGAATTATTTTTTCATCTAACTGCCTAAACCTTTCATTTCCTCTTAATATAAATTGAAGCCCTCCTACCTCCCAAGCATGCTCTCACTATATAGGCAAAGACCTGATTAACCTTTTGGGTTTATTTTTAATGGTTTGTGAGTTTCTTCTAACTTTTTAAAACTAACACATGTCGTTTAATCTCCTAGTGGTTCTTGGCAAACTTCTCTTATCAAGAAGCGCTTTCGGACACCCAAGTGGCCATCGTTAATATTCTGTCTTCAACGTCTGGTAAGAAATGAAACTTATAGAAAAAACTGTTGATACACTTAATTTAGCAACTACAATTCAATAAGTTTGATCCAACTCACTGCATGTTTTAAGAAGGACATTATTCTATATTTTTGGTTGCAAAACTATACCTGATAATTGACTTTTTTTCTTTCTTTCTCCTCCCCCCCCCGAACTTCAAGTGCCTTTTTCTGTTAAAAAACCAACCATGTCCCACGCTCAAATTGTATTTCTACAAGCCCAGATCAAGTAAACAGAATTTCCTCTAGCAATTTATTTCGTGGCCATTCTTTAAAAGATGCCCTGAATGTTTTCTAGAAAGCTGGGATGCACATTTTGATAACAATGAATCATTTTTAAAATGCTGAGTAGGAGGGGATTCTGGTTATGTTCTGAACAGTCCCCCACTCGCTGGCAACTCAGTATTGGCTCAGCATGAAAAGGCAACATGAACAAAGGACCCCGATAACACATAATCTTTATTGTATATGAACCTAATAAGAGCTAAAGGATTAAATACTTATTAGAGAAACCACCTCATGTAGTCATGCAATCTGTATGCTAAATAATTAATTGTGCTAATAGGGAAAGTCTTACTCAATAAAACTTTGAAATAAAGTGGTTTCTTTAAAAAAAATACATTTCAAATAGTTTCAGTTTAACTCATACCATATAAATATTTGCTCTCCTTAGATTATTTTAAAAGCAATGGTGCTATATTTTAAAAATTAAAATGATTTTCTGTTTAATTTGGTAAAAAATATGTGTTATTAATTTAGGGGTTTTTTGTGATATTCAATATTAGCCATAGTATTAGACCTATTGAAATCAATAGACATAACTTAATTAAGTCTGTTGATTTTGTAGAGTCTCCTCTGAGAATAATATTGGTTATTGCCATTGTGTTAGACCCAGGCTACTACTGCTGCGGTCTGAACCATGTCTACTCAGAAGTTAGTTCTGTTTAATTTAGTGGTGTTTACTCCTGGGTATAAGGAGCTAGGGCTGCAGTCCTAACCTCACTTACCTGGAACTAACCCCCATTTAATTTAGTAGGACTTACTTCTGAGTACACATGGTTAATAACATTCATTCATTCATTCATTCATTCATTCATTGAATTTATATACCACCGTATACCCGGAGGTCTCAGGGCGGTTCACAATAAAAATCACAATATATAACATCAAAAATAAAAATAATCCAGTAACATCCCCCGCAAAATAGCCTCCTTTTAAAAAGGTATAGGATGTAAGTTAGTAACAGCTAGATTCCACCAAAATTAACTTTTCTACATTTATTTCAGTGGGGCCTAAGTGAGACTAACTTACTTTGGATCCCAATCAATTTTCTTCAACATGTTTTTCAGTGTGTTTTCATCTGGTAAAGTGGTTACAGTATTTCTTTGTATTGTGTATTCAATGTTTCCCCCCAAAAAATCTTAAATTCTTTTTTTCCACAGGATTATTTACCTTAATCCTAGCTGCAGTGTTTCCAAGTAACAGTGGTGATAGGTTTACCCTTTCAAAATTGTTAGCTGTCATTTTAAGGTAAGAATATAGACTCCTTAATCTCCAATTTTCTTCTCTCCTACAGGCTTGAATTTTCTTACATTCTTCTAGATAGCTGGATTTAGTAGTGCAGGTTTTGTCACTATTTTTAGGTGCAGCAGATCTTGAACAGCTGTAGGGGAAATAAGTTTGCAGAATACCTGCTCAAATGTTGCTCCTGTTCTGAAAGTTGGTCTGCCAATAATTGCTCATAGCCCCATTTTGCAGCATGTAACACAGGATTAGAATTGTCACTGAGTCCTAACCTGAGCTGCTTTGTGTTACTATGGCCAGGTGAACCTTGTTAAATCAGATGACTGTGTGAAATTATCTAATATTAACTTTTCCATAGGGCATTTGGATTGTCTAGTGTACTTAGTTATGAAAATGTTCACATATTAAAATAGCTTATACTTCATCCTAAGGGCTTCTCTACACATTCAGATATATGTGTATACTTTCTATAAATAAGAAATATAAGAAAATTATATTTGTTTTTGATTATCTGAACCATTATGATGCTTTGCTTTTCAAAGCATTGTTAATCCTGGTTTATATAATTCTGAGTGACATAGCAAAGAATGAATACAAAATATTAATATACTTATCTCATAATTATAGATAGGCAATCTTTTTAAGTGATTTCTACACAAAATGTCTTACTAAACTCAGCTCAAACTATAATACTTTATTTCTCAAATAGCATTGGAGGCGTTGTCCTTGTGAATCTGTCTGGGTCTGAGAAATCTGCTGGAAGAGATACAATAGGTACATTTCCCAAAAAATCTAATTATTATTGTTTATTGAAACAGTACAGTACAGTACAGTAGACATTACTGTACATTCTTGAGACAGGAACTACAAGAAAATAGAATGATTTTTTTATCGTAATATCATGTACGGATTGCAGTTGTAGAATCAGTGGTGGCCAAACTTGGCCCTCCAGCTGTTTTGAGACTACAACGCCCATCATCCCTAGCTAACAGGACCAGTGGTCAGGGATGGTTGGAACTGTAGTCCCAAAACAGCTGGAGTGCCAAGTTTGGCCACCACTGCTTTAGATGATATCCACTGTCCTCCAAGGGAATGTCTCTGAATGGAATGGGAATTCTCCTTCTCCCACCTTTAGTCCCTTGCATCCTCTCTATTCTAGATTATTTTGGGGAGCGCTCTAGAACAGATGGTGTGGGGCCACATAGGGAACTGTAGTCAGAAGTAGAGGAAGATCCATTCTGCTCAGGATTAGATTAGGCTGTCACCCTTTTATGTTGTTTTGCAATGCTTTCCCTTTTTGCTTCATATGGTTTGTTTGTTTGAGTATAAATGAAACATCTTAACAGCATGTCAACTTGTAAGAAATTCAGTCCATAGTATAGCGATTAATACTTTTATTTTAACACAAGTTGTGTGGCTTTCTTCTCCCCACCCCCAATCTACAGGGTCCTTGTGGTCTCTTGTGGGAGCTATGCTTTATGCAATCTACATAGTCATGATAAAACGAAAAGTAGACAGAGAAGACAAACTTGATATACCAATGTTTTTTGGTAAGAACAGAACTTGAAACTATACTATTTTCTGTTACCAAGTCTTGCTCACTAGGATCCAGTTTTGTAAAAATGTACAGGCAGCAACCGTTTTAGGCACATCCACTTGATGCGCAACCGCTGATGTGCAGGTCCTTTTGGACCTGGAAGAGGGCAGAATTGTCACTGCCTTTTCCTTTAAGAAACCTTAAGGGCAAATGTAGACAGGATATTGAATTGTGTGAATTTTCATGAAATGCTTATACAGCTCCTCTAGACCAGGTACAGTCTTAGCATGTCTTTTCTGCCCATAGTAGAAAGGATACCCTACCCATAAGTATCTCCTCTTGTTCTAGCACACACTGCTAGTGATGTGCTTTAATCAAACAGTGAGGGTATACCTATTTTAATAAATAAAATATCTAATTCCAGGTTAGAGGACTATCCTAGCAATTCTACTTATTAATTTTTTTTGAAATTAATCCTGTGAATTTCATGTGACGATTATCTACCAAATGAATCCTGTAAAGAGTCTGACATACATATATACTAGAGAAGTAGTGAAGTTCAAGAGAAGTTCACTACTGTAGAGATACGTTTAATTATTTTGGCTTTGTTGCTAACACTTTATTATTCTGGGTTTTTGCAGGTTTTGTTGGTTTGTTTAATTTGCTGCTGCTTTGGCCAGGTTTCTTTTTACTCCATTATACTGGATTTGAGAACTTTGAATTTCCCAGTAAATTAGTCCTTATGTGCATTGTCATCAATGGCCTTGTTGGAACCGTCCTGTCTGAATTTCTCTGGCTGTGGTATGTGCCTAGCTCTGATTCATTGTTTTATATTAATATCAGGTAGCTATTAAGGAGTCAACAAACGAGGCTGCATTTTACCGAAAGAGCTAGGACTGTTTTTTACAGGGCACTGGTTATTGCAAAATACTGTGTTAAAAGTTATCGACACAGATATATTTTGTCATCACCAAGAAGCATTAAATTTCATTAAGTGGAAGAAAGACTATGTATGTAATGCAGCGCTGAAATTCCTGGCTCAATAAGCCATGATAGGCATGAGCTGCATCTACCTGCCTCCCTTCCCCCTTTCACATGAGTTGCAAAGCAAACAAGTATGTAGCTTCCCATGATGTGCAATTTGGGAACTATGGTTAAGGTCTTACAAACAAATCAAGGTTAGGCACTAGCTTTGAACCAGAGTTTAAAGGTGATGTATGAATCCCAGCTTGTTTGCAGCCACTTAGGACTCAGCTTACAAGTCATGCAAGGCTGTGCTTAAGAGCTAAATCCTCTCTTTCTTTCTTACTCATGCAACCAGAGTAGCAAAGGCAGGTGCACTCTGTTAGTGTATATATTAGCTTATTAAGGCAGGGCTCTGCTTGTCCAGAGCAAGTGACCATTGACCCTCAGGCTATTGCCAGAGTTCCCCAACAGCCAGTTGGGAAGCTTCCAGCACAACGCTGTGAAATGTGCACTCTTTCTCTCTTTAAGAAGCCATCTGAGTCTGCAAAAGTACTGTGAATTAAACCAGGTACATGTCAGTGCTGCGGCGGCAGCATATGCAGTTCAGTTCTCATTCTCTGCCCAGTCTCATTGCGAAGAAGTCTCAGTTCTTGGCTGGGAAAAGGTTCTAGGTGGTAGTAATGGGAGAGAAGAGGAGCTTCATGGAGAAATAGTCAGAGGGAAATATGTAGGTGCTCTGTGTTCATGTGCAGCTTTGAATCTTATCTGTTGTATGTAGACATTGTTGTATAATTTTTCTGTGATCATCAACCCTGAGTAGGTATCAAGGGGCTGAATAGTGCAATGGCTTTTTGATTACCTAAAATAGTTTCCTTTGAATCAAATTATAAATGTCCAGTTTGGAGGATCAAGGTCTTGGTATCCATGTTCACTTAGGCTGCAAACCTATACCCATTTTCCTTGTCCTTGGTAGGGCTTGCTTTCAAATAGACACACTTAGAATTACAGTGTTAGTCTCTCACTACTTAATGAATCCCTTGATAATGAAAAGTCAAATGTGTGGACTGTCTATAGTGATTTGGTTTGTATTGAATACAGATGATGCAGGTAAATAGTAGTGAGATGCATTAGTTAATTGATGATGACTCGTAAAGATGTGTGAGTCCTCACTTGATTCTGTAATCATTGAGTGAACTGCAATTGGTAGTCCAGTGAAATACTTTCTTTCCTGTAGGACTAGTGTTGGATTGGAAATACATTATACATATTAACACTACTTGAGTTGGGCCACAGCTGGGAATTATGATATTTATTCATTTTTGAAAAATAGATGATTTCAAAAGTAAAAACCTGGAATTTGTTAGTTAAATTTAAAAACCATGAGACTTGAGGTGTAGGGTATGTGTGAAACTATTGAGCTAGTCTTTCTCTATTTGTCTTCTGATTTTGGTGCAGTTTGTGTTCTCAGTTTTGTCTGCTCAGCTAAGTAAGGTTACAAATATTTATATTTAGAGTTTCTTTGTATTATTATCCATTTTCCAAGTGCTTTGGCTTTCAGAAATGTGTTTAGCAGGCCACAACAGGTCCACAAATTATGCTTATCCATGGTGTATACAACAATGAAACTTGCTTCTACACTTCCCTTGTTTAGTTTTTAAACTCAAGTGTTTTATATTTTAACATTTTCTTAGGGGCTGTTTTCTTACCTCATCACTGATAGGCACACTTGCTCTGAGCCTTACAATACCTCTGTCCATAATAGCCGATATGTGCATGCAAAAGGTAATGTATTTTATTATTTTTATTATTATTAATGACAATTGTAAGAACTGCCCTGGTTAGGACTCTTAGCAATGTCACATGACTAGGGAGAATTAAAATAGCTGTGGTAGGGAGGAATAAGTTGTACTTAATTGCAAGTGACTGCTTTTGCTTCTCCAGCAATATCATTTAATGTTCACTACCTTAAATACAACCTTCTCTTTTTATAAGGTGAAATAAGTGGGTGGCTTTTTTAAAAAATGGAGGGGGGGGGATGTAATGGGCACGTTCCTTGCAAGCTCACTGATCACATAGGGCATAACAGAGGCCTGTTCCTTCCTCCCACCTATCTAGACACATAGAAGTGCCACCAGGGCAATCCAGGACATGAGATGTCTCATTGTCTTCCAAGCTCATATTTCTTGACAGAGCAAGGGCTGCATGAGAATGCGGGAGGCACACATGGGCCACCCATTTTCCAGGTTTCTTGGTGCCTGCGTTTGCAGAGCAGGGAAATGGAGCTCTCTTGTCTCTTTCTCAGCCTCTCTGCACAAGGGCATGGAACCTGCTTGGTCACTGAACCAGTGATTAAGCTTTTGAGTCTTTATATACCTTCTACAAATAAGACGTTTCCTAACTTGCTAGAATTCTGTATTATAGGAATTAGATCCTGATTACGTGGGTAGAAGGGCTGTATAATTTTGTATGGGTTTAGAAGCCTCAAAGGCAGGCATAGGCAAACTCAGCCCTCCAGATGTTTTGGGACTACAACTTCCATCATCCCTAGCTAACAGGACCAGTGGTCAGGGATGATAGGATTTGTAGTTCCAAAACATCTGGAGGGTCGGGTTTGCCTATGCCTGCTCAAAGGTCTTCAAAGGTTTGATTTTTCATAGAAAACCCAAGAATGTTGGTGGTTCTAGTTAAAATAAAAGGAGTTAAAAGTGCATGTCCGCATTGCAACATGTCTCCATCATGGTCAAGCTATCATGTCATTGCAGAGGATTTAGTCATGCTTGCTCTTGTAGTTGCCAATGAAAGCCTTGCTGGAAACATGCTTTGACTTTATCCCTCATTGCTGAACAGAATAAGAAATGGTGCTATAGTAGTTAGGGGTATTTGTCCATGAACAATAAGTTGAGTTAAGTTACCAGCTGTCAGAAATAAGATTACTTTTAGATACAGTTCAGGTTTAATTCTACAGCAGGAAGGATTTTATTGAATCCAGGTAGTAGTTGCTGTTTTTCAAGTAGAGGTGCAGAGATCCTATAGGAACATGGGTATTTTGACAAATGAAAATACTCTATCAGTATGTCAGGGACACAGCAGGAAAACTGTTTAAGTAGATGGCATGAGAAATACCTAAATTACTTGATGAATGAAGCATACGGCAGGTTGTATTTTAGCCTGTCACAGTGGAAGTGTTGTCTCATTTTCATATTCATTTTTAATGCTGGTAGAATTTGCCCTCGTTGTGACACTTTCATTCTAAAGTGAGACATTTCCAATATAGTGTGAGATTAGCATTTGATGCAGCTACTAGTCTCAGCTGCTAACAAAGGCTTTGGATTGATGTCCAAATAACTTGCACAATTCAGACCCACAAATTAAATAATTCATGCTTCTTTCTGCTGTATCCAATGCTGAAATGCTTCTGATCCCTAGTCTACAATGTTTCTTCCTTTGTTTTTTACCTTTCCCCTACCCACTGGCTTTAAGGTCCATGAACTACAAAACAGGTTTTCCCACTTATGGCTCTGTGGAGCTAGGTGGCAGTAGCAAAGTCTTGGCATTGCACGATGTACCTAGCAAGAAGGAAGCAGCAACAAAGAAAGATGGATGCCTGGGTGGAAAATTGGCACAAAACTCTTTCTTCTTCACAGTGGCTGTGTTTGGACGTATTAGTGAAATGCAGTTTATTGTTCCAGGAATGAGCTGCAGTAAGCTTAAGGCTTGCACACTCTTTCTTCTCTGCTCCAGCAAGGAGAGGAGATTGGAACAGGCTAGGAATCTGGCTTGATTCAACAACCATAGTTGAAATTAACTGAAGTTTAACTTTGGTTAATCAAAACTGGAAGCAAAAGCTTCCAATCTTCTCGTGGCTGATTTGAGGGCAGTTCCTGGTCCAGCTGCAGCTCCCCATGACACAACCCAAGCTGTTGAAACGGGACCCATGTGCCTCAGCTGAGACATTTGGAGGGATCTTAACCACTGAGCCTCTTGGGCTTGCCGATCAGAAGGTCAGCAGCTCGAATCCCTGCAATGGGGTGAGCTCTCATTGCTCAGTCCCAGCTCCTGCCAACCTAGCAATTCAAAAGCATGCCAAAGTGCAAGTAGATAAATAGGTACCGCTCTGGCAGGAAGGTAAACAGTGTTTCCATGCACTCTGGTTTTGGTGTTCCACTGCGCCAAAAGCAGTTAGTCATGCTGGCCACATGACCCGGAAAACTGTCTGTGGACAAACGCTGGCTCCCTCGGCCTGTAAAGCGAGATGAGCACCGCAACCCTAGAGTCGTTTGCGACTGGACTTAACTGTCAGGGGTCCTTTACCTTTACTTTTTAGAGGAGAAGGAAGAAAACTAATTGTGTGAAACAGCCTTTCAACCTTTTGGGATGCAACCAATATTTTTTTAAAAAAATTGATGAGTCCAACTTTTAATCAAATATGAGTAAAAATTAGTTGACTGAAACACTTGGGCTTCTGATTTTGTAAACTGAGTAACTCCATTTACTTGCATATAAATAGTGTATGTGATAACATTGGCAGCCATTCCAAATAAAGTGCCAGTATGAGATGGCTACTCCTATTGCTGTGTTTTAAAACCTTACACAGATCTACTCCATCTAGGAAAATGTTTTCCAAGATTTCTCTAATGACCAAATACCTTCTTCCTTTACTCCACTTTTACTATTGGTGGAATAGCAAATTGATATTTTAAAAGCAAAATGCTATCCTTGTTCTAATTTCAGGTCCAATTTTCTTGGTTATTTTTTGCCGGGGCAATCCCTGTATTCTTTTCATTTTTCATTGCAACTCTCTTATGTCACTACAACAACTGGGATCCAGTGATGGTGGGAATTAGAAGAGTTTTTGTATTCATTTGCAGAAAACACCGTATTCAGAGGTGGGATCATTTCTTTACAGCTTTATCTCTTTCCATTCCTACATGGACTTCTTTTGATGCATATCTTTATTATTCCTTTGTTTTGCCACTGTTGATGGGGGTGGGCAGGTGAAAAGGCAGTTAGGGCACCTGCACTTTTAATAGTTTTACAGTACAGAGAATATAAACAGATGTATCTTGCATGAGTTGAAATTCCCCCTTCTACACAGCTATGTAAGGAGCATGAAACTTCATCTACACGACTTTGATTAGTTTGCATGATCTGGTTTCAACTGTCTGAAATATATGTTCTCATTGGACATTGTTCTAAATTCTTAAATTATTACTCTTTTATTACAGCATACTTTTCTCAACAGTATTCTAGTTTGGGAAAACATTGTTCCACTGACAGTCTTTGAATTGCTCATTTTACAGATAATCAAGGCACAAATAATTCTTAACATAAAACTTAGCAAGGACATTGAGGAAAACTATGTATATAAAAAAGTACAAATCATTTATATTTTTTACAAAGTAACCCCTGACAAATAAACAACTATCAAAATGATCTGATAATTAAGCTGTTCTTTTTTTATAAACATACTTTTCCTTAGTACACATTTTAGTTATCAATTTAATTTTAGAGCCAACAAACGTGGAGTGAAGAATGTAAAAGGGTTCTAAACAAAATGCTGTGCATGACAATTTCTCGTCGAAGTCAAGATATTTTCCCTATCAGGACTAGCATTATAGATGTGCCTGTCTGCTTTTCATAATGCTGTGTATAAATACAAATTTCACAATCTGTATCATTTTGTAGAACATCTGACGAAAGTGAGCAATGTGAAAGTCTCATTGCCATGCACAGTGTTTCGCAAGAAGATGGAGAAAATTGCTGTTCTTAGACAACAGGTATGCACAATTATAAAAAAAGTTGTGGGTTACATCTAAGTTATAAAAAAGAAATGTATTACGTTATCAACATGAAACAGTTCCCATCTCCTTACTTTTGGAATGTTAATAATAAGCACAGATGTTATAGAGCCGGTTATGTATGCCAATTGATGACAACAATTGCAGCAGCACAACTTCAGAGAATCTGTGAGCATCAGTTTTAATAGTGGTTTAACTTGTAAAGTTTCTAATGTTACATTGTTTGTTTTATTTAGCATAAAAACATTTATCATTTAATATTTCAAAAAAATTCTTATTAAGTGGTGTGCAGTCTAAAAAGCATACAAAAATCATGAAAACATGAAAACAAAATTATGTATGTGATTTAATAATTTGATAACCATGAGAAAAGACTTAATAATCACAGGTACTTCATAATCGCACTGCCAGATATGCCTGTCCAGGTGTAAGTGCATGAATAATTTAAAATACATTTATTTCCCAATAATCCTTCTGCTTCTTCTTTTATGTACTAAAATGCTGAACAGGCTGCTATGTAGTCAGATCCTTAGGTTTATTTAATCTATAGCAGCATGATTAGTTAATGTAGGTTATAAAGTCCAGTCAAATAAATGCAGAATGTTGTATGTAATAAACTAATAATACTTTCCCCATTTCTTCAATAGTGCAAGATGGAAAAATAACTCAGCGAAGAGACAATCTCCTGGAAAGTCCTTATGGAATCATGTTTCAGTGCCTCTTCTGAATCTTTAATTGTTTCAGTTCTTTTGAAACTTAAAAATACTCTCTCACTTTCTCAGTTCCAATCTTGAATCGGTTTTATTAAAGAGCTACTTTACTACAAGAAATCCCAGTACTTCTAAGAAACCAACCTGCCTTATAGAACTCAGTTGGTGAAATTACTTGATACAATCAATGAAGTGAATGCTGATCTAGTGTTTTTTTGGTTTTTTTAAGCTTTCATATTTTCTTAAGTGCTGGATGACATTTTTACAAATACTTTTCAAATTCTGTAAAAAGTCTGTGTGAATCCTAATTTTGTATAAACTTTCAAATGTAAAAGTAAAATACGGCAGTTACCTGTAATAGGTACTGATTACCCTTGTATGATGCTTAAGCTCTACTTGAATAACAACAAAAGAGCAGAAAATTATTTAATTTATTGAATAACTTCATTATTTCAGAAGCTATTATGGCTACTCAGTACTATATAATATGCCATCTTATCTATATGAAAGACCTTGAAAGAGTTTGGGTGCCTTGTGTTTTAAATATCTGTGTCCTAATTCAAATTTTTGAAGAACTCTTAATGTAAAAGTATAACTTAACATCAGAATCCTTATAAATATGAACTACAAAAACTGATCTAAAGAATCTTCTAAAGAATTCAATTCCTGTTGTTTTAACGAAAGTTGTAAAATGTATCAAACCAAATATAAAAGCTGAAAACAATAGAGTGCTCTGAATTCAATGATGGAGGAGGAAAAAAGTTTCTAAACTTTTGTACACAATTTCTCATTGAAGTCAATATATTTTCCCTATCAGGACTAGCGTTATGGATGTGCCTGTCTGTGACCAAGAAAAAGGAGGTGCTTAATTCCCTCCCTCCCTCCCTCCCTCCCTCCCTCCCTCTTTGTTCCCAAAGCTGCTTTCCCATCTGAGGAGGAAAAAACACAGGATCTTATTTTTAAAAACCAAAAGGATTGATCGTAGAATGCCTGTCACATGTAATTGTGGACTAGAGAATAACACATGTATGTAATTTGGAGCTTGTGATGCAAGGCTTTCCTCTTCAGAGAAAGGTCCCCTGGCTGCATGGAAATAATATGTTGCAGTGGTGCATATTTTTTTAACAAGTTAAACTCATTCTACACTATGTGGAATGGGTTCTGGTTTACAGAGAATTCTAATACATGGGAAGAGTGCATATAAGTTATCAGTCTTCAGTAAGACAAAAGGCAGAGGCCTCAAATGGTGGGGAAAGACTTGGATCTAGAAATTTGGTAGCAGAAATTCTGCTATTGGTGCTGTTCCGTCAACTATTGTGCTAGAGCCAGCTGAAGGCATTGTGTGAACTTGACATGGAAGCTTATCTGGATTTCATTTCTTGCACAAGGATCTCGCACTAAGTCAGGAAAAGGCTATTCAGCTCCTCAAGGAGGACTTCCACTTGCAGAAGGGCACCTCTGGATCCCACCTTGACATTGCAATCCTGTAGACACTTACTTGGAAGTTAGCCCTGTTGACTACAAGGGGAATTGCTTCTGAGTGAACACCTGGAAGATGCACTGCATATATAAACTGATAGTGCTACAACAGTACTGTGCAACCCAGTAAATATTTTCAGAATAATTAAACAATGGATTTCATTTATTAATTTAAGACTATTGGCTGTTTTAAACACACACACACACACGACAGCACATTAATTTCAATGTGTCTATTTAATGCCTTTGTTGGATACCCACTTCCTAGTTTCTAAACTACATGCTCTAAAATACAAGTTGTGGTTCAAATCCTCCCTGTACCTCTACTCTCAATGGCATTGTGAACTTGTACATTCCACTCTTAGAACACAGTAGTATGTAGCTTGGATCCTGAGTTGCCCTTCCACAAAAGGAAGGGACTGCTTGCTAGTGGAAGGGGGGAGCTGGTTTTTGCAGTTCCTCCATAGGCCCCACTGGCAGGTCACATGCTGGTCTGGGTGATCTTCCTACCATCAAGTGTAAATTTGAAGGAGAAATTCATGAAAATTTGTGCTCTCCTTCAATGGGCAGGAGCATCCCCTGAGCAGAGTTCTGCTCATCGGGAACTTAGGCCAACATTTTTAGGAGAGAAATAGTCAAGGTTAGTAGTGCCCATACAAATAAGATGAGAACAAACAAAATTGTGTCAGTTAAGGAAGCACCTTGACTAAACACTTCATCCACTTAGTTAAGTAAACTATTTTTTTCAGAGTCCGTATGTATTCCTACTTATGACTGGCAACCATAGATCATATATACCCTTCCATACCTGCACAGTATGTAGGTTGCTCTCAGTCGTTGTCAACTATTGAGAGGATTGTAAGCTGTTTTGTGTCCATTTGATTTCTTGACCACCAACTTGAATTGATTTGTGACTTGACCTTGCATAAAGTTTAGATCATTTGCAGGAGCAAGACTTATCTCCAATAAGATTACATTGCTTTAGGAAGGCGAAAGATTATGGGCTTAAGTCTGTCTGGAAATGGAAAAACAAACTATTAGTGCATCAGGCAGTAGAGAAAGTAAGCAACAGTAATGATTTGCTTCATTAATGTTCTACTCTTTGAGAGTGTCAGTCAAGCTTGGTTAGTAAAAATTGACCACTAAATTATGTTTTTATAGCTACTGGAGCAGTAATTTGGTGGCTTATACAGTAATGTGCCTCCTGTGGCCAATTCTGCTTTCAGATATGTGAGTTGCAATGTTTATGGCAGGGAGGCAAGTGCCATTTCTACATTCATGGCAACCTCCCCCCCCCCGTCCCAGTATTTACCTGCAACAATTAGCAGGAAGCCATCCTAACCTTTACCTTACATAATCTGTCTTTAAAATACCTTGATGGAAGAGTGTGTTTTTAAAATAATAATAAAAAATTGTGAAGATATGAGAAATATATTTATAATGCACACTTTATTTCAACATTTCCTGTATATCCAGCAATACCACTAGGTGATAGACGTGTGGTTTATCCTCTCTGGGCCTAGCATCCTCTCATTACATTGTTTGTTTGTTTAAATGTGCTCAGAAAAGCTAGTGTGCGAGCAAAACTATTAACCGTTTGGATTGTTTTTCTTACTATTCTTTTAGCAGTTGGGAGTACATTATAAAGTGAAATCTCTGAAAACTGTCAACAGTGATTTTAAGGTTTTAAAATGTATGAGTTACAGTACATACATATTATATATGGCATTGGACCTGCATTTAATAAACTATAATGATATTTTTCTACACTCAATTGCGTCTGCCTAGTCCCACCCTGAACAATAATTATGCCAACAGTCTTTCTTCTAGAACAAATTCTTAATGTCAACATTTAGCTTTATAAACTTGGCAACTATCTATTATATCTTAGGACCAGCTTATTAACTGCAGTAAGTGTGTGAAGAGGATAAATTGCCTGTATCGCCACTCTGGAAGAGCAGAAATTTATCACTTTGCGTTTTCACAGTACAGTGGTACCTCAGGTTAAGAACTTAATTCGTTTCGGAGGTCCGTTCTTAACCTGAAGCGCCACTTTAGTTAATGGGGCCTTGTGCTGCCGCCACGTGATTTCTGTTCTCATCCTGAAGCAAAGTTCTTAACCTGAGGTACTATTTCTGGGTTAGCGGAGTCTGTAACCTGAAGCATCTGTAACCTGAGGTACTACTGTATCTGGAATTCTTAAATCACCTCTGGATCCAATCCAGTATTCTCAAGACAAACTTAGTTCCCAGTGCCTCTGTGTGGGACATAGGGACAGAGTTGCTTCATTTTTTAATTATTTAGCTTGTACACTGAAGTAAAGTAACTTTGTGAAATGTTACATAGTCATATAGTGATTTAAAATGTTTTTATTTGCCAACTTTTTAAATTAAAGCCCATCTCAACTACATATTTAATATTGGCCTTTCCCCCAGGCTAAAACAGATCACACCAAAATGCAAAATTAAAAGTAGACAGTGTCAAATTGGAGATGCTGGGAATTAGATACGGGGCCTTGTTGTATAATGAACAAATGACCTTGCTGCTTCTGAAATCTTTGCTTATCCTATCTCCACCCCAAGAGCAGTAATTTGGTTCGGAGTATGTCTGTTTATTACAAATATTTTAATATCTCCCTTTGATCATATTCCCAGAGTGTTTACATGTTGATGTTGACTGGATAACTGATAATGAACCCCGTCCCTTGATTATTTACTCATTTCCCATGATTCCTATGAAAAACCTTCCTATTCTGCCATTTCATCTATATTGTTTCCTTGTTTCCTTTCTGCTTTGTTTTATTCATGATTTTGTTACCCCTGGAGAGGGGTCCCTGGGATATGACCTTGGTAACAAACCATGCTTCTGTCTCTGGGTTTGCATTTCTGATTAAGGTGGTTGGCTTCCCCCAAGGCCAGAACTTTGGAAGGTGTTGCAAATTAACATTAGTAACAGCGCCTGAGACAAAAGCAAAACCTTAACTGTAGGTGGATATCTGTTTGCGGAGAGATTTGGAAGATAACATAGTTAGAAGGAACATCTGTCACCTGCATTTTCTAGGGAATATGAATAGCTTATACTAGTCTTTAGCTTTGTGCATTTTTAAAAATGGCATAGAGCTAAAGAAAATAGTAAGTGCAATGACTTTTAACTGTGTTGAGGAGAGGGAGGGGAAATTCCACTGAACAGCTACAACTCATTGCACTAGCGGAACAGTTTAATTGGATACCACCTATAATCGGGGGGGAAACAGCTCTGTTCCCCTATGCTCAAGAGTTTTATGAAGAGGAAATGTGGCTGGAATAAGCATAGTGGTACCTCTTGAAATGCCCTGTATTGGAGAGTGATGTGTTTGTATGCTGTTTGGCAGTGTACATCATAATCGGATCACAACCACCTTGAATAGTGGATTTCTTTGTCTACCTAGGCACTTGAAGTCTGCATATTGGTATGTGTGAATAGACCTATTGTTGAGAAAAGATTTGGTAAATCCTTTTCAGTGGAAAGTTGCTATGAGGTACTGCTCAGGGGATATTCAAGACAGCAAACCTAAAGCTGTAACACTTTAAATTGTAGAGATAATGAGATGAGAAAGAGAGAGAGTCTAATGTTGCACAGATTAATTTTTTTGGCTTGAGCAATGTACATACTTCTTTTTAAAGAATGAACAGTAAGAGTAATCTCAAATCTATACAGCAGTTCTCATGCACATTTATGGACTTGAGCAATTACTTGTTTTCACTGCCTACCGTGATGGATACATAAACATTTCTAAATAGGAGCAGTGTGCCAAATGTGTACATTAGAGCTGAGAAATAAAAATTGAAAACTAGGACACACAACTTAATGGCCAGATCCTGTACTTGTTGCATTCTTTTGGAGTCAACTCATTACAAAAATATTATAATAACATTTTTTACTGATTACCCCCCCCCAAAAAAAAAAAATCTGGCTGAGTTGCCCCAGCCACTCTGGGTGGCTTCCAACACACATAAAAATAATAATAAAACATCAAACAATCCAATCCAATATGGAAGTCAAAATAACTTTAAAATAAACAACTTATATCAAAGCAATATTCAATAATCCATTAGAATCCAATAGTAAACAGTAAAATTAAACATCAGCAAATAATAATTGCCGAAGAATTGATGCTTTTGAATTATGGTGCTGGAGGAGACTCTTGAGAGTCCCATGGACTGCAAGAAGATCAAACCTATCCATTCTTAAGGAAATCAGCCCTGAGTGCTCACTGGAAGGACAGATCCTGAAGCTGAGGCTTCAATACTTTGGCCACCTCATGAGAAGAGAAGACCCCCTAGAAAAGACTCTGATGTTGGGAAAGATTGAGGGCGCAAGGAGAAGGGGATGACAGAGGACAAGATGGTTAGACAGGGTTCTCAAAGCTATCAGCACGAGTTTGACCAAACTGCGGGAGGCAGTGGAAGACAGGAGTGCCTGGTGTGCTCTGGTCCATGGGGTCACGAAGAGTCGGACACAACTAAACAACAACAACAACAAATAATAATAATTAAAAAGTTTACACTTATCAGTTAGAATAAAGAATTACTAATCAATAATAAAAATAACAGCAAATCACAATGCATAAAATACCACAAAACATACAAAATCATGTAAAAGGGTCACGTTGCGAAACAAGAACACACAACCTGTAAAATTATTATTTTTAAGTATCCCTGAACTCCTCCCTTCCGAGCTGCTTCTGCTCTTCTCAAAGTCATGGTCTGGGAAAGGCTCCCAGGGCTGGAGGGTGGGGCAAGACAGGTGGAAAAGCCATTGCCTACAGAAAGTCTCCCTCCCCTCAGTTCTTATAAAGATGTCTGAAAATGAAACATAAAGGCTGGCAACATCAGCCCCACCAATGTGGAAATGCCTTGCAGATGACTGCAGTCATGTTGTGTATCCCCAGCAGTGACTGGAGGAGGAATGACTGCTGGGAGGAGCGCAGACAGAAGAAACACCATGGTACATCAGCAGCACAACTGGACATGTTCATTGCTCCAACTGCAATAAATTATGTCTCTTCCACCTCAGTCTCTACAGCCACAGCAGGCGCTGTAACTGCCCAGTGATTTCACTTCATCCCCAAAGGCGCACTTCTCCATTGTCTCCTAAGGCAGGCAGGTGTCAGCAACTTCCTGTGTTGAAATCTACCAATCACCCATGTTAAGAATTATCTACCATGAAATGTTTCTACCTACTGATGTTTCATTAATGCTGACTCTTATGTCCTGACTGTCAGGATGGATGGTCTCATATAATATGATGAGTTTATCAATTAGGTTCAGCTGTATGATTTGAAGATTAATTGCCAGCCACCTGCCATTGCACTTAAGCATTCAACACTATATGGGTTTTAATAGTCTATTTCATTCTATTAAGGGACATTTTCTCAAATCCTTTTTGATTTTGTAGATCTGAAAGCAGAATCCTGCTCACAGCTTGATACTGCCATACTCTATTAATTTTAATCTGTCATAGTTTTGCTGTATATTTTAATTGTATTAAATTAAAAGTGCTCTTACACTGCTGGTCTGGAGAGGAAAAAAACCCTTCTTCAAGGTTAAATGGAAAGACCTGTCTTTTTGTAAGCTCCACCCTTCAAGGTGATAAGCAGAGGTGTACAATAATTATATTACCATGGCTAAAAATAATTTCTGAAGTAGTGATCATACCAGGCAATCATTCAAAGGCGACAGGACTCTGTTGTATGATCTCATTTTGCAAAATTCCAGCTGCTCTTATTTATTTATAGTATTATTTGTGTACCTCCAAATAGCCTTTGCTGTGAAATTTGCAAGTAAAAGTCACTTTGTGATATTGATTCAAAGCAATGCGATTTAGTGAGATTTTCCATTTAAGATTTTTAGAGAAAAATGTGGATTCACACAATCATGGAATTTTATCTCTTGCATATGTTTATTATTTCATCAATATGTAATTGGGCCCATCTTTGGGCCCATGGTTCAAAACTTCATAAACACACACAGTATAGTATCCGGGGCTGCACAACCTTTTAACTCTTCCCCCTTGATAAAATACAGCACTTACATTATTATTCACCAATGCAGAATACATTTGCATGTATATAAAGCTTGATACTGAATTCCTGGGAAACTATTTGTACAAGGGGAGAAATTCAACATTTTCTCCTGATTTTCCCATTCTCTGATGGAGACAGGCATGCAGAGAATAACATGCTAATCATGATGTCCTGTGAGTGAGGCAATTTTTTCAAAACAAGGAAACAGCAGGGCAGATTTAGTAATTTTGAAGTCGATGCACAGGTCTCCTTGGGAACAGTACGGCCTCTTCTTCACATCCTCCCACCTGCCCTCCTTTTGTGCCCGCTCTGAGTTCTATTCCTTTTAATATAAACTTGAAAGATTAGGAACTGACTCTCAAAATAGTATTAGCTTGAGCATGAGATGGTTTAATGTCATCTTTCATTAATTTTCATAGTGACTTCAGTTCAGATAAAAATACAGAAATGATTTAGTTCAGAACAAAGAGGACAAGATAATTGCTTGAGAATTTTATGCTGTGATCACACATGCAACCAGGAGATATATCCTGGCTCTAGCTGCGCATTTGGCATACACAATGCAGAAGGCATTTGTGCAAACAGGATGGTGGATGGCAGGTGGGCCTGTGGGGGAGGGAGAGGTGATTGTCCAGCTGGAGTAGGACCTGAAGTGACCTTCATCCCACCCACCCTCCTCCTGGAATATGAGAAACTTTGAATAATTCCCCCCCCCCAAAAAAAAAACAACAACAACCCACAAGTGAGCTGTTTAAACTAGCACCTACAGAACTTTGAAGTCTGTTGTGTTGTATGTTTAGCTGCCCCCAAATATGGGGAATGTGGCTTGGGGATCCTGTCCTATTTAAATATGAATATCTATTCTATTATTGTATCCGATGTTGCCTAGGAATTCTAAGAGTTTGTAAAGTTTTTAAAGATTCAACCTGCCAACTTGATAGTGTCCCATTGTAGCCACTCAGAGACGAAAGTCTGCTCCTTGATTTCAGGAACCATCATGTAAAATTTGGATATGATATCTGAAGAGATGTCTGAATGCAGGGCAGAAAAACATTATCATCTGGAGGGCCATAGGTTCCCTACCCCTGCTACCAATGGTTCAGTGCACAAGCAGGGCTAACTCAAAACATTTTGTTGCCAAAGGCAAAGAGCAAGAGCATTATACTTTATCTACAAAAATCAACAGAACTTGCAACTGAATCCTAGGCCCTATCTATACTATACATTTAAAGCAGAGCCAAACCACAGAGCTTAAATTACAATTTATTACTATTACTATTATTACTATTACTATTACATGCTGCCAATCTGATTGGGTTGCCCCATATACTCTAAATTCCATGGGGAGAACTCTGACAATTGTAGCCTGTGAGGGCAATAGGAGTTTCCTAACAACCTTCAGCACCCTCAACAAGGTACAGTTCCCAACAGTCTTTCGTGGGGGCCCCAGCAGAGCCTATGGCAGCTACAGCAGGCCCCAACGGGCCTTGCGGAGGGAGCACCGGGGCTCCTCTCAGTGTATGATGTCACAATGTTGGGCAGAATCCAGCACACCTGGGGGAAAGCCAGGATTGTTCAAAGTGGTGTGATACTATTTTAAATGTGTACTACAGACAGCAGCGGCCTCTGAGGAGTCTGCCTGCTTCCTCCCACTCAGCCGCCCTACAGCTGAGGGGGAGGCTGCGGGCGGACTGTTTGGGGCAGCGCAGAGCCTGCAGGCGCTCAAGCCACCGTGTCACTCCCAAGAGAGACACGTGGCTCAGGTGTGCTGCAGGCCTCACGGTAAGTGCCGCCCACCATTTTGTCACCTCCCCCCCCTCAGTGGGGACACCCGGGGTGGGCTGCACCTACAGCACCCCTAACAGATTGTAGTCGCTTCACCCAGGGACATAGGAGGCCGATGATAGATCACATGGCAATTATACCTCATCCTTCAGCACCTCACAGCTGCTGCCAGCGATCTAGCATCTGCCCCACTCTGCCTAAAGCTAAGGCTGTCCTTACACAAGTACCTGAAGGAGCACCTACTCTCATTTCAATGTGCCCATCAGCTAAGATCATCTCCAAGTGTTTCCTCTAACAGAGGTGCAGCAGATGTCAACTGTTGGGTGACTCAGTTAAGGAAAGTTGTGTCTAAGGAGGCTTGCCTGACCCAAACCACAGTGTCTTTTAGGCATCAGGCAGAATTTTTATTATCCCAGGAAGTTTAAGTTATGTTCTTTAGTCTTCCTATTTTTTGCTTATTATTATGATTAGTAATAGTAGTAGTAGCAGCAGCAGCAGCAGTAGTAGCAGTAGTGGCAGAAGTGTGTTGTATTTTAATGCTATGCTTGTTCTTTTATATTGTTGTAAAACTGCAAGGGAATCCATTTTGGTGAAGGGGGTTGGTATAGAAATATTTCAAGTGAAATTTTAAAATGTGGTTGCTATGGATTTTTTTATCATGGCAATGCTCCTGTTTGTGTTTGGTTTTAGTATGTGTTAAATTTGATTGATTGTAAGCTTATATCATTCAGTTTTATGCTTCATAAGCTGTCATGTGGGCCTTTTAACATCATGCTGGCAGGCTAGAAAACAAAACCTGACAATCTACATATGCCAAGGATTGAATCTGGAGTGTAAGTCTCACAATTAATGTATGATTGATTACTCAATGTTTCCTCTTAATTTTGGTTATAATGTTTGTTATCTGAATTGGTTTCTTTAACATATGGGCTTGTGTGTGTGTGGAATTTATGTGCTTAAAGCAGAGGACCAGTTCTAGATTTAATAGCTATTGCTTTTAGCATCTTTAATTTAATTTAGCATCTATAATTAATTTCCCAATTTGCTTTTATTGCTACCTGCTCCTTCTTTTGGGAAGCTATGAAAAATATTTCTAGTTGATTAGCTTGTCTTGAACTCCAGAGGCCACCTGTCAGCAGTAGGAGCTAATGGAAAAGGTACCAACACAAGCCAGACCGAATTCGCACTAAATTCAAAGCCAAAAAGGCAGAGACTTTAAATCCCTCATGTCTTTTCCCTCCCCGCACCCCACTGCGCTTGTTTCATGGTAACTTAACTTTCTTTTGATTTGGCCAGCAGAGGGGGCTACTGTAATACATATCTGTTGCTGCAGTCCCGCTGTGGGAAATGACATTAGCCATACAAAGACCATGAGTCATCTCTCCCCCTGACCTTGGTTCTAGAGTTAATCAGCACAGTGGGCTGACCCTTGGGTGTAAATCTGAATGTGCAGTGTGATTTCAAATTATTTGTTGAAAGTCCTTTGCAGATTGCAGACCAGTTCCAAAGGTCTCGCTGAAAGAGGCATGTGTCAAAGCACACACTTAGCCCAGGACGGATCGGAATAAAGGGCAAATAAAGCTATGTTTCTGCAGCTTATTGAGGTTGAAGTTGTTAATTTCCCCACTGATTGTGCAGCAGCCTCAGCAAGGCTTTTCAAAAGGACAGGGAACAAAAATAAGCTGTGGCCCAGCTTGGGTTTCATGCAGAAATGAATGCAATTTCCCCAGATGCCCTTCTGAGAAACGTCAGCTTTTTCTTAATGGCTACTCCAGTGGGGAGGTAAGGTGACCATCCATCCTCCTTTACAGAGGACAATCCTCTATTGGAAAAGCTGTCTAGCTCAAGACTCATTGAAAGCTTAAATCACAAGAAGGGAGAACAGGGAAGCTTTGCCTTGTCCCATCCAGCGTTAGCACCTGGGCAGCAGAGAGTGAGCAGGTATGCACAAGTCACCTGTTCACAGTCTTCCCTGCTGTGGTGAGATGTATTTCTATTTAAATTATTGTCCTAATTTCTAGATCTGTATCTACGCATGCAAATCGGGACGCACAAATTTTATGCAGATCTCTTTTCCCACCAATAATGCATCTCCACTTTTGGGGTGACGGCCCTCTGTATTTTTCAGGTCCAGGAAAGCTTTGGCTTTCATAAAGTAGCAAATGTCAGTAAGATTATCTTTTTCTCTCCCCCGCCCCTGCCCCTGCCCCAGCTACCCTGCTGCAACATTCTGCCGGCCTCCAAGGTCTTTCCATTCTAAGGAACATTTTGCATCTTAAAAACATAGTTTTTTCCTACTGCTTTGAAAGCTGTTCACTCCTTTGAAAAGCTGCAGACAGAAGCTCTGCCCTGAAGACAGAAGGCTATGCACATCTGTTCTGTGAGACGCTGCTGGTACTGAATAGGGAGCGCTGTAACCAGTTGTCTGCAACTGGACTTAACTGTCAGGGGTCCTTTACCTTTACCTTTAATGATTGTGCAGAGACAGGAGCAGGGTGGGTAGGAAACAGTAGCTGGAAATGCCCTAAAGGGGCTGATTGGTGGTAACAGATCAATGGGCCGTGAATTTGAATTTAGCATCAAGATTAGCATATGTATTAATTCCCTGTGATTCATGTTAATACAACATAAAATCAACCTGTTGCATAACTTTCCTGTACAGTTTTGGCTCCTTTCAGCCATGGATGCTTCTTGTTTTCTGTAAACACCGACTATTTCACAGCCTCCTTATTCTTCACATCTTTGTCTTCTTCCTGTAGGAGTGCATACTGTGTGGTTACCAGCTAGGTTTTACTCAGGGTAGACTAACTGAAGTTACTGGGCCTAAGTGGAACTTTGTGGACTTGAGAAGCCAACACTGAATCCACACAGTGACGTAGTGGGGGGGGGGGGGGCACAACAGGGACGGTTGCCCCAGGAGCAAAATTGTTAGGAAGCAAATGCCCACTGCTGCCTCAATACAGCTGCAAGCTTCTGTTGCTCGGCTCTGTTGAAAATGGCTTATCCATGCAAACCAGGAAATGACCTCTCCAGATAATGGAACAACTCTTTCTTTTCTTATCTCTGTGGCTGTGACACAGACACCTTTAGGGAGTTCAATACACATGTGTACTCCATCCATTTCCCTTCTCACCTCTGCACGGCCCCGGGTGCTGGCAACCCACACTACACCACTGCATCCACAGCCCTGCAGAAGTAGGGTGTGGCTTCACTCCAGCTCACAGGATGGCACAGCGGCAGGTACTTCGATCAGGCCCACTGCCATTGCATGACAGCAGCAGAGCTAGCTCAGGATCCAGTAGAATCTGCTCTGGCCCTGAACTCTTCCCTAGACACCTTGTTTCTGGAGCTTCTGCTGGCTACAACAAGTGAGGATGTGGCACGTGGTAACTTCCACCCACTGGCTGTTTAGGTGGATACGCCTCACCAGTAGAGCCATCCTGTCAGCTTCAGAGCTCCCATGCCAGCAAAGGCTGGTGGAGGGACATCTCCGTTTCATCCAAAACCCTCTGGTGTGGCAAATCAAATCCCCGCAATGGGGTGAGCTCCCGTTGCTCGGTCCCTGCTCCTGCCAACCTAGCAGTTCGAAAGCACGTTAAAGTGCAAGTAGATAAATAGGTACTGCTCTAGCGGGAAGGTAAACGGCGTTTCCATGCGCTGCTCTGGTTCGCCAGAAGCGGCTTAGTCATGCTGGCCACATGACCTGGAAGCTGTACGCCGGCTCCCTTGGCCAATAAAGCGAGATGAGCACCACAACCCCAGAGTCGGTCACGACTGGACCTAATGGTCAGGGGTCCCTTTACCTTTAATGCTCTGTCAGTTAAGCCAATGAATTCAAATCAATCTTCTCTGATGAACAGTGGGAACAATTCACTGCCTGTGTTGCAGTTTCCCTCACTTTAAGGTCTGGTGCCTGCTGTGCCTCTAGGAACCCAGGGGGCCCTGGGTTCTGTTTGTAACAAATGCATATCGTGTTTGCAGAAATCTTTCTTACGGAAAGCTTTACTTCCAGATGCTTTCAAACGCATAGGGAAATTACCTAGATGCCATTTTGAACAATTTCCAGCAATACCTTAACTATAGAAGAAAGCAATATTTATATTGAGTGAAATAATTGTGACAACACTAAAAAAACAACCACACCCTAAGCTACCACAATCAATATAGAGTGATCTTTTCTTGTAAAAATAGCTTTTAAGTAAGTTTATCAGGAGAAGGAAAGAAGAACGAGAGAAGTAACTTGAACCCCCCCTCATTGTAGTGTCAATGGATAGCAATTTTTCTGTGACATGATGGCTCTTCTATAAATGCCATTAAATTACTTAAATTGATAGGGGAGAGGTGTTCTTTCAGAGCCTACTGGTGCTGCAGCTTTTGCAATGTGTATTTGACTTAATTACTATAATCAAAGTGTTAACAGTGAAGAGTATAACCCACTATTACAATGAACAAATGTTTAAAAATTATTTACCCAGTATAAGGGAAACATTGGTGACTTGATAACATATTGAAAGCTCTCCCTGAAAAGGAATACCAGGCATTCTTAAAATGAAAGTTCAGGTATGATTTTTTAAATATATATATACCGTATATCTTGTAGTAGCAGTAGTAGCAGCAGCAATTATTATTATTATTATTATTAGTAGTAGTAGTAGTAGTAGTAGTAGTAGAATTTTATACCCCACCCATCTAGCTGGGTTTCCCCAGTCACTCTGAGCTGCTTCCATCACATATAAAAACATAATAAAGCACCAAACATTAAAAACTTCCCAATACAGGGCTTCTAAAAGTTGTGTAGAAAAGTTGTAGAAATAGAAAGTAGAAGTTGTTTTCATCTCTCACTAACTTCCTAACCAGTGTCCCCAATACCATTCCAGTCTTAAAAAAAACAACCCAATCCATATAATAATAATAATAATAATAATAATTTATTTGTACCCCGCCCATCTGGCTGGGTTTCCCCAGCCACTCTGGGCGGCTTCCAACAGAGATGAAAAATACACTAAATAGAGTATTCTTATAGAGACTTCTTATTGTGTTTTTACACCAATGACTGCATTGTATGACCAGGCACTTTTGTATGGCACCCCCCCCCCTTGAATATTGTTCAGAAGATTTGCAAGTCTTTCTCAGATTTCAGCCCTGGGGAGGCTGCAGAACATCCGTGCTTCTATGCGCTGGGATTTTATGACAGCCCTGGCCAAGGAATGGCAAGCCACACGTCAGATATGATAGGTGACGGAGAGTCAGTCTTATAAGAATGACCACTTGATAGATGGACTGAATTACATATTTGACTGCTTCAAAAAATGGGTATCAGACTAAAAATATGTAGTAGTGCTATGTTATTTTGTGACCTCATCAACTTTTGGGTACAAAAAAGCAAACACCCACACAGGAATTTGCCTTGTTTGAATACACACCAACCCCATGCAGCACACACAATACAAGCACTACTGGTAGTGGCTTAGGAAGGGGGGCGGAGGGGGCGGGCCACTCCAGGTGCCACTCTGGGAGGAGTGACAAGATGGCCCCTGCCTCCCCCCAGTTGTAGAGCGGCTGAGGGCGCCAGCAGTCCATATGGGCGCTGCTCGCGCGCCGTCTGTACGGGCTGCCGCTCTCACGCGCCGTCCTTATGGGCATCCGTATGAGCTGCCACTCTTGCGCATGGCGACTGTATGGGCTGCTGCGCATGCACAGTCTGTATGGGATGCTGCTTGCGCGGCAGCCTGTACAGTCGCTGTACAAGCGGCATTCCGTACGGAGTGCACACTCACAGGATGCCACACATGCACAACCCGTATGGGATGCTGCACATGCACAGTCCGTACGGGCTATGCCGCCCCGGGTGCCGGAGAGGGTTCCTCCGCCACTGACTACTGGCACATCTTATTTTGTTTGTTATCATTAGGAAATAGAACCATGCTGCAAAAAGACTGGCCCAATCCTGTTATTTAAGTGCATATTTCACAGCTCCAGAGATTTACGTGTTGTGAGCTCTCTCCCAACTGAGATTAGACAGGTACCTTCAACTGCATGACAAATACTTCTAGTAGCCATTTTATGATAGTGTTGGGGTTTTTGTTCAGTTTTGTGATGACTTTTGATTGTGACAACAACAACAACAACAACAAAATTATCTATAGGTCAGTCCAATCTGTTGGTTACAATTATTGCTTTTGCTTTCACATTCACCCCAGTTGACCAGGCAAGGCTACCCTCTTTGAAATGAGAGAGGGAGCTAGGAGTGAACTAGGACCAGCATCCGATTCAATTCAGAGCTGAGCATCTGGGTTGCTACTACATCATGAGCCTGTGTAGGTATAAGCACCTCAGTTAGAACCACTTTTCCTTTTGTGCCTCTGAAGCGGCGAAACAAGCTTCCTCCCTATTGTGTTCCTTTCTACTACACAGCCATTTTAAAGGACAGAACCTGGTGCAAGCATAAATATTCCAACCCTGTGTTGCTGAGGATGGATTTTTTCTCTGGCCGACACACGAGAAAGCAGCCTTGTTGAGCCAATATCCACTGGGTTTCCGAATGCAAGAGGGAGGCAACTTTGACAGAGAGGAAAGGCATGGGTTTGAGATGTGAAAAGCACAGTTGGAAAGCTAACTTGGCTATTCATTATTATGCACTCAGAAGATGTTAATGAAGCCTGAAGATGGGCTTTCTTGGCCAAATTGCCTTTGGCCAAGCCCATTCCCTTTCTTGCTTTGCATTCTGCGACTCGGCTCGCCTTCCTCTACCTCTACCAGTGCACAGGCAAGCTGCCTGCTTCCCTAAGTTTTTAATGAATCCCAGTTGGTGAGGCCAAGAGTAATGCATCTCCACTGTTATGGCTGGGCCAGGCCCTTTAATATTGATGTCTCCCTGGTGGCAACAACAGAGATGAACAATAATGTGCAATTGCCTAAAAGGGGGAAGTCTTTTAGCTATTTAGATCAGGGCAGCTTCCTTCCAATAATTTAAGGCTGGGATATATGTGTGGTGTGGTGTTCCCCACCTGGGTCCCCGCTAATACAACCAAGAGCGGTTTATCTTCATTGCTGTCACTGCAGAGTCATGTTGGTATCAAAGGATGCAGCCTGGCAGAGGCACATATATCTCAGTGCAGGCACCTCTGGCTGGGTCTCAAAATGCACTGGAGAACTGGCCGCTTGCCTGTAAGCTGCAGGGGGAGGCGATCAAAACGAAGACTTGAAATTCATATGCAGCAGCAGGAGAGAGTGGAGGGCATTGCCTGTGACTGGACAAACCACACAATGAATGCAAGAACAATGTGGTCTTCCCTCTTGAGCAGGGCAGAAGCCATATTTCCAGAGCTTAGGCTAATGTGAGTTAAATATCCTGTGTGTGTATGTCTTCATTTTTTTGAAAAACAAAAACCCTGTTCACCGTAAGCTAAAGAATAACCTTGCAGGTTGTGATTTTTAAAAACTTTTATTATTTTTAATGGCTTCATTCGGTTACTCCTGGTCCTAACTTTAGTCCCTGGTCTTACTTCCTGCCAGCTGCCTAGGGACCCAAAAGGTTCCTTCAGCAGTTGGAGATTGTCCATGCCTAACAGCTTAAAACCCCCTTGTCCTTCCTCAGTGCTCACATCTTTGCAGCAGCCTGACGTCCCTAAGTAAGACTGTGTCTACATGGGAGACCTTGGCAGCAATGGAATCGTTGTGGATGGTTTTTCAAAGGGAAGTGACCTCAGTGAATACACAATGACAGGATGTGAAGCCATTATCAAAAGTAAATCATTTTGCTTTGTTAAAAATATGGAGTGCCTCTCCTATCCTTTTAAGTTGGGTTCTATTTTCATGAGGTTGCGACACAATCTTTCTAATGGGGGGAGTAAAGGGAAGGGCTTAAATGATCTGCTGCAGAACCGAATGTTTTTGTGAAATAGAATAATGGAGGACATACTGTTACAATACGGGGAATCTTGCTACAGTTAGCTCACATAGAGTCTGTGTCCCTTTGAGAATCAAGATTGTTGTAGCTTTAAGAAATATGATTTATTCACATATTTACACCTGAGTTTGGAGGAAGGGAGTCTAGATCTTATAGCATGCTCATGTCAAGTAGGGCTTACTCCCCACAGCAGTGTAGCACTGGATTCCAAAGCAACTCTCCCAGTCTGCCTTCAGCCAGCCTGCCCAAGATAGATCTCCTGTCTTTCTTCTCCTATTCCATGTCTCGTGCCAAAGGCCCCAAACTCTTCCTGTGACATCATGCCTAGTTATCCTGGCAACCTTCCAAATCCCCTGTCTCTGTTCACATTTCAGGGCAAGGCTGGGGGTGGGGGCAGTTCTCTTGCATTGCCAATGGGCCTCAATGGCCTTGTATTGTTTCTGAACGACCCTAGCTTGGCCAGGTTATTTTGCTAGCCCAGGAATTCCTCTGTAGCTTGAATTTTTCATTCATATCCCAAATAATCAAAATCTTACCATTTATTAATTTCTAGGGTTTAGCCCCCCCCCCCTCTGAACCTATAACAAAACAATATTATGTTCCTCTGCAAGGCAGGGAAATCCCAAAATCTCTTTCTCGAAGCTGGCCTGTGGCTGTATATGTTCTGAGCCTTGCCATCCTGACTTCCACAAGGCTGTGGTGGCAGTTGCTGGAAGCAGAGGAGGAGACTATGAATGATGACATCAGCTAAGAACAGCCCGAGAGGGAGAAAGTCGTCTCGTCCCCCCATTCCTTTCCCCTTAGAGGTTAGGGAGGGTGAGGCAGTCCAGGTAGCAGAGAGATTCCCTAGAAATGGGGAGGGTATCAACTAGCCAGGAGGGAAGGCTGGAAGAGAAGGAGGAGCCAGGCTAACCTCCACCCCATCACTGTAAACAATGGGTTTTGTTTTTGTTTTGTAGATGCCTGACATTTGATACAAAACTGTATCTTAAATACAGGAAGTTTTATTTCTCTTACATTACTCAGACATCTGCTGGTTCAGCTGTGGCAATGTAATAATTTACTGTGGCTGTTATGTTCTCTCCCCCCCCCCCTCCATTCCTGAGAGATGAGGAGTTCCAGGTGTGGTGCTACAGGGCTTAATTTCTTTTCATCGTGAGAGTATGATCTTGTTTACAAAATATACAAGCCTATTGATACTCCTACAGCAGGTAGAAAAATCTGCTTCCCACCCCACCTCCCGCATCAGAGTCCCCGAGAGAGCTTCTCTGCCCCAAGGATTTTCACCTGCAGTCAATGCACAGCTCCCAAACACTTCCTGATTAACTTTAAACAGAAAGTTGCTTTAAAAGTGCTACCCTACGCTTACTGAAAGATGTCACCTTTCCAAGTTTGAATGGGCCATGACATCCCAAAAGCTGGAGAGAGATTCCCAGCATCAAGGGAACATATTCAGATATTAGCTTCCATTGACGAAATATCAACAAAGCATCCTGGGCCTCTAGCCAGACCAAGGCCAGTGTCAGTGGTCAGTAGGGTCAGACACTGACTGAGAGCCCCAGGGATTGAGAAGGGCTCCCCCCACCCATGGGCCTGACCTGGCTCTGCCACTACTTACTGTACTTCCTGCAAGCCACCCAGACAGTGATTTTGGCAGTGTGTGCTGCTTTTGAAAGGCAGCCGAGCTCTGCTCCCATCCACAGCTGAGAAGGATATTTGATAGATTGATATTCCTAGCACATCCTGGATGTTTTGATACAGGGTCAGTCCGTTATGTTCTGTGGTCAGCTTGCCAAACCTCTGATTTTGCTTTCAAAATTGCTGAGAGGAATGTAGCAGTTCAAAGCAGCTATTGCAAAAATGTGGCATTTGCTTTGATCATTGAGGACCAGGAGAAGATGGCCACAAAGATGTCTGAAGCGCTTTCAGATAACATATATATCTGTGTGTGTGTGTGTGTGTGTGTGTTAAAAAAAAAAGTATAAAATGTGAAATTATGTCTTATAGTGGTATTTTGTTCCATGTCAGAACATTGTTTTAAAATTTAATTAGCATCTTTTCAGAGATATAATCGCACTGTATAATTCATTGTTTGCAACTTTCCCTGCAAACAACATGGTGCATTTTAGAGACAAAAACAAACCAATAATGTGCGACTGTATTTTCATTCATAGACCTTCAGGAAGGGTGAAGGAACTGCATCTGCTAAAATGCATGTAGGCAATCACTGCCCCCAAGCTATTCTTCCTTTGCTATTAGTTTTGATATATCCCCAAATTTAGGAATGTCAAATTCAAGTGGTTTGAAGGGCCAAACTCCGCCTTTAGAATTTGACATGGGCAATACTATAATTTTTCACCAGCAATGGCCTAAGCAGCACCAGTAATTGGCCTCCAAAAGAACTTTGCCAGTCAAACCTTGTTGAACACTGTCAGGAATATGCTCTCTCCTAGACAGAATTGTACCCATGCTATCCTTAACACCTCACAATGTAAAATCCTTTTTCATGTGTTCTTAGGGCTGAGACAAAAGGACTGTTTTTCATGAACCTCTGTTGTATTGTTGTAGGCTTCTGTGAAAATGGATTACCGTTTTTTTTGCTCTATAAGACTTACTTTTTCCCTCCTAAAAAGTAAGGGGAAATGTGTTTGCATCTTATGGAGCGAGTGCACGCTGCGCAGCTATCCCAGAAGCCAGAACAGCAAGAGGGATTGTTGCTTTCGCTGCGCAGCGATCCCTCTTGCTGTTCTGGCTTCTGGGATCCAGAATATTTTTTTTCTTGTTTTCCTCCTCCAAAAACTAGGTACGTCTTATGGTCTGGAGCGTCTTATAGAGCGAAAAATACAGTAAAACATCACCCTTTCCCTAAAGTTTAATGACACTGGCCATGTGGTTTGGGCTATTTAGAGTGGTGGTAGGTGGCAATAACCTCACTCTGAACAGGCTTTCAGTCACTGCCACATAGATTTGGCTATGTGTGAAGTCCTATCTATTTTAATTTCTTTGTAATTTTTTAAACAGCTTAATATAATACAAATGCCCAAATGGTTTGTAAAGAAAACAATAAAAGTTAAAAACAATATCATTCAATACAATTTCTCATCCATATTGTGATATCATTACTTTCACTACATGATCCCTGGCTTGCTGAGATGATGTTCCCAGGAAAATGTTTTAAAGAAAAAAATATCACACGGAAGCAACTGATGAGCAGCCCTCAGAGAGTGAGCCACGTGGGGAGCTCAAAGAATGTTTTTGCTCTCCAGCACTATTTCCAAACAGAGCCAAGCATTCTACCTTAACTGCGGCTGCTTATTCATTTATTTGCTACCATTTGTACCTCATTTTTGCACCAAACAGTGTTCCAGGTGACTAAATGCTGTAAAATATCAAGAAAAATAATCATTCAAAAGATAAAAGGCTGCTTGCTTTCCAAAATGCTTATGGTGTCAGAACAGTTACCCCATATCTTGCCAGGCTGGATATCTGTCTCAGTCAGTTGCTATGCCACATGCCAAAGCCAGGGGTGGAGGAAGGGGGTGCAGTGAGTGCGGTCTGCCCCAGGTGTCACCACTGAGGGGGTGACAAAATGTCAGGTGGCACTCACTGCGGGACCTGCAGTGCGCCCGAGCCATGGGTCTCTTCTGGGAGAGACGTGGTGGCTTGGGCACGTGCAGGCTCCATGCTGCCCAAACGGTCCGCCCGCTGCCCCCCCCCCCAGCTTTAGGGCAGCTGAGTGGAAGGAGGCAGGCAGACTCTGTTGGTTTTTTTAAAATGATATTTTATTAATTTTACAAAAGAGAAAATTTACAATAAAACAATAAACATCAAAACATCAACAAACACCAACATTCAAGCAACAAAAACAAACAATCAAAACATAACCAAAAAAGAGAAGAAAGAACATTACACACCTAAAAAAACTTAAGAAAATTTTAACATAAAAAGAAGAAGAAAAAAAGCTCCTTTCAAATTCATATCCTTCATAACCTTCTTTTCCTGACTTCCACCCGCCCTCCTTTCTTGTATTCCACTTTAAATTTAATTCAGCAAATTCATTTTTATTAGTTTTATCCTTTAAAAATTCCTTCAAATATTATATTGTTCAAATTTTCATCCAATATCTATCCCTTCTTTCATACTCTTATTTATCTTATTCACTAGAACCTCTTCGTTTCATTTCAGTGTCCCCATTTCAGTGTCCTTAGTCAGTGTAGATATTTTTTAAACTTCTTCCAATCTTCTTCCACCTGCTCTTCTCCTTGATCTCGTATTCTGCCAGTCATTTCTGCCATTTCCATGTAATCCATTACTTGCATCTGCCATTCTTCCAAGGTGGGTAGATCTTGTGTCTTCCAGTGCTTTGCGATAAGAATTCTTGCTGCTGCTGTGGCATACAAAAAGAAAGTTCTAGCCTTCTTTGGCACCAATTGGCCGACCATGCCCAGGAGAAAGGCCTCTGGTTTCTTCAGGAAGGTATATTTAAATACCTTTTTCATTTCATTATATATCATCTCCCAGAAAGCCTTAATCCTTGGGCACGTCCACCAAAGGTGAAAGAATGTACCTTCAGTTTCTTTACATTTCCAGCATTTGTTATCGGGCAAATGGTAAATTTTAGCAAGCTCTCTTAAGGCATTACATGCCGTAAATTTAATTCCAATGGTCCATAACTGTTCCCAGGGAGGCAGGCAGACTCTGGAGGCTCCATGGTGCGCCCCGCCCCTATGGGGGGCTTGCCCTGCCCTTGCCCTGCCCCTATGGGCAGTGCGCCCTGCCCCTGGGCGTGCCACCCCAAGCACCCGAGTGGCTTCCTCTGCCACTGGCCAAAGCTGTAACTTCAGGCGCCATCCTACACTCCACCCCAGTGAACTAGTCTAGTCCCTTTAATCCCTGTACTCCTTTGCACCCACACTGCTAAAACGTCAAATTAAAGGGGGTTACTCTGATGCTGAGGTAGGCCATAGCAGACACGGGTAGGGCAGCATCCCTTCTGTACCATAGAGATGGTTGAATAATTTACATAGTGTTACGAAGATCAAAAACACTGGCCTCCATGTTTATTTTGGGTTACATAACAATTGGTTTATTAGGAAAGGTAACATGGCACATCAGAGCCTCATATGAGACAGCAAAACCAGAAATATTTCAACAGCGTTGTGGCACCTTATCTTATATGTCACTGCAGAACAATTTCAACAATCTCTACCACCTGCCATTTAACAACCACTCTGGGAACACAGGGGACATTTCTGCTTACTGACTTCAGTGACTCATTCTGTACCCATATGTGCTTATGATAAGTGTGAAAAGGTATACAATATGATCTGCATTTCCTCCCTCGCTATATTCTGCATCTTTGTATTTTACATTTTGCTTTCGGGGTCTTTTATTTTCTCTTTTCAAATTCTTGTTGACATATCTGAACATTAATAAAGGCTGCTTTAAAAAAGGTAATTTATACAGAGAGTATTAGGGGTGGGGAGACTGACTTGAGGACTACATAAGGTGCAGGGGTGGGGAACCTACTGCCCTGCAGATGTTGATGGTCGGGGGCATTGTTGGAGATGGTCCTGGGGGCTTGAGCCCTGGAGCTCCTGCTCCTTTAAAAACCTGTATTACCTTGCTCACAGTGTGGCTGGGTGCACTGCAAACCACAGTGTGAATGTGAGCTGAGCCACCCACCATCTTAATCTGACCAGAGGCACCTGTATTAGTAAATGCAATTTTACGCAAGTCTTCCATGTGTGCCTGTGCCCCCAAGGCTTTAAGTTCCAAGCAATGACCCTGTTGCTGGTCTACAGCTGCCATAATCCCTGACCATTGGCTGAAGCTGATGGCAGTTGAAATCCAATGTCATCTGAAGGGCTATGAGTCTCCCAGCTCTTTTATAAGGCATGATTAAGCTCATGTGCCTTAGGTGTGATGTTCCAGTTCAGCCTAGTTTACAAAACAGAGCAGGCTGTTCACTCCTGCTACGTAATTACTACGTGTCTCATGAATCTTCCATATATTTTTCCTGGAATCCAGACTAGGACATTGCATACCCCATCAGAGCCTTTCTTAACAAAAACTTGTTCTGTTGAGGTATACTCTGTGACTTACTAGCTGAGATGCACCTTATTTTCTTCAGGTACCCCTTCAAGAAAGCCATACCTCTTTTGCAGAAAAAGATATTGGGTGAGTGGTCAGTCAGTCAGCTTTGAAGTTATGACTGAAGTGAATAACCTGGGATCATAAATCCAATACTTTATCTTAAACTAGGCAATATTTCTTTATGGACTCCTGTAATAGCCTGGGCTGCATTAGAAAAATATATGTATTTCTACATGGAATCCAAGATGCAATAACACCATTCATGTTTTATTTTTTTCAAAATTGTTTTACCCCTTTGTGGAGGCATTGACATTTCATGCTTTTAGCAGAAGCTAAAACTATCACCTTCACAATCTGAAACCTGAATGCTTCAGAATCCTGTCACAGGGTTACTTCCCCTTCTCTTTCAAGACAAATTGAGCCATCTGGATCAGGGCAGAACAAGTGTTTATACAGGCACAATTGTGGGGGCTCAGCAATTAGGATGCCAGGAAAAGGAGTATTAGAGAGATGAGAGAGAGAGAGAGAGAGAGAGAGAGAGAAGTAAAATAAAAACAAAATGGTTTCCCTGAGGGAAACCAGAGCTGTTTTCTTATCTGGGCTACATAACTGTTAATAATTGGTATTTCAAATATCTCTGTGTTGAAATGGCTGCTGCGGTTCCACAATATTGATTCACTCCATTCAGTCAGAATGTAAAGACAGAAGCCCATTGCTATACATGTCCTGCTGCTGATTTCAATGGGGGTTTATTCCAGGTAAGTCAGTATAAGCCTGCAGCCTAAAAGACATTTGGAGGGGGCAACTACTGTATCAGAGAAATCTGTCTTCAATTTGGTAAGTTGCTTTTTACGTACATTTCATCCGCAATTATTTAAGTACATAAAATGTCAAAGCTGGTCATGGCAACAAACCACATCCCATTCCTATTACTGTCCTATGTATTTGTGTGGTAGTCCATTAACCCTGCACTCTTTTGGTCCATGAGAATGTAGCAGAACTTCCCCTCTAAGGGCCAATAGAGAGCTCTGGATACTTCAGAGAGGATGATCTGCCACCTTCCCAGTTCCTCAACTCTCGGGGAGTGGTGGGGAAGCTATATAAGCCCAGGAGCTGATACAGTTTATTTCTGTTTTCCCCTCTCTCATTGTTCTCAGTGGGAGATTATTATTATTTTTTCAAACCCAGAAAAGGATAGTGACGAGAAATATAAGAAACTGCCTTTGGTTCCTCTCCTCAGCTTAGGACTGAACCCTAGGTAACCTAGTAACTGGTTGAAAAGTAAAATAAAATATGGCTATATTTGACTTTGGGTAGAACTTGAAATGAAAGCAGCTCTGATTTGAAACACCTTTTAGTCTTAATTCATTCCCTACTTATATTTAAAGGCACTATTAACTATTCTTTATAGGTGCTTCTAAAAAAGAAAAAGAAGAGATGCAGGTTCTGCAGGATTTCTTTGCTCATAGTTGTCTTAGAAAAGAATCATAATTCAAATCTCCATGACTTCATTTAAAGGGCTGAACATTTTCTAGTCATATTGGATTTTCTGCTGCTAACAGCTTAGTCTGATATTTAGATTCTATCTTCATCGAGTCAGTTCATTTGCCATTTCGCTTAAATTCATGGGGAATGAAGGGATAACCTTGCAAGATAAGTGTGTGTGCTGCAAGAACAAGGATACTAAGGCACTGAGAAATGAAATTACATTTTCAGTACAGTTCTTTGAAGACCCAGAGTTGCATGTTTTAATGCTAAGTTTCATTCAGGCGTTCTGCCGTATCAAGCACACTTTCCTTTTGGCCTGATAATATTTTCAATGGAAACCTATACTTTGCAGAGATCTTACCATGCTAATAGGCCACATGCAAAGAAGAAGAAAGAAGGAAACAACAACAACCCTGAAGTTTCAGCTAGAAGCAAGTGTGTGGTCCAAAACAATGATATCACACTTCAGCAACTGAGGCTGTCTGCATAATCCAAAATGAAGAGGTTGACTTCCAAGGTAGTTTAGTCCTCAGTCAAGCATTGGGTTACTCGGGGCGAGGAGCAAGCTTAGAGCTTTGCAAAGATGGAGAATAGACAGAGAATGTTGTTATTTTAATAATGGAAGAAAAACTCTATTACTATCATATGCAACAGAAATATAATTAGTTGAATTAATTGTTGATAGCCATAATGTCATGACACATTCTGTGTAGATGTGCCCTTGAAAGCAGCTTGGAAACTTCAACTGGGAGTGTGAAGTTAGGTGGGTTCTTATTAAAATAAGAAGTCAATAATATCCCACTCATCCGCTTCCCAGTATTATCGAGGGCTTCTTGTTCCTGCCTCTGAACAATTTGGTTGTGCTTGCTACATTGTGGGGGAAGTTTTCCGCTAGGAACGAGCAGAGAGGCAGGTTATTCAAACCTATCATATAAACATCCTTACCTTAAAAAGAGACATAACCTCTGCTGCGTGGAGAAACTAGCCTCTGGTCTTGTTTCTGCTAAGCAGCAGAGAGTTTAACGTCTGCTTGAAGCTTCCTAGCCCTTGGTTACATCTCAAGCCAAGATTATCTCCAAATAACGCAGCACGCTGAGATGTTTTCACTACATGACCACAGTGCTTTTGAATTCAAGGCAATGTGGTAGATTCTGATAATTTTCTTGCTGTTGTGGAGATTTATATATACATGTATGTATACTTTTCCCCCACGGTGGCAGCTTAGGTGTTTCAGACAGCAATCTTATGCACACATACCCGAAAGTAAATCCTATTGCGCACAGTGGGATTATATCTGAGTAAATGTGTATTGGATCAGGATGCCCACTACTTTATTATTAGCTCTTGATCATCTTTAATACCCTGTTTGAATGCTATTTTTTCCCACTGAAACAAAACAGCATGCCCCTGGAGCTGAACTGCCTATGGAAAGCCAGAAACAATTTAAGAGTGTCACCACTCAGCACCCTCTGAGGGTGTTCTCATTTGCATAAAGGCCAACGTAGCTCAGTAGTAGAGCTTGTCCTGGTAAAATCTCCTGCCTAAAATCCTGGAGAGCCTCTGTTGATCTGTGTTGACAACAATGAGCTAGAGAAGTGTTAAGTTGTGGGTGAACATATCAGACGACACAGCGATTCTTCAAACAGCTCTTGTTTATTCACAGGCCAGAACAGAACTGAACTGAAGGGTTCAGCCAGCCTGCTTATATAGAGAATGCAACAGTAACCATTTTCTGTAACTATCCAATCACTGAATGTCACTTTCAATCCTTATTTGCATATGTGGACCTGAGTGAAAACTATCTACAGTATCCCCCTGCTGGCCCAGGGTGAGAACTTCAGTACATAACAAGAACTGATGGCCATAACTGGGATAAAGCCACTTCCGCTTTTCCTATGACTCTGTACCTAAAAACAACTGCAAATGGCTATTTGATCACTTTGATCATAGAAGGGTACCCTTTGCCAAAGCAGGGCCTCATTCATAAGAAGATAGTGGCATGGAACTCTGCTATACAGCAGCAAATAAAATGTTTGAAGTGTGTTTTAAGTGTAATATACAATGGCAGTGGTGAGCCTTATGGAAAATTCAATGTATTTTTAAAAACCCTTTTTTTAAAAAGCATTTTCAGAATGTTTTTTAATATGTATGTAGATTCCACCATGATCTGTTACTGACCTGCCTGGAGGTGTCTAGATGGTTGCTTTCATCTTGCATCATGCCATCAGAAATGTTAGCCAATTGAAGCAGGGATCTTCCTTGAAACAGGCAGAATTGCCATGCCAACAATATAGATTGTCAAGGCACACTTCAGTTCAATTTTACCATGTATCTGAAAGAAAGGATGCCATTGTGAATATAGCTAGATTTATCCCTTAAGGGCTTTACTCCACTTTCCAATTCAGTGTGTGTGTGTGTTTTGCAAATCACAATATGTAACTAAACCTGCTTTTTCAATAATTTCTGTTCCAGGGAGAAACTGCTTTTCAAATACTTCTACTTTTTCTAGCTGTTGCATCTACAACATGCCATCACTTCACTGTTCTGCATTTCATTTAGCGTTTGCACTGCTTTTCGAAAGGGTCTCACAGGTCCCAAAGGCTTGAGGATGCTGACAGTGGCGTAGCGTGGGTTGTCAGCACCCGGGGCAAGGCAAGTAATTTGCGCCCCTAACCCTGGATTTGCGCCCCCTAACCCTAACCCTAACCCCCAGATGTTGCGCCCGGTGCGGCCGGCACCCCCTGCACCCCCCACGCTACGCCACTGGATGCTGAACCTATTCACATGTCATTACAGCAGCAGCAGCCTGCTGCCTTGGCTAAATAGTGGTGATTTATGAACCAATTCCATTTAAACACCTTAGCCAGATGTGAGGAAGTTTGACCCTCCAGATATTGCTGAACCACAACTCCCACAATCCCTGACCAGTGACCATGCATGCTGGGGCTGAAGGGAGTTGTAGTTCAGCAACATTATTATTATTATTCATTACGCACTATTCATTCTCAGGTCCATGGGTGCATTACAACCATAGCTGTCAACGTTTCCCTTTTTTAAAGGGAAATTCCCTTATTCTGAATAGGATTCCTCGCAAGAAAAGGGAAAAGTTGACAGCTATGGTTACAACATTAAAACACAATATTAAAAACAGTTAAAAACAACAGACAAAGGACAAGAGCCAGATATGATGATCATGATGATGACAGACACTTCAGGTGTCCCTATTTTCCAGGGACACTTCTGGATTTATAGAAGCCGCCCTGCTTTCTGATTTGATCCCAGAGTGTTCTGCTTTTCCTTAGGAAGTCCCTATTTTCATCAGAGAAATGTTGGAGTGAGGCATCTAATCATAAGCCTGCATTTTTATTAAAGCTTATATGTTTGATCAGGGCCTGTATCTTAAAAAGCTTAGTGATTTTCAAATATTTTATGCCAGGCAGAAGACCAGTTGCCTAAAAACCTTGGCAAGATATTTTTACTCCTAGACAAGGGGCCCCCCCTGATTTATAGCAGGAAACAATTCTCAAAGTCGTAAAAAGGGAATTACAGGCTGACAGCCAAGGTTACACTGACCCTACAAATTAAGGGTGGATAAATAGTAAAATGAGCCATATCTTCTTCCTAAGGTTAAGAAGGTCAAGAGCAGTGAAAAAGCATCTAGCTGGCAGAAAAAGAACATTTTCTGGGAAGACTTTTCTAAAGCTGTTTCTTTCTTAAACTAAGATCCTTTTAAGATTTCTTTTCCTTTTAAAAGGTTGTTTATGTATTAAATATATTAGTTTAAATATAATTATGCAAAGGATTTAAGAAATGCTAGATTCTTATTTCATATAGTTGTAAGAGTTGTAACTATCCTGAAATTAAGTCAGCCACCAGCCAAGCCCCTTGCCAGACAGAAGACGCCAATCGAGCACTCCTGATATATGGTTGTCAGGCCTTTTGTTTAGAAACCTTCAAATGAAGGAGATCTCTCAATGTTGATGTGAACTCAATCCTTGACATATGCATAAGATAAAAATTCAAGATTAATTATCTGTTTTGGAAGGCAATAGGGCAAGGAGGGCAAGAGGTGAGCTGGTAATTAAGATTCCTTGTTGAGACACATGTAAGATATATTACTACTTATTTGTCATTTATAGATAGAAGAATATATAGCTTTTTATTTTCCATAAAAGGCAAGAGGAAATGGGTGTATCTTTTGTGATTGGTTCTAGCAAACAGCCAATAGGAATTTTAACCAGGCTGATTGGACAGAGGCAGCCACAGGAGGAGCAAGGGGGCTGGATTAAGGAAATATAAGTGCTGGCCAGAATGGCAAGAGGCCAGGCCAGAGCTTGGTAACCATATACCACTGTGCCTCATATTTATTTGTCTGACAAATAAATTATTATTTTAATTTCTCTATTGCTGCGTTGAATATTTCATTCCAGCTAAGCGTTAACCACAAGCAGGGTGCTACAGGAGGGTATGGAGTTATGTGACCCCCCCCAAGCCATGGGGATAAGTAACTATACAACCTTTTGAAGACATCTGAAGACAGCCCTGCATTCGGAAGTGGTTTTTTAAAAAAAACCTTTAATGTTTTATTATGTTTTTTTATATGTTGGAAGCTGTCCAGAGTGGTTGGGGCAACCCAGCCAGATGGGCAGAGTATAAATAATAATAAAAATTACTACTACTACTATTGAATAGGAAAACCCTAGTTTCAACGGAGAAATGTTGGAGTTTATGTAATGATAACGATAAGAGCCAAAGGCAGCCCACACCTGGTTCAGCCCAGGGGCGCTGGGAGGAGTGAACAGAAGGGGCATTAAAGAAATCTTTAATAAAAATATATTTTAAAAAATAAAATACAGTCCTTCCCACCTCTGTTGGTGCACATGGGGTCTTACAAAGTTGTGGAATGCATCTACTTGGTAAAGCTATATTGCACTTTCAAGGGACCCCAATTAGTTTGACCTTTAAAACCACCTATTAACGGGTGCAGGTTAATCCCCCACTTCTTACGCAGGTTAGTCAAGGCGCATAAGAAAAGATTTAACTGTAGTAGCACTTCACGTAGGTTTCTGATGAAGTGACATTTATTATCCTGCAGAACAAAAGCAGCGTTGGGTGTATGCAAGACCTTTGTTGAGAGCTGCAATTATTTCCTTAATTATTTTACCCCACAGTAGGAGCCACTTAGACAAAAGAACCCCATATGGAAAGTCTTGTAAGTACATTAAAACACACACACACCACCACCAAACACACAATAAAGCCACATTTCTCAAATAAATTGTACTGTAATGCCAACTGACTGTTCTGAGATTACTGCAGTTTAAGAGGTTTGTGGATTGGAGCTGAAGTTTGAAAATGCCCTCTGACCTGGGTTTCTTTCTTTGCTCTTTTCCCTTTTAAGGGACTATAGCTATGAAAGGAAAGAAACACCTGAACTGGAAAATGTAAAGGAGCCCTGCAGATGAAATTGGGAACTGGCATTTCATAATGGAAACTGATTTTGCACTGGGCCTTTCAAATCGATGGCAAAGAGTGATCTTTTGTAACAGCAAAAATTGCACTCTTGGCTTTAATTGTATGCAATTATTCACCATGCTGCACCATTTTCTGTTTTCAGCTGTTTGTAGTTGTAGCTGAATGCCGGGATAAGAGGTGGCTGTGTGCAGAATAAATGCTTGCTTCCTTTTGCCAAAAAAAGGGAGGGGGCATGCTTCCTCCTTTCTTTTGTTAAATGCTTTCGGGGGGATTCTTCACACAATAATTCTGCTAGCCCACTAATGCTAATATTTCTATTTCCAGAAGTTATCTATGCAAATTGGAAGATGGGGAAATGGGTCATCAGGGTGGTGATGAAAGAAAGTGTAGGAAGTACAGTGGTACCTCGGGTTAAGAACTTAATTTGTTCTGGAGGTCCATTCTTAACCTGAAACTGTTCTTAACCTGAAGTACCACTAATGGGGCCTCCCGCTGCCACCGTGCGATTTCTGTTCTCATCCTGAAGCAAAGTTCTTAACCCAAGGTACTATTTCTGGGTTAGCGGAGTCTGTAGCCTGAAGCGCCTGTAACCTGAAGCACCTGTAACCCAAGGTACCACTGTATATAGAATAGGGGTAGCCAAAGTAGTGCCCTCAGATACTGTTAGACTCCAATTCCCATTAGCCCCAGCCAACATGTCTGGTGGTCAGGGATGGTGAGAGTTGTAGTCCAGGAACTTCTGGATGTTGACTAACCCTGTTACAAGACATAGCTAAGGGGACTGAGAATCTCTGTGGCAGAACAAGAATAAAACTTGGTGTGCTCTATTTGTAGGGTAACTAGTCTCATATAACCAGCATGTTTGAGGCCAATTAATGCATGAAGGGGTTAAAATCATAGAGTAAGCTGTCCTGCCAGACTTAGCCCATGTCACTTCCCCTCACCTTGTGAGGAAATAGGTAACAAAGCCTTTCAATTTCCATTTTGAGTGAGATTATTCTCTCTGTGTGCTGCACAACCTGTGCCATACTCAGGTGGTTTCTTCATTTGTTATGTTACAGATTGCACACTTCTCCCTAGTTTGCATGTACATCACCCTAGTTTGCATGTACCACTAAGCCAACAGTAGTTTAGTGTGAACGAGCAAATGTGTACATATCCATAAAAGTGATCTCAGCTACTTAATCCTAATAGTATACCAGAATCCAATTTCCATATTTACAGTTTGTTATTTGCACATACTTAATTTTTGATTTATACAGAATTATATTTAATAAATTGTCAAAAAAAATTCCTTGCTGTGAATATTTGCAAATAAGAAACCATTTTAAAAGAGAGGTTTTTAAATGTGAAAATATACTCCCTTTGAAATACATGTACTGGGGGGAAATGTGTAACACACACATACACACACATTGTATCTTGGATATATATATATATTTAGCTTCCTGTTAGAATACTTTCATGAGAAATAACAAGTGAAACCATATATGTTAAAATGAAATAAGGATGAAGATATTCCACTTAACTTCGACATGTGGGGATACATCTGGACATATGGCAATAATTTTCTCTCTTAAAAAATCAGAGAGAATTGTTATAAAATGATGTGCACATGGCATTCAACTCCAAAAAAATGTGAATAAAAAAATCTGATTTATATAGTCAGATTATATAGTCAAGATTTTTTTTTTTTTCATATGTGGCAGACACATAACTCAGCAAAGTTTTGGAAGACTGCTAACATATATATTGAAAAGACGGCAAATATTAAAGCTTGTTTAGATTCTTTGTTTTTTTAATTTAAAAAATAACCTTTACAGGAAAATGTACCTTTGGCATACTGACAGCTTATTTCACACATACTTGTCGCAGCATGGATATGCAAGACACTGGAAAATTCCAGTAATAAATGAATTGTCTAAACAGGAAAATAAGTTACACGAACATGCCATAATGTCAAAACAAAATGGAGGCAGACTCCAAATGATTTGATTCACAATTGGAGTTACTTATCTTCTGGAAAAACAAATCACATACTTCAAATAATATAAATTATGCTTTTGAAATGTTAGAATGTATATTGTGTGTATTTTAGAAGTTTATGTTTTGTTTAGTAAGCTTTTTAAAAGGAAGATGTTTAAGCTGTCCAGAATGTAATGGTCCAATTGTGTCTACTGTTTTTATCATAGAATCATAGAATCATAGAGTTGGAAGAGACCACAAGGGCCATCGAGTCCAACCCCCTGCCAAGCAGGAAACACCATCAGAGCACTCCTGACATATGGTTGTCAAGCCTCTGCTTAAAGACCTCCAAAGAAGGAGACTCCACCACACTCCTTGGCAGCAAATTCCACTGCCGAACAGCTCTTACTGTCAGGAAGTTCTTCCACACCCAACAAAACGTAACTGATCAATTCACGCAGCTTCCTTCTAACAAACTGTCCACATTGCTTTGCACAAAGTGTTGGCCCTACAACAGTGGTGTTTCCATGGGAGTGGGGTGATCCCTCTCCTCTTAAATCTCTCTCTTTTAACAGGTCTTTTAGATAATGGCCCTGAGGGTTTGGAATGATCTGCTAGTACAGCAGCATTGCCCCCTATTATTGCTGCGTCCAGTAAACTGAGCAAGACATGTCTAAACATGATTTAATGTTTGCAAAGGGTGGCTTCAAAACTTACTTCTAAGGCAGGAGTTGGCAGTTTTTTATGGCTTGAGCTGGTTCACGGTCCCTCAGACACCACAGTGGGCCGGAGTGTGTGTGTGTGCGTGCACACATGCATGCGCAAACGCTATTTCTGGTGCTCCTTCCAGTGCGGAGGAAGCGTGCACAGCTTCCCATTGGCTGCAGGAGCTTCCTGCAGCCAATGGGAAGCCAGCCAGCATTGCGGAAGGCAGCCCCCGCTCTGTTCTGCGCCAGTTATCATGGCACATAGGAGCCAACTGAGCAGGCAGTGGAGGTCCATGGGCTGGTTAAACGACTCCCATGGGCCGCTTGTGGCCCATGGGCCTTAGGTTGATGACCCCTGTTCAGGTGTGTATGTATGTTTTGTAGTTTCCATTGACCTACTGCTATTCTTCCACTGATTAGTATTTAGTCATTTCGTAAGGATTTTATCAATGGGTTTGCTTGGATTTTTTAATTATGTAGTGTGCTGCTTCAGTGTGTGGAGTAATGTTTTAAACAAACAGATTCATGCCTTTGAATATTGGGTGGTTTATCCTGAGGTGTTTCCATGAACGGAAGCCCAGGCATCTCATCTGACGCTACTCAGGCCTGAGACCCACCAAGGTCCCTGTGACAACTCCCAGGCAACTCCCCACTATCCCAAAAAAGCTGTGCCTTTGAAAACAAAATCGGTTTTTCATGCTTTTTGTTTAGCTTGTTGCTTTGTGGCACTATGGCAGTAACCCAAAGCAAGCATTTGCATGCGCAGAACCGAAGCACAAACATATTGTTAAAGCCACCAATAGTTCTGTGGCACTGTGAACAAATGCATTGTGGCAAGAGCTGACTTCATTAAACGCATGCTAGAACATGTCTGTAGGAATATCTGTTTCTGCCACAGCAATTTCCACTGTTGAAGTGACCAGCAGCTGTTCAGTTGACAAAGCAGCTTGCCTCTTTGGCAGAAGCAAGCAAGTGATGCTCTGACACACACACTCTCTCTCTCTCTCTCTCTCTCTCTCTCTCTCTCTCTCTCTCATAGGCAAGCCTCACTTCTTTGATTACAGCCATTAGCTTGACTTTTCAGTTGTGCTAAGGATTGATTACCCTGCATTGTTTATATAGTGCAAAAGAACTTCAAATTGACTGTAGTGCTTATTTATAAACATCAGAATGGCAAAATGATGCATTTCCAATATGCGCTAATCCTTTCTTACTGTGTAATGCCGCCACTATTGAAACAATAACAGGGCTAATAAAACAGATGTAGAAACCTTGCTCAATGCTTCACTTAAGAATGAGTTGCTAGATTATGATAAATCTGCCTCTGTAATTTACACTGGAAATTACAAATATGAAGACAAAGCAATTGGATGCCAGATATTTAAAGCTGGCATCCACTGCAGCAGCTGCTAGAGCTTCAAATCTGCACAACCATATATTATGACTATCTTACCTTGCCTTGCCTGTTTATTGTTTTGGTTTTTAATGTTTTTACTTTGAGCGCATTCTCCCTTGCCCCTTTCAAATTGATAGCAAAAAGGCAAGGCAGCACCTAGATATTCTGGACTATTCTAATCCAAAGAATTGTATAAAGGTTTAACACCTAGCTGATTTTTATTCTTCTTCTTTATTTGCCACATGGCCAGTTTTTAAACTCAATCTCAGCATTGGGCTGTAGGCAGTTTTTAAATATGTATTTAAATGCATTGACTTTGTACCATTTTTCTTGAGGGATTAATGGTATGTCTGACCATGAAATACAGCATTAAAAAACCAAGTATGTACTTGGTAAGACACAAGAGCCTCCATGGTTGCTAATATGTATTTAATTGCATCACCAGAAGCAGGTTCAAAGTTCCACCTTGCTAATTTCCCCCTGTATTCACAATATGTGCCACTTCCCACTCCTGCTGACCATTCCTAACCACACATTCACATTTTCTCAGCAAAATGATGTCTTTGTAGCAAATATATTTTTCAAATCAACTTTTGCTGAGATTATGGGAATGGGCGTTTAGGAATGGGCATAGATTTCCTCCTTAAAACGGTGCCACAGCCTCCATTTAATCAGGACGACACGGGTGGCGCTGTGGGTTAAACCACAGAGCCTAGGACTTGCCGATCAGAAGTTTGGCGGTTCGAATCCCCGCGACGGGGTGAGCTACCGTTGCTTGGTCCCAGCTCCTGCCAACCTAGCAGTTCGAAAGCACGTGAAAGTGCAAGTAGATAAGCAGGTACCGCTCCAGCGGGAAGGTAAATGGTGTTTCCGTGAGCTGCTCTGGTTCGCCAGAAGTGGCTTAGTCACATGACCCAGAAGCTGTACGCCGGCTCCCTCGGCCAATAAAGCGAGATGAGCGCTGCAACCCCAGAGTCGGCCACGACTCGACCTAATGGTCAGGGGTCCCTTTACCTTTACCTTTATGTCTTGGTTTAGAGTCCAGTTTGGAAAAGGAAGTCATGGGAACCTTGCAGTCACAGCTCCAAGGATCCATTAGTGCAGTGCCGATCTGCCTAGAAGGACATACCTTTCACTGAAGCTGTGTTTATTCATTTTGCAGAGAGCAGAGAGCAGAGAGTTTATTCATTTTGCAGAGAGCAGAGAGCATGATTGTAGAGGAAGGCTCAATAAGTTGGCACAATGTTGTTTCAGGACATTTCCCCAATCATGGACAGCTGTCTTGCAGGTTTCTTATTGGGGTTAGAAGAACACCCCACAAATAAGTTTTTTTCTGCCCCTGGGTATTTGGGAATTGTCAAGCACAGTTCTTCTGACACCACAAATACAAATATTTTACGGGGTTAAAGCTCTACCCCACCATACATTGGAAATATACCCCCAAAACCATTAGTGTGATTTTTTTTATCCCTGACATTGGACTGAAAATTCTGCACTTTCTATACAATAAATGAAGAGGTGCTGGTTGAGGAACACTTCAAAGTACCACAGAGAAAACCCTCTAGCCTGGTTTGGTACTGCTTAAAAATTATCCCTATTATATAATGATGTCATGCTAGTTCCACATTTCAGGAGTGAGTGAGTAAACAGCAGTTACCAAAACCTGCCTCCCCAACTGCAGTAAAGCATGAACGAACATTCATCGCTATTGCCCAGTAAATCTACTTTCCTCAGAGCTGTCAGCTGGGCATCTTGGCTTATTTTAATAAGCAGTAAAATTCCTTTTAGAGATAAAGTATCATTGCTCCATTTGAAAAGAAAGCAGTGAATCTCCCTAGCAATTAGAAAGGATTGAAAGATTTGTATAGGACCGTTAGAATGGTTTTAAAAAAAAACATTTAGAATTATTTTGGGTTTTTTAAAAAAACTTGGAATATTCTCATAGGATAAGGTGGAGGGAAAACCAATTTGTATTCCACATATTATTTGAGAAATAGCTTAATTTACAATGAGGAGGTAACCATGCACACTGTGTTCAATAGGCCCCGTCCTTTTGAATTCCTTTCCTGAAAAAGTTCATTCAGAGGTTGCCAGGAAACCAGGAAGACTATAAATAATTACCTGATATGAACACAAAAAGCAAGGATCTTTTTAAAATCCCCCTGGGGACAAAAAGAGCTATCTGAGAAGATGAAGTGTTTTGCCAAATGCTGAAGGAGTAAACCATCAGTATAGAACGTTTCTAAAGCGAAAGAAAATATGATGAGTTCTTCAGTAGCCCCATGAATCCAATTTCATATTCTTACAGCAAGGTATTTCCCCCCCCCCTACTTTAATCTGCATATTCAAGGTCACATTATAGCTCACCTTTAGCTGCTCTTCCATGAAAAAGGTGTGGAAAAGGCAGTTCACTGTTTTCATTTGTATGGGTGAAGTGGACTTTTATTGGCCTATGAACACAGTGTATCACCTCCAATGTGACTTGCACTACAGAGGCACCCAACTGCATAGGGCATGGGTAGGCAAACTAAGGCCTGGGGGCCAGATCTGGCCCAGTCGCCTTCTAAATTCAGCCTGCGGATGATCCGGGAATCAGCGTGTTTTTATATGAGTGTCCTTTTATTTAAAATACATCTCTGGGTTATTTGTGCAGCATAGGAATTAGTTCATTTTTTTCCTTCAAAATATAGTCCGGCCCCACACAAGGCCTGAGGGACAGTGGACCGGCCTCCTGCTGAAAAGGTTTGCTGACCCCTGGCGTAGGGGAAGGAAATCCCCATAAAACAGCAAGAGGTGCTGTGCCTCTCTAGGTCTTGTTGAGCTAATGCTCCAATCACCCCTGACCATTATCTATGCTGGCTGGGGCTGGTGTAAGTTAAAGTTCTGAAATGTCTAGCGGGCCATGGTTCCCCATCCTCCCATAAAGCAATATGGACCCTTTGCACACCCTCCTACCATCCTCAGCTGTGGGAACTGCACTAAACCTGTCTATTCCCTTCAGCTGCAGGTTCGTCTGTGTCTCGTGCAGAGAGATCCGACTAAGCAGCACCCTGCTTCTTTCCAGAGCTACAGAGGCATACAACTACTCAGATGCCACACATAACTGTGAAAGCGGTTATGGATTATGCTGCAAACTTTTCTGGTTGTAGTTTCATTTCCACACACACACACATTGGATTTATAACTACAGAGCAGAATAGGTTGCTCTGTCTCTCTATATAAAAAACAGGAACATAGCCTTGGAAGCCATCTATGTCCAACCAGGGATTCCTTTCATGAAGTGTGGTAATAAAGATGATATTGACTTCCCTTTACTTTTTCCCGTGACAACTTATCTCCTAATTTTCCAACTGAAATTGAGTTTTCCCCTGTGTGTAGTCAAGAGAAGTAAACATATATGGACAGAAGTCAGTGGCCAATTTTAACGGGGATGTCACCAGCTAGTAATCTGGACTTGTTGTTTTACGGCATGGCAGTCCTTTTATCTGACAAAATGATATGTTTTACTGACTTATAAGAAATGAGGAGGGAAAACATGAATGCTTGGATACTTCTCTTGATCCAGAGGAGTATGAATGGACTTATATTCATGCCATTGGGCTTTCTCACTTAACCCTTTTTTTGTCCCACAGCCTGCATGTCTGCTTCTGAGAGTGAAGAGACTCATGAGGCAGGGAGTTTCATCTGGAGTGGATTGCACTTCTGTTCATACAAGGCAGGACTTAAACTTTCACCAGTTCCTTCAACTCTCACACTAATCTAGAAGGTCTCCCTCAGGAGTGCCTGTTGGGGGGTGGGGCATGCCACATAAGGGGCTATAATGATGGAGATGAATTAGAACAGCCATCAAGTTAACAGCTGGGAAGGGTCAGTAAAGAGAAAAGGCCTCCAGTAACCATTATGGAAGACAACAATGGCCTGGTCTTTCTTGTTACTATGTGAAAAATAACCCCATCATACGGTGGACGATCCATCATACTGATGCTGCACTGTGACAATCAGTCCTAGTGATACCACCAAATTGTTTCCCCAGCCACTCTGGGCGGCTTCCAGCACATATCATTGCACCTTGTATGGTTCCAACTTTAGGACTTCAAACATTCAATCACCTGATGTCACTGTGATGTCAGAGAAATGACAGGTAGGCAGCCTTCTTGCCACCTGTCAAGTTTGGCCTGTGAGACTCAATCCTGCCCCTGCCCTAAAGATACCATCACTTTAAGCATAGGTGCCAACTATAGGGGGCCATGGGGGCCCAGACACCCACAAATTTTTCAGTGTGACTTCCAGTTTCTACCAAAAGTTGTGTTGGAGGCCAGACATGACCTCTGGTACAAAGTGCCGCTGCAACACATTGATGTAAGGCGCCTCTGGCTTGAAGACAGTGTCTATAACCTTGAACTAGAACACTTTTCCAAGTCAATGCTATTTGCTAATGCTTCTCTTATTACAACTTCTGCCCAGTCAGCACACATGTGAGTTCAAAAGTTTAAGCCTAATTCTGGTTTTGAGTCTGGTCTGGGTGTAAGCAGTGATGCTTCCACCCAGAAGAGTTATTTCCATTGTAGGTCCCTCCAGACCAAGCAGCTTCCTGAGCTCAGCTGCTTATACCTCACAGATGTGGCTTCAGCTCTCTTGGAGGTCTGCTACAGAGAATTTCCTCTCCCTGCAGATGCCCTCGGCTGTGTGATTTCTGCTCTCTGTGTTGCCCCTCTTCTGCCTTCTTCTCTTCCTCTCGACAGCCACTGCCTGCTTTCTTCTCAGTTGTCCCTCCACCGGTCAGAACCCTTCACAGAATCATAAATTACACTCTACAGGCTCATAGTCCATTAGCCTATAATTAAGGACCGAGGAGAGGAGATAAGTCCAGGAGGGAACATTCAATCAGTGTTTTGACCTTTGACTGCATGTTTTAATTATTATTCCTGTGTGCAGCATAAAAGCAGAGGACTTCGATTGTCACAATGACATAACTGTAAACCCCTCAGGTGATAGGTACTTCAATTTACACAGCAACTTTATCAGTTGTGCTGTTTTTTTGGCAAGCTGCCAGCTGAAGGCCATAGATGCATTGTATCTGTGACCCTCAGGCAGTAAACAAACTGTCATCCTTCTTTACCCCTAGACATTTACCATTCTGTGTCACGGAAGACATTTTTATTTATAAATCTAAATGACATTCTGACAAACTTTTAAACTCAGGATTTGCTTATTCCCTGCATGCTGTCAAAGATATACACAAGACCAGCCTCGGTTACAAGCCAGTCTCCAACAGTAGAAATAACCTAAATATTCTAAGGGAAACATAAACACTGGACAATGTTTGTTCTGAGTTTGGACAAATAAGTTCTTGAAACAGAGAAATTGAATCATCCAGTCTTTGAATGCCGTGGCTGCCTTCACTGCTAGGTAATTATCCTTCAAATGGATGGCCATTATTCAGACCTGGAGCCTGGTCTTGTAGAACCAAGGTAGTTTCTGCTGGGTTATCCAGACGATCTAGTGCAGTACATTTATAGATAGTTTGGGTGGATTCCAGCATATCACCATTCTGTCAGTGCCAAGATTACTGGTTGTGCATTCTCCCCCTCTCCTCTCTCTGTGTCCCCCCTAAATCTGTTCTAGGGGTGCCCTTACCCTCTTGAGCATACTTGAGGCAGGTGTGTGTTGCAAGGAGGGGAGAGAGGAAGGTTCATTGCACAGGTGTAAATCCTTACACTGATACAGTAGGTCTTATTTGTAGAATATGGCCCTTAGTCACCTCAGACCAGCTGTGAGGGTAACAAAACTGTGAGTTACATTTGGAGCAATTGTTTCTAATCTGATCACACACACACACACACACACACACACACACACACACTTCACCGCACACACTCATTGTACCTGCTCACACCCTCATACCCTCACAAAATAAACTGTGACTGGATTTTCCATGCATTTTGGGGGCGGCAGTATTGTTATATTGAGCTTGAAGCAACTAAGGAAATTAGTACTTTGAAATCAGTCCTTGTGGAGTGTGAGTACATCCTCAGGTAAAAAGTTCTCCAGAGTGTTATAAAAGTATGTAAACAAGTCAACTGGTGTGAAATAGAGAGTCATTTGCTATGTGAATAGTTAAAAAGTGATGTTAAAAGGCTGATAGCTTGTCTCCAAGCCTAGGTTATGAGCAAGGCCCTCAAAATGGAGTCCAAAGGACCTACACGTTTAGTTCCAGGAGAATATATTCTACTTCCATTCACCGGTCATTAATGATGAGCCAGGGAACTATCTGTCAACCATAGTAACATTGGACTGGGAAGAATCTTCTGGAATAAAGGCCAGGCACAGCCATATCCAGCTCCAAGCTGGTTGTTGGTTGGGACAAGACTCAGTAAGAGAGCTGGAAAGAGAAAAAACAGAGTGAAGAATGAAGAACCCAGCTCACAAGAGTGGAGGTGAAGGCAGAAAGAGGACACTAGGGAATGGAGATCATGAAGGGAGAAGCTGAGAGGAGCTACTGGAAGTGGTTGGGCTTTTGAAATAGTCCTTCATATAGCCAGGTTGTTCATCTGTGCTATCTACAGGCAAGTTACGGTAAATGCAACTTATACAAATTATTTCATACTGTACATTCACCAGCATATTCCTAACCAGAAGGAAATCTCGAGTCTTAAACTGATTTGTGGTAAGAGGGTGATCTGTCATAGCCCCATTTTATAATGCCGCAACAGAAAATAGAATTTGAAGGTAAGCGCTTTTCTCACACAAGTTTCTGCCAGTGAAGACGTCTGTGAGTCAAATATTCAATGAGAGTCTCAGATGGCCCCACTTTTAGGTTACTGACAGGATTATATTTCTCATCAACTTATGCAATGAGGCTGCATTTCACAAGTAGGTATGCACAGAAGGTGTATGATGTTGCCCCCGTCATTCATTCAAACACAAGAGCCGCATATAAATCTTGGTTGTGTCACAGATCACTGTTCAATTAAACATAAGTCCTTTCTGATAGTTTATGAATTATACCTTAACATGCCATAGATATATAACTGAGAATGTGTGCTTTCATATAAGAAGGTCAGTGTGAAAAAGATCAGTGTTACTGAGCTCCTGCTCTTTTAGACCAGTGCTGACTACTTAGCTGCTTTAAAAATAAGGGTCCTCTCTCTGTCTCTATTTTTTCTTGAACCAGCTCACCACTATATAATGAAGGGAACCCATCAGAGCTGCAGTAGAGCTGTGTATTGTACCACGGAGGGCGCTTCCAGACTGTCACTATTGTCAGGTGGAATTCAGTCATATCCTAGCAAGTTCAGTCTGCACAAATCAAGCTGATTTGGAGCTCCTGTGGTACAAAACCACTTTCCCCAAAGACTGGGCTTTTCTCGATAAGGAAAGTCATAGGAAAATGCACTGGGAAATGTAGGAAGCAAAGGGAAAGAGCTATTGGAAGATTTGAAACAGTCCTTCAAGAGAGCTATAGTTTGCTTGTCATCAAATCCCTCTACAAACAAATCAGGCTGCATCATCATCATCATCATCATCATCATAATTAGTGGCTGCTCATTAACTATCAAAATGCAAATACTTTCCTCCAAATGATATCTACTCATGTAGTGGAGTATACTGCAGGAGAGTTTTGCCAACGTGGATATTGCACCAAGGCAGAATTAAATTCTTAGTCTGGCACAGAAAATTTAAACACCACCAACGCCAAGAACTGTTTCAGTTTGCTGTTCAAAATCAGGATGCGAGATTAGAGATGGGCAAATCTGTCAATTTTGGTTTCTCTTGGTTTCTCAGTCTTGAGTTTAGCTCTCTGCATTCCCACATTAATTTGTGATACAGGTACATTTTATGAAAATTCACCAGCATTTAAATGTGAATATATCCTAATTTACATATCTTTACAAAGCAATATACAAATACAATGCATTTCTGTATGCTGTTTTCATTAATATATGCACTTTTATGCACACTTTACCCTAGCATATCTATTTGTGTACAAGTTACTTGACTGGAGAGCATGCAAGGCACTCTTCATTCTCTCGTAAGCTAAATATCCCAGTGCACATGTTCAGGTTATGTTTCAAGCTTTTGCATTAGATAAAAACTTTCACTACTGATTTTTACTGAAAAGCTTTGGCAACCAACCTAAAATACTGGCTCTTGCACAAAAGCATCTGGCAACAGGCTCCAGCAGACCTAAAGCCAGCCAGATTATTATTTTTTCCCCTCCTGACAGTTGGCAGCAATACATGTAGGAAGCATATTTGAGGCCAAGGCCTCCTAAGCTTAGCTCTGTCTAATAAGCATTGTACAACTTGGTCTCTCTGAGCACAGCTAGCAAAAGTATGATTACTGACAGAGTACAAAATGTCCAAGTGAGGTCAAGTCTCAGTACATACCTGTCCCCTTCTCTTAAACCAGGAGCACACAAACCAGTTCTAACTAAGCAGCTACAGGTAAACAATGAGCATTAATCAGAGAGAGCTCACCCTCCCAACAAACTCTGATTATAACAGCTGGGACTGTCAGGACCCAGAAACGAAACTCAGAATGACATACTGTTAGTAGAATCACTGCTCAGTGCGCTATGAGAAACATTTTTAATGGAATAAAATTACAGTGAGGCTGTGCATGTTTTTTTTAAGCAACGGCACATTGAGACCAAAATTAATCACAATACAGAGAATGACGCAAAAAGTCAAATTCAGTGAGTTGGAAGCACACAGTTTTCTAGCTGCTTGTGTGCCTATATCATGTGCCCAACTTACTGCAATTGGGAATTGAGTTTGAGCCCCAGCAATCCATGGGGAAGTGATGACACGATAGTTGCCAGTATTCTGTGTTCAGTACAGATGTGGTGATATTCTAAAACCAAACACATTGTCATCAGTTCACAGAAAGTCATAACTATGAAGCTGAACAACCTGTGACTCACCAATGCAGCCCATCAGCCATGCTTCGTGACTAAAAGCCAATTTACACAGAACTCAGGCTTGTGCTTCCTTGGTGGAGCTAAAACACAGCACAGGCTGTCTTTGGTGCAAAACAGTCACTGAAAGGGAATGGAATAAAGGAAATTGCCTTCAACTCCAATTCTAGCACGCAGAGAGGGTGAGAGTTTGATGTTGTTGTTGGCATCTGTCCGTCTCAAGAGACAATGGAGTGTGCCTCTAGGGGTGAACTCAAACCACTGGGTTAGCAGCATTGAAATGACAACCCTGGGGCACAAGCATGGGCAGTTTATATGGAGGTCCTGGGCGGCCCAGACAACAAGACTTTGCTTTCAGCCTTTCTGATGTAGTCCAAATGAAAGCAGAGTAATACATTCAGCACTAGCTGGGCTGCAGGAGTTGTAAGAAGGCGGCTTACAAGGCACTATCCAACTGTCTTAGGGACTCCACTCCAGATTTGTGTGGGTTTACTCTTTAGCCTTTTCTTCTCCCAAAGATAACCTGCAAGGCAGTGGATCTTTAGGATCAGAGTTTTCCTTCTCTTAGATGAGCTACCTTCCCATGTTGATAAGCCCCATCTGCCCCTCACTTCCCTCTACAGCATATGCAGAAACCACTTTCTTAGCCATTGGACCCACTATTGGTCTCATATCCTCAATCCGCTGCAGACTGTCTTCACATGCAGGGGAAGTCCCTGATTCACTGAGGGTTTGAGACCCACTGGCTACCCTCACCTGATTTAGCCAGCCAGTCAAAGCCGTTCCCATGGTGTGGCTGCTGTCGCATGCCAACAGCTTCTAGGAACCACAGGTAAGAGCTGAGTGCAGGTGGGGTCCAAAGGTGTTCAAACTACCCCAGAAGGAGCATGACATGTTGCCCACCAAAGGTACGTTTAATAAATGTATTTGTTTTATACAACTCCTATCTGAGTCTTTAGTAGTTTATCTCTTCTTCCATTACCCCACTGCTTTAAGTTTTCCTTTCCATTTTTTCCCCTTCTACCCTCTTGAACTCCTATTGAGATTCTCCTCCACTCCTATTAAATTAGTCCAAGAGCATAATGAAATTTGCTCTTGGGCAGCAAATCGCTCACCCCTACCACAGATGGGATTTTTTTGTAGTGCTTTCCAGAAATAGGACCTCCCCCCCCCCAACCCCAGCAGCACACCTAGGTTCCATGCACATTACAGGCTTAAAATGCAGCTAGGCTGCTCTTTCCCCCTATTCGGATAGAAACTAGTTTGGAGAAAATGCATCAAAATGCAGTTTTTCATAAGACTAGTATATTTCACAGGCTAGATATGGATTGTGACTAATGGCATGTGTACACCACTTCCCAACAAGCAGTGGCAGTGCACTGGATGGAGAGTAAGTGGAAGTGTGCCCACAACCTCACATTCATTGCAAGCAATGAAATATTGCCTGTACCAGAACACAGATGCTCATTTCTCTATACACAGGATGCTGCTCCTTCTTTCCATTCACAGCCAGCTTTGTATGATGCAAATTTGCAGTGGGAATTAGGATGCGGAAATACAAAAGTCTCAGCACTCAACCACCCAACTTAACATGTTCTAGGAGGCACATGTTAAGTAGCTCTCAGATAAATGCAGAGCTTTTTTATCCCTAGCAGCTTATGTGGAATCCAACACCCAACTGACGGTCTGAAGAGCAGAGGGCTGTGTTAACCTCCTTGAAAAGTAGAATTTAAATCGCTGTGACTTTATTTCAGTTTTAAAGCCTTACTCAGCATTGCCTGCAACCCACCGTAATCCAAGGACTTCCCAAGAGAATATAACATTTCCATAATATGCTGCAGATGAATTTACTTTACATGGTAAAATCCTTTGCCCACTACATCCTGAAGAGCTAATGAAAACAAATGTTCTTCGAGAAGCGGTGAGCTATCTGAACTCAACCATGTGCAAGTGCTATTTAAGAACTTCCAAATGGGAATGTGGTTCATCATGCAAAATGGCATGGAAAGGCAGAACCCAGATTGGGGTTGGAGATTTAGGGAGGGACTGCTGGAGATGCTATTTAGGAAGCTTGATTGCCACAGGGAGAAGCGAAAGAGACTCAGAATCTTGAATGGGTAGGAAATACTCCATGCAGCAAAGTAAGATGGCGATGGCACGCCAGTAATCAACATGATTCTTGTGTATCAGTCATTTTAACCAGAGACCTTTTATAATCCCTGTACATAAGTATTTGTATACTAAAATTGAAAGTGGTGTTAGATCCTTTAAAAAGAGAGACTGAATAATGAAAAAGAGACAGGAAATCCTTTTGTCTCCTGGATTAGTTAAAACTTCATTTATCTTCTGTTGCCATTAAGAACTGGATAGACCAGGACCCTTGGGTTGCAAGATTCTTGCTGCATAGTAACAGCGTAATGATGGTGTATCTCATTCTCCTTGGTACACCAGAGCATGGGGCTGCTTTGCTTCTTTACTTGGTTTGAATGAAACCCTGATTACCTTTTCACTTCTATTTGTTTTGCCAGAGAAAGAAAATCTATGTTGCTCAATTGGTTTGCATCCTCTTTCCCAATAGAAGTGCATTCAATAATAAATGTCACCTGCGTGACAGGTCTATAAATGAAGGAGATTTTATTTTTGTTTTTTAAAAGGCCAACTTCAGCAAGACACAACACCGAAACAGGATTTTTCATATGCTCAAATACACTGGTGCGCTTAACCAACATACAATCATTCAGCATAAAAAGCACAAAGGTGCACTACTGTGTGTGAGGTGCCTTTGTTAGGCAAACCAGAGGAAACAGAGAAAAAACCTCACCTCTGATTTAGTACACACAAACAGCAAGAAACTCTCCATATGGCAACGCCCCAGGATGTTGCCAGGCGCCACTACAAAGGTCATGTGATCCATTACCCAATTCTAATGTTCAGGTTTCACAGTATAAGATTTTGCAGAGGCATTTTAAAGGTGAAAGTGTTATTTTGGAAGTCTGGTATATTTCCCACAAACTAATACTTTAGAATTTGCATTAGAAGTTTCATTAGTGTGATTATTATGAAAGTCTACTGTCTGCTATGAATGTTGCAGTGCTTGGAGAACAAACAGGAGGGGAATACACAATGTCTAGCATTAGCTCTAAAAATAAAATTAGCATTGTAATGCAATCTTTAAACAAAAGTGGCTCCTTTCTACCAGCATGCAGCTTTTAATAACAGAATTCTAATGATGCAAACAGCGTGTATTTTAGGCTTTTATACCTTCGAACATTTAAATAAAAGAATTTGTGTTCACTGCCCCCCTTTCCAGACCCAACACTTCCACTGCTAGAATTCACCACCTACCAGGTAAGGTGGCTGCCCACCCTCTAATCTTGATCCCATTGTCCTGACCCTTTTTATAGAAAGATTACACGTATATTCAGTTTTTTAAAAGCTACTAAATAGTCAAGCTAGCACCCATAGTTAAGACAGTTGCTTACCCGCAGCAGTTGTTTTTAAAAAGCATGGGTATGTGTGGGAACACTGTAAGCTAGTGGCCATGAGTAGAAAGAGAACAAGGAAACTGAACAGTACCTGTCCTTTCTACAGAAGCATTACTAGGAATGGACCATTTTACAAATCTTGATGACATTTCAATCTGCGCTGATGTTTCTAATTCCCCTCTCGCTCCTTAATCCCAGTTTGACTTTAATTTTATCCCCGGTTCCATTAAAACACACTTTTTAATAAATAATTGCAATTGTGTGTGTGCGTATTCTAGACAGTGGTACCTCGGGTTACATATGCTTCAGGTTACAGACTACACTAACCCAGAAATAGTACCTCAGGTTAAGAACTTTGCTTCAGGATGAGAACAGAAATCGTGCTCCGGTGGTGCAGCGGCAGCAGGAGGCCCCATTAGCTAAAGTGGTGCTTCAGGTTAAGAACTTACCTCCGGAACGAATTAAGTACTTAACCCGAGTTACCACTGTAAATTCAATGTGCGCACAGTGTGATGTACAAATTTTATACACCATGCACCTTGAGCCTCTGTAAGTAATACACTTCATGGTCTGTCAGTGTGGCATAGTGGAAAGAACTGGAAATGGACAGAGCCATAGGCAGAAATGTGGTTGGTGGCTGAGTGAATGGTCTAGCATACCAAGGCGGAATGCCACCATAGTTCAATGAGAATCAGCAAAGGTCAACTAATTGGGGTACCAACTTGCTGAGATTAGATGGCGCCCAGCACACTTCCCCTGTGCCGATGGACGCCTGTGCCGATGGACGCCTCAAACGTTAGGCAGGGGCTCCAGCTGGCTTCTCCCACACACACAGGCAAGGCACGACGTGGCAACAGCTTCCAAAGCTTGGCTAGCTCCCATAACCTGGGCCATAACCTGCTGAGATAAGATGGCGCCCGGCATACTTCCCCTGTGCCGATGGACGCCTGGGCCGATAGAAAAAACTTGAGCTCTCTTAGCAGAGTTCTTAGCAGAGTTCTGCAGTGGTAGAAAGTGTTGCCTTGTGTGTGGATAATAAATCAGACTGAATGCAGGCTTCTTGCTAATCTCCAACAGCCTTTAATGAGAAGAAAAACATCATAAATCAGCCGGGCGAGAGAGCAGACATCCTTTCGTCTCTCAGCCAAAAACGAAAGGAAACTCACACACAAAGAAAGATTCCTGTATGTGAACATAACCACGCCTCAGAATGTGAGACGTCACACAGAACTGTTTAACCCTGTAAGTTCTGATTCTCCTCACACAACTACCCCTTGCATACTCCTTGCTTACCATGGAGGTTAATGGTTGATAAGACATGGTTGGCCAAGTACAATTTCAAGATACAGAATTCAAAGTGAGGAGATGAAGAGAGGGTTATATGTCACCCGTACCAATGGTCTAATTAGCCATGCTTAAAGTCCAACGCAATCAGCAGGTTAGATAACTGTTTTTCTTTTATTTCTACTGTTGTTACAGCAGACACCCTGAGCATGATTTGGTGGGAAGGTGGGATACAAATCTGACAAGCAGACAACTAAAATATTAGTCTACTGAATGGAGACGCAGAGCATTTCATGCACTCAGTCCAGGATACTTTGTAGATAGCAGGTATGCATAAGGTACATATGCATGTGTTCTGGTAGAAGTGACACAGCTGGAACATTTTACTTTGAAGCAGGACAAAGTACACTGTCTTTTTCCGCCCCTAGCAAATGTTATTAGCTGATTTTTGAAGTGAAGGCTGAATGGCTCTATAATTATTGAAATGGACATGCAAGTTTCAAATACAGAAAGTAACAAGAGGTGAAATACAAGATTCCCATTAGCAATGATTTCCTTCCTTCAGCAGATGTGCAGCATATCACTGAAACAAATAACGTTGCACAAAATAGAGAATTCAAAGTCTTGCCTAGGACTTCCACAGAATTAATTTACCCCCTGCTCCCAAATTCAAACTCCCACTACCTTTCAACAACAATAGCTGTTATGAATTGCAATACTCTTCCACCACTGATGAGAAACCTCTGCATACCCATATTCCGTTGAATTGAATGCTTAATCCTATAGGTTCAGAATCAGAATCTGCAGAGATCAAAGCACCTAAGATGATGGGTTTTTAAGAGTGACTCTATTATGTCCTGTGGATGTGATAAGCTGAAGTTGTTGAACTTACATTTAAAGGAATTAAAGGCAAGATTCTATAGCCATTTATGGAACAGCTGAAACTCTGTTAATATTAACTGAGAAGGCCATGTCCCCTGTTATTAACACAGCTATTCTGTACTGAGGAAGGATGTATTGCAGACATTGTGGATAAATGTTTTTGAGATCCAGCAAAGGAGGAAAAAGCATCATCTCAAACAGGTGGACAGACACTGTTTTAATGCCAATAAATATCCATCAGGGCAAACAGACAAATTCGCCATCTGGAACAAAACTAAGTGTGATTTTGGATCATAGGCCATAGGATTATAGAATAGGAAGGGACCACAAGTGTCTACCCCCTGCAGTGCAAGAATCTTTTCCTCAACATGAGTATCAAACCCATGACCCTGAGATTAAGAGTCTCATGCTGACCGACTGAGCTACCCCAGCTTAATGCTCTTCCTACTACAATGAAACCAAAGAGTAGACACAAACATGGGTATCTGATGTCATTTCCCCATCAGTGAGGGGTATTCTGCTGCTGGTGTAAGAAGACTGACCACACAGCCAACTAAGAGGAGCAATGCATTTAAGAAGTATAATTCTTAAAACTTACACAGCCTTGTCTACTTCCCTGGATCTCTGATCTGGCTTCAGTCCAGGCTGGTACACATAGGGATGGATGAGAAATCCCATATAGTTCAATATAAACATGTATGAACATTACTGGCAGGTTCCCCTTGTGACAATTTTGTCACAAGTTGCTTGAGCCAGAGGCGGATTTAGGGCATGGAGCCTTGAGGCCACCACAACTAGGATTTAGAATTTAGAACTATTTAGAATGGATCACAAGAGGTGCTGTCGGTGCGTGTGCCAAATTTTGGCATCGCACAGAATGCTGCTGAAATTTGAAACCCCAAAGTCCATCACTGCTTGAGTAAAGTGTCAGAGTAGTTGTTGCCATCCTGGTTACGTCAGATATAACCCTTGGAACACTTCTTCGTATGTGGCACCAAGCATAGCAGGTTTTTTTGTGCAATCATCCAAGTGCCTCTTAGTTCTTCATTTCCAAAGGTGTTTCGCAGAATGAATGTTATGCTCTTGGCCAGTTTAAACCGCAAGTTAGGACATATATTCTTGCTTCATCTTCTTCCCTTCAGTCTAGCACAACCATATACCCTGTGAGAAATTGTCTGTTCCCATTGTTCTTCTGATGTGGCCTTTTGCCTTAGCTCAGAACTTAGGTCTCATTCCAGTCCTGGGGTTTCAAGATTCTTCCAATACTGCAGTGGCACATTATTTGCTGCGCACACAAATAACAGTGGGATTTCTAAGGCTGAAAGCCTTAGAATACCAACCAAGTATAACCACAACCTCTCCTGGTTTTCAGGCAGGCTTACATTATATTGTTGGTTGGAGATAGCTCATAAGGTAGAATGACCAATATTGTGGTCAGACGTTCTTACCTTACTATAACCTGACCATCGTCCAGCTCCATATTTCCCTCTGCTCCTTCTTGATTTGAGCAATGGATATGTCCAAATCCATACACTGCCCTAGGGGACTTCCAGACTGTTGCTATTCTCTGACAGGATTCAATTACATACAGTAAGCCCACAACTTATGCATATTTAACTTGTGAGTATTCAGCTTTACACACTTGGCAAAAAAAAAAAGAGGGTGGAAAAGGGGCTGGCATATGGGGGAAATACTTTGGCAGTCCCGCCTGCCATTGCACTCAGTGTGTTTTGAATATACATTCAATATACATAATTTTGGCTTTATGCTCGAACCCTGTAATGGATGGTTTAGTTGAGATTCTTGTATTGCAGAGGGTTGCACTAGATGACCCTCAGGATCCCTTGCAACTCTACAATTCTATGCATCTATGAATACTAATTGCTGTATGATGTATGATGAATAATTGGAGAAGGATGTTGCAATACACCAGGGGCAGGAAATACCGTATTTTTCGCTCTATAACACGTACCCGACCATAACACGCACGTAGTTTTTAGAGGAGGAAAATCCGTAGGCATGCCACCCGTAGGCATTTTCTCCATAACACACACAGACATTTCCCCTTACTTTCTAGGAGGAAAAAAGTGAGTGTTATGGTGCAAAAAATACGGTATTTCACAGCCAGAGTGCCACATCCCCTTCCCAGAACCACATGGCAGTGGTAGGTGGAACAACAAAATGAGACTCTTTTGATTGTATTCAAAACATGCAAAAATAAGTATTTACACATACACACCCCTTACCATCCAAGCAAGCAAGTCCACATATTCCCACCAAACAAAATGAGTTGAGTGCCGGTGGGGGCAGAGCAGGGCTGGTGAGAGGAGTGTGACCTGTGGAGAGACCAGAGGGCCAGGCAGAGAGGCCAGGAGGACTGGATCCAGCCTGCAGGCCAGAGGTTCCTAACCCTGCCAGGGCACTCTGCTTTTATGCTTCTGAGAGGCATCAACTTGGCCATGTGGAAATGAGATGGGCTTTCAGTCTGATCCAGCAAGACAGTTTCAACTTTCTTAATCCGTTACCTTAAAAGATACAGAGAAGGATAAATCACACTGTCCCAAATGAACCACTGATCATTTAAGCAGTTCCACAGCCTTATTTTTGTTTGTGCTTCTGAGATTTTTCACTTGTGTCCTATAAGGCTCCACCCAGAAAAAGAGAAAGATCAAGGTGGACTTATTGTCACTGTCAATTTAGGAGGATGGTAGACAAAAAAAAGCCAATCAGGGCAGGGAGATTAGCAGAGCCAATTAGGATACATTTGCATATGCACAGCACAGCTATTGAGAAACAAATATGAAGACAATGGAAAATTAATAATCTCTGGGAGCCATTCTGAGGCAAGGGATTCCCAAGCTGAATGGTAATTGAGAAATAAACATACTGTGCTTATGCAGATTTGGATACCAAGAACCCATAAACAAGGATACAATAACACAACTGGGGGAGAAATCTACATATAGGAGTTAGTCATGTAATTATATTCCAGTATGGCGAGAGAATGAAATCTGTAAAAAGGCACCTAAAATGGGATGGCATCTGTCAAATTATGTTGATGTTCTCCATCCAGTTCCTAATGGAAACTTTTTAAGGCTCAAATGTAGGCTATGCAAAGTTAGGTCATGATGAGCCAGTTGATTGATCAGGGAGTTAAGAGCGAGGAATCAGGGGGCAAAAGACAAAGTATATTTTGCTGTGAGTTGGGGGTGCAGTAGGCTGCATGCCAAGACCCTTCTAATTCCTCGATCCAGCAAGTGTCAAAATCTAAGCAAGGATGCAAATTCCTGGAATAGCCAGGCTAGCTTCCTGATGGAAAGCTCTTCAATCTGAGCAGGCTGAAAGCAAAGAGCATGTGGTATGGCACAGGCTCCCTACTTATTTAAAATGAACTACATTAAATGCATTTGTGTATAGTGTGTGGTTTCACACATGCATATTCAAAACTTGATAGCTGCAATGTCAGCATGAGGCACTAAAGATTAACAGCAGATCTGCTAAGTATTATTAATTAAATTTGTGTCCTGCTTTTAGACCAACCTTCATAGCATTCATATAATACATCACTTCCAATAAAACTCTTAAAAAATTTAAAAATCAATTAATGGATCCACGAGAGATGACGCCTGAGAATGTAGAAAAGAGAAGAACTGGGTGAAAAACAGAATTTTGAAGCAATGGATTCAAAAACAAACCAATTTCCCCCTCTCCACACATGGATAATGTCAAGTTCCTCTGAACATTGGGTACAATGATAACATGTGGAGGGACCCAAAAACATCACTCTGGCAACAGGAGGTGCAAATATGAGTCAAGCAGGTGTGTGTAATAATGTGTTTGCCTGCTTCTTTCCTTCTTCCAGTTCACTCAGATTAGGCAAGTGTTGTGAAGTGTTCACTTTGTATGCATAATCTTTACACCAGCCCTGAAGAGTCACATACTGAAGGCGCGAGGCCAAGAGAGACTGTCTCACATAATGACAGAGGTGAGAACTGAACCAGGAAATAATTGATGTGTAGCTCACACATTCAGCCAATATGCTACACTGGCTTTTCACTTTGACTGCATCATGCCCTAAGTTGCCAGTTCTCATGGCTATCAGTTATCCATAAAACAATATGTATGGCATCCCTCGTGCCACAGCAGTCCATCTTTATAATGTTCCATAGACCAGAGAATGAACATTCCTATTATTCTTCATTTCCAGATTTTATTTGATCTAGCACACTTGCTCAACCCAGTCCACACTGATACTAAAAAAGAAGTTTATACATAATTCAAAAATAATCTGCGCACATGTGACCACAGGCACGCTAAACTATTTTATCTCTTTAGAAAATGGATGTGTGCTTTACAGCCCCTTGTCTACTTTATAAGGCAAATGTATCATTAGAGGAGTTAATGTTGACTGGCCTGTAGGCTATGGGCAGAATGAGATGCCACTGCTAAATCTGCATTGTGTGCAAATAATCTCCATTTTTATGGGCTTTCTGCATTATCTTAATTTCCTAGTTTATATATCACTTTCCTTTCTGATTGATGGCAGCCTGCCTCTATAGTTGGATGCTAATGAAACAAAATCAATGTTTTATATTCAGTCCCTTCTAGATAACCAGTGCAGGCGCATACTTACCTTAAGGACTGCAAAGCACTTCTGTAAACATTTTCACATCCCTGCCATTTGCTGAGAGTGCAAACTATTATGCACCCAAACATCTTCCTATCTTTCTCCAAATAGCAAGGGGAAAGAAAAGAAAACACCGCTCTGATTTTTTTTTTTTTAAATAACAATTCAAGGTCTTCTTAGCCCCCCCCCCAAAAAAAACCCACCTCGGAAGCTAATGGCCTATGTCGCAAAACATTAAAATCATCTAGGTGTTTCTAAGTGCCATTTACTACTATATAGGAATGCAATTCCTTATTAGAACAGGCACAGATTTTGCCATTGCAATCGTATACACGAAATGCTTAGCTCGCACGACGGAACTTATGGACTCGGTTTCTTTTTTAAAAAGCTCAGCAACATTAGTCATATTAAAAACACACAGAGACATTAAAATGCAAACCACCATTAAATCCACTAGGCTTTAAAATATAAGTATATCCCCTCCCCCCATCTTTTTCTCTTCAATTATCCCCGAAGGTACAGATTACCACTTTCTTTTCTGACAGAGGCTCCTGTGCCTGCCTATAAGAACCAGAAGAGTGTGAGATATTTAGCAGGAGCTGCGTTTCTCATCACAGAGTTATATGCAGCAAGAAGAGAAGTCGTACCTCTTGATTTTCTCCCTGTTAGACAATGTTATTCATGTCCAGAAAAGAGAAGGGAATAGTGGTCAGGGAAGGTAACTGCACTTTGAAACATTATATATATGTAAATTACAATTAAGGAGTTCAAATAAGGTTGACACTGCAGAAAATGCTCAGGTTTTGTCAGCTTCCAGAAAAATGGAATTCTTTAACTGTGAAGCAGCCAGCCACGCCGTGTGTCCATATATGTTGAATTTGGTGTTTTTACAATATTCATAAGGTCAGTGCTTTATTTTTCTAAAAAAAATGTTTAGGGGTAGTCTCATTTTGACTCAAGAAAATCACCATTTTATAGTTCAAATTAGGAAAAATAAATACAGTAAATGAACAAAAGTATAAAGATTCACAAAATGTTTAGGGGTATGTGTACCCCTGCGTACCCCCAGAAAAAAGCACTGCATAAGGTGGCTCTAAAGCTGCAACTATGCTTATAATACAATTAACTTAACTTAATGAGGGAGAAATGTTTCTTCACCAATTACAGAAATGTTATTACAAAATTATCGGCACCTAAAGCTCATATACCATAGGTAAACAATGGCAGAGAAGACCATTGTTGATTAGCATCAGAGCAATTTACATATTTTGAGACAGAATAGTCATAATTTGCATTACTGTTGATATGGTGGTGCTTGCTTTTGTTTTGTATCAGTTCCACAACACATATTTGAAGGTGATTATTGCTCAAGATTACAGGTGTGTGTGTGTGTGTGTGTGTGTGTGTGTGTAATATATATATATAAAATTTCAGGCTCTCAAATCCTACACAAAATAATGCATGCTTAGGTTGCAATCTTTAGCCACTTACCTGAGAGTAAACTCCATTGAACTCAAAGGGAATTGCTTTTGAGTAGAATTGTGATGATGAAATGACTTAAATCATTGGGCTTAAGCACATGTAAGTTGCATCTTACCCACATTTAGATTCTAGACTGCTGTCAGTCAAATAGTCTGTGGTCTGGGATGATGAGAGTTAGAAAAAAAAAAAAGACCTGATCTTGAAGTTGCAGCGTATTGTCTTCTTGGAATTATATTACAAGAAATATATTATTACCTCCTTTCAAGTCAACTACCGGTATATCACTCCTTCTAATAGCAAATTCTTATAGTGGGTATCAACAGGACTGTAGGTAAGTCAGTTTGGATGGAATATCTGTCTGGAGCCCTGAAAATGAGGACTCTTTTAAGAGAGAGGATATGTTGCAACAATTTGTTGCTTGTTTCACTTTCAGCCACTATGTTTGACTATGTGCCCTGGTATTGATAACTACCAATATTCAAAGCCCTGAGCTACTCTCCTTCCCTTCTAGAACCACACACTTTTCTTCCAAACCTTTTGAATGCCTTCCTCTACAATATTTGGTGGTAGGGTAGACTAAGTGAAAATGCCTATACAGAAACAAATATAGGTTTTAAATTAGCAATAGCAGGAAACAAGATATACACAAGCAGGACTTAAAACAGGCCCAGTGCATCCAAGTACAGTGGTACCTCGGTTTGCGAACTTAATCCATTCTGGAATTCTGTTCTTAAACCAAAACCGTTCTTAAACTGAGGCGCGCTTTCCCTAATGAGGCCTCCCACCGCCAGTGCCCTACCACCGTTTGGATTCCGTTCTTATACCAAGGTAAAGTTCTCAAATAAAGACACTATTTCCGGTTTTGCGGAGTTCGTAAACCGAATCATTCTTAAACTGGACTGTTCTTAAACCAAGGTACGAATGTACTGTAAACTCATGTTTATAGCTATTCCTAATGTCAGTGCTTTTTATTATTAAAATGTTTAGGAGTACTCTCATTTTCCTACTCATATTGAAATACTGCCTCTCAATGAGGTCAAATTTAATTCACAAAATGTTTATGGGTATGCGTACACCTGCGTCCATCCAGAAAAAAAGCACTGCCTAAAGTTAATAAAGGTGGTTTTCCTTCTTGTAACCGGTCTCTTAAGAAGACAACACACCTTTCCCAATTGCTATGGGGAAGAAGCTAGTAGAGGAAGTGATAAATTCACCCCAAACCTCTCTCTTACTAGAAGACATGTTAATAATACAATCTGATTACATATGTTATCATACTGAGATTACAAAACTGGTGCTTTTTTATATAATTGGATAGGAAAGTATGTCTGTGGGGGAACCAACAATCTTCCCTGGGCCCTTATTTCCTCTCTTTCCTCAGCCCCTGGTAATGGGCAAATTTTAATTTGTTTCATATCCACAATTCAGCCATGCATATGTAATCTTTGTTCACACTTTTATAAAGTAAAATTAAGTGAAAGAAATTGGGCAATAATAGAAAGCTTGTCTGAGCAGAACAAATTTGAATTATCAAGCACAAGGAAGGAGGATTGGGGCAAGAGGGCTTGAAGCGGCACAGAGATTGGAGGAAAGAGGTTTTTCTCTGAAATAGGACTGCATGAATAATCAACTGGAACAGGTGCTGATTTTTTAGCATCTTTTGTTCATTAAGTTTTTGGGTGGGAAGATAACCACCTTGAATATGATGAGAACTGTTTAATAGCTATCTGTTGTTCCACTCTTGTGAATAGCTAAAAAGCAAGCCCACCTTTTCTAATTATAACCATTTTTAGTCTGGAACCTGTTGCTTTGAGATTTTGTAGTAGATTGAGCCTAGTAGTCTGGAGAAAGTCCTCTGGAAGTGATTCTATTTAGCTGCACTGAAATGTGAAGGTATGCTAATCTATAAATATAAAACTCTGGAGGTTACCATGAGAGGTTCTTGGAAACAAAAAAATATAGTGTGCATTAAATTCACTTCCCCTGTAGGGCTCAGAGGAATAAGCATGGTTAGGACTGCTATCTATATGTATTTCTGTTATCTAGCAGGAAAAGAAGGAAATCTTAAAATAATGCTATTAAGGGTTTGTATGAAGAATTTATCCCACATTACACTATGGGCAGACCCACACCCTACATTTGAATCACATTCAGCACACATTTAAAGCATGACCCACTCCAAAGAATCATGAGAACTGTAGCTTCCCCCTCATAGTTACACTTCCCAGAATCCTTATCAAACTACACTTCCCAGGATTATTGGGCTTCAAACGTGCACTGAAAGTGCTTTAAATTTAACTTACCTGGGGGTAGTCCCATTGAACTAAGTGGAACGAATGGGCAGACATGTCTAGAATTGCACTGAGAGTATAAAATAATGGATTTTGGAAATTATTAGCCCAATTTATTAAATATGACTTCTGTTTAGAGAACGCTCTTGACTTGCCTTTTAACAACAATGTAATTGGGGTTTAAAAGTTATTGGCAGTAGGTGAGAGTTTCATAAGCTAGACCCCTATACGTCTTTTTTTTTGGGGGGGGGGAATGCATGCTGTCTGTTGCAGGAAGCTTTTTGTACTTTTAGGCACGTATGTATTCTGGAGTCCTGTGTTCTAAACCAGCAATGGGATCAACCATCACAGCCTGGCAGAGTTCCTATTCTTCATCTAGTCCCAGGTTCATATGGCATTTGAAGCAATAATCGTTTCTTTTTCCTCTCCTCCTTCGTGACGTGAAAACCTGTACATTAATCTCCCATGTAGAAAAGGCGAAGAAACGGAAAGCTGCAATAACTTCCACCCACGTGAAGTGCTGTAAACAGAGGACATTGAGAAAGTGGGCTAAATCAAACACCCAGATTCCTTCTGCAGCAGCCACGCCCTGCCTTTATTCAATTTATTTATTTTCCTTGTCAGGTTTCACTTCACAGTTGTTAAGGAGTAGAGATCAGATTTCAGGGAGGGCAGAGGAAGCTAACTGGCTGGAACCAGACTTGCCTTGTCCCTTTTTTTGGCCACCTTATCTTTTCAGTCACTAACCACATCCCACCCGGCTGTTCAGCTAGAAGTTAATGTTTGACGGAAGTGGTTGCCTGTCGGCTAGAGGGAAGTCTCGTCCCTCAGACGCTGGCGGGGCAAGGAACAGGGAGTGCCTGGAGAAAACCCGAAGGGCTTAGCCTTCCTTCCATCAGGAAGAATTGGATGCACCCTGACGCATGTGAGGAGGAATTAGGTACAGGACAGAAACAATACTTAGAAGAAAGAAGCATTTCCTTCGTGGTTCTTCTTCTTCTTTTTAAAGCGAATAATGGTTTGTCTCGTCTCTTTCCTGGATTGACTAATCCACTAATGTGACTGGTGTGAGGTGCTGATTCAGAAAAAAAAGTGTAGGTGAGTCATTGCTATTACTTCACAGCTTCTACCTGTGTGAAATAAGCTTCCTAGAATGCAGTAGGCCTTGGCCTGTGAGCAAACTTGTAAGCTTTGTTAGGAAGGATGTTTGGATCAGTGACATGTTTTGACCCACCTTTTGTCTTTCTTTCCTCCATTGTGTGTGTGTCTGTGATTAGCTCTGCTCATGGAGACAGGAAACAGCCAGCAGGATTGTTGGGATATAATTGATGAAACCCACATTAAAGAATTTGAAGTGGACCAATGGATCAAGATCACCCTAGCCCTTATCTACGTCGTCATCTTTGTGGCAGGCATTGTGGGCAACAGTGTCACCATCCGGACAACCAAACTGCTGCAGAAGAAGGGCTACTTGCAGAAAGAGGTCACAGACCACATGGTGAGCCTCGCATGCTCGGACCTGCTGGTCCTCTTGCTGGGGATGCCTGTGGAGTTCTTCAGTATGATCTGGACCCCTTTCTCCACCCCTCAAGGCAACCTCGCCTGCAAGCTCTACTGCTTCCTTTTTGAGGCCTGCAGCTATGCTACGGTGCTGCATGTGGCCACTCTCAGCTTTGAAAGGTACATTGCCATCTGCCACCCTTTCAAGTTTAAAGCAGCTTCTGGGCCCTGCAAAGTGAGGATCCTCATTGCCTTTGTCTGGATTACATCTGTCCTTGTGGCCTTACCTCTTCTCTTTGCGATGGGCACAGAGTACCCATTGGAAGCCATCCAGGGCCACCGAGGATTGGTTCCCTGCAGCAAACCCAAACCCCGGCACCACATGCCTGACTTGATGCTAAATGTCACCATATGCACCAGCTTGTCGTCTCGATGGAAGGCCTTCCAGTCTGGTATCTTCACTGCTTTTATTGTGTATGTCGTAGTGTTGGTATCTGTGGCTTTTATGTGCCGGAATATGATGAAAGCCCTGATGATCCACAAACAAGGGACCTTAGCCGTGAGAGGGGAGAGAGAAAGCCAAAACCAGTACCTAAGGAAAAACGAGAATCCCGATGGCAGGAGTTCCAGAAAACAGATTATCCTCTTCCTAGGTAAGACCCTGTGTATGTACATGTATGTGTGTGTGTGTGTGTGTGTGTGTGTGTGTGTTGGTAATGACTCTGCAGCTACAAAAGGAAAGACAAATGGCAGGGTGGGATTGATTCAGGATGAAATGATGGGAAAATGAGGTGGGTTTCATCTCCCTTTTAGTGTTTCACCATTCCCTATTCATTATGGAAATAATTCTGCTCAGCACAAAGCAAATGGCATAAATTGCATGGAACCTGTGCGCTGGTGATATTAAAGTAAGCATTAGTGCCTTCAGAATGTGCATTTGAGAGGAATGGTTTTCATTTCAGCTGCATTTCCCTTTTCTTTATGCACAGAACCAAGTAACTCAGCTTTTCAACAGGCTTCTCTACCCATCCTGTCCCACTTTCCCATCATCACTTAAAGAAAGCACTTTTGATTTAAATATTTCAATTTTAAAGCTAAATGCTTATCTTGTGTAGTGTTATAATTTTTGTCTCGTTTGAATTAAGCGAGGGATCCTAAAATTCAATTTGCTTTTACTAGTCATGCTGCTTGATAACATCTTATCCCTTCCCTATTTTTAGATAAATGAAACTAGTTTTTTATATTTTTTATACGCAAAGTGGGGGAGATGTATGGAATGGGGTTCAAGGAAAGGAAGCTTTTTACATGTTGATCTTGCTGGAAACAATGAGGAGCCCTTTGCAAATCACAACCTTAAGTTGCAATCATAAATCCTTTACCTGGCGAAAGTCCCACTAGCATCACTAAGAATTATTTCTGAACAAATAGGTTCAGGACTGGAGCGCTGATTAAAAGACTTTGTTTTTAAACTGTTCCAAAAAAACCCCAAACAAACAAACAAGCAGAAACAAATAATGAGCCTTGCAAGCTCCAAATGCTACTCCAAATGTGTGCATTCAGAAAGCTTAAACCTGAGATTTGGGTTGTTACCAGGGCCACTATCATTTACTATAGCCCTGCTCATGCAGTGGCGTAGTGTGGGGGGTGCAGGGGGGGCCGGCCGCACCGGGCACAACATCTGGGGGTTAGGGTTAGGGGTAGGGTTAGGGGGTGCAAATCCACGGGTTAGGGGGCGCAAATTACTTGCCTTGCCCCGGGTGCTGACAACCCACGCTACGCCACTGTGCTCATGTGCCTTTAACAGAATCCCTGGTAGCTGAAACTCGCCTGGCAAAGATTAGAGTCTGGCTCATGATGACACCCAACCCACCTGATCCCACTCCACCCTCTGGGCTGGCATGGAGGTGGCAGTTGTGGAGAATTAGTAGCATTTCCTTGGGAACTATGATTCCTGCCTATTTTGCCTTTTTACAAGACTGTTAGCCTGAGTCAGTCACATGCCTGGCAGCAGCCATGCATATTCTCAAGGAGGTTGTCACTAAATGTGAAGACAGTGGCATGCCATAAGAAACCTTCAGATGCCGAAGTTGCCATTAAAGGTATGAGAGCAGGGGCTCTTAAAAAGTTGGAAGCCTTTCTTTCAACTTATTTGTTTTTGCTAGGCCTTGATCACTTTAAGCCAGCCAGATAGTTGCCTTTCTTGGAATTTCCCCTCCCCGCACCTAGAGCTTATTAAAAGACCAATAACTTGGGAATTATGTTTGATTCTGATCTCTCTTGCCACATTTTTCAGACTAAATCTAATCAAGTTGTCATCTCACCATCTTGAGAATCTTTCCAGGCTGTGATCCATGTAGCCTCAGCATCTTGTTGAGAGCTCTTAGATGTGATTTTCATCATGTTCTGCTTGAATTGCTGCAATTCCTCGTTTTCACTGGCCTGCTTTGTACGGTGCTAGTGCTACAATAAACGAATCGGCTAACATACCAAACCAGAGTGCACAACCAAACCAGAGGAGATTTTAAAATTGTTTTTCTAGAGGTCCACTACATTTGGGGGGAGGGGTAAAGGGTGTGATAAAGGGGGCACAAATTACATAGATTACATAGATTAATAACTGCATCCTCTGCTTTTTTTAGCTCCTTGCGCTTTTGCTATGATCTGTGAAAAGCCCCTGCTCGTTTCTTGTCTATAGAATGAATTTTCCAACCAAAAATCCCAGATGCAGTAAATGTCAGTGCTGGCTCTATTTAAAAAATAGATTGTATTGGAGAGGCCCTGATAAGTTTTGAACTGTAGCAAGGGCTAGTAATCTACCATCAGTTTGGGAGAAGTGTGCAGTCAACAGAGGTATGCTCAGACGAAAAAGAAGCCAGGTGTGTGTGAGAGAAAAAAAAATATGGGATGAGAGAGTGGCGAATATATAATCAAGGTTGCTTTATTGTGGCCTTTTGTTTTATTTAGTAAGTATATTTCTAGTCCATATTCATGGTTGTGCAAAGACGATAGGATTTATGATGGAAATATGTGCTACACCAAACAGGCTGGTTCAGGTCCAGTGACTGATGAAAAATGCCATACTACTTGTTGCCGTTTTCATTATTAAAGCTAAGAAGAAGAATGCACTCCACATATATTATATTAGTAAGCCTTGTGAGGAAGGTCAGTATTGTTGTCTTCATAGGTAAGATCTGCATTGGGAGAGAAACAACTAAGAAATAAAGGCTTGCCTAAAGTGCACCTAAGGGACACAGGTAGTGCTCTGGGTTAAACCACAGAGCCTAGGGCTTGCTGATCAGAAGGTCGGCGGTTCGAATCCCCGCAACAGGGTGAGCTCCCGTTGCTATCCTCATATGCTACAGCACTATTAGCATTTGTGATCTTTCCTTGGACCTATCAATACACCGAGTTCTCAAGGTATATTTGTCTTTCTTTGTTTGAAAAACTTTTGTTCAAAGAAGAAAAAGAAAGCCATTCTGTAACTTCTAGTGATAATTTTGTCTGCAAGCAGATTTGCATTAATGCCTACAAGTGTCTATTTGAGGAAGGGGGGGAGGAGAAGGGTGTTTAGTGTCCTCCTCCCTGACTTCTGTGCTGTATTTCAAATTACTCTCTTAATATGAGTCTCACTAATTAACTTTGGTTAGAAAATAAATTAATGAACAGAAGACAGAAACCATGGCCTGCATCCATGAGAATAATACATTTTGAAGTGGTGGCTTTCATAAGAATTATGCTTTAGGGTGCTTTTAACCCAGGCAGAATGAACAGATATATTGTTTACAAATTGCTGAATTTAAACATTGTGATGTAGCAGGCCTGTTTGAATTTCATTTAACAGATGGGTCAAATTAAAACAAATATTTGCTCATTCCAAATGTATTTCACATTTAATGTGAAATGTAAATGACAACACGGAGCAAGATGTGTTGAAGAGTCTAGCAGCAATAAAAGCAATTTAGAGTCTCTCTCCTCTAGTTGTTAAAAGTGATAACTTCTATAAAGCAGAAATTAAATTCATAAATCTAGTACTCAAGAAGGAAGAGTGTAAGTTGAAAAACAAGTGGTTTTAGTGCTATGCTTTGGTGCAATGTTTGAAAAATAATGAAAACAAATTGAAAACATTTTAGTATGTGTGTGCGTGTGCTCATGCACGCATATGTGAGGAAATGTTTTCTGTATGACATTTAGAATCTGCCCAAGAACAAGAACATAAAAATGGCAGGCAAGGGTATAAATAAGCTTGGTGAAAAAATTCTAAAGTGGATATTGTAATGTATGGGAGAAACTTGTAAGGCTAAAATTTGGTGTAGTCTCTCCTACAACATTTTCCCCATAATTTCTACAGTTTTGCAGTACCCTTTTCTCATTAAATTAGTGGTCTCAAACTGAGACAGGCTTACTGTGGGAGGAGAGAGTCTTACAGCAAAGCCATAGGCACACTTCATTTAAAAGCAGTTAAAACCTAGTATTCTGGCCGAACAAAATGGCTGTTAGGCATGGAAGGGACACAGTAGCCTGGTTTACACATAACACTAAATCATTGTTATACTAGCCATGATTTACACATTATTTGCCCCATAGATAATCAAATAAAACAAATCATAGTTTGTTTCTCTGAAAACAAAAAAAATTCCTTCCAGTAGCACCTTAAAGACCAACTAAGTAAGTTCTTGGTATGAGCTTTCGTGTGCATGCACACTTCTTCAGATACACAGAAGTGTGCATGCACACGAAAGCTCATACCAAGAACTTACTTAGTTGGTCTTTAAGGTGCTACTGGAAGGAATTTTTTTTGTTTTGACTATGGCAGACCAACACGGCTACCTATCTGTAACTGTTTCTCTGAAGTTTGGTATGTATTACAGCTCCTTTTATCTTGTGCATTGGTAGTTTCGTTAGCATGGTTAAACAAACTATGGTTAAGGAAAAGTGCTGAGTTCACACACAACACCAAGCCATAGTTAAATCAAAGCAAGGTTTGTAAGCCAAACAACAAACCATGGCTTCAGATCATGTTTTTTGGGAGGGCAGTAAACAAACTATAGCTGCCCAGCAGGATTCACATATAACACTAGGACATGGTTTAGAAAACCATAATGTATTAAACCATGATTTAATGTTCTGTGAGAACCTGCCAGTTTGTTTCTCTGAAGTTTGGTATGTATTACAGCTCCTTTTATCTTGTGCATTGGTAGTTTCGTTAGCATGGTTAAACAAACTATGGTTAAGGAAAAGTGCTGAGTTCACACACAACACCAAGCCATAGTTAAATCAAAGCAAGGTTTGTAAGCCAAACAACAAACCATGGCTTCAGATCATGTTTTTTGGGAGGGCAGTAAACAAACTATAGCTGCCCAGCAGGATTCACATATAACACTAGGACATGGTTTAGAAAACCATAATGTATTAAACCATGATTTAATGTTCTGTGAGAACCTGCCAGTGAACATATGGGAGATTCTGGCCACAAGAGGTCTTCCTGTTCATTGTATTGCTGGTTTTAGGCAGAGTTTGAGGACCACTTTACATATTTCATTAAAACCTGGAGTGTATCTGTAGTGCTGGGGAGGAAAGAGTGCTAATGCTTTTGTTTCTTTCATCCATTTTACCATCTTAAATCTGAAGAAAGAGCTGTTATCGGGGTATGGGGGTGGGCTCAGGAAGGCAGAGTAAATATAGAGGGATTTTAAAAGGTTGAGAAACAATTGAAGCTAATAAGTGATTATGAGAGAAATAAGCCTTTTTACTGCACAAAGAAGTGAGCTGAATTATTCTCCCCTTGACATCTAGCTATGTATGACATCCCTGGAGTAAGTGACTGACATATGCCCTTGCCTTGGGCATGCTAGTGTTATGTGCACATAATCTTAGGATATATCAGCACCATCATATTTTACATGATTTGTGCTGGTAAATATTGTATAAGGTTTGCACAGGCCTGTCCATATATGTCACTGTGGGCCTCTCAGCTCTGGACCTTTGACACAGATAGTGGTATTTCATGAAGTCAGTGCAAATCTTACTATGGTGGTCATTAGCACAAGCAGTGTTTTATTCCGATGCTTGCTCAGGAAATGTGTCTTTAAATATGACAGTGAACCTAACCATTTGCAAGGAATTTCCAAACCTGAGTGCTGAAATGGGTAGCTAGGGGAACTGATTCTGAGGATTATTCTGTTCAGTGGACAGGCTGCTGTCAATGACAGGGGCATGGTGCAACTTTTGGCTTCAAAGGAGGTGGAAAGAAGGGGAAAAATTGCAGTGGGATTTGAAAGAAGGCAAGCAAAGACATTGAAAGAGGAGGAGAGAAGCCGATTATTACGTTCTGTTTGAACATTGGAGGAGTGATGGTCTAATGTTCAAACAAGTCAAGCACAAGCTCAGGGAAGAAGAGAAAAAGAGAGAGTGAGACTCAGAAGGGGATGGAGGCATCCAGGACCTCAAGCGTGAGAAGGGAGAGATTCAGGGGAGAAGGGAATCCTGGGGAGGGAAACCATGAACTTTCCTTCCATGCTGACTTGGAGGATAACCAGAAATAGGGATGGTATGTCATCAGCATATTGTTAGCACCTTACTCCAGATCCTCTGCTAACGTCTTCCAGTGGTTTCATAGGAATATTAAACACCACAGGGATGTTTAACAGAAGCTTGTAGTAGTTGCACTGCCCATATTCTGTTGGTCATCTGGCCTCAGAAGTGGCTGACAGGGAGGGTGGGTGCTTACTTGGTGCTTACACTGGTATGGAGTAAGTCAGGGAAGTGATGACGCTGCTCCTCACCAGCCATTCCTGTCTGACCTACCTAATTGTCTAAAGGTCCCCAGAAAGCCAGGGAGCATCATGGAGTCATGAATGCTATCTGTCTCTCTTCATCTCACCATTCCATAGTGAAACTAGGGCCCTGACAGAATCCCCAGCCTTCTCACCCAGGACATGGGCCATTATAACTTAATTCAGCAAAGGTCCAGCAAGGGTTGGTTTGATTGGAACTAGATGGAAGTGGTGACAGCAGTCACGAAATTAAAAGACGACTGCTTCTTGGGAGAAAAGCAATGACAAACCTAGACAGCATCTTAAAAAGCAGAGACATCACCTTGCCAACAAAGGTCTGTGTAGTTAAAGCTATGGTTTTCCCAGTAGTGATGTATGGAAGTGAGAGCTGGACCATAAAGAAGGCTGATCGCTGAAGAATTGATGCTTTTGAATTATGGTGCTGGAGGAGACTCTTGAGAGTCCCATGGCCTGCAAGAAGATCAAACCTATCCATTCTGAAGGAAATCCGCCCTGAGTGCTCACTGGAAGGACAGATCGTGAAGCTGAGGCTCTAATACTTCGGCGACCTCATGGGAAGAGAAGACTCCCTGGAAAAGACCCTGATGTTGGGAAAGATGGAGGGCACAAGGAGAAGGGGACGATGGAGGACGAGATGGTTGGACAGTGTTCTCGAAGCTACCAGCATGGGTTTGACCAAACTGCGGGAGGCAGTGGAAGACAGTGGTGCCTGGCGTGCTCTGGTCCATGGTGTCACGAAGAGTCGGACACGACTAAACGAATAAACAACAACAAGATTGAAGTGGAGTGTTTACATGCTAGCTGACTAGTGGAAAAGGATTACCTCCTTGTCCATGTCAATAGAGTAGGAGACTATTAAATTTGCCCTGTGCAAACTAAATCCTTACTTGCTTGCCTATCCAGACCAAAATGGACTCTTTTGGAGCCAGGGTGCTAGGAAACACATCAAATGGCAGTGGAATTTTGCTCTCCCAACCACTGCTCAAATGTCTGGCTAACTCCTTTCATTTCTGTCTTTGTCTGGTCTTCTCTCTCTTTTTGAGAATGTATTGATTAATTTCTTCTTAACTTACAAACCCCCAAAACCTTTCAGCATTTCATGTAGCTGCTGCCTCACAGAAACAGTTTTCAAGAACCCAGATTTCTTAAAAGCACCGACACCTGTGTGAAGTCAGAAGTTTTCCGCAGAAAGACATCTGTCTGTATATAAATATTTAGTGTGGTTATAAACCAAACTCTTGAGCCCATCCACAATAAGAGAAAGTGCTGTAAATTTTGCAGTGTGGAAAGCACACGGTACATGCTATGACCAAAGAAGTGCATTGGGAAACTAAAAGTTGAAATTGCTACAGAGGTGGATGCTGCTTAGATCTAAATTTCCTTTAGTAAGGCTGCCTTTAAGTACACCAACAAAAGAAGGTTTGGCATTGTTGATTGCTTTAACAAAATACTGAAATATGTAACTTATTTGTGAAGGAGCAATAAAGTGTTTCACATGTGGCCCTGAAGCTAGCAAGAGGGATCAAAAACATCAGGTTAAGTATCACAGATGACAGGTTTTGGTTCTTCATACTGGTGCATGTACTACTTTTCGGCAGTAAACCACATACTGTACAGTGATTGCCACAGGGTGGTTGTATGGGAGAAGGGAAGGAATGCCAGATGGGGAACTGAAAAGAGTCTTTGTTGCACAAAGTGCATGCTGAAAGAGAGTGCTGTGGTATATTTTAGTCTATGGTAAATACAGTTTTGTACTTGTGGCTTTCCTCTGTGTTTTTGAGAATCCGGAGGCCAGCAGAGTGTAAAGAGAAACTGTGTATGCACTAAAGATATTTACCTGGAAGGAAGACTCACAGCTTTTGGTAAAACCAGTTTCCATTTTTTAATCATTATTATAGTGCAGGCTTGTAAACCATTATTCCAGTTGCCTGCTCCATTTGCTTGCCTCTTTCCCTCTGATTCCATGACAACTACTACTGCTCTATTGGACCAAATGGGACCTCCCCTGCAATACAGATGTGCCCCCCCAATCCCCAGACCACAGCAGTGGGAAAAGGGTCAAAGTCTTCCCCAATTCACAGTTACAGTCCAAATTGTAGGCTTGCCCTGAGTTGTCCATCCCTTTGCTCAGACTTCCACTGTGTGGTTGAGAAGGAGGAGAAAGTAGGAAAATGACCTTTTCCACCAGTAGGAGACACAGGATTTGGCAGCAGAAATGACCATGAAATCTCTCTTCTTCCATCCTGGCTTCATTCTTTGCTTTTGAGGCAGGAAGGTAGTAGCTAGTGTCCACCTGCTCTCTTTCTCATTCTCTCTTGCTACTCAGGTGTTTGTGTGGCAAAAGGCAAGGCTTTTCATAGTATAATTACATAGCAAGGATTAAACACACATACAAAGCAGACAGTCATTCATTCATTTGCACAGACTTTAACAGGACTTTAGTAACATTTTCCTCTCCAAGGCTGAGAGCTGTTGTTTGTCGTTGCCATGAAACTCCCTCAGTAGTGCATACGTCTGCATTTTAAGGAAAACTTGTTTGAAAATACAAGACATTCACTCCAAACATAATAATTCCCCAGCTCCACAAGTAGTCATGGAACACAGTCTGATTCTATTCTAGTTCTTCAAAAAGAAGCCTGCAGAAAATTATTATTCAGGAAGTGTGTGCTAATTGTTTTGCAGCTGAGACTTTAACTTCACAGAATGGGCTACTTTTACATCTCAGTTGGGTTGAGACATTTGGTTTGGGCCTCAGATCATATCCCTCCTAGTGGTGCTGCAATAAAACTGCTAGCACATTTGCAAAGCTAAGTAGGGTCTGGTATGGTTTCAAATTGGACAGGGGACTGTGTGTTGAGACTAGATGATCCTGGGGGGGGGGGGTCCCTTCCAACTCTACAGTTCTGTGAGGCATAGAGAAGGGAATATATGTTCGTACTTGGCACAGAAGCTTATTTGTTGTGCCTGTGACTAAAGTTCTGTTCCATCTCGCCAAGTGAGCTTGGTGGCCTTCCATGAGCATGGTCATTACGGTTGTGGCCACTCAGTTCTGGAACATTCTTCCTTTACCCAAACATCACAGTCCATCTCTTTGACCTTCCGAAACTGAAGATGTCTCTTGGGTTAGCTTCTAATATGGGTTGATGCTGATGGCATTTAGTGATATTGTTCTGCTCCTTAACTCTGTATAAATTCTAGTAATAACTTTAGATTTTTACATTTGTAAACCATTTTAAGAGACCAGGCTATAAATATTTCAAGTGAAATAAAAATAAGCAGATTTCTTTTTTAAGAAAAATAGTCTTTAAAAAGGTTTCTTCAATAAACAAGTTGTCTCTAGAGAACAATGGTGATAGAATTTGATTGTGAGTGCTTTAAAAATGGTTTATAGTGTTCTACAAAAATAATTTGACAGAATAGCGCTGAAAATGAAAACAACATTTTCCTGCCGTGGCAGCTGTTAAAATAGCAGTTGTGGTATGCGAATGTCTCAAGTGCTCACTGTGAAAAATATGTTGGACTTCAACACAATGAACTATCCAGTTTTCAAAATTAAGCAGCCTTTAGTGGATTCTGCCCATACAGACACAAGGTGTGGTGAACAGGGGAAGTGTCTTCTCCCTATGAACAGGCAGCATGTTACCACATTAAGGGAGTTAACTAATGTTACGATGCACTTTTTAGAATTAGGCTATGTGTGCATTACTGCAGCTAGGTTGCTCTTTTTCTCAGTTCGGATCAAAGCTGGTTTGCGGGGAAGTGCATCAAACTGCAGTATTTCATAAGAAGCGACTGGATAGATGCAGATTCTGGCTAATGTCGTGTGCATACTGCTTCCCAAAGCAGAGGTGGGGGTGCACCAGATGGGAATGTGTACACAGCCACTGTGAAAGCTACCACAATGTTATTTAAGCATTCCTCAGGAGGTGGGTAGGTGGGGGTGTTAGTTGTATAAGCACAAGGGCCAGTAGATGGCACTGAGCAAGGAGGTCAGAGGTCGCAAATATGAAAATAGAGTTAGCTATGTTTTACCTGTCAATGAAGTGTCCTGGCTTTCTGCTAATCCTACGCTTATGTGCATGCAAACTGTACATGTGTAGACTCTTGTAAGGAAGTCTTGCACACAGCTGCCTTGTGAGGCAAGCCAGTAGTGCCCACACCTCTCTTTTTACTAGGTTTCTGCCACAACTTCTCTTTTCCCTTGCAAGGAGGAGGGAAGGACAGATCTGTGAGCAAGCATCTGTCTGGGTGAGGTAGCTACCATATTTATTACGTTCTAGCTTGGGTGGTCTTGATAGACAGCCTGTCATTTGCCAATCAACTGAGTTTCATGTAGCCAGGAAGGCACTCATAACACCTTTTTGAGCCAGGAGATGAGACTGGAAAGGTGTTAATTAAAAAGGATATTGCTTGGGCTGTCCTTAGTAGACTTGACATATCAAAGGAGTTTTTAGATTGTGTATTGGAAAATAATGTAAAAAATGGGTAAAAGGATTAAAACTAAAATCGCCTGTATCATAAATTCTGTTATACAAGTCGATGGTGTGTCCACACCTGGAATACTGTTGCTTTATCTCAAAAAGGATATTGTAGAGCTGGAAAAGGACAACCAACAGTATCAAAGGGTTGTTGCAATTCCTCTATGAGGAAATATTACAATATTTGGGGCTTTTTAATTTTAGAAAATAGGCAATTAAGGGAGGGTCATGGTATACAGGTGTATAAAAATATTTGCGTGCCCAGGTACTCTGAGCTCACCACCTATTGAGGCTGTGTTGTGGAAGCTGAAAAGACCACAGTACAGTGTTTTCAGTTCAAATCAGGTCACAACTTTATTGTTTACAGATGAAAGTGAGTTTGGCTTAGGCATTGGGTATCACCTGTATCAACCAGCCCACCTGCTAGAAAATTTTGCTGGGGGTCAGTCCTGCTTTGGGGCTGACGAAGACATACATCAAATGGGTGCAACCTCAACAGGATTGCCACCTTAGGAGATACTATGGCCCTCAGTCCCTGGTTGGACATATGGACTGAACCACTTCCCTTAGGGTCCCTTTAATGGGATACCCTGATTCATTGCAGGTGAAGACAAAGGCTTACAACCTTCCATCCTTGATTAAGGATTTTACCCAATGCCTTACCCACCAAAGTTGTGACAGTTGCTATAAGGTAGGCAAAACCCCCAGACAGAGCCAATTAGTCTAAAGGAGAAATTCCTCTCTGGCCCTGAATATGGCAGTTGAAAGTTCCACAGCAAGTTTGTATGGAAGGCACCATCCCCTCTGGTGGGTGGGTTTAGCCATGCAATAAGGGTGAGAGATCCATAGGCAGACTGAGGTGCTGAGGCAAGGAGATGAGCCTTATTTAAGCCTATGGAGCAGATCTGAGTGAAGACTCAGGATCTGTCCCAGGCAGCTCCACCCCCACTAGGTACCGCCTCCAGGCCCGCCTACAATTGGCCACTTTACAGGAGGGCCTGAATTCAAATCCCCACATGCAGGTGGTGAAGGATGTGATGTCTCCTGCCAGCCATTGAGAACAGAAATTAGGCACCTAGTAATGGCGGTGGGGCAGCGTTGTGCTGCAGTGGCCATGTCACAAAATAGGTGAACAGACATAAGGTGTGGAGAAAAGAAAAACAGGCAGTTTATTGCCAGAAGTGATACTCCTTCGCTGGAATAGCCCAAGCCAAAGTAGAAATGATCTGGATGAAATAAGTGAAAGGGGGGATGTTCCTCAATAATCCTTGCACATCCACACTCTTTTCTCACCAGGGCTACAGGTGCTGGCTACTTGCTTAAAATGGTATTAAGTTGGAGGAGTCACCATATTTATGCATTCCCATGCCTGTGCCATTATGGGGTCTGTTGTATGAAAAGCTGGAATGATTTAGGGACTAGGAAGGGTTTCGATGTTTAGCCCATTCATTAGCAAGGAACACAAGCTAGGATACAGGAGCAAATATGGAGGAATTCTGGCAAAGGCTGGGCCATTTCCGCGTGTAAAGAGGTGTTTATGACAGATTCCTAACTGAATAGCTCAGCACAGTATGCATTATGCCATGTATACTACATCTATGCTTTGGCAGTTAAGTTTGTGTTAATACTGACACATGAACTCAATCAATGGTTTGGTATTTGCAGTCACAGCAAAAAAAGAAAAAAAGAAGGTACCTTAATTTGTTGCTAAATAAAACTTTGCCCTTCCTAAATATCTATTAATATTGCACCAAGCTGCTTTGAAGGCATTTTGCAGGCCTGACCTATAAAATATATTGCTGTAAAACATAATTAGCGACCCGTGTTGGATCTTTTTTGCCTTCCTATATCTAAGACAAAAAAAAAAAAAAAGACCAAAGCCCAACACTCTAAAGCTGAACATCTAATTTTTGTACAATCAATCTACTGTTGGCAGATTAATGTGTAGCTCAAAATAAGGGTGTCGTGCGTAGAAAGAAATAGCCTTTCAAAAGATCACTGAGGAAATATATTTTCTGAGGCACCTGGCAAATGGATTTGCAGTAGGATAGATTACTTCAAGCACTCTGCTAAAAATATGTGCTTGACATCTATAGATGACTCGAGCACTGTAAAACTTGACAATGGTAGGACTTCTGTTACAGGAAAATTAGATGTTTCTTCGTAGGCTGAAAATTGTCTGTGTTTGGGTTGTTGTTGTTTTTCCCTCTTTTACAGAAAAAGATACAGCTTGAGGACAGAATGAAATTGAAAGAACAGCTTGATTGATTGGTTTTCAGAAAAAAATATAGCTTTAGTTCATGTACTTTAGTTGACTTCCTTGGAGTTCCTTGTTACACTCTATTGCGTTTCTTCTTAGGCTTCACTGGAGTTATCAGAGATGTAGATACTTGTGTCTTGGAATTATTTTCATCTGGATGTCCCATGCAATAGTAATCATGTGAGAGATTAATGGATAGGATGCTTGATAATGGACAATATTTCATCATGCGTATGAATCTCATGCCAGTCTAGGCAAATATTTATACTTGATTGGTATGTGGGATGTCTTGCCATTTACATGAAAACTATTTGGCTGCCCTGAAGAATGCCTTGAAAAATGGGTCACAGTTAAAACGGTGCTTTATTTTTTAAAGTGAGAGGTGCCAGGATTTACCGTAAACTAGCGTAGAGGTCAGATCCTCCGATTAGGCAGCCCTAATCCCATGTGGCTTAGGACTCAAAAACCTGGCCAATGATGATGGGAGGCCCTTCTCAGTATCCCATCTGGCTGAGCTGCTGAGGTCCTTTTCAGTAATGGCTTCCCATTTGTGGAATGCTTTAACCAGTAAGGTCTGACTGACATTTTTTGGCACCAGGCAAAGACTTACCATCTCTCTAGGGATTGTTAATTTTGCTGGTAGTGATATGTGCTAGCTAGTTACTTTAATGACTATGCTGTAATAGTAATAGTAATAATTTATTATTATGGTCAAAGACCAGTTCAAGAAGCACAACTGAGACTGCTTTCACAAGAGTGAAATAGGCATTTAAAACAATATACAATAACAGCTTATAGATTAAAATTAAAATAGTCGCATGAGCACAAAATGACCTAAGGTTAAACTAACATGCATATTGCCCCTGGGACACCCAGGAGGATGGCTACTATGCTGTTTATGTAGTGTGGTGATTTTTTTTTAATGCACCACTGGTTTGCAGTCTCATAGCAACTTACCGTAAATCTAGAGAACAAAATTAAGAGAGAACTAATTTTTTAAAAAACCATTTTTTAAAAATTAGTTCTCTTTTAATTTTGTTCTCCAGATTTACGGTAAGTTGCTATGAGACTGCAAATCCCCCCCCCCCAATATCAATCATCTTGAGCTGTACAATCAGCGGAGGAGACCCTGTTGCTAGTGCTACCTCTGGTTGCTGTTAGGTTGATGTTTATCCTTGACAGGGCCTTCTTGGTGAAGGTTCCCTGTTTGTAGAATGTCCTCCCTTGTGAGGTGATTTTCAGGATAAATTTTAAAGTACTCCTGTTTTCATTCAGGCATTTTATGACTGAAATGTACCAGTCACGGCAACTGTGAAATTCGGAACTGTGAGGGGATGTGATCGCTTTTAAATATTTTTAGATGCTCTAAATATTTTCAAATGTTTCTAAACAGTGTTTAAATGGGCCACTATCTTAAATTGTATTATTTAGATGTTTTGATGTTTGCTGTGTTCTGCTCCTTTGGGAGGAAAGCTAGGATAGGAATTTAACCACAACCACCTGAGAAGAATCGGGGGGTGGGTAGACATGACAGTGATAGACATGACAGTGGCAATATTATTTATTTTATTTCATAACCTTTATATACCACTTGATTGGGAAAAACCTCAAAGCAGATTACAAAAGGATAAAACGAAAACAAAAAAATGGAAAGATTCACAACCATACCTTTAAACACACAAAAGTAAAAATACCAAAACAGATTAAGATTACCTCAACTTTCTAAGCGTCTGGGTAGGCTTGTCTAAACAAGAATGGTCTAGCATGTGCTGAAAAGAGTAAGGTGATATCAGTGGGCAGGGAGTTCCTAAGTAGCCAAAATATCTAATGAAATTCTAGAGTTTGAGTGTGTTGTGTGTGATCAAGATTTCTGATTAGCGGTTAAAGCATCAGAATTCTGCATGGAAGCCTTGCCCATAAATAGCAGTGGCATAATAAACTGGGCTAAGTAAGGATATGTGTACATCTAGTTAGCCTGCATAATTTGTACAGCTCATGGAATCCGTTTTTGCTGGGTGCGGAATTTTAAACTTTTAGCATAAGCCTTCTGTTTAGAGCTGAAGGAGACCTGTTCCATAATCTTCTGACTGATTCATATTCTCATTAATGAGTAATTAATATTCTTAAGTGCAAGGGAACATCCTCAAGCTTATCTGACCTTGGGGATATGCTAATTTTATATAGCATATAAAGGGATTGCAGATAAAAATGCTACCTTTTCTGTAGTATTCGGCTATATAGATCAAATCTGGATCTTGTAAATACTTTTTAGGTTACCTCTGGGAAGATCTAGAAGGACATGCTGCAGCTATTGCAGAGTTTTACCCAGAACAACCTAGTTATGGCTTGAATATAAAGTGCAGTGTCGGAACAATCCTTTAGTAGAATATAATATTGTGGGGTTTCTTTTTAACTGCTGTAGCTACTGATTTAGACCTTTGGCAGAATACTGCTGTAGTGAAAAGACAGTTGTTCTGACTTCCTCTTATGAACTTTGCCTCTAGGTAACAAGTGCATTAGAGAGTGAGCAGAGTTGCAGTGCCAAATTGCTAGGAACTCATAAGACACCGTATCTTCGTTCTATTAAATTTTGAAGAGCAACAATTATTGTTTTCTTGCAGACATCAGAGGCATTATCTTGACACAAAAGGTTTAATTTTGTGAGAAGTGGTATAATTGGAACTGGAAACAATGGAAGAATAGATAATGGATTTAATATTCATAGGTGAAAGCTTTAATAAATCAGCTGTGAAGGTACCGTAAATGAGTCCTATCTTTTCTGAGTTAGGATGAGATAAGCAAGAAATCATGATTTGAAGAACAATAATGGTAAAGTACTTCAGTTGTGGTCCTTTCAGTTTTACGTGTTGGAAGAGAATAGTAAGTACCATTCCAGGGTCCTATCTAGAATCCAGAGTGAGACGTTGTTAGGCTCATGTAATGAACCTCACTCACAAGCAGGCACATAGGCAACCGTACAGCAAGTGGAGGCTATGAATGTCAAATCTAGTCCCCAAAGGTCTTCCTAGTTCCCCAACAAAAGCTTGGGCAGAATTATTCCTTTAGACAGATTGTATGTTCACTGCTATTTGCCTGCATCATGGCTTGATCATAGGAGTGAGCAGTAGAGGTAAATAAAGAGAACACATAGAGACTTCTTTTGCTGTTTTTTCTGTGAAGGAGATGGAGGTAAAGAGCTTATGACACTACTTAGGAGAAAGTGGTTGAAATGCATGCTTTTGTAGGATGAGGGTTTATGGAATAAAGGTCAGCTAGGTGTCCTATTCCTGCGTTAGTCACTGACCTAATATAAGCCCATTTCAGACATAATGTGAAACTATGGTTTCCCACTATTCAGGGATGGGAACCTATGGCTTTTTCAGCAGTGTTAGAAACTGAGCTAAATGGCACCCTAAACTTAGGTTATGAGTGCTGCAATGCAGTGTCAAGGCACACTTTTTTTTATAACAAGAATACAAAACAGTGGCAGTTTTAATCTGAAATCATAGGCGCAGTACTGCGCCCAGAGCTCAGAAACTGCTCACATTAATGAAATTCCCTGTTGCAAAAAGTGCCTAGAACAATGGGAGTTTCAAACGCTGCTCTTCAGGTGTTGTTGGTTTGTGATTACTATATTTGATCATTGACTCTGCTGGCTGGGGCTGATAGGAGCTGTCCAACAACATTTGGAGGACCACAGGTTCCCCATCCCAGCACTATGTGAATGAATTTAAGATCAGATGGTTTTGTTTTTAAACAAACCACATTTCCCCATGATGCCTGAACTCCAGGAAATGTGGCTTGCTTAAACTGTAGTTAGTGAAAACAATCCAGGATCTGAAACAATGGTTTGAAGCTATCTTCCCACTTAACCAGAGTTTAACCAAGCAACAATTTCCTGAGTTCAGACATCATGAAGAATTATTATATATTTAAGGGAAACTTGAAACATGAGATTTTGCTTAGAAAAAAAGAACAATTTTGTTTCCACATTTGAAAAATTCAGCATGAAATCAATATTTAAACTATGAGAAAGTTAACAAATTCTGTTGGCTATCTTAGTGGGAAATATTATTCATATTCCACATATTTTAGTTTTTATTCCAGTCTATATTTTATCCCGACCAAGCCTGAATGAGTTTCCTGCATTTGGGAACAAAAACAAACTGTAAAACAAATGCACAAAACTATCTCTGCTACAATTATGTTCCGGGTCATCGCTGTTTTCTTCTGTGAGCAAGAGACTGCTCATACAGTGGTGGTTCTGTTCATACATAGTAATTCCTCTTCGTTTGAAGAAAACAGGAAAGCCTTTTGCACAGTGTGGCTTCATAATATTATAGCCCACAAAGAGCATCTTCAAAACTCCCAACAGTACAAAAATCCAGCAAGAATTACTCCATACCATTTTCAGTCACTTATCTGAAAGCCACCACATGCAATAAGGATCCTGAAAAAGGAGATGTCTGGTTGAGAGAGTATCTCTATATAGGTGCAACTTAGGAAAGAATTCTCTGTTTATTTTAGAAACTGCAATAGGGCATTTAGAAGATGCAGTAAATAGGGTTTTTGTTGTTGTTGTTGCTATTTCTTAAAGGATGGATACAATGCGCATACCACTGAATGCAGCCAGCCAATAACAGTGTAACATGGGCAGATATCCAGTGCTGCTTATTACCTGTGCAATTTCTGCCAAGTGAAAAATGGATCATGTGGAGGGACGCAGTGCACACTGCTATTGGCCCTCTACTGGTGTATATAGGGTTGTCATATATGCATTGCTGAAAGAAAGAAAATGAATCACCCCACAAAAAAAACAAAAAACCAGATTTGCATAACATTTGCATATCTATAATTGCTTTAATTTAAATAGAAATACACCAAGTTTCATCACATTGGTGGGGAAAACTGCAACCTGTGTTCCTCTCAGTCTGCTGTCCAGGTGTTGATTGGCAACATCAAGGCTTCTGCTGTCCCTTACTATGGTCCTTTACCTTTAAACCATACTTGATCTTTCAGATAGAGGACTGTCCCCTGACCCAGAAACTACAACTAATCTAGAATGCAGCAGCTAGACTGGTGACTGGGAGCGGCCACCGAGACCATATAACACTGGTCCTGAAAGACCTACATTGGCTCCCAGTACGTTTCCGAGCACAATTCAAAGTGTTGGTGCTGACCTTTAAAGCCCTAAATGGCCTCGGCCCATCATAACTGAGGGAGCGGCTCCACCCCCATCGTTCTGCCCGGACACTGAGGTCCAGCTCTGAGGGCCTTCTGGCGGTTCCCTCACTGCTTGAAGTGAAGTTATAGGGAACCAGGCAGAGGGCCTTCTCAGTGGTGGCACCTGACTTGTGGAATGCTCTGCCATCAGATGTCAAGGAAATAAACAACTATCTGACTTTTAGAAGACATCTGAAGAAAGCCCTGTTTAGGGAAGCTTTTAACATTTTATCATGTTTTTAATATTCTGTTGGGAGCCGCCCAGAGTGGCTGTGAAAACCCAGTCAGATGGGTGGGGTATGTATGTATAAATAAATAAATAAATAAATAAATAAATAAATAAAAACAAACATCTTTCTCTGTGCAGCTGCCCAAGGAAACAGGACAGTTTAAGGGGAGACACAGAGAAAAAGGCATGAGGAGGGGCAGGTGAGACCCCAGGGAGAGGTGGGTGCCTACAGTTTGAGAAATGCCCTTGTGCAAAGCCATGTTTGGAAAAGCAACCACAAAACCTGGATGGCACCACTGGCAGAGAGAGAGAGAGAAAGGGTGATAGACTCTGACCAAAAGAAGACATCTGAAAGCAGCCCTGTTTAGGGAAGTTTTTAATGTGTGACATTTTAATGTATTTTTAATCTTTGTTGGAAGCCACCCAGAGTGGCTGGGGAAACACAGCCAGATGAGCGGGGTACAAATAATCATCATCATCATCATCATCATCATCAAATAGGATGCACAGACACCCTAGGTAGGTGTACACATAGAATGAATAGTTGGAACTGTGTTTCCCTAAGACTGGAAGATGGGGGGAAGCAGAATCAATGCTGTCTGGTGCTACACTCTGTTGTTGCAGGAAATAGTGAAGGCATATCGCTTTAGTCGAATGGTGTAAATAAGCCTTGAGTTGAATTCCCTGTCTACCTCACTTGCCTCTAATAGCTATGCTTTTGCTTGAAACCTTTCACAAGCTCCTTGTGATTTGTAATTATTTTCTGCATGTTTTAATGAAAAAGTAATAACCTTTGAAATGCTTAAGTGGCCTTTGGCCTCTTACAGCTTAACCTGCTATTTGTCTGCTCTGGGTACCACTTTACTATCCCCAATTGAGGGAGAAGAACCTAATTATAATGTGAAGAAAAGCTCTCCTCCATGCTCTAAGAGGCCAATTAAAAGTGACAGTATCTGCAACAGTTTATAAACAGCTGGTTATGCAGTAGGGAGGAAAAACTCCACACTGGATTCCACTCCTTTTCAGCTTCAGATGATTCTGAATTGTGAAATTGTTTGTAAAGCCCATTCGAAACGAGAGCCTGGGTTTTGTATGTAGTTCTTGCCGTATTCAAGCATTCAAAACAACATAGGATGACATGAACTATAGGTGGGTAACCTGTGGCAACCCAGCTTTTTACGTAGTTTCTCAACAACTAGAATAGGCAGTATTTATTTATTTAAATGAAAACAGATATTTTAAAAACTTATCCCATACCTTTTTGGATGGCTTGTGTTAAATAATTCCTCACACCTCTGGCTGTCTGGCTGTCTGATAACAAATTGGCAGCCTTATATAGATCACAGTAAAGTCAGAAAGGAATTGTTTTCCTTTGTTTTCCAGAGAGGTAGCCCTATTGATTTGCTGCACTGGAGCAGGGGGATTCCTTGGTATAATAACATGAAAGTAATGGAAGGAAGTTCATGGGAGGAAAGTTTTCCATCCCTTTCTCTTTCCCTTTCCCTCTTCCCCTACTTTTCCCTGAAAAGCCAGACTATACTCCTAAGCGGTGTGGATGAGTCATAGAAGAAGAAGAAGAAGAGTTTGGATTTGATATCCTGCCTTTCACTCCCTTTAAGGAGTCTCAAAGCGGCTAACATTCTCCTTTCCCTTCCTCCCCCACAACAAACACTCTGTGAGGTGAGTGGGGCTGAGAGACTTCAAAGTCACCCAGCAGCTGCATGTGGAGGAGGGGAGACGCGAACCCGGTTCCCCAGATTACGAGACTACCGCTCTTAACCACTACATCACACTGGCTCTCATACAGGTGTTGCTGAAGGAGAATACAATTGTCCCTAGTTGGGTGAATCTCTTCCTGATTTGGGGCAATTCCTCCCTCTCCTGGGTCCTGTCCTGCAATGTCCAAGTGGGGTCCCAACCCTCCGGAGAGTCTCTGTGGTGGGGTTGTAGCTGGGGGAGGGCAGGAAGAGAAAAGATGTGAAATACTTCTACTGTGAACTAATTTATACTAGGATCCAAGCCATTATATTGTTAGTTGCCTTGAGCGTAATTTTATGGGCAGGGATTTAGAGAGGTCAATATCAATAAATAAAGTATCCAAAGTATTGGAAGTTGGTTTCCTGGGACCTGTTCCCATTCATAATCAAAGGCGAAAGGGTAAAGATAAACAGCACCAAGACACGCAACTGTAGGCTGCTCTTTGCTTCAGGTGTTACACTTCATGACCTGAGTGTTTGCAAGTCTCCTTGTGCACAATTTAAAGTCCTGCGTTGTGCATTCTCTTTGCTGTGGTAGGGCAGATTAGTTTAACCTTATCAAACTGCTGTGAAGTTTAAAAGGTCTGGATATTTGTTTACTGACAGGGAAATGATGATGCCTTCCAGACAGGCTGTCAAGAGTGTGAGCAAAGTACTGTAAAAACCAAATCATAACTTCTTGTTAGCCTTCAATCAGGCTGCATTATGGGTTGGAAAGAGAGATGCTTCTTCGACCAGCTTGGTTCATGCATAGGATTCCCATTTTGAAGTGTGATGCCATGATGAAGGGCGCATTAGGTATCTGCATAATTCAGACGGATGGAGTCCTCTAACAACCTCACAAGTTTCAATTTCATTAGCTTCTGAGAACGGCTGACTGTTTCATTGCAGAGGGCAAATTCTTTTTCACTGCAAGTGTTCTTACAGATTAATTTCTTTCTTTAATCAAGCAGAGAAATTCTACTCAAGGGAACCCAAAATTGATTTCCCTTACTGATAAAATGAGTAACGTTTTATCATGGGCAAAAGCCTCCCCCACAGTCACAAAATGCATGGTCCAAACCCCTTTGCTTTCTGCAAATCAACTGCAGTGAGCTCCTTTGTGCTGCAGTAATATAGATGGTCTGCATGTGATAAAAGCACCAATGTTAAAAGGCTATAAATGGGCGGAAATACATAATTTGAACTCTATGGAATTGCAAGTGGGTGGACATCCTAGATGCTAGGGGTGTCATTATGGATTTTCTTCCATAATAGCCTATCTTACTCATTAAGTGCAAGTACGGTGCTAAGCTGGTTGTTGAACCAGGCACGCAACCAGACCCTGGTTTCAAGAGACTGTCTAAATAGATGTGTGTTTTGCTACTGTGCAGTCTGACATAAGGTGAGCTAGATGTAGGGTCAGCAAACAGTCTCTTAGAAAGTCATTTGAATAACTGAGTAAAGTCTTGCTTTATGTGATCAGTTTCTTAAACGCCTTTCCATTCACCCACTAAACGCCTTCCATAAAATGAGCTATACTGGTGGCAGAATAGAACAACTTTGGGAGGCTCTTTGGAAGGTAAAGAAAGATTGCCACTTGGCCTAGAAAAGTTTGGGAGAAAACCACTGACTGATGGGTATATGTTAAGACACTTAAATGAATTTTCCCCCTAAATGAAACTCACACTGATCCCAGGATAGAAAAAGTTCAACTCTACTCCTCTTAATTCATTCCAGTAGCAAGCTCCAAGTGAGGTTAGGTTTGTTTATTATCAGGGCTATAGCTGGAAACTTTTGTATTCCCCCCGCCACGGCCACCGCCTGGAGCAAGTTTTAATCCAGCTTTCCAGTAGTGTCTTTCTACAATTCCTTCATAGAATCATAGAATAATAGAGTTGGAAAGAGACCAGATGGATCATCTAGTCCAATCCCCTGCAACGCAGGAATATGTACCTATATGGGGTTCAAACCCATGACTTTGGCATTATCAGCACCACAATCTACCCTACTGAGCTCAAATGAAGCTTTTAGGGCTTCCTCTTTAGGTCGTAAATCTGTGCACAAAGTAAGCTTTGCTCTCAAAGCTTTACAGCCATGTAATTAGCACACGCCTTCTTTAAGATTGTTTTTTGCATCTTGTCAAGTGTAATTTTATTAGACCAGAGTAGCCCTCCAGGTGTTACTTGACTACAACTCCCATCATCCCTGACTATTTGCCCTGCTGGCTGAGGCCGATGGGAGCAGGAACCCCACAACATCTAGAGGGCTGTACATTGGCTACGCTTGCCCTAGATCTTACTTCCTTTATATATGAGTGAAAGGGACTCAGGTTGCTGATCGTATTTCCAATGTTCTGAATGTATGGTTCTCTTCATTTAAATTTAATGGCCATGTATATATATACTGAATGTCACAGTTATTTCTTATTAGCTTTCCTTTGTTTATTCTACTGACTCTCTGAAACAGCACATCAGCTCAAAGTCTGGGGCAACATGAACATTCTCGGTAAAACGTAGTATTGTTGTAGGCACCTCTTGAGGCAACTATGAGCAAACAAATGATGAGAACAAATATTATGTATATGACTATTGTTATTTGTGCTGGTCAAAGAAATGACACCATCAATTTGATTTTGACTTCAAAGCAGTCTGGGGGATTTCTGTGTTTAAAGGTGGCTTACTTCAGGAAGTGTGTATAAACTTCTCTTAATATCCCCACGTTCTGCGTATGCATTGATGAGAGACCATATGCTGTTTAAACACAGACTAGGGGAAAATAAAAAAGAGAAGCATCTCTTTGAAATGTTTCTTCTGAGGCAAATTTACCTTAAACTTAAGGGTACTTTTCCCAGGAAAAGTTCTGCATCCTGCAAACTTTATGATAGATTTTTTTTACCTCAGAGCAGTTGTAAAGATTCTTATGTTCTTCTTTTTTAAAAAAAACACACAAAAAGCCTTTATTTTCTCCAAGCCCTGAAGTGCCTGTGAAGCTATCCCTACTACTTTCAGCCTGAAACAAGAACAAACTTCTCTCAGTATCCTAGAATCATAGAATCATAGAGTTGGAAGAGACCACAAGGGCCATCAAGTCCAACCCCCTGCCAAGCAGGAAACACCATCAGAGCACTCCTGACATATGGTTGTCAAGCCTCTGCTTAAAGACCTCCAAAGAAGGAGACTCCACCACACTCCTTGACAGCAAATTCCACTGTCAAACAGCTCTTACTGTCAGGAAGTTCTTCCTAATGTTTAGGTGGAATCTTCTTTCTTGTAGTTTGGAACCATTGTCCGTCTCCGCTTCTCTGGAGCAGCAGAAAACAACCTTTCTCCCTCCTCTATGTGACATCCTTTTATATATTTGAACATGGCTATCATATCACCCCTTAACCTCCTCTTCTCCAGGCTAAACATGCCCAGCTCCCTTAGCCGTTCCTCATAAGGCATCGTTTCCAGGCCTTTGACCATTTTGGTTGCCCTCCTCTGGATACGTTCCAGTTTGTCAGTGTCCTTCTTGAACTGTGGTGCCCAGAACTGGACACAGTACTCCAGGTGAGGTCTGATCAGAGCAGAATACAGTGGCACTATTACTTCCCTTGATCTAGATGCTATACTCCTATTGATGCAGCCCAGAATTGCATTGGCTTTTTTAGCTGCCACGTCACACTGTTGGCTCATGTCAAGTTTGTGGTCAACCAAGACTCCTAGATCCTTTTCACTTGTACTGCTCTCAAGCCAGGTGTCACCCATCTTGTATTTGTGCCTCTCATTTTTTTTTGCCCAAGTGCAATACTTTACATTTCTCCCTGTTAAAATTCATCTTGTTTGTTTTGGCCCAGTTCTCTAATCTGTCAAGGTCGTTTTGAAGTGTGATCCTGTCCTCTGGTGTGTTAGCCACCCCTCCCAGTTTGGTGTCCATCATCCAAGTCGTTGATAAAGATGTTGAATAAGACCGGGCCCAAGACAGAACCCTGTGGCACCCCACTAGTCACTCTTCTCCAGGATGAAGAGGAACCATCGATGAGCACCCTTTGGGTTCGGTCAGTCAGCCAGTTACAAATCCACTGAGTGGTAGCATAGTCAAGACCGCATTTTACCAGCTTCTTTACAAGAATATCATGGGGCACCTTGTCAAATGCCTTGCTGAAATCAAGGTAGGCTACATCCACTGCGTTCCCTTCATCTACCAGGGTTGTAATTCTGTCAAAAAACGAGATCAGGTTAGTCTGACATGACTTATTTTTCAGAAATCCATGCTGACTATTGGTCATCACAGCATTCCTTTCTAGGTGCTCACAGACTGTTTGCTTAATGATCTGCTCCAGAATCTTCCCTGGTATTGATGTCAGACTGACTGGGCGGTAATTATTTGGGTCCTCTCTTTCCCCCTTTTTGAAAATAGGGACAACATTTGCCCTCCTCCAGTCTGCCGGGACTTCGCCTCTTCTCCAGGAATTCTCAAAGATGACTGCCAGTGGTTCTGAGATCACATCTGCCAGTTCTTTTAATACTCTTGGATGCAGTTCATCTGGCCCTGGAGACTTGAATACATCTAGACTAGCCAAGTATTCTTGTACTATCTCCTTAGTTATTCTGGGCTGTGTTTCCTCTGCTGAATCATTTGCTCCAAATTCTTCAGGTCGGGCATTGTTTTCTTTATCGAAGACTGAGGCAAAGAAGGCATTGAGGAGTTCAGCCCTTTCTGTGTCCCCTATTTGCATTTCACCATCTTCTCCTCTGAGTGACCCCACTGTTTCTTTGTTCTTCCTTTTGCTACGAACATACCCATAAAAGCCTTTTTTGTTGCTTTTAACCTCTCTAGCAAGCCTGAGTTCATTCTGTGCTTTAGCTTTTCTGACTTTGTGTCTACACGTGCTGGCTATTTGTTTGAATTCCTCTTTGGTGGTTCCCCCCTTTTCCATTTTTTGTACACATCCTTTTTTAATCTTAACTCAGTTAAAAGTTCTTTAGATAGCCACCCTGGCTTCTTTAGGCACCTTCCATGTTTCCATCTCATTGGTTTTGCCTGAAGTTGTGCTTTTACTATCTCCCTCTTAACAAACTCCCAGCCATCATGAACTCCCTTTCCTTTTAGTATTACTGTCCATGAGATCTCACCCAGCACTTCCCTAAGTTTTATGAAGTCGGCTTTCTTTAAAGTCAAGAAATTGAGTCCTAGTATGCTTGGCTGCTCCTTACCACTGTATAGAACCAATCAACATTGGTTAGGACCAGATCTAAAATGGCTGTTCCTCTTGTTGCTTTTCCCACTTTCTGGACAATGAAGTTGTCTGCAAGGCCAGTGAGGAATCTGTTTGACCTTATGCTCTTGGCTGAGTTTGACATCCAACAAATATCCGGGTAATTGAAGTCCCCCATTACTACTATCTCCCTTCCTTTTGCATGCTTGGCCATCTGTTCCAGGAAGGCATCATCTATGTCCTCCGTTTGGCTTGGGGATCTATAGTAAACTCCCACAATGAGGTCAGTGTTATTCTTCTTTCCCTTAATTTTGACCCAAATGCTCTCACTTTGGCTTTGAGGTTCTAAATCTTGGATTTCTTCACAGGTATACACATCCCTGACATATAACGCCACTCCTCCTCCTTTCTTGTCTGGTCTGTTTCTCTGAAATAGATTGTATTACATTCCATTATTACATTCCAATCGTGGGACTTATCCCACCAGGTTTCAGTGATGCCTATTATGTCATATTTAGTTTGCTGTACCAAGAGCTCAAGCTCATCTTGTTTATTTCCCATGCTTTGTGCATTAGTGTACAGACATTGAAGTCCATTAATCATTCCCCCGTGTCTCTTATTTAAGGATTTTTTCCTCCCACCACTAGGTCTGCGTGCTGTTTGCTCCATTTGGTCTATGACATTTGGATGATCATCTTCATCAATTGATAGACTCCTACCTTCAGGAGCACTGTCTCCCTCCCCCACATTAGTCAGTTTAAAGCCCTCCTGATGAGGTTTCTGAGATTTTTGGCAAAAACATTCCTCCCAACCGTTGTGAGGTGCAGCCCATCGCTTGCCAGAAGTCCATCTTCAAGAAACTGCAGTCCGTGATCTAAGAATCCAAGCCGTTCCTGTTTACACCATTTGCGAAGCCAGCTGTTCACTTCCACTATTTTCCCCTCTCTCCCTGGGCCACGTCGTTCAACTGGGAGGACAGATGAGATGACAATTTGTGCATTTAATTGCTTCAATTTCCTGCCCAGAGCCTCGTAGTCTCTTTTGATCTTCTGGAGGTTATTGCTTGCAGTGTCATTGGTTCCCACATAAACCAAGAGGAAGGGGTATTTGTCAGTGGGTTTTATGATTCCTTGCAGTTGTTCAGTTACATCTTGGATCTTAGCCCCGGGGAGACAGCACACTTCCCGAGACATCTTGTCAGGCCCACAGATCACTGCTTCTGTTCCTCTCAGTAGGGAATCCCCTATCACCACTACATGCCTCCTCTTAGGTCTGGTCGGGGTTCTTCTGTGAGCTGTCTGTTCCAAGGTCACCTGCACATTCCCTGAGGACTGACTTTGCTGCTCGTCTTCATATACCTGATCGACTGTAATGAGGGAGAGATCCTCAAATGGAGTCTGCTCTTTGTCTTCCATGCTAGGGGAGAGGACCTCAAAGCGATTGTGTATTTCTAAACAATCAGAGCGAACCCTGGGCCTCCTACTTCTTTGAGTCACGTTTCTCCATATATCTGGCTCCTGTGTTGGTGAACTAGCCTCCTTCTCAGGGGAGTCCCCTGTCTCCTCCTTGGTGGAGACGGTGTGCTCTGTTGCTTCCAAGAAGAGCTCCAGCTCTCTGTTGCTTCCAAGAAGAGCTCCAGCTCTCTCTCCTGGTGCATCAGTTGTAAATTTAGTGCCATTGAGTACTTGGGTTTCTTTAGTTTGCATAACTTCTTTTTAAGGTATAAGTTGTCTACTGTTTTGCAGGAAAGCCACCTTGAGAGGGAAGCCAACTTTCCTCTTCTGGACCCAAGAATCTTTTCATCAAGCTCCATTACCATAGCTGTTCCAGGCTTCTCTCTCAACTCTGAGTTGGCAACCTGGAAGGGACCAAGCGGAACTCCCTCAGTGACTAGTAAAGGTTCTGAAGATGCCGTTACCAACCCCTGACTTTAAGAAATCTTTGAGATGATTATAATTCCCTCCCTGGTATGGAGGTGAATTGACTTAGCTATTGCAGGGAAGTCAAGATTTTGTGCAAATATTCCCATAACAGGAAAGATAGAGTGCAGATCCACATTCTGTCTTTTCAGCTTCCTTAGTTGCCATTTGCAGTAGAGTGAATAACGTTAAGTGGACGGCACTCTCTTACAATGTGATTTCTCTTCTATAAAAGGCAGCAGGGAACCATGCTGCCATGATGAAACAGCAGCAGCATCAATAAAACAGGTTATTATGCTCTAAGAGTTGTCCACACATACACACAAACACATACACACATAAAGAAGTGTTTTTAATATTCTCACTATTTATTGCAGAATCCCTCTCTCCCCTTTTGGAAGCAGCATAGAAAATAAGAGCTTTATTTTACCTCCATTGATTTTTCCCCCCCAGTTTTCTGTGAAAAACAGCCACCGTTTCTAATTTCATGCTAGTTTAGAATATGGAGGGATTGGTACTGATTGACTGACAGAAACTTATCTATACATCATTTTTTGTTTCTGGTGACCAATGTTTACCATACGAAGGTGACATATTCTCTGTTCCATGTGGTGGCTTGCTTTTTATTGACTTAGTCTCTGCTTTGTTTTGATGCCAGCACAAGAATTATTGCTGGCGCAGCAGGATTTTTCCTGTCCTCCTCCCATGGGTGCCTCATGCCATCCCCAAATCTATTTCTGAGGGTTGGTGGAAGCCCCAGAACCCCAGGAGATGGGGAGAACATTCCGTTACCCAAGGAAAAATCCTTAACGCTGATGGAATGTTTTGCTTAGCACTGCATTGAATGCAACCCCAGGACTCCATTTAAAAGTTTCTGTTCCATTGAAGTGATAGAATATATTCTCCAACAAGGCAAATGGAAAGGACCCAAATTTGTTTTGAGTCATTTCAACTCTGCAATGATGGGCCGCTTTGTCCAAGAGCCCATAGTGAAGTAAAGCATGTGCAAAAAAATAGTTCCTTTTTTTGTTAGTTTCATTGGCTGTCTGTAAGGAATTGCCTCAATTTATACTGAAATAGTTTTATTCAGATACTGTCACATCCAGCATGTGTGTGTGTGTGTGTGTGTGTGTGTGTGTGTGTATATATATATATATATATATATATATATATATGAGAACATCTGTTCCTTGCAACATACAACTTATTTTCATTTAAAATTAGTTGTGGCCTTCTGCTTAGGAAGATTTCCAGGCAGGCCTCTGAAGCAAGAAAATGGAAAAGGAGTGGTGTGTGAGAAAACTGGAGAAAGAGTGGAACAATCTCGAATACTTCTGTATATCAGTCCTTGCTCTTTGTGCATTCCTGGGTAACCAGTTTCCAACAATGTGATGGCTGTGGGCTTAATTTCTTATAAATCTTGTGATTTCATGGGCAAAGTTATAAGAAGCGCCAATAGAGAGCAGTGAAATTGTACAGCTTGATTCTGATCCAACTCTCTCCATGTAAGTAATAATCTACCTACCTGAATGGTGTGACTTGTCAGTTTTCATTGCCACACCAAAAACAGACTAGTGAACGTTTAGAACTGTTTCAGAATTGATGCTGATATCAGGATTCCATTTTGTAGCCATCATTTCTCAGTCTCTGATATCAAGCTTTCATCGCTTGTGCTGGGGAGCAGATTGCATGACAGAGAGTTTTAATGATGTGTCATTTTTAAAAACAAATGGCCTAAATCTTGCTATCTGGATGGGTAGACCAATGTCCTTGGTCTCTGCTTCAGGAAGCATTTTGTAAATGTGAAATAAATCCGGGTTTCTGCAGCAAGGAACTAGTCAGGGAACAAATGTGGTTGAAAGTTGGAAATGTTTGGGCTTTAAATATTACAAATTAAAAGTGATATGGTTTCCACTATTGTAAACCTATATAATACACCACTGCACTGTGGTGCTGTTACATTCTAGGTTTGATTTTGTATATGGGTGAAACCATTTCAAAAAGTTGTGCAGCAGAAAACTCACTAAGTAATGTCTTCTAAGGGCTTATCTACACTTAGTTTTCTCTTTTCTCTGCTCTTTTAGGCACGGTCTGCACTTTAAAGCTCTGTGTCTGAGCTCGTCTCCCTTTGACCAACCAGATTAGAAAAAGAGTTCATTTTTGTGGTAAACTTACGATGTACAAATAAACCACAAGAATGGTGTCTCAGTATTGCAGAAGAATCCTCTGTATGAATTTTTTTGAAACACAGGTGTATGCATTTCATTCCTATACCTAAGGGTGGTATGATAGGCTGTATATATATATATAGTAAACATACTGTTTTGTTCATGGGTTTTTCTTCATAGTTATACTTGCTTAGGTTGACTTACAAGCTGCATAACTATGGTCAAAGTTGCTTCCTTTGAATCTTCTCAGTTTCAAAACTCAGCTGAAGAGGGATTCTCAAAGGGTAGGGAAAGGCTTTTACTTCCACATCCTCCATTAAATAGCTGCCACAATGTGCAACTTAGAAAAATATTTCATTTCTCGTAGTTGTTTTACCACTCGTGTGCCATTTCTTAGAGTCTGTAAGATCAGTCTGGAGTGCGGGGGTGGGGGTGGGGAACCCAGAAAGTAAACTTCTCCCGAGGATGCATAGCATTATGGATTTCATATTAATATAATCCAATTATACTAGACTAGGCTGTGCCGTCTTATTTTGTCCAAGGAATACATCAATTCAGGGTAAGTAGAAAGCGTCTCCAGCTATTCTTTAGCGGCGTAGCACAATGCAGTTGCCAAGGGAAGACTCTACTTCTGTTCTGTAGTAGGGTTTGAAGTGAGTAATTTGCAAGGAGTGGGGGATAAGCGACTTTGGGGAGGCAGGGTCATGGAAGTATTCTCTTAAGGGAACAGGGAGTTTTTTATAACGAAAATACCATCTGGTGCATTCAGAGTATGAAAAGGTTTTCTCTTCAGAAGTTTGAGCCAAGGATGATAATCCTTCCTTTGCCAGGGGTGGCTTAGTGGTATCCAGAGAGCAGGGATGAGTTTCAGAGGCAGAAAAAAAATTCCCTCCCATAACCTCCAATTCAGACATCAAATACGGATCTAACTGCATTTGGTAGCTGCTTATTTATACATGTATCTGGAGATGTCAGCAGTCTACTAAGAAATCTTTCATCTTTTTTCTTTTTTTTTGCTTTCCTTCTGGAAAAGTCTTTCTAAAGCAGCCAAGTATGGATAAGGTTGTGTATGTGTGTGTCTGCAGGAGGCCAGCTGTATCCATTATTTTTATTCCCCACAAGGTCTCCGAACATACATTTTTTAGGAACAGGAAAGAGTAAAAAGAGGACAAACAATATTAATGCAAATAGACAAACCTCAGTTCTTTTATAAATGAGAGTTCATAAAGAAGTAGACTATTCTAGAAGGCTAGAAGAAAGCTGCTATTCTACTCCTTTTTTGTATAGGCTACGGGTTGACTCAGAGTTGTGTGTGCTCTCAGCCTTAGGTCTATTCATTTTGTTCAATAGAGCTGACGGTTTTACTGAAACTAGGACAAACCACTTGCAGATAATCTAAATTTCTACAGGCATTCAGGTACAATGAGGACTTACTGAAGAACGGAATACAGTGGAGGTGACCTTCCTTAGTAACAACTTGCCTAGAATAGGAGAACATGATGTCATCCAGTAGCCCACGTGATTGGCCTTTTCTGACATCCCAGAGTAGGATGATTATGGACTCCAATGCAGGAACCATCTTAAATTGCCTACTTTGATCAGCAATACTGTGGGAGCAGAGACCTAATGTCTAGTAGTCCACAGGGCTCATGGTTCAAGTCGAGCAACACCTGGCAGAAAGCTCATGTGTGCTATAGAAGCCTTCAGGACCTGTCTTCCTTCATCTTGTTGTAATTACAGGTTCCAAGCACTGCATGTGGGTGGGCCAACATAGCATAGAATCATTGGAAGGGACCCTGAGGGTCTTCCAGTCCAACCCCCTGCAAGGAACATCAGCTAAAGCATCCATGACAGAATGGCCATCCAACCTCTGCTTAGAAACCTCCAAGGAAGGAGAACCCACATCCTCCTGAGGGAGATCTTGTTGCTCACCCCATCACAAACATTCCTTTTAATTATTATTAATATATAATTTTTATTTTTCTCTTACAGAATTGTACACCCAGAAATAATAAAACACAACATGACTGACACAACAGGGGAATAAAATACTAAACATATGATTTTACAGTACAAGATAATGGGGTGATTAGAGTAAACCAGTTCAGTGAATTCTTCAGTAAATCAACTTGGAAAATACAGAAATAGGAGTGAGGCTCTTCGTATAGCGGTTTTTTCGTCTTGCGAAGCAAGCCCATTGACAGCTTAGCAGATTAGCGCTATTAGCGGTTTAGCGGCTTTTAGCGGATCAGCTGATAAGCGGCTTAGGGCTTAGGAAAAGGGGGGGAAAAGGAAAAAAAAACTGCAGGAACTCGCAAGACATTTTCATCTTGCGAAGCAAGCCCATAGGGAAATTCGTTTTGCGAAGCGCCTCCAAAACGGAAAACCCTTTCGTCTAGCGGGTTTTCCGTCTTGCGAGGCGTTCGTCTTGCAGGGCACCACTGTAAGCTAATGAGTAGTACCTGCTTATCTACACCCCCTTGCAATAGATGTTGTAGGTATTTTTCGTCTCTGTGTTGTTTCATTTGTATATTTAATAAAATCGCACCATACAGCGTAAACATTATCTTATTTTTTCTGTCCCTTTGCCACTTTCAATTTTAGCGACAGCTTTTCCATTACAGTTGTTTGCCATACTATATTATACCAGTGATCAATATTAATTAATTGCAAGGCTTACCAGGTTCTGGTTATTACTGTTCTAGCTGCTGTTAATAAATGTGTTATTAATTCCTTACTTATTAATTGTTCCATATCTGAAGTATATAAATTAAATAAGGCTAAAGGAGGCTTAAACTTACATTCTGTTCTACCCTGTTGGTCCATCTGCACAGGATATGGCTGTTTGCCATATAGAATATATTTCCTTTATAGTTCATACTGGCAGTTCCGAAATGTGAAAACTTTTCAGTAGTTCCTTCCCAATTGCTTGTAAAGCTTTTCTGTTGAAATGTTCTTTCAAAGTGCAGTCCCCCTTTACTTACCATTCTAATATACAAGGAAGATCCGGCTTATCATCAACTATCTTCTTAGTGATTCATGTTGCATATTAGCTCTTTATCATCTTTTTTGCATTTTTTTTATGACTGACGTCTAATAAAACCATCTCCCCCTTAGTCTTTTGTTAGACAGATTTTTCTGTATTCCTTGTTTTTCAGTGACTCAACCTTCAGATGTTTTTTTAATTAGTCATTTTATCTTCATTTTTTTCAATTTACACCTCTGCTTGATAGATACCACGTGTAATGCTGATGGAGATATCCAAAGAGCATAGATCTTTTAAAAAGAACTCTTGTTATTGTGCTGAAGAATATCTCATTGTATTTAGGATAAAAGATGGATTGTACAGTTCTTTGCTTGATGCCGTGTGTCTTACAAATCCATATAAATGATTTTTGTTTTCATGTTTTGAAAGTTAACCATTTCCTCCTGGTGGAAATACATTTTATGGATGTAAGCTGGTGTGTTCATGGGAAGCAAATAGGACAGGGAATATAATGGCAAGGAATGTCTGCTGTATTATAAATGCTAATTGTGAAGTGGTGTTATGGCATGGCTCAAGAATCTGTGGGCCTCCAGATGTTTTAAGAAATATTGCTGAAAATCACTAGTAGTCTTTACATCTTTCAGTTAAAGTTCTACAAATGAAATTGAACAATATACCATCTAGAACAATAAAGTGCAAATAATAAGTGCACTATGTAGATGTGTCTGTACCACACATTTAAGTTAAATTACTGACCAGCTTTTAGTGTCTCTCTTCCAGTTCTTAGAACCTAAAGCCTGCAATGGGTTTGGTTTTTTGGTCACTTTGTGATATTCCATGATCTAACTCTAGCTGGCCATTATTATATTCACTTATGTGTTCCCTTTTTTATAGCTAAAGGTAAAGGATCCCTGGATGGTTAAGTCCACTCAAAGGCGACTATGGGGTGCGGTGCTCATCTTGCTTCAGGCCAAGGGACCCTGTGTTTTTCCACAGACCACTTTCCAGGTCATGTGGCCAGCATGACTAAACAGCTTCTGGTGCAATGAGACACCGTGACAAGTGCTAGAGTGCACGGAAATGCTGTTTACCTTCCCTTTTGGGAATGGATGGCGCTGTGGTCTAAACCATTCAGCCTCTTGGGCTTGCTGATCAGAAGGTTGGCTGTTCAAATCAGCACGATGGGGTGAGCTTCCATTGCTTTGTCCCAGCTTCTGCCAACCTAGCAGTTCGAAAGCAAGTAGATAAATACGGTATGTACCGCTGTGGCAGGATAGCTAATCCACATGGTATCATAGTAAAATAATTGCATTCCAGTGTTTTCTTAGTTATTTTTTGTCTCTCTCTCTCTCTTTTTTTTCTAGATCTGACTAGTGGTAATTCCCCACACCCACACCTATAAAATTCAATTGCTGCAACAGTTTGTCATGTGTGGACAGCAAAGGACTATTGCTGGTTTAAGGGAAACAGTCCTTAAAATCCAAAGCTTCCTATTTGCAGGTTTTGCCCATGTTCCTTCATCAGAGTGGTTGTCAGAATAGTGCTGAACTGTCCTTTAATCAATCTGCTTTTGTTCCTGTATGTGAAAGAAGTTATATATGTATGCATGTATGTATGTATGTATGTATGTAAAAGACACCTCCTATTTTTGGAGACTCAGGTTTAAGAAAATGGGGGGAGATGGCCCAGAGTATAAGACACCCCCTAATTTTTGAAAATTTTTTTAGGGAAAAAACCTAGTCTTATACACGGAAAAATACGGTGTGTATGTGTATACAAACACACACACACACACACAATACACACACACACACACACACACACACACACATATTTTGGTCAATGACCAGTAGATGTATGAAGGAGCTTAAATTACAAGTTCTCCCACATTCATATCTCATTTCTTTTCATTATATCAAAATAGTGTAAGAAATGCATAATATAACACACACCCCATTTCAGGAACAAAATCACAATGTAAGTGTGGCAAATGTGTATATTCCCTCCACAGCTGTGATATTTCTTCCATGATTGTTCTCTTATATCCCTATCTCCAACATCTTTGTGAAAATGCTTTCATGAGTACCAGAGGATTATTGTGTAGATCTTTAAAATTGTGGGCCTTCAGCAGGGGTTGTATTGTTGGACCGCATGTGACCTGGATATTCTGGAGCATGGACTGGACACAGGGAGGCAAATGCCAATTCAGGTTTCAAGCAGAGTTTATTTGGTTCACCCAATTAGGGTGCACCCACTTTTTATAGACTATACAAATAAACAGAGAGTGAAACTTTACATTCTTATCCAATCAGGCTCTAACATTCCATGTTTCTCCTTTTAAAGGTTAAATTCTTCATTTACTCATTTTTGTTTGTCTGCCTGCTATGGCCTTGCTCTTCTTATAACAGTTGCTTTGCTTGTCTGCCTGCTATGGCCTTTATCGTCTTGTAACAGTTGCATGATAACTGCATGCTGGAAGTTTCTATTTCTGAGGCCCTTCAGTATCAACCCGTTTATTAAAGTTGTGTGTTGCTGAAGTCCATGCCATAGATTCTCCTGGCCTTTTGGTGGATGGTTCTTCTACAACCCTGATCTAAGCCTATTAATGCCAGAAAAATTAAGTGTTTTTGCTGATGATGAACCTGTGTTCATCAAATCTTTTTTATTTAGGTAAAACTATCCTCCTTTGTGCCAACAATAACCCATTACTCTTGTGATATCCAGCTGCTTATAGCAATGATTCTGTGTTAGCCCCTGTATTATCCCTCTTCCTTCCCATACTTAATCAAAGTATAATCTGCCACATCTAGTGCATATGAATATGTGCGTGGTATTTTAGTCCTACAGCTGGCTGTGTGAATGTGGCTTCTCCTTCTGGGTAGGATGACAGACTGAAAAATGACATTGAAAGTTGCAACACTCCTAGAAATAGCTTGATGTCATGTAGAAGCAATACTAAAGTAACTAATGTGTTGTGATTTTTCTTTTCAGCTGAAATAAGGCGTGCAGACGGATATTTTTCTAAATGAAAATGTCAAAGTATCACTAAGTAATGTATTTTGTTAGGATTTACAAATATTAATATTTAAGGTCTTTGACTATAATTTGCTACAGCAGCAGTGGAATATGATTTTTGTTTTTGGAGTAGGGTTTTGAATGTTTGTCACTTGTGCTGGAAAATTTGCAGTCTTTATAGCTGTGTTGATAAATGAAACCATAATGAAGTTTAACTATGGAAGGCTGGCACCTTTCAGCCTCTCTTCACTGAGCTTCTAGAAGGAATCTTGCATGGCTAAAATTGTCTCCATCTATCAGCTTAATACAATGCCAGATAATGGACAGCAGCAGGCTGTGGTTCCACAAACATTTGTAACAGATGCTCAAGCCTCATTGCCATCTTGCCATGTGTTGACTCTGTGATTACTGAATACACAAGGCATAAAGCTATCCCCAGGGCAGCTCAGTGTCGGACTGATCCGGAACAGATTTTGATGGCGTAAAAGTGCCTATGCCGTACCTGTTTAGCCAGGGCTGTGAAGATTTGTTTCCTAGAGTAGCTCGGAGCCACGCTAACTAAATTTACTGGCATACTGCACAGAGTATTGGGCTGTGAGCTGTTAGTATTATAAGGGTCATTTCCCCCTTCTAGGCACCAGTAAGCGCCCTGTTAAAAGCCATTGACCTGTTGGCAATGAGGGGGAAGTGAGTGACATGCACTGTTTTAGTTGTGAATTCCAAGGCTCAGAGCATGCTGAGTTTTTCTTTCTGTCTTGTAATGTCTGAAGACAGCTTGGATGCTTCAAGCATGCTGTAATTTGAAGGCATTAAGCTTTTACTTGGCTCTGTTTTTAAAAGTCTGCAGTCCAAGCACGATAGTTTGGCTGCAATTATATATTGCTCAGTTTTATGGCTCTGCACACGTAAACTCTGGAGCTTATTCAGCCATGAGTAAATCCTAAAATGTACAGATCATTAGAGGAAGTATTGAACCATTTAGTTGTAGAATGGGCATAGATTAACTGGGAATGGATCAGTGCTTTTTTACCACATAACATCAATTGAAATGCTTAATGGTTTCTGTCTTTTGGGTGGGAGAAAGGCCTAGTCTTGGATCCTGAAGACTCTTTCTAAGTTCTCAGACATACAAGCAGAGCTTAACTACTTCGGGAAATGAACGATAATGACACTTAGCATTTATATAGGGTTTTTAAAGAGTTCCTCACAGACAGTTATCCCAGCAGTCTTTACAACAAACCTGTAATGTAGATTGGCATTTTCATTCCCATATTGCAGATGGGAGATAGTGAGAGAGCAGTGGCTTAACTAAGGACAGACCAGCTGCTCAGTGCATGGCTGGAAGAAGATTGGAGGTGGCCCACAGCCATAGAGTGCCAAATAGGTGGGTCCAAGGACTTGAAAATAAGAGAGAAGCAGGAAAAGTTCACTAAAGGGGAGGGGGAAATAGCAGCTCTTTAGGACCCAAGGGGTTCCGATTGCCTGGTGACCAAGCAGTCTACCTATTCATTGGTCCCACCGACAGGTGGGAGCTGGTGCACGTCAAAGAAATTGCTTAGAAGGGTACCTGCACATTTTTGCTTCAAAATCTGTTTTCTAGAAGGCTAGAATTTTACTTTTTTAAAATACGAAAGCTCAGAGTCAGGGGGTCCTGTGTTGGGATACCAGTTAAGGCCTTCTCAGGCATCTCATTTCCCATGGGCACTGGGTCGATGACCCTGTTATATAACAACGAGATACAGAAAAAAAGATGTATCTGTTATAACAATGAGATACATCACTTTTTGATGCCTGCTGAAGACCTCCCTCTCCCAACAAGCAATTTTAAGTTGAGATGTGTCCTAGTCTGCATCTGTATTGGAATTGTTTTAAAGATGTTTATGTTGTTTCCTCACTTGTTGTTTGCTGCCCTTGGCTCCTTTGGGAAGAGGGGAGGGTTTGGGAAATAAATTGAATAAATAAATAATGTTATACCACTCTATTGGAATATGCCTCTATATGGGAACATCGTTAATGCAGTGGTACATTTTGATTGGTTGAAAACCACGGAATCCCCAGTTCTGAGTTCTTTCATCCTGTTGGAACAGCTGTGGCCAGAGCTTAAAAGACAGGCAGTAATCTCTGTTGTTTTAATGAACATTTTGCCACCCTGCCTGAATTGGTGGACATTCCGGAGCACAGCTTTTGATGGTATATCTTCAGTACTAACCTAGATTGAAAAAGCAGACAATTTCATATCTTGAAATTGTTCTGTATAAACACAGATGAGCTTGCAGTAACGTGCTCTTTAAGGAATTCTCTCTTTCCATTTAAATTGAAGTGGGAACGAACTGCAGTTGATCTGTAAACTCACCCTGGACCTGGCTTTCTCTTCTCAAACTGTAACTTGCACAGGTGGTGTCTCCAAAAATATGTCGCAGTCACTACCTGTTAATGGCGCACAGTAATATTTGTGTAGCTTTGGCCCTTCAAATAATTTGACCCCGCCCGTAGGCTTTTGCTACTGAACACATTGCTCATATCCTGTTAATATTCACTTTTTCCAGTTTTTATTGTGTGTATGTGACTGTGTGCGTGTGTGTGTGCTGCTGCAAGAGTGGAATTAATTGGAAATATATATTCTAAGAGTGAGAAACAGCCCATTTTTCTAATAGTCTTAGACTTGGACATTATTACTGAAATACTGGCAAATTCACGCATCAGTGTAAATTGTCTAGCTGCATCTGTCAACAGGCACCTAAAGCAATAATAAAGGGAGAATAGCTCCTCATAAATATCCAATATCCTAATTATCAGAGCTTGACTTAACCAATGGCAGGGTAATAAAAAATGAAGTTTTCTTTGCCATGAAAAATGCACACTTTACTCTTCGAAAACTGACTGCTGTGTCACTCCCTTTTTTGTTGCAAGCAGAGCATGAAGCGTATTGTCAAAAATATGGTTGGGGAATATGAAGCCACTAAATATTTTATCACATTGGCAATGCAGTCGGCAAAAGTATGAGCCCTAAATCTATCAAGTTCTCCCCTTCCACCTCCCAAACTCTTTTTAATAATATAAAAATTCAAGTTTGTAGTGAGGTGTACCATCCACTTCTCAATGTGCTGTGATATATATAAGGCATACCATGAATTATGTAGTGGTTTTCTTAACTGATATTTTAAGATGTCACTGAGAAACGCTTTGCAAGTTTCTGCTTACAGACTTTGGCTTGATTAAGGCAGGTGCGTAATTGGAAATTTTGATGGGAAAAGACTTCAGCTACACATGGTCTCCCATTTGTTCTCATCCTCTGGCATGGTCGTGAGAAAGAGAGCTGAACCCTAAGCTGTGGCTAATTAATTATGGTTTGATCATAACCCATCAAATGGAATGTCATGATTGATCATAAATGGAAGTAAAAACCCCTGAACTTCCCCTCTTGGCCACGCCAAGGAGGAGGATGGGGAAAAGTGCAAACATAAGACCTCGCCTAGGTTCATCCTGTCCCAGATAAACATAATTTTTCATGATGTCTAAATGCAACCATAACTGTAGAGGAAACATGATTCAGCTGTAGAAAACATTATTTGCCTCCTGGTCTCTGTATATTGCTTGCAAAGTCTAAATTCCAGCCTTCATATTTGCTTCAGTCTGATGTGCATGTTATGTTCCCCAAGATGCACAAAAATGAAAACGTTGATCTAAATTCTCTTGAATCTTAAGAATGATTAAAATGGTTTGTGTCACTGTATGTAAATATAATGCGGTATTTGGGCTCCAGGGTGGATTGTGGCCTGGTGACACAAATCTCAATATTGCAATAAACTAGAATGCAAACTAAGACACTTGGGGCTCATATTCATTATTATGGAATAACGCTGATCCAGACATAGCCTGCTCAGGTTACTCAATTCTGCTGTGCATCAGCGGGTTAGGATTTGTACAGAAAATAGAAGCAACATAGTGGAGTCTCCTGTTCACCTTTTCCAACAGGTTTTAGCATTTCAAATTTAGAAAAGTCTTGTGTGGTTTTGGGTGATGCCTGGCATGCATATCTCTCATACCAACAAATAAGTTGAAGCCTGACTTGAATGTCAGAACCACTGCCATATCTTACAGGTATGACATCTTCATGAGGTGTGCTTGGAAAGCTCCAGGCCCAGTTCTGGCCCACCCCCTTTTTTAAAAGAACAAAACTTTATTTTATTGGCATTCTGCTGCAAAGCACTTTGCAGCCACCAAATTGAATTTACCTCCAACACCCCAGACACTAGATCATTTCAGATCATTGGGTTAGAGGGAGAGAGGGTGTTATCAAAAGATGCATATTTTTTCTCCATGGAGAGCCAGAATAACTCAGCTTCTAATGCATGTGGCACAATAAGTCAGTGTGTCTGGCTGTTTACCAGTGGTTTGAGCCCATCCAGTGACGGATGTGGGCAGGATTCCTGCAACGCAGAGGGCTGGACTATAGATGACCCTTGGGGTCTCTTCCAGCTCTACAATTCTGTGAAAGAGATAATTATTTTAACAGTGGGTCAATGCAGGTGTTCCCTTTGCTATGGAGACCTTCAACCCTGGAGCTGGACCATGTATGCAGAAGCAAGAAGGGATTTTTTTTCCATCATTGAATATATCAGTATATAACACATTCATATACTCATTTAACATCCTCTTTACCATTTGCCCTACAGGTATCACTAGCATGGCTTTACCTTGACCATTTTGCACACTTCAGCCTGGAACACCCAGGCCAGGGCTTGCTTGCCACCAAGGCATCCAGAGGCACTATGTCTGCAACAGGCCTCAGGAAATATCCCCATAAAAATCCAGAATATGTGAGAGATGGTTTGGTCTTCTGTTGGCACTGGCTCAGAGCGTCACTTTGTGAGCAAGTCCAGTGAAGGCTGATGCCTTCTTCCCCATTGATACGGGGGCATGCCTGCACCATTTTGTCATCCCATTTTTTGCTTTTTTGTACGTGGAAACCATTCAGTTTATATAATAGTATAATAATTTATTATTTATACCCCGCCCATCTGGCTGGGTCCCCCCAGCCACTCTGGGTGGCTTCCAACAAAACACTAAAATACAATAACCTGTTAAACATTAAAAGCTTCCCTAAACAGGGCTGCCTTTAGATGTCTTCTAAAAGTTTGGTAGTTATTTTTCTCTTTGACATCTGGTGGGAGGGTGTTCCACAGGGCGGGCGCTACTACCGAGAAGGCCCTCTGCCTGGTTCCCTGTAACCTGGCTTCTCGCAGGAGGGAACCACCAGAAGGCCCTCGGTGCTGGACCTCAGTATATTCTTTCCCACTGTGGTGCCCATTTTGTGACTGGTACCCATGGCATTTTCTCACAGCAACACATGTTCCCAGTGGCCCAAAGGGTTTGGGAACACCCCATACCCTAAGTTAATCTTTTGGCTATGGATCTGAAGGAACTTGTATTATTCTTAAAGTTCTTTGATACAGTAAGAGAAAAATGGGATAAATTGGTTAGCAGTATAAATATTTATTTTTTATACCTTGGACCAGAATCCAGGGCCTTTTTAAAATAACTTGTAAGGACAATGCCGCTGTATGAACATGAGAGTTGAGTGAATCACAAGCCTTGTGTCGGGCAGGCTCTGATGTTTGATACTTCACTCTATCAAATCGAGGTATAAAATGGTTGGCCAGAGTGCATCATATGCAATTTCATTTATATGGAATGAAGAAAGAGGAAGCGACAGCACGAATCGTCAGAAGCCAGCATTTGGAGAATTCCAGTTATATAGCTAACTCACTTAGATTTTTCTCTTCATCCTAGAGATTGGATTCTAATTATTTCGCCAATGCAGAAACAAATTATTTCAGGGAGAAAAATCGATCGCTGCTTCACTAGCAGGAATCTTCAGATTTAAAGGCTGCGTTTTTCTCCTCGATTTCCTTGAAAGTGTCAGATGAATTTTCAAAGGCTTATTTATTTTTTAGTTATAGATAAATTAGCCGAGTTTATCAGGGTGAAGCCCAAGCAAATGTAATTGATCTATTGACCTGATTCTATAATAAATGAAAAAATGGCATCTTCCCCCTGCCCTGCGGAATGCAATCTAAACTAAAATTATAGCTTTCCATTGATGCCTCAGAATTATATGCACAGGCCAGTTGTTCTCAAATCTTGATTCTGGTCTCCCCAAGATAGCATTAGATGCTTGCAGTTTCTCCCCGCCCCCCCCCCCAAAAGATTCCCTATTGTCTTTCGGAGAGGAGCTTAGCAAGAAGAGCTCAGTGGATTCCTCGGTGGCAAGACATTTTTTGCCGTTGGCCCTGCCTCCTCAAAGGAGCTGGATGTGTTCTTTTAAAGCGACCTTGTCCAAGTATGAAACTGCTGGCTGCTGTGAGGCTGAAAGTGATAGAGATGCAACGTGGAACTCATCCTTGGAGTCAGAGGATGGCAGGGAGAGAGCAACATTTTCTGATTAGAAGGGCAAGGAAGACGTTGCTGAAGTGTTCCACCCCCCCTTCCTCAGGTGGGCAAGCCTTGATGATAACAACAACAACAACAACAACAACAACAACAACAACAATAATAATATTTTTTTTTAATTTATACCCTGCCCTTCCCGGTTCAGAAAACCAGGCTCAGGGCAGCTAACAACAAATTTAAAACACTTAATTGTAATACAACATAGAACCAGCATAAAATATAGTATAAAAACATGAATAACAATAAAATTCAAAGTTCAAAAATCTATTTGGGGAAAATCCATCCAATAAACATTAGATAGTCACTAGGGCTAGCTGCCTGAATTAGTCCTACTTGGGCCAGCAAGGAGGCCAGGGGAGAATTAGCTGTGGGGTCCCAGAGCAGGTAATCTTCATAAAAGGGGACGGGGAGGGAAGAGAAGGGAAATAAAAGATCAGGCTGAATTCAAATTAAAGACCAGGCGGAATAGCTCTGTCTTACAGGCCCAATGAAAGGAGGTTAAATGCTGTAGGGCCCTAGTCTCATGGGACAGAGCATTCCACCAGGGTTGGAGCCATCACTGAAAAGGCCCTGGCCCTGGTGGAGGATGTATTGGCTACCACATCACTGGTGTCAAAGAATTCTGAAGGCATTCCAAAATGATCATGAGATATCTAGAGGATTAGAGATGCTACCTGACAATTTGTATAGGAAGCTGCATTTTATTGAGTCGGATAATTGATTCATCCATCCATTTCCAGCATTGTCCACCGACAATGGCTCTCCAGGTTTCCAGACAGGGGTCTTTTCCAGCAATGCCTGGCATCACCAAGGATTTCACCTAGGAACGTCTGCATGCAAAGCGTGTGTTTTACCCAGTGAACTACAGCCCTCCATTCATTCAGTTCGTTAGGCAAAAGCAGCAGTTTTGGTTTGTTTGGGCACGAAATCTGCAGATGAACTAGATGGGAATCAGTGCCAAGTCCTCTAGGTCAGAGAATCTGTAAACTGTTTGTTAACTCTATCACAACCAGATCTAAATAGGCAGATGAAAGCAATGCAGAAGCTATGGACAGCCCATGAGTATCTTGAGTTTTTCTCCTTTGTTTTATCTCTCCTTACCCTTGGATTTATCCTTGGCCATATAAGCAATTCCAAGACTGTGTTAATTGGTTTTAGAGATTTGTCTTTTTAGCTAAGTTACATGCACAAATTGTCTGATCTGTTGCAGTAATCTGTATGTTCAGTGCATTAAAGATGCTCTGGCTGACCTCTGTAACCTTCAGAAAAGTAATGGCCAACCTTATTGATAGATTTGTTTCCCAATATTTTAGTGAATGGGCATCTGTCAATGAGGAGGATGCATTTTTCAATCTGGTGAGAATCCACCCAGTTACATATGCACTACTCTAATGTGCATAGACAGAACTATGCACCTGCATGATTATATTGCTACCTGCTGTGTTCCAAAGCATCACTTGCATTTTATAGCTCTCACAAGGTAAGAAATAGGGCAGACAGCTTTTTGCTGAAGATTGTTTGAGATTATGTTCCTTTCACTAGTTCTTCATGTTAGTGCGTTTCAAGAGAAATATACCATGATGTGATGGTTCTTCTATTTTTGGATTGCTTTCAATCATGCCAGGCGTTGAACAAAGTTTCAGTGAAACAAAGCCAATTTTGGTGGGGTGAGGAGTTGTTGCTTTTAGCAAGCTTCAGAGTTCTGTGGCATGGACACTTTTTGGTGGGGATTTTTAAGCAGTGGGAGTTTACAGATGTTTCCATTCTTAAGTGATTTAAAAAATACAATAGAGCTGAAGAAGGGGCTTCTAGAGTTCCTCTCCTTTTGCCTGGTCAAACAGCCCCAGAGCAGTTTATTCCCATTAAACTGATTAAAGCTTGCAAACTTAATATTTTCAAATACAGTACAGAATAGGGCAGGAAATACATTTCAATTAATAATGGAACGTGGTGCTAAAGCATTGAACCATAGATGACTAACCACCACAGCAGTAATCTCGTGTGGCTGCAGTTACCATAAAAATGTAGATGTTGTAATTTGAATAATTTGTATTCAAAGCGTATAATACTTGACTTTGGTCATTATACTGCTTAAGAAATACACTGCATGCATGCATACAACAGTCACAGGCTGCGCTTATGATTACATTATAAATGTGTTTTCAGTGTTCTTCTGGCAAGCCACATATATTTCAAAATGCATTAAAAAGTAGCCTCCTATAAAACTTGTTGGCCTGATTTTTGGGTTTTTTAAAAGATGCTTTCTCACATGTTTCTCCAGTAATTTTTTCCACTGGCTTAATGCCTTCTTGCTGTCAGACTTTCATACTGATCTTCCAGTTCAAATACATCCAGCATTCAAAATGCACCTTGGTACACTACAAATCTATGCAGATTCTACCTGTAAATCCTTAAAACTCAACCAAAGCTTACATTTGCCCTTTTATGTTAGCTCTCGTATTCTTTAAAAATACAAACAGGAGTGAAAGCAGCTAAATCTTTTTTTTTTTTTTTAAGTGTGTGAACATAAGTGAGCCCTGCTGCATCAGACCAAAGACCCATCTAGTCTTGCATTCTATTTTCACAGTTGTCAATCAAATGCTTATGGGAATCTCACAAGCAGGAAATGAGTGCAACTATACTCTAGAGATGTGGGTGGCGCTGTGATCTTAACCACAGAGCCTAGGGCTTGCCGATCAGAAGGTTGGCGGTTCGAATCCCTGTGATGGGGTTAGTTCCCGTTGCACGGTCCCAGCTCCTGCCCAGCTAGCAGTTCGAAAGCACGTCAAAGTCCAAGTAGATAAATAGGTACCGCTCCAGCGGGAAGGTAAACGGCGTTTTGGTGCGCTGCTCTGGTTCGCCAGAAGCGGCTTAGGTCATGCTGGCCACATGACCTTGAAGCTGTATGCTGGCTCCCTCGGCCAATAAAGCAAGATGAGCGCTGCAACCCCAGAGTAGTCTGTGACTGGACCTAATGGTCAGGGGTCCCTTTACCTTTACCTTTACACTCTCTGCTTGTGCTTCTCTGCAACTGGTGTTCATTTGCATACTGCATCCCAATACCAGAGGTATTACACAGTGTTTATGGCTAATAGTAAATGATTGCTTCAACGTCCGTGAATATTTCTAACTTTTTAAATCCATCCATCTTCATAACCATTACTGCATCACACAGTAGCAAATTCCATAATATAATTATTTGTTGTGTTAAGAAGTGCTTCCATTTGTCTATCTGAATCTTCCAACATCTTCATTGGATGGCCTTGTCGGATGGCCATCATGAGAGAGGGAGGGAAGAAATCCATCTATTTTAAATATGCTTTTTTTTTTTGACTACCTGTTCAGCATTCAACTTTAAGCAGAGGTTACAAAATATCCATACTTCATTGAGGATTTATCCAGATTTGTTTGTGTGGAGCTTATGTATTTCATTCTTCTTAGTGCATTTCCTGTCACTTTCCCAACTGCAAAAGTTCTGTTTCTTTTCAAATGACTTTGTTACACTAGAATGCTTTAATACCCTTTTAACTCTACAAATATGACTTTCCAGTATGTGATTGAATTCCACCTGCAAAATAGTGACGTTCTGGAGGTGGCTCATGCATAATTATATACATGTTATCATATTCTTCCTTACTTGCTTTTCCCCCTATACTACACATTGCAATATTTCCTCGGCGGGAAATTGTTCCTGGCCCACAATCATTTGGGCTGCCATTTTCTGAAACTTTCCCAGCTCTACAATATCCTTTTTGAGCTGAGGCGACCAGAACTTTACATAGTATTCCAAATGTGGTTGCACTGTACAGATGCATATGACAGCATTATTATATTGGCAATTTTTTTTTCAATGCCTTTCTCAATCATCCCTAACACCCCACCTTTTCCACAGCTGCTGCACACTTGGCTGATGTTTTCATTGAGCTATCCACCATGATTTCAAGATTGGTTTTCTGGGCAGTCACTGCCAGTTCAGACCCTGTAAGTGTATATGCCAGGCCTAAACTGGCAGTTTCTGTCCAGGAAAGATTTTTTTGTTTTGTTCTGGTGGATAGTTTGATAACAATATTGATGACTGGTTTGTTTTTAGATGCTGCTGTTTGTAAAACACACACACACAGACAGACAGAGAGAGAGAGAGAGAGAGAGAGAGAGAGAGACAGACAGACAGACAGACAGACACACTCATTTATTCATTCATTCATTCATTCTTCAATTTATAACCTTCCTTTGCTCCCAAAGAAGACTGGGATGGCTTGTGTACAGCTGTCTTTTCTTGTTCATACATAGTAAAGCTTATATTATTTGAAGTGACTTGTCAGTAATGTGTACCTGAGCTCTTTCTTGCTTTGTTTGAAAAGGGATGCATTTGATGGAATTCAACACCACACTCTTCTGATCGTTTCATCAGTGCCAGCATTTCAGCTTGGCAAGTGGAACAATTTCCCCTCTTCTCCCCCTGCACACAGTTCTGGAGGTTCTCATGACTTCTCTGGAGACAATTTCGGGAAGGTAGGACATGTGTGAGGAGGAGCAAAATCCCCACTGTGCAAGCAGAAGTCCTTGCACAGGGCGTCTGCTGACAGGGCTTGTTAGGTGAATCCCACCCAATTTAAACTTGTATGATTGTGTGGTGCTGAATAGTGTGATGCCAAATTGTAGCCTCCAGCAAGCTCCTGGTGTTTACTAAAGTTGAGTCCTCTTAAATCCCAATATGTATAAATCTACTCATTTGAGGTATGTTAATATGCTGGAGGTCCTGAACCACAGACTCAGGCAGCTAGACCAGCTGACATACTCTCTCTCTAATGATGCAAGGGCTTTCCAGGAGGAGAGCAACTGGCCTGCTGTCTGCTGTGCTTTAGTTCCGTAAGTGTGGCTGGCCAAAAAGATGCCACTGCAGCTACCAGTTCAGTAAGAATTAAGTTGTACAATAAATCATAGACGTTCCATCTGGTCCCTAGAATGTCTGTAACTGAGCTTCTGGGGCTGGGGACCAAATCGAGCTCATTTATGTGCCAGGCCTATGCTTGTCACTGCCTAATTTGTCTGTAGACTTCCAGCCTTGACAGAAGGATTGCCAGAGTTGTGGATGCATCTGTCTGTGTCACACTAAAAACATAAGGCACCTGTCCTTTTAGCAATAAGGATTTCCTTTTACACAATAGAACTTCTCTCTTCTCCCTGCATTTCCCCCATGTCCTACCCAGATATTCTCCAGAGGGTTAAGAAAAACCCCACAACAAATTTAGTGGCTTTGCAAGGAGAGGCAGGGGAAGTTCTTGCACTGGTGGAACAAGTGCATTGAATACAACCCATAATCTCAAACAAGCTATAGTTAACTTTAAACATGGGCTGGAATTCATTCCCCATTTTAGTGGCTTCCTTCTTCCTGTGTGGAAATAGGAGGCGAGTTTCTGCAGTCACGAACACAGCCTTGAAATTTTTTGAGGTGGGTGCTTGTTCTTCTTTGCTTTTGCCAGGTTTATGAGGTGGGTGAAGTTTTCTTTCCTTGCTGTACTGGTAATTGCAATAGCCTTGCGGCTCTCTTTACCTTTGGTTGCATTTCCTGGAGGGTCTGTGAAAACTCTTTGAATGGATACTCCTGGAAATGCAGCTGAAGCTGCAAAGTATACAAAATAAAGACCCAGGTAGAGAGAACTCATTATATTTTCCTGTGCGTGACGGAAGGGGGGGGAAACACTATCCTGCCTTGTAACTGAGATAAGGTAATATTTGGATTTTCCACTTCTCATATTTATAGTGCTTTGGATAAAATACACAGCATTTTGAAATGGATACACTGGAAAGTCCTGATTGAAGTTGTTATGCTTCATAAGAATTCTTAAAAAAAAATTAATATTCATCTATGCATCTTGGTTGTAATTATATATCAGCATTTTTATGATATAACAGGCTTTGTCAACCTGGTGTTTTGGGCTACAGTTCTTATCAGCCCCAGTCAGCATCATACAACAAGTTCATGCTAAAGAAAAACAGAAGTGGTCTCTGCAGAACTATTCACAGTTAGCAACCAGATTTTCCTGGCCACGAATATTTAGGGGGAAATGTTGGAAAGAAACAGAGTTTAATGGGCTTGGCAAAGTGAGTCTGAAAAGCTGAAGGGCCTCACAGTAGTCACATCTAAGAACCGTTTCACTTAAGGTTGTGTAAAATTCCCCTGCACCTGTACTACCTGAAACTATAGGTGTTAAATGACATTATTGAATGCTCCTTCATATACAAAATCTTCCCACATGAATAGCTAGATTACTGGAGAAGAGTTGGTGTTTTACTTGGTATGCTGGTTTTGTTAGCACAGGTCTCCCTTTCTTTTCTTTGCAGAGAAATATTTAAATCATATAATCTCCCAGTCTGGAAGTAGTACAGTCCTGATACAATTTTACCAGCTTGTTTGGCCATTTTGTGAACTATACCAGACATTGGCAGGTAAATATATAGTAACTGGAAGCAGCCCTGGAGAGAGAGGTCTGTTTCAAAGCTTGAATGTGAAAAAGGATGATCTTACTCTTTTGTCTTATTCTCCTACATGGATGCATGGACGCTGTCTAAACCACTGAGCCTCTTGGGCTTGCTGATTGGAAGGTCTGCAGTTTGAATCCCCACAACGGAGGTGAGCTCCTGTTGCTCTGTCCCAGCTTCTGCCAACCTAGCAGTTCGAAAGCATACCAGTGCAAGTGGATGAATAGGTACTGCTGCAGTGGAAAGGTAAACGGCGTTTCCATGTGCTCTGGCTTCTGTGATGGTGCCCCGTTGCTCCAGTAGCAGTTTAGTCATGCTGGTCACATGACCCAGAAACCTGTCTGTGGACAAACGCCGGATCCCTCTGCCTGAAGCAAGATGAGCGGCGCACCCCATTGTCGCCTTTGACTGGACTTAACTGTCCAGGGGTCCTTTACCTTTACCTTTTTATGTGGATGCAGTATATACCCGTATAAAAACTTGTGTCTGTCAGATATGGGATAAGCTGGAATGCAATGTACTGTGTTAGGATGGCTCTTGTTTGCTTTCCTGCCCAGATCTAGGGTTTGACACAGTGACTTTACAGCTTGTGCTTTCTACTCTTGGGAGTTATGTTTATAAAATACAGTTGGCTTTTAAAAAATTGCCTTTGGTTTCTTTGCTTTTCCATGTGTCCAAATGGATTTTACACAAATTGTATGTCTGTGGGCTTAAAAAAGAAACTTAGCTGTTTCGTGCCTTGCACAGACCAAATTTATGGACTACTCGGTCTATAAACTAGTGAAATAACTTAAGGGTTTTTTTCTCTCTTTAAAGTTCCGTTTCAGACAGAAGGGGGCAGCAGTGCACAAAAGTAACAACGCTAATGTTGAGAGGAAACAAATTTCATAGTCTGGAGACAAAGCAGTATCAAATTAAACAGAGGAATGCGCAAGGTTTGTAATCTTCACCGGTGATTCCTCAAAGAAGATATTGGCAAAGCTGCCCATATCTAGTTCTTCACATGCACCTGGACCTCCCTACACTAAATTGCAAAAATATAATCAACAATTAGTACTTGTCTAATTTAAAAGACCCTTTTAATCATCCTCCTGCTCTGTGTAACTTGTAAATTGCACAGCCTTCCTGGAAATTATATAAAAACTCAGAATTAAAGGCTGCATTTTATTACAGAAATAAGCTTTGTAGCAAATGATTTCTTTGAGCCAGCTGATTAGCTTTCCCTGTTGTTGACAATCCTCCCCCTCCACCCCCCCCACATAATTTGCCTTTGCAGGTGACTTGCATCTGGGAATGCACACCTGCATATTTTAAAAGTAAAATGAAACTGGCCTTCAGCTAGGAGGGCATGAACATTTTAGCTTATTTGTTTATACAACTTGCTGAAGTAAGATAGGAAGCATAAACCTACAGCATATATTATCCAGGGAAAACGTTGCTGAGGTGAATTCTCAAAACCAGTTAACCCAACTGTTAGGCTTTTTTAGCCACTTATCTGGTCTGACTAGCATGCCTGTGATAAAAGCGTTCATCTGAATCTTCTGCCATAGGCAGCAAACAGCTTCAAGGCTGGGAAGCAGGGCTGGGCGATGTCTGGTTTTCAACACTGTGATATATCACCAGCATTGCAATATACCAATATATCATGATGTCTGAAATAAAGATGATACCAAGCAGAGGCGAATGAAGCAATGTACTGGAAACTGCTACTCCTTAGAAGTCTAACACTAATACCTTTAACATATTGTTACAGCTGTTATTTTATAGTACAGAACAACAGGGGCGGCAGGAATCACGAGAGAAGAGATGACCAGCTTCACGATTTTCCTCACAGCACGATTATTCACATAGCACATGTGCAAATCATGATTTGTGATGTATGTTGAATATTATGAAACCGTTGCTTCAATGTGCACTTCAAACCATTTTTGGATGATGTATTGATACATTGCCCAGCCCCACTAGAAAGTGGGATAATTTTTTTGAATGTTTCATGATAGAATACTCACATGACTACCCATCCAGTGATACCTGCCCAACTTGTATAATGGGAATTCTGATTTCTGTTTTCCACCTTCATCCCTCCAGAGCACAATATGAGGGTGTGTGATGAGGTGTGTGTAAGGGGAAGGAAGAGGGAAAAGCCCCACTGCACAAGTGGATGTGCCTGCCCACTCTGTAATGAATCTCACCCCATAAGTGGCCATTTACAATCCCAAGAATTTGGTGAACAGGATCTCAGTCCCATTAAATTTGCCATTTTCTTCGCATTCATTTCTGTGGGGCCAATGTGACAGCTAAGCCTTGCCAATCACAAGCTGTTTCCCAAACAGATGGATCACAGGTTCAGTTTAGCTATCCATGTGAAACTTATTCCTTAACGTATATAATACTATATTCAACCATTAGCCTCAATAGTGATTTGGGAATGGCTCAGTTACCGCAAACAGATTAGAGAGTCAAAAATAAAAGGTATGTTTTGACACTGGCATCAAGCAGGAAATGTAAAAGAGGCAGCAACACAGCCAGAGATTAAAATAAGAAAGAAAAACAAGAACATTTTAAATGTATGGCCCTGAAATCCTTTTGAGCATTGCTAAAAGGTTTTCTCAGAGACCCAAGATCAGCAAAACAAGCTTTTTAAGGTTTGTACCTATTATAGTGCTAAGCAATAACTAATTATTAACTGATAATTTGAAAGTTTTGTTCTCATGTGCTTTGTAGGGGTGATCTAGCATTGTAGAAGTTTAACCTAAAGGTTAGCATGAGAAGGTGTTTTTTTAAAAAAAATAAATTAAAAATTAAGTCAAACTACTTCAGCTCTTTTTGATTTATGCAAGCATGGGGAAAATACACTTTTCCCGTATCTTCAGAGCAAAAAAAATTGCACACTCATAAGTCAGAGCTGGCTGAAGCAAGAAATGTCAAATTAGCTTATTTATAGTCCTCACTGGGGAGTTCCAAGTTCATAGAAAATCATTTCCTTGTTTTTTAAGTTCTGTTTATAAAGTCAGCATTTTCGTGCATGCACATTGCTACCCCCCTCCCCGCATAATGCTTTTAACCTAGATCAGCCTAGAGGATTTAAGGAAGGCTTGGTTAACAATTTATTTGGTTGAGACTTGGCTTTCTGAAGCTGATATCACTTTTAAAGCATTTTGGCCATGCATGCATAGGTGTTTCTGGAAGCAGTAAGCAGCAAGTGACATATGTCTTCAAGAAAAGACAATCTAAGAAATATAGTCCCACACTGTTTTTGTTATTACATGGTTTTAGAATAGCTCATCCAGTGCAGTAACAATCATCAGGAAAGAAAATACAGTACAGTGGTGCCCCGCAAGACGAACGCCTCGCAAGACGGAAAACCTGCTAGACGAAAGGGTTTTCCGTTTTGGAGGCGCTTCGCAAAACAAATTTCCCTATGGGCTTGCTTTGCAAGACGAAAATGTCTTGCGAGTTCCTGCGGGGTTTTCCCCCCTTTTCCCCCCTTTTCCTAAGCCCTAAGCCGCTTATCAGCTGATCTGCTGATAAGCCGCTTATCAGCTGATCCGCTAAAAGCCTCTAAACCGCTAATAGAGCTAATCCACTAAGCTGTCAATGGGCTTGCTTCGCAAGACGAAAAAACCGCTAGACGAAGAGCCTCACGGAATGGATTAATTTCGTCTTGCGAGGCACCACTGTATATGTTAGTGAAATGCTTGCTAAGATCTCCCACTTGCATGGGTCTAAACACAATACCCTGTAGCAAGTTCTGCAAAAGAAGCCATATAACTTAATAAAAAATAAAAAATAAGTAAATAATAACAAGTACTCTAACCAGTGAGCATCTAAATAAACAGTACCCCTGACCATTAGGTCCAGTCGTGGCCAACTCTGGGGTTGCGGCGCTCATCTCGCTTTACTGACCGAGGGAGCCGGCGTACAGCTTCCGGGTCATGTGGCCAGCATGACTAAGCCACTTCTGGGGAACCAGAGCAGCGCACGGAAACGCCGTTTACCTTCCCACCGGAGTGGTACCTATTTATCTACTTGCACTTTAATGTGCTTTCGAACTGCTAGGTTGGCAGAAGCAGGGACCGAGCAATGGGAGCTCACTCCGCCGCGGGGATTCGAACCGCCAACCTTCTGATCGGCAAGTCCTAGGCTCTGTGGTTTAACCCACAGCGCCACCCGCGTCCCTTGAGCATCTAAATAGGTCTTTGCAAAAAAAGAGAGTAAGTTTCTGCAAAAGTAGTGTTGCAACCCAAGGTTATATCACAGTGTTATACATTGCTTTGATATCTTCAAATTGTGGTTTTAATTAGATGCACCAATTCATTGTTACAATTAATATTGTGCTTACTGTATGTATACATATAGCTTACTGCATGTATGCATATAGCTTACTGCATGGATACATGGACAGAGATGATGTAAAAGTGCTATTTCTAATGTGATGCAAGCTTTTGTCTCGCGTAATGACCAGATGATCATCATGGAAGAAACTATAGGCCTTCGTTATGGGGCACTTGTCAAGTAATGTATTGCAGAACAGATACCTCATCATAGTTCACTCAATGGAGTCTGTGTCAGCAGACCTAGAATAACTGGAATTCATCCCTGGAGGGAAGGAGAAGTAGCAATGGCTCCCACTTGTTTATCCTTGATGATTCAGATGCAGCCTGTCCTGGAAGAATATTAAGCAGTTTTCTCCAGCAAACCTGTAATTAACTCATACAGTCTTCATAGAGGACTTCACCTAGCTTCTTTTCTACCTGTAAATATAGGAGTTGCAGGTGGCGCTGTGGTCTAAACAGAAGGTTTGCTGATCAGAAGGTTGGCAGTTCGAATTCCCGCGATGGGGTGAGCACCCGTTGCTCGGTCCCAGCTCCTGCCAACCTAGCAGTTCGAAAGCACGCCAGTGCATGTAGATAAATAGGTAGCGCTCCAGCGGGAAGGTAATCGGTGTTTCCGTGCGCTGCCCTGGTTTTGCCAGAAGTGGCTTAGTCATGCTGGCCACATGACCCGGAAAAACTGTCTGCGGACAAACACCAGCACCCTTGGCCAGTAAAGTGAGATGAGCGATTGGACTTAACTGTCAGGGTTCCTTTACCTTTACCTTTAAAGGTAAATATGCCAAATGTATTAAGAAGGTGGGGATCAAATGCTTGAATGTAATACAATCATTATTTCAAATAATAGTGCCCCAATGCCCATGGTTAGCTTCAAACATGAGAGAATAATATCATTCTTTAGATGTGACTGTAGCTTCTTACTAAGGTAAATGCCTATTCAATGCCCTACTTTGAGGAATTGCTAGATAGTCTGGGGTTAGCCCTCCAGTGATGATGGCAATTCCAGTTCAGAGCATTTAGACCCAAATATATATCTTTATTTGTAAATGCAGAGAGATAAAAGCATCACCCATACTAGCAAATTTGGAAAAAAGAACCCAGAAGGAAAATTGCCATCTCTACTCTAGTGCTGCATTGATGAAAGGCATGAAAAGTTAGTCGGTTAGAAATTTAGCACACTAGCAAATTGATTTAAAATATACAGGCAGCATTTTTGCCAGGGTGATTTTCTGACCCTGCGCTTCATCCCTCATAGTAAAAGCCTTCTATCCCCAGAAGGACACTTTAGGTGGTGGAATTTTACTTTGAGACTCTTAGCTAATGAGGTCTGGGACCCAGGGATTTGTGTCACTTGCAAATTTTGGACCAGCTGATGGAGACGTTAGCTATGAAGCTGACCCTTCCTAGTGTGTTGTTAATTGCTAAAGACAAATAGGGCAGGAAATGAATGTTATTTTCTGTTGTGGAGAGGTTTCTCTCCTGGGGCATTAGTTTTTCATGCCAATTACTGTAGCCCAATCTCTGGATCTGCTTGTAACCACACACTGACTCTGTGGCACAGGCCTGTTAAGACTCATAGGATCTAAGGAAGAGAGCAAACTTAGCTTGGCTCTGAGGTAGGCAAAAGCCTGCTGGGAGACTAAATTCAGGCTGCTTTATTATAGAAATCAGCAAGAGAAACTGGTCTACAAAATATCCGGCAAACCAAAGACTAGGCTGCACCTGTTTCTTGGGGCCATTACAGTGGTACCTTGGATTAAGTACTTAATTTGTTCCGGAGGTCTGTTCTTAACCTGAAACTTTTCTTAACCTGAAGCACCACTTTAGCTAATGGGGCCTCCTGCTGCTGCTGCGCTGCCGAAGCATGATTTCTGTTCTCATCCTGAAGCAAAGTTCTTGACCCGAGTTACTATTCCTGGGTTAGTGGAGTCTGTAACCTGAAGTGTATGTAACCCGAAGTACCACTGTATACTTGGGACTATTCACGTGTAACAGTTTGCTACCCAACCCAACGACTTAGGTAAATAACTTTACCCAGGCCAATCGGACACCTTCTGCCTTGACTGTCAGCCCGTGTTTCTGGAACTTTCCAGGAAGGTCTGAAAATAGACATGTCATCAACGCTGAGTGCTCCAAAAGCACCAGTTCCATTTACCTTGGACCTGATATTGTTGGCTATTGTTTGTGTCTCAGTTGGTTGAAGAAGCAATGCAAAGTCCGAATGGCAGGACTATCAGTTCAGTAGCCCGAAATGTTAGTAAAAGCATATTCTTGTTAGATTCAGATGTTCAATCACTGCCTCCCATACTCAAGTAACATAAGTACCGTATTTTTCGCTCTATAAGACGCACCAGACCACAAGACGCACCTAGTTTTTGGAGGAGGAAAACAAGAAAAAAGATATTCTGAATCTCAGAAGCCAGAACAGCAAGAGGGATTGGTGCACAGTGAAAGCAGCAATTCCTCTTGGTGTTCTGGCTTCTTGGATAGCTGCACAGCCTGCATTCGCTCCATAAGACGCACACACATTTCCCCTTACCTTTTAGGAGGGAAAAAGTGAGTCTCATAGAGCAAAAAATACGGTAAGTGGTAGGGCATCTGCTTTGCATGCAGAAGTTCCCTGGCTCAGTCCCTGGCATTTTCAGGTAGCGCTGGGAAAGACCTCTGCCTGAAACCCTGGAGAGCAGGCGCCAGTCAGAGTAGGCAGTACTGCACCAGATGGACCAATGGTCTGACTCTGTATAAGACAGTTTCCTATGTTCCAAGGGTCATCCCTACTTGGAGCAGAAATAGCATAGAGTAGCTTTATAGCAGTGAAATAACTCTGTGGTAAATCTGATACTGTGTAAAAGGAGGCAATTTAAATCTCTAAGGTGAATGGGTTCCAGACTCAAGAAACTGCTTCCCCACATTCCTATGGAAAAAAGCAAAGGGATATATTTGTGTACACTATTGGCCTGGGAGCAGCTGAACCTGCCTTCTGACAGAGTTTGGATGAAGGAAGTCACTCCAGATAACTCAGTAGGGAGCTGTTGAGAAACTGCCACCACTGCTCCCACAGTTGTTGCTGAACTACAACTTCCATCATACGTGATCATTGACCATGTTTGCTGAAGCTGGTAGGAGTTGGGAGTCCAGCAACAACTGGAAAGCCATAGGCTCCTCCACAATTGATGTATGGAAATAGAAGCATGCTCAAAATCCTTGCCCTCAAAATGGGAAATGGGCCAAAAGTAGCTGTTCAACATCCACAATACAGCTTCTGAATATGGACTAAACATCTACATATACAAGATAATATGCCTTTCCAGGGTGAGGCATTAACTTTAGACCAAACAAAGATCACAGCCAGTTGGCTTTCACCAGAGCCAGCCCCAGAGATTTTGTTGCCTGAAGTAGAAGACAAGCTGCCACACCCCTGTACAGAAACGTAACTATAGTGGCTGTTAATACTTACTTCAACATTGGTCTTGAGACAGTGTCTTCTTCTGCACCTGAGGGCTTGTTGTGTGGCACACAGCTCTGTCCTTCAGTTCCTCATCAGTGCCATTTGACCCCGAGCTTGTGCTGCCTGAGGCAGCTTCCTTGCTCTAGATAGTGATAGGGCTGGCCCTGAATTTCACCAGCTTGGACAATTAATAACTGGCCACAGATTTAGTGCAGTAGAAGTTGATTACTGAAACCACTCCAAATGAACAAAGCTGAGCCTGTAACATTTTATTTTACTTTATTTTCTTCTGATCATGCCATTTTTGTAACCTTTCCTAGGACAGTTTGGTGAAGGGCAGAATATAAACACAAACAATAAATAAACCTTGAACTTTGAAAATGTTGGGAAGTGGTAGCTCTCAGTTTCAGCTCACTGCGAATTACTGTGTCTGCAAAGTGGTTGGCAAACTCATCATAGATGACTTGGTCTCTGGGTGGAAACTTCTATGGCTTTCATAAAAATACCTGCATAAAGCCCATCTGCTACAGAACACTTAGTGCTAGATTTTTCATGCGTATGAAAAAGTGAAGCTGCTCTAGGAGAGATCTGTTTCTATGCAAATAGATCTATGGCCCTAGTTTGTTTGTGCATTAATCATCATTAACTAAATTACATACATTTAATCATCTTAACCTTGATGTTACCCTAGGCAAGAGGCCCAGGAGATATCTGCAAAGAAAACAATGAAGCATTTGATAATAGTTCAGGGAGAAATTAGAGGTTATTAATTTCATTGTAGTTTACAATTAAGAATTCTACAAGTAGGAACCTGCAGCAATATATATAGCCACTATTCTGTGGCTTAGCTGCCCTCAATAATAGACTTCTTAATGTTAGTTTCAATATAATCTGCATAATTTCCAGTACCTTTAACTCCTCTCTTTTTAAGTTCCACCTCTGGCCTGTAGTAGAACCATGGACTACCTTGTCATGAGCTGTTCCCTCCCAGTCACGCTGCTTCCTCCCACAAAGTGGTGGTGATTGACTGCACTGGCATTAGCAGGGCAATTTTAAAAAATGTTTTACAACTTTCGTTTTTAAAAACACCCCAAGTAAGACATGATTTAGAAAGTGTTTCTTAGTTTTATTTTGGGCAGAAATGTTGATGTCCAATTGCACCTTCATTAATTGCAAAGCTGCGTAATGATGTTTATCACATAGCTCTCCCTTGAGTGTGAGCCTTTTCTTCCACAAATTATCAGCGCAGGTTCCTCAGTCTGGATCAGGAGGACCCAGATGTGATTGGGAGGCAGCTGTGGAAGCTACCATTTGCTCCTAAGGGAGTTCCTCTTTTGATGGGAAAAGAAATCCAGTTCAGTTTTGATGCAAAAAAAATACAGGTGTGGGATCCTGAACTGGATTGAGATCACAGTGGGAACATAGGATAAAAACATCCCCGTCCCACATGACAGGAACACAGGATTAACCTGATAGGCAGTGCTTTTCTTCTAAAAAAGCGGTGCTGGTACTCACTATGAAGTTGAAAATGTGTCCATGCATGATAGACACAAATGGAATGCACAACTGGCAATCTGTTAAAGAAAAAACATGTATATAAATTCAATAAAGAAATAAAATATTAATAATAATAATAATAATAATAATAATAATAATAATAATAATAAAAACAACAACAATAATTTATTTATACCCCACCCATCTGGCTGGGTTGCTTCCAACACATATAAAAACATAATAAAACATCAAGCATTAATAGTAACAATCTGATCCAGTATTTAAAAAATCACAACAAGGGCAAACTGCATGAGAAATAACTATCAGACATAATTTGGCCCTGAAATTCTAGATTTTGTTTCTTTGGCCCATTCTCCCTTCTTCTGAAGATGAGAAAGAAAATATGGAGTTGAATGTAAATCCTTAAGTTTCTTCCCTGCAAAATGAGACTATTTACTTTGGTATTGTGCTCTCTCTATGCCCTCAACATTTTTTAGGTCAAATTTGGGAGGTTTAAACAATTATTTTTCTTTGAATTTACAAACGGGTATGTAAATTTACAAACGGGTATGCAAAAGGGGCCCAAACCAAGTACTGAGTACATTTGCATGCTTCTACTTCTCAGAGGTCCAATATTGCTCTATTTGCAGTCCTTATTTTGCTGATTTCATTTAATATTCTAATTTTGTGAGATTGTTAATTTGGGGTTTTCATCAGCTGTACGCCATAAACATCACAATTATAACAAATAAAGGCTTGACATATCTCGCTTTGCATGTCATGAGTCTATCTCATATATTAGTTTTACCTTTTAAGTTGAATTACTGAAATAAATGAACTTTTCCACAATATTCTAATTTTTTGAGTTTCACCTGTACAGTAGAAACTGCTACCTTTATATTTGGGTTGTTATGTTTTACATCCAAACCAGCAGGCACTTTGATTACCCAAGTTTGCTATTAAATGAAGTAGTGATGCTGCAGTGGGTTCTCTTGTTGTTGTTGTTGTTTAGTCTTTTAGTCGTGTCCGACTCTTTGTGACCCCATGGACCAGAGCACGCCAGGCACTCCTGTCTTCACTGTCTCCCGCAATTTGGTCAAACTCATGTTCGTAGCTTTGAGAACACTGTCCAACCAAAGTTAGGATTCCAGGTGGAAAAATCGAAGTTAGAAACGGAACTGTTAGAGCCTAAGAATAAGGTACTTTCAAGAATGTATAACTTGCTGTTAAAATGGAACACACAAGATGAAATGGTTAAATCGGCTATGATAAAGTGGGCACAGGACATTGGGTATAATATTATGTTTGAGGACTGGGAAAAGTTGTGGACTACTGGGCTGAATTTCACTGCATGTAATGCTTTGAAAGAAAATGTAATGAAAATGATATATAGATGGTACATGACCCCAGTCAAACTTGCAAAAATATACCACTTGTCTGATAATAAGTGTTGGAAATGTAAGGAAAATGAAGGAACGTTCTTTCACCTTTGGTGGACTTGCTCTAAAGTGAAGGCTTTCTGGGAAATGATATATAATGAGCTGAAAAAGGTATTTAAGTATACCTTCCTTAAGAAACCAGAGGCCTTCCTTTTGGGTATTGTTGGCCAAGGGGTGCTAAAGAAGGATCGAACATTTTTTATGTATGCAACAACAGCAGCAAGGATACTCGTTGCCAAGCATTGGAAAACTCAAGATCTACCCACACTGGAAGAATGGCAGATGCAACTGATAGACTATATGGAACTGGCTGAGATGACGGGCAGAATCCGAGACCTGGGAGAGGAGACGGTGGAAGAAGACTGAAAAAAATTTAAGATTTATTTGCAAAAATATTGTAAATTGTATGAATGTTAAGCAGGATGCTTGATCATAAACAATTTGGCACCATTGAAACAGACGAAGTGAATAATGAAGATAAGTTAAATTTACGAAAAAATCAAACTTTTAGATAAATATTAGGCTAAGTTTAATGTCTTAAAGAGTGAAATGAACATATCTAAAATTTAAGATATAACATTGGAAAATTAGATTGTAAGGTGGGGATAAGGTGATAAATTGCTGGCTTAATTTTTATAAATTTGGAACGCAGGAGCGGGAGATGTGAGGAAGTCCAAAGAGGACAAGAAAATATGTTATACAATGTGATATTTTTGTATGTTTTGTTTTGTGTGTTATAACCAAAAATCCTTAATAAATATTATTAAAAAAAAAAAAAGAGAACACTGTCCAACCATCTCATCCTCTGTCGTCCCCTTCTCCTTGTGCCCTCAATCTTTCCCAACATCAGGGTCTTTTCCAGGGAGTCTTCTCATGAGGTGGCCAAAGTATTGGAGTCTCAGCTTGTGCCCAGATTGTGCCCTCAATCTTTCCCAACATCAGGGTCTTTTCCAGGGAGTCTTCTCATGAGGTGGCCAAAGTATTGGAGTCTCAGCTTCAGGATCTTTTCTTCCAGTGAGCACTCAGGGCTGATTTCCTTAAGAAGGGATAGGTTGGATCTTCTTGCAGTCCATGGGACTCTCCAGCACCATAGTTCAAAAGCATCAATTCTTCGGCGGCCAGCCTTCTTTATGGTCCAGCTCTCACTTCCATACATCACTATGGCAGTGGGTTCTCTATCCATCCTGCATTCTAATGCCAGCCTACAATTCCAAACACACCTGAGAGTAAGTCCCATTGAACTCAGTGGGTCTTTCTTCTTAGTGGATGTGCATAGGATTGTGTTGCCAGTTGTGTATTCCCATTTGTATCTATTCTATTTGTGTCTCTCAAGCATGGACACATTTTCAACAAACAGGGTGTTCTCTAGCAGCAATCCTGATTTGGCATTTAATACAGTATTGGTGTATTCAATAGAAAATGCATTATTATTTCTGAACCATTATACAATATGAAGTAGCATGGATATTTATAGCCACTTGGGTTATCTTGTCCCTGCTTATTTTTAAAGTAATGTAGGCGCATAATGTTCTGTTCAAGTTGCCTAAACTAAATATCATTCACCTTGTGAAGGTGTTTAGCTGCAATGATTATATAATCAATTTAGATAAATGAATTATGTGGCAAGTGACTTTTTAGAATGCCAGATGCTTACTCACATATAGAAAAGGCAATGGTTTTATGTGCCGTACTTTCTAAATGATAAAGCTTAAGACCACACACTTAGTTGGAATATCTGCTCAGTTTGTATGATAATAAAATCAGGAAAACATGGGGATAAATATTTGCTGTCGTCCTTTGACAAGAGCCTACTGACAGAAGGATGGACAGTTTCTGCTTATCAATCCACTTAAACTATACATGTGGACTGTTATTTAGGGCTTTTTCACACATTTATTGGGATTCTCATGCACTTCCAAATATGTATGTGAGGAATGTGTGTGTTCTATTCACAGATTCTCAATAATGTGCAGAGTGAGGCAGCAGAGACAAGAGGGTGCAACCTCACAATCTTTATGCATTCCTTTTTACAAGTCTTGTACGTCTGTATGCTGTATGCACTCCCAGGCACCATTGCGCATGCATACATGTATAATAAAATTCTGATAGTTGCTTTTCCTAGGTTTGGAACTCCACTGGGGTAGGGGAGAATGAATTTGATTTTGAATGGTGAAGTGGATTCTGTATCCCTATAGCCTCTGTGTCTTAAATAACATTTTTCCTTATGAAAATCAGTTGCTAAGCTTTTGTATGCAAGTAGCATGCAGTTCTGCTCTGAAATAAAGTGGATAAAAACCATTTGTCACAAATTATACAGTAGTATCTTAAGCCATGTAGCTACAGATAGATGAGAGACACCTAGATTGCCAGTATTACATGTAAAAAGCATCTAGAAGTCTTAGTAAACCACAAGCTTAACAGGAGTCAACTGTGTGATGTAGCAGAAAGAAAGAAAGAAAGAAAGAAAGAAAGAAAGAAAGAAAGAAAGAAAGAAAGCTAATGCTATTATAGGCTGCATCAACAGAAGTGTAGTGTTCCAATCAAGGGATGTAATAGTCCCATTCTATTCTGCTTTGGTCAGACCACACCTGGAGAATTGTGTTCCGTTCTGGGCATCACAGTTTAAGAAGGACACAGTTCCTTGGTTCTCGAACTCAATCCATTCTGGAAGTCCATTTGACTTCCAAAACGTTCAAAAACCAAGGCTTGGCTTCTGATTGGTTGATTGGCCCCGGAAACAATGCTGACAGCTGAAACGGATATTCAGGTTCCGAAAAATGTTCACAAACCGGAACACTTCTGGGTTTGCGGTGTTCGGGAGATGATTTGTTTGTCAACTAAGTAATTTGCCTTGCATTGCCAAGCGCTGGAACATGTGCAGAGGAGGGCGACCAAGATGATCAGGAGTCTGGAAACCAAGCCTTATGAAGAACGGATGAGGGAGTTGGTTGTGTTTACTCTGGAAAAGAAGAAACTGAGAGGAGATATGATAGCCATCTTTAAATATTTAAAGGGCTGTCACACAGAAGATGGAGCACACTTATTTTCTCCTTTTCCAAAGGGTAGGACCCAAACCAATGGCTTCAAGTTGCAAGAAAAGGGATTCCAACTTAACATCAGGAAGAACTTTCTGATGGTAAGAGCTGTTTGACATTGAAATAGACTCCCTCGGAAGGTGGTGGACTTCACTGGATGTTTTAAAGCAGAGATTGGCTGGCCATTTGTCATGGATGCTTTAGTTGTGGTTCTTACATTGAAGGGTGTTGGACTAGAAGACGCTCTGGGTTCCTTCCAGCTCTACAATTCTGTGATTCATAGGTGCTGAGTAGCCCATCTGGAAAGGATATCCCACACACCAAAAAATAAATTGGGCTGTTGGTCCTTCTCTTAATCAACAAGCAATCATTGCTGCATTATTTCTTCAAATTACATGATCTAGGATTTCCTGGAACTCCTTCCAGGATAGCACCAGTTCCAAAAAAACTAGTATTTTTAAATTGCTACTTGGTGCAGGTATGGGCAGCTTTCCAATTTGGAGCCCTTTTTAGGTGCTGTAATGCTTCTTATGATTGTACCATTTGGGGTATCTTGATTGTAGTCAGTATCATAGCAGCTTGTCTCTGTAGTGCTCATTTGGAAACACTAGCAGAACTGGAAACTTTTATTTTCCTTTGACTTTAAAATAAATAAATGAAAGTGTTTATGTTTCACAGTGATACTATGTGGAGTGTTGCTATGGTGCATGAGGTTAGGCTCCTGTAATGGAATCAATTTTAATTCTTCATAGCTTACAACTTGTTCTTTGGATATTGTGGTTCACTTTGAATGTGTGTGAGAGAATTCCAAATAAAACGTTGATAGAGAGGCCTACACTTATTAGGGCTGACTTTTACATTTTCTGCTTTCATCTACTGGAAATAATGAGTTCGTATGCCTTACAATATGCTTGTCTCCTTTGAGAAGCAGAGATGGGGGACTGGATAAACACAAAGCTTAATGTTTCCCTTTAAGGAAAAGAGATGATTGACAGAAGCTTGCAAGTTGCCAGTAAGGTGCCAACTAACAGCAATTAATTCTCTTTGAGTAAAGAGGCTAGTGAATTTGCAGCTGCTCAGAAGTGGTTTAAAGATTCTGCAATGGTCTAAGATTAAATTAGTATAGGGACAAAAATCAAAGAAGATCTAGAGGCCATTATAAAACTTGTGTATGTTTAGTTTAGTTTTGCCATCTTTCATCTGAGGGGTTTGTAGTTTTAAACTGAGATTTGAAGACAAGGATTATGTTTTGGTGGTGGTGGGGAGACCCTGGGAACATGGTGGCAGGTGTCTTGATTAAAAGACTGGCCTAGAGCCATGGTCTAGAGTCCCCACTGAGCTATGATGTGACCATGGAGTTCTGGATTCTTGAGATTTCCCCATTCACTTCATTGGTAGAGGTAACCCACTGTGTATAACTTGGTACATGCAGAGACTCTCCACTGCTGAAGCGTATATTATTTGATTTTGTGGGGACGCGGGTGGCGCTGTGGTCTAAACCATGGAGCCCTTTGGGTGGGCCAATTGTAAGGTTGGTAGTTCAAATGTGCATGACGGAATGATCTCCCATTGCTTTGTCCCAGCTCCTGCCAACCTAGCATTTTGAAAGTATGCCAGCTTAGATAAATAGGTACTGCTGTGGCAAAAAGGTGAATGGTGTTTCCATGTTCTCTGGTTTCCATCACTGTGTTCCATTGTGCCAGAAGTGGTTTAGTCATGCTGGTCACATGACCCAGAAAAGCTGTTTGCAGACAAATGCCAACTCCCTTAACCTGAAAGTGGAGATAAGCGCTGTACCCCATAGTTAATAATAATAATAATAATACCCCACTCATCTGGCAGGGTTTCCCCAGCCACTCTGGGTGGCATCCAACAAAATATTTAAAATACATAAAATATCAGACATTAAAATTCATTAATTTTCCAGCACAAGAGCAGTTTATACTATTTCTTTTAATTATATTTCTAAACTACCTTTTTCTCCAAGGAGCCCAAGGTGGTGTACATGGTTATCTGCTCCTGTTTTATCCTTACAACAGCCCTGTGATGTAGGTTAGGCTGAGGGAAAGTGACTGGCCTAAGCGAAAGCGACTCAGAGAGCTTCTTGGCTGAGTGAGGATTTGAACCCAGGTCTCTCAGGTCATACTCCAACACTCTTAACCAATATACCACACTGGCTCTCTTTCAGCAAAAATATAGCAGCCACACTCCTTTTGATTTTTAGTCATCTCTTGAAGATGTTTCTATGCCATCAGAACTTTTCAGCTGTTGAATTAGCCACTTTGCTGCATATCTGTACTGTTTCTTAATGGTGTTTTACTCTTTGTGTGCGGTTGTGTATTATTATTATTATTATTAGTAGTAGTAGTAGTAGTAGTACCTTAAGAACTGGTGACTTCAAAATTTCTCCTCTGTTTAGGCCTTATGTTGTGTGAACCAGTGTAAATATTGTAGCACTATTTAAATTAAATATTAAGGTTGTATAACTGAATAGTCTCTTAAGCCTCAGCAAGTCAGAATAATTGGTTATTACAGGAAACATCTTGGAGTGTTTTTAAAGGTGGCCCCCCCACTGCAAATAAACAATGTATTCATGAACATGGAAAACCCCTTGTATTAATTGTGAATTGTACATCCAGCTGTGGGCCTCTGGGATGTAGTGAAACACTGCTCTCCAACGGGGTACAGCCATCTTTTGCACCGGTCAGAGATGATGTCCATAGAGCCACTTCTCTTTCTGACACAAGATGCATAGAACAATGTAGACTGTTAATTGAGTAATGGCCCTGTTATGCTTCATGCGCCTTATACCATGTGTACTTCTGTCCTTATGCTGCTTGCATGTATTTAGTTCTAGATTCTTAGTTTTTGGAGCGCAAGGAGAATGAACTAATTCCTTGAAGCAGCTCTCTGCCAGAATATAAAATTGATCTGTTTTCGTGTATATTTAGCATTCCTCTGTTTCTTCCACTAAGGGTATTTAAAAAGGCTTCTGTTAGTGCTTCAAGGTTAGTGCTTACGCTTCCAAGCTGCTTGTCTGTTTTCCGTTTCCATAAAACTTGAACCTTAGAAGGCTTGGGATGGGTCAATCAAATGATATTTGCCAGCATTCCTACAGATCTAGGGCAGGGAACTTGTGGGTCTCCAGATGTTTTGGGGCTTCCAACTCCCATTGCCATCAGCCAGCAAGGCCAGTGGTCAGGAGTGATGGCAGCTATAATCCAAAAACGTTCAGAGGGCTACAGACTCCCCAGCCCTGCTATAGATATTCTGACAATCCTGATTTTACAGATGCTCATTTCTCTATTCCTTAGTTTGTACTACAACCCTTTTGCAATAAACATGAGCAGTCATAATGGAAAAAACTGACTCCTCCTATGACAATTCAAAGGGGTTCACAAAGGGGCAGGAAAAATAATCTCAGGATTTACAATGCTAATAGCAATGTGTGATGGAGTTCATTATTATGCTAAACTTTCAAATAAAGCAAGGGGACAAAAATTGCCACAGGCACTGACCTGTGTGTTGGTGATAATTGAGTCCATTAGCCTTAATTTTATAATTTCTAAATTAACTTTGCTCACTTACAAATAGCTTTAATTGCTTGATGGGAAAAGTTAGAGAAGGGGGAGGGCAGTCTGCTGTGTACTAGTCAGAGCAATGTAGTGGGTTCATTTATATGCAATGTACTCAATTTAGATGGAGGAATATCTTTATCATTATGTGATGACCCATAAACAAAGCTTCACATCAATCCCGGGAGACTAGGACTCCTATTTTTGCATTACTTGTATGTAGGGCATTACCTTGTTTAATCTAGAGTGGTGCTACAGCTTTAGTGTTGCTTCTTCCTCCTCCAACAACTGTGTGTTTTGCTCGGTTATCTGTAAAGAAACCCAATGTCATGATCTTCCATGATGGGAAAAACTGGTTGCACAGGTGTGCGGATTGTATGGAGCCCACACAGACTATTGTTGGCTTGCATGTTGGGATTTCTTTGCAGACAGCTGCATGCAACATGCAATTGGTGGAGGAAGAAGAGGCTTTACAGTGAGGCTAAAATTATGGCAATACCCAATATATTGATAGGGTGGGGATTGGAAAACTATGTTGAACTGTAGCTCCCATCATCCCTAACTGTGGGCAATGCTGGCTGGCGCTGATGGGAGTTGGAGCCAAAACATTTGGAGGGTCACAGGTTCCCCATCTCTGGCCTACAGTATTGCTTTGCATCCAAGGTTAAGACTTCTTGCCAGACCCTTCCGTTTTCCTTTGGGTCCATGCCCCATGCAACTCTCCTGATGCTGCTAAATTTCTGCCCAACTGCAGTTTGCAGGCCAAGATGGAAGACATTACTGACCATTGTCACTCAACCTTGAAACTGGACTGAGGGAGACAGAGAACTACAGACAAGAGGAAAACACTAGAGCTTTCTGCTCTCTGGCTTGGCTCATGTGCTCTGTCTTGTCTCTCTGCAAACCACTGCCTAATATTTGGCTGTGATTATAGCTTTTGTCTGCCTCATATCTGAAGTCTTTTGAATGGCGTGTTCCAACAACGTATCTAATTTAAAGGTGACTTTTGCACTTGAATGAGTAAGGTTGAACGACTGCTGACTTCTGAACAGAGCCAAAACACTGATCATGAGGCCCCTCAACACAAAAGTTTGAAAAGCTTTATGTATTACTCTGATGGATTGAAGAATATGATTAAGAGTGCAATCCTGCTCACATTAAAGCCAGTGACAAAACTTCCACCGAATTTAAGAGAGCTGGACGACAGTATAAATGTTGCAAGCTAAGTGCCTTGGAACTAATCCTGTTGAGGCAGATTAGATGAGTCTTCAGATATGAAGACGAATGCCTTAGAAGCTTGCATATTTTGCTGCCGTTACATTCAGCAATTACTTCTGTGTTCCCGCAGGCCTAAAATAATTGATTTTGCATTCCACAATGTTTTAGTTTATGTTTAATTTTCTAGATCTACTTTTATATAGATATAAATGGCCTGCTGCAGTATCAAGGGGTACAGATTGGAAATAATAATGAACGCTACACACACTTATCTTTGAATAGGTCTTAATGAACAAAAGGGCTGGCTTCTGAATAAACATGCATAGACTTAGCCTGCCAACTGAACTGTGTTGCGTGAACTATGTTATTCATTTCTTCATTGCATTTATATTATTCCTCTTGTCCAAGGAACATTTGGGGAACCCTTCCCCCCCCCCGTGTTGTTGGACTTTAGCTCCCATCAGTCCCAGCCAAATGACCAATGTGCTCCACTCCCTTTTATCCCTACAACAACCCTGTGAAGTAAGTTAGGCTTACCCAGTGAACATGATAGCAGAGGAGAGATTAAGACTTGGGTTTCTTCTGGACTAGTTTCAAGTTCTACCTACATGTGTAGAGAGACTTTGACCACATAGATGATCCTCTACAGCAGGCATGTCCAACAGGTAGATCGTGATCTACCGGTAGATCACTGGACGTCTGTGGTAGATCACCAGTAGATCACTGCAGTGTTTCCCAACCTTGGGCCTCCAGCTGTTTTTGAACTACAATTCCCATCATCCCTGACCACTGGTCTTGCTAGCTAGGGATGATGGGAGTTGTAGTCCAAAAACAGCTGGAGGCCCAAGGTTGGGAAACACTGGATCACTGGGTCCCCCCAAAGAAGCTCATCAACTTTGACTCCCCTAAAAAAGCTCAGCAACTTTCCCCTGCACCCCTAAAAAGCAGGGTTTTCTTTCTCCCTAAAAAAATCTCAACAACTTTGACCTGAACCCCCCACAAGGGGGTAGATCACTGCCAGTTTTTAACTCTGTGAGTAGATCGTGGTCTCTTGGGAGTTGGCCACCCCTGCTCTACAACTCCCATCATCCCTGCCCACTTGCCATGTTTGCTGGGGTGGATAGAAATTGTAGTATAGCAGCATCTGGAGGGTCAAAAGTTCCCCACATCCACACTGGCTGGAAAAGACTTGCAAAGCAGACTGGCTTGAAGAAACAGATGTTCTACTTCCTGTAAAACTTGCTAAAATCCTTTCTGCACTTCACAGGAAAGCAAAGGTTTTATGGCTGTGGAATGGGTTAATGGAGCCATGGAATCTTCTCTGCTAGTGTGTGGCTCTGTCATCTATGTTGAGCCATCACAAATATCACTTTGTTGTCTTGGCACCTCAGAGCTTGGTAGCAGAGCTTGCCACAGTCAAACCAAGCACAGTACATCTGGTATATCCCAGCATGCAAAGTTGGCTTCTTGAACTCAGGCATTAGAGATCAGTCACTCTGCTTTTGTTGGAGTTTCTGATGCTGAGAACATGCAGTGGAATGTTTCTTTTTCTTTTTCTTTGCTACTGAGGAGCTGCTAAGCTAGCGATATCTGAAAGAGTAGACGGCCAAAACTTAACTGCACATTATCCCAGTGTCTTGATCAGTATCTCAGACTCAGGCCCTGCATAGCTGCTTCAAGAATATAAAGGTGGAGGGTTTAGAAGAGAAGGAAGCTGACGGGATGCCTGGAGGTTCTGTTAAAAGATTGTGCAGTGCAGAAGGGCAAATGTCATCCAGCTTTTAACTCTGCTGTGAAGCAAATGGGCAATAAAAGGGAAAATAATTGGGCTTCTTGCTGGTTGCATTGTCCTTGGTGCCTTAAACCAGGGCAGCAAGCTTATTTCCCATGCAAGGAGAGGAGAACCTTTCTCACACTGACTTTTCTCACCTTAGCAAAACCTTTTTTAAATGAAGTCCATTTGTCTCTGATAATCTGGCACATTCTCTTTTGGGAAACCTTGCTTTAGAGTCCAATGGCTTTCTGTTGTGGTCCCATTGAATACCTTGTGGAAAGTCATAATTTTCTCTGGTAATCACTTGCAAAAACAAGTGCGGTCTCTGTAACATACATCCACCACATTTTCTCTCAGCTCTTGAACTATTACAGCTGGTGCCTTAGTATTAGTATTGCTATTTTAATTCATCCAAAGATTAAATTCATCCAAAAGTCACAGGGTAGTTTACACTATAAAAACACAAAAATATATAACATGATAAAAAACAAAACAATACCCCTCCCCTGCCCCGGAATTTAAAAAGCAATAGATGAAGGTGAATGTTTTTGCCGGGTGTCAAAATATATCTGATGAAGGCACCAGGTGAGGCTTTCTGGGGAGAGCATTCCTCAAATGGAGAACAACTGCAGAAAAGGCAGTGTTGCTACCTTCTGGACTTCTCACGGAGGGGGGACACAAAGAAAAGCCTCAGGTGATGATCAATAGCTCTGTTGGATTAATTTGTGAAGTATTACATTATAATTTGACATTTTTAAAAACAAAAAAAAGTGAATATTGGGTTATTTCATTGGACCTAAAGCTCAGCCCTAGGAATAACTTCCCCTTTGAGGTGTGTCTTTCATCATCACTGTGCGCTTTTTGATGATTGGTCAAGACTGCCCTCTTTACCACAAAGGCCTTGGGCTGTGCAGAAGTCATTCCTCTTCCTGCATTGCTGGGCGCTGTGGTTCTGTGATGCTGTTGTGTTATTTTGCTGTGGGCTGTTCCGTAGCATTATTTTTATTACTTTAATGTAAATTGTATCTGTTTTTGTAGCACCCTGCTTGTGGTTAACGCTTAGCTGGAATGAAATATTCAACGCAGCAATAGAGAAATTAAAATAATAATTTATTTGTCAGACAAATAAATATGAGGCCCAGTGGTATATGGTTACCAAGCTCTGGCCTGGCTTCCTGCCATTCTGGCCAGCACTTATATTTCCTTAATCCAGCCCCCTTGCTCCTCCTGTGGCTGCCTCTGTCCAATCAGCCTGGTTGAAATTCCTATTGGCTGTTTGCTAGAACCAATCACAAAAGATACACCCATTTCCTCTTGTCCTTTTATGGGAAACAAAAAGATATATATTCTTCTATCTATAAATGACAAATAAGTAGTAATATATCTTACATGTGTCTCAACAAGGAACCTTAATTACCAGCTCACCTCGCCCTATTGCCCTCCAAAACAAATGGTTTAATCTTAAATTTTTATCTTAAACAGATGTCAAGGATCTTGAGTTCACATCATCATTGAAAGATCTCCTTCTCTTGGAGGTCTTTTAAACAAAGGCCTGACAACCATATGTGTGCTCTAATGATGTTTCCTGCTTGGCAGGGGGGCTGGGCTGATGGCTGATGGCCCCTGTGATCTCTTTCAACTATATGAAATAAGAATCTAGCATAAGGATTTAACATTTCTTAGCTTCTAATTCCTTTGCATAATTACATTTAAGCCAATATATTTAATACATAACATAGATAGCTTTTTAGAAGAATAAACCTTTTCAAAGTAAAAAAGGAAGGAACAGTTTCCAGCCTCAAAATAAGATAGAAAGAAAACCTCTTCTCCAGCCAAGCCAGTTGCCTTTTTCACTGCTCTTGACCTTTCAACCTTAGGAAAATATGGCTCAAGTTTAATGGGAGGCACATGGTTTTATTTTACTATTTACCCACTCTTAATTATGTTTTTCTCTGCTTTTTTATCTTCTGTAATATGTAGGGTCAGTGTAACCTTGGCTGTCAGCCTGGAATTCCCTTTTTACGACTTTGAGAATTGTTTTCTGCTATAAATCAGGGGGCCCCCTTGTCCAGGAGAATAAACATCTTGCCAAGGTTCTTAGGCAGCTGGTCCTCTGCCTGGCATGAACATTTGAAAATCTTTAAGCTCATTTTAAAATACAGGCCCTGATCAAGCCTTAATAAAAATGCAGGCTATGATTAGATGCCTCATTTTAACTGGCAGACTTTTGTAATCCACTGTGGCACCATTTGGTGAAGGGTGGGCTATAAGTACAAAAAATAATAAGCAAACTGCACACCTTTCTACATAGAAGTAAGTCCCATTGATTTCAACGAGGCTTCCTTCTTATGAGGATTTGATGAGAACTGCAGACTAGTGTGACATAATATTGGCAAGTGGTCTGTTGTCTTTTCAGTGCTTAAGGACCTGTGGTTTTGAGGATTTCACATCCAGTTAGTGGAGCTAGGGTGGCCATTTTGGAGGTGGTATGAAATATTCAAGGAGGCAGTGGAATCAAAGTCTAGGAGTTACATCTAATGGATGTGATGGCTAATGCAGGCCCACTTCTAAGTGACAAGAAGCTAATCATGACTGCTTGCCATTTCCCATAGAGGGAGGCACCTGAAGCAACCGAGAAAGCAATTTCTTTACCTATAAATTGTTTTTCTCTTTTTCTTTGAGTATCTAGACATGAGATCCCTCCCTTCTACAGTGTGATTGACACTTTCAATGGGAAAAGTAGTTGACCGCTACAGAAATGCTCTGTTTTATATATCTGAGGACATTGGCTTATAAAAGGAATCCTGTGAGGCTAATTGAATAAGATTGGCATCTGTTACTGATACAGTGAGTAGAAGAAAAGGTATACATTTTGAGCCGGTGGAAACAGGCTGCTAAGTAAAAACCATAAGTAGTAAGAAGCTACCATTCTTTCATTCTTCATCTTTTATGCTCTCTGGAACAGTTGGAACTTAATGGAGAATGAGAATGCAGTTTGCTCTGTGAAATTCAAAAAATGCACAGAAATGGCTTTGGTCTTCCCAGAGCAAGAGGTCTGAAGGAAATTGTTTGGCTTAATTTATATATCCCATAAACTTGCTATAACCCAGAATTCTGTGCAGCACTCATTTTGTATGCTCTGTGAACCAATTTCTTTGTTCATTTGCACCTGTTATTCCATTTTAAATTGAAAGAGGTTTCTGGTTGTATCCAAGGGGCAGAGTTTATTACACCAATTTGGTTAAACTATAAATACAGAAATGGACTCTGAAGGTATTGTAGGTGGAGAAAGCTGAATGAAGTCTTATGCTTTGTTTACAAGTTTTAATATTTTGTGTTCAAGACCAGGATCATATATTCTCATGGCAGTCATTGAAAATTCCACCACAATGCACCTGTGCAGTAGTTGTCTGTCACTAGAATGGATATGAGCTTATATATGTAATAATAATAATAATAATAATAATAATAATAATAATAATATCTTTATTGTCATTGCCCCCTCTCAGGGACAACGAAATTTACTTGGCTGCTCCATCCACCCAGGTGCACCCAGTAATCCCTTTGTATCTATGCTGTACGCTGTACACTGAAACTGTGCCCAGGCCACAACAGTGTCATTTGAACAGCCTGAACACCACTGCCATTTTCATGCACCATTTCAACAAGGCCAGCTGAGCTGGATTTTCCAAGTGGCAGGTTTTCAGTTCCATGGTCAGCCATGATGGGCTTCAAAGGTTGCAGAAAAGGAGTGCCATATTTTTCACTCCATAAGACACACCTGACCATAAGACTCACCTAGTTTTTAGAGGAGGAAAGGAGGAAAGCCCCATTTTTAGGGGATCAGCTCAGAGTTGTGCAGCTTCTTTTGCAAAGGGGAAAAGCCCCTTTTTTGAGGATCAGCTCAAAGTGGTTGAGCTTACTTTGCAAAGGGAAAAAATCCTGTTTTTATGGGGTTCAACTCACAGTTTTGAGGCTTCTTTAGGAAAGGAAAGGGAGCCCGTTTCTACAGTTTCCAGACAGATAATCTAATCAGCCAGTCACATGTTTCTGGGGAAACAAACAGCCTCCATCTGCAGAACATTCAACAGTGGAGGCCTGGGCAAGGGGGCGGGGCCAGAAAGGGAGTCAGCGATCGACCACACATTCGTTCCATAAGTCGCACAGACAGCTCTTATGAAGCGAAAAATACGGTAATGGTTGAAATGTGAATTGTTCATGCTTTTCGTATTTCTTGTGAATTGTGCATGAATTGTGTGCTTGTATGTTGAGTTCCTCATTTGAACACACAGCTGAAAGTATGAAAAGAGGATGGGCAAACTACCCACTTCTTTTTCTAATGGCATCTCTATTCTTTTATATGACACTGGATTTGAAATGTGGCTTTTCTTTTTTTTAAAGGAACCCCTACTTGGCTGGGGTGAAGTTTCACTAATGGGGGGGGGGAGCATCACACCCTTGCCCTCACTGGTTCCCTGGTTGGTCCTGATAGCCATTTTTATTCCTGATATTGCTACATGGTGGGCAGTCTTATTTCATCTCTATTCTTGAAGTTTGATGGAGTGAATAGGTAGGAACAGACAGAGCCTGGCTGAGCAACTGTGAAGCACCACACATAAAGAGATATACTTATGGGTAAGACGTCAGAAAAGGATATGAAATGAAGACTTCGTAAATAAAGAACTAATTGGTTATCTGCCGATGGCAACAAGACTGACCATCACACATTTTTGGAAGTATTTGGAAAAAACCCTATGGCGAAGCATAACTTCTGGCTATGTCAGAAAAGCTCATCCTAAAATTTCATTTTAACAAGTCAAAATGGACATGTTTTATCAAGTTTGGTTTGATATAAGAAGATCCTGCTGGATGAGGCCAACATCCCATCTGGCCCAGCATCCTTGTTCTCACAGCAGCCAACTAGATGCCTGTGGGAAGCTTGCAAGCAGTACCTGAATGTAAGAGGACATAACACAGCTGTGATTCCCGTAATTGGTATTCAGAAGGATACTGCCTCCAACAGTGGAGGTAGAACATAACTAACATGGCCCATAGGCCCATAGCCATGTCCTCCATGAATTTTTCTAAACCTCTTATAAAACCATCCAATGCCATCACTGCCTCTTGTGGAAGTGAGTTTATCCATAGTTTATCTACGCTCTCCTTGCTTTTATTTGTCCTGAAACTTCTAACAGTCAGCTTCATTGGGATGTCCATGAGATATAGTAATATAAGAGAGGAATAAAAACTTTTCTCTATCTGCTTTCTCCATGCTATGCGTAAATTCATAAACTTATATCATGCCACCTCTATTTCACCTTTTCTTTGAGATAAAAAGTCCCAAATGATGCAGCCTTTCTTCAAAGAGGAGTTGGTTCATCCCCTTGATTATTTTGCTCGCCCCTTTTATTGATTTAGCTAATTTTATTAAGTATATAGATGAAGGAGCAAAGACCCTGAATTACACCAGAAAAAGTATGTAATTTTGTGGAATTCTTAACTTCAAAGAGACATGATATTGGAGACAGTATCTCTTCAACACTATGCTGTGTCATCATGACACTGTGAAAAGTATAATTAGAATAAGCAAAGATCAAAGTTTATGGTAACTTACTTTTAGTGTATATTTTTCTCCCAATTCCCTTGTTAATACTGTTTGCCTTCCTATCCATTTCTAAAATCCTAATTAAAATGAAAAGGACAATAAGTGAAGCAAGTAAGTACAGTAGAGGGAGGAACAACCTTTGAAAGACCGGCAGCAGGAAATCTCAGAAGTTTATCAAGAGTTGGATGTGGGAAGGGGAATGGCATAACTCCTCCAATAAGTGGCAGAGGCTGTGTGGTTTTACGGGTCCTTGAGGAATTAAATATGGGCATTCATGCATTCCATTGTATGATGCTGATATTGAAAGGTGAGTCTCTCATCTGGTTTGGAGCTTGATTGTGCCATGAACCTCAAGCAATAAGGCAGAGCCTAACTGCCACTTGACAGTTGAAATAGACGTGAACATGCTTTCCTTTATTTCAGTGTGTGGATTTGAAACTGACCCCACAAGCTTCAGTGTTTCCTTTGAAGCTTGATTCCATAATGATAGCAAATTGGGCTTGTCAGAGAATCCAGCATTAGAATTCCTGTGCGATGTCTTCCTGAGAAATACTGAACTATTTCAGCTTTGTAGTTTGTGTTTCATTTCAGAAAATGGATGGTGGGTTTGCGGGAGGATTTGAGAGGCTGAAAAAGAAGCAGAGTGGAATTCTATAAAATTGGTAATGCTGTTTTGTACAGCCTTCGAAAACAGCCCATGCTACTTTCAGGGATGAGGGTAAAAAACTAGCCTATGCTTTGATGAAGGGGGTGAGGTCTTGAAGTCCAAGCCCAGCATTATCAGACCCTGCTCTCCACTCCTATATTTCTGAGGCAGGAATTTAGTAATACTGAGCTATAGGGACATGGTAATGCTGCCTTCAAATGGTTAGAATTTCATTTCTAACCTTATTGACACAGAAGCTGAATATAATTGCTTTACTATAATTTGTTAGTGCAGGCTAAATTGTATAGGACCAGCTTAAATTGTATAGGACCAGCTTAAATGTTTAATGCAAGTTTTCTTACCAAATGGTGTAAATTCTAGAAGAGGAGAGGTGTTAGTGTATGAGCATTTTATTCTAGCATGAACGGAGAAAGGAAATAGCTAATTCATCTGATCGTTCATTACATGGTAATGAGCAAACAGGAGCAACACTGAGCAGTTAAGCCCAGACAGACAGTTACATAAAGAAACATTAGTATTTGCAACACTTTTTAATCTATAAAGTACTATAAACAGAAGATAATGAGAGATGCAAACCTATTGGTTCTAGTAGACTGGGTGACATTCAACAAAGTTTTACTCAGAGTGGATCTGTTGAAATTAGCCATGTTCATTAATTTCTACTCTGAATAAAACTTATTCAACAAAGTTTGAATAAGTTTGAATATTCATCAACCATTGTTTCGTATTGCACTGTACCAACATTACCATTGCTGTACCATTGTTTCGTATAGCGCTGTACCAACATTAATTCAAACTGTCTGCTTTTCATAATAAAAAGTCTTATTTGAAACATGTCTTCTCCCCCCTTTCTTCCAAACAGTATTTTTCCTTGTTACCAATAAGCACCATTGATTACCTGTATGTCTCACAGGGTGATATGTAACATTTCAAACTGCTCCACGTGTGATGGTTTTCTTAAAGAAACCAATACTGGATTTTGATACGGAAGTGTGATGTGATTTATATTCTTTGACAAAGGACCAAGGGGTCTATGTGTGTGTTTTTAATAAGTGGTGCTTAAGTCTGAAGTCTTGGAGGAATCACTTTTTAGTAAGGAGCATTGTTTGGATGCAGCACTGCAAAGTTAAAGGGGCCTGCCTTTTCTCTTTTCCCATGCTTCCACGCAAGGAGGATGAGTAGGGGGGCGGTGGTTCTGATTCACAGAGCTCTTTCTGCAGGGAGTGCAGCCTGAAACTCACATTTGCCAGCCACTGGAGAGACAGGGGAAGGGGGAGGCACAGGAAAGAACCCCATCCCTTGCTTGTTCAGAATCCTTGCGAAAAAGAAAAGCGCGCCGGGGGGGGGGAATCATCTGTCCAGGGCTTTTCCACCATCACCATCAAACCAAGAGGACCCTCCAACTCTCTGTCCCCATTCCCCTGCTTAAAATGTAAAAATTGCATCTGTGGGGAATATTTTCCTTAGCAAAAAAAGGTGTTAGGGTGGTGGTGGGGAAGGAGTCTCTCTGTGTGTTTTCTGGACTGCTTTGCAAGCTGCATACATGAGCATGGAATGAGCCAGCTGCTTTGGCTCTGTTAGACTCCCTAACTTGCCAAGACTCCCCCAACCTGTGTCCTTTTTGTTTTTTGGTCTTCAAGATATGGCAACTCAAACTCAGCAAGTTTGGTAAAGAAAGAGCATTTTAATATGCATTGTATATGCAGTGGTATTTTCTTCCACATAAACATAGTTAGGATTAAGATTCAAAAAGGAAATCTTTGTATGAAATGATGCCAGTGCCCCAAACATAATTACCATACTTTTCAGTGTATAAGACAAGTGTTTTTTTTGACTCTAAAATAATGTTCAAAAACATGCCTTGTCTTATACATGGATGGTGAATGGGGTGGACAGGTGATTGGCTGCAGCTGCAAGCAGGAACTTGTCAGCGACGATTTGGTCGGTGATTGTTGGCTGCTAGAAGGGCTTCTTTGTATTGGCTGCTGCTGCTGCTGCTGCTCTAATTAGGTTGGTGATTGGTTTCTGCAGCAAGGACTGCTTTGGATTGGTTGCTGCTGCCGTGATTGGCGGCTGCTGTTCTGGGATGCGTGCGATTGTCAGTGGACAGCTTTTCTCAGGCGGGTTTGTGATTTTCAGCTGGGGAAGAGTCTGTTGGCGATTGGCTGTCACTGTGGGAAGTGGGCAGTTGATTGGCGGGTGCCAGCGATTGCCAGTGTGGGTGCTGCAGGTGAGTGATTTTTGTGCAATCCCCTCCCCCAAAAAGCCATCTCCCCCCCCCCATTTCCTTAAATCTGAGTCCCCCAAAATAGGGGGCGTCTTATACATGGGGGCGTCTTATAGACAGAAAAGTATGGTACTGGTTTACAATGGGGAGTCCCTCTAGTGAAGGATAATACCATTTCACATGCAAGTGTATATGTTGCCTTGTGCGGTTCTACAATTATTATGAGACACTTTAAATCTCAGGGTAGCGTTCAACATTTCCTCGTAAATACAAAGCTGAAGTATCAGGTTAGGCCAGTTTGAATGTCCAAATGCTGCCAAGTGAAAAACTGGGAATTTTTGCTTTCAGTGACTAGTTCAGTAGCCATAGCATTGAACTGCATCATAATTGGAAAGCGCACAAGTTCAATAACTGTGATGAAAATGGTAATAAAAGTGTGTGCACATAATTCAGCTAAAATTAATAAAAATCCCGTTTTCTGATATTATATAAGCAGCTGACCTTTGCCACTTTAAATATCTTTATCATCTTATCACGGTAAACACAGAAAGCTGCAAGTAAAACGTATTCTGAAATTTAAATGCATAGATCTCCCTTGTGGTTCCTCCAACTCTACAATTCTATGAGATCTCCTTTTTACTTTTGTAGCTGCTTCCATCATTCTGAAAAAATAAATGCATCAGTGTGTTGTCTTCTACTTCCCCTGTTCCCCACAGTAACCCATAGAGTAGGTAATTCGATAAAGTCACTCTGGTGGCTTCTGCATACTGTAGATTGCTACTGCCAAAAAGACTATATACCTTTTTTCCCTTCCTTTGCAATAGCTGTGAAAATCAGTGACTTCGCTGCTGGAAGAGTGATATACTGGGGAGCGGGGGTGGGGGTGGACTTCATTATAACATGATTGCTGCTGAAAAACTGTGAGGTTTTTCTCTTAAGAGAGCTTTTCAGTGACTTTCTCGTTGCCATATTCACTGTATGCTACCGTGGTTTATTCGTGTGATGTTTTGCTGCTTTCCTATTTTCTCCTTACACTGCTACGTGCTTGATTTCAGAGGTGTTCTTCTTGGTTTCTCATATGCCTACACAATTTCAAACATATGCAGTAGTGACTCTTTATTCAGTGAACACTGCACACTGTATTAAAGGCATGAAAGCTCTTAAATCACCTGTACAAATTGATTCTTTTAATGAAAAAGGTGTGTGTGGGGGTTTGCCTTGAAGACCATGGTCAGGAGTTTGGGGACCTATGGAGGTTCCGAAGCTCTAGTTGGTGGAAGGATCAGCCCTGGTGTCGTGCATAGTTCACTGTCTGCCAGGTGGTGCCAGAACACATGTTCTTCATAAGGGATGCTTAAGGGTGGAGGCAAACAAGTTCATAGGTAGTGATGGATTGGTTGTCTTGATCAGCATGAACTTGGCATGGGCATTGAACCCACTTCCCTCCTAATGAGAGCTCCTGGACAGTCCAACAAGAGTGAAAGAGAGTAGGCATGATTGCTTTGCCATTCTTTGCAGGATTTCTGGAAACTATTGCTTGAGGAGACAGTTAAAATGAATAGGGGGTGGGGGGATAATCTCTCTGTGTGGAGAGGAATTTAGAAAGAGAAATATATTATATTCCCACAGTGCAAAGGATCCTGGGCACCAAGTCAGGTGTCTTTAAAAGGGCATTAGGCAAATTCATAGAGGACAGAACTATCCATGGCTACTAATCATGTTGGCTATAGACAACCTCCAGGATCAGAGGCAGCATAACTCTGAATACCAGCTGCTGAAGACCACAAGGAACAACTCTCGGGGAAGCAACAGTCTGTTTATCCTCATGCTCAGCTTCTGGGCTTCCAATAGGCACCTGGTTGACCACTTCAGAGAGTAGGATGTTGGCCTAGATAGATCTTTAATATCCTCGAGTAGGGCTCTTCTCATCCCCCCCCCCCCAATTTTTAAATTAATGTGATAGGTAGGATTGTGGAAATTCAAGGTTTGATTGGTGGATTACGGCATAAAGAAGATCCTTGGTGGTAGACAGCAAGGTCTATCTAGTTTTGTTACAACAACAACAACAACAACAACAACAACAACAACAACAACAACAGGCCAGATGCCTTTGGAAGCAGGGGATGAAGGCGATACTGGCCACTGGTTCTGGACACCAGGGCAGCTCTCCCCCATCTGCCCAGAGTTCTACCCCTGATTGTCAGAGAAGCTGTGGCTTCACAGGGAACTCTATCCACCTTTGTCTATGCCCAATAGTGGCATTGTTCCGGACAAACGTATCCCAAGAAATAACTACAATTTTGAAAGACTATATTGCATTAACTCTGCACTTGGGTTTAACTGTCTTTGAAGGTCCAAACTTGGACACTAAATCCAATGAAGTGTTGTCTTTTGTAATAAAGGCAGCACGTTTATCAATAGCTCAACTTTGGAAGACCTGTTAGATTTGGACTTGTCTCTGTAGTACTGCAAAGTTTGGACTATAGCAGTAGCTGGAAAATTAACCCATCATTTATGGACAATAATAGGACTGGACAGACTGGACACATATGTGCAGAGTTTCATTTTATTTTCACACTATATTGATCAAGGTTATGTTCCAACACAGTTACAAAGACAGTTATGGTTTTCAAGATGAGAAATTCTTGAGGTACTTGGCATCAGAACCTCCTTGATAGTTGTCTGCCTTTCCTGCCTTTTCTTTTGTGTGAAAGCTAAGAGAGAAGGGCTGGTGGGAGAGGTAGTAATGTATAGCTGCTGCTATCTCTGTTATGTTACTATTGTGAAACCTCTTTGTTTGTATAATGTCCCGCTGTGTTTATAAATACAAAATCCCTTTAGAAATAACAATGATCATCATCATCTGGTCTCCAGATCATACAGTTGTCAATAGGCCTTTTCTTTTTGAATATGTCTTAATAGTGTGTGTGTGTGTGTGTGTGTGTGTGTGTGTGTGTCTGTGTGTATATCTCAAAGCTAAGGACCACATATTGCGGCAGTGAATCTTTTGTTAATTATGCTTTGCAAAGAGAACACATGTTTGCATCATTACAGTGGGAATTTATTTTTCCCTTTTAGTCACTGCAAACTTAAAAAGTCTACAGGGAGAGAATAGCCATTCAGAACATTTCATACCATGGCTTGACAAGAAATATTATTCCAGAAGCAGTACTAATATCGGGAAAGAGAAATGATTTGGGGCTTTGCTGTTTAGGGCTTGGAGCCCAAATCGCCTTCTAGTTCAGCACTGTGCCTTTATGGCTGGCCAGTCAAACACTTCTGGGAAGCATTAAAACAAGGCATGAAGGCAACAGCTTCCCCCTGTGTTGATCCTAAATTGGGATGGATGGTTACAATGCTGCTCCCATTAGAATTGCATGGAACTTTTCAATTATTCTAGGTGAAAGCCCCAAGCAGCTGGCCTGCCTGATGCTGCCCTCTGATTCTCCTCCCCCTCCTCCTTTTTCCTCTCCAGCTGCAAACAAAAATGATCTCTGGGAATGGAAGGGGGCAGCGGACAAGACCTCTCCCACAGATGCATGGAGAGCTATCTCTTCCTGCTCAGGATTTGGGGCATCACGTTGCAGAATTCCCAGTAGGAACTCCCGAATGTTGCTTGTTGTTAAGGAGCTTCATCAAGAACTGATTTGGGCCTCATCTAAGGCACTGCCATCTCTCACCCAAGAAAAGGTCAAAACAAAATAAAAAAATTCCTTCCAGTAGCACCTTAAAGACCAACTAAGTTAGTTCTTGGTATGAGCTTTCGTGTGCATGCACACTTCTTCAGATACACTGAAACAGAAGTCACCAGATCCTTCTATATAGTGAGAAGGTGGGGAGGGGTATTACTCAGAAGGGTGGTGGGATTGGGTGATTGGCAGATAGCTGTGATGAGCCTGTTGATGACTCTTAACGACTGCAATAGGTTTTACAGGGAAAAGCAAGGGGTGAGAAGGTGAAAAATGGCTTTGTCATGTATAATGAGATAAGAATCCAATGTCTTTGTTCAGACCAGGTCTCTCCATGGTTTTAAGTTTGGTGATAAGTTGCAATTCAGCAGCTTCTCTTTCCAGTCTATTTCTGAAATTCCTTTGTAATAGAACAGCTACTTTGAGATCTTGTATAGAATGTCCTGGGAGATTGAAGTGTTCTCCTACTGGTTTCTCTGTCTTGTGGTTCCTGATGTCGGATTTATGTCCGTTTATTCTTTGGCGTAAGGTTTGGCCTGTTTGTCCAATATAGAGAGCTGAAGGACACTGTTGGCATTTGATGGCATACACAATGTTAGACGATGAGCAATTAAATAGTCCCGAGATGGTATGTGTGATGTTCCTTTGAGAAGGTAGGGTGTTAACGGGCACCCAAAGGCTGTGAGCAAATTTGAGGTGGGGGTCCAGCTTGCAGCCGGCTATGCCCTCGCCTTGCACCTATGCACAGAAAAGTACAGGGATGCATGTGTTAGTGAGAGCTCATTTCATCCTAAAGGTAAGGAGGCACATTGCCTCTGAGTACCAGGCATTTAGTTTCTATGACTGATAGGGCTCGCCGGGATGAAACAGAGCTTTAGGCAGCTGGAGCTGATGGAACATGTAATGGGGATGGCTTAGCAAGGTGGCTTGGATTTGTTGTAAGCCCCTTGCTTTTTTGGGGGGGGCAGTGGCAATCCCTGTAATTCCTATCCATTCTTTCACTCGGCTTAGTTTTCTTTTCTTCCCGCCCCCCCTCCCCCTGCGAGCAGTTAAAACAAATTCTATCTGAGTTATGAAGCTCTTGTTTTTAATTAAAATGCAGAAATAGGATCTGGGCTATGTGTAATAAAGAAGAGAGGATCTATTAAGAAGGTTACTAAAAGTGAGCTAATTTTTTTAAAGCAAAACAAGAAAACAGGAGCAGGAAGTTTTGATGAAAGGCAAGCAAAGGTTTGGCAGCTCGATCCAGGGCGGACTGGAATTGGCTGGTGTCCACTTGGAATCGGTTTCCTAATTAACTCGAATTCTCTTTTCACTTGTGCATTTTTGGAATGGATAGTTGCTGCTCTTCTCCCCGTCCTCAAAGCCATTTGCTTATTGTGAGTCCTGGTCCAGAAGAGGTGCAAGCCAGAAAGCAAAGGAAGTAAATGAAGAAGACCATTTTGAGTTTTCAAGGGTATTGGATATGCTTTCAATACCCCTTTCCAAGCGGCACATTCCACTGCAGGAACTTCATTAACTCACTCATTAGTGTTATCTGATTCACTGCTGCAGCCTCTCATCGGAACGTGGAACAGCAGCTGGAGGAAGAAATCAGCTCAAGCTAATGTATATGTTAATAACACTAATGTTTGTAGCATTTGGTGTTAGTAAAAGAGAGGCAGTAAAAAATCTACAGTGTATCCCTCCAACGAAGAGTGGCGGAGAGGGAGAGAAATATCCTCGCAGCCATAAAAGTTACCAGCTCAGAACATTTATAGTTGGTATTTATAGATTAGTGGAGTATGTTAGAAATTCCGAGAGTACAATACCCACATGAAGATCCACACCATGAATTATTCAATGAGATGGATTGCAAACCAGTCTAGTGACAAACAAAACAAAACTGATGTTTCACAGAGTTGAAATGAACTTGCCCCTATGACCCTGCCAACCCTCCTTAGTCAATAGACTTCAGCCAGCAAAAACTTCATATGCTTTATGGTTCCTTGATCTTTTCCCTTTAGAAACTCCTAGAATCTTCTGGTCTTTAAGTTAATACTTGAAGAATCTCAGTGGAAATTCAAGTAGAATCAAATGAATTAGCAGCCCTGCTTTTTACAGAGGTAAAGGTAAAGGGACCCCTGACCATTAGGTCCAGTCGCAGTCGACTCTGGGGTTGCGGTGCCGAGGGAGCCGGCGTACAGTTTCCGTCATGTGGCCAGCATGACTAAACCACTTCTGGCGAACCAGAACAGTGCACAGAAACGCCGTTTACCTTCCTGCTGGAGCGGTACCTATTTATCTACTTGCACTTTGACGTGCTTTCAAACTGCTAGGTTGGCAGGAGCAGGGACCGAGCAACGGGAGCTCGCCCCGTTGCAGGGATTTGAACTGCCGACCTTTTGATTGGCAAGCCCTGGGCTCTGTGGTTTAACCCACAGTGCCCCCTCGTCCCTTTTACAGTGGTAGGAATAAGTAAATTTGCTTTGAAGTGTTGCATTAACTCAGCCTTTGCCAATCTAGAGCTCCCGATATTTTAAGTTGGAGCCCTAGATAGCATGGTCAGCAATCGGGGATGATGGAAGCTGTAGTCCAAATCATCTTGAGGGCTGCTAGGTTGGGAGAAAGCTGCATTAACCAATATGCACTATCCAATTTTTCAGAGGCACACTTACTCCAATTATAAGCGTAAGCCAAGCTCCCTTGAATGGAGGGAGTGTGACTTCCTGCCACCATCTACTGACAGGTGATAGCACTACTTGTAATAGACTGTCAAGTGGGATGTTGATTTACAAAAGAGCTTCTATTGATCTGTGGTATAAATGATTACAGAAAAAACTCTTGCAGGATCTCCTCTTGACTTTGTCAAAGGCAAACTGTTACCCGCTTCTGTTCCAGAAATCCCATCTAGGCACCAAAGCCGTACTTTGACATATCCCCACAAGCAACTTATGGAACACCCTTGAGTTGTTTTGAAATGTCTGTGTGTGTGATTCAGGCTACCAGCTTGCCTGGGAGTGAGTCCCACTGAGTACAGTAGGGGTTACGTCTGAGTAAACTTGCCTAGGGCTTCACAGCCAAATTCATTTGCTAAAAATTCCACGCTGAACTCAAACCAATGCCCTAGATAAAATTTTGGTTTTTTGATATCTTCATATTTCTGAATGTATCTGCTATAGCACTTGGCTTGAGTGATGCTAATCCCCCCCCCCCCCGTCAAGTGCCTCACCCTGCAGACAGGCTTCTGTGCAACCATATGCAGCATGACTGGGAGCCTGTCTATTCAATCTGTTAAAGCCTATGGCACTAACCATTAATCCCCATGCTGTAGCCCAAAGTTCTGACTAAAACAATAGCGTATTCTCCCCCTGTTTTTCCCAGCTTTAATTTTAATCACCTGTACTTAGGCTTGCTTACAGAAGGACAAAGACCTGCCCTCTTGAGCTTCACAAAGCAATATGCATTTTGACATTGCTATAACACTAATAAATAATATTTTTATTAATAATAAATAGTAATATTTCAATATCTGAAAGGGTGGTACCTTGGTTCTCAAACTTAATCCGTTCCGGAAGTCTGTTCCAAAACCAAAGTGTTCCAAAACTAAGGTGTGTTTTCCAATAGAAAGTAATGCAAAATGGATTAATCCGTTCCAGACTTTTAAAAACAACACCTAAAACAGCAATTTAACATGAATTTTACTATCTAATGAGACCATTGATCCATAAAATGAAAGCAATTATCAATGTACTGTACTATAAAATAAATAAGACCGTATTGTAGATGATAAGAATTAAAATTATTATTTTTTCTTGCCTGCACTGATGATAGTCATTGTTTGGATGGGGGGCTTTTATCCATTTCCGCAGGCACACATTCAGAGAATCAGTAGTAGCTGAACTGGGTTCCACACAGTCACAAAAACAAATTAACCGAAAAGGCCTCAAAAACAAAAATGCAAAATAAATAGCAAAAACAAAAACTCCAAACTCTATCCATTCCGGAAGTCTGTTTCACTTCTGAAATGTTTGAAAACCAAGGCGCAGCTTCTGATTGGTGCAGGTGCCCCGGAAACAATAGCCGACAGCCGCATCAGGCGTTTGGCTTCCCAAAAACATTTGAAAACCAGAACACTTACTTCTGGGTTTTCGGCGTTTGAGAACCAAGGCGTTTGAGAACCAAGGTACCACTGTACCACATATATGAAACACAGAATTAACCATTGTGTAATATCCAGTGTCTTAAGGCTATGCATGCATTATTGGCTTAAAATGCAGCAAGGTCATTTTTTTCTTGCTGATTTTCATGTTGAATTTGCCAGTCATGGTAGTCATCAGCATGGGTTGGTGTGTATAGAAGTGACCCGCTGTTTGTGCATATCAGTGGATGGAGACTGGGCAGTGATTTCTTTGCTGGAGGGAATCGCCTGGTTGCTTTTCCTGCCCCATCTCCGCTAACATAATCTAGAAAACAAGGACAGTTTCCAAAATGTACTGTATACACCTGGGATTCAGTATGACTTGAATAAGGATTGAATTACATTGATGTTGGCTTAGGGAAAACCCCCATCAAAATGCAGTATTTCACCAGAAACTCCGAGATAACTCTGGATCCTGGGTAACATCATGTGTACATGGATTTTAAAAAAAGAGCAGTGTATGCACAGTGGAGTCAGAGTAAATGACCAGGTGTACACAGCCTAAGAGGGACTGCCAGTCTTAGAGTAGACAGTAAAAAATGGAGGTACTCATGCTGATAAAACAACATGACTGACTTGATCTAATCAGTGCCGAAGATGTGTTACTGAGCTGGATGAGCCATTGATTTGACACCCCCCGGTTTCACATCAGTGAATAACATTTGGAGTCGTGCCCTTGAAAGAGAACAGCAGAACTCTGATAAGCTGTATGCTAAGATGGACAATGGGTATTCCAAACTGCTGGAATGTATTGCACTGTCTGGATTGAATTTTCAGTGGAGAGCTAAATGTGTTCGGAATTTCCCCAGCGGGCTCCTTAAAGATGAACCTACGCTCAGCCAAAAGCCTTATCGAGCAAAGATTAGCAGACATTGAAAATCAACACAACCTCTCCAGGGGTGGGGGTGTCTGCTCCCCCAGGTATCACGGAATAACCCCACCACTTGGCCTTCCATCATACATGTCATCTCTTTCATCTGTACCACACCGACTTGCATTTATTCGTGCAAGGTTCAATGTTTTTCCATCGAACCTGCTGAGCCACAGATTTTCCAAGGGTTTGGTGTCTCCGCTATGCGAGTGTGACGGGAAAACAGTTGAATCTCTTCCACATATAATGTTCAACTGTCCCTTACATAGCATGTTGTTGTTGTTGTTTAGTCGTTTAGTCGTGTCCGACTCTTCGTGACCCCATGGACCAGAGAACGCCAGGCACTCCTGTCCTCCACTGCCCCCCGCAGCTTGGTCAGACTCATGCTGGTAACCTCGAAAACACTATCCAACCATCTCGTCCTCTGTCGCCCCCTTCTCCTTGTGCCCTCCATCTTTCCCAACATCAGGGTCTTCTCCAGGGAGTCTTCTCTTCTCATGAGGTGGCCAAAGTACTGGAGCCTCAGCTTCACAATCTGTCCTTCCAGTGAGCACCCAGGGCTGATTTCCTTCAGAATGGAGAGGTTTGATCTTCTTGCAGTCCATGGGACTCTCAAGAGTCTCCTCCAGCACCATAATTCAAAAGCATCAATTCTTCGGCGATCAGCCTTCTTTATGGTCCAGCTCTCACTTCCATACATCACTACTGGGAAAACCATAGCTTTAACTATACGGACCTTTGTTGGCAAGGTGATGTCTCTACTTCTCAAGATGCTGTCTAGGCCTGTCATTGCCCTTCTCCCAAGAAGCAGGCGTCTTTTAATTTCGTGGCTGCTGTCACCATCTGCAGTGATCATGGAGCCCAAGAAAGTAAAATCTCTCACTGCCTCCATTTCTTCCCCTTCTATTTGCCAGGAGGTGATGGGACCAGTAGCCATGATCTTCGTTTTTTTGATGTTGAGCTTCAGACCATATTTTGCACTCTCCTCTTTCACCCTCAATAAAAGGTTCTTTAATTCCTCCTCACTTTCTGCCATCAAGGTTGTGTCATCTGCATATCTGAGGTTGTTGATATTTCTTCCGGCAATCTTAATTCCGGCTAGGGATTCATCCAGCCCAGCCTTTCGCAGGATGAATTCTGCATATAAGTTAAATAAGCAGGGAGACAAAATGCAGCCTTGTCGTACTCCTTTCCCAATTTTGAACCAGTCAGTTGTTCCATATCCAGTTCTAACTGTAGCTTCTTGTCCCACATAGAGATTTCTCAGGAGATAGATGAGGTGATCAGGCACTCCCATTTCTTTAAGAACTTGCCATAGTTTGCCATGGTCGACACAGTCAAAGGCTTTTGCATAGTCAATGAAGCAGAAGTAAATGTCTTTCTGGAACTCTCTAGCTTTCTCCATAATCCAGCGCATGTTTGCAATTTGGTCTCTGGTTCCTCTGCCTCTTCTAAATCCAGCTTGCACTTCTGGGAGTTCTCGGTCCACATACTGCTTGAGCCTTCCTTGTAGAATTTTAAGCATAACCTTGCTAGCGTGAGAAATTAGTGCAATTGTGCGATAGTTGGAGCATTCTTTGGCACTGCCCTTCTTTGGGATTGGGATGTAGACTGATCTTCTCCAATCTTCTGGCCACTGCTGAGTTTTCCAAACTTGCTGGCATATTGAGTGTAGCACCTTAACAGCATCATCTTTTAAAATTTTAAATAGTTCAGCTGGAATACCATCACTTCCACTGGCCTTGTTATTTGCAGTGCTTTCTAAGGCCCATTTGACTTCACTCTCCAGGATGTCTGGCTCAAGGTCAGCAACCACACTACCTGGGGTATATGAGACATCCGTTTCTTTCTGGTATAATTCCTCTGTGTATTCTTGCCACCTCTTCTTGATGTCTTCTGCTTCTGTTAGGTCCTTTCCACTTTTGTCCTTTATTATGGAAATCTTTGTACGAAATGTTCCTTTCATATCTCCAATTTTCTTGAACAGATCTCTGGTTCTTCCCATTCTATTGCTTTCCTCTATTTCTTTGCATTGCTTGTTTAAGAAGGTCTTCTTGTCTCTCCTTGCTATTCTTTGGAAATCTGCATTCAATTTCCTGTATGTTTCACGATCTCCCTTGCATTTTGCTTGCCTTCTCTCCCCCGCTATTTGTAAGGCCTCGTTGGACAGCCACTTTGCTTTCTTGCATTTCCTTTTCATTGGGATGGTTTTCGTTGCTGCCTCCTGTATAATGTTACGAGCCTCCATCCATAGTTCTTCAGGCACTCTGTCCACCAAATCTAAATCCTTAAACCTGTTCCTCACTTCCACTGTGTATTCATAAGGGATTTGACTTAGATTGTATCTTACCGGCCCAGTGGTTTTTCCTACTTTCTTCAGTTTAAGCTTGAATTTTGCTATAAGAAGCTGATGATCTGAGCCACAGTCAGCTCCAGGTCTTGTTTTTGCTGACTGTATAGAGCTTCTCCATCTTTGGCTGCAGAGAATATAATCAATCTGATTTCGATGCTGCCCATCTGGTGATGTCCATGTGTAGAGTCGTCTCTTGTGTTGTTGGAAAAGCGTGTTTGTGATGACCAGCTTGTTCTCTTGACAGAACTCTTATTAGCCTTTGCCCTGCTTCGTTTTGATCTCCAAGGCCAAACTTGCCAGTTGTTCCTTTTATCTCTTGACTCCCTACTTTAGCATTCCAATCCCCTATAATGAGAAGAACATCCTTCTTTGGTGTCACTTCTATAAGGTGTTGTAAGTCTTCATAGAATTGGTCAATTTCAGTTTCTTCAGCACCAGTAGTTGGTGCATAAACTTGGATGACTGTGATGTTAAAAGGTCTGCCTTGGATTCGTATCGAGATCATTCTATCATTTTTGAGATTGCATCCCAGTACAGCTTTTGCCACTCTTTTGTTGACTATGAGGGCCACTCCATTTCTTTTACGGGTTTCTTGCCCACAGTAGTAGATATGATGGTCATCCGAACTGAATTCACCCATTCCCGTCCATTTTAGTTCACTGATGCCCAGGATGTCAATATTTATTCTTGCCATCTCATTTTTGACCAACTCCAACTTACCCATGTTCATGGTTCTTACATTCCAGGTTCCTATGCAATATTTTTCTTTACAGCATTGGACTTTCCTTTTGCTTCCAGGCATATCCGCAACTGAGCGTCCTTTCGGCTTTGGCCCAGCCGCTTCATCAGCTCTGGATCTACTTGTACTTGCCCTCCGCTCTTCCCCAGTAGCATGTTGGACGCCTTCCGACCTGAGGGGCTCATCTTCCAGCGTCATAACTTTTATATGCCTGTTGTCTTTGTCCATGGAGTTTTCTTGGCAGGGATACTGGAGTGGCTTGCCGGTTCCTCCTCCAGGTGGATCACGTTTGGTCAAAACTCTCCACTATGACCTGTTCATCTTGGGTGCCCTGCTCGGCATAGTTCATAGCTTCTCTGAGTTCTTCAAGCCCCTTCGCCACGGCAAGGCAGTGATCCATGAAGGGGTTACATAGCATAGCTAGGACTAAATTCCTGGGTCCTGCTTTACTGCGCTTGGTTGGCAGGCCTGTTGAGTCACATGCCGCACTGCTTTTGCAGGATACAGATCCTTCTGTAACTCTGCAGGTGGCGAGATTCCTGAATGCGGTTATCTCACATACAAAAACCACCAAAAAACAACAACAACAACAAAAACTAATCGGACAGTTATGATGAGAGTGCATGATGGATCTCGTCTCCAGTTCTCCTTTTTCTGTGAACCGTCCCTTGGATCTTTCCGGGCCCCAAGCTGTTATTTGTCACTGCTCAATGACCCACCCTTGCATCGTGGTGTTCCCCTTCTGTTGTTAGATGTATTGGTTTTTTATGCTTCTGTGCTTTTATGTTTGTACATATTTTATGGGCTAATAGCCGTAAATAAATTTGAATTGAATTGTGTTCTACTCTGGTAATTCCTTCCATCATGGTAAGCCACTTGAAGTTGCAGAAGAGAAAACAGTAGCATTGCCTTCTAAAGTCCCAGCATGACTTCTTCTTTCTCACTTGGCATTCTTTTCACCCATTGTCAGCTGGGAAAGCTCAGTGGGTGGAACATGAGACTCTTACTCTCAGGTTCGTGGGTTCGAGCCCTATATTGGGCAAAAGTTTCCTGCATTGCAGGGGGTTGGACTAGATGACCCTTGTGGTCCCAGATTATGATTTTTTCTTAGCTTCTCTACCTCTGCTTTGGTATCTGCTCATCTCCCTAGAGACCACTTTATCCACCTCCCTAGCCAGAGTCTGGTGCTTCTTTAAATCCCTGTTCTATGCACCTTCAGTCAAACTCTTCAGCCTTCTGTTGAGGATGCAGAGCAGAGAGCAGGCATTGGGCTTCTATGACCAGGCTTCTATTCTTTCTCAACCTAGGTCCCAATTCAGCAAGCACTTGGAACAATCTGCCTCTTACCTCCTCTACTGTGGTTTGTAACAGGGCAAACCGCTTTGTAAGCACACTTCAAGTACCAATCAACTTATTGGGGCTGGAAGTACACTGTCAAAGGAGGTCACAAGGATTGCCAACCAGCTGATTGGCAGTTATGGCAAGCAACTTTAAACATTGACAGATGTCAGTCACCTGACATCATTATGACATAAGGTGATTGACAGGTGGACAGGACCACTCGCCTGTCAAAGTTGACTGAAGGGTGGGAGAATGAGAGGTTCAATCTGCTGGACAGATCCATTTCCCCAGTTCTGTCCTACAGCATTGTTTTGACACAACTCACCTGTGGAATAGATGGTGGGTTGTTTTTTTTCACCATGGTGACTTGACTATGCACTGCCCTTAAGTTCAACCCAGCCTCTCTTCCATGGGGGTTAGGAGATACTCTGCTACAGGTCTGTGTTAAGATCCCTGTCAGGGAGCTATATGCATATGGCCCTGTTTAATAGTCTCAGTATATTATCAAGATTTCACAGAGGGCTTCTGCAATTTGATTTGGGTCAGTATAAGAGACCTCCATTTTCAGAGGCAGTCTGGGGCAATAAAGAAAGTGTTAAGAGTTGGGGTGAGGACCTGGGTTCAAATCTTATTCAAGCAAGAAACCTACTGCTGATCTACTACTTAGGATTCTTGGAATGTATAGTACAACAAAGGAGACATGTATGGCTCCCTGAGCTTCTAGAAGGAAAAGCATGATAAAAATGTTATAAATTATAGATTGGGAGCATAGAGGTTTAGAGTTACAGTATTTTGGGGCCATCAGCTGCCCATTGTTCCCACAACCGGCATATGTGTAAATAAATGGATGTTACATAAATTCTGTATAAGGAGACATGGCATGGCATGTTCTTCACATATCTCCTATATTCACGTTGAAAATGTTGACTAGTTTTGCAGTACACAGGTGAAGATCCATGTGAATCCTCTTTCTCTCCAGCTTTCCCTTTCTGCAGTCAGTATTGGCACTTTTTCACCCTACCCAGCTGTTCCTGTCACCCATACATTCCTAAAAGTAGACAAAAACAGGGCAGAACATGATATTGAACAACATGAGCCTTCCTTTGGCCCTTGGTTTCTCTCTATTCCAATGGAATCTATGCTTGTAAAGCTTCCATGGGCAAATGGGAGAGAGCATCTCATCGCTGCATGAGAAACATAGACTTGTCAAAAGATGTAATACTCATGAGTTAGAGCAGTGGAAACTTAGCTCTCAGTAATGGGATTGTCATATTCTTATTATTATACACCTGAATTCTCTTTTCCTGTCCATAGTGTCTGCTAAGCACCAATATAATTTCAATTAAATTTTGCATCAGATAAAAGGCCTTCAGCTAATTTCATATGAGTTAATAAGTAATTCTTCTTTCAAAACTGCATTTTCAGATGTCTTATCTGGAATTCTGATCTCTGCCATGCACACTCTGTATTCTGAACATCAATTCTGTGCATTGAACTGTTGCAGAGTATTATTCTGTCATTAACTCCTACTTGGAGGTGTGTAGAGAACTCTGTCCAGCTAGTACTTTTCCTCCCTGAATTTCTGTGTGGTGTATTTGGCTTTGCAGGCACTGTTAATATGTGCTCTTAGTTGGTTTAGTCATGGTCCGTTTATCTACGTACAGCGTTTCCCACAAACAAATAAATGTTTGCTCTAAGCACAGAAAACAAGCAAAGTCTAAATGCAATAACCACGGTGCATAATAAAAACCATAATATCTGTGCAACATACTGAGCATTCAACAATTAATAGTTCATTTTAAATATATCAAAAGATCAAGTGCATCTAAAGCTTACCAATAGGCCAATTATTCAGTACATCCCCAAATAGTCCCAAAGCTTATGGCAATAGTGCTTAGCAACCCCCAGTCCATTTTTATATCTAGACCCAGAAGGTCAGACCCCCAGCATTACCATTTCATCTAGAAGCAGCTCCCTTGTAAAGGCTCCTAAGGCTGGTAGATGGGGCAAAGCAAGTAGATACTCCAGGCATCAAAAGCAAACACTACCCCTCTCTCTCCCTCTCTCTCTCTCTCCCTCTCCCCTGAGTAAATTCTGGTGCTTGGGATTTATTTTAATACATGGAGCAAGCCCACAGAGACTAGAAAATCGTGATCTTGTCTTTACAACGCACTTAACTTGTGCAGTCTATATATTACGTGTGTATATGCTTTCTTGAAGTGTCAAGGATAACAAATTATGTTTTTTTAAAATAATAAAAAAACACAATAAAAACATAGGCATCAAGAGTTGAGAATGGGAAGTGAAGCATGAACAACATTTAGATAAGTTTTGCTAGAGCTCATTGGATATGGGATCCCAGCAGGAAAAGCATAACCCATAAATAAAAAATTATGGCACTGACTTAGTAGCAGCAGCAGCAGCAGCAGCACAATGTTCCACTGTGAAAGTAGAAACTCATTAAGTGCCTCTTGCCAGTTTTCCTTAGCACATCCTAGCTTGCTTGCCCTTCTATAAAATTTTCTTAGTATCTTGGTCTTATTAATTTTATACCTTTTCTCCAAAAAAACTGCAATAAAAGCCTATTTTGAAATTCATTGCAATATTTACAGAAGCGTCAAATCTCTCTCAGCTTTTTAACTGGAGTTGTCACCTGCCTTTTATTTCCTGGTGTTAAAGTATTAGAGCATTGGCAATTCTAAATCTGCATATATTCATAGGAGTATATATACTGAAAGAACAGTCTTTTAAAAAATAATACCTGGAGAGGTAGCAGTACTGATTCTTTTAATACACTTGAGACAACCCAATTTTATTTATTTATTTATTTATTTATTTATTTATTTATTTATTTATTTATTTATTTATATGTAAGGGCTGTGGCTAAAGGGAAGTAGAGTCCAAAATATCTGGAGGACACCAGGTTGGCAAAGGCTGAATTACATATTATGAATAATTTCCAGCTCTTTGGCCTGGAATCCTGTTTTGCCTTAACCTTTGCATGCAGAGGCCTTCATATATCCTTAACAGCTTCATATAGCCTTCAAGTTGGAGGAGGAGCCCTTGGTGCTTTTAATCTGTTCTAACATTTATACAGTATTGCATTTTATGTTTCTCTGCGTGTTTATTTTAGTATTCTAGATTTAGCATTTTAGATTGTAAAACACCTTGGCAGAAAGGGAGGCATGTAAATAACCCCAAAAAACCAAAACAAAAATTTGCAAAGGAGGCAACTCATTATTATCAAATTAAGTTTCCATTGATTTCCCATGAGTTCTATTCACGTCACCACTGTTTCCATAAAATTAAGTTAATTGTAAGGTTTAAAAAGTTGTGTGGTGCACGTGCAGTTATGGTGCTGTATAAAAATAATAAATAATAGCTGTTAAGTAACTAGGCTGCCTGGCTGGGAATGCACACAAGCCTCCCATGGATAGCTTGATTAGATTCCTTTTCCTCTGTGGATGTTGCTATGGTTTCAAGTTTGCGCTCTCAATACATTTCTGCCTTGGGCCACATAATGTTTAACCTGAAATCACCTGCACTGGTACAAGATCTCAGAGTACCTTTACATGTTCTCTGAAGAAATTGGGACAAACCAGGTCCAAGTAACCCAAACCTAGCAAAGTGACTCTGAGGGAGGTTGCAATGTTAACAGTGATCCCCAGCACTAGGTATTCCTGACCTGTATTGACAGAGCATGCAATTTATTGACACTCCCTTAGAGCTCTGCCCTGGGTCACATGGCCTGGTCACATGACCTGGGCAGTTATTTAGGCCTTTAGTTTTGGGTTCTAGATTCTTCTATAAAACTGCTCCTCGTTCATGGTGCCCAGAAACATTACATGGTGTCAGAAAGAGAGAATGAGGAGTAAATTGCATTGACCAGCAGAGGTTTTCTGGCCAAAGGGCTACAAGCAAAAGAAAAGAAACTGAGAGCCACGCCCAGAGAAAGCATTAGGTAAGTGTTGCTAAATATTTGCTTAAATGGAAATTTTTCAACCTTTATTCCTCAAGGGGATATTATTGCAGAAAACAGGAGGACGTTAAGACAAAGGTTTGAACTGTACAGACTTGGCTTGCGGTCGTTCAGAAGCAGTGATCTTGTGAACATCCTGGGTCAAAGCACAGGTGGTCTAGAATGAACACATTATCAGGCTGTGAGAATGGTAAATAATTGCATTTCTTCTGTGATTATTGGTTGTCTGTAAGCTCATGATGTGGAAACTCTGGAGGGGCTGTCTGGCTTCTGCTTGGTTATAGAGCATGGGCAAAATGGCCTCTCCTCTTGACTGAATGCTACAGGTGAGCAGGTTGCCATGTAGTTCTGTGTCTGGTGAGTTTACTTAGGAGAACATGCCACGGGCAAATGACTATTGTGTAGAAAGCTCCAGAGTAGTACAGCTGGGTGTAGACTTCTGCTATGTCTTTATAGCAGCTTCAGTAAAGTTTGGTTTTCGTTTGGTAGAGATAAATTAGAAAAATACAGGGAGGAGAGCTAATTGCCTTTCGCAAGGAAAGTGGGAATTCAAATATTGTGAGAGAGTATCTTGTTTGTCCTCCTTTCTCCCTTCCCCTTTCTCTGGCTTTCTCAGTAAGAGAGGCAGAGAAAGGCTTCGCTTGTCCTGCAAGCTAGAAATCTATAATGAAAACCAGCTGAATGTCACAGGAAGTGTGAAAAGCACAAAATAATGGCACTTGTTATCCCTGCAGAACAACACAGGCAGGAGAGAGAGGAAATGAAATATTGTTTAAAGGAAAGCTATTACAGCCCTCTCAGATGATACCATCTCATCCCAATTTGCAAAGCAGTTCCACCATTTAGAGCCATGCCAGTTGGTAATTTGATTGGGATGTAGCAGTGTAAAATTATAAACACAATGCGCTATAAGTACAGACATAGGACTAAATTGGATTGAGTTGGGGTGTCTGGAGCCAAAGCTCAATACAATACATAGATAACCCAGATAACCTAAGGAAAGCGAACACTTGCTGATTAAATTATTCCCGTTGGAGGATGTTATGAGGATTTCACCAGTTGTTGGAGCTAAAAATACTTCCATTATTCAAATACTGAAATGAACAAAGTCATTAAGTTCCTTTTTCTCTGAAAGTTTCCTGTTAAAAAATGTTAATTGGAAGCCTTAGATTACTTAAATGATTGAGTGAACCATACATGTTATTCTCTGAAGGATGGCAAAAATCTGTATTGTCTGATGCTTCAATATGTCCCTTTGTTTTATTTGGTTTCTGCCACTTGTCACTAAACTGGGGTTATGATGACAGTTGAGAAGTACAATTCAAATCATCTGGTAACAAGTCCATTTGTCCCATTTCCAAGTAGTAGGAATCAATGGATAGTTCAAGGGGCAACTCTGGAAATGTGTTATGAGCTGCTGAAGAGCTGCAGTTGCTCATCTTAAATCCATATGATCAGCATATTTATCACTCTCACAAACGTACCAAAGTTAGAATGTAAAAAGAAACAAACATTAATGACATCCAGTCCTGAGCAGTTCATTTAAAAATGGATTAATACCCCTTTATGGGAACACTCATTGGAAAAGAATTGGGGACCTTTGTTCAGATTTATTGCAGAAAAACTTGATTCTGCATGTATTGTTTATAGCTTTGATGCTTTTGTTCCTGAGCTTTTTACGCATACACACAGAAGTGAGCTGGTCTGAAATGATCAACCAAGCTGCCTTATCTATTAGTACAAAATAGCCCCTTAGACCCTGATTGTACTGTATTTAAAACGAAGGGTTGCCTAGTGTTAAAAGCAGGTTTGAAATCAAAGCTGCTCTTGACATCTACATAAAGCCCAAATGCTGAGCCAAAAGCCATTTTTTAGTGTAGTAGTTTAAGCCTCCTCAGAAACCAGCTCTATAATGGAACTGATAATGAAAGTTTAATTACAACTGTTCTTGCAGGCTCCCTCAGCATACACATCCCATTAGATTGTTTCTGCCACGATAGTGCTGTCTTTCAACCTCATTTCTAGGAAACATTTGGCTTTACCTGAGACTAGAGCTCACAGCGTTCGTGTAGGTATTTTTGGCACACCTAAAGGAGGATTAATATTTTAATTTGAAGCTTGACATGCGACTATTCAGATTGGGGGAGGTATAGAGAATGAAAATTACATTTGTGTAGGAGAGACTTTGCATGCTGAAAATGCCAGAGGGCAGCATTTTTTTTCTTGATATCATTATAAAAAGCTAAACATTAAAGGCCAGGAAATCACCTCAAGAAAAGAGTTGACATGTGGCAGTGCTTTGTTGTTGATTGTGTTATAAAAACATTGTTTTCTTCAACACAACTGAAGATGGCTGTTGTACTCCAGCTATATACCTGGTGTGGTGAAGCAAGCAAAGTACCACCTACGTTGTTCATATGCATGTAATGTCCATCCATTCACTTCAGAAGTGTTGCTGGGTACTTGAAGACTTGTGGCATAGAACCACAACACAAATGTTTATTAAATGTGCGTATGCTAATGTATTGATATTTCTGGGAAATTAAGGTGGTGGGTGGGTGGTCTCTCAGCAGCATGGAGCTTCTGCAGTGTATTCAGTCACCCTATAAGCAAAGTAACTTAGAAAGGCGGGCAGGCAGGAGATTTCTGCCCCAAAGTTGGCAGCAGCATGTGTTGTCTGAATTGACCATAGGGCAACAGCAGTTGGAAAACTGGATGAGATTCCTGAAAGACACATGGCGTATTTTGAATATTTTAATAAACATTTTATTATCATTTGAATAATAATAACTTAATAATTAAAGTGTGCTGTAGAAGTGCCATTTTTAGTATTTTAAAAATCACATACAGAAGAAATTACCTTAAAAGCAAATGATCATACTTCATAAAACGGTGTCAGTTCCGGATTTAATGGCGTTGGTTTGCATTTAAAAGTACATGTCTAATGAATTTGGGAGTTTAAAAATTGAAAACGTTCTTTAACTCCGGAGTGTCAGTTTCAGTAGTGTTGCATCAACATTTGATGTCGGAGACCGCATAACCCAGAAATCTATTCCCACCTTTGCCAACTACATTCAATATGATACATCTTTTAGAGATTTCAAGGTGCCACAGAATCCATGTTAGGTCCTATCACTTATGTCAACTGATGACTTAACAGCATAGATCACTCTCTGTCAACGTAGTGCTCTCTAGATGTTTTGTATTTCACCTCCCATTCCCAAGCTGTGCTGATAAGTGTTGCAGTCCAAAACATCTGGAGGAAACCAGGTTGGTGAAAGCTGTAACACATCTGTTTTTGTTAGATATCTGTTGTTATTTTCTGCAAGTGACCAGATTTGGAGTTGGTTTTGTGGTCTCTAAATATTCCCTACAGCTGGTACCATCTTGGACATAATGCCATTGAAAAGCGCTGTGTTATGGAAAACGTGGCTTTGGGATTGCGACCGGCAGTGGATCCTTTTAAGATGAATTCACCAATTTATCTGCTGAGCAACTTTTGTTGTTGAAGAGTAATAGCGCATATAAATAACTTTTATTCCAATATTTGAATTTCAGAATCCAGTAGTAAATGGGTATCTCTGACCAAGGTGCAAGGTTATGTTTTCGAAGGTTTTATCCCAAAACATGCAAGTGTGTCCAGAATAATGATTCCAGGTTTTGTATTTTACCGGAATATAACAAAACACTTGGCAAGGTACTGACACTTAATTTGAGTATGTTTTTATGTAATTTATATAGTTTGACCTCTTAAGCAGCCCACCTCACTGAATCCTTTTGTCAGTGTTGTGTTTAATGCTTTGAAGCAACTGTGTGGGGTGATAAATGTTCATCTGCATAAATCCAACATCAGTAATAATATCCTATACCTAGAAGTAGATGCATCATTGCTGCTTAGAAAAAGGATTCATGATTTCTGTGGCATTTCTAAATGCTCATACCTGCTTGAGGATGCTTCCATTCAGATGCACCTTCCAGTTTTGGAGAGGTTTTTTCTCCCTTACATGTGCTTTGTACAAAAGAACAGGTGTTAAGAGCTTTCTTACCTCCTGGGTGCTGCATGAATAACAATCACCAAGTGACTCTAGTACTGCTGAGAGTCTTCCGAGAGTGTGTATAAATGTGAAAGGTATAAGCATTTGAGCCCATCGATGGCATTAGCTAACCCTGAGGTCTGAAACCTTTACACTACTGCAGCAAAAAATGTAGACCTTCTTCTTAACTGATTGAAAAAAGATCTGCTGGTAGTTGAGCTTATAAAAACCTGGATTCTTATTCTAAAATAACCTCCAAAGGCAAATCTGTTTCTCAAGAGAAAATCTGAATTCATGTAAGTTACGGTAGGTACAACTACTTCATAGAAATAAGAGGGATAAGGTCATTTCCAAAGCTGAGCCTAAACTCTCACTAGGAATATGCACCTCATCTTTATTTCACAGATGTCCAGTTTCAGTTGTTATTATATAGAAGAAAAGTTTGTCATGTTTAGGCTGATACCTCTGTCTGTAAGGCACATAATGTATGGAATTCAATACAGTACCACATAATTTTGAATGCTTCTTATGTGCAAGCATTTAAGCTTGCCAAATGGAATGATTCCACCCCTCCCCTCTGCTGTTCTGGGGGTTCTCCTGACCCCCCGAGCCAACTTCAAGGGCATACAAGGTGAGGAGAGAAAGGAAGGCCCCATTGCGCATGCAGAAGTTCTTGCACAGGGCTTCTGCTGATGGAGCGAGTAAGGTGAATCCTGCCCATTATGTTTCTGTCGTCACAGAGCTCTTAAACCTTCAGACCCAAGGCATTTATTAATAAGATTTCCAAGGAGAAGTTTGAATCAAGTGTATGCGTAATACCATGTAGGTATATTAAAAAATGTTGTGTGTCTTCCTGTTGAGAAGGAAAATAGTTTCTCTGCAAACTCACATTTGAGGTTGTGATCTCTGCAAGAATCTGCAACTTCCCACTTCACTAACCGCCTACTCCATTCTGTTCAAATACAATACTGCTTGCATTCGAGTTTAAATAATTAGTCCTTGCTGGCTGGGAACATTTCTACATGCAGATCTGATTTTAAAAGGCCATTGCCATGTATGAAGGGAGGGGAACGATGTGGATGAGAAAAAGACAGGAAACAGCTATTAGCAAAGCCATTGTATTGTAATGCCTTCTAGCAAATGCACCACTGCTCTGATATACCTCCTTCCTAATTTTTATTCTTCTGAATCATGCAAGAAGAATCCTGTTATGCGTACTCATTTTACCATTATTAAGGTTGCAATCCTGCCCATACTTGCTTGGCTGTAAGTGCGATTGGACAAACTGAGATCATGCATAAGACTGGGTGTAAGAGTAGCAATATACACTGAGAACAAGGCTGTTTGTTTGTATGCTGCCATTCCATAGGAATGAAGAAAAAGCACATAATGTTTTGTACATCTACGCATGAATGCAAGTGATTTAGTAAGAATTGGACATAAGGGATGCTTCATAATAATTGTTAAGCAACAATTGGAATTTGATCCTGGTGTGTTACTATGACAAACCTAGTTTTTTTATCCTGCAGGGTAGGTATGAAAGTTCTTCTCCTCCTTGCAAGCCTGGTACATATGATACCATCCTAATTCAGCACTGGAGGCCAAGCTATGAAATTGTCCCATAAGACAAAGCAGCAGCAGCATGTGTTGGTGGGATTGACCAGTACTTCAGCACTCCTAGGAAGAGACTTAACTGTCTGTTAGTTTGCCACTGTAATATGCATTATATATCTTAATAAAGTGAGCTTGAATGCCAGGAGTGTGGTTTATAAAGAATAGGCTATTTGGTTGTGCCTGTGCTTGGGGAATGTTTTTGATGCAGCATTTAAATTGACATTGTACACAGCTGCATTCATAATAAATGTAAAAGCTCTTCTCAGACCTTACTTGATTTGTACTAGAATGCTGCCCATTTAGACTTCGCCATGGGCAGTGAACTTATTTAGCATGATTCATGGTCTACTTAGAGAAGATGGCTGAAAATTCTGTGTAGAATGCCTCCCCTCCTCCCCAAATAGATAATTCTTTATTTCACTGTTTCAAAATAGTACAAACCCGTTTTTCATTGTTTGGCTGACCTCTGCCTCTTTTCTGCACTCTTTCCCCCTTCATTGTCAGTGCATCATACTTAATACGTGTGTCTCTAGGTTCTTCATGTTGAACTTTAGTAAGGCAAGTGTCATAAATTATTACCTTTTTTCATTTTTGCCATTCACAGTGTTTTCTGCTGCAAGCAGTATCCACTTTGCACTCTGAGCTTTATGGAATTATTTGTTTTTTTGAAGGGGGATATTTATACCCCGCTTTTCAGGTGAACCTCACAAAGTGGTTCACACTGAAATAAGCACCAATTAAAACTACATCAAAAGGCAGCCAAGGGAAGCTACCACAGTTGGGGTTGAAAACTACACCTCTCCTCCCCTTAGTGAAGCCCTGTGATGATACTTGAGGGAGATGCCACCTCAGCTAAACTGCTAGAAGCTAGATAACAGGTGGCTCTCAAATGAGTTGGGGGTGGGGCTCCAGCCTTGTACCTCCACATTTGGCCTGTGGGTCTCTGTGCTACACCTGACTCCTTATAGCATGTCAGGTGTGGGGCAAGTAAAAGAACAACAGTGTACTCCTCCCCCACCCAAATCCCTGGTCCTCCTCATAATTCTCTATATTTCATATATGTATATGGGTGGTGGTGATTAGAAATATTCAGCTCACAAAATCTCATTGGAAAGGTTAAGATAATATTTTTTAAAACTAACTTAATTATTTCTAATACCAGAGATCTTCCCAGTTGCTTTTAATAGTATAGGCTTATCCACTTTCTTGCAAGACGGTTGTTTGCGATAGGGGACTGTTAGGGGCTGATTCACATCAGATTGGCTTACCTTTGTGGTTGTTGCTGCCCTGGCATGGTAGCATTTTGGCATTGGCTATCACAGAAGGTTGTTGTTTCAAACATTTCTGAGTGACTAGGATATGTTTGTAGTTTTCTTTTGCTCTTCTTATTGTGATTGAGAATTTGCAGTTGCTGTTTATGTATTTTTGTATACACTCAAAGCTGGTTTCAAAACTTGGGTTTTTAAGTTCTATCCTGAGGTCACTTAAAAAAATTGTGTACCTAATTTGGTTTATTACAATTAAATGTGTCACATCACAGATACGTACATACATACATTTTATTTGCATGCCACCTTTCCAAAGTTCAAAACATGCTCGACAGCTTTCAACTTGAGGAAAAAATGCGTAATTAGAAACACTACATAAGTAGACATAAGCAGTAAATAAAACATCAAAAGTACACAGCCAAACTAAGCAATTTCCACATGAATCATAGTAAGATATAAAATAAAAATACAAAAATTAATTTCAATAACAGCAACAATCCTCCTTCCCAAAACAAAACCCCCTAAGCCAGGCATCCCCAACCTGGGCCCTCCAGATGTTTTGGCCTACAACTCCCATGATCCCTAGCTAACAGAACCAGTGGTCAGGGATGATGGGAATTGTAGTCCAAAACATCTGGAGGGCCGAAGGTTGGGGATGCCTGCCCTAAACCATACCCCAGCACTAGATGGTGGGGGAGGGGTATGTCTGGCCTAGTGCTGGAAACCAGAGGTGGGAAAGGAATAAATTAATATAATATTATATTTTATAGCAATATTACAAGCAAAATTCTTCAAGCTGGATAATTTGCAATAGATTATGTAATTAACCAGATGGAAGAAACAAAAAAGTTTCTTGTAAACTGTAGGAGTGACAAAGTATTTGACAGAGTCCTGGTAGATGGATATGATCTTGCTGAAGTAGTAGAAATCCGAGCAATTTTGAACCAGATCCAGTTTGCTTGAGAAAAAAGTAGAAGCAATTTGCATATGAAATGAACAATGAACCTATCCAGAATCCTAACGAAAAATTGAAAGTAAACTTTTACTTTGGTATCTCTGAAACTGCAAAGCAATCCCTTGATGGAAGGTTCAAACAGACAGATAAAATCAATTCTTCATTGGGCTTCTTCTGTAATATTCAAAGTTTGCAGAATAGTACATCAGCACAAATTATACAACACTGTGTAAATTTAGAGAAAGCTTTACAACATAGGGATGCCAAAGACATTGATGCTGCTGAATTATTGTGATGAATTAAAAACTATTGGCCGACAACTTCTGAACCATGCAACACCCAAGAGATAATTACATTTATATGTAAACATAACGTGACTGATAGTGTACCCAATACATTTATTGCTCTTTGCATCCTCTTGACCCTTCCTGTTTATGTTTCCAGTGGTGAGCAAAATTTTTCAATACTGAAGTAATTAAATCACTCATACATTTTTTGATGTCTCAAGAAAGGCAATATTGATAGAGCATGAAGTTGCAGAAAGCGTAGAGGTATCTGCACAACTTTAGGCAAGAAGAATTAGATTCTTAATGTATTAAAGCTGTAAAACTTTTGTAAATTTGTTGGAAATTTGTTGGAAATTTATGGAAATAACAAATTAACACAATTTATTATTATAATAATAATATTGTTTTATTGTGTCAACCACCTTGAGAAGACTACATAGCCCTGAAACATGGCATGCTAATCCTGGAAAGCAGGTAAATGGCTCTAGTAAAGGAGCAAGTAGAAGTGTGGTGGTGGGTTTTCTTCCAGGCTGTTCTCACTCTGAAGTCATTTCCAGCTCACCCAACTGCACACATTTCCTTTGATCTGGTCCAGAGCTTTGAGGAAGCAGCAGGTCAAAGGGAGAGTGCGTGTTTGGCTGTGCAGGAAAAATGGGATGAGACTTGGGAGAGAGAGTAGTATTAAAAGAATGAGGGGGAAGAGCAAAAAGGGACAGAAATGTTTGGCCTGAAGCTACTGAGGTGAAGAATCAAAAGTGGATTTGAAATAACCAGTCAAGTCTTGGCTACAGGCTTGCAGTAGGAAAAGAATGCTTCAAAGTTCAAGTTGTATTGATTTTTCACTGCTTGTTTTCACATTCCTCTCATTTCTTGTTGTGCATTATTGGGCTTTTTCCATGAGATCAATAGGTTTTGTGTGGTGACATCACAGGTAAAGGAAACGCAACATCTCCGTAACTTGATGGAGAAACTACCATGCAAAACACTCTGGAAATTGCTTTGATTTAGGCTGGAGACCTCTGTCTCTTTTGACTAAGAATGTTTCAAACTTGTGGACTTTGTGATAGTTGCATCTGTTGAGAATTCAGGAAGAGTTCTGCAAGGCAGAGAAAGACTATTGTTGTTGTTGTTGTTGTTGTTTAGTCGTTTAGTCGTGTCCGACTCTTCGTGACCCCATGGACCAGAGAACGCCAGGCACTCCTGTCCTCCACTGCCCCCCGCAGCTTGGTCAGACTCATGCTGGTAACCTCGAAAACACTATCCAACCATCTCGTCCTCTGTCGCCCCCTTCTCCTTGTGCCCTCCATCTTTCCCAACATCAGGGTCTTCTCCAGGGAGTCTTCTCTTCTCATGAGGTGGCCAAAGTACTGGAGCCTCAGCTTCACAATCTGTCCCTCCAGTGAGCACTCAGGGCCGATTTCCTTCAGAATGGAGAGGTTTGATCTTCTTGCAGTCCATGGGACTCTCAAGAGTCTCCTCCAGCACCATAATTCAAAAGCATCAATTCTTCGGCGATCAGCCTTCTTTATGGTCCAGCTCTCACTTCCATACATCACTACTGGGAAAACCATGGCTTTAACTATACGGACCTTTGAGAAAGACTATACTGGACAGTAATTAAAAGAAGGAGGAAATTGTCTGAAATGAATTCAAATGTGGCTGCATTTATTTCTACCCTATTCATTCCAAAACACTTTTGACTGGTTGGGTACAATAATTTTCACAGCTCAATTTGGTCTGATGGCAATCTGGTACTTTTTAAAGCTTACATTTTATTTTCTGTTAAAACTGAGGCACTAGATTTGCAAGCCTGATATTAATCATTTTATCTACACAATTTTCCTGATAGCAACCAAATGCTTATCCTGGACAGTGGAAATAGAAAATCAAGACAATGATTCATTTCTAGGTTCACCTGTGCAACAGGTGACCAAGAAATATTGTAGGAGCGCCATACATTCACTGGAAGCAGTTCTTTCTTCAAAAGGGAAATTATTTTAATAAACAAATGCAATAGGTCCGGTAAAAGTTTATATATCTATGCAGCATGTGGATAGAATACCATTACAAATGTTAAGGCAACATATATTTTTTTGCAATATCAAAGGAATAATGGATCTGTCTACTCTCTTAAGATGTTAGCATAATCTTAATTAACATATTTATTAGTCTAATTATGTGACAACGCTCTGATAATAAAACTTGCTGTTGACCGTTCCTCAACATCAAGGATGGAATGAGGATATGAAAACCAAATTGATACAGAAGCCACACTTTAATGGCCTCACACAGTTATTTGGTGGTGGTGGTGGTGTAGAAAATATAGCTGGTTATGAAGGCACGGTTCATGCATAACAGTAAAATAGGAGTGGCTAACTTTTGTACTTGCGTATGTATGTTGCTGGACTATATCTTCCATGAACCCTGGCTATTGGCTCTGCTGCCTACAGGTAATGGGAACTGGAGCCCAACATTATCTGAGAGGGAGGTTGTCACCCCTCTCTTTAAACATGGTTTAGCCTTATGTGTGCAGACTTCAGCCTTGTACACTTCCTCCTCCACTCAGGGGCTTGCTTGAAGACTTTTCCATGGTGTCTGTGTGAGGAGAGGATGGCGGCTCAGGAACGGATGAACCAGAATATTGGAAGGAGCAGCAAGTTCTGCTCAAGTTGGCAGCTTGCTAACGCCTCTCTATACTCAGTATTCATATTCTGTTTCTTTGCGTGTTTTGAGTGACAGTATTGGCCAGAATGTGTTGCCCCTGGGACAAAAGAAGAAAAAAGAAAAAATTAAGCCAGGTAAGACACAGAAGGCATATAGGATTGTGACATACATGGTGTGTATATCAGTGTTAAACAAGAACTCCGCTCCTGGCTGGCTCAGATTTCAAAGGAAAACATTTCAAAACACTGGGGGAGATTGTGCTGTTAAGCTGGTGATGCAATTACAAGGCTGTAAGCTGGAGAAACGTTTTCGAAGTGGCACATATTAAACCTTTCGAAGGTAGTGCTTTGATTTTTAATTTTACGCTCTTGGCAGGCAGGCAGGGTCTTTAATAGTATGAAGGCCAGAGGGAAAATGTTTCAAAACAGTGAGGATCTTATCATAGTGTGCAATTAATGAATAATTATTTAAAAAACCCAGAAATAACTGGGAAAAAGGAAGCAGAAGTGGGCAGTGCAGAGCTCTGGTTTCTAGCCTATAATGAAACCTCAAGAGGAGAAAATTACGATATTTTTTCATTCAATTAATTCCCCACTCTCATACTGCAGTTAAAAGATCAGTAAAAGATACATCAGTCACTTCAGTTTGGTTTTCAGTGACTTTACCATCATGTGGGATGGTATTTTATATATTTGACTAGTTAAGAGACAATCTACCATCTTCCTTCATTAAGTAGGTTCTTTTTTATATTAAAAAAAAAGTATGGCAGTAGAAGTCTAAATTGGAAGACAGTCCCTCTGGCAGGCTTATCATATATGATTTCCTTTAAATCTTTAGATCAGATTCAAAGCTGTAACAGATTAAACTAATTAGCATGTAATGGCTTCATTGAAGTACAGTGGTACCTCGGGTTAAGAACTTAATTTGTTCTGGAGGTCTGTTCTTAACCTGAAATTGTTCTTAATCTGAGGTACCACTTTAGCTAATGGGGCCTCCTGCTGCTGCCGCCGGAGCATGATTTCTGTTCTCATCCTGAAGCAAAGTTCTTAACCGGAGGTATTATTTCTGGGTTAGCGGAGTCTGTAACCTGAAGCGTCTATAACCTGAGGTACCATTGTAGATTCTTGCCCTTTCACGATATTGTCTTTTGATACATGTAAATATTAAGCAGTTTCAAACACTGGCCCCATCACTTATTGGCTAGCACACCCAGGAAATAGCTTTGCTTATGTCGGGTCCTCAGTGAACATAGTCACACGATTAGTCCAGCAAGTCTTGTCTACCCTGACTTGCAGTGGCCAGTGTTCTGAGTTACATTGCCAGTGTGAACATGGATTGGAGATGCTCCTTAGCTGTCGTTACTATCATCCCTTTGATAGAACTATCCTCCATGAATCCTTATTGAAAGCCATCTAAGTTAAGGCCATCAGCACATCTTGTAATTTACCAATTCCAGTGCTTTTTTTCTTAAAAAATGTTTAGGGGTACTCTCAGTTTGACTCAAGAAAATCACCATTTTATAGTTCAAATTAGGAAAAATAATTACAGTAAATGGACAAAGGTACAAAGATTCACATAATGTTTAGGGGTATGCATACCCCTCCGTCCCCCCAGAAAAAAAGCACTGATGAATTCCACAATTCTTAACTTAAAAATGATATATTGCATAGAATAGTACTTTTTCTTTTTTAAATTTTAAAGCCAATTGATATCATTGGTTTATCTCAACTTGCAGTGTATTAGAAAATAATTATTTCCTTCCACTCCATACCAATTTTAAATTTATATTTATTAATTCTCCTCCCTCAATTAGGCTGAAATCCTAAACACAAGCATGGACAGCTACTAAAGTAAAGCAAATCCTAAACATGTGAAGAAATGTCACTGCGGCTGACTTCTCAGTAAAATTTAGGATTTTACACTACAAATCCTTTTTTTCAAATCAAAAAAGCTCAGAAGCTTTTGGACTGTGACATACTCTTCACATGTATTTTTCAAAATACATATTCACATTTGACTGACTATTTTAAAGAAATGGGAATAGTCACTTTCTTGGAAACGTCTTTAAGATGGGAAAGGTGTTTGTTTTCTAATGCATATGCATTTACTTTGTTTTAGAAACAAATTAGCTCTCCCAGTTGCATTACATCAAGGGGCAAGTGGTGGGGGACAAGATGACAGTACCATGCAGTGAAAACACTTAGCAAGATGGGACTGTATGTAAGGGGATAACCAAAAGAATTTGTATGTGGCATTTCCCAGGAATTGTAACTAGGAGACAATGTTCAAACTTCTCCGTTTTTTACTATTGCTTTCCCTTTTGTGTGTGCATGCCCATTATTAAATCCTTTCTGTCATTTTGAGTTCTGCAGCACAACCTTTGACATAGAGTGAAACAGAGAGCAGCATATATAAGCCATGACAGCTAGTTTATGCATTCCCCGCTACAGAAATTTATCTGTGTCAACACCGTATCCGGTCGTCATATTGCCATAGTGAGGGAGAAAGCGTTCTCAGGAACGTCAGTTTCTATGTGACGTGTTTCTTTTGAGAAGGATTGTCTGTTAAGTTAGAGCAAAATGGCTGCAATATAGTGAGGACGTAAATGTAAAACAAAGTTTTTGAGCTTTGTCAAGTGGTTGTCAATTTCCCATAATATACAGTTGCTTGTGCAAGCAGAATCATGTGCCTCTGGAGAGGGCAGCATAGACAATACCTTGCTTGCAGTAGGAGTCTCTATGGACCAACCAGAAGTGTGGTTAGTTATCGTTTCCTCCAGGACACCTTTGAAAACCAGCCACAGAGACAGCATTATTTATCCTGTCAGATTGCCAGGTGGTAACAGTGAGAACAGGTGGTGGTCCCTAGCCGAGCTGCCTAGCATGGAATGAAAACATTCTTGTTTCACCATTCCTGAAACAAATGCCTCTTAGTACAAGTATTTTATGCAAATATATTTTTAAACTTCAGTGGTAGCTCCAAAGGACTTTGAGAAGCCCTCTATTTATATTATCTTGCACAGTTCTGTTGTCTACTCAGGTTGAATGAGTAGTTCTTGGTGGTGGCTCCCTCAGCAGAACATTTGAATACCATAATCATGAATTTCTGTGTTGATTAGAGTCGTTCAAGGCGCTTTCACAAAGGATAGCAGAGCTATCCAGGTGTTCTTACATTCTGTCTGTAGAGGAGGAATGGAGTCACAGTCCCTCTAATTAAGTAAAAATGGATACGCTAGTTAGGAACGGACTCCCTCAGAAGGTGGTGGACTCGCCTTCATTGGAGATTTTTAAGCAGAGGTTGGAGGGCCATCTATCATGGATGCTTTAGCCAAGATTCCTGCAGTGCTGGGGTTGGACTAGATGACCCATGAGGTCCCTTCCAATGCTACAGTTCTGTGATTCTATGTCCCATGCTGCATGCTCTATTTAGCCTAACTCACTTCTTGAAAAGGCACTCTAAACACTCGTGCATGTTCCAAGGTTCTTTATTTTCATATATATATGGACCCCCTTCTGTCATCCTTTCTACCTTTCTCTGAAAAGCAAGTATGAATAATGCATGGAAGAGGAGGAGGACGTTGTATTGTTTTTAACGAAAAGACTGGTGCCATATTGTTTTTATTCTAATTATTTGTAGTGGGGTTTTTTTAATTTTATCAGTGTTTAATTGTGGTTTTTAAAATGTTTTCCCCCCTGTGTTTTCCTTGTCAGGGGAAAAGGCGGGGTATGTATGTATGTATGTATGTATGTATGAATGAATGAATGAATGAATGAATGAATAAATAAATAAATAAATAATGTTCCTCCTTTTGCCTCTGCCCTGGACCGCTATGCAGTCCTTGTAACTTCATGATTAGAGCCAATGTATGTACAACTTGTACACATAGGTTCTTTCCATATGCACTTGATCTAGATACGAGCTAGATCAAGTATCCAAACTTCAATGCACGTAGGCTCTGTTTACATAGAATAATGTGGACAACAAGATGGGCACAGTGGGCACGAAGGACACATTTAGTGTTGGTGGTTTTAGACTAGATGAAAAGGGATATGTTTTGTGTAGGACATAACTTCTCTAACTACAGCAAGATATAACGTATCAACTAGATGTCCATTCCTCCCCCTCAAAAGTGTATAGGTTCTTCTTTGCCAGTGAGATTTGCTTAGCTGTCTTGCCTGGCCTTTTTCTACTGTCGTTAATTCATAATCTTGCCAGATAAGCTTTAATTTAGTGCCAACTCAGCAAGTAACTCATGGGTAAAAGTGCTTTACGTGTCAAGCCCACTGGTGGCAGTTCATCACTTGATTTATCTCTTATTTCCATGTGGAGTTAAATGTAAACTGCCACCGTAAATCATCAGTGTGAATGGTGCACTATTTGCATATTTCTGTACTACCCAATTTTTAAAAATTGCCCATATGTTTATCCTCTTTTGTCCGCTTACAGGCTTAGCAAGGTTTATTTCTTATCTTTACTTCCAAATCAAGAAGCACTGGCTTAATTTTGATTTCGAACTGACTTGTTGATCACAAAATGGCTTTAGTAATGCATGTTGCTGCCCACAGAGAACCAACACAAGAATGTGTGTTTCCAGGTCCTTTCCCTAACGTTTGCCCATGCTAATAATTCTTATATATGAACCACTCCTTCCTGTTCAATAGGGACAGTCCTGATTTCCTGGTGTCCATCCATCATAAATTACTGTAACTGGCTCTCTGAACAGTTTTTGGAGAAGAGTAAATTGAATTTACTGCACATTTTACTCTGTTTCCCACAAAGATTTATAGAGATCCAAGGAGTGAGACTAAAATATAAAGACTTCAGGGGAAGGTATGTATACTAGAGCTAGCTTAAAAGGTCATCCCCCAAAACTCTCCAGACTGCAAGATCACAACTTACAGTAACTTACGATGGATAGGACTTGCCATGGCGTTCAATCAGGAATTTCAAAAACTTTTCTAAACTCCTTTTCTTCCTTACTTATCATTTCTTTGTATCATTTCTCTTATAATTTGAGATATATCTCTTTGGTAGGGTGATCTGTTGATGCACTGATTCTAGAATGCTCTTATATCCTGAAATCTGATGTCAGATTTTGACTGACCTTGCTGTGGGAAAAGAACCACCCATTGCTCTGCTGAGCCGACTTTCGCCCAGATAGCAACAGGAGTTGAGATCAGGACAATTCTCTTCAGGAGATTTTTTTTCCACACCTGGGTGAGAAGGGTGCAGCATAGATCAGAAGCTGAACGCTGATTACATTTAGAAGCGAGCTTTTATTCTATTGACTAAACAACATCTCAGGAGGAAGATCCCAGGTGGAAAGTTCCTACCTGTCAGTCCAAACTGTCATGAAAACCACAATGTCTCTTTGCAAAGATATATTTCCTTATCTAAAGATCATTTAAGCTTTTGCTGCTTAGCTCTGTGCTTAGCTGCTTCTTGTTCTTGCTTTAAGCACAAACTTACTGCCTTCTCAGCAGAGGGCCTTCTTGGTAGTGGCGCCCGCCCTGTGGAACGCCCTCCCATTAGATGTCAAGGCAATAAGCAGCCATCCTATTTTTAAAAGACATCTGAGGGCAGCTCTGTTTACGGAAGTTTTTAATATTTACTGCTGTATTGTTTTAACACTCGATTGGGAGCTGCCCAGAGTGGCTGGGGAAACTCAGCCAGATGGGTGGGGTATAAATAATAAATTGGTGTTGTTGTTGTTTGTATAGAGATGGGCTCAGACTTCAACCAAAATGGAGTCAGTCTTGCTTCACTTACATCAACCTGCACAGGGCTGGTCTTACCAAAGAATATGCTAGCATGAAGAAAAGGTTAAACAAGCACTCTTTTCTTGTACTGTTATGTAGCAACTTGTCCAAATTTGACAATTCATTTTTTTAAAAAAAGCTAATTCTGATCGTACTAGGGTTGCCAGAGAGGGTAAAAACCATATAGTTCAAAACTATGAGGAATGAACTATGGAGCGATAGGGAACCTATGGCCCTCCAAATGCTGTTTTAACTACAACTTCCATCATCCTTGACAATCAGCCATGCTGTCTGGGGCTGATGGAAGCTGGAGTACAACAATATTTGGAGGAGCACAGGTTCCTCATCCCTGAACTGTGGAGTCTCTAATTTTTTCTTTGGTAATATATGGGTATAACATGGTTATTTTGTAGAACCTAGAGATGTAATTCAGAATAAAGGCTGTTTGGTGACCCTATCTTGACTGAACTCAAGGGAAGCGACTAATATGAGCCATAAGGAGGCAGCCACAACTTAATTTCCTCTCTCTGAGGCCTTATTCCAGAATATTGTTAGTGTTGCTGCTTTGGCCAGCTGCTTGAAAAAGGGTAAGCACTTAAGAATACCGCACAAAGTCTGTTTTTGCAACTGTCAAAACCCAGATCAAAATGCATATAAGCATTTGCTTTCACAGTTTTGAAGGGAAGAAAATAGCATTGTGCCTTTTGACAAGAAAGTATAAATTGTGCCACTTGATTTGTTACCAGTAATGCTTCAGTGGCTAGCAGTGCGTAATAACTTTTCCCTTTATGGCTAGTACATTGCATTGTTGTCTCTAAAATTTTCATGTTTGGATCAATTTACTGGATTTTCATTTCATGTTGAGGTGGTTCAATCTATGTCTGAAGGCCCATTTTGTTCAGACTCATAACTCAAGCGGCGTCCTGTAGCTAGAAGAGATTGCTTTTGAATGGTTATGTTGGTTAATCATAAACTGTTGCTTTGGTGTGTGAGTAAGTGAGAGCATTTTGCTGATGATAAAACATGAGTTTTGAGTGCAGTTCAACTGCTACCTTGACCAAATGCACAAAAGAGGTAAAAAATTAAGTATATAGCTCCTGTAGCCTAATCCAATGCTTCTGCATTGCTGAATGTGTAGAAGATTGCACTTTTGGGGAACGAACCTCCCATAGTGCTTAGTAATAGGATTTACTGTGGATGGAATCACTGTGCTGTTGAAAGCCTGCAACTTAGATATAGATAAAGCAAGACTTCGTACCACCTGCGCACATACACGAGAACACTGCTGTTGTTGATCATCCATCTATAATTAATGTGTTCTTTGCTTAATTGGATATAGAATATGACCCTAGCATGCTGATCTGAATGAATATGATGGGGGATTAAATCATTAACAGTATGAATAAAATGAAAACCCAGAATGTATTGAACATAAGCTCATTTCTATACTGCAGAAGTCAGCAATGTTTCAAGCGGTGCTTCCAATTTGCTTCTGTTTACTGATCATTGCGGAAAATGCTTTCCCATTTGTCCTTCTTGCCCCCTGTTACACTTCAACGTTTTGGGGAATATAAATTACATTCATCCAAATTAAAGGCTCCAGATAAACTTATTTTAACACTTTTTGGGTCTGTGAAATTGGAGAATTTACTGCAGAAGAATGAAATCTATGAAACTGAGTGAGGATCTTTAAACCCATAATAGAATAAATATAATCTATAAGCTAACGTAACATAGAGGTGGATTTGTAACACCCCAAAATGCAATTCATTTGTTGATTTTGCTTGCCTGGTATTGCTGAAGAAAATAAATTGCTATCTGGGCATTACTAGAAAGCTATCACAACATACATTTAAAGTGGAATCTAGCTAGCTTCTCTGGAAATCTGTGGTGAAACTAGGCATTAAGGTAGCTATGATAATTACTTTGCTGTTTTCTTGTTTTGCCCTAGTATTTGTTGCATAGTAGCCTATGTCCAATCTTGGTTTGCAGCTGGTATGTATGCCTTTACTTGATGTTCATCCTAGCCTTCCAACAGATGCTCCGCACAATAGTCTTATAACCCGCATTCAGAAAAGATCAGGGCAAAGTCTTTAAAAAGTAAATATATGATGGAATTTAAGGCTACTTCCACCTCAGTTAAATCAATATGTGATTATTTGGCTTACAGTTTATCTGTGTTGAGACTGCAGTACTAAGCATTAGTGTGTGCAGCAACCATAAGATTCCCCTTGTGTGTATCTGCAGAAGGGGATAGCAAGTGGAAGGTTGGAAGAACAGTTTGAGAAGCATCTGAGCTCATAATGATTCAGTGTGTTGAGGCATTTGACAGTCACAAAATTCTGCTCCTTAGTCTCTTGTGTGTGTGTATGAGAGAGAGAGAGAGAGAGAGAGAGAGAGAGAATGAGAATGAGAATGAGAATGTATGGAGTGGGAGCAAGGGAATGAATCTGCCTTTATCTTAGCTGATATCATGGTTCAAGGTGGACCTGACCCAAAAGGCTACGAAATGGTGAAGGCCCTTAGAAACTACCTTTCAGCAGGAAGCAGGAGTGATGATGCCTATATTCTACTTCCACTGTAGAAGATTGTATGCCTCTGAATAGCAGTTGCTGAGAATCCTATGTGAGTAGAACACTGTTACACTTGGGCTTCCTGTGGACATTTGGTTGGCCACTGAAAACAAGAGCACTGGATGACATGGGCCTTTGGCCTGATTCGGCAGGGCTTTCACATTCTTGCATTTCTTCTGTTAGAATCTTTTCCCTTAAAACCTGTTCAGACACCTGTCGAATATGCTTTAGATCTGTATACTTTTAGCAGCATTGCTGTTTAAATGTAACTCGCTCCATCTTTCTGGCTCCTAAATTTTACCATTATAATTTCTCCAGAATATTATTCCTTTCCATTTCTGTCTTTTTGTACATGGGGTTTGTGTGACCCATAGGCAGGGGCTGGGGGTAGCGAAGGCTGTGCTCTTAACTACTTTTATCTGGTCTTCATGAATGTTGCCCTGCATATCCTGGGGTAACAAAAGCTGGAGAACTATGCAGGTGAACCTCCAGTTGAAACACCAAAGCCTCAGCCATAGGAGCCAGGGAATGTTAACAGAGATGTCTGAACACAGTGTGACTAATTACAACAGCCATTGTGGAACTTGAGACATAACCATCTTACCCTCTTTTTCCAGCGTGAAAAAGGGGTGACAAGGAAATATAATTGCCAGTTATTGTTGCAGCACATATTTAGTCTGTTCAGTCTTTTGCATTGTATCCAGAAAGCATTCACGAAGCGCCTGTAGCCTTTTTGCCTTTTCATGAATGTGGTTTGGATGGGAAAGCCAAGGGGAGAGGAGCGGGGGAAAGGTTTCAAAACAACTATAGCTTGTTTCCTCCTCTTCCCAGGTTTGATTTCAATGCAGTGCGAGGTATTGGCCTTCTGTGGAAAGGATCTTTTCTGTGGAAAGGATCTTTTCCCTCCACTGCATAGAATTGGGGTTCCTGAGAATGTTGGCTGGGATAGCTAGGATAGCAGGCTTGTTGGTTTCTGAATGTCTGATGTAGATTTTCAATTTCATTGTTCTGTATGGGACAATGACAATAAAGATTATTGTATTGTATTGTATCGTATCGTATCGTATCGTATCGTGCGTCCATGAACTGTCCCCTGTATGACTTCAGGTTGTCAACCTCATCTCTTAAAAAGGGCTAGAGTTCAAGCCTGTCTGGAAGACCAGCCATCAGTGGGAAGCCCAGATCCCTAGCCCAGATCTGTGTAGGGTTTGGCTGCACTTAGAATTAGAGAGTTGGAAGGGGCGGGCATGGAGGTCCCACTTCCCAATGCAGGGTCTACAATGCAGTTTACAACTGCAGCATGCCTGCAGATCATCATCCTCTTCTCAAAGAGCCTACTGCGTGTGGTGGTGTGATTAGAGTGCCAGACTAAGCCTTAGGTGATCTTGGTTCAACAGTCCACTTAACCACGAACCTTGCTGGAAGACTTGGAGCCAATGACAGTTTTTAAAGAGTGTTTGCAGAACAGGACAATAAGCAGGTCTAATCAGACAACCCAATCCTAGTCAGTTTTAGAACGAGCTAGAATCTTTGCAGCCTGGTTTTATTTGCTTGTTCATTGTGTTGTGGTTTAAATAAAAATAAATAAACGAAGCATTCCTCAAAGGGTTAGCGATTGCACGCTTTCAGGGTGACAGCCACAACCTACATTCTGTACTTGCAAGCAAGTGTTGCTGTTTTCAATGAAATCTACTCGTTAAATAGCTAATTGAAGTGTGTGGGTTGAGGAATCCTAATTCCAGGAAGCAATTAATTAAGGATGAGAGCCAGTTGATCCATGGAAATGACTTTGAGGCCCAAGATATGAAATAGCTCTGAAACCAGAAATGCACATCAAGTAATAGAGAATGTAGGGCCATTCCAGACATGCCATCCACCTCTCCCAGGGATAATTCCTCCCTCTACATTTTCCTATTCACACCTGAAGAGGTTGTGCTGCTGTTCTGCTCTTTCTCTCTTTTATGGAGTTACTGAAGAAAGAAAAAAACTTGTAATAAGCAGTGGGAAAACACAGGTGGATTGCAATTGGCTTACAACATCATCTTGACCCCTATGAAAGTTGAATAAAAGAAGCATTAAAAGCCTGATCTGAAACAGCACTCAGGTATGTGTATAAGGCACGGTTGCCTGTGAGTGTGTTTGTATTTTGTATGTCTGATCTTCCTCTTCTCACACATAGACAAAGAGGCAGAGAGAGAAAGGGGCAAAGAGATGGAAGGCAGGCATGAGAGCCTGATGAATGTTCCTAACTTGTTTGACTGTGGCTTAGAACATGAGTTTTGCTCATCACAAACTCTGGGTCAACATGCAGTTGATATACTAGTTATATTGGTGAAAATCTTGTCTTGTCTTTCCTACATAGGCTACAATCCTATGTCCACTTCTTGTTGTTTAGCCGTTTAGTCGTGTCCAACTCTTCGTGACCCCATGGACCAGAGCATGCCAGGCACTCCTGTCTTCCACTGCCTCCCGCAGTTTGGTCAAACTCATGCTGGTAGCTTCCGCTTACCTGGATGTAAATCTCATTGAACTTTGTTTGACTTACTTCTGAGTAGACATGCATAGGCTTGTACAGCATATCTTTCAGAGTAAACTACACTATCCAGTTTTCACATGATACTCCGGCTGTCATTCCCCGCCCCTTGCTTTAATTCATTAACTTACTTTGTAATGATTTCACGTTTATTGCTTGGTTACTGTGTGAAAAAACTGTTATCCCACCATTGCTTCATTTGATGTTTATCAAGATGGCTGACTGTCTTAAGAGGATGCATTTATTTCTACTCTCTTTGAAAAAGCTTTGTTGAGTCCTACCGTGGTGATTGGTTCGGTATTAAAAAAGAAATATCTCAGGCCTGTCTTTCTGGCAGGAATCTTTATGACATGACATGACATCTCATATCATGTTTTGTCTCATTGGGTATATGTATTGAGCAATTGATTATTCATTGAATTCTGCAGTCAGCTTGCAATAGACAACATCTGCTTTATTTGGTTTATGCTGTGCTGGCTGAATTTTGTCTTTAAAACAACAACAAAACTTTGTTTGCACACCCAGTTGAATGGTTGCACCTCTGAATTTAAATGTGGATTTGTTTTGGAAAGTACATTTTCAGCAATGAAGACATATCCTTTGTCTTCTGCATGAATCTTTGGAGCATTGCTTGTATTTTACATCTATATTCTTTCTTCTGTCTCATGCCCTTGAACAGATCTTTTATTATTATGGCATTATACTTTGGGGCAGTTTCTTTGGTATGGGGATATTGAGCTCCGAATTTCATTTAACTACTCTGTGGTCTCAAATGCCACAGGTATTGAAACCTTGGCTTTAATAATCTGTGTGCATGAATAAGGGTTTGATCATTCTTCACTGATTTTTAAAAAAAACCCATAGATTTTAAAATGAATTTTAATTTTTAAGTTCTAAAATAAATTGCAGTCAGTTCATCTTTAATATAATGGCTGAATCAGCAGGGAGGATGACATGAAAAAGTTACTTCTTGCTTATTTTTATCTAACTTTATGCCACAGCCATCACTGTCAAGCGGCCACTGGAAGGTTGCCCATTCAGGAGTGTGGCCCTCAGGCTAAATGTCTAACCCCAACCTACATCGTACCAGGTGACTGTGGAGTTGATTGCTGCACCATGTGCATATTCTGTCTCCTGTGAGAGGCAGACTGCATGTACACTAGGGCTTCTGGCACTACTTTTCCAAGTACAGTGGTACCTTGGGTTAAGAATTTAATTCGTTCTGGAGGTCTATTCTTAACCTGAAACTGTTCTTAACCTGAAGCACCACTTTAGCTAATGGGGCCTACCGCCGCCACTGTGCGATTTCTGTTCTCATCCTGAAGCAAAGTTCTTAACCCGAGGTAATATTTCTGGGTTAGCAGAGTCTGTAACCCTGAAGCGTCTGTAACCTGAAGCATCTGTAACTCGAGGTACTACTGTAAAGAATTGTGTAGTGTATATAAAATAGTCAATATTAAATAACAATTTATGTTACTTCCAGTGCTGCTGGAACATCTTTTTGCAAGGTACTGGTAAATTTATAATATTAAAAAGAGAAATCAATAGCAATGTGTGTACTATAAGAAAAAACTTTGCAAGCAAACAAAATTGGCTAAGAACATACTTTTAGCAGAGCTTCACTCAAAGTAATAAGTATGGAATGTAAAGCTGAAATTAATATTGAGGAGTGCAAATTTAAAAAAAAAAATCTGATTTCACACAATTGCAAATTCAGTAGTGGTGTTCATTAAAGTAAGCAAATGTTTGAGTATTTGCTTTGAGAGTCATTACTTTGTGTTAGCTCTGTTGTAGCTCTATTTGAGATAAAGGAGCTTAGGGATTTTCTAAGCAAGCAGTTCATACTGCAAACAAGATATGCTGTTGTTACTCCCTTGTTGCAAGCATCAGTATACTACCTTCCCTTATAGCAGTGTTTCTCTTTCAATAACACATTTTATTACTGAGAGCGTGACACTATCCCCAGTTTATGAACTTGCTGTGATTTGGAGTGAGATGCGGAATGCGGCTGACAAAGTGACTCAGTTGTATGTGTGTTTATACAGCCACAAAAAGTTGTAAATTCTACACTTTCCACTCCCCCTTCATTTCAACCAACAGCTATTTCATTGACCTTTCTTTTTCTTTTTACGCAGCACTGGTAAAAAGAAGAAAAAGCTGTATCTAAAATTTATAAGCTTTTGACGAATGAAACCTGGCAAGAGCTAAATTTATACAAAACATTGGGAAGCAGTTGGGTAGATCGGTAACTGGAAAGACCTGGAGGACCTTCATTTGGATTACAAGCGTTTTTGGACGGTGTGCGAAAATGTGTGCTGGGAACCACCGGCCAGTAAACTCCATCCAAAGGCAACCATTATGACTTTGCTATGAACTTTGCTAAATCAGAAATTCTTAGGGAAAACATCTGTCCTTTAAACGCTTTAAGCTAATCACAATTATGGTACCGATTCTATAATTTTGCTGGCTTTATGCACACAGGACATCTAGCCCCCGAGAGCTGTAGTTGCATTTAGTTCTATCATCTGCAGAGCAGTTAGTTATGCTGCAGTGGCTACATTCTTCAGATACATCTGTGCAGACCTGAACATTGGCGACAGAATTTTTCCTGAGGCTGTCATGTAAAGGCGGTTAGATTGCAAGAGGTAAGGAGAACTTGGCTGGACAGGAGATGAGCACACACGGATGTACGTAGCAGCTTGCCCTAGTTAACTCTCGGATTTGTTGGTGAAGCTAAGGAACCAACAGATGGAAATGGAAATTATTTGACATGGAAGGAGGGACTCAAAGGCATTCTGGCAAATATAACATCATTTACTATACATCATCATCATAATGTAGCTCTCCCCAGCTCACCATGGAACATATGTAAAGTTGGAGCTGTTATCAAACAGCCAACAACTACAGTCGTACCTTGGTTCTTGAATGCCTTGGTACTCCTATGTTTTGGCTCCCGAACGCCGAAAACCCGGAAGTGTTCCAGTTTTTGGATGCCAAACATCCGACACAGCTTCCGCCTGAGTGCAGGAAGCTCCTGCAACCAATCGGAAGCCGTGCCTTGGTTTTCGAATGGTTTCGGGAGCCGAATGGACTAAGCTCAAGAACCAAGGTTCCACTGTAATTGCAAGGTAGGCAGGTGATCTGACCCTATGTAGTGGTATGATTAGAGTACCAGACCAAGCGTAAAGTGATCTTGGTTCAATGCTCTACTCAACCATGAACCTTACTGGAAGGCTGGCTGCAAGCAGTGGCGTAGCGTGGGTTGTCAGCATCCGGGGCAAGGCAAGTAATTTGCGCCCCCTAACCCGTGGATTTGCGCCCCCTAACCCGTGGATTTGCTACCCCTAACCCTACTCCTAACCCTAACCCCCAGATGTTGCGCCCAGTGCGGCCGCCCCCCCCCTGCACCCCCCACGCTACGCCACTGGCTGCAAGCTGCACTCTCTTAGTATAACCTAAGAGGACTATGATGGAGATAAATGGAGCAGGGTGTGTGTGAACCAGATATGCTCCATGTCCTTGGGAAAAGGGCAGAATAAAATATAAATAAATGCTTCCTTTGCAGCTATTTTACAATATGAATTTTGGGAAGATGCCAGAAGAAATAGTAGTGCAATAATATAGCAGTTATATCTTCTAGAATGTGAGTCTCTTTCAAGGAAGTTGTGACATTTGAGACTACAAAACAGTCAAATGAAATTCTGAGTTTTTTAAAATATAGACATAGGCATAAACCCGAGTGTGTTGATAGGTTGGTTCAGTTAATGCACTAATTTATTTTCCTTTGTAAATATTGACAAAGGTAAAGCAGAGTCAATAATTATGTCTCTGATTAATGAATTGTGATACTTCCAACATTATCAATATAATTTGCTTCTAATTAGCTGTTACAAATATTTGTCCTTGAGTAAACAAAGCATAACCTCTGAAAAGAAATGTAAAGGGATGATGTACCAGCTCCATTGCCATTTGCCATCATTAGGTGCTTTGTTGTTTAGCATATATATGAACTGTAGCCTGATGGCCAGTGTAATTCTTTGTAACTTTGACTAGGTTGAAGCATTCAAGGTGAGATACAAACTGGAATGGGTCAGGTATACTATACACATAATTTAAAGAATTACATTACAGGGTGTATGGGGTATTAGGGCAGGGGGGGTAGTACCTCTGGTGGGGGGACATGTTGTGCTCCTTCTGGGATAGTTTGTCCAGCTTTGGCCCCTACCCTGTACTCAGCTCTCACCTGTAGCTCCTAGAAGCTGTCAGCCTGAAACAGCAGCCCCACCCCGGGAAACTTCTTTGACTGGCCAGCTAAACCAAGTGCGGGTAGCTGATGAATATCGAGCCTTTGGTGAGTTAGGTACTTCCATTGCATGTGAAGACAGGCTCCAGTGGATTAAGAAGACAAGACCAATAGTGGGTCCAATGGTCAATGAAGTTTTAAGAGGAATAAGGGGAAATTACCTCCTTCTGTTCAATTGACCATATAGTTCATACAGAGTCTGTAGGGGTTCCCTCAGGGGCAGCCAAAGAGGTGCCCTCCAGATATTGGACAACAGCACCCATTATTCTTGACCATTGGCCATGCTGGTGGGGGCTGATGGCAGCTGTAGCTCAGCAAAAGTTGCGGTGCCACAGGTTAGCCACCTTTGTTATCAATGGTTCACCTCTATGGTGACATACTTCTTGCGTATATGATAAAACGTATGTGAACCTATGAATCTATAGGTCTGTACTGTTCACCTTGCCCAGTGGCACTGTCAGCTTTGACTGGCAGCAGCTCTCCAAGGATCTTATGCAGAAATATTTTCCAGGGCAATATTGGAACTTGTATATGCATAGAACATTCTTTACCATTGTAAAGGTAAAGGGACCCCTGACCATTAGGTCCAGTCGTGGCCGACTCTGGGGTTGCAGCGCTCATCTCGCTTTATTGGCCGAGGGAGCCAGGTCATGTGGCCAGCATGACTAAGCCGCGTCTGGTGAACCAGAGCAGCGCACGGAATCGCCGTTTACCTTCCCGCTGGAGCGATACCTATTTATCTACTTGCACTTTGTTGTGCTTTCGAACTGCTAGGTTGGCAGAAGCAAGGACCGAGCAACGGAGCTCACCCCGTCGTGGGGATTCGAACCGATGACCTTCTGATCGGCAAGTCCTAGGCTCTGTGGTTTAACCCACAGTGCCACCCGCGCCCCCCACCCCTATATTGGAATATAGGATTATTGGGACATAGGCTGTGTGCATTTCTGTATTGGAAGTAGCATAAAGCTCCTCAGTACTGCAAATTTTTATTCAAGCATAAATTGAGTCCATGTAATTCTTTATTCAGATTCTTTAATTCAGATTCCTCCCTTTTCTTAAACTACTCCAATATCCCTAGATCTTTTCTACTCTTTTCTCCTGATTTCTTTTCAAAGTCTTTTCTCCCACCACACTGCCTTGTCTCTTTGCTGAAGAACATTCAAGTAGCTGCAAATGAAAAGTGGCCACATGGTATGGAACTGTATAACATTTTAAAAATAAACTCTCCACTGGGGGATTTTATGATGCCGGTTTTATAAATATAAATAATGCAGAAAGGTGATAGGAGACTAATGACGCAACTTATCCCTAACTATGGTATATAAAGCCAGGTCAGGTAAATGAAAAGCTAAAATTTTAAAACTTAGTCATGTGCATTTTTGTCCACTCGGAACGCAACTAGCCATATGCTTATGTTCCACTGACAATTACCATTTAAATGTCAGTGTATAAACAGATGCTGGGAATCCTCTTTTGTGCCATTAATTTAATGACAAAAAAATCCTTTTGGTAATTAACCTTGTTCATGCCAGTACTGTTTTTGTAAATGAGTTGGTCTTGGTCCCAATGAATCACCTATATCCTGTGACTCATACAAGTAATTGGGGTACCCGGAATGGAGTCTTGAAATATAAGTGACTATGGAAATGGTTAACAGGGGTCAGCATTAGATACAGATATAAATATTTGAGCACTCCTAACAACAGCAGCAGTTTTTAACTCATCAGATGACTCAGGTTCTATGGGTTAATTGGTCTCTCTGGAGAGGCTGCTGTGAGACAAGGTTTGCTTAGACCTTAAAACTTAACATTTTAAAAAAACCCAACACTTAACATTTTAAAAGCATCATAAGATGAATGCATATTAATCTTGGAGTGAGTAAATGATCCGGTGTTCTCCGCTGTACTTTGAATGCTGCTCTCTAGAATGTATTTTAAAATCCTCAATAAAGATGCAGATAGTAATGAGCTGATTTTGGAATCCTGTTGCCTGAGGGAGTGTTGTTGAGTCATAAAAAGGAAGAATTGTTAAGGGGAAAGTGACTGCCAAGTTTCTTCTGTTCTGTGCCAGTGAGGCAGAGTTATGCTGTTGGCACTTAATACGCTACGTTTACTTTGCTGCAACTGTTTTGCTGGTGTGAATGCTATTTAATAAATTGTGATCATTGTTTTTATTTTAACATGAGCACCGCCATGGGTTTTTGTAATAAGCCGGCTTGGGTGTAGGATTATCTGCTTATATGAGGTCTTAAATGCTGTGTGGGGCAACAAGGCATTAGGATAATCAACATTTTGGATACATGTGTTTTACGCTGCATTACATCAATATGCAATATTTTTATTTGCAACCATGATTTTTGAATAATGTAGTTTCTGCTGCAACCTTAGGAAAAATGACTTCTACTCTGGTTTTGTGCTTCTGTAGAGAGTCTAAAAACTCAAATCTTTTGGGACTGTGTAGAACAAAATCCAACCTAAACATGCACTTTTAAAATAAAAAAATTCTTTCCAGTAGCATGCACTATGGAATGCACTTTTAAGGCTGCCGTTTTAGACCGACTTACCTGGGAATAAACCCCATTGAACTCAGTGGGGCTTACCATCTGAGTAGACATGTGTAGCCATGCGCTGAAAGTCTTACTAATGTGCATGGAAAGATTCAGTGGTGACCTTAACTCTTTCTTGTAAATTACTGGGACTTGTTGATAGTGGATCTTTATTACTCAGAGCCATAAAGGTACCCCTGCCCATACGGGCCAGTCTTGACAGACTCTGGGGTTGTGCGCCCATCTCACTTAAGAGGCCAGGGGCCAGCGCTGTCCGGAGACACTTCCGGGTCACGTGGCCAGCGTGACATCGCTGCTCTGGCCAGAGCCAGAGCCAGAGCCGCACACGGAAACGCCGTTTACCTTCCCACCAGTAAGTGGTCCCTATTTATCTACTTGCACCCGGGGGTGCTTTCGAACTGCTAGGTTGGCAGGCGCTGGGACCGAACGACGGGAGCGCACCCCGCCGCAGGGATTCGAACCGCCGACCTTTCGATCGGCAAGCCCTAGGCGCTGAGGCTTTTACCCACAGCGCCACCTGCGTCCCCTACTCAGAGCCATAGGCAACCACAATTCAATATATATATATATATAGAAATATACAGTACAGATAGAGATACAAATCAACTTAGCATATTTTATAACTTAAAAGTGTTTTAAAAGTGTTTATGTTTGGCTGGACCATGCCACCTTTTGCAGACAGGGAGGGAGGGGGAAAGTAGAAATATAAGTGAAAGACTGTTTGTTTTTTACTATGTTAAAAGCTGAAGCTATAGATGGACACTTTGTTCCTGCAAATGCTTCTCTTAAAAGTATGTGCCATCTAATGGCTGTTGTGGTTTGGGTACAGTAATTGGATGGGAGGGAATGAAACTACCTCTCTCCTTACCTTCTGATTAGATTTGCAGTATTCTGAAAGCACACTAAGCCCCTGACCACTGAATAGGTTCTAAGATGGAGCAGCTGCTCAGTCTAATAGAAAATATTGCTTCCTGTGTTATAAGAGCATTTGCTTTACTGGCCTACATAAAAGTTCACACTGCATTACTTAAGCCCACTCTGCCCATTTATAAAGCAGTAGTAGTTGCTATGCATAGCCTATTCGGTCTCTCTCAGTTTGTCATACTCAGGTTTGTATTGGTTGTACCAGCACATTAAACAGAGTGGAAGGATTTTATGCACTATCGTATTATGGCTTGAATGAGAATATAATAGTTTCCCTTGGAGGCTTGTGGTAATTCCTAAGCATCTGAGCCAAAACATAAAGTGTTTTGGGTTGGGGTTTCCCTGCCTGCCTAGCCGCCTGCCACCTCTTCCTCCCGCCATGTTTATTCACATCTCTGCAAAAGCAAAGGATGCTTTTTTCCCCCTGAGGAAGAGAGATGAGCAATTACTTGTGCTTATAAAAATGACAAAGTTTACACACACAGCCTTCCTTCTGCCCCATGAAAGACTAACCTCTACAGTATCGTGCAAGGTTACTAACAACTCATTTTTCACTTGCTGAATGTACAACCAAACAGTTTGGTGCCTTCTGAAGAATCTAAGGAAGAACCTTGCATGTGCAACATTTCATACTCTCAGTGAAGGTCAAAGCCAAGAATATAGATAAGAAGAAAATCTGACTGTAATGCGGTGTTTTTGTCTTGTTTTATAGTCCCGGATGCTAATTTTGGCACACAGTATTGTCCAAATGGTGTGTGTGTGTTTTTGAAATTGTAATTTGTCCCTGTGAATGTGTCAGTCTGTAATACCTAAGAGACAGGCCGCTTGAATTTTGTTCCAAAACAATATTTTTATTTAATTAAATGTATAACCCACACAACCCTGAAGACTCAAGGTAGATTAACAGTAAATTTGAGAGACTGTGTTTAATTTAAAAGCCAATAAAATACCTTGTTGGTGCAGAATAAAAAACTCAGATTAACAGGCATTAAATCTCCCTGCCTTCTGTTGGCCTAAACCAATTGCCGCAAGATAGCTTGAAGTTATGCTCTAGCTGTTATAATGCATTGGATACTGTGGAAAACTTGGGAGGGGCAGCGTTCTAGTAAGAATAAGGCAGTGGTACTGAAAACTCCTCTCTCTGTAGAATTCAAAATAGTATAAAACTGGTACAGTGGTACCTCGGGTAACATACGCTTCAGGTTGCAGACTCTGCTAACCCAGAAATAGTGATTCAGGTTAAGAACTTTGCTTCAGGATGAGAACAGAAATCGTGCTCCGGCGGCACGGCAGCAGCAGGAGGCCCCATTAGCTAAAGTGGTGCTTCAGATTAAGTACGAACCTCCGGAACGAATTAAGTACTTGACTCAAGGTACCACTGTATTATGATGGGGCATTCTAGATCATTTTAAATATATGACAGATATGCAGAACCAACCCATTACTAATAACCTCAGCAATATCTAAATCTAACTTAGTGCCAGATCAGATTTTGAGGGGCCGTCGGAAAGATGCCTTCAATGAATGATCCCACATGTTCTGATGCTTTTGTCGCTATCAATTTGCTGGACTTATCCTTGGGGCCCAATCCACCCAGCTACCTGGATGGAGAGGGAAAGTTTGCTGCTATTTTCTTTGTTTATGGCATTGCACTTCCTTAGAGTGAACAGCAGCAAACAGGAGCAACAGCAGGTTCCTTGAGTTAGATGTGTGCCTGGCTTGTCCTGCTACTAGCCCTGAAGTGACTGCATACAAAAAAGAAAAGGGGGGGGGGAATTGTATAGTGACTTTCACAATCCTTGTTTCATAGCCTAGTTCAGGCATAGACAAACTTAGCCCTCCATATGTTTTGGGACTATAACTCCCATCATCCCTGACCACTGGTCCTGTTAGCTAGGGGTGATGGGAGTTGTAGTCCCAAAACATCTGGAGGGCTGAGTTTGTCTATGCCTGGCCTAGTTTATAGATTAAAGCAGTTTCTTGGTTTGAAAGTCACAGGAAACTGTAGTGAAACAAAACTCTGGAACTCTTGCATCACAGTATATGGGACAACAATCATTCTTGGTTCCATAAACCATGGGAGCAAGATTGTTATGTCTGAACCAAAGCATAGCTTCCTGTTATGACAAACACCATTTTTTAAAAAGGGTGATCTAGGGGTGATCCTGGAAATTACAGGTCAGCTAGCTGGAAAAAATGGTGGAAAGTATTGTTAAAATAACAAAGCATATAGAAGAACAAACTTTGCTTAAACTATGCCAGTGTGTCTTCTGCAAAGGCCATATCTGTCTCACAAACCTAATATTCTGCAAGAGTGTCCAAAAGAAGATAGCACACTATGGAAACTGGACCATCTCTATGTGCTATTTAGACAAGGTACTTCACCAAAGTCTCCTGAGTAAGCTTAGCAGTTGGGGGAATAACAGGAGAGGTCCAGGAATTGTGGACCAGGGCAGCAGAGAGCAGGAATAAATAGTCAGTTCTTCAGGTGGAGGGATGTAGAAAGTGGGTGAGCAGTGAGCAAAGGAAGACCAGCAAAGGTAAAAGAAAGTACTTCTTCACACAGCACATAGTTAAACTATGTAACTCACTGCCACATGAAGCACTGGTGGCCAGCAACTTGTGCAAGGTTGATTGGACAACATTATGGCTATGCTCCATCTCCATGGATGGAGGCAGTAATGTTTCTGCATGCCACTTGCTGGAAACTGCAGGAGAACATAGTTTGCTTGTGCTCAGGGCCTGCTTGTGGGTTGGCCACAGTGAGAGCAGGAGCTGGAATAGGTGGGCCACTGGCCTGAACCAGCAGCCTCTTACGATGTTATTTCCTTTGTTTCCACTTTTCCTGCTTTTGCTTTTTCCCCTTTTCCTTCACAATAGCCACAGCGGTGTGGCCTCCTCATAAACATCCTAGATTAGGGCCCTAATGTTCAGCTTTAATCGAAAAATAGATATGTATATTTGTATCACTTCTACTTGGGGGGAAAGGCATGCATGGCTTTTTCTCAGGAAAAACAACCCTGCCTTCCAGTGTTTTGGTCAATGAATACAGAGGCACTAGGATAGCCCAAGGCCCTAACTTCATAAAGTTATTTAATTAAATGTTGTTGTTGTTGTTGTTGTTGTTGTAATACAATGATTGCACATCTTATCACAAAATTTCTGGCTACTGGCCTAAATTGAAAGTATTCTAAAGGTTGAGAAATAGGTTCATTGGCTCCACCTTTTTTTTCTTAAAAATAAACAAACAGAGTACCTTTGTTAGATTTACATGCCTTCAGTGACGTCTATTCTATGCCTCATTGATCTTTAGTTCTTGTTAATGATTATGACAGCACAGAGAAACAAGAGTGAGGGCATGACCTCATTGTGCTTTTTACATGAGGAATGATCAAAGAGCAAGTGGTGATGAAATGCCTGTTTTAAAAGCAGGTCTGTTGTAGTAGAGGGAAGGAAACAGACCTGAAGTGAAGCAAGTGCAAAGGAGGTAAAGAGACTCACACTGCAATCATGCATACCTACTACAAAATAACTGCTACGGAGTGAGCCTTACTCCTAGGTTAGTGTGCATAGGCTACAATCCTGTACACATTTACCAGGAAGTAAGTCCCATTGAACTTCCTTCTGAGCAGACTTTTATAGGATTGCAGTGGAACAGGGAACACATGCAATCAGAACCATCACCTGGTTCAGTTTCTGCTATTTAAACGAATAGGTAAATTTCTAAATAGAGCTAGGAAGCATTTGTTTGAATAGGTAAGTGTACACATGTACACACGTACACTCACACACACGTTTGCATGCATGTACAGAGACTTCCTGCATGTTAAAAACAAGGCCTAATTTTGTATGGTCATGGGAACATTCAAAATGCAGTTCTTTACTTTCTGATTCAATTTAGACATTAGAACAGAACAAGCTATGATTGTGCTAAACATAACTAACAGCTCACACCATCATTTAATTCCACAGTATAACAGGAAACCATGGTTTAGAATTCTTGAATGCTTTTGTTTTCCATTTGCTCAGCATTCAGAGTCAAATACATTCCTATCACTGGACAGCAAGCAGCCTTTTGAGGCAGAGCAATTGCCCTAACTATATGGTTTTTGAAATCATAAGCAAATCTCAGCAAACACACTGATTTACAAAGAAGCTCCTAAAAAACCATGGTTTTGCAGCCTTGCAAATTAGTTTGTGAGTAGTGATGGTAACAAGTACAAAACAAACCATGGTTCAGTAGTGTGATGTGTGAATGTGTTTTGTATGAAATGGTACATACAGTCTAGTAAAAGCAGTCTCCACATGACTCTTCTGCTTGTCTGTTTGGGCTCCAATATTTGAAGTAATTAAGCGACTTCTCACAATCCCATCTTCTATGTGCTACTAGAAACACAAGGGCATCACATTCATTGTTAGGACATTTTGTGTGTGTGCTTTATACCATCTATGCACTAATTAGGAGCTGGCAAAGAAACAGTGGACCTACCTTGCGTCTGCTATGGGCAGCTGTTGCCATGAGGATGATTGAGAATAATAGGAAGATGCAAAACAGGGATAATATCTACAAACTTAGTCATGTGTTCTTAAGCACCAGTGAGGAAAATGACAAAATGACATTTTCCTTCTGTTTAAGTCCTTTTAACCTTGCTCACCAGCAGGGGGGTAGCCCAACTGTTAGGCAAACAGCTGCCTGGGGAGGGGAGGTGTTGAAAGATAGACCTGTGCATGCTATATGACCTGCTATGCCAACCTATTACCCTCAGGTGTGGTAGAGGATGGTGCTATCATGCTACCATGTCACCAGTGGTCAAGTAAGATGCAACTACCAGTCCAGTTTGATTTTGGTTAGGGAATGCAAACGGATGCTGTTTGCTCTTTGCCTCTGGCAATCTTGTTCACCAGCTGTTACTTTCCTGTCTGCGAAACCAAACGCACCAAGATGTCTGCTGTTGCAAAACTGTCCCTTGGCATTAAAACTGTACACATTTGTGTGTTTATATACGGTGTAGTAATGAGCACGGCAAATACAGAAAGGTTTTGATTAATGGAAAATTCTCAGTTACAAAAATTAATCTCTTTTATTAACCAAAAGTAAACATTCAAAACAAAAAGGTTCACAAAACTACTATCACACAAAGGTTATGTTCAATCCTGGCTCTTCCAAGGTGCTGGCCAAAATTTCCCACTACTTCAATATACATTCATATTTATTCTATCGGCATTATCAAATTCCTTTACATTCCTCGAGACAACAATCTTTCTTTTCCATTTTGAATCCTGGACATCTCAATTATTCTAACCTTTTTTATTTTAGTGTTCCCATATAATAGTGATTAGATACGAGTCCAGATTAATTTTGGCAAGAGTAAATGCTTGTGCTCTTGCCAAAGAAGCAGGCTGAGTTGAGTAACTAGCCTTAGAGGAAATAGGAGCTTAAGTAAACGGCATGGTGCAAAATGCACAAATCAATGTAACATTTGCAATGGTTGGGGAACCTCTCTTATGAAAGTGTTTTGTTTTACACATAAGGCACATTTACTGCAAAACAAGGAACACCATTGCAGGGTAAAGAGGCTGAAAACTTTGGAATTGCATTATAGAGGAGTTTAATAATTAAACAGAATTTTTTAAACACTTTCCCCCATACCACTGAGTGCATCCTTGAAAAAAGAAAAGGGGCTCCAAGTACATTCATTTTAATACTATCCAGTTTCTTGGAAGAGATTCCTGTTAGAGAAACATTACCAATCAAAATTTAAAAGCACAATCCAATGCATTTTTACTTGGAAGTTGGTCCTACTGTGTTCAGTGCAACTTGGGCTGCAATCCTTGCATACTTAAACTGGAACTAATAGACATTGGCTGTTTTCTAGACCGTGCGTGTGTTCAACTCCCATTGTAGTCTACCAGCTAAAAGCACGATCAATGGCGCCGCCTCCTAGGTAAATGGGGTTAGGATTGCAGCCTAAGAGGCTGAACTACAATCATGGTTCAAGACTCACCACCATTCTGAGCTTCAAAGCAAGTCATTTTCTGTTGAGTGGCAGCAATAACAGCGACTTACCTCATAGGTTCCATTGTATGCAAGATAATGAATGGGAAGGACACTGAATATTTTAAAGCTCTATATAAAAGTGTTTCTGTCAGCTATAGCAGATGAAGCACTACAAGTACCTGGGAGACGTTCCCCTGTTGCAACCAGCAATTAGCTGCCGTTGTGTGGGCCTGGTACTGGATCAAGGACAAATCTAACGTGTTGAAAAACAAAACAAAACTCCAGGGCCTAATAAAGTGGAGAAAATATGTTTATAGGTGACTACAAAATGCATGGGATATCAAAGTTTTGAACATACTTCATATTAACTGCAACTATTTGCCATTTCCATTGCACTTGAATGTTTTTTTCCTGTGCCATATTACTTTATATTTTAATTCTACTGGATTTTTTTTTTCCTGGAAAGCCCATTATATGCTCCTTATCCTAAAGAGCCATTCACACAGTACGTAAAAATATCTTTTGTAAGAGAAAAGTTACCAAAAATAATGCCAAATATACAGTTGTATGCATATTTGTATTGTAAAATATAAACAGAATCTGGTCATCTTTTGGGTATTGCCTGCTCTAATATGGCTGTATTTTTTTTAATAATTGAGGGGGGATGAAGGAAAAGGGAAGGGAGCAGGAACGAGAAAAATATATATAATTTTTTGAGGAATGCACTATCGCTGAAACACAATGTCTTTGAACATAACCAATGCCAAGGAGTAAAGAGAAATGCTGTGTTAAATATTATATAATACTTATCAGAGCACAGACTGCAGTGACCTTGAATCAGTGGCTTGCTTTTTCCCCTCACTCTGCTCCTTCTTTTCCCCTTCCTTGGAACAAATTTTGCTACTGGCAGAAGAAGCTGTCAGGCAAAACACTGAAAAATTGGTGTCATTTCCTAGCCGGTAAGTGCAGAACTGATACTAAATATTTTATGATTTGTTTTCACATGCTTTCTCTTCCCTCTTTCTTTGCTTGCAGGATTGATCGTTGCCTCACTGGCAATATGCTGGCTGCCAAATCAAGTTCGAAGGATCATGGCTGCTGCTAGACCTAAGCAGGACTGGACAGTCCCCTACTTCAGAGCGTACATCACCCTGCTCCCTATAGCAGATACGTTCTTCTATCTCAGCTCTGTCGTGAACCCGCTCCTGTACAATATCTCCTCCCAGCAGTTCCGGAATGTGTTTGTTCAGGTCCTCCGCTGTCGCCTGACACTGGAACACGCCAACAAACAGAAGCTTTTAAGAGCCAATTTGAATTCTGCAGCCGATAGCAGCCGCTCGCGACGCCCATTGATCTTCGCGTCATCCGCCATGCGCAAGTCTTCCACCAAGAGCGCTAACAAGGTTTTCTTAAGTACTTTTCAGAGCGAAACCAAGCCTGGCTGCAGTTTGCAGAAATTGAGTCTTGAATCACTGGAGCTGAATGTGAAAACGATGCCACTGGAGACTTGCACAGATCCTAGCCCTGCTAACCAAAATGGACCTTGTGAACATGAACTGTGAATCCACATTAAAAAACCAGAGCCGGATGAGACAGTATGCTAAAAATTGGATTATTTTTCTTTGAAATAAATAAAAAAGCACAACAAAGGGTTTTTGCAGCCTATGTGGTTGCACCCTTCAAGTTTAAGTGCTTTGTTTCAATAGACTACGTTCCCAATAACATAAATGAATATGGGTTCGGGTGACGGCTTTTTTTTTGTTTTTTAAGTGCTTACCAGAAAGACAGGACAACTAGACCTATTCTGCTGCTAACGAAGTTGCTGAGGATTTTTCAAATCAAACTCTTCTTTTAGCAGTTGGAAGCAAACAGCAACATTACAATGGAAACCAGCTGTGTCTGGACAAAACGATGCCAACGACAACAAAAAAATCTTCCATTAGAGTTCAGCAGTGTACTGGTGTTAAAAATGCCAAGCTAGAGAGCAGTATGGTTGTTAATACACCAGCCCTGGGCATGGTGCCAGAGTTTCCTCTCTTCTTTGGCCTGGGCCCATTGCAGAGTGGAGTATTGCAGCAGCTTATACAAACAGAGTTTATCTTCCCTGGAGTACAGAAAGTCTGGTATCCGGCAGAGGTCATGAGGCAAGCTGCAGAGGATGCGCAGGACTTGCGATACAGGATCCCTGTGACACAGAACAAAAGTTTATTTAGCCTGATATGAACAAACATGCTTTCTATTGTATGTTAGCTTTTTTTTAATTTAAACAGACTGCCAAGTTTTCCGTAATAGTGGTTCTGATTCTCAGCGCATTTCCAAAGAATTTAGCCCACCATCACCTGTTGTGTATCTTAGCAGGAAATGTAGGGCTTTAAATAAATGGCACTATTCTTAAACCCCCCGCTTTCTGCTTTTGCTTTCCACAAAGCCTGGAAATCGCAAAATCAATACATTTGAGGCATACAGCACTTAAAACTTTAAAAGTTGTACCTATTTAAGATTTGAGTACATGTAAGTTTGATCACATTCCAAACAGCATTACGGGAGCTTAAGGAGACCCATGATTCTTTTTATGCTTCTGATTTGCAACGTGCTAAAGGAAGTTCGCCTTTTAGGCACTTTCTGCGGGGAGGAAATGAGCCCCAAACGAAGAAAAAGCTCATGGGAGAATTTGGAGTCTACAGAGCAATACTCACAAACACAAAGATTATAAATATTCTCTCTTTCCCCATCCTTGTAACTAGGCTGCTGTAGAAAGTTGGATAAACAGAAGTCAGAACGAAATGACTTGCCTTGTAAGAAGCCCTCTAGAGACTGTTCTGCACCTTTTTTTAATTGAATGTGTGTAAATAATGTACATTAAATATGTATTTTAAATTTTACGTGTGTGTGTGTGTGTGTGTGTGTGCAATACAATACAATACAATACAATACAATACAATACAATACAATACACACACACCAAAATTGGTTCAAAGGGAGTTACAGCACACAGGGTGGGGGGCGTTGTTCCATCTGGCATGCTGTTATGCAGACAGAATGTTTGTATTAACACAGTGTTGAATTCCACCTGATCCATAGAACATTGCATGGAAAACCACATTTTATGAGCAGGAAAAGGGAACAGAACAGACGAGTTTTACTAAACTTAGCAATCCCTGTGAGTAAAAGCTGTAAGCTGCACCGCACACACTTTATTAGTGTATTAAGAGTGCTACGTTTAGGTATTCCGTCACTGTATTAGAACCCAGGCAGGGTACCCTAAAAGGTTCATGATTTTGAAGACCATTATCTTGGAGAATAAACTTCCATAGCTTGTGGGAAATACAGCACGTGAGAAACTTGAATTTAATGGAAATGGAGTGGATCCCTGCCCCCCCCGCCCCCCACATAGCAGATACTGTATACTTATGATTAAGGTTTATTCACTTGAATTGGGTTACTGGACCAGCCTACAGTTAAGTCTATGGTATTATGTATATGGACCATGTACACAGTGCAATTAAATCTAGGAAATGAGAAGTCGGCCTGCTTTACTAATGTAAGTCTTGACAGCTGTTTATGCTTATTATAACTTATTGCTTTCCTTCATTTATGTAGCTGCATTCACCCAACAGTTTTATTCCATTTCCCCAAACTGTTAATTCCCAGATCATATTTGAGTTTCCACACAACATAGAAGCCATTTCCAGAAAACTAATGGAACACAACACAGATTAAGTGCTCTTTCTATGTTACTTAGTTCCAGGGGAGGGAAATCCATTTATAGCCCCCCTGACCTAGAAAATCATAGAAGTGACTAAATTTGGATAAGTATACCAGCATATGGTTCTTTCCTGCTGTTTTCATGGTTGAATCATAGACAAATAGAAGCCCACATGTGTGGGAAGGGTGGTGGAGCAGTGAATGACATTCAATTCAATGGCATTCATTGTTGGGTCAAACCACAACCGGTTTGAATGAAATTTAGCATGCCATGCTGGTATAGAGGTCAAAAAGCCACAGTTCCATAACAAAACTAGTATTGCAGTCTGAAATGAACACTGGAAAGCAGGACAGAAGCACTAGCATTATAATCAGGAATTGTAGAGTTGGAAGGGACCCCAAAGATCATCTAGTCCAACCCCTTGAAATGCTGGAATATGCAGCTGTCCCATACAGGGATCAAACCTGCAACCTTGGCATCAGCACCACACTATAACCAACTGAGCTATCCAGGTTCTATGCAATATTCATCATGTATGAGTACACCAGTAATCAAGAAAATACACGGATATAATTCACAGGGGGGCTTATTCTCTTCCCTTAGTACAGTAAGTATCTTCTTTCTACCTTTTTTACCCTACTTAGTGGATAAAGATTGAGACCACTTTCAGACACGTTTCTAGCAGAACACTCGCAAAAGCTCCCTACACCAGTTAGTGACTATACTAACTTCTGCCTAATTGGTTTGGCTTTGGCATGTTGTGGATTGAGATTAACCCCACTGTAAATGGAAGGGCTTCCTCCTTTCATTCGCAGAAGAGACCAGGATCCAGTAGGGCTATATGTCAGAGGAAAAGATGGAGCAATTTTTGCTAATCATGCCTGTCTCAGCACCACCCTCCAGAAATGTTCCAGAGGATTTCCCAACTCCCCATAACACCTTTTCATGAGGCACAGGGGTGTGGCAACTGGCAACAATTGCCTCCTCAACCCTTCAGCATGAGTGGAACTCTACTCATCACAAGTCCAAATCCAGACAGTGTTAGAAACTCAGATTTGTAAGCTAGGTGCCAAATGGCTCCTTAAACCAAATTTACACTTACCACAATGTCTAGTTGCCACTTTAGGGCAAGATGGGTCTAAAGTCTTATTTTTCAAATGATGGACTGACTCTGATTGATTCTCTGCTAAACACGCGGCTAGCTCAGATGACAAACTTGAGCCAGGTTAAGAACTTTGAGAACTTAAAGAAAAGTAGTCACTTTATCCAGGGGCAGTCCACATATATTTGGCCTATTCCTACCTCTTTTTCTAAATGGTGACACAGTCCATTTATAACGTAAGAATATTCTTCACAACTGCGAGCATAGTGGTGGGGAGGGGTAAGCAAAGACAAGCTGCAACATTTAACTATAACGTTACTCACTGTTCCTGCCCAGGCTGCGCAGAAAAAAGCATTTTAGTTCCTGAAATTCATTCCGATTGTGCAGATCCTACAGGATGTGGTATTGGTGTGTGAAAACGGTCAACATCCAATGATCTCCAGATGGTGGAGATGTCAGGCACCATGCTAGTGCCCAGGCATCTTCACTTGGCCGCAGGTGGCCAATAAATCAGGTGCAAAATGCACTTGGCGCCTGGCTAATTTCAAACACGGAATCCAGACCATTGTGATCAGAATCCATGCAGAACATGAATTTTACAGGAGATTACTATTTCCTGCATAGTTGCTGGCACATGGTCATGGCAGCTGCAGCAGGCACAGCTCTTTACAGCAGGGAAAGAGAACCCGTAACTCTCCAGATGTTGTTTGGCTCAAATTCCAGTCACTTCCAGCCAGCCTTGCCAGTTATCAAGGGTAGGAGCTGTAGCCCAGCTGCCTTTAGCACATCTGTGAGAATTGCTGCAGCTATACTAGCAGAGGGCCTGAGATGTAAAGGAATTCAAGACCAATTGCTCTGCAAGAAAGAAGAATCTCAAAAAAGGGCATATCTCCTAATTGCTTAAGGAGTTCGCTATGGACTACCAGAGCTTGTTACACATGCCTCACTCCGCAGCTAAACTCACAAAAACAAAATAGCTAAAGGATCAAAATGCTGCCACATAGCTATGCCTCCTTGTGTGTAACAGATAATAAAGGTTTTCAATTGTAAAAACAAGTCATGTATTTATTTCCTTCACATTTTGCACGGTAACAGCAGATGAAAGAGACCATATCAGTCCTTGAAAGCTGAATGCAAACTGAAAAACCTCAGGTGAAAGGTTTCATATCTGCCTTTCAGCGGTAACAATCCTGCAGCTACTTAAAAATCTGAATAACACAAAGAGCCAAATGAGGTAAAATGCTCATAAAATGTAGCTCAATGCCAAGCTTTTCATTTAGGACATTGGGACGAGCTGTGTTTAATCCTTCTATTCAAAAGACCTAATGGTGCAACAGCTGAGCGTCCAATCAAACCTGCAGGAATTCATCTTTCAGTGGCAAACACTTTGAAACCATCAGTTCCATGCTGGCATTTCAGACACAATGAACAACAAATGCAGCAGTGGTAACTCACTAATCAGCCATCTAATGTCACTTTTATCATCCATTACCATAAACCGAACAGCTCATCTAGAAACATCTCATAGAAACAAATTATCACAAGCGAAACCCTTTGCATTTCACAGGACAATGATATGGCACATAGTGTCTATGGTCATGACAACTAACAAAACTGCATTTGCAATGTCTGTTGGAACAATTGGCATCTCCCCACACAAGCTGCAATCCAGTGCACACTTACCTGGAAGCCCCACTGAATTCAGTGGAACTTGCTTCTGCGTAAATGTGAATACGGAGCTACAGGGAACCAGGCAGAGGGCCTTCTCGGTAGTGGCGCCTTACCTGTGGAACGCCCTCCCACCAGATGTCAAAGAGAACAACTACTACCAGACTTTCAGAAGACATCTAAAGGCAACCCTGTTTAGGGAAGCTTTTAATGTTTGATGTATTATAGTATTTTAATATTATTTTGGAAGCCGCCCAGAGTGGCTGGGGAAGCCCAGCCAGATGGGCGGGGTATAAATAATAAATTATTATTATTATTATTATTATTATTATTATTATTATTAGGATTGTGCTAGTATAGTAGCTCAACCAACCTGTCATTAAATGTGTCTGCTCATTTAATACCTTCCTTGAGAGACTATGGAGTCTTCAGTGCCTCTGGGTTAGTCCCCTGATCTCTTTTCCCAATGCTGTTATTTCTAGAAAAAACTAATTCCTAGGAGTGCCTCTGGGCTAAGCAATAGTTTAAAAAGGGAGCAAGTTTCTTCCTTTCATTTCTTCTTTCTCTCTTTTTTTTGTAGCATAGCACCAAACAACACGTTCAGGTTGCAGAAACCAGAAATCACATACATTGGAGTTTTCTTGATTTCTGTCAAGTTAGCACACTGAGTTGTGTCCATACAAAGTTAGCTGCTCTTGGGACTTATTGTCATCAGTATGAGAAGTTTGTTGTTGTTTAGTCGTTTAAGTCATGTCTGACTCTTCGTGACCCCATGGACCAAAGCACGCCAGGCACTTCTGTCTTCCATTGCCTCCCGCAGTTTGGTCAAATGAGAAGTTACGGTAGTAATGATTTAACTTAAAACACATAGATTGCAATGGAAGCTAAATGCAACTGACTTACTTTAGTACCAAGCCACTGGAAATTACAAATGCCAAGACTGTTTGCATCTAAAAAGCCATAATTTGTGTTCCCACCTGAAATATCACTAAGAACCTGAAAGCTAGGTGTGGCAGCTTCAAAGTTATGCAACTTCCTCCCCCAAAGATGCATCTAACGCCTTCATTATGCAATCCACAGCGTATGCTGCAGATGCCCTGGAACTTCATTGTGAATGGTGGGTAAGAAATCGAAACTATAAAAAAGTACCGACCAATAACTTTTCATAAATTACCTGTGTTGTGAAATAAATTTTAGCTTATGCAAGTTGGGCTTCACTAGTGACTGAATAATAATCAGCGTGTACTATGTTTCTCCTTAACTACATTTCTAAAAAAGCAAGAACTGTTTTGTACCAAATGGTGCTATCCTAATACTAGGGAAAAGGTAAGGACTGGATTTCTAACAGGAGCTAACCCATCTTTGTATTCTTGACTTGGAATTCGATGAACATCCTTTGGCTTTGATAGTTTTGCATTGCTTATACTACAAATAAATTTCTACTCAGAAAGGAATCTGTCACTCTGTAGCTAGTCTACTGGATGTGTTGAAATGACACAGAGACCCATTCGTAACCAACCATTGAATATATGTCATGGAATATTTCCCCTCTGTTCTGGCCTAGCCAATCTCCAACTGTGGCCAAGAAACAGGTTAGCCATACAAAGACAAAGTCACCAAGTAGATTCTAGTTTCCAATGTCTACCTTTTTCCTTTATCCCACTTGCTCTGTGGTCATTATCCTTTTATGATCATAAAGCCAATTCATGAAACGCTCTCTTTCTCCATTATGTATTGCACTGGCGACAGCTCATTTAGGAATATAAAATGGGTGGCAGAATCTTTTGTTGGGAACTTCTGCACCAGGTGATACCAAAAAGCAATCTGTGTCTTAAGGAGAACTGATTTGAACCAAATAATTATGCTACATATAGATAAACGGTTAGCACATTTGCAAAGCTAATGGGTCCAGTACAGTTTCAAATTGGATGGGGACCATTTGTTGAGGTCCCTGCATCGCGGTGAGTTGGACTATATGACCCTTGGGATCCCTTCCAACTCTACAATTCTATGATCCTATGATAATATACAGCCTCCATCATTCCTCAATAAAACTCAGTGAACCTCTGCGTGGGATTGTGCCCTGTGTTCCACTCCAGGACAACCCCACCAACAGAAATGTATTTTTATTTTTTATTTTTGGAAGCTCCACCTTCCCCACCGGCAGACTCCTCTACAGCATCTTAATTCCATTTGCACACAGAATTAGTCCTTCCATTTGTGGAAGTCTAATTAGGATCCAAGCCCTAGCCTTTTTACATGGAGAAAATTTTGCATTACATTTTCTCTCTCACTCTCCCAACTCCCTCTCTCATTTGCAGACTTGGTCATAATTCATGTCAATCTCTGCTGCCTCCATTAAATTTAATTTTCAGCACATCATATAGACAGGCTAGTAATTAATAATTATTCTTTTCTTAATGATACACTTTTGTGATTTATGACTGTTTTCTCTTGGATGTTATTCCCATTTGTTTGTTCATAAAGACAAGATTGAATACCTTGTGCGTAAACTGATAAAGGCTTTTCAGCTCACTCCTGATAAGGGTCTCCTGTAAATGGGCCCATTTATCTCTCCTTTCTCAAACTTTTTGTGTGTGTGTGAGAGAGAGAGAGAGACAGAGAGAGAGAGAGAGAGAGAGAGAGGGAGAGAGAGAGGGAGAGAGAGAGGGAGAATTTCTTTTAAAGCATTTGCTTTGATGGAAGTGTCAATCCACACTTACAAATTACCTGTTCTTTCTTCCCCTCCAGATAGCATTCCTTACCTCCTCTCAAATTACATTGTTTTTAGTTCTAACTAACCAAAATTTTAATATACAGTTGCAGAACCACATTCAGATCTTTTAAAATCGCATTTATATTCCACCTTTTCGCTAAGGCACTCAAAGAACCATGGTGTACATGGTTCTCCTCCTCCTGCTGGGGGAGGCTCAGCGTAGTAGACTGAGAGGCAGTGACTAGCCCAAAGTCTCTGAGTGAGTTTCATGGCTGAGTGTGGATCTGAACCCTGGACTCCCGGGTTATAGAATCATAGAGTTGTAAGAGACCTGAAGGGTCATCTAGTCCAACCCCCTGCAATGCAGAAACCTCGGCTAAAGCATCCATGACAGATGGCCATCTAACCTCTGCTTTAAAACCTCCATCCTGCTGGTAAGTCCAAGAATGTATGGACAGCATATCAAAGTTTTGTCTCTCCCACCCTGTAGTTTCATTAGCCAAACCCAGGTCCAAGTAGTATGAGAAGGAGAGAACCTCTCTCTCCACTTCCTCCAAACCATGAATTATTTTACACACACATCCTTACTCACGCTTTTAATAAACCATAAATACTGGGACCTTTTTTCATAAGGGAGTTGTCTCAGACCCTGATCACTTTGGTCGTCCTTTTCCCATCTTAGCAACATCTACAGTATAGAGAAATGACCGTATCTCAGAAGGTATGTGCAGAAGAGGGCATGTTTAGCCTGGAAAAAGAGGAGATATGATAGCCATTTTCAAATATCTGAAGGGCTGCCACATGGAGCAAGCTTGTTTTCTCCTGCTCTGGAGGGTAGGACTTGAATCAATGGCTTCAAGTTGCAGGAAAGGAGATTCCCATTAGACACACGGAAAAACTTTCTGACAGTAAGAGCTGTTTGACAGTGGAACAGTCTCCCTTGGGAGGTTGTGGACTCTCTTTCCTTGGAGGTTTATAGGCAGAGGTTAGATGGCCATCTGTCATGGATGCTTTTAGCTGAGATTCCTGCATTGCCGGGGGTTGGACTAGATGACCCTTGGGATCCCTTCCAACTACCCAGAACAATGTGGAGAGGAGGAGAGGATTATTCCATCTGGCAAGCAGAACTGCTTGCACTGACGAAATAATCATAAGAATGCAATGCTGAATTCCTCCTCACAGTATTCCAAGACTTTATACAGATTTGCATAAAGGCAGTAAGATACTGCTTGTTTCATTTTCTTTTTTTAAAAAAAAAAAAATTTATTGAGAGTTTTTTATTACAATAGAAAAAAGAAGCAACATAGCAAAAAACAAACAAGAAAAGAAAAAAGAAAAACAAACATAAAATTTAACATCTTATAATAACCAACTTCTCTTCATTATTGGACTTCCTCACGTCTCTCACTCCTACTTTCCAAATTTATAGAGCTTTAACCAGCAATTTATCACCTTGTTTCCATTCTTATTGTACACTTTTCTAATATTTTGTCCCTAACTTTGAATATTTTTATCTAGGTCTTAAATCCCTAATCTTACCATAGTATTTATTCAAAATTTATTTTTCTCATAAAATTCACTCATTCTCACAATCTTTTCACCAAATTTTATAGTGCCCAGTTATTTTCAAATCTCTCATCCTTCTTAACACTCATACAATTTACAGTGTTTTTGTAAATAGTCCTTGAATTTCTTCCAGTCCTCTTCCACCGCTTCCTCTCCCAGGTCTCGGATTCTGCCAGTCATTTCTGCTAACTCCATGTAGTCCATCAGTTGCATCTGCCATTCTTCCAGTGTGGGCAAATCTTGAGTTTTCCAATATTTAGCGACAAGTATCCTTGCTGCTGTTGTTGCATACATAAAAAATGTTCTCTCATTCTGCTTGTTTCATTTTCAACCATTTCCCTAATGGTCCCTGACAGGGAATTGACCTTTTTAATAGTTGCCACATAGTCAGTGTTTACACTAAACTGACCATGATAACCCCATGATCCCCTGCCTGGTCACCCAGCTCAGCCTCCGTTGGTATACATGTGAAGCTATCATTCTTTTGCCCCAGTGTGCAACACTGATAGTTTCCTTATATTCCCAAATAATTAATCATGTGAGATGAAACTTTAGTACAAAATTTACAATTCTGTAAGTATTCAGTCCTGAAGATGAAGACTCTGTTTTCTTTCACCTTTTCTATTCTGATACTTTGATCCATTCTTTTAGGTCCAAATAACAGAGTAGAACAGACATATTCTCAGGTATATGACCTACAAGGAATCTTTATAAAGATTCCGAAAGGACTCTGAAAAGCAGACTCTCCCTATTGGATATACAGAGTGAGTCTTTTAAAAGATGCCCCGTGGAACATGTATACTCTCTATCCATGGGGCCTCTTTTAAAGGACTCACCCTGTATATATTATTTTATTAAAAGATTTTGAAACAACACCCTTCATAAATTAGTAATCAAGGTAGTGTAAAAGTAAGACCAAAGAGATCATACCTATGTAGACACAACCATAAAATAGAGCAAGTGATATGTCCTCCTTTTACAAATATATTCTCATAACCTTTGCTATAGCATTTCTCACAAGAATCCCCGTCTATCATTGTTGACAAGTCAGAAGAAGCACTGTTTTCATATATTTTATCCAATGGAATTCAAAATGTATTAGAAGTCGGAGTGATGTGGTAGCATTGTGTATAAAAAGCAGCACACTGTTTAATTTGTATAATGTTTCATTAAATTATTACCATTCTGCTTTAAGAGTGAGATGCTTCTAGTAACTCTTTAACATGCTTTCCTTATGTACACAAATGAAGTAATCCGTCAAATAATCTGTTTTGGCAGGAGGAATTTTTATGAGATAAGATGCTACATTCCTCTAAGGGCTGATTTATGCAAGGGCTGATTATGTGGCAAGCATTCCTGTTGTGTGTACACTGATGATTGCACTGCCTAACACCATAAGCAGTAAACAAAATGTACACATCTCCAAAATGTCAGGGGTAGGCAGTGAATAATCCCCAGGATGCTGCTGTGGGACAGGAGTGTTTTAAGATATTTGTCTTCCCTTCACGAGTTTACTGTATAGTGTTCAGCACTGCTAACATGGGTGTGCAAGAACATCTTGTGTAGAATGCGCACATATATATTCTACATGAGATGCTCTTGCACACCCATATACAGTATTCCTATAGGCATAAAAAATATATATATGTAAGGCTGTCACCACACAGCTCACAATGGAGGGTTGTGTTATTTTTTTGCCGCACTACTAGATTTGCATAAAGTCAGCAGGAGCAGGGGATAAGAGAGATGGCAGGTTGCGCAACAGCAGAGCCCATGTGATGGGAGCGAGAAGAGAGATCACTGAAAATGAAAAGGTGGTGGTTTAAAACAACAGCAGAATAAAGCAGAGATGGAAGGAGACAGAGGAGATTGGTGGTGGTGATTTAAATAAAGCAGTGATGGTGCAACACTGAGAGGGGAAAAACATTTGAAACTATGGGAGAGATCAGAGTGAGCAGGAGGTGACACAGGGGGAAAGGGACAATGTTTTCATACAGCAAGAAGGGAGTTTTAAAAGTCTCCAATAGTATTTTTTTTTTTAATCTTAGCTTCTGTGTTGCACCTCTTTCTGCTATTCCACCTTAAAACTGGTTTTTGCTTTGTTGTTTTTTAAAAAGCCCACAACCCTTCAGCATCTCTCTGTCTTTGCTTTACTTCAATTTCCACCATTGTTTTAATCTAAGTGTGCCTCCACCTCTGCTTTACTCAAACTTATGCCATTGTTTGAGCAGAGCAAGAAGAACAGAATGCCAAAAAGAAAAGAAAAATGGCTGTCCTGAACTTCTCCCTCTTCATCAACTGCCTCATGTGAGAAAGATAAAAGTTGCAGGAAAGGGGGAAGGAAGGAGATATTGGAATTGGGTTGAAGATCAAAGTGGGGTGTGTGGAATGGCCAGAGGAACAGGAAGTGGTGGAGGCTTCTTAATTGGGAAGATGAACAGGGTGCTTAGTATTTGCATTGTGTGGGAGGGAAGAAGATGCAGGAGCTCAACATGGGGGTGGTTTGTATGCGGGGGGGGGGGGGAGTCTTAAAAAAATCAGCTAAAGTCTATGTTGTCTGACTATCTCCTTCCTAAACTTTCAAGCAAACCATAAATGGCACTGACTTACAGATACATGTATGGCTCATAGCGTACAACTCAATTAATGCCACAGATAAATGGCTGTATCCATGATATTCCTAATGCAGTTGTAGGTTGGGCTACTGCCACATTTCTACTTTATAATGAGATCCAGCTTTGGAGACAGTGTGGCGAATGGGATGCTCTGCGGAGTCACTGAAGCAAAGTTTAGGCATCTTGTTTTTCTCAGTTGTTCTTAAGCCTTCTTGTAAGTGGTATATGGAACTATTTTAATGTGCAATCCCATATGTGAATGAAGTTTGGATCCATACCCTGATTTTCTAATAACGTTTAGGAAATTTGGAATATGCCATTCAGGTACGCACTCAATTAACCTCCCTGCTACACAGATTATTCCCCCTTTCCCCTTCCATGGTTTTCTTTAACTGTGGTGTACCTTTATGTCTAAATCAGTGCACCAGCAAGGATTGCTCTCATCACCAGATTTGCAAACCTCAGTGATTGGTATTGGGGTGTGTGTGTGTGTGTGTGTGTGTGTGTGTGTGTGTGCGTGTGTGTGTAGAATCTTGTTATAGTCAATCTAAGCACGTATGCATATTTAAAACAACACTGAAGTTAAAACAACAATGGAAAGATGGATTTTATGTAGGAAAGGCTATGTGAGCCCATAACAAAATGTCTGAGCATCAAGACTAAGAATATGACATTGACATCTACAGCCACCATAGTTTTATGAGACAGCTTCCTTATATCATTGTTTTGTCTGCAAACAGCACCCTACCGCTGATTGTTTGAAGTGCTTTCAGTTCTTTTTGACAGCATCATTAGCAGTAATAGTACTATAAAATTTCTAGCCCTTTGGTGTTTTGGGTTTAGCAGTGGATAAGAGTACTCAGATGTTTGCTCCGAGATCCGACCAATAAAATGTAAAGGATTGCTGGTATTAAATCCATTTGTCATTATAATAAACTTTTAGAAGGTAAGGGGAGTGTAGTGCATAGATCTGGGTAGGTCACTGCAAATTGTTCTGGAATTTATTCATTTCTATGTGAAATTTAAACCACACTCTAGTAGTCTGGAAGCTTAGAACTGAACTGCTAAGATAGCAGCCTGTGGGCACCATATCTGATCATTGTATATCCCCTCAGAACAAGACCAAGAAATGGAAAAACATAAAAAGCTATTGTCCATATCATTGTGAGAAATTAAAGTCGCTCAACCAGAAATTGCAACTTCCTTTTAAAATAATCCATCAATTTTTTGCATTTTTATTCTTTTCATGTTTTTTTCCAAATCATAAACTACTTCAAGTCAACTTCTAGCTCCATCACTGCTTTACTGTGTTTAAAAGTACTAAAAAAAAAAAGCAATTTATTATAAGCTCTCCATGGTTTCACCTTATCTAATGCACTTAATTTAGTTCATCTCCTGCTTCCTTTGTAGTGTTACAGGCAACCGTAAGATTGGAAGCAATTTATTAATAAGAGAACATGCCCTACAGCTTTAGCATCTGAAAACACTTCCTGAATGGTAATATATCTGAAGCTCTGAATTTATAGCATATAGTGAAAGTTAACAACATATACCATAATTCTTTTATTGCATGCAGCCTTGTTTATCATCAACAGAAAGGAGCTGGGTGCTTCAGATATGGGCAACTATAAAGTTATTCCAGACAAACACTGACAGTAAGGAACTGGCTGCAATGCCTCTACAGTGGTACCTTGGGTTAAGAACTTAATTCGTTCTGGAGGTCTGTTCTTAACCTGAAACTGTTCTTAACTTTAGCTAATGAGACCCTCCCACTCCCACCGCTGTGTAATTTCTGTTCTCATCCTGAGGTAAAGTTCTTAACCTGAGGTACTATTTCTGGGTTAGCGGAGTCTGTAACCTGAAGCGTATGTAACCTTAAGTGTATGTAACCCGAGGTACCACTGTTCTTGGTGCAGATGTCCAGAAGCCAAGGCAGCAAATGTCCCTGCTTCTCCCTCTGGGAAGCCTATTTCATTAATAACTTATTGGAAGAGATGCACATCTCCTCATCCTTTCTTGTTAAGCCTTACCACTCCAGCACAATTGAGTATCTTGTCCAAACACATTTTAAACTGTGTAATATGGAATGCACGCCCCATTATTTTTAAAAGGACTGTATTAAGGAGAGGACTGTGCTTCTAAGCAAAAAAGCCCTCTTACCAGTGCAGGGTCCTGGGAAGTACCCCCCCCCAGGTAGATTTGCATCTATTTTATTTTTATATATTAATTTTCATGCCACCCTTCATCTGAGGATCACAGGGCGGTTTATAATATCTACACACATGGAATTTAATACAGAGTTTAAAAGTGAATGTGCACCTCAGGCACATTAGTGTGAGGGCCTCCTGAGAAATTATTCTGACACCCCCCCCAGCCCCCACCCATTGATTTGGTGGCAATGGTGAAAAGAAAAACCACTGAAGTAGACACAGCACTGAAGTAGGTGGACACAAAGATGTGGATGCGAAGAACCATCTCTAAAATCATCATGTCAATCATTTGATGAACAGGTCAGAAAAATAAACCTTTCCCAACTGATCAGGGGCGTACTTAGGTGCCCTTGTGTCCTTGGCAAGAAGATATATTGACGCTCCCCCTCAGGCTCTTGGCTATCGCTGTCCATCTTCCACCCCCCCCCCAAGCCCCTTCTAATAGCGCCAACCAGAGGTGCCCAGAAGTGTCTGCGGGGGGCCTGGTCTGGCCCCCAGAGAAGTTGAGGAGAAGCTGGGGGAGCACATGGACAGGCTCCTTGCCACTCTGAGCCACAGTCGAAAGGTGTGATTTGGCAGGAGCCAACCTGCGACTGATCTACTCAGGAGGGGAAACTGTGTGCCATTGTGTACAAATAAATGGGGTTGTGGGAGAGCCACTTCCCCCAAGGATTGGCTGAATAAAGTCCTTGGGCCAAAAAAATATTAGCCGCCCCACTGTACATTATTGGAGTGTTAAGAGTCAATTTTACTTTCTCCATTGACCTCTTATGAGCAATATGTTATAAACAGGATTGAATCTTTTAAAAATGTGGAGAACGAACAGCCAAGTTTCAGACCATGCTGCCTTTCACGGGATACCAAAGATAAAGCAATTAGCTCTGAATATTAATGACAGGAAGGTTCTCACATAGGTTGAATTTTTTTCAGTTTTTAAAATGTTATCAATATGTAAATGCGAGTAATATACAATTTTTCAGCCTTTCTTAACTAAAGTAACAGGGGGAGAATATGCACCTTTAACATAGATGCAACTAGTATGTCACCTTTTCCCGGGAGAGGTTCCTCTCCTTTTGACAGGTGGGTGAAAAACAAAAACTCAGCAACTGATTGTTTTGTACTGCAGCTGTACTGTAGTAAAAGCTTCATTAGATACATATATATTTGCTCATCATGGTCATAGCAAGGCAAAACTGAATGCGACAGCCGTTGAATTACACATGCACCAGATCAATGAGTTAAATAATTAAGGGGAACTTTTTCAAAATTAGTTTTTCTCTTGGTTTCTGATAATTAGTACGAAAATAACTTGTTTTGCAGAGCTTTAAAAACAGCATTTATTAATCTGCACTGTACCCAGTTTCCTAACATACTAGCTGAAGTGCACAATTACAGTAATTGCTTTAATTGCACTGCAGCATTTTATACAACCTTGCATGCACAGGAAAATGCCACTGTAAACTGAACAAATGTATTTTTAAAATCCCAAACATTTTATTTAAGGGAATCATGTTGCTGGTAAATTCAGTTGCAGTAGAAATTCAGCTCTCTGGACAGTTTGACATTTTGGCTTCTAGTTTTTCACTTTATTATTTCCTTTTTAAAAAAAGTATTTAAGCCCAAGCCCATACCACTATTTTTCAGGTTCTCTTACAAATGATGTAACACAGCTTATACCAGAAGAATGGAGTAGAAACAATGGGAAATATGTGCTTAAAAGCCACATAACAGTAAAAGTTCAGAAACCATATATATATATATATATATATATATATATATATATATATATATATATAAAATTACCTAGTTGGATAGGCGCCTAATCCCCTTTTTCTTCCTTCCTACTCTCAATTTCTTTCTCCATATTCATTTGCCATGATGGGGAAATTGAATTTAGACAACTAATATCAAGAACCAAGCTCCCAAAGTACTCTCCATGGGATATGCTTTGCACTCCATGCTGGGATGAAGCTAAATACTGTATATTGATGGCAATCACTAACTACCACCAGCTTTGTTGCTGAATACTTTCCTTAATTAGCGATAAATATTTGTCACAATTACATAAGCTAGTTTGCACTGCGTTTCTTGAAATTGCATTGACAGCATTTTTTCAGGCATGCCTACTTATAAGTAAGTCCTACTCAATTCAATGGCACTAACCTCCAGGAAAGTGTATATAGAATTGTAGCCTACATCTGAATTCTTGCACCCTTTTGCTATTCTGATCATGCATTTCACTAACAGAGAGAACTTCCTTGTACTTGTATGGTAGCATGTGGTGTATTTATATTTGATTTATCATTAGTTCACTTATTTCTTATTCAAAGCAGCATACAAAGGATTCCCTTATGCCCAGACTTGAGCCCTCCTTACCTTACATGTAACAGTACATGCCTGTGTGACTGAAGTTATTAAATTTGCCTTGAAATCTAAGCAGCTTTGAAGGCAAGTCCTCACATTTTGAAAATATCATTGTCAGCTAGCAAAGTTTTATTAAAATGTCACTAAATACACAACTAAACTCACTTGGAACCAATTCCCGTTGAGTTCAATGGAATCACTTCAAAATATACCTAGTTAGAATTTGACTTGTGCAAGTATGTGTTCCTGGTGAAATTGGGAATGACTGTACAAGCTAGATTCCTGGTAAGATGTTCTTGTTTTATGGTCTTCTCCACTAATAGCTTCCTGGTCTCAAAGCAAAGAGGGCATTAGTCCTTAAAAAGAAACTGGTGATTTCAAATAGTTCAGCCTCAGTTTGCAACAGCACCACTAATAATTTTATTATTTATATGCCATCCATATAACTGTTCTTACCTTGTGATGGTGCATTGGCATGCTTTACATCAGGCATCCCAACCTTCGGCCCTCCAGATGTTTTGGACTACAATTCCCATCATCCCTGACCACTGGTCCTGTTAGCTAGGGATCATGGGAGTTGTAGGCCAAGACATCTGGAGGGCCACAGGTTCGGGATGCCTGCTTTACATCATCCTCAGAGTATAGTCTAAAGACACTTCAATACAGCCACCTTGCTGCACCACCTAGGTATGGTCATTACCTGGATGGGTGATCCCTTTGGGGGATGCTGCCTTGAGTTGTATGATAAGAAAGCAGGCAGGAGACAAATGATACGGGTGCAGCTGGTGTGAGAATCAGACTATAGATCTGGAAGAGGATTTCTGTGTTATTTCATTTAGCTCATTCAGCAACAGAATATCCTTATACTCACATTATTGTCCATGATTTGGCTGTGTCCCTCCATTTTAAACGTACTAGGTATCCTGTGCCTCTCTTACAATTTAGAATTTATTTTGGCATTCAGTGCCAACGCTACTTGACATTACTTGGCCTTCCTCTCTGTTCTGCTGGTTTCCTACACACATCAGTCTGAGGTTTCACACATGCAAAGTATCAACCAGAATATAATCCATAACATGTCTTTACACTCAGTCAACCCATTTACCTCTCTACATGTATAATCTAAACCCCTTCATCCTCCACTATCTCTGAAAACTTTGGGTTGCGTCCAACGGCAGGCTTTGAACTGCTAAGCAGAAAGCACTGCCACTTACGTGAGGAAGAGTATCCCATTTTTACCAATTTCCTCCACACATCTACTGCAGCCCATCACACTCCTTATCCCATACTATTCCAGAGTGTTCCACAGCTGTGAAGAGCAGCATTGCATGGGACAGTTTGTAGGTGGAATCAACAAAAACAAGGTGTCTCTCTTCACAGAAGTGCTTTTCGCTAGTGAAAATCCACTAGTTGTACAACCATTTTGTTCTCTTTAATTAGGCAATGAAACTATGTTGCATTGTTTGTAGAAATGTCCACCCAGTAAGCCTGATGTGATTATTTTATGGGTTGCTTAGTATCCAGACTAAATCTACAATCAAATCTATTACTCTGTTTTTAAATTTGGATTTTCTGAAATTTCTCTGTCAGTCATATGTTTTTTCTACAGACTGATTCTGATTTGGATACTGCTAGAAACTACTCTAGTAAAGGTTGGCATGTTAGGTTGTATAACTTACAAATGGGTCTGTCTTGACCAATAATCATGTTCAATGAAGTACATTCTAATTCATTTACATGGCACTTAATTATAAATTGGTTTATCATTCTTTATTAGTTAACTATGTGAGCTGAGCCACAACAATTCTGTTTCCAAATGAAGAAATGGCACCGGGAGATCTAAAATTGCCTGGGGGGGGGGGTGTCCTACAGGCTAAGATTTGAATCCAAGTCAAATATGCCGATATCTTCCTCTTACTCAAATATCCTAAAAGGTGTCAAGATGGTGAAAAGCCAAACTACTTCATAATTACAAAAGGAACTGAAAATAATGCAGCAGGTCTTAGGATGTTGTTATATAAACCATTTGGTGCGTACACATTTAGTGTATTCAACATTATGTGTGTGGAAATCTGTTTGCACAAGAGGGTTTTCCTGACCCTTCCTCTCTGTAGCCCCCTGTATCCTTCAGGGAAGAAAACCTGGTATGTGGTACATGGGCTTCAACAACATGCAGAATCATTAAAAGTTAGTGTGAGGCAGTTTGCATAAACAAGCTGCTTCCATCTGACTGTCAGCATTTCTGTCTCCAGCTGCAGCCTCTGAACCATCTCCCACGCCTTTCCTAAGGATTGTCTGATCCACAGGCGAAACTTATCATGGGCCTGTGAGACTGCAATGGAGGGGGAGGGGGAATTGGGAAAGCCCACTACACACAGATAATTCTGCCCATATAACATTGGTGTTTTGGTTTTGGTTGCACTGTCGTTAAAAAGACAAGTTGAAGAAAATTAATGCAGCTTTTTGGACTACTGTTTTAAGACCTTCCTGTAAGACAAGACTGAAGAGCGTAGAACTTATTGCGGGAGGAGGGGGGGAGGCATACTAAGATTGGAGGATGGTATGAGAGAGATTTGCAAAACTGAACAACTGGGCTGGGCATAGCATTAAAAAAAACCAAAGCATTGCTTCAATACTAGGCTATAATTTGTAGTGGTTCACACAGTTCATAATTAATGCATGGGATTCACTATCACAAGATGTGGTTGTAATCACTGGTTTTGAAGAGAGTCTCTCTCTCTCTCTCTCTCTCTCTCTTTCACACACACACACACACACACACACACACATACACACACGTTAATGGAGAATAGTTCTATACAGAACTGTTAGCTACAATACCTAAAATCACAGCAGTATGCCTGTTCTAAACCCCGGATAATAGAACTAAGACCGGGGGGGTGGGGTCGTTCAGTTTGACTTTCCAAAAACATCACATTGGACCAACATCCATCTAATGTACAGAGTGGCCGATCTAAAAAGGCCATTCTTACGTTTTTGATCACAAGTGGGAAATCTGTGGCCCTCCAGATACTGTTGGACTACAAGTCCTATCATCCCAGATCATTGGTCATGTTGGCTGGAGCTGATGGCAGTTGGCAGTCCAACATCATCTGAGAAGTCACAGGTTTCCTTATTTTATCTGGATTAAAATAAAAGGGAGACTCTGGTGCCTGGGTACTGTGTAACAAACAAAAGAACTCAGTACCAAAATTGACCTGCGTAGGTGTCATTGTTCCATTTAATGAATACGAACAAACATTTGTGTCACACTGCCACCATTAACATGTAGATAATATATATAACTGTATGTAAATAAGTGATCCTATATACTGCAAAACAGGAAAATAGCTAAATGCATGTTCAAGTGTGTGGATCCATTGGCTTACTGATCTGGACCATTAACATGGTTTCAATTAAATAATAATAATAATTATTATTATTATTATTATTATTATTATTATTATTATGCCTGCCCTTAACCATAAGGTCCTAGGATGGTTGCAACAATTTAAAATACAACATTGCCTTTAAAAAAAAGAACAAAATACGTTGCATTTCACTTTGAAGTAAGATTTACAGAAACCTTAATCATGCGCACTGAGAGAAATGCATATCTTACTAAAGAAAACAACTATTAAATCTATACTAATTTGATTTTAGCCCTAGTAGTCAAAAGGAGAACCTGTAATTGCAAGATTGCAATTTTATTTATTTTATATATTGGGTTAAAAATCCAAACTGAGTGGCTCTCTTTGAATAAGAAATCTCTTCAGTGCTGAACAAGTGTAAAAGTAAGCAGCATTGGGAAATGGTATGTTAAATGTTGAGCTAGACATGTGCTAAAGCATAGGAATGTGGCAAAAAAAAATTTGTACACATTTTTAAGTATCTGTAAGCAAACAAAAATCTAGCTGAACACAATCACACTAGAGGCAATTATTTGAGCCCTGAATTGTTTCACAGTACCCTGTAACCTACCATCTCTTGGATTTAGCTACTCATAACCTGATCCTAAGCACATATATGGAGCTAAGTCTTACTAGCGTGAATGAAATTTTCTTGTAAGAGTGCTCAGTATCACAACCTTGACCCCACTGATTGCAATGGGACAAAACTGATTTAAAAATCAAAGTGTTGTTGCCTTGCCTATTGGGTTAACTGCAGACTGGGATGTCTTTGATATAGGTAAGAATATATAGAAATGTCATCAATCATGGAAACTCCTGATCAAAGTAACAAATATATTTACGTATGAAATTAAGCAGACCAGTAAGATAGTATGTGTACTGCTGCTTGATATGCATAGGGCAAGTTATGCTGTTAAGTCGGGTAGTATTGTTACAACTTGATACAAGATTCATAGGTTGAGTAATTCAAAGAAAAAGTATCGTTTAAAATGCCTCTCTCTTACTGAAGCCATTACAAATCAATTTCTCTCCAGTGGGGAAAGCATATTTATGTCACTCTAAATGTTTTAAGATCCAATTAGAATGGTTCTTACTTTGAACTTAACATAGTCATGGTAGCTTTATCAATCAGTTTCAAAATCCAGTAGTAAATCTGATTTTTTAAAAACTCCAACAATTCATCACTTTAAAAATCTAGGTATCCCAAAGGTTTAAGCAAGCCATTCCCAGATAAAGGCCTACTGCTAGCACAGATTTTTCTGCCTCACTAACCTTCAGCTTAAAAGATTACCAAAATGGTTTCTGGGAGGCTGTTAAAAGTTTTAAATTGCAAGTTGAAATAAAAATATTATGGCCAGAAGAAGCAATGCTCAAAAAGCACAACTAAGGAAAACACTTTAATATTTCCACTGGGATGTTTTTAATGGCCTTTCAGCCCCCTCCCATTCAATCCACTGAAATCTCTCTATATTTTTACAAAAATATGAATGTTCTGCTTGTGTTATTGTGAGAGTCTTTAAAACTGTATTTCAGATACCTTTCCAAAATTGCTTTTAAGTTTTAAAGAGCATCATAACGGTGTTAAATTTCTCTCTAGCAGGAGGATTTCCAGGTAGTATCAGGATTAAGAGGAAATGTTTGCTCTGCATTGTGCATTCAAATGTTTATGTGTTGAACTTGGGGGTATATTTTTGTTGCACTTTCAGACAGCAGAGAGATCTTTTCCCACCACCACTGTCCAATTCTTTACAACTACACAGATCATTAACAGTGCATTTAGAAGATTAGTGCTTTTATTTACAGGATTTCTACCTGGAGTAGCAATGTGCTGAACTGACAATTCTCACCCATTCATTTTCACAGGTTTTAAAGAGGAAACAAATTACTAAACGCTGGTCACCAATAATGGTTATTGTGGCACTTGTTTCACTTACCACAAAAAAGGCCCAATTTACTAAACAACCATTGGTTTGTTGCTGTTGTTCTTTTTATGATTAACAAACCAAATATATTGTAATTATATATTTATGTCTTCCATTATCAGATAGGTCCCAGTGTTACTGACATGGGTACTGAAGCATTCCTAGTTCAACAGTTATAACTTGTTGATCTCCTTTAGCAAATATATCCATCCCAAGATGGATGATAATCTCCAGTGTCAGTGATACACAATATTCTCTGCATCTTCTATTGTCTTGCTTCTGTATGCCCCAATTTCACCCCTCTAGAGATTATAAGCCAGATATGATTTCAGGAAGGGTTAGAATCAGTGGTTTTATATGGGCTTTCCCATAGATGCCAAAGACCTTTTCCCCCTAGGTACAATTGTAAATCCAAAACTTGTTTGATAGCAACTAGCATGGATCACGTGATCTATGCTGTTTTAAAAAATATAATCTTTCCATTTATGTCATCAACATTTTCAGCTAACTGACTGTCAGCTACTTTTGCAAAGCATGCCCTTTTGTGCGAAATTCCACACGGGAAATAAATAATCTAGGACCCTTATTCCCAAGACCAAAGCAGAGCCTCCTAACCTTCAGCCCATCTTATGCAATTCCATTATATTTAATGGCCGAAAGCTCAGTTCACCACATCCGCTTTCCCTAAAGATCAACCACTGGGTATGTGACTTGCTAGAGTAAATAACGGCAGCTACTAATTCAATACACTTCCCTCCAACTGATGGGAGAAGGCCTGTGTAATTAACTGTAATGAGATTAAATGAACTTGTTATTAATTCCCAAGTATTCTAAAGAGGTCTGAGGCTTCCAGTGTTGTTTTATTGTACTTTTGATAACTTATTTTAAGTAAGCTTCAGCATTTTCAATGTAAAATGGAAGCATGAACCCTGTGACATGCAGCAGAATAAATGAATGGCACGGTTAACAATTCAAATCAAAATAAAGGTGTTATAAACATGCATTTGAATTACCTATGGAGTTGAGTTAGACAGGAAATAAAATGAAAAGGGAAGAGACTTAATGAGACAGAACTGATATAGTTTACCCTACCTGTACTTTGTTCCATGACTTCCTTTTGACACATATCTTGGACATTCACAGTGCAATTCACTATGAATTCTGGGGACGAGCAATCATTATTTAGCTGAAATTCCTCACACTGATAGCACTGTATTTGCAAAGCAAATCCTAGAATAGAAAGAAACATTATTTAGCATGTGCTAAGAATAATGTTTAATGCAGAAATTCTGTGTTTATTTCTATAGGAATAAGCCCCATTGAATTTAATAGGACTTATTTCATAAGCATAAAGACTTGCAGTAAGCAAGCAAGTCCCATTGATTCAGTAGCACTTACTTTTGAGCAGTCATGCTTAGGACAGTGCTGTATATTAAGTTTCCTTTTATTTAATTTCTCTCATATACACACACACACACACATACACACTCATTCATTCATTCTCTATTTGGCTGTAACAGTTGTCCTTTTAGCTAACACTATGGTTTAAGGATATAGTATCCTTTAATAATCTGCCAACTTCATTCCACATCAGACCTTTAAACATGGGCAAAACTCATTATCAGTTATGTTCACTTCCAAGTTTTCAAACCCTTCTGGCTTCATCAACCTAATCTGTATCCAGCAGGGGGCAGAATGAACAATAATGAGCAGTAGCAAAATTGATCTGTTTTGCTCACCATCTTGTCCTCTCTGCTTTTCCTTCTTAAAAGGTTTGGTGTAGGGTTGTTGTTTTTTTTAAGCACTAGGCTTTTAAAAAGCAAGCAAATGACCGAAAAAGTAAACCTCCTAATAGATGTGCTCCAGAGCTTTTCTATGCCAAAGGGTTTACTTAACTACTAATTAATTGCAATGATTTAATTACTATTTTGCCATGCACAATTACAGCTGCAAAGCATCCTTAGCTTCCCTCTTTTATCATGCAAACGAGGGTCTTCTGGGAGTTTAAGGCGAGGGCCGGGGGAGTTTCCCCATATTTCCTGTCTGCTGGAGCTGCGCCTGAGCAAGGGCATCCATCCTAGATCTCCCAGCGCTCCTGGAGGATTTGAGTGCTACGGAAAGATCCGGGCGGGATAGCCAACGCCGCCCCACACCCATTGACAGACGAGGTGGGAAGCTGTGCTTTTAGCAATGTCTCCTTAAAATAAAGAAGTGCGATCATTGGAAGGAGCGGTTTGATCGGGCTAGCACGCAGGGAACTGGCTTCAGCGCGGTCACAGCGGAGAATGAAGCTCAGCTAGTCATTTAGCTGCCCAAGGATGCCTGAATAGTTGCCATTACTCAGCCGAGTTTCCTCCCCATCCAACTCGTGGGGGCAGGCAGTAGGTATCTGGGCTGTTTTACTTAAACAGGTGCCTGCTGGCTCCTGACGGGCAGCCCTAGCGTTGTTGCTCCTTAAGGTAGTTTGCTGGGAAACTACTAACTACACTCCCCACCGAAGGGCTCTGCAAGGAACACGGGGGTTGGGAGGGTAACCGTGACCCACAGACCGAGAAGAATCCTCTGTTCCGAGGGTTGCTAGTTGGCTACTAAGCCGAGGGCTTCCCGGGCAACCGCTTGCCAGTGTGAATCGTCACCCCCCCCCCCCGGGGAAATAGGGGGAAGGAGGCTCGCGAGAGCGATGGGGCGGGGGCTGCTGCTCTACGGCTTGCTGCGATCTGCCCGCGGAAGTTCCCAGGGCTTGTCTGGGAAGCTCGCCTCGGCAGCGTCCCTTAGGCAGCGCAAGTAGACTGCTCCCAGACAGATCCCAAGCGAGTTCTCCTTGGAAAGCCGAGTTTCTCTTCCAGAAACAAGCGCAGCAGGGATGGGCAAGCAAGCTTTCCTTGCTGCTGTGAGCGAGACCTCGGGAAGCGGACGGGTTCCAGAAACGGCGATGACCACGGGTGGGCTGCGTGACCCCGCGCATTGCTCGGGAGAGGCATACAGAGGAGCCAGGGTCCGGCGGTGGCTCAAGGTGGCAGGCAGGGCAGGGCAGAACTGCCGGCGAGACCGGTAGCAAAAGGAGCAGCCGCCGCCGCCGCCGCCGCCGGCTTCTTGGCTGGCTGGGGCGGGAGCTGCAGAGTTGGTGCCAGCAGCAGCAGCTGTTGAATGGCAGGCGCGAACTTTGCAGAGTGTCGCGGCGAGGAGTCCTTGGCACCGGGCAGGCACCGATTCGAGTCGGCGGGGGTTGGGGGTCGGCTACGGCGGGCGTCCCCTCTTACCTGGCGCCAGCAACAATCCCCAGAAAGTTGTCGCCACGGCGAGGAGCCACATCCTCTTGGAGCCGTCGGAGGGGCTGGCGGCGGCGGTAGGAGACGCTGGCCAAGGCACGGCACCTCTTAGCAGCAGCAGCAGCAGCAGCAGGCGGGCGACGCCGGGAGAGCCGCGCACCTCTGCCTCGTCGGACTGGTGCGACTGCTGCAGCCGCTGCGGAGAGGAGCTCCGGGGGCAGCAGGCGACGCCTCAGCCCGCATCGCCCGCCCGAGCCCCGGCTCCCTCTCGTCCTCTCTGCGAGAGCTCCCTCCAGCCTCGCCGGAGTTGAGAGAGTGAAACTACAGCGGAAGACGCCTAGCCAAGAAGAGGAGAGGGAGAGGAGGGCGGGGAGAGAGAGAGAGAGACCCACCGAATAACCCCCCCCCCGCCTTCCCGGGGTCACGTGGTGCCCCCTCCCCCCTTTCCTGCAGGGGGGAAGGAGGGAGAAAGTTTATGGAGACAGGCAGAATCCTTCAGCTTGGAGAGGCGAAGGGGGTGGAGCCCCTCCCACCCTCCAAACACCTGCACGCGCCGCAGCTGCGACGGGGGAGGAGGCCGGCGGTCAGCCACTCAGTTCCCACCTGCGGGGCTAACGCGGAAGCTCCTCCGACGCAGCCGCGTCCCCAGTTGGATTGATATGGAAAGATCGGCACTCTCATCTAACACCCAGCTGTACAATAGCCCCTTCGTGGAGCAACTTTAAACAGCTGCTTACTCTTTTGCTCAGGCTTCTCTCTCTCCCTCCCTCCCTCTGCCTCTCTCCCTCTCTTTCACCCCCCACCAGGGTCTTCTCTCCCTCTGTCACTCACGCTCACTTTCACGCTGTCTCTCCCCTTTTTATACTCTCGCCAGATTCCTCCTCCGCCGCCTTAGGACGGTGTGTGGTTGTGAGTCTCCCTCTCCCCCACTTGAAACAATGATCAGTTTTCCCTAAGCAGCCTTTAAAACGAATGAATGAATAAATAAAACCACACAAACGCTGTGGAGATGCAATAGTCAAAATGACTCATCGAGAGTGGATTAGTTGGCTGCTACAATCAATCAACCACTTTCAAGTAATTTTGCAATTAGTGGCTAATAGGTGGGTTTCCTCCGCTCTGATTGCCGCCACCTCCCCGCCCCTCCGCGCTTTTATGGGCGCGATTGTGGTTGTGCGAACACATTAACTGGCCGTGGACGACGTGAACTGGAACCAAGGCCGGGGGGGGGGGTTCGCGCTCTGAGAGCCGACGAGGCAGGGGAGCCATTCACTTACCCGCCCGCTGTAGGAGGGCCGCGGCCTGTCCCACGCCGATAGCGCCTTCCACCGGTGTGGTGTCTGTATTGGCTCGTCTCGTCTCCAGTGCGCCCAGGGTGGGCGACGTTGCTCCCATCCTATACTATATACGTTGCGCTTTTGCCGCCTGTTGTAACTGCCTGAGGCACTTGGAAAAGAGAGGAAGCCTCTCTCGGGCGCAGGAAAAAGGCCGCCCTTTTCATACAGAGACAGCCGCGAGGGACAACAAACGGAGCCGTGCAAAGAAAAGAGCTCGTTCTGGTCTGGCCTGGGCTTTTCCCAGGGCGATGCCTTCTGCTCCTAAATAATCGGCACATATCAAGCAGTGGCGGCTTCAGTGCCCTGTCCCCAATAGTTTCAACCTGGTGCAGGGACCGCAGGGCCGGCTCATGTTGTGGAGCGGGTGGAGAACAGCTTGAGGAACAGGCTGAGGTTGCTGGATGTGTTAGGGGGGTGTCTAAGGGCAGTAGGCGAATACCTCCGATGTCATGATCGCACAGGTCACAGTATAGGCGTGCACACCGGCACACACTCATCTCCTCCATTGGAGAGGGATGTGCTTGGTGTTTATGTTCTCCTGTCTTTCATGTGGCGCTTTGGCAGCATTTGAGGCGGCAGCTTGCTGAACTGACTTGCAGAGAAGAAGGTGAAGGGCGCTCTCGCGGGAGGCCGAGCGGATGCGCCAAGTCGTCTCCCGGCCAAAAGTATTTCTGTACTTTCGAGAGAGAACATACCCGACACCCTTGAGGACTAGAAACGGACTTTTAAGAAAACGAAAGAGGGATGAGTTGTAAAATGCCCCCATTCTGTGCCAGATTGCTAAATTCGCGCGTGCATCCTTAAGGTGCTCCCCCCGCACAAAGAGGGTAGCCTGAGCAGTTGCTGAAGGCTACGTTATGCGTTTACTTGCATGGTGGCTGTCAAGTTTTGAACCAGGAAGTCAGTGTTCAAATCTTGTGTCTGCTCTGAATTTATGCTAAGTTTAACCCAAGCAGTTTCTCCTCATGCAACACGGGGGATAACAATTACTTGCCATATAGGATTATTGTAAGGGTCGCAAAGCGTGAAGCGCTTTGAATACTTGAGAGCGATACGCAAACATTTAATACGATTAGTTTGCACAAGTCAGAGAAAAGCATCTGTTGCTGCTTTTTATTCCCTGGATACGTGTTCCTGAAGCAGAGATGGGGAACTTCTGGTTCTCCAGATACGGGTGAAGCACAACTGCCACAATTCCTGGCTACTGACCATGCGGACTGGGGCTCATGGGACTAGGAGTCCAAACACATCGGGTTGCCCATCCCTGTTCTGAACTCTGTCTAGTAACAGTGGGTGAATCAACAGGGTGCGTGGGTTAACGTTTTGCGCGCCTCCCGCATGCATTCAGAAGCATGCGTGGGCAGCCTCTTTTCTCGGGCACTTAAAAAAAAAATATGTATGACGACTGTACACTAAGTGTCCACCAAACAACTCACGCTATTCCGAGGCAACGGGGAGGAAGTGACGCTGTGCCGTAGTGAGGAGGCGCCAATGCGCTCTGACCAAACAACCAAATAGGCGAGCTTAAACGAGGGAAGGCTTTGCGCAAGCGTGTGCGCGTGTAGTAGGATTAGGTGGTCAAAAGGGCGCGCGCTCAGGCACGCACGGCCGCGCTCGAGCCGCCGCCGCCGCCCCCCTCGCTCGCTCATCTTTTTGGCGGGAAAAACGAAGGACGAGGCGCGAGGAAGGCAGCGCTGCCTCCCGCGCGAAGAGGGTCTTACGGAACGGAGAACGCACGCCCTTCAGCGTTTTCAGCCAAGTGCTGCTGAGCACAGGGAAAGCGCTTCGTTCTGTGAGAAAACAACGTGCCGAGCGGCCCTTCGGAGCGCGCCGCCTACTACCTGCCTGCCTGCCGCTCTCGCGCGCTGCTGTGCTCCAAAGGCGCGAAACCTCACCCGCTCCCACCGCCACGGCTCGGAGCGTTTGTGCGTGTGTGTGCGCGCGCGCTTGACTCGCTGAAAAGCGCCTTCTACAGCCCGCGCAGCCTCTTCCAACCTGAGAAAAATGAGCCAAACAGGCAGCAAATGGGAAAGGGCGACCGGCAGGCAGCTTATCCTTCACAGAAGTTTAAGCTTGATAACATTATGGCGGCGCCTGAAATAAAAACAGCCTTCGCCAACCCGGTGCCCTCCGGATGTTTTGGACTACAACGCTGACTGGTGCAGTCGGGAGTTGTAATCCAATACAACTGGAGGGGGCGCCAGGTTGGCGAAAGAAGAGTTAAAGCATCTCCCATGCCTTACCTTAGTGTTGCAGAGGGGGCGGCAGTCGGGGATCGCTTCTCGCCTTCTAGGATTCACCCAAAAAAATTTAAAAAATTGAAGTGAGGTCCTGGGCGTCGTTTCTTGGCAATTGGGGACTATTCAGGGAAATTCTATACACGTCCAACAAGAAGCGAGCTTGATGGAGCTCAGTGGGACTCACTCTGACTGGTAACCGAAGCTTAGGCTTCACCATGCTTCATGCCAGTGACACAAAGGGCGTAAAAAATAAAATAAAAATAACGCACGTGTCTTATAAACAGGCAGCCTTCTTTTTATCAGGGCTCAGACCACTGTCCCATTTATCTCCATGCCTGCAGTTCTGTGGGGGCTTCACTTTGTTGCTGGAGCAGTTTATCTCCCCTAAGATTATGTGTCTAAAGCTGTTCCATTACCACTTGCACCCGCCTCTGATGGCTTTTTCCAGCCTCATCTCTCGGAGACCTTTCTTTGCTTTTCATCATTCACCCAATCTTTTCTCAGAGAGAGAGGGAGAATGAGAGCTAGAGAGAAATCGCTAGAGAGGTTTGAATTAAGCTTAAATTACTTCTTAGTTGCCATGTAGAAAATTCATTTGACTGATTTTGCATCCTATCTGCACATACATTAGCAGAGAAGCATACCAGGCAAGCTTGGTTTGAGAAGGGAAATGGCTGGAGAATCATTAGTATACAGCTGTGTATTTTGTTGCAGTTGGTCCTCTTGTCTATAAATATTGCTTCTTTATATTTACATATAAAGGCAGTTTTAACTATCAATTTCCAGGTAGATTTTAAATGCCTGCTTCAAATCAACCCTTACCACTGTTAGAACATCTGTTGATGTGTATGTAATATCATTGTTTGGATAACCATATATGATATGACTTTTATTCAGAAATAAACTTCAAAGGAAATTTCATAAAAATCAGAAACAACCAAACTCTACCCCAACATTATTTAAAACAACATGAAATGTAACATTGCACGAAAGTATTAACCAAGTAACACTGATAGTACAACATAGTGGGTGGAAATCAACAGGCTTATGCTACAAACATAGTAAACGGGTTAGGAAGTATTGTAAATATAGCTAGCTTACAGGCTGCTGTACAAAAGTTGTTATAAATATTCCACATCTAAAAAAAATACGCTCCACCTTTGAAATAGACTTCTCCCTTACATATAAAGAGTCTTTGTAGGAAACCCCCACCCCCCATAATTTGTTTGCTGGCACCAATCTTTTTCTTGATTAAAAAAATTTAAATTGTTGAATACAAATCTAAATCAATTGCATTATAGTCCATGATTTCCGAATTAACAGAATTAATATGAAATCATATCAAAGTTAAATCAACACAACATGTATTCATGGTATAAGGCTACAGATTATAGGGAAGGAGGGTATCTCTTGGATGATTTCACCAAATGGCATTAAGAGAAATATGCAAGTTCATAGAGAATCTTTTCAAAATTGCACAAATATATGCATTTTTAAAAAACGTATGTTGTACAATGTGGTTCAAGGTGATTCATTATAGACCATTTGGCAAGTTCAATTTTGCGATAAAGCAGTGTTTCTACATACAGTTTTAAGACTAGAACGTTCATAAATCTTTATTTTACAAAAAAAAATACTAACTTTGTTAATATTAACATCAGTGTTTAAAGTTAGTAGCCTGCTATTTCAGGAGCATGGCACCAATTAGTATTTATTGCTGTCATGTTTTTCTACAAATATAATTTTATTTCTCTTCCCCAGAACATTTTTTACAACTTCTGTACAATAATTCATAAAAGTGCAAAATTAAGACTATTTCTTTTTAGTAACAACTGTGTTGTACTGTTAAACTTTCAGTCTTTTTGTTATAATGCAGATTTTTCTTCGTTATTGCTCTATATGAATATATCTGGATATATCCTATCATGAGTCTTAGCAACTTACTTTGAATATTTTCAACAGCGCTTATTTATTTATAGTTCTTCTGTTCATTAAGTGCTCCACTCAGTGGCCACCCATGTCGAGTGTCCTCTTTATACATCATTTGAGCCTTGGCTTGCACAGGATGAGAAGCTATCATATAAAGAATCACTCAAGGACTCCAAGTGGTCTATATCATGCCTATCAGAACTATTTAGAGAAACTTCTTCATTCTTCCCATTTTCTTCTCCTTGCCCTTCAACCTTGCTCTCCTTTTCCAATAAAATGCTTCTGCTGCTGTTAAATTTATTGAGAGACTCCAGGGAAATTTTAGATAACCCCTTTTCAGAATCTTCCTTTGCTTCTTCAGGTTGCTTCAATTTCTGTAACAATTTAAGAGGAGAGGAAGTCAGAATTAGAAACATACTCTTCTCCAAAAACAAAAATAGTTATCAAAATTGTAAATAGTCAATTACTGCCTGTCCAAAGTTCACAGCAGAAAAGAAATAGATAGTTAAATGCTTTGGGGCTTAATCCTCCATAATAATTAAATCCAAGAATAAAGTTCATTTTGGGATAAATCATAGCTTTAATGATTCTGCTGAGACAAATAGGACTCAATTTGCAAAACAGTTAAGTGCCATTTACATTTTAAGCAGCTGATTTTGGAATCTGTATGTGTAAAATATCTCCAGCATCTCCAGAGTAATTTACATTTCCCATCCTTTTTCAGGAATCATTATTTAAGGACAACTTGCTATTTGTCAAAGTAGCTGGCGCTATTATTTCATTTGGACTCCAGTGAGTGCACTCCTATTCTGAGACCCAGTAACAGTGCAAATATTAGGTGAAAGCAGAAGACAAGACAGGCATGGTTAAGTTCTATCAAAATCACTGGAACTTTTGTATACAGACAAATGTTCATGTCTCACTTATTTCAATAAATCCAAACTTGTCAGGGTCACAAAAGAAAGAATAGTGAAATCAAAGGTGTCCCCCCCATCATTTCCTAGGCCCTTCCTGCCTCCTCCATCCAACACTCTATCAGCTTCAAGGCAGGTGTAGTTGTCTCCTTGGCTTGGGGGCATGTTGGTGAACTCCAAAAGCCCCTAAACTGCCCAGGTATACCCACTTTCTACCTCTATCAGACATCAGTGAGGCAAGAACCAGGAGCATTTCTGTAGCAGCAGGTGGGGGCCCTACAACACTGGGTCTCCCTCTCCATCCTTGGAGGATACTGTCCAAAACACCCAATGGCCACTGGAGTGCCTTCCCAGGGACTACAAGACTGCAGGTAATGTCAGCAGTGTATACATGTACCTGATCTCACTGGAACATGTTTTTGTTGTCAGATTTTGTTGTCAGTAGTGTAAATCAGATATAAAAACTATGCATTACAGTGGTACCTTGGGTTAAGTACTTAATTCGTTCCGGAGGTCCGTTCTTAACCTGAAACTGTTCTTAACCTGAAGCACCACTTTAGCTTCTCATCTTGAAGCAAAGTTCTTAACCTGAGGTACTATTTCTGGGTTAGCAGAGTCTGTAACCTGAAGCGTATGTAACCTGAAGCGTATGTAACCCGAGGTACCACTGTACTTTGAGAGAGAAATGCTGGAGTACAAAATATTTAAATGTGTATGGAAGCAACTTCTGCTATCCAACTAATCTATAGATGAATATACCACCTGTTTTAACAGGCTGAGTATTTGGAACTTTAGTAAGGAACCTGGAATCTGAGGGAAAGTATCCCAATGTCTATTGGATATATATTTACTAAAATAAATCTGTATAATGCAGACATTAATTAAATTTACTAGGAAAGAACTTCACATTTTGCATGTGTATTGATTTTCATGAACTAAAAAACCTTTCCAACAGAAATGAAAGCAACAGGAGAGGAAATTACACTGAGCTGGTCCAATCCCCTCAGGCCAGAATCAATCAGATATTGGCTATGTCTACTTGGAGAAGTGTTGTAATCTGACAAAACTACATAAAATGAAGCACTGGACAATGTGTCAGCATATTATTATTATTTTTTAAAAAAACACACAACTGGATTGTACAATACCAATTTTATCTCTGCTTGAAGAACACTTTTAATCAGCTGTTTTAGGGAGAGGTTCAATATAAAAATGACCTGGTTTTCACACACAGCTGGTGTTTTTTTAAAAAAACAAAAAAACAATCTCTTCTCAATAATATCATTAAAGAAATACATGAAAATACTGAATGCATTAGGGGCTTTACAAATATCTAAGGTTTTGCAGTATCCATTGTTAAATGAGGTGTGCTAAAGTCACAATCATTCTTCATTTTCAGTATTAGTTCCAAGCAGAAATAAATGGATCAATAAATTATTGGCAGTCCAAGAAAAAAATTTTTTTACTTTATGTCTAGTTAGCAAGTGAAGTGGCTGATTTAGTGGTCATTCAGAAATATCAAGAATACAATACAGACTACCAAAGGAAAAAAAGATATTGCAACGTAAGAGCAACATAAGATGAGGATGTTTGACTCTGAAGAACTTAGGGTTCTGTTTAGGTCCATGTTATGTGTGCCCATTTTTGCAAAAAAAAAAAATTAAGCCACAATGCTAATTGTTACAGTTGAAGCCCAACCCATAACCAGCTAGGCCTGGTTAATTTGATTTTTAAAAAATGCTTTAAGCCCAAGTACAAATTTGTGCAAGTCATTTTCAAAAAGCATAAGTAGCCAGGGTGATGGGTCTGTGTTTGCTGCTACTGAATTACACTACCATTTCCACAATCAGACTATAACATCTGCACTATCTTATTCCATTACAAGAATGAGATAAGGCAGCTGAAACGTAAGCCTTATATTTATTGATTCAAACCACCCAGTAATTCATGGAAAAAACCACTAAAGTCACTGGGTCTCCAAGTGGCAGCCATGTCCCAGCAAAGACATATGCTCATGCATGAGCTGAATAAACTGTGTGTAAGGGAGTATGCTCATGTATTCATGAGAAACATGTATTTTTGTGGAAGAAAATGGAGCACTTTTGCATATGTAATGCTTTGGATCATGTCAAATGTAGGATTAGGTATTCTAGTTCTATTAGTATTCTACTGGTCTGAATCCTAAGGGCCCCATGCATGTGTTGAAAGCAGTTCTGCACACTTGCAGGGTATGGGGCTGTCCATCTCCCCTCTGACTGCATCCCTCCTCCCCATGCCATATAAAGCCAGCTACAGACATGGCCTGTCAGGAATGCTAATTTTGGGGTTGGTCAGTGCAGGGATGTAGCTGGAGAGCTGGAAAATACACAGCCCTTTAGAGCCAGAGACAGGGAGGGAGGGAGGGAGGGAGGGGGAGAGAGAGAGAGAGAGAGAGAGAGAGAGAGAGAGAGAGAGAGAAGTTTGATTTTTGCATCTCAGTCATATAGGCCACTGGGTTATTGTCAGCTTGATGCTACAAAACCACTTTCACTGTCAAACAGGAAACACCAAAATTCAGTATCCCCCAAATGGCCTGCAAAGCAGACAAACTACCTGTGGCCCTATTGTGTCCTGCCTTCCACACCTTGTTAGCATGGACAATATACTAACAGGGTATTGGCAATTTTGTGTTGTGCAACCACTAAAGTTGCTCCAAAATCCTTTTTTCTGAAATGGAACTAACGTTCTTGGCACTGCTACAAGAGCCTTTGTTGTACAACTAGGTTTGAGTTTTGGAACTTAAGCATTATCATATGGTCTTGGTTGCAAAATGCTAAACCACGGTGCGGGGGAGATATTCCATAATTTTTCATTCATTTTCAGCTACACAGCTCTGTTTTGAATACATTTAACACAGCCAAGAAAAAGAAAATCTCAAGAAAAATATTGTAATTATTAATAATTCATACAAGGCTGTTTAGTGGTACAGAAATCTGTGTTGCAGTCCTTTTTCTCATGAAGATCATTGTGTGGTATGTCACTATGAATCCCATGCTACAGGATATGGGGAAAAGGTTTCTCAAGGCCACCTAAATTACACCACTGCTGAGTTTTGAATGGAATCCAGGCTTCCCAAATTAGCATGTAACACTTCAGTTACATGGTATCCTTCTATACCATCTGGCTGGATTAGGTCTTGGAGCCAAGGTATTATAGTGGCTGTAGTCCTTTCTGAAGTGACACATCCAAAAAGTGGTGCTGAGGGGCTCATGAGCCATACTGCAGCCATGAATCTCTGGATTCCCTAAACTGTTTGACACCTGCAAACATCTCAGGTGTCACCACTATGTGGGTGTTAATACAACACCATTATTTTCCATCTGTTCATCCTAGAGAAACTGTTGAAACCCTGAATGGGTATCTGGAGGGAAGTTTTGGGATGGATGACCTCAAGCAAGCTGGAACTAAATTCAGATAAAATGAATTATCTGTGTGAGAAAATATGCAGATCTGGATGGAGGTATCCAGCTGGTTCTGGATAAGGTTGCATTCTCCCAAAAGACAAAATTCTCATTTTTGGAGGTTCTAATGGACTTGGCACTGTCACATGATGCCCAGGTGGCTTCAATGGCTAGAAATGCTTTTTAGCAGTTTAGACTGATTTGCCAACTGCAATCCTATCTAGAGAAAGCAGACCTTGTCACAGTTGTGCAAGCCTTCAGAACATACTATTGTAATGCACTCTATATGACACAAATGGCTGAATTGTTTGTGTGGGCCTGGTGATCAGAGCAACTGACATATATTTTATATCAGGTGCACCAGTTACCAGTTTGCTTCAGGACAAAATTTAAAGTGCTGCTGGCTACTTTTAAAGCCTTAGATGGGTTGGGATCAAATTATATGAAGGACTACCTGCACTTGTACAAACCAGGCCCTAAGATTGGTTTTTGGTGTTCTTCTCAATAAATATTAGGTTAGCAGGAACTAGAGACTGTCTTTTCAGTAGGGACCCCATATTTATGACACTCCTATCCATATGTACATGGTTCTTACAGTTTTCAACCAGCCCTGAAAACTAACAGTGAAAAACATCTTCTGTGCTTAAGATGCAATATACAGTGGTGCCTCGCAAGACGAAAAGAATCCGTTCCGCGATTCTCTTCGTCTAGCGGTTTTTTCGTCTTGCGAAGCAAGCCCATTGATGGCTTAGCGGATTAGCGCTATTAGCGGCTTAGCAGCTTTTAGCGGCTTATCGGCTTAGCGTATCAGCTGATAAGCGGCTTAGCGGCTTAGAAAAAGGGGGGGGGGAGGAAAAAAAGTCGGAAAAACTCGCAAGACATTTTGTCTTGCGAAGCAAGTCCATAGGGAAATTCGTTTTGCGAAGCGCCTCCAAAACGGAAAACCCTTTCATCTAGCGGGTTTTCGTCTAGCGGGTTTTCCGTCTTGCGAGGCATTCGTCTTGCGGGGCACCACTGTAGTACTTTGTTGTATATGCCCAACCCCATAGAAGCAGGGGTCTTCATCTCAAAGAACTTGACACAAGGCAGTGCTATATTTAATACTTTACATATATAGAGATACATGGAAGATTTTCCAAAACAGTAGGAACTGCTTGAGTGGGATGCCAGATTCCTTCTATCAGAATTTAAGAAGATAGCTGTAAAAGGAGCTAAGGGTTTCACCTCTAACCTTGTGGGTAGAACTGATAGACTGATCTAGACAAAGATAAACTTATGCTGATCGGACAAAAGAAATTGCAGCTTCCTTCTATTTATCACTTTCAGTGGTAGTATTACAGTTTAGTTAGTAATTTAATATGATGACATCAATTAATAAAATATACTAGATAAAGGTGGGGGAAAACATTAAGGTCAAATTCTATGATCAAGGAGCCAAATTAAACCAAAATGTCGAGCAATAAACAGTATTCAGTAGTGAAACTAGGCAAGGGATTTAAAATTTAATCCAAAGTCTACCAAAGTCAACAGGAGTCTTCCTGCTAACTGTAATGCGTTTTGGATTAGGTCATATTGTCATCAAAACTGGGTCTAGCTTTTAAAGGTAATAGCTGTCTGGCTGTTATCATAAACACTGGAGGACAGCTTTGGTGGTGAAATGAGTTCTTTTTGTACTTGTACTTGACAATACAATAAATAAATTTAATCTCTGTGCTTTAGCACCAAGATTAGTGATCTGAGGGGCACTTGACATACTGCATTGATAGTTGTACACCTAAAGGCTTTTAAGTGTGAAGAGGATAAACGTGTATCATGAAGGTACAATAGTCAAAGAACTGTGGTTGCAGTTTGAATAAACATGTGGTGGCAAACTCAGGCTGCATTCACACGTGGAGTTTGTTGCATTAGCCACCACATGGAAACATCAGGAAAATGGAATAAACTGTCAGGTGAATGCTGTCCAAATCCAACATAGCAGCATGTGAATGTTATATTGCAGCAGGTGTGGGAAAACGTTGGTCTTCCATATGTTGCTCGACTACAACTCCCATCATCCACTGCCCATGCTTGCTGGGGCTGATGGAATAATAATAATAATAATAATAATAATAATAATAATAATAATAACAATAATAATTTATTATTTGTACCCCGCCCATCTGGCTGGGTTTCCCCGCCACTCTGGGCGGCTTCCACAGAAACCAAAAATACACTAAAATATCACACATTAAAAACTTCCCTGAACAGGGCTGCCTTAAGATGTCTTCTGAATGTTGGGTAGTTGTTTATCGCTTTGACATCTGATGGGAGGGCGTTCCACAGGGCGGGCGCCACTACCGAGAAGGCCCTCTGCCTGGTTCCCTGTAGCTTTGCTTCTCGCAATGAGGGAACCGCCAGAAGGCACTCGGCGCTGGAAGTTTCAGAAACATCTGGAAGGTTAGAGGAAGGATTTCTGCTTGTGCACTGGAATCCTTCCAGGTGCCCTCTAAAACTGTTTATCCTCTGGAGCAGATTTGGGAGGGGCGCAGTGTACACACATGGAGTAGCAGAGAGGGGAAGTCCATGTGCGTAAGCAGAAATATATTCACTACCATGATCTCCAGATGTTGCTGGACTCCAGGTGCCATCCGTTCCAGCGAGGATGATCAGTGGTCAGGAACAATGGAAGATACAGCCCAACAACACCTGGGAAGTTAGCCATCCATGGCACAATAACAGTAACAATTAATTATTTATAGACCACCCATCTGACTGGGTTGCCCCAGCTACTCTGGGCAGCTTCCAACAATTATGAAACCACCATGTGTGAAAGGTTCTTTAACTGATCATCAACGGTGGAAGAGAATCTGGTTTTTCTTTTGTTTAATTAACAGTATTTTATTATACTACAGTAAGGTAATGGCTGTGCTGGAATGGAAGATGTTTGGTAGTGTGCTATTGCTCTTTGAACAAATACTAATGTAAACTATTAAAAATAAGCCTTTTTTAATTTTTGGATTTTATTTATTTTTACTGAAGAGAAAAATTTCAATTACCATTTAAAGTCAGGCTATGAAAAAATGCTCAGGATGAGTTTGGTAGACCAATGAATATGAAGACACTCACCTCTCCCCCCACCCTCAGCATGGCCCTTAGTTTAATCTTCAAAACTTTATTTGCAGAATAGATTAACACCTGCATCCTGCTGTCTCTGGGATAAGAAGTTATGTAATATAATACTTAATGCACATGGGCAAATCATTACAAAAGTGTGTGCAATTAATTGTAAGCCTAAAAATAAACTCAATTATATCTTAGCTTCCTTCTGAAATAAATGTGTCTGAACAAAACTTATGAAAATGAACTGTTCTTCTCTCATGTTAATGGAATAAGGTAAGGATTGCCAAATGGATGGCAAGAAACCATCACATCTGCTCAATTCGGTCCTTATTTTGATTACTTTCTATTCCAACTTTTTATCAGGTTTGGGTTTTTTTGTTATCAGTTAGCAAAATGACCAAGATGTAGTGTGGCTGATATAAATTTGGCTATTACTACCATGATTATTTTTAAATATTATTATTATTATTATTATTATTATTATTATTATTATTATTATTATTATTATCTTTTATACTTTAGGAACATGTAAATCTTTCCACTAATACCAAAGTTATATACAGGTTTGGGACTACCCTAAATAAAAAATGCAGAGATGCTTCCAAAGATTTTAAAGAACAGCTTTGGCATAACATGTAAAAGAAAGAAAACAAAGGTACTGACATTATAAGCATCCAGTTACACAATGGAGAGATAGATGGTGCAGATTTACCCACCACTACAGTGCTTCTAAATCCACTACTGATTTCAGCCACTAGGAAGCTCAAAACCTCTGCTCATGTTTAAATCATTATTCTACTAATGCACTTTTAGTGTGAATCAGTACCTTTTCTTGCTGATAAGGGCCATTCTGCAGGATATCAGATATATATTGTATCCTGGGGAATTGGATGGCTCAGGGATTTGGTAATAGTATATGAAGCCTTTAACCTCTAGGTCACTGGTTCAGATAAAATCTGGCCTACACAAGTGACTGAAAATCATTGCTATCAGAAGCTTGCCTGATGAACCCTGACTAACTCCTCCAGATACTTAGTTTACCTGCCAAGTATTCACATCATCATCACAAAGGAAAGGGGAGAACAAGCAAAAAAACCACAAGAGAACAAAGTACTACCACTACTTCTTAGCTGATTTTTGATGCGATTTCCTGATGATTCACAATTATGTTTGCACATATATACATGTCTGCACACACACACACACACATGCTGCTTCATTAAAGATTTAATTAAACCATGCTGCATCATTAAAGATTTAATTAAAACTTAATCACCAAAGTAATGATTACATATCGTTTTGGGTATACTGGATTCCAGAAACAAACAAAAAGGCTTAACATGCTACATGTTGTAAGAACAAATAAATAATAAAATGCAGCACACACCTGTCAATCCACTATGGCAATTCTTCTACTTCAATGAAGATGTATTTATGTTGACTTGTTATACACTCTCAATTGCTAGGAATTGGGTATATTATGCTGTACTATTAAACAGACACACAAACGGCAAAATCTGTTCCAGATACCTGAGTGAGCTCAGCCTCAAGTTTATGGAGGTGACAGAGATGGGTACATTGGAGAATTGGAGGTGAGCAGATCTCCCATTGTAAATAAGAGTTGTTTTGCTACAAAGCCATGTCCATGTGCCTAAGAGCTATCTGGGTGGGGAAATGGGCAAAGCAGCCCGTGCAGACTGAAGGATCAGGCTCCAAAAATATAAAAATGAAAATGTGAAGAACTACAACAGGTGTCACACCCAATCTAAAGTTTAGACTTGGCCACAAAGAGAAGGCAGCCAATATCAAAAAATCTTTAATGCAACTCAGGCTCAGGAACATTTAAATTTAAGGTTCTTCAATGCTTCCAATAACAACTCAGGTTCAGTTATGGGAGTTCATAACTGAGCCATCCAGCATAGATGTCCTTCTCCATATCCATTGCCATTTGATCCTGCTGTCATGGATTAATTTAGAAGCCATCTGTGATAAGTCTGAAAGACTGTGACAGGCGAGTGGAGAGAAAATTGTCTGTAAGGCATGCCCAGCAACAGAGTGGGAGCAGTAGAAAGGGTGCAGGGAAGGAAGATAGGTATGGTGTGTATTTTTGTGTTTTTATATTGTAAGCCGCCAAATTGCTATGAGAATTAAATATAGATCAACAAAATCAATACTTAATTGCATAACTCAAGGTCTTTCATTTCACACCTAATCCCTGATCAGAAGTAGCAAGTATGCTGATTAAAAAGTAAAATAAAAATGTTGCTATGAAGTGGAATAGTTTTCAAGCTTTTTGCATGTTTAAATCTGCAAGTTACTCTGCCTTTGCTTATCCAAGGTCATATTGATCCAATAATCTATACTATTTATCATGTTAAATTTCACATTTAATCAGAGCTAGATGTCTTAGAAATCACTGAAGGTACTTTATATTTATGATATAAAGTAACTAATGGACTATTGAGCAAATTACATAAAAACATCATAGCGCATGCTATTAACATTCTGTGGCTCCCCCTTTTTTTTAATTCAAATTTTCTATTGTTAACAAGTTCCTTGGAAACAGTGGAGTTGAATCATACAATAATACAAATCAGAGTACTTACTCCACTAATGTAACTGGTGATAAATTAGTCAGTCCTTTATGCATAAACTTGAAAGTTTGTGTGTGCCCAAGGAATTTGTTTTATAAAAAGGTTCATTTGGTTTTCAAGCTGGAATCAGCAGTTTTCTATCTGCTGAAAACCAAATATACATCCAAAGGAACAGTATTTTGTGTGTGCCCTTTGGTGCCAAAAATCACATGAATAGAATGAGATACCCATACAGCTTCCTGTGACTGCCATCATTATCGCACATTCCTAGGTATGTCTATTCAGAAAGAAGCCTTATATAGTTAAACTGGGCTTATCCCAGATAAGTGGGCACAGGGTTGGCAGCCTGAGGCTGTGGGTGTTAGGATATTTCCGTTCCACCTTAAAAGGGAGCAGGATGTTTGTGTCACAGCCTGCGTATTTCCTGTTCACAGGATGTTTCTGTTTGTCTATTGCTTTCGTTTCTCTCTCTGTGCCTGAGACATCAATGCAGGCAGTCATGTTTTCTCTTTGTTCTGATCAACGCTGAATAAAGTTGTAAATATGCTCTCCTGAGTGCATCTTTCGCTGTGCGAACTCTGCTGATAAGAACGTGCACCAGCTCTGGAATGTGGAAAGCTATTTCCGAGGCTTTGTGTTGCTAATTGGCTGATACTGTATCTACGGGAGATCGATGGATCGTCTGGCATCGGCGTGGGGGCATAATGGCCTTAGTCTCCCTGGCAGTATCCCAACAGTGTACATACTCCTGTTTACTCTGCATCCTGTGTACTCTCACTGCTGGTTTGGGAAGTGGTGTACATACAACATTAGCCACGATGCATATCTAGCCTGTCATTTCTAATGAAATGCTGCATTTTAATGTGTTTTCCCCCTAACCAGCTGCTATCCAAATTGGGGAAAAGTACAACCTTGTTGTATTTTAACCTGGTAACACAGCCTTAGCTGATCTTCAGTGCACTGCTTCCAGATTTTTATTTCTTCTTTCATATGAAAGCTATTACTTTACAAAGGAGGGGAAGAGAAACATCCCTACAATTTCTTTTTCCTGCATCTTATTATGCCCTCTCCTTTCCACTATCAGAGTCACTTTCTGCGTTGCCACCACAAACCCTGTCAAAATTAGCATTTTGTTAATTTTATTGGATGGTTCCTTTTTGCCAGAGCTAAAATGGGTTCTTCTCAAGTCCAGAAGTCAGAGGCTTTCCAAAAATTAGGAAGGGTGGATATAGCTGGGCATGCAGTCAGTGACAGGGCTGTTGCAGGCCGTACCCCAACATATGCATTTCCAACCTGTGCAAATTCATTTATAAGTTGGAACAGAGCTTACATAAAACTGGAAATGTCTCTCTCCCTAAAATGGGGTCAAATGGTCAAACAATGCAAGGAATAGCATGTGTGTATCTGTGTCACAGTGCTATTTAGAGCACAAACGAATACAGAATGCCCTAAAATGAATATAATCGCATCACTGATATGGATGTGGACCAGTCCCAACCACCAGCAGCTGCTAATGAATAAACATGACCAGCAGTGCCCTTCTGCCATTTACATAGTCCAAACAGGTCAGTCTGCACAAGAGGGCAAATGGATACAACTTAGATGGCGGGGGTTTTTTTTGGTTTTTTTTTAAAGGAGAGCGCTCAAAGCACTGAGGGAGCATTTTGACCTCTAGAACATCCAGAAACAGGCTTTAAGCTCACTGCGGCTCTAACAAATAAGTTTCAAAGGGAGATTCAACTGTGAAGCTCTCTCACTGAACTTCATTAGCAAATTTGACATGGTGGGATTTGGTTTGAGTTGATCCTAGATATTCCTAGCTTACCACGGAAGTAAAGAGTGTGGCTATATGTTATGTGCAGTTCTTTTTATTATTAAAAAAAACCCCAGCTGCTGAAGCATCAGTTAGAAGTGGAAAACCAATGCAGGGGAGAGGAGCTTATTAAATATTTCTGCTCTGGCTGTTTTTCTGTTGCAAAACATCCTTCTCAGCTGCTTTTACCTCCCACTAGGTAACAGATGGTAGCTAACAAATGCAGAAGGGCACTCTTGGCTATACCTGTTCATCATCCGAAGTTTCTATTTGGGAATGGATCATATCCATGTTGCAGATTTGAACTAGTAATTCTGTATTCACCTGTCTCTGCCTAGATGCCATTCATTTCCTCCTTTCTTTTCACTTGGTAACAAAAACTTTCCTCTTCTCTTTATAGTCATATTACAGTATATACCTGCCTACTTTGGTGTATCTGATAAGTGATCTCTGGACCATGAAGCTTTTGTGCCACAGCTTTTTAGTCGTTAAGGAGCTACAAAACGTTGTTGTGCTGCAATAAACTAACATGGTCAACACTTCCAGTAATAAAAATATTTATACAGTATAGCGCTTCAGCAATTAGCTGTTGAACAGTAATTATACTGGGTATCCAAGATTGCGGCTCTGCTGTTGCATTGTACCTGCATCATCATCATTATTATTTATCATCATTATACTTATACACTGCCCTATACCCGGAGGTCTCAGGGCGGTTCACAACATATAAACATATAAAATCAAACCAAAAGCAGTAACCCAATAAACCTGCATGCAACAGAACTTCTCCTTCCTCTCCTGTCCCCAGCCCCAACCCCCTCTCTGGACATTTGGGAGACTGTTTGGAGCACATTTTGAGAACTCATGGAAGGAGAGGAAAGAAAAGTTCCATTGTACCAGAGGAAGCAAGTGCATGGAACTTTGGTTACAACCCACCAAAAGGAATAAACCTTGGCTTACACTCTTTAGAATATGCATGTATGTAAATGTACAAATTCAACATTATTTTTAGGGAGGGAAATAATTTTAAATCTAAACATTCCATTCCAGGTGGAAGAAGTGTGCATGAACCAGAACCACGTGCCAATAAATACCGGGACATGGAAGAACAGTGAGGAAATGACAGAAAAGTTAAAGGTATCTTGAGTGCAAGTCTGGACACAATCAAGAGTCGTCCCCCCACCCGCCCAGAACAGATTCTGAGAGAAAGCAAGGGAAGAGAGGAAGGTGAAATTGAGTTTACAGACAAGTTTGGATGGAATCCTTTGCCAGTTTATACTTTCCTCCTAATTCTTCAGAAGTTTTTTTCTAGTGAAAACTTCCATAGGTAAAGGTAAAGGTACCCCTGCCCGTACGGGCCAGTCTTGACAGACTCTGGGGTTGTGCGCCCATCTCACTTAAGAGGCCAGGGGCCAGCGCTGTCCGGAGACACTTCCGGGTCACGTGGCCAGCGTGACATCGCTGCTCTGGCGAGCCAGAGCCGCACACGGAAACGCCGTTTACCTTCCCGCTGGTAAGCGGTCCCTATTTATCTACTTGCACCCGGAGGTGCTTTCGAACTGCTAGGTTGGCAGGCGCTGGGACCGAGCAGCGGGAGCGCACCCCGCCGCAGGGATTCGAACCGCCGACCTTTCGATCGGCAAGCCCTAGGCGCTGAGGCTTTAACCCACAGCGCCACCTGCGTCCCTTGAAAACTTCCATACTGGCCCCCAAATTTCACTTTAGGCATAATTTGATGCCAACTCTCAAAAATAGTTTTTCAACAGAGTGGAGTAGAGTCCCCAGATCTCATTTAGCCAAATGAAAGAAAGTGTATGTGGATAAGTAAAGCTCCACAGTGAAAATAGTTGTAAAATCACCTCCTGGAAACTACAAAGGTGAATGCTGTAACTGCATGACCTCTGTTATATTACAGCTAAGCTAAAAATGTAACGTTTGAACCTTTCCCCCCTTTAAAGCGTAACCTTAAATAATAAGTAAAGCCTTTCTCTCCCTCATATATTGTGAGAAGCTTTCATCTATTTTCTAGACTGGCAGTAAAATAATTTTTTGAAATAATGAATCATTTTTCTCTTTCCTGCTTGAACAGAAATCCCATGATTATTTTGCTGAAGCAGACAATGACCTTCTCAAAGGAACCCCATCACATTCTCAGGATAAATAATGAGAGGCCCTCTCTTTTCTGCCTCATGGAAAAATTGCATTGATATTAAGTGCTTGTGAAATTATCGATCTGTTCATCATTTTTATAAGAAAACAACATACACTTAGCAGAAAGTAATCTACATAGGCATTACGCTTAACCAAAGTATGAGAGGAGAACAACTTTCCTTATTTGAGATTTTAGTTACAGAAAGGATTTGGGAAGCAGATATATCAAAAGGATATTTTTTTTTGTAAGTAAGTAAATTTTATGGGAGGAAAGAACAATTCATTAGCATGAGCTGTGTGAATGGATCCCACCTGTTGGCCTGAACAAAATGGTTATTGATGAGCAAATAGCTAGCTGTGAAAGGGAGAACCAAAATTGTCCATGCTTTGTATCTCTGAATAACACAAAAGGAAGAAAGTATTGAATGAACAAGCCTCACATATTTAAATACAAAATTGCTATAATAGGGTCAGACAACTGATAACGTTTTGGGGGGAGGGGGGAAGCTCACCTAAGGTAACTTTCTGGTAAGCAAATATTTTATTTGTTTTATTGGGTTGTTGTTTTTATTTTGATTATGTATTTTGTGGTTTTATATTTTGATTTTATTCTGTGAACCGCCCTGAGACCTCCAGGTATAGGGCAGTATATATATTCAGTAAATAATAATAATAAATAACATGATCAGAACTATGTTTAATCCACATTTAAGATTCACCATAACAAAAATATAAGTTTTTACAACTAATACAAAATTAAGCTTTACATTCTTTTGTGTGGAATACTGCACCACAATTAGGCTGCTAAAACTATTGGCTTTGATAGGATATAAGAAAATAGCACTGTAGCAAGCAATTGGCTTCCAGGAAGAAGGTGCGGGGGAGAGTTAAGGAATCTGTGGGACAGAGGGGCTACACAGTTACCTGAAAGTAAGACCCACTAAACACAGTGGGATTGCGTCTAAGTAAACATGAACCTAACTGAGCTGTTAAAAGTGCTTAGTCCTTGCTGGATAGTGTCCTATGTTACAGTGTTTGAAAAACAGCCCTTGTGGCTAGTAGCCCTATCATCCATGAATTCATCTGATTTCCTTTTAAAGGGAATGGTCGGTGGCTATCGCTATACCAGGTGGTCCCAAATCCACGTTTTAACTATTGTTGTAAGCCACCTCAATCTCCAGGAGGCATGGGATTCCAGGGGTTCCAGGCGCTTACTCAGGGTTCGTGTTTCCCCTGGCATGCGGGACAGCGGAGACTGTGGTGTCTTTATTATATATACAGTTATTTACACATATTCTGTGACTACTATGAAGGAGTTCACAGCATTCACAAACCAAGAGGGTCTTGCTTCTCCCATAGCCACAGCTTTGGATTCTTGCAGGACCCCCCCCCCCGCCTGGCTTCCCAGCCAGCTTCTTTAGGGTTGCCATATGTCCGGAATTTCCCATACATAGCCTGCATTTGGCTGTTGTAAGTAGTGTCTGGGGCAGAACGCCAGCCGTGTTGTTTTTGGTGATTTTCCTTAAAATAGCTCAACTCCAGACACATGGAGTGAGACACTCTACCCATTTGCGATTGCCAGAAACTGGTATTCAGAGGTACATTGCCTCCAACGATGAAGGCAGAAGGTAGTATCATGGATTCTGTTCTTCCTGAGCAAGGCAATTTATTTCATCTACCATAAGGACCCTCCATCCCGCTCCATATACATTTTATTTTTTATGCTAGCAACCATCTCTTCCAGGAAATGAATTAAGATTCTCAACCTATGAATAGGGAAAGTTCATTATTTGACCCAGACTAGGGCAGGTGGAGGAGGGGCAGGTTGGGATGTGGGAAGGGCAGGCAGCAAATGTGGAAACATTCATTTTTCAAGGGACAGTTTTCACAAGTGATCAGCGGCCTGAGCCAGCTGTTGAGAAACTACTATTTCTGTTGTGAAAAACAAGCCACATTTTTTAATGCATGAAAGGAAATGCCTTTCCTAATGCTCAGTTCAAGTACAGCTTGTCTACTGGGAGATGAACATAAGGAAGGAGAGAAGGAATTTCATGTAGAATACCACAAAGCTTATTCTCAAGAGGTGCTTCATCTAAATGGTGGGAAAACATTTACCCACTCTTTCCGTCTATTCCTTCTGTCTATTCCTCCACATATTCCTTCTAAAGTAAATGGAAAAATATTGCATTCCCATCTTCACTACTAAATTACTCCCCAGGCATCAAAATAAGGAGTACATAAACTATTGGTGTGTACTCTACTAGAACTATATCTAACCCTCCATGTAATAGCTCAGTCTTTGGAAACTTTTCCTTTTCCATCAGTTGGCCCCAGGGAACTCTAAATCTGCATTTGAAAGTTAAAGTTTCAACAGTCATTTGGGGAATTGGTACAAGGATTACATTTCAGTAAATCAAAACAAAACAAAATAAAATAAACCCTTCCAGTAGCACCTTAGAGACCAACTAAGTTAGTTATTGGTATGAGCTTTTGTGTGCATGCACACTTCTTCAGCATGCACACGAAAGTTCATACCAATAACTAACATAGTTGGTCTCTATGGCGCTACTGGAAGGATTTTTTTTATTTTTTAATTTTTTTTCATTTTGTTTCGACTACGGCAGACCAACACGGCTAGCTACCTGTAACTATTTCAGGAAATACTACATATACAGAAGCAACAGATTCCCCTCTACCAAGCAGATGCACCTGTGCAAAATGAGGTTCATTTCCAAACACCCTGTGTGCAGAAATAGAACTGGTTTACCCCTGCTCCCATTTTCAAACAGAAAATGCAAATGTAAAATACAGTGGTACCTCGAGTTACAGACGCTTCAGGTTACAGATGCTTCAGGTTACAGACCCCGCTAACCCAGAAATAGTACCTCGGGTCAAGAACTTTGCTTCAGGATGAGAACAGAAATCGTGCAGCGGCGGTGAGGCGCCAGCGGGAGGCCCCATTAGCTAAAGTGGTACCTCAGGTTAAGAACAGTTTCAGATTAAGAACGGACCTCCAGAATGAATTAAGTTCTTAACCCGAGGTACCACTGTCCAATGCGATACCTGCCTTGAGCACTGACATCTCAATGGAAGCTGATATATATGTATGTTCAGGAAGCCACCATGAACCCCACCTATTTTCAAGGGGCAGCAAGTATATTCTTCTTGAAGACTGAGAAAGAAAAGGAAACTTGGCATACAAGATTGGAACACAAACTCTTGAACTATTGCGGCACCAAAAAGGTTAGGAGTCAGAGAAGCCTCTAAAACATTCTACATTACTTACCGGTAGTTAACATACTATAAGAGAGAGTGGTCATATACTCTCAGCCTCTCCTGTATAATTGGAGCCTCCAAGGTGGTAGAAAGTATTTGCAGGAATAAACCAAGAGTTGTAAAAGCTTGTGGACTAAGCAACAGTCACTCCTAGGAATCCAGCCTAAATGATCATGTCTAAGATAGATAACAAGGCAATTCATAGCTGGGAACACAAGCAAGAAGAAGTTGGGAAATTCAGCTGGGGGACTCACACAAAATACGTGGTTGCAGGCAGAAAATATATATGTGATGCAATCACACTGAGGGTGGAGCAAGATACAGTTATGGACCTTGGAGTCTAAAATTTCAGCAGCACCCTGCGCGATGCCAAAATCTGGTGCCCCTTGCCTCTTGCCTTCCCTTCTACATCATAGTTGTAGCGCCCCCTATAGTGTCCCTGAGGCTCCATGCCCAATGTGAATGAACTGGTTGTGTTCCCTTAAATCTGCCTCTGCAAGTAAAGTTACTTGGGTCCAGAGGTCCCACGGAGTACAAGAAAGCAAAACTCTGGTTCTAGCTCCCCCAGTGGAAGATACTTCCTTTCCAGCAGTGCTTGAGAATTTTTGGAGAAGATGGTGCACACTTCTCAATCTTCTACTATTCACAACTATTCATGTGTAATGCAGTGGAACCTCTGGTAACGAATGTAATTCGTTCCGGAGGTCCGTTCTTAAGCTGAAACTGTTCTTATCCTGAGGCGCGCTTTCGCTAATGGGGCCAGCCTTTCCATTTGCATCCTGGAGCAAAGTTCGCAACCAGGAGCAGCTACTTCCAGGTTAGTGGAGCTCGTAACCTGAAGCATTTGTAACCAGAAGCATTCATAACCAGAGGTACCACTGTAAACATATGCTGGCTCCAGGATTCTTGCTCTCTGCTCAGACAAGGAAAGTTTGACAATGAAAAATTCATTATTTTCTTTTTTTACCTTTCATAGTGCTCACAGCAGGAGCTTCATTTAAAGGGGTTAATGTCTTTTACCCACCCTGGCATTAATATGCCAAAGGAGCCTCTGCAGGCTGCCTAGTAGGTCTGCATGGTGGCTTAAAATAACAATGAGCTGGCTTGCACTGGGTGAGTGCTGCCATTTGTATATTTCTCTCTGGGGTGTGCTCTGATCTTTACAATCAGCTAGATAAAAAGCAGAGGGAGGGACTGAAGTCTAATTGCTGATGATGGCTGAGCAACACTTCTTCCAGAATACAAGGAACAGTGTTCAGTCAGTATTTGGCTCTCTGATCAAATTTTGAAAGACTGAGAAGGGAAATGGCTCAGCCTCTATTAAAATCTACACCTGCCTAAGCCATCAGCTGTCAAATCCTGCATACTTAGTGCAAAATGCCAAAAACCCTGAAAGCAAGCTGGAAATTTCACTTTTGTATACTGTCTTTGCAGAATTCAAATGATACATACCTACATCTGGAGCAGCCGATTTTTGCTGATATCATCTGCAAAAATATATTTCTAGTACATACCTGCTCACCATGTTTTGCCCTGATCAGTACTCCACTTCTGGGCCACCACAAGCTATACAGACAATTCCCCTCTACACTCTTTTCTGCTTTCTGCACGATTTTAAATGGATTTTCATTTTGTTATGTTAATTTCAGCATGTGTGTCATCTACAAGAATTCACTTATCTTTAAAAAGCATAATAATCATTTTTTAAATGAGTTATAATGCACTCACCTATTTTTCCAGGCCATACAGACTTATTTTCTGCTTTTTAATATTTGCTCACCTTGTGCACTGGGGTGAGTGTTAATTGGGTTCTTTATCTGGTTATGCACATATCTGGCTTTTTTTTTGGGGGGGGGGCTTTATTGTTCTTCCTCTGTGTACCACTCTTAGAACACAGAAATTAGATAGGTGCCCATGCATCAACTGTGGCCAGGCTCAGTGCCCCAGTTGTATCTGTTTCTGGTATTCTCGCTTGCATTCATCACATCTTGACCTGATGACTCTTTGCAGGAACTGCCCTTTAAAACAACACAGAGGCTTCAGTTGGTGGAGAATGCTGCTGCCATAATCTTAACTAGGGGCAAGGTGCTGGGATCATGTGACTCCCTTGCTTTATCAGCTGCAGGCTCTTGCTTATAAAGCCCTTAACAGTATGGATTCAAGCTACTTGAAGGGCCATCTGCTCTTATGTGACTCTACCTGTTCTTTAAGACCAGCTGTTGCACCCCTCTCACAAGTGCCACTGCATAGAAATGTACAGTTACTATTATACAGAGACTATGTCATCCACACTTCTGGCTATGTTCTGTGATACAGAATTGGGGACATGACAGTAACTAATACAAATGTACTTCTACTGATAAATGTTCAGCTCCAGCAGACTGTTCTTGGATTTTACTCTGTGCACAGTAGGTAAAATTCATATACGGACTACCCCATCCTCAAACAGTTCTCTCATTCATTTCATCAATGGAAAGCCATGGCTAAGTACATCCCTTTGTACAGAGGGATTAGCTTTCACAATTGAAATGAATGGGTACCCTGCATGCATTTTTTTAAAAGAAAACAAGGAAGAAGTGCATCTATGAGCATATGGGTGAGTGGATCAGGGCAGAAGTGTGAAACTGGAATAATTAATGCTATGGTAGAAAACCGCTTGCATCCCTTTTTTAAAAAATAAAAAATAAAAATCCAGCTTATCTAGTTATGTCAATGAAGAATTCATGGTACTGTAAAAGAAAACTAAATGGCATGAAGGATGTTTCATTTTATGTGGTTTGAATTTGATTAGTGATTAGTCTTGGCAGTTGAAACCACACGGGAACAGTAATCAAGGTTTCTCTACTGCAGCTCTATAACAACCAGAAAACATTCTCTTGGCTCTTATCCCACACTATGATAGGATATTAACCTAAAATCTAATTAATCTATGAATGAATTATGGCTCCAGAAATATAGTGCATTATAATCAATTTTAAGTGAGTTCCTAACAGAAGATAAGATGAAGAAAAAGCTGTAAAATTACCAGAGGTTGATACATTCTGTTTACTATGACTGATGATTTTTAGGGGGATAATTTTACAATCCATCAAACTTTTGTCAGCTCAAACATCACGCTGCCAAACATATGCAGTAAATTAATTTTTAAATTTACATATTTATTAAAAATCTTATTGAAAACAGCAAGAAGTAAGCTGTGTTTGAATAATAAAAGAACTTGTTATTCTGCTGGATACAACCCCCCCCCCCCCCTGTTCTATTAAAAAAGCTTTTATAGTCAGGCAATAATCATATAAATTGCTATCTGAATTAACTAAGTAAACAATTTATTAAGTTGCCCACTAAAATTACATTAATAATTAAGAGACTGATAGAAAAACAGTCAACCCAAGAAAATTGGTAAATAAGGATAAAATTTGCAGCATGCCTGTTCCCCCCACCCACCCAACTAGCCAATTTTATCTAAAGTTACAAACGGAAGGTTAAGAGCCACTGTTACCCTAAACAATATAAATAGGGAAAGGCAATATAAATAGGAAGTATCTGAGTCTTGGAAACATAAATTGGGCTAGTTTGGATTATATTTTCTTCCCTGATCTGGCCGAATGTGTGGAGGTGAGTGAGTACACAAAGCTTCTCTGGGGCACATTATGTGCATGCCACTCCCATTTTGTCCGGCTCCCTTTCTGCAGAGGTACGAACAAAATTTCTGACTGCTCCCTATGCATATACAAATTGTTTTCCTGAATTGAGTTTGGAAAATGTAATTGTTCCATATCTTTATCTTTCATTAACTTGTTTCATCGACCTCCTCACACCTCCCTTTTTGTATTCTAGTTTAGTTATTTATTTATTTACATTTTCTTTTTTTTTCTTTTTTCCCTCTTTTAAGTATTGTTATATATGCTTTGAAAATTTTCTTTTGTTGTTGTTGCTTTCTTCTTTTTTCTTTCTCTGTAATTTTTGAAACTTCTAATAAATATCATTTAAAAAAAAGAAAGAAAAGAAAATGTAATTGTTGTGTACATTATGTGACAATCTGACAATCCATCCCTGCATGTACAGGTGGAGGTGGGGACAGTGCACTGAACGCGGGTCAATGCATCTGATGGGAAGAGCAGCTGCATGTCCTTCTTCCCACCTCCCTTTGGACAGACTGGGGTATCTGCCAAACCAGCTCAATGACTGTAGTATTCCTGAGCAGGGGAATGTAGACTTTCTGGAGTGTTGTTAAGTTGTTATTTCTTGTAAAACCTTAAGGGTCTATGGCCAGTCTACAGCAGAGTGACAAATTGAATCCTGATTGTGTCCTACATTTGTAATAAAGTTAGTTGAGTGGTACCTCGGGTTACATACGCTTCAGGTTACACACTCCACTAACCCAGAAATAGTGCTTCAGGTTAAGAACTTTGCTTCAGGATAAGAACAGAAATCGGGCTCCAGCGGCGCGGCGGCAGCAGGAGGCCCCATTAGCTAAAGTGGTGCTTCAGGTTAAGAACAGTTTCAGGTTAAGAACAGACCTCCAGAACGAATTAAGTACTTAACCTGAGGTACCACTGTAATAATAATAATAATAATAATAATAATAATAATAATTTATTATTTATACCCCGCCCATCTGGCTGGGCCTCCCCAGCCACTCTGGGCGGCTTCCATAAAAACCAAAAATACAGTAAAATATCACACGTTAAAAACTTCCCTGAACAGGGCTGCCTTAAGATGTCTTCTGAATGTCAGGTAGTTGTTTATCGCTTTGACATCTGCTGGAAGGGCGTTCCACAGCGCGGGCGCCACTACCGAGAAGCCCCTCTGCCTGGTTCCCTGTAGCTTTGCGTCTCGCAATGAGGGAACTGCCAGAAGGCCCTCGGCGCTGGACCTCAGCGTCCGAGCAGAATGATGGGGGTGGAGACGCTCCTTCAGGTATACTGGACCGAGGCTGTTTAGGGCTTTAAAGGTCAGCACCAACACTTTGAATTGTGCTTGGAAACATACTGGGAGCCAATGTAGGTCTTTCAAGACCGGTGTTATATGGTCTCGGCGGCCGCTCCCAGTCACCAGTCTAGCTGCCGCATTCTGGATTAGTTGTAGTTCCCGAGTCACCTTCAAAGGTAGCCCCACGTAGAGTGCATTGCAGTAATCCAAGCGGGAGATAACCAGAGCATGCACCACTCTGGCGAGACAGTCCGCAGGCAGATAGGGTCTCAGCCTACGTACCAGATGGAGCTGGTAAACAGCTGCCCTGGACACAGATTTGACCTGTGCTTCCATGGACAGCTGTGAGTCCAAAATGACTCCCAGGCTGCGCACCTGGTCCTTCAGGGGCACAGTTACCCCATTCAGGACCAGGGAATCCTCCACACCTGCCTGCCTCCTGTCCCCCAAAAACAGTACTTCTGTCTTGTCAGGATTCAGCCTCAATCTGTTAGCCGCCATCCATCCTCCAACCGCCTCCAGACACTCACACAGGACCTTCACCGCCCTCACTGGTTCTGATTTAAAAGAGAGGTAGAGCTGGGTATCATCCGCATACTGATGAACACCCAGCCCAAACCTCCTGATGATCTCTCCCAGCGGCTGCATGTAGATGTTGAAAAGCATGGGGGAGAGGACAGAACCCTGAGGCACCCCACAAGTGAGAGCCCAGGGGTCTGAACACTCATCCCCCACCACCACTTTCTGAACACGGCCCAGGAGGAAGGAGCGGAACCACTGTATGACAGTGCCCTCAGCTCCCAGCCCCTCAAGACGGTCCAGAAGGATGTTATGGTCGATGGTATCAAACGCCGCTGAGAGATCCAGCAGAACTAGGAAACAGCTCTCACCTTTGTCCCTAGCCCGCCGGAGATCATCAACCAGTGCGACCAAGGCAGTTTCAGTCCCATGATGAGGCCTGAATCCCGACTGGAAGGGATCCAAATGGTCCGCTTCTTCCAGGCATGCCTGGAGTTGTTCGGCAACCGCTCGCTCAATCACCTTGCCCAAGAATGGAAGATTTGAGACTGGGCGATAGTTGGCCATCGTGGCTGCATCTAAAGATGGTTTTTTAAGAAGCGGTTTAATAACCACCTCTTTCAGCGGGTCTGGGAAGGCTCCCTCACGGAGGGAAGCATTCACCACCACACGAAGCCCATCGCCCAGTCCTTCCTGGATAGCTTTTATAAGCCAGGATGGGCAAGGATCCAGGAGACAGGTGGTTGGTTTCACTCGTCCAAGCAGCCTGTCCACATCCTCGGAGGTAACAGATTGGAATTGATCCCACTCAACTTGACCAGACAGAACTCTAGCACTCTCCCGCCCCGGTCCTGCTCCCACGGTGGAGTCTACTTCTTCCTGAATCTGAGCGATTTTATCTGCAAAAAACTTTGCAAAATCATTGCAGGAGAACATGTGGCCCGTACTCGGCCCCGATGTTGCAGGTGGTTCCGCTAAATTGTGAACCACCTGAAAAAGTCTCCTGCTGCTGTTTTCTGCAGATGCAATAGAGGTGGTGAAGAAATTCTTCTTCGCCGTCGCTATCGCCACTTGGTAGGCTCGACGTTGAGCTCTAACCTGTGTCCGGTCAGATTCGGAATGAGTTATCTGCCACCGGCGCTCTAGCCGTCTCAACGATTGTTTCATTGCCCTCAGATCCGTGGAAAACCATGGGGCTGTCCGGGCTCCATGCAATCGGAGAGGGCGCTTCAGAGCCAAACAGTCAATAGCCCTGGTTAACTCCACATTCCAGCGGGCCACCAGGGAATCAGCTGAAAGGCCATCAACATGGGATAAAGCATCCCCTACCACTCTCTGGAAACCATTTGGATCCATTAAGTGGCGGGGGCGGACCATCCGAATTGGTCCCACCTCCCTGCAGAGGGGATGGGTCGCAGAGAAGTCCAGTTGCACCAGGAAGTGATCTGACCATGGCACTTCTTTCGTTTCACTTTTAGTTAGTGTCAGATCACCAACATCCATAGAGGTAAACACCAGGTCCAAGGCATGTCCGCGGCTATGGGTTGGGCCAGACTTATTCAGGGACAGCCCCATGGAGGCCATGCTTTCCACGAAGTCCCGAGCGGCCCCTTGTAAGGTCGTGTCGGCATGGATGTTAAAATCCCCTAGGACAACCAAGCTGGGTGTCTCCAGGAGAACATCCGCCACGACCTGAAGCAGCTCGGGCAGGGAATCCTTGGTGCAGCAGGGAGGTCGGTACACTAAAAGGAATCCTGTACTGCCCCTATTGCCCAACTTCCAGAACATGCACTCGGAAAACTGGGTCTTCCCAATAGGACGCCTGGTGCAAACTAATGACTTTCTAAAAATCACTGCAACCCCCCCTCCCCGCCCACATGACCTGGGTTGCTGTGCGTAAGAGAAACCTGGTGGACAAGCAGCGGCAAGGACAGGCCCATCTGCTTCATCCAACCAAGTCTCTGTTACACATGCCAGGTCAAGTCCTCCATCCATGATCAAGTCATGGATGGCAGTGGTCTTATGAATCATTGACCTGGCATTGCACAGCAGCACCTTCAGGTCATGTGGGTATCCCTTGCTGATTCTAGTATCCATCCGGTCAGGACCAGACCCGGAGGCAGGAATAGTCCTCAGATAACGACTAAACCTGCCCCCTCTGTAATGACATGGTCTAGTCTTAGCGTAACTCCTCCTCCTACCCGTAATATGTAGCAGTATGTCCCTACAGTGCATATTAAAACCTTTGGATTTCTCTGCCATTGCTACTGACATCATAGCTTCTGGGGACTAATATTTCAACTGGTATTGGCTTACTATTTGCTCAGCTTGAAATAAGTGGATATTACAAATGAACCTGTAAGTCTGCAGTGACCCCTCATCCAAAGAAAAGGAAATCCATAGCAATGTTCCATAACTTTTCCAGAACTGAGAAAGCAGAGCAATATAAAGAATGGTGCAAAAAGACTACTTGGCTTCTTCACTTTTTGAGTACTTCTGGTACCTCTAGGGCACTCACTGGCACTGTAGATCCAGTAACCACATTAAGCTTAATTCCTTAAAATGCAGCCAGATTCAACAACTAAACACTGTTCTGAGAAATGCACCAAGCACATCAAAGCTGTGCTGTGGCTTCTAACAACCCATGCAAATGTTTGGAAGCGGTATACATTGCACATCAGAGCCAAACATAGACAATAGCTGCTTCCCAAACAGCAGATAAAGGCTGCTTGTGAGCTTCCTAGGGCTATATAGGAAGGCATTATTGGAGACTGAATTAGATGGAGCTCTGACGTGATTCAGCAAGGCACTCTTCTGCATCTCTTTCCTTTTGCCTCAGAAATTCACTAGTGTTTATGGCAGCTGCTAAAGAGGAGGTCCTGTAACACTGATGACTAATTGTAGGTCTTTTTGAATGGAAAAGCTAATGCTATTGTGGGGTTACTAAGTTTCAGTAGCAGCATGGATGAGTTAGCAATGGAGCCAGGGACTAGGTTTGGGGTTGCAAAGAAGACTGGACACATGAGAGAGCTGACTAAGACAAGAATTTTATATTAGGTATAGAGAGTTCTATGAATGGAATAACACGGGAAAATGCATCTCCCTGGGAAATTTAGGGTTCAATACAATTGTAAATGCATCTAGACTGTAACAAATAACAACAGTTAAATAGGATGAGGGGTGGAATGCTTATATGAAGACCTATTTTTTAAAGGTAAACTCAGCTATGGGATTAAGTATAATTGCGCAGGGCAGACTCGAAGATCTCTGAGTGACTGTCAGCAGATTGACATGCATTACTGATTCCCACTGGTTTAACAATGGTAATAACAAAATAACATTTTATACCTAAATTAGGCTGCTGAAATGAAGAAGACTAACCAGGAGTGGACTTCCAGTGAAAGTACTCTCAGTTCAGTTGTGCTATTTAAAATGAAGTTCCAGGCACAGACATTATTCAGAGGCATCCTATTCTCTACTTCTCTCTCTTTTATATCTAACAGTGGTTGGTAGATCTTGGGGTTTTATTTAAAAAAGTAGTTCTGACAAGCTGAAGTCTGCCCACTATTGTTGAACATATAGGCAGTGCTTTTTTCTGGGGGGGACACATACCCCCTAAACATTTTATGAACCTAACTTTGGCCTCATTGAGGGGCAGTATTAGAAAATGAGTAGGGTAATGAGAGTACCACTAAACATTTTTTTTTAGAAAAAAAGCACTGCATATAGGCATGGATACATCCTTTTATTAACAGTCGTACCTCAGCTCCCGAACACCTTGGAAATCGAATGTTCCGGCTCCTGAAGGATCGAAAACCAGAAGAGAGTGTTCTGGTTTTCGAACGTTCTTTTGGAAGCCGAACATCTGACGGGGCTTCCACTGCTTCCGATTGGCTGCAGGAGCTTCCTGCAGCCAATCGGAAGTTGTGTTTTAGAAGTCAAACGTTTTGTAAGTCGAACGGACTTCCGGAACGGATTCTGTTCGACTTCCAAGGTACGACTGTACAGGCTAATTGGTAATATTTTGTTGGTATGGGGGATTCTAATCCAATATAATTAACTGGAATAGATGTTATTGAGTTTCAGCAGATTAAATGTAATCTGAAGCCTGAAGCACATCTGTGTGAACACAAAAATTGATCAAAAACTAAATTTTACACTTGCAAGGAAAGTCAAGGGTACAGTCTCAGGGTGTGACCCATCTGGTGTAAACATGCAGAAAATAAGAAACGGAGGACAAGGTGTTCTGCGAAGGTAATTCATGACAGATACAAAACCAGACTGCAGGAGACACCCACTCTCTTCTGGAGCAAGCATTATAAATAAAAGCAAAATGCAAAAAAAAAAAAAAAAAAAAAGGAAAGGAAAGGAAAGGAAAGGAAAGGAAAGGAAAGGATGGCTCACATGTCTGTTTGGGAAAACTGCTTGGATCTTTGTAATCGAACATTTAAATAATGTAATTTTAATGCCTGAACACAAATTGCCTGTTTCAGTTGGAGTTGTGTTTTTTGAACCACTGAAACAGGATTGAAACATTTCTGTTTCATCACATGTGATGGAACTGTAAAGTAATCAAAAGCTATTGGGAAATGATTTATAATGAAACTGAAAAAATGTTTAAGATAACTTTTGTCAAAAGACCAGCTTTTCTGCTAGGCATTACAGGTCAAGACTTGCCAAAAAAGTGGAAGAAACTATTTATGTATGCTACAACAGCGGCTAGGATATTACTAACCCAAAAGTGGAAAGACAACAAGATACCAATGAAAGAAGAATTGCAAGTAAAATTGATGAAATATGCTGAAATGGCGAAGCTCAATGGAAAACTTAGAGACAAGGACAATAGAGACTTAAAACAAGACTGGGAACCGTTTATGATGTACTTACAGAAACAGTGTAAAGAAGTAGACTCACTTCTAAACACTTACAACTAAGCAAACAAATATAAAAGTTAAGAGGCAATGACTGGGAAAATAATAAAACGCAAGATGTAATTTGGGAAAATATGGTATAAAAATGATAAGAATGCAATAACGTTTAGCTAAAAGAGTACAAAATTAAGGTAGAACAAAACAAGCAGGAGAAACTGATATTTAAAGAACCAGAAGAGGAAGTTGAGGGAAGTCGGGGTGGGGGGAGATGGGATTCACATATGTTTTTCTTTCTGTGATAATGATTATGTTGAATTCAAATGTAAAACTTAATAAAAATTATTTTAAAAAGAAACATTTCTGTTTCAATCCTAATAAAACATATGCACTGGAGAAAGCTGCTCTTCCAGCTGCTTGCCTTTGCCTTAAGAGTTGGTCGAGGCAATTTTAAAGGCTGCAAATACCTCAGAAAATTGACAGTCAGCAAATCAAGTTTCCCGACTATACTACTTACTATACTACTTCAGATTACAACTAGGGGTTGGGGTACGGTTGCCTATTTGAAAATGTTCCTAATTAAAGAAAAGAGAGCACCTTTCCAAATGTGGAGGGTGTGTGTGTGTGTGGAATAGAATGTGTACTCTGCTGAACTTTTTACTCTGATATGTTCATGTTTTTAATTCAGAAAAAAGTTTTTAAACCAAGAGTAGTCAAATATACAGCCTCTAACTTGCAAGTGTCCAGAAAAGGTGTGATTCTGCTAAACATATAAACTGGGTCTTGGAGTTCAGACAGCTATTTCTGACAGATTTCATGGTCAAAATATTGTATTTTCATTCTTTCCTTATTTCAGTATTCAATCTGTCATGGAACCATCTTAACCATTCTGACAGTCAATAGTGAATAAGTGAGACCGAAATATATTTTATGATAGATCTGTGAATGAACTTGCGTTTGCCTTATATAACTAAAAACTATTAGGAGGACTGAAATACTACTGAAATGCAAGGGTAGTGCATATGATGTCTCTAAAATACATTACTATATGTTTTATAGATAAGCTTCATTGAAACTCCAAATAAACATGATATAGTAGCTATATTAGAACTTTGGGTTCCAATCTATAACAAAGTTAGGAACATTCTCCGGGCTTTAACATTTACTGTGGTTAAAATCATTCCTACAGTGGGTGCGGTCACATACCAAAGAAGGTGGGGGCTGAGTCGAAGTGGGTGGTGCACAATCACACACTTTTCAAACACCTAATACACAACACAGGTTATTCGCAATCACAGACAGACAAACAACCACACACAGACTTATTCCCCTGCCCCTAGCACCGCACCCCCTTCTGCTCTCAACAGCTCAGTTGGTGGAGCATGAGGCTCTTAAATCTCAGGGTCTTGGGTTTGATCCCCACATTGGGCAAAAGTTTCCTGCACTGCAGAGGGCTGAACTAGATGGTCCTTGTGGTCCCTTCCAACTCTACAATTCTATGATTCTCGGCTCAGCATAGAGACACTCATTGTGTTGTCTGTGGAGGCGACAGTGGACAAAGACAGACATAATGTGTTCCCTGCTGCTCTTTCCTTCCACTTCTCTCCCGCATGGTGGAGGTGGGTGGACCAAGTTCTCCAAATTGCTCTGATGATTGCTGAGTGCTAGGTGCGCGAAATCTTCCCATCTGTTCTGATATTTCCAAGGTGCTAGGAACGATTGCAGAGCACTTGGGAAGTATTGAAGAAGAGCAGAGCAGGTTGGAGCGCTCAGTCTTGCCTACTTCCTCCATGGAGGTGATAAGCAGTATGGAATGATGTGGGAAATACAGCATGTCTGATATTTCATTTTTAAAAATATTTTGTTGGAAGCCGCCCTGAGTGGCTGGGGCAACCCTGTCAGATGGGTGGGGTATAACAATAACAATAACTATGTCATTCTTTGTCCATGGCTACTGCTGCCAGTGATCACAGAGTGTGCCCTGGGAACTCAAGAAACATCAGAGCGGACTGATGCCAGCAAAACAGACTTGGCATTAGTTACTTGTCACATATTTGGACTGAACACAATCTAAAATACAATTGTAAGCTATTAACTGTTTATACCTGTCGCTGTTTGGTGAGATATCTCCTTCTGCACTCTAACAAGGAGCCATGGCTGACTTCTTACAGGTTTCATGAGAGAACTCCTCACACACCAGATTTATTATTGAAATTTTTTCATTATTAAGGAGTGGGTACAGAAAATAAATACTGGTGTGGTTTTTTTAATCATAATTCATTGACATTGTGCCACATAGACCTAAATCAGTAGTCCCATACAGTTAATAAAGGGATACGGAAATGGAATTGGTTTCAGGAATAGGTTATTAGTGCCTACCTGAAACAGATATTATCATTTTAGCCCCAGCTTTCCCTAAAAGATCCATAGATGAATCCAGGCCGATTCTAAAGCTACAGCTAAGTTAAAACATCTCAATAATGTTGTTCAGTTCTTAAGCACCACCATGACACATTTCCCTCCTTATCACTGAATATACTGTATATCAACAACATTGAATAATATCTGCTTTTAGCCCTTGTTTTAGTGATGCATAAATGAAATGTGGTTTTATGATATGCAAACATTTGCAACATAAAAATACCAGGAGACTCGTGGAACCATTGTTTCCTCAGTTTTATTCCTTGGTACTTTAAATTCTTGGGGCATGCAGAGATGATTTTCTTTCAGCCAAGAAATCTCCCTGAAATAAATATCACTTTAGGATTAGTTTTTACTAGATTATTTCCTGCAGCAGTTCAGAAGTTCAGTATTAACTAAAAAATTGCCAAAGTTAAAACAAATCTTTCTGATAGCTTCAGTGGACTTTTGATCATGCAGATTACGGGCCACACATATAAGTGATTTAACTTGTCCCTCTTTCCTTGAAACAAAATATCACACTGCAAATAAACTAGCAATCACCAAATGGGACACCATCTGGTGTAATGAACAGAACACAACCAACTCTCCATATCAGAGATCCTTCCAAAGTAAAATCTGAAATGGATTTTCATTAGATTCCCAAGTGGCTCAAAAAACTGGCTCAACATTGGTAAGCAATTATTTTAGACACAGGCTGCTCTAAAATTATATTTGGAAATATTGTGCAGAATTGGCCAAAGCTTTGGTGCCACTGGAGCACCCTTTATATATTTTTTTCTAAAATCTACACAAATTTGCAACACAGAGTGCTAGCTGTTCTTCACCACCAAAACTGAGAATTAAAATTTAAATATGTTGCACCCACTCATCTATCCCCAATTTATGAACTGCACAAGGAAGCAAGAGGGGAAGAACTACAGAATTGGTACCTGCTTTGACTAAGGGACGCAGATGGCACTGTGGGTTAAACCACAGAGACTAGGGCTTGCCGTTCAGAAGGTTGGCAGTTTGAATCCCCGTGACAGGGTGAGCTCCTGCTGCCTGGTCCCTGCTCCTGCCAACCTAGCAGTTTGAAAGCACACCAGTGAAAATAGATAAATAGGTACCGCTCTGGCAGGAAGGCGTTTCCATGTGCTGCTCTGGTTCGTCAGAAGTGGCTTAATCATGCTGGCCACATGATCCGGAAGCCATACGCTGGCTCCCTTGGCCAATAAAGCGAGCTTTATTGACCTGGTGGCCAATAAAGCGAGCTCTAGGAAACTCTGCAATTCAGTTCAATTTAAGATTATTTCACTTGTTACAGGAAATGCAGGCACACAAATATTTAGCATGTGATGCGCATTGCAGCTGTGTTTACCACCTCCCACTGCACAGACACTTCAGGGAGCCAGATCTATGCCTCAAAGTCTTCACGTGCTTTCACTAAAAGTGCTCCCTTTTCTGATAAGAATGGGAACATCTTAAGCAGTTCACTGACTTTTTTTTTACTATCACCTCTGAAACATTCAATATACTGAATAATAATCTCCAAATGTCTTAGTAACTAAGGAACTAACAAATGTGTTTGAGTCTTCAGAAGCACATTGTAAATAGCTTTCCATTTAAATCTAACTCTTGTGCATGAAGACTGAACAGGGAGCTGGGAGTGGTAGGTTTGTATCTGTTATGTCCTGGGATAATGGGGTTATCAACATACCACATGCAATATAAAGTGGTTAGAGGTTTCACTACAATCAAGTGGTACATAAATTTTATTTAAAACAAAAAACAAAATGCTGGATCTGGGCTTTTCCTGTGTACACTGGGTAGCTACTTATAACTTTTCGGCAACTGCAAATCCATCAGCAGGCTTACGTTCATGGACTGCTGTTGCTTAATCAAAGCAATTTATAACAGGATGGTTCCATTCTAAGGAACTGTAAGTATATGCTACCTTCAGTTATGCTAACAAAAGCTTCAGTAGTTCATAATCTCTGTGAAAAGCTCTACTGTTAATTTATGATACTTTATATGGCTTGAGTGGCCTCAGCTTAAAAAGCCCAGCAGGCCCGCTCTCCTGGCTTTTCAGATCTGACTTCAGGAATGGCTGCATTGTTTGGCTTTAGCATGGAAATTATTCTTGCAAGTGTGCGACCAAATTCCATTTACCTTCTGCTTATCGGCTAACCACTTTCCAGAAATTCTAATAAACATAACTCTTGTGTTTCTAATTCCATTTTGCAGCTTTATAAATACATGATCCCCGACTTGCCAGATATATGATCCTGGTGAAGTTTAAAGCCCTCCTGACATAAAAAAGTGTCATGTACTATTAATGTGAGGTTACAATTTTAATTTTAAAATTCCCTCTAAAGTAATTTATTCCTTTTTAATTTCCACATTTCCACCCACTTGTGTTTTATTTGACATTTACTGAAATCTATTTGAGGTCTTGTTTTACAGTATGTTCCATGTTACCTTTCATTTTTGCTGTTGTGTTGGGTGCATATTTTAAAAGCATATCTACTGGAGAGATCACTTTTAGATGTTTGACAGCAATTATCCAGTAATTCTTTAAGTAACCACTCAGGCTTTTATTTACTATGAATAACCCCTAGAGTTGTTAAAAGAAGCCCTTTAAGTCTGCAGGCATTTGACAGTAGTTCTAGGGGGCATGCCAGTGATTAAGCAAAGAATGGAGTAATCCAAAGCAGCTACTTACTGGAAATACAGCAGTTAGGAAGTGTCCGAAATGATTAATAGAGAGCAATTCAAGCTGGGCGGACTCTGATATATGCCACTAAAGCTTACATCACTCTTATGAGCCTTTGTAAAATGTTATTAAAAGATGACTAAATTATATAGCTGCAACGTACAGACATCTCAAATGGTATTTGTCATTCATTGCTCACTGCTATTAGTTCTATGGCATCTCCCTGTTGGTTTATCACAGTAGATACAGATATTGCTTTTCAATCAACAACAATACAGGAATATTGCATGGGGTACTGAAAGCCAAGTTCCAAGGGTAGGAAGACAAGCCTGATGTGAAGAAAGGAAGGAAGGAGGGAGGGGGGGAAAATGGCTCAAGTCAAAATTAATGGCATGGGCTTCCATTAACCCTCATTTTCAGTTCTTAAACTGCTATCATTTTTGAAACCTTACTGTAATATGGAAATTTTGTTTTTCATCAAGCTGCAGCCAATTTGTTTGTCAGGTTCAAAAGATGGCATAAATATTAGATCATTCTGGGAGAATTAAGCTGCAAGCCTATGCACACTTACTTGGAAATAAGCCCCATTGAACTTTATGGGCTTTACTTCAGAGTAGACCTTGTATAGGCCAAGTCTCTCAAATCAGAAAGGAACTGGACTAAACTCTCTTTTTTGGGAAGAGAATAAATAGGAATCTTTAAAACATATCAATAATTTCATAAATTGAGACTGGTATTTTATTTTAAGTATATTTAACCTTCCTTCCCCACAAGAACATAGGGTGGTTAAGAGGAAAACAACAACATCCCTTCAACAAGTATAAAAGTAATAAAATAAATACAATTAAATATTTATTTGTGACAAAGAAATGAGTTGGGCTCTAGCAGCAAACTGGGCACCAATGAGCAGCATGCACTAGTATGCTGCTCATTCATTCAAATCATAGTTGAAGTTTAACTATGGTTTAATGATATGTGTGGAATGGGGCCACTTTCAAGCAATATTTGAAAGCTGGAATTCTAAATGTTCTCCACTAGGTAAGCAAGGTAGCTGAACTCAGTGAGGTTGTACACTTTTGTGAGCTCTTCCAATAGCTACTTTGTTGTGTAAAAGATTGTTTTGATAGAAGGCTTTTGCATTGTGTGTGTGTGTGTGTGTGTGTGGTAAAAAATCATTAAAAACAACAACAATATCGGGACATTCCTCCGGACTCAGTCCCATAAAACACTACGACCCACATCCATAGATGTGAGCACGCATTAGCAGAGTAAGCGAAAAGCAAGATTGTGCTAGATATGTAGCATCGAGTCTGCATTTACAGCAAAGAAAACAAAAGCATCATGAGGAGCGGTGAGCTACGTCTTCTCACACAGACAGTTCCCTCAGAAGAGAGAGAGAAAACAAAGAGTGGAAGCTTCTCAGACTGACTTCCATTCCCATACATGTAACAGTACAGAAAAGTAAACACAGGATCATATGATGCAGCAATGGGAGAATGAAATTGTTGTTGTTTAGTTGTTTAGTCGTGTCCGACTCTTCGTGACCCCATGGACCAGAGCACGCCAGGCACTCCCGTCTTCTACTGCCTCCCGCAGTTTGCTCAAACTCATGCTGGTAGCTTCGAGATCACTGTCCAGCCATCTCGTCCTCTGTCATCCCCTTCTCCTTGTGCCCTCCATCTTTCCCAACATCAGGGTCTTTTCCAGTGAGTCTTCTCTTCTCATGAGGTGGCCAAAGTATTGGAGTCTCAGCTTCAGGATCTATCCTTCCAGTGAGCACTCAGGGCTGATGTCCTTAAGGATGGAGAGGTTAGATCTTCTTGCAGTCCATGGGACTCTCAAGAGTCTCCTCCAGCACCATAATTCAAAAGCATCAATTCTTTGGTGATCAGCCTTCTTTATGGTCCAGCTCTCACTTCCATACATCACTACTGGGAAAACCATAGCTATACGGACCTTTGTGACCTTTGTTGGCAAGGTGATGTCTCTACTTTTTAAGATGCTGTCTAGGTTTGTCATTGCTTTTCTCCCAGTTGGCAAGGTGATGTCTCTACTTTTTAAGATGCTGTCTAGGTTTGTCATCCCAAGAAGCAGGCGTCTTTTAATTTTGTGACTGCTGTCACCATCTGCAGTGATCATGGAGCCCAAGAAAGTAAATTCTCTCACTGCCTCCATTTCTTCCCCTTCTATTTGCCAGGAGGCTATGGCCCCAGTGGCCATGATCTTAGTTTTTTTTTATGTTAAGCTTCAGACCATATTTTGCGCTCTCCTCTTTCACCCTCATTAAAAGGTTCTATCAACCCCTAATATCTCTCCGATATATCCTATGAGTGGTTGGTGGTTTATGTGGTGTGCTTTCTGTGCTAACATACATAATAAAAGGGGAAACCATTCCCTCCACCCAAGTATCTGATTCTCTGGTGGTCTTGTGCAGTTTTATCAGTTTCACAGCAAGTGCAATGTTCCATAATTGCTGACACCACCTGCCTAGGTTAAGTTCCTATAAGAAATCATCAGTTTTGCTTTGCTTTGCCTGTTGGCATGCATTTGAGGAGAGTAATGCTGCAAGACTATGTTGTGTACTATTATCATGCTACTGACTCCAGCATTCAAATTAGCTGAGAAACTCAGTTCTGAGTTCATAATGAGGAATGGAAGGAGAAAGAAATATCTAGAGGCCCTTCCATATGTTCAGGTTTTTTGTTTGGAATAAAGGCACGTTCATTGCACACTGTCTGCATGTCCTCTCCAGCCCTAAAACCTGCAATATTTTGAATGGATGAGCTATTACTGTCTGGAATGTTGTTGTTAAAATGCTATTGGATATTGTTTGTGATTCTAATCAGCACAGAATAAGTCAACTCATTCTCATACCTGCATGACATAGTTGTGTGTCTATATCTAGATCTGTATGTGTGTCTGTATATTAAACTATTCTCAGGGAATGTGCTCCTTGAATTTTAAAGTTTCAGAATGAAAGGAATGGCATAGCAACAAGATATACATGCATGGACACAAGCATGAGCACACATGTGTATCATGTGTGATGTTTATTGAATGAGTTATACTATTTCTAAAACATAATTACTTAGGAGCTGTATGTCCTCTCCTTCAATAGCAGAAATACATCCAGAGGCATGTGGCTGTTGACCACGTGATGTAGCATGTTGGAATGCATAGGACCTTGGTCTGATCACCTTGTTGTAGGATAGCTATCCATCCTGCAACAAGGCAGGTATTCCACCCCCGCCACTGCTTCCGTGCCCACTGCCCAATAACATTCTTTTTTGGCCTGGTGCTAGTATATAATAAGGCCTGCTGCTCTCTCACATGAACCTTAGTTTGTTTTGATAAATTGCAAGACTGAACAATATCCTCCACCAACCTCTTTTCATTCACACTGTTTACGCTCCTTACATTACTGGATTCCTGATTTGTATTAAAATGAAGGGCATTATGACCAGAGGCCTAACTCATTTACTCGCAAATGTTCTGGGACCTGTAAATCCTATCAGCAACATTGGATCCCACTATTCTTCAAATCCCATTGCCCCTGATTATTAGAGATACATGAACATCCCTAGGCTCTTCTTGGGCTTAACTGGAAATAAACAGATTTGTTTCCCCCAAAACTGGAAACAAGTTTCTTGAGACAATCTGAGAGTGTCATGAAATGAAAGGATCCCTTCCACATGAGCCCCAAGGCATTCTTTCCATCCTTCCCATTATTAACTTGAAAGAGGAGATGGTGGCAGTAGCAGCAGGGGGAAAAGTTTCCTCCCTCCCTCCCTCTCTTCCTCCACTTTTCTGACACTGTTAGAAACAGGGTACCTGTCCCTCCTGCAGGAGGAACTCTGGGACTTGTAGTTCTTGAAAGAGCATGCTACCTGAGGGGCATACTGTTTCTCAGCCTACTTAGCCCCATAATAACTTGTTCAATTTTTATTTCTCTCTTTTGAAACACCCAATCAATAGCTTACTGTTTAGAATGTTTCTTTTTCTGTTGAAACATTATTTTTAATTAGATCCAGAAGACTACCAGTTTCTGATTATTACATGCGAGATAAAATTTTCATCCTCAGTTTATATTCAATTTCTTCTTCAGTGCTTTATGTGTGTGTGATGGTACTGTCACCTCTATTTTTTGCTTTCCATGGCATCCATCTTTTGCTAGCACCCACAGCCAAGAAATGAATACTGGTACCTCCTTTTTTAAAAAAACCCAAAAAGCACTGACTGTATCCATTCTCCCACAATCTTAAAGCATTCTTGAGTGATAACACATCTTTCTCTAGTATTGGCAGAGGGATTCGCGAAATATTATGAAAGAGACACTATCCTAACAACAGAAGAGCAAAGTTGATGGAGGTTTGTTAGGACTATGTATTTAAAAAACCAAGAAATAAATACCCATTGATAGTGCAAACCTATAATTGTGTGGAAGAATAAACTGTGCACAACCCACAGGTTCTCTAGGATTTTGAAACCTATAACTATAGCCCAGCTATTGACTTTCAGTGCTCTGAAAAAGAGAGAGGAAAACAAAAGCAGCTAAGATTGGCCAAATCTGAAGCAGAAAGAATCATACAACGTGCCACTGAAGAAATACAAAATGGTTCGGCAGTTCATTTTCGATGCTGTACACAATTCTCATTAATGCAAGCTATGTAACATATTCCCCACTCATCATGCCGAGAACATAACTCTCATATTAGTATATCAGTAATTTCCTATTCCTTTCTTCATAATATTTAACTGCGTAATGCAGAGCATATCAATGTTATAAATGAAGAAGGTACATTTCGGCTATAAAGAAGAAAAAAACCAATTCCCTGAAATACGTTAGCATTATTCATGTAATTTAACTCGGCTGATCAGATTCTCCTTTTGGAGTCAAAATATTTTTCCAATCCTGCATTATAAAAAAGGAGGGGGTATGTTTTTGAGCAGCACTTCTTTCCAACTTCTCTTATCTTGATTGAGTCAATGCCATGTTTATTGCATTCAATTTAGTTTTTATCTCTTTCTTTTATTAGTAATGACGTTTGTACTGTTATAACAATTACACTGTCTTACAAACTTCCTAAGTAATATTTGTCATTTGTTGCTTTGAATGCTCTATTCAGTCCTGTGTTGGATTCATTGTATCAGTTTATTATAATCCACTCCTAGGCAACAATAGGAATGTGAAGGGACATAAAACGTCAATTTCATTTCTACAGCTTCAAGACTGAAGAGGTCATGATGACAAATGGAAGAAACTTTACTGTACTTTAGGCGATGCTGCAAGTTGCAGTCACTGCATCCGTCATTTTTTGACAAATGGCTATGAATGTAACACAATTAAAGTGAACCAGGGATAAACATTTTCCTTTTTTCAAACATATATTCCTTAGTCATTTATCCACCTACTAGAAAGACCAATTACATTTGGTTAGTTGACATAGCATCCTTTCAAACCTCTAATTTGTTCTACGGTATTTTGTTTGGAAGGGACGCAGGTGGCGCTGTGGGTTAAAGCCTCAGCGCCTAGGGCTTGCCGATCGAAAGGTCGGCGGTTCGAATCCCTGTGGCGGGGTGCGCTCCCGCTGCTCGGTCCCAGCGCCTGCCAACCTAGCAGTTCGAAAGCACCTCCGGGTGCAAGTAGATAAATAGGGACCGCTTACCAGCGGGAAGGTAAACGGCGTTTCCGTGTGCGGCTCTGGCTCTGGCTCTGGCTCTGGCCAGAGCAGCGATGTCACGCTGGCCACGTGACCCGGAAGTGTCTCCGGACAGCGCTGGCCCCTGGCCTCTTAAGTGAGATGGGCGCACAACCCCAGAGTCTGTCAAGACTGGCCCGTACGGGCAGGGGTACCTTTACCTTTTACTTTATTTTGTTTGGAAGTGAAGGAATCTTTAAAGACGCACCACTATTTTTGAGGTTAATTAAACCTTGAAAGTAAGAAATGTGTAATGCTAATACCTTTATGAGGCACATATGTTTGGCCTTTTTCAGCCCATTCAGCCAATGGCTTACTGAATTATACCAAAGAGAAACATGCTGCTGTGTACATCAGACAAGCACTGATAGTTGCTGTGTGCAAGAATTTTTAATGGACAACATCAGTAGGAGTTGGTAATGTGAAAAGATTTCAGTAGGAAAGTCAAGATTTAGCAATGTGGAAGTGCTCAGTCCTATTTGATTGTCCTATATGTCCACTCCTATTTAAACAAGAGGTTAAATTTAGCACACACAAAAAAGTAGGCTTTTGTGGATGATGATTACTGCTATTCGCTTACAACAACCCATGGCAACACAGGTCAGTTTTTTTAACTAATGGGATTTTCCTAGATCGCATACGTACCCAGCACAAAAAGATCACAAGATCCCTGTTGGGGCATGTCTTCTATATGCAGAACTCTACAAAATCTTTTAGAAACTTCTGTAGAACAATTTTGCCTCAATGTTCAAAATTTGGTGTTCTGCAAAGCTCCTGTACAAAAACAACCGAACAATTTATGGTCCAAATTGATAGATCAGTGTCCCACTGTCAGAAATCTCAAAAGTTGGCTTACTGGTGCAAACAAACTCTATCTGCTGCATTATCACCCCTAATAGATGCAGGATCTGCATGTACAGATGGGATGCTTACATGTCCATATTTCCCTTACTGGTTTGGAAGGACTATTAATAGTGAGGTCAAAAGCTGAAATGCAGCCTGTTGAATTTTGTTTAGAGTTCTGCAGATTTACAATGTGGCATACCTTTCATCCATTCTGTACAAGGTAGGTGGGCACCCAACAGGGCTGCTTGTCCTATTTTTCAGGGAAAGTATGAGGAAGTTCCTTAATTCTTTATACATATATGTTTTGACTGATTATTCTCATCGACCAGAATGCGTTCACTCTGGATCTATGTACAGGCCACAAAGTTAAAGGAATATGGGATTCAATATAGTTATTTTAGTGGTGGGAACAACGCACAACAACAGCACCAGCAATTCTTCCCTGACTTGCTTTTATTTTTATGCTAAAGTCCCACAAATTGATAGAAATCTGTGATTCCTACCCAGAGCAACATGTCTCTGCATATATGCAGCTTTAAATTTTATGTTGGGTTCTCCAGCTATGTATGGCTGCAAGCCCTCATGCTATCCTAAAGCTATTCTTGGGGATTGCAGAGAGTGACATGTAATGTGGTATAAAGGTGCTGCTTCTGGAGGAGGAAAAACTGGTGAGACTATTTACAGGAATCTTTGGATTCAAGCTGTGCTTGCAAAGTGCTTTGGAATGTTTCAAGGTGGTAAGCAGTATAAGTAGCACCAAATATAATCATCCTTTTGATAGGCCTAATTTGGATAACAGTTTGTGCTAATATGATACATCTGAAGTCTCACAAGCCCAATGAGACATGTTTATGCCATTAATTCCAAATCAATTCACTCAGTCAAAAAAAAAATCCCGAGTTTATCTGGGAATGAAGCCATTTCAATTCTGTTCAAAACCACAGCCAAATCAGCAGCATCTCCTTTCTTAGTGGAGTGTGTATGTTTTTAAAAGATCTGCTCATCTTTGCTAGCTAGTTCTTGAATTGCAAGGCACGGTAATATGAGCATCAAAACTCCTTAATGAATCATCTGCACAATACACAAAACCACTCTGCCGCACGAAGGGAAAAACAAAACAAATGGAAAGCTACATTTAGGTGAACGTAAGTCTCTTTGGCTAACTGAGACTTGCAGTGGAATTACTGACATAATAAAAGAATAGAAGGCTTATATGATCTGAAGAGAAACCAGAGTCCTCAATGTAGTAACAAATAATGTAAGGTTAAAAGTTACTGGTACTTATGCCACTGCATGTTGGAAAGCACAGGTAAGTCAGCTGGCTGCCAGCACAGCCAGGGGATCAGACTAAGCATTTTAGGGTATACCCTCAGAAGTGAGGAAACATATACTTAAAATAGTAAATACAAATATGTTCTCCCCATTTCCTGAAACCTTCCTCAGGTTTCAAGTTTATTAAAACAAACATATGTCTCTTTGGTTTCAAGGGGTCTCTGGAAAATCCTATGAAAGCTAAACAGTCAATATTTCAACCTACTAAATGCTGTTATTTCACTAACGCCAATGAAATATCCAGAAATTGCAGAAGAACATTGTTTAAAGTCATAGCCCCTTAGGATTCCATGTGTGCATGTGCATGAAACAGAGAAAATTTTACTTTGGCAAACCAAGAAAATTATTGGACTTGCACATATATTGTATTATTCTGCACTCCAAAAGCCACATTTTGTTGCTGAATTTGTGTACTTTGGACTGTAGCATAGTGCCAAGCAATACATTCTTCCTCACTCTCCATACCAGTGCTACATTGTGACTTTCCTTTATTGTTTCTGTTTAAAAACCCCCACTTTTTAAAGAGGTTGAACACTCTTCTACTGTAAAAGTGCAGGGGCATTAATGAAGCAATTTTTAAAAAGTGTTGAAGACCAGTAAGAGATGCCTGTTCTACTTCAGTACAGTAACAAAATATTATACTTTAAGAAACCCACCTGTAAGACTATTCTCTTCTGCAGGAAAGAACCCCCCCCCCCAAATCTATATGGAAATGGCACCATACCACAGGCGCCTGATAGAGTAAATAAAATAGAGGTGTGTTCAGGTATGCTACCTGCATGGACATCCCTCAGGGGCAGGCACACAAACGCTGCCTGCAATGTCCCCATGCACTGTGCCCTGCACAACAAGTCCCTGACCGCCTCTGCACTGAGCAGGGAAGATGTGCAAGGGACTTTTCATTGTATTTGCTTTAAGACAAGGAGAATGCCTGGCTCTATCTACTCAAGTGAATGTGAGTAGAAGCCTCCTGCGGCAGGCCTTTTGGGGCAACAGGGGGAAGGTCAAGGACAAGCACCAGAACATCAGGGTTGGGGCTTACATGTGTGCTCTGTTCCTGTCCCCAAATGCCTGAACACACCTCATTATATTTCTCTGTCATTTGCAAAAGCCCCCAGAGGGTACCTCGAAAACAAAGATTGGATCTGCTTTTTAAAAAACATTCTTCTCTCAAATAATGTTGTGTCAGAAAAAAGATATCAATGGTGTGATAATTCTGACGTAAGGGCAATAATATGCACCCTTCAATTAACTTTAAATGCTTTTGCTTGAACTATGAGCAGAGCTGGTCACAATTCTCAACTATACCCTTGGGTTACAAAGCACATGCATGAACAAATCAATTGCTAAGAATTACAGACCATAAAAATTCAACAACATCAAAGCAATTTGCCAACAAACCAACATTTTATATGCGGGAGGCACAGAGCTTAAGAATTTTTGAGGTCATGCAGGGTTGATAGTTATATAGAGTTGATAACACTCCAAAGTAAGGAAAGACACAGGCTATAGGAATTAAGCATGTGGCATACTAGAAAACATCTGCTCATTTTATCCATAAGGAATTATGAAGCTGAGACACACTATTATAGCGGACCTGGTGCTGGCTCCAAATTATTGTGGTCCTGGGGCAGGATGCCCCGAGTAAGCCCATTCCCGTGCTCCTGCTGCATTGCCTATTCAGTGTCCTGTGTTGCTTCCTTCCAGGCCCAATTCCAGATGCTGACATTGGTGATTAAAACCCTAAATGACTTAGAGCCCAAACATCTGGAAGACTGCCTCCTTTCCTACAGATCATCTCAGATGTTAAGGCCAGTAGAAGGAGACCTTTTAGTAGTTCATTTGCTCTCAGACACGTGGGAGATGGCAGCCCTGAAAAGGGTCCTCTCTAAGATAGCCCTTAAATCATGGAACTTCCTTGCCATGGCTGTGTGTCCACAATTTCTGTTGTGTAGCTCCTGCTATACACTGAGGAAGCACCTCTTTATCCCGGTTTTTGACACATTAGGTATTTTGGTTTGTAGGACCCACATCTTATTCTTTGTTTAACCTTCACAGTACTACTTTTGCTGGAGACTGTTTTACTGGTTCTTAACTGCATAATTAGACCAGCTGTCCCTCTGCAATATGAGACCAGCTGGTTGTTGCCATAATGCTGGGGCCACTGACTGCCCTCCTGCTTAAACCTCAGTGTGCATGTGTGTCAGTGGGATGTAGTGACTCCCCCCCCCCCCTGCAGAGAGGAAGAAGGTGGAGCAGGCAACCATCCTGGTCATGGCCCACTGCAAAGTACATAGCAGACTAGTAATAGACTGACTGATATTTCCCCCAACTGTATAATAAATAATACATCATATACAATCTTGGCTTCAGTACATTAGCTTTGCACTAATAATATGATATATATTGTGATTTATTATGCTACACTACAAAGTGCTGCCTGTTTTCTGGCTGGCTTCCTATGCTTTTTAACATGAGTTCAGCCATGCCGTCAGCTTCTCCTGACACTGAAGTGCAGTGATGGAAAGAAAAATGCTCCTGCCACACAAGAGCAAAATATGTAGGAAACCTGCCAAATAAAAAACAAACAAACAGGGAATTGGACACCTTAGTAGAGGTTCCCTCCAAAAAGTATTGTTAGGGAAGCAGTCTGAAATCACCATTTTATTATTTTATTCATGCTTTAAGATTCTATTTAATTGAGCCACCTTACACAGAGCCATGGCACACTGCTCTTTTGACAACAGAGTAAACTCATTCTGTCCATTGTGACACCTATGCTTCCTCCCACTAAACTTTCACATTTTTCTTCGAAGTGGGATTACAGGTGCATAACACTTTGCTTTAAACAGACCCCATTATAGATCTAAATTGCTTTATGGAAGGCATGACTTTTTTTGCCTGTGCATAATTTCAGGGGCAGTTTGCTTATCACAGGCACTGCTCCTCATTTGTCATCCTGCAGCGTTTAATACTAAAATAGGTAAATCCTATGTGTTTTATTGAGCTCTCAATAGTTTGCTGTCTTCGAGATGGTAAATATTAAAAACCAAGCCAACACGCTGCTGCACAACAACGTGCTGGAGAAAAATTACCTACAACCCAACAATTGGTGTATAGCTCCCTCATCAGCCTCTCTCCCAAGCAGCACTGTTTTCTGATCCCTTCAAACAACATTTACCCAATGCTACATTTACACATTCCAGAAATGTATTTAAGCCATGCAAAACCAACAACCACCCCAATTCTTCATATCTGACATAGAACAAACCAAAGAGATTCATGCATTTGTAGCTTGAGATCTTAGATGCCACAAACCAAGGTTGTTGCTTTTCATAGCATTTATCTTCCTCAGATACCAGTAATTGTGATTTCTAAGCATTTTAGCAGTGGAACATCTAGTTCCTTTCCTTTATTCTTTTTGGTATAGTTGTATTGACATCATTCTTTAAAAACTAATAATAAAAAGTAAAGCTACTTTATGTTTTTCCACATAAACGAAACACTTTTCAAAATGACATTTATTCTGTTTTGGCTTGAGAGGTGTTAGGACTGTCTGTCTGTCTTTGATTGCACATATATTAAAAGTATTGATGTACCTTTTGTGTCTTTCCACTTCAATGTTTACTTTTTCGGTGATGGAACAACTAACTCTCTGTTCCATCTGGAAGTGTCCCTTCCTCAATTTCTCCCCCTCTGTATTATGCACATTGCCATGACTACTAAACTAGACTTGCCAGACATTGCTAGACACAAGGCTGATGGACATTTGTGAATGACAAACTTTCAGAGTTAAACACAGCACAAACCAGAGCCTGGTGTCTAAAGCAATCCAGTATTTACAGCCAACTCTAAGCAAGCTTACAGTAAAAACAGAGTGAGTAAAAGGGAAAACAGTAATCACATAAACAAGGCAACACAAACAAGAAGAAGAAGAAGAGTTTGGATTTGATATCCCGCCTTTCACTCCCCTTCAGGAGTCTCAAAGCGGCTAACATTCTCCTTTCCCTTCCTCCCCGACAACAAACACTCTGTGAGGTGAGTGGGGCTGAGAGACTTCAAAGTGTGACTAGCCCAAGGTCACCCAGCAGCTGCAGGTGGAGGAGCGGAGACGCGAACCCGGTTCCCCAGATTACGAGACTACCGCTCTTAACTACTACACCACACTGGCACACTAACACTTTGACAAACAGATTTTAGTTGGCTTTTAATTAAAAATAATAATTAATTTCCTGATTTTTAAAATAAAAAAACCCCAGGTAGTTTTGCTTGGCCATAATTTCGGCAGGACATGTGAGGCTAAAAACTGAAAGAGCAAGGGCAGAAGAAACAGCAGCTGACAGTCGTTTTTCAAACATTGTACTAAGCCTAAGGAAAATGCCACACTATAGAATATCAGGCCAGGACTGGGAAGGCCCAGGTTCAAATTGCTGTGAAGCTCACTGGAAGACCTTGGCCACTCAGTAACCCAGTGTGCACATAAAGCTACGCCAAACCATGACTTAGCATGAATAAGCAAATGTGCCAGCTCCTGGAACAATTATCATAGCTGCCGTGCTCCTCTCCCATTTCTTCCTGCTGCTGTGCTACCTGGTGCTAAGCTGTGTATAAGAAGGATGCAGGAGGTGATGCTAATTTCCTTGTCACTGCTCTCCCTGCTAGTTCACATGAAGATGCAAGTGAGCCAGAGGTGACAGAATGGCAGCAGCTGTGGGGCATTACAAAGATGCTCACAGCAGCTGCAGAAAAAGGCAGGATGCTGAAACATCAGGGAGAGGTCCCGGGCATAAATAAAGAGAGAAGAGAGAGGGCATTTGAAGAGTGTATAGGATATGGAGAGGCTACAGAGCAATGAAAGTGAAACCAGAAGAGAAAGAGTTGGATTACCAGGAGAGATAAAAGTATATAGAAAAGAAGCAGGCCTCAGTTAGCAAGCCCCGTGGAGAGCCAGGGGAGAGAAAGGAAGAAGTGCAAAGGCGAGGAAAGAAACCACAACATGAGACTGTGGTTAGGGACTGTCGGGAAGAAGGTACAAGTCCTGCAATGAAAAAGGCATGTACGCACAACTGGCAAAGGTCCCTTCCGAGGTCTCCAACAGGAAGAGACAACCAGATGCTCTAAGGATCTTTGGGTTTGTGGCTTGTGCTGCTTCAGACAAACCACAAGCAATAAGCCAAGAACAAACCTTGGTTACAGATCATGGAGTGAGACAAACTATGGCTTAGCCCCTGGTAACACAGCAGCAGCTGCATTAGGAGAAGAGCACAGTGGCTGCGATCTTAGCTCTGGGAACTGGCCTGTTTGTTCATTCATGTTATGCCATGGTTTGGGTTGGTGTTACGTGTGAACTGGGTCACTGCATTTCAGTTTAATCTACCTAACAGGAAAGCTGTGAGGATAAAACTGGAGGAGGGGAAGAGAATTGTGTACTCTGTCTTGAGCTCCTTGGAGAAAAGGCAGAGGATACATTAATTATATAAACAGGCTCAGAGCATGTGGCTGGGCTATATAAACTCATCTTAAAACCTTGGCTATATGTAACTGCATTTCTGTAATCTGTTTGTTGTTTTAAAAAATAAACCAAGTGACTCTGGATCTTAATGGAGGTTTCAGTTGTGCACGCACATTCTCTCACTCTGCATATATTTTAAAGAGCAGCGCATTATTTGATGCACTGTGGTTTATTGCAAAATGGCTCAAAGCAGCTATAAGCAACCTTCCAAATTTCCGCTTGTAAAAACTGACAACACTGAACGCCAGCCGATCTTTAATGTTCGGCATTCGCAGGATGTTGCTACGAAAGTCGCTGCCACATATATATATGTAACTTGCCTCAAGGAAAGAAAATGCTTAAAAGTTCCTTTTACTCTTCCCTGCAGTCCATGTGACATTTTCAATCTGGACATCCATAAATAGTAATGATGCGTGCAGAAAAAGAAAGCAAACCAGACATATCCCTCAAGAAAGAAGAGAGGTAATAGCATCAAAGAAAGCAAGAAAACTCACACCAGGGATCTTTTTGCTCTTGCCATCTTTAGTGGAAGTTCCATTCAGCTGCTCAATAAAACTGTAATGTGCTAATTGTTCAGGTCCATCCTCTCCATAATGGCCACAGAGACTGTGCTGGTATATATCCAAGATAGACATGGGTCTCCCCATAAAGGACTTTCTCACACTATTTTCTTCTTGCTCAGCTAAGGACAGATTTGAAATAAGAATAAAAAGCACACACGCTTTGTACATTTCTTTGAGAAAAAAGCCTACACACTGCTTGGCATGCTGTGTGTTTGTTCAATGTGAAAAATGGCGCAAGACAAGTGGAAACATTAGGGCTAAGGCTATAACATCCAAAATGACCCCCCATCCAATGTTATGAATGGCATGGTGTAATTTAAACTCACAAAAGCAAGGTGATTCTGGGTTACAATTCAAGCTAATGATTCATGCTTTTAAAAAAAAGAAAAAAGAAAAAGGAATAAAGAAAGGAAAGTATATGAGATAAGCATTTCTATTTTAAATAGTAGGTAATTTCCTTGAAGTGAAATTGCTAATTTCACTTTAATATAGTGTTTTGGGTGTTAGTTTAGCTTAAATCTCTATCTTAATCGTAGTGGCTCATCTGCCCTACATACCTTGAGGATATGCCTAGTTTCTAGTTTTAAACATCCTTTTCTTCCTGCCAATTACATTTTTAGTTGGTCATCTTGCTAATCTTAAATGCTTAAGTGAGAGAGGCAGAGAGAGAGACTGGCTGCTGAGTTGATACCTCATTTTTATGGCCATCATGAATTTCACTATCTACATTAAATAATGTGCTATTCTTACATATCAATTCTCTATTTACTGAAGAAGAAGAAGAAAATCATTCAGTTTTAGCATTTAGAAATGAAATCTAGTAAAGTTGAATGAGAGTATTTTTAAAAACCTATTTAGGGGAAGGTCCTCTGGTTCCTGGGATGATGACCTGGGGTCCAAAGGTTTTTTTTAATACCCTCCTCTCCATAAACAGAGGAGGAGAAACACAGCTGGAGCAGGAGGTCTAAACTCAGAGGCTTCCTTATTGCCAGTACGGAAACCTCCACTTTGTTCTTCCTACATTCTTGCTGCTCCAGTGTCCACAAGGGCAAAAGTAAGATTTTCTGACAGTGTGTTGGGGCTGCTGTCAATGTATACTGTTTTCTGGGGGTTGTTTTTTTTTTGGGGGGGGGACTGTTGATGCAAGGTCCCCTAAAAGAAAAGAAAAAACCCTGTCCCTTCCACATACACACAGAGCTTCTTCCTTGGCATTGGCAACCCAGGTTCTGTCAACTCATCCACTCAATCACACACACACCCCTCACCAAATCTAGTAGAATTGTTCTGCCCAAAGCTTCATTTTTATAGATTTTAGTTTACCTAATTGTGCAAGTTCCATTCATATATTAGTAAGTAGGTTTAAATCTTGAATTTCTGCTTGGGAGAGTAGACATTATCTGGCCCAGCTCGAAGATTATGCAGCCTGGTCCTAACCATTAGTAATTTTTTCTTTTCTTTTAAAAGCTGTTTCCACTAAATTCAAAAAAAATTCCTTCCAGTAGCACCTTAAAGACCAACTAAGTCAGTTCTTGGTATGAGCTTTCGTGTGCATGGGTGATTGGCAGATAGCTGTGATGAGCCTGTTGATCACCCATTCCCACCACCCTTCTGAGTAATACCCCTCCCCACCTTCTCACTATATAGAAGGGTCTGGAAACTTCTGTTTCAGTGTATCTGAAGAAGTGTGCATGCACACGAAAGCTCATACCAAGAACTGACTTAGTTGGTCTTTAAGGTGCTACTGGAAGGAATTTTTTTTGTTTAGACTATGGCAGACCAACACGGCTACCTATCTGTAACTCCACTAAATTCAGTGAGACCTGCTGGCAAATATGTTTAGTATAGCAGACTCCTGATGTACCATGTCTTCCCAAATATGTTAAAATACTACCAAGGAACAAGGATTATGGTTACTATGAAGACAAAGACATACATTTTGGTCAGAGACAAGAGTCTGTCACTAAAGGCCTGATTCGGTGATCTGCTGAAACACAGTAATCTCTAAACGAGTCACTATATGTGCCTAACCTTCCATGCACTTATTACAGCTGTCAATCACAACAGCTGCTCCAGGCACTCTTGGCCCTTCCAGCCCCCTCTTTGCCCCACACAACAAGCAACGAGAGCCATGTGGCCCAAGCACCCTCCCAGCAGTTGCTCATTTTAATTTCAGCCATCAGAGAAGGAAAAGTGAAGTGGTGCTTTGAGGCTGTTTTGTTTTCTTTTTTCTCTGGCTTGGCTGCTTGTCCCTGCTCATAATTGCAGAGGCTAGTAGCTGAGCTAGAAAGAGAAAAGGGAATGGGTGGGGGGGGGAGAGAACAGCCCAGCAGCCTAATTTCCTTCTTCCGCTCTGGTTGATGGAATGAAAGTGAGGTGCTGCCAAGGAAGGTGAGTGACCAGAGGCAGCAGCAACAGCTTCTGAGCTTGCAGCAAAGCACTATAATTTTTGACTGGAAGCTTGAAGGGATATTGCAGGAAGATTCAAATGTAGATGGCATGAAAGATGCCCACAGAATTATTCCCATCCAAATATCTCATTTGGGTTTACTAAAATATAATTTGCAGAGCAACAATGTGATGATGTTAGCTAGCCATTCTCCTTAAAAACAACGGAGTCTTGGGGCACCTGAAAGATCATGGTGCTACAAAACTATTTTGTCGCTTTTGCTTCAACACACTAATATGGCTACTGCTCTGGAAACCATTTTTATGTGTTGTTTTTTACTGGAGTATTTCAGGATTTTCTTCAGACTCTTGTGCATTTGCAGTCTGCTGCAAGTTTTCAGTTCATGTCTCTCTCCTCCCCCCCCTCCACCAATTATGGGGTAATAATGTGCACAAGCGTGTATGTGCATTGATTAAATCACAGCACAAATAAGTAGCACGGCTTCAATCACACAGTCACTTCAGCATTTATTTATTTTTGCACTGCAATTTAATGAATGTATAGAGATGCTTTAACAGAGAAAGGAAATCATATCAGATAACCATTCCTTTTTGCACCTTGTTTAAAATAATGTACATGTGCACATCAGTAACATGTACTGGATGTTTTGGATAATTGGGAAATTAATTTTAGAGACTTTACAGATTAAACTAGAAAATCACACAGCAGAGCTAGCCTGCAGATAGTTGTTCATTGTCACATAAACTTGTATTAGGGATGGCATTTGCATCCCTACTCTACCTGAAAGCACTCAGAACCATTTGAATGTTCAGCTGCAGCACTCTCTGACACCTCTGCCTCCTCCTTACCCTTGGCCATAAAACCTCCCAAAAGCTTACATAGAGCAAGTTGGGGGTGGCAGCAGTGGGAAGTCCCTTCACTGCTTGTAATGTCATCTTTTTCTGTTGAGTCCCTGAGAACTGACCATGAATCCTAGGATCATTGGCAGAAAAATGTGGAATCACCCACCACCATCTCCCCCAAGGTAAGGTGCTAGGGGTTTTTTTAAGTGTGGAAGGGGGCTAAGAAGCAGGCACTCCAGCAGGGTCTTGTGTCTGCTCTCAAGAAACTCAAGCAGGCTTATTTGCATAGTAATAGTTGCACTCAATATAAAATGAACTTTAAAAAGCTCCGACTGGCTTACAAGCTCTGGTGTATATACAAGAACACTTGGAGGTATGAATATATGTTGAGTAGCAAGTTTTGACTTGATGCACCATGGGTGGTGTGTGTGTGTGTGTGTGTGTGTGTGAGAGAGAGAGAGAGAGAGAGAGAGAGAGAGAGAGAGAGAGACCTGTGTTGGTTTGGAATTGGTAGTAACATAGCAACCTAAAGATAGAGCTATAAAACCAGGAAGTCCCAGGTTTGAATTTTCCTTTTATCAAGGTCTTAGGAAACCCACTCTCTCTCTCTCTCAAACAGCCTCCAATCTGAAAATATGAGGTTAATACCAATCTATCTTACAGGGTTGTTGTAGTAATTACAAGACAATCTGAGTGAAGTGCTTTGACCACTCAAAAGCATTATGTATGGTCTATCCATCCATTCACCCATCCATCCTTAAATTGATTCTGGCATCAACAAGATGCTGTATAGTAAAAAGTTTTGATCCCAGCATCTGGGTTGAAGGGTGTGTGTGTACCACTATGGACTGTTCACACCCTAGAATTCCCTGCCTGAAAGAGCACTGATTAGAGATCCATATCTGCAGTCGGTGCATGTTGAACATCACAATATTTGCAAATACGTTGCTATTTCTCAAATGAGAAATAGAATATTGATTCTGGAAACATTTCAGGAGTCATTAAGTCACTGCAGAATCTCAAAAAGAGACTGCAGTTGTTTTAGCTATAAGGTAAAATAATTAGTCCTCATTTCCTTTCTTCTCAAAACAGTCTTCCTTTGATCAGATCTATCCACTAGTTTAGTCTGCAATCTGCATATCACTGAAGTTCTGTATATGTCCCTGGGTTAGTCACAGAACTTAAACAATTTCATGTAATAGTACTTGCTCAACCATGCTTTCTTCTGCCCACTGCACAGACTCTGGGACCTGTCTCTGAAACAATTAAAAGCAGTAAGCAATGAGGTGACATGGTGACTAGGTGAAAATACCCTACTGTTATGGGGTAGGGAACCTTGGGCCAAATGTGACCTTCTATGTCTCTTTATCTGGCCCTTGGGACTCTCCTCATCCCACACACCCTCCCCAGCCAACACTGGCCCTGCCACATACCCTCCTTGGCCTAGCTGGAGTGCATCCTTAAACTCTTGTTTGTCTGATGGAAGACTGACAGGAGTGTGAGATTGGGTGTAAAACTAGCCTAATGTTCAAAGGTAAAGTTTCTATTTCCTGCTGTGCCCACTTTTGCCTCTGGCCCCACTCACCACTGGAATGTAGCCCCCCAGAAGGGTGTCCAGAAGAGAATGTGGCCCTTGGATTGGAAAAGGTTTCCCAGACCTACCCTGTGCAATCTGCTGTCCTCATGAACTTTTACATTAAAGAAGAAAAGGAAAATGACACAATCAGCAGCTTTGCTGGATCTGGATCAAATTTCGTTCTCATACTCATACTCTGGGATGGATTTGTAGTCAATGCCTGCACACTGCATATCAGGGATGAACTGGATGATGAACTGGGGGTTCTCAAGATGTTGCTGTTCAGTCCCAGCCAGTATGGCTGATGGTCAGTTGATGGGAGTTGTAGTCCAACATAAACTGATGGGAGTTATAGTCCAACAAGCTCCCCACTCACCCCGGTTCGACATTTTAATCTCACCTTTGCACTAAAAAAGAGGATAAAATCCTACATTCTTCAAAACTGTATGCATATCTGTCTACCACTTGTTCTAGCACATTTTTAGAGAGACAGCAAATTCACCAAAATATCACACTGATTTTTTTTGTGTCCTAATTTTAGTAACAATCAACAGGTATTAACTGAAATGAAATGGGTGAGGATAAAATGGTTATTTGTGAGGGGAGAACCAGAAACAGCTTTAACTGTATGTAGCAGTGTGAGCTACATAACATGGAGGTGAGGAAATTAACTTCATGGCTCATTGGGTTATTTTAAACTACCTACAAATGCAATATATATAAATACAAAGAGATATATTATTGAAGCTATAATCCAACTGAAGACGTTTTTAGTTTCAACACAGGGATTTACAACTAAAAAAGTTATAGTTTGGCTTTTAGTGTCAAACATAGCATAAGAGGCAAAAATTGATGTACATATACAATAAAAAGCACATAATGGAAAATGAGATTTGGAAAGAGGTGAGAAAACGTAGACATAGTGCAAGCAAAACACAAACAGCTGCCATGACAAAGGTGGGATCAATACATCCCTGTGTACAAATTTTAAATTACCTTGCTTGTTGTTTTTCATTAAATCTACCAACTTTTCCCCTTCGGTTCCAAAATCATTTGTTTCGTACTCCAGCTCTGTTTCGGTATCACTGCTACTGCTAGCAGAGTAAGTGCACACTCTCAGCGCCCTGTCCTGTACACAGCAATATTAAAGGACAAATCCATGACTCAGAAGAAAAAAACATTACACTGAATACAAAGGATCAGGAGTGCAGCACAATAGGTAAGCCATTTCGTCTCTCTCCAGTCTAGCCTATTTATTTAGCTGCTGCAATTTGGCATTGATTATGTAATTAAATGTCACAAATCTCTGAAAACAGATTTCATCCTCCAGCAAGTATTGTCCAGGCATAATCTATGTTCACAGTCCCTATTTTCAAGAAATCCAGCCTGGGTATATGCATAGATTCTTCTCAGGTTTATGTCATAACAAAGGTGATCAATGAGTGGTGACAAACAAGAATTCAGACTGGAACATTTACCTGCCATTACATTTGAGGACTGAGCAAGGCATTATCTCAGCAAATAAATATCCTCCAACCTGCATTTTCCAGCATCAATCCCTGGCATCTCTAGGTGGAAGAGCTAGCTAGACCAATGGCCAGACTCAGTAGAATGCAACTTCCTATGTTCCTAACAGGAATATGGGGGAATGGAGATACTGATGGATGAACATCAGTGGGCAAGAGGGGAAAAATTGCATTAAATTAAATGAATTTGGTTTGATCTGCAATAATTTGGAAAATAAATAAAAATAATTTGAAAAAAGAGAAAAGTTTGGTGTGGGGGCTTCATCTCTTAAGGAGCTATATTATAAGCTCTTATATCACAGATACCTCCTCTGTAAACTTATTGTTGTCCTAATAATAACAATTACCATTTATTTATACAGTCTGCAAATTAAAGGGTAAAACACACACAGTTTATTATTAATTACGAATACTCACAGTACATCATTAGATGGAAGGTGATAATTGAATATGAAGTTATTTCTGTTAGGTTGTTAGACTAATATTACACAAGGTACTTGGCAATTTGGTTACTTTACTACTCTTCCTGGTACCCAAAATCTAACATTTACAGTGGTTGATACTTGTTTCCCATTGGTGGCCTGGGCCAGTCACACTCATGAGAAAATGGAACACAGGAAACTGTTTTATACCAACTCAGACCATTGGTCCTTCTAACTCAGTACTGTCTACTCTGACTGGACGTGGCTTTCCAGGGTTCCAGGCAGGAGTCTTTCCCAGAGATGCTGGGAATTCAAGCTTGGACATTCTGTATGCAAAGCATACAGTTCTACCTACTTCACATGTAAGTAGAGCAAAATGAAACTATAGCCCCATTGTCTGTTGCCTGAGCTACTTAAAGGAAATTATATATGTGTCCGGTTTCCCTCTTTCATTTGTACCTTGGCTTTAATAGCTTTTTTGCTGCTCCAATCCGGAAACATCTTGTTGCCACATTTTTCTTTTTCTGAATGCTTTAATGATACAGAAGTCAGAGAACTCTCTTCTTGTCCACTTTTTTTCACAGGGCTCGTTATTCCTGGGTAAGAGAAAGTAGCAGCAAAAGATTTTGAACATCAGAGTGTGAAAAATAGCGTTTGATTCCATTTCCATGAAAGGGTCAAGTTCTTTCACTTGATCCACCCTGAATGCACTGCACTTCTACAAAGACGAGTTTTACTTAATGTGTTAGGAAAGCAATATCTGAAATGGTTACCTAGTAAATGGGGAAGAAGCATCCACTGGACAGAAGAGGAAAAGGAGAAATGAGTCTCCAGAGCCACATCCCTTAAATAGCCCAGAAAACATTTCTGAACCTCTATTGGATTTGGTTTTCATGTATACATTTTTTTTAAATTAAATTTTAAATTTTATTTATTTATTTATTTTGCAGTAATGAGGAATAGATTGTGCAACGTATCCCACACAGGCCCCATCTCACACAGGTCCCAATTATGATTCCAGTAAAATGGATTTGCACTTCCATGTAAATAACTCATGAGTAAAGAACACGCCTGGTGCAACCAGGCACTGGGTGGACAGTTCAGTGTCACCCCTTGTTTTTGGGACATGAAGGGTTCAGAAACCGTTCTTTCTATTTCCCACAGTTTCTTTCAGTTCCCAATGTGTTTGGGTGGCAGGAAGGGTAAATACAGATAGACCTAGATCAGGAGTAGGGTACCTGTGGTCCTCCATATGTTGTTGGACTATGATTTCCATCATCCCTGATCATGGGCCGATAATTTAAACTTGCAGACTTTAAGAAAAATATCTCAGCACAAATGCTTTCAGCCAACTCATTTCTTTCTTTCTTTTTGAAACAGCATTGTGTAGAACACACATGCAAGTAAATCCACTGTGTTTTGTAGAATTCACTGATAATTGTTGTGTGTGTGTATGAGAAAGGGGGAGGGAGGAGATGGGGGAGATGGGTCAGATGATAAACTTTGAGAATGGGAAAGTTGACCTCCCAATCTGCTATATACTACTTTTTTACATTCCTTCAAGACAATTTAATTAAGAAACAAACCCTGGAAGCCTGGTGCAGTGAATATTAGCATTAAGTTCAGGACAATCTTATTGCTACTGACTTCTTATGAAGCAATTCAGTGCTTGCAGTTTCTATTCAATTTGTTATAATGACAGTGTTTAATCATGAAGTCTACTGCATAGCACACTGCTGAATTGAGGTCACACATGTAGCTATCCAAGCATGTAGCATATAATCTATAACTAAGATTTCTCTTCTGAATCTCCCTTAGTTGTGCTATTAATTAACAATACACTTTTTAACACACACACACACACACACACACACACACACAAAATAACATGAATTAAAAATATCTTTTCTTTTGCTTTGATTTGAAATGAGCAGGGGAGTTTCCAATGAAGGGTGTACAATTTGTGTGTTTGCATTCCATTATAACTACGGTGCAAAACTGCACTGGGAATATTGCTAAATCAACTAAATTCCAACATGTTTAATTAGAATACTTCACATAAACTCACAAGAATCTTTAATGGTGCCTATTTACTCCTTTGCTCAATTTAAATATTGACACATTAGCAAAACATTATTTGGTACACTTGCCATAGACTTCAGCCAAATCTCTAATTCTCACATGGATGGGGGCGGGGTAGAGGGTGATTCTGCTTCATAGTTATGCAGGCTAAACATATTATGGTGGTCCTTTTGCATGAGTCCCCCTCGCCACCTCTCCTTTATGAAGCACTTAGAAAGCCTGATTCAGAACTTAGCCGAGTTGAAGTTAACAAAATCTAAGCAGACTCATTTTATTCCCATCTAATGGAAGAGTAAGTGAGTGAGTCCTGGTCCTAACATGGAGGAAGGACATGGGAACCAGCCAAATGTCTCACAGGTTACATCAACTGCCATGTTTAAACAGGCTGGCAAGGCCAGCTCCACCATCTTGTCATTTGCCTCAGGCAGCAAAATGTCTTGGGCTGGTCCTTCCAGTGGAGATAAGTTTTTTGGTCCAGATCTTCATATGATCCACAGAATACAGAATGTTTCAATGGGGATATAATTGCTTGGCTTTGGACTTGTAACTGTCATCCTTGCATAGATCTGGGTGTTCTTTACATGCTGCAGGATTGGATGGCTGTCTTTAAAGATTTCTCAATTTAACTTTAAATATTGTTTTATTAACAATAACAATTAATAAAATTATGGTCTCAGTTATTGTTCAAATAATGGGTTGGTACCTTGATTTTGGGTTCCTAAAGATAATCATATTGGCTCAACCCCAAGGTGCTTCAAATTACCTTGGGGTTGTGGATTAAGCAATGCTAGCCTTATCTACCGTATTTTTCGTCCCATAGGACGCTCCGTCCCATAGGACGCACCTAGGTTTTTTTGGGGGGGGAAATAAAGGAAAAAATGTTTTCCTTTATTTCTCCCCCAAAACCAGGTCAGGGAACAGCAGGATGGCAGCGCTGTGCCTCCCCGCTGTCCCCCGAGCTTGTGGGGCTGGCTGATGTCTGCCCGGCACGAGGGGCGCTCTGCTTCAGGGCGCCCCGCGCGCTGGGCGGCAGGCAGCTGCAGATGTCTGCCCGGCGCGAGGGGCGCTCTGCTTCAGGGTGCCCTGTGCGCCGGGTGGCAGGCTGCTATCCGCAGCCTAGGCAGCCCTGCGGGAGTTCAGTGAAAGCCTGCATTCGCCCCATAGGACGCACCCAGTTTTCCCCTTCATTTTTGGAGGGGAAAAAGTGTGTCCTATGGGGCGAAAAATACGGTAATTCATTATCACAAGCCTTTACTTTCCGCATTTGACTAATCACTAATGCATCTCTAACAGAAGTCACATGGCTAATGTACAGAAAAGATGGGATTTTGACACATGGTTCTCATAAGGCAGAACATAATACAGCTGATCATTAATAAAATACATTAATTCTAGAGAGACTGGAGAAAGATATACATGAGAAAGCTGATAACCTATCGTATTTTTCCGTGTATAACACGCCCCCGTGTATAAGATGACCCCTATTTTGGGGGGCTACATATTAAGAAAATGGGGTGAGATTGCCCAGAGTTGTTGAGCTTTTCTAAGGGGGGGTATTACCGAAAATTGCTCAACCACCTGACCTATGCTATCACTCACATGCACCACAAAAGCCACCTATCCTCTGTCCCACTGCCAGCAGAGGCCGCCAACTGCCCGCCCTATTGCCGCAACAACAGCAAATCAACACCAGCCCTTGCCGCAGCCACCAATAACACACCACTGGTTTTAGGCTCGCAGCAGCAACCAATCCCATAGCCCCTCTATGCACTGTGTATTAGGCAACCCCAAATTTTTAACATACTTTAAAAATAAAAAACATTGTCTTATACACGGAAAAGTACGATACACTCCTTTGCTTTCCTCTTCCAATCAGAACACTTTAGCCCTGTCTTTGTGTGCAGAAATGAGATTTTTACATTTTATTTTCGTGTGTCCATTCCTAGAATTCTTGTCCAGATCAATTTTTTCAGCCTTTGTGGGTCCTGAGTGTTGTGTCCTATGTGTCTGGAGTGTTGAGGAAAGGGTGGGATTATCCATGCATGAAAAATGCAGCATGGTTGAACAGTTGATGGGCATGGCTTAGTGTTCCCACAGTCACTGCCTCCTCTATGAGCTACCCAGAGCTGCCACTGCTTAGTAAAAGCATGAAGGGAAGAAAAGGGAATGTTAGTACTCTGCCCTAAATTTATCTACTAAGCTGGTTCCCTGGGGCTGGCTTTCCACAGGAATGCTGGAGAGCTGAACAGAGGAGGAAGAATGAGGAATGTGTTGAGAATGGCCTGCAGGCAACCATGAGGGTGGGGAGTCTAGCCTTGAGCATCTTGGCCTGTATTTCATTCAGAAGCCACTTTGAAGGACATCAGGGCAACATTGGAATAGATTTCTCCCTCCTTCTCTAGCCCTCAGTTCTTAAATTAAGCTGCTATCTCCGTAATCACAACAGTGCCTTGAGTGAAGTTCTGAAAGTCAGGTATATGGTAAGCATTCAGGCAAACCACTGTTAGTCCTGATGAATGCAGGGGAGTAGGAGGAAATAGACAATACAACAACAAAGACAAGTGCTGCTGTGCTTCAAGCATTCATTCTAAAGGTATCTTTTCAGCCCTGAACCCCATACATAATGCAACAAATGAATAGCTTTATGCATTAGGAACTATACTGAGTATACATATAATAAAAAGTACTCCTAAGAACAAGAAATGGAAGATTTGGGGACTTGGTATACCACTTCTATTCCATGTTGTTACTGATTTATATGTTTTATATATAAGGGCACATGCTCCCTAGCTGGATTTCCAGCATTTTGTGCTCCTTGTATAGTGATGTATCCCTGTGTTGTACTCATAGTTATCAAAAACTTACATTTATTGTTAGGTTGCTTCAAGCTTTATGTTTATTTCATGGTTAGCAATTGCTCCAGTGTAAATCTTGTTGGACCAGGGGAGCAACCACTATCTAACAGTTTATGTTGTAAGTATGCACCCCTGGACAATGTCTGAAAACTGTACTATCCAGTAGTATCTGCACATGATTCTGAAGTGTCATTGCCATGCTACAGTTTTCTGGAGTCAATAAGGTAAGCACATCCATGCTTTACAAAATATACCTCTATTCTAAACCACCCTAACAGCGCCATGAATTAAACAGGACTCTCAACAATTACACTTAACAAGCAGTGGGTGTCTTAATATAAGCTAAGCATGACATAGCTTGCATCCCTTGCAATAGCCAGCCTGATTATGATAAAATGTCTATTATATTGCATGAAAGGTTTGGACACATCAAGCTGGATAATGTTAGCTGCACTTAGATCCCATTTAAATCTATGTAAAAAGATACCAGGACTTAAATACTACTAAAGTTCAAGTAACTTAATATGGATCCAACCCATGCTGATCAACAAGAGGGCAGCTGTCCATTCATCCCGGGGACTGTGGTGTATTAACCTTGAAGTGTAAACATCATATTACAGGAGTAATCATGGGGATCTGTCCTTTCATTGGAAGAAAATTTCATTCCAACATTTATCAGAAGTCACCACATTCTATTAGCAAAGCAACTGCTGTTTAACTTTCACAATATTGTAATATCTATATTTAAAGAAAATTTAGGAAGCAAAAGTTGTGACATTTCTGAAGCCTCTTGGACTTGTTTTTGGTAAACATTCCTGGTGTATGCTTTAAATTTATCACTGGACTGCTTATAGACATGGTGTGTCATACAGCAATTTTTTTTATAGATTAGTATTTTATTTAACAAGATTTCCATGTCAGTGCAGTCTCCAGCTTGTTAACCTTCTGCAGTGACTTGAAGAGTCTTTTCAGCTGTACATTTCATATGTCTTTCACCCAATGTCATTAGTACAGGTCTCCACTAATGGGAACAGGCACCAGGGCACAAAAGATCTAATTTCCAGTACAACTGTCATTTTACCTGCAGAAGCTGGCTTTGGAAGGCGACTCTGAAAAGTCTGTACACCCTTAGCAGTCATGGCAGGATCTGATGTTGAATGTGTTATTATGCTCTCCACAGATCCCTGGTCCTTATTAGCTGTTGAAGGCACTTCTCGCTCAAGGGTTTTGGCTTTCTCAGAAGAAGCCGGAGGGAAAGCTTGTGCAGGTGATATGAAAACATCAGCTTCTAAATCCAGTTCTTGTTTAGAAACGTGTCGTCCAGTCGAGCGGTTTCCTGAGTCCGGAAGAGGGAAGGTTCCTATCCCACTGTCCAGCGTCCTCATTTGGCAGCAGGATTCTAAGAAAGAGGAATACAGTGTAATTTGGAGAACCTGACAAAAACTACAAAAAACAAAGGACACCTTGAAGAAACAACTTTTGTGCAGCAGTGGGAAAACGGCTTCACCCACAAAGGGCATCAGGTTCAGCCTCTAGCATCTCTAGCTAAAACATTGGAAATCTTAGAGGTCATAATGTACAATATTGGTCTAGAACAGACCCAGTGGATCGTAGGTTGAAAGATATTTGGTACCAAAGAAGTACTATGCTTATGGTAATGGGGTCCTTCCAGTATTTTGGCATAGATTGTTTTTTCATTCGTAAGAAAAAAGTGCTGTTTCTCAACTGAAATAAAAAACTCAGCACAGAATTAATCATAGCTGCATGACTAACTTGTGTCTGTTTGATTAGGAGACATACATTATAAAAGGCCCAATTCATAATCTTCTTAAGCAAAGTGCTTAAGTATGCAATTGAATTCAGTTTAATCAGGAGCATTTGTACACAAAGCTCAAAGAATAACACAGTTGGTAAGATGATACCTTTTGTTACAACTGTAGTATTTTGTTTTTTTCTAGGCGGACTTTCATCACAGCTTTTTTCTATTATTGTTTAGACTCCACACACTGCCGTGGGCTGATTTTATCCACAACAATATATGATTATGTTCACTGAGTTAACAGAAGGCATCTCAATCCAAAAGAGTTAGCTGCTACCAGTGATTATGTTTGCCTGTTTAGCCAGTTCATTAATTATTTGTGGATGTGCCAGTCTTCGATAGCTGGGACTTCAGCAAGAAATATTGTCCCTGTTACATAACTCAAGTATGGGCATCCAAATTCATTTGCACCTCACTAGTTTATAGCACAGAAACCTCAACGCAGTATAGGAACTCTATGGGGTTACAGGCTACACAGAATAAATGTCAAGGTAGAATGTGAGTATCTTAAATCATAGGGTTTTTTTCAGGACCATATATATATATATATATATATATATATATATATATATATGACACCTTCTAGCTATTACATGTACTTAACTTCAGATAAAATTTGGTTGAGTAGGAAAACATTCTCAGTTTACAAAAAGTGAGATTAAGAAAGCATTGGAATAACTTTGGAAGTAATTTTGCTTCTGCACAACTGACTGCCGTTTCAGCACCACGGACAGCCCCCCATATATGGAATTAAAGCTCAGAGTGTGTGATCAGTTGACTCAGCTTGCTTCTTTTGCGCAGAGTATTAAGCCAGGCTTAAAAAGCAACTCTTCCCAAAGGGTGCTGGCAGTGGCAACCATAACAGCCCTGCAGGTACATTCAAATCTAATCATGCTCACCACATGGTCTGATCTATATGTATTCACTAACATTGCAGAGAGGTGGAGATGGAAGACAATCCAGAAAATATTCTGCTTTCCTAAGCCTTTTGTTTTCATTGATGAGTTTTGTTTTGACATTTTCATGTCTGTCAGGGTAGTGGTAAGGCCTCAGATAATTTATTATAGACCACATGATGTTGTAGTCTATGAATCCCTCTTTACAATAATATATTTTCTGACCACAGCATCCAACTATAACAGAAGCCTTCACTATGTCCAATTTGGCTTAATTTATTTTCCTTTTGCTGAATACCATTTTAATCCTCATTTCTAGTTTCAGCAGGGTCATTAGTTTTGTACAGTGAAGACAACAAATACATGACAGAATCTTTCTACTTGTACAAATTAGATGCCCACCTCTTCAGCTTGCACAGTACATGTAATATCAGAAATATCAAATATTCCAGAACTGGAAGGCAATTAAATCAAATCCCCCCTTAAAGCACTGATAATGGAGAAGACTTTACAGCAGAGGTTTTCAACCTTTTTGAGTCCATGGCTCCCTTAACCAACTACATTCTTTCTGCGGCACCCCTGTGGGGCTCAGGAGCCCAGTTATGTCACCTGTTGCCTGCAAAGCTGGCAGTCCCTCACCCCTTTTTGAACACCCTTGCTTGTGGAGGGTTCTCTCAGCCTCCTCTTCTCTCCCCTCTCCCTGGAAGTACTCCAGACAGCAGCTGCTGCTGTCCCTGGCCTCTGACCTTCTCTCCACCCCCCCCAAAATAAAGGTGCCTCCCAGAAGTACCATTTGCCTGTGGAGCTTATAGCCGGGGCTGCTGCAATAAACAGCTGAGCAAGCCTTTGGAAGGCAGAGATGTGAGAGGGTATCAGAGGAGGGAGGGAAGAAAAGAGGGACAGAGGCCAGTGTTGCCCGCAGCATCCCTGACTATCATTCAAGGCACCCCAGGGTCCCATGGCACACTGACTGAAAACCACTGCTTTACAGAAATGAATTCAAATGTCTAGTGGCAAAAGGGAATGATGTAGACAAAGAAACCGAAACTGCTATAGGCAGCCATATAGAAAGGCAGCACACTCTTTCACAACCAGAGCTTGCAATTCTCAAAAGATTTATTTCCAAGGGAGAAAAACTCCAGCCCAAGCCTCTTTTGTTCTCTGAATTCTAGAGTCAAGACAGCTACATGCTGTAACTCTGTTTACGGCAGCTCCTCCCTCCTCCCTCTTCCTCTCTACATTTTGTGTTGGATCCCTGCTTATGGCTGTTAATGGAACTATAATTTTGGTTCCTATCATCAATATACATTTATGGGGTTTGTGATGGAGTGGAAAATGATGACTTATGCACTGGGTCCTTCAAATGAAGAAATTTCCTCAAAATGGGACTGGTAGAAAGGAGGTTGAAAGGAAGAGATTGAAATCCTTCAATAATTCTTGGTGGTTATTCAAAACCAAAATAATAGAAGCTGGGCTAATATGTATACTGCAGATCAGGAAAGCTACAAGGAGGGCCAAGAGGACAACAATGTGGTCAACAGACAGAGTTAAGGAAATTATTAGAGGCAGGAAGGCTTCCATCAGAAAATGGAAGTATCCTCCAAATGAGGAAAACAAGAAGGGCCACAAACTTTGGTAAAAGAAATGGGAACAGACTACAGTGGTACCTCAGGTTAAGAACTTAATTCATTCTGGAGGTCGATTCTTAACCTGCAACTGTTCTTAACCTGAGGTACCACTTTAGCTAATGGGGCCTCCTGCTGCTGCCACCAAACAATTTCTGTTCTCATCCTGAAGTAAAGTTCTTAACCCGAGGTACTATTTCTGGGAGTCTGTAACCTGAAGCATCTGTAACCTGAAATGTCTGTAACCCAAGGTACCACTGTATAAGTGATGAGGAAAAAAAGAATCCGAGGAGCACATTATTAAAAACTAAAACCAACCAAAGAACACCCTTTTAGATACCTTAGCAGCTGGAAACCTAAGGAGGTAGTTGGAACTTGGGGTGAGATGGTAGTTAAAGTTGTGCAAAAGGAGGATACGCCAGCCAAACCTCCAAAGGGAGGGCCCCCCCACATTAATGATGCAAACACTGAAAAAGCTTGTTCTCTTGTAACCACATTACACACCAACAAGATTATATCCTTTCCAAAAAACAAACAAACCTCAGCATCAGATATGTTACATTAAACATATGGCTTGTAGGATGTGGGATCCTGCTTTTATCCTGGGTGTGCTCAGTGCAAAACATGAGCCCACCCATCACATGTGAAAACTTGCTAAAGTAAAGATTAATTCTTTATATTTTCACATCATTTCTATATTCTCTTTTGTGTGAAGGGCAAGTTAGGAATGCATTTAGGTATACAAAGCATGAACAGCACCAAACGGAAGGCACAGACTTCTGATTAACTCCTACTGAAGGACCTAATGATATTTGCTTTTGTTCACATGAACATAGCCTCTGTCACTTAAATATATTACCCATGTGTCCTGGAGCTAGTATCTCCAAATAGCGGTTAAAAGGATTGTAATGGGAATTTACATGTAGCTTAAAAAGTAAATACCCAAGAGACCGATTTAGAAGTGCTGGCTTAAATCTGAGCAAAATTTAGGCTAAATGTCTGATAACATCTCCCGATAGCAAGCTCTTTAAAATTGTGGCAGATTCCCTCAAGGGAAAAGTTAGAAGTTCCACTGCTTGGGCAATTTCAAATTAGACTGAATAAAGGACTTCAGAATATACTGCGGTGAGCTATCTCACATTGGCTGACGATACTCAAAATGATGTAACAAATCTTTTCCCTTTCAATTTTATGTTCCTATGTATTGATGTTTTTATAATATTCTCCATTTGTTATTTAACTCTGCCCTAGTAAGCAAGGCTCTTTCAAATTCTGTTTTCATTCTTTCAAACTGTGAATCTTAAGAAGTTCTCCCCATATGATCCCATATAAATATTTTGCCTAAAAACCACGCCTTTAACAATGCATTGGTTTCTGAGCCAAGGCTGGTGACAACATGAGAGAGGGTATTTTCTGCCATGGCACCCTGTATGTGATGCTGCAACTCTGCTCCAAAAAGTTAGGTGAGTTTCCCCTATTTGTGTTCTGCTACCAATTCTATTTCTCTGCTTATTCATTTATACTGACATCCTCTGTGCTGCTTTTCAGGATCACAGATCCTCCCAAAGTGGCTCACAATAAAAATCACAACACAATAAAACATTATGAACTACGTAATGAAAATGAATACATAATTTAACTCCTTATATATAAGGCAGACAATCAGGAGATACCAAGACTACATAGAAATACCATAGCCAGCACCCTCATTCCCAACATTGAATATGAGCCACCCCAGCTCATCTTAACCAAAAGCTGACCGGAATGATTTTTTATGGCTCTTCTTAAAGAAAACAAGGAGAGTGCTACATAAAACTCACCGGGAAGGGAGTTCCATAAACAGGGTGCCACCAATGAAAAATCTCTGTCTCCCATCTAACTGTATCCACTGGTGGATCCATAAGCAGAACCTCTGATGGTTCACATGGATTCACATGGATGCCCACTGTCCTTTCACTTAACTTGGTTTCAAACAATTTGGGGCTTTAAAGCACTTTGAACTGAGCCCAGAAATGAATTGGCAACCATTGCAGCTGGAGTAGTAGGCTCAGAGTGTCTTGCCCCAACTAACACTCAGTTGCATTCTGCACTAGCTTTCATTTCTGAGCCATATTCAAAGGCATCCCCATATAAAGTGCACTGCAGCAGTATACTCAATTGAAAAGTTTCCCTTTTAAACAAATTATTGATTCTGTTGACAATTTCCATGCTTTTGCTTTTGTTGAATTTTTAACTACTGCTGTGCGTATGAGTGACTACTGCTGTGCAGAAGAACAGAGTACACATTATTAAAAATAAACATTGCAACATCATTTGGATTCACATTTAATTAATGTACCCCAGCCACTCTGTTCCTCTCTTCAGCCCTTGCTGTAATATTAGTAATTTTGTTCTGCAAGCCATAAGTGAGAATGGGACATGCCTACACCTTCAAAGTTGCACTGAACTGTTCCTGATAAAAAAATATGTGGAGACCATAGCAGTCCAGGCTGGCCCAATAATTTTTAAATGTTCTAACTTCCAAATATTAGTCTCTCTTTTTCATAGCACCTCCAATGCAAATAGGTTTTTACAGCCTTTTTTGTTGTTGTGTGCTACTAATGAACACTTTTAAGCTACATGTGTTGTTGGCAAGACAATCTCAAACTACAGATGGCAGAGCAGATCTCTTTATTTGCCTGTCCTTTCCATTCTCAGAAATGCTAAAACAAGTGAAAAAACACACACACTAATATATATCTGCCAAATCAATGTCAGTTTTAAAGTGGATTATTTCTTTAGGGCTATAGCATCATTTGATCTAATTAGTCAAAGCTGAATGAAGCAGTTGTTTATAGTTTTTTAAAAAAGCCAAATCATGTCTAAGGCTGAGAAGCAGTGAAACCACCTTCAGTAATAATTTCCACAGGGAAAGTATTGTGAGTCTCTTGCAGCAGAAATAACAAAAAGAGTCTTGTGGCACCTTAAAGAGCTTAACAAATGTTATTATAACACAAGCTTTCACGGACCAGATCCTTCAGATGCACAGAGTGTGACCCCCAGTTGTCAGGTGTAAACTTGACATGGCTGTAAAAGGGTGAAATATAGTTCAACTAAGGCTTCAGCTACTTAACACTACTCATCTGAGCCTAAATCATCCCATGTAGTTCATCCACTTTCTGGTCACTACTGTGCAACTACATAATGGACATACAAGCATCAACTTATATCAGAAACCTACTGCAGATATTTACATGCTTCTGTCTGGTTTCTATCAAGGAATAATCTACTATGAAACAGACCCAGAGCACTTCTTGTTACCTATGACTCCCAGCTAAAACCACAACAACAAATCATCAGAGATCTAAAGCTTATCCTGGACAATGATACTACTCACAGTCCTTAGGTGACAATTCTGTACTCTTTTTTTTTTTACCGATGACCTCATCCCCAACCAAAAACAGCTACTCAGCAGCAAGAGCAGGCAACACAACAGAGAAATAAACAAGGACCAGACCCTACAACAAATCCAAATGTCAACTCTTGTCCCCATGTCTACTCTGGCAATAGTATTACAGGACCTAAATACATCAGCCACAATATATATGGGACAATCTGCCAGAAATGACCTTCTGGTTTTTACATAGGCCAGGCCCGACACAAAAGAATGAATGGATACAAATATGGCATCGGAAATAGCTTCCCTTCCTTTTCAGAACACAAATTCACCTCCCCCAGACTAAATGACATTCTAATCTCTGAATCTGAAGCGAGCAGTAGCTAAGCAGGAAGCAGCAGTTAGTAACAAATGGTGATGATTTAAAGCCAACATTCGAATACTGATTTATTTCAAGAAGTGTGTTTTCCATGCAACAAATGTCTGAAATATAAAAGCTAGTTTGAGCTTTGGAGACATAATTCTGGAATGAAAATTGGTAGGTAATTAATATTAATTCACTTGATGGGTCTTACGTGATTTAGGATTCAACAGTGCAACCTTATAGCTCAGTTGTAAAGCACACGCTTTGCATGCAAAAAGTTCAAAGTTCAATTGCTGGCAGAGATAGGGCTGGGAAAGACCCCTGTCTGAAACTGTGGAGAGATGCTGCCAGTCAGTATTGACACTACTGAGCTAGAGTAACCAATTCTCTTACTTGGTATAAGGCAGCGTCCTATGTTCCTATCAGAGTCAGGTTACATGTTGGTGGACATCTACTCTAAAATCTAAATGGCCTTCACTCATTTCCTGAATAGGGAGCTGGCTCACATTTTAAGCTTGTCTACATCGATATCTATATCCAATGTACAGACAATGACCGATTTGCGCCTGTCCAATTGATGTGCGACCATGACTGCGCATCATGGTGACCCAGAAGTGGCTTGAAAAGGGGGTGTAATTGGGAGGGAGGGATGGGATGGGAGCATAACAGGGCATAGCAGGATGGAGTGGGCTTATGCTCACTCCACTGATGCATGTGAAGACCTAGAACAAAACACCCACCCCCACAAATCTGGGGTTGCCTATATAACAATTACCAAAACCTTGACCCTTTCAAGAGTGGAAGCATACTGTAAAAAGCCACCTAAGCATTAAGGTTTCTCATGAAGCATATCATATTACATGCAAAATCTAAAATAGAAGACTAACTTTAAAAGCAGATACTTGTGACCTGGCCACTGGAGCATCCTGGCGTTTGAAAAAAGACTTACATGTCATACTGATGTTGCTATCGTGTGGGAATCCCTTGCAGACGAGTGCAGTGCCTAGAGACAGTCAAGTTGTGTATCCACAGCAGTGACCACAGGAGGAATGACTGCTGGGAGGAGTGCAGCGAAAAGTAACGCCATTGTGCATCTGCATCTGCATTGTGCACAACCTTCATCCACCCCAGCTGCAACAAAACATCTCTCTCCTATATCGGTTTATACAGGTGTTGTAACCTTCCAACAGTTTGACTTACCCCCAAAATCACACTCCTCCATTCTCTCCTGGGACATATGGATGCCACCAACATGTGGTTTCTAAGTGAAAAGTATATTTGGAACACAAAAGCCTGGTTTGCAGTCACACTAAACCAACCCTAGCTTAGCACAAATGTGCAGGCTCCCAGAGAGGAGATCAGTATCATTTTGCTTTTGAACAAAGCAATGGCTACACTTAGCGTGTCTGAACCCAGGCTTGTGGTTTAGCTCTCTCTAAACTAACTATGAAGTGTGACCAATATTTACCCTGTAAAGCCACGAGTCTAGTTTTGGATGACACAGTAGGTCAAGCCTTTACTTCGCTCAAGCACAGCACAGCAGCAGAACTACCAGGGAGGAGCAAAATGTCTGCAATCTCTTCTCCAGGAGCTCTCACACATTTGTGCTAAGCAGTGGTTTGGCTTAGTGTGACGTGCAACTCAGGCCACAATTACAACTTACAGAAACCCTGGAAGAAGGGAAGCCTGAAACAACAACACTGCATAGAGAACATATTCCACCATTATGATTGGCCAAAAACATGGGGGAAGCAAGCAACAAAACTACTTGCAAGCACATATATTTCACTCAACTTAATAGAACATAATTGTGGATAGGATCTTGCAAACAAACAGAAACGCTTTCCTTTTTGAGAAAAAAGCAAAACAGGCTCAATTACCCAACGTTCAAATAATCAAACGGTACAAACTGGTATAATATCATTGACTTATATCACATTACTATGTACAATCAGCTCTTCAAGTGCTTATCAGTTAGGAAATATACATACATATTTCCAGACATTAGTTACTATATCATCTGCATCTAGCTTAAAGAAGATACTAGTTTTTCTGGAATCCTTGATATCACAATACAGTATTTTAGCTTTACATAAACGGAAGGTTAAAAGTTTTTTTTAAAAAAATACTTTGTTTAACAAGGAAGTTGAGCCAAATGCTATTGTGTTCTCCTTAGTGGAGGGATAACTAAACTGCATGCTACAGTAATGCTGCAGAAAAATTGGCAATTAGACAAGTGCCATGTGTACTATCTCTTAGAAGCAGAAAGCAATTATTTGTCTCCGCCAGACTGTGACGAACAGTAACTTGACATTATTTAAAAGATACTAATGCATGGTAGATTCTTATTATTCAGGGAGGACAGGGTTTTATATAATCTTCAAGTTACGATTTATTATTACATGTGTATATGCCTGAAGTGCAGTTATTTCTATATGACACCATTTCAATAAGTCCCTGTTAACTATGTCTATCCGAAGAACTTTCAGAGTTTAGCAAACATCCAATCATTCCTATAACAAAGATGATGCCCAGAGTGGAGACTAATTTTCTATCACATAAAGATTAATTGTGCTTTTATCTGCTGAATATGTACACTTTTTGTAAACTGTATTGAAATTGATAAAAGGATGACTATAAATGATTTAAATAAATAAGATTTTTTTTAAAAAAAATGAAGGCTGACTTTTAAAGCAAGAAGATATTATGCTGCATTTCTTTTCAAAATCAGACCTGTATGTTGATTTTGAACCATTATTTAATGTTCCCCTTTAAAAAGTTGATAAAAGGAGGATCGTTCTTTAAATGGAAAGACATATAACAGATGCTTTTTTCAGGCATTCAACTACTTCCATGAAAAATGTACTGGCACGTATGCTTCCAGTGTCAATTTTTCAGTTACATTTCAGTTCTCTAGTCCTCTCTTCAAAAACCATAAAGCGCTGACTACAAAGAATGATGTCTGTGTATACACATGCTCTTGTTAGGTCTAATACGTTTTTTTAAAAACCAGGTTGTCTCTCGGATGCCTTAGGAAACAAGCCTCCCTCTGGAAGTGCTAGAAGACGTGTGATTACAGGTAACATTGTGCATACATAAATGCCTGTTGAAAAACTTGATCTGCTGCCATTCTTCTTATCAAGCTGCAACACCTCAGAATAGATACCTTTTTTTAAAAAAAGAAATATATATATATATCCCCCACACAAAAAAGAGAATGGAAATTGATTCAGTGCTACTGGTTTTTATCTGACAGTGTTTTCACAGCTGGCAACCTACTATATGCCTGCAAAGACATTTAGGGGTTCTATAGATTTCTTTGGATGGCAAATGAGGAGATAAAGCAAATATAATTCCTTTATCTGATCATGTGTAAAATGAATGGTTCAAACACTACAACAGTGATAAGATTATTGCTAAATGATTCTTCTCAATTTCTATCAAAAGGGTTGATGGAAGAAATTAAGACTGACATTGATAAGTTGCATTCTCAAGCACTGTGAGGTTTCATGATGAAAGACTACTTTGGGGAGGGGGCGGGAAGTAGAAATACATCTACTGCACGTAGCTCTTTGTTTCACATGGGAGGAACTTTTGGAATTATTATTTTTTCCGTTTTCTTTCCCTTGCCAAATCAATGCCTTTCGGTTCTAAAAGCAAACCTTGCAAGTGTGATCTATTTGTACTTTGTCATTCAATCCCATTTAGTTTGTTGCACGATTCTGCTCTATCTCAATAATTCATTAAAGAACTCACCTAATCTGACTCTGGTTTTTCAGTTGTAAGGCGAACATTATTTACTCAAATATGTCAAGCTTAATAGAGACATTACAGTATGACATGTGCCAGACTTAATGCATAGACCCCATTAATCATATTCTTTCCTTCCATGCAATGCATCTGGCTATATTTTTTAAAAGGATAGTGTGAAACCTAAAAAAAAGAGTCTAAACCAGGAACTGATACTCCTAAGTATTGGCCATGCTGGCTGGGAGCCGATGAGAGTTCAGGTCCAATACAATCTGGCAGGGGTGGTGGGAGCACGTTTCCCCATACCTGGTCCAAATAGTAAAGTAACAACAAAGAATAGTTGTTGTAATACAGTTAACAAGTATCATCATACATATAAATACTACTAACTGGAGAGCCATTTGACACAGTAGCAAAATATGACTATACTTGGGTCTCAGGTTTCATTTAAAAGCTGGTATAGCATAGTGGATGGCTAAAGTTGGGAGGTAGGTACTTAAACCTGTGGTCATGTATGAACTCAGTATCATTTCTAAGATCTGTAAAGCTAATGACCTAATATGCAGCGGGTAGAACTATGATCTACTATGTAAGGATTAGGAAATTTGAATAATTGAAATTATCACCATCACCACCACCACCATCCAAATAGAGTCAGCTGCATCTCAGTCGTATTGGAATCAATGGGACTGCAGTTGCAACTAGCTTGCCTCACTGATTCCAGCAGAACTTAGGTTTCATGCAAAAATTATGGTCTCATGAATCACACTTTCTGAGTAGGTTCAGGAATGTCTTGGGTTGCAAGACATGCACACTATCTACCACTCTGGGCTTTAGGCTTGTTGTTCTTGCTGCTCCTGGAGGTCTGGAAGCGACTGTATAAGGTTTGGAATCTTGTGTTGTGGCCATCAGTTTGTCTGTAGGCTCACAGAGTGTAGTGTCACATAAGGCTGTCAAGTCCTTGCGGCCTCTTTACAGCTTAAGTCCATGCCGAGACTCCACCTACAAAGATGTCCCTTCCAAGTGGTGGTACACCCTTAAAGTATCCAGCAGAATGGAGAGGATTAGGGTGGTAACAGTTGTACCAGGTATAAATGCTACTGTCCAGAAATGATCCTAAAGGTTACCTAGCTAAGGCATAAAGTATAGTGAACTCAGTTCTATGAGTGCAAGTTCCTATGTAGCCAAAACAGTACCATTTATGTGTGAGAACTGGTCTGGCAGAACTCCAAGGTTTTCAGAAACAGGAAAACCTTTAAACACACATCTAAGTTGGGGAGTGGCCACAGGATATGGCTGACTATTGGGAGTGGGTGAGGAACTCAGAAAACCTGGGTGGTCGGGAATGGAAGAAGGCATATCTGGCTGGCAGGCAAAGGAACATTCCACACTCTTAACATTTTGATGCAGGCCCCATTTATGTAAACTAAGAGTGAATCCATTTATCTATTAAATTACAGTGCTTGTAGCCCACTTTTCATTGAATATTTTCAATCCCAGAGCAGGGCACAAAAGTAATAGAGATAAACGGAGCAAAAACAGTATACCAAAATCATATGAACAGGTCCAGTGAACAAATTAGCAATTCTACCCTAAGGCAAACAAGAAAAGCAACAATGAGGACAAAAGCTATCATTTCCAATTTAGCCAAATACCTAACAAATATGAGCACAGGGCATTCAAACAACCAACGGTCTTATAGTAACAGTTCCCAGCCCATTTTTCATCTATGGCAACTCCCTCTCTCTCACACACAGAGGGGCCCACTATATGGCTTTTGAGCGACTTACCACCTTACACCCTCAGCCCCACTCTCCAATCCACCCAGGCTCTCACCCTGAATGGTATGAAGAATTGTCCTTAAGCATCCACAGCAAAGGCCTCCCACTTCTTGGTTCATAGTGACTACAGAACAGAAGGCAATCACAAAAGAAACGGAGGAAGGCAGTGATCCACAGATGGCATTTTTCTCCCCTTCCCAGTCCTGACAAAACTCATGGTGCCTAAAACTACTATTGGGAGGGACCCGCAGGTGGATTTTCTGGCTTTGCTCACCCTTACCAGATGTCAGGGATGGTTCAGCTGCAGTTCAGCACAGAAACTCAGGGATGAGCAGTAAGGTTGATTCTCTATTCAGAGAAGCAAAACCCAACAGAGAACTCCACAGGCAGAACTAGCCTATTGAGACCATTGACAGAACTGAGGATCTAAGCCTTCCACTTCCTCCTAAGGCTCCTCCCCAGCCGGTTGCCTACCCAACAGTTGCAAACTCCTTCAAGGAGGGGCTCTCTGTGCCTTTTGTTCTGCTACATGTAACACCCTTCTCGTTCTTGGGTACAGAGGAGGATGGGGGAAGGAAAAAGTGGAACTGGCAGGTGGCTGGGAATCTGCCACAGCCTCAGTCTCCTCCTCTTCCTCAGCTGCCTCAGTCTCACTTAAAACTTGATTGCTCAGCCTCCAACCTAGCTGCACCCCCTTCTTCCTCTGATCTTCCTCCTGCACCCCACTATTATTTTCTTGGCTCAGAACCTTCCCTTTTGGGGGGGGGGCTGTAGCTAGACTGAAAACCCAAGGCTTACTGGTTTTTTTTAAAAAGGTTTCCATTAATAAAACCCCCCTACCAGCCCAATGAGGACTGGACATGCGCAGAATGCATGTGATATTGATTTGTTGTTTTAATGGTAGTAGGGCAGAAAACTGTGGAGAAATGAAATGGAGAGGCTGAAAACAAGGAGAGGCGTATTCCATTCTCCAAAATTTGTTGTAGTTCTGTCATTCAAAAATTGTAAGCAAATGAGCTACAACTGGCATTTTAGACAGCTTTGATTCCTCTGGTTTTTCATTGATTTTGTACCTGTCTAGTACTATGACTTGTAACTTAATCAAACTTCTAGGTTGGGTACTTATTAGGTTATGCTGAATAGACAGATACTTATTAGAGAAAAATATTGACACTGTCGTAAGTGTGGTCTCATAAGAAATAAGCCTTCACTTGTATTTGTGAAGGTAGGATTATATCATTAAAACTTAAATTCACCAATGTCTTCATTACTTAATAAACACCTGGGTGGGCAGATAAGGACTGAAGAAAGACTGTTACATTAATTTAATATACAATCATTGCCCATTTAATGTTTCTGTTTAAATGAGAAAGCTATAGAGAACTGAATGAGTGTAATGCTGAATTAATCAGCATTAGAACTAGTGAACGAAAATGCTTTATACAGATTTTGTTGCCATAACCAAAGTACTTTAAATGCTGAAACTTCATTCTAACTCTACTGTTTATAGCCATTATCTTTACTAAGCATTCTATCAAATAATACATAAAAACTCTCTTATCAAGACAATTCCAGTCTCTCATTGAAATTTATTTTTTCATCACTTGTCTCCCTTTCTTTATAAGAAGCCCAAAGATGGGGATTGAAAAATAGCCTCACCACTATACAATACCAACAACCCTCAATTTCAAGAACATTTCAAGATCCATTGAATTCAGCTCTACATTTTCACTAAATAAGGATACCTACAATAACAAAGGTATACGAAAAGAGAGACCTTTCTTTTCTGATCAGATTGCTTTTAAATTAAACTGCAGAACCTTTTGCAGAGTTGTTCTTGGAAAGCGAAAAATGATGTTATAAGAAAGTGCTTGGCTATAAGCTAGATGATTATCAAGAACTTTAATGGACTGGAGTGCCTGGATTCAAGACTATAAAATAAAATCTTCACTTTAGTGTAAAATTCTAGCACAAAGAACTGTATTTTTCTGTGCACCCGAAGAGTGAAGACTCAAAACACATGGAATTGGTGTAAATACCGTAACTTTAGATGCCTAAAGATGCAGCAAGACATAACAAGTAGCAGTAGGCGTGGGATTTGCATAGAGAGCTTAGGCCACGATCTTGGGTGGGATTCACCTAATGAGTGCACAGTGTCTGCACAAAGACTTCCACAAGGCTTTCTCACCTGTCTTCTTCCTGCAGCCCCCAATGGGTTGGGAGGGGGGGAGGAACCTTCAAATTATCACATGGGGTAGTGGGGGGGGGGTCATTCCTTCTGGCAAACTGAAATGCTTGCACTGATGGAACATCTGTCTTAGTGAGACACTAAATTCTTCCAAATATTTCTTATTTTGTAAACCACTTAGTAAACCGTCTTAAGTATTAAATTATATATATATAAATATATTAAGTTCAGTGGGGCTTATTCTCACGTGATTGTGTGATTGTGTTACTGTGTACAGGATTGCAGTCTTGCAGTGTTCCTCCTACTTTAGCTCTGGCTGTTGTTGTCCCTGACTCCCCCTACCAATAGCTAACTTTCTCCCTGCCTCACCAGCCTCAATGGGCAACAGCTGCCACCACCCCTGGATTATGCTATAAACATTTTTGTAAGACAGGTAGGTACACAGAGGATGGGGAAGAAGCAGTCAAAGAGGTTCCCTGATATCCTTGCTTCTGCAACTCAGCAAAAGAAAAATGCAACTGAGATAATTACTTGTAGCATCTTAATATATATACCAGATTTTATAAGATTTCTGACTATACATATATACTGTGTGCATGAATGGACCCAATAGCCAAGCTGAACGCTGAATATGATGAGAGACAGAGAGATGGTACAGCACACAGATGGGAAGTTAAGAGTTAAGAATTATGTTCTGCAATTTCTAGATGAATAACTTCAGCTGTGTTGCATGATGGCTTTTCTGTAAGTCAAGGTTTCCCCAGCCGTAAAAGTATCTTGTGAAAGAGCAGTGCCTGAGATAATATCTTATATGTTTATTGATATGTATTACATTGTCTTCTCAGGGTCTTTTAAAAGAGGACTCATCTAGGAAACTATTAACTTATTTAAATCAATTGGCTTGCTAAGAGCACTTTTGAACAGAATATAAAGCAACTGGAACATGCATGACAAGAACTAGGAGTACTTCACTGTGATAAAATACCATTGTGCCATATAATACCATACCTGTAGTCCACTGGATATTATTTAACTTGCATATTATCTAACTTTATAGACCAGATACCCACTTGAGGATCTTACACTGACAATTGTTAACAACTGAATCGCTCTCATTAAAATTATTAGCTTATTAATTTATTTACGAATCTGTAAGTCCCACTTTCATAAAAATACAGCTGGGTAGAGTACAAGGATAAAATCAACAAAAGATCCATTAAAACACCAATAATAAACACCAATAAATACACATTGGGTAAAAGAAAAAGAACAAGCATGTTGTAAACAAATATGTTCTCAAAAGACGTTTGGAGGGAGGGAGGGTTTCTGAAGAACCTCTACTGGTAGGGGCAGGACCTGCTGCACTAAATGCTCTGTCTTTAGTGAAGGTGAATCAAAACTCATGAGTGTTGCTGAGATCAGAGGATCTCAGCAACTGAAGAGGAACATAAGGAACCAAGATAGTCCTTAAGGTACTTTGAGCCCAAGTTGTGATTTATGGATTAGCACATGGGCCTTGAACCTGGTCTCTGTACTTGCTCCTTCAGAGGGAGTGCCACCTTCTGAACAGACAACTGACCAAATTCCTGGACATCAGAACCACCCACCCCAAAGGCGTCTTTCTCCCCAGAATTCAAACTCCATTTGTTGACCCTCATCCAGTTCACCACTGCATCCAGGCACCAGTCCAGGGATTGCACAGTGTATCCTGAGCTTAGTGCCATTAGCATAGTTTTCCCCTACCCACACACTATACACACACATTCCACTTTGTTAAAATGTTAGTTTCCACAGTGAAAAATTAGGTGGCAGTGGGGAGGAGAGAGAGAGAATGGCTCGTTAAAATGTGAGTACGTAACCATTTATCATAATAATCTTTAAATTATAGTTTCGAAGCACCTTCTGTGATTGGGAGGAAGTTTGAAACAAAGCACACAAAGTCATATCAGCTGGAGCCCGGCACTGAGAGAGAGATTGCTGTGAGTTGGCAGCACAGATGTTTTCATATGGAGTATAAGCAGGAGAAAACGAGCACAAGACACAGATCCTCAACACAAACATTTTGGTTTACATTTATGCCAACACTCAGCCTCCCAAAATGTGAAGTGTGGTACATGAATGTATTTGCACAGCCATCTCTTGATAAGAAGGAAACAATGAAGAGCTGAGAAAAAGAGACTTACAGAGGAATCCTAAGTGTGGGAGAAACAGGGGAAATGTGCCTGTTAATTTTCCTCAACCCCTCAGCAGCTTTTGATATTATTGACCATTGTATCCTTCTGGATAACATGTCTGAGTTGGCGGTGGTTCCAGTCCTACTTGGATGGCCATTTTCAGAGGGTGATGCTTGGGGAGTGCTTTTCAGCTCCATGGAGCCTTTAATGTGGAGTTCCTCAGGGCTCAATTTTATCCCCTATGCTATTTAATATTGGCAGTGGAATGGTCTCCCTCGAGAGGTTGTGGACTCTCCTTCATTGGAGGTTTTAAAGCAGAGGTTGGATGACCATCTGTCATGGATGCTTTAGTTGAGATTCCTGCATTCCAGGGGGTTGGACTACATTACCTTTGGGATCCCTTCCAACTCTACAATTTTATGATTTTATGATTCTATGAAACCACTGAGTGGAGTTATCTGCAGGTCTGGAGTACATTGTCAGAAATTAAGCTGGTGACACACAATTCTACTTCTTCTTTAAATCTACAGGTGAGGCAGTGGAAGTGCTGGACCATTGTCTTGCCTCAGTAGCAGACTGGATGAGAGCCAACAGACTGAAGCTCAATCCAAATAAGAAGAGGCACTGTTAGTGGGTGATTTCCTAGAACAGATGGCTGGGAGGTTGCCTGCTCTTGATGGGGTCATACTCCATCTAAAGGAGCAGGTATACAACTTGGGAGTACTTCTGGATCCTTTGCTGATGCTTGAGTCTCAAGTGGCTTCAGTGGTATGGAGTGCCTTCCATTAGCTTCAGATGGTGGCCCAGCTATGCCCCTATTGGGGCAGGAATAACCTAACTTCTATCTATGCTCTGGTAACCTCTAGGTTAGATAACTGCAATACTTTGATAACATGTAGGGCTGCCTCTGAAGATGGTTTGGAAACTTCAGCTGGTGCAGAATTCAGCAGGTTGCTCATCAGGGCGAGACAGTCGAACATATTATACCAATCCTGGCCTGACTGCACTGGCAACCAAATTTTTTCCAGGCCCAATTCAAGGTGCTGGTTTTGACCTATAAAACCTTGTACAGCTCAAGACCACAACACCTCAAGGACCATTTCTCCCCATATGAACCAACCTGTACCCTGCATTGATCACCTGAGGCCTTCTTCATGTGTCTCCTCTGTGAGAGGTCCAGAGGGTGGCAACAAGGGAATGGGCCTTTTTTGCAGTGGCTCACCATTTGTGGAATGCTCTCCCCAGGGAGGCTTGCCTGGCATCTTCATTACCTATCTTTAGACACCAGCCAAAAACCAAGCCTTTGGCTGATTAACCTTATATGACCCTTTAAATGTGTTTAATGGTTTAATAGTTAATGGTTTTGGGGTTTTTTGCTTTCGTTTTATTATGTGTTTTGTGTTCTCATCTTTTATTTTTATGTTGTGAACTGCCCTGTGATCTTCAGATGAAGGGTAGTATACAAATGTAATAAATAATAATGATAACTTATTCTCTGATGTCAATCATGCTAAATAGTTCTGTAAATAGTATTAGAAATATATAAGCAGCATAGTATATGCAATCATTTTATGTTCTTACATTTAACAATACTATTCAACATCCTAATTTATATTCCCATGAACCTTTCCTCTACTGGATTCATCTTGGAGTGCACATAACCAGGGTGGGGAACTGGATCTGGCTGGAAGGCCAGATCTTTATCTCTGCTATCCTCTGTCACCCAATTTGATAGGCGACAAGAACACCCACCTGCCAGTCGCCTGATCGGTGCTGGGAACTTGCCTTCAAAACAGCTGATCCTTGGTCACAGAGAGGTCCTTTGAAGCCCTTCAGAATGCAACTTGCATTCAGAGCATTGGAAGAAGAACTTGGAATACAAGCTGTTTTCTCCAGTCCCCTCATCAGCGCTAGGCAGTTCCTGATCCCAGATGACTGTCAGTGTTTCGGCTGTGTAGCACTCTTTTCAAGCCCCGACCACCAACTGACGCTCAGTGCTTGCAGAGAGCCCTGGGCTGCACTTTGAAGCCCTGACATTCAGCTGCTTGACGGTGCCTGCACTTTCCCCTTTGGGCCCAGCTGTGACTTTACCTGTCCCCCAGCACACATTATATACAATGTCAGGTGTAGGGTAGGTAGCTGTGGTCTGGCCAAAATAAACTGATAGGACAAATGAGAAGGCCTGCAGAGACTAATTAGCCACATGAGCTGGAGGTTCCCATCGCTGGCATGTATCATCCAACTTGGTAAACTGGTATGTTCAAAATGTACTGCTACAATGATGCACAAATAACATAGCACTAAAAATCAGGATGAAGGATAGCACTGTAGCCAGGAAGTATGGCTATTTAGAAGACTGTTCATAACATTTCCACAGATGGTAAAGCTACCTGCATTAAGGTAATAAATTTCTCACTGAAAAGAAATATGATTTGAATGAAGAAAAGTAGATGATTATGGTTTAAAGGCATTTCTGATGAGATCCAACCACAGTTTACACTTAGGCAAACAAGGAAAGGCATGGTGGAACTAGCATGTAGAGGTAGAATATTTGTGCTCATGGCATATTTCCGATCCCCAATATAGGATTACATTAATTTCTGTACTGAGCCATTGAAGGAGAAGTATCTTGTTCCTATTCACACAGATATCTGGTAGGCCACTGCAAGTACAGGCTGCTGGCTGGCTAAGATCTTTGGCCTGATCCCCCAGTGCTGCCTGCTAAAATATATAGAGAAGAAACTCATCCAGTTTTACCTTTAGTCTAGTGTGATTCAATGGGATTAATTGTACATAACTCTGTTCAATTGCAAAGACTACATAATGTACTAAGAGAATCTAAGCCACATATTACAACATTTTAATTTTTTTGTTGATGTTACCTATTAAGTGGCTTTGACAAGTTGAGTCAGCGATGGCGTTCTCTTCATCTTCTTGGAAGTTTTCTGTTACCACTTTGATCTGTGTTGTAAAGGGGGGGAACAGTAATTGTAACTGCTTACATATCTCTCTTTTAACAGAACAAAAACAGTGTATTTCAAAACAAATCTGTTTAACTTTTAGTATCTTTGCTATCACCCTTTACTATCCACCTTAATACAACTCCCATGTAGTACAGCTTGCACAGCGTCCTATTATGAATGATGATTAAATTGTTTCTAGATACTTTGCTAAGAACAATACGATGCAACTGGCAATAAAAATTAAGTCTTTGTGCGAAGCTACAAACATGAGTTTGACCAGGTCACGAAGTCAGATGCGACTAAACAACAACGTGATACAATTTCTCAAAAAGATAAAATAATATTTATTTTTTTAATATTAAAGAAATACATTAAGTTCTCATGATCCTGTATTTTTCTTCCTCCTCAAATGTTGTATCTTATTAATTTATGTTAAAGGACTGAGGAAATAAAATTAATGTGTCACATGGTATCTTCATTCAGTGCTGCAGTCACATAATTCTGGCATCTTTTCCACATCTATATAAATAAAATGAACTGCTACCTCTGCTGTCACTACCACCTGGGCTGAAACAGATTTTGAATTGAAAAGCTGTTGAAAGAAAAAAAGGTTAAGTACTTTCCACTCCATTTCTCCACTCAGCTACCAACACTACCTTTCATCTATAACTGGTTTGCTGCCTTAGATACTATTTTGTCAACCAGTGGTTTAAAGGTGCATGGGCAACTTAAATACTTTGACACCCAAGGTAAAAATATGTGAAGAAAGAATGAGCACTGCAATCCATTGTGCCCTTCCCATTGGACCATATTAGCTTCAACAATGTGGCTCAGTTCTAAGTCAAGCAAGAATGCTTTCATTATGGCAGTCTGATATTCTACTCTCACACACCTGGCTTCCCAAGGTGCTTTTCCACCTTGGCTGTGGTATGCATATTAAAACTAAAACCACATTGGCTTTAGTTTGGGGGAGCATAGTATCTTTCCTGTTTTTCACAAAATACTCAATGGTTAGGTTCAAAATGGGGCTATTTATGTAAGCAAATGAGCAAGATTTCCAGCAAAGTCCTTGTTTTGCACACCCTGCGCAAACAATCTGTTCCAACGATGCTAATGGAACATGTTTTTCTTAAAAATGTATATAAAAATCGCCAGGAAACCACAGTCTGAGATAAGTGTTTAAGTGATGGCATAATAGAACCCTAAGCCTTTAATTAACATGCTGAAAAAGAAAAGACTTAATTCTATGGCGCATGAAAGATACACTTTTGAAAACCCACTTTAGAGGAGCATTAAATGTAAAAGGCACATTTGATTTTTCCATTCAGATGAAATTTAAGGCATGCATTCTTTATCAACTTTTGCAAGTGTTAGTTACTGGTTTGACCCTCATCTCTAAATGTACCTTGTATTGTTACAGTGTAAAAAGAAAAAGAAATCATCTCTGCTCAGGGCTTTTGAAAAGGTTTGTGCTGTTTTTCTCAAAAAGGCATGTCCCCCCCTCCCTCCTTTTTTAGGGAAAAAAGAATGCACAATGGGAAATGCTACCACATGCTAGTGTTTTCAATCACAGCTATCTCTTTTTACTGAATTCTCTGCAACGTGATTCAAAGTGAGAAGCCAGTAAAGGGAGAAAAGGACATGAAGACCAGGAAATAATATATGCATTTTAAATGAGATTGAGTAGTACCAAGTTTAGAGGACAAACTGAAATTCCCCACAATTCTGTCATTATTAAAAGAAAACACACAACAGATTCCAAAACACAGATTATAGGCACTCATTTTTCTTTCAACCCAAATGGCTTCAACATGGTAATGCAAGCTATTTCATTTACAGAATAAAATCAAGTATTGAAAAACCCACAAAGATGTAGCATATAATATAATCCAATCTTCAAAAACAATGTCCTAATAACACTTTGATTTTCAGCTTAACAAAGTGCAGTCTGGAGAAGGAAAAGGTAATGCCTTTGCAGCGTGACTAATTTGTCCTTAGAAGTTAAAGAGAAAAAAATTAACATTTCTTCATTATTTATGTAGATTCAGAACAATCTTTGTACTTGCCCGATAAAATGAAGTGTGTTTCTTGAAGATATACTTAAAGTCCTAAATGGCTATTATTTTTACATTTGCAAAGACTTCACAAAATGAGACAAAAACTTCTGCAAATTACTGTGCCATTAGACAATAATAAGGAAGTTAAAAAAGAAATTGTAAAAGCAGCATGCTTAAAAAAAATACTTCTGTACAGTGAAGATATACCCTAAGCTGTCAGCACCATATTAAATGGGGCATAGTTAAATTGAGTGGCTGTGATAAGGGGCTCTGCTTTGCTATCAAAGTTCTAGATCAGTTGGATTGAATTTCCTGCATATTGCACATTTCCAGACTTTCATTCTCTCTCATTCCTTTCAGTGACATTACAAGGGCAGACTTAGATATGCTTATAATTTGTGGTTTTATAATGCAGGGGACATCTACATTTTCAAAGAAAAGATGATACTATAGAAGCTACTTGCTACAGAAAGGGGGGAGAGGGGGAGGGGAGATAGAAAAAGTTTTCCAAAGCATATGGATTCAGAATGCAGGTTCTGAGATGTTTTTAACAAATGACCTTGCATATCTTCTAGTTAAAGCTTGCTTTACATGGAAGCACAAATGCTTGCAGACATTTGCCTGACGTTGAGAACAAGCCACTGATACTTTTAACCTTAAGCACCCTAAACATCAATACTGAGCTAATAGATTTTTCAATTCCCATCATGAAGGGCTTTGAAAATGTGTTTTACCTTTAGCATATATCCCTGAGAAATATGTAATTACTTCACAATTCAAGCTTCCTCATAGAACGCAGCAGCATGCACGGGATGTTAATCACTCACCTTTTCCTTTTTTCAGAGCAATAACAGAAGAAGCTTAAAAGAAACAACTGTCCAGTGGTGTTCTCAGGGCTAACCCAGATGTGACATCCAACACAAAGTTTTCCCACCCCACACAAACTGCCAGTGCTGGGGACCTGATTCAGATTGGGGTCCTGGTGTGTGGGGCAGTGTGGTGGTAGAAGAAAGGCTACAGATCAATGGCAGAGCACTTGTTTTGCAAGTGGCAGGTCTTAGTTCCAACCCTGGCATCTCCAGGTCCTGGAGGCCACTACTATAAAGTACCTTACTTCTAGATATGGAAGGCCTTATATCACAGAGTGAAGGATATGAAGCAAGGCTTAGTTTTCAGGGAACAACCAGCAGGGTAGCTGATATATCCAGAAGGAATGTCTGGGGACATGTGGGTCTCAAGCCATGGAACAACTGAAAAGGTGAAAACTAGGACCTTGAAGTGGGCTTGAAAGTACAGGTAACCAAGTGCAAATTGCCATAAAAAAGGCTGAATATGTTTCCATCAAATGACAGCTATGGGCATTAGTATAATCGGATTCCCTAATCAGGCCATCAGATGCTGACATTAATCCATCGTTCCCCAGCAATGGCAAGCATATTTCTACCCTGTGTTGGAGCAGTAACAGTATGGGAAAAAAAATAAAAATTAAGGACAGCAGGGTCTTGTTACGTACCACTGCATCATTTGGTATTTCCATATCAGCCTTTGTTTTGCTGGTTTTCTTCTGGTTTCCTTGAGTGCCGACAGAGTTGTTGGGAAGAGAAGAGCCCTGGGAGCCGCCCTTCGACACACTCCTGTAGGAAACATTATGTGATCCACTTTCTGTCGGCTGGGCTGCTTTCTTATCAACTCTGTAGGTGGAAAGTGATTCCTCTGATAAATTACATTGCCCTTCTTCAATCACTCTACTTTCACCATTCCTTTAATGTTTAACGTAACTTCCCTGCATCTTTCTCCCCGTAGACCTGTGAGTGATAAATGTTTCTAACTAGCCTTGATCAAATCTGTCACTTGCAATTTCAGGTACTATATCAATTTAGTCTTTCAACATATAATGATTTATTTTAAATTTTCTATGACTGGGAGGCAAATTGGAAAACACACTGAACCATTATTGCCGAATGTCTTTGTGGCCTAAGGTGGCCATAAATGTACTTAATTCTGGTTGGTTGCTGTATGTATTTACTAACAATTAACAACAGCAAATTTTAGAAGACCTTAAAAACAAAACAAAACCAGGCAATGCATTTCCTCCCATACTGCTATGCCTACAGGGTCTTTTCCTAGGAAAAAAAATAACCTTCTATGGCTTAATATTTGTATTAGCTTTTATAAGTCTTTATTTTCTTTAATTTCAGAGCCCACTGACCTGGTTAACAAAGAGCAGATACAAATGATCGGAGCAGCCATGTGGTATAGTTTTTACTGGGCTATGCTATTCTAGGAGGCAGGTGGTAGTAGAGGGGTTTCAATTCTGAATGCATGGCCATATGCTTTTAAAAAGCTGTCTTGCTATAAAAATAGTATGCCACGGAAAAGTCTAGGCTCCTTGACATCCTACTCTCTGACATCCTAATATTGCCTGATTTTTCACAAAAGGAATGATCATTTTACAGGTATGGTGTATCCAGTTATCCAGAATCTTGAAATGATTTATTCATTTTATGTTCTATATCCTAATTTTCTACCTCACGGGCGTCAGCACAAGTAGCTGCAATGGAAAAGAGACAGACAGAATAACTAAAAAGCAAATAATAATAAACAAAGTGGACTAAATAACAGAAGAAACCATGAGAAAAGAGACAAATTAAACAAACCATTTGTCTGCTGAAATCCTGTGGAGCTGGCTGGTAGTACTGAGGTGGTATAAAAATGCTGCTAAAGTGGGAGTTGAGCTAATCTCACTAAGGAAGGAACTTCATATCCCAAGTGCTACCAGAAAGAAAGCTCTCCTTTGTGTCATCACCAGTCAAATCCCTGGGATTGACGAGACATGGAGAAGGCTGTGCAGATGCTAGGCCATAAAGGGTGTTACAGGGCTCCTCATCTACAGCTGGAATCTAGAGACAAAAGAGAGTCAATTTGTGGAAAGTTTGTGGGGTTGTGTTTTTTTGGGATGAGCAGCTTGCATGCTCATTGCAAGGTGCTTCCAGCTACTGGGCGCTCCTTGCAAGTTACTTTTTAATGTCAGCAGGATTTTATATAGCAGCTTGTGATGTGCCATAGTAAAAGGGATGAAAAGGGATGCTGTTTGGAAAGAGAAAACAGCCACATTGTACATATTGTGAGGGCATGCTTGATCGTGGCATAGTAAAGTGTGTTCTTTGTGCTTTCCTACTAAAGAAACTAAGATGGAAGTTTGAATGAAATGAAATCTACATGCCTTCACAATGTCTATATCTCAATCTACATTTCCAAAAACCTTACCTGTGTAAAAGCTCTTTCATAAAGCTGTCTTTTCCTGAGTGTGTGGTGGCAGAGCTGTTCTTTTGTTCGCACCCAGTTTGGCTGAGGTTATTGTGTGTGGCTTTTGTCATTTTTTTCTCTTTTGGAACACTGTCTAAAATACCACAATTCAGAGTTTTCTTATTTATCTCGTTTTCTGCTTCACAGTGCTGTTCAGTCTTCTTCTTGTCTTTTCTTTTTTCCGATTTTGTTTGCTTGCTTCCAAAAGCTAAACCCTTCGGCTCTTTCTTTTCTATTTTTACTTTAGAAATATCAGCTTTTCTACCACTCAAGGCTGGGAGCTTACTCTTTCGAAAACCAAACCAGCTAGCAATAGAAGGCCCCCCACTCTTTTGTTTAGTCTCAGTGGTAGGGCATTTGCTCTGCCCTTGTTCCTTCTGCATATTTTCCTGGATGCACAACATGACTTTTTCTTCTATCGTGGGCTGTAAAACAGATGAAGCTGAAACCTTCTCCAAGGCTTCAGATGCCTTTATGCAGGCTTCTTGCAATACTACCTTGCCTGCTTCGTGTTTATGAGGAGATTGTGTGCTGTCCAGATTTTTCTGAAGTGGCAAAATTTGTTCTGATGAAATACTAGTTGATGACTCCAATGCCATTTCTGCTTGTGTAACACTTTTTTTGCTTACTGGTTGATGCTTTGAAATTTCGCTAGCCTTTTCATCATGGAAAGATTTACTTTGGACATCTCTCTGAGATGGTGATTTGTTGTCCTCAGTTTTTGAAATGCTGCAGAATAAATCCCCCTTTGGAGACATATGGAATGGTAGTTTGCTTGGGCTACCAACTTGACTGCTGGAACTACTCATGCTTGCAGAAGAACCCTGTCTAGAATAAGAAGTTTCTGGAACTTTTGTCGTGTTTGAAACCGTATCTGACATCACTGCTGAACCAGGAACAGCTCTGATTTGTAATCCTTCCACAGCAGAGTTCTGCCTCGTTAAAGAATTCCCTCTTTCAGATGTGTTTGTTATGATCTGGGTCCGAACTTTTCCTAACCCTTCTGTGGAAGGTATAGGTGACTTTTCCCCTGTGTGAATACTGAAACTTTGACTTCGGGCCTTTGCTCCATTCATACCAAGAGCAGGCTTCAAGTATGCCTTACTACTAGAAGAAATGGATCTCTTAACTAACCTGTTTTCCAACCCATCTCCTCGTTCTATTAAGCAGCAAGTCTCAGGTGAAACAGAGGAAGCTGGATTCATACCAAGATCCCCAGCAAAACTTTCTTTTATTCCATTCTCAGCACTCCTTAATTCAGTGTCAGCTACGTCTATGGAGGTTTGAGCTAAAGATTCACCATGCCTCCGTTTGGATGAATTCACACAGCTTTTGGAAGCTGCATTCATACTGTCTTTTTCCTGCTTCCCTGGTATAGTGGAACTCTTTCTGAGGAGCTGAGGAGATTTTATGAGTAGTTTAAGTCCTACAGGCAGATGTGGTTTCAGACTCTTTTCTGGTATGTTTCCAGCATCACTTCCCTGAGATAATGGGGAGTGATTAATCTGAGGCAGAAAAGGTTTCCCAATCATTGCTGGCTGACAATCTGGTGATGTGGAGAACCTGTTTGGAAATTTATTTTTCTGAGGTACTTCAGTGTCCTTAGGCAGTAGTCCATTTTGCATTAGATCTGTATCTTGTGACGTGCAGTCTGGGGACACATCCTTGGAATTACATTGTATATTATTGCAGGATACTGATTGGTTTGAGGTTTTAGGAGGAACTTTCTTTGTAAACACTTTGGGAATGACTTGGCACATTGTGGAGGGCTGCTCTGATATGCATTTGCTTTGTGTAAACATCTCTCCTTTCTCATTGAAGTGATTTAATTTGACTTTAGGTGTTGAAGGGAGCTTGTTAGTTGGCATTCTATGCACATTATGAAAAATGGACATTGAGGCCGTTTTCAGTGGTGACATGACTGGACTTTTTACTGTCTCACTGGGAATGCTTGCACCTGGCTTATTGGGTACAGGTGGTGAATATTCATAGTTTGGTCTTATCAATAGTGACGTTGACCTGCCTGGAGGAGGTGGTGGTGATGGGGATCTGGCTTCTACAGCAGGAAAATCACAATGGATATCTCTAGTTGGTGGTTCTTCACAGTCAATTGACTCTATAAGATGTTGAGGCATTGAAGTTGATTCTGGGACCTGATTCTTGGGCCAATCTGTTCTGTCAAGCATTTTAGAATTTTGCAGAGGGTGTGCCCTTGAAATAAGCAAATCTACTTTTGAATCAGCATTCTTAGTGGGACTCTGCACTTTTTTGAACCTTGAACATTTTACAGATTTCTCTAGTGTCACAGGACTGTGTGAAGAGGTGCTAGTGGAATATTCATTCACTGTGATATTTGTTTTTTGTGGCGAGAACTTATCTCTGCTCGGAATTTTTGTCAATTTTTGGTTTTGGTTACTACCTGCCTGCATACAAGATGGAGACCTAGGCTTGGAAGAAATACTGCAAACTGGCTTCATTAGCTTTTGCTGTGGGATGTTGTGAAACATGGGTCTTTTGGGGAGTAAAGGAGACGGACTGTTGCATGTAGTAGGGTCAACTGCATGCTCATTCTCTAAGTTATTTGGGAGAGTCTTTCTCTCAATTTCATTATCAGGTGCTTGCAAAATGCTGTAGTTCTTAGCTTCCATTGCTTTTTGGAAATTAACTATTCCCTGAGGTAAACATTCAGTGTATTCTGCATTGGGCCCAGTACATGAGTGGTTGATTGAAATTTCATTTCTAGTTACAGTGACAACTCCAGATTGATGTGAACTGAATTCAATAGGTTTGCCATCTTCAGCATCAAATATAACAGTAATGCATTCTTCTGAAGAAGTCTTCTTTATAACTTTTTGTTGCTTAATGAAATTACATGCCTTTGGCCTAATGCCCGAGTGAGTGAGTACCTGACTTGCTTCTTTTTCTGAAAATACATGCTGGCAATTTTCCTTCTTTACACGCACATCAGAATTCTCTGTGTGCTTGTCAACAAAAGGAGTTAATGACAAATCTGATGGGCTTTTTTCATCACTGCTTTCTATATGTAATTCATCCAGGATTTCATTGTCATCAGTATCTGAAAGGTGTAAATTAAGGTCTCTCCAGCTTATGCTAGCAAGACTTTTATCTATTTGCAATACAGGCAGCTTCACATTTGTGCAAGATTTTCCTTTTGACTGAAATTCATTGACAAAACTAGTCAGTTTTTCAGGTCTCTCTTTTGAATTAAAATAAGAACCTCTTTCTGGCAAGTGCTTTCTATCAGGCTCCCAACCAAATAGGCTGTCAGAAACACTGTGAGTTAATTTATTACAGTAGTGCCTACAGTCTTTGCTCGGTACTTCATACAGCAATGCTAAAGATGAAGACTCATCATCCGCATCCTCATGTGAATCTGAATCATACACAAAGTTTTTCTGGTGCTCAATGCAAATGGCCCCCATTTCCTCTGGTGTGCAATGTACCTCTTCTTTATGACTGCTGCACTTAATGCCAGGGGAGTATATTCCTTCATTAGAGTCCATGCAATCTTTGTATCCCCATTTGGATATAACAGAAGAAGGCGGTTCAAGTAATATTTTGCGTTTCTGTAACTTCTTTAGCCCTTCCAAAATGTGGTTTTCCTTGATACGAGTTGGAGGTAGATCATCAGCAGGACTGGAAAGGTTGCTGGGGAGCGAAGAACCAATGCTTATTCTTTTATCCCAGTTCACTGACGACTGATTTTAAAAGAAGTAAGAGAGAGTTATTACCACAGAAATTAACAAACATTACTAAGAAAAAAGGACAATGTTGAGCTAGTGACTTCTCTCTCATTGCTATGGTTGTACATTGTACAACCATGTAAAAATGGCCACACGGTGGAGCTTGAGAAGGCCTATGGTTTTTATAGTATTTTTTTTCTACAGACAGTTCTGTTACAATGCTATAATAAAAAGAGGACCTGGCATACAAGATATCAAGGTCTGCAACCCTCCAGATGTTGTGCGACTACATCTTCCATCAGCTAAAACCACTGGCTATGCTGGTTGGGGCTGAAGGGAGTTGGTAGTCCAACAACATCTGGAGAGCACTGTGTTGACTTCCCTTGTTGCTCTCGTCAATTTTGTGTTCAAATTATGTGGCATCACATACAAATATCTTAAAATATTATAAGCTACTAAACTCATCCTGTGCTCCTCCATCTGGCCCATTTCCATGAGGCCTAGGAATGTAGACTCTAGCTAAAAGACTGCTTCTGTTGCTGGAGGTGCCTACAGTGTATTTCATATTTCAGTAAATATTAATAAGAACAGGTGTGAGGAGTGTTAACAAGAGGGGTAGTACCTCTGGTGGGGGACACGCTGTGCTCCTAATGGGCTAGTACCTCCACCTTTGGTCCCCACCCTGTACTCAGCTCTCACCTGTAGCTCCTAGAAGCTGTCTGCATGCAACAGTGGCCACACCCCGGGAAATTGCTTAGATTGGCCAGCTAAACCAGGTGAGGGTAGCAAATGGGTCTCAAACCCTCAGTGAGTTAGGGACTTCCCCTGCATGTAAAGGCAGGCTCTGGTGGATTGAGCGGACAAGACCAATAGTGGGTCCAAAGGTCAAGAAGGCAGTTTCTGCACATATTGTAGAGGCAAGTGAGGGAGCTCAGGTAACTTGTTAAGATAGCCCATCAAGGAAAAGGAAAACTCTGATCCTAAACCTCTGCTGTTTGTGGGATATATTCGGGCAAAGAAAAGGCAAAGGAGTAAACCCTACACAAGTCTGGAGTGGAGTCCCTAAGATGGTTGGATGGCGCCTTGTACGCCTCCTTCTGGCAACTCCTGCAGCTAAGCTGGTGCCAAACGTATTGCTCTGCTTCCCTCTGGACCACATCAGCAAGGCTGAGAGGAGGGTCTTGTTGTCTGGGCAGCCCAAGACCTCCCTACACACTGCCCAGGCTTGTGCCCCGAGGAGGTCAATTTGGTGCTGCTGATGCAGTGGTTCAACTTTATCCCCAGAGGTGCACTTCATTGCCTCTTGAGACAGACTGATGCCAACAACAAAATAAGAACAAAATAGCATAAAGGCTTGCTGGAGCGGATCAAAGATCTATCTTGCCTAGCATCCTGTCACACAGATGCCTATTTGCAACTGTGAATGTAAATATATATTTATGAAGTGTGTTTTTGATAGTTTATTTGCTGATGTTGTGAGCTGCTTTGAACTGTTATTTGGAAAAGTGTCACATAAATAAACTTGATGATGACAATGACAATAAATGAACCTATTTCATTACCCTTTTACTGCATGCCTTCCCATCATTCCAAGTGTAGGAGGAGCCACTGGAATATTCACTGCAGGCACTTGACAGAGAGAGCTCACTGCTGCTGCAGCTGCTTCGAGGATAAACTCGGTGAGGCCCTGTCATATTTAACTGGCTCTGGCACTTCAAGGCAGGTACTCCAGATCTGATATTCTGCTGACATTCCTAAAACAAGAAAAAGAGAGAGATTGCTTTGTTTTATGGGTTAAAAAATTCCACACTCATATAAGAAAACAAAACAGAAGCCCACATTTGCTGTTCATGCTGATATAAATAATTATTGAATGAATATTAAAACCACAGTGCTCATATTTCTTACCTATTATGAGATTAAAATATCTAGAAACTTGCCAGTTATTATTATTATTATTATTATTATTATTATTATTATTATTAAAATACATGCATATCCTAGTATTCAAGCTGGCCTTTCAATGACAGTCTGTTTGAAGTATGCTGTGTTTATTAGCAATGTGCTCCAGAAAGATACTGGAAACAAAGTTAAGCCAGTACAAGAACATCTTGACAAGTGCATTATATCCCCACAACATAACAGATGAGGCCCTACAAAGTGGACAAGGTAAATTAATTTAGTGTCCCAACCAGAATGTCCACGGAGAATGGAATCTCTCCATTACAGTCTAATTTTGGTTTCCTATCTAGTTCAAAGCTTTGTCTAAGAAAGTCTCTGATGCAGGACAATCCATCTTTGTGTCACCGTCCGACAGCTGAAGCCTCCTGCTTATGCTATTTATTGACACTTTATGGCTGCCTTTAGTACTTGTGTAGTTATCGTCCCTCTCCAAATGCAATCTCAGCTGCTGTGACTAAATACCAGCTTCAAGGAAGAGAATAATGAAGAAAGAGAGTGGCGCTTTAGTAAAAACATTAAACCTTTGCTGGAGTTTGTGGAAGCATTTAATTTCTTTCCAGGCAAATCTTCTGCTTCTTAATATGGCAAAATATTATTGAAAGTTCAGAATCTTCATGAATATGAAGCTATGAAATTCTTTCAACTTATGCAGAGGCATTGCATAAGTTATCAATAACAACAAGACTACATTTCCTTGACATTTTGCAACAAATTTCATTAATCTCAAAACCATTTTTTCTCAACAACAAGAACTGAAAGCTGTGGAGGTGGATGCTTATACTTCTCTATCCCATTAAGAGTAGACACAAACAACCTAAATCCAGAGTCCCAAATGGATGTTCTGCACAATTAGGATTCCCTTCTTCATTAAAATGTTTTTCTTTTCCTTTCCTTAGAGGTGCCATTCTGAGTTGATGGGGCGAATGCTCACAATCCTGAAAAATCACTCAGGTTTGTCATGGACTAAAATACTCAAGGTGCCTTGTGTGTAAATATGAATCTCAATCTTCATAGACAACTGTGGGAAAATGTTGGACATGAAATCCTCAGGAGTGTAGGTTTTGCATGAAATTGGCTTCACCGTTCCATACCTATTGAGCAATGGAGGAAATATGCATGGGTGATGATAGTGACACTTGACCTAAAGGCTACAATGCTCAGCCTCTGTCTTATCAAGGGTTTAAAATCAGTTTATTGATGCTCATTTAGCTCACCACTGTAGCCAGATAATGGTCTAGAGCCTGCACAACCACTCCTGATTCAGATGTTACGGAGAAATAAAGCTGTGTGTTATCAGCATGCTCCAGATTCTCTGATGACATTCTCAACGGCTTCATATAGATGATAAAAAGCACTGAGGGGAAAATAGTGCCCTGCAGCATCCCATAACATAGATGCCAAGGGGCTGAGGAGCATTTTCCCAATGCTACTCTCTGGAGCCAAACCTGCAGGAAGTATCAGAACCACCACAAACTCTGCCTGACTGTCATCCCACAGAACTGGTCTAAGAAAACACTTTGGTCAATGGTATCAAAAGCTTTTCCCTTGTCCTGATCACTGTGGCTAAGGCAAATTCAGTCTCAAAACCAGGTCTAAATTTGACTGTAATGGATCTAGATAATCAGTGCCATTCAAGATTGTCTGCAGTTGCTCTGCCACAGCCTCTTCAATCACATTCTGAAGAAATGGCATATTAGCAATCAACCAGTCAATAACCATCACAGACTACGAGATCCAAGATGGGCTTTCTAAGGGCGGCATCTGAATGCTCAAAAACACTTTCAGAATCATTCTGAGATCACAACTGACCACATCTTGGCAAATCACAAAAATACTGGTTGAGTTAGGAATTGATAAGTAATGAGCCCAGTTCCCACAAGCAGTATTTCTGGATTGTAGTACTTCAGACTTTAAATCAGAGATGTTATCACATGGCTAAACGCTTTTCCATAAAAAAATATTTTCTAAATATGAAAAACTAGATATCAGGGAGGAGGTTAGGCTCGAACCTTTCCCCCTGACTTTCTGTTTGAAGGCATAGATCTGCTTCAGTGGAACATTCAACCTGCAGGGATAGTGAGCAGAACATGAAGACAGAAATCATGTAGAGTCCAGTCCAATCTGCCAAGGTCTCCAATGTCATGCAAATTATCAACGAGAGAATATTTCTTCACTCAGTTATGGGAGGAGCAGGGGTGAAATCCTATCCTCATTTGTGTGAGAAAAAGACCCATAGAACACAGAAGGATTTGCTTGTGGATAAAAATGGAAAGGATTACAGTAACAGATAACTCTTATTTTTAAATTGAGTATGCATGCAACATGCATTGTTTAGAGAAGATGAATACTGGATCCCAACTTCTCTTTATGATCTCCCCCAGATTCTTCTAGTAGAGGGGATATTTTCATCCTTTCTATAGACATAGAATAGATATATAACAGATGGGATACAAAACAACGCCTAGCTTTTCTTATCTCAGAAAAAGAAAGAGAATGACTAAGCAAGATAATATAATACACACACATTAAAGACAAATCCGGAACATTGGAAAAATATTCCATGCAACAGTGGATGTCTTCTTAAATTGCAGATTTAAAATGGCAGCCGCTTTTTTTTTTTTTACGGAGGCTGAATTTTCCTCCTAACAGCATCCTAATCATTTTCTTACATTTCCTTTAAAAGATCTCAAAGATCACCCTTGTGGGGCATTAATTACATATATTTAACTTGTTCATTGGTTTATTAATTTGCTTTTCATGAGTGCACTCCCCCTCCCCTAATCATGGGTTTTAAACCATCAACTTTAATAAAATCAGAGTACAAAAGCTGGCGCGGGATTATATTTTAAACACATAATTGTTAGTAGGAAGAAAAGACAATTGTCTAAATCAAGCTATTGCCAGGATGAAACTGGGTAGTTAGAATAATCTAACCTGAAGGCTAAATTACATATTGCACGGTAGGTCATTAACATCTTTCTGAACTTTTGGAACAATTGCTTCTCTCCCCATCCCACCCCATTTAGAAACACTTTATCATACTTCAGCAAATTGCATTTTTGTTGAATTTTTATATTTAAACATAAAATGAATGCTTCCATTCTCATTTGCTTTAATTCTGCCTATATGCAACTTTTGTTTTTGAGTTACATTTTTCTTTTTCATTGAAAATGAAAGGCATACTAGTTAAAGTTTTGCCAAATAAGCACAAAAACTAAGCCCATCTGAAAAGGTGGTGTTTTTTTTCCAGAGCCCATGAATTTTTAACAGTTCATACATAATATATCATAAAACAAGGATGAATGATACAGTGCACCAGCTTTAATAAAAAGCTCCTTGACCATTTCTCAGAAACTTTGAGATGTAATCAATACCCCAAAAAGGTATCTTGGGGACACTGCCAAGATTTATGCCTTTTTGCAAAGAGGGCACTTTTTTATTTCCTATATAGCCTGGGAAATTATAGTGAACTTCAGAGAAGAGAAGAAAATGCTGTTATCTCTACTTCCACTCTGTTTTAGGTTCAAGGATGAGTGTTATTTGTTCCTGCTCTCTCTCCCCTCCCTTAAATCATACTTCATGGAGAGATAAGAATGTGCTAAATGAAGAAATCAAATTCAAGAAAACTCACATGAACCTGAACATCAGCACTTTGCAGCGGTATCAAACTTCTGTTCTTCTCTACCTCTAAAAGGAAATCCCCAGACGACAGATCTAAGATGCGCGAATGAAGCTTCTGGGGGAAAATAACAGAATGACCAAAGCATAACCATTTGACAAGCATGCAGAAGATCAGCGATTTTGAAAATCCCAACCGCTGCAGTTAAATTCAAGGGGAAAACCTAAGGTAAAAGAGCTTTGTCCTAATTTCTCTGTTCACTGAGTCCAGAACTTAACAGTATAAAATGGAGTTGGTAACGCACGAACAAGTAAGGGCATTTTTAGCTTACAATGTTTGATTACTTATCACAGCTTTGTACATAACGATGATGCATTAATAGGAATAAAATGCATTTATCTATAGCTACTGATGCCTAATATAATAAGGCTTGATATTAAACATTTACTAAGCAATCAACAGGTTAACTTTATTTTATTTAGCAGTTGCTATAGCTCGGGTAAATGATTATAAAAGTGACTCTACTTCAAACAACATTGATCTTGCAAAGCCCTCCCTTGCACACATTTAAACTCAAAGTCATTAATGTCATCTGTTAGGAACAATTAATGTGAATAGAAAATAATTGCATCGGGGAGGTAGGGACTCAAAGGATTTTGTGCATTAAAATTCACATGCTGTTCGATTACATACTCACTTCTTTCAGTTTTGCTTGGAAGGAGTGCTAAACTGGTGTTATTTCCCCATATTAATCTGTATACTAATTACTAAGGTTTTTATGTCAGTGCTAAGCCTGGTCTGTTTTAATTGCAAATACAATAAGTTTTGCAATTTATGTAAACATGGCTCCTGGCTGGATAACTTCAAAAGATTCCAAACCTGGTAATATATATTTTCTTACCAGTCATATAGTCAGGGCTATGTGAATTCTATATTTAACAAAAATTAAAACTTTCACATCAAATTCTGCATAAATAATTACTGAATTGCGCAGCCTGGAAAAAAATGCAAAACAAACACATTTGAGTACTGTGCTCAAGTTACACCATGTATTTTGCTTCTGCTAGTAACTACAAAAGGGCCAAGGGGTGAGTCCCACCATCTAATCCCTGGAGAGTCTCGGCTAGCCTAGACTGGTGATCTTCCACCAGCAGGCAAAAACATTTTTTTTATTTGGACAGGCTTTTGGTTAATAAGCTGGCTTGTAAAAATGTTAAAATTGGGTTTAACTGGTTGTTTTTAATGATGTTCACTTGTCTTGCTTTTCTTTTTGAGGTTTTTTTTACTTGTATTTTATTCAGAAATACACAGAGCCATCTAAATTTGAATACAACATTCCACTTTTCACATTTAGCTGGGGGTCTGGAAGATAAGGTGAGTTCAGTTTAGAAGACAAAACTCAAGCCTAATGTTACACTGTTTTGCACTTGCACTATTGTTTACAGCTGTCTTGAGCAACAAGAAATAAGGAATGCACATTCAACAAACAAATGCTATGTAGGTTGTAAACCTACACACACTTGCTTGGAAAGGATTATTGAGAATTTTGGGGGAAAGTTCATATTCACTCGCATTACTACTTTCTGTCATTTTTCCTGCATTGCGGTGGAATCACAGAATGTACAAATTGCTACAGATACTGTACAGTTTCCAGAGACATTGTGTTAAGCATTTTGTCCAAACTCCAAGAAGAAAGTGGAACTATCAAGCACATGTTCCACTAAGACTATTTCCTTGCATAGTGACAAGCTGTTAGTGAGTGACCAGTTTAGATCTATTGGCAGAAACACTCACTCATCTTCAAATCACCCACCACTGCTATGTGTGAGGACCCTCATTGAGCACAGCCTTTATGGCTCATATTCAGTGCCTCTGCTTGAAGAGGGACAAGGACTACAAATACATTTATAGGAAAACAGAAAGAGTTTTCTCTACAAAAGCATCTGAAGTACTAACAGGAGTGCAATCTGGAGAGGCTACAGTGAGGCAGGTTGTTTTTCTTTTTTTATAAAAATGTTGCATAACCACTGTTCCTTTCTAAGAAAAGCAGATAAAATAATTATAAATACAACTGTCAGCTATATTGTTCACTCATCCTTTCACCCCTGCTAGAGGAAATCTTTCTAAATATGCAGTCCTTTAGTTCATATTCTACATTGGTCATCGCTAACTGGCTTCAGTTCAAGGCCAATTAAAGACTTAAATACCACTAGATATTAATTGGGGGGTTATTTCACTGTTCATATTCCATTCCATTATTTAGTCTCTGTCACCTGACACCACCCTTGTTCCAGAAAAAATGATACAGCTGTTTGAGGGATACATACAACCCTAAATTTGTTTTCCATGAAAATTTTTCATTCAATATGATTTCACTCTAAATATTTACCTTCTTTTATAATGTAACATCTATCTATCTGTCTGTCTGTCTGTCTGTCTGTCTGTCTGTAATGGGTTAAGGGGCTGCTTGTGCGTAAATGGTTGAGTTCTCAACTCATGCAGTCAGTTTCTAAACTCTCCCAGTCCGCGGAGCCATGGATGCATGGCTACCTCAATCGCTGGCAGAATCCGTCAGTGGGCGCTTCCGGAATTTACGCCAACATAAGAGTTCCTTAACGGAAACTCTCCTTCTGGATTCTCTGCGTGACAGTTTCCTGCGCGGAGTAGGCGTCCCCAGCGGAGGTCCTGAAACCTCTCCGCTGTTCTCACTGGAAGTATCTTGGAGCCATCCCTCCGACTGAGTTTCTGCGGAAACTCTCTCTCTCCCCCTGCTGGTTCCTTCCTCAGCATCTGAGGGTCTCCTAGCCTCCTTGAGCCCTTCCACCACCTGACTCTCCGATGGCAGTTCCCTGACATCCACCTCCCCGCCAGGACCCCCCTCACCCCCCGTTTCCCCCTCTTCTCTGGGTGGTGAGGCTGGGAACCCCCTGAAAGAATCCTCCTCATCTTCGGATGACTCGAAAACCGCCCTCCACCTACTACTATCCCTTCTTCCCAAATACTCTTCCCCATCTGATTCTTCTTCCTCTTCTTGTCCTGATTCTGGGAACCCCTCGAACTCCCCTTCTTCGTCAGTGGTGCCGAAGTGTTCCTCCCAGAACCTAGCCAAGGGCTGAGGCTTCCTTGGGTGCCGGAGATGAAACGTTCCTACTAAAACCTCATCATCAACCGTTTCTGCCGGTACCCAGGTATTTTCTGACTCCGGTTCCCCTTCCCATGCCACTAAGTACTCCACCTGTTTACCCTTCCACCGAGAGTCGAGTATTTCTGCTACATGACTGCTGCTTTCCCTCTCTTCTACTTCCGGTGCCGTGGGAACCTCACCTTCAAGTCCCAAAAATTCCCGCCCCTCCCGGTATGGTGACAGTAATGACCTATGGAATACTGGATGCAGTTTCATGTTGTCTGGCAACCTGAGTCTGAAGGCCACCGGATTGACCTGTTGTATAACTTCGAAGGGTCCCAGTCGTTTCGGCCTCAATTTCTTGCAGCCGCCCTTGAATGGCAATCCTTGTGTTGACAACCACACCCGGTCCCCCACCCTTATGGTCTCTCCTTCCCTTCTGCTCCTATCTGCCTGCTTCTTGTATTCTTCCTTGGCCCTATCCAAATTCATCTTGAGCTGTTGATGTATGGCTTCCATTTCTTCCACGAAATGTTCCGCTGCCGGTACGCTCCATCTTTCCCCTCCTTCCCCTGGAAAAGCCCTAGGGTGACACCCGTAATTGGCCATAAATGGACTCATGCCCGTGGACACATTTTCCGCGTTATTGTAGGCGAATTCGGCCAGGGCCAATTTCTCTACCCAATCATTCTCTCTGTCATTTACATAACACCTCAGATATTGTTGCAGAATACTGTTTGCCCTTTCCGCCTGCCCATTTGTTTCTGGGTGTCTGGCGGTCGAGAAATTGACCTCTACGTGCAGTAAGCTCATGAGCTTCCTCCAGAACCTGGACGTAAATTGTTTCCCTCTGTCTGAGACCACCCTCAAGGGGGCACCATGCAACCTAAAAATGTGTTCTATAAACAACCTGGCGGTTTCTTCCGCTGTCACCGCATGTGAGCAAGCTATAAAGTGGCACATCTTGGTTAACAGGTCTCCCACTACCATTACCGCAGTCTTTCCCTTGGATTTTGGTAAATCCGTCATAAAATCTATGGAAACTGCCTCCCATGGCCGTTCGGGTGTGGGTAATGGTTCCAGCAACCCCGCCGGTGCCGCCCTCTCCCCCTTTGCTCGCTGGCAGCAGTCGCACCCCCTTACATACTCTCGTACATCTTCCCTCACCTTGGGCCACCAGAACTGCCTGGTAACTAACCACATGGTTTTGTGTTGCCCAAAGTGCCCTGCGGTGGGGCTGTCGTGTAGTTGTTTGAGTACTCTACCCCTCAATTCCCCTTCCGGTATGTACAATGCCCCTTTGTAATACAACGCCCCGTTCCTTTCTTCAAACCCCCCTGTGTTCTCCCCGGCTCTCCTGAGCCCTCTGAGCTTATCTTGGGCGTATTCATCGTTCTCTGTCCCTTCTACCAGTTCCCTTTGCCCCACCAATGCTGCTCCACAAACCCAGTGGTCCTTTGGGATAATATGCCTTTCCTCGGGCGCTCCCTCCCCCTCCATATACTCTGGCTTTCGAGAGAGAGCGTCCGCCCTGACGTTCTCTGGTCCCGGTACATAGCGAATCTCAAAATGGAATTTGGAGAACTCCTGTGCCCATCTCACTTGCCTCCGGTTCAGTACTCGGGCCATTCTCCAATATTCCAGATTTTTGTGGTCCGTGCACACCTGGACCTTGTGCTGCGCTCCAATCAGCAGGTGTCGCCACCGCCGAAACGCTTCATGAATGGCGAGCAGTTCCCAGTCGTACACGGTGTAGTTCCTTTCGGATTTATTCAACTTCCGCAAGAAGGCACACGGTCTCCAGTCCGACGCATCTTTCCCCGGTTGGAGAAGCACCGCCCCTACTGCTCGATCAGATGCGTCCGTCTCTACCCTCATCGGCTTCTGTAGATCTACGTGCAAGAGCTGTTCCTCCGACGCAAACACTTTCTTTAGCTGTTCAAACGCTCGCTACGCCTCTTCCGTCCAGGCGAATTTCTTCTTACTACTGAGACAATCGGTGATGGGCGCCGTTAAGTGGGCAAAGTTTTTGATGAACTTCTGATAGAAGTTTCCAAACCCCAGGAAGCTCTGCACGTCCTTCCTGGTTCTGGGTGTCTTCCATTCCAGTACCGCTTGGACTTTACTGGGATCCATGGCCAATCCCTTGTCTGACAAACGGTACCCCAGGAACTCCACCTCTCTGGTATGGAACTGGCACTTCTCCAGTTTTACCCACAGCTGGTTTGCTTGCAGCCTGCTTAGGACCTCCCGGACATCTCGGACATGCTGCTCCTCGTCCTCTGAGTAGACTAACACATTGTCTAAGAAGGCCACACAGTTCTTATAGAGCAGAGGTCCCAGGACGTGATGCATGAAGGATTGGAAGCAGGCTGAGCCCGCCTGTAATCCGAAGGGCATAACGAGATACTCAAAGGCCCCCAAGGGGGTGAACATGGTGGTGTTCCATTCATCCCCCTTCCTCATCCGTATCAGGTTATACGCCCCCCTCAGGTCCAGCTTGGTAAAAATCTTTCCCTTCCTCACCCTGGTCAGAATGTCGTCAATCCTGGGCATGGGAAAGGCCACTGGTTCTGACACCGAATTGACGGCCCGGAAGTCCATGACCAACCTGGGTTTTTTCGAGTCCTTTTTGTCCACAAAAAACACTGGGCTGCCCCCCACCGCTCTTGACTCCCTGATGAACCCTTGTTTCAGGTTCTTGTCTATGAACTCCCTTAACTCCTGCATCTCCCTGTCCGACATAGCGTACAGTTTGCCCACTGGTAGCTGGGCTCCCGGGAGTAGGTTAATTTGACAGTCAAAGGGTCTATGTGGGGGCAGTCTATCTGCTTCCTTCTCGCTGAAAACATCACTCAGGTCTGCGTATTGTGGTGGTATTTCTCCCTTTTCTCCCACCACCATCCCTGCCAGACTTGCCCTAGCCAACCCCTGAGTTTCTCTTCCCTTGCAGTGTTCTAGGCAATGAGCTGACCCAAAAGAGACTGTCCACTGGTGCCATCCCACTAGCGGGTCATGTAACGCCAGCCAGCTCATTCCTAATATGATGGGCGGCCCCGCCAAGGTGGCTACGTGAAATGCAATGACTTCTGTGTGCCTTGCCACCCTCATTGTCATGGGGACCGTTTGTTGGCTCACTTCCCCTCCCAGAAGTTCCCTCCCATCAATCGTGGTCACCTGCAAGGAATTCCTTAAGGGCAGCGTCTGTATCTGGTGCTCTGATGCAAACTCCTTACTCATGAAATTGCAGGAGCTGCCTGAGTCTAACAGGGCTTTTATCGTGAGTGGATGTCCATTGGGTAGCTCTAGCAGCACCTCTACGACTAGAGCCGCTCTTGGGGGTTCAGGCTTGGGCACGTTCACTGATCCTTGGCCTGGCTGCTGTGCCCTGTCGCTGGCAGCCAGGCGTTGGCTTTTACCTGCTCCTTAACCCCCTCCTCCTCACTCCCAACAGCTCCCACCATTCCTTGCCATCCCTTCCTTTGTGGGCACACTCTGGCAAAATGTCCTGGCTGTTGACAGAGGAAGCATTTTTTGGCGCTCTTCCCCTCCTTCTTCTGCCCTTCGTTGACGTTTGAAATTCTGCGCGCGCGCGCAGTCCCAATCTCCATTGGTTCCACTGGCGGGGACGTTTGCTCCGGCATCTCAGGAATGCGGAAATCACTCCAACACTCTCCTCTCCCTTCCCGCTTCTCCAGAGCCCTTGCCTCTTGGCATGCTCCAATCGCAAGAGCCGATTTGGTCAGCTGATCCATAGACTCTGGACGGGGCGCGCGGGAAAGTTCATCTTTCACCGCTGGGGCTAGCCCTTCTTCAAACAGCATTTGAATCGGGTCCGAAGACAGGTCCCACCCCAATTTATGTATGAGCATGGTAAACTGTGTCCAATACTCTCGGACGGACTGATTCCCCTGTTTGCATGCCATTAACTGTCTGCGTACCATGCTCTGTTCAATCTGGGTGGAAAACATCAAGTCCATCGCGATAAAGAATTTCCTCAAGTCTTTTAGGACATCATTATTCGATGCCATCAGGGGCCTCACCCATTCTCTAGCTCCCCCCTCGAGGTGCCCAATCACAAAAGCCACTCTCGATTCCTCATCAGCAAAGTCATCAAACTGCAGGTTCAGTGCGTACTGCATTTCTGTCTTAAAGGCTTGGTAGCTTCTTGGGTCACCCCCGAATTTCTGTACTAACCCCGGCACCATCCTTGCGATGGGGGTGGGCTTCCCCTGTGCATCCTGAGCTCTCCTCTCCTCGAGACGCGCCGTTAGCAGTGCCAGCTGGTGTTCCAACGCTCTGTTTCTCTCCTCCAGAGTTGGTCCCACTCCAGCTCCTCCCGCTGCTCCGTCTCCAGTTGGGTTGCTCATGATGCCTCTCTTTCGCACACGCAGCGTCGAAGACTGACGGATTGCTGTAATGGGTTAAGGGGCTGCTTGTGCGTAAATGGTTGAGTTCTCAACTCATGCAGTTAGTTTCTAAACTCTCCCAGTCCGCGGAGCCATGGATGCATGGCTACCTCAATCGCTGGCAGAATCCGTCAGTGGGCGCTTCCGGAATTTACGCCAACATAAGAGTTCCTTAATGGAAACTCTCCTTCTGGATTCTCTGCGTGACAGTTTCCTGCGCGGAGTAGGCGTCCCCAGCGGAGGTCCTGAAACCTCTCCACTGTTCTCACTGGAAGTATCTTGGAGCCATCCCTCCGACTGAGTTTCTGTGGGAACTCTCTCTCTCTCCCCCTGCTGGTTCCTTCCTCAGCATCCGAGGGTCTCCTAGCCTCCTTGAGCCCTTCCACCACCTGACTCTCCGATGGCAGTTCCCTGACACTATCTTGTATCCCCCACTTTTCTCCAAAGAGCTCAAAGTAGCTTACATAGTTCTCCCCTTCCTCATCCAAACCCCACAGCAAACCTGTGAGATAGGTTATTTTAAAACTTATTTTTTAAAAGCATCTGTTCTTCAGTTATTCAGTAGGTGTTGAGCCCATATACACAGTCATTTTCCTACACACTCTGTCTCAACATTCTACTGTAGGGTTCCTTACTTCTAGATGTAAAAGTTGTTGAGCTTGTTTTTTGTGCCCCCGGCCTGAGCCTGAGCTGCCTGTGCCTGAAAGAGAGCCAAAGCCACCCACGCCAGAGCCAGAAACAGATCCCAGAGGTAGCCTGTCATCCGAGACAGAGGTAGCCTGAACCCAAGGCGCCCATGCACACATTTCTTTTTAACCTCCCCCCCCCAAAAAAAAAATCCCAGACATTTGCTTAAAATTGTAAAAATCCCCCCAGGAGGGCATATGGGCCCCCCAAGAAAGGACATGTCTGGGATTTCCCAGACGTATGGCAACCCAATCATATCTGCATTTTATGTGTAGTAAAACCACCTTATTACTTATCAGGATCATTGGACTATTAAGTTAGAAGTAGCTCCAGGAAGTCTGATTCTTTGCCTGGACTCACTATTTTCAATGTATTTAATGTGTTTTCCAAATATTTTATAAAGCTTACACATGAGTGTTCTGAAAATTTCTCCTCTTTTTGCTGGGGATGGGGGGAGAGTCCCTTCACCCCTGAGACAATCTGGGGGGCATGGAGCAAGGGAAAGCCTCATATTATCAATGGAAGTCCTTGTGCAGGATTTCTGTTGACAAGACTCATGAGTTGAATCCTGCCCCAAGGGTGGTATTCACTGCTAGTCCTACTCAAGAGTAGACCACTGAAATTAATGGACATGAATCACAGTGCCTGGAGACAGACAGACAGACAGGTCATGTATCCACAGCAGTGGCCAGGGGAGGAATGGCCATTGGGAAGAGTGCGGAGAGAAGAAACGCAATAGTGCATCAGCAGCAGCAGAACCGGACACTTTTATCTGCTTACCTGCAATAAAACATGTTTCTCCTGTATTGGTATCTACAGCCACAGCAGGTGCTGTAACTCTCCAATGGTTTGACTTTACCCATCAAAGCACACTTTTCCATTGTCTCCCAAGACTGACAGATGCCAACATGACTAGCTTAGGTACATTAATTTCAGTGGGTCTGCTCTGAGTAAGACTTATCTAAATACACACCCATCACTGGACCTTCCAACCTCCTTACCTTTGCTTAAAAACTGTTTGGATTGGGTTTGCAGTGCTGGAGAGCAGGGGTTTAAATCTTTCCCTTGTCACCATTTCCCCACTTGAAATACTACCCTTGAAATTGGTATGGGGCACAATGTGAAGGAGTTGTAGGATAGCTGAAGTGGTATTTCAAATCATGGAAAAGATGGAGGGGGGAGGGGTTAACTGCTTTCCCACATCATTACAACCCTGATCCAAATTCACCCCTCCTGCACCTGCTTTTAAGAGCAGAAAAATAATTTGAGAGATCAGATCATGGTTTTCCCATATTACCATTGGAAGAAAGTCCCCTGTGTACTAGGGCCTATCATGCCCCCTTCCTATTTTTCACCAAACTTCTGTTGTATAATGTAAACAACTATGACTTAGTCACCCACATTTTACAAATGTGCACACTAGCAGAGAAGTCACAGTGAGACATAGGACTGGACGTTTTGTGACAAAACATTGCTATTTATGTTAAAATTGTTTCAAAAACATCTTAGGAATCAACTAGAGACTGCTTTGCCTCATTCACAGTTGAGTTTCTAGGTCAAATATGGAGCCTTATGCTCACTTCTGAAGGGTTTTCTTTGAGAAAATAAATGATTTGCCAGCTTCATGCCAACACTACTGGTCCTGCTCAGAGTCTAGATAAAGTGGAAAGTTTAACAGAGGCACTAGGCATTGCAGTAAAATGGGAAAGAGAACAGTGAGACAGAGTGGGTAAGCTCTGAGAAGAAGTTTAAAAATGAGACTATGTTCATGTGGGAGGATAAAGGAAAAGCTTACTTAGTCACAAGGACAATTTGGCAAAAAGCCCAAACTTTTAAGTGAATAAAGCTAACAGCTCAATCGAATATATGTCTACTCAGAAGTAATGTCATTTAGTTCAATAGGACTTACAGTACTGTAGCCTAAGGAGTTGGCAGGGATGAGGCACACATTTCACATTGCAGTAAAGATTTGGTGTGGGCCAGTATTGACATTTTCTATGGTTTCTTTTAAAATAATATACATCTTTTTATGTTACACACAGACACATGTATTCCAAGTTACATTGATTATTGAGCAAGAATTCAGGAGAATAAAGGAGGCTTTAGGCCAAGCACAATAAACGAGTTTCCTTCTAGTTAATACATAACCTCTTCTGATGTGGCTGTTTTAAAACTTAAAATGTTTCTAATTCTATTCTTTTTTACACACTGTGTATGAAGTCATATATATTAAACTGACATTTAAGTGAGAACTCAATGCCTTGTAGCTTATATCATGCATTAGCAATACTCGTAAGTGGCAAAAGCCCAACCAAAAGGTGCATAGTTGGCCCAAGGCTTTTGCCGCCTAGAAGGTGTGCCTATTCTATTTACAGAATGGTGTGCCTATTCTATTTACAGATGCCAACTGGACTGGCAACTTTAACCTTACTTCAGTAATGGTGATGGACAGCATCCCCTACCACACCTGAGGGCAGCAAGGTAGTCTGGAGTAAGGACAGCACAGGCCATTGGGCACACACAGGTGTATAATCTTTACCATTGCTTCCTCCCACCACCACCTCACTATGCCTAATGTCATTAGCATCCCCTATTAAAATTCTCTTGTGATTCTCAAGCATGGTAACTAGCTTCCCTATGGAAATGTAGGCAATCAGCAACAAAAGAGGTCACACCTCTGCTGCCTCTCCAGGTTAGTTCAAGTGAATTGGACCAGAGTACACAGTACTCTTAAGGCAGTGGTTATCCAAGGGTGTGGCGCACCACACTGGTGTAGCTTGAGAGGATGGCAAGTGCTGTGGGAAGAGTCAAGGACAATCAATATTATATTTTGGGAGTGATTCATGTTCTTATGTAGCTGGATTGTTTTCTTATTTCTGGATAGTCCACGATCATGTTAATCAGTAGTTGTGTTTCATGTTATAAGTCAAGCACATGCTAGAGGTTTCTTTTTGTTTTCCAATGTACTTATTATCAATTTTTAAAAATGGTGTGCCAATTTTTTTGTTCTGAAAGTGTGACTCAGAAAAAAGTTTGAGAGCCACTGTCTTAAGATTAAAAAGAAGACTTTGGCATTGACAATTAAAGGGCAAGTCTATCTACTGTGAAATTTTCTATCTATGGGGTATCATTCCATCTCAAATTCCTTTTTAAATGTATCATGGACCGAACAATTTTCCATTGAGTTTACAGCTATTTATTCATTCCAAAGACAACACAACTCTCCAAGTACTGATTGTATTAAATATCAATTGCTTTAACTGCCTTGATTCTACCCCTACCCATCCAGGATCTTTAAATTTTGGCACTAGCTTAGCTTAGTATCCAGAAAAGAGATATGCTTCCATTCACACATTGTGAAGGAATACCTTCATGTATTTGTCAGAAGTGTGGGAACAACAGGTCTTCTGCTATCTCTTTTGTGTGTCAGTTATCCAAGTAGAAACTGCAAAGCAGACAAAAGCTACTGTGGATGTCTTCTACCTAGATGAGTAACACACAAGGTGGAAATCTGGTGTCTTTTTTGTGGTCCTTGCCTCAGATCCTTTGAACAGTTTCCTTGTCTACCTGTAATATTATTTTTGTCTTAGCCAACTGTATCCTCCACTGTATGAAAAAAGCGAAGACCTCTCCCCTAAGCTTTCTGTAGCTGAAATCAAGGCAGAAGTCTAGAGGCAACAAGGGAATAAATTGGTAATAGTTTTCAAATGACCACTGGAATAATTATAAATGCCTAATTTTAACATGATTAGCACCACTACCTGTATTATAATATAAGCAGGAATAACTGTCATATCAGAGACTGTCTCTTTTCCCTTTTAAAATCAGTACTGGGGAACATCTGCCCTCTAACTCCTATCAGCCCCAGCCAGCCTGGCAAAAGGTTAGGTATGGTGCAAGTTGAAAAACAACTGGAGGGTCACAGGTTTCTCATCCCTGCTTTAAATGTACACGTGTCTGTAATATCAACCTTGAATATTGTGAATAGTGCACAATAGTATTATAAGCCAAAGCACAGAAACACTAATGTAGACTATTGTAGTCCAAAATGGTTCTAAAGGAGCATGCTACAATACCACTTGCTACATGTGGTTTACCCATCATAGTAAATAATTAGCTTCCACAAATCAATTCTGGTGGTTCCCACAACCTTTCAAAGCCTATTTAGGGAGCACAGGAAGGGGGAGATGAGAAGAAATCCAGTTGCACAAGCACACACTGTTCTACACACACAACCTTCATTGAATCTTGTCCAATATGCTTAGGAGATTTATTTGGGAACCAAATTGCTTTATCTCTCAATCGGAGATTCAAATGACCTAATCTCTACCAATATTACTGAGGGGAGCCAGTGTGGCAGAGTTCAAGCATCAGGCTAGGAGTCCCCATCTTGATGAATGACCTTGGACTAGTCACAATGTCTCAGATTAACAAACCTCCCCAGTGTTTCATTTTTGGCAATAAATATCATTTTAAAATGCTTGCAGCTTAAGTTTAAGGAAGTTTAAGGAAATTCCCACAACAGAACATTGAACAGAATACATGTTAGATTTAAGGGGGAAGTTTAAAAAACACCTTCATAGTATACACATGAAGCCCTAGACCAGGCATAGGCAAACTCGGCCCTCCAGATGTTTTTGAGACTACAATTCCCACCATCCCTGACCACTAGTTCTGTTAGCTAGGGATGATGGGAGTTGTAGTCCCAAAACATCTGGAGGGTTGAGTTTGCCTGTGTCTGCCCTAGACTGAGGTGGAGAACAATTTCCAGCTGGTGGGCCAGATTATTATTTTCCCAGCCCTTGGTGGATCAAATCTGATGGGGAGGCTGGGCCACCCACCTGTCAATCACCTGATGTCATAGTGATGTCAGGTGATGCTGCACTTTGAAGTCCCAATTGTTAGGACTTCAAAGGGCAGAACTGGGATGCTTGAAAGTCTTCTGAAAGCATATTTGCACCTCCCACATTGTGCTCTTCCTTAAACCTCCAATTTCTGAGGTTTAAAGGAGTAGCAGAAAGTGGTTTCCAAATGACTTTGCAAGCAACCCCACACTAATCCTTTAAAGCTCTGGGACCAGAGGTTTAAGGAGTAGCATAGGGAGGGGGGGACAATTTCCACTGAATGGAAATAGTTTGTTCTTCCTTAAGCAAGGTTGGGAACATGCCTTGCTCCTGCAAAGAAACAAATGGGGGCCCGGTATAAGTTCCTGGTTATTATTTTGAAGTCCCACCGTTACCTGAGCCACACCTGAAGTCATTTATGAAATCAAGTGTGAGATGGGCATGGCTAGCAGGCCAAATGGAAAGGTCCAGTGGACCAGGTTTGGCTCACAAGCTGGAAATTCCCCTTCCCTCTCCTAGATAAACAAGAGCAGATATGGAAGATATTGGTGTTATTTGAATAGGAGGCCAAAGAAATATTTACAAATTTATTTACAAATTTACAAATTAAAATTTTTGATCCAGGTTTATCCAAACACTGATCACCTTCCTTATCGCCATTCTCTTCCTTCCACATTTTTTCATCCTATGTCTCTCTGTTTCAAAAGGCATTGGGTTGGATTAAATTGCTGATAATCAATGAGCTGGCTAAAAGTAGAATGGTTAAGAACCTCGGGTTAAGTACTTAATTCATTCCGGAGGTATGTACTTAACCTGAAACTGTTCTTAACCTGAAGCACCACTTTAGCTAATGGGGCCTCCTGCTGCTGCCGTGCCGCCGGAGCACAATTTCTGTTCTCATCCTGAAGCAAAGTTCTTAACCTGAAGCACTATTTCTGGGTTGGCGGAGCCTGTAACCTGAAGCGTATGTAACCTGAAGCGTATGTAACCCGAGGTACCACTGTAAAGCAAAAGGCCCAAAGTGCAGGCAACAAACTTTTAAAAGAAAGTCTCCAGATATGCTTGGTCAATATCCTGTACCAAACATTAATCACTCAAACGACCTTGATCTGAAAGAAGCAACGTAGGGAATAAAATAAAAATGGTATTGCGATAAAGATTTCAATCACTGAAAGTGTTCAGACAGACAGACCATTACAAATATTAGACTTCTGCTGCCACACATGTATTTGGCATAAGTAGTAGTCTGCATTTCTGAACCGCAGGACACACACACATTGTGAATTGGACTTTCTTAAGATGTTATAAATTACTTCCCTAACAGTTCCTGCTTTTGAGAGCTCTTATTGTGAACCCACTGCAGAATGTTGAGCCTTGTACTTAAATAATACTCTGTTAGAGCTCAAGAATGTTATAATCATAGAATTGTAGAGTTGGGAGAGATCATGAGGATCATCTAGTCTGACCCTCTGCAATGCATGAATCTTTCGCCTAACATGGGGTTAGGCGAAACCCACAACCCAGAGATTAAGAGTCTCATGCTCTACTGACTCAGCTATCCCTCAGTAGGATCATTCCTTCTATCCCCCCTCTTTTGCCATGAGTGTTAATACTTATGCGGCTAAAACAGCACCAGACAGGGAGGAATCAGCAGGTTTGTCACGGCCTTGAGATTTTCAGATGTACAAAACAATCTTCTGGGGAGTAAGTTCTTCCCAAATGGATCAAGGGCAAGTGAAGTTGCTCAGTGGCCATGGGGTACTGACTGGCAAAGTAATTGATTGATTGATTGATTGATTGACTGACTGACCAACTGGGGAGGAGGCAAGTCTCCTTTGCAGATCTTAGTGATTTGGCAGATCTATACAGGAGAAGGTATGGCTTCAAATTCCAGAGGTTACTCTAAATTCTAGAGGGCCCCAGGATATGCTCTAAAGGTACATTAAATTGCCACCTTGCTGAACCTAATTGGGTCGATGGTTGAATATTTGAGAACCACATATACACTGCCTTGGGTTCTGTGGTGGAAGGCAGGTAAGAAATTAATCACATCATGTCCTAACAACATCTGTGTCCCTGCAGTAAGGTACAATTCCTCAGCTCTGAAATCTTTTTCAAAGCAAACATGCAAGAGATGCCCCATCTCTGGATCAAGAAGCTAATTTTCAAACGATGAGAGCAATTTTCCTGTGTCAAAAACCAAACTTCATCCAGTCATTGGTTTACAGTAAAACCACAGTAATATGCCCATTTACAGCAACCAGATAGTAGGACTACAGCAGTACCTACAGCCATCTGTAAGCACATCTTACAACAGATACTTGGCTCAGATTTGCCTAGTAATACTGGATTAAGAGAGTGCCAGTCCTGGAGATCTCAGTGGGCTCTCATGCTCCACTGTCATTTGTTTTCATTTTTGCCTACGAGTCCTATTCTCACACCGATCAGCCTGGTATTGAAAGATGAAACAAGAATGATATAAAGCTCTTGTTACTAGTAGCCCCATGTCCTGGGGAATAATATATAGTCTTGTTTTATTGGCTGTACAGAAAAGGTTCAAATGAGATTTGTATCCCACTGAATTTTTATACGATTTTGTTAATGGTAACACAAGTGAAAAAGAAAGGAGAAAAGCAAAACTAAAACCTTAGCACTATTCAAAGTTGCACTATGAAAGATCCGAGGACATCAATAAGAATAAACCACATTATGGGGAATGAATACTGTGATAAAAAGCTACCTTTTCATTTTCTGTTTTATGGTAACTCTCTGTATCACAATATAGTCGTCATCATCATCATCATCATCATCATCAAAAATCAACACCTTTATTGGGACCAACCCAAATGCCACAAAAGCATGGCAAGCTTTTGAGTTCTCCAGAACTCTTCATGACACAACATATTACACAAACCACCTTAAAGAAACAGAATGGGCTGCAAGCCAGACTTTTAATTTCTCAGAAATGAAGAGCAGCCATTGCTTCTTTATTTCTCTATCCTGGGTGACATCTGTAGCACCCGGGAGCGGCTTTTTCAGCTTGCGATCTCTATCTTGGAACTATATTTACAATATGACCTTATAGCTACAACAGCCAGCCAATTCCTCCCCCACCCCAAATATTTATTTATTACTGTTGAAGAGTTTAGAAGAACTCAAAGGCCTACCACACATCTGTAACATTTTGGTTGATCCCAATAAGGTATTTCACAACTGTGGACTTTGGTATTTTTTCTTATGGCGATATTTTTTCCTCATAGTTATATACATGGCTATATTTGCTTTTTCTGTGCCTTGAATAATGACAATATAGCTTTTGGGTCAAGATGACAAGATACAGCAAGATCTTGAGGTTCATACAATATTTTGCAATCTTCTGAATCTATGGCAATTTTCCACACTGTAGTTTATTCAGTACAAGAGGAGTTAAGATCTTTCTTAAGGGAAAGATGAAAAGATCAAGTACAATAGATGAGATGAGAATCAAGCTCCCTAGTCAGAATCTTTAACATGCTGAAGGACACAAATTTCTATTGTGCAGGCAAATTCAATCAGTACCTGCAGAAGCCTTCCCCTTTTGCATTTACTTGTTTTCTATCCATTTCAGAACAGCAGCAGAAACAGATGGAAAACCAAGGATTGGCTTCAAAAGAGTGTACAGAAAGTCTATTTTTGTGAGACGCACATTCAGTACAATGACAGCATGTTAGGCAGGAGTAGCCAACCTTTATGGCCTGTAGGTATGTGCCTTATTAGCTTGTAAGCATCATATGACTTAGCTGGGTGATTATGGCAGCCACACCCTTAGAATTGAGAATGCTATTTTGCTACTATGAAGTTTTATACAATGCTGATATGATACTGGTGTTGTTCCAGTCAGCAGATGCTGCTGGTAGAGCAGTCCCAACTACAAGCTGGATTACAGCATGTCCTGGATCAGATCATGACACTTGTATGGCAGTGTTGTGATATTCTGCTCCTTCAACAGCTGCTATATTAAACAGCATCCTAAACCCCTCATTACTGCTGCAGAGGATCGCATTAACTAGGCTATTAGCTTTCCTGCTTGATAGTTTTGATACTATTAATTTACTTCCTATGCAGGAACATTCTTTCATTTATGCTCCTTTTTTATACCACGAAGGTCCTTTGAAAATATCTGTTGCATGAGATTCAGTGATTAGATGGTTAAAAAAAACAGTAGGAAACTTATTTATTAGTGTTTCCAAAAACTGTTTAACATTTGGGGCAGGAAACCTGAAACATATCATTTTGCCCAGTGTTAACAGCAGGAAGAAATATGCATAAAACAAATATTAAAGGATTAACTGCAAGCATACATTCAAGCAAGCCTCATCATTTCCAAAAAGCATCATCCAGCTATTAGGTAAAATTTATCAAGCCCAATGGATTCAATTCTCCCCCACCCCCACTTTCTATTACAGCAACAAAAATACTCTTCAGCATGAGTTTTACTTTGTTTTATAATTTCCACTCACTCTACATACTGTTATCAGAATAAAAAATGTAAAGGCTAAACTTGTAAGTGCCTTCCAAGTGGGAGTGGGGGAGGGAGAGAAAGGAAAGGGATGGGAATCCACCAAAATCCAAACTTCAGCATTTAAATTTAAACTTTGCATTAAGAGATACTTGCCAGTTTTATTGGCAAATCCTCAGGCGGATTTACTGAGACTTAACTGACAACATCCAAGACAAAGAACAAGGAGATGATATTACAAACATTGGTATGGAAGATTAGCAAGTTACAACTACATCAGAAAATCCTGTTAACAAGGCAAATCCGCCACAAAATATTAAACAATGACTTAGAGAGCCTGTTTCAGTTTCCACAGGCTTGTTATATTTGGTATAATCAAGCCACTTCAAGATATGAACAGTGAATGAAAATTCAAAGTGTTTGGGAGGTTGCAGTACAGAAATTCATAAATGTCCTAGGGTGCAAATTGTGCAGTTTTAAGCAGATATTCAGAGCATAAACATAAATGGCATAATCTTCTTCTACTATTCTAATGTTTCCTGGCAAACAGCATAAGCCTAAAATTATTCCTTTTCCAATCCCTCCCTCCAAGTTTTATTAATGTTTATAAACCGCTTTACATAAAAGATACACAGAAAAAGCAAAGTAATCCTCTCTGATCCTTAGTTTTCATTTTATAACTCTGTCAGTGTTTGTTTTTAAGAAATGCAGAATGTTCGTTCTTATTTTAATAGCAGTAAATTGTGTAACTGTTTAAAAACTGACGAAGGGATAGAACTTTCTTGGTACAGACAACCTACTTAATAATTTGGCATATATTCACAGAAGAATCCAAGCCTAGAAGCTGCACTCTCTGGGGCAAGTGCTTCTGAGATCAGGTGACTACTCTGGAAGCTGAAATTTTGGAGGAGTATAGTAATGAACTATTCCATTAAACAAAGACAACAGGCCAGGTTTCTATAGCTGGTCAATCATATCACTCTCCCGCTGCAGATGTTCATGTAAAAATATATAGGCTAAGCAATTGCAGCAAGATTTACTCTTGGGTAATTGCCAGTAGGCAATTCTGTGTATTCTGTGTATTTTTGATACACAGAAAGCACTTGAAACTGATGCATCGAGCAGCTGATTCAATGCACTGAACCATTCATGTGCTTTTTGCAAACAAACAAAATAACCTCACACCCACAAATGGGGTTTTGGACATTTTTACCCAGCCTAAATAAAACTGTCTAATTTATGTTGTGTGCAAACAGCTCACTGCGTAGAGAAAACTGTCACACAGCACTTAAAGTACTCTTACTATCTGTGAAGTGCTCTGACTCTACACATCCTTTGCAGAAGATATACCGTACTCAGCGTGTTGTTCGCCAATGTAGGGCCAGGATCGGGAAGCAATTCTGCTTCTCATACACATCTTTATCCACCCTATGCGTAGGCAGCAATGTCAGAATATGACACAAGATTTTAGGATATTTGGAATTTCCATTTATCCTTGTTTTTGGAAATGTCCTCCTAAAATGCCCCTTAGCAGATGGAACATTGCATAGCGGGTCCTTCTCCGAGCAGATGCCTATCTAACCTGGAAGAAAGACGTAGAAAAATGTTCTGTCTTTCTCTGCTTCCTTTACTGGCTGACTGCATCTTTTTATATCAACAGCATCTTTATTCAAATCAAAAGTACTTCTGAAATATAAATATTGAATTTGTTCACTCATTTTATTATGTATGAAGTTGAGCACCTTCTCCCTAGAAATTGCTTCTCTACTAATCAAATGATGGCCAAAATAAGATAAAATGTCCCTCAAACCAGCACAACCTAAGAGAAATTAGCATCAGGAAGTCAGGTAGTGCAACAACACAGGATTCTACACATTATGGCACCTTATCTTTTTGCATTACTCACATGGTTTCACAGCTCTCACCTTTAGATTTCAGGGCGGTCAGAATCATTTCCAAATTCCATTTTATATTTCAAACTTTTGTGACAAGGGAGAATGCCATCATTAATCTTTTATGACCCATCTCACACAAAATATTTGCACTTTAACACTGTAAGGCATGGCTATCTTTTCTAACCCTGACGTGCCAAGAGACATAACCCAAAGGCTTCTAAAGGAATGCCACACTAATGTTTTCAAGTGCCACCAGCAAAATCCATTCCTTGTCATTTTCTTTTGATTACACACAATTCATTGTGCCGATATAGATGTATACCTAGTGTCCAGAAATATATCACTCAGACCACAATATATCTTTGGCCCTCATGGCTTTGAGTGCCTTATAGTTCCAAACTTTTCACATCTGCTTCTTGAGTCTGTCACTAGAACCAAAAAAATCATCTAAAGGAATTAGGCAGACCTCAATACGATCCTGTTATTGACATTTATGTTGATCGATGTTGGCTCTTACAGAATTGGAATCTGCAGATCAATTCCCTTATTAGATTCTTTCTCACTGCTGCCATGATCATTTTATCACACAAGCTGTTGCTATCAAATGCTGCTTTATCACTTTATAATGGGAGAAGCGAAAGGTTTCCTCCCGCACTGAGACAGAAATAAAAATGGTCACAGATCTAAACAGAATTTCTTCAAGCTGTGAAAAATAAACTAGTAATTACACATAATATGTATTTTATATACCTTCACAAGTATGTGAAATATTTAGATGATATCACTTAAATAACATTTCAAACTCTTTCAATAAAATTATAGCCAGTCCTAAGATGAGGTGAAAAAAATTAGATTGTGATAAGATCATCGACTAGTGAGGTCAACTGCACATGACCTTTAACATGTCAAGAAGAATTTGAAAATGTTTTTCAAAAAGATAAATAGGTGTGGGAACTCCAATCAGAATCATAGTGTACTAGGAAGGCAGTTTAATCTTTTATTTCCCTACAATCATCTTGATGAAAATTGTTGCTTTTGGAGCTGCTATTAGACCAGGGATGACCGTTCCTGTAGGCATCAGCCGCTGGAGTTAACAGTAGTGGGCTGGGGGCATTTCACTTGGCCTTGCAGTGAGAAAGGAAGGGTTAACCTTTCATCGCAGCACACCATAGTCCTGTTTGAGCCCCCTGCACTTGCTATTTACAGTTCGAGAAACAACCATATGACACTTCTAACATCACTACAGTTTGGCCCTCCGGCTGAAGACAATAAGGAATAGCACTGAGATAACATAAATATACTCACAAGAATGCCTTGTACCTACATCATCTGAATGGCAGATTTTTTAAATATTTATTTATTTATTTATTTATTTATTATTATTATTATTACTATTATTATTATTATTATTATTATTATTATTATTTCCCCTACATTTTCCCCTAACAAGAATCAAGGTAGCTTACAGCTAAAACAGAAACAGATAAAAACATGTAAAAAAGCAACCATCACAAAAATTAACAATAATAGAATACACATACACACACACAGTTCATAACAATAAAAACAGCACAGCACAGAACAGTCAGTTCCCAAAAGCCTATTGGAATACGAAATTCTTCACCTACTAGCAAAGGACAACAAAGAAGAACCCATTTAATTTCTCTAGGAACACTACTGTAACATGAAGATCAGCATGTTTTATTTTGATGAGAGAAGGTCCTAAAAGAAGGTGTTCTAACACAGGATTCCTGATGTTCTCTTGATGAATCCCATCGTACCTACAAGCCTCCAAAGTCTGAGCCAGTTCCTAACTAAATCTTTTCATCCACTTACTGTCATTCCTAACTAACCCAAGACCTACTCATCACTTCTTTCCCCCTTACATTACTGGGGCAGGGGGCTGATTTCAGTTCAAGCACTCTAAACATTAGGTGTTGCAGAACTTACAATGTTGCGGTGAGCAAGCACAGCCATTTCCATACAATCTGGCAATAAGAAGAAACCCAAGTTTCTATGGTTCCTACTGTCAGTGGACACTTGTGTTGAAGTTTGCAGCAGAACAACTCAAGCCTAACATGAGTTGTCCCTGCCTCCCTGGTAAGTTAGGGATTTGGCAGGGAGGGGCTCACATACAAAGCTGTCTCCTACTTTACAGAGGAGAGTCCTCTGTTTGAAGGTGTCCACTATGTGTCCGGTTCAAGTGAAAGACCCCTAAGGAAGTACAGGGGCTTAGAAGTTGCCCACCAGCTGTTAGTACCTGGACTGCAGACTGAGAAGAGACATGTCACCTGATCACAGTCTTCTCCACTATGGTGAGATATATTCTAACTCTATTTGAATTGTAGTTATTTTTTATGGATTACTGCAATTGTGCTTCCACAACATACTTCCTCCTTCAATCCTCTACCCTGCAGCCCCCAACACACCCTCAAATTTGCTCCAGATGGTTGCAGGGCCCTTTGGACCAGATTTTTTTGGGGGGAGGTGTGGGCATACAGGAGAAGAAGGGGAAAGGGGAAGTCCTGTTGTGTTAGCTGAATGCTGCTTGTACAGCACCGGATACAACCCCTCTATGTTTGGGGAAGTGTGAGATCGTCCACTTGTGATAAAATCTTAGTAAAAGCCCCACAACTGTAAACCTCTGTTTCTCCAGAGATTCACCAAAGTCTGAGCCTGAACATGATTTTAAAGTACTATGACATACTTTTATTTGGCCTGCCTGTTCATGGCTGGGTTTAAATAGTCATTAGCAAAATCTGCCTCTGGTATTGTACTTCAGTGTTTACTTATTTCTGATTTTGATATTGTTTTCTCATAATGGGAAGGTGCTGGGCCTCTGGAGCCTAGACATTCAAATAAATATGAATGCACTTTTATATGAACGTGGATAAACACGTCCACGGTGTGAGTTCTGTTGCCGTTATTATGCCTTATATAAAGAAGATATTGCACATGCAGGAGATTTACTTTTGCAAGGATGGCATGCGGGTTCCTGCTGAGAGAGAAGTTCATCACATTAATTTAAACCTCCAATAAAATAAATTAGTTTTTCATTGCCAGGTTGAACTATGTGGCTGTGATTGTAATGTATTGCTACAATCCAGGCCTTAACGGCATTTTAGCCCTGTGGTGGTCAAACAGAAACCATTTGAAGCCTTCTAAAGGCTATTAAAACATGTGCAGATGTCTGGAAAATTAATACTATTATCTGACTTTAACCTCTTGCCTGTAGGAGAGTCAAGGCTAGAAGAAGATAGATCAATATGTTACAATGGAAGAAAGTAACAAAGCTCTCTCCTGGCAAGTTCAGTAGCGATAAAACAGTGTCCCAAGAACATGCTATATTCGCTCTTCTAAAAGAGAATCCTTCTTGCTTGTTTTTTTTTACCCGAAATCAGTCATTTACCTCTACTAAAAATCAAGGGAGATAAGCTCCATTTTCTACAATCTTTGCTTATTGCTGTTTCTCAAGGTTCAAAATGCCAGACACTAGAAAGGTTCATTCATTTACATGACAAGAACATGAATTTGCCAAGGTTAATGTTGAACAAGCCATATTTCGTTTTTCCCTTCTGATCTTTTGCATTTTGAAAGGCTCTTTTTGTATATCACTAAAATATCAGGTATGGAAGTAGAGGCGCAATAAGATCAAGATTACGGCAAAATGCCTTCATTACTACTTTCAAAGCCAGCATAACTTTCCAATATATAAAGAAATGTGCTTTCTCTGGGACTGCACAGATGTAATGAGTCTTGGACTAGTAAAATAGTTTTTACACTATTCAATTTTTGTAAAGGTTCCAGTGAAAAATCTGAAAGGAAAAGTGCAATAATGAAAATGAGTTCAAAAATAATTTATTTTTGAGAGACTAGAATCCTCCTTCTCTCTAAAAATTCCAATATACAAGGGTGGGGGCAATTTATGGCAATGAATGGGTATCTTTCAGATTTGCAGGAATATGGAATAAATGTTTTAATAAATAATCTGGATGAAAAGTAAGCTGCATTTTGAGTTCAGTTATGCAAAGGTTTTGCATTTAGAGTTGGAAGAGAGAGAATAGCAATCAGTAATGAATGATCAAGCTACAGCTTTATTAGCAGATGTTTCAAATATGCAGTGGTTATGAGTGGTATTACTAACCTGGAAAACAATAGCCCCTTTCATATATTACTGGAACTGTGTGGTGTTTCCACTTTATAAAGCAGTAGCCCTCCCGATGTTTTTGGACTACAACTCTCGAGACTCCTGGCCATGCTGATATAATTTATGAATCACAAATCCTGCATGGCATCATTCTGGCTACCCCCCCCCCCCCGAAGGAGCTCAGAACCCTGGTTAAAACAAACTATGGTCCTAATGTGAGACAGCTCTCTATCACCTGGTGGCCACACTGCTTTGAACACCAAACCCCCTTGGATTATTAACATTTCTGTCCACCAGTTGGCCACATCACCCAAATGTGGGTTCATTACACCATTCATTTAGGAACCAAGCAAAAACATTCCTCTTCTCCAAGGCCCTTGGTTAGTTAAACAATCTATTGCATTCTAAACTGTATTATTTTTGCTTGTTAGTATGTTATGTATTCTTGTGTTTTTATACTGTAAACCACCCTATGATCCTTGGATGAAAGGCAGTTTAGAAATTTAATATGTGTTTACATCTGGTTTAGAGAAGTGTATTTTGTTTAACTCTCTATGTTAGATTTATTATATTTGGACTTACATTTTAAGGAACCTGTATTTTGTGGTGTGTTACACTAGAAATCTGTATCAAAGTCTTGAAAATCTATTTTGTGTTTATGTTTCTTGGGTCAACTAAGAAATGTCCATTGTTTCTTGGGCTATTTAAAAGAGCTCTATATAGAGCAAAACCTGTCTGGCCAACACTGTTATCTAAAATTTACCAGACATTTCACCATATAGAGGAGAATATTTACCATTTGTCCCTCAAGACATCCAGATTCTATGTAGCTACAGTAAAAACAAAACACTCTTCAATAACAAGGCTCACACATTTTGTTGTGGTAATATGAGCTCTCATTGGAAAGATGGAAAATGCTGGCTAATAGTGGTGAGGCTGTTGTCAACAATGCCAACATTATCTGGCTAATATTGGGGTAAAACCTCCACAAACAGGAAGTAAGGGAGAAATTTAAACTGGAATAAAAAATTTACCGTAGATTCCGGCGTATTAGGCGGCTAGGCGTATAAGACGACCCCCAACTTTTGCTGTTCAATTTTAGAGTTTTAGAGTTATAGAATTTGAGCACTGCCAGGGGCAGAGCGCGCACTCCTCCGTTGCCTCTGCCGTTGCAGCTGCAGCAGCAGCAGCCCGAGGTGAGGCGTTTGGCGGGCGGGGTTGTGAGCGCTGCTCTCCCCTTCTGTGGGGAGGGAGGAGGAGCGACGGCAGACACCTCTGCTCACTGGCTCCCTCTCCTCCTTCCCAGTACGTATACCTGGCGTATAAGACGACCCCCGACTTTTGGGGTGATTTTCGAGGGATAAAAAGTCGTCTTGTACAGTGGTGCCTCGCAAGACGAAAAGAATCCGTTCCACGAGTCTCTTCGTCTAGCGGTCTTTTCGTCTTGCGAAGCAAACCCATTGACGGCTTAGCGGATTAGCGCTATTAGCGGATTAGCGCTATTAGCGGTTTAGCGGCTTTTAGCGGCTTAGCGGATAAGCGGCTTAGAAAAAGGGGGGGGGAGGAAAACAACCCCGCAGGAACTCGCAAGACATTTTCGTCTTGTGAAGCAAGCCCATAGGAAATTCGTTTTGCGAAGCACCTCCAAAACGGAAAACTCTTTCGTCTAGCGAGTTTTTCGTCTTGCGAGGCATTCGTCTTGTGGGGCACCACTGTACACCCGAACATACGGTATGTAAAACTATATGCAAGCTTTCCAGTCACAGATAACTTTATCAGAATTAAGAAAGGGTGGCATGTCCAGCTATACACAGTGTAAGATGTCCAAAAAGTTGTGGAACCATATTTGCTTGGGTGATTTGAGTGGATTCTAGCTGCCAAGTGTTCATAGAATCATAGATTGCAGAGTTGGAAGGGACCATCTAGTCCAATCCACTGCAATGCAGGAATATGCAGCTGTCCCATACAGGGATCAAAGCTGCAACCTCAATGTTATCAGCACCGAACTCTAACCAACTGAGCTATCCACTTGGGTCTACCTTTAGTGCTCTGTTTACACAATTTGATATTTCTTTTCCCTAGCAACTATCTCTCTACTTGAATGACTGCAACTGAGAAAGAGCACATTAAGAAAAAAAGGGGGGAGCAGCAAGAGGAGTGAGCATGTGGGAAGGCTATCAGGGAGTAGGGGGAATTTGGAACAAAAGAAATGGTGGGTGGGGGGAAAGTTAAGTGACCCCTTTAATCTCTGCTACTTCTTCACTGTAAATGCTTGCTTTGGAGGGTATTTCCATTAACACGCCCCCCCCATTTTACGTCCTAAATTATATTACATTGCATAGAATGTGTACCTAGTTTGTCTGTCCATAACCTTACTGGTTGCCTAATCCCAACCTCTTGTCACCTCAATCATTTTTATCTCCCTACCCCCTTCCTAAACTCCTTCCTTCCTTCCTTCCTTCTCTCTCTCCGTGTGTAGGGAGAAAATAATCAAATTATTTAGATGCTAAACTCTGAATCTGAAAGTGAAGCAAGTTCACACATACCAACTGCTGCTGAGGCTATATATAAACCAAATAAAATATAATCTAATTCCAAACAACTTTAAAAGTTTAGAACAGATGTAACCTCTTGGCAAAGAAAACACAAATGAGAGTAGAAATGTGTTTGTGACTCATTAAGTACCGTTGTTATTAATGCGAGACATTATTGCCCTGGCCCTCAGGATTCCATACTTCAAGATCCAGGGAGCTTAATTCATAATGTTCATCCTGCCCTTGTACTCCCATGCAAGACACAGACAAATCACCACTTCTCCTTGTGTCCTGACATAGGTGAGTGACTAATGAAACATGGCTTGCTCAAGTTCAGAGACAGAAAATGAATATGAATGCCCAAACACTGTCCTGCTAAAAATATTCTCAGTTAAGTCTGTCAATATCATGTTGCCAAGGTTTAACAATGAAGGTTAATGCTGTCCTCCTGCTCAGGCTCATCAAGTATGAAGGCCCAGTAGAAATGTACGAGTTAAAGCACTGATGGCCTATTTGGTCACACAGAGCATTTGTGTGTTGATTTTATCTTGCCGTACAGTATTTCACATCCTCAGCAAAGTCAGCAGAGATTTCAGTCAATAGTATCAGAGCTTTTGGCACTGGACCCAAATTCTACCAAACAACAAAAGAGGTAAGCTCACATGAAGGGAGCGAGGAGACCCATGGGTAGAATTCAATGCAAAAAAAGAAGTGATGCAGAAATTATCCAACAGCTCCCACCCTGCCTGTTGGGACACTTAATGCAATTTGTCTGCCAAGGCATATTATAATTTGTAACCTCTAGCAAATTACAGAGTTGATAAAAATCTAAATGCCTCAGAATACAATGCGTTGTGGTATATATTGGACATTTCAGATAGTACAGGAATAGTTTGATGCTGCTTTATGTCCCAAATTCTGCCACTTCATGATGTAAAAATGGCTCCAGAACAGCGAAACACGCATAGCTGTACAGTAAGCGAACGTATCAGCGATTAACTTTGTCTCATTCTCTGTAATGATGCTACAAGCAATTAAAGCAATTAGCACTAAACCTATATATCACACGTGTGTGACAGTGATACAAGATGGTTCCAATAGATGGGCCAACATCTGGTTACAGATGTGATAAGACTGAAGAGCTTGAAAGCTTGTTTCAGCTACCAACAGATGTTGGGTCCATAAAATATATTAACTGACCCACACCGTAGCTCTCATCTCTTGGAACAAAGACAGCTGCAACTACTGCAGCCTCATACAAACTCAGCTGCCTATAATCATAGAGCTGTCATCCTATATTTAAATGTTAGGCTAAACATTAGCCTAAATGTTAATAGAAATGGCTGAAGTTCTAGCCTTCCTCAAATTTCAGCTTTATCACAAAGAGCAGAAAACCTCTAAATCTTTGAATCATTTAATTTTATGCATTCTTTTTGGTATTTCATTTGGGAGTTATGGAGTGTGTAATATGCACCATGATGAGAAAACAATTATCTCACACACCTGCTGTTTATGCATATTATATTTAAGAAGAGTCCTGCAGTGGCTATTACTTTACCTACTGCAAAATTTCAACCAAGGGAATGAAACTGATCCAAAGATATAGAATCACACTTTTACATGTTATTCGCAGTCAGTATTTTACCTGCCATGATTATGGTGAAATGATTTCTGTTTTCAAACCAAACTCATTTTTACAACCCTGAACCTGAACCTGAACCTGAACCTGAACAACAACAACAACAACAACAACAACAACATAATACTAATAATAACAATAATGAAAAAGGTCTGGGACTAAATATAGACTACAGATGTTGTATAATGAAAAAGAGGGATAACTGCACATAGACCATGGGAGCAGAGGGAAGGCATCAACTGTGATATATTTACTACCTCTATTAAATCTTTGGTTCTGTCCTTGCCATAAAACCAATGATGATAAATCATTTCCCTTTCTAGGTTACATTTATTATATAAAAAAGGTTTCAATGCAACTGTTTCTGTGAACCTTCTGTGAACCTGAACAAAGCAAAAGCAAAAGAGAACGAAAGGTAAATACTCTGCTTTTCATTTCATTAAAATATTTCACTCTAGCTATAAAGAGCTAAGTCAGCAGCATCCTTTCAAGGGATGAGGAAAGGGTTTGGAGCTGGCTATGAAAACAACAGAAAAACAAACAGAGCTCAAATACTTTTTATGAAATTTAGAGCCGGAAATACAGACTCCCTTTAGACAACTTCAGCTTACTTCTTGACCATTTGCACAGGGATTTAGATGAGAAGGTGACATCTTACTCCTGTGTTCTGTAAACATAGCAGGTTGAAATACCAAACAGCTCTCTTGTCAAAAAGACAATTCTCTTTCAGTACAACATACTTTTTAAACTTTTGTATATTGCATATTATTATTAGTAGTAGTAGTAGTAGTAGTAGTATTTTGGTATATTTTAATGTAAAGACATGTTTTGGTTGACACTCTTTCTCAGTATTGTATTAGTGTGTATATTTTCTTTTCTGTGGTTGACATGATCATGACTGTCAAAACAACAACAATAAGCGAAGTATGAGCAGTCAGGCATAACAATAAAAAGTTTTTGTATTTATTTATACGCACACTCTTTCTCATATACACATATAGTGATAAGAATTTGTTGTAAGTTGTATGGAAAGTGACTTTGAGAGTACCATTATTTTTTATCCCACTCCTAAGGGAATCTCCATACATAAGCAGAATTCTACCCATGTATCACATGGCAAAGTAGACAATGCAAGGGTAAATTGGATCAGGCCCATCCATATTCTGCTATAACCAATACTTCACAAATACTGTTATAAGCTCAAAGATCTAGATTGAACCTATCAAACTTTAACCATTAATAGTATTTTTTTAATTGTATGTTCCCATTTCAATGAATCTATCTGGATGCATTGAACTTGCTAAGAGGCATACCAAAGTTTTAGAAACCATCCACATATTCAAAAAGCCTGAAGTTGGGAACATACAATTACATTCTAGTTTCCTTCATATGTTACACACATGCAAAAGGCATGAACAAAAGGCAAAAGGTCCATGCGCTTACTAGCACTGCCCCAAAGCAGCATTCCTTCACTCTGTACTGTTGCCAAGCTGAGCATCATTTCCGCAGTGGGCAGTCCTCCTTACAGGTGGAGGCTCTGTGGGTTCCAAAATGCACTGGAGCCTCAACACCTAAAGAAGTATTCCCACTGCAGTGTGATCAACATGGTGATGGTAGGGGCAGGAGGAGCAACTCATGTTTGAGGTACAGCAAAATTCACAGCCCCACAACCCTTTTTCACCACACTCTCCCTTTACAGAGAAGGAACATGTGAAGAGGGCTTCTTGCTACTATAAAAGTCTCTTGCTCATGCTTTCTGAGTTCTATAAAATGCAAAACCCGAAAGACACAATGTGCCCACATCTCTTTCTTAAAATACCACCCCAACCTCTGAGTGGTGTGAGATTCCAGGGGTCCAGGTGCTTATGCAGCGTTTGTGTTTCCTTTAGGATATATGGTTTATGTACACATATATACAACCTAAGCCTATGATGGAGGGGTTCAAAGCATTACACTCCAAGAGGGCTCTGTTTCTCCCATTGCGGCTGCCTCCGATTTAGAAAGTCAGCCCACCTTGTTCTCTGATGCCGCCTCTCCAGTTTGCTGCTGCTTGCAAACAGCCACTATTCTTCCTTCCAGCTTACAACATTGCCAACTCCGATCCTGAAACTCCCTCCTAACCCACCCCCACCCCCCCAGCATTGTCTTCTGACTAATGATATCAGAGCTCAGGATGGAGCTCTGATGTCTGGCACAGTCTTTACTTTGCTGATAGCTTATATTCCTGTCTTTGTTTTCTGCTAGTGACCCATATTTTGGGTGGTCACTTGAACACAGGGAGCTGAGTCTGATTTCCAGTTTAACTCTCCAACACTGATTAAATTCTAACACTTACAAAATCCAGGAATTGTAGATGACTTGCACCCACAAAATCTGGCACCCAAACTCCTAACAATACACAAAACCCTTCTTTCACACTTGGTGCTCTCCTTTCCTCACAAAGCTGCCAGGCAAGTGGTTTCTCACTACCTTTTTGTTTGCAAACAGCCACTGAATGGAACAGAGGACATTAAACAGTTTCACTATGAGAGTATGTTTCCCAATAGTGTTTGGGTGGTGAAACGGCTCTGTGAAAGCACTTATTTGTAGGTAAGGGTCTTTTTAAAATACTAGGCAAACTTGCATGTGAAAATGTGTATATTATTCATACTAAAATACTGAAAAAAATCATGAAGCATTTTTTAAAAAATGCAAATTGATGTTGAAATGTAAAGAACCGAAGACTGGGGGTAAAACCCAGAGAGAAACCAAAATGAACATATTCACCCATCCTGTTCACAAATTATCTGACCTATGGTGGCAAATCAATTAATGTCATGCCAGGTATTGTTTACAAATGGTCAGGGCCAGCACAAGACATTCTGTCATCTGAAGCAGACCTGCTGCCTTTGCACTGATAATCACTCTCATTTTCCTCCTTTTGCTTTTGCCACTGCACTAGTGGCAGCCGTGCAAGTGTGCTGAGGCTCTCTAAAGCCACCCACCTTGCAATCCCCTGCTCCGAGTGGAAGGACCCAAGGGAACATACAATCACTTCAGAGTAAGGCATCATGAGCAAGCTGAACAGAGCCTGGACCACTGTGGCTTTACCACAGCAGCACCAAATATTATTAAATTTGTAAGTGGAATAGACAAACTTCCAAGTTTAACAATTTACTGCTGCTAATAAAGTATTTGCTACAGCAAAGTAGCAGTGACACAGGGGAGCTCCAAGGAAAAGTAGGCCAGAATTCCTCCCTCCCCTTGCTCTCCAGAACAAGATATTCTGGTGTGTGCAGCCGTAATGTGGCTATAGCACTCCCAGAACATTCAATGGCGGTGGGTGGGTGGCCAGGTGAGGCCATGCAAATCCATCTTCCTTCCCGTCCCTCAATCTGAGACAAGACCTCAGAGTGACTAATGGACAGGCCAGTCCTGCAAATGATTACAGACCAGAATTTAGTATATGGCCCTGGTGATAAATACAAGAATGGATTCTATGGCTATGTCAATTTTAGGGATATAAAAATGATTGTGTAGAAAAGCAATGCAATCACACCACTGTCACTAAGGAACATGTGGAGAGCTTTGGTTTCCTGGAGTCAACATTGAGCTATATCTATCTTCATTCTTCAAACCAAGCTCATATCCTTCTTTCTTCCAGCTGTCACAATAGATGGCAACTCCTGTTTCAAAATTATTCATAAATATTTCACTAAAGACCATTTATGTTTTGCCTCAAGACAGTTTCTTGATTTGATTTATTGCCGGTGGCCTTTTCCCCAGCACTGTACTGTCATTTGGGTAGCAGACTAGCAGCTTGTGAAAAGTGACACCCTTAAAATATCAAAGGCTCTTGGTCATGATAAGGACCAAACTGTTTTTTCTTCCCTTTGGCATACAAGGAGCCCTCAGTCCCCTTCCTCCACCACTGGCAAACAGCCATGCCTCTTGCTCTTAACAAAGAGCAATTGGCAGTAACTATTCTTCCCTTAAACTTCACCCCAAACATCTTCCCTAATCCTTTTATCCCACCCCTAAAAGCTGCTCGAGCACCTTGAAAACTTTTAAAGCAAATCCAAAGTGTGCTCTTCAGATGTGTTGTCAGACCACCTCCACAGTGGAAGAGACAAGCATAGTGGCAAATAAAATGTTGATGTCAAGCTTTCATTCTTCCTATTCTCTGCCTACTCCTGCCCTTCCTCAGTTAGCTTCTTCCTTTTTTATTATCTAGGGAAACCAAATGCCTGAAACAAGAAGTTCATAGCACATCAGGTTCTCTTTGCAGGTTGTGTGTGCATCTTCTTGCTCAGAAGCTGAAGGGTACAGGTGTCAACACCCTTGGCACGAGCTCAACAGGGAGAATATGCCAGCAATGTACATTATCTGTAATTTTCCCCTGCCTTTCAAATGTTTCAAAAGCATGGTGAGAACTGGAAAAATTCTCACAAAAACAAGGTGAGAGCTTGGTGGGGGGGGGGAAACCCATCCAGTCTCAACACAGCTCATCAGTCATGGTGCCAGGTGCCCCTCAGCAGGTGTATTATGTCCCTAGGAAACTGAATGTAACCCCGCAGTTGTATAAGTGGGTCACAAGATCCACAGGGATAGTATATATTGTCTACTCTGAGAACATTCTCTTTTATGAGAAATTAAGTTCACAAAATTGATAATCGTCCTATTCAACTGTTTGCCTAACAACCATTTTAAAGAAAAAGGCAAAAGCATGTTGTTCTTTTTTATTGTAATTTAAAATGACAACTGTAGTAAGTAAAAATGCTAACACCAGAAGGCTGGAAACATTAAAAGCAGGGGTGCCCTCCGGATGTTTGAAACTAACTTCCACCTATCTATTGGCCATCCTGGCTAAGACTGATAGCACTTATAAGACTGATAGCCAGCCCAAGACATTATGGCACCTAAGGTGGACCCCAAAAAGGAGGGGTGAGGGAAGATCTACATCAGAAATGGGGGGGGGGGGGAGACACACATTGGGATATGATGCCCTAATGGATTTTGATGCCTGAGGTGGTAGCCTCGCCTTGCCTCGTGGGTTGGGGGCTGGCCCTGCTAATAATCCAATATATGTAGAGGGTACCACATAGGGTATCCCTTCCTTAAATAATGAAAATATAGAAGAACTACTCTAAATGTTGCTTTAAATGTTGCTCATCTAGGTCCCTCAGCACTGGCCGTACTGTAAGTGTTAACAAGGCCTAGCTACCTTTTCTTTCTGTCAAGGGCCATATTCTCAGGGGAAATCTGCTGGGGCTACATGTTTGGCAGTGGGTGGAGCCAGTGCAGATGACAGGAAAAGTCAGAAACAAATGATTTACAGGTGGTACATGACCCCAGTCAAGCTTGCTAAAATTTATCATTTGCCGGATAATAAATGTTGGAAATGTAAAGAAACTGAGGGTACATTCTTTCACCTTTGGTGGACGTGCCCGAGGATTAAGGCTTTCTGGGAGACGATATATAATGAACTGAAAAAGGTATTTAAATATACCTTCCCCAAGAAACCAGATGCCTTTCTCTTGGGCATAGTCGGCCAATTGGTGTTAAAGAAAGACAGAACGTTTTTTATGTATGCGACAACAGCAGCAAGAATACTTATCGCAAAGTATTGGAAGACACAAGATTTGCCCACCTTGGAAGAATGGCTGATGCAAGTAATACACTACATGGAACTGGCAGAAATGACTGGCAGAATTCGAGACCTGGGAGAAGAGGAAGTGGAAGAGGACTGGAAAAAGTTTAAGACCTATCTGCAGAAACACTGCAAAGTTTATGAATGTTAAAATGATGCTGGATATAAAAATAATAGGGCACAAGGGATATAGTGTTAAGAAGTATGCTAAAATGTAATAGAAAAATGGTGAAAAATTAAAGTTATATTATGTCAAAGTAAATAATATGTTAAAGGTGTTTAAACATAAAGAGGAAAGATTGGAGACATAATAGAAGCGATTCTAATAATTGGAAACCAGTTTTGAAAAAGGGTAAGGATTTGCTGTATCTGATTGAACAAAGAGGAACACAAAAAAGGGAGGTGTGAGGAGGTCAAGAAAGTAAGCTATGTAAATACGAACCTAAAAATTGGAGTTTTTATGTTTAATTTTTTATTTTTTTTCTTATTTGATCCATGTTTGTGATTGTCTTTGCTGTTTTGTATTTTTCTGATGTTTTTTCACTTTTTTATTTTTTCTCTTTTCTGTTAAAAAACAAATAAATATCTTAAAAAAAAAAGTCAGAAACAAGTGGTCTCTGGATTAAATGATCCAGAATAAATACCAACCTGCTACTTCAGGTTAAATTCCCAATCCTACGCCACTCTACTCAGAAGTAAAACCACTGGGCTTGATAGGGCTCTAGGATGACCTTCCAATGAGTATACAGATGATTCATTTATTATTATTATTATTTTACTACAAGAGACCAATGAAGCAACTGTTTCGGATATGAAGTGTAAGTAATTCTTTCCTGAAATAAGAGTGTCACAACACATGGAGGGAGAGGGGGGGAGAGAGAAAGAATTGGGAGTGGGGCACGGAGAAGAAAAACATACCCAATCTATTTATTTCTATCGAAAAATCAATGCTCTCATAAGTTCTGAAAGGACACAAAGGGAAAAACACTTTGAAAATCCAAAAAACTAAGGAGGATGGTGAGGAACTTTGATGGGATGGAATAAGGGAGCAGCTTCAAGAGGCATGTGGAGCTACATGTGATGAGGTGGGTGCGCTGCATGTGGCTCACACCCTATACATCCATGTGCCAAGCCACTCATATAATTTGCTGATATTTGCATACAATTGTTTAAAATATTCCTATTGAATTCATACCACACAATGTCCCCATCCTATTTGACTAAAGTTTCAAATGCAGCGCTGTGTTCAAATGGCCCACTTCTTGCAAGCGTGAGGCTGGTTCCCAGAAGACTGCACTGTTTGAAGGGTCCCACTACAGAATGGACTTTCAGAAAGCTAGAGTTTTGCAGACTGACAAAGGCATAGTCTCAAGGTGACACATTCCCATGGAAATTTCATGTCACATAGAAAACTACTATAGAGTGTGGGGGGGGGGACTGGCTCATAAAAGTCTCATTTCCCAAGCATTCGCCTGTAATACGTTTTCAGCTGCTATAAGAATATATTCACAGCATTGATTCTGACTGCTGGGCAAGCACAATCTCCCTTCCACCTTTCTTGGGACTATAATCTCATTTATTCAAAATTATCTAAAAGGGGAAATGGGACAGCATATATAGGCAGCTGTTGGCATTCTCCAAGCTACTGCAAGCTAATTTCCTTAAAACTAGGACCTTTCCAGTTTTGCCTCTGCTGCAATCATGGAAATTGCTGTTGACTTTATCCATGATGTGTTCTCCACATTAGGTGTGTCTGGGGAAGCCTAGGACTGCTTGCATTAATTAAAAATATATAGTATGGCAAACCAACCATTATTTATTTATTATATCTATGCTATGCCTCAAAACGTACATTCTCTGGGCATAGTACAAATAAAAAGTGAATAAAAACTAACAATAAGCCACGGTACAACCAAAGCACAAAAAGTTTGAAAGCCAATCAGCACAAGAACCCAAACAGAAAACCACAATGAAATACTGCAGACAACACAGAACTAAGGCTACATTCAGGCATGGGGTTTAAATGCATCAGTTTTAGGGGTTATAATGCCAGCACTTTATAAAATTCCTTTTAAACTGCAGTACCTGTTGCATTATGGAACAGTAGGGTTTTTTTCTATTGATACATCACCATGTCAGGCTAAATTTTAAGGTCCAATTTTGGTCACATGAGCAGTGGTGGTGTGATCATGAAAACTACGATAAAATTATAACAGAAAACTTTTGTGATTTTCTGAGTTTTAAATGGATTTTTCTGGAAGCAATTAACATGGAAATGAGTGCTAAATGTCCACTAGATTCCTAGAAGTGGCTTTTATGTCATGTGAAAATGAGAGAATTAATAGTTAAGGAAACATTGGGAGGACAGAATATAATGCTGCCTAAATGAAGCAAAAACAGCCATCAAATGCATACTTTCAAACCACCAATCTATACCACAAGGACGTTTGACCATATCTTAAAAAGTCCTGGGAGAACAATGAAGTTTTAACATGGCACCGATGTGCCCACAACATGGGCAATAGGCAAGTTTCCTGGGGGACACCATAGCCGACAGGAGGGTGTCTGTAATACAGGCATGTACTTACCCACTTCTGAATATTTTATCTCCACTACAAAGACATATTGGGGGGGGGGGGGAGAGATGTCAACATGTTCGTGCTGATAGAAGCCAACATAATTCTTTATCTTTCAACCTCTTGTAATGTTTAATGATATTTGAATCAGAGGTCAGACTCTAGGGCGACCTACTCCATCTTATTCTGTCAGGTACTGAACAATTAATTGCCTAGAAGTGTTGCCATATATAATAATGTCATGGAGGCAATTTACCCCTTCCTGCTACACTGTTAACTGCTTCCATCTAAACACAGCTCCTTTAAACATATCTCTCAAAATTGCTTCCAAAGATAATGCCAGAATATATAGGTTAACCTTTGTGGATACCTAAAAAAGGTAACCTGGCAGCAGAAGACCATGTAAAATGCAGATTAAAATGAAATGATGTGAGACATCCAAGAGAAGCATTCATTGAATAAGTCAATTAATGAATTGAACCTATCAAGCCAGATGCATACCATTAATAACTGGAATGGTGTTTGATCTTCATCAGTTTTATTCAGAATGCGATAAAAACATATGAGACTGGCAAGCATGAAAATAGCTACTTAGGCTCAATCAGGATTCAGCAGATTTTATTTTTTTGAATTGTTGACCAGTGTTGGGGACCACAGGATCAAATAGGGCCAAAATTTGTCACTGGCTGGGGATGATGCAATGTGATAATGTAGTGTTGCTTTTACATAGGGAAAGCTGAATGACAGGTTCCACTGGCATCCCTCAGCCACTCAGCTCAAGAATATCAGTCAGCACATCATAAAGTGCTTTTGAAACACACCTCAGTTTCAAAACGGTATGTCATGAACCACAGGGGGAACAGTCATTCAGAGAAAACAGTTGTAAAACTTCATTAGGCTTTCAGGACTAGTTCCATAGCTTTTTGGATACAGGCCAACATGCTCGGAGAATGGTCTAAAATACAGGCCAATTTCAATGCTCCAGAGGAAAGAACAGCAATCTTTAAGCCATAAGGCTACATAATAGCTTTTCACATTCACATATTGCAAAATGTTTTTCAAATGTCAGTATATGTGGGGAAAAGATAGAATATCACATTAACATGAAGTATTTCAGAACAACAGTTCTAAAATATTTTCATCATAGGACTCATTAAGAGGTTTTAAATTTTAGTTCTGAGTTGGTTCTACCTGTCATCCTATTCTAGTCCATAACTCATTGTAATCATGTTGACTGGGTACACACATCACATTAGCTGCTTTGAGTAACTGCTTTGTGTACAGTATAAATTTCAATCAAGTATGTATGTAAACCAGAGGTGGGAAACCTAAGGCCCAGGGGCAAATTGCATCCCTTCAACCAGGTTTGTGTGACTGCTGGGACTTGTCCAGGCTGTGCCTCCATAGGCCACATTCTTCACATGCCCTGCTCCATGCTCTCTCTGAGTACTTTTGCCGGGCTGGAATATGATCATGTCTCTTTCTTGCCTGGCTGGAGAGTGGTATGTGTGTGTGCATGTGCATGTGCATGCATGTATATGAACGTGTGTGTGTGAAAACCTCTGTCTTTTGTGTGGCTGGAATACTTGGCCATTGTACCAAGATAAGAGTTACATACATTGCCCTACCCAACTGTTGCCTCTCACCTCACACACCCCTTCCCAACTCCCAGAAGGTCACCCATGAGCAAATGCTGCCCTCAGGCTGAAAAAGATCCCCCATTCCTGCATTAAGCTGTAGTTGAAATAAAACAATGCAGCAACCAATACCTACTATGATGTCCACAGATGGTCTCAGTAAACAATCCCTTTAAAAATCCACAATGCACAACAGACTTTTGGCTCTTTCTGATCTGTTCTTGTTGGCACTTGCCCGACCTCTCCTACGCTGAAATAGTCCACATTTCATTGAATTCCAGCATTGGACACCCATCCTCCCTTCCTACTGCTGGGAAATAAACAATGGACTGACTTGTCAAGTAGTCTAAATTAGGGCTCGTGTTTTCTCCTAAACAAAATATGGATGATAAAACAAGAACAAACTTGGGGGAAATTCCTTTGCCAAATCAAGATCTCAAAAGCACCAGAAAAGAACGTTAAATGTAGATCTATGCACATTCATATGCACATGGGACCCTTCTGAATGCAAAAGTTTCCATTAAATTCAAAGAGTGAGACAATAATTAGCAAATAATATAAATACAATCATTTATCAGCAACCTCTCTGCTCAAAGGTCACATGCAATATTAGGGGGAGCATCTAAAAATAGTGACATAAAAGTACACTAAAAAACAACAACAAAAACAACCCAGCAAATTAAAACAGCAGCAATAAATATGAACAAAAATATCAAAAGTAGGAAAAACCTAATCTGAGTGAGGCATCTCCTTGTGGTCACTGCAGTTTCTATACTCAGATCAGATTACCAGATTGAGTCCAATGTATTTTGCTGCGGAAGAATGTAGTGTTTCAGAGACTGAAACTCTAGATATTTTCAGAAAGCTTGGCTCTTCTGGGTCAGAGTTTGGTTTACTTAATCTTCTCATGATGGGAATTAGATTTCCCTTGTGGTGACATCCACTGCCAGAAATGGATGCATCAAATTTCGAGTGCCAAGGAATTAATGTACCAATCTGCATAAACAAATCCCTGAGATAAACAGCAGCATTTCTTTTTCAATATTACCAGGCTCTAGGTTATTGCAACTACTTTGTATATATGTAAATATACATATATATATACTTGTCCAAAATTCATGATACTGTAATTTTTAATAATAGTTTTATTGTAAAGCCCTTTGAACATAGTTATAGAAAATTTCCACTACATGAAATTGACTAAATCTGGAGTAATCATTTTTTCTTTTGATCTGTGAGGAATGTGTATGGGGGGAGCTGAACAGAAAAAAGTGTATCTATATAAAACATGGAATGAGTTATGTACTGAAATTTTTCATGTCACACTTTTCAAAAATAACAATTTAAATTATGTTTTAACTTCTTTGTTGTAGAATAACTAAATGATTTTGAGTTTTGCTCTGAAGATGAAATGTGACAAAAATTAGTTATAAGAATAACTAATTTTCAAAAGTTTACTTCTGTGACCATACACAGAAAACATAGAGGAAGAAGAATGGAAGATGGAAGAATGGTGCAGAGGGATACATGCACTGGTTATCTTCTGCTTGGACTACTGCAATGCACTCTATGTGGGGCTACCTTTGAAGGTGACTCGGAAACTACAATTAATCCAGAATGCAGCGGTTAGACTGGTGACTGGGAGCAGCCACCGTGACCACCATAACACCAGTCCTGAAAGATCTATATTGGCTCCCAGTACATTTCTGAGCACAATTCAAAGTGTTGGTGCTGAGCTTTAAAGCCCTAAATGGCCTTGGCCCTGTATACCTGAAGGAGCATCTCCACCCCATTGTTCAGCCTGGACACTGAGATCCAACAGCAAGGGGCTCCTGGCAGTTCCCACACTGTGAAAAGTGAAGTTACAGGGAACCAGGCAAAGGGCCTTCTCGGTAGTAGTGCCCACCCTGTGGAATACCCTCCCATCAGATGTTAAGGAGATAAGTAATTATATAACATTTTGGAAACATCTGAAGACAGCCCTGTATAGCGAAGCTTTTTAGGGTTGAATGTTTTTCTATGTTTTTATATATGCTGGAAGCTGCCCAGAGTGGCTGGGGCAACCCAGTCAGATGGGCAGGGTACAAATAATTAGTAGTAGTAGTAGTAGCAGCAGCAGCAGCAGCAGCAGTAGTAGTAGTAGTTATATTGTTATGGGTTTGTGGGTACCCTGGCTCCTCCAGATTCCTGGGTGCTGGGGTTTAATCAGTGCTTTGAGAATTAAGATGGGCCGGCAGACATCCTACACACACACACACACACACACACACACACACACACACACACACTGCAAAGGAAATGATTAAACAGTTGGTTTCCAAATGGGTGCCAATGCCTAAGTGAAAACCATTTGTTCCTCTTCTTCTGGAGAAGGATGGCAGAGAGCGGTAGCAGTTAAAGTTTTCAAGGAACAAGTATTATAGGGCATTTTCATACCCTCACCTATTTTTAAAGTAGGCTCCAGGGGCAATTAAACAGCACTGCAACTGAAATATGTGTAAGTCAGGGGCTACATCTTTGTGACAGACACTAAAGACCAAATTGCTTTCACTAGAAGGAGTATACATGATTGGAGTGACTATCAGATAGGAAAGGTATATTGAACAATAAACCAACTTCTTTACCTGAACAATAAACCACTTTATTTTTTGCTCTCCCTCAACCTCAAATTGTAAAAACCAATTCAATTACATGCATATTGTACATCTATTGAACCATGAAGGCTGCAGAGAAGACACACTCAAGATCTCATCATACTTGCTCTAGTATCTATGACCTGCTATAATACTTACTGTACCTAATATGCCTCCCATATAACAAGCCTTAGTTTGAAAATTCCATTTTTTTTTTTGCTTTTAGATTTCATTGTCATGACACTATATGGAAATTTCCAATGCACTTTTAAGTTTGCTGAGTTCTGTTTGTTTGAGAAGTACACTTAAATCTAAAGAGCCACATTGTATACATATTATATCTGTAAAAATATTCTGTTACTCACATACCATTATATTTTTTTTTTAGTCAAAGGGTTGTTTTGATATCCAGATCCTTTTTAATTGTGGTTGTATTATATAGTCTCATCATAAAAAACTCTGTTCTATATAACTGCATCTCTCTAATTTACCTTTTATACTGAATATGCTCCATGTATGGTCCTGTAATGGTTTACATGACTATGAGTTAGTGTGTACATATCTTTATGACAAATCAATAGGAAATGTAAGAAAAAAATGATGTAAGGTCTGCAAAGCAAGTAAATACTAAACTGTGTAAGAATATGCTTATAGAAGGTAGAACAGGAAAAGTTAAAATCTGGAAGGCAGGTAAACACAACTTTGGTTTGTTGTGATACAATAAATTAAGTTCTTTGGCATACTTGCATGGAACAACATTTCATATTTAATTTTTTATGGGATTTCATTTTCAGTACTAATTGGTTACTGAATAATGTAGTTTTTAGATATTTTATTGATAGAATTATTGATAGAAGGGGAAAGGTCAAGTGCAACAACTTCAGCTTATGGACAGAGGCCATTGCTCAGTGGCTGAGCACCTGCTTTGCATGCAGAAGGTCCCAGGTTTAATTCATGGAACCTCCATTTAAAGGGGATCTGATGATGTTAAAGTCTTTCTGCCTTAGACCTGGATAGACAATACATGTTAGGTAGATGCTGGATAAAATTCATGACCTGGTAAAACACAGCTTTAGAATATTATTTAAAATTCTGCTGTGCATTTCCTTCTTGATCCCCTGTCTGAATTTGATTGTTTTACTACTTAGTAGATTCAACATTACATTAGTTTTACTTTATTTACTTTTGTTTTCGTTTAGCATTAACCAGCTTCTGAAATATTTTATCCATTTTAATCGTTCTGTCTCATATATATTTAGATTGGGAGGCTGTGAGCAGAAACTATTAATTTATATTTCTGCAGAACACTCTATACATTTAATGTGGTTTTTTTAAAAAATAATAAACAAATATAATGTCTGCTAGCTGATGGTATTACTACTTACAGTGGTACCTCAGGTTAGATACGCTTCAGGTTACAGACTCCGCTAACCCAGAAATAGTGCTTCAGGTTAAGAACTTTGCTTCAGGATGAGAACAGAAATTGTGCTCCAGCAGCGCGTCAGCAGCAGGAGGCCCTATTAGCTAAAGTGGTGCTTCAGGTTAAGAACAGTTTCAGGTTAAGTACAGACCTCCGGAACGAATTAAGTACCTGAGGTACCACTGTATTTAGAAGCACAGTTTCCAGGACAATATGTAGATTAAAATAATAAATATGATGAACTTGTATAAAGCCACAGAAAACTAACTGCAAAAAGGACAAAATCTAGCAAAGCCATAAAAACAAAACTAAAAAAAGAAAGAAAACCTGCTGAAATGTCTGACACTGATAAACTATGAAAGCTGGCACCAGGCGGGCTTATTTGAGGAAGGGGTTCCTGAGGTGGGGTGCCAATCCTCTAGTTAGCCACCACCCACCACAGTTACTTTCAAAAATACTGTCACTTCAGGTTAAATACCTGGCCACTGAGATATTAGAATAATGCCAGATGAAGGACAAGGAATGGCTCGGAGAGCAAGGTAGGCAAGGCAAGTCTCAAAGCTGTGACAAAACACTGAAGTGATATACTCTGGTGGCAAATTAAACATGATTTACTGAAGACGGAAAGGTGGTTCTACTTCCATTTGGATCTTTCCGATTTCGTCATTATTATGTATCATCACACAGAGATATTGCATATATGTTCTACTCTGTAGAATCCTGGGTTTTAATTGATTAATCTGTATCTTTACAAGTATGAAGACTAACAGTGAGCATTGCTCATCAATATTCTCAGGTGGTACTAATTCTAAGGTACTGATTTCCATATTTTTCAGGATATATTTGCATCCGCATCATAAGCATACTGGACTAAGTACTTTACCTGCAGGCAGATGCATAGCAGAGTGTTCCCTTTCTGGGCATATGTGCAAAAGTATTGAATTTAACATGTCACCCTACACAGAAAATGTGAGATCTGAGCACTCTGCTCATATTGCCATCCAGGGCTCCCCATTCTATTAGGCAAGTAGGAGGAAAGGGCATGTTCAGCTGGCATATGGGATAAACATAAACCATGTTCAGGATTTGCCTGAACACATGACAGCTTAAACTATGGTTGGGGTAGGAATGCACACATACAAGCTCAGCCTGCAATATTCCCGGGCTGCTGTTCATATCTTCATGTGATTTTTGCAAAGGTCTGAAGATGGTTTTTAAGCATGTTCAATTGAATGTGCTCTCCATAAACAGAGGTCTGAGGATGAGGTGTGTGCTGCTGCCCTGTCCATAGTTTGATCATTCCCATGTTCAAGCAAATGTCACCAAAAATTGTCTGATGGGATTTCCAAGTTAGTTTCCATGCCTGCACACCATAGAAGGAACTCTGCTGCGTCCTACAGGGATCCCTCTATGCAAAAATAGACAACAGACTGGGTTACGACCATCTTGTTTGATTAAAAAAAATGATTGCTTTCTCTTTTTTAACCCTTTATTCATTTCATGTACTATGTATGTTGACTTCAACAGGCCTTACTTTCACCCCTCCAACAACAGCCTTTGTTATAACAGTAGTATACTGTAACAACTAAAATAATGCTTTAGATCAGGCTGCAGTTGTCAGTGCAATGTGGCTGATTTTTCATAATTCGAGAAGAATTGTGCAGAAAAAAACAGATGTAAAAGAGGCCAAATCCATTAGCCCATTAAACATTTCCCCCCATAAAAAGTATAAATTGACATGTGCAGATTTATCCAAAAGATAGAGAGTATTCTGTAAATTTATATAAATTAATTGGTTAGACTAGAAATCTCTTCTTCATCCAATAAGATCCAATAAGTTACATGACTGAAATTATCCTATTACAACATGGCCTATACTTCTTGTTGCTCTGTTGCTCTGTTTACTTATTATTCCAAAGTGACTTAGATTTCGTAGTGTTTTTTTAGAAAGCATACTGAGCTGTCTCTCTTCTCTATCTTATTCAGCTTCAATGTACCTCCAGAATTTGTACATTTTCAATTTCAACAGTATCAGATGGCAGAGAGCCAATGTCCCTCTAATACACTGTGCCTATCAACTGTCATACTTTGCTTGTTGAAATTGCCATAAGCTGTCTAATGTCATGTAATTTCAGTAAGTATAACATGCCACATATTTAAACTGCAAAGATGTTTTCATGAATTAAGTCTACCTGAAGCAGCAAGCCAGATGTTGGTTTCATTCTTTGATGGAATAGCACACTAAGCGTTCGATTCTGTTGTTCCAGGTCAAAAACTCTTGTCTTTAACTTTAAACACTCCTCCCTCAGGTCCTAGAACAGGGAAGGAAATCTGAATTAGCAAAAAAACAACAACCCACATAATTCAAATATTAACTGAAAAGTCAATGAATATTATAATGCATGTGACAGAACACCACCCTTCTGTTAATGCCTGTGACAGAACACTACCCTATTCTGTTAATAGGAGGAATCCTATTTGCTAAAGGCTACTTGATCTTGTGGAGGCCTCTGCTGACAGAAGGATGCAAAGTGCTTTTCACTTATCTCCTGCCCTCCTGTACCTTCCACAACAACTTCCACACAGCACAGCAGCATCCCTCAACCACCTGGAGCAGATTTTCAGGTGTAGAAGAAGCAACAAAGAAGAGGTGAAATTGGCAACACCATATCCCTCCTTCCATCACTAGAAGTGTTGGCCAGATTAAAAGCCCTCCTGCATGTAAAGGTAAAGGGACTCCTGAATGTGAGGTCCGGTCGTGGATGACTCTGGGGCTGCGGTGCTCATCTCGCTTTATTGGTAGAGGGAGCTGGCGTACAGCTTCCAGGTCATGTGGCCAGCATAACTAAGCCGCTTCTGGCGAACCAGAGCAGTGCACAGAAACGCCATTTACCTTCCCGCCGGAGCGGTACCTTTTTATCTACTTGCACTGCATGCTTTGGAACTGCTAGGTTGGCGGGAGCAGGGACCGAGCAACAGAAGCTCACCCCATTGCGAGGATTTGAACTGCCGACCTTCTGATCGGCAAGCCCTAGGCTGTGTGGTTTAACCCACAGCGTCACCCGCGTCCCTTCTTCCTGCCTTTAGGATGAAACAAATGGATTCCTCCCCAGCTTTTAAAATTAAGCAGATTTTTAAAAGTGAAATTTCAGCACTAGCATGTCATAAGAAATTAAAAGGTAGTATTTCTAAATACCTAGTATATTTGTTTAGACTGGCAGTTTTCAAGTATTTATTAGCTTAAGAAAAGTTTTAATTAGTTTCATTTTGTCTGGATACATAATAATAAATAGAAAACATGAAAAGCAATGCACTTTCAGAAAGCTGCATTTTCATTTCTCCAACCAAGAGGAATAACCAACAGCACTCTAGAAACAATGCTATGTGGTACTGTGTGTCAGAGAAAGATGAACCAAGCAAGACCATATTTCATCGCAATCACAAGCAAACAGTGGGAAAGGCAAACATAACCTATGCCAGGTGAAAACTGATAAAAACTATATGCAGCCACAGGAATAGCTATGTTTGACATGAGTATATTACATTAATCTTCTCAATCGCTTCATTATAAATCAAGTAGCATTGACAGCATATACATCCCCTCTATTGATATGTTCCTTCCCAACAGCAGTTGGATGCATTGGTTGTGATGATACTCCAATGAGACTTACCAGACACAAAATTATATCTCAAGTATCATCTGGGTACACAGACACTGAGGTATTAAATCACCACACAAATATGTATGTGCTATATGAGCAAGATACTGAATCTGCTTTCCTATCCATTTCTTCCTTTTCACAGTAGGCATGCATGTGTTGATGCAGGCCCATTCATCTGTTCTGTTGTATTAAGGAATGGTGAGCTTCTGAATTCTTGAAGGCCACTCCATTCTCCAGGTAGTTGTCTAGGAGTTGTAACAATTCATCCCTCCCTTGGGCAGTCAGGTTCTTTACTAAATCTAGCATCCCACATGCCTATCCATAAGGGGATTTCATTTTGTTGGGAAGTGAGGGAAGAAAGGGTTAACACTCCCTTCCCAATGTCTGTGCTCCTGGCAAAACACACCCTGCACTTCAAGGGGGAAGGGGGGAGGACTAGTGGGAAGCTGTGGAAGCAGTTTTGTGCCACTTCCCACAGACCACACTTCCAAGAATACCCTGGAAGCAATGCAATGGGACACAGTTTGGCATCACTCCAAAGACATTCCAGGAAATGCAGCCAGTACATAGCTGTAGAGACCTACGCATCATCCACACTTCCTCTTGTCCTGCTGCTTTCCCCCAAGAAAAGCTGCTCTTTAGCACTCAGTTGGAGCAAATGACAATTCAGGTTTTCTCTGAATTGATGTTTGCTCTGATTGAGCACTAAAGAGCAGGTTTTCCCTGGGAAGGGAGTGGGAAAGGGGAAAACCACTTGGACGAGTCCCTAGAAACTAGGGTTCCATCAGGATTTTCTGGGCCCAGTACACTGTATATATGTTCAGCTCAGCGCTCCATCATGCCTACAATCTAATGTTAAGAACTGCTGCTTACATGCACATTGCAACTAAAACAAGAGCATATGGGCAAAGTAAGAAGGTGGGTGGGTTGTGGTCTCAATGGCATTGTGCTTTAGTGTATGCTCAGTCATTCCATGGGCAAATTAAAAAAAAAAAGTAATTTAAGTTTAAGGAGATCTGCAGCTTGGGTTCCTTGGGAACCCACCTACAATCCCCCTGAAACTAAGTAAAGACGTTTCTTCTGCCCATATTATGGGCAGGAGCCATCATTTCCGTTTCAGGCCTACAATGGAAACTGTTGAGATGGCTCAGTAGCATGGAATTTCCATTTCCATTATATGCTGCATTAATAATAAAATAAAATAAAAACATCAGTTTGCTTCTCCTAAACATGAGAACAGCTGCACTAACTACCTACATTCCTGTATTTTATTTTTGAAGGGCGCAAAGCACAATGAAAAGTCTTGCAGCTTCCCACATATTTACTTGTTAACAGAATTAACAATAAATTGAGTTATATGAACCTATTGAAGTAGCAGGCCAGAATGTTCACAAAAATAGTCTTTTTTTGTCTGTTCTTGGTCTGCTGTGCCTAAGCCAGCACGGTGAACAGAGAAGAAGAGGTAACACAATGAGACACTTTTGTTAAATGAAAGCTGTAAAAAATGTGGGTTAGCTTTAATTCAAAGGTAAGGCTGGATGAATTAAGAAGTCATTTTGCCTGAGCACATTACAAGGGAAGTGCTTATTTAAAGTACCCCTAAGGCGAACCAAGTTATACATTCTCTGCCTTCCAAAGTGACAGGGAGGCAATGCTATCTTTTATTTGAAGTGTAGCAAAATTCTAAATCCTCTAATTCTGCAAACAGAAATCCCTGTATAACTGCATCATCTCAGACCTTTTATGGGGAGCCTATATATATAATTTATATATAAATTTAACCAAGCAAAAGCACTAAGGACAGTCCTTATGAGGTTCTAACAGATAACAAATTCACTGTAAGACTAGCTGCTCCAATTGAGACTGAACCCCACAGTCAAAAGAAGAAGAAGCGCTTCACGAGAACTAGCAATTCAAACTAACCACAGGTCAAGTAACACCTTCTCCGCACCATTCCTTTCAAAAGCTAAACTCTCCTCTCCCGTATTTATTCTAAAATAAAGAATAAAACGCATGTTGTTAGATTGCCCAACTATTGGAAAAAGGTCTTTAGCAGTACAGTTGTTCAAAGGAAGATTTTTTTTTTAAGGCGAAAGTAGATGTAAAATGATTCCCCCCACATTATGAGACAGACTCTTCCTAGGCTCTAGAATAGAAATGGGGGACCCGTAACCTCCAGACAATGCTGGACTACAACTCCTATTTCTGACTACTGATCATGTGGGTTGGGGCTTATTGAAGACAGAGTTCAACAACATATGGAGGTCAAAGGGTTTCCTATAACTTTTCTAGAACATCCAATCTCCTCATAGGAATAGTTTCTCTTTTAAGGCCACATAGTTTCTAGCTGCAGATGTTACTACTAAGGTGTTGAGTACTGGAAGTTCTTAAAAGAAGTGAGTATGATCTGGGGAAGGTTATCATCTGGCTGGACTTACCAGGAAGAGTTCAAAATATCTGAACTCAATATGAATATATATTTCATCTCCCTCCATGCCAATCCACTGCTATGAAGAGCTTTCAATATTCATCTCTACCGTTTCCCACAATCCAGAAGGAGCAGGAACCTGTATAGCATAGCACTTCTTCTTAGTCAGTACTGTATTCCTATTATATGTTTCCTCCTCCTCCACCACAGTCAATATATTGTTTTTCTTGGGTGTTAAAACAACTCCGCATTTACCATCCTATTAGGCCATAAAACAGCCCCCTAAGATATACATGGCTGGGCTCCTTGCTACAACAGTCGTGAATATAATCAGCAGCCACATGGGTTATGTGGATCAGATGGAATCAGTTTAGATTATGTGGTTAGGCCTACCTGGCAAAATACATGGAGCCAGCAAGGGTATGGTGGTCTTCACTGGTCCTCCACATGGGGCTGGTAAAGGTAGGGCTGGTGAACTGTGTGGGAAGGTAAGAGCTGGAGTGTTTTAGTTCTGTTTCACAGAATGGGGCCAAAATTGGCTTGAAGGTAGCATCTGAACCAACTCACGATCACTTCTAATGTCACAATGTTGATTTTACTAGGAGAAATGGTGCTAGCATGGGTACTTCCACACAATCCATCTTCCACTGAGTTGCTAATTGTTGCTGCTGAGGTATGATGCCTACATGGAAACAGCAACTACATTACCAGGCTTCAGGCCTTAAACTGAATCTTAAACTACCATGACAATGGACCAATCTGATCTCCTGAATATGGACATTCAGGTTCAAGTAGCATGCCTCTAAGAACCAGTTGCCTGCAAGGAAAAATGGGAGTTGTTTTTTGCCTTCCTGTCTTACTTGTGGTCTACCCAGAGGTGTCTATGAGAAACACAATGCTGAATTGGATGGTCTTTTGGTTTGGTCCAGCACTGTTCTAATGTTTCTGTTTCAGCGTGAGAGGAAACTAAAGAGTGAAAGTTGTTAAGACAGGCAAGTCCAGCTTTAATTTCCCCTCAAAATTATCTGCAATGTGAAATAACATGGCAAGAGGACTCCAGCCAAAGAAGCTCCTGGCTAGAGGCTGAATGAAATAAGTTAGAAGCTAGTCTTAAAACTTAAGACATGAAATATTTTCTGGAAATGTTTATGATTGTTTGCTGGTCTGTTATTCCCCTATCGGTTTTTAGATGCCTCTTAAGTAAAACCGTAACTTGTGGAAATGATGGAAACAAAACAACAAAATGCAGTGCTCTGAGGCAGAACTCCCAATTTAATATATTTTCCTTCATATTTTCACTCAAAAACTAGGCTCACTGGAGGAGTTCCATATGTCTTATAAGGAACGATCTCCTCCAAAAGTACCCACTTCAAACTATAAATTTGATCTCAAGGATTCAGTGACATTGATAAATCACTCAAGGTTTTGCTCTCTCAGTTGGTGTCACCATGATCTCTCGGCGGAACAGAAGCTTCTCATATACTTCTGGGTATGCAGTACTTCATCCCTTACATTATTATAGTATGTATTTAATTTAAACAAAAATTAGTCCTTGAGGGGTATTTCCAAATTCACAGTGTAATATACATAGTTTGTGTTACTGCACAGTATTACTCTTCTGGAGTCTTTGAGAGCTCTTCAGATTCCCTCTGTATCTCATGATGCCCCTGAGGTGTGTTATCTCTTGGTGACATTACTTGTTCCATCTTGCTGCAGTGTGGTAGAAGACTTATCTGTTTACCAGTTATTACTTAGATTTGTATAGGAGCCATTTGTGATTGACCCGAAGAGCCTAATTTCCTTTTTACTGTACAGTATTGTCTTCCTGTCCTTTCTTATAAATAGTCTTAGTCCAAATGGCATTAGGAGGGCTGTAACAGTTAACATTCATTAACATTTAGAGTGCTGCCTTGTGTTTCCCCTTCAGGATATTAAATTAAGCAGCATTACTCAGCAGTAGGCTAGCGTCTGTTAAATTTCATCAATACTAAGCAAATCACATTATTAAATACATTTTAATCTATATCCTTAGTTCGTTCATAAGGAGTCCTTAGTACCTGTGTCTTCCAATATTGACAAAAGGGGTTGTCATGGGAAAAAATTGTCCTAAAGGAGTTATAAATAACTCACGAGACTCTCCGCACTTCAACTCCATTTTGTATTTGTTTTGTTTTTTAAAAAGAAAACATGTTGTTTTCTAAATAAGGTATAAATATATTGAGATCAATATACCAGCGAATATGCCACAACATATGGGCTTTTATATTGCAGAATGCTAATCTGGTTTGTGTATGCACTTGTATTCATGGCCTGTTAAATTGCATAACAAGAGAAAATGAATACATTTCTGATTTGTTTCTAGGGTTGGCTAGTCTGTTTTAATTCTCAGTTTAGAATTTAGAAAAACAACACTGAAATGACAATTCCAGCAACAGATCCCCCCCGCCAGCTATATTATACAGTACAACAGTCAGCAACAATCCTGATTGCCAGGATTTCCTGTCCTAGTTGGCTGGAACTTCTCCTGGGATTAAGTGGCCATTGGGACTGCTCAGCATGCATTTAGATTTACAGTCACAATACATGGATATCAGTGTGTAGTGGGGCAGAGCTTGTCTCCTGATACCAACATCACTGCTGTTTACGGGGTGGGGTTGGGGCCATTGCACTGCACTCACAGGACTACTGCCACCAATTCAGCATTCCCACCAGTGCAGCAAAACACCAATCTTGTTGCTCCCATGCACCATCCTCACCCAGCTGTAACATTCTGCCCCACCCACATATGCTGGTACTGATGGATGTGAAAAGAATCTGCAACTTATAATGTGTATTTCTCTGCACTTGAAGATATTTAAACCTTACCCAGTGTTGATGCCTGCAGAAAATAACTCACAATACTGCTATACCTCTCTCTCCCCCCCCCCCAATCCTTGCAATACACGCTCACACCCAAAGGCATCTCCTCACTCCTTCTAAGATGCCTCTCATGTGTTACATTTTATGGAGATGAAAACAAAGCGGGACGAGGCATGTTAGTTCACCATCACGTCCCAGCACCACAATGGACACACGGTCGCAGACTGCAGCTCTGGAAAGAATGCCTACTTTGCACACAGAAGGCCCCAGGTTCAAACTCACACATCTCCCACTAAAAAAACACCAAACGGAAAACCTGGCAGAGGATGGTAGGAAAGATCTCTTTCTCTGACCAGCTACAGGGAGGCCTTTTATGCTTCATATGAGATTAAAGGTTGTGTGTAATAGCCCTCATCTGAAGAAATGTAAGAACAACTGCAGGCTGTATGTCTGCTACTGCACGAACACAGGGAAGGTTCTCCTGGACCAGGCCAATGGTCCATGTAGCCCAGCACCCTGCGATGGCAGCCAACAAGATGCCTTTGGGAGTATTTGAGAGGAAAAATAGTCTCCACAGCTGTGATACTCAGAAACAGGGATCCAAAGGCATACAGTCTCCAACAATGGGGATAGACCATAGCTATGGTGACAAGCAATCATTAATTGGACGCAGGTGGTGCTGTGGTCTAAACCACAGAGCCTAGGGCTTGCAGATCTGAAGGTCAGTGGTTTGAATCCCCGCAACGGGGTGAGCTCCCATTGCTCGGTCCCTGCTCCTGCCAACCTAGCAGTTTGAAAGCACATCAAAGTGCAAGTAGATAAATAGGTACCAATCCGGCAAGAAGGTAAACGGCGTTTCCGTGCGCTGCTCTGGTTCACCAGAAGTAGCTTAGTCATGCTGGCCACATGACCTGGAGCTGTATGCCGGCTCCCTCGGCCACTAAAGCGAGATGAGCGCTGCAACCCCAGAGTCATCCACAATTGGACCTAGCAGTCAGGGGCCCCTTTACCTTTACCCTTATGGTGACAAGCAACCATTAATAGCCTCCACAAAGTGATTGGGACTAGAATCTCTTTGATTAGCTTTTTAAAAACTGTTTTTACTGATAGTTTTAATATTTTTTTGTAACCCACTTCAAGCTTTTATTACAATCAAGCAGTATATAAATTTTATTTGAATAAACTTTTAGATAGGCAGTAAATCCACCTCTTTCCTGTCACTCTTGTGTTGAATACAATAACCCCCACCTCTAGAACACCAGTTTGCTCTTGCTTGGGCTTGTGCATAGAGTCATCAGACTGTGCACTGCTGAGAAAGTTGTGCTGGCATTTCCCCCGTGCAGTAGGAGGGTAACTGGATGCCGATGTCCCAGTGTTATACTACCTATTAGACACACATGCACACTCTGCAGACAATACTTTTAAGTAGAAACTGGAGCCACAGAGAGTTAATTGCTGATCAAGAAATGAAGCCAGATAGCTTTGCAGAAAAAAAAAATTGAGGCAGAAGCACCACTCAAAAAGCTTAACAACAACAAATACAGCAAAATTTACAGCAAAAAAAGAAAAGGGGAAAAAAGCCTAATATTGGCAAGTGGAAATAGAGGGATATGTAACTCCCACCCTCCCAATAGCAAAAATGATGTGAGACCAGGAAAGACAATCTGTACAAATGGCAATCTGTACAAAGTTTTATCTTTGCCAAATACATATTAGTGGGATCTGCAAGGAAATGCTGCAATGTGGAGTGCTTCTGTTCAGGTTTTCAGTTACTCACTTCCCTTTCCCTATCCAAATGTTGCATGTCTGTCAGCATGCTCAGTTCTCACTCTGCTCTTTTTGGATTCCACACCCCTGGGCTTTTTCCTAAAGTATTTTGTTTGTATTTCAAACCTTGACATTGCCCCTGAACATACTAATCTCTCTCTTTCTTGTGTATAGTGGGGATACAATTTTGGCATAAGGACAGGCACTTATAGAATGAGTTCATTAGGAACATGTCAACTGCTGGACTTTGACAAGGAAGATCTAGCTTCAAATCCAAAGTTGGTGACTTTGGGTCTCTCTTCCAGCTCAAACCATTGCAGGGATAAAAAGGGATTGTGCTTTAAACCCCCTGGAGGAAGAGTAGCATACAATTCTGATAGAGAAAATAAATATAGAATAAATTCATCTAGTAATAAATGCACTTACTATAAAAGATGACAACAACAACAACAACAACAACAACAACTCTGCCTTTTCCCCTGATGGGACTCAAGGTAGCTTACAGACAAAGCTTACAGATAAAAACAAGAACCATTAAAATCATAGAAAAATCAAGCATTAAAATACAATTAAACATTGATAGAAAACATGCCAGTATACAGTATATCGAATACATGTCACAGTATATGTGCATGTTTTAAATTTCAAATTCTATTAGCTGAATATACATGTATGTGCTAATAATTAATGGGATCAGAGAAGACATGGAGAAGGAATTTATCAATTTTCTCCCATGTTACAGTCCTAACAAAAATCCTCTGGTTAAGCTGATATTTCATTACAGAGTAAATCTCTAATTAGTACCAATTTTATTGAATAAAGATCTTTGATAACTCTAATTAAGTATCCTTGGTAACTATAACATTTAACAGTGTCTCATGAAAAGGAGAAATTACTTACCTTCTGAGTAAGTAGTGCTTGTACAACTTGGTTGGCTACCTGTAAGAATAAATAAAGGACATTTGAGCCGTGCATCAGATTGTGTTTGTGTGTGCTTTCTAAGGGTCATAGCTGAGTAATACAGCATCTGCTTTGAATGCAGAAAGTCCTGGTTCAATCTGTGGCATCTCCAGGTAGACCTGGAAACCCTGAAGAGCCACTTCTACTTAGTATAGACCAGTATTTATCAAACTTGTATATTCAGCTGCTAGCTAGGGATGATGGGAGTTGTAGTCCAACAACAGCTGGCAACGCAAGTTTGAGTAACACTGAAGTTCGAACATTTGCAGTTTGAATCCGTGCGATGGGGTAAGCTCCCGTTGCTCTGTCCCAGCTTCTGACAACCTAGGAGTTCGAAAATATACCAGTGGAAGTAGATAAACTGGTACCGCTGTGGCAGGAAGCTAAACTGCATTTCCATGCACTACGGCTTCCATCACGGTGTCCTGTTGCACCATAAGCGGTTTAGTCATGCTGGCCACATGACCTGGAAAGCAGTCAGTGGACAAACGCCGGCTCCCTCAGCCTGACGTGAGATGAGCGCCGCACCCCATAATCCCCTTTGACTGGACTTAACCATCCAGGGGCAGCAGAGTAGCACGGGGGAGGTGCTAGCCACCATAGGGCGGTGCTAGCTGTCCATGCGGGCGGGGCAAGCCACCCACTGGGCAGGGGCCAGCTGCCTCCCTGTCTGGAGGACGGCCACGACTGGGATGGAGGTGGCGGCTAGGGCGCCCTACAGGCCACGCGCCACACACGTCCCATGCTGCATCCCTTCCTCCACTACTATCCCTTTACCTTTTACCTTTACCTATAGACAGTGCAGAACCAGATGGATCAATGGTCTGACTGGGTAAAAAGCAGCTTCCTGCGTTTGTACAGATAATTTCCTTCAGGCAAACCTGGAGGGTTTTTTTTAAAAAACTTCTCTTATCTTCACTAGTGTTTCAGATTCTACCACTTCCCTTGAAAACCTCATTTTGTCCCAAATTCTGGAGTAGTATAAGACACAGGACTGGAAAAAACCAGTACCATTCAACCGATTTTGAAAGAGATATCATCAATTTTGTTCAAGCAGAAGGCCGGGCCCTGGATGTTTTCATGAGGTCTAATTGTTTCTTGATTCAATATTGACAAAACAGAACATCTGTCATGACAGCAAGATACTGTTAAGTGCCACTAAAAATTAAAATGTCTACAGTCATCAAATGTGCTTGGATGGCACTCACGCCACACTATATTTATTTGCATCAGATTACAAAACATTGATTAGTAGAATTGTGTATACAACTAATTTTTTTAAAATCCACCCCCACCAGATATTAACATTTGTATTACACATTTAATTATCCAATACCTTATTTTGTTCAAAAAATGACCTATTTTTGTACACACTAAAAAACCTTATGTTGTCAAAGCAGAGCCCTATCATATCTGAAGCTTATTCATTTGAAAATAAGCATACCTAGCAGTTAAAAACAAAATTCCACTTTCTTCTCAACAACTTCACTGAAAAAAAATGTAACCTACTCATATGAACTGAAGCAAGAGCAGAAATTTCAACCTAAGTAATTCTGCTCCTGTATGATCCAAGAGTTTGATTTGATTCATACACTTATAACATGACCCATTACCACTTCTCCCTTTCCAGAACTGGTCTCTAACCTAAGGCAACTAGGGAATAAACCGTCACATAAAATAGTTCTGTACATGATTTAATACAAGACACAGACTAATACTGCAGCCATAATAACCCACAGCAGTAAATATATTGCATCTCTGAAATCCATGTGTGTTGCCCTATAGGCTTTAAGAACTAACATCCAACAGCATTCCTTCTAGCATGTATTTTTAGTTGTAACATTGTTTGGTGTACCTAAAAATTGAACAAACCCATCCAATACATTACTTCTTTACGAAATGACATAACATGAAGCCACTTATTAGTAAAATAAATAAATAAATAAGCAAGCAAGCAAGCAAGCAAGCAAGCAAGCAAGCAAGCAAACAGCTATGTTCAAAACCCTACAAGGTTCTGCAGACTGTGTCCAAGTCATTTGCAGCAGTTCTGCCTGCATAGTCACTAAGAGCTGTGCCGAGTGGCATAAGCAGAAGAGGGGGCAGTGCAGGCACTTCTGATCTGAGTAGCTGAAGGTAAGGCAACCTAGTGGCAAGGGATGTTGGATAATTCTGATGAAAGTAGAAACAGGAAAAGGAAATTGCTGATGTTCGCTTTTTCGTCCCATGCCCAGAATGGAAATAAATCTAGCAAATACAATTAGTATTCATGTCATTGCTGATTTCAGTCCATCAACAACATGTTAACTGATCATGGCTCCCGCCCCCCCCCCACTCCATTTACAATGCATTTCCTTCTTACTGAAATGAATGGGGTAGAATAACAATAATCCCTTTACCATCATGCAGAAATCCAAGATCTTTATACTTGGAAAAGCTGAAGTAGTATCCCCATCATCTTAATTTAAAGAAACTCACCATAACAGATTTGGAGGATTTCTGGCCAATCTAAGAAAGAATAGCAACAGAGCTAAAATAATCCAGGATATATTTCCAGTGACCTGGTCATGTTTTCGAATGATGAAGAATAAGAATAAGCTTTTATTATCTTATTTGCATGGCATGTTAATGACAGCTTTTAAAGGTAAAGGTAAAGGTACCCCTGCCCGTAGGGGCCAGTCTTGACAGACTCTGGGGTTGTGCGCCCATCTCACTTAAGAGGCCAGGGGCCAGCGCTGTCCGGAGACACTTCCGGGTCACGTGGCCAGCGTGACATCGCTGCTCTGGCCAGAGCCAGAGCCAGAGCCAGAGCCGCACACGGAAACGCCGTTTACCTTCCCGCTGGTAAGCGGTCCCTATTTATCTACTTGCACCCCGAGGTGCTTTCGAACTGCTAGGTTGGCAGGCGCTGGGACCGAGCAGCGGGAGCGCACCCCGCCACAGGGATTCGAACCGCCGACCTTTCGATCGGCAAGCCCTAGGCGCTGAGGCTTTAACCCACAGCGCCACCTGCGTCCCTAATGACAGCTTTTAGTTGCTTTCAAATACAAGTTAAACATTGGTGGGATCTTTATATTTTGTCTGACTAACTGCAAATGCTAGTATAGTAATTTTAAGATGTTATAGTGTGGTGTATCACATTGCCCTGATAGAATGCAGCTGAGTCTGACATAAATCTTTACTGGCATAATAACATGAATAAATATTATACCACCTCTTGACAAAAAACTGACAATCAGTTTCCAGAATAGGAAACTAGGATTAAGCATTTAAACCTCAGGCCCCTGAGGTAGAAGAAGGTAATCCTGTTTCTTGCATTAGGTTTCCTAGAGACAAGGAGATGGGTTTAGAATTTATAGATATATGTATTGAATTTTAAATAAATGAAGCTCATCCTTATATAATGCATTGCAGTGCTATTTACTTTCAAGTTCAATCCAAATGATTGATCTATCTACTTTAGAGGAAATAGCAGAGATAGACAACTAATTTCAAAACAATTGTTTGTTAGGATTACTATCAGAATTTATAAGCGACTGTAATTGTCTCACATTCTGATTCCCCCCCACCCCACCCTTTACAATGACTGAATTTTATGGGTAGATACACTCACAGAATATTAAATTGTATTTCAGGGCAAGAATTTGTAATGCAGTTATGAAGGTTAGGTTTATAATAAACAGAGAAGAAAGCATATGAACAAAAGGGACATTAAGATTTTTAGAAAATAATAATGAGGGCCTGAATCCAGCAATTTTGCACCTCAGCTCTGTCTATCAGTTTATTTGATGAGGTTTTGTGCCTATACACAAAGTTTGAAACAGCTGAGTAATCCCCATGCCATCAAATCAAATTAAAGTTTATACAACTGATATTACTGAGATGGGGAGTGCCACTTTTGTGATCATCTACAAATGTTCAACTCTCCAATCTATGTTGTCTGCCCAGCAGCAAACCCTTGTGCTATTAATCTGCCCATAAACCTATTCCAAAATTCATACCGTAAACTTGGCATCAATATGGGCTGATCAGAAGCCTTAAAGTTTTCTGCCACAGCCACTGGAAAAAATAAAACAGCCCGCTTGTGCATGCCCACATGCGATCAGAAGATTTGTGTGTCACTTCTAAGTATGCGGTAGCATAGTGCTGGGAACACTTTCACCTCAAACTACATAGAATATAATTCTTGTGTGAGCAAAAGAATTGAATTTTGTAGCTGTGGCTATATTTTCCCCTGCTTGATAAACCCCTGAATCCATATAATCAGAAGCAGAAGTTTATTAAATAGGTCTATATCCTAGCTGAAAAGTTTCTGTAGAAACTTGCTCCAAAACAGCAAGTACCCTCAACCTATATGTGGTACTTAATGGTAGTAGGTTTCTTGGTGGAAGGGATAGTGTGCATAGTCTCCCAGCTGGGGGAAATGGTATAGCTGGACCTGGTTTTATAGCCTTTGACATAGGAAGTTCCCAAGAAAATGAATGTCTAAACCTATTCTTCAAAGCTACTTCTGACAAATATTGTAAAAAATGGGGGGAGGATCACTACAATCTCTATTTCAATTTTCAAGATTTGCTCTTAGAAGAACAGGATGAGAATGTCTTAAACTCAGGTGGTTAAGCAGGGTCTTGTGAGACAGAGACCCACTAACTTTCAGTATCAACAGTTTCCCAGCTGATCTGGGAAATACAAACTTGCAGACTGAGCTTAGGGGGGGGGGGAATAGAACTAGACATGGGTCACAATCCAAGTTGATATTATTCTGGGATGTTAAATCCCCAAGTTGTCTGGAATGCCTTAGATTGTTCATGCATAATTAAGGCCAACAAAAGAAGAAAATGGTTTGGAAAATCCTCTTTCATTTGGGATGCAGAATGTTTCATGGGTAAAAAGGATTATTACTATTACCATAATCTATTGCTGTACTTCTCAAAATGTAAGTCAATGGCATCACAGAGTTGGTTTGTTCAAAGTGAGCATGGGTCTTGAAGATAAATGCAAAGATCCAATGACTTTTCAGTGTTGCATTATGGATTTAAATTAACCAACCCATATTAAAGACAAACTTCCTTGGATAGATCCACTCAGTAAAAGAACAGGAGCACCACTGGACCATTCTACATGGGAATCAAATCTATCATTCCATCCAGGATTTGTAGGTGAAGCTAATAACAGTATTTAACTTTGGACCTTTAAAAACCCCAAAAAACTCTTTTGTCTCAAAGGGAGCTAATTCCACTGCTTCTATTCTACTTCTGAATTTATTTATTTTTTAATCCTGTGTATGTCCCAAGGGAAATCTAGAATCCTAAACAAAACTACAAAAATTGTTCATAATTAGTATATTCGGAATTATTTTATTATAAACTGATTAACAAATAAAAATGTAACCCAATAAGAAAGGGAAGGGTTGCTTATTGGAAAAGTGACAAAACACTGATCCACCTTACTTCATCAAGGCAACGTTCATACTGTTCTCTCTGATTTTCATTTTCCATAGCCAGTGCGGAATTCTCTGCCTGCAAGACAGAAAAGTAATGCAAATTAATCAGTGGGCATGGTGTGAAACATGACAACCCAATCAATACATTTACCCTATACACCTCCTCAGGATCCAAAATAAACTCAGGGTGGGGGGTGCGGATAAATAAATAAACAATAAACTAAATCTATGTGCTCTCATTTGCTGTTACAAATAACAGAAATTCTATTAGCTTTATGAAATTACCACAAAATACATTACAATTTAGAGAACGACAGACACTGCTATTCTACACATCTCTGTAATCTATTCTTGGCAGATGCAGAAAACAGCCTTTAGTATAAACACTGCAGTGGATATTTTGCACATCAATTTTCTTTTATTCAAGCTTGCCAAGCTCAAATGCTTGAAAATCATGAGTCAGGGGCATTTTCTTCCCTTTCCAAACCACAAAGCTTAGCTTAATATTAAGAGATTTAGAGATACAATAATAAAATGCAATTTCTTTTTATCATCTGAACATTGCAGCATTGATGGATAGCACAGCCATATTTTAGGAGTAGTTTTTCTTTCTGATATCATAAAATCTAGAAATGCAGCACACACTTTTCTCTTACACTGGGTGCAATGGCTCAAGCCTATTTTGTCCAGTGTAATAGGTGGACAGTATATAAGCTCACCTCCAATTATCATAAATATATATAAATAGAGTTCACTGCTGTAAGACTGGAAGAGTTGATAAAAATGCAGGACACAATCTAGCCAGTATGAAACCTCTCCTTTCCAACTAAATAAAGTCACATTGAAAACAGCAGAACTTTAACACATGGATGGTATAATATACAAATTGTGCAATGTGGGAGCTTATCAGGGAATCCAGAAATAGAACTTGAAATCTCATTATCTGAGACTGGCACTTGACCTAAAGAGTAATCTGTGACTGCCTGCAGAGTTCCCAAATCTTTGATCATGCACAGATAGAATAGGGGCATCTAATGTCAACCCTTTTAGTGACATCAGCATGAAGTCTCTAGATTGCACAGGCTAACTATAATGTACTAAGACCTTGACCATCTCATGTTGCCTGGCAAACATAGCAGCACCTCCTCTCTGCTGCACTCTGGGCTCCATCTCACACCTTAGCGTGGGTAGGGAGGGGAGGAATTATAGACAAACAGCAAATATAGCCTTTAGTGTTATGAAAACAATACAAGCCATTGTGATGTCAAACTTTCACTTCCACATTGAATTATGGTCATCTTTACAAGTAGAAGTTCCTTATGCCATGGCTAGTGACTGTCTCCGGATTAGAATATTAACCTATTTTAATTTTCTAGATTAGATCAGATTGTTTGTGATCTGCCACTCTGAAAAGAAATGTCACCACTAATCAACACAACTGAACAACAGGGAGGAACAATAAGAGGAACTATTTGAATAGGCAAGGAGTGCTGGTTTGTCAACTATAGCTGTCCTGGACCAAGACAGTCTGTTATCAATAACCCATATTCTGGATATCTCATAGCTGTGGGACTGCAACATGCTCTACATGAAGATGTCCTTGAACATCATCTGGAAGCAGCAGCAGGTGCAGAATACTGCTGCCAGGTTAAGTAGCTGGGTAGTGAGATGGGATAATGGAACACCAATGCTAGATGATGTGTCCTGGTTGCCTATGTGCTACCAGGCCCAATCCAAGGGCTGATAACAGTTTACAAAGCCCTAAATGGCTCTGGTCCTGATAAAATGCAGCAGTGCATCTTCTAATACCAGTCACTGCAATCCTTAATGGGGGGGGGGGAGTGGGGCTCGGCTTGCAATCCCTACCAGGATTCATGGAGAGGGGATGCATAAACGGCCTTCTCTGTGGTGGGTTCTTTACTTTGAAATAATCTCCCCTTAGTTATGTCTGTCTTCCTTATTTTTGGTTCTCAGATTCAACTGGAGACACTCATTTTCCCATGCATTTGCATTTCATTTTTGGGACTCTTATCCCTAGCAGGGCTGCACATCAAACTATCTTGTTAATTAAATGTTCAGTTTGGGGTTTTTTTTTTTACTGATGGTTGATGTATTTTGTTCTTATGTTGTCATATTTCACACTGATGTTCTTTGGAGTTAGGAAAATTCAAAAACCAACCAACAAAATCATAAATTTAAACTATTCATTATTTTATTTCTGCAAGATATAAAGCCTTGTTTCACTCCTGTAAAATATTTGCTTGTTTCTTGAGAGAAGTCTTTTGGGATATGGAATCCCTTTCAAATGTATTAGGACCAAATAAAAGTTCTAAGCCATCTAGGCAGCAGTGAGTCTAAATATTAATTCCTCCAGAGGCGGGAACAAAATAAAATAAATGTTCAAGCAGAAACAAACGCTAGCCTTGGGAATCCAGGCATGATACCTGGTGCTCTATGCATAACCTTCACATCACGTAACCATGACACCGCAATCAATACCACACATAATTACAACCATTACATAGTTTACATTGCTTGCTTCTCTTTTAATGTTCTGACAATCTATGAAAAGTGTTGGGGGCTTTTTTGTTATTGGTAATGAAATCAAGTTACGCTAGGCTTGTGCTTACACATTAAGGCTGTGATCCAAATAATTAATTGGCATGCAAGTAAGAGGACCAGATGCACAGCTTGAGCTCCCCCCCCCCCCAAGTTTTCTCTGAAACACTGCCCGTTCTCAAAGAGGCAAGCTGACATTCATCTTTAAAAAGGGGTCACTTCCCTCACACCAACACCCATACATCACTTCTTTGTACCATATCTACTTTGGTTAAATGACGAGAGCTACAGAGTGAGGTAGCATTCCAAAAAGCAACCATACTTGTGTTATACAACCAAATTGTTGTGATAAGAGGAGGGAGAAAATCTTCATCATGTGCTCTGGAATAATCACCTCCATATTAGTGTACAGCCAGCACACAATGAGCCTACTCAGGGCCAAATTAATCGTAGAGGCGAATGTTGCAACTGTATTCCAGGGCAATGGATTCAGGGGAGTATGCACAGCTGGAAAGGAGATGAAGAAAAGAAGTGACAGCAGAACTCAGAGTGGGAGGGATTGGTGTGGGATGCCACCCCACTTTGTGGCAGACAGAAAGCTATGCCACTTGTACATGTGAAATTAAGATACACATTTTTGCCCTTACGTGTATCATTTTACACTTGTTTACACTGAATTGCATTTGCCATTCACTCAGTATGTAGAGGTCCTTTTGGACTTCTCATTATCTCATTTTATTTTAATGATCCTTAACTGTTTAGTAACATCAGCAAACCTGACCACCTTGCAGCTCACCCCTAACTTCATAGATCCCAATACCAGTCCTTGGGAGACTCCACTTTCTACATCTCCCCATTCAAAGAACAATCCATTTATTCCTACTGTCTGCTTCCCGCTACTTAACCAATTCCTGATCCACAAGAGGATTTCTCATCTTATTCCTTGACTGCTAAGCTTACTTAGGAATATTTGGTGAGGTACTCTGGCTTTTGAAAGTCCAGGGACACAGTGTCAACCAGACCACCTCTATCAATATGTTTGTAAGACAACATGTTAAAAAGCAAACTTGATATATCTGAACGTTGAACTTTTAAGTCTGAAAATGGATTTGAATTTACACAGCTGGAGACTCTTCTCCATTTTGCTAATGCAGTGATTTAGATATTTACACATTTTTTTTGCTGATTTGTACTCCCTGATCAGAGAAACAAGAAAGTGGTGCTTGCTTGCATATTTTTTGCTTAGCCCATGTTCCCCAAATACAAAATTAAGAAATAAGGATATGAGAGTCTTACAACTAATAGTATAATCATTTGATAGGACAAGTTAGAGAGATATCCATAAGGATTCTGATCCTAGAGGTTTTAAATATCAACTAACTGGAATTTATGCAAGTTTGATGCCTATCCCCGTGATTGCTGAGCAAATCATATCCATTTATTTGACATTTTGTAATAGGGACTGAAATAGGAAGGCAACGCTTCAATGACTTCATTTAAGACCCTCCTGCCAGCCCCCTAAGGATGAAAAAGCAATGGCTAAATACATTAAATCACCAATAATGTAGCAGAGCATTGGATGTAAAAATAAAATAAAACTGTAAAATATAAGGTCTATTTTCTGTTTTGCGCCTTAGCCTAAAAAAACAGGATTTTATGTCACTCTTAGCATGTATGGTTCATACCTTTCTTCATCTCTTGGAATTCCATTATTCTACATGCTTGTGCCTAGATTATGCTTACCTCATGTACTGTCCCATGTCTATAAATGTATTGAAAGAGTATCTCAACAGCTTAAGATGAGCATCATGAGAAAGAAAGTTTGCAGAATTATGTAGGGGAAACATGCATGTAAAATTTCTTCATGGCATCAGTTATCTCACAATAGGCTGATATTATTATTTTTTAAGTCTTGGAGTTTTCAGCAATATTTACATTTTAAGCAAGTGATAGAGTTGTTGTTTGCTGAGCATCACTTCAGATTACAAAATAAGCAAGTGTTTCCCTTTTGTACACCTAAATCCTAGACACCAAGCACTATAGATTCAGCTCAGCTCTTGTGCCAAAGCCGCAGAAATGTATAGGGAGACGTAGCATGACAGAAGCACCATGAATGCTTTTATGCTGTTCTTATTTTCTTATAATCTATGCTTTAAATTTTGTATGTGTGTTTTTCTTCTTTTGTTTGTAAGCCACTTTGAGATACAAGTGTAGTATTACTCAATCAAACAAGCAAACTATACAACTGAGAAGGAAAACAAAGAGAAATGTTTGGCCCATTTAGTTTGTCTATAACTTGGGCTTGCAATATATTTTCCACCCAAGTCCTAGATTTCATACAGCCTCAAGCATGGGCTGGTCATGCTATGCTTCCAGATGTCCTATTATAGTCAACAGGTAATGGGAAAAAATAGGTATAAAAGAAGTATTCCTGGATGCCAATATGCAGGTTTGGGACAAGTACGCTTTGGTGAGAGAACACCAGCAAAGATTTAAAACCACAAAATATACAGCAAACCAATTTCAGGACATATAGGCTCTTAGACCTTTAAAATATGGGCTTAGTTAGTGGAGAAAGCTCCTAAATTACTGGTATAGGAACTTGAGAGGCTTGTAAGAGCCATGGGGTTTGAGCTTGGAGCGAACAGCTGAGGCCTCTTTACACACTGAGTTTCTCAGGTAGACTGAAGAATGATATGCTTGATTGCCTTCTTCTCAATGTGAGAGGGAATGACCTAGTGAAGCCTGGCAGGACAGCTTACTCTATGGCATTAACTCCTTCATGCGTGTTTGTTATATAAGACTAGATATCCCACATTTTTTTCCTGGTCACTGACAGCACAACTGCCTGAAACCTGGGAGGAAAAGACATAATGCAGTCTGCCTTACTTCTACCAACACAAGAGTCCATCAGGAAATGAAAGTTTTCAAAATCTTTGACGATTCTACATGGTTGTTGTTGTTGTTATACTACTAACAAACACAGTCTTACGGTTTGGTGCTTAATATGTACCTTGGAGGCAGTCTCCTTTCCTATCTTGTTTTTCTTTAAACTGCTGAGACAAGCACTTTATGCATATGAGCAATAGTAAAAAAAACACAATTAAATGAGGGGGGAAATTAGTCTGGAGAAAATATACTTTGGACTGATGTCCCTCTGCAGATGAAAGATATCTATCAGTGAAATGAAGAAGGGAGTTTTAAAACAAAACAAAAATACTCTTCCCCAAGTAGTTCTCTGCCCAGATCTGTTCTGGAGAGTCTATGGAACATGGGGGTTGGGGGGGCAGTGTTGGGGAATCACCAAAAATTGTTCCCTTCTACATTCCACTGATGGATGCTTTGTCAGTGGAGGGACACCAGTTGTATACCATCCACAATTTGAAAGCTGTATAATCTAAGTGACTTGAGGGTTAATATTAAAGATTTCCAGTTTGGTCTTGTCTTTACACCAGGCAAATCTACAATTAGGAAATCATTTTTTAAAGAAAAAAAGCAGTATTATGTGTACATAATGCATTGCTTCTAACACAATCACACAACCAAAATATGTGGTTGTGGTTCGAGGACCCGACCCCCGCGAAGTAAAATGAAGACACAGGGACACGTGATATAAGGTTAATGGGCAAGAAAAGGCCACAACTTTATTGATTACAGCAATGAAAAGGTATTGGCTTAGGCATTGGATCGCGAAACAAGTGGGTTTATTCACCAGGGGTTCATCACCTGTTGATGCTAATCCAACTATAGGCTCACCCCTGATGTCACCGAGGGTCGTGCCATGGCCTCCCGCCAAGCAGGCTTCGGACGGAATACACGACCGCCAGATTCCATTAACGGAATACCCCTAGAAATTGAAGGCATAGGCGATGGCCACACCTAGCACTTCGACACACCACAACACATTATTCCAATGCCTAACCTACCCACCAATACCACCAAAAAGTTGTGACGATTGCTACGAGGTAGGCGAAAAAACCAAAAAGCCTAATGCCAAATGGAAAAACTCCTACCAGGCCCCCCGGGCAACCGGGGCGACCAACCTAAGGTCCATAGCAAGGCCAATGACCTAAGCCCTAACTCAAAGGGAGTGGAGGGTGGGTGACTCGCCCAGGACGACAAAGAGAAATGAGGCCGGGGGGGAGGCTGGCACTGCAGCATAAAGGCTGCTGGACACGCCCCCCCATGGCACCTGGTTGGACAGCCACCGGGGGCGTGAGTGCCAGCCAGGTGAGCTGGAGGCAGGGGGCAACGCCCCCTGCTAGGAGCGGTGCTCGGGCTCCCGTCCACAACCACTCCCCTCTCTTTCAGGGAGGAGAGTCTTTATCTTTATGTCTTCTTCACATCAGATTTTAGGTATCTAAAAACTGCCACAATGACTACTGTCCAATCACTGTTCTCTTGGTTAAATTCCACCTAGCTAGTTCAGACCCATATAACACAGCTTACATTGTACAGTAAATAAGAAGCCATCAAAGATAGATTATTGTGGTTTTCAGTCACTGCTTCTCATGACATAACATATGGTTTGGGTGTATGTCCATAAATCAAAGGAAAGGAAGGAAGAAGATTGCTTACCAGTTTTAGTGGTTTCTCATTTTGATTTCAGTTGGGCCTTTAATGAAGGAAGAATTCATAGGTGTCTGTGCTATTACAACTAAAGCCTCACAGCAAACTATTTTCCATTGAACCATTACCCACAGCTATAGCATCAAGTGAGCCAATACACTATGTAACACTAATTCCCATTAAAGGAGTCATTTACATATTGCTCCAGTGACTATTAAGATATTAAAAGATCTGACTGGTGTGCTTACATTGACAGGTATTTCTGAAATAGGGGTGGGAAAGGAAAAGACTCACCAACCACAAAATTAAATATAAATTTTGTTTTTGACAGCAATGCGATAATCTTAAGAAACTTTAAATTACCTTCATGAGATACGGCTCCCCCCCTCCCCCCCATCTACAATCAATTCAAAAGGAAACACATTCAAATCATTTTGAATGAAACATGCATTGCTGGTGGTTTGAAAAAAAACAAAACACTAAGGGATTAAACTCTTTCATACATACCATATGTTGCATATGTTCAGCTAGTGATGGCATCCTAAGATCAATTCTGCCTTTCTAACACCCTGCTCTGGCTTGCCTATGCATGGCTTGCCTAGCCTGAACTGATCTAATGTCAGTAGGCATCATAACCCAGATCTTGTCAACCTTTTTGGGTTCACAGCTCCCTTGACCAACTACATTTTTTCTGCAGCACCCCTGTGGGACTCAGAAGCTCAGTAATGCCACCCCTTGCCTGCAGAGCCAGCAACCCCCACTCCTTTTTGAACACTCTCCCTTGTGGAGAGTTCCCCCAGCATCTTCTCTTCTCCCCTATCCTTTGGAGTCCTCTGGACAGCTGCAGCTGCTGCCCCTGGTCTGAGCTGCCCCTCCTACCGCAAAGAGAGATGCCTACTCACACTGCCCCACAGGGGCCTGGGAAGCCCCATTCACATGGGGAGCTTGTAGCCAGGGCTGCTGGCAACAAACAGCTGTGCAGGCCTTTGAGAGGCAGAGACGCGAGAGGGCATCAGAGGAGGGAGGGAAGATAAGAAGGAAAGAGGGACAGAGGCCAGTATTGCCCGAGGCACCCCTGACTATCATTCAAGGCACCCCAGAGTGCCATGACACACAGGTTGAAAACTACTGTCATAACCCAAGATCCCTGATTTTGCTGGACAAGAACTACGAGGTATTTGGCTAAGTATGCAATGTTATCAGTAAATATATATGAGCCAGTTTTACAGAAAGATGCTTGCGAATCACAGTCAGAGTGATGCAATGTTATTATTTTACCACCTCGTAAGAGATATAACTAAAGGACTTAAAGAGGTAACTCATATGTTCAAAGAAATGGAAGGAGAAAGAACTGAGAGGACTAAGGCCTGCATATCCAGGAGGAATAATAACAACAGAAGCAGCAGAAGCAGCAGCAACAGCAACAGCAACATCTTGCTGAACCTTCTCTTTAGTTCTCTCTTGAGTTGAACTGTCAAATGATCTTTTGTAATATTCTTCATGATATGCCTTATGAAGAACGGCTAAGGGAGCTGGGCATGTTTAGCCTGGAGAAGAGGAGGTTAAGGGGTGATATGATAGCCATGTTCAAATATATAAAAGGATGTCACATAGAGGAGGGAGAAAGGTTGTTTTCTGCTGCTCCAGAGAAGCAGACACGGAGCAATGGCTCCAAACTACAAGAAAGAAGATTCCACCTAAACATTAGGAAGAACTTCCTGACAGTAAGAGCTGTTCGACAGTGGAATTTGCTGCCAAGGAGTGTGGTGGAGTCTCCTTCTTTGGAGGTCTTTAAGCAGAGGCTTGACAACCATATGTCAGGAGTGCTCTGATGGTGTTTCCTGCTTGGCAGGGGGTTGGACTCGATGGCCCTTGTGGTCTCTTCCAACTCTATGATTCTATGATTCTATGATCTTTTGTAATATTCTTCATGATATTATATGATTATTTATTTATAAACGTATTTATATACTGCAATTTCATAAATATTATCTAAGGTGGTTACAACTACTAACATGCAATAGGAATAATACAGAGATAAAACATCAACTGACTATTACGGATTATGTTTTTCTTAATTGTTTATATAAGCCTGGCAGCAAATGAAAGTCTTCAACGAACACGTGAGTTGTAATACAGACAGTGCGTTTTGAATCTCTGCTGGAAGAGCATTACACAGGAGCACTGAAGGCTCAGTTTTGTGTTGATATTGAATGAACCTCACCAACTTGGGGAGACAACAAACTGTGATCCTTCTCAGTTATCTCCACTTACGCATTTATGATACAACTATGAAATTTCACTGTCACTGAAGTCCCTAGACCTTTTACTTACTACCAAGGCAGAATAAGTCACACCATATGCAAATGGCAAAGCTGACATTGTATTAGGGAAGATCATTAACTAGCGCATGGAAAGCTTCAAAATTCTAATGAAAACTGAGGAAAAAACCAACCCAAATTTCCCACAGGAGCAAAGAGGAGGGAAGCATGCAGAGAGAAAATTCTGCTTGGCACACCTATAATTACAGAGGAACAAAAAGCAAAAGGGAAGCGAAAGTGGTAGATAAGGAGCGGGCAGTATATTAGCTACTGCATCAGCACCAAGGGAAAAGGAAATGAGGGTTTAAAAGGTCTTGTGTCAAGTTGAACCTCAACTAGCAACTAAAAAATCTTTGAAGGTATCACTGATAAAGGTCAAGGCAAACAGAGTTATGACAGTGAACTTTAAAAACACTGACAGAATTCTAGAACACTAGTTACCATGTACATTTCCTTGTTATTCATACTAAACTATTAGTCTCTTTATAGAGAGGATTATTGATTTACACAGAGACTCATTTAGCATGGCCCATTCAGTACATTAAAGTTGTTCAAGTACTTCAAATCTTTAATCTTTTTTATTTGTAATTCCCTACATTCTGTGCTCCAATGTACAGACACTCCACCATTTAACGCTTTCAACAAGAGGCTTGAAAATTTTAAAGAAAGGCATCCAGTTCTCTTCATTCCCCCCCCCCCAAAATATTCAAGGCCTGCATAACTAGCTGCTTGCTTTACCCCCCTTCTCTAAAGAGAGAGAGACAACAACATTATCCTGTTTAAGTCCTGGTAAACACTTGGCGGCCTTCATTTCCCTCTGCCTGGATTGATGCACCAGTGACAAGGTGTACTCTTAGATGTCACCTTTTTACTGCTTCTTATTTCAGCAGGTAGAACTCAACCACCCACCCACATCTGATTGAGCTGCTCTCCCATCTTTATCACAGGACAGCTGTTTATAGACACTACAAATCAGTTTGGATCACATACACCCCAGGCTGGAATTTTAAAGGCAACAAAAGTACTCAGAGTGTCTTCTGGAACACTCAGCAAGTAAAAACACATCAATTAAAATGTGACATCTATTAGCAATTGAACAGAGGCTATAAGGCTTAAATTTAACAAACACTATATTGCAACTACAGTAGGAGCACAAGATGCCCATGGCTCAATTTACTTTTTGGATAGTTTTATACTATAGCCCAATAGATCTTTGTTCTATATGTACTCTTGATAAATTTGTACACTGTGCTGTTAAGGAATATATCTATAGAGGTGGAGCATTAAGAGTAGGCAATGCTACTGGACTACAGTTTCAGTCATCCCTGACTATTGGCCGTGGTAGTTGGGTAGTTGAGGCTGATGGGAGTAGAATTTCAACAACATGTGGAGGACGACTGGTTCCCTATCTCTGTGCAACATGTAGGTTAGCTTTAGGGACAGTGAATGGACCAAGGCTACCCAATGTATCAACAGCTTTCCAAGCATTTTGACCAAAACAGCAGGTAAAAGCAGTGATTTAGAAAAGAAGCAACCAACTCCCCCCCCCCTTTCCTGTGTCTCACAGATGCTTTTACTTAAACCTATGCAGAACCAAATATTGAGTTTTCATAATGCACATCATAGAATAACATATCTACCAAGATTCTAGTTAAAGGTAGGTAGCCGTGTTGGTCTGCCATAGTATCTACCAAGAAACACTTATCCTGATATGAACCTAAACACATAGGGTTGGGACCTGTGGAAGCTCCCACAGGAAGAAAGGGGAAGCTGATTGTTCCCAAGTCATCCATCTTCTGGTGCTCCTTCCCTTGCTGTTCCAGAGGGTCTCCAACCACCCAGAGCAGCTTTCTTGGGAACAGGAGCTGCCTGAATATGAAGAAATCCCAGTCCCATTCCACTACATCCAATGAGCAGATCTTTACTCAGAAAATCTCTAGGTCCAGTCCTCATTCATATATAAGGGAGACAGCATCTATGTGCCCCACAACTGGCAACCAAACACCTTCTTCTCCTTATACACAACCAGCAACTACTTTAGCTCTGGATTCTTGTTTACCATGATTTGCCACTTTGTCAGATGACACTTATTATTTTAACATTATATCTGAACAGTCCACTGTGTACAGTTAGGCTAATTGGGAGGTGATACATAATCAGAAAAAGGACGCGGGTGGCGCTGTGGGCTAAACCACAGAGCCTAGGACTTCCCGATCAGAAGGTCAGCGGTTCGAATCCCTGCAACGGTGTGAGCTCCCGTTGCTCGGTCCCTGCTCCTACCAACCTAGCAGTTCAAAAGCACGTCAAAGTGCAAGTAGATATAAGGCCAATAAAGCGAGATGAGCGCCGCAACCCCAGAGTCGGTCACGACTGGACCTAATGGTCAGGGGTCCCTTTACCTTACATAATCAGAAAACCTATAAGCCATATTGATAGGAAGACTGAAGTGCTGAAATAAAATTGTAGAGGTAATAAATTTCACAATATGGATTTAAGAATAAGGATTTAAGGGTATACATAATTTAAGACTAGATCCTGCTGCAAGAAAATTGTGAGTGATACTGCTAGTGAATTATACTTGACTTAAATGCGGAAGTCAGAATTATCCATTGGTCATCAATTGAGAGAAAGAAATTAAAATGAAATTCCAATCAAAATCAAATATGACTGCTCTGACTACATGCAAGATCTTAAAATGTGCTTAGTAAAGATTAGTACAATTGATTTGTGTGTTTGTGTATTTTTAATATGAAATATGACATGTTAACCAGCTTTACTCTTTAGCTGCTAATTAGTAAATGAACAACTTCATTTTGAAATCTATACATTGAAGCAAGATTTATAAGATTGCAATGACTGGACGAACACACACCACCTGTCTTACAGCTGTCTCTGTAAAATGTTGAGCCTCAGTTTTTCCGAGATAATGTTAGGCATTTCTGCTGTGCTTGCATAATATTTTTCTCAAAAGATGCTCTGATTTTTTTTATCTTTTTTAAAAAAGCTTGTGCAAGAATCGTAACATCCTTTATTGTCTTTCTGTTTACTGCATGATTGTTAAGACTGACAAGCCTTTAAAACCTTCAACATTTTCTTTCCTAGAATCGCTGAAATGTCTGGAACTGACATTTCAAGAGAAGGTTAAGAACAATCTCTGGCAAAATAGAATGTGCCACATACGTGGACTCTTCTGCCAGAAAAGAAGTGATCCTGGCTTCAATGTTTAAGCTGTTTGGCCTTGCAAAGTCCATCCATGTTAGCACTTCGACAATTTAGAACATTACGTGGATCATTAAGGGGGTTTGTTTAGTTTCTCAAATCCTTTGGCAAGCTTACAAATGGAAAATTCCAGCACTTAACCTACGTACATAAAATAGCAAAATAAAAAATGACATACCACAATCTTACATGCAGTATTAAGTAAATATATAGAACCTTTTTATGCTGATCAAGGGGTATATGTAGAAACACAAAATGGGTAGCATACATATTTAAAACATAGATATTCTTTAGATGGGGTGAGAGGCTATGATGATGTTCCTGCATTACAGGGGCTAACTGATCCTTAGGGTCTCAACTCTACAATTCTATGATACTAATAGATGGGAATTAATGTTGTTGAATATTTCTATAGTTTAAATACCCAGAGCACAGGATTTGGAATTCTTGGGGTGGGTGTCCTTGAAAAGTCAATGGAGTTCTTCAGTAAGATGATCAAACATGGCAGACAAACTTCTGTGAAAGACAGGTTGTCTTCCATTACCAACCTTCCCCTGTAATGTGTAGTCGCAGGAGATTATGGACAATATTCAAGGGTGTACTCACAGTTCAAGTGGAGCAATCATATGGTCTGACAAACGTGGAAAATGCCCTGAATAAACTCAATTACAGTGGTACCTCGGTTTAAGAACAGCCCTGTTTATGAACTATTTGGTTTACGAACTCCGCAAAAGTGGAAGTAGTGTCCCGGTTTGCAAACTTTACCTTCGTCTAAGAACGGAATCCAAACAGTGGAAGGGCACCAGTGGGAGGCCTCATTAGGGAAAGCACGCCTCCATTTAAGAACGGTTTCGGTTTAAGAACAGACTTCCAGAATGGATTAAGTTCGTAAACTGAGGAATCACTGTATACATATGCAGGGTCTCTTGATAAGTAGATGGAGAAAAAGTTCCTTAAAGTTAGGAATCTGAAAACTCCTGGTCTAGCACAACAGAAAACCTCAAAGTAAAGCTAAGCATTTTCCTAGTTGGCATGGAATAGAATGCAAGCAGTAACAGGAAAAACAAAATAAAATACCATAATTAAAATGTTTTCCAGACAAAATCTACATTTGCTACTACAACAGTGTTGGAAGGGATGCATGATGCCTAAGAAGGCAATTCCACTGAGTCATTGTTCTGCATTTTATGCTTTTTAACTATTGAGTATAGCTGTCTTACGCTAAATTCTGATTCACACATTACATCCCTCAGTCACTTCAGCATTTTGGATTACCTGTCTTTCTTCTGTAACAAAGGAAAGTTGGGGGAGGGGAGAGAAGCATCACAAAACAAGATCACTGCAATGATATCTACCATGAAGTCACAGGTCATCACAAAGATAAATGTGCTATATTTTCAGCAACACTTGATGAATGTGAACTCCAAACCAGAATGGAACTCCATGGCTAACCTGATTTTTTTAAACAAGTGTTCTGCAGGGATCTAACTTCCTATTGCTGTTTCAAAGTGCTGCAATGCAGCCCCCAAATCTTGAATGGCAAAAAGAGGTAGGTAAGGGGGATTCACATATTACATTTTTAGTGTGCACTTGGCCAGACATTGTACATTTGCATGGATGTAACAGTGCAATAAGGGGACGCAGGTGGCGCTGTGGGTTAAAGCCTCAGCGCCTAGGGCTTGCCGATCGAAAGGTCGGTGGTTCGAATCCCTGCGGCGGGGTGCGCTCCCGCTGCTCGGTCCCAGCGCCTGCCAACCTAGCAGTTCGAAAGCACCTCCGGGTGCAAGTAGATAAATAGGGACTGCTTACCAGCGGGAAGGTAAACGGCGTTTCCGTGTGCGGCTCTGGCTCTGGCTCTGGCCAGAGCAGCGATGTCACGCTGGCCACGTGACCCGGAAGTGTCTCCGGACAGCGCTGGCCCCTGGCCTCTTAAGTGAGATGGGCGCACAACCCCAGAGTCTGTCAAGACTGGCCCATACGGGCAGGGGTACCTTTACCTTTACCTTTTAACAGTGCAATGTACACATGCAACCTAGATGAGTTTACAACCACATATATCATATTGGGACACTGTGAATGACTCCCTACAGCTTGTACACAAAGTGGTAAAAGATACATTTGCCTCAAATAAAATGTATGAAGTAACTCTTCAGATGCAATACTCAGATAAAGAAATATGGAATAGAAAATGTTTGTTTGCTCTTGTTTTCCTTTAGCACACATTTTCTTTTAAACCTAGCATGGAACATGAATGTTTAATCTTAATTATGTCACTGGGGCCAATTGTTTGCTGAAAGCAAAAGAACTAAAAGGATGAGCATTGTGCAGTGAGAGAACCTGAGCTTGGATTCACACACTGCATAATTATCATTTTGTTTTCTTCAAATCCCTGTTTCCTTATCTATCCATCCCTTATTAGCATACTCATCTTCTCCTTAAATCTGCTGTTAGGTTTCAAGAGGATAAAGCTATTCTGATTTATTTATGGAAATTAATCTGTCACCAACTTCACTGAGATAGGATTGGTTTTCTGATATTTCACAGCTGGTCTTTTGGAGATGTTCAGAGTAAACACGTGGTTAATAATATCTTCCATTTTGTGGCACCCTGGAAGAATAAGGACTAGAGCTGCAATACCAATTTTCCTGGCACACATCAATTTCTGTAAATAGAACTAAAGTACAGTATAACAGCGGTAAACCTAATTGCTTCCTCTAAATAACATAGAACAGATATATTTCAGTCAACTATCAATTTAAGTTAGTTCCTTAAAGTTTCAGAAGCTGACTCAGTCTTCAGACAATACATTTCATTTCAGTTCAGTTCAGAAATCCCAATGATATATCATTCGGAGATAGTTTTTAAAATGTATCACCACAAAACTCTCTCATTAATAGCCTTAATGGTTATCTACATGACAAACAGGATTTAAAGGATTTGCCATTGACCTAAATGGGGCCAAGATTGTACCCAGTGCCATTTTGCAGCATCTCTTCTTATGGGAAGAAGCACGGGAGCCCCACAGCTATTAATGGGGGTGAGCAGGCTAAGGATTCTGACATTTAAAGTATTTTTGAGTTAGCCCCATGCACTGCTAAAGGTTTCCTATATTACTTTGGTCAAATCACTTGTGTCAAAGAGCTACAGAAACAGAGCTACAGAGACAGTCAGTCGTCTTGAAAGATAGCTCACTTACAGATGTGTTGAGTGAAATGGAAGAAAACACAGCTCATATGCTATCTTGCAGCAATAAATAAGTCCCTGTGCATGGGTAAAGAGGAGCAGAGATCATAGCCAGGAAATATTTCCTGAGTGAGTGAATTATTCCTATAAATGGGTATATTTAATGATGCCCTAAACAAATCACAAGTCATAAGAGAACACACATCAGATCACTTTAGCTGTACTACGTGCAGTCGAGGACACAGAGGGAGGAATTCAATGTCGCACTAAGAAGATGGTTCCCACTGACAAGCCAAAATGGAACTATCTCCCTTTCCCTCCCCACACACAGTTCCAGGCTTCTCCTGCCTCCCACCAGAGCTAATTTCAGGAGGAACTGGAGATGCATGGAAGGAGGGGAAAGCCCTGTTGCACAAGTGGAATTCATTGCATCGGGCTTCCACTGACGGGACAAGTTAGTTGTATTCCACCCACAGCATATACATAGCAATCAATCAATCTTTATTATAGTCAAAGATCAGACAACAGAAATAGCAATAATAGCACATATACCTACATCAGCACCAAGGGGCAGAAGCACTAGACCACAATTTTCAAATTACAAATCCTAAAGCAACTTACAACACCATTTAAGACTATCTAAATATCCTAATCACAAAGAGAGAAATCATCAATACAGTAGTAAAACCAGACAAATTCAAAGCAAATGAAAGCACAGTGAAAACAAGCAAAATATTATCTTCACTTGTCAGCCAAAGACAACCAATTTTTACAGCTGGCAAATAATGAAGGGGGGCGAGTTCTGTATCTGAGGTACCACTACTGAAAAGGTCCTATGTGAGCTTTTCAAAGGGAAAAAAGTCAATGCCTTGGACATTCCTAAAGTATATGTCTGGACTGTAGTCTAAGGCACTGAGCATCAAAAAAGGGCAAATGTTATAGCCATTTTCAGAAGCTAGAACTCAGGTTCTGATTGAATGTGTGACTGAGCAGTATTCACGATTGCACTTATCCTCACCCCAAAAAGCATGCACCTTCCCTTGACGTATACACAATGGCTCTGACATTTGAAAAGAAGAGGAAGATATTTGCAAAGAGGAATCAGGAAACTTGTGTGATATACACGTGTACATGTGACAGCACGCCTATCAGAAAGGGCAGAAGCAAGCCACACAACATGGGGGGCAGCAGCAAGGTTAGCCAGTGTGGCCCTATGTTTCGAAACAGGACTTACATGTCCAAATGTAACTATCTTCAGGGGAATCTCACCCACTAGTCACGATGTAGCCTAGGGAAGCTAAACAATGGCATCCACCATAAGGAAATCATGCAGATACATTACTCCCCATGGCATTCTGCAGGTAATACCAATGAGTAATTTATTGCTTGGAGGGAGAAATGTTCACAAGGAACAATGAATAAATTAATGTGTGGAGTGCTATGCAATGTAATATATATCTAGGATCGATCATATTTGTTCACACAAATATGCTGGTGATGAGGATATAACCCTCCATATAAGAGGTCACCATCAGGGCAAATAAACTGCTTGACAAAATATAACATCTTCACAGCTTTATTCATACCCTATTTGTCAACTAAAATAACACTGTATGCACCATGACCAACATATCTAAAGGGACATTGATAGCTTGCTTTTCTTCTTATAATTGGAAATATTCAGTGTTGAACTGTTAGTCCTCAATTTCTCCAAGGATAACAAAGGGAGTAAAACAAAAAAAGTAAGGAGAGAACTAAATAGTTCAAACAACTGAAATTAGAGAAAGCTTGTACCAACAGAGAATGACTATTTTGTCAAAATGTGTTAATGCCTATCTGTATTTATTTTATAAACATTAAACATGCCACATATTGACCAGAAAATAACTTTGACCAGAAGTCTATGCCTAGAGATGACTTGGTTGAATAAAAAAATGTTTAAGGAGCACTATTCTGTTCTCATTCTATCAGAGGGGAACAAGCCCATTACTATAAAATGTGGAATAGGATGTCAAGTTGGCAATATGTGATGGTTAATGGCTTAAATGCCAGTACATGCTGCTGAATCACTTCCTCTTCACTTCTGCCCTGAAGTGTAAGGGAGAAACAAAACAAAAAGCCTTTGCTTGCCATTGCATTCAGACAAGGACTGTGGTTTGTTTCTCCCTAACAAACAACAATCAGTAAGGCAAAAAGAAACCATGGTTTCATGGTCCTTGGCTTGGGAAAACAAGCCTCATACCAAGGCTTGGACATACCTAAAAGCCAACTCCCACTCACAGAAGAGTGTGCAGTAGTGTGCTGCTAAGTCTTGAAAATCCATTAATCCGGTCTTAACTTTATGTGTGAAGAAGGCCATAGATGAATACTTACAGAAACCTCTATGCTACAACCAAGGCAGAGATTAGGAATCTAGTTAAGATGCTTCAGAAGAGTAACTTGAAGCTAGGGATGTGGGAGAATTCCATCGTAAACATAAACTGCTAATGTTCACTTATTTATCACATGTCTGTAACAGAAATCAATCCAGTTAATACAACTTCTACTGTTGCTGCTGCTTTCCATCTGCAAATGATACATAATTGATTGTTTTCCCCTCATCTGCATTGCATTTCCTTTACACTAAAATTAATTAAGTGGGATAACATAACAATTTGAAACTTATGTAGGTTATATAATTTCACTGCAGCAGTGAGAAGAATGACATAGTTTTTGGCAAAAAATGAACTGCAGCGAAATGGAAACAGTACTGCAAGGGCAGAATGGGAAATGATACTTCCTTCCGTCCCACTTGGATCCACAGTAAGGAATAGGGTCTAAATTAATCCAATGATTAAATTATTAATTTTGTTGTCTTTATTTGCATTTCATACCTGGAAGGAAGTACATTTCAGAGAAATCATCTTTAAGATCATTTTCAAACTGGTAAGAAAAATGCTACTTCCAGTCTGCAAAGTAATGGTTCTCCCCCCTTCTTTCCTTTCAGCTTATTGATTGAATTGTGTCCCTTTTGATCTCAAATGGTTTTCTCATGTTTGAAGCTGTATTTGCACTTTCCCTGGAAAATTCAATACAGCTAATAATGGGTGGGGAGAAAGAGAAAGAAAAATGCCACATTGTAGTTTAGATAGAAATTCTGTGCGTTAACTCTCACAACACATTAGAGTTCTAGCTGGGTAAGGATATTATTCTGCAGCAGAAAGGGTTTGGCAGATCAACATCACTGGAACAGACTCAAGAAAACCTCACCAATGAAGTTCAGTTGTGTTGCTGATAGCAACTGGTCTTGTGGGGCCACAGGCCTAGATTTGAAATACAGTCAAGTAATAGTACAGGTGTTTCGGCCATAATTCCCTAATGACACAATGTTTGTATCACACCATCTATCAATAAGGAGCTCAGGGCAGGAGTACTGCTATTTTTAGTTTTACAATTTATTTATATACTGCTTTTCAGCCCAGAGGCTTGCAAAGAGGTGAACAGCTAAAACAAAATATATAACTAAGTACAATAAAATGTTGTGGCTCCACCAGTAAGCAAACCAATGTAATACAGCAAAATCAAATATTAGACAATCAGGAAAAAAACATCCCAAGCTAGAGGAATATAAGGTATTCTCACCAACCCTGTTATGTCGTAGGACAGGAGTAGCCAACACTGTGCCCTCCAGGTATTTTGGAACCCCAGTTCCCATCACCCCTGATGCTGAGCCATGCTAGCTGGGGCTGATAGGAGTTACAGTTCAGCAACATCTGGAGTGTACTACATTGGCTAACTCTTCCTTAGGGACTAGAAACCTGAACGGACAATGAGAAATACTAAAAAGAAAAAAAAGCAAGCTTATCCCAGCTAGAAGTGTGATCTCACCACCCTTGCTCAAACCATTCAAGGAGAACAAGTACTCAGTGTACACAATTGCCAAAAATCTTTTTTTAAAAAAAACTAAACAAAAAATATATTTTAGAGTACCTGAAATATTAATAGTTGTCATACACACAAAAAGTTCCAAATACCTAACATATGCTCTCTAGGCAAGTACACTTTCCTTAGGGTGAAAAACATGGCCCTAACCCTTATGCCAACCCAACTGAATGAGCCAAAAGTGGTCTTTGATAGCAATATACTCTGAAGTCCATTGGTCCCCATGTTACTCCCCATATGTGTGCAACAGCCTATAGAGATATATATGGCTGAAAGATAACAAAAGATTGTGGATCACGTAATAACATACACAAACTGAGTGGGAATTTGAATCAAGGGCTTTATAGGTCCAAGCACAACACTGTATCCTCCACACCACACAATATACAAACTACTGCATGACTGCTGCTGGAGAGAGAGGGGGTAATGCAAAGTAATTTTGCACACTGAAAATGTGACTTTTAAAAGAATGCACTGAAAAGTGCTTTAAAATAATGTGCATAAAAGACCTGGCTCTGAAGATCCTAAATCCTAAACATGCAAATATCAGAGGGTATTGGGGAAATTTCTCCCGAAATTTCAACTTGGCCTGAAAATGATTCAGCTGGCACAAAGATAAAGTTAACTCAGACAGAAACCAGGAGATCAAAACAGATGGAGCTTGAGAAAAGCTGTGGTGTTCCTCATCAGTGAGAAGTAGGCCATGAGGGCGCCTCAAATATATGCTATAGCTCTGCACTTTCCATTTTTGTTTTTTATCAGTTTCCCAGCTTACTCAATATTGACATTTGAATTAATCTTATCTGAAAACTTGGAGAGGCCTTTTTCAATCCCACTTATTTTGCATGGAACTACCTCAAATTATAACAGAAGAAGCAAAAGTTTTATTAGTGGTTATAAAACCTTAAGAAAATGAGTGGAGACTTTTTTTGTTGTTGGTAGGATTAGCTGGTTTTGATTGCCAATAACAGCGTAGGCATTAATTAGTAAGAATTCTTTTTGTTAATAATTGAGATAAATTATTGCCTTGGGTTGGGGGGGGCACTGTGGTTATGCAGCTGAAAATAAGATCTCTGATCTGCAAAAAATGTCTGAGTTCCAAGAGATTGATAATGGTCCCTTATGGAAAACATCCAAACTAGCAAAGAAGTGCATACTCTATCACAAATCCCTGTAGGTGGCAGAATTCACTTGAGTATGTCAGATGATAATGGAGACTGAAAGCCAGGTAATAGGGAGAGTGTATACACCTAAGTCAGAAAGATCAGATGGCACTTACTGGCCTCTAGGGAAGGTGACAGGTGCATCACTCTAGCATCCAAAAATGGATGTACTAAGAGACTGCTACCTCTGTGGCAATCTGACAAATACTCAATTTTTGAACTCCAGGATTTGGTTCTCCACCCCCCCCCCCCCGGAAAAAAGTAAGTATTCCAGAAATGGGAAAATGCCATACATAGAAGTGCTTATACATGATTTCATATGTGGCAATGAGAAACTAGTATGAAACCTTATTTTCAGGTAGGCTTACAGTAAAAGGGAAATGGTTAAAAGCAAACTAGTGATAGCAAACTTGTTGTAAAATGCGTAGCACAAATAGACATCAACCCAACATACTTAAGTAATTTTTTCTCAAATGATTAATTGTATTTTATTGATTTGGTTTCATATTCATGGCTAAATATCAAAATTAATATTTGTGAAGTAGAAATCCAACATAATAATTGGAAATTATTCTCTCCCTTTTGGTTGTTTGCTTTCTAATAACCTATTATTAGAAAGCAAAAGGACAAGCACAGAAGAGACATCTATATTCAACTGTAGAGTAAAATGAATGTCAGCTTCCATTGAATTAAGAAATATTTCAAAATATTTCTACATGCTAAATTACTTGGAGTAAATCAGTATTGAAGAATACCTATAAAATGGGAATCTACAAACAAGAGTTTGGATCACTATTTAAAACAAAACAAGATTCATGAAGTCTACATGCATATACTCTATATGCGGAGATAATGCTGTTTGTCAAAAGCACATTTTCTTATTCATGTTCTAAAATAGACTATGAAAGGTAATTTACATCAAAAGTACATTAACACTTCACCATTTTACAAAGCCCATATGCGATATATGTGTGTTATATGAGTCTAAGTACTCGAGTAAATTAAATGGGATTCCCTGGGCAGCAAGCAAAACATTTAGAGACATAAAGCTCAATTTGAATTTTAACTAAAGTGTCTATTAGAAATCTCTGAACTACTTATTTCTTCGTCTGATTACAAAGCATAATACTGAAAATGAGTTTCATCCTACAAAGACTTTCCTGCATAGTTTACTGTCTCACATACAGAGGTCTAGTGCACATGCCATAGTAAGGCTGGACTTGGCTTACAATGACTACCCAAATGTACTGGTTCCTGGAGAGGAGTTCACACCCGTTTTACTCTTTCCTGGGATTTTAGGTCAGTGGAAGATGTCATCTGATCCTGGGACTGTACTTAATGTTTCTCCTCATTAACTCATAGCCATGGGACAAACGTTTTGGCTTAGCTTCTACACTTCAGTGACCAAAATTGCCTGGGGAGGAGCCCAAAGAGATGCTTGAGGAGAAGCAAAATGACTGTGATTCCCTCAGGAGCCAGCATGTTTATGCCATTTCATTAGGACCACACTACCCCCCCCATCAATCCCTGCCCCCCTCAGCAAAGATCACACCCCCTGTAGCAATCCAGCAGGGAAGGGGGTTGGCTATCTGTGTGGCAGCTGGCAGTGCACCTCAGTAGCTCTTAACCACAAGATCCTCAATTGTCCCTCTTTGGGGGCAGTGCCAAACAACAGTGGGAGACAAGAGTGCAGAACCCAGAGCGTCTCTGTAGATGTTCTAGCCCCTGTGCTCTGTGGTTAGGAACATGAGCCAGCTAACTTGCCTGTCTCTTCTTGTTCTTTTCCAAGCAAAATAAATAAAGAGAGGAGATATTACTTTTTGTATCTGAAAGAGTGTCTGTGGAGGATTGCACGTCCCATTCTTGCCACATTTACTAGTTCTTGCCATGCCCGCTTTAGGCACTGGTAAGGTCCACTTTCCTGGAATATGGACCCAAACAGGATATGAACAAGATAATATGGACTTTCATATGGAAAATGAGACCTTACCTCTGAAATAAATCAATCCTCAAAATCAGCAACTTCATTATAGGAAAGGTGCTTCAACTGTATGATAATTTTACTTGTCCTATATCAGTTTTCCAACACTGTGACTTTTTTATTTTATTTTAAAGGGAGAACCCAAACTGTGCCCACTATTTCAAATGCAGATGCATCATGGTTTTATACAAAGGCCTAATCATACTGGCGGTTCTGGTTTTAATTCCCTTTCTAATAATTCTTAGCACAGAATTTGCTTTTTGCACAGCTGCTGCACATCCGATTGACATTTTCACTGAGTTATCTATTACAAGCCCAAGATCTCTTTGCTGCCAGTTCACATCCCATTAGCTTATTTATTCAAAAGATTTCTATACTACCCTTCAACAAAGCTGCCAGGGTGGTTTACAAACAAAACAAAATACAAGAATCAGAATAAAATTTAATAAATTGCACCGTAATACATTACATAGCTGACAGAATAGAAACACCTTTGCCTGGCTATAGTAATAATATTGGAAGGCTGTCTCTCTGGTCACTCACCTCATATGGCAGGAAAACCTGGAGGGAGGCCTTTGAAAATTACTTCACTTCCTATGGGCTGGTTGGCATGAGAGGAAGAGATGTTTCTTTTTTAAAAAATAATATTTATTACTTTTAAAAGAAGAGAAAACAGAAGCAAAAAAAAAAAAAAAAACAACAACACCAAAGAAAGAACAAAAAAAATATATACAATAGAATACAACATAAAAACAGTACAAAACACAACCTAATCACTATAAACTAAACTAAAAAAACCTACTCCCTAACCCTAACCCTAAATAAAACAAATCAAAAACAATTTTTTAAAAAATCACATCCCTCCTTTTCAAAACCCTTTCCTTCATTCCCTTGTTTCCTCGACCTCCTCTCACCTCCCTTTTTGTTTTCCACTTCTACTAGTTGTTTCAGCAAATCCTTTCCATCTTTCTCTATTCTCTATCATATTATACATAACATTTTTTTAACCTTATTTTAACGTTAAAACTAAAATACTTAACTCCTTATAACATTTCTGCTAAATCCATAAAATATCAATCCACCAATTTTCTATCACTCATTAATTTTGCAATATTTCTATATATAAACTTTAAATTTTTCAATCTTCTTCCATCAACTCCTCTCCCTGGTTTCGGATTCTGCCAGTCCTTTCCGTCAATTCCATATAGTCCATCAACCTGGAGATCTTATGTCCGAGGCTCTTAACTCTTTTCCAGGTCCCTTCTGTTGATCTTGTTCATATTCTTTAATGCTAGAGAGCAAATCTCGAGAAAACTCCATCTTAACAATATTTTTATTCCTTCTGGACAGTTCAGCCAGATTTCCATAGTTGAAGCTAGGGTCTATAAAGTGTTTCAGGTCGTATTTCAAGATTCTTCCAAATCCAAAGGCCCCCAAAACTTCAATCTCCTCCAAGTCCAAGTCTATGTCCCAAAAATCAATTAATCCCTGGATAGAGGGATCATTCCGACTTTCCTTCTTCAGTCCAAACAGGGAACCAATCCTCAAAATCTGACTTTTTCTATATTCAGTCATAAAAGGCCTCAATTTATAGTCCTCAATTTGCTTCTGTAAAACTAAGAGTCCCACTTGTGTTATTTTAGGTTCAAAAACAACAACTTTCTCCTTTTCCTCCACCATTTGTTCTGCTAAAGTAGGTTCCTGTGCCAAGTCCTGAATTATTCCTGTGTTGGTGCTCTCTTCTCGTATCAAATTAGTCACTTTCTGTTCCAAGTTATCAACTTTAAAAGTCGTGGCATCCGTCTTTTTATTAAGCTCTTCCAGCGAATGATTTATTTTACATAAATAAATGATTTATTTTACATAATAGAGTCACAATGTCTTCTCCTATCAACATTTTGAATAGTCCAAGGTCAATCACTGGTTCTCAGAATCCTTATCTCGCAGCTGGAGATCCCCCAGTTACACTCCTGTAACAGTTTCAAAAGCTCCCTCTAGAGGGAAACAGTCTCCACTTGTATGAGTTCTTTCAAGCACAGCTCAAGCAATAAACAAAGTTTCGATTTTCGGTTACTTTTCTTCCATTTTGAACGCAGAAGAGGACAATGGAAACAGTATCTTGCTCTTATTTCAGCTAGCTGTCAAATCCGTTCTGTCAATGAACTTTCCCCAAACGTCATCTGGCAGCCCGTTCCCAGTTTCAGAGCTGAGGTGATTTGATTTTCCCCTCACTCCTGCAGGCTTACTAAGTTCAAAATTCAAAGCTTCCCCCTTCTCCACCTGCGTCCAAGGGGTTTTTTGTATTTTTAACCGATGGAAATTTAATCTTTTATCAAAGGCTTTCAAAGACTTTAGCTTGTAACGTCTTTGCTTCAGTCTATTGACAAAAGCGGAAGGCAGACTTCCTGTTTATGACCTTCCTGCTTCAGCGCCAAATTAAGATATTTAAAGATCCAATTTTCCATTCTACTCACGGGTAGTTGTTTAAAATCCAATTGTCCACAGGAAAAAGTCCAGCAACAGCAATGCGGCTTCACTCCATGAAAAAAGCAGTCGATTCAAAGCACCGCGCCGCTCACCCCACATCGCTCTGGATACCCAAAACAGGGTTTCCCCGCGAGTAGGGGAGGCGCAAAAGGTGCCAGCTGAATCCCAAGTTCACAAGCTTTTCCCGCTTGTGATTTCAATGGGTATCTGCCTTTGCTGTGGCGGTCAGACCCTGTTTTCCACGGAGTAAGTTCCTCCCGATCAGAGGAGCTCAGCCATTGCCGGAGGCGCCAACCCGGAAGTCGGAAGAGATGTTTCTTCAGGAAAATGGGTCCGAAATTGTAGGGCCTTCCAAGTAAAGTGCCAGCGTTTTGGATTGGAGTTGTAAGCAGAACAGAAGCCACTGCTGTTCTTTCAACATCAGCAAAGTATGTTCCCACCAAGATCAAATATGATCAATAGAATTATTAATTGTTATTGCCTCAACATTTTACTTGCACCGAATCTATTTTGCCATTGACCCAGTTTGGACAAATCCTTTTGGAACCTTTGCAGAATGCACAATGCCTTTGGTATCAACTGATTTCAACAACAATTACTAATGGGCAGTTTTCAAAAAGCTTCTTACCACTTAAAGAAACACCCTGGATGATCAAAATTAGATGTATGTTTTAATGTTAGAACTCAACAAGAGCCCACTAGAGAATGTGCCTGGCTTTTAATATAGCAGGCAGCTCAAATATATCGAAAGGTAAAGGTAATTTTCTGTGACTCCCTGTGGTCTGACCTTATCTTGTGTCCACTGACTAGACTATTAGCCAAGAACCCCTGACACCAGACTATTATGCCTGAAGCTTCTATAGCCTGAACAAACTCAATTGAGCAAGATTCAAAAAGCTTTGGATACCTGAACCAAGGAAATGCAGCAGATAAAAAGAAGTCCGTAGCCATCATATTGCTTTGTTTGCAATGGTATGAAAATACTGCTGAGGGAGGTCAGGTGCTCTCTTGCAAAAAAGTAGAACCTTTTAACAATCATGTTAAGCTGTTTCAGAGGAAGGTGTCTACTCAATTATTTGTGCTTTTCTGTCAATTTGCTCTTCCATTGTTCAGAACATAATAATCAATGCTGTTTATATTTTTAGCTGGCTTTTCATGCATAATAGTAGCACTGAAAATTCATAGAGCAACAGATATATATATATAATAAATATTAGGCTATCTTAAGAAGTAGGCTTCAAACACAACCAAAAGACACTTGGAAACAATCTTTTTCATAAGGGGCCCTTGAAAAAATTAACAACAATAATAAAAGATTTAACTTGCATTGTATGTCAAACACTCTGGGCTTTTAAGGAAGGTAAGGGATTTAATTTATGACTTGCTTTTATCTGCATTTGTTAATCAGATATATGGTTATTGTTTTGGTTTAAGGTATTGCTTTCCACATCCGGATCATATATGATGAAAGGGTAGTTCTAGAACGATATTAAATGAATAAGTAATATATGAAGAGACACGGGTGGCGCTGTGGGTTAAACCACAGAACCTAGGACTTGCCGATCAGAAGGTCAGCGGTTCGAATCCCTGCGACGGGGTGAGCTCCCGTTGCTCGGTCCCTGCTCCTGCCAACCTAGCAGTTCGAAAGTACATCAAAGTGCAAGTAGATAAATAGGTACCGCTCCGGCGGGAAGGTAAACGGCGTTTCCATGCGCTGCTCTGGTTCGCCAGAAGCGGCTTAGTCATGCTGGCCACATGACCCGGAAGCTGTACGCCGGCTCCCTCGGCCAATAAAGCGAGATGAGCGCCGCAACCTAAGAGTCGGTCACGACTGGACCTAATGGTCAGGGGTCCCTTTACCTTTAATATATGAAGGAAGAACTCAGAAACTGTAAGCTTATTGTGGCAAGACTTTTAAAATGTTTGTAGTACCACACACACTATATATAAGGTATGTAATAAATAACAGTAACAATTTGATCACTTATTAATATAGCAATTAATTATTTAACTGCAGTTCGAATAGGCTTTGTATTGTGCTTATAACTAGTTTTATTTTATTTTAATTACCTTTAAAAAACACCATTTGGATTATATTTTGTAATTTGCACTATATAAACTGCCCAGAGGATGATGGATGGTATGTAAACAAACAAACAAAATATAATACATGACTATTTAAATTCTAATATTTATTTTTAGATCTTGCATATTCAAATGTGATAGGTGAGAAATGATATGTTTAAAGTACTGCAAGAAAATAGCACTGAAGTTTAAAGGGGGGGGGATCCCAATTCCCCCACCAATCTATATTCTGTATACTTTCCTCCCACCTTTCCTTTCCTCTTGTCTCTTTTCTTTTGCAACTGAAGCTGAAGAATGAGTGCCATCTCTTAAATAGCAGCTAATTATCAGGATTTGGACAGCAGTGGAATCTGTGACTATGTTCTCATTACTGCAGGGACAATTCTCTAAACAGCTCAGAATCCTATTGGTAAGAATCTCCCTGGAAGAAGAATTAAGAGCAAAGGGATCAGATAATTAGGATTAAGTAGGTTGACCTAGGGCAGCTAAGCAGTTAAAAAATTCTAAACATGTGAGGACCCAATATACTAGGGTGAGATGGGGTTTCTATGAATCAGATTAATTGGAATGAGTGAACAACTTCTACAGGTTCATTTGATAAAATGGAAAGGTTCTGTAGGAACTTTGCATAATTATACTCTAAACTTTTGCTGGATGCAGTGCTTAAAACCACCAGGCAGATGTTCGCAGTGAATTTAGTACTGGCACTGTTCCAAACTATATCTTCAGGAACAGAGAGGTTACTGGTACCTTCCCACAAATACTCAAAGCAACAAACAACTTTATCTGCTTCAATTTACATAATGCACTGAATCTTTTTTTCTTTTCTTTTTTGAAAAAATAAAACCTATATTCTTTAAATTGACCATTTAAAGGATTACATGAAAGTAATCTCTCTGTGAGATTTTGGTTCATCCATGGAAGGTAATCATCATTACAAACAGCATTCCTTATTATTGGTGCAAGGCCAACAAATAGCTACTTTCAAAAAATGAATCAATAGAGCCATTTCCTATGGGCATTTGATTAAGATTAGAGAGGATTTTGGAGACATACTATTAGAGTTCTGTGTAGATAGACAAAAATTGGTATTTATTATAAGAAGGAATATTTATCATAATGATTTGCACAGAGGGCAGCGAACAACTAAACTGGAATATCAGTAAAGGTGTTTGGAGATTATTCTCTGGAAAAAAAATAGGTCAAGTGTAGTTCAGCAAACTTTTGCTGACTTTAACTCAGCCAGAAGCAATGAGATTTTTCACACATAAAATTAGACGTTCACTGGAAACCTTCAAGATTATACATTTTCACTGCTTTCCCCATTTTTTTGTAATTTGGTCTGGGAAAGCCAGGTTGAATACAGCCTTCGGTCACTTATATACAAGCACTTTTTATGGGAAGAGTGGGAAGAGTGTAAATGTGCCCTTTCCTATTCCCTATAAACTAGTGCCTAGCATAAGCAGGCTTGTCATTTCAGAAGTAATTGGTCAGCACTGAATGACAAAATAGAAGTAGATATTCAAGTTCCTTTTGGTCGAACAAAAGCCATTGGACAATGTGCAGTTATATAATTCAATGCCTCATTTAGTGCATGTGCTGGACCAGTATCACAAGTGGCACAGCTCATGAATGATGCAGAGTTCATATGCAAAAAGGAAGCCACTTTTGTAGAAACTTGCTAAATGAGGGACAAAAGAGCAAAATTTTTATTAGCTTGAACATACCTTCATTACTTATGTTGACAAAATGACACAGCAAAATATGATTTAGGATGTTTTCATGACTCCTGGCTAGCAGCAGTGGAGCTTGATGGATCAGTGCAATCAGCACTGCATATACAGCTCTGGTGCTCACATCAGCTAGAACAGAAGGGCAGGGGTGAAAGGAAATACCTTTTTGCTGTGCCAGCTCCCTTGTGGTGCCCCCCTTCCCCTAAATGTCTGGTTCTGGGGTTTCTACTGGCTAACAGCCAGCAGTGATACTACTAACAATATATTTTGCCCACAGTATGGACAGGCACCTTGGGTTGCTCCTTGAGGGGAAGACTTCTCTACTGATGGCTGAGCTCCCCCACTGGTGGAACTGAGTAGTGCAGCAGGAAGGACACTGCTCTACCAGCACAGCAAGTCATTGCTCTGCCTACTACCAGCACTACTGCTGCTGCTACTACTGTCTTTTTACTATTAAGTAACTTGTCAACCTAGCAGTTCAAACGCACGTCAGAGTGCAAGTAGATAACTAGGTACCGCTCCGGCGGGGAGGTAAATGGCGTTTCCATATGCTGCTCTGGTTCGCCAGAAGCAGCTTAGTCATGCTGGCCACATGACCCAGAAGCTGTACGCCGGCTCCCTCGGCCAATAAAGCAAGATGAGCACCGCAACCCCAGAGTCGGTCACGACTGGACCTAATGGTCAGGGGTCCCTTTACCTTTACTAACTTGGACTCAGTCAGTTTGTGACAGCCAGAATGAATCATGTTTCATGAATGGATCATGTGCTACTTACAAAGCTGCAAGTTTCAGCATACAAAAGAGAGGGACTAGCAGCACACAAAGATCCTGACTAGGCTACTCAGCGAGTTTCATGGATGAGCAGCAGTAAAGCAAACAACAAAAGAGTGTTGCTTAAGTTCAAACAACGTTTGAAGATCTGAAAACTCAGCAAGCTGTTTTTCTGAATTACTCTTTTTATTGATAATTCATAAAGAAATTGTCACTGCTATTTTGGGGGGGGGGCACTTTCATGAAGTAGTTTTAGATTTCCCATCATGTTTGTGCTGGTATTGTAAGTGGTCAAGGGGCTAGACAATACTGGGAGGGTGGAGAGGTGTATTTCATATTCACTTGGAATATCTATCCAAATCTCTGTTTAAAAATTACTTGTGTATGTATGCAGGCAGCTGCAAGGCCACTGAACACTGGCAAACATTCTAACTGCTATAGGGACACAACAAGTCACACGATTTTAACAAGGCATGAAAAACAAACAGTTTGGGGAAAACATCACACCTAGGTTAATCTAAGATGTGGGTGCTGGAGGATAAATGGGCAGGCAGAGAGCTGGTGCCAGGAAGGAGCAGGATGAAAATCTTACAAAGGCCCTGAGGATTGAGTGTTGATGACAAAAGGTCTGGAAGGGCAAGGGAAGAAGAGGCGAGTGCTAGGAAAACAATGTTGCTAAGGGCTGTGTAAGCAACTGAGAATGATGCTTAAGGAAGTTAAGGGTGATACTTTTTCAAACAGATCTCCTTCTGTTGCTGAGTATCTGCTCTACCAGATATTTATTTTCCAATAGCTGCCACATATCCTTAAGGTTCATCTTCTTGTTTAGGTATTTATTTAATTATAAAGGATGCCCCGCAATATCTCTCTTCCTTTTTCTTCCTTGTGTTCTATAACATGATTTAAACAAGAGGAGGTCATATTAACCGCTTTGAGATTTTTCTTTAGTCAAGAGTTATATAAATTGTATTAGATATATATATAGAGAGAGAGAGGGAGAGAGAGCAAGAGAGAGCGAGAGCGCAGTTACATGAGAGGAAAGGGTTGCAGCTTGGTGGAAGAGCACATACTTTGCATGCAAAAGGTCTACAGTTCAGCCCCCAGAACCTTTGGGTAGTGCTGGAAAAGACTCTTGTTTGAAACTGTGAAGAGCTGCTATCATTCATCATAGATAGTACTGAGCCAGATGAAGCACTTGGCTGACCTGGTGTAAGGCAGATTCCTGTAGTATTACCATGCAGCTGCCATCACACTGAAAGGGCACCTACTGCATGACCTATGCCTCTAGAGTCTCTTCTCCTTCAACCTCTCTATTTATTTGAATACAGGTAACTCACATAGTAAGTGAGGGTTTGGTTCTCAGGGGTCCATGTGTATACACAAAAACGTGTAAAGCCAGAAACTCAATTTTTCTTTATTTTTTTCTGCAGGAAATCCCAGTTTACCATCAGTGTCCCTACAAGAATCATGTCCATTGCCTACCATGTGATGATGTCCTTATATGTGGAGGTTTTTAGATTTTTTTCTTTTCCCCATACAAAATAAGAAACTGAATTCAGTATCTTTTGTTAAAATACAACAATCAGGAGAAAAGACCACGAAAGAGCTACTTCATAAAAGTTTTATCTCCTTTAGAAGGCCATATACACAGGGGGATACTTTTTTACTTTGTATCAACTATAAGGTTTTTATTGTAACGAGTGAAGTAAATTAAATGGGATTTCCTAAGCAAAGCATGTTCATGACACAAGGGAGCTGTGATATCTAAAAAATCATAATTTGACAAGAATTCCGGGCATCAAGAGTATAAGTGAGTAGGAACTATTTGTTAATTATCATCTGTTCCCTTTGATTGCAAATGTACAAAATTTATCAGTCACTAAAGCAGAAATAGAATTGGCAGAGGGAGATAAAGAATAGAAAAAGAGGACTGACTGAACGGCTAAAAAGGGCAAATGCTGAACTTAAGTCATACTTTAGTTTTATCTGTGCTGCTGCATAGAATCACAAAATTCTTGGAGAAAGAATGGCTACCTTTGGGAAGACTTTTAAAAGTATTTTTTAAAAAGAAAAAACACGAAAGCTTCCACTCCTTTCACCTCAAGGGAGTAGTATATATGTTGAAGATGATGTCCACCTACCCTCTACGGGAAGGCAATGCTTACCTAGTGACAGTGAGAAACTACTGCAGTCCAGGATGACTAGCTCTCCTTAACACAATTTATATGTAAAAGAGTATGGTGATGATGTTAAATTAATACAACCATTGTTGAGAAATTGGGAAGTCTGCCATACTTGTACACTTCATATTCTTCCTGATGGCTGTAAAGCAGTGTACTCAAGGGATTCTCCCTCTTCCTAGGCACATAAATGTCCACCTTCAATTAATTATTCCTCTGGGAGAAGGGTGCCATATATACCCCGAACACACCTAGGCAGCATGTGTTAACCAACCCAACAGAGAAGTATAACAAAGACTTTAACTGAATATATAGCTAAGAACAGAAAAAGAAGAGGGAGAAAATCAGAAAAAGGGGTATCTCGGAGGAAAACCCTTAATCCAGTCTACTAGTAATGAAAGGTAGTTCAGATTTACTACTTTGACCGGGAAAAACAGAAACTAGCCAATTCCAGTATTGTTCCATTAAGGGACCTAGAGGAGTCTGCTCACTGGGGTATAAAAATAAAAGTTCTAGTCAGGATGGGTTGTGCTCTGCCTGCAGTTCTCAGAATTATCGGGATTATGTTATGATTTCCATAATTATCGGGATTATGTTATGTTTAGAGCACAAGAAGTGCAGTGTCTAGAAAGCTGTGGGATTTTAGTAGACAGAGACAATCATCGCTCTCACCCATTGTGCATGACTACATTCTTGATAATACAGGTCTTGCTCCCAATATTCACATAAAATTATTTAAGCTGTCTAGAGGATGTGGCATAATTCTCCATTCCACCTTGGAAGACTGGTACAGAAAGAACTGTACCATCTGGCCCTGAGGGTCATCAGGCTGGGAGATAATTCATCATGGCATCAAATAATGACTATGAGTGCCCACAACCATATATTATAATTATAGAAAGTGAGATGAGAAACTACATCTCATATATGTTGTGCAAGTGACTTAACTGCCTACTTCCCCATTCCTGAAAACATTTTGAAAACATGATACCAAAACTCCAACATCCACACTAGAAGAATTAATGAATAACTATTTTTGTTTTTTTCAAACCCACTAATTAAATACAAAGATTAATTATTCTCCAAATACCAAAGGATTAAACCCACTAATTGCACAACTAATAAAATGTGTGTCTCTTGATTAATAAACCTCAGAGCTTCCAGTGCATGACATAAAAATTTATATCTACCAAGCTCAAATACACAAGGGTAAGGATATATAACATTAAACCAACATACAATTAGCAACACTTTATTTTAATTATCTTTGGGTACTATTAACATTGGTCTTGTAGTTCATTTTTCATCATGGATTACTCCTTAAAACTGCTTGTGTAGATTAATTCTGGAAGCATTGGCACTTTTTTTTAACCAAGCTGTAGCACAAAACTGGAATCAATGAAGAAATCCTATTCTGTGACCTTCCAATAGCCAGGTTTACTGTGGGCTTCCCTCCTCCCTCTTCAAGGCAATTGACTATAATTGATAAAAAGCTATGACTTCATTAAACAACTTTCTATCATCAGAAATGAAATGAAGAACTGAAATAGCTACACGGACACAGGTGAAAAACTAGGCTAACAGAACTTTTTGGAAATATATTGGAAAGTATATTGGAAAGAAAGGTCTGCATGGAACATCAACCCACTAAGTAAATATTGACCTTTAAAAAGGCGGGGGGAGCAGTCATACTAGTAAGCAGAAGTTGTACATATTCTGTGAACCAAAGTTAAGATATGATAACACTTGCCCTCAGCTCCCAGCCCCTCTAGTCGGTGCAGAAGGATGTTATGGTCAGTGGTGTCAAAGGCTGCTGAGAGATCCAGCAGAACTAGGAAACAGCTCTCACCTTTGTCCCTAGCCTGCCGGAGATCATCGACCAGTGCAGCCAAGGCAGTTTCAGTCCCATGATGAGGCCTGAATCCCAACTGGAAGGGATCCAAATGGTCCACATCCTCAAGGCGTGCTTGGAGTTGTTCAGCAACCACCCACTCAGTCACCTTGCCCAAGAACGGTAAATTTGAGACTGGGAAATAGTTGGCATATTGGCTGGATCTAAAGATGTTTTTTTAAGAAGCGGTTTAATGACTGCCTCTTTCAGCAGGTCTGAGAAGGCTCCCTCACAGAGGGAAGCATTCACCACCCTGCAGAATCCATTGCCCAGCCCTTCCCGGCTCGCATTTATCAGCCAGAATGGGCAAGGATCAAGGAGACAGGTGGTCAGTTTCACTCATCCAAGCAGCCTGTCCACAACCTCGGAGGTAACAGATTGGAATTGATCCCATGTAACATGACTAGACAGGACTCTAGCACTCTCCCGCCCCAGCCCTGCTTCCATGGTGGAGTCTACCTCCTTCTGAATCTCAGTGACTTTATCTGCAAAAAACTTTGCAAAAGCCCCGGTGACGAAGGTGGTTCAGATAGATTGCGAACCACCTGAGTCTCCTGCTGCTGTTTTTTGCAGATGCAATAGAGGCAGTGAAGAAGGTTCTCTTCGCCGTCACCACTGCCACTTGGTAGGCTCGATGTTGAGCTCTAGCACATGTCTGGTCTGATTCAGAATGAGTTTTCCGCCACCAGCGCTCTAGCCGTCTCAACGATTGTTTCATCACCCTCAGCTCCGGGGAAAACCATGGGGCTGTCCAGGCTCATGCAATCAGAGAAGGCGCTTCGGAGCCAGACAGTCAATAGCCTGGTTAACTCCGCATTCCAGCAGAGAAACTTAAGCCCTCTGGTTGATAGATGCTTTTACTACTCCAGTCAGTTGCAGCAGCATTGGTAGCAGTTAAGGAGTATAATTCCTAGATCTGGGTGCATCAGGAGTTTGCTGGGGCCCTCACTCCTTGCACTAAGAAGACGGGAAGGTAGGGAGGATACAATGGAGCCCCTTTGTGATTTTTGCCCTAAAATGAACACCTGAAACTAAATCGTAGACTTAGACTTCTGTATTGGAGTCTCTGTGGGTCTGAGCTAGTTTCAAGCTTGAAACAAGTTAAATTTATTTATGAAGTTTCTTTTTAAGGATATATGATCCTTGACATTAGAGAGAAATCATTTCAGTGGTTCCAATGCAGAGCATTTCACTCATCCTGGTTTAATGAATCGTGATCAAAAAATACTTTGTACCAATTGCTTAGGTGAACTGAGAAAGTTAAGATTTATACTGCTCTACGATTCAGTACCAATAAAAGTGAAAACCCCCCTTATGCAAAAACTTCCTTTTTATCCTACCTCCAGAGCCTTCAGCCGTTCCAGCAATAATTTTGTCTTTTCCTTTTCCTCTTCAGCGCTGCTGTTTTCATCCCTTGAATCTTTATCTACTGACATGCAAATGTCTTCCACCGCTGTTTTAGGACTCTTGCTCTCGTGAGTAAAGGTTTCCTAAAAGATCAATGTATTTTTTCATCAGTAAAATGGTAAAAACAATACATAGAAAAAGCAATGTAATCATAATATCACACATACACACATTGTAGGCATCTTTCGAAGCTTTGTGGAAGTGTGACACCTAATATACATTGAATAACATCCTGCATATATTTAAATATATACACAGTGTATACCCTGCAATGAGACATTGCGTTTTCCTGAATTATCATTTAAAATGACAGTACTCATTGTCCATTGTTTCTTTCCTTTCCAGAGCTTTCTATTACAACCACCACAACCAAAAACAACGGCCCTTTGTCATCTCGTCTTCTCTCCAATGTAGTATTCAGAAACACAAAATAGAAGCTATCATCATCAAGATATGAATTCCTCTCTCACCCCACTGTACAACCATAGCTGCCAGTTGCAGGAATAAAGAAACTCACAATGTGAAAAGAAAACATTACACATTTATAATTCCTAAGGTCAAAGGTTATGTTCTAATCTTGCAGTTAGCCCATGAATGCATCGTGTTTTTTGCTTTGCAAAGTAGCCAATGTGTTCTTTACCTCCCCACAATTGAATTAAGACCTTGCTCATGCTCGAGTTAGGTGGAAAATTTGCTTGGCTCACATTTTAATGTGAATCTACTGAATTCACACTTTCTGAACCAATGTGCAAACCAAAACATGGTTACCCTTTGAAAATTAATACTTCTCATAATTCTGTGATACAGTTTTCTAGTTAAAATATGATTGCTTACAAAAATACACTTTTGGCTGAAGAGCAGGGTACAAATGCTCTAAATAAATAAATAAATAAATATTTTTCAGATGCGAGTGCTGTAAACAACTGTGCCCACCCACTGGCTACAGTCTCTTTGATCACATGGAGGCTTCTGCTTGTGGTAAATAGACAGGCAATTTTCGCTGATTCTTCTCCTCTACAGTCCTCTATACACCCCACAAGAAAAAAATCAGTTGAGGATTGGTGGAGTGGACTCTTTCAAATAGCATGGAAGGAGCTGCAGAGAAAAGGGGGAATCAGCTAAATCACTTTCTGATCCTTGAAGCCTCAACTGGATTAAAGAGCCTTCTGTCAGCAAAGGAACATAACTGGATACAGCCCAGTGTATTTAGGTTTCTAACTCCTTTTGTATTATGATAGGTATTTCTGTTAGTTAAACCCTGTCATACAGATGCCTCCCATGTTTAGCCTATATACTGTGTTTCCTCCCAGAGGTACCAGCAGAGATATTAATAATTCCTATTCACAAAATATTTGTATATGCTTCGAGCCATACCAGCTTTGGAGTCAAATATTGGGGGAGGGGGGGAGTGTTCAAAATTCTCAGAATCATATATATCCAGATATCTTTTGCGCATGGTTAGAGTGCTGGGCTAGGACAGTAGTTCTCTTTTCTTTTCCTCTGGGCCACACTTTCAGAATAAAAAATTGCTCATACCATACCAAATTTTTTATTGGTAAGAAATATATTGGAAACAAAAAGAAACAACAACTAGCAGTGCTTGATTTATAACACAGAACACAGCTACTTTATAATATGGTTGTGGGACATCCCAAAACTATAAAACAATGAAGTTACATAAGAATATGAATCATTCTCAAAATGTAATTATAAACGAGTCTGTTACATATGAGCCTTAAGTATCTATACAAGCTCAATGAGTTTGATTGCCATTGAATCTTCCCAGCACACTTCCCATTTCTGCCTGCTACACCAGTGTGGTGCACCACACCCTTTGAGAACCACAGGGCTAGGATCTGGAAGACCAGGGTTCAAATCCCCGATCAGCCAGGAAGCTCACCTGGGTGACTGTGGGCCAGTCACTATCTCTCAACCTAACCTACCTCACAAAATTGTTGCAAGGATAAAATGGAGAGGTGGGGGGTTGTGTAAACCCCCTTGATCTCCTTGGAAGAAAGATGAGATATGAATGTAATAATAACTATAATAAATAAACAACAATCCACTCTAGAAGCTGCATTATGCACAAATGCTGATCTATACATAAACACTTTCATTGTGCGATCAAAACAGTCATAGTATTCCGAAATACTCTCAGGCCTCTTACTTTTGATCATGAAAATGTTTGGAACACCACATGTCCAGCTCTTCTTACCCTTGCATCTTTTCCCCATCCCTCCCCTTCCACTAGCTTCCTTTGCTGTTCCTTTCTGTTGTGCAAGTTCTCGTCTACACATGCACTGAACAAGATTACAGAATGGATTGTTGAGGGGCACACAGAAATGTTATTTTCCACCTGCGAGACCAAGGTGGTGCAGTCTACCACCCCAGGATTCTGCCCCATGTGTTTACCCAGAATAGCTGTCATCTCCCTGGATAAGGGCTTGCCTTTTTTGCTTATATGACCAAATGCCACGTACACTGGTAATTACATGGTATTACCATGCTTTTCAAACTACCAAATCTCCAAAAGGATATTGTTATTCAGCACACAAACAAAGCTGTTAAGGAAGAAAACAACATGACTAAACATAGCTGCATGTTACTCTGAATTGGAGCTAATAATTGAAACTTGTCTGACAATCCATTTACTGTAAAGCAATTAAAATAAGCACATTCATTCAGGCATACATTAAAAAATAATAATCAAACAACAGTTCATAGTAAGTGCCATTCAAACACTGACCACACTTTTTAGGTACAAGATAGAAAGCCAAAATGAATAAATGCTAGTGTCAGGCAAAAGTTCTCACAAAGACATTTCACTGAATTCATATGTTTTTCAAATGATGGCATATACCATGACCCCAGAATTTTGCCAGAGAGTTGGGATAAAAGAGACTTATTTTCAAAGTGCATGGCAGATACGTATGACTTATAGTTTTATAGAAAGCAATCCTCAGACAAAGTATAATAAATAAATAAATACTTCTAGGCCTTTTTTTTTTTTGGCACGTAGCCCAAGTTAGCAGAGTTGAAAATTGGCACTGAATGTCAACTAAATAAGAAATACATTGGGGGCGCATATGGCACAAAAGTAATACTAGAAAAAGTTGATGCTGAACAATTTTATAGAAAACAAACAGAACAGAATGAAATAACAAATAAAAAAGGGACACAGGTGAGCTGTGAGCTTTCAATGCCAATCACTTTTCTCAACAAATCAATAGAAGATGTGCAACTGTGTTCAATACACGTATGTGCAGATTAATTGCAATTTGCCAGTACCATCATTACCACAATAGAGGTCTGTGGCCTGACCAGGATATTCATTTTTCAAATTAAATCTGCAGTTGTACTAAAACAACTAGTCTCATTTCTAATAAAATATGAATAGTATCAGGCTATAAGAGTACTGGTTAACTACTAATGGCTTTAAAAAGACATATAATATGTGTGACATTGCTACTAGATTTCTCTGCAGCAGGATGAAGTTTCCATGGGGATAAATTTTGTAGGAGAACATATTGTCCACCTGCATATAACTGGTCTCTCTGACACAATCCTAATTAATAGGAGAGCCCATGGCCTTCACTGTGACATGTACTTCTGGCTCATCAATTAAAGACAAAACCATCTCAATGCACTGAAGACTATAACACATGGTGTAATGTAGTTTTTGATTTGACTTATGGCACACTTAGTAAAAAGGATTGGTCACCACTGAATTATTCTGATTATTAGCATTTGAATGTCAATCAAATAATAGACACTTAGTGTCAGCCTTTCATCTTAACCAAAGACAGCTTCTGAGACAGTTAATGTCATACTATTTAAGATGCTACACTAGTCAATGCCACTTAATCATGGCCATCTTGAAAATTTCCTCTTTAACATATTTGACAGGATTGTTACATTTAGAGTAATTGGAACTGTAATTCTGCCCCAACCTTCTGTTGTTTTAGAAGTCCATGCCATTCTTAAGTCATATGGATAATCTACCATGCAGACCAAAGAAACAAAACAAAAAAGCAAAAGCAAACGTATTTATCAAAACAGGCCAAGGCCAAGTCATAAATTGTAAATTAGTGTAAAGCTCCAAGTTACTGTTAAATTCTGAAATGTCATTATTTCAGGCCCAAATTGAAATAGTTCAGGGATTTCTTTTGACTGTTATAAACTCCAGAGCACTGACTTTCCTCCACCTAAGCCACATATTATTTGGTCCTTTAATACTAAATTATAACATTATGATATTCCCATTTTCTGAAGAAAAGGATAATCACATTGAAAGGGGGGTATCACTCTTTCATTACAACGAGGGATATAGTTCTATGAACAACCTAATTTTGTAGTTCTCATTGGTGTTCATTTGCAGTCACTATTTATTTACAAGATTTACATGCCAATCTTTTAGAGTATAATAGCCGCTTTCAAAGCAGCAAACAGAAATTCATAAAAAATACAATAATCACCATTAACACAATCATTAAAACCGTCTTACACCCCCTTAAAACTGAGCAGCAGCACTTAATTATACCAACTGCACTTAATAAAAAAAAGCACAATAAAATAGAAAGGTTTAAAGTTTTTTTCTTTGTGAAATATCCTCTGCTGATAGCGTGAACAAAGATGAGGAAAGGGATAAGAGCTTTAGGAAGAAACTAGATCAGGAATGGAAGTTTGTTACCGCATCACTGAATCTTTTGAGCACCTGTAAGGGGCAACCTATTCCTGACAGACAACTGTGCAATGCATTTTCTGTATGTCTATTTTCAACTCTGCACAGATTTGCACATTTTAAAAGCTTGCCCTTCTTTATTAACTTACAACGCTTCATTATTCAGTACCAGATGGCTACAATTTGTACCGTCCCTTTTCTATCACGGTGGAGGAGCAAGCAGTTTATATCAAAAACTGAAAAGGTTTTCGGGTGGGGGTGACGATGCAATTGAATCAAGGCTATTTTAAAGGCCACTGCCAGCTGGTATCTAAATAGCTAAAAAGGACAAGAAGCATGTTTATTCTCTTCCACTGTGCGCTATCTTTTTATAAGGCCTACATGCTACTGTGTCTTAGTCCTAACCCTGTTAGCTGCTCAGCATCCACACACTTCCAATGCAGCTTAGCTTGAAGTGCCATAGTTTTATACCAAACTGGACCATTGGTCCACCTAGCTTAGACTTGCCTGTACTGAATGGCAGTCACTTTCCAAGGTTTCAAGCTGGAGTCCTTTGCAGCTCTACCTTGAAACGCCAGGGATTTATCTTTTGCATATGCTCTACCACTGAGCAGCGTTCTTTCTCTAAGATCTTCACTCTTTCTGAACTTTTGAGCTAGGGTTGGTGGTGCACTGTCGTCAATGGATCATGCATACGCCTGACTCCTAACTTTCTCCTTTTCATAAAAGGGTTGAATCCCATCAGCAGTTGCTGGGGTGGGGGAGTCTGAGGGATTGGTGATCAAAAGGACATAACGATCTGAGATGATTAAGGAATGGCTGTGCCCGAGGAAAAACTAGTGGTGCATTCAGTAGCATCTTCAAAGGTGGGACTGTGGGGTGGATAATAGGGAAATTAAGAGGAGTTTAGGTCCAAAAATGATATATAAAAGAAAATAAAGTATATAGCCAAGGAAGCGAAGACAGATATGGGGAGAAAAAGAACTTAATGGTAAATGAAGAACATGTGAACAAAATACAAGGCAAAGGAATAATAAGGAATGAAAATAGGAGAGAAATGTAAGAAAAACAAAAGCATTGGAGTGAAGTATTGATTTTTAATAAGCAGCCTACGTAGGCATTGGGGTTATCAAGGGGAAAGAGTTTGCTGGGAGGCTGTAGCATGTTTCCACCTGGAGCCTGTTAATCTGATTGGATTTATCTGTTCTCCTCTTCAGATACTTTAAAGGCTTGGTGGGCTTTCTGGCATGAGCTATGCGGCTCTGTGGCTCTTTGCCTCAGCCTTGTTCCCCTGTTATGAGAAAGAGAGGCTGAGGCCGGTGCACTCCTCAGAAGGGACAGCAGAAATGAGTTATCTTAAGAATTCCACTTGGAGACAAGTCACCAAAGACAATCTGTATCTTTTGTGGAAGCTGTTGACCCACTCTCCAAAAGTAACATAGAAGTGATTTATTTCTCTTAGGGTGAAAAAGACTAAAAACTATGAAAGATCTTACTGGGATCATGCTGTTGCTCTGCATGAAGACACGCCTTTAAAGAGAGAATATGATGCTCAGCAGCTTTTTTCTGATACTTTGAATCACTATGAGCTTGCATTGAATTGTATAATTCAATGCAATTTGAGGAATTTCTTTTATTTACATGCTATTCTGTTTAAATATTATGTTGATTTACAGTGCTATTGCTGCTGTTGTGAGCTGCTTTGAGCTCAACATTTGTTGTTGGAAAAGTGGAAAAGAAGTAATAAAATCAAAATCAAATCACCAATCCTTTCAAAAGATCTTCTGAGGAATATATCTCTGTTATTGTCTCATAAAAGGTTCATGAGGTTAGACGGAGTGTAGGGAGAAGAAATAATAAGAGCATATTCAAAAATCATGCTGTGGGAAAGTGGGGAGCGAAGACGAAACCCCAAAGCTGAAATACAACACAAAGTTCTTAGTAGCAAGCAAAGCCAGCAGACTGTCTGGTATTGTACCCCTGCGTGGAAAGCATGGGACTTCATTTTCTATGAAGGCTTACTCTATAGTTAGCTTTCTCTCTCATAGGATCCTGCCTATGATTTATTTGGTGGGTAGATGAGGAATGCATGAGATGAGTTGCCAGTATGTCTGTAATAATCATGCTATTTCATTGTGAGGAATTCTCATATTGCTGTAAAGACAAAGCCCACATAGGTAATGTAGGGGACTGTCTTAGCCAGTGTGGTGTAGTGGTTAAGAGCAGTGGGCTCGTAATCTGGTGAACTGGGTTTGATTTCCTCCTGCTCCACATGCAGCTGCTGGGTGACCTTGGGCTAGTCACACTTCTCTGAAATCTCTCAGCCTCACTCACTTCACAGAGTGTTTGTTGTGAGGGAGGAAGGGAAAAGGAGATTGTTAGCCGCTTTGAGACTCCTTGGGGTAGTGATAAAGCAGGATATCAAATCCAAAGTCTTCTTCTTCTTACACTGAAATGTTGGCCCATCTAGCTCAACACTGCCTACATCAGAGGTGAGTAACTGGGTAACAAATGGAGCCCTCTTGATCTAAGGAAGGCTCCTAGGCCACATCTTCCCTGGCAACACCCCTCTACCTAGGCTACCCCTCTCACTGGTCCTGCTCTGTGCCCTCATTTAGTGGATTTTCCGGGCTGTAATGTCCATTGAACTGTGCTAATATCTCTTACTTGCCTGGGTGGATGCACATGTATAGAAACCTCTGTTTTGTGACTAGAATGTAAGATACTAAACAAAACCAAGAGCCACAGTTCTTGCACAATCCACATTTTGCCTTGGACCCCTGCCCACCAATGGCATGTGGCCATCTGAAGGCTGCCCATGGAGGAATATGGCCCACAGGTTGAAAAATGTTCCCCAAACTTGGCAGACAATGACTGGCAGTGGCTTTCAGATTTTTAGAGAGCAGTCTTTCCCAACTCTGCCAAGAGATGGAGAGGTGTGAATCAGCTCTACCCATGCAGCTATAGCTATTCCCCTGATACACCTGGAGGCTTTAGCAGTTTGCTACTAATTCTCAAGTCTTATTTTATTCTCAGAATCATCTGTTTTGTTCCAAAGGTCTTATTGTCCTTAGGCATTGCTTAGATTAGTTTGTTATGGCCTTGTACAGATTTTTCAACCTGAGATATTCTGATATGCCTCCTGAATTTTTAGCATGTGGACTTTTAATCTCCCTTCTTACCTATTCCATATCAGGAACACTTGAAGTGAAGAAGTACATTTTATGCACTCCAATCTAAGCTATGCATTGGAATCTCTGGTGAATTTCAGGGTTGTCTTCAGTTCAGTTCTTTGCAGAGTATATGATGAGGAGGTTTCTGCACCCTCCATGTTTCTATTTTCTGAGTGAACTTAAAATTGTAACCTTTTCTCCTTATTAAAGGAAAACCTTTCAGACTGCTAACGCTATTATCCAGGGCTAAATAGTATGTTGTTATTAAAATGCTAAACTAGTTATGAGCACTAGCTAACTTGGAAAGAAAAGCAGAATTCACAGTATAAAAGTATTGATTTTACTTACCTATTCTGAAACCTGCATGTGGACACCACTGACTTCCTTTCACTATTATTATTACTATTCCCTTCACATTCTTATGGCAACAGAGCAGAACACAATATGTGTTTGCTTTAGACAACCTATCACAGATGCAAGAATAATGTTTTCTTGTATAGCTAACTGTTTTTGCTCAACACAAGCTGCTGAAAATTTGAAGCAAAAGAAAAGGATTTAGATAAATCAGAAGGTTTGAGAGAAACAGTCTAAATTGTTCACAGTTTAACATTACTGCTGTCAGGCAAGAACACATAAAACTCCTCTTTTTCATCTCTGCATTTGACTTACAAAGTATACACAGAGTGAGCAGTAAAATCTCCTAGATTAAACGCCTGTGATGGATAAGAGAACAAAGTGTTTTTTTTATGTCTCTAATATGAACCTACAACCAGTGGCATATCAATCTAAATCTACTTCACATTAGTCTTCACTCAAACCACTTCTAAATATTGCAGGGTATCATCCTTATTGAACAGCTCTGCAGAGCTACATTAATAAATTTTCTGACGATGCTTTTATTGCCTCTTCCATCCATCAGCAACATTTATTTCTGTTGAAAAACATTCAGTCCTAAGAGGTACTTTGACTAAAAGGAAGCAACAGAGTAAAATGAAATATTTAGAAAAGTTCAATACTAATGTTAATTAAATCTGTTAAACAGGGAACAGCTCTTATTAATGCTGATAGTGAAAAACACTTCTCTAGATCACCCCTTCAAATGCAGCTATAATGAGCATTTACATGACCAATGGCCCCAGGAACAGTCTGTTTCCTAGTGCTGTCCTTTTTTCTGCAGGAGATAATTACTCACATCAATGGAAGTACCATCATTGTATTTTGTGCTTATGTAATTAGCAAAGAACTATTAAGACAACATGAAAACAGAAACAAAACAAAACACAATGGCCACCTAAATGAAGGCTCAAGCATGAGAGCATCATGTGTGCCATCAATAGCAGCAGTGATGAGGCCTGGTGCATGTCAGTGAATGATCACTAAGAGGAGGCATTCTGCAATGGAGTCAAAGCATTGTTTATCTGTAAGAAGACTTCAGAAGGAAGAAAACTACAGACAAAGCAACCTGGTAGGTCAACTGTGCTTTTTTTCTTCTAGAAGTTTGGTTCTCTAGTTTTGACTTCTTTCATTCAGCACAAAGTTTGGATTCCAATTTTATGCCAGTGCCATAACTCGTCATTTCTACTTTCAGGGCCGACTCTGCTCTGTTCCCTAAGCCAAACTCCTCTCTTCTGGAAAGACAGCCTGTTTGTGGGAGATTCTGAAAGCCTGAGCATAAAATAATCTTCTTCTATTCTTCATCTACCATCCTGAGAACAGGCCTAGTAATTACACTGTGTTTGCTTTCTTTCTATTTCTTACCACCATCAGCAACAAGTCAGAATAGTAGGTGGGAAACCTGAGCAAGATGTGCAACATTTTGGTGTTGCCTTTTCTGCTTCTGTTCACAAGAAGCAGAAAGAAGCAGGTTCTCCCAGGCTGATTAAGGAATCTATGGCCTTTTAAACTGGGGTCGGGAAGGGCGCTGGTTGGTTCTTTTCGTTACTATGTTGTGCATTTTTGGGTTTTTTTATCATGTAAACTGCCCTATGATCCTCAGGTGAAGAACACTATTGATATTTAATAAATAAATAATTTCCTAACAATACTACTTACAGCCTCATTCACTTCCTAGTTACATACATTCTCCTTGCATATTTATGTGAAAAGATAAAACTATTTTTTTATCTTCTATCCAACACCAGTCCTGATGCTTAAAATCAACTATAAATATGAAGCAGAGAGGTGCCAAATGAACAGCTTTTGTTTCCATGTGTTTTGCATATTAAATGTGAATATTTATTTAATTCAAAACTGAAAGCAAGCTCATTTACCTTTTTAAGCTTTAATTTTCACTTGAAGCTGCCTCATTTTTAATCAGAAAATTTTGCATACTGCATCAAACCTCTGCAAGCAGAGCCACTTTTCAAGTTCATAATGGAACATCAAAGACCCTGCCATGAATATATTTGCACAGACACCAATGAAGGTACCCTTTTTTCTATTCTGAGAGGTGTGAAATAATATTGTCTTTCTTTTCAAGATAGGGAAATAAGTTACAAAGAGGCAGAAATTGTATGGCTTGTCCAAGATCACAGGGGAGATATGCACTGGAACAAGGAATTGTTTGCACCAGAAAGAGCTTTGAAATGAAGTTGAAAACTATAGTTATGAAATCATAAGCAGTAGGTGCTAGGGGCGGGGGAGGAAACTAATGCTCAGTTGCTGCTCCCTCTATAGCTTTAGCTTTGCCTGAGAAGAATACTTCAGCAAAAGCACCTGATGTGCTGTCAAACATTTTCAGAAGCAAAACTTTAATTCCAGTTTTCAAAGCTTAGCTTCTATACTTAGTGGCCTAGTTAAGCTTAACTATGGTTTAAAAATGAATGCACAACTTACTGGTGCAGCAAGCTAAAATCACAACCACTATGCTCCTCCCTTGCTTCCCCCGCACTGCCAGAACCTAAGCCATTACCTGAATCTGAACCTGGACACCTGTGTTGCTTTTCTCCTAAGAACCATGAGCTGTTACTAACATTTGTTATTTGCTTAACACTTCTGGTTCCTTTGGTGGAAACAAATCCATGCCCATTTTCAGATATGAAGTTAAGCCATGGAAGGAGTGGGGGAAGAATGAAGCAACCCTGATTTTAGTCCCGTGGACTAGCATGCTGCACATTCACCTTGAAACCATGGCTTGGCTCCTTGCAATGTGGCAGCGAAAGAAGCAGGGGAGAGTGATTTTAAGCCTCATGCACCATGCTGCATGCTCATCTATAAATGCTTAACTCTAACTTAAAGTGACAAATGGACTAGCCCAGTCTTAAGGAAAGAAGTAACATAGACTGCAAAAGACTATGTGCCACTGGCATGTTGCCACTGAGCAGTAGTTGTGAAGAGCCTATGTGTATATTATTGTCTTTACATGCAGCAGATGCACTGGTGCTTTGCCTTCAGGAACCCATTGAGGTCAGTGACATCTGCAACAGGCCCAGCACTGGAAGACACATCATCTTATCTTGACTCACCTGGTAATTAGGGATCCACATTCCACTCCATCCTTGACCACAACTCAGGAACATTAGCCTACTAGGGGGGTATTTCAACCAAGTTTTACTCAGAGTAGACCTATAGAAGCCAATGGACCTAACTTAGTAATGCTCATTAATTTAATGTGTCTAATGTGAGCAACCCTTAGTTGAACACCACCCATAGTCCAGCTCATACCAAGTGCCAAGCTTGGACAATGCTAGATGAGCTCCACAAAACGTAATCAATATATAGAAAATGTACAACATGCTGTATTTAATCTCTCCATATTCAGGTAACTTTGCTCTTAGTTACAGTGCTATACAAAGTCAATCCAGGAGTAACTGAGTGTTATATTATTTGCACCCATGACTCAAAAATTAATGTATATGGCAAAAACGTAGTTTATAAACTTATGTAGTTACCACAAGCAAGTCCTCAAAACTTCCACAAAATGTAATCAATATATAGAAAATGTACAACATGCTGTATTTAATCTCTCCATATTCAGGTAACTTTGCTCTTAGTTACAGTGCTATACAAAGTCAATCCAGGAGTAACTGAGCGTTATATTATTTGTACCCATGACTCAAAAATTAATGTATATGGCAAAAGCGTAGTTTATAAACTTATGTAGTTACCACAAGCAAGTCCTCAAAACTTCCTATTTTTAAAGAAGAACTCTTGACAAGGCCTAACAGAACAATGATAACACATGCATGTTTCTGTGCACATCTGATTATTATTCCACTGACATGACTACCGTGCAACATTTAAAGTTCATTAGCAGCAATATTTATTCTGGAGTCAGGGATATATATATTGTAATAAGAACTCAGTTTTATGTATCCCAGAACAATAATTAGGTTTGAGAAGCAAAAAACAAATATGCAGCTGGTGGTCAATAGATCAAAAGTGTTTATTACAAAGAAGTACCTTTTATGACTACTCAAATACTAATTTGAACAGGCTGCACACAGTAAAACTAACTTAGCATGGTGTGAGGTAATATAGAATAGTTTCATCAGCTCTTGCTGAGAGCCATATTCAAAACGAACACCCTGCGTTTCCTCATTTCTTCCTATAAAACTTGATCAAAAACAAATTGGAAAACTGGTCATCATAATTTAACTTAGAGGTGCATTTTACTAATGTCCTTCATTATGGCGCTGATAAGAAACATTATGCAAATTCTAAAAGGCAGCACTGACATTTAATTAAAATGACAGTACAATCCTAGGATCCTGCAAACAACCTTCCAGGAGCTACAGAAGATAGCAGATCTCTTTCACTGTGAGCAGAGAGGGAGGTCCACCTTTGGCCAGCTCCTTATAACATCAACTGTTACTGTTGAAGGTAACAGAAATGATCTTGCTGTGAATAAGGAAATACATGCTGCTGAGGATGCTTAAGGGCTTTTGTAAAAAAAAATTAAAAAATGCCGTATGCCACCATGAACATGGTTTACTATGGAAAGGTGGCATACAAATAAATTATGATTATGATTATCGGCTGAAATATCCACCACTATTGATTCTCCACTGGTGTTATGATGAAGGGCAACAAGGGAGCATTCCAGGCTTTCTGCATACTTTCTTATCCATACTACTGCACATATGACTATTTATACATCCACTTGTGTGCACATGGCCCATATAAACACTTGCAAACTACACACTATCTATTTGCATATACATACATACTAGAACTAGTGTTTTCTACACATATGCACATATGCATAATCAACATGCTTAAGGTAAAGGTAAAGGGACCCCTGACCATTAGGTCCAGTCATGACCAACTCTGGGGTTGCGGCGTTCATCTCGTTTTATTGGCCGAGGGAGCTGGCATACAGATTCCGGGTCATGTGGCCAGCATGACTAAGCCGCTTCTGGCAAACCAGAGCAGCGCCATTTACCTTCCCGCCGGAGTGGTACCTATTTATCTACTTGCACTTTGACGTGCTTTCGAACTGCTAGGTTGGCAGGAGCAGGGACCGAGCAGCAGGAGCTCACCCCCTCACGGGGATTCAAACTGCCGACCTTCTGATCGGCAAGTCCTAGGTTCTGTGGTTTAACTCACAGCGCCACCCGTGTCTGAGTAATCAACATGCTTATTCATACCCATAAAATGCAAACCTGCTTTGGATGGTGGTGTACTATCTTTGAAACAGCAAGTCTGTAGTCTGGGAGTGCTACTGTTTGTTGCTAGAGGCCCAGGTGACTAGGAATACTTTCTGTCAGCTTCAGCTGGCAAGATAGCTGTCGCAGTTTCTGGACCAGGGTAGCCTGACCATTGTTGTCTATGCAGTGGTAACCTCCAAATCAGGATACTGCTTGTTCTGGTGAACAATTTGGCCACCAAATTTTGCACCAGCTGAAATTTCTGAACCATTTTCTGAAGCCGCCACATGTATAAATTACATGCATTTGCCGCAAGCCCCACATCCCCATGAGCATCTGCATGCATGCACTTCGCACACAGAGATATTAATAAACTTAAAATACATGTTCATGTGAAAGCGCTGAAGAGTTCTTCACAGCTACCTCCTGTCTTTGCCCAGCCATCACGTTAATTCCCCTCTGTCTCCATGCATACTTTCCCCATCTGTCTGCCTTCCTTTCCCTCTTTCTCTCTCTATTCTCCACATGTCAAAATTGCCTTTCCCTTTCCTTGTCATGCAGTCTCAAAAAAATCATGACTTCTGATAGCTCTGAGAAACAGCCTTTCGGAGAGGTAACAGTTCTAAGCGTCACTTTTAATCACCTCTTCCTCGGCTGTATTTTAATACACTTCTGTGGTTCCCATGGCCAACACCTTGCCTCTTTCTCACTTAGTACACACTTTGTGGCTAGTCTTCTTAAAGGGTACTTTCTGCCTCAAATATATTTTTGACAAACATCTGAAGAGGAAACTTTGTACCAAAGCCTAAATCATCTGCCTCCAACCATACACATTATATTATCCAATTATTATATCAGTTACCATAAGCGGACAATTGAGCTTACTGATATCAGTATTACCTGATAAGCTTTTATTACAGTAACAGGTTTTTCGCTGTTTGCCTCTGGTGATCCTTGACGTTGCAGTAGATTTCTCACCGTTTCTTCCATTCTGTGGACAAGGGGTGGGGGAGAAGGGATAGAATTTGTAATAAATAATCTCATTGTAGAGGGATCATTTAAAGTACTGTTTTTCAGTCGAAGGAAGAACATATTGTTTCATGTCTGTGAATATACATATGCAGGCACATATCATGCAAAATATGAAACAAATACAGCATTTTTCTTTATTTTTATCATCAATATGCTTCACCCCCTATCCAACAGTGGTGCCCACTAATGGAAAGCAGCTCCAGACCATTGGGAGATCCTCAAGAACCTGGTGGGAAGCAGCATGGGGCTACTCAGAGGCAAGGGAATAGTGTCAAAAAGTAACCATCCTCCCTTCTTCAAAAGCTCAATCATGAGTGCAAGGACACCAGACGGATTCCACCTGAAGTTATGAGCCGTGGGGTGTACAGTGGTACCTCGGGTTACATAAGCTTCAGGTTACATACACTTCAGGTTACAGACTCCACTAACCCAGAAATAGTACCTCAGGTTAAGAACTTTGCTTCAGGATGAGAACGGAAATCGTGCTCCAGCAGGGCGGCAGGCCCCATTAGCTAAAGTAGTGCTTCAGGTTAAGAACAGTTTCAGGTTAAGAATGGATCTCCGGAACGAATTAAGTACTTAACCCGAGGTACCACTGTAGTTCTTTTGTACAACCAATCACCTCGCTCAAGTTGAGAAACATATTAAAAAATAGAAAGCCATAATTATAGCAGCTGTTCTATGAAGGGTGTAGTGGGGCAGAGGTGCTCACTTGACCTCCTAGTGAAGAATCACTATTATCTACCGGGGGGGGGGCAGGGGCAAGGCAAATGCAGCTGCATTCTGGCTATCCTGCTGGTGTACATGCAACATGCCGCCCTCCCCACTGCCTCACCTGTCCCCTCTTCCACCCACTGAGCAGCAATTCACCCACCAGGAGGTTAGGTAAATGCCTCCACCCCACCCACTAATGCAAAATTATTATTTATAAAAGATTCTGGTAGTTTCAGGGGCATTTTTGTGGCAAAGCATAAAACGATGCTCCTAAATGCTCAATACTCCTGAGTATCCCTATCATACAGGGCCAGTGCCATCTATCATTAGGACAACAAAGTTTTTTTCACTATGACTCCATAAACACAAATAAGCACTGGCGAGCTGAACAAGGCACTGAATTGAGGGTTCCTGATTGAAACCCGATGCTCTGTTCAGTACTCTACTTGTACTCTGGCTGCCAATACAGAGAACAGAATCAAAAAGTTGAGAGGGAACCCACGGGTCATCTGGTCCAACTCCCTGCAATGCAGGAATCACAACCAAATAAGCCCTGGCAGATGGCCGTCCAACATCTGTTAAAAAACCTCCACTAAAGGAGTGTCCACCATCTTCCACTGTCAAACATCTCTTACTTTCAGAAAGTTTTTCCTAATGTTTAGTCACAATCTCCTTTGAAATAGAATTTGAAGGTTTTTTTCAAGTGACAAAAACCTTGGAATCACATTGCTAGGTCAGACCAGGGTCCATTAGTGTCCTCAGAACCTATCAAATCTACACTTCAGGTAAGACCAATCACCCTTTCTATTCTAGAGACAGAAGAGTTCTGCTGCTCACAAGTAGCACACTAAAGTAATGGCCTTCCACTGCTTATTTCCAGCATGCAATATTCTTTGGGAATTTAGGCCTCATCTATCATACCAGTCAGAATTAAATATAGTTACTTTTGATAACATTTGAATTTGTTTAGTGCTTTACATTAAATTGACATTTATCCTGCTTCCCATTGCAAGAAATTCATTCTAATCAGATGTCCAGTGGAAATTGTTATTTTTAGTATAATCATTATTTACGATATGCATACTTTTCATCCGCCCGAATGCAGCTAGTACAGTTACACCATCTGTTGACCAAATGTGAACAAAAATAAACCAAGTATCATCTTCAGTTCAGACAGGAGAACAGTTTCTCAGCAGCAGATTGGAATCATTTGTGTTTTATATCTTGACTTTATTCAGAGCCCTTTCTCATTCCAAATCTTTTTGTTCCCTAATATACCCTCCATAAAATAAAATAAAATAAAATACCATGGAGCATACTTCTGCATGTGGCTTCACAAACTTGTATTAAAACGTAATTATATGCTGATTTTCCAACAGCACATTAATACTATTGTAGAGGCTTAAAAGGCACATTAAAACAAGAGTCAGTTCAAGCATGGTAGCACCTTAACCTTATTAAGCTTGTAGCTGACTGAGGCAAAGCCCCTCTTAACTACTGTGGTTTTTTTTTTATGAAGAAAACTTTGACTCTTGGAAACTTACAGGAGTTAAACAGTGAAAGGGTTTATTTTGGTAAAACTAAGGATGTGTCAGGAGATAAAATTATTTCAGTAAACTTATTTATATTAAATTCAGTGGACATTATAGGCTTTGAAACAAGATGATAACTGCACAGCTTCTTTTCACTTCAGTTCCTTAAACTTATTGGTGTCACAGCTTAATACTTTGGTTCTTAAACAAGGTGGTGCTTTCTGTTAGTTTCCAAGCCTTTTATAAATCACAATCCTGAGGCTCCTCTAATAATATAACAGGATCCAGGGGATCACCACACCCCTCCTAACTGGTTGGGGATTCTGCTGTTTTCAGAAACTCACTCCCCTTCTGACTGAAATGAGGCCCAAGTAAGAGTGTTTCCTCACACTTCCACTTTTCCTGTCTCCAGTTCAGCTTCCTACTTTTCTCTTGTCTGAATACTCTTAAAAGACACCCATCACTGTCTTTCAGTCTCTACATGTTTTCCTCAAGAGTAGATTTTACACACAAAGCTCAGGAGCTATCCTCCTGACCAGAACCAAACCCTCCAAATGCCTTTCCTTTTTCCCTCCAAAAGTGCTGTCTCCACCTGCCTTTGGCCAGCTGTACCCACAGCTAATCAGAGAGAAGCCCCAGCCCAGCCCCCTGGTGGAATTCCACTGCACTGCACCTACAAACTCTGGCCTAGCTGAGCTTTCTGTCACACTGACATGGCTAATGCTATCATTAGGCCAAGCAAGCAGCCGCGAAGGGTACAGACCGAGGGGCACAGTAATGACCTTTGAGGGGCACAGCTTTATACAGATTAGTTTTTTTATAAAGTTCTGATAATATTTTGTTTTTATTTTATAAAGAAATTTATTATTTTTGAAGTGCAATGAGGGTTATGTTACTTAGTCTTGCAATTTACAATAATTTTAGCAGTTTGAAGTTTTGTGTTTTTCATTTTTTTCTGCCAGACATTTGCTTTTGAAAATTGAAGTTACCAATTTTCTTTTTTTTTGGGGGGGGGGGTGCGTGTGCAAGTAGTTAGGCTTGCCTAGAGTGCAAAATAGCCTGGCACCAGCACTGCTGGTGAAACATTATTTATTTGAGCTGGCAAATCCAAACGAAAGCTGTTCTGACAAATAGAGGTATGGAATTAGCTCCAAAAAGTGCTGGTGCCATTATGTAGGTATGCATAGCATTCACATGAATCATACCTTCATGTAAGTACAGCCTGGCTGCAAACCCATTGTTGTTCCCACAAATTTCAGTGTTGGAGCCACTAACATCTGTACATCATTTTATGTAGACATGAAGCTTCCTTTACTGTCTTCTACTGCAATATAACATTTCCATTAATAGAAGTCAAGGGTTGAGAAACTGGGATCTCTATCTATTGTCGGACTCTCAATTAGCTAGTCATCAGGGATAATGGCAAATGTAGTTCAGCAATATCTAGAAGGCCACGGGTTTCTCATCCCTGATTCAAGTGATAGCAGAAACATAGGTCATAGAATCACAAAACAGTAGAGTTGGAAAGGATCCCAAGCGTGATATAGTCTAACCCCCTTCAATGCAGATATCCATGTACAAATAATAAACACCAGTGCTTATCTCTATTTTAACTGGCTGCTTTTAACCATGTGTCTTGATTTTAGTGATTGCATGATGCATCCAGATTTGTTTTAATCTGAAATTGCATTTGCAAGAAAGAACAGGTAGTAATTGTTTTAGGTTATTATAAAGTCTTGAATCAATATTCTAGATTGAAGCCAAGAACCCATTTGTAAAACACCAAGTTAAATAAGTGTATGGCACTAACTCTCAGAACAGTATTGCATGTTACAAGTTTTTGACAACAGAAAATTGTGAGTTTTGCTCACTATTACAAAAACAACCACAACACCTCAGAAACTCATTTTCTTTAATGTCTTTTCAGAGATCGATTGTAGCCTCGAACTAGACTGCTCTTTGTTGAATGTACAGATCAGATCCCACCTTATGGCAAAACAACAATTTCTAGAGACAGTGTAAAAAACTAATCCAGCTATTAGGAAGTGTTGCTATAACAGAAAACTAAATGTAGGCTTTGCTGTAGTTATTTTTATTGAAAGCATCTGTAGAGGTTGGATTATCTATAATGCTGATTCAGCAATGTAGAAAGATATTACTTTAAATGCTGTAAGATGTGCTCATTTGGGCAGACATGCACATAGGGTATGGACAAAAAGTAAAGCATTAGATTTTTTTTGCAAATTTTATTGAGAGAAACTGGATCAGACTATTTATCCATCTAAATCAAAATTGTCTACTCTGACTTGCAGCAGGTCTCCTGTGTTTAAAGAAGAGAAGGTCTTTTATATCACCTGTTACTGGATACTTGTAAGAAAAAATGCCAAGGATGTGCTCTACCACTAAGCTACAGTCCCATCACTGCAGGAGATGTTCCTTCAGACCATCCTGTGGAGATCCTGGATGTGGTGTAAAATTTAGGCTTTCTTAGGGTTTTGTCCACAGTGTATGGTTTCACAAATGTAATTACTGAAACCTGAGGATTTTGGTTCAATAGGCATCCCCCAAACTCCTACAATAGCACGAGTACATTCAAGTCTGCAAAAGAACATTTTAGTAATATCCATAAGTAACAAAGCAGAATAAACATAAAACCAGAATTGAAGAAGGTTGTAGTGCTGCCACAGGACATATAATGAAGGGTAATGGAAGTTGTGCAGAAAGAACTAAATAAAGTGATCAGGTGGAAGAAAAGTAGAACAGAATGCAATTAGCACTCATTCGAACTTGGATCATCCTCACAAATTGGTATTATTCATAGACCATGATGTGCCAAGACAGTCCTTAGAACACATACAACGTACTGCCTTTAAAAAGGAAAAAAAAAGAAAAGATTTCTTATATGTTTACCCATCTGTTCAAAACTTAAACACGTTATAAAACAAATCTGTATAGAAAACCGTCACAGAAATCAATTAAAATATCAAATCAGTGGCAAAATAATATTGTGGTCATATATGGATGAGGGTATTAGAATGAGTGTTTTCTGAACTGGGCCAAGTTTTGTCCATGGCAGACAGACAAACAGGCTTCAGGATCTGTTCTCTATCCCCCCCCCCAAACTCTATTGATATTTCTTTCCTTTTAAATAGAAGAATTTCAAAGTGCTTCCGAAATGAAGGATAAATTCTCCTTTAGTGAGACATTCAGACAACCAAAGGCAATAGAAGTGGTACATGTAGCTGATGACAGATTTGCCCTCAATTAATCTCTATGGCACCCCTGTGAATAGTAGTATAAAAGAACATCTTTAATTCACACATATTACCAGGAAGTTCATTGTGAATTATTGAATTTTGCAAATTAGTAATGTGAGCAAACACAATAAAAGAGGCAAGGATGATCCATCACTAATTCTACTTTGTTCATTTATCTGACAAATGTAATTTGACCATAGTTAATTACTACTACTATGGTTTGTAAACTTGCAAATGGAGTGAAGAACAGTTGGGGGGGGAATGATGCCTCACTGACTACAGCATCAGTTTTTAAGTGTTGGCAAATAAATAGTTACTTCAAAAGTATGGAGTCATGTGAACATTGTCATTTTTTGTGTCAAATGAATAAAATAAAGTTTCAAATTAAGGAACTTTACAAAACTACACTAGATCAGTTAAGAAAAAAAGCACCCTCTCCCTCATTTAATATGCCTCATTCTAACCTGTTCAATTAATAATTAGGTGTGGCAAAACTCTCTGACCTTCTAAGTGAAGTATGTGCATCCAAAGCATAAAAGACTCATGTGCCATGGTCACATGTGAATATCTATCTGGTATTGTGCAAGGATTTCCTACGAGTCCTGAAAGAATAAAAACTGTAACTGTGCAGGCCTGAGGGGAGGGTAGAAATGAGGAGAAAACCAATAGGGTGGGAGGTGACAGAAGGTTTCATGTTTCTAATTAAATCCAGAAACAGCTAAGTCTTAAGGGCAAAGTTGAAAGAGGATAGGAAAATAATGAGGGACTCTACTTCAATGTCTTCCTTTTGTTATAATTCACAGAAGACAGTTTTATGTAACACAATGTATACAGAAGAAACATCTGCACTTGAGCTAAGTTTTGTTGCAGATACACTACGAGAAAATATTATTGTAAACGTTATCTACACAGTACCAATAACCATGTGTGGTGTTTCACAAACGACCAAGAGAAAAGCAAGCCCAAGCACCAATTAACTTACCATCAAAACCCTTGCACATGGAAAGCAATGAAAGGAGGAGCAGGAGAAGAAGAGATGGAGGCAAATGTAAATACAGAAGGAATATGTGCCCAGATGAGTGCAGTGCTGAGAACGTAAGAGAGGGCAAAGACAAGGACTCATGTTGAGTCTGAGATGGCAATGAAGAATCTATATTGAATTTATCAGACAGGCAGCTGAAGAAGCAGGGCTGGATAAATAAGGAAATTTCTGGGGTAATGAGGATAGTGTTGTCATTTTGATGTCACCATTATATTAGTGGTCTGAAAATCCAGGCAACTGATAAGGTAAATCAAGAACAGGGAGGTAATAGGAGAGAGCTACAGAGAGAGAGGGGGGAGAGCCTCATTTGCACTATCTAACCACACAACAAAATTGGACAGCTTGGTGAGCAACCATCTCTATGGGCTTAATTATCTGTGTCCTGTTAGGCAGCAGTTGTATCTTTAAAATGATACAACAGATCTTCTATTACTCAGCAATTGAGAATAAGACAATGAAAGTATATCCACAATTAATTAAGTTATCATATTGACTAATTCTAGAATTCCAAGAGGTATACAAATTGCAGAAACATGGAGAACAAAGTATAGGATATGATAATAGTTTTTCTTGTATTTATTCACAAAAACAGACTGAGCACAACTACTTATAAATAATTTGAGTCTAAGATTCTATGAGTAATATTTTATTTTTTAAAATGTCATGGTGCTCAAAGTCTAATGAAAACAGAATACTTGGATTGAAGTATTTGCTCCTGCCAACTCGAGATGGAATATCAATTAAACAATCATTTTATTTTGATTGAGTAATTGATATTCCGTCTTGAGTTAGCAGCAGCAAAGACTGCTGCCACTTCCAGTAACCTTCTCGGAACTTTGTTTAAGATAAAAAATTATTATCGCATATTTCAATAGATACAAAACAAGGAGACTAACTGCAAAATCCAAGAAGAGGAAATGTAAAAGGCATGAAGACCAAACATTGTCTTAGGCACACATAACAAAATTGTTTTATATTATTATTTTATATTTATATTTATATTTATATTTATATTTATATTTATATTTATATTTATATTTATATTATTTATATTTATATTATATTATATTATATTATAATTGTTTACATAACTTTCTCTGAAATTTCACTTCCCTTTTTCACTCCTATTGAAAATCACTGATGTACAAGTGAATATAAGTAGAGTTGCATTTTGGTTCTGCCCAACTCAGGTCCAAGAATTGCATGTAGGGTTGTGCAGTGGGATTTTCTTGAATAGTTATTTTCACTGAAGCCAAAAACCTATTCCAAAAGGCAACATGGGATAAGAGGCTCAGGTGGACAGGCACTGGTGGAAATTGGAGACCTTCTCCATCAATGTGCCTTCTGTCCACACAAGTGGCTCTTTGGATCAATCCAATGACATCAATAAAAGAAATAAAAAAGTGATTTATACAATCGTCAATTGGACATGTTCCACTGCTTTCTTCATAGCATTTGGGTTCAAACTCAGTGCTTTTTGTCAGGGGATGCTCAAGGATATGCAGTACTGGCACATCTTGTTTTGCTGTTACTTCATGAATAGTACCAGCACCTATTTGTCTAGAAAAAAAGCACTGTCCCAACTTATTATGTCAGGTTTGTCCACAGGAACTACAGGACTGACTCAATCTCTACGTTCCTTTAATCTGACTATCACCTTCACTTTTCCCATATGATTCAGTTCCATTTGAAATCTATCTATCTATCTATCTATCTATCTATCTATCTATCTATCTGCCCACCCAAATACATATGTATGCTCCTCTACAGTATATCCCTATTCTCTGGATTGTAAATTGTTTTCAACTGATTTAGTAGTGTTTTTACATTGTTGCAACATGCGTTGAATCCTTACGGTGAAGAATGGATACGAAATCCAAATAATATAATAAAATTAATTATTATTATTGATGATGATGAGGCCTATCTATTACAGGTAGTACCGGTCGTTTTATTCTTCTAGACTGTTTCATCTGGTAAACAAACTAGACCTTGAAGCACAACTTTGTAATTGTATAAGCATCCCATTGATCCTCCAGATCAGTTTCTATTAAATTAGGTCTTCTGTATTAAATTTAAATTAGTCACAGCTTGTATACCCTCTGCAGCTTGCACACTGAAATGCACTACTGGAATTCCAGCTGAGATGCCTTGCCTTTATACCTCCAATTCAGATTACAATTACCAAACAAGTGTGATCTTTTCCCAGAGTATGTAACGTATCTTATATAATGGTGTTATTCAAATTCCAGTAAGTTTGTAAGAAAAAGAAAAAAAGAATTGCATTAACCTGTGCCTTCATTTCCATTTTAAAATGAACTATTCTGTGATCATTTACGAGAATTTCCCAGAGAGCTCATCTTTTCAAAGTTGAAAAACGATGTGCGCCAATGAAGAAATCATGTGGATTTTCATATTTCCACCAGTGTATATAGTGTATATACCTTGATATATTTTTTCTCTCATTTAAACATACTTGGAATTTTTATGCATTCTTTTCCAGATGTTGCACAGCAAGGGTTCCTAAACTGTGGTTCATTCAGGTGTGTCTGTGGATTTGTGATTGGCGATGGTTCATTGCATTGGATATTCATATTGATTTTTAATTGTATTTTTATTGTTTCTTTTACTCCTTGTTTTGTGTTTATTACAGTTTGAACTCTATGGAATTACAATTGCTATAACACAGAGAAAAATCATTAAGTGGTCCATCAAGACTGTCTGCAATTTTCAAGTCGTTTATAAGTAAAAAAAAGTTTGGGAACCATTATATTTATGCCACATTTGGAGATGGCCTTCTTTTCTTTTCTTTTTTAATCTGAATTTTTACTGAAAGTTTTCAGCATAGAACACAATAAAAAGCAAACTAATCTAAATGAAAATAGAGAAGAAAGAAGCAAGAAAGAGCGAGAGAAAACAAAGAAAATGGGGGGGGGGGGAGAGAGAGAAGTAAAATACAGAGACCTTTATCAGAGATAGATCTTAACCCATATTTCACCCAAAAGGAAATGGACCTTCCCAGCTCTCACCTGAGAGCTTCCATTTCTTCTCCCAGATTCCCACCCTGGAAGTTCTTTCCTGCTTCTAGGGAGAACAGGCCTTTTCTATCTCTGCATGTGTCAATTGTGCTACAACTTCCTTGCTCTGAAACTAAGTGACTTTTAGCTGCCACAAATGAGTTGAAGTATACAACAAATGTCTTTTACTTAACACAGTGCAACCTACAACTGCTCTTAAAATGGATGCTATCTTAAGTTTCAGTTTTCTGCTGAAATTACATCTCTCTATGCACACACTTATAGAACTCTCACGAGACAATATGACTTCCCACAACATCTTATGAGAGTATTTCCACATTGCCCACTTGAAACTGTGAGCAAGATCTAATGAGAGCATCTCCACCCTGAAATCGTGCAAGTTAAATGTGTGTAGTGTCTGTATAGGAAGAACAAAAGTTCTACAAGCGTGTGCATAGAGGGAAAGAGAGTGAAGGCTGGAACGCTATCAACACTGTACAACACAGGCGAAGTTTGGTAATGCTGAAAAGCCATTCACATTTCAAGAAAGCTCATTTCTCATTGCTTATATAATAGCCGATAAACCTCTGATAAACTTCTGAGGAACCCTAGGATTCCTGTAAACACAATTTGAAAATGGCTGCCACAGAGTAAGAGAGACGTAAACTTCAAACAATAAAACAAATGTAAGAATTTTAAGGAGGCAGGAATGAGAATATGTGTGGACTGGAGAAGATAAGAGTTGAAAGGAGAGGGCATTTTTAAGAAGACAAAGAGGATATAGCATCATAGGACAGGGCTCTAGCTATGTAACAGGACAAAATAAAGGAAGGCAGTCGCTGCTCATGCACCAAAACATTTTATTTCAGTACATTTCCTCCCCAATAAAAGGTGGGAATAAAAGGCAGAGAAACCACAGAGGATGACTTGTAAGAAAAGCCAGGGTGAAGGAGGGGTGAGACATAATGGTAGTCCTATAGTAAGAGTCACACCACCCCTTACTTACCCCTGCCTCCGCCACTTGTACTCCACATCTATCTTCAACACAGTCAGAGGTACATTTTCAAGCCACTGTGTGGGTTTTTAGCTATAAAGCTCCCATTGAGCTTAATGGGAATCCTGTGGCTAAAACCCCATGCTAACCTTTGAAAATGTACTCCAAAGTGTCTAAATAATGTACTATTTGAACATTATCCTGTTAAGTTGTGATATGATGTGACTGAAGGAAAACAGGATTTTAATTTTTTTTAAAGCCATATGTTTTTAATACTGCACACATAGCAGGGGTCTCTAAAATGCTTACCTGAAGGTGAATTTATTTTTTGCTTACAAATATTTTGCACCATTTTGCTGGCAGGAAAGGCTGTTTGCTCCCGTTCTTTTTAATTTTATTTTTAAAATATGAACCCTTGGTTTGCATAATCACTACCACAAGGCTGCAGAAAATCATCAGTAAGCCTCTTCTCTCAAGTGGCAGGCACTATTTTATTAATCATAACTGATTCACCTATAAGATAATCTAGTAAATATGAACTGGCATTGTTTATTAATAGTTTTAATATTCAGTGATCCAGCACACTGAAACTCAAGCCCTATTCAGGAATTACTCCAAAAGTGGAAATGGCAAAGGTAAGGGGTGGGGGTAGCCACCATCATCCACATTCTTGTTTGTTCCACCCCAGACCTTCCTGCATTGAGCACAAAGAGCTGAAGCACCTGTTCAATGCAGGAAAGCTGGGTTGTAACAGACGGTGGTGTGCACATTGTTCCACAGCTTCTCTGTGTGTTCTTTTCACACAGTTTTAACAGATCTACAGTAGGCTTCTGTAAATGGTTTCAAAGTGGGCTGCTATTGGTCACTATACAACACTAGCTTGAGCAAGGAGTAAAATAAATACTGGAACCTAATTTTAAGAAGATGATGCCCACTTAAGTTCAAATGTTATCTACCCTGCTTGCTCAATTTTTTTCACTATCACAGCCGTCACTCAATCTGTACACTTGCTTACATCTATAATTACTGTTCTCAGGAACAGCCTTAACACACTTTTAGGAGGAAAGGGAGGAGAACAGATATCCCTCTAAAAGCAGCAGCATCCGACAAGGTATGCATCAGCAAAATAGGCAAACCAAGGAGAACACAATTTATAGAATGGCAGAGAACCTCATATACTGATATACACATCACAACGTTATATGTGACTTACTATTTATTTTCTATGCAAAGCAAAATATTAAATTAAATTCAATTCTTAAAATCATTTGAAGACTTGAGGAAGATTTGAACATCAGGGTAAGGCAATCATTGCCAAATGGATTGATCTGCCCTATCCTCCACCTGCACACTGTTTCAGGAATTCTCCCAACATACACTGTTTGACAGTGGAATTTGCTGCCAAGGAGTGTGGTGGAGTCTCCTTCTTTGGAGGTCTTTAAGCAGAGGCTTGACAACCATATGTCAGGAGTGCTCTGATGGTGTTTCCTGCTTGGCAGGGGGATGGACTCGATGGCCCTTGTGGTCTCTTCCAACTCTATGATTCTATACACATACCAAACCATTTAGGGAGGGCGAGGGGAAAGTCCTGTTGCACAAGTGGAAGCCCTTTTTGCAGGGTTTCCACTAACAAGACTCATTAGTTGAATCCTATCCCTGAAGTCCATGGCACCAGCTGAATATTAACACACAGCTGTTTATTCACTGTTTCGTCTAAATTCTTCAAATATGGAGGTTCACTGCTAATTTGCTCTCTTTCAATTTATTTTGTTTTATATTCTCTGTTCAGAAATTATAATTATAATGATTAGAAAAGAGACTGTGAACTTGTAAATTCTAGTCCTTTAGCTACTGGCACAAGACCTAATCTAACTTATATCCGTCTTAGGACTGTTACTAGTCTTGAGGTATGTGCAGATAATAGCAGGATATCACCTTTTTACTGTTTGAATCATGGGGTGCTTCTTACTAAATTGTGCTAGAGCAGAGGTAGGGAACCTGTGGTCCTCCAGATGCTGTTTGACTACAACTCCGATCATCTTTAGTCAGCATGGCTCATAGCTGGAGGTGGTAGTTGTAGTCCAGCAACATCTGCAGAGACACAGGATGCCCATACCTATGCTAAGGGAACTTTTTGAAACTAATGAACATTGGTTTATGCTAACCAACCTTTTATGCAACCTTTTATGTTAGCCAACCTTTTTTTAACCATCCAACTTTTATGTTCTTAGATGAAGAGGTGGGCAGATTTAAAAAACACACACAAAAAAAGTATATAGAAATTCTTACATTGTTCTTACATTGCAGACTTTATATTGATTAAACTCAAAATAAATATTTTATTTGTGAATGATAGGTATATCAATAGTTATTAGCCTGAATGCGTCTGGCTGACACCAGCTTAAATTAGGATTCTGGACTAGATGGATCCTTGGTTTGATCTAACGTTCCTCTTCTTACATTTTTACATGTTATTTAAGATGATGAATCTTTCTTCCTGGAATTTCCTTTCAGTAAAGCATGGCTACAGTTTAGAAGTCATTCATCAGCAGTTTAAAATAAATGGGTTCTCAAATAACAACAAAATTGTGTTCTGCTCAAAGTATGCATTGACTGAGGAAGACAGAATAGAATTCACTACTGAAGCAGAATCTGTGAACACGTCTCAGTATAGGCAAACTGGTTAAAAAGCCAATCCTTTGCCCAGGGAAAGCTTATTTGGTGGTGCTGATAGTATTGGCAGCGGAAGTCGCAGCAGCACTGTGATCCAGTGCCAACCCACAATTTAATTTCCTGCAATGCCTTGGAACAGTGCCTGTTGGAGGGTCAAGTGAATGCGTCAGTGGTGGGCTCAGCTGAGGCACTTGAGCTGTAGTAGTTTCTGAGGATGCCACATGTTGATGCTAGGTTTAACTGTGTTGCTTTATATGTCAACTTTGGCAAACTAATAGCTGAACAGACATTTATGGGAAGCTTATTTGGAATAGAAAAAAGAGCGATTTGAAAATAAGACAAGATTATTTCTAAATAACTTTTTTTCACTCCTAATTAAAATCATAATTTGGTTTCCGTTTCCTTCTTCAATGTGAAAAACAGTATTTTCAACATATAATGTCAGGACTAGAATGAAATAAAGGAACTACATGCGTGGTCTGCCAGAAACTTGCTGTGAACCAAAATGATCTTACTTTCTATTGAAGAACAGCAACTGTCACACATGTCAAGTCTATAATCCAAGCAAACCTAATCCTTTTCCATACAATCTTTTCTACATTCCTATAACATATTGTATGCTTCAGTAATTCTTTGGTATGGTGATTCTACTTCTTCAACTCCAAATCTAAACACTCTGACTACAGTGCTAAAATTCACTAATGTGGTGCCTGGATCTCTCTCTCGTAGAGTCAGGTTATCCCATTAATTTTTGCCCAAACACCTATAACTCCCAAAGTGCATTTTAGTACTTGTAAGTGCAGCAGTTTTATTGTAAGTGCAGCTGCTAAAATGAAAACTAAGGGGGAAGCCCTGACTGTGTGTGCACAGACATACACATACACGCTTTGGCAAGGTGGTTCTGAAGTTGAAATAAGACTGATTTCAAGAGAACCTATTTCTATGCAGTGTGTTGAGCTCAGTCTGAAAAAATACTGCTATTATACATTGAAATTTAAATAAAATTAAACATAGAATTTTTGCATTGCTCACTGTTGGGTGAAACAACTTCTGCAGGCAATTTCTCTCCTGAGCGTAAGTTTAAATGCCAGCTCACAAGAATAATTCACACTGAAGTAAATACATAATTGTAAATAAGTCTTTCAGATCAATACGGATGCTCTCTCTGGGCTTCAAATTGTCTTATAAAATTATTTGTGCATAATGAACACTTTTCTGAATTGCTACATGTTCTTATTTATCAAAAATACATGAATATAGATCATTTGAATATTAACAATGAAAAGCAAATCCATTAGATTTCTGAAGGCTCCAAGGGAATTTCCCAATTACATGGCTGCTGCTGCCAAGGCCCGACTTTCCCAATGGAAGAGGAAGAGGGTAGAGGCCACTGACAGGATTGCTCATTGTTTTCATACAAAATCAGCACAGAAACAACCCCCTCCAGCCCTAACCTAGCAGAGCTCTTAAAATAGTAAACTGGTTGGTTCAGACAGATCAGTCAATAAATAACCTGTTGTAAGATTTGTGAAGGATATTTGTGGCATTGAGGCCAATGTGCCCTCTTGATCCTTGCCCATCATGCCTGATAAAATCAAGCATGAGAGAAATGACTGGATGGGTGTGGGGAGTGGTTATATTGTGAAGGAGTTTGAAAGAGGAGGCAATGCTGCTCCCATAGATTTTAGAAAACTACCATCCAGTATCTAATATTCTTTTCCTTGGCAAGGTGATCAAGAGGGTGGTGGCCAGCCAGCAGCAAATATGCCTGGGCAAAATCAAGTAAGTTCCACTGTAGTCTCTCCAACTCTTATCTCTCCATTTCATTGCTACCAGGAGAGGCTGTGAAGGTGTTGGACTGGTGTCTGGAAACAGTGATGGGCTGGATCAAGGCTAATAAATTGAGGCTGAATCCTGATAAGACAGAGGTCCTGTGGTTGGGTGGTACCCGGGGGTACAACCTGTTATCTGAGTTGTATTCCCCCTTAAGTGGCAGGTTCATCGTATGGGACTACTCCTGGTTTCCAATTTCTTGCTGGAGTTTCAAGGAGCTTCTATGGCTAGGAGCACTGATACCCATGTTAGGCTGATTCCTAGATTGGTATAGGTTGGTCTCAGTAGTCCATGCTCTCATCTGAAGTTGGTTTAAAATCCTGGCTTGTTCCGAACATGGTAACCATACTTTTCCAAGACAGATATAATAAGTTGCTATGGTTTATTGAAAACTTCCTAGTTTAATTATGATATACTGAGAAGGGAGGAGTAAAGGAGCTATATGCACAATAAAATTTTAGTTTACTAAACTGAGATGTGATAATCTGAAGTAGTTCAGTATGGCTAAACAAGCTCTTGATCTGACAAAAGATGTGAGATCCAATTCTTTCCAAATATTCCAGTCAAAATGTAATTTGATGGAGAAAGCCATCATTTATGAAAATAGCTGCCTGTTATAACTGCATGCTACACTTATTACATGTGCATCAAAACCAAAATGAAATGTTTGGCAACGATCCTGCCTCTCAAAGAAATTCTAAGGACACATTTTCCCAAATAAGAACGTGCACCTAACAAATCACCTAACAAAAACTGTTTTGGACATCTTTATGAAATTAGATCAGTATTCCTTAAATCCTGAACATTCATGGCACAATTTTCATAAAATAAATGGTAGGATGCCAAAGGTTGAAGGGAACTTTACCTGCAGTAATTGCATGTTGATTGCCCTCTTAGAAAACAAAGTCCAGCAACTGGAGGAATGTGTAGCTACGCTCCAAAGAATTAGAGAGCTGGAGCTCTTCTTGGAAGCAACAGAGCACACCGTCTCCACCAAGGAGAAGACAGGGGACTCCCCTGAGAAGGAGGCTAGTTCACCAACACAGGAGCCAGATATATGGAGAAACGTGACTCAAAGAAGTAGGAGGCCCAGGGTTCGCTCTGATTGTTTAGAAATACACAATCGCTTTGAGGTCCTCTCCCCTAGCATGGAAGACGAAGAGCAGACTCCATTTGAGGATCTCTCCCTCATTACAGTCGATCAGGTATATGAAGACGAGCAGCAAAGTCAGTCCTCAGGGAATGTGCAGATGATCTTGGAACGGACAGCTCACGGAAGAACCCCGACCAAACCTAAGAGGAGGCGTGTAGTGGTGATAGGGGATTCCCTACTGAGGGAAACAGAAGCAGTGATCTGTGGGCCTGACAAGATGTCTCGGGAAGTGTGCTGTCTCCCCGGGGCTAAGATCCAAGATGTAAATGAACGACTGCAAGGAATCATAAAACCCACTGACAAATACCTCTTGGTTCATGTGGGAACCAATGACACTGCAAGCAATAGCCTCCAGAAGATCAAAAGAGACTATGAGGCTCTGGGCAGGAAATTGAAGCAATTAAATGCACAAATTGTCATCTCATCTGTCCTCCCAGTTGAACGACGTGGCCCAGGGAGAGAGGGAAAAATAGTGGAAGTGAACAGCTGGCTTCGCAAATGGTGTAAACAGGAACGGCTTGGATTCTTAGATCACGGACTGCAGTTTCTTGAAGATGGACTTCTGGCAAGCGATGGGCTGCACCTCACAACGGTTGGGAGGAATGTTTTTGCCAAAAATCTCAGAAACCTCATCAGGACTAATGACTAATGTGGGGGAGGGAGACAGTGCTCCTGAAGGTAGGAGTCTATCAGTTGATGAAGATGATCATCCAAATGTCATAGACCAAATGGAGCAAACAGCACGCAGACCTAGTGGTGGGAGGAAAAAATCCTTAAATAAGAGACACGGGGGAATGATTAATGGACTTCAATGTCTGTACACTAATGCGCAAAGCATGGGAAATAAACAAGATGAGCTTGAGCTCTTGGTACAGCAAACTAAATATGACATAATAGGCATCACTGAAACCTGGTGGGATAAGTCCCACGATTGGAATGTAATAATGGAGGGATACAATCTATTTCAGAGAAACAGACCAGACAAGAAAGGAGGAGGAGTGGCGTTATATGTCAGGGATGTGTATACCTGTGAAGAGATCCAAGATTTAGAACCTCAAAGCCAAAGTGAGAGCATTTGGGTCAAAATTAAGGGAGAGAAGAATAACAGGGACCTCATTGTGGGAGTTTACTATAGATCCCCAAGCCAAACGGAGGACATAGATGATGCCTTCCTGGAACAGATGGCCAAGCATGCAAAAGGAAGGGAGATAGTAGTAATGGGGGACTTCAATTACCCGGATATTTGTTGGATGTCAAACTCCGCCAAGAGCCTAAGGTCAAACAGATTCCTCACTGGCCTTGCAGACAACTTCATTGTCCAGAAAGTGGGAGAAGCAACAAGAGGAACAGCCATTTTAGATCTGGTCCTAACCATGGACAGTAATACTAAAAGGAAAGGGAGTTCATGATGGCTGGGAGTTTGTTAAGAGGGAGATAGTAAAAGCACAACTTCAGGCAATACCAATGAGATGGAAACATGGAAGGTGCCTAAAGAAGCCAGGGTGGCTATCTAAAGAACTTTTAACTGAGTTAAGATTAAAAAAGGATGTGTACAAAAAATGGAAAAGGGGGGAAACCACCAAAGAGGAATTCAAACAAATAGCCAGCACGTGTAGACACAAAGTCAGAAAAGCTAAAGCACAGAATGAACTCAGGCTTGCTAGAGAGGTTAAAAGCAACAAAAAAGGCTTTTATGGGTATGTTCGTAGCAAAAGGAAGAACAAAGAAACAGTGGGGTCACTCAGAGGAGAAGATGGTGAAATGCAAACAGGGGACACAGAAAGGGCTGAACTCCTCAATGCCTTCTTTGCCTCAGTCTTCTCCGATAAAGAAAACAATGCCCGACCTGAAGAATTTGGAGCAAATGATTCAGCAGAGGAAACACAGCCCAGAATAACTAAGGAGATAGTACAAGAATATTTGGCTAGTTTAGATGTATTCAAGTCTCCAGGGCCAGATGAACTGCATCCAAGAGTATTAAAAGAACTGGCAGATGTGATCTCAGAACCACTGGCAGTCACCTTTGAGAATTCCTGGAGAACAGGCGAAGTCCCGGCAGACTGGAGGAAGGCAAATGTTGTCCCTATTTTCAAAAAGGGGAAAAGAGAGGACCCAAATAATTACCGCCCAGTCAGTCTGACATCAATACCAGGGAAGATTCTGGAGCAGATCATTAAGCAAACAGTCTGTGAGCACCTTAGAAAGGAATACTGTGATCACCAATAGTCAGCATGGATTTCTGAAAAATAAGTCATGTCAGACTAACCTGATCTCGTTTTTTGACAGAATTACAACCCTGGTAGATGAAGGGAATGCAGTGGATGTAGCCTACCTTGATTTCAGCAAGGCATTTGACAAGGCGCCCCATGATATTCTTGTAAAGAAGCTGGTAAAATGAGGACTTGACTATGCTACCACTCAGTGGATTTGTAACTGGCTGACTGACCGAACCCAAAGGGTGCTCATCAATGGTTCCTCTTCATCCTGGAGAAGAGTGACTAGTGGGGTGCCACAGGGTTCTGTCTTGGGCCCGGTCTTATTCAACGTCTTTATCAACGACTTGGATGATGGACTCAAGGGCATCCTGATCAAATTTGCAGATGACACCAAACTGGGAGGGGTGGCTAACACCCCAGAGGACAGGATCACACTTCAAAACGACCTTGACAGATTAGAGAACTGGGCCAAAACAAACAAGATGAATTTTAACAGGGAGAAATGTAAAGTATTGCACTTGGGCAAAAAAAATGAGAGGCACAAATACAAAATGGGTGATACCTGGCTTGAGAGCAGTACATGTGAAAAGGATCTAGGAGTCTTGGTTGACCACAAACTTGACATGAGCCAACAGTGTGACACGGCAGCTAAAAAAGCCAATGCAATTCTGGGCTGCATCAATAGGAGTATAGCATCTAGATCAAGGGAAGTAATAGTGCCACTGTATTCTGCTCTGATCAGACCTCACCTGGAGTACTGTGTCCAGTTCTGGGCACCACAGTTCAAGAAGGACACTGACAAACTGGAACGTGTCCAGAGGAGGGCAACCAAAATGGTCAAAGGCCTGGAAATGATGCCTTATGAGGAACGGCTAAGGGAGCTGGGCATGTTTAGCCTGGAGAAGAGGAGGTTAAGGGGTGATATGATAGCCATGTTCAAATATATAAAAGGATGTCACAGGTTGTTTTCTGCTGCTCCAGAGAAGCAGACACAGAGAAATGGATCCAAACTACAAGAAAGAAGATTCCACCTAAACATTAGGAAGAACTTCCTGACAGTAAGAGCTGTTCGACAGTGGAATTTGCTGCCAAGGAGTGTGGTGGAGTCTCCTTCTTTGGAGGTCTTTAAGCAGAGGCTTGACAACCATATGTCAGGAGTGCTCTGATGGTGTTTCCTGCTTGGCAGGGGGATGGACTCGATGGCCCTTGTGGTCTCTTCCAACTCTATGATTCTATGATTCTATGAAAATGCAAATGTGGGAGCCAAAAATGTTCAATGCAAAACAGATCAAGTTTATAACCAATTCACTTTAAGCCAATATATCCCAAGCATTGAGAACTGATATGCAAGAACAGTTAACATGATTTAATACACATTAATAATTCACATCATCTAGCTAATTTGAAATTTGCCACAGAGTATATTTGTCTGGTTTGGACAGGCACACATGAGTTAATCTATTTTGTCTCATGTTTCCTTTTGTTTTCTCTACAATCTAAGCCCTAGAATACCAGTGCTCATAATTTATGGAGATAATACCTCAAGAATGTCCCCCACTTTTCTGTTATTATTCCATTATTTCTCATCACAGATGTTTTGTATATGTTCATAAAAGGCACATTATAATACAAGACTGATCAAGCATACATCTTCCTGAAACGATAACTTGATTTGACTACACTTCACATAAAAATGATTGCAGGTCTGAAAAACAGCTACATCTTATTCTATTCCGACTTCCTTAAAATATATCTTCCTGAGAGGTTTTCAGATTCTACATTATCATTATGATAAATTGTGTTAAAGGGAAATCTCCTTTTTGGTTAAGGCACAAAATAGTTTCCAATATTGCACCATATTATTGCCTCCATGTGACATCTGATAAAGGAACACATGTTTCACTTAAGATACTGCAAATGTTATGTAATGGGTATGAGCAACAAGAATAGTCAATATTTTTTAAAGAACTGCAAACTTCCTATAAAGGAACTGTGAAGTACTGACCCTGTGGAATCCAAAGCTGGGTTCTTCTGTAAGTACAGCCCTAGTGCACCAGACCAAAGGGTCACCTAGGCCAGCTCTCATAGAAGCCAACACTGTTGAGAGACTATGAGGCTAAGCAGTATACAAATGGTTGAAATAAATAAATAAAAACAGAAGCCTACAAGAAGCTGGCAAGCAGGACCTGAACACAACAACACTCTCCTCACTTGTGAATCCTATCAGCCCTTATTCAGAGGCATACTACCTCCACTCTGGCAAAGAAGACTTCCATCTCTCCATCAGCAAAGATTGACATAAACAGGTGGCAAAATATGCCTTTAGTGTTCTTTCACTCTAGCCTAACTGGTCCCTGGCCCAGGGTGGCCATGTGTCCTACTGTACAAAGGATAGTCCTTTATCTGTAGGGCTGTCATAGGACAGCTGGCCATTTGAAGGGTGTCTGATTCCAGCCTGGTTTAAAGATATAGAAGCATAGCTGTCAACTTTCAGATTTGAAAATAAGGGATCAGCAGTCTCACCTATCCTGGGGACAGTCTACGGGATATCTAACAATCCGGGATAGCAGTGAGAAATGGCGCTGGAATAAGGGAATTTCCTGCAAAAAAAGGGAAGGTTGACAGCTTTGATAAGAAGGGGTGTGGAGTTGCCTGTAAATACTTAGGCACCAGGACAGCAGCAAACTCTACAGGCACATGGGGCTTGCTGAGCTCCAGCAAGGTGGCTGCATCATGTGTCCTCAAAACCCCTTTCTTGAAAAGGGGAGGATGACAAACCAGTACCTCATTTCAACAGATTATCAGACTTGGATACTGTTTGTAACCCAACTTTATATTCTGTCAGGAGTGAAATTTTCCTTAAGTGTCCTGTGCTATATATTGCTCTTAGCACCTACCAAGTTAAGACCTGAGACTCATTCTCAGATACATGGCCAATTAAAATGTTTGCAACTCAAGTAGCACACTCCTCAAGTCTTTTTAAAATAAGTAGTCAATATGAAATATTAAGGAAATTTTAAAAAGATACAAATTAAAATGATATAACAACACAAATGTAAATTCTGAAGGAAACTAAAACAACCTCAGCATGGATACCTCATGCTTCAGTCCGAAAAAGATTAGAAACAATGACATTCAGAACTGCAACCCAAACTGCCCACAGGCCTTTTCCGTGTTCTAAATAGCTACCTAAAGAAATTGTCAAGCTAGTAATTGTGTGAAACTTCTGCTCAATGACCCATCAGATGAGAAAATAAAAGATCAAGAATAAATGCTTTGCTGAGCCATGAGGATTACCTGCAGCAAAAAACAAAACAAAACTTGTTGCTAGTGATTTATGGGCTTAAAGATTTATTTTGAACAGGTGTCTGTTGTTTGAAAGGGCATGCCACTGCTCCAAAGGTAGCTGGCAACTACTGCTGCTTAAAATGGATTTTCCTTTTAATATAAATGGAACAACTGAATGAATACCAAGTTGCATATGAGGAAAATCTGTAAGTGAATCAGAAGTGCACAAGCCATGTTTAATTCAGCTAAATAATTTAAAATGCTATTTCCATGGGATGGTTCCATACAATGTAGTCAGGTCATCTTCTAAATAAAAGCGTATCATCAAGGTTCCATAGCAAATAGTCAATAGCCTTCTAATTAGAAGGGATACCATATACATCAGGTGGGTAAAACTGTGCCAGGCTGCAGCATGCCCTGCCCTGAATGAAATTGGCTCAAAGAGCAGAAAGCAATTGGCAAGTTTATATTTCTTGGTTTAGCTTTACTGAACAAAATTGTTGAGGGCATAAACTAGGATAACCCCATGGACAGCACTCTGAACTCCTTGGAGGAAGGACAGGTAAAATATGTAATAAATACGTCAAATAAAAGCTTATTTCTGTTCATGGAGTAGCGAAGTGTTTTTGACCCCTAATATAAAGAACTATTTATCATGTTACTCTCAGAGGATGGGAATATTCTATTCTGCATGCTAAGTAGGATTTCCTCTTCCATAAAGTCTTTGGTAAAGTAAACATTCTGATAAATAGCAACCATGTATATAATTGCTTTGATATCTTTGGAGTGGTGTCACAAATACCTTGCATGAACAGTGCTTATGTGATCTATGCTGCAATGCATAAAAGAAAATCACGCAGGAGCCACTTTCTTAAAAAGAAATCCTTCTCAAGTGCACCATACGCTATTAACCTGGACCGGTTGTAGGTATCTGGACTATTATGGAAACTAATATAACAGGGTTGCAATATGTAATAAGTGTGACCGGCTAATTAAATAAAGTTTTAGCTGACTAACTGGTTGGTGCCAAATATTAATTGGACATGCTCAGTGCTTTTTTTGGTAAAAAAAAGAGAGGTGCTGGTCCTCCATACTTGTGAGTGCCATCACAAAAAAGCACTGGATATGCTACATTTCTGTCAGAGAACTGCCATCAGTACTGGAGGGGGAGAGCGAAAGCCAGAGGGATTCCAGAGAGCGTCCAGGGATCAGGAGGAGCAGCCCATCTTCTGGGGAAGAGAATCAGCGTAGCACCAGTGGAGAAGGGGGGCAGATGGGGGAATCGGCGAGGCTGTCTCATGACTCCTTGCCTGGGACCAGCGGGGAGAGTAGGGGTCCTCCGTTGCCCACGCCCTGCCTGTGCAGAAGGCTTCCGCGCAGAGACGGTAGGCGGAGACTAGGCGTCAAAGCACTTTGCTGGAAGAAGTTTAAGAAACGCCCACTCACGGATTCTGCCAGCGATTGAGTCAGCCACAGGTGAGTGGCTGTCCGGACAGAAAAGGTTCACTTTGGCAACCCAGCCAGGTGTTTGCACCCAGCCGGGGAGATAGGCACCTGCTTACGCACAAGCAACCCCTAGAACCATTACAATTTCAAATGGCTATTTTAGTATCTATGTACTAAAGTTATTAGGAAATTAAAAACAACATATGTTTTGGGGCACCACACAAGATCACAGACCCAGGTGAGATCTTGGCCCAAAATCTCACAAGAGCAAGGTGCCAAAAATGGCCGCCGTGCTCCCATGGAAAAAAACCAGTATGTTTAAAGTGGATGAATAAAGGAAGAAGTTAAATTGATTTAGAATATGCAGAAAATGTAAAAAAAATAAATTTAAGGAGCCACAGAAAGAAGAGGAAGTTGAGTTTTGAAATGTTAGAATGATTGTAAAACTATTGAAATGTATATAACTGAAAATCGTATTTTTTTTTTTTTAAAAAAAGATACACAGAAAATGAAATACAGCAAACTCTGGTGGGCTTCTTCAGGCAAAATTTCAGATTCACTTCTAAAAAGGGATTCTCTTATAGGATGCTGCATGCATGTGTGTGTGTGTGTGTGTGTGTGTGTATATATATATATATATACATTCTAGCACAGGCATAGGCAAACTCGGCCCTCCAGATGTTTTGGGACTACAACTCCCATCATTCCTAGCTAACAGGACCAGTGGTCAGGGATGATGGGAACTGTAGTCCCAAACATCTGGAGGGCCGAGTTTGCCGATCCCTGTTCTAGTGGAAGCTCATACAGATGTGTTTCAAACCAAAAACACATCTGGTATCAAAGGCGGCGAAACTTTCAAGCTACTTCCAAAAGAAGCTCATTTCAGCCATATTCCTCCCTGCCCCCCAAAATATTTGATGTATTAAGAACAGACTTAGTGAAGCTTATGCATCTGTAATTGCACACCAAATTGCAGTTATCAGTCTGCCCGCAATTTGCTTACGCACTTTCATTCTTAAAGCCGCATTAGAAAGCTTTTAAGGGGAAACAAGGCTTATTAACCAAGCTAAGTATGGGTTTGTACATGTATTTCACCAACCACTTTGGGTTTTGCTTATTATCATTTTACATATATGATGGCAACTACGGGTGATGGCAGACCTGAATACATGGTATGATGTTATGTATCGGAAAATATGCCAAATATAGTGAGATACAATGAAGCAGTTATTAGCCCTTGGCCTAATGTAGTTTTGCTATAGAGTGCCTCATGACAGGACATTGAGGTTTTTATCTAGCATTACCGGAAATAGATTCCAGCCTGCTTCCAGTATGCTCAACAGATATTCAAAAAGTGTACACAAACCAACCCTTCTGAATAAGGTAAATAACCATACAAAATAGGAAGGCAATGGAAGCAGGAAAAATAAATCATATAGTTCACTGCACCATAATGGGTAAAAGGAAATTAAAATCTGCCCGTAGATAGTGTTGATTATGAACTCAGTAGAACAAGTCTGCATGATCAAGGCTATCTGTAACTATATGCTCTATGATTGGGGTGGTCATCAGGGGAGGGGGGGAATTGTCAATATAGAGGATATATTATAGCAAAATAATATCATTATTAAAGATTATATTAAAAATACAGTTATTAACATTTCATCACACTCGAGCATGACCAAAAAACATAATGAAGAAAAGGAAAATCCAGGAAAAAGGCAAGATTTCACCAACCAATTTCACCTAATTTTGCCTCGACATTAATGCAATCCTCTTCATATCAGAGGATAGCATTATAGAACAGATAATTGGGGTGAGGGAAGAAGGTAAATGGAGAGGCTATACACTGTTTGGTATGCTGCAAGCTATGGCTTGTATCCAATGCAGTGTTCAGCACTTCAGCACAAGGATTTGTGCTTGTGCAATGGGGCTTTCCCCCTCCCACTGTGCACCCCCTAAATCTGTTCTAGGTTTTTCCCAACCCTCTGTAGAAGATTTGGGGAGGAAGAGCCAATCATCTTTCCATCCATAATAGGACTTTTGGCTTTGGGTGGCAAGCATTATTTGAGACTTGGAAGTAGTGGCTGGTTTGGGGCAACAAAAGGTGTTGCTCTGCTCACAACAATGGCATTAATGATGGAAAGGAGGTAATGGATGAACAGATGAGTGGAAGAACTTTTCATCCACTTTCTCACTGAGACCATTGCCATGCAATGGATGAAGAGCCACAGGTAAGAAACACTTTTTTGTTCATCAAAAAGTATAGCAAGGCGATCTGAAAAACACCCTAAGTGTCTCTTACCCACTTGCCAAGCTTGATGAATCTATTTTAGCATTATTACAGAATTTGGCTATGATGAAGACCAAATTCAAGTACAGTGGTACCTCCAGTTACAGACGCTTCAGGTTACAGACTCCGCTAACCCAGAAATAGTACCTTGGGTTAAGAACTTTGCTTCAGGATGAGAACACAAATCACGCAGTGGCGGTGCAGCGGCAGCAGGAGGCCCCATTAGCTAAAGTGGTCTTCAGGTTAAGAACAGTTTCAGCTTAAGAACGGACATCCAGAATGAATTAAGTTCTTAACCAGAGGTACCACTGTACTCAAGTACATCACAGCAGAAAAAGTAAAGTAGTAAGCATGGACAACCGGCAATTATTTTCTGGCATAGAAAGTCTGGCTCTTTGGAAAAGGTCAAGACTATTCAGTTCAGCAAAGAAATAAAATGATAATATACAAATATAATGAACACGAACTACAAAAGAACTGTAAATGCCAGAATGCATTAACCTATAGCTCAAAACAAATGTTGAAACCCAGTTCCAAACTAGATTATAGGTATATGACCATAAAAAGGTAGATTCAACTACATAAACACAAAGAAAGAGAAGATTGTATACATACTTTTACCCAGTGCTTATATTAAAAAAAAAGGGGGGGGTACAGTGGACGCTTGGGTTGCGAATGTGATCTGTTTGGGATGCACGTTCACAACCTGCAGCATTCGCAACTCTCGTCTGTGCATGCGTGGGTTGCGATTTTGCACTTCTGTGCATGCGCTGAAACCCGGAAGTAACCCGTTCTGGTACTTCCAGGTTTTGGCGGTCTGCAACTGTCAGGGAAGTGCAAACGGCTAGAGAGCCGAGCGGGGAGACTAGCACTTATAGAGAGCCGAAAGAGCTTATTAGCAGTTTCTCATCTGACTCCGAAGAAGAAACAGGGAGGGGGGATTCTGAGCCCGGAACTAGCTATTCACTGAACAGAGGAAGTAAGAGGTGGGTCTTTCGACGATTGGCTTGCTGGGGGAGGAGGAGTAAGAAAAAGCCATTCGAGGCATCTGAGGGAGACAGGCAGAGACATGCCTTTGAAGCTCTTGTAACCATTTGAACTTTGTAAATAAATCTTCAAGACAGAAACTGGCTGTGAGCCTGGAGTTTTATCTCTGCTAGCTTTGGCAGCACCAACCCCTTACAGCAACCCGAAAAAACGCAACCTGAAGCGTCTGTAACCCGAGGTATGACTGTACTCTCATATTGACTCAAGAAAATCACCACTGGGGAAAATAAATACAGTAAATGGACAAAAGTACAAAGATTCACAAAATGTTTAGGGGTATGCGTCCTCCTGCGTCCCCCCCCCCAAAAGCACTGTTTTTGCCTGTCCAGAAAAAAGAAAGCAACCCACTAACAAAATTGTGTGTGTGTGTGTGTGTGCGCGCGCGTATTTATTGGTCATTTTATTGGTATTTATTTATTGTATTTATTTATAAAATTATTCATTTATTGGTATTTATTAGGCATAATCCCTTCCCAAATACAAAAGTTTTAGCTCTAAAATCAGTATTACCATTTTTACAATTCATCTAACTAGAGAAATTACGCAACAATATTTGCAGCAACCACATAAAGAACAGCTTTCTCAACCGAAGTCCTAATTTGCATGAGCACGCTTGCTCCAAAAAGGATGGAAAAGCCAGCATAATCCAGAAAATATTCTTTCCATACAATACAAAAATCAGTGTAGATTTATACACTCAATTATATTAGCATTCATAATTAATTAGAAATTCAGAACTCTTTAGTTATAATTTACAATTCTTTTTAAAAGTCTTTTACACATCAGCAGAGTGCCTCTCTTCCAAAATAATATAAGAAATCTTCAGGATATTCAATACAGGTTTTGGCACTGAAGTTCAGGGTTTCTGTTGGCACCCTTTGCCCCTTTTCTTAAAAAAAATAGTAGAGGAATACACAGTTAAACAACCATCAAAATCACATGATTGCAGAAGTTAATTTTTTATTAAATTAGCCTAATTTACTTTGACATATTGGATCCCAACCAAAGATATACAGACACACACAGGCTGCCCACATGTTGATATGCCCATATGGGTGCCAAAAGGATAGACGGCAGTGTCAGCTTTGACAGAAATGGTCACCTACTGGCAGAGGGGATGGGTCCCTATCACACAGTTAGGGAAGGAAGAAAATGATGGACTGGATTCAGCTCCTAGCCTTCAATTCAAACGAATAGTGTTGTGAAAGCTGACACAACCAGCCTCCACATCAGCACTGTGTATGTGGTCCATAATCTAGCTGTCAGGGACTGAACACATCACCTTAAGTACTGGATAGGAATCCTGTATACATTCAGCACTCCCTGCCACACACACATACAGAGGACCAAACCTAGATTTAATGACACCCCAGGTGTGGAGCATCTTCTGGACCTGCTCTGATTTATTCAGCTTTTTAGTACAGTCTCTCCAAAACCAGACTTTTCACAATAAGGAAAGTGACAAGGACATGTGCCGGAAAGTTTCAGATAACATTTGCTTGTTGCAACACAACACAACCTCCCCACAAATAAACCAGAAAAAATGTTCAGTAAATAGTAAATAGGGACGCAGGTGGCGCTGTGGGTTAAAGCCTCAACGCCTAGGACTTGCCGATCGAAAGGTCGGCGGTTCGAATCCCTGCGGCGAGGTGCGCTCCCGCTGCTCGGTCCCAGCGCCTGCCAACCTAGCAGTTCAAAAGCACCTCCAGGTGCAAGTAGATAAATAGGGACCGCTTACCAGCGGGAAGGTAAACGGCGTTTCCGTGTGCGGCTCTGGCTCGCCAGAGCAGCGATGTCACGCTGGCCACGTGACCCGGAAGTGTCTCCGGACAGCGCTGGCCCCTGGCCTCTTAAGTGAGATGGGCGCACAACCCCAGAGTCTGTCAAGACTGGCCCGTACGGGCAGGGGTACCTTTACCTTTACCTTTTAAATAGTCAGCACTGTCTAATCTCCCACATTAGAATGAATACTCAACAAGCTGGTCATCTGGAGGAGATTTTATTTGTTGTTACACTTGCAGACTCCTTACAACATGGACAGATTTTTTGCTTGCATGAGTTATCATTGTCATAGAACACTAAATCTACAAGCATGGATCTGACTGAATCAAACGAATGAAAAACAAGCAAGCACACGTTAACACTGGCCACACAGGTTAGCATTGCCAGCTTTACAAGGGAAGATGAACTGTTTGCACTCTTTGTTTCAATTGTTAAGTGGATAGTTGAGTAGATAGCCCATGACGGCGCCCCTGAAGCCTAGAGCCCAAGGCAGTTGCTGTCCCTGCTTTTTCATATGTGGTTTCCAATCCAATAGGGAAAATGCGCTCCGTCAGAAGCCTCAATTGTACAACTGATATTATATTGTACCACAAGAGAACTGAAGTATCTTCAACCCTTCTCTTTAGCCCTGGAAGATGAAATCTTGACACTGAAATAAGTACACAAAATTCACCATGTAATTTGGGCTAAAGTCCTAAATATGCTTACCATGGAATAAACAATACTGAACTCAGTAGGACTTATTTCTCCGTAAACAAGTTTAGGTTTTCTCTGCAGGTCCCACTGATTTTAAGCATGATTAACTGTGCTGAGATTCATTTGCTGAGCAAAAGGTAGGTGCAGCCTGCTTAAGTGTTTAGCTATGCACTTTAGTTTCAAATAATTTCAATAGAACTTAGATATGCTTTATACCTGCTGGGTTGCCCCTGCTGCTCCCTAAATAATGGCTTTATCCTCCAAATGTAAAGATAGACAGTTAAGCACATGGATTTCAACAGCCCTGAAGTGTGTTTAACTGTGCACTGTCTTTTCATTATGAATTCCAACGAAGAATGTGTGTTCAAGGGAATGTCAAATATATTTATAAATATATATCTGTGTAAAAGCCAAGCAAAGTAAGCCTTAAATGGACTTCCTTGGGTGCCCTGAAGGCATAGTGCTTTCAAAAGGCCTAATGTTTATTTCGACTCCCCATGTAGTCTTAGATGCCTCCCCACCACCAAAGGACTACAAAAAAGCCATGCTTTGGTTGACTGACTTTTCTCTTTCAGTTTCAATCATTCTCATTACCAGACACATTCCTATCAATCAAACCCTTTGTATGAAATGCTTCACACCAGAAATCTATTTCAAACACCAGGAGCGTGTCAAGGAGACTAAAAAGAAAGAGCCAGCGGGCTAAAAAATGAACATAGGTGCATTATTTTCCATATCTAGTACAGTGGTACCTCAGGTTCATTCTGGAGGTCTGTTCTTAACCTGAAACTGTTCTTAACCTGAAACACCACTTTAGCTAATGGGGCTTCCTGCTGCCGCTGCTGCACGATTTCTGTTCTCATCCTGAAGCAAAGTTCTTAACCCGAGGTAATATTTCTGGGTTAGCGGAGTCTGTAACCTGAAGCGTATGTAACCCGAGGTACCACTGTATTTATTATATGTAACAATAGGGCTTGAAACTGGAGAAGCACAACCAGACAGAATGCAGGGATGTGTAGTCCACATCCATGCCACAACATCCAAGTGATGTAACTTGGTGGCTGCCAAAAATAAAAATAAAAATTTAGTAGCCTGCGCAGTTGAAATTATGTTAACTGAGTTTTGTCTGCACAGGCTGCTATCTAAGTCTGTACAGATATATAGCCTGGATATCAGATCCCATAACCTGTGCACGCTTTCTCAGTAGTCACTTAGCAGTCGTAACTGGCGATTACATGGAGCCTTCCCCACCCTTGGTTGCCAGAAGTACAGCTCATGCCCTTGTAATTGTCACCTAGCAAAAGCCACACACACATCAAACACTTTGGGGTGCCAGTTGGTATATAAATCATACAAAGCTGGAAGGGTTGAAGTTGAACACCAAAGCTAATTTTCAATCATTATAGAATACATTTATTGCCAGACTTTTTAAGAGGAATACCAATAAATAAATAAATGCATGGCTTCAAAGACGCACATTAAGACATGAATATATTGTCATAGCAGAGTCACAAGTCAACCAAAGTATCAAAAGCAACCATATTTTTCTAAGAATATAAAAGGTGTTTGCTATGTGTCCGAATCCTGCTATCATTACAGTAGCAATGTACTAAATGTTGCCTAACATATGGGGTTGTATAAATCATTGGTGTTCCAGTCACTAGAGATGGGAGGTTTTTGCAGAGGGACCTCAGGAACAGCATAAGAAGTAGCACTGGGGAATTCAGAAGCAAGGAGAAATTGGTAAAAAATGCCTCTCTCTTTCCCCCTCCAGGGGAGAGCTTTTGCCGATTCCTGGCTCCTTCCTCAAAGGGAAGGAGCAGTTCTATTCAGTGAGGGGCAAATCTGCACCCAACCTGCCTGATGTTTACTTACCTTATCATGCATCCAAATGGTGAGTGGAGATGTCCAAATTTGCCATGTAAACATTAAGCATTATTTTAAACTGCTTTTTTTAGTGTCAAAGAGAACACTTACAGTTGCTTCTACAGCTCTGGAGACCTACATACACCAAATTGGCGTCACTCTAGGCAGCTATTCCCAGGTCTGCGCTCTATGGAGTAGTTGTAGCAACTCGGGGACCACTCCCCCTCCACCAGTTTATGTACCTCCCCCCGACACGCTGTGCACATGTAGCTGTAGGCTACACCTGCATGGAAGCTGCTTCTGCTCTTCCCACTACAATTCTCTCCTGGTTCTAGGAGACAGTGGTGCAGGGGAGGGGGGGGGAAGCACACAGCCCTTCACTTGCCTGGCCTGCCTCTTCCTCCAGCTCTGAAGCTTCCCCTGCCTCTGATTCTTGCCTCCTGGCTGGTACTGCTCCCCAAAGACCACTGCCCTCCTTTCCCATGGCAGAATCCAGCCCCTCTCCCCCCAGTGCACACTCAAACGCACCCTGCCAGTCCCTGACACCCACCAAGCTTACATAGCAGATTTGAGTGTCATACGGCAGGCGGCATAGAAAAGAGAGGAAAGTGAAACCTCAGTGTGCAAGACAAAGTTGGGTCCCCTGGCAGGCAGGCACACCTAGCTATCACACACTACAGACAAGAGGTTTTGCAAAACTCTCATTTTAAACGTAAAATCTCAACATTTAATAGAATTTAAGAATCAAGAGAGTATAAATGTAATAAGAGAAAAAAATAGTTTTATGCTGTAACAATAAAGCATGATCAAAGAGCGCATTATGGCCTTGAGCTGAGATTTTACTGGATGATAAGTAAAAGTTAAGTAAGTCTCTGAATGACTTTTCTCCTGTTGTATACCTGGGCCCATAAGATCCAGTGGGCAAACAACTGTAATCATCTCTCTGCTGCCTCAATCATCACACATTCCTCTTCACATAATTATTTAAGCCTCAGGTTTCAAAAATTAGTTTTCCACAGAGAAATATCACAACCTTCAAGGCACTTGATACAGGTCTGATAAAAAGGTTAATTGTGCACTCTCATAGGATCACTGGCATCATTTGAGAATGCCATTTGACTGGCAAATTTCATTGTGGCTTTCCTTTCCATTTAAATTCTCCGCGGCTGAGCTGTTTTATCTTAGTTTCCATTGTATATGCTGCCTACAGGGCAAGATTTCAAAGGAAAATTCCTGTTTCAGGTTATGCTTTGGTTTCAGTGACTAGGAAGCCTGCTTTGCTCAGTGTAATCTTTTAATTCTCCCTCCTCCTAATTCTAAGTAATCTTTTTAAACAACGAGAGAAAACAATGACTTGTTTCTCTAAGCACCCAGAATGAACAAATCATCACACGCATAACAGAAACTTCAGGGCTGATACCAATACAAGCCACCAAAATGTACAAGCATACTGTTGAATGATTTCCTTACTTAAATTATGCAGAAATTTTAGTGAAAAGTGTATGCTATACAAAACTTTTGACGGTCAGAAATTCGCCACTCCTATAAACCTATAGGTATCAGTGGAATGGGGTGGGGGGAGGTGGGTTTATTGTTTTGTGGGTTTTTTGGTTTGGGTTTTTATTATGTATTTTGTGTCTTTATATTGTATTTGTTATGTTTTGAACCACCCTGAGATCTACAGATGCTATTACCATGAGAAGACAATAGACAAGGAAGCCATGCTGTTTGGGTGTTGCAGCTGCCACTGGAAGTAACCCTATTATTATGGCTGGGGGCGGGGGGATTCTGAACTATTTGGAGATTGAATGTTCATTTAAAGGACCCCTTCATTCTTGATACATGCTGTGTCAGTTTCAAATGTTCTAAGTAGGATAAAGTAGATACTCAAATCGTCTTTTAAAAAACTGTTATGAATCTGACATCAGAATTCAGTGCAGTAGTATGTTGAGTTTATGTTTCAAACACTGAAAAGAAAGGCTTTGTTTCCTGTGGACAGAAGGTCCTCTTCCATCCTGCAACCCCACCTTTTCCATCTTAGCCCATCACTTCTGGCTGCTTGCCACCTGGCTGAAGTCTTGCTCCCTTCTGACCTTGGTATCATTTCAAATGCCAAGCCTGCTCTCTGTTCTATTTAAATTAATGGTGTTCTCATCAAAGAGTGTGCAAATTTGTGAGTATGTTGCAGTCAAGGGGAAACTCTATGCAATGGCCTCTGATCAGCAGAAAAAGAAAAGGTTGTAGGGATATGCAAACTGGCAGGATTAGCAAAAGGACCTATTTGGAATGAGCTTGGAAGAGAGAATCTTTTGTATAACCGTAGAGTGTCTAGAGACAGAAAGTTGGCAGATGGGGGTCATTTCTAGCACTGGTGGAGGGATTTTTACAGGTATGATATGGCGGAGAGGAAAAGTGCTAGCCATTGGTCAAAGAGCTGACACTCCAGCCACCATCTAAACAATCTCCAAAACTGGAGGTGAACATAAGAACACAAAAAGCGCCTGCAGGATCACGCCAGTGGCCCATCTAGTCCAGCATTCTGCTCTCGCAGTGGTCAACCTGTGGGAAACCTGCAAGCAGGCCATGAGCCCAAGAACACTCTGTTCTCCTGCAGTTTCCAGCAATTGGCATTCGGAAGCATTACTGCCTCCAGCCATGGAGGCTGGAAGTAGCCTTCTTGGCTAATAGCCACTCCATGAATTTTGTCTAATCCTCTTTCAAAGTCATTAAAGCTGGTGGTCATTACTGCCTCCCCTGGGAGCAAGTTCTATAGTTTAACCATAGTTCCTGGAAATGTGCTTGGCAGGAAGGTTAATCTCTAAGGTGAATTTGTGTCTGCTATTTCTGATGAAGTATTAAAATAGCATATTAAAATATTAGTCAAAATAAGTAATATAAACACATAAACATAAAAATTATCCTGTTTATGAAGAGACAACAAGAATAAAAGCACTCTCATGCGTCTTCTTTAATAGATGGTAATTATTTGATCAGTTTTGATAAGTCTGAAAATAAATTAAATTCCTTGCTAACACTGGCTTTTTTCTATGCAGAAACACCAGCAGGAAAGAAATAAAGAAAACTGCAGGGCTTTCAGAGCACAGTGACAGTGTATCAAGTCAGCCACCCCTTCCTATTCTACACTGAGTTGGCTATGTAGTGCATAATAAGTCACCATGCATTAAATGTGTGAGGCATTTCTAATAAGCTTTTGGAAAGTGTGCAGCTCAACGAACCATTTCAAGTCTCATCACAACACATTAGGAATGCCAATTACAGTATTATACATATTAATGCAAGTACTGTTACTCATCTCGAGGAAGCACTTTGCAAATCAGAAGAGAAAGCTTGCACTGGGTTTCAATACTTAATCTTAAATAAAGGGAAGGATTAACCTGAATGTTAAATATGCTATGTCACAGGTCTAAGTTCACTAGTATAGTGCAGGTAAGTTGAAACCGGATGCTTCCGGAATTTGATGTTCGCCTATTTAAATACAATTTTTGGTACAGATTTTTCTCTCACACAAAAGCACATCAATAAATTATCCATTGTAGTGGAAATGGGACAGGATGGACTTAGCAGTAAACTGCTAAGACATTCTATTTACAGTTAAGGGGTATACAGATTATGAAGAAGAAAGAAATAGGTGAACATATGCAAAAGTGACAAGGACCAAAAATAGATGGATTCACCCATCCATAGCTGAAACCCACAAAAATGTGTGGAAATTTTATTTTAACATTAGCAACACCTTTTTTCTACAGGATTCCACCAACACTGTCTATATTCTCTCTCTTACACCCCCCACCCCAGCTTCAAATGTCTTTCCTGTATCCAGTGCTTTTTAAACATTTTTTTTTAAAAAAAATAGATTTTGATACTGCCTATCCTTGAGTACCCCCAGAAAAAAAGCACGGCCTGTATCTGTGGTGGCATCCTATCAGTGAATCCTCTTCCCCAATAGGGCACAGGAGCACAACACATGGCTCACAGTTGGTCTTTGCCCTTGGTCTGTGCAGCCTGCCAATTGCAACCACTGCTGCCACCAATTAGGCCACTGTCCAATTAGCACCTGCTGCTGCCAAAAATCAATATATTAACTTCCCTGCCACAAGATGGTCCTTTTTTCCTGCTGGTTTGCTTTGCTCTGTCACACTGCTCTTGCCACCCTGGCTGTCATCTTATTTCTTCAGTCTACTTGATGCTCTACTTTGCACCCATCCACCCAACTGACTGCACATTGGTATGTGCTGTTAGAAGTCACAGAGGAAATCCCTTTTGGTATATGCTTCTTTACACACCCCACCCCCTTTTCCTCATTTAGATGGAACATATTAGACAAATAGGTAACTTCTGAATGAGCACACCCAGCAAAAACCCATTGGTCTTCTCTTCACCGGGCTCAGTCCTTCATCCCAAACAGGCTCTGGATCCTTCTCCCAAAGGGCTCCAACATCCCTCTCATTAGACCTTTCCCATATTTTAAGAAGGAGTCATCTCTCAAGTCATTCAGTGCGGCCTGAGATGCTCATTCCAGTTGCACTGTAGCACAGAACCACATGAATGCTCCATCTTGAAGGGCAGCTCGTTAATTAAATTGCCGTTATTAATGAATGCAAACCTACGTCTAGTTTTTCCTCTTTTGAAATAAACTGTGTGCCTACAAATGTCAATGTAGGAACAATATTAAGTGCTTGACTCATGAATTTAAGTCCTTTTATTGAAACCCCAGAGGCAAAAAGTAGTAAAACAAAAAGGAAATTTAACAGATTTGCGTTTATACTTGAAATGATCTCTTTCCGTGAATGTGTTAGGAAAATTCCACCCCAGGGATGTTATGAATGGGTGCAAGGGCAACTTCATGCAGTGTTGGGACCAGGAGTGCTATTTGCAGCTGGTGCAGAAGGGGAAGGGGCACAACAATGCCAAATGGGCATGTTGCCACCTGCATTGGAGGGGCATGACTGTGGGTTTAAAAGCTCTCTTCTTTCAAATTGTAATTCATTTAAATTATAATTTCCCTATATTGACAGGGAGACAATCAATGCTATGTAATGTCTCCTAACTACAAGCGGCACACAACAATGGGTGCATCCAATGTGGTGATAATTTTTCAACATACAGTGGTACCTCGGGTTATAGATGCTTCAGGTTACAGGCTCCGCTAACCCAGAAATATTACCTCGGGTTAAGAACTTTGCTTCAGGATGAGAAGAGAAATCGCGCGGCGACGGCACGGTGGCAGCAGGAGGCCCCATTAACTAAAGTGGTACCTCAGGTTAAGAACAGTTTCAGGTTAAGAACAGACCTCCAGAATGAATTAAGTTCTTAACCCGAGGTACCACTGTACACTTCATCTCTCTCATGACGTCAGCTGGTGTGTCCTAGTACACAGATTGGCAGTTTCCGATCGAGAAAATATCAAGATTCAGTGCATTGGAAATAGTACCGAACAGAAAACACAACAGCTCTCATGAAACCAGCCTTGTTGATGAGGAGACCACATGAAGAGGAGTTGTGATTTTTCAGGCAGTATTTAGGAACATTGTAGTATTTAGGAACATTGTCAACTGTGTAATGCTGAAACTGACAGGCAGCGGTTCTCCAGAGTTTCAGCTAGAAAAAAATCCTTCCCAGCCCTACCTAGAGATGCCAGGGATTGCTTTGCATGCAGAATTTGTGCTCTACCACTGAGCTCTGGCTCTTCCTCTAAGAGAGAAATGGAGCACCAGGCTATTATTTTCCTTCACTATTTTATCTACAAACAGCAGCTTCACACATTTCTACCATCTGACTTTGTAATTTGCAGCCACAAGGATGGGAACATTGACACCACTGAAGAAATCTAGCAAAAAGAAAGGCCGATTAGAGAATAGGTTTTGTTTACACACAAAGGGTGTTTTTGTTTTGTTAAACACCTTGGAAATCCTTGATGGTTCATTAGATCAATGAGGTGTTGAAAAACGTTTATGGAACCAATAAAGTAAAAGTAGTTTGGGCAAATTATGCCTGGGCACGTCTAGCTGTGGCATCATAAACATTACTAGTAAAACAGGTGAGGGAATCCTATACAAGTAATTTCTTGTTAAAGCCAGTGGAAAAGGTTTCCAAAGAGAATAACAATGCATAATGATTTAAGAAAGGAAATTAATGTCCATGACATTGTTTGCAAGTTCCTACTACAGAAAGGGAAAATATTTGATTCACCTGGAGGGGAGGAAGAACAGAGCATTTAGCGCAGAAAGATTGAAATGGAGTCTAATCCTTAGGAGTGACACACATACACACACACACACAGAGAGAGAGAGAGAGAGAGAGAGAGAGAGAGAGAACGAACCGTTGGGCCTGTTCTTGTGTTGCCCTGGGGTAGAAATAGGTAATGAGGTTGGTTATAAAAGATGTGGAAATGTCCACTAGGATACTTGTCAACAATGGGCATAGGCTTTTAACCTCTGTTGAGCTTGTTTAATTCTTTCGTTTTGACTGGCTTCTGTGTATATGTTTTAAAGTAGTGTTAGGCACATGGAGCCTATAGGACCAAGCAGGCTAAAAATCCAATGAGACAAACATAAAAATGAGTAATTTCCTGTCTTTTCTACTCTCTTTGTGTAAACAGATAATGGTTTTTTTCCCAGATCGAGTGCCTCAAAACTTCAACACTTTAACAAAGTAATACATTACCATGAGTGGCACGGACTCCACTTCCTAATTATATAAACAGAATGTTAAGAAACACACTGCTGAATCAGGTTAATGGCCTGTCTAGTCTAGCATCCTGTTCTCACTGTGGCCAACCAAATGTCTATGGAAACCCTACAAACAAGACGTGAGTACAATAGTGGTCTGCCCACTTGTGATTCCCAGCAGCAGCAGAAACAACCACCATCACAATTTAGTTCTTTAACCTCAGCCATCTCATTGGGTTACAGCAACTGGCATTCAGAGCCATACAGCCTCCAACTGTGGAGGTAGAACAATGTTGCGTGAGGTACATAAATATTATGTCACATATACTAACAGCAATCTCAGTTCTCTCAGTGCCACCCCTTTTGTTGCCAAAGCAGCACCACCTACCATCTGCTAGTATGAACTCTGAGGTTTACAAAATACAACAAATCTTTAGGGGAAAAACAAAGATACATAATTAACAAGTTGCTAAACTAATCCCTTTGGTATAGGTTTTAAATCATTGGCCCTAACTAGGCAGATTTTCCTGGGATTTACATTAAGCTTTTGAGCCTTCCTTTTTTTTTGTTCAAAAGGTACTGCAAATAATCTCACTTGCTACCTAAAGGCCACTAGCACCTTCACATTATACGGTTTGAATCATGCAAGTAACTCTGCTTTAACGTATATGGTAATATTTGGGACTGTGCCCATGCTCACTCCATTTACCAAGCCCCCTGCCATTCTCCCATGGTACCCCCTGGAGAAGGGTCAGCAAACCTTTTCAGCAGGGGGCCAGTCCACTGTCCCTCAGACCTTGTGGGGGGGGGGGGCAGACTATATTTTGACAGGGGAAATGAACGAATTCCTAATGCCCCACAAATAACCCAGAGATGCATTTTAAATAAAAACACACATTCTACTCATGCAAAAACACGCTGATTCCCAGATTGTCTGCGGGCGTTTTTAGAAGGCGATTGGGCAGGATTCAGCCCCTGGGCCTTAGTTTGCCTAACCATGCCCTGGAGTATCCCCTTCCCACTCCATACAGCTACCAAGATTGCTTTTCACCTTCCCAAACCCATTTCTGCAGCCACTTCTTTCTTCTATTATGCACCCCCTTTGCACCCATTTTCACCTTCATCTCCATGGCCATGCCTCCACCTCTTTTTGTGCTAACCCCCTCTTGGACACCAACCAGCCCCAAGGTGACCTCTTTTGTTTTCCTCTTCCCGCACACTGCAACTACTAAGCACCTTCTGAAGTCACCACCCCCTCCTGCTTTGCAGTTCCTTTCATGCCTCCTTTCATCTTCAATCCCATTTTCATCCCTACTTTGCACTCCTCGTTGATGGATGTTGTACATATATGGGTGCTTGCTTGTTAACAAAATGTATGTTCCATATTACATTGAAAATCTAGAAATACAGTGCATGAAGGTACCATGGAATATTTAAGGGCCCCACATCTCACTCACACTCATGAGCAAGCTGAGGAATCGAAGAGGGACAAGTTTGAATACAGCGAAAAGGAAGACACACTGAAAGGGGGAAAGTGGCTGTTTTAAGCAACAGCAGAAGTTTGAGTTGAGCGGGGGTGGAGAAACACTGCTAGATTTTTTTAAAAATTGTTTTTACAAGGAGAAAGAACAGGAATGGGTACAACACAAAAGCCAACATCATAAAGCTAACATAACAGAGCCATCCCAAGCTCCCTTCTCACTCAAACCTTCCTTTAAACTACCACTTTACCACTATGTCACCCATTCATCACTCTACTCAAACCTCTGCCATTATTTAAAACCACAATTTTCCCCTAAATGCTGCTCTAACCATCACTTTGCCCAAGCTCCCACCATTGTTTAAAACACCCGCTTCCCCCCTTTCAGTGGTTCTCCATTCTTGATGTACTCAAACGTCCCCCTCTTTCATTCTTCAGATGTGGCATATAAGACAGATAAAGGCTGTGGAACCCTCAAATATTCAATAGTAACTTCACTGTATTTTACTCAAACATTTGCCATTGTTTTAAGCCACCATTTTCTTCTCAGTTCTCTCCATTCCTGCATTACTCAAACTTCTGCTGTTGTTTTAAACCACTTTTCCTCGGTCAGTGTCCCTATTTGTTCACGCCCATGCCATGCCCTATGCTGTTTTTCAGCCTACCTTCACTTTTGCTTCCACACCCCATCCTGACTTCATGCAAATCCAGGATTGTGATGTGACACTACAAATCCTCTAATGGGGGCTATGCAATGACATTGTTCCAATTTTATTACCAGTATATATAGAGAGATATGTGATTGGTGGGCAGATCAGTTTTTCAAAGAGTTAACTACAGCTTTATGCACTTCCGAAATGGAATTTCAACCCTCAAATTCCTGAAACATACTCTGTAAGCACCAGGAATTCTAACTTGATTGGATTTAGTCAGGGCTTTTTTCCAGCTAGAACTCACTAGAACTCAGTTCTGGCACCTCTCTGGTAGGCGCCATTGCCATTATAAGAGAACAAGGAAGATGTTCATGGTGAGTTCCGGCAACCTCTTTTTCTAGAAAAATAGCACTGGATTTAGTTAACTAATGAGAACCTTTAAATTATGATTCATTGAGCACTTGAAAAAGTAAATATTAATTGCAGCAATTCAAGAACAGGAATTTGTGTAGTGTTTCAGACCAGCAATACTGAAGAGGTTTACTATTTATGATATTTTAAGTTATCATTAAGATAAGCTATTTCCCCACATATCTGCAGGCCCTGCTTACAAAAGGCTTAGCACAGGAGTGCTCTGAAACAAGCCTACAAAGCAAACTGTCATGTTCACACACACAAAAATGTATGCACTTTGGCAGGGTTTTTTTTTTTTTTTTTGCAATAAAAAACTTCTTTGAAGATGAAAGCACCCCAACAGAGAAACAGAAATGTGGGTTTGTGCTGATATTAGCAGTATTTTCTCTAGGGTTGCCTTTCCTAGTGCTTAAACGAAAAAATCTCCAAGTCTAGGATTTTTTAAAGGCAGAGCTGTGTGGGACATACTTGCTACGGTTGCCAGATTGAACTTTCAAAGCTAAGAAAAACCAATATGAGCCATAATATCTGCCTGATAAACGTTAATAGATTTGTATATTTTTGGTACTTACATAAGTATACAGGAAGCTGATTTACACCAAGTCAAATCATTGGTTCATCTAGCTCAGTATTATCTACTCTGATTGGAGGGATTGCTTCCTAGTCCTACCTGGAGATGTTCAGGATCTAACCCAAAACCTTCTGCATGAAGAACATACGTTTTCATCCTACAAAGGTTCTGACAAGGTGACATGGTTTATTTTTATTTTTTTAACAAAAACACTTTTATATATTTTTATTGTATGTTCTAAGAGGCCAATTAAAATCTTAGAAATGAGCATCAAATATGGCAGATGATATAATGATTATTATATAAAAACCCAATAATCATCCACAGCCACGGAACACTTATTTGACAGAAAAAGATTGTACAGTCCATTCAGAAATATGTTTAGGGTCAGACTTTGTCCAATCTCTCAAAGAAAGATGGTATTACTACTACTACTACTACTACTACTACTACTATATAGCTCCATTTCTCTACTTTCACCAAGGACCCTTGGTTATGAGTCCATGGAAGAAACTACCAAGGGTCTGTTCTTGGATGGTGATAGAGTATCTGATTGGTAGTTAACTGGTGTGGCAATCAATCTCAAGAAAAATGCTGTACTTCTGCCAGATTTTAGGCACTCTGCCCTTCTCAGCAGAAGCACCAGGAATCCCCAGCTAGCAAGTATTAACTTTTCCTGGCATGAGAAACATGCATTAACTCATCTGTTGGTCCTATTCATCTCCAAAAAGATACTATCTGGAACTGATCCATAAAGATTGGTTAAAGTTGGATTTTTAAAATGCTATGTTGTTACTGTGGTGATTCAGCTGAGTTTTATTAAAAGTAATGCCACACCCACATATCTCTCAACTGGCCCTTAATTTTACTTAATTTCTCCTGTACCACGTGTGTGTGTGTGTGTGTGTGTGTTTCTTCCCCTCTCCCTGAGTGACTGAAAAAAGTTCAGCATTAATGTGAATACAATTTGAAATGGAACAAGAAACCCTGCCAAAAGCTATGGAATGCATCTCAGGTTCAAATTAAAAATCTTACACACATACAAAATTTCATAACTTCGTTGGACAAATGATAAATTAAAATTTCAAAGTTGGCTAGTGGAAACGAACACATGGCTACCAAGTCCAGTCATAATTTGTGGCCTCCTGACCAAATATTTATCTATGGCTGCTAATAGATAAACCCAGGAAACTATTTGCTAGCTCAGTGTTTCCCAACCTTGTGCCTCCAGCTGTTTTTGAACTACAACTCCCATCATCCCTGACTAGCAAGACCAGTGGCAAGGGATGATGGGAATTGTAGTCCAAAAACAGCTGGAGGCACAAGGTTGGGAAACACTGTGCTAGCTAGAACATTTTACAGATGTTATGTATGACTGCAGGAAAACAATATTACTAGGAAGATTGAAAAGAGGCATTAGCCATAATCATGGTTTAATTCCGGGATGATTTTTGCCATTAATTAGCAATGGAACAAAATGAGGGCAATGTAATGGTGCCCTCTCCAGGAAATAATAAATTAAGTCCTAGAAAAGACAGTTGATTGAAAGAGAGAAAATGACACTGGAATGGAAGAGAGAACCAATTGCTGTCTACCCCGGCCCCCAGCAAGTAGCTTCCCCACCTCCCCCCATTGTGGACTGCAGCTCAGTGGTACAGCATCTGCTTACCATGCAGAAGGTTCCACACACAATCCTTGGCATCTCCAGGTAGGGCTAGGAGCCATTGCCAGTCAGAGTACAGAATACTGAACTAGATGGACCAATGATCAGAGTTGGCATAATGCAACTTCCTATGTCCCTATGACATCCATGGTAACATAAAGAAAAAACAACACTGCCAGGCAATTATGACTGGAAGATGAACTAACGTAAAATAAGGGAAAGTTAGGATGGCAGGGTTATACTGAAATATATCCATATTTCTGTTTTAGAAATCTAACATGTGAGGCAAAGCTCATCTCAGAGATTAGCGTCACCCCACCTTCTCTTTTCCTCTTCTGTAACTGGCTTCTCAAAGTTATCTATTTCAGTATTCCATAAAATAAAAATTCCACTGCAGTTGTACAGGTTTGAATCATAGAATCATAGAATCATAGAGTTGGAAGAGACCACAAGGGCCATCGAGTCCAACCCCCTGCCAAGCAGGAAACACCATCAGAGCACTCCTGACATATGGTTGTCAAGCCTCTGCTTAAAGACCTCCAAAGAAGGAGACTCCACCACACTCCTAGGCAGCAAATTCCACTGTCAAACAGCTCATACTGTCAGGAAGTTCCCCCTAATGTTTAGGTGGAATCTTCTTTCTTGTAGTTTGGATCCATTGCCCCGTGTCCGCTTCTCTGGAGCAGCAGAAAACAGCCTTTCTCCCTCCTCTATGTGACATCCTTTTATATATTTGAACATGGCTATCATATCACCCCTTAACCTCCTCTTCTCCAGGTTTGAAAACAGAATAAATCAACCCTGAAAAAATATCTTAAGTTCTGCTGTCTTTAAAAGCTATAATTATACATACTATTCTTACAATAGCACCTGCTTCAGAATATATACTTACATACGACTGCTTTACCTCTTTTTGTCACTTCAGTAAAGGCACCAATAGAGACAGAATTGAAACAACAAATATTGTTGCTAGACTTGTTTTAAGTGGGGAGCGTTCTGTTTCCTTTTCCCCTGTCAATGTCTCATAAGCCACAAGAGGCCACCCAATACTCAAATATGAATGTGCATGTGGCTGCCCCTAAGGTTAATGGGACAGAAACACATGTATCTGGAGGCAGAATTTGACCTTAAGCATACCGCTTATAATCAACAAAATCTAAGCAAGCAAGCCTAATACTAGAAACACCATGAAGCATTAGATTTGCTTCAAAATTAATTACACTCAGCAGGAATGACTTAATTTATCCAGATTAGTTGCTAAGATTCCTAGGGGGAAGAATCTAATCATGCTATTTTCCTCAGGAATGGAATGAAGATGTGATTCCAAATGTCATTTCTTGGGCCCACACAATCTACATTTTTATTATCATATCATCCTCAAGAGTACAAATGGGTTCCAATTCGTTTTCATAAGCTTTTCATATTTCTGAAGCCTGGCTGTATATGGTAATTTAGGTTGGGTATTTTTATTATACATACTGAACCTGGAGAGTTTCACTTTGTTTGTAAGACAAACTCGCTCAGTACTAGGCATAAAATACCTATGGGCAGGAATTCAACTACCGTAAGTTGTTGATTGCACAGAATGATGTCTGCTTGCAAAATGTGATGCCCCCCACCCTTATTCCTAAATCTGCTCTGGAGGGTTGTGGGGGGGGACGGACCCAGAACCAGTTTAGGGGAATCATGCTCTGGCCTACAGGTGCTCAACCATTACCTTTTAGCTCAGAAGGATGATAATGAGGGGGGTAAGAGGTTACTGCAGACATATATGCTGCTTTCTGAATCCTATTCTGTAGAATGAATCAATGAGTGAAAAACTAAAGGCACATCCAAGCAGAAAATGATCATAAACTCAACCATGTATTCATGGTTATTTTCATAGGCTTGGGTTCAGACTTTGCTCCCACCAGCAGGAGAACATCTCTTGAACAGACCTATGCTTATTTCCCCGTTTCCCTGGCAGCCTCCAATGACATCACTCACACTATTCCAGAGGGTCCCCCAACTCACCAGATCAGATTTTCAAGTAAGCAAAGGTAGCTGCAAGAAAGGGGGGGAATGAGTGAAAATCAACTCCCTGTTCCTTCTGCAGGATCCCTCAAAAGCCTTGTGTCGACAGAAGATTCTTTTCCATTCAATAACTTATTACGCATGCAAGTGAGACATATTTTCCCCAAGGAGTTTTCAATCTAAGGTTGCAGTTCTATATACATTTACCTAGGAGTTTCACTGTAGTTTGTTAATAGTGCTGAGAGTCATTAGGAAACCCCGTTCCACTCACCCTACAATTCTTAGAGTGGTTTAACTATCCATCTCTCTTCCCATGTAACACTGGTAATGTTAGCTTTGTGAGGAGAATAAAGGTCTCCTAACAACTCCCAGCACCCTTAACAAAATACAGTTCCCAGGATTTTTTGAGAGAAGCATTAACTGTTTAAAGTGGTAGGATACTGCTTTAAATGTACAGTTCTGATGGGAACCAAGTTAGACAATGCATAAAAAAATCAGAAAACAATGTGCATTTAAGCATTTAGTATAATGTCTGAGGGGGGTAAATGAAAGACAAAAAAGAGTAGGTGTTTTTTCAGGAATGATTTGAAGGAAATGTTTACAATTTAATATTTATAACTGCAATATACAGCAGCTATTAAAAATCATCTCACTTCCTCACATGACTAGAGTGTTCAGGAAATGTTTCCTACCATTAGCACACAAGAACTGGTGATTCATAATTTAGGAGGTCCAGTTACAACACACACTGATTATTTCCCTTTAGCAAAATGTCACACACTATATAGCATGCCTCAAAGCATGGAAATATTTTATCTGCATATGAGCTCTGCATAGTAACAGGTCATCTATTTCCAATGTAAGGTCTTCTAGAAAATTTCTACGATCAATAATCAACCAGCAAAAGGAACAATTACCACATGATTATGTTGAAACAAAAGAGTAAAACTTCCACTTCTAGTTTTTTGTTTGCTTTGTTTTTGGCATTCAGCTTTATTTCCATGTGCTTGAAGGAAGCCTAGGATACGATCCAGCTCTCCCAAGTGCTAGGCTGTGTCATCCAGAGAACAAAGGTCTACCTTGGGATCCAGCTCCAGAAACTGTATGCTGCAGACTTGCCAAATGTCCTTGGGGCTGTTCTGTGGGGTTGCACTTTCACCCTTCGGGATTGCAAAGTATGAAGAGCCCACCCGCTTACGCATATTCAGACAGAAGGAATCTTTCCATCTGTATGTGGTCTGATCAGCAACTACACTTCACTTCTAGTTTTAACAAATCTTACGCCACAGACACAAAGCATCAGTGGTAATCCACATGCAAAAGTGCCTTTCATCCTGCATCTGCACTCTATCAGAGGAGAAGTAAACAGGGAAGTCACTGCATCTTGAAGATGATTGTCCCCTATTTTTCCAGAATGCTGAATTAGTGGCTGGTGGTCTTCCACTTTAATAAACCTGCCATTTCACATAATGTTCTGCCATGATTGACATTTAGAACGACTTATTAGCAGGCCAGGTTACAGAACAGTTCAGCCTTATGGCAATGCTGGTACAACAATCTTCCAACCTTCAAAATCAGCACAGAAATGCCAGGCTGGGGGGGAGGCTGGCACTGCAGCATAAAGGCTGCTGGACACGCCCCCCCATGGCACCTGGTTGGACAGCCACCGGGGGGGGCGTGAGTGCCAGCCAGGTGAGCTGGAGGCAGGGGGCAACGCCCCCTGCTAGGAGCGGTGCTCGGGCTCCCGTCCACAACCACTCCCCTCTCTTTCAGGGAGGAGAGTCTTTATTCTGCAGCACCTCCTGACTCAGCCTGATCTGCTCTTCTGTTTCTGGATGGGATTAGACCTATTCAATGGGTTCCAATGCTCAGAACATGACACCAAGCCACTGGTAATTTGGATATATAAACACACGTAGAAGGGGAATGACTAACAGCCTGAAAGACCTACAGCCACTAACTGTCTCAAACAACAGCTCTGTAATGTCAGTTATGCTAGCAGATACATATATTCAAATCTGCTACCATTTAAGAAATCCTTACAGAAGCCTAAAAACTTTTTAAAGCCTATTCTTAACACATCAAGGGTCTTAACCCTACAACAACTTGACAGTAAAGAATTAATTCTCCATTTTTCTTTCTACAGTTTTGCTGGTACAAGTAAATGAGCCACTTCAGGTACTGAAAGGATGCAACTTTGAAAAATATGCCAACAAATGTCTATTGCTCATTATGATGATGATGATTATTATTGATTAAATTTCTATATCCCCTTCATCCAAAGATCACATGGTGGTTTATAATATAAAAACACAAAAATATACAATACAGTAGCAAACAAAAGCAATACCCCCCATAGTTTAATTGGCCAAAGGCGGGGTGGAGAGGAATGTTTTGCCTGGGGCCTAAAGTTCTGTAACAATGGCGCCTGGCGAGCTTTCCTGGGAAGAGCATTTCACAAGTGGGGAGTCAGCGCAGAAAAGGCCCATTCTCATGTTGCCGCCCTCCAGAACTCTTGTGGAGGAGGCACACAAAAAAATGCCTCAGATTATGACTGCAGGGTCCAGATTCGTTCATATGGGGAGAGGCGGTCCTCGAGGTATTGTGGTCTTGAGCAGTTTAAGGATTTATAGATCAAAACCAACACTTTGAATTGTACCTGGGAACTAATTGGCAGCCAGTGCAATCAGGGCAGGATTGGTGCGAACAGTCTTGCCCTGGGCCACTGAGTTCTGCACCAACTGAAGTTTCTGAGCCATCTTCTAAGGCAGCCTCAAGTATAATGCATTGCTATAATCTAACCCAGAGGTTACCAGAACATGAACAACACAAGTTAGGCTATCCCTGTCCAGATAGGGGTGCAGCTGGTCCACCAGCCAAAGCTGGTGCCACTGAGGCCACCTGAGCCTCAAGTGACAGCAGCAGTGGAGTCCCAGTGGATGAAAGCCATTTTATCCTCAAAATGTTTTGCAAACAGGTCACAGCGAGCTACTGTCAGCTCTGTTACTTCCTTCGGGCCAGACTCTAAGAGGCCCCACACTACCGGGAAAGCTCTGCTGGATGGCACAATGAGGATGCAGTGAAGGCAGCAAAGTATGCCTCCTTTGCTGCCTTCATTGCCACTAGGAAGGTTCAATGATGAGCCCTCACCAGTGTTCAATTGCATTTGACTGGAGTTTTCCTCCAATGCATCTGAGCCATCTCCCAGCTTGTTTCATCGCTCTAAGCTCTATCCCCCTTAATACCACCTTCACCACAAGCCTTGTACAAAAAGATTACTATATAGAAAAGGAACCAAAATATTATCAGCCGGTAACAATGTAGAAAGTAAGCAACAACTTCTTGTGTACAAAACACTTCAGCATTGTGGATTTATTTATAACCACAATGTCAATGAAAACTGTCCCAAAGAAAATAATGCAACCCATACAAAAACAAAAAAAGTACTTCTGTTTCTTCCAGGCGATAGCACATGTAATAATTGTGGAAACAGGAAACAATATTAAAGAAATACAGCATTACAAAGACAACACGGATTCCAAGGAGCTAAGAAACCCTTTCCAAAAAGATAATGACATTTTCTCATAGCTATGCAACTGGAAAAGTGGATTAGGAAAGGTTATTAAGCATTTTAACTTCAGCAGAGCCAGCTCAAATACCTGATAAATACATAAAACTATTAGAAATACAATAAAAGCCTCTAAAACTGCTAAGCAATGCCACTTAAACCACAAATGGTAGAGTATTTGTAAACTAGGATTATGCTGTGTAGAAAGTTTAGATTCCACATAAAATATTTGAAGTAGTATTATGATAAGACATATCAAGCTTCATTGTAAAAAGCAGTTTTCAAAACTATTGGTTACGAAACATCAACTCATAAAGCACTGGCTTATTGTAACCTCGCCCCTTCACCTTTCCCTCAATTTTTGCAACACAGAAATATTTCAGTCTTAAATGTAGCAGCTGGCAGCAGGGGTGGGCATGACTTTTACCCAAATTTTTATTACCTGTTATCAGTCTGTCCTAACATGAAGGCAGAATCATCCAGATAGGAACTCGGAGTGATGCTCCTCTTGCGGTGTTCTGCGACCCTGTCAGTTACCTGCCATGACTGGGATAAATGACTTCTCACGAAAGGTTGCTCAACAACAGATCTACGTTTCAATAAAGCATTAGCATGGCCCCACACTGTGTGTCCAGAGGCTCTTCTGCATGAAGCCTTCATTACTCATAAGTTTCAGATCTGTTACACAGCACATGATGCATCCAATCTTAACATATTGTCCAGACATTTCCACTATGTTGAAAAGCCCTGATTTTTAGAACTTTCATACTTTCTAGAGTATGAAACCATAGAGGCTTCCACATGGTTTAATCTGTCTCTGTCTAAAATGCATAGAGTAGGTTTTCAATATAGTTTATGAAGCAATAAAATTTTTAGTTTGTATTCTTTTTAATCTTAAGAAAAGAGTAAGGCACCAGTTGCCTGGAGGGCTGAAAAATTCAGCACAATAGTCCAAAACAGGAAAGAATTGGCTGGTGGTGAAAAGCGGGTTAATTTGTTTCTTTAAGTCTGCTTTTTCCTTACCTTACAACTGACTCTTCAACTTATTTCAACAGTTTCTGGAGATTTCCTTGGCTCTTTTCCTTTCTGCCACCACAACATCATGAGAAAAAGGGTTTCTGATGACATGCCAACTATATTGCTATATGGCCTGGGGTGTGTGTGTGTGATTTCTGGAATGTTACAGACTCAACAAATATATATGAATCTTGTCTATATAATACCGTGACTATACAAGAGTCAATAAGCCTCTAGCTTTACAACCAGCACATGGAAAAATCAACAGGTTGGATCTCATAAGAACGCACATTTCTCACACATGAATAGGGTTTTAAAGTATCCAAACTATGCACAGGATCACATATTTGAAAAGGTGCAAACCCAGTTAAATTGGAAGATAAGGAAAGCAAATCTTTGCCAATATTTAACATGTTGTTACTTTGATCTACTGCAACCCTGCATTTAATTATGAGGTCTAAATCGACATTCTGCCACAGTATCTATTGCTTTGCTTCACTCAGTTTGGCCTAGTGTATTGGAGTGAGTGCAAGAAGCCTGCCAGGTTTTGCTTATCTCTACCCTGCTCAACAGTAAGAGTCTTGCATAAATATTTGTTATTATTACTCTTTGACTACCAGGATAACATGATTAGCCCTTGTATATTCTGCAGCTACAAGCCAACAGAATGCTAAACAGTCTGCAAATTAGTTTATTTAGTATACTGAAGACCAAGGACACAAACATAAAAAGCAGCCAAAAGCCAATTTCAGTCAGTTCACAGGATTAAGGATAAAATCCATCAATAAAGACAGAAAATTAACCCTTTGACAAATTGAGATCAGGTATCAGACCCTGATGTGCTCATTCAATTAATAGACTCCACTGTATGCAAACATTGATAAGTGAACAAAATGAGCTACACCTTAACGATCTAATCTGTATTCCCTCAGAATCCAGACAAAGCTACATCTTTTCTTTTCTGTTTTCCACACAGCTATTTGTTTTGGCAACCAGAAAAATTAACATTTGTACACTAAAAGACCTTCTTATTTGTTTAAACCGCCATCCATGTACATGCATCTCCCCTCACTGATATGCAGTTCTCAGAGGAGTTTAACCCCACTTCCTAGAGAACTCTGGGAATTGTAGCTTGTGCAGGGAATAGGCGTCTCCTAACAACCCTCAGTGCCCTTAAACTACAGTTCCCAGAATTCTTTGGGGAAAACTATGACCCTTTAAAGTGGTAGTAAAGGTAAAGGTAAAGGTACCCCTGCCCGTACGGGCCAGTCTTGACAGACTCTGGGGTTGTGCGCCCATCTCACTTAAGAGGCCAGGGGCCAGCGCTGTCCGGAGACACTTCCGGGTCACGTGGCCAGCGTGACATCGCTGCTCTGGCCAGAGTCAGAGCCGCACACGGAAACGCCGTTTACCTTCCCGCTGGTAAGCGGTCCCTATTTATCTACTTGCACCCAGAGGTGCTTTTGAACTGCTAGGTTGGCAGGCGCTGGGACCGAGCAGCGGGAGCGCACCCCGCCGCAGGGATTCGAACCGCCGACCTTTCGATCGGCAAGTCCTAGGCGCTGAGGCTTTAACCCACAGCGCCACCTGCGTCCCTTTAAAGTGGTAGTATACTGCTTTAAATATATGGTGCAGATGGGGTCTTATCCAAGAGATTGAAATAAAAATGTGGAGGACGAGAAAACGGTTTTTAAAATAAATAAATAAATAAATAAATAAATAAATAAATAAAATTCTGCCACAACATCAAAGCCATGCAAAGGGGCACTTTCTTATGCCGTTTAGTCAGAAGTAAGTGCTACTGTGGTTTATGGGGCTTATTCCCTGGGTAAATAAGGGCAGTGGTTTTTTCGGAGGGGGGACACAGGGGTACGCATACCCCTAAACATTTTGTGAATCTAAGTTTGGCCTCATTGAGGGGTAGTATTTCAATATGAATATGAAATATTTTTTTAAAGAAAAAAGCACCGGATAAGGGTAATACTGAAGCCCAAAGCAAGATGAATTCCAGCTAGGCATTGTCAGCTCCCAATACCTCAAAGCCCTTGTTGCTAGCTATAACGGTTCTGTTGTATTAGCAGAAACAATCAGTTTTTCGTCTGCACAATATTTCTGAGGGTGTGAGTGTCTTATCTCATCCATTTTTACAGAATGCTAGGGAAGGCATAACCCAGCATTTCTGAGTCCTATTGATTGCAGAGAGATTTCAGCACGTGCTTTGCTTTCCTACTGAAGTAAACAGGAATTTCTGTCTTTAAGTCAATGAATATAAAAGACATACAACTAGGGTAGATGGCTCTATTAAACACAATTAACACAGATATGACAACCCTGTCACTTAGAGTCTGAATGATAAGGCTGGGGTGGGGTATCTGCTCATTAATTTCTGTTACGTTTCTACTGAAGTTCTTGGGCACCAGCTCTAAAAGGCTTGCAGTGCAGTCCTAGGTATGTCTACTCAGAAGGAAGTCTCATGATGTTCAATGGGCCTTACTCCCAGGTTTATATGACTGAAGCTTAGGAATCCAGGCTGAATGGAACAGTAGCAATGTTTATAGCCTTAAAATTATGATACAACAGATCATAGCAGACACATCCCGACATTTAGTGATTTACAGCTTTACAAAATCTCTCTCACCTTAATAATAAAGCAAAACAATCTCTACGTGGAGCATATTGGTAATCATGCAAAGAGGGAGAAGTTAATGAAATATTTGTTCCAGGGTATGCACACACACACACACACACACACACACACACACACACACACACAATGTCTATGGATCTACATGCACACCCACACCCCATAGCCTGATTACTTTGTGGTATTCATGAGTCATTCTGAGAGAAATAGGCACTTGTATCCTAAGTATAGTTCTCTGACTCCCATAGGAAAAACTCCATTGCTTTCGGCAATGTAACATACTGCTAGCATCCTCCAGGCACTCTTTCCAGCATTGCCTGTCAACAGTTATTATTGTGCCGCATGATTGGTGGAGAACATCGGTTTCTCTAAATAATTAAATGCTTAATTAATGATAGTGTTGCGGGCAGAACTGCAGCAAAGTATAAACTTAGGATGAAGAAAGACTGTACAGGAAAAAGATGGTACAAACCGAAATTATTTCCATGATAATCTGGTTTTAATCACAAACATCTATATGCCTTTTTTTAGGGTAATATCTGTAAATGGATGTACGCTACACACTAAGACCGAAAATAGTAACATCCTGCCCCCAGCAACACATTATAATAAGCAGACAGTAATTGTTGCTAAACTGCCACAGAATCTCCATGGGACTGATATTACATCCACATTAGGATCAAGTGACTTCAACATGATTAATAACTTCACAAACACTACCAGGAGAATGTAAATTATTAGCTACTTAAGGACAGATTTGTATGTCTAGCTGCACCAAGAGTTCAATGAATACGGATGCCATCGCCTGACCCGAAGAGTACTTGTATTGCTTTTTAATCATCAAGGAGAAATTGGGGGGGGGGGTGTTTGAATATGTTCTGCTGTCAAAGTGATGCAGCAACAAGAGAGGCTGCACCTGCTAACACATTTCCCTGACACACAGCTGTTAAACTCACAACAGCAGCTTCTGGGCACTAGCATCTCTGCCAATAATGTTGCCTGGGCAAAAAGCTGATGGCCACCCAAGGGGTTCTCTTATATGCAACACTCATCATATTGAGAGCAGCTACTAAGAGCTCTACCTGTTGTGAATTCTGCTGTGAACAGGCAGAGAAAATTGGATGGCAAAGAAATAATGCACATAGTGAAGGAAGAGCCACTGGCTGTCATTTCTCCATTGTTTTCTCTCTCCTACTCTCTTAGTGGCTGATTCTCTTTCTGAGTTGGGAGAGGATTTTCAGGTTTGCAAAGGCAGCCAGATGTGTGATTAAAACACTGCCCCATACTCCTAATTCCACAAGCCATCATATAGGTAGATTAAAAAAAAAAAATAATGGTTCCACAGCTCTAAGACACAGAAAGAAAGAAAGAAAGAAAGAAAGAAAGAAAGAAAGAAAGAAAGAAAGAAACCAGATCACAATGCACTTCATTATTGAAATTTTAGATAACATCATTTCTGCGTTGCAAGGGGTTGGACTAGATGATCCTTGGGGTCCCTTCCAACTCTACAATTCTATGATTCAATTATTCTAACCCTTTATGGAACCTGGCAACAATATTAATTCTGTAAAAGAAATCAACTATTGTTAGTACATCTCTGGTTAATGCCTAACGGCACTACTATTTTTACAAGTGCCCAAATCAACGAAAACATTCTGCTTAGGATTCGCTTCTGATGGCAACCTGCTTATGCGATGGAAATCTGCTCGCCCAGTTGAACTTCCGTTTTCTATTCTCTCCCCTCCATGCCTCCCCATGTCCTGGTTGGATGGGGGCTCATTTAATTAAAAGCACTTTAAATTATTCCCTTCTCTAAATAATTGTATTTGGAAAGGAAAAAAGGTTAACTAGATTTTCTCAGCAGTTCTGTCCAATTCCAACTATTGCTAAGAAATGAACTACTGTTATGCTATACGTTTTAATACTCTATATTATTAAAACAATAGTGTGAAATAATAATTGCATGTTCCTCAGCAATATTTAAATTACCATAATACTTCTTGCGTAAAACCAATGTAAATTATGCAAACATGAAAAACTACATTTAAAAACTGCATATAAAAAGTTATCAAGGCAAGCAATATAAATTATTCAATTTTTATTAGTTATTGTAGCTACTTAAAAGATTGCACAAACCAACATGATAAACTGATTATATTTAGAAAATACAAATTAGCCACACTTAGTGAGACACTCTTTCATGGGCAATTGGGAGGTGGAGGGTGGGAGGGGAAACTAAGTAAATAAAAATATGATCCTAAGGCAAACATATTATGGGCTACTATGGACTTGTTTGGAACATACAGTGCCCTACAGTAACTTAGTTTTCCTTGGAACACAAAAATATACATACAACTCAACTTAACAAGTGAACAAGTATTATTTCACATGTATTCCGAGCCGAAGTCCATACAATGAGTGCCTATTGGCCCTCAGTCCTAACGTTTTCTGTGTACAATTTCACAACCATCCTTTTTTCCTGTGATATATTTAACTGGTTTTCTTTGTCATAAAACAAAGCTGTGTAGTAAAATGCTGGTTCATTGAAATGTTAAATAACTGTAGCACTTACACAATTACAGAGCTGCTATTCAAGAAGCTTAATTATGCAGCTATATCCTCATGCAGAATGAAGACTGTGTTATTGGCTCAACATACCATGTATAAGCCAAAGTGGTGTATGTATAATCTACACAGCATGCAATGTTTCTTTCTTTTTATCCAATACATTTGGGAAGAGAAGGGTAGCATTTTCAAGTCCTCCTTCACACCGACTATAAAGCATAGGTACATAGCTACACAAAGCCTCTGCACCAGCTACAATCCTTTCAAGGAGGACAGTCAACACTCCATTACTGAGATTCAGGTTTTAAAAATAAATAAATGTGGGAAGAACAGTCTCATTCCAGATGTTGCACCACTGCACATATACATGTGCCCAGTGTGGTGCAAAGAAATAACACCACATGATTCTGTTCCATTTGGTGGAAGCTACTGAGCAGATGTGGCATCCGCTTTATACACCTGGCCTATTACAGGTTATAAAAACAGTTGTTCCATTTTTGGTCACACCAGTTACAAATTTCATTACCTCGGCCTTGAAACATTTAACTTATGGGTGGGCAGGGGCATTTTATTCAGTCCTCATTAGTAAACAAACCTACCTAATTCGCACCTTCACATTAACACACACATCTGAAAACAATTATTCTTCAGATTTTGCATGTCCCCAAATTTTGTGTTTCAGTTCTCTGCTCAACCCTGTTTATTAAAATGTTGTTTTCAATGTGCATTTTAGGATTCAGTGCAAGTTTTAATAAGTATTTAAATATGTTTTAATTTAAAAGAAACCCACACAGATCAGTGCAGAAATGAGACAGGATGGACTTATGAATGAACACATGCAAAACTGAGGTGGATTGGAAATAGACAGCCATCCTTGATGACAGGCAATTGCTTTATAGGGATACGATGTCATAAAGAACTTGTTAAATATATAAAACAAGTTTCAACTAAAGCTGATAATTTTTTTAAATTAAAAAAGGTTTATAAAGTTTATCTCATCATAGAAGATATTGGGTCTCAGCCCAGCCCCCCCCCCAGCCCCCTTTTCTCTTATCACCATTCTGTTTCTCTAGTCATTTTAGCACAACATAATGTGTAGCACAAAGGGCTTTGTATTAAAAATTGTATTGTTGGCTTCTAAGATGTAAATGACTTCCAGTCTCAGAGGTGACTGTGTCTGCAATGTGCTTCATTGTAAATGCTCAAGATTTTTATCAGAACATTACATTACTTTTGGGTATTCTTTCTAGCTTTTTTTTTTTAGTTCTTTGTTGCACAAATGCTATAAAAACAAATGATATTATTTTTGGAAGTGCAAGGTATTAATTCAGTTCCTAAATTAACGATGTCCACCCAAGACAACACTGATGACATTTTACTGTGTCTTACTTATCTAGCGCGGTTCGAATCTCCGCGACGGGGTGAGCTCCTGTTGCTCGGTCCCTGCTCCTGCTAACCTAGCAGTTCGAAAGCACGTCAAAGCACAAGTAGATAAATAGGTACCGCTCCAGCGGGAAGGTAAACGGCGTTTCCGTGCGCTGCTCTGGTTCGCCAGAAGTGGCTTAGTCATGCTGGCCACATAACCCGGAAGCTGTACGCCCTCGGCCAATAAAGCGAGATGAGCGCCACAACCCCAGAGTCAGCCACGACTGGACCTAATGTCCAGGGGTCCCTTTACCTTTACTTATCTAGCAAAATGTGGCAAAGAAGGGAAAAAGAGTCACAATCCACAACACTTTAGATGAGAACAAGATAATATAGGAAGGGCCTTTGAAGATGACCACAGGATTCAGGCAAGCTCATATAGTAGGTGGCCTTTTTGGCACCTGGATCTCTTGCATGTAAACTATTCCTGAGAAGTGGCCTAGCGGGATTTTTCTCTCCATGTTTTTATCTGGCTATTCCCAACTATGGAGGGGAGGCGTGATATCTCTTTTTAAAAATGCCAAACAGAGAGTGCAGTTCATATCTAGCTCTATTTTCTGCCACCATACATTCATTCTGGTAATTCTACAGGGAGCTCATAAGCATTCATTTAATACAATATCCTTTTCTTACTTTAATTAGTATTGAGGCTCTCCACAGTATACATCAACATATACACTTTATCCCCAGAAACAAAGATAACAAGGTGCAAAATCTTTAGCTTCAATTCTTAAAAGACCATACTCTCAGAACAATCTCTCTGACCTTGGCTATCAATGACAATATAATCAGTCCAAGACTTTATGTGTAAAGCTGTCACTGGGCTGCATCAATGCAATCAATCAGTAATTCTCAGTTTTCATGGTGTATTGCTGTAGGTGTAGCAATGGCAATCAACCCAGGGCACCTAGATCACACATTTCCTTTCAGGGTCTATATACAATTACATAATCATAGGCCTCAAGAGCACATCCCACCTCTGGAACTACTTCAATGCTACTAAATAAAGAAATCAGGGGTTTCTGCTAAGTCCAATTTGTAAATTTATCTCTACCTGTATTACATTTCTGTACTCCAAATGTAACACCCACTCCTTTCTAGCTCAATTGTGAATACCTGCATTTAGCAAGCGGCAAGAGGTGATAGCCAATGTTAGTCGTCCCCAAGAGTAGACCCAATGAAATAAAGTAACCTAAGTGTATTGATTTCGATGGGTCTACTCTAACTATGACTTGTTGGATACTTGTCACCATTCATAGCACAAATCCTATGGGTTTATTGGATCTATATTCAGTCCACTGAGCTGACAGCATTTCCTTCCCAGAAGAAGCATCATGAGAGAAAACCAACTCCTTCTCAGGCTGTTAGTACAGCAGAACATCTGAGGTCTATAGTAATTACTTAAGAGTTTTCAAAAGCTTTTTAATTAGAAAATCCCCAATCCCACTTGACATTTTTCTTAATCAAGCTATACAGAGAATAGAGAACTGTTGATAAGTTAGGCAAAAACCTTCTGCATTAATTGAAGAACCTTAGTCCGTCTCTCTGACTGCTCAGAAGCATTATTATGCATAAGAGCCCAAAAAGGTAGTAGTAGTAGTAGTAGTTATGCCTTGAGTTATGCCAGTAGTAGTAGTTATACCTCTCTCAAGGCAAATCTAAAAAAATGTAGTATAAACACTGACAACTGGGAAACACCGGCCTGCGAGCACTCCAATTGGAGAACAGCCCTTACCAAAGGTGTCATGGACTTTGAAGACACTTGAACTCAGGACAAAAGAGAGAAATGTACTAAGAGGAAGGCACGCTTGGCAAACCCTCACCATGATCAACTCCTGCCCAGAAACCTATGTCCCCATTGTGGATCCAGAACTGGCCTCCACAGTCACCTATGGGCTCACTGTTAAAACCATGTTTATGGATGGCAATCATCCTCGGCTACGAGTGATTGCCAAAGAAGAAAGAGTAGTAGTTATAAAATATAATCACTCACCTATTTCTCTTTAAACTGCTCAAAAGTTCTACTACATTTTGTACACATTTGCGTTTTGTAACCCTCTGTGATTAATACACCAAAAAATTCCTTGGCCTAATCTCTCCATTGAATATAGTACCTGCAGAATAAACTTCAAATTAAATAAGTATTAAAATAGTTCTCTCTCTCTCTCTCTCTCTCTCTCTGTGTGTGTGTGTGTGTGTGTTATAGTAACATCAACTTTGAATTCTCAACTAACATAAGGTGTTCATAGGTATGGCTCCTGCCCCACTTAATAGCTGGACTCCTGCCAATGTTGCAGAAATATCCTCCAGTAGTTTGGGGAGAACCCACTCTCAGAACGCTTTCTTTAAAAAAACAATCCAACCAAATTTCAGTTCATCTCCAACATGTCATCAGTTTTATTCTTTGCAAAAGAATAAATAATTTTACAACAGTTTGAAAGGGCCATCATGCCAACTTTGGCCTTCAGGGCCAGCCCAAGGTATTTCGCTGTCTGAGGCAAAGGACAATATGGCATCCCCTCCCATTCCATGTACAGAAGTCTGCACGAGTGGATGTTGACTCTGACTTCAATGCTGCCAACAGGGCAGTGTCCTCCACTACACATGAGGGTAGAAAATTAGTTTAGGGAGTAAAAGACAAGCCTGTGGCACGATTAGCTCCAGCACAGAGCAACAGCCAGGGGGTTCAGGATAATAGCTTGGGGGGCTTTGCTACTGCCCACCAGCATCTACCACATGCTGCTATTGCCTCACTTCGTCTAATGGTGCAGCCAGCCCTATTGGCCTTCACTTTGTCTTATGAAAAGAGTCACATTGCTGGCTTCTAGTAACTTAAATGAGTTTCTTCTGTTATATTTATGCAATTCTAGCTTGCTGTTTTGCATTGAAAATGCCCCTCTGTGTTTCCATAAGTCTTTATATTATGTCTGAGTCATTAAGTCAGCTCAAATGTTACCTCCTTATTGTTCGTATCCAATACAACAATCCCTAGGGATTATGGTTCCATTTACACTGTAGATAGTACAGGCCACACTTCATCATTTTCAGGATTTGTCTCCTCTAATACACGGGAATTCTTTGAGAATTAAATTGCTTTTCACATTGTTTGATATAGGTGCACCCTTTTATTTAAAGCTGCGTATTCTTCTAATTTAAACTGTCAGACCACAACGGTGGTATTTCACATTTTAAAATCTGCAGGCATTCCTCCACAGGGCATGTAAATTTCCTTCTTCAGGTATGTTTATGCATTTAAAAAACATTGTCACCTGTGTACTTTTCCCCATTCCCATGTTTCCACGAGCGGTGCCTCTAAATTCATACCCTCCAATATTTCTCTTGTGAAAGTAGGGACACCTTATTCCATCATCATCATCATCATTTTATTATTTATACCACACCCATCTGACTGGGTTGCCCCGGCCACTCTGGGCGGCTTCCTCCACATAAAAAACGCAATGAAACATTAAACACTTAAAAACTTCCCTATACAGGGCTGCCTTCAGATTTCTTCTAAAGGTTGCATAGTTACTTATTTCCTTGGCTCAGTGGTCACATACCCTCCAACATTTCTCTGGTGTAAATAGGGATGTCCTAAGGAAAAGTGGGACATTGTGGGATCAAATCAGATACCAGGACGACTTCTGTAAATCCAGGACTGTCCCTGGAAAATAGAGACACTTGGAAGGTCTGTAAATTTCATGTAGATTTACTTGCTGATTTCTGAGCCAGGGTCAGTTCTGAAGAAAAGCAAAAGTTTAACTGTTGTTCAGACAGCAGTCTCTGCATTTTTCATCATTACTTCCACATAATACCCAGTCCCTTAACATCTGCATCAGAGTTTAATCATAATTACAATTCTGAGAAAGTTTCCTCAATTCTTCCTCAAACTACCATACTGTCTCCACAGGCCTCCTTGACCATGCATTAAATTTTAATCACTCTACTTTTCCCACTGTGAGTTGGGTTAAATATTACATTTCATCAGGTTTACCAACTACCCAGAAGTCCAGATCCTGGCTCTTCATAGGTTAATCGATTTCTGTTTAAACTGAACATGAGAGATCCCATACTAATTTATTTAAAACTTCATCTAGCGTAGCATGAGCAATGAAAAAAGCAGATATTGTTCCCCAGGCCTGTTGTTGTTTGTTAAACTGTGAAAGAGGCCCCTCTAAATACTGGCAAGATAAATTTGCACCCTCTCTCTGTTCATTTTTCTGAACAGACTCAAGGGTTCTGCTCCATGTTGGCATCAGTTCACTCTGATAACTAGCAGTCTAGCCACACTCCCACTACTAGAGCAAGCTTCTGCTTTGCAAGTTTGTCTGTCCCTCCTGTGTTCCTGCACAGTCTGTTTTGGACTCTACAGATCACAAGGTGGCTAGCTTACAACCAATTTCCAATAAAACATACTTGGCTGCTAACATACATTGCAAGTCCAATACTCAGAGGCAGTATTGCTTCATTTAGCAATCACCATTACAGTTAATAGTGTGGTGTGTCTTTCTATACACTGTAATTTAGTATATGCTGCGGTCTACTTTTAAAACTGTTGGCTTTAGTCGCATTGGGCAGGGCTGTCAGATTGTATATCCTTATATAGCTACAATTTTTGTTGGTTTTTATCTATATAAATAACATACTTTTTAAAAACCTGCTATGGCTAATAGCAGTTGATTGGTTTACAATCCTTGAACTAGTCTTTGAAACCAGGGGGCATCAGTATATCTTGTGGCCATGAAATCCATAATTTTCCTGAAAGACTGCCTTCTCTTGCACAAACCTTCCCATTAAATGAAATCAATATTTGAGACTCTGTTCCACGTTACCCTGTCTTCAGAGATTAGGTGGATGGCACCTCAGAATAGAACATTTCAGTGATGATGCTTAAGATGGTGTTCTACAAAGAAACATTTGTGTAGTGCCTACCTATTTATTACTCCCATATTTTGTCCAATGAACTGTTGATCTTTTATTGTTGTTGATTCTTTTGCTGGTTGCAGTTTTTATATAGTTTTTATACTGTATTTGCATATGAATTTATTTTACATTTTTTTGTTTGTAAGCTGCCTTAATCACCTTGTGGGATGAAAATAAGTTTCTCTTTTGCATATCCTGAATCTACTTCCAAGCCTATTTAATTTGTTAACCTGCCTGTTTGAATGCTAAAGGACAATTCTACTTTATCCACCATATGGTGTTTTATATCTCTAGTCTCTCAAATCATGTCAACTTTTCTCCAAGCAAAAAAGCTCCGATCGCTTCATTCTTCTTCCTCAGGAAAACACTTAAGTGACATGATCACACTGAGTTTCTTATTTTATGTGAATATTCCATCACAAAAATATCTCTTTCCTGGGGAGTCAAAGCCCAGCTAAAACATTAAACACTGTGAACATATATGTGATTTGTTTAGGTCATAATGCATAATTTTGTGCTTAACTTGAATTGAAATTCATCTGTTCTTTTGCTGCCCATTCACCTATTAGAGAGATCCTTTTGAAGTACTTCACAGGGTGCTTCAGAATTCATCACGCTGAATAACTCAGTGTCACTCACCATTTTGACAAGATCCCTTGGCTGAAGATCCTTAAGTAGCTATCTGGATCAAGTAATTGGACAATATCTGAGTTTGCCAATGCTGTCTTCCCTCCACTGAGAAGCTATCATCCCTTTACTCTGCCCTCTGCTTGGTGCATTTTCAAGCAGTTACCCATCTAAAATAGAACCTGTCCCCACCCCCTCTGTGAGTGAGTTCTCTGTCATGCACCTTCATGCTTGGAACTTTCCCTCTTTATGTCTTTAGCAGACCTCCTTTTTATCTTCCTTTGCTAAACTTGAGTCAAAATTCCCGTTCCAATTTTGCAACCTTAATATAATGAAACTAGGAGACAGATTCTGGAATTGTCAGTCAATATGTTGAGTGAAATTGGGGAGTGAAGGAAAAGTTAACTACAACAGCATCCTTCCATCAAAATAGAATGATGCTGTGTGGTGACATATACCTATGTGGACATATGGGCTTAAACAATTGTAGATTGTATTTTCAAGCAGAGATCCATACTAGTGCAAAACTACATCAACAAGCATCACTATTCTAGGAACACATTTTGGGGATGTGGTGGGGGAATGGTGGCTTACCCACCCCATCTTTCGAATTTCAGTGGAGATTTCAGTCCTCTTTTGCTCTGAACACTCCAAATTTCAAAGTGAAAGTTTTTATCTGAAAACTTCAATCACAACAATTTATCTATTATGATGTATTTTGCTATGGGTGAGGGAAGTTCCATTTCTGAAATTCTTTTCATATTGTTAATTATCGATAACATTTTATTTTAAGTCTTTTAGCTTCTGTGCACCACCAAGTATATACAATACTCTCTGACCTTCCCTGCATGCAAAGACAGGCTCCAGCGGATTAAGGAGACAAGACAAATAGTGGGTCCAATGGCCAACCACCCTGTTGTTCTTCAGTAATGGCCTGCTTTAATTGATAGCTTTTAAGAAAAGATTAGACAAATTCATAAAGCTATTGATGGCAACTAGCCATGATGGCCACCTCCATTAGTGGAGGCAGTATGCCTCTGAATACCAGTTGCAGGGATGTGTAAATGGGAAGAGAGCTGCTGCACTCAGAGCTTCCCATAGAAATTTGACTGACCACTTTAAGAACAGGATGGTGATCTAGATGGGCCTTTAATTTGATTCAACATGGCTCTCCTACTTTGGAAATCATGTGATTATATATATGGGGGAACCTTCAGCCCTCCAGATGTTGCTGAACTATGACTCCTATCAACCTAGTAGGCATGGTCAATGGCCATAGAGGGCCAGAGGTTCCCCACACCTTTTCCATATGATCAGTAGTTCTAGCTTTAATTATGCTTTCTAATACTTTACAGAGGAAGTTAGTTATTTCCTCTCTGGTGTGAGTAACCCTAACTTTTCCACACTTTACAATAACCTTTTATTGAGACGGTACCTCATTATGACCTCTGATGTATTAACTAACTCTAAGATAAAACCCACCATTTGCCACTGGCAGCGAAATTGCTAACATGGCACACAATTAGATTCCTAAAATTCTATACTCTTCTATACAATATAAGCAGACTTAACTATATGCAGGAGTGCAGCCTTCAAATTCAATGAAATCCTAAAATTCGTGTTTAAAATGGTTTCAAGATTAGCTGTATCTTGGCCTAGCTAATGTTACAGCCCTATAGACTTCCCCTAATCTTTGTAAAGTAATTTGATTAGCTCCCAAAGGGTGAATACATATTTTATTATAGTTCTACTGATAGTTGCATAATTCCTACAGTATTTTTTTCAATTACTAATGTTCTCATAAAAAAATCTTTTATATTTAGACCTAAATATAACCCTGTCGCCCTTTTATGTACATGCCATTTTTAATTAGCAATTATAGAGTCTTGGATTAATCTCACTGGCTTGGATAATTACTCTTGCTTTCTTGCCTACTTAAGGAGAGAAAATGTCTCATTGCTTTTGAACATCCTTTACATTATACACTAGTCTGCAATTACAATTTTGTTCAGTCATCTTTAATCCAGACTAAACATACCCAGCTGACTTGTATTTCCCCCCTAAATTGTATTTTTACTGTTCTGATGTGGTCTCCCTCAAGTCAATGAAGGTAAAAGAGAAACAGTAATGTAGTTTGTCCCACATTGCTATTTTAGGAGTAAAAAGACTCAAAATATGTAGTGGGATAAAACTTTTAGCAGAAAAAAATATTTATGGCAAGCCCCGATGTCTGTCTGATCTGATCTGCTTAGACTAGGACGGGCCTGCAAATCTTGTGACTTACATAATGTATAGCACCCAACCAAGACAACAAACTCCCAATTTTGTTAACTTCCTAAACTAAAAAAATAAGGGGGTGTCATCCACCATGATGCAGACCTCAACTACATCCATGTCATATATGCAGTGTACATCTAGTGTGCATCTGGAAATGTGCAGCTCCATGCTGCAGAATGTTCTTCCAGTACTATTGAAGGAGTGAGGACCAGGGGTCCACCTTGGTCCACTTTGGAGAGGCAGGCTGGAGCCATTTTATAAGCTGAAAGCCATCTTAGAGAGCAAACTAAAAGCTAAAAAGACATTTCTCTCTCCCCTGCTTGCCCCTGCTTGCAAAAAATAATATTTTTTGCAACACAGCGAGTTTGCAAGAGGATGCGGTCAGGGGATTTGTCTGTTTGCCCAGGATGTCTAGCTCACCACAAAGTTCTAAAAGCAGACTTAGGCTTGAACCTGTTAAAACCACAAGACCCCTTTCCTGATAAACAGGGGGGCCAGAGCATTTCCTGGAAACAGCAATTAGGTCAGATAGTTTATAAGCTAGCAACGCCATCTAATGGAGAAAGCAGTTTGGAACCAAAAGGCCACCATCAATTTTCTAATTGGTTGAGCTTCAATGAATATGCATAAAGGGGAATGTTTAAGGGGTGGGTCAAGGGGCTGAACTGTTGCTTTGCCTTAGGGCATAAAAGTTGTCTGCATCTGACTGACGGGGGGCATTCTCTCATTTCTTCCTGAATGCACCCCTTTTTGTATTTTGTCTGACAAAATTCAAACTGAATAAAAGACTTTTTTAAAGAAATATTGCTGCCTGGATTTTTCCATTCTGGTCTGTATTCTGAAGTCCCCAACATTTCTGGTGCCGTGACTCGGATAGGGACCTTAAGTCCTCAAAAAGACCAGAAGGCAGCTCCCTTGTCCGTTTCTAGACAGGGCACAGGGGAAGGGGCAACCGGCCGCTTGCTCCTGGCGCCACCGAGGCTTTTCTTCGGAGGAGGGCGAAGCCAATTTGACCCTTCTGCTGGATCCTGTGAGAGGAGACAACGGATTGAAGGACCGAGGTTGACAGGACAGGGCAGGAGGAACCAGCCGGCTGGGGTGAGTACATGGCAAAGGGCCCTGAGGACAGAGGAAGGCAAACCCCCTTGTAATTAAGGGGAAGGGACATCCTGATCACATGTCCAGCGTGCTTGGTGGCAGTAAGGGAAGTATTGGCCCCTGATACCCACCCACGCTTAAGGATTTAAAAGAAGGAAGAAGGAAATGGGGCAGAGGGAATTGGTGTTGGTGTTTGTGTTTTGTATGTTGTATGTCAGATACTCCAGTGCATGAATTGTGAATGAGCGGTCAGGGCTTAGCGTCCCTTTGGCCAAGCGAGTGCAGGGTTGTGCATTTCCTAGTAGGGCGACCTCACCTAGGTCACAACCTGAAGTGTGTGGAGAGTGGAAGGAATTTTGAAACCCGGTTAGGAGCGGAGTATCTGAAAAATGGGGTCTGAAGCAAGCCAATGTAGTCCTTTTGAATGCTTTTGATTTGGCCCAAATTACTTACAATCAGAGAGAGGAGGCCTCAAAGGAATAACCACCCCCAAGCTTTTCTGATGTCTACTCCTCAGTCAGCAGGCATCAAATCTTTCAGAAACATAGGGGCCCTAGCTGGGACAGGGCAACAAGGAGTATCTTTTGAGGCTGAGGACCTACTTAGAGAAGAGTTTCAGACTCAGATTCAACTTTGGGAGCGATGGAGGGGATCGCTCGAGAGATCCCTTAGGTTATTCAAGTTGGTATATTGCACTAGAATGCATACAAACCTTTCAGATCTCTGGACCTCAATGAAGGCAAGAGTTCAGCTAGGCAAAGCTGGAGGACTCTCTCCTGAGTTGTGGCTTTGGTTGCAAGGCAAGCCTCCTAGTTTCTCCAAAGCCCATCACTGAACTGGGAAGCACATGAGCCTCGCAGACATCCAACAGTTTTGATCCCTATAGTAGCTACAGCTTGACCAGGGAGGGCAACCTAAATCCCAGAACTTACCTAGGGAAGAGCTGGGTATCTCTGTGACCAGCGGCAGTTTGGAACACATCAGGGAAACCACCAGCAGCCCCCTAGCTTCTCTGATGACCAGAGAGGTGGTCTATGGCTAGGAATTACGAAATGCTTTCAGACCTATAGCAGTTACAGTTGAGACAGGGAGGGCAATTTAATTGGTGCCCTTAACCAGGCACCAGCTGGATGGCTCAGAGCTCAGGTGTGTCTCAGAGAACACTGTAACAGACCCCTAGCTTGAGGCTCAGGCAGAGGAGTCTCAAGAGAAGACCTACATGTCTGTGGCCACCACAGTTGACAAGTTAGTTGCCACAGAAAAGGATGAAGGAAGAGATGAAGAAACAAGCCGGACACCTGAAGCTGACACAGGGTGTGAGCAGCCAGTGGCAGGTGTCTGCTGGGAGAACTATTAGAAGTTAAAACAAACAAACAAACAAAAAAAAAAACTGCACAAAACAGAAGGAGGAAGAAGAGCTTTGTCCATTTAACTTGGATGAGTTTGTGACCATGGATGAAGTTCCAGAGGTTCACGTGATAATAGAGAAACCCCCCCACCCCCCTGGCTGAAGAAATATAAGACTGATCAATGCAAAATTATGGCCCTTAGGACTGAAATTAAAGGAACACAGGCAGGAAAATGTCTGTTCCCAGTGCCGTGGTGGCCCCCTTGGGAGGACAGGGACAGCCCCATGTCCCCAATGCTCCACCGTTGCCCCACTATGTGGCCCCAGGAGCCGAGGCAATAGGAAAGGGGGGGCTGCCAGACACCCCAGAAGTAGACAAGGCAGAGCCCAACGACCAGACCCTGGAGGAAATATACCCCAAAGTTAAAGAATTGAGAGAACAGATGGCCAAATACAGGACGACTACCCCTATGTATTGAGAAGCTGAAAAAGCTTATCACAATGCTCGAGCCAAAGCATTGGGGGAGTACATAAAGTGGTCCAGGTCCACCGCAGAGGCAGGAGAAGCAGAAGTCCTGACCCCCCCCCCCTTCGTGTAATTTGGGACAACCCGCTCCCTGCGCCTCCGTTCACCCTCCAATATGTCCCCTTCACCACCACCGATTTGATGAATTGGAAGACCCACACCCCTGCGTTTGCTGAGAAGCCCCAGGCAATTGTGGACTTGCTGTCCTCTATATTTGCAGCGCATGAGCCTACCTGGGCAGACTGTCAACAATTGTTGAACACTCTCTTTACCTCAGAGGAAAGGAGGAGAATTAATACACAGGCTTTAGAACACCTGAAAGACCAGCAGGTTCAGGAGGCAGATTGGCCTAATCGGTATCCCTTAACCAACCCACAGTGGGACCCAAATAATGTGGACAATCGCAATGCTCTAAGTACCTATAGCGAACTCCTTTTGCATGGAGTTCGCAGGGCAGCTAGGAAGCCCACTGACCTGTCTAGGGTGACTGCCGTCGTGCAGAGGTCTGATGAATCTCCGGGCGATTTCTTGGAACGCCTGATGGAGGCATACAGAATTTGGACCCCCTTTGACCCTGAACTCCCTGCACATGAGTTAATGGTAAATGCCTCCTTCATAGGACAATGTGCAAAGGACATTAGAACCAAAATCCAAAACAGCCTGGGTTCCAGGGCATGTCCAGATCTCAGATCATGGCCATCGCCCAGAAGGTGTTTGAACAAAGAGGAGAGGCTGAGAAGAGGGAGAAAAAGCAGTGGAGGAAAGAAAAGGCAGCAGTGTTAGGCACGGCAATGGCTCACGCCCAGAAAGCCCAGAGGGGCCTAGAGGATGCCCAGAAAGAGTACCAAGCCCAGAGGGGGCTGAGGCTGCTTTGGGAAGTTGTTTCTACGGTTCAACGCATCTGTGTGATGGACTGTGTGTTGGAAAAAGGCTGAGAAGGCAGCTGCAAGTTGTTTCTCAGGCAGCAGAGCACCCAAAAGTGGGGGTGCAGGCCAGGGAAGCCGTTCCAAGAGCTCTGAGAAGGCCAAGTCCAACAGCAGAGTTAAAGGCAACACTGAGGCTAAGGAGAAGCGAGGTAGCCGAGCTGGAGGCTCAAGTGAGGCTGGCAGGGGATCAGAGCCATAAGGACCTGAGTGCAGCTGAGTCCAGCCTCTCTAGCACCAGGGCAGCCCTGAAGGAGAGGGCACCGAAGAATTGCTCCCCCTGCTGTGGGAGGCGGGATACAAAGTTTCCCAACAGAAAGGTCAATTGTGCCAAAATAAAATGGAATACTTAGGTTTTAATGTGTCACACCAGCAAAGGGCACTGCGACCAGAGAAAAAAGAAGCTATTTGCTGCATGAAGGAACCCACCACCAGAAAACAGTTGCGAGGATTCCTAGGAGCAGCAGGTTTGTGCAGAATTTGTATGCCAGGCTTCAGTATTTTAGCAAAACCTCTAAACGAGAGTACCAGAGGAGGAGAAAGAAACCCCTTTGAGTGGGGGCCAGCCCAACAAGAAGCTTTTGAGACTATTAAGTGATGCCTCATGACTGCACCAGCCCCAGCCTCAGTTATTGGAGCACTGGTCCCAGAAGGGATCTTAAGCACTACTGACAAACCAGCCTATACAAAGCAGGAAAGGGACACTGCAGATGCTCAGGAGTTGACATTGTCCAAAGAAGGATGGTACCTTACCCCTGATGATAGGATATAGATCCCAGAGTCCCTTTCCCAGCAGATAATTCAGAGATACCATGAGTCCACCCACATGGGGCCAGATGCCACAACCAAGCAGCTGGAGAAGTATGTCTATATAGCCAAGCTTTATCAACTGGCAGCCCAGATTTCCAGGAAATGCCTGCTTTGCCAAAAGAATAATCCCAGAATACATTTACGGGTTGCCAACACCCTCAACCCAGCTACTCTACTGCCTTTGCCAGACACAGACAGCATGGAACACCATGATTGTCTCCAAGTGATGGATGAGGTCTATTCCAGCAGACCGGATCTGAAGGATGAGCCGCTGAAGAATCCAGACGTTGTATATTATCCAGATGGCAGCAGTTTCATTGTGGACGGCCTTCGTAAAGCAGGATATGCTGTAGTGACCAATGAGGAGGTTGTGGAAGCAGAACCCCTGTCCCCCGGCGCTTCTGCCCAAAAGGCTGAATTAATTGGACTGACTAGGGTCCTGCAATTGGCAACTGGATGCAAGGCTAACATCTATACAGATTCCAAATATGCCTTCTTAACCCTGCATGCGCATGGCGCCCTATGGAAAGAGCGGGACTTGATTGGAGCCCACGGGAAAGCCCTGAAATACGGTCCAGAAGTTGAGACATTACTGGAAGCTGTATGGGCCCCCGAAGAGATTGCTGTGATGCACTACAAAGGCCATGGGAGAGGCTGGGACATGGTCACTAAAGGCAACCAGAAGCTCGTGAAGCAGCTCTGAAACCTCCACCAGTGGTCACCGCAGCCCTCATCCCAGAACTCACTCCAGACAACGTAGAACCGCGTTACACCCTTGATGAACAGCAGTGGGCACGTCAAGAAGGAGCAACGCTCCAGGAAGGACCAGACAATCGTGGTTTTGTGCCCCAGCATCTGGCCAGCGTGATTGTGAAGAATTGCCACGAATCCACCCATTTGGGAGGCCCAGCTGCTAAAGCACACCTTGGGAGAATACTCTACATCCCCAACCTATCTCAACTAACTAACTGCTGCTATATCCAAAAGGTGTGTCGTGTGTGTTTGCTTCCTTTCCAGGTATTCCAGTCTCGCTGAGCCGGTTCACTAGTTCCAACCGGGTGACAGCGTCTGGCGACCCCCCTCATCCCCAACTGCGGTGAAAGTAGCCGAGGTGATCCCCTGGGTACATCACACGCGTCTGAAGAAGTCGGAGGGTGTCTGGACTTGCAAGAGAAATCCTGCTGACCCTCTGAAGCTGATCATCACCTTGTGTCTGACGCTACCGGGAATGCGCGTTGGGCCACGGGCAACGAGATCCTGCAGCTGATCATCACAAGGACTTTCATAAGGACTTTCTCTTTTCTCTATTATGTTCTATATTGATTTGTTCTGTGTCGTATTGCCCTGACCCCACCGAGCCATACCAAACTTACTGGCCTGCTGGCCTCTGCTACGACTGGTTCGTCTTGCCGGTGGTAAGAGATGGCGTGCTCATTGGCTATTGGAAACAGGGATTTGATGAGGTTGCCGTATTGAAACATCCCACTACCCCATTGTGGCTCCTCTTCCACACCACTGTCCAGCGCACATGGGTACTGCTCCTACGGGAACTTGCAGAGACGGTCGAAATCTATCGAGTTCTGGACCGCTCTTGCTGTTGTGGGGGGGGTAGCCAACTGTCAATCAGGAGGTAGAGCACTGTACCAACCCCATTTAATAGACCAGGTCCTAATCTTAATCCAGGTGTTGCATGGGACGGAACCTATCTTAATGCAAGTGTTGTAGGGGAGGGAGCCTGAACCAGGTGTGCATTGAAATTGCTGAACAAGTGCCAGTAAATTCTGCAGCCCCACCTGTGGTTGTCGTGGTGGCTCGAGCCTCCCAAAATCCCAGAATACTACCTAAACTGCTGGGCCTGGTAACTCCACACCTAATACCCTTGAATGTGGCAGGGTATTCTTGTGGCTGCATAAGAGTTGCCACCCAGTAGACAGACAGGGCACCTAGTTCCGGAAGAATTGGATGGGAGGGGCACCAGTGGGCAGCGTCCCCAACGTAGAAACTTGCTCTCCAGCAAATTTAGAGGCACCACTAGGACTTTTGGTATTGGGACCAGAACCCCTTGATATAGTCACCCCGTGTGTCAGGCCGTTGCAGGGGTGGATATATTCTTGTGGGTGCAACATCATTTACGTGGAAGAAGGGGCTCCTTTTGGGTATAGTATTTTCCCAGGAAACCACAGGGGTCTCCACCCACCGGGAATAGTTGGAAAGTTGATCCAAGTGGTAGGAACTTCCGAAATAAGGTGGAAAATGACCCCAGAGGCCCAAGCGTTTATAGAATATGAATATCAGTGGGCCCTTCAGCGGTAAAAGAATATTAGGAATGGCCCCCGAGTATTGGTGGAAGGAACTATGGAAATATTGGGGTTGGTGGGTAGGAGTGGTATGTACTGCTCTACTTCTTTGGATGCTCCTGTATTCTTGCTGGCATGAACAATATCATATCTGGTTGGAGAATTGGAGAACCTACCTGTGTATTGGCCAAAGCGGGAAAGAGTCCCCTGGCCTCCCATGCCAATTTTTCCCCGTCTAACCCCTACAATAGGTGGTTACAAATGGCTGAAATGGTAGCCCATTCGGCCAATAAGTCAGAATGTCTGGTATGCATCTTGGCCCCAACAGATGCCACGAGTGGACTACCACTTCTCCCACTGCCACTTAACCGTTCCACCATTCACAAACGAGCACTGGTCAATGTCTCAGCACGTACCCATATCCTGGCTCTCTATGACCTATAGGTCCATCAATCGAAAATGATGAACCGGAACCGGTCAGCATTTTCATGATGGAAAGGGGGGAATGAAGGAGTGAGGACCAGGGGTCCACCTTGGTCCACTTTGGAGAGGCAGGCTGGAGCCATTTTATAAGCTGAAAGCCATCTTAGAGAGCAAACTAAAAGCTAAAAAGACATTTCTCTCTCCCCTGCTTGCCCCTGCTTGCAAAAAATAATATTTTTTGCAACACAGCGAGTTTGCAAGAGGATGCGGTCAGGGGATTTGTCTGTTTGCCCAGGATGTCTAGCTCACCACAAAGTTCTAAAAGCAGACTTAGGCTTGAACCTGTTAAAACCACAAGACCCCTTTCCTGATAAACAGGGGGGCCAGAGCATTTCCTGGAAACAGCAATTAGGTCAGATAGTTTATAAGCTAGCAACGCCATCTAATGGAGAAAGCAGTTTGGAACCAAAAGGCCACCATCAATTTTCTAATTGGTTGAGCTTCAATGAATATGCATAAAGGGGAATGTTTAAGGGGTGGGTCAAGGGGCTGAACTGTTGCTTTGCCTTAGGGCATAAAAGTTGTCTGCATCTGACTGACGGGGGGCATTCTCTCATTTCTTCCTGAATGCACCCCTTTTTGTATTTTGTCTGACAAAATTCAAACTGAATAAAAGACTTTTTTAAAGAAATATTGCTGCCTGGATTTTTCCATTCTGGTCTGTATTCTGAAGTCCCCAACACTATTCTGGGATTAGTGTGCAGCAGGGCATACAAAAGGCAGCAGCACAATGAAAGCAGCACCCAAAAGCTTCTGGTTCAGCATGAAACTTGCAGTCTCAAGGACAAGGACAAAACTTCAGAGAACCATCAGCACCATAAATTCCTTAAGAATTTTAAGAAGTGCTATCAGTTTATTTTATGCCTTATATTTAACTGATACATAGGCCAGAAGCCAATTATTAGTCTTGATAGTAGCTGCCTGTGCAGTTGGTAGACTACTGTATAATAATCTGGGTATATGTACTTTCTAACAGTGATTATCAAATGTTCAAGTGTACAACAAAAAATGTGGCAATATGCTAGGCAGCCTATTTCTAATATTGACCTTACTTGTATTACCTTCTCAGTTAGACCATTTCATTAAAAACGACAACACAAAAGTAAATTGCATCTTCTAGCAGGTTTGCATAAATGATGGCCAGAACAAGAATGCTTCCTTTCAAATTTAATTCATTAATTAAGTGTTGTCTTCAGAGACTTGAATCAAACCAAATCATAATCCAAACCAAGTGTAGCTAAACTAGAGAGATCTGACAAAAACACGTCCCCACAGTGTTATGCCTGCAGGCACCTGCTATGTATCTTGTTTCTGCAGCATAAAGGAAAGCTAGAGAAATGTGAATTGCCCCATGAGAACACAATGTAGGACCATGTCAAATTCTGGAATAAAGTCAAGCTGCACTAAGCACATCACACTTCCTTCAATTGTTAAGCTCATGATCCAATCAAAAAATGAGATTAAGTTGTCTCGACATGGTTTGTAGATAAACCTGCCTCACCAAGAGTCATGCACCAGAATTCTTCCCACATGCATACAAGAACTACTGTTACGTGAATTGTGTTATACTATTTGTGGCTTGTACAAGTCCGCTGTTTTATTTGATTTGGTTTTTTTTGTTGTGTTGAGTTTCATGATGGGCGTAAAGCCGAATAAACATTTTGATGATGAACTACTGTTTAGTTAAATCCAACTTGAGGTTTCCTATCCTTGCTGATGCATAATCCAGTCAGTTTAATGCATACATTGTTCCATGAGCATCAACATTAATCCTGAAACTCTGTTATGTCCAGTTCTACCCAATTTCCTGTCCACTGCAGAAATAATGGTAGGGTAGATGTACAAAGTATCACCCAAACTCAGCAAAGGTAGGGATGTACACACAGCCTTGAAATGCACATTTAATACTGGTGCCCATACACAATGAGCTGGTGCACTGTGATAATGTATGTCTGCTTTAGAAACAAACGGATGTGCAAGCTGTTTAAAATAAAATTAAAAATATATTCAAAACAATCCTTGGGCTATCTCTGAATATACAAGAACATGAGAGGGTATCAGGCATTGGCAGAGCTCTGACAAGAGGCCAGGGGATTAACCCAGCAGAGGCTAGCAATTTATGGGGTTTGGTGTCCCCCATGATGCAGGAGCGAGGACAGGGGGAAGAACTTTAAAGCTGCATACTTGAAGTCCTCTCCTCCACTACCCGTGCCCCACTCTAAATCTGTCCAGGGTTTCCTCCGAATCCTGTGCAGCAGATTTGGGGAGGGTGTGTGCAGGAAATTCCATTGTGCAGCTAAAAGCTCTTGCACTGGCAGAACTGTTTAGCTGGATACTGCCAAATGTCACTAATCCTTTTAGGGAAGTCTGAACCAAAGTAGCAATTAAGTAGTTTAAGCCTCTTGCTATGTTATAGCTTCTTTAAGTCAATTAAATGGAACACTCACACTGTCCTTTGTCTTCTGTGCTCAAGACTTTTTCTGCAGTGTTGACCATGCATTCTGCCTTACAGGATGGTGTTGGCAGAATACCATCATATTTATCCACGGTGTATTTTTTTCCTATAGCTTCTCTACTTTTTAAGGTCACAAAAATCCCCTGAAGCAACAGATTAAGCAAAGTCTATAAATTGCTCATGTATCACTACAGTCTTACAGAAATAACCCAACCATCTTCTGGAGATGCCAAAGCAATTAATGTGGAAGACTGACAAGGATAAATTTGAAAATATTATTGTCACCAAACTCATATGTATTGTCATGAAGCACATCAAACTTGTAATAAATATCAGGCTCAAGGGATACTTGATTTTTACACTCATTTTTGTATAGTTTCTATCCCCAGTAGCACATCATTATACGCTTTTACAGGACAAATTGAACCAGCTCACACACAGCATTAAGCCAATCCACAGCTTAGCATGAGTGCACAATTTCTTAGAGAGGAAATGGAAGCAGCTACACTTCTTCTCCAGTACTGTTGTGGTCTTGCTGCCTGAAGCTAAGCCATGAGCTATAACCAATGTTTGTTTCAGACAATAGAACATTTCCAGTTCTATTCACCTGCAGTCTAGGTATAGAGCTGTACGATCCTGCACTGGCAAACATACTGAGATCCAGCACCGAGGGCATTCTGGCGGTTCCCTCATTGCAAGAAGTGAGGTTACAGGGAACCAGACAGAGGGCTTTCTCAGTAGTGGCGCCCACTATGTGGAATGCCCTCCCATCAGATGTCAAGGAAATAAGCAGCTATCTTATTTTTAAAAGACATCTGAAGGCAGCCCTGTTTAGGGAAGTTTTTAATATTTAATGCTGGATTGTTTTCAACACTTGATTGGGAGCTGCCTAGTGTGGCTGGGGAAACTCAGCCAAATGGGTGGTGTATAAATAATAAATTATTATTATAATAAATTATTGTACATATTTGCCAGGTAAATAAAGTGGAGAGCATTAAAAAAAAAAAAATAGCCATAGGACCGATTCAGTCATTATTTAGCTTGATAACAGCCTATATGTCAAAGAGTTAAGGCTGAATCTTTGGAAGCACATATCACATGGTCTGGTTATCTCAAATTACTTATTTTAATTATTTTGGCTTCCATATGCCATATTTTACTATTAAATCTGATCTGAGACAGTAGCACAAAGCAACTAATGAGCTTAATGATGATGAACCTCCAGGCTGTATACATGCATCTCTGCCCACAGAAGTCACATCTGATCTGGAATCACAGGCATCTCATTTGTATGTCTTTTGAGAAATGAAGGAGTTGCTGAAACCGGAAAAATCTCTGGCTCCATGCAACTTGACATATATTCTGGCAACTGTAAAGTATTCCAAGGCTAGCCCATGACCCACAATGTGCAGAGTGTGATTGTGCTGTGTTACCAATGTAAGCCATATAAATTTATGCTGGCTTTGAATTTATTATACACATACAATAATGAAAAGCTCATGGTTTTGAATGAAAACCATTTATTTTAACCTGTGAATATTTTCTGATGTGACACTGGCATTATGCAGAGATTGTGGGTATAATTCTGAGGGTGACTCAAGAATTAGACACTTAGACAAGTCTAAAGGATTTCCATGCCCCTGAGGAAACCAATACTAGACAGTATGATTACAAAAGAATTTTGGATTTGAAAGACTAGGAGAACATTTTATTTTTTGCTCATCTTTGTGACTAAGGTACTTACTTGTCTGGCAAAATAATCTTTTTTAAAAAAATGACAACAAGAAGAATGTGTCAGTGTGTGAAGATGAGCTATGTTAGATGGAACATGAAGAAATGCTACAGCAACACATGTTCAGTATATGATTCTCCTGCAATTCACAACTACACCCATTTCCTATTATGGAAAACTCTCTGTATTACTGGCAAAAGGAACTCGAAAGATATTACATGAGAGTCTGGAACCAAGATGTGACACAATTATATTGGCAAATAAAAGGTTTAAGCTTTGTTTTGTTTTGTTGTTTGAGAACCTGGAGGACTTGAAGATTGTCTGTTTTCATAAGGTCAAACTTTTATTATTTCTTTTTAACCTTTACAAAGTTGTGTTCAAAACATTCAATAGCTCCAGAAAATAATAAATGCTTATTTCTTTTTCTTATAAATTTCAAATAACTTTAAATTATGTAAGTTTTTTATTATTAAATTATTATTATTATTTAGGGAAACTTTTAATGTTTGATGCATTACTGTATTTTAATATTTTGTTGGAAGCCGCCCAGAGTGGCTGGGGAAGCCCAGCCAGATGGGCGGGGTATAAATAATTATTATTATTATTACTATTATTATTATTATTATTATTATTATTATTATTATCATTCAACAGGAACAGAAAGCCGATTCACTGCTCTCCTGACATTTCTTCTTTGGTTTAGTCTCATAGCAGAAACTGAACTTATGCAGCATATAACAGGCGAGCACTTATATAAGTAAAAAATCAACACACCTTCTCCTTCTTGAAGCTGAACTGTACATAGCACTGGTTGACTGGCCCTTGTGTCACTCACTGCCAGAGCCAAGCAGATTCAGACACCTGAGTGATTAAGGCTACAGTGTCTGCAGGTGCCATTGAGAAATCAGACAAGAATAGCTAGGCCGAGGACAGACACAAGTCTGAGAGAAAACAAGATGAAGGATGGGAAACCTTTGGCACTCTAGAAGCTTATTTCATTTATATAGATATTTATAAACCACTATATCATAAAAAATAACAAAGTGGTTTACAATAGCAAAACCACATAAAAATTGAAAATTAGAGACCATCAACTAACTGTTACAGAAATATGTTTTCTTAATAGCCTGCATAGGTTTGACAGCATAGAAAAATTAGGAGGGTGGTCAGAAGCAGACCTAGGGCTACATTCAAGTATCAAATCCTGTCAATACAAGGATTTCCAATTGCAGAACAGGGCCTTCTCTCTCTGTTTTACCTATAAGATGCCATCCTCTGCTCCAGAGGATTGGGGAAAACTCTAGAATAGATTTAGGGGGACACACAGGGAGAATACAGTGCTATTCCACAAGCAGAAATCCTTGTGCTGACTGAACAAGAGACTTAGCACTACGCTGGACTCCACCACTAGCTCCACAGCATTTAAAAAACCTGCACCCATTGCTTTCCGCATGTATGCAACCTAATTGGCAGCCAGGTCAGGCTCTGTCAGGGAGAACACGCTGCTTCACGCTGGTTATTTCCCGTTCGAAGTTTAGCACCCAAGATGTTTTCCACCTACTAGTATATACTAGCACTAGTATATTTTCTCCTGGGAGTGCACAGCAATTTGAGAACAAACTTCAATAGAGGAGAAAGAGTTAAGGAGATATTTCTCTGCTCTGTGCTATTCTCAAATCTCACTGCTTTACCCTGACACACTTTATTAAACATACCGTACATACAGAGACACACCAGGTACACACATCTTGCTGTGTAACATCTAACTTGGTCCTCAGATACGTAACTAAAGTTTCTATGCTGGGTTTATTAGGTATTTAGAATGCATTCTGCCTGATGAAGATTTCAATACAAACTGAAGCTTACGTAATTATCAACCTATTGGTTAGTCTCTCCCGTGTGTGTGTGTGTGTGTGTGTTAAAAAAACACACCCACTCTCTTTATTCTGTGGATCTACGAAATAGTTGCCAATTGACAAGATTGCCAGAGTAATGATATGATAGGCTTGAGCCAATACTAAATGCTCACTTTCAAACACAGAATGGAGAAGGAAAGAGAGAATTAGAAACCAAGCAAGTAAATTATTATGTTTTTGCCCACGGCAGACACATATTACTCATTTCCCAGGACCTCTTTAAAGAAGCTTTCAAAACATGTAAAGAATTTAAGCAGACTAGTGAAGGCCTATTACTCAGTTGCTTATCTCCATGCTAAAACTGAAGTTGCTAATATTGCATTTTATATGCCTATGGGTAGTATTCTTGAAATGCATGTCCTATTGTATCCCTTCCTGAAAGCAAAACAAAGATGACAAAAATGTATTAGAAATTAGCCACTTATTTCAGCACCTACAAGGTGCTCCAAGGGAGCAAAAAAGTCTTTTTATGTATGCGACAACAGCTGCCCAGATGTTGTCAGCCCAGTGATGGAAAGAAGATAAAGTACCTACCAGAGAAGAATGGCAAATTAAATTGTTAGACTACGCCGAAATGGCAAAACTGACTGGAAAGCTCAGAAACCAGGAAGACCAAAACATTAATAAGGAATGGGAAAAATTTATAGCTTATCTAGAAAACCACTATAAGCAGCTGGAAACACTAGCAGGACTGCAGTAACACTTGTAATGTAAAGAGAACTATGAATATACTGGAGTTATAAAAATACTTGGATTATTGAAAAAATATGCAGTAGAAAATGGGTAACAACAGAACCCATGGAGGGGAAGGTGGGAAGTCCAGAGATTCGGGGGAATCTTTTAACTGTGGATTTGTTCTGGTATGATTATAATTTTAAGTTTGTAAAACCAAATAAAAATTATTTTGAAAATGGGAGGGGGGGAGAGAAATTAGCCACTTATTTAATTGGACTTCTGATTTCTTACATGTATTTTCTACAGAAGCATTATTTACACTTTGAACAGGCAGAATAATAGGTTACTTTGTACAAAGTTTAAGATATTTATATACATATCTGAACTCTTAAAAAAATACAACAATAAGGAATCACATATACAATAATACAAAATGCATACTTTAAAAAAATGAAACACTTTGACTTTTAGGAGAACCCTAAATACTTTTTTTAGTCTGGTCAGCTTTTGAATGAGATTGCTTCTGTTTTATTTTGCTGACAATGTAGCTGCTGGTAGCATTATATTTTTAAACATGTGGAGTTTTGCATTTTGATTTTATGCTTACAGTATTTTGTGTTTTAATAAGATGTGAGCTGCCTTGGAAGTGGCTACCTTCCTATATATATTTGGAATTTCCCATCTGAAAATGTAGCCAGTAACAAAACTGGCTTGTTCAATGTCCTCCTAGCTTCCTGCGCCACAAATACTTGAAGAAGCAATGTACCTGCTTATGTAGATGAGACCAGGTTCTATGGAATCCTAAAAGGCACCTATGTAAGCATTAAGATTATCACTTCCATCCAAGTAATATACTCCAGGATGATGTACATGCAAAATAAATAAAACAAGTAATCATACAGGACACCACTTTCTCATTAACCAAAAGTTCACATCCTTATTTTCCATTACAAACCAATGGAAGGTTCTTCAGCTACCATCCCTTAACTCTTAAAACTGTAAATGTTCACCAATGGCAATCAACGTTTACTCTACTAAAGTTGCTTTGGCCTGAAATTCTGATTCCTGGATTTATGACTAGTGGCTGTGTTCACTATCGGAGATTATTACAGAGGGGGTAGAAATTAGATTTGAATTGCATTTAAAGGCAAACCTACCTATTCCAAACTTTCTGAAGCAATGTGGGAATGAAAGCACAATCATCCTTCAAATTCACCCTTCTCCAAATATTACAGTATTGTTTTGCGGCCATGTAATGTGCACAAAAATACCTTACATGGGTAATATGTGCATAAAACTGATCTAGTAGTAAAATAACAAGCAAAAATATACATTACACTAAGGGAATGCTTTTTTTAATGCAAGCATATTTGTGTATAATTAGGAGAAATTTGGTGATAAATGTTTATGTGGAGTTTAAAAGAAAATGAAAACTGATGTGGAAATGTGGAGAACTGAACTATAGATGGGGGGGGGGGAGATGAGAAACTGAGAGAAACTGAAACAGATACATCTGCTCGTCCTTAGTGTGTGCTTTGGAAGCAAATACCAGGATGAAAGCTGGGAAGGCAAGTCTTGGCAGGATGTGCTCTGTGATGGCGTCTGTCCAGGGCAGAGTTCATACTAGGTCCAGGAAAATTAGTGTCAACAAACAAGGTCATGCTAAGAACAATGGCAGCCAGCCAGGCTATTAGAAAGCATGCAAAAGCAGTGGGGCACAACCCCAAAGCTAGTAGGCAAGGAAAGCACAATGAAATAAAGAATGCCCCAAGTCACTTTGAGCATTAAAGCATAGTACCATCTTTTATCATACCGTTCTCTGACAGATGGTAAGATAAACCATTATTTCTCCCTCCCTCCCTTCCCTGTTCTCTCCCTTTTCAAAGTAGTGTGTTGTTTTCAAGACTTTCTTTCTGATGAATGTTTTATCCTTTCCAGCTAAGAAGACTTCCTACCCTCCCCCCACAGCCTTATCTATGAATATCAGAAGAAACACACAACTTATTTTCTTGGAACTAAGCTCACATCCATGGAAGTAACCTACAGAATTATTTAGCAGGAAGGGGCTACACCTAAAAGAAAACAAAAATCCTTAAGGAAAGAAACTCCCTTAGAAAACGCCACTCATCTCTAGCTATTATGCAGCAGATGATCTGAGCAATGGCAGTAATCACAGAAGTGCATTGCTGGCAAAAATAAATAAACCCATGGACAACTGTGTACACACTCACATTTCATACATTTAAAAGACTGTATGCACCTTGTTCTTCCTTCTAGCGACAATTCTTTAAGGATAACTACTGCTCTGGAAAGCACATCAACTTTCAGTGGAGTTTTTCATGAGTGTTTGAGGTTCCACTGAGAAGGGAAAGGAAGGCTGAAAATGCACATTAAAATGGGCTATTATTTTCTAGATTCTATAGGGATATACTGACTGTGCATAGATGTGGTATGCCATACCGTCTAATTAAGCTTATGTGGTAAGATCTCAGGCAATCATAAAACAATGTAATATATTTTACTGCTTGCTTTTGGTCCATATAATTCATTGTTTAGACCTGACACCACTGTACCATCCACATGATCATGTACACAATGCAGATGTTCACCATACTGTCTGGTGGGCAACACAGTGTGCTTTCAATCCTAGTCTAGGAAGCACCATAATGATGGAAATATGCAGCAAAGTGTCTTCATACCCAAGCCAAATATATACTGCCCCAGCCTGTCAGGTCAAAGTACACAAAAGTAGCCTACTGCTTTAGCATGAGATCTACCATTAGTTTTGATACTGAGAACTGACTTGATAGACTTGCTTTCCATTGCTTACTCCTGTAATTCTGCCTGATAAAAACCTTTGCTGAGAAAAAAGAATGGCATTCTATTGTTGTTGTTGTTTAGTTGTTTAGTCATGTCTGACTCTTCATGACCCCATGGACCAGAGCGCGCCAGGCACTCCTGTCTTCCACTGCCTCCCACAGTTTGGTCAAACTCATGTTAGAAGCTTCAAGAACACTGTCCAACCATCTTGTCCTCTGTCGTCCTCTTCTCCTTGTGCCCTCAAACTTTCCCAGCATCAGGGTCTTTTCCAGGGAGTCTTCTCTTCTCATCCTCAGCTTCAGGATCTGTCCTTCCAGTGAGCACTCAGGGCTTATTTCCTTAAGAATGGACAGGTTTGATCTTCTTGCAGTCCATGGGACTCTTAAGAGTCTCCTCCAGCACCATAATTCAAAAGCATCCATTCTTCAGTGATCAGCCTTCTTTATGGTCCAGCTCTCACTTCCATACATCACTACTGGGAAAATCTTAGCTTTAACTATACGGACCTTTGTCAGCAAGATGGTGTCTCTGCTTTTTTAAGATGCTGTCTAGGTTTGTCATCACTTTTCAGACTAATCTTCTTAAACATTAAAGCAGCATAAATGCAAACTATCACATTATCGCTAATAATCTGAGAATTAATTCTTTACTGTTAAGCTGACAGTATGTCACTAGCATCACTAAACCAAACTCTGAGAGAATAAAAATTACAACGGGAAGGATCTGAAGATGTTTGCACCTGAAGCTGACACAGGCTGTCATCCTATGTAATGTGTTACCAAATTCATAGTGTTTGTGTTCACACCTGTTGGAAGTGACAGGCATAACCTTGTTTAATATTTAGCGTGACCAGCAGAAAGCAGAAACACACAGTGAAACTGGAATTACAGCACATATTATCTGTCAGACTCCCTCTAACCCAAATGTGATTGATTTCCTACATTTTGCTTGTGTATTATTAAAAACTCAAGCTGCAATCCTACACAGATTTACTCAGAAGTAAACCCTACAGTAGGGACGCAGGTGGCGCTGTGGGTTAAAGCCTCAGCGCCTAGGACTTGCCGATCGAAAGGTCGGCGGTTCGAATCCCTGTGGCGGGGTGCACTCCCGCTGCTCGGTCCCAGCGCCTGCCAACCTAGCAGTTCGAAAGCACCTCCGGGTGCAAGTAGATAAATAGGGACCGCTTACCAGCGGGAAGGTAAACGGCGTTTCCGTGTGCGGCTCTGGCTCGCCAGATGCAGCTTTGTCACGCTGGCCACGTGACCTGGAAGTGTCTCCGGACAGCGCTGGCCCCTGGCCTCTTAAATGAGATGGGCGCACAACCCCAGAGTCTGTCAAGACTGGCCCGTACGGGCAGGGGTACCTTTACCTTTACCTTTACCTTTAAACCCTACAGTACACAGTGGTACTTACTTTTGAGCAAATATGCACAGAATTGCACTGCAAGGCTTAGGAGTAAACACCACAGTACATACTTCTAAGTAAACATGCATAGGATATTCACCCACAATGATATGCTTATCATTAAGGCCATCTTCACTGAAATGCTTGGCCTTTTCTAGTTTAAAACTGAAAAGAAAAGTTTAAAGCACCAGTACAAAAAGCTTCAATAACTGTTTGCAGAGGGACTGTTAATGTAGTAATGTCTTTTATTGCCTTCCATGCCCTAACATAGTAATTGAAATAATAAAAAAGCCAAAGTCAATGCTCTAACATCTGATCGTTTGCATGGATCTTATGCAGAGCGTGTTTGCTCAACAAGCACTTGGTACAATAAGGCCGTGCAGAAAATGAATGATGTAATCCATTTATACCCTGCATACAACTTCATGTTCTTGCTGGAATAACACTATAAATCATTCAGATGTTTTTGAGTCTTCTTTGGCATTTCGGCACATACCACTAGACAGCAGGGTTGAAATAACATACAAAACAAAACAAAACTCAAGAAAGGGAGTAGTTGAACTCCTCGTAGAGCTAAAAGAGAATCATTTAGAGAAGGGCCTGTGGAGACCCTGTCTGAAACCCTGAGGAGTCACTGCCTTTCAGTACGGAGATAGATGGTCCAGTGGTTTGATTCAATGTTAGGCTGCTTCTTATGTCATGAAACAGGAAAATGTTGTCTTGACCTATGTGGAGCACTTAGTATATTTTAAACCTATCAGAAAGCACTATACTGGAAAAGATTATTTAGTAGACCTGGCCAACGTGATTCTGTATGAAAGCAACCACCAACAGTGACAATATGGGATAATGAACGGAATGGTAATAGTGGTGGTGTAGAATGTCAAGAATAATGGAAAGCACACCATGTAAAACCTACATGCAAACAACAGCATAAACTGAAGCCACATGGTTTTCTTAAAAAAAACCATTTTATTGAGTAGTCAGGCACTTAAAAGTGTGGCTATAGTCACGGTGCCATTTTTAATATGAGGTTTACGCATACGTTAAAAATAAGGATTTCAGATGATAAAAAAATTTAGGAATAAATATTGCTGAGTTGGTAACAGAAATGAGATACTGCTGAGTTGGAATGTCAATCAAAGTGGAAAAAAAGAAAAAAGAAAACCACCCCTGGCTTCAAAAGTCACATGCATTCAGGAAGACCTGTGCACTCAAACTGACAGCTTATATGATACGCTAACATTTTCTCAGCATATGAAGAGACAGCTTTATACTGTCACTAAACAAAAAAGGGCAATTGACAGATTTTCATATGCTTTTGTGCTTTGTTGTTATACAGATGGGTTGAATATACTTTGATGATGAGGGGGACGGAGAAGAAGGTGCCCTAGGCCTTACATTTTTAACCAAATGAATTTCAAGCAGTGCATGCACAAGAACAAATAGTTCTTCCTAGAAACAGAAACTTGCAAGTGCTGGTGGGTTCCCTTTTTTTCCTTTTCCTATTATTGTCAGGTGAAAGCCAGAAGTGCAAGGCACAGTGTCACCTCATTTATATTTATTTTATTCAAATACTTATAAGCTGCCTTTCAATAATAATAACAAAAAAACCAAATCAACTCCCAAAATATTATGAACTGTTGAATGTCACAGTATCATAAAAGCCCAGGAAAAAAAAATTAAAAGTAAGCCCATTGCATGATTAAGAAACACCAGTTGATAAATCAGCTAAATCTGCCTATTTTTTCATAGAACGAAAACATGTCTATGTCACAGCAGGAGTATCTTAGAAGAAACATTCCATCCAGCGTGAACTTGAAGGGGAAATGCTGTTTCTAAGATGGGACTTTTTATCTGTTGTTTTATAAGCACTTGTATTCAAAGTAGCCTTTTAAGTATTAAAATTATTCCTCTAACTCATTAAAGCTTGTAGTTAAGAACAGCAATCAGTTGTGATAAAAGAACAGGCTACCCCAAAGGTTCTTTGAAGAAGGGCTGGAGGGGCCTGATGCCTAAAGACCACCAAGAACACCCTGCAGCTTGTTTCTATCAGAGAGAAAGCCTTTCCCCATGCTTCCAATAGACGGAAATGGGTTTCTGAGGAGGATTTTAACATGTATAACTTCAGACCTTTTAAGGTTTAAAAATGGTCAAACTAAATGGAAAACAGTGAAGTAACTGCAGATTTGACATTGAATGTGTCCCGCGCAGGCTGCACTGGTTAATACTGAAGTCACTACAACTAAACTAGCTGAAATTTCCAGACAGTAGAACTTCTCCACATACAACACAAATTAATTGGCTGTGTAAATAGCTTTGTGAAGGCTTACATGACCTGGAATTTCTGTGGTTCTTGTGAAATAATCTCCCTCCTGAACTGAGGCAAGCACCCACATTAATGCATTTTTCTGCACTCGCAGGAATCACATTTATTCTTGGAGGCCTTTTGCCGGCCATTAATAGCAGCTGGATCCTTTTTAACTACTTGCTATTGACGTAGCAGCTGCTGTTTTATTCTGAATTTTGGGATCTCATACTGTTATTATGCGCAAAAGGCAGCATATATGTGATGTGATAAATGGCAAAACAAATAACAATATTTTAAACAAATAAAGAGCAGCCTCACAAAGAACTCATGGCAGTAGACTGAGTGGGATGTAGGTAGGGCATGAATCACCATTGCTATGTTATTCCTCTTTGTAAAGATGCACATGGTATCAGGGCCAGTCCAAGCAAAGAGCAATATGCTCTTCCTACACACACATACAGAAGGTAACTAGGCTGGTGGCTGAATATTGTTTCAAGCCCTAGCAACAGGATAGCACACCTGAGGGCAACAGGTTCAAGTAAGAGAATGCAGAGAAAGCTGTGTGGCACACGTATGTACACACACACACACACACAGAGAGAGAGAGAGAGAGAGAGAGAGAGAGAGAGAGTACACACACACTTCTTTCTCCATGCAACTGCTGCCTGGGGCAGTTATGTCACTTAAACTAATGGCAACTTATTCCTGGCTGGTGAACTAATTTGAAGCTGGACCTTTCACCTTTACATGTAAGAATGTACATAGGACACATAACATGCACAGTTTAGGTTTGCTTCTCCAGGTATTTTTCATCTACATTAAAGATTGGATTTATTAATCAAGAAAATGAGTAAGTTCAGGACCATTCTTTTACCATTTCCGTACTCCATATGGCCATTTATGTTGCAAGTGGGCATCTAATTAGTTTGTGTAAATCCCATTCTTGCAGATTTAAATTAGGTTCAGGAAGAGTTCTGTTAAGGATTGCGGACTTACAGCCTGGGTCCTGATGGCAGCTTCTTGGAGCCAATTCTTACTTTCATATTTGAACTTACGTTTGAGTAGACAAGTACAGGATTCAAGGTTGTATCCAATGTTAGTCCAACTTGGAGTAGACTCATTGAAATTAATGGATATGGCACAGGTTCATTTGTTTCATTTGGGTCTCTGAGGATAATTTAGTTTAATACAACTTCAAACTTTTACTGTTTTCATATGTGCACGACCATTTAAAAAAATGAGCCAAAAATTAATAGCATACCTGGAAAACTGCTGCTGCAGTCCTCTCATTTGAACCCTGTTGCGCTCAGATTCCAGTGTCACTTCTCGTAATTTTTTTTCACTTTCAAGTCTCAAATGTCGCTCTTCCTCCAACTCATGTATCAGCTTCTCGTGCTTAAAAAAAACCAGGAGAACAAAACTGTTCAAGAGTGCTTTCAAATTTCAACAGTACTTTCACAATGCAAAAAAAGGTTATGCCCCACCCCCATTTCTACATTCCAGTCCACCAGGTTTTGGTAATGCCTATTAAGTCATATTTGCCACCCTATATTAAAAGCTCACGTTCTTCTTGTTTGTTCCCACCCTGAGCTGCTTCCTTCCTGTAGTTTCTTGCCCTTTAGCAGGTTTCTGGAGCACCACCTCAGTTTCCTGTGGATCAATTAATCCCTGGTACAAGATATTCCCCTGGAGGGCTTTAAAAGATTAGACAAAATCGTGGGGAATACAGTTATCAAAAGCTACTATCCATGATGCCTATGTTCTACCTTCTCTGTCAATGGCAATGTGCCTCTGAATACTAATTGCATTCAAGCCCCACTTGCCAGCTCCCCATATGCGTCTTGTCGCTCACTGTGGGAATAGGATTCTGGACTATGTGGGCTTTCATCCTGATCCAGCAGAACTCTTCTTACATACATAATGTAGTGGCATCAGTGAGTCCTACACATAGCTTGTCAAAAGTTCAGCTACAAAATTATAATGAAAAAGTTAGAAATTCAGGGGAATGCTGGGGGGGGGGGGATCACACCAGGCATTCTATTTATGTGTGCATGCTTATTCAAAAACAATTGTAAACACAATGTTGTGCAATTTGTAGCCTACCAAAGGATTTGATGTATGCCTGATGGTGCTGACCTAAATTTTATTACATGCTTAGAAAAATGTATCACCAAATTACAGACATGGTTTCATTAGAGACTAATAAAGCTTTCTTGGTGTTAAGCCATTATTAGTGTAAGTCTTACAGGTCTACATCTTATTATATGATAAATTTAAAATTGTAGAAAGCAAGAAACCAAAAATACATGCATCACAAGTCAGAAAACTGATCTTAAAAGACATATCATGAAGATAAATAAACAGATGACACACCAGGAGTATATAAGGGATTAAATGAAATATCTAAGTTATTTTACTTCTGGTAAAATATGGGGAATTACACAGATAGCAGAGAACTTCTGTGTAGCTAGCAACACATAAAAGCTTGGAAGTGAGGGTTTTTAAATGGGAAAACACAGTTCCATAAAAGAATTGTAGTGTTCTAATTAAATTGGCCAATTAATATTTATTCTTACTACCCCATAACACAATCCTGCAAGATACTGAGAATGTTACTTACAGAGAGCTTTGAGTAAGTATAAAAATGTTTAGCATCTCCCACTGCCATAATCTTGCAAAACCACAAGCCCCCCCCCCCCCGCCGCAAATACTGAAGTTCATCAACTGTAGCTAGGATGGGGCTACACATTATTAAAGGGGCAGACATGCATTTCATAAATCCATAACTGCTGGTTATGGAGTCTGGATTATGGTCTGAAGGGATGTGAAGCTACCAGCTTCCTGAAAATAAACAAGTCTAGGTCTGGTCGGTGCCTAGATCGGTGACTGCCTGAAAACACGTATACCACCTTGGAAGAATCTAAACCATGATGGAAGAAAGGTGGGATATAAATCCAAAAAAATAAATATATGGAACATGTAGGGGGCTTTTACAGGACAGAATTTGTCACTGGAAGAAGAGACTTTGAAACCTTTCCCTGCCCACCAATAAATTATACATAATTCCAATAAATTCCTGGTGCTTTTGATACATAGCTTTTATTTTTATCCTGCAACAGGTAATAATAATAATAATAATAATAATAATAATAATAATAATAATTTATTACTTATACCCCACCCATCTGGCTGGGTCTTCCCAGCCGCTCTGGGCGGCTTCCAACAAAATATTAAAATACACTAGTCTATTAAACATTAAAAGCTTCCCTAAACAGGGTTGCCTTCAGATGTCTTCTAAAAGTCTGGTAGTTGTTTTTCTCTTTGACATCTGGTGGGAGGGCGTTCCACGGGGTGGGTGCCACTACCAAGAAGGCCTTCTGCCTGGTTCCCTGTAATTTGGCTTCTCGCAGCAAGGGAGCTGCCAGAAGGCCCTCGGTGCTGGACCTCAGTGTCCGGGCAGAACAATGAGGGTAGAGACGCTCCTTCAGGTACGGTATACTCGACCAAGGCCTGTATAACTTGCAGGCACTGTGTCTCCAGCTTTGTTTGCTGTCTCCTTCCTCTCTCCTAACCGATAATAAATGAGATAAGCCCTCACACAAACCAGCAAACTCTTTCATCTTCACCAGTATTCTTTCTAGAGCTCAGCTAATTATGCAGAGCCCTGCTAATAATCCAGGAGGAAACCCCTAAGGCTAGACAGTCAAAGATCCAGCAGCAAAGTAAACAAAGAACTGGAAAGCTCTTCTTTATTTCCTCACCCCCACCAGTGAAAAAATGAGGGGGAAGAGTTTTTATTTTAATTTTCTGGTGTTCATGTTGTTGGTTCCCCCTAAATAGCTTTCCTCCATATTAAAAATGAAGGTTTTTAAAACTTATTTAAAAGAGACTATATTTTTTGCTTGCTTGCTTGCCCTCCTTCCCTTTGATAAAAAGGGAGAGATTGGTGTGATGAGGGCTTGGGGGGGGCACTTCTGAGGGGGTGAATGGAGTGGAGAAGATTTAGCCTTATGCTGAAACTGGAGGTTGGGTACTATGTGAGAATAATGGGGACGGTGTTTCTAGGTAAGCTGTGCAAGCAAATGCGTGTCTACTCACAAGCAAGCCCTACTGAATTCAATGAGGCTTACTCCCAGGAAAGTAGAAGTTTAGTTGAACTCAGTGGGGTTTATGCATACATAGATTGCACTTTGACCTCTGAGTGGGGAAGCAGATGCAACTTGACTAGTAAATCACTTATCAATGACACTTAAATTAGTTGAAAATATATTATATGGAAGTTTATTTAATATTTTTATTAAATCTACTACTTGCTTACATGTTAAGGCCCTCCACCATCACAGGCAGCCTCGTCAAGGCCCTTGGCTGCTGTGGGGAAGTGCGGCACACTCTCTGCCGCTGCAAGGAGGTACGATGGGACCCTCTGCCGCCGCAGGGAGGCCCAGCAAGGCCCTCCACTGACATAGATTAGATAGATAGATAGATGATAGATAGATAGATAGATAGATAGATAGATAGATGTATATATGTATATGTGTGTGTGTGTGTGTATCTCATATCATGATATTTAGCTTGTGATCTATTGTGATGTTGAAAACCAGATACAGTGGTACCTCGGGTTAAGAACTTAATTCATTCTGGAGGTCCGTTCTTAACCTGAAATTGTTCTTAACCTGAAGCACCACTTTAGCTAATGGGGGCCTCCCGCTGCCGCTGCCGTGACTGAGCGATTTCTGTTCTCATCCTGAAGCAAAGTTCTTAACCTGAGGTACTATTTCTGAGTTAGCGGAGTCTGTAACCTGAAACGTCTGTAACCTGAAGCTACTGTAACCTGAGGTACCACTGTATTGCCCAGCCCTACTAGATGGGAACTATTTCGCCTCTCTTAGATGGGTACAGAGAGCAATAAGCAACTCCGGACTCCTTCCAAATATGACTAAGCCCAGTGCCACCTAGTGACCAAATTATTTAATGACACTATACCACGCACGCAATGCCACACCAGTGTCTTTCACAGTAATATATATTTGGGGTTGTACCTTTTAGTATACAATTTAAATTACTCAGAGCACAGACAGCCCTTTGTCTGCTCCTCATCGACTGCTGCTAAACTAAATGTTTCTCATCCTGCAATCAATACTTCTTTACGAAAATAAACTTAGGCATTGACAAACAACTCTGCAGCATATTGCAGCTTTCTTGACTGTAGGCTTCAACAGCATGAACAACTATCACCCCGAAGTCTGAGGAGGGCGGGAGAGTGAGGGGGAGAGAGAGAAATGCGCATTGGGTTTTCTGCTCATTTCAGTATTTACAAACTGCTTACAGTAGAACCATTCTATTACATTAGACAAGTAGCAATTCTTCAATTCCCTTAGATTAGTTAGTTAGTATGCCTTGGTTTCTCATTACCATTCCAAAATGGGCTGCTAAAGCTGACAGCTATCTTTTGCAGGTTTTTTCCCTCCAGTTGCGCTTGTTATAGATTAAATTTAAGTAGCGTGAAGTAACACAAAATAGACTGTAATAACTTTGTGGCGATGGACTGAGAAAGGCCTTTCTTTTTAAACATTCTATAGTTGCTGTATGCACTTTAAGGAGAGGGGGAGGGGAATGAAAAGATAAGAGAATTATCTGCAGGATAGGATCTAAAAACTGTCCACTTTAGCTATTTTAAATACTCTCTCTCTCTCTCTTCTTCAGTTGACCTATTTAAATGTTCAAGACAAATGCATGTGGGTTTAATATGTCCATTTCAGAATTCCCTGTATTGAGTGGAAAGTCTGAACGGGGATTCTAAGCAGGTTTAGGTGAATACACTTTTAATTCCTCTTTAAACCTTTGTGCTGAATGCAGAGAGGTCTGAAGGGGAGCTGCATGCATGTGGGCGGACCCTCTCCATTTTGAATCACACAAGCAGTCTCACCTCAAACACCTGAAAAGGATAAAAAGCTTTAGAATGAACAAACTATGGATTAAACAAAGGCCTTACAGAAATCTGAAACCCAAATCTGAGTAGTTGGTTTAGTTCTACGGAAAATCCAACCCTACTCCCATGGTTTCTTGGCCGTTGATTCCCTGCTAGGGTTGCCAGGCTACAATGCTGTACAGTGGGAGACTTAGGTTTTCAGACCAGAGGTGGGCAACTTCAAACCTAGAAGCTGAATGTGACTCCAGGCTTCCCTATCTAGTCCTCAGGCCACGAATCCTCTCCAGGCCTATTTCTACAGCTTGGATGGAGAGATGTGTGTAATAACCTCCACCCTTTATGTCACTTGAATATGATACTGTACATAGTTTGGGTAAGAGCTGCATCTGTTGCTCCATGTGCTTTTGCCTCTGGTCCTACTCCAAGTGGCATGATGCCTCCAGAAGCTTATTCATAAGGGATGCTACCCTGTGTTCCTTTGGCTTTCTCCTGTCAATATTGTGCAGACCTTCATGTCTCCAGACCTTATGCAAGGGATTGGCCTATCTTATTCTATCTGTAGCCCTTTTTTCCTTCAACTCCATGTTTTTACCACTCACTCAGCCACAACTACTTCAACCAGCCAGCCTCCACAGCACCTCATTCCACCCACCCCCTCTCTATAGCCCCCTTCCTTCGCTTTTCTTGCCCCTTAGTCTTCTTAATTACTGGGCTACGTTCCCAGTCTTCACCACCCCCTTTGCAAACTGCTAATCCTAGCTGAACAGATGACCTTCCTATCCCTCAAAGAAACTGATGTGAAGCATGCTTTGTTCTTTAAGCAACCAAACATTCCTAGTCATTGCACTGGTAGTGGCAATATAATATAGATTTCTGTTTAATGTTCCCTTCAACTAAGGACCAGTTATTTTCCAATTTGTAAATCAGGGCAGCTTTATGTTTTCTGTTTCCATTCTAAGTAACTCCTAAATTAACAGTTCTTGTCACTAGAACAGAAATCCATTCAGCAGCTGGCAATTACAAATTCTGTGTGCTTTATTTGCATTTGTCTATTAAGATGACTAAGAAAGGAACTGTAAGATTTTCAGTGATTCTGGTGGGATGCTTTATGGACAGTAGATTTCATGATTCGCATTCTTAGTCAATGGTGTTATTGGTGATGTAGTTCTTCTAAACAAATGTCTATGAATTAAGGTAGTTTCCTTGATGCCAGCACTCGCTATGTAGTAGCTCAAAATTGCCACCAAGTGGCAGGACAGTGACTTTATTCAATTCCAATTTGGCTTTATTTATCTGGTACTGTGCACAGCTTTAATTGCATCTGTGCAACAGAGTAACTGTTGTTAAGAAGCTCTTTTTTCATTCTAAGTATAAAATTAATCTGTATTTAGAAATTTAGAATGCTATTACATGTGAAGTTACTGTATATGCAAAAAGGCAAAAACAACATAAAGTAGCAATAGGCATTTAAGCTTTGCTCCTGCTCTCTCCAGCTGTGCAACCCTGGCAGGACTTGGAAAATGAAAAGGTATCACTGCCAAATAGCTGTTTAATTATGTGAAACAAGCAACCAGGGCCAATAAAACTAGAGACACTACTAAAACTGCTTGTCATCTTCCACAGACTAATAAACAAATCCTACTAGGTAGATGGCCTTTTACAGCCTTACTTGGAGACTCTAGGTCTCTAGACATCAAAGCACTAATATGTATATAATTCACTATGGCACTATAACTGTTTCGAGCCATATCAGATTCAGAAATGACACCTGCATCAGTGGTACCCATCTTTTCTCTTGCTGACTTTTCAGATCAAGCTATTTATGGTATTTCCAATGGCACATGAAGGGATGTGATAAATGTATTTAACAAGGCTTTTTCCTATAATGAAATCTTTACTGTTTATTCAAATTTGAAGCTCAGAGCCAAGTTTGAGTTCTTGAAACTGATATTAAGCTCCTAGCCTAATTATTTTTTTTTACTCAAAGGTATATTTCCCTGCCTTGATGTATATGCACCACAAAGAAGTAAGAAAAGAAGAGAATGTCATTTCAATGAACAAGAAAGCTCACATACTCATATCATTTAATTTTTTATCTTAAAACCATAAAGCTACTCAAAAATGAATTTGCAAATGTAATTGAGCTTCTAATAGCTTCTAGAGGCAGTAATTAAAGAAATCTCATTTCCCTAAATTAAACATAATGAAATGTTTTTTGAGATCAAATAAAAACTGGAAATGATATTAGACCAGAAATAATTTATACAAAAATCTAATGTTCACAAGTGTGAAAGATAAGGTTAAATCAATAGCAAAATAAATAACAGTAATAATATGTAATCTCTGTCTTGATCCAGTTACAACATGTTTCTCTGCTAGTAGATAAATACTAAATATTGCAGTTTTTGAACTAATATATTTTTGTAATGACTTACTGGTATGTTAGTGATATACTCAGTGCAGACCATTCATCCTTCATAAAAAGTCAAATGCAGAAGTGTATACACAATATGGTGTGGCTCCACCAAGGATTTAGCACTTAATGGGCTTCTCAAGCTTCTGTTCAGATCAACAGCCTGAGTATTAGACAAAAGGAGACAGAACTCTGTTCCATTCTCCTTGACTCATCCCTATGCTTTTATTTGTCTAATCACTCACCATTTTTCACTCTGCATTGTGGCCACTTCCACCATACTGTTCACTACTTAATGCCAATGACACCGTTTTTTATGAAACTCAATGGACATCATACAGAACCATTAACTCCTTCCTGTGGCACTTTTCATGACACTTCAATATCATGACTTCTTTACATTCATGATATTTCCATGTTGCATTGAAAGGCGTTTGCATTAAAGACCAGTGGTGTAAAAGGGAAGCACAGTCCTTCAACTCTCACTGTGCCTCCCACATTTTCTCACTCATGTCATCTTTCTCCTTTATGCTTCCGCACAAGGATTTTTCAGGTTGACAATTGGAATTAATGCAGCAAGTAAGTCCTACATATTACGTAAGGCTACATTACAGGTTGATGCATGTAATAAACTCTGACAACACACTTCCTAATGACAGTGTGATCTGGAGTGGAAAAGTGGCAGGCCTTGAATTTTTCCTTGCCTTCCCTTTTTTGAATGGAAACTTCCTCAAGCTGCTCCTCCCATACGGCCAGATGCAATGCTGGAAAGAAAAACAGGGATGTGTAGAATTCCCGTAGTGATGGAAGGGGGGAGGGAATGATTTCCACTCCTAGATAACCAGCTGAGCAGAGATATCTCATATACACTACCTTATCCAACCATGTACACAATACATGGGCCTATTAAGTTCTCCCCCAACAATACTGCCACACCAGTTGTGACTGGCTGAGCTGGGTCTTAAAGGCTTAGTGTACCCAAGCAGCATAAACAATAAGTTGGTTTGGATTTGAAGTTTGCTCATTATGTATTTAAATAACATTATCAATTAGCATTTTTGTTTACAGCAATACACACAGGTATGTGTATAGCTCATGGGTAGGCAACCTAAGGTCTGTGGGCTGGATGCGGCCCAATCGCCTTCTCAATCTGGCCCATGGACGGTCCAGGAATCAGCGTGTTTTTACATGAGTAGAATGTGTCCTTTTCTTAAAAATGCATCTCTATGTTATTTGTGGGGCATAGGAATTCATTCATTCCCCCCCAAAAAATATAGTCCAGCCCACCACATGGTCTGAGGGGCGGCTGAAAAAGGTTGCTGACCCTTGCTATAGCTCAATCTCAGCTGCACGTAGCAAACATTTCATGTGCTTGGTGATGATATACAAGGTTGCATGAGAAAAAGGAATAGCTCACATTTTAGTATGTCTGACTTTACAATATAAGAACTGAATTTAATGTTCTGTCTTACTGTGATTGGTATCTCCAGATGTTGCTTTAATTCAAATCGGAGGTGCAGTTTGCTCAGAATTTATGCAAAAAGATTTAAGAGAATGGTTCAAGGCATTCTGTTTAGTCTCAGGCAAGTCATTATATAGTGGTGTCATCCATATATCTGTTGTAGCTAGTTACTCAAACCAATTTTGAATCTGATCGTGGCACATCAATGAAATGCCTCTTATCCAGAGCACAGAAATGGATTCTAAATAGATTGCCCAGAACATGCTTTGCAATACCTCTTCAGCCATAAAGTGTAGTGAATATAAATTACTGTCAATCCAGCCATTTTTTTTCTGTGATGCTGAAGAACAGGACAACTTGACAAAGTAGCATAACTGACAGATAACCCTAATGCTGCATCACATGATTCAGTGTCCTAAAAGAGAGACAATTCCTTTCCAGACTACCTTGATAGCTGCCAGATCCAGAATAATGTTAGATGAATGACATCTAAAGAACCTGTGTAGGCCTGTAATATTTTGCTACCTCTCACTTCAGAATATTTCCCTAGGTATCACTGAAACCTTTTTAAAGCTTCCATCATGTCTTGTGACTTAGGTATTTTATTCATATTGCTGCTATTTATTCTACAGAACTTGTCTGATTACACTTCTCTGCTCCTAGTGCCATATGATCTGGATTACTGGCTGGTCAGTGAACAAACATCACTGCTTTGGGGGCAAGTTGGCTGGGCAGCCCCTCTCCTTACAATTCTGGAAATCCTCATATTGCCATATATTACATTTAATTACTATAAATCAAAGGTGCAATTATTCTTATAAGCTACCTTTTTTAGACTTCTGAAATGTATATCCTCTTGCTATTGTGCTACTGAATGAAACATATTTTAATTCATTCTGAATGCATTTTTCCTGTGTGTTACCTTCAGACTATTAGGATGATCAGACACAGCAAATATTTTCAGATAATTATCACTGTTGCACATGGAAAGTGTTCAAACAATATTAAATCTCATGTCTAGTTGAAAAGGTGGTGTTTTTGCTACCAGGATAGCCACTTTGGTATTCAGACTAGTAGGAACAGAGGAAGGTTGATGCAATAATCGACTATGTTTGCTTTGCATTTCCTTCCTTCCTTCTATTTTATCCTATAACTAGGCTCATGGCTTTTCTTGTGAGAAACTGTAGACTTCCCAAGTTTCTACAGCTTTCCAAGAGGCATGGAGATCCCTTTTGGGTGTTTAAGTGTTTCTTAAGAGCGTTTTTAGCTGTGTGGCTTTAATTTCTGTACAGCTTCTATTTTTTAATGACTATATTGGCTGCTGTTAATGAGAGAGATGGAAGGCAGTGACACTAATAACATGAATGAGCATTCTGGCTAATACAGGGTTTTAGAGACACATCGTCAACCCTTTGAACCAATAATTGTGTTAAAGCTGTGGGGGTGAGGTTGGTAATATATTGGATAATTCTGATAGACTTTACTCCTAAATCAGTACAACTCAAATTTGTATTAGTTGGAAATTTAAATTCCAGATTTAAATATATCCAAATATATCCATGTGTTCCATGATGAGCCTATAACAGTTCCATGATGCTTTTCTGATCATAAACAGAAGCTGAGGGAATGAATTGGTTATTGGGACCATCACACTCCTTCCCCCTCATGAGTATGATCTCTTTTCTTTCAACATAGGCAAAGCAACTCTGGTTAGCATTGGGCTGATCTGCATGAAGACTTGGGCTTACATGGTTCCCCTCTAAACTCTCCTTTTCCTGCACAGCATGGAGAAGGATTTCTGCAGCATTTCATTTCAGTTGACACAAATCCTGATTTGTCATTGTGTATGAACCAGAGATTGTGCAGAAGTCCTTGCTCTGGCCACACGCGGAGGTGGGGGAGAAGGATGTCAGGGTGGGTTTACAGAAGGCAGAAGTTTGGCTTGGGCTTATTCTACCTTGTTCATATAGCACTAAAATATGGTTTAGTGCTATGAGTGAACCAGCCCAATATGTCTGCACCAACATTATTGATAACCATAGCCCAAAACACAGTTTAGAAACTTTGCAGACAATAGTTTCGCAATGAGTGCTACCTATGGGTAGATAAAATGCTGGCAGAAATGCATTAGTAATCATAATTATATCCAAAACTGGGAGGAGAATGCTCAAACGAGAGGAGAGGAAGAGATGGATCCAAACCTGTAATTAGACTGTGTTGCATTTGCACTTGGTTTGTGTCTATCCCAGGATCACCTACAATAGTTAGGGACCACTGGGGGTATCTGTGAATTGATGCCATTACTAAATCCTTTGAACATTAGTGCACAGAATAACTATAGGACAACCACACAATTTTTTTTTTTTTTAAAAAAAAAGACAACTGAAAAATAAAGGAGCTTTGCTGTGCATTTTTCATGTTAAGCATATTGCAGTGACAAAAAGGCTTGTGGGTTGGTCAGGGAGCAGATAAAATGTGGATAAGTGTAAAGTGTCTTGCAACAATAGTAGAAGGGAGAGCATTTATGGGACTCTTAGGGAAGTTGTTATGGGGCACAGGAAAAGAAATAGTCTGCATAGACTGTGTGGTACTGGAGAGAGCAGAGCAGAGCAGCTGTGGCTTCAGCCACATACAGGAGTTTGAGTGTGTCTCAGAAATGTTAGGCAAGTAGTTAGAGCAGGCAGGTAGATTCTGGGCAGAGTTTATAAGAATTATTTCAGATTTAGGTGGGTTCTCATATTGTCGGTATCCTGGACTGAGTTTATCAGTTGAGGAAGGAACTTGTGGAAGCAGCAAGATGACAGAGGTCAAAAGAGGAATTTGGAGGACTGTTGAGTATTGAGGTTTTATTTTTTATTTTTTCCTGGAAGAACATGTATTTTACAACAGGGACAGGCAAATAAGGCATGAGAACAAAGGTAGAAAGAGTGCTTTTGGAAAGATATTCAGTATGTTGGAAGCAGAGGAATTCTGTTTGTTTCTCTTGTAGAAAGACTGTCCAGTTTACTCCACCTATGAGGAATGAAGGAACTTTGATAAAGTATTTTTCACTTGCTCTTCTTCTGGTAAGCACTACAGAGTGGCATTCTTTATGAAGAAGTTGGGTGAATAATATATTCCCTCGGGCATTTTCAATAGAATTTCTAAGTGTGCTTTTTTGGGGAAAACTTTCCCCTTGCTGAGAATACATAGAACAGGAAAGAAAGGGATTGTCTTTTATAACCCAAGTTAACTTTTTCTTTCTTAGATAATATGTCATGGAATAATTGACTAGCAATAAATATACAATTAGATTTGCCATTTAGTAGACCACATTTAGTATTTGCCATTTAGTAGACTACAACTGCATTTTATGTGTCTACCTAAAAACAATAATTCCCAAACTAGACTAATTCATTATAGATACATTTCTGCTCTCTCATTAGCCCACAGTATACCCACCTCCTGAGAGATGAAACAGCAGTGGCAAAACAATGAAATGAGCTTTGGTACAACAGTTCATTTTCTCATCAAAGCAGTTAATCTGAATACATAACACCAGAAGGACTACTTCTGCCCTCAAATGGTAGGTTATCTGTATCCAACATGGAACAGGGAAGAAGAGAAACATTCAGTTGGGAGTTAATGGCTGCCCGAAGAGGCAGAACTGAATTGGCCTTTTCCCAGATGCATATTCATGCCTCCAAACCACTTCTATGGTTGGAGAAGACCATACTTAAAGGCATCTGGCTGTGAACAGAAATTAGTGTACGTCAACCTTCAACTCCCAGTACCATGTCTGGCCACCAGATGGGCCCCCACTAGAGTAAAGTCTCTACCATCTATATAACATATAGTCTCTACCATATCAACTCCTGAAATGTGACATCAGTGGTTGCTGTGCCTCTAAGCAATTTGCTTACCTCTTTAATTTCACACCGTATGTAAGCTCTCACTGAAATTCTTGTACCCACAAAACGGGCACTGCTTTAAACTTAATTCACATCCTAACACATAAATTAAGAAACACTTAAATATATCCTTGGAATTTGCCGTTTTTCAAAACTAATTATTAAAATGAAATGAATTGCATTTGTGTTCATAAACTTTTTGATAACAGTGAAACAAAACAGCAGGGGAAAGTATTTTTGCTTCCAGCCTGCTGATTTAGTTGGAAAGCTGTACAGGCGCCGCAGCTGGCTTATCAAACATCAGTGGGGTGTCTTCATAATGACAGAGCTAACACTACAACTCTTCTGTCCCATTGTTAACTAACTTCCCACAAACAGGACAGTATTTCCATTTTAGGCAAAAATTAGTAGTTTGGTGTCAAGGGTTCCAAAGTGGCATTCTTTTAAACCTGAAGTATGCTTTTACCGAACTATACTATGTGAAGATGCAAGTTATAGTCCTTTGGTTTAAGTGTGGCTGCCAAGCATAAAGGCTGACAATGGAAGGTGAGCTTGTTATCTCAGTGAAGGCAAAGAACTATATTTAATGATGTGGAGAAGCTTCCCACAGTCATTTAAATCAAGGGTAGCTAACCGGAGGTCCTTCAGATGCTGTTGGATTCAAACTCCCATCAGCCCCATCCAGCATGGCCAATGGTCAGGGGTCAAGAGTTACAGCAACATGTAGAGGATAACAGATTAAACACCCAGGATTTAGATGTTTACAAAAGTTCCTTACTACGTATTGGTAAATGGCCACAATAAATTCTCCTTTTCAGCCCTACTTGAAATATTAAGTGCAGTGTCTTAGGATTGATTTGTGATACAATATAGGTTCTGAGCCCCCTGGAATTAGTCGTGACTAAAGCTATAACCTTTAACATGCATCCATGGGAATAAGTACCGTTGATTGTCGAACTTACTTTTGACTAAAGAGTCATAGGATTTGTTCTGTTCTGAGAAGTGACCTCCACTTCAGTGGCATTCTGGACAACTCCATGAAGAGAGTCAATAAGACCAGAGTGCAGACATGGTTACAGAAGCAGTCATCATGAGATTGAGCTGAAGGTTGATGAAGATGCAACTCCAAAGTCACTGCCTCCACCTTCCATAAGAGAAGCCATTTTAGTTAAAGGAGACCAATCTGCTTTAGCAGTAATTTTCTCCAATGGAGCTGAAAGACGGCGGTGTCACTAGGAGTTCTTAAACTGGAGTCCTTTGAGTCAGAGGAGGGCAACACAAACTACCTGGGACAAAAAAGTGCTGGCATAGTAGGCTCTTCTTGCACAAATACTTCTGGTTTAGTGTTCACATTCTGATTAACTCAGCAAGTGAATGTTTATAAAATGAAATTGCATAGATTTGAAAACAATGGTACTTCCTATATGCCACGGCTAACTTGAAGTGGATCAGGGCACTTTTCTGGTTGATTTGGTTTCATGGTTACATTGGTTACATTGTTGGCAGGGAGCTGTAGGAAAGGCAAAGTCTGGATATGGCAGCAGGTGATCACCCTTAGGCACCTTTGAAGGTGAAGGGCTCAGGGTTATGGGGTCCTTAGCCTGGGTATGGAACATTCTTGAGGCTCACCTGCCACATCAGCCTAGAGTTGTGGGCACTGGGTGAGGGTGGGATAGGAAGACATCCTTATTCACCATAAAGTGGGGCCCAAGCTTTGGGTGATGCCTTATCATGACCCTGAGAATGGGCAAGGTCTGGCTGGCCCAAGGATGTAGTTAAGCTAGGTTCCTACTCTTCTAATTTCCCCGGCAGATGCAATTTAAATAAAATGTTCAACCCATCATTTGTGGCTTGCCTGTTTATCCATGGGTCCAGTGTCAAATTCTCCCCACATTCTGATGAACTCTGCAAATGCAGCTTCCACAGCATGTGTTTTCTGAATTCCGATGTAGCTGCACTGCTCAGAAAGCAACAGGACTCATAATCCCAAAAGCAATGACTAACTTTGGGTAGATCAGAACACTTAACTGAACACTAGAGGGGATGGGAATTTGTTTTAACACTGAAAATAAATCTTGACCCACTTTTATAGCACAACTTCCTTGAGCTAGCGAGAAATGTGGTTCCACAGAAATCTGCAGTATTTGTTACTGTTATTGTTAGGACAACAAAATTGAATTAGTAAAGAGCTCTCAAGTTCCTCACAAGTAGCACTGATGAGAAACTGCAGGCTGCATTATACAATGATGCATATATTACTTTGATAATTGAAAAACCACATGCACGTATAGCGATACGGCACGGGTAGGACATTGGGGTCAAACATCTGCGAGTAGCATAAATCTGTGTTTTCAAATTCTTATCAGTCAGCTGAAGGCCTGACCTTGAACACATAAGAAGGCTACAGAAAAAGAAATGAGCAATAGCAGCTGAACAAATGAGGCTTGCTTGCTTGGTTCCAGGTAAATAAGAAACCTGAAAGGTGAATTATGCCTCTGATGTTTTTTGTTAATTTTATTTGTTGTAAATAGGTTCTATTAACATGCTTTTATTGTTCCCTGCGCCTGGAGATCACAGTATGCAGGGCAGATAATAAATATTTTAAATAAACAAGCATTTAATTAAATGATTTTTGTACAATCTCAAAGTAATCCAATCAAGTGGTGCATAATTTGACAGAAGAGGTGACACTGGTTTAACCCACGTAATATTCTGGAAATTAAGATACTTTTTTTGAATGCTGTAATATGGAAACTTATACTATGATTACAGCCCCCTTGTATGATTCCTCATGCAACAATTTTGCTCTTAAATATTAGTTGAGATTTCTTTCTATCAACTCACATTGAACACCACAATAACTAATGTCTATAAATTTTACTTTCTCCCAACACTTAAAAAAGAGCATTGCTATAAAAACATTAACCCAGCTCTACCCTACCTCCAACAGACACCACTGCCCCTGGGCAATGGGGAGGGCTCTGGATTGCTGAGCTTAACCTTTTAAAATTAAAGTAGTCACAATTCAGTATTATTAGTGTCTATGCGCTTCGTATCTATTAGCTACTGAGGTATTGCCCCAGGCAGAATAATCTGTTCCTAGTCATAAAATGGGATTTGTTCCACACTAGAGGGAACTGCTTCTGTGATATTAAATATACCCAGTGGATAGTGTGGAACTCCCTCCAACTTTCCCTTGATCAGCTTCTGCATGGGTTATCTAATGTATAAATGTCAACTTCCACCTCAGGGCTACTTTTTTTTACCTTCTATCCTGTACTTTTGGAAATATTATATGTATTTTACACTGAGGTCTTAACAACCTCATGTTATCCTCTTATACAAATGATGGTGTGTTTGTGTTGTTGTGGTGGTGGTGGTTGTGTGTGTGTGTGTGTGTGTGTGTGTGTGTGTTTGGAGAGAAAGAGATAGAGAGATTTAATGCTTTTCAAAAGGCTGTTGCAAAGAATGTACTGTAATAATGTGAACTTGAACACCAACTCAAAATTACATTCTGCTGCTTTTTTCAATTCTATTTGCTCCCAGCAAGAGGACTTGAGAGACAGTCCTTGCATCCAACTAAATCTAAAAATAAGGACAGTATATCCCATGTTTTTCCTCTAGTAAATATGAAAGTCAGCATTTTAAAGAAAGTTGGGATTTATAAGTAAGTGCTGTGACCAAATTTTACACGTAACTGTAAATTAAAGTAGAATTGATTCAATAGGGTTTAAAGAATGCCACCAATGCTGCAACTTTATGGCATTTTCACTACAGACACTGGTTTTGAACTCATTCTGTTGAAACATGAGCCTAGTATCAGGCTGTAAGAGTGTCTTTCAGCCTGATGCTAGGCTGATATTTCAATACAATATGGCATATGCTGCTGTCAAAGTGAAAGAGGAACTAAAAAAAAAAGTTTGTACATTCTGTGTAGTATTCACTCAATATAGAGATAGAGAAAATGCAACAAGCAAATCTAATCATCACTTGTGATAAAGATTCTACTTAAACAGAGGTGGTTGTGTGTTGTTGTTTTGTTTTTAGTAATGGAACTATTTAAATGTATACAGCTCCCTCTTCTGGAAGAAAAGGAGAATCAGTTATATTAAGAACTGCCAGAGTTATTGCTTACTGAGCTGAGACTCAATAATGTAATTCACACTATAAATGGGTCAAATTTTCATCATATATTTTATGAATATGTTATGATAAATCTTATGCTCATTAATTTGAAAAAGAAAACGAGAAAAAATCAGAAGGAAACAGAATATTCCGGCCAGTTATAAAGGATCATCTCTCTTTCTGAAGATCATTTTTGGTGACACAGATATCTGTGTACTTTGAAAAATATTGCAGGGGAGGGGGTTCCTCTTGAAACTCAATATAAGTTACATGCTCAAAATGAAAAAAGAAATCAAGTTAGTATTGGTATTAATTTTAATTTTAAAAAATGTAAAGGAAGATGAAGAAGTGGATTTAGTCATAAGATCATTGTGGAATATAAGAGTTGCTGAGCACTGACTCTTGCTAAACACAGGTATGATCTAGGAAATTAAAAGCTGGTATTATTTTAAAGAAAGCCTATTATGAAGAAACTCTTAAGAGGAATAATAGAAATAGAGCCACAATAGGTGCAGATTCCATTAAATGTGATAATGCTCTGAGTGAATTTTCATTTTATAAACACTGTGAAAACCAAGGCATCCATGAAACATGCACACAAGACTAATGCATTAGGTATGTTGATGCTTTTTAATCCTGAAAATGATTTAACAGTTATAGGGGTTGTCAAAGCCAAAACTTTTACTTTGAATTTAGTAAGAGTAGTGTTTACTAATATTAAGTAGAGCACTGCTGAGATAAACTCTACATTTCCTGGAAAATAGTGAGAAAATGAAACTCCTTTAAGAACTTGAAAAATACAGAACAATTTTTAAAAGATAGGCCCAAACTAGACACAAGTTGAAGCTCACCTAACATCTATTTTCAATGCTTAAAAGCAGAAGTGGAGAGCCCAAATCAGCTTTGGATGTGGGGGGGAGATCAATCTTTTCCAACAACTATTTCTCCGATTAAAACTTTGCAGGAAAAATGGGAGGAAAAGGTATAATACACTTAATTGCCTTTCCCCCCTCCACTAGGCTAATAGCAACTTTGGAGGCTTAGACTGGGAAACCAACATGGAAGGAAAAGGTTAAAATTAACCTCATTACTGATCACCAAAGTAGCATGCATTCAACAGGAAAGACATGCATGGATCTCTTGTATCATAGGATGGTTTGGCCCTTAGCTTCTGGGTTTCTTATAATCCTTTTTGATTTTAACCCTTTTAAGATGAAACAATCACTCTCAGATTAAAGAAGCTAAAGCTCACTTCTGTACACACTTATTCTGAAGCAAGTCCTACAGCAGGCTTCCTCAACCTCTGCCCTCCAGATATTTTGAGACTACAATTCCCATCATCCCTGACCACTGGTCCTGCTAGCTAGGAATCATGGGAGTTGTAGGCCAAAAACATCTGGAGGGCCAAGGTTGAGGAAGCCTGTCCTACAGTGTGGCTTACTGTCACACGTGCCTCACAAATATGCTTCCTAAAGTCTAGAGATGATAGGAAACCCCAAACCAATAAATATCCTCATAAAGTGGTGAAAAATCTAATGTTGTGTTCAATCAATGAGTTATGCTTTGGAGTCTGAAACCATCTGGCAACTACGAGGGCAGCTTTCAGAAAGCACGTCTGCTGAGGTTCTAGATTACACAGAATCTGAATATGCAAGATGCACATCATTATTTAGCCTATAACTTGTTATATCGAAATAGAAGGCTAAAAAATAAATTTTACAAAGGGAAAAAACAAAAGGAATTGCTTGCAGGACATCCAATCTTCACAGTGTGATCTACCACAAAAGAGAGACTGAGATGTCCAGCAGGAGGCAGAAATAGAGTGTTAAACAGAGACAGGCAAGGCAAATCAAAAGGGGAGGGGGGTGTGAATGGAAATGAGGTAGAAGATGAAATTGCTTTAAAGAAAAGGTCCAGCGTTCTGTTGTGGCTCCAGCTTTAGTGGTAACATTGCAGCAAATCTAAATATGTGGTACAGTACTTTTTAAAGAACCCTAGCAGGGCACTTCCAAGTTAATGCAATATGGGTTTGAAGTTGGCCTAATAGAGTCAGGGTCTGAAAGGATGATTTATGATACAGAGTTTAAACAGAAGTCATTCAGCAACAGGTTTTTATTTCCTGGCACCACACTGTAAAATTCCTAGCAGCTAACTTCCAAAAGACGACAGGGTGGCATTTAAGGTCATTTCAAAGATTAGGAAATGGAAATGAGTTTCACTTTGTCGAAGAGTTAATATGATTTAATGTTCATTGTTAAATTAAATTCAAACTAGATTTCATAACATGAAAATTTTCAGAAGTGTCAGAATGGTGCTCTTTTGCTAACAACCTTATAAAAAAACCTATGAGCTTTCTTGTTGCAGAGATTAGATACATATGTGAGCAATTCAGCTTCACAAAACAATGGAAATTCTGCTGACATTTCTTGAAGACAGGAGCAAGGAACCTGTGGCCCTCTAGATGATGCCAGAGTACAACTCTCCATCATCTCTGACCACTGAGCCAGGCTAGTGGGTGCTGGTGGGAGTTGGACTCCAAAAGCATGTGGAGGGTAGCAAGATACCCCCATCTCTGCTCTAAGCAATTGCAGCTAGGCATAAACCAATCAGATTTTCCTAACCTGCTTCATCAGGAGAAGCCCTACACAAGGACTTCCACTTGCACAATAGGATCTTCCCCTCCATCTTCTACTCCACACCCCAGAAATAAAGTGCAGGTAGATAAATAGGTACCGCTCCGGTGGGAAGGTAAACAGTGTTTCCGTGCGCTGCTCTGGGTCACCAGAACCGGCTTAGTCATGCTGGCCACATGACCTGGAAGCTGTACCCTGGCTCCCTCGGCCAGTAAAGCAAGATGAGTACCGCAACCCCAGAGTTGTCCATGACTGGACCTAACGGTCAGGGGTCCCTTTACCTTTACCTAACCCACAAAACAGCATGTGGGGGAGAAGGCATATTGTTACACTTGGCAACCTGAAATATTTGTGCAGATGGAATGGTTGGAAGTGGGTAGCACTAAATTGCACCCAGTGATCTATGGAAGGCCGAATGACTGACTGACTGACTGACTGACTGACTCTCTCTCTCTCTCTCTCTCTCTCACACACACACACACACACACACACATACACACAACACGTCTGCTGGCCTCACCTACGCTTCTCCTTTTGGGATGGGATTTGATTTCAAAAATGAATCTGCAATTAACCTTAGAAAAACAGGGTTATACATACATTCACACCTATGCAAGCAGAAAATAACGGAGAACAATCCTGGGGGAAATGTTAGAAGAAATGCCAGACATTTACAAGAATATGCTATTCTTTATTAAAGCTACAGCTACTGGAAACCAATTCAAAAACATTGAATGTTGAAAATTCTCTTTTTAAAAAATTGGATAATTTAGTCTTTTGTATCTCATCTGTTAACACTTCATTTACTACTAAACAACATCAATTTCCAAATGACCTTAATGCTTTTGCATCAACAGACTTCCTAGTTGCCCGAGGCAATTGCACAGATTTATCTCCTCTGTGATAGAAAAGCGCTTCCAAGCTGGAGGAGGTACATTGCGCTTCCATGTGTAAGACAGCTATTTCAAAAGCAGGCATGTAACTCCCAACTCCCCCAGTAAAGACCCAGCACGCTGCCGAGAGAACGCACTGGACCTCTCACACAGCCAACTGTGCAGAGTTCAGATGCACTCCCTGCCAGCTGATTAATGGAGCAGCATTAATGTCAGAAGAGGTTGAAGTCGCATAGCATTCGGGGGGGGGGGGGGAGAGTTACAATAGCAAAGAGAAATACACAGACATTAAGGGAGAAGGTTAAACGATAAAAGCAGGAACCTCTATAGCAATGGTAAGTACTTTGCCCTTACTGTGGTGCTCTGGAATATTGAAAACACTCTGTGTTTAAAAAACAATACAAAACTCTCAACACATGAGCCCTCTTTTGCGACTGAGCTTTAGTCATACATACCTTAGAGGCCTCTTCATAGCAACCTGCCTTATAATAAATCGGACCAATGTTCCATCCAGGTCTGTTCTGTCTACACTGGCTGGCAGCAGCTCTCAGTGTCTCTCTCACACTCTCAGAAGATGCCAGGGATTGCATCTGAGACCTTCTGCACGCAAAGCAGTTGCTCTGCCACTGAGCTATGGCCCTTTCCCCACTATGGTTCAATAGAATCAACATGATCAGTGAAGGATGGGTGATTGCAAGATATATTCATAACCACTGTCAATCACAAAGAAGCCATTGACTTATTGCTGGTAGTAGGAGGTATGCTTCCAGAAAGAATGCAAATTCATTGGGTATAAGGTTTTGTACGTATATGTCATTAAAGGGTAGTGCTATTAGTGCTGTAGCAGACAAAATGTTGGACTTGAACTGGGCTCAATTGCCTGCTCAACCACCAAGTAAATAAATATTACAGTTTCCCGGCATTACAAGAAAGCTGATATGAATCGATGTAAAACATCTCTTTACAATATGCAGCACATCTTAAATAATATTTTATGTTGTTATTACGAAACTGCTTTGAATTGTATTATAGTACAGTCGAACCTTGGTTCTCGAACTTAATCCATTCCGGAAGTCTGTTCGACTCCCCAAACCATTTGAAAACCAAGGCGTGGCTTCCGACTGCACTCAAGGAGAGCTTCCTGCACTCAAGTGGAAGCCGCATCAGATGTTCAGCTTCTGAAAAATGTTTCGAAACTGGAACACTTACTTCCGGGTTTTCAGCATTCAGGAGCTTCCTGCAGCCAATCTGGAGCCGTGCCGGCATCATGGAAGTCAGTCACGATGGTTTAGCGCGGGGACTGACTGAGCAGGCGGCAGGATCCGCAAGGTTCGCGGGCCAGATTAACAAGCCCAGTGGGCCGCATCCAGCCCGCGGACCTTAGTTTGCCAACCCCTGCTCTAGTTCTTACACTTCTACGGTTTCCCCAGTTTAATATTCCACCATTAATCCTATACAATTCTCATAGAGTCCCATTGAACTCTTGATTTTTAGTTCTTTATGAGCCACCTTTCACAATTTCTCTAATCTTCTGCCCAGTTAAGCACTTTTCAGTCATTTTGTGTGTAGACTGAACACACACGGGGTGGGGACAAAACTGCATCACCAAGCGTTCCCCCCCAAAATGTGTGTACAGTTGACTCCCTTGAGCAGTGTGGGCTGCAACATAGGTGTGCTTCAGTGGGAAATTCCTCAAATTAGGGGCCATCCAGAGTGACTTTTCAGCATATGCAAAGGAAAGGGAGGCACTGACCAAGTTAGCAGTCTTCTGCTGACCCTAGAACTAACCCCTTTCAATGTACTGTATCATTCATAGCTCATTTCAAATATTTTTATTTGGAAAATTCACTAAAGAAAATTACTATTCTCCCCCTTCCACCAAACCAGGCAATGCAGAATTCTCCAATTAAGGTGACACTTAAATAATGGCTCTATGTGAATGCATATTTTTTTTTAATGTAATGCATCCTTTTAATAAGCACAGTGTAATGAAACTGGCTGGCATAGGACCCAAAAATAGATACGCATTAACTGGAGCATATCCAAAAGCATATGAATTGCGCCATTCGATATATCAGAAAGTCAGAACCTAACAGTTATATTTTCAAAAGGGCACCTTATTAAACAAAAACTTCCAGGAAAAATCATTTCCCCCCATCATTTTTTTAATTGAAAGTTTAATCTTGCTAGATAAACAATCAGGTTTGGCTTTTCATAATCTAGACTTTTCATTATATCTCTCAATAACTCAATTCTCAAGAACTCAAGGAAGTAGCATCTCAACTGGCACACCACAATTTATTTAGGGTTCTTTGTATGTTCAACCTTTTTCTTTCCCCTTTTTTAATATAGTGGGCTATATTTTTTGCCAGAAATTATGGTACAGCAGTGATAGGGATGATCACATTAAAACTCATTAATATAACTTGTTTTCCTATTATTAGCACCATCTGAGCCTGTTGAAAGCCTTAACCAGGGCTTTAATTTTTCCCAGGAGGGCTTTAAATTAATTAGAGGTTTACATGCTAACAAAGAATCTGATACATTCATAAATCAATCTAACGCTGAAGGATTACGAAAAGGGAGGGGACCAATTCAGCTGGGATCTCATATTCAGTTAACATGGTGTGTTTCTACAAAAGGGTGCAGGTGTGAATTAGATGGATACAGAGAAGAAGCCACGATAATCACTTTGTATCACTTAAACCCACAGTGGGGAACACAGCAAATAAGGGCTTCTGGCCCACCCTTAGTGACATCTACGCCAACATGAAAGGGAATATCACACAACTGATTCCATTTTAACCTTCATAAATAAATAGCATGAATGCCATAATTTATGCTACAGGCCATGGGACAAAGAAAATGCAATAAGAGCTAATGTTGTTAGGAGGAGACATCGGATTTTGAAATATGCAAAGAATAGGAGTATGAGCCACAAATAGTAGATGAAATAATACTGAAAATCTGACTTGTGCTAAAATATAAAATATAAACTGGTGAAGGGCAGGTATTAATAATAACAATGCAATAATAATAATAATAATAATAATAATAATTGTGGCTGCTTATATTCTTCAGTTATATTAGGTATTTTGTTTCACTGAAGACACTATTGTTTTTCTACCATAGGAAACAATGCAGTGACAAGTTATAGCACTAGCTACAAAAGAAGCGATAATGTGCATGTAATTGTCTGCTGAATTGTGGCCACATGCAAATTTAAGGACATGTCCACAATGCAGCCATTCCCTCTTGCCAGAGATCCTGAGACACTGTATTTCTGTAAGTGATAGCGCTAAAGATTTCTCAGCATCTAACCCAGTGTTTTCCAAACTTGGATCTCCAGCTGTTTTTGGACTACAACTCCCATCATGCCTAGCTAGCAAGACCAGTGGTCAGGGATAATGGAAATTGTGGTCCAAAAGCAGCTGGAGACCAAAGTTTGGGAAACAATGATCTAACCCAACTATAACCCAACTACAATCCACAGAAGTCTGTGGGGGAAAGCCATGACAGTTAAAGGTAGTGCTGGTCCCTGCCCCAGCACAAGTTCTATAGCTAGTCCCAACCTGCAATGGCAGCAGTATTTGCAACCTCAAGATGCCAATCTTCGTCAAGATGACCACTAGGCATGGAAAACTGAGAAGGACAACCTTCCAAACTCCACCTTTCGCCAACTTAGGCACAAATAATTATCTTATGCCCACCTTCCAGTCCCCCATCTTACTCATTTATGTTTCCTTCCTCCTTCTCTTGTATCTGGGGCTGTCAAACCATGCCAGTTCCTGACAGAGCCAAGTGGACCATGACATTTCAAAATGAATCTGAGTCACATTCAAATACAGGGAAACTTGAACAGCCTTTCCCCTCTGACAATAAATGTGTTCTGTAAATGCAACTATTATACAGGTGCCACTTATTTGTTCTGAGTATGAGCATGTACTGTTTTTGACAGGTATGTGAAACCACCTTTGTGCTGCAAATGCTACTGTTATACTGGTCCACTAATTTCTGCTGCAATGACTCCAGTGTACTACCTGGGATAGTGTCACAACCTTTTCTTTCTTACAAATGCTACAGATGAAATGTTCAGCTGGTTATAGTCAGAAGGGAGATTAACACCAAACTTTGTACAAATGGAATAAAATCCCACACGGCATGTTCTTAACACTATTCATGTTGAGAAAGCAACAGTATAAACTAGAAACTGTTTTCTATGCAGGCATGAAAATCTTGGGACAAATGGAAAGTGCAAGACGCAGAGGTCAAAAAGTTCTCATGCTACACATTCTTGCTTCAGATCTACAGGTGTTGCAGAGATACAGGTGGCAAATATTAAAAAGCCAGCAATAAATTCATTATTACAAGTCACAATTGAAAAGGGCCCTTTTCACTTCATCTGTTTATGAATTGTGTTGATCAGGGAAGTTCCAATGAAAGTTTCCATTTTCTATTTAAACAAATACATATGTGATATTAAGGAACCCTCCTTGATAGAATGATTACGGAAATCTACCAAAATGGATTAAAGAACCATCCAGTGTATCATAGACCAGATATACATTATTGGATCATTAGATTAGATACACCTTATCATTTGATTAGATCATCCTTACATTCTGCCATTGTCTACATTCAGACACAGCTTTAGGAGACTCTTAGCTCAGAGGTTGCATGGGTTCCTTTTTAACCAGAGTCTTGTTATCTGTAGAAAATGACAATCATGTAAATGGATTTATTGGTGCTGACCTATAAGCAAGGGACCAATGCTTCAGATCACGGTGCCTGCTCATTGCTGCTTTTCATCCTCAGTGAGTTCAGACCTACCACTGAGCACCAGGAGCAGCAGGGTGCAGCTACTCTTGCCTGAGGGCTAAGAGTCAACATCATCAGAGGGCCTAGCACTGATATTTGCCACAGCCAGGCCACACAAGTGGTTAAACTGCGAAAGACGCTGGTCGCAATTAGCATCCTGCTGCTGCAGCTGCAGCTTCTGTTCAAGCAGTCACTACTAACACTCAGTTCAGCAGCCTAAGGCATGCTCCAGCCAATCCATGGTGTGATGAAACTCAGGAAACTGACAAATCCTTACAACAGCACCTGCCCAAACAGGTATGAGGGTGCAATGCCGAAGGTAAGTTCTTCCACAAGCTGCACTTAAAAACAGTATGGCTTCAACCCATGCTGCACTAGATGAGAGTTGGGTGCTTTTTAGTAGTTTTCAGCTCTTTCTGTGTGTGGCAGGATTTACTCATAGCTTGTTTTTTTCCTTTCTTGCGTTGCCTACTTGTGGCTGTTTTGGATTTTAATGTTAGATTTTACTATGTTTATTCCATTTTTATTTGAATACCAGCTAGAAAATTTGTGAAGTGACAATGCGTGTTTTCACACTGTGAACTGAAGTACTTTCTCTTCTGCCCACTTGGGAGTTCCTTGAAGAGAGTTTTGCATTTTAATAGTGGGGAAGGTAGCATTTGTGTACCCCTGGCATAAAGATGAATGACACCTCTGGCCAACCAACACTTGGAGCCCCCATATCTGACCTTAGATTCTTATTGCTTAAGTGATTTTATTTATTCATTTAAACATATTTTTATTAAAGATTTCTTGGTTTACAAAAGTATGTGCAATGTCTTTTTTTTCAAGCTACATATTTTGAGAAAATGTGTGTTAATAATTGCATTCAAAACCGAATTGACAAATGAAGGGCAAACACAAGATAGTGAAGTATGAAATACCAATAAATGAGAACTCAACTTCAACAAACATGCAATTAGTGTTTAGGATGGAACTTACAGATGCGGACGTGTGTGTGTGTGTGCTTCCAGATCACTGCAAGGAAAATAAATCCCACTTCAAATATAATTTATTTTACAGTGAATCAGAAGTAGGTCGCTCATATTTCTGCAGTTTGCTTAAATGCAGTAATATATGAACTGGTGCTAGTGCCTGACCATCAAGTGTATTGCAGCTCCGGTAAAGGGAAAGGCAAAGTGTAGCAGGCATGAAGAGCCTATCTCTTGAGAAGATCAATAAGCAATAAAGTTGATGCTTTAACTGCAGTCAGGGACAGTCACCTCACCTGACCTACCACTGTAAAGAGGCAGCCTTCCTTGACCGTGGACTGGCTGATCTCTGTAGTACTGCCTTTGTTAAGAGCTTGGATGGCCATCATAACTAGAGACTGCCAGTTCAAGACCTTGTGTTTGCATTTTATAATGCATGCTTGTATATGGGTATGAGAAATGACAGAGAGGGATGGAGCCTTTTGTTTTTAATCCTTGGGTTTCACTTAGCCAACACAGGAACATTATCTTCATCTGAGGTGGGGGGGGGGAGACCAATACAACCAGGCTACATTCAGAAAGGTATTGTATAGAAAGAAAAAGTGCAAGAAGGCTCACTAAAACTGTGGTCACAGTTATAAACCAAGCTACTGCCAAGTGCTAGCTTCACACTGTAACAGCAGGAAAATGATTTCCATGGCGTATGGAAAAGGTGAATGGAAAGAAAGACTTAAGAATGAGCATGATCAATCTTTCACATGTTTCCATGGTTTTCTTTGTCCATTCTCCATAGCTAGCACTGGGTGATTAATTACGAATGAAGTGTATCTGATTTCAATCTTAAAATTGCCTATTTATGCATCTAATGAGTATGATTTTTCATATGGTCATCAGCAGTCAAAGCAAGCCATGATGATGATGATGATGATGATGATGATAATAATAATAATAAGAATAATAAGAATAAGAATAATAATTTATTTGTACCCCACCCATCTGGCTGGGTTTCCCCAGCCACTCTGGGCAGCTTCCAACAAAGATGAAAAATACACTAAAATGTCACATATTAAAAACTTCCCTGAACAGGGCTGCCTTCAGATGTCTTCTGAATGTCAGGTAGTTGTTTATCGATTTGACATCTGATGGGAGGGCGTTCCACAGGGCGGGCGCCACTACCGAGAAGGCCCTCTGCCTGGTTCCCTGTAACTTGGCCTCTCGCAGTGAGGTAACCGAAGGTCCTTGGAGCTGGACCTCAGTGTCCGGGCAGAACAATGGAGGTGGAGACGCTCCTTCAGATACCGATAATGTTTTCCTGGGATTCTCTACCACTTCCTGCTATCAAAAGAAGTGATCTCTTTCTAAGCGGTGTTATGATTTCATCATCTGTAAAATCGTACGTTTACATTTTGAATGTAATCACAGACAAAGCCAGTGTGTGTGAAGCCTGAATGGGAACAGGACAAATCACAAATGCAAAGCCAAAACTTACCATTGTTCTGTCACTCTTACTTCGCGCAACTTCCTGCTGTAGACGAGCCACAGACAGCTTCTCCCTGTGGAAAGAAGAAAAGCATAAAAAGGAGCTCGTTTTTCACCAGCTGGGAAAATGTATCATTTGTATGTCACCATAGCATTCTTGCTCATCAATGCGGCAAGCCCCCTTGGCAGAAACTGATTTATCTGCCATATTTTATAACATATATTTTAAAGCACTTGTATGCTTTTGTTGTATTTCTTGACAGCGAAATTGATACATATAAGCACCTACTATTTCCCAGGGTGTGGGAACCCAAAAGTGGTTTGTGATCATAACTGTATGTGAAAACTCCACTTTTGGTATACAGTATTGTTTAATAAATGGTCTATGGTTCTGCATATGACTTTTATTCTACTCTGTGATAACACACTTACTTCCCTAACTTCTGCAACAAAAGGAAAGTAGACTTAAAAGCAAACTGAAAGGTGTTTTTTAAAGACCAATAACATGAACTTTTTCAATACCAAAAATATGAATTTTAGAAGAAATGATAACCCATCTCTTTTAAAAGAAACTCCATCTCTATATCATTCATTTCAAAGCATCTTAAGAGAATAAAACAGGGTGCATGATTGGGGAGCAGCAGGAGTTGTACTGCTCCTATATATGGTCCTAAATCATGTACACAAGCCTGAAAATGCATAGAAATTGTACAGATGGCTGAGTTAATGTGGACCTGTCTTTCCATGTTCCCTCAGCCAACTCTATACCCATTTTGCATGTCCATAAAAGTTTGTACCCATAAGTCCATACAAAAAACATGGCAAATGACCACATGTAGGGATTGTACAATCAAGTGGTTACATGTGGGACTAGCCGCCATGCTCCTACTCCCTCCCTACATGTGTTCTTCCCTAACAGTCACAGGTTTCACAGGCAAAGATAGCTCCACAGAGGTTCAAGATTTGTTGTTGTTTAGTCGTTTAGTCATGTCTAACTCTTCGTGACCCGTGGACCAGAGCACGCCAGGCACTCCTGTCTTTCACTGCCTCCCGCAGTTTGGTCAGACTCATGTCTGTAGCTTCGAGAACACTGTCCAACCACCTCGTCCTCTGTCGTCCCCTTCTCCTTGTTCCCTCCATCTTTCCCAACATCAGGCTCTTTTCCAGGGAGTCTTCTCTTCTCATGAGGTGGCCAAAGTCTTGGAGCCTCAGCTTCAGGATCTGTCCTTCCAGTGAGCACTCAGGGCTGATTTCCTTAAGAATGGATAGGTTTGATCTTCTTGGGGTCCATGGGACTCTCCAGAGTGTCCTCCACGTGCTAAACTCCCAAGACCATTCTCACTTTGCCCAGAGCACTCAAGAAGCTCTGAGAGAAATATCACTTTGTTCAGCTTGCTTCTGGTCAACAGTACCTCTAAGTGCATCTTGCCCAAATACCGACATAAATTTTTGGAATCAACACTGCCAATAACAACCGCTATACTTAAAAAACACACGATACAACTAATGCACACCATAATGACTTCCTTGACAGTTCTACAAGAAAGTTCTTTGAAAGTGTCAACAATGCTGACAGCAACTCCTTCCTAGACACATTCACTGCCAATGAACCCCACTGCGTAGGACTGGATAAAGTACGAGTGAGAAGACGGAGCCAGCAATGCTCTTTTGTGAACCAATCTGTTGGGAAGAGCTGTGGGTAAAAAAAACCCTGCAGAGGGAGGAATAAAAAAGCCTGCTCTATAGAGATTTATGAGGATCCACAGGATACATTGCAACTGATAGTCATTGTGTTTGAAAAGTTATGTCTTCAGACAGCAAACTAGTCTCCTTGTCTTCCCCATAATAGGCAGGAACCAAGTTAATAAATTAGCTTCTTACATATTTATTGCCCATTTTCTCTATGTCTGCAGAGCAATTGGAAACTATATTTTTTAAAAAAGTAATGCAAATTAAAAACTCTTCATTCTATTCTTTTCTGTGTCCTTAATATGTTATTTTGATTGATAATTTACCCACTCTTACGTGCTGCTTAATTCTTATATGCAGTTTCCCCTTCATTATCAAGCCGTATTTTGTGTATCTCAACACTTCATAAAGAAGCTTGTACACATACCTAGGCTCTCAGTTTGTATGAATACCTTTTGTAATGTTGTTCTTGTTGTTACCAATTTGCTAAGGATCCATCTAAAATAATGCCCCCAAATTCTACAGAGTTTTTATGGAAAAGAAAAATTACAAGGCAAGTTAAAAGCATTTTTATTTTATTTTTGCTTTAAAGGGTGGGGGAGTCAACAAAAAAATGGTTCTCCATTTCCAGTTCCAGACTTTCAGTATCTCAAAATTGTAGCTAGTATAAATACTGAATGTCACTTACAATGACCATTGTTTTGATTCTCAAGTTTTGAATAAAGTTTCTGTTCTTGCTATTAACCGAACAAGGTACATGGTAAAAGAAACTTCTGTGGCTGTGGGGTTTTCATAAAGTAGATTTATAAATCATGCTCTAAACTTTTTTTAAGACCTTGATGCTATTTCATTAAAAAGGGCAATCTATAAACTGCAGGTTCAGCACCTCACAGTGTATTAGCAACCACCAGCTTCATTTACTGTTTGTTTTTTAATGATGCCCTGCATAAAATGCTAACCCAAGCAAATTACAAAGCAGTTGATCATGTTTCGGGGAGCTAGCCTGCAATCCTATACACTCTTACCTGAAAGTATGTCCAGTTGAACTGGAGGGGGCTTACTTTTGAGCAGTCAGCTATAGACTGTACGGCTAGTTCTAGCCAATGGTCAAATTGTGCTTCTGTACTGGTTTGCTGCTTTAGTCATTTTTAGGCTGTAGTGGAACAACTCGCACACACGTGAATAATCTTGGACTAAGAAACTAATGCCAAAGGAATTATTGCTTGAGCTCTTTATTCAGAAAAAAATATCTGGGGCAGGGAAGAGGACTGTGGAAGCAACATTAGATTATAGCTGGTAGAAACAATGCAGGCCACCACACAGTTCCTTTCCTTTATCTCAGCTGTTTGTAAATAAAAGCCTCAGCTTTATTCATTCTGTGAGGAAAGTGAAAGCACTGATTGACTGCCCCTATTCAATTCTACATAGGAAAGGAAAGGCAGCTAAATGTCTCCAGAGTCTTTGAGAATCCCGAAACCTCATTTGAACTTCACTAATAACATTTCACTTTCTGACACAATGCTGTTGATTTTTTTAAACCTCAGTTTTATCCAGCACTCTCAAGTTGCATCAAAAGTTTGAATGTTAGACCACAAAAGCTAATTTTTTATTTTATTTTGAATAACACCTGCAAACATTTAGTATAGAAACAAAATCAAGCAGCACTCTTTAAACTGATTTTATAAACAAAATAAGTCAACTTAAGTCAACTGAAACTAAAAATGTTTCAGAGTACTACACTTATGATTCAATTTAACTGCTTCTGGGTCAACCAAATTCAGTCCAATATCCCCATGATGAAATACTGACACCAGTATTTTGATTTGTCCCATATGATATTATTGTCCATCCCTCATTCTAAAACAAACATTAAAGAAAAGTGAAAACTTAATGTAAAAGACAACCAAACTGTTTTGTCAACTGTGATTCTGGATAATTCATTAGCTAAAGTTCTATATCAAGCTGTAAGGATCATAAACAGAGTTTAAAGCGTCTATAGAAATCAACAGTGCTAGACTTGGGACTTCACAAATTATATAAAAACAAAATATTATTTAAAATTTATTTGTGTCTCCTTCCTCCCTATATATTTGCCTGGCCAATAAAACACCCATGTATCCTTCTGTTTCACAAGGAAAACAGTAATAGAAGACAGACTAAACAAGGCATGAAAGGCCAACAGACACACACCCTTTTCTGAAGTGGACCATCATGCTATTTGAGACCATATCATGGTGAATAGGAAGAGGGACAAGGAAAAAACAGAACTGAATCATAAAGATCTTCTCCATGGATGCATGTTACGAGCCCAGAGTCCAGCAGTGGTTACAACATGGAGACAGAGGCTGCAGACTATCTAGCTAAGGAGACAGATCAGATGCTCTGAACCTGATGTTGAAGGATCAGGAAACAACTAAGTCCAAGGCTGAGGAATATGAGCCCCCGGAAGAACTTCCTGTATCAGTAGGGCGAGAATTTGGATCTTTACAGGTACCTTCACCTGAGGAACCAAATACCTCCCCCAGTACCTCTACAGTCAGCAATGCAGGGAATGCACCAGGCTAGGGAACAGAGTGCCCCTCTTCAGTTAGAGGAATGGGCTTAAAGAACCTAGAGTTAGTGACAAGCGGGTGGAACCCAAGAGAGGTAGTCTAAGAGCAGGAGCTTAAAAAGGCTCAGTCTGCTCTCAACCTTTGCTGGAGCGAGTGGCTAACTTGGAACTATCCATGGTCCTGACCAACCCATGCTTCCTTCTGTGTGTGATCTGGCATTGGATCAGAACACTGCCATGCAAGTCTCATAATACCAGGCAGCAAGTCACATTTTGCATACCCAGTGCAGCCATGCTAAGGCTCCACAGGGATCTCTCAGGTCAACTTATCCCTCTGCTGCTTGTTGTGCACGCTACAAAATCTCTTCTCCTTTGGGAAAGTGAGGAAATAGGAATGGGTAGGGTGCAAGGCCTATTTTGAGGAAGATACAGATTGAATGGAGCTGCACCAAACTCAAAATGGGACCAGTCAGTTTGAGTAGAGGGAACTGGTACTCAAATCTTAACCTCTCTTTTATCAGTGTCAAGTCCAGGTTTTGCTGGACCTCTGAAACGACACACTCCACAAACACCAACTTAATCTACCTCCTCAATGCAGCAAGTCTAGGGGTCTCTTGTCAGTGACCTCCCTGCCCCAGCAAATGGCAAATCCTTAGCACCAGTGTAGGGCCCCAGCAAATGGCAAATCCTTAGCACCAGTCCTGTTCCAGGTATCATCTTAGCTCCAATATATACCAATAGCATATTTCATGGAATTAGTAGCAATTCCTATCCTGTCCCCACACGTACACACTAAAATTCTACTACACTATGCCAACATATTCATGATTTTTACGCGAAATACAAAGCTAAACAGCTGTGCTTTGAAACAATCTTTGTAGAAGTGAAGAAATTAACGAATAAGCAATTGTGGGTGCTAATAAAGAAAATACCTTTTGTGACACAGAGTGAATTTCCAGATTGTGTGTGTGTGTGTGTGTGTGTGTGTGTGTATCTCAGATGTTGTATTAAAATGAATACACTACATGTAGCAAGCTCTATTCTGCTGCAAAAGTAAAATGGGGTATTGGGGTAAGAATCCTGAAAGTAGAAAATCCTTTCTGAGCAAAAATTCAAACTATAAAAGGGTCAGATCAGATACATGCACTCTTTTATGCAAGCATACAAATGTATAATAATAGTTCAGGCAAATTGTTCAAGGCTAAAAGAAAAAGGACTTCCATTTTTACCTGTCAAAACCAAGGTTCTGCTTCCGAGAATTGTCTTGCTTTTAGTGTATCTCCATTAGCACACTAATAAGCTCACGTTAATAGATTATGCCATTTGCAAAATCATGAACAGTTATACCTATTGGGCATCGTTCATCTCCATAATGCTGGCAGGTATGTTAAAGAACCCTAAAAGCAGGGCTGGTTTTTAATCCTGCCTTCTAATGACTCCTCTCATTATAAAAAACTCAACTCATCTAATTAGGAAACAAAACTTGTAAGGCCAGTTAGCCACATGGTTCAGGAGCTGAGCATCAGATAAAAAGGTGTCATCTGCCAGTGCAAGGTTCTGCTCCAGAGTAAGTCCCTCAAAAATGACTGGACAAGACATAAGGGAATGCAAAGGGATAAATGGAACATAATAAGGCAAATATGTAAAATAAATCTGATGGAATTGACAGTAAGTTATTGACACTATGACCTACACATTCTAAAAATAGATTGCAGGGCTACCTTCAATAAGTCAATTGCACAGTAAAACTATGTCCTGTTCTGCAGGGCTTGATCCTTATAATCCATACCATTGCGTACAACAGGGACGTCAAACATAATGTGTGGGGGATTTATCAGGCCCTTTAGGTCTTCGCAATGAGGCCTACAGTTCTACTTTACATACAAAAAACCTTAAACCATATACCAAGCCAGTGACATTGGATTCTCCCTCTCAACGTAATTTATCCCCAGTTAGTTGACTGCAGGAGTCAAGGAATGTGAGGCGCAAAGAAGAGTGAATTGAAGGGCAACAAGCTGTGATTAACTATGACTTGTTGAAACAAGGCAACTTCAACCATGGGCTATTGAAGCAAATGAAATGAAATCTCCCAGCCTCTTCCTCACAGCCGCAATGAAGGAATGGGGGTAGTTGAGAAGGATTTCAGAAGCTCACAGACTCCTTCCTAACAAAGTACCTTGGCTCATTGAGATGTCTAAATCAACTCAGTGTTAATAGTACTTGGAATGTATGTGTTGAAAAATAAAAATAAAGTCTTCAACAAAAGAAAAGTGTGTTAGCATCATTTAATAATTCAGGCTCCTGTGACAATATTAATATATAAATGTACTGTATAATAATGGGTACCTGGCTTTTCAGTGCATTTTACATAGCTCTGGGAAAGTATACCCCGTGAGCAGGATAGCTCAGTTGGCTAGAGTGTGGTGCTGACAACAGCAACAGTTCAATCCCCGTAAGGGACAGCTGCATATTCCTGTGTGGCAGGGGGCTGGACTAGATGATCCTCAAGGTCCTTTCCAACTCTACAGTTCTATGAAAAACCAATTGAGAAATCTCAGCGGCCGGTTCTTGCTTTTATTCAGATACATTAGACTAGGGGTGGGGAAACTTTTTGTCTCAGTGGGTCTGACAGGTTCTCCACCCTTGCACTACTCAATAGTGCCTTAGGATGCAATCCTAACCCTCATGGAATTCTAACCCCCCCCCCCCCAGACATGGGAGTAAGCCCCATTGAATTCAGCAGGAATCATGAGCAGTCATGATTCAGTTTGCACTGTAAGTCTCAAAACTACCTGTAACTTTGTTTCATGGTGCTAAGGAACATTGCACAATATTTTTATACAATCAAAGCTGCATAATGCATTCATCTCTCAATGCATCCTCTCACTTAACATTTTGTGCTCTGTTACATCAGCTGTGAAGTCTTGCACGTTTAAATAGGACGACAAAGAAGCAACAACTGAGAAAGTTTTGGCACCTCCTGGGCTAACAACAAATGAGTCCATGTACACAACTTGTCTAGCTACAAAACACCCATGTGCTATGCCACAATTTTTAAAAGTCAGCTAAGGAAATGCCCTTCATTGACTGGGTAAGTTGTGTTTTGCAAAGTAAAATGTGGCCTAAATTAACGTAGGGCAGACTTTAATGTTACACAATAATAAAATAAAATAAAATAATAAACAATGGCACTCTCTCTCTCTCTTTATTAATCCCCACTAATATGAAGCCCTCTTTAACCACTGAAAGTATCCCCGACCTAGTTTCGTCCACATCATTTGAAAGGCAGCACATCCAAAACCAGGAAGTCAATGCTCTTGCATAGTGCTTATTCTAGCCTAAAACGCTATATATTGCTGCAGCCTTCAATGCCATGCATGCCACCACAAGCAAATACTGGCCATGATTGTTCTCATTAAGTTTATTAGAATCCAGCCCAAGGAGATGCGGCCACAATTAATTAATTTACAAGTTTATTTTACAAGAACTGTGGTTAGCACACAATCACTACAGTTTCTTCCTTCAACGATTAGCCATGATTTATCACCTTCTAGAGGAGTCCTAACAGTCATTACTGGATTTTTAATCTCCAAAGTGGAATATAGCACTGGAAAAAGTCATTTGCATGTCAATAACTGTTGCTATCCTACAATATTTAAAGCATGCTGAAGACTTGTGTATTTAGAAAAGAGATGTCAGCTGGTAGCCTGTTGGCTAACTTCAGACAGTAGCCAAATGGCAATTGGCCTAACGAAGGCTAGCCATACATCATAGTTATGCAAACCAAGTTGTGCACGGGGCTCTGTGCTGCTGCATGCAGTCTGAGCGAGCCCAGCCTTGTTCCTCATTTCCTGGAGCAGGAAAATGTAGCCTAAGCACTGGTTCGGATGCAACACTTCACGGCTGAAACCAGATTTGGCTACCAACACATTAACTACAGTGGTACCTCGAGTTAAGTACTTAATTCGTTCCGGAGGTCTGTTCTTAACCTGGAACTGTTCTTAACCTGAAGCACCACTTTAGCTAATTGGGCCTCCTGCTGCTGCCGCGCCATCTCATCCTAAAGCAAAATTCTTAACCTGAAGTTAACTCTGGGTTAGCGGAGTCTGTAACCTGAAGCATATGTAACCTGAAGCGTATGTAACCCAAGGTACCACTGTATATAAAAGATGAAGGCAACTTGGGGAAAACCTAGAAACAGACAATTTAGGGCAAATGATACCAGAAATACAGTTACCTCCATTCTTTTCTCCCAGAAGAAAAATACAAGGCAAGGGTTAAGTTGCCCTTCTCACCTTGCTGGCCCTTCTACTGCAGATTGCAGTCTCCATTGCTGCATTTTGGATAGTTTTTTGTTTTTTAAAAAAGAAACAAGAACTACAGTGACAAGAGTGCCACATGTGGAGTAAACTCCAAGAGGGCCTTTTAACCTCTCCTACACCAGTGGATCAGCTCTTACATGGGTGAGCCCTGGCATGGTGGAAATATAGTGAGTCCTAGAACCATCTGCCAGTGGTGACTGGACTAAGGAAGGGAGAAAATAAATGCTATAAAACAGCCACGTCCAACAGATAGATCGTGATCCACCAGTAGATCACTGGACATTTTTGGTAGATCACTGCCCCCACCCCCAAAGATGCTCAACAACCATAGCTGTAAACTTTCAGATTTGAAAATAAGGGATCAGCAGCCTCACCTGTCCGGCGAACAGTCTACGGGATATCTAACAATCCGGGATAGCAGCGGGAAATGGCGCTCAACAACTTTTACTTGAACCCCCCCAAAATGGCCCCCCTCCTTCCTTAAAAAAAAAGCTCAACAACTTTGATCTGAACCCCCCAAAAGGGGGTAGATCACTGCCAGATCGCAGTCTCTTGGGAGTTGGCCACCCCTGCTATAGAACAATTCAAGTAACAAACTGTTCTTTATCCAGCAAAAGTTCAACATTTGAAGTGCATAACTACACAACATGTAGTTTTGTTGTGGGTTTTGTCTTTTGTGCGGGTGGTGTTTTCTTTAGCCTTGCCTTGCCCCCTTGTTTGTTTGCTTCCCGTAAGAAACACACCAAGGGACTTGTTTTCAGAAAACGTATTACTCCACACCCATAAAGTATCAAATTTAAAGAGACACCGGATATGTTAATTTCTGTCTGGTCTTCTCAGGAAAAGGTTACTCCAGAGCCTCTTTAGACCAATTACCGGTAATTAAAAACCACCCAGGAAGAAAGGGGAAGAAAATATTAAAGCATGTAAGACAGACCACCTGGTTCAATCTTTGTTTTTCTGGTGGGGGTCACTGTTAATGTCCCCCCATGGCTCAGATGCCCAGCTCATATCCACTGAAGCCATGTGTACAGTACTGTGGGCCCAATCTCATGATACTCCATTCCATCTGAGATCAGACAGGCTCCCTCCAAGTTCCTGGTGAAGACTTTATTATTATTTCCACGGGAAATTTAAGTGAGACTTTCTGATTTTACCATTAAATGTAACTGCCTTTAGGCTGTATCCCTGTTGTGCATTGCTTAGAAACTTTGATGTTACGCAGTATATAAATTATTAAAATAAATAAAAATACATGTGTGATGAAGCAAGATGGATACTGGATACTAGAGATGGCTCGCTGCTTCATATGCAATAAATTATGTTGTTTTAAAATCAGGAGTTGACTATTGATTAATAATTTCCAAGAACTTACGTACGTAATGGGTTTATTACATCCAACACTATGTTTAAAAGTCCAATTAATTAATACCAGTGTGTATTGATTTTTGCAACAGGATGCTCCTGGTGTCTGCAATCTAGAGAAAGTCAGTAGGCTTTTATTAACAGTTGACCTTTTAACTGATCTTAATCATGTGATTGCCAATGTGGGATACTTACTAGGGTTGGCATACAGAACATAATGTTTTCCAAGAATTGCAGGCTTACTTTTTCAATCTTGTGATTAAGCACATTAACAAGCAGTATGAATTAAAGGTTTGTATGCCAGTTTAACAAGCTGTTTCTCTTAACTGCTGTGAGATAAGAAAGTAATATAAATACAAGTCGTTTGTGTTTACTCAGTAAACAGGTGCTGCTTGCTCCTTGCTAAGCAGATGGTGAATTCAGGAATACTGCAGTTAATTAACTTAACTCTCCGTTACAGAAAGAAAAGAAAAAAGCAACTAGAATCCTGCCTCAACTTCCACAGCACAACCGCACGCACGCACACACACACACACACACACACACACTATGATACATAAAAGTGTTTTCATAACCATCACACCCATTTATTGCCAATATTTAGGCAAGAAATTCTAACTCGGCCACCAAAAAGTGCAATTCTATGCAAGTCTCCTCAGAAGTAGGACACATTGAATTCAATGAACTTACTCCCAGGTATAGCAGGGGTACCCAATCCGGCCCCCTCCAGCTGCTGTGAACTACATCCCCCCTGACCAGTCAGGACTGATGGGAGCTGTAGTTCACAATGTCTGGTCTATAGCCTTGCAAGCTGTAAAGTGCTGCATTGCCTTATATCATTAAATGGCAATTCTACACAGTTGTGTCAATAATTCCCTTACTGATCACAGTTCAGACTGCCAGGATTGGCATCAGGAGGAGAGCTTCTGGTGTTCCTTTGCTACATGCTGCTTCCTGTTTGAACGCTAGTCACTCGATTCCAGTGACCCGGCATTATGCTGATGAGCTCAACTTTACATCTCTTATGAATGAACCAATAATTTGCATTCTAACCCTGTGATTTCCTACTGCGTTACCCAACAGACTGGGATTATATCTAATGATATTGTGGTTTTATATTGACAGCGAGACACTGTCAGCTTCCCTTTCTAATGCAACATTTAAATTGCTTAGCTAACATTGCTAGAATACGTGTTGGGCGGGCGGACAAGTTGGTAACTGTGGGAAAATGGATACTAGAAACAACATGAAAAGACAGTGTCAGTTTTTGTGGTAACCTGTCAGGTGTTTTAAGCACCTTGATGCCACAAACATCAGAAAAATTCTGGAAGACGGATTTGCTTATTGTGAGAGCACAGCCAACACTTTGTTAGATGCAAAATGTTGTGACAGCTGAGTATAAGTAAATATTACGCCCTTTGTTTTTCTGATAGAAAAGCTCTTTTAAAAGGGGTTTTGTTTGGGTTTTTTTTACTTTAAAATTTTATATCCATTTACACACCCTGAAAACAGAAAAGGTTATACTGACTGAGAGAGAAAATACTAAGAGTAAAAGAAAGATACACTGAACTTGAAATAAAATTATTATTACTATCCAGACAAGGAGACAAGGGTATACTAAAATGCAAGCAACTAGATCACATGTAGTGGCTTCCCGTTTGTGGGATGCTCTCTCTAAGGAAGTTCGCCTGGCGCCTTCATTATATATATTTTAGGCACCAGGCAAAAACGTTCCTCTTCAACCAGGCCTTGGGCTAATTAATATCCTAAAGCCTTTTAAATGTATCTGTCAGAAGGCGGGGTCATTGTTCTGTGGCTTTGGTTTAATTATTGTGTTTTATATTGTATTTATGCTGTGTACTCACCTGGGAACGCTTGTGAGGGGCGGTATATAAGTCTAATTAACCACCACCACTACCACCATCATCTAGCTTTCCTCTCCCTCATAGAACCCAGCCACAAGCAACCAGACCCAGCAACAAACTTCCATGCATTGCGTCAAGAGTTCTAAGTGCCCAACAAATGCAGATGTGCAACTAAATCTCTGTCTGTGTCATAACGCTCATCTGGTCTCCATCTAACCACTGGAATGTATCTTTTTATCCAGATAAGCAGAGATGCACATGCAGGCCATTATGCAGTAGTGGATGGCAGGGCAGCCCAGCGTTGCTTCCCAGGCTCCCCAACGCCATTCATCACTGTTAAGTTACTGAGCAGGAGAGGGGCAGGGCAGCAGGGAGCTAAGTTTAGTACAGATGTAGCGGCGGGGGCACTGTGTCTCTGCAGCTGCAACTGTGCCTTGCCTCCCCCCTTCAGTATGCAGCAGCAGCAGTGCACAGTGCTGGGAAACCAGGGAAGCAGTGCCAGCGACTACTGCCATTACACACTGCATGTGATTAACTGCAATCCTTAAGATTAGGGCTCAGCTATAAAATGAGACATCTTAGCTAAGTGGACATCAATTTTAACTAATCATCTTATGTAGTTACCTAACATTACAGAATGCATTGTTAGCAGTGTCACGTAAATGATGCAGATGGAGCCCAGAGAGAAAAGATATCCTGGCAACACTTTACTAAGAGAACTGAACAAAGAGTATGATTTAAGGAGAAAAAAACAGGTTTCGTCTTTTTTTATTTCATGACTTATATGCAGCAGGGAGACATCCAACCAACCGTTCAGATGAAAACTCCCTCAGAACTACATAGCCTATCAGAGCCCGTGTTACCTCAGCAAAGATCACAATGATCTGCTTGGTTGTTAAGCAACACCCCACCACCACCACCCCTTGATTAGCTGACTTACTAACAACAGAATTAACCCTTAGGTTACAAACCAAATTATTTCTGCTGTTGCAATTCCCACATGTATCATACTGAAGTGAAGAGAATGTAAATTCAGCACAGAACCTGGTTGTATTAATGTTTCCACAGTGTTAGCCCATCTACATTGTGCACATTCTGATGTTCTTGTTAGGTTCAGCTATATGGGCACCTACAATTTAATCTATGCAATAAAAAGTGCAGGAAGAGGTCACTTAGAATGCTTCAACCTTGCTGCAAGAACTTTCGGCTTTCTCTTGATTTACCAATCAAGTGATTGATTTATCAATCCTAAAGTTGCTTTTAAAATTAGTATTAGCATTCAGCATTGCATGATACGTGCCAACACACTGCAATCCAAAAAGCATATGGAGGGAATTTGCACAATTAGGCAAGCTGCCAAGTACTTAGAGTTCTACTTTATTATCATCATTACCATGAGACCCCTTGGCCTTAAAAAGGGGCTTAAATATAAGGACTAATAGAAGTCATTTTAAAATGCCAGGTGAAGCCAGGAATGTTTAAATTCCAACAACGACAGGTCATTTTGTTATATTCTGAAACCACAGAAGCCAAGCTGGCCAAAGGGCAAAAGGAGGCATTATCCATGCTACCTTCTGTGTCCTGCTCTGGTGAAACATTTGTAGACATTACAATGAAAGTTTACATAATCTGACTTTGGCAGCATTTCTTCAGAGCTCTTTCAAATCTCTAGCTATGGGCAAACAATCTCTGATGTACATACAAATGTTCCTTCCTTGCCCACAAGGGCTGCCCCAATTACTTGATTGGAAGTAGCAGGTATGCAGGCACATTATTTTGCAGTCAAAGATTTTGTCCTTCCACAAATAGTCCATCTGCACTGAGTGCACTCTGGGCTCTGGACTGGATCAATTAGCTTTTTCCTTAGGGTTGTGATCAGGGTGTGTCTGTGTGTGCTGTTTCTTTAATTAATCTTCATTGCTAGTAAATTAAATGCAGGACTTTGTGAGATATATATATATACAAAGTCCTGCATTTAATTTACTAGCAATGAATATATTTATCTATCTATCTATGCGCGCTTCATATAATGGCCACTCATCCATGTTAAATGACTCTCACAGGAGGCTGGGTTAGAAGTACACAATATCAGAACAAAACAAAACAATCTTAATGCCTACTCCAGGAAGCGAGAGTTGCAAGCCTGTGGAGACTGGTGGTACCGGACCTTGAACCATTATTGAGAATAATAGATTGAACTTCCCTGACCTTCTGTAAAGCAGCAGAATATTATCTATACCTTTATAGCCTCCCTGTGCTCTCTTCCCCTCTATGTTATGCATTCATCTAAACAGTGTGTTCTGGATCATTACCTTTCTTTTTTAGTCTCCCAGAAACTCATCTGTTACACTAGAAGTAGTTTGCCGTTTCAGAGCTCAATTATTTAAAAACCAAAGCACATTCGTTGATTGTGTATTATTAATTATTATTATTATTATTATTAAGTAATCACAAAGGAGCTTGTGTCTTGCGCCATTATTTTTCTCAATCCATTTCCCTCACACATCAACTATTGAAACAGGGGTCACCACTATACTGGTCAACAGGGAACTTATGCCAAAGGCATTTTAAGAGGTATGTCTATGTAGCCCAGTGCTTCTCAAACTGTGGGTGGCAGTCCACAGATGGCCTTCAATGTGTTCCTGGGTGGTCATACAATGAAGAGCTTTTTAACCCCCTTTTCACTGGGCTATCAACACACTATTACCATTGTAAAACCCCTTTAAGAACCAAGTTTACTCTCTCACGCCATGCCTCCCCTTTATATGTCATGCTTAAATTCTATTCAAATACATACTAGCCTATAGTAACATGAAAAACAAAACATAAAACATAAGCTAGTACAGAGTTAACTATTGATGCAATAGTCTTTCAATTTCTGTTGTAAAGGATGAAAATAGGCCTGGAAAGGTGTAGGTGGTTAAATTACAAGTGGAACATACTTCAAAAATATTCAAAAGCATTGGTGACTTTCTTTCCTGCTATTGATTAGATTCCAGTCTATTTCTAAAGCCAGGAACCTCACTCAACAGCAATGGAGTCTCCTTTTAAAAAGAAGTTGGGTCCAAGATAATTTCCCACTGTGCCGAAGAGCGATACTGTATTTATGTCATTGTGGATAATTAAAATAGCAGCTCCGACTGGAACACAGAATGTCGTAACTCCAACAAAAGATTCTAAACTTCTCAGCAGTGTATATATGAACATACATGTGCGTTGGCTGCGAACATGTGAATCCAGGTACACACTAGTAACATTTGGGAGCATCTGTAGACACCGATGCGCTAAGGTAAAGCTAAAGGTTAGGTCCAGTCAAAGGCAACTATGGGGCGTGGTGCTCATCTCACTTTTCAGGCTGAGGGAGCCGGATTTTTCCACCTGCATTTTTGGGGATTCAGCGTCACGTCCTCTCTTGATACAGCAAATGTTCCAAGTGGCCCCTGCAGCTGAGTTCTCCAGAATCAACAGGTTAGGTGGTGGTATCTTCACCAGGGAAAGATCACAATACTCATCCAATGCAGAGACCTTTTGTTAAAAGGTTGAATGAATAGTAGAAGAGTAGACATGGCAACTGAAGTTTCAGCTAATCAGTTTGACTACACAACCTCTAACACACACAGAAGTTCAGAGAATACAAATGGAATGAACGCATGCTCTACCCTTACATGTCAGAGCAAAGGCCCCTGAAGTCCTCAGCCAGTGTTCCTTGAGAAGACTTCCTCAGAAAGGAAGGAACAAGGAACAATGAGCCAACCCTTTTGGAACACAGACAAAGATGAGCTGAATAGTTGCTGATGCTAACCACTCATTTAAGGGACATCAGAAGAATATCCCCCCCCCCTCCACACACAGCAGCAGCTGAAGGGAAATTGCATTCTGGAATGGTCCTCCCCTTCTCTCTGTTTGCAAGGCAATTGCTTATCAAAACTGAAAAGCAATTAATAATGTATTACTTCTGCCTATATTCAGATTTGAAAATTATTTTTCTCTACAAGCTTAGCAGAGATAGGACCAGAAAACAGCATATTGCTATTATCAAGGGCACCTGTAGATGTTTTGCCCTGTCTAGTAAAAAGATTGCTTTTCAGAGTCTTTCATGTTCTGAATGAAACCTTCTGACCAGTTCTACTTCGCATGCATTTCCTTTTAAATTTCACTGAGCAGCTATCTATAACTGAAGGATTCTTCTTCTTTAATGATGTCTTATCATTGATGTAATCTGCTTTTTCCTTGTAAAGCTTTCGAGTTCATCTCCTTTATTTTGAATTTCTCCGCATCAAATTACTTTCCCCTTTAGCCTCTCATGATAAGAATACAGGAAGCAAATGAAAACAAACTTAAACAAAAAAAGCCACAAGCCAGGAATGTTTTATCAAGTAAGTATTTGCTGGCTGAGCAAAGTGAGTGGATCCCCCCCCCCCCCAGCTTAACTTGACTGTCAACACTGAGTTTGGTGAAAGGATGTTTTTGGTTTGTATGTGTGTTTGCAGCCCAATAACTCTGCTGAACCACTGAGAAATGAAAATGAAATATAGTACATCTGTTCAAGGGCAGAATTCTCACATTTCAGATCTGAATGCCAGCTCAACCACCCTCTCCTTTTTAAAATGGGGAAAATTCAGTATACCACACAGTACAATATACAGTGGTGCCTCTGGTTGCGAACGGGATCCGTTCCGGAGCCCCGTTCGCAACCTGAAAGGAACGCAACCTGCGTCTGCACACGCGTGTGACGTCATTTTGCGCATCTGCACATGCGCAAGCTGCAAAACCCAGAAGTAACCCTTTCTGGTACTTCTGGGATGCAACCTGAAAAGACGTAACCTGAACAGAACGTAACAAGAGGTATGACTGTATCTCTTAAATAAGGAAGAATTGAAATGAAAGCTAGATTTCATATTTGAGACTGCATTTTGCATTTTCAGAAAAGGGACAGATCTTGGAGTGCACAGTTTGCATAAAGAAAGTCCCAAGTTCAATCCCAGTTAAACAGGACCAGGAGATGAGAAAGACTGTTGGGGACTTGAGAGAGCTGCTGCCAGTTAGAATAGAGAACATGGGCTAGATAAATAATCTGTCCTCATATGAGGTTAGGTGCTACCCTATGTTTCAAGTACAGTAAATGGTTTGGCCACAGCACAAGGTGCACTTTTCAGAAGTGACTAGCAGAAATGCAGACATACTGGCACTTTTCAAGCAGCTGGGGCTCATCACGTTGGTCTTGAGATATGTCTCCTCAGTGTGGGGGAGTGCACCAAGTTTGGCTCTCTTGGACACTGAGATCTCCATGCCATGTCTTAGATAGGTCACTAGTACTTCAGTCTTCACAGTATTGGAAAGAAGGCATCCAGGGGCTCTGAGACAATACTCTGGGATATATTGAAACAGTTGATGTCCCCCTGTTAAGTGCTGTAAAGGCTGGGGGCTCCAGCTCCTCCTTTACCAAGAGACCAGAGAGAGGCTGCCCCCAATCTTGTATTCTCTTGCTTCAGCTCCTGGTTGGGTCAGGGAACATAAAAGTCCAGCAGTCCTTGGGCGCCAGGCCTGCCACTGATGGGGCAATGACAAGGCTTTATCCACTATTTTGATTCCAACCAAGAATAACCTCAATTTGGTTTTTGCTCAAGGTTGAGGAAGAAGTGGTCTAGAGATGGGCGTGGTGGCTATTAACCCATTGTTATGGTCAGTCCATTTCATGAAAAAGTCTGGAATTATGGCTCCAATTTTCCCCTACAGGGATGGGGTACAGATTAGAATGGTCCACCTTCAGAGACAAATGTAATCCAAGTGATTTCTAAATGCCTTTGTGTGTTTTTTTCCCAGTGGACAGAGCAAGCAATGCTATGGAAGCTCTTGTTTCTTGGAACAGTTTAAAAATTACTGCACTAGAGAAATTGGAAAATAAGCATATGTTTGCTGCTGGCTATTAACTACATATCCAAAGCATACATATGGAAGTAGAAGTGTTCTTGTTGCATTTTGTTTGTATGGATACAGTATTCTTCCCAGAACTGATCTCAGAAAAAAATAAACTTCTCTCTGTTTGGGACAAAAGATGGCTAGGCACTACACTGATTGGTTGGTGGCCTTTGTCTCTGTGAACCCAGAATAAGTTTTCAACTATTTTTTCTAGTGCACAAGTGTTAAATCAGATAAACTTGCAAGCAGTTCTTTAAAAAATAAAAACAGTGGCAGGCCCACCAGAAGAATTGAGGGAGATGCAAGACAGATGACTCCGAAGTGTATTAGCTGATAAGTCCATCTGTCAAAAGCATTTAAAAGGCTGGGGAAGAAGAATCTACTGTATGTCCTCTTGATAAAGAAATATCTGCATACATGCTCTCACTTGAAACTAACATCAGTAAATCCACTGTTATTTCTTGCAATCATTCTCTTGTATCCTATGTATCATATGCTACTTGTTACCATAATTTTAGAAACAGAGACTAAGGAAAGTTCAAAAGTTGGTTAAAATGTGAGGTGCACTTAAATAAATGGAAATTTGTGTAATTTTCTTTATAGAATAATTTGTGTAATTATTCTTTATAAAGTTGCTTAAAATGTGAGATGCATTTAAATAAATGGAAATTTATGCAATTTTCTTTATAGAACATAGAACATTTCTTAGCATGTGATACAATTTGGTTCTCTCTTTCTATTCAGTAAAAATGTTCATTATATTTTATTCAGTGAACAGAGTGAGATTCATTGGTTCCTTCTCAATTTGATGATTAACTACAACCATCAAGCATAAAATCTCTATGTATTTTTTTATTTAAAAAACACACGAACACACATTAATAAAAGGCAAAAAACCAAAGGATGGGTTCCAAATGTATCCGAGAGAAGCCATCCACCAGAGTCCTTAATAAAGTATACCTTGTGTGATAAAGTTAAGAAATGGCTCTTTTCAAAAAAGCCTATTTTTATAAATAAAGCACAGTCACTCTTAATAATTTGGCATACGGAGATATATACATATAAAGATGTACACACATACTATATATATGTGTGTGTATAATCTCCGCACATACACACACCCTTGTCTATATTGCCGCATGCCACCCCAATCTCTGAGTGGTGCAAGATTCCAGGGGTTCCAGCTGCTTATGCAGGGTGCGGCTTCCTCAGAAAAAGGGACAGTGGAGACTGCAGTGTCTTTATGATATATGATTCATTTACACATATATACAACCTGAGCCTACGATGGAGGAACTCACAGCATTAACACCCCAATAAGGTCTTCCTTTTCCCATAGCCACAGCCTTGGATCCCAGTAGAAATCAGGCATGACTCTGTCTCTCAGCTGCCCAGCCTACTTCCTGTTTCTAGCCTCTAGTGCACGCGCGTGCCCTCTCTCTCTCTCACACACACACACATAGTATAGAGCCACTTCGTTACCTTAATGACCCATGCTTAGGGGTTATTACCAAGAAAGATGTCTGCCTATTCCAGGAAATTGGATCCTGCCACTCACCACCTGGCCCAGGGCAGGGCCTGCCAGGCCTATAAGAACTGCTGCTGTGGCTACCACCCAGGAGGACTCCCCTGTTCTACGCCTGAGGGCCCCAGTCCTGCCACTCACCACCTGGCCCAGGGCGGGGCCTGGTGGACTCTATAAAGGACTGCTGCTGCTACTGCTGCTCGGCAGAGAGGGCTCCGTTTTGCTTTGTTTTTGTTTATATTGCTGTTATTTTTTTACCTATGTCATTTTAAACTGATATTAATGCTGTATTCTTAGTTTTAGATTTTGATTTATGTGGAAATTGTTTCCCATTTGGTTATGTATTTTTTTGATGTAGTTTATTTATTGTTTATGACTTTTGTAATTATGTGAATCTTGTTATGCTGTAAGCTGCCTTGAGCATTGTTTTTTTAACTGTGGAAAGGCAGCATACAAATAAAAAAGGATGATGATGATGATGATGATGATGATGATGATATGAGAATTAGTAGAAACTTGGGCATACAGTATTATTCCTTCCACCCCACAAAAAAACTCACAACTATATATGTAGCAGAAGGGGGGAAGGCAGGGAATCACTGCAAGGATTATTTCAGCTGCAACTTGGCCTATTTCTCACAAACAGCAGATGACAGGATTAGACTGTGGCCTGGTTCAGATATCGCTGTTTTGAGCAGCCAAGTAATGGTTTATTTGGCCTGAAAATATAGCATGCCCATGTATAAATTCACACTGAGATACTTAGAAATGAACTCAATACTGAGATTATTAGTATTGGCCAGTAACTAACCCATACTGGCTATATGGCACTGTTGAACCCATCATACAGAGATAGGACCAAGTCTCCAGTGTGACAAGTATCCCACCCAAGCTGGATTAATTTGACTCCAAAAATGTTTGCCCATGTTGCCCACTCACTCACAGCGTCTGTTCCATGAAATATTCACAATGGATTTAACATACCACAATTTGTATCTATGCAAGATACATCTCCAGGTGCAGTTAGATCCAGAAAAAGGTACCTGGAACAAAGGCACTTGCTTCTTTCTACAAACAGACCTCCCTTACTAGGTCAGGAAGATGGTCAGGAGGAACACAACCAACAGGACTGATTCCTGGTCCAAGACATATGTGCAATCAGATTTTAAATTGTTCCTATATGCCTGATCCTACATGCCATTATACAGCCCAACAGTGAACTCCTTACTATGTCTACTCAGAAGTAAGTCATGCTAAATTCAAGGGGGCTTATTCACTTGTAAGTGGAGTTATGAGTGCATCCTAATTCATTATGGCTCATGCAGCATGTAAAATACACTCATTTCAAGGCATAAAGGAGATTTGCTGCTTGATCTAAGAGGTTCACATTTATTCTAGTATCAGAACAGGGCCTTTGGTGCACACACACAACTTCATAAATTATCAACCACATAACACCAATAAATATCCATTTCCCAAAAGGAAACTAGACGCAAGTATAATTTACTCTACATCCAGAATTCATTACCAACAAAGACTACATCAGTTGGTGGCATACTATATTTCAGGAACTGAGAAGAAAACTATTAATTTCTAAAAGTATTCCAGTGTCTTTTCAGTAACATATTAATACCGGCTTTAAAATGTCATGGAAATTATTATGTAGTATCTTGGAACTTTACCAAAATTCAGAAAGAAAAACACCTAAAGGATTTCACATGTGGTTTCCCTTCTGAAAATACTGGTGGCATTTCTTTTAAGCTTGCTTTCTGCACACCAGCTCTAAGTTACAATAAAATGTCCTATCTGGATAAACACAGGGGTGGGGGTGGGGAGGGAGTATATTTACACTGCTGCAGTCTTCTCAATCTTTTTTGCAACAGTAGACAATGTAAAAGACCCAAACATGACATTAATACAAAAGGCTATTTTAAGATTCATTTTTCTCCCCTTATTACAGTGAAGAACAAAACCCCAAGCTTTCCAACATCACACTGAAAGCTATAATTACCCAATTCTGTGTGAAAATGAAATGATAACATTGTATTCTATGCAAGATGAAGCCATTGAGAAATGCAAAATGTGCCTTTCATAAATATAATGAGTGAATACATGACTGGAATGCAAAAAATTCTCGTTAGCCCTCTAGCAAGAAAAAAAGGGAAATCATGGTTTCCTCCGTTTAGTGTACAAAAAACAACCTCTCAGTAATTTTACACTGAAAAATATTTAGCTTCCTTATATCTGGTGCTTGCTCTCCTTTCTACAACATGCAAGCCTAAACACCAGCTTGTTGACAAGGACTGAGTGATGCCTTTTCACAGAAAGCAGCCCACATGGAAAATGTGGATTTTTGGAAAATCAGTGGAGTGCACATTGTAAGGATGGCTTATCAGAACATGGGCTATAGCATTAGGCAAGTGTTCAACACAACATAGCAGAGCACTGAGGGGCTTAACCAAATATAATATTTTCTCTGATTCAGATCTGATCTGTCGTGTACCTGACTTGGCATTGTGAATATGTTGCTGTTTTAAATTGCTTTTTTAATATTTATCACTGTTGTGATAGATTGAGGCAGGCAAACAGGCAAGGTGGAATAGAGAAGTTTAGAACAGGTTGGAAAGGCGAAGGAAAGAGTAAGAAAAAGGGGGAAAGGAAAACAGGCAGGAAAATGTTTCTGGTGGTGATGGTACGAGAGGCGGATTTTGTGACGCGTGCAGGTGAGCGGTTTTCGGCATCCCCCACTAAAAAAAGCTCAACAACTCTGTGCAATCCTCCCCTAAATAAGCTCAACAACTTTTTTCTTAAATTTGAGTTCCCAAAGTAGTGGGCGTCTTATACATGGGGGCGTCTTATAGACAGAAAAGTATGGTACGTCGTAGCAGATAGAAATGAGGCTAGGTAGGGAGAGCTTCAGGCAGGAGAGGGAAATATGCAGTGGCCAGGGGAGAATTGTAGTGCTGAGAGAGCTACTGATCAGCAGTGGCGAAAAGGAGGCAATGAGCAGGGGATAGGGGAACAAACGGGAAGGGAAGACTGATGGTCACTGGGACCAGGAGGTCTGGTGGTGGCAGTGCCAAATTCTAATATATTGTAACCAACAGTGTTGTGTGGCCGATATTTCTCCCCACTCTTTGTCCCATGGTGTTTAGGGATACCTCTCAGTGTGCCGGGCATGCTTTTATTGGGGAACATGTTTAAAGCATGTCTGGGACACAATACAGCAAACAAACCCTGAAGCAAACAAACAATAAATATGACTTCCAAGAGAGAGAAAACATCGGAAAGGAAAGCCACAACTCTATGCTACCCAGCATTCTACCCCTATCTATGTTCTGCTCAATGCTCAACAGGATATCTGTTTATTATTATTTTTTAACCCTTCAGTTTGTAGTGGCAGGGAAGGGAGCCCAGTGAAACAGAACTGGAGTTTTGTGAATAAAAATCATAAGGTGTCCACCATCATTTTATCCATTTTTATCTTGATGCCAGAAGCCAAAGGTTCTTTGCTACCAGAGTTATTCAAGAAAAGTATTGATATCCCGCATACTAAAAACTGAAAACTCTTTGTGTAGCTTTATAAAGAAAGTGAAAGTGGCACAAATGTTCAATGGTATCCTAATATGTAGCTCTCAAAGATGCTATTGGCCTATACAGTACTTTAAATAAAAAGGAACCCATATATGTCCACACACACACACACACACACACATACACGGTCAAAAGTAGCCTCTTCTCCGTCAAGCCTTGCGGGACCTTTCTCCCCCTGGCGACTCATTGACTGAGCTTGTTGAGGCCTGGAATACCCAGCTCCTGGTAGCCATCAATGAGATCGCACCTAAGCGCCCTCTGCGACCCCTCAGAAACCGGGCTCCCTGGTTTACCGAGGAGCTCCGGAAAATGAAGCGGGACCTCAGACGGCTAGAGCGAGTATGGCGGGGTGCCCGTGACGGAGCTTCAAGAACATCTTATAGGGTTTTTATGAAAACCTACGAGATGGCAGTGAAGGCCGCTAAGAAGTCCTACTTCTCGGCCTCCATTGCATCCGCTAGCTCTCGCCCGGCGCAATTATTTAGTATAATTCGGTCTTTAACGTCCCTCGAAGGACAGCCAAATTTAAATAACAGTTTGACACACAGCTGTGAGGCATTTGCGAGCTTTTTTGCGGAGAAGGTCTTGTTGCTCCGCCATGACCTCCCTGCCAATTTGGATACAATAAAGGAACTGGAGGCCCCTCGACTGTCCTCGGGTTCAGTATTGGACCACTTTGACTGGATATCCCCAGCCGATGTGGACAGACTCCTCCGAGCTGGAAAGCTCACCACTTGTCCTCTCGACCCGTGCCCGTCCTGGCTGATTAGAGCGTGTCCAGACGAGGTGCGGGCCCCCCTGGGGGATATCATCAATCTGTCCCTTGGCACCGGGACATTCCCAGGGGAACTGAAGGAGGCAGTGGTGCGCCCGCTCTTAAAGAAAACATCATTAGATCCCTTAGATCTATCCAATTACCGCCCGGTTTCGAATCTTCCATTCCTGGGTAAGGTGATTGAGGGAGCGGTTGCTGAACAGCTTGGTAGGTTTCTGGATGAAACATCGGCTCTGGATCGATTCCAGTCCGGCTTCCGCGCTGGTCATGGGACCGAGACGGCTCTGGTCGCCCTAACCGATGATCTCCGCAGGCAGCTGGATCGAGGCGGGTCGGGGCTGCTGATTCTTCTAGACCTGTCAGCAGCCTTCGACATGGTCGATCACGAACTCCTGGACCACCGCCTTGCCGACGTGGGGATCCAGGGCACAGTCCTTCAATGGCTGCGCTCGTTTCTCTCTGGTCGGGGACAGAGGGTGGCGCTTGGGGGGGAATTGTCATCCCGCCACTCCTTGGTGTGTGGTGTGCCCCAGGGTGCAATACTCTCCCCGATGCTTTTTAACATCTTTATGCGCCCCCTCGCCCAGCTTCTCCGGAGTTTTGGGCTGGGCTGCCATCAGTATGCTGATGACACCCAACTCTATCTGTTGATGGACGGCCACCCGGACTCGGCCCCAGACACACTGATCAGATGCTTGGAGGCTGTGGCTGGATGGTTACGTGGGAGCCGGTTGAAGTTAAATCCTTCGAAGACAGAGGTCCTCTGGCTGGGACGGGACGACATGGGACTGAGGGGGCAACTCCCATCTCTTGCGGGGGTGCAATTAGTGCCAGCACCGTCCGTTAAGAGTTTGGGTGTAATCTTTGATACCTCCCTCTCCATGGAGGCGCAGATTGCAGCTATAACAAAGGCGGCATTTTTTCATCTCCGCCAAGCTAAGCAGTTGGCTCCTTACCTCTCTTGCCCTGACCTAGCCACTGTGATCCACACGACGGTCACTTCCAGACTGGATTATTGTAACTCGCTCTACGTGGGGCTGCCCTTGAGACTGACCCAGAAACTCCAGCGGGTGCAGAATGCCGCAGCGAGACTCCTTACGGGGTCTTCGCTTAGAGATCACATTCATCCGGTGCTATACCAGCTGCACTGGCTCCCGGTGGAGTACAGGATCAGGTTTAAGGTGCTGGTTTTAACCTTCAAAGCCCTATACGGCCTAGGGCCCTCGTACCTACGGGACCGCCTCTCCTGGTATGCCCCACAGAGGAACTTACGGTCTTCAAATTAAAACACCTTGAAGGTCCCAGGCCACAGAGAGGTTAGGCTGGCCTCAACTAGAGCCAGGGCTTTTTCGGCTGCGGCTCCAACCTGGTGGAACGCTCTGTCACAAGAGACAAGGGCCCTGCAGGACTTGACATCTTTCCGCAGAGCCTGCAAGACAGAGCTGTTCCACCTGGCCTTTGGTCAGGGCGCAGCCTGACTCCCTCCTTTGGCAATCTTTACAAAACTTTAGTTTATGGTTGCCATCAATTTTGATTTTAATTCATTTTTATAATGTTTTATAATGTTGTACTGTTTTAGTGTTGTTAGCCGCCCTGAGCCCGACTTCGGCTGGGGAGGGCGGGATATAAATAAAATTTATTTTTATTTTTATTATTATTATTATTATTATTCTCAACCCTTCAAGTCCTTCTTGTGGATAGGGTTTTTTTTTTTAGATTTGTCAATCAGCTATACAAAACAGTTACTGTAGGATAGTAACCATGCATAGTTAACAAACCACTTAATCTGTTTTTTAAAAGTTGTTTTCCTTGCAAAATGGTTTTCTGAAAGTTGTGAAAGAATTCATTCACCAAGAAGCCTGGCAACCTGGAAATGGGTCAGAAAGGAATGTTTCCAGTATACACATTTCCTTCTTTGCATAGGTTAATATTTCACCATACTATAATGCAGTCTTGTGATGCTGTGGTATTTAAAAATTACTTTCCACTACAGTCTCTCTCAAACACTTGCTGAATGTTTATTTTTAATATTTTCACATAATCCTTCAAATCTTGCTCAGGTGACGTCACAAGTACTGCTTATGTTAGGATTACTCTTGTAAGGAAGCTTGGTATAAAATATACAGTGATGATGGTTCAACTATTAAGAGCCACTAATTGTTTCCCAGCTAAGTGCAAAGCCCTCCCCAACCATTCGTGAGTGCAGTAATATGCAAAACTGGACCCTAAATCAATAGTGCTTTTACTAAAACACAGCCTCAAGAGAAAGCTGATGAAATTGCTGTGTGCCAAACAGGCGATTTGCCAACTGACTAATCATACAATGGTTAAGGCATGCAAGAAGAGGTTTAGTATTCAGATCCAAAGAAAACACATGGGTATTTGGCAGACCCAGATGGAAAAGCAAAATGTATACATGTGTGGAGGCTGCCACCTTGGCTAACCCATGTCTCGCAGAATGAAGGACCTTTAGACATAAAATGAGTGTGGTTCTCTAAAACTGGATATTAGAAGATGTCTGCCATGTCCCATTAAGCTTGCCATGTCCCATTATATACTGCTCTTTGCCTTTCTTTCATCCAGTCATCACATTCTCAAAATTTATTGATTCAAATTTTTTTTAAAGGTGAATTCATTTAGGATGGAACAAATCCTCTGCTGTTCAAGTTTAACTTGGTTTAGAACAAACAGCCAGTTATGCCTACAAGTACCGGTACTCATAGGATCATAGAAACAGAGTTGGAAGGGACTCTGGAGCCAGTGTGGTTTAGTGGTTAAGAGCAGTAGTCTCGTAATCTGGTGAACTGGGTTCGATTCCCCGCTCCTCCACATGCAGCTGCTGGGTAACCTTGGGCTAGTCACACTTCTCTGAAGTCTCTCAGCCTCACTCACCTCACAGAGTGTTTGTTGTGGGGGAGGAAGGGAAAGGAGACTGTTAGCCGCTTTGAGACTCCTTAGGGCAATGATAAAGCAGGATATCAAATCCAAACTCCTCTTCTTCTTCTGAGGGTAGCATGTGGCTGCAGTTAGCCCACATTAAATGAACATTCCCAAAAGATGAAATGAAGTTCACCCTGAACATCTGAATTCCATAACAATTCTGATTTCAAGAGGTTGCCACTTCCATGATGGGTGCCAATCTGAATCCTATACCAGGGGCTGTTGCTAACTGAGCATGAAGCCTAATTTGCTTACTTGCGAGGTTAGACTGTGTCTGGTGTTTATCAAGCCTTCGTTCCAATTTGTTTGTGGAGAGATACGACAACGAGTATTCATCCTGATTTGCTAGTGTGATGTTTATGTATCTTCCCACTAATCATTTGTTCATCCTGCACTTCTCAGTGCATTTCCCTGTTACTTTTCTAACCACAACAAGCCCAAAGGGTTCTCAATAACTGGACGGCCACAATTAAAATAAAATAAAAAATCAGCTGGGTGGATAACCAACTAGTGCTGGTCTGATTTCAAACTTCCAATTAAGATCAGAGAAGGAGTCCCAACTCCCATTAAAAGCCCTGTTTGCTAAATTTTATGCAAATAAAAACAACTCAACCACTGGGGGATTCAGTCATTGACTTAAATTGCTGCAGAATCAGTTGCTGGACTACTTTTTTTTTTATCCGCTTTGCTTAAAAGGATGAGACCTAATTACTGTTAAAGAACAGTCTGCTATATGTCTGTGAATAGGCACAGCTGCTAGGAAACCGCTGATTTGGATATAGGAGGCAGTCTCTGTATTGATCACTAGCTGCTACCAATTACACCCATTGAAACCATGAACAGCCATCAGTGCCATTTTTCAGGCACATCAGCCCACTCTTGCACAACATTATCTGTTCTTCAGTGAACCGGTAGCTTGATTTCCAATGAAACGTCATAATATTATCCAAGCAAATAATATTTCTGGATACTTTTCTCCATCAGTACAGAAATGATTAGCCTGGCAGCTAAACATATGATTAGATGGTTCATTTCACCACTTAGTTATAAACAGATACAGTGGTACCTCGGGTTAAGTACTTAATTCGTTCCGGAGGTCTGTTCTTAACCTGAAACTGTTCTTAACCTGAAGCACCACTTTAGCTAATGGGGCTTCCTGCTGCCGTCGCGCTGCCGGAGCCCGATTTCTGTTCTTATCCTGAAGCAAAGTTCTTAACCTGAAGCACTATTTCTGGGTTAGTGGAGTCTGTAACCTGAAGCGTATGTAACCCGAGGTACCACTGTAGAGAGAGGTCATATTGCACTACATCAACCAGACCACACCAGTATCAACCTGACCTGAAACTGATGCAACTCTCTTACAATGCATGGGGGAGTTCTCATGTTATCCCGCTGCATGAGAAGCAGCTACAATTGTAGCAAGTCTCACTTCACTCGTATAATGTAAGAAACTTGCCTAATGAAGGTATGCCAAACTAGTACAGTGGTGCCCCGCAAGACGAACGCCTCGCAAGACGGAAAACCCGCTAGACAAAAGGGTTTTCCGTTTTGGAGGTGCTTCGCAAAACGAATTTCCCTATGGGCTTGCTTCGCAAGACGAAAATGTCTTGCGAGTTCCTGCGGGTTTTTTCCCCTCCCCCCCTTTTCCTAAGCCGCTAAGCCGCTTATCAGCTGATCCGCTGATAAGCCGCTTAACAGCTGATCACTAAAAGCCGCTAAACCGCTAATAGTGCTAATCCGCTAAGCTGTCAATGGGCTTGCTTCGCAAGACGAAAAAAACGCTATACGAAGAGCCTCACGGAACGGATTAATTTCGTCTTGCGAGGCACCACTGTAATGGTATTCAATTCTACTAGAAATAGGTATATTACATGGCTGTGACAATTAGGATGCCCAACATTACAGGAACACTATCTGATTTATTCTAAGATATACTATTCTATCCTAAGGTAACTTTATGAAGTTCACAGAAGAGAAGTTTCCTGTCCCCTTTTACCTCTACCAGGCCCCTGAGCCCCATCCGGCATTAAAAAGGCAACATTGGGTTGGATACAATGGGCCAGATTCAGTTCTCCTGGAGAAGTAAATGTATGATTTTTGTTGGTCAGAGTTGACTGTGTGGCACATACCCCAGTTCCTTATTTTGATATAAATGGGCTATTATTGGAATGGGAGCACTGTGCTTGAAGGGTTTTGTTCTGTCAATAGATCACTTCCTGTGTGTTTGGTGCATAGCCTATTCCCTTCTCAGAGCCTACTTCAGCAACCTCATGAGTCTTTGCAGACCCTACAGAAGGATGGGCTTGCAGTGCTGGGAGTGCCTAGCCCTATAATAAGACTAGACTGAAAAATGGGGGTAGAACAAAAGCATTTTACATCAAGCTGGATGTTGCAAATTTTTGTATATTTTATGCTAGTATGATTGTTTTCTCAAAATGTATACTCTTTTGCAATTATTTTAAACTTTGCATTTTTCCAATCTTTACTTGAATAGTGTTCCAGTATGCGGCATGTGTTCAGTCTTTCGCTCAGAAGTTATTTTAGAAAATTGCAAAATTGAGTAAGAAAAGTTGGTGTCGTTTTTGTAATACCAGCCATGCTTAATTTCTATATTGAGCAGAAGTGAATCTAAACTAAGTACTTATAATTGGGCTCTAGAAGCCCTTCTCCCTCTTTCTATGTGGTTACACAACATAGAAAAGTCACTCTATGTGTGCCCAGAGGCACTCCCTATTATTTCAGACTCAAGTTCAGGGAGTGAAAATGCTTTCTGTGGATAAGTCTTGGCGATTTGGGTTTTAAATTAATCCTGAATGCCCAGCTTTTTAAAAATGAACACGTTCTGTCACCTCAACAATTCCTTAATTGTACTTGGAATAAAAAACCTAAGAATAATTTAGGGGCTACGTTCAAAATTTTGCAAATCCTGAAAATTGTGCATATTTTGTGTTCAGACATATCTGAAGCTAATGTGGCATACAAATACAGCAAAGCCCAGCTTGCTTGAATAGCAGTTAATATGCAATGATATTGCCTCGGGGTACTGTTAACACAGACCTCTCACTCTCTCACCCTTTACAAAGAGCTATTAATAGTTACTAAAGGATTTTTTGTTTTGCTTTTTAAACAGTATCACATTAGGAAAAGCTAGCGAGACAGGGCTGCAGAATTGAGAAGCCCATCTAGCATCTTAGAAAGAAAATGGGACTGGGCACCGGTGTCCAGGTTGCAAGGAAATTGGTTTCTGCTTCTTTCTGACTCCTAGAAAATCTGTCTAGCTCCCATATTTTGCACCCCTGCCAGTGGATATTCCAAATTAACATATTTGGCAAGCATGAACTACTTCAGATCATTCTGCTTCAAAATAGACAACACTTCACCACTATAAAACCAAGCCCTTCTGGAGCAAGCACAACAAGCGATGAATCCAGTTTTCCTCCCAACATTCAGCCGCTAAAAGGACTGAGACTATGCTCACACAAACATTAATCTTTCAATCAGTACTTTTTCACAACAATTAAGCACCTAAAACAATATACAAGATTACTATTGGACAACATTCATCTCCAAGATTTCAGAGAAATGCAAGTAACATAATCCATAGGCAAAATACGAGGACTCCACATCACTTCTCTTAATTGTTTTATAGCATGTGCATTTCTTTGAACTCTTGGTTATTTTTTAAAGATGAACTTAACATTTATGTTCACCTAGAAAAACTTAAAAAGTTATGATACTTTGAAGCACCAAGCACAAGAACCAGAAATAGGTCTTTCATCTGATGTAGAGGATTTTTGCCTTTCCCAGCTTCTAGAACCATTTTGGCATCCTTGCTGCAAACGACAATACAGTGGTACCTCGGGTTAAGTACTTAATTCGTTAAGTACTTAATTCGTTAAGTACTTAATTCGTTCCGGAGGTCCATACTTAACCTGAAACTGTTCTTAACCTGAAGCACCACTTTAGCTAATGGGGCCTCCTGCTGCCGCCGCGCCGCCAGAGCCCGATTTCTGTTCTTATCCTGAAGCAAAGTTCTTAATCTGAAGCACTATTTCTGGCTTAGTAGACTGTGTATCCTGAAGCGTATGTAACCTGAAGCATATGTAACCCGAGTTACCACTGTATGGTTTGTCATTCACACATGGTCTTTTCTTCTGCTGTTTCCTCCAAGTTGTGGGATTTTATGGAAACTTCAGTGTGAACTAAGCTATCTCCAGCTCTTAGAGCCACACAGAGTCCATTCCTGAGTCCACAGAGTGGACATTGCTGCAGTCTATGTCTGAACCACCAGATCACATGGGTTAAGTTCACAACACAGTTCCTTTCCCAAGTCTGCTTTACTTTCTTCAGAGATGAGGAAAAAGAGAAAATGTTAGGATAGAAAGGAACATAGGTGTGGTCCCCTACAACATGGCCAATGTACCGTATTTTTCATCCTATAGGGCGCACCGGCCCATAGGACGCACCTCATTTTTTTGGGGGGGGGGAATGAATAAAAAAAAAAAATTCCCCTCCCCCAGCCGCAGCTGCCACCCCAAGCCTTGCGGACACCCGCCAGAAGCACAGGGAGGCCTCCAGAGGGCTCCCCGTGCTTTGGGCGGCAGGCTGCTGCCCGCAAGCCTTGTGAGCCTGTGGGAACTCCCGCAGGGCTTGCAAGCCTTGCGGATAGCTTCCTGAAGCCTGGAGAGTGAGAGGGGTCGGTGTGCACCGATGCCTCTCGCTCTCCAGGCTTCAGCGAAAGCCTGCATTCGCCCCATAGGACACACACACATTTCCCCTTCATTTTTGGAGGGGAAAAAGTGCGTCCTATGGGGCGAAAAATACGGTATTTTGATGTTACCTTTGTGGTGCAGGAAGGAGAATTACCGGTATGTAATCTGATGTGAAAAGGGACCCATGAAATGTATAAGGCTTCAAAGGGAACTTAGTAGCAGACCTGATTCCAGAGAGCTTGAAGCCTGACAGGCACTGACTTTCTAAGTTCTGCTTTTCTGCTGGAATCTTCCACCTACTGAAAATTAATGGTGTCACAGCAGCTGAAAAACCCTTTACTGTGATCCTGATAAAAACCACTCTGCAGCCATTGTTATTTGCATTGGAAGGCAAACTCCCTTTGGCACCAATTATCACACACACATCAATAGCTATATTTGTATTTTTTTAAAAAAGAAAAATGTGTGCATTAAAATAAAAGACACATTCTAACATCATGTTTAGTTTGGCCCCATAGGGCGGGTGCTAATCTGAAAAACACTTGAAAATAATCGGAATACACTAATCTCAAAGGTATGAGTGTCTCCACCTCCATTGTTCTGCCCGGACACTGAGGTCCAGCGCCGAGGGGCTTCTGGCGGTTCCCTCGCTGCGAGAAGCCAAGTTACAGGGAACCAGGCAGAGGGCCTTCTTGGTAGTGGCACCCGCCCTGTGGAACGCCCTCCCACCAGATGTCAAAGAGAAAAATAACTACCAAACTTTTAGAAGACATCTGAAGGCAGCCCTGTTTAGGGAAGCTTTTAATGTTTAATAGGTTATTGCATTTTAGTGTTTTGTTGGAAGCTGCCCTGAGTGGCTGGGGTATAAATAATAACTAATAATGATGATGATGATGACATTTGTGACACACTGCTCTCTAATGCTCAGTTAATCAAATGGAAAGCAACTTAAGGTTACATTAAAACTTACTTATACTGTGACCCTTTCAGATATACTTCAGTAAATGCCAGTATTGTTTTCTACGGCCTCGCTCAGTAAGATCTGAACATGGGAATGGATTTGTAAACAATGTATATTTTTTTTTAATTGCACACTGCCAGTCACAGAGCTCTCAACTCCCATAGCAACACAACATAATCCTTAGTTTTAGAATTGTGGAGACTCATTAGCTCCTAACACCTGCATTAGTCAGGCATAGAAAAGATGTGCTCACCTAAAGGAAAAACTAAAAGCAGCAACTCAGAGACAAGATGAAGATAATTATTTCCGGGTGTGCAAAGTAAGCAAATAATCATTAATTTATAGAAAGCAATGCACTTTTTTCTGCTGAGATACAAAATCTCTGTGACACACTGGGTCTATGCATCTGGCTATTAACCAGAAGGTTTGTGGTTCGAGCCCACCCAGGGATGGCTGTGGGGAGGAATCCTGCATTGAAGGGGTTGGACTGGAAGCCCCTCAGGGTCCCTTCCAACTCTACAATTCTAGGATTCTCTGATTGCTGACATGATATGACAAACAAGCAAAGCTGATTCTTTCCCTTTTTCATATATGTCCAAGTCAACAAGAGTGTCTTAATGAAATTTGTGAATCACAATCAAAGAGCAAGGATTTTTTTTAAAGAATGTTTTCAACAGTTGGTCCTCAGTTTCCTTCCCGACTAGAGACTTACAGATACAGTATCCAAATATGAGTACCCCTTCAGAATGTTTGCAATATATACTTCTCTGAGTTCAATTGAAGGTTTCAAAGTTATCAGAAGGTAGGGCAGTTTAATATAAGATGCTCTGGGAGCCTTTTCAGCTGAAGAATGGGGGTAAAAATCCTTGAAATAAGTCAACAAATACAGTGGTGCCCTGCAAGACGAATGCCTCGCGAGACGGAAAACTCCCTAGACGAAAGAGTTTTCCGTTTTGGAGGTGCTTCGCAAAACGAATTTCCTATGGGCTTGCTTCGCAAGACGAAAATGTATTGCGAGTTCCTGCGGGGTTTTTTTCCTCCCCCCCCCTTTTTCTAAGCCGCTAAGCCGCTAAGCCGCTAATAGCGCTAATCCGCTAAGCTGTCAATGGGCTTGCTTCGCAAGACGAAAAAACCGCTAGATGAAGAGACTCGCAGAAAGGATTCTTTTCGTCTTGCGAGGCACCACTGTACATTAATGCATGGGGTTTTACCCATTCGGTCCTCAAAGGAGCCCTGTAAAGCACAGTAAACAGAGAAACCTCAGTGTCACCAAGAGAGGATGGTGACTGAACAAGGATGCAAAGCCAAGTCTGTAATAACGTCCCACCTCACAGTAATGTTGAGAAGATAAACAAATTCATTTCTGTTTCTTAATAGCTATTAACAATAAAGTTTCAAAATGTAGATTTGTGAACATTCACCCCATCAACTTTGGCCCGTCTCACACACATTTCAACTTTACATTTTATTTTTCCTATAATTTCTACAACAAATAAATACTTAGCATTTGCAATATGCTTCAGAGAATTTAAAGGACCACTCATTAAACACATCAGTAATTCATAATTTTCCTTTATTCCTACTTTTTAACTGCATCTGTAATCATAATCCACAGGAATACTTATCTCAATAATGAGTGAAACAACACACTGTCATCTTGTATGGGTTTCTCTTTCTTTTTTACAGTTAGATTGCTAAGGGCTGGAAGCACTAGCTTATAGATGCTTCCTCAGCAGTCCGGTAAAGTACTCACAGAATGAAAATATGTATCACACACATATTTTTACTATTAATAATATTAATAATTAAATAATGTCAAAGACTTCACATGCCAAGAAAGCCAAGTTTGCACAGTGACCTTTCGCTTCAAAAAAGTTGCAAATTGCTTCAATTGGGCCTGTATTGTTTGAAACGCTAACACATAGTTGGCCCACATACAGCCAAAATTGTGTTACCGTTGGAGCTGCCCCATGGCTAGCCAGTTAGCCTTCTACAAGGCAGAGGTAGAGCAGAGTAGCAAGAGAATCGTTACCAGTCCCAGAGCTCTTTTTGTGCCAGTTTCGCTTGGGATTCCCAGCACGACAAGAGATTTAAGCTCTCAACCTTGCTTCTCAGGCAAGGCCCACTCGGCATGCCGGCTCGGGGAGTGTTAAGGAATATCACTGGGGGTTACCTGAGCGAATTCAAGTTGATGAGGGAAAACCCGTGCTATGAATGCATTCCAAATCACATTTTGATCTGATTGTTTGAAAACAAAGACAACAGGCCACTTTTTCATTTGCTAAGGAACTTTCCACTTCTACAATATATTCTGTTTACTAGATTCCAAAAAATTACACAGGCCCAAAAGCTACTCAATGCTTAAGAACATCCGCGCTGGATCAGACCAAAGGTTTATCCGGTCTAAAATTCTGTTCCCCCAGTAACCAACCAGATGCCAATGGGAAGCCCTCAAGAAGAACATGAATACAATTGTCTTGTTCCTCAGCAACTGACATTCAGAGCCATATTGAGTGTTTCTAATGATAGAGGTGAAATTCTGGAGTCTCCCATCATGTGAGAAGGCCACAGTATTTGACCCTTCCTTAGAGTGTGCTTCTCAAAATACTTCATATGCTCTAAACAGCAGCATTCTCCTTCACATAGTCAGGGTGAGTTCTAAAGACAAGTTATCCTGAGGTTTAAATTAAGCCCTGGTGACACTGATCATAGATACATGGGATCCTAGCCAGGACACTGATGCCCCCCACCTTAAACACTTACTTTAGCAAAGTTAACACTCTCTTGTTACTTATCTACTCACATTTCTATCTCTCTTTATCTACAGCAGGGATAGAGAATAGGATCCAGTTGGCTGGCCAGATCTTGAGCTCCCCCACTCCCCCCTAGTGGACAGGGCTGGCCACCTGTCACTCAAAGGTGCCACCATTAAATCTGTTGACCCAACTTCCAAAGGAAAGAATCCTTAGAGTCTAAGAAGTATAAGGTGGCAAATTTGGTTGGGGACAACTTCTCCGTCCCTTTATCCTCACAACAACTTATGAGCATAGTCTAGACTGAGAATTGTGACTCATCCAAGCACACCCATCTGTTTGCAAGCATAGATGGAATCCTAGGCCTCTTCAAGTCCAATTTCAACATTACACCATACTGCAGCAACAGCGGAATATAGAACTGCGATCTGACTTACAAATCAAATGCTGCCTTTGTTTTTGAACATATGCATTTTTTTCAGGAGCACCCTGATCACATTAGGAAAAAATGTGATGGTCTGGAAAAACACCTGGTCTGCACAAACAGAAGACGCCACACCTAGGAGAACATCTCCTTTCTACCTTTTGTAATTGCAATTGCATAATATATTTAAAAACCTCATGAGTCAACACATTTAAGGATAAGGGGGGAATTACTTCATACAGGACTTCTAACTCATTTATCCACACCCCAAATGCTATTAAGGACCCCATGTACCCTAACTAAGTCTCACTGTGCAAAGCAACAAGAGGTGTTTGTACTCCTTTAGCAGGAGAACTAAGAGACTAGGGATGTCATCCAGAAGGGCAACAAGATAAACACTCCCCCAGCACTGCTTCCCCAGTCAAGTAAGCAATCCACTCTGCAGCTGCTCTGAAGCACAGAAAGCAATGTCAAAAGATCTGATGACTGGTTTCAGCATTACATCTTGTTTGGCTGCAAGAGCAAATTTATTTCTACCTTAAAATGGATGGACAGCACTTACAAAGTGATTGTGCTTGTTGTAATTTCCATAACCATGAAAAGCTTCATCCACTAATTTATGAAGTCTACACAGATTAATTCATGCAAATTACACTGTTGTTGGAGGCACAAAAGCAGGGTAGAACCATTTTCTTCCAGCTAGTTGACAAATCATGGTATTTTCCTCTCTCCCACTGCCAACTGTGCTAAGAGGAGGAATGAAGAGAGGCACCTTCACATAGAGCATTCATGATGCCACCGTGGGCTGTGCTTAGAACCTTATGAACACTCGATTTAACTGTGCATCAGTTGTGGGGCTTCAGAGGAAATCTTCAGACCTTTCTCGTGATACATTAGCATGTGTTTTGTTTTTAATGTTGTTATTAAACATGATACCAGGATGGACATCACAGATGAAGTCAAAAACAGAACCACTAAAAGCAATTACAAGTCCTATAAAAAGGAATGCTAAATTGCTATCAATTATGAGTTATTTGCTTTGAAAATCTGGTTTGTCACATCTGACAATCCCACAGTAATTTTTGCTGACCCGCTGTCCCATAACTCTGAGAAGCCTGGAACTAAAAATGCAATTGTGCCTGGCAAATACAAATCCCCAAGCAAAGTATAATAATCTTAAGTAAACTACTGTCAGGCAAAAGTCCTACACATCAAACAGTTCCCACAATGTCTTGTGCTGTTGTCTAGCAGAAAAGTCCCACAATGGCTCCATATTCATGCACATTAGGAGACCACACAGCTTCTATTTACTTCCACAGGTGATCATTTGGCGAGAAACGTATGCAGTCAATCCTTTGGGTTAAATTACTTGCATATAAAATACAGTGGACGCTCTGGTTGCGAATGTGATCCGTGTGGGATGCACGTTTGCAACCTGCAGCGTTCACAACCTGCAGCGGCACGTCTGCGCATGTGCGGGTTGAGATTCTGCGCATGCGCAAAGCGTGATTTAGTGCTTCTGCGCATGCGCAACCGCCGAAACCTGGAAGTAACCCATTCTGGTACTTCCGGGTTTCGGCGGTCCGTAACCCGAAAAAACCGCAACCTCAAGCGTCTGTAACCCGAGGTAAGACTGTACTAAATTGAACTTTGAAACAAGGATATTATCCAGAGCTGAAAGTTATTTTAAATAAATTATATTTACAAGCTTTCTGTTTGGACAATTTTGACATTAAATTGTAAGCACAAAATGAATATTGGAAGAAAGGGGTTACTCATCAAATGCTGAAAAGGAACTAGGTGCAGCAAGACCATCTCGGCTGTGAATCCTGGAAGACCTGCTCCCTGCCTTGCTTGTGAGGGCAGGGCCTGACTGACTCCAGCTACAAAAGCTTAGGCTGCTGAACAAACACTTGAGTTGGGGGACTGTTGGCGTTGTTGTTGCTGCTGTTTGGTTTTTTTGTGTCTTTGTTTTAGATCTTGTTGTGATTTATAGAATTCTCTCCCCATGGAGGTGCAACAGCTTTTACCTTTTGAAGCTTCCAACCACAGGTGAAAATGTATGCATTTACTTAGCCTTTATTTATATAGAATTGTAGAGTTGGAAGGGACCACAAGGGCCCTGTGATGCAGGAATCTTTCACCCAATGTGGGCTCAAACCCACAACTCTCAAGTTAAGTCTCATTTTCTACCAACTGAGCTGTCCCAGGACTTTTGGCGTAACTGATTAGATTGCCCAAGGTTATGGAAATCAGGGATTATATCATCTACTAAAAATTTTGTTATGTTACTATGATCATTGTTTTGTTGTTGATTTTATATTTTTAACTTAGTTTTATTAATTGTTTCATTAACTGCCTTGAGATCAATTCTGAAGAAGAACAGCAATAAAATAAGCAAATCGAAACAGAGAAAGCTGCCTATCAGGGTAGATTGCTCTATTAAGTTTTTTTTTTTAGTTTAATTTCCGTCTATCATCCATCACCCATCATTATAGCAGGGACAGATGCCAATGTCATTCAGCTTCCAAACCAAATAACCGTTTCATCATTCCAAGCAACCTGGAATCCAAAGATAGACAATATTCCTCTGAGAATATATAAATACAATTTAATGGCTGCTGTGTTATTAAAGAACAAAAACAAAAACAAGCCCCTCAAAGGATTTTAGACAATGTCAAAATAGCAACAGCTTCAGAACTAAAAAAAGAAAAGAAAAAGTTAACAAACAGGACAACTGCCAGTTCAGCCACTCAGACCATGGTGACAGTGCATATTATCCATTGTTTTTCTATGGCAAGGATAAGAACTTGAATAAACATGCAGCATTGCCAGCTCATGGAGGAAGCACACTGACAGGAAGAACACAGGACACTATCTTACAGAAGATCAGACTATTTGCCCATCTAACCCAGTATTGTCTACTCTGACTGGCAGCACCTTGCCAACGTTTCAGACAGGAGACTATCCTATCATCTCCATGTCTCTTTCTAACAAGAGAACCTGGGACCTTCAACATGCAAAGCATCCCCAATTGATATGCACACATGATTGAAGCGGAATGGTGTAGCCCATCAGGGCAAGGCCAAAACAAACTTACGCCTGTGATAAAGGATAGAATGGCACTGCCATCGTTCCACAATGCCAACTGGACTGGAAGTTGAGGTAGGACCAGCCTCACAGTCAATACACACATAACTTCCACACAAAGGAGCAGAACAAAGTATTGCCACTACTCTATGTGATTTTGCCCTCTTTTCCTGATAATGTGTGCTAGAACATGTGCAATGTGACACACATAGTGTATAGTCCATTTCCCTACACTTGACAGCCAATGACTTTAAGGAGGTGCAAGGAGGGGAGAGTAGCACAACGAGGTCACACTTGGCATGGTTTGCACATTATACAATGCCAAACTACCGTTTAGCATGAAGGAGCCAAGTGTGCTGGTGTACGTTTTGAAAATCGTGGCCACTTTGGTCCTCTTACAGTCCTCCTGCTGCTGCACCACCAAGAGCATTGCTTCTGAAGTCAGGCTCATGCTTGGTCTCACTCCAAACAAACCACAAGCTGTAACCAAGATTTGTTTGTGGCTCGCCACTCATGCTTTGTTTGGAGCTAGACATACATGATCCCAGATTTGGATGTAATGCTAAACCAAGTCATGGTTTGGCTTGGCTCCTAGTAGTGAGGCAGCGATCAGTGGCCACAGTCTTCACTCTGTGTACCAAGAAACTTGTTTTGCTTAGGGCAAGGCCTGATGGGCCGTATAAGAACTGCTGCTTCTGCTGCTGCTGCTGCTGCTGCTACCCAGGAGGACTCCCCTGCTGAGCGCCTGTGGGCCCCAGTCCTGCCACTCACCACCTGGTCTAGGGAGGGGCCTGACAGGCCTATAAGAACTGCTGCCGCTGGGCAGGGAGGGCTCTGTTTTTTGTGCGTGTGTTCTTTAAATTGCTGTTATTTTTTACCTATGCCATTTTAAACTGTGATATTAATGCTGTATTCTTAGTTTTAGATTTTAATTTATGTGAAAATTGTTTTCCAGTTGGTTGTGTATTTTTATGTGGTTTATTTATTGTTTATGACTTTTGTAATTATATAAGTCTTGTCATGTTGTAAGCTGCCTTGAGCATTGTTTTTAACTGTGGAAAGGCAGTATACAAATAAAATGATGATGATGATGTTCACAGTTTGCCATGGTTTGCCTTATGGTGACATGAAAACTGAGCCATTGTGTTATACTACAAGTGAATACAGAAGGCAAATAGGGAAGGCAACTCTATGTCTAAAATGTTTAGCTCAATCCTGAAGAGTATTGATCTTGGGACACTAAAATTAAGTATGCTTCCATGCAGTAAAGGAATCAACATATTTAATTAATGCAAAACTTGTGATACCTTCTGCCAACTTATTTATTCATCAACACAACTATGAGAACAACAGTACTGTGACATCTTGCCAAAAACACAGTTAAGAGTAACTATAAAACAAATATCAGGTGCAGTAATGTAAAAATGTTCATTCTAGAAGCAACACATGACTTGTCACAATGCTGCTCACAGCATAGGCATCTGAAATTACATGTCCCCAAAGTGGCATTACCCAGTTTCCAATAAAATAAAATATATAATAATAATAATAATAATAATAATAATGACAATAACAATAATAGTCTTGTATCAGCCCTTCCGTTCCCAAATATATGCCAAGGAGTTAATGGATGAAAAGAGACAGACAGACAGACCATAAGAAACATAATAAAGGTGGGTTTCAGTAACTGATACAGTTGGATTCAAACAAGTGTATTGTATAGGAGGACACTATAGGAGAATTTCCATAAACTCATCTTTATGGAGAAGGTCTGCAGGTGATGTTTTGCATGTAGAAGGTCCCAGGTTCAATACCTAGCATCTCCAGGTGGGACTAGGAAAGTCCACTGTCCAAAATCCTGGAGAACTGCTACTAGTCAGTGTAGACAATACTGAGCTAAATGGACGTGTGGCCTAACTTTGTATAAAACTGCTTCTTGCACATCATAAACCAGTTCATGTATCAATTGTCATAAGTATGCTAAATAGGGTGAGAGTATCTAATGACATCTGAATAGCAGGTCTAAGCAACGTAATTAAGAAGGGATAGAAACAGGCCATGTTCATGGACTAGGTTAGATGGGACAGGCATAAATAGAATGATGTGTGCTCACTGGTAGAAATGATGGGATTTATTTCAAGGACAATATTTCATTTGTGATGAAACAACTATCTTCAAAACCACAGCTTTCCAATTCCCACAAAAAGCCATGGTTTGATTGGTTCCTTAATCATATATGATTAAATGATAGCTACACTACAGTTCTCACTGTGATTTCTGCTTAATTGCACTTGCTGCAGGAACTAACTGTGCAATTTAAGCTCTCCATCACTAACCAGCACGCTCTGAATAAAATGCATCTATGATTAAACAATTGTTGTTCCTCTTTTTCATTTAGACTGATTTTCTATAATGCAACATGTAAAGTAGTTCCAAATCCATGTAGTGAAGTATCACTAAAATATTAAGTAGTTCTGTCACTTACGAAAGTAGCCTGTCAGGAAGCTTAAGCATGCAGGCTTGCAATACAACATCATGTAAAGTTACAGTTGTGCCTTTAGCACTCTACCCAATAGAATCATGACTACACCAAGTGATGTTTACAATGCATGAGGATCATCACACACAGTACTGTTTGCTGCTTAGCTTAGATGCAGTAGCTGTTGGGAATTAGAGTTTGGTTCAACAGTAAAAAGGCACAACTTTTTGTCATTTAATACTAAAAGTCACAGTACATAGAGAAAACTAGCTGCTTAGGAAAATTTTAAAAAAATGTTTAAAGATGTAGCTGGACAGTTTATAGCCCCATCACCCACAAAACACATATGGTGTAATTAATGCCTCACCAGATCATGTAGGATATTTAATTGCACTGATCATAACCCTTCCAGCACTTGGGGGAAAGTTGCCTTTTTTTTAAGAGAAGGTGAACAGGGGCAGGCAAAGAAAGGGTGGAAAGAAAGGGAAATTAATATTTCTATTATCTGGAGTGAGCTGGTTTCTTTACAAATTGCTTCCGGAGAGCTTTAAAGAATCCTTCTGGGTCAGTAAGATAGGTCGGTTTCAGTGCTCAAGCACAGAAGTAAATTTACTTGAAAAGCTTCATTTATCTGAACCAACAGAGGCATAGATAATGAAGAGCAGAAATAAAGGTCTACTGCAACCACACCAACAGCTTAGATAAACCAGCCAGATCACAAGGAGGAAGCCGCTGGGATTAACCCCCCAAGATTAAAAAAATCTGAATCATGGAAATTATATACAAATACACACACACACACACACACACACGTGAGCACAGAAAGCTTTGGTCTCTCTTCCCCACCCCCCTTTCTCTCTTTGGTCATCCTAAAAAATATCATATTTCTCTGCTATCAATCAGAATTAAGCTGCTTATGGATGCGTAACAATTCGGTACATGCAGTTGCCAGTAGCAACAGAGCATACAATTGTAGGGCTCTCCTCCTCAGCAACAGCAGCAGCAAAAAGGAGGAGTGACCAAAGAGGGGCAGCAGCAGATGGGACAGCAGAGCAGGGACAGCAGAAGGAACAGGAAAATGAGAGGCAAGGGAAAGGGCAACGGATAGCAGCAGGAAGAAATGGAAACAGTAACAAAAAGCAGAAAGGACAGAAATGCTGGGCCAGAAAGAGCAAAGATTCCACGGCAGTAATTTAAAAAAGGACAAGAAAAGGGTAAGAGTTACAGGAGCTTCAGAAAACTGGTGGAGTAGTGACAGCAGCAGGAGGAACTCCAAATGACAGAATCAACAGCAGGAAGTTGACAGAAGCAAGTGTCTCCTATTTGTAGACTTAACTACTCCGTCCATTCGGAAATCAACAGGGCCACTGTGCTTAATCCCGATTCGCCAAAGTGCTATGCAGCAGCTGTCTGGCTGCCATTCCCCTTGCCCCACATGTTGCCCCCTCACCACATGTTTAACAGCAATGCTAGTCCTGTACAGGCTGTTGAGAACTTGGCAGCCGGCTAGCACTGCTGCTCAGACCTAGTGTCTGTGCATTAATCTGCACAGTAGCATGTGTGCCGAGGGTGACACCGGTTTGCATAGCGGTTAAAGAACAAACGACCTGACAAATGAGTTCCTACAGATAATCAGGAGGCGAAAATAAGACACACTCGTAGACATATATATGCACGTGTTTACACCTACAAACGACATCTCCCCAATGCTCCATTGTCGGGAAGAAGGGCATTCCCTCCAAATCACCTTGCGAAGGGGAGCAGCTGCCGCCCACGCTGGCGTCGACGCACGCAGCACGCTTCGGCCCCATGCACTTGCCCACGCTCGCCGTGCACATGCAACTTAGGCACCCACCAAGCGCCCGCGCGCAAGCCGGCCTCTTCGCCTGCATGCATGCACTGCACGCGTGAACCGCTGCAAAAACAGCATGCGTGCCCGTGTCAGCTGCTCTCCCATCTTGCTTCCCGCACGAGTCCCCCCCCCCCACGACCTCTCTCCCGTACTTCGCCCTTAACCCAGAAGTGAAGGGGAGGAGACGCCGGCCCGGGGGGGGGGGGACACACGCCAGAGGGCGGGGTCCAGAACTGGAGCGGGAAGCCGGCCGGCGAGCAGGTGAGGAAGGCGGGGAGGGGGGTGCGAAAGAGAGGTGAGGCCCGAGGAGGGCCCCGCCGTCGGCGTCCGCCTCTTACCTGCTCTCCGGAGCGGCATTCTGCAGCAGGCGCGCACCAGGGGCGGGGCCTCTCTAATCCTCGCGGGCCTCCGGGAGCCTTGCAGGAGCCCGTCGCTGGCGGCGTCGGCGGGCCCCGAGTTCCTAAACTTCCCATGGCCGCGGCGGCGGCGCACCGAGGGGCCCCCGGAGCATCAGCCGCCTTCGCCTTCGCCGCCGCCGCCTCTTCGCGCTGCTCTAGCCGCCGCCGCCGCCGCTTCTTCCGCTTTGTTGTGCTCCTGCTGCCGGGCTGGCTCTAGTTGGCGCTCCTTGTCGGGCTGCGGCAGGGCCGCCGCCGCCGCCGCCGCCTCGCATGTGCTTGGGGAGGGCCGGCCAGGCGGCGGGGTGGGAAGGTGGCACACTTGCCGCGGGGAGGGGAGCCACTCAGGCGCGGCGGCGGCTCCTGGAGGGGACGCGCGGAGGGGGCTCTGGCGGCCACCGCCGTGTGCAGGAACTGCTGGTTCCGCGGCCGGGGCCTATCGACTCCCCGCGCCGCCCTGAAGGAACTGCTTAGGATCGGGGCTGTCAAATCCAGCCCATCTGCTGCAATCATAATCAGTCTCAACTGAATGGCTCTGACAAATCTGTGCCTGCAGCAGGGGTTAGGGAAGTCAGGGGGAGGGAGGCAGCCAGGCAGGCAGGGGGGTGAGGGGAGGGAGGGCGTGAGGGGAGCTCTCGGCGAAATACTGCTATTGTGTGCTGGGAACTAGGGTGCCTGCGAAGTAAGAGGCAAGCGGGGAAAGAGAGGCGCGGGGCTGGGAGAAGGAGGGGGCAGAAGTGCCTCCCCACCCCCCCATAACACCCACTTTGCAACAACGACAAAAGACACACACACACACGCAAGAGCCCCCTCTGTTCCCAGCTCCGTTTGTCAACCCTTCCCCCAAGAAACCCCTCCTGCTAGTTAACTAAATCAACAATTACTGCACCTTAATCTGATTAGCAGTTTTGCTCTGGAGGAACAAGCTGGTGCGAAAGATGCCTGCCTTAATTCTTTTTTCCTCAAGAAGAGAGGAGGAAGTGGGAGTCCCCCCCCCATGCATTGTTTGAAACTGACAGGGTTGTGTACTTTTTAATGCTGCAAACTTGCCTAACGTCAAGTAACAGCAAGTGTACGAAAGGACATTTGGGTTGCAGGAGTGGGGGGCAATGGTGCTAATGGGAAGAGTTTGTAAATGCTAAGGAAGCTGAAGGGAGGTGGCTCACTTTCTGGCTAAGGCACCTCAGACCTTCAGGGGAAGGGTGCCTGTGGAATTTCCAAAGCTATATAGTGAGTGCAGTGACTCCTTTGGGGTCTAGAAACCTTCAGGAAAGTAAGATCAGGGCAGTTTCAGGATTGCTTGTCTACCATCTATTGATGTATATATAATGCACCCACAATTACAATATCCTGCACACTAGTGATGCAGCTGATGTTTGAAATTGAGAAGTTTAGAATACAGTGGTACCTCGGGTTAATAACTTAATTTGTTCTGGAGGTCCGTTCTTAACCTGAAAGTGTTCTTAACCTGAAGCACCACTTTAGCTAATGGGGCCTCCCGCTGCTGCCGCACGATTTCTGTTCTCATCCTAAAGCAAAGTTCTTAACCCGAGGTTCTATTTCTGGGTTAGCGGAGTCTGTAACCTGAAGTGTCTGTAACCCGAGGTACCACTGTACTTAGTAAGGAATCCTGACACCCACTTTGGTGACCATGCTTAGCAGTACTTTAGGCAGAAGACCCCCAGGAAATGCAGTTTCCCAGGGCTTCTGAGACCTTACTAAGGACCCAGAAGCCCTGGTAAAGAATGATAAGAAGCCCTACTATGATGGTTCATTTGGTGAAGAGACATGGTCAGGACTAACCAAAGTGTCAGAAACAAGTTTCAAGATCTCAAGAATTCTTTTTCAGACTGGATATTAAACAAAGAGGGACAGGGAGGATAAAATATGTCTTGAAGCCCCGTAATAGGAACACAGTAAGCTTACTTAAACCTAATCAGGCCATTTGACTACCTGTTTTATCCAAGTATACACAAATATGTGACTCATGAAAGATTTCTTCAAAATTGTAATAGCAGTACAGAGTTGGGAGATACAGTGATACCTCAGGTTAAGTACTTAATTCGTTCCAGAGGTCCGTTGTTAACCTGAAACTGTTCTTAACCTGAAGCACCACTTTAGCTAATGGGGCCTCCCACCGCCACTGTGCGATTTCAGCTCTCATCCTGAAGCAAAGTTCTTAACCCGAGGTGCTATTTCTGGGTTAGCGGAGTCTGTAACATGTAGCGTATGTAACCTGAAGCGTATGTAACCCAAGGTACCACTGTACTACTTTTTAAGGATAGTACTGTTCCCAATATGACCTAAGTATCAGGAAATGCAAAAAAATATAATATAGAACTTCTCATTACCTTGCATTGTTATGTATCACTATACTGTTTAGATACATTTATGCTGTATATGTTATTTTGGAATTGTTTTATTGGAAATATTTGTGTGGTGTTGTTGTTTTTAAAAAAACACACCTTTGTTTGCACCTTTGTGCTGCAAGTTTTCCACAATGTCCCTGTAAGGAAATGGGAGATCTGTGTACATACACACCATACATTTAAAGTGCACAAGTGCACACACAAATAATCATGGGAACTATAATTTGTTAAGGATCCTAGGAATCCTAAACTACACTTTCCAGGATTTGGGGGAGGGGTTGTGGGGGTGCTTTAAATGTATGGTGTGTATGCAGCCTGTGTGTCCTAGTCTCACCAACCAACCCGCTCTAAGAGGTTCTACAAATTGTAGAGCTTAAAAACTGAGCAGATGGAGTTGGTTGGAGGAAGATATAAAATATACCCGGTACATGGAGACTTCTTGTTTTCTAGGCTGTTCTGTTGCCTGGATGACATAGTAAGGCAATGAAAACGAGACTCTTTTAGAGAGTGGGGCCCCTCTACATGTGGATGCTGTGTTTGAATGGGGAATGCTCATCTCCACAGTATTTTATAAAAGTACATGCAGATCTTATTTCTAAGTAGACACAAAAAAAGTCACTACTAGTAGGTGAAGAACTTCTGCCTAGTAACTACATCTTATTATAATGTGGTGATAAGTGCAAAAATCCTTAGAACGTTTTTTTTGGGGGGGGGGCTTGATTCTTGTGTATATACATTTATTGTGCTATGTCTGCAAAAAAAATAAAAGTTACTTCCAGGAAGATTTCCAGGTCTACTTATTTAGATTAAATGTCAAATGAAGGAACTTGGCGGCATTTTCGTAAAAGACTGTATTCTTGCCAATTAGGAGAATGTCTCTTGCTGGAGAAATAAAAGATGCACATAAGACTAGTGAGCTAGAAGTGGCAAAAGAACGTAAGATAAGGAAGCTAATCCAAATAAACGGCAGTAACATAGTTTCTAAGCTATAAGGAAGGAAGTAGAGCAAAGGACTTCGATAAAGGACTTAAGCATGCATCTAAATTTAAATACAAAAACACCTCCTCCCCCAGAACAGCAGATTTAGAATAGAAACAATAAAGTCATATATATGCACAAGTGACCTACTGGGTTGCGGCTACAGAGCAGTTTCCCTTGTCCTCAGTTAATAAACATCAAAGTTCGTAATTGGATTCACAGTACATTAAACCTCTGACATAATAAAAAATAATAATGCCATTGCAACAAACTGTTATCATACTATCAATAGTCCTTGCTTCGAAAGTTACCTTGCTAATTACAAGCCAGTTAGCTCAGCATTGATTTTGGGTACAGTAATGGAAACACTGATGTGGGGCTCAATTAATGCAGCTTAATGAGAGAAAAGCAAGATTGCATTCAGTCTGCATGGGTTTTATGAAAGCAGATTTTGTCTGCTACATTCTACACATGACAGTTGTTTGGTGGACAAAGTAAATTCATGGTACTCCAATAACATTTGTAAAAAGGATCTGCTTGGCTCCATCTTAGCTAGCATGACTTCTCTGTAGGAACAGCAGAGTTGGTCTAGAGAAAAAGCAAATACTTCTGCCCACACATGGTTCTTTATTACAAATGTTCATAGAAAAGTGTGGGATCTAACTACAGCCCTCAATTAAAACAATTTCTACTCTTTTCAGTAGATAACATCTAACAAAGTAAAAATAACAGCATGTTATCTCAAAAGTCTGGTAATACTGTACACTATTTTCACATCATGTAACCTCACAACAGGAAATCATGCTAAACTTGACTGTCTCCTCAACTTTCATGTTAGGAAAAAAATGTGTAGGGGATTGATCCTGTAAATATCCAGAGATGTAGTGGTGATGGCTTTTAGAATCAAGCCAGATAAAAAAGAAAAAGCTCTGTTCATGCAGGTACTGAGGCCTGGACATTGCCCAATGTAATGGACAAAATTGTAGGTGAAGTTGGTCAGCCAAAAATGTTGCACTCGTGTTCTGCTTGTGGACTCCCATGAGCATCTAGTTAACCCCTGTGAAAACAGGATGCTCTGCAAGATGGGCCTTTGGTCTGATCCAGAGGGGTTCTTTTTAATGAGAAAAACCATTACACTTTTTCAAACAGGAAGGGAGAGAACTCTTGCTAGCAGCTTGCTCTTTAAGGTCCATCATAATATGAACCACAAATTCTTAGACATAGCTTCTGTGGAAGAAAAATGCTTGTAAAAATAGAGAATGGTTCACTGAGCTCTCCCAATAGGTGAGCAAATTCAGAGTCCAAAGTGTTGTCTGTACTGCAGTAGTTCATGAGAGTCGCATCCTGACCTGTTAAAAACTAGAGTAGGGCAGAGATAAGTTTAGTTCCAGTGGAAGGGAAATTCAGCACCTCCAAGACATCACATGTAGAAAGTCTCTCTTAAAACATGGCTTCATCAAATGAGATTTCAACCATAACTAATAAATTTCTAGAAACTCATCTTAAATTTCCAATGCTCTTTTGTACACAAGGGCAGAACACACACACACGGGGAGAGAGTCTATGTAAGCTATAAAAGAGCATGAAGTCTAATTGATCTTTATAGTACTTGCCTTATGCAGTAAATATTTGCATAGTCTTATGTAATACTTGTGTATTTGGGTGGTTGGACTGTGTATGTATGCACGCATATTGAAATAGCAATCTTGTTAGTGTAAGTTTCATTCGTTTTTTAAAAACAATAAAATTACTCATCCCCACCTATTCCTTGTATCCCTACCCCCTTAACCCTCTTCTTCACTCCTGTCAGATTTCACTAACTTCCCCAACCATCCCAATTTTTATTTAGAGAAAAGAACAAAGGAAGCCCCTGCATAAAATTTTGTTTTATTTATTTTTGAAAAACCAGTATAGAACTGTGCAAAGTTTTGTTGCCCAGTGCACCGGGACCTAAAAAAGTGAGATGAGAAAGCTGTCCTACAGTGGCAAGAGGATTCCACACATGTGTCACAGATGATTTTCTTCCTCAGTGCCAGATCTTGGAGAAGGAATGTCCCTTTCTCCAGCCAAAGAACACTTTGGGATTTTTAGAACTGAGCAAAGATAGACACACACTGCATTCCTAAACACATTTACTTGGAATCAAATTCCATTTAAATGTAAGTAAATGCATACAGAAGTGTTCTGTCAGCTGGAAACAAAGCCAAGCAGTGATTTCATATGTATTTTTTTGATTAAAAAACCCCACTGATATCCACCTGGGGAATGTCTCTGAAATCTCTGCTCAAAAAACAGCTTTTTCAGACTGAACACTGAGAATCGCTGAGATTTAGGTTAGGGATGGAGAACCAACATTGACTGCTAGAGAGTCCTGTTTAGAATGTTGCTTTGATTTTCAGGGTGTGCATTTAGCCCAGGGGTCAGCAAGGTTTACCTTGCCTGGGCCAGTTCACTCCAGCACGCCCACGATTTCTGGCGTCTGTGCAGACGCGATTTCCAGTGCCACAGAAGTGAGTCCCAGTGTTGCACTGGTTCAGCACAACACGCAGGGACTCACCGAGCGGGTGGCTCAGTTCGGGGGTGGCTCGAGGGCCAGTTAAATGACCCCTGTGGACCGCTTGTGGCCCATGGGCCTTAGGTTGCTGACCCCTGAACCAATGGTTGCTGACCCCTGAACCAACTGATAAGAAAGCCGCAATATTGTATCATTTACTCTTGAAAATAATCCACCTAACAATTTTTACTAGTTCTAAGAGCTAGAACACAAGCGTATATAACGTTACAATATAAATAGCTAGTTGTAATTATCAGAGAGTCATGAAACAAAAACAGTTGTAAACTCCAATAAAACATTATGGAACATGTCTCTCATTTTTGCTCTCTTTCTGAACTTAATTTGGGAAAGGGGGGTGTTCTTAAGTAAAAGTTGCTTCGTAAGTTTTCATATTACAGTGGTACCTCAGGTTACATACGCTTCAGGTTACAGATGCTTCAGGTTACAGACTCCACTAACCCAGAAATAGTACCTCGGGTTAAGAACTTTGCTTCAGGATGAGAACAGAAATCGTGCTCCGGCAGCGCGGCGGCAGCAGGAGGCCCCATTAGCTAAAGTGGTGCTTCAGGTTAAGAACAGTTTCAGGTTAAGAACGGACCTCTGGAACGAATTAAGTACTTAAACCGAAGTACCACTGTACAACTGACACATCTGTATCACAGTGTATTTAACCATGTATGGAGTCCCAAGTGTTAGTGCATATTCAAGTTCAAGCAAAAATCTTTATCCAAAGAATGGCCTGCAATCTTTTAATGTAATGCTGCCTATCATGGATGTTTGCATTTTTTGCAATTGCAATCTTCTAAACAAAAATGTTTTCCACTTAATCAACAGTGACTATTTTCACTGCCTTTAAAACACACAGTTGATGACTATATAAATAAGGTTCTAGAGAAAGGGTGCATTTTGAGGCATGCCAAAGACACATACTAGAAATCTGATAGAAGATGCCCAGCAACATCTGTTCTTGAGTGTTTGGCAAAGTAGCATGATTTAAGCTGAAAACACAAGTATCAAATGCTGAACCAGATTGCCCTGAAGGTTCTATCTATGCCAGTATTGTCACTCACTAAGCCTAGAATTTTAGATAAACCAAGACATGTCTTTTGGTCAGGAGTGGGTTCCTATAACTCGGGAATAAAAGAATAGGAATCAGGATTTCATAATGTTAAGGGAGTATGTAAGGAAGTATTCTAGACTTGACCTCTGTACAGTCTCCCACCTGAAGTGAGCTTTGAAGTGCAGGTTGAGCATCTGACAGCTAACTTTCGATAGACAGTCTAGTCTACACCTTCAAACACACTTTTGATGGAATACCACCAGCTACTGATAGCCAAGAAGCTCCTTAAATCATCACTCATCTTCATCACCTCTGCTATTTCCCTCCCAACTATAAAGGGTTTCTATAGGATGCTATCCCTTGGGAGGCTCTCCTGCTGCATAAATTTATATCCATCCCAGATCAGACAAAGACCTTCCCCTTCTCCCAAGCCCTTTAATTACTTTTTAACATTTTAATGTTACTTATTTTTTAGTTCTTGTTCAATTCTAATGATTGGTCTTTGTGTGTATCTGCAAAATTACAGACCAGCAGCAATTTTGATGTTGCACCTTTTAACAACTTATAAGCCTCCAGTAAAAAATAATAAAATGGCTTTGCTGGATCAGCAAGTCTTAGGAGTTGGACATTTGCTGTATATCACTTCAACAGCAGTTTCAATACACTCTTTTAATGAGTAATATCTTCAATAGTGTGGCACAATCATAATATATTAGAATATATATATATAGAGAGAGAGAGAGATGTATTTCTGTGGGATTTTCAATGCTGAATATTTAGTACATTTGAAAGCACTTAATCCCTTTCTTTTTAAATGTAAGGACAGGAAATGTTTCCAGGGCTTCACAGAGACAGCTTGTATTACAACAGATAAATACATTTGCATTTTTGTTTGATACTTTGATCTCAATGATCTCATTCAGTAATGAATCTCTAAGCTGGATAATTTTTTATTTTTTATTTTAGATTTGCATGTAATCCAATATCCTCCCCCACCCCAAAGCCACCATTCCTTTGAGTGGACCTGTGCTTAACTCATGCGTTGATACAGTTGTCTATGCATGCTGTGCCCACTGCCCTTCAACTGAACCATGGACTACAGTTCAAGAGATCCAGACAATAACCATCTGCCTTACACAGATGGGATCAGGTAAAATCAAATCCCAACATTTTTCTAGCCCTTTAAACCTTTGAAAGTTGTAAGCACATCTGAATACATAAGAGTTCGTTCTTAAGAAAGAAAGCCTTGAAAACAAACAAGCAAAGGAAAACTTCCCAGGACTGCATATTTAATTGTTCCACGTACTTTCCTTTGGTCTGTGCATGTATATGAACAAACATCCATATGTCTATGAGGTTATCTGCCCTTTTCCCTGCTGGAGTTTGTGCCTTTCAGTTTAGTAGAATAGATTATATTTATTTATGACATAAGTCTAAAGAATATATTTTGCTCAAAGCCTCTAATTAAAAGAAAAAGTTCCAAGAAATACATCTGTTTACATTTCTGCTTTTTGTTTGCTTGCTTGCTTTGTTATTAAGCTTGCTGTGAATTTGGTCAGTAGATTTTCTCATTTTTATATCACTTAGTACAATGTGCAGGTTGAAGGAACTAAAATTCATATAAATAGTTCAGTTATATGCTCCTTTTCAGAATCATCTTATAAAGCTATGCTTTAAAATGGAATATATGTTCACTACAATCTGATAATATAGTAAGCAAATAGACAGAATGGCTTAAAAAAAAAATAGCCAGTGTTAACCATTTCAGCTTGAAATTCTCATTTATTGCTCTGGTAAGACTTCTGGTAAGACTTAAGTGGAAAAACTGTGGAGTAAAATGTGCCTGCTAAAGGCCATGATAACTTTCAAGTTCACATTTTCCCCTTCAATCAGTCACCAATATGACACAAAAAATTGATGCTACAGTCCTATGCATGCTTACTTGGGAACACAAAGAACCCATTGAAATCAGTAGTACTTATGTATAAGTAAACACCCATCAGGTTACACTGCACATCAGGAATGGATTCGTATGCAAGATAGGGTAACTTTTTATTTGTTTGAAATTTGCCCTTGCTGCCTGATGCCCTTATCCAATACAACCATTTCCCAGACAACGTATCAGTAAATAAAAATATTTAAGACGCTATATTACGTTTACACGTGACACAGAAAACTCTGGGAGTATGAAATTAATTTGGGAGGGAGTGGAGAGGTAATACCAGCTGGGCACAACCCTCAGGGCCAAAACAGATGTGACATTATTCATGCAAGTGAATGTTTATTTTAAAGTAGATTGCAGCTGGGGGAGCCCAATCCAAACAGGTACCAGATCCAATGTCAGGGAAGGGAGTGATTTAATCATTTGCCCCTGCCAGAGCCCCAACATGTATATGCACATTCCTTGCACCAAATAAAATAAAGTAAAACATTCAAACAATTGCATCTAATTTGGCCCACAAATCCCTCACTACCACTTGCCCCTGGCCTGTGTTAACCAGTCCCTAAGCCACTATTAGAGAATGTATGAGCAGTCTGAGTACTCGTCAGATTCATCAGTGGGACAAACAAAGATTTTGCCTTGGATGCTGCCAAGACAGTGCAGCTGTAGGCTCCCATTGCTGGAAACATACTGCTAAACGCAGTCGAAACTCCCCTGGGGACTATTCTAACTGAGATTGGAGAGTACGGACATTATAGGTGTTGTCTTCTGGACTCATGGTGGCCAAAAAGATCCATCCCATCCATGGAACTTGATGACATGTGTAGGGTGATTGAGGTTTTATAGGGTAGCTGAGGTTCAGGGATTTTGCAGAATATGATTTTTAACAATTCTAAGAACACTGTAAGTATAGATCACAATTTTACCAAGTGGTAACTAAACCTGTAGTTCATGCAGTGATAAGCCAGTCTTCCACATTTCTCAACAAAGCCATGAAACTAATTACACAACCACAACTAAATGAGAAATCCAGAGAAACAATGGGCAATAAGGTCTCACCACCAAGCACAACATTATAAGTGAGTGGCTTAGTGAGTAGTTATATGCACACTGTAGTGCCTTACCACATGGTAGATGATCATCTGTATTCACCCTATGTCTGCTTGTCCATTGCTCTATTTAATCATATTCTTAGAGAGTCCGACACAAGAGAATAAGTAAGTTGCTAGAAATTTGTGTAGAGTTTGCACTTACAGTTAAATTTGAAATAGCAATCTTCTCCCCACCCCCTAAGGATATGTAGCAGTAATGGCAATGAGTAAGTAGGTTTCTCCATTTGTTTGTAGTCCCATGGAATCCTTCTCTAGGTAAGCAATTTACAGCTAATCACAATTGTTTATTCTTAATATATTTTTTCCATGAAGAAGTCCTACAATGTAATTTTGCTCATGACCAATTAAGTTTTCCCAGTGGATGTTTATGATTACAGGACAAAGCAACCTCTTTAATACTTGCCAATCCTTAGCTTGCAAACATTAAATTCCAGAGGATAGAGACCTGCTAATACTTTCAACAGATATACAAATATATCTCATTTTATTGTAGAAACCCCATTCTATTAAACACATGCTTTGTAAATGCCTAACTTAAGTTATTATCTATTTTGAGCATCCCCTTGGCTGCTATCCTACATACTCAAAAATTTGTAATGTATTCAATAGTCTAAAACTTCCTCGTATTGGTCTACAGTAAGTGCTTCTGGAATCTACACCAAAATAATGCAGATTCACAGTAACATGTTTACAGTGCCCACCGTCTGTCGCCAAGCCTTCTCTCATGTAAGTATCCTCCTTATTTATCTCTCAAGTGCTGGTGCAGGGCTGCCAGGTGACCATGATCAATACAAAGTTCTAAGTTCAACAACTGTCTCTCACAAACTATGCTCTCAGACAACATTGTAGATAGGGAGGAACTATAAAACAAATATTTTGGCCTCAGCTGCTCTGGGCTTATTGCTGATCATGCATTTGGCTTTCGTAAGACACTTCATCTTTCAGGTACTTGGTTCATTTTTGAGTTCTTGCAAACTTTTCCATCACTAATCCTTGGAGTTTGTATCTGTGCACAGATTAGTCTTTATTAGTGCCTGACCCACAGGACTCTGCTTCTTACTTCCTAATCTGTTCCTCTAGATATAGATTAAGGCACCTGCCAAAAACTGTGGTTTCAGAGGCACCCATCAGTTCCCTTACTGTTTCCTAAATAAAGATTTTTTTGTTCTTGAACAACCAGAATGATCCCAATCTCTTCCTAGAGGTTCCCCTTAAGTTACTTGAATAAATGAAGCCAGTGAAAAATTAAAATCAGTTACAGAACAGTAGATTAAATTAGAAGTAGTATCAGACACATTACAGGAATTGGTTTGATGCTTGAAAAGAGTATCACAAGCTTCTAATTAAGTAGATACAAAATAATAATAAGCTACCCACTGGCATTCACCTGAAGTTCCCGCTAACATGAAATGAATTTTAATCCTGTATTATGTCAAAAGGCTCTCCCTTGAAACTCCGGGATCGTAAGAGAAGAAAGCCTAAATTAGATAGATGGATGAATCCTTGAGCAAAATTGAAAATATTTTTTACCCATTTCTTTCTTAATTGCATGAAATCAGGTTTATCTTTATGTATTTATTTTAAAATATAAACAGTGTAATTGTATTCTTTTGTAAAGGTAAAGGTAAAAGATCCCTGGACAGTTAGGTCCAGTCAAAGGCAACTATGGGGTGTGGCACTCATCACGCTACAGGCCGAGGAGCCAGTTTTTGTCCACAGACAGCTTTCTGGGTCATGTGGCCATCATGACTAAACCGCTTCTGGTGCAACAGGGTACCGTGATGAGTGCCAGAGCACACGGAAACACCATTTACCTTCCCACTGCAGCAGTACCTATTTATCTACTAGCACTGGTGTGCTTTACAACTGCTAGGTTGGCATAAGCTGGGGCAGAGCATCGGGAGCTCATCACTGTTGCATGGATTTGAACCGCCGACCTTCCAATTGGCAGGCCCAAGAGGCTCAATGGTTTAGACCACAGCGCCTCCTGCATCCCCTTTATCCTTCTGTAATGTTACTTAGATCCATTAAAACCAACTGGAGTGTTACCATATAGTTCAATACGACTCAGATAATATTTGTGCAGACTATTTCTGTTTTTTACAAAAACAGCAGTTGAGTTGGTAAACTTATGTCTGGATTGTATCACTTCAGAATGCTTCTCTATACAAAAAAAAATCCTAGGAAACTGTGCATGTCAGGGAAACTACTATACTGGAACCCTTTGCCTTTATACCTAATTTTCTAGGGAATGATTTTTCTAGAGAGGGAAGACTGAATATTCAGTTTGAAGTGATCCAGGCCAGACTCAGGGTTACCATCTCATGTGATCTTTCTAAGAATAAGGCCTTGCATGGAACATTTTCAAGACTTGAATGTGCTAATGGAGATCTAAAACCACAGTTTACATAGCAGATAGGAAGAGAAATGGGGGCAATAATGCCTTCAAGACCCAATGTGGGAAGCTGATCTGGAGTTTATGGTGTCCTGCATTCATACAACCTCACAAATAAGAAGAGCTTAAGGTTTAAGCTGCCAAAGGTGGACAGTTATGTGGTATCCATATCTATAAGATTTTCCAGCTAAAGTACTCCTGACTTTTTCCCGCTGCTCTCTAGACAGCATTCAGGGCCTTCAGGAATCTTGGTTTGTATAAAGGACTAGACTAATCAAGCTATATTGTATTTATAAAACGGAACTGTTAGAAATCTTAACACTACTAAAGCTCACCTCAAATCTTTCTGCCCTAGAAAATGGGGATTGGGGTTGAGGAACAGTCACTTCAACTTCCAAGCACCTGTTATTCTCATACTTAAGGGATATGACACAAGTGTAGCAGGGAAATGCATTTGTGAACATTTCTATCTATAGAACAAGTCCTGCTACCCACCTCCACATGGTCTCACAATACATAGTATATGTATAGTATGCAAGCGACATCAAAAGAATGTGAATAGGCACAAAGCTCAAATAATATTTTATAAACTGAATATGGTATCATTAAACAAAGATGGCTTGTGCCTGTTTACAGGGGTGCCAACTTGAATGAAATATTATGGGGGCTCAGGTAAGTCCTGCCTGACATAATTGATCACATGATTCAGTGCACAAACACCATTTGAATGGGAATGGCCATCAACTGGGGGGAGCCTGGCCCCTCAAATACTTTATTGTGGGGGCTGAAGCCCCCCAAAGCCCCTAGGAGTTGGCTCCTATGCCTGTTTATGAATTATATATTATGAAGTTAAATTAGGAATGAATTGGAACTCCTTTGCAAGTGAAAATGTTTTCCAAGTCTGCAAATAGACATCGGCATATTCAAAGCATGATGTATCACTAACAATAACAACAATAATCAAGAAAAGAAAAGAAATAGCCTTGTCTTAAAATGATCCAGACCTCTGGCTTTATCTTCCTATTTCATCCCTATCCTCATATCTTCCACCACAACCAACTAAAAAAGCAAAGAAGGAAATATGGAGGGAGCTGAAGCCAGTTGGATTTGTACAGATTGCTGAGAGGACTCTTCACTATCCTTTTACAAAATCTGATGGAAAAACTAGTTTGGAGTGCAGGTTCTTGATCTTTTTCTTCTCTTTTTTTGAAAAATGTTATGAAACATGAGCTAACCATAACCGGTCCTCAGGGGAGTGAGATTGTAGCAATAAATTTTCATGTTCCAGAACAGATGGCTATGCCACATGAAGAAAACAAAATCTATCAAGCTCTGTAAAATGAAAAGAAATTTATTCTCCCACATCCAATTAAGCCTCTTCTAGCATACTGTTCTACATGTGGTAACATAGACATTCTGCATGAGCACCATGACATCGCTTTTAGTCTCCTCTGTCTCGGCCTTGTTGCCATAAATCAGCCCAGGCTGTGAGTAATGCTGAAGGAGCTAAATGTTCAGAATTTGTGTCTGTCTGTTTTATTAGCTAGCCCAGAGTAAACTGGGGGCTTATCATTCAATGTCAGGTTCAATACCCAATGACCCAATACGTTAAAATTGTGGCAGCCACAAATCAAGGGCATAATGAAGTCTGAGAAGTGGTCCACACTGATTTATTAGGGCATCTGTCTGACTATAGACAATCTACTGTTGCCCTTGGATAGCATCAGCTATTCCCATGGTCTTCCACATATCAGAGGCTTCTCTCTTTAAAAAACAAAACAAAAGACCTTCTAATAAAGCCGAAGTGACTTGTAAAATAAGATAACAGTCACAATGCTTTGCTTGCGTGTTTGGTTGAAATGCCTAAAAATGAATAATGTGAGTCAGGATTAAATGTATTGGCTTAAATATTAGCAGCAATAAAAATTATGTGAACACAATGGGCCAGATTCAACTAACAGTTGCGGAAGGCAGTGCAAGGACTCTCACTGGCACAATTGGGCTTCCCCACCCCACCCCTGGGCCTCCTCCAAATCCACTCTGGAGGGTCAGGAGAACCCCAGAATAGCATGCAGAGGGAGGAGAGAGGAGACTATTTGGCCTAGCAAACAGAAATGCTTGCACTAATGGAACAATCATATAAGCATGATGTTAGATTCCACCCTTTATCATTCAGAATGGAAGGAATTGGATATGGCTGAAAAAGTGAAATTGTAAATGTTTAAGAGATGGGAATCAGTAAGCTGAAATATTTGGAGGGAAACATCCTCCCTTTGTTCACATTATGAATGCAATGTACAGTCTTGAGCCCAATACATACAAAACATTTGCTTTGTTGTGATTCCCTCCCTCCTTGATTCTGCATGTTTCTGTACATCACCACTTGGAGACTGCAGTGTTGATTAGCATATAAAAAATGTTGAAATAAATGCCAAAACTATTAATAATACAAATTAAATTCAAAGCCAGCACTTTATTTTCATTCAGTATTTCTGACAGGGAGATTTACAGACAGGGAAGCACTGATTTGATCCTGAAAAGTATTGTGTTCTGCCCAAGTTAGTAAAGTTTATCTGCCTACAACTATTTTTATCTTCCATACACATCCATTAATTTTTCCATTTATTGTAACTTGTTAATCAGACAAAATGCTTTTATTATCTTAATTCATTCACACAATTTCTCTTGCAATATTTCCTTTTTAATTATGGTTTTTGAGATTACTGCAGCTAGCAGCACCTTGGATTCTAGTTGAGAAGAGCCACTAGAATAGGGTAGAGAACCCGTGGCCCTCCAGACATTGCTGGACTCACATCATCTCCAGTCAGCATGGCTAATGGTCAGAGAGGAAAGGGGGTTTGGGAGTCCAGCAACATCTGGAGAGCCCTGCAGTAGACCACAGACATGCTGGATCAGGTACTTGATATTGGACCCAAATCCAGCAGTCCAGACCTCCAATGACCATAGCCCTTGAGCTAGACTCCACTCTAAGGATCAGCCTCTTCAAGAGCCTCTCCACCAGGCCTGCTCTTGACTTCAAGTAATAAACCTGATGAAGCAATGGAGAGGTTGAAGGCCAGAGAGCTGCTCGTTGAAGGCTATCTGTTTTCCCGCAAGGGGAGTGGAGCCTAGGAGGGATAATCAGGCCTAGAGAGTCTATAAGGGCTCAGTGAACATCAACTACTCAACACAACAAGTAAACTCTCTGGGACCTGTCCAGGGTTCTGAAGGGCCTATCCATTACCACTCTCATTTCCTAATTCTAGTTCTTAGCCTTTGAGTGGATATGTACAGTTCCTGCCTGCCAGTCACCTTCTGTTACTAACAGCCCCAGACCAGCTTCTTACAAGTTCCTCCACTGACTCATCATCATCATCAGGACAGTTTCCAACAAGCATTAGGGTTGTTCTTGTCAGTGTTGCTCACCTATGGGTCATAGCTTTAATTTAGATGTATTTTATTTATTTTATTATACCATTAAAAGTCTAAACTAAATGCATTGGAATAGCAAATAATATTAAAATTACAGTGACAATTCTAAGCTTCTTTATCTGAGAGTCGGCCTCTACTTCTGAGTAGATAAGGTATTGGATTGCATTGTTGAGGCTGTAGTCCTGTTCTTAGTTTCTTAGGATTAAGTCCTATTGTACTCAATTAGATTTTTGATCATAAGATTGTCTTGGTTTTTTGGTTCAGTGTCTATATTTACATTTTTGAACATAGTGGATGGCATAATGCCTTTGTTCCATTACTGCACAGATTATCACTTGCAAAACTTAACACACACCCCACACCTGATGTAGCCTGCACCCTCCTCCGGAAGGCTGGAAGGAACCCAGCCTTTGATCTAGGGGATGCAGGGGTAGGAGAGGTGGGAACATTCCCTTGCAGAAGAGTAAATCATTTTGCTATTAGAACAAGAGGCTTAGAGCTACTTTTGATACGAAGTCTTTGCCTTTAAAGTCTACTTACCCTCAGGTAGCACAGTGGGTCAATGTGTTTGGCTGTTAACCAGAAGGTTGGTGGGTCAAGCCCACCCAGGGATGGCTGTGGGCAAGATTCCTACATTGCAGGGGGTTGGACTAGATGACCCTTGGAGTCCCTTCCAACTCTTAAGATTCTAAGAAGTAAGCCCTGGGATTTACTCCTAGGTAAGGAAGTACAGGATTCAAGCAAGTGTGTGAAAATGTAGCCAATTATTCCAGTTGGAAGCCAAGCATCAGTTTGAGCAAAGTGAGCTATGCAATTGGTATCGTAGAAAAAGGCAGTGCAATTAAAAATAACAACCATATCCAGATGGATCAAGAAAACAAGCTCATCATGCTGTCAGTCAATCTGACACAGTATTACAGTATATCATCCAACATTAAATATCAGATAAGGATAAGTACTTATGAATAAAGATTTGATCTTTTTCAGCAGATGTGTTGAGGTACGATTCTAATACTTGGCTGTTACGTTTGAGACTGACTTCACAACGCAGATGGGGGAGAAATTCATTTGGTTCATATTTTAAAGTGCACTTTCCAAAAACATGTGAAAGAAAACCCTGCCCTTCTCCAAATTTTGCATTGTAGTTCTCCAACCAAAGAATGCATACAAAAATACATACATTACCGAAAGTGCATGCAAGAATTTGTATATTAGTGAAAACAGTGCACAAAATTCATTCTATTATGGGGAAATTGCAAATAATGGACCTACCAGGCAAAACTGCATACGGAAATGAAACACTGAAAGAAATGCTAATGAAAAATGCACACAAATTTTCATATGGACTTCCTGCTTTGATTGCAAATGTATGTGGAAATGGGGAGAACCAAAATGAATGTGAACAACCGAAACTGACAGATTTCTCCCTCTCTACTCCACAGTACTTCTTCTGAGTAAATATGAATTGGCTCACACATATATCATTTATATAATTACCTCCACACATTCCAGCGCTGCTCTTCCAGCTGAGTCAGCAAATGGTCAATGTATCTATTTGAGTCCATATATTCCTGTGATAAAAGAAATTGTTCAGCAAATTAATTTGTGTTAACTGATGCAGGTTTCAATCATACAAAAACTGTAGTTCATCAGACGTGTAGTTTCTCCTGCAGTGTTGTTGTTGTCACTATTAATTAGTTCACTTCCCATAAGGCATCCCAAAGCAATTTACAATATAATAAAAACAATACACACAGAGAGACAGAGACAGAGAGTTTAAAACAACAGTAGCACATAGATAAAATCAATTCAGGTAGTGTTCATAGTGGCTTTGAGGAAGTGCCATGGGAAAATGGAGATCCCACCATGGATATCCCAAGTCACAAATAATATGGCCATGAAAAGCATATTAATTTAATTCATGTAAATGTTCAATAGCTGTTGCAAAGGGAATAATAGATTTGTAAGAGTTTGGGAGTGCCCACATCTTATCATCTTCTACCAATCTGAAACACTTTGTGCCACTTTTTAGATAAATGGGCTGGATCCAGACTTTGCTGCTGACAGCAAAGGGGAGTGAGGAACCTTTCCTTTGTATCTCCCAGTGCCACCAACCACACTGATCTGGAAACAGCCTTTCTATCTATAGAAGGCAAAGTCTGGATCTCACCCAATGTAAACAAGCAAAAAAGGCAACCAGAAGTTAATAACTACAATGTACTTAATCACCGTACTATATTATTATATATATATTTAATGCTTTAAAATGGGTAAAATGAATTTATAAAGTTGTTAGAGGTTCGTGGTTGTGTGAGTAATAACAGTTTTATTATTTGTATCCTGCCCATCTGACTGGATTGCCCCCGCCACTCTGGGCAGCTAGCTACTTATACTCAGCATGGAAGAGTACATTAAATTGTACACATTCTTTATTTTTTTAAGTAGCATATTCAACAATGTTTACATGAAATCTCTTTTCCATTGCCTCATATTTTTATGTTTGAAATGTTCTGTGCAAGTACTGCTTTTTTCACGAAAGCCAACATTTTACCAGCCATGAATCAATTGATTATATAGTAAAAGAAATACAACAACATAACTCTCCCCCCCAGTAACCGTTAAAGTAAACTTCTAAAAAAAAAATCATTTCAATATTAAATGCAATCAAAAGGAGCTAGTAATCAATGCTGCTTTTCATTACACACAATGCTTATATTGCTGTGTATCTTTTCTCAAGAAAGGTTTTAATAATATGCAAAGTGTATAATGCAACAGTATGTGTCATCAGAACTTCTCTGATGTTTTCTGTACTCACCCAAATACAAGAGATGCACCCCTTTGAGGAAAATATCTTTCTCCACACATGGGTTGTTTGGCAGGCTTTATTATTGATTGAGAAGGCATGTGACTGTGGAATTGTGTATTGTGTAATGACAGGTCTTTGTTCAGCCATTTCTTCTCATAATTGAAAAGTGCAAGGTGGAAGTGTCATGAATAATGCATCAATGCCACATCTCTTTTCAGCATGAAGATATATGTTACAAGAGAACCACTATCATATTTCATGTACAGTGGGTGCCTTTTATTTTCCCAGCAATTTCAGGAACTCCCCAGTAACATCTCAGTAGATGCCTTAATTGAAAGACACCACCATAAAACATACGCAAGGAAACAACTTAAGCGATCAATGTACTTTCCTTTTTTAAAAGACCAAATTCCATGTTAATAATCACTTGCATTGCAAATTAGCCTGTGGCAGCTCAGAGCTTTGATTTTGACTTCTGCTTTGGATAACACTATGGCATACACTGGGCCATGTTCCATGCCAGTAGGTATTGTATAATTAGAACTATTTCTGCCATATAAATAAATATCAAATGGTGAAGCATGCTTAAATCAGAGTTGGATCCAGATTTGCCATTCCGTCAATAGAATACAGTGGAGACCCCCACTACAGAAAAGGAGGGGGATATTATTTACATGGCTTCCTGCTTTCCCCTGCAACTCCTTCCACACAAGCATCCCTTCCCATGCTGGCAGCCCCAGCTTGTGGCATCCACCAGGAAAAGCCACCCAGTACAGAGAGTGTCACTTAACCTGTTCATTATGCCTCTTCTTCCATTGTCTCTTGAAACAGACAGATGCCAACATTTTAGTTTTGCAGTTCTGTTGGTAAATTTATTAGAAACCAAAGCAGACGTCATATTCTAATACTAAGTCAGTGAAAAATTGGCAAATGCCTTTAAAGTTTACATGCACCATACAGAAAGATCTGAAAATCAAATACATTGAAATATGAAATTTATTTATTTATTAACAAAAACCTATAGCAGTTGCTTTAACAAAGCATTTTGCATTGATTTCTTAATTGTTCAAAATTACTTAAGCATCAGTGCACATTTAAAATTAAATCTCAGCTGACGTGACTAAGACTGATCTATCATATTCTGAAGCCAATTGTTTTTATATTCCACTGTTGCAAATTTTGGCTGGGTGTCCTTTTCTAACATCGTTCTTTTCAAGCACACAAGTGTATACAGCATGAAGTCAAAAAGCTACTTTACAGCTTAGTTCTCCAGCCTTTATTCATGCTGAATACATTTTTACATAAGTGTCAATGGTGGACCTGGCTAGCAAGGCATCTCTGGCTGTACAACAAGGATTGCCTTCCTGACAAGACCAGGGTTGCCGTGGAATGGTGCTCCTTGGGTTTTATGAGAAACAAGAAAAGCAGTCTATTCTGGATGGGATTATTTTTATTTATTTTATTTATTAAATTTGTATACCACCCTTCACAGACCCCAGAGTGGTTCACAAGCAATCCAAGAATACAATATCAAAACACCGAATACATGATGAAAACAAGAACATAAAACGAATCAATAACCTATCCACCTGAAATATCAAGTGTGCACTCTGGGAATACCTCCTTGATTCAACTTTGCCCCTGGAGACTCAAGTGGCCACACTGGCACCTATTTCCAGCTAAGGCCAGGGGCAGCCTGAGCACAGTTACCTATTCCCTAGTAATATCGCTATTAAGATATTGTAATGTGGTTCATGCAGGGCTGCCTTTGAAGACAATTCAGAGATCCCAGCTGGTGCAAGATGCACCCACAATGGTGTTGAGTGGTACTCTTGGGTGAGACTATATAACACCAGTCTAAAGTTCTGCACTGGCTGCCTGATTGCAGAGGCAGATTTACAGCAGCATGATAGGTTCCACTGCACAAAGTACTGAGCCTAGGGTTGAAGACAAAATTGTGGGGGTGGACTGCAAAACGTTAAAGGCGAAGCCACAGTGCCTTCCTCTAAAAAAACCCAGGGTGTTATGACTGGACTAAAATGTAGCTACATATAAGGAAGGAAGGACAGATTCTCATTGAGACTGACTAAGGAGTTAAAATAATCAAGTTCTGAGCAGTCAGCATTTAACAAGGGCATGTAGAAACTACGCCATCGCTGAATCATTGTTTACAAGAATACAGGTCAAACAAAATAAGCTGAATATAAGTGATGGTTGTAAGTAACTGACCTCTGCAGCATATGGTGCTTGTATGTGAATCATGTATGTGATGGATCAAATGAGACAGGAGGTGTTAACCAGGCATGAGAAGTATTTATGTGAAGTGCTGGAAAAAATGTAGCAGAGTTCCCCGCTCCTTCTGTTTTCATGCGGGCATTCAGATAGTGTGATACCAACAGAGGATACTTTATACCAGTGTTTCTGAAAGCTCTCTTGATCCCAGCAATCTGACCCAACCTTTATGGGTCAGGTTTGGGGAAATTAATGAATGTTCTGCTCTCAGATCAAGGAAGAATGCAGACCAGAATAGTTTGCTCTGTTCCATAGAAGGGGAAGGAGGATGCCTTTCTTTGACGCCTTCCTATGGTATATTATGTCACAATAAATATGTTTTTTAGATGCCACAAGACTCTTTGCCGCCTTCTTCCTAATACCTGTTTGCAATGTCAGCTAATTATTATAAAATCTGTGCTAAGAAAATTTCAATAATAATTAGTTGGCAATGTGTCTGCCTCGTAATATGCCAGTATATTTTGAGACAAGTTCCATTGCACCTGAAAATAGTCCTTTACTTACAATGTAAACTAAACATAATACACATTTATGTGTGTCTTTTGCAAATGTGTGGTCTCTGAAGGATACTCCAAGGGTAGGGCATGCTTCACAAAAATCTGACCTTTATAAAACCAAATCAAGAATATCCAACTGTTGGAACAACAACAAAATTCCAAGTTGGGAGGCGCGACAGAACTTCGCTATTGAACGAATAAATGTACCCATCAATTTACAGTCATCCCCATCTCAGTTTTCTAATCAAACCTACTCCATGACTTGTACCAACTGGGAACTATCACTATCATTCTCAAGTATCAGGTTCTGATTGGACACAGACTGGAAATTTCAGGAGCCACACTGTGGTGAACATGTGCATCTTCTCAAGTAGCAGTGGCAACCCATCTGGCCAGCCAACAATGATGCATTACGAAATCCCACCACCAACAAAGCTCCTGAATGTGCTGGCAGATAAACAAAAACACAAAAATGTGTCAATTTAGAACTACCTCCTGCCCCCCCCCCAAATCCTCCCCAGGCCCCACTATTAACAAATGGCACTTGTAATTGGCCAGTGGTGAGTTAATGATGCTTTGAGTTTAAGTGCTTCAACCATCACTAAAAGGAACAAGGATTCTTGACTACCTTGCTTCACTTCACCATTACCATCATCAAACGGATATGAGCATTTCCGCTCTGTATATAAGGACCCTAAGAATAACATGAGAGTTATGTGAAGAGAAAAAAAAAAATCCCCTATTACAGACAGATCCTATTAAACCTTCAGGAAGGGGATGGCAATCAATTCAGCTTATCCATTTTAGAACTAATAAAACAGACATAAAATTTAAGTGGAATTTCATCTATAAGCACCATCCATTGACAAAGCTAATGTGAGGGAGGGAAAGCCATCAAAATTCCTCACTCAAAGGTCTCCAGTTCAGTTGCCTAGACTCTCTTTATAAAAACATTGCTGACTTAGAAAATCATTCCCCAGAGCTATATACAGTAGCTCCTGTATGTTGTGACCTGTCATGAAGACACAGACATGAAAGATTAGCGATGAGAGGCCAACAGGAGTGCAAGGGCTGGGGCTTCCTTGTCTGCAGACATGCCAACACATTCTTTACCCCTTTAGTAAGACAGCTGAGAGGCATCTTGCTTTCATTGTTTCCTGCCGTCACTTTGTCTTTCTGTTCCACGTCTGACAGCGCACCCAGCTCTAGCCACAAACATTTTCTGCTGAAGGAACGGGACTTGTTAAGGCAGGTTTTAAAGTAACATCTGTTCTGCAGTAGCCGGCAGTGCTTGTCTAGTCAATGCACATTTATTTTCTAAGAACCATTGCTATACAATTAGTCTTATACTTAGTGGGTGCACATTTATGCATGCATGTGTTTAGATGCGCGCGCACGCACACCTAATGCAGACACAATTCAGTATTAGTAAAGCCCAAATGAGACTGTATACTGCTTAAGTTACCATTGAAGCTATTTTATGTTCTCTCTTTTCAGTTGAACTTGCACCAGTTTTATTCTTAGTCTGGGAGAAGAGAGAATGTGTGAACTTCATACCCAGATCTGGTATGAAATGTCATTCATTTTTGTTTTGGATATGCCTTATAAGGTATACAATGACATCACAAACATGTATGGTGACATTTTACAAAGACAGATAGGAAGACGGTTTACTGAATAGAAATTTAGTCAAGAGCATAATACACTCAGCTTTAAATAGGCTTAAAAGTGCTTTCGCCTCCTCTTGGGAAGTGTCCTGACCCTCAAACATGACTCCTCACATTACCTAGAGGAAGATAATAATAAAGAATTACAGGTTTCTACACTTGGGGAGGGGGTCAATACCTCTCCCTTGACCCTCTGACAAGATGACATAGTTTTCTACCTTCTGCAGATTCAGAGAACAAGCCCCCAATCCACAACATAAAAGTCAGTACTTGAAGATTCAGACAAAGGCCCTTTAGGTCAGCACAGTCATCTCAAGGAGGAAGGAGCCATGACAATTCACATAAGACTTCAGAAGATCCCAGCTCTTTGCTAAGGCAACATATTCTGAAGCTCAGCTAGCAAGGCCCCTGGGGACTGACCAGGGTCCCGCCCTGCCTAGAGATACCTGCCTGGACTCGTATGGATCTGTTTCTTGCTTCTCCTTCCTGTGAGTCCCCAAGCCCCTTAACAGGATAGGAAGCAAAGAGAATTCCCAAAAGCCTCACAAAAATATGATCCTCTGATTTTGTTCAAGAACTCAAGGTAAGTGAACTGTAATAAACTCCTATATTATGTTTGTAATACAGATATTCTCTGTGAGAAAGAACAAATGGAATGAGAGCTTGAGACCAAAAAAGATGAAAGGAAGTAGGGAGGAAAGTCTGAATACAAAGTTTGAAGCCAAGACCATTATCCATTGCTCTGCCTGAATTTCTACCAGATGTGAATCTAACTCATTTTCATCATTTAGCACCTGTATTTTAAGGGAGTGATGGCCTTGCCCACAGATGTCTTCAAAAAGTAAGAATGAAAACTGCCCGCAATTGGAAATGAGTTCCCATGACAGCAGGGAATCAGGAGTCTTCCAGGCGAGAGTTGAAGATGAAAGTTGAACAAATAGTTCAAAAAGTTCATATTTTACATCTTTTCAATTTAACATTTTTTTAAAAAAAGTAATGCATTTTAATATGGAAAATTCTCACTATTAAATATCTATACAGCAAGCTTTTGTGTGAATTATATTTAAGCTGTTGTCAGGTGACAGAGTCAGGAGCAGATCAGCAATAAAACACCCAGTTACCTCTTTATTCAAATAAACCAGAACAGTGCAAGCCTAGTGATCGCAGGAACTCTTCCCAGGAGGAAGTGTGAGGACCGACGGTCTCCACCTTCCTACCACTATAAGGCTCCTCCCCCAGGTCCTTCCCCAGCAACCCGAGGTTCCTTCATCTTGCCTCTCTTTGCTCTGCACTCTTCATCCCTCTCCGTGTTCTGGGAGACTAGTGGGGAGGGGACCTGGTAACAGCAGAATGGGGAGATTCTTTAGCAGCCTGGCTCTTTAGCAGCCTGCCCCCACTCCTATCCAGCCTCCACTTCAGCCTCTGATTCTGGACTGCCCTTTGCCACAGCCACTTCCTGCTCACTAAACCCTGTTACCTCTTCAGCTTCCAACACCACCTCTACCCAGTCTGCTCCTTCTCCCTATAATCACTCATCATTGTCCCACCATCCATCTCCCCTCGGGGGTTCCCCAGCTGGTGCCTCCCACCACTGCTCTGCATCCAGCCAGTCCATGACAGCTGTAATAGGAATCTTGAATTGTACTATAGCTGCATGTGCACATCCATAAGCACCCACACATGCATATATATCTGCACACATATTTCCTGCCTTGAAGTATTTATAATGGTCCATATAAAATCTCAATAAAATTTATGGGATTTGAAGAAAACAACAACACATATTGTATACTGTAGGCAGAGCATATATTCATTTTCTTTGGGGGAATTATTATTTCGGGGAAGTGGGTATGGAGCTTATTTGTTTGAGACTCTATTCTTGCATTAATGAAGAACAACATTCAGTAAGGATACCAACCCCATTTTTAAAATAAATTTTTATTTTCAGCATGTACTGATGAATAAAAGTCCAGCCTAAGCCTACACTGTGTTTATGGAATTCTCAAAAAAAAAAAAAAAAAAAAAAAAGGCTAGGCATTTCCCAAATGCTGTCTAGTGAAAGTAGATAGCATCATGTGCCTTTGCTTAGAGAGGAAATTTGGCACTTCATTTAGCAAAATGAAGTGGTCATTTTGAAAGGGAACCTACAATTAGAAAGTTCAGCACCATCCCAGCAATAGGCAATAAGTCTAGAAAAAGAACTTGTGGAATACGTGTCTGCGTGTCAAAATTGTCTCCAAACCCCAATAAACACTAATAAGCCCTAGTGAGATATTTTGTTCCTCAGAATCTATTTTGAATGAAAATCTGTATTTGAAAAAAAGCAAATTTAATAAAAGTTGTTATGCTTGGATAATTCCAAAAGTTTTAATCCAGCAATTCATGTTCTCAGTAGCTACCATCATAAGCTTAACTTAGTGCCGTGAGACATTTATTGCTATTACATGTGAATCAGGAGCTACACCATGTTCAGAATGAAAATTGCCCCCTTCCTGGTTTCTATTTCCCTCAAAGGTGCTGCTTATAGTAAAAATAGATGGGGATTTTTACACCAAATGTACTGAAAAGTAGTGGGACAGTCTATCATTCACCCACCTTTGATAGTGCACATGGTATTTCAGGGCAGCTACAAGATGCTCAAAAGGTAAGTAATTCTCATGTGATCTTGAGTTGCTGCACAGTTAAGGAACCAAATCCCCATTTTTGTAGCTGTTGTGAAACCAACAACTGTGCACTTGCTGTGCACATTTCTAATAACTGTGTGTTCATTTGTCAGTCCTTTCCATTATCAGTACAGTAGCAACAGCATGGGATGCTAAACTCATCTCTGTGTCTGCGACATTTCATTTCCTTGTGTTTTCTGATTCAAAAGTGTTACATACCACATGGAAATCTCATTGAGCCGCCAGGATTATACTTGTGGAGGAGGCAATTAAAAAAATTGAAATGAACTATTTAATCATTTCTTTTTAAAAGCATTTGCATTAGTATCAGCTTAACAGTAGTTAAATAAAAGGATTCTGAAAAACCAACAATAATTCTCAAACAGGAAATACTTTCAAAGGGTACCATTTAACATTTTGAGGTGGGGGGTGCACAGTAACCATATCCCTATGACAACACCAGAGAGGATTTGTATCTAACTGCAAGGATCTAATTTATTTCTCATATAATAATATCCAGTGGCCATTGTGAACATTTCATTATCATGGAAATTAAAGACAACACAAAGAAATTAATGTTTTAAGAGAAACCTAGCATGGTCCATTAAACTCTGCCTTTTATTGTCTGTATAACTGTAATAAGATACGTTTTCTCCCTTTCTGTAATATATACACATACATTTCTGAATAATGGGAAAAACACTTTCCATAAATTACATACGAAAGCTTTGAAGGCAAGCCACTAGCTCAGCACAACAGTCTTCATATTTCCATATAAATGTACACTGTGTACTTTTTTCTTTTCTCGATTGTCACACGCCCCATAAAGCAATACAATTTATCCCAGTAGATGTTAACTCTTGCTAATTTGTAACAATCACAAATCATGGCTAAGTTGAACAAAGCGAGGATTTTTGCCATTATTACCAGCAAGGGCCAATAGGAGTTGGCCTTCAGAAAGAGATGGCAGTTGACTACAAGCCAGGATATGTAGTTATACTACTATCTTCTGTGGTTTGGGCTAGAAAGAACAGGGAGAAGTCCCAATGCCCAGATCAGGCTAAAGGCTTTATATGTGTGGCAGTAGAACTCCACATCCATGACCCTACTTGGATAGGAAATCTCCTGAACAAAATTGATGTGCCCATGATGACATTCTCCAACCTGATCTAGCAACCTGGAGCTATACTTCCACACCCACACTTTTTCAAGAGGAGAAATGTAAGGCCATATTTAGGTCTCCCTTACTTTACTTTCCCTTCCCTGCCAAGCAGGTGATTGGTATGACTGCAGCTTATTTTTCCAGGGAGGCTAGGCATGCAACCTTTGCTGCTGTGCAAGCACTGAATTAGATCAGTGCCTACACTGTCAGGTTAATTTTCCTGAATATTTGACACTGGATCTTTGGCGTTTGAAATGTCTTTCCTTCTATGGTTTGAACAGAGGCACGTTCTTTGTGACACAATACTTTTATCTCATTAGACCAAAACTTTTATGGTCTCTGTGCAGTGGCTCTGACCACAAAGCGCCACTGTTTAGCTCGTTAACCAAGGAATGTACAGTGGAATGCACAAAATTGGTGTGCTCACTCTTGTCATGCCAAACAGCAGTAGCCTGTCTACTCCCATGTTATCCGCAGGGGAGAAATATTTCATTCCAATACTGCTCCTACATTGTAATTTCAGTGGAGATTTATCTAGCCCCATTCATTTTTGTTTGTCCCCATTCCGAAAAGTACATACAGTAGGAGCTATCCCACAACACCTTTCAGAAAAGCATATGAAGATTCTAACTACAATTTCTATCCAAGAAGATGGAAGTAGTTTTCCCCCTTTCCCTCTGGGCACTTGGGATAAAGCTGGTGTTAATGGTGAGGAAGAGGAGAAGCAGAACCAGGAAACTCTGGGATTCAGCAATGTCTCAGCAGATGCTCAAACATCCAGTCCTGCCAGAGGATACCACATGCCTAGAAAAAGGATTTGGGACCTATTTTAGCCAGGAGGCACATGTCGTGCTGGATGGAACCATAAGCATAAGTGGCATAAAAATTATTGTAGATTTTACCTTTGCAATGAAGGCTACTTTCTATACACACATACCACTTTCCTGTATCCAGGCAATCAAAAAGTATTACCAGAGTTCAAGGACATGTTCCAGTCAGGCAGCATGTGAAGCAAGGCCAGTGAAGGATGCAACCTGGGGGGAAAGGGTGTGGATAAGGAGTGTGTGTGCCTGGAGAAAGCCAAATAGAGAGGATTAAAGGTAAAGGTAAAGGTACCCCTGCCCGTACGGGCCAGTCTTGACAGACTCTGGGGTTGTGCGCCCATCTCACTTAAGAGGCCAGGGGCCAGCGCTGTCCAGAGACACTTCCGGGTCACGTGGCCAGTGTGACATCGCTGCTCTGGCGAGCCAGAGCCGCACACGGAAACGCCATTTAGCTTCCCGCTGGTAAGCGGTCCCTATTTATCTACTTGCACCCGGAGGTGCTTTCGAACTGCTAGGTTGGCAGGCGCTGGGACCGAGCAGCGGGAGCGCACCCCGCCGCAGGGATTCGAACCGCCGACCTTTCGATCGGCAAGCCCTAGGCGCTGAGGCTTTAACCCACAGTGCCACCTGCGTCCCGTAATAGAGAGGATTGGAGGGTTGCATTTTGCTACAGGGCTGAAGTTCCCCACCCCTGGACTAAAACATAGTGCAATTCACAAATAATACTTATTTCTATTAAAGAAGAGGAAGTAGACCAGCTATGCAGATCACAGGTTAAAAGCCTTTCAGTTGTACAGTGTAGACAATAGGTGCCAAGTCTAATAGTTATTTCTGCTTCTAATTGCCAAGCTTTGAAGACAGTTTAGAAATTGTAGCTGGTGCAGAATTAAATGACCAGATTGCTGATCAGGGCAAGACAGTCTGAACATATAACAACAATCCTGGCATGACTTCATGGGCTGACAATTAGTTTCTGGGTCCAATTAAAGTGCTGCTTTTGACCTATAAAGCCTTATGCTGCTCAGGACCCCAATATCTCAAGGACTGTCTCACCCAACATCAACCAATTAAAATCCAGCATTCATCATCTGAGGCCCTTCTCTGTGTTCCCCCTCGGAAGGAGATGCAGAGGGCAGCAACATGAGAACCGGCCTTCTCAGTAGTGCCTTCCCAATTGCAGAAGGACCTCCCCAGGGATGCACATTGAGCACCATAAGTATCTGTTTTTAGGTACCTTAATTTTCTGCTTATCTCTTTAGTGGGGTGGGTTGTGTCCTGTTCTTTTATGCTTATCACCAGTGAGCATTTTAGGTTGTTTTTACTTGTTTTTATTTTCTTTTCTGGAAGCTACTTTGAGTCACTTTTATGAAAAATAGTGAATTATGATTACTACTACTCAGAAAAAGGAAAGACTTGCCAAGCTTTTGTAAACACATCGTTTTCTAAATTATTTTCTAAAATCAACTACTATATCAATTTGTAGTAATTTAATTAAGATATCAGAACACTGAAAACAGCTTTATCTGATGGCATTTTGGCTTGTTCTGCTTAAGGACAGAGACCTTCATCAGTGTATATTTGAAGATTATAATAAGTGATGTAGATGACTCATTCTCATCATCATGTTAGAATCTATCCAAACACTGGATGTCTGGGCTGGAAAGGCATGCAGAATATGCAAGCATCTGCTAAGCCACAAAGAAAGTTTGGAAGATGGAAAGAAAGAAAAAGAGGCCTTGATCTATCCTTTGATTGCACAGGACAAGCTTTTCATTAACTTGATAAATGCTTTCTCACAGACTCTTTCTGTGACACCGCACAGCCTCTTCTTATTTTGCAAAACCATTCCTAAATAGTAATAATTTCTAGAGTGCTTCCTGTGCTGATCTCATTCCTCTGGCTATGAAAACTTGAGTTCTCTGAACTAGTCTTGCAACTTCATGCTGCCTCCTCAATGACGTTATTGCCCATGAAGGAACAGTGTGTGGATAGTGGTGGCTGATACTCTCACTTAAGTGCTACAATATCAACACTGAACAGAGAGGAACAAATCAATTCAACAGAGCCCCTGTAGGGCTGAGACTGGAGTGTAAAGTTTCAAGAGAACAACAGGTTCAAATTGCACATTATGCTTAACGTGTAGCAAAGTTTCTTATGTTTCTTTAATGAATTACAGTGGAGAGGATTCTTAAATAAATCACCACACATAGAAAGGAAGGTTTATCACTTCCATCTCCAGATGCAACCTCCTGAATATTGCCCCCTCCCCCAGTTTGGGGGGAGTTTCTACTAGTGCTATTTTCTTATTCTAAACCTTGTAGCTGCACAGTAATCTTTTTGTGGGGAACAATGCAGTTGGAGGAGGAAGGGGCTCCATGCACTGTGATTCTAATTAGCAATCTCTCCCCGTGCTTGTCATAAATTAATTAAAGAAAAACAAGAAACAGAGCGGCGTGCTATATATTAAGCTAACATGCACTTTGGCAATGAAGATTCCAGACTGGAAAGAACACTGGACCCTCCAACACGTCAAAAACTATTGTTATATAAAACATGCACTCTCCAACACCATCCTAGTACTATTAGTATTTCTATGGTGCATACATCTACAGACCAATTTTTTGAAACTGCCTTTTTATTGTGTCTAAGAACTCTGGCAATGGTCTGTGCTAGCATTGCTACCTCTTTTAAGTTGTCTAAACCTGGTACCATCTGTGTAGACAGTGCATGCTTAACTTTTAAGTCACAGCCCTTCCCCAGAGGGAGAAAGAAATAGAGTTATACTTGGAGAACTTGCAATTCTTTGACAAAATGCTACTCATTCATTAAATGCAACAAATATGGGATTCCATTTATTTCCAGAATCTAGCAACTCACTTCCAGAATCTAATCAGCCTCAGTCTACAGCATCAATAACATTTTCCTTTTGTTTACAAGTAGGTTGATGTCCCAATTAAGCATGGTTACAGAAGCTCCAGGTATTCAAAACAGACTAAGCCCCATTTTTTTCCAAAACAGCCGAATACACACCACCACTATTGTTTGGTCCTAAATATCTGAGCACTGAAATCTAATGCCTTTGTGTTGGACATACTAGAGCTGCTGATGGTGTAATATTTCTGAGTAACCAGCTGGCTGAGCAGCCCACCTTCCATATTCTTAAAGATCCATTTCTGAGACCAATACACTAGATGTGTGGGTTACTTAAATCAGGACAAGTATAACATTTACCATGCTAAAACTCCAGAACAGAGAGCTGTACATAAAAATACTGATTTGTTTTACTGCCCTGATTTCATTCTTCTTCTAATTAGTGAAGTAACCTTGTGTAGTTAGTTACAATTATCATTCCCATTTTATGATGCAAGGTCTTCGGGTAGAAGACAAGCGATTTGTCCAAGGCCACCTCATGTGTCCATGTAATGACTAAATATGTTCATTCTAGGCCAAAGTCCAACATTGGCCTAGGAATTCTAGGCCAAAGTCCAACATTCTGCTTGTATCTCTCTAACTTTTTAAGGATACTTTAGGTTCAGTGTCAGAGCTGCCTCCAGGTCCCAGCTCACAGAGGACCAACGCTAGGCTGTAGTTATGTACAAAAGTCTTTATTGAGGTTCAGTTTCCATTTTAAAGCCGCAGCGTGCAGCTCTACGTCTCGACCTTAGACCGGCGAAGTCCCGTCTGAGTCTCCTCCCCTTCCACACCAGTTTAAGACTCTCGCCTTGCTCCACCTCTTCCTAAGTTCCTTTCTCCTCTGGGCCCTCCTGCCCGCTAGGGTTTCATCCTTCCTGGACTCCTCTGATGCTGACCCTGATGATTCTTGCCCCTCCTTCCGGCGGGCTTTAGGACCTGGTTCCCTATCCGGGCTACCTTCTGTGCCGCTCGCCTGTACATTTGAACTTGGCGCGCGCGCCCAGCCTGCAACTTTCCTCTTGACCGTTAACTCGCTCTCCGATGGAGGCGTGGTCAACCCTGACTCATCTTCTCTCGCTGGTGGTGCATATGTGGGCTCTGACACCTGGGACTCCTCCCCCCCACTACGCTCTGGTGGGGAAGCTGGTCCTGATTTCCAACTGCTGCTCTGGGAGTCCCCGCTGGCCCCTTGCTTCTGGGGTGTCCCCCTTGGGTCGCCCCTTGCCCTGCCCATCGTCGCCCCCTTCTGTGAATCTTCCGATTCGCTGGAGAGGCTCGTGGAATCTATCGGGCTGCTGTCATCTTCTCCTACGCTGCCCTCGGATTGCTCCCCCTCGCTCTCCATCTCCTCTCCTCCCTGCGCTCCCGCTGAGTCCCTGACATTCAGTAAAAAGTAGAGGAAAACTTCACTGTATTAACACCTATGGCTGTGTTTCATCTTATTGTGCATTAACAGTTGAAAACTAGAGTTTGCAGACTGACAAATCCTGAAGTAAGAAAGTGTAACTAAACCTGTCAAACAAAAATGTCATCTTATATATTGATATGACTAAGTACTGCCTATCAGCAAATGGAATTTCCAACACACTGCCTTGTGACATTTCCTATTTCTTCATGCATTTTGCTCCTGTGGCTCTTGCTATGACTGAAAGCAGCAGGGTGATCATCTCCGCAGTGGGAAGTGAAGCACCTGCTGCTGAGAGTAATGATTGTGTCTTTACTAAATCTTGGATCTATTCATGTGCATTTGACCACTTAGATATATTAACAGCAAGCTCTCCATAGGTTAAGTAGTTAAATACTTTGGAACACCAGCTGAGAAGCTGGTAGATGTCACCTTCAGTGTCTGTTAGGGCCAAGAATAACTGACAAATCAAGACTGCCCTTCCATTAAATATGGCAAACCAATCAAAAGAAAAATGATGACCTTTTATCCACATTGTTTCATGGGAAGAAGAAAAAACAAACTTTCCATCTGCTAATGAAGTAAAAAAAAAAAGTAAACTAAACATTGTTAATTGCTGTAGGCTGCAATTACTCCCAACACCTTCCTCAACAATTCTTTTAAATGGTCTCACTGGGATAAATAAAAAAACCCACCTGTATTTACCTGACCATTATTAACTATATCCTGCAGTTATTTCAAAGATGTTGTTCTTAGTCTACACCAGGCATGTCCAACAGGTAGATCGCGATCTACCGGTAGATCACTGGACATCTGTGGTAGATCACCAAGCTCAACAACTTTGGCTGTCAATAACAATGGGTAGATCACAGCCAGTATTTTTATACTGTGAGTAGATCACAGTCTCTTGGGAGTTGGACATGCCCGGTCTACACTATCTCTCACACTGGTATGGAGTAGGGCCTCGAGCCTGATTCTGGCTCACTATTGTCTACACAGACTGGCAATGGCTCTGCAGGGTTTCAGACAGGTAGTCTTCCACAGAACTACCGGTAACTAGAGATATGGAGGACTGAACCTGGGATGTTGAGCTACAGCCCTTCCCCAAAGCTTTGCTCTTAATGTCAAGGCCTTCTGATGTCAGGGTCTGATGTCACAATGCTAATTACAGACAATAAAATACTGGAAATTATGCTACATCACTAGTAGTTCTGATTAACCTTTGGGGCAGAGAGGACGTGTTACAATAATAGGTTTTGGCATGCTTTGAGGGTGGTTTCCTGCCCTCCGAATTGTCTTCCAACAGTGTTGTGTAGTCAGTTACCTTGATGAGAGTTCTAGCTGCCTGCACAGTGGCTCCTTTTTAAAAGTATGTGCTGACCACCCCATTTCTAGACACCAGGCAGACAGTGTAATTGTCTTTCTCATAATAAGTTTATAGAAAATAGAGATGATTCAGCTGGGAGTGGGTTTACATAAATAAAACAGACATAGAACAACCTGCCCTGGGGTGAAGAATTGATTCAATTACAAATTGGGGCAGTGGGGGGTACATTTAGTTTTTCAGTCTCTTTCTAGTTGATGGGCGACCCAAAGCATCCTGAATGCTGGTGTCAGAAGTAGAGAGAGGCAAGGAAATTAAAACCTAATCCCAGCGAGATGGAAACGCTGCTGGTTGGTGAGTCCTATGGTGTGGGTAGAGACTTACACATCTATGCTGGATGAGGTTGCACTCCTCTACCACTCCCAAAAAGTATGTTTGCAGCTTGTGGCTAATTCTGGATCTAGTACTTTTGGATAAACAGGCAGCAATAGTCTGAGGTCCTTTAAACTAGCTTGTTGGTTCACCAGGTGTGGGTCTTTCTAGGGAACTTGGAGTTAGCCACAGTTATTATTGCCCTTAAAATAACTTACATTTCTATAGTATCTAGACATGCAGCTTCCCTTGAAGACCATCCAGAAAGTTCAACTAGTCAAAAAAATAATAATAATAATCCCCAGGAGTAGAAGACATCTGAAGGCAGCCTTGCATTGGGAAGTTTTGAATGCTTGATGTTTTACTGTGTTTTTATATATGCTGTATGCCGCCCAGAGTGGCTGCGGAAACCCAGCCAGATGGGTGGGGTATAAATAATAAATTATTTATTTATTTATTTATTTATTTATTTATTTATTTATTCTTACCACACATTAGAGATCAGAGCACACATACAAGACATTTGAAATCTTAACTGACTATTTATCCATGCTCTGGCAGAATTCAAGGTGCTAGCATTAACCTTTAAAGCTTTTAGTGGACCAGGAACAACACACCCTCCCTAAGAACCTCCTTTTCTCATATAAATAAATGCTTTTTTTTAAAAAAAATGTAACTTTAACTTGATTTGTCCTTGGCTATTGTGTATTTTGTGAAACATGTCGCTTAGCTGTACATATCAGGCTTGGCAGCCTGCAATTTTTGCAACCTTTATTATAGGTTATGGAGGGAAATATGACTTACCATGATGTACATGGAATGTTTAACTTTATACCACTTAAGTGTAACTAAATAAACCCCTTCAAAGATGAGTCCTGTCTCACACTTGACTGCAAACGAAGGACATCATTTATCCTCTGGAGCCAATCTGTCTCACTAAAGATATATTTAAGTCCAGAAGATACAATGCCATCACACTTTTCTTTTCTTTGCAAAGAATGACATGTAAGGGGATAATTTGTTACTCATAGGGTTTAAAGAGCAAATTGGAGTAGTCAACATAATTATTGCCTTGCTCTTTAAAAAAAATGACAATGCAGTCCTCTTTAGATCATTTTGCATGAACTTATTCTGTGAAGCCCAATGGATTGAAACAAAAATAATGGGCAAGGTCTGTGGTTAGAATAAAGATCTGCACTAATGTAATCCAAGGAAAGCTTGCCTTCTGAGATTCAAATTATGATTAAGCAGATTTGCCAATATCTGGATATTTTGCACAACTGATTCTTCTGAAATGCTTGAGTGTAGCACTGTGTAAGGTGCTGTGGGAGTGTAAGAGAGAGATGCAAACTGAGGCTCCAGCCCTGACCTCCTGAAATTCTAGATCCACATTGCTTCTATGTTGCTTCTGGATTGGACTTCCTTAGGATTGTCATTTAGCCTGTTATACACAACTTCCTGCCTACTCTGGATTATTCTACTTGCTTCTGGCCCTTCTGAACTTCAGCTGCTGCTTTTGGAACTCAACTCCTTGCTTGTCTTTGATAATACTCCTAACCTGTTCAGGTTGACAGCTTGCTCCCCAGAGCCTGAAAACTGAACTACTGCTGCCCAGTACTACCAGAACCCAAGTTTTTATAGGCCTCCCTGTGATTAAAGTGTATCATGATTATTAGATTATATACCATCCCTAGTGGAACATACCAGTATTAACATCTCCTGCATAACCAAAGTAGTAGAGCCATTTATTGTTGTTTAGAATAAGTCATCACAGCTACACATAGTCAATACACAATTTTAAAACTCCTGTGTTATGTTTCTTAAAGTTGTGTTTTAAAACTGCTATTGTGAGTTTTATGGCAATAAAAATAAATATGCTGCTCTACTTGTCAATCATAAATAATACTTGGCTATGGTCACAGAGACCATGGGAATTCTGCATTCTGAAACCAAATGTCTGTAACACTTGACATTTCTGGATGTCTGCATCTGTTTACATGAGGAGTGTAGTAAGCAGTTGAAAAAAAATTCACTGGGAGTTTTCAGAGCCATCCAAGACAGCAATAAACAGCAACCACCAAGATCCACCGCTTTAAATTAAAACTTTTTGAAGGGCTTTTCATTACTCCAAGGGTCAGTGAAATGGAAGCAAATTCACTCAAGTTTTCCTATGAACCCATAAAGCCCGTGATCAAGGGTATATTTTGTGTGCATTTTTTAAGTGCTTTCCTGATCAATCAACCAATCAATTTATTGAACCAGTCAGCAGACCACACAATGAAATTTATACGTTCATTATCACAGAAGATATCACATGTTCTTATAACTCTATTGACAGTTTGCTGAATATAAATTTGCTTTGACTATTGAATTCACCCACTTCAAGGCATACTGCAGTTGTAATAAACAGACACATCAAAACTACTTTGTGAAACCAACAAGTTATGTAGCACTGCTTTTTATTTTTATCAAAAGAGCTTGCATTGATAGCAGCATGCTCAGAAGATTTATCAAAATAGTTGCAATTCTCTTTTGAACACTGATCCATTAGCTGCTATCAACTGGAAATGGGGCTCTGGAGATTCTCTAGGAAAATCACTACATTAGGGCCAAACTAGATGTCACACAGTCTCTCACCTTATTGTAAATAAAAGGCAAGGAGCTGCCAATATGAATGGAGCAACAACATGAGGGACATCCCAACCTTTCCCTTTTTTTGCAGTTACACTGCTCAAACATGGCCGTCTCAAGTGGCTTTATCATTTTTGAGCAACCACAAAGAATATCCTAGATCCATTTTGGTTCTATTCAGAGTGAGGAGAGCACACACCTGTAAATCCAAACAGCCTTGTACAGGCAGTGTGTCCTGCTGTGTCTTTAGCAAGAACCCATGAAGCAAGGCAACCAGTGTCTCAGCACTTTAGATAGCTCCATTGTTCAGATGAAAGCAAGAGTTCGGCTGAGGCTTCATAACTCCTGCAGTCCAGATTACCTCTCCTAATCTCCATCCCTTCCCCACCTGTTCTCTTAGGTCAGCTTCCTGGACACAATGGGAGTGGCCCTCCCAATACCTGAGGGTATTGGGTCTACAGCTCCATGGCTGTCAGGTGGGCCAAATAATTGATTAGTCCTCAGATTTATCCAACTCTCCCCAGCAACTGCTCCAACCAGGCATAAACCAAAAGAAGGGTTTCTTCCTTGGAAATGGTTCAATGAGTAATACATATTGACCCTTTCCTTCATTTAGCTCCCTTTTAATGGCATGAAATTCATTCATTGTACTAAATGACAAAAACATGGTCATTATATAATCCTTTCACTTACATTAGAGGGCTACTTAAGTCAAACCTCAAGTTCCATAATCGAGTTCTAAGTTCAGTCAATGGTGGTCTAGGATTGTACAGCTAGCCAATGGTACAGAAGCAGAGGAGAGTGAAAAGCGTCATCAGCAGGAGCAGAAGTTGGACTGTCACAGTCTCTTTTAAAGGTACATAAACACATGTCACACTGATCACCTTATCATTCTGTAACTTTATAGCTAGGAATCAGTCTGATATTTCAGAAATGTCATCATCAAAATGCAATTTATATGTAAAATGATAAAGGTTTTTATTTTTAAAGAAAAAAGTGACTATTTGCTAAATGGCTAGAAATGACTCCACACAGCATGCAGCTGCATGTAACAAACTCCATTTTTACTCCTACAATATAGTCCTCAGAGACAGTTTTCTGGTGTATGAATGGAGCTGCTTTTGTTATCTTTCTGGGCTATTGATAAGTTTGCACTTAACAAAAGCAACTTGCTGGTCACAATTGTCGAGCTATTGATTTTTCTCAGCTACTTCTGCATTACCTTTGTTTCCTTTACTCTGCAAATAGTGATCCCTGTGGTGAAATAGCATTAGAGGGGCAGTATGATAAACTCTATTGTTGCTGAATGTCTCCCTTTGAAAATTTCCACTGGGATGGTGATGGCACTTGCTCATTGCTCTGTACACTTCCAATAATCTTACCCATTGAACACCATCTATTTTCTTGCTCAGATAGACGCAGGACTTGAGATTCTGAACAAAGTAAAATGCCATCCCGGCAGCATGGAACACAAAAGGGACTATAATTGCAGGAGCCTTTACATTCATACTACAAGACTTCATCAAGAGAATGAGAAAGTGTATCATGTCTGTGTTCCTATTGTTCAGTCATGCACAATGAATATATTTATCACTCTGTGATTTTTCCAGATAGTCTGGGGGTAGGGGGAACTACAACCTTCAGAGCAACAAAATCGTATCAGAAAGCCAAACCTCAATTTTCTGTCTGACAATCAGTCATCTAGCTAATCCATGTAAAATAAAAACAAATGTCAAATATATTTTTGTGCCTGTTGCATCAAAGGGCACAGATACTTGCTTATAACATTTAGAAATAAAATTAGTGAGTTTATACAATCAAGATTCAGAGCATCATTTCAGAATTATTATTCTATGGTTACTACTCTTAGAAATAGGCTTTGCCAAAAAAAGGGTCCTATTTGTTTTAACAGAACCCTTTTTTGTAATGCAAACTGCAGACACGGTTTAAAATTTAAAGGTTTAAAGTTCCCCCTTCACATGCTGGTGTCCTAATCCAGATCATGAGCCCCATAGTGTAAATTTGGAAGGAAAATGTACCCCTGCATTTAAGGGATGACCTACTTAGGATAATAGAATTGTAGAACTGGAAGGGACCCCAAGGGTCATATAGTCCAACCCCCTGCAACGCAGGAATCCTGTTCACAGCTGTTCCTTGGGGGGCTCCAACCAACAATCTTCTGGCTAACAGCCAGATGCACTGATCCATTGCACCACAGGAGGATTAACATTATGTGCACTTTGGAACTCAGGGCTAGTTGATGACTGCTACTCCTAATGGACTAGACCATCACAGAAATGAGAGTACAGACAGAACTTTCATGTTATCCTAGATCATTTGAAACACAGCACTTTTCAAAGGAGACTGTTCACTTCCTCGGCTGTAGAGTGCTCAAGGAGCAGATAAGCTAAGGATGGTGTTCTTCTGATGGAAGGCATCCATGGAAAACTGCCTCCCACCCCAAACCACTAGTGGATGTCTTCCCTCAATAAAAGGACACTAACAGAACATTTACATATATGTGATGACTAAATCTGCATAAAATAAAGAATCCCAGAGTTTTCCAATCTTATACAGTGGTACCTCAGCTTACAAACACTTTGGGTTACAAACACTTTGGGTTACAAACTCCACTAACCTGGAAGTAGTACCTCAGGTTGAGAACTTTGCCCCAGGATGAGAACGGAAATTGTGCACTGGTGGTGCAGCAGCAGCAGGAGGCCCCATTAGCGAAAGTACGCCTCAGGTTAAGAATGGTTTCGGGTTAAGAACTGTACTCTTCTAGGCTATGATGTGCCATAGTATTTTTGTTTCTTTGAAACCATTTGAATTTGACAGAGGAGTGAAAATAAAACAAACTCACTATGAAAAGATAGATCTTGGATTCCCATATTCTTTTATCAGTGCTCAAATGTTTTACTATAAATATATTCATGCAATGTTGTAACATTTAACTGATACTCCAGATCTTTATCTCCATCAAACTCAAGACTAAGAGATCAAACACATTTAACCTATTCAGAAACAAAGTTACAATAAAAGCTACAAGTTTAAGTGATGTTACAAATGCAAACCAGATATGAAAACTCTGGACAAGTCCTATAGCTGTATGGTACACTTAGGGGTGGCTCTTTCATAGCTCCAGTAAGTATGATGCACACATATCAGAGCATTGTCTGAATTGTGATCTCTTATAATGCACAGATGAGCCAAAGCCTGCTCTGATGTAATATCTTTTTCATTTGCCATTATATGCAGAGAACAATCCATCAAAAGTTAGTAGTGACAGTCAAAATAATGTCCCACTGAAATCAATGAAACTTAAGATAGCAGTAAATAAGATCTATTTCATTGTTTTCTCTGAGGGTTATACATGACAGGAGAAGTATTGCAACCACTAACGGCATAGGGAAGTGACCAGAGCCCGTGCTCTATAACTAAGCCATGGCCCTTCCACGATGCTGCAAAGTACCTTTTCACCTAACTCATTTCAGTAAACATACGCTCCTTTGAATCCTAGAGCCCAAATGGCATCACTAAGTATCTATTGTAACTTAATCTATTAACAGACATAAATGAACCTAAGTAAGATTTGGGATAATAAGGCACCCCATGTAAAATATTCATATAGACATTTATGGCTGGGTGGCATTCAATCCTGTGCTAAGAGGGGTTTGCACATGGGGAATGTGGTCTGCTTGTGTGGTGGGACTTTATCTCTTCTCCCCCACACCCTGGACCAGCTAAACCAGTTCTGGGTTTTTCCCCAACACGCCATGACAAATTTAGGGGGCAGGGTGAGAAGGGCGAAAGTCTTAATGCATGAGCAGACTTCATTCTCTGCACACAACAAATTAGTTGAATCCTCCCTGATATATGTTGCTCAATATGCACACCATAATCACACACACCCCATAATGAGATAAAATTTGCACCTACTTATTAATTTTGGCTATCAATACTGTAATAAAATACAATTGAGAACATTCATATCAGGATAAATAATAACATTAAAATGTATCTATGGGTCGTCAGGCCATGGGAATGGGTCAACAGCCTGAACCAGTTATTACTTCCGTAGGTATGTTTACATTTGGTTTATTGTACTTGGCTTGATTTTCAGAGACTAAGAAAAACTCTTCCAACATGAGGATAACGACAAGTAAGCTGACATGGATTGGCCACAGAAATAGCAATGTCATCTGCACACATGGATTGTTTATGACTCTGGAATGTGTCACCATGCCTTTTATATCTAGTTTCTCATAGGCATCTGGTTGGCCACTGTGAGAACAGGATGCAGGGCTGATCCAGCAGGTTTCTTCTAATGTTCTTAGATTGTCTCATGATGCAGTTGGCAAGCATTCTGCTGCCAATAGCAAAAAATAAGGATGAAAGAGACAGCTCAGTGAAGTGTCACAGTATGAGAGAAAAATGATTGTTACTTAACAGAGAAGCACAAGTTTCATTGGCCCAAAAATCATTAAAAGCAACAGGGATTTCAAAAATCTCCAATTTCATATGTTTTTCCCATACCTCTAAGATGACTGATACAGTCCTTTAGCCACATTGATAACATAAACGGTTGTCCTCACACTATTGGACACTGTTCTTTCGGTAATAAATCTTGTTGGATCTGGATAGCTGAAATAAGACTGCGGGAATTTCTATAGTTTGTGCTCTTAAATATCACTCTAAACAAAACAAACCTTGAAAATTTCAGAACAGTTTGGATTCTGCAGGCACGTGTGCAGACATTCCCGTAAACCTTGTTTCCCCCTCTTTCCCTTACAGTCCATGCATAGGCACAGGTTCATGACCTCTGTTTGGTTAAGGAACATTATCCTGAGTTCCAGGACAGTGGCAAGAGGGTAGGGATATAGGAGGAATGCACAGGTCTCCCAATGCCCACTATGGTCTGGTGCAGCGACCAAGTTTTTAAAGTTCTATAAGTTGCGTATTATTATGTTTATTATATTGTAGTTCACTCTGGGATTTCTTTTTTAAATGAAGAACAATTTAGAAATCTTCTAAATAAATAAATAAATAATTTCAAGTTAGATATTTGTGTGTGTGTGAGAGAGAGAGAGGCAACTGATCATACAGAGAAATTGCATGAAATGCTATGAATAAATTTTATAGTGTTATTTTCCCCCAATTCTACCTTATCCTAAAAATGAACCATGATAATTAGCAGATCAGTTGCTTCAGCAAAAGCTCATGCACTTAATCTTTTATTCTTGCATTGGGAAACTTCATTTCTATATCAAAAGTCACATAGAACATGGAAATAATAAAGTCTATGAATATAATGGGAGAAATCATTATATTTGTGTTTCTATATTCCCTTAATATGACATTTACAGAACTAACCATTACCTAGGGCCAAACTGTGCCTTTGCATACTTGTGCACAGCTCTTCTTGAATTTAATGGGATTTGAATGCAAGTATCTCAGAGATGCTTGGTCCTCTGGTTTCTACAGGAAAATAGAATTTTAAGGTCAAGTAAAGGTCAAAGTGACACTGTCACCAATTAAACAAATCTGAGCAAGTGCTATATTTCTTTTTAAACAAAACCCCACAACTCAGGCTATGCAGTTTGCTGAATTGAAATAATTGTGACCAGTAAATATTCCATCTGTATGTATGCATTTGTCTACCTAAATATTCCATCTGTATGTATGCATTTGTCTACATCTGTAGTCTACCTTTGTGTGTGTGCTGACACGTGTTTAAATTCTTCATTGCAAGGGGTGGGGGAACTGTTTTGGAAATATTTACCAAAACCGATCAAAGCCCCATAGGAGTACATTTATAATCTGTTTATATCTATCTGATCCTTTCCCTATGGAGTTCAGCGTTTATAGCTGTTTTTAGGGGGGGGGGCTGCAGGGAGAGGAGAGGACGGACAACTTCTATTCCATGAATTTCCTTAAGCTAACACATCTTAGGATCCAAACCCAGTGCTTTTTTCCTTTAAAAAAATGTTTAGGGGTACTCTCATTTTCCTACTCATACTGAAATACTGCCCCTCAAAGACGCCAAACCTAGATTTACAAAATGTTTAGGGGTATGTGTACCCCTGCAGGATCCTTATAATAAAGCTATTACATACAATCATGCCATGTTATAACAGAATAACAGGCAGGGGAGGATGCTTGTCTAGTCATGCCAAGTTTGTTAAGGCTGTTCCCACAAGCTTTTTTATTTAGTAGAATCATGATATATATATATATTCTTGCATGATGCATTAATTATATGTATTGGATACCTCAGACATATATATATATAAAAGACTCAAAAGTCACATCACACAATGTGAGCATAAATGATAGTAATACGTTTAAGGTAGAGAGCTTGTTGACCTTTATGAATTCAGCCGCTAAGGCAGTTGATAAGAAAGAGATGTTTCATTAAAACTGAATTGTAGTGTTCTCCTCCCTCCCTCCCTCCCTCTCTCTTTGTACCTTAAATCTTTACTAGCTCCATTCTGTAATATTAAAATCATTTACATGAATGATTATGGGTCTTGTCCTTAAACGGTTGCCCATTGCCCTAAAGAAAATGTTTATGACCTGAGCAGAATAATTATATTCTCCTATTAAATATCACTCCTTCAGGCCTAGTTATTGTTGAGGGTAAATGTGCCACTTTATATGCAAATAAAATGCAGTGAGAGTCAAATAAAAAGTTCTGCATACATCTACTGACAAATCATCTTATTATGTTTTACATTAACTGACAGAACATCTAGTGGGATGAAATGTTAATAGAGTTCAACAGGATGTTCCATATTGCTTTGCTCACATGAAATCCTAGTTATGTGGAAGCCATGGTCTATGAAGAGAGGGGAGTTTAAATGTTGCAGACCCACCAACTCCAGTAGTCATCAGATCCCCTTCTCCAAACCCTGAAGTCGGCTAACCTTTTATTTTTATTATTATTATTACCCACTATACTCCAGTGTGGAGTAGAATAATTATTTAAAATTCATTTTAGTTCCTATTTCTCTTAATATACACATTATACTGCAATATATATTATGCACACATTTTCTATAATACAATGCATTATACATATAATTTTCACAAATGAGTGTATCTTTATGCACACTAATTTATGCATTCTTGTACATATTTCTTAATCAGAGAACTACATACAGAACTCAGAAAGGTGGACATTTCAAAGGAAAGCTATGTATTGTTTCAGGGTGTGTAAAATATGTAGGTGCACATTAAAATGTGAACTGAACCAAATTTTTTCCTCGTCCCTAGCTGCAGAGGGAAGGGAATTCAGTAGATCTCAGTCCTGGTTGGAAAAATAGTTAGGATTCGTCATAATTTTTATTCAACAGCTGATCAGAAACATCTTGATTTATACAAAGCTCCTTCTAATATTGTGAAAGTGGGTTGGAGAAAAAGAATGATGGTCAAATTGTTCTTTTTAGTGTGGCAGAGAAACCACTATATTTCACTATATTTCAGACGAGAGCCTTTCATTTCAAGATAATGTACTGACTTAATCACCACTTTCCAAAACACAAAGCATCCAATCAATTTCCCCTCCTCTTTTGTTCATTTTTTTAAAAAAGAAAAGTTGCTTTTCAATCTATCTGTGCATGATTTTCCACCCACTAGTCTCACCCTATATATGGCAATTCTTTTCCACTCCCACCAAGCTTATTTTTGTAACTATATTGAAATCTTATGCATAATGATGGAAGGGTTGCTATGGAGATTGTGTGTGATTTGTCATGAGGAAAATCTATTGTGTTTGAGATCATTCTCCACATTAATGACCTGAGAATCTTTTTGCTTTCATCCTCAGGGGATTAGGAAGGGGGGGGGGAACTACCTACATAGATATCAAGCCCTACAAACAAAATAAAACCTTATGAACATCAATGGGTGTTAACAGAATCATAGAATTGCAGAGTTGTAAAGGGGTCATCTAGTCCAAAACCCTGCAATGCAGGAATGTCAACTAGATCATACATGACAGATGGCCATCCAACCTCTGCTTGAAAACCTCCAATCACCATCATTTTTAGAAGAGTCCACTGCCTCTTGTGGGAATAGGTTCCACAGTCATACAGCTTTTACCACCAGAAAGTTCTTTTCTTGTGACTTGAAGCTATTGGTTCAGATCCTAGCCTCTGGAGAAGGAGAAAACAAGCTTGCTCCATCATCCATGTGACAGCCCTTTAGATATTTGAAGATGGCTATCAAATCTCCTCTCAGTCACCTCTTTTCCATGCTAAACATACCTGATTCCCTCAACTGCTCCTTATAAGGCTTGTTTTCCGGACCCTTGATCATCCTGGTCACCCTCCTCTACACAAGTTCCAGCTTGTCAATATCCTTCTTAAACTGTGCTGCCCAGAACTGGACACGGTACTCCAGGTATGGTCTGACCAAGGCAGAATAGAGTGGTACTATTACTTCCCTTGATCTGGACACTATATTTCTGTTGATGCAGTCTAGAACAACATTCATTTTTTATTTTATTTTTTGCTGCTGCATCATGCTGTTGACTCATGGTAAGCTTGAGGTCTACTAAGACCCCTAGATCCTTTTCACATCTTTACCTCTACTGGCAATCCAAGTGTACTCCATGTGTGCTGCTGGTTCTTCCTGCACACAGAGGCTAATACTATCACTCACAGATGGTATATAATTAAGCACATTTAAGAGTCTGTGGTCTCATGAATCCTGTATAAGAAAATGTTTAAGTGTCTTCACAATTAATTATTTTCTCCTCTTGAAATATCCTGAAACATTGCAATTAAACTGGTATGCATCTACTTAAGATGACAATCTCAATCTATATATGTATAGAAGTAGTTAGAAAACTCTAATATACAATGCCCTCGATCCATGCTGCATTTACCATAGATAGAGATAGAGATAGAGATAGAGATAGATATATTGATTACTGCATGCCACTCAGAAGCAATTCAGGCTATCCAGTTTGCACCAAACTATAGCTAAAAGCTTAGCTTCAGATTACAACAAGGTGGCAATTTTATTTCTCCCATACCCTACACACCAGCTGAGGCTCAGGGAAATCTAAGAGAAAATGCATATTAACTGCTTAGAAGCTCCAAGTTTTCAAGGGTGACCATAACTTTCTCAAGAGACTGAAGTCAATCCCTTAAAGAGAAAGATAATAACATGGAAGGGAGTTTCCGAACATGGAAAGATACAGTGGTACCTCGGGTTAAGAACTTAATTCATTCCGGAGGTCCATTCTTAACCTGAAACTGTTCTGAACCTGAAGCACCACTTTAGCTAATGGGGCCTCCCACTGTCACCACGCGGCCGCTGCACAATTTCTGTTCTCATCCTGAAGCAAATTTCTTAACCCGACGTACTATTTCTGGGTTAGCAGAGTCTGTAACCTGAAGCGTCTGTAACCCGAGGTACCACTGTATATGAACTGGAACATTACAGCTATCCACTTCAGCTAGTGAGAGGTCAAAAGTTTAGGATCCATTTAATAATGCAAAAGCTATGTTCAGCTCAGACTACATAAGCATTCTCTAAAATAGCCAACTGTTTTATGGTATACTTGTTGTTGATGCACAACAGTCTCCATGGCAAGAAAAAGACAATGGGCCAGATCAAAACTAAGTTAGTTAACTTGGCCCACTAATTTCATTGGGACCCAAGTGTGCCTAATCTAGATCTAACCTAATAGATGTGTTTGTTTATTTGAATGCATATTACACTCTTATTCAATAGGCTCAGGGAGCTTATTTCATTTTCATTAATTTTAAATATAATAAAAGATTTCAAATAAAAATACTTTAATTAATTTCAGACCGGTAGCCATATTAGCCTGATATAGGGAGGAAAAAGCAATACAGATTCTGGTGAACCTTAGAAAATTAATAGACTTTCTGTGGCTTAAGCTTCCAAAAAAACCACTTCGTCTGTTGCAAATTTGCTTTACGAAGAGTACTCTAGATTATAGAAGTATTGCTCTTTAAAAGTACTGTACAAGACACTCTAACATTTGAACATTTCTATTCCCCTTGAGTTCTACTATTCCCTTTCATCCTCCTGAACATATATTCTACAAATTAAATATTTTAGTCAATGAAATAAATTTGCAATTATGGTAAATATCCTTCCTTCAATTAATTTATTAATGTTGCAGTGTCTACATCAGTCTTCCTCCAGCAGCTGATCTCCAGATCCTTCTGGATATCATTTCCCCTCATCCCTGACCTTGGGCATGCTTGCTGTGGTTGATGGGAGTTGGAGTCCAACAGCATCTGAAGATCACCAAGTTGGGGAAGTCTGCTCTATATAAACGAAATGCATCTGTCAAAGTGGCTCTAGCCAGCAAAAGCATATGACATGATGATTTGTTAGTATTTTAAGTAAAGTGCCACAGGACTCTGTTGTTTTGCTGCAGCACAGATTAACACTAATAATATTTGGATGAAAATTTAGACTAGCACTGCTACTCTTCTGGAACTTTTCCTAGAATATTTTTTCAAGCACTGATGGCATTTCAGCTTTTTATAAAAACATTAAGTGAATAGCATTCATGATTGCAGAGATAACCCTGAAGATCTGTGCCCTAACAAACATTTCATAAATATGACTATGGCCGCAACCCTTAACCCACCAACCTGGGAATAAGCCCCACTGAACTCAATGTCTCTTACTGCTGAGTAGGCATGCATAGGATTTACAATATAAATAAATGGCTACAGCCAGTAGGTGATATTTTGCAGGTACACAAATATCTGTGAACTGGAATTGGGATGCTACTGCAGTGAGATCAGTGGGCATAAATTAAAGAGAAACATAGGCACATACAGTCTGCCTTCTCCCTCCCAACAGCAACAAATCATACAGTCATATAACAAAAAGGAAGGCAGAAATAAATAAAAACATCCAATAAATCAGGAAACATAAAATATATAATTAAAAGGACAAAAAATAAAAATTAAAAATAAATCAAGAAAACAGAAAAAAAAGGTTAGGCCAGTTCCACTTCAAATTTGTGTCTTTAAGAATACAGTCTTTAAGATACAGTTAATATATATATCTGTTAGCATGTAACCATTCACTCAGTCAAAGTTAAATGTTTCAATTCTCCATTGCTGTAGGCAGTCTCTGTGTCCCATTCACAAAAAAGTTCCTTTGCAGAGCTCGCCCGCAGAAATCGGAAGCTGACTTCCTGTTTTGCTTCCGTTTCGTCAAATTAACTTTTTAGCTTCTAATTTTAATTTTAAATGTTTCATTTGACCTTTACCTCTAATTGGAAGATCTACTGCTTCTGGTGACGAATCGTAGCTTCGGCAGCAGGCTGCATTAGTGTCGAGAGTGAACTCAAGCCCCTTTTCCTCCTGCGCACACGGCAGCAGCCTGGAAACGTTCAGGGGGTGAGTTTTTCCACTCTGCAGGAGCCCTCAGGCCCCCACTCCTCTGTGGGGATTTTTTTGGGGGGTGCTGAGCTCTAGCACAACCCTCAAAGCCTCTCTGCCAGCTCTGTGTCGAGGACGACACTTAGCACACCGCCATTGTCCTCCGCAGTAGACCGGAAGTCAGTCTGACTTACTTCTGAGTACATACAGGTAGGGTTGCCCTGGTGATCACACTTTTATGTCAAGTTGCCTAGGGTATCACCCATAGGGTCATCCAATCCTATTACATAATAACTGACCCAAGATATCGCTTCAACTTCACCTATAAAGTCTGCTGGTTAAACTTTTTGACTTCCCTAAAATCCTTCAGATTTTAGTGACGTTTCAGTTATGACTCTAGCAGCTAGAGTATGGTCATGCCTGAGTAGCTGAAACTGAATCTTCATGATGCCCTAACACCCTAGCTCAGGGGTAGCCAATGTGGTGCTCTTGAGATGTTTTGGACTACAGCTCCCAGCCTGCACAATGGCAAGGGATAATGGGAATTTTAGTTTACAACATCCGGAGGGCCCTAAGTTGGCTACCCTGCCTCTTAACTCCTCACTGCACTGGATCTCTCATGAGCATGTTTTTGTATTTGGAAAGCATAGTTTACTAGATTTCTAGGAAGCCAGTCAAAATGCTGCACTACTGCATTTACATTATTACATTAAACTACATATTCAGTGTTACTATTAAGCATCTTATACACATACATACATCACTAACATTAGATAAGCCTGGTCAAGTACTAGTAGATAAAATATAAAATTGCAACTTTATCTCCTGAATTCTCTACTGAAGCAAACCTACTGATGAGAGAGGGAAAGCTACAGGAACAGTAACTTGGACTGGCAATGAGGCCTTAAGCCAAAAGACTCCAGTATCATTTTCATGTTTCATGGTAATCATCTGCCTTGGACTTTAAAAGCATGCCTCATCACCTTTATTGTACCATTTCAGAGCACCTTCTTGCCCTTTACCCTTTATAGACTTTTTTCCAGTGTAGCTGCTTGCTTAAATATCCTTCAAAGTGCCATGAAATGTGAAAGATTCATTAAAATATACGGTGGAACAGATGGAGAAGTGCCGCTTGGGGCAAATAATGAATTTAGGATTCAGAGAAGACATCATAACAACATACACAAACATATGTTCACCTACTATAATAATGCTCATCTTTTGGACCTGTAACCTTTTAACGGCACAATTAAGGGTAGTAAATTTCATAGAATACTGCTAAATTAAAAGATCATTTACGTTTCTTTCCATCATATCTGAGCAGACCTAATTTTCACACCTGATCCTCTGTGTCTAGCTGTGTTGGAGCAAAGAGTGGCTTGGGTCAGCCTTTCGACTGAGGTGCTGTGTGCAGCACAAACAGCCATTACCACAACCACAATGCTGCGTATCAGTCATGATACCATTAGAAAATGTGGCAGACGCACACCAGGCCTTCAGGATTACATTGGCAAAATGAATTTACGCTGACACAAAGATAACCTCTCCCAAGTTATTTACATACCACGCCTTTTTTCTGTTTTGCACATTTTTGGCAGGCCTTTCAGAGCCATAAAGTTGAATGCAGCACACAAATTATGTATTTGAAGGACTTTCAGATGCTTTATGACACCTTTGCATTTGCAAGCCCAGCCAGGTTATTGAGTCCCTAGTAGGCCACCATTCCTGGCTGGTGTTCTGCATCCATCTTGTTGGATCACAAGCTAGCAGTCAATGCAATTAGGTTTCCTAACTCCAGGCTGGGGAAAAACAGTACCTGTAACTTTAAGACCTTTGATGCACAATGTAACAGCAGTGGCTTGTATTCTATGGCACATTTGCCTATTCTTTCTCTATGTTATGGCAAAGAGGAATAAGCCCTTAGGAGTTCTTTTTTAATTATTTGCAAATTTATAAACTGCTTCACAACTAAAAGGTACCAAAGTGGTGTACAGTAAGATGAAATACAAGAGATTATTGCCTCAGTAAACAATTAGCAACACAACCATTTCTACAATTGTGCAATAATTATTCCTTTAAAATTATTAAACACCTTCTTTAAAAGGTCTTCCATAGCTACCTAAATATCAAGGTACTGAGGCATGCCTAATTGCAGTTGGGCTGGAGTAGCAACACTAAAAGCCCAGTTTCTATAACAAAATAAACACACCCCTGAAGTATTGACTCCTTTCAGTCTACCCAGTGCAGTTGCTGGGCAGGAATATATGGAGTGAAGGAGTATCTTGAGTAAGCTGGTCCCAAGTTGTTTAAAGCAAGACCACATCTACTTCCCTATCACCTGATATCTTATAAAATCAGATGCAGGAAACCTAAAGCTGCAAAGGAAGAATCAGGGGTGCAATGGAGTTTGAATTAGGAACTGGTTTTAGCTGTATTGTTAGCATCCACCAGTCTCACAAGACAATGGAATGTGCCTCCATGGGTGAAGTGACCTTTCCAGGGTACAAGCCTGGGTAGTGTGTATGGAGATCCTGGGCTGCCCAGACAATAGGATCCCTCTTTCGGCCTTGCTGATGTGATTCAAAGGAAAGCAGAGCAATACATTTGGCTTCAGCTTGGCAGCAGGAGTTGCTGGAAGGAGGTGTACAAGGTGCTATCAAACCGCCTTACAGACTCTACTCTGGATTTGTGTAGGGCTTGCTCCTTAGCCTTTTCGCTTAAAGATATTATGCAAGGCAGCAGAGGTTTAGGATGAGAGCTTTCCTTCTCCTAGGTAGGCTACCTTCCCAGGCTGACAAGCCCCATATTTCCCTCACTTCCCTCTACAGCGCATGCAGAATCCACCTTCTTGACTGCTGAAACCACTATTGGTGTTATCCGCTCAGTCCACCAGAGCCTGTCTTCGCATGCAGGGAAAGTCCCTAACTCACTGACGGTTTGAGATCCATCAGCTATGCTTACTGGGATGTAGCTGGCCAGTTGAAGTGTGGAGTGTGGCTGCTGTCACATGCCGACAGCTTCTTAGACCCACAGGTGAGAGCTGTGTATAGGGTGGGGATCAAAGATGGACAAACTACCCCAGAAGAAGCACAATGTGTCCCCCCTCACAGGTACTACTCTTCCCCCTAAAACCCCATACAATCCAGGTGTGTGTGGGTGTGGGTGGGTGTGAACACACATGAGAATAGAAATGATCTCAAATAAATAAATATTTTGCTACAAAGGTAAGTAGATCCTATTTCTGCTATATTTTGTACTTAAGTACAGATTTTTTTTTATTTTAATGTACGTGTACCATGAAAATTGTGATCTGCAACCTACCATTTTCTCCTTTAAAAATACATGGAGGTGTAGTTTTCCCCCAAGTGGCTGCTTCATGGATTTTGAAGGAAAGTGTCAATTTACACAAAACATGTACCCTTCACAAATAACACTGTGTGCTTGTATTTTGTACTCTGATTATATCTGTTACCAAGTACAAAAGATCATGTGAGAAGGTCCCCTGAGGCACTACTTTGCAAAGTACTTGGGATATCGGAAACCCGTCCTTGGTTTATTTCAACAATCTTCTTCTGACACAAACAGGGTAAGCGGAGGGGTGTTATGAGAAGGTATTTTAATTTGTGTGATAAATTGTTAGACTCCATTAGGTTTAATGAGTATCATCAGTGTATTCTTAGAATAGTTTTAAAAATCCTATCAAAGACTGATATAAGCAAATTAAGCAAATTAATAGCAAGAATCCTGTGTATCTGCAGGATATAAGGGACTTAATAAAAGCCCACTGTAAAAGTTATATTTTTGTTTCTTGTTGCTTTAATTATGTAGTCTAAACTGCTACTTCCCCCCAGTTTCCACTATTTGAACAGACTGGAAAGGCCTAGTTTTGGCCTAGAATCAGCCTTGACTGATGAGTTTCTCTAGCGTACAGATGGGGGAGTACAACCCTCCCAGCAGGAACCCTTAGTGACATTTGATGCCATTGACCATGGTCTTTTCCTGGATCATCTATATGAGTTGGGGTTTGAAGCCACTGCTCTACAGTGGTTTGGCTCCTGTTTGTATGTCAGGTCTCAGAGGATAGCTCTGTGAGACTATGTGTCTACACCCTGGCAACTTAGCTGTGGGGAACTGCAAGGCTCTTTAGCTCCAGTGCTTTTTAACATCTATAGGAAGCCTTTGGGGCCAGTTATCAGGAGGTTTGAGATCCTATTTCTCCATCGTCAGGGGACTGCCATCGGAACAGGGAAGGGAAGCAGAGGGGCAGTTGGGTTACAGGGAACCTCTGAAAATCTTGCGAAGCAGTTCCTCTTCCTGTGGTGGGGAAAGCCATGCCTCCAGTGGGGAAGAGGGGGAGGGACCAGAGGATGCTGCTGGGAGCCTCAGCACTGCTCCTGGCCAAGCCGGCCAGGAGGGAAGCATGCCTCTTCCGTCGCCCACCCTGCGCAGAGGGGTAAAACGCAAAGAAGGAAAAGGCTAGGGGTGACTAAGCTATTATGTTGGGGGAGGACCTGGAAACGACCACTCCCGGATTCTGCTAGCGATTGAGGCAGACATGAACTTGTGGTTCTGCACTGTAAATAGTTTTGCACCAAAATAAAACCTGTAAAAGACAGGGCAGAGTCCTGACTCACGAGCAACCACCATTGCCATCTGACATCCATTTAAGATGAGCCAGGAGAGTTTGTGCCAATTCTGAACCAGTGTCTGGATGCAGTGGTGGTTATAAGATTAAAGCTGCTAAAACAGAGACACTGTGGGTGAATGGTTCCCAGATCCAAGAATCGGAGACTTTGCCTGTTTAGTTGAGGCTGCACTCCCTCTGAAGGAACAGGTAAATGGATAATGAGGAACCATCGTTGTCTATGGAAATCCAGGTGGCCTTAAAGGCAAGAAGTACCTATCCCAGCAACAACAACACACTTTTGTGCAACTCTAGGAAGGTGAGTGAAATGACTGGTTGGTGGAGGAGAAACAGATTTAAAGCATTGGGGTAGGGTGGATCTCTGAAATGGGTGTTCGGAAAAGCTTTTTTTTTTTTGCAGACTTGCTTTCAGTAGTAGAAGCAATGCTTTTTTCTTTAAAAAATATGTTTTTTTAGGGGTAGAGTAATACCTCCGCCTTGTCTAGCGTCTATTCCAGCGAACGTCCGCGGCAAACCTGGAAGTACTGGAATGGGTTACTTCCGGGTTTGCCAATCGCACTTCGTGCATGTGCAGAAGCACAAACTGTTCCCCGCACGTGCACAAACGTGGCACTTTGCCCTGCGTCCTTTTCAGAACGGATCCCGGCCGCAAAACGAGGTATGGCTGTGCTCTCATTATCCTACTCATATTGAAATACAGTCCCTCAATGAGGCCAAACATAGATTCACAAAATGTTTAGGGGTATGCGTACCCCTGCGTCCCCCCAGAAAAAAGCACGGAGTAGAAGCAGCCCATACTCCACCTGGGATTAAAGCAAGGCTAACAGGTCTGCTATGTGTCTGGGTTCGTAAAGCACAACCAAGATGCTCACCACACTTTCTGCTGCAGAATACATTTTTGCAACTCCCCTGTTTTATCCCATACAGGTACTGTATGGACTGCCCATCTTCAAGAGTGTATTTCAAGAGCATCATACACATTTAATTGCTTGTTTGCCTTCTGTGAACAGAGGAACCTTCCTTCAGACTTGTATTTTCCCCCATCTGCCACTTTTCAACAACACAACAGTCCTCCTCTCCCACCCCTCTTCTTCCTGACCTTATACTGTACTCAACATTAATGTCTCCTAACAAATGTAACTGATCTGTAGAAAAGACTTTACAACTTCAAAAAAGAGACAAGGCACATACTTTTGTAAACAAAGAAAATGAGAGAGAGAGAGGGAGGGAGGGAGGGAGGGAGGGAGGGAGGGAGGGAGGGAGGGAGAAACGTAATTTGCAACTGAAGTTCTTGATCATGTCACATACTGTCTTTTTTGTTCACAGACCATTCCAGATGGATAGCGTGATGGGAATGAAGGAAGTAGATTTGAACTCTCAAGTACTTGCAAGCCCTCTTGCAAGAGCCTGCGATGAATGAAAGGAGCAGGATGTTGCTTGCAAGCTGCCAGGTTCAAGGAGATGACATGCAGGCAATACATGACATTTAAAGGCTTCTAGTGAGGTTTGTTTACTTCACACGTTACAGTGTAATTGGGAAAGAGATCAACAGCTGGCATCTATCATATATCTGAATCTTAATGCCAAGGATTTTGAGAGGCCCTCTTGAGACTGAAAACGACTGCAGATAGGTTCACAGTGTCCTTCAAGTGGTAGCATTAATTTGTACTTTGAAATGCTTATCTTCCACTTCAACAAATTATCACCTTTTCATCTCTGACTCTGGTTGGGAATAATGATTCAAAAACACTTTGGATTGGGCTGCCCAACATTTAAAAAACAAGAGTTAGTTACTAATTAACAAATAGCTAAACTATATGCCCTAGGACCAGTTTGCAAATGCTCCATCACAAAAATAACATGCATGTAGTGGGATGTAGTAAGGACACGGGTGGCGCTGTGGGTTAAACCAGAGCCTAGGACTTGCCAATCAGAAGGTCGGCAGTTCAAATCCCCGTGGTGGGGTGAGCTCCCGTTGTTCAGTCCCAGCTCCTGCCAACCTAGCAGTTCGAAAGCACAAGGTGCAAGTAGATAAATAGGTATCGCTCTAGCGGGAAGGTAAACAGCGTTTTCGTGTGCTGCTCTGGTTCACCAGAAGCAGCTTAGTCATGCTGGCCACATAACCCGGAAGCTGTCTGCGGACAAACGCCGGCTCCCTCGGCCATTAAAGCAAGATGAGCGCCGCAACCCCAGAGTCAGTCACGACTGGACCTAACGGTCAGGGGTCCCTTTACCTTTAGTGGGATAGTAGACTTACGTTCATGTCATGTGTAACTTGTAACCACCTGGCTAATTGTACTAGACTGCAAATGTGGAGTGCAATCCATGCAAATAATAATAATAATAATAATAATAATAATAATAATAATAATTTATTTGTACCCCGCCCATCTGGCTGGGCTTCCCCAGCCACTCTGGGCGGCTTCCAAAAAAATATATTAAAATACTCTAATACATCAAACATTAAAAGCTTCCCTGTACAGGGCTGCCTTCAGATGTCTTCTAAAAGTCTGGTAGTTGTTGTTCTCTTTGACATCTGGTGGGAGGGCATTCCACAGGGAGGGCGCCACTACCGAGAAGGCCCTCTGCCTGGTTCCCTGTAACTTGGCTTCTCGCAGTGAGGGAACCGCCAGAAGGCCCTCGGAGCTGGACCTCAGTGTCCGGGTAGAACGATGGGGGTGGAGACGCTCCTTCAGGTATACAGGACCGAGGCCGTTTAGGGCTTTAAAGGTCAGCACCAATACCTTGAGTTGTGCTTGGAAACGTACTGGGAGCCAATGTAGGTCTTTTAATGTTATGTGTTCCCGGCGGCTGCTCCCAGTCACCAGTCTAGCTGCCGCATAATGCCAATAATGTCCTACTGAAAAAAATCTAACTTAAAACATTTGTCATGGGAATTAAGTATTGTTTACTTTTCCTGGCATTGAATTTATTCAGTTCCCCAGCACTGGCACAGTGGATGAAAGTGATTGTATCTGCTGGCCCAGTGCTTGACCTGTATGCACGATCATGAATCATGGAGGAATCAGGGTTCCCAGTTATAATATGCACAAAGCTTGATTTCATTTTCAGGTGAATACACAAAGGATGGAGGCCTGCCAGCAGACATGATCTCCCTTCCTCTCAAGTTTGGTGAAAAGTAAATATAAGATGAGAATGGGGGTAATTTTAAAGTGGAATAAATATCGTTCCCATCATACTGAAAGGCTGCCAAATGGTAGGACCCCAACAATGCAGACTCTCCCAACAATACCCTCATCAGTTCCTGGGCTAGTCACAGATGCCCCACTAACATTGGCCTGGTATTTGTTCTCATAAATGGCACTACGCATAGCTGGTCCAAGTCATTTTGCTGCCTGAGGTGAGAGCCAAAATGTTACCCACTCACATTCCATGTACAGAATGTGGCTGAATCTCACTTCAACATATGCAACAGGGCAGCATATTCCACCGCACTTGTTGCAGCAGGCTTGTTTACGGGGTACAGAGTAGGCCACAGGGCACTTACAGCCCTGTCATCTGATATCTCACCACTGCTACCAATCCCCTCACAGAATTTGCCACCTGAGGCAGCCTCTTCATTTTACCTAATGGAAGGGCTGACCCTGGTGAGCATGGCCAAGCTATGGAAAACTACAGTGAGATAGTGGCAGGCAAAACATGATACACCCTGTGCCCAGGCTACTTCTTTGCTATTATCAACCACTCCTGAAGTGTGTCTATTTCTTTTTGTTTGTTTGCTATTTTTTCTTCTTTATTGATGTAAAATAAGAAATACAAACAAAACAAAATTATGATTGAAGTTACTGTACAAAACATAGAGCAGTGCAGAGCTTGCATTTTCCAAATAAATAAAGGCCCCAAACAAAAGTAGCAAAACCCATTATGAAAGCCAAATTTCATGATTTGGTGGAGGAATAAAGTTTTGATTATCAAAATTTGACACATAAGAAATGAAATGGCACCAAACAGCACAAAAATGGTATGGGTCTTTTTAACCCTTAGAAACATATAATCTATGAGTTCTTTTCTCTGCAGTAGCCACAGTCCACATATTCTTTTATAATGAGAGATTTAAGTCCCGTAGTGCCTTCCCTTTCTAGGCCAAAGATGTTCTCACTGCAGCCAGCATCCATGTAAGAAGTTCCTTAGATCAGAAAGTTACTGCTTGATCATCCCATAAGTTCTAAAGGAAAAGCTGTGGGGAGGCTTCAATTAGGCATTTTATGTCTGTCTATCTCTATCTATCTATCATCTATCTATCTATCTATCTATCTATCTATCTATCTATCATCTATCTATCTATCTATCATCTATCTATCTAGCAGCATCAATCAAAATTGTGGTGATGGATAGCATTCTCACTATAATGGGAAATGGGGAGGGGGAGTGGAAAAATGTCCCCTGCTACTGCAACCATGCGAACAATCCTATGGGGTATCTGATATCATAAGGGAAATTTTACAGAATTTGTAAGGAATATACAGTATTTACTTGAATCTAATCTCACCTTTGGTCAAATTGCGTTGCAAAAATTAAGGCATGCATTAGATTCGATGACACATTTATGTTTGCCAGCAAAGGAACCCTTTGGATTCAAGGTTCTGAAAATTGAGGTGCGCATTAGATTTGATGGCACATTAGACTCAAGTAAATATGGTAACCTTACTTTTTACATAAGCTGAGGTTGATTTATAGGGCTCAGATGCCTGCATTGCATTTCACTTAAGAGTCATATATTTTCAACAGAAATATCAAGAAATTCGTTACAAAGAACAGATACCAGTCTTCTGCCCCAACGACCCAGATGTAATAAAATTCCTTCAAATTCAGTAAGGGGTCTAGCAGCTTGTGCCTTAAGGGCAGGATCAACCAATAAATGTTGAAATTGGCAGATACATATCCAATTAAGCTCTGGTTCTCGTCAGCCTTATAATTCTGCTGTTGCAATCTTGCTGTTATTAATTAACACAGCAAGTGGTGATGCTGCCCACCAATGATCGCCTATCAAATATCCTGTCATTCTGGTACCATCATCACGTGCAAGGCTTGAGAGGGCTAGGTGTTAAGAGCACAGGATGTACGGGTTTAGTTCACTTATGAATTGGATAAACGACACTGACTTCCCAACACATTTAATTGACAATAGAAACACTATCATTCAGAAAGCCTTATTCTCAGTTTTCCCAGGCAGTGCCCTCTGGGAGCTCCAGGAGCTAAGCCTATTTCACACACTGCCCTATCCTTGTTGGAAGATTATCATGTATCACATTTTAAAAGCCCTTATATTGCATTTCTTCTTCATGATAAAGTTTTAAGAGCCTGAATGACTTTAGAGTGGCAATTTGTAAAGGAGATTATTCTGGCAAAGTGGATCTGGGCAAATTGTCTCTCATTATTTCAGTAAATGAGCTTTACGAGAAATTCAGTAATCAAGAAATGCTGCCAAAGAAAAGGGCTCCAAGGGCTGCTGTTCCCAATACAGACAATCTGTAATCAAGCTGGTAAGATGCATGATGCCTTGTGAATAATACAGACCCCCCTGTGTGAATGACTTTTTTTAAAAAAAATGTATTTTTATTAAAGATTTTCTTGATTTACAAAAGTATGTGCAATGTCTCTCTCTCTCTCGTATTTTTTCCATGTAACATTTTTACAAATCAGTTTTATTTGTTGAGACATTAGGGAAAAAAGAGGGAAAGATGGGTGGGGTCAGATGGTGATGCTTCTATTTTACTTAATATTTGTAGGGTTTGGTGTCAGCGTTGCTTGTGCAGGTTTTCTGCTGTTCACTTGTGTTCCTTTGGTGATGAGAGAGGTTGGGGTTGGCCTAGGGTGTAGTTGTTCATTTGTGGTTGGCTGTGGTGGTCTTTGTTTTCATGTGTGAGTGGGGTGGGTGGGTGTTTTGGTTCAGGTTAGCCATATTGATTTGTATGCTGTTGGTGGATTTTTGTCATTGTCTTATTGGGCTGTGTATGTGATAAAGGGGAGCCATACTGGGGTGAGGGCGTCTTCTTCTAATTGTCCCCGTGTCAGTTTCAGTTTATTGGTTAATTTTTCTAGGAAGGTTGTTTCCCATACTATTTGGTAACATTGGTCCATGCTGACTCCTGACAAGTCTCTCCAGTGTCTGGTTATGATGTTTCTGGCCGCTGAAAGTAGGTGGGTTATGAGTTCTTTGTGGTGTAAGTGGGCATTATTGTCTTAGAAGATGTTTAGTAAGGCCAATTCTGGGGTGATTTCTAATACTTGCTTGGTTATTTTACATACTGGAAAATGTACAACATATACTATAAGGTAAAAAGAAAGGGGGAAAGTATGAATGTCATACTGTAAGCATACAGTCAGTATTTGTGGGATGGTGTTGATTTTCTCCATTCTGCAACCAACTGTTTTTGTATTAGGTAAAATTTCAACCTATCTATTTATTCACAATGACTCAACTAAAGTGTCTATCTTGCCATAATATGTGCCTTTAAAATTTATTGCATACAGTACTTTAGAAAGGAGAAAGACAAAGAATTATTTTCGTTTAGTGTATGTACTGAAGGGGATTAATCCTTGGGCCTTTCAGACATTATTTACCTAGGAAATATACAGTCCATCAAAGCTCTCCAATGTGCACATGTCCTTGCTTCATCCCCTTGACAAAAGGAGGACCTAATGTTTTCTCTATGGTATCATTCCTTTTTGATTATTTATTTATCTTCTTATAGCATTTGTATCCCGCTGTTCTCCAAGGAGCTCCAGGTAGGCTGAGAGATAATGACTTGACAGAAGCCATGCAGAAAGTTTTATGGCTGAGTGGAGATTTGAGTGGTCTCACTCCTAGTCCGACACTCTAACCACTACACCATACTGGATTTGTTGGAATGGATCATGGGGGTTTAGGGAGATACTTCATTTAATGCCTGAGCTCTTTGTTCCCCAGGAGATTACTCCCAAGTAACATCTATACATGCCACTTGTAAAAAAAGGGAGCAAATTTTGTGTTTTTCACTGCTGGACTTATTGGTGTAATTTTCCCACAGAATATTAAATTTTCAAAAATAACATTATTTTTTTTAATGTAATTTTAAAGAGTTTGGAATTCATTCTTTTCCTAGTGAAGTAGAAATCCATTATCAATGAAGCCAGCTTCATGTACACAAGGATATGGTCTGACCACAAAACTAGTAAGAACTAGTTTTGGAGGGGCCTAGCTGACTGCTGGAGTAAAAAACAGCTAACGCATAAGATGCAAGGAAGCCTCTCTGCACGCATTCAAATAACTTGGGTTGAGTAAGTGCCTTGAAGTGGTTGGATGAGGAAATGGTGAGGTGCTGGAATGACAGAAAGTAGCAGGAAGTTGTTGGCTAGAGGATGAAACTACTCTGTAAAGTATATCATAATGAAATACCTTCACAGATTATTTAGACTTGTAATGCCATTTCTGAGTATAGTCTGATCATTTGTTGTGAGCCTCCATATTGAACCCCCAAAGGGAAATTTATCCTTTTTGATGTTTGCTCTGATTTAGCAGTAAACAGCGAGTTGTCCCAGGGAAAGTGGTGGGACCTATCAGACCCATGCCTGGAAGTCATGGACCAAATAGAAGTGTGGATAAGCTGAAAGTGGTGATGTCATTGCCTGATGGACTTGCCTGGGTTTTTTCCTGCCCCATCTCCAACCCTGGAAGTCCAGAAGGAAAGGAAGACTTCTGATATGTGCACAACTGGGATTCAATGTGACTTCAACAAGGATACCATGCTCAGGTTCTATCAAACAGCTTTTTATCAGAATCTACAGTAGGGTTTCCCAAACTTGGGTCTACAGCTGTTTTTGGACTACAACTCCTACCATCCCTACCTAGCAGGACCAATGGTCAAGAATGATGGGAATTGTAGTCCAAAAACAGGTGGAGATCGAAGTATGAGAAACCCTGATCTACAGCATAGCTCTAGATCCTGGGTAATGGAATTAAAAATGAACAATGAGAACACACAGCGTAAACAGTAATTCATACACAGCATAATGTTGATACAGCAGCTGTAATGCAATAGTGTATCATTCTACTAAAGATGGGAAACCTTTGGCCTGCCAGATGTTCCTAGCCTCCAGCTTCCATTAACCCAAGCCAGCATGGCCCATGGTCAGGGATCATGGGACTTGTGGTCTTCAAACATCTGTAGAGTCACAAGTTTCCCACCATTGCCCTACACAAGGAAAAGGCAAAACAGCTTTGCTTCAAGGAACATAGCCTGGATGCAGGATGGTGTTTGTGAATATTAAGTCATTTGCTGCTTTGTTAGAAGTGGGGGAGGTGTGCACTGAAGTTCAGAAAAGTAGGATTGTTTTTTTCTAAGACTGAATAGATATGAAATGGCATGGGAAGGAATAGACTTGCTAGTTTTTAGTACTAAACAAACAAACAAACAAACAAAAGATGTTGTGTGGGTTTAAATATTATTACCTTTTATTTATTTATGGATGCATCAGTACTAGATACAGAATGATACAGTGCCTAAGACTAACAGCCAGTTCCTAGAAGATGCTGTATCAGCCCTGCATCCCCTGAGAATGTATCAGTTGCTTTTCTTCAAATCTCACCTGTCACACTTTTTCTGATGATAAATATGTGCTTTTTCAAATCCTGATTTTGTCTGCTCGGATACTGGTGACACTTTGGTCTTAAGAGAAATTGATATGAAATGGAGGAATACCATCTTGTTTAAAGAGAGTGTATGTAATAAACTGTACCTGTATCTCAGTGAAGCAACATTTTGGACAAGAACATTTATTTATTTTATTTAACCCTTCTTGTATTCTCCCCCCCACCAAGAAGTATTAGTCATATATAACTCAGAGTCTGTCTCTAAGCCACACAGTGCAAGGAACTAAAATGGAGATTACAAATTGCTTATGGAGCTGATCAATTTGCAATTGATTTAGACTTACACAATGTTAGCTTCACTTCAGCAATTCATTTACAGAACACAATGAATCTAATGTGTCAGCTCTAGAAATAATCTGTAGTGGCTGCCCCAATACGCCAGACTGCAACCTATTCATAAACATTTGGAAGATTGTTCTGAAAAGAAAATACAAGGTGGAATGTTGTTGTCTCAAGCTATTAATTTTAGTGCATCTTTTTTGCTGGAGAAGGAGATAAAAGTACAAAGAATAACTCTATTATATATTTTGGGCAGACTAGAAAGAAGAATCTTAGACACTACTTGCCTTAATGTGATTTATTTCTTGTCTTTCAGGATGAAGGAGGCTACAATCCTAAACACTATGCCTAAGGAGTAAACTCCGCTTTGTTTGGTGGAGCACTCTTCCAAGTAAATATGTTTAGGGTCAGAACACATTGATGCAACTCTAAGCACTTACTTGGAAACAAACTGGATAAAGTAGGACTTACTTTTGAGTAAACATACGAATGATCAAGCTGCATATGCTCAAACTGCTCCTATGTTCTGTCCTGGGAAATCACTGTCCCGCTGTATCTTTGCTTTGGGATGTTGTTAAAAGGTTGGTTTTGCAAGATGCCATGTCATTCAATTCCCTCTCAAGGATCTTAACTTCAAGATCCAACTCTGTGGAGTTGGATGCATATGTAGTGTTTTAAATTAACATAATTGTTTGTTCCAATAGTCATTTTGTGCACAGATGTAGCAGTGGCCACCAACCTTGAAAACTTTAAAAGGGGGTTAGAAAAAATCAATGGCTATCAATGGCTGCTAGTCATGATGACTATATATTACCACCAGTACCAGATGAAGTATGCTGGGAATCATGAGCGGGAGAGCACTATTGTCCATGCGTTCTGCTTGTAAGCTTCTCATGGGCATGTGAAAGGAGAACAGAACAGAAAGCTGAACTAGATGGTCTCATCCAGGAGGGCTCTTCTGATATTCTTAGTTAGTGAGTTATATAGAGAGAGGCATTTGGTTTTTCATACAGTGTCTCTGGAAAGGAAATGGAAATCACATGTTTTCCCTTACCCAGGGGCAGCTGAGATTTTAATTAGCATGGCCAAATAACAGATCATTGTCTTTTCTAGCTTAATTACGTTTTTCTAAAGGAAGGTAAAGAGAGCAGTCTCAGAGAAGCGTTTGGATTTAGATTTGATATCTCGCTTTATCACTACCCTAAGGAGTCTCAAAGCGGCTAACATTCTCCTTTCCCTTCCTTCCCCACAACAAACACTCTGTGAGGTGAGTGGGGCTGAGAGACTTCAGAGAAGTGTGACTGGCCCAAGGTCACCCAGCAGCTGCATGTGGAGGAGCGGAGACATGAACCCGGTTCCCCAGACTGCAAGACTACTGCTCTTAACCACTACACCACACTCCCCCACCCCACTCAAAGCCAATCATGACAGTGTCCTAATTTATGTTGAATTTAATTTATTTAGGGATGCAATGATGTGATTATTGCATTGAATGGGAGGTATTAATTGTAGCAAAATTGATTTCAGAGCAGGATCGGAGTAATCTGGAAATAAATTAATTGACTAAGAAAAGATCTAGCTGATCTTGAGTGGACTGCAAATTATTTTAATAATTTTAGGAATCATTAGATGGGAAGAGAGCTGACATGCCTTTAAATTCTAATAATTATTTTAAAATTTGCATATATACATAAATATTCAAACTTGTGTCTTCTTTTTAGCCTTGTTTTCACTGGTGCATATTATATCTTTTTTGGCATAAAGTTGCTACAATATCAGCTAATCTAATCATGGATTATGGAGAAAGCAATTTTTAAAAGACTACAATGGTAAAATGTGCGCACATCAAACCTGGAATTAGCACCTGCCATGACTGGACAATGCTGGGCCCTGTGGCTCTTGCCAGTTGCTTGGCATCACTTTTTAAATGAAAAGAAGAAGAAAAAACATTTAGAGCAGTATCACATACTCAGCCTAGCACTGTCAAATAAAGTCCCAGCCTGCTTGGTAAGCCTGAAGTATAACTGGCACATCTGAGTGCCAGGATATTATATACACACACATATCATATACATACATACAATGTATTATATGTATACATACACTCAGGCTGCACTCATATCCATTCTTACTCAGGAAAAAGTCCAACTGCACACAGTGAAAGATGAATAGGATTGGGCTGTCAGGTTTTTACTTTCATTATTGTTTCACAACAATGTCCTATGACAGATTCTTTTAACTACAGTGCTTTTGTACTTGGCTGTTGCAGTACAAAAGGCAGAGGAGGTAGAACCACCAAGCTGAACACGGTACAGCTGTGCGGTGCTGGGCAAGATGATGCGTTGCACATATGTCATAACAGGCACGTGTCATGCATCATGTGTATGATGTGCCACTGTGGCCCCAAATCATCGACCCCAAGTGGCAACTCTGGTAGTTACTATGAAAAAATCTTGTAATTTGTATCTTGTTCAGGATGCAATCTTGTACCAATTTACCTGGAAATAAACTTCACTGGATTTACTTTTGAGAAAGTGTCATTGGAACTCCACCTTCTGGTTGTGTATTTCCTTCCTCTTGCAGGTCAACTCCTCTCTGCCCCTACCTGCCCACCCCAGATAAAGAGAAAGCACACAGATGTACCCTCTCTTTGCTTTCTAGGCTGCGTAAAATTCAGTTCCAGTAGAATTAAAATGGATCTACCCCCACATAAGCAAACATAAGCAAATTAAAGATTACAGACTGCATAGCAAAAGTTACAGATCTGGTGGTTGCCAGAACCACAAAAAAATGTTGATCCAAGGCACAGATCCTAATAGCCAGGGGTCAGCAACCTTTTTCAGCAGTGGGCCAGTCCACTGCCACTCAGACAATGTGGTGGGCCGGACTATATGGGGGGGGGGGAATGAACAAATTCTTATGCCCCACAAATAACCCAGAGATGCATTTTAAACAAAAGCACACATTCTACTTATGTAAAAACACCAGGCAGGCCCCACAAATAACCGAGAGATGCATTTTAAATAAAAGGACACATTCTACTCATGTAAAAACACGCTGATTCCCGAACCATCTGCGGACTGGATTGAGAAGGTGATTGGGCCGCATCCGGCCCCCGGGCCTTAGGTTGCCTACCCCTGCTAATAGCTCTTCATGATTTTCACATAGGATAACAACAAAACCACCTGGGATTTGAGCCTATCATGCTTTCCAATCATACAATGTCTGTTTAGGTTGCATTTATAATCTAACATTGCATTTTAAAAGATTTCTACTCTTAGATTTAACCTATAGAAAAATAAACTTTATTCCTGCAGCATATTATTAACCTTCCCAACTGCACCTGAGACATAATAGAAAAGGTATACTTTACTGAGCCAAATTAATGAGTTAAAACTTAATAACCACAAACAGAATTTCCTGCTGCATTCCCTGGGGCAATTCCTGAGGAGAGGGGAGACTGCGGCACTGGGGAGTGGGCAGGCTGGTGAGGCCCCCTAGATTTAGAGGCCCAAGTTGTCCTGCCCTCACATGAAGTATTGGGTTTGCAATTTTGGGAGAGGGGAGTCTGCCTGGTGGGGAGAGGGCAGGGTGGTGAGGCCCCCTAGATTTAGAGGCCCTAGGCTTCAGCCTATACATAAATCCAGCATTGCAAACATCCTTTTGTATTCAACTCTGTATTGCAGTCAACATTTAATAGATTGACATGGTGCAACTGTAACATCAGAAAATTGAGTGAACATTATACATAATAATTTGAAAAGCAGTTCAACCTTCCCTGAAAGTCTCGTTAGTTCTTCATTGCCATCAACAGCTTTAACTTCTGCTTTAACCTATCTTTGGTCTGAAAGGGACACTGTACACTGTGCTTTTGTTTTTGAAAATTTTCATTTTTATTTTTCTGAAGGTTATGGGGCCTGTGTTCAGTTTTAAGAGGTCTGACCAATATCTTTAAGATCTTTTCAGATTTGATATGTAAATTTCATTTTTTGCCTTTAGCTGTTTTTTCTTCTTCCCTCAAATGCACCAGACTTCTACGTTAGGAATACAGTACTTGGAGGTAGTATATTTAGCTTGATAAACCATTGGAAACAGCTGATTATTTTGTGAATATTAGATACATCTAACTCAAAAGAAAAGGTTTTCCTGTATCTACCATGTAACAAACACCCCATTCAAACATGAAACAAAGAAAACAGAACCAGCTTTCTGCCCTCTGCGAACCTAACTGGACACAACTGCTAATGCATCTGTTGAGTATAGCTCGGCTACCATTGTGAGACTGCTTCCACCGTCAGTCTTTTCCATATGTCTGGTTGCCAGCTGGTTGTCCAGATGGAGTCACAGCAAACGATGATAGCCAGATGACCATTACCACCTCAGATGATGCATTGAAAAGGTCAAAAGGGCATTGGCTGCCATTTACGACAAGAGGACTTCATCCACAGGGGGCCCATTGGACGCTTGCAATAAAACATGCAAATAATTTACTAACCTATTGTCCACCTTTTTGTGAAACATCAAGAGCAGAACCCTAAAAGATTACATTTGATTTATTTACTGCCAAATTCATTTGTTCAAATATTCCATTCATTTTATTGTTGGGCGGTATATAACTAGAGGTGACTCTGATGGCATATTCTGAAACCTAATTTCAGAGTTTATATCGTAGTACTTTCATCCACATCCACCCCCCCCCCCGTCTTTAAACTTTCAGGAGCCAAGCCAAAACACATTTTAAATTTTATTGATTAATTAATTAATATAGATTCCCAGTCAGAAACTCAGCAATGGCACCAATAATCTGTCTGGGGAAAAGGGAGGCTCATGAGCATGTGGAAAGATGGATCCAAACTTTCTCTCTTTCCTCTCATTTCTACCCAATCCATAGGGGGAAAAAACCTTATCTAGAATCATAGAATTGGAAAGGACCACAAAGGTCATCAACCCCAGCAATGCAATAAACTTTTGGCCAACCTTGGGCTCAAACCCACGCCCCTGAGACTGAGAGTCTCATGCTCCATCCTCTATTCAGTCCTTCCTTCTCTCCTCCTACCCAATGATCCAACAGCAAAGACTGAAACCCAGTTCTTCAGTCAAGGTTTTCAATTTAGGTAAATGAATGTGCTCCAGTTCTGTTGGCTCAGGGCTGATAAGAGTGGTATCCAGAATAGTGGTAAATGGAACTTTGTGGGTATCTTACCTTACCAAGGCACTATTTTTCTTCTTCTTGTTGTTGTTAGCATTATCAATAATAATAAACAGCTTTATAGACCAGTTCGGTCGATCTCTGGGACAGCATTGCAGTGGTTTTAGAGTAATGGGGTGGGGTGACCAGGCTTCAAAACTCACTTGGCCATGAGGCTGCTCACTGGGTGACCTTGAGCCACTTGCTGTTTCCTTAGTTGGACTAGATGATCCTTGGGGGTCCCTGCCATTCTAAAGTTCTATGATATCTCACAGGGTTGCTGTGAGAATAAAATGAGGGCGAGAGGAGGAAGGAGAGCCATGTTTGTAATTATTGGTATCTTTTAAACAGATGTTAGATATGTATATTGTTTTAATTCTATCAATATTTTAATCGTATTTTAATGACTGGTTTTTCTACATTTTTAGCGGTTCTTGTTTCTTATCTGTACACTGCCTTGCGTCATGTCAGATAAAAAGGCAGGGCATAACATAATAATAATAATACAAGACAAAAACAGAATAAAAGACCAAAGGTATACTAAATACTATTTGGGAACATTTCTTATATTCAGATCATACTGTATTGCATTATTTTGCTTGGTTGCAATGGATACTTTCCAAGCTATAAATTCTAGGATAATTTCATTAAGCAGCCCAAAAGCTGATGATTAATTTCACAAATAGCTTCATCACACAAAAACTGCAAACGTTTAGTCATCTTATTTGATTACAAACACTTGACATTAGTTCTGGGAAAATTTCACATGGCTTAGTTTTAAACTCTGTCTAGTCATTAAAAAATTACATTTCATCATTGGGGGTTTGCTGCCAACTTTAAACAAAGCCACATTTTGACTGGCCTATTAATTTTGAAAAGCCCATATTTCACCCAACATTTCAGTTATATTTGTTACATACTGTAGCTAGAACAGGCTTTGAAACAGCTAAGAAAGAGGAATGTGATATCTGACAAGTGAATGAAAAGCAAATATTTTAAAACTTTACTTTTTAAAAGCAGCTTTACCCATGTATTATTTAAATTTCCTTGTTTGTAAGAGCCTCATTTCCTCAAATTTACTCAAATTATTTAATGCGGTTGTACAAGTAAATATTTGCTGTGTCCCAGAGTGGAGCAAACAGAAGGATCAAATCAATTAAATTTGATTTGTTTTGTTTTATACTGTTAGGAGCCAGATTCAATAAAAACACTGTCCAATTCTCTTCCACAGTAGCCAGTCCAAGGTCACACAGGACAAAAAGGGTTTATTTAATTTAGTTCCAGATGATTTGTGAAAAGCAAATGCTAATTTGCCTTTAACTCCTGCTTTCTTTAATCCCACACCGCATGGCTGGGGAGATGCTCCAAATAAGTGTGAACATAAAAGTAATCTGAAAAGGCCTCGCTGCTTACACTGTGAAATGGTCAGATCCTGTAACTAAGTTAGATTGAATTGAAAAGTCAAAGTAGAATAATCTTCTTAACTAGGATAGATTTAGTGTGGAACTCTACCTCAAACCCAAACCACAGAGTTCTTGTTAGGTCAGAACCAAATATTTCCATTTGAAGTTCAATGAATTTAGCTGATTCACAAAATTGCAATCTGCACACTAAAAGTCTTTCCCTCCACATTAATAGTGCCTGATAGGTAATTATCTAACAATAAAATAATAAAATAATAATAATAATAATAATAATAATAATAATAATAATAATAATATAATAGGTAATTATCTAACAGTATTTTACCATGTCTAAAAGAAATTATAAAACCTGGCATTACCAAATAAAGGAGGAAATGCTTGATACTACAACTATCTCTGCTGTGAATCCTGGAAGACCTGCTCCCTGCCTTGCAGGTCTTTTTCCACCTGGCCTAGGAGGGCAGGGCCCCAACTGACTCCAGCTATGAACGCTGAGGGTGCTGAACTGATTCTTGGGCTGGGGTGTTTGTGGGGTTGTTGCTGTTGATTTTTCTATCTTTAGTTTACATCTTGTGATTTATGTGGAAATTGCTTAGTTTGGTGATATATTCTTTAATGCTCTATTTATTGTTTAAGACTAGTTTTGTTAAGTTGTAGCTATGTATTTTTATCATGTCGTAAGCTGCCTTGAGCATGATTTCAGCTGCTGAAAGGTGGAATACACATAATATTGTGTGTGTGTGTGTGTGTGTGTGTGTGTGTGTACAACCTGGTCCTGTGTTTGTTCAGCTCTATTGGGATTTACTCAGAAGTAAATATCACAGGAATTTAGTCTAGGGGATGGTTTTATGTGTGTGGTTACAAGCACATGTTTGTTATCACAAAATCCTAGAGTTGAAAGGGACCCCCAAAGGTCATCTAGTCCAAACCTCTGCAAAGTGTCCATTATATGTATGCCATGTATATATTATATGCATCCATTATATGTTTAATGTGTACATGCTAAAGACAAACACCATATTGTATGAAGTATCCCTAATGGTTCTTAGTAGAATGCTGCATTGATTTAAACTCTCACACACAGCTTTATTGTGGTCAATAGACCCCCAAATACACAGTACTAAACTGAAGAAGAATCAGTTTTGGAATATTATTCCATATGCAAATTCAGATGAAGAAAAGATGCTGGGGGGGTGGGAGTTTCTGCTTTAAAGATAAAACTTACACTGTGCTATTTTCTGAAATCTATTTTCTAAAATCTATATTTTTATTATTTTTATCACTTCCTGTCACTGCTTTATGATGTAAAGTATAACGACAATTACAATTATGACCACTAAGAATAGGGCAGATGTGATCGAGCACCAAACATTTACCCCAGAGCAATCTGAGTCAATACATTTGCCATTTAATTAGCATAACACTGTCATTAGTTTCCCCTATAGTAGTTAAGAAATGGGGCCTTTTCAGATGGAAGGACTGCCCTATTTAGATAGCATTTTCATACTGGAAAAAAGCATGCAAATTGAATGTTGATCATGATGATGACTGCACATAGTACTATTCTGTTATGTGCACTGGGGAGCTGTGGCTAATGCCTTACAGTGCCAGTACACATGAAACAAAAAATGTACAAGCAATCAACATGCCCTTTTTCTGTAAGTGCCCCCTAATTAGAACATCAATCATGTTTGAAGTGGTTTTCAGATTCTAATGTTGATCCTGGGAAATCTATCCTGTCAGCAGAAACCTTGACTATGAAGGCAGTCTGTTATGCCTTTGCTGACTTATTCCCTTAAGAACAAAATCCCCTGTGTTGCCTACTTGGTTTTTTTTAAAATAATAGCTATGATCCATGCACATGAAGTATATGAAGAGGTGGTAGAAAATATGTTGTAAAACCTATAAAAGTTTCATCTTCTAGCCCCTGATGTCTTTTGTTCTTTAAAACAGGGTATAAATACCTAAGCAAAGAAATAGTTCCTATATCACAGCAGCCTTCAACTTGTTCAGACCCAGGACCTACCTACAGGTATAACCCAAACATGTATCTGGGGAACCTTTTCATAATTTTGTGCAATATATTTGCAGCTGTGACCCACTTTAGATGAGGTCATGACCTGACAGTGGGCCCCTCGACTGACTAGCGGAAGACCAGCACAATATAGTAACAGCATTTGTCTATTCTATGCCTTCCTCACAAACTAAAGCTGAATCAGTTACCATGGCTAGTTTTACTAACAAGGCTTCAACCTGTAGTTTAGAATGTCTACTGAACTTAAAAGAGCAATGCTAGAACCTATATAATGGTTCTGTTGGAGAGAGACTGGCCCTAAGCATTTCCTTGCAGTAAAGACTAAATTATAAAATTATCCATGTTTTTTGTTAGTCCTAAATTAATACTGGCTTCATAAAAAATTCCAAGTACCATCATGCATATACACATGCCACTCAGTTCATTCCCAGGCCCCAAAATGTAATCAAGAGAGAAAGGTTATCAAATAAGCCTAAAGGAAAACAAATGCCACTTAGGCAGATATTCTGCTTCATGTTAATAATGTTAATAATGTTGTCAGAATTGTACATGGAAGTAGTATCTTAACAAAGACCCGCTTTCTTCTGTGTGCTGGCCATTTGCTCTCACGTGATTCTTGCAGAACAAAGAATTTGTAGTTCCCTAAACAATGTTGCACTGGAATCCATTATTCATGTTGACTGATTTCACCACGTATTTCCATTTCAAAGCAAACCTCTATAGTGTAACAATTTTTTACTAAAACAATTTGCAGGATCTTATTGACAAAGCCACCAATGCCTGAATAAGCCTATGACTCAACATTTGAGTGTCTCGCTCTCAGCTTAACAAGCTGGAGAGAATTCACTTGACAAAAACAAATGCCTGGTTTGCAGTCCGCTTAACACAGAAATTTGCAGCAATTTCTCCACCTTTTTCATGGGTTCATGATACAGCCAGTGACATGATGAGCCATAAGGCTACATACTGGCATGCACTGTGCTCCCTGCCCATTTCAAAGCTCACACCTTTCTTTCTTTTTGCCTGATGAGAAAGCGGGCCAGCATTTAGCATAGAAAATCGTGCTGAAAAGGTAAAACCTAGAAGAATGGCAGAGCGTAGGAGACAGATGGCATGGAGTAATGACATGTGAATGACATTTACTGCAGCATGGTGGTATAGCAGTCAAGACGGGACACAACACTGGTACAGTGTGAGAGGAAAATTAGAAAAGGAGACAGAAGCACTAGCCTTATAATCAGTTAAACTGACGCAGTAAGACACATGTTAATGCAGCCTTAGTATAGGTAAATTCAGAATCCTAGCCTTTGTACTGTAAGACTGCAGAGAAGTCTGTTCATCCTCTTCCGTGTCCCATTCTCTGTTGCAGAGATAGCATGATACACATTTAAAAACAAAACAGAAGTAAAGCAGTGATACTAACCTTTGACTATCTCTGTACATTATTTGAAATGAAGCAATAATCTCATAATGCTCTTGACGTTGCTTTCCATTAGCAAATAGCCCGTTTAAAAAGGCAATCTTATGGTAATTCCGTCAACTAAATAAATCTTTTTAAATGAACACAAACGGATAATCATCACTCCCAGAGGTCAGCTTGCAGGATATAAAATGTGCAGTAAAAAAGGTTTATTGTTGTTTTGCTAAAGGGCTTGGCTTGATTTCATTCATTAAAATTTGAACAGCATAAACCCATGTGCAACTGCATGATCCACAATAAAAGCTCGCTTCAAGGCAACATCACCATTCACCGCCAATGTATCGTATTAACAAGAACAATTTCTGTGGGATCAGGTATCCCACCATTAACAACCAAAGAAAAGGAAACATGAACAACTGACAATACCCAGGTGCATCACTAAGTCCACATAGTACTGATTTTGTCCTGAAAATATGTGGATCAAAATCACCTTTATTTTTATTTTGTAGACTGCACACTACTGAATTTCTATTTCCTGCTCTTACTGAACTAGTTCATGAAGTTAGACTACATCATCTGCTCTAAAATACTTTGGTTTTACCTTTAGCTAAGGAAGTATATTTTAAGAGCAACCTGTACCTCAGATCAGCACGGGGGGGGGGGGGGGGGCTAGGTTGCTGTGGAAGTACATATTTGATCACAGGTGCCACCTTGCCCCTGTGATTGAGGGGCCAGAGCTGCATGACATCAGCACGCCATGCGCTCATGCCCTGTGGTGTGTTGACGTCTCGTGCAGGCGCCCCACGGCTTGCACACGTGAAGCAAACATGCCCTGTGGCTTGTGCGTGTGATGTGAGCACACCCCACAATGTGCACATACGGCCACCAACATTAAACATTGAAAAATATTCCTGTATAGGGCTGTCTTCAGATGGCTCCAACATTTCTCCAATCACAATAGGGACGTCCTAAGGAAAAGTGGGACATTCTGGAATCAAATCAGAAACTGGGAAGGCTTCTCTAACTCAGGGACATCCCTGGAAAATAGGGATACTAGGAGGGTCTGGGATTTATGCTGGCTACCACTGACAGAGATAAAGCAGTAGCTTCCACTTGCCTATGCTTTCAGTAGCTGAAATGGAGACCTCCACAATGGTGGAGCACAGGGAACTTGGAGATCACCACCACTTCCTAATTCAATCCTGTGTGGTGGATCAAGAGTTTATGATTGCTCTGCACCTGTCTATGACTGATATAATGCCAAAAAGCATTCCTGGAGCCAAATCAGACATATCTGGGCAGCTGTGTTTATTCATCTATCTGCCACACTCACTTCTGAATTGAGGTACAGTGTGCACACAGGTGGTGGGAGCTGAACCCTCCTGCCTTATCTCATGGCATTCTGTCATTCAAAGCTCCTTCCTCCTTCCCTCCCCTCCCAACATGTCTAGCTCACTTCCTATAGCAGATGGGCTGGTCAAATGGTGCCTGCAGTGATAAAGCATGGGTAGGCGATAAGCCAGAAGGGGTTTAGCTTCCCCCACCTGTGCATAAGATTTGTTGTAAAAATTAGTAGCTCCCCTCCCAGTTTAGACAGGAACACATATACAAATAACAATCATGGCTACCAATCAGGTGTAGTTTCACCCTAAAATAGTTGTGTAGGAAAAAAAGCATTTCCTTTTTCCTTCTTTGGGGTCATGCAGGAAGCAGGAGAGAAACATTGCATGAATGGAACTGCAATATGTACTGGATGCAATTCTGTATTTTTAAACATTTTTTGTTAAAAAGAGTGGGGCATCTCAATATGTAGGCCATCACAAAGAGTGTATACTGCCTTCTTTTAATCACATCACGGCAAAGGATTTTATGTTTATTTTTTGTTCAGATTTATGATCTATGATGGATTCTCTGGACCTGATACCATCTATCCATTAGGATTACACAATGCCACATGTCACTTTGTCAGGCAGGCATGTTTCAGTGAATTTCATTTCGTATTTTCAAATGGCATTAATGAATACAAAATGCCAGCTATGACAATCCACGACTCAATTCCTATAAAATCCTCAGATAAGGACTTTAAACAATATTAAGCAATTAATCAAAAGAAGGGGAGATATTGCCAAACAGTAACAGTAATACATTGTTGGTCTTGCAAAAAGTAAACGTTCTGTGTTTTCTCCTGCCACCCCAAGGGAAAAAGAGGTCATATATTTTTCCTTACTCCTTTTGAACCAGAAAGCCAGGAGATGGTTTCACAGGAAACCATAGTCATTTCAAATTGTATGTCTTGCATATTCTAAACTAATTCAAGAAAGGAAAAACACACAAAGATCCTGACGTTGCGTTATATTTGCACCTTCCATAACTCATTTTTGAGGCACAAAAAGCTTTTATTGTGATGTAATTGTTAGTATTTGAGGTGTCACTGAAGCTTTTGTTTGTTTTGCTGCAATAAACTAACATGGCTTCCTCTCTGGAAGTTGATACTCAGGAGCCAGAGAAGAACAGTAGCAATGGAAAGGTAGAGAATTCATATTCCTTCCTCCTGTTTTTTTATCACTATTATTCACCTCAATAAGGGCAGAGGCTTCATTTTGTCCATGATTTTGTAGTGATTGCTTCATTGTTCTTGTGTACTTTCAGCTTTCTAAGGTTATGCTCGTAGATTCACACATATTAGATGTGCCTTCACATTGAATAAAAAAATAACAGACAAGTATTTTGAGCAGATGGCAGACTTTTTCACCTCTCTTGTGAATAGTGCATAAACGTGTGTGTCCCAGTGTTTCATGCAGCCTTTCTGTTCAAAGGACTATGGGAACAAGGCTGAGGGAGCCACACAACTGAGCGCGTTCTGCAATCCCAAAGTGATTGTTTGAGGAGGACAAAGAAATGAGTCAGGTGTCACTGTGGTCTGTTGAATAGTGCTTTGAATCTCTGATAAATGGTGTGTTGTGAAGTTACTGTGGTTGCTACCACAGAAACTTTGACATTTGCCATCTTGCTAGGACTTATACGGCCATTAGATTTCCACACAGACCCAACACGTTAGAAGTAGGGGAGGGCGGAGAGTTACAAAACCTTTCAATTGATGTAAAAGGTAAAAGGTAAAGGTAAAGGACCCCTGACAGTTCAGTCGCCAACAACTCTGGGGTTGCAGCGCTCATCTCGCTTTACTGGCAGAGGGAGCCCACGTTTGTCCGCAGACAATTTTTCCGGGTCATGTGACCAGCATGACTAAGCCGCTTCTGGCAAAACCAGAGCAGTGCACGGAAACGCCGTTTACCTTCCCGCTGGAGTGGTACCTATTTATCTACTTGCACTTTGACATGCTTTTGAACTGCTAGGTTGGCAGGAGCTAGGACCGAGCAATGGGAGCTCACCTCGTCCTGGGGATTCAAACCACTGACCTTCCAATCGGCAAGCCCTAGGCTCAGTGGTTTAGACCACAGCGCCACCTGCGTTCCTTACAATTAATGTAGTACCATCCTTTTATACAATAACTGAACATAATATTTAAAATATTATCTTTTCCCAATTTGATTTTTTTAAAGAAATGAAAAGAAAAGAAAACACAACACAGTTTCACCAAGTACTAGTGCTGAAAGCTGCTAGATGCACTTTGGGGTTTTGCACTTAAAAAGAAAAAGCTAACAACCCTGTGAAAGGGAAATCATTTCTGGGATAAGCACAAAATGTTGTCTTTTGTCTTAAAATGGCTATGTTAAACTTTAAATATGCTACCCACACAATATACAGTATAATTGCAGTATTAACCCTCCTGTCTTATCAACATCATGCAGCAAACTTGAATCTCATGGGTTTTTCATGAGAAATGATAGAAAATCCTTATCAATTATTCAAGATCTATTTTTCGGCACAGGACTGAAAAATGCAAAAATGAAAGAAAATAGCTCTTTTTACACCTCACCCACATGCTAAATCATTCATTGTCTACCAACAGACAACACTATAGCATATAATACACAGATAGTGATCTAGGTTGCACCATTCTTACTCATATTTGCTAAGGCAAAACAATCAAACAAACCACATACTATTATGAAAAACTTAGTATCTAATTAGCTGAAATATTGCTGTGTGCTCTTCGTAGAAACTGCTACAACTTAGGTCAACTTCGAATAAAAATAATATACATCCACCATTTGTTTAATTATAAGAAAATAAACCAAATGAACAAAATGACTAGAACTAAAAATACATGCCAGTTCATTTATTTTCCAATAGAGTTGCTAAAATCAAGGCATCCTCTTAAGTTTTCATTTTTTTTCTGAAAAGAGCAATGCTAACTGGCAAATGGCAACCCAATCATGTACAAGCTTAATGAGAAGCAAGCCCTGATTAATTCAGTAGCTTATTTCTAACAAGTAAGCAGTCAGCATAAGCAGAGCAATATCATAGAAGTGGCCCAAATTAAGGAAGTTGATTAGTAGGGTTGTATCCAAGGTTAGCTCTACTCTTATGTTCACTCATACCAAAATTTCTGGACATGACTTAGGTACATTAAGTAACTTAGTTGGATAATGCCTTTAACTGGTAATCAGCTAGACTGGAAGTGAAAATGGACTGCCAGTAAATCCTATTTCAACAGTCATCACTCCTTCCACAGTCCCTTTTGCCTTAGCTCATAAGGAATGCTAGGAGAGATATAGGTGGAACTACCCAGTTGCCAGATTTGGCCCTGCCTATTCTGATTGTTGGACCCTAGAATAGATTGTACTTCCCATAATCCATGATACTCAATGTTTTTGCAGCATTAATTGGATAGAGACATCTAATGGAAGCTTCAGGCCAGGGATGCCATTTCAGGTTTCAGCAGGAAGGGACAACATTAATCCTTGTCTTAAACATAATGGAGATGATTGTCTGTTCCTCCCCCAAACTAAATAGCACCCTCGCTTCAGGCATGGAATACAAAGAGAAGTCATATGTATATTGTACTTAGACACAGAATGTTCATTCTCTTGGAATGACCTGTAAAAGAAATGACTCTAAGCTCCATGTGGTGGGCAACACATAAAGGACTATTTCCCATAACATTGTAGTTACAGTCTGTGGCATCAGCTTTGCTTGAAGTCAATGGATTAAGCATATGTGATTTAGCATATGTGTATTGCAAGAATGAGAACTTCAGAGGAAACTCTTGTTTAAGGTACATGTATGTGTCCAGAATAATTTGTTAAACCCCAAACTATATTTTATAATATAAAACTGGGATACTACTATACACCTTCCTATTCTTTTCAAATTTCTGAATCACAATGACCTCCCATCTGGTTCCATCAATCTGGCCATAAATTAATTATAGCAGATGCACTGATCCCTGTGGCCCAGTTCTGAAGGTTGGGGTTGAAGAAGAAATTAGTCAGAGAACACTATACTTAAGCCTTCCTCCCCCCCCCCCCGCCCAGTTATTCACATATCTAAGAGTGGTATTTCTTAGAAATGGTGCACTATGGCATAATACACATAGCATAACACAGAACGTATAATTTAATCCTTTTGTGTGGTAACCTTGTACATATAAATATAGATTCATATGAGTGTGAATTATACGGGTGAATTATTAAGTAATCAGGGGATATGCCTATTAAAAAAATATCCTAGTCAAGGTTCACATCATCCTTCTGGCAGTTAAATAATTCCATTAGCTTGCCTATACATTATAATCATGTTAGACTGAGTTAGTCGGTATGTGAGGGCTGTTTTGGAAGTTACCTTGTTCTGGATGTTATGTTCCTTAGTTAAATATATGTTTGTGTTTTTAACTGCTTTTCCCATTGAACCTCTGGGACTTAATTCTAAGTAGAAATGTTTGTTTGTTTGTTTGTTAAATTTGTATACTGCCCTTCACCTGTAGTTCTCAGAGCAGTTCACTACCTAAAAATACAAGTTAAAAAACAGAAAATACATAATAAAGACAAGAACAACTTCTGTAAGATTGTATAGACTATTGAAAGTTGGCATGTAGCCTGACAGCATAAGCCTGTGTTCTCGGATGCAAGTCAAATGAGAATCATCATCATCATCATTATTATTATTTATACCCCGCCCATGTGGCTGAGTTTACCCAGTCACTCTGGGCGGCTCCCAATTGAGAACTACCAGTTGTGTTCAAGAAATCATATAGACTCCATACCAGTAAACATTTAAGTGGGAAGCAAATAATGTCCTCCTGCTCTATTTCCACCAAGCTACTTTGAAGGGAAATAGATGAACATGCAGGACGCGGGTGGCGCTGTGGGTAAAACCTCAGTGCCTAGGACTTGCCGATTGTATGGTCGGTGGTTCGAATCCCTGCGGCGGAGTGAGCTCCCGTCTTTCGGTCCCAGCTCCTGCCCACCTAGCAGTTCGAAAGCACCCCTAAGTGCAAGTAGATAAATAGGTACCGCTTTATAGCGGGAAGGTAAATGGCGTTTCCGTGTGCTGCGCTGGTGCTGGCTCGCCAGAGCAGCTTCGTCACGCTGGCCACGTGACCCGGAAGTGTCTGCGGACAGCGCTGGCTCCCGGCCTCTTAAGTGAGATGAGCGCACAACCCTAGAGTCGGACACGACTGGCCCGTACGGGCAGGGGTACCTTTACCTTTACCTTAGATGAACATGCAGTGCACATCTTTCTCTTGCAATATTCACTCACTGGCAGTTCTTCTTGTGTTGTCCTTGCTGTTTGTGGTTGCAACTGCTTGCAACAGGTTTGGGACAACTGATGGCCATGTATGCCAAATCTGTCAGCATCCTCAGCAACTTCTTTGGGGTTTAAGTGAACCTTGCGGAATAAACACTTCAGTACCAGTTGAAAGGCATCAGCAGCATTAAATTGCCCAGTGTATGGGTTTCTCCTGGAAATTTGTTAAGCAAAACAGAGGCAAGGCTCTACCCAAGGAATCACCGGCTTGGGAGCTGTCTCTATCTGGCCTTCAGATTCTTTCCATGCTACAACCCTATCCCCAGGCTAGTTTAGTTAGTTATTTATAAGATAATTGATATATCACCAACTTGTATAATATAGCAGGTAATATACAACAGTATAATACAACCACCTTGAGTCCAGGACTAGGAAAAAGGTGGGATATAAATAAATATTAGCAGCAGCAGCAGCAGCAGCAGCAGCAGTAGAGGCAAAACAGTACAGCTGTGCCTATCAGCAGCCCTAGTACATGCTCTCATTGAGTGTTTTTATCAGCTGAAATGTATCTCTGATTTGTGATAAAGCCTCTTGTTTGAATAGATAGAGGGTGGAGAGGTGTGTGGTAGGGTTGTCATATTTCAAAAAATTAAAATCTGGAGCTTGTTTTGTTTTGGCTAAAAAATAATAGTAACACTTCCGATATGGGCTGCCATATGCCCAGATTTTCCCGATTTCTAAAAAATCCACCCAGATGCTGTTTTCGGAGGACAAATCACATATACATCTGAGAAACTTCAGATGTATGGCAGCCCTATGTGTGCTGTGTCATTTACTGGTAAAAGCCAAAGCTGTTGCTCCACCCACTTTTGCCTACCACTGGCAAGCAGACTTCAGACAGTTGTCCATGAGAATACAACATGGTCATGAAGGAATGGTGGCATACCTAATTGTCGATCCCTGCTGAAATGACTTGTCATGACCATAAATTGAAACACACATTTGGGAACAGTTAATGGCCATTCACAAGGAAAAACCTAAGCAGTTGTTTTTTGCATGTATTAGTGGTATGTGGTGGGAGGGGCTGTTATATTACAAGGATTTCAAAAGAAAATTTTAGTTGATTGGATTGTTAGCATGGGGATTTCCGTGTTGTGCATGGGTTAGATTGGCAAAGCCATATAATTAATAAATCTCCAGAAAAACAAATTTGTCCAACTTAAACTCAAGGTTACAAGTAGCAGTCAGTGACTGGGGGGGGATACACCATTTAAGAAAGTAAAATGTTCAGCCGTGGACATGGTTCTGTAAGTTGCTGCTGTTGTTTTTAATTAAAGACTGAATATATTTACTGCAAAATGCGTACAGTCTTGGGCAAACTATTATTGCAAATATTTGCTTTCTGCTATGCTAAGAAATACCAGGGGACTTAAGTGTGCCTGTTTGAACACTGCTGTAAGACAGAATGAATTTAATCAGAAAGAGAGGTTTGACACAGGACAGCAATCCTATGTCCACTGATTTAAGAGTAAGGTTTAGTGAGAAAAGAGGGGCTTATGCCCAAGTAAACATGAATAGGATTGGGCTATAAAAGGATTTTGAAAGTAACCCTGCCATGTGATCATGCTCTTGGGAAGTAATAAAGATTTTGCTTGTCTTTGGTATCTCCAGAACAGTTATCTTTGCTGAACACCAAATTGTATTATCTGAGATTATAAATCTCTCCAGACCAAAGCCTTTGTTTACTTTTCTTCTATTTCTGTGCATAGAGTGCCAGGAAAGAATAATGAAAGCCATGATCTTGACCATAATGTGACTTATCATGACCCTAATTTGACATGAAATCAGATATACAGAGATCTGTTAGACTGACATGCTGTGTAAGTGTCACTTGTTGTTAGCAAAGTGTTTCACAGTGTGCAAAAATGTCTTCCTTTTTGCTTTTGCACAGTTTTAAAAGACAAGTCACCACTGCTATCATTTTGGAGATGAGCAACTGAATGTTAGCTGTGCTTCACTTCAACTCAGTTCTTATATTATCTAAGTGGCATGGCTGAAGCTTCTTTGTGGTTCCTTGGTTATCATGGCACAGAGAGCTGGCCACTCATTTGCTGCTCGGCAAGTAATTGCTACTTAAAACGATCACCAAGTGACCAGCTAATATATCTCAGCCAGGTAACCAGAAATATATTGCTATGTGAATGTCACAAAGAAAAAAAATTAGTGAGGTCAATGTTTTTGTGTGTGGTAGGTATAGTTAAATGTCTCATGTTTCAGTTCATCCCTTGATCTATAGCCCATTTTCCTTGTTTAAACTATTATCTACTCTGTAGCCTTGTTAGAAATACGGTATATAATCTACTCAAAGTAAGCAAATATTTGCCTCATTAGAATTTGATTAGTATGTTAATACAAGCTGTACACCTCTGGGATGAAGTGGGAATGTTGCATTGCCAGGAGCTTATTCATTTATTGGATCTTGAGACCACCCCAGTAAAACTAATGAAACTCTTTTCAATTAAATAATTTTGATGCTCCAGTGCTGGTGCGACTGAGCTATTTTTAACTGATGAAAGATTGCCATGTTTCTTTTTGCTTGGGCTCCTAAACTTTTAAATATACAAAAAGAGAAGTTTAGCAGGTAAATTTCCACAAAATATCGCATGTCCTACTCTAAACATTTTTTAAAAAATAAGATTTTATTAAATATTTTTTCATAATACAATAAGATAAAAGAAATGAATCTAAACAAAAACAAAAACAGAGAACACCAAATGAAAACAAAAAAGAAGAAAATAAAAGAGAAAATATGAAGAATAAAAAGGACAATAAAAAGGATTTTCTGTTTGCCAGTTACATAAAAAAGCTATTAAAAATATTCACTGACATCCAGCTGATCTACTTTCTGTTAGGAAATATTTTCCAAATCTTCCAACCCAAACGTCTTAGGTTAATTCATTTTCCTTTTTACACAAAAAATTCAGAAGGGATTCTCTAATTATTATTATTAATAAATTCCAGCAATAGCTTTTTCGAATCAAGCATATCAGCGTTGTCGCCAATAATTTCTACAACCATTCCTCCATGTTAAACAATAAGTCTTTCTATCTCTGACCACACAAAAGTCTCTCTGCTGTGGTCATATATTAAAATAATATTCCATGATTTTTATTATGTATTCATTAATTCATACCCAGTTCTGTATCTTCCATTCCCATTTCCTGTTGTATTTGTTGTGGTTTCCATCCTTCTTCTTTTTTAAAAGTATCTTCCATTTACACTTATTCCATTCTTTTTCCAAGAAAAGTGCCAAAGGTTTGATAGCATTTCACTCTGGATTCATTCCAAGTTGTACACTGAGTCCTTTTTCACCCTCTCTCTCAACTCTATCTCTACCAGCTCAGGATGTTCTGGAAATCCTTTCTCCCTATCATTCTCCAAAGTCTCTGTGTCCTCTTTGATTGCACTTTCCATTTAATCTCTGGTCCATTTTCATTCACCATTTAATCTCAGCTCTATCACTTCTATTTGCTCATCAAAAATTTGCTGAAGGATGCCAACAGTCACTGGAATGTCCAATGATGTACAATATTTGCCATATTGAATGCTCTTGATCTTATTAACAAATCAGTCTCATTACAACTCCTGTCTTTACCTTAAGATCCATTGACTATTTAAACTTTATTGAATCAAATAATTAGATCATGTTTTTGTTCTGCCTTCAGCCCTTTAATGATCAAAGCCAGAAAGTAGCTCACACACCCAATGTAAATTTCTGTTGGTAGACAGAGAAACCTCTCTTAGTCATGCAGTCATGAATTATATCTGTCTCAGAAATAGAGAGGCAGACTCTATGCCCATTGTGGCTCTTATGCGGCTTTTGGGTAAGATGTTGATTCCCAGGAGCTGACAGCTTTCTCAGGCTCACGATTTAGGAAATTTCACTCTTTTCACTCTTATTTCTAGAGTGAATTTGATAGCCAAGATTTATACTTGGCTATCATCAATCACCAGATAATTATCTCCATCGGCAACTTGCCGACAGAAGACATTCAATCCGCCATATTTCTCCCTGGAAGACACACTTACTCTAAACTTTTGAGTGTTAAAGGGAAAAAGCTACTCAAGAAAAAATGACAAATCTAAACATATTTAATTAAAAGGACACAACCTCTCTTAACTACAGTATCAATATGCTTCATAAAAATCTTCCCCATAGTTTTCTATCCAATGTCTTTATAGGATTTAATAATAATTTGAGTATTGAGGAGAGTCAGTCTTAACAGATGGTACTAAGCCATTGAGCACTGATAGAGTAGTAGTAGTAGTAGTAATAATAATAAGTAGTAGTAGTGATGTAGTGATTTTTGACATTTTTTTGTCAATATACCAAATAATAAAGATGACCTTAGGCTACTGAATGTTCCACTCCTCAGAATACAGAATGAAAGTCTTCATCTTATCTGATCAACAAATGCCAGTTCATTTAAAGGTACTATTGTCAAACATTCTTGAAGTCTATTATTTTAGGGATAATTCCCTGTGCCCCACAATTGACTATGTGTGTAAGATATACAGAAGAAGAATAGTGTACTTCATACTCGCAGAGAGTAAAAATGGCAAGGACAGCACTGGAACATATGTCTTGGTGGGGGTGGGGGGGATGATGGCTAATGGGACAAATGAAATAAGATGTAATGCCTTGGAATTGTTGCCTGGAGGAATTTGTTCCTAGAATTCAAAGTTGAGGGCATTTTATGACTACAGACAGAATGGATACACAATATTGCCTTTATTCTGTTATTGTTCAAGATATGCACTCATACGTAATATGATTCCAGTATTTGCCTGCTTAATAAATGAAGAGCAAAGCAGTAATGGATTTCAAGGATAAATGAAATTCTTTGGCCACCTCATAATCCTCTGTTGTACAAAGGAGTTACCACTGGGTTAAAAGGCAGCTAATTTAGTTGAACACTGAACACTGCCAGGATTTGGGGAAAAGGCAGCTAGTAAGTGGTTGAGTAAAACAAGGAATATATTCATCCTCCAGTTGCACCTTAGGGTTCATAAAAATTGCCTTTTGGCACATATACTTGTCCAATGCTGCTGTACTCCAAAAGAAAATTGGCAAAGGAGCAACTCCAAGGATGTAATAAAGATGTAAGCCATTCAACTATGAATTGAAGGAAAAAAAAACATTTAAAAGGTGGGGGAACGAAATATTACTGCATTCATTCTTTGGACTGTTGACGTCCTATTGACTCCAATAAACAGATGATGTAGAAAAGAAGACCCCAACTCTAGTGATGTTTAGGTACAATTTGAAGTCACCTTTTTGCCTATGCATTGGAGGTATGATTGGTGTTTAGGGAGGTATTATCTACTGATATTTTCAGGTGCCATGCTAAAGTGTGGTTAATTTAAAATGGAAGCTTCTGCTCTCCTCTTCATGGATATTCCTCACAATCTTTGGATGGTACCCAGTCTGACCATGTAATGTACAACAGGACTATTCTGTGAATAAAATAATGCAGAAAGCAAATGACGATATCTCCTGATTAAGTCATAGGGGTACAACTTCTGGATACTATTAGGTGGGTGATGAACATAGCTGTCAACTTTTCCCTTTTCTTGTGAGGAATCCTATTCGGAATAAGGGAATTTCCCTTTAAAAAAGGGAAACGTTGACAGCTATGGTGATGAGGCTTCAGATACCATTTTGTGGCTTGTTCATTAATTTAGACTGTGAGGTTAAAACAGAGAACACTGCTTGGTGGGGCCAAATATTCCAAAATCCACTTTACTCTTATACCGTGCTTTGTCTTTTTCTGTGCCTGTTCACTCTGGCATTGTTTATGCAATCTGCTGCTGCTTTGCCACCTTCCCCGCCCCGCCCCCCCCCCCCCATCACAGTGTGTTTCCCAACTGCCTGCTCTTGTGGTGAACAAGAAAATGTTACACTGCCATGTAGCAAATGAGTATCAAATGAATGATTTCTAAACTTGTCACAGGGATGACCCTAGGCAAACAGTAACATGTGCATGAATGATACCTATTCAGGGGGGAAATTCACACTTTTAATGGTGATCCTTGAAAAATCACCACAATAGGGGATGAGTGTTTGATGCTAATTAATATGTTCTTAAAAATCACCTCTCTTTGTCAGTTCCACCTTTCAAGAATCAGAGACCAGAGCATATGTTAGAGGAACTAAGAGCCTTCCTTCCCCCCTCTAATTAATATTCACTGCAAAGTTTTCAAATGTTATAACTTGGCACAGGTCCACTAAAGTCATCTGTTCAACCATTTAAAAATTAGCAAATTTCCCCTGAATAGTACCTTCTGTCTTCTGAATGCAGTCTTGCATCTTTAATTCCTTCAGAACCCAACCATGCAGGGGCTCCAAGCAAGTTTTCAAAGGCCTTGCATAAGCTTTCTTGGAAAAGAAACCAGCATTTGAATGTAATTGAGAAGCACTGCACACAAGTGGTGCATTGTAGCAATATTATTTCATATTGTAACAACAATGTTTTGAGCACTATTAATAGTGGATTTTATAGACTGTTCATAGCCTAGGGACTGTTCATAGCCTTGCTAATATTTCTGAAAATTCACTTCAGGAGAGCTTTACCTCCAATGTTATATGTATACGTGTTATATTAGGTAATTTTCAGCTTTAATCAATTCTGCTCTTTAAGAAACACACTAGTTTTCACTGTTATTTGAGGTGATAGCAATCTATCACTGATAAAAGAAATATGGGTTTATTCTGTTGTGAACAAGCTAGAAACTAGCTCCACCTCTTACAATAAGTTACCATCATTCCCAATGTTATCAAATGCTTCAAAGTTCAATCCCAACACACTTACATACTGGCACTTGTAAAATTATTGTTTGTGTTTAAGGGCACAGAATGTTTCACTGTGTTCTAAAATCTCACTGTGATGAAAATTCTGCCCACTGCTACTTTACTTCAGCAGCTGCTGTGCATTTAGGTCCCAGTCTCTACAATCTCTTAACTTTAGGACCTGTTTCTGGATTCTTTTCACACTGCCTAAAGTGGGAGGTGGTTTTTTTTGGGCAGGGGGAGATGTATGTGCAAAAGGAATAAAGAATGGGATAACTAAAGGTCAAGCGTTGTAATGCTGCCGTGAGCTACAGTACTCATGTGATTACGTGCCCTTCTCAGATGCCATTTTGATTAGTTCTCAAGTAATATATAAACTGCTTTTTTCTGTGAGAGTAGCTCAGTCTTGAAAAATGCTATCTCACTTCTCTGCTGACAGCCTTCGGTGCTTAAGGGCATTCCCATCGGAATGCCACCCTAGACTGTATCTTAATGTCAGATGCTCAGATGGCCAAGGCCTTTACAGTAGGGGATTGTATTTGTGATGAAGGTAGTGTCTGAATCAGTTCATTGCCCTCAAGGTCTGTAGAAGAAGGGAGCTGACACACATTAGCCAATAATACAATGGTAAGGTTCAGGGAACACCAAAATCTCTTTCTTCTGAAAATTCCCTATTGAAAAATTCCTGTGGCTGTATATCCACCTATATCCACATATACAGACTAAGGATTGTAAATCCTCAGGGCTCAGAGAAGGGCTGGGCAAAGCCTTTTCATCTGTATCCTTTTGTTGTTGCTGATTCTCTCCCCCCCCCCCCCATTTTTCCCCTTTTCTTTTTACTGAGTGGCCTGACACAAATGGCTCTTATGTATCCAGATTCTTTGTTCCATTTGTGGCATTTCCTTCCCCACAAAAAAAGGAAAGAAAATGACATTATTGTGTCCCTGGTTTCAAAAACTGGCTACCTACATTAAAGAATTATCAAAAAGGTGTTTAACATTAATTTACTTTTTGGAGGCTGATTTCTGTACAAGTGACAGCAATTGCTTTATGAGTATAAGATTTCATACATCCTATGCTATATACATCCCTGACACTGTTGTTTTGCTAACAGCAGAACAGACAAATTAGGGACAGGTGGACCACATTACTACTAGGTCGCCCAATAATGGCATTGGCTTGTTGAAAGGGATGAAGGCATGTCCCAGAAAACAGGCAAAAAAATGTATCTTCTTTCGGTTGAGGGGGGTGTTATATAAAAAAAGGAAATGGGATTGTTTTATTGTTTAAATTTGATTCAGTATTGAAGAACACTTTCCGTTAGGGCATTCTGTACTAGATTTCCACCAATATTTGTTTTAACAAATTCCCACTGTTTTAATTTTATATTCCTTAAGCAATATTGCCTCCAAAGCCCTGATCTGTGGTCCCTTATTTTAGAACACCCCTAAACCATACTAAAAAGCTGCTTGTGAAGAGTTTGAAGAAGAGGAGGAGTTTGGATTTGATATCCCACTTTATCACTTTATCCCTTCCAGTCGGGATTCAGGCCTCATCATGGGACTGAAACTGCCTTGGTCGCACTGGTTGATGACCTCCGGCGGGCTAGGGACAAAGGTGAGAGCTGTTTCCTAGTTCTGCTGGATCTCTCAGCGGCGTTTGATACCATCGACCATGACATCCTTCTGGACCGTCTTGAGGGGCTGGGAGCTGGGGGCACTGTCATACAGTGGTTCCGCTCCTTCCTCCTGGGCCGTGTTCAGAAAGTGGTGGTGGAGGATGAGTGTTCAGACCCCTGGGCTCTCACTTGTGGGGTGCCTCAGGGTTCTGTCCTCTCCCCCATGCTTTTCAACATCTACATGCAGCCGCTGGGAGGGATCATCAGGAGGTTTGGGCTGGGTGTTCATCAGTATGCAGATGATACCCAGCTCTACCTCTCTTTTAAATCAGAACCAGTGAAGGCGGTGAAGGTCCTGTGTGAGTGCCTGGAGGCGGTTGGAGGATGGATGGCGGCTAACAGATTGAGGTTGAATCCTGACAAGACAGAAGTACTGTTTTTGGGGGACAGGAGGCGGGCAGGTGTGGAGGATTCCCTGGTCCTGAATGGGGTAACTGTGCCCCTGAAGGACCAGGTGCGCAGCCTGGGAGTCATTTTGGACTCACAGCTGTCCATGGAGGCACAGGTCAAATCTGTATCCAGGGCAGCTGTTTACCAGCTCCATCTGGTACGTAGGCTGAGACCCTATCTGCCTGCAGACTGTCTCGCCAGAGTGGTACATGCTCTGGTTATCTCCCGCTTGGACTACTGCAATGCGCTCTACGTGGGGCTACCTTTGAAGGTGACCCGGAAACTACAACTAATCCAGAATGCGGCAGCTAGACTGGTGACTGGGAGCGGCCGCCGAGACCATATAACACCGGTCTTGAAAGACCTACATTGGCTCCCAGTACGTTTCCGAGCACAATTCAAAGTGTTGGTGCTGACCTTTAAAGCCCTAAATGGCCTCGGTCCAGTATATCTGAAGGAGCGTCTCCTCCCCCATCGGTCTGCCCGGACACTGAGGTCCAGCTCCGAGGGCCTTCTGGCAGTTCCCTCACTGCGAGAGGCCAAGTTGCAGGGAACCAGGCAGAGGGCCTTCTCGGTGGTGGCGCCCGCCCTGTGGAATGCCCTCCCATCGGATGTCAAGGTGATGGACAACTACCTGACATTCAGAAAACATCTGAAGGCAGCCCTGTTCAGGGAAGTTTTTAATATGTGATATTTTAGTGTATTTTTCATCTCTGTTGGAAGCCGCCCAGAGTGGCTGGGGAAACCCAGCCAGATGGGCGGGGTACAAATAATAAATTATTATTATTATTATTATTATTATCACTACCCTAAGGAGTCTCAAAGCAGCTAACGATCTCCTTTCCCTTCCTCCCCCATGACAAACACTCTCTGAGGTGAGTGGGGCTGAGAGACTTCAAAGAAGTGTGACTAGCCCAAGGTCACCCAGCAGATGCATGTGGAGGAACGGAGACGCAAACCCGGATCACCAGATTACGAGTCTACCGCTCTTAACCACTACACCACACTGGCTCTCAGTGCTGATCCAGTAACCCTTAGTCCCCAATGGTGCATCAGATGTGGCATTCTGGGTCAGCCTTTCTCAACCTTGGGTCTCCAGATGTTGTCAGACTATGACTCCCAGCAACCCTGACTGCTGGCCCTTCTCACTAGGGCTGATTGGAGTTGTAGTCCAACAACATGCACTTGCTCACATGCCAGCAACTTAGGGCCCATCCACACTTCCGCTTATCCTGCCACAAAGAACAGGGAAACCTGCTCTTTACTGCTGATTCGGAGCAAACATCAATTGAGTTTTCTGTGGATTGATGTTTGTTCCAATTCAGCATTAAAGAGTGGGTTTTCCTGGGGAATGTAGCGGGAAATGGAAAACCACTCAGACCTATGCCTAGAAAGCACAGGGCAAGCATGCTTTCTAGGCACGGGATAGACAAAGTGTGGACAAGCTTTTCATCTGATCAGGTATCAGAAGGGCTGCTGAACAGATGAGGATCCTCTATATTCTCTTTCCCAAAATCAGAAGTGGGGACCCCTTTTCAGTCTGAGGGCCACATTCCCTTCTAGGCAGCCTTCTAGGGGCCATGTGCCAGTGGCAGGGCCAGAGGTAAAAGCGGGCAGAGAAAAAGTGCAAAGTTTTACTTTGTGGCGTACATTATTTTCTACACATAGATAGGGACACTCTATTGGGACGCAGGTGGCGCTGTGGGTTAAGGCCTCAGCGCCTAGGGCTTGCCGATCGAAAGGTCGGCGGTTCGAATCCCTGCGGCGGGGTGCGCTCCCGCTGCTCGGTCCCAGCGCCTGCCAACCTAGCAGTTCGAAAGCACCTCCGGGTGCAAGTAGATAAATAGGGACCGCTTACCAGCGGGAAGGTAAACGGCGTTTCCGTGTGCGGCTCTGGCTCTGGCTCTGGCTCTGGCTCTGGCCAGAGCAGCGATGTCACGCTGGCCACGTGACCCGGAAGTGTCTCCGGACAGCGCTGGCCCCTGGCCTCTTAAGTGAGATGGGCGCACAACCCCAGAGTCTGTCAAGACTGGCCCGTACGGGCAGGGGTACCTTTACCTTTTTAGGGACACTCTGTCCTCCATCCATCCATCCAAGCAAGCAAAAGGTATTACTTGAGCTGAAGGATGGATTCCAGAAAAGCAAAAATATTTCAGGAGGGTGCAAAGCAGAGGCAAGTGAAGGGCATGGCCTGGGGAGAGTCCCAAGGGCCAGGTAGAAAGGCTTGTAAAGTGGTATTTGGCCCCTAGGTCTGAGTCACCCCACCCCTGCCCAAAGTTTTCCACCAAGCAAATTTAACATTGGCTCCTCAGACTGTTTTCCCATTTCTCCAACCATCAACTTTAGCAAAGCACTCGCTGAGAAGGAATATGAATATCAACTTCCCTGAATTAGAAGGATTTTTGTATGTTAGTTTTGTTAATATATGCATTTATAGACACACTTTACTGAAGTATATGCGTGTTTGTACTCGTTACTCAGATGGAAAAATGCATTGGATAATGCAACTTTCAAAGGAGAGCTGTGTTTCAGTTAGCGTATCATTCTGAAGAGTAAATTTGGTAAGTTCAACTTTAAATGTGAACTAACAGCACGAGGTAGCACTTGCAATTTGCAGTGGCAAAGGAGCAGGTGGGATTTCCAGCCGGCTCTTCTTCTTCATTCCATCAGGATGTATGCTGCCTTTTCAACATATTTACATAAATTTATACCCTTCCTTGACTGGCTTTGTGCTGAATTTGGTTCAATGATTTCAAAAGCTCTTGTCTCTTATTCAAAGTCCAGAATGAGGATGAAAGGATTAGGGTACAAAATAATGGAAATGTGCAGAAAAAAGCAAGGCTGAATTTAAAACCATAGGCAACACAACTATTTTGAAACGAGATTCCCTCACCTCACCCTTTCTCTTTATATTTAATTAATGTAATAAAACTTTAGTACCTGTGGGAATTATTTGATTATCTTTGGGGTTTCAATAACTTTCCTTTAAAAAAAGGGGGAAAAAGAAGGAAAAGTACTTTCACTCTGACAGAGAGAAATCTTTTCACTCCAGTGAAGCAAGCACATTCAAGAATAAGCATTAAAGATCTCAGAAGGGGGGGAAATATTGACTTACACTCACTGCCAGTTCATTTACTCTGCCAGTGTTACATGAATGCTATATTCTAATTCCCAGGGAACTGGGAATTGTTTATTTTAAACAATTTATTTTAAGGATTGTACTGGACAGCAAAGGACATCACTGCATATCATGATTGCTTGTTGAAGCTATATATTTAGTACCTAAAACTAATGTGAATGTTTTCAGTTGAGTAACAATTTATATATGCACTTGGTGGATTTATTTGTTTGTTTTTAACTGTATCTTTTTGGATACACTACTGTCATATTAACTGGAATCTCTGATTTGTTTACAGCGGTATTCATAGAGTTTCAAAGAGAGTTCCCATTATTTAGCTTTTTAAATCAGTGTTTCAAAATCCATGGACACGAAAGGATCTCTGTTGCAGACAGTTGTCTTCTGTGACTAACAACAATTCCAGGATTTACATGGGAGGAAATTGCAACATGACCTATGTTGCATGTTACCTTAGTGTTCTTTTTGTCATATAAATAATATTTTGCAATCTGAACAGGTGTGTCAAAGTCTTCCTTTAAAATACTCCCATACATTGTTGATGAAGCTTACAGGGCAATTCCAAACATGTCTACTCAGAAGTAAGTTCAGTAGAAGTGAGTTCAGTTGGAATTATTCCCAGTGTATAGGAGGACTGCACCCTAATTTGATAGTTCACATTCTGTTGCTCTCTACCTGGATACTATAACAACTTGTGCATTTGCAATATCAATAGTGAGCTATTGATTCTGGTTTTCAGGAGTCACATTTGCTTTTGTAATCCTATGTCAGGGGTGAGGAAACTTATTCAAGGCTGCATTCTCTCATGGACAATCTACTGGGCACCCCATTCCAGTAGTATATGGGTCCAGAGGCAAAAGTGCAATGGGCTATCTTTGAACCATAGGCTACATACTAGCTACAAGTCAGCGTTTCTATACACACACAGCTCTCCACACTCCTTCTAGGCAAGTAAGAAGTGTTATCACAGTTAAAGAACACATTCCAGTCAGGCAAAAGCACTCCAAAGTGGTTCAGAGCAGGGCTGAGGAGATGGGGCATTGCCCAGGTAGGGTCTCAAGGGCCACATAGAGAGGCCTGGGGAGCTGCATTTAGCTCTTGGGTCTGAGGTTCCCCAAACCAGTCTGAACCAAAGGAAAAAATGTTCCAGTCAGATTCACATATTACAGTCTGAACATAATGAATACCAAACTTTAATCAGAATTCCTCCAAAGAGCTCAAAGTGGAATTTTAGTGGCACAGTAATACTATTAGTGATTAGGCTGAAAATAGTGATGTGCTCAAGACCACATAACCAACTTTATAGACAAGTATTCATTTGAAGAAGGCATTCATGTGCTCTCATCAAATTCCTTTCCACTGCTTGGTAATCATTGGTTACCACAGTTCTCACACCTGGCCCTGACAGTACAGGCCAACAACCATGACATTCCAGCTGTCTTGAAAGAACAGTGGCTATGAGTTCACTGGAATTCCACAATATTATGAAAAATTACTGACACACTACCATAAGATTTCCCTTGCCTAAACCTGTTGTTGTGGTTGTGCAGAGAAATTAGACTTAATCCTTCACTCAAGACAAGATATAAATGTTTTCTGTGTTCAGTGTTGCTTCATTTGCTTCTTGATTGGCTTAAATTGCCATGATCCATTTGCTTTAAAATTGTGTTCTTTCCCTTAGAGATATGGACATTTGATTTGTAATGGTCCAATCAGTGCACCCCTACTGTGTGATTCAGGTGGCATAGAAAGCACTTTAAAGAGCTACTGGAAGAGTAAGGGACTTTGATGGCATCCCAGTTAAAACACTACTTTGATGACAAACAAAAACATAGAATGGAAATAAATGGCCTTTATATAGCAACATGGGGGAAATTGGTAAATTTGTGAAACATCTTCAGCATTTGTTATGCTTAAGTAATGATTTCTGGTTTGCTTTAAAACTTGTATTTAAAAGGCTGTGAAATGAATATTTTATTATTTGTAGTCACTTTATGTGTTTTGTAACAGGCAATTTCTTTGTCAAATGCTCTTGCATCACACAATTTTACATCCATTCACCAGCACTTAGTCAGTCAGCAATCAATACAAATGCAAGCACAGTTCAGCAGTTTCATCAGCCATAGTTGGATTACTAATTTTATTAACATAATTGGTATTACTTGGGATATAAACACACACATCACTTAAAAATAGAATAAACTCTCTTACCTGCTGTGCTGGGCAGCACACGGAAATAAATGAATACCTGTGAGCTTGCTAATAAAGAGGTTTCAGCTAAGAATACAATTTTAGAATGTTCTAAAACTATTTCACCTTTCCTATTTATTTCTGTAATATTGTGATTGTTCACAGCTCATAATTCCCTTAACTACTTAACACTTGAAAGAATAACGTGGGCAGACTCCATTCAAGACTTCTTCCATTCCTATTACTGATAAATTTTCATACTGTGCTAGTCTGTAATTTCTCTACAGTTTATACCTGTCTACCCCAAATCTTATGACACAGATCTATACAGAACCCTTTACAGGCAAATTGGTTGTATTGTATAGACAACTCATCATAAGATGGTCAAGTATGCACCTGTATCTGAAGAAGTGTGCATGCACACGAAAGCTCATACCTAGAACTAACTTAGTTGGTCTTTAAGGTGCTACTGGAAGGAATTTTTTTTTCTTTTATTTTGTTTTAAGTATGTGTTGATACCTTTGATTTCTTCTATGGCAGAAAAGTCACATTTGAATATAATTTTGGCTTTTTCAGACTGGCATGGAACTATATGTTAATTTTGATACAATGTGAATTCAAAAGCTGTAGCATCTACATGCTACTAGAATTTGGTATAGCACCTGTGAGTTGCCAGATTAAAAAAAAATTCCAGGCTAAAGAAACTTCAGTTACCATTGTTCAATCTATGTTATAAGAAACTGGCTGCAAGCAGAAATTTGACTTCATATCATTACAATATGTTCAAATGTAATTGCAGGCATTAAATGACAATGGCAAACAAGAGTTCCCGGTTATTGGGGAGATATTTGTTGGGTGAAAAACTTATAGAAGCTTTTGGCATAAGGCAACTAATAAATCCAAGTAACAACAGCAGCAGCAACAACAGCAGCAGCCAGTGACAAGGCTGCAATGAAAGTAGAATATAAATGTGATTATGATTTTTTTCAATTTGGTCAAAGCCAGCTGTATAAGGGTAAAAGAACATGGAAATCTTATTCTCAATAATTTAATATTTTAATTTAACATAGAAAAAAGTTGAAGTAGTACAGTGGTACCTTGGGTTAAGAACTTAATTCATTCTGGAGGTCTGTTCTTAACCTGAAACTGTTCTTAATCTGAGGTACCATTTTAGCTAATAGGGCCTCCTGCTGCTGCCACACCGCTGCCACGCAATTTCTATTCTCATCCTGAAGCAAAGTTCTTAACCCGAGGTACTGTTTCTGGATTAGCGGAGTCTGTAACCTGAAGCGTTTGTAACCCGAGGTACCACTGTACTGGATACTGACAAAATATGAATGACTAGATATATTCCAACCGATGGTTGTGACTTTCCTTCCAACCCATAAGATGCTATTTAATGAAACAGGCTGCATATTCATTTGGCCATCTAAATTGTTTAGCAAGTCAATAGCCCCTCTCACAGTGTGCCTCTCTTGCATGTGTCCGTGACAAAACAGCAAGTGTCCATTTTCTGATAAACATATTGAATATGGTAATGCCCCCTTTGACTGCTATTAAACATTGCATTCTTCTGTTAAGTCACAGTGACTGAGTTTAATTATGGTTCATTAACCCCAAGCTCAGCTTCCCATCCCTAGGCCCTGATGGTGCTCTATTAAGTCATGTGTCATATGCCTCGCAGGAATTTCCCTGTATCAATGCAGATGTTTTATGCACATGCAGGAGTACAGACCTTGTGACATTTGTAAATGGAAACAAATTTCAATTAATCATCTTCAGTGCTACTCCCACCCCCCACCCCCAAATGAAAGAAACAGAGATCATCCAATCTTTCCCCCTTAGGACAGATACATTCCGATTACAGCCTCTGCACAATTCCTTCCTTGATGTCTTGTGCAGAAACTACCCCATGCTGAGTTTGCCCTCTGGTTATTGGTTTCACCTGTAAACAGTTCACTGCCACTGCTGACTGCACTAAACATCTTTGTACTTCAATCTGCATTTTATGTGAACTCTGGAGCTATTAGCCACTAATATCAACAGTACTCCTCAGCCTAGGAACATTTATGGCTCCCCTGCTTAGCTTAATGTTTCTGCCTTAGTACCATAACATTATTAATAGTCACAAAGCACAATAAAATAAAATTAAGCGTTTCTTTGGTTTAGGATTTAGCCATTGTACCTGCATGTTTTTCCTCACTACATTTGCACCTAAATGAATGTACACTTCAGTTTTTGGATGCAAATCAGTTCTTTAACTTCTCTAATCATACTGTTTCCTTTCCAATGCACCTTTCTTTTTTGGCGGGGGGGGGGGGAACCCAACGCTTTTGGAATGGCAAACCCTGGTATAATACAGAAAATTAAGAACACAGAAAAAAAATATCCATATTTGTGACCTTCAGGTTCATAGTGGTATGAAGTGCTTTACAATACTCCCGCCTCATTCAGACCTGGGAAATTCCTACCTCATAATCACCTACTTATTTCTTACACCAATGGATCTATTTTACATAACTTGTAGTACAAGCTCTCCTGTCTCAACAACGTTGGGTTTTATTTATTTATTTATTTATTTTTTAAGGCTATGGGCGAGAATAATCCTTTATACTGATTTGAATGGAACTGGAAAAATATTTGCATCTGAATATGAATGAACAATATTAAAGGCTAATTGTGGGGGGAAATAGCACCACAATGAGCAATCTTTTGTTAATGGACAATCTAACAGAAATGGACTCATCTACCTTGCACAAAACAGAAGCAGATATGCTGTAAATTAGGATTACTAAAGTTCTGTTTTATTAACAAAAGCTCAAATCCTTTATATCAGAGTAGAGAGAATGAAACAGAACAGTCATCCCACACTACTTCTTAAACTCAACATGCCAGTGTCTGGCTTAAACTTTTCTTGTGTTTGTTTTGTTACAATCCTTTAAAAGTTACATAATAAGTAATCGATTTTAGATTGTTGAATGTCTTCCCTTTCCTCTATAATGAAAGCACAGGAGCTAGAACATCACTGCTTTAAAATAATGGCTCTGGCCCATCCACATGTAATATTTCTTCCTTGTGCCAGTCACTCAGCCATCTGTGCAATCCATTTAGTTCTTTAACCATCCCAGAATGAGCAATTTTGTTTTTCCTGTGGGAATCCCTGAAACTCAGTAAAGATTTTGTTTTGAAGAAGCAAATCCAGTTGTCCATCTGGCCTCTCAAACTGCAGACATTATTTTAAGTAATCAAGTTTTGCATGCACTTCCATGGGACCTTCTGTTTGCATGTTCAAGTTGGAATGTTTACCTGACTTGCATACAGAACTCTGGAATGAGTTCTTATTTCCCTACATTTGTCTCTCCTCCCACAGCACAATGGACAAAGTCAAAGCAAAATTCATTGTTCAAGAAGTAGAATTACTATGCTTTGCCACCCTCCAGTGATTTTTTTTGGAAAGGAAGATCTGATCGGTGCACTAAGCTCCTAGGCTTCTGTGAAGGAGATCTTCAGTGGAGTGCCAAATAAAAGATGTGCTTGAAGATCAACTCCTTCACTGCAGTAAAAGGCATTCACGGGGCTTTAAACTATAAGGAACTTCCAACTCCTCCTTTGCAATGGACAGCCTGATTATATTGATCTCTAGTAATTACTGTAGTACCTCTATAACCAATTTCACTATCACAGCTCTTTCAGAATTCTGTATAATGTGAAGACACATAATTATTTGGCTACCGGCTTTGCCAGGGAAACCTACCCCCTCATTACCCTCTTCTCATCTGATGTGGTGAATGTGTTTGGCTTCTGTGGCTCTAATGATAGAAGCACACAATAAAGCACACAAACTGGAATTGAAATCCATGTGTTCGAAAAACATGGTTGGTTTAGCATAATGGTCTGTGTTCTCATTTCATATTTTTATGTTGTGAACCACCCTATCATCTTTGAATGAAGGGTGGTGTACAAATTTTAACAACAATCGTCTTGCTGGTCTGGACTATGCCAAAGCAAATTCTTTTAAAAATAAAGTGTGTGTGTGCATTTGAACACGCACGCAGGCACACACACACACACACACACACACACACACACATATATGGTGGGGATACTCAACACCATGGCTTTTGCAAAAGTATTTCACTTTGACATGGACAGGCAGAAGCATGCCGACTTTTGACCGATTAACATCCTATAGCCTTTTAAATGTGTTTGTGGGTGGGAGGAGGGGAGCATTATTGGTTTCTGAGTGGCTTTTTCTTTTTGTTGCTATTTTTATTATGTATTTTGTGTTTTCCTATTGTATTTTTATGTTGCAAACAGCCCTGAGATCTACGATGAAGGGTGGGGCACAAATTTAACAATAACAAAGCCTTTCCTACTCCAGGAGGGGAGGGGTTGTGAGCGGGAGACGATTCCCGCGTCCTGCAGGGGGCACTCCGCCCCCTGCTTCAACTCCAGGGCTGGCGCACCACGCCCCTCCCCGGTTGGGCACCCAATAGGGAAGCTCGTGGGGGTGTGGCTTGCCGCTCAAACGTGGCCGCGCCAACCATCCCCGCCATTGCACACACATTTTCTTCGAGTCACCCACCCTCCACTCCCTTTATATTAGCTTTCCTGAGACTTTGCTATGGACCTCTGGTTGGTCGCCCTGTTTAACCAGGGGGCCTGGTAGGAGTTTTTTCCAATTGGCTAAATTGGCCCGGCCTCTTGGTTTTTTTCGCCTACCTCGTAGCAACCGTCACAACTTTTGTGGTATTTGGCGGTTAGGCAATGGAATGTGTTGTTGGTGTTTCGGGGGGCAAGGTGTGGCCATTGCCTTCCCCGACAATTTTGGGTATTCCGCTAAAGGAATCCGGCGGTCGTGGATCCTGTCCGATGCCCGTGTGGCGGGGGGCCATGGCACAACCCTCGGTGACATCAGGAAAGAGCCTATAGTTGTATTAGCATCAACAGGCTCCCCCTACTGGTGGTTAACCCCTCCTCCGTGGTCCAGTGTCTGAGCCAATACCTTCTTACATGCTGTAATCAATAAAGTTGTGGCCTTTTCCTTACCCATTAACCTTACATACATACTGGGTCCACGTGTCTTTATTCCTCAAGCGGGGATCGGGTCCTCGAATCACAATAACAAGATACAGAAATATCTTCCTTCAGATTTTCTGTCTGCTACTTGGCCCATATTCAGAAATAAGATTCAGTAGCTACTATATAGCACTGTAATGCTGCTTTCAGGACAGGGACGATGGATACCAGAGCATTGCTGATGGTGTTGCTAGATCCATTTTGATACCAGCATGTCATCAATAGCTCTAGTGCTGGTTTTATGTGTTCCATACAGGCTTGAGTAAGTGGGAGGTGGATTTATGCTTCCTCTTTTTATGAAACAACTGAGTTGGCAAGTTGAACATCTCCCCAGTGTTGATATAACAGTATACCTATAAAGCAACTCTCTTATACTTCTTCTCATTCTCCTTGAATTCTGTAATGTGTGAAGCTGCTCGTGTCTGATACATTAATTCTGAAGCACCAGACTATTAGTTCATCCTAATATTATGTCTACATATCAATCCATCCTTCCACCCATCCTCAACTGGTCTTTGCAATATAACACATTGAGGTCTGTAACTGCATTGTGTAGTATTTTTGCTCTGCCTTTAACTAATTACCAATGAAGATTATCTTGACAGAAGGCAGGTGGAGTGAATTATTAGAATGACAGAGTAAGCATTTTCTTATCACATCTTATAGACAATCTTGCAATCATTAATGCCCATTTAATTAATTAACATGTTTAACATTCACAGATAATAAAGCCCTGTGTCTGCATAAGAGAGAGACATGGGTAAGTTTTAAAGTACTTTGCCCAAAAACCATTTTGAATTGCAGTTACTGGCCGAATATATGGTCCCTACCGAAATAAATGACATTTACTAGGTTGACCCTTCAGCAGAATCCATATCTGGAGGTAAAAACAGAGACATGCACAACAGCTAACACTCTTGGTCTCTGTGTCAGTTCAGTTGTAATAACTTTCAGCCCCTTGGATGCATCCTAAGGTCAGTATTGACAAACTCTATGATCATTCCTGAGTACCCTTTCCTTGTTGCTGCCTTGTGGGATATTTTTGGGAGGAGAAAAAGCTAAGATCTAGAGTGGAATCCCTAGGACAGTTGGATGGCGCCTTGTATGCCTCCTTCAGGCAACTCCTGAAGCCAAGCTGGTGCCAAACATATCACTCTGCTTTCCTTTGGACCACATCAGTGAGGCTGAGAGGGGGGTCCTGTTGCCTGGACAGCCCAGGACCTCCCTACACACTGCCAAGACTTACTCCCCAGAGTGGTCACTTCGGTGTTGCTAATGAGAGGTTTGACTTCTCCCCCAGAGGCGCATTCCATTGTCTATCGAGACAGATGCATGCCAGCAACTCTCCTTGTTGATCCTGCACATCTTCTTTCCTCGGCCCCAGTTAAATGTATTTGCACAACTGGTGAGGAGATATAAAAAGAGAAGCACATAGTCACCTTTTGGTATTTGGGGCTGCAACTCACTTGTATTTGTCCTCTTCCTTTCCAGATACTGTGTGCACACTAGTTTCTTCTGTCATTGGATTTAGTCTGTGGGTTTATTTATTGCTTTTTCATTATTAACCCTTTACATGACATAACACAACATTATCCTCAGAGCTGAGAAATAATTTTGTGCAAAATGCAAGCAAGGAGAAACTAACAGTTGTCCTTGACACCAATACATATCACTACATGAAAACATTTATTGGTCATTTAACTAGTAGTAGATGGCACAGTGATCCCCTTCATGGATCACTGCCTTGCCGTGGCAAAGGGGCTTGAATAACTCAGAGAAGCTATGAGCTATGCCGTGCAGGGCCACCCAAGATGGACAGGTCATAGTGGAGAGTTTTGACCAAACGTGATCCACCTGGAGCAGGAACCGGCAAGCCACTCCTGTATCCCTGCCAAGAAAACTCCATGGATAAAGACAACAGGCATATGAAAGTTACGACGCTGGAAGATGAGCCCCTCAGGTCAGAAGGCGTCCAACATGCTACTGGGGAAGAGCGGAGGACAAGTACAAGTAGATTCAGAGCTGATGAAGCGGCTGGGCCAAAGCCGAAAGGACGCTCAGTTGCGGATATGCCTGGAAGCGAAAGGAAAGTCCAATGCTGTAAAGAAAAATATTGCATAGGAACCTGGAATGTAAGAACCATGAACCTTGGTAACTTGGATGTGGTCAAAAATGAGATGGCAAGAATAAATATTGACATCCTGGGCATCAGTGAACTAAAATGGACGGGAATGGGCGAATTCAGTTCAGATGACCTTCATATCTACTACTGTGGGCAAGAATCCCGTAAAAGAAATGGTGTGGCCCTCATAGTCAACAAAAGAGTGGCAAAAGCGGTGTTGGGATGCAATCTCAAAAATGATAGAATGATCTCGATACGAATCCAAGGCAGACCTTTTAACACCACAGTAATCCAAGTTTATGCACCAACCACTGGTGCTGAAGAAACTGAAATTGAGAAATTCTATGAAGAGAGAAGGCAAGTAAAATGCGAGAGAGATAGTGAAAGATACAGGAAATTGAATGCAGATTTCCAAAAAATAGCAAGGACAGACAAGAAGGCCTTCTTAAATGAGCAATGCAAAGAAATAGAGGAAAACAATAGACTAGGAAAAACCAGAGATCTGTTCAAGAAAATTGGAGATATGAAAGGAACATTTCATACAAAGATTACCATAATAAAAGACAAAAGTGGAAAGGACCTAACAGAAGCAGAAGACATCAAGAAGAGGTGGCAAGAATACACAGAGGAACTATACCAGAAAGAAATGGGTGTCTCGTATACCCCAGGTAGTGTGGTTGCTGACTTTGAGCCAGACATCCTGGAGAGTGAAGTCAAATGGGCCTTAGAAATCACTGCTAATAACAAGGCCAGCAGAAGTGATGATATTCCAGCTGAACTATTTAAAATTTTAAAAGATTATGCTGTTAAGGTGCTACACTCAATATGCCAGCAAATTTGGAAAACTTAGCATTGGCCAGAGGATTGGATAAGATCAGTCTACATCCCAATCCCAAAGAAGGGCAGTGCTAAAGAATGCTCCAACTACCGCACAATTGCACTCATTTCACACACTAGCAAGGTTATGCTTAAAATTCTACAAGGCACGCTTAAGCAGTATGTGGACCGAGAACTCCCAGAAGTGCAAGCTGGATTTCAAAGGGGCAGAGGAACCAGAGATCAAATTGCAAACATGCGCTGGATTATGGAGAAAGCTAGAGAGTTCCAGAAAGACATCTACTTCTGCTTCATTGACTATGCAAAAGCCTTTGACTGTGTCAACCACAGCAAACTATGGCAAGTTCTTAAAGAAATGGGAGTGCCTGATCACCTCATCTGTCTCCTGAGAAATCTCTATGTGGGACAAGAAGCTATAGTTAGAACTGGATATGGAACAACTGATTGGTTCAAAATTGGGAAAGGAGTACGGCAAGGCTGTATATTGTCTCCCTGCTTATTTAACTGATATGCAGAATTCATCATGCGAAAGGCTAGGCTGGATGAATCCCAAGCCGGAATTAAGATCGCCGGAAGAAATATCAACAACCTCAGATATTCAGATGACACAACCTTGATGGCAGAAAGTGAGGAAGAATAAAAGAACCTTTTAATGAGGGTGAAAGAGGAGAGCACAAAATATGGTCTGAAGCTCAACATCAGAAAAACGAAGATCATGGCCACTGGGCCCATCACCTCCTGGCAAACAGAAGGGGAAGAAATGGAGGCAGTGAGAGATTTTACTTTCTTGGGCTCCATGATCACTGCAGATGATGACAGCAGTTACGAAATTAAAAGACGCCTGCTCCTTGGGAGAAAGGCGATGGCAAACCTAGACAACATCTTAAAAAGCAGAGACATCACCTTGCCAACAAAGGTCTGTATAGTAAAAGCCATGGTTTTCCCAGTAGTGATGTATGGAAGTGAGAGCTGGACCATAAAGAAGGCTGATCGCCAAAGAATTGATGCTTTTGAATTATGGTGCTGGAGGAGACTCTTGAGAGTCCCATGGACTGCAAGAAGATCAAACCTATCCATTCTTAAGGAAATCAGCCCTGAGTGCTCACTGGAAGGACAGATCGTAAAGCTGAGGCTCCAATACTTTGGCCACCTCATGAGAAGAGAAGACTCCCTGGAAAAGACCCTGATGTTGGGAAAGATTGAGGGCACAGGAAGAAGGGGACGACAGAGGATGAGATGTTACAGATAGGTAGCCGTGTTGGTCTGCCATAGTCAAAACAAAATAAAAAAATTCCTTCCAGTAGCACCTTAAAGACCAACCAAGTTAGTTCTTGGTATGAGCTTTCGTGTGCATGCACACTTCTTCAGATACACTGTGTATCTGATGAAGTGTGCATGCACACGAAAGCTCATACCAAGAACTAACTTAGTTGGTCTTTAAGGTGCTACTGGAAGGAATTTTTTTATTTTGTTTAGAGGATGAGATGGTTAGACAGTGTTCTGGAAGCTACAAACATGAGTCTGACCAAACTGCGGGAGGCAGTGGAAGACAGGAGTGCCTGGCGTGCTCTGGTCCATGGGGTCACGAAGAGTCGGACACGACTAAACGACTAAACAACAACAGATGGCACAGTGGAACACTGCTGTTCAGCTGAAGGCCAGTTGGTCACATCATTGCTGCTTACCAGGAAGCAGAGGCAGCAGGAAAGAAGGCGCAGAGCAAATGCACTAGCAGGAGCACCAGAGTGGCTCCACCAGTGCATTGGCACCATGTCAACCTTGCAACACCTCTCCACTCTCACTCTACCTCCAGGTAAAGAGCAGCAATTTGACCAACTGGAGGTCAGGTGGGTGGCACTGCTCATAAAATTTTCCACTACTATATTTGACTGAAAGGGTGTCAGAATTGTCTTACTCACAGGTCTGTATCTGCAGAATTCACAGAATTTACAGCACTGTATTTTAGAAGATACACTCAGACTACTTGGGAAATTAGTATATACACCAACCTTCCCCAGTCTGGTGCCTTCCAGATGTTTGGGGCTACATCTCCTAGCAGCATGGCCAATGGCCACAGAGTATGGTTATTTTAGTCTAAAAATTTGGAGCACCACAGATTGAGTCGTTCACAATATAAAAATAAAAATGCATAATGAAAACAAGAACAAGAACAAACCATTAACACCCCTCCCCACCATACAGGATCTTGGAAGAAGAAGTGGAATTTTGTTGGATTATATTCCTCTCCCTACAGACTCCTACTAGCTTAAGATTCTAAAAGTGCATTTGCCTCATGGCAACCAGATACTTGAAGCAGTAAAAATTTCGTATGTGTTCCCTTGAATGCACTGCTGATATCTAAATAAAGCTCCTAAAAGAATGGAATGGAATGGAAAGAAAGATTTTACTCTTATCTTTCACTGCTGATACACATTCCCCATCTAGAAAAAAGGCCCACAGAAAAACTTACAAGATAATTAAGATTCTCTTTACTTCTGTAATACAACTTTCTAACCTTTTAGGCTTTCCATTAATCAAGGCTCATCAGTTCTAATCAGGATGCACTCATAAGCTCAGGATGGGCATGCCAAAGTAATTAAAGCTGCCAATTTTGCTGACAGAGTTCTTAAGTTACAACGGCAGTTATCAAAGTTACATAAGTTATTTGGGTATCACATTGATTTCTCAGACCCAGCACTGTCACATTAATGGGCTAATTGGCTTTAGTAGAGGAATTAATCTTCAAGTGTTCCCTCATTCTGTAAAGTTTTAGGAAGAAGTTACAGAGAAGTAGTAGTTAGTTCAAATCACTTTATGTGCGTTCACCCAATAAAAATATGGGTTGCAATCCTCAAACTGCTTTATCATGGTATAGTCCCTACTGGCCAATGGAATTACTCTAGAATATGTAGGCCAAAGATTTGAACATTATAATATAAAAGCCTTGCAAGAATTTAACAGCTTTAATTAAACTGTGCAATAATAAAAGTTTTAATATTCCTTGGGTAATTTGGTTGACCCATTAATCATTTCCTTATGTGGTCTACCACTTGGTATGCTTTGCTGTGAATATAGTGCGACTTCAAGGTATGATAAGTTAGTCTATTAATTGATACAGAGAATCTCTTTGACTACACAAATCCTCTTACACAGAATTCATGCAATAAAAGCTATTCATTGTATAAATTGCATTTTGCAGCATATGAAACCCAGGATTATTCTTATTTCAAAACATTTACTTTCCATGTCTTAGTAAGTTTTTTTTTTATCAGGGATGGAGGACCTATGTCCTTCTAGGTGCTGCTGAGCTAAAACTCCCATCATCCCTGTCTACTGGTTATGCTGGATGAGACTGATACATGCTGGAGTCCAACAATATCTGGATGGTTCCCCACAGGGCTGATCCAAGACATTTTGTCACATGAGGCAAACCCCAAAATGGTACCCCCTCCTCGCCAGGGAAGAAGGGAATGAGAGGGAAAGAAAGATCAACACATGGATCTGCTGCCCCTGGGGGTCCTGCCGCCTGAGATAGTTATTTTACCTAGCCTCATAGGTGGGCCAGCCCTAGTCCCCATCCCATCCCTGCCCTGTAAAGTACTGTGAAATATCACTCATTAGATTGTTCAGAAAGTGAGGTATAATTAGATCAGCACTAAGGGCTGCATGAGTATGCATCATACACATTTGCACATATATATAATACCATGATCTATGAATTCTGTGGCTACCAAGCCAGTTGTGGTGGGCAAGTCCTTTCTCACCAGATGAAGATCCATGTCCTGTAGTGTGATGCTGAACCACAGTACCACTAGCTTCCAAAACTTGCTTCAACCTCATAAGATAAGTGAGACAGACTTGGAAATCATGAGATTTGAAACCATTAGGTACCAAAATTTATTGGGCTGTCCCTGACTAAATACGAGATGGTTCCCATTTTAAGGAGTTACCATCATATCCTGCAGCCCTAAGATATCTCCCGCACAAGGCAGTAGCATTCCAGTAGAAGGCACTGGGCAGCAACCAGCACAACTAGCTATGTTGAAGCATTTCCCCTCCAATATCCCTCCTGCTTGTCCTGTGGCAGGCCCATAGTCTGAAGGCTGAGATTCTGGGTCCTCACAGAAGCAGCAGTGTATAGTTTGGTATCAATTTGAGTTGGCAGCAGAGCAGATGCTATCTGTCTGCATTGCAGGAAGCAGTAGAGTAGAGGAAAATTTCATCCAGTAGTCTCAAAATGCACCTGTACATGTACAGCCCCAGCCCCTCCTGCTTGGGAAGAAGAGTCAGGCAGGAACGACAAAATGAGTGCATGGCTAAGCAAGAGAGAAAAGCCCCCCCCCCGCCCCCAATTCTGAAGCTTCCTGTTCCCAAGAAGCAGGAGGAAGATTAGGCAGGCAGCTATAGAGGATTTGGGGTGGTGGAAATATGGATCCTTGAGTTGGAAGCACCCTAAACAGAGACTGCTATCATGATTGCACAATAACTTTCCTTCCAAACTGTTTAACTATCTTGTTGGCACCTGCTAGGAAGCTGATTGAATCAGTGCTCACTCCACTGCCCACAAACAAAACAAATGAAGAAAGCAAATCCACATTAAGTTTGAAATCTGCCTAGCACAAACCCACCTAGTTCTATTTGCATACAACTTGGCAGGTTTATTACCTAGGAGCACCTCTCTGCAATTTTCAGACCAATTGCCACAAAACACAAGCGGCTGTTCATGTGAGAGAACCACTGCAGCTATTAATATGAAATTTGGTGAACTTTCCCTCCTCAACAGGGCCTACCATGCTTGAAACTTTCATTCAGTTCTGCCAGAAAAAAATCAAAATTAAAGGTGTCCATACAAAAACAGTTGGATATATTTGCCTCTAATTTGGCAGGCTTACTACAGCAGCTGCTATGCTTGAAAATGTTATCAATTTCTGTCAAAAGGGAAAAAGTTATAACTGTTCTTGAGTCCCCATAACAATGAATTGGGGTGGGAGGCAGGATTAAGTTTTGTTTTTTCCAAAAACGGATTTTGGCGTGGACCTCCAAGTCTAATCAGGCAGACTCCAAAGCCCTTCAATTCAAATCTTGCTCTGTTCTGAAGCACCAAACCAGAATTGAATCTTGTGGCTATTGCACATCCCTATTATTTAAACTCGGGTTGTGTAAGACTTACATTATTATTCCCAATCCATGCCACCAGGGGTACAGAATACTATTTGTGCTGTTTATCTTTTTCAGAGAAGTAGATAGGGGGGAATTTATAGCCTGATACGCAGTGGGGAGATTACAATCAATTCCACTAATGATTATAATCTGAGGCACTGGCTGAGTGGCTGAAGATACTCTCAATTAAATAGGTTAATAGAGGTGATACAACACACAGTGATGTCTGATTGTGTCCTTTAATAGCAGTGGTATAAAATGTCACTATATTGATATCAATAGCTCCAAGTATTTCAATCATGCAATCACAGACACAGTTCCAGTAGAAATTGATGCTGTCAGAGCTGCCTCTAGGTCCCAGCTCACAGAGGACCAACGCTAGGCTGTCGTAATGTACAAAAGTCTTTATTGAAGTTCAATTTCCATTTCAAAGCCGCAGCGCGCAGCCCTACATCTTAAACCCTAGATCGGCGAAGTCCCGTCTGAGTCTCCTCCCCTCTGACACCAGTTTAAGATCCTAGCCCTGCTCCACCTTTTCCGCTGCTCTCTCCTCTTCTGGGTCCTCCTGCCTGCTGGGGCATTGCCCTTTCTGGACTCTTCCGACGCTGAGTCGCTTAGCTCCTCCCCCTGCCTCCTGCGGGCTTTAGGACCCAGTTCCCAATCCTCATTCTCTGCTGTCCCGCGCTCCTGTACATTTGAACTTGCCTCTCGCGCCAACCCAGTGACCTTTCTCCTAACCGTTACACTACTTCGGTCACTGCTTCCCTCTTCCGGGATACTGGCCGGATCTGACCTCCCCTCCGTTGTCCGACTTTCTGATGGAGGCGTGGTCAGCCCTGCCTCATCTTCTCTCCCTGGTGGGGAATGCACTGGCCCCGATCCTTGGGACTCTTCCCCCCCCCCACTCTGCTCTGGTGGGGAAGCTGGTCCTGATTTCCAACTACTGCTCTGGGAGTCCCTGCTGCCCCCTTGCTCCTGGGGCGTTCCCCTTGGGAACCCCCTACCCCTGGCCACTGGTGCCCCCTTCTGTGAATCTTCCGATTTGCTGGAGAGGCTCATGGAATCCCTCGGTCCACTGTCCTCTTCTCCTACGCTCCCCTCGGATTCTTCCCCTTCGCTCTCCATCTCCTCTCTTCCCTGTGCCTCTGCTCCTGAGCCCCTGACAGATGCTGTTGGTGAAGCTCCACCAATAACAATGTGGGCCAAATCACAAATGCATGTACATTGTATCTCCTGATGACTCACAGTTAAATGTGATCATGGCCTCTGCTAAGAAGCATTACATCCCATGCTATATAAAATACCCTGAAGACAAACGATTATAAAGTAGATGATAAATGAACTTATGGAGTCAGATCCAAAACTGCTGTTCTGCAAATGGAAGGACTCATTCCATTTAGGTATGGAACTCCTGTCCAGCATAGGCTCACATAAGTTCATGTAGAAACTATCCTATGAAAGGAAAACATGGTTTCAGTTCCAGTTACAGGTAGGTAGCCGTGTTGGTCTGCCATAGTCAAAACAAAATAAAAGAAAAAAAAATTCCTTCCAGTAGCACCTTAAAGACCAACTAAGTTAGTTCTAGGTATGAGCTTTCGTGTGCATGCACACTTCTTCAGATACAAGTTTCAGTTACAAGTACCCACTTTCAAAAGCACCTAAAATAATGCGCTCTCTCTCTTCTATATATATATCATTTTGGGAGCTTCTTAAAGTGGGCAGTCATTTTATATTTACAATAAAAATAATTGAATGAAACCTTTTTTCTTGCATAGGCTGGTTTACACATGAACTTGTGTGAGCTTCATATTATGAAACATATTATTCAGAACACTTTAAGTTGGTGACCCCTGCACACCACAAGCACTGCCTGAGTATACCTGAGATGTCCAAACTGTGGCCTTCAAGGGTTGTCCTATGCATGCTAAATATACTAGTGCTTTCATTCAGTGTTAGTGATACTGGAGCCAGCAGGAATTTGTGCAGTAAGTTGAAGACTGTCAAGGTCTGGCCCAAAATCAGCTGGAAACTGGCCACATGACGGATGCAATTCAGCCCCTCTGGCTGCACTTTCAAGTTACATTGATGGAAGCACCAAATTGTTAGCTTTAATCAGTTTTGCTCATTTTGATTTATATGAACTCCCAATATCTATGATTTGGAATAGATGCATTTTTCAAGGTGATCACAGGCATTTAAATATCTTTCTTAATGGCTAGAGGCAGAGGGAAGCCACAGTGATTCAAAAAACTATAATATGCACCTGTCTGGTGATTACTTTTTTAAAATCCTGTATTGCTATGATGAGATATTGTGTTACAGAAAACATTTACTTTGCTTTTGAACACCCAACTCAAAATTCACATGGAGCTTGTGCAAGACACGTATGAGTAGAATGACACAGGTGTTTCTTCTATTTGTATTGTTTATTATAGTGTGCATATATAAACACACACTCTCTAGTAAATATTTCCATCTGAGAGGGTGCAGGAGGAGTGAGCCAGAGTTCTCTCTTTCCTATCTGAATCTGACCAGTCAGCTTTTGGGTGGAAGAGGGCACTATTAACAAAAGGACTGAAAGTAGAGTTCTAGTCAGCCCATCTGAAAAACGGGTATCATAAGAGCTGCAACCAAACTTATACAAGAACTCAAGGTTTTCCAGCAAATTAATTTGCAGCTGATTCACAACAGATAAATGAAATAAGTTCTTCACACTATGACAAATTACCTTAGGATAAAAACACATATATTTCTGAATACCTGTATCTATTAAAAATACTTTCTGGCTTTCACATAAATAGATATGTGCATTATGGGTGCAACCTGAATATGTAAAAGGGGTCCATCAGATGGGGGCTATTATGTCTAAGCAATGTTTTGAATGCTAAGATGCAGCACTAGAATTTTTTTTATTCAAAGATGCAATATTGCCTTTTCAGCAGAGAAGTTTGATTCCCTGAGTGTGTTAAAAGGAACGACGCATAGACAATGTGACTTCATGGCCAATGTTAAGTGATTCAATCCCATCCTTTCATCTCAGACACAATAACACAAAAAATCCTTTTTTCTACTATAAGTGGCAGATCAAATAGTCACTTGCCTTAACCAGGGCCCTCAGTGGAAATAGTTTCCAATTTCTACCCATTATAAATTTCCATAGGGCACATGCAAGAATTCAGAGGTAAAAATGTCAATTATCTTGCTAAACCCAGAAAGTGGGGGTGCCACATGATTATACTCTTACTATAGTTCATAAGGTCAGAAAGTGTTTGTTTTTTAATGGATTCGGTACATTAGGACAAACATTTAAGAGCTGGCTTACTGTGTCCAAGGGCCATCAAGTCTATCATTCCGTTACCCAACAGTGGCAGGCTAGGTCCCTTAGTACTTGGGCTAAGATATTAATTTTTTATGCTCTGAAGATCAAAAATAGAGATGTGAGTGAGAAAGATTAGCAGGAATAATAAACTTTGCCCTGTTTATTATTTTTATTATTATTATTATGCTCTGAGCCTCTATTCCAGATACTGTCTTGTTGGGCCTGTGGGCACATTTCCAAACTGCAGAAACTGTTTCAGGCACCCCACACACATACAACCAAGCACACACATTCCACAAACAGAATGGTTAAAACAAAATGCTTCTTTCAAGGTAGACTTTGTCAAGAGGAAGGGGCACTGGCACACCAGGGGAAGGCCTCTGCGGAAACATGTGCACCCAGTGATAACTTCTGTGCTATTCCTTTGAGTCAGGGGATTCCTTTCCCCTACATATCCCTGCCAGTCACTTAGGTCAGGCACATTCAACAGGTAGATTGTGATCTACTGGTAGATCACTGGATGTCTGTGGTAGATCACTGGTAGATCACTGGCTCCCCCCAAAGAAGCTCAACAAGTTTGGTTCCCCTGTGTCCCCCCAAAACGGGCCTTCCTTCTTCCTAAAAAAACTCAACAATTTTGACCTGAACCCAAAAAAGAGGGTAGATCACTGCCAGTTTTTAACTCTGTGAGTAGATTGCAGTCTCTTGGGAATTGGCCATCCCTGACTTAGGTCATCTTTGGACACCCTCTTCAATGTCCCCTTGCCATCAGATGTGCACTCATGAGAGGGCTGCGAGATCACTTTCCCCGGGAGGCTCATCTTACCTCCTTTTGAGGGCCTTTTGGCATCTGCTGAAGACTACTTTATTTTACTACGTTTATGAGATTGAAAGACTCTTTTTCTCATATTAATTTCTGCCGCTAGTCCTTTATTTAATTAATATTATGAATTATTTTGTTTCCAAGTTTATCTTTACCAGTTAGTTCTGGTTTGTTTTAATTTTGACTATTGTTGCCTGCCAAGTGCCTTTTGCGAATGAAATGTTTAAGTCACTGCATCAAAACACTCAACTAAGAAATTAGACTCCAAGCCCTGCACTGCCATATGTTTCTTAAATAAATGAGGCCTGTTTCATAAGTGCCCATGATAACTGATCTTACATTATCTGAACTGATGGCACCCTGCTGTGCATATTTAGAAAAGGGGCAGCTCATGTCATTGTGCTTGGGGTTTAAAATACAGTAACTGTTGAGCACATGCACATTCGCAAATCTGAGCTAAGGGAAATTGCAGTGAAAATAGAAACACATGCCAAAAGTCATTCAAGAGCTCTGAATGACAGAAATACTGTACCATGACACAGAAAATGGAGTACCAGAAACAAACATCTTTGCTTTGGGACATGAGAGATATACGAGAGACTCAAGGGGCAGGATATATTTAACAAAGATGAAAACAATATTATATTAAGAAAGGCCCAATAGCATGGCTGCTTAATATATAGATAGCAACTTGAAGTACAAATTTGGAAATTAGTGAGTGGCTGACAGCTGAATGAAAAAAAACACATCCCTGGTATCCAAGAAAGAAAAGAACAATTGATCAAGACTAGGAGCAACTGAATTGCATCCATTAGCACCCCCTGACCTTGTCACCACTCTGTACCACTCGTAAGCAGCAGTGACACTGCTGTGGGGAGGCTGTCACCACAGCACCAACCCAGCTGCCATGCCTGAACCAGGGAATGCCAAGTCAAAGGGGCAGGAACTGCACCAAAGGTCAGGGACCATATAACACTACTGAACTTATGTCTATTAGATAGTAGTGGCTGGTGCCTATTGGACTGCTAGTGCAAACAGCAGAGAGCCCAACAGTAGCAGGAGGCAGAGGCAATGATAGGCAGAGCCAGCTAATTCTAGTCCCCCCTCCAAGTTTTTCAAGGGCAACATTGAGACTAAGCTGACAGTCCCTCCTGCCATAACTCTAAATAAGAAAGCAGACAGATGGGGTATGGCTGATGATAGATTGAGGTTGGCGGGGCAATTCCTCATTCCCCCAAATGAACTGGCATCCACTTCTGTTAGAATCATGAATCAACTGAATGCAGAACTGGAATCTAAGCCCAAGGAAAAAGGAAGTATAATTGTGTGAACTCTGTTCCTGTCCTGAAGAGAAACTCTCCTGAGCTGTTACTTCACTTATGTGGAAGAATACCCAGAAAAATACAGTGAAATCATCAACCAGTCCCTTTATATACTTCTTATTGAATTCATCTCCACACATATCCTGTGAGCCAGATCATTGCTCCTCCAATTTAACAAAAATGAAATTCCATTTGAGAGTAGGGACATCACTCAGCCCTTCTCTTAGTTCAGAGCACAAAGGGTTATTTCTCAGTAGTCCCTGTATCTTTATTATGTGGAATAAGATGTAACCGCAACCAATGCTCTTAAAATAACCTTTTTAACAATTAAAGTTGCAATCCTTGAACTAAGCTCCATTGCACTCAGTGGGTCTTACATCTCAGTAAACATGCATATGTAGGTCTCAGAGGGTCACAGCTACCTTCCTGACATAAGAAAATAGTAATATAACTATTATAACTATCTTTCAAAAAGCAAATAATACTTCATGAAAGGCATGGCTGGACATTTTGAAGTTAATTTCCAAAATGTACACCCTCATATATGGAAGATGGAAAGTACAGACAATTTCTCAGAAATAAATGGATAAACCTCTGTAGCAATAAATAAATAAGAAATAAATGGATAAACCTCTGTAGCAATACAATTAAGTGAATTCTGCAGCGGAGCAGGAACTGGGACCTGGCAGTTGTGGAGATCATCATTACACATTGAAGAATAATTAATGGATTAGCAGGAAAGTGGTAGAGGCAACCTCATCCCCCTTTTTAAAGACCTACAGAGACTGAATGCTTATTGTGTAAGAAAGGTATGTTACACTTTCTTTGGTGTTAGGTTCTACAAAATGGACCTGGAATTATGTGACTTCTAAAAATGAACAAATCTATGTTCCATTTGATCAGAAACAGATCAGCACCTTGGAACTGGCTGCCAGGAATCTATTTAGAAAGCTAGCCAATAAATATCTAGACAGAAAGAAAGGCAGGAGTTTGATAGGTGAGTCAAAAATGGGGAGGGGGGGAGATTCTCCTTTTAATACAGCAGAATCTATGAAAAAGGAAGCGACAGAAGACATAGTCCTTGGGTTGTCCAGTTAGGTGGGAGCTTGAGGCTCACCGAAGAAGCAGTGTCTAGTCTGAGCCAAGTCAAAGTAGAGACAGAAACAGGACCCTGGATAGCTCCAAATGGGACTTGCTGCCAGAAGCATTCTCCTCCTTAGGGAGCTACAGAAGATACAATACTGCATTGCAGGGATCTAGAACCAACTGAAGCATTTTGTAGGAAGAAACACACAGGAGTGTAGTAGTCCAATTCCCTGGAAGAACTGGATGGCAGGTTAAAGGGTCCTTGTCTTGTTTTGCAGTCTTTGTCTTCTGCAAGGCTTGGGAGACCTGGGTATTGCAAGTGACTTGTTCAGTCAGAAAATGGTAGTGGAACTGTGCCCTCTGGCCAGGAGGGGTCTGAATAAGGTGCTGAAAAAGGGACCTTCTCCTGCAAGATGCTGATGACATGGACCATCATGTTCAAAACAGGCTGGGAGCCAACATGGCCCTATAAGCTCTCATGGGTGACTCTCATGTGTTAAGAGCATGGGAGCTCTTAACACATGAAGCAGTGCATGGTAAACACACACAACTAGCATCTTTCCTGATAGTAGGAAATCCACAACTTGTGTAAATAAACTCAGTGGGTTCTGTTCAACCATGTACCTCTGCTCAAGGACAGTCCATTGATCCAATGGAAGCTTCTGTGAACAGAACAGATATGGAGGTGATTTTTTTTATTTTTATTTTTTTTGCAAACTCCTCCTTTACCCTGACACCTTTCACACACTTCCAAAGTGTGACAAAATCTCTTGGAGTGGATTGTGTTTTTTTTTTAGAGGGCTGCAACGGAAAGGAAGAATATAACCAACCCTCTCCTTCTGTTTTTGGAAGTTTCTTCCATGAGCCGAGTGACTCTAGCTAACATTGCTAGGCCAGAGTGCAAAATAGTTCCACACCCTGCAAACCCAAATGGTACAGCTGGGTTATGGGTTATTACTAAGAACAGGAGGATCCCAGGTGTAAGTCCATGAGAACACCAAAATAAGTAAGTACACTGAAAACGGGGTCACTAAATAAAATATTGTACCTTTGGTCTAGTTGAATTTACTGCATCCCCCCCCCCCACCTGATGCAGTGTCCTGGAGCGGGGCTAAATAATGCAAAAAGTATATATTTTCTGTCAGAAAGGAAATATTATGCTTTGTGCTCCAGGGCTCACTAAATATATAAAGAATCAATTTTGGATGGATCAAATTCAAGAAAGAACCTGCCAAGAGTCATTCAATAAATATCTTAATACTAGGTTACATCAGTAAATCTTTCATCCAAAAGATTTTAAAAAAAATCAGTGCTGAAAATAGCATGATGTCCTTTCATGACTCTGCTTATAAATGTGATGGTGGTGGTGGTTTTAAATATGGACTTATAGCTTTCCTTATTTCCAAAAGGGCCTGCAAGGACAACCTAAAAAAAAACAATAGCAGGGCCTAAAATTCAGTCCCTCAACTGAAAGCATGTCAGTCACCAAAAGTGGCCTACAGCAGGATTCTGAAGAACCAGGGCCATTTCCACAACCCAGATGGTTCTCACATTCTGTGGATTAAATTAGCAATGCACCATGTGTTGACAATGTAGTTCATTCATTGTACCTCACTTATGCAGTAGTAGTAATGACATTATAAATGTAACTCCATATGGAGTATAGCTTTATTTGTCTAAAATAGCCTGGAGGACATCTAAAACATTCAGATAACAGATTTTTCTATAGAAACATAGATATATTCTTTACAAGGGTTTTTAAGCTGACTCGGTAAATTCCAACAAGTTAAGAGATTGGAAACCAGTTGAAATAACCACCTGTCGTGCATGGTAATTGAAACCATGATGTATTAGCATGTTTGTATGAAATATTTACCACACATCATCTACAACAGAAAACATTCTTATGCGAATGCTGTACTTGAAAGGACGCAAGCTGGAACAGGATATGAGGATAATCATATCAGAGGTATAAAATTCTGGAACCTTCCTCAAGCAGTGGTGTAGCACACGGGTGGGGAACCTTTATCATCCCAAGGGCCATGTTGCCTCATTGACAACCTTCCAAGAAATGAATGCTGGGGGCTAGGGGCAAAAGCAGGTGGAGCAACAGATGTAGCTCTGAGCTTTGTACTGCAGGCTACATTCTATTCACACAGATGAGTCTACATACACACACACCTCCATTTTCTATCCAGGCAAGCAAAAAGGATAGTCCCAATTCAAAGACACATTACAGCCAAACAAAAATATTTGAGGAAGGCTATGAAAGCCTGGGGATGGACATGAATTGTGAACAGCCCCAAGGACTGGTAGTGACTCGGGGGGGGGGGCTTGATTTATTCCCTGGCCTGAAGTTCCCCACCCCTAGCATAGAAAGCACACCAGGTTTTAAGATAGATATGAATAGCTTTATGAAGGTGGTAGTTGTAAAGGTTCACCATGATCTGTGTTTTATCAAGAGGAAGGGTGTGTCATGTGAGCTTTCTGGGAAGTCTACTGAGATGGGATTTTGTCTACAAAGTGTCCCACACCACTGTGAGTGCGCATGGGGCTTTTCTATAAGGTTCTTACCCTTATTTTTGGTGGGGTTTAGATTGGATTTTACAATGTCATGGCATTCCCACCATCACAGTGTGAATCCCATGCTTGGGCAATGAGTGTTATTGTGATCAGCGCATTGTGTCAGAGTTGTCAGGGATGCTGTGGTGGTAGATGTAGCTGTACCTGTGCTATCTGTCCTCCTCTATGGCTAGGATTGTGCTTTTGGCACTGATGCTTTGAGATACAAGGATCACTAGTTGTGCAACTCTGGCGTAGCAGTAGCTATCTTAGCTGAACTGCCCTTGAAGGGGTTCATACAAAGCATAATGAGGTCAGTGGGCTTCAACCTCTCTCCAATCTGTTAACGCCTTAAGCACAAGAAAGACTGAAGCACAAAGTGTTTTTGAGCATTAAAAGTGATCTAAAAATAGAACTCATTAAAATAAATAAGATATTGCAGATAGAGACAGCATATGGATGTCTACATTCATTTGGCATGGCTTGGTGAAAAAGAAAAAGTATATCAGGGCCATTTACAATGCATCTTCATGCTTTGAACATACTATTTTCTCTGTTAATGTGTGTGTGTGTGCGTGCGTGTGCTTGTGTGCGCACATGCATACACACACTATGTTCAAAATTGTCAGTTTTAAAGATTGAGGATCTGGGGCTCACACAGCCTTTGCATCCTTTCATCTTCTTGTGGCCATGTAGATAGATCTTGGACTGAAATATTTCTCTTTAGTAGAAATCAAGATCAAAACCATAAAGATACAAATACAAAAAAACCCACCCAAGCAGACCTCCCAATAAAACTGTGCATTTTCCTGGCTTTGGACATTTAGAAACAAACTATTGTAAAGCATTTGCACATACTTATAAGCAGCCGAGTCGGAATCATGCTCCAGCAAGTGAAGTAGGGTGTTGGTGGTGTTCAATCGGAAATATAAGTGAATGAGTGGAAAGTAGACAGGCAGGCATGCAGGCAGGTATGTGAGATGTAGGAAAAAAGGGAGAAGGTCAAAAGTCCACAGAGTAGTGGAAGGACTGGTCCTTATTGATATTTCATCATCATGAAGTGTGTGAAAGAGTCTGACTGGGTTTAGCTATGGACAGTGTAGGTCTTATTGGAAAATAGGTCATCTTTTTAGGCTTGGTTCTGATCCTGACTGGGGAGCTTGCCCTGTCATCAAGTCAACACACTCTGCGCTGGGTGAGTCATTTGATTTGGACAGACTTCTCCACACACATCAGACCACTGATAGTTCAGGATGCATCCAGTATCACACAGAACATGCTCAAACCGACTTTCTCTTATGGCTTGATTGAGAACACACCCAATCTCCTTACAAGAGAGTGAAAGCAGACTAACATCCGGTCTTTTATCTTCAACTGCAAGAACCATCATTCCTTCAGGCTTTTTGTTACATAACCATGTTCTTATATGCAGGTGTCTCCCTACTTATGTGGGGGTTATGTTTCCGAGTATCACACATACACATGAAATAGTGTATAGTGGGGGAAACCATCTACAAAGCCAAAGCACAAAACATTCACAAAAATCCAACAAACTCCACCACCATCGCTCCCTCCAAACCTCCTTTTTCAAACTCCAACTCTCTACTGGCCTCAAAGGTCGGTGAAGAGACTCATGGGATTGCAGTTGCACAGGCTCCTAGGATTGTGAGTTGTTTTCCTGATCTTTTCATGCTTTTTTGCCCTTTTTGTGCCTTTTTCCAGTTTAATAGATTTATTTATTTCCCAGTGCTGCATGTACACATGAGTCAAATGCATGTAAGTGGGATGATGCCTGTATTTGCTTTTCTGCCATAGATACAGTTTAAACTAAGAGAAGCATAGCTCCAATACTTTTTTCAGTGCAGAAGTTACAGCTTTATTAATCAATCATTACTATCAAGACTTGTTCAAGGTCTTGCTAAATGCAAAATTCTACAGTCATTTGATCCAAAGATGATATTATTGCCCTATACTGTAGTCAAAATACTTCCTCTTTTATTGGGCTGGCAATGATAATTACATGTATGATTTTCAAGGGCAGAATTCTTCAATATTAGGCCATTAAGTAGTGGATGGGAGTAGAGTTGACCATGAGGAATTCAATACTGACTCATGTTATCAGTTTATGTGGATGCTGTCAAAAATGAATGATAAAAGATAAGTGGCAAATCACCTGGACCAAGGCTTACTTCACTGACTTAAGCCATAATTTATCACACCATAAAAGCAAAGTAAAAAGGTCCTTGAAATCACAGAATGTGAGAGCATCCTCCACAAACTTCCTAGTGATGTCCACTATTTTTATCACTGTTAGTATCCAACTAGCTTAATTTGTTTTCCAGTTCATCTATAAATGTCATCAACTACCTCTGAGATTAGAACTGTACTCAGGGACTCTGAAAAAGACCAGAAAATTGGCTGAAGAATCCTAGATGTCATTTCTTGAGGGTTGCTTACTTGAAGGAACTTTGAACAGAAAGAAAACAAGAAATAATTCCCCATGATACTTTGATTTCCTCACCCCACAGACATCAGTAATATGCTGCTTTTGAAATGTATCTGCATTAAGAAGGGTTGGCCCAATATATTTTTGCACGGGAGGTAAACCCCAAAATGGTGTCCCCCTCCCCAATAAGGAACTGCAGCGAGGGGCGGGAAGAGAAAGATTGACAGCAGGATCTTCTGGCCCTGTAGATCCTGCCATCTGTGGCAGTCACATCACCTTGCCTCATGGGAGGGCCAGCACTTGCATCAAGGTACAATAGAAGATTATGCACATGGAGATTTACATGTTACAAACTGAAGAAGAAGAAATAATGGAGGCTTAATTGGGATTACTTTGTGCTTGGAAGGATCTGATGTGGTCAAGTTTATTCCACAAGTCATACCAAATAATTTTCAAAATCTGAACTGTTCACTGTCTCTAGTGAAGTATGAATGAATTCCTAGTTCATACTCTATATATTTATCTAGGATAGGATAAAGTCCAAAACCATAGAGAATTCCTTAACCATATAGTTAGAAAATAATTATTCACCGTGTGGGAAAGAAACAAAAATCTATTGGAACCAAAAACACCATGGTGGCTGTCCCCAGTTGAGGAAATTGCAGTAAAAAAGAAAAATATGGAAGACAATTGGCCAACATACAAGGAACTACTAGAGGAAGAAAACAATCAACTGAAACTTAAGAAGTATGAGGAACTCAAAGGGGCAGGTATTACTTGGTTACAACATTATCATTTAAACGAAATTTTTAAAATAGAAAAAAGTGAAAGGCTTTGAGATAAAAATATCGGATTTAGACAAAGAATTACTACAAAATAATAGAAATATATTATTTATAAAAGAAAGAACTAATTCTATCTGTAAAACCAAAATTTTAAATAGTCTCAAATTCTAGACTGATATGGAAGCCCTAAAAGGACATAGTAGTAGGGTCTATGTTCTCTCCTCACAGTACATCACCTCACAGGAAGGAATTTAGTGAATTCTTATCCCTTAACTATGGGTAAGTGTTGAAGGAGTGGGAAAATGACTGACAGTGGGGAAATGCGTGGATGCAGTACTGGACTGGATGTGGGCCAACAAACCTAAACTGAATCCAGGCAAGATAGAGGTACTGTGCACTGCCAGTTCTTGACTCTGGGAACTAATTTAATAAATAATAATAATAATAATAATAATAATAATAATGTATTATTTGTACCCCGTCCATCGGCAGGGTTTCCCCAGCCACTCTGGGTGGCTTCCAACAAAGATTAAAAATACATTAAAATGTCACATATAAAAAACTTCCCTAAACAGGGCTGCCTTCAGATGTCTTCTAAATGTCAGGTAGTTGTTTATCTCTTTGACATCTGATGGGAGGGCGTTCCACAGGGCGGGTGCCACAACCGAGAAGGCCTTCTGCCTGGTTCCCTGTAGCTTTGATTCTCGCAATGAGGAAACTGCCAGAAGGCCTTCGGCACTGGACCTCAGTGTCCGGGCAGAACGATGGGGGTGGAGACGCTCCTTCAGGTATACCGGGCCGAGGCCATTTCTATATGGGGTTGTGCTCCCCTTGAAGATGCAGGATTGTAGCTTGTGGCTACTCATTCATTTAGCTTTGTCATCTGAAGGTCAGGCGGTTTCAGGGGAAAGAAATGCCTATTTTGAGCTCTGTCGTCAGCTACACTATCCTGGACACAGTAACCCATGCTCAGGTAACATCCAGATTGGACTACTGAAATGAACTCTGTGTGGTGTTACCATTTAAGATGGTTTGGAAACTGCAACATGCAGGATGCAGTGACCATGATGTTAACTGTTGAGACTAATTAGACCCATGTAACATGCTCTGAAGAAATTGTGCTGCTTGCTAATAGGCTTCTGTAATGGTTCTAGGGGTTGCTCGTGCGTAAGCCGGTGCCAACACCTGGCTGGGTTGCCTGAGTGAACCTTTTCTGTCCGGACAGCCACTCACCCGTGGCTGTCTCAATCGCTGGCAGAATCCGCCAGTGGGCGTTTCTTAAACTTCTTCCAGCAAAGAAGCTCTTTGACGCCTAGTCTCCTCCTACTCTCCCTGCGCGGAAGCCTTCTGCGCAAGGAGGGCGTAGGCAGCCGAGGACCCTTACTCTCCCCGCTGGTCCCCGGCAAGGAATCAAGGGACCGCCTCGACGATTCCCCCATCTGCCCCCTTCTCCAGTGGTGCTACGCTGATTCTCTTCCCCAGAAGATGGGCTGCCTCTCCCCATCCCGGGACGCTCTCTGGAATCCCTCTGGAGCTTGCTCTCTCCCTCCGGCACTGATGGCAGTTCCCTGACAGCTTCTAAACCCAATTCAGGGTGCTGATGGCTTGGGCCCAACTAGCTGAAAGAAACCTAGCACACACATACACCCTCTGTCTAGCACCCTGTTGACTGCCTGGGATGGGACAGACAGCAGACAACTGGGCAAAGAGAGAGGAGTTAGTGAGTGCAATCAAGGGGAAAGGGGAAGCAGGTCTAGTTAAAAGATGATGTCAGGATAGCAGTTGAAGCAGGGAGTTGGTGAGTTAGACTAAGGTGTTAAATATAACTATTATTTCCTATTTGTATCAGGTGACTGTACTGGGTGTCATTCTCTATAAATAAATGTATAATTTTACAATTCTGAGTGTCTTCTGGGGATTCTAGAAAATCCTATTTCACCCAATGTATTGCACTGTTAAAAAGAGAGGCCTATTGCTCTCTAGGTGGTAGCAGCAGTGTTATTTAGGGGCAGTTGGGGGAAGTCTGGCCTTGGTGGGCGGGCTGGGAAACTTACCCAGTAAGCTCTAGGGGCCATGAAATTTGCACTTGGTGGGTGGTGGTAGGCTGTTATATTGACATCAGTTCAGAATCTATTACAGATTAACATAATGTTTTGGCTTTAGCTTTATCACAAATTGTGTGATTCCATGTAATACCTGCAACTGTTATGGACTGGGGCTATTTACATTTTGGTTGTCTCTGGTAATAATTTTGCAACTTCAAGGACATCCAAAGGATGATGTACCCTTTCTCCAGGTTTATTGAAAACTGCAAATTCCACAGATGTCATAATTAAGCAATAATAACAGAGCAAAATACAGGATACATTTTGGTGAATTTTGAAATTATCAGTCATTTTGATATCTAGTCTGACATGGATGGAAAAGAGTGGACAGACCAAGACAATTGGGATAGGGTCCTAACAAGGATGCAGTTTGCTAGTATGATCTTCTATCAAGGGGCTTCATTTGAGGCGAGCTTAATGAGAGGACCAGAAAGGGAAATTTAAAAAAAGAAAGAAATTATTATTATTAGGAAATATGCTAAAGATAACCATATAGTGTCCTAATGTTAAAATGACACTGCCATGTGTTAGTAAAACGGTGAAACAGCTCAGCAGATAAATGCACACACAATGCCCAAATATTCTGTAAGATGAATGCCATAGCTTAATTTGCTTACAGCACCATTCCAATCATGCTGCCTTGAAAAAAATGACACTCCAAATTATAAAGATGACTTCTAAGTTAGGGTTGCCATGGACATAAGTTTTAGGCTTCATGAACTGCAAGCTGTTTTGTCCATGTTACTTAAATTCTGAAAATGTTCAAGAGGACATATAAATGATACACAGATATATAACTCTGATTGTAAGACATTAAAAATGTCAATGGCTCTGTATCTGAAATCTCTGTCAGACAGCAAACCAGAAAATAAAAAATATGGCTAGAATATTTAATTTAATTTAATGAAATTGTTTAGCTGTGAACACAAAGATAAGGTTTGGCTGCCTCAGTGGCACCATGGGAGAAGTCTACCATATGCTGTATTATTTAGTATGAGCTGACACGTCTAATGCAGCTAGACTTAAAATGTGATGTGTCAACCAAGGAAGAACTGAAATAGACATAGTCATCCGCAAAGTAGCCTGGCTGAGATTAATGAAGCAGATTTCACTGCTGCTTCTCTGTTGAGGAATAAGAGTGACTAACTAGGTGCTATTTATACTTTCTCAAATAACTCTTGGTTTTAAATTAGTTTTTAAAGTTGAGCACTTTTCCTCCTTCCAGCCATTAGGTCAGAGATTCTATATCTGGCATATTTCTATTTAAAGCAGTTCAACATGCACCCTTACTCTGTCTCTCTCCCTCCCTTTCTCATATATTGCTCCAAAACATCCCTGGCAGAACAAAGGCTTGGGGCAGTTGGTCTGCTAGAAATATTGTGCATCAGAGAGGGCTTTTTAAAAAGGGAGGGGGTGAGCTCTATGCCACAGCTGCTTCTAACATTGTTATGATTTCCATTATGATATTCACAGAGGAAGCAATGTGAGACTATCCAAGTATCTGAATGCAGACATGAGATAAAGTAAGGATGCTTGGTCTTCACCACACATGAAAGCTCTTTAGGAGAAGGAATCCCACAATTTCAACGCAACAAGCACAATGGCAAGAAAAGCTAATGTCTACAAGGATAAATTACATCTCTAAGCCTCTATATGGGACGTGGGTGGCGCTGTGGGTTAAACCACAGAGCCTAGGGCTTGCTGATCAGAAGGTTGGCAGTTTGAATCCCCACGACGGGGTGAGCTCCCGTTGCTCAGTCCCAGCTCCTGCCAACCTAGCAGTTTGAAATCAAGAAGTGCAAGTAGATAAATAGGTACTGCTCCAGTGGGAAGGTAAACGGTGTTTCCGTGCGCTGCTCTGGTTCACCAGAAATGGCTTAGTCATGCTGGCCACATGATCCGGAAGCTGTCTGCGGACAAACGCCGGCTCCCTCGGCCAGTAAAGCGAGATGAGCACTGCAACCCCAGAGTCGTCCGCAACTGGACCTAATGGTCAGGGGTCCCTTTACCTTTACCTTTTAAGCCTCTATATAGAAGACAATTCAAGCAATAAAATGCATGCCCCACAGATTATGGTATTTAAAAATGGTCCACGTTGGTGTTCATCTTTCCCAATTTCAAGTATTAGGGGAAGGTATAGTCCTTACGTTAAGAGATTTCCAGGACTATAGCTGCTGCCTCAGCATTTTGAGACACAAGAGATTTATTGGTTTATATCCCACATCATCTGAAAGGTCTTGAGACAGCTGAGCATTAACAACATAATAAAATATTAAAATCTCTACAATCTGGGGCATTTGAGCTGTACACATCTTGGAGTATAACAATCTTTTGCTTATGGCCCCATAATGCACTATGCATTTAAAGTAGCATCAAACAAAACTACAATTCTCAGAGCGGTGTATCAGGAACTATGGAAATTGTTTTCTAAAGGGAATAGGGATCTCAGCATTCCCAGGACTGTTTGGGGGAAGCCATGATGTTTTAAAGTGGTACAATCCTGCTTTAAACATCAGTTGCTGATCTATGGTGACTCCACCACAACCTAGGTTGGGTGGGGCACTTCAGGGACCAAATATCTTACCAGTCCCTGGCACATGGGTAGGGGGCATGATAGACTGCCAACCTACCACATCAGATAGTTTGAGAAGCACTGCACTAGCAAATGCATTATTATACTTCTCAGTGCTATTATTATTGATTAATGAAGGCCTCAAGTTTCCTTGACATTGTCTTTTTACTATGTTCCAGTATGCACCATACTGGAGAATGCTTGTCACTTTGATATTCAGTGTGTATGAGGGTTTGTAGAAGCGAAGCCAGAATCATAAATTTGACAGTGCTGAAGACAGTATAGAAATACTGCTTGAAAATGTATCCACAAAACTAAGCTCTTGAGAACAGCGAGATAAAAGAACAAGGTAAAAGTTGTCGACATTATTTATAGTCAAATCACTCAAAGAAAAAGAGAGGCATATTTTACCAGCAATCACTACTAGGGGATAATGAAAGCATCTAGTGAAAAGATAAGAGTAGTCACAAGAAGGAGGGGACTGAGTAAAATGTGAAATTTTGTGCAATTTCAACTTGAGAAAATCCACATGGGGGAAAGCACAAGAACAATTGTTCCTCTTTTTCCTGCTTTCTGAAGAATAAAAGTAGCTGTTCTGATTTTCAGGCATAAGCATTGGAGAATGGACAAAACAGCTCTGAGACATACCTTCATCACTTGACATTCTTTTGATGTTTTGCCTAAGCAGAAACCTCCAGATTTACCTCAGTTCTACTTTAGGCAAACTTGGCATTAGGTAGGGATGCATGAAACCACTCCTCTCCTCAAGAAGTCTTATTAGTTAGTGAAACATTTTTAAGCTCTTAAAATCCTGCAAATGTTTTGGTCAAAGTAAGCACCTCCAGATAGGCTTCAAATTTTAGTTCAGTTTCCCCCACAACATAGGTGGATTGATAGGCAACACAACCTGAGCCACAAAACCCTGTGCTTTCTGCTGATGCACCACTGTTATAGAAACTGAAAAACTGAGAACAACATAAGCTTTTTAATAGCATTTGAAGAAATGTGTTCTGCCTTGGATTCTCAATAACTCATGCTGAAGTAGTTCAACATGACTCAATTAAACTGTGCTGCTTTAGGTTTTGTTCAAACATTGCACACAAGAAGTGGTCACAGATCCACCTAGTCTATACAAAGTAGGACCACTGATCCCACTCTCTTAGCTACTTTTAGGGTGTCCTGGTTTTTACTTTTTGAAATATGGCAATCCTAAACTACAGTCCTCCCCCAAAGTGTGCCAGTTGCCCTGGTTGCCAGTGAATTTCTGGGCTTAACTCATTGTTGTTGACCTTTAAGGCCCAACAAGATTTGTGTAAATGTGATTTACATGACTGCCCATATAACCCATGTTTTAAGATTAGCTTCAGATACTCTATGTATGGGTCCAGCGGTTCCTCAGGAACCACCTGCACCCTTATATCCCAGCTCAGTCACGAAGATCATCAGTGTTGTTGGTTGTTCCATGAGTTAGAGGGGCTCATTTGACAACAATAGAGCCTTTAGTATGATCAGTCCGGTTCTGTGGAATGCTTTGTCAATAGATATTCAGTAGGTGCCTCCTGTTTCAACTTTTAGACACCTCCTGAAAATGTTTTTTCTATGCCACCAGACCTAGGCAGGCAGTTACGAATACAACTTTCCACAATAGTTAATTGAAGTTTGATTTTAATTTTGATTTTAATAATATAAATTTACTGTATGATTTTATATAATCACTTTGATTGTGTGATTTTTTGAAGTATTTGTAAACAAACATTTTAATAAACAAACAAAATTATAGTTGTAGACCTGAGTAACAGGGCTTTCTCAGTGATGGCTCCAACCATTTGGAATTTTCTTCTGAGAGATAAACAGCTGTCTGGTTCTGTTCAGGTTTTTAAAGAGGAAAATTCATCTGTTTCTCTTGGCTTTTGATTAAAGAAATATTTTAGTATATGGGCTGCTGCTGAGGTTGTTATCGTCATTGACTGCATTTTAATCTACGGACGTTTTTAAAATGGTTGTACTATTGTGATTTGCATTGTACATTTTAATGTAATCTTATATTTGTTATTAACATAAGGCACCTTTGGAAGGCAATAGTCTTGAAAAGCGACTTAGAAATATCTGAGAATAAATGAATTCATTTCTGAATAGGCAAGTTTTTTAAAAATGTGATCAGCAATAATTGCTTCGATTGCCTTAATCCAATGTATAATTGAAATAACTTTTCCAAATAAACAGGAACTGGTTCAGAAAGCATAATTCCTTTTAGAAACAGCTCCTGGGTGTTCAAAATCATATTTTAAAGTGTTTCATTTTTTTTAAAAAAAAAACCTATCTTTCCTCCAGGCATTTTTTGTTACTTTATTGTGTGTGCATTAAAATCAGAAGTGTGAGTTCAAAGCTAACTTGGCTGTGCTCATGTGCCTGTAGGACTGTATATCTTAAATAATGTGGCAGGAAATATCAACTTGCAGATATGGTAGGATTAAAAAGAGAGAAACATTAAAAACTGAAGTAAAGCACATGATCCTGAACCCATCTGAAATATTTTTCTCTTCTTTCATGTTCAACACAAATTCCATTCCCTATGTCATTCAAATATTGATATACTATAAATATGGCAATGTTACTTTTCAGTTCCACAGAACAATTAGAATTCTGAAAGTTTTTGAAAGAATATAGCTAGCACTGGAAGCATTTTGGTTTTGGAAATAACTTTGCTGTAAGTTAGAATAAGAAGGCAATGGGGAGGGAAGGTGTTCATGATTTCTTAAGGACGATTCACGTAGCAGAATATTGGATTACTACTTAGAGTCAAACAACACCCTCACTACTGTAACAGAATGTTTTATGGGAAGAGCAGTGATGCACAAAGGAAAACACAGCTTCTTTATCTTTATTATTTGTGTAGAAGATGGAATTTCAGAACCAAACTGCATGTGCCCCTAATGGCATAGTTCTGCCCTTGTATACAGAATCACAACCTCCCCACACCACATTGTTAGTATTGGGGGTTGGATCCCTTAACTCTTTGCCACTGGGATCCCAATGCAGATTAGGGACCCCATACTTGCAATATGCATTGCAAAAAGGGTCCCATTCAATTTGCTGGGTCTTTTTTTGCAATAGAAAATGTACGCAAAGAAGTCCAATCTGGATCAGGACCACAACAGTGACAGGAAGGGTGAGAGTTAAAGCCCTCCTACCCCACATGCTTGGTGCCTCAAATCTTTTAAGCATCTAGCAATGACCCTGGCTATTGGTAGTTTGGCCCTCAGTAAACACAACTTTTCTCAGCCCTGAAAAACTATCTGCAGTCATCAAAATTCCCTCTCCTATCCAGCAATTAAAAATAAGGGAGTCCTGCTGCCATACTCTGTACCCAGACACCTTAAGACTAAACTCACATACTTGTTTGTATATAAGTATATTATGCCATACAATATGTTAGTCACAAAAATAGAGCTGGTATTTCCATGTGGGTAGGGCATTTTCAATCTATGAACAAAGTGGCTGGGTGAACAAAGTGTGTGTGTGTGTGTGTGTGTGTGTGTGTGTGTAACAGGTCAGAATGTGTGGTGGCACTCACCCCCAAAACCCGTTGCATGCACCGGGCACAGTGTGAACATGTCCATAGGTTTGCAAAATTGCCCAAGAGCCAACTCAAATGTTCACATTTAATCCAGACTTAAAATATTAGAATAATTAATGTTAAGGAAACCCAGCAATTTTATGTAAATTTCATCTAACTCAAATAGACGACTTAGTCACAGATTTGCTGATGTCTCCTTTATTGCCACACACATTGCCTGTTCATGCTGTGGTCTAGTAGTCACGAGGCAAATACTTGGCAGGGAGGTGGTAGAATTGACAGTCTATCACTAATTTGGGGGTATAGGGAGGAGTATTTGACTGAGCAGCCAGAGGAGAAACATCCAGACACACAAACATGCCAAGATTGTAAATCAAATTTTAATCTGAGGGTGTTCTTAGTTATTGAGATTTTATGGTATGATAAATAAATGTTTCAAATCCAAGGCTTAAAGGCTGATTCATAAGGGTGATAATATTGACAAAGCAACTCAGGGTAAAGGTTACATAGAACTGCTTAACTTTTAATATACTGTTTTAAATACACAGCTTCAGCGCCTGTTTCTTGACAGTATGTAATGTATCACACCAGCTTGGTCTGGCTGTTGTCTTAATAAGTTAGAGTGCTGAGGGATGGCACCTTCCCCTTTTGAGGTTGAGGGGAAATCACACATTCATTTTACCTTGAATATGGTTAAAGGACACATTCTTTGCCATCTTTCAGGTGGGTCACCTTACAGTTTGGAAAACAAGACCTAATTGTTCTTATTACCTTGGCTTGCAAAACAACAAACATGACTGTGCGGGGGAGGGCATAAAAACGACTAATTTGACCCTGTTTTTATTTTACCTTATTTATTTATTATTTAATTTGTATAATGCCCCTCATCTGAAGATCACAGGGCAGTTCACAATATAAAATTACAAAATGAGAACACAGAATACATAATAAACCAAAACCAACCAATAACCCGTCCTCCAACAAATACATTTAAAAGGCCACAGAATGTTAAAGCAGACATCTACACTTACCTGTTGCCCTGTGCTTTCTGGGCACAGGTCCAAACACTCTTTATTTTTGCCCCACTACTTTCCCCAGGAAAGCTGCTCTTCAACACTGAATCGGAACAAACAGCAATTCAGGTTTTCTGCAGATTGCGGTTTGCGCTGATTCAGAAGTAAGGAGTGGGCTTTTGTGGGGCAAAATAAAAAAAAGTACTTAGACAGAAAGTTTAAAGCATGGACTTGTGCCTAAAAATGCAGAGCAAAGGTAAGTGTGGATTTGCCCTTAGTTGTGCCCAAAAGCTCTGTTGTTTTCACTAAACAGAAAAACTCAGACAAACCTAAACAGACAAACCTCTCTGGAAGCTAGCAAATAGCTATCTGCAGTCCTCTTCAGCATGGAGCAGATCTGGGAATGACTATTGTTCAGGGGAAACACAGCTTGTCCAAAAGGGCTGTTAGTATGGGGATCAGACTTAAGGTCTGATGATGCGCTTGGCACCTCAGATAATACTGGGGTAAATAGATGTAAATTGAATAGTAAAGGGTAACATAGAACAGGTAGAAGTATAAATGTTCAGGTGTTAGTAAGCACTTTCCTCGGTAGTGGTGATGTTAGGGCCAGACTTGCACCCTGAAACTAGACCCCCTTCCATTACCTGTAGATGATGGGAACTTGCTGCAGCACCCAGCATGAGCACACCGTTTGTTAACTTCTAGAGGCATTGGGCTGCTGAATGCACAGCACCCTGAAGGACCAAAGTTACAGGTGCACCCACCATCTTCATGCTTCCTGGGGGAAGAATGGCACTGGCAGGTGGCTCACTGTGCAGTACACCCACCAGCCAGACCTCTTCAAGTATTAAAAAGGGACACCCCCTGGCTCCTGCCACCACCTGGTAAGCTAAGGGAGAGCAGAAGAACTAGGACAGCCCCTCAGACCTGGCAGTGCTCCTGTTCACCAGTCAATTCCATGCCTCCCAACCGTGAGCAGCAAATATTACAGGTATCTCACTTGTTAAGACTAATCCGATTGCAAATCACAGTGGTATATAACTAAGCTTTGAAAAGGTGAGAGCACAGGCAATCAGCCTCCTAAGAAACAATTCACTGCACTCTTCTTTTGAAAGTGGAAAGCTGCCCATTAAAAAAAAACACACGAAAAAACCCACCCTTTAAAAACTTCTACTTTATAGAGGCTAGCTACTTGTAAAGATGAAACGTTCTCAAGAAGGCTGCTCAGCTAAATGCCATCACAGCTGCAAGTGTCAATCCAAGGCAATTCCCTAGCCAGCTTGGGAATTACTCTCGTAAATAAAGAGCACAGCTTGAAGCACTGACTTTTTCTGATCAAAATGTGTCCTGGAGAAAACTGAACAGTTTTAGGTCAGGCAAAGGCCTCCGTTTCTGGTGGGTCTTTTATTATTTTCACAGGGAGCACTGTACAGAGAGTGTGAAAAAAGCAACAGTTCCTCACAGTAATAATGATTTGGTCTATAATGTGAGTGGTTTCTTTTTTTTTTCTTCTTCTACTTGGTTACAGAAGGACTTTTTATATATAAAAAAGAAAGAATGTAATTGAAGAAAGCTTACAATTCTTCCGGGCAGTAGTTTTAATAGCCACAACAGCAGCCCAATTTTTCTGATGCACAACTCAAATTAAAAAAAACTGTGATCACTATTTGAACAGCCCTAACATAATATCTGGACTCAGGTGCGCTGTGGGTTAAACCACAGAGCCTAGGACTTGCTGATCAGAAGGTCAGCAGTTCGAATCCCCGCGATGGGGTGAGCTCCCGTTGCTCGGTCCCTGCTCCTGCCAACCTAGCAGTTCGAAAGCACTCAAAGTGCAAGTTGATAAATAGGTACCGCTCCGGCAGGAAGGTAAACGGTGTTTCCGTGCACTGCTCTGGTATGCCAGAAGCGGCTTAGTCATGCTGGCCACATGACCCAGAAGCTGTACGCCGGCTCCCTTAGCCAATAAAGTGAGATGAGCGCCGCAACCCCAGAGTCGGCCACAACTGGACCTAATGGTCAGGGGTCCCTTTACCTTTACCTTTAACATAATATCATTTATGGAAGGGGGTCAGCAGGTTTTTGTTTCATTCTTCTTTCTATTATGTATTTTGTGTTTTTATCTTGTATTTTTATGCTGTGAACTGCCCTGATATCTATGGATGAAGGGCTGTAGACAAATGTTAACAACAACAACAACAACAACAACAACACTATATCCACGTTATTAAATGTTATCTGATTTCTTTGAAAATGAAAACACTGAGTTTTGATAAAATGTCCCACATTGCAAATTTAACTTTAAAAATGAATATACAGTAGATTATGTATGAGCTGTAAGAACTATACATTATCCTAGCTAATTAATTAATGTGCATTTCCGAATTCTGATTTACAGCACTACAAAGTTGTGATGTGCTTGTGACAGGAGACAGAAAATAGAGATGTACGTATTTACAAGTCATGAAACTATTTTTAACTAGCTGCATTCTGATTTGGGGTCTAGACTCCCCTTCTAAAATAATACTTGGAGCCAGACGTTATGATGTAATGCCTTCTCTGCATTCTGAATACCAGTTTTGTTGTCCTTATTTTAAATACAGTGCCTGCCTCATATATTGAATGCATTGGCAAAAGCTGTCTGTTCAGTATAGAAGGGGGTGACATAAAGAATAGCTGGACAGAGAACTTAACATTTATTGACATCGGGTAACTCTGTACTAGTGTGCTAGTTGCAAACATGGTGATTGTGTACAGGAAAATAGCACCAACGTAGCATCACACCAAGTTGGACCATTGGTCCATCTAGCTCAGTATTGTATATACTAGGGGTCAGCATCCTTTTTGAGCCAGTGGGTGCATTTGCCAAGCAGTGAGGCTGTCATGGTCACCATACACACACACACAGCTTATTCAATCCGCTAAAACAGAAAGCTTGTTTCAAGTCCAATTTCAATGGGGTGAGGAGTGTGGGAGAGGCCTTGTGATCACCAATAAAAACCTATGCAAGCAGATGAGTGGCTATAGGCATCATATTAGCAACTGCTGGCCTATATGGACTGGAAGTGGGTGGCTATTCAGAGCTTTAGATAGGATACATTTCCAGGGATGACAGTGCTGACAAGTACAGTGGTACCTCAGGTTAAGTACTTAATTCGTTCCGGAGGTCTGTTCTTAACCTGAAACTATTCTTAACCTGAAGCACCACTTTAGCTAATGGGGCTTCCTGCTGCTGCCGCGCCCCCGGAGCACAATTTCTGTTCTCATCCTGAAGCAAAGTTCTTAACCTGAGGTACTATTTCTGGGTGAGCGGAGTCTGTAACCTGAAGCGTATGTAGCCCGAGGTACCAATGTAAAGGGGGCAGGCAAATAGACCTTTTCCCAGCATACTTTTCTTTGCCACATTCTGAATTCCACTGGCATGAACACAGACGTTACCTATCATGCACAGATTTAAGTTTACTTATATACTTAATTATTTAAATATTTGTAGAAGCAGCTTGAAATAAAAGCATTAGAACAGCCAACAGTTGAAAATGAGCCAAACATTCCAAGTGTAAATTATAAACAGTTTGAAATATGAATGTCTTCCATGCCTGTTTAAAAAGCAGCAAAATATGGTCCATGAATACATACCTAGAGAATGAAGTTCTACGTTTCCATTAAACATGGGGCCAACACAGTGGCGTAGCGTGGGGGGTGCAGGGGGGGCCGGCCGCACCGGGCGCAACATCTGGGGGTTAGGGGTAGGGTTAGGGGGTGCAAATCCACAGGTTAGGGGGCGCAAATTACTTGCCTTGCCCCGGGTGCTGACAACCCACGCTACGCCACTGGGCCAAAACCAAAAAGACCCCATCCTATATAGTACAAGGGTTGTAAACCTGTGTCCCTCCAGATGTTGGACTCCAATGCCCATCAACCCCAGCCATAATAGCCAATGGTCAGGAATGCTGGGAGTTGTAGACCAACAGCATCTGGAAGGCCACAGGTTAATTCTAGTGCCTGCCAACCTAATATATATTGATGGCGGGCGCACAACTCCCTGCACCTATCTTTAGACCCAGACAGGTTTATACAAGTACAAATAGCCCTTCAAACAACTTGGCTACGCACTGTTTAGAGCTTTAAAAGTCATCACCAACACTTTAAACTAGCCCTGAAAACAATCTAGCCTCCAGTGCAGCCAGTATCATATTGGTGTTCTATTCTTTGATTGCCCCCACAAGGGTCCAGAATTGACCGCATTCTGTACCAACTGAAGAATCCAAAACATCTTTTAATGCAGTCCCTTGTGGACCTTATTGCAATAATCTAGTCTGGTTGTAACTAGGCTCCTTTCTCCCAGCCAAAGGATAATTACAGCTAAGGTGGGGCAGAAAGCTGACTGGACAATTAGTCCTCACATACCCAATGCGACTAGTATGCTAGGTTGTGGTTATGGAGTTACTCCCTTTTCTTGTCCAGACTTCTCTGCGTTTTTTTAAGTGCATAACAAGCATAAGTTTCAGATTATTTCCGTCCCATTTGGATATGAACCGAGGAGAAAGCATCACCTGTCACTTTGCTTTTCAAACCCAGATCTAAAGCCACAGAAGCTCTGCTTTATATTATTAGCATATTATGGTAGTAAGCAACCCTAAAAGTTTCCTGCAAGCTACACTACTGTGAGACTCCCACAACTTGCTGTGCTGCCGCTGCTGATGAATTACCTTGTTCGGTTTAAAGGGATGTACCTTGATTTATTTTACAAGGCAGAAGGCTCTCCTTTCATCTCTGCAACTGCTCTATTACTGACCCAGAAATACTTTGATTTTCATCTCTACTTTCCATTCTTTCCTGGGTCAGCTGATTTCATCATCCTTAGAAATCTCATACCAGCTTTCTCACATTTGAAGGGTAGTCACTAAATATGTCAGTGACCTCCTGAAATGCTGACCCTGGGAACTTAATTTCTTTGAAAATAATGCTGCTCTTCTCTCACTGCTTAGAAGCCCACAAATTCATTACGCTGGAAGTGGAGGCAAGAAAGCAGACTCACGGACATGACTTTGGCCTGAATGCGGCTACTTGGTATTTCCGCACCGCCCCCCTTTTTTTGGCTTCCTATTATTGCTTCTCCTCTCCATATTTATTTGCTAATGTATCCCATTAGCTTTAGCAGAGCTTACTCTGCTGACTAAACACATTCAATGTTACGGCACGAACATTAGCCATTAGACAGATGAGCAAGGCGAGTTTTAGAGCATGCTGTAATTCTCAGGAGTTATCATGATTTGATGTTCAACTCCACCTCTGCTTTCTGCTTTCCAAAGAATCCTGCCATGACATGGTTGAAAAAGAATTCTGCATTTCTTTCACCAGCAGTGTTAAATTTAAATCCATAAATTTAAACTGTTTCAAAGAACTGGGTGGGTCCTGATGTACTTCTCCCCCATCTAAATACTGTTGCAAAGTTGACAGAAACTCCCTAAAATGTGGATGTGTTGACAACTACTGGAGAGGAAGCTCTCTCTGTTCAGTGTTTGGCAGAGTTGAGTAATATGATAATATGGCCATATGATGTCTTTGTAGAACAGTATTATGGGGGCATGTACATGCTTGTTGTCTGAAGCATGCCTAAAACAAGAATGTTTCACATAGGTGTTTCAGTGCTCAACAAATCACTAACTTCTGGTACCAGAGGACATTAGGTACCATGCATTTGCTGTATGTAAAAGAATGTCTACCATGTGTATGTTCAGTAGAGTGGCAACCAGGCACAGGTCCATGAACTGCATTTGTCACTTCTTAGGAGAACACTTTGAAAATGTAATGTGTGGAGTGATCCCAAGTCCTTTGTTAGGGGAGAAAAAGTCTAACCAAGAAAACACATCTAAGTCGCTTATCGAGAGACAGCAATGTTTTAGGTTCAATCTTTGTTCACAGCAGCCAAAATGAACACTGACATTAACAGGGCCATTTCAAACCAAGGTTTGCCATCAAGTGTGCTCTCAACAGCCGATCCTGGTTTCCAGTGATACCTGTATGATCATGCGCACTCATCATACTGACATTAGTTTTTGATGTATACTTTAAAAGCACTGTACAAATGGCTGTAGAACACAGACACAGAAATATATATCTTTGTTATTTGAACATTATTTAACCACGTAAGTTTTCTTGAAGCAATGTTCTCTGATTAAACCACTTTGGGTTTTTAGCTTGACACAACTTTATCAATGACACCCCTATACCAGGGCATCCCAGATCCACTAAACTCCACTGGACAAGGCATCATTTTTCTTCTGAGATTCTGATCTAGACGAACAAGGTGTCATGTTCCTATCAACAGTTGCATTTTGGCTGAGCTATAATAATCTTTTAGCATTTACTCACATTTGGCTATTTAGAAAAGAACTCTCTTGCAATTTTGACAATACAAGGTCTTCAACAAGTCTTCAAGGATGTCTGTTACAAAGGGTCACAGCAATGAAAGGCTCAAGCACCCAGTGCCAAAAAGATATCCAAAACTATAGATATGCTTTTGTACTCACCATGAGAGTACTGTCCAAAGAAAATCTTTTGCTAAATTCCTTTTTCACTAGATGCTGCTTTTTGTCCATGGCTGAATATCCTTTATTGTTTATTCTCTTAAAAATGCCAGGTTGTTGCCGCTTTCACTGTGATGGAAAAATAAATACAAATTAATTGCTGTAACCCACCCAAGTACCTTAGGGTGAAAGATGAGTAATAAATTAAAATAAAAACACTGCTTAGTTGATTCAATGAAACATACACTAATTGCATTTAATGAAGTTAGTTTGGAATCCCACCCCCACCCCCCCACATTTGATTGAATTTCTTTGGGTCTTGAAAATGCTATAGAATACATCCAGATCACAACTAAGGTGTGGTTGGATTTATATTTAGATTTTAAGCAAAACTGGCAAATCACCAGCAGGTGAGGGTTTTCAAATTTGCATAGTTGCAATGTGCTTGCTTAGAACTGATTCAAGAGACAGAAGTTGAAGTGGGGTTGGTCTGAAAGGCTGCAATCAGTTGTAGAGCATGTTTTACACACAGGAGGTCCCAGACTCAATCTTTGGCCACTCTAGGTAGAACTAGGAATGTCCCCTGTCAGAAAGCCTGGAATGTTGCAAGTCAGTATTTAGTTCAATAGTGAACTAGATGGACCAATTGTCAAAGTTGGTATAAGGCAGCTCCCTTGGTTCCTGTGACCCTGTTATTTTACCACAGGCATAGGCAAACTCGGCCCTCCAGATGTTTTGAGTCTACAATTCCCGTCATCCCTGACCACTGGTCCTGTTAGCTAGGGATGATGGGAGTTGTAGTCCCAAAACATCTGGAGGGCCGAGTTTGCCTATGCCTGTTTTACCACATGTCAGTAAGGAGCAGCTCTTCATCAGAGAACTTATAAACAGCTCATACATTTGCTAAGCTAACTGCTCTTTGCAACTGAATTCTCACATAAGCCAGCTACTCACATGAGCAGTGCTCCTTCAGAGAATCCTGGATGGCTGTAGCCCAACCTTGGAAGTGAGAGCCCCATTCAGTTGTCCAATGAACATGCAAAGGCGCATGGCATTATGGCAAATGGCAATGAGTTGTAGCCAACAAAGTCATTCCATTTGTGCAAGGATTTGTACCAGGTCCAAATATTAGCTAAATCTAAGAATTTAGGAGGATCTGCCCTCCCTGAAAAACTCATAACAATATTAACAGAATTGGCTGAATAAGAGCCCCAATACATGCAGTCTTTTCAGGCATTCACAAATGGACATAGCATGGAGGTGGAGCTTGTTACCAAAGCATCGTGTCCTCACAGTGAACACATTTCTGAACAACTGAACAGAGTGTCCTGTAACTGAAAATCCTTGGTTGCAATAGCTAGTCTGAAAACTTGCATGTATTCTGGCTCTGATGTTATATGAATACTCCAAGTGCACAACCAGTTAAAAAGCATATATCCTATTATTATTATTATTATTATTATTATTATCCCACCTTTTCTTCGGGGCGCTCAAGATGGCATACATGGTTCTCCCTCTCCTTGTTTAATCCCCACAATAACCTTGTGAGGTAGGTTAGGCTGAAAGGCTGTGACTGGTCTGACGTCACCCAGTGAGTGTCGTGGCCAAGTGGGGATTTGAACCTTGTTCTCCCAGGTCCGAGTCCAACACTCTAACCACTACACCACACACAGTGGAGGAGGAAACTGCTGGGTGCCTGATGCAGTGCGCCCAGGGGCAGGGCGAGATGCCCACAGGGGCGGGGCACACTGCAGGGCCTCTGGAGTCTGCCTGCCTCCTCCCACTCAGCCGGCCTACATCGGGGGGGGGGGCAGCGGGCAGACCATTTGGGCAGCACAGAGCTTGTGCGCACCCAAGCCACCACGTCTCTCCCAGGAGAGGCATGTGGCTCAGGTGTGCTGCAGGCCCCACGGTGAGTGCCGCCCGACATTTTGTCACCCCCCCCTCAGTGGTGACACCTAGGTCAGCCTGCACTCACTGCACCCCCCTTCCTCCACCCCTGACCACACATACCAGTTCAAGTAAATATATGTGTGCAAAGTAAGTCTTATGAGCTTTCCAAGTGTTTGAGATGTGAAAGACAACACTGGAAAGTAGGATGCCCAGAAAGTTTTGGGGCCAAAAGAGGTTTCTCAAGTGGCTTAGGCAGAGGCAGTTAATATGTGCCATAGTTAAATTGATAGTTTTGTAGCATGGCTCTGTCCATTACTAACACAACTAAATGGGAATCCTGTGTGATTATACTTTTTTCTTGTTAGGAAAAAACAGAGCGAGAGAGGGAGAGATATCTTTTCTGGTTGACATAAAAAATAACACTGAGTATAGTAATTATTTCTAAATGGCACTAGAATAGACCATCAAATTAAATATTACAACATTTCAATCACCACATGAAGCTGGATTAAAAAGGGGTAAAAGGTGCTATTTATCAACTCCCCAGCCTATTCAGTTCTTTGGAAACTATCCAGCATAGCACACACTGGTACATATTGTTATACAGCAGCCCTGCTTATGAAGAAAGCACAGCGCTACCTCAGTTTTCGAATCTAATCCATTCTGGAATACTGTTTGTATTCCAAAACGTTTGAAAACTAAGGCGCAAAGGGCGGTATACAAATTTAATTGAGAAAATTGGGAAACACTCAGTGGAAGCCGTTTGACCTCTGAGGCGCGTTAGAAAATGGAAGCATTTACTTCCAGGTTTTCAACGTTCAAAAACCGGAATGTTAGACTTCCAAGGCATTCGAAAACCGAGGTACCACTGTACTTCAGAAAAATGTGTGTGTTTGTGTGATCTTTTTCATTTCTTCAAAAAATAAAAACACCCCAGTCAATGCAACTAATATTCCAGGATATTGCAAGACTCAAGAACCTTTGCAAGACAACATGAAATACAATTCTCAATGCATTATGCTTCTCAATTCAAACCACAGGAGCAGTGTGGTACAGCTCACAATCTATTCACCAAGGTTGCTTTAGTAGAATATATCACTTAATCTATCATTTAATAAATATATTTTAATATCATTTGCTCATCTTTCTCCTCAACAAGCGAGTATCCAAATAATGTTGATTTATGGCATCTGCCTGCTGCTACTGACAGTCCAGAGCAGAGGGACGTTGACCTTCTGTTTTAAAGTCCCATCCCAGGACCACTAGGACCAGGAAGACTACTGGTAGGGCCAAGAAAGGGTGCAAGTGACTGGCAATAGTGGGCAGTTGCAATGGTAGGTGAGAACACCGAGCTGTGGACCAGTGATGTGGATGGTGATGGCTGGCTCCATCAGAGTCTGAATGTTCCTTCTCCCTTCCACTGTTTTGGTGCTGCAGCCCAGTGCTGTGAATACCCTTTTCTACCACAGTGGTTTATTGCATAATAAACTATTTTATGACACAACAAAATATCACAGTGTAATATCATAGTGTACACAGGACCGCGGAGGAACGCTCATTGTAAACCAACATTGCTGATTTATATCCCCCACCTTCCTATCTGTCAGAGTAACATATTTCTATCCCATAACTGTTTCTTATCCTTCCAAATGCTTCAATGCTCCAAAATATTATCACAATATGTAGGCATCCTACCTCTGCAAAGCATGAGAACATCCTGCACTGGGAATAGAATCAGGTCAGTCCAAGAGTTATGTTAACACCCACACCCTTTTGCCCTCCCTTCTCTGGTATGCAGCAAGCTGCGCTTATTTAAATGCTAAAAACAACAAAAATAAGAAGTCAATAATTCTAGTTAAGAATTTTTGGCTGCTTCTGACAGCCAGGTGAAGAGGAAACCAGAAAACTTGCAGGGGCATCTACATTATGTACAGCCTGAAATTAAAAAGAAATAAGTTTCTCTTAGCCAAAACCTTCCCAAAGCAATAGTGCTGTGGTAGAATTGAGGTATAATGACTTATAACAAGTCAGACAAGCAGTCTCTCTAGCTGACAGGTGGCACCTGTTTCTATGTCACAGCCCCCACTATTTCTATCCGGTCCACTCCAAGCGTGAGGGGGAGCTTTAAGCAGAGCAAGTGATGCAGTAGGTTTCTGATAGGATGGGAGCTTTGAAGTGAGGACTTAGATTGTGAAGACCATATTGCACTGTGGTTGGTTTGGAGGTTTACAAGGCAAGATTGCTTCTTTCAAGCAGCCATGGGCTTTTGTTTTCCCCAACAGCTGATTTCACGCATTTTGCTTTTGCAAAAATCCCTATTTACACATGGCCTGGCTTGCCTTTAGAGCACGCATGAGATTTTTGCCAGTGCAAAATAGGCACCTTAAGCACTTTTTAGTGGAAAGGTGGGGCAAAGATGTTTGAACAAACACAGCTGAAATACCGTTTTCAGGGGCAATTGAGCTTGGCAATGGCAGACTGGAGAAATTCAGCCTGTGAGTCAGACATGTTCTCATGTTGATGCCATCATTCAAAAAAGCAGAACAACAAAAGTCAGATTAAAAACTCAAGTGCAAAGAAGCAAATCTAAACAATGCTTAAGCAAGATCTTAAAAAGAAAAGACACAACAACAAAAGGCATACTCCCTCCCCTCAAAGCACATACCACCGGCTCTTTATATGAGTCATCAGTGGCCTGAGGTAACTCCTTCCCTGAGGTGACTTAAGAACTGAGGGAAGGCCCAGACTCATGATAAAACCATTATTGACCTGAAAGGACTCTACATTTTAGATCATTTGCTTCTTTTAGTGTTTTTAAATTATAAGCCACCATGGGTGCATTGGCAAAAAGTCAGTATATAAACGTAATAAATACATAAACAAATGGAGCGAAGGAAGAGCTAGCATGACTTCAAGGAGGAAGACTGATTGAAAAGCACCTGCTTCTTGTCAATGGCAAATTCCCTGATGGAATACACAGTAATACCGAGACAGGAAGGGGGATCATAAAGAGGTAGGCATTCCCCCCCCCAATACTCTGGACCCTAACCTTATCAGGCCTTAAAGTCAATACAAGAACCTTGAATTGAGCGTACTGATGTATTAGTAACCAGTGAGACCATTTTAGAGCAAGTGCAATACGTTCATGGAAACATTGCCTTTAAACAAATGGACCGCTTTTTAAGGCACCAAATAAACCACCTAGACTAGAGAAACAACCTGCCCTCCATACTAAGTCTCCAGACCTCTTCCCAGTTCTCATTTATATCCTGTGTGAGATATCAGTCCTAACCAGATGAACAACTCAACTCTCCTATTGTTCACAGAAGCTGGACAGTAAACTGCCTTGTCCTCAAAAGATGAACCTCCTGAGCCATCCCACCACCTCACCTCAGTGTCAAGAGTCTTCGTAAGAGCGACTCAAATTAGAGGTCTAAGGAGAAATGTTCCTTTAGCTGATCAGGAAACTTGGACAACCAGCAGTTGTTTCCTTCTCTGAGTCCATATCAATTGATTTTCAAATTAATTGGTTATTAATTAATTAGTTAGTTAATATGTGGAACTCTCTGGAATATTATATTAGTTTCAAATCGCTATTAGTCTGTCATATCAAAACACCACCCAGAATCTTACATGAGAATTAGAAGTCTAGTTCTATGATATCTCGTTTAGTATAAAAATAATTTTAATGAATGATAATAAAATGTAGAATTGACTATTACACTATCTAGGAGATAACAGCTACTAGACAAAAATATATCATAAGATCTGCTGCTCACTACCTTAATCAGCAGTTTGAAAGGCCAACAATATTCACTTAAGAGGAAATGTTCTAGACTGATGTGAAAGCTTGGGACATAGTTATCTGCATTGGCAATGAAAATTGATTATGTTTATATCATCTCTCAGTTTCTCTGTAAGAAACATGATTCATCTGATGGCATTTTCTGTTCTTGTTAGAGTATTTCTTGCTAACAAGGCTATGAACATTGAACAGACACAGCAAAACCAAAGGTGGTAACCTTTTCAACATTTCATACTTTGATTGGCTGTCTGTTTTTATCATGAGGTTTTTTTGGGGGGGCATGCTGTAGGGGAAGAGCAAACAGCCTGTAAATTATACCAAAGATGACCGAAAAGGTCAAAGGAGTACATTTGCTATTCATTCACTTGTGTGAAGCAGTTGAGGAATTCAGGTTGCAAAACTAAATGCTCGAACAGAGTTCAGAACAGATATGAGCTGGGAAAGTGAGGATGCATGTAGAGACAATGACAGATTAATTCGGGAATGGGGATTCTACGCAGCATTCTCCTTATGCCACCGATCATCCACATGTCATTGTAGAGCTGTGTTCAGTTCTTCAAAGCAATGGATTGGAACCAGATTTGCCCTTTCAGAGCTTTTTTTTTCAGTTGGAACTCACCGGAACTCAGTTCTGGCACCTCTCAGGTAGGTGCCATCGCCATAATAAGAGAACAAGGGAAGCATTTGTGGAGGGTTTTGGCACCTCTTTTTCTAGAAAAATAGCATGAGTACATGGGCTCCTTTTCTTTGCAGACTTTCAGATTCGGTGTAGGTAGCCCACTGCAGGAAGGGAGATGATGGTCTTCACCAATTCCCCCTTTCCCTTTCAGTTTCCTGTATCGTCTTGCCCATTCCAGAGAATCCCCCTAACCAATGAACAGGTTTTCAGGGGGCAAGGGGTTGAAGAAGAAATGGCGAAAATTGTCTTCCTTCAGAAGGACTATCTTTGACCAGAACTCTGTTGACAACAAATCCAGATCCAACCCTGTGGCTGTAAACCAAAAGCAGTAGCGGCTGAGATTTTAAACTACAGGACCTAATTGTTAATATTGAAATAATTCAATGTGGCCTGTGTATTCATTTTTCCACCTATCACTCCAGCAAATCAAGCTATGTTAAAAGGCTATCAGTTTTGTTTGGCTGCATTGGATCAACAGTAATCATTACACACTTGGGTGTACAAAAAAGAAAGGGTTTTCCCCCCCATGGTTAATCTAGTGAGAGTAGTATAAGAAGTGTGTTGAGTTGTCCAGAGCATTCTCTGCCCATGTTGTAAAAGAAAATTATTTCCCATTATAGACAGAGGTAAAATAAGAACAGTTTGAAAATCAAAGGTACTTAAAGCTCTACAGTAAAGGCAGCTCAGAGGTCCCCTGGAGGTCCCCGCCTACCCCAGTGAGTTGTCCAATCCCACCTGGGGGAAGCGTTGCCAGGGAAACCAGGCCAGGTAGGGGGAGGGATTACCTGCCCACACAATAGAGGGTGGATCTTAATTGGTAATCCTCACTTGGCTCCAGAGCTTCTCCCACCCTACCCACCCTCAGTTAATGTCTTCTTTTGCAGGTTAACTTTTCTTCATAGGTTTTGCAGGTTAACCTGTCTCCACAGGTATGCGGGCGCTGCTACGATAAGGTCGCTGTTAAAGGGTCGGAAAGGAATTTCCCTGCATTGGCAGGTTTCGCCTTTCCCGTAGCAAAACGTCACAACTTTGGCGGTATCAGGCCTTGGGCGGAATCCTTTAGTCCATCTTCCTCTTTGCGGCGGCGATACCAGGGTTCCCCGTTAAAGGGGTTTTTGAAGGGAGGCTTTGGCCGTACGCCGAAAGGTCGTCATTGCTCTCCCCTGCGGCGGCGTAACGGGGGCGGCTATCTCTGCTTGAACATATGTTCTCCAGAGCCGGCCCATCCCCCACACACACACTGGATAACCCTGATGCTCCCTAGGTCCCCGGCTGGGGACTAGGAAGGGAGAACGCCCAATGCCTGAGCCAAGGTCTACCCACATTTGAAATTTAATAAAGTTGTGGCCAATTTAATCCCATAGCACGTTGTCTAGAGTCGTTATTCCACATGACGGGGGGGACCGCTCGGGATCTGGGGACTCCGCCTGTCCACGCAATGTCTGAATCATCCACACATTCATTTTATGTGTAAAAGACAACAAGTCAACCTATGTACAACGGCAGACACACATGCATACAGGTTAACTGCACTTATTTCCAGTAACACAGCTATGAATTCACATCTAATGTCCACCACTTACACCACAAAACATTCTAGAGCACGGGTGTCAAACACAAGGCCTGAGGGCCGAATCCGGCCCGCCAGACCTCGTCATGTGGCCTGTGTAGCCGCCGCTGGCCGCCAGCCTTCACCTTTTATTCTTGCTTTTTTTTTTTTTTTGACACAAGAAAGCCGCCTCTTCAGCGCATGTGCGGCAGCCTACAAGCCAGAGAACGTCTGCCCTCTAGCGGCGTCGGCTATTCTACACAGGAAACCTCCACTTTACATGCATTCAGGAAACCTCCACTTGTTTTTATATTGAGCGCATGCCATCCTGTGATGTGACATATCCAACGGATGCCTGAACCCTTCTCTCCTGTACTGTAAGTACATATGATGTATGTGGGGGGGGAGGGGGGTCTGCTTATTATTCTGCTTAAAAGTCTGAGCGGTAAACTTTGGATATACTGACCACTTCCGTGTCACTTTACAGTGTTATAGGGACCATAAACTGCAATCAAATAACCCAAAAATGTCCAAGAAAATAAAATTTGATGCAGAGGGAAGGCAATTTCAGGAGAGATGGGAAAGTGAATACATGTTCGTGATTAATGGAGACAAGCGGGTATGTCTTATTTGCTATGAGGCAGTGGCAGTGATGTAGGAATACAATTTACGCCGGCACTTTGAGACCAAACATGGAGCCAAATTTGCTAACCTTAGCCACCAGGAAAAGCAACAACCTCCATGCTGTTTTGCGGATTGCTACAGCACAAGACCTAACGCCAGACATTGATGGACTGACCTCAGGAAAACGATGTCAGCCATCTAGTCAGAAAAGTTAAAAAAAGTTAATGGCTTGTGTTTGCCATATGTGTAATAAACAGTGTTTGGCAATATTTGTATGTTTAAAAAAAAATATTACTGTCTGTTACCAAAAATCATTTTTCAATAAATTGTACAATAATTGTACATTTGAATATCTACTTGCCATTATTCTGACTATGTTTCTGCTTTCAGAGCTAGTTATTACTTACATTATTACAAAAAACAGTAATAATTGAATGCAGTGACAATAATTTATGATAATAAAGAGTGGACACATAGTCCTAAAGATACAACCGGCCCTTTGAGGGTGACCAAACTGCTGATGCGGCCCCGGATGAATTTGAGTTTGACACCCCTGTTCTAGAGATTGGCTCCTGAATGGATTCTATCTGGGAAATTGCAGGGGAAGCCGTGTTTTCTAGCTTGGAGCATATTTTAAATGTTGTGCTGAAAGCTGAACCAGGTGGCACAGCAGCACAATAGTATTCAATTCACATATAATACACTTCCATGTATTCCAAGTAGTCTGCACCAATAATGACCACAAGTTCAGAAATATTGAAAGGTATTTGGAAAACAGCCATAACAGTAGCCTTATGAGCACAGTTGAACAAAGTTGGATGTAATGAATTTAAACAATGAAGAAAGGCCTTTGGGAGAAAGGGGGGAAATAACCATTATATATTTTTTTGAAGGATGTAAACCATTGCCAAAAAGCTTTAGAAGATTATTGCAATGATGTGAAATAGAGACTGATTAGGATATGCTCTCTACAATGAAATCTAATATAAAATGTGGTGCCATATTTCCAGGGAAAAGGTAGAAGACTTGTGATATTAAACAGTACAGTGGCTAAAGTACTATAAAATACACTACAGGGAGCAGTGTATCAAAGGCAGCGATGGAATAATAGGTTTTCTTTCCCCTTAATCTCTTCTGGTTTTCTTTTTTCTGCATTGATGTGTCTGGCCCAAATTATACAGATACTAGGTTGAGAGGTTTGCTTTGGAAAAATATAAATAACAGTAATGCCTCATTTCCCCAGAGGCAGTCAGCTGCTAGCTCACAGGGAGGGGTTTGCTTTACTTTTTGCAAAGAGGTACTGGCAATTGCAGATGGATTCTCACCATCTGCTACAGAATGAATAAAAATGTAAATGTAAAAAAAAAAGTTCATGAACTACTACTTACAGTCCATAAGTCTTCTACATTTTGTGTCATCCAACCCATTTCCTTTACCTCGTCTGCATTTCAAGTGAAACAGAAAAGAAATAGGTATATAGGTGAAAAATAGGTATATAGGTGAAGGACATTAACAATAATATTAGAGCTACAGATGGTGAATATTACTGGAGATAGAAAATGGAATAGTAATAGGAATATTCTGATTACAGCAACAGAAGATTATTTAGGGTTGCCATATTTCAAAAAGTAAAAACCAGGACACCCCGAAAGTTGTTGAGCACCACATTTCGGAAATTCCCCCCAGATGTCAAATCCGCCTTTGAAATCTCAGTAATGTCCAAAGAACATCTGGATGTATGGCAGCCCTATATTATTAAAATCTACAGAACAACAGCTGATAGAAAGCTATTTTAAAATCAAGAATTCTAAAACTTAATCAGGCTATAATATGTTTCAGCTTAGTAAAAGGTGCTAGTCTCTTTTTAGGTAGAATCATGTTAATTCTTATGGAAGTCAGTGCTCCATAAAGGCAAAAGCACATAGATCCATAATACCTGTGCTCCCATAGGAATCCTCCCTCGATAGCACATCTATGAATACCAACTCTCAATCTGCATTGTGGGCAACACTCACTTCTGCTTTCTTCTCCTCTGTAAGAGCACATGCAATTGGTTTATTAAGGATTTGAATCAACATTATTCTAGAAATGCCAGAAACAGCTTTCTTGTTTTCTAAATATTTGATGACATTCTAACAGAATGGCAATATTCAGAAGTTTGTCCATGGTTTGTAAAGTTGTGGGTAAGTGCTGTGATTGTGTGTTCTTCCTTGGCTCAACCCTTCTGCCATCACAAACTGGATTCAGTACAGAAATCCTGGCTTATATTGAGCCACAATCCCACCTTTTGGCTTATCAGTTAACAAACAAGCAGGATTATTTTCTGAATCTGTTTTATAACCTTGGTTTGTTAACCTGTATTAAGCCAAATATTAGTTTGGACAGAACAGAGAGCTGTGATTTAATGAACCATAAACTATGATTTATGAAGCCATGGATCAATGTGCTGAATGTTCTGTTTTATTAAACAGAAACTCAACACATGATAATTATTAACGAATCTTGCATGCAGAGAAGTTGTGCATCACTTGCTACATTCTGTTGTTTTATTGTTCCCCCCGCTAGCTCTATGGTACAAAGGCTCTTTCTCAGATCCCTTTGAGTATTAGACACTGCAACAGGAATAAACATATTAAGCTATGTGCTGCATGAGACTTTCCTTCACTATCAATTATTAACACTTGCTAAAATCATAAAGCAATGCAACTAATATTTTAATAAGTCATAATTTATACATGATTCCACGTTCCTGAAAACATATAGAGCACTCAAGTAGTGCTTCAGCAGTGTGGTAATGCAGGAAATTGGATACCTCATACTTCTGGTAATTGGAATTTTAGCCTTTAACCCCAAGAATGGCATTTCAGATTCAGTCCAGGTTGGCAGTGGGTGAAAGTCATTACTATGAGATGGCTGCTCAGTGACCTATATGAAATACTAAAAGTTGGTGGTGAACAGGTGTCTGCATAATTAAAATGCTGTGCATATCACTGTTGTTAAGCCAGGATTTCATTCTTAACTCCTGTTCTTCTACCTGGGATTTTGATGTCATTTTGAAGCGTCAAGATCTGGGGTTTTAAAAGGCTGATTTCTGAAACCACCTACACAAGACTTTATGTTTTATAAACTGAAAGTTATACTTAACTCTGTTGATATATAAAGTGTGTACAGAACACTTACATACAGTCAGGAAGTTTTACAAAATAAATACAGTGATAAATGGAACAATGGAAGTGTGTGAGTTTATCAGTACAGTGGTACCTCGGGTTACAGATGCTTCAGGTTACAGACTCCGCTAAGCCAGAAATAGCCCCTCAGGTTAAGAACTTTGCTTCAGGATGAGAACAGAAATCGTGCGGTGGCTGAGGGAGGCCCCATTAGCTAAAGTGGTACCTCATGTTAAGAACAGTTTCAGGTTAAGAATGGACCTCCGGAACAAATTAAGTTCTTAACTCGAGGTACCACTGTATTGCTGTTATGGCAAAAGCATTTCACTGGCAAACCTAATCTAGCATTATCTGTGGGATCCTGTAGAATTACAAACTTCTAGAATTCATGGTTAAAGAGAAAGGATTAAATACAAATAAAAAATGTAAATTAAAAAAATATAACCATTTTTTCATTCCTCAATAGTGAATTGGAGGAACCAAGTGGACTTGCAGAGACCCCACTGAATCAGGCAGTGTACAAAGTGTCTCAGAGTGAAGTGGGTTGTTTTCCAAAGCACTGAACTGGGGTCTGAGCTAAATCTTGTTGTTGGTGAACACTTCTACTGTATACAGTGGTATCTTGGTTTAAGAACAGCTCTGTTTACGAACTATTCAGTATATGAACTCCCCAAAACCGGAAGTAGTGTCCCGGTTTGTGAACTTTACCTCGGTCTACGAACAGGTGAGAGACGGGAAAACAAATTATGCAGAAACCCATTTCAGCAAAGTATAAGGACAATTATAACATCTGTTAATCCTTTGTGCCAGTTATAATTAGGTACTGTGGAGGAGGAACCCTTTGGCTTACTCCTTTAACATCTGTACAAAGGACAAGCAACTGAGAGGGTAATGAATGACCCTTTACGTTCAATCAGAAAAATGTGAACATAGCACACACATTCAGAAAAGCCAGGTTTTAGGTAAGAAAGAAATCAATAGTGGATTTTTGGGTTGAATTGTTTACTGTAAAGATGGTTTGCTGATCTAAAATGTCCACTTTCTCATTTTATCTGAACACATCATTTTCTAATCTGTCTACCTAGCTATCCTTTTATCTTATGGATGATGGATGACTGAAACTGTTACTTATGTCTGAAAAATTCCTCAGCCTACTTTTAAGAGCTGAGATTAAACAAAAAAGCATCAGTCTACTATTTCACTGCCATTAAAATAAAAAAGTTGAGCGGACAATAGTGCTTAATAGTCTAATTTGATATAAAATATCAAAATTAACAAAAAAAAAACCTTCAAAAATATTGTCCTTTAAAGTCCTCATAAAAACTGCAGCTCACTAAAAGGGTCCATTCTGATATTATTCAGTTTAACATGGCCCTCTACTGGCAAAACTCACCCCCAAATCTTACCAGTATCAGACATTGCTCATTTATGTAAGAAGTATAATTTTAATTAAGGATATGTACTACAGCTAAGTTATTTCACTGTGTATACATTAGAAGACCCATTCTAGAACTTTAACAAGAGGGAAACACATGGGGGTAAATAGTGTAAAAGTTTAATAATTACTTCCATTTCATTTTGCAAATGCACCTTTGAAGTCATTTCAGGAGTGGGTGGGTGTGTTGAAGGTTATACTATTCTATGAAGCAACTCATGAATGGCTAAACTACAATTCCTTACTACTAACACACCGCATAATTTAAATAACACCACTGCCTTCAGAGCTGCTTTATACTTTCCGCAGCAATCATGTTTGCTACAACTACACCAGTGCTACACAGCTGTTTCCTGCGGGAAGCAAGTCACATGTAGAGGGAAATGTGTGCCCCAAAGTCTTTTGAACACTTGGAAATATAGGTGAGCTCCAGCTCCACCATATGCATTCCCTGAATGCATAGAAATGTGTTCATTTCTATAGTTTATTGAGCTACGATCATTACATCCAAACAATACAAATGTGTTTGCTATGGGGAATAATGGTTAAAACACCAGTACAGAAGAAACAATAATGCCAATGGGCAAACAATTGTGACAAATGAACTTGTGTCTATTTATAGCAGGAAACTACTCAAACAGCCAGTGCAAGGCTGACAGCAGACGCATCATATGTGGCTAGAAGGAAAGGCATGACATGGAGATGTTCCATGTGCACCTGCACATTGAGCAACGTTAAAGGAGGAGTCAGTATATATAAGCCAGAGTGGCCAAACTTGTGGCCTGGTTAGCACTTTCCCAGCTTTCAGAAACAGGTGGTAGGGCTCTAGGACCCTACCTCATGCCTCCTTCACAAAACCCAACACCTTGCTTTTCTGGCTTGGGAAGGCAGTGCAAGGGCTGGGGTGGTGTCAAATTTTGGCCTCCACAGCCTGCCTAACAAGGCATGGGTTCTGTGTTGAATAACACTTGCAGCCCACTTCGTAAGAAAAGTTGAGCCATGCTAATATAAGCCCTTGTGCTGCCTCCTTCAGCCCCTTTTGCTGCACAGCACTGATCTGATTCACTATACTGCCTACTCTATGCTGTATGCATTTGGGAAGGTTGAGACTAGCCGTTCCGGAGCCCCGTTTGCATCCTGAATGCAACATAAGCCGTGATGGCGCGTCTGCACGTGCATGGGTTGCGTTTTGCTGCTTCCGCACATGCGCATGTGGTCATTTTGAGCGTCTGCGCATGCGCGAGTGGTGAAACCAGGAAGTAATGTGCTCCGTTACTCCCGGGTTGTCGCGGAGTGCAACTCGAACGCGCTCAACCCAAAGCACATTCAACCCGAGGTATGACTGTATTGTTAAATAGAGTAATCTGGTCCCAGTTGGCAGAAAGGTGCAAGGATAGAATTGTGGTGAGGTGAATAGGTGAGTACCTGGTGGTCCCTTTCTGGGTGCTGGACATTTCTAGATGCAAGCCACTCTGGGCCATGAGACCTGTGTGTTGGATATGGAGTGCCTATTAAGCCAGTGTTTCCCAACCTTGGGCCTCCAGCTGTTTTGGGACTACAACTCCCATCATCCCTAGCTAGCAAGACCAGTGGTCAGGGATGATGGGAATTGTAGTTCAAAAACAGCTGGAGGCCCAAGGTTGGGAAACACTGTATTAAGCAGCCTGATTTCACCCACTCAGAGTTCTGTGAGCCCAGGGTAGGGGTAAGAAAGCCTTCCTACACACCTTAAAGGCAGAGGGGCAGGACAGCTCACGCAAGGCAACATGCAACTGATTTTCTCCAACACCCTTATTTCCCTCTGCTGAAATCTGTAACAATAAATGTAGCCCTCATTCAATTCATATTTTCATGTTTCACCTCTTTATTACACACTCTAGCTTAAAAGGCTTTCATGGGCATCCCAGTCAGACCTCACACATGATACTGTCAGTTCTCCAAAAGGCATGATTTACTATTAATTTCCTAGAAAAACACAATTCGCTGTTCAAAGTTTTTCTGCATTTCTCCTATGGCAGCCAATCCTCACACTGCCACATCTACAATTTATGGGTTTGTTTTTGTTTTAAAAGGTAGCAAATATTATTTGCCCATGTTCCTTTATGTAGTTATTAACTCTCCTTATTTTGTCTGTGCAAAAAAGAAAAGAAAAGAAAAGGGAAGCACAGACACTGCTGAATTTAACAATTTAGATAAGGCTAAACCCTTGTAATCAATTAGCACTGTCAAAGAAAACAATTTGTGACGCTGATTTCCAGCTGCAAAGATCTATTGTGTGTGCACACCATCCCAGTCTCATCTGGTTCTGTGAAAACAAACAGGAGACTTTAGTAGAAAGCCCATCAAAACGTGGGGTTCAACAGAAACATTTGTTCTCCAAATGTTTCCTTGCAAATGCCCATCTTTCAGCACATAATGTTTACCCACTGTTTTATTATCAAGCTGCTTTGCCATAGAATTCACATCTTTCACAGCTCACAGGCAATTTCCGCAACAATGTACGGCACCTTCTGCCACAGCATACACCATATTGGAGCAGAACACCTTAGCATCAGTCCAAATAAATAATCTCTCATATATATTCTCTCATGTATAAATATATATAAAATCACAAGCCTTCTCACTTCTCAATGCACATTGATTAATTTTATGTCACTAGCAGAAAATAATTGGGGCTTCTGAAGACTACATGAAACACATCATTAAACAAGGCATGAGCCATTGTTAAACAAAGCTATGGGTAATTTTCTCTTTTTATTTTGCATAGTATTTCACTGCATGGACTGAAATATGCTGCTTCATGCTTGAAACCATGTTAACATTGGCTTTCATTGTATGATTTTGCATTTCTAGTCTACATAGGATGAGCAATCCAAGCCCCTTAATCCGCCGTGCTGGAAGAGGCTGAAGTGAGACTGGCATACTTGCACCCAGGTCCTCCTGGCTGTACTAGGCTCAGTTGGCAGGTAGGCTCCACTGTCACAGAGGTCTCCACTCTGCTCACCAGTGCCAGTGGTATCCCCACCAATGGTATCCAGGGTAAGCCCCTGAAACAGGGTGTTTTGAGGAAAGAGACAGAGCTAAGTTGGCCAAAGGTTTGTTGGATCTTAAGCTAGCTGACCTACCAGCAGGTTGTAGCAAGGAGCCCAGTCTAGACCTCTTTGCTGAGTCAGCCTGGAGCTGGTGCAGCAAACCTTTCCTGTCTACCTCCAGATGTTACATTAAAACCACAGCTGGGTTAAACTGGGAACTTCTCCTTGACAGCATCAATGGGCAGTAAAGTCTGGGTGGAGTCATAATGGGCAGCTGGAAAACAATGATGACTTTCACTAAGCATCACAGATGAGTTGGCTGGGCCTAGGTTAAGGAAACTTCAGCTTTACTGAGGCTTGAGGGTACACCACACCCATACCTGTACACCACCTAACTCTCCTTAAATATAGCCTCCAAACGCAGTATTCTTTAGGGATAAAAGATGGGTAATGGAATGGAAAATATGTGAACAAATTGTTCCAAATGGATGTTACTATTTTGAAAATAGAATAGAGAAGCTGAAGGCATTCTCAAACATAATAATTTGATATTTATTTAATTTTTTATTTCTAAGGGAGGGTTGTGGAGAAAGTATTTGAAGACCATGAGGCATGCATGGAAATCCAGACCACCTCTTCTTATATCTGTCAGCAACTGCTATTGCATCACAGTTGCTATGAGAGTGAACAGCATGAGAAGGAACCAGAAGGTAATGTAGGTTTATTGACTATAGAAGTTTCATGACAGCCAGACTCTAATGGTGGCTTTACAGATGAACAGTACAAACCTGTGCATGTTTATTTAGAATGTGTTCAGTGAGACTTCATTCCACGTAAGTGTGCATAGGACTGGATCCTAAGAACATAATTATTTGATTTATTGAGAAGGGACGCAGGTGGCGCTGTGGGTTAAAGCCTCAGCGCCTAGGACTTGCCGATCGAAAGGTCGGCGGTTCGAATCCCTGCGGCGGGGTGCGCTCCCGCTGCTCGGTCCCAGCGCCTGCCAACCTAGCAGTTCGAAAGCACCTCCGGGTGCAAGTAGATAAATAGGGACCGCTTACCAGCGGGAAGGTAAACGGCGTTTCCGTGTGCGGCTCTGGCTCGCCAGAGCAGCGATGTCACGCTGGCCACGTGACCCGGAAGTGTCTCCGGACAGCGCTGGCCCCTGGCCTCTTAAGTGAGATGGGCGCACAACCCCAGAGTCTGTCAAGACTGGCCCGTACGGGCAGGGGTACCTTTACCTTTACCTTTAAGCCTTACTGAATGCATTGGGAATTACCATATTTTTCGCCCTATAAGACGCGCCAGACCACAAGACGCACCTAATTTTTGGAGGAGGAAAACAAGAAAAAAAATAATTCTGAATCCCAGAAGCCAGAACAGCAAGAGGGATCGCTGCACAGCGAAAGCAGCGATCCCTCTTGCTGTTCTGGCTTCTGGGATAGCTGCGCAGCCTGCATTCGCTCCATAAGACGCACACACATTTCCCCTTACTTTTTAGGAGGGAAAAAGTGAGTTATAGAGCAAAAAATACAGTAATTGCATGCCAGACTGCATAGGATTCTCCTGTAAGACTTGTCCTGTAGGAGAGCAAGGAATGGCAGATTCACACTGTCCCTTTTATTACATGATAAATAGTTTATGCACCTTTGTTTGTATATTCGTTGATGAATGTAGGCCAAGCATTCTTAAATTCTAAGCAAGGATGGGGAACCTGTGGCCCTCCAGATGTTTTTGGAGCTGGCTGGGGCTCATGAGAGTTGGAGTCCAGCAACATATGGGAGGGCCACAGGTTGCTCTTCTCTGAAATAGAGTTACAAACCCATGTTTCCTTCTGCTGCCAGACACTACTGTGATTAATGATTCCATGGTTGTGCTCCATCCCATTCTGTTCTCAGTAAAAACCAGCCAATTCCAAAACTGTCACTCTTAGCATAAAGGACTTCTACTAAAACAGCTTCAAGCTGTTAAACATTTTGCAGCGTCTGAACTTTCAAATTTCTAACTTTTCAAAACCTGTACTATGGATCAAGATAGATCCAGTTAGTCTGTTATGTCAAAGCCGGCAATACAATTTTGAAATGCTAATTCTAACATAATCTGAGCATTAACACAGAAACTACAATTGGTGGGTGGGAATTTTCAAGTTCTTCATTTAGCTGATGACAAAATATCTACAATGATATTAGACTTAAAACTGTAAGTGGATGGAACTTGAAAAAGGGGCAGCTTAATATCATCATAAAAATGCAAACAAAAAAGTTAGAATTGAATTCTCGCTCATCTCCAAACATTCCCATTTTATGAGCAAATGCATAAAGCATATTGAAAAGCCTTGCTGTAATCCCTCCTAACAGCAGCACACTTGCTCCTATTATAATTAAAAGCAAACCTTGGTAGTGAAGCTGAAACATAATAAATACAGCAACATTTAAAGAAAGAAAGCTGTGCTAATCTGATAGAATTCTAGAACAGGGAAATAACAGCAGTAAGAACAGCCAACCTTACTTGTTGTTGTTCAGTTAAAACATGCTCCCGTACTAGAGAAATCCAGACCATACGAAAGTTTTCAGCAGTCTAGAAATTGCTCGAGTGGATGCTGTGTTTATTTACCAAGCCTTAAAAATCTGTGGTGAGGAGCAGTACTGAGTTAGCTCTCAAGTTCATCAAGAGCACCGCTGAAAGTCCTACTGTAACTGCAGGCATGAAGTTTGCTGCCAGTTAGCTTTGCTGCTGCTCTGTGCTTGTAAATACAAGCTCCGTGGACAAAGTCCCAAATGACATCACAAGCAGCTGCTTATTGTTGAGTCTTTATTAACTGGCTGTCAAAAAAAGAAAAGAGGAACTGAGAGGGGTGGGGAGGCACCACTGTCTACCCCGAAGCACAATCTGAGAGCTTAGTCGGTATTTCACTTATACATATGTAAATACTTGTGATTATCTAAACTATGCTTTCCTTAGGATCATGAAGCCAAGTTTCCATAAGAATCATATCCTTTGCCAGTCTGAAAAATGAAAGGAATAAAAAGGACATGAGGTCTAGTGAGAAAAACATATATTAAATGCTGCATTTACCATACTTTTTAAAAGCTGCATACTTCTAGTATGACTTTTTATATATAAATGTTATATAGATGCACACACAAAACCAGCACAGATGCTAGGAATGGTTTGAAGTTTAATAGAGTCTGCTAAGTCTTAGAGTGTAAGAAAAACTTTGCAAAAATTTTAATAGGTCCATCAAACATGCTTAAGTGTTTTGTAGGACTAATATCTTATATCTAACTTGATAAATAAATAAATAACCACCAGTAAAATAAGTTCATGCCTATTTTTTTAAAGGTGATTATATAAAGTCTCTTTCTGTGTCTCTCTCAGATTTAAATCTCAAAAATTTGAGACTGTAGTCCTAATAATATTTATACGCCCATGTAAGTCTTAATGAAATCAGCGAGGCTTTCTTCTGAATAAAAAGGTTGAGGATCAGGCTGTAACTGACAAAGAGAGTCATTCAGCTTGTGGTGGGTGAGCTGGTAAGACAAGAAATTACTGACCTTTCACTTCTGAGATTGGGACCTGAGACTAGTCTTTATGTGTGAAACGAGAATAACAGCTTCTAGTCTTCAAGGAAACTGCTTTGCTCGGAGGAGGGAAATTAGCATCTCCCTAAGTGTGTGTTCCACTTCCTTGTCCCCATGAGTGTCACCTCAAAGAAAGGCCTTGAGCTGAAGTTACAAAACATCTGCACTTATTTCCCAAAAGCTAAACTTTTCAAGTGATGATCTGCATCACTGAAAGGGCAAGGTGGAGGAAGTGCTACTGTGTATACTAATAGCTATTCTCTATTGATGACACAAACATGGGAGGACTCCAGCATTGAGAAATACCAACCATGTATTTCTTTTTATTAAAAAAATGCAGTTATCAGACTCAACAGAATTAAGGAGGACTTAAACTCTGAAATGTTTCAGACATCAGCTTTTCTCTAGTTTACAGATCCTCCTTTGTTAGGAGCACTTAGCCTCCGTTCAAACCGTGCTGGCCATGCAGAGGGGGTTGGATTAGATGACCCTCAGGGTCCCCTCCAAACTCTACAATTAGATGATTCTATAAAATCAGACCTGCAAGAGAAGGAATGAAAGGAATGCTTCAGCTTGTCACTCCTTCATGGTCCAACACAACTCAGGTTGTTGCAGCAGCCCTGTTACCTCTGGACTTTTATGATCTATGGACATATACATGTCACTGGGTCTGCCTCAGTTTCTGATCACATTAAAATTTTTCATCCTCCAAAAGTCATAAAAAATGGTACTAGCCCATCACACTGTGTCCCAGTGATAGTATTGTCCTACACATGCCTACCTAGATTTACGTCCATCCTACATATTTAAATAAACAAGGTTGCCACCCTAAATAAGACCTACTGAACCGCTTCTGAACAGATATGGCTAGGATTGCATTGTTAGCAGTGTGCTCCTTATTTTCTAGAATCATCACTGTTTCTCTGCAATTGTGCTAGTATTGTATATCTGTCCTTGTATGCCTCAAACTTAAGTTCCCTTGGTGTGTGACTGAGCAGTCCAGCCTTGGTTCTTAATGATGTCCATTCAACACTTTCTAAAAGAAATGTGCCATAAAAGTGGTAAGTTATCTTATAGGTATAAATAGATTTCCAGTTATACCACTACCGGTACTTTAGCTTCCAATCCAGTAGTCAGAGCCAAGTGCTTCACTGAACTGAAAGATTATTGCTCTATAGACTCCTTTGCTTGGAAAGGAAGAATTTTGGTTGTTCTAATAACAATGTCTGACCTATAACAGAACTTCATTTCTATTGATGTAATGCTTTGCTATCAAAGCTGTGTCCAAAGAGAATATCAATGGGTTTTATCCAACATTAATCATAATCAAAGACCCACACAGAGCATATTATAGTAATCCAACCTTGAGGTCACTAATACATGAGTCACAGTGGCCATGCTATGGTTCGCCAAATGTACTGTATCTGGAAGGTAGCCCACTGAATACAGTAGTCCCTACTAATTCATATGACTGCATTAGCATGTCACCTTTTTGCAAGGTGGGTATCATGGGGCCTGTGAAGAACATTAATGTCTTTGTGTGATTTCACAAACTCGTCACACTTTCTCCGAAATCAAAATCTGGAAAAACAGCCATGTTGCTAAGATTGAGTTATCACCATGTTTGGGAGCAGTTGCAATCCTAATGCCATGGAATGCAGTGTTTAAATTTAATTTGACTGCAGTATAACTGATCCAAATGCAGTTTTTCCAATTCTGAATTAGAAATAATACATTAAGTATTTGGGGAGAAGGGGATGAAGCATCACAAAGAAATTAACCCCTTTGCTGTAGTAAAAAAAGCCACATTGACAAGGAAGTGGTCCATGTTATGGAAATACTTTCACATATGTTTAGAACCAACTAGAACCCCAAATACATAAAGGGGTTATGTTTGACTTTCTGCTGCAATTTGAAATTTGACTTTCTGCTGCAATTTTTTTTAGTGAGTCTGAAGTCAGTTACCGGTAGGTTCATGATGCATCTCATTAGATAAAATGCAAAAGCCTAGTAAATACAGAATATATACATATATATATATTAAAATATATTTGCTTTCGTACGTTAAGAAAAGTGCTTATTCCTCCAAAACAAAAGATGCCAGATGCATATTTTCACATAATACTTACACTCATGAAACCATAAAGAACACATTTAAAACACACAACTGCATATTTGTTCCTATATTTTCAGTATTGCTCCAATTCACGAATGTATGACGAATGAATATGCCACATTCAGCCCGAAACAAATCACTAACTTTCTGCTCCTACAGGGATATATTTCTTGTGGAATCATATGTTCAAAAATACTGCATGTCTCAGATGGTCTTTCTCTCATCTTTCAAGAGTGGGTCTGTTCTTGTATAACTTTTACTAGAATCATCTGGGAATCATTTGTATTAGAAGTAATAAGAAATTCCATCTTCCAGGACTGCAGCAAAGACATAGACATATTTTACCTTCAGGTAAGGTTGAATTGAATTTTGAAGCCTGGCTCATGTATTTTTGCCCTATGTTAAAATGTGTGTTGACTAATTTACAATACCAATCTCTACCTCACAGATATTTAGAAAAATTAAGCACTATTTAAAGCTGTTTGTGTGAATCATCTCTTAGGTTTATGTAATGGCACATTCTGGCACCAAATTTTAGTGAATTGCTTTAAGTGATCAAACATAATTTAGGAATATTTAAAGCATGTTGCACATTAGCATTGGTAAATATTTTACAGCAGTGAATTTAACAAGGTTAGTTACTTGAGAGATTGTTCAACATAACTCAGTAACACAGGCAGTGGCGGAGGAACCCTCTCCGGCACCTGAGATGGCCCAGCCCGTACGGACTGCGCATGTGCAGCATCGCACGTGTGCGCACTCTGTACAGAATGCTGCACATGCACAGTCTGTACAGGATGCCACTTGCGTGCAGCGGGTCGTACAGACGCCGCGCGAGAGCAACACCCATACGGACTGCAGGTGCCCTCGGCCACTCTACAGCTGGGGGGAGGCAGGGGCCATCTTGTCACCCTGCCCGGGGCAGCCCGCCCCCTCCGCCCCCCCTTCCTATGCCACTAAACCCAGGGCTACAGCCAGAGTTTGCCTTCTCTGGATAGAAAGACTTCTTTTAATCAGATGAGAATGTTGATCCAGCAGAGGGAGCCTGCTGATTGACAGCAGAAGGAGAGCAACTTTTACTGATTCCCCAACCCTCCAGAACAATGGTAGTGATACCGCTGGGGTGCTGGACAGGAAGGAGCGTCCTCAGGCATGTTCATCCTTGGGTGAACCTCTGGTACCTTGGATTAAGAACTTAATTCGTTTGGGAGGTCCGTTCTTAACCTGAAACTGTTCTTAACCTGAGGTACCACTTTAGCTAATGGGGTCTCCCGCTGTCGTGCAATTTCTGTTCTCATCCTGAAGCAAAGTTCTTAACCCGAGGTATTATTCTGGGTTAGCGGAGTCTGTAACCTGAAGTGTCTGTAACCCGAGGTAGCAGTGTACTGTTACAATGACCACCTAGGCTGGCCCACACACTTAGGAGAGTCATGCTCTGGAGTAAAGGTTTGAGGCTGGTCACCCTGGCAAAACTGCCACTTTCTAAGGCCCTAAACCCTCTAGACCTGAGGATTCATGCAATACTGGCTTGTGTTGTGAACATAAGTATAAGCAGAAAGGAAGCAAGAAATTGCCAAGGGTTAACAACAAAACTGAGAAAAGAAAGGGCTGGTGTGGGATAGATAAGACAAAGATATATCCAGGCTGTCCCAGAGTTTAAGCATTTAGTCCACAAATCAAAATAAAAGCACAAATGCTTAGGCTTCCAGCTATGCATATGAATAAGTAAACATTTACTTCTCTGGGGTGCTTCTACCAACCATACCTTCCTCCATATCCACAACAAGTGGTGGCAAAACCAAATTAAGTCTAAACATGGCAGATAGTAGGAACAGACATTCCTATTGTCTCATATAACCTTGAGAAGTCTGGTAAATATTATTTTCAGTACTACTAATAGACCAAACAGGACAAATCAGTAATGCATGTGAAAAGGAAGTTAATGTTGTCATCTTTCTAGAAACCCAGTAGCCTATAGATGATTAGGTTTCAAACTTTTTAAGGGTATAGGGCTTTCAATAAACTAGAAATTCCTATTGCTAAATTGCCTCCCCTACCCCTCCACCTTCTCAAGGAAATCAAAAAGCAGTACCTATATTTGCAAATGGAAGAGACAAAATTGATGGTGGGCACAGCTTTCTAAACCCAGGAGAAACTTTTGCTAGAAATGATGGTCTGAGTATATTAAGAAACATTTCCTGTCAAATATTATGGGATTTTTAGTTGCTGGGGGAGTGTCTGCTTCCCAATTCAGTTCAGGAGGAAGACAAAACTACAACCCCCATGATTCTCACCAGGAAATGATATCCCCGAGTCTTTTCTGGCTAAACTGGTGTGTTGTGTGTGTGTCTGTCTGTGTGTACATTCTGGGACATGTCACTGTTGCTGTAATAATATTGCATTAGTGGTGGATTTATGTTGGACTGCCCACACATCATTCCATTTCATCCAGAGGAGTGCTGTTTAGTTGTTGCCTGTGTTACAGAGGCCCAACTGACCTTAACCAGAATTTGAGCATTTACATAGTATTGCCAGACCCATGTAGTGGAACACTCTTCCAGCAGAGATTCACCAGACATGCTTGCTTTTGACTTTCAGGTATCACTTGAATACTTTTTTTGTTTGTTCCAAGAGGCCTTTGCAGCTTTTAAAATTTCGATTGGCTAGTCACCTTAATTATCTGTATTCCTAATTTTTTAAAAAGATTGTGTTTTATGTTTTAACAGCGTATACCACCTTAGTATCTCATGATGTGGCAGTGCAGAAATCCTTCTATAAATAAATCCTGGCTCTTCCCATTGGATGAAGAACTCTAGTTCTGCCAAAGGCTTCAATTTTTAGATAAGATTGGTGCATAAGGCAAGTTACAGGCTTCAAAAATCAGCAGGTACATGAGAGCTGAAATGCAGATCTAAGCATGAACTAAAACCTTCATCCAACCTGAACATGCCACCTGCTGCTTGCTTTGAAGAGCAGAGCCACCACAGCTATATGCATGGCAAGCAGCTACAGTCTCAACACTGGGCAAACAAACAGGCACTCCTTTGAGTAAATTGGGTCCATGATGCTTGTTAGTCCCAGCACTGGTGTCTCCATTGAGACAGAAATGGAATTAGGACCAGCTCAGCATCAGAGTTGTTCTCAGTTGGGGAGGCTCCTCACTGACAGAGGAATGTGTCAAAGGCAACTCCAGATCCTGTTTGCACACGAGATCCAAGCCACCAACTGTATTACTTATGACACATGCACACAAAAAAAGTGTTCTTTTCCCAAAAGAAATTATCTCAGTATCTTTGTCCATCACAAATAAACTTTACAGCGCTTCTGCTATCGAAAGAGACAACAATCAGAACAGCTTATAGAAAATGAGGAATTTATTTTATTCTGACAGTTTTATCTCTGGTACCCTTCTGCATATACAGAACAGATGAGGTGATATGCAGCAGGCTGTGAGAGATCTGGCAACGTGCATCACATCAGTAAACAATAAGGAAAGGGGCAGGATTTTCCCTAGATTTAACCAAGGAAATAGAGATGGTGACATTTTCTACCTCTGCCCTTTTCCTTTTGGAAGAAGAGTTCTCTTATTATCCAAGTCTCAGGATTCCTTTGACTTTTTTTTTTAGGTTTAAAAGCAAAATCCTAATCAGTCACCCCTATTTATGACAGAACTCTATTTCTTCTCTACTTTACTGTCGGCAATTTTATCCTAAGACCCATTGGTCTTAATAAGCACTTTAGAGGTGTCCAGTGAAGCCTGCTACATTTCGCACAAATTACCAAACCATATTCAGGGTATCAAAGCCTATAGTAGGTCCAACAAAAATGGGAACACCTCAAAACATAACTGGAAACAAACAAACAAAAAAGTGGCAGAGAGAAAAAGTCTTGTTGATCCAATGTGTTTCAGACCATTCTGGTTCTTCAGGGAAATTCAGGGACCAATGGGGTCTAAAATGTGTTGGAACAACCAGGGACATAGTGTTTGGGGGAGTAGGGTAGCGTAGCCCCAGGAGCACAATTTTTAGGGTGCATGAGCCAAGAGTCTCCATAAAAGGATCCCCATCCTGCCCTGTCTGCTCCTGGTGGTCTTTGAGCCCCAGAGCCCAGCCTGGTCTCGCCGTCGTATCCCCAGCCTCCTTGTTGAATGGCCACCTGGTCAGCATGGGGGGGGGAGGCGGGATCTGCCTGCCAAGGCATGCATCGGCCAGATGGGCTCCTCCCTGCACAAGCAGGCAGATGTGCAGCGCAGCCATGCTTGGCCAGGGGTGAGCTGGCACACAGGTTCCATGAACCCTCCATGTCCAATGCATGCACACCCAGTTCTAGAAATTATGCTGGAATTTAGACCTGTAATATTTAGGCAGGATCTGACTTAGAAGCAGATTCTAAAACTATCCTTAATTAAAACTCTTAGCTTCATTACCGCTACCACATAAAGACCTGGTCAGTAGTAGTATCTATGCCAGGCACAGGCAAACTCAGCCCTCCAGATGTTTTGGGACTACAGCTCCCATCATCCCTGACCACTGGTCCTGTTAGCTAGGGATGATGGAAGTTGTAGTGCAAAAAACATATGGAGGGCCGAGTTTGCCTATGCCTGATCTAAGCATGTGTTAAATTGCTGTTCTACAACTTCCAGCTCAAAAACCTTCATCACATAGGGAAAGCACATCTGGGTCTATGTTAAGTAGATAATTGGTGCAGTGGCTTAGATAAAGGTAGCATAGAATAAGAGACAACATCTTCTGTTACATTTTTGCAAAGGCACAATATTTCTTTTTTGCCCACGGGTAGAGAAAAGAAGATGCATCTTTTTATGTTCTTTTGTCCAGATTGTTTTCTCTTCTGGAGCCTGTGAACATTTCTCCCTGAACTTTACAAAGGAGAAACCCTTTGTAGACTGATATAAATAAAATTCATAGCACAGAGTACTACTTATCTACCAAATGCCTTTGCAACTTTTCTTGAAAATCTGAGCTCAGAGGTACAGTTTCAAACCATGTGATAAAGACTTCAGTGAGATTAGAAGCATCAAAAGAAACCTTCAATTCAAAACAAGCAGCAAAGTCTTTGTTATATTAGTCACAATATATTTTTTTCTAAATTAGCAGGACTCTCGCTTTCAGCTGTTCAAGCTATTCTTTCCCCCCCTACATATTAGGTGAGCTTAAAGGGGTCAGTTTACCACCTAAGCTTGCCTAAGGTATATATTTAAAGTGAGGGTGTGGGTGGGATGTGAGGAGAGTTGATGAACGACAGGGGTACCTTTTCAGATTCTGGGAACAGAGTGCAAAATGTTGCAGCTGGCTGTAGGTGTGGATTGCTCCGCAGAGTTTAAAGGCAAACCCTTACATCTATTCATGTTAACTTGCATAAAGCAGTGTATTTTAAGAGCTTGGTGTGGGATATGTGTGGATGTGGGTGTAATACATGATAATACTGTTAACAATATATGGAACAATCACATACAACCTGAAAGAGTAGGTGGGGGCAGGGAGCAAAGAGGAGAAAAGGATGATATCAACCCTGTCTTTCTCAAACCGTTCTGCTGCAATAATATTAGAGGCTTTTCCTTCCATTATTCAAACCTAGTAATATATCAATATATTTCATTCAAAGAACAATGTAATGATTCACTATTAGTCATTATGACTAAATGGAACTTCCATGGTCAAAGACAATATACCATATTTTTTGCTCTATAAGACTCACTTTTTCCCTCCTAAAAAGTAAGGGGAAATGTGTGTGTGTCTTATGGAGTGAATGCAGGCCGCGCAGCTACCCCAGAAGCCAGAACAGCAAGAGGAATCACTGCTTTCACTGCACAGCGATCCCTCTTGCTGTTCTGGCTTCTGAGATTCAGAATTTTTTTTTTCTCGTTTTCCTCCGCCAAAAACTAGGTGTGTCTTGTGGTCTGGTGCGTCTTATAGAGCGAAAAATACGGTACCTATATAAACACCAGCTGCTGGTGGGGGGTGGGGAGAATTGGGAGGGCTGTAGCCTTCATACTGTATTTTTGGATCTAGCTGTGCATTCTTTGAAACAGAATGCTGCACTAGTTGGACTCTTCATCTTCCTGTGATCACTCTAACATAATATATTTGATCATTTGCCAATATTTGTTATTCTCTGACACATTCTTCTGATGTACACTCCCTGCTTGTAGTCTCCTCTGAAAGCTATCATTAAGAGACAGGGAGACCTGCTTCCATTTCCTCATTTCTATGTGTAATCCCTCTGGCTAAGCTCAATTTTGAAATGCTGTGTACTTACTCTGCAAGCCTCAGGTCAATTTCATCAACTCTCAGAAAACATAATTTGGGACTATTGGTTTGCTCATCCTCTTGTGTCTCATCTTCTGCAGTGGAAGACTCATTATATCTGGAGATAATGTACTCATTTCACATAGAAGTTCATATATTAAAACAGTTCCTAGCCCAGTATTAGGTCCCCTATAAATCTAGACCAACCTTCTTGCCCAAAACTGAATCTTACACATATGAATAGTGTAAAGCTCCTGCTTCTGTAGCTTTAGCCTCAGTGACAAAACAGTGCACAAGAAGAAATAAATTACCTCGCAGCAAACAAGAGTCAACAAGTTTCCTCATGCTGAAATTTCTTTAATGATTCAAAAAACAGGCTAAACAAACAATCCAGATGTCTATTAAGCAAGTTGTCAAATCCATTTATTAGCTAGGAATGCAAAAAACCAAAACAACAAATACTAACATAAAAGCAGACAATTCTCATTTGGGGAGGAAATCCTTCTTACTTCTTCCTAAATAAAGCAAATTGGGCTATGGACTTCAGCATGGTTTATCTTCTAAACCACTCCTGAAAGAAATGCACGTGGTCTTCTCTATTACAAGGCAACTCCACTTAACATCCAAACCATGGTTTAGCTAGCTTTCCAGTGAGTGCACTGGAAATGTTGCATCCAATTTCTTGTACATGACCAGGGAAACCCCTAAAATTATTGGATCCACAATCCAAGGAGCTCCCTTAGAAACCACTGTGGTCTGCTCCTGAATGTACACTACAGACTTTTTGACTGGCCTTTTCTTTCTCTAAGAAGCAGCCCTATCTTTTCCATGCCACTTTTACAAATTGATTCGAAAACTTCCTGAAATTTTAAATGTGATTTCCTATATGGGTGCAGTTAGAGATTTTAAAAAGAGAGCGCTGTTTAAATGATTCTTATTTTGGAGACTTGCTTCTCATTATGCTGGAAGTATGAAAAAGTTGTTGTTTGGGAATAAAAACTCTTACTGTATATAGCCAAATTAAGATTTTCTTATATAAGATCTGACTGGATATGGAGTCAAAACCTGCACCCTAATGTTATGATCTCTCCACAGGAAGGTTTATAGTTTTTTCGTAAATGAAAAAAGAGCGAATGCCATGGCCAAAGAGGCCTAGGGCAAAACAGAGTGAGAAATAGCATATTGGCAAGTGCTACTAATTTGAGCACTGGCTCAAAAGCTAATGTTATGAAGATTCTAACCATTATGTAGTCTTTTCATTATCTCTTGGACCATGATACATGCAGCAATAATGGTAGGGACAGCCAGTGGAGAGACTCTGCTTCACAATGATATAATTTCAGAGTACCTATGATATGAATTATTAATTCCCAGGATATTTTTGTACTAGAAGTGAATTAGCTGCAGCTAGACACAAGAAAGCTAAGGCTTTTATTTGTATCCTGGGGGTATATCTCATGAATCTAGTTGCCAAGAGATATGGATTTATATATATAAATGGTATCTAGCTATACAAACAAATAAACTTTGTCACGTCTGTTACGGAACCTGAGGATATATAAATGCCCAAATACTTATTTCTGCTTTAAAGAGATAAAACCAGACTGCCACTCAAAGGGTTTCAAAATAAAAGTATAGCAGCCAGAAAATGTGATGGTAATTAGTTCATTTAATGACCTAATATGAATATAACTGTCTCTTTAAAATGTAGCACCAACTAAGCAAAATATGGAGGATGTGAGTCACTCATGCATTAAGCAGGTGCCTCTATTTCAGGTAGCCTAACATAAAAAAATTGTGCATTAGCATAAACTTGATTTACCCTTTGGGTGAATGATGCCTACATACCTTTGCATTCTCAAGGTGGAATTAATTTTTATTTTTTTGCAATGAGAAGCTGTTTTTAAAATGATGCATTTCCAATATCTTCCTAATTTGGGGGTTGGGGGAGCTTTCTAAATTTAGTCTAAAGCCCTTTTCACTTAGAACAGGGATGGAGAACCTGCGACCTTTCAGATGTTGTTAGACTCCTTTCAGCATCTGTCAACATGGTCAATGGGTGAGCAGTGATGCAAGCTGTAGTCCAACAACATCTAAAGGACCACAGGCCCCCCATCCATCTTTGTCTTAGAATGTTCCCATTGCCTATTTAGGCATCCCCATTTGAGCTGTGAGGCTGTTTGGGCCAAGCCATGCCTACCTGTCCTACCTGTGGTTCAGGTAAAGAGATGGATGAGCTGACACTCAGAGTCACAGGCACCACCAGCCACCTAATTGGTGGCACTTGCAAAGCCCCATGCATAGCACTTTGCAAGTGCCGACAAACAGCTGATTGTTGGTGCTTCCATGCACAAAAACATGTCATTATTCAAAAACAGATCATTGTTACATTGCGTAATTGTGGTAAAATACAGGTAGCCATACGTTTTCATTTTGAAATTGGGTTCAAAACCCAATTTACATCATCAAGGTAATTTGAAAGTACACACTGAGTAGTTAATACTCACTAGGCTGCTGCCATACTAGCCATAAGCAGAAATCTACTACAGAGGACGGATCAGTATTTTTTGCTGGGTGAGAATGTTTTAGCTATGTTTAGAAAGTTTTAAAACTTTAGATTTTTAAAAATGTTTTTCATTACTGTGTCTGCCCCTGTGGGCTCCTTAGGGAAGAAGGGCGGGATATAAATAAACAACAACTCTTACATTCTATTTGTCAATGGAGTGGTATTGTCTGTCAGCTTTCTCCTTAGTCCAAGTGTTGTCATTTTAGAACTCAACAGGGAGAAGGACAGAGATAAAACTAGAATTAGTTGGCTCTGCCTATCATTCACTTTGGGTCCTCCTACCATCAGTCTGCCAATCTCCCAACCTACCAGGCCCAATGGACACCAGACACCATTGAGAGGCAACCTTCAAACTTGGTGCTTGCCCTGAAATACAGCTATCTAATACTAGACTATTAGAAGACCCCATCTAATTAATTAATTCTTCTAATGAAATAGAAGCATTTCATCTAATAAAATAATTTTGATATGTCAAAAACCCCCTCAAATCCCAAAAGGTACAATATCTAAAATTTATAATTGCATCACTACATTTTAAATACTGGTATGAAGGGGATTTTTAATTAATAAATAAAAAAATGTAAAGAGCACATACACTGAACGATTTGAGACTCATTTGACAAATAATAGATAGCAAGATACACAGTAAAGTCCTCTATCATGATTTATGATTGGTGAGGTGAAAGATTGCCATTTTAAATAATCTAAAGTTCTTGACATGGTAATTATACAAAAAGCAATGTTTGGATTTATTTCAAATGTTGGATGACTCCAATGCTGTATCTGGTTACTAAGAACTGTTTGTATTAAGCTAATTCCTTCTATCTAGCACGTATTACACAGAACACCAAAGAAATATATTAAGGGGGAAATATAGACACCATACACTAGCGATGCTAGATCAAACCCTAAATGTAATTGCATTGCAAGTATATGCATGTGCCATAAGCAGCTTGCAACTTTTCCCTGCCAAAATAAAGGGCCTCTCTATTCTACAATTAGCAAAAACGTTCTCATGCATCCAATATTTCCCTTGAGGCAATAACAACCTTATTTTAGGTGTAGACATCCTTGTTCAGCTTTTATCTGTCAAAAAGGATAAACTTAAAAAGACAACAGCACTTACTTGGATTTGCGGGAGATGGTGGAAATACATTTTACATAGGCCTAATAAATAGCTGTGAGTACACAATAGAAGCTGACATATCTAGTAATACGAACTGTTATCAGATGAGCCAACCTTTGAATATACAATGCTCTGACAGATGTACTTTCACACACCCAACTGTCAAGGGGTATAAGCATCTGGAAAGTGATTTTGCACAGTAAGTGGATGATTGAAAAGGAAGTGAAGGGAACTCTGGCTATGATGAAGTGTGTGTGTGTGTGTGTGTGTGTGTGTGTGTGTGTGTTTTCACGCAAACACACATGCTGAAATTTTAATATCACAAGGTAGATTAGGTCTCCTTAACACCCTTAAAATAGCTTATCAAATTCACACACAGTGGTTAAGTAATGCAGATGAGACCCAGAGATACACCAGCAGAATAATTTCTGATAGTGGTGCTGTTCTGGGACCTCAAAGACCTACTGGAAGACTTTTCAGAAAAGGGACTTGGCACCAGCATGCATCCTGAAACATGGTCTGTTCGTGGCTTATCCTCATGGCTTGTTTGGAGAGAAAGAATTCACGAGGACTGGTTCACACAAAAGCACTAAGGATTGTTTCCTCCCAAAAACTTTGGTTTGTTTCTTCCCAGCACAGCAAATGGAGGAGACAGACATGATGTGAGCAGCATGCTTGCTCATTCCCAGTAAGCCTTGATTTGTTTAACTCTGCCTTACCGTTAGATGCCATCATTATGCCATTGCCCCTGACAGTCATCATTTTCATTCCATGACTGACATTTGTGGGAGTAAAGAAACTCTGAGCACAGTGACATTGTCACTTCTGATTTACTATATGCTCCTATACATTTTTAGTATATGTTACTGTGGAAAGCAACCTCTGCCCTTGGAGATTTACTCAAGACAAAGGCACTGAAATAACAAACCTTGTATTGCTCACCAGTGGCTACCAACCATGAAGGCTGTGTTTTACCTCCACTGTCAGAGGAATCATGCTGGGAACTGCAAGTGGGGAGAATGCTGTTATGCCTGGTTTTGGCATAGAAACTGCTTTGGTCTATCTGTATGAGAGAGAGAGAAGGGAAACATGTCCCTATTAATTATCCTCAACCTCTCAGTGGCTTTCAATACCATTGGCCATGGTATCCTTCTGGAGCGACTTTCCGAACTAGAGCTGGGTGGCACCACTTTGCAGTGGTTCCAGTCCTACTTAGATGGTTGTTCCCAAAGGGTGTTGCTTGGGGAGTGCTTTTCAGGCCCATGAAACCTTCAATGTGGGGTTCATCTACATGAAACCGCTGGGTGGGGTTATCCAGAGGTTTGGAATACGTTGTCAGCAGTATGCTGATGACACGCAGCTCTGTTTCTCCTTTGCATCTGCAGGTCAGGTAGTGGAAGTGCTGGACCAGTTTCTTGCCTCAGTAATGGACTGGATGAGAACCAACAAACTGAAACTCAATCCCAATAAGACTGAGGCACTGTTAGTGGGTGGTTCCCTAGACAGATGGGTAGGAGATTGCCTGCTCTTGATGGGGTTACATTTCCTTTGAAGGAGCAGGTCTGTAGCTTGGGGGTACTCCTGGATCCTTTGCTGTCACTCAAGGCTCAAGTGGCCTGGAATGCCTTCCATCAGCTTCGGCTGGTGGCCCAGCTACGCCCCTATCGGGACAAGGATAGCCTATCTACTGTTGTCTATGCTCTGGTAACCTCAAGGTTAGATTACTGCAATGTGTTATACATAAGGCTGCCTCTGAAGACAGTTCAGAAACTTCAGCTAGTGCAGAATTCAGCTGCCAGGTTGTTCACCAGAGCAATACAGTATGAACATATTGCACTGATCCTGGTCCGACTGCACTGGCCACCAATTAGTTTCCAGGCCCAATTCAAAGTGCTGGTTTTGACCTATAAAGCCTTAAATGTCTGAGGATCACAATACCTCACGGACTGCCTCTTTCCATATGGGCCTACCCAGACCCTGAGATCATCTTCTGAGGCCCTTCTTCGTGTGCCTCCTCCTCAAGAGGTCCGGAGGGTGGCAACATGAGAATGGGCCTTCTCTGCAGTGGCTCCCCATCTGTGGAATGCTCTCCCCAGGGAAGCTCGCCTTTACAGTGGTGCCTCGCAAGACGAAATTAATCCGTTCCGCAAGTCTCTTCGTCTTGCAGTTTTTTCGTCTTGCGATGCACGGCTATTAGCGGCTTAGTGGATTAGTGCTATTAGCGGTTTAGCGGCTTAGAAAAAGGGGGGAAAGGGAAAAAACTCGCAAGAACTCGCCCGACGTTTCGTCTTGCGAAGCAAGCCCATAGGGAAATTCGTCTTGCGAAGCACCTCAAAAGACGGAAAACTCTTTCGTCTAGCGAGTTTTTCGTCTTGCGAGTTTTTCGTCTTGCGGGGCACCACTGTATTATACCATGCAAAAATGTTCTTTTTTAACTAGGCCTTTGTTTGATTTGATTAACATCCTATGCCCTTTTAAAATGTGGGGGTTTGGGGGGTGGGGGGTTATTGGGTGGTAGTTGTTTTTATTTTTATTACGCATTTTGTGGTTTTATATTTTGATTTTATTCTGTGAACCACCCTGAGACCTTGGGGTACAGGGTGGTTAATAATAATAATAATAATAATAATAATAATAATAATAATACTGTCTATCTTTCAGGTTTCCCACAGACATCTGGTCAGCCACTGTGAGAACAGGATGTTGGACTAGATAGGCCATTGGCCTGATCCAGAAAGGCTCATATGTTATTATACACATCCTGGGGCATACCTAATCTAAGGCCTCTCAATTATCTTGTACTGTCAAGAAATAAGTCTGTTTGATTTGTAGTCTTGAATTTTGAATCCACACAGTTGCTGCTTTAGAGAATTCAGTCTATAACTCTATGTGATCGACCGGCTTTTTCTATAGCTTACTAGTTCAGTTACAGACCACATTCATGTCCCTAGATGTCCTCAGAAAGGCGTATCTCTTGCCTAGCCAGCTGATAAAAAAGTTTACTTAAGGAAAAGCATACTATGAAAGCACAAGCCACGTTCTCCACACATGTCAAGAACATAAAAAAGTTTCTGATCAAATTGAACAATGTGTTCACCATTGCATATATAAATTCATGATGGCAATTTGAGATTCTTCTTATAGAATGCCCACCTGTGGATGCAACATTCTTGGCTTTTACCACAAGTTCCTCATCAGGTTTCAAGACACTGCATAAGTCCTTTCGTGTGTGGAAGATATAATGATTAGGCTACATCAGTTCTGGCCAAGGAATCCATGCCCTAGTAAAATAAGGCCTCCTGTGTGAAATATTTGCAAAAGTGTTCTTAAGCAAGACCAGAGACCACAAATACAAGTTGGGTCCTGTTTAGGGCTAATCCATATCATGCAGCTGTGTCTCAGACAAAAACACTCTCCACCTCTAGCAAAAGGCAGACAAACATTTTAGTCATGACACATTGCAGAATACACAAGGACCCTGGTTTTTTCCCCTCCAAGGCAAAACCATAAACAAAATTATTATCTGAGTTACCCCCCTTTTTGTACAACTATATGAAGAAATGCCTACATAATACACAGAGTGCCATTCTCAAGGAATGGCTAGCACCGTGCTAAGCATACTTACTAGATAAAAAGCCCCATTGAATTGAGTGGGAGATAGCTCCAAGTAACCATGTATAGCATTGCACTGCATAACACTTTATAAAAAAAAGGTTCTAAACTAGTACCAAGTGAAATCACCTCTACAGGATGCTCTCACCTCCATTTAAATTATTATGTTTAGTACAGTATTTGTCATATTACTTTTCTATCGCAGAATACCCACAGAAATTTACAGAGTAGCCACACATTCAGTACAATAAAACTTAAACTAAAAAAAAAGCCTAAAACCACAGCAGTAGCAATACAAACACTCTATATAAATTCATTGGGGAACCAGGGGGGCAGAAGTCCTAACCCAAGTGACCAATGGTGGCACTAACAGCCTTGGCCAGTCACAGGGTCTTCTGAGTTGTCCTGACAAAAACTGCACTTCAAATTGGCCAATTGTGCCCATTCCAGTGGGCGTGGTTTTGGAGGTGGACTTAGGGGAGCTAGTCTTCACTTAGACCTGCCCGCATAGCACAATATTCCGGTAGTGCTGTGAGTGGGCAGTTAGTCGGCAACGGACATCCCACCCACCCTATATCTTTTGGCCCTGCCTGCAGGTAAGCAGGCAGTGCTCTAGCACAACCTTGCTGTGGAATTAACTGGTTGCCGTATTCAGGGCCAGGGAGGAATTTGTCTGCAGACAAATTGGGCCTATCTAGAGGTTTTGCCCACCTCATAGCAACAATCACATGCACGCAAACCCTCTCCATGTACTTAGGGACTCTACGGAGCAGCCTAGAGTGGACAGACAGGACAGAGTTGGAGAGACTGCTATATGTAGGAAGTGCAGCATATAAAGAATATAAAGCAATAGAATGGGTTGCCATTGCAGGGTTTGCTTTATTAAATGATTCATATTCAAGACCACAACAATCAGGATTAACAGACACTGAAATAATTAAATAAATAAATAAATATTTGCAGACACATAGTGCCTGTATCCATGATGTACACCAGTGAATGTAAAATGCCTTGAGGGACTAAAGAGTTAATAAGGATATAGAAAGAGCACCATTATATAAAACACAATCTGTCACTTAGGCACTGGAAACAGTGTTGGAAGTAGATGGTCTAAGTGCATGCACTTCTACCCTGGGACCACCAAAGAGTACTAAAAAAAGACGAACGTGATTTATAATATACTGATCTCGCTGCACATCCTCATTTCAGATGTTCAAAAGCCCTTGCAGGCTGTCACTTGAAGAAATTTCTGATTATTTGCTATTTTGTAGATCTGTAAATCACCTAAATGCTCATATTACTGCCATGTGCTCTGGTGGTGTGCATCAACAGATCATATCGAAATGAACTCGGGTGATGAATTATTGATAATATTACTCATAGCCAGCAAGCATTAATTTCGGGAGAGAAAATCAGAACTTCCTGCAACTATCCGATTGAATCTAATGTTAACTACAGTACTCAAATCCATTCTTTTATTTTCTTTTAATCGCTTGATGGTCACCACAAATATTGTTTCTTATTTATGGTGATACTGAAGTATGCTGAATATATTGCGGGACATCTTTTTCACTGTAATAACATGGCACAGCCAGCTTCTCTGCAGCACATACGTTTTTAATACAGTATACAAATAACCCCATTTTCTGACGTGAATCTCAGCAAAGAGTTTCCCTGTTCTGATTTGACAGACTTTGTGGGAATGATTCCAAAACCTTGCATGTCGTGGCCAATAGCTAGTACAATAAAGATATTTGGATTGGATTGAACCCTTGCATTCTAAATAAATAAATTTATCTCTGTCCTATGGAACCTAATCTACGTTTTTAGCAGCAGAGGAAATGAAGGGAAGGAAGGAAGGAAGGAATGTATTTGGGCAGTAAGGAGTAAGAGTAAATACAGTTAGAAGACAGTGTATGTATGGCCTCGTTCATATGCAAATATATATGCTGCACTGGCTGCCAGTGTGTTTCCAGGCGCAATTTAGACTGCTGGTTTTCCTTTAAAGCACTAAATGGTTTAGGCCAAAGCTATTAATTGGAATATATGTGCACTCTTACCATTCAATCTGCAGTTTCAGATCTGCTCCACTGGCTCTCCTGGTGTACCATGCCTTAGGTAGGTAAGGTGAATAGTCCTTCACTATGGTTACCCTACAGCAATGTGTCCTCCCTAAAAGAGGGCAAGTGTTGCAGTGAGACCTGGAGACTGACCTCCTGTGTTGTGGGTGGGTAAGATTGGTCAGCCATAACACCCGATTGGTAGGTCCCTCGATGTTGGGTTCAATCTGGCCAATGGGGTGCAGTCCAAACCAAAAAAGGCATCAATCAAGAGTGCATATTGGCCCCATTTTTATTCAATTTCTGGTACCTCTCTTCTACAATATGAACTTACAGCATCCAAAACTAGCAGGAAAGCATATCTATCCCTCTGCTGCTTTACGCAGATGACGCAGCAATCCTCTCAAGAACTCCTATAGGCCTTAAAAGAGCCATGAAAACATTAGCAGTACACTGCAAGGAGAGCAAACTAAATTATCAGAAAACCAAAATCATTGCCAAAAGGCCCAAACCTTGCTCATGGTACATCAATGGCCATAAGATTGAGCAGGTCACCCGCTTCAAATATTTGGGTATAACCCTTCACTCTTCAGGAAGTAGAAAAGCCCATGGGGATTATGTTGCAGGGAATGCCCAGAGATGCATAAATGCAATACTCAGGTACCTCAGGACTAAAGGCAGACAATATATACCTGCAGCCCTCAAACTTTTTGAGGCTAAATTCATTGCACAACTTGTATATGGTGCCCAATTAGGCCCCTTTACCAACTGCACACCATTAGAACTGGTACAATCTAAGTTCAGTGGTGCCCCGCAAGACGAATGCCTCGCAAGACAGAAAACCTGCTAGACAAAAGGGTTTTCCGTTTTGGAGGTGCTTCGCAAAACGAATTTCCTATGGGCTTGCTTCGCAAGACGAAAATGTCTTGCGAGTTCCTGCGGTTTTTTTTTTCCTTTCCCCCCCCTTTTTCTAAGCCGCTTATCAGCTGATCCGCTAAGCCGCTTATCAGCTGATCCGCTAAGCCGCTTATCAGCTGATCCGCTAAGCCCCTAAGCCGCTAATAGCGCTAAGCCGCTAAGCCGCTAATGGGCTTGCTTCGCAAGACGAAAAAACCGCAAGACGAAAAGACTCGCGGAACGGATTCTTTTCGTCTTGCGAGGCACCACTGTTCTTAAGATCAGCCCTACAAGTGCTTAAACACATCTCCAATGCTACCATACGTCTTGAAACTGGGTTTGTAAGAATCACCACACTAAATTACTGGCTGAGACTCTCTCTCCTCCTGCGTGGCCTTCCTCCCTTAATTATTATTTCTGAACGACATGGAAATGTGCAGTGATAAACATAATAACAACTCTAGGCTTCACCCCGCAGATCCTACTTGACTTGGGTTTTAACAAGCCCCAAAAACCATCAAACAGGGTGTAGAAGATACAAAATGCCAAGAAGATCTAGCCAGGTCCCTGACATTTTTAATCAGTGAAACCAGAAGACACTTCACCTCCCAGATGCCATATATGATGAACCTTGAAATTCCAAAACAGCAAAGGGCTTTCACTCTGGTCCGTTGCCAGGCCCTCCCTTTAGCCATCCAAGAAGGCAACTTTAGGAAGATACCGTATGAGGAGAGGAAAGGCCCATGTGGCTCTGGGCAACTGGAAATAAGAGAACGTGTCTTTTTTCACTGCCAGTACTATACAGATATACCAGCTAGGTTCAACTTGCCTATATTACATAAATTCCCAGGTTGCACAGAACAACTTTATACCTTCCTGCTACTTCAAGATGAAAACCCATATGTTACATACTCAGTTGCTAGATTCTGTGCTACCAAAGGATGGCTTGCGCCACAAACTAGGCCCCAAATGCAAGGTCTCTGCTCCTTCACGCGCCCTCCCTTATAGTAGCTTTTAACTGTTTGTCCCTTACTAATTACTATTTTTTTATTCCTTGCCTGATTTAAGTCTTATGTGTTCAGTTTATTCATGTTTTATCTTATGCTGATCTGTGACCGAAAGAAAGTTTGATACCTGATACTTGATACAGTGGTACCTCAGTTTACAAACTTAATCTGTTCCGGGAGTCCGTTCTTAAACCAAGGCGCGCTTTCCCTAATGCGGCCTACCACCATCGGTGCCCTTCCACCGTTCGGATTCCATTCTTAGACTGAGGTAAAGTTCTCAAACCAAGACACTATTTCCAGTTTTGCCGAGTTTATAAACCAAATCGTTCTTAAACCGGACTGTTCTTAAACCGAGGTACCACTGTTCAACTGTTGAGTTGTGTGTTAAAAGTAAATTTGTGTATGGTTCTAAACTCTGTACTGTTTTTTATCTGTTTCGCCTGCAAGCCGCTTTAGATGGGCATTTGCTCAGAAAAGCCGCCTAAATAAATACTAATCATATCATGTTGATTTTGAAAATACACAAGGCCTCTATGACAAACCAGCTTCTTAAACATTAATTTTAATCTACTTTACAGAAGATTAAATAAATTAATGAAGTACAGTATCTGATATTTAAAATAAAATGTTGAAGATACAAACATGTAAATACAAGCAACTTCCAGGTGTGGTACTGTGCCTGAAAACTATATAATTTAGCTATATCATGAAAAGAAATCATGGATACTTATCTATGGATTAATTATCTGTGTTGAACACAAAACAAAGCAAAGTAAGAAACTAGTGACATAGAGCTAAAATTGAAAATTAAAGTAACTGGGGAGGGGTTTTTTAATTAAGAAAGTAAAAGGGCTCTGGGAGGTCGAAGGTTTTTTGTTTGTTTGTTTGTTTTTAATTGCTTTCCAGAACTAACAATGGGATTTTTAAAAATAAAATTGGGTAAGGAGCCCTAATAGTCTGAACATCTTTCATTCAGATACAAAAGGATTTGTGGATATATAAGATATATAAGCTATTATATACAGGAGTAGTTAGGGAAGATGTCAGACGACATTTTAATTGTTTCTCACAGGTACCTAGAGGTTATTAAATAAAATGCAAAATAAAGAACTTAATTCATTTGGCATGTGAGAAGCTTCATTTCCCAACCTTTCCCGATTTAAAAATTGATAATAATATGCAGGCAAAATGCTAGAGTCCTACTTGACCCAATAACTCAACAGGCAACATCTAGTATCATGCAAGTGAACTTCTGCTCTTTTCCATTCCTTTCCTTCCCCCTGGAACCCTCTGCCCAAAATCTGCTCTGGAAGCATAATCATAACCCCAAACCACCAGAGGAAAGTCCATTCTGCTGGTGGATGAACACCACTAGATTTCATAATTGTTTGCATCCTTTGCCTCCCCTTCCTCATGTTCCCACAATTGTTCCAGCCAGCACATTTCCCCTTGATATAATCCTACATACTTCTCTCCTCTATGGTTCTCCGTAAAGCTTGTAAATTCATGTAAATCTGCCTACTAAGATTATTTTCCACATAAGGTTCATGAACCTATATAATATAATGAAAATGCTAGATGCTAAAGGATTCCACAAGCACTCGACTGAATCCTTTAGGGTAGTAAATAAATGTTATGAAAGTTCATGGAGAAACTATTATCTAAATTACTAAATAAAAAAAAGACTGCAGTTATGTTCCAGGAATGCATTTCTGGCATGGAAAGTGAAAACTTGTACACAATGTCTTTTTATAGACTGGTCTGGGTAATAAATGGCTGCATTGATGTACTTCTAACTGTAGCCATTTTTCCCTCAAGAGAATTAGAAGTGACATCAGTTTTCACGTTATCTGAGAAGAACAGAATTTATTTTGTTCATAGAATTCCAGTTTCTTTCTTTCTAGCAAGTTTTTGTTACTGAAACAAACTTTTCTTTTGATTATTGTTTCATGAATCATGAGACTAGTAGCCAATTCTTTAATATCATTATTACTGTAATGGAATGCTTTCAACTCTCACATTTTGTATTACTCTAACAAATATTTCTGGAACACTATGGAATTGCTGTTTCTTTTGGGAAAGGGAAAAGTTTCCCTGTTGAAATTTGTGACCTTCTTCCCCCATCTGCACCTAAACTGAAGGACACCAAGCACTTCTGAGATGATGAATGAAATTAGAACGTGACAGAAATCCAAGCATGGCCACTTACATATCACCAAAAAAGAGAAAATGCATCATCAATAAAGAGGTGAGAGTAGGATACTGATTTAAATAAAATTTCCATATTCTAATTTATATGTATATATGCAAGTATAGAAATAATTACTATAATAATAATAATAATATAGAAATAATTACTGTAATTATGAACAGCTACACTACTGTGATCCATGCTCTGGACCCTTCCATTTAGACTGGCGCTGTGGGTTAAAGCCTCAGCGCCTAGGACTTGCCAATCGAAAGGTCGGCGGTTCGAATCCCTGCGGCGGGGTACGCTCCCGCTGCTCGGTCCCAGTGCCTGCCAACCTAGCAGTTCGAAAGCACCTCCGGGTGCAAGTAGATAAATAGGGACCGCTTACCAGCGGGAAGGTAAACAGCGTTTCCGTGTGCGGCTCTGGCTCGCCAGATGCAGCTTTGTCACGCTGGCCACGTGACCCGGAAGTGTCTCCGGACAGCGCTGGCCCCTGGCCTCTTGAGTGAGATGGGCGCACAACCCCAGAGTCTGTCAAGACTGGCCCGTACGGGCAGGGGTACCTTTACCTTTACCTTTAATGTGTTGTGCATAGTGCCTACCTTGAATACAATTTGGAAACTGAAGCTGATTCAATAAGATGTTACTAGGATTCTAACCAAGGCAGTCTACTGGGAACATATTTCACCAGTTCTCCAAGTGGCTACCAGTTCATTTCTAAATCCAGTTCAAGATACTTGTTTTAACTGTAAAATTTCTACCTAGCCTTAAGATATGATAGGCTTCCCATAGCAATCTGGTTGAACAGCTTGGCTATTTTCTGATGCTTTTACTTCAGAGTGCCTACTTCCATATGTACCTGCCTGATGTTAAGATTCTACTAAGGTCCTTCAGATCATAGCTGACAACTTTTCCCTTTTCTTGCGAGGAATCCTATTTGGAATAAGGGAATTTCCCTTAAAAAAAGGAAAACGTTGACAGCTATGCTTCAGATGGGCGGTGACTACTAGGGGGAGGTTTTTTTCAGCTGTGCACCTACTTGTTACCAGGCAGACAGATTGGACACACAACCATGACACAAGCAAAAGCAGAGTGCATTGGATGAGATCTAAAACAGTGGTGGCATTTTGCTCTATGCTGGTTGTGGGGAGGGGATTTAATTGTTTGCAGTTGACACCTGAAGCGTACCTTTTCGCCCACAGCTGCTTGGCTCATTGCTGTCCCATCAGGCAGCACATCTCCAGTGTGATTTTGTCACATGAGAATCAGCCACACCACCCTGTTTACTGGTGAAAGAGAGAGAACAGCCTAATAGCAAATTTAGATTAACATTTGCCAACATGAAGCTCTCCAGGTGACTATGATGGTTGGAGGCGGCTTGTTGGGGCTGTAGTCCAAAACATCTGAAGGGCACCAGGTTGGCAAAGTTTAGTTTAGATATTGAATTATCTGTAAATTACACCACTTATGCAAGTAGACTACTTGCACAAGCAATGCTATGTCACAAGCAGGGCTTGGGTTGTGATCTTGGCTCTTCAGAGATTAAAAAGAAAATGCACAACATGTTTCTAATCATGTGATAGGAGCCATAATCTCAACGGTCAATATGTGAAGAAAGTTCCAAAGAAACGAGTCCATTTATCTTACAAAGTTGTTTATTTGTGTTAATTCAGTCTGCCTTGCTAGAATAACGAAATATGCTTCTTTGCCTTCTTTTCCTATCCAATTTGACTTAAAAAAAATAATAATCTGAAGTTAAACGCGTTCTGCTTCTATTATTAATAATCTCTTTCAAGGTGCTTAGCGCATGCATGATTTCAGTTTCTTTGAACAGTTTAGGAGCACAAAGCAAGAATTAATAAATAGAAACAGTGATCATTCTCAAAGTAAGCTATGATGCAAATCGATGTAAAAAGAAGTATGAAAATAGCAAGCCTAGAAGTTATATGTGGTGGGATGTTTGCCACAGGGTGACTGTTTCAGAATATATTGTTTTCCTTCCATTCCTTTAAGAAAAAAAAATAGAGTTTGGAACCAGCTCTGCCTGCTCCTAAGATTTCTGTAGGATTTTGTGTCCTAACATTTTTATCTTGATAGCCTTAGTCTGGTCCAAAGAGCAGCAGCCAATGTGCAATCAGCATTCCTTGCTAAAGTCTCTATTTTGTAAACCAAAGGTCACCATATCAAATGCTCTTTAAAGATTTTAATCTAAATAAGGGGGCAGTGCAGAGATAGAAGATTATACTGCTTCCAAATGTTTTAAAAAACAACACAATGCTATGCTCATCAGTCTTTAAAAGATGCAGAACAAGAATGGATTGCAAAAAAAGAAGAATCTTTTGACTGTAAATTCACAAACAAGAGCCTAGTTCCAGTACAGGCCCCTTTATGTGAGATTTGGTTAGCTGTTTATTCCCACCTAACTCATTTCAGGATTATTCTTTAGATAGCATTTAAATCTGCATAGTCTCCAAGTGTTAGAGAGACTAGTTTCACAATCTCCAGGCTTGAATTCTCTGGCCATGTTTGCACGCAATGCTAAACGGTGGTTTACCCCTTTGTGGCTGAGCCCAAACAACCCTGAGCGAATAAGTATCAGACTCATGTACTCCTAAATTCCCTTTGCTAGCATTTTCGTTCACTTTCACACAATCATGATTTAGCATTCCATTCAAATTAGGGACCCTGATTTCAAACAAGCAATGATTAGTTTAACAAACCAGTTTTATAACCCTGGGCCTTTGAAGTCTGCTTGTTCTGAAACATACCAGGGTTTGTTTTAAACCCAAGATACAGTATCTAGTCCAGACATAATGTTAAACTGTGATTATTATTTTTTAAAAGTTAAACTAAACTCCATCCAGTCATGCTTGAAGAGAAGAGGGGAACACGAAAACACAAAGCTTTGTCCAGGTTCATCCACAGCCATATGCAAATCTATCTATCTCTACTGCTGAATAGGAAGAAAGTAGCTCCAGAAACCTGATAAAATGCATTCCAAAAGTGAGCTTCATCTATTTACCTTGGTGGACCAAAATCCACTATGAAAATAAATAGTTCCTTTAAAGCCATAGATATTGTCTATTAGAATTGTAAGGCAGAGTGCTCATCTGTTCTCTCTCATCCCATGGCAAGAAAGAGTAAGTGGCCACTATCCCTAAGATGGCAGCCAAGGGTTCTCTACTGTGTGGTACCAAATTACCAGGGGCACATTTGAAGTATCATACAGTTTCCCCACATTTCCTTTAGAAAGACAGCTACTGAAAACCCATATATGCCCTGAAATATCTGAGAGGTGGAGGCCTGTTAATAAGCCTAATGCTAAAAGAGGCCAGTCACTAAGGCAGCCTGCTGAAAACACCCCTCTGCTGCCTCTCAGAAGCTTTAGGAACTGAGAGGCCAGAAACAAGAAAAGAATCCATTAGTTGCACAAATGTGCATTCATTGCCAACTTCAATTTTCTTAGTTTCCCCCTTTGGAATCCAGAATCCATGCATAGATTTCTTTGTTTAAAAATTACTCATATTTGGCACATTCGACTACTTTGCTGGAAGAGCCAAATATGGTGCAATAAGGCCCAGTAATTCCTTTGGGTTTCCCCTCCCCTTATAGCTTGCAGCTCTATTTTCAGCAACATACTTTTATTATTAATAGCAGTCCCTCATATACCGCAGATGCCTTGCCAAATAATCACAAAGCATTTTCGCAAGGTATGGTTTGTTTGTGTCTTATTGCCTTACTGAGACACTGAATCCACTGGAGAGAGAAAATCACATCATGTTGAATTAAATAGTACAGGAAATGATCCAGGGAATCTTCTGTTGAGGTAAAGACCCTGTGCCGCTTGACCTCACTAAAGAGACAGGGTCACACATTATTTTTGCCATAGGATTGTAAAGGACTGGAAAAGATGCAGAATTTTCTCACATTTCTTCTAGTAACATTTTTGTCAGTATTCTTTTTGACAAGCTAGACATAGTAGGTCCCATCTGCACTATTCATTTGAAGCAGTCATGGGTTCCCACAAGGAATCCTGGGAACTGTGGCTTCCTATGGGGGTTGAGAGTTCGGAGACCCCTGTTCCCCTCACAGATCTACACAGATCCTAACAACTCTCAGCACCCTTAACAACTTACACTTCCCATGAATCTTTGTGGGAAGCCAAGGCTGTTTAAAGTGGTATGATACTGCTCTAATGTGTAGTAAGGATGGGGCCATAGATTCACACCACCCTTTCTTCTTACCGCCATATCTGTCCCTCTTCTTGTAGAATTGATTCTTAACAAGACCGACTTACATGCACTTTCCTAGTGTAGTGTTGGGTTTTCCAGTGGTTTTTTAGTCTCACAAACATGTAACAATCAATAAAGCAATACATGTCATTTGCTGCCTCTTAAACTATTATGTGTGTTCTGCTGTTATATCAGCTTTGGGAAAGGCAAGGAAGGCTACCCATAAGTTTTCATAATAGTTCACAAGTGCTGGTGTGGGATCAAGCATGTTTGGTTATAGCAGCACTGTCTATTGGGTATCACCACTCAAGCTGCAGTAACTTGGTACATTTGACCCAAAGAGTTAAGGCAGGATTGGGAAACGAGATGTTGCTCATCTCAATCTCTCCTCAGCCATATATGCTAGCTTGCATGCAGACTAGTATTACAGGTTTATGGCTGATAGTTTATATACTATTAATGGAGTCTAAATCAGAGACCAACAAGTGGATTCTGTTCAAAAGTGAACTCTCTTCTCCCTTTACATTACTGAATTTTAGAAGGACCTACTTGAGATGGAATTATACCATTCCAAGTTATGCTTGAGGATGCAGAGATGAGACACTTTAAAATGTTAATATGTACATACATAGGTCCACAGCAGTGCAATCTAACTCTTCAAAGGGAATCTGCATTAAGATCAACAGCAATTGCTGCTCATACTTTCTCATGCTCTGCAATCACAAAAGTTAAGAGCCCTTTTACTGGACCACAAAAGATCAAACTATAGATAGCAGGTTATCATACATCTTCTGAAAAGCAACCAGGCACCACTGTTGTTTGCAGGACAGTTGGGTTTTTTACATTTCTTTTTTTCCTTTCTCTTTCTTTTGCTGCTGCTACTGCCAGCTGCTGTGATCCTCTGATCAAGGGAAGTATAGAAATTTAATTTAAAAAAGAACAAGAATAATAAGAATAAAATGAGTAATATATGGTCTCATTTTGCTGCCCCATTCAACAATCAGACACCTGCACCCAACTGTACCAGCAGCAGTTTCTCAACCATCTTTAAGAATAATGGTTAGTCACTGTGCAGCAGGTTAAGAGCTAGCATTCTGTCCAGGCCAATGTGAAGTTCATGGTTGGTCAAGGCATAAAGTAGTGGGGCTTAGGTGCTGTTTTGAATTGTATTCATCCAATAAAAGTCAGACGAGGAATGGACCTTAGATTCATTGTGACCGGAACAGCCTTGCCTCTTCCCTCTCATCCTTCCCTCCTCTCTACATGAACCATCCCAGCTGCTGTGGGAGACTCCCCCAATGCAACAAGCCAATCTGTAACCCTCAAGCAAACCTCAAATAATGAAGTACAGTGGTACCTCGGGTTAAGAACTTAATTCATTCTGGAGATCCGTTCTTAACCTGAAACTGTTCTTAACCTGAGGTAACATTTTAACTAATGAGGCCGCCCACTGCCGCTGCCACCCCGCCGCTGCACAATTTCTGTTCTCATCCTGAAGCAAAGTTCTTAACCTGAGGTACTATTTCTGGGTTAGCAGAGTCTGTAACCTGAAGCGCCTGTAACCTGAAGCATATGTAACCTGAGGTACCACTGTATATGGCTTGAATATCCAATGTGATAGAATGACAAAACACAAAATTCATGTGGCTTACCACAGTAGTAGTAGTAGTTCTAAACATGATACTCTGTTTATATTTAGTGCTTCACACCACACAGAAAATGAAGGGGAGGAGGAACTCCTTTGCTCTGGAAGATGATTGTGGTCCTCTGACAAGGAAAAGCACTCATGTTTTAGAAAGCAATAATTCCATTAAAGCAGCATGAGTAGCATTTAGCAAACCACAGCAATGTGCTTTGCTTGCCAAGATCTTTCACGGACGTGCCCTCTCATTTATCAGTGTTAATTACTGCTGTGCAAGAAGAGTTAAATTCCAGTCCATCAGACTACAGTGCTGGATTTTATACTTGAGAGGTGGGATGATTCCTCATTTTAGGAGAAAAAGCTTTGTGGTTTCTAAGAGACTATCAGTAAATTACACTTCAGGTAAGAAAGCTGTAGTTTAGGAAGAACAATAAGATAGTTAAGCCCCATCCATCTTGAGAGCTACAAAATTCTAGGTGTCATTTGTCCTGCCTTGGTTGAGAGACCAAGAAAGAGTAGTTTGCTCAAGGTTATCTAATAAAGTGGAAGGTTAAGAAAGGGGTTTGAAGCTGTAATCCCCACAACCGAGTTAAACATTTGTACATACATTCTAATGGACATGTGAGCCAGTTGTTTCAGATTGGTCACACTGCATTGCAACAGCACGAAAAATGGAGTGTTGGTCCAGTTCACCATGACAAATAGAACTTTCCTATCCTAACACTTTTGCACCTTTACAGTGTCTTTCCAGTTGCTAGCAGTGTGGGATATACATATATGACTTTGACAGCTTTCATGGTGATTCCATAATGCTCTTTCATAACCTACTATGATTGCAGGGTATGTCCCATTCCTGCTGTCAATGTGAAAGTGTTTGTAAAATAATTTTTTACGAAGTTTTAACAAGGCAACTTCCCAAAACTTAGCTGTTTTCTTCTATGCCAAAGGCATGAAATGCTAGTGACTATATTGAGAATCCCAATGGAACACTACAGTGTACAGAGAGCAGGGAAATAGAGCAGAAGGGGGGGCGCACAAAATCAGCTCCAAAAAATGTAAGTGAACATGTGTTTGCTGTTACAAGAAGTGGATCCTGTAGTCCCAGCTTGGGCAAAATTCCCGTTAAAGTCTGGATTTTGAGACCAGGGTTGGTGCCAAGGACTCTGTGATGTTAATCAGGATGCTTCACATATGCTTACTATGATTATTTCTCCCATTCAGCCTTGTCCAGGAGCAACCATCCAGTTAAGGCTGTGCTGCAGTTCTAACCTAAATTGTTTGCCAGATAGGTGTATCTTTTAGGTAGGAAGGATCTATAGTTGGCACTGTAAAAGTGCAAGACTTAAATGTTAGAAAATTATCAGGCATGTTTAGGTCTGTCCTGTACTACAGGGATGGAGGACCTGTGGCTTTCTAGACATTGCTGGATTCCAGCATAGCCAGTGGTCAGGCCTGATGGACATTGTAGTTCAACCATATATAGAAGGTCACAGATTCCCTTGTCTGTTACACTACAAAGTTCAAGTTATATACCAAGAAGATCACATTATTTCCTCAGGAAGAATTACAGATACTATTTAATTTGCATGTGTATGTTTGTTGACCAAACACTTCTTGTGCTTTGCACTACCGAATCTAGGAGAAGCAGAATGCGTTCAACAATCAGCATTGCTTTTGATTTTATAATCGCTGTTCCTAATGCACAGGAGCCCTGTCTGGAGGCATGGGTTTCACAGGTACCGAAAGTTGTGTGCCCCCCTCCCTCAACGACCTACAGACCTGGTTATAGCATAGTTCGGCCGGCTGACTCTCCTGTGCTAGCTGTTCCAAGCCCAGCAGACAAGAAAAACATGCCATTTTATTCAACCCATATCTAAATATACCAGAAAACCTTGCTAATGCACTGCAGAGCACAACCGGATGGCACTACGCCACAGTTTGGATTGATTTGTGGCACACATATCAAACAAAGAGAAAGAAGGAGAAGCAAATTGGCCACCATTGTCCTAATGCCTCACAATTGCTATGTGTATCTGTGTGAATGTGTGTGCATGTGATCAGTCTAGAATGCAATAGGAAATGCAAATGTTGCTACATATTAACTCACCCAATGTCCTACAAATGCCATACCCTTTGGTTGGGCTTTTTAACCCCTGCAACAAACTGCTTCTGCTTTCAGAAAAAAATATTTACTGCATCTGTCTACTAAATTTCTTCCCTAACCATCAATGACAGATTTGGACTGCTAACCCAGGAGAAAAGCATTTAGTTTTGTGTACATCTTTCAGCAGCCTCCCAATAAAGAGTATGGCCAGCAAATGTATTGGAACAAATGAGTGTGTTTGAGGCATTCAGCTTCCTTATGGTTTTCTCTAGCATACCTCACAAATCCCTCTGGAACAGTAGCTCTTTTTATTTGTGCTTTGATGTGGCCTTATTGCATGGCCATGTTGGTAAGGTAACAGGTTTTCATTTAATGAGGTGATGACCCCTCAGTTGGTCCACACATCATAAAGTGGCCTTTGAGTTTGTAAAGAATTGTCAAGGAGATATCAATCTTTGTGGTGCTCAGAAGGAATGTTACTCTTGGGCATTATGCAACATAGCCCTACTTATATATTCTAATGTTCCTACTACATATGAAGAAGTACCTGTTGTGTTTCTAGTAGGAGGGCATGACATAAATAAGCACGATTGAGGAGAAGGCTTCATCCACATCACCACAAAATGAACTTTCCTTACCAGTGGGGCACAAAGAAGACCCTTCTCTGCAAATCTTAAAGCATAGCCAGGCTTGTTTTTGCCCAGAGAGGAGTATATTCAGCTATTTGAGTACCAAGAGTTTTAGCACTTTCAAGGTTAGCATCTGTGCCTTTACATTCGCTCAGAAGCAACTAGGCAGCCAATGTACAGTAATTCATTTAGTGAGCCAATCTTGCTGGTTAAAATTCTGGCAGCTGCCTTCTGTGCTAATTGAAGCTTATGAGTCTTCTTCAAGGGCAGCCCCACATACAGTAGTCCACACAGGAGGTTTCCAGATAATAGCCCAGTGTGGCTAGATTACCCCTGGCCATAATCATGTGGCAAACCAGCCACAGCTGGAAAAAAGGCAGTCCCCACCAATCTGCTTGGACCACAGAGACCCTTTTCAACTTCTGAGTTTCACTAAGGCCAGTCAATACCACCATAACTAAATCACAAGATCATTGTGTAGATAAAATGGGAGAAACTATGTAAAGCCCCCTGAGCTTCTTGGCAGTTGTGATACAAATAAAATACCATGGCAGGGTAATACTGCGGACAAGGCCAATGTTTTAAGTAAAGAGAGGCAATTCAAAAACTTCAGCTTCTAATCCCATCTCACCCTGTGTATCTCTGCTTTTCTTAAAAGACATTCCACAAAATGTGATTATGTTTATTAACATGTTGCTCTGTGAAGGTAACTTTCAATATTAATCAGACATATACATCATATGCCCATAAACATTCCTTATGAGCCTAATTCTACTTAACTCTAATGACGCGTAGTGCTGATTCAAACAAGCTGTTTCATTGAGCTCAACTAGACCTGCTTCATGAATAAGTGCTATTCAATCAGAGGAACGCTTGCAAACTTCCAGCCCCCAACTGTAGGATTTTAATAGGCAAACTTGCATTTGCACGTTTTCCAAGATGCATCAAAGGATTGTGGAATATTTGAACCCACATGTTGAAGTTTGTTGCAAAATTCTTTTAAAAATATTATTTTGTAGCCTGCCAGCATTTATTTTGGCAATGGATACATGAGGTGTTGCTTAAATGTTTCCATTTGGCAAATGCTCAGTGCTACTTATACATTAAAGATTAACAAGGCATATTTAACCAAAACCCTCCTATTGCAACATGATCCCATGGCATGAAAGATGCTTTGCTTACATTGAAAAAAGATGAAGCCCCAAAGACTGGTGATAAGCAACTGAGATGGAAAGCAATCATCAGGCTTCTGCAGTTTTGAGTGCTAGTATGCAGCAATTGGAAGCAACAAGCAGCCGGTAACCCTCATGGGTATGAAAATTTTGACTGCATCATAGGTCTATTTCATTCTCTCTAGATATAAATAAATAAACTGTGTTCTTACAAAAAGCCCATTTCAGGACAATGTTTGGTATACAATTTTTCAGTCATCTGGTGATTTCTTCAAAGTAGCATACACAGTGGGGAGAAATATTCCAATGTTTTAAGAGTCTCTCAAGTTAAAATAAAACCTTAAGTCAAACAGGTTTTTCAGTACCCTTTCATTGGCACTAGAAAGCAATATGACAGTGATTAACTATGTGATGGAGACAATAATGTTTTGCAGGTACAACCCAGGCAGCAAACTTTGAACTCTCAGTTGAACACCACTAGGTGGAATTCTGAGGTGAATTTCATGTGTCCCGGATATTTGGATCTAAGTATGTCTTTAAAATGTCTGAGGAGATTCATGCGCCTATCACTTACTGTAATGGAACTGTGAGAAAAGTAGTATTAACATTTGATGGTGCATAGTTACTGGCTAACACAGTCTGTCTATTTACAAAGATTGTCTCATAACTTTTGCCCAAATCACAGGATTAAATCAAAAGCATTCCCAGCCCCTTTCAATACTACCACACATTAAACAACCACTAATTCATAATGGGATTAAAAAAACATGCAGGAACGAAAACATTTCAAGTTGTCCTTACCTACAGCAAGGCAAAGGCAGAGGAAAAGAAGGTCAGGGATTACATTTAACCAAGCTCAGCATTTTCACTTTCACTCTGTTAAACACTGTTAAAGATTCTTGAGGAGAGGGAGGAGGGAAGCTCTGAAGTTTTCAGATCTTCCTTCAGAGTTTTAATCATTCACTTCCCAAGATCCAGCTTAACAAATACCACTGTGTTCTGTCAATATTTGTATGCAGCTCCACAGAGGGCAAGCAGCCAAACACACATGGTTTAAAGAGCCAAGAGGAGAAAACTGACACCGAACAAACACTCCCTGCTTTGTCTCTTTTAAGGTGGTGCTGAACATGTCATCTCAGCTTCTGACTGCAGATAGGCGCCGTTCACAGATTCCACCAGTTTGGACAAAATAAATAGCAGCTACGCATTACTTTAAAGATCTTGTTTGACAAACTCGAGGACTTTTGCCTTGGAAAGTTTCTTGCAACAGTTTTGGGGGTGTAAGGAAGGATTGTTTTTGCCTTTAAGCAGCTGCCCTTTAAATATATTTTAATTGGCTGGAATTTGGAAAGAATCTCATTTGGCAGTAATTTGCATTTGAAGCACGCCCCTCAGCAGCTGAAACAGGCCCCAGAAGCTTCCTGATTACTTCATCAAAAGGAATTGCTAGAATATCGTTGGCTCCCTCTTAACAGCATGCATCTAGACAAAACTGTGTAATCAATAATTTTTGGCAAACAATTCTTAATTAATTTGAAAGGAATTAATAAAAAAAAACCAGAATCTGGCAGCAAAGCAATTAAGAAGATTGTAAAACTTGGAAGTGCTACTTTCTCTTTTTCAAACATTCCAGAACAGAACCAAATCTGCATTCCTTGTATGCAGAAAATAATTTTTATATTTCTTATTTCGATTTCTCCTCTGTAAGTGTTATTGTTTGTGATATTGTAAACTAGTTATACTGATTGTATCTGAAAAATATTTTTACACCACATATTCTTTGCTGATCCCTGTACATTAGTTTTGGGGTTTTTTTGTATAATATTTGGTTTCTATATTTTATTAGTACAATATTTGGTTTCTATATCGATTTTACCTTTCAGTATTTGTATTTTTATTGTTTTCTTTTTATCTTTGCTGTCTAGATTCATAATTCTAGGCATATTTACTTGGGAGTGAGTCAGACTGAATTCATTTGGACTTCTGAGTGACTGTGCATTGGGCTGGGAGGCAGAAGGTTTTTGTTGCTAAATAAATTCAGTGTCATCCTATAAAAGTCTACATTGAATTTGGTCTTATTTTATTCCATGAGTCTTAAGATGTATGCACAGGTATGTACTCTAGATGTGTCCTACCTGTTCAAAGTAAGGGCACACCTAATTTTTTTAACTGTTTAGCAAATATTGCTGAAGTATAGCCATTGTAAAAGCTGAGAAAACATACACCAAAGAAATGTTTGGGACGATTTTTGAAAAGAACTCTAGGGAAATCACACAGTAAATATAAGAGCTGGGGTCTCATCTACCCAAAATTAAACATTTTATGGTATCTTTATTCCCAGGGGAGAACTAAGAATGTGCCTTGATGTTTGCCACTGAGTTTAGTCTGAATTAGATGTGCTTAACTTTGGGCTCAATGGAGCTCTTAGAATACAGCAAAATCAAAAATTCATGGTTTAAAGCCAATACATAACAGGGTTTTTTCTGAACAAAGTCATAGCATCTAAGAATATCTGGCTTCCCCCATCCCCCTTTGTGTGTGCTTTGTAGTGTAAGTAGGAGCCTGTGAAACTGTAGCTGCTTAAATGTTCACTTGTCACCATCACCACCATCGCTACCAGCGTATCAAGAAGAATGAAGGCACCAAAGAAAAGGAGATTATTCTCTGGCTAGAATACAATGAAGACTGTTTTCCATAAATATATGTTGACAGTCCTGATGCAGAAATTTTAACAACAGTTGCCAGGTGCAGAAAAATGAAGCACTTAAGGGTTGCTGTGTTGAAAAGGAAACACACATTATATAGGCAAAACCCCCCCACTTACTTTATCAAAGAGTTTCATGATTTAACAAGTTGGCTGCGTGCAATTCTTTTGAAATTAATGCTTAAGAGCCTTGAAATTCTAAGCATTCACCATGCAATTTTCTTTGTGCTGACTTCCTGGGAAATTTGGTGGTTTAATGGTGGCCAGGAACTTTATAAATGCATATAGATGCCACTGAGTTGCAGAACGGGTTCTCAGGTGGGTTTATCACTATGTTGATGTCAGTTCTTATTTTTAACTCATGTTTCTAAGTTGGCAATTTATGGAAAATGTATGCTTGTTATTTGGAACCCATCCCAGTCCCAACAAGCAGCAGTGCCACCACAGCAGGCAGGATGGCAAAGCAGTGACACACCACCTCAGATACTGTGACTGGTAAGAGTAACAGATTAGTAGCCGTGTTGGTCTGCCATAGTCAAAACAAAATAAAAAAATTCCTTCCAGTAGCACCTTAAAGACCAACTAAGTTAGTTCTTGGTATGAGCTTTCGTGTGCATGCTGTGTATCTGAAGAAGTGTGCATGCACACGAAAGCTCATACCAAGAACTAACTTAGTTGGTCTTTAAGGTGCTACTGGAAAGAATTTTTTTATTTTGTTTTGGTAAGAGTAAGTTGGACATGACTGAAATGCTTGCAGCTCTTGAAACTTAGTCTATATAATGATAGTAAAACCATATTTTCCAGCAAAAAAATAACATAAGGATTTTAAGGAAAGTAAAAGAATTATGCATTATTAGGATATGCACCCCTACTCAATCCACTTGCCACCCCCTGCCACTTCCCACACATTAATCTCCTTTAGCTTCCCCTTTGCACTCCATGTAACTTCTAAGCTCACGTTCCACCTTCCCAATCCCAGCCCTTGTTTTTCTTTGTCCGTGCCTTCTGCTCCACCCTCATTTGATGGATGTTGTGGGTATTTGCTTGTTAATAAAATACAATGTGAAATACATTGTGTGAAGGTACTATTTAATATTTCAGGGCTCCACATCCTTTATCTCTCTCACATGAGAAGGCTGAGGAATGGAAGAGGAAGAAGTTTGAGAACAGCAAAAAAGTAGAAATACCGAAAGGGAAAAAGTGATAAATTTTTGAGTGAAGTGGAGGTGCAGATATACTGAGAGGAAAATGGTGGTTTCTCCCCACCCCCAACTGCCCACAGTAAAATATCAGAGATGGGTGCAACACAGAAGCCAACACCAAAAAGCTAACAGAATAGAGCTTTTCTAAACTCCCTTCTTGCTGTGCTCAAACCTTGTTTTAAACTGCCACTGCCCCCACTTCAGTGTCACTCCCTACTTGCTCAAATATCTGCCAAAGTTTTAATCACCACTATCCCCTCTCAGTATTCCTCTATCCTTGCTTTATTCAAACGTTTGCCATTGTTTAAAGTGGCCACTTTTTCTTACGCAGCATATTTTCATCCTCCCTTTACTCAAACCTCTACTATTGTTTCAAAGCACCATTTTTCTCTCAGTGCCTCTTCATCCCTGTTTTTCTCAAACATCTGCCATCATTTAAAACCACCTTTCTGCCACACCACTGATGGTTAGAACTTTCATTTATGCTCCAAGTTCCAAAGAATTAGCCTGTCATTGACCTGTCCTGTAGAGGTCAATGTTGTGGTGGTGGTTGCCGCTGCTGCCATCATTGCCAAAGCCATAATGATTTCTAAACCCTGGCACAAGTATTTGATTACATGGCTTCATATCGATTTGTGATTCTATAAACAGACACATTCAGAGTTGCAAGCACATGAATGCATCTGGATAGTGAGATAGAAAGATGAAAAGGTTAGAGATGAACTTCAGAGTCTTGTAAAGCTTTCTTTAAAGAAAAGTGCAGCTGGCTGCTAATGAAGGAGAAAGGCTTGACTGGATTATAATAAGTTCTTGCTAGTTGATAAGGAAGGCCTTGGTTGGCACCTTAGCAGCTGGTAAAGCCATAATAATAAGCAGGCAGAGATGGGCAACAGTGGCACTTGTTATGAGACAATGCTGAATGCTTACAAAAACAAGTTGAAAAGGGTGACAAGCTTACATTTAACATCAGTTGTGCTCTCCCCTAGAAAATGGAGGCAAACAAAACATGGTTCATGAACAGAGCCCTTAACCATGAGCCCTGACTCAGACAACATACTGAGTCAAACCTTGCCTTTGCTCAGCACCGCATAACAACAAAAAGGACAAAGCAGCTGGTAGCTCCTGTCTGGCTGCCTGCACAGTAATGTGGTCTGGTAAGCCATAGTTTGGCTTAGTATGATTTGTTAACCAGGCCATTGTCTCTACTGTCCATGTATTGGTCAATGTGTTTCCATAAGCCACTTTGGCTTATGGAAAAGCAGTACCATACCTGCAAAAAATCCTGGGAACTGTAGCTTGTTTAGGATGCTGAGGCTTGTTAGGAGACCACTATTTCTCTCACAGAGCTAGAAGTCGCAGAGTTCCCTCAGAAGATGGATTGTAGTTCTGTGACTTGTGGGAACTGTAGTTCTGTTAAGCACCCTTAACAGACTACAGTTCCCAGAATTTTTTGGAGGAAGCCATGACTGCTTAAATTGATATACAGTGGTACCTCTAGATGCGAATGGGATCCGTTCCGGAGCCCCATTCGCATCTAGAAGCAAACGTAACTAGCAACAGCACGTCTGCATGCGTGCATCGCTTTTCGCTGCTTCTGCGCATGACGTCATTTTGAGCGTCTGTGCATGCGCAAGCAGCGAAACCTGGAAGTAACACACTCCATTACTTCTGGGTTGCCACGGAGCGCAACTCGAACACGCTCATCCCGAAGCACATTCAACCCAAGGTATGACTGTACTACTTTAAATGTATAGTGCAGATGAGGCCTTAAATAATTTCAGTTATAATCTTGAATGTGTGATCCTTGTTGCTACCTTTGAACCCAGATTTGCACTCCTATGGCATCATGATATGAGGTCTGAAACATGGGGGCGGAGAATAACCCTCGATTTCCATATGTGACATTCTAAGAAGGCTGCAGAGAATGACTCATTGGGTAAAGTTAGCACTGTGGGAGCAGCAAGGAGTTTCCACATGATGACTCACAACTTGTAGGATTTCTGACCTTTAGCCTTCCACCTTTTAAATTAATATATGGATGGCCTACGTTAGTAGAGTCTCAGTGCAACAATGACAAACCTAAATGTTGTTGGAACAAGCCTTAGCAAAGCTGTAAACTAACAGAGTTTTCTGACTGCTGTTTTATACACCCACACCCACCCACAAAAAGAGGCTTTCATAACTGAGAAAATATTTAAACACTTATTATTAAGTCACTTAATAGCTCCAAGGAGAGTAAAAGTGCAGAAGTGCTACTTTGAAATTTCAAACAGTATATATAAATAAAATGGCAGCTATCAGAAGAAAGATAATCAACCCTTCCAGAGCAAAGACATAAACAAGCAAGGACTGTTTTCACCGTTTCTAATGGCAATTCTCCACTGTCTTCCTTTCATTCCCCAGGCTGCCCGTGTGTTGCTGGTAGAGGGGAGCAAAAGAGTTATACAGAGTAAGGAAACTTATGGCGAAGGAGGAACCCTGCAGAGAATGAGAATCTAATTTATGGCAAAGCAGTAACTCCACAGAGAATGGAAAACTAATTTTCTGCTACACAAATGCTGTGCATTTATTAATCAAGTTACAAAACACTTTTGTGGAAATATTTGGAAATAGTGGTGTGCTGGGGGTGTTGACAAACTTTCCTAGGGCAGAAGTCAACTAGGGGATACCTATGCTGTTCTTTGAGAAAGGCTTCTTGTTGTTGTTGTTGTTGTTGTTGTTGTTGTTGTTGTTGTTTTGGAAGAGGCATGCTATTCCAATGCTGCCCTGGTGCTATTGTTTTCAGGGCCTGCAAAGGAGATGTTCTGAAGATGACATCTCCACTTTTGGAATATTTAGGGAATTCCTTTTCTCCTCCCTCTCCTTTTAAGACAGGTTTGGTGCTTCCAGCATTCCGGTGACTAGGAATGTTGGGGAATTCAGATGAAAACAGAAAAGGAAGTGGAAATTGCTGCAGTTGGCATGTGGTCATGAATGGAAATCAGTAAAGCAAATACAATCAGTATTTGTCTACAACATTTTTTTTATGTCCACAAATGATATATAGTGGTTTCCCTTATATTAAGATGAATGTATGTTGTGTAAGTTATGTAAATAACTCAATTAAACAGTAGATAGTGAGCCAAATTTCATAGTATATAGTGGAAACTGAACTGCTATGGAATGAAAACAGCACTGATTGTGATAAATACAGGTAGAATCAAAAATTGCTGCCTTCTTACATCCCTAGTTATGGCTCATCTGGCTTGTGCTGCACTCCAGTCCATCACTACATTTGACTGGCCTTTGTGTCACGATGCCTTTACATGAGTACAGTGGGAACATGCTCTTGCTGACATATCACACATTAGGTGGCACTTTTTGCCCTATTGTGTTTGTTCTAATTTGAAGGCTGAGCCAACATCATGTTTAACTCATTGTGTCTCCTCACACTGTGATTGGATCAGATGTAGATCATGAATTAGATCAGATCAGATTTATTTATGTATATAACTTCACACAAAAGGAGACCTAAGGTGTATGTTACAAGGGAGAAGAAAGTCAAAATGTCAAAGGTACAGCTTCAGACAACCAAAAAACTGGAAATGCAAAAGTAAGAAAGGGTGGGATTAAATTAATCCAAATTATTTCCCCCTCAAAAGGCATCTGAGTCCTGAGGTGACTCAAAATTTGATGCCCGATGCCCTAGAGTGATAATGCCAGCCTTAAAAGAAAGAAAAAAGTTTACTTTAACATACCTTAACACACCATTTCTATAATAAATTATTTTCAGCACATGAAAGGAGGACCAACAAAACTAGACAGAACATGATTCACATGTAAGAGCTTTAAAGCAATTTTCATTCTAAAAACTTGGCAGGAAGCTGCTAGCAGATGTAACCAGAGCTTTGCATGTAAAGGTAAAAGCACTCCTGTCTTTTATAATACTTCTGTATATTCTTCATGCAGTCATTCATGCCAACAATGTACAAAATAACAGGAAACAGGTAGACTTTTAATTTAAGCGAGATTACACTATATTTTCCTGTTCATAGGGCAAGCTAGAGATTGGCAATGGAAATACACAAATCAATATGAAGAAGGAGAAATAGAGTTGTCTGAATATTTTGCTAACTCCTGCTACTTTAATAAGACTGTATACCTACATGCTATAGTTTTGTACCAAGTAGCACATATAGTTCATGTCCTATGGATGCCAATGAATGCCCTCATAAATCAGACATCACATTGAAAAAAAGCTTCCAGACTTCTGTGAACAATATTGTCCACAAGAAGATGGTTTTAGGAGTGTTCATGCATTACATTCAACAGATGGGAAGCAACAACCTGGAAAGGTAGGTGTGATGGGATAATGAGCTGCTTGTGCGTAAAAGCTGAATCCCTCAGAGCTTTGCAAAGGTTTCAAAGCTCTGCCTTTATGGGAGCCCTCAAAGCATGACTCCCTCAATCGCTGGCAGAATCTGTCAGTGGGCGTTTCCGGAATTTGCGCCAACATAAGAGTTCCTTAACGGACACTCTCCTTCGGGATTCTCGGCGTGACAGTTTCCTGCGAGGAGTAGGTGTACCCAGAGGAGGTCCTGAGACCTCCCCGCTGTTCTCACTGGAAGTCTCCTGGAGCCATCCCTCCGACTGAGTTTCTCCATGAACTCTCTCTCTCCCCCTGCTGGTTCCTTCCTCTGCATCCGAGGGTTTCCTAGCCTCCTTGAGCCCCTCCACCACCTGACTCTCCGATGGCAGTTCCCTGACAGTAGGCTATCTAGAAGAAGGAAAACTCTGATCCCAAACCTCTGCTGCCTTGTCATATGTCTCTCATTTGTGAGAAAGCCTTCAGGAATACATGGTGAGCGAATATCTGCACCTGCTGCATTGTGGGATATCTTCAGGAGAAGGAAAGGCTAAGGGGTAAACTCAGTGCTATTTTTCTAGAAAAATAGGTACCATGAATGCCTTCCTCATTCTCTTAGAATGCCAATGGCGCCCACCTGAGAGGAGACAGAACTGAGTTCTGGTGAGTTCCAGCTGAAAAAAGTCCTGAGTAAACCCTACACAAATCCTGAGTTGAGTACCTAAGGCAGTTGGATGGTGTCTTATATGCCTCTTTCCGGCAAGCTGGTGCCTTTGGACCACATGAGTGAGGCCAAGGAAGTATCTTGTCGTCTGGGAAGTCCAGGACTTCCATACACACTACTCAGGCTTGGGCCCAAGAGACTTCACTTCAGTGATGCAAGCGCAGACCATGGAGCTACACAGGTTGAGGAAGTCTGGTGTATAGAAAACTATTTATACCACTGACTGAAACAGAAGGTGGTTACTGTTCTGTCCCTAAAAAGATATTGGACCACCACCACAGGACTCTAAAAAGGTTTGTGTCCCAGACGTATGGCTCATGATCTCACTGCAATTACTAAACTAGGACTTGAGTATAATGCTGGGCGGGTAGGAGGGGCCATGGAAGATGTAGTAACTTGAAAGGATGGTGGGTGGCTTATGAAGATTAATAAAAGTACTTTGTAGCTAAATGCTTTTATAGTGTTCCCCCCTCCTTTGTTCCTACAGATGATTATATTAAATGTATGCATAACTTTGTTCCCATATTGCTTTAATACCAATGCTCAAAGCCTTCTACAAACATCAGCACATTTAGCCTCTAACCACTCAAATGAAGCTGCAATTATGATAATTAGGAAATGGCATCATGTCATCAATATGCATTTGGAGGTTGAACATGTATCAGAGATAATTAACTGGAGGTGTAATTAAAGCTCCTCTCCCTTCGAAAAAGAGAGGTAAATATGATCACAACATGAGCATAAATTAATGAAACAACTGTCTTTTGCTCAAGATTATACAACTGTTAACGTTAATACAGAGCACAGAAGGGGAAGGGAAATCTAACAGGGACTTTCCAAAGAATAATGTCTGTAATTAATTAATGTTTGTAGTACTGTATGTGCACATTAACTAAAGGGCCAAAGGTGGCTCTTACCTGAGCTTATCTAAACATTTGTATGGGTTACATTTTGATGTTGTTTATTGTCCTAAGCTCCTGTGAAAGGAAGGGAAGGGTGGGATACAAATAAATTAATTGTGATGATGATGCTGTCTCATTTGAAGAAATCTAGATTTGTTATGGCCTGATCTAGTCTGGGTTTTGTGGTATGGTGAGAGCCAGAATATGATCTGGAGGCACATGTGGCTGTCAGCTTGCTGAAACTAAGCAGGTCTGGGTCTGATCAGTGCCTGGAGACCATATGTATCCCAGTTTGAGTTCCATGATGGAAGAAAGGTGGGGTATACATGTAAGTAAGATAGATAGCTGCAAAAAGCAGAAAAACTGAATTGGAGGAAACATATGCTACCTTCTCATTTACTACTATGAAAAATCTGGATTTATAAGTCTCTCCACCCACTGAATATCTATGACTTTAGGATATAATATCATTGAGAACATCTAGACCCATTCTTAATTCTGGACCTATTAGTAATGTTATTCACCTTTTAATAAGAATGATATAAAGTTATTAAAGAACAAGGTTTCTAATAACAACAACTGTTTCTGAACCCATTTTTGGTGGGCAGAGTACTCTTGTCATCCTTGCAACAGCCCTATGAATTTGGTTAAAATGGAAGTAACAACAAATTGCCCAAGGTCACCCAGGTAGCAAAGCTGAAAAAAGATTGTTAACCTGTCTTCTCATGTCAAAATACAACACTCTAACTCTCAACCCCAACATGCTATGTTGTATTTCCAATGCTTGCACAAACCTGATGCTCAAGAAATGTGGATGGGAAAAAAGTCAAGTCTGCACTGACATACCAAATTATTTTAAATTACAACATGCTTCATACTCACACAAGTATTTACAGGCAATTTTAAGAAGTACATAAAGCAAGAATGGGAAACCTGTGGCCCTCCAGATAAAGTCTGACTCCAACTTCCACTAGCTGCAGACAGCATGGGATGATGGGAGTTGTAGTTCATCAACATCTGGGGAACCAGAAGTTCCACATCCCTGTCCTGGGGAGACATCCAACTAAGTCATAATCAGAGTAGACCCACTGAAATCAAAGCCAGAATGGCAGGGAATTTTATATGCCTCATTCATAGGGCAAGTACATCCCATCTATAGGCCTATCAAGGTAATAATCTTATTTTGTGTGGCACTATCACTGCAGGTTTGAAGACAAGGTGTGTGGTTAATAAATAGAAATAGAAATAAATCTGATACTTGCAGTTTCAACCTGTAAATTTAACATAGGGCACAAGCCAAGTTTAGTCATCTTCTTTGCTGTAACAAATCCACCCATGCCATGAGCAAGAAAAAGAATACATAAAAAATCAAGAATGAACGTGTACCTCTAGATGGGTAGGACACACACTGTGCTTTTAGAGGTAGGCATGCCATCTCCCATCTTCACTTCTAAGCAAACATAAGCAAATTGGAGCAATGGTTTGCTTTTGCTGTACAGTAGCTTTGTTCTTAACCAAAGTTTGCAAATGTGCAAGTTCTCCAAATTTTAATAACTACTTAAAAACATCTTGTCATAAATGTGCAGATTTTACACAACTGGAAATACTTTCATTCAACAAATTTTTAAAGTGTCCAGCCCTGTCTCTTCCTACAGACTTTTTTTAATGTTATCATTTTGCTGTTCCTGCATTTTATTCTGTCATGTTTACTTTATTAGATTGGTCTGCCATTGGACTGTATCATCCTTTGTAACATGGTGTCTAATTTCAACAGAAATATAATTATTGACAAAATGGGAGGGTTTTGTTTTTAACTTATCTTGTAGCTCAGTTACAGTCCCATTCTTCATATCCCATTCTTGAGCCTATTCAATAATCCCTTTATAGATTCTGCAATCCTAGTGCCTGAACTGGACTAAAATTGCTCCTCCCTATCTGCCACTGTGTACCAAGTACTTTAATTGTTTTCCATATATGACCAAGCACACAACATCTGTCTGCCCTTGGTACCCTTGATGTTTGCAGAGGATGATTTTTATAAACCTCAAAGTTGAGTAAGTCAAGCATCTCACTATCATTAGGTGAAATGTGCAATGGTTCTAGATGCAATTGTGGTCTACATACCTTGGAACTACCATTGCACTTGTGATGTGTACCCATTTCCCAGGCACATCTACTTGATTTCAGAGGAATGTATGTCTACCTAACTGTGCTCAGGATCAAAGCAAGACACTTAGGAATACTTCTGTGAAATCCAGTGCTCTTATGTGCTGTATTATTCTCTACATCTCCACAGTATAGCCTCCATTCTGACTCACATTCGTCACAAACATCTCTCCCAATTTTCCCTGACAACTACATTCTCTTCCTCCTGATTTTACTAGATACTAACCTTTTCATAGGATTATTTGACCCCATTTTTTTGCACACAAAGTTGACCCCCTTTTTTGTCTGCAGGGTTCAACAGTATCACTACCTACTACTCAGAACTACGTTTTCTTTCCTTCACATTTTCCTTTGTTTGCCCTTCAGTAGTAGTACTGTCAGTGATGCCAGTTATAAGGAATGAGTACCCTTGGGGAAAATAAAACAAAAGCAAGGATGACATTTGCTTCTCAAAAAAGTATGCCTGACACACTTTCTCATAAAATTGTCTGCTAGACGAACAAACCATGGACGCATCTCCAACCCTACCAGGCTTATGCAACGTCTAAATTATCCCTATGAGTGGGGTCCTGTAGGTTGGCTAACTGTTCCTTATTTATTAATATTAGATTTTAATACTAAATATATTTCATGAAATAATGGACGAGTGGCAAGCTTAGTGTACTGGATGAGAGAATCAGCTGCTTTGTGAGGACATAAAGCCTACCCAAATATCTGAGCTTTCCTATTCCATCCATAGCTCAGTGCTCTATGATATATCACTGGTCTTCAACCATGCTTTACCTCAAGCTTGCATAATGGGACTCATTTCTTAATTTTTTGTTACCACATTTGTGTATAATTGTAGCTGCACTGGTATGGCCTAGCTTAGGTCAGACACGATCCTTTCATGGATCCTGACCCAAAAGCTGACAGTGGCCACATACCCTGCTCTGGGTGGGTGATGGTTGTGGCACCTCACAGGCAGCTTTCCACTCACAAGGTGTGAGCAGTCACGTCCCAGTGGCCAGCCATTCTAAATTCACCAGCCGGCTGCACTGCAGGGCAGGACAACCTTCCAAAACAAAATTTCAACTGCCCAGACAATGAGCATAGCCTGGTCTGCCAACTGAGGATAAAAGCCAACTGTGCCTACAGTTTGCATTGCAGTTGGCCCAAGAGCTCATGGATCCTAACCCACCAGTTGACAACGGATGCTCTAAATCACTGGTCTTCAGCAGGTGGGTTGGGACCCACTATTGGGCCAAGGCTTCATTCAAAGTGGCTCGTAACAGGAGCACTATCACCATACAAAGAAATGGGTCTCCAAATGCATGTTTGAGTTAAAAGTGGGTCTTGGGTCTGAAAAGGTTGAAGACATCTGCTCTAAATCACCTTATCTCAAAACCATATGTGTATGCCACTGTGTTGGATAATTATTGAAATTATTGAATTATAGAATAAATATTAAAATGTGTGTGAGAAAGACCAAGAAAGTGAAGGTTGTATGTGCAAGAAAACCATGGGACAAGAATGGAATGACATGTATGCAGGAGCTATTACTATAACTGTTAAGGACAAAGGAAGGAGGGAAAGATAAGAAAATTGCTATGCCTCCTGATTAAACCTTTGCTTGTAAGTGTATAAATGGTAGTTGTTTTCATATCCAGTGTGCTACCGTCAACTACTTGCTGGTTGAGGTTATGTCACACTAGCCTTGCAACATCTAAATAAATGTCCTGTTTGACTTGAAAATTGGAGTTTGGATCTTATTGGCCATCCAGGATGAACTCACAGGATATTGGGTATTTTCCAACAATGTAATTCCATGCTTGGTCAAAATTGAAGCTGAAAATAGTTGTGCTTGCAGCACATTTCTGGGTTCAATTCTGCTGGGGTCTTTTTTAAACCTTGAAAGCCCATCATATGGTTTATGACTGAAGTGCCTTAAGAGTCTGGAGGACTTCCGGGTTAGCGCCATCGACTAATGGCGGATTCCCTCTGAGCTCTGGAGGGAATCGGCTCCACAGGATCGGGTCTCGTCCGCGCCGGCGACGCGGGGACCCTTAAAAATCACAGGTGCCGATGCCTGTGAACCTGGTGACTCGGCGGGCACCATTTGCGCCCCCCCAAACTGCGAAGGAGCCTTTTTAAAGGCTCCGGAACGGGGACGGGGTACGGCGTGGTGCTGTGAGTAGATTGCTCCTTCTGCGGAGCGAAGCCGCATGCCATTGTCGGAGAAGCGCTGACTTTTTCCTTGGAACATTTGGACTTAAAAATAAGAACCCGTGAGTAAATATGGAATTTGGAATTTAAAGAAATTTTTGCTGAATTAGGAACGAGCGGGGAAGGGTCAAAAAGGAAGTCGCCCCCCCCCCTTGTAAATATTTTAAAGCAAAGAGCTTGCTATTTAAGGTCGAGAGAATTTTAACCTTCATAGCTTTTAACCTTCATGGCTTGACACTACAGAACTTTACCGGAGGATAAATGTAACGTTGGGAGCTAAAGTTTTACCCCCCCGAACCCGGGGGCGTCCCGCGAGAGAGCCTGTTGAGGAAGTATTGAAGAATTTGACAGCTGTCAAATTAGCTGTCAAAAGGAAAGGGAAAAGGGAACTTTGTCTTTGCTGCATCTGCTGGCTATATTTGTTGCAATTTCTTGAAAATAAGGGAGAGTTGATACAAACTAACCTGTTTACTGGATTTAAACTGAAAGACATTAAAGAACCAAAATCCCCCTTGTGGGGGGTAGGGGCATTACAAGAATGGCTGAAGGAAGTAAAAATCAGACTGAACTCAATAAAATACTGGTTCTCCTGGGAAAGTTACAAGACCAGACCGATGTTTTGACTACAAGCGTGAACACTCTGGTCCTGGCAGTAAATAACATTGCTGAAACTGATAGGGAGTCGAAGCAAGAAGTTTACACAAATGAACAACAAGAGAAATCTGAGAGCCATGGGAATATGGAAGAGACACACGTTGTTTTTGAAGAAAAGGAAGGAGGAGTGGTAACTTTGCAGATGTTAAGGGAGAGTTACAATTCGGGGCCTGACATGCAGACAACAAAGGAGAATAAAAATTCGAGGTGGAAAGTCTGGACTGAGCTGGAAATTGTAAATCTGAGAGTGGAGCACCTCATTAGCACTAATTTTAAATATGGAGGGTCAACTGGAAAAAACATGGATCTTGTTGGGTCAGAGCCCCTCCGAGCCTTGGGGCTTAACCTAAAGGACTATCCAAGAGGCCAGCAGAGAGGAACTGAGGATGACTTGAGAGCCTCGGACATGAGATCTCCAGGCTAAACAGTATTGATTGATGAACACTTATTGGGGACCAAAACCGGGAAAGGGGGGGGTGGAGTTTGGTAATCCAAAGGGTACATAATTATTAATTATTTTGTTTTAATTTGTTTTGTTATTTGTATGGAAGTTGGGAAAGCTGTGGAAGGGAAATATTGATCGACTTTAAGAAATATGTTAAAGAATAAGAAATGACGCATAAGATGTTTAAGATTAGATAAGTTAAAATTGGTTTTTAGAATGGTTAAAATGAAATGAAAATAAGGAATGCAAAAGTAATTTAATGGAAGAAAGAGGAAAGGTAAAATTACAGTATGTAAAAATTATTAAGTGAAGGTTGAGAAATAACTAATAAGGATTTGCGGGATTAATAACTTGAATTGGAATACAAGAAGGGGGGGAGTGAGGAGGTCTGAGAAAGAAGTTATATGAAAATAAGCAATTGAAATTTCATTTGTTTTTAATTGTCTTTTTTAAAGTTTTTTGTATTTTTGTTATTTTTTCTTTTTTTTTCTGTGTCTATGTTTATTATCGAAAATGCTAATAAATATTCATTAAAAAAAAAATAAGAGTCTGTTGGCTCCACAAATACTTACGTATAAGATTTACAGTTGTTTACTCCGCAAGTGCTTACTGCTTACCCATAGCTTTTTCAACACCATTTCAATACTACCACCACTGAAGACTATATGGGACAGGGGATATATGGTTGTTGCACTCTGGCTATGGAACGTTCTCACCCAGGAAGTTGTGGTTCAACAGCAGGCAAATACTTTTAAAAAACAAATAAATACCAAGCAATTAAATCCTCTCTGCATTGCCTTCACAATGTTTGGAAGTTTTGCTTTTAATTCTGCTGACTGCTGTTATACTGTGTTGTTTTAATGTGCTTTTTTGCTTTTGTTTCAATTTGTAATCTTAACTTTTTGCAAACTGCCCTGGAAATCTGTTGAAGAGTAGGGTATAATAAATCAAATCAATGCATAAATATTTAAAATGTAGTGTATAAAGTGGATCAGAATCCCACCATGAAATCACAGCATGTTAAGAGCTTTGCAGCACCTGCTTTGCCTTTTATTTGCCTACTGTAAACTGGGCATCTCATGTTATATGTGTTGTTCAGTACCTTCATATGTGCCACAATGCAGATCTAACTACCGGTATATCATCTGTCTGCTTTCAGTAGCAGCTTGAACTGATTTATCTTCCTTATTCAGTCCTTGCGACATGTGGGGAGACACAATAAAGCAGCATTTTAAACCACTTCTGATCAAGCCTTGTTTAGCTTTCTAGCTATTACCTTAGATGGCACTTCAGGAAATGAGTAATCAAACTGATTGGACAATATCTTCTTCTGCATATTACTACTGTAAACGTATTCATTCTTTAAGTGCTCCACAAAACCCAAATGCCTATTTCTCTATTCACTCATCAAAAAAATAAAATTATTATTTTTTCTACCCAGGTCTTAACGGTGATGATAATGATGATTTGCTCTGGGTGCTTATATGTTATCCCAAGAAACTGAACATGTTGAAACATCAGTTTCTATAGCCTGCTGTGTTTCTGGGGTTGCCAAATGTAGCTCACACAGGCACACATATGCATGAGCAGTAGTGTAGGAACTTGCCCATAGGCTGCCTCATAGAGTATGGGTAGATTCTAACTATGGCTTGGGTGCCTTTGCTCATGAACAGAAATGGAAGGAAATCTAAGATACTAAACATTGGGTTTTACTCAGAGAAGTCACATTGATATTAATGAACATGACTAAAGTCATATATATGTCAACAGGTCTATTTTGAGTAAAGCTTGGTTGACTACTACCTATTCTATGGAGAATGAATAAAACCATTCTGACTTCTCCATATTTTCCTTGAAATTGAAATAAGACTCTTCACCTTGTGTGTTTTGCAAGCAAATCACCTGCTTGGTTACACACATAAAAATATTCTTGTTATGCTTTCTTTGTCCTCTGGAAACACTAGTGCTCTTTGAAGATCAAAGGGAATACAGGAAAAGATTTTTTTTAACTGTGATAACAATCATTATAGTCTACAAGCAAAAACAAGGAATATACCATTTCTAAGAACAGGTGTGTGAGAAAGTTGCTTCTCTCTCTCTCTCTCTCTGCAAAATGAAATTGTGTTGACTTCCTTTATAGGCACTGGGCTACTTAATATGTGGCAATGAACTCATCTAATATATATATATATATATATATATATATATATATATATATATATATTTCTGCTTCAAGTCAAGCTCAGTGAAGTTCAGGATTCACACTTTACTGAGAGAAGCTCAATCAATAACTGACATGGCTGTTTTTAATTTACTCAGCTCTGAAAATAGCTGAATCAAACAAAGTACCTCTTGAGGAGTACTGTCATACCTTGGGTTGAAGTAGCTTCGGGGTGAGCATTTTCGGGTTGCAGTAACGGAACATGTTACTTCCAGGTTTCGCCGCTCACGCATGTGCAGACACTCAAAACGACGTCACGCGCATGCGTGGAAGCGACGAATCATGACCCGCGCACGCGCAGACACAGTTTGTGTTCGCTTCAGGATGCAAACAGGGCTACGGAGCGGATCCCATTCGCATCCAGAGGTACCAAAGTATATATTTTATCATAGAAAGAGAGGCATACGCAATACCTGGAGCTCTTTCTGAAATCCATACAAATGAATTAAACAAACAAATGATGTTTAAATCTCAGCATCAGTCTTTTGTTATCTGGAGCACCTTTCTCCAGCTTGGTGCCTTCCAGATCATTTAGATTACAACTCCCATCATGACAGTGCTAGATGGAGTTGATGGGAGTTGTAGTCCAAAACATCTGAAGGGCACTGTGTTGGAGAAAGCTGGCTTACAGTGCCTGCCATGTAATAAAACACAACATATCTTCAATAAGTAATACAGTGGTACCTTGGTTTAAGAACTCAATTTGTTCTGGATGTCCGTTCTTAATCTGAAACTGTTCTTAACCTGAAGTACCACTTTAGCTAATGGGAGCCTCCCGCTGCCACTGCCGTGCGATTTCTGTTCTCATCCTGAAGCAAAGTTCTTAACCCAAGGTACTATTTCTGGTTTAGCGGAGTATGTAATCTGAAGCATCTGTAACCTGAAGCGTTTGTAACCTGAGGTACCACTGTATGGGACTCTGCTCACAGGAGCCATGAAAATCCCTAGCCATATTACTATTTCCTGTTTTTAATAAACTACTTACAATGGCCTATTTTCCAATAATACCACCTTTCGTTGTTCTTTTGTTTTATGTAAGGAAGAACTGCAAAAAAATGCAGTAGTTTGCACTGAAAGCCATGGCTATCTATACGAGGCCTAGAGGAAGCTGGGGGGGGGGGGGCAGCACACAACTACCACAGCTCAATGCTGTTATTATTTTCTTTCCTGTAACACTGATTTGTAATGGGAGGCAGTCAACACAGAAAGTTGAAAAACTTCTTGGCATTCCATACACACTGAGCCTCTTTCTCTAGGGTATCGTACATTCATATCTGGAGGAGTAGGGGACTGTACCAAATTTGTGCTTGGGGTACTATCAACACGGTAGGCCTAAAACTGAAATATTCTCCACTTTCTGGGATTTGCAGTTTCTATGCTCATTGAATCGTCACTAGATGGCATTTAAAACTGGAGGATCATTCTGGAACAACATTTACTGCCTCAGTTGCCCTTAAGTCTGTAAAGCTTTTCAAAGACTGCTCAAGATGACAGCCAGGGAGGTAATGAAAATGCTATATGTTGCCTTTGGACATTGCAGCAGTAGTAATCTCCAAGAACAAACTATTAGGAGTACTACATTTCATACCCTAATATCCGCTGCTTTTAAGGAATGAAAATTCCCATCTAAGCCATTATCTATAAGACCGGTGATCTCTTGTACTCAATAAAGACAGTCTGTAGATTTTAATGTGCAGAGCTGGCCTAGTGACTAATTACATGGCACGGTATGTGGCATTGTACCATCTTCCGTTCACCTGGGTCATTGTAATTAATTGCCTGAGCAAAGTAGTTTCCAGGATGCTGTTATAAATAATGAATGTTTAAATCTGGAGTAGGTTAGAAAACTCTGGGGATTCCAGCATTCTTTCTTTCCAAAAGCTAAATCTTCCAGGTTGCTATGAAGAAATGAGGCCACTGCTGTAAAGAGCCTAACACACCTCTGGCAAATAAATGGCTAAATGGTAGTAGCAGGGGTGATAGCATTAGTAGATTTCAGTTGGATCCTATTAAAAGTGCAGACAGCACTTGATTCTGCTTACATACTGTGAAAGTTTATTCATGGTATGTACAAAGGATGTAGAGGTCTTTATGTACAGGCCTATATCTAATCTATCCCATAAACTCAGGCATGTCAGCATCATCAAAACTTTTGAAAATATGGTAGAAAATATAGGCAAAATATGTTTTAGAAGTTCAGTTTAAAACTCACATAACAGCATTTAGGACTGCTTACATTTTTTTTCTTTCTTAAAGACTTACCTCTCCCTGAAGATACTTTGATTCTGAGAATGATACACTTTCTAGCCCAATGAGTTTAAAAGCTTAGGGAGAGGCTACCAGGAGTGTCTCTCTGTTTTCCTTCCTTTTTCACATTTGAAGCCAGAATGCACTATCTGCCCTCAGCTGCCTGCAATGCAAACACAGTAGAGGAGTTGAATGATCTCTCATTTTTATATCTGAGCTCAAGCCATTTAGGGCTTCATAGTTCATAACAACAAAAAGTCACAACTTTGAATTGCTCTCAGATGAGTGCCAAGAACTAATGCAAACTCTGAAATAACAGTGAATACCTTTGTAATCAAAGCTTAGCAGCTCACAATTGCACTGATTCTAAGACAAGTGACTTGAAACAGTTACTGAGTAGTATATCCCTAGTAATATCACATGGGGCTTTTTGCTGATTTGTAAAAGCACATATTTAGGTTGATGTGTAATGGATAACGTCCTAAACGCAATGCCAGGGTAACATGGCTTGGCTTGCATAGATGTGTGTGCGCATGAATGTGCACTAATATTTTAATTAATTATATGGAAAACTAGAGCATGCCATAAATTAACTTGAAAACCCATCCTGGATTAGTGCTAATGATTGGCCTACATCACTTTCCCAGTTCCATTCTACAGCAATGACACATGGTGATTCAGACCTAGGAACTGACACCCCTCAATTCCTGGGTCCAGTAGGTGTAGAATTTAATTAAGGTTTGGGTGTTAAACTATGTGCTAGACACTTCTAATCACCTGGAATCAGCAAGTATTAAAATCTAATTAAGTCAGGCTAGCCTCCCGTGTTAAGATGATAGCCTGGCAGATGGGCCATTAAGAACACAGAGGATCAAAAAGAACTCAGTGTGAGATGGCAAATGTGTGGGGCCCCTCTCCCTCAACAGATAAAGTCAGAGCTTAGGTTAGAGGGGTTGGAGTTATGAGCTATGTGACTGAAACAGAAAGCAGCAGGCAGGGCGTGATGTTTTATGTATGTTGAATCCAAGGCTGCACCTACGGAAGAAGCTGATTATGCTGTGAGCTCTTCCACTGTAGGCTCAGGTGGTATATATGTGTCAATAAACCATATATCATAAAGACACCAGTGTCCGCTGTGCCTCATTTCCAAAAGAAAACATGGGCCCTAGGCAAGTGCACCTAGAACTCCTGGAATTTCGCATGCTCAGAGATTGGGGTGGCATGCAACAATACACTCAAAACCTCTCTATCATGTTTTGTTAAATCAGAAAATCCAGTTCCAAAAGTACTGCTATTTGTACTTAAGAACAGTATGAAGAGGGGGCAAATTCCAGTGGGTGACTACAATTATTCATGCTGGTTTACACCCAGTAGTCCTTTAGATCTGGTCTCATTTATCATGTTTATTGTGTTGTTGAAATGCTAGTCCATACAGAATTTCTGCACCTCTGTCTATGGAATCTGTAAATTAGATACCATTCCTTCCTGAGTGAGCTCATTTTAAAACACTTAGAAATTGTTTTTAGCATACAAGCTAGAAGAAGGTTAACAAAACAGATTCTGGCAACCTTTTGTTTATTGCACTATAAAATCTCATAAATGAAACATTATTTCTCATTTGAAAGTAGACACTCTGAAGCAATGATGCAACCATCATACTTTTAAAGAGCATTTGGCAGGGAAGGGAAGACCTCCCAGGGTGAGAGATGAGGAGAAGAAAGGAAAGCTCCCAGGTGAGAGCTGGGAGGGTCCACCATTTTCTGTGCGGGACAAGGATTAAGAGCTACCTTAGAGAGAGGACTGTGTCTTTTCTCTTTCTTTCACTATTTTTGTTTTTTATTATTTTTTTTTATATATCTTATTGTACTATGAAAAAGTTTTAATAAAATCATTCAGGGATACTTTTAAAGAGCATTTATGCCAATGCCTTACTTCACAATATATTACTGGTGGGTTTGCCAGAATTTTACATCTACATTACACTGCATAATTTTTCATCATCCTCAGATGTCCGAGCCTTTTGGAATCCCACAGTTAGAGTTGCTGAACAGATTATTTTGTTCATGAAATAACTTTGGCCTTTCTATACCTGTATGCCTGGCATGTGCTATACTACTGCGCTATGTGATGCATAAGAATGAAGCCTCTTGCAACTTCGGCTACAGTAATCAGCCCATGAGCACAAAACCAAATCCATCCACATACTTTTCAAATATTTGAGCTAAATCACTAAACATGACCTTAATCCTGTGCACATAAGCAGTTTGTTTATCCTCTAATTCATAATTCCCTGTAATTTTGATGTGTGCAAATAAAAGAGAGTGTACCATGATGAGAAAGATATAGATTGCCTAATGAATGAGATGATTATTTAGCCAAAGCAAACATGATAAAGAAAAGTTTCCAGGTCTAACTTACCAGTGGAAATTCCGTTTCCCCTCCAGGAATTTGCCTGATTTGTTTTCATTTTAACACATTTCCCAAGCTGCCTAATGCAAGAAAGGTCACACACTTCAAAACTGCTCCTGAAATAATTGGACTGGGTATATACATGTATTTTTAACATATTCATCATGCAGCAACACCATTATCCTGTGGGGTTTTTGCTTTTGTTTTGTTTTCAGCTGATTTTAACCTTGCGTTTTTGTACTATGTTCCTAGTCAGTGAAACATCCAAGTGCTATTCTTACATGGACAATCCATGATGTAACTGTGTGTGTTTTAACTGAGATATAATTGCAGGAGTTGCCATTTTCTCTGAGTGGTGTCAGGGAGAGATGTTTAATGAGCTCTCTCCAAGTCATTTTTCTGATTAAAAAAAAATCCCTTAATATGATGTTTGGCATTTGGAGGAGGAATATAGACCTTGGTGTTTTATCATTGCAGGACAAACAGAAGCTGGGAGAGGTTTTTGATCAAGAAAATTGCATAGGGAGGGGAAGAATTCAACAACTCCCCCTCCCCAACTACTTCACATAAATGGGAAGCTCCCCCCAGCTATATTACAGTTTGTAAATATACCAGGAGATCTATCATAGATATCCCACATAACAGACAGTTTGTTTCCCCTCTGTAAGTCACAAGAACCTGCCCTAAACGAAGATGTACAGTTAGTATTAAATAAAATTTAGGGTCTGTTGTGGCCTGCCTCCCTTGTACTTAGACACTTTCTGTTTCTCTTCATAGCTTCTATGTAGGAATTGTGGGTTGTTCTTGCTGTCATTTTAAATAAAGAAACTTGTATAAATATAAATCCTTAAATCCCCTCTTGTTGACCCCTCTGTCATATTATGTCAGCTTGGAAAAATGGCTGTATTACCAATGAAAACTAGACTATGTTCAAAAAGTGAACTTGCAGCCTTGCACAATGCACTGGAATAAGAGGCAGGAAAAAGAGGTGCACAATTCCAAGTTACAGAACAATGTCCACCACCTCAGTGGTTTGGAGATGAGTTACTGAAGAATTAATCACCTATTTACCTGTTCAGACTAAGGCCCCATCTGCACTAGGCTATTGGTACTGCCATACTAAATGATCAACACCTTACAAATGTGGAACAGGAATTAGGTGGCACCTTTTCCGCTAATCGAAGTGTTCAAGTGGGCACATGTGGGGTAAGACATAGGTAAGTATTCTGAGAACAACTGCAAAAAGATTTGAGCACATCTGTAAAATTCTAATATGAATATTTGGGAGCAAGTTCATTTACAATCTAAAAGAAGACTTGAAGAACACAGCACTTCTCTGAAATTTCAGAGGAAAAAATGATAACAATTGCCAATACGGGGCAGATTTCAACATGATATGTAAATTATTCCACAAACTCCTCTAAATCAGTTCTTATAACCAAACTACAGTATATTCTTGGGAGAGCAAGCTGCATCTGATATAGCCTGGAGCAATCACTGTATTTCCTCTACATATCTCATAAAAGTGTGGCATCCATAAATTTAGGTGCCTTGTGCAACAGCAATGCAAATTATTCAGATTGTTGCTTAATCTTAAAATCTTAAGATTTACTCTGTAGCCAGCATGAAAGAACTGAAAGGCACACCTACTCCTCAGGTAAAAAAAACAACAAAAATCCAAATAAATATATTCATCATCTGTCATTTGGCATGCCCTTCGCTGGCAGAGGAAAACCATGCTAATTATATAATAGAATTGTGTACACAGTTTCACATCCCAAAGACCTGATCCTGCAAACCGTGTTATATACTTCCTAAGGTCCCCTGTTGTGAGTATTGCTGTTATGTAGGGTTGCCATATTTCAAACAGTGAAAATCTGGACAGAAAAGTTGTTGAGCTTTTTTGGCAAAATCGCTTTTAAAAAAATGCTGGTTTTGAGATATTTTTATGGGAAAACAGCAAAAAAGGGCACTGCCAACATGGGCTGCCATACATCCAGATTTCCCCAGACATTTGACCAATTTCTGCCTGGACACTGCTGCCGAATGCAGTATTCCGTAAATGTCCGGGAAAATCCAGAAGTATGGCAGCCCTAGGTGGACACCTGTATTGTTAAGATAAAATAAGTGGCCGTTTTGGGTCATGTTTCTGGCAAATAACTGATTACGGTGAGATGCAATAACTACAGAATGCCAATGCAGCAACAGGGACAGGGTTAATAGTTATTGTGCTAGAAATGGATACAGCCCAGCCCACTCTCCTGGAGAAATCCCTGTGGTTGCCTGTGTAACAATAACTTTCAGTGTGACTTGAGTTTATTCAATCATTTTTATTTTATTTTATTTTTGCAATCAGTATTCTAGTCTTAACTGCAACTGCAATTGCAATTCCAACCCCCCCCCCCCAAAAAAAGCTAAATAGTTGGGGTTAGACATGTATACACACTTAGCTGGGAATAAATCTCATTAAACTTAGTGGGCCTTACTTCTTAGTAGAGATGCTAGGACTGCACAGTAACTGCACTGCCTCTAGTCCTTTCCACTTTCCTTGCTACATTAGTTCTTCTACAACATTCTATTTGAGTTTGTCAAACAAGATTTACACTTTGCAAATCTCATGATGACTAGGATTCTGTCAGCTCATATTTCTCCAGATGTTTTGTGATCTCATCCCTTATTAATGTCTCAGGGAGCTTGCCTACTACTAAGGCCAGGTTAACTGGTCTATAATGTGTTGTCTCTTGCCACTCTAGATGGCTCCCTAGCCGACTAGCAGGCCCTCATCAGCAAGTTCAGCCAGAGTGAACTATACATAACATTCCATGAGCTGCTCACAAGTTATATTCAGAGGGGTTTGTTTTCATTCACTGGCCATGATACCTGAAATGTGTATGCCCTTTAATGGCATCTCAGCTGCTGCACTGAGGCAGCAGCTCGGAGGATCTGACATGAACATTTTAAAACCAGCGTAAGGCAACAGCTTGTCACTTTTTGTAGGCGCTGGGACTAGGCACTCAAGCAGTGATGTCAGCGCTGTCACTGGAAGACTCTCATTGGAGCTTGGTATGGTTCTACCCTGCTGCTAGGAGCAAGGAGAAGACAGGAAAGTAGCAGGGTCCACTGTTGCTAATGTGCGAGAGATCCCAATGGGTTATGCTTGGGGAAAATATTTCCACTTTCAATTCGGAAAGCAGCTTGCAACATCATATCAAAACATTAAAATATAACTAATAAAATAACAATAAAAGCCATAAAAGGCAGCACATGGGAGCAGCAATAAAACCAAAGGAGCCATTAAAAATATAGGAAAACAAGGCCACTTCCATCTAGCACTAACTGTATTTATTTATTAGCTACATTTCTGCACCACCCAGCTACTGAAGTTCCCTTTAATGAAGATTAAAATAATAGAATACAATATTTTATAAAAAAAACAACAACACCACAACATTATGTATGACCTAAAACAGATTTAAACAGTCACAGAATAAAAACAAAGTGAATCCAACAGAAGCAAAGAACAGTGCATTAGCATTAGCACATTTTTGGTTTTAAAAAGCCAGAAAGAATTAAAAGATGCCATCAGATTCCATGCCCGGTAAACAGATTAAAAGATGGAACAGAACGACAAACATAGGGAGGCAGGGGAACTCCAAGGTATCACTGCTAAGGAAGCTCTTTCCCTTCTAATTAGCCCTGCCCCTGAAAGCTATAGTCCAGGAGCAGACAATGTTGGACTACAACTCCCATCATCAAGTGTGGCCAATGGTTAGGGATTATGGAAGTTGTAATGTCTGGCAGGAACCACCATAGCTATTTATTTTCAATATTTACATACAGCTTTTCACCATAAATTATCTCACTGATGTCTACAAAGCAGTTACCCTGCTATGCTGGCCATAACAGATTTTAATGGATGGTAACCAGGCAGTTTCCTTTTTAAGTGGGCATAGCCAGTCTGCATAGCATATCGCAATTCAGCTGCAATGGCACATCATCAGCTGTGCTTCTTCACTTTCAGCCAGTCTCTTGGCGCTAATTCTAAGCATACTGATTCAGATTAGGCTTCACTGAAATGAACAGAATTTGTGTCTATGGAAATGCGCTTAGTCAGTTGTTATGGTATTTTCTGCTAATTACAAAGCTAACCACATTAGCATGGATATTGGGCCTACATCTTAAGCAGATAAGATGTCCTGCAGCAATAATAATATTATCCTAATTTTTAATGTCTATGAAAAATCCTTCCCAGATACTGTCTATTTAACATTCCTGAAAATGCTTGCTTGTGTAAGTTAAGCTAGCCAAGCCTTGGAAGAGGTTAGCTGCAAGCCAATCAAGATTACAAAGTTCAGACAGAGAAACAGAAATATACAGAACTTTAAATCTGGTCTTCAACTTTAAAACAGAGCAAAACATAGAATCTTAATATGTTTGCTTTTAACATTCATATAGGAATATTTACAGAATTAATGGGATTCTCAAAATACCTTAAGAAATTTTATTGGCTTTTCACCCTAGATTAAAGGACAGAGGACAGAGTTTATGGGCACAATTCTCTGAAGTTCTCAAACACAACTGAAATGAATGGAAACTGTGCAAAACCCCTTGCATGGCTCGCATTTATTTGATGTGGCTTACATTTAAGAGTCTCACAATGAATTGCTTCCATGACTTCATGACACACTGGAAGATCTGCAGTAAAAGATTTGGAAAGCTACATTTGCAATGTGTTTGAAAGCCTGCCTTGACAAACAAAGGTTGTGGAGCCAGATCATAAAAGCCAAACTATCCCTGATAGCAGTATTACCTGATACCATCATCCTCTGTACCACTACAAGAGATTGTGGTTTTTTTAAAACTCACACACACCCCAGAAGTTACATCTTTTCAGCATACTTTGTCAACTAACAAATACGCTGTCCAGAAAAATGCACTACTAGATATTTGACTTGGATGAACAACTGGTGATTTTAAAATAAATTATTCCGTATCACCCAAAACAAATATCAATATAAGGCCAATGCAATTTCCCACACATTTTATGGAGGTGACATTTTGAACTCCTGACTCCAAGAAGTAATGTTGTCTGCAGTTCAAAAAATCCCATGGAATGTGGAATCCATTTTCCAAACAGCCCTTTGCTATATTCTTTGGAAAGAATTGCAACACAAACACAGCAATTTTAATATAAAATCACAGGTATTCCAAAAGTAAGTGGGAGAACAATCCTCCTTGTAAAAATGATCACTGAAACCAGATGCGGCATTACTGAAAAACTCAAATGCTGGCTACACAGCTAGAAAATTAAGCCACATCTGTCTCCTGCCATATTTCATATCAAGCAATGGAACGAATCAAAATAAACCCAAGATAAGCCTAGAGTTATCACCATAGGCAGTGATACAATCCAACACACAATTACATTTGAACCAATCCTATTGTGCTCAATGGGACTTACTGCTGAGTAAATATACATAGCATGATGGTGACCTCTTTCATAAATGGAAGCAATTATTTTATTTAACTCTCCACCCAACCCTTGCCTCACAGCCAGAGGAACTTTGGAGGAGATGTTTTTGTTCCTTTCAATCTTAGTGATAAGAACGTACTTGCTATACCTGTACATTTAGTATTGCAATTATTATTGCTATTAATGTGGTAGGCACGTCTGAACATAGAAGTGGCATCGTGCCTACCCTAAGGACTGAAATTTTTTTATTAAATAGACAAAGCTGGGATGGGAAGGGAGAACAAGGAACTATCAAAGAGTAGGGTAAGAGAAATGATATTGAAGGAAAGTTTGGGAGAGACTATGTTGATGAACTGGGTATTGAGAAGGAGTGATGCTGCATGAGACAACCATTTGCCAACATCAACTTTGCCCTTAATCATACCCACCTTCTGCACAATGTGCTAAACTCCCATGTACTGCTCAAATAACAGTGAAAATTGGGGTGGAGCAGCAGGCAATAAATGAATACAGAGTGGGCAGTGGGTACATACCTCAATCCCCAACCCCAACCATCCACACATATAGAAATGATCCATGTTTTAAAATATTGCCTTAAAAATAAAAACTGTGTTGTTATTATTATTATTATTTACTAAAATTTGCATACCATCCTTCATCTGAATATCACAGGGTGGTTCACAACAAACGAAAATGCAAAATAAGAACAAAAAATATATTTTAAAACCACAAACCAATACACCCCCCAAACTCATTTTAAAAGGCCATAGATTGTTTAATCAGCTAAAGGCTGTATAGTTCACATGACTGGTCAATATTCTGTGTGCTGATAGAACAAATGTGCAAGCTTCTGTTCTTTAACAGTGTAAGTCATTACAGTGGTACCTCGGTTTAAGAACAGCCCTGTTTACGAACTATTCGGTTTATGAGTAGTGTCCCGGTTTTCTAAGAATGGAATCCGAACGGTGGAAGGGCACTGGCGGCAGGAGGCCTCATTAGGGAAAGCACGCTTCAGTTTAAGAATGGCTTCAGTTTAAGAACGGATGTCTGGAACAGATTAAGTTCGTAAACTGAGGTACCACTGTATAGAAATTTCTATCTCAATAAAGCAATAATTCTTTGATATATGGTAGCACTTGTGTGTATTTTAATGCTCTGCAGCTTATAGAGATATTACCTACCTCCAATTCATATAGTTGTTTGTGATTAATAAAATCAGGCAAGAAAGCACTGTCATTGTTTTGCAAACATTTTTTATGCTGGTTGCATTTTTAATTTAACACAACACACTCTTCTCCTTTTGATAATACATACTTGCGGCACTATCTATTCCTTATACTGAGAGAGAGTAAGGGTTTAATAGATTTGTTTTTGTTGCTCTGCATATACTTTGAATTTTTATTAGCAACACAGAGTGCATAAAATCTGCTTAAGGAAGCAGTCTGGGACAACAGATGCCCTTGCAGCAAAAACCAAGGCCAAATCAGCTAATGGGCAAAAAATCTCTACTCAGCCCTGAAGAAACTAGTGAATCTATACAGGATAGAGACTGAGCACCAAGAACTGGGGCCAGGGTTATATAGGCCAAGTCTCTCACCAACACACCCAAATTTTAATAAAAGTGGGACGTAAATATTGGAATTAATTAAACTGATGACAAAATGTGGATTTTATTCACCTCCATCTTATGTGCATAGAGCCAAGCAGTTATTGTTCACTAAATTAACATGGACCACAGGGTTTGATGTGCTGCAAATGGTATTTGGGGGGGGGCGCTATGTTGTTGACAGAAAGGCAAGGCAAGCACTTACTTTATGTGTGAACCCTGTTAAAATTAATTTGAGATTACACAGGAGTAGAAGAACTAAATACTGTGTTTGCTGCCTCTCATCTTCAAAAGAGAAACAGTGGTGTGACAGAAGTCTTGAAATTAATCCCTTATGGTTATCATGAATCCCTCTTGTAATTTAAATTTAATTCTGGATAGGCTCTCTGAGTGAAGTTTAGAAATCAAAAGGGAGGGGAGAGTGTTATTGTGCTCAGGTCCTGATTGTTTTCCTACAGGTATCTGGTTGGCCACTGTGAGAACAGGATGCTGGAACACATAGGCCAGGGGTCAGCAAACTTTTTCAGCAGGGGGCCAGTCCACTGCCCCTCAGATCTTGTGGGGGGTCGGACTATATGGGGGGGATTATGCAAGAGCACCACGAGCCCCGGTGGCTGCTCACCTGTGTCTTGTGAGTGGCAGGGGCTGGTGGCGGCGGAGAGACAACGAGCAGCACATGAAAGGGCTCCAGAGAGGGGCTGCTTAAAATGGTTGCCGCTGCTGCTGGCACCAACAAAGCCCAGCCTCCTTCCCCCATCTAGGCAGGGCAGGGAGAAGCCAGGAGGAGGGAGGGAGGAGGCGCCGCCACTGCCGCCATGTGAGGGAGAGGGAGGGAGAGGGAAAGAACACGTGCGCTGGCGATCCACGCGGCGATTCCCGGACCATCCACAGGCCATATCCAGAAGGCAAGATCTTCACTGTAATGCATTGTATAAGTAGCAAGCCTGGTTTCAGGCAGGCTGCCCGAATCCTATGTAAACTAACCGGAACAGGTTACTTCTGGGTTTTGGCAGTCGCACGTGCGCAGAAGTGCTAAATCGTGCTTTGCACATGTGCAGAAGCACCAAATCGCAACCTGCACGTGCACAGACACACCGCTCGGGTTGCGGACACTGCAGGTTGCGAACCTGCATCCCACACGGATCATGTTTGCAACCCGAGTGAAATATACTCAGAGTCGCAAAGTGATTTCATGCTCTTTATTCAGCTCATAGTGATGAGGAGGAATGAATGAAAGTCCCCTCAAGGTATCTGCTTTATATACATTATTTACACAATGGGCTGCACATGATTGGCTAATTCCGGAATTCTACTGTAAGCCAATCAGGTTGTGGATTCACTTCTATCTGGAGCATGATTGGGTAGTTCCTGCCAACCAATCATACTGCTGCATTGTTCTAGGACCAATCAGACTGCTGCATTCTGAATCCTATTGTTCTAGGACCAATCAGGCTGCTGCCTTTTGGATCCTATTGTTCTAGGGCCAATCAGACTGCTGCAGTTTGGATCCTATTCAACCCAGTACATAACACCCCTCCCCTCTAAGTTCCAGTCCTGCCCGGGAGGTCGCATTCATAGTCCTCGAGGTACGCCGGCGGCCTACGTGTGCGTTGCGGCCTGGGGTGTTCCCTGGTCCGGGGTTCAGGTTCTGGCTCGTGTTCCAAGGATGCTGGCTGTGATGGGGCTGTTTGGTCTGGCGCAACCGGCTCGCTCAGTCGTGGTTCTGGTTCCGGTGTCCTTTCGGCCTCACGGGTCCTCTCTGTATTTACTGATTCTGCCTCTCCTGCTGGCCCCTGCTGCTCTATGGGCCTCACTGCCCCTCTGTTCCCTTGGGACTCCTCTGCCCTTTCCTCCTCCTGGTTTTCTCCTGGGAACCGTCGCCGTATCTGGTCGCAGTGGCGGCGCCAGCATTGCCCCCCATCCGTTAGCACCTCATACGACACGGGGCCAGTGACCCTGGTGACTGTGGCGGGTACCCATGCTGGGCCTGCCCCAAAATTCTTTGCGTACACTGGGTCCTGAGCCTCGAAGGTCCGGGGGTTCTTGCCTTCCCCCACCACTGCCTCATCCTGAGCTCTATCGGGGTGAAGGCGGTCCAATCTGATTGCAAGGCGCCGACCCATTAGTAGTTCAGCGGGGCTCCGGCCAGTCGTTGAGCTGGGGGTGCTGTGCTGTGCTAGAAGGAATGTGGCAAGGCGGTACTCCCAATCCCCTTGTGTCATGCGGCGAAGGGTGTCCTTGGTGGTCCGCACCATGCGTTCTGCTTGGCCATTGGTGGCAGGGTGGAATGGCGCCGAACGGATGTGGCGGATGGCGTTCTGCGTTGTGAAGGTTTGGAATTCTCCTGACGTAAATGCAGTCCCGTTGTCTGAGACGAGAGTGTCAGGGAGCCCGTGGGTTGCAAACAGCCTGCGTAGTACCCGGATGGCTGCGGACGTAGAAGTGGACGGTACCAGTGCGACTTCCAGCCATTTGGTGTAGGAGTCCACCACTATGAAGAATGTTTTCCCCTGAAAGGGGCCAGCGAAGTCCACATGCAGGCGTGACCATGGTGCTCGGGCGGACTCCCAGGACTGGACTGGGGCCCTTGGGGGATCTGGGCGGGATTCTTGGCAGGCCTGGCAGTGTTTGACCCAGGCCTCTATCTCTCCGTCGATCCCTGGCCACCACACATAACTCCTGGCAAGGGCCTTCATTCTTACTACCCCTGGGTGTGTCTCGTGTAGGGCTGTGAGGACCCTTTTTGCGGAGGGGCTGGGGAACAACGACCCTGCTTCCCCATAACAGGCACCCCTTGTGGGCCGACAGTTCATGTTTGCGGGTTGTGTAGCCGGCGAATTCTGGCCCGGGGCTGCTGCTGGGCCATCCCCTCCACACCCAGTCCAGGACCCGGGAGATGACCCTATCTTTCTTGGAATGGTGTGCAACTTCTTGTGCCTGAATGGGGCGGTCAGGAAGCAGCTCCAGGCTCATAACCTCTTGTGCAGGTGCTGGGTCGGGGCCTGTTTCCGGTAGTGGTAGCCTGCTGAGGGCGTCCGCATGGCCCATCGCCTTCCCCGGACGGTGAATCAGTGCATACTGGTAGCTGGCAAGGAAAATTGACCACCTGAGGACGCGAGGAGACAGCACTTGGGGGGTCTGCTTTTCAGGGGCAAACAAGCCAAGCAACGGCTTGTGGTCAGTCACCACGGTGAAGGGCCGCCCGTACAAGAAATCATGGAATTTTTTTACTCCCTTCACGATTGCCAGACCCTCCTTGTCGATTTGCGAGTAGTTCCGCTCGGTTGCGTTGAGTGTCTGGGAAAAGTATGCCACCGGTACCTCTCTTCCATCTGGGAGTTGGTGTCCCAGGACAGCGCCGATGCCATAGGGCGAGGCGTCGCATGCTAGCACCACCGGCAGCCTCTCGTCGAAGTGTGCCAAGACCGAGTTTGAGACAAGCAAGTCCTTGACTGCCTGGAATGCGGCCTCCTGGCGCTGGCCCCACACCCAAGGGGCCCGCTTGTCCAGGAGTCTGTGTAGGGGCTCCGCTACCGCCGCCTTGTGGGGAAGGAAGGAATGGTAAAAGTTCAATAGTCCCAAGAAGGCCTGAAGTTCAGTCTTGTTCTTGGGCGCTGGGGCATCACAAATGGCCCGTACCTTGTCCCCAGTCGGGTGGACCCCTTCTGCGTCCACCATAAATCCCAGAAAGTCCACCTGAGGCACTCCTAGTAGACATTTTTCCCGCTTCACCTTGAGACCCGCCGTCTGGAAATGGTGCAGAACGGTGCGGAGGCGGTCCTCAAACTCCTCTGGTGTGGGCCCGGCAATCAACACATCATCAAAGAAGGGGGTGACGCCAGGAATCCCTTTAAGGAGAGAGTCCATTAGATTCTGGAATATGCCTGGTGCCACGCTGATACCGAATTGCAGCCGCTTTACCCTGAATGCTCCTCTGTGTGTCACAATCGTCTGTGCCTCTGCTGTGGCCTCATCTACTGGCAGCTGTTGATATGCTTGGGCCAAGTCCAGCTTGCCAAAAATTTTCGACCCAGCCAGGGTGGCAAGAACATGGCTGACCACTGGCACTGGGTATGCATGGGCCGTAAGGGCCTTGTTTATGGTACATTTGTAGTCTGCGCAGATGCGGACCGAACCATTAGGCTTGACGGGTGTGACAATTGGGGTTTCCCAGGGGGCATTAGGCACCGGCTCCAGCACTCCTTGCTCCACAAGCCGGTCCAATTCCTCGTCTATACGGGGTTTCAGGGCGAACGGGACCCGGCGGGCCTTGAGCCTGACCGGTCGTACTGCGGGGTCAAGCTGTAGAGCAATTGGGGGGCCCGTATACTGTCCCAATTTCCCATCAAAAACCCCCGGAAATTCCTTGCATATGGCGTCCACGTCCACTTGTAAGCTAGTGTGGTTCACCCCGGTGACGGCTAGCCCCAGTGGTCCAAACCATGCCAATCCCAGTAAGCTAATGTAGGGGCCCTTGACCACCAGCAATTCCAGTTGCCGCGTCCGCCCTCGGTATTGCACCCTGAAGGTCCCCACCCCCATTGTGGGGACCTTACGTTTCTGGAAGTCCCGGAGGGTGAATGAGGCCGGCCTGAGTTTGGGACCCCCAGTAGGACACAGTTTCCTTAAGGTCCTTGCCGAGATTATGGATAGAGTTGAACCCGTGTCAAGCTCCATGCGGCATGGGGCCCCCTCTATCTGTACGTCAACATAAATTTTCTCTATGTTGGGGTGGGGCAACTGGTATACCTGGAAGTCCGTGAGCTCAGTCGAGTTGCCTTGGTGCGTTGGGCCCCGGGACCTGGGGCTCTTGGATTGGTCATCTGATGCCTGGCGTCGGGTGGGCCGAGCCCGACACACCCGGGCGATGTGTCCCGATTTTCTGCACTGCCTGCACTCTGCGTTGCGGAAACGGCAGGTCCTCCTCTCGTGACTTTCTCCGCAGCTTGCGCAGTTCCCTCCTTCTCGTCGAGGCAGCTGTGGTATGTGGGCTGCTTGAGTGCGCTGCTGTACTCGGTGCACCTCCTCCCTGTTGGATCCTGAGTCGTCGGTGAGGTCTTCATGGTGGACCCTCGGTTGGGATGGCTGGCTCGGCCGTGCCTCTTGCGTCGACCTCTCGGCAGCTTCCGTTGCCAGGGCCTCCTCCAGAGCGACCTGGAACGTTAGGTCCTTCTTAGCGTAGAGGCGTCGTTGCAGCTTCTCATCCCTCAGGCCACCGACGAGGCGGTCACGAAGCATGTTCTCCAGCTCTGAGAAGTTGCAGAACCGGGCGGCTTGGCGGAGAGAGGTCACAAACCCAGTTATGGTTTCCCCAGAGGCTTGCCGCTTTGCGTAGAAGGCATTTCGACGAGCCACCACTGAGGGCTGTGGCGAAAAGTGCCCCTTCAGCTGTTCCATTATTGTTTTGTATGGAACAGTAGCGACGTCTTCAGGCGCAAGGAGAGCCCGGGCGATTTCAAACGTCTCCTCTCCGCAGACGCTGAAGAATATTGCCCTCTTCTTGGCGTCTTCTTCATCGGTGACCCCTTTGGCTTCTAGGAGGAAGGTGAAACGGGAGGCGTATGCTTCCCAGTCTCCAGATGCTGGGTTGAATGGCGAAAAGCTGCTGTTGGTTGCCATTCTGAGTTCCTTGTGTCCTGGAGCTGAAGCCTGGATACACGGTGCGAGGCAGCGATGCGGCAGGTGGCGGTGCTGCGGTGCTGTGTGTGGCAGTCAGCTCAGCGGGATCCCATCCTCGTCGCCAGTGAAATATACTCAGAGTCGCAAAGTGATTTCATGCTCTTTATTCAGCTCATAGTGATGAGGAGGAATGAATGAAAGTCCCCTCAAGGTATCTGCTTTATATACATTATTTACACAATGGGCTGCACATGATTGGCTAATTCCGGAATTCTACTGTAAGCCAATCAGGTTGTGGATTCACTTCTATCTGGAGCATGATTGGGTAGTTCCTGCCAACCAATCATACTGCTGCATTGTTCTAGGACCAATCAGACTGCTGCATTCTGAATCCTATTGTTCTAGGACCAATCAGGCTGCTGCCTTTTGGATCCTATTGTTCTAGGGCCAATCAGACTGCTGCAGTTTGGATCCTATTCAACCCAGTACATAACACCGAGCATCCACTGTACTAGCATATGGATTCAAGTTGGAGGGGGGCATATTTAAGTAAACAAATGTGCCACATTTCTGCATCTGCACCCACAAATTCACTTACCGTATTTTTCACCCTATAGGACGCACTTTTTCCCCTCCAAAAATGAAGGGGAAATGTGTGCGTCCTATGGGGCGAATGCAGGCTTTCGCTGAAGCCTGGAGAGCGAGGGGGGTTGGTGCGCACCGACCCCTCTCGCTCTCCAGGCTTCAGGAAGCTATCCGCTAGCCGTGGGAGACGCAGCTCTCCCACGGCTAGCGGAGTGCTTGCCGGCACCCAGAAGCTTGGGGCGCGCTGAGCTCAGCACGCCCCAAGCTTCGGGCTTCGCGCAGCGCTCCGCTAGCCATGGGAGAACCGCGTGAAGTCATGCTAGCGGAGAGCTTGCCGGCACCCAGAAGCTTGGGGCGCGCTGAGCTCAGCACGCCCCAAGCTTCGGGTTTCGCGCAGTCCTCCGCTAGCCGTGGGAGAGCTGTGCGAAGTATACGGTAGTATACGGTATATAGTACGGTATATCTAGGGTGGTAGGTGGCCCATGCACAGGCAGAACCATCTGTCAGGAGAATAGCCTGCTCATTTACTTGCAAAGTCAGACATTTCACCAAGCAAATTCTAACATTCTTCACCTTGATTTATAACTGACAGACTCAGCCAGTAATCTTGGCTAATTTAAACCATTCTGCAATCAGAAGCTCAGTGTAAATAATGGCTTTACAATTGTTTAAAATAATAATTTCAAAGCATGAAAAATAGTTTCTGGACTTGCTTCATCAATATAACATTTTAAACAGATCAGAGCAGGGTCAGCCACCACAAGCATGTTTGTGTTCAAAGAGGAAATTCCAGATTAGTGCAATATAATTCATAGAACCATATTTCATATGATAGGATCAGTCAATTAGCACATTCCCATATGTGAAAATGCATTAGCTGATTAACACACTTACACATATATTTTGTAAAACATGACCGGATTATTATTTTTTAAAGAATATGGTTCTGTAATATGTTACTACATGGCAGGGCTGGTCAAAATGCTGTCCTCTGTATGTTGTGGGATTCTCTATAGTTTGAAGACATATAAAACCATATGTATAATGGAAAATTGGTCTGAACAAAGGCTGCTGGATTCACTATGTAATTATTAATTAATTTCTATACAGGATTTTCTCATGATTTCAGTTTTCCAGTCATTTGTTGTTACAACTATATATCAGATCCCATAGACTACCCCTTTACACTGAAAGAATTTACCAGAAGCTTATTGCTCCAAGTATACTACAATAACCTACAGCCCAACAGTTACTTGTATTATTATTATTATTATTATCCTGCCTTTTTACTGAACCAAGACTCAAGGTGGCTTAAACAAGTTCATAAGCACGCGTGAGTTGGTGTTTGTTGCTAGAAGCCAACAAAGTTTGCAATTCTCTGTAAAATGCATTATAAATACTTCCCATTGAAAGCAGGATTTACGTCTCGGTAGAGATGGAGGAGAAATTCAGTTCAGTTCACATTTTAAAGCAAACTTAGCAAATTTGCACTTTTTGAAACAATATTAAAAGTAAAACATAGCCATCTTTCAAAATTATCAGAATTGTGCAGTGCAGTTCACCAGACAAGTAATGTATACAAAAACATACACAAAAACACTGGGGTAAAGTGTGCATATTAAGGTATATAGGCATGAAAATGAATTATATCGAGAAAATATTAGGCAAAGTTGCATACAAATTTGTGAATGCTAGGAGAAATTTGCATGAAAATGCTGGTGAATTTTCATGCGGACATCATGTGAAACTGAACTGAACTTCGAGAAACTGAAAGCAGCTTAATCCAACAAGTCACACATCCCTAAAGTGGACGAGGCCCTCTTTGTACCCCACACAACTATGAGTGCCAACTTGAATAAAAAATGGGAGGGCTAGGTAAGCCCTGCCTTGCATAATCGATCACAAGACACAACATACACACCATTTGAATGGCAATGCCCATCAACTTTTGGGGAGCCCAGCCCACTCAAATATTTTGGGGGGGCAAAGAGACTTTGGCCCCTAGAAGTTGGCTCATATGCACACAACTGAACTTGTGTAGACCATGGTACAGTCAGGAAGTCCCCATCTACAGGTTACAGAGGCCTAGGTGGACTACATGGGAAAAGGTGGTATCAGAGATAGCCTTGCCCTAAGCTGTTCAGAGCTTTATAGCTCAAAAGCAACAACTTGAATTTGTAAATCGGTAGCCAGTGCAGGTCTTTCAGACTAGTGTTATAAGTGTGCAGTAGGGAATACCACTGAGAAACTGGGCCACTGCATTCTGCACTAGCTGCAACTTACAAACCCTCAGGGGTATCCTAGTATAAAGCATGTTACAGTACTCCAGTCGTGAGATTATGAACACTTGAGTCACAGTAGTAAGGATATCATTATCGAGCAGGGCCAGTCCAAAACATTTTGGTACCTGAGGCAAATCAGAAAATGGTGGCCTGCCAAGAATCGTAGTTTGTTAAGGACCGTGTGTGTGTGTGTGTTGTGTGTGACCCTCACAGAAATCCTCTCACACAGAAATTCTCTCACACCCTGCACACCCACAGAAATGGTCTCTCTTAAACAGAAATCCTCTCACACTAAAGCTGGGAAGAAAGTGGGGACAGAAGGGATCTTTTTTATTTTTGGTAAAAGAGCACAGTATATGCTGGATCTAGTAGAGAGGGAAAGAGGAAAGGCATAATGGGATGAGAAGGATGTGGAGATGAAAAAGTAGGTGGGGAAAATAAAACTCACTTCAAATGTGTCAGGACAGAAGAGTCAGACAAAAGCCTCAGTGCATTTGGAGGTGAGCTAAAGAAAAAAAAAGCGAGAACAGGAAAAGAAAGACAGCAGCCTAAACAAAACAAAGGCTGTTGACTTCAGACTAAACATTGATTTCTTAAGCTTTTATCCTATTATGAGGGATGGTGGTGTTTGTGGTGTATTTCCTTATTTTGGCAATGCCATAGGCAAGCCCTACGTCCTTGGGAGTTTAGTTACAAGCACAGCTGCATATTCACTGAGGCATATGGTTGCCTTCTCTGTCCTGACATTCACCCATTTTATTGTTAGAGCAAATATATAAAAAAATTACCAAAACCACACATACACACACAGAGAGAGAGAGAGAGAGAGAGAGAGAGAGAGAGAGAGAGTGTAGACTGAGAGAGGAGGAAGGGCGGGGAAGAAAGTTGAGCTTAAATGTTGCTAAGGAAGCTTTCCTCACCTCAACAAAGTGTCTGGTGTCTGCCTAGGCTGCCTTTAGGGCATGGCAACTTCAGCATCTCCTCCTTCTCTTCCTCTGCCCCAAAATTTTGGGGGAGAGACTGTGAGGCAGACGCTGCATCCTGACAGCAATAAGGAGGAGAGGCGGCAGCTCACACCTTCTTTCCTTCCTCCACAGAGAGGAAGGGAGTCTGCGCACCACCCTTGGGAGGAGACCAGCAATGCTCATTTTTGACAAAAAAAACAAAAAAAAAAACAGCCTCTTGAAGGAGGCATTATTGCTGGTCACCCCCTTGCCCCTAAGTGAGTATCTCAGGGGTCAAGTCAAGTCAAGTCAAGTACTTTATTACGGTCATAGACCAGCATAAGCAAAACATCTAAATAAATAGCATAACAGTATGAATCTAAGCAAATAATTATTAAATAAAAAGGAGCAAGAACCAAATGTAGCTTTAAACATATACACAGAGTACTTAATTAAGCGTAAGTAATGTGTGAGTAAAAATTTATAAGAAAAATTAAAAGATTGGTAAACACAGCTATAAGGGGTGGGCTTCAGAAGTGTGGATCTAGCAATATGGGCCTTCAGTTTAGGATTGAATTGTAGCATAGACCATTCTTTGTCAAATATCTGTCATGGCAGCGCAAAATATGTGACTTCTGGGCTCTTGTCCTGTAGTAATAGGGAGAAGTTGTGTTCTTCTGAAGACTCAGGAAACTTATATAAGATGGGTTGGATAAACCTAATTAGAATGTCTATATAATACTGGCAATTAAGAAGGTCATGCTCCATTGTTTCCTGCTGCCCAGAGTTACATGGGCATTTCCTCTCCTCGTAAGGTATCTTCCTATAATGGCCTTCTTGAATTGCTGAAGGGAGGGCCTGACAACAGTGGCAGTGGCTGGCTATGGTGGCTGGGCAACAGCTAGCAATGGTAGCAGCTGGCAGTGGTGGCAGCAATGATGGCCAGCAACGTTGACAGCGCACAGTGGTACTTCTCCCAGCCTGCCGCCTGAAGCGACTGCCTATCCTCACTTCGTGATGGACCAACAATGTTCTCCAGGAATGTTTGTAGTTGGCATACCACCAAAGGTGACAGTAGGTATTCTTTGCCACTGAGGTCACTTGGGAATCTAGTGGCAGAGATGGATCCAACTACCCACTGTCCTTTCAGAGGGAGCGCAGCCACACCTAGAACAGGCAGATTTCTCAATTCCTGGACCCAGGAATCACCCACCCACAGTGCCTCTAATTTATCAGGCTTCAGCTTCGTTTTCTTCACCCTCATGCAGCTGACCAGTGCATCCAGGCACTTGTGCAGATAATGCACATCAGCTCCTGTCTCCAATATAAGGAAAGAATAGAGCTGAGTGTCATCAGCCTATTAATGGCACCTTGTCCCAAGACTCATAATGGCTGTTCCCAATTGGCTTTATATTGATGTTAAATAACATTGGGGACAAAATGTTTTCCTGCAGCACCCCAAAGCATAATTGCCAGTGGGGCAAGGCACAATCACTCAATTCTATTCTCTGGGAACTGGCATGGATGCTAGGACCAAAACCACTACAATTCAGTGCCCCAAACTTCCATCTTATGGAGTCAATATAAGCCAATCCATAGCAGATGCCTTCAAAAGTCACTGAGAGGTTGAGCAAGAGTAAGAGGATTGCAATCCCGTTGTGCTTTTCCTAATAAAAGGACATTTATCTGAGTGACCAAAGCTAATTCCATTCTTAAACCAGGCCGGAACCCAGTCAAAAATGTGTCCAGATTATCAATATCTTCTAAGAACAACTGTGGTTGGGCTCCCCCACCCTCTCGAGAACCTTGCCCCCAAAAGGGGGGCTGTGACCAGGTAGTAATTATGATAAAACTCTGGGTATATACAGGGCTTCTTTAGGAGTGGTTGCATAGTGGTCTCTTTGAGAGCACCTGTCACCACCCCATCATTCCCTGTAGCTACACAACCAACCAATCCCAACTAGTTCAAATAAGCCATGATGGGCACTTGAAGTGGCATAAGCACACTCTCAGGTCTCAACAACTGAAACTGATCCTGCTGGATTGAAGTAGGCAGTACATCGGATGCCTCACCAGCATCTCACCTGACATTGGCATTCAGATTTATGGTAAAAGTGCTCGTCTCCATAGCATAATGCCTAGCAAAATTATCACAGCAGACCTCCAAGGTCCATTGTCACTTGAGACTTTATGGGGTTGCCTATGGCATATATATAAGCATCACCTCTACACAGACAGACATGGATGTTTTACAGAAGTTCATTCTCATTCCACAACCAACTGATATGTCTGGCAGGCTAGTGAAAATGTTTGTAGCCTACAATTTGTGCTCCAAATTCTTGCAGTTTCACCAGTACAGGTTTCAAGTCTTCATGCAAGTCTTGGAATCTGGCTCCATGGCTAGTACTTCTTGACTCTACCATGGCAATAATATAGCCCATTTTTTTTAACCAAATGTGAACCAGAAGTTGATTGTTGCACCTACATTAATCTGTTGCTCAAAACCAAAAATTAGTTACCATCACATTTTCTGCAATTCCATTTGGATGATTTATGCTGCTAATGTCCCGGCATTTACCCTGAAGTATAAATCAGCCAATGTATAAAAATCCTTGGCAAGGGGAAGTATGAGATTTATGTACAGCTCCACTCACTTGTCACACAGTCTTTCTAACAGCAGAAGATGTTCTCTAATCAATTTTAGAGACATCAGCTTTCTCCTTTCAGGGTGTTTAAAATATAGCTCCATATATTAACATTCTGCTCTCATTAATCTTCTAAGTCCATTTCAGAAGCATTCCATCAGCTTATAGATTGAAAAACAGTATTAGAGAACCTGGTCCAGCTCAAATATAGTTAAATACATCCTTAGATTTCTAGGGATAAAAAAAACAGTGAAGACAATTTGATTAGTTTGATCTCAAACATATGTGTCTGGAGGATCTGTCCCGGTGACAAGACCAGTAACAAATTCTGAAAGGGAGATATAACAAGAACCGCCATTAAATGTGGTCAGGGAAAGCAAATCTAGATCTTGGGTAGCCAATGTAGTGGCCTGGCCGGCCAGGACACAGGCCTGTACTCAGAATGCAAGCTGAGGTCATTCTGGGCAGGCACACTGGTATCTGTTTACCTGTAAGCACACAACTTACTTTTTTTTAATACAAGTTTTTCAATTCATCAGATTTGTACAAAACAACAGTTGTCTGTGTGTGTGTGTGTGTGTGTGTGTGTGTGAGTGACGCAGGCCTGGATGCAGGCATGGTTAGGATACAGGCCATTCTGGGCATGCACACTGGTATCTGTTTACCTGTAAGCACACATCTTTAATATTTTTTAAAATACAAGTTTTTCAGTCCATCAGATTTGCACAAAACAGCAGCTATATATGTGTGTGTGTGTGTGTGTGTGTGTGTGTGTGTGTGTGTGTGTGTGATGCAGGCCTGGCTAGGAAGCTTTTCCTAATATACCTTCTGGGCTTGACAAGGCATTTGACCCTCACCTGTCCTGAGCTTACTGCAGCTAATGAATCACTTACCTTGTCCACGAAAAATCGAGCCCCACCTGGGTTGTGTGTCCTTGCCAGCCTTCCCTCAGAGCTGACAGCTGTAAGTTCTGGAATCCTGACATCAGGGGTAGTACATGTCCGCTCAGAGTGTACGCGCGCACACAGTACATCCCATTTTGCCAAACAAAACGTGCCACCCTGCTCTGCCATACCACCTCACCACTACCACCTGTGGGACACTCACCACCACTGTGTCATCTGCCATTACTGTACCAGCTGAACCAGCACTACAGTGCTGGCATTGGCACCTGAAAGATTCCCTGAGAGAGCTTGAAGATCTCACCTGAATCTCATGAGATGCTTGGCTTTCCTTGACATCTTGCAAGACTTTTATGAGATCTTGCAAGATCTTGCAGGAAAGCAGCACCAATACTTGCACCACTTCTCTGGCAGAGGTGTGGGTGTGGCAGGAGGCACCCACTACATTAGCTACTGCAGATCTAAGCGTTAGATCTTTCTTTGACTGGAGATGAACTAATATGCTATAGGCTGATGTGGCTCAGTTGGTAGAACAAATGACTCTTAATCTTAGGGTTGTGGTTTCAAGCCCCACATTTGGTAAAGAATTCCTGCATTGGGGGGTGGGTTGGACTATATGACACTTTGGGTCTCTTCCAACTCTACAATTATAGGATTCTAAGTGACAGTTGTTTTCTGTCTTTGCTGTATGAAAGCAAAAACTTTTGGTAAATACTTTTGTCACTTTGATGGCAGGAAATTTCTGTCTAGCCATCGAAAGGGAAGATCTTATGAAAGCAGAATCCACACTGGATTTCAGCAATAAAGGAGTCAGAGTTATGCAAGTATGGAAAATTGAATGCCATAATATAAAATGGTTCAGAGTTTTGTCCCGGGCACAGGATCATTTGATCTTTGCCCATATGCTTAGGAGCTGCAGGATTAATTCCAACACACTTCTTTGCATGCCTCAATGCAGGGCTAAAAGGGGCATAATTTTTGCTTAGGTGGATTTCACTGTTCCCTTGCTGTGTAAAGTCATATTGCTTTCTTACAATAAGAGACTTGTGCTTTATGGCCCCAGCCACTGGTTTTATCTTTCACGAGGGAAATAACACAAGAATGATGATAAATTGTGTAATAATTGTTCTTATAGACATCCACAGGCTGAGCAGAATGAACATTTTTAAATTGGAAAAGGAGTTGAGGATTAATGGACAAAGGGACTTTACTTTTTGGAAAAATCTGTCTGGAATGTTAATACTGGCTGCCTTCTTTCAATCTAGTTACCAAATGGTGATAATATTTGCTGTGTGACCATATTGTTCAACAAAGACTTTGGCTCTGGTCAGTAAGGTCCACTATTACCTTTATAGGTTTCATTATGACAGCTCATGCTGGTGTGGGAAATTGTGCCTCTTATCTATTGTTTTCTCCATGGACAAGTTGAGAATTGTCTTAAGAGAGGTTGCTATTGTCTACATCTAGTGTTTTTCCCCTCTTTTCCTTCAATGCCAGTTATCTGTTTCATTTTCCCATTAACTGTCTCTCCAGAAGATTGGAAACACAATGAAAAATGTTCATTACCTATCAGAAGTTTCCTGCGGCAGTCAAGGTGCATTGGCTGTAGAAGGTATACCTTCAGCTTCAATGAGGACACAAACAGGGCAAGTTTGGTTATTGAGTTTGAATCCACTGCACCAGTTCTCAAATAATTTCTGTTAGCTGTTGCTGTCCTGCACACACCCAGCCAAGGAATGCAAATGGCCCATAGTGAATTCTTTATTGATAATGCACACACTTACAGCAGCTCCCAAGGTGCACCAGATACACACACATACTTGTAGTGCCCACTTAGCTGGCCTGAACTTGTCCAGGTTCGCGCCGTGAAGCAGTTGAAGCCACAGTGGGACCATGCCCCACGCAGAAGAATATTTATTTGCATCAGCCACTAGCCATAGCAATGAAATAAAATACAATGTATGGAAGATAGAGGTAAAAACTTAACTATACAAAATACATTCTGGAGGTTTACATCAATAATCAAACAACAGATCTTACTCTAATTGCCCCTGCTAATTGTTTTTGCAGTTTTTGCTGTCATCTGGTTATTCCAGGCTAATGCAGTGCACACTTCTGATGTAGTGCACACACACACAATCTGAGATTTCTCCTGCATGAAAATCATTGCTCTTCCCTTTTCAAGCCCCTTCTGGTTCTAGGAGACAATAGTGCAGGCAGGTGAGGATTTGACTGGCCTGCCCCTCAACTGAGCAGCCTCTTCTGACAGGTCCTGTGTCCCCACCTCCATCTCTAACTGCTCTGACTCTTCCTCTTCCCTCCACCCTGACTCCTGCCTCACAGATGGCACCAAACCCCATAAATCACTGCCCCTTTCTCCTGGGTCAGTCTCCAGCCCCCTTGCTTCCACCACACATACATCAGAGCCCTGCCAGGCCCCTAACAGTTGCCCTGCTGAGTCAACAGATCCTACTACCTTCTCTTTTTGCCTCCACCAAACATTTATGAACTGATGGTACTGCAAATATTCTGTGTTATATTTGTTTTCAGTAAGGGCATTCTCCATTAGAAGACCAAAGGTTAGCCACTTCATGCATAAATGAGCGGCTAACTACCGTAATCATCCCTGACCTAGCTAGGATGAGGCATTAGAAGAAGAAGAAGAGTTTGGATTTGATATCCCACTTAATCACTACCTGAAGGAGTCTCAAAGCGGCTAGCATTCTCCTTTCCCTTCCTCCCCCACGACAAACACTCTGTGAGGTGAGTGAGGCCAAGAGACTTCAGAGAAGTGTGACTAGCCTAAGGTCACCCAGCAGCTGCATGTGGAGGAGCGGAGACGCGAACCTGGTTCCCCAGATTACAAGTCTACCGCTCTTAACCTCTACACCACACTAGATGTTGTCTGTAGTTAAATAGAAGACTGGCAGGAAACTCAAACCTGTTGCCAGCGCTTTTTGCAGCTGGAATTCATCAGAACTCAGTTCCGGCACCTTTCAGGTGGGTGTCTTTGCCATTATAAGAGAACAAATGTGGCATTCATGGTGAGCTCCGGCACCTCATTTTCTGGAAAAATAGCACTGTTGCCTTTAGTTCCATGCGACTGAGACGGATAGGAATGTAATAAAATAAATAAATGTATGACTGTAACAAAAATATTAAAGGCACAGAGTATTTGCATGTTCAAAAGATTTGAATGTGCCATCTATAATTCTTTTCCTGGAGTATCTAAAATAAAATATAAGAATTCCAACTGTTTGGTTGGTAGCCTGTGTCCACAAAATGACAGCAGTGAAGATCTGGGTTTCAAGCTACTATTAAATGATAGCTATAAGAAATATCATGCTATGCACGGCTGTTAGATGTTGTATCGCCATTGTCGGATAATGTTTCCTTAGGCTATGCTGACAGCATAAAGCATTTTTCCCCTCCAGTCTGAATGGCTGAGATTTTTTTTCCCCCAACAAAGAAGAATTCAGAAGCTGTGAACATTCTGAAAACTCTGGGAAATTTGGGACCAAGTTCATCGTGAACAAATGTGTATTGTTGTGCTAAGTGTAGTACACTGACTGATAGGACCTGGCATGCATCACAGAAAGAGGAATAAAAGGGAGTCTCTGATAAGCCTTATGATAAGCACACTGAACCACACGAAGGCATTTATATGCTGTGATGGAGACTTGAATGAATAGGCATACTCAAAACATGAAATGAAACAAGCTTCAAGACCAGTCTGCTGAATTATTATTTTTAATCCTCAAACTTGCTAATTTTTCTTCTATATGAAGAATATGTTAAGAAAACATGTATAGATTCGATAGAAAGAAACTTAATATAAATAGAACAAACCCACATCTAAAATTCTCAGGCTAAACCAAATTATATATACATTGGAGAAAGAGCTGTGGTGCTTCCTGAATGGACATTTGTTTCCTTAAAAGGAGAAGCCCAACAACATCATCAATGTTATCCACTGAGATCATTTTGTTCAAAGCACTTGATGAGCCCTGATTTAAAGCTCCAAGCAAGAAGACAGCCATTGTGACAATAAAGCACGTTCACCCCAGACTACCTCTGCAAATGTGTATGGAGGAGAGCTCTCCCTCACAAATCTGATTCTATAAGCAACCTATTTCCTTCAAACTAAAAGGACAATTTTCATGATTTTTTTTGTCATTGTCAAAATGCACTCAGCTTTTGGGTGATTGCTTCAAAGGGGGATAAAATACTTTGTGAAAAGAAAAGAAAGCATTGCAATGATTCTGAATGAGTTTTGTTTTCCCTCATTGGGGTCAGGGTTAGAGAAATCTGCTCACATGTTAAAGCCTGTCTGGTTGATGAGGCCACAAAGGCTAGCCCCATTCGCTCTCACCACTGGATATGTAACATCATTATATTATCCCGTTATCTTTCTAATGTGTGTGCTGCTGTTAGTATGAGTCTAACAGCTTCCCTCCTTAGAACATGTTTACCACACTTGCTGAGGAGAGACATCCTGAACATTTTGAACAAGTTTCAGGTCATGAAAATGATTGCCCAGATGATCAAAGTGAGCCAGGGTTTCAGCTGAATGGTGTTCCTTTTTAATTTCCAAAACTATTCAATCCTTACACAAATACATTGTATAGCATTTTGTGCAACTGAAGTTTGTGAGGTCTTTAAATGTCAGTTATATGGAGCAGTCTAGCCTAGAGGCTTGATAACTCTGATCATGATATCTATTTCCAACAAGAATGCAGCACCCTGAAGCTGAGGCTCCAATACTTTGGCCACCTCATGAGAAGAGAAGACTCGCTGGAAAAGACCCTGATGTTGGGAAAGACTGAGGGCACAAGGAGAAGGGGACGACAGAGGATGAGATGGTTGGATAGTGTTCTCGAAGGCGTGCTCTAGTCCATGGGGTCAAGAAGAGTCGGACAACAAAGCTACCAAAAGGCAGTGTGGGTTGCCTGGGCTTTTAGTGATAATGCTGCATCCATTAGCATCTCCAAACAGAGCTCTTCAGGAACTCCTGTCATTGATCATTCTGTGACTTAATCCCAAAGCCAAACTCCATGATCAGCTGAAGTAACTGCCAGTAACACCTCCTTATCTGGGCTGAGCTTTATTCTAGTGGTTCTCATCCAGTCTTAATACACATGCACAAACAAACTGAACTTTTAAATTCTTCTTCAATAATTCACATTTAAAACTAGTGTTAGAACTTCCCTGCACTCATTGGTTGGAAAGACAGGACATAAATTAAATAAATGTATAAAACAAAGCATGGAAGCAAATAGAACATTTCAAAAGTGCAACTACCAGACAAGCCTAGTCCACCACAAACCAAGACTTTATCTTTGTTTCTATATGAGGACAATAAAATGTCTGCTGCAGTGCAAAACAGATTATTATATTTAGTGGACCATTACTACCTTTCCTGAGCAGACTTGTCTGAGCAAAAATTTTCATCAGGATTAAAGCTCAGTCAAGGAAGGGATGAAAAACACATTAGTTGCATATTTATCTTGCAGCATTATTCAAAGTTTAAATTACAGAGCGACACAGCCATTGTTCAATGCATTTAAAAACAAATAGTGCAACTATTGCATTTTAAAACTATTCATTACAACTGGATCTGCCTGGCTCGGTAAATAAAATGGAAAAATATTTCTGTCCTGTGTGAGACTAAGGAGACATTGAACTGATGGCAGTCATTTTCTATGCTGTTGACTTCACTACACCTTTTTTTTTTCAGTCAAACCACTATTAGAGCAGTAGAAGTTCACCCTGAAAATATGTAATCTCAACATCATCCAAGTGTTTCCATGAACTGTTCTTTTTAGACATCAATGAATGTTCACTTACAAGATAAAGTATCAAATGAATGCAATCTTACTTGGTTCTTTCATTTTCTTTCCAACATACTTCCACACTGAAATCTGACGTGTGATGATACGACAAGGGCATTCCCCCATCTATGAGCTTGCCTTTATATTATTTCTTTGATGTCCTCAGATTACAAATCCCTCTTTTGAGGTTTCTTTCCCCAACTTGACTAGTGACCTTCAAACATCTGTGATATGAGGAAGTGAACATATGGATGCAGGTAATATAATTACCATTGAAGCTAAAACTTTTGGTGAGGTCTTCGAAAGACCCGTGGCTCATGAAATCCTTAATGCCAACAGTCAGTCCTTTATTTATAAAAAGGCCATCTGGAATTAACACAATTAAGTTAATTATATTAATTATCTCAAATTTATATTAACGGAAAGAAGATATGTATCTCTCAGAATTCATCAGCTGTTATATCAGCAGACACAGTGGAGTTGGGTCTTGCTTTTGTTTTGCACTCCTTTGCTTCCCATATGTACAATTTGGGAGGTCAGTGGTAAAGCACATACTTTGCATGTCAGAGATTCAAACCCTGGAATCCTTGGTTAAAGTGGTGAAGGCTCACCTATGGCCCTGAAAAAATTGCTGGACCAAAACATCTATCATACCTAATAACTGGCCATGTTGGCTGGGGCTAATGGGCGTTGGAGCCCCCAAATCTGAAGGGTCACAGGTTAAAGGATTGAGACTGAGCTGACAAAACTGGGCTAATCTGCAAATGGTTTCAGCTAGTCTAAGGCCTCTGTTCCTAGCGATCTCTTGGGAAGGGCTGTGGCCACATTCACGCCATACATTTAAAGCACTATTATATTGAGAGTTGTGAGAAGGCCCCTATTCCCATCACAGAACTACAGTTCCCAGAGTGGTTTACCTCTTTCCAGGGAACTCTGGGAACTGTAGTTCTGAGAAGAAAAGGAGCCTTCTCACAACTCTCCGTGCTCCCTAACAAACTACAGCTCCTAGAATTCTTTGGGGGAAACCATGACTGCTTAAAGTGGTACCAAAGCACTCTGACTGTATGATGTGAATGCGACCTAAATCCTTCACATGCAAAAGGTAGGGCAGGAAAACCCTGGGGAGTTGCTACTAGCCATTATAGACAATACTGAGTTGTATGGGCTTGCAGTTTGATCTGGTATATGGCAGCTATGTTACCATTTTGGAAAACTTTGAGAATAAATGTTAAAGGGACAAAGAAAACAGAATCCAGGGCTGTTTTCTCTCTGCTGTGAATCTAGCCCAGGAACTTGGCTTTATAACTGCTGACTCTCAAGTCTTTTAATTGAGAGCTTTTACTTCTGTTTCACAATGCCAAGATCTTAAAGAGATATAAAATGTCTGTAAGGAACTGCACGCAAAAGGAAGGGCAGTGTAAAACTGTTCCTATAGCAACAGTTCTGATAACGGTAATAGTCTATTTAGCCTGAAGGTAGAGGTGAGTGAGACTATGAGACGTGTAGAATAAATGTCTATATATAAATACACACACACACACACACACACACACACATATACATACAGACATTCATTAAAATTTAGTTACTACCTGAATATTACAGATATTATTAAACATATATGTCCAAGGAAAAAAATGGGAGCAGTACAAAAAGCACAGGAAAATGGGACTTGAAGAACATTTAACAGGAGTTAGAGAAATGGCTGGCCACGTTAAGCTTTTTAGGCATAAAAGCCCTTCTTCTGAGCAACTCTAAAAGCTTCTATCAGCAAAATTGTTTCTCAAAAAGCCAAAATATTTGTTTAGGAAATCTAATCTATCAGCACTTAAGATAAAAGAATTTGTTATGAGAATGATAAAATGTAGAAACATGTCAAAGGTGAAGGTAAAAACGCTCCATCTATGAAAAAAATTGTAATGTCAGCCTCAAGTCTTCAGTTTGTTTGACTGTGGCCTTCAGATTTGTCTGAGGCGAAGAATATGAGAGAAAGGAAACTTTGAGACTGTATAAGAATTAACTGAATGAGGTGGCCCAACAAAATTATTTGAAATGTAAGTTCCTGATGATAGGAAGAGTCTGGGCTTTCCTGTAGGGCCTTGCCAGGTCTCCTTTAACACTCCTGAAACTGACTTTAGGTATGAAGGAACCTTGGCTGCTGGAACAGACAGAAACTGGTTGAGATGAGCAAGTGCCTAAAGTAAAGCAGTGAGTTCAGATATTGCATAATGTATGTCCTGGGGAGGAACGATCGATCAGAAACTCACATGGGCTTAGTCCACACAAAAAGCAAGTCATAAAAATTGTTTCTGCGCCGCAGGTAAAAAAATTGTGTAATAGAATCTTTCCTTGTGAGAAAAATAAATAAATAAAGTCCTGTGCAACCAGAACTAAAATATCGGGGGAGGGGGGCGGTGTTGAATTGCAGTGTCCCAAGCACAGCGGAATGATGAGGAGTACGTGCCACATACTCTATATTACTTTATTTACACTTCAAAGCTGGTAGATTACAGAGAAACATCTTGCCTCTGCCGGAGCAGAGAAAGCATCCTCTCTCCTCTGAAGCACGGAGAGAACTGTGAAAAACAGGAAACCAGTGTACGTCACATCCAGTCTCCTTTCCCGTGAGAAACTCCAACAGCACAGACTGTGGAATGTAAACATTGTCTCGTGACAAGCACTTCGCTGCACAGTGAAGAGAGCAGAAACCAACATCCTCCCCCTTTCTGTGAACATCACTGGGCAGCGTGTTCGTACAATATCAGTACAAACCCAACTTCTGCACATAGGTACAGTGTTGATCCCTTGATACAATCTTGGACAATACATCAGCAGGAATTTCATTACCTGGCATATAGGACACCGTTACGAGTCCCTTCTGAATACGTTCCCTAGCATGTTGCAACTTCAGTTGCAAGTGCTTCGTGCTTTGCTTACAACCTTCAGAATTCAGCAAAGCCAAACATGCTTTGTTGTCCTGGTAAACCTGGATTGGACATTTGACAGGAATTTTCATGTCTTTGCACAATTGTAACAACCATTCACAATCCTTAAGTGAATAAGACAGTGCATTCAGTTCAGCTTCACAAGTACTTAAGCTAACTGTTGTTTGCTTCTTGCATGACCAATCAAATAGACCCTGATTGTACATATAGCAAACTCCAGACGTGCTTTTCCTGTCTGTAGTGTCACTTCCAAAACTTGCATCTGCAAATATCTCAAGACCACCAGACTTCTGATTGTTAAATCTCAGTCTGTAATGCATAGTGCCTTTCAAATACCGCGCTATGCGTTTCAGAGCTTTCCAATCCTTAACAGTAGGATTGTTGACTTGTCTGCTTAGCAAATTACAGCTAACAGCAATGTCTGGTCTTGAACATCTGGCAATGAAGTTCAGCTTGCCTAGCACACTTCTGTACAGTGTAGTGTCAGAAAATGTTTCTTCAGTGTCATCTACCTGATAACCTGTTGTCATCGGTGTGTCTACAGGGTTAGAATCCATCAGGTTTAGTTTGCTTAACACATCAGCAATTTTCCGTGACTGGTGTACTAGAATGTTACCATCTTGATCTCTCTCTATTTCCAGAGATAGGTAGTTGTTTACCTCACCAAGAACTTTCATGTCAAAGTGCTCTTTCAGTTGAGCTAGGGCGTTATTGTACATTGTGACATCATCCCAAAAGAATAAAAGATCATCAACATAAAACAAGCAATACAGCTTCTTTTGCCCCTCTTCTTTGACAAATACACATGGATCAGCTTTCCCTTGCTTAAAACCTAGAGAAAACAATACTTCAGTGAGTTTTGTGTGCCAACACCGTGCACTTTGTTTGAGACCATAAAGGGACTTTTTCAGAGCACAAACATATCCCTGTTTTACCTGTACGCCATCAGGTGGAAGCATATAAAGTGATTCATCTAGAGATCCGTACAGAAAAGCTCTATTCACATCATGGTGACTAATGTGTAGATTCTCCTCTGCAGCTAGCTTGAGCATAAGCCTAATGCTCTCATACCTCACTGTGGGTGAGTAGGTCTCGTGATAGTCTTCACCTGGTACCTGTGCAAAACCTCTGGCTACCAATCTGGCTTTGTGTCTGACTATCTTGCCATTTTGATCAGTCTTCGCTTTGAAGACCCATTTGCTTCCAAGCAGTTTCATTCCTGGAACTACTGGATCAAGTTCCCATGTTTTGTTCCTTTCCAAGGAATCAAGCTCAGCCTTCATGGCATTTAACCATGGCTCAGCTTCCTTTGAATCCAAATCCTGGATTTCTTGGAAACTTGAAGGTTCAAATACCTTCTTGGAGCTTTTAACAGCTGTTACTGCTATCTTAGCAAACTCATCAGCAAATCTCTTTGGAGGTCTGCCTTTCGTGGCTCTCTGTGACCTACGAATTAGCCTTAAGTCTTCAACACTTTCCTCTTCCTTCTCAGGAGAAAAGTGGCCTATTGTGAACAATGGTTCCTCCAATTCTTGATCAGAGCTTTCAGAGGGTCGCATAGAGGCTTTCGCACTCTTGAAATCCTCTGAATCACCCGATTCAGTTTCAGACACAGAATCAGAACCTTCATCAGTGGGTGTGGGCTGCTGTGGTTGCTTTTGACTATCCTCAGTCTCATCACTGTCATCAGGATAACATTGGAAAATTCCCACATTCTCCCCCCACTTGGCATTGTACTCAACACTTCTTGTGAGCTTAATTGTCTTAGAGTCAGTCATCATTATTCTGTAAGAACCTTTCTGATAACCTAGAAAGATACCATGCAATCCACGCTTGTCTAACTTGGAGCTTTGTGGTGAGTGAACCCACATGTCAGAACCAAAAATTTTCATGTGTTTGATGTATGGCTTTTTGCCAAACATCTTCTCATAGGGGGTACAACCAATCGCTGAAGATAACCTGCGATTATAACTGTAAACAAAACACGAGAGAGATTCGGCCCAATAACTCTCTGGAAGATTGGCATCATGTAGCAAGGTTTTTAACCCTTGAAGCAATGTTTGATTTGCCCTCTCGCAAAGTCCATTCTGCCATGGCGAGCGAGGACTAGACAAATCGTGTTGAATTCCTTTCTCAGTCAGAAAAGCTTCAAACTGCTGAGAAGTGAATTCCCCCCCGCGATCAGTGAAAAGAATTTTTATCTTCTTACCATGCACATTTTCCAACCAAGCACAGAATTCCTTGAACCTTGGAAAAGCCTCTGATTTCTGCTTGAGATTGTACACATAAATATACCTGGAAAATGCATCAATGAGAACCATGAAGTACCTATTTCCACCCAAAGAGGGCGATAGTGGTCCAACCAAATCAGCATGAACAATTTGGTACGGTTCTGTAGCTTGCCTACTAGACACCTTACCTTTCGCAGCCATTTTCACCTTGTTTGCTGCGCATGCCTTGCACTTCATGTGGTACCTGCAGGGTTTAATAGTCATACCTTCAACCAAGGCAGGCATTTTAGATACTGCCTCAAAATTCAAATGACCAAATTTTCGATGAAAATCATGAATACATTCTGCATGCAAACTTTTGTTAGAACCTGCAATGCAACAAGTGTCATCCTGCACAACATCATCATAATACAAAACATACAAACGATCAACATATTCAGCATGCAATACATAATCATTTTTCTTTGTGATGATGCACCTTTTGTTCTTAAAGGAAACGTCAATTTTCCGCTCATCCAGCTGTCCAACGCTGAGCAGATTATGTTTGGCATCTGGTACGTAAAGCACATCTTTTATCGATAAGTCCAAACTGTGAAGAACAACAGTTCCGTAGCCTTTACTGGGGATTGTGTGGTCATCCACCTGGTGAATTGCACCTTCCTGCGGTGTAAAAGACACGAACAGTCGCTTATCGTTGCACATGTGGTGCGTTGCAGCCGAATCAACAACGAAGAAAGATCTAGAGGTCTTCTGGACCTTTGCAACCTTTGGAGCGAAGCGTGAGACCATTGCCTTGTGCTGCGTTGTCCTGGACACCGGACCTTTGCCTTTGCTTCGGCCTTTTCCACGCGATGAGCTTTCGCTGCGGTGCTCTGTCTTGGCCCTGGGATATCTGCATTCCCTCTTCATATGGCCTAGACGTCCACACGAGTAGCATTTCACTGCCTTCAAAGCTTTGGCGCCATCTGGTGGTTCCACTGCACTCTGGGATGACGTCTGTGAAGACTCCCCCTTACCCATGCAGCTATCACCCTGGCGGTCTGCTTTTTTCTGAATCATGGCAGTATCACAAGCTACTCTGAGCTGAGCATGTGGCTGATTGGCATCAGATTCCCCATTTGCATCAGCCAGCCTTCTGCAGCTAGCCATCATGACTCTGGCATTAGCCTTCTGCATCATCTCTGCTGCATTAAATCAAGCTGCTTTATACAAGCTGTGTCTGTGCTGCGTTAAACAAGGTGTGTCTGTGTTTAACTGCAGCTGCTTCAAACCTCATTCCAAAAGCAATTTCAAAAGTGCTTTCGATTTCCCCCAGCATAGGAGCTTGTTCTTTTGAGCCTTTGCCTGTGCCCGGCAAAATGGCCATAAAAGTTCAGTCCAGCCATAAAGCCACTAATTAGGAGCTGGCAGGCTGCCCGGAGCATGAGCACATACCTCATCAATCATCTTGACGGCAGATACTGTCCGATCCGTCCCTCTGCATTCCGATCCTTTTGCCGGCATTCAGATGACTGCGTCTTTCTTCTGGGCCCCATAACCAGGAATGTTGAATTGCAGTGTCCCAAGCACAGCGGAATGATGAGGAGTACGTGCCACATACTCTATATTACTTTATTTACACTTCAAAGCTGGTAGATTACAGAGAAACATCTTGCCTCTGCCGGAGCAGAGAAAGCATCCTCTCTCCTCTGAAGCACGGAGAGAACTGTGAAAAACAGGAAACCAGTGTACGTCACATCCAGTCTCCTTTCCCGTGAGAAACTCCAACAGCACAGACTTTGGAATGTAAACATTGTCTCGTGACAAGCACTTCGCTGCACAGTGAAGAGAGCAGAAACCAACAGGCGGAACTATGCCAACATTCATTTCCTTTATACATAGCTGGTGTTTTGCTTTCCTTTCCCTGACTAAAATTAGAAAAAGTATGTGTCAGGACCAGAATTTGAGGGTGTGCAACTGACTGCAAGGTGTAAGAGAGGAAGAGGAAGTTCTCTTGCACAAGTGTAAGTCTGTTCCACTTGCTCAATGGCAGTGTTGGGTACAATGTTTAGGCTTTTCAAACAAATACCGCCATCTTTGATGGGGCTATGGCACTTCACTGGATGTTTTCCCAGCAGTAATATCATGAGTATTTATACATTGGCTTCTTTTTCCCAATTAAGAGGCAAGGCTTCTCCCAATGTCTGATGGTGCCAGAGTAGGCAGCACCATAGACACAGTGGTGAGGGAGGTGAGGATGCAGCTGTAGAGAGGAGGTGCGGATACAGAGGGAGGTTGTGCTCACAGATCTCATTCGGGAGATGCGTGAGGAGAGCGAGCTAGTTGAAGGGAACCCCTACCAATGGTTGAACCCTCCCCAAGATCCTCATTATCAGGCTGCCCCAATTCTGGCAGACACTTCCCCATCCCACTGGATCCTTTCCAAAGGTCCAGGACAAACCATCAGTTTTCACCATCCCGGCTCAGACAGCCCATGACAAGTGCTTGTTGAGATATAAAAAAGTCTTCACCTAGTGCCCTCAACAGGGGAGGGTGACTGCCTGTCTCAGCTGGGAGGTAGTTCTGGAGCTTTGGGAATGCCTAGAGAGCATCATTTGACACTGCTGGACCCTTCAGAACCTGAACTTTTCCTCCAGGCGTTTTTGAGAAGGTGCTTTCCCCAAGCACCCTTCCCACTTCCTCACAGCAATCAGGCTGCTCAGAGCGAGCAGTCTCTGTCCTCCTCCATTGTTCACCCACAGATCCGGAAGTCCACATCCATACATCTTTTATATGCCCTTCTTTTCCTGTTCCTCTCCTCCTGCTTTCCAAAAACCATTTCCTCCCACTTCATGTTAAGAGAAGGTGCTCAGATCCTCTGCCCTACTGTGAAACCTGGATCCCAGAACACATACTATGTTGGGTGAAGATCTCCTTTCCTTCGCTCTTTGGCACACAAATCTTAAACCTAAACATGCCTCTTGCAATTCAAATTGAGCATTGCACGAAGCCCTAGTGCTTTAGTGACTTAAGCATCCCTCCTGTTGATAAAAAGAGACATTAATTTTAATGTCTACCAATTTCCATTTCAAACTCATACATGAATGCTATTGCTAAGCAGTTTATACTTGCAGAGACACTTAACAATAATTCACCCCAAAATTGCACAATCACAGCTATGTATTGTCTGTACTGGATACTTTTCTTACAGTAAAGAAAAGCTACCCCACTTCCCCAATTTCTATCTCAAGGTTGCTGCTGAAGCAAGAACACATTTGAGGCCACTTCCTTATTCAGCACTCTCTTCCTAAATGTGTGGTTTTATTTTTAATTTACCTGGAATTTACTAAATGCAAAGTTAAACAGAAATAGCCGTCAATATTTTTCTATGTATTTTATCTATACAATCCACACAATATCCATGAATCTGACCCATTCTTTCGTTTGTTGATTCATTTATGAATTGCTGGTCCTATAAAAGGAGCCTAGGGCACTGTACAAAAGAGTTAGCAACATACAAAAATGCATACAGTCACCCCCCCAATCTGCCCCACAAAAAATGATAAAATAACTAAACCTTTAAAGCACAGAATCACTTCATGCTGTTGGGTGTATTAGACAACTAAATATCAGTCTGTAAATTTCATAAAATACATGAAATTAAAGGTCTGAGTAAATAAAAACGCCTTGAACTGACATCTAAATGCAAACAATGAGAACAACAACCCTAACTCTAGAGAGGGACCCCACTGAACAGTCATATTATTATTATTATTATTATTATTATTATTAATAATATTATTATTATTATTTATATACCACCCTATACCCAGAGGTTTCAGGGCAGTCCTGTGTCCAGGATGAATGGCCAGTGATCTTTTTATAATATTCTAAATGAACTTACATCAGTCCAATGCATGTCTGATTAGGTGAATTTGCAGTTTAAAATATAAGCAGCACAGAGAAAGTAATAGAGGAGAAAACCAACACAAACATGCAAGAAAAGTTAATGGAAAGTAGTTTCATTTCTGTATATATCCATGACTCCTGCATAATTGGTCAGTTGCCAAATAGCTTGGTACATGATATATTTTACCCAATTTCAGGCAGGATGTGTGTCAAGTGCAGTGTGTTTTCACCATATTTTCATGTTTTTAAAAGACATCCAGTTTGTTACATTCCATCCCTCAGCCAAAATTTCCTCCACTAATAGAAATAGCAAGAGGATTGTCCATCCATCTTGTCCATTGTCTGACTTGCCTATTCTGTCTCCTAAGCGGAACGAATGATGCCACAATATGTGTTCAGTGTGTCTTTGCCGCTTACGTTTTAGAATGGTGGCAAAGCTGTGCCCATTAAAACACAAGATGCAGTTCATGCAAATTCTGTCTTTTTCCTCTTCACACCCCGTGATATAGTGTCACGTCTTTAAAGTGAAGGACTCCTATGGAGGAGAGATGGGTTCCCCTCGACTCTGCTTTATAATTAAATCATAAATGGGATTAAATAGAATTCCATGGGAAACTCCCATCCACTCGGTGGGAGCATTTTGCTTCCTCGCAACCAGTACTGTATGCATGTCGCTCTTTATCAATAAACACTCTTGTGCTTCAGACATCACACATAAGACATCACACATACATGTCAGTGTCCCTTGTCACTCTTTTTATGTGCTGCTTTCTAATCTAGTGTCTCTTTTAAAAAACATGGTTGCATTGTGCAGTTATTCAGAGGAAATTATTACTGCCAGATGCTTATGCAAATATAAACTGCTAAGCATAACATCCGTGTTTGAAATGGATTTAAGAATGTAAATTAGCAGACATTAACATTACCATCTCTTTTTATAAACAGGAGGATGCTTAAGCCACTGAACAGCATAGCTATGCCATGGAGAACTTGTTGACTCCAACAGGAGCTGTAATCTGTACTATTTGTCTGTGCTGTATGGCTTTCTTCTTCTTCTCTTAAAGCTATCTTAGGACCAAAGTAGATGCAATGCCCAAAGCCTCGTGTTGCTCTGCTTCTGTTTTCCTAAATAAGATCTCTATGTTTCTCTAGGTCCATCAGCTTTGCAAAGACTGAGGCTGCTTATCAAAGGAAAGAAATGGTGTTAGTGAAAGCATGTCTCTAAATATGAATTGTTCCTCTTTTCCCTATAATCAAAGTGTGTCCAGTGGTGCTGGCATCAGTTTTCTCAGCCAACCACACCATTATCTGTTTCATTGGGGTGAGTAAAAGTCTTGTATGTTTTTGACCATATTTCTGACCTATTTGTAAGGCAAATGTAGACTATAATGTAGACCATGGTTTGCTGGTTCAGATGTAACCACAAACTATAATTTTCAGCAAATCAGGAACTGGAGCAGGAAAGACAGCTTATGCATACCTGAGGCTCATTGGCTTGTTCATACAGCACCAAACTAAGGTTTGTCATTACATCTGAACTGAAACACTGGTGTGAATTTTATGCCCTTTCTATAGACAATCAGCAGATTGGATAGTTGCAAATTGCCATTATCTGAGGCCTATAAACATTACCTTTTTGGAAAAGTATTATAGCTCAGTGCCTACAAAGAGCTGTAGCTCAGTGGCAGATCATCCAAAATCCAATCCCTGACATCTCCAGACATGGCTAGGAATGTCTGAAGTGAACCCCTGGAAAGTCTCTTCTGGGATGGAACTAGATGCCAGTCTTCCAAGGTGAATCTAGTCCTTTCTGGAGAGTTGGTTTCAAAAGGTGGTGCTGGGAAACTGTCATTTGATGCCTTGGCAATTAACTTATGCAGTGTCTTGTAGGGTTTTGCCTTGTCCTCCAGAGTCTCTGAAAGACATATTCAGCCCCTAGACCTGAGGTTTCCCCACCCCTTTGCTACAGCGCAGCTCCTTCCCGTGCTACTAAAAAAACAAAAGAAAAAGCCCACTCAGTTGCAAACCCTATTGTGGGAGTCCAAGGTGGAGTTCTGGTATCACTCCTCTGAAAAACTGGAGCAATGCTTGCTAATACGGAGAAAAGTCACAGCATGGTTCTTAAAATGTGACAGATAGTTTAGCCCAGCTCAGCCCCGGCATTTGTTTACAGTGCTGGGGCTCCTAATGGGTTATGGGTATAAATAACCCAGAGCTGGTGCTGAGTTCTGTTCCTTCATCAGTGAGTAATTATAGGGACTGTCCCTACATGATAGCTATTAAGGGAAAGGGCTTTGGGGACAGTTGGTATTTCCTGACAGTGCTAGCATCTTTTCTTTAGAAATTACATGTATCTGTATTGCAGCAGTTCCTGCATCAAAATGTAACACAAGGAAAATGGCCCTTTAGCTTAGACACCACATACTCCCAAGATTCAGGCCTCATCCTTGTTACAGCCGCAGAGAGAAATCTAACTGCTCCTTTGCCAGTGTCTGTTTCACCAGAAATGTATTTCTATTCCATTTTAATGCATTAGTGACTTGCTACTGTAGTTAGAGACCTCTGCAGTAAATGAGCATACAATAAGATATTCTTGCAAAAAAGCCGGGGGGGGGGGAGAGAAAATCGCCTGCAATTTCCCACAAAACCCATCAGTGTGTTTGGCACCAATGTAGCAATTTTTACAGGAATTTTACATCCCTCCCTCACTCCCACTCTTCTGTGCCACTGTGAAACTGGGATAATGGTACTTATCTTCCTATCAGAGATTGGTGTAACATTATGAACATTACTGGAAAGTTTCACACAGCAGGGGGTGGGGAGAACCTCATTAAAACTCTTCAGCTCATAAAAAGAAAAGTTAGAGAGGGACACAAGTCCAAACCCTGCCCTAGATTTCTGTGCTTCACACATGGATAAAGAAAAGTATATTTATATCGGACGAATAATACGATGCAACCAAATTTACCCCACCCCCCTACCCCCACCTAATACAAATGCCACAGGTGGTTTATTTATTCACTTATATTTCATGGAATATTTGTACACCATCTCAATATTAAGTCCCATTAACCACAACAAGAGAGCTAAGCTATGCTTCTAGTTTACAATGACAAGTTACTGTAACAAGACAGTGTAGTTTTCCAGTTATCTTGAGCTGTATAGTCAAAGCATCAAACATGGCTTAATGTGAATTGACACCAATAGTAATTCAGACCTCAAAGTTCTTTAAGATATTGCAAACCACTTGAAATTTAGAATTATAGCCAAGGAACACACCCAAATAGGTTGCTCAATGCAGTGGAAAAATGCCTGGAATGGGTGTAGGGCACAGACATAACTTAGAGGTGAAGCAGCAGCGTTCACTATTATGCAGCGATTGCACATAGATAATAAAGCATTGTGGAGCAGATATTCAGAGAACTGGCCTTTCCCATTCCTGTTATCTATTTCTGGAAGTCGAAGCCATATATATTCATTATTTGTCTTGGAGTAAAATGTATTTTCAATGTAATGAAAGCGCACAAATAATCAGGAAGTGTCCTCCATTGAACAGAATTAGACTCTGAGACAGACTAGGGGCTGCACAACTGCTTGCCTTGCTCGCCAATCCCAGCTACTACACCCTTAGCTTGGCAGCTAAGTGAGATCTTATTCAGATACATCATCTAATGCATGAAGGCTCAATTACATGTTGCACTGTAGTTGTGTGTAATGAGGCCCCAATGCCCAATTCTTCCCTTTAAAGTGCTATTGGGAGAGAAAATGCTATGAAGCAAAGAAGCAGCAAAGGAGAAGGGAGTGCTTAATTTCCCCCTATAGCAGCCTGCACTTCCTCTGAAACAGCCCCATTGCCAGTTCAATTCTACCCCTGTGTATTTGGCAGGATTTTGTAGTGTAAACATAGGTCCTAAACACAAATGTGAGCAAGCAAGTGAGGGGGGTTTCAGGTGAAGGTTTACACTTTCCTTTCCCTTCCTTTTCTTCTTCACTCTGCAACAGGTGTGCCTAACCTGTGCCCTCCAGATGTATTACTGAATTACAACGTCCATCAGCCTCAGTCAGTGTGGTCAATGACCAGGAGAATTGGAAGTTGAATTCAGAAACATCTGGAGAGCAACAGGTTAGCACCCCCCCCCCCGGCCCTTTCTCTATACCATCCGCACCTAGAGAGATGGGGCCATCAGGGAATCCACAGTGTAACATGTAGCTTTGCTCCTCAGTGGTGATAAAGCCCTTCCTCTTGTAACGTCTGAACTAAATAGCATCCCTGTGTGATAGTCTCATGATTAAAAAAATAATAAAGTTAGCTTGGATATGAACTGAACACAAGGAAGCCAGGTATTCTTGGCTGACTGAGCTAATTGACTCCTCCTGTACAACCATCTAACCTCCGCTTCCTAATACTTAAATCCTCAGAGCAGTTCTAGGTCTTCCAGCACTACATCTGCTTCCAGCTTTCACTTTCAAACTTGACACGGACAAATGCCAAGGCCTGCTTAGCTGCATAAATATCCCATTGTGCTCTCAGCATGTGCACTGCATGTCATGTAATGAACACAATCCTATCTAAAATATGTGGATGCACAGGGCTTATACATGGTGGGATGGCCACAATTAGCTGTGGCTCCTCATAGGTGTCTGCCGCGTCTTTACAAATAAACATACCCTTCAAAACAATTCAGTGCTCATTGTGTGGATACACATCACACATGCTTGCCAAGGAAAGTCTGAAAACTAAAAGCAAGTTGGCAGATCTGTTCAAACCCACAGCAAAAACCCTCACATCTGCCGTTCTATCTATATATGTCTGTGGGCCATAGCTTTCCAAAACACAGGAATACACGACTGCATATTATTAACAATGATGGCCAAAAGGGGAAGTGTTAAATAGCCACCCCTGTGACCTTCTAAGAGTTTCCCATATCTGATAGGGGATTAGTAAAATACTTGGCAGGTTTTAGAGATCACCGAATTGCTTCTCTTTTTATGACTGGGACAAGGGAGTAATGAAGTCGTGGTGAAGTCATTCAGCAGGTTTAACTCAGTACAGCTGCATCTGTAGAATATTAAATGCAGTTTACTCCATTTATTCCTCCCTGCCCCCACCACAAATATCCATTTGCAAATCTTCCTTACGCACATAAGACCAGGTCTGTATTATTATGGAATGCTTCCTGTTTAGATTACAAAACGTGTGTTTTTTTAAGGAAAAAGAAAAGATATTTATTTTACAGACTGTTATTTTGATAGACATCCGTTTTATTCCTCCTGAGGCTCAGATCTTGTTACCTACTATAATAGATACTGCTAATCTTAGAAACACTGTAAATAAAAAGGTAAATGTTATTTTTTTAACGTATACAAATGCGTGAACTCACATTCTTTTTAAAAGGATTCCTCAGCCTGAGGTTTATGTGTGTATGTTATTGGGCTCTTTTTATACAGCCTCAGCATGGATAACAATGCTTATCAAGCAAACTGAGTATAATCTATACAATAAAATATCCATCAACAGTTTGCACTATCAACTATCCTCAAATAGAACCCATTTTTAAAGGGACATGCCTCAAACTTTATGAGCTTGTGCCCGTATTTAAGAACATAAGAGCCTGCTGGATCAGGCCAATGACCCATCTAGTCTAGCATCCTGTTCTGACAGTGGCTGCCCAGATGCCTATGGAAAACTCATAAGCAGGATTTAAGCACAAGAGCAACCTCCCCTCCTGTGACTTCCAGCAAATGGTATTCAGAAGCATTGCTGCCTTGAATTGTGGAGGCAGAGCATAGCCATCAAGTATTGAGAGCCCTCACCTCCATGAATTTGTCCAAACCTCTTCTCAAGCCATCTAGGTTCAAGCCATCCTCTTTTCAAGCCAACAGGCCTCTGTGAGCAGGCTCCATGGTTTAACTATGTGCTGTGTCAAGAAGTACTTTCTTTTATTTGTCCTGAATCTTCCAACATTCAGCCCCTGGGGTGACCAGGCAGCACATTTTTGAGATGGGGCTCTTCCAGCTGCCTTTGGGTCTTCAGTTTGGGCAGGATTCTCTGTGGGATCCCAAGCCTTTCAAAGAGGGTCTGACACAGACCCAGAGCCAGCCTTGTGTTTGAGGATAATATTAAGACATACAGTAATTTCAACCTTCCTGTTCTTTATGATCAGCAAAGGAGATCAGGAAGTTGGTGGCCAAACCAATCAGGGATGCATGGAGTGAAGGGGCCCATAGCTGAGCCTTCTCAGCATCAGCTCTGAAACTCTAGAACAGCGGTTCTCAACCTGTGGGTCCTCAGGTGTTGTTGGACTACAACTCCCATCATCCCTGAGCTCTGGCCTTGATAGCTAGGGGTGATGGGAGTTGTAGTTCAACAACATCTAGGTACCCACAGGTTGAGAAAGGCTGCTCTAGAATGTCCTCCCTACATAGATGCCTTTAGGAGGCAGGTAAAGATGCACCTCTTCTGCCAGGTCTTTGGTGGAGAGGAAGTATGGCACAGAATTGTAGATTAATGCATATGTTTGCTAATATTGTTGTTGTTGTTTGAGTTTGGTGTTTTAACTGCTTGTATTATATTGTGACATTTTTAAATTTTCAAAGCACCCTCTGTAGATATCACTAAATAAAATAAGATAAATTATGAGCACTTAGGTTATCTGTTCAGCATAAGAAAGGTCAGTGCCAGCAAGGTACCAACTGTAACACAACATTAGCATCAGTGGAAGCTCCTAAACAGGGGCCATAATTTGGAAGCCCGGGTTGAAACTAGCTAGTATGTAATGGATCAAGGGAAACAGCTTTTGCAGTGATTTCACAATAGTTCAGCTAGGGAGTTTCCTATAAATTCTTTCTTCTCCTGTCCTGCTATCGGAGTGATACTCACTAGGGCGAGATATGCAGGAAGCAGCTCTGTTAAGCATGGCCTCTTCCTCACACTGGCAATCTACTGCCATCTGGTGGCAGTTCATAATCACGACACACTAAAGCGATTGTTGCCATTTAGAAATGTTTTAGAATGTCAAATATGTGCAACTTTCTATATGTCGCAGTTTTAGACTTTATTGCACGCACTTTCATATACATATTGCCTGTATGGATACACTGGGAAACCTGGTGTTTCCTTGAGCGTGGTATCATAGGATTTCCTTGTTGGCTTCTTATAGGACAGAGGCATTTGATTCACCACTGTGCAAATGAAGATGTTGCTGCGAGTGGCCCTCTGAATCAGCAGGGCTCTTCATATGCCGCGTTGCCCTGTGGAGTGATGTCAAGTTCAGCCCTTCAGATGACACAGTCCCAGCCTGGCTCCCAAGCACCCAGACATGTCAACCAGATAGATGCCAGTAAGTCCTTCATCACTGGTAAACAAGTCTATGAAGAAGAACACTAAAAAATCTCTGCAATATCAGGAGCCATGCAGGTATGTGCATTGTGGCCTTTTCTTCAGCCCTGTATTTATTGGCACCATAGACAATCTGCCTTCCAACCACCTTGTCAGCTCCTTTGCTACCCACCACTTTTCTTCCTCTTTCCATCAAAACACCCCTGTTTTAACCCAGGCATTTGATGGCTGAAAGATGCTGCTCCAGGCAGCCCTGGCATCATAGGCTAAGAGAATGTGATTGGTTTTAGAATGGTTTTAATGATGTGTTTCCTGCCGAAGGCACCTTTGGGAAGAAGGCGGGATATAAATGGAATAAATAATAATTACCAAGAGGCATTGGTGGGAAGCCTGGCCCATGGACCTAATTAGGCCTGCCAAACCATTTCTGGCAAACTGCACCCAACTTTCAAGACCCCATTATATGACATCAGATGCAGGAAAATGGCTGCAGAGGCTGAACTATCAGGAGCACACTCCAAATTCTTCCTTTGCGGACACTTTTTGAAATTGGCCCTTTTTTCTGTTGCCCTGAACTGCAGAGGAAGAAGGTGCCAAATTCAACAAGCACTGGATTTGGGCTGCAAAGGAAGTATTGGTAGCAAGAGCATGCTCCCAGTTCCCTCTTTGCAGCTGGGGCTGGAATCGAAGAGTCAGGACTGCAAAGGAAGGCTCTTCTTTTGCAGCCCCTGCTTGAACTTCAGTGGCTTTTATTACTATTGCTGCTGCTGCTGCTTCTTTTATGAATCACTTCCTATGAAGCATCTCAAAGCAATTCCACACGACACAAGGTTATTGGTGGGCTGGCCACTTCCATTTCTCACTTTTTAAAAATTCTCCCCCGACAAGCACACCCTTTAGTCTGGCACCCCTATTTCCTGTCTGGCCAGTCGGGCATATGTCAGGTATATGAAATCGCCTTACAGTATCATTACTCCAGTTAGCCCAGTATTGCCTGCTCTGACACGTAGTGGCTTCCCAAGATCTTCAGACTGTCCTACTACTGATGAGTGACTCTTTTTACTGGAAGGGAAGAGACTTTGGGGCTGTCTGCAAGCAAAGCATGTACTCTCCACCACTAACCCAAAAGCACATGCAAAGCCGCAGCAGTACAGCACCTCATGCACAGATATGGCCTGAGCAGCTTTATTTCCCATCTAACAAATGACTAAAAATGAGTTAATTGAGAACATAAATTCATGAATACCACCCCATGCATTTCTACAACATATCATGGTTTTCACTTACAAAAGTTATTTTTTAATTTACTGAAGTGGAACATTTAGAATATAATTGAACAAATGAGATATGCAATCATTAGGACTAATATTACCATCCATCGTGATGCTTTCTTCACTGCCCTGGCTCCTGTGTAGATAAAAAAAGTGCTTCCAAAATGCAGAAATTTTAAGGCATCCAGAAAATTGGTATCTGGTACACATGTACTAGGGAAGTCGGAAAATTAAGTCAGAAAAATAAGATACATCTAATGGTTTGTATAGCAGCAAGAAGTGGATATTTGTAAAGTGCTGTTGCGTCTAATACTGCACTTCACACACAGCCAGAGAAATACTAATCCCTGGGCATCAATGGCACACAATCTCCTCTCTACTGGCCTCCACTGGCAGAGAGGAGCGCCACTGAGAGTGAGAGCTCCATCCACCTGAAAGCTCTAGAATGAGGCATTTAGAGGTGGGGCACTCTGGATTCAGAGTCCTGTGGATCCCCCAAGGGACCCACTCCTCAGGCCCCTCACATATAGCAAGCCAGCCTGGCACTGGCACAGTAAATACTGGGCAGGGGGAAACACACCCCACTGCCTGGTCCTGCATGGTCCTCTTCTCCCCAGCTCCTTCTTAGGACCGCTCTTCCCCTTACCAACTACTTACAGCGGGGAAGTTTGCTTGCTTCTTATAGGTGTGCTCAAGTGTAGTGCAGTAATATACAGACTACCATGACTTGCTTTATCTTACTCTGGGGCTGCTGTGCTGCATACTTCCACCCTAGAGCTGCTGCAGTTTTGTTACTACTTCCTGGTTCCTAGAAGCTGATGGTCTAATTTATCCTCAGTCTTCAAAGTTTATTCACAATGATAATGATGTTTTTCCAAAGAGGGCAATAAAACATTTCACCACCCCCTGTTTCTGTTTCTCTGGCATTATTATCCTTTTAAAAAGTCTAAATCAAAGTATGATAAAATAAAATCTAAAAATAATAATATTGAAGTCCATAGGGTAGTTCACAAGGCCAGAGTCCAGTACAACAGACAACAATTAATCCAAACATTAATCTGCTCATGAATTAAACATTGAATAAATAGCCACCAATCACAGTAAATATTTCCACTGTTACACAAACAGATCTGATTACACTGAACTGAATTTTGTCCAATTTATTATGTAACACCTAGCATCTCATTTCCTTCTTTTAGGGAAAATTTTTTTCTCTCTTTTTTAATGGAAAACTACCTTGCTTTTAAGCCCTATTGTTGTATACAATTTCACTCTTTGAAATCAAAATTAATCCCTTCTATGCACAAGCGCGCGCGCACACACACACACACACACACACACACACACACACAACACATGAAACTGTAGTTTTAGCTGTTTGGCTACAGTTTATCCCACAATGACAAGCAAACCCTAAAATACACTGTAGCAATCTGATATTATGGGGTTAAATGAAAAACCACTCATAATAAAGGGCTGGAGCAAGACCCTATACTTAAAACTTTCTCTCTCCATTTCTCCTTGATTTATTCCAGCAATAAACAGCCATACATTCACAATAGAGTGAGTATAAATACATAAAAAGAGCTCTGCTGAATCAGGCCAATGGCCCATCTAGTCCAGCATCCTGTTGCCACATTAGCCAACCAGATTTCTGTGGGAAACCCACAAGCATTACATGAGCCCAACTACACTCTTTTTATGTTATCCAGTCAACAAGTATTCAGAGATAGACTACCTCAGAATACTAGTTGCTGGGGAATGCAAGCATCACTGGGGGTAATATATAGCCACACTGTGACTAATTTTATTAATGTATGAGAAGGTGCTGCTATCGAAACATACACATTTTGAAATGGATGTAAACAAATAGTATACGAAAATTGCAAATATCAAAATATGCACTCATTCCTTGGATTAAAAATTGAAATCCTTAAAACTTAAATCTGAAAACTATAAAGCAAAAGCAGGGAAGATACAGGAACCCTCTAGATGGGTGGTGTGTGTGGATGTGTGGGTGTTCTGCAACATGTCATTGATGCAATAACAGTGCCTTAATGCTGGATTCATATTGGGCCATGCACACATCATTCTGCTTTATTACCTATTCTGTGAAGCTTTCCCACTGCTCTCACATTATTGCCACCCAGAGAATGCACAATAAAACACTGCATGTGTAGTTTCTGTAGGTGCAACCCGGGACCCTGTCTTTCAGGGTTCCTGATCAGAGCCACTCAATTCAAAAGGTATACTGGGCATGCATGAGGTCAGGGCCACTAGGCAAGGCATCATGCCATGGAGTCCTCTGTACATGTTCAGTAGTCATAAGCACTGCCCAACCCTGTCAACAGGACACCTGTACTTTACTCTGTCAAAATGAGAGGACTAAAATGTGCCAAAATGGCCAAGGTATTTCAGTCACCTTTCCCCATGCATTGTCTGGTCACATGGCAGTGGAGCAGGGCTGTGCATCCCTGCAGCTGCTTTCTCTAGAACGCCATGAATTTTAGAAAGGTTTGAAGGGGAAGCCTGTGCATGGACAACTGTATGTGTGACACCTCCTGTGTGGGATTGAGAGTCCCAATCACATGGAAGATCATGTGTATGTAGGGATGTATGTATTTAAGCTACTCTTTAGGCCTTTGTCACATGCTCAAAATTCAACTAAGCAGCTAGTGTTTTGCAGACACAGCCCAAGTGCCCAGTTCCATGGAAGGTCAATACTCATGGGGAAAGCATCTAGTGTCCAAACATCCAATACAAAGCAGAGAGCCCACAAGACCAAGACCTTGGTCAGCTCCAAGGGAGCACTACCAGATGAAGCATCCTCCTCATAAGGCAGCTTCAGGTTACAGACTTCGCTAACCCAGAAATAGTACCTTGGATTAAGAAGGAGCCCCATTAGCTAAAGTGGTACCTCAGGTTAAGAACAGTTTCAGGTTAAGAACGGACCTCCGGAACAAATTAAGTTCTTAACCCGAGGTACCACTCTATTAAACTTTGAATTTCATAGACTTTCTCCCTCATCCCTGTCAGTCACCTAACATCAGGTGAATCTGCTCCTAACTGAAGTAGTGCACCTTGCATTTAGCACAAAATTTAAACAGAATTGAATTCATGCAAGCTGTGCTTGCAAAGGAACAATTGGGTGTGTCATTTAAAGTTGGCATCAAAAGCAAGCCCCCAATTACTCCGTTGCAAGCACAGCTTGCATTCGGTAACATTTAAATTGGGTGCCAAATGCAAGCCACATTGCTTTCAGCAGACGTTGGATCCACTTGGGAGTTCCAATTAGGAGTTCCCAAGTGGATCCAACCCTAGCAGTGTGGCTTACAAAAGCCTACAAAAGTCTGGCTTCACCAGTTTTCTTTTTAGAGCAGCTCTTACTGATTTGACTAGCTGATATTTTAGTGTATAGCTATTATCAGCATCAGATGCAATATGTTTAATATGGGATTCAGATTGTATTGTTCTTTGGTTTTGTTGCTGTGACCTGCCTTTTGTTTTCAAATAAAAAGTGAGCTGAACATTTTTTAAAAAGTAAACATACAAGCAAAATTAAATACAGACTTTGGATAACAGGATGAGAAAACCAGTGCTGAAATCATGCAGCCAGTTTTCTTAAGTACAGATGCTGCTAATCTAGACTTTGGCTGTGTTAGAGACTTTCCTCTTGAACAAGACTCAATATCCTGTCTTTTGGGGATTCCAATAAAGACTCCTCTAAATTGAGGTGATTGTGGTAATGGATCCAGTGCTCTCCCTTGATTTCCTCCCTCTTGCCGCTAGCCAGCTGTGCATTTAGATTATGCAGACAAGTATGTGAAGAGGAGCAGAACAAGCTGGGGGTTAGGGCCCAGTGGAGCTAGAGACATGGGATGGACAAAACAGCAGTGGTAACAGCCAAACAATAATCTATAGCTGATGGCATCACCTGAGACAAGCTTGTGGTCCAGTTTTGAAGCATATAGAGGTACGGGCAAAACAAGAGATTAGCAGCTCCACTCAGAGATAAATTGCTCAAACTGAGGATGCCAAGACTATGAGAGTTCCCACTGTCTCCCTGGGCCACCTGATTCCTCTGGGCTCCTTGGTTGCACTCTTCCTTCTGTCAGGGTCTGTTTGGAGTCCTGCTGTGAAGCGGCAAGACTCTGCTAAATCAATCCCTCCACCTGTCAGCTGGCCTTGTAATGCAGAGAGCAGGGATCCCGTTCTGTGATTTGGTTTCATTGAATGACTGCTAGACTGGAAAAAGGGAAAATATGAGCTTCCCAAAATGGGAAGCATGAGTCGCTACCCAGGGCACTACAGTCAATTTGTGGCCGTTGTTTTTAAACTGCATTGTGTTGCTTTAGTTCTCCAAATGATGAAGTTTTTCTCCAGGCATGTTCACTAGATTTCTTTTGATAAAGAGAAGCCAGAAACAATCCTATGGTTGTCTTAAATTCATTTTATTTCTCTATAGATAATGTGGCAACATGCCTTGCTGACTTTAATGGAACTCTGATTCAGCCCAGATTCACAATGCTGGAGGCTGATGGGAAGGTGAAGCAGCCCTCCCTTATTTCAACATTTCTGGTACTCTTCACACTTGCTACCTGTGAACCAGATCATCAAGTGGAAAGGCAAATAAAGACCAAAGAGCAAGCCCAGCGAAAGGGCCTCTGCTGAGAGGAGCACCAGCTGCATTATATGATTATTCTCTCAACTCATTACTTGCTGGCATTACTGCTTTGGGGCCATTGTCCAGCCAGCTTCAAAGCTGGCACCATGACATTTTACATGACAGGCATGGCCAGCCTTCGGAAAAAGGCTGTAACTAGACTTCATCTGCAATTCCCAGACAAAAAGGCAAAGCAGCTGCTTGTGTATCGGTGGTAGAGCTAGACTTGGAAATGACATGTGAGGGGGTGGAGAGAGAGGCTGCGTTATAACAAAGCTGGTATTTGCTTTGGCTCACTTCACAAAAGAAGCCAAAGTAGACAGCAGAGGTCCAGCCAATTGCCCCTCCCACCTTAGTCACCTTAAGGCCACTGTACACAGGATTTACCATAACATCAATAGATTGCATTACATCTCATATGCCCTTTGGAGTGCCGTATACAGAAAGCTACTCGATTGTAAAATAACATTAACAATTGGAACCATTGTTGTCATTGTTTTCCATTTTCCCAAAAGAACTTGTCTGTGAAGCTGAGGATCCCAACCAGCTTAAGCCCTTGTGCATTTTGCTCAGGCTTATTTGCACTTCTAAAACTAGCTGCCGAACAATTTTGTATTATCGTTTCCTTTTGCAAGTATCCTTCGAAATGGAATCCAAGGTGGCAGGATAAAGAAATAGGCAAAATTTGAGTAAATGTATTTCAACAAAGATAAGTATAAAATTCTGTACGTAAGTAAGAAGACTACGATGTACAAATACAGGATAACTGATGCCTGGATTGACAGCAGTACATGTGAAAAGGATATAGGGCATTTAGTAGGCCACAATAAAAAAAAAAGGACTCAGTTGTGTGACACAGCAGCATAAAAAGGCTAAAGCAATCCTCAACTGCATCAACAGAAGTAGTCTCCAGGTTATGAAAAATAACAGTACCACCTTTTTCTGATGTAGTCAAGCCTGACCTGGAATATGGTGTCCAGTTCTGAGATCCATATTGAAAAACTGGAATGTGTCCAAAGAAGATTGAAAAAGACGGTGAGACTAAGACCTGTAATGAAACATTGAGGGTGTTTGATTTGTTTATCCTGGAAGCGAGACAAATAAGAGATGGTATATCTGCCAACTTTAAATAAGGACTGTCACATAGATGAGGGACCAAATTTATTCTCTGTTGCTTCGGAGGATTTGACCCGCATCAACAGGTTCACATTACAATAAAGGGGGTTTAGAATAAACGTTTTGAAGCACGTAGTAGTGGTGTGAGCTTTTTGACAGTATAAAAGGCTGCCTCAGAAAGAGTTGAATGAGAGTCCTTAGTTACAAGTTTTCCAGCAGAGACTGGATGGCCACCTATCAGGGATGCTGAAGCAGTGCATTTTCTGCATCACCAGGAAGTTGGACTAGATGATCTCTGAGATACATGCCAATGCTGTGGTTTATTTTTAATATATAATAATATCCTGGTTACATAGGCCAATGTCTTTGAAACAGAAAGCCGTATCTGAATAGAGAATCTCCATAAGCTCAATTTCGTCTGGAAATAGATATCAACAAACAGTCTATTTCAGTCCTGTCACACTGCAAGTTTACATTACATACAGACTGCTAGCATCAGTCACCATGTGGTGAGTTGCCATGTATGACTGACTCCCTGTTTACATTTGGGGTCTATTTCCGAAGAGAGGAGAAGCGAGAAGCAATGCACCATGTGGCTGACTGTTGCTAGCACTTTTAAGTTTCTAGTTTGTATGTTGATAGCTGCAATTACCACATGTGTGGGTTCAGCCTGCGAAGCACATGGCAAACCTTCTGGTTTCCCCCCTGAACGAGAGGCTTGTTTGTTGCCTCCTCTTAAACATAGTCTTCCATGAGGAGCAAGCAGTGAAGTAGTCCCATGGGGGGGGGGAATGCATTTCAGAAAGTCATCTAGTGGAGCCGGCAGATGACTGAGTGATTGCATCCTCTGCCAAATCCTAATGTGCAAAAGGCCTTGCTGGTGTTAGACACAAGGGTAGACAGGTAATTAAATAGACTGATAGACCTTGGGTTTCTCAGAGAACAACAGTATCAAGCAAGACATTAACTCAGAGAAATTGGATTCCATTCCCACATCCCAACAATAAGGACACTGAGGCCCCCTCTGTTGAAATGTTATTTGTGAAGCTTTGACATGAGAAGTAACTCCCTTTAAGCCACATGTCAGGAAACTGAAATCAGTGGGTTACTAGATAAAAAGGACTGGCAGGATCAACCACATAGTGAATAAATTTCAGCTACTGAATTCCAGCCATTTTCAATGCTGTCAATAAAAAAAGTAAAACTTGTTAACAGCAAGGTCTACATAGACATTTGCTCAGAGGTAAATTCCATTGGAATATACTTTTGAGTACACAAAGAGAAGATTTCAGTTTTAAAAGATTTCATTGGACTGGGGCAGGGAACCTGTGGCTCTTCAGATACTGCTGGGCTGCAATTCCCATCATCCATGGCCTTTGGCTATGCTTGGTGTGGCTAATGGTAGTTGGAGTCCAACAACATATGGGAAGCCACAGGACCCCTACCTCTGCATCATAGCAAAGGTGTGGAAGTAAAAGAAGGACAATTTAGACTCGGGTCTTGATGATCCCAAGTAGCTTGTTTGGGGGGTTGTTTTGGAATTCCATAGCCGGTGTTGTTGTTGTTGTTGTTGTTGTTGTTGCTTTTGAATAGATTTTAAAGTGCAATGCCAAAACAGTGCTCTTTTAAAAACATGTGTTGTGGTTGTTTCATGTGTCCCAGAGGAACATAAAGGGATACAGCTGCTCGTAAAAAATAAAAACATGTGGTTTCCAACACTTAGGTGATGAGTGGTGATTCCTGCCCTCCCCATCCCAAATGGAACTCCTGCTCAAAGGTGGAGTTCCACTGCAGCTGGGACATACCAGCCTTCCCCAACTTGTTGCCCTCCAGATGTGTTGGACTACAACTCCCATCAGCCCTCGCCAGTGTGGCCATAACTCCTCGCTCTGGAGATTCCCATCTGGCTTTATTCATCCCTTTGACCATGCTTGCTGGGGGCCAATGGAACCTTGAGTCCAACAGCATCTGGGGAGTCATTATATTATTAATTGCTTTGAGCTGCTTCATGGGAAGTGATATTATTATTATTATTATTATTATTATTGATATATTTTGAGGTGAGAAAGTAATAAGGCGTTCTGAAGTGGTGCAGTCCTGGATGGACTGTTACCATCTGCAATTTTCTTTTCTTTTTTTCTTCTTTAAATTAGCTTTTATTGAAGATTTTCTTGTGTTACAAAACAAACAAATAAACAAGGAAAAGTACATATAGTGTCTCCATATTCAATCCATAGAGTATTTTTCAGTTTGTTTACACTCAGTCTGAGACACTATTGTCATAGATATTGTGCAGTTGGGGACAGAGGGGAGAGGGACAGTGACCTATTCCCCCCAATAGCATACGAATCAATATGACTAATCTGACCCAACACCCTGCCCCCAATACAAACAAACCACACTGCAACCAACCAAATGCAACCAACCAAGTTCCAAATTCTCACAATACCAATTAATTAAAGGACCTACCTACATGATGCCGACACAAAAATCCTGCATTAACATCATGTGCATTTTTCTAAAGTATAAAATTTGACCCCTTGGCTTAGCTTCTACTTTTTAATTTCAAACCTACAGTATTCTATAAATGAACCAGCAGAGGGAAGCACATCCCAGCTAATATTGTTAATCCAAGCAACTCATATTTGTTATAATAGTATGCATGTAGAAAACACAGAGAGAAGATGTGATCAATTACATTTAGGAAGGGGGAAGGTATATGGTGGAGGTGAGACAGTATCAATACTGTGCCATGTATCAATCTTTCAAAGAATGAAACATGAACCTAATTCAAGTCCATCATTGCATCAGTAACAGCAATTTTGACATATTTTGTGACAGTTTTTCCATGCAAGAAAATTTATCTAAAATCCAGTTTTAGATAAGAGAGCCGAAATCTTTCTTCACAATGTTTACTACTATACTGCATATTGAATGGTTAGAGGTAATGGTGGAATTGTTATACAGAAAACCACAACAATTTATTTACAACTTACATACCTTGGAATCGGTTCAAATTCTTGCTAATGAGAATGGGGAGAATTGAGCCAATATCAAGCATAATCGGTTTCCCATTGTGCTATATAGGGTGCTACTACCTACTCCCAACACTATTGGTTAAAATAAATAAGCATCATTTCAGATCAAAAATAATCAGATGAAAGAAGATAAATGCATGGATTGGTTTTCTTTTGAGTAGAAGTGGTGTGGTTCTCTCTAGGCAATGTAAGTCTTTCAGGCGTATGAATGCTGCAACACTGAAAATCCTTAAATTGTAGGTTTAGGAGCAGGGATTATTTTCAGTATGTTGTGTAATATATTCTTATAGACTCAGTTCAGACATCATGGACTCAGCTTGAGAACTGTGTCCCAGTCCCATCGTATCTGGTTATTAGACTCTGTCAAAGGAATCCAAAGCAACATCTGCAGTAGTGGAAGCTTGTTGCACAACAGATGGTTCTTGTGAAACAGCTGGTTCTTGTTGTGCAATATGCTGCACAACAATATTTGGTAATATGCTTGTGTTTTTCCTTATGTGGCAGCTGACTCTTGTTGAACATCAGTTGATCCTTGCTGGGGAAGCCACTATATTGTGTTTCCCATTGTTCAACAATGTTCCATCAGCACACATATACCACTAATTGACTTTAACTTGGCGCTACATTGTACACAAGCCTGTGTCTTTTGTATTTTATATCATTTTATTATTCACAACTCTGACAGCTTGTGAGAAGTAGCCTGAGTAAATCTGAGTTGTTGGGGAGTTGAGAAGCCAGGACAGAGACTGTTACAAGAGGATCCAGAATGTAAGCTAAACTGAAAGCAACAAGGCTCAAAACAATAACTTTTTCCCCTCTTCCAAACTCACAAAAGGAATATAAAATGTACGGTTGCAAACCTTTTCTTATTTATTTATTTATTTATTTAAAACGTTTTCAAATTGGATGAAGCATGTGAGTTTTAGTCAATTGGTTAAATGTGCATATGGGTAAAAGCAAAGAGCTGTATTTAATGGTGCCTTTGCAAAAAGAACTTCCACCCACCCAATTTCCACGTGTCCCCTGGCCTAGTGCCACCCTCTGCATGTTCCATTCTGTTCTGGAGGGTTACCCAATCCTCAGGTTCCAGACAGTTAAGGTAACAGTGGGGACATATCAAGTGCCACACTAGTACTTTCCACGAAGGCAAAGCTTGGATACAAACTATAGCTTTTCTCAATTTAAATTGATAGATTAATAAGTCATCTAACACTCATATGATATACAAATCCCAACACAATTATTTTATGAAGTTAGAAGCACTTTTGTGTTCTTTGAGAACCACCTTTTTTATGGTGGTGCATGCCCTCTGCACTTTTTATAACAGGGTTGTGAAAACTTTCCTAGGCCAAAGGCTGCATTCTCTCCTGGGCATCCCTCTGGGAGCTGGTTAGTGGGGCCAGGTTTGCGGGGAAGACCAGAGGCAAAGGTGGGTGCAGTAACGTATGTGTTTCCTTTCTTTGCACAGTAGGCTACATTCCACTCTCCACACCTCTGTGCATCCTCCATCAAGGCAAGCAAGAGGTCGTACCACAGCTCCAGGAAACATTCCAAGCAGCCCAAGAAGAAGGTGGAAAAGGGCAATGAGGGGAGAGAGAGGCCTGGAAAAAGCCAGGAGGAACAGATGGAGGAAGCTGTGGGGGGTGGGGCTGCATTGGGCTACTGGCCCTGAGGTTGCCCATTCCTGTTTATATTTTTAAAACTCCACTACCCAGAGAGGCCACCTTTTTAGATTAAGCCTACAGTTTCGTGGGTTCTAGAAGGGCACCCCAAGGTTTATGGGGAGCACTGGATCTCCATCTCAGGGGAGAAAGAGAGCTCCAGCCTTGGAGAGGGAGATCTATTATCAGATCCACCACCACTGTTTCCAATTGGATGGAAACAGGGTAGTACAAGAGCACTTCTTTATCCTCAATTCCAATGGGCTCCTCCCCTCCCACATCCTAAGACAGCAGCCTAAAAGTTTTTGAATCTAACCAATTAAGTTGTTGCCCTAATAAATGACACACTATGCACCATAGCAGACTAAAAAAATAATGTTGCATAACAGGTATCTATCTTCAGGTATGTATACTGTAGCATACACATACCTTTATTTCTAAAAATAAAATCCAGGGATTGTAAAGCTCCCTGATTTATTAACATACTATTTTCGTAGTGCTTATGAAAGACCAAAAAGAGAGGTGTTCTTCAGTTCTGTTCATTTTTTTTTTACACAATGTTTTTATTAACTCAGCAAGCCACTAGAGAGCAGCAAAACATGAGCTACTTACAACAGCAGCATATCTTTAATGACACAATCATGTAAACGTAAGCTTGTGACACTTCTGGTATTGTAAAAAATTGCAATCAGCCAAAAAACAAAAACAAAAACAAAACACACACACAACAGTCTGTGTCATCTGGTTTATCATTTATCTTGATGATCAAGCCTCATGCATACCCTGCCTTTGAATCTGAGTAGTCCTATCTCAAAGGCATTGTAATCATATTTGGTCCGCATCTCACAAGGGAAGATTTACCATTGCTGAATGGGAATAGTCATACTGTGAAGAGATTGTATTTCCTACTTTTATTATATTTGTGGGAAATGAGTTGAGCACAATGTGCATCCTTCAATCAACACAGGGCCTGGTCCACAACAACAACTTCTTAATTCCACCCTTCCTCCAAGATGCTCAAGGAAGTGTGAGAATCATAAAATTGTAGAGTTGGAAGGGACCCTGAGGACCATCTAGCTCAACCCTCTGCAATGCAGAAATATGCAGCTGTCCCTATGGGGATCGAACCTGCAACCTTGGCATTATCAGCACCATGCTCTAACCAAGTGAGCATGTTTCTCCTTCCAATTTTTATTGTCACAAGAAGCCTATGTGGTAGGTTATGTTGAGAGAAGCCCAAAGTTACACAAGCACCTTGCAACACTGTTGGGTGTTGCAATGACTCTTCCAGGGCCAAAGTCTAGAAAGCACGGGCATAAGCAAGCTTTTCTTGCTAGGTGGGGCTGCCATATTTCCTGGCTTGGCTTCAAAGGAATGAACACAGAGGACAAGAGTAGTCCACATGCTCCTGTAGCACACATGTTGCTATAAGAATAAAAGAGCAATAAGCACAAATGTTTTTTGAGTCTTGAATACTAAGAGCAAACACAGATAATTCTAAACCAGAATTTCAAAGCCTTTGAGAATAATGCTCTTGCAAGTATAGTCAAAACTAAGCTGGGTAAACATACTAATCTTCTATACTTCCCGTCACCTGTAATGTTTCTACAGTAGTTATTCAAAACATTGATCACAGATGCAATGCCAACAGAGTACCCTTCCCACTCCAGTGTCTATTATCTGATGTAGAACACCATAAAAAGCTTTTTGTGAAAACTGCCAGCTTACATTATTTACATGCCTCTTACCAAGAACATGCAGCATCTGCTTTACAAATGACATTCCACATGTGTCACAAAACAACTTTATACATAAAGTATTTCCTTTCTGTTCTTTTTTTATAAGGGACAGCCTGGCTTCATTCCTTTTATTATTATTTTTGGCAGCAAAATGATGGCTTGCATTCACAGGGATGAATCTGTTCGCTTGACAAAGAGAAATTCAACAGGAGCATTTTTATTCCATTCTCTGTACTGCCCATCCAGATATATGCATATGTGGCAACAGGCTGAGTAATGTAGAAATCATCATGAAAACAGATTGTTACTGCTGATTACCTGAAGAGGAGGGAAAGATACTTGGTGTAATTCATTCCTGCAAACAAGTGATCGGGGTGTCAGAGCTGACAGCGCCAATCTGCCTGACAGAGCTTTTGTGGCATAGGTGCAAAGAGGTTCCTTACACACACAGCATCTGTAGCAAACTTCTGTGTACAAAGGGGAAACCAAGCAAGTAAAATAAAGGATGCACATGCTAAGGTGAGAAGGCTGGTAAAATGCTGAATGGAGAGAGCTGTATGCAATACCTATGGCCTGCACTGGGCACCCTAGAGGGAGTGCAGTGGATGAGCCTGTCTCATTGTCGGTGTTGAAATGAGATTCAACTACCAGACTGGCCAGATTCTGTACCTTGACTGGCAGCAGGAAGGAAGCACCAAATTGTCCCTCGCCTTAGGTAGCAAAATATATTGGGCCAGCCCTGAAGTCAAGTGAGTTGGAACTCATCAATACAGGCCCTGCTCAGTAGTCCACAGTTAGTTTATTCAGTATTGTATGCTCAGAATCCTGTTGCTCTGAGGCAAGTAAATAACTCAGCAGGGAGTGGCAGCTACTAATGTAATGTATGTATTAGGAGTGGAGCAGTATCACACCTGAGGAGTGGGGTGAGGAGCTAGAGACACAGCTACTGTTGTTGTTGTTGTTGTTGGCATACCTTCCTTCATCCATACATCTCAGGGCAGTTCACAACATAAAATTACAATATAAAAACCACAAAATACATAATAAAATTAAGAACAGCAGCAAACCAATAATGGATACGGGTGTGTGTTTCCCCCATGCCCCATCCATGACAATAAGATTGAAAAAGTGGGTTCTGTTAAATATTTCATTTCCAAATTCATTCAGCAGCTGATGGCTGCTTGCACTGACAGCCTGATTAGCACCTACACCTTGATTCCATGTACCTACACATTTTTCTTGGCATACATTTGTCTTGAGAGACAATGGAGTGTGCCTCTGGGGCTGAGGTCAAACTGCTGGAGAATCACAGCACCTGCTGTGGCTGCAGAAACACTTGTAATTGCTGCCTGTTGCATTCCTAAAGGTAAAGGGACCCCTGACCATTAGGTCCAGTCATGACCGACTCGAGTTGAGGCACTCATCTCACTTTATTGGCCAAGGGAGCTGGCGTACAGCTTCCGGGTCATGTGACCAGCATGACTAAGCTGCTTCTGGCGAACCAGAGCAGCGCAAGGAAATGCCGTTTACCTTCCCACTGGTAAACGTATTTATCTACTTGCACTTTGACGTGCTTTCGAACTGCTAGGTTGGCAGGAGCAGGGGAGCAATGGGAGCTTACCCCGTCGAACTGCCAACCTTCTAATCGGCAAGTCCTAAGCTCTGTGATTTAACCCACAGCGCCACCCATGTCCCACTGCATTCCTACTGATGTGCAAATACAAATTTTGTGTTGATCCAGAAGGAAATCCTACCTTAAGTGGGAAGTACATCCAATTTCACTGTTTGAAATATGGCAACCCTAACTTCCAACGAAGCATGCAAAGGATTACAACCTTTGTTGACCTTCAGCAACAAATGCCAGGTCGAACACACTCATGGATTCACAAGTAACTCTTGGGCTGTAGGCTTAACTGTACTTGTATCAATACTTGTAAAGCTTTTTAGTAAATTATTCCAGTGAAAGGGGGTTAGTTGACCGGGTTTGATACATAAAGCTTAAACTACAAATGACTAGAAAATTGCAACAATGAGAAAATCCTGTATACAAATTAATTAATAATTACATAGCTAACACTGAAGCCTTTGTTCAGTCCAATTTCCCATTATAGATCAATGGACTTCAGCCTTGGGGCCTCAGGAAAGTGAACAATATGTCTTCAAAAGAGGATAATTATGAAATAATTACAACCTCGTAGCAATGTTCAGTCTAGACAAAATAGCTGCAGCATAAAAGACCAGAAGCAGTTTCTAGACTTACACGGTTCTGAGATAATAGTTCAATTATACAAAATCTGACAAGCTGTTTTAAAGTCATTTAAAAATGTATACTGAAGAATTTTTTTTCCTTGCCTTGATTCCAAGCAAATTTACTTAAAAGCAAGTTCCACCAAAATCAGATAGTACTTACTTTAAATGAAATGTGTTTAGATTCAAGCTGGAAATACAAAGAAATTATCTTCTTCCAAAGTGTGGTTCAAGTGCCTTGGGAGGCTTAAGTCAGACATTTTTCATATGCTGGCAACTACAACACTGGTTCTTGTATGCAATATTTTCAAGAAATATCTTGTTGCTTCAATTAGTGGTTGATGCACGAAAGCGGTCTTAAATTCATTATCATAGCATTGTCGAGTCTCTCTCTTGTGGTTGCTAGCACCACTTGAAAATTTTTTACTCTTGCTTAGATTAGAATCTAAAAATAAAAATAAATCTTCAACTAGATAAACTTAGGCTTCTGTCACTCTTCAGTAGCTGCCACCACACACTGACTTCCTTATGCCTTTCTTGAGGGGTAGTTGAGACCCCTCTGGCTGACTCCTGGGGTTTGGAGATGAAAATCCCTGACTTTGGGTTTCTCCTAGAGGGTTGGCACCTGCACATTTTTGGCCTCCCCCCCCCCACAGGACCCTTCTTAAGGCACTGGTAGTGGGCAGAGCAGGGGAGACTCTGTGGTCACAGCACCAGACTGGGCTTTTAAACAAAGAAAAAATATTTTCTTGACTATCTACACGTAAAAGGATTTTAAACACAAAAGGCACTTTAAATCAAACACAGAAAAGGAAAACACCACCGGGCATAAATAAAATAAGACAAAACACAGTTCCTCTGACCCTGAACTGACCCCTATACTGGAAGAGATCCAGTTACCAACCTAGCATCCTGCCTTCTACAGGTAGTTCTGGATCCCTCCAAGGATCCCTAGCCACCGCTGCCTTCCTTGATCCCCAAGGCTTCTCTCTACCTGTGGGCAATTTACAGTGCATGCTGCAGGCACCAACAGGGCTCTGTGAAGTGTGAAAGATAGACTTCCCTGCCTGGAAGGGGAGAGGCCAGTGCCAGGCACATGTGCTTGCCTTGCTCTGTCCAAGCCAAGGGGAAGGAAGGAATGGAAGAGACTTGGGAGAGCTTGCCTGCCTGGTCTATCAGCCCCAGCCGGCCCCCCACTCGCAATCTCCCACTGATTAAAGTGCAGCATGTACCACTACTGACCTGACCCTTGAACTAGGGAAGGCTGTGCATCTGGTTGTTGACTCTGGGCCTGCTGGCTCTGGATTCTTAGATGGAAAATTATGGGGTGCAAGGCCTGGCTAGGGCAAAGGCTTCTTATATACCTGCTGGGATTGACAAGGCATATGACCCTCACCTGAATCTCACCTGACGGGTGATTTGGTTTGCAGCTATAGTGTGGAAATAAAGGATGAGGTTGCCCACCAGATACCATGCACTCCACTATTCAAACTAGGCCCCAGTGTTTTCCTACAATCCCCTTCTCAATGAATTAATCAATTTTAATCTAGCATGTAAATTCTCAAAACTTTCTTATTTGTTAATTCGAGCAAGTAAACTACTGCTCTCACTTCATTACAAACGCACTTGAACAAACCTGCAACACACTTGAGCAAACCTCCTCCTCTTCCTTTCACATATATTTTGTTGCCATTTGCAACTCTAGCTGCCTCTGATGAGTTATCATTTAACTCTTTGTGGAGGAAATTAGCATCACACGTCATGTGCATGGAAGTTGCCGAATCAATTAACCAACTAGAAGGGTTACTGTTAATAGCACCAGTTTTCCTATAACTTGATATTGCAGGATAGTTCTGATGAACTGCAAAAGCATTTTTTTTTTAATAAAATATTTATTAAAAGTTTTCTTAATACAATAAAAAGAACAAACAAACAAAGTGACATAATCATACTTTCTTCACTTCATTGGACTTCCTCGCGTGCCTCGTTCCTGCGTTCCAGGTTTATCAAATTAAGCCTCAGCGCCTAGGACTTGCCGATTGAAAGGTCGGCGGTTCGAATCCCTGCGGCGGGGTGCGCTCCCGCTGCTCGGTCCCAGCGCCTGCCAACCTAGCAGTTCGAAAGTACCTCCGGGTGCAAGTAGATAAATAGGGACCGCTTACCAGCGGGAAGGTAAACGGCGTTTCCGTGTGCGGCTCTGGCTCGCCAGATGCAGCTTTGTCACGCTGGCCACGTGACCCGGAAGTGTCTCCGGACAGCGCTGGCCCCTGGCCTCTTAAGTGAGATGGGCGCACAACCCCAGAGTCTGTCAAGACTGGCCCGTACGGGCAGGGGTACCTTTACCTTTACCTTTATCACCTTATTTCAAATTCTTATTTTGTAACTTTCAGAAATTGTATCCCTAATTTTAGATAATTTGAACCAAACCTTAGAAACTTAATTTTGACATAATATTTATCCAAAGTATAGCTTTTTCTTATATTTTAACTTATCTTCATACTCCTTTCAGCTAGTTTAATGGTGCCATATTATTTGTAATCTTGCATCTTTCTTAACACTCATTCAATTTACAATATTTTTGTAAATAGTCCTTAAATTTCTTCCAGTCCTCCTCCACTGCGTCTTCTCCCAGGTCTCGGATTCTGCCGGTCATTTCTGCTAACTCCATATAGTCTATCAGTTGCATCTGCCATTCTTCCAGTGTGGGTAAATCTTGGGTTTTCCAGTGCTTGGCGACTAGTATCCTTGCTGCTGTTGTTGCATACATAAAAAATGTTCAGTCCTTGTTTAGCACCCTCTGATCGACAATGCTCAAAAGAAAGGCCTCTGGTTTCTTAAGGAAGGTATACTTAAATACCTTAGCATTTTTAGTTTGCTTTCTGTTGCTACCCTGGAACTTTTCTTTATTAGTGCCACTTTGTTTTGCACGATTCCTTGCAAATGAAGCGCTTCCTGCTGGTTACCTGCATTCAGCAACAGGGGTCGCTGTCTGGTAATACCTGACTGGTTAGCTGTCAGATTCTAGAGCTCCGTGTTGGTGGCTCTTACGTAATTCACAAAATACAGAGTCCATTCATAAAACACAGTGTTCATTCATAAAGCAGTAACGTAATTTTCCATTGGTACATATTGGGTGTATATTTCAGCGGTTGAACGCACAGGTTTATGGCCATGCTGTAGTGTAGTGCTTATTCAACTGTGAATAAAAGATGCCTGGGCTCATCAACCTGAGGCTTGGGGGGGGGAGGGAAGAGGTGACAAAACTGATTTCCAATAAGTGGCCCTTATTTCCATAACAAGTCCTTGAGTCTGTACTCTGAATAGTGACACCAGGGACCTAGAAGGTGCAGGGCTTGTCAGTCCAACCCCTGCACAGTCTCATCAGGGTTGACCTTAAGGCAATTGGGCCAAATTGGGCCCTGCGGTCTACTCCTAAGGGGGCCCCCACACCAGGGCAATCTAGATAGATTTTATTTATATCGCTAAGATTTTGCAGACTTTGGCTGTGAACTGCGGCCCTACCAAAAAAAAATCAAGTTGGGCCCCACTGCTTCAAATTGGGCCCCATTGGCTAGCCCTGAGTCTCATAGTTGCTGGGCCCAAGTTGCCCTGCCCTTGCATGAAGTCTTAGGTTTGCAATTTTGGGAGAGGGGAGACTGCCCACTGGGGAGCGGGTGGGCTGGTGAGGCCCCCTAGATTTAGAGGCCCTAGGCTTCAGCCTACCTAGCCTATACATAAATCCGGCACTGAGCAGTGGCTCCTATCTGTTGCCACTGACAGGTAACATTTTCCAGAACATGGAAATAAATGCTAATAACACATCTGCATATCCAAGCTAATATCCAAGCTGCTGTTAAAAAGAAAAAAGCTGGCAACACTAAAGAAATGGCTGGAAAGTAAGACAGACACTGTTTTGCTCCCTTTTATATTTGAACTTTAGAGGCAAAAATATATCAAGTTGATCACTTCAAATCTTTACACGCTGATTCCAATCAGCAGGCCCACTGAGAGTTTCTTAGAAGCCTGACATAAGCATAGAAGTTGGAAGGTAACATTACAAATGTTTTCCAGAAGCACTACATAATATAGGGGATAGTGATTCAAACTTTTAGCAGTTTAACGTTTGTCATATTCTGACATTTTTCAAGAAATGCCATATTCCAAGCCCATCATGTTGCTTTGTCAGCTGTCTGGTTTGAGGTGTTTTGCAAAAAAAATAAAAATGGTTCTGGTCTATTAAAAGTCTAATACTCAGCATCTGCCAGCATTCTGGGATTTTTGACTGCTATTTATAAAATCCTTGGACCACCACCATCCCTGCCTCCCCTCAAATCCAGTAAGAGAACTAGCAGAATGCCTAAGTAATATATACAGACTTCAAAAATGTAAAGGATGAGGTTATGAGATGTCTTGGCCATGGGCTTTTAAATCTGCATTCAAATACATCTGACAAGCTTTAATATTACCTAGTCAAGGGATTAGCAACACAGAACTGAAAATACAGGCAGTCTGAAAAATCTGACAGCCAAACTGAAAGGAAATCCTTTATTTTAACTCTAGTTTGGAACCTGGCTCATTGGAAGCATATTCCGACAAGATGGAGAAACTTTTAGAAGAGCCAAGTAAAATCCTGTACATTAGGGCATAAACACATAGGTGAAATTCCTCACATTCAGTTCTCAATAGGTTACTCCCAGATACTGGGAAACTTCCATTCCACTGAGGCAGATAAGCTGCACTTGAAGCTCTGTCATCAAACTTGCTTCATTCATAAACAATGTATGAGGCACCTATTATTTCTAAGTAGCTAATTGGGTGAACATCACCATGTGTGACAAGCTAGTTGTTTGTACATATGGTAGAAAGTGCCACATGGCAGCAGGATTCCACAGTATGTTGTTGCTAAAAGGCATCAGCCCACCTTCATTTTGGGTTCCTACATTCCCATCTTTGTCTTACAGGCTTCCAATTTATCTGACAATGCTAATTAGGGCAAAATGCGTTTTCACTTCCCACTGAAACAAAATACAGGCAGCGACTATTTCTCGTGAGGGTTGCTTTGCTGGTCCCCACACACATAGGCAGAGTGCACATAAGCCAACGCCCCATTCTGCCCTCTTTCGGGTCCAAAAGGACTCCCCCATCACGATCACGCGTCAATTGGACACATGCAAAATCAAGGGAACATTCTTGCCCTTTTGGAGCATTCAGGTTTAATATGTGATGAGAAAAGATGGGGGCACACACATGAGCCACACACCTCAATGTCTGACAACATCAGGAATACTCACTCTACCCCAGCCTTATCATGTTTAGCGCTATCAGTGTTCCCACTTAAAAAGCAACTTGTAAACACATTCAGGCAAACACACTTGCAACCCCCCCTCCTTTCAGACTTTTTGCACTAAATACATGTAGGTCAAAAGTGGAGGTGTCACATCTGGCAACACTGGAGTCAACTCCCAACCCTCATGTGCCCAGGCTAAATGCATGAAGTGGGCTCCTGCTATCCATTCCCTGGATATTAAGAACCCAGCCAGGGGTTGTGTGCAACATTTCAACTGGCCTTTCATTGGGTACTACGCATGTAAAAAGGTACAGTGGTGCCCCGCAAGACGAATGCCTCGCAAGACGAAAAACCCGCTTTCCGTTTTTCGAGGCGCTTCGTAAGACGAATTTCCCTATGGGCTTGCTTCGCAAGATGAAAACGTCTTGCGAGTCTTGCGATTTTTTTCGCTTCCCCCCCCCTTTTTCTAAGCCGCTAAGCCGCTAATAGCCGCTTAGCCGCTTTACCGCTAATAGCCACTAAGCCGCTAATAGCGCTAATCCGCTAAGCCATTAATAGGGTTGCTTCGCAAGACGAAAAAACCGCAAGATGAAGAGACTCGCGGAACGGATTCTTTTCGTCTTGCGAGGCACCACTGTAAAGGGACCCCTGACCATTAGGTCCAGTCGTGGCCGACTCTGGGGTTGTGGCGCTTATCTCGCTTTATTGGCCGAGGGAGCTGGCCTACTGCTTCCGGGTCATGTGGCCAGAATCAGAGCAGAGCACAGAAACGCCGTTTCCCTTCCCGCCGGAGCGGTACCTATTTATCTACTTGCACTTTTATGTGCTTTCGAACTGCTAGGTTGGCAGGAGCAGGGACCGAGCAACGTGAGCTCACAACGTTGCAGGGATTCGAATCGCCGACCTTCTGACTGGCAAGTCCTAGGCTCTGTGGTTTAACCCACAATGCCACCTGTGTCCCTACTACGCATGTAGAGTAAAGCATTTCCCTCTGACTAGAACAGGAGTAGGAAAACCTCAGGTTGAAGATGGCTCTCCAGAGCCTTGGGAGTCTCTTCAGGACATACCACCTGCCCAGGTCCCGTCCCTCAATCACACTATTCATTTTTAAAAAAATACTGTTTTTATCTATTTTCATGGTACAGAAGATAAATTTTGAGAAAACAATTGTCACAACAGTAAACAACAAATAGCTTGTCATGATAAAACCACATGCTTTTATCATGCCACATGTTAAAGTTTCATTTGATTAATTTTAACAAATTGTGTCACATTTTCCCATGAGTGCTGGGATCCTTGAGTGTTTCTGCCTGGCTGGAATATGTCTCTGAACTCTGATAACGCCTTCTGAACCTAACATGGGGGAGATGAGTGCGCAGAGAATCTTGCCAGGTGCACAAAGGTAAAATCTACTGTATTTATTCAAGTCTAATGTGCCATCGAATCTAACGTGCACCTCAATTTTCAGAACCTTGAAACTCCCCCAAAAGGTATTTCCTGGCAAATGTAAATGTGATATTGAACCTAATGCGCGCCTTAAATTTCGCAACACAATTTGGCCTCAAAAAGGTGAGCATTAGATTCAAGTAAATACAGTGCATTTGCTGTTTCACTCACTTCTTTTTTTTTTTTTTGTCTCTGGTCCTACTCACCCCTAGCAGGTAGACCCCAGAATGTTGCACAGAAGCAAATGCAGCCCTGAAAAAAGGTTCTCCGCTTCAGGTCTAGAAGGATAGACCTACCTCATCTTCTCCTTTTGTACACCTGTCAGCCTCCAAGTACAGTGATATCTCAGGTTACATACGCTTCAGGTTACAGACTCCTCTGACCCAGAAATAGTGCTTCAGTTTAAGAACTTTGCTTCAGGATGAGAACAGAAATTGTGTTCCAGCAGCGCAGCGGCAGCAGGAGGTCCCATTAGCTAAAGTGGTGCTTCAGGTTAAGAACAGTTTCAGGTTAAGTACAGACCTCCGGAACAATGAAGTACTTAACCTGAGGAACCACTGTACTAGCCTGGGTTTCCTCAGACAATAACTGCTCTGAGAGAGCAGGCCCATGCAGAGGCCCAGGACAGGAGTCTTGTTAGAACAAAGTTATTAACTCAAATAAAAAAGCAGCCAGTCCAGTTAACATAAGATGGCAGGGCCCCCCAGACAGCTTCGATCTCTGAGACCCGGTGCAAGCGGGCCCAGCTGCACCCACCCCTTCTTGCACAGGCCTGTGAGAAATAGTAGGTATAGTTTTACTTACTGTGTTTACTCTTTCAATAACGCACCTTTCCTGGATAAGCCTCATCTCTGTTGCTTTCTCCCATAGGGCTGAGGTGTCTTCACGCACCCACCCCAAAGAAAGTCTGTTGGGACAGAGCTGAGCCCTCCCAGGGCTAAGCCTCACTGGGCCTCACAGGCCTCATGGCGGCAGGCTTCACAGGTAGTGGTGAGCCTCGCCAGGCCTCGCAGTGGTGGTGGCGGGCCTGACTGGGCCTGGTGGCATGTGCTGCAATGAGTGTGATGCCACACATGAACAATACGCCCTCCAATGTTGGGTGGAACTCGGCGCCTCTGCTCTCTCCCAAGTACTTTATGAAGGCACTTCATTATCTATCATAAAGTTTCTTAAGTATGTTGTGCCTTGCTCCTGTGCTCCTGACAGGAAGAATAGAGTCAGGGCCATAGAAGGGGGAACTCCCTCCAAGAGCTCAGTTTAAATTCTTCTCAGTCATTTGAACTTAAGCATTTGTGTTCCCTGGACATAGAAGAGTAGATTTTGAGGCTAGAAAAGAGACATGTGGCCCAAGCAAGTGTGGTAGAGCAACAAGCTCGCTGTGAAATAAATTTGGGTGTGTTCCTCACAGATTTATGCCGCCTATACAAAGGGAGGCAGTGCTATCCAGAGATGTTCTGCTTCCTAAAATGGAGGCCAATTTCATGCTACCACTACTGCTCCCCTTCCTTACTATGGCCAAACTTGCAAAAGTCTTCCAGCATCCTTAGAACACCACCGATTTCTAACTTCATCAATCCATCCTCATGGATGAGGTAGGTTGCTTCATTCTGCTGCCTTTCGCTCTGAAGGCAGTTCATCTTGTGCCACACAGCCCTCAGAAACAGTTTGGTATGGTGTGAGCTAGAGTGTTGTCACTATTCCCATAGAAAAATGAGTTCTGATCTGTGACACTTAGCAGACTCCAAGTGAAAAATGCATATTAATAAAGCAATTCACAGGGTATGGTATCATGAATATAGGTAGGGTTGAAAGCTTAGCAGTGTGATTGCATCTCCACACAATGTCAGTAACATTTACAATTTCCACATCATTTTTAAAAGAGGAACATCATATGCTCCAGTAAGCACCACTGTGTTCAGGTTAATAATACCCCTTTGTATATCTGATTTGTTTTCCCATTAAAATGCTATTAGTATTTTTTCTTCAGTGTTTGAAAAAATTCTAAATAGGAGTTATGTCCATCAGACAACAAAATAGCCTATAAAAGTAGCTCCAACTTATCTTTTCTTTTTCTTTTTTAGGAAAACAATATACATCAATCACACACTGGGGAGCGGATGGTCCTGTTTGATAGGCTTGCCTACTTATTTCTTTACCTAAGATAATATCTACAGCATCCATGTGTCTGACAGAAATGGCTTGAAGCTATGATGGAGTTGATCAAAAAGAAAATAAAAGTGAAATGCATGTCTCTACTTCCCCACAACCCAAACTTTTGCTGAGGTTAAGTGGAAACAGTGAGACGGGGTCATTCAATCAATCCACCAGTCAATCACACTGTGGGATATACTGCAGAGAGCAGCTTCCTCGGGACGTGATGGATGCAATATATACCTGACTCAGCAGCTACCAAGATTGCAGCAGATCACTGTAATTTGAAACTATGCGCACACAATTCATGCTTCGGTTTAAAGGAAAAGAACAACACATCTGCTGCTGAACCAGATCTTGGGATGGAAATGGTCAGTATCCTGAGTCTAGTAGTAGCGGTAGCGGTGGTAGTAGTAGTAGTTCTAACCAAATGAGAGCCACTGCCTTTATACCTATCACCTTGTCAATTACTGCTGGTTTCCATAAGATATATATCTGTGTCTTGTGCAGACTTATCTGATGTATCAAACCTGATTCGGATCATTCAGGATCAAATAGACAACTCCAAGTTTTCAATAGCTCTTATGGAATTAGCAAATATACCTACAACTAGTTCCTCAGGGATGAGGAACCTGTGCACCTCCAGATGTTGGACTCCAACTCACATCAGCACCAGCCTGTATGGCCAAAGATCAGGAATGATGAGAGATGTAGTCCAGGAGCATATGAAGACCACAGGTTTATTATCCTTGTAGTATACCATACTATAGTCAGGATTTACTCCAGTTTAAAAGGGAGCTAAAAATGAAATCCTTGGTATTAATATCTGCCAGTGAAGCATGGGAAATGTTAATCATTTGGGAGGAGGGTTGATTGGGCATTGGCACTGATGTTACCCATTAAAGTTCATGGGTCTACATCAGTGTAAATTGCTTGTTAATTTTTTTTTCCCATCCCATCTAAAGAAAATGGGAGAAGGGTTCATTATTCACTTTATGCCTAATACTTTTCTGTTCTTTGGCTTTCTGCTTGCAAAGCACTCGGAGATCATGGGCCAAAAAGGGTGCCACAAGAAGCAAATTATTTTAAGTAAAATTTATTAATGTGAGTCGTTCCAATATATTAAACTGCAAAGCCAAGGCACTTCCTGAGTTATTAATGATCCTGAACCATAGATCTAGTACTTCCTCATTTTGGCTTTTATTAGCCAAGAATTCTACTGTGAGGCAATAGTAATAGAAAATTCACTCTTGGAGCCAAATTGAAGAGGAAAGAAGCAATCAATTTACATTGGGGGGCTGCAGGGGCACAGTGGGTTTGGTTGCTTGAGAGCATAAGAAGAGCCCTGCAGGTCAGAGCAAAATGGCCCATCTAGTCCAGAATCCTGTTCTTACAGTGCCCAACCAGATGCTTTCCCTTTTGTGAGAATCCTATTAGAAGACTATAGGATGGGCATTGCTATTCAAAGACTGTGTGCGCACCATGTCTTGTCGTCGATTATGTGGGGCAGGGCTTATCTCCCCCCCCCCCAATATTTTATTCAAGTTGGCACCCCTGACAGGGGAGGAGGACAGAATTCAGATTTTAAATGAGCATCTGTTCTCTTCCAAACCACTGGAAGGCTGTGTCTACACTAACCTCTATCTTCCACAGACAAAGACCATCTGAGTTTTCCCCTCCTTTTGCCCCAATGCATTGTTTATTGTCTTTATTTTTATTACTTATTATTTCCCCCTTTTGTACAGTACAGTCCTCTGCAAGTCCTTTCTCTAAAGAAAATGGGCATAAAACTGCAGTCTCCTTTGGTAGTATTGTTCATTAAGACTGAAGGTGGCACTGTCTCTCAGAAGTACCTTCGGCAGAAGCATGCTGATAATTGAATTATGTGGTGCTTCAACTATTCTAACTTCACAAGCATTACAGCATCATGTATACATTAACTACAAACAAGCTCCTAGGAAAGCCCATGAGCTGTAAAGGTTGCCTGTGACTATTTCTACACTTCTGTGTTCAGAATCATGCTGCAGACTCAGAAGTGACTTTTACTTAACCCTCTGCCTGTTATGCCTTGAGATAAGATATTCACTGGGGTACTTGGGTGAGGCCTGCAGGTAAAACTGTCTGGGTGAGGCTGCGGAAAGCAGAGCAGGTCTGGGCTGGAGCCAAGGGCAGTTTGGGGCAGCTCCAGCATCAAAGCCCATTGTTATTTTTAATAGGTCAAGGAGCTCATGACAAAATCTATTCATCTTGGTGTCAACACAATGCAACATGAAAGCTAGTTTGGTGGTAGATTTGGAGCAGAGCCATGACATTGGTGACAGGGGTGTAGCTCAATGCATATTCCCTGACTTAAGTCACATTGCTCACCTCCAAATCTACAGCGAGCCACAGAGATGGAAACTCACTGTTATAAGAGCTTTTGTCCATACATTAAAAAAAAAAAAATGCAGATGTGTGTGCAATTTAAGACAGGGAACCAGACTGGAGCACAGCATGTAACCTGTGCTATAACCCCAGACCCTAAATCAGGCTCTGCCCCACCAATGTTTTTCAGAAAGACAGCCACTGTAAACTGTAAACACAGAGCATTTGCATCACATATAGTTTGACTTTAAAATGTGCTTTTTAGTTAAATGGCCTGTTAAAACAAACAATCCCTTATCAACTTCTGGCTAGGTCCATTTCTTTTGCTAGTTTGTTTGACAACCCTTTCTGTCCTGTATCAGAAAGACATGGCGTAAATTTAGGTAATTATGTTCTTTTGGTTAATTTCCATTGATCTTATGCTTTTTGCAATCTTTATGTGCACTACTTAGAAACAGTTGAAATAAATAATAAATAAATATATTAGGAGAAGGAAGGAAGGTATACATCAGGTGGGTGGAGAAACTGTGGTCCTCCCTATGTTTGTTGGACTCAAACTCCCATCAGCCCCAGGCAGCATTGCCAGTAGTCAGGGATTATGGGAGTTGCAGTCCCAAAGGTTCCTGTGTAACTGGTATATACATAAGCCTACCAGGAGAAAAGCCTCTGAATTTCACCTAACATAAAATTCAGTTTGTGGATTTGAAGGGTACTGCTCAGATGAAACACCTGCAGGAATTTTTGAGGAACTTTAAAATAAGTATAGCAAGGGTATTTTTAAAAATTCACAAGGGAGATGGTTAATTGGCACATCTCTGCCCACAGATTGTATTTCTCTGCTTTTGCTATCCATGTCTGGTGATTCTACACTGCTGTTTACTATCTTGTTACTTCAGTTCTCTCAGTTTCTAAAAGGTGTGACACTGTAGTGAATAATGTATGCTCCTCCAACGATAGATTTCTTCACTAATCATGTTTCTCAGTCTCTAGTTACAATTCCACCAACTCATTTGCTTCAAAATCAGCAGTGGGATTTAGGTGGCATTCAGAAAACTCTCGAAATAAGAACTGAACTCATTGCTCCTCAGCCTTTTCAGGGTTTATGGTCACTGGCTTGTGTTAAGTGTAACTGTGTTAAGTGTTAAGTGTAATAGTCACTGCTTGCTCACGGTCATTCCACCATTATATAGAGAGGTGCCTAGGTGGTTGTATTTTATAGCCAAAACTCAGCTTACGTTACTAGAAGAGTGGGTTTGTTGGGATTGATAGCTTGACTGTCGCTTCCTAGCTAAACAAAAACAATTTGCCATAGTCGGAATTCATCTATGACGTGAGTTGCTGTTTTCTATGTAGGGTCATAACAATGAATGATTTAGTCAGAGAACAAGGACATGAAAGTATTGTTCCTTATGCATGTTGTTATTTACTTACACTCAAGGCTACAGAAGGAAACAAGAATGCTGCTGGATCAGAGCAAAGGTTCCTGTACTGGGGTATCCAGTTACCCCACTCTTGGGCATCCATGGGCAGGGGCACATAAAAAGGACCTGCTTCCATTCCTATTCCCCTCCTTTCCCTTCATACCTAGAGACACAGTCTCACCATCTTGGTCACTCTCTTCTGGACACTCTCCATTCGGTTATTTTATTTTATCCATCTTGTCTATTATCTGTTCCAGTTGATTTCATTGAGGGCTCAGGCGCAGTGAGGCTGCAAGCAGTTGGGGGCTAACATGGGAAGATGAAATAATCACAGGGCAATCGCTTTGGGATAAAATAGGCTACAACTTTATTGATTACAAATGTAAGAAACTCTTGGCATAGGCAATGGTTGTATATCCAGAATCACCCAACCCAACTTCTGGTTGATTACTAAGCGGGATTAATCCCAGGTTAAGGATCGCCTCTTGGTGTATATCTTTTCTTTTTTAATCTGGTTTTTTTATTGAAAGCTTTGAACATATGATACAATAAAATCCAAAAAAATCTAAATAAAAGAGAATGAAAGAAGGGGAAAAACAAGAAAGAAAGAAAGAAAGAAAGAAAGAAAGAAAGAAAGAAAGAAAGAAAGAAAGAAAATAGGGGGGAAAAGAAAAAAGACAGAGAGAGAGAGAGAGAAAGAAATAATATGCAGAGCCCTTAACTCTTGTCTCACACAAAAGGGCACAGACCCTTCCAGCTCTCAACTTGGAAACTTCCATTTGTACTCCCAGCCTGGGAGTTCTTCCGTTCCCTGCCTGTCATGCAGGGTTCTTCATCAGTCATCCATTATCTTCCTTACATATACCATACAGTGGTACCTCAGGTTACATACACTTCAGGTTACATACGCTTCAGGTTACAGACTCTGCTACCCCAGAAATAGTACCTCGGCTTAAGAACTTTGCTTCAGGATGAGAACAGAAATTGTGCTCCGGCGGCGCAGCAGCAGTGGGAGGCCCCATTAGCTAAAGTGGTGCTTCAGGTTAAGAACAGTTTCAGGTTAAGTACGGACCTCCGGAATGAATTAAGTACTTAACCCGAGGTACCACTGTATTAAGGTGATCTCCCCCTGGCCCATCTGTGATTTAGTCAGAACCATGGATGAGTCGATGGAAGCCCCTGTGACCACTGTAGGAGGAAATAACATTCTTCCTGGTCTCACGGGAAAACAGCACCCCCACCCCACCCCCAGAGTCACTGCGACCAGCATCAGGCCGCAATCGCTGCACATCAGGGGAAGAGGCAAGCAGTCCTTGTATAACCCTGAATTCTACCATTACAAGAGTGCAGAGAAAATATTGTCTCTCTCCACATTCTCCAAATCACGCATCACAACACACTGGTTTCAAGGGCAGATTTGCTACCTGAAGTAATTAGATGTCTGTTAGCTCCCGAAGCAAAATTCTGTTTACCCCACTGCCAACGACACTTTTACAGTTGCGATCCCACTCAAATCAAATTCAAGGAGAGCAACAATGAACAGCCTGCCATTCCGCTATGAAAATAGGAGATCTTGCCACTGACTGAACTCTTTAACAATAACACTGTCTTTCCAGAATATTAATGTATCTCACAAGCTCTTAACCGTTTTTCTCGGTGATGTTGATTGAAGGGCCTGAAGGAGATCAATAAAAAGTGCTGCATAAGGCTTATTTGTTTTAATCACCTTCAAATAAACCATAAGATATTGATCTTAAGCTTTTCAGCAGCTTGAAAAGGAGCCAAATCTTTATCAGTTTCTAATGGCATACAGACATTCTGAGGACTAATGCCACACTGTTAGGGAAAGTTCCATGTACTGTACTAGAAGCCTTGGAAAGCCAATCTTCCAGTTTATGGCTGCTTGCAAGTTTTTGCTTCCTCCCTTGCTGGTTGTGATGGAGAGTTGGAGCTGTCGATAGATTCTGATTAATGAACAAAGCAGCTAAGTAATGCTACAGAACTTGATGGCTGCAAAACATATTTTTAATTTATTTCATAAAAATCATACACTGCTTGATTGTAAAAAAACAAAACAAAAACTCAAAGTATTTTACAAAAATTGTAACTTTTATCCCCGCTCCCCTTTTTTGGTTTCTGATGTTCTTTAGAACTCTGGTTTCTCCTCTTCATGATGATCATATTCTGCAGTTTGATAATATCTTGACATAGCTTTCAACTCTGCTTCAAATTTTGTAACCTACACTGTTCCTGTTGTCTTCACTGTTCCTTATTTAGTATGTCCCATCAACCCCTGCCTTTGAACAGCTGAAGTAAATGGCTGTATTCCATTAAGACCTTAAATGAAAAGTAAACTACTTATAGAAAACTATTTTTTTAAAAAGCTGCTCCTTACAACCTGGCTTTGTACTCATTTCATCAATAAACTGAGCACTCTGGAATAAATTTTTCATAAGTTAGTCTTCATTAAATAGTAGCTGATCAACACTGAAGTGAGCAGTGCACCCATCCATTAGTAGTGATGTAGCTTGAGCAGTTCATTTGATACATAGAAAGATGTAACAGCAAGCAATATACAGTATTCTAATTTCAATACATGCCAAAGAATACTGCAGAGTAACCCTATCCCTATCCCCTATCTACATTTTAACTTCACGCAACTAACCTGTGAAGCTGGTTAGGTCAGGATAAAAGGGAATGATTTGCTCAAAGTCACCCAGTGAGCTTCTTGGCTGACCTTGAATCTAACACATTCCAACACTCTCCAGTCCGAGTCTATCCACTACAACACAATGGTTCTGTTGATGCTTGGACAAAGTATAATAACTCCAAAGCCAAATCTGGTGGTCTCTGAAGCAATAACATCTAACCATTCTAGGAAGCATATAGATCCCTACTCAAGGGGCTGTGGTTTGGGGCAGCAGTTGTGTTGAAAACAAAACATTTGAATTTGATCATAGATTATTTAAGTCTATGGAAGCCTGTCAGTGCAGAGAGTTGACTATACCCAATGACCTTTGTAGAGTTCTGTGGATTCCATTACACTGAATTTATCATGATGAACCTTGCCTTCTACAAAATGTCATGCAACATTTAATTGTTTTATGACACAAATGGCATTTTCTTTTGCTGCCATTTAAACTGTGTTGAAAAGATATGTTCTACTTTTACTTCCTCTTCATACATCTCAACACTGTTGCCACCTGCAAAGAAGTTTTCCATTACTTTTTTCTCAATAAACTCTTTACCATTTGTTTTGCAAGGACTGCAAGATCCAGGGCCCCAGGTTAACCACCTAATGTATATCATAGTTTGTGAAATGAATTTATGGTGCAATATAAATGCCTATGGTAAACCTAGCTTTTGACCTTTATTTAATGTGTGCACTGATTGCTTCGGTATTTAGAGGCAAAACCTTTGAAGTTTAAGGTAGGTATTTTGACAAATAAAATACCCTGTCTTGATTACTGTGCAGATTAACATTTAAAATGTCAAACATTTGGGGGCATAGTCAAAATATAATTCTAACGTGTATGTCATACTGTTGGAACAGCAAGAAAAAGCTAAAGTGCAAGAAGGAAAACGGGAACTAAAGCACAGGAAGAAATTCTAACTAAGCTCCTGTTTTTCTACCTCCATTATAGCTTTCTCTTGCAAACACAATTTCCTTTGAAATACTTCTTTGAAGCATCACTGTGGTAGCTACTGTGGTAGAAAGTCAGGAGCTTCCAGGCTTCCAGGAAGAACATATACTGCTACTTTCTAACAGGACTTAACCATTTATTTTAATGTAGAACACAATCAAGGTCAGAATCTCTAACAGCAGTCAGCCATCTTGACACAAACAACAACCAGCGGTTCTTCTGTCCCATGCAGCCTCAGGAAGGTAGGTGGCATCTCCTACAATTATTAACCATTCAGTCTCCCAGTATTGAAAAACCTATTCGTTTATCCACTGAGTGCTCCGGTCTGGCAGTGCTGTCACATAACATCAGGCCAGTCCAAAATAAGACCATGGTGATCCACAATTTGATCATGAATGAAGAAAGAACTGAGCTGGTGAAACCTCAGTGGGTGAACTAAGTGCATCTAACTTAACTCAGATGTGCCCACCCAGATAGCACCAGTCCAGACTTCATCTTGGGATGGGCTTAGAGGGTCTGCACTTGGTGCTTTGCCTGTGAGTCCCCACCCCTTTTATTGAAGTTGGTGGAGAGGGTCAAGGTGGGGCAACTGCAGACTTCTGTAGATGATATGGATTATCTAGACTCATTCCAGTTTTGTTTCAGGCTTGGTCAGGGAACTGAATCAGGCTTGCTTGTCCTGATGGATTCCATTTTGTTTAGAGTGGGATCAGCAGCATGCAACCTTATTCCATCTTCTCGTTCCCTACACCTTTTGTTACCACTGACTATGAGATACTCCTGAACCAGCTGTGTGGGGACACTTTGTTAGAGTGGTTATGGTCCTACCTATAGAGCTGAGACCAGAAAATAGTATTAATAGAGTACTTTTCAGCTCCCTGGCAGCGGGCACACTTGGAATTTTGAGATAGTGCTATTGGCACCTGGCACAAAATGGCTGCTGTGTTGTGTGTGACTGCCACATTGAAAACAGCATAAAAAGAGACTAAAATGGTCAGATGGTCTCCCACATATCATATATGGTGGATTTCTGAGTGGATATTTGCTGAAACTTTCCATGGATGTCAGAGGGAGTACTGGTGACTATGGGCAGCAGGTTGACAACTCCTGTTCTAGGCAGATGCTCCATATCACAGTTCATTGGCTTCTCACAAGGCTACACACAAGGTTACCTGCCACGGCAAACTTTGGTAATACAGCCCCCCCCCCCATCTTATTTTCACAATACCTGAGTGAGGACAAAATTGTCGTCGTCCCCCCCCCCCCCATCTTATTTTCACAATACAGTGGTACCTCGGGTTAAGAACTTAATTCGTTCTGGAGGTCCGTTCTTAACCTGGAACTGTTCTTAACTTGAGGCACCACTTTAGCTAATGGGGCCTCCCGCTGCTGCTGCCACCGCCACACAATTTCTGTTCTCATCCTGAAGCAAAGTTCTTAACCCGAGGTACTATTTCTGGGTTAGCAGAAGCAGAAGCATCTGTAACCTGAAGCGTCTGTGACCCGAGGTACCACTGTAATTCCTTTTTAATTCATTGTTCCTTTTTAATTCATCATTATTTTGTGCCTCCTCGGCTCAGCGCCCGGGGCGGGGGGAGGGGACTGCCCACACCTTTATAAATCCACCACTGGCTATATTTGTCCAAAAAGGTTGGCAATGCCCTTGCTGAAGTTTATATAGTATTTTGTGATTGTAAATCGTGATTTGATGCTGCTTCCCAATCTCAGAATATTAGATAAAATTCAAGTGTTCTAATCACTAGGTGTATTCTACCGCTGCCTAAAACAGAGTAGGAAGGAAATCTGATGAAATTATTCATAGTAATATACCAAGAGAGCTATGAAAATACTCTGCAGCAAAGCTTTCCCCCCATTTGCTTCTGTTGTTACTCGTATTTCATCTGGATGTTCATTCACCATTGACCTCTTTGTAGCATGTTGTTAAATCAAATTTACTTGAGGTTAAATTGGTATGCTGCTTGGTGAGAGATTTTACTTTAAAGTCAAAGCTGACATGATGTCCCATCTCAAGAGTAAACACTGAGACATAAAATATTATCACTTCTGTTAACTTCTAGAAAGGGGGTTTCAGGCTTCAGGATATAACTGGACAAAGCTCAGGAAGACGTTATTACTCCAGTGAAGTGGTGTAGTGATTGTTAGGTCATTCAGGTGTTTTTAGTTCCTTAAAACTGAGCACCAAGTGTTCTCAATGACACATTATGAATTCACATAAACCATTTTCTCATTGGACCTCATTCCAGTGCAGCCCTGAAAAAGAGGATGGCACAATCTCTGATAATGTAATCAGGGTTTCCAAAGCATGTTTTTACATGTCTTGTTTACTCTTATTCATGTGTGTACATTTCCCGTAACTTCTGAGATAGTAAAATTTTGTCTAATTTAAAAAAAAAAATATTATTTAATGTGTTCTTACTTGTTACTTCTCATGAACCAAGACACTGTGCCTTATCTCACTTCCTTCTTGTTGCTGTCCCTTAATTTACAAATAACAGTAGAACCACCAAAAATAATAAATTAATCCCCTGGTGAGGATTTTCTTTTATTCCTGCATTTCCAGGCCTACACTAAATGGTGTTTGTTGGTTGTTTGTTTGTTTTATTTTAGTCAAATAGGTGCCCAAACAGAATATTAAGTGCAGTTTATAAGAGAATGTTGATTTCCTCTACAACAAAATCTGTGCTTTCTCTGATGGGAGCACTAATTGTCATAGTATACTCAGCATTTTTTGTTGTTTTTGTTTCATGAAAGAAAGATATGCAGTTTTGTAGTTTAAAAGCTATCCAATGCATACTTGCTGGGGAGTAAGCTCCTCTGAACTCAGTGGTACTTATTTCCAAGTAAACAAGTTTAGCATTGTGTTTTTAACCCCATTATCTATTCATATAGATCCTATTTATCTAGGATTACAGTAACCTTCATCCTGTTCTTCTCTCCTAAACCACCACTATCTGTTTGGGTGCTGTAACTATTACAGTATATATAAAATTTCAAACCAAACCACAAAGCAGCAGGGTATCAATGGTTTTGTTTCTTTTAACTGTAAAGTATGAAAAATACATTAGACAGAGGCAGGGGTGGGTTGCCAAGTGGGGCAAATCTGCAATAGTAGCTTCCCTACCACTTATAGGCAGGCAGAGGAACAAGACAGCCTCCTGTTCAGCCCTTACCTCTGGCTGGTCAAAGTCCTCCCACCTCCTTGATGTGGATCTGAGTCCACAGGAAGGGCAGAGGAGAGAGCATCTCTTCTTCCCACTGCCGGACATCTAGGGTCACCTCACTCCTCTACCTTTGGGTGCCAGTCTTACAGCCCCTATCTCTACCTGCTCCTTTTCTTCCTTCCTTGGTAGCTCAGCTGGTAGAGCATGAGGCTCTTAATCTCAGGATTGTGGGTTCAAGCCCCATATTGGGCCAAATATTGCTGTATTGCATGAGGTTGGACTAGATGACCTTTGTGATACCTTACAACTCTACAATTCTATGATTCCTCTTCTTCTGTCTGAGGCTGCCAAGACATGCAATTTCAATCTTGCTCTTTCGATCTCTGCCCCACAAAATGTAAAATACTAGAAATGATTGGACACTTTCCCCACCTCTTCTATTTTCACAAGCATGTCCTTCTCTGTGTTCTGAAAAGGAAATATTTAAATTCCAAACCGCCCATGGGAAGTTAAACCATAACCACCAACACATCTTAACTGCTACAATGCCTACAAATTTCACCCACTTCTATCAAAGGATTGGAGTGGAGTTATGGCCATTTGAAAATTTCCTAATAGTTAACAGGGTGGGGAAATGAAGAAATGGCTGCCCTTGTGGGAAAACCACTGGGGGACCTTCTGAAATTTGGTAGGATATACGCCCTCAAAAGTGGAAACTTGTTGCAAATTTCAGATTATTCTGTACTTTTTACAACACACACACACACACACACCCCAAATATCCCTGGACCTATCTGCCTTTAGTTTATCTATTTGGGTGGGGATAACATGCCTGCAAATTTCATCCACTTCTATCAAAAGGGAGGAAGTTAAACAAAAATAACTTCCTCCCTTTTGATAGAATAACTTCCCCGCAAACAAAAATAAAGAGAGAAGAGAAATGAAGCAAATTGAAGTTGACCTTTAAACAAATCAAGCAGACTACAAAGCACTTCAGATCAAGACAGGCTGTTTTCCAAAGCACCAAATTGGGGTCCAAATTAAATACGCAGCTTAGCACACATCCCCAATAATTAGTTTTTATGGTTTATAGCAGGAGTGAGAAACTTGTGATCATCTGGGTGTTGCCAGACTGCAATGCCTATCATCCATGATTTTTGCCAAGCTTGCTGGAGCTGATGGGAGTTGGAGTCCAACAACCTCTGGTTGTCCATCCTTGTTTTATGTTTTCCATCCTTGTTTTATAGAGAACTTAGACTCAGGTGTCACTTGTGATCCAGGTACCATGAAATTCCCATGGGAGTCTCCAGGATTATTCCAGAGGTGTTAGTTGTGGATTACATTCACAGGACACTATTCAGTCAAATGTAAGCTCTATCACATTAACAGTGATACTTAGAAGTGCTTTATTTTGGTTGAATCACACTCTTAGTGATTTTCTCAAGTCTGCTCAGCTGCTGAGCTGGATTACAGCTCAAGTCTCTCAGGTGCAAATATAATAATAGCCACTGAACCAGAGGAGCTCAGCTGTAAATATATGTTCCAGTTGCCACACTGGTGTCTCTGGAGTTGCTGCCTTGAATGCCATGTGTTATTAACTATTGAGAAATTTGGATGGGAGAATAGCACTATTGGTGTTTTATATATGAGACTACCTCCCTCCTTGTGTCCTTCAATCCAGTATAATTAAATTGAGGGTTGGATTCTTCAAAGAACTGTGTTATGCAGTAAGGAATGAAATAATGAATGAATGTATAAAATGAGATTAATTTCTTATATTGCAATTGTGATGATAATGCCTGTTCACATAGAGCCAGTTCATGTACTTCTTACTTAAAACTTACAGATGAGCGGGGTGGTATGGATGGTGTGGTTCTTGTTTTTAACAGCAGCTTCATGTGCAGAATCAGAAAATGAAAGTTTTAATGGGAGAAGAATAAATATTATAACTTACCATTGTCCGCACATCAAACTGGAAACCCTATTCTCTTTCAGTTGTCAGAATACAAAAGGTGGCCCAAGGTCAATAGCACTGATTTCACACACACAGAAAAGGTTTCCCACCTACATGCAACTTTACACGTTTTCTTTCTATGCCACTTTTCTTAATTTTACAAATTGATGTTTGATCTCTGCTTTGAAGGGTTGCGGAGCAGAGTGTTAACTGATCTAACAGCAGCAAATCCTTCTTGCAGGGAATCTAAATCAACTCTCTGTGTTGAGTTCTGCATCACTAAAACAGAATCCTTCCTCTTGGCTTAATTATAACAAAGCTTTTCTGTTGGAGAAGAAAAAAAGAAGTTACGCTGCCACCAAAATAAACAAACCTCATAATTCTTCTCCCAAACTGCAATCACTCAGCTCTCAATAGAATGAAACTTCACTTTATTGGGTTCATTTTCAATGCTGTCATCTTTGCCCGCAACCCTGGGATGAACTCAGTCCTATTGTGTTCACAATGCCATCATGGCTATAGAAAGAGCAGAGCTGATCTGAAACACAGGTAAAATTGTCCCCTCAGCCTGCAATCCTTCCAGTTTCCTCAGTGGTGTTGCCAATTTAAAGATGACAACTGTTCCTCTGAGATTCACTTTCCATCTGCCTCTGCTTTCAAAACACTCAACAACACTTCTACTCCTTAACTCCTAAATATATTTACTGACAGATTTTATGCACGCACAAAAACCATTAAAAATTGTCATACCTGAACAGATCATGGGTTCATTTGTTCTTATATTCTGCCTTGGCAGTATCTCAAAGGAAACTTAAAGCTCCCATTCTGCACCTGGCCAATTAAAAAGTGCTATATGTAAAGAATGTCATTAACTTCCTGGTTACTTTGGCCACCTAAAAAAGAAAAAGAAACCTTCTATTGCCTAGTTGCAAAGGGGGGTATTTCTACAATTATAGAGTTGTGCAATGTGTTATATATTCTCCCAGGACACAAGCCAAGAGGAGCATAGCCAAGAACAACAAGTTTAATGATAAACGAAACTTCAGTGGAACTAGGAGTGGGGATTCTCCAGCCCTGGGAGCCTGAATACAGCTCTTCAGGCTTTCTCCATGTCCCTCAAGTGTTTTTGCCTGGCCACACGTGTCTTTGAACTGTGGTAATGCCTCTTGTTTGCCTGAATGGAGAAACATCTTTCTGGGTGTAGACAACTCTGAGCATTTGAAACTGGGACAAAAGTGCTAACATAATAATCAGGAAAACTATCATGGCTATAACCTTCTGAATGCACCCCTATTGTTGGTGTCCCTGCTTTCCACTCTACTATCCCAATGGGCACCAGCCACCACCACTGCACATTTTATTCAACACAACCTAGTCTGTATAAAATTACCCTAATATGCCATCACTGTTTCTCTTATTCCATATGCCTGTTATTTGTCTGTGGGAAATGCTGTTTCAATTTAGTATGCTATATAAATCAGCTAATATTAACCTGCTTCTCCAGTGCACAGGGCATTATATTTTCTTAAGTGTATTGTCTCCAAATGTAATCAGTTTACTGGATATTTATATGCAGGTCTGTATAGCAAATCCAGGTGTGTTTCTGAACTCATTTTGGGTTCAGTCTGTTCTATAGGAAGCTATGTCTAAAAATAAAAAGTCATCATGCCAAGTGGCATAAACATGTGCATAATGCAAAAACACACACAAATAAATGTAATTCCTGCTTGGCTTAAAAGTTATATTGATAGAGATAGTGAGAAAGAACCCGCTTAGGCCTCAGAATTCCCCCTTAAGAACACCAGGAACTGTGTCTCCTTTTGGGACAAGGAGGCACAACAGAGGCGGTGGTGTCTTTATGATATATGCTTGCTTTATACATATATACAACCTGAACCTAGATGGAGGGATTGTGGGGCATTCACATCCTAAGAGGGGTTTGTGCTTTCCAGCAGCGCATCATTGGATTCAGGGGCATCCTGAGCACCATCCCCCTGTCTCTCTTTAACAGCCTGCTCAAGCCAGCCAGTATGGCTGCTGTCCCTCAGTCCCCACATGGAGTTCTGCCCACTTCCTCCTCCTTTCCAGCAACATTTGCAGAAAAACAACTACTCCCCTTCTACTTCCAGCAAACACACATCCCAGTCACCCTGGCATCTTCTGTAAAAGATTGCAAAAGGCAAAGATAATCCTACCCCAAAACTACTGGGGTCTTATATTTTGTCAATGGCTTATCATTATTAAACAAACTAGGCTATTGTCAGCTTTTTGTTTCTTCAGTGACCCACCATCAGCGAGCCTTGCCAGGCTGGCCTCATGAGGAAGCTGGCCTGTATTATTTCCAGCCCTTGCTAAATTCATGAGTTTATGAGGTTGTTCAAATTCTAACCCTTCACTGAATGCAGAGGTTGGAGGGGGTAGTGGTCTGCCACCCACAACTCATAACAATTTTCAGCACTTGTCTTAAGGTTTCAAAACATATCACATACACCATCCCAGTGTCCCCAGCCGGCAAACCCATATTATCATCCATATATTCCAGATGAGAGGCTGATAAATAGTGTCCCTTGTTTAAGAGCATAGCCAAGATAAGATTTGAAACAAAGACTTCACAACTTATGCACTAGACATCTAATTGTGTAATGTAGAAGTTAACGGCTAAGCTACACGTGGCCTGTGGATTTCTACATGTATGGACATTTAAGCACGTGGCTGTCCAATCAAAGAGATCATAATTCCATCCATGTCTTTGCCCACCACAGGAGACCATGATGTGCATAATATTTCTGACTTACGTTTGGGCAAAGGGTAATAAATTTTGATGTAGCTCAGCTTACAGGAAGTCTGTCATCAGAGTCAGGACGACACAGCAAAGATTTAACAGAGCACTAACCTTTATTCCAGTTATGAGGCAGCCTAGCTATGTTGACTAAGAGAATGAACCTGGCACACCCAGAGAGTCAGAGACATGCAAGTTCTGGAAGACCTAATTCCTGCTTTGCAAGCCTTTTTTCACCTGGCCTGGAAGAGCAGGGTCCCAATTGCAGCTATAAAGCTGAGGGTGTTGCGTTGGGGGATTGTTTAGGCGGGCTTGAGATTGGGGTGGAATTGTTGTTGTCATTATTATTATTTTTGTATATTTATTTTAGATCTTATGTGGAAATTGTTCAGATTGGTTGTATATTTGTTATGTTTTGTTTATTGCTTATGACTACTTTTGTTGTAATTATGTATTTTTTCATGTTACGCTGCCTCAAGCATGGTTTGAACTATGGCAAGGCAGCATAAAAATAAAATTACATATTTATATATGCACACCCAGAGAAATTTAATATGAACAGAAAATGGGTATCTTAAAGATACATTTATTGGTTCAAGGAAAATAATAATAAAGACGGAATAATTCCTAGATGCCAATATCCAAGTTTGGAGAAAGTACTTTTTGGTGAGAGAACCCCAGCAAAACATTGCAGAATATGTAGCAAAGTAAAGCATGGAAATATAAACTGTTAAATGTTTAAAATATGCCCTTTAAAAGGAGTTCCAAAGTTTCTCTCCTCTAGCATAGAAAAAGGGCATGTTGCAGCACTTTATTATTCCTTGCCAGAGAAACAGTGAAGGTGAATGACTGGGGGCTGCCTCTTGCCACAATAAATCTGTCTGCAGGGGAAAGGTGCAGCCTATGGTGTCAAGCTGCAGTCTGCAGCCCAGTTGTGTCAATGGACAAGAAAAGGTTTCTTTCTGACATGAGTCAGCAGGCTGCAGACTTCCTACCAGCAAACAGATACATTTGAAGTTAATGGGTTTCATTTAGGGTTATTGCTTTAAAAGTACTAATTTTCCCAGAGCAACAAAACAAAAATTTTAAAAACTGAAATGACAGCAGGTTCAGCTTGCACTAGCGATTTACAAAATATATTGTTGTGTGTGGAGATATGTGGGGCAGATCCATCTTCAGGTGGCTCTCTCCCTAGGAAATTAAAAACCTTTCCTTCCTGGTGCCCTAGACCATTTTTAGTAGACCTTAACAATTGTGGTATTGGAGTGTATGTGTATTGCAATGCATGGAGTGTTCTGGGCAGCTCTGGTGTGTGAAGTAGGGAGCTACTGCTTCCTGGATGCAGTGGCACTGCCAATCCAGGCTCCAGATGTGCTGGGGCAGGGTAGCAGTGAGGGTTGAGGAAGCACTAGGTTGGCAGCGGCAGGGGCAAGTAGCTGCACCCAGCACTGCCAACCCATTGCTCCCCAATCCTCAACACCACCCTCCTTCACCCTACCAGTCCTGGAGAGTGGCAGCACCCCTGCAGCTGGTAGCGGGCATCCCCCTACCACATACACTGTGACTTGGTTTGGAGAGGTGTCCCTGTCATGGTGAGTTCATCAGTCCCTTCCCTATGCAGGCAGCATAAGGGAAGTAGTGGAACAGAAACAACACCTTATTGGTTGGCCCTAGTGCAGAGCAGTTTCCAGGCTGCTCTGGCTATTTCTTCAGTTTTCCTGCAACATTTTGCACATTCTGGTTGTATATTTCCCCTCCCCTCACTGGCTGAGCATGCATTCAGTCCAATGGTTGTTCCATTGACACAGAGGCAGCCTGCCTCTGGTCTCAGCATTATATGAGTGTGGATTGTTCTGCTTGTCGCCCATTCAGAAGTCTGCCATTGTCATCAGTAAAAAAATTCACTGCAGTATTTCTGAAGAAAAACATAAGACATTTTATGAGAAGTTCTGAAGTCGGTACGGTTTAAACTTCAAATAATCTAACCCCAGAGCTGAATTTGTTTTAAATCACATTGATCCACTTTCAGAAATTGTGGCTTCCATTGGCTTTTAAAGACGGAAGCAAAACAGTTACTAAAATGCCCACCCTGCAAATGCCTGTGGTTGAATCGCAAGCTGCACACATGGTGAAGCAATCAGAATGACCACCTTGCTGCCTGCCAGATGCTGCATTCTCAAGGAATTCAACAAGCATGGGCCAAACTCAGCTCAGCTTCTCAATGCATTCTCATAGCTTATGTAACTTGACCCCAGAATTTCTGGGAAGCCATCCTGAGACTTGGTGAGCAAATGTCCTAAGCGAGATTCTGCACTGGAATTGCATTTAAATAATAATTTTGCCATTTCCAACTTCCAACCAATGTCATCTGCTGTCATTTTTAGCTGTCATTTAAAGACGTTCTGAGGAAAATTCCTAGTTATCATTAAGCAAAGTAACTTGTCTACTTGCCTAAACCTTTGAAATTGTCCTTCAATAATAATTATTTTCCTTGTTTGGTGAAACTACAAAGCAGGCAACTGTTATCAATATGCTAAATGTGCCTATTAGGGAGGACATTCTGAAGTCTGGATGCAACTGCAGGAAAAGCCCCCTCCTTTGTGGAAACAACGTGTGTCTCTACTAAAGAGTATACTGGGATCAGGGCCTCTCCAGGAGATCTTAGGATTGGACAGGCTTGTATGGGAAGAGTCACTTTTTTAGGTATTTGGTTCCTAGTCATTTAGGGCTTTAAAGTTAAGCACCACTGCTTAAATTGGTCTCAGAAGTGAGAAGACAGCCAACATAGATTTTTCAAAGTAGGTTGAATAGGAATGACTCCAGCCATTCTTGTCACCAAATCTTACATTAACTGAAGCTTCTTGGCGATATTTAAGGGCAATTCACATATCACACAGGTCAGCAACATAGCTGGAATGTTACTGGGGCATTGGTCACCATGGCTAAGCCATCCCTGTCCAGGAACAGTCATAGCTGTCAAACCTGGTAAAACTGGTAAAAGGCACTCCAGGCCAGAGAGGGCATGTGAGAGAGCATGAGTGTGAGATGGCAGGTCACTCCACATTATTGACCTACTCCCTCCTTTAGCTCTTTGGTAAGAAGACAAACCTCCTAAAGTATTTCTCTCTTTCTCTAAGCCGTTCTGAAGTTTCTTTTAACTTCAGTTGACAATCCAATTATGGACAGTCCATCCTTTCACTACACCAGGGCAGAACTTTGATAACCACATCAAGGGGCTAATTGTGATTGGGTAAAATCTAGTGCCATCATTTATGAAACTGAAGAAGGAATTGGGAAACAGCGCATTAATTCCTAACCATCATCACAGTTCCTTGTTACTGTACACAGTAATTTCAAGTTTATAAATATTTTTTAATTAAAAAAAATTGAAAGGCAGTGATCAAAGCCTACAAAAGCCTTCAGCACACACAAAAACATGGACAAGTCTGAATATGGACAGGACTTGAACAAGAAATTTTAGACATCTGGGAAAGCTTGAATTATTGGTTTCCATCTCTGAAATACTTTCAGTAAGTTCTCCCCTTTTTTTCTTTTCCTTGTTACAAAGTCTAATTAATGTGACCAGTTCATTTGAATTACAAATCACTGGCAACCTTAATTTCAAAATATATTGAAAAAGTTAACAGCACTTTGCTCCCAGGGTCAAGACATTCTGCTGGTGAGTAGCTATTTCAATTAATGCCTCTGGCAAAAGTTCACCCTTTTAAACCAGCAAATATTCCTGGCAAAATATGATTTGAAATAATTTGGTTTTCTAGTGCTCAAGGTCTTTATGTACTTGCCTTACTCTTTGATATTTTTTCTTATCATTACTTCCATGGCCTGACTTTAGGACTTTGAACTCCTAGAGGTAGCTTTCATCTTTATATGTGGTTGTAAAGTGCCATAGATATCCATTGAGCTACAATAAAACTGGCAATGAATAAGAAATTAGATTCTGAGCCTCTCAGAAGAGAACTGTATCTTTTTGTACCCTGTAATATTTTTTATCCACCTGTAACCCTTAATAAGGCAATCAGCATTTCTTAAATAATAGAAATACAGTACTATAGAATGGGCAGTTGTTTCTACAGGAAAAACTTTGCCCTTTCCTGTGGGGAGGCAGAATATCTTTATTACTTCAGGGCTAAAAGTTGACTAGGAACACATGATCTACAGATTTAGTCAATACAGTGGTACCTCGGGTTACAGATGTTCAGGTTAAAGACGCTTCAGGTTACTGACTCCACTAAACCAGAAATAGTACCCCGGGTTAAGAACTTTGCTTCAGGATGAGAACAGAAATCGTGCTCTGGCAGCGCGGCGGCAGCGGGAGGCCCCATTAGCTAAAGTGGTACCTCAGGTTAAGAACAGTTTCAGGTTAAGAACGGACCTCCGGAACGAATTAAGTTCTTAACCCGAGGAACCCGAGGTATATTTGTTGCTAGACAACACCACCTCAGATTACCGGTACATATGCAGGATCAGCTATGTAATGGTCCCCATAGGAAAACTTCCTCCGTATAAAAAATTACAATGTCAGGATTCTACTTTGTGACTTTATATCTCAATAGGAATGTGGAAGTCCAGAATATAAGAATTTGAACACACTGCTTCTGCTAGGAATTAGTGAACATTTGCATTGGGTAACATACATTAAATTTTGTAATATCAAATTTGTGGTGAAACAACAAAACCAAAACCAAAAACTGATAACACCCTGCCTCTGGATAATGTCTCCTAGTAGTATTAGTCAGAACTCTGTGGTATAAGGAACATAGGAAGTTGAATGTTACAGGGTGAAACTATATTGTCCATCTACCCCTGTATTGATTATTATGCTGACTGGCAGTGGCTCTTCAGGGTGTCAGGCACAGCGTCCTTCTCATCATCTGCTACCTGATTCTGTTTGCTCAAACCTAGGCCCTTCTGCATGCAAGGCATGTGCTCTGCCACTAAACTGGGGTCCCTGCACATTTTGTAGGTCAAATTCCACAAAGTTAAGCAGCAGTTGACCAAAACTACTGCATGAGAACTAGTGAAATACAACCAGAACCGCTGCAAAACTTTCTTAAATCCCCAACTTCCACAAGCAATCAAAAAATAATTCCATTTGCTACTTCATGAAAAGCCTCCAAGAGGTCAAGGGAAATTAAGTCACGCTCCTCTCTGCCCAGGTAATAAATGGATCCTCTTCCTTAAACACAGGCCTGAGGTGCAAAGGAAAGGAATTCAGAAAATCAGTAGACAGGGACTTGGTTGTTATATGGTGGTTCTGTTCTTACATCCTGATTTAATTGTTAATGTTTTCTTTTTCTGTTTAGTAAACTCCTGTGACCTATTGCTATGAATGTTGTGTCCTATGCTGTGACTTACAGCTGAATTCTGCACGTATCTCTTAAAAAACTGCACAAAACTACAACGTTTACACAACAGTAAGTCCAGTTGAGGTTAGTGGGGTTTAGTCCCAGATAAGAGGCTACAGGATTTTAGCCTGACCTGATACACATCTACTCTTTTTTTAAAAAAAGAAAAGGTACCCTGGAGGACATTGGGGTTAAATTTCCAACAAGCAGACACAGGACTGGAGACTAACAGTGCAATTATATACACGCCTACTTTAAAGTAAGTACCACAGAGGTAAATGTGGCTTACGTCTAGGTACGGGGGCAACAGCAATCCTATACTTTCTATGGCTGGTATCCTATACCCACTTTCTTGGGGGGAAGCTCTGTTGACTTCAAGGAGAATAAGGTTTGAATACACATATGTAGGACTGCACTGTTAAACTTCTGAATAGATTGAACTGTAAATCCCAGCATAAGACACAGCCATAAAAAGGTACCCCTGCCCGTACGGGCCAGTCGTGTCCGACTCTAGGGTTGTGCGCCCATCTCACTTAAGAGGCCGGGGGCCAGCGCTGTCCAGAGACACTTCCGGGTCACGTGGCCAGCATGACGAAGCTGCTCTGGCGAGCCAGCACCAGCACAGCACACGGAAACGCCGTTTACCTTCCCGCTATAAAGCGGTACCTATTTATCTACTTGCACTTAAGGGTGCTTTCGAACTGCTAGGTGGGCAGGAGCTGGGACCGAAAGACGGGAGCTCACCCCGCCACGGGGATTCGAACCGCCGACCATGCGATCGGCAAGCCCTAGGCACTGAGGTTTTACCCACAGCGCCACCCGCGTCCCTAAGACACAGCCATAGGTCTCAACAATTTACCAAGCAGAAAACAAAAACCTTACTAAACCTTACTATGTTAATTAATTGACTACATTATTGGAATGCACTCTGTGTCAGGTTTCCCATTAAGATGATCCAGAAGCTGCCTGTGGTGCAAAATACCACTGACCAGTTGGTATCTGGTACAGCAAGTAGTGGGGTGGGGGGTCGTATTGCTCTGATCTTCCAAACTTTGCACTGCCTCTTTGTGAGCTGCTAGACTGGTTCAAGGAGTTTGTATTCCTATACAAAGCCTTCAAAGACCTGGGGCTCAACTACCTGAAGGAAAGCCTTCTCCTGTTTTGTCCCCTATGATCATTAACATCAGCAGGAGATGCCTGCTTATTGTCCCACCACTGGCTATTGCTAGCTGGTCAGTGCTCCATGACACAAGGCAGGCACCCCCAAACTCGGCCCTCCAGATGTTTTGGGACTACAGCTCCCGTCATCCCTCGCTAACAGGACCAGTAGTCAGGGATGATGGGAACTGTAGTCCCAAAACATCTGGAGGGCCGAGTTTGGGGATGCCTGACACAAGGCATTCCCAGAAGCAGAACCTGGAACCTAATGGAACCGTGAGATTATGGCTCTCTCTCCTGATTTCTGCTTGATAGTCCCCCATACTGGATATTTTTAGACACACACACACCACCAGGCCTCTGGAGTATAACATATTTTCCACTGATTGTGCTGCTTTGTTTTATCCAGTTTTAGTATAGTTGGTTTGTATGTTTTCTGTTAAGTTTTGTTTGTTGTTACTGAAACCTGTATTGTTAACCACCTTGGGTTCCAATTAGGATGAAGGGTGAAGTATACATCTATAGAAATAAATATATCTGTTTTTTTCTTATAATCATTCATTCTTGACAATCACCACAAACATTTCACAGTGACTAAAAAGCATACAAGAGAATGCAGGTCTGAACTCTGCTAACCTTATTTCACCTTAAGTCCTGAAACTGAATAGGGTTCACACACACACACACACACACACACACACAAAAAAAAAACCTCCAGCATGATTTCTGCTGCTTTCTCTTTATGAAAAGAGCCTGTTTTACAAAGCATATGAATCACAGGAGAATACTTCTAAAGTTGCTCATCCTTTCTAACGGAATAAGTCCAAGGCTTTGATCACTAATAACCTATGAGCATTATAAATTCCAAATGTCTCATTAAATGTCAAGGGCTTTTTATACATAGTATCATAGAATACCATATGCTACAATGTACAACTGCAGATTTTGCCAGCCTTCCTGGAGATAAAGACTTCAATGTTTCTGAATTTAATTAAGTCTTCTGCAACTGCATTTCAGAATCTAATGTATGTGTCTCCCCTGAAAAACAAATTAGTAGTATTTTGTAACAGTTATGCTTTCATCCACAGCAGCCAAGAAAATTGTACTTCTTTGCCATTTGGTTTTCTTCCATTACTATGGATAGTTTTCTTGCATTATTCAGGCTGGGTCTTGCAAATGGTACAACATGCATAAATATATCTAAGATTGTTTGGCTATTGGCCTAACATATTCACTTTGTTCTGAACACATATTGCAATCTTCATATGAGTTATACAGGAAGTAAGTCCCATTCATTCCAGTGGAAATACTCAACTTTTATTTTTAAAAACCCAGAGAATTTACACTGACCACCAGATGTCACCCATCTTCCATTGGTTGGCTCTATGCATTTGTCTTTAAAAATACCCCAAATGTTGACTCCAACAAATTATTTTGCCATTCATAAGCAAATAGGGACGGGGCCATGGCTCAGTGGCAGAGCATGGGCTTTGCATGCAAAAATGATCCGAGGTTCAAGCCACAGCATCATAAGGTAGGACTAGGGAAGACTCTTGCCTCAACCCAGGAGACCTGAGGCCACCAATCTAGACAGCCTGATAGTCTTATCTCAGTACAAGGCGATTTCCTGTATCAAGTAACTTAGTACCAAGTAACTTAGATTGCAGCAATTCCTTTATCTTTGTTGTACTACAGTTCAATTTTTCAATTATTAGTATTATTTTCTATTAAAATAATTATTCATGCAAGTCTGCACTCAGCAGAACAGGATGCCATGGAATATCTTAGATTTATTTTATTTTATTTTTAAAAAATATATTTCTAAGCATAGTAATAGCAAATATGCACACTGTATTTCCCTGTTCTGGGCCAAAAGGCATGAAACAGGGAATAGAAAAGGGACCAAATAAATAAAATCAGAAATAATGATGGGGTCAAAAGAAACAGGAGGCTTTGCAGTTCCTGATTTAAGAAGATACTACGAAGCTGCATGTTGGAGCTGGTTGAAAGAGTGGGTGTTACTTAAAAATAGGGAGGTTTTGGAACTGGAAGGTTGGGATAAAATTTATGGATGGCATGGCTATTTATTTTATGGGAAAATACAAGTACATAAAAGATTTACGAATCATTTAGTGAGAAAGGCCTTGTTTGAAGTATGGGAGAGAACAAAGGACAAAATTATAGAAAAAACTCTGTGGTGGACCTCCTCAGTAGAGGCAAACTCCACACTTAAAAATAATGCAAAAAATTGTGGCTAATCTATAAAGAGTTGGTGGAAGAAGTGAATGAAAATCCTAAATTAAAAGAGTATGAAGAATTAAAAAAGACGGGAATAAATTGACTGGAATATTTTCAATTGAAAGCGACATTTGAGAAAGATATAAAGAGTAGAGGATTTGAAAACAAAACATCAAGGTTAGATAAAGAAGTTTTACAAAATAATAAAAAAATACTCACAAAAATATATAAGCTATTAAATAATACACAAACAGATCAAGAAATTAAAAGGAAAATATGTTAAAGTGGGAAAAGATTTAGGTTACAAAATTGATTATAAGGATTGGGGGAAAATTTGGACAAAGAAAAATTTTGGACAAAAGAAAATTTTATGAAGATGCACCACAGATGGTATTTGTCTCCAGACAGGTTGGCAAAAATGAATAAATTGGGTAGTACTAAGTGTTGGGGGTGCAGCAGAACGACTGGCACTTTGTATCATATGTGGTGGTCCTGCCCTGAAATTAAGACATTTTGGAATATGATACATGAGGAAATTAAAAAAATGATAAAAATATCATACAACAAAACAGCAGAATCATATTTATTAGGAATCTTGACTAGAGACATCCCGAAGGAGAAAATAAATATTTTCCTGTATTCAACAACAGCAGCAAGAATGCTGATATCCAATCATTGGAAAGGAAACCACATCCCAACCAAAGAGGAATGGTTGAATAAACTATGTGAATATTTAGAATTAGCAAAGTTAATTGATTTAATAAGACAAAAACCAAAGAGTATAATTCAGAAACAATGGAAATGTTTAAATGATTATTTATACAGACAAGGATCAAATACAAGGTTTTGGTTGTGTTTAGAGTAAATTTGTGAGATACCCAGAGCGACCTAATTATTTATATGAGATTCTTTGGGAGAGAAAAAAATATGGAATAACACATACAATTATGTTTAAAATGTCTATAGGAAATGCAGTGTAAGAGGTGGAAGTCATTCAATGACATTTTATTATTATTTGTTTATTGAAATACATGTAGAAAAAAATTGGAATAAATTGTTCCTACTTCTCTTTTTCTTTTTCTAATTTTTCTTTCTTTTTCTTATTCTTTCTTCTTTTTCATTCTTATTCTTTTCTCTTCTATGTTTTTCTTTTTTTATTAACAGCATTATGGAGAATTTTTGATATATGTATGTAATTGTAACACTCTGTTGATTGATTTTGATTTTGTAATAATTATATAAAGCTAATAAAATTTAAAAAGGAAATAAAGGAAAGAGACCAAACAAACAAACAAACAAACACCTTAAAAAAGCAAAAACCCTTCCAGGTAGTGGAAGTGACAAGTGCATATGACTGTGCCCCTCTTTTAAAAGCCCAAATAGAATGAGCTTATAGTGAACTCATTGCTCAAATATGTACTGTATTTAAAAATAAAAATGTGATTTGGCATGCTGTGGGGTGTATAAACCTATCTAAGGTTGTGTGCTATGGGCATTTAATTTGGGCAAAATATGGTGCTTGGGTAAATAAAGATGAAATGTAATAAGAAAGGATAAATGAAAGTAAAAGACGAGAGAAAATAAAAGCACACGTGGTGATATGTTAAAAGCCCAGCAATTAGCATACTCTGATGTTAAATTGTCACCTGCTCTAGTCTTCCGTCAGAACTAAGTTAAACATACCCTCTAATTTCAGTGATCCCCATTAAATAAGGCCGAAGATAGAATCTTGAGAAGATTTTCTTTTTTCGCTGTGAAATCACTAGCAGTTTAGCTTACAGGCCCCTGTCTGTAAAGGTCTGACCAAACTTACATGCTCTGACCATACCCTACAGTATCAATATATAGGTCTGGGTAACAGTGTCTTACAGTTAGTGACAGGCCTATAACATCTTTAACATTGAAATTTATGTCTTGGAGTATCACCATATAGTATTCATAGAGGAATGTGGCAAATCTATAACGGAAATATGATGAAACACACATCTTACATTTTAATCGTTGGGCAATCGATACAGAAAGATATTATTTTGAAATCTCAGGCTGCCAGATAGTAAGAGTGATGTCTCATTTATACCCTAGCCACCCTTTTCGTCTAAGCCATTGATCGTTTTAAACTGTCTTTTATCAGACAAGCCCAATGCAGAGTTAGATTCATTGATTTCAGAGGGCTCCTGTGCACCTAACTGCACAAATATGACTGCAAGAACTATTAACAGCTGGCAAACACTCTAACATAAAAGGTTATAAATTCCATCGGGAGAGGATAAGATTCATATATGTTAATAGGACTCTTCCATATAAATGACACTGAACTTATCCTTCCTTGATCTGCTTTCTTGATGGCTGTATTTCAGACCACTTTGACAAAATGGGGACTATTTTAATTGATGGCTTAAAGAACAGTATACATAGCCAACATTAGTCATACTGGAGTAGACTCACTTAAATCAGTTTGTCTACTCTGAATATGACTAATGTTGGCTGTTAATAACTTTTAAAGTATATATCACAAGGTGCAACCCTGACACAAAGCTGACATTGACACCCCAAAAATAGGACCTGGCAACTGATGCGTGGGGTGCTAGAGATGCGAAGAAGCTTGTTTTCTCCTCTTTCCACATTATTAAGATCTCACTTCTCTTTCTCTCCATTGTCCTTATTTTCTTCTGCAGCAGGAATGGGCAACATGGTGCCTTCTAGATGTTGGTGGGCTTTAGCTGCCATGATTCACAGCCAGCAAGACCAATGATCAGAAATTTATGGTAGTTGTAGTCTGACAACATCTGAAGGGTTACTCTGCTGTAAGAGTCAAACTGGGTGTGACATTTGTCATGTAGTTTGGCTTGGCATGACTGACTGAGCCCTATCTGGACCAAGACATGGTGTGAAGGGGTCCTTGCCCCTGCCGCATCCTGATTCACTTTGTCTCTGCCCCTCCCACCAACCTCAGTCTGATTTCAGGCAGCCTCCAACTGCCTGCTCTAGCTGCCACCTTCCTCTTCCTTAGTCAGTCCAGAGCGCAGCAGAGAAGAGGATGGGGCCAGGGGCAAAACTAGAATTGGTGGGTGTTGCCTGTCATTAGCTCTGGCTCCACCTGCTGCTGGTCTCCTTGCAATGGAACCAGCCGCCATTGCCGCCACCATGTCCAAGAGAACGGCAGTGACAGGAGGATGGGGTCTGCATTGCAGGGGATTGGGCCAGATGATCATCAGGGTCCCTTCCAACTACAGTGGTACCTCGGATTACATACGCATCAGGTTAAATACCCTTCAGGTTACAGACTCCGCTAACCCAGAAATAGTACCTCGGGTTAAGAACTTTGCTTCAGGATTAGAATAGAAATCCTGCTCTGGCAGCGCGGCGGCAGCAGGAGGCCCCCATTAGCTAAAGTGGTGCTTCAGGTTAAGAATAGTTTCAGGTTAAGCATGGACCTCCGGAACGAACTAAGTACTTAACCTGAGGTACCACTGTACTGATTCTAATTGGTCAGGATTCCCCCTTGCACTACATATGGGAGGGTCCATATCTGTATCATCTCACTTGTGAACAATGCTTGCAATGCATGACCATGTGAAACACCCCCAGGCATTCTTCAAAAAAGTTTTGGGGGTGGCCATTTGTACCACAGTTATTCAATACATGATGGCTGGCAGCTGATTGTGTCAACTGACTGAATTGGAAAGCATTGCATTTAGGGGTTGGTGTTTGCTTGTTGAAGTAGTATGGAAATGTGATATTTGAGCCAGTCGCTCATTCACCACGTGTTAACAGCTGTCAGGCGTGTGAGCCTTTAATGCGTGGGCCCGTGGGGAGCTGCAATACAGGGTCGTCGCTGGTTCTAAATCAGGCTCTCACCAAACTTCCCACTTCTCGTTCTGTAATGGGTATTTACTCAGAAAGCTCCGATCTGCCATTGTGGTTATGTGTTTTCCACTGCCGTGCATTGTGCACGGAATCTTCGTGCATGCATCATTTGAAGTTTATGCCTTGAGTACCTATTAAGGTACGAAACCCTGCACTGCAGAGCAGTCCATTGGGTTGCCTCTAGCCGCTTTGGGGCCGTAGCCAGCAGACGGGAAATCTATGAATGTCTGTGCTTTAAAAAAAAAAGGGGGGGGAGCAAGAGCGGGAAGTTTTAGGTTTATCTAACCGTATTATGTGTCAATGATGCCCAGCCGTCTCGGCGGCTAGGCGGGGACTTTTGCAACCGTAAACGGAGAGGGTTTTGTGGGGAGTTTTTCCTGGGCAACGGGACCCGGGAAGCTGCAGATGCTTCCTGCTCATGCAGTGTTGTTTTACACACAGAGATGAAGGATTTAACCCCTTCCTGCTGAGGACTTTCTGGAGCAATGTGGGACGTACTGCCGCTCGGAGCATTAAAACGACAACAACGCGGCAGCCAAACGCTCACACGGTGTCATGCGCCTCCGCGGAGGCCTGCCAAGAGCCTCTCTCTCTCACGAGTCCTGATTTGCTGCGGCCTTTCTCCCAGGCCGGTGGATACGAGTGTGGCACTTTGGAGACGCTCCCTTTCTTTCGCGGCAGGCGGCTCTTTCTCTCCCCCCCCCCGCCCCTTGTTGTTTTCGTTTGCGCGCGCTCGCCGCCAGGGTGGGCACTTTGCAGACGCTCCCTGGCTCTCCGGCGAGGCGAGGCTGCTATACACGCTCCCGGCCGGGCGGGAGGCTCGTAGACGCTCCCTGCTCGGCCCGGGCTCCTTGACCCTGCCGCAGGAGCCGGCGCACAAGGAGCCGCCGAGCACGGGCCGCTCCGCGCGGGGTTCAGGCGCTGCAGTGGCCAGCCTGGCCCTTGGAAGAAGCCGAGCGCCGAGCGCCGAGCGCCGCCGCCTCCGACGCCACTACTGCGTTGCTCCAGGTCCGGCCTCCCCGCCACTCCGGCGGGGGGGCCAAGCCCCGGCCGCGCTTGGGAGAGTAGGATGGGCGAGGAAGGCGGCGGGGCGACTCGCCGGCGAAGCTGGTAAGCAGCGGGGTTGCGGGGCTTGTCTCTCTCTCTGCTCCACTCTGCTCTGCCCCCGTGTAACCCGAGAGCAGCACCGGGAAGCTCGCTTGGAAACGCGGCTTCTCGCAGCGCCGCGAGGGCCCGGCGGGGTGTGCAACGGCGTTGCCGGGCGCCGGGGAAGGACTGCGGGGGGCGGGGGGGGGAGCGGAGTGCAGTGGCTCCGTCTCCCCTCCCTCCTTACTCCGCCGTAGTTAAACGTGCTGCTCCTCTCCTCTCTCCTCTCTCCCGCCGCCCCCACCTCTCTCTGTGTGGTCAGGATGGAAGCAGTTCGCCTTTCCTCGCCCGCATTTACGCGGAGGGGGGTGGAGAGCGGTGGAAGAAAGAGCGTACTATTCCCCCTCGTGTGCCGGAGCAGAGGCGGGCAGAGGAGTAGGTCTGCTCCTTTGCTTGCCTGCCTGCGCCTATAGGGTGGAGAGCGCGGTTAAAATGCTGCTTCGCCCTCGCTTGCCTTCTGGAGGCAGAGCAGCTCTGCCAGGGCGCTCCTCTCTTGACGGAGGAATGGATGAGGGACAAGGTGGCTTCTGCTTCCTGCTCTCCAGCGCGTCCCGCGTGGTGGCCGCGTCCGGTGCACAGTCACTTCCCTGCGCGGGTATCTCCCTCTCCCTCCCTGTCAGTGTGGACGACGAGGGTGTGTTATCCGGTCCCTTTTCTCTCCTCTGCTTTTGTCAGGCGAGTAAGACCAACGGGGGGGGGGGGGGGCTTTTTCCTATCATTAGGATAGTAATTGCTTCTCCCCATTCTTCCTGGCCACGAGATATGGGGAACAGGTTGCCACACCTGCGTCTACTTTCCAGGTTGGCTGGGTGGAGAAAGAGGAACCCGGGAAGCTGCCTTAAGCGGAGTCAGGCCATTGGGGCACGTCGGTACCCATCGACGTGCAGCGCCTCTCCCTGATTGGGGATGCCGGGGATCGAACCTGGGACATTCTGTACGCAAAGCAGATGCTCCAGCCCTTTTCGTCTGCCTCCTACTAAGGGGCCTTTTCCTTTGGTGTGACGGTTTTTGGGGCGGGTGGGCGGCAGGCTCGAGTTTGCTCCCCTGCCTTGTGCGTTCCCCTGAGCAGAGTCTGCCACCTTGCTATCTTTTCTTGAGGGAATATAGTAAACATTATTACTGGGATATAGCAAAGTGTTTCAGAGGGATGAGGGAGCGCCCTTGCCTCTCTTCCTGGCTTTTTCAGGCTCTGGTTCCTAATGTGCACCGCTGTTTGCTTCCAGCCTTTGTCTTTGTGGACAGCTATTATTGGTCTTCCATGAAAGAAAAGTCTTTTTTCTCCTGTTCTCTTCCCTCCCCCCACCTCCCAGTGCCAACAAGCTGGTGGTGATGTTCCCAGCCCAATTTCCGAGGGAGGGATGCAGCTTTTGCCAGTAAAGATACTCCGCCAAGTATCTTCATGGCCCTGAGGGATGGCTGCAATGCCTTTTCTTTTCTGTGTCACCCAGCAGAAGGAACACTTGTTGGCCTTCTTTTGCCCACCCCGCCTTCCGTTTGGGCTGGTGGATTATGTGATGCTTCCCTGAGATTGTAGTGAGAGATGGGAGGTGTGTGTGTGTTGCAGCGGACTATCATTCATCTGCTGCATTTATACCCAGCCTTAATGTCAAAGCATTTGCATTGGAGGTATGTGCAGGAACAAAGGGGCCTGGTGCGTGTGTCCCCAACGGTGTGCACTTCAAGCTTTTCCTTGCTCTTCAGGAAGAGCATTTCTTTGCGCTTCAGGAAGAGACTCAGGGTGGATTCAGAAATTCAGCAGCTCAGCCAGAGTTTGTATTTCCCTAAAGCTATTGTCTCCCAACACACAAACACACAAATATGTGGCTAGGAAGTCCATAGGGAACCTGAGGTCACTGAAAGGCACCTACAGCTGTTGTCTTGTGGTTGTAATATCTCTCTTTGTGCTATTGGAAATGACATGTGTCTGTATGTATGGCTAGGGGGTGGGAATTGGCCACACCAGCAAACTTGGCATGTCAACATTACATTGACATTTTATACTGAATTTTTATACTGCCCTTCATCCAAAGATCATAGGGTGGTTTACAGTATAAAAACACAAAAATATATAGCAAAAATATATAGTAACAAACAAAAACAATAAGCTTCTCACCCCACACATAGTTTAAAAGGTCATATATTGTTGTTATTATTTATTAAATTTCTATTCCCTCTGTTGCTGGGTAGTAATGCCACAGTGGCACCATACCTAAAGCTACTTCAGAATGTAGCACACTTCATGTTAAATATGGCAAAGCCAGAATGTTAAATCTGGGCATTAAAATTCCCAAGTCCAGTGTAGCATGCTGTCACTTTTTTTGCTAATATAAATGATAATTTTATACAGAATAGAAAAGAGCGGTGAGATGGGTTCATTCCACAGTGGAATTCAAATATATCACAGCATGAAATGACAGTAAACAATGCAGGGAGAGCAAGCATACTCACGATAAAAGATAATGAGGTATACTTCTGTTTTCCTAGGCAAGGATGGCCAAAAGGTTTATTATGCTCTGTGAGAGGAACATTGCACAGAACACAATGAGTGGGAACACTGGCTTTTAGTGTTGAAGTAGAAAATAACTTTGTGGTATTGACTGACTTCTGTATTTAGCCTCAAGTTTGCTTAAACTTCTCCACTGTAAATCAGAGGTATATAAGCATCCCAAAATGTGAAGTTGGTAGAGTGTTCCAAAATGTTTGTGATTTTGAAAGGATGCTTCATTTTGGCATGCTGTGATTATGATTTATTGGTGAGGACTCTTTGAATTGTGTGTCATAACTTAGCTTATTGGTTCAATTCTGTATTCCTTGTATATGCAAATTCCTCACAAAGGTCCACAGGTGTTCTGATTGCTCATGTATCAGGACCTATAGGTTTTTTAGTGGGTAGAGATTAAAAATTCATAGAATTGTAGAGTTGGAATGGAATCCAAGAGTGATTTAGTCCAGCCCCCTGCAATGCTTGAATCTCAACTAGATCATACATGACAGATTGCCATCTAACCTCTACCTAAAAACCACCAAGGAAGGAGAGTCCACAAGCTCCCAAGGAAGTCCATTTCACTGTCGAGCAGCTCTTACTGCCAGAAAGTTAATTGTCTTGTTTAGTTGGAATCTCCTTTCTTGTAACTTGAACCCATTGGTTTGAGTCCTACCCTCCAGAGCAGGAGAAAACAAGCTTGTTCAATCTTCCATTTGACAGTCCTTAAGATATTTGAAGATGGCTATCATATCTCTTCATAGTCTTCTTTTTACCAGGCTAAACATACCCAGTTCCCTCAACCATTCCTCCGAAGGCTTGGTTTCCAGACCCTTTATAATCTTGGTCAGCCTCATCTACACACATTCCAGCTTGTCAATTTCCTCCTTAAATTGTGATGCCCATAATTGGACACAGTAACTCCCAAGGCACAATAGAGTAAGAGTATTACTTCCCTTGATTTGGACACTAAATGCAGCTTAAAATAGCATTAGCTTTTTTTGCTGCTGCTTCGCACTGTTAAAGCATGTTAAGCTTGTAGTTTTCTAGGATCCTTATATCCTTTTCACATGGCAATTCAGGTGTCCCCCATCTTGTATTTGTGCAACTGGTTCATGTCTAAGTGTAGAACCTTACATTTTTCCCTATTGAAATTCATCAAAAAATATTTAATGGCTTAAATCCGCCATTAATATATTTCCTAAACCTTGCACATTGAGGCACAGTAATATAGTTTGTATAGTTAATAAAAGTGAATCGTAATTTATTCATCTGCTAGAAATTAGAGCTTAAATAATAATGCTACAATACAAATTTATAGATTTTTTTTCTTAAAACAAACCTTATTGGAAGTAGAAAATTTTATTAATTAGTTGCCCATTCAGTGTATCTGGTGTATCAGACTTTCTGCACATTATAGATAAATGTCCTATTGTGCTGCACTGCTTGAGTTCAAAAGTACTGTGGTCTGAACCCCTCAAATCTCCCCACAGTCTTCCCCATAAGTGTTCAATCATGCTATCTTCAGAGTAGAGCTGGAAAAAAAATCAGATGTCTGGTTGCTGAAGGATGCAAAATAATAAATAAAAATGAGGCTGTGCCTAAGGCTGCACTCCTGTATCCTTTTACCTGGAGTAAGCTTAGCTAAACTCAGCAGTGAGTTGACATGGATAGGATTGAGACAGCTATAATCTTTCTTGCACGTCTTGTCTCCTCAGAATCATTTTTCCCCATCCTAGATCCTAAAAGTCTGTCAGCTTGAATGCATGTAAATATCATAGCTCTCTGTGCTGATAAAACAAAAATTCTACATGTTAGATGAATTATTGCTGCTTGTACATGTTCATCTTCTGTTGTTTTCTTGAACAGCGGTGGGGATGCCAAGGGACTGTGTTGGCAGATGTGATGGCATGAGAAATGTGGTTTGTCTATATTGTGACCTAATAATTCCCACAGCTGTATTTATTTATTTTTGTCTTTTGAGGAAAGAGAGAGAAAAAATATGACCCAACACCCTTTGGAATTGATGGGGAAACTCCAGTTGATCATAATTAAATTTAATTACGAAAATGTTAACATGATCTGTTTTGCTCCTTAGGTCTACATGTAGCAACAGTCTCATATTGGATATGCTTGCCTAATATATTTGGCTGAGGTACTAATGGTGTGGTAGAATGCTGCTATTCTGATTCTCCAAAGTGAGACAAATCTGTTCAGTACAGACAACAGTAATGCATACATGGCATTAGTGTAAGGAAGGTGAAAGCCTATGGATTCTTCAAAAATCTTCCTGGTGCTTCTGTGAGATGCAATCATAACAACTGCCTTGATGGAGCCGAATAGGGCTAACTACCCAACTTCCTGCTTTTAACAGAGCTTGGCTAGATATCAGTGGGTTCTTAACAGTGTGGGATGAATGCAGCGGCTATCTCTTGTTTGTCTTCAGTTTCTGGTATGCTGCCCCTCTGAATAGGAAAGCCCTGTTGCCGTAGATTGACTAACAGTCATTGGTAAACTCCTCCATGTCTATCATTTGTGTGAAAACAGTAGTAAATTTCCAAGTGAGGGGTTTTTTAAAATAAAAAAACCCAACTGTTAAGTTCCTTTTCCATCATCCTTGATATTTGATTGATAATGAAGACAGCCATTAAGGTGCATCTCAGCTTGTCAGGCAGAATGATCCCTCCCTCCTCTCCCTGTGTACTGTTCTACTGGGAGTTCTTCAGGCTTCCCTGAACCAAATTCAGGGAGTGCATGTGGGCGAGAGATTGGAGAAAACCCCATTTTGCAGGAAGAAGTCCTTTCACTGGGCTTCCCCTAAGTCTCCAAGAAAACTGTTGTTTTGGAGAGTTGAGATCCCTGCATTTCAGGGAGTTAGACTAGGGTTACCCTTGGGGGCCCTTCCAACCAGTGTTCAAAACTCCTATTGTTCTAGGCGCATTTTGCGACAGGGAATTTCATTAGTGCAAGCAGTTTCTGAGCACTGGGCGCAGTACTAGACCTAAGATTTCAGATTAAAACTGCAGAGTGGAAGGAAAGGAGGACCTTTTCCTGCCTCTGCACTTCCAGCTACTCTCTGAAGACTGGAGGAGAGACCCTCTTAAGAATATTAGGGGGGTGGGCAGGTGAAGGACTAGACCACGTGAAAAATGAGCATAATATTTTAGCTGTCGTTCATTCATTTTCAGCTTTGCATTCTTGTTATAAAAACTTGTGTCTAGACATTCTGTTGTTGCACCCATAACCTAGGTTTAAGGTGTCATTTAGCTCCTAGTTTTCATATCTGTTTCTAACACTGCTCCTAGTTTTCATATCAGTTTAGCTTCTAGTTTTCATATCAGTTTCTAACACTGCTTCCAACTCTACAGTTCTTTGACTCTATGAACCTCCTAGTTCATAGTTTTTAGCTCCTAGTTTTCATATCAGTTTCTAACACTGCTTCCAACTCTGCAGTTCTTTGACTCTATGAACCTGCCTAGTGCTTGCCCTACCTTGAAAGTCATTGCTCAAGGTGGCTTGCAAAATATAATACCAAGTGTAAAATAGAAATCCATAATTAAAACACAATTTCCAGACTTCAAAGTCTGGAAATTGCATCAACAAGAGCCAAAACTTAACTATCTATTAAATCAAGTAACAAATTAATTTTGTTATGGCATCCGTCAAAGATTGCAACAAGAGCATTTCAAGACAGTAGGTGTCCATATAAAAAAAGAGAATTAAAATGTTGTGACAGAGGTGACATTACATAAAATTTCTGTCTTGTGCCTGTGAGCTATCCATCTGATTATGCATTTGTACTACTGGAGTTAAGTCTCTGTTGCTCTGTTTTTCTTGAATCATTAGCTTTATTAGGTAGTGTTTGTTTGTTGTTGTTGTTTTGCTGCCGTGTGTGTTTGTGTGTGTGTGTGTGTTGTAAACCTCAGTGAGATTCTTAGGAGCCTAATGGACAGATATAAACTTGTAAAGAGAACAACAAAGTAATATTCCAAGCATTGGGAGTCTTTGTCCTGTTTCTTTAAAATATAATGAAAATATGAAGGTTAGACTTAATTACAAAATTTGGCACAGATTAGAGCAGCATACTAGTAGGTGTTTAACACAACTTTTTTGCATGCTTATGTGATCATTTCTGGTATGGTTCATAGTATATTGTCTTATATAAATTATGAAGAGCTCATTTTTGTGATTTTTTTTTAATTATTAGAGGGGAGGAGCCTACAAATGTGCCTAGTAACTGGAGTAAACCAGCTTTCTCGGTTTCTGCCTTTTGTATCTGCCTGGTTAGATTTACTGTACAAGGCTGCAGAGGCAGTCACATGTGCCATAAATCGCTGACATTGACGCCAAGGCAACTTGTGCCCCATTTTTGAATGTAGTACATATGGTTAGCAACTTGCTAAAGTCAGTTGCCAGAGACCAGGTTCTGCACTTGAACAGAAAACCTGTAGATACACCACAGTCTACAGTCAGATGGCTTCTCCCCACTCTGAGTTCTGGTTGCATTTCTGGCACCACAATCTAGACTTTTTGTAATTATATTCCTTTGACTACAGAGCTTCTTGCTGGCCATTACAGAGTAGCTGTGTTCTGCTACAGTTGCTGCAATTTGGACGAAGTTGCTCAGGGCATGTTCACCTAAGGAACTTAAGTGCTGGAGACACATTTTGCAACCAGAAAATTGAGATTCTTAAGAAATCAGTATGCTAGTCATCATCCAAACACAGGCTCTCAGTTGTCAAGCTATCTAGGCAACTAGCCTGGTACATTTCTACGTCTGTCTTAGCACCAGTGTATTTTCTGCATTTCTGTACTACTTTCCTGTTAAGATAATTAGAGAAAAGATAAAAAGACGAAGGAGGCAGAGTCCAAAATGTTGTTATAAGGATGGCACTGACTTTATGAGACTGGCAGTATGGTACATGTTGATGAAAACTCAGTAATGGAATCCCAGGGCCAGACTGAAAAATGGCCAGGTCACATGTTGCAGTGTTGTACAACCCTCTTTAGAAAGATATTTTCCTGCTAGAGAAAAAAAAAGTACATTCAAGAAAAGAGAAGAACAGCTGGTAGCATTCTATAAATGATGCTTCTCATAATCTATGGGTAATATCCAACTAAATTACTTGAATCCATTGATTTCAGTGACTCTACTCCTCCAGTTAGAGAAATCAAATTTGTATATCCTTAATTTTAAAATAATAAAATGACTGGTCTTATTAATCTAAGGCAGGCATATGCAAACTCAGCCCTCCAGATGTTTTGGGACTACAACTCCCATCATCCCTGACCACTGGTCCTGTTAGCTAAGGATGATGGGAGTTGTAGTCCCAAAACATCTGGCGGACCAAGTTTGCCTATTCCTCATCTAAGGGCAATATCAAACTATGCTACTTAAATCCTTTGGTATCTACTAAAAGTGTGACTTAACATTGGATATCATCGTAATTTGGGGGTTGGTTTTTTTGGTGACAAGTAGTTTTATTAAAAATAATTAAATTATAGATAATTTAGACACCATTTAAGGACAGTTTTCCTAGCAGCTTAAAGCAGGAGCAGCTGAAAACAAAAAGAGATTTTAAATGCCTCAAAATAAACTAAAATTCAGATGAGAAAAGGTGTGACAACTCATCAGTAGTGATGAGACCCTCCTGCGTCCCAAGGATGGATATCCAGAGCCTACTGATTTGCAGGGATGGAACAGGTAGCAGGAAAACATTCCTGTGGTCAAGGGAACATGAGATAGCTGCCTTATACCATGCCAGAATACTCATCAGTATCCTCAGTACTGACTGGAAGTAGCTCTCTACAGATTCAGGCTGCATAATTTCACAGCCTACCTGGGGATGCAACGGATTGAGCCTGGAACTCTTGGCATGTGAAGCATGTATATGAGCACACCTCTCAGTGTTAGAATAAATGTATTCTGAAAGTTTATTTCTCATAGAGCAGAGTTCTTAAAATTGGAATTCCAGGATGTTGGTGGACTACAACCCCCACTATCCTCAACCATCTTAGCTAATAGTAAGGGATGATGAGAGTTGGAAGTCCAACAACATCTGAGGGCACAAGGTTGGGGGAAACTGTGCTAGAGGACTTTATGTGAAATTACCGGTGAAGTTGGAAAATATGATCAAACGACCCTTATATATGGACCTGGAACTAGAGAAAAGTGACAGTTTCCTCAAGTATTCATCTTTGAGTACACTTTATTTACAGCTTTCGTTGGAAATAATGAATTGCAATCAATTTGTGACCCTTGAATTGCAGCTTTGCTAATGGTGAAGTGGTTTTTTGTCTGTCTCTCCAACTTCTCCTTACCCTGTACCACCTTCCATGCTGTCTCCCCAGAACCCCTTAGTCCCCCAGAACAGATTCTTGGTGTGTGTGATGCAGGGGGCCTCAGTAGGAAAGAATGTAGCCTGTCCTCCTTTTACATTACTCTGTGATCATTACCTGAGGCTTTTCTTTTTGTGTCTCCTCCATGAGAGGTCTGGAGCGTAGCAACTCATGAATGGACTTTCTTCTGTGGCTCCCCATTTGTGGAATGCTTTCCTCAGGGAGGTTTGCCTGGCACCTTCTTTACATCTATTTAGGCATCAGGCAAAAACATTCTTCTTCTCCCAGACCTTTAGCTAATTAAACAATCTATGGCCTTTTAATCTGGGGTGGATTTTTTGTGTGTTCGTTATTTTTATACTGTAAACTGCCCTTTGATCCTCAGATGAGGGGCAGTGTATAAAATTGATAAGTAAATAAAATAAATTCAAAATATATCACTCTAACTCTGTTTTCCCATTCTGCCAAAACCCTCTTCAGAGAGGATACAGAGCCTGAGAGGCAGAAGAAGAAAGTAGCACCTGTTGTCTTTGATGAGTCTTCTGCAGCAACTTTGGGCCAGACAACTTTGGCTGCACACAAACAAGCAATCATATACTCCCCTATCAATCCATACCTATCTCTTTTCCTCCCATCTGCACCCCCAATTATCCCTTTTATTTTCAAGAGATCAGCAAGCAGAAAGAGGTGGGACAAAAGGTTGGGGCTTTCCTTTTCAATACTGTGGGGTCCTTACTATACTGGCCAAAACCCTTATCTATTTAGTGTTCTAAAAATTAACTTTGCTCGAATGATCTGGACATTCTTAATTTGCCATTCTGTTTCAACAGTAACTAGTCATATGTTTCCAGAAGCTCGCATACAGAATATGATCAGGAATGATGTCCTTTGCTTTACTGGGAACTGTTGAGTCAACTGTCTTTTTCCATCCTGCAGTGAAATTGGGAAAGGAGTTGTTTGTATATTTCTTGCCTTACTTGCATAGTGCTTTCACTGTACGCTGTATCATGTAATGTTTGAGCAAGATGCATGCTTGTTTAAATGAAGGATCACCTTCTGAAATGTGGCACTTTCTTAGGCAAGTCAATCAACAAATCGCGCCTTTTGGGGTGTCCTGGTTTTTACTTTTTGAAATGTGGCAACCCTCATGGTAGGCATGATAGGGCATAGACCTGGAGCAGGTTATTTATGGTGAGGTTCCCTGGGAAGTTGGTTGTGTTTCATTTAGGATTTCACTGAGCAGAAGCAATTTGTAACTAATAGTGTGTGCTGAGAACAGTACAGATCTATGCATCTACAAAATGAAGTTGTCAAAATTAAGCAGGTAATCAATATGCCAACTGGGATGCCTACAAACTGACTTTAAAAACAGAACCTGACTTCTTTTCTTCCCATTAGCTTTGCTGTGAAAAAGACATATTTAGCTATATGCAAATCCAGTAGTGATTGATTAGCCTTGCCTCAATCCTCCATATTTTAAGCAGAGTGCTTGCCTTTTTTCATTTACAAAGAACTGAGTGCATGTTTATTCAATTAAATGTAAACCTGTTCCTTTTGTGTACCTTTTTATTTATTAAAAAAAAGCATAATGAAGTTTGTTAAAAACTATGATACTGCTCCAGGGATGTTGATGAATGGGTCATGATGTCATGGACTGAGCAAATTAGCCTACTCAGGTTATATGCATTTATACAGAACATATGAATACTTGATTGGTTGCAATACAAGGTTCCAAGTAGAAGCAATTTGTGAACTGTGCAGATGATTCACTTTTCTTTTCATATTTCATGTTGTTTCTTTCTTATGCAATTTCTGGTGTTGGGCTTTTGGGTGTGGTTCATTATGGGTAACACAAGTAGAAGCCAAAACAAGCTAGAATAGAAACAGGAGCCTGTGACGTAAATAAGGGGTTCCACTATAATAGATTGGAATTATTCTTTCTTCTCTTTATATTCAGGCAGATACATGGGTTACCCATGCAGCCTCCTACTCAGTTATGTACCTTCATACTATGTCCCACCTAATCAAATGCTGACACTTGAGGAAAATTTGCTTTGCAGATACAAAAATACAATACAAAAAGTATTATCTTCTTGTAAACCTGTTGGTCTGCTAAAGTGTTCATAAGGTGGATCTACACACAGGGAAAAACTCCCACTATAAATAAGTCAGAAATTAAATTGTTGAAACTAAAGAAAAAAGCTATGTAAAAATCGCATAGAAACTGGTTTTGCTCTCTGGCACCATCTGGTGTTGCATGTTTATAACACATTCAAAGTGGTTGTTTTTTTTACTAATGCAGCTGAATCCATAGTCTCTGTGACTGCTTGCTTAATTAGATAAAATTGCATAGTCATTTACTTCTGTTTTAATAATCTAATATTTGTTATCTGTTGAAGGCTGGTGGCCAGAAGTTGTGTCTTTTAGTTTAGTTGTGTTTGTTTCCAGTTGTTTCATGATACAGCTGCAATGAAAGTAAGTCAAGTATGTGGTTTTTAAGGAATAAGTTTAAAGTTCATTTATGTGAATGTGTTTAACACCACTGCATATGGACTCACATCTGCAATCATAGTTTTCTGTATTCAAGAAAAACAAATGGAGAACTAACTAGATGAGAGAGGGTTCATGAAGGATTGCTGTATGCCTCCTTAACTTTTATATGGAGGTTGCTCTTAATATTTTAGCCTTCTACATTATAGTCCGGAAGAAGATTTCTTCCTCCCATATCATAATTGGGATGTGACTCTGGGGGAATCAATGTGTTTGTGAAATGTTACATGTTTTAATCCTTTGAATCCTTTGACTTCATTTTTTTTTTATTTATTAAAATGGCTTCCAAGTTTGTATTCTGGACTCTTGTGGTGCAATGAATCTTAGTTATAAATAAAGGTCTCAGTTCTGTTCTTATTGTGATGGTAATTAGCCTCTTGTTAGGCTTCAGTGCATCAGTAGGCCTCATTTCTTGTCAAGAAGTATTTGAGAGGTATGTTACCTCTGTATTTTGCATTATGAAGGCCAATAAAATGACTTTTAAAATAGCCTGAGAGACCGTTGTGGTGTAATAATCTAAAACAAAAAACACCCTTCTTTCTATTAATAGGGATGCTCAGAGAACATTATAAATAGATGGAATTCTTAAAATATTCTGGTAAAGGAATATTTATAGAAACAGACAAGGCCTTACATAAATGGCTGCTTTTACAGATACAGATCTGCTTAAGAACAGATACAGGCAAACTTTTAAATAGTTTTTGTAATTCTTACTGAAAAAGTTATTCATATGAATTTCAGTGACTTTCCTAGGAACATAAATGAGACACTATATTAGGTAGGTGTGCGTTCTGTTTTCCTGTTGAGTCTCTGGTTGTACTTTCTATTTCTGAGTAGTTTTTAGCCAGTGGCATTTTTGTTTTGATTGCTCACTTGGCCAATGAGTTTTACTTTTTGCATATATGGAAGAGCAAGATTCAGGCATGTCCAAAGTCCATTTCGGGGGCCAAATTGGTTCAATCTGGTCCCTGTGGCAGTTTATTTCTTGGGGTAAAATCCTAAAAAACCTCAACAACTTCAACTTCAACCCTTTAAAAGCTCAACAACTTTGGGGTAAAATCATAAAAAAGCTCAACAGCTTCAATCCTGAAAAAAGGTTAACAACTTTGGTTGGCCCTTTGGTCGGCCTGCACGGCCCTTCACTTCATCAGATCTGGCCCTCTTTGAAAAAAGTTTGGACACCAGCAGGAGCCTTTTTATAAAAAGGCTGGGTTTTTGAAAGCTGTAAGTTTGAACGCAGTGACAGAAGAGCTGGTCAATCATGTCTCACTCTTTTTAGATCACTGCTGCTGTTGCTTATCAGTACTGTGGAATGTGCTTGGTAGTTCTGACGACTGCACCATGCCTATGATTGCCAATGAAGTCAATCAAGACAAGCATGGGCATTCCAGCTAGAATAATCATTGTGACCCAGTATGTGGGCATAGTGCCAGACAAGTATATATACTGATGTCCTTGGAAGGAGTTTTGCTTAGCCAAGTTGTAGCTGGTTTCCAGGCACAGTTTTCTGGGGAATATTACTTACCAGGACGACTGTAAATGAAAAGCTCAGCTCCTGAGATAAGCTAACTCAATGAAGGTCATGAAATGAAAGTTGTTCATCTTGATCCTTCCCCACCTCCTTCAGTCAACTGTGTCTCAAAAAACCTTCTCCAGATGTCATTGATACTCCATGGACAATGGAGGACTGTTGGGTAAGACGGCCCAAATGGATTTCAGTGACTCAAAAAATTAAGCCATAACAGGTGTACAGATAGCAGCATGGCTTCTAAAGGTCACCATGATAATAGGTACATTTGAGCCAAAGTGAAGGACATTTTAATCCACACTGATATCAGTGAGGCTTCTTATAAGTGTTAATTTGTCTGGAACATGGCCAGCCCAACTTCCAAACAGCCAGATGCTTGTCACTTACAAATCTTCAATAGGTCTACAACAAAGTTTTTGAGATGTAGCTGCCTCATGGGAGCTTAATATTATTAATGCAATGTCCAAAATGTTGCACTGGGGCCTTGTCAGCTGCTAGCCTATTTCACAGAGTCTTACTCATGAGTTTCAAGTACTTTATAATGGAGCCAAAACTGTTACAGTGAAGTTTGCAACATGATCAGGTAGTGCTGACTGCAATCACTGTTACATATGGATCGCAATGAACTGGAACCTGCTTCAGGCACATTCCACTGCTGCAACAATTGTGGAGTTGGTACTTGGCTCTAAAAGGATCTTTATAGTTTAAATCAGGAGTCAGCAAACTTTTTCAGCAGGGGGCCGGGCCACTATCCCTCAGACCTTGTGGGGGGGGGGGCGGACTATATTTTGAAGAGGAAAAAAGAGAATGGATTCCTATGCCCCACAAATAACCCAGAGATGCATTTTAAATAAAAGCATACATTCTACTCATGTAAAAACACACTGATTCCCAGACCAGCCGCGGGCCAGATTGAGAAGATGGGCCAGATCCGGCCCCCGGGCCTTAGTTTGCCTACCCATGGTTAAATGGTATTTTGAAAGCCTGTTTTAATGACAGATGGAAGCAGCTGGTCACCCCATCTCTCTGCTGCTCAGCTTTTGGTGAAGGCTGTCAATCACTATCCTGAGGGACTGTTGTATCTCTTTGGATGGAGACTCTATTAATAGTCACTGGAAAAGTCTAGAATAATTGTATGATACCCATGCTTCTGGTGGGCTGCCTTCTTAGCTGGGAATTTGGTAGTGGACCGAGGCTGCTGTTATACTATGTTTTTAATCCTCGTGAACCAAAGGGAAAGTTTGTGTATGTATATAGAACTCTATTTACTTGCACAGGAAATCCCACCCACCGCCCCAAGCTGCTGTTTTTTTACAAGAACTATGTGGGAAAGAGAATGAATGTAAAATATAATTGTAGAAGATAAATGTAGGCCTATGCTTGTGGGATATCCAGTTCTCACAGGCTTGCCTGAGGAAAAAGTAGTGAAAGCAAGCTGGGAAGAGGTCAGATTGGCTTGCATTTGAGGAAAAGATTGATGAAAATTAGTGAAGGCATTTGTACCATTAAGGATAGATTAGCAATGATCCTTAATTCATTTTGACAAGAGGAAAGACCTGTTCTGCAAGCTAAAAAGGTTGCATCACTTAGGTCTTAGAGGACAGGAGTACAATATTTCTATCTTGCTTTGTGGTAGCAAGCCCAAAGGGAACAGATAGTCTATCTTTAGTTCTGGTGAAGCCTAAGGGAGAAGATACGGATGGTTTGATCTTTGATCTTTCTACTTTTAAAACAACCACCACCACCTGTAGAGCAAACCCACAATTTCATACCACCAATTGTCTTTTAAAGCACAGTATCATAAGATTTCTCTTTGTTCATGAATTAAATTGTGACTTGATTTATTCCCATTGTAATAGCATAAGAAGAGTCTTATCAGCTTTTCACTTCCAAAACGACAGCAAAATGCCAATAACTTAAAATTTTATTTAAAAAAAAAATTTTTTTAGAAAAATAAATTACAAGATCATTTCTTACTTCCAGGATTATTAGTAGAAACACACATCCTGATTATATATTTATATTTGTTATATTTAAAACATTTTATTTTCACCACGGCAGTGGTAGCAACAGCGGGTGAGGCATTCCTTGGAGGCTGGATCTGCTGCCCCTATGGATACTGCTCCTGAGGCAGTCACCTCACCTTACTTCATGGGTGGACCAGCCCTGAAAGTAAAGGTAAAGAAAGAGGATGCTAATTTTCACTGGACTTTTTTGCGGTCCACATGGATAAATCAGCAGAATGGGCATGAGGACAGGTTGACATCTTCCCTCAATTTCTTTACTACACTGAGATCGTATTAGTGGCACTATTAGGGGAAGTCCAGTCACAGCCTTTGCTAATTTGGTGCCTTCCAGATCTTTCAACCACATCTCCCATAGAGCTGTTTGGGGTTGATAAGAGCTGTAATTCAAAATATCTGGAGGACGCAACATTGGTAAAGGCTGTCCTATTGCTTTAGCAGTAACAATGGGCTTCTCACTGTGTTTGCTACTGGCAGTAGGTCATCAGTGAAAGGATATCAAAGTGATAACATTTTGGATTGTCACTTGGTTTTTGTTGCACCGAGTTAAGTTCTGATGTGCTTTGATGATTTAGGTGCCATGTTAACTGCCCCCCCCCCGACATTTATTGGTGAGTTTTGCTATACCAACACCAATCCTAGTTTGTGGATTAATAATTATTGCGGTTTTCTTGTGAATAATGTTTTGATCTGTAAACTGTTTTAGAACCCTATGGTTGACAGCTGAGATAGAATTTATATATTTCTTGTTCACTTTGACTTCTGTATATACTTAATCTTTCTTCTTGCACTTTGTACACTTCAAGCATTTTGCATGTATTATCTCAGTAATCCTTACAACAATTTTGCAAAACAGATCAGTAAAGGTGGTAGAAAGTGCAGCTGGGGTTCTGTCAGTGATGGCTTTCCTAAAGCCAGGTTCCATAGATCTTGCCTGACTTTGATAGCTAGCCAGCTTTTGCAAGCCCCAGGACTCTGCTTTTATCCCTGACTGGAGGGAGTATCCTGTTACAGTGACAATTGTGATACATTTACATAGGAAAACAGAGCATGAAACAGTTTAGGAGGATGACAGGGAATTACGCAGCATGATTGCCTTTTTGGATAATCAGAGAACCTCTAAGTGCACCATGACAAGATGGATACCCCCCCCACCCCAACCACAGCCATCCTCTAAATTCTTAGGAGAAGGGTAGAAGGGTGCAGGCATAGCTTCTTGGTCAGAAGTTGCCAGATCCTGTCTATTAAACTTGTGGGCTCTTGCCTAAGACCACCACCTCATGGGTTAATGTGCAGTGGTGCCTCTGGTTAAGTACTTAATTCGTCCCGGAGGTCCGTTCTTAACCTGAAACTGTTCTTAACCTGAAGCACCACTTTAGCTAATGGGGCCTCCGGCGGCTGCCTCGCTGCCGGAGGACAATTTCTGTTCTCATCCTTAAGCAAAGTTCTTAACCTGAAGCACTATTTCTGGGTTAGCGGAGTCTGTAACCTGAAGCGTATGTAACGTGAGGTACCACTGTATGCAGTAAGTTTGGAACAGTGGATTTACAGCTGCTTTATAATAATAATAATAATAATTAATAACAATAGCTACAGCTACTGGTGTAGGCATTTCTTTTGTTATTATTAATGTTTATTTCATTGTACAAATAGCTAAAAGTTGATGAACTTTATGTTAACACATCTTTGGGGATTATAACACATCTATTCTTCTCCCAGATATTTGTGTTTTAGCTGAGAGTGATACATTTTTAGTTCTTCTGCAACAGTATGGGTCCAGTGAATATGTTGGTCACCCCTACAGATCGTTCCATACTGTTGCTGAATCACTACAATTTCCATCTCAGTCATAAATTATTTAATGGGTTTCAGTAGGTTACCTTAATGTTTCCAACTTCCTGATTCCAACGCTTCCTGCTGTTTGAGGCTAGTGACTAATTTTCTGTCTGCTCCAGGAAAATGAAACCTTTGAAATTTCAGCAGTCGGGGAAGTCACTCTTAAGAGAGCTTCAATTATCTAGAATGGGAAGCTGAATGTTGTTCTTGATCTAGATAACATATCTTGTGAAATATATTGTATTTGTCTGTGTAACTCTCTAAAAGGCATGGATTTCTTTTTGGTTGCAGCAGAAAAGGCTTGACATGAGTAAGTGAATAATCTTCTGAAATCTTCATCAGCTAATCATAACAAAGAGTGAGCAATCATTTCACTCCTATAATTATGTCCTATATTATCCCATAGCAGTGTGTGCACAGGGGCGTAGGAAGGGGGGTGCGGGGAGTGCAGTCCACCCTGGGTGTCACCATGAGGGGGTGTGTGTGACAAAATGGCGGATGGCTCTCACCGTGGGGCCTGCAGCGCACCTGAGCCACGTGTGGCTCGGGTGCCCGCAGGCTCTGCACTGTCCACCAGCCGCCTCCCCCATATCTGTAGGGCAGCTGAGGCCCCACACCGCACACACTGTCCATATGGGCGCCAGGCTTGCTGTCCATATGGGCACCGTGTGCCCTGCCCCTGTGGACGGTTCGCCCCACCCCTCGACGCGCCGCACCAGGTGCCCTAGAGCCTTCTTCCACCACTGTGTGTGCATTCAATAATTTTGAAGCTGCAAAGTTTGGCATCCAGGGCTGAGTTTGTGAAGTAGGATAGCATTTACTTCACCTACCTTTATTCTTGTAACTCCCTAAACTATGCACAAACACCGAGACCTTATTTTGAACCATTGCATCTTGCTTTTCCTCCCAAAGCAGATCAGAGCATAGTGTACAATAAGACACTTAAAAATAATAAAACACTAAGCAGTATAAATTAATAGCAGAGCAGTCAAACTATCTAGAAGGGCTCAAAAGCCTGATATGTTTTAACTGCCCTTCTAAACATAAGCAGCAAAGGAGCCATATGACATTCCTTAAAACTGCTCTAAGTCACCAATGTTATTGTATAATACTGATAAGAAATGTTTTTAAACGTTTGAAGCATACCAGTATGCCCAGTAGAAAGGATGCGTACTACTGGATACTAGTGGACTGTTGTGTTTCATTGTCTTGGATGAAACAACGTGTATCCAATTGATTTATATCACCCGCCTGCCTATAACATGACTACTCCTACTCATTCTGGATTTCAAGGATGTTTGAAATAATTGCTTCCCTGGATCACGTTAACATGCCCTGTGGGCTCTGAGAATTCTTACTGAAGGGAGTTTGGAGTCCACTGATGTATCCTATTGCTAACAACCTACCACTTGTAAGCTTATCTTAAGCCACAGAGCTCAATCCTTTGCATGGCTAATGGAAAGTAAAGCCAGCAATTGCTGGAATTGAACTGAAATTGAACTGCCACTGACATAGGTGAGAAAGAACTCCTGAGAAGACTGCAAGTGGCATCAAGTCTGAACTCTTCGACAGGGCAGCCCTGCTCTCCTGGCCTGGACCTTGTCTGATCCATTCCCAGATTGTTGTTTTTTTTTGGTTGTTTTTTTTTTTGGAGGGAAGGGGAAAATGGATGCTTACAAGGAATGTTGGCTCTCCAAGGCCACCAGAAGCTGCATAGTCAATCACCATAAGATGCTCCTTAGAGAAGGCATAGGTAAACTCGGCCCTCCAGATGCTTTGGGACTACAGTTCCCATCATCCCTGACCACTGGTCCTTTTTGTTAGGCATCATGGGAGTTGTAGTCCTAAAACATCTGGAGGGCCGAGTTTGCCTATGCCTGCCTTAGAGGGTAAAAAACCCTACATGCATAAGCCCGTCTCTGGTGAGATTGTAAAAGTTACTAGAACATGTTTGAAGCAGCTATTTTTAACTATGTAAACTTGCTCTGAGTACTTTCTTTTGAAACTTTTGAAAATTTATTGCTTAATTTCTGAAATGCCTTTTCATGATAGAATGGACAATATCTTGGAGAGCAAAATACAGAGAAAACAGTAGTGAAAGCTTCTACTTCAGCGAATTTGCCAGTATGCTTCTGCAGTTAATATTCGTAGTGAGAATTAATTCGACAACCCAGGCACCATGAGCTGCAATATTAGGTACTATTGTCAACCTTCAAAATTGCATTTAGCTTTCATAATATATTCTTTGCCGTCTTATTAAGCAAGGATGTCTTGTGCCTCCCACTTCTCTACATCTTTGTTCCATTTGATTATTTTACTTGGGACTAATGCCATTTGACCATGATGGGTGGAGCCTCACATGGTAGAGTGTGCTTGCCTCCTCCCTGCTGCTATGTTGGTACAGTGGTACCTTGGTTCTCAAACGCTTTGGTTCTCAAACTCTGAAAAACAGGAAATAAGTGTTCTGGTTTTCGAACGTTTTTCAGAAGCCAAACATCCAGTGCAGCTGTCGGCTATTATTTCCGGGGCACCTGCACCAATCAGAAGCTGTGCCTTGGTTTTTGAACATTTCGGAAGTCAAATGGACTTCTGGAATTGATTAAGTTTGGCGCTTTTGTTTTTGCTATTTATTTTGTGTTTTTGTTTTTGATGCTTTTTCGATTTATTTGTTTTTGTGACTGTGTGGAACCCAGTTCAGCTACTGATTGATTGATTGATTGTGTGACCATGGAAATGTATAAAAGCCCCCCACCCAAACAATGACTATCATCAGTGCAGGTAAGAAAAAAATAATAATTTTAATTTTTATCATCTACAATACTATCTTATTTATTTTATAGTACAATACATTGATTATTGCTTTCATTTTATGGCTCAATGGTCTCGTTAGATAGTAAAATTCATGTTAAATTGCTATTTTAGGGGTTGTTTTTAAAAGTCTGGAACAGATTAATTCGTTTTGCATTACTTTCTATGGGAAAACACGCCTTGGTTTTGGAACACTTTGGTTTTGGAACGGACTTCCAGAACTGATTAAGTTTGAGAACCAAGGTACCACTGTACTATCTAGTGAATTGGATGGTCTACCCAATCACCTGATTACATAGAAGTCTGACTTGCATGGTTTTTCCTGCTTTTTAGAAAATCTACATGGCAGAGGATGATGAACTTGCTCCTCTAACAGAAGGAGTATCCCAGTAAATGAGTGCACTAGTGTTCTGTCTTGCCCAAAATAAAATTACATTATTTTCCCCACTGCCATCATCTCCATGGAGATGTCCAAACTCTCAGTGTCACATTTAAAGCTGCACTTTGCTGAAGGAGTTGATACACATCTGTGCTTGTGTCAGCTAGGACTTGGATGGAGATGAACACCTTGTTTGCTTGTCAGACTAATCCATTACATAGCTACTTTGCAGCCACTTTCATTCTTGACTGACCTAATTACACTAAAAGACTCTGTTGCTGAATGGAAAAAAAATAGTACAAGTCATCTTACACCTTACAAATTTTTTGGGGGTAGAACTTGTCCTCCCATTAACTTAAACCTTTAAGGTAGCTACTGAATATTAAATGGAAATGCATGGAAGTGGCAATAAGCTACTGAGAAATATGATTGTAGAGTATGAGTCTGTTTCAAGTTAAACTCTGCTGTTCCGACTAATTTCCTATAGTTGCTTTACTCATCAAGTTGGTTGAAAGCAGCGTGACGTTAGAGGAGAATGATAGCATTGATTAAACTACTTCATAGAGATCAAGTGTACTTCTTGCATACCAAGATATTGGCATACATGTAGCAGATGCCTACAGCCCTGAAAACAGTTAAGTCTTTTAGTAAGACAAGACAGTGATCCCATTTATAAGGAGGTGAACTTCATGAATATTGCTGTGATTAAAATACATATTGATTTTACTTTGTGCTTAAATTAGCATTGTACTGTGTCTGGAAAGAAAGACTGGCATGGTTTGCACGTTGCATTAAACTGCAGTTAAAATAAACCATGGTTTTGTGTGACTGAGCAATATACTGGTGCATGTTGACGAAACTGAGAGTTCTTTGCTGGTCACCCACTTCTGTGATTGTCATGCCGCCATGAAACAAGCCATAGTCTGGCTTGTGTTTCAGTACTGCCTCATGGTTTGTCTCTCTTCCAAAATGCACCATAAGTGAAAGCTAAGCTTTGTTATGAAGCCATAGATTGTTTAATGTAATGTGTGAACCAAGCCACTGTCAAAGTTATTTACTCTACAGTCAAGGAATGACTATAAAGTTCTTGGAATTGCAGTCCGTCTACTATGTGTTTACAGCTTCAGAGTAAGCTTAAAACTGTTGCTGTTCAGACACCAGCAAACATTGCCTGCTAGCTTTAGCCACTATGAGGGAAATAATTCTGATTTGTATAACCTGAAAAATCTGAATGCCATCATCAAGTGGGCTGTGATCAGAAGAGGTACTTCATGGGTGCCAGTGGGGCTGTACATTTATTTTTTCTTTGGACACAAATCTGTGCTACTTCACAAACTACTTTTGAAAGTCCCATCTATTTCATGTTCCATGGGAGTACCTACTGAAGTAGTGCAAGCATAAAGCCTCAGGTACATGGAACTTGTGCAGCTAATGGCATTCAGCCCTGGTACTATTGCTACCTGTCATTGGCAGGTACAGGTAACTCACAACTTATGAGCATTTAACTTGTCCATGTTGAGCTTTACACACTTGGAATTAAAAATAAATAAATAAAAAGGGGGTGGGCATCCAGGAAAAAATGACTTTGGCAATTCCACTTGCTATACCTGATATTGGCTAGGAAGTGCAGTTGGGAGGAGTGCCAGTGGCAAAATGGGTCAGTGCATCTGACTGTTAACCAGAAGGTTGATGGTTCAAGCCCATCCAGGGATAGCTGTGGGCAGGATTCTTGCATCGCGGGGAGTTGGACAAGTTGACTCAGGGATCCTTCCAGTTTCTATGATTCTATGACTCTCTGAGTGACTGACATTTTGATGTGACATTCTGTCCCGGTATTTGCTCAGTATATTAGGACACTATAATTAGGCAATTGGGGCTCACCGCCAAATGCAATCTACTTGGCAAGTGTTTCCTGTTGAATGGTATCAAAATAATCACAAGAACTATAGAAAAATATAAAAACATAAACACCAAAAAATCCATTGAGAAGCAGTTTTGAAATGGCTTTGCCTTCTAACCCCAATGTTTCCAAATGGTTTATGTGTTTCAAACATAGCAAACTTCTTTAAAAATGAGGAGTTTCATAAGCAGTTTAAATATGTCATGAAAGGTCTGCTGCTAAAAGAAAAATAGTTATATGAAAAATTTGGCTAGACATGCCAAGTCCTACTGTGCACCTAAAATAGCTCTTTGGATCCTAGCCTACAAAAGAATTATTTAAAAAGTTATGTGAATTTACCTTTTGCATTCAGATTTTAAATCCTATTTAATTCAAATTTTCCTCTGCACTGTCAAACTAACAAGTTATTTTGCTTTTTTCTGTTTCTATTATTTTAATTTTTGCTTGGTTTTGTTTCAGATGTATATATGTACCTGTTTATGGAAAATTAAATAAAAAGAATTCGTTTTTTATATCCTATTTTATCTGCTTGTATTTTGTTTTGTAAAAAGCAACAGAATGATTGGCTTCCTCTTCCTTGGAAATATGAAATGTGCTGTTTTCCCCTGTTGTCAAATTAAGCTTTCCCTTCTAGCAAGAAGAAGCATTACTGTAAGTTCCGAAGGGTGTTTATCCATCTGGAATTCCTTCTACAGTCTCTTTATCAGATAAAGTGGTTCTCAGGGTTATACTGACAATCATTTCCCTCAAACGTCCCCGCCGTATCATATAATACAATCTGTGGATTCTCTGCCTTTTACCTTCCAGGAAACGCGTTGCACATTTTGAATGGATTAGAAAATGAAAATATTGCCATGAAATATCCTAAGTGGGGGTTGGGGGGAGGATGTGTGATGTGGCAGATGGTATACCACTTCTGAAGCTCTGCTGGCTTGCCCAAGGCGTGGTGCAAAGTGTAAGGGGTTGGACTTGCCCTGTGTGTATCTTCATTTTCCAATCTGGTTCCTGTTTCACAGATGCACGGCCCTCTCCAAAGAATGAAGGGAGCTTAGATTTAGCAGATCTGAAGCTGCCTCTGCTCCACCCCTACAATGCCCATTTGGGGACCTAGCACTGGTTGCGTGCAGAAGTGTCATTGTCAATGTGGATTAGACTACTGGGCTGGCTGCAAGTGTAGTAAGGCATATGCAGTGGACGTGCTCCTCTGCCAGCAGAGCTCTCCTCTACAAAGAGAGAGGTGACACTGTTCCTTTTTAATCCCTTCTAGCTAGTTGATCTGAGAGTTAGGACACTCTAGAGTTGCAAGCTTCTGCACAGACCCTTCATGCTACCTCATGCTGCCTTGCTCCTTCCCCTCTTAGTATCTGGCAGTGTTGGGAAGCCAGGTGAGAAAGGCTGCCCTGCTTGTCTGCCACTTCTGAGTTAACATCAATAAATATATATAATAACCCCATTTTTAACAATGTAGCTCAGTGTTAGAGCACCCACTTTGCATGTAGAAGGTCCCATATTCAACTCCCTATGTCTCCAGGTACTATTGGAAGAGACTCTAGTCTGAAATCCTGAGAATTGCTTATGTACGGTGTAGACAGTATAGTACTGAGCTAGATGGACCATTGGCCTGATTTGGTATATAGGGCAGCTTTCTGTGTTTCCATGTCCCTGGACTCTAAAAGGTTCCATACCCCTGACTTAAGTTACAATAATTCTAGATCATGTCTAAGTCGGATATGGCCTTTATTTTTGCCCCAGCCCTCATCCTGTCTTCTTTCCTGACAGTCAAAGTGTGTGTTGCTTGACCTTTGTGTCACCCCTGGCTAATATCCTGAAGGTCATGCCAAACTGTCTGTTTTGCATACAAAACCTATAAATATGAAACCTAGCCTACCTTGGATAAATTGCCTTCAGCTGGAATCCGTATTACATGCTTCTTCATTTCCAAGGAGGATATTGATTTCTGTTTCCACAATTGCTTCTTCCACAGCCCATAAGAGATGAACTACATGCCTATTATACCAGCTGTGGCAAGACTTGGCAGTTACATAAGAGATTTTCTTTATTTAATTGTCTGCCATATTTATGTGTTCTGTGTTCTGATTGATAAACCTATTTTTTATATACTGTATATAGTTTAAGTGATATACAGTAATGTATTCTGATATGGACATACATTTTGAACCAATGTATATCATTCTGTTTTTCTTCTGATCCAAACTACTGTCCGGGCATATGTTACCCTTCTAGGAAGTTGGGTGGACAGAAATTGAGAGCTGGCAGGGTGGTGTGTCACAGTACCCTAGTCGGATTCCTCTACTTGCTACACTTAGTATCTCACTGCAGGTTTAACTCAGTCTGTGTTGGCAGCTAGTGATTCACTGGGCTGTCTTAATGTTCATTTAGTCCCAGCAGTAAAGTTGGGAGAATTAAACATCCATTTGACCCTGCATACTTCATGATCTTGTGGGGCACAAGGTTAAAGGCTCTCTTAGAAAGACACCAGGGATGCTAGAGTGCCAGTGCCTGGCTGTATACGCAACACTGCCACTTCTCACACTTGAAAGCACTTGAAAGCATTTTCATTCTTTTTCTGTGTGGAGGAGGCAATATAGAGCTAAATATATCACTTGCCAATTTTATTCCTCCTTAAGGTGTTATATTAGTCAGTCTGGCTCCTAAATTTCATTTCATTTTATTTAGTTTGGGTATTTATATCCTGCCGTTAAACAAATTCTCATGACAGCTATATAAATATTGTCAGGATTAGATTGTAACAGCCCCCTGAAATACAAGCAATACAGTAATCGTACTTATCTGGAAAAGATTTGGGAAAAGGTGGTGTAGGAAAGACGAAATGAAGATAGCTAATTAATACACTTTTTTTCTTTTCTTTTTTGGCTTTGTGCACTGAATTTTAAAATGAGAAGGAAAGGTTTTGATAAACTATTCAGGAGGGAAGCTCCACTCATTTGATTTAGACCATCTTTTTCAGTGGCGTTTTTGGATAAAAATTATCTAAAAGTGCCACTGAAGTCTCTGAGTGCTATTCTAACATTGTAGTTTGAAAATATCAAGTGTGTCTACCTTTTGTGAATGGTGTAAAAAAGGACTGAATTTTTTTTTCCCTTAGTGCCAGCATGTTTTCTGGTGGTATATATTGAACTGATAATTCATCTTTGGAGATTTGTGCAGCTGGGGTGGGGCAGAGAGGGTAAACTTGTGGTTTATTAATCTGTATTGGGGAAAGAAAAAAACCCAAAGGTTCCTTACACAATCCCACCCCCCTTTATTCCTCTCTGAAGAAATTCATGAATAGTCTACCTGCTCTCTCTTACATTATTTATTGTTGGTTACAATTATTTTTCAGTGGTGCAACTTGCAATAGCTGCAGTATGGAGTTTGTTCAGGATTTCAGCTAGCCAGCAACACATTCTAGTATATTTTATTCCATTCCTCTCCCCTTAATAGTCAATCAGGTTTTCATGTGTATTGATCATGCTTAATCTTTTGGATGGGAGAAAAGCAATGACAGACTTCGACAGCATCTTAAAAAGCAGAGACATCACCTTGCCAACAAAGGTCCGTATAGTTAAAGTTATGGTTTTCCCAGTAGTGATGTATGGAAGTGAGAGCTGGACCATAAAGAAGGCTGATCGCCGAAGAATTGATGCTTTTGAATTATGGTGCTAGAGGAGACTCTTGAGAGTCCCATGGACTGCAAGAAGATCAAACCTATCCATTCTGAAGGAAATCAACCTTTGGCCACCTCATGAGAAGAGAAGACTCCCTGGAAAAGACCCTTATGTTGGGAAAGATAAGGGCACAAGGAGTAGGGGACGACAGAGGACGAGATGGTTGGACAGTGTTCTCGAAGCTACCAGCATGAGTTTGACCAAACTGTGGGAGGCAGTGGAAGACAGGAGTGCCTGCCGTGCTCTGGTCCATGGGGTCACGAAGAGTCGGACATGACTAAACAACAACAATCTTTTGGAGCCCTCCACCTTTAGGTATTATTAGCATTGTTATTATAATAATCAGCATTATTTCTATGGTTATCATCATTATACATTTCTGCAAGCAAGCCTTAGGGTGACACTGATCCTGCTGATACCCACATCTTTGTTGGTGCTATTTTGGCTATATAAAGAGAAGGTAGTAAATAAGATAACATCTAATAAATACCTCTTTAACTTCAACACACACAAACAATGCACACAAACACACACTCACCAGTTTTTTATGATCATCCTCATCAGTTCAGTTAGTGTCAAAATTAGGAAATGGCTGCATGAGTTTTATTAGTTCCAACAAGTAGAAATCCATTTACAGGAACTTTTGCTATTTTAAATGCTTTCCTAGATTACTATTTTTTAATCAGTTTATCTAATGTTAAAGAACACACCCCCTCCCCCTACAAAGTCAGTCTCTTTAAATTGTACAACCATTAATTCAGGAGCATTCCAATCTCTCTCCATTCTTCACATTGAAAGCATAAATTCAGCAAATTTTAGTTGCAGACATAGTTTCCTCCAAGTCTCTGACGTGCTATTCTGTAGATGCTAATATTCAAGTTCATTGGGGCTTAGTTGTTTATCAGAGCTTCTCTGAAGTGCAACATTGCTGATTCCTAAGGGACAAGTGTTAAATAGTGACTTGCCTCCTTGGTCATCGTAAGTACCAATTGCCTCCAGGTGAGCGACTGAGAAGGTTTTTGTAAATGAGAGGACAGTGCTTTTGCTTTCTCTTCCATCCTCTTAAATTTCCACAAATTACTTATGCTGGTATGCATTTGTAGGTGGCCTACAAAATTTCTGTGGAATTATTTACAATAGTGCCTTAAGGTTAATTTTCCACTTTCTTTTAAAAAATGTGTGGTAACAATTGGGTGCTCCCTTTTTGTGAAGCTGATTGTTGTGTTAATAATAGTGGGAGATAATGAAATGAGATGTTTTCCTTAATGGACCATCTACTTGCAGAGCAAAATCAGTATTCTGCCAGTGGTGGGGGTGTAGATCTGTGCTATAATTGTTAAATGAGAATGTAGGTGTGTTCCGCCCCCCCCCCCCCGCTTAAAGAGGAGAAACCTTTGTTGCATTCCTTTAATGGGAGCAGGGTGGGAAGTGCAAGGTGCTTAAGTGCAAGTTGAATGTCTGAATCAATACATTTTACACTTGTACATTTTCCTTGATTTTTTTTTTCTTCAATCAACTACAGCTGAATTACTGAATACTTTAGAGAGCTCACTTCAGTAGCAAATAGATTTAAAATGAGGTCAGTACTCATCGGGTGTAAGTCACTCTTGTGTAACCGAAGCAGATCTGTTGCTGGTTAAAGGGCTGTAATACTTGGTTAAGAAAAAGGTTGAGTTTCTTTCTTGTTGCTGTTATATTCATTTGAAGCCACCCATGCTAAATACTATAAGCAAGGCAGTACAATAGTGAAAACCTAAGTTAGCACTGAGGTGATTTGTACATAGAAATCACAACTGTTTTAGAAGCAAGCGTAAGAATTTAGATAGGAAACAAGTAGGCATCCTCCATCTGGCTTGCAGTAATTATATAAATTAAAGCTGTGTTTCTATGGCCTGCTTTCAGATAATTTTTACTGACATAATACATACTTGATCCTCCCAGGGAACATAATCTGGCCTCATTCTGCTGAGTGATGACATCACCATATACTATGCAACATAAGCTATTTGTTAAAGCAGAACCACAGCAATCTGTTTGGTTCCCAAGCTACAAGTGCAGTCTATTATATAATAGTCTGCCACTTGAGCTGAAGAGACGGGGTCTCTAGAGTTCATTTTGTGGATTGGCTGCTTTTGATGGATGGTAGCAAAGCAATTTGTTAATTTTGCTTCTGGTTTGTTTGCATCATGTTTTACTTGCTTGGGTCCTCCTTTTAGTATTTTTTGTTGGTTCTCGCACCCCCCCCCCCCCCGTCTAAACTGGCTTCCCACTATCTCTGCACAAGGACCAGATGTTAGCTGAATGAAGGTAATGCTCTGTACAGTAAGAGCTGTTCAACGGTGGAGCAGTCTCCCTTGGGAGGTTGTGGATTTTCCTTCCTTGGAGGTTTTTGAGCAGAGGTTGAATGGCAATCTGTCATGGATGCTTTAGCTGAGTTTCCTGACTTGCAGGGAGTTGGACTAGATGACCCTTGGGGTTCCTTCTAACTCAATGATTCTGTGAAAGGGAGGTGGTCTTGTTGATTATATTTTCAAATAATTTTCTCTGTTATGCAACTAGACTGGCCTCTGTACAGATGCAACATGTTTATGTACCTGGTTTTTTGTTTTTAAATTGCAAATGCTTTGTAGTAGCCTTTGAACACATGCCAGCCGTAAACTCACTACCTCAAAAGCCTTTCAAGGCCCTCATTGCAGTTTTCGCAACTGGGAAGACTTCAGAAATGTTCCATCTCTCCAAAAAGCTACTAAATATAAAACAAAAGTAGGATAATCATATTCAACATTAGGAAAAAAAACCACAGAGTTTAATTAAAGAAAAGCCATTCCACACCTTAATTCCAAGAGTGTCTTTGCAATTTTAGTATTTTTTTCCTACTTCACTTTAAAGTTCTCATTGTTAATATGTTGATATAGTTGCATGACTTTTAGCACTTTTTTGTAGTTGCACTTGTAAAAGTGCCACTTCCACAGACTGACCAAGTTGAGTGGGCACATATCGGTTAAAGTGATCCTCCAAGCAAACAGGTCCTAAGCTGTAAAGGCCTTTGGGGGGGAAATCCAAAATCTATCATAGAGAAGTTAATAACTGTGATGAGACAGCCAAATCTAATCTACATCTGGCCTGACTGATTTTCCTTTTGTCTGATGATATGTTCCTGATATCCAAAGTGGAATTCAGCTTATGCATTTACTTACTGTCAGAGCTGCCTCCAGGTCCCAGCTCACAGAGGACCAACGCTAGGCTGTAGTTATGTACAAAAGTCTTTATTGAGATTCAGTTTCCATTTTAAAGCCGCAGCGTGCAGCTCTACGTCCCGACCTTAGACCGGCGAAGTCCCGTCTGAGTCTCCTCCCCTTCCACACCAGTTTAAGACCCTCGCCTTGCTCCACCTCTTCCTAAGTTCCTTTCTCCTCTGGGCCCTCCTGCCCGCTAGGGTCTCATCTTTCCTGGACTCCTCTGACGCTGACCCTGACGATTCTTGCCCCTCCTTCCGGCGGGCTTTAGGACCTGGTTCCCTATCCGGGCTACCTTCTGTGCCGCTCGCCTGTACCTTTGAACTTGGCGCGCGCGCCCAGCCTGCAACTTTCCTCTTGACCGTTAACTCGCTCTCCGATGGAGGCGTGGTCAACCCTGACTCATCTTCTCTCGCTGGTGGTGCATATGTGGGCTCTGACACCTGGAACTCCTCCCCCCCACTGCGCTCTGGTGGGGAAGCTGGTCCTGATTTCCAACTGCTGCTCTGGGAGTCCCCGCTGGCCCCTTGCTTCTGGGGTGTCCCCCTTGGCTCGCCCCTTGCCCTGCCCATCGGCGCCCCCTTCTGTGAATCTTCCGATTCGCTGGAGAGGCTCATGGAATCTCTCGGGCTGCTGTCATATTCTCCTACGCTGCCCTCGGATTGCTCCCCCTCGCTCTCCATCTCTTCTCCTCCCTACGCTCCCGCTGAGTCCCTGACACTTACGTTGTAGAAATCAGCAGCAGGCTAGCACATTCCACTACGACCAATACAGAAACAAATACTAGTATTTCTAAACAGCTGGAAACTCTTGTATTCACCATCTCTTGCACTAGATTATAGTGTTATGAAGCTTCAATTAGTATAATTAGGTTGACAGCTGCACATACACAATGAGTGAAAATCCAATTGTTGACTCTTCTGGTTTGGACTCCCAGGACCTTATTGAATTACATCAGAAGGGATGTATTTGTTAGTGATGTGACGCATTTAAAGTACTGTAGAGAAATGCTAAGGAAATAAACCATTGTTCTAGGGGCTTACGCTCCTAACTTAATGCTAAACTCCAATTTGTGAACCTGTTCTAAACTTGTAATAAGAGCACCTTAAAAAAAAAGTAGTAAAAGCTTTGCCTGCTGACTGACTTGTAGAACTACTGTATTAGTGTTGTCTTCAATATAGAATGGCCAGAAGAAGATTTCTTAAGCTAAATATCAAAGAGGAAAAACTTGTATAAAGATACATTTTAAGAAAGGCATGTCATGGCTTTTGTTAGGAAGTTGTCTGACTCCTTTTAACAGTTTTTTTTTTTTTTTTGCATTTTTATAGATAAAGATGTAAAGTATTTTTGGTGGGGGGAATTGCCAGAAAAGGTCATGCTATGCAGACAGATTAAGATAAATGTTCACAGCCAAAGGTTTGAGTATGAACCCGTCAGACCTTTTATAGACTGTAGAGCTATAGCTTGGTTTCATTCAAAACTGTTTGCAGTGTTTTATAATTTATGTTTATTGTGTAGATCTGCGCAAGGCATCGCATTCATTTTGCCAGTCTTCCTTCTATCTTCAACTGTCAATCTTCTCATTTTTTTACTTTTCTGTCTCTGAAACTTACAGTAGCTGAGGGCAACATAAAGTGATAGATGTATGTTAAAAGTTAAAAAGGATAGTCCTTATATTTACTGTGTTCTGTTACATGTTTTTCCATATAAAGGGTTTTCTCCAGCAGCTTAGAATGAATACTCCTGTTTTAGATGCCTAGGTACAGGAGTAGTCACTGTGATAGGGCAGTGCTTTAGAACCATGTTCCCTACAACAGCAGCACTGCCATGTACCCGGATAATGTAGAGTTGGGGTGGCAGCAAAGTCAGGGCTGCAAAATGGCACCGATGGAGCAACAATGCAATATTCAGAGGATGGTTCCTGAATATGTATTAATGTTAAACATAGTACCACGGTCTCAGAGCTCTTTCTCCGAGGTCAGCAGGATCTGTGGGCATGACTGATTATAGAGCAAAGCTGAACCAGGAAGCCTCCAGACAAATTTGCATGCTTTAAATGACACCCAGTTTTTACATTGGATGGGCCTCTGAACGAGTGGGAATGGTATGGTGGGGTGGGGGGGGGAGAGAATAAACTCCTGTGGCCTGTCCTTCTGTGCTAAAATCTGTTTTCCAAGTGAATAAAATATTATGATACGAACAATCCTAATAAATAGCAGGAAGAATGAATACATAGAATTGGGAGCAAGCCACATTAAAATGAAGTCAAAGGCTATTGGAAAAAGAACTCTACAAAATGATGTCAGAGGGGAGGTTAAGAAGATATCTTTGACAAAAGAGTTCAGTCTCCCATGGCAGCCACAAAAAGCCCTGCTCTTGTAGTGACTAACATAGACCCTATCTGAGTAGGACTATGAATCAGAATGGCCCCAGAAGATTATCTACTCTCCATGATGGTGCTGCATTGCTAAATGTTTTCCCCTCCTCTAAATAATATGGCACATGAAGCATTTGCTAGCACATTGGTTCTGTTCTCTTAGAAACTGTGTACATGGCAGAATTTGTTCCCTGTGTTGTTTCATCATTAATATAAACACTTTCATTAAGTTTTGGCTCTTAGATCTTTCCCCTCCCCACTCTTTTAAAAACTCATTTGAGACACTAATCTTGTCCTATTGGAGCTGTCCTTGATGCTTAAACTCTCTTTTATGTACTCATTAAGCTCACTGAATTCAACTTCTGCAGAGTTATTAGCTGTCTTACTTTGTGTGTATGAAATTGCATCCTTTGTTAATTCAAACCTATAGACAGCAGCAGATCCCTGGGAAATTCTGTGTTCCACAGACTGAGGTGGCACAATTGGTATTGCTCTCTGCTAAAACTCTTTTCCTTGAGTGTAAATCAGTGCTGTTGAGCCATTTGGTATGGTAGGCACACATCAATAGCTGTATAATTTATCTCAAGATGTGAGCTCGATTAAGTGCAGAGTGTCTTTGTAAACACCTGCAGGGTTACTGAATAATAATAAAAAAGAATCTCTTGGAAAACCTTGAATCATCCTTGAAAACTTTGACACATTTTGTTGCATAAACATGTTTCCCTGAAATAAGAAATTCTTTGCTGGGGATACTTGTTTTTAAAAATGGTTTTTTTGTTTGTTTGAAGAACTAGAACTGCTTCCTGCCATGATATCCTCCTACACCTTTCCTGCAATTGAGTTTGCTGACACAGAACATAGCAAATGAGTTTATACTATGGATGGGGAATCTGTGGCCCTCCAGATGTTGGACTATAACTTATACTGGCCTTAGCCAGCAGGGCCAATGGTTAAGGACAGAAGGAATTGTAGTCCAACATCTGGAGGGTCGAACATTCCCCATTCTTTGTTTATGCAAAGCTTGCCAATTATTATGTCAAATTCAGTAAACAAATACTTACACAATTTTGTAACTATTCTGCTATCTCCTATGCTGGTGGTATTGGTGGACTGGTCCCACTAATGCTGGTGATAAATAATGGTAATATTGTAAACTGAGATTTTCCATTCTTCCCTGTCCTCTGCTTATTCCCCATTGACAGTCTTTTTATGGATTTGGTTCACCTTGCAAGCATCTGCCTTGCCCAAATTTTATTTATTTGTGCCGCATTCAACAGCAACCTCTTTAAGAATTGTTGTTCCCTCAGTCTAGCTTGTACTCCTGTTGGCTACATTTATGGGATTGGGTAGATTAAAAAAAATGGCGAGAAGAATATACAGGGCGAGTCCTTTAAAAGAGGCCGTGTGGATACAGAGTACACATGTTTCACGGGGCCTCTTTTAAAAGACTCACCCTGTATTATTTTTGTGTGTGTAAGTGTAATTGAATTGGCTGAATTCTGCTGCTATCTGAACCTGCCTAATTGTCCCTCCATGATATCCATGAGAGGATAGAAAGGGAAACTGAGTTGAGGATGTGCTATGCATTACATTTATAGTCTACTTTTCTTTCATCATAGAACTTGAGGCAATGTGCATAGGATTCCCAAGCAGGCTCCCTTCTAGGCACTCACAAGACACAGGCCTATTTAACTTCAGCAGAGTTGAAACACCATATGCTTGTAGAGCATGTTCTATAATCAAGGGTTCTTCCCCAAGCTTCTGTTGCTCCATGGTCATAGTTCTGCCTGTTGCTCATATGAGAAAGTCCATGGCCTTTTCAATATTGGTGCTTTTATTTCTGTAGTCACACTGTGTGGGTAGCAGAAATTGCAGAAATATGGATGAGGTGCTGGTGTTGACCTACAAAACCCTAAATGATTTTGGAACTTGCACCTCTCCCTGTGACAGCCTGTCCTGTGCTTCTAGATCTATAGGTGAGCCCCTCGTCCTCTTACATCACTCAGCAGAGAACATTCTTCAGTGACATGGGATGCAGAGCATTCTCAGTAGTGGTATCCCACTTTGGGAATTCCTTTCTCCTAGAGAGGCATGAGCAAGGCCAGTGCATTTGTCATTTGGTTTGGAAGCTGCAGCTGGTGCAAAATATGGTGGCTCAACTGCTTACTGGGGCAAGACATTGTTTTACACTGCTGTTTGAAGAATTGCACTTGCTGCCAGTTATGTGCTGAGTTAAGTTCAGCATGCTGGTTTTAGTGTAAAGAACCCTATGCTGGGACCACCAGGAAACCTGAAAGATCATCTCACCACTTATTTACCCAATTCATCAGTGCACTCTACGGATGAGGGCCTCCTGCAGATACCATCTTACCATTAGGTCTGTTCCACACTATGTAGCAATCAAGCATTTAGTGTTGTAGCACCTACTCTTGTGGAATTATTTCCCCATGAATATAAGGTCCTGTGTCTTTTCAGCACCTACTGAAGACCTTCCTATTCCAACAAGGTGATATATTTCCTAGCCTGCATCTATATTGGAGTTGTTTTTAAGTTTTGTTTAGTTTTGTCATTTGGTTGCTTGCCACCCAGGTCTCTTTTGAGAGGAACAAGGGATATAAATTTAATAAATAAATAACTTTTCCAGCACTGGGTGAAAACTCATCTGTTTGCTTTTTGGAGTTGCTATAGATTTTGTCATTACTGTAAGTTACTGCCCAGGCTGTGACTCCTTGTGTGTTTAGAGTGCTATATTTTTTTTATCTGCTTCCATAAGTTGTGCTGAATTGGTTCTACTGCTGTGTTATTGTGCTGTTTTATTATATTGTAATCTGCCCTGGGACCATATGATGAAGGGTTGGGTAGACATTCTCTTACAAATAAAATAAATAAATATGTTCTCAGCTCCCACAAAGCTATGTGTTTTGGTGAAAGAATGTGTCAAGGAAAGAAAACTGGTTGGCTTTGCAGCTTTCAGCAAAGAACCTGTGGTATGCAGAGAGTAATACATTTCTCCCCTTTAGATTTTTCATCTAATCTTTTACGCCTTACCTTCACTATGACCTGTATTTGTCAGATCCCCTGAGGCTAGCATTGTTAGTGAGTGTGGCGACTGCTGTGCCATGTTAATGAGTCAGTAAAATGGGACAGTTGTCTGGCTGTTGCAACTCCTGCAGAATATTTATCAGCTTTGTCATATATTTTTAAGGGCACGTGTCCTGGTGTAGCATTGGTTACTTGATAAAAAGAGAGAAGCAAGTGCACAAATGGCAGAAGGGAAGTTGATTAATTAGAGTATGAGACCTCATCAGAATGTGTTAAACCTTAGCAAATTTGCCTGCATAATGCTTAATGTTTTTGACAAACACAAATGAATGTGGATTTTATTACATAGGGCATTTTTAGTCTTCACGCGCTAGCTACCAAAACAGCAGATCCATTCTTGGGTACTATATATGCATCCAAACACTTAAGAACATAAGAAGAGCCTGCTGGATCAGGCAATGGACCATCTACTTCAGTATTGTGTTCTCACAGTGGCCAACCAGATGCCTATGGAAAACCCACAAACAGGACCCTAAGCACACGAGCGCTATCCCCTCCTATGGTTTCAAGCAACTGATATTCAGAGGCATACTGCCTGCAGTGGGTGGGCGTTTATTTGTTGGGCATCTATATTCTTCAAGAAAAGGAACTAAACTACTGCCACATAACTGTAAGAATCCTGACAGTGGTCCAAATACTAGGATCACTTTTTAAGAACTATGTGAAAGCACTGCTCATTTGAACAAAAAGTGAAGGTTTTGCTTGCCAACAGCTGTGTTGTTTTAAGCAGCAAAAATACACCAGTAATAGATTTCCTCAAGGCACTTGGAAATGTTATTGTGTGGGTTCTTCATTATTGTACTTAGTCCATAGTCTGCAGATCAAGTGTCCTGATCAAGGGAAGTAATAGACCTGTTCTCTTCTGCATTGGTCAGACCACACTTGGAATACTGTGTTCATTTCTGGGCTCTGCAGTTTAAGAAGGATATTGACAAGCTTGAACGTATGCAGAGAAGTGAGGCCAAAATGATAATGTGTCTTGAAACTAAGTCTTATGAGGAACAGTAGAGGAAGTTGGGTATGTTTAGCATGGAAAAGAGGAGACTGAGAGGAGACATGATAGCCATCTTGAAGTATCTAAAGGGCTGTCACATGAAGGATGGAGCAACCTTGTTTTCTCCTGCTCTGGAGGGTAGAACCTGAGCCAATGGCTTCAAGTTACAAGAAAGAAGATTTTGACTAAATATTAGGAAGAACCTTATGATAGTAAAAGCTGTTTGATAGTGGAAAGGCTCCATTGGAAGGTGGTGGGCTCTCTGCCTTGGAGGTTTTTAAGCAGAGGTTGGATGGTCACCTGTCATGTATGATCTAGTTGAGATTCCTGCATCTCAGGGGGTTGGACTACATGACCCACAGGGTCCCTTCTAACACTACAACTCTTTGTTATTCAAGTATATGCTTTCCTTCTTTCAAACTAAACCCTTCTTCTGTTAAAGTAATCAGCATTCTGTTTAGATAAGCAGGAGCTGTGAAAATAACATTCCACTTAGAAAGAGGCATGTGTTGTGAGGATTTGTTCATAGGTTGTATGTGTCAAGGGAGTTCTGGGAGAAAATGGACAAAGGTGAACAAGCATCAATGAAGGGAAATTAATGCCTTAATTACAGTGTTCCAATGCAAGATGAATACTTCTCATCTAAGAGCATGAACCACTGGAGTATATATGCTATGCATTTATATAATTAGTAGTTTATATTTCAATAGCAAAGCAAAGAAAATACTTGAAATGCCACTGATGGGTATAAAACTGGAAGAACCCCCTCCCCAAAGCAAAATAAAATAAGTGCAGTATTGATCAGTTCCACTTACAGTGGGTGGCAGTGTTGCTAAAAAAATATTAGTTAGGATTCAAGCAGAGCCACTGCCACTGATTAGTTTTCCATTTTATGTCAATAATGATACATATTATAATTTAGACTAAATCCATCTGTCTTGAGATTATGTGGTTCATGTATAGTTCATGTATAGAGAATGAATAGTTTTGGAATTATCATTACAAAAAAAGTGATGGGGGGGATATTAAACACTGAAAGCAATCTTCCAAGTGTTGATCTTTAAAGGTAAAGTAAAGGTACCCCTGCCCGTACGGGCCAGTCTTGACAGACTCTGGGGTTGTGTGCCCATCTCACTCAAGAGGCCGAGGGCCAGCGCTGTCCGGAGACACTTCCAGGTCACGTGGCCAGCGTGACATCGCTGCTCTGGCAAGCCAGAGCCACACACGGAAACGCCGTTTACCTTCCCGCTGGTAAGCGGTCCCTATTTATCTACTTGCACCCGGGGGTGCTTTCGAACTGCTAGGTTGGCAGGCGCTGGGACCGAGCAGCGGGAGCGCACCCCGCCGCGGGGATTCAAACCGCCGACCTTTCGATCGGCAAGCCCTAGGTGCTGAGGCTTTTACCCACAGCGCCACCCGCGTCCCCCTGTTGATCTTTACAGCAGACCTATAAAAATGCCCAATACAAAGTAAATTATGGTTCAAGGTGTTTTAGCAAGTGCTGAGGTTTCATTATGGCTTTAATTTAAGCCTTCTATCTTACAAATCAAAATTATCTTCACTGAAAATGTTCAGGGTTGAAACCTTTGTGAAGTCACTTATGACCAATTCCCCGCCAAGGAAATTCACCCCAACCCTTAATTCAGTTACTGAATATGAAAAAGTCACTGGCAGCGATTTCAGGAGTGTATTCCAGTTGATTCAAACTAAGGAATCATTTTATTCGTTGTAGTTTTGGTTTGCTTTATTTAGATCTATGAGTATGGACCAGGGCCAGATTTAGGTTTGATGAGGCCCTAAGCTACTGAAGGTAACGGGGCCCTTTATATAGCAGGCAGGGCCCATTACTAACACCATAGGAGCCTACACAACACAAAACACACTATCTGCATGTAGGTTTTATTTTATTTGTTTTTTATCTTATATTTTGGAAATGTACATCCAGTGGTTTTTTTTCCTTTACATTTTTTTGTGGGGCCCCAAGAGAGCCAGGCCCTAAGCTATAGCTTGTTTAGCTTATACATAAATCCGGCACTGGTATGGACTCTCAAGCTTCTTCCATTGAAAAATCTGATGCCTCTGAACATCCTTGCCTTGAAGATTTTAACCAAGTATGAATTGAAAAAATCTGTTCACAAAGTTGCATTTTAAGGGTGCAATCTTAAACGTTGTTACTAAGTCCCACTAAAACAGTTTCCACTAAGTTTCAACTAGACATGTTGAGGATCAAGTTGTGAAATTTTAAGTTGCAACACTATTTCATAGAATCATAGAATTGTAGAGTTGGAAGGGACCCGGGGAGCTTCTAGGCCAACTCTTTACAATGCAGGAATCTCAACTGTTTCAGGAGAATGTAAAGTCAAGGAAAATTATCAGTTGAGAAGTGCACTGAAAATGCAGCTCCTGAGAACTAGAACTTGCTTATTATGTTAATGTATGTTAGGCTAAGAGGTGATGGTATTGCTCCAGTAAATGAAATATGATCTACTTTAACAAGAAACTGCTGACAGAATTGCTCTACAAAATTGTAAATCAAAGTATATGAGTATGCTTTACATACAAGCTGTGAATTGGTTTTTCCTATGTGAGCAAAAATTCACTGTGTTCTAATATTTAGATACTGACTTGTGGGAAGTCTCTTGGTTTTCATGTCCATCTGTGTTAAAATGAGAGGTCTGCAAGTGCATTGTATGCAAGCTTCTTTATTTGAGGAAGTAATGGTGTACAGATTTTTTTGTGGTGATTACTGAGTTGGCTACTGTGTGCAGATAAGAACACGCTGCTGTACTGTGCAATCACTGGCTTTCCATCTGTAAGCTTTAGAGTTGTTGCTATAAAAGGCTAACCTCCTGCAGATATAGAGATTTTAGGTACATGACTGCAACAGGTTCCTGACCCTGGGTCCTCTGGGCTGTCAGTCAAAGATTCATTCCATAAATTGCTACCCAGTTCTAGACCAAGAAGAAGAAGATGCACAGGAATTCACAGGTCAGGTGAGAGTCATTGACCTTGATAAAAGCTTCCAGATCCAGTTGTCTCATTGATCTGATTAACTAGGGCAGAAGTGGGTAGACTTTCAGGTTTGTTTTAAATAGAAACTTGAGATCCACCAGTGAGAGTCAGGTTGAGGATAGTGGGTGGGTCTGAGCACATCTGAACCCAGGAATTTGTTTCTATTAACAAAAGTGAGTTATTGATTTGTTGGCACACAAATCTGTTTCTGGTTGTACACTAAGCTTTCTTTCTTCCAGCAGCTGAATTTAGAGAGATAATACTTTGTTGTATTAGAAAAAAAGATATAAAAGTCGATCTTGATCTGCCTTTTGCCTGACCCTAAAATAGAGGGCTTTGCTCCTGTTATTCCATTGCCTTATGATTTGCCCTTAAGTTTATGGAACTCTGTTCAATCAACACTTGCTGCCAAACAATCATTTGCATTAAATAATTAAGTAACTTTCCTAAATGGGTGGAGTCCCTTTCTAGTGTGGTGAAATGCCATTGGAAAAATTAACAAATTGCATGGAGAGTGGCCCTGTTACCTAATTGCTTAGTCATTCGGCTGTACAGATTAAGGCTCGTTTTCAAGTTCATGTCTAAGCATTGCTGCTACTTTTACACCAATCTTATTCAGTTTAATGTTGGTTCTGGATTCTTAGTCAACATGGGTGGTGAATGTACAGCTTTTCATGGCAACCTGCTTGCATCTTTGCCTGTATTATTCTGCGAAGCACTATGTGTGGAAAGTGGAACTTGAGCCCCTAAAAATGACCACCTGGTTGTGTGCATGAGAATTATCCAAACCATACTGGAGTGGAGGTTAACATATTTAGGTTAGGTGACTGCCACAATTCAGCAGCAGTCCATTTGTAGAATGCTGTCCCAAGAGTAGCTCACCTAATGCAGACATTGCCATCTTTTGGATGCCAGGGAAATAAGTTTTTATTTTCCCAGGCAAAAATGGCCACTGGTATTGTGTTGGTTTTTGTGATATTCCTTTGGAAGCAGGGAAGAAATAATCTGTGTTGTAATTGATCTTCATGAGTGATCTTTTTAGTGTATTAGTTTTTTAAACAGATATATTCACTACAATTTTTTTTTTTGCGGCCATGAGTTGCATCAGGACTTCAGTGTTTGTATAAAGCATTACATAAATAAATAATAATAATAATAATAGCAAGTACCCTGTGTCTAGACTTTGCAACTATCAAGAGGCAATGTATTGTTGCACATGAAATTGTTTGATGTCTTCTTATGGAAATTTTTGATTCTTTAAAAAAACACTATGACTTTGCTTGCAAACTGCAGGGCAAAAGGCATGAGCAACTAGAGAGCTGAGCTACAGGTCTCCCTGCATTTTATTAAAGGGTGTGCAGGAAATGTTGCCTCTTTGAGAGGACTCCTTAATATCTATTCCTGTATCTAGAGTTTCAGTCTTAACAAGGTAATTAATAGCTTGGCTTGAGTGTTGCCTCCCCTCCTCCCCTTTGACACAAATTGTAGGGATTGGAAGTTGCAGCCCCAGCTATACTTCTTGACTTACATATTATTGAACTAGTTCACCATTTCTCTTGTCAGTGCAGAGAGCAGGGTCAGGGACAGGACTTTTAAGCAATGGAATGGCAGCTAAATTATCTAGCTACATTGGAATTATTAACTAAATGGCTACTCCTGGACAACAGGTAATCATTTTTCAGCAGGCCATTACCTCTGGATCAATTCAGATGCCATCTGAAACCATAGATTGTGAAGCTTAAATCCAAACCTTTATTACCAGTAACTTTCTATTGCAATACCTTCCTGAAGTTATCGGTAGTTAATGCAGACTGACTTGGGCATGTGAAACTAACAGTATTGTCGGCGTAACAGCATGAATGAGAAATTATTCTTGCCAGAGATGCCAGTAAATATTTTACTCTCTTTAAGTTATCTCGTTTATGTAAAAATTGAAATGAGATCTTACATGAAGCATTGTTTACAGAAATGAATGAGTAGAGCTCTTGGAAGAAGGACAGCAGGAAAAGACTATGGCTACAGGACTTCCAATCTATGCTGATGATGAGGTACTGGATTCACAGGGTGGGGTTGGATAGTGCTAGTCACTAAGGATGTTAAAGAGTCCAACTCCACTTCTTCAGGTTCTGCTCTAGCAACAACTAAGCTTGCCTACTCTCTCTCAGCCTCTCCCTTTCTCTGTCTCATATTTGCAGTGCACTCATGCTGGTTTCGAAATGGCACCAATGTCCACAGCACTTTTCTGTCCAGTTAGGAATGCTGAAGCCAGCTGCACGTTGTTCTACACTTCAGTGTTTTCTTAAGTGCAGTGCATAAATGATATTTGCAAAAGCTACACTTAAGTTTCCTTTAGAAACAAAGCATTTGTATTTGATGAGTTCAGTAATGGTTACTGAATAAATCATGGCTACAGAACCTGGTTAGTGAGACACAGCTTAACCATGAACCCAAGTTTGGAATACATGCTAAGCCAAACCCTGGCGTAGTTCAGCAAAGCCAGGGAGTATATATTAAAAAAAGACCAGGAAGGAGCAGTAAAAGTGGTTGTGAGCTTTGCTGCTCCCCAGGAGCCTCCATTTTTGCACAGTACTGGTAAGCCCTGGGTGGCATCTGCATCAACTTTGGTCTGTACTGCTTGCTCCTAATGTAGCTATGCTTAAGATGTAAACTAATTTATATTAACGGGTAGAAGCAACTGATTACACTCTTAAGGAATCCTCGGGTTGGTGTAAAATTCATTCCAAACTGTGCAGTAAGTGAGCCCGGGAAGTTCTGTTTTGAGAAGAGTAGCTTTTCATCCAGCTAGTCATTAAAATCAATTTTCTTTCCTACTTGATTTAATTTTTTTCCTAAGGCAGTAAAAGATTTCTGCTTATTCCCTAAACTGTCTGGCAGTCTGGGGAGAGTGCCAGTATAGGGGAAATGGAGGAGCTCTGTTTTGTAGTTAATGATATCAGCTAGAAAAATCAGAGAGGCTGTCAAAATGGTTCGCTGTTGCCAAAACAGGTAATTCTTTAAACTTCATGTAATAGAAGCTGGTAGAGTAGGGGAAGAGGAAATAGATTCTGATCTGAAAGTTTCATTTACTCACACTGTGTTAGTGTGTCTGTGTCTGTGTATATGTTGTGATATGAGTAGCTTCTAAGGACAGACAGCAAGCCAAAATAGAGTTGTGGTATTATGTAGAATTTTAAAGTGGTCAGAGTTAAAGATATGCCTCATCGGGGCATGTCAGAGGATGCAAGGGGAGAAAAGAAAGAAACCTATACAGTCACATAAACCAGAGTAGCCAACACGGTGTCCTTCAGATATTGTCGGGCTAAAACTCCCATCATCCCTGACCATTGGCCATTGCCGACTGGGGCTGATGGGTGTTGGGAATTCAGCAGCACCCGGATGGCATCATTTTGGCTGCCCAGTACAAACCATGATGGCCGCATAAAAGCCTTCTGCATGGAAGCTGTATTGCAAACTATGAATCTGGGTGAGCCTGAGTGCTGTTGAGCCATGAGCCTGGTGGCAGCCCTCCAAGGTGCCTATGTGGGGCCCCCGTTGCATCTGAACCTGGCCCATATTCAAGTGAAATGCCTTTCATTATGATAGTAGGGAGAGGCTGTGTATTGTAGCAATTTATCTGGGTAGGAGTATAGCTATCTCTTGTTTCTGCAAGGCTGGGCAATGGTGAAGGAAGGATGTGGCAATGACTCAGCAGGCAAACGAATGAAGCTGCTTTGCACAGTCAGGCCATTGTTCCATCTAGCTCAGTATTATCTATGCTTAATGGCAGCGGCCGTTCCAGAGTTTTGGGCCAGGGATTGAACTTGGGACATTCTGCAGGCAAGGCATGTGTTCTGCCACACTCCATTCTCCAGGTTGCACTGACAAAATGAGGGTAGCTTTATGGTAGGAATGACCACCTCCCCCACCCTGCGACATATGCATTAAAATGATTGGGTTGCTTAGAAATTAAGTAAAGTGAATCCATGAGCTGAAATAGCTGATTGAGGGATTGAAATCAATTGCAGATAGGTAGCCGTGTTGGTCTGCCATAGTCAAAAATAAAAAAATTCCTTCCAGTAGCACCTTAAAGACCAACTAAGTTAGTTCTTGGTATGAGCTTTCGTGTGCATGCACACTTCTTCAGATACACTGAGTGCTACTAGTCTTTACGGTGCTACTGGAAGGAATTTTTTTATTTTTGAAATCAATTGGTTGAACATGCAGGAAGCAGCTTCATAGGTGAAAACACCTCGCCATTTGGTGTAGTTGAAAACTAGCTGCACTTGTGAGTTTGCTTTCCTCATATCCTCATAGCGATTGTTAGGAGCTTTTGGAAGAGTTAGATCAGTCTGGCAGAGAGAGAGAGAGAGAGAGAGAGAGAGTCTATAATAAGTATATATCTTAACATTTTGGGTTAGATTGAAGTCGTATCTACTGAGCATATCTCAGGATGAGGCCACCCAAGTACTTAAAGTGCTGTTAACCAGATTTGTGGCATGTAATGTACTCTCTTCTCTGCAAATCTGCCCTGCATATGATGGAAAAAAGAGCATATTATGTCATCTGCTTCTGGTGCACTCTTCTGAAACAAATTAAATTAAGCTTCCTTTTTATATGAAATTGTTTACAGTTGGTAGAAAACATAAATGCAATTTATTTTTAGACCTGTGTAATAAGATTCTCTTTTAAATATTTATTTTGTGGAGGCGTCATGAGCAGCTCAAAGCTATGGCTCAGTTGGCTGAAAATTGCTGTTAGTGCTTATTCTAATCTTATGGAACAGGATCAGTTACTTTAGCAGTAGGGCTAACACTAAGGTAAACAATTGTTTTCTTTTTTATATTATATATATAGTATGCAGATTGGTAGATATTTTTAGATCAAAGCCTTTGAATGGCTTTTTCTAGCCCGGGTGTAGGATTTATTAAGGAACAGCTTTCGATGGTTAATTAAAATGAACATAAGATCTTTTAAAGTCCTGTTGATTTAAGAAAAGAAGAAGAGACTGCTGGGTGATGCCAGTGAGCTATCTAGTTCAGGAAGTGCATATGCAAGCCCTAAGTGCAGGAGTGTTCTTTCTCCTCACTTGTGGTTCCCAGCAGCAGGCATTCAGAGGCATCCTACCTCTGCCAATGGAAGAGTGGGAGACTTATGCATATAGTGCATATTCCTTTTGTTGAGAAACACTTAACTATGGCTTAGTTGTATCCAAAGTTCTTAACTGTCACAGTATTTGACATCTAGATGCCATATTCTTAATTCCTCGGATCTTGAACGGAACAGTTTTCACCTGGGCCATCTTTCTTGTTGACCTGTTGCTCCTTAAATATGTAGAGCCACTTCTGAGTATTAACTCAAGAGTCATTTTAACCATTTAATTTGAATGCTCAATCAGCAGGAAACAAACGTAATCACAGATTTTCCAGTAACTCCAACTCAGTTGGAGATTTCTTACAAATTAAGCTGTGCGTTATCTCTAACAATGGCATGAATGTGCCCTTCACTCGTTTTCAAGCCCTTGCATCTTTTTGTATTATTCTTTTGCATCTCTAGCCAGTCTTCAATGTCTTTAATCTTATTGTCACTATTGTTCAGCTTTGACAACACTGTCCTATCTTGTATCACTATAATGCCTGTGGCTTTGTCTTTGATCTTCATCCTTAGAAAATAGTATATGTCGCAGTGGTGGGTGGGTTTTTTGTGTTTTTTTTTAAACCCCTGTTCCACAGATACGTGTTGTGTGGAAATAAAATGGCTTAACAAGAACTGGATGGTCAGGGCCATACAATTTTCCTTGTTCTATATTACCATGCTGCTATTGAATCCCTTACAACCCAAGACTTAATCAGAGGTCCACAAATTATGGCTATGCTTGGTAGCTCAAGCATTAATTCCTGCTTTCCACCTCTGAGATCCAGTCCAACCAGGTAAGTGCAACAGTAGTATTATTAATTTATAAGCACAGATATGGTTGAAATTATGTAAACAGGGTTTGTGTAGGCTGATTTCCTCTCCTGCCCCCTTTTAAAATTGATGTCAGTTTGGGCAGGGTTGTGTTGTGGCTGTTTTCGTTTGAAAAATTTCAAGACTGTCATGTTAGTTTAGGTAGTCGGCTTCTGTTGCTGTTTTCTGGCAAAACCATCAAATGTTGGGAAAGTGTGGAACTTGGCCAGTAAAATGTTGGTTTTAATTTTCTGTCTAATAAATGTTATAAAATGAAAGGAAGAAATTTGTTCACAAATGAGTCCCATGGCATGTTGAATACGTTTTCCCCTGGAGTTTTCATAAAAAGAAAACACGAAAACAAGTAACTTCTGAGATGAATCTACCCCCTCCCCCAAGCTTTATCACTGAAAATATCTACCCACAGCTACATGTGTTTCATAGAAGTGTAGAGTTGGAAGGGACCCCATCTAGTCCAACATTGCACTGCACTTGCTCCTCTGACTGAGAATTGATGTCCCAAGATCAGGGGATGGAGTTGATTTTGTAGCTCCAAAAACACAGCATGTCTCCTGCTTTTTTGTGTTACATTCAACCAGGTGTTCACTTCCAGAACTGAGCAATCTTCCTCCTCCCTAGGCACTGCCCCAGCATCTCTGTTCCAGGACAGTCCACTCTGGTCTAGCGAGAATTTCCTCATCTTGTTTGTGTTTATCAGAATTCATGAAGAAACCACCACCACCCCTTTCTTATAAACCTTCATTTATTTTATTTTTATGTCATTACATTTATATTCCAACTTTCCTTCAAGGACCTCAACTTGGCATACATGGATCTCCCCCTCTCCATTTTATCCTCACAACCCACTACCAGTCAGTGTAGACAATAATGTGTTAGATGGACTTATAGTCTGACTTTGTAAAAGGCAGCTTCCTATGTTCCTTAGGGCGATAAAAACAGAATTTATTTACCTTTCTTCCTCAGTTCTTTATTTTAAGCTCTCACAAGAGTTGATCGGTTTGTGAGGCTCATGGTGAGTTTTAATTGCCATATTACCAAGCTCTGAAGAAAACATTGGCTCCAAATTCATATGGGCAGGTGGTTAAGCAAATCAAGAGCAGCAGGGAAAAAGGGGGTTCAAGTAGCTCCACTGTGACTATCATATAACTGTCTCTGGGAGTTATTGTGAGGCTTTTATCTACACACATCATAGCCCAACAAATTTAACTTTTTCCCAGGAGCTATATCAGTTTAGTAACTATACAGATACCCAGCTGCGTCTCAGACATATGCCATGTTATGCTGTCAAGCTGATTATAATTATTACTTTAAATGAAACTTGGGGTATTTGTTTAGAACCTCAATCGAATATTGTTTATTTCATGAAAAAAACTCACAGAACTGTCAGTAATTGTAGGACCACTTTCCACATCAACATGTATGCTGAAGAGCTACTTTATCCTACAAAGGGTTCTGGAAGTGTTCAGTATGTTGAAGGAAAAGTATAGCTTGGAAAAGTTTGTCCCCATGGGTAAACCCCTGCTAGCTACTGCAAATCTCAGGGTTTCCTGGCACACTTGAAAACAATTGTTATCCAGGGAGCCATAAATTTCAGCTTGGTAGCCAAACATCTTTTCCAGAAGCCAGGAAGTCTGACTTATGTTATATCTGTGGACCAATAAATAGGTAAGTGCATCACTTCTGCAACCTTTTCCCTTGGTGAGGTGGAGTTAGTGGGAAGAAGTAGCAGGCAGGCTGAAAAATGTGCTGCCAGTAACACATTCCCTCTAATCCATGACATTGCATCACAGCAGAATTTGCAGGCCATTCCCATCTTCATTCTTTGCTTTCCTGCATTGCCGGATGATGGGAAGACTCTATGTTTGCACCTTTCAGCAGAGTAGTAGGAGTAGTAGTAGTTGGTGAGCGATGGAACAATATAAAAAGCCCTATGATTTCACAGATTTCACAGCCCTATGATATCACAGATGGGACCTACTAGACCAAATTAGTTTTTGCAGATCCCGAACAAGGCATTGTAACCCTACTTGAATGTGACACGGAAAATCATGAGACTACAATCCCTACTGAGATGACATCCTGGAAATAGGAATCACTTGCCCTCAAGCCAGCTTCTGCCAACTCTTCAAATCTAGAAGACGAACATTTGGGGCAGGTGAAGTGTTTTTCAGGGGGCAGTTCAAAAGGCATTCCTGCCTATTACTCTGTTGTTGTTGTTGTTGTTGTTGTTGTTGTTGTTGTTGTTGTTGTTGTTGTTACTGGCCAATTAAAAGCTGACCATAAATTTGGGAAGATTCTGTTCAGACTTTGCAAACAGGATATTAAATAGTGAGAGGCTCTGGAGCGCCTGTTGTTTTAAAGCCTCCATTTGTCTTCACGCAAATGATGATTCAGGGACAAGCAAATAAAAAAGAAAAATGGTTGATCACACCATGAGAAAAGTGTCTGCTGATGGATTCATTTCTGTGGGACTAAGCTGTGTAAGATGGCATGCTTGACAGAAAGTTGGAGAGGTTTCAAGATGCTCAGTGCAACCAAGGACTCCTGTATCTGTTAGAATCATGGGTGGTTGCCACAGGCCTGTTCAGCAGCACTCCAAGCACAAAGGAGACTTCTCCCCGCCCCCCACCCCGAAAATAGAACTACATTGCTTGCTCAAGGTTAAAAGTGATTTCATGTTGCATTATCTTAACGTCTACCCTTGTCAGTTCTCATACATGTCTATTTAGGAGGGAGGAAGTGCGTGTGTGTGTGCATGAAAGGTATAGACCCTAGCACTCGGAGCTTAGCCTCCTTCAGTCCATCTGCCTCTCATCTCTCTGCATAGTGTATTTTGAATCATTTACAGTAGAGGTTTTTGTTAGAAAGTGGGAGGTGGCAGATATCACCGTATAAAGAAGGATTACCATCTGACATTAAGAAGGGAAGGACTTCAGCATGTAACATTGTAAGAGCAGCCTGAGAAGAATGGAGTGTGACTATCTGAGGGCTGTCCATGAGGAGATGTGGGAGAACAGCTCTTTTTATGATGTATAGGTGGGGGAACAGGATTGACCCAAGATCTCTTCTTTATTTTCTGTATTTGAAAGCATTTCTAGATCACTTAATCTTGCAGAGGTGAAGCAGCAAATGGTTTTCTCCCCACCACTGCCCTTGCACCTTGGGACTCAAGGTGCAATTTGCTTTGGCAGCTGAGGCAAGAAATCCCGCAAGTATCTCTCCCTCTCCTTGCCAGTAAAAATACAATAACAACTAACAATTTGTTGCACTTCGGTGACATCTGAAGTCATCAGCTGGATGCCGCTGTCTCCGCCAAGAGGACTGACCATAAACCATCCTACTAATCTTATATAAGCAAATGATTAACAAAATGTGAACTAATTATTCGTGGAAGTCACTCATTTATTTTAGGCTGTGCGTGTTCTTTGAAAAGATAAGCTTAAACTATATTTCCATTATATCACAGGATGAAACTGGAAACAGCTTTCTTTTCCAAATTATCTACACCATTCTTCCCCAGCCTTAGGTCTCCACATGCTGTTCAGCCATGACTTCTGTCATCGCTGACCATTGACCCGTTGGCTAAGGATGGTGTGGGGATGTGCATGTAGCAACACTGTGGCTGTGCATGGATGCATAAATTGTGCTTGAATACTTCTGTTAGGGGAGGGGTAGTACCTTTGGTAGGGGACACATCATGCTCCTTCTGGGATAGTTTGTCCCACCTTTGGTCCCCACCCTGCACTCAGCTCTCACCTGTGGCTCCTAGAATCTGTCAGCCTGAAACAGCAGCCATACCCTGGCTAAACCAGCAGTAAATGGCGTTTCCATGCGCTCTGGCACCCGTCATGGTGTTCCGTGTGCCTGATGTGATTTAGTCATGCTGGCCATATGACCCGGAAAAGCTGTCTGTAGACAAATCGCCAGCTCCCTCAGCCTGAAAGTGGAGATGAGTGCCACACCCCATAGTCAGATTCGACTGGACTTAACCGTCCAGGGGTCCTTTACCTTTTATTTTTACCTTTCAAACCAGGCCAGCTAAACCAGGTGAAGGTAGCCGATGCATCTCAAACACTCAGTGAGTTAGGGACTTCCCCTGCATGCAAAGACAGGCTCTGGAGGATTGAGTGGAAGAGACCAGTAGTGGATCCAGTGGTCAAGAAGGCATTTTCTGCACGTGCTATAGAGGGAATTGAAGGGCAACCAGGAAAGGTAGCCCGTCTCAGATAAGGAAGACTCTGATCGTAAACCTCTGCTGCTTTGCAGGATATATTCAGGAGAACAAAAGGCTAAGGCGTAAACTCTACATCAATCCAGCGTGGCAACTCTAAGACTGTTGGAATGCGTCTTGTACGCCTCCTTCCAGCAACTTCTGCAGCCAAGCTGGTGCCAAATGTGTTGTTCTGCATTCCTTTAAACCATATTGGCAAGGCCAAGAGGGGGATTGTAGTCCAAAAACAGCTGGAGGCACAAGGTTGGGAAACACTGCGCTAAGCAAAGCCTTTAGTTATTGATTTATTTCCACACAGTTTATTCTCCTATCTCACTTGCTATCGGTCGTGTGACGGATCTTCTTAGGGAGGGGTTATTAGGTAAATCACATAGAAAAAAAGAAAAGTCCCTCCCCTTTCCGCTCCATTTCAACATACCGACATAGCTGTGATTCTTTGATGTAGTCTTCTTTGATGTAGTTTTCTGTTCAATCCAACTCGTCACTTAGCTTCTCAGAGGTCGATTTAATTAGCAATCAATACTCCCTTTCCTTCGCTCGAAACATGTGCATTTACTCTTCTCCAATTGTTTATCTTGAGTCATGCAACTCGGGTCACGATCAGAAGCGGCGTCAGGGAGAGCCAAAAACTCACATGAGGGCTTTCCGTCCAGTGCCCTCACCCTCTCCTTCTTTCGAACTCGGGGGTGATTTATAGGCATCTGCGGGCGAGGCAGCATTTTCCCACCCCCTGGGAAAACCCGGGAGGCTAATTACTCCCATCATTAGCCACTTAATTACCTCGTGTGAGCCGGAGAGATGGTATTGTCGGCCATCTTCCAATGCCCCCCTAGCGGCCCCCATTAAAGACACATTTCTTGATCCATTCCCAAATGTTTCCTGGACTCTATGGTCACTTGTGTCATAAAATATTGATTCATAACAATTTACCAAGAAAGCACATTGTCCTGTTTTCCAAGGCTGGCAATGGGGAATTATAAACATGAAAACAGCTTTGAAGAGTTTTGGTGGGTATTTTTGCTACTCTAAATTACCATATGTTTCCTTTTCTCTTGCAGCAGCAGGATGGAGTTGAATAGCAACAATATGTTGACTAAGGAGCCAGAGTGAATAGCACCGGAATTTTGATTGTTACCTGCCTGGACTATGAACTGAGACATTGGCGTGGACTTTTCAAACCTTTTCGAGTTGACTCCAGAGCTGGTTGAACAGCCATGGCATTTTTTACTCCATGGAAGTTGTCCTCTCAGAAACTTGGCTTTTTCCTGGTGACCTTTGGCTTCATTTGGGGAATGATGCTGCTGCATTTTACAATCCAACAGAAGACTCAGCACGAAAGCAGTTCGGTGCTTCGTGAACAAATACTGGACCTCAGCAAAAGATACATAAAAGCACTGGCGGAAGAGAATAGGAACGTGGTGGATGGACCATATGTTGGTACGATGACTGCGTATGGTGAGTAGGCTTCCTGAAACAATTCAACGCTGCCCAGGAGCTGTTGTTGTAACAAGAATTATATGGAGACCAAGTTCAATCCTTTCTAGTTCATGTCCAATGTCAGTTGACCCATTCAAGCACATTCTCTCATTGTTAGGGGCCCCCCAAAAAGAAAGGGTGCAAGTTTCTTCCCTATTTTATCCTTACAACATCCATATAAGGTAGTTTAGGCTGAGAGAGACTGGTCCAGGGTTATCCAGGTGAGCTTCTTGTGGCTGAGTCAGGATTTGAACCCTCAACCTCGGCCCTCCAGATGTTTTGAGACTACAGTTCCCATCATCCCTGACCACTGGTCCTGCTAGCTAGGGATCATGGGAGTTGTAGGCCAAAAAACATCTGAAGGGCCGAGGTAGAGGAAGCCTGATTTGAACCCATGTCACCCTAGTTATCTGAAACTTTTAGCTATGAAGGATATATGATGGCATGAATGGGAATTAGATGATGGCAGGAAGACAGGTAAAGTGGGAGTCAGTTTTGGAGAACTACAGGAAGAGAAAAAACACTGAGGTTTCTTTATCTGTCTTCAAATACTTGTTGAACCTTGTGGGCTTTTTATGGACATGTAACCATATGGTTAGTCCCGTTAGCTCCCGTTGCTCGGTCCCTGCTCCTGCCAACATAGCAGTTCGAAAGCACGTCAAAGTGCAAGTAGATAACATGTGTAACAAAGTGCAAGTAGATAACAAGTAGATACCTTCCGGCAGGAAGGTAAACGGCGTTTCCGTGTGCTGCTCTGGTTCGCCAGAAGCGGCTTAGTCATGCTGGCCACATGACCCGGAAGCTGTACGCCGGCTCCCTTGGCCAATAAAGCGAGATTAGCGCCGCAACCCCAGAGTCATCCATAACTGGACCTAATGGTCAGGGGTCCCTTTACCTAACCATCTGTTTAGTCACTGTAAGAATAGAATGCTTGTATTTGTGAGTTTTAGGTCTGATCCAAAAGGGCTGTCCTTACATTTTTATTGTTAAGAGAATGCTTTTGATATAATAAATTAAATTTGCTTTCCCCCCCAATGGTCTGATTCACCCTTTATGGCTTCAAGTATACACCTAAGATTTTCTGCTAAAATTATAATGCATCAGGCAAATTTAGATGCACATTTGCATGCATCACTGATACACACACAAGAGAGGTAAAACTAACTGCAGCTCTCAGTTGGTTATACATTCAGTGGCACACCTGCTTTTACTGAAATGAAATATGTGGAATGCCCCAAATTGTTTCCTTTAACCACAAGAGTGAGAAACCTGTGGCCCACCAGGTGTTGTACTCCATAACTCCCATCAGCTCCAGCGAGCATGGTCAATAGTCAAGAGATGGTAGGAATTCTAGTTCAGCAAATCTGGAAGGCTAAAGGTTCCTCATCCCTGTTTGAACATATATTGCAGCTAAAATTCCTTCATGGCATACAGTTTGCACCTTGGGGCTGTTAATGAGACCACTGAATGTTTGGAAATGTTCACGTCACTTGCCAGTTTCTAAATATATCATTGTGTAATTTGTGCTTCAATGCAAATAAGCCTTGGGAAGGTTTACGGATTGATATACCATGTCATCTAAGACCATTTCTACCTGCACCATTCATTTTCAAACTAAAGTTTTAGTTAAATAATTATTCTTTTTTAAAAGCCCTTCATGTCTTCATGTACTTCAGTATAACTACTTACCTAATATCCATGTTCCTGCTGAATATGTTTGCCAAGTGGGTTGCTGGTCAAAATAGTGTAACAAAATCAGTGGAGAGGTGTGGTAACCATAGTACTAAACCAAGTGCATTAGGGCTTGTAGCTCAGTGGTGCAGCATCTACTTTCATGCAGAAAGTCCCAGGTTTAATCTCTGACATCCCTGTTAGGATTCATTCCCCGGGTTGCAGTCATGGGATTGGTTTAATCACATGACGGTGTATGTTTTCATTCCACATTGTGGGAAGTGACGGAGATATGATGCTTTTATTACTGGGTTTCTGTGATGTAGGATTTTTGTCCTTTGTTCTTTTTCTTTGCTGTCTGATGCTGAAGAGGAAGGAGCTGAGTTATGATGCTCCAAGTGTATACATGTAAATAAACATAGTTTAGCCAAATTGCTGGGCTACTGAGTCTGAACGCTGACTGCCTATACTCTGCTGATCCTGAAGTGTGCTGATGCCTCTTGGTATCAGTCACTGTGTGTTCAGGCTGGAGAAAGCTTTTGAATCTCCCGAAAGCCCGACCAGAAGGGAGAGAACATGCCAATCGGGCATGTGTCTCTGCTGGACTCCTATTCATGTGTAGGACCTCCTGACAATCCCCAGGTAGGGTTGGAGAAACCCTGGAGAGTCATTGTCAGTCATCGTAGAAGGCTGGACTAGATAGTCCAATGGCAGCTTCCTATTCTTTATGTTGAAAGTACCTCTTGTTCTAGATCTCAAAAAATGGGGAGGGACTGCTATTGTCGCATAGTAAGACTTTTTCCTAGAGCAAGATTAACCCTACAATTTCCCACTGTTTTGGAACAGAGTTATTTTTTGCTATGGCAAATAAGCCCTAATTGCTAAGTATGCATTTCATATCCTCCCACCCGTTGCCCCACTCTGCCAATCCGTTCCTTATTTTAGTGACTCAAAGTGTCAACAATAGTGGCTATAAGGAATCAGGCTTTTATAACTACACAGCAAGAACTCCCCAACTTCTTTAAATGTCACTTTAGGTGGTTTAGGCAAAGAAACATCACCCACTTTGTGGTTGAAATGTGGTGTTTCAGACGTTCTATTTTTTATTTTTTTTATTTCACAGGAAAAGTTTTTCAAAGCTAAGAAGTTGCATATTAATAGCTGGCAATGACCACAGTGAGCTCAGCCTTTTCCATTGGCTGAAAACCAAATACTAGCCTTCATTTTTGCCAGGGAGCAGCAGCTTCTCAAAAAGTTTCAGTTCCAAGACCTTTTTCTCTTACAGAAGATTTGGATGAATAGCAAATATCTGATAAAATGGCAGGCCAGCAGCTTGAAGGGCATTGTACTCGGGAGGAGAAGAGAGATTTTTCAGTTTGTCAGCCATATCTTGCTGCACCCTTTTGACCTGGGATAGTCATTGTGATGTCCTCCATACATTGTTTAAAAGCCTGAATGTCTGGGGCTCAGGATCTGCCGCTGAAGGTCTCCCTATGTATGCCAAAATCCAAAAGTCAGTGTTGATTGGGATACCTATGAGACCAGAACTAGAGCAATGATAACCGCATAAGAAGAGCCCTTCAGGGTCTGGCCAAATGATCATCTAGTCCAGCCTTTTTTAACCTGTGGGTCCCCAGATGTTGTTGAACTACAACTCCCATCATCCCTAGCTAGCAAGGCCAGAGCTCAGGGATGATGGGAGTTGTAGTCCCACAACATCTGGGGACCCACAAGTTGAGAACCGCTGATCTAGTCCATCATTTCATTCTCACAGTGGCCAACCAGATGCACTGTGTGTGTGTGATTTAAGGTTGGTTAAAATGTTTCAATAGACCTTAATATTGCTGTGTTGAGCAAAATGTGGATGTAGTTAATATTGTCAAGTTGTAATATTTTAGCTGTATCTTGTGAATTGCCTTGCGGTACTCCTCAAACTGTACTCCACTCTTGGCTCCACCCTTACCTTTTCCTTTCTCCTTTTTTCTGTTATTAACTATGTCTGTCCTTTCTTTTTCTCTCACCACCTCCTACTCCCCCCCCCCACCTGTTGGTATTTCCTTTTTGTCTCTCTCTCATTTTCCTTTTCCTTTTTGTTCACTTTATTCTGTCTTGTGTCACCTTGTGACTCCCATTCCACAATTTCATGGAAATTATGACAGTCAAATACCAACTCCAAATCAGAGGCTACATCAGTGATAGCCAAACTTTGTCCTCCATCTGTTTTGGGACTACAACCCCCATCATCCCTAGCTAACAGGACCAGTGGTCAGGGATGATGGGAATTGTAGTCCCAAAACAGCTGGAGGGCCAAGTTTGGCCATCACTGGGCTACATGCCATCCACCTCAGTTAGTTTTCCACCTTCCAGTTTGAACCCCAGACTTAGGGGTTAGGCTTAGGAGTGTTCCATAACCCCCAGATCAACCTACATGCAAGATTTGTAGTTTTATATAACAGTACAGTCTGCAACAGAATAGTCCATTTCCTTCACAGTACATAAGAACAATTCAGGAACTGGAGGAAGTAACACTGAATCATGTTTTATTTCTCTTCCCAATGGCATGGGAGAAATGAGGTGGAAGTGCTTGAGCCAAATATTTTACTAAGACTCCTGCACATAATGTCAAATAATAGTTTAGCATCATGTGTAAATGAGGTCAGTGTTAAGGTGAACAATTATGCATTCATTTATGATGACAGCCAAAGCTGGTGGGCAAAGCAAAGTAAATGTTTGAAGACCTGTTCTAACTGTGTGTAAATGTTACAGATAGGTAGCCGTGTTGGTCTGCCATAGTCAAAACAAAATAAAAAAATTCCTTCCAGTAGCACCTTAAAGACCAACTAAGTTAGTTCTTGGTATGAGCTTTCGTGTGCACGCACACTTCTTCTGTATCTGAAGAAGCTCATACCAAGAACTAACTTAGTTGGTCTTTAAGGTGCTACTGGAAGGAATTTTTTTATTTTGTGTGTAATTGAACAAGCTTCTCTATTTGCAAGGGATGTTTATTTGTTTCTGTGCTTATAAGACTGAGTAAAGGCTGAGGCTACGTCTCACCTTTGTGCTACTACCAACCAACCTGGCAATTCATAATTAATTACTATAAATGGAATTGATTATAATAGATTATGTACTTCGGTTACCTTTTTGTAACTAGAACCATTATTTAAACATTTGTATGTCACTTCAATTGATAGGAACAAGGGTTGCTCAAAGTGTATTAGATATAGGGGGAAGAAAAACGTCAATAGCCCTTACTGATCTGTTAAAAAGAAACAAAACCAATGTTTTATGAACTGCTGTGACCAAATATTTTGATTGGTCAGATGCAGAGTCTTATTCCTTGCGTATGCATTTCATATGATAAGACAGAACTGGATCAATCTGTCTGGTTTGGAATAAGATGATTTTGACTATAGCAAAAGCATGACTATAGCTTCACTCACTTGGCACCTTCTCCTGGGATGATCTGACTGCCCTTTTGGGTTTCACTGTTTTATGATTCTGCTGCAAGGCAAATCCAGCTAATGAATCAGGAGCATGTGTTCCTCTGTGTTTTGGGAAGAATAAAAACTTAATTCATTAAGTGGCTCAGACCAAAAGCCACCCAAAACCTTGGCACAGCTGCTGCCCACAGATAAAAATAAGTTGTACCAGAAATGAGAAGCATAGCTTAACTTGTATGTGTTGTGTTTTATTTGTTTCATTTATTTATTTATTGAATTTAAAAACTTTCCACCACTCATCACTTTTCATTATTGACTACCAGGAGGCCCCCCCCATTCCTGTTTACCCAGTCATTTGATGGTTGAAAGATACTGTTCCAGGCAACATTGAAATAATTGGTTGAGAACATTTGATTGTTTTTAACTGTTTCTGGAATATTTTAATGATATTGATCTGTTTGCGACCCTGGGTTCCTTTGGCAGGAAGTGGAGGAATATAAACGCAATAAATATTGTGGTGTACAAAAAGAAGTAAAATAAAATGCAAAGCTAAAGCTGTAAGACTATGTTAAACCCATTTGTAAAATTCCCAAGAGAAATACCTACCAATTCTACCCTGAAAAAGCCTAGTTGGATAAAACAGTGCTGTATTTGTGTGAGCAGGCACACGTGCACATAGAAACGTTTTATTCACAAACTACATGCAGGAGCTCTCTAAAGGCTTTTTCTGTACATAGTTGCTACACGGGTCATAATCTTGTTTATATCACTGTGTTGATGTCCCGCATCTCTAATTTTAAGTGACATTGGCTCTGATAATCCAAATAGTGTCCCTGTTTTCCATCAATCACATGCAAACCTTTTCATTGGAAAAAATACAGCCATTAGTAAACAAGGGAAGGTCTGTCAGCATAAGTACTTAATTGCATGGGAACCAAGCAAAATTTACTGAACTGCCATATAACATCAGAGATGCATTCCTTTTGAAAGTTCACTCACTTTACATGACTTAATTCCACATGTAAACCCCTACTGGCATATTTTAGGTTAGTTACACAGCCTTGAGAAAGTTACAGTAAACCTTCCTTGTCTTTTAAGGTGCCCCATGACTTTATTCAGAAAAAATTATAAGATATCATCCTCCACGATCCCCCTCCAATGTTCTAATGTTGCATGAAATTCATTAGAGCCATGGGAATATAGTATTTATGCTGTTACTGTCATGTAAGAGGTGGATCCTAAGCTCTGAAGCAAGGTTTCTCTTCTCTGTGCAATCCCTTTTTTCATTAAAAAAAAAAAAAGTCAGTGGTTGATTTCTATAAGGCAACAATCTCAGGGAAGGACTGTACAATGTGTGTTGTTATGGGATTACATCAGACTTTTTCTTTGTCTTTATGCAATGTACACTTTGAATCTTCTATTTTGAAGCATAAAACCAACACTGACTAAAGGGGTTTCTTAACCCTTTTACCTGTTTTTCTGCCTTTTGATGGAAACAAGGTGTACTTCTGGGGAGAGGGAGACTGTGTGCATTTGTGGAAAGGTTAAGAAACTAAGGTTAAAGTTTTGCATAATGTGAATAAAGGTAAAGGTACCCCTGCCCGTACGGGCCAGTCTTGACAGACTCTGGGGTTGTGCGCCCATCTCACTTAAGAGGCCAGGGGCCAGCGCTGTCCGGAGACACTTCCAGGTCACGTGGCCAGCGTGACATAGCTGCTCTGGCGAGCCAGAGCCGCACACGGAAACGCCGTTTACCTTCCCGCTGGTAAGCGGTCCCTATTTATCTACTTGCACCCGGAGGTGCTTTCGAACTGCTAGGTTGGCAGGCGCTGGGACCGAGCAGCGGGAGTGCACCCCGCCGCAGGGATTCGAACCTCCGACCTTTCGATCGGCAAGCCCTAGGCGCTGAGGCTTTAACCCACAGCGCCACCTGCGTCCCTAATGTGAATAAGAGCCTGGAAAAAAATAAGCATGGAACTACATGTAGTATGTGGAATTTCTCTAAGCAGAAGACTGGTAGTGATGGTAAGAAACCATCCTTGCCAGACTTGATAACTGGGCTCAAAACCCAGTTTCTTTTTCCCATATGCTCAGCACCTGCCTGCCTCTTCCTACCACCAGACTCTCTACTTTCCTTGGGGAGCAGCGTTAGGGGAATGAATGATGGAGAAGAAATATCCCCCCTTCCTGGTACAATGTTATGGCTGCAAGCCAAACACAAGCAGTGCTGGGAAACAGCATTTCCATGTGCTTATTTGTCTGGCATGCAGCCATAGCATCATACTGGGCATTAGACAGGAAAAGGGTACAGAAATATTTCTCTGTTCTCCCACTCTCATAGAAGTAAGTAAGTGGAGATATGGGAGGGAGGGGAAAGGAGTCAGGATAAGAGGGCTGAAGGTCTCTGCTTAAGATTTAATCTGACTCAAAAGATCTCTCAGGCCTACAACAAGAGCATAATATTTGAGGTGAACATTATGAGCCGAAAAATACCATCGCAAGTTCACAGTGTTTGTAGCATCTATTATTCATTGCAATTAAGGCAGTGTGGTAAGTTTTTAAGAAGTTTCCACATTATGGGTAGCACAGACAATAAAAGGTGTCCCAACCCTGGCTTGCCGTTCTCATCAAATACTAAGATATATTCAAATAAAATACTAAAATATATGTAGCTTTAGCACAATATTACGTAATTAAACGCCAGCTATATAAGTGATCCTTTAACCATGCACCAAGAAAGCGTATATCCCAAGATATATTGAAAGTGATGAATCAGACCTGTCTTTGCTAACCTAGTGCCCTCCAGATATTTTGGACTCCAACTGCAGTCAGTCTGAGCCAGCATAGCTGAGCTGGCTGCACCTGATGGGGGTTGTAGCACAAAACATGTGGGTGACACCAGTCTGGCAAAGGCTGTCTTGGTTGTTTATCAGATCAAGCCATTCACTTCATATGTGTAAAGTGCATTGAGGAATATTCTTCCCTCTTACAGGTTGGGAACATACTTAGGTTTTAATTGTGATCTTATACTTCAATGAAAATTTTGTGCAATGAATCTGTGCAGTTCCCCTTTAAATGCAGTGTGACTGTATGTGTTCCCTGTACATTGGTTTTCATTTTCAGACCTTTTTGTTTGTTTTGCCAGAAGGCACCTGCCGCTTTTGAAAGCTAGATGCCAATTAGTTGTTCACCTTGTTTTCACTTACAATGGTGCTTTTCCCCCATCACTATCTTATCATTGCAGGATCTAACTTGGTTTGTCTGTTAATCTTGCCAAAGGAGAGGGGAGTTGTGATGCACACAAGTCAGAGCTTACAGCCATTCATTTACTGCTTCGGGTATCTTCTTCCCCTTCCTCTGTTAGGAATGAAAGCCCTTCTTTAGAACTGGTGCCAGAGATGCCAGGGTGCCATGCTGCTTTTGTATACCTTTGTCTCATTTTCCGATAAGATGCTGGTGGTTCTGTGAATGCATTTGCTTGAAAGGTTGAGGCCACCATCCCCTAGGCAGCTGACTGTTGCATCGCTTTGTAGCTGAAGTAACAAGTATCCCTTGTTCTGTAACTCATGTTTGTTTGTGGCAGCCTCCAGGCTATGGTAGCTTGCATTGTGATTTTACTGTGTATTGCAAACCAAGCAGAATCTGTGCTAGGCTGGCACTTGAATGGAACAAATTTAGCGCATGGTAATGATGTGCTGCTTTCCTCCTCACAAGGAGGCTTTTAAAAAAGTAACACTAAAAGAAGATCCACTAAGGCATATGGGGTGCTAAAGGCTGTTCTGAAAGCAAAGCCTTTATTCCTTGATCCTAAGTCGCAAGGGAACCATGTACATTTCCTGAGGGTGTTTTTAAAAATAGCAACCTGCCTAGATTAGAAACTTGCCTGGGCCAAATGTTCACTTCATTTGGCTTGTTAGCTATACAGTGGTACCTCAGGTTATATACGCTTCAGGTTACATACGCTTCAGGTTACAGATTCCGCTAACCCAGAAATAGTGTGTGTCTGAAGAAGTGTGCATGCACACGAAAGCTCATACCAAGAACTAACTTAGTTGGTCTTTAAGGTGCTACTGGAAGGAATTTTTTTTTTTGTTTTGACTATGGCAGACCAACACGGCTACCTATCTGTAACTGGAACTATGGAAGGCACCACATTGAGCCGCATGAAATGGAAGTCCATCAACTGTGTATCTGAAGAAGTGTGCATGCACACGAAAGCTCATACCAAGAACTAACTTAGTTGGTCTTTAAGGTGCTACTGGAAGGAATTTTTTTTTTTCCAGAAATAGTGCTTCAGGTTAAGAACTTTGCTTCAGGATGAGAACAGAAATCATGCTCTGGCGGCGTGGCAGTAGCAGGAGGCCCCATTAACTAAAGTGGTGCTTCAGGTTAAGAACAGTTTCACGTTAAGTACGGACCTCCGGAACGAATTAAGTACTCAACCCAAGGTACCACTGTAACCGTTGCAGATCTTCTGCATCTGCATTGTTCAGCCATCACATATGTGGACTGCTTCAGAAAACTTGCTTTAATTCCCTCCCCACAAGGAAATAATTTCTGATTTCTGTAGTTTCAAAGGATGGGGAGTTGTCAAGTAGTGTCTGTGGAAGGTTTTTAAAAGTCTGAGATAGGACGTAAGAGTGCTTCCGATTCCAGGGAAAAGAAAAGCATAAAATTCCCCCAATAATGCAGTTTTTTTATTACCACAGGTCAAGTTTCCAGCCGAAATCACTTTCTAGTGGTAAATTTGGAAATTAATTTGCAGTTGGAAAAATATTGTAAGATGTCGTAACATAATGCTGCTTTTTCTTATCCAAGTATTTCACGCGATGGCCTGGTTTTCACAATGTAGCAAGCCAAACCATGGCTTACTGGGACTGCACAAAAGTTTGCTCTTGGCTACAGCTTGTGTTGAAGAAAGAGCTTAACCACAAGCCTGAGTTCAGATGACATGTGGCATGGGAATAAAAAAGAGCAGGGTGGAGCAAAGCCCCTGCAATCTCCTCTAATATAAGTTATCTTTAAGAGGTGTATAAGATAGGGTAGTTGCTTACATATTTCTAGATCAGTGAGGGAAACTGAAGTACAGGAATAGTGGGTTGAGTTAATAAGGCCACTAGAAGTACTCATGTCAGTCTGAACTAGAACTGCTAGTGCTCATAACTGCACTGCTACTGTAGTGTACAAAGCTGCAAAATATGTGGTAGAATGGATGCTGACTTACAACATGGAGTTGTCCAAAGGTCTGAAGTTATTGGGTGCAAGGTTCTCAAATAATCAACCAAATAACAGGAGTTATTTGATGTTATTCATACATCATAAACAAGATGTGTTAAACAAAGAGAGTGAAAGTTTGATTGTTAACCTTTTCAAGTATGGCAAATATTATTGTTGCTCAGTACAGTACTGGTGACATTTAGCAACCCCATCTATTAAGAACAACGGCTATTTAAACAGTTAGAAACTGCACATATGGATAAGTTGAGATGGTATACAGATGAAATTGACAAGTTATAAATAGTGTATCCCCTCCCCACAAAAGGTAGCCTTTTACTTTGTGTTGAAATACTCTTTTGGGGGATTAAAGGTAAAGATAAAGGGACCCCTGACCATTAGGTCCAGTCATGACCGACTCTGGGGTTGTGCGCTCATCTCACTTTATTGACCGAGGGAGCCGGCGTACAGCTTCCGGGTCATGTGGCCAGCATGACTAAGCCGCTTCTGGCGAACCAGAGCAGTGCATGGAAATGCCGTTTACCTTCCCGCCAGAGCGGTACCTATTTATCTACTTGCATTGCGTGCTTTCGAACTGCTAGGTTGGCAGGAGCAGGGAGTGAGCAACGGGCGCTTATCCTGTCACGGGGATTCGAACCGCCGACCTTCTCATCGGCAAGTCCTAGTCTCTGTGGTTTAACTCACAGCGCCACCCGCGTCCCCTTTTGGAGGATTAAGAGGGTGCATATCTCTGTAGTTAGAAAAAACATAGCTGTTGTCTGTAAATATTCATTATTATAATAAACCATATTGACGGCATATAACTGTAGAATGCCTTTAGACTTAGAAACACACTTAGGTAGTTAAGGAGGATCTGTGGAAATATTTAGGTAAGAAATTAGAAGGTTGGAAGGGTTTGTTGCAAACCTGTTACTTTTACCAAATGGGTATATTTCCTGGTATATGTTGTTCTGTGTAAGATTAACTGACTTTGTTTTTCTTAACTTAGATCTGAAGAAAACTCTCGCCGTCCTACTAGACAACATCCTGCAACGCATTGGGAAGCTTGAGTCTAAAGTGGAGAACCTTGTAATCAATGGCACAGGTGCAAACTCCACAAATAGTACCTCCACTGCTACTCCCAGTTCAGGAGCAGCTGAAAAACTCAATGTTGCAGGTGGGTGTGAAAGTTGCTGCGCCTTTTTTTTTTTTAATTCTGTTTTACAGTATCAAATATCCAAGATGGTATGAATTGATCCTTCTGTTTTTTTAAATGGCAATGGACTTCAGTCTTTGGTGTCAAATCTTAACTGAAGGAAAGTGCACCTCTTGTCTTATCCTAATGTACTTTTGTATAAGACTTAGGCTGCAGTCATACTAGTGATGACTCAATGGAGTAGTCTCAATGGAACTCCTAGTCTGAGTAAACAGGCTTGAACACTCTAATGAATAATGCTTAGCATTTATCTTCATTCATGGGCTCAGGGTCTTCCCATACATTTTAGTTAGTTGTTTGTTTTACTATTTATATGCTGCCCATCTGACTGGGCTGCTCCAGCCACTCTGGACAGCTTCCTACAAAATATTAAAACACAAAAACTTCAAACATTAAAGGGCTGCCTTCAGATGTCTTGTAAAAGTCAGATAGATGTTTATTTCCTTCATACCCGATGGGTATCCACAGGGCGGGCACGACTTCTGAGAAGTTAGGTTTCATGGGTATGCATTAGTTAAAGCTATGATTCTTGTATAACCAGCATTAAGTGAACTGGTTTAGTGAGATCAGTGAGTTTTAACTAATGCTGGTGCCTGTGACTTAAAAGTTATCTAATCTGCAAACATGCTTTGCTAAAGAAGGTTAATGCAAGGAAGCCGGTTGATCAGTGATCAACCATGTAAAACAAAGCAGCCCACCTGCAACATAACAGTTTATTGTGATGTTATGTAATCCCTTTGTTTAAGTAACTTGAAAAGGTATGCAATTATATAGCTTTTGTATTCTGTATTGATAATAAAACCAGATCAGAGAATCCACCTATTTTTTTTAAAAAAAACCCTTAAACATTTTTATTTCTCTTGGCAAGCATGAGGCACACAATTATGTGTCTGTCTTTTATATCTAGTGTAGAATTCAGATTTAAGTTGATGCCATTATTTTACCACTTTCTGGTGCAGGGCAGTAATATAAATAACATGTCAGTAAAGGGAATTTGTTTTTAAAAGATTGCACATAACAGATGTGATACAGATCAATTTGAGCAATTGTGAGTGGTTTTTTTACCCCCTTGGAGGAATGTTTAAGCTTCAGAGAACACGGGAAATGTGATAAGGGTGTTTTTGCTTCTTTATAAAAGATCTGCTATGTGACACTTAGACCACCTTTTTATTTTTGTAGTTGTGTCTATGATTACCACACACGGTGTGATAAAAAAGTTACTAAAAGTATTTAAAGTTTTAAAGAAGAGTGCTATCTAGAAGATGCATAATTTGTTGAACAAAAAGTAGCAGGTTTATAAGACACTCAGATCTTAGAGTTTCCCAAGGGGAGCAACTGAACAAGAGAAGGAGATAAACCCAGACTCCCATTGTGCAAGCAGACTTCAATTGTTCAAGTTGGCAGACATCAGTGGATATTGCACCATATGGATATTTCATTTTTAAGATAAACAGTTGTACCTTGGAAGTTGAACAGAATCTGTTCTGGAAGTCCGTTCGACTTCCAAATGTTCAGAAACAAAAGTGCGGCTTCTGATTGGCTGCAGGAAGGTCCTGCAGCCAATCTGAACCTGCGGAAGCCCCATCAGATGTTCGGCTTCCAAAAATGGTTCACAGACCGGAACAGTCACTTCCAGGTTTGCGGCGTTTGGGAGCCAAAATGTTTGAGAACTAAGCTGTTCAAAAACCGAGATACAACTGTACAAATAATACTACATTATTTGGAGCTAAAATTTGATTTCTTGTTTTCTTGTTTCTTTTTTTGGCACCTTGACCTTGCAATGCATTAGGTCTTATGTATACTAAGAGACAATTTTATAGAACCATGTTTAAAACATAGGTCTTGACTCTTTCCCCTTACAAAGCAATGTTCTTCTTTTTGCATGATGTGTCACATGAGCTGCCTGTTTCAACAACATGCTGTAGTTTCCTCTAAGCTCTTTAGCTTGTTATGTCTGTCTGTTGTCCCACCGGCGTATGACACTATGAATTTCTATTCATGTTATGTATTTCACGCTTCATAGAACTTTGAAGAAGCATTAGCTTTGCAGAGCTTCTTCAAAAATGAAACTCATTTGAAACAGCTAAATCATCCCATTTTATGAAATCAGAACCAAAGTATAATGGCTTGTGGAAGACTGGGAACTGGGGGGTTTATGCTTATAGTGAGATTTGATCAGATGTGTTGCATATACTAGTCAAACACAGTAACATCATACCAACTTAACATTCTGTGATGCAGCAGCAAAAAAGCTAATGCTATTCTAGGCTGCATCATCAGAAGTCTAGTGTCCTGATCAAGTGAAATGATATTCTCAACCTATTCTGCCTTGGTCAGACCACACCTGGAGTACTGTGTCTAGATCTGGGCAGCACAATTTAAGAAGGATATTGACAAGCTGGAACATGTGCACAGGAGGAGGGCAAACAAGATGATAAAAGGTCTGGAAACCAAGCCTCATGATGAACAGTTGAGGGAATTCAATATATTTAGCCTGGTAAAGAGGAGATATGGTAGCCATTTTCAGATATCTAAAGGGCTGTCACATGGAAGGTGGAGCAAGCTTGTTTTCTCCTTCTCCAGAGGCTAGGATCTGAATCAATAGCTTCAAGTCACAAGAAAAGGGATTCTGATACCTTCAGGATGAACTTTCCGACAGTAAGGGCTGTTTGACAGTGGAATGGACTACCTTGGAATGTGGTGGACTTTCCTTCCTTGGAGGTTTTAAGCAGAGGTTAGGAGGCCATCTGTCATGTATGTTCTAGTTGAGATTCCTGTATTGCAGGGGGTTGGACTAGATGACCCTACAATTCTGTGACTGTATGATCACTCGAAGCATGGAGTTTGTACTGAGAGATCTCTTTCACAAAAGATAAAGGTGTGACCTTGCATGATTGAGTTGCTGTGAAGCTGCACTGCTTCCTGACTCTTCAAAGGTCCGCCATGAGCATATGATTAGAATGTTGCAGTAATATATTTGCTGATCACATCTTTCTTGCTTTTAGTGCACAGAGTACACCAAAATCTTTTTCATTAAAGAAGTGCGTGTCAATAACCAACCATTTAAGAAATGGTGGCATTTCAGCTCTGTTTTGAAGTTAATCACATGAGGTCTTTGAAGCATAGGAACTCTGTTAATACCTAGCCCTTTACTATTGATCCCCCAGAAAATCCTTACAATAAGGTTAATTCTGCATTGCCTATTACCCGAATACCTACTAACTGTTGATCTAAGTATGAAGGTGTTATTTACTGCTATGTTGTTTGCTTATACTATTTTGCTCACCTATATTGTTGTTAATTTTCTTATTCATATCCATTTCATTTGGGAGGCTTGCATCCAATAACTTTGGAGGGCAACTGGTTTCAAATAACACGGAAAATTGCCTGATTGGGTCATGGTGTGACAGCCCTGTCTGTAACTATTAAAGCTCTTGTGATAAATATGTATTAGAAAAACTGAAATGTGCTGTAGGTGGTCTGCAGTCAGTATTGGGGATTAACTACTTGACAGTTACTTGAACATTTTAAAAGTTGCATTATTTCAGTCAAGTGTTAATGGAAGACTGCTAGCTCAGCAGGTATTTTTTGAGAACAGAAGGAATTTACTTTTATTTCTTCCCAAAAAGCCATTAATGCTTCTGTTGGCATGGAACTGTGAAGCATTTTACCATCTCGTTCAAAAAGAAAAGGTTTTCATAATTCATATCGCTTCTGCCTAAGCCCCTTTTTGTGAGTTGAAGGGAAAAAAATGAGTGTATAAATAAGAAAAGAGGTTATAAAGTAACTATTAATGCTGCCTCAGCTTATATGTGAATTTCATCTTTGGGCACTTGTTCTCAAGACAGAAATAGTTTTGGGTTTGGGAGGAGACAAAACAATAAGAGTTTTGTAGGAACTCTGAAGAGTTGACACATAATATTAATTTTCAAAAGGAAATGGGCATGTCTGCAATAAATGAGTGAAAGCAAATGGAAAAGTCTAATCATAAGTGCAGTCTCTCCTAGTAACACAAAACTAGGATTTTTATTGATTTATTATATTTATAGAACAGCCATGATAAAAGCAATGCAGAAGGATCCCAAGATGGGCTCCCACCAGTGAGCTCACTGGATCCAGTCCTGCTTAGCTTGAGCAAGGTGGTTGCCTTCAGACAACACTGAAAGCAGGTTCTCAGAAGAGGGGCAGCCAACATGGTGCCCTCCAGATGTTGTTGGACTACAACTCCCATAATTCCTGATCACTGGCCATGTTGGTTTGGGCTGATGACAGTTGGAGTCCAACAACATGTGGAGGGCATCATGTTGGTTGCTTTAGATGCTGTGGTGGCACCCAGGTTCCAGACAAACTTTGTTCATTAACGTCCCATGTTTTCCCCACAGTGGATGAGGCAATTGTATTCAAGCACGCCAACAGCTACTGCTTGCCGCAAGCTAATGTATTGGGGCCAACTTGGATGCCACCCTCTCTGCAATAACGAGTTTCAAAATCTTAGTAGTGCAGGGCAGAAATGGAAAAGCTGAGCAAGGACAGCAGCTGACAGCTAAATCCAAGCTGCAGCATCACACGTAAAAAAAAAAATGGATTTATTTTAAGGAAATTAGAATCAAAGCAGATTCACACATACTGTATATAGTAAAAGAATATATTTCAAGATCTGACCAAGAACCAGGTATCCTGATTGTACATTCTTATAATTCATCCTAGGTTCTTAGGGTGAAGGGTGGGATCATCACCATCACCATAGTAATGATATCTGTCAATTTTGGTTTGCAAGGCTGATTCTGATAAGGATCTTACCTGTGGAGTCAAAAAGGTTCCCTACCCCTGAAGTAAATGGAAGCAGTCAGGGTTTTAAAGAACCATTGTGAGTATAGACCTGGTAGCCAATCCAATAAATGATTACATTTCTGGGATAGTATTAGGATGCTGGTCCTACTCAGAGAAGATCCATTGCATTTTAATGGCTATGACTCATTTAGGTCTGTTAACTTTGATGGGTTTACTCTGAGTAGGACTTTGTTAAATGCAACCCCTAGTCTTTTTTTTTTTTTAATGACTTACTGTCATTGAACCGAAAGAAGCAGATTGTGATGAAACTACACCCTGTTGCTCCTCATTCCTTGTATTGCCTACCGGTAACTGGTTTTAGAGAGAACCTCCCCTGCACACTGAATTGCTGAAACATGTTGACTACATTTTTCTTTAACATATAAAAGGATACCTATTTGTTTCCTTGCTGGAGTTGTTCCATGGACCTAACATGGTGTAGCTTGTGCTCACCTTAAAATATTTGGCTATGGTATTGTATCACAGCCTTGATGTGCCCTTTGTGGGTGGGAAAGTGTACCTTATTAGGCAGCAATCATGAAAAGCTTGTCAAGACGGGAGGATAGAATTGCAAGTTTTGATATGCCCATGTGGATGAATACCCTTCCAAAATATCTTGGAGCTGGCAGGTGCTTCATGCTTTGCTTCCACAAAGTAAAGGTAAACAATGTGACATCATTATTCCACCTAACCCTATTTATTTTTACCTTTTTTGGTGAGTATATCAAACAAAAGACTACTAATGCAGGAAAACACCCATCTAATACTTTGGATTGGTTCAGAATTGTGAGGTGCAGGCTTAAAGCATATTTTTCCCTTGTAATGTTTGTCTCCACCCAAATGGTCCAATTGCGGGGTGGGTGGGTGGGTGCGTGCGTGTGCTCTTATGCAATGATTTTTCTCAGAATGTTGAGAGTAATTCTGTTCATTGCGTTATAGGATTGGATATTACTCAGCAATTTCTGGAGGAACCTGATATTTTCTTTATTTTGAGACCAATGTGCTATTTCTATTTGTAGTTAGTATTCCTTTTTCCTCTCTGGTATGTTGGTTCCACAACCCCCCCACCTTATTTGTTAGCTAGTCAAATGATGTATTCTTGGGTACCGTAGGTTGAAGCACCTGCAACTCCATCTCAAATACTAGTTGCATTTGTAATTAGTCAATTATCTTTGACTATAAAGAGAAGGATTTATATTTTTCCTGCTTCATGCATATACAAGACAGTATTGTTTTGTTCAGGAAGTTGCAATACACTTCATGTTCCTAAACAACTGAAGTTTAGTATATTGTTTTGAATAACTCCTCCTGGTCTTATCTTTTCATTCTGCATCACTGGAAGTGTGTATTTGGGTTATTTCACAGAGAAGGCAACGCCTAAATCAGGGGTTTCAATGTGTTTAAATAAATGTAAGATTTCCTAGTTTAGGTACCGGTACTTTTTATGCATGTGAGAAAGTGTGTGAGCTCAAAAAGCTGCCCTGATTTTATCAACGCATAGAAGCAAGATATATAAGGATTGTCTGAATACCCGCCCATGTTTGCATACATTTCAGTTCTCCCTGCATTTCCCAAAAACGCCTGTTTCTCCCACCTTGTGGTTTCAAAATGCCTACATTGCTTGCTTTGAAAATCATTGTTGTTGTTGTTGTTGTTGTTGTTGTTGTTGCATTTTAAGGGCCAGAGCTCACCACAGTTGCTGACTTTGGTTTCATAGCAAGTTACGGTAAATTTAATGCTGCATAGGAAGCTGAAGAGGAGGAAATATGAGGTAGAATACCTGTGCCTGCATCTGGTTTCTGATCCTCCAGACCACTGAACCAGAACCAGTGCCTGGCAGACAGCCCCATACGCTACCTGCATCAGAAAGTGAGAAGTAAGCATGGTTCCTGTTGCAAAGGATAGTGAAAGTGAATATTTCCTCCTTGAAATTTTGCATCTTCTCCTGCAATCTTCAAGCTACCCTTTTCAGCCAGATCTCTAGGGGGGATGTGTGTGTATGTGTGTGTGAATTATTTCTTTCTCCCTTGTTGCAGGGTGGGGAGTCCTTCTAGAAATTATAAATAGAAAGGCCATTTTCTATTCAAGCCCATGACAGAAAAATCTATAATGAATCTCTTGCAAACTTCTCTTCGAATTAGCTTGCAGATTGTGTACTGAAGGACAAGTATAGGACTCAGCTAAATTAGTGACCCTACATAGGCTTTTTATGCTTGCTAAAGCCGTAGTCAAAATGTCAGCTGTCCAGCTCAAACTCATCAGATATTGGCTTCAATTATGTTTCTTAATTGTTGGGAATCTGATTGAATTGACAGCAATCATTGTTGTTACCAAGACTTGCCTTTTCAGTTCTCCCTCCTGTAGTTCCAAGGACTTTGAGGCAGAGAGGTCATTGCCCTTCAAGCAAAGCCCCATTTATTGTCCTTGATACACCACCTTCATGATAACTTCCAGCTGAGTCAATATTATTTGCAAACAAGCCTTGACATGTTGTTTTGATACATCTGGTGCTCTGTGTGTGTTATGTTTTATTTAAGCATTCCTGTTATGACCTGAGCTTTATCATAGCATAAAAGCTATGCATGCAAGTACTTAACAGTAGCGTTCTATCTCCTTGGTTTGGTATTAATTTTGTGTACTCTTCTTTTGCTGCCTACACTGTTCTATAGTTTGTATACAATGATATTTTAAATAAAGCTTGAACCATTTTAATATGCTAGGAGATGCGTTGGTTGGAAATGGCTATACTTGTGCCTTGAGTCCCTTCACATTTTATATAGCACAACTCTTCTGAAAGACCCCCCAAGGAGACAATGGGTGCAGAAAACTATTGCTGCTATGCTGCCATTGCCGAAACAAAGTAGGCACACTAATGTGCCATTCTGGAGGTCATAATTGAATCAAGTTTTCCACCACCTATATTTAGTACCAAATCTAAAACGCTACAAATGAACACTTAACATATAAAATGCAGGGCTGGAGAGAGTGTAATTGAGTTACACTGTCACCCAGCTAACCATCACCATGCCTAGATGTTCAGATGAAAATAAATCTTCAGGGCCTTCTGAAAAGACTGCAGTGTAGCGAGGGATTCATCGGTGCAGATTTAGTGTGGAACTGCAGGAGTTACTCCATGGAACCCCAGAAATCTAGAGTTGGAAGAGACTCCGAGGGTTATGTAGTCCAACTTCCTGCAACCTGCACTTCCCCATCCAATTTGAAACAATACTGGACCCTGCTTAGCTTTGCAAATGTGCTAGCAGTTTTATTGCTGCACCACTAGGAGGCAGTCCACTGATTTATTCCTTGTGTTAGTGAACAACATTAGATAACATCCTGGATTAATAATTTGGGGTGGGGGAGCAGGCTGAGTTCTTTGCAGTAGTAGAGGAGAGTGTGGTTGGGTAGTGATTGAATCAACTGCCTGCGTTATTTCTGTATTGCACAGATGGACTATTGTAGGGATGAATAACCTGTGGCCCACCAGATAAATGTTGGACTCCAGCTTCCATCAGCCTAAGACAGCATGACCAGTGGTCATGGATGATGGGAGATATAGTCCACAACATCTGGGGGGGCTGCAGGTTCCTCATCCTTGGTTTACTCATGAGAGCTAAACATGTCCATCAGCCACCAGGGGCAGGGCATTTTAATAGGCACACCATACCTGCAAATGTTAGAAACATCTGTGAACCTAAACCTCACAAAGAAATGGGCTGGCTGACCATGACAATGAAATGAAAAAGAACTTCCTACTACCAGATCATCAAACTTATGTTTAATCAAGAACATGAGGTCAAGGTATGCAATCTGTGGTCAGGCTGATAGTCATGGGGCTGTCCCAACATGGGATGGGAAGATCATCAAAAGCCACTAGCCTTTGTCCTCTGCACAAAGTCCCATGTGTATACACAAACTCCTCACACATGACTTTCGGAATCACATGCGGACTGGGTAGAGCCAGATAACAAGGAGAAAGAAATCTCTGGTGTTCAGATCCCAAGGTTCTGACCAACATCCCGTCTCTCTCTTTATTTTCATACCCATAATAATGTGTGCCACTGTAAATGCATGTGCTCCATGCAGTGATAATAGGGAATGCAGCCTTAAAATGAATTAAGCTTGCATCTGTGTTCTGAGGTTTGTCAAACATTTGACTCTCAACTGCTCATTGAATGATTGCTGTACTTCAGTTTAACAAATAGGTTAATTGCATTTCTGCTTAGGAATTTGGCTGTGCTTAATTATAAATGATGAGGAATTATTTCCATTTTTTAATTCTTAACAACCTGTTCTGTTTGAGCACAATTGCTGCACATTCAGTTTTATTCCTACCTGGTTGTATGGCCTGCTTTTAATTCTCTGTTCTTGGGGGCCGGGGGAGAAAAGGCAGTGCTCATTTTTAGAATTCAGTTGGGATTAGGGTGGTGATCCATCTGCACAGCCAGTTGAGATGAAGTATGAATATGTTATGAAGTGTGCTACAATTATTGAATCATATTCTCTCTCTCTCTCTCTCTCTCTCTCTCTCTCTCTCTCTCTCAGATCTCATTAATGGAGCCCAGGAACAGTGTGAATTGCCTCCCATGGATGGCTTCCCCCACTGTGAGGGCAAAATAAAAGTAAGACTAATTTCCTATTGCATTTATTTGTTGAGTGGACCAATGGTCTGATTTGATATAAGGCAGCTTCCTAGCCTGAAAAAGCCCCATATATAGAATGGTGTGTAGAACAGCTCTTGGTCCACTTACATTGTGTGCCCACAAGTAAACCATATATTGATGCCTTGACTAACACTGAGGTTATTCTACATGTTCATGCATGAAATATTAACATGATGTAATAATTAATGGCCACAGCTGACTGCTGATCTCAGATGCTGCTTCATACCAGTTCACCCATGTTATATATGTATGGTTGGTATTGTAGTTAGGCTTCTAAACCCCATATCTGTTGACTGTATGTGTGTGTTTTTTATCTTCTAGTGGATGAAAGATATGTGGCGATCTGATCCTTGTTACGCAAGTTACGGTGTGGATGGATCCACATGCTCCTTCTTTATTTACCTCAGTGAGGTCAGTAAATTCGTATTGCGACTGATATGTAGAGCTGTTGAAAAATCCCAATGACTGACTGGATTTTAAAATAAAATTTCAAGCATTAATCGTTTAGCACAATAAATAATAATGAACGCTAACCACAATTTCACCCCATAGGCCCCATGATAGTGGGGAGAGGCAAAGTGGCTCGGTCCAGAGTTTTTTAGTAACCTTTAACTGCGATTTAGATCGGTGGGCAAAAAAGTAATTAGTCTTGCCCTTTGATATGCACACTGTATTATTCTTATCATAGTCTGCATAATTATGACCAATAGGTTTCGTTTTTCCAGCAGTATGTTACCGTTTGTACTTTATAACACTTGTAAGATGGAAAATGTGTTTCCCCCCTTTATTTCTCTCCGGTATAACTCCCTACATATTCAAAGTACAGGCTGACTATGAATTATCCTGGGTGAACTCTTAAATTTTGTTGCACTTTAAAGATTTGTTCCCTTTTAAGGAAGGCCTTTCCTTAATAGAATTTAACTGTCTTTGAATCATCAGCATTTCCTGCTGATGTAGCTAATGAAGAACGTAGAATTCTTCTTTTAAATTATTAAAATGCTATGTGCATACTGTGTGTCATAGTACTACTCCTCCCCCCCCCCTCAAAATGGCATATTTATTCTCTCAGCTTTCAAGAGGTAATGAAAGGCCAAAACATATTCTTAGAGCAAGTTAGCTTGTTAATATCTCCCTCACCTCAGGAGGTATCATAGTGTTTCCTGGCATGTGTCAATGAGTATTACCGGTATCTTTTTATAGACATGCTAATTAAGCTCAATATAGATGATGGAACAAATACAGTTCACAAGAGAATGCCAGCAAAGAAGTGCCATAACTTGGGTGAAAGCAGATTTTTAGAAGATCAGTACATCCAGTATTGGTGGCTATTGATCAGCTTGTGGCTTAACTTCTAAACTGTTGCTTATTAGATTTACAGTCTATCTTACTACAGTGGTACCTTGGGTTACATATGCTTCAGGTTACATACACTTCAGGTTACAGACTCCGCTAACCCAGAAATATTACCTCGGGTTAAGAACTTTGCTTCAGGATAAGAACAGAAATCGGGCGGCGGTGGCGCAGCAGCAGCAGCAGGAGGCCCCATTAGCTAAAATGGTGCTTCAGGTTAAGAACAGTTTCAGGTTAAGAACGGACCTCCGGAACGAATTAAGTATGTAACCAGAGGTACCACTGTAATAGGTTCTGGGTGAGTTAAAATGGTTTTAAGAAAGAGATGGAACATGCAGTCCCAGTGAAACTCAACTGTGGCTCTTGCTGTCATTTGTTGGCTACCAGCTTACACTGGGCAGCACACACTCTCACAATTAAAAGAAAATAAAAGCATTCTAGAACAGTTACAACACTGTAAAAAGATTCACAATTAAAAACACGATTTCATCCAGTGATCTCATGGTTGCCAGGTGTACAGTATTCTTTGGCCATTATTTAGGAATGTTTTCAAATTCCCCCTCACTACGATGCACCTCACTAGAGGAGGGCATTCCACAAATGGGGAACCACCAATGAAAAGGCCCTTTTACATGTCAGTGCCAACCAAGCAGCCCCTATTGGTGGCATCAACCGTAAGTACGTAATCATACTAAGGGTGTTTGATACTAAGGAAAGAACTCTTTTAGGTACAGTGGTACCTCGGGTTACATACGCCTCAGGTTACACACTCCGCTAACCCAGAAATAGTGCTTCAGGTTAAGAACTTTGCTTCAGGATGAGAACAGAAATCGTGCTCCGGCAGCGTGGCGGCAGCAGGAGGCCCCATTAGCTAAAGTGGTGCTTCAGGTTAAGAACAGTTTCAGGTTAAGAACGGACCTCCGAACGAATAGTACTTAACCCAAGGTACCACTGTACTTCGATCCCAAGCCATTTAGGGTTGCATATGCTAAGACTAACACATTGAATTAGGCCCAGTAGCTCCCTGGCAGCCAGTGCAATACTGTACTTTCATGACCTGTGACACATCGTCCCATTGGGCTGCTATTGCCTTGTGGTACTACTTATTAAGAGTACTGGGTTCCATTTATTTGGTGGTGGAAGCTGGTAGTCAACTATTGCATGAGGCTTCACTGTTCAACATCTATAAATATATCACACGCAAAGACACTTGCAGGGATAATAGAAAGACAGAATTGCAGTGGAAAATTATTTTGAATATGTTCTTTTAGAGTGTAGGAGGAGCATATTCTCAACCAGTTCAGATCGGAGAGTAATTTTGCCTTTGCTCATCTCATTTTTCTAAAAAGCAAGATGTTATGATAAGGCTATAAATATACAAGTTTGTCGAGCGAGTATTTTAACCTCATCAGTCACACTTTTTAGACTTATTTTCTATGTTGTGTATTGTTGAAAAGGTTTTCTTTACCAGAGTCCATTACCCAATTTTTAGAGTGATTGTAAGAACTGAAATCTGGGAGAGGTGCATATAAGTGTTCTGTGACACCTACAGTAGCATTATATGACCTAACATGTTGGCTAGGGGAACACCCTATATACTTCCATTTTGTGCAAGGCCATTATATACAACAGGTTAGAGCTATGCAGCCAATGGGGCAAAATGATGTTTATAACACCCAATTCACCACCAGTGCTCTCAGCCATCTTGTAAATGTTGATGGAGAAAAAAATGTCAAGGCCTGGTGATATACAGTGGTACCTTGGGTTAAGTACTTAATTCGTTCTGGAGGTCTGTTCTTAACCTGAAACTGTTCTTAACCTGAAGCACCACTTTAGCTAATGGGGCCTCCTGCTGCTGCTGTGCCGCCAGAGCACGATTTCTGTTCTCATCCTGAAGCAAAGTTCTTAACCCGAGATACTATTTCTGGGTTAGTGGAGTCTGTAACCTGAAGCGTATGTAACCTGAAGCATATGTAACCCGAGGTACCACTGTATAATGATTTGTGTTTATCATGTCCTTCGCTTGACATATTAGGATGCTTCTGTATTTATGAAAAAAATCTTAGATCTTCAAACACTCCAGAATTTAGGGAATTTATGAAGTACTTCATGTGGCATTTGTTACAGTACATAATTATATAGAATTCATTGTGCTTCCCCGAAGAACAAATGATCCATGTTACTCATCAATCTGTTTTATGTTTAGTGAACAGCATACATAAAAGTCTTTGGGGGGTTTCCTAAGAGGTTTCTTTTTGACAGCACATAAAACTAATATTGTTTGGTCATGGTATTAACCTTGAGCTTAAATTCAGCATACTTAATCCTGTGATTAATGTTATGATTAAGCTAAACAGCAAATTCTGAAAGCTTAAATATTTGTGAATGCAAGCATGAAATAAAATTCTAATAACCACTACAATGATGTGGATATATGAATTGTGTTGCTTGCTAAAGATAACCTGGAACTGGTGTCTCATAAAGTAATTTGTCAATAGGCAGTCTTCTTTTTGCAGCAGACTCTTCCCTGGTCTACCTTTCTATCTGATGCTCCAAAATCATGGAGCATTATTTCTTCAGGCATCCTCTCAGAGATTGATGGAAGAGTCTTTCTCAACACAATTCGATCTTTAAATCAATCATCATAATTTTCAACTAGAGTTCTAGACATGCATATTCTGCAATAAGGAATGCAGTAGTTTCAGTAAGGAATGAGAACAGTACTAAAAAAGAGAATTGGGTTTTTGGGGGGTGGATAGAAGAATGTATGCACTTTAGCTTAGTAATTCACCATAGGTGGGAGCTATTTTTCTCCAATGACTTCTGACGAGGAGATTCTGCTTAAAATGTGCAGTTGTTCCTCAGTATGTAGGATGGTGCTGCTTCACAGAAACAGTGAAGTACCTCTGCTGCAAGACAAAACTATAAAGTTGCCTGTGAAGAAGCTTGCTTGGTTATAGTGTGCCATTGGTTAAAATTCTGATTGCTGATGACAGTTAAATCGTACCATCCCTCTGGCTGTTCTTTCTATCAGAATTAGGCAGTAGAGATTCTGACATGGTCAGAAGCATTTCTTTATTCATCTAATTATTCCTCCCGCCCCCCATATAGAATAGTACTAACAAAAAGGCTGTCTTTTTATGGATTAAATTCTGAACTATAGCCTACTTTAAATCACAGAGTGTTAGTCCTGTCCTAGGACTAATAGCAATTTGGGGAGGGTGTGTGTTTTTTTCAGCACAATGGTGCAGGAGGAAAGGGTTGGCCATGGACACGGTGGAATCCTAATCAGACCTCCTTGCACTTTCCATTTCTATTTTAACAACAATAACAAAACATTAATGAAAGTAATGAACCATGGTAGAGTTATGGGTGATTTGGCACATGGACTCAAACACTTTTGACTGGTAAGTTATTAACTCCTCTGCTAGCACTGAAGATGTTGGTGAGTGACAAAGGTTTTGGCCTTTTTGTACTGAATCATTTTTAAGTGTTATAGGTTCCTTATCACTGGAACACTCATTTTTGGACTAGAAAAATATTTGCTGTTATGCATCCCACGTGTTTTTGGATGCCAGTGTGCATTGGGATTAGTACCACCAGGAAATCCATTACGATAGGAGAATGGATTCATGGCATCTTGTGTTCTCATATATTCATTGTTGTTGGCATCCGTCCGTCTCGAGGGACAATGTAAGGGAAGTGTTGCCTTCTGTGGATATCGGTGTTCCTTCTACTAAATAAATAAAATCTTAATGTCACAGTTTTTTATTTATTATTGACTCTCATTGTGCTTTATTCTTGCATAATGATTTAAACACATTTTTCTCCATGTGCCAGCTGTCCTGTTGTGCTGAGCACTCCAATTTTCTCTTAGCAACTTCTTCAGGGTTGTTTCATACAATACGTATATAAAATGTTGAAGATTTGATCAGTTAATGAAAGGGAGCCAGTTTATTGAAGAGGCCAAAGATAGGACTTTTAATAGCCAATCTGTTTTCGTCGTCTTTTGAAAATTCTATTGCTGTTGCTACGATATCTTCAAAGAGGTGCCTCTTTTTTGGTTTGTTGCCTGCTGACCTTGTGCTGTTTTGTTATGGCTGCTAGCAAATGAGAATGGGATTGCATCAAGGAAATAGTTGAATGAACATCTTGCTTGATGCATCTGAAGCTGTGCCTAACAAAAGATCCCTATATCTGCAGGTTGAAAACTGGTGTCCCCGTTTACCCTGGAGAGCAAAAAATCCTAATGAAGAAACTGATCAAAAGACGATGGTAAGGAGTATGTCTCAAAGCTTTCAAAATGGTTAACAAAGTGGGCCTTGGAGTTACCTTAAGTTCAGCTTTCTGTGTAGGGAGAAAAAACCAAAAACAAATCTTGGGCCATAAAGTAAATCCTAAACCGTCTGAATGCCTAGTAATTCTGGTCCTAATCTCACATACTTGCTTTCTCTTGCCATTCTTTTGGAAACATGCATTTGCTGGACATACTTAGAAGTTAATACACAATTTTTAGATACTACAGCAAATATTTGGAAGCATACTTTTTATATTGCAGGTAGGTCTGTTCAGTCAGCAGACATATTTGGTGTACATAAAGTCAACTTCATTAAAATTGGGAGCCTGGGGGGGGGGAGAAGAAACTTTGAGTTATATAATAATATATTTATTATATAATAATAAAGTAGTATTATGTCACAAGTTAAGAGCCCCTCTTTCTAATGAAAGAGTTGCAGTGCTGAATAAAGCAAATGCTATACTATTGACTTAACAATTAAGAGCCACTCTATATATTTGCTATTTCAGGTGTATGTTTAAAAATGTGAATATGAGAAGCAATCACATAATGGCTAACCTATATATCATATAGGTATGGTTGCTGGGGAAATGTATTTGTCTTAATGTATGAAATGACCAAAGTAATATGGGGGGAGGGGAGAACACACATGATGAGCTCAGTTATCACACAGATAATATCTAAGAGCTTACTTTCCATTTTCCAACTTTGTGAGTTTGAATTTTGGAATATCTGTATGCAATTTTTAAATAAATAAAGTGGAATGACACTGTGCCTCTCACACCCACACTCTTTAGAGAGATTTCCTCTTAGGAAAAATAATAATAATTTTTTCAATATCACTTTTAAAACTTTTCTGTTTAATTGAAGGCCGAAATCAGAACGAATTTTGAATTGCTATACAAAATGATGTCCAGGCATGAAGAGTTCCGGTGGATGATGCTACGAATAAGAAGAATGGCAGACACTTGGATAGAAGCAATTAAATCACTTGCTGAAAAACAAAACCTGGAGAGGAGAAAACGAAAAAAAGTGAGTTCTGCTCCAAGGCAGAAATACCATTTCATCTAGAAAACTGCCCCATTAGCTTTAAGTGTCGAGTAGGAGCTGGTTCAATATACTTGCCTTATGTCAGTATACCTCTTTGTATGTCAGAGAAAAAGAGAGAGGTAACTAAGCTAGCAATTCAAAATGCTTCCAAATGGTGACACTTAACTAGGTAGTGTAGGCTAACTAAAAACCAGTTACAATTCTCTGCCAGTGGGATTTTAATCCAATTAAAAACATGAATCCAAGGAAAGGAGCATTTTGAGGATATAGTATCTGAATAAGCTTGATTCTGGATGGACAGGTATACTTGCAATCTCTCCATGGTGTTAAGGGCCAAATATAAACTGATTTCAAATGTCAGACCCTCCAAGTATCCCTATTTTTCAGGGACAGTCCAGGATTTACAGAAGCCGTCCTGGTTTCTGATTTGATCCTGAAATGTCCCGCTTTTCCATAGGATGTCCCTATTTTCATTGGATAAATGTTGGAGGGTAATGGACTTATGAGACCCCTGAGCCAATGAGATAAGTAACTATGCAACCTTTAGAAGACATCTGAAGGCATCCCCGTATAGGGAATTTTTTAAATGTTTGTTTTGTTAGATTTTTATATATGTTGTAAGCTGCCAGAGTGGATGCGGCAACCCAGTCAGATGGGTGGAGCATGATGATGATGATGATTAAATAGGACATCCCTATTTTCATCACAGAGAAAATAGTTGGAGACTGTGAAATATTAGCATTGTGTATGGAATACCTTTATTTTAATCCAGATGTCTAGAGTTAGAATTATACCCCAAGTGCACTTTTTGCTTGCAGAATTTATCTACAATGTAGTCCTTCTAGGACTAAAAAGGAGCCACATACTATTTACAGTTTTCTATCTGTGCACAAAAAGCACCTGGGACACAAAATATCCTAAGAAAACTAATTGTATTTTATATGTGGGGTGCTTTTTTGGCCTTGCAAATACAATAATTTGGGTTATGATTTTCCTAGTCATCACAGAATCATAGAGCTGGATGAGGCCATGAGGTATCCAGCTCCCTGCAATGCAGAAATATTTTGCCCTATGTGGGGCTCAGACCCACATCCCTGTGATCCAACCAGGTTGGTACAGGTTTATGGTGAGATGGTGATAGTTGCCATTGGTGTAATTTATTGCTCCAGCCACTGTTAATATCCTGGCATTTAAAAAAAGTCCCATGGTTTTTTCAAACAAAAAATGATCCAGGAAAAGCATTCATTCATTCTTCTGGCACCAGCCCACATGGCTCTTTTTGGGGACATCTTACAACCCCAAGTTTCACTCCAGTTTTGCTTGGGATATAAAAATGTCCCCCAAAACTATTTGTGTTATGCCTTTCAGTGGTCTGAATCAGTGATAATGTGAAAGCATTTTTGGCAGTCTCCTTTTGGCCATAAGGAAATGATTTAATTTTCTCACAGGGTACCTCACAGATAACCTCTTGTTATTGTAATGAGAATAATTGGAGTTAAATCACATTAGAAGTAACTGGTACTAATATAATTGGCACCATCAGATCAGAAGGGATCCTGTACCAGCAGTTAAACCAGAGAGTATTTATTCTGGATACACATTTTAAAAAAACAAAACAAAAAACAACCCACACATTAGATTGCGCAGAACATGGACCAACCTTAAGGGATTATATAATTGGAAACCAAATGATATACCCTAACCGTGAATACAGAATTTGAATAGAAACTGAAACCTGCAACAACCTGCCAGACTCAGCGGAATCACATTTAAGATGTAACATTAAATGAATGACTAATAAAAAGCCTTAAATATAGTGTATTGCTTTTTGTTATTGACTGCGTACTGGGTTCTGCAAACAGCTCAGGGACTAAGGGCTTTGGGTTGTATGTGTATACATACTTACAGGCAGGGAAGCCCACCACAGTCCACATTAGATGATTCTCTAATCATCATTAGATTAGAGAATTAACTTCCTATTAATATTAGGCAGGCACCTTCGTTGTACTGAGTTTTTTTGGTGCCTTCTAAAAACCTTTTTCCCACCAGCAGGCCTCCCTAGAAATGTAATTTGATCATATGCATTTATTCTCAAAACTGTTGCTCTTATCTATATTTTGATAATTGTATTGTGCTTACTGTTTTCGAAGTTTATTTTATTGCTATATTGAATTGGTATTTGTGCTGTTTTATGTGAATCTCTTAGAGGCTGCAATTTAGTGGCATTTGAATTTTGCTGGCTAAAAAAAGGATACTGCTGAGACAGTAGCCCTGTTCATGTTTTACTCTTGCACAGGGCATAAATGTTTAGGGAGTGGGGAGCGGCTCACTTTTAGTCCCACCATCTTACGGGTTCTGTAAGGGGAAAATACCACTGTATGAGCACGTTTGGAGGAGCTCCACATAGTCTGAGAACCTAATTGGGGGGGGGGGTGCCAACCAGTGGCGTAGCGTGGGTTGCTTGGGGCAAGGCAAGTATCCTCGCAGCTCTGATGCCTGTGAGCATCGAGCAGGATGGGGGTTTGGTCAGGAGCGGGTATCTTTCTAAAGCCCGTGCAGATGGAACCTGAGCAACTGGCCATCGCCAATTCTGTGTGAGGCAGAGGGCGTACTATTATTATTATTATTATTATTATTATTATTATTACTACTACTACTACTATTACTATTATTATTATTATTGCAGTGGTACCTTGGGTTAGGAACTTAATTCATTCTGGAGGTCCGTTCTTAACCTGAAACTGTTCTTAACCTGAGGTACCATTTTAACTAATGGGGCCTCCTGCTGCGCCGGTACCGCACAATTTCTGTTCTCATCCTGAAGCAAAGTTCTTAACCCAAGGTACTATTTCTGGGTCAGCAGAGTCTGTAACCTGAAGCGTGTGTAACCCGAGGTACCACTGTATTACTTTCTTTTTATCTTTTGAAATTTTGCACCCCTAACAATTTTGTGCCCAGGGCAACTTCCCCCATTGCCCCGCCCATGCTACGCCACGGGTCCCAGCTGTGCAGATCCCCATCTCACAAACAGGAAGCTTGCACATGCTTCTCACACAAAAGTGAGGCCTTGCTTCTCTCTCTGCACACTTCTGCCCACATGAGTAGGTCTGAAGTAATTTCAATAATTGATGCCTTTGGATGCATGACTTATGCTCTTAGTTTCTTTTCCTTTTGCATTGTGCCTGTTAGCCTGTGAGTCTGTGGCTGAGGAGTATCTTGTGTGTGTTTTTAACGTTCTGTAGATGGTGTAAATGAACAGCTCCACATGCTTAGAAAATACTAGGTGTTTTATAAGTGATTGAAATAATTAAGTACAACTATTTAATATGCTATGTTGTAGCAATTGGGGCTGTTGATGTAAAATGATGTTATAGTTAAACCCTCTGCTTGATATATATCCAGTACATTTCAGCTTTCTTTTTCAGGTCCTTGTTCATTTGGGACTCCTCACAAAAGAATCTGGATTCAAGATTGCAGAAAATGCCTTTAGTGGTGGCCCACTTGGTGAATTAGTCCAGTGGAGTGATTTAATTACATCTCTCTATTTACTGGGCCATGACATTAGGATTTCAGCTTCACTGGCAGAGCTCAAGGAGTAAGGAGATTATTTTCCACTTTGAAACTTGAGTACCAAAAAAAACCCTTCCTTTAACTGCAAACTCTCTTGAAGCCTTTATTCTACAGCCTATAATTTTGTGAAGAGGAAAATGAAAGTGATAATTCACTAAACAGATGATAAGTAGATTATTTTCATAAGCTAAATATGTGCACCATGAAAAGCATAATATGTTTTCATTGTCACTGCTTCCTCTTTAGGCTTCATAAATGAATGCTGAAAAATTCAGAACTAAGCAGTTCTATTCTCTGCCATTACAGGTGTGCTAGACATCTGCAGCAAGAGAAATGTCTTCTAATTTGTTTCCTCTTTTTCTTAAATAACCTTTATTTCCAACATGAAACTGTTTATCAGCAAATTAGATTGGTTGTGGTTAATTTGTGTGAAAGCCATCGTTTTTTTCAGACAGGTTTTGGATTTTGAGCTGTTTTCTGAAGATCCTGTTCTTCAGCATGTGGCCCATAATTTCCAAATTATTTCATTGGAAACACATTGAGAATTAAGCCCGTGGTTACACTGTATTGTGCTGGGGGTAATGTTTAATAGCACAGGTGGTGGTACTGTAAGGCCACAAGGTATGCAAACTTGATTTGTTTGCATTCAGCCTTACGCTCTTGGCAAAAAAATGCAAAAAAATAATAACAGATAAAAGCAGGCAGAAAGGGGGCAGGCTTCTGGGAACAAAGGCAAACCCCACCCACCATGACATCTAACGTGTTTTGACTATACGTGGTTTTAGGCGTGATCCCAGGAACGTAAGCCCTGCATAGTTGTGGGCTGACTGTATTTGTATGTCAGAAACCGATGAGCTTTGATTTCAGGGCCCCAAAGAACTGTTCTGCTGTACCACATCTCAACTCAATAAGCCTGAAAGACTTCTCTATTATGCTTCCTTGTAAATTAAGCCAGAGAGTTAATGTATGGCAGCTAGTCCCGGAAGTGTGTCTGCTTGTATTTGTATAATATACATAAGCAGCCATGAATTAAAATGTTTACAATATGGGCTTAAAGGATTAGTCATACTGTTTGGTGACACTCCTTTGGTACATGAATAGGCCCATTTGTGGAAAGAATTATGTGAGTTTAATGTAATAGGGTATCCCTATCTGTTTTAATCTGGTCAGGTTTCACTGTATTTCTGCCAGTGCAGTGAGCACGTTTATGCTAAGGAAGTTATCAAGTGTTAACCCTGTTGTGGACATTTCCATGCATTAATACCTCTGTCAGTAGTGCTGTTTGCTGAAATGTGAGACTAATGCAGTTTCAAAATGAGACTAGCATAATTTCTCTGGAGATTGAGGATCTGGCAAGTTAGTTGCATCTGGAAAGACCAAAATTTTTGAGGCAAGCTTTGGTCTTGGTAGAGAGCCCACCAGGCCCCTCACTTTCCTGATATATAAAACCCCAGTAAGAAATTGGAAGCACATTGTATCTCACCTACTACTAAATGGGGAAGAAGAGCTATTGTGCATGTATACATCAATGTGCACACCCACACCATGGTAAGCTCGGGAATTTATTCCTCTTGCAGTGTTTCACAAGTATACAGTACATGGAGAATTGGCTTCTCTGAGACATGTAGCTCATAGAGGGAAAACAGAACCCAAGGTCATTTGTGAAGGTTACCTATCAGTATTGGATTGCTAGGCAGGAAATGGGGAGGAGGCACTCAATGAAGGGTGTGGAATTCCTTATAGGAAAGATGCCCTCCAGCTCCAACCTATTCCATATCCTGCTTCCATTCCCTGACACAATATTCTACTTCATTCTAGTGGGGCTCCTGGAGAAGGCAGCAGTGAAGAGTAGAGGACACGAAAGCCATGTTGCACAAACCATATTTTTCACATTAGTCTTTGCCTGCACAATACAGTAAGCCATACTACGGTTTTCTGGGACTGTGTGGATGTGCAGGTACAAAGAGAGTTGGTTGCAATCATTATGCTTTCTTCCTGGTCTTCTTTTAACTCCTCTGCTGAGCTAACCAACGATTTGGCTTAGCTTGTTTTCCAAACCCAAGTGCTGGCCGTAGCTCACAGTTAGCAAGGAAAGAGCCTAACCACAAGGCCAGGTTTTGATGACGCACTAAATCAAACCATGGCTTAAGATGGGATGACTAAAGTGACTGTGAAGTTCTCTCCAGGAATCCACATGTTCTCACAGTCGTGGTAAACCATAGTTTGACATATGGTGTTCTGTGAACCAGGCCAGCAAGATGTTAGATCAGTGCTGATAATTTGAGGGTTAGAATACTGCCTTGGGCAGGCTTTTGGAGTTGCAGTGACTCCTGCTCAGACACTGCTCTTCAAAAATCCTGTTGAGGCAATACATGCGCATACACACACACACATCGGTTTGTTAGTCATTCTGTCTCTGGGAATGGAAAAATAAAAGCTCACTGTTAAGACTAAATTTATTTCATTCTTATGTATGAATGCAGGAATTTGGTGGAAATGAAGTTTTTCTTTTTTCTTACTATTAGGATTATGAAGAAGGTTGTTGGTAACAGATCTGGCTGCCCAACTCAAGGGGATAAAGTAGTGGAACTAATTTACATTGACATTGTTGGACTGACTCAGTTCAAGAAAACCCTTGGACCATCCTGGGTTCACTATCAGTAAGTATTTCTTTCTAAAGCAGTTTATCAGAAGGCATTGTGGTTCCACATATCTAGTGCATTTTTACAACTTTCTCCTCATTGTTTCTGATGTTGAATCTGAATTTTTAAACTAGCCCTATTTATGTGCTGCTCTCCTACAGAGCATTCACATAAGGCCATGACGCCAGTGTCACATACCCAGGCTGTCCTCACATCTTGTGTGGACATCGGAAAAGAACTTCTTTTTCATAGGAGCTCTGTTCATTTGCAGGTCTGTGCTCAACAAGCAGCCTTGCTCCTGCTTTAAAACACAAGTGCCCAACCTGTAAGAAATTGTATGACAGTACCCCCTTATGTCCCTCAAGGCCAGGGCGTTGGGAATCTCTCCCCCCTCCCCCCCCCCCCCCCGCTTCAGTGAAGTGGAACTGGAAAATTCCTGGATATCAGGAGGATAAATCTTGCACAGAGCAGAAATGTAATATTTTTTCCTTAAGACTAAGATTCCTGATTTATGCAAGCCTGAATCTGTGGAGTAGCTAATCCATTAATTGTCGTTTATATGCCACTGAAGAAGTTTGAAATGCATCTGGCAATTGGAGTCACTACTTTTTGCTGATTAGATTTATTAATCTCTGTTTTGTTATCTGTTTTGTTTTTCAGTATTGGATTATGCGTATCTGAAAGTATACTTAACCAAAATAAATTGTATTATTTTGCATTCTTCTTGCTTTTTAGTTGCTTTAGTTTTTTTGTGGTCAGGGTCACTCAGGTGTATCTCCAGACTTTATTTTGGTGCACTGTGAACAAACCTTGTATTCATACCCGCCCTTCTCCCCACTGACACCCAATTACTTCCTCTTACAAAAAATCCAGGGCTTGTTTTTCTATCCAGAGTGGTGAACTGAACTACAGTTTATACTTGCTCTCCAAATCATGTTTTCAAATCAGCTTCAAGCTGTGGTTTGCCATTCTAGTTTGGAGTGAAAGCATAATCCATATTTGGATGACTCAAATGTAATAGGCTTGCAGGAAAATGGAAGTAAATATTTTTTTCAGATGAGCAAGGAGAGTGTGCATGTGTGTGCAAGCTTTATCACGTAACACCAAGCCACAGTTTGCAGTTGTAGCAGAACAGAGCCTGAAAAACATAATTGAAAATATGAACGGGCAACATATATTCACTCATTTTTCATTCATGTGGGTTTACATGAAACTGAGCACATTCTGTTAGGAAGAAGATTGGAGGAAAAAATGTGCCTGACAAACTAAAACCTCATTGTTTTCCTTCTTCCTAGTTCATTAAATATATGAAATAACATGGATATTCCAACTTTTCTTTGCTGCTTTTCTTTACCAAATGGTTCAAATTGAAAAAAAGCTGTTTTTAGCATTTGAGGTAACTTGGTTAACTATTCATTTTGCAGCATGAACTGAGTAATGGAATAAAGTGCTTAGGAAAGCTATGGGCTCTGGAGGCATTTGTTGACGATGGGGTCCAACAATATCTTGCCTTTTCAGTTCAGGAAGTTGAATTAGTTATCCTTTGGTTTTCTTTAAGCTTTCTGTTTTCCAGTTACTCTTTGGTACTCTATAAAGTGGAAGTCATCAAAACACCTCCAAGTGGTATAGCAGTAAAACTGCTAGCACATTTGCAAAGCTAAGTAGAGTCTGGTATGGTTTCAAATTGGATGGGGGACCACGTGTTGAGATTCCTGCATTGCAGGGGTTGGACTAGATGGCCCCTGGCATCCCTTTCAGTCCTATAATTCTATGAAAAGTAGAGAAGAAGAAAACTTAACAGTAAAGCTACTTTAGGAATCACATTATATACCTTTTCTTAACTTTGGTTTCCTTTCCTTCAAACATTATTTTTAAGAGTGCACCATATGCATAATAGTGCATTAAAACTTGACTTGGTGATTCATTTCTGTTATCAGTTTTAATGCAACAGGGAGAATAATAAATATTATGTAACCTGTCACTGTATTTCAGATAGTTAATTCAGCCTACTCATTTTGCTAATCCTTATCTTCCAAGAATCATCCCACGTCCTGCATTTGGCTTAAAACCAAATGCTTTTATTCAAATCCCACTCTCCTTTCCACAGTATAACCCAACAGCTTCCTTCTGCTGTATGATTTATTCTACTAAATAATACGTTTGGTTCCCGACAAGCACTTGATGTAATCAAAAAATAATTCTGCTGCTGTAAAATGTTTTCACTGAAAGCGGTTGACATAAAGCTTTGAATTTCAGCTACCCAGTGCAGACTTAGGAGACTTAGAATGTGGAAGTATCATGGATGCATAAAATAGAATCACAGAATTGTAGCATTGGAAGGGACACCGAGGGTCATCTAGTCCAACCCTCTGCAATACAGGAAACTCAACTAAAGCATCCATGACAGGTGGCCATCCAACCTCTGCTTAAAAACCTCCAAGGAAGGACAGTCCACTTCCCAAGGGAGTCTGATCCACTCTCCAACAGCTCTTATTGTCAGAAAATTCTTCTTTGTGTTTAATTTATTGCATCTCTTCTCTCCCCCCTCACCTCTTGATCCCATCCCAACTCTGAAACTGCCTTTCAAATACTTTTTCTATCAAAACTTCTCAACAAAGTACTCTTAGGCCATTGTTGAGAAGTACTTCTAGGCCATTTGTCAGTGGACACGTGCAAATAAGAATAATAATACTTGGTATTTAGGGAGAATGGGCCCTTTCTAAGTCCCAAGATTGCTAGGTTTATTATGTAAATTGGCCTGTGGTGTTGCCATCAGAGGCAGATGTTTACCATATTTTCTTTGACATGAATAAATATGAATAGTAACCATGCTGATTTGTTGATGCATATCATGGTATTGCTTTTATTCTCAGTTATGCCAGAAATTTCTGTATCAGCTTTAGAAGGCATGGTCACCAATTACTAACACTGTTGTTGCCTTCCTTTATCTTTGCACAGGTGCATGTTACGAGTGCTAGATTCATTTGGGACTGAACCAGAGTTTAACCATGCTCATTATGCCCAATCTAAAGGCCACAAAACTCCATGGGGAAAATGGAACCTTAACCCACAACAATTCTACACAATGTTTCGTAAGTTCAAGTTGTTTACAAAAGCAATTTTTGCTTTTCAGAATAGGAGTTAGCCCTCGGAGTCATCCAAGTCGAGATATTACATAAAAAAGAAGATATGTCCACATATTAAACTGTTTTTATAGGTCTGTAGTAATTTTGGTATCCTTCACTTTTAATATTACAAGTCTTTGAATATAATGAAAGGGTAAACATATATTCTAAGCACTTATTAAATGCTAGGGGCTGCATCTCTGCTCTCTTTGCTGGACCATCCCACCTACTCTTATCTACCCCCTCACCAAAGCCACCCCCTCCCCTTACGCATCATCAAGGACACTCTCTCCCCTCCTCTTCCCTTTTCTCCTTACACCTTGCCAAACATCTTGCTCACTTACCTGGGCCACCCATCCTCTGGCCTGTGCTGCCTTCTGCCTTTCTATCTCCCTCCTGCTCAGCCCCTTATGCTGCTGCCTTGGCTCAGCAGTTCTGAGACCAGGTTTTTTTTACCATGCTGTACCTCACAGTGCTACCTGTCAATAGCCATGTGAATTGCAACATGACAATATCCTTAGGAAAATACATAATAGAAGATAAGACTTATGACAGTGTTGCAGTGATGCATAATGATGCAGTGCTGACTTTTTGTTTGTTTGGTTGATTGGTTTACAGCTCACACTCCAGACAATAGTTTCCTTGGTTTTGTTGTGGAACAATATCTGAATTCCAGTGACATCAAGCACTTCAATGTAATTAAAAGGCAGGACCAGTCGCTTGTCTATGGCAAAGTTGATAACTTCTGGAAGGTGAGTTGCTATGCTGAACAAATCTTTTCTTGGAAGTTCATTTTCAATGACTGAGCAGAACACAAAGTTGCAAGCTTAAACTGAGCTATATTTTAATTCGTGTTTGACAGGTACTTTTTAGAAAACAATGCCGGCAGATATTATCTGTTCAAAGAGGTTTTTAACAAAAGATGCAGCTCCTTTAGACTATAGTCTTGTGCACAATTTTACGTCATTATATGTTCAGCCAGGTTTATTGCACCATGTTTATAACTGAAAGATTTGGAAGGCGAAAGGGACATGCCATTAATCTGTACCAAGCCATTAGCTGGTTTATCATAATGTGTATGAGCAAGTACAAACATTTGACTCTTGTCTTCTCCCCTCTCCTCAATTCTCATGCATTGAAACTTAGAGCTCCTGGTTGGCTTCTCAGTCAAACTCTCCTAGCTGTTTTTACTGGGTGGAATTCAACATCATGCTCTTCCAATCATTCTATCTGTGCAAGCATTACAACTTGTCAGGTGGAATGATTCCTCTCTCTCCTACCTCCTCGTGTTGTTCAGGTGGTTTTACTGCCACCCAAAAATAAAAAATAAAAATATATTTAGTGTGCAGGAGCCAAATTGTACATGTGGAAGTCCTTGAACAGGGCTTCTGTTGATGAGGCTGGTTAGGTGAATCCTGCCCACTGTCTTTAACACATTATTACATGCACGGCTTCTGTGTTCCCATTTGTGAGATTTCTAGTGTGAGTGTCACATTCTTTTTACCAAAGGATCTCCAGCTAATTGTCAGCTTAACTGAATGTTTAGCCTTACAAATACCTCCAAAAAAATCCCTGTTTTCAACACTCTCAAGTTTCTTTGTAATCCAAGTATTCACAATCCTGACCATAGTGGAAGATAGAGGCCCTGATTTGCTACACATTGTGAAGCCAAAGAACAGCCAATGGAGACTTACTCCAACTCTCTCATTTGTTATAAGTAATTGGTCTCTGGGTAGCAGCCTCTGGCCAAACTTGCTTGTGGATTCATGTGTTGTTGAACTTGTAGGTACTGAAAGAAAAACAGAAGAGTTGATTTCTCTAGTTTCAGTTATTATTTTTCTTTCCAAAATGCTCAAAGGAATTGCTTTTACATGTTTAAAGATCCATTGAATTAGGTATTCTTTTAAAAAGTATCGTTTATGAAGTGCCAATGGTAGACTAGGCCATTGGCACTTTCAAAAATGATAACCTATGAGTTATCTTTTGCCTAAAGTTTTTTTTTTCTTTTTTACTTGCTAACTTGCTGTTTCCCTGTAATCATAATATTAAATAATTCACTTATTTTCACATGCACGGCAAGGTCTTGACTGAGTCAAATTTCTTAGCACTGACTTCAAGGCATTCTCCTCATCCAGAAAGAAGTGCAGAGAGAGAGAGCGCGCGCTGTATGCTTACTTTTGTTCATTTCCCTTGAGAATTAAGCATACAGCTCCAGAGAACGAGGGCAAAAAAACAATCCTTAGTCACCTCTGGTCTGCTAGAAGAACAAACACTTTGGAGTATCCTTCCCCATGCCCTCTAGGTGTTTAGGACTCTAGCTCCTATCAGCCCCAGCTAGCTTGACCACTGGTCAGTGATTATGGGAGTTGTAGTCCAAAACATCTGCAGGGCACTAGGTTGGGGAAGGCTGCCTTGCCTTGCCCTCCATTCTCAGCAGAAAGGCTTCGTGTTGTCCCATTATTGCCCAGAGGGCACAGCCATCATCCATAATACAACACAAGTATTCAGAGAAGCAAATGCAGCAAGTACTACTCTGTGCAATTAAAATTCTGTAATTTCTAGCTCTTCATAAGAGGTAGCTGCTGAGAGCCAGATGAGATAATCTTAACCTTTTGTGCTTATATGTTGTCATTTTATTTGGTAAATGGCTAGTTGAAATGCAGTTGTAACAAACTGAATTATAATGGCATGTTAACAGCCAAAGGCAGCTGTGTTAGCATGTAAGCAAGAAGTTTCAAAATCCGGTTGGCCAACAACTTTATTGGACCTATCAAAACATTGCAAATTCGTTGCAAGCTTTTGAGTTGTCCAGACAAGATGTTACATAAAGCAGGAGGTGAGGGTTTTTCTTGGTTTGTTTTTAGGACAGAGAGGTTAGGCTAGATATTGTAGCATGTTTGCAGATGGATCTTGGAGGCTGGGTAAATCTCTCCTTGGTGCTACAAATACCAGGTTTTACACCTCGCATTCTAGAAAAAAGAATCAATAGCTTGCAACCCAGATATGTACTTTAGTTACTGAAAGCGGGATTTCAGCTAGTCACAACATCAAGAGTTTGGGCTGAGGAAAAGAATTAACTGGATTTGCATTGTTTAAAAGTTCAATTTTGCGTGCACACAAAAGTAAAGAGAGTTGTTTATGGAAGGAGTCATCTCTGTTCTCTTACCTTCCAAAAGAGCTATCATCTATACTAAGCAGTGTCTGTAAATCACAGAGAAGGTACTTTAATGCTAGCTTCTGAGTCCGGCTTGTTTGGAAGCCATTAGCCATACTCCCTTATTCAGACCAAAGGAGAAATTATCTGGTTTGTTTCACCGTTCAAGTGAAGGGAGAGGCAAAGGAGATGCATATCAACTGTATATATGTTGGCTTATTTGACCAGGATTTTATCATGCACATGCAGCCACAGATGTCATAGAGTGGATGCTACCCTGTTTTAAACTATTAGAGGGCACTCAGTCAATCAGGTACATCTCCCTTTTATGCCATTAACCTATGACTAAAAACTGCTTCTTAGATTAGAATGCCTAGGCATCCTGAATAAATCCCAAAAATAAATGGGTGGATATATGGTGTATACCAGTTTCCCTGAACCTGGTGCCCTCTCGCAGGGTGTCGTCTTGAACTATAACTCCCATCAGTGATGCTAGAAGTTATTGGGGGAAGGCTGATTTACAGTGTTGCATTAAGAATATTTAGGAAGCCACAGCCAATTCAAGCTGTCATACATGCATGTATGCAGTGGTGTACAGATGCATATAGAAGCTTTTAACATGATAGCGTACATGATGTGTATGTGCACATGTACATTATCTAGTGCTAAAGCAGCTCTAATAATTTGTGTAATTAAGATATTGTTCCTTAAGGAAAAACTAGTGTACGCGATTATCTTAAGTTGTTGCTCGGTTCTTTACAGAAACATGCCAGACTGAGGATTTAAGAGTACAAATTTAGGAGTACAGGTGTCATTTCAATTTTCAAGGGTTTCACAAATTGAGTTTTGTGGGGCATCTTAGTTCTGGCTAGCAGCAGAAAACTGTGAGAGCTCTTCATAATTCATAGTACAGACCTTGGACACGTAGTTTCTTCATCCGTACTGTAGTAATTTCCTGGGATTTCCCAGTGATTTAAAGCCACAGTGTACAAACTTCCTCAGTGAAAACATTTCTCATTATACTTCCCATAGGGATAAATCTGCTAGGTTAAGCCCACTTCAAGAAGGCGCCATGGCAGAAGAAAAGAAACACGGAGAGAATGACAAATGCCTAGTGGCCCCTTTGCCAGCCTATTTTGTCTGCCCGTTACAAAGCCTGAAGGCCTATCAAGACTTTTTCTCTGTGTGGCAGCTGTCTATTCATTTCATTTGTTTAGCAGCATCTTGAGGTTTTGATTGTCCTATATTTGCCCATGGTTCTTGAGCAGAAAAATTATTTTCTTATTATTTAAGTGGTAGTTGTGCTGCTTTCATTGTGACTTTGAAGAAAAATCATTAACTTTTTCATCCTCATTTACGAACACTCAAGGTTTTTAGAGTGTGCTCCTCGTGCTAGAGTACACATTTTAGCAGCATTGGAAACTGTTGATGCATTTTCAGCTTTTGTTCTATTGTCAGTACTAGGAGACTTTTAAAAGCCTCAATAAAAAATGAGTATAATTAATCAGTTTATTTCCCAATATGATTAGTAGTACATCAGAAGAACAGCCTGTCATATAGACTTGGATCTTGTACTCAGAAAGATGTATCAGATTTATTTTCAGATTTTTCTTTTAGTTTATTTTCCCCCAGCTCCCTCCCTTTTTTCCTTGGTTCCTTCCTTTCCTCCCTGTCAATTGGTCTGCCATATCCAGCATATTCGTATCCGTTGTTAAATGCCCCATCTGTAAAATAGCTCTTTCCAGAAATGTCAGTTAATGTCTCCTTGCATATTAACATTCACTGTGGAAAAGATAAAATATTATCTTAACCAGTATAGTGTTTGCCCTCTCACCCCCCTGGTCTACCCACTATAGATAGATCTGAAATGAATACGGAATCCTTCTTCAATCCTTAGATCTTTGCTTTTCCTGGGGGATGAAAATATTCTAGTGCTGTTTGTTCTGTGTTACCGATCTTCCTAGCCTAATTAAAGACCATCTGGAGGATGCATGCTTGTAAGGGTAAGGGCAGTGACAGCAACCTCCTGATCATTGCGTGGACAAGCGGAGTCCCCAGATCCCGAGTGGTCCGTCCCCCCGTCATGTGGAATAACGACTCTAGACAACGTGCTATGGGGTTAAATTGGCCACAACTTTATTAAATTTCAAATGTGGGTAGATCTTGGCTCAGGCATTGGGCGTTCTCCCTCCCCAGTCCCCAGCCGGGGACCTAGGGAGCTACAGGGTTATCCAGTGTGTGTGTGTGGGATGGGCTGGCTCTGGAGAACATATGTTCAAGCAGAGATAGCCGCCCCCATTACGCCGCCACCGCAGGGGAGAGCAATGACGACCTTTCAGCGTACGGTCAAAGCCTCCCTTCAGAAACCCCTTTAACGGGGAACCCTGGTATCGCCGCCGCAAAAAGGAAGATGGACTAAAGGATTCCGCCCAAGGCCTGATACTGCCAAAGTTGTGACGTTTTGCTATGGGAAAGGCGAAACCTGCCAATGCAGGGAAATTCCTTTCCGGCCCTTTAACAGTGACCTTATCGTAGCAGCGCCCGCATACCTGTGGAGAAAGGTTAACCTGCAAAACCTATGAAGAAAAGTTAACCTGCAAAAGAAGACATTAACTGAGGGTGGGTAGGGTGGGAGAAGCTCTGGAGCCAAGTGAGGATTACCAGGTAAGATCCACCCTCTATTGTGTGGGCAGGTAATCCCTCCCCCTACCTGGCCTGGTTTCCCTGGCAACGCTTCCCCCAGGTGGGATTGGACAACTCACTGGGGTAGGCAGGGACCTCCAGGTATCCCACCTGAGGGAAGGCAAAGCCTATGCTGATGGGGCCACTCCAGATCCAGGGCTGCACGCGTCCACGCAAAGGGCGCCCCCCGTTTTAAGCGGGGAGCGGTCATTACACCTCTCCAGGTTCCCAACTGTTAAATGAGCAGTTGTAACATGCAGGCAAAACGGACAATAGGTGGATAGAACTTGCTGCAGAATGTGAACAGTGTGTGGACAGTAGAGAAGAAATGGCATTTGTTGGTATTCATAGAATAGAGCTTCTTCCTCAAACATTTGGGATTGCAGGCTCCCATACACTCATCTTCTCCAGTTTACTAGTGATACACACACACACACACACACACACACACACGTTCATCAGGGATCCTGCCTCTCCAAATTTGGGGGGAGGGAGCTGCTGATTTATACCAAATAGTCATTGCTTTTTTTATATAGGGGGGAAAGGTGTTGGTACTCACCATGAAGTTGTTACAGTAAGTGCTGCACTTTTAACTGGGGTGGGGTGGGGTGGGGGTGCCGGTACTATGTGCCATTGAGTATCCCTAGAAAAAAGTTATGCAAATTGTTAACAGCCATGTAACAAGTGGCAGCTGGCCACAAAATGTTACAGTGTGCTGTGGTTTTACTCAGAGTTCCAACCAATCCATTCCATTGCTCCTTCCACTGGTCTGGTTTTCCTCATTTAGTATCAGTCAGTTAATATTCTGTCGCCACTGAGAGTGCTCTGCACTCAGTGGCTTGTTTGGTCACAAGGGTTCTCCATTTGGGGATGTTTTTAGGGGGTGAAGTAGATAGTTTTACACTACATTAAAGCCCTTGATTTCTCCATATGGGTGTCTCCCAGTTCCATTCCTAAAGGCAGTTGTTTTGGTCCCCCCCCCCCCCCCGGCATCTGCAAACATCACGGTTACCTCAAGTCTGCATGGGTGGTGCTGTTTTGCCTACACCTTCACAAGCATAGGCAGATAAATTAGAGATGCAGGGAACAAAGATGATCTTTTCAACCTATTGAATTTGAATCATACTCTCCAAAGTTTGTCCTGCTGTACACAGTGCTTATTCCTTGCTTAACATATGTTTGCAAATAAAGAGTCAATCTCTTAAATCTGCAAATAATGATTAAATAGTTCATTGGAAGAATTTTCAACTGTAATTAAGGTAAACCCAGATTTACATCTGTGCCAGCCCAGATTTCAGAGTAATGACTGCATTTGTATAGTCACATTTTTATCTATAAAATAAGGCTGAGTATTTGTCATGATGTCTTTATACAGTGGTTCTCTTGATGCTCACTACCTTGTGCTATATTCATTCCTTAATTATCTGTGCTACACAAGGTTCATGTCTTTATATACCTTATGATAAACAGTGATAAAGTGCTTGAGCACCAGAACTAAGAATGCTATGTTCAAAAGCTATATTTGCTTTTTTTTTTAATGACTAAGAATTTGGGGATAATTAAAACTGCAGCACAATCATCACCTCTAGTTTGTCCTTGATTGTGTTTATGAAATTTAGCTGTAATGCCATGCACAGAAAAGCCACTCACCCTGATTGTGGGATAATCCTAGGGTGGTTCCAAAGCCATGGCTAGATGACGTGGGTATTTCAGAACAAAATATATTAGGATTGTAAGGATTGTGTAGCAAATGCATAAGATCTGTATGCATTCTTCCTAATAGACGGAATCTATTTAGTTAGATGGGGTGGAATAGGGATATGGATATGGATGGAAAGAGTCTTCCTTGTGCAGTAGAGACAAAATATTTCACAAGATTCCACTCAGTTGGCACCTGTTTGAGGAAATAGCAGTTTACACATGTGTTTCTGGGAATGTAATTTGTTTTACAGAAGCTGTATTATTGAGAATGAAATCCAAGAAGGAATAACATATCCTTCTGCCAAATTGAATTTATATAACTGGCACTCGGAAGCTCTTTTTGTATGCTTCGGCATTAAGCAGGATTGAAAAGAGAAAACATAGATAGATTTAAGATTCTACCATATTCCCTCGTGAGATTTTGAAAAAGTATCTGCTATTGAGAGTTACAATTAATTTCTAGTTCCACACATCTTGCTGCATTAAATGTGACATTTTAAAAATAACAAAGTTGTCCCCAATCATGTTCAGCTGCTTCAAGTCTTTCCTGAAGTTTGTATCATTTAATCTTGTAACAATAGCAAGACTTTTGATTTTTCTATCTGTAGTCACATCTGCAGGGCCATTATGGAATACAGAACTAAGGACTAGAGGAGGGGTAGCCGGAGCTTGCGGGGCTGGCGCTGGGGAGAAGCACGCGTCTCCCCGCTGTCAGCCTCCAAACCACATCGGGAGACAGCGGGATGGCAGCGTTCCGCCTCCCCGCTGTCCTCCGACCTTGTGGGGCTGGCTCTGCGGCTCTCCTGAAGCCTGGAGAGCGTGAGGGGTCGGTGCGCACCGACCCCTCTCGCTTTCCAGGCTTCAGCGAAAGCCTGCATTCGCCCCATAGGACGCACACACATTTCACCTTCATTTTTGGAGGGGAAAAAGTGCGTCCTATAGGGCGAAAAATACGGTATATATCTTTTAGAAATCCTGCACTTACCTTTTAAAAAGCATGTGTTGTGGTCTTCAACCATGTATCCAGCTGTGTAGCAATAGTTATTTTTAAAAAAATCCTTCCAGTACAGGTGTCACCAGCATGATGCTCTCCAGATGTTGTGGACATCAGCCCCAGCCAGCATGGGCATTGGTAAGGAATTCTGGGAGTTGTAGTCCAATAACATCTGAAGAGTGCCATGTTGGCTACCCCTGTTCTCGTTTTCCATTGAATTCTATGAGAAGTCAGAGCATAGTGCTATAGAACAAGACTGCCTGGTGTGGCAGTGAGGTAATGCTTGGGCTCCCCCCACGCAAAGAGTATAGCCGGATTGCACTTTGTTCCTGTGGCTTTTAGCAGATCATTGATTAACAAGATTACTATTCTGTGGAGGTGACCTGCATAATTTTTAAATAATGCACATTTTTGCTAATTGTAGGTTGCCAAGTTGATGGCTCAGGCAGCTTTACCTCCTCCTCCTTACTATCTCCATTTAAAACAGAACATGTGTGTTCTTTCTTTCCTTCCTATGTTTCTGCAGCTGATTACCATAAAGAAAGCTTGTGGAAATTTGCCCCTTTCCCATTGAAAATTGTACACACATGATTATATTTTCCAGTTTAATGTTGCTTTAAGAGGGAGAAACGCATCAGGCTTTGTCATCCCATTCTCTGATGTGAAAGGTCTTTATACTGAGGAGGGTTGCAGGTGGAAAATAATTGGCATAAAGTAATAACAGTTGTGTATTCGATGATCAACAGAAGTGCCTTCTGTAAATAGCAAGTTTATCGTAGCTATCAAGAAGAAAGCAGCTGCTGGTTCTGCCCAAGGAATAAGAACCACTCTTTTGCGGCTCTGTGGTAGAGTTTAGTGTTGGGAGCCTAGCTTTTCTCTAAAAAGCCTTGGCAAATGAAGTTCCCTCTGGCTGTGTAGCACTGTACCCCTGAAGTGTCATTTGCACCTGGCCAGGAAGATATAAGATGCATGAACATGTATGTAGAGGTCACATAAACATCTCTATTGGTGTCATGGTTGTGGGGTTTGTGCCATGCCCCCTTTGGCCTCATTGAACATTTTGGAGGCCCGATGTTCTGAGTTGTGGGGCCCTTAGCCTTGATACCTCATGTGCCTAGAGTTGTAAGGCCCTGGCATGAGACAGGATCAGGAAGGCATCCCTGTTCACTGGAAGCTAAGGCCTAGGCAATGGAGCTATGCCTGGTCGTTACCCTTGCTGAGGACAGGACTTGGTGCATCCAAGGCAGTCATAACAATAATAATTTATTATTTATACCCCACCCATCTGGCTGGGTTTCCCCAGCCCCTCTGGGCGGCTCCCAATCAAACGTTAGAAACACAATACAGCATTAAATATTAAAAACTTCCCTAAACAGTGCTGCCTTCAGGTGTCTTTTAAAAGTAGGATAATAGCTTATTTCCTTGACATCTGATGGGAGGGTGTTCCACAGGGCAGGCGCCACTACCGAGAAGGCCCTCTGCCTGGTTCCCTATAACTTCGCAGTGAGGGAACCGCCAGAAGGCCCGCAGCGCTGGATCTCAAGTGTCCGGGCTGAACAATGGGGGTGGAGATGCTTCTTTAGGTATACAGGACTGAGGCTGTCAATGGAAATTAGCTGATTTCACTGTTTCATTTGCAGTGCAGAAGTTAAGTTAATAAATATGTGGCCTTAGTTTGACCCATTTTATGTATCTTGTCTCTCTATTCCAGTTGCAAACAAGTACTAGCCCTGCCTATCCTAATCTGTGTCAAAAAATCTAACAAGTCCATTCTGTTACTAAGCAACCTTTCCTTAAAACGTTTCTTCTGTTCCCACCATCCCTTCCTCCTGCCTTTGAACACTGAAAAAGAACTAAATCTCAGATAATTCACTTGGTGTGTGAGCTAATCCTTGAAATTAAAAAAGTATTGTAAATTCTAAATGGATTAAGAAATTAAAATTTATAATACTGTACAAAAGAAAATATGACATGATTTACTATTATATTCACAGTAACCATATCGTCCTCTAAAACACTTTGGATTAGAATATGAACATTCCTATAGAGCAGGGGTGGGCAGTCTTTTCTGGCTAGATATTTATCTCTCTCTCACATCCCCCACCATGGACTGAAGCTGATAGCTGCTATCATAGTGATGTTGAGAGATTCTTCCTTTTGAAGACACACACACTCCATCGTTGATTGGACTTCAAAGCATACTGTGGGGCTTTCAAATAGCCCTTTTGTAAACATCCACCAATGGGGATGTTTACAAAGGGCTTTCTCTCTCTTTCTCTTTCTCTCTCTCTCTCTCTCTCTCTCTCTCTCTCTCTCTCTCACACACACACACACACCCTTGAGTTTTTCCTTCAAGTCTCTGCAGAGTTTTGAAGGAGAAATGTGGGAGGGATGTGTGGAAAGTATCAAGCAAGGCATGCTCCTACTGCCTGTTGGTTGATCCCAAATGCCCCCCTCCATGTTTTTCCTTCAAAGCACAGAGATTTAAAGGAGTAGTGTGAGTGGGGTGTGTGTGTGTTGAAGGTGTTCTCATAGTACCCATCACCTGGGAATGCATCTTGCTTGATCAAAGGAACAACCAAGAGCTTTAATCTCACCTTAGCATCTGTCTGAGCAGCCCCATACTGATCTTGATTCAAGCTCTGTTTCAAAGACCACAGTCATTTAAATAATGTGTGAGAGTTTGTAGATGCTAGAATTGTTGTTGTCGTCATCATCATGCACCATTATTAAAATTTCCTACCCGCCCTTCACCATAAGGTCTAAACATGGGTCACATCAAGAACACAATACAATTTTTAAAACTAACAACCATACAAAACAAGTTAATTAGGCATATTTCTCTTTAAGGAAGAATTAGCATTAAAAAAACCAAAAACTCCAACCTGATTGAGTTTAATGAAGTCAGAAAAATTAAGCCAAGCTGTTTAATTCTTTTTTTCTGGCTTGGGTTTTCATGAAGACAGGGTTTGGAATTTACAGATAAGCCCAGGAACTGGCTGTGTGTACTATAGTAGGAAGGGAAGGGCAAGGGAAAGAGATCCGAGCTCCAAGGAAAGCTAAGTGGAAGCATGTTCAAGGAAGGGGTGCTGAAGACTGCTGAAATCTTGGGATCAAAAACTGATTGGAGTTGTCGTCCAAAAAGGAGGACATTTTTCTAAAGGAAAGACCAAATAATCATCTCCTCCTTTACTGGATGTGTGATCTTCAACAGCAATAGAGAGGGATTTTTGAGTGGTGGACCGTCAACTACAAAATACCCCCTCCCCCCGCAAAGAGGCTTGCCTGGCATGGCACCAGTGTTGCCATGCGGGAGGGACCATTTTGGAAGCAAATCGTTTTAATGGGTTTCTTTCTGTATGGGGCACTTTCTGGATTTTATTTATTGTCCTATTGCCCTGTTAAGATCATTGATCATACACCATCATGAAAACCCCAAAAGAATGAAGTGTGTATTGAAATTTTGAAATAATTTTTAATTAAATAAAACTTCTTACAATATATTTACTCTTCATTAGAAGATGTAATAGCTAGTGTGTTTTGTGTTCTTAAACTGATAATTCAAATATATGTGAAGATGCTTGGATTTTACAGGGCTCAAGGCAGGAAGATTCTTCCTAGTCTCCTGTAACCTTTGAGTGAGCATCTGCGCGTGGCTTTTAACCAACAAACAGGGAATAGTGTGTTGGTGTTGCATGTGATGGAACTGAGGGATGCAAAACACAAGCTTGTGCTTTCTGATCCCACTGGAGACAAAGGGTACATTTACTTCTCAACTAGAAACCAGACTTTGAGGTTGCTGATTTACACAGTTGAGAAGTCTCATTCATGCAATATGTTTCAAGGGTTATTCTATACTGAGCACTTCACAATCCATCTTTGAATGAGTTATAGAGAAGAGAAAAGCAGGTCAAGGTTTTTTTTTATGAAATAAATTTCTTCCAAACAAAGCACCTAGTTTTCCACATTGCTTCAAGTCATAGTATATGGGGGGGAAAACAAGAGACTTTGTGGCTCACTCTAGAGAAGAATTTTTAAATGCCACCATGTATGTAAAGAGCAGCATGACTCCACCATTAAGCTTTTGTGGACTGGGGAATATGAGGGGGATTCTTTTTTCTTCAAAGCACTTGCATGTTGTTGTTTAGTCGCTTAGTCGTGTCCGACTCTTCGTGACCCCATGGACCAGAGCACGCCAGGCACTCCTGTCTTCCACTGCCTCACACAGTTTGGTCAAACTCATGTTGGTAGCTTCGAGAACACTGTCCAACCATCTCGTCCTCTTTCCCAACATCAGAGTCTTTTCCAGGGAGTCTTCTCATGAGGTGGCCAAAGTATTGGAGCCTCAGCTTCAGGATCTGTCCTTCCAATGAGCACTCAGGGCTGATTTCCTTCAGAATGGAGAGGTTTGATCTTCTTGCAGTCCATGGGACTCTCAAGAGTCTCCTCCAGCACCATAATTCAAAAGCATCAATTCTTCGGCGATCAGACTTCTTTATGGTCCAGCTCTCACTTCCATACATCACTACTGGGAAAACCATAGCTTTAACTATACGGACCTTTGTTGGCAAGCTGATGTCTCTGGTTTTTAAGATGCTGTCTAGGTTTGTCATTGCTTTGACGGAATTAATTTTGGAGAGGATCAGTAATTATTTTGTGTGACTCAGATGTGTGGGGCCCAAAACTTAGCATAACCAGTCTCCTTGGTGAAATAAGGGCTTGGTGAAATAAGAACTTTTAACTAGTTCCAATGGTGGGAGTACCGATGGGGTACTGCAGCATTTTTTGCTGATCTGACCACTGCTACAGCCCCTTTGCCCCTTGAAATTCTGCTCCATAGGATCAGGGGAGTCTTGGAGCAGCAGGAGATATTGTATTGTGTAGTGGTGGTGGGTAATTAGATAGATAGGCCTCTGCATTATGTGAAGACTCAGTTTTGGTTGGCTTATGTTTCCTTACTAGGATAAGAAAGCTTATTTGGATGTCATTCATACCTATACAGAAGTTCATGGAACTGTCCACGGGACAAGTACTGTCTACATGCCCAGCTATGTTAAAAACCATGGCATCCTCAGTGGCCGGGATTTGCAGTTCCTGCTGAGAGGGACAAAGGTAAGTTGGCTGGTATGCAAAGAAGAAGAAGAAGCAAAACCCCAAAAGATTAAAATACATGTGCATTCAAATGCATTTACTCCCCCCTCCCCAATGAAGCTCTTGGCACATTATGCTCATTGTACCATAACAGCTCTAAACATTTGCCAATGTCCAGTGTTCCAAAGATTCCACTGGTTTCAATTTCTTATTAGGATGGTGCTTCATATGTGTGTTAAGTTTGTTTAGAAAAATGAAAAGCTTTCACTGTTAAATATCTGCCCCTCCACCCTCTAGAAGTTTTGCATGCATGAGAACCAAGTTTGATGATTTCAGAAACACTCCTCCCACAAAAACTCACTTCAGAATTTGGCTCAGTAAACTTGAGGCAAAATCCCTCACACACAAATAGCTGTTTATTCTATTATGTTGTGTTTCTGTTATGCTACTTTTTATTTACCTATCAGCCTGAAAAGGTTCCGAGGTCAGTTCACAAAGAACAAATAAACGTGAATACAAAATAATGCAAATGCAGACAGTACAAATGACAAAAATTCAACAAAAATCTTAATATTTCAAAAGTATTAAACACCAAATACATGCGTGTTCCTGCCAAAAAAGCAAAGAACATTCCCCACAAAAATACTGAAAATATTATTTCAAAAAAGCCAAAAGGATTTGCTTGCATGGGATCTTTTTGAAAGAAGATTTTCATTTAAAGTGAAGCAAAATATCACTCAGTAAAATAATTTCCTTTCTTATTGAAATGGTGGTATGTGCTGCTTATAATTTTGATCCAATTGGTGAAGTTTGTAGTGTCGTTACTTCCAAGTTATACTTCACAGATGGTAGCAGCTATTTAATATGAGTGGAGGACAGTTGGTGCTGTATTTATTATTAAGTGGTAACAGAAGCCCCTGTGCTGTCAAGACATGTGAGCTGCACACTCTCCCCTAAGGAACTTTTGCTAAATAAGTTGACAGCATATAGAACAGAAAAGATGTTCCAACGGCGTTGAGGTAAAAAGTGAAGAATGCTTATCTACCCATCCAGTATCATTTTCTGTAACTAATTAAAACTCAGCCACTGCTGAATTGTTGGTGACATTTTAATGTCCTTTAATTAATGGTTCGGCCATGTTTCTGCTGCTGCTAATTAAAAGATATAATTTAATTGCTTATCAGACTTGTCTACCTTTTTTGTTTGCTGCATGGGAATGCAGAAATAGATCAGGTTGTTCTCTGTAAATGTTGAGCCCATTAAATCTGCTTTTTTAAAAAAGAGTGGGAACTCATAATGCAGTTTGATACATCAGTAGGTTTTGTTAGGAGGTTTTCTTTCCCTGTTTTTCACTGTCAGCCTCTCCACAAAAGGCACTCTGTAATAAGGGTTATAACATTTTGCAGCCAGATGGCACTTTGCCCTATTTTTCTTTTGAAGAGGTATATTCATAATCTATACTAAAAATTTGTTGCTTTAATATCCAGTATTGTTAATCTCAAAAGAGCCTGAATCCTGCCCACTTAAGACTTACAAGTTAATAATTCTCAGCAGCAGCCTTTGCCAGGAGCTTTTGGGGATTAAAACTTGCCCCTCTCCAATGGCAAGGATCATTGCAGGATGTCCAAATCAAGATTTGTGCATGGAAGCTCATGTTCCAACAGTGGTGCCTTCAAATGATTACCTTTTCCCCCTGTCATATGGGGTTCCAGAGTCATCTGGAGACTTTAAGATGTGACAATTTGCTGAAAGTGTGATGGCTGGAAAGACCCATTCATGTCACCATGCTTGGTGAGGACTTCCTTTTTTCAGAAGAGACGGGGAAGGAGTAAGATAGATTGGCCTTAACCAGTAGGAAAGAGAAAGTCAGGACATTTAAGTAGCAGAAACTTTTGGAGAAAGTGACCAAATAATTCTCAAATTCATCAAAAGTGAATGAGTTGAATATCAGGGGGGAAACCCTGATTTTAATAAGCTCAGAGAAATACTAGATAGGGAAATTCCTCAGGTGGCCGAGAGGTCCTGAAGAAGGGAGGCACAGCTAAGAGAGAGAAAGAGATTGAGAGAGAGGTATACAAAAGGCAATGTGAAAGTATAGTGAGGAGCTAAAAGTAAAAAAGGTCATTTATAAAGGGAGGACAGGTAACCAAGGACAAGTTTAGATAAGGAATGCAGACTTGTAGGGACAGTGTCAGGAAAGCTAAAACTCAGAAGCTGGCTAGAGATGCGGAGAGCAACAGAAAAGGTTTTTCAGGTGCGTACAATGGACTTCTCAGAAAGAATGGTGAAATGCTAAAGGGTGACACAGAGAAGGCAGCACTGCATAACTTTGGTCTTGCCTTCATCTCTCAAAAAAGGAAGTGTGCAACCTTGCATAATTAGCATAATTAATGAAGGTCAGGATTGCAGTTCAGATAGATAAGGAATTAGTCAATAGAAACAAAGATGCCGAGTTCAAGTATTGAGGGCCAGACAAATTGCACCCTAAAGTACTAAAGCAGGGGTCAGCAAACTTTTCAGCAGGGGGCCGGTTCACTGTCCCTCAGACCTTGTGCGGGGCCAGACTATATTCTGAAAAAATAATAATGAACGAATTCCTATGCCCCACAAATAACCCAGAGATGCATTTTAAATAAAAGCACACATTCTATTCATGTAAAAACACTCTGATTCCCAGACCATCCGTGGGCTGGAATTAGAAGGCGATTGGGCCGGATCTGGTCCCCGGGCCTTAGTTTGCCTACCCATGTACTAAAGGAACTCACTGGTGTACTCTGAGAACATTTGTCTATAATATTTGAGAAATCCTGGAGAACAAGTGAGAAGAGGCAGGACTGCCCAATTTTCAAAAGGTTAGGGAAAGGTGAATCAAGGAAACTACATAACAGTCAGTCTAGTTTCATTACCAAGGAAGATGCTTAAATATATTATAAAGGAGTCAGATTGAAAGCATCTTGATGATAATGCAGTATTAGTAGAAACATGTATAAATTTGTAATTAATAATCCTGCCAGAATAAATTTATCATCTTTGTTGAGTTACAGGTTTAGCAGGTTGTGGGATGCTCATGGTATGTCTATATTTCAGCAGAGACTTTGACAAAGTCCCCCCATTGTACCTTGGTTAGCAAACTGTTTAAATGCAGGCTAAATGACAGTGCTGTCAGGTGGATTCACAGCTGGTGTGAAATTGTACTCGTTAGTGGTTCCTCATCAGACTGGAACGAGGTTTCAAGTGAGGTGCTGCAGGGCTGTGGCTTCAACTTTTTATAAATATAAAAGGGTGGAATGAGTCATCACATTTACAAATAACACAAAACTAGGAGGGAGAACCACTCAGAAGATTAAAATAAAATTCAAGTTGACCTTGACAGGATGGAAAACTGGGCTGAAGCTGACCAAACGAAGTTCGGCAAAAACTAAGGCAAAGTTCTTCAGTGTGAGAGAAATCAAATGCACAGGTATAGGATGGATGATCCTGACTTGGCAGTAGTTCTTGCAAACAGGACCTCAGGATTGTAGCCAGTCACATGCTGAAATGAGTCAGCAACACGATGCAACGTCAAAAAAGAAAAATTTGGCTTTAGACTGCATCAATAGAGTCATAGTTTCCAGGACATGGAAAGTAAAGTAATTAAGTTTCATTTTATTCGCTAATCAGACCCCACTGGAGTACAGTGTCCCATTTCTGAGTGCTACACTTTAATAAAGATAGAAACAGAGTGGAGTGGGTTAGATGAGAACAATGATTATGGTGAGCAGTATAAAAAAAACAAGTTTTATGAGGTAAGGTCAAGTCAGGGATTGGAGTCTGCGCCTCTTCAGGTGTTTTTGGACTGCAACTGCCACCATCTCTGATGATTGGCCATGCTGGCTAGGGCTGATGGTCATGGGAGTTCAACAATACCTGGAGGGCTACAGGTTAACCTTCTTTGGGTTAAAAGAACTGGGAATGTTTAGTCCAGAGTTTCCCAAACTTGGGTCTCTAGCTGTTTTTGGACTACAATTCGCATCATCCCTGACCACTGCTAGCTAGGGATGATGGGAGTGGTAGTCCAAAAACAGCTGGAGACCCAGGTTTGGGGAATCCTGGTTTAGCCAAAGGAGAGAAGACCAAGGGGGCAGAATAGCACTCCTATAGATGTCTGAGGAGTAGCCATGTAGCTCTCGGTTTCCTACATCAGGCTGGGGTTAGACAAAATAGTCTATAAGACCAGGTACTTCAATGCAACTTACTTTCAGGTGACTTTTTGCAGACCACTCACACTCCCTTCTTTCATCTCTTATGCTAAACAATTTCCAAGAACAGCTTTTTCACACAGCTTTCCAAGTAGTTTGAGCTAGACTCGCTGTTGTAGACTAAGTGCACATTCCTGCAAACTTTGCTGCCACCTGCCGTTGGTTTTTGGAAGTCTAGTGCTGTTTGAAGAATATGCTTATTCAAGAATGCCACCCTGCTCAGCTACTCTATGCAAGACATTTTAAGCCATTTGTGTAGTAATCATTGTGTGCCAGAGATATCCTTATGCCAGGATCTAATGGTGGTTCTATTACTCTGTGATGGGCCTAGAATGTCTTGAGGTCTGTGAATTGTGGTTGTGGATGAAGTGGACTTCGGTCAAAGCTTAGGACTTGGTGATATGTGTTACCAAGAATGTGGGCCAAAATACATTCTCCCAATAATGGAAAGACAGTGTGCCTTGCTTCACCTTTTTTCACTGTACTTTTGGCTGTAAAGAAATCTAAAAATATGATGTTCCCTTCTTCCTTTCCCTCCCCTGCTCACTACAAAAATATTGGAAATAGGGAGTGCTTTATAAAACTTGTTTTTAATTTAGAGAAGGTTTTATTGAGGGTTTCATCATTTTCACTTTTGCCCATTATAGAAAGGTTATCAGGTTTGCAGTATATTTTCATGGCTCTTTCAGGAGTGTGGCATGTTGCAAAAGCAAGCACCTTTGGCAGTCATCAGATATAGGGCAGGAAGCTGCCTTACTTTGTGAGTTAGATGTCCAGGCTGACCCTCCTGTTATGTCACCGGCAGGCTCCCCAAACCACCTGCACTTGTGTCAATAATAAATACAAAAGAATCGATCCATGCAACATTGCATAAAAGAATACAAGTAAGCTAACCTAATTTTACAGTTTAAAACTAATCAGGAAAGAGAATAATGTCTAACATTAAATGTAGCAGCGAAAATGAAGTAAAAGTTAATGTTATGGGTGTTTCTATTTTACAGCTCTTTGTTGGTCTTGGTTTTCCATATGAGGGACCTGCCCCTCTAGAGGCCATTGCAAATGGATGTGCATTTCTGAATCCGAAATTTAATCCACCCAAAAGCAGCAAAAACACAGATTTCTTCAAAGGCAAGCCAACACTCCGAGAGGTAAGCAATCAACATCCATATTCACAATTTTCTGTTGTGTGTACTGCTGGTTGGACATGTTAACAGTGTCTTTTGTAGCACATCCTTTTTTAAATTTCCAAGCATCACCAAAGTATGGGATTTCATTGCTATTGCCATAGCAAACTCTTGGTCTGAGATTGTTTCCTTCTGAGCCTATATCCTGCAATTACTTTTATACATTTGTATCTAGAATAGTATCAGTACTCAATTATTTCAGTTGGTTCAGTTTACACAGGAAATCCTCGTTGCTAAAAACAAAAATCAATGTATGAAAATCTTAGAGTATAATTCTAAGCAGGCCACAGGTGTTGTTGTTTTTTTGTGAGGTGGTTTGCACATTTATTTAGCTTTATGTACATTAAATGCAAGGAAGTTAAACTCTGTCCAATTTCCAGCAATGGGAAAAAACAAAAAACAAACCACTTGAATTATTTTGCTAGACTTTAGGGGCAAGGTCCTTGCACCCCCCCAACCGTTCACGTGTTCACTCCTGAGCATACTTCTTGTTACTTGGAAATAACAGCTTGTTACTCAATATTTAGAATTTTTTTACAGTCATCACCACCTGAATCCTGTATGCTGACAGCACATAGCCTATTAAAAGAGTATAAATAAAATTCTATGAAGATATTTGTATTTAAATCAATATAAAGAATATTTGTTTGGCTGTTTTAGTTCCTAGAAAGGGCAGTCAGAGGGGGCCATTAACTTAATAAAAGGGATAAACATAGCATGGGGGGGGGTCAATTCTTTTCATAAACTGCTTGAGTGGCAATGGCCTCTTTCTTGTAAAAGAAGCATTTGGCTTACAAGGTGCTTTCACTCTGTACAGGCAGCACATATAAGCTGATAAGGATTTGTCCTCAAAATATGTCCCAACAACAAGAATTGGCTTTGTAAATATGGCATTCAGAAAGTAAAGCAAGGGAGATTAGGATTGAAGGCTCCTCATTTATCTACACATGTGTTAGCTGCCTTTTAGCCTTCACTGGGCAGGAAGCAAGGTCTTGCTTGCCAGCCTTTAGATAACATTAAGAGTCATCAAGCAGTGGAGTATTTTGGGCACAATGCCCAGCACTATAACTCTGTAGCATTAATTCTGAAGGCTTTTAGAAGAATGAGGCTATCTAGAAGTACAGGAGGTGACTCGTGGACTACAGACTCATGGGCTACCAAGGGGCTGGGACATGTGCATGTCAGTGCTTTACATGACCTCATATGCATCTCTGCCAAATGCATAATATCAGGGAAGGAAGTGGCTGCAGGAGAAAGCCAATTCAGGTGGGAACAGTTCCTTAAGAAGTAAACAGCTGCCTATAATATTTTGAAGCAAGATAAAAGGGGGTTTAGAAAAAGTGGGTGCAGAATGTTTCGGAACACCATGAAGGTAAAATACAAAAAAAGAGATGGAGAGCCAGTGTGGTGTAGTGGTTAAGAGCGGTAGTCTCGTAATCTGGTGAACTGGGTTCGCGTCTCCGCTCCTCCACATGCCGCTGCTGGGTGACTGGGCTAGTCACACTTCTTTGAAGTCTCCCAGCCCCACTCACCTCACAGAGTGTTTGTTGTGGGGGAGGAAGGGAAAGGAGAATGTTAGCCGCTTTGAGACTCCTTAAAGGGAGTGAAAGGCGGGATATCAAATCCAAACTCTTCTTCTTATATAGCATGTGCTCTGAATTTGTTTTTTAAAGCTGTATTAAGTTTTTCAAAACGTTAAGTAAACAAGCTACAAAAAGTGTGTCATTGCAGATGGCAACTCACAAATTAAGTAATCTTATCGAGTCTTCCAGCTTTGACACAAATGGAAATGACTGAGCATACAATTCTCATATAAATACTAATTAGCTGGGCAAGAGATACTAAAGAGGTCAGAATTTAGTATCAGAATGTTAGGATACTTTATTGCAAAATACACTAAACTGTCTGCTTCGCTTTTTCAAGGTACATTACACTGTCCCTGACGCTTATATAGTTACTTGCCCCACATTTCAATGATTAGGTTCTATAGAAATCTTGATAGATAATTCCTTTTTTGTGACTATGATGACGTGAGCAAAGCTTTGAAAACAAAGGAATGATGAGCCCCCTAAATGGCTGGAGTGTTATGTTATCTACACATTTTGTATCTTATTGAAATTTGCCTACTGAAATGAAGATGATTCCCGAAAAGATGACATTTGATTGTTTTTCTTTCAGTTGACATCTCAACATCCCTATGCTGAAGTTTACATCGGGAAGCCTCATGTTTGGACTGTAAACATCAATGACCTCTCTGAAGTTGAGAAAGCAGTGAAAGCAATTTTGAATCAAAAGGTTAACAGTTTTGTGTGGTGTTGTTGTTTTTTAAAACCCCCCACTGCATTTGTAAATCAATGCATAAATATGGAACAGAAACATATGATAGTGTGAGGTTTATCAGAAAGAGCTCAATATGAAACTAAAAACCTTAAATAATCCAACAAAAATAAAACTTTCTGTTTTTTGGCTATGATGAATTACAGCTTGTTGCAAACTCACATGGATCATTATATAAGATCCATTAATATGCAAAACTTGCATACTGTAAATACCATGCAGTATGCAAAATATGAATGACATTATTTCAAAAGATAGAAGATTTATATCCTGTTAAGAGCTTGAAACCAGGAGGGGGGGCACTCAGCTGATAACTCCCCACCCCTGCCCATCCAGTATAGCTGGAATGTCATATTTGAATATATGTATAGATTGTTAAAGCAGATGCTGTTTTACTATGTATCCTGTGCAAATGAGAAGCCTCAGTATGGGGGAAAATTACAGATCGAAAAAGCACAAAATTATTTCTCTGGTAGCTGAGAGCTTTAATAGTAGGGGAAACTGGGCTAGGAAATACTACAGGTGTGAAAGTTGCTGAGTATTTTTATAGTTTAATTTCATGGTAGCAATATTTAGAATGGCAGATGCCATGCTAAACAACTTCATAACTAATACCTGAGCACCTGCACAAACATATGTTACAGTGGTGCCTTGGGTAATATTTTTTAAAACAACAACAAGGAACTAAACTGCACATTTTATTTTAACAGATTGAACCTTACCTGCCCTTTGAATTCACATGTGAGGGGATGCTCCAGAGAATGAATGTTTTCATAGAGAAACAGGTATGCTCTCCATATCCACAAATACTTGCTTTGTGAGCACAGAGATCCTGTGTAAGCCACTATATTACCAGTGCTTGTTCTCTGTTGAATAGAATAGACTAAAGCTCATAGTTGTGCCACCAATTTCACTTAACCAGTAAACTAACTGGTAGAGGGCACTCTATGAAGCACTCTATCAGCTTCTAAAACAAATCTTGTGGTCAGTGCACACCTCTAATAGATTGCTTGGTGATGCTTTTTTGTTGTTGCTGAGCCATTTTCAGTGCTCTTTTAATACTTTTATTTTATTAGTTGGATGTTTATTGCCTTGGGGGTCCCACATTTTTAGACAGAAAACATACATTAAAAGCTGCCTTCTACTGAAACCGAACATTGGTCCATCTAACCAGTGTGGTGTAGTGGTTAAGAGCAGTGGACTCGTAATCTGGCGAACCGGGTTCAATTCCCTGCTCCTCCATATGCAGCTGCTGGGTGACCTTGGGCTAGTCACACTTTTCTGACGTCTCTTGGCCTCAATCACCTCACAGAGTGTTTGTTGTGGGGGAAGAAGGGAAAGGAGATTGTTAGCCGCTTTGAGACTCCTTAGGGTAGTGATTAAGCGGGATATCAAATCCAAACTCCTATTCTTCTTCTAGCTGTGTATTGTTTACCCTGAGTGGTGGTAACTTTCAAGTTTCAGACAGGAGCCTGAAACAAGATTATACGCTTGGCAGAGATCTAGGCAGCCCTGAGATCCATGCTGGTTACCTTACAGTCTTGACTGAACCGTCTGGAGATTGAAGCTTTGAATAACAGCAGCGTATTGAGTGAAATCACTTTTTGCCTTGTCATTATGAAATGTACTTTTTTTCAGGATTTCTGCCACGGGCAAGTGATGTGGCCCCCATTAAGTGCCCTTCAGGTTAAAATTGCTGGCTCTGGGAAATCATGTAAGCAGGTTTGTCAAGAAAATCAGCTCATCTGTGAGCCATCCTTTTTCCAGCACCTGAACAAGGACAAAGACCTCTTGAAGTAAGTACTGCAGTTCCAAGGACAAGAAAAGAAAGTTGCAAGAAAACATTTTCAGCACATTTGAATGTTGCTCTGGAAGCCTGTTTCAATCTCAGCACGAGATAAACTTCAGAGGCTTTTGAATGTAATGCATTTGTGTTCATGCATCTATACACCTGCATAGCACAATTTAATAGACAGAGAAAACTGAACCAAATGATGCCGTGCATGTTGCTAACCAAACAGAATTTACCATAGCTTTCCTTTGTATTGCAACCAATTCCCTGGCTTCTGCCTACGTTGACCTACAAGTTACAATTGATGTTTAGTTCTACTTTCAAATACTTTCCCCTAGACTGGTGTATGCAGGCATTGGCTGAAAAGAAACCCCATAACTCCCTGTATGCTCTCGTGTGTGACGATATCACACATGTATGTTAGCTTACATCTGTGATTGCTGAGAACTGTCTGCTAAATCATGGTTTGTTGGGGTATAGTAAACTTGTCACATGGGACAGTTATTGTATGAAGTGAGTTAACTGTGGTATTAGTGTGGAAGATTTCCATTGTACGTGTGTGTGTGTGTGTGTGTGTGTCTGTTGTAATTAAAGAATAATAGTAGCATTACTAGAATCATGTTTTTGTTCAATCATCATCATTAAATATAGTTGCCAGCTTCTAGGTTTACTCTACACTTCTGCATATACAGGTGGGTTTGCTGGATGAATTTGAAAAGTGTAAGCTGGCCCATAGGCTTGGGGAATGTCCTATACAAGACAGTCACTACTTTCCAGAGCAGAGTGTGCCACAGTGCCCAGGCAACATAATTCCCAATCACTCATTCTCACCATCACCACATGATTACCATTGCATGAGGAGAAGTGCAAACAAGGAGTGATTTCTGCACACTCCATCACTGTTTCTGCAGTTCACTGCTTGTTGGAAACATGTTGTACTGAAGCAGACTTGCCACATGATTTCGAACTTCCAAGGTTTCCAACTGTGCAGACAGCCTACTTGACTAGAACAAGCAGTGTGCTGCAGAGGATGGATTGGGGAAGTGGTGGGGGGCAGTGGGCTCATCCCTACTTTTCTTTTTATGGAAGGGAAGGGGGGATATAATGAATGAATAGGCCTGTAGTAGAACTGCATTGTACAGATCTTATACATTCTAGTTATCCACTTTAACTGTGAACTCTATGCAACTTCATGTCAAAGAGAACTCTGGATTATAGTATTTCTGCTCATCGGTGTTTGTGTAACCAAGTGTTCTGGGATGGTGTCAATCTCTTCTAAGTGAGGCTCTGCCTTGTAACACCCTTTTGAAATTATCGGTGTGATTTTTGACGTGAGTTGGGCAGCTTACGGGACCCAGTTGCTGAGATGTCAGTTTTATGTATGAACTGAATCTCTGCATTACCTACCTTTGGAACCATGAGTTGGAAGTGCTGCTGCTGCTGCTGCTGCTTGCTGAATTATTGCAGGTGATATAGGTTGTCATACTTTTCCTTTTCTTTTCCAGATACAACATTGAATGTCATACAGCTGAGTCTGCAAATGATATTGTGGTTCCATCTTTTGATGAAAAGAGAAAACACTGTGTTTTCCAGGGTGATCTCTTGTTGTTCAGCTGTGCAGGATCTCATCCAAGCCACAAAAGAATCTGCCCTTGCAGAGACTACCTTAAAGGACAAGTTGCACTTTGTAAAGACTGTCTATAGCAGCAGCTCACTTGACTTGATGAAGGGACAAAAGAGCCAGTGGCTTAGTGAGAGCTGCTGCCATTTCTTGCACTTTGCTACTGCAGGCAGAACAATTGCTGAAGAGAAAAATCTGTACCACGATGGAACAGAAAAGCGATTTTAAAAAATCTCAAATGATTTATATTTTTTTTCCTAAGCAAGCAATTCCAGTGACACAGAAATCTCCTTAATTTACTTAAGGAGGTAAAAAACAAAGTTCAGCATTTTGTAAGGGTAAATTAAGAGTGTGTTTCTTTTACCAACAACTCCTCATGATCAACAACTTTTCTGAATATTATTTCCAGTACAAAGAAACAGACCTGGAAGAGATTGGTCAGTACAGGAAAGACTAACACAATCCTGGGTACATTGTTCATAGGGGTCTTCTGAATCCTGAATGGCTGGTGAACATGGAACTACAACGGAACACAGCGAATAACTATTGGTTTTTATCTCATCTGACACATTCTGCAAATTCACAGCCGTGTGGTGGTCCCCACATAGCTAAGCAAGTAGCACCATTAACTGGTGGCTTCCTGAGTCGCAGATACTTTTGGTTTGATAATGGATTATGATTGTGCCATTCATCGGGGCTTCTAAGCCACATAAGCATAATATTTAAAATGTATGGTCTTGTCTAGAATTATGAGTGTACCCCTCTTTCCCAGTCCCACGAAGTTTTGTTGTAGGGTGGTGACTAGACATACTGTTAGATCACTGAAAATCAAATGGTGCCATTGGAGCAATATTTTCCTTGGTATAAGGTGGAGAAACAGTGACTGAAAGTTGAAAATAGAAGTGAGGCAGTCAAATTGTGCTGGTCTGTCTTTGACAGCTTGGGGAGATTTTACAAGCTTTTATAGGATGGACGGACAGACATGAACAAAACAATGACTATAAGCAAGTGAGACCTCTTCCTGAAGTCCTTAATTAAAAGTAGGTGTGCTGCAGCAGGTTGGTAGTGTTACAATTTGAAGTTAATCCAGAGAATTGAACTCTGATTTGTTTGTAGATCAGCTTTTCCTCTTTTTTTTTTAAAAGGAGAAAGGGGTTGCTTTTGCAGCACAGCTGACATCTTTAAAAGCACTGTTTGTGGAAGGCATTGGATAGAAAGACATTGGATAGAAAATGGATGCTTCCTCACTTTGAAGCTAAAAGCTACCACAGGTTGGCAAGAAAAAACTTGGACCATTTTCAATATTATATCAGAGTACGATACTTCAGTTATTTGCTTCTTTCCCCTCTACCCTAAATATTACTTACTATTTCTACTGGTGGGATAATTCACTCCTTTCTGTTCTTTTGTAATGTAACTTAATTCATTATTTGGCATTCACTGTTTATTGTGGGAAGCACTCAAGTATCTTTTGACATACCAAAGACCATAAGGGAAAACACCTCTCTCAAATCATTGAGATAGAGTCTTTCTTTCTTTTTTTAAGAACTATTTCATATCAGCAGGGCATAGCTCCAGAAATGTTTGACAGGACTCACAACTTTTAATTGTATGTGCATAGGATTAAAAATTAGCAGTGGCTGGCCCAAATTCCAGTAACTTGTGACTGGCTTTTGTGTGATATCTTGGACTTCTGTAATAGTTAACACTTGGAATCTAGCCTTGTGTGTTAAGTTACCAAGCAGTTTCTGCCCCACACTTGTAAGTACATGGGAGCCCATCCCTCCTTCCTTCCTTTAAAAAACGATCACTATACAACTTTGATACCCTTGTTGGTGATTGACTTTTTTATTCTAATGTGTTCTTTATGAGGACAGACCGTCATCAAACTAGATCTGGCAATAAACAAAGTACTACCAATTGCTGCTGCAGCAAAAATGTTTGAGAATATATGTGCTGTAAATGCATCTTAGCACATTCGGATTAGTTTGGCTTTAGTAACGGGGCCAGTTCCAATCTAATATTTCTTCTCCAGAGAAAGATATATATTAAACGTCGTTATACAATTTTACAAATCTGATCAATTGCTTAGATATTTTTCTTTCAACAATAACATAGATTTTGTCCTCTATTGCAACATTTTTAATGTGTTTTTGTTTTCATACATAGCATCAAACGAACCCCAAGAGAAGGATTTGAGTTTAGTTAGTTTGTTGGTGCAATGAATAACATAGTCTTTCAGCAGGGGGTATATCTGTAAATTGCTAGTTTAGACATACTGTATGTTGGCCAAAAAAAAAAAAAATGCTATGTGGTTATAATGAGTGGTGGTGTACTGAGAAGGTATAATTGATAACATTATTGTAGGGTGGTATCTGAGTAAGCCGTATTCAGAGCAGGCCACTGAAATGAATGGACTTAAGTTATGACTAACTTAAAGTCATTGGGTTTACTCTGCATATGACATGGTCTCCCATTATTTCTTCAAGCGTTTTATGATATCACTGAGAATAGGATCAGACCTTTGATAGGCTCATCCAGTTATTTCATAGCTGCGTTTTTTAAAATAACAGTAATTGTGGAAGAGAAATGAATTTGTGTATTAGCCTTATTATGGTGTTTACTATGAAGACTTGGTAGATGGTACAAAAGAAGAGTTTCATCTAACCATGTTGTAGTTAGTACAGGGTCAGTGGACCTCACACTTTTTTAGCATCGAAATGTGGAAGCAAATTAAACTTGTACCATGATCCAGGCTATCTAGAAGGTTTTTCTTCAAACCTATCTCTATGGATACCTTTAATGAATGACACATTGAAAACAAATGCCTTCATAATCCTCTGCCAGCATAAAGAGCAGATGGCAGGTGATGATTAAGGTGGTTTTTCATTAAAGCCAGACAAACTTATAGATATATTTGAGGGGAATGCCTTTCTTGACTTAAACCTGGACCATTTTTTAAAAGTTCAAATGCAGAAATGTGGTATTTCACGTCAGGATTATTAGGAGATCTAAGGGGATAAATAGAATTGCAAATCATTTTGGCAGGTTTTGGCTTTGGGTGTAGTGGGCTACAATTCATGGAGCTCCCTGAAGTCTAAAATAAAATGAACACATCATGCTAGAAGCATCATGTCTTCATATATCAAAATTTTCTCCCTTATTTTACAAGTTTGTAACTTGGTATTTTTTTTTAAAGAAATCTTGTTCTGAGAGATCACCAAAACCTGAGAGAAGCATTTACATAATTTATTTTTAAAGAACTTTAACATTAAAGCTTACCTTTGAAAGGTAAAGATTGAATACACTGTTTAAAAATGCCAATAAAAACCTCATTTATTTCATATATGCAAGTTGATTTGCACATCTATAAATAGGTATGCTTTTCAGTACATTTCACCTAGTTTTGATCATTTGTCTCTCTTGTGGTTCATAGAAGCAGTTGTGGTTGGGGGGGGCTTGGTTTCTGCATGGCAGTGTTGAAGCACATTCTGCTAATATGTGTGCCTTTTATTTTATTTTTTATTTTAAATTAATTGTGTGTTTGGGATGTGAACATTGCCTGAGCAATTATAATGGAACACTAATTTGAGGATTTATATACTTTCTGTAAATACTGGTATGATTTATAAAGAGTATTTTTTAATATTGGAGAAAAGACAAAGCAAAAGTACGTACTACAAGCTGCAACAACTCAAAGAGAATGCTACCTATTGATATTTTGTACTTGAATGTTTGTGTCTAAACACGATGCGCTTATATATGTTGCATTATCCATGCTAAATCTTAGTAAAGGAGGGAGGAGAGAATATAGTTAGCTAATGTTCATCTGCCTGGTCTTAAATGGTTTGGTAGTGTACTTTTCATGTTCCAAGTACAGTGGTGCCTCGCAAGACGAAATTAATTCGTCCCGCAAGTTTTTTTGTCTTGCGATTTTTTCGTCTTGTGAAGCACGGACTTTGAAATAGCTTCAAAAATCACCAAAGTCTTCAAAAACCTCAAAAAAGGCTACCACACCGCGTGCTATGAGTTGCTCCTCGAAGTGAATGCACGGTTTTAAGAAAAAGGACACAAACTTGCAAGACGTTTTTGTCTTGCGAAGCAACTCAAAAAACGAAAAACTCTTTCGTTTTGCGAGTTTTTCGTCTTACGAGGCATTCGTCTTGCGAGGTACCACTGTAACAGGAAATTGCTGACGTCCAATATCAAAGAACTAGAAATGTAAATTGGTATGTACATGATTTTTCTCTCTCTCAAAAGAATGCAGTTCAGTATGTTCTTCTATAAATTACTAGTACTTCACTGGCATGATCTTTTGAAGAAATAGGTTATTTTCTTGAAGTTCTTAGCACAAACTTTCGCAGGTATGAAGGCGCTCCTGTTAAGTTCTTCACATTTAGTAGTATGTAAGGTTGACCACATGAGCACTCAAGAAGTTGTTTAGAGAGAAAAGTCCCCTCCTCTTTTTCTTCAAAGGAGGTGTAATTGCTCATCCCTGTAGCATCAGAGGCTGCATGTCTCCTAGCTCAAGTTCACACAGCTACCATGGCATGCTATGTGCTTCTAACGTTCGCACCACTCTGGTAAAATAAGGATTATCAGAAGCCTAACACCAAGTCACAAGGAGCAGCCCAACCTCCTCAAGCAAGCAAGTGCACAAAGATGGGGTCTACCTATGCATTTCCTTAAAAACAGAGTCAGATATACTACAGGATAAATTTAAAAGTGGTGACACTTGCAATCTGAGTAGCACTGGACTTCCTTCTTTTTACAAATTGCCACAGAGAAGAACCTTGCCTACCAACATGACTGACACTCGCATGTTATTTTGTCAGTGTGGCTCTGGTTATATAGCTGTCCAATATGGAGAATTTTTAGAGTGTGTAAGTAGGCCCTAAATCAATTTCTCTGAAAAGTCTATGGAAACTTCCATTTGTAACTGGGGATAAAAATGTATTTAGCATTGTAATTAATCATTCAGCATTTTATACCTTGATGGTACGATGCCCACTGGTTGTCTGACAGGCTGCTTAGTTTTAAAAAAAGTACTTGGGAGCAATTCAGGGACAGTTCACTACGTTTCCCCCCCAATAACCTTTGTTGCAAAAGTTCTGAGGCACACAATTGAATTAACTACATAACGCAGTGGCCTCCCCATAATTAGTGCCTTTGTTTTGTATTTTTGACAGTGAGCTTTCTAAAGAAGGTTCTGAATTGAAAAGGGTGTGCATTCACAATGGATGTTAGTACTAGTAGTTGTGATGGGTTATGCCTGAAGATTATAAATCTCAATAGGTTTCATATAATACTAGATCATTGCTTCCAGCCTTTTGGGCAAAGTAGAGGCCATTCATATTCTAGGTAACTCCTGTTTATTTAGCGCAACAAGTGAAGAGAGTTATTGTTGAGAAGGCATTTATAGGTGTTTTAAGCTGGTTATGCAGTATGTCCTCTGGCTTTGATTATATACGGTGCTCTAGATGGCTGTTGTCAAATGCAACAAGCAATTGCAATTGTCATTCAAGGTTTTTTTTAAAAAAATTAAGTATCAACATGCAGAACATGCCAATTAATGTACTTAGTAATAGCTGGTCCCTTGAACCCTTTGATAAAAATCTTATCTTTCATTCACAATAAGAACCTTTAAAAAACAAGTCTTATTCAAGGGAGGCATCTTCCAACAATCTATCAAATGGCTTTTCCTTTTTTAAAAAACACAAAAATTGGGTGTTTTGCTGTTAACAGCATTAGGTGCTCCTTGAACCCAATTCCCCTAGCATACACCTAATATGAAACCATATGGATGCTATAGCTATTATTTTACTTTGATTGGTTCTCAGCAGTTTTAAATGATTTGTGTGGTTTCTGCTTTGCTCAAGGAACCCTATACACCATTTTAATAGATTGTCTTTTTGCTTTATTAACTCTAAAGTTATTGATAAAAAGGGACGCAGGTGGCGCTGTGGGTTAAAGCCTCAGCGCCTAGGGCTTGCCGATCGAAAGGTCGGCGGTTCGAATCCCTGTGGCGGGGTGCGCTCCCGCTGCTCGGTCCCAGCACCTGCCAACCTAGCAGTTCGAAAGCACCTCCGGGTGCAAGTAGATAAATAGGGACCGCTTACCAGCGGGAAGGTAAACGGCGTTTCCGTGTGCGGCTCTGGCTCTGGCTCTGGCTCTGGCCAGAGCAGTGATGTCACGCTGGCCACATGACCCGGAAGTGTCTCCGGACAGTGCTGGCCCCTGGCCTCTTAAGTGAGATGGGCGCACAACCCCAGAGTCTGTCAAGACTGGCCCGTACGGGCAGGGGTACCTTTACCTTACCTTTACCTATTGATAAAAAAAATTAAGTACCATTCCAACTTAAATTATCGGTGCCATCACTTTAAATTTCATAGGTACACAGAAAGAGACATTTTCAAGGTCTTTTTGCATTCTCTTCCACCAGAACAACCTTGCAAGGAAATTCAGGAACAGGTGCATCCTTCCAACCCATGCCAATTTGTATCATGTTAACCTTCCTTCCACATGAAACTAGACTAATTCAAAATAACTGAAATTACAACCTCCTGCTTATAATGTTGCAAGAATAATTAGGCTTGTTCTGCAGAAAACGTAGTAAATAGTCACTCAGGTGCTTGAACTAGAAATTGCCTTAAGGCAGTGCTGTGGACCCGGTAGTCCTCCAGCTTTTACTGCAGTCCCATTATACCTGACCACTGCTGATGCCAGTCAGTGCTGATAGGATTTGGGAGTCCAGCAGCACCTGGAATGCAAGAGAGTGGCTATTTAAGAAGCTTTGCTCATGGCTAGCGCTATCTTTATAGGAAAAGATGCTGGAACTCACCCTGAACACCTCCCTTGTTCTCTTATGGCAATGGCACCCACCTGAGAGGTGCCAGAACTGAGTTCCGGCTGGGACAAAAAAAATTCCTGCTCATGGCTTACAGTGCAGCTAGGCCTTCTTTTTCTCACTTTGGAGCATAGCTGGTTTAGGGAAAAGCACATCAGAATGCAGCATTTTATATGAAACAACAGGGCAGATATGAATTGCAGCTAAACATCATATGCACACCACTTCCCAAACCAGGAGTGTACTGGAAACAAAATAAACAGGCATGTATACAATGCCCAAACTACTTCTCATTATGCTTCAGTGCAGATATTTTAACAGCCACAGTTAAGCAGTCAGAATCAATTTAAAGCAACTAAAATTACTGTCTAGTTTCAATTGAGCATTCTCTGTTTTCCTTTGTTTTACTAGGATAGGTAGCAGCTATTGTGGAGTGAATGTAAATGAGGAATCAGACCACACAGCATACATGACTAGCATATAAAATAAGAGCCTGCTGGATCAGGCCAATGGCCCATCTAGTCCAGAATCCTGTTCTCACAGTGGCTGAACAAGTTGCATATGGAAAACTAATGCAACAGGAGAATTTCAGACCTAAGACTCACACCTGCAGCAACTTCCACATTCCATCTGCTGTAAACAATTGGGTTCTAATGGCCAGTATTGATCTCTCTCTCTTATCTGTGCTTCTTTCTATTTACCCCAGTCTCCTGGATTTGATTTCCAGTACCTTAAGCTTCTTATACCGAGTCTGATGCTTTGCTCATGCTTTGCTGCTTCTTATTCTAAAATTTTCTAAATCTCTTCTGGATGTAAAATTCCCATAGTAAAGACTGAACATATTGTGCATAAATTGACTATATAACAGAGCAGGTAGGAAGGTCAGTCAGTATATTGCAAATGTTAAAGTGTGTGTGTATATATGTGTTATGCTATAGAAATAGCATATACAAGATGGATGTACCTTACTATTATATCTTACCAAGTACTATATATTCAGGACACTGAATGATGCTACTTAACGATGCCCTGTCATTTTATATTTATATAAACGAATTAATTTCCTTTGTATTGATGTGTACATGAAGGTACCAGCTTTGCTTAATAATCTACCATTTGGAGTGTGTTTGTATCAAGTGACCCCCCCCTACAATTATGAAAGTGACTTCTTATATTAGAATTGGCCATATGCTGTATATAGCAGTAGGTGTTTATGGGACACTTTGAATTGCTAGTCCTAATTAAACTTTTCCTTGAACCCAATGCCACAGGGCAAATAGTTTACAATATGACTTTTCAAAGGAAAGAAACCTACCAGTTCCAAGGACTGTTTGCCAGGTGTATGTAAATTCTTTCACCTACATAATGCATCGGTAACACCCGCCCCACTGAGAGGTACTGGCAAACAATGCAGAAGGCTTGCATAGTTTACTGAAACCTGGGTTCTAAGCAAATGGCATTGTTTTTGTCTGACAAAACAAAGCTTACCTCCCAACTTGGACTTGTCCTATTTTTTAGAACAGAAAGCGGTGAGTAGTACATATATTCACCACTCTCCTGTTTCACTAAAATAAGCTAAGCAGTCCACAGCCAGGGTCAAGATCACAACATTAACATTTGGCTAGTAAGAGAAACCCTAAAAAAAAGTAAGTAGTGGGTTTTTTCCAGAAGTGTGCAACAGAGAATAGCAAATCACTGACTATCTCTATAAATATAACATTGAAAGTCAAAATATTGTTTGTAATAAGAAGTAAAGTGTTAGCTTCCCAGTTCTGAGTACTGTTCAGCGGAGTAGTAGGTTAAGGTTTAATAAGGATTTTAATCTGTTTCACAAGCACTGATTATGTTTTTTAAAACAATACATGCTTGAAATTTTGTGCGGGGGTTTTATTTCTTAAATTGTGTTCCGTTATATTTTGTTTAAGCAGGTTGCTTCACAGCAAGTAACTGTAAAATTAGAAGATTAACAACATGGGAAACTTAAAACCAAGGTGTAAATATGTCTGTATTCTCATGGCTGACAATGCTTCCTTCCCCCACCCCCACCCCCACCAACTGTTGTAGGGCAAACTAGGGAAAATTTTATTTTTCAATAAACTTTTTCTTGTGTGACTGCGTTGTTTTCACCCTTTCTTTCTTTCTTCCATCCAACCAACCAACCAACCAACCACACTGTACTTGAAAATAAAATTAAGATCAGAATTTTCTTATAAATGACTCTGATAGTTATTAAAACAGAGGAAGCCAAAAGCACACTTTTCCTTCTTTCAACAATTGAACCTCTCTGCTTTCATTTTTCTGCTTTTGGGTTTTTTTTAAAAGAGGGATAGTTCCATTGCGTATTAGACTATCTTGCCAATGCAACTGATATTCTCCTGCTATAAAATTCATGAAAACAGCCTTACACATATGAGTGTGCAGCCTGGTTGATGGTTTCACAGCACAAGCTCTGTATGCCTGAAACAAAGGCGTCAGAAAAACAGTAGAAGCCGTAAATATGTGCCCACGTATGAATATCAGTTGCAATACCAATTAATCTATACACCATGGGGGCTGCCAGCTCTTGGTACATTTTGTACCAAGCTCTTGGGGCCTGTTGGTACATTTGCTTATGGGCTTTAACTAAATGCATGGTGCGACTATTCTGTTTACTATATAATCAATGCTTCTTTCAAGGCTGGGAGAGGAGATGCTGCGGCCTTTTGGGAATACCTCCATTGGCACAGGTATGCCCACTGGTACCATATTGGCAATCCGTGCTGTACACCAAGGGATCTTTATTTAACCATGCCGAACACACATACACAGCTGGGATCCTAAGCTTTTGTTTTGTGAACAGAAGGAATTCCTGTGAACAGAAGGAATTCCTGGAGGAAAAGTCCTCTATGCAGAGAAAGCTAGCTGGTCAATTCATTGCTTGGAATCCACGACTCTTTTTTGTAACAGATCCCTCCTAGAGTGGGAGAAAATATTTGCATCATTTCTACCAACTGACCCCATATGTTGCTGTAGTGGACTAGATGCCAAATGTGTTTAACAGGGTTTCTCTGGAGGAAATTATAGACCCGATTTCTTATGAGAATCCTCATTTCTGAGGTGGTAAGGTGTCATGTAGAGAATGAACTTCATTGTTAACACTGTCAGACAACCTTCAACAAGTACCGTATTTTTTGCTCTACAAGACTCACTTTTTCCCACCTAAAAAGTAAGGGGAAATGTTGTGTGCGTCTTATGGAGTGCAGGCTGCGCAGCTATCCCAGAAGCCAGAACAGCAAGAGGGATCGCTACTTTCACTGTGCAGCGATCCCTCTTGATGTTCTGGCTTCTGAGATTCAGAATATTTTTTTTCTTGTTTTCCTCCTCCAAAAACTAGGTGCATCTTGTGGTCTGGTGCATCTTATAGAGCGAAAAATACGGTAGTTTCAGGCAAATGCACTTCAGTGTTTTTTAATTGGAGATAAGCATTTTTTAAATAAAAATGTTTAATGCCTACTCCTACTACCATCAGTCTCACATTTTGAGTTCTGTGCAGATTTACGATGTAGCAGGTGTAAGAAAAAACATATAAAAGAAGGGTAGAGGAGTTGCTGTGTTGGCTACTCAGGATGTGACTACTGGATATGTAAGCTTTTATTCCACATACGTATTTCTGTGGAAGCAGCTGCTTGGGTAAATGTCTCATTTCTACCTTTGCAAAATGCAGTATCAAAACAGTAAGAGGTACGAAGTTATGTTTTGATAATTTCTGCATACTCACCAAATGTTAAACTCATGTAGAAAGGGCTTCATAGCTGAAAAAATGGCAGCAACATTTCAGAGGGCTTTTCTACAAGACGACTTGTTCTATTGAGGAAGCAATCTTGAACACACTTACAAGTTAGTAAGCACCACTGAAGACAGCAGGACTTAATTTTAAATAAGTACATAGATTGTATTGTTAATGTATTATCTAGAGAGCTTTTTTTAAAGGTTAATTACAGGTACTGTATAAAATAGGTAACAGCTTTATTGATTTACATGATGGGAGTCATAACTTGTAATCCAGATATTAAATTACATAAGATGGTGGGTGGGAACATGGAACACCTACAAAATAGCCTAACTAACAGTAGAAAGGCTATCTTACTACCACCTTGAAACCATCACTTTTACCAGACAACAGGACACCCATGTATTTACCCATATATACCGCTACATAAGTGCATAATACAGCCATAGACATATAATCAAAAACTACCCCCTCTTGCTTTTTTGGCTTTTGCCTGTACATTAACACCTTGTGCTTATTTTGTCTGTGCAGCTTAATATATATTTCATAATGTGTTGCTTCATATTTATGCAGTGCAGAGAATTTTAGAAAATAGTATGAAATTCACATTAGATTCTTTGAATTTAAAAATGGAGCAGTTTGGGAAAGGGGGTTGATTTGAGGCTGGGGGGGGATTAATTCCATGCATCAAGTAGTGTCTGTTGGCCCCCATAAGCTAAGTACAATACCACTGAGTTCTGTGCAGAAGACATTGGGAATGTCTCATTTGCTGGCACATTCTGGAACGTTGGTGGCAACGTAACTAAAGGCCATCTCTTGTCTATATTAGATGCAGTAGTAGTCTCTTGTCTATAGAAGCTCATGCCACAATAAATCTGTTAGTCCTTAAGGTGCCATGGTAAAAGACTACTGTGGCTGTGCCCTCTCGGGTTTGGCTTCTTTATACAGGCATCTGTTGTGCTGAAGAACTCTTAATATTCCAGAAGACAAAACATGGCGGCTTGATTAGAACTGTGCACTTTGCTCATCTCAGTTACCATTTGCAGGATTTTAAATAGCACACACAAAAGAAAACGGCTGCTTGTTGCTACTTTTGCCAAGATCTAAGCGGTGTACATATTTGCCTAATTGTACAGATTGACCTTTTCTTGGAAATATAATGTAAAAAGAAAATATACCATGAGAAACAAAGTGCAATCTTGTAAGTATAATTGGCACCGTTTGCCAGGATGTAGTACGTTATCACATTTTGCAAAATTTTATTCAGTCCATGGTGCTCTGTCTTTATTCAAACATTTCATAATGACGTGTTTGCCGTACACGAGGAACCATGTCCACAAGTAGTCTGGAAATGAAAGCACATGTTGATGAAGGACAAAAGTCACAAGTTGTAAGCAGAAAATCATGGACAATGGTGCTGGAAGATTTTTGAGAATATATCTTTGTATACTATCCGGAGCTCAACCACTGCAAGTAGATTTTGATAAGGTGGATTCTAAAAGGTGTTCTAAGCAAGGCATGCAATTGTAAGTCACCCAATACATTGATATTTAAGCAATGAAACTTTGTAGTAATAAGGTAGTAAGGGCAATGGTAAATAATGACGGTACATCTCAGGAAATGGTGTTGAGGTTGCTACCCCATGCCTCAAGCATCATATACAAGGAACAGATCATCACAGTATCTCTTAAGCATGCAAACACAAAGAATAAGGTGAAAAAAGAAACAACTTCACTTACTTTGCTCCATAGGCAAATATTGTCAGTCCAATTAGAACACCTATACTTCCATCCAGGTACCAAACAGCAGCATTGTGTTTAAAAACCTCCGCACTTATAAGTATGGAGAATCCCATTATTCCTCCTACCAGAGAGTTGAAACCTGAAATAAAAAGTATAAATTTAGACTTGTCCAAGAACTAAAGAGTTTGCTCATGAGTTTAATGAGTTACATGTGTACCATTGTCAACTCACATAAAATAAACCCACTAAGAAATTTAAGCTTTTCCAGGTACTGGCCACAAGATGTCACTCGGATCATGTGTCTCACATGAAAATACTGACCACTTTGATACTGCAAGGTGTCTTTTTTATCAGACTTTGCTTATGTTTACATTATGATAGTTAGGAATCTAGGATAAGTGCAGAGAACATGCAACTTCCTTCATCACAGAGCTTGTTCTGTAGGTTTTAAGGAAACCTACGCCAGCTTGGCTAACTCTCAACCACCCTTCATTGCCTTTTCCCTGGAGGGTCTCTCTATATAGAGAGCCAGAATGTCTGAGCCTTTAGGAATTCATAAAGGCTCAAGTAATCCTCTGCATCCAAGTGCTAAGGATGGTTTTTGTATTCACTACAATGCCTTGGAATTTCTACCACTCATCCCACCTTTGAATAGTTAATACTTGTACTTCAAACTACTCCATTTCTTCCTAGTTCTCACTCAGGTAAAGGTAAAGGGACTCCTGACCATTAGGTCCAGTCGTGGACGACTCTGGGGTTGCGGCGCTCATCTCGCTTTATTGGCCGGGGGAGCTGGCGTACAGCTTCCGGGTCATGTGGCCAGTATGACTAAGCCACTTCTGGCGAACCAGAGCAGCGCACAGAAACGCCGTTTACCTTCCCGCTGCAGCGGTTCCTATTTATCTACTTGCCCTTTGACGTGCTTTCAAACTGCTAGGTTGGCAGGAGCTGGGACTGAATGGGAGCTCACTCCATCGTGAGGATTCGAACCACCAACCTTCTAATCGGCAAGCCCTAGGCTCAGTGGTTTAGACCACAGCGCCACCTGCGTCCCACTCACTCAGGTACCCACACCATTTTACAGAAATGCGAATCAGGCATTCTAACTTCTCTCTGTAATGCAGTTTCGCTTTATGCATGTCTATCCAGCATCTTCACACCCTATTGGTAATTAGATTCCTCCCATCTCTGCTGCCTCTTAGGGTGCTGGTCCAAGCAGAATGCTGTCTTTGGGTGCTTCCATATGTGGGCCAATAGGCATTTCAGATCAGACTGCTATGTGTGTATTCAACATGTTAGTTTCCACACATTCCTTTTTGTTTCCCCCCAGTCATGGCTAATCATTGCTGTTTCACTGCTTGCCACTCACACTAGAAGATGGAGATTGCTGGAATGACTCGAGGGCTTTTTGGTTGTACACTCAAGTTACTCCTACCCTACCATTCATTGCTTTTTCTGTTCTGGGCATGCCCTGAGGCACTGATGCACTTTGCCCTTACCACCTAATCATATGCATTAAGGTGTCAAATGTGTGCTGGGAGGGGGGGTGCCTTATTTCATGAGCACCCAATCTCTTGCTGGGGATGGGCCACCGAAGATCCCCTTGGGAGGGAGATCACTGGAATGAAAAATACTTAAAAGGGCAATAAAAATAGCAAAAGCACCCTACTTCAACTCAGCCTAATGGCAATCAGCCTTCCCTCATTTACCATACTAACACCTAGGGATGCTAGGTACCTATCTGGCTGGCCACAAGATGTCTCTCCTGTGCAGCGAGAAGTCTTTGAGAAATTGCAGTCCTGACTAGTGCTGGTGAAACATAAAATACCGCCTTGCCTGTTGTGCTGTTGCTGTTCTATCCATGTTTCGAAGGGGCTACTAATTATACTGCACAACAAATTGATATTTATTTTACTTAACAGAATTGGTATACCGCTTTACAAAGCAGTTTACAAAGAATACAGTTTGGACTGTGGGAATCATCACAAACAGAAGAAAGCTTGGAGAATGGGACTTGCCTACCCTCCATCCCAGCCCCCCAGCTTTGTAATTTGATTATTTTCAGATTCTAATGAAATTTGCATTTGGAGAGAAAAGGATTAATGAGGCCAGAGTGGCTGCTTAAAGTTCCTTAATAGTCAAGCTGCCAGCCTCATCCTTTGTTAGAAAAGTTACAGGTAAATAGCCCAGAATCCCCAAGGAAATAGAGTTAAGAAGCATATCTCCAAACTAAGGACAACCTTAAGCAAGTGTGTACATGCACACATTTGCCCATAGAAAGATATAGACAGAAACAAAGAAAACTGCAGTTCGAATCAGGAAGGCAGAATGAGCTTTTGGAGATCTGATGTAGGAGCAATGATTTCAATAATGTTATTCTGTCTCCACCTATGCTCAGCTTGTGTATCTGGAAATAACTTGAATATTACAAAAAAAAAAAAAAACCCCAAAACTATTAAATCACAATGATTTATTTTCCAAAGGCAGCCAGACCTGGATGAGCACTGCCCCTAGAAGATTTCACCACTTGGAGAAATGGTAGTGTACATAATACTATTCCTGCGTTCACCTTATGTGTCAGTAGCAAGGTCTGTCCAAAACATTTGGGTACCTAAGGCAGACGTCCAAATGGCACTCCCCCTCCAGGGGCAAAGGTGTGGTGGGTGCAGAACGCCCTAGGTGTCACCATTGAAGGGGATGACAAAATGCCGAGCGGCACTCACCTGGGAGAGACGCTCTGGCTTGGGTGCACACAAGCACTGCGCTGCCCAAATGGTCCGCCCACTGCCTCCCCCACCCCAGCTGTAGGGCAGCTGAGTGGGAGGAGGCAGGCAGACTCCTGAAGCCCCGTGGCACGGCACCCCAGGCGCCCAAGCAGTTTCCTCCACTGCAACCCCCCTCACCAGGGAAGAAGGGGTGAGGGAAGATTTACAACAGAAACAAGTGGTGGTGGAATCTGCTGTCCTGGTGGTTCATGCTGCCTGAAGCAGTTACCTCACCTTGGCTCATGGGTGGGCTGGCCCTGATCAGCAGCAATTTACCAGGGTAAATAGATAGTTCAGTTATCTATTGTTATCCACAAGTCTCTGCCTGCTGACCAGGTTCCATCTTGAGCCTTCCCAGATACCATATTGTCTCTGTTAACTTGAGAACATTGGCAAGCATAATATATGCCTCCTCACTTAGCATGTTTTTAAACAATTAACTAAGACTAAATACACGAGACATCTGCAGACTTAAAAAAAGAAATCCCTGTTAGATAGAAAATGCTGAATTCTGCACCCCACTCTGTGCTGTCTAAAAGAAACTTACAGTTCTACAGGCTGTCACGGCAGGAAGCAAATTAACAGGAATCAGAAAAGTGCTAACATACTAATTCACTTTGTGCAACTGCTGCTTCCACCCCCTTGCTGTATTGCTTGCTTGTGGGTGAGAATCTCACCCTCCCAAAGATTATATTCTACCAAAAGCTAAAAATACAAAGAGAGAAATCTGTGCATAGCTGCCTGACTAAAATAGCTTGAATGCACAGACACCAGGCTAATTACAGAGTTCAGTCTCTAATTTAGCTAACAATAAAATCAGCAGCAACACAATTATCACAACAACGTAATTAATGGAAGAGAAGTTCCTCAGCTATTTGCAAAATCTGGGACTAGTTGAAAACACTGGTAATCGTGGCCTATTAAACAGGTAGAGAAGTGGGACAAAACATTCCATCAGTTTTACCACTGAGCCAATTCAGATGGTCTTATCTTGGTTTAATAAGCAGAGATATGAATGAGCCTTTTTTATCAACACACACAACCACTTTGTGCGAGCTGCAATTAAACCCAGAAGTCAAGAATTCCCAGTTTTGAGGAAACTGACATCTGGTGAAACTACGGTCACCAGCTCTTAACAAGCCAGGGTATTTAAACAAAACTTCCAACCATGGATAGAGACTTCCTGGTTTAAATCACAACTGGAGAAAGGGTCTGCACAGACAGGCAAAAACTCCTTAATATTTGGCTTATTCATCAGCTGAAACAACTGTTATACAGTGGTACTTTGGGTTAAGTACTTAATTCGTTCTGGAGGTCCGTTCTTAACCTGAAACTGTTCTTAACCTGAGGTACCACTTTAGCTAATGGGGCCTTGCGCTGCCGCCGCACGATTTCTGTTCTCATCCTGAAGCAAAGTTCTTAACCCGAGGTACTATTTCTGGGTTAGCGGAGTCTGTAACCTGAAGCGTCTGTAACCTGAAGCATCTGTAACCTGAGGTACCACTGTATACAACTGAAAATGGCCCTTCTACAATGGGTCCTTTAATACAGGGGTGGCTAACTTTGGAGTCTATGACTGTACTGACCCAGGGTGAATCCCCTGGGGGCCATGCAGAAAAGGAGACATGGCCTTACTTTTAAACAAAAAAACTGTGACCTTTTTGGGGAAAAAATCGTTGTATAATTCATTCAGAAGCAGTAACACCAAGCACACCTTCACCCCCAAAATTGCTTTCATTGATTAAGCAGCTGGACTTGACACTGAACTTCTGGGTAGGAGGATAAATTCCCAGGAAGGCACATCTTTTTTTGGGACCCCCAACAGTGGCAGGAAAGGAGCAGCAGCTGGCACAACTCCAGAGCAGGTAAACTTTTACTGCTTCCATGCTCTGCTTTTGCTGCTGCTCTTCCTGAAAGGAAAGGGGAAAAGCCAGACCATTCCTGGGGGACCACAGAGAGAGAGACACACAGAGACATGCAAAAATCACTGAAATGCAGCAGCTGGCCTTGATTATAGACTTCTAGGAGTGGTGGGAAAATTAAACAATTGTTTTTTGGACTACAGAGGGGGCATTTGTGTTGAGTTAATTACCATAGCACACTCACGCCAGTACTTTAGCCTCCAAGTTTCAGTAGTTCAAACTTAAAAGCATCTCAGCACTCTCATCAATCATGGATTTTCTTTTTTTAAAAAAAGAATTGCCACAATTGTTTGCTCACAGATTTGTGAGCAAACAATTGCTTGCTCTGACAGCTGTGATGATGTGAAAGCAGTCACCTTTTTTTGCTACCACAAGCACCACTTGCTCCTCCAACAGTTGTGATCCTTCTTCAACAGTCAAATCATCTAGGGAAATTTTACTCATGATGCTACACCCTACAGAATATCACAGGGCAGTATTTTCACCCATCCCAGGGGGTGGAAAGAGCAACCCTGACCCTCCTAAAGGAGCCTGTTCCAATGCTTTAGTTTGTAACAATGAGTCTCCTGTTTCTTACAACCAATGTTTCACTGTGAGGAGAGGGGCTTATACTTAGAAAGAGAAATGGTCTTTAAGGTACATAGGCCCCAGGCAATTAAGAGCTTCAAACACTAGGAAGCTAACTAGCAGCCAGTTCAACTGCTGCAGTACTGAGTAAATATGGTCTCACCTCCCAAAATGTACCAGTAGGAAAGCAGTGGCATTCTGCAGCTTCCAAATGATCTTTGTGGCACTCTCTCACACAAAGCGCAATGCAGTGATCATTCCTAGAGACTATAAAAGCTCAGTACACACGGCTAGACCCTTTCCAATAAATACCAGAGCTTAGGTAACACAGATTTTTTTAAAAAAATAATGCTTATATGTTACTTTTCAACAGATCTGAACCATATTTAATTGCATTAAATTGAAATTGGTATCAAAGCATCTGTTTCCAGCTTTTGTTTTCAGGATCACAGAGAGGCACCATGCCTCAGAATACCACACAGCAGGAAAAACCTATTGCACTCATGTCTTGCTTGAAAATCCTATTTCACTCATTTGTCCCACATGATGGACCACTGTGGGAAACAGGATGATTGCACTAGGTAGCCTTTGTCTGTGCTCCCTACTTGAATTTCCATATGTCTGCTGTCTTGACTCCTGTGGAATTTTTCATTTGGAGCAAGACAAACAGGGGTTGTCCCCGATAAAAAATTACAGTATTCTTGCTGCTGTTTGACACCTTTTTATGCACTACACAGCAGCCTTTATGGACGAAACCATCGAGTATCAGAAGAAGCCTATGATTTGGCCATGTTTTGTGGGCTTCTCATTTCCTGCAACACACACACTCCATCTGACTACTTGTAATGCATTCAAGCTCTCCTGACTTGCTTGCAAATATTATTACTATTATTAACTCCTTGGGATTTACTGGTCTCCATGCTTTATTTAAAGGGCTACTTCCATCCATCGTTTTGTCACTTGGAATGTCTTCATTTTTCTATAGCTTATAGTTGCCAGAAATGCCTGAAATAAAAATCTCTGCAAATCAGGGAAGCTAAGGCTGCATACATACAATGCATTTAAAGCAAGCACACCCCCCCGCCAAAAAAAGAGAATCCTTTGTTAAAAGTGCTGGGAATTATAGCTCTGTGTAGGGTAAACTACGGTTCCTATTAATCTTGGCACAGAGGGGGGTGTTCTGTCCTTACAGCATTTGGTGATTATGCAGTCCAAATCAAATGTTTAATTTAATAGTAAGAAACTCAACAAATCTGTCAGCTGCATGTTAACTGGTAGCTCATATCTGTAGCTGTTTTTGTATTTTACCTTATGTTCATCTCACTCATCTTTCATCTTATATAAAAGTAGCCAAAACATAGAGGAATGTGATACTTGCTACTTACCATCAGTTAACAATGCTCTGCTTGTGAGCACATTCCCCAACATAAATTTGATCACTGCCAAGGTAGTACAAAGGATTCCACTTAAAATAGAAACACTATATAGAAAGTTATCCTGGAAAAGAAAAATGAAAAATATATTATGTGTCACTTTTGCCATGTAATACAAAGCTGTCAAATAAATGTATAGATCTGGGCCCGAACAAAATGCTTCTGGAGGTGGCTTTGGCTAGATATATCTGAACAGCTGTGAGTGTGGGCACACGAGCAATTCACACACATATCTCAATCAGTAAATGTTATCTTCGAAAGGGAACTACATTTCTCTCCCATAGGGATATGTGAGAGTGATGTTCTTACCCTCTCTGTGCAAGAAAGATCAACAACTTCCCCATTCAAACATACTTCAGGAGCATGAAAAAGGTGCAAGATTCAGCAGCACATCTGCTGGAGCACACCAAAGACTTCCAGGATGGATCAAAATCCACAATGGCTGAGAAGAAAAGGAGAAACTAGCCCCTAGCACAGAGCCGTCTTTCCCATTGGGTGGGCTGGCGGGCATGCAGCTTCCTTCCCAAGCCTCTGCGGGAGGAGAGTGATCCCCACAGAGGCATAGGATGGAAGCTGCGCCCCGCCAACTGTATGGCTGGCGGACGTGCAGCTGTCTTCCCAAACCCCCACGGGAGGAGAGCGATGCCCGCAGAGGCTTGGACAACTCTGGGAAACGGGGGTGGGGCGCCAGATATGCTTAAAATGGCCCTGTCCTAGCAGCTTGTCTGGCAAGTATCCTGGAAGGGGGGATTAGGTTGCAAGGATGTGTACTATGAGAGTAAACATACAGGTTCTGGGCTGGCTAGCTGCCAGCCCTGAATATGACCACTGATAGCTATATAGCAGAAAACAAGGGTTATGGAAAGTGGGAAGGGGGCAGCCATGGGAGTAGCCAGGATTTATTTGGGGGGTAGACTTTATGTTTGGGGGACAGAACAAAGTCATCTGCAACACACCTGGTCAGTTAGTTAGGTATTTTTATATACGTACCTGATTTGGGGGGGGGGCAGCTGCACCCTCCTGGTTATGCCCATGGGGGTAACTGTGACTCCCTCCCCGCACTTTCCTCTAGCATTATATAGGAATAATGAGAAGGAGAGGAAAAATGAGACCCATTCTCTTTCCCAGATTCTCTGCTCTATCAGTGCTCATATTCAGGGTCGCTAGGCAATCCTAAACCTGATCCCTCCATCTCTTTATAGAACAGGGATGGGAAAGAATAAAAGGGTCCATTTCCCTGTCACCCTTCCAGAAATGCCTCCCCTGCCTGGCCTTGACATTTCAAACCAGCCTGGAACAGGAAAACTCTCCTTAAGGGGTAGGGATACAGTGCAACATTTCATTGCACATGCCACATGCACTGTCTATTTTTTAACTAGAAATAGGTTACCGTATATACTCAAGTGTAAGCCGACCCGAATATAAGCCGAGGCACCTAATTTTACCACAAAAAACTGGGAAAACTTATTGACTCGAGTATAAGCCGGCTCACCACACCACCACACACACTCTGGTGGGCTGGAGTGTGTGTGTGTGTGTGTGTGTGTGTGTGTGTGTGTGTGTGCGTGTGTGTGCATGCGCACACAGCGGAGGGGGCTTCTCCCTCCCTCCAGCCCCTCCCATCCCCCTGCCTACCTAGGGTGCTGTTGAGAGGCAGAGGCTGGTGGTGGCAGCAGCAGTGGAGGAAGAACAAGCAGCCCAAAAGGGCTGCTTTCAGGCTGCTCGTTCCTCCTCCACCACCGCCAACAGCGGCAAAGGTGGCGGAGGAGGAAGGAGCAGCCCAAAAGGACCCTCACTTGAGTATAAGCTGGGTGGGGCAATTTCAGCATAAAAAAATGTGCTGAAGAAGTAGGCTTATACTCGAGTATATGCAGTATCATACCAACTAAGATCTAATAAAACAACAGTATTCTCATTCTAGGATTTTATTTTATTTCAAAGTTGCATGCTCCATGCAAATATTATGACTGAAACACTCTTTAAAACCCCCAGCTTTATTTAATACAAGTAAAGAGCTGAAAAGAAGGAACAGAGGAGGAAAAGCAAGTGTAGGAGAGTAAAGGAATCCAGTTTTCAAGTACTTGAGACCAGCAAGATCTGTTCAAGGAATCCCTGCAGTATTTCAATGCATCCACTGAGTGGAGCTACTCACCACAATATCTGTATGACTATTCTATGCTTCTTTACGGAACAATACAGCTCCCAGGGCTCTCCCACTCCACCACCTGCCCCAGGATTCCCACTGCCACCAGTACCAAGTACCACTGACAAATACGCAACTATTACAGCCTAGATTACCTTTGGGAGGCAGAATGAATGAGCTGAATTAGGAGTAGACTTGTGCACCTGAGGGTCTAGTGAGTTGTGTTGTGCACCACAGGGTCAAGGATAAAAGATACGGCAAGAGACAAGTGGAAGTGCTTGTTATGAAGATGAAAACTGAAATGGCAAAGAGATGGGCAGTGACCTGGTATCAGCCATCACTGGTAACACATCAGGAACCTCAACAGCATCCCACTTGGTGTGAACGATTACCTTTCCAAATTAATTCATCTTCCAGAAAACTGATCAGAAGAGACACTTTAATATGGTACTAAATTAATAAAATAACCCTGACCATCTGCTGCCATGTCCCCCAGGACCTTTCCTCTTTGTCGCCTCAGATTACCTTCTTGCCATTGCTTCTGAAAATCATTAAATAAGGAATCAAATCCATCGAGATTCATTGTTCGCTACCTCACTAGATTTTAATTGGAGCAACAGCACTGAATTAGAAAGAGAAGATTAATTTTTTTAAAAAAAAAAAACCTAAACACTACCATAATCTGCAGCCTTCTTTTGTTTGAAATGAAACTCATTTTTGTCCAGTTGTGCCATTGTTTCTATCTGCCTAAGTATATCCCATTCTATCCTAAACATCTTTGCTTGTGACATAATGCAGCTACAAATAATTATGTATTTAACTACGTTTTACACTATGCTTTGATGTTACACTGCCATAGCCATTCCAGTTACAAAGCCATTTATAAATCCTATACTAAGTACACCCACAGCAAATCTGTGAACAAAGCAAAGTGTATACACAACAGACCTGAATGAATAGAATCAAGCCTTCTCCCTCAATAATTGCAATGTTTTTGAACTTTTCCTTCTTTCTTTCTCCCTCCCTCCCTCTCTCTAACATTTTGCTTACAAGACTGCTGGGCCAGAAAGACCTCATCTGCCGAGCTTGTTTACTTGTTCACAAACCTTAATTTGCATCTCTGCATACATATCTATTAGCATATGCAAATTTCTTTCACAGGTCTGTGCTCTGAGTCTTTTAAGTGCTTGATTGTGCCCCTGATAGGGAAGAAGTGGGGGAAAGAACAGGGCAGACTTTTCTGACCTTTTTCTTTATGGTTATGCAATGATTGAACTGCAAGGCAAGCTGAAATCTTATCATATATTTCACTATACTAGCAAATCCATCTCAATAAAAGCACGCAGGGCATCACCATGGAAACTGCACATTACAAAGAGCAAACAAGGAAGGTATCTGTGGCCCACCACCATTCCTTGCTAAGGTTATATCCTTGAATCCAGTTTTATGCTTACAAGTATAGTGTGGATGCCCTCTAACCCAAGAATACATTGTTGAGTTGCAGTGACTTCAGCTGTTTCCAAATCACTTAATGCCCATCATCAAGGAGAGTGCTAGTTTCATAAACAGGCAACACAAACTTCAGGATTGCTCATACCTGAGGATGTTCTTTCAAGAGTGTTTCTTTCTTACTGCACTAAACATTACTATTTAGGAAAAGGTAATTCTGTGTGATGGAACCTGCATTTGGTTAATGTACAACCGTACTAACTGCAATGCAGATACAGTACTGCTCACAGAGAATATCTACTTCCCATAAATGAAAGTATGAAAACCAGAGTGTGCTGTAATTTAGACAATGAAAGAAGGCACTTGGATTTGATCCTAATAATGCAAAAAATAGAATAGCTCTCAGAAACTGGGGAAATGTTTAAAAACAACCATAGGTATAAACCAATAAATAATATTAGTATGAAATTGTGTCTCATACCACATCCACTGTATATTTGCGACTGGGTGGTGGAACTTCCTGTATGGGACTAAGAGAAGCTATCATGCAGATGCACCCAAATTCTCTTTGTGCAAACACACACACATGATATACTCCATAACTGATTTTTACCTAAACTGTGTTGTTGTTGTTGTTTTAACTCCCAGAAAGGCTGGACCTGGGGGCCACAGCCCCTGCTGCCCAAGCTCTTTGATATTGCTACCCAAAGTGTGGCAGATGATGGAACTGTGAAAAACAAATCCAGCATCTTTGTTTGGCCACTAGGTTGCAAGTGTATATACTGACCTGCACCAAAACACCACAGGGCAATTTAAAGCATAAAAATGTATTAACCACACAACCCAATAACATCAATTATTTAACGCTAAAAAGCTGCTTTTGCTGTTCCTACGTCATTTCAATTTGGCATGCTATCACCTTTAAACCATATATATACATATACATATACATTATATATATATATATATATATATATATATATATATATATATATATAATAGCTGTAGCATAGTTACTACTGTTCTGTGAAGGAAGCATACTTTGATAAACTCAATTCATGGAGTGATCGAAGTCAATGCAATATTGTGTGCACACAACAGTGCACTCTCAAGAGGAGTACCACCAGTTCCCCAAAATTAACCTTTTAGCAAATATACCGTACATCTAAGATCTGACTGTGTGCGCCAGCATAGTCGCAGATCTAGTAACGAACAGGATCAGTGGGTGAGCTGCACTGCTGTAGTCTTAGTTTTCAACCAGTACATTGTGTCTCTTAGACCAGACGTATTTTCACTACTCATCTAAAAGCACAACTAGTGTTACAAATAATAGCTTCTTAAGATACATTTTTATACTGGAACTTCAGCTTTCCTTTGTTGTGGCAAATAAAGTAACCTTATTCCCATCCTAGCAAACAACATCCTGGATCATACTAATGAATGTAAACTGCACTGCCACTGCATGGATGATACTGCTGCCTGGGGAAATAAACACACTCCCTGAATTGCAAGTAGCTATTGATTTAGCACACCAAGCAAATGGTTGTACTCTCCCTGGCCCTTTGAGCTGCTTTATCAAACAAGAAATCATATGCATTTTGTGGTACGTAACAAAAGAGATAACCTATTTTTGGGGACATGGAATTATAATAAATTATAATGAACTGCTGAATTTACAGTCTACAACAAGAAGAGAAAAAACCTCAAAAAGATTGTTAGTTCCTCTGAAATAAATTAATAACTTAACTGAAAAATATGTCAAGACTAACAGCACTCTTGAAAGTAACTTTCAGAAAACCATTTTCAAAATATGGGCTGTTTTTCGTGCCACTATACCAAGCCTAATAATCTCTGGTTGCATGCAAAGTGCTCTGGTGCAAGGAACTTAAAAAAAAAAAAAAAGACAATATATTTCAGAAAGCAGGATATTCAGTAAGGTTACAGCATTATTTTAGACCAATTCTCAGTGGGTTACCTTCTCTTAGAAAGTATAGAGATCATTTAGAATTAGCCCCAAGTGCACTTATCAGGGGCTTGCCTAGCTATTACTTGCTCACTATAGTAAAGAGCCCAAGGCCAGCATTTTTGCAGTTATCAGAGTGATGCCACTATCAACACAACTGCAAAGCTGAAATGATTTTTTGGACAATGCAATTTGCAACAGAGGGCAGTAGCAGGCCACAGGAATATAAGATGAGATGACAAGAGTTGCAGCAAGCAGAGTCAAATCAATCAAAGAAGACAGCAACAAGGTTATCTCAGAGTGCTATCTACAGGTCATCAACAACCCATCCTGGACTGTGAGGAAAGAAACCTCATTCAAGTTCATACAAGGCTTCTAAACAACGAGCTGTAAGTAAATGAAGGCGTAAGGAAAACTTGAAATGTTACCTTTGTATCATGGGAGCATCTGTGGCATGCACAGATGAAGGTTGCCAGTACAAGACCTGACTCTGAAACTGAAATAATGGCAAAATGGCCCCAGGAAGCCCAGAATGAAACATTTATGCAGTCTGCTAATTCCCAGGCCTTCCTTGCAACTCAGGCCTCTTTGGCTAGGAACCGAAAAGATGCACCACAACTTCACAAGAGGACTTTCTAAACTGCGGCAATCTGAAAAACTTGAGGCAAAAGACAGAAGCGTGCCTCCACCATTCCATGCACAGAAGCTAACACAAACACTGCCTTCTAGCCTATTTGTGCACTCTGCATACACCCAGAGACACAAGCATCTGTTGGCATTCTTAATTATGCCACCTGAGGCAGCCAACTCACCCTTACTAATGATAGGGTGAAAAAGGTGAAAAAGGATGCCCCTTGATAAATAGAAAATTCATGTGAGCATTGTGAAAGTACCTTACAGCAGCAGCTTCCAAAATTGATTCTGAATTACACATTGAGTGATTAGTCAATATAATCCATACCTACAGCATGTTGAGTATGGACAGGGAACACCCTGATCTGAATCCCTGCAACACTATGGTCAAGTAGCCTTGACCAAATTTCCATCTTTCGGCCTGAAACTACCTCACTAGGTTGCTGTAAGACTGAAACACTCCGCTCTGAAGTCCTTAAAGAAAGAGGGAACATTAAGCCCTAAAACGGCCCAGAAACAAATGCAGACTAGAAGCCCAGCATAAAGAAAATTTATACTTGTCCTGTTCTTTGACAGAAAATGTTTTAATTTGCTATGTAAATTATATTGCTCCAAACCAAGATTTAAATGTTATCTTTCTTAACATTAAAGGAATGGCAACATTTTCTAGTGGAAAAGTGTTGTTCCACAACCGCATGACTCAAAATCAGAGTCATGCTGCTTAAATTTTACACCAAGCTAGGAAAGCCTATTCTGAAAAGAAGCTTAATTCATGAAATCTGACATTTTCAAATAAATTAACATTTCTAAAAGTCTCTGGAAAATATGCTCCTTTGTGTCAATTTAAATGGGTTACAATGCACTACATGGGCTTCATTCTCAGACATTGTTGGATAAAATTCCACACTTATGTAAATGCAATCTGAACTCTAGCACAAAATACTATTTTGAAGAGTCTAAACTTTCACTTTAAACTGCTTCAAGCCTTTAGGGATGTGGGCATGAATTATTATTTTTCCAGTAACCCAATTCACAATAAGAGGTGGCTCTTTAATCCAAATTATGCACAAAATCCAGCTGCATGTGGAAAACATCTAAACATATTAGTAACCTGGTAATATATGTGCATCTCCATGTATTATCCATATAGTAAACCTGTGCTATCATGTCCATCTGTCCTCTTTTATATAGAACAAATGTCTGGGTATTTTACAGAAGATGGTTTTGATCTCCATTGCAGGCCAGAAAAGGGTATGAGGGAAAGAAGGCAGCAGGATGACTGCCATATTACTTTAAAATCATAGCACTTTATGGTTTCTATTTACAGTACTGTATTACTCCTTTCACACATATAGTAAGTTGGATACAGCACCAATATGCTGTGCTTTTCCAGCATGAGATTTGCATAATTTTGACAACTTCCAGACATGCAGCATGAGTATTTGTCCATGAATGTTTGTGAATATTGTTCAATGTTCACTTTCACAGCCTGTATCTTTCACCAATTTTGCAAAGCAACAACGTGCCTGTAGCCTCAAGTTGACATATGGTTTCTTGGCTGCAGCAAGTTATGGAACATAAATTTACAGTTTAGGAAATGTAAGTAAATCTGAATCCAACCCATTCCACCTTCTTCTTAAAGCTTCCCTAGATTCTCTATCTTTGGATTAAACCTATATCTCTCTAGATGTTGTTGGACTCTACAACTTCCTTCAGACCTGGCCAACATGACCAATTGCCAGAGTTTAAGGGAGACGTAATTCAGCAATATCTGAAGGGCCACGGCCTCCTCTTTTCTGTTCTAATCATTCCTAGGTCCATTGTCTAAAGAAGTTTCCCAAACTTGGGTCTCCAGCTGCTTTTGGACTATGGTTCCCATCATTCCTGACCACTGGTCTTGCTAGCTAGGGATGATGGGAGTTGCTAGCTAGGGATGATGGGAGTTGTAGTCCAAAAACAGCTAGAGACCCAAGTTTGGGAAACACTGGTCTGAAGTGTGAAATACAGTGGATTCTTTTATTTCTAGAAGTGAATAAATTTTAGTTATTATTGCAAACAAAAACCATATTTGGAGCTCAAAAAAGATAAATATTAGTTAATGGTCAAATATGTACATTAAAGATAGAATATTTTCATGCCGTTCTGTTGAATTGTATTGTTTTTTCTCTTTTTTGTTTTCTTTCTCTTTTTTCTTTTTTGTAAGCTTTAAAAGTAATATTTTTTTATTTTTTTTAAAAAAAGAATTATACAGGGACCAAGCTCTAAGTGGACACAGGCATGTGCCTCCAATACCATATTATTCTAAGGCTAGATTTTAAGTTTTTCATTTTAAAAAGGTAAAATAAAAGGTCTTACCACTTCTGGAAGCAATTTAATTGCAAGGTCGTGGATGGCTTTGATCACTATACATAGCGAAGACAGGAGAAATATCACACCCAAGATGACACAGGCGCTGTAAAAAAGAAGAAAGGAAGAAATGTTTGTAACTCATTTGGAGCTTTGTGGCCTATTGATTGATGGCACACAGGATTCTGCAATGAACATAATGTTCAGAGAGTGAATGTCTGCTAAAGTCCTAGAGGTTGCTATACTGAATGAAGAGAAGCACACTCTGCCCTTTGCCATTGGACAGGAAACCAAAGGCCACTTGGGAAACTGCTCCTCCTGCATCCCATGAAAAATTATCACTGCAAAGGGAGAAAACATCACAGCAATCTTGCGGAAAAATCATCACTGAAAGGGGGAAGATCAGCCTGGCCCCATGCAACAGCAAGGGTTAAATATCAGGTCCTTTTAATCACAAGAACGGAAAAGAGAATCACTGTTAGGAACTCCAAGGTCTGAATTAGACATTTTGTGGTCATATGATGCATGCTCTATCAACTAGTAAGCTACCAGAGTCTGAATACCCTCAGGCCTCATGGTCCAGGAGCTGGGAGGCGGGGGAGGGGCAGTTTGACAAGGTAAATGTGTACAAACTTTCTAGGAAGCATTTAGCAATTTCCCTTTTGTATTTCCCAGTGTTTAGAAGTTTAAACGATACTGTGTAAATAAGATAGAAACCTATGCAGAGGTTTCTAAACTGCAATTTAAAGTAGAAACTGTGCTGCATTGCTAATGGAAGTCATTTTTAGGGAGTTCTCTATCTCAAACAAATCCTATGTAAACAGAACTCCTGGTAACCACGGTGTTTTGAACATCTCCCAGACTATTCTGATAAATGATGCTGTATGATAATTCCTTTTGTAACCAGCATCTGTTTTCTTTATTGTAAGAAATAAAGAAGCAACGATTCTCATCTGGCATTCAGTGTCTTGTCACCTATTGGGAGCTCAGTCTGAGGCTGTTATAATTAGCACAGCAGTGCGCTACTATTTTTTACCCTGTAGACATTAGCCAATCTGGAGGTTTGGCAGAACATGCAAAATTTACATCAAACTCATTAAAGAGGCTGCAAAGGAGTCAGCAGGGTTCTGCCAAGCTTAAGAAATGCAAGCTCAAGTTGTGACATCGTCACAACATTTTGTGGCATACCATATTCAGAAATGAAGACATGGGGCCTTATGCTAGAGCACATTTGCTGGCGATTCCAAGATGCTAAAGCTCTGTGTTGCTCTCCCAGGAACAACTGTAAGAGCAGGAAGGAAGATTGGCTGCATAGATCACTGCAAAATCAGACAGGATTTTCTCACTGATGTTACAGCAAGACTACAGAATTCTGTCACTGGAGAAATGAGGACAAATCTTCACTGATCTTAGGATAAATATTCAATACTTTGTGAAGGCAGATATCCAAAATAAACTTGCGTAAGGTAAGGTCCTCTACCTGTAGCAGAGATGGCACAGCCGGTCACGGGACTGTGGGACCCTTGGCAAAGCTGATGCACTCAAGAGTGTATCTATACCAAAATGTATCCTTAGCACTTGGCCCAACCTCTGCTTCTGCATCAACTCCCAGCCCAAACCAGCTTGTTTTCATTTGTTTCACAAAGCCAAGTCTCACTCATGCAGACAGGAACAGGTGCAAAAAAATATTTTAAAAATCTAACTGGCTCTGATCATTACTGAGTCAGTCTTAACTCAGAAATTATCTGTCCACACCACTGAAAGCTTCCCAAACCCCATCCTTTCTACCAACACCCACCCACTGATTTGTCGACCCACTTTCTTCTCTACCCCACTTTCTTGGGTGGCAGCTCTCCAGTGGAGGCAGCAAACAGGGAAGGGAAGAATTTCTGCAAGTAGCAATGCTGTTCTGCCAATAGCAGCAGACACAAAAGGAAAGGCCTCTCCATCTTCCCCTCCCATACCTGATATACTACTATGCAGTATGCCAGGCCACAAACAGCCTGTGGAAATGCAGCTTCCCCAAGGCAGACATTGCAGTAGACCTTGAGAGAATGATATTTCATATATGTGGCTTACCATTTTCACACAAAAAGGGGAGGCTTAAAATAAGGGTTTTACTCTCTAACTTGCTTCCTTTTCTACCCAGCAGAGAGGAAACATACAAGGAATCAAAATTTGAATAGTTTATTACATCAAAAATCGGAATCTTGTGTCCACATCAAATGGGATAAAATGTAGAGGAAACTATGGCTAAAATGGAAATTTATGTTTCAGGATTATTAAAATAATAATAATTCTGTGGCAGCTGCCACAGACAACAGCTATCAGTTTATATTTAGCAGAATACTGACACCTTGGATAGTGTGAAAATGCAAACAAAAAGGGAGAGGAGCGCTATTATCTTTTGAATGATTTATCACTCATTCATCATATTTAGCTAGGGCAGCATCTTTTTTAATATACTTGCTGCGAAATTCTGAGGTCATGCAAAATTCATGAGTGTGCCTGTCTTTATACCTATAGCAGAATATCTTAATGGCTGAGGCACTTCTAAGTGTGCTGATTTCTCTCTGCACTGCAGCTAGAATGCTTTATTGTGCACTATACTGTTCCAGTGCTAGCAAACAATAACCTGATAAAACTAGAAAGTCACCCAAAGAGATACATAAGAATGAGAAAACAACATTATTTACCAAAATTATAAAGAGCTACACCTAGAGAAAAGCCTGTGGAATACATCTGGGGTGCAAGTTGACTTTCCCAGCCCCTCTTCACCTACACAGAACACACACACACAGCCTCTCTAGGGTCTGGTAACCTAAACAACGTGACCTGTGATGTAAGGGAGATGCTGGAAAATCAGGTGAAGGTAGTGGAAAATAACTCATTTTTCAAGGATCCCCTCTATTACTGCTCAATACACCATGTATAATTCCCTATTCCATGACTTTCTGGGGAGGCAGCCTTGATGGCCCAGCATGGGGTGGGGGAAGCAACCAGCACTTCAGACTTCACAGACAACAGGGAAGTGCTATGCAGCCATGTAAGAAGCTAGGACTGCAGATGGGAGTTTATCTGCATCCACAGAGAACTCCTGAGGAGTGGAGCTTAGGAGCAGACCAGAGTAAAAAGACTTCATCCAGTCCAATCTGATTCGGAGACCTAAAGGGGGACCTCTCCCCACTGCAGTCTTAATCTGGACTTACCCACCCAATATTGCTTACTTTACTTCTGGTTGTGTTGTTTCATCTTAAACAGGTTGGCTTCAGTTATCAACATTGCTATGGACAGCTGTTGGTCATTGTTTTCAGGGTCAGGAGGGAACATTGCCCACAGACAGATTGGATGTATCCTGTGGGTTTTCACCTACTTCATATCAATCGTCACAACTTTCCAGTGGTGGAAGAATGATTGGGCTGTAGGCCTTAGTAGGGAGAGGTGGGGAAGGGCACCCTAAGCCATCCTATCAGGAGCTGCTAGACCATAGTGCCCCCCCCAACCAGTGGCCAGATTCCTGCACATTATCACAGCACTGGGGTTCTTTAAAGCATTTCAAATCCAAAAGATACAACACATGAGAATAAAAACTTGATAGGAGCCTTTGAAGCACAACCATCTGTTGAATAGATTTGACTTCACAATCCAGAGCAGCATTCTTAAGTGAAAAGTGACGTCATTATGACCCTTATGCATAGTATCCTTGCCCATTGGTGCCATCAGGGCACAGAAGTTTAGGAGCCTATTGAGTAGAATGAGCAAGAGAGCCCCCAAACTGTTATATACATTGCCTTCTCCAGTAAGAACAGTCCAAATTTACTTAACTGCACTAACTGTTCTCTGGGAATCTGAACAGAAGTCATCTAAGCCTACATACACACAACATTTTATTTTAAAATCAGTGAAGACTGGGTACTTCGGTTTGTGTTTTCTGTCTAGTTGACCCATAATCTAGATCTATTGCATATATTTTATCCCTGAAATGCACTTCTTGAAAACCAGTTTTATTCCAAAAATAACAGCTCATTGCAGGTTGATTCCAGATTTCCTAATTGTGTATCCATTGGGAAACAGATTAAAACTGATGTAACGGAAATGGTGCGTGTATATCCACACCTGCTCAGTGATGTTGTGGGTGGGCATATACCAAGACTGCAATCACCACTTCCACCTTCATTCACCTGTAGCATTGGTAACCTAATCAGGGGGTTAGTTTCCAACCACACCAACCCTTCTGGATGGAAGCAGCATGTTGAGGACAAGCATGGATGGTTCTGGTTTGTGGGGAGGGGGGTACTTTTTTTGTGCCACTAATTGGCTAGCATATATGCAGCCTAAGAGGGTAGTAAAGTTAAGCCGCAACCCACTGGCATTATTTTTCTGCCCACATTTTATCAATACAATGAATTTCATGTGCCTCCTGAAGACTGCACACATGACATGCTGACATGCTGCACATGACAGAGCTTGGTTTACTGGACACAATACATAGTATGTGTTTTGCAGCAGCTGGCTGAGTTGGAACAGAGCCTACAGGTGAGCATGACTTAACATGGTCATTTTGAAATGGATATTTTTAAGGAAGCTTCCTTCCGTAGTGTGAAAAAAATGCTTCCAATTCATGAGACCTAGGAATAGAGCTGCCTGACCTTTGAGATACAAACATTTAGAAACTACATGTGGGAAGTGATAGGGAGCAGTACCAGCAGGTTTAAATAAGTTGAGGTGAAAGGTTTTCTTCCTTGATACACAAAAAAGGGCAACCTCAATGCTTAACAACTTTGGGGGGAAAGGCAACCTGCCGCTACTTAATGGTTTGTGCTGGGCACTATTCAAAGAGCGATACGAAATTGCGGAAGAAGTTCCTAAAAATCCAAAATGAGGCCATAAGTATGTCCTTCTTATTGCTCAAAATTAAGATACAGTGACCTGTAAATAATATATAATGGCAATACACTCATGAAAGTCATTTTTCATTGACTGACTCCACTCAATAAAATTGCTTTAAAATTACCAAATGTGGGGGATGGATGGGAGAAATTCATGAAAGAGAAAACAGTTAATTGTTGGTAAGATAAGCGATGCATCTCCACTACAATTTAAGAAATGTGTGGAAGCAAACTGCATGTCTGAAAATACATCAGTAAGGAGCACCAGGAATTTCAGCTAGCCACAATTTCTGGGTGGCATTTGTTTTGCCTCTTTAAGCATGCAGCTTTAAGCATGCAACAATGTTTTGTCTATTCTATAAATCTGAAGTGGCCCAATGTCAAAAACCAAACTAGTAACTTCAAAGCAATTATTCAAATAGGCAAATGTCTAGGTGAGCCATCAAAACTAGGGCTGGGGTAGGAAACCCATGGCCCTCCATATTACGTTGGATCAAACTCCCATCAGCTCCAACCAGTATTGCTTATAGTGCAGAATGATAGGAATTACCAGTCCAGCAACATCTGGAGGACCACAGTTCCCCATCTCTGGATTAGGCATGTATAGGATGCTGCTTTTTATTCTGTTTTGAGTGAATAGAACCCTAAATGTGTGTTTATGCCCATGTGATGGTAGCATCCCCTTCTCTTTCAGATGATTCCTTCATCCTACAAGCAGAGCTGTGATGTCATGATGACCATCTACTGGATAGGAATGAATCTGTAACAGTGTGTGAAGTTGTCTGTATCTCTTTGTGAGGCTAGCCCTCAGGCTTTGCAATCTCAAAGGCTTTTCTGATTCGAGTCATCCCTCTGAAAATTGTTCACCACTCCACTGTTCCATGTAAGAATATTCAGCAATGTTTTGACGCAACTGCTATTTTACAGTACATCTCTCTCTCTAACCAAAGAGCAAAATGTAGTTTATAGAATTTAGCTTCTGTAAAATATCCAGTGTGGGATATCTCCCTGTCTAATTATAATCCCGCTGACTTTCCAGCAAACGGAATGTAGTAACAATATGTCTAAATGGGTATATAATAAAGCCCTTGGTAATTACTACTCTCAGTTCAATCTGCTGAGAGCAGCAGAGGTGTGGCAACAGAATTAAGCATTAAGTAAAAATTAGTGAAGCATGCAAATACAATCTGTACAAATGTTTTCACTTAAACTTGCCAGTACATAGATATTATGCTGCCTCCCTCCTTTAGTGCACTCTGCGTAGCAAGATATCTTTCACATGGAGTTGAAACCAATTTTAGCAGCTCTCCGCATAGTTAATTAGGATCTTCACTGAACTGTGATGACATTTTGCTAAATAAAACAAGATTGTCAATATCAGTCAAATAACTAGCTAGTCAACTTTGTTAGCCTGTGCTTATCTTACAGCTTGGCTGTCAAAGCTGCCAGGAAAACAGACCTCGGTTTCTTCTAACATAAGACCTTTTTAAAAAATAATCAACAAAACCTTTTATTCTTATTACAAAGCAATAGCTAACATAGTATGTCAAAATTCTCACGCAACAATTAAGCGTGTGCTTCACATTTCCATCGAGGTCAATGCGATTTTAGATTGCTGAACCTTTTGACTGCATTGTATCTCTGATTTATGTTCACTGCAAAATGTTCAAAATCTTTCGGGGGCATTACTGTGTGTACCTCAGGAATCTAAACTTCAAGCTATGGGTGAAACAAATTTAAAGACTGTAAGAAGATCATTCAGATGAACAAAAGTACTCCTGGCGACCATCAAAATCAGGATAGCCAGGTCCAGGTGCAATTTCTGTGGTTATAAAAAGTTAATTAGGAGTTTATTTGTTAAAAAGGAAGGTAAAACTACCGTATTTTTCGCTCTATAACACACACCTAACCATAACACGCACATCGTTTTTAGAGGAGGAAAACAAGGGGGGGGGGGGAATTCTGAATGAAACAGTGGATGTATCGTTTTTGTGCTTCATGCTGTGGCCACAGACATGTGATCTGATGGTGAATTTGGGGTGATCCAATGCAAAGATCCTGAGGATCCATGTGGATCCATGCTCTGTAACCACATTTTTGCACCACTGCAGCCCCAGGCAACAGTGGGTGCGTGGTTTTTTGGTGCAGGCTGTAGCCACGGACATGCTATGTGATCTAATGGTGAATTTGGGGTGACCCAATGCAAAGATCCTGAGGATCCTTATGGATCCGTGCTTTGTAACCACGTTTTAAGTGGGGAGGGAAGGAAAAACACAGAAGGGACAAGGAGCACGAGAGGGGTGTGCAGAGAAGCAGCTGGCTAAGAATGCAGGAGAGGGGTTTAATGGGAGGGAGGAAAGGAAGGCAAAAGTTTCCCCCCACCCACCCATGCCAGGCCCCTCCCTCCCTCCCTCCCTCCCTCTCTCTCTCTCTCTCTCTCTCTCTCTCTCTCTCTCTCTCTCTTTCTCTCTCCCACCTGCATGTTTTCCAGCTGCCTGCGAGTCCCTAGAAAGCATTAGAGCACGGAGAGGAATTAGAAGGAAGGACGCAATCCTTTCCTTTCCCCTCTGCTTGCCTGGAGGGCAGGGGATTTCCCTGCTCTTTGTTCCGTTTGAGCAAACACAGCAACGAAACAGAAGAGGGTGGGCAGTAAGACCCTGAGGCAGAATGCAGGAAAGCAGCAGCTTCCTCTCTTCAGGCTTCCCTCCTCCATGACACGCGATTTGATTTTTGCCTGATTTTTGCCCCTGCACTCGCACCAGTCGGCTTCAGGGACCACACATTCGCTCAATAACACGCATAGACATTTCCACTTACTTTTTAGGAGAAAAAATCTGCATGTTATACAGAGAAAAATACGGTAATCCTCAGAGTTGAGGGAACAACTGCACATTTCCAGCTCAACAATCATTTTACCAACACAATCCTATGTGTAGCTACTCAGAAGTCCCACTGAGTCCAAAGTGACTTGCTCACCAGTAAGTGTGTGCTACAAGGTGCCTGTGGGATCAATAATGCCCTGAGGTCTTCCCCCTGGTGCCCATGAAGCCTCAGCCCTGTACCTGACACACTGCACCCCTGGTCATGAGGTGGTGAGGGCTATTGTTTTTTTTTCCGCCCTTGAAAAGTACATAGAGCTGAAGGAGGAAGAGTGACCATCTTCCTCACCCATGAAAGAGACACCTTGTGGACCACTTGTATAACACTGTGCCCATCCCCACTTACTGGAACCGATGTCTTACTCATGTCCATTAGGTTGTAACCTAGGGAGTTAATACATTTTAACACCCTTTACAAAATATTTGCACACTTTGTATATCCCTTTGGCTTAACAACCAGTAAGCCTCCATGAAGGTGTGGCGTTTCCATCTGTTCTATAGCACAAGTAGCCCACCTTTCATTTGGAAACACTAACTATTGTGAAAAATAACGGATGATTTAATTTCCATGCGGCATTTGTCTTTCTTTCTTACAAAAAAAACTGAAAATTGTTGGTTAATGCCAATGATCAAGTAGACAAGAAAATATCTTCACCCCATGTGCGGTTCTCATGCTTTAAAAATTCTATTACTATGTCCTTGGTTAGAGTAAACTACATTAAGCAAAAGGCAGTGAACAGCTGGTCATCACACTTATACATACTGTATAATCATCTGTTTTTCGAAATCCTGAATGCTTCTTTGTGTTTATCAGAGTACTGTGAGTTAATTTAATACGTGACAGGGATTTTGATGAGTTTTCCAATAGCAGTAAAAATTCATTTCCAAGGGCATAGCATGTTGGTCCATCATAACAAAAATAACAAAGAGCCTTGCGGCTCCTTAAAGAGTAATAAATTTGTTATGGTATAAGTTTTCATGGACTCAATGAAGTGGACTGTGATCCAAAAAGTTTATGCTATATTAGGTCTGTTAATCTTCAATGTGTCACAAGGCTCTCAGTTACAGACTGATTTAACAGTATTAATTAGTTCTGTACTCTATTTTCAAAAAAAGTACTGTATTTTTCCATGTATAAGTCGCCCCCTATTTTTGGGGACTCCAAATTAAGAAAACACCCCTCAGCAATACCCGTGGTATAAGACGAACCCAATTTTAAACCTATTTTTTTTGGTTAAAAAACTGAGTCTTATACACAGAAAAATACAGTATTTGGTGCTTAAGTTGTCATTAGACTCTCACAGCACTGCAGCAATGAAAACATAAGTCATGGGGCTGTGCCAACATGTGGCAGGAGAGACTCTGGCCTCCGTTTTTTTTCTTGGGCAGGAAGAGGGTTATTGGAAAGTGGGAGATATTGACATCAGTCCCTTGTCATAGCTGGATCACCTCCTGCTGAGTTTTAAGCTTTCAGCACCTTTTCCCTTCTGCAGAGGTGAGGGACCTATTAGGATGATCTGCCCTTAGATTCTGATAGAGTCTGGACTACATGGAACTGGCTGAGATGACTGTCAGAATCCGAGACCAAGGAGAAGAGTCGGTGGAAGAAGATTGGAAAAAATTTAAAGTTTATCTTTAGAAATATTGTAAAATTAAGGAATGTTAGAAAGATGTTGAAATAAAATTATGTGGTTTTAGCAGAAAAGATATAAAGGATTAAGCAAAAATGAATTGGTGAAAGAAGAGAATGTAAAATCACAGTATATTAAGATAAATTATTAAGATAAAAACAAAGCTGGAAAGGATTTGCTGAAATATCTAATTGAACTAGAATACAAAAATGGGAGGTGCGAGGAGGTCAAGGAAGTAAGCGAATGAAAGCAAGTGATGTAAAGGCTTGACTTGTTGTTTTTCTTTGTTTTTTTTTTCTGTTTTTGGATGATGTTTGTTTTTTATGTATTGTTCTTTTTTATTGTTCTGTTTTGATTTATATTTTCTTTTCTTTTTTCTGTAACCTTTTAAAAAAAAATCCTAATAAAAATTTATTCAAAAAAATAATAATATTCTGATAGAGTCAATTGGCTTCCAGGTGGCGGGCAGGGAGTTAGAGTCATAGAATCATAGAATCATAGAGTTGGAAGAGACCACAAGGGCCATCGAGTCCAACCCCCTGCCAAGCAGGAAACACCATCAGAGCACTCCTGACATATGGTTGTCAAGCCTCTGCTTAAAGACCTCCAAAGAAGGAGACTCCACCACACTCCTTGGCAGCAAATTCCACTGTCGAGCAGCTCTTACTGTCAGGAAGTTCTTCCTAATGTTTAGGTGGAATCTTCTTTCTTGTAGTTTGGATCCATTGCTCCGTGTCCGCTTCTCTGGAGCAGCAGAAAACAACCTTTCTCCCTCCTCTATGTGACATCCTTTTATATATTTGAACATGGCTATCATATCATATCAATATGACTGGAACTCATGTTGAAGCCCTGGCAGATTTGTGAAATATGCAAATAGCACAAGTCATTGACCTGGTAGTCCCTGAGCTCACTCTGCCATTTTTTGGAGCCCACTTGACTCCTTGCTATACACCAGAGCTTTGGGCAATGAAACACACCAGGAAATGACTTGAACACAGATGAATGGTGAGTGCTCATTATCAAGCCTAAGTGGGCAGTAAAGGCAGCAAGGGAGACCTATTTTTCTGCCTCCATAGCAACCTCATTGTGCCGCCCCTCAGAGCTTTCCCAGGTAGTTTGGGGCCTTTTACAGTCTGGCCCAAATGAGATGGTGGAACTGATAGTAGCTTGCTGAAACTTGTTCGCAAAGCATTTTGAGGATAAAATTGCTTGCCTCTGCCAGGACCTTGTCTCTACCGTTACAGCATCAAAAGGTGTCCAGAGCACTGTCTAGGCATGTTGTGTTTCAGTTAATAAGGCTTGAGGACATCTGGAAGGTGTTTGATTCAGTCTAGGGAACCACTTGCACACTTGAACCTCACTGCTTATAAAAACAAGCTTCTGGGCCAGGGAGATGATTAACAACTCCTGGTAAGAGGGGATGTTCCCTGCCTGCTCAAGGAGACAGTGGTAAGACCACCCCTTAAAAAAAACCAACAACTTCCATGGATCCACAGAATTCAATTGTCTCCCCCATGCTGTTTAACATCTACAACCACTGTATGGAATGGCACACAACCCTTGAGCTTGAGCTTACTGAAAACATACTTCTGCTCCTAGGTTGTCACAGATACTTAATTCCAGTGGGTTATTAATCCTGCCCTGGATTATCATTTCAATGCGTTGTGTACCTATTTTAAATTTTGTTGCACACCACCTAGAAACTCATTGTGAAAGGCAGGATAAAAAGGTTTAAATAAATAAGACTTTGTAGTCAGCTGTATAAGAGCAGGAAGGCTCATATCAGTATAGCTATTATGTTGCTAGGAGAACATAAAGAGGAAAACTGCCCAGACAAAGCAGATTCCACCCCCCCCCCGCCCTTTATCATCTCAGACTTTGATAAGTGCTAAAAATAACCACAAGTACTCACATGTATTCTCTGTGCGCTGAATGTACTGCAGCTGCATTGCTGTAGCGCCACAGAACTATCACCGACGACAACACATCCAAAGTGGCATCAAACTGGAAAAGATACAGAAGTCATTAAGCCAAGCCATGCTTAAATCAATACACTACTAACTGTGCCACAAGCCTGTAGACTAACTTAGTATAAATCATTTGAATAAAAGCAGGGATAAGCACAGATTAGAGCAAGCTCATCCTTTGTGCTGAAAACAAAAGACACGACAGACTTTCAGCTGCATGCACATCACACATTTAAAGCCCTCTTAAAGCACATTCCCCTGCCCCAAAAATCGTGGGAAACGTAGTTTTCACTAACAGAGAAACAATTCCCAGAACTCTTAAACTACAGTTCCCAGGATTCTTGGGAGGAGGTTTTGTGCTTTAAATGGGTAGTGTGCATGCAGCCTTTATTGTGTCAGTCAAGAAAGTGAAAGGAACTTATGCAGTTGTTCCCTACCAGTTTACTACAAAATACCCCTACCACAAAACAAGTTGTTAAATGCTTACTGATCTTTCTACATCCTGCTTGACAAGCATGATGATATTCATGTAGAAAGGAGGAGGAATGTGAATGTAGACTTCTTATTAATTTGAGCATCCACAAGAGGATAGTTTATGGGTAGGGTGCATATGGATACCAAACATGGTGGAAGCGTTTGCATCTAGAATGAGAGGCAGCTTTTCTCTGAACATCAGTCACTGGAAAGAAGAGGAGAGGGCTGCTTTGCCCATGGCCCTACTTGTGGAGAACACTCCCAATCGAGTGTTAAAACAATACAGCATTAAATATTAAAAACTTCCCTAAACAGGGCTGCCTTCAGATGTCTTTTAAAAATAGGATAGCTGCTTATTTCCTTGACATCTGATGGGAGGGCGTTCCACAGAATGGGTGCCACTACCAAAAAGGCCCTCTGCCTGGTTCCCTGTAACCTCACTTCTCACAATGAGGGAACCGCCAGAAGGCCCTCAGCGCTGGATCTCAGTGTCTGGGCTGAACGATGGGGGTAGAGATGCTCCAGGTATACAAGACGGAGGATGTTTAGGGCCTTAAAGGTCAGCACCAACACTTTGAATTGTGCTCAGAAACTTATTGGGACCCAATGCAGATCTCTCAGGACCGGTGTTATATGGTCCTGGCAGCCACTCCCAGTAACCAGTCTATCTGCCGCATTCTGGATTAATTGCAGTTTCCGGGTCACCTTCAAAGGTAGCCCCAAGTAGAGCGCATTGCAGTAATCCAAGAGGGAGATAACTAGAGCATGCACCACTCTGGCGAGACAGTCCGCGGGCAGGTAGGGTCTCAGCCTGCGTACCAAATGGAGCTGGTAGACAGCTGCCCTGGACACAGAATTAACCTGCGCCTCCATGGACAGCTGTGAGTCCAAAATGACTCCCAGGTTGTGCACCTGGTCCTTCAGGGGCACAGTTACCCCAGTCAGGACCAGGGAGTTGTGCAATGTACATTTCAGTTAAGAGACTACTTACAGCAAATCCAAATGATGAAGCACTGTACCTCATTACGGAGACAGCTAAAAGAAAAAGGGAAAAATACTCTTTTGATCTTTTTGTTCACTGAAGTGAGGAAAAGTTGCAGTTTGAAGAGAAGTAAACAAATAAAATATCACAATATATTCATTAGCAATGGTAGAGACTCCACCAAGCTTCTGTAAATCAAAGGAGAAACAATCTGTCACTTAGGAGAGGCATGTGAAAATCATTTTTAACATTTGAGGCTGAAACAGAATCCAACTAAACATGCAGGTAACTCCACCCAATTCTTTCTTTTCAAGAAGTAAGCAACTTCACAACAGAGCTTATTCAGAGCAAAAGAGCAATCCAAATAAGTTATCTGGAAATGCCACTGAGAAGTCTACAAAATCAAGTGCAAGCCAACACTCCCATTTCTTCTGGTTTCCCTCTCAAAATCAGATCTGAAATTAGATTAAAGTGGACCCAGATATGACAGCCTTATCAAAGAGACCCTAGATCTGGTTAGCTACCACCTCATTCTAACAGCTTACTTGAGAAAGGAAAGATTTGAAACTGAACAACCGGGGCACACTTTCCCCCCAAAACTACTTAATTTTTTAAAGGGGAAGGGGGACAACTGACAGCAGCCTGGTTAAATTTATCTATGAAGGGCAAAGATCTAAAGGTCAAGATCACTGGCTGGCCATTCAGCTCAAAGGACTTGATCCATATTTTCAAGCTACAGGTACTGACTTCTCTACCCAATAGCCAAGAGGTTCAGGACACCTTAGATACAGAAACTGTATTCAAGGAGAAGTACACAGATCTGACATAATTTATCCAATGAACGTTTTACAAACATGTCATTGTGAACTATGGAATAATCAGCATTAACAAATAATGGCTCAATAGCTATTAAAGCCAGGTATTATCCAAAATAGCTCAACTTACTGACACTGCACAGACAGTGATGTGGGAAAATACAGCATGTACATTTTGATGCCATCACTGCACACAGTGGTGCAGTTAGAGATATTTCAGACTCATTATTTAAGGGTCTTACAGGGAGAGGCCTCTTTAGGTGGCAGTATTAACTTACTTCAAAATATAACCCACCTCTGCTGCATTTAGGGGGATTCCTGTTGTACCCTCACAGCACCACTGATTGCATCAAGTAGACTTTGATCATTTCCAAATTGTGTTGGCTTTGTTCCAAGTTTTCTTCCACCTACATTCTAGCAATCACACCTCCACTTTGTTGCATGCGGTTGATCACTTTACCATGGGATTTTTACAAGTGCTACTATCAGGAAGGAAGGAATTGTCTGGGAAATAATAATTTTAAAAACCTCTGAAGAATTGTTAAAATCAACTTTATCATTGGCATTTCCATAGTGGGACTAACCCAAAGGGAACATTTAATTTTCAGCATTGTAACAAGAACAAGTCCTAATTACAACATTCCTGAGCAAAGTAGGAATAATGGGGGTTAATGGAATATTTATCATGCTTGCATCCCACCCATTCTTGACCGTAATAGGGACTATGCCAAAACACAACAAAAGCATTACACCAGTTCAGAACATCAGACCTGTGCAACATCTTTAGTCTATCTGCAAACCTCCAACAACAGGCACCAAAGCAGCCAAAGCTATTTTGGGCAAGTTTTATGTCCATTTCAACTCAAAGATGAAAATGTGGTTTATGAGAAGGACTGCTTTTTTCAAAGATCTCAGAAACCTGAAGAAAGCTGAACCATTTGTAAAGAGTCTCGTACAAACAAGCTGAACATTCAGTTTACTGATAAAAAGGAGCACTAGGGAGAAAGACTATTCCTTGGGATTCTAAGCAAAGAGGATTATTGAATAGTGAAGCTAATGGAGGACTTAACCTTTCATAAAGCTACAGAGATGGTGAGGCAATCCAAATTTATCAAAAAACCAGTTTTAGGGAGGGAAGACAGTTTTGCTCTACTCCCATAAAAACACGAGAAATAGCCATTTTGAAAAGGGCAAATTCACTCCTCGTGTCTCTGCGGAAACAGCACAAAAGCCAGTCCAGAAAAATTAGCACAGCGATTTTAAAAGCACTCTACAGTACAGCAAAAGGACCACCCTTTCAGATCACATATGCAAGGGATGGAAAAGTTCACAACAGTGGAGTGTTAGTTCAAATAGAGGAACACAGCACCACCACTGTTCAGAAACAGAACATTTTGCTTGTGTGTGGTACAAGTGACCACAGCAATGGATGGCAAATATGGTAAAGGCACTGGTTCTCCCAACAACAATTCATTTTAAACAGTTAGGAAACAATAACTCCAGTTTGTTCAAGGGACAACTGCACATGGTGACTTTTGCATTTTCCGCAAGTAGGCAGTTTCTCATGAGTAGTTCAAGCCAGGTAGTGATGACTTCTACCTGAGGGAGAGCATAATATGAGAACATGTACATTTCGGGGAGGGGGGAGCTGCAAAGAATTCTAGATATGAATAAGGCAGTAGCCACTGCATATAGTCCAGGGAATGCCCTCTTTTGGATGCTTTGCAACAGAAGCTTTAAAAAGAAACAGTTTGTGTTAACTGTGTTTGCAGTATGAAGCTGCTAAGCAGGATAATCATTTAGTTTCCAGGTTCAGTTTAAACTGCTGGTTTGGGCCTATAGAGCTTTATGCAGCTCAGGACCCCAACACTTCAGGGAAAATCTTTGTCCATATAAACCTACCTGGATCCTGCATTCATTAGAAACCCTTCTCAGAGTGCCCCCTCCAAGGGATGTGCAGAAGGTCACATTGTGAGAAACACGACGTGTGGAATGCTCTCCCTAGGGAAGCACACCTGGTACTATCACTGCTGGCTTTAAGATGCCAGGCTAAGGCATTTTAGTATATCCAGCCTTTGGGTTGATTTAATTGGGATCATACTATAATAAGATCTTTGGCCTGTTTGCTACCTTTTAGTTCAGTAGAGTAGGTTTTGTCCTTTTTAAAATATTGCTGGATGAGCACTTTACAGATTCTATCACACATCTCATGATATCACAAGGAATTGCCTAAAGAATTGCAGGAACAGCAGCAGGAATTGCCTAAAGGCAAAACACATGACTGTGACGATCATGCCATTTCATCATGCGCCTGCCCTATTACATATAAGGTGGTGAGGTGGAGACTAATTTTCATATCAAAAGTACAGCTTTGTGGTATCAGGATATCTGTGATAGGATTTCCCTGTGTTTTTAAAAGGGCAAATGACTGTGCAGAGGGATTACAATTTGAATCAGGGAGATGCGATCTGATGTTACAATTGGGCTACACTCCCCCACCCCTAGACTCAATACATCTTTTTCAAAAAGAATTGTCTCTTCATAGACAGAATAATGAAACAACCAGAAACTAAAAATAGAGGCAGAATAGCAAAACAACTCCATTGCTGTCTTTAATTAAGGAAGCTGTACAGAATGTATTTAAAAGGATGAGCCAGGTTTGGTTCATTATTTTTTTTCCAAATTTATCCCAAAGCTGACTAGAGTTCACCTGTCAACACTCTAGTAGGGTAGTAATGTCCTATCACATGTTTCGTATTACTAGAAACTGGCTACATTCTGATGCAACATTAAGACCTTGGTTGAAAATAAGCTATAGTCTAACGCATTCAAGAGATTTGCTCTTCCCAACTCCCAACACGACCATGGAGGAGAGGAAACAACCCCAAAACAAGCCACCGTCTGGCTTGTCATGATGTGTGAACCTGGTTTGTGGTTTGGTTCCTCCAAACAAACCACAAGCATAAACATTGGCTTACAACTCGCAGTTTGGAGGAAACAAACCATAAGATTCTGACTTGTGTCTTGTTTTATGTGGCACAGTTAGGTGCAGGGAAGGAACTATGGTTTAACATCCTGTGCAAACCAGGCCACAAGTTAAAGGAGGAGATTCACCACTGCTGCTGAAAACCAGAATTCCTCAGCTGCTGTAATGTCTAGTCACAGCCTGCAGAAAAACCTAAACAGGTGATCCAAATGTCCAGTGAGACATAGTAAGTCACAGTAAGACCATACCTTCTTCAAGCTAAACACGAAATGCCTTGGAATACAGAGTGTGTCTACTAAAACCCACTTCAAAATCAAAGTCTGTTTTCACCTACAGTTGTCAGAGGTTAAGGATAATTTATTTATACTACCTATCAATCTACAAAACAGACAAGTTGCTCCATTCCCAAGACATGCCTAAAAATGTATTCATCCAGCCATTTATCAGAGGGATCAGCATTGCAATATTGAGGTCATGGGGAAAGAAAAGAGGTTTAAAAATATATAACAAAGTAGTTGCTTAATTGTTTATATAAAAACTGCTGCTGCTGTTTTTTTCAAAGCTAGATTGACATACTTTTTATAGCCAACACAGTTTTTATAAATATTTAAAAGGTCCACTTCAGATTTGTAATGCAAGCAGAGCACTTTAAAGAAATGAATTGATTTTTCTCATGGCTCCATTATCATTCAATTCTACTTACAAGCATTTCTTTTTCATGTTCTGCAGTATTATATAAATTTAAACCCAGGACTTTGTGTGTTCCCTGCTCCATATGGGATATGTGCTTGGATATAATTTGACAGCCCTAAAAATCTCATTTTTTGTAAGTGCAGCAGTCTGTTATCTTGTTTACCTATGAAGAATGGAATGCAGATATTGCATCATTAAACAGTCTCACTTATTTCAGAGCCTCTTCCCTCCCCCTTTTCAGAAGAAAATAGAAATAAAGATTTCTAGTGTACTATTTCCTAGGTGAGAACTACTAAATGTTACTTCCACATGAGAGTGCCCCACACACTGGTTGTAACATAAAAACTTCTTTTCACGTGGTTCAAACACATTGTGTGCACATTCTCTAACCCAGTACTAGAGAAAATAAGGCTCTGCAGAAAGTGACTTTCAAGTAGAATAATTTATGCACAATGGCTCTTGAGCAGCCTTCATAATGGAGCCTACTGAAATAAGCAAACCCTAAAAGTGAGTTGACAGATGGTAACAAAAAACATCACAACACAAAACGAACACCAACAACAAACACCTGATTCTTTCAGTCAGGCCACATCACATTGTCTCTGGCACAATGTCTACAACAAGAAGGTGGTAGAAAACTGAGAATTCAGTTCTAAAACTTGTGCCCAGCGGATGGCCAAATTAAATTTGCCATTGACATTTCCCTCATGAAGATGTAAATGGCGAAGGCTCAGAATACAGAAATGCTATGAAACCGAGATGCACTGACCATATTACAGTAGTTTCAGCACCAGACAGGTCTCTCCTGCTTCCCCATTAGTTTAATTGAATGCAATCTAGTCCCTTTATACTTTCCTGTATTTTAGCCTCAGCACATTCCTAAACAAAAACCACCATTTATGAAAGCCTATGTTTTCAAATTAGAGTCTCTAGCCAGTAATTTAAAATAAATAAAAGTCAGCATAAAAAAATAGCAAATGGATTTCTATTCTGCTTCTCTTCTTGGAAAAGTCCAAGTCAGCTACAAAACAAAACAGACCCCCCCCCCCAAAAAAAAATCCCCTACATTTTTTTTTTGAAAAAGAATAGAACTTTAAAACAGAGAACTAAGTCAAGGTGCCAGATCATCAATAACGCTGGACATACAATATGTCAAGCAAATGGAATGCCTTCCAGAATTTAAAAGAAGTATTGAAGAGATAAAATTATAGCAATGAGGAAACCAGATGGATGTCTGAGGGCAGAGACCACATCCCAGCCAAATGTACCTTAGACAGAAGACATGCACAGGAAAGGGAAGGGTAATATGGGTCACTTTGAGAGTGCCAGGATGACACATTTTAAACAAGAAGTTAGTTGCTGTTCTTATGAGAAAACAGCAAGTTTCCCTCATAAAAAGACATAGGTCTGACAAGCTCATGCAAATACTTCCCCAGCCAATCCCAACTTGCCTTTATCAGTCAGTAGCAAGCAAACACGTGACACTTCTCTTAGACACAAGCATGGGTCAATGTTCTTGAGGTGCAATTGACTCAAAGCAAGTACAAACAACCTGGTACCATTGACATCTTAGACAGAAGCCCCTTTTTATCTGCCAAGTAGGCCTGGGTGAAATTTTATCAAAGTAATTTAAAAAACCACATCACAACAAATGCACTGCTTCATCTGAGTTGGATAGCCTAAACTGTAGCAAGCCATTCTTGACCCATAACTATTATATTGGATGGGACACCATTGATTCAATGGTAGTCAAAAAGAACCTGGCTTTTTCAGAAAACACACAGCTAGCATACATCATACAGTGTGACAAACATCTACATTTCTATACAAAGCATTTTAATCATACATTTTCCCTTAACAAATATGCTTTTATTTGAATTCTTGATTCTACCACCTCATTGCCTAAAAATGGGCTTTCTAACATGTCCTATCTAATTCAGCACAATTTTTCCTGCAAGTTTCATTCTGCTCTGCAGTAAACCAAGGTGCTTGATTTAAAAGTCACTAGTGAAAGCCAGCTTCCTATTCTGGCAGAGAGAAATAAATAATTAGTCAAATAATTCCCTAAGAGAATTCTGGGAAATCGACCAGATACACAAGTTGGAGATTGACAAACCTGCAGGGTCCAACAATTTTGCTGCAGTCCAATGGTTGGTCGTATTACAAAGGATGTGATGATTCAGTACAATGTAGCATTTTATATTTAAACTGTTAGGCAGCTGGGATAGCTCAGTCAACAGAGCATGAGACTCTCAGGATCATGGATTTGAGTCTCATGTTGGGTAGAAGATTCAATTCCTGCATTGCAGGGGTTGGACTAGATGACCCTGGTGTTCCTTCCAACTCTACAATCCTATGATTCTATGTTGCACAATGAAATAACCAATATCATGCTTACAACAAGGTTGTATCTTGCAGGAATGAAGTACAAGCTAAATTATACAGCTAAATGCATGAAATATGCACTTTGGTACCAAGGACAGCAACACTGGCGCAGGCAAATAAACAATAGCAGCAGTACGCTAACCTAGAAGAAAATTAATTTTCAGAGAATCTCCTTGACCTTTCAGCTGCATGTCAGTCTTCACTGCATTGTGAAGCTGTGAATAAGTAAATGCTTCATGTCCATCTCTCTAGCACAGCAGGTCTCATCACCATAGAAAAGCTTTGTCAATAGAACACATACGTATCTGGCAAGGCACAGAGCCAGGCATACTTCCAAATTTCTATGCAAAGTATCTTAATTACACTGTCTCTTAATATAGTGTTGTTTATATCCTGTGATCAGCAGCATGTGCCCTTCTGACCAGATTAATCAAATCCCTCTATTCTGGGCTGTTTCACAGGGTTTCACTCTCCTTAGAACAGATTTTATTTATTCATTGATTTTCATCACACTTCCTCTTAATGACAGAGGTGGCGTACAAATTTTAACAAAAGTAAGAAAAGCCATGATGTGTCATAACAAATATGCACTGCAACAGATCAAACAGGCACAGTTAATTACTATTCAACCCCTAAACTAATTTAAATAAAAGGCCTTACACTTCTCTAAAAGTGAAGGATCAGGTCCACTGGCACATATTTACAGATGCTTCCTCAGGGCTGGAACTGATAAAACCCTATTCCTGTAATAGATGGATTTCACAGTCCTATAATGGAGGCAGTCAGTCCATAGCAGTGACTAAAGGAGAAATTACCTCTGGGAGGAGTGCAGAGACAAGTGCCATGGCGCACCTGTAACAGCAAAAACTAGACTCCTTCATCCGCCCCAGCTGCAAAACCTGTCTCTCCTGTATTGGTCTCTACAGCCACAGCAGGTGCTGTAACTCTCCAAAGGTTTGACTTCACCTATAAAGGCACACTCTTTTATTGTCTCCCAAAACAAACAGATGCCAACAATTAATCATGTTTGTGTAATCTGGTGCAGATAACATCGGCTAACCATGCCTGACTACTGCAGTTTACATGCCTGACCACAAAATGCTATTTAGCCATCTAATCACTATGTTTAAAGTAGGCAGGCTATCATAAATCAGCCTTCATTTATTTGGTTCAATTGGATTAATGAGCTTCTTAGCCTGTAATCCATACCACGCAGTGTTAAATTAAACTGAGGTGGGAGTAAGATCTGCCAGATTGGGTTTGGGTGGGTTTTTTATTTAAAAAACACACCAAAAGCTTTTACCACACTGGGAAAACCAATTAGCATTAATAATTCATTAATTCATTAGCACACTTCATGGATTATGTGCAGCTAAATTTTAGTTGAATATTCAAATTAGGGCTAGCCAAAGCCCTAAAATTCAGATATTAGTATTTATGAATGCATAAAGGAAATGATAGATTGAACTTGTAGTAGTCTTATATAACTGAGTAATTCTAAATGCATATGTTTTGATGGGATATTTTATTAGTTTTTCTTTTTCAAATAAGTTATCACAACAGAATGTTTTACAATTTTTCAAACTGAAATGTTAAAGCCAAACATTGAAATAGTACCCACAGCTCATATTACAATACAAAAACCTGCATAATTAAATTCTATCATGTCATCAGGGCTATGCATGGTTTTAAGAAACACCTTGCCTCCCATTAAACATGCAAATCCTGTTTTGAAATTTGTAGAAATTTTAAAGCACTTTGCAATATGGCAATACAGAGTAGGGGGAGGTTACCATTCCAAGAAAAAGATCAAACAAAAAGTCATAATGGGCATGTGCTGGTAGTTAGACATGCTCCTAAAATGAGTCTGAAGTGCACATCTGTATGTATACATCTCTGGTGGTATTCATCTACGTTTTACTCAGAGTAAACCTACTGAAATTAACAGCTCTAACTTAGGCTGTGTACATACACCCCATTTAAATTTGCATCCAGTGTACTCCCATCTCTATTTTGTGAAGCCATGCACACACAACATTAGCCATAATCCACATTTATCCTGTAGCTTGATAAATATTGTGTTTTCCTGAGTTTTTCCCAAACCAGCTTCAGTTTGATTTAAAAATGGGATGCTTTCCTGAGCAAATTGCAGGTTCCAAAGGTCTTATCCAGATCAGCCCCGGAGTGGGGCAAAGGGGTCTAAATACCCCCTTCCCACAAGACAGGGGATCAAGTCCTTTTTCTGTTAGAAGTCATGTATGTTAAGGCAGAGATATTTTATGTATCCTCTAGCTTGGCCATCATCTTCTCTCTCCCCTCTACTCCTTTCTAAACAGTCCTGAACAAGTGAAATATTAATTGAATTACTGGTGAACAATTTAGTCGGTACAGCAATGCTTTAAAGGTACAACAAACATGTTGTCTTATTCAGCCCAATATCTCTTTCTTTGAGGAGTTAACAACCTTCAGGTCATTTTGTGCTTGGTGAGCAGATGTAGCGTTGCTATATGAACTGTGGGTGCATCGTTAATTTAGTCTAAATACATGCAGAAACAGCAAAGATGAATGCTGGATTTATATTGAAATCTACAGTAAAAATAAGTTCTAGTATCAGCTTTTTATGTTTATTTTAGCCACAATCATTTGCTGAGCAGGTAAAGGAGTAATGAAAGGATGCAACGAATATAAAACATTTCTCTCTCACATACAGTTATTTGCTTCATGCTAAATATTTGTTCTCTAAATATTTTAATCACTTCTAGAATAAATAAAACATGATGACTGACTGAGGATACTTTGGTTATTATAATTACTTCTCTTTTGTATCATTCTATTCATATGAAATAACCTGGGTTTTAATTAGTTAGAAATAAACTCTGCTTCAGATATGACAAGCTGCAAAGCCCAATTAAATAGATTGACAATATGTTGGCATGACACTACAAGACTTTCATTGTTTACAATGGATCTTAAGCCCAAAGAGCTGTGATAAGATACAGAAATGCAATATTCTTGACAATATTTATTATTGCATTCTGTGGTGACAGGGGCTCCAGTTTTGATCAAAACAGCATGCTAGTGAGATGGAGTTTAACCTTTTCCCCCTGCACTATTTTTCTGGTCTAAATCTCCTCTGCACCTGAAGCTGTGATTAGCCCTGCTGGGAAACAGTGCAGAAAACAGGTACCGAGCATTTTCCCCAGAGGGGCTAATGATGACTTCAGGGCAGGAGATGTTCAGTCAGGAAAAGAACACTGGAGATACTGCTACAGCAATCAATCACTGAGGCCACCAGTGCCTGGATTACCGTGGCCAAGTTATCTCTGTCCAGGAATGGTTGTAGCTATAACTCAGAGCTGGTGAAAGGTATCCCTAGGCACTGAGATCACCTGGGCCTCTAGAGAAACAGATGAATCCTGGTGTATTTCCAGTCTATGCACCTAATTCTATAGACAAGTGCGACCACATTCAGAATGCATAACTGACCTCTCCAGTCTAAGGCTTGCAAAAATATACTCGACTCACATGCAGTGGAGAAATAGATACTGGTAGAATCTCACTCCAAATCCCCTAATGACCACTCTCAATGCTAAACAGCTTTGGTGGCAATATAGTTACTTGTGGCACCCCATGACATAATTGCCAGAGAGCTGAATAGCATCCCTCAACACTAGTTTGCAAAATGACTCCGCTGGAGTATAGCACCCCTGATGCCCATCCCATGGAGTCAATCTGGATACCATGTTGATGGTGTCAAAAGCCACAGAGAGATGAAACAAGAGGAAGCAGAATCACACATACCCTCTCTCTTTCAATAAAGGTCATCCACCAGAGCGAAGGACCGTTCAGTCCACAAACCCAGACTGAAAAAGGTCTAGATCAGGCATTCCCAACCTTTGTCCCTCCAGATGTTTTGGATTACAATTTCCACCATCCCTGACCACTGGTCGTGTTAGCTAGGGATCATGGGAGTTGTAGGCCAAAACATCTGGAGGGCCACAGGTTGGGGATGCCTGGTCTAGATAAAACCAGTGTCTTCCAGGAATGCCTGTTAATATGGGCAAAGACCTAAGACTGGAAGCTTCAGGAGCCGCACAATGCCCAATATGTGCTCAAAGTGTTGAATTAATCCTACTTTTAGAACAGTGAATGTACCTTGATATCTCTCATCCTATTTCCTGCTCCATTTTAGGCAGACCTACGTGTGCTCCATGAGTTTGACCAAAGTGCGGGAGGCAGTGGAAGACAGGAGTGCCTGGCGTGCTCTGGTCCATGAGGTCATGAAGAGTCAAGCACGACTAAACGACTAAACAACAACAACAACGTGTGCTACTGCTGAACACCAACATTCAACATATAGAAATGCTGAGTTCTGCAAACTGCATATGCATATTTGTGGTACTTTGCATAATTTATTCTGCTTCTACCAAGAAATTAAGAAGGCAGGAGCCACACATGGCACAAGAGCCAACACCCACAACCACTGTGTTTCCGTCTTTCTTCAAGTACATAAAACCCAGGTCAGCATTTTCAAATTAGCGTAACCCCTTTTCCCTTTTTCATTCTTAAATGAAATAAATAAATAAATAAAGAAGGAAATAATAATATCAAGTTTCCCAGGAATCTGACTTTTTAATCAATTTCTACACTCACTCTGCAGAATCACAACACATATAGCTTGGGTATGCTTATGTTGGCAGAGAAGGCAGGCAAATTCTTACATTTCTGTAAACTACCAACAAGGCGCCATCCCTTGCTTCAAACAGGTCACATTATAGTCCTTTGTTTTTGTGTGTGTTATTTTTTAAAAAGGGTAATAACTACCCCCACAGTGCAGTGCTCCACCTTTTCCATCCTTGCTGAAAGAACAGCAGTTGTTAATGCCAACTATATGGTTGGCTTTTCAAATTGTTTGCAAACTTTTGCATAAAGGAAAATTGCACAGTTGGCAGCTTAATGGATGTTTACTACAGTTCTAAATACAACTTGAGAAATTATGCATATCAAATGTGTTTGTAATTGCATGATTTATTGTGGACTTCATGTAAATATTCATGTAAATTGACTTCAGTCAATAGCCAGTTACTGCCATTAAAAACGTATTCAAGACTGCATGCTCAAGTCAGCACACACTCACCCTTCACTCTGTTATTAAGCAAGGAGAATGTTACCAGAATTGTTTGTGTTCTTAAAACACATTTATACAAGCCGTTATCAGGCAGTTTCTGTAAGCTTACAGCAACATGCTTTACTCAATAATATATATTTCAACCAACCTGATTTGCCTAGGACAGACTATCTCAACATCACAAATGATGGAACCAGCCAAGGGTTGTAAGAGATTTAAAAAGACTATAGAAGACTTGGAAAATTTAAGGTGGCTTTGAAATGATCTCTTCACTCCCGCTGGATTTATTTTTATTTGACAACATTTATTAACTTCTTTTTTAAAAATATAATTTTTATTAACAAACCAATCAAATCACATTAATTCCAAATTTTTAAATTTTTGTTGGGGGTACCCATGCTTCGAGCTCAGAAAGGGATCCAAACATCTCTCTTGCTGCTGCTTTAATATTCACAGTTCTGTCCAAATAGTATTCATAGTTCTGTCCAATCTTCTCTTTATTGTTTTCCTCATCTTCTTGTTGTTATCATATATTCCTTTCTTTGTGACCTCTGATAGTCTCCACAAGCGGGTTAAAAACAAATGTTGTTATATCCTGTGTGGATTTTCCATTCCTCCAAGAGCCATATTCAAACAGACAGACGCCATTTCAACACTTCCATACAAAACATTCTTAAAGTCTGCCCATTAGTCCTCGCAGGCCTGTCACTCTCTCCTCGATCTTCTTAGGGGGTTCTGCCAGGTCAAACTCACAGTCCAATATGATAACAAAGCCATGGTCTCCTCCCCCTCGATCGTAAATCCTGCAACCAGGCCTGCTTCCTAGCGAGTCTCTTTTTATAACTGCGTCATTCCAAAGGCCTTTCATTCCTTTACAGATATTCCACAAACCATGTCTTTGATTAGTAATTCATTTCCACACAGTTCTTAATCATCCCGCTTATAATCAGTAGTTGCAACAATTCTTCTTGGGGGGGGGATATTGTTAGGTAATCACATAAGATAAAAAAAGAAACGTTCCCCCCCCGATTCCGTCCCGTTCCGACATGTGTCTTCTTCTTTATATATTTTCCTGATGAATCCAGCCCATCGCTCCACTTCACAGAGGTCACTTCAATTAGCAGTCTTAACTCCCGTTCTTCACTCTAAATATGTTCATTTGCTTCTCTCTAATTGTTTATTTAGAGCTGCTGCAACAAGGCGCGCTATCAGAGACAGCGTCTGGGAGAGCCATCCCACACGAGTGCTGTGCGCCCAGCACCCTCACCCCCTTCTTTCAAACTCGGGGGTGATTTATGGCAACCTCAGGCGAGGCAGTGTTTCCCCATTCCCTGGGGTAACACGGGAGGCTGCATACTCCCATATCAGCCTCTAAATTACCTTGTGTGAGCCGGAGAGATGGTATTGTCGGCCATCTTCCAATGCGCCCCTAGCGCCCCCCCCATTTATTAACTTCTTAATAGGCAAAGTTTACAATTGGTTTGCATAAAAACAATATAAAATGGTCATTAAAATACAAATCAAACTCTAACCAACCTTAAAAAAACCAAGTTGACAAAATAAAATTTATCAATGTACAAACGTCAAAATAGCACATCGGGGTAGACTTGCTAAACAATTTCTTGTTTTTGCAAGCCTTTAAAAATGTATAGTAAAGGCGCCTGCTTAATATTAATCTGCAGGGAGCTCCAGACAACAGGTGCTGCCACACTGAAGGATCAATTACTTGCAAAAGAATAACAGAATTGGAAGGGACCCCAATGGTAATCTAGTCCAACCCCCTGCAATGTAGGAAACTCAAGATTATACGGCATTTGCAAAAGTGCCAGTTACACAGGTTGAAGCTGTTGAGTGGATGAGCAAGGTAAACTGGTCCCAAGCTGTTACGGGTGTTACTAATAGTAGCACCTTGAATTTGGCCCAGGGCCATGGGTGTTCTATGCTGACAGAATCTCATTCCCACCGATCATGCTGCAGTATTCTGCTCTAACTGTAGTCTTCAGACAAAGTGCACTGCATACAGACTGCACTGCAGTGATCCAATTTTTAAAGACTCTAAAGCCTGGTCTACTGTGGTCAAGCTTTCATGGTCCAAGAACGGCCATAGATATTGTTCCAGCAGAAGCAGATAAAAGGCATTCCTAGCCACTGAGACCTCACGGGCCTCCAGTGACAAAGTTGGACCCAGAAGGATCCCCAAACTGTGATACCTGCTCCCTCAGGGACAATCAATTGGCCAATTTCTTAGACATGGGAACAACTCGCCTATAGGGCCTGGTTACAAGCTGAGTAATGAGCAGCACTATTAGAGACTCATATGCAATTAGGAGAGAGACTTTCCTCTCCCAGTTTCCAGGATCCAGGCTTTAATTCATAATTTTAACAAGCTTTTAAAAAAAAAAATCAAAAATTTGATAAACCTGTTCACAGTTGTGGGGGGGGGGGGGACAAACAAAACTGAAAAAGCAGTTTCTCCCATTCATAATTCCAAGAAATTTACTGAATATTTTAATACAGGACATCTCTCAGAACAGACGGTTCAGGGATTAGCCATTCTGTTACTGTGGTAGGCTTTTTTTTTTTTTTAACCATCTCCCGCCCCCACCATCCTACCCAAATTCTGCTTGTTGCTAATCCTTCCTTCTCATCTAAACCTGCTTGGGTTGTTGCCTTGGACAGGAGAGTAAATACACAGGATAGTGTGTGCATTGCTGTGATGAATGAACAAATCTTATCTAATGATTAAGAGCTAATAAGAAGGTTGAGTTTTACCATGTTTCATTGATCTTCGGAGCTGGCATCACTTTCTAAATTCCCTGTGATCTTTTCTGCTTTATTTGTTCATCACATCTGATGGAGACTTAATACAATTGAACTCAGGGCTGCTCAAGCAACATTGCTTGTATTTAAATGTCAGCAGCTGCACACTTGACTAGTTAATATTCCACCACAATCCTGCACCCAAACCTGTTGTGATGTCGATTTGCAACAATGCATGGGAATATTTGGTTATTTAGAATGCTTGATACTGTAGTGAAAATTCAGAGCATCCTATACTTTTTGCTTGCTTTGAATCTAAGGCTAGATGGAAGTATTTTGCTTTAAAAACCATTATGCTGGCAGCTCTGGAAAAGACATTCTATTGGAGTACTTTATTAATCAAATACTGTACACCTTCTTTGGTATTCCCAGTGTGCCAGATTTGCTGCTTCCATTTCTGAGGAATGAAAGGCTTTGAACCTGCTCAGCCTTATGAGACAATGAGACAATGGTCCAAAGTCCCTCTGTGACGTAAGCACCGCAGACTCCAAATGATTTCTACTGGCTGCTGCCTGAAGACAGCAACATGGGAGGCAATGAGAGGTGAAAGGTGATGTTGCAAAGCTTTGTCAAAAGAGAGACCATGTTCAATTATATGTCAAACTGGCTTCCAGGTATATAGATCTTGACTATTAATACACTATTAACTGTAGTCACTCTTTCTTTTCTTTATCTTAAAGGATTCTGCTTGGCTACAAGGCATTGTGAGCTTGCTACATTTTGTAGCCTGCAAAGGTCAAGTGTTTGCAACAAAAAGGAGAATACTGTGAAACTTAAAGCAGGTCAAATGCGCTCAGTGTTAGTTCACAAGTTTCCATAGCTCCAGTAGCCAATTAAAACCTTATTTATTTTTTACTGCTAAAATAGAGGAATGTGAGCATGGGGTTTTTTTTGACAAGGGAAGAGGGGAGAATTCAACAGCAGTAACAGAATCTCAAACTCTAAATGCTTAATTGGGTATAGATTTGTGTGTTATAGAATTGTATTGCTCTTAATCATATACCGGTAGTCTTATTTTTGTGAGTGCAGACCTGGGACTGTATAGTGAAGAAATAAATCTTGTAAATGAACTATTTCCAATGTTTTTCCTTTAATAAATCATAGGAAATGTGTTTGCAATATTGTGAAGCGAGAGTGAAGAGAGAGAACCAAATTCAAAATAAAATAAAATAAACAAGGTGAACTGGGGAGAAAAGGGGCTCATGAAATGGCTCAAAAACAGAAGTCAAGAAAAAGGAAAAAACTCATGGGGTGGGTAATTTGTTTTATAAAGGGCTGCATAAGCATTTCATCATCTGAAAATATTAGAGAAGCATTCAGCATCCAAAAAACAAAAGGCAAGTAGAAAGTAAGGAAGGATGAAGGTATTTTGACAGGAAGGCTATGACTCTAGTGATATGACAGACACTAATAAGTGTATGCATCTCTCATAACAGTTTCCACACAGTTCAATTTGCAGCTGATACACAAGCCAGAAAAATGTTTGGCATTTTTTCCAGCAGCAAGGAATCACCATTTCAGCTTTAAGAAAAAGCAGCTACCTTCCCTACCAAAAAATCTTTCTGGGAATACTATCTAGATCCCCCAAATCAAATGGAACACAACCAGACATTCACTGGGAAGCCAACATGCTTAGATCTCAACCAGGCATAGGCAAACTCAGCCCTCCAGATGTTTTGGGACTGCAACTCCCATCATCCCTGATGACTGGTCCTGTTAGCTAGGGAGAGAACATGTATCTGCCCACATGGCACATCTGTCATGGTGACTGAATAACTGTTTAAGCCCCCCACACAAACACATGGCACTCTGCATTGTATATGTTCATGAAAACAAGCTCTAGTTCCCATTTGTTTTTTTAAAGGACAAATTAAAACTTAATCTTTGACCTTTTAATATTTATTTCTAATTAATCAAAAACATAATTCAGTAACATGTAGAAAGTAAAGGTGGTAAATGCAAGTGAATATAAATTGAAATTGAACACACATGCACACAGTACAAATCTGGGTTTTTACATGTTTTGTGGATCCTTTCCCCTTTTCTATAAACCTTGGAACCTCCCTCTTGTGCACAAGTGTGCCTTTTAGCTACACAAGCACTGGCACTCATGCCTGAAAAATAAGAAACAGAGGTAATGATGTCATAAAAACTATGAACCCCAATATTGCTCTCAACTCTCTTCTTTTCTGCAATACATTCCAAATTAAGCACTGGCAGCTGGCACACATCTTAGTTGTTTATCTCAAGGTAAAAGTACAGAACAGGTGTTGATATTTCAGCACTATATTTCGTTTTTCATAGGTTCAATAGCTCCAATGCTAGTGTGTTCAAATGCAGTAGGACTATGCATTTGGACCTTTTAAACCACAATCACTTTGAATTGAACCCTGAAACAAAGTGGTAGTCAATACACCTGACCATTCTCTCTTTGCTAGACCGTATCAGCCACTATGGATCAGAATCGTAGAGTTGGAAGGCACCCCAAGGGTCATCTAGTCCAACCCCCTTGGATGCAGGAATCTCAACACATGGTTCCCCATCCAATTTGAAGATATACCAGACCCTGCTTAGCTGTGCAAATGTGCTAGCCATTTTATTGCTGTACCACTCAGTCTCCCACATGACAGAAGGGGATACTTACTACTATACTAATGAGTAACTAAGAAATGCTATGTTCTAAATGATAGAATATGCAGCAACACAAAGTTGCAGTGACCCAGGGTCCTTGTTTATGGTTGCAATAACTTGATACAAATATCACTCTGACATCAACAGAAAAAACTGGGTCTTCCCCCCCCCCCAACACACACATCTGCTCTGGGTCCCCCCTCCCATTGGCTCTTCTATTCTATTCTATAATGAAGTAGCTCTCAACTTACTTCAAGGACTCTCAGCCTTCTAAGTCATTACTCCAATATTATATTATCACATACAAGACATGATCGATTAAACCATCACTGAAATCACAGACGATCACTAGTGTTTGCTAGGTGTTGCACCATAAAATATCACTTACAGCATAAAAATAAAATTATCCGAAGTTCATCCAATCTAGTTTAATCTTCAGTGTAGATTAGCTTCTATAGAAGGCACAGTAAAAAAATTGAAAAAGGCATTCTGGCTACTGCTATGCATCAAAGTAGCAAGATCTCCCAGGGTGGTGCATTCTCCTTCCCAGGAACAGTACTGTTGCAACAGAAAAACCAGCAGAGCCCCAGTCATTGGCCAAAGGAGAAACTTGCTTTCTGCTGTCTGCCATAAAGAACTCTATTACTGTCAGATGCCCTGAACTACAGAAATGAGACACTCTCCCAACAGCCTAAAGGACCACTGTTTAGTTTCACTGTTTCTACCCAAGCAAAATCTCCAGCAAGCATCTGCCAGGCCCCAACTGAATATAAAAACGCATTCACAATACTGCTTTTTCTGGCTTGTCAAGCTGATCTCCCTCGTATCTTTACTTCCTTTCCCTTGTCAGTATTTCATTCTGCAAGCCTAACACTACAGTCTTTTCCTCATTTTCATTTACCGTATGTACCGTACCTATCATAGCACTACATTGTACCAATGGATGTGAATCGCTTCAAAAGACCATTTTTTGTCCAAAAAAATGGCATTAAAAATTAAACGCTTGAGTCAATTGCTCAAATCTATGGTTCAGGTGCATGCTTCACATTCATGCTTATGTTCTAAGGAGAAATAAGATTAAAGATTAAGTTCTAAGGAGAAATAAGATTAAATAAAGTAAAAGTGGATGGCTAATTGGCGAATGAGAGAATGGAAAATTACAGTATATTAAGATAAGTTATAAGGATAAAATCAAAGATGAAGGATTTGCTGAAATATCTATTTGAATTAGAATACAAAGAGGGAAGGTGTGAGGATGTCAAGGAGTTAAGAAAGGGAGTTATATTAAGGTTTATTTTTTTTGGCTTTTTGATTGTATCTTTTTTTTTGCTGTCTTTGCCTTTTTTATTTTTTATTTTTATTTTTCTCTTGGATATGTTTTGTTTTTGTATATTGTGTTCCTTTTTGTAATCTTTTAAAACTTGAATAAACATTATTTGAAAAAACACATTCATGCTTATGCAGAGGTTTATTCTATGTCTAAACAATGTATTGCGTGAAGCATCCTCTACACATTCAGTAGCTTATCGTTTCCCAGATGAATTTATATTAACAGAAATAAATTCAACGTATTGTGATATTTCTGAACCTTGATATGAGGGAAGCACCATAAAATAAAGTTTTGTCCAAATATCTAGCTATATCCTAAAACATGGAAGAAGAACCTGCAGCCCTCCAGATTATATCCAGCTACAACTCCCCATCATGTTCCTGTGAAGCAGAACTCAATGCTCTGTCATTTTCACTCATGGATTGTGAATGGTTGATGCAACTGTTTAAGGACATCAGAGTTTCTGTGAAATGTCCTATACAAGTGTATCAAGACAAGAGATCCTGTTTGGCTTTGCTGAACTCAGAGAGTTGCAAGCAAAGAACCAAGTACTTGCAGATTAAGCTACATCGTGCAAGAGAGTGTATTCAGAAAGGACTCATTCAAGTGTCCTACATGGCAGGAAATGAAATTCCTGCTGATCTGTTGTATAAGGTTGCTAACAGAGAACAACTTAAGGTTTATGTACAGAGGTTGCAATTGGGTTGAACCACAGGTACTACAGGTTACACGGAAAGGGGGAGGATGTTAGGATATTTCCGTCCCACCTTAAAGTATGAGAGCATTCAGCTAATGCTCAAGATTGCTGCAGAGGAGAAACTGCATGTTTCCCATGTAAGCATTATTTACAACTTTATTCAGCCTTGGTCAGAACAAAGAAAACATGACTGCCTGTGTTGAGGTCTCAGGCACAGAGAGAAACGAAAGCATATACAAAACAGAAACATCCTGTGAACAGGAAATACGTAGGCTGTGACACACAACAGCCTGTCCCCTTTTAAGGTGGAACGGAAATATCCTAACAGTCTGATCATTGTTCATGCTGGCTGGGGCTGACGGGAGCTGGAGCCCAACAATATCTAAAAGGCCACAGGTTCCCTATCCATGTACAGTGGTGCCTCGCAAGACGAAATTAATCCGTTCCGCGAGTCTCTTCGTCTAGCAGTTTTTTCGTCTTGCGAAGCAAGCCCATTGACGGCTTATCGGATTAGCGCTATTAGCGCTATTAGCGGCTTTTAGCGGCTTATCGGATTAGCGGATAAGCAGATAAGCGGCTTAGAAAAAGGGGGGAGGGAAAAAACCCTGCAGGAACTCGCAAGACATTTTCGTCTTGCAAAGCAAGCCCATAGGAAATTCGTTTTGCAAAGCACCTCCAAAACGGAAAACCCTTTCGTCTAGCGGGTTTTCTGTCTTGCGAGGCATTCGTCTTGTGGGGCACCACTGTACATGGTTGGGAAACCTTTTTCAGCCCAAGAGCCACATTCCCTTAAGAGTAATCTTTCAGGAGCCATATGCCAGCATTGGGTGGGACCAGAGGCTAAGTGGGCGTCATCTTTGTACAGTTGTTTCTACATACCCATCTGTCTTCCATCAAGCAAGAGATATTGTCAGGATCCAAGGACACATTCCAGCCATGCAAGAACACTTCGGGAGAGAGTTGAGGGCCAGATACAGAGGTGTGGAGGGCTGTAGCCCCCTGCCGCCACCGGCCAGAGATTCCCTACCTATTTACTAGAACAACCTGCCTGATATTCCTGTACTCACAGAAGAGTAGGGAAGAAAAAAGGAGGGGGAAGAGACTGACACTGGTATAGATAAACAGAAGGGATATAAGCACCAAAAAAATCTAGTAGCAGTTTGATGTTCGACAAGGAAGTATGAATAAAATGGAGTCATGTGTATGGAATTAGGGAATACAATTTTATTCAAGCAATATTTGCTCTATTAAAATAATCCATCAAGAATAAACTGACAAAGTCATTGTTGTCTGGGGAGATTGCTTAACTATATTAAGCAACGTTTGTAAATTCATCTTTCCTGCAGTAGACTACACAATAAAAGATAGCGTATGCTAACAGATATTAGCAGCTGTAAAGAAACGCAAAAATAGCTTCCAGGAGGAAAATGTTAGTTAGATTATGTTCATATCTAGCTCCTTCTTGTCTTTTACAATTACAGTTTCTTCTGACTTCCTTCTGGTTTCTGCTTAAGTGAAAACTGTCAAATTCACCCAAGGCAAGTGTGCTATATGCAGCACAGTCTGGCTCCAGAGATGTTCAGCCAATGTGGTTCAGTCAACACTATATTCCAGGTGGATTAAGTATGTGCCTAAGCATCACATTTATCCATTGTCCAGATTTGCAGCAGCATGGCTTCTGGTCATGCTTCAAAATGATGAGCAGCATAAATATTGCATCCATTGCTCCGCCTAACGCTATCTAGCTCTACCCTACATGCCATAATTACTATGGAAAAATTGCTATGGAAATAAGCAAGTGGAGTATTGCTACACAAACATCCTCTAGTTACTCATCCGCTCTACTCTTCTACTGGCTGGCTTCCCCAACCTGGTACGCTCCAGTGTTTGGGACTACAACTTCCACCGGCAGGGCCAACAGCCCAATGCTGCCCATCAGAAAGGAAAGCAGCATTAGGGTATCATGCAAACTGGCTCAAGGAGCGCAATGCCACATTGTAATCCTCTGGAAATCTCATGCCAAGGGGTGTGTGGCCATTCCACACATGCATGAACAGATCTAACCCTTGTTAGATGCTTGTGACATATGAAATACATAAGCACTGTTCCTGTTCATGAAGGCTCCGTTGGGATTCTTGTTCCTGCTCTGGATTTCAGGGGAAGTCTGTTTGTAGCCTCTGCCTTGTGTGCCAGAGCTGCTGTAGATCTTGCTTGCCTTCATGCTTGTATAGTACAGGAAGCTGCTCCTGTCTTGGTCACCTCCACCCAATCTTACTGGGTGGACATGTAAGGTGAGTGTTGCCCAACTTGAAATCACCACCTTGCTCCACCTGTAGAGGAGGAGTTTTCCTCCCTATTATCGTGCTCAGCTATAATAAAACTGCTCCCTGCTGTTCAGAGACCTATCTAGGAACAGCAGAGGAGACAATCTTCCTCCTCCTCATGGCACTGGACTGAGTAGAATCTTGTAGCAGGTGCTGAAACTGCTGCAGGCGCTGTGCAAAATTTCCAGCCCCGGGACACAATGGGAAAGGAAACCATGTCCTCTCGGGTCTAAAAGGGATTGTGGCAACTTTGCTCTCCACTGTGGCACTGGACTGGAAAATAATAGTTCTTCAAGCAGCATATGGGTGCCTTGGGAGCTGCAGGTCAGAGAGGAGGAGAAAGAAATTTTGTCTGGCTTTGTAGGAGCAGCGATATCAGGGTTAAATGTCACCACCACCATTGCCTGCCATTTCAAAATGGACAGAGAGCACACCACAGACATCAGAACTTGTAAATGTCTCCCCTCTCACACAACACTAGAACTCAAGGATATTCGATGAAGGTGAATGTTGGAAAATTTGGAACAGAGAAAAGAAAATACTTCACCACGCTGTGTATTTAGAACTATGAAAATTGCATATTTACAACTATGGAACTTGCTTGCCCAAGAGACAGCGATTGCCATCAACTTGCATGGCTTCAAAAGAGAACTAGATAAATTCATGGTTAATAAGGCTATTAGTGCCTACTAGCCATGATGACCGCATTCTGCCTCCATTGTCAGAGGCAGTATGCCGCCGAATACCAGTTGCTGCAAACTGCAAGTGGGCAGAGTACTTTTGTGCTCATGTCCAGCTTACAGGATTCCCACAAGCATCTGGTTGGCCACTGTGAAAACAGGATCCTGGACTAGATGGGCAACTGGCCTGGTGCTGCAGGCTTGTCTTATGTTCTTATGCACAGCAAAAAACGAAAAAAGAAAACTCATCATGATTTTATTTCTTTTAAGAATATTGAGATACATGGTTGCTCAGTGTCACCGGTATATGCAAATGTCTGGATCATCTGAGACGTTATAGAACTTCATGCTCAGTAATGGTAAAACTCAAAGTGGGGAAGTACTTTTGTTTTTACATGTCTTCATTGTTGCTTTGGAGCTACACTGTATCTTTGGTCCTTCCAGGCTGTGACGCTTTGTGATTAACACATTTTATTCTTTGTTTTCTGTTTCCTTTTGGTTAAGTTTGTACTTTAACAAAACCAATTAAATATTGTAAGTGAAAAAAGAATAAACAAGCAGTGGGGCAGTGGCAGGGACCTTGATCACCAGCTTTTCCTGAGCCATCTACTGCAATTTATGTAACCAGCAAATTTGTAACTTGGGAGGCTAGATCAGGGCTGGGGGCCAGCACTTCACCACACCAGCTGCAGGTAGACCATCCACTACCCTTCTTTCTCCTCTAGTATAGCAAATTAATACAGAGCAGGGCATATTTGTCAGAGCTGCAACAGCTACAAAGTGCTAATTCTGGGTTTAACCACAATACGACACACTTAGGGAAGACTATATAACACCAATCTCATGTATTAGACATGTATTAGAGAAAGACTGTTGTGACAAGGTGTGTGCCTTGTCTTGCTAAAAGGATGTTCTTAAATCTCTTTCCATTAAACAGGATATCTAGAGCATATGATATAAACTAACAAGCGGGTCAGCTGAAGGAAATCCCAAGAGAAAAAAGTGCACAGATTACATGTGCACCTTTGTTTGTTTATTTATTTATTCATTGTCTGGTAATGCATGCCAGATAATGAATGCTACTGAATTAAATAAAATTGCATTCAGCAAATGAATAGTCTACCTGCTGTGATATCCTTGTTCTTCTTGTCATTCCACTGTTTCTTGTAACCATTTTTATTTCATTTGCATTGCCTGCTATTCCTGTTGTATTTTCCTGTCTAGAAATCCCCCTCAATGTATCTTATCCAATCCAGCACCTTAATACTAGCTGCATATCAGTATGTTCAACCTACAAGTAACAAAAAAATTGCTGTATTGACATACACCCAAATACTTATCAAAACCATAGATTGGTCCCTGCAAAAATGCACTTTGGAGGGGAAAGAAATGGATATTTTCCATTACAAAGGCTTTGAGGGGGGAATTATCACAACGTTATAATGCTGTTACACACTACAAGGAAGCATAGAGAAGTTAACCATCTTTTTGGTGACTCCTACCATTTCTCTTTAGGATGTGACCTCAAAAGCTTGGAATCCTCAGGAACCAACACAAAGTCCATGCCTGGTCTTAACTATCCAGCGATTGCTGTCACTGAATAATTATCTATCAGCCCATGAAACCATGTTAAGCTCATTATATGAGCAGGAATTTAATCTGATATGGGATTCAGAAGCACCAAGTACTAATTACAAAATGGGGGGAAAGTGCTAATCATTTCTCTTCCTGACAATTAGATGAATTAGACTCCAGTATTACAGACAATTAGGCTGTGATTGGGAACCTATAACTAGCCCTTTCCTATCAGTGAGAATCCTAATTTATGATGGAATCTTTAAAAACAAATTAAAAATTAAGTCTGAGCTGAACTTTTAACACCAGTATAAATCTTTGTAATCAATACCTTAATAATACCTTCACAATAAAGTGCCTTGAATTGTGACAAACTAGCAAGCTGATTAATCTGCTTTACTTCTGATTTTGAAAACAAAAGCCAATTCTGACCATTCAGCACAAAATGAAAAAAATTATATCTGTCCTGTCATATTTATTTATATCGCTTGAGAGGTTTGGAGGGCAGCAACACAAAAGTGTGCCTTTTCTGTGGTGGTTTTCCCTGTGGAATGCTCTCCCTAGATGATGACGCTAGGCGAGCCTATTACATGTCTTTATGTGCCAGGCAAAACCATTCCTCTTTACCCAGACCTCTGCACATTAAATAATCTGTGGCCTGTTAAGGCCATGCGGGGAGGACTGCTATTGTGATTATGTTATCCTTATGCTGTCTGTTCTTAGGGTTTTTATTATTGTGATCTGTAAAATAAGTTCTTAATGTTGTACACCATCCTGGGATCTTTTGATAAATAAATGAAAACAATGTATCTCAGTATTTTTTTAATAGAAGGAAAAAGCATCGTGTACCTGGCTGTAAACTGCCCAGAGTGGCTATGGAAACCCAGCCAGATGGGCAGGGTATAAATAATAAAATTAGCAGTAGTAGTATTTACAATATAAACTATGGAAGAGAATAGGAAATGTGTAGCGCTCCTATAGGGAGGACTATTTCTTTTTATTCTTATGAGGATGATTGATTTAATGTTGTTATGTCCTTTGAACTGTATGAAGTGGTGAAGAAAACATCACAGTTTTTTCTATACTTTATTATTATTACGGTATTTTTTGAACATGTAGAAATTCCGAATCTAGCAGCAGGATGTTGACAGAACAAAGATCATAACCTAACATAGGGCACAGTATTGATTTCTCAAGAGACCAGTATATGAAGAAAATGGGTAGGTATCACAGGATACAGAAAATAGGATATCCGTATTCATTTCCCCCCATGAAGAAAGTGTACCAATTATCTTCAGGAACTACTACATGCATCATTTTCACTCCCATTTTGTCTAAGACCAGCACTTTGGCCAAAAGCAAAGGGCTTGGAGGAAAAGGTTTTGGATTGTAAAAAAAAAAAAAAGGGGGGGGGAGACCTTGGTCACATGCTTGCCAATGAATGCCAAATGAGTAACACAATGTCTACTTTATATAATATCATGTTCCAAATAAGATTTGAGTTATGCATTACCCAAAAGCATTTGTATGATGGATTATGTTTCACAGCTAGCTTTTCTAGTGAATGATATTGCATTAACGACACATGATATATTCTTGAGCTATTCAAAAATTATGAAATTTGATCAGTCTTGTCTTGTCTTGATGTAAAAAAAGCCACAAGGTTAGCTCTTAACAAAAGAAATGGCTACAAGAATCTAATATAGGTTGACATGTGCTCTACAGATTATGTAATCCTACAGCCTTACACAGTGGTAAATGAAAGATGTGTAGGTTGCCGTCTGCTAAGGGCAAATCTGTCATGGACTGGTTGGACACAGAGGAGTGGTGGGAGAAACCAGCTGGGGAACCATCAAGGGAAGAATGCTCAGAGTCCAGGAAGTGGTAGTGAGACAATGGTGAATGGTTACAGGGAGAAGTCTGGAAAAAGAAGATGTCAGAAGCTGAAGGGGCATTAAGGCTCAATGAGTTGGGAGAGTATGCGGCAGAGAAGTCAAGCATCAGAGGCAAAAGCTGAAGCAGACATGTGGGAGAAGGGAGGTCAAGAGGTAGAGATTAGTAAGGTATTGAAGACTCCTGAGTGTCTCCCCCCACTACTCCCCAAACAAGTAGAGGGATGAAATGGGCAAAGCAAAGATAGGCTGCATGCAGTGCTGTCTCCAATTGTTCAGAAGAAGCCCTGGAGAGGAGGACACATAGATGGCTGTGGGGAGGCAGATACCTTTACTTTCAGCAACTGATTTCATGGAGTAGGACCTACAGGGCATGAGCTGCTGTGCTCACTGAGAATGAAACCCAGCTAAGTCTGTAAAGATTGTGTTTTTCTAATAACTCCAGCTCTGAACTGTGATTTACTGACCAGCTAACTCTGTGACAATATCTAAGTCAGGCATAGGCAAACTCAGCCCTCCAGATGTTTTGGGATTACAACTCCCATCATCCCTAGCTAACAGGACCAGTGGTCAGGGATGATGGGAATTGTAGTCTCAAAACATCTGGAGGGCTGAGTTTGCCTATGCCTGATCTAAGGCTTCCACACTTTTATACTAGCACACACACAAAAATCTATCATTTTGATCTAAGAGGAAAATTCTTTGTTCAGAAACCATTGTTGAACAAATTCATTGCTTAGTATTTCCAATCTATTAGCTCAATTTAGAACTGGAAATAGGTAAGTTTGTTTTGCATTGCTACAAAGTTCTATTGCTACAAAGCAATGTGATTTTCTTAGGTTGGAGAAAAATCTGACAGCACAAGACTGAAAATATACTATAAACATAAAATGCTATAGAAAACTTCAAATGCTACTGTGGCAGCTCCTTTTTCTCATACAATGGTTTTTTGCACAACTGCTGTTTAATTATCATATAAAACAGTTTACCTTCTCATGGGAATGCAAGTGTTATGCATAAACTCTTGCTGCTGCATCAATACTATCCAAAGCAACTTGCAGCTCCAGCAGCAATCAAATGCTACCCATGAAAATCTATACATTTATGCAATGTTATGCTATGTTAACGTCATTTGTTGTTTTCACAGGTATAAATATAACTTCAGTGTGACCTTGTCAGTTTTCCAGTGAGAATGATCAACTGCTAATCTGTGAAGTTCATACAAGCCATTTCACAAGTGCACATTAAAAATATAAAAGCTATGATCTAGGTTATTTTCGAAAGGAGTTAACAGATGACTGGTATTAAGATTAAATAGTTACCTGAATTATTGCTCAAATTCCTGTAGGCACAGAATAAGCCACTCCTTTATCACTTTTTGGCCCAAAAAGAATGCAAACCTGGCTACAGGCCTAATTAAAGGCTAAACTGTACAACAATCAGAGGCCTTAAATTCAGAAACTAGTAGCCCTTTAAAAAAAACACCCCTCAGTAATCAAATGCTCAAGTGGATTGAATGTGTGTGTGCCTGACTGTGCATAAATCTGCAAAGCTAGAGGAGCAGTCAAGAGACATTTCCTGGGAAACCATTGAATAGAGGGCAGCAGGTGAGAGGATTTGTAGTTCTCCTACCCAACACTTACCAATAAAAGAGATGGATAAAGAAACACTCTGAGTTTCTATTCAATAATCATGACTCACAGCTTTTAATAGAATTGTCCTCCATTAATATACCAAATCCTTTCTCCCCTTTCATTTCTTCAAAGCTAGTAATTACCATCATATCTTGTAATTTCATACGTTAATTTTTAACTCTTAAGTGGTATGTGCTATGTCAGTTTGTGATCAACACTAATTTGACTTCACTGGATGTCCCAAAGTTTTAGTACAAATTAAGAAATTGCTTGTCTGCTTTCCCCAATACAGTAGTAAGTTTGCTATATTTAAGCTGGAACCCTATATACACTTACAGTTGCCTGAGATTAAGCCCCCTCAAACTCAGTGAGACTTACTTCCGAGTATACATACATAGGACTGCCCTGCAAAGCTTTAAAACTTTTAAACATTTATTTAAAACTGCAATCCTACTCATAAAGAGGTTCCAATTAGGTTATAGTTGGGCTTATACCCAAATAAGTGGATACAGGATTTTAACCAAACTTTTGACAATTTTAGTTTCTTTCCATACCCTTTTTCAGATTGTATTTTTGTTTAACATATTATGATCAAAATAATACACAGCAGCATTACACAAATATGTGGCGCGGTTGAACATACAAAAGCATTTTGCGTTTTTCACTCCCAAAAGAAGCTGCATATGCAGGAAAAAAAACCCTGATATGAACAAAAATAATCTGACATTCAATTCAAGAAATGAAAATCCTTCCTTCCACCAGGGCTGGCATGAATCATTTTGCTACAGGAGGCGATGGCATTCTCCCACTTCCATCTGGACTGGAACCAAGTTTCAGCTGCAAAACCAGCAATGTGATAATGTCCACACTGCTCCACAGAATAGTAGGCTAGCTCAAGGGACTTAACCCTGTCATTTAACCCTGCCTAATGTTACAGCTACCCCTCCATTCCTGAATTGTGGAGGGAAATCACAGTACTATACAGCAATACCTTAATACCCGGAAATAGTGAGCAAGCCTTTTGAGTTCTCCAGATCTCTTTTCAAGATGGATGTTAAGCAACAACAACAACAACAACAAGAAAAAGTGGAAGGGAGGATGAGTGAAAAAGCTGGGTGTGTTGGAGCCCAGAAGTCTGTAGACTGTAACCGTCTTGAGATGCTGCCTAAAAACAACTAGTGTTGAAATATACTGATGAATTTTAATCCAATCCACATTTTAATGTTTTATCTTCCTTTTTAAAACATACCTTTCTAAAAAGATCCACAATACAGCTAGTGGCAGTGTTTGAAAAAGAATAACATCTTATTTCCAGTTATTGACACATGCCTCCTGCAGGCACAGATTTAAATTACTATAAAGTATTCCAGATTTTACCTAAATACAGCTATGCTGATTTATCATACACTTGTATCAAGGCATAGACAAATTATTATTGTTTCCAGCTGGAGTAAAACTTGTAGATTACACAGCTATGGTTGTACATCTTCCTCAGCATCAAACCATACAGGTCAAAAACTAAGCTTTTGGCGTAGGATTCACTATGCCCATGATAACCTGTTCATAAAGCACAGATGGCAATATCATACCCTAAATTATATTTCCTGCAAAAGGTACCACTTGGATGACAGTTAAACAGATTAATTACAAGGAAAGGTCAGGTGTTTATGCACCTTGTGCGACATAATTATTTATACTTGCATAAAATATTTTACCAAGAGGACAAAAGATCCGAATGATGTAGTTGTGTTGATACATAGCTGGTACAACTTGTTTTCCTTGGAAAACAAAGTACAATAAGTTTTGGTGTGCATTTTTTAAAGAAGCCAGGGCATTTTTAACTGCCATTCCTACATCACTGAACCAAGGTATGTCTGCTATAACTACTTTCTGTTACTAAGTGCTCTGGAAGTCATTCAGTGGTTTATTATAACAATTATCATTTATATATCCCTTTTCACTGCTCAATGAGTTTCACACACTCAATAATCATCAAAACCACTTTTTAAAGACAGGCTGATATTACTGCCTATATCAAAGCTGGAGGACTGGCAGATGAACATTTATACGGTCCTTTACAACTTCCTTTGGTAGTTTATGTAACGAAAAAGCTTAGGAAAACAAAAAGGAAATCCAGGAGGACAGCAAAATCAGGGCTAGATGAGCCTCTCTGGGGAGAGCATTTCACAACTGGTGCACCATCACTGAGAAGGCTCTGCACTTAGAAGCTACCTCAATTCCAATGATAAGGATGCCCAGAGAAGGCCTTCTTCATTTGTAATGCTAGTGGGATCAAATGCATCTCAGCAGTTCTAAAGGATATGTGACCATGGAACAGATGAGAAAATAAGAGAAGAGCTCTATAAAGGCTGTGTACCTTTGAAGCACACTCAAAGCACACTATTTCAAAGAATTTTGGCCACCTCACCCTGAATTACATTTCCCAGCCACTGTTAAACTACCATGCCCAGAATATATACAACATCTCATTTCACATTAGATATTAGGCCTCCTACTGTGTAATCAACCTGCTTATGCCATTTATTCATTCTGTCCATAACAGTACGCTATAGAGTTGTTTTCTATATTTCATAGCAGATTGTTATCCTACCATAAAACTGCACTATTGAATTTTTTTTAGTCTTTTTTCACTAAAAATACATTCATTAGTCGTGCTCTATTACGTTTTGAAATATCAAGACTTGTTAATTAAAATGATAAGTTTGTGTTGCATACCTAACACCCCACACGTCAAACCCATAGAACAGTCTCCTTTGGGTATTATTAGTTCCACACAGCTGGAAATGATAGTCTGATAAATGTTGGCTGCCACAGTAAATCACATAACAGTAAGGTCTGTTGTGTCAGGAAGCAAGCATTAATTAGTAAGGGCTGATTTAACTCAAAGGATTAACATCCTCAATCATACAGTGAGCCTTTCTTCCACACCACCTCTCAGCCACTCCTTGCGATCTGATAAAGAGTTTGAGGTCAACTTAAAACATTCAGCTCATAATATCTTGCTGATATTGGGTGGAGTTTTTGCTAAGGTAACAAACATCCTGCTACTCAGTCAATGAGAGTTTTTGTCGATTGTTCCAAAGAATCGGGAACTGGTCTTTTAAGGCCTAGTCAAACAATATTGCTCTAAAATCATGTATTTAGCTCTGAAGAGATCTTTACCCTCATTAATAACATTACATTTTGAAGCATTTCAAATACAGTGGTGCCCCACAAGACGAATGCCTCGCAAGACGGAAAACTCGCTAGACGAAAGAGTTTTCCATTTTGGAGGTGCTTCGCAAAACGAATTTCCTATGGGCTTGCTTCGCAAGATGAAAATGTCTTGCGAGTTCCTGCGGGGTTTTTTTCCTTCCCCCCCTTTTTCTAAGCCGCTAAGCCGCTTATCCGCTTATCCGCTAAGCCGCTAAGCTGCTAAAAGCGCTAATCCGCTAAGCCGTCAATGGGCTTGCTTCGCAAGACGAAAAAACCGCTAGACGAAGAGAATCGCGGAACTGATTCTTTTCGTCTTGCGAGGCACCACTGTACCACGATTCACAAAACCATGAGGTGGAATCCAACTGTGCCCTTCTAATAGCAAAATGGTTATTAATCCAACAGACACCTCAGCTAGCAAAAGAGGGTACATGATTTTTAACCAACTCTACCTCTCTCCTGTTGGAAGTAAAGCTGCATCTGAAACGGGGGTGGGGTGAAGGTTTTCATTCTTTTTTCGCCCTTCTCCTTCAATTAGTGTTAGAGACTTTCCTTCTGTTAAGGACTCCATGATCGCAACATATAACCCTGTCCTCACGAATGGCTTCAATTATTACTAGGAATAATAAATCTTAAACATCTTTCTTCTTTCAACCAGCAGTCTTACTAGACTATTTATTCCTGTACTCTGCTGTGACATACATGCCCAACTCCAACATCTCTTGCCGCCTTTCTACATTTCCCAAAAATATATTCAAGAGTTCAGGAACATTCAAGAACAGCAATGAAGGGTAGGTAGTACAGAGGGCTGAGGGAGGGGTAAATCTGGGAACAACCAATACCATCAGTACTGCTGGCATGGTCCTCAGAACAATGAATTGTAGGCAAAATCACTCAGAGAGCTGCTACCACTTTGCCACAACAATGGCAAAATACAGTTTAAAAGTGAAGGGCATTTTACACTAATTTGCCACCTCCATTGCTGGTTGCAACAGTGCTCTTGCAGTAGGTGGGTGAGCAGCAGAGGGAGGGAGAGCAGCAGGAGTGGGTGGGTGAGGAGAAAGGAGAAGAAGGTCTGTTGGACAGCCATTGAGTTGTAATTCATTGGTGATGGGACATGCAGGGAGATAGCAGAGACATAATCTGTCATCTCACCCAATCTGCTGTCTCAGCCATATGGTTTAATGTAGCTCGTTACTGGGCTCAGCCTTATTGATAGGTCACTCTACGTAACTAGTACTCAGTAATTAGGGAAAGATTCTTCCAGGCTGCAACTCAAACACTGCATGGGGGAAACATTTGGAAGCTAAATTGTAGATCATGTTTAGGGTAATTGATGGTTGTGGTATTCTGCTTTTCCAATGGAAAAGAAGTATTTATTGCGACCGACATATCTAAGTGTGCAAAATTCATACTCCTATAAATATTCTTAAAATCGCTGATTATGATGCACAGGTGTCATTCCCACTGAGATTAGTTTTTGGGTATTACTGTCGTTTTTAATGAAATTATAAGACTGCTCCATCTGGTCTTTAATGAAACACCTGGAGCTACACGTAGAAAGCTCCTTTCTCCATACTCAGCTGGCTGCTACTTTAACCTGGTACTGAGAAGCATGTAAATTACAGTGTGAGTCATATTTGAACTTAATTACAAATTGCATACATACACCATGAGCTACACTAAACCCACTAAAAGCTACACTCTGGTTTATGGTAAACCAAAACATGATGTGTATTAAACTGTTCTCTACATGTGCAGAAAGATTAGAACAGGTAAGTAGAATTCATTCTAAGATTCGCCAGCCAAGTTTTTCTGATGAAAAGTGAATGATCAATGGTATATGGTTATTTCCATGCAAGTATTTGTTGACTTTGAAATCCTTTTGAGATCTTGTACTTAACACCAGAACTACATTGTAGTTAGAATATCTACGTGCGAATTGGAGTATCATGCTAGAAAATCTAATCAGCACAGGTATCATAGGAGCCAACACTCTGGTTCCCCCAAAAAATATTTGAGCAGGCCAGGCCATTTTGGAAAATTGTTTCTTTGTTCCATTTTGGAAAGTTGTTTCTTTGTTCACTATGCATTTGGACACCTCTTAAGATATTGTGACCAGATTCTGCATGATAGTTCCCGAGATCAAGGTGCAGGTCTTCATCTATGTTTTGATACAGGTGGATACCAATTTGAATCAAGATGACAGAATAAACTTTTCAAACTGCAGTGTTTTCATTTATTGGAATCCCTAATTTCCAGGTACAATGCTGCTAGTTATTAATGAAAAACCTATACCATTTAAATATATTTCATATTTTTAAAATAATAAGATCTTAAAAAGTGAATGTTCTGTAATTTCTCCAAGCATTTGGCATAATTCACATATTTTTGTCCTTAATTTGAAATCCACTGCAAAAATTGAATAGCCATGACATATATCCTTAACTAGAATCCTAATTTTGAATTAGCATAAACATGAACTATGACCAGCTACCAGAACTTCAGAAAGGCTGAACTTGCTGATGACATAAAAACAGAAAGCCTCAAAAGTCAAAGGGCACATCTCTTCTACCTTCTTCTCCAGGACTTCACAAAGTGAAATGCATATTGCAGCCATACATCCTCCCCCAATCATTCCAACCCACTTTTCCTCAGAAATTCAACAAGGATGGAATTACATGTTTGCACTGGAACTTGCTGCTCTTTAGCCTTTAACATTAGTGCTCCCTCAGGCAAGGAGAGCACTCTTAGTGCCTCAGACCCACCACCTGCAATAACCACCTGTTTCATAATTCTGAGCACTACCCTGGCTCAGGTGTAAATATTGCAATATGTTTAACATGGGGGAGGGGGAATCAAGAAAGTGTAAACAAGCATTAGCTTTCCCTGGTTGTATATCTTTTAGGATAATATCTATGTTACATGTGAACCTCCAGATTCTTGGATTGTGAGCTTGAATGTTGAACTCCAGAAGCACATTCAGGGTGTCAGAATTTTAAGATGACTTAAGGAATGCTATTATCTTAGAAATCACTATTATGACTAATTTGAGGACCAAAAAGAAATGTACCAAATGTACCGAAAAGAAACACACAAAACATGTTCTCAGTGCATCCCAAACTGTATACTCTCTTCTGATCATGAATGATAGGCACTCATTCAATGGATGCAGCTGCCATAATCTGTAGACCCATAAATCTACAACAGTATATTTCTGCTGACAACAGCAAAGGAAGCTCCATGGAGGGGACAAATCTTCATAGCAACAATGGGGAACAGTGCTTGCTAGTCTATCTTGGTGATATCAGCTGTTTCTAAAGGAGTTTCTACATTAAATTAGTCATCTAGTAACTATTCAGGCAGCTGAGAATATATCACCTAAATCTGATTCTTGACATTTGCACTGTCACCAGACATCTCTGCCTCCATAGTTCAGAGAATGACATGCTCTCAACTAGATTAACCAACAGGTTTTCAAGTTGAACAAGGAAATAATCCTGCTTTTTGGATTCTACTTGGCTCCAATCATTCCTCATTATCCTTGGTTTGTCCAGAATATCTAATGAATTTTTCTTCGTTGCAAACTGGCAATGCTAAACAAGAAAATGGTTCTAGCCAGACCTGAAATAAAGATTGGAGAATCTACTACAGATACATTTAAGACTGTATTTTTTTGTGCTTTCTCATTAAACTATAATGAGAAAAAAATCATTCCAGAGTCTTTTTTTAAATAACTTCATCAATATATCTGTATATCTCATGCACCCTACTCTTGTGTTAAAGCAAAAGTTTGCTTAAGAGCAGAAGGAAAATTATGAAGATTGAGGGCTCTTCCAGACTTGTGCTTGTCCCATGCCTAGAAAGCATGTATCCAAGCATTTTTCCACTTGCCCCAGTGCTTTCCCCCAGAAAACCTGCTCTTTAGTGATAAATTGGCACAAACATCAAGCCAGAGAAAACTCGATTTACACTTGTTCCGATTCAGCGGTAAGGATTGGGTTTCTTCTGAGGAAAGCAGCGGGGCAAGGGCAAATCTGGATGAGCCCTGAATAACAGCATGTAAAAATAAACTGAGGTCTCAGAATATATCTTAAAAGAAATGAAAATGTAGGAACACAGAAAGAGAGCAGTAACAGTCTGACAGCTACCGAAAGTGTTGGCTAGCTGATCTGCATTCTCAAGAGAAGAGGGTAGAAATCACTGGACTTCAATGCTAACACTTTGTCATTGTGAATAAGCAGAACAGGAAGAAGCTAGGAAACAGAGTGCCATAAATAGCAGGTGTTTGGAAATGATTCTCAGAGTCAATCTAGCTATCCCAAATGACAAGCAGAAGTCAATCATATAACACAGGAAGCAATCACCAAGCTGTCTGGCAAGCATCTCGGCTTGAAAGATTGGCCAAACATGGGAACAGCTGACAAATGAAAGGAAATATGAAATATGGAGAAAATGCAGCGTTATAGTAATGAACCATCAAACAACTGAATCATGCATAAAATTAAATCACTCCAACTTTATCCAGGCTATACTTGATATATTGAATTACACTGTAACACGTTTTTTTATTAGCTAATTACATATCAGCTGACATATACTTGTTTACATTGAAGATATGTATTGTGTCTGTATTGAATCTTTTGTAAACCTAAGGTATGGGAACTTCGTTGAAAGTTACATTAAGACAAACTGAAAATCAATCAAGCAGTCTTAGAGAAATGCTTATATTGATTAGAAAGCTATCTAGACAACACAGCATTTAGCAAACATATAAAATTTGAATATTCTGTTCACTTTATACTATTACATAGCATTCTGCTGCAATCAGATAAGTAAAACAAGTATTTAACAGGCAGAATATAGATCTGAAGGTCAAAAGATTAGACGATGTGTGATTGAATCCTCAGCTTGTTGCTATTATCGTTTTAATAAGAATAATGGGGGGGGGAGAGATGTAATCTGATCAAGACTGGAACACTTGAAAGGAGTGAGCAACACCCCCCCCCCCAATTTTGTCTCCTTACCTATCATGGATCCCACCAAAGACCTACATGCCTTATTAGTGGGGAAAACATGTGTCTGTATATTCTCTTTAATGGTGCATACAGCAGCTTTGGAGATAAATTAGATCACAAACATGGTACCAGTGCCCACTGCCACAGCCCCACTGCAACAACCCTGATCAAATTTGGAAACCCTTGCAACTACTCCAAAAAGAAATAAAAGCAAGCAGGCTTTCCTGTCACAGATGTCCAACTTACATATTATCTAGCTTGGGCCTTTGATTCTATACCAATTAAATCAGCACTGAACATGTTCCTTTCTTGTAGTATAAATGCTACGTACCTAATAAATCTATTTTACTATACTAAAATGCCTATGTGTTTAAAACCTATATGATACTCAGGTTGCAATCCTATGTGAATTTTCTTTTGACCAAGTCCCATTGGAGTTCACTTCTGAGTAGACATGCATAAAACAGAAATGCTAGATGCTATGTTGTGTTCATGCTACTTGCAAGTTGATATATCTTGGGTTCCAGTATTAAAAAAACACAGGTGTCTCTAAAGGGCACTTAAATTTTTTCTAGGCAATTACTATTATTACTAGGATGTTTTTTTAAAATATTAAGGGAGGTGGCTGTAGATGCAAGGATATGACATCAATTAAAAAACTGTTTGGTCTCCCACATGCTACTTCAGTGCTTGATACAATGGGTGGTATTCAGAGGAGACCAACTGAATGAATGAACATGACTAAGTTAAGCCCATTAATTTCACTGGGTCTACTCTAAAACATAGTTGAATACCAGCCAATGTGCCCCTCCATCTTTAATGTAGGTTCCTATGTCCTAACAGGTTTAATAGCAATAACCTGATACTTAGGAAATTGCTTTAACTTGACTAATCCATGCAACCCAGCATTGTATACTCTGAATTAAGCCCCACTGGTTTAAAGAGGACAAAGCAAAGTGTACAAGGCACTCTTTTTCAACAGCATAATATTTCATCCAACTGCACCACTCGCTATAGTTGGCATATTTACAGAATCAAAGTTCCATCAAAAACCTCCAGTATGTGCCCTCCCCTTTCAAACTCATAGAAAAATTCTTAAAAGCCACAACCCATTTTGTCTCCCTAAATACTTCCTTGTGCCCTAATTGTATGCCAAGGTATTGTTAACATTGATTGAGGACAATATAATTGTTGCTGTTCTGATTCCAAGGCAGTAAAATCACACCAATGAAACAGGACAATTCTCTTGTCTGTGCTTTATTTCTTTTGTAGTAGAGGAAACCCTGCTTTCACATTTTCTTTTCTTCTTTCTTTTTAAATATTGACGCATGGTGTGTGTGTGTGTTTGCCATACAAATTACTCCTAGTAATATATGCTGAGTATTGCAGAGCCCATTTGGCCAGATTCTAATAGCTCCCCTTGGGAGCTGACACTAGCTTTCAGCCGTAGCCCATCACTGCAGATTAGCACAAGAACATGTGCTGCAACGGCATCCAGTTTTGCTTCTCTTACACCAAGAGATGATATTCTGAGAATCCACAAGCAAGTCCTGTGTGCCTCTGAGAACTGGAATTCTATTTTTAAGATGAACAATATTAAACCAAACAAAAGCCAACTAACTTTTCTGTTAAGCTACTGCAAAATCTTGTACTTTGCGTCACAAGATGTCTCTACAGAGTTAAATAAAGTACATTTTGCATAATTCATAGGTTAGCACAACCTGCCACTAAGTGTGTAACATTTAAACTATGCTGAGCTAGCGTCTTTCAATTTAAATGAAGCAAGCAGCCTTTAATTTCATGTGATTTTTAAAGTAATATTTGCTTTAGATAGATGCTTTCTAGAATATTTACTTAAAGAGCCTAAAGCAGAAAAGCCAGATCCACAGGGGCATCATTAAATGTACCCCAAGGAGCATATAATCTTATCAGAATGGTGGAGATTGCACTCCAAACATTAATTATGTATTATTAGCCACAGGAAAATAAATATTAAATGTTTTGTGTGTAATTTTTCTGCCTTTGCTCTGTATTTTTTTAAAAATGGCATCCAAGAAAGATACAGGCTTGTTTAAACTTAATTCAATTTAAATTAAATTCACTGTATTTTTTATATTATTGAGAAAAGAGAATACATTTCCATATCTGCAAAGACTAACAGGAAACAAAAAACTGCTCCTTTATCTGACCTTCAACAATTATGTCCCCTTCGCAAAAAAGAAAAAGAAAAAGAAAAAAAAGAATACACACAGCTGTTTTATTAATTTATAAGCATGGGGCAAGCCTTCTCTAAGTCACTTCAGTAGCAGAGCTATATAAAAGCACACAGCAGCATCGTGTATGGCTTTTTAAGCATTCGGGTATCCAAGACAAAGGCTGAAAGATTTGAAATAGGTTCAATACTCACTGAACGCAGCAACTGCCAGAGCCAGTGTGACAATAATGGAAGCCCATGAAACCCACAGTGCCTTCTTTCTGTAGCTTTGAGCTTCGTGAGGTTTTAGTCTTGTGCTGCTTTCTAGTAAACCTGGTAAGTGAATCAGAAGAGGAAATCAGTGTGGGCTGTGTTTTATTCCCCTTTTAAAGAAAAAAAGAAATTAGGTCCATTCAGAACCAAACCAGGAATTCCTTGTGTATTTTTCCCGTTTAGGAGAAATCCTGTTCACCTTATTTATATACCATAAATAATGCTAAAGCAGGTGCATGGGTTCAGGTTTGTCTTTGTATTTCACAGGAGGTTAAAAAAAAAGAGTACCAATTGCTGCTTGGAGCAACCTGGAGCCAATCATAAAATAACCAGACATCTTTAGATTTTTGCATACACACACTCAATTCCTGGTCAAACCTTAAAGAGCATGGGGAGAGATTGCTTAAGGTGCCAGTGAAACAGATGCACAAACCAAGCAGCAGCTTGATAGAAGAGCAAAATAAAGGTGCTCATATGATGCATTTCTGAAAATCAGAGCAGGTGCAGTAGAGGTTAACATACGCCATTGTTGTGCAGCCATCTCCCCAAGCTTGTTGGGGTTTTTTGTGTATTTCAGTTTTAAGGACTTTACTTGCTCTAGCAAAATTTAGTCAAAATAAAACAAAACAGGTGTGTTCCTGTATTAAGCTCCCCTCCCCCTTCGTCTTGTTCACTCTGTGATCTCTGGAAAGAATAGAATAAATATTTCCAGTTGGATTTTGCTAACTTTTGACAACAAATGAGCCAACTATCACAGGATCAGACTTAACAAAACCCCAATGAATTAGTGTGGTCCATACCAAAAGAGCAATAGGAGGATCTATGCCCCGCCAAAATAGAACACATATTTGTGGTGCAAAATTAATAACATTATAGTTAAAATAGTTAAAACCAGTTCTTGGTTGCTACTGGATTCTGAAAAATGGTACAAGTCTAAATTGTTTAAACACCACTCGAATCAAAATTTATGCATTTTACATTAAAATATTTGAATCTTACATATTATTAGAATTGGACAAATGTTTTACAATTTACTACCTCCGGCGAAGAAAGGAATGTGTCACCAGGTAAATTGTTCCCCTTAAAACATATTGTGCTTGTATGTGTGAAAAATCTTTGGGGATTGCACACAAGCATCTATCTGTCAAACACATAAAATGAAAATAGTTTCACAGGTAACTTTGCAACTTATATCATGAGTGCAAATCCCATCCAGAATGTGACTTCAAATCTTCCTATGGCACATACCTGGGTTAATTTATACACAGACAAGGCTAGAAAGGGTATATTAGAATTATAAAGTCATGTTCACATTTGAAGATTACGCCATTTGATATTTTAGTACATGTAATGAAAGATGTGATGTGTTTTATTAAACTGATATTTTTTCCCATTTGTCTGTAAAAAATAATTTGTAATTGATACAAAGAAACTCCTGCTGACAATACATTTATGAAGTTGGTTTTTTTACATATGCTGCTTTAATTGGTTTTACACAGACTTTTTAAATTTCAGATTAACTGAAATAATTTTAATGCATTTTCTTATTCCAAATATAGTAGTCACACACAAAGATTCTCTGAATCCTAACGAAAGTAGAGAGGGGACTCTCACAACTTTGTTTTATACTAGACACTGAAAAAGACTAAGCTTCCCTAAAGGCTGAAGCTAAAACCTTCATACTTTGTCCATGATCCATCAGAATGCACCTGAACACCCTACAGACATTGCATTTCAAAAAGAAAGGAATAAATTCATTGAAATTTTGATTGATTAAAGCAAAAAATAAAAACTATTCCTAACATTTCCTTGGAAAGAATAATAGCTCAGACCTGTGAGTTTGTTATCAATGGAAAGGGAGGGACAAGGAATGAGCTTATGGGTTCTTTGTCTTATTTCCCCCATACATCCATTATCTTTTACTAGGTCCTTTGTTCCTTCTCACCATCATCATCTTACATCTATAGAAGATGTTTAGTGGGAAGATCATTCCCAGGTGAATCAATATCCCTCTATTCCTGAGCCCAAACTCTTGAATATAGACCAACTTGGTATATACTGCCCAATCCTTATAAAGTGACTAAGCCACTGCAAAAGGCCTTCAAATATCACTATTTCGTTTAGAAGAGCGGCTCCTAATTAAATAAAAATAAAAATGGATGCACAGTGACCCATCATACCCAACAAAATTGTAGCCAGAATGCTGCCTGGGAATAGGATCACTCGGAAACTGAAAAAGGACTGTGGACAGTTGCAGAGAACGAAGAGCAAAGAGCAGGCTCCAAGTCAGGCAGGGAGCTGTTTGGCTTTAGATGAAACAGAATGCCATGGGAAGAGTGCAGAGAAAGAAAAACACACAAATCTATTGAATAGGCACGTGCTTGGCAGGTGCCTGTTAGGGAGACAATAGACTGAATGCCCCTTCTTTCTAAGAAGGGGTGTAGAATGGGTAAAATAACATGCTTTCTTTGCAGTCAATGGGGACGCCTGTCTGCATTGTAGTGAATGCATTTTAAATTGCATTTTGAAGACTGGGTGGTTCAACACTAAAGAAAAGGCTGGTGTTTCTTTGTTTAAGGCTGTCAGTGCTCCATTTCTTTTCTAAAATAAAAAAGAATGAGTGAGCAAAGAATTTAACTGCAAGGTTGGCAAAATAGATTGTGTTAAGTGTGTGTGGTGTGTGTGTGTTTGTGTAGAGAGAGAAAAAGAATTAAATATGAAAGACAAACCAACAGCACAAGCTTAACCTTGTCTACTCTGAAGTAAGTCCTAATGAATTCAATGGGACTTACTCCCAGGCAAGCAGAGTTAAGATTTCAGTCCAACTATTAAGAAGGGTCAAGGAGGACTGAGAATGGTCGTTCAGATGGCTGCTGCAGGTGATAAGACAATGGACGACAAGCAGACGAGTTGTGAGGAAAGAACAGCTAGCGGTGGAGGAGACAGACCACGGGAGGTCCATAGATGATGTATGAGAAGCAGGAGTGGCTGAGGAAGGTGAAATACAGGAGGCAGGATTCAGCAATGGTGGATGCACGGCAAAAAATGGGTCTATAGGAAGGAAAGGGCGGTAAAGGCATAAGAAGGGATGAAGTGTGGGGTCTTGGCATGATATAGCTGGTTACAAGAGCGACGTGGCAGAATTTAGTGGGGTTAAGAGTAGCGATTTATTGGTCAGCGAGGTAAATTAGAAAGTGCTAGGACGTCCGTGAGGGAGATATAGAGGCGAGCGGGTGGGCTGCAGAGACTTGGCCGGACCCGGGATGGCGAGAGAGAGAGAGAGAGAGAGAGAGAGAGAGAGAGAGAGAAGTGCTAGGCGCGTAGAAAGGAGCCGGCCATAGGGGTGAGGTGATTGAAAGAAGGCTTTCCTAGAGAGTCGCCTGGGAGCGGTGGCTTCGCGGTGGGTCGGTCCTGTTCGACGCCAACTTAAGGAATCTTTCGGGAGCCGGCCAGGTGCAGGGCGCGCGCGGGAAAGGAAGAGAAATGGGCGCCTGACAGGAGCCTGGTTTCTGCAGAGGGGGGGGGGGGAGAGGAGAAGCATGTTGTTGGGAGACGTCACTGGCCCCAAAGACTCACCTCTATCCTCCAGCTCTTCACTGAACTGCACGTCCTCCCCGACGCGCAGCGTCTCCGCTGGCTGCGGGTCCCGGGCCGGGTAGGCTGGCGGGGGAGTGGTCCCAGGGGGCTGCACGATGGTGGGCTCGGGGAAGCTGTTGCTGCCGCCGCCCAGTTCGTCTCCGGACGTCTCCATAGTTGGGCAAGGCGGCAGAGAAAGCAGAGCAAAGGAAGAAGGGGGCGAGGCGGCAGGGGACGCCAAGCCGGGGAAAAGGCGCGCTCGCGCGGGGAAAGAGACGCCGAGGCTTCCTTCTCACGAGCCAGGCATGCAGCGAGCGAAAGTGGCCGTCGCCTCGCCTCGCCCTGGCCGCTCCTCCTCGCACATCAACTGCAGGTGGGACCCGCCGGCGGCCTCCCCGGTCGCTCGGCTCCTCCCACCGTCCTCGAGGCGGACGAGAGCGCGCCCAAACTCCCCTCCCCGAGCTCCGGCGTCGGAGGGGCTCAAGAGCTGGCGGCGTCTCTCCACACTCGGAGTCCCAACAAGCCTTGCCTAAAACCTCCCGTTAGCCGAAGCCAATGCTAGGCTGCAGTTAGCAGGAGACACTACACCTCGTGTTAGCACGAGTCTGAGCTCCCACCCGCATCATGGGAAGTTTATGTTTAATTCAACTTGTGCGCTGCCCTATTATCGAAAGAGGTCTCGGTCGCGGCTGGTGGAAGCAGCGCGCTCAACCCGCAGCCACCCTTTGAAAAATGCTATAAATTAAAGGAGGAGGAGGAGGGCTTTCCGGGCGTGTGGGGATTGTAGCAGCGATTGCGGTTTAAATAAAAACAAAAAACTATCTCAGCCCGACCTTGCTTGTTTAAAGAGATGCAGCGCAATCTATAGTATGTTTACTCGAAAGTAGGTTTGGTTGAGCTCAGTGGGGCTTACTACCTAATTTTAGGGTTGCAGACTTACCAAGGAGCAAGGCTGCACTCCTAATCCTATCTACCTGGGAATAAACCCCGCTAAATTCAATAGGACTTTGAAGTGATGGTTAGGATTGTGGTGTAAGCCCCACTGAATACAGTTCTTCCCAGTAATCCTGAAAATCTGAAAGGACCACAAATCTTGAGCCATCCCATTCCCAACACCTCTTGCTTCATAGATTGGTAATCCTTAGAAATTTTGATATGTAGCTGTACAGCTTTGGCCAGAACTCAAAATGGCAAAAATCAATCCTAGAAAATGGATGTCTATATAGGTAGGTTTGAGGCCTCATAGTGGTATACAGTCTGATTTTGTTGAGACACCATCCGTATTTGCAAACATTCACAGTACACTTAGAGGGGAGGAATAGTAAGGGTAGCACCAAGTGTTCCCCCTTCTAAATTCATACACATAATGGGTGTGTGACACATGAAAAAGACCACAAGATTATACCTGAATTGCAGGATATGAAGCACACCTTCTGACCCCAGCTGCTATGGAGGTTAGACATGTGGAAGGGGTGAGAAACAACTGCAATTCCTGCTGCTCCATTGCATAAGCAAAAATGTCCACACGCTGTTAAGGACTTCCTAAGGTGAGTTAATGTGATGTTCAGAAAAATACCTGCTAAAAAAGTTCTCAGCCACAGAATGGTCCCAACTGTCTAGATTTGTGGGTGGCTAAACATTTTTCTATAGCCTGTGTGATGGGTTAGCCTTATCCACTCAGGAAAATGCATCACAAAGGCAATAGGAAAAGGGGGGCTACATATAGGGACTAGTGAGTAAGCCCACAAAATAAGTGACTATTGGAAGGGACTGAAGCAGGCAAGGCTGCTGATGGACAAGTAGAAGGATAGGATGGTGGGTTGGGCAAGACCAGCAGGGTCTCCAGACCTTTGGCTCGCATTAAAACAGGAAAAAGTCAGTTATACATTTTTGAAGAAAGTTACGAGTCCTAAAACCTCATTTGAAATAAATTAGGTTTCCTCCCTATTGGGGGAGGGGAATGCAATATTACAGTCACTTCTTACCAATTTTTTGTCACTTAGCTGTTGTTTATTAATATAAGGTAAAGGTAAAGGGACCCCTGACCATTAGGTCCAGTCGTGACTGACTCTGGGGTTGCGGCGCTCATCTCGCTTTATTGGCCAAGGGAGCCGGCGTACAGCTTCCGGGTCATGTGGCCAGCATGACTAAGCCGCTTCTGGCGAACCAGAGCAGCGCACGGAAACGCAGTTTACCTTCCCGCCAGAGCGGTACCTATTTATCTAGTTGCACTTTGACATGCTTTCGAACTGCTAGGTTGGCAGGAGCAGGGACCGAGCAACAGGAGCTCACCCCGTCGCGGGGATTCAAACCACTGACCTTCTGATCAGCAAGTCGTGTAACCTTAAATAGTAATTGTTTGGTTTTAGCCACTATGGTAGAATGTTATCAAACAATTACCATAGTTGCTAAAACCTCAAGTCTGAGAACTTTATGGCAAAACCAAACATAAATAGATAATCTGACCTATATACAACCAAAGTCTGCTAAAATAAAAGGTCTTTTAGTAACAGCAAGAAAGGGAGCCAACCAAACTTCATGGGACAAAATATTCCATAATCAAGGTGCAACCACTGAGAAGACTGTTTCATCCCACTTAAACATGCTTCTACCCAAGTGGAGCCCAGAGAAGACCCTTTCCATCCAATTTTCAGCAGGCAGGGTGATATGGAAGGAAGCAATCTGGACTTATCCCATTTAGGGCTTTGGAGGTAATTGCCAATGCTTTGAATTGTGCCAGGAAAGAAGTTGGTAATCAGTACAATGTGATCTCAGGGGACGCAGGTGGCACTGTGGGTTAAAGCCTCAGCGCCTAGGACTTGCCGATCGAAAGGTCGGCGGTTCGAATCCCTGCGGCGGGGTGCGCTCCCGCTGCTCGGTCCCAGCGCCTGCCAACCTAGCAGTTCAAAAGCACCTCAAAGTGCAAGTAGATAAATAAGGACCGCTTACCAGCGGGAAGGTAAACGGCGTTTCCGTGTGCGACTCTGGCTCGCCAGAGCAGCGATGTCACGCTGGCCACGTGACCCGGAAGTGTCTCCGGACAGCACTGGCCCCTGGCCTCTTAAGTGAGATGGGCGCACAACCCCAGAGTCTGTCAAGACTGGCCCGTATGGGCAGGGGTACCTTTACCTTTACCTTTACCTTTACAATGTGATCTCAGAGGTATGCACTCACCAGCGTCCTTGCAATTGCATACAGGACCATTTGAAGCTTCTCAAGACTTTTCAAATAAAGCCCCATGTACTGTGTGTTTAATTAATGCAACCTAGTTGTACCTAAGGCATGTTTTTTCATGCAAAGTTCTAGCCTCCTCAGAAATGAGCATAGCTGGTCAAATGCTCCTGGCTACATCCTCTATCTGGTCTTCCATTTGTAAAACTGAGCCCCAAACACGCCCACACCAGATTGTAATTACTCCAAAACAAGCTGAAACACTATTCCAGAGACTGTCTCTTTCTTTAGCATTTTTAGATGGTACTTAATACATACCAGGATTAATAAAATGTTTTCAACATTTGAAATGCATGTTTTTCCCCTCAGATTTTTTTAATTATTATTCTATGTGGATTGTTGGAAAGGGTAATTGGAATTATTTCACAGATTTATGCACTTTAACTTAGTAATGAACCCTTTAACACCTTAAAATTCCTGGTATAAAATATTTGTTTTGGATATTAGGTGAATACAGAAATGGCTTTTAAAGGGTCTGTATCTGGCAAAAAAAGGCTAAGGCATGTGTTTCTCAATCTATTTCCTATTGCTGTAACAAAATTATAATAACTATAATTTATTTATACTGCCCTAGTCTCTGTCCTCCTATCCAGCAACACGAGAAAGGTTCTTGTCCATTGTCTCTGAAGTCAGCCTTAACTACGGGTCCTATTTATGAATGAACACAGGCGGCTTTGATTGAGCTGAATAAGGGGTTAGTCTAACCAACGACCACTAATTTCGACTTAGTAAATTCTGACCACATCAGAACCCCTGACATGTCAACAGTCCTCTTTTTATTAAATACATCATTTCTGCTGAGCCTTTTAGGGTTATCCTTCCATTGAATCCACTTTATGTCCATCCTAATCTGTACTGAGGGTATAATATTAGCCCTATACCTAATAATAGCCATATTTACCTCAATACCAACACTCCAACTATTGCTATTATACCAATTCTACTCCTAGCAATATCCGCCTTCGAAGCTGCAACAGGCCTCACCCTTCTAGTCAGTTTTGTCTTCCATCTGGTAGGGGAAAACTAAGAAATGTCCAGTTTATGCCTTTTCCAGATATTTCCCTGGCTTGAATATGTGGTTAGATTGCTCAGTTGGTAGCACTTGATCTCAGGAGCCTCATACTAGGCAAAAAGATTTCTGTATTGCATGGAGTTAGACTAGACGACCCTCATAGTCCCTTCCAACTTTGCAATTCTATGATCTGTGCACTGTTTTCTGCCTAAGTGCAGACTAATCAAACCTCAAAGATCCTCTCTTATGGAGGCTAATCTCATCCACACACACTTCCTAGTACTCATATTTAAAATAAATAGTTTGAAGTGGACTTCTGTTTACCTTCAACTGAAGCTAGTCAGGATCAGGTCCCAAGTACTCGTCAATTATTTTATTATTTGATACATCAACTAAATATTTGTGATTTGATTGTTAGCAGTTATTAGATGTGAAGAATAAAGAAAAGTGGGTTTAAAAATAAATGTAGTTCAAATCCATCCTGTTGAGCTTGTCTGAATGAGGCTGTGGATGGTTTTCTAAAGTCAGCAATTTTCATTAATGGCAGAACTTCGGCAATGCTTTTACAGCAGTCATTTGGGACCATTTGTTAGTGACTATTACAACAATGGCTTAAATATATATAATATCTCTTAATCCTAAATACTAATCCTTGAGATACATTCAGCTGAGCTTTCAAATATAAGTTTATTAAATAGGGAAATGGAATCGAGGAAAAAAACATTAAGGTTGAGCTAGGAGCTGGTTTGTTTTAAATTTTCAAAGACCTATGCATATTAATGTTTATTTGGTGCGGGGGAGGTGTTGACCAGTGGGACAAATATTCCTTGTGACAGGATGTAAGTGTAAATATATGGTGACTGTGTTCTTTATTACATGTATTGCTGTTAGTATTGCAGTATTTCCCTTTCATATAGGAGGAAGACACTAAAGCAGGTTCAGGGAGCCTGTGGCTTTCCAGAAGCTGCTGGACTACAACTCCCATAATTCCTGAGCATTGGCCACACTTGACTGGGGCTGATGGAGGTTGCCTTCCACCCCACCAGCCCCAATGGGCACCTGCCACTGCCTAGGAGTAAGCCCCACTGAACCCAATTGGACCTACTTCTTAGTAGACATGTATAGGATTGCACTCTGTGCTGTGCCTATACCAGGCTTCCTCAACCTCGGCCCTCTAGATGTTTTTGGCCTACAACTCCCATGATCCCTAGCTAGCAGGACCAGTAGTCAGGGATGATGGGAATTGTAATCTCAAAACATCTGGAGGGTTGAGGTTGAGGAAGCCTGGTCTATACAAAGGACTATAACAGATTGCATTCGTATGTATGTATGTAATCGTTTCCGTGTGCTGCGCTGGTGCTGGCTCGCCAGCTGCAGCTTCATCATGCTGGCCACGTGACCCGGAAGTGTCTTCGGACGGCGCCGGCTCACGGCCTCTAGAGCAAGATGAGCATGCAACCCTAGAGTCGGACACAACTGGCCCGTACGGGCAGGGGTACCTTTACCTTTACCTATGTATGTAATACTTACTATACACCTATAAAAAAAACTCTCAAGGTGTCATACAATGAAGTTGTGATGGACACAAGTAATTTTACTCTCAAAACCAGTTGCAAACATGTCACAGCATGCCACTGAGGGGTTGACTACATCATAGTAGTAGCAAGATTTTAACAAGTCTTGACTTACCAGGAAAAGGTCTGCTGGAGAACACTGAGTGGTTTGTGAAGAAAAAAAATGCATCTTCAACCATCATCACAGCCATGGAGTAATCTTAATGATGAGCTCATACCAATGTTCAGTTGTGTTCCCTCCACTTGGATTCCAGATGTTTCCAACTTGGAGTGGTGACTTGTGCCCATTGGAACTGGTGGGCTGGAAGACAGAAAGGCCAATAGTAGATGGAGCCAGAGCCAATGACAGGCAGATTCAACTATCTCTAGTTTTGTCCACATCTTTCTCCCTGCTGAATTTTATAAGGACAACACTGAGACCGAGGAGGACAATGATAGCCATTTACACCCCCTGGTCAGGCAGATGCAGGGGAGACTGAGGTTGATGCTCCACTAGCCCCAATGGACCAGCCCGTACTGCCAGTTTGCTTCAACATCCTCAGCTTAAGTGCATACCAAGGAGCAGTAAGGCTCTGCTAAGCAAGAGATTCTGCTTTGGAATGATCCTGCCAACCACCTGAGTTATCCCTGTATTCCACAAATCAACCAGAGCTTCAAGAACAGCACCAGCCAATGCCACCCAAGCTGGAAGATTCCCTCAGTGCATTCTTAAATTCATCAGAATTTACCAGCTTCCAGGAATGGGCTATCCAAAAATCTGTTATCTTTACTGGATATTTAGATTCAGTCTTATGATCAGTGGAGTTTCATTTGTTCCCTAGGAAGAGTTTTGAAGAAGCACATTAAAAGAAGGGGGTGGGGCTAGAGGCTGTTATGCAAGCAAACCAGAAAAAAATTCCCCAGGTGTGTTTTAGAATATGCGTCAGGTAGTTTTCTGTTGACAATTTTTATACAGGTCATTATAATACAGAGAAACCAAATGTTGCATCACAGGTGCCTGAAAATGGTTTGTTTGTCTTTCCACATTGCTCAGTTCCCTAAGAGCACACTTACCACTTTAGTGTATTTTGATGCTAAGTGGTCAAACAAGTTTATTGCTAGTCATTTACTTTATTTCTTAGGACACTGAAGCAGAAACAGCCCTGATTTGAGGGTGCTAAATGTGCAACATGTTAGTGTAGTACTTTCTGTTTTTGCCATAAGCAATGAATATGGTGTTTGTCATCCTATCAGCTTACGTTTATTTTTAAAAATGTTTTAAATCTTCATCGTAGTGATTTTAGATATTATTATTCTCGTTATTATTTCTGCTTCATATTTTTAAGAATAAATCTGAAAGTTTACAACACATTAGAACATCAAATAAAACAATCCAGGATAAAACATTACTAAAGAAAGTAAAATATTCTCCTAAAGGTTTCAAAACAAAGCATTACAAAGGAGGTTGACTACAGAATGCACATTTAACACAGTAAAGATAACAGAAAAATTATCTTAAACATTTCCAAACAAAACATTACTAAAAGAAGTTAAATATAAAGTGCACATTTAAATCAGCATATGGTAATTAACAAGAGAAAACATACTGTCATAAGCATAGAACAAACCTGCTGCTGTTGCTGCCAATCCTGCCAGTGGTGGTTCATGGCAGCTGTAGAAGCTCAAGCTCGATGACCGGGGTCTGCACTAAGAGACAGCCAAGATGTTATCAAACTTTGTTAGAGTAACAGGAAATGCAAGTACTGTACTGTGCTCCCAGTTAAGTGAGGTTAGGTTATTGCAGCCATACTTCAAGTGGACCCATTAAAATCATTGGATTTCAGTTAGCCATTTAAGTCCATTCACTTCACTGGGTCTATATTGAGTCAAATAACACTTCCTGTTTCGCAGTCCATGTCATCTGAAATAGGATTTTTTGCAATCTAACCAGGGCCATCTTACCCATAGGCGCTAGGGGTGCAGGGCACCTGGGCGCTGGACTCTCAGGGGCGCTAGGCCAAGAGTCCGGGGCCCGAGAGTTGAGTCCGGGGAAGAGCCCGTCCATCAGTTGGAGCGCCGTGGCGGGCTCTTCTGCTCAGGCAGCTCTGCGCCGGGAGTTTGGGGGCGACTGAGCCAGCAAGACGCTGATGCGGCTGGCCAGCTCCCCCCTCCTGCACACCTGGGACTGGGCAACCTGGAAGGGGGGTGCCAGCTGGATCTTTGCACCCCAGTGCCGCATATGCTTAAGACAGCCCTGAATCTAACACAAGGAGAGTGAAATGTGCAAGCACCTGATGCAGAAACAATATCTCCTTTCACTGCAACAGAGCTTTTAAAGAACAAACATCTCCAGTTATGAACAGATACTACAAAGGCCAATTGAGTACTTTGCTCGAGGGACCTCACATGCAATCAATTTAATTTATTTTAGTGGTCACTGTGAAATGTAAAAAAAAAATAAGAATCCAAACATGAGCTCTGGGCGTTGTTTGAGAAACTGGGTTGGTATTATATAGCTCTAGAAATTAAATATCAAGTGTGGCATAACTGAGAAAGTTTGACATAACATTATGAACTTCAGAAAAATGGGCTGTCACAGAAAAACCCTTTAATTTTTTTTTTAAGAGATGAAGCTTTGAATTCAATGGCTGTGTTCACAATTCATGTTAAGCCATAGCTAATGTTGAGCTGTGGTTAACACAAACTAGCAGGGTGCTAGTGTGTGGTACTCAGAGCTCCCTGCCTCACTCATTCCTTACCAGCCTCTGGAATGGAAGCTTGCGAATCAAAAGTTCCGTGGACTTTTGGTAATGACAAATCTCTCGCAGTGCCACAGTACCAGGCCTGTAGTGATTAGGTTTCTTGACTCCACTAGTAGAGGGAGTGCTTTTCCTAGCAGCTTTGGCAGACAGCTGTTTATGTGGAGCTTTGCCACCAGTGGATTCACAGGCAGTCTGCTTGGTACGGGCCACTTCCCTTTACTTTTTCACTGTTAGGAATGGATCCTTTAAAAACATTTCCGGTCCTATCAGCTGCAAGGTACATGTCCCACTCCTTCCCCAACAAACCCACTACTCGATCCAAACTTATTATGATAGAAGTTTTTGGGTTAAGCTCACAAGGGTCTTGGTGGTGGTGGTTTTATAACAAGTTTTTTTTACAAAACAACAGCAGCAACCTTCCTTGAAATTCCAAATTGTTATGCCTGCTTATGAGGCCTAATCATAAGTTGCACACATGACTCTTTCCAACAATGGAACGCTTTCAGAAAGCAAAATGGACAAATCTTGAAAGTTACATATGAATGTACATTTGCAATGTGCAACATAGAGCAAAGTCATATAACATTAAATAGCAGACTTCTTATAATTTCAGAATGCCATTTTACAGCTCTCATGTTGCTGAAAATGTCAATGTCCTAAAAAAAATTCCCAGTTCCTCTGGACCATATACTAATACTTCCTGCCTGTCACCTCTGCCTATCTGTCTTTCTGTTTGTCTGTTTCCATGAAACGTCAAGCCACTAATACCCCCAAATTTCTGATACTCTATTATATAAGTTTAAAATTGAAATGGGGCTATGAGGACATGCTTTTTAAAATTATTTTTATAATATTTTATATTCCTGTGGTTGGCTATGTACTTTTTTAATTTAAAAAGTTGGTATATAAATCATTTAAATAATGCAATTGGTTTGAATAATCGGGGGGGGGGGGATGCATTTGAGGTTCAAAGAAAGACTTCTCATATACCAAGGATGTCTCCTGTGCTAGTTCAGAGCTGCCGATTCAGAAATCATTGGTGAAGTCCAGCATCCATTAAATTACATAACAAAGGTAGGAGAGTTAGAATAATTTCAACACTTTGAAATATCCAGACATCTCCACATCCCAATATGAAATATATATATAGACATCCCCAATATGTTAATTCTCCTACAGCTGTTTGTGTAATAAGTGGGGGAAGGGTGTCACTCATGAATAGAGGGAATGACCTGAATGCAAAAATTACCAGGTTCAAATCTCAGCATCGGGGAAAGAGAGGCACTTCTCTAACGTCCTGCAGGATTCCTGCCTGTCAGACACTGAGCTAGATGACCCTGACATCTAGGAAGCAGTCCAATGCACAACAGGTGCATCTTAGTTGTTACTTAGCTATATTTGTTACTTAGCTATATTTTCATTTTACACTGTCTGTTCCTTTTTAAGACTTCTCTTTTAGCTGTTCATCATGACCTTCTTGACCAGGGGTCAGCAACCTTTTTCAGTCGTGGGCTGGTCCACCATCCCTCAGACCATGTGGTGGGCCAGACTATTTTTTTGCCGGGGGGGGATGAACGGATTCCTATGCCCCACAAATAACCCAAAGATGCATTTTAAATAAAAGTACACATTCAACTCATGTAAAAACACCAGTCAGGCCCCACAGATAACCCAGAGTTGCATTTTTTTAAAAAGGAACACATTCTACTCATGTAAAAACACGCTGATTCCTAGACCATCCGCGGGCCAGATTGAGAAGGCGATTTGGCCGCATTCTTAGGTTGCCTACCCCTGTTCTTGACCTAGGCTTTAAAAACAAAACAGTGTCTCTTCTGCGTGCATCACCTGTCCTTAAAAATATAGCTTCCAATTCATTCAACCTATTACTTTAGATTCTGCATCTCTTAGTTTCCATCTCTTGTTTTGTCAGGCTGCTTGTTCCTTCCTCTCTTCCTCTTGGCACCACACTTGTTAAATTTGAAAAGGATAACAGCAGAAGTGCCATAAACACTGAGTGTGTGACTTATGCTGGCAACACTCACCCACAAAGCCTAATTTGCAATGGATTAACTTGCCCTTAATTTTCATTTAATTAAATGTGAAAACAGCACGTGGTATATGTACCTGTGAGAATGTTTTTAAATATTAAAAAATTAACAAGCTTTTAGAAATCTAAACAAGCTGCCACAAGACAATGTCCCAAGCTACACAGGCTGAGCTAAATTCAGAATTTAGAAAATGGTTACTGCTGAATACACAGCAGATGTGTACCTTTTTGTGTGCTGCATCCTGCTCAAAGCTTCTCACTGTTTCACAGCTACATTGCTGCACAAAGCTTAAGTGAGTGAATTCGATTCATGCCTTAACCTACAGCATCAGGCAAACCGAATTATTGGCACTTAAATTAACCTAGATGGAAGAAGGATCAAATAATACAGTTTAATCTATGGAATATTTACATGGAAGTGACAGCCCCTCTGTTCAGTGGTCCCAACTTCATTGTATAGGATTTCAGTCTATACAACTGAACATGACTGTGTGCAGATATAACAACAGCAACAACAACAACAATTTATTATTTATACCCCACCCATCTGGCTGGGTTCCCCCAGCCATTCTGAGTGGCTCCAAACCGAATATTAAAAACACAATACAGTGGTACCTTGGGTTAAGTACTTAATTCGTTCCGGAAGTCTGTACTTAACCTGAAACTGTTCTTAACCTGAAGCACCACTTTAGCTAATGGGGCCTCCTGCTGCTGCCACGCCGCTGGAGCACAAATTCTGTTCTCATCCTGAAGCAAAGTTCTTAACCTGAAGCACTATTTCTGGGTTAGCAGAGTCTGCAACCTGAAGCATATGTAACCTGAAGCGTATGTAACCCGAGGTACCACTGTAAAATATTAAACATTAAAAACATCCCTTAACAGTACCACTTAATCTCTTTCTCTGCCCTGATGGCTACTATAGGTGAGTCAGAAAAAAGATAACCTGAATGCATGATTTTGTCTTCTACTCATCATTAATTTGTAAATATAAATTTGCTGAGATTCAAGTTTGTTGGTTGGTACTGAAGGTCAAAATATTTCTGAAATGCCAACATTCTTTTTAAAGATGAAGTGGAAACTATGAGAGAGAGAAATTAACAATGTTATATTGTTTCTACACAAATTATTAGAGCATCTGATGAGAGTGCTGATTGGTGCTGTCACACTCAGGGTCATCCTTATGGGCTTCCTATAGGCACCTGGTTTGCCAATATGAAAACACGATGCTAAGCTAGATAGGCTTTTGACCTGATCTAGCAGAGCTGTTCTTATGTTCTTAGGCATATGTTCTTAGGAGTATTGGTTGCATTTCCTGTAGACTGATTTCCCTAGTGCTTCAGCAAGCCACATGTTCACATATTAGCACACCAGATGGGTGCTGTTATCAAAAAACAGTGGTGCTACTAGTCCAAACAAATACCCCAGTAACAGTAGTACCTAACCAGCCATTCAGTTTCTAGCCATTTCTACAAGAAAGCACTTATTTGATGTACTTACTGTGTTGCTACCATTCAGGTTACTGGAGGAACTGCCACCTAGAGGTGCCTTGATTTAATCAAACATAAAGGCAGCCTCAAATGTTTGCTTAGGGGCTTTGCCACTAGATGGCATCATCCATTAACTGCAAAGATTAAATACCTTCTGTCATGACCTTAAACTTGACAGAAAGTAAAATGTAGTAGACTATATATTTTTAAAGTTATGCGCTTCTTCACTGTATCCTGATTCAAGGTTTTCTACTGAAGATATGAGATAGCAATAACAAAACAAGCACATACATGATGTAATCTCTGCTGTAAAGCTGGAATTATATACACATGCACACCACACAGCAGCAGCTCAAAGGACTAGACCATTATTCTTACGGATTCTCACATTATACACACACACACACATACAGAGAGAGAAAGGAAAGCTCACAACCAATGACTGAGTAAAATCTTGTTTCAGTGAAATCAGCATCTGTTCTATGAAGGGCAACATTACAGAACAGGCATGTGTTTAGGGTCCTTTTTGGTGCTACCACATCAATTATGCCAGCTGCATAAACAAATCAATAATCAATTGGCTGGTTCAGTGGATGATACTTTCCCCCCATAAGGTGCACAAATCCAGATTTGTTACTTTGCCCTAAACTGCCCTTAGGTGGCATGGAAACACCTTTTCCTGCCATGCAGAATCAAGCATGCTCTGCTGCCTAGTCATGTTCCTTGGCTTTTTCTCCATAGCAACAACATTTGCATTGCCTCTTCTCCACCAGATTATTTTGTAGCTCTCTTAATCACTTACTCTATCTCCACAATAAGCTTGCCTTGAACGAAGATTGTTGGAGAGTTCCAATAGTTTTTATATCCATTCTTTGTTCATTCTAAGAAAGAAAGAAAGAAAGAAAGAAAGAAAGAAAGAAAGGGATTTGCTATCCTTGAAGCTAACTGAAAGGGCAAACTAGATCTTAAGTTAAGTGTGTGATTGGACCTTGTGCACTTGGTTTTTATTTCCTAAATAGCATCCAGGGAGGATGATTCAGCTTGAGACCATGGCTTGTGCAGGGGCAATTTAACTTACTTCTTTCTACTGCAGTTTCATTCGAGATTCTTTACCACCTGCAGCTAGCTGTTTGCCCACTGGGGTGGAGGTTTTTAAGCAGTGTTTGGATGTCATGGATGCTTTAGTTGAGATTCCTGCATTGCGGGGGGTTAGACTAGATGACCCTCAGGGTCCCTTTCAGCTCTACGATTCTGTGATTCTTTGAAAATATTCATTACTAGCAAATATACCTTATTAGACTAATTCATATGATATACTGCCTGACAGGGTTCATTGGACAAAAATGTTGCAGGAGAAGGAGATTTTCCTGTAATACAGTCACTCACTATGCGTAGACTGGTAGAACTAAACCTAATTGTTCATTATGTGAAAATTTCTTACTGCTGGCTGTTGAATGAATGGCAGAAATGCTTAATCCATTTTGCAAAATTAAAAGCAGAGCTTTGGAGGTGTTTTCACCCATAGGCATAGACAAAGGAACTCATCCTTAGGAAACAAATCTGTTAACAGATGAGCAAGCAAAGCCCTCTCAAACTACCCTAATAGATTTTATACAGTAAGAGGTACGTATCTCAATTCTCTGAGTGCCAGTTCTTATGTAACCAAAATGGCATCATCCACACACTACAGGCAGACTTGGAGAAAACCCAACATGCAAAGAAACCTTTCATGAGGAAATCCAAAGGAGGAATATCTCCCCACTACCCCGCAAAAAAGTAGTGCAATGAAGACTGAGCATGCTGACAGTTGTTGGTGGGAATGGAAAACTGCGGGCACAGAGGTAATAGAATGGAGTCTCTGAAAATACTCTTATTTTATCACAGGTCCCACTTACAGAATTTATATGGGGGGCCCCTGCAGACTGGGAGCTCTATGATAGGACTGCTTTGTTTGTTTATAACATGTATATGCCACTTTCCCTCCATTTTGAGTATTCATTCTGATATGTTTGAAGGGAGATTAGATGCTGTTGGCTATTTAATGAGCATTCAGTCTGATTTGCTCATGGGGAGGCAAGATGGCATGCTATCACTCTTTCTACTGCAGTTCCCCATGCTTCCCTCATTGTAAAAACTCTGATGTCTTGGGGAAGTGAGTTTGTTGCTCTAAATCACTTTTCATTGTGCAACCTGAATTAGCCAGTGTGTGACTGAAGCCCACCTAAAAATAGCAACAGTCTGGAAATGGCACATTTCTTGTTTGTTTTTTGGCAGGTGCATTCTATAAAAAGTCATTGATACAGTGCTTTAGTGGTGGATTTATACACTTCAATCCACTTTATTAGTTGTTCTGCGAGGCTTTCTTCATTGCTGTATGAAGGGGTAGTCTTGCACTAGACAGCAACAAAAGTGGGACCCAACCCCCAACCCCCCACTCTGGTATATTTGTGGTATTAAAAAGTTACAGGATTAAAGAATGAAGTTATAGGACATGCACTGATTGGAAACAAGGCAGTATGTCCACCCCAGACTTTTTGCAGGCACAAACAGTATAAAAACTGGATCACGTATAACGATCTTAATATCCCCACAGGCACAACTCAGCATGAATGCACAATATAAAAGGCACCTGGAGGAGTCATTTCACTGTTGCACAACTCTTTCTGAACGCTATCCAGCTTCTACACTCTATTCATGTTGCATAGTTTTGACCAGCTCAGCTCTCCTGAGCTATTTGATTGGTTACTGTAGCCTGATAGGTTAGTGGGAGGACTGGAACACCAATTTAAGTTAATGAAAAACTACTACTCCAAGGGCAGGCAGTACAAAAGCACAATTAAGTTTATCGGGTGCAAGCCTTTGTTGAAACTAATCTTCAGGTGAACCTACAGAAATGAAAATTGACATTCATAGTCACATTCTGCCTAAGGAGTGGCCTGATCTAAAACAGGTAATAGCTAGACTGGATATTTGGTACAAAAGCTCTAGGTACAAGTATTGCTTCTGATTGCTATGAATGTTTTCAGCTGAGCTTTATCTCTCATACTTCTGGGCTTTGAGAACTCCCTTCTTGGTATATTTTTTTAGGCTGAACTCTTAAAGAAGAAGATGACTGATCTTAAGTTCCAAATGCTTCTGGCCCCCTAGCGTTTGCCAGAGGGCATTTTGACTATTCCATTAATTTGAATCCATTAAACAAATATGTTCTGATAGTTGCTTGGTAAAGCAGGCAGGGTTCTCTGTGTGTTGTTGTTTAAAAAAAATACTGGCAGGAAAATGTCCCTTTTCTTTTTCACCTTTTAATAAAATTATAAATTTTTCAGCTGCATTGCTGTGAATCAAAACACAGTGGGTTTGGCTAGTGTTCAGTGAGGTTGTCTTCTCCCCCCGCCCTTGTTTCAATCCACATTTGCAGTGTTGCACTTTTGGAGAGGGGATGGGGATGTCTTCACACGCATGGCCTTTTTGGTTTCCCCAACCCTGGAAAAACAACAACCCAGAATTCTAATTAACTAAGTTGCCATCTGCACCTATCACAATATCACATCTGCTGTATCACAAACACACACCCTAAAGTATGAACTGAATGCAGCTTATGTTTTCTAGTCAGATTGAAGCTGGTTTGAGGGGGGGGGGATGCATCAAAGAAGAGTTTCTCAATAAACTACACAATTGGTACTTTGGCCAAAGTTATGTGTATGCAGCTTGAAAAACTAGCAGTGGGAGTGCTCTGGATGCAGAGTAAGCTGTAATGTGAACATAACCTTTATCAGCATCTTTCTTCATCCACTGAAGGCATCATTGAGTTATTGGTATATGGTGCAATCCTAAGCATTTTTATTCAGAAGTACTATCATTCAGTGGGACTTACTCCCTAGCAAATATATCTAGCATTGCAGCCAATGTATTTAAATGCATAGAGCTATTTAATTTATCAGAATAAATCAAATATCTTTATATTGGGTAATATCTAGTATTAGTCCTACTTGGAGTAAACCCATTGATATCAGTGAAGTTAAATGTTGTTGTTGTTTAGTGGTTTAGTCGTGTCCTACTCTTCGTGACCCCGTGGACCAGAGCACGCCAGGCACTCCTGTCTTCCACTGCCTCCTGCAGTTTGGTCAAACTCATGCTGGTAACTTTGAGAACACTGTCCAGCCATCTCGTCCTCTGTCGTCCCCTTCTCCTTGTGCCCTCCATCTTTCCCAACATCAGGGTCTTTTCCAGGGAGTCTTCTCTTCTCATGAGATGGCCAAAGTATTGGAGCCTCAGCTTCACAATCTGTCCTTCCAGTGAGCACTCAGGGCTGATTTCCTTAAGAATGGAGAGGTTTGATCTTCTTGCAGTCCATGGGACTCTCAAGAGTCTCCTCCAGCACCATAATTCAAAAGCATCAATTCTTCGGCGGTCAGAAGTTAAATAGCTAAGTCCATTAATGTCAATTGGTCTAATCACAGTATGACTTAGACTGGATATCACTCAGCATTAGAAAAAACAAAAGTTTGAGAATTTGAGTGCGTGGTTGCTGAACAACTCCAGGCACGCCTGGAGGATGCGGACCATTTGGATCCCTTCCAATCGGGATTCAGGCCTCATCATGGGACTGAAACTGCCTTGGTTGCGCTGGTTGATGATCTCCGGCGAGCTAGGGACAAAGGTGAGAGTTGTTTCCTAGTTCTGCTGGATCTCTCAGCGGCCTTTGATACAATCGACCATAACATCCTTCTGGACCGTCTAGAGGGGCTGGGAGCTGGGGGCACTGTTATACAGTGGTTTCGCTCCTTCCTCCTGGGCCGTGTTCAGAAAATGGTGGGGGGGGATGAGTGTTCAGACCCCTGGGCCCTCACTTGTGGGGTGCCTCAAGGTTCCGTCCTCTCCCCCATGCTTTTTAACATCTATATGAAGCCGCTGGGAGAGATCATCGGGGGTTTGGACTGGGTGTCCATCAATATGCAGATGATACCCAGCTCTACCTCTCTTTCAAATCAGAACCAGTGAAGGCGGTGAAGGTCCTGTGTGAGTGCCTGGAGGCGGTTGGAGGATGGATGGCGGCTAATGGATTGAGGTTGAATCCTGACAAGACAGAAGTACTGTTTTGGGGGGACAGGGGGCGGGCTGGTGTGGAGGACTCCCTGGTCCTGAATAGGGTAACTGTGCCCCTGAAGGACCAGGTGCACAGCCTGGGAGTCATTTTGGACTCACAGCTGTCCATGGAGGCGCAGGTCAATTCTGTATCCAGGGCAGCTGTCTACCAACTCCACCTGGTACGCAGGCTGAGACCCTACCTGCCTGCGGACTGTCTCGCCAGAGTGGTGCATGCTCTAGTTATCTCCCGCTTGGACTACTGCAATGCGCTCTACGTGGGGCTACCTTTGAAGGTGACTCGGAAACTACAACTAATCCAGAATGCGGCAGCTAGACTGGTGACTGGGGGCGGCCGCCGAGACCACATAACACCGGTCTTGAAAGACCTACATTGGCTCCCAGTACGTTTCCGAGCACAATTCAAAGTGCTGGTGTTGACCTTTAAAGCCCTAAACGGCCTCGGCCCAGTATACCTGAAGGAGCGTCTCCACCCCCATCGTTCTGCCCGGACGCTGAGGTCCAGCGCCGAGGGCCTTCTGGCGGTTCCCTCATTGCGAGAAGCAAAGCTACAGGGAACCAGGCAGAGGGCCTTCTCGGTCGTGGCGCCTGCCCTGTGGAACGCCCTCCCCTCAGATGTCAAAGCGATAAATAACTACCTGACATTCAGAAGACATCTTAAGGCAGCCCTGTTCAGGGAAGTTTTTAATCTGTGATATTTTAGTGTATTTTTGGTTTTTATGGAAGCCGCCCAGAGTGGCTGGGGAGACCCAGCCAGATGGGCGGGGTACAAATAATAAATTATTATTATTATTATTATTATTATTATTATTATTTGCACTGGGTTACTAAACAAGCCAGTAGCATACACAATCCTGCAGGAAATGACACTTACCTGGGAGGGAGTAAACCTCACTGAACTCAACAAGACATACTTCTGAATGTCTTAGATGTATATAGATGTGGTCCCCTATAAAATGCCCAGCCCACTAAGTTGGCTCAGAAGGATAATATGGTCAATGGCATTAAAAGCAGCTGAGCAATCAAGGAAGAATAATAGAGATGTACTCCCCCTGTTCCTCTTCCAATCTATCAGTCAAACTATTTATTTCAAACTATCATTTGACTGCTTCTGGGGTCCATATCTGGTCTTTAGTTATTTTCAGCAAAACTCAGGCGTTCACATTAAAACAATACTTTGACTGGGCACACTATGAACTAAGAGTTAGGTAACTCTTTTTACTAACATACCAACCTTATCTTAAACTGGTGGTAATCAGTGCATAGCACATCACTTACAAAAAGAACTTGATTCTGCAGAGGGGTGTTGCGGGGATACTCCATGCAAAATACAGTTTGACATCAATGGAAAACAAAAATTGCAGGTTTTGTGCCAGGCGCTGTGGGTTAAAGCCTCAGTGCCTAGGGCTTGCCAATCGAAAGGTCGGCGGTTCGAATCCCTGCGGCGGGGTGCGCTCCTGCTGCTCGGTCCCAGCGCCTGCCAACCTAGCAGTTCGAAAGCACCTCCGGGTGCAAGTAGATAAATAGGGACCGCTTACCAGCGGGAAGGTAAACGGCGTTTCCGTGTGCGGCTCTGGCTCTGGCTCTGGCTCTGGCCAGAGCAGCGATGTCACGCTGGCCACGTGACCCGGAAGTGTCTCCGGACAGCGCTGGCCCCTGGCCTCTTAAGTGAGATGGGCGCACAACCCCAGAGTCTGGCAAGACTGGCCCGTATGGGCAGGGGTACCTTTACCTTTACCTTTACCTTTATTCATGCAGATGCATTAAAGTTGCCTCTATGTGAACTAGTTATTAGCTATTTCAGAGTACCTTTTCAGTCTCTCATAATGAGATATTTCAAACCCAAGAATCTTTGAAATAAAAGAAAGCTGCCTTTCTTTCATCTGCAATCCCCAACCCCTGGATATTAGAAGAGTTTTAAACCTCTCTGGGAGAATCAATGGACATTTCACTTGTGTATTTGAAGCTTTTCTCTGCTCTTTAAATATTAATAAAAGAAGGTGACCTTCACCCCTGCTTCTGAAGCATAGAGGCTGAAAGGGAGAATCAATATATGCCTACACTAATGATTAACTAATTACAGCTCAGCAGATTTTTTTTAAAAAATTTTTTTTATCACAAACCCAAGATTTTACTCCTGGTTTCATAATAAAGGCTTAGCATTAAATGCACACATACTTGGGAATAAGCCCCACTGAATTCAGTGGAACACAATTCTGAGTATCCTGCATTGTGCTGTAAAAGTCCATTTTGGTGGAATGGGAAGTAGATATTTTCTTAAATCATAACAAAATTCATCCTGGTGGTAGCCCAGTCCCATCCCATCTCCACTGCAGATGTGGAACCACTATGGACATCATAGGACAAGCAGCTGGACAGTATTGTCCTGGACCATTCAACTACAGGACAGCTAACATTCTGTGTGCTTTAAAAATGGAACTGCCCCAATAAGAAAGAAATCCAGGGTGGTATAGCGGTTAGAATGTTGGGCTACTAGTATTGAGAGACCAGGGTTCAAATCTCCACCCAGCCATGAAGCACTCTGTATGACCTTGGGCTAGTCACTGTCCAACCTACTTCACAGGATTGTTGTGAAGATAAAATGAGGATGGGGAGAACTATGTATGCCACTTTGAGGTCCTGGGAGGAAAAGTGCAGATTTCCTGTCTTTTATGCCATCATGGGCTGCTTTTATCCAGAAATGAAAAGGCCCTCTGTCCTCTTGTGTCACCTTCTATACCAATAAAACAGGGTCAGTGGTTGTTGGTGCTTTTGACCCCAGCATTGGAGCAAAGCATTGCAGCTCTTGTGCTGGTCATTACTGCACTCATTGTGCTAAAACCTTAACAAATTAATTGCAGTAGGTTACATTAGAACACAGTCCTAACCATGTGTCATCAAAAGTAAGTACTACTGAATCCAATAGAAGTGGACTTTAGTCCCAAGTAAATGGGGTTAGGATTGCAGCCCAAGTCACAATTGCAATGGGACCCAAGTGCAATTAAATTGCTGTGGGTAGAACCCATAGATTATTGCTTTCAGCATGTTTTATTGTTAATTATTTATTCTGCTGGAAGCTACCTTAAGCATTGGAAGACTAGTCCTAAGAGATCCAGTCCATCAGGTCTAGTCTAATGTTCAGCTAGTTCAGCACTCTATTTCTAATAGGGGCTGGCTGCCTCCTGGACTACACAAACAGAGCCTGAACACAACAGTTTTAAATGTGCAATCACTCTATTATTGACTTAACATTTCATAAGTAGCTATATATTTGAAACTGGGCTCCATAGCTAAGAGAAATTTTTGGAAACTCCCAAAATAGCCCTACATCCCTATGGTCACAATTTGGCTCTAGTCAGAATAGTTCTTCACATGATAGCCTTAACTCCTGTTTCCATGGCTATGGATTTAACCATATGTATACTTCTCCTCCTAGAGATATGGCTATGGTGGATGGATTCAGCTGGAGGAACACTGTGAGGTAAGCTGTGTTTCTGACCTATGTGACCCATGAATAAAAAGTTATCTAGGAATATAGATTAAAATTATGGGAAAATCTATATGAATAACCCTACTGAATTAGTTCAAAGATTCCTCAAATTCAGCTTCAGATTTTTCACAGTGGCCAGCCATTTGCTTCCGGGAAGCCCACAAGCAACACATGAAAGCAACAGCCCTTTACTGCTGATGCCCTTTCCAGTTGAGGTATTGAAAAATGATACTGATTCAGAACTTAACTAATAGACTGATCCTCCATTATACTGACTACCCACCCTTTAAATCTAAACAAATATCCATCACCACATATTGTGACAATGAATCCTATGAATTAATTAGGTCCTGTATGGAGGTGTACCTTCTTTTGGCTGTCCTTTTTTAAATATAAATTTGAAAGCTCACTCTCACACACATAAGAACATAAGAAGAGCCTGCTGAATCAGGCAATGCCCCATCTAGCCCTGCACCTCACAGTGGCCACCCAGATGCCTGTGGGAAACGTTCAAGTAGGACCTGAACACAAAAGCACTTTTCAGTAAGTAGCCATTAATAGCCTAATCCTCCATGAATTTGTCTAATCCTCTTTTAAGGTCATCCAAATTGGTGGCCATCACTGCCTCCCGTGGAAGCAAGTTCCATAGTTTAACTATGTAGAGGTTATTTTATCTGTCCTGAATCTTCCAACTCTATAATATTCTTTTTGAGGTAAGGCAGTCAGAACGGGGCACAGTATTCCAAATGTGATTACAACATTGATTTGTATAATGGGATAACGATATCGGTGGTTTCCAAGCATGGAATTTGCCTTTTTCACAGCCTTTTTCACACTGGGTCAACATCTTTGTCAAGCCATCTACTATGACATCAGTGCCTCGGTCATGGTCAGTGACCACCAGTTCACGAACACATGTTATCTTTCAAACTGTTTATATTGAGAAATATGTACAAATACCGTACACATTTACAAAACCAGGTGGTGTTATGGACACGAGCCATGTGGCACTTAGCAAACTGAATGGTGAAAATTGCAAGAATATGTTTGTCTACTTAATGTGCCTGAAAGACAGAAAATATACGTATATCTGGAGGGAAGGCACTTTGACCAACTAACTCTCTCATTCATAACATGTTACTGTGCCTTATTTTAATGGAAGTCATGACATGAGCATGAGCAATGACACCTTTCTGTACATGCAAACCCTTTCCTATACCTGATTTGTTCCATTCACAAAATATTTAATGGAGGTCCAGGTCCTGAACTCAGTCCAACCCATTTTAAATGAAATGAATCTGGCCTCAAGCAAGCTCATTAGCTTATTTCTGCTTCCCAGGAGTAAGTAATTACTTCAAGGCCATTCCTACACTGCCTGTAAACTGAAGCCTGCAGAGAGAAAATTCTGATTAAATAATATGTACAGAGAGGGGAAATCCCACAGCTCTTAGCTAAAAAGCAAAGGACTAAGGAGCAGTTAAAAACTCACATGGTTTTTAAATAACCCATGGTTATTTGGAGTTATTATATAGAGAAAAAGTGAAATTATGCCCTTTTCAGTTTGCCCCAAAAGTAACTGTGGAAAAAATAAGAACCATTGTATAGATCTGAACAAATACAATATCCCAAACTCTGAAAACCTCTTAAGAATTTTGCTTTCTTCACTTTTGCCCTCTGAATCTTTGTCTGAATCATTTTCTTCACGTCTCCATAACAACCACTGCCTAAAGCTCATTCCCTCTGAAAAGCAACTTTTAACAAACTCAAGGATCACATCTCAAATTTGCCATCACCTCAGTAGAATGAAAAATTATTGTACATGACCTAAAAGCTGGCCTAGATTTATGCCTCTCTGGAAATCAGATACAGTTGTCTCATAATAATTTTGTAAGGTCAAACACCTGAAACAGCAACTTTAATTTTTTTTTTAATCATTTATACCTAATATGCAGTGACAGCAACTTAGTGATCTCCATAACAATCAAGTGTTAAAAGAATGTACTGGATGAAGAACGTACTGCTAATTAAAAATACATTGTCTCTTGATCATAATATTCAGCATTCATGAGGTAGATACTGGAGAGTGAAGGTACAGTGTTAGAAGATGGCTGCTCCACCACAATTTTACATGGAGGCTACACTTGCCCCACCCACCCCATAGTCAGAGAAAGGCTCTGGGGCTCACTCCTTGCATGAAGGTAGTGGTGCAAGGAATCACACCACTGCAGTAGCCAATGAGGTGAGGGTAGTGGCTGCCTTTATAGGGGAAGCACCACCCTCAGATGGCTTTGACAGCAACTCATCCTCCAACCCTGTAAGATAAAGGCATGTGGAGTTGTTGTTGTCTGTCCCGCCCCCCCCATCCCTGTGCAATTTCTATGCCTGCTAGTCTTTATGGTGGTGGACACTTTGCTGCAGATATGTTTACAGTCATTATTTTACCCCAAACGCATGTCTCATCATGAGTCTTCACTTCAGGGATAAGAGGGCAAAGAGCTCTCACAACTGGTTTTGTGCACCCTAAACAAGCATACTGCTTTGGTACAGTGGAGGATGCTGTCCGCTCACCAGTGCTGAAGTGATCAGCCACCGGTCTGCTTGACTTCTGTACATGGAAGAGAAGGCACCAACTTGCCTTATTTCTCAGGCAGCTGGCTCCTGTCACTTCAGAAGGTGAGGCAGCTTAGAGCAGGGCTTCCAAGACTCTCAATCCTTGGGGAGGTTTATATTTTAGGTTTTCAATTTGATATATTACAGAGTTACTTTTTTTGGTTAAAGGTAATTTGAGCTACTAGCTTTATTTATTTTTTTTGGCTTGGTAAAGCCACCATAGGGTGCCTTGACCACATCATTTTTCATTCAGTAATTATTTCATTGGAATGCACTGTTATGTGGTGAGAGCTCAGGCTTACCACATCAAGGGAAGCTTGTTTTCCCTTAGGTAGCAAATAACATCTCCCATCACACCACATTAAAATGAAAAAAGAAAAACACACTTTGCTTCAGCTTTACTATATCATATATATTATTTCCTCAAAATATTTTATGCAAAAAAAACAGGTATATATTGGGGTTCAGTTTCATCATCATCATCATCATCATCTGACCAAAATGGTATTTTCTTGTTTTTTGCTAGAATTTATGGAAGTCAATATCAATAAATGTTGGGAAACAGTGTAATATAACCCACTGTTTATGTTATAAAACAAAGATTTAGCATCAAGAAAGGAAGCCTTAGATTAACTTTATGAAGAGCTCAGTGTGGCAGTCGTAGCTTGCAATGGAAAACTAATTTTCTCTGGATCCATGTGTGTCGAATAATTAACTGCAAAGCCTCTGAGAATCAGCTCCAAATTAATTTCAACTACAGATCCAGCAAATAAATGCTTGTATTAAATATATCTGGGTCATGTGCGTTCATGCTGATGATAGAATGACTATGTGATTTAAGCCCACACCTTTTAATGAGGAAAGAGCTACCTCCGTCCATCTAATTGAACTAAGCAGATTTGTTTTCCTTCTGCATTGGGCTTGCTATAGTCTGCACATCACTAATGCAGATGGAGTGGGGGAGCCACTGTTTTTAATTAGGACATTGCTCACTGGAGATTCCATCTCATAGTATAACCCTTCAGGCCATTGGAAAGGCTATTATTTCTCTTGCTACAGTCGGCATTTATTTATGAGGGTTTAAAGGAGAACCCCTAGAGAAATTATAGTCTTTTTAGTATTGCTTCAGTACTGCAATGATTCCATATAACAATCTGCCAGCCAAAGAACCACACAACTTACTGTGCATACCAAAAAAATATTCCCACTGATCATAACAAAATGAATCCCCATCATCTATTTTTATAGAACAAGATGCTTGATTCCACCAGGTCATTTCCATCTTCTCTAAACCGTTTGGTGCCTGTTATGTAAAAGTCAACAGAGGACTCATATATCCATACTCTGTAGGAATATATGCTTAAGTTCTTCCCTCCTGGCACTTTGGAAAATAAATTCTTGAACTATATTTGCCAGAGGAATCAGATGGCGGCACTGTAATTATAGCTTGTGATATTTGGAGCAATTTTCTTGAATTGTGACACAGCTGCCAAGTCATTCCAGGAGGCTGCCAAAATACAGTCACAATGAAATTTGGGGGGTGGGGGTAGAATTGAGGTTTTAAAATATTTATCAGTTGTTATGAATGATGTATGAGGCTAGTAACATATTCAAGGTTTAAAATGTCCTTGGTCTCATGGCTTTATTAAGAACTTGCAAGAAACCCACTGGATCAAAACACAAAGTTTTGAAAGTTTTAGGCAGGCAGAATTGCTGTACTGTATTGCTTTCAACACCCACTAAAACTTCTTTGTTTAAGGAAGCCTAACCGGACATGAATTTGTAATGTGTAATACATAATGTGTAATTATAATATAGATATTTGGTTTGAAACTGCTGCTTTTATTTACATTTTGATAAAAAGATTGTGTCAACTTGCTTATAACATTTGATTTTATCTTTATTTTTAATGGAGTATTTTATATTTTTTATGTAAACCTCTTAGATGTTTTTGTTGATTAAGAGCTATGAAGTTTTTAAAAATAAATATATTTAGTCCAAGAATAGCCGAAGTAGTATCGTCCATATGTTATGAACTACAATTTATAGACACATGGCTTTGCTATATCTTTTCTTAAAGCTTTTTTACATTATAAACCGTTTTAAAATGTGTTTTAATAGTGTGTTTTTTTTAAAATAAATAAAGAGTCTAGGCTCCTTTGGGAAGGACAGCAGGATATAAAATTAATAAATAAAAAACTTCTATCAGCCTCAACTTCAAGTGATGGGAGTTGTAGTCCAGCAACATTTGTAGGGTGTCAAATTGGCTACCCTGGATTTAGCTCACCCTCATGATCCATCACAATCATGGAAATTAAATACAGCATGGATTCCTGCCCTATGGCCCCATTACCTATGTGTCACAGTAAACTGCTGTTATGTTAAAAAGATCAGGTCAGCAAAAGCTGTTGGGTACTAGATTAATAAATAACAGACAGGAAATACATGAAAATATTCCTTTAAAAGGAAATACAATAACATTTACCTTAATAACTGTTCCCCATTTTTTACAGAGGGAAGCCAAAATGATGAAAGATGGGAAACTTTTCAGGGTTATCCAAGAGAACTGTTGGGATCCAGAGGTTCGGATTCAACAGATGAACCAATCAGGTACTATTAGTATGGATGTGTACTATGCAGACGTCCAGTATGGTAACAGTAGCTTTTAAAAGATGCTTTTGCAAAGCATCAACAATTGATTTTCAGAATATATATTGCATTTTTGTTGAGTAAGAAAAGCTAAAGCAGACTGCAAAATATATTACTACAGAAATGCACCGATAAATTTCCATCTACATTCAAACCTGGAAGCCAAAGTAACAACAGTTCAAGTGTTCCTCTTGAAGAGCCATTCACTTGTAGTGGGTTATTTTTCAAAAATATTCATTAATTGCCTCCCTCCAGGAAAACAGGTTCAAGTTTATTTCTAAAGTAGCTGATTACTAAGTAGTGAAGAAAACAATCCCAAAATTGTTTCCCTCCCTAGTAGTCCTAGAGAAGTCTCGTTGCTCATAAACAAACTACTCTGGAATAGTTTGCTTATTTTTTTAAAAAATATTTAATGGCATTTATAAAATAACTTTTACTAATTTTGTTCTATAGGAGTCACTGTCCAGGCCCTTTCTACAGTTCCTGTCATGTTTAGTTACTGGGTAAGTCAAGTCAAGGAAAAGAACTACAGCATTTTTGTATTGCAAAAATCAAGCAACCGTGAACTCCACATGCAAAAAGGAAGGCAGAAATCCTTCTGATTAATCAGATACTTTGCAATGGCAGAAGGCTCAGGAGACTAAAGAATGTCAACAGATGTCATTGTACAGATGAGGTCTGATGGATTATAAATAATTGTGTATAAAGCTGGGTATATTTGTCTTATTTCTCAGATATATTGATAATGGATGGAAGTTAATTATTAATAACATATCTGAATATTGCTCATTACAACAAAATTAGTTGCTTTACTCTAATACTAAAGCTTAACTTTCATTTTAAAATTGGCTTCTCCCAACCTACATGATTGTGAATAAATTCTTAGAGCCAGATGGGCAATGTGTCCAGTGAGGGCTGAAGCTTCTAGGTGATAGAATGGAATTTAGCATTTGCCATTCAGGTTCCATTTTTGTTCTACTTGTGCAAAAGTGCTTTCAGAGGCATTAAAGAGCAACACTAACAACGCAGGCATCTGCTCCAGTTATGGTGGTGGCTAAAGAGCTTTTGTATTTGGCGCTACATCTAGTGGAAAATCATATCCAGAGTTTCAGCCTATGACCTCCTGCACTGAAAAGGGGTGGGGACCATCAAATATATATCTTGCTGCCCCAGCAGTACTTTAACTAATTAGCAGTGTCTGTGTGTATAAGGAGTTGAATTCCTGTATGTAGGGAAGCATCTCATTTTCTGGATGATTGCTGTGTGTTACACAACAGTAGCAGTTGCAAAGAATTTTGTAGTATCTGTGTGTTTTCCAGGTTGTACTTTGTGTGTATGGTGCATTAGGCTGTTTTCATGGATTGGTGCCTCAACAAAGGAAAAGTAGACCATCTCTAGTGTTTGTGCTCCTTTTTTCTTCTTAATTGTCCTGCTAAGAGACCATAGGTTCCTAGCTAAGCTATCCTATTTAGTTGTTCTGTGAAGCAAAGGGACTTAATTCTAGAGTTCTGCATATGCACTGTTTGAGACTTGACCTAAAGGTTATTTACACAACCAACTTTTGTTTCTCTCCCGATTTGAAAACCACATGTTAATTCCTTCTTCCTTTCATGATTCTTACCAGGCCAAACCACAGGATACTCTAGACCTGTGCCAATTTTTAAATAATGACTTAGCCACTACTGTGAAGAAGTTCCCAAAGAGGTTTATTGGCCTTGGCACCCTCCCCATGCAAGCTCCAGACTTGGCTGTGAAGGAATTGCATCATTGTGTGAAAGAGCTTGGATTTCCTGGTGTGCAGATAGGATCTCATATCAACAACTGGAACCTGAATGCCCCAGAACTCTTTCCAGTCTATGCTGTGAGTAGACATTCCCTTGTTAATAATAATAATAATAATAATAATAATAATAAATTTATTATTATTATTATTATTATTATTATTATTACTACTACTATTATTATTTATACCCCATCCATCCGGCTGGGTTTCCCCAGCCACCCTGGGCAGCTACCAACAGATTAAAAACAGAATAAAACATCAAACATTTAAAACTTCCCTAAAGGAGATGTGGAAGTCTAGATGAGCTGTAAACAACAGATATCATCTTATCTTTCACCGAGAAAGAAGGGAAGCATGTAGGAATGGGATCTTAAATGAAGATAGTAGCAGTGTCTCACGTATGTTGAAGCTTAGAGTGACTGGAGTTCTAAAAATGATAACCAGCACAGTGCTGTGAATTGAACCTGGAAGACAACAGGGACCCAGTGCAGATGCTGGTGGACCTGTGTATGTAGATGCTATGAACTTGGTAGTTCCTGTACATGTAAATGCTGTGTACCCTGACATACCAACTTAATCAGGAGACAGGTATGGAAGTCCATGCCATGATTCTGAATCATGAACAAGGATTACTCCCATATAAAATTCTTAATGCTACTAATAATAACAATGAATCATTCATTTTGCACTTAAAATAACTGAAGTGCTTCACACAGAATTTTAAAAAGGGCCTGTACCTACCTAAAGGGTCACAATATAAATGAAGACAAGATGGAAATTAATAAGAAAAGGAGAAGGGGGATAGTACATGTATGTACATCTAAATGCTGCAAGTGGGTTCAGGCACTGGCTGATGGAGATTCCAGCCCATTGGAGAAGCCCATTAACTGACTTATAGATCCTCCTAAGACTAGCAATTATTTGTTATATTTTTATCACAACCTTCCTCCAAGGAGCTCAGGAAACAGTATATCTCTTTCTACCCCACCCCAGCACCATTTCATATCTTCGCATTAACCCTGTGAGGTAGGTTGGTCTGAAACATGACTATGCTTTCTGTCCTCAGTCCCCAGAAGCATGAGTGAGGAATTTCATGTGAGCAGCTGAGACTGAATTCTTTAGTTGAGATTCCTGCATTGCAGAGGGTTTGACTTGATGACCATAGGATCCCTTCCATTTCTACAATTATAAGATTCTATGATTATTGCTCTTAGATGTTTTACTCTTGTGTTATAAAAATACCAGACTCTTACATTTAAACACTGGCAACTGTATTACTTGAAATGTCATATTTTTGGTCGACTTTTTAATAAACTCTTCCCTACTGCCTCTAATTTTAAGGCTGCTGAACAATTAAACTGCTGCCTCTTTGTGCATCCCTGGGACATGCAGACAGATGGAAGGATGTCTAAATACTGGCTTCCTTGGCTTGTAGGTCAGTAGCACTTACAATTCTTAAAAGACATTCATTCATTTTGTTCGTAAGTAACAGCAATGAGCCAATTTAGCATAGTAGTCAGGGTGTCAGACCCAAGTTCAAATTCTCACTCAGCCTGAAACTCCCTGCGTGACATTTGGCTATTCATCATCTCCCAGCCCAACCTATCTCACAGGGGTTTTTTATAGGGATAAAATGTAGATGCGGAAAAGTGGGCTATAAATGAAATAATGCAGGAGACTCAACTGAAAATGTACAGGGAAGATTTGCACAACTTTTATTACAGTTCCTTAAATTCATTCACATCCATGAAGTTTGCATCAAGGGGCTTTTAATCAGGATGCTGTTGATTGTTCTAAGTTCCCTAATACAGCAGTCCTCTTAAAATGGCTTTAACTATCACCCTGAGAAGTACTGAAGGGGGATATATAAATTTCCACATATGTAATGCCTTGCTGCCACATGCCTCTGGGTGGTGGCAAATTGTGGCAATTTACACCCCCACACCCACCATTATGAGATAACTGAAGCATAGATTGCGCATTATCCTTGAATAAGTATGTTACCACCTTGGATGCTACTTGGAAGCATGAAATGAAGGTGCATAAATCACTTTTGCTTCCCGTTTTTCCCATCAGAAGTCACAAAAGACATTGCAGATAGGAATAAGCTGCTTGTAATTAACACATGGTAGAAAATTGTTAGCTTTGTCAGATCTCAAGATTCAATCTCAATGGCACTGTGATCTCAAACTCCCACCCCCCCTTTTACTCCACATGGGTCTTCAACATTTTTTTCTATTTAAGCCCACATGGGACCAAATGTCTCCTGCCACATCTTAGGATACTCCTAATGTTCTGAATGTCTTTACAGAAGCAGAAACATATCTGCCTTCTCTGCCATAGCTCTTTGTTTATACTACATTGTTCATTCTCCCTCAAATGAAAATGAACTTTCTTCTCAAGAATAAAAGTAGCGATGAGAAGATCAGCTATTTTTAAACTGAATTGTCATCTCTCTTTCTTCCTTCCATGGGGATTATTTGCAACCAGCCAGTCACTGATATGATAATCTGTACTTCCTGTGAGTGAAGGTAGTCAATACAGGGCTTGATTCCAACTTCCAGGGCAGTGATTTGCTGGAAAAGGAATATCACAGGCAGAAAATGAAGGGAGGTGGAAAGGGGAATTAGTGAGAGTTGAGAGAGCAGTTGCTGAGCCACCTGTGGCCCTGGCCTGCCTGCTCGATTGCTTGAGAAATTTTTAAAAAGCATATTGTCCATTCACTCTTCCTTATGGGCAACCTTATTCCCATTAATTGGAAGAGAGAGACACATATATGGCACATTAGGGAAGATTCAGGGGAGGAAAGATCCTTGGTTGTAACCACTGAAGATGGAAGCAGAGGACTATAACCCCAGATACCAAGGTTCCCTAAAGGTGCTGATAAAACTTCTCTCAAGCCAGTTGGGACTTCTTTCCACTTTTTATAAATGAAAAAAGATCTGTAGTGTTACACTTGAGGATATGGCAATGTGTATGTAAACAGGCTAAGTGCTGTACTTGTAACAAAACCTTATCAGGAAAATGTTGCTACCTTTTAACTTGCTTGCTTATAACTGGCACTGAGCAGTGCACCATAGCTGAACCTATTAATTTGTTTTTATTTTAAGTACCTAGCAGTGAAATATCAGCATTGCACAGTATTACAACATCAACCGAAGTTGAGAGAGATGAATAGGCAAAGGGAGGGGAGGAAGTCAATGAAGCATGCAGATTTCTGTTCCCCACCACAAATATAGATTTTTTTAAAAAATTGAATTTATATACCACCCTTCACCTGAGGATCACAGAGTGGTTTACAGTATAAAAACAGAAAAATACATACATATGTTGTGTAAACTCATCATATGCATTCATACAACAATGTATTATCTAATTATCTCAAGGGGCAACAAAGCACCATTCTTCTGTATAGTAGCAACTCTACATGGTCACCACAATGAATTAGAATGGCTCACACCCATATGGAGCAGGCAAGCCTTCCCCAACCTAGTGCCCTCCAGATATTTTTAACTACAACTCCCATCATCTCTATCTCTATCCTGAGTGGGGCTCATGGGAGTTGGGAATCCAATATCTGAAGAACAGAAAGGAAAGACTGGAGTAGACTTTCATACGGGAAGGTTCCACATCTGTCACACTGCACATTCTTGGAAGTGACTTGCTCTGGTGCAGAGAGACTCCATGCAATGTGGGTTCATTATCAATGTGATAGGGGACCCTGTCAAATTACAGCTGTCGTGTTGTTTCCAACTAAGTTTTAGTCAGAGTAGACTCACTGGGTGGGATTCAACTAATGAGGCCCATCAGCATAAGCCCTTTGTAAGGACTTCCACTTGAACAATTGGGTTCCTCCCTTTTCCTCCCCAATGTCCCCTGAAATTGGCTCAGGGTGTGTGTTAGAGAACCCTTAGAACAGCAGGTGAGGAGAGGAGAGGGGGATCACTCCATCTGGCAAGCCAAATGCTGATTGAACAATAAGAAGAGCATGGTGTTGAATTCCTGCTTTGAACTTAAATTAGTCACGCCCATCAATTTTAATAGATCTACTTTGAGTGTGACTAACATACTTAGACAAGTATTCCCCTGAACTGTAACTTTCTGCTCTAATTGTTTTAATTGCCCTTTTAACTTTTTTAATTGTTGTGCTTTTAGCAGGCTTTTTATTGTGTATTTAACTACAGTATGTGTGACAATTTTATAATGGATGTAATACTTATCAATCACTTGACAAGGCATGTAAGCTGTATATAAATTAAAAGAAACAACAATAACAATGTAGGGGTGTCTTGTGGCCCCTAATCTGTGTTTCTGATTCACATCTCTCAGCAACATCTATGTGACATGACACCATCACACTCATTTTCCTGGCAAGTAGCTGCTAATAAAATGGAAAGGGAGCAAGGAAACTCTTTGTGTGAGCATATGTCATCTTTTCTTAGGTGTTACTGGTAAAATATGCATCAGGAACCTGGTAAAGTCAAGTTGGAGTATCAGTTCTTCAATTATACACAGTGGATTTCACAATAATTGTGATAATTTTTTAATTTTTTTTTACAAAACTATTATGCATAGTACTGTAGAAATAATTAATAACTCTTTCTTGCTATTAGGAATGCCCTCGGAAACAACCATCGCTATTTGCTCCATGATTATGGGAGGGGTATTTGAATTGTTTCCCAAGCTAAGAGTTTGCTTTGCCCATGGAGGTAAGTATCTGAGAGCAGGAAGGCTGGAAGACACACAGAAATCATCAGTATACAACTCTTTGCCCCAACACACACTAGTCATGGGGTGGTAATTCAACACTAGCCCTACTCAAAGTCAGCCCATTTAAGCTTTTGGGCATTACACGCTTAGGTTCATTCAACTGGGGTTGGCTAAGGCATGGTAGAGGCAAGGGCAGCACTCCAGGTATAAAGCCAGATTAGACCTTTCAAGGTCAATATCAGGAAATAGCTGTTAGGGATGTGGATGGGGAGGCAGGGAACACTGCACGTGCATTCCATATGCAGAAAGTCCCAGATTCAATCCCTAACTTGAATATATCAGCAATGTCTATATTATTTTACAGTGTTTAATGGTACTCCTAGATATATTCATTCAGGCAAAGTAATTTACAACACATATTTCTTTTTAGGTGGCTCTTTCCCTTATACAGTGGGGCGCATTTCCCATGGATTCAACGTGCGGCCTGACTTGTGTGCAGTAGATAATAACATTGATCCAAAGAAATACCTTGGTTCATTCTACACAGATTCACTTGTTCATGATGAATGTGCACTGAAGATGCTAACAGATGTAATAGGAAAGGTGAGTGAGATGGTATTTAGCCAAAGACTGCAAGTAAGCTCTCTCTCCTGACTCTTTCGCACTCCTATTGGTGCAAATGGGAATTTCCTTCCTAATGCAAATGACGGGGGGGGGGGGGCGAGGGACAAAGAATTAAAGCCTCTCTTTCTCCATCATACATCAGATGAGAAGACAAATACTTGCCATGATGGGGCCACCTTTCCTAGGTGCTAAACATCCCTTCTCTCTTGCCTTCCTTTCTCCTGGGTGATAAATGGAAAGGAAGAGACAGAAGCCAGGGCATGCCTCTACCCTTTGGCACACCCTTAGGTTGACTCTTCCTTTGCCCAGGCAATAGGAGAAGAATAAGCAGCAAAAAGACTGGTGAGACAGGGGTTACCCAGGAAGAGAATAAAAACGCATCTTCTTGGTATACTTGAAATGATTACGTATTGCCCATCTTCCTCCAGGGACAGTAATAAATATCTGAGAAGGGTCAAATTGAGACACACAAATAATGAAGGAAGTACAGTCACCCTCTCTCTAACATGCCCCAGTCTTTTAACTCCGCCACTTTCCAGGTTGGAAGGTGGATTAGAAGGAAGATTCAGCATTAGGACATGCTAAAGAGAAAATGGTGGCATTTTGCTGGTGCTTTTCAAGGTTGCCCTTCCTATTCTCTTCCCTAATTCAGAGATCACAAAGATGAGAAGTGATACTTGAACATGCCAGCAGTCCACTTGATCTAGATCCTGGCCTTTTGACCTGTTCTGTCCTTATTCACCAATAAAAACCTAGCTGTTGATACTTAATAAATGCATTTGATTGATCCAGTTCCTCCTTTTTTACTTGCTGAGTATTTTACCAGCAAACAATGCTAAAAATAATACACATCAACAATGATATTAACAAAAGCTGATACAACATGGATTAAGCTAGCTCTTTAACTGTGGCTAATTATTGCTTAAGTGCTAGGCTCTTTGGAGATTTGACACTGTCTGTCTTTTATACAGTCATGTAGGAGATGCTGAGGCACCACTAATCACACTCCAACAAATTGTATCTGAATTGTTTTAATTTTGAAGGTTATTTTAATATTCAGCAGCTTTGTGAGACTTTTCCCCAGTGGAATCAAGGCAACTTTCAGAAAACCTCCAGACACCGTGGACTGTCTTGTAAAATTTTCCACATTTACTTCTATCTCTGAATTTATACAGCTAGCTGGAATGAAATTAGATACCTTCAACATTCAGTATCTGAGCACACAATCAAAACTTATGCAGGCCATTGCAGAGAAAGAAATCATCAGCTGTCCTGAGCATACCCAGCCCAAAGAGGACAAATGGCTGGGAGTTTAATTCTTTACTGACAAAGCATGAACTTATAGTAGCTCCACTGATGCACCAAATATGCATACACACACTTCTGGTGGCTAAGCAGCTGGAGGCCCTCCCTGAGCTTATGCTCCAGACTGGACTGATGGAGTCGTGGGTGGCCAGCCCTCAACCCCAAACTTAAGTGCCCTCTTCCAACAGCACAAGGGCAAACAACCTGCGACTCCTTCAACACAGGAGTTGTCACTGTGCCTGTCTCCTCAAGTCCCTCCTGGTCCTGAGAGACAGCAGGGAAGGGAACAGAGGGGATTCTGATAGCACCCTCCCTTCCAGCCAGCACCATTTCTCCCTCAGCTTCTGGTACATTCTGTCCTTCCTCCCTTGCTCCTGTCTCAGGGGAGGCACAAAACTCATATATCACTACCCATTTCCTTTGGCCCCGCCATCTCTTCCACCCATGCCTGTATCTGCAACCCTTCTGCCAACCCAGCAGTTCGAAAGCATGCCAGTGCAAGTAGATAAATAGGTACCTATGCAACCGTAGGGTGGTGTCCAGGAAGGCCAAATTGACCTATCAGCTCAAGGAGAGGGCCTGGTAAGATATGGCAGGGCAGCACCATTATGTGTAAAGCAGGGCCAGGTGAAGGTAATGTTTTACATCAAAAATAGTGCACAGCTATGGGAAAATGAATTCCCTCCAGCCAGTTTGTGTAGACACCCATGTCATATTTATCCAGGTATGAGGACTGGCACCTCATTTGTAACCCTCACCCCCCAAAAAGGCACTGATTACCAGCATGCATTTTGGCCCCATGCTGGATATGATATTAGACTATGAGAAAAATGGCTGTGCAACAGACTGTGGAGACCTAAGTTACACATTCTCTTCCTTTGACCCAACAGAGTGTAATTTGTTTCTCTACTGACCTTCAATGAACTCTTTTAGCAACCATGTAAGGCAATGACTTTTGAAAGTAACAGTATTTTCCAGCACCCTGTTTGCTCTGATGTCTATTTCTAGAACATCAGCAGACTCAGCTGGTGGATTTGTTATTCTGAGCATTAAGGTATATGTTATTATATATGTTACCATAAAACACAGTTACAAGCTTAGAATCATACGAGAAAGAGCATCTAAAGCCCCTAAGGGCATGTACTTTACATATACTTTACATAACAGACTTTTTTACTTTATACTGTACATGGTTGAGGAGTCACATGGCTGTATATAGTAGACACATGTAAAAGATCTTGGCCAAACACAGATTTCCAGAACCTTTGCGCCCAATATTTCCTTTGTCATCTATGGCATACATCTCTTCTTTCATGCTTTACAATAGCTTCCAAAAGACACATGGCAGATTGCAGTGGTCCTGTGCTTTGACATAACTGTTAAGATTGAAGTGTTTCTTTCAGAAACCCCACGGTGACACCTGCTGGAGACATTTGGCAGAGGGGAAAATATTTTTGTACACAGCCTCCAGAATTTCCTCCAGAATCAATGCTTTGGGCATTTGTTCTGATATCAGTGACTGTGTTGTTTGATTGTTTCTTTCTAAGATGTGTTTATAACATATGTCTGTCTTCCTTTCTCCAAGGAACTCAAAATGGCATAAATGAGGAAATCTCATTTTATTTATTTATTAACCCTGTGAGGCAGGTTAGGCTCAGTGGCAGTACTTGGAGCACCACAGAGACAACTGAACACTGAGTAAATGTGATATCTAAAAGAAGCAGGGCTTGTTTTTTTAAGTGTCAATTTGTATTCATTTCTTAGTAAGAAGGAAACAAATGGCTATGGCATGATGAATCACTCCATACACCTTCCTCTTTTGTCATAACTTTACTTTCCCCCCCCCTCTTCTTTAACACAGGACATAATTTATGAATGATCCAAAATGATCACAGAACCTCCAGTACCTCAGAACCTCCAGCTTTCTCTACCCATAACAATGAAAGCAATTTGCTCAGGAAGAACAGCCTTTCTATGGAGAAGGAAGGAAAGGGGTTGCCTTCTTTAAAAACCAAATCTTGCTTTCTTCCTCATTAATCATCCATTCAGTAACAGCATATGTTAAAGCAATCACATATACTATATCCACTTACTCAGGAGTGCACCTCATTGCACTGTTTCTCCTACAACAAAAACACTTACCTTCTGAGGTAAATAGTACAATCTTGTACAATTCTCAACTTCCTGGCGTCTTTTACCCACTATATACTCTCTTTTACTGGCCAGCAATTTGCACACACAGAAAAACCAAAGAGTTTTAGGATATAATAATCAAAATGTGCCTCACTTATATATAGAAAAAATAATAATGCTCCCCATAGGACACTCTTAAGTTGGAAAATGTGCACCTATTAAATCAAGGACAAATAACTTTTGGCCCCCAAGTCATTGTTGGATTCCAACTCCTGTCAGCCCCATCTAGCATGATCAGTGGTCACAGGTGGTGGAAGCTGAAGTCTAACAATACCTGGAGAACTACAGGTTTTCCTTCCCTGAATTAGCTGCTAATAATGCTATCCATCCGGTTATTTCTGTTTTCAGGACAAAGTGATGCTGGGAACAGATTATCCATTTCCACTGGGAGAACATGAACCTGGAAAACTTATTGAATCCATGGAGGAGTTTGATGATGAACTAAAGGTATTAATTATTACATTTTAAAAAAATCTTTCCATCAGTCCCAGCCATCACAACTTCACTGGCTGGGACTGATGGGAATTGTAGTCCAAATCAGAGCAGGGTTTGTGATTCAGGAGGGGGAGGGTTGCTTACCTTGTGCCCAGCAGGAGAAACAGATTTCTGAGTCTTCTGACATGAAGGGCAAAATCCCTTTCACTGCTTGTGGGAGTTTGCAAAGCCCAGTGAAAAATGAGGAGCTGATCCCTTTCTTGAGTCCTCTGCATATGTTGAGAGATTCCTGAGAAGAGACAACCACCCATAATGGTTGGCTACTACTGTCCCTGGCTGTTTATTATATTTCATAATTCAAATTCATTTTTATACAAGAAGCCACTGGACATTTGTTTGGAAAGAATCCTGGTGCAGATATATTAATTTCTTTTCAAGCCATTACTGTATTTGTATCAAAAACATTTGTTAAGACTCTCAAAAGCCTCCTTACTTTTTGTTGCAGGATAAGCTCAAGTTTGGCAATGCTCTTGCATTCTTGAATCTTGACAGAAAGCAGTTTGAATAACCTCAGAACTATAAACATTTATCACAGTGTTGGGTCTTTATGTATAATTATGTATCTACATCCTTATGTGTATGCATCCCCATGAAAATTTCAAATAAAAGTATGTATAATATTTATGGTTTACATCTGGAAGCTTCATGCACCTTCATGCAAGCTGTATGCATTCTGAGCCTTTCAAGTGTGTAGATCTGGCAGATTCCCTTGTTATCTACAGAATCAATTGTTTGTTATAGTTTTTGATGTTTTGGGGACTTTCTATAGCAGCATTCACAATGGCCAGATCTGAATTTCAGGAAACATCTCCTCACATGGAACTGCAGTACAACAATTGTGGCTCTTGAGCTGTGCTTAGCACAGTTCATGTAGGAATGCTCATGAAAGTACAAGGTGCTGGATGTATTTATAGTAACAGAAGTCTCCCTACTTGGCCTCACTTGGGAGCTGAAGTGGAGAAATGCATTCAGCTAAGCTCCTCAGCAAAGGTATAGTATAGAAAGGACCACATTTGAAGAATTATTAAACATTCACCTTCAACTATATGAAGAAAGGCTACATTTGTTCTATTCATATGCAGCAGATAGAATAGAGTATCTTTTGGCTCTTTTTCACACATGGAAGAGGGGGAAATTCTTTATTTGAAACCTATCAGTATATTTGCATGTAGGTCTATCGTTTCATAGCAGTGCATTCATTAAATGTCTTCTAACTTGTTCCATGAACCCCTTTGCTCTTAAGCACTTATTTTACATACTGTTCTGTAGGTGATCCTATTAACATGAAGGTGACTACCTTTTGAATGGGGCAATCATATGCAATTAAATGTAAAAAGAACAATCAGGACAATTCTATGTAAAGCCTAATATAAAGCAACCATTCACAGCAGCAAATAATACAATCATCCTGACAACACAATCGTCCTGAGAATACAATCATCCTGGCATTGTTAAGTTAATTAACACCTTTGGTGCGACAGGAGGCCACTATCTTGAGTCATGGCTAAAACACAAAAAATCTAATTTGCTTTGATAAGTTCACATTCAGCAATTTTGTGCTGGAGGCTCCCTTTGACATTCTTTTGCAGAGTAGGAGGATGGCTACTTTCTCTTTAGTTCTGAGAAATGCAAAACAGGGCAGATGATATCTTTTACTAATTTTTTTTTGTTGTTGTTGGTTTGATGAGCGTGCAAATGTTTCTGGTACATCAGATTCCTACTCTGTCAGAGAGCCTAAGAGAAATTTAATGAATGTCAGTGGGGGGTGGTGTACTGCAAGATCAAACGCATCCATTCTTAAGGAAATCAGCCCTGAGTGCTCACTGGAAGGACAGATCATGAAGCTGAGGCTCCAATACTTTGGCCACCTCATGAGAAGAGAAGACTCCCTGGAAAAGACCCTGATGTTGGGAAAGATGGAGGGCACAAGGAGAAGGGGCCGACAGAGGACGAGATGGTTGGACAATGTTCTCAAAGCTACGAACATGAGTCTGCCCAAACTGCGGGAGGCAGTGGAAGACAGGAGTGCCTGGCGTGCTCTGGTCCATGGGGTCACAAAGAGTTGGACACGACTAAACAACAACAACAACAACAGGGGGATGGTGTGAGGGAAAGAGAATTGAACCAGAGGCATTATGTCCCAAACACAAGCCTAGCTAGCAGCAATGTAGTCTCTGACTGAAGGTTCTGGATGAAGGAAAGGGGGAAGGCATGAGTGATAAGGAAATCTGCCAGCATAATGTGTGCTTTCATGAGGGTGATGATTCGTTGTAACATTGGTTTTGGGCCACAGGGGCCCTTTCCTTCCTCCAGAACTTTCAGTCAGAGACTACATTGCTGCTAGACTTATGTTTTGGACACCTCTTGTCTGCTTCTCTCAGGATAGAAAAGACTAGGTTAACAAGCACATCTCTTGCAGAGCTGTTGTGTTCACTTTCCCTCTCTTATCCTCACGAGTTCCAGTTACAGGTAGGTAGCCATAGTCAAAACAAAATAAAAGAAAAAAAATTCCTTCCAGTAGCACCTTAAAGACCAACGGACATAAATCCGACATCAGGAATCACAAGACAGAGAAACCAGTAGGAGAACACTTCAATCTCCCAGGACATTCTATACAAGATCTCAAAGTAGCTGTTCTATTACAAAGGAATTTCAGAAATAGACTGGAAAGAGAAGCTGCTGAATTGTAACTTATTATCGAACTTAAAACCATGGAGAGACCTGGTCTTAACAAAGACATTGGATTCTTATCTCATTATACATGACAAAGCCATTTTTCACCTTCTCACCCCTTGCTTTTTCCTGTAAGACCTATTGCAGTCGTTAAGAGTCGTCAACAGGCTCATCACAGCTATCTGCCAATCACCCAATCCCACCACCGTTCTGAGTAATACCCCTCCCCACCTTCTCACTATATAGAAGGGTCTGGTGACTTCTGTTTCAGTGTATCTGAAGAAGTGTGCATGCACACGAAAGCTCATACCTAGAACTAACTTAGTTGGTCTTTAAGGTGCTACTGGAAGGAATTTTTTTTCTTTTATTTTGTTTATCCTCACGAATAAAACCCTTCCTCCAAGCTCCTGCTATCCTTTCATTGAGGCCCAGTTGACAGTTGCCTACTCAAATTGCTACTTGGCAACTGGGTGGGCAGAAGGAGGATATCTCAAGGAAGGGTGCCCTGCTTCAGCACCATTGCTTACAGCCCCATTCATACAAGCCCATTCATGCTTCCTTGTAAGTAAACCCCACTGCGTTCAGTCAGGCTTACCCCCATGTCTGCATAGGGCTACAGTCAGAGTAGTGAAAGGGCCACGTGTGAATAGAACAGAGCAAATGTCTGCACTGAATTGAGCATATCATGGAGCGCTCAGACCTGTCCCCTTTCGCATCAGACCGCCTTAAATTTCACAGCGGCGCTGAAATCCGCCTTTTCCTCCCTTACATTTTGCCTTGAGGGGGAAAGAAAAGGCGGGTATGGAGGAGTAAAGGAACCGAGAAGATAAGCCTCCAGGCAGCAGCCGGCAGGACTCAATACTGTACGTATTGCTGCTACAATTCGACTCCTCTAAAGCTGAGGCAAAATCTGACGACGAGCTGCACCATATCATAGAGAGAGAACAGCCAAAGAGTAACGCGCGCCCTTGCCGACTCTGCGGCTCATTCAGAGTCTATGGACAACTCTATGGTTTCGGGGTGTTGTTGTTTATATATGTATGCATACATAAAGCCGGAGAGGAGCGGAAGCCCCGTGGCTCTTCCTCGCGCGATTCTGAGTTCTCGCGAGAGAGGCCGCGACGGAGGAGGAGGCGGAGTCGGGCGTGCCGGTTGCCGCTGCGGGAGGAGGAGGAAGTGGTTGTGTCATGGCGGCGGCTGTGGCGGGTTCCGGACCTGGCGCGAGTTCAGCGTCGCGCGGGGCTGGCGGAGGAAGCGGCGGCGGCGGCGGAGGCGGCGGCCCGGGAACCCCTCGCTGGTTCTTCAGCCGGGAGCAGCTGGAGAACACGCCGTCTCGCCGCTGCGGCGTCGAGGCCGACAAGGAGCTCTCGTACCGGCAGCAGGCAGCCAACCTCATCCAGGACATGGGCCAGCGCCTCAACGTGTATCCTTCTGGGGCGAAGGCGGCGGGCAGAGGGACGGGGAGGGGTGGTCGCGGGCCTAAAGGGACGAGAAAGACCCTCTCCGGCTGCTCCCCACCCCCAGCCCGAGTTTTTCCTCCAGGCAGGCGGCCCCTTTGGAGAGCCGAGGAGGCCTCGCCTGATCTGGCTCCTCCTCCTCCTCCTCCTGGCTCGCCTTTCCCTTCTTCTCCGGCTGAGGGGGTGGGTGGGAGGGAGGCGCCACAGGATCCCCCGGGAGTCGGGGAGGGAAGGAGGGTTTTGTTCGGCGGCTGCGTTAACGGCTCGGCGCGATGGCCTTGCAGGCCCCAGATCCTGCTGGCACGGGGTGACCTGTACTGCCTCGTGTGTGTTTGTGTGGCTTGTGAGTTCTGTGCGGGGCTGAAAATGAGGCTTTTTTTTGTAGTTGTCGCCTCTTGGCGCAGAGAAACTATGGGCTAGCGTCTCAAAAGGGGGCCTTTTGAAGTGCAGCCGTCTTGTTTCAGCTAAACTGTTCAGTAATGGCTTTGTGCATACGTGATAGGGTTTCGTCTTCTTAATCTCAGGTTTAGATAGCAAGTTGTTAGTTTAAGCTATGTGGGTTGGCTGTGGTTTTTTTTTTTTTTTGTAAATTGAGAATAATTGAGATAGGTATGAAAAGGAACAGAAGCCTGCCCCTCCCTACACACATTCAAGTGGAGGAGATTTGATGCTTCTCCTAGCATGTGGATTGAGGAGATCACACAGGGCAGCCTTTCCGCAGCCTAGCAAATGCTCCCCCCCCATTCTTGTTCTGAAATAAAATAAAAAATGGTCAAAGTACTGCAAATAGTTCATTATCTCAAAAGAAAAGTTAGGCACTGTAGAATGTATTGGGTGTTCTATACAACGCCTTCAGTTGTCTGAAATCAGGAATGATGACAGGCTTATTCTAAAAACTTACTTTCTCTGCAGAATTTAGACATAATCACAGATGTTTTAATTATTATTTTTAGCAAGGATAATCTGCTATAATAGGTTGAACAAACATTTCCCCCCATTGGGTATATTAACTACTGTAGTAGGCCAACTTTATCCTCAAACCCACTTTCACAGACTGCAACAAACTTATTACAGTAAAGTTTAATCACCCATCACAAATTTCCTGTAAGTCCTGTGTAGATAACTTTGTGAACCCACTGTGTGTTCTTGTTTGACAAATAAACATTGTCTAAACTTGTGAATATGTGACTGGATGCCTTGATTAGCAACAGCTTTTCTAGATTTACAGTGAAGACTTATTTACAGTTTCCTACACTAGGAATACTTGCAGAAAGTTAATCATTTCTAAAACAACAAACTTTGTGTGGCTTTTCCCAACAAACATAATGTAGACTAAAATGTGGAATAATCTGAAAATCTTGAAAGCTTTAGTATACATCTTTGAAAAATATCAACAATGACAGCGTACCAACCACCCAGAATGGCTGTGTACAAGTAAAAAAAAAATTAGGTAAAGGTACCCCTGCCCGTACGGGCCAGTCTTGACAGACTCTGGGGTTGTGCGCCCATCTCACTTAAGAGGCCAGGGGCCAGCGCTGTCCGGAGACACTTCCGGGTCACGTGGCCAGCGTGACATCGCTGCTCTGGCGAGCCAGAGCCGCACACGGAAACGCCGTTTACCTTCCCGCTGGTAAGCGGTCCCTATTTATCTACTTGCACCCGGAGGTGCTTTCGAACTGCTAGGTTGGCAGGCGCTGGGACCGAGCAGCGGGAGCGCACCCCGCCGCAGGGATTCGAACCGCTGACCTTTCGATCGGCAAGCCCTAGGCGCTGAGGCTTTAACCCACAGTGCCACCTGCGTCCCTAAAAAAAAAAAAAAATTAGTATTAATTTAAAAATATGAATAAGTTACAGCCAATGCAGTGTGATTTCAAACACACCATTCCTGATTTTCTGAATTCACCACTCCCAATGAAGCTTCTTGCCCTACATTCCAGCCTTTCTTGCGAGTGGTTTTACTCTTTGGGGGATGGGGGCACAATTCTTTATCTGTGAGCCCTGGACTAGATACAGCCTATTGAAGTTTGGGTTATAAAGTGTGTTCCCCTGTTAATTTAACAGATATTTTAAAGTTATAGCTGAATGAAATGAAAATAAATTAGTCTTGTCTTTTACATATTGTGTCTTATGGTTCAATTTAAGCACTTGGAGAGAGAATTCTAATTTGGGTACTTAAACAAATCTTCCTTAACTCTCTTTTTAGATCTCAACTTACAATTAATACCGCAATTGTTTACATGCACAGGTTTTATATGCATCATTCCTTCACAAAATTTAATAGAAATGTAAGTACATCTAAGCCTTTTTTTTTTAGCTTTTATACATCTAAGCCTTTGTAAGAACAGTGCTATTTGTGGGATATGTAGCATTTATTTAAAAATTTCTTTGAAATTAGTTAGTCTCAGTCTGTTATTTCTGCTTGTAAGTAGTCACCTATGGTAAGAGAATCTCATTTATAAAATCTTGTTTACTATTAGTATCTCTTCATGAACTAAAAATGCTGTGCTGATTTTGATTTAGGTGAGTGTGTGTCTTGCTTAGACTCTCCAATGAGTGGATGGCCATGGTTAGGGAGATTCTTTCACAGATCTGTGAGTTAAGAGAGTTTGGATAATTCATGCTCCAATCAGTTCATTTGGGGGGCATTAATGCCAGTGAAGGATGCATAATAGCAGTACTTGGAAGCCATGGGCAGTGTCCAGTATTCCTGTCCCTTTAATACAAGACATGTCCACTTGTGAGGTGAAACTTTTCCCTGGGCGCCCCCCCCCCCGGAAAATCTCCAGAAGTTTGAGAAGACTCTCCATAGAAGATTTTTGTGGGTGTCGGGGGAGGAGAGGAAGGGGAAGTCTGGCTATACATATACAGAGTTCTGCTTACAGAATGTTGGATACAACACCAGCTGCTTATAAACTGGACTGGAGTTTGTGGTTCATAATGAAATTGGAACCTGATAGACCTGTGCCAATGTGCCTTGTAAGCTGCAGTCTCTCATGTCCTCCAGAAACTAACAAGAGCCTTAAAGGTATTTCTAAAAAGTTCAGTAATGAAATTTCTTTACAAATGTAATTAGCATAAACACAGTGGGAGTTTATTGTAAGTAAGTGCCCCTTATCTAATTTTGTATCGTTTGGAGTGGGTAATGAATTCTTACATTTTTGTAATGAGTGATAAAATGCAGTATTTTTGAAACTGGGATATAAGAAATAAAAATGCTGTAGTGTTGAACATGGATCCAAAGTAGTGCATACACATGAAGCAGTTGTGTGCATAGCTGCAGTTTTGTTGTAGTTATTGTGGCCATACAGTCATACCTTGGTTCTTGAGCTTAATCCGTTCCGGAAGTCCGTTCAACTCCTGAAATGGTTTGAAAACCAAGGTGCGGCTTCCGATTGGCTGCAGGAGCTTCCTGCATTCAAGTGGAAGCCATGTTGGACATTCGGCTTCCGAAAAAGGTTTGAAAACTGGAACACCTCCGGGTTTTTGGCGTTTGGGAGCCAATATGTATGAGTACCAAGGCGTTCAGGAGCCAAGGTACGACTGTACTTGCATAGACAAGCTATTGATATTGCCAGGGTAGAAAGAAAACCCTGGTTGTAAATGTGGTTTGTCATTTCTACAAGCAAGCTCCCCCGTTGCTTGCAGCCAAGGTGCTGAATATGGTGCTCTGACCAAGAGTCTAGTTTCTGGTATTATTCTTGCTTTGTTATTCCAGCAATCATAGGTTTTGTTTAGTCAGCTTGTTGGCAGCTTATGTAGCTTAGAAACTTCAGGACACCTAGACAAAGTACTTCTGTCTTCTGTAATAGCCAGAAATGGTCATGGTTTGGAGACAGATGCTCACACAGGCTAGATGTTGCAGATGAAGCTTGATGGTTATAGGTAGCATCCTTCTCTCTTGCTGATAGTGTGTGTTAGCCATATTAAGAGGACTTAAATTTTGCTTTAAGAAACATAGACTGTTTAGTTGAAATCGTACAAACACAGTAGGAACCTGTGATTCTAATACTGTTTTTTTCCTATTTTTCACTGCTACTGAATAGATTCTATGATTATTCTGATAAATAGCTGTAATGTAAACAGTGTATCCCATAAGGATTAATTAGTGTTAGATATTCTTTAAAAGCGTTTGGACATGATACTACTTGTGGCTAAATTTTGTTATAAAAGGCTTTTTTTTAGGACAAAAGAGAAAATGCAGTAAATGGGCAGAAGATATTACTGTTTTGCAAGGAACTTTAGTGGGCTGCCATGCTTTAATATCTTGGAGAAACTGTAAACATTGGTGGCAGAATTCTAATTGCTTCAAAGCTAAATAACTTTAGGATCCAAGTATGGACAAATCAGTTGCTTAGAGCAGTGTTTCCCAACCTTGGGTCTCCAGCTGCTGTTGGACTACAATTCCCATCATCCCTGACCATTGGTCTTGCTAGCAAGGGATGGTAGGAGTTGTAGCCCAAAAACAGCTGGAGACCCAAGGTTGGGAAACACTGGCTTAGAGCACTACTTGGGGGAAAGGGAAACAGAAAACTTTGTATATATCATACATTCACAAATTCTGGAAAGCATCTGGTGGGACACTTTAAGGGAGGGAATTGTACAGTTCAGATACCATCACCAAAAATATGCTTGTTTGAGGTTAGATATGTTCACTTCATATGATGACAGCACCAAGGGCAACATCTCTTCTGCTGATTTTGACTCCTTGCAGGGAGGGGGCAGTATTTTTGAGAAGGTGCTTTCGAAAGCAGTCTTGACTCAGGTTCAAATGTCAAGAACTGTACTTTCCATATTTTCAAACAACCTGGTGCCCTTAAGATGTGCTTGGACAACAATTCCCATCATCTATGCTGGGGGTGGGTGGGATTGATGTTCAAACACCTAGCTGGCACTAAGTTGGCAAATGTAGGCCTGGACACAAACCAACACTGGAATTCATGAGTAAATGATATCACCAACTCCCAGTGACTGACCATTTTGGGGTGCTGCACCCTAGGCAATCTGAGGTTTCTGTTCAGTGCCCAGTGGCAGCCACACTTCAAAGGGCATTATAGTAGTTGAGATAAGTTGCCATGTTCTGTGTGACAGTGACAGATGCTTAGTCTCAATGTGTAGAGCTGGCATATCAGCCAAAACTGATGTGCTACATTCCTAGCCACAGCTCCATGTGGACATTCAAAAGCAGTGTTGGGTGAAGACAAATTCTTGAGTGTGACTTCCTTAAATTTTGGAATTGTTCCTAAGCCCTGATCAATAAAACTGCCCAGTGTCAATATGTGATACTTATCTGGGTTGCTCACACCCATCTAGGCCCTCACTGAGCCTAAGCAACCAAGCAAGAACATCATTGGCATGCCTGATGCAAACAGTATGGGAAAACAGAGCTGAGTGCCATTAGCAAACTAATGACTCCATGCCCCCAAACCCATGGTGAACTCATCTAATGATTTATTATAGATATTAAAAGATAAGATAGAACCCTGTGGAACTCCACAAGATAACTCACCTGAGGCAGTCCAGGAGTTTTGTGTACCATCATTTGGAGCCTTCTTGTTCAGTAGGAGCTGAATCACACCCTACCTTGGTACTATCTCCTTGCCCACAACAGTGATCTAGAATGATTGAAAGCTCTCCTGTACTAGGGAGTACATGAGAATTGGCAGGGTCATGCTCCTTATCTTTTTGATATATAGATCATCCACAGTTGTACTGGTTGCCTTGGTTTAAATCATAGCATACCTTTGAGGGGAGGACTAACATAATTAGAGAATGGGTTGAGCAATCAACACCATGTCTAAGTGACAAAAATAGTCATACCTCAAACTTGGGTTCAAATAACAGTTGGCTGCAAGACTTGAAGCAGTTGCATCCTCTCACCTGTTGCATTGAAACAGTAGAAATGAAGATAAATACATATTGGCAATCTTTGCTGCATAGGATATTTAAAACTTTCAGTAAGTATTGTGCTTTCATTGATTCTATAAAGGCTATTTCAGGAAAAGTGCTACATTCTAATATTTCTAGATGGCAGAATGTAGAGTAATTTTCAACTTCCACAAGGCTTTATCACACTTGTTTTAAGATTTACCCATTTGTTAGAGGTAACTAATCTTATGGGAGATGTGTTGCAACATTGTTCTGACTGAAGCATTTTTTGTCTGACAGATTATATCTCCTACTGCATTATTTTTGGCTGCAAAAGTGGAAGAACAGCCACGAAAACTCGAACATGTTATCAAAGTAGCACATGCTTGCCTTCATCATCAAGAGCTGGACACAAAGAGTGATGTACGTACACATTAGTCTTCATAAAGCATAACTGACACTTTAAATGACTGCCAGCTTTTTCCTTTAGTCTTGGCAGAATTGTAAGCTGCGTTGTTCCTTCCCATTGCATATTTGAATTCACAGATAATACATTTCTACTTAATATTAAATGATATTAAATGCAGCCTGTCCTAATAGTTGAAATCAAAATAACTTTTTTAATTCAGAAAAAAATGTTTCTTCCAACTGGGGAAAAATGCTTGTTTTTTGCTTTATTGGCAGATTTTGCCATATTACACATTTTTTCTACTTCCGATGACCATCTCTTCTCATAAAATATTAAGCTATTCAGACATTATGTTCTCCATCTCACCTCTACATGCAATGAGAGCAGGAGTCTCAATGTGCCTCCTTCCTTCCTGTATTGAGCTCCTTTCAAAACTTAAACTGGGTGTTGTGCATTTACCGTATTTAAGCACTTTGCAGATTAGGGACATATACAAACAACATACTGTATTTTTCGCCCTATAGGACGCACTTTTTCCCCTCCAAAAATGAAGGGGAAATGTGTGTGCGTCCTATGGGGCGAATGTAGGCTTTCGCTGAAGCCTGGAGAGCGAGAGGGGTCGGTGCGCACCGACCCCTCTTGCTCCCCGGGCTTCAGGCAGCTATCCGCAAGCCTTGCGTGCCAGGGGGAACTTCCCCCGGCGCGCACGGCTTGCAGGCGGCAGTGCGGAGCACGGGGCGCCCTCCGGAGGACGCCCCGTGCTTCGCGCAGGTGTACGCAGCCTGCCGCCCGGCGGGCGGCTCGCCCTGAAGCAGAGCACCCCGCGCGCCGGACAGAAGTCCGCAGCATGGGTAGCCCTGCAGGAGTTCCCCGCAAGGCTCCCCACCCTGCGGATAGCAGCCTGCCGCCCGGCAGGTGGGGCGCTCTGAAGCAGATCGCCCCGCGCGCTGGACAGACATCCGCAGCGTGGGGAGCCCTGCAGGAGTTCCCTGCAGGGCTCCCCACCCTGCGGATAGCAGCCTGCCGCCCGGTGCGCGTGGCGCCCTGAAGCAGAGCGCCCCGCGCGCCGGACAGACATCGGCCAGCCCCACAAGCTCGGGGGACAGCAGGGAGGCGCAGTGCCGCCATCCCACTGTTCCCCGACCTGGTTTTGGGGGGGAAATAAAGTAAAAAATTTTTTCCTTTATTTCCCCCCCCCAAAAAAAATAAAAAATAGTAGGTGCGTCCTATGGGACGGAGCGTCCTATGGGACGAAAAATACGGTACTCTGTTCAAGCATTGCCTTTTCATACAGTTGAGGGGATTATAGAAATGTTGAGAAGAGGGTTTGAACCCAGGAGCCATTTATGATCTCACGATGCTTAGAGGTAAGAAAGGGAAATAAATATCTGAACATCCCCAATATTGCTATGCATACTAGAGACAACTGTTGTGATGAGACTAATCAGAACTGTGTGTTTTAAGACATCATGAAAGAAACAAAAGCATGAGAGAAAATAGTTTCTTGCTGTCTTGGTGACTGTGATGTGTACCCCAAAATAAGTGTTGATAGCCAATCAGTTTATTTGGTATATACTTTGGTATTATTAACTTGTTAAAGTTGCTGTATTGATGCTTCAGCATTTTTCTTTATTATTAGGCATACCTTCAGCAGGCCCAAGAGCTGGTTATACTTGAAACAATAATGCTTCAAACTTTAGGTAAGTATATTAAATGTATATATGATATTCTTAAAGCAACTGTATAGCCAGTAATATCTTCACATTATAGTGTAGTTCCAGTGATAGAATACTTGCATATTTGATTGATGGACACACAACATACATATTAGGAGAAATCTGGTCATAGAAGCCATTTTATTCTTGTCTTTTCACCATGTTTATAGCCTGTCCTTTCAGAGTTAATCTAGTATAACCACACTTACTGCAATAAATGTACACTAACTAAGCAGTATAAATGCTTGCATTTTTTTAAAAAAAACATTCAATGCAAGTACCCTAAACTTAATTTAGTAGTCCATTATGAGATTATTACGCACTTGAAAGAAACATGACCCCAGGTACTTTTAAATTTATGGACATATATAATGTAAGTTTGTGAAATAACACATTTAATTTTTCAGGTTTTGAGATTACCATTGAGCATCCACACACAGATGTTGTGAAATGTACGCAGTTAGTGAGAGGTCAGTAACAATTTAACTGATTCTTTCCCTACATCTCTGTAGGAAGGTGGTGTGACTTACTAAAACTGTTTCTGGAATATTACTTCTGCTGTGAGTAAATCACTACTAGGTTTTGTTTTTACCTGGATCTATAAAGGATATGTAGATTATAAGTTGTGTGGTGTGTTTTTAAAGTAAAAATTGGCCCTCCAGGTACATATTTTGTAGATATTGCTGATACGGGTGATTTTGCTGTAAGATGATCAGAGAATAAGGTAGACATCCATATACAATCAATGGAATTGGGGATAAAGGATTTTTCTTTTTGCAAAGCAAGGCAGATAACAGGCCATAGATGGAAATTATTAAGTACTTGCAATACATAGTTGCTTTTGAAGCATTGGTCAGTTTTCACAGCATTAACTGTTCTGACTCTCTTTTCCCTTTCTAGATCTGCAAATACTTTTCTCCTAGGCCTCCCATCTTATTCAATTGTAATATATTTATTTTTATTCTTTCTTTTTAATGAGGTAGACCTGCCTAATTTCTGGACCACATATGGATTAAATGATGTGTCACAGTCATAGTGAGAACTGAGCCAAGGTTCCCTGAATTTTAAACAGTTGTGGGCAACCTTTTTCTGTCTGGGGCTATATTCCTTCTGAGTAGTCTATGGTAGGTAGCGTTGGGGTAAAAAATGTATGGACCTAGTACCAGAAGTGGGAGGAGGCACTCATTTTTCTTTCAGCCGTACCCCCCACTCCCCACATTTTGTCCTCCTTTCTAGCTCCATGAAATTAAGCCAAGGACTCCCAGGCTGCCGACTCCTTTCTTTTTCTTTTTTAAGTTGTACTTGCCTGAAAACGAATGGCTAGAATTAAGATGCTATGGTAATACCTTAAAAGGTGGTTGTTTTTTTAGGTGACTATTATTTTAAATTAGAAGAATTTAGCAAGACAGCATTATATATAATGGCTTTTGCATCTGTTTCCTCAGTCTTTCTGATCCATCAGTTTATTCGAATTTGCTGGTCACCATCTTACAAACATTGATAGCCTATAAGAAGGTCTTTATCTGCTTCCCTACTTTCACATACATTATTTTTAAAAGTTCATCATCTGAAAAAGTGCAGGTGAAGAAGACAGTTGTTTGAGAAAGCGCAGTTTAGTCTCTTTTTACCTTGTGAATTTTGAAGAAACAGTTCTTTATCCCAACACTGCCACCACCTTTCAAAGGGGCAGGATTGGAGAATACATGATCAGAAATCTTCTTTTAATGTTGTGACATCAATATTTGACAAATTAAAAGAACTACAGTGGTACCTCGGTTTACGAACTTAATCCATTCTGCAAGTCCGTTCTTAAACCAGAACCGTTCTTAAACCGAGGCGCGCTTTCCCTAATGAGGACTCCCACCGCCAGTGCCCTTCCAGTATTTGGATTCCCTTCTTAGACCGAGGTAGAGTTCTCAAACCAAGACACTATTTTCAGTTTTGCAGAGTTTGTAAACCAAATTGTTCTTAAACCGAGGTACCACTGTAATGACATCCTACAATATAAGTGGGGAGCCTCCAGCCTGTGGGCCAGTCTTGGTCTGCCAGAGCATCCAGTTTGGCCTGTAAGCCGTTTTCCCCAAACCATGCCCACCTGTCTAGTGGACAGGTGCTGTTGTGAGCTGTCTTCCTTAAAGGGTCAGCAGTGCTAAAGCAAAGATGGAAAAATCTGTACATCATCAACATAATGTTACGCTGAGTTTCTAGGTTGGCTGACACTGAGGGCCACCTCCTTTTGCTAGAGTAATGGTGATGGCAGGGTGAAAAACTGGTGGTGACCACTGAAAACTATAGAGAATCAGATGTTTTTTGCTGACCTCCAGCTTCATTTTTATTGGCAAGATGGAGGACATCTATGATTTACTTAGAGCAAACCTATTAGTAGTTGAGTTGTAAGGCTCAGGCTATGAAGACAATTTGAATTACCTCAAAACATATTAGTTGAATTAGTTTGAAGTGCTAGCTAGCTTGTTGTGTTGCTTTGATTAAATAAATAAATTCATGTTTCAAAAAACCTTGTAGCAGAGTTAGTTTGAAGAGTAGCTGAGTAAACACAAACTTTGCCTTGGCAATGGCTTGCATTGTGTTCATTTGCAAGTGGGCCGCTTGTATTATCTTCACATAGAAAGTATTTTAGTTTGGGGAATTAACTATACTGGTATCTAATTTCATTGTTTCTTTTTTTCTTACAGCAAGCAAGGATTTGGCACAGACATCCTATTTCATGGCTACCAACAGGTTGTTATCCTGAACCTCTTTGTTGCACTGTTGTAGCACACTATAGCTTCCTTTACTGCAGGGTCCCCTACCTGTGTCGAACCCTTGTTGCAACAGGCGACTGGGCCATCTACTGTGGTGGTACCTTCCTGTCTGCAGTGCGGTGTATTGTACAAGGGCCTAATGGCACAAAGGGGTTAAATGCACGATGTGAAGTGTAGTGGTGCTTTCTGGTGACTTTTTCTCGATTGTGAGTGCATAAGTCTAAAAATGGTAGCCTGAATAGCAGCTAAAGATTACAGAGAGATAAACTTAACCTAGAAATCCGAGCATCTTGGTAAGTACAAAGCTGTTTCTAGTTTACCCTTGTAGTTAATGGCATTTTTTTCTTAATGAAAATAAAATAGCATTGTTTTTTCTAAAAAGAAATCAAATAACAGCTGTAGTAAAAAAAAAAAAGCTTTTGTTACAGCTACATTAGAACTAGCCTATAAGACATTTAGCAGTGCAGAAGCTGGCTAGTTCTTTAACATATTTGTGTGGAAAAAAAGCTCTACTATTAATTGGTCAGAAATGACCTCTGGCCAGTAGGTTTTCAGTTTTCAGTAAAATGGATAGTTGGAAGAGAGATGTAAATAAATTTCAAGTGTTCAGGAAAGTGCCCAGATGACATTCGCATGGAAAAATTGTGGTTTTAAAAAAATATCTGCTGGCCTAAGCAAAGCCTTGGTCTTGACTGCTCCTCTCAACTACTGCATGGTTGGGAGGAGGAGTAAACAGTGTTTAGTTGTTATTTCCCCAATCCCTGTCTTGTTAACTGATTTAAAATAAGCTTGAGTCATGACCACTGGTTTGGAGTTGTCTTATTTTGTTATTAAAAGATTTTTATTCACATTTCATGGTTCATAGATAAAGACCAGTCAGGAATTGGGGGAAGTGACACTATATCCTGATTTATTATTTCTCCTGGCTGTGTGATAGGGGTTTTATCAGTATGTTTACCAGCCTAGTCATTAATTTTATAGAAAAAAGTAGACTTTGCAAAAAGGAGATAGGTTAATTTGTATTCTGATGCACAGTTCCAGCCTTGGAGAGAGCATGAAAGCCAGAGGCAAAAGAGAGGATAACAGGTTTAACTTATGTGAAGCGGATATGAAATGGAATGGTGAAAGAAGACGACTTTATAAATAATATCTAAGAGTTAAACTTAAATGGAGAGAACATTAGGACATTAGAGAGACATTAGGGATATAACTCAGACATTGGTTTGATTGAATGAAATAAAAAGAGTGAGCAGAAGCCTACAGTAAAGTAAACAGGGTAATGGAGAATATAAATGAGGGTTTAGAAGGGGGAAATGATGAATTTTGAAAATAAGTAAGCAAAAATCTGAAGACCTGGGAAGAGATCCATTGTGTGGCAAGGATACAGGAAATAATGATCTCCCCTCAAAGTGATATTGTTAAGAGGGTTTGAGGAGATGAAAGAGGAACTAAATGCCTATGTTATTCTGGCTTGCAGTTTGAATGATTAATTATGAACTGATTATGGTGTGGAGAAAAGAAAGGAGCATGTGATTTTAAGCTCATTGTGTTGGATCCAGAGAAAATAAAAGTGGAACTCTGCTCATGCAGCAGGGCTTTCCAGGATCCACCCCACCACCACCACCTCAAGCCAATCCTAAGGCACAGTGGACCCTATGAAACAGCTTGGGATAGGCCACTGAAGGTTGCAGTAGACAAGGAAATGAGAGGAATTGGGTGGGGCTGCCTTGATTAAATGGAATTGTTTTTCTGCTTAAATCTCTGGATCTAGGACATAGTTAGTGTAAATATGCACATAATCAAATATTTGTTTAATAAGTACTTGCTAGGGCGGACACACTTGTTAGAATGAATATCTTTCCATTAGCTCAAATTTCAAATCAATGCTAGAACATGGAATTTCCACAGTTGTGTTGCTTCCAGCTAGAAGTTTTTACTTGATCATGACTTGGTTGACTTGACTAATGCCAACTATGTTGCAGGCTGGACTGGCAGGGATTTCATTTTCCCCCTACATGTTGCTTTACACGTTACTTCACTAACTTTCAAAATGAAACATACATTACAATGCCATAAAATTTGAAGGAGTATATTTTTGCATAAATATTGATATTTATGAATGCTAATATTTTTATTTCCTTGTGTATTAAGTTCCTGTACTGCTGGAAGAACAGAATACTGTAGTAGTTCTTCCATTTTATCAGCAGAAACAGATCTAAATTATTGTGTATGAATACCAGTATGCTTTGTTTTTTAATATAAAGTCCCAAAGTTGTACATTAAAAAAAACCAAACATTTATAGCTTAATAATATATACCTTGAATACTGTGGTGATAAGTGCTCTCTTCTTGTTTTTTGTTCTTTTCCATGTTTGACGTTTGTTCTTCCATTGTGAAACATTTCCAACTACAGTCTGCACCTTACTACATTTTGTCTTCAATACAAACCAACTGTGATAGCATGTGTCTGCATACATTTGGCTTGCAAGTGGTCCAACTGGGAGATTCCGGTATCAACTGATGGAAAGCATTGGTGGGAATATGTAGATCCTTCTGTTACTTTAGAATTACTTGATGGTAAGTAAAATCTGTTTTCCTTTATTCTTTTATTTAAATTTGTGTTTCTAGTTATTTTGTTTGTGACATTCCTGTTAACCTTTACCATGATGGCTAAAAAGGCACTTATCCAGCAGTTACCTGCAGACTAGGTTTTTACCATTTCAGTATGTAATGAAAGTTTCTTTTATTATAGCTTCATCCATGCTGAATGTTAACACTTTTTTAAAAATGCTGACTTTTAAAAATAATGCTACATTTACTGTTTTGGGTGTGGGTGTGTATTTACCAGGGTGGATCACGCTGGAGGTTTATACTGAGGAGTGGCATTAAAATATATTGTATTCCCCCCATTACTTTTTAAATCCCCCCTCCCCCCAAAAAAAGTATCTTAAGCAGTGACTTAGAAAACTAGTTTTAGGTATACGTAAGGTTCTTTTGATTGAATAGATAGCCACTTCGGGTGGGGTTTACAATCAAGTGGTATTCTATATAAATTTTGTTAAGTCTAGTCATTAAAAAGTGCTGAAAGTTGCTAATAGGAATTGAGCTAGTTATTTAGATGTTTCACTTAATTTTGTTTTCATTCACAGAGCTGACACATGAGTTTCTTCAGATACTGGAGAAAACTCCCAATAGATTAAAGAGGATTCGAAATTGGAGGGTAAGAGATTCTTGTGGTAAAGAAACTGCTTCATCTATACTATATGTAAGCATCTGCTGATCTGCTTTCAGCTTTGTTGAAAGCCAGCATCCAACCTATCACTTGCTACGTGAATTTTGATGTTCCAGTAATTTAACCAATAAAATTTTTATTATAACAACTATAAAACAGTTGTGAAAATGACATGTAGTAAGCTAGACCCAGAGTTACCCTACCACAAATGGTAGCATCTTAAGTCGAGATGAGGCTTCCACTTGAGGAAAGGAGAGGGGAAGTGCCAATTTCCCTTTTGTTGTATCCTCACACTGTTCTAGAGGGTCTTCTAACCCGAACAGGTGTTTAGGATGTGCAGAGTAAAGGAGGAATTTATGTTAATCATCTCCCCCAGCAGAAGTTTGCATAAGGGAAATTTTAATCCAAGTGAATTTTTTTTATTTATTTAGCCAACTGATGTTCAAAAACACTGAGCTTTTGAGCTCAGTGTTCTTTGTCAAGGTTCAGAGTAAAATAACTAATTGCAGTTGCATCATGTTCTTCAGTTTTGGAACTGAGTAGCTTCTACTGACTGCCAGATGTATTTGTAGATGTTACACTTCAGATTATGTCCTAATTTTACACTTTTATCCTTGTGTAGGCTAATCAGGCTGCAAGGAAACCTAAAGGAGATGGTCAGGCATCCGATAACTCCCTTCTTGGTTCATCTTTGGTTCAGAATTCCATTTTAGTAGATGCTGTTGCTGGTGTATCTGCAAATGCAACTTTCCAAAAACCATCTGCATCCACATTTCCTGCCCCAGTTCCTCTGAACTCAGGAAGCATCTCTGTTCAAGATAGTCAAGAAAATCTGGCAATACTGGCCACAGGAATGCCAGGTTCTTCTTACAGTCTGTCAGCACATCAAGAGTGGCCTCAGCACCAAGATCAAACAAGGACAGAACAGATGTATTCTCAGAAACCAGATACTTCACTGCCTGGTGGACAGTTCAACATAAACTTTCAACCAGGCTCTTCATTGCAGTTACATTCAGGATTACATCACAGAGCTGACAAACTCTCTGAGCATTCTACTGTGCACAAACCGGGAAACAAATACCATGGGCAGGTGACATCTGCACCTGTAATAATGCCTCAGAAAATGTCGTTGGATAAATACAGAGAGAAACGCAAGCTAGAAACCCTCGAACTGGATGTAAGAGAACACTATATGGGCCCCGAACAGCAATACAAAAAGCACACTCAACCCCAAGCAACAAGTAGCAGTTCTGTAACTTCCCCTATTAAAATGAAAATTCCCATTACAAATGCAGAGAAGCCTGAAAAACACATGCCTGACAAAAAAGAAAAAGGCGGGTCACTCAAATTGCGGATACCCATTCCACCCACAGAAAAGAACTCGAGCAAAGAAGATCTGAAAATGAAAATCAAAGTCTCTTCCTCAGAAAGGCATAGCTCATCAGATGAGGGCAGTGGGAAAAGCAAGCACTCTAGTCCCCATGTTAACAAGGAAAAGCACAAGGAACATTCCATAAACCGCCATCATGGTAGCAGTCATAAGCATTCCCATTCCCATACTGGTGGCAGTAGTAGTGGTGGCACTAAACATAGTAGTGATGGATTAACGCCAGCTGTTCTGAGGAGTCCTGTTGGCTTGAGCAGTGATGCCAATTCCTCTAGTTCCGGCTCTTCAAGAAAGAGGCTGTACATCAATGATGCTTCTCACAACCATCACTCCAAAATGAGCAAAAGTTCCAAAAGTTCAGGTAGTTCATCTAGTTCTTCCTCTGTTAAGCAGTATGTATCCTCTCTCAACTCTGTTTTTAACCTTCCCTTACCCCCTCCTCCCCCTGTCGCATACCAGGTGGGCTACGGACATCTCAGCACCCTCGTGAAACTGGACAAGAACCCTGTGGAGAACGGTCCTGATGCCAGTCACGAGTACAGTACAAACAGCCAGCATATGGACTACAAAGACACATTCGACATGCTGGATTCACTGTTAAGTGCCCAAGGAATGAATATGTAACCAGTTGCTTTGGTCCCTTTCTCCTTTTTTTATTTAAGAATATTAGAATGGAAACCTTCATAAGCGCAACCCCAGCAGTTGCTGCCCTACTTTATATAGATATATATATATATAAATATATATAATATATGTAAGTGCTGCTTTATCCTTCACTCTGAGAAGAAGAGGTATAGTAAATGAGCCTATCTCCACATACGATAGTGTTATAAATACTGTAAATGACTTGGAAGGTGCAAAAATCACAGTATTTTCCACAAACACAGATGAGAACCAGTAGGTTTGAATGGCTGCTCTTAGCTGTATGGAATGCCTCGCACATTGATTATTTATAACTGAATATGCCAGCCACAGTTTTTGTTGCTTAGTTTATGAATGAGTGTATTTTTTTTAATGTGTATTTATACTGTATGTATGATTTGCATGTTTCAAAGAAGGGATATGTAAAGTATACTGACAAATGTTTACAACAAAAGTGGAGAGAAATGTACATACATTTTTGTATGTTTAGATAAACCATAAATACTCAGGATTGGAGCTGCTTGTAAGTATGACAAATATACATAACTTTCCCCCCTTGTATCAAAGTCAACCAGAAATATAAATAAAAGTGGCACTTCCTGTTAAACTGTAGGCCTTATTGGGAGCCACTTCCTGAGAGCACTTCACTCATTGGGGATCATGTACCAAGTGTGGATAAATGGTCAGCCACAACACAGTATCTCCAGTGAGGCAATGTGAAAACTGCTCAGGCCTCCATTTGTAGTTTTTTTTTTTTTTAATTAGAAAAACAAACCCAAGTTGACTGCTGAAATGTCAGTAGCTTTCAGAAGGGGAAGCAAAAATAAAGTTTATATAATCTTTTTGATGTGAAAGTGCATTTAAATGTTTGGCTTGATGCAGTAATAGAGACACAGAGCTGTTAATAATGGTTATATAGATTAACGTGATTTAAGAACTGAAATACGTAAACGTATAGTGAAATTAGTAAGTTTTTTAAAAAACTTAAGTTATTAGTGAACAGGGATCACTGTTTTCCATTAGCATTTCATACAGACAGCCACGTTTTGACTTTAAAAAAAAAAGTGTGTTATGTGAGTGAAATGCCATATTTCTTTTACAGGTGGAATACTATCTTTGCAATAAATACAATTATTGGTATCCCAACTTTTCCCTTATCTCAGACAATAAAAGAACTGTCACGTATGCTACGTGAATTGTACTTGTGATTGTAATAACAAAACTGGAGGTTTTTTCAGCTCTGAATAATCACTCGCCAATTAAACCACTAGTATACATTTTTATGGCTGTAAGTGTCATATTACTGTTTTCATTCACCTGCCTTTTTTAAACAATTGATGACCGTAGTGAATGTTGATGGGTTTTTGTTAAAAGCCGATGTCCCATTTTACCAGCTAACCCTAAGTGCATGGAATTTACCTCAGCATAAATTCAGTACAGTAGCAAGTGTTACTTACTGGGTATTTAATGTAAAGATTTTATTAAGTTATCCTCGTGTCTGAGAGGGATTCACTATTTGGAAACATCTGTTCTTGCACAGTTTATGCTCTAATTTGTTATAAACACTTCAGCAGCAAATCTGAAGTTTAAACCCCGTTAGCTACACTAAGCTAAGTGTTTTAGATAATTGTTGAGCATGTATCCAATTTGTAGTTACAGTATAATGTAACTACTTGTGCATCAATTACTATGTAATATTCAGTCGCCAGTAATGCAAAACTTTGTACTACATACTTGAAGACGTTTATTTGAATTATGGGTGTCTTTTTTTAAACACTTCTTGAACATGGACACTATGAATAATGTATCTTCAGATTTTAATCTAGTCCTTAGCCCTTCACAGTCTGCCTCATCCAAAACTGTTAACTTCTTCACCCTTGTAACTTTTTACATTGAAAGAATATTTCTTAAAACCCTGTATTGTGAAACTTGATCCTGCATTGTTGCATATTTTTTAGCCTTTTTAGACTTTATTCGCTACCTCATCCATGCTATTAAATCCTGAAGAATTTTTGCCATACGGTGTAAGCAAGATTAAAATGTCTTAAATTGTGATTCCCAGTAGGAAGAAGACAAACAGTAAATGTTTACTTTAAATAAAATTTATTTACAAAGCCTCATAGTATTTGCTTACAAGCCTGTAGCTTTGCCTTGGAATGCTTTTTACCCATTACTACATGAGGATGTAATGGATACATGTTACAAGACAGATAAATATCCTAATAAACATACAGCTCTTGTCTTACCTTTGCAGAAATCCATAAGTTGAATGAGGTTCTGTTCAGGTACTTATAATCAACCCTGTGTATTCTACAAATGACCATAGGATTGGTCCGTCCTCCTACTATAAATGCAAATGTTGCTATTTGAAGATTGAATGAGTGTTTCCTTTCATAGCCATATTCTTGGATAAGAAACATGACCTTCCAGATATAGTTGGTCTCACCTCAGCCAGCATGGCGAATAATGATTGGAGGTGTACTCTTAACATCTGGAGGGGCACACGTCTTCTAGATCTGTTTTGATAAAACTGCTGAAGAGATTTGAGCCTAGTCAAATTGCCACAAAGGCCTGTAAAATATAAACGGCAGAAGTACCAAAGAACTATAAAATTCTCTTAAAACGCAAACAACACAAGGGGCTGGCCTAAAGTAAGATGTGTAGAATTAATTCGAGTTAATTTAAGACTTAAATAATAACCATGAAAATACCATGGTTTGGTTTCTTAGATGTTTGCAATTTTTCTTCAGTAAGTAATTGAAATTAGTTTACAGATCATTTATGTCAGGCTTAAGATATTGTGACATACCTTTTGGGGGCAGCAGTAGGTGATACAGCACTTTTGCAAATAAACTGCTTTATCTCTCACATTTAGACCAACATGTATCCTAAAGCACTCTTAGTAGGGCATGCCACACAAATTCAAGCTCAACTTGAAAATTTCGCATTTTAATAAACAAGTTTCAGTATGCCCCTCATTCAAAAAATGCATACTTATGAAATTGATAAACTCAGCTGATGCAAAATAAATAAAATCATGGGAGTTTATCCATGCCACAGTGGCCCTCCAGCATGACAAGGGAGAAAAAGATAACTGGGAGATGACCATTGTGCAGAGTAAAAGTTGAAAGTAATTGTAATAATATTTGGTAGCATACATTGAATGTATTATAGAATGCACCTATAGGAGTAGTATCTGATGTGAACAAATTTATTGACAAAATGTGGTTTGGGCTATTTTTGCAAAGTGAAGGAAACTTGAGTGATTAATGGGATAAATAATTGGGAACTCTCCACAAAGTAAAAAGGTGCACATGAGAAATGGGAAAATCTGAGTACTTCCGTTAAATCCATGAAAGGAGCATACTCCATATGGTTGCATTAAGAAAACTCTTGGTACAATCCTATCTATAAATGTCTACTCAGAAGCAAGTCCTATTGAATCCATGGTGCTTATTCTGCGATAAATATACGTGGAATTGCTGCCCCAGTTTTTGTGGACCTCAAGTCATGTTTCCCATTAGTAGTGCTATGCACTATTGAGTTTACTGTCATTTGTTGAGTGGACTATCATGATAGCCATTGAATGCAGGGATTAGTCAATGCTGCACTTTGAATTCTGGCATTTAAATTGCACTTTTATACCTCTGCCTTAGGTCTTAACAGATTCACCTCTACCCTCAGTAGTTTAATTTTATATAGACCTATAAACTCAACTATGGCAATACTGTAGACCATTTATAAACTTCAGGATGAGTGTGAAGACTGGGGATTTTAACCAGATGGGTGGGGTATAAATTATAAAATTATTATTATATTCTAATACTACATCAATATAATTTGTGGTATCTTTACACTCTGTTCCCCAAATACCCATACATAGAAAAACTTGAGTTCCCTGGGAGTTGCCTTTCAGTGGCTTCTTTTTATGTTTGGGCAACTAACTGAAAAGTACCAATATGGGGTGGGTATATTTTAGATAAGGGTTCCTCGACCTTGGCCTTTCAGATGTTTTAAGACTACAATTCCCATTATCCCTGACCACTGGTCCTGCTAGCTAGGGATCATGGGAGTTGTAGGCCAAAAACATCTGGAGGGCTGAGGTTGAGGAAGCCTGATTTAGGTGCTTTCTCCCCCTCTTCAGACAACTTGCTGCTTTCTCCTCTGGTCAAACCTCAGAAAGAAACTTTGTCTCTTGGACTAATTCCTTGCTCTCAAACACCTACCTCTTCCTTAACTTTCCAAAGGGAAGGTAGCCATGTATGTGTAGTTGGGCTTGAGGCTGAAAGTTCAAGAAAAATGTTTTAATAGGGCTTTCTCAGGGGAAAAGAAATGTTGAAGTGAAATCCCCACCCCTATTTCCATAATGCAATACTGGTTTGAAGTACTGAATTAACCATATGTAATCAGGAGAAAGTGGGCATATGTTCATCTGCCTACATTACAGTTAAGATTATTAGGATAACCCAAGGTCATAATTTATTTAAGAAAAAAATCTAGCTATGCACATGTCAGAACATCTAAGGGGGAGGGGAAAGTAACTCCTGGGTAATATTATTGTTGATAGATATAGTGTAATATATGTCAGGGAAGAGTTAGAAATTTCCAGTTTATCAGAGGGAGAAAGCATTCCCCAAGGGGGGAAGGGGAGCAGTGAATCTAATAGAAGGGAGCAAGAGGAACAACAGGGAGGGACTGGCTGTTCCCAGGAAAGGCAAGGGGTTACCGGTAAGTTCTAGCTCAGATTGGGAGGAGGGGAGATACAAACCAGCTCTAGCCCAGGAGGTTAGAAAAAAGAGCGGGAAAGCGAAGGGAAAGGCGCTTTTGCCATTTTGAGAGTGGCTGGTCACGGAGAAGCAGAGCTCAGAAGGTATCTGAAAGAAGTGACTGAGGAATAATAGTTAAGAACCGTTTATAAGATTGTTTTGTTAATACGCAATAAAAAGTTATAAAAGAACAAGAAGCATTTGTGTGGTGATCTGAAGAGGACAACGACCAGTCCTGACAATATAGTAAAAGGTTATACTGTTATATCCTCTCAACCTTCAAGTTAGGCTGAGAGACTGCTGAACCCAAGGTTACCTTGTATTATGGATAAAAGCACATACATTGCCTGGAAACAGGTATGTTTTTATTCTAGGATGCATATTTACAATTTAAAATGGCTCTAAATGGCCTATCTAGGGGTAGGAAATATCAGTTGTTATTAATGTCACTTGGTCATCCAGAGGCTAGGCTTATTTCATCAAAATGAAATTAATTTTTTTCCTTTTTTGTGGAAAAAATAATAAAAGACAATGACTTCTATTTCTGTTGTGAGAAGCAACACTTCAAAATCTCTTGTTACTTTTATTCTTTTCTACTTTGATCAGAAAAGTGAATTGCATGATTATTTTATTAAGTTGAGCATTCACGTACCAGTATTATTATTTTGGGTTGAATCCAGAATATTCCATCCACAAAAATAAGGGTTGACTGGAGGCAACTTTCACCAATGCTCTCTGCAGCTCCCCGCACCATTTCAAATGCTGCAAAGTTCCCCCAATCTTCTGCAGATGATTTAGCGTGGAAGTAGAGGGGGAAAGGAATTACAATTTTGCCTTCCATTCATGGTGGTTGAATGACTGGCTGATTAACCACTGCCTATTAAGATGAGCCTCCTTTTATGCAATTACAGTCAGCCTGTCTCTTCTACTGAGCTGTCCACACTTCATATTGTGTTGCATGGCTCCTAGGCTTTGAGTGGGGGTGGGGGGTGGAGAGATGAACTGCAGGGGTAGGAAAGCCAAAAGATGTCAAATGTCTGATTTTAATTTTAAAATGAGATCAAGTGTTCTACAGCCACAACATTTTGATACAAAGTTTGCCGTCCTGAAATTGCATCATGTCTATATTTGAAAATGAAAAACAAGAATTTACAACTCTGTAACTTTCACAGCTTTCATACCAATCATTCTCAAACCGAAAGTTTAAATGTTAAATTTCATTTAACCTCTTCAATAAGTAAGAGGGAAATCTGTCATCTACTGAAGCCTTTGCAAAGTTCACGAGGTTTTTAAATCATGAAGGGATGCTGCAGCAACTGTAGAGCAGTAGGTCGCTCATACTGGTCCCTGTTTGGAAAACAATAGAAAAAATATATTTATTGTGAGTAATTGATAATGCTTCTGTCAGCAACATAGATTTATTACTTGTCTAGTAATAAATCTACTTTTGAAAAACTTGTCTATCTCATGGGACTAGGTGAGCATCAAAAGGTTGTGCTCGAGCTTTTATATTCTTTTTTAATGATTGGGGCTTCTTTCTGATCATTTTGACATTTAAGGGTTTGATTCCTGACAGTTCTCAAATAGTTTTATGGCCTTTGCCCTGGACAAAAGGCTTTAGTTCTTATTAAAAGAAAGGGGGAAGCTAGAAAAGCTTCTGCCTCTTCTCTTAAATAATGGTACCATCACCCCAGTCTGACAGTTTTTAGGTTTCAGACACTGCTGCAAAAAAGTTGCAGAACATACTCCTATCCACTTTTACAGGGGACAAATGGTCCTAGACATGCGGAAGGGAGATATTCAGCCTTTCCTTATTTCAAGCAGAACTCTTTCCCAACCTCTATCTGCAGGTACCAAAGACTGGACCTTGGACCTTTTCTTTGCCATCTACGTGTCACACCATAGACCTGGTGCAATTTCCCGTACCTTTTTAAGGAACTCATTGAACTACACATTTTATTTAAGGAAAATATAATGATTAAAAGGATATCTCTTTAATATTTACAGATATTTAATATCTCTTTTAATATTAATAACTACTTACCTGGTAAAACACAGATGAACAAAATCTGCTGCTTTTGTTGAGCAATGGTTGGGTAAGGAAGGCATGATTCCCCTGTGAGCACCAATATAAAACATGGCTGCTATCCTATCCATGGAAGCCAGTGGTGGTTTTCCTGTGGCCATCTCAAATACAGTGCAGCCAATGCTCCAGATGTCTGATTTTCTCCCATAGCCAGATTCTTTTATCACCTCTGGTGCCATCCAATAAGGAGTGCCATGCACTGATTTCAGTGGTTCGCTGTGGGCATCAGTCAAACTTACATAGGCTAAACGCTTTGCACATCCAAAGTCTATGAGCTTGATAACACCATTGGGCATCAGCATGACGTTGTTGCCTTTAATATCTCTGTGGACCACACAGTTTTCATGCAAGTATGCAACCCCTTGTAGAATCTGTTTCGTATATTTACAAAACACTATTTCAGGCAATGGCCCAAATCGATGAATAATACTGGAAATGGAACCACCTGGAACAAATTCCATGAAGATACTCACTATGTTGTCTTCTAAACTTGTTCCCAGGTACCCTACAATGTTGATGTGTGTTAGATTTTTCAAAATCTCAACTTCGTATTGCAGTTTCTGATATTCCTTCTCAGTCCCAATTTGGTCACAGGTACTCAGTGCTACTTGTTTCACAGCTATTAAATGTCCTTGGCTTGTAAGTCCACAATAAACCTAAAAATTAAAAATGTCTATTTTGGTAGTGGAACTACAGATACATTCCTGTGTGCACACACATTTATATGTACTCACACATGCTGTTCTCATGCATCTAATTTAAATACATTATAACTCATCCTGCTTAAATTATGTCTGCAGTTATATCTGGTATTCATTTATTTCCATAGAAAATATGACAAGGTAATTTACCACATAAAATACTACAATAATAGTAAAAACATCAACAACATATTAATGAAAATTGGTTGTCCCACAAAAAATAATAATAATCATATTCCAAAGTCTGAGAGAATCGGCTTCTGGTATACTCTTCTGCTAAATAAGAGACAGCCCAGTTCATACTTAAGCCCTTCTGATCACAAAAAATATTCTGTGTGAGCATATAATAGTTCTTCCATGAGCAAAAGAGGCATTTTCAAATCCAACCCACAGTATTTAAAGGCCACCTCACTAGTGTTTGTCATGCAGGCCTTTTAGTGAGTGCCCTCATCTGAAAGCTATGAAGACATTGGCAGTAAATAACCCAAGGCCAACCTTTCTTCCATCATAAAATTCAGTGAGGCATACGCAGGCTTCATAGGTGGTCTTTCCATCTAAGCTCTGACCACACTCAGGCCTGCTTAACTCCCATGTTTGCTTTATAGGAGTTGCCACTGCATAACTGAACACCCTTTTCTTCCCTGTGAACCTGCTAAATTTGTTCTCGGGTTTCCCTCACCATCCTCCAAGCAGATTTGTGGAGAGTATGGGGTGTACACTTTCTGGTGGAAGAGAGGGAGCAGTTCCATTCTCCAAATGTAAATTATTGCGCTAAGAGAATGAGGACACTGGATACTACCCACAGTGCCTCCTCCCGCCTGCCCTGGCAGACTCCTTCACAGTTCTCACCAATTTTGTGGTTCACCCAGAGGTTTAGATGGCTTCCTGAAATGCACATTTGGAAGTCTGTTCAGATAAGATTTTGTCCTATCTAGTCCCATGACACAAAGCCCACTTGATTTCCTTTAGAGAAAGTAAAGCAGCTTTAATCAGGGATGCAATTGTGGTGGATTAAAAACACCCACAATTGTACATTATTTACTTTATGCTTAGAAGCCAGTATATTGCTGGGCTGATGGGAGTTGTAGTGCAAAACATTTGGAAGACACCATATTGGGTGGGTGTGTGCTTGTTTAGAAGGACTGGAATTGTAATTAGGATTGATCAAGGTTTATTGATGCTAAAATGTCCTTTGGGAGATACAGTGCAGTGGCGTAGCGTGGGGGGTGCAGGGGGGGCCGGCCGCACCGGGCACAACATTGGGGGGCACTCGCAGCTCTCTGCCCCTACTAAAATCCACGGGTTAGGGGGCGCAAATTACTTGCCTTGCCCCAGGTGCTGACAACCCATGCTACGCCACTGATACAGTGAATACACTTTGAGATAACAGGGGTGTTATATATACTCCCCAAGTAACTTACTGTGCCATAGGCTCCTTTTCCAAGGATTTCACCTTTGGTCCACAGGATAGGTCCTTCACTAGCTACATTGTTTTCGGAAAATGTAACCACATTTAGAAATCTTTTTTCTTTACTGGATTCCAGGAAATCTGGAGAAAAATCCTGTAAGAGGACAGAAGAGCAAACCAGAACACGTTGAATGAGAAATAATGCAAAGAGAGGCTTGAGATCAGGGTCATTTATATGGTATGTTGAATAGACCTTATTTCTTTCCTGAGAGAGAGACAAAAACTCTTATCACAGCAGTCTTGAGATAAAGATTGCTGCTATTTACGGTAACTTGGTGGTTGGATCTACTGAGTGCTGTTAGCACAGAATACTTAAACGGACCTTCACTTATAGAGATGGTGTACCTCTGAGTACCACATGCTGGAGAGAGCAGAGGAAAACCATTACCTTCTTGGTGTGCTTGTCAAAGTAAGAGACATCTGGACTAGATGGGCATTGGTTTGATCCAGCAGTACTGTACAATTATTTTGTTCTGACTGATATTTATAAATGGAAAGCTGAGGCTGAAAATAAAGAGTTGCCCAAGATTACCTGAAGGATTTCTGAATGGTAAGAAACTGAGTCCTAGATCTCAAGGCACAACATATTTTAAATATTTGACTGGCTTTCACTGTTCTATTGCTATTGAATATACATATAAATACTTCAATAATTACCTTACAATTTCTAACATTTGCTGCGCTGTTTCCTTTACTCTCAGTGTTTCCATTTTGTACCACAGTATCTGCATTTTTTGTAGCTATTCTTGAATGGTTGCCATCTGCTCTATCGAGAGAGAGCAGCTCAGATACAGAACAACAAAACAAGTCTTCAGTTATTTCTTCACTGCAGATCAGAATGTTTGGATATTCCTGGGAAACAGAGTTTGCAGGAAGGCAAGTCCGTTCAGTTGATAAACCAACTTTTTCAACTTGTGAGCTTTGTGGAGGAGGTGAGTTTACTCTGTTTGGAAAACATAGTGCAGGGGGGTTCCTTTGACTATCATCACAGAACAAAACCTGATTTGCATCCAGATCCTCAAGGCAAGCAGTTGATCCAATTTTCGCCTGCATTAAACTTTTGTTCTGTGCTACATTTATATGTTCATTTTTATCTTTTGCATAGTTTAAGAAAGGAGCATATTCTGCATGAACTTTAACCTTCGGCCAAAGTAATTCCTGAACATTGATAGCAAATGCTTTACTAATGAAAGCATCGCTAGCCTCTGAAGTGTGATCCAATGAGACTTCTTCAATAGTTGACAAATTTGAATTAGGAATGATTTCATTTTGTTGAGCTGGTAGAGTAAACTCGGTAGGAATTGGCAGCTGCTGATCATCATCTTCATGAAATGGTGCTGCACTCTTTATTTGCCCTTCTGTTTTAGGGCCAATCACACTTTCCTTCTGCTTCTGACAGCAACCCTCTAACCCAGATACCCCTCTTTGCCCCAAATCCTTCTCCTTCTGTTTAATGCCAAGGGAATTCTTGTGTGATTTGGGGCATGTTTTCTTCTGGGCATTTCTTATTCTGCCACTTTCCTTTGCACTGAGATGGTTATATTTATGTTTCATTGCAGTGCGCCTCCCAGCTGGAGCAGAGTGCACATTCCTGCAGGAACTGTTTTCACAGCCATTAGGCTCCCTGGAATATGCTGGAGTTCCAAACATTTCATAAATGCCAGGACCTTTGTCACTTGAATTTATTTCCTTGAACATGTCACTGTACTTCAGGTCTACGAAGTCTACGGAAGACTGTGTTTGTCTTACAGGAAAAGGAGTGATGGTTTCTCCTGAGCCAGGAAAATGTTTGGAATTGCTGGGGAGCATCTGCTTTGGGGGTTTCTGACTGCTTTGACCAAAGCGGCATTTCTCCTGCTGAAGGTGTTTCTTCTGAAGCTTTGAGGAAACCCCAGTCTTTGCATGAGACAATCCTAGTCCTTGAGAATGAGAAGTGGGATTCTTTACCTTGTTAGCATGGTGTTGGATAGAACTCTTGCCCCAAAGAATAAAATCTTGAGGCATCTTGGTACACACACTAGCCTTTAGAGCCAAGGTGGTTCTGTTGCTGTTTACTTTAAAAATTTCACTCCCTTTATGAGCAAATACGTTGAAGCTGTGGCTTAAGTTAGTTGGCATGCTCTTTCTTTGAGCGGAGTGTCTAGAAACATGGGAGATCTGATCTGGTTCATGGCTAGATATTGTAATATGGCTAATGGGAGTTGCTTTTGTAATATTGCTTTCAGCAGCTTCAGACACAGTGACATTTTCCATCATTCCCAGGTTGATTGCTGTACAAATACTGCTTTCAGATTGTTCAAGATCCATCAAAGTATTAGGAATAGTAATCACTGAAGCATGATGTCCTGTAACCTCCCTTTGCAGACTTGAATCCATATCAGTATTTCCTGGTTCAATATTCATAGTATTTTTTGTACGTTCGTTCAGATCTGGTTTCACCTCTGATGATTCTGCTTTACTTGACTGTAGCTTAGGGCTGCCACTCCTCTTTGCAAAATATTTCCCCCAGTTTTTAGCTTTGGAACTATCTTGATGTCCCAAAGGAGAACATTCATATTTTTCTGCTGTATGTACTACTTTGCTTTGGCTGAAGTAACCATCAGGATGGTCAAAACTACAGTCTTTGCTTGTAATACTTAAACTCTCAAAGGTTGCCAAAACCTGATGCATTTCACCACTGGATACTTCATTTCCTATATCTGCTCCATATCTGCTGCACTCAAACTGCAGTTCAGTTTCTTGGGCTTTGGAATATGGAAAGGTCATATGACAGTTATCCAGGGTGACTGAGTGTGGATCTCCAAGGACGGTGAAGCCATCTGTTATAATTTTGTGATTCTGGTCCTCAGACTGAGGGTTAGTATGCTTCATAGGAGCGGAATAGTGGTTCAAAATATTGGGCAGATTATTACAATCAGCATTTTTATTGGCTTTGCCTTCTAAAGGAGGAAGCTGCACCATTCTTATAGGATGAAATGCCACTGGTGGTGATAGGTTGAGCTGGAAGTTTAGAAAAAACACCTATTAATGAATCAGTATTGTTTAGGAAGTTTTTAAATGAGTTCAAGCATGGATACCACTCAATAAGGGTGGCTGGAGAAACAAGCCAGATGGGTGGGGTAATAATAATAATAATAATAATAAAGTAGTGATAATACTCAGTTTTACTTCTTAAGCCTTGCATCAGACATATAGTTTAGAATGGAGTCATTCATGTATACAGAATGGAGTCACCCATCTATACAGACAGTGGAGAAGGGGGAGAGAGAGGGAGTGAGAGAGAGCAGAGGGTGACTCCATTCTAAACTCTTTCTCTCCCTCAACAATTTTTCTGTCTTTGTTTTACCCTTTAGTCTTAATATGTGAAAGCAAAGTGATATGGATTGGGTTCCAAAGGACTGAGCAGGCTTGTGGCAAGAGTTTTGTACTACCTTTCTTTGTTTTATTTCTTCCCATGTTCTTTTTTTTTTTTTGATGTTCTGCTAAGACTGGAAATTAACTGTATTTGTCTTATTGTTTGTCTTACATATTATAATTTTGCTAGAACATAATTAGCCAAAACTTTGTATTGTGAATTGACCTGCCTTTTGTCTTCTTTGCCAGCCATCTGGCGTATAGGGTTGCTGCCTCCTGCAGCATTATCTTTGTGCTTTAACAGTACAACTTAATCTGCAGTTTAATACTTGGGTCGTTATACCATAGACAAGTTATTGATCTATCTTGCCTGCTGCTGATTCATCCTAACAGATAGAGGTTCTTCATAGACCATAAACTTTCCTTGAATCTAGCCCTTTAGAGATGCAAAAGCATCACACTATGCTCAGGGTTTACTTTTCTCAGTCACTTTTATGAGGAGAGGAAGTGAGACAGGAAATGATTAAGTATAGGAAATTAGCCTATTCCCTTCTCTTGAGATAACTGTCACAAGGTTGCTAATTAAAAAAAAGAAAACACCAACTTTGGAACTTTCTTCCAATCAGATGATTGAAATAATTGGCTAAATAAAGAGAAAAATAAATTAACATGTATGCTTACTTACAAAAGTATTTGAAGTCATCTGGCTCTCTCACTTGTATTAACTGTGGCTGGGGCATCATCTGTACTCTGTCTGCAGATGACATCTGTTTTCCCTACATATGGTGATCAACTACACAAAGAGCTTTCTAATTACTATGGTTACCCAGAGCAGTGCATCCTCCTCTTTCCTGAGCAAAGCCACTAACCCAACAGTGTCATTTAATTGTATGATTACATGAAAGGAGGTTGCAGATTACAGGTGGTAACAATAATTTCTTAATTTAGAAAAAACTTTTAAAATTATAAAACAATATGCTGGGGGCACTCATTAGTAATGTATGCTGATGACACCCAGATCTATTTCTCTGTAACAGCTGAATCAGAAAATGTCATAAATGTGATCTACTGAATTAAACTGATCTTTAAGATTTTTTGAGGATATCCTGCTGGTTATTACATGACCAGCAGATTGTCCCTTGGTGACCATATTGAAGTTGGTCTTTTAAGCTCTAAGCTCACCCTCTGGAATGCACTTCCTTGGGCAAAGGCAGTAATAACTTTCACCCACTCCTTAAAAGCTTGTACGTTACCCACACTTTACTGGACTTTGACTCTTAATATTGTTTTGTACACTGTTCAGTTTTATATAGTTATATAGATTTGTTTTTATCTTTTTGATCTAGTGCTATTGAGTGTCTTTTTTTTTTTTAGGTCCTATGGTAAACCACTTCCACTTTTATGAAGTGGAAACTGTGTAAAGTTGATGGGGTCACACCTCCTCTGAAAGTGCAGGTATGTAGCTTAGAGGTACTTCTTGGATCCATTGGTGTTGCTTGAGGCCCTTGGTGGCACAGAGTGCCTACCATCAGCTTCAGCTGGTGGCCCAGCTATGCTCCTATCAGGACAGGGATAGCCTAACTTCTGTTGTCCATGTTCTTGTAACCTTTAGGTTAGATTATTGGATTATTTTCTACATACCTTTGATAATAGCTTGGCAACTTAAGCTGGTGCAGAACTCAGCAGCCAGGCTGCTCACCAGGGCAAAATAGTCTGAGCTCACCACACCAATCCTGGCCTGACTGCACTGGCTACTAATTCGTTTCTGGGAGCAATTCAAAGTGCTGGTTTTGACCTATAAAGCTTTATGTGGCTCAGGATCCCAATACCTCAGAGACTGCCTCCCCTCCATATGAACCAGTCTTGACCCTGTGATCATCATCTGATGCCCTTCTTCATGTGCCCCCTCCATGGGAGGTCCAGAGAGTGGTAACATGAGAATGGGCTAGTGGTGTCTCCCCATTTGTGGAAGGCTGTCGCCAGGGAAGCTTGCCTGGTGCCAAACTTACATATCTTAGGCGCCATGCAAAAACACTGCTTGTTCACCAGGACTTTCATTTTTAATTATCTATGCCTTTTTGCATGAGAGGGATGCTTTAATTAAGCTTTATAAAAATAGAATGTTAAAATATTTTCCATTGCCGTCTTTAATGCATGCATATGTTTGTTTCCTTAAAGCAACTAATGTTGCTTAAATTGTCTGCAAAAGTCTAGGGTAGCAAATCCAGTGCTGTAACTTCTGCTTTCAAATATTTTTTTCCATCCATCTTCTAAGTCAGTAGTCTTTAACTTGTCAAGAGCAAGGACTCACTCAAGATTCACACCTGGCACAACAACATGGACTTGCATCCATGAGCCTCATGAACTGAGGGAAGAGAGGAGCTTTGTGATGAAGAATGAAGTCCATATATCCAGAGTGAAGGTTAAAGGGACAGAGCCCATTCATCTGGTGGTGGAGTGCAATATGTGGAAGAAAGAATTATGTTAAAGTATGCTGGTCTTCCACTCATTTATAAATCCCTGCCACTAACTGATGCATAATATGAATTTAGTCCAACACTGATTCATATACAAATTGGACTCCCAATTGTGTCATTAACACAAAAAGTGCAAAATTCAATTAGCTAATACCACTGCAGTAAAATGTGCTCATATCATCTGTAACCCACTGAACTTCATATGCGAAAAAGAGGAAACAAAATAAAAAATGAAGTAACACTGTGGTTCTGGCTTACCTGCACTTTGCTTCTCCCAACAATGACACTCCAAGCATGTTAGCTTATAGTTCCCCAGGTGTATAGGACTCCCAGTGTTCTGGCTTTGACTGCAGACCCCACTGAATGATTTCTGCTTCAGTCTCCCTACCCCCATCCCATTTACAGAGCTACATTCAGACTGTTTAGTTTACAGGCTGTCGCCAAGGCAACTCTCCTTGGGGCATTTTGTATGGTGAATTGCCAGTCAAGCAGACTCAGCTGGCTGGGAAAACAAATGTAAGAAACCCACATCTCCAACTGATTTGCTCCACCAGCGCAAACACTCTCTGGATTGGAGCCAAAGTAAACTACAATTTTTTTTGCAGCACTTCAGAGGTGCACCACGCTCATCTTACTCTCCGTTCTTCTCATTTTACAAATGACAATCAAATGCTGAAATGCAGCAGCAAAGGACCACCCAGGTTCCGGGCAATCTGTTAGGATGGGGATGGATGTAAGGTAAACCTGGCTTTATGACCAAATCTCTCCCATGATTATTATTATTTAATTAACGAGGGTTTAAAAGGTAAAGGTACCCCTGCCCGTACGGGCCAGTCTTGACAGACTCTGGGGTTGTGCGCCCATCTCACTTAAGAGGCCAGGGGCCAGCGCTGTCCGGAGACACTTCCGGGTCACGTGTCCAGCGTGACATCGCTGCTCTGGCGAGCCAGAGCCGCACACGGAAACGCCGTTTACCTTCCCGCTGGTAAGCGGTCCCTATTTATCTACTTGCACCCGGAGGTGCTTTCGAACTGCTAGGTTGGCAGGCGCTGGGACCGAGCAGCGGGAGCGCACCCCGCCGCAGGGATTCGAACCGCCGACCTTTCGATCGGCAAGCCCTAGGCGCTGAGGCTTTAACCCACAGCGCCACCTGCGTCCCCTAACGAGGGTTTAGGCTGCACTTAATAATTTCTGCATGATAATAATAATAATAATAATTTTTATTTATACCCTGCCCTCCCCAGCCAAGGCCAGGCTCAGGGTGGCTAACAAGCAATAATAAAAACAATAAAAGCAAGTTGAATGAATACAACTTAAAAACAAGATTAAAATACAACATTAAAATATTGAAACATTAAAATATTAAAATGCAGCCTCATCACAGGAGGAGAAAGGAAAAAGAAAAAAGAAAAAAGAAAGCGGGGGAGGGAATCAAATTGGCTCCAAGCCAAAGGCCAGGCAGAACAACTCTGTCTTACAGGCCCTGCGGAAAGAAATCAGATCCTGCAGGGCCCTGGTCTCATGAGGCAGAGCGTTCCACCAGGCCGGAGCCAGTGTTGAAAATGCCCTGGCTCTGGTTGAAGCTAATCTAACTTCCTTAGGGTCCGGTACCACTAGGGTGTTGCTATTTATCCATATCTTGAGGCTCTTCGTGGGGCATACCGGGAGAGGCGGTCCCGTAGGTACGAGGGTCCTAGGCTGTGAAGGGCTTTAAAGGTCAAAACCAGCACCTTAAATCTGACCCTGTACTCCGCCGGGAGCCAGTGCAACTGGAAAAGCACTGGGTGAATATGCTCCCATGGCAGAGACACCATGAGGAGCCTCGCTGCAGCATTCTGCACCTGCTGGAGTTTCTGGGACAGCTTCAAGGGCAGCCCCGCGTAGAGCGAATTACAGTAGTCAAGTCTGGAGGTGTCTGTCGCATGGATCACTGTGGCCAGGTAGGGACGGGAAAGGTAAGGGACCAATGATGATGATGATAATAACAATAATCCATGACAAAATGGTTCTCTATACCAAAGCCAGAACAAACCAAGCCAGAACGAAACCTTCAGTGTAAAAATCTTAACATGTCAGGAGAAATTCAGGAGACCCAGAATCACAACAACAACAGGGCGCTTCGGCTTTGAAGTCGGTGTGGCGAACCACAGCGAGGGGGGAGGACGGGACATCTTTCCTTAGGCAAGATACCCCTCTCCCTTTTTTCATTTATCTTTTGACAAGAGACCCCGCTCGGGATACCCCACTCGCTGCTGGCCGTCCTGACAAGTCACACCGCGCAAGCTCCGCCCCCCCGGGAGCCTCGCCTCGCCTCGCCTCGCCTCGCCCCTTCCCCTGCGTTCATCCCTTCTCCCCCTCTGTGCGCGTGCGTGTGTTGTTATTGTGCCTCTTCCTCGCTCCCGTCATCCCTTTCAGGAAGCTGCGCCGTCCTGCAGGCCGGTGGCTGGCTCAAGATGGCGGCCGACAGTGAGGTGAGTCCTCCTTCGGAGCGCCCTCCCCACCCCCTCCCGCTGTCTCTAAGCAAAGAGGGGAGTGACGCTGCGCGGGTCGCCCCTCTTCACCCCTCCCCGTCCACACCCGCCCTTCAGCGCCTCACTCGTCTTCTTTGCCCCCCGCAGCCGGAGTCCGAAGTGTTCGAAATCACCGATTTCACCACCGCCTCCGAGTGGGAGAGGTAGGTATCGCTCTTCGCGGCGGGGCCGCCTCCTCCTCCTCCTCCTTCGCGGACCCTCCTTCGCTGCCGGTCCCCCCCCCCTTTTTTTTTAATGAACTGCCTCCGTTCTTTCTCGAGTTGTCTCTTCCCGTCCCGTTTCCTACTTTGCCCTTTGCGGAGCTGCGTTGGGGTTGTGTGTTTGACAGTAGAGGAGAAGGGTGTGTGTGTGTCTGTGTGTGTGTGTCTGTCTGTGTCTGTCTTCGCTTCTTGGCTCTCGGATGATCTGGCGACAAGCTGGCTGCAAGGTCCAGCTGCTCTGGGCGAATTTGGGGAGAGGAAGAGGCAGGGGGAGACTCCCAGTGACGACACCTGGAGGGAGCGCCCCTCTTGTTTTGGGGTGGGGGACATCTTAAGAATTGGGGAGAGGGAGAATGCACCTGAAAGGTGGTTGCTGGGTCGGTAACCCCCTACCCCCCATAATAATATTCCATGTTGCCAGAAAGGGCTCTTCTGCAGCCTGTCCTCCGCCCCAGGAATGTTGTCAAATCTGTTCCACAGATGGACTGAAAAACAAGTTTGCCTGGCAATGTGGTTTTATTTTTTTAACCTGCCTTCCTGTCTTCTACTTGTTTCTATGGCAAGTGAGCTACGCCAGAAAATAGTTCATGCTGGGTGAATGGGTAACTGTATATGGTAACTTAAAACCCACCCACGAAAAACCCAAAATATAAAGGGGTTGATGGCATGGTGGTTGATCTCTTAGCAGCTTTTGATCCTGTTGGCCCTGACCATCTGATCAAGATCATTTGCGTTGGAAGCTGTGGGTTGTGCTGCGTGTGATTGTGCTTCAGGTAGATTCCAGGCAGTCTTAGCTCAGAGACTTATTAAACCAAAAAGTCTTGATGTAGGCAAACCTATATAAGAAAGTAAAATAAAATGGAAACTACCTCCATTTCTAGTAAAATATTCTGAGATGGAGGTGGGGGAGGGTGCATTGACAACCCATGTATTGGGGATGCGGGCCAGAAAGGAAAGGAAGAGGGTACTTGTGACAACTGTCTGGCCAAGGCCCCAACTTTAAAAGAAGTGAGGCTGGGCACATCATTGGAGCAGCCTCCAATGTGCGCACAGGGCATTTAGGGGTGAAGGTAATCCTGCCCACAGCCCTAAACATAACACACAAATAGATGCAGCAGATCGAATAGCACTAATCTTCCAGCGGCTTAATTGCCTGTGTGTGAGAGAGTTTTCTCCTTGATGTGTGGAGCTTGATTAATTCTAAGCATCTAGGTGGATTTGGATTCTAAGCACCTAGGTTTCTGTTAGCTTGGGAACAGCCATGCTCATCCTGATGCATTATCTGCATTACCAGCAGGAAGGTAAACGGCGAAGTGCCTCCGGACAGCGCTGGCCCCCGGCCTCTTGAGTGAGATGGGCGCACAACCCCAGAGTCTGTCAAGACTGGCCCGTACGGGCAGGGGTACCTTTACCTTTACCTTTAGGTGGATTTGGATTCTAAGCACCTAGGTTTCTGTTAGCTTGGGAACAGCCATGCTCATCCTGATGCATTATCTGCATTAGGGAAAGATATGTAAGAGTGCCTTCTTTTATTGTTGAACTCTCAGCAGCTTTTGATACTGTTGGCCCTGATATTCTTCCATATTCTGTGTTGGAAACTGAGATTTGTGCTTTAGGATTCCAGGCAGGTAGTGTAAGGAGACTGTTGTTTCTCTTCATGGGAATTATCCTCTGAGGTTCTCCAGATTTCAGTATTGCTTTCTATGCTGGGTGCAGTTGGCTTGAGGTTTGGAGAGTGGTTCCATTAATGTTTCTGATGACACTTGGCTCCATTTCTCCTTTTCATCAGATGAAAGTGGAGCTTTGACCTCGCATAACAAAAGCCATGAATGTGTAATAGACTTTACAAAGGTGAATAAACTGAAGTTTATTCCAGACAGACAATATGATAGTCAAGCAGTCTGATCAGAAAATGTCTGCAAGCACTTTCAGCTGGTTTAGAATTTGCTTATGGGTTTTAGCTGTCATCAACTTAAAACATTTCTTAAGATTTTTTTCATTGGCAGCGAGTCTGTTTCCTTGTTCAATTCAAGATGCTGGCCTTGACTTTTTTAAAACCCTAAACGGCCTCTTGGGGAGCACCTTCCTCTATTTGTTCAAAAAGTGTTTTCATTATCAATGTATTGTAGAGTAGCTCCTGCATTTTGTTAGGGGTTGGGCTAGAATATCTCCAAAGGCTCTTCCAGCTCTAAAATGATCTACCTTGGGAACTGCTGTATACTAAATAATAATAATAATAATAATAATAATAATATATTTAGAGATATATATATAGATATATAGATATAAAATATGCTAGTGAATGTGCTGGTGATGTTCTACTAAAATTGATTTGTGTCTGTATGTATATATGTGTGAGAGGGAGAGAGAGAGAGAGAGATGTTCTCCTGAATATGTTGTTTTACAGCACAATCCTATAATGTCTACTCGGAAGTAAGTCCTATTAAATTCATTGTACTGTACTTACTTGCAGGTAAGTAGATATAAGATTGTAGCCTAAAGCTACCACTGTTAAATTGTGCTAATAATCAGCCATGAAAAGTTTTAAGGTCCTTATGTTTTAATCATTTTTATGGCTATGAGTTATAATATAAGCATTGTATGATGTTAGTTCTATATCATAACTTTCCTTGTTAGATTTATTTCCAGAGTTGAGGAAGTTTTGAATGACTGGAAACTTATTGGCATTTCTTCAGGCAAAGTTTTGGAAAAGGTAAGATTGCCTTTTGAACTGTTTGGTGAAAATATAAACCATTAGTCCCATTCTATGACATCTTTATTTAGAAACTTAACAATTTTGGCAGAATTCCTCCATTAGTTTACAAACTTATAAAATCAAAATACAATAAAGTACAAATAAAGATCAGGATACAATAAATATAAACCTCCTACTTAAACCACCAAGTCAGCAGCTAAGTGGGATAATACTTGCAAACATCTAAATATCCTGTGTAAAAAGCTCAGTTTATAGGATACATTTGAAGCATCCAGACTAGAGGATTGGTGCTACAACAGAAAAGGCTTCAACAGAAAAGGCTACAACAGAAAGAGGTTTCTGGATGACCTTCTGCTGGTTGCAGTGTTTCCAGCAGAGGCTCCTTTGATTATCATAAAAGTTAATTTGTCCTATAAAAGGTGGTCTGCTAGGTATCCTGGTCTCAAGTTATTCAGGGATTTATATATGAGTAAAACCTTGCAGAATTCCTTTATATGAAACTTATTTAAAACACTTTCTATTTGTAATAGTGGAATTGCATTCAGAAATGTGTAGTAATGTTATATTGCAAATAATTTTGCCCATACATAACTAATGTTTCTGCGCTATTTGATATTCAGGGTGTATATACCACTGAAACATGGGAGGAGAAATCTGATGAGATTGCTTTTGCTGATTTCCGATTCTCAGTGACACATCATTATCTTGTGCAAGACTCCAGTGACAAGGATGCAAAAGAGGAACAAGTAGAAGGTAGTTATGTTTTCCATCACCCAAATATTTTTGAGTCTTTACTACATTATTTTGTGGCATTATATTATATTGTGTTGTTACTGAATGTTGTTGCTGGCATACATCTCTCTTTCTTGAGAGAGAGAGAGAGAGAGAGAGAGAATGGAGTGTACCTCCAGGGGTGAAAACAAATTGATGTGTTAGCGGCACCAAAGTGACCTCCCCAGGACACAAGCCTGGGTATTGTGTATGGAGGTCCTGGGCTGCACAGATGACAGAACCCTACTTTTGGCCTCACTAATGTGGTCCAAAGGAAAGCAGAGCCAATATGTTTGGCTTCTTCACTGCAGGAATTGCCGGAAGGAGGTGTACAAGGGGCCATCCAATCGTCTTAGCGACTCTTCTCTAGTTTTGTGTAAGGTTTACTTAGCCTTTTCTTCTCCCGAAGAGAGCCTGCAAGGCAGCAGAGGTTTTGGTTCAGAGTTTTGCTTCTCTTAGATGGGCTACCTTCCCAGATTGACAAGCCTCATTTGCCACTTGTTATTACTAATCTATAAATATTGTGATGAATAATGTGTTATTGAATTGGTCACTTTTTCGTTAGAACATGTAGAATATCAGTGGTCTAATTTTCACTATTTTTAAAAGTTGATATAATAGGATAATGCAATTTGAATTTGGGCATATAATCCTCCTTTCCAGTTGGTTGAGAGAGATTAAAAGATCTTACCTTCTATGGATACTGCTTCTAATAAAGAGCAGAATATTTTATGAAAAAAAGGAAGCTTTCTGAAATCACTTTTTTTAAAAAAAACAAATATTCATTGGAGGAAACAATTCAAATACCCTAGGGCAGGGGTCGGCAAACTAAGGTCCGCGGGCCAGATAAGGCCAAAGGGGCTCTTTACTCCGGCACGAGGACCCTGCCCTAGGACCTTGCCACCCGCTCGGCCAGTTCCCGCGCTAAACCAGCAAGGTGACTGACTTCCGTGACGGGCGCACGGGCGGCTTTGGATTGGCTCCAGGAAGCTCCTGCAGCCAATCCGAAGCTGCGGACACCTCTGGGCAGGCAGTGACGCTGGCCAATCAGAAGTCTTGCCGCCTGTGCGCTGGGAAACCCGACTCAGCTTCGGATTGGCTCCAGGAAGCTCCCACAACCAATCTGAAGCCGCAGACACCTCTGGGCGGGCGGCGACACTGGCAAATCCGAAGCTGCGCTGGGCTTCCTCAGCGCACGGGCGGCAAGGCTTCGGATTGGCCAGCATCGCGGCCATAGACAGAGAGGCTGACGGGCGCGTCGCAGGCTGCAGCTGGAGCTTGGCGCGCCCGCTGGCCCCGCGCCTGGGAAAGCTCTCCCAGAAACGTGAGGTGCCGCTGCCGGCTCCTAACCGCCACCGGAGGAGGTAGGAAAGCAGGGGGAGGGAGTGGGGGAGAGAGAGAGAAGCCCCCTGCTGGTGTCTCTGTGTGTGCGTGCGTGCGTGGTCTGGCCATAGCTGTCAACTTACAGATTTGAAAATAAGGGACCAGCAGCCAAAATAAGGGATCTGCAGCCTCACCTGTTCCAGGCACTCCAGTCTTCCTGTCCTCCTGCAGTCTGGTCAAACTCATGCTGGGTAGCTTCAAGAACACTGTCCAACTAACTTTGTAACCAGAGGTTCAACTGAATAGAATCTGAATCACATGCACCACAAGGCCTAGGCAGCCTCAACTTAAGATGGCTCCCCGGCCTGGCTTTGCACTGCAAAGTTTGCAGCAGCACGTGCAACAAAATGGCGTCCAGCATTCAAAAACCTCCTCAGTTTGCATTAACTAGCCACACACACACAGCCTCCCCCCCCCACAAGATCTCCTTTCCTTTTCCCTCACCATGTGCCCCCGCTCCAGACAGACCTTTTCGCCGGCAAGGGTGAGTGGGCCATCGATGACGTATCCATCCAATTCCGATCTGAGCACTCAGCACAGGTATGTTCAACTTCTGAGCCCCTCTGAGCCAAAGGCAGAAAGCCCAGCCAGCAGCCACACGAAGCCTCAAGGAAAACCACCGTCACCTCTCCGCTGGGACGCGCTGAGCAAAGACGAGTCCCCAGGGAACACAGCCAATTTGATCAGCACAAGGCATGCAAGCGCCACCCCCCAGTCGTTCTTAGACTTCTTATTGGGTGAGCAACACAGCCAAGCAACACAGTTGGAGCCTCCCTCCTCGCTGACCGGCAGGGAGGGAGGGAGAGGAGCTGCTTCCTTTGAAATTTAAGAGACATCATTTAAGGGACATTTAAGGGACATCCATCAATAAGGGACAGCAGTGAGACGTGGCGCTGGAATAAGGGACTGTCCCTTCAAATAAGGGACACTTGACAGCTATGGGTCTGGCCCACCAGAAGATTTGAGGAACAGTGAGCTGGCCTGCTGGTAGAAGTTTGCTGACCCCTGCTGTAGGGAATGATGCTAAATGTTACTTTAAATACTGACTGGTTCCTGTTGTTCAAGTCTCACAGGTGTGATAAAACAATACTCCACTTAAGTAATATTACTTGCGTACTTTATAACACATTCATGATAACATATGCACATTTAGGAGTTTGTCTCAGTGACACTTTTGAGTAAATATGGATTGAATTGGACTGTTCTGTTTTTCTCTTCTTATCTCATATGGTAGCTTTAATAATGTATCTGGTAATTTTATTCTTGTTTTTATTATTTACTTCTGTGGCTTGGATCCAGAGTGGCTATATCTTATCTTTTATGAAATAATTAAATTGATTACCATATTTGATGCGTAGATGTTTAGTTTGTATTATGACTGAACTCTTTCATTATTCTGAATGGTTTTACAGATATTATTCCAGTTGCTATGCAAGACCTTCTGTGCATGAACAATGATTTTCCTCCCAGAGCTCATTGTCTAGTGAGATGGTATGTCTGCTAAAACATTATATTACATATAGCTACATTATAGTCACAGCATATAAAATTCATGATGTACTGACTAGTACACAGAATAGTGATATGTGAACAAGCCTGGGTGAACCTCAAACTCTTTGCATCCCTGTGGTGTGACCTTGTAAAGGAAGCTTTCACTTTTATTTTTAAGTAAATACAGGTTAGTGTTACACTTGAAATCAAATTGTACTTAGTCTTAACTGTAGTTTAATTAAACAAGCTGACTTCAAACCATAGCTTATGAAGCTTGGACTTTTCAGTTAACCACAGTTTAGGGTTCAGTCATAACTGTAGTTGCAAAACTGGAAGCAAACGATTCCAATTTAGTCCTTGCAGCTGTGTTGGAGGAGAAGTGTGGGGAACAAGTGAGAGCAGTGCTCATTCAAGTTTATTCACATAATGCTAAAGCTTAGCTTAGTATTTTGTCTGAACAAGGTTGATGCTTCTGACATATGCTCAGTGTTTATTATTCACAAAACTACATCAAACTTCAATCTTAGTTTGTTTCAACCATATTTTTAGTGAATATAAACTAAGCAGTTTGAGAGAGATTAGATGTTGCACACTTGAATAACATTGAAAGCCATATATGTGCATTTTATTATAGGCTTTAATATTTGTAATCTGTAATTAACTGAAAGCATTATTGTTTTTATTCTAGGTATGGATTGCGTGAATTTGTAGTCATTGCACCAGCAGCAAATAATGATGCCGTTCTTAGTGAATCTAAATGTAACCTCCTTCTTAGTTCAATTTCTATTGCATTGGGGAACACAGGCTGGTAAGTAAGGGTCCACATCATGCACATTCATCTCATGCACATAGCATGAAACCACAGATTGCATGTGAACTGGGCAAATGTGTACATTCCACAGAATAGACTGTTACATAGTCTTTGTGTGTTTAAAACTTTGTGTTGTTTGATATGACTATACGTTCTAAAATAATAAATCTCAAGCACAGTTTGGGCTGTTTGCTAAAAGCTTAGGATGAATTGATACTTGCCATGGTGAATAGTAAAGGCTAACAGCTCTGTGTTTCCTAGGCTCTAGACGACTTAAAACACTTTTGTAGCTCTTCTGAATATTTTGCAGCCAGGTGCCAGTATTTGTACAAATTCATCACAAATGGCGAAGAATGTATGTCGGAGAGTGTCAAGGTCCTGGAGTTAGAACAGATTTTGAAATGGTTCATCTTCGCAAAGTCCCTAATCAGTATACTCACTTATCAGGATTATTGGACATCTTCAAATCTAAGATTGTAAGTATAGTTTGTGTGGGTGCATGTAAGCATTTGCACGTGCCAAGAATTATTTTCGTCAGAAAAGTGGGCAAATTCTGAAAATCCTGCCTCTGTACCTATATGTTGTGCAGATTAAAACATCTTCTTATGACAGATTAATGGATATTTGGCAGGTACAGCCACAGGAGAAAGCTTTGGTTTGTATTATATCATATGAACACAGTATAGCCTTTAGGTTTTTGAAAAGAATTACTGTGGATAAGACTTTATGGGAAATGTCTGCCAATCAATCCATTTTAATCAGGAAGACTTGGACTCTGTTCTTATTTTGATATTAGACTTTTCCTTCTCCTTCAATGAGTAACAGTGCCATTGACAACTAATGGAGTCATCTCCATTACTAAATGCTATTGGTACTTATCTTAATCAGTTTTTATTCTGTCTCATTATGCCTGTGAAATATGAAATATTTCAGTGCTTATTTTGTAGTGTATTTAAAGTTATGCTCTTTCGATATGACAAATGTGTAAAACAATTAATATGGGATTCAGATTTGCATTGTCATCCATGCAATAATTGCCACATGGTATGTTGACTTGCATGTGTGAATGGGCCATTGCATATTTAACACCAAAGAGAGGACTTTCACATCACCAGGTATCATTTGATGTCATATCATAGGACACTGTTCAACAAAGTCAGTTCACATACTCAGTAACCTGTCCTCAAGTGGACATAAGTACATGGGTGAACCAGTCTTTATCAGCTGTTACTTTTGATTTTCAGACACTTTAGCTCATGCTCCTAGGGAGCACAGAGGGATATTTGCATGAGCAGTGCATCTTTCCTTTTCTGAACAGCAGTCAACCCTCTTCATAATTGCAAGCTACATCTGGAACTCAGGTGAACTTCAGAAGTAGGTTGCTATGAAGCACAGAGAAGTGACTATAATATTTGTGTGTCCATATTACTGCTGCTAGCAATATTTCGGAAGCCAAAACTTGTTGAGTTTTCGAATACATTCAGCAGATCAGCAGTCATGTACATTTATTATATCTGACCCATTTTAATAGTAAACCATTTATTTTGAGCTTGGGGGTATTTTGGAAGGATAGTGATGAATGATCTTCCCACCAGATAAAATGGTGGGATGTAAATTCCTAATAACATTGAAAATCTATCTCTCATAGAAACTTTCTGACACATTGCTTAGATTAAAGCAGATGTCTAGATATATCTGCTTTGGTCCTAACTTTTTGTATTTCTTTACATATGTCTCCTAGGGCTGCCCTTTAACCCCATTACCTCCAATCAATATAAGTATTAGACTTACGTACGTACTTCAGGACTGGCAGCAATATTTCTGGCCTCAACAACCACCAGGTATGATGCTTCCTTGTGCATATTACAGTTATGTTCTATAGAATTTATTACGGAAAGTGGCTGAGATCCACAGAACCCTGGAACTATGGACTTTTTTCTTTGACAGCAGTGACGTGTTACCTTTCCTTCCCTGCCCTTTTGCTGTGTGGCAAACCGTTTTTGAAATGGAGGAGAATTTTAAATAGTTTCAGATATAGCATGCCAACTGTCCACAGACAAAAAGGTTTTATAAAATTCTTCTGCAAATCATGACAAATGTCTTTTTTTATTCCCAAGAAATGTATGTGATATACTATAGGACAGTGTAGACACGTATTATACTTGTTGCCGTTCTTTATTATCCTTACAATCCAAGTTTGTTTGTTTTTTCAATCTTCTTCTTTGGCGATCACTCATAGCCGAGTAAGATTGTCTTCCATAAACACAGTTTTAACAATGAGTCTGTAAGTGACTGTGGAGGCCAATTCTGGACCCACATGTCCTTCAACAGTGGGGACATTGGTTCCCGGGCGGGAGTTGATCACGATGTGGATTTGCCAAGCGTGCCTTCCTCTTAGCATGTTTCTCCTTTGTGTTCTAAGTTCGAGTGTCTTCAAAGTGCATGACACCTTTGTTTTTTTCAGTAAAGCTTAGCCCTCTCATTGACGGTGAATAAATAACTTGAAATGTTTGCCATTCAATATGTAATTTATGACTTGCCAGTCCTTGGACATCTTGGTTCGAAATAAGTGTTTAAGCTTTCACAAGCTTGTATCACTTTGTAACAGTATCGACTATCAACATCTTTGCCAAATGTAAAAATGAAACACAAAACTCCATTACATAAAAAAATAGTTTCTGCGGAAATTGTATATGGCAGAAAAAATTGTACCCATTTTACTTGGATCTTCGATGAGCTCCAACAAAGCATGAACAAGCATCTACTTGTTCAACAGGGTTTCTCCTTCCTCGCCATTCCTCCTGTGGTCCCATTGTGTGCCCCTCAAACCTGATCTGGATTGTTGAGAGAACCTCAGGATAATACTTTGTAGATGCATATGGGGACTGGAAAAGAGAGAAGAGAACTGATAATCACTGGAAATCTGTGGCAAAGTTGGGTGTACATATTAGATGTCACCCAGTGCATAATTTTGTTACTTAATTCTGATGTAATGATCAAACATGTTTTCTGTCAATAGATATAGATGCTTTGGTTGGAGGTGAAGTTGGAGGCCTCGAGTTTGGAAAGTTACCATTTGGTGCCTGTGAGGATCCCATCAGGTAAGACTTGGTATAATCAAATATTTAGTTTCTAAAGTAAAATGGAATTGATCTTGTTGTGATGGGAAGCTAAATCTTCAACAGTTTACTCAAAAGAAATGTTGCTTATGTAATCTGACATGATACAGGTAAAGGTAAAGGGACCCCTGACCATTAGGTCCAGTCGTGACCGACTCTGGGGTTGCGGCGCTCATCTCGCTTTATTGGCCGAGGGAGCCGGCGTACAGCTTCCGCCGCTTCTGGCGAACCAGAGCAGCGCACGGAAACACTGTTTACCTTCCCGCTGGAGCGGTAGCGTAATGCTATTGACCAAAGCTCTTCAAATGTAATTGCTATCCATGAGCTAAAGTATTTGCTTTGTGGACTGTCCTAATTTTCAAGGCTATTTCTTCGAATAAACATTCTGTTTGCATGCAAATAGACAGTGAGAAAGCACACAGATACAGTATATGTTGTGGACAGGTGTGAAGTTATGCAGCAATGACCAGGAAAATATTGGATCTCAGCTGTATATTTAAAAAATAAGACGAAAAAGACATATGTGCTATTCATAATGGACATAAGTGTATTAAACTAAAACATGTGTGCAAAATGGCCAGATTCACATATAACATTAAGCTGTGGTTAACGTTAATCGTAGTTAAACTTTTGGCATCTGACAGATTATTGCTTACATCTTGGTTTATTATGTGTACTTCCACATTATAAGAAACACAAGCCAGGAAGAACTGCTCTTTCAGCTCTGTAACTTCTGGGCACTGATAGCTTCTTAACTGTAACTAAGGGGGATGTTCCAGTTCATACAGAATGCTAAGCTATGGCTAACATTAACTGAGGGTTGTCAATTACAAACTCTAGTTAAAGAGTGATTTTTAACCATTTTTAAACCATAGTTAAGCTGCTGGACTGGATTTGTACAACTCTAAGCCATACTTCAATAAACCACGGTTTAGAGTTAGGTTCAACCCGAGCCAATGCGTTGTAAGTAGTGACTGTAGTCTATAGTTGTGTGGTGGTTTCCGAATTCTGTCTCCAAGTGTGCCACTTTTACTTTCAGTGAACTTCATTTAGCAACTACATGGCCTCATCTAACAGAGGGTATAATTGTGGACAACGATGTTTATTCGTAAGTATATTTTTGACTTCATTTTCTTTTTGTAATCAAAACATCTGAGCTTCATTTTTCAGAACACTACATAATCTAGAATTCTGGTCTAGTTGAGAAATACTTAAATATCGGTTTAGCAAACACGGTAGCTATTGTAGTAGTATGAAAGTCAATTTTGCTCACGTTATTATTACTACTACTACTATTATTATTACAATTTTCTCATAAGCTTGATACAGCTACTACTTAAGAGGCAATTTAAGAAAGAAAGAAGCTGCTGTTATGACCATTATTCTTTTTTTTACATTTATATCCTACCTTTACTCCCAAGAGCTCAAGGTGGTGTACACACCTCCTATCATGTTTTATTCTCACAAAAATCCTGTAAGGTAGGCTTGGCTGAGAGGTGGTGACCGGCCCAGGGTCACCCAGTGAGCTCCATGACTGAGTGGAGATTTGAATCTTGCTCTCTCAGGACCTAGTCCGACACTCTAACCATGACACTGCACTGTCTATGCAACAAAGTTCTAACATTTTTATTTTAATTCCAACACTCTTCATAGTGTCTTGCTGTTAGAATGGTTGAGTCAAACTATTTTAATTGGACGCCTGTGATTTTTAAAATTCGTGTTATTTCTATTTATCTGTGATGTATTTTCTTCCTCCTGCATTTGTGGTTATTTTTGCTATTCTAATGATTGGAGCACTCAAGGACAGTTGTGTCAGTTTCATGTTAGAGAGGGACTTGGATCTACAGTATGGTTTACTTACATGATTGCTGTATGGTGAGAGAGCCATCAGGAAGACACTAATAAAACCCATTGAAAGCCCAGATGTATAAGAAGGCCGCTACACAATAAAGTTAGATATGAGGAAGAACTATTGAGTCATGCTGGCAGCCTTATGTAAAAAGGCACAGAATGGCCTTGGTAAAATCAGTCAGAGATGGAGATGGAGAAGCCGTCAGTTTTAAATGGATGTATACATTGAATATGGCAGCTCCAGCCCAATTGAGCCTTGCCTGCATTAGACCACCTGTGCTTTGGGGCACCTGCTTTGGTGCAAGCCATTCATGCATTGTCAGGTTTGTTTGTTTCTTAAAGCGTGGCTAATTATATGCAAAAAGCACATATTACATACACAATGCATACATGTTATGTGTATAATCCTTTAAAAAGATTCAAGCACCATCTGCAGCATGATTTTTAAAGTATTAATACATGATTTCATACCATTATATGAATTGCTGTATGCATCTGGTTACTTTGGGGCAATATGCTGTGTGTAATAGTCTGCAAGAATAGTGCATAATATGTGAGAATTGTCAGTGTTTTAGTGGAGCTGGTAAAAACCCTTTTGTTTCACATCATGATCAAGGAGCGAGATGGGAATTAGAAAAAATCTGTATGGAAAAATTCAAAATTGAAGAATGTATAACTTGCTGCTGAAATGGAATACACAAGACGAAATGGTTAAATCGGTTATGATAAAGTGGGCTCAGGATATTGGGCATAATATTATGTTTGAGGACTGGGAAAGGTTGTGGACCACTGGGCTGAACTTCACTGCATGTAATGCTTTGAAGGAAAATGTAATGAAAATGATATATAGATGGTACATGACCCCAGTTAAACTTGCCAAAATATACCATTTGTCTGATAATAAATGTTGGAAATGTAAAGAACATGAAGGAACATTCTTTCACCTCTGGTGGACTTGCCCTAGAGTGAAGGCCTTCTGGGAAATGATTTATAATGAGTTGAAAAAGGTATTTAAGTATACCTTCACTAAGAAACCAGAGGCCTTCCTTCTGGGCATTGTCGGCCAGAAGGTGTTAAAGAAGGACCGAACATTTTTTATGTATGCAACAACGGCAGCAAGGATACTCATCGCTAAGAGCTGGAAAACTCAAGATCTACCCACACTGGAAGAGTGGCAGATGCAGCTGATGGACTATATGCAACTGGCCGAGATGACTGGCAGAATTCGAGACCTGGGAGAAGAGAGGGTTGAAGAAGACTGGAAGAAATTCAAGATTTATCTACAAAAGTATTGTAATTTGGTTGAATGCTAAGAAGGATGCTAGATCATAAATAATTGCCTACCATTGAATTAGACTTGAACTTGACGATAAGTGAGATTGAGGGAAACATAAAATTTGTGGAGACTAGATTAAATTAACTGAACAAAATTTAAGAATATAAACAAGATGATAAATTGCTGGAAAAATTTATAATGATGTAAGTGGGAGTGGGAGACGCGAGGGAGTCCAAAAAAGTTCTGAAAAATGTGTTATGATCCATGTTATATTGTTTATTATTTTTGCATTTTGTATTTAAAAAATCTCAATAAATATTTATAAAAAAAGGAAAAATTCAAAATTGAGATTTACAGAAAAATCCATTTGTAATCATAGATGATGAAAATAACAAAATTAGGCAAAGTAAGTGATTGACAAGTGTGTTAAAGATATTCTATAATAATATGGTGAGGATTGACATGCAAATTCTGAGGTTGCTTTCTTCAATGCTATTTATGATTGGATGAGTGAAGAAATAAAAACATTCCTGTTCTGTTTTGTTTTTTAAGAGACTTGGATCCTGTTCAAGCACCTCAGTGGTCTGTGAGGGTCAGAAAAGCTGATAACCCACAGTGTTTGTTAAGTAAGCAATCCAGAGCTTATCTTTTTCTATTATTCTTTAAAATTACTTCAGGAAGATAGGAATTGGTTTTGACTAAGTTCTTGTAGAAATATATTTTTCTTGATTGTAAATTCACTTAAATTGTCAGTGTTGAGTTTGCATATGGGAGCTCTGCTTAGGCATGAAATTCATTGTCTCTAGGCATCGAAACACTAGTAAGTTCAGGCAAGGTTGCTGCATGTGCCTTCAGGCTTGCTTGGGAGATCAGTGCTTATATGCAGTGACAATGCTATGTAAAAAAGAAAAGGTTTTTCTCATTCCTTCCTTGCTAAAATTACATATATTTAGACTGTATTAGACTCTGCTTTAGGTATGTGATTTGGGGGAAAACCTAATATTCAGAAATCTGACTGCATAAATAATTTTTTTAATTTCCTTGTGTAGGTGATTTTGTCACGGAATTTTTCAAAGTGTGTCGTCGGAAAGAATCGACTGATGAGATTCTTGGAAGATCAGCATTTGAAGAGGAGGGAAAAGGTAAAAAGTCAAGTTAATTTTCTTTGCCTTTGTGCCTGTGAAAGCAGCTGTAATTTTATCTGAAGCAGGAGGGTCTTGATAGAACTAATGGTAGCATCTCATGTGAGGGGCTGGGTTGAAAATATGTCGGTGTAAAAAAAAAGAAGCCCTTTCCTCAGAGCTCTTTATTTATAAGCCTCCTCTTCCTCCTCCATCATTGTCTATTTTAAGCCTCTATGTCAAAGGTACCAGCATAAATGGTTTATAAGGTTTAAGCCCTCATCTTGTCTCCCCCTTCCTTCTGCAGCATGCTCAGTTTCTTTGCAGCAGCATGTTTGAGGTTACATAGCCTTGGTTACATAAAAAAATCCAGCATGGCCTAGTTCTGGTTTTGGCAGCAGGTGGCACACTCGTATTTAGCAAAGTAGTTTTGCTGTTTCATACTGAAAGAGAAGGATACTGATGATGATGTAAATGCAAATAAAGACAAATAAATTGATAATTGTAACTGTGGCCTTGATATTTTGTAGATGCTGACATAAGCCATGCATTGTCAAAGCTCACAGAACCAGCACCTGTCCCAATCCATAAACTGTCTGTGACAAATATGGTTCACACGGCAAAGAAAAAGATTCGCAAACACAGAGGTGTAGATGAATCACCATTAAATAATGACGTCCTCAATACTATTCTTTTGGTAAGTAAACTAGCTGTGCTGTTGCATTTAATGACGATGCTTTATAATATTTAAATTCGCGTTCTCCCGCGGCCTAGAGTGTCTTTGCCCAGTGTCAGTTCACACTGCAGGGGTACAAATCATTTTATAAAGTTCTTGCTTCCCTCTGTAGAGGAGTAAATGGTATCTAGGATATATGATAAAGAGTTATTGCAGAACTTAATAGCTGTGGGAAATGGCAAAGACAACATATTTGAAAACTGACAGTATGTACTTTCCTCCTCAAGTACTTATTCCCTGATGCTGCTGACAAATCAGCAGATGGATCTGAAGCCAGAACTAGTCCTTCAGCAGGATGCCTCCCACCCACAGACAATGAAGACTATGTAAGTTCAATTTGCTTATGTGACTAATATTTACCATATCTATCTATCTATCTATCTATCTAATCTATCTATCTATCTATTGTCCAGTAGCACCTTAGAGACCAACTAAGTTCGTTCTTGGTATAAGCTTTCGTGTGCACGCACATGAAAACTTATACCCAGAACAAACTTAGTTGGTCTCTAAGGTGCTACTGGACAATTTTTTTATATATTTCGACTGCATCAGACCAACATGGCTACCTACCTGAATGTATCTACCAAATCTAAATGGCTTTTTAATAAAAGGAAAACACAACCCAAAGGTCTGCTTGGGGGCTTTTGTTATGTGTCCATTTTAGTTATAAAAGGATGAGTTTTCATATACAAACCTTTGTTTTTATTAGCTTTGTTTCTAACTATACTTTAGTGACTGGAGTTGTGTATATCCTGTGTTTTAAAGACGTTATTAACATTTTCTCAAGGGCAACACAGTTATCAAATAAGTAAGATGAATTCTGCAGGTATTATAAATTAAGGAAACTTACATAATTTGCTTATTTTTTTAAACACCACAAAATATTTTTTCATGCTTTTGTATTTGTTTTCTCTGCTTCTTCCTGTGTATAGAACATCTACATCCAATTCAAATCTGCTCCTTCAGACAGCTTAACTTACAAACTGGCCCTTTGTCTTTGTATGATCAACTTCTACCATGGTGGTGTCAAAGGAGTTGCACATCTCTGGCAGGAGTTTGTCTTGGAAATGCGCTACAGATGGGAGAACAACTTCTTTATCCCAGGGTGAATTATATTAGTATTTATTAGCATCATTTAGTTGCAGTTTAATTAATACAGGCTGTAATTTAGAACTTCCACTGTCAGGATGAGAGAGCCAGATTTTCCTGGCATCTCAGAGGCATTCTTGTTTGCAGCCAGTTAACTTGATTGTGTAAAATATAGTGGGGAACTATTTACATTTTTGTTGATTCTTCTTCCATGTAGCTCAATTAAATTCTAGATTAACCCTATCAGAGAGGTCAGTCTGATTAATTGTGATGGATCCTTCTCATTTCATTTACTTACTTATTTTTGGTAATTACTTATTTTTGGTTTTTAATTTGTATTATAGCTTTTGAGATTTAAAAGTTTATTTTTTAAAAAATAACTGATGGATCCAAGTGCATTTAGGTTGCAATTCATCCTAAGGGCAGGTGCAATTATATATATATATATGCCAGTACCACCCATCTGACTGGGTTGCCCCAGCCACTCTGGGCTGCTTCCAGCAAATTATAAAACTACAGTAAAACACCACACATTAAAAACTTTGCTTTACAGGGTTGCCTTCAGATGTCTTTTAAAGTCAAATACAGTAGTTGTTTTCCTGAATTCTTGTGTGTATTTGCAAGCAGGTCTTAAGCAGATATGCTTGATTGTGGCCCAAGGCACTCATTAAAATCTGATATACCTTGGTGCTGCTCCTTCTGAAAACTGCATTTTTTACTTTACAACTTGCTGCAAGTACTAGTTTACAACAGGGTTTTTATGTAATAATAATACAGATGTAACTTCATATTAGGTTAACGAGTGGTGCTCCAGATCTGAGATGTTGTTTACTGCACCAGAAACTCCAGGTAACTATTTCAAAATAAGTTATCTATCAATCTAGGATACAAGATAATGATCTTTAATGCTTTACAAAATATAAACTAGGATCTGGTACTTTTTTATTGTTGCAGACATTGTTAGAGTTGTAAAATGTATCCTGCTATTACCATATTAGTTGGGTAGCATATCAGATTATTACAGAAATAATCAGCGAGTTGAGTTTTATTCATTGTTAGTGATCCTCAAGAGTAAGTAAAGGGTAAAGGGACTCCTGACCTCTAGATCCAGTTGTGGACGACTCTGGGGTTGCAGCGCTCATCTCTCTTTATTGGCCGAGGGAGCTGACGTACAGCTTCCTGGTCATGTGGCCCGCATAACTAAGCAGCTTCTGACGAACCAGAGCAGCACACGGAAACACCGTTTACCTTCCCGTCGGAGCGGTACCTGTTTATCTACTTGCACTTAGACGTGCTTTCGTACTGCTAGGTTGGCAGGAGCAGGGACTGAGCAACGGGAGCTCACCCTGTCGTGGGGATTCGAACTGCCGGCCTTCTGATCGGCAAGCCCTAGGCTCTGTGGTTTAGACCACAGTGCTGCCTGCGTCCCATGCTCAAGAGCAGGATCACTTTAATAATGGACAATACTAACTTGGGTTAATGAATTTCAGTGGGTCTGCTCTGAGTTTGTGGGTGATGACATGTGAACAGAAGTGTCTTCGTGCTGTGCAAGCGCAGGTGTCGATCTCGGCTGTTTTTACATAAGTTGTGTTATGCACCTTAATGGAAATATTGCCACTGTGGAAGAGTGTGCATATCTGTCATAATAAGTTTTCAATGTGCTTTCATTTCCAGATGTTAAATTGTTGTATTGAAAGAAAGAAAGCAAGGGATGAGGGGAAAAAAGGAAGTAATTCTGACCGCTCTTCTGGAGACATTGGAAAAACAATTGACTTGGTGGGTAAAGACTATTTAAAAGAGGGTGATAAGGAAAAAGGAGAAGTAGGAAAATCTTGGGACTCCTGGAGTGACAGTGAAGAAGAATTTTTTGAATGCCTAAGTGACACAGAGGAACTTAAAGGAAATGGACAAGAAGGTGGGAAGAAAGGGGCTGCAAAAGAGGCATTAGAGCCAGAAGGTCGTTTACATCAGCATGGCAACTTGACTTTGCTTCATCCTGGAGACCCCCTCTATGTTCCAGTAACACAGGTTAGACCTGGAATTATTTCTGGTTTTCTGATTTCTGTTAACTTGTTTCACTTGTCATACCTGTTAGAGGTAGCTACACATAGGAAGAAATCTGGCACCACTACGTTGATTTTGTTTCTCCTGCATAGAGTTTTTCCTGCAAAAGTAAGGTGACTTTTAAAGCCAGACCATTGGTACATCTAGGTTGGAGTAGTCCTGCCTCCATCCTTTTTCTCCTTCAAACCCTGGTTTGATCTTGGTTTGTAGTCATATTAAAGCTTTTCCTAAATTGGACTGTGAAAAAGAGCTCCTTGAATTGATAAAGCCACAAGGATTGTTGTTCTGTTGATACCAAGTGTGAATGGAATTCCCCATGTAAGAAATGCTTGTTCTTTGTACTTTTCAGGAACCAGCGCCTATGACTGAGGATCTTCTGGAAGAACAGTCTGAAGTATTGGCTAAACTGGGAACATCAGCAGAAGGGGCTCATCTTCGAGCACGCATGCAGAGTGCCTGTTTGCTTTCTGATATGGAATCTTTCAAGGTGGATGCATGATTCTATATTCCATGGGACCGTCTTAGTGATGAATATACTAGTGTAAACACTCCAGTCAGTCGGAAAGGGCACAATTACAGGATTTCCCCCAGTAACCTCTTTCACCATTGCTTTCCTTCCATTTTACTTGGTGGTTCTTTGTATAACTATCACCTTCACTGTAGTTTAAAATGTTCATTTCTATATTGCACTAATTTGCCTGGTGTTTGTCTCTGATAATGCACTCATTTGAGGGAAAATCAGCTGATGTTTTTGTTTTGAAATAGAAGTAGTTGGTTAGATACCTAACCAACTTTCTGGAATTACTCTTTTCAATGCAAGAATTGTGATTTCCCCCTAAATCACAAAAGCCTATTTACTCAAGCTGAGGACAGCTTAGTCTTATTGAAGTCAATCCAGTGTACATATTAACTGGCTTTGAAGCTCATAGCTTTGGAATTTTAGTACATGTCAAGACTACTACATTGAGCTTTCTGAGGTATTTGAACGTGTGCTTTCATTGTTTTTGTTTTACTTTTGTGATCTCTATGAAATTGTATTCTGTAGCTTTAAGAGCTAGGTGTATAACAACATAAGTATTCTGCCTAGGCTTGCTTTTCAAACATAAGCATAGTTCTGTGCTATAAGAGGTTACCCATTATAAAGTCTGTCCAAGTTGTCCCCCCCCCAAATTATTTGTATGGATTGCTTTATAATATCTTTGTGAGCTACTGAATTAATGAAGGAGGAAAAGGTGTGAAACATATCTTAATATTAGAAGCTTCCAACTTCCTCATATATGACAAGGACATTACATCTTAGGGCAGCTTCTCATCTATCTTGTATATTAAAGCACCCCAATTTCCTAGATGCGGCACAACAATTTAAAATAGGCTAGAAAAATCAGGTTGCAAAATAGGTATCATGGTAGGTGGAATTCTAAATAGAATGACGGTTGGTATAAAAGTGTTGTAAATAAACGTTTGTTCACCAGTGCAAATTATTCCTTTTTCTTCCAGACTTTTCAGAGGTAGGGGCGGGTTCCTTCCTATCGCTTTTCTGTCTGTTTTAAAGAAGAAAGTGGTGATAATGCATTTTGTTCTTGGGTATTTTTACCTGAGTTTTAGTTTGTAGGGCCACTTAAGGTATTACAATATAATTACATTCTGTATTCACAGTGTAAAAATTAGAGTGGGGTTAGCTACTAAGCCACCAGAGATAACATTTCCCCTCTCATTGCAAAAGTCAAATAGAAGTGGATGTTGTGAAGCTGCTCTGGGAATTCTGAATAATAAAAATTCACGTCTGACTTTTATGACAAGTTGGCAACTTTAATTTTAGGATGTGTGTATGTATCTTTTAAAAAAATGCAAGTATTGAAATGTGGTAGTGTAGGTGCCCCTAAGTCACTTGTGCTTCTCTCGCCTGATATACAGCTTGGAAAGTATGTGGGGAAAAAATAAAATGTTCTGGTTTTGCTTTCTCCACCCACACTGCATCCTAGGCTGCCAACCCTGGTTGTTGTCTGGAGGATTTTGTGAGATGGTATTCACCTCGGGATTACATTGAAGAGGAAATTGTGGATGAAAAGGGGGATGTAGTCATCAGGGGTGAACTGAGTGCTCGAATGAAGATTCCAAGTAATATGTGGGTTGAAGCGTGGGAGACGGCAAAGCCGATTCCGGCAAGAAGGCAGAGACGGCTTTTTGATGACACTCGTGAGGCAGAGAAGGTAAGAGGACTTGCGACAGGCTGCACAGACACTGCCCATTTCCATGGGAACTTTGTATCTTGGCTGTCCTGAATCTCTCCAATTGACTATGCAGGTCACATTTAAGGTTGGACTGAATAATGCAGTTTCCTTCTGGAATTATAATTCCCTGGAATGGCGGTTATTTTGTTTGTGGAAACATGTAGACAAAATCAGCAAAGGCACTTGAAGTAACTTTGGAGATCAGTAGCACTTAGGTATTGTAAGCACTTTGGGAATGAAGCCTCTCATAGTTTTTACTTAGCAGTAATTGTGGTAGAGCTCCCTTTCAGCTGTCTGCATGCTGCCCTTTATCAGTTCCAAACACTTTCCCTTTTTCCTTCCAGCATTCGCCACTTTGTTCCCCAACACCTGTCTCATCCAAAAATTGCACCTGACCAGTGGAAAGCACCTCTCCATAGCCTCACTTATTGGGATGTTCTCTTAGTAGTTTCCAAAAGCTGTTTGTTAATGCATTAAATACTTAGCTGTGGAGTTTTGTTTCTGCTCTTGTGCTTTAAACAGTCATTGCTTTTGTTGAGTTCAATCATGTTCAGATCATCTGAATTCTCCTATGATAGACACAGAACTTGTAGTTCCCCAAAGAACAAATGTTTCTCTAGTCTAAAGTACCAGAGGAAAGTCTTCGGAAATGTTTCCCCAGAATTTATGGGCATTTTTATGAAGGCCATGAAGTATTAACGTAGAAGATTTATTTTAGTACCCTAGTTCAGTGTTTCCCAACCTTGGGCCTCCAGCTGTTTTTGAACTACAATTCCCATCATCCCTGACCACTGGTCTTGCTAGCTAGGGATGATGGGAGTTGTAGTCCAAAAACAGCTGGAGGCCCAAGGTTGGGAAACACTGCGGGCCTAGTTGCCATAATATGTGTACTTTAAAATACTGGAGAGATGGTGAGATTCATTGTGCAGAATCAAGATGATCAGATATGAATGAGAACATTATTGGCATGATGTAATCCTTTTACCATACCTTCAGGTGCTGCACTATTTAGCAGGTCAGAAACCAGCAGATCTTGCAAGGCATCTTCTGCCTTGTGTCATCCATGCAGCTGTACTCAAGGTAAAGGAAGAAGGTAAATAACACTTGTTAAAAAAATGCAGTATACTTTGTGTGAAGGTGGAACTATTATTACAATATACTTCATGTTTTAACAACAGAATCGGTGGAAGATATTTCTTCAGTAAAGAAGATAATTAAACAGATAATCACCCACTCCAGTAAAGTCCTCCGGTTTCCAAACCCAGAAGACAAAAAATTAGAAGTAAGGGGTTTACTTAACTAAGTTTGAGAAGGAACGTCTTTAAAAGGCATATAACAAAATGGAAAATGCTTTCTCTCTTACGCAGGAAATTATTAGTCAGATTTTGAATGTGGAAGCCACTATTGCTCGGGCAAGGTCACTGAAAGCCAAATTTGGGGTAGAGAAATGTGAACAGGAAGATGAACGCAAAGATCTAGAAAAGTGAGTAATCTTGAATTCCTTGTTTCATAGGCATGTGCAAGTCATGTTTCATAGTAACTCCCTCTTCTTGCTTTGTTTGTTACCTCAAAGTGCAAGGCCATTCCAGGCTTATCTGCTGCATTTTTCATGCATTCTGGTGTTTGGATAGTATAAGCATGGCAGGTTTATTTACACCTGTATTTTGGAAGAAGGAAACATGCCACCCAGAGCAGCCGCCAACATAAATGGTTATTCTTGGTGTCAAGTTAAGAGTGTTCTCTGAAGAGCAGAAACCATGGCTAATGTTTTGCTGACGTAACTATTAATCATGGGGAAGGATGGCAGCAAGAATGTGCGGGTGTGAGAGCAGGGACTTCGCAGGAAGTGCTTGGTCCTGGGGCTGCAGTGTCAAGTGTGTTCATATCCCCTCAAACACCGTATTTTATTTCCTTGTAATATTTTTTATCAGGTTTAATGTTACATGTTAGACAAACCATACAAGAGAAACAAGAGTAACAACTTTACTAAAATAAAGGCAAAACAAAAGCTATGTCTACGTTCTCTATCCCACTATTCAGGGGAAAGTTAGTCTAGAAAGCATTTACATACAAATAATAAAAAATGGGGAAGGGTTAAGCTGGAGACCAGTCGTGTTGTGGTATAGTATCCAAACTGTCGGTTGTGATTTGGGTGGCAGAATTCGGCCACTTTGCTGCAACACATGAGCTGGTTAGATGGTACCATGTATTATCAAAGCTACATTTTAATTTTACTCCTCTTAATAGTCTATTATGCACTGTTAATTTCTCTGCCACTGCATTGGTCCTCTCCCCTTGAAGCAAATGCTGTATAATATCTGCAGTATGGGCAATCTTGAAACAGGCTGCTCCCAGTAAGAAAAATACAGTGGTGCCTCGCAAGACAAAAAGAATCCGTTCCGTGATTCTCTTCGTCTAGCGGTTTTTTCGTCTTGCGAAGCAAGCCCATTGACGGCTTATCGGCTTAGCGGATAAGCAGATAAGCGGCTTAGCAAAAGGGGGGGAAAAGGGGGAAAAAGTCGGAAAAACTCACAAGACATTTTCGTCTTGCGAAGCAAGCCCATAGGAAATTCGTTTTGCGAAGCGCCTCCAAAACGGAAAACCCCTTCGTCTAGCGGGTTTTTCGTCTTGCGAGGCATTCGTCTTGCGGGGCACCACTGTAGTAAGTATTTATGGATAACATTATGCATGGTAATGGAAAATAGATAAAAGATCAAAACCTTGGTCCATCGGGATGACTTCCAGAACTATGGCAGAAATCTCAACACAGAGTGTATTTGATTTGAATAACTAATTCTATTGCCAGTCATCCAGAGCAGGAACATTAATACATGCAGTGTACATCCATGCATAAACTGGCCTTAAGCTAGATACATGGAATTTTATATGTGAGCTCAGCTCCTTTCTACCACTCAGCTGTGGTACCAATATTGAAAATATTTTTAAAATATGGTTGTTTCTTTCAAAACAGAAAAACTAGTTTATTTTGCTGACTTTTTCCTTTCCTTCCTCTTTCGCTACCAGATTTGTGAATTCTTTTCTGGAACAGCCAGAAGTCTCAGTCATTGGTGCTGGAAGAGGACATGCTGGTACTATAATTCACAAGCTTTTTGTGAATTCACAGCGGGTAAGATGGACTTTTTAACATCTCTAACGTAGGCCATGTAAGATTACTCTCAGTTCAAAATGCCAGGCTTTGAAAGTGCCTCCGTGTATAAGAATACTACGGCTATATTAAATATTCAGCTAAATGTAAAATGGGCAATACTTAACAAAGCACAGATTATAGATCAGTGTGTTCCTTCCAGGGTGGTAGTTCTGTGAAACAATTGTGGGCGTTTTGTTGTGCATTAATGTACGTAAGGTCCGTTTGTACTAATGCACATTGATTGATTGAATGAAGTAGTAGTTTTTAGGTTGCCAGAACAAAATGAACTTTTCATTTCATAACAGCTACCAGTGTTTTCCAGGTCTAAATTTTCATTGTGTGATATAATGGCAGCTTCTGGAATGCTGTAATGTATGTTTATATTTCAGTCCTTTGCTATTGATTACTGGTGTGGTCTCAGGGAGGACTTGGGTAGGCAGAAGACTTTAGGGAGTTACTCAAGGGCCTAGGAGAAGATTGGAAGTGGAATAGGAGCAAGAGAAGGCCTGAAAGGACAGGGGTTGGTTGCACATGGTCATGAGCTGCTAATGTGAGAGAAGTGGAAGTTTACAGAATGTTTTGAAACAACCAAATAATTTGTGGCCGCAGAGAACTAGTTGGCGTATTTAAGGAACTTGTACTCTCTACTCTGAACCCAAAGAAGCCCTTGCTCGGGCAGACAGCACACCTGCAACTCCATTGGGGTGCACTTGCTCATTCCGCTAGCCTACCTCCAGCCCTGCTTGCTGTTTTGGAGAGTTCCTCCACCTTCAAGGGAATGGCTTTGTAGGAACACAGAAGTCTGTAGTGAGAAGGGTCTATTGCATGTATAAATCTCTGTATTTCCTATGACAGGAGAAATATGAGGAAGCACTTGCACATGGGAAATTGCTCACAGTAGATGAAATATAGCAAGTGAGAAGATAAGAACTTAAGGAAGAATATGATTGGAGTAGGAAGCATGCAAACTTTCTGTGTTGGTGAAAAAAACCCATGCAACTCTGCATTCATAATGAAAACATGATGAAGTTTTCACTTAATTACACAAGGTTGCGTCCCATGCTGTTTAGTGTAGGGGCTGCCTTGGGTAGGATTGGGAAAGCCCCTTGCTGAAGTGATCTTCTGCTTGTTCTTTTAGAACACGAATATCAGTAAAAATAATGCTTGCTAATAATTCATTTCTGCAAGGTCATTAACTGGTAAAACTTAATCCCAGTAGTATTTCATTTTAACCAATGGATGGACTGATTTTTCTCCCCTTAGCTTTAAAATGCATGATAAAAATAAGGCACGTTTAGTGATTCACATCCCTGCATGTATTCTGATGCACAAAAGCTCCTGCAGCTGTAGGCTGCCCTGTTCATTGTAATGGCAGCATTAAACATCCATTTCAGATGAATATAAGTGGATAGTGACTGCCTCTGTTGAAATGAATGAACTCCTTTTGTCTATCAGTTGCTAGATTAGGACATGTATGGAAAGTTGCATCTGCTGAATGGGTAAAAATGAGATTGATTAGACTGGAATATTGTTTAAATTTACCATGTTATCTGTACCAGTTCTGCATCAGTGTGTTCTATGTTTGCTTCATGTTCTGAGTGTTTATCACAGTAGCTCTCTTGACTACAACATATACTTGGAGGGCACTCTGCCTTTTAAAGCAGACAATTCTGAAACCTCTCTTGACCCCATGTGAGTCATCTCTGACTTGCCTTTCTTTATCTTTTATCACTGGTTCTCTTCCTTATCCAGCTGACTGAATCTTCTGAGGAGGTAACTAGATCTTTCCCTAATTTTCTAGTCATCTGCCTAACCTCATGTAGGTGCATAGAAATGAATGCTCTAGCAGCATAGTGCAGTTGCTTGATTTGCCTCCTACTGATCACTTGCATAGTCAAACCATTAAAATAACTTCATCTTACCAACTTCAAACAAGATTTTCTGAAGCCTGAAGTTTTGAAACCAGGTTCTGAAGTAACTTGTGATTGAAAAGCTGGAGCCTTAAGTGGATGTCTAACTGGAGGGTATTTGAAGTCTAAAGGCCTCACAGAGCCATGCCATGCTTGGTAATCTAGTTGTTGCCTATGGCTTCTTCAGATGTGCATGTGTTTTGGCTGGCAAGGACTAAGCATCATAAACTGTTGCAGGAACATTTGTCCACTTTTATTGCAGAAAGCAGTTTAGTTTTTGCTGCTTTAATACTTTCTCTTGCTTTATTAATACTTTCTCATAAAATGCTCGCATGAACAGATTTATGCTTCTCAGTTATGAAGCAGCTGTAAACTAACTATACTCCCTTAGCAGGAAAGTCATATTTTTTTACCTTAGAGATGCTTTATGAAAGAAATTTAACTCATTTAGTAACCAATTACTTCCTTGGTGCTAAGAAAGACAGGCCATTTGTGACCTACAGTAGTTCTCATCCTGTTTGAGTGGCAGGACTCCCTGAAACAGGGAGTTGTCATAGCGCACTGCTGTGCTAGTATAAGGTCCCAGGCCCAGTTATGTCCTTTATCAAACTAAGGTAGCAGGGCTAAAAAGGATCACTGCAAGATGGGCGAATTAGGTGGTCATGTCATGTGAAAATACATTAAGCCCTGATTAACACTGGTTTCCTTAGATACAGACCCAAACACTGTAGAATTCATAGCAAAGCTCTTGTAGTGTTATTTTAATCATAATTTGCTGGAACCTCAACATTACATTGTTTTGACTTTTAACTAACAAATGTCATGTTTTCTGTTTTGGAGACCAGTCTGAAGCAGTTCCAAGGTCCACTTCATGAACTTGACTGAGAGTGGTCTGTGGTGTTGTCAATTGTGTGGCCCCCAAGGCTGTGTGTTTAATACTTCTTTACCGGCATTAGTCGTGTTGTAGAAGCACAAACTTAAAAACCTACATTTCTTCACTTTAGAAATCCACTGCACATGGTGCTTTCATTGTCACACTCATTCATTCTCCTCTTACGTATCCGTCTGTGCCTGCATATTGCAACTTCTTCAAAGCCAAGACTCACTATCTGTTTATGTAGTCCTTATTTTTGAATTATCCTGCCGTTCCTTGGTTTTAAAAATGATTATGGAGCTAACAAAACACATCAACAGTGAGGCTTCTGTATTTTTTTAGGTTGCCACAATGATGCCCCTTGACGAAGAACTTAAGAGGTCTGGCTCTTTGGATGAGAAACGTTTCAGTTCCGGAATAGCTGGAGACTTCCCCCTGCCTGCAGGGCGTGAGGTTATTTTGCGCACAACTGTCCCACGGCCTGCCCCTTACTCCAAACCTCTGCCTCAGCGCATGTATAGTGTTCTCACAAAAGAGGACTTCCGACTAGCTGGTGCCTTTTCATCTGATACAACATTCTTCTGATGTCACTGTGTAGCCTGCCGACAATGCATCTCTGCCGGTGGTTCAAATGGTCATTCCATGTCCAGTACTCTAGAGCTGAGGATAATCCTTTCATAAATTTAGTAATCAGTAATAAAATACTCACAGACTAGTCACTGAGGAGCAATGCTTAATGCCAAACAACTGTCTCATAAGATGTAGGTAGAACTTTAGAGTAGACTTTTATTTGGGAAAACTCCGTCTGCATATATGTGTTAAAGGGCTTCGGAGGGATGCTGGGAATGGGATTGTTGGGGAGCAATCCATTCCTGTTTACAGTGATAATGAAAATATCAGAACTCAGCAAATATGGTGATACTTGTAGAATTCTGCAGCCTCATGTGAAAGTTTACTTTGCTCATCTAGACCAACCTGACCATCAAATGTGTAATGCCACCACCAGTGGGTTATAAACTTTGTTTAAAGCTGTATGTAGTCTACACATAATAAAATGCAACTCACTTGTGGGTCTAAATTGCTGTGTATATATTACTAAAGAACAGATGGACCAAAAATTTAAACTACCATCCATCAAAAGTGTGATTAAAAAGTGGTAATTTACTATAGTGAATATACCAGCAGCATTTTTGCCACAGGATGAATTGTACTCAAACCCTCTGTACCACTGGCTTTCAACTCTTAGAATCATGCTGTTTGTTTATATACTGTTAGAAAAAGTAAAGGGTTATTTTAATGCATTGGATCTATGTGTTCTGTTCTTGTAAAGAAATGCTACATGTTAAGGTTTGAGGCCATGCCACTGTTTTATGACCATTCATTCATTTTTTTATACAAGACTACAATCCTAGCCTCACTTACCTGGCAGAAATCTCATTGAATTCAATAGGACTTAATTCTGAATAGACACAGTTAGGATTGTGCTGTCAAGATAAGCAGCTGAGCAAAGCAGCAGATTACAAGGACAAACCTCATGGTGCAATTAGGAAGCTAGAGGTTACAGCAGTACTGATATTTTAAAAAGCATATTCTGCTATTCCACCACTGTACTTGTCATATATGAGAAGATGGTTAAGGGCTAAACTGGTGCATTTCTCTCTGTATTAACCACTAATACAGTTTGGGGAACAATTAATTAATTTTTATTGGTCTATCACTGTCAAATGCAATTTTACATTCCAAATCTTGTACTAAGAAAGTACAAAGATTTTAAATCCAAAACTTTAAAATGCCAAAGATGTAGTAGAGATGCGTCTGCATGTATAATGTTGCCTTTCTCAACATTTATCTGCCATGATAACTCCAGTATCTAGCCTTAGAAAAAGCTAGGTGATTGGTTTAGAACAATCCCACTAAAAGTCAACCTATTAGTTTATTAAGGTGCATGATTAATCAGTTTGATGAACTACACATAAACTACACATCTGAATTATTTGAGCTTCATAATTTCACAAAAAAATTGGTAATATCAGATCCATACTTTAAAGCTACAGATTTTCTTTTCATTTGACTTCTTTCCTTGGCTTGCTTTGCTGTTCTCTGAAAGGAAGAGAATAGTTAGATAAAATGCATTTCATATCACCGTATACTGTACAGAGAAACTGGCACTGATTACAGCATCTTGATTAGACTGCAAATGTTGACTGGTGTGGTAACTTTTAAGATGGTCTAACATATATTGTCTACCTGAATTACAGAACTGCATTGCATCTAAAGTAAATAACCTTCGGAGTGCAGTTATCTGCCTGGCAAATGAGAGAATTTGCCAACTTTTAAGAATTAAGGAAATGCGAAAGAATAACTGGTAGAGAAACTGACTACAGGGCAAAGAATAAATAGATCTAAGGATAATGTTTGACCAAACTGCTGGAGGCAGTGGAAGACAGGAGTGCCTAGCATGCTCTGGTCCATGGGGTCATGAAGAGTCGGACACGACTAAACAACAACAACATGCATAATGTCGAAGGGTTGTTTCAGAGTATTCTGTACTCACCTCCTTGTGGCAAACCGTACACAATGTTTGAAGATTTTCCAGGGAACACTGTCCTCCACCACCATAAACTGGCTTTATATGATCCACTTGCCAGAACTGACCTTCAGTTGGGTTCTGTATAATTTCATTTAACTGCAATTAGATAGGACATTAGATAAGCTACTAAGCCTTTACCAATTAGGAATGAGCTTGTACATACCTTTCTACCTCCTTTCATGATTTGGCTTAATCCAGGCACAGGCAAACTCAGCCCGCCAGATGTTTTGCAAGTACAATTCCCACCATCTCTGACCACTGGTCCTGTTAGCTAGGGATGATGGGAGTTGTAGTCCCAAAACATCTGGAGGGCCGAGTTTGCCTATGCCTGGTGTTAAGGTAACAAGAGGTTGCTCAAGAGCAAGTAGGCAAATGCCTCCCTGCTCAGCTGTGAAGCCTTGCTTTTGATGCCAAAATAAACTTTCTCTGTGCAGAGTGCCACTCTCCCGTGGCTGGCTCATTCACTGGCAGAATCTGTGAGTGGGCGGTCCTTAAACCTTCCCCAGCAGAATAGTTTATTGACGCCCAATCTGCGCCTCCCCTCTGAGCGCGGAAGCCTACTGCGCAGGGAGGGCGTGGGTGACGGAGGACCTCTCTCCTCCCTGCTTTGCCCAGGCAAGGTGTCCTGGCACTGCCTCGCCTCCTCCAAGCCCTGAAGCTCCTCTCCACTGGAGGCGTGGTTACTCTCCTCCACTGAGGAGGTGCTGCTTCCCATGATCTTTGGGGGTTCTCTGTAATCCATCTGGCTTTTCCCCTCTCGCCCCTGAGCCGATGGCAGTTCCCTGACACCTGGCTTAATCAAACACTTACTGGTTAGTCAAACCAATCTGCCATAACATCCAAACAACAATTACAATCCTAGTTGAAGGAATCACAAAAACTACAGTTTGCCAGTTCAGATGTAATGCCAAACTGTGGTTCTGTTAATCTAAAGCCATGAGGAAAAATGATGGCTCATAGACAAACACAGCTTGTTCACAATCCTCCAGAAGATCTGAACATGGACTTCTAAATGTAGCTAGTACACACATCCTCACTACCAGATTATCAACATGTATTGGAGGGAAACATCATACCCCAACTCTTGGTTCTATGAACATGAAATAGGGTGTCATCTAACTAAAGTTGTTCAAAATGTTAATGGTTTTAGATGCATATGTAAAGAGCAAAAGGTAAATAAATATACATGTGATGGCTATTGGACCAGGTCTGTTGTTCTTAGATTAGAGAAGAGGAAGTTGACAAGTTATAATAAAGCTAGTGTTAAGATCAAGTGATACTCTTTAACACCTTTTGAAATTTAGCCTTTTAGGTTCTTGGAAATAGTGTTAAACCACAGTTTAAACAACTGTAACAACAAACAGTGTCTTCACAGTGTAGTTTGCTGGCAGAATACAGGTGACAGGCTGGGTTTGCGTGCTGATAGTTGGACTATGCAAATACTGGCTTTGAAAGGCTTCAAGAGCCATAAGCCTTCATCTTCTAAAGGAAGATGTGATTTTATAACATAACATGCTCACAAACTTAACTTTTACTTGCAGAAAGTGAGGCCTGCAGCTCAGCACTGAATGCAAGTCTCCCTACTGGCAGGAATCTTTACAGCTAGGGCTTAAGATTCTTCCTTTGAAGTTGAATCACCTGATGTCATATGTGAGTTGACTGACAGGTGGGTGATCCCACCCACCTGTTCAAAGTTGCTTGGATCCAGTTCCTTATTCCTGATTGGTAACTGACTAAATCCAACAGCACATTTTACCTGAGCTAAAGGAAGCTTGGACATCCAGGAGCTCTCCAGAAGATTTTTACGGTGATTCTTTGGGGCATCTCTGACACAAAGGTAGAGTTCCTGGGCATTCAGACAACACTTCTGACAAACCCCATGTTCTATCTCAAATACTTTAGTTCTCAAGTAGCTTTGGCTAGTGCGAAATAAGAAGTTATCTTGACACTTATGAGAACAAAACCGTGTGTCACAGGCAGTTGAGGTGGACTTCCGGTCAATCTGGACTGCTGGCATTTGGCAGCTAAGACAAAGTGGATTTCCTTCATTATCTACAGCTTGTAAGTAGCCTTTGCCTAAGGTGGGCTCCTCAACAGAATCAACCTGACTAGAGCCTGATATGAGGGCTGGGCAGTTCCCATCTTCTGAAGCCAACCTAAAGATAAAACAGGTCAGTTATTTTGGTACAAGAACAATTTCCCCATTTTGTTTTTTTATTTTAAAGAATTTGTAACCCACCATTAAGTTTTCAGGGCACTTTCCATATTTAAATTTCAATTATACAATATAAGGGGGTGGGGAAGAAGTCGAAGAAGCTTAACATAACCAGAGTTAAAACCCTGGGAAAATAAAAAGGTCATCTCACACTGAAGACATAAAAAATGCTGCCAGGTAAGTCTCTCTGGTAATGCTCAGGCATTACAAGCAAGAATGTGCTCTCTCAGTTGCCATCTGCTTCATCTTAAGATAGGGAAGCTAACCAGAGGATCTTTGAAGGTGACAAATGGTACAGGCACATATAGGTGTAGGCATTCCTTCAGGTCCACGTTGTGTACGCTTTGAAGGTAAGGATCAGCACTTCAGAAACAGACCAGAAATCAATAGAGCTCTTTAAGCACCAGCAAGCATAAGGGTCAAAACTCTGGGATGTATCCAGTCTCATATAGTCACTCCAATTAATGCATGAAAATGTTAGGACCATAGAGTAAGCTGTCCTGCTAGGTCACACCCACTCACCTTGGGAGGAAGGGCTATCAAACTCTCTGATCTCTCACTTTATACCATGTGAACCCTACCAGTAAGGATGTCTGGGCTGGTTGCTCCAAGCCTAGACCATGTGGCTTTAGCAAGACAGCTTTGTGTTTCTATACAAACAATTTAGAAACATTTACACCTTGGAACTAACCTAGCCTGTCTTTTCTTGCTGCTGTATGGAAGAGCACATGAATCTAACCTTTGAGAAGTTTGTAAGTAAACCATCTTTTAACTTGCCAAACGTGGTCTCTTTCTAAGCTAAGGGAAGTGGGAACTTGAACCTTTAAAATATCCCCTTCTAACAGCTTATATTTCCATACTTTGCTGCATGTTTTGTGATTTTATATCCCTGCTGGGGCTCTATCACTAAAGAGTACTAGCCCCAAACATGGATCTTAGGCACACAAGGAATTCTCTTTTTATTATACCACTAAAGTATTTTCCTTTTAACCAAAATACTAATTAAAACCACCAAAAACTCTGTAGTAGAATGTCTGCTTTGGATGCACAAACTCCCAGATTCAATTCCTGGCATCTTTAGGTAGGGCTGGAGGAGACTTCTCTCTCCGAAGTGCTAGAGAGCTGCTTCCAGTCAATGTCAAAATTACTGGCCAAGAGGACCAATTACCTGTCTCGGCATAAGCAGTTTTATATGTCCTTCATGATACGCTCCTGGCAAACAATCCCAGTTATTAACTTTGCTGCTGTCTTTCTTACCAATTGCAATTGCTGGGCTGTCTTCAAAGACAGCTCCATTAACAACACATTGCAGTAATTTAGCCTGGAGGTTACCAGGGCATAGATAACCATCACAAACCTCTCTGTCTAGGAGGGGCTACAGCAACTGTACTCGGCTGCAGAAAGATGCTTCAAGTTACAGATGCCGCTGGAGCTTCAAGTAATAGCTAGGTCTGTAAGCACCCTCATGTTGCAGATATCTATTTTAAGGGGAGCACAGTGCCATTCAGAACACCACCACACACCAAAAATACTTCCATTTTGCTTGGTTTCAGCTTCAATTTATTGGCCCTCATCCTACACTAAAGGGCTCATTTAACTTTTCCACCACTTCATCTGCAAAGACAACTACCATCATCCCTGGTCATTGGTGACGCTTGCTGGGGCTAATGGCAGTTGTAATGGGAAATTACTTTAATGTGTTTGGTTAGATAAAGATTGGTTTTGATTAACAAAGGTGCCCAGCTGTCAAGAACTGACTTAATACTTTGAAAATGAGGGACATGGGGCTTTCTCCAATGTTGCCATTTCTTTTGCACATTAGACCTGAGCAAAGGAACGTCCTCTAGCCTGCATCCCCCCCAATGCACTCCAAAAAAGCTGTATGGAGAGCCTCTAGATCAGGGATAGGGGAGGAAGTCTCACTGCATTAGCAGATGCAACCTACTGAAATCAGTGTTACCTTGCATACTTGAAACTTACTTTGTAGAATTGTTGTCCTTTTCCCCAGCAGAGGCAGTGTGGGCATTTAAGGCAACTGGTTTTTTTTTAGTAACTATACGAACACTGCCCCCAATACTGTCAGCCTTCTTTAGTGAAGCTTTCGCTACATCCTCTTTTGTTATGTACCTAGAAACATAGGAAACATTTCTTTGTTAGTCTGTGGGTCAACGCAAAACACTGAGATGCAGAATTCTTGAGGAAATTCCCCTCTCAAGGTAATCCTGGTTTTCCACATGCAATCTGTAAAACACTCATTTCCAGCAGCTTTCTCTGTTCTATTTTAAATAAGATCCATTATTACATTGATATGAAAATTATCATCAGGGTGATGAATTACTTAATTTTCTATTGTAATAACATAGGGATTCATGAGTTCTGAATCCTTTGGCATTGTTTTTGCTAAACCTATTTCTCTCACTGTTCCCCACATTTTATCATGCAAAAGAGCCTACTATATCAAACCAACTCGGTTAAAACTAGTTTGTAATTTAAGTCATGTTTGCATCATTAAGGTGATTTATTTCCCATCCCTCTACCGGAGTGAAAAAGAGGCTGTTAGCACACACCGTTTGGTACTGCTGAGCTTGGCTTGTTGTTTTGACAACAGCTCTTCAGCAGCAAGAATGGGGCTAGAAAATAGCTGGCCACTTTTCCTGATAATTCTCTGCTTCATGGCTGTTAGACCACTCCATTCTCTTACAAACCTCAGTATCTGGAGGAGAAAATACAAAACATAATAAAGTCTGATACACACACTGTATTCCAGAAGACATATTTAATGCTGGCTTGCAATATATTTTTAAAAGTATCTTTATGGAGCACAAATATAAGAAAATACACAGAGAATGCATACAAGATAACTCACAAAAGTACAGGCCCATACTAGTGTGATGCTTGAGACTGAATGTTATCTACAAACTTCTCTAAATTAGGAGTGTATAGGGCATGCAGCAGAAACAAGAAATTTTGCCAAATCCTCCCCCTGCTCTCATATTGAGGCCCCTCTCAAGCAGCTGTGTGCTCCACTTGCCAGCAAAACAAGCACAGCAGCAAAGACGACCCAACATTTCTTTCCCCATCCTCACATCAAAATGAGTGACAGACAATTCCCATGCTTCTTCCCCCACCCCAATCTCAAGTAGCTGCTTGCCAATTGATCTAGGTGGCTGGCAGGCAGCAAAATAAAACAAATAAAGCAGCAAATAGGTGGAACCTGTACATCTTGTCATAACTGTATTTCCATACTAGAAAATACTTAACCTGTTGAATTTGTGCTTGTCATACAGCTGTTAAAGGCACAAGAATCCTTTTCTCCCGACAGCAACTGAACAAAAGCCTAAGCTTCTATCCTGTATTCAACTACCTGGTATTAAGCCCTATTAAACACAAAGAAACTTACTTTTGAGTAGACATGTATACCACTGTACTGAAAGTTAGCTTGAAGCTAAATGGCACCTTAAACTTAGGTTATGGGCACAACCATGTGTCTAGGTGTGTTTTTTGTATAACAAGAATACAAAGCTGAAAATGAATGAACTGCAGCTAAAATATTATGTTCATTTTTCACATGGTCTAGTCCTCCCCCTGCCCACCTCTCTAATATTCTTAAGAGGGTCTCTTCTCCAGTCTCTGAGTAGCTGGAAGTGCAGAATGTGCCTAGAACAGCGGGAGTTTAGAACACTGACCCCCCACCCCACCCCACCATAGTCCTGTTTTGTACCCATCTTGATGCGTTTTCCTGGCTGGAATGTGTTAACAGTTTAAAACCAAAATGAACAGGAACAAAAGTTAATTCTTAATGTTATTTGCATGCACCCTGTGCAGTCTTACTGTTTTATTTTTAAACCCTTTCTCTACCCATTATATTGCAGTGCTAAAGTATTTTTCTACAAAAAATGACTGATGACTGACAATGGAATTGAGTTCCTAATTCTGCAGATGGGCAATTTAATTATGCACTTGAGTATATGCACAGACAAGGGAAGTGTGATATTCCCCCTCCCCCAAGTAACACATTCCACTAAAAAAAGCAATTACGATCTGTATATGCCTAGCTAATAATTGAAAACCTGACACCAAGGCAGAACATTTTGTTACTTAAATGGAAAACTGCAAGCATACACCCTGGGCATTATTTATAACTGCAGCAATTGATCTTACCAATGAACGGTTCTGTTTTTGATGAAAGCACACTGGTAAATCTTCCCAGTTATCCAATTTTATATCCAGCGGAATGAAGTTACAATTCAGGGGCTCCCCATCCTAGATGGATCAAATAAATGTTTTTAAGTCTCCTAAATTAGGAAGGTATTCGGTTATCTGAAGGTTTCAAGGAAGTTGGTGATTTTCCTACCATAAATTTATCTTCAATTACTCATCAGAACTGCTTCTTACAATAAACCAACAACAAAATTCATGGACCTTTCATTTGCCTCACTGCAGTTGCACTGCCAACATTCTAGTTTGCTGATACCTTAGCCCTGAGCAGTAGACATGTTTATGAACCATCCCATGACATCAAAGATGATGAGACAATGAGAGATGGTCCTACAGCATAAGACAATTTTAACCTACTCTAGGATGTACTGATAATTTTTCATTTCTACAGAAAAGAAGCCTACTTTAAACCACATTAAATATATTACACTGAGAGAGAGAAAGAGAGAGAGAGAGAGAGAGAAGAACCCAACAACAGGCCAACAGCAAACAAGTTATTTGTAGTGTGTTTTCTCCATCTTTAGGACAGAAGCTCCCAATACAACAGTGAATGCAATGACTTGGATCTAACAGGGACCAACATGACCGCAAAGGCAATTTTGCTTTCATGGGATATGTCCCCAATTTCTCCCAATCCTCTCCTCTTACGGTGTCCCTTTGATTTCTGCCAAATACCCCTTCCTATAAAACACAACTCAAATCTGCATTCAAAAGAATATGGTAAAGTTTTTGCTGGTTTGATGCCTTGATTATTTGCAGGTGCGGGGTGCGTTACTTCATGACTTCCCCTTGCTTCATGACAAATTCCCCAGGCTTACAACTTGTCACGGGAAGCCGTGAAACAACGCATCCCACTCCTGCAAATAAACAAGGCATCAAACCAGCAAAGACTTTACCATGTTCTTCTGAATGCAGCTTTGAGTTGTGTTATATAGCAAATACTGCCAATCCCCCTTCCTGTCACAACTTCCCACGCTGCATGCCCTTTCAGGGGGTCCTTCAGTCCTTAGGAATGTCTTTAGGGAGAGAACAGCAGGCTACAGAAGGGAGAAAAGGGCAGGAACTATTGCATAATCTTCCAGGTTGGATTGAAGCAAACAACAGCAGCAGCACCCTACCACTGTGTAGATGTGAATTCTGTCTGTGTTCCTACTTGCACAGAACTTCAGGCCAGAATATGCTGGGAATGATTCCGAGTCTTCTGTATGCTCTATAAATAAAGGAGAAATGACTTTCATCAAAACTCATTCCCCTTTCTTCTCCTTAGGGCAGACTAGACAATATAGCACAGGCATGCTCTACCCAATGAGCAGGAAAGCTCTCACTCCTCCTCCACCACCAGTTTGTATCAAGCTTTAGTTTTTATGAACCAGCATGGCCATCTCGTGGCATAATCGCTTTTGTGTAAGACACTTGTGCCAAACAGAAGTGTGACATGAAACACTGGCATAGCAGAGTCTCGAGGCAACCTGTGCCAGGTCCAAGTCTCAGCAGTGGCCTTTGGGAGTGAGGGTGTGGGCAAATGGACCCTTGATTGGTTTTCTATATTAAACAGCAGAGTGTTTTGTGGCACATTTTTTTAACTTTGTCTCACTTTGCTAAATGTAAGTAAGCTTTACTTGTTTACAAAAAATTTCCTTAAAGAAGCACATATTAAAAACGTTGTTCATAACATGCCCAAATTGCTAGAATACAAACCACAATTCTGTAAAGAATCCCCAAATCTACTGGGAGCAACTGCTTCACCATCTCTGAACTCTCTCAAGGCTTTTTTCATCTGCAGAATTATTTGTGATCTCTGAGATGTATATATAAGGCATTGTGGGTGGTATTCAACATACTGAAATTAATGGACTTAACTTAGTCATCTTTATCAATATCCAAAACTTAGTTGAATACCCCTCTTTGATCACCACTTCTGGGGCTCTTGCAAATATTCTGCATGTACTGATCCCCAGAGCATTATAATACACAATAAAATGACATGCTCACCACAAGGTAACTATGCTCCAGAAGGAAATCAGTTTTCCTTACCCACTCTGAGCTCTTGCTCACAACAGTTTGATTGCTCATTTATGTCTTCCTTCGTTCCACTGGACATCCCAGTCAGTGGTTGCTCTAGGATATTTCTCCGGCAACTTTTATGGGCTGTCCCTCCTGCATCAATAAGGTTTATAATCTCTCGGGCTGCGCTTTCTTCCCCAATCCCCGGAGAAACAGAATTGCTGATCTGGCTTTCGTTCTTTATACCTATACATGTTTAAAAAACAAACACCACAAAAACAGTAGTCAACCCTCTCTTACACTCAGGTCGATAGGTAACAGCAAAGCCTACAGCGCATTCCTAGCAAAGTCCACTAGTTAGCTCTTGAAAGAAGAGTTGCCAACACAACCAATTATATAGACAGTTCTCCATAGAGAAGGCAGGCCATAGCTTGTGCCTGCTGACTCTTTCCCTCCTAGTACAGAGTGGCATTAGACAGGATGATGCTATACAGCCACCCAATGCAGAAAAAACTTTTATGTCTGGTTGCTGCCACATGACTGGCAACTCATTGCATAGGCTTCATGAACAGCAACCTTGGCTTTGATCCTAATGTGTGCGAAAGCTTCATTCTTGAAATGAAGACCTTCTCCCCTCTTTCCCACTGTTAGTCCATCAGAAACCTGCTCCAGAGTATTTGGGGCCCTCAAGAGAAGAATTTGATATGGTATGGGATAAGGGCTGCAGCAGGAAGAGGGAGACTGGGAGCCATCATGAAGTCTTCTTGTACAGGCTGAAATGCTGTTCTGACTGTGCAGGCAGGGGAGAGCTTTGGATCCAGGCCCTAATACCGAAAAAGAAATTCAATCTGGGGGACAGAGAATTCTGCAGCTGCAACAGTAAAGTGTGGTAGATTTGGCAGCCCTGAGGTAAGAAGGCAATGAGCTTCTCTGTGTGCAAGGTGGACATATGGCAAACACATGCAGATAAAATCCAAACTTAAAAAAATGAACAAAACCTTATACAAATTGAATTTTGGATTTAGGGTTGTTAGGTATCTTTTATAAATATAAAATGCCATATATCCTTTCAAAGTCAATCTCCAATAAAATGACCTATCTTATAATAAGGTAATTGAGATAGCTACAGTGCATTGTCTGACCAAGAATAGTAATAAAACACACACGTTTCATGGACTTGTGGAAAGAAGTGTTATTTCCTGAAGAGGACTGGGAAAAGTAAGGTGCCAAGGAAATTGAATTTCTACTACAAAGTATTACATTTACACCATGGTAATATCAGAGGCACCCATTGCCACTGAATGTATGGCATGTTATACTTTATAGGCAAAGTGAAGATTTTGGAAGCTTTTTCTGAAAATTTTAAGAAAAAAAGTCACTCAAGTTTTTCTTCCAATACTTCATATTTTTAAGCATTCTTTTGTGCCATTTTAAAAAATGGCTTTTTTAAAAAAGAAAGAAAGGAGATCTTAATTGGAGCACGGGGCTTACTTACTGTTCTTTCTCCGAGGAGATTCACACATTTCACAATAAGGCAGCAGTGAATTATTACTGAAAGTGCAGAGGCTGCAGCGCCAGGTTGTCTCAGAAGGGCATCCTTTGATTGAATTAGGTAATGGTATGCCAAAACCTTCTTGTGTGGTTTCTTCTGTAATGGGAAGGTTTGTTTTTCCAAATGAAGAGTTCCTCCTTTTCTCAGGAGAGCTCTTTGGAGTTGATGGCAGTAAAGCTCTTGGTCTCTTTGCTTCTCTACAAAGCAAATCCTTCTCAATGAGTTCCTCAGAGTCCAAAGAACCACCATTTGCCTGGTCCATTTCAATGGAGGCTTGAGAAGAAGCTGGACTGAAGCTTGAAGCCTTATCACAAGATGGAGTTTTTCGCTTTTTTTCAGCATTTGGTTTTGGTGAAAGGAAGGCACGGATATCATGCTGCTTTTCCTTTTCAAACTAGGGCAGATAATAAAACAACCATTACATCTCTTTCATTGCAAACCATTGTCTCAATCTTCCATTTCTTAATTTATTAACCTTTCCAACTGCAGCGTTTCCCCAATAGGTAGTCTTTTAATACAGCAAATTTTCAGTGGAAAAACTTGACATATCAAGAAAATATTAGGACCAATATTCCAATCTGGTGGATTCTAGACTACTTCCTAACCTATCGTTGTGTTATTATTTCTGGTAAGCTGTCAGTGCAACACTCAAAAAAGTTTATGTTCTGTCTTGCTAAGATATAGCTTCCCATGAAAGACACATTATCAGGTATGCGTTAAATATATTAATTTAGTTTATGAATTTTATTAATTTGATTCATGCTACTGAGCAAGTCGGATGCTACATGGGAGATCAGCAAGGTACAACACCAGTTTCAACTGCTGCAGTGAAGCCAATGATTGAAGCCTGGTGTCATGATAAAATCATGGGATTGGCATGGTATTCAACTACATTTTACTCATAGCAGCCACGCAGAAATCAATAAACATAAGTTAGGCCCATTGAGGTCAATGGGTGTACTCTGAGTAAAACTTATTGCAAAGGCAGAAAAGCTTTTTCAGTCCAACGACAGCATTATGCTGGGGGCCCATGCCAGTGGTAGGTGGGAGCAAAAGTGGCCTGAGCAGTAAATGTGGCTTACCTTTATAGCGTAGACTACACTCCAGCTACACAAAAACCAGAGCTTTCACCCACCACCAAGACAAGTAAGAGACATTGCCATTTGAGGAGGGGCAGGACCAGTGAGAGGTATGGCCTACTAAGAGTCTTGAGGGACATGTAAAGAAATCCTGAGGCCTGAGCTTCCCAACCTCGAGTTTATTATGATGGGAACAGGCCTAGCCCCCCCCCCTTGAGGTGTTGTGTTGCCCTTCACCTGCTCTGGTATGGCTTCAAGGTGTTTGGAAGGTTTCAGTGTAATTTTTGGATTAATTACAGCTTCTTGAGTCATCAAAACCTGACAAACATTGGGTAAATGTAACATTTTTGTTTGTTTGGAATAAGTCAGCTTTCAGCCTCGGTTTATAAAAATGGTTTGTTTCAACAAACCTCAGTTAAGATGAATACAGTGGTGCCTCAGGTTACATACACTTCAGGTTACAGACTCCGCTAACCCCGAAATAGTGCTTCAGGTTAAGAACTTTGCTTCAGGATAAGTACAGAAATCGTGCTCTGGCAGCGCGACGGCAGCAGGAGGCCCCATTAGCTAAAGTGGTGCTTCAGGTTAAGAACAGTTTCAGGTTAAGTACGGACCTCCGGAACGAATTAAGTACTTAACCTGAGGTACCACTGTAATAACCATACTAAGATATGGTTAAACAAAAGGTGAAGGTGAAAGCTTCTAATTGTGGTTGCATGGAAGAGAGGAGAGGCATGGTGCTTGTTCCAGAATGGTAGCCAATAGCCCCATCCCAGCCAAGGTCCAGAGTTATTTTTGCAGTTTACAAATGGTTCTTACTTGACTCATAGGCTAAATAGATCTTCACAATACTGTAACTGCATGCAAATGATTAATGTTCCCAGCTTGGTCAAAGGAATCACACAGTCAAAAACATACTAACTTTAATTGCCATTTTGGTTATTATAACACAGCTGGAGTCATGTTAAATTGCTTTGGATTTGCATGCCATCTTGGGTCTCAGAACCTGAAACCTAAGAACAAATCTCCCCCTTCTTGTATTATGCTTAAATGAACCACCTAACTGCAAAGCCATTTCTGCATATTAAAGCAAAAGGTTATATGTATCCAATCTGGCAGGGTATGCACATGCAGCCTTTCTGTATTTAAGATTAACCAAACTGCCTTATAAAGCCACAGGCTAATTGATGTATCATACAGACAACATATTGAGTACTCAAATTAGTCTGGCACAGAGCAGTGAACTGCTCTGCAGTCATTCCAAGGGTATTATCCATATTTACAATGAGGCTACTGCTTGAAGAAGTGGATTTTGGCTGTACCAAATCTGTTGAGGATCCTTTTCGGGTATGATATACTGATAAATGGCAGCAGGGTGCACTACATTTGCTGCACAGTAGTAACCAGTGACCTGGCAAAATCCCAGGTGAGTTAGCACCATCATAAATCCATAGGTTTTAAAAAACAACCAACAACCCTAAAAAGTAGGAAATGAATGTATTCTCACAGAAGTTATAGCAAACTCCTAGTCAGTTCACAAACTGTTGATGAGATTTTGGAATCAAATTACAATAGCTGATATAAACTGAAGGAACAACTTCCAAACACTCATACAACCACTCACCAAATTATTTTGGCAGGCAGCTATATTACGAAGCAGAGATCAGAAGCAACATTTCACAAGTGAAACAAGCAAATTTTCTTTACTAAAAAAAATTATGAAGGGCGGTATTCAGCTAAGTTTTACTGAGAATAGATCTGCTGAAATGAATGAAGTTAATACCTCAAGGGACCATTTCTCTCCATATGAACCAACCTGGACCCTGTGATCATCATCAGAGGCCATTATCTGCCCCCTCCATGAGGGTTCTGGAAGGTGGCCATATGAGGACAGGCCTTTTCTGTGGGGGCTCCTCATTTGTGGAATTCTCTCCCTAGGGCGGCTCTCCTGGCACCTTCATTACCTATCTTTAGGCACCAGGTGAGAACATCCCTCATTTCCTAGGCTTTAGACTAATGAAACAATCCTTGGCCTTTTAAACAGTCTGTGTATGGGTTTTTTATTGCTTTGTTTGCTACTGTGTTATGTATTTTTTGTGTTTTTATACTGTGCCCTGGGATCCTCGGACAAATAGCAGAATGTAAATTTAATAAATAAGTACATAAAAATAAAGAATGAACTTAACTTAGTCACAGTCATTAATTTCAATGGGTCTATACTCTAAGTAAAACTTAATTGACTGCCACACTAAGTATGACTGTGGCAGTGATCTTGAAATTACTATTTTGTGCGCGTATGTATCTCTAATTGGTGCCCTAGCATCCATGGAAGTGATCTGATTCATGTACTCCTGATTCATGTACTCAATTCTCCCTCCCTCCCACAGATCAGCTCCTTTCAGACAAAGAGAGAGAGAGAACAAAAAAGAAAGGGCACACACAAATGCACTTCATTTTTCCAAAGGATTTGTGTAAAAGCCAGACCCAGTATGATTAATCTGAGCCTTGAAATGCATAGAGTTCAAACAGGAAGTGGGAAAGAGCACCATTTTCAAATTCCTCCTTCAGCGTTTTGTATTTTGCAAGGGAGAAAAAGGGGGTGTGGGTCTCCAAGGCTTTGTAGACACTGGGGGATATTCGAAGCTTACAATGGTGCCACGTTGGCAATATCTGTACCGTATTAGCAGATGTCTCTGCAAGATCAAAAGCATTTTGACAAGTGCACGGGTACCAATTGGATAGTATCCATACAGACTGACATACGTTCAGGCGCAAAATAAGCAAATAAATGGTTGCAATTAAACTAAAATAAAGGGCATGTATAATCAATAAGATGTGAAAGTGATTATTGGCAATGGAAGTCCCAGGTGGGTTTCATGGTTTCGGGTCATTTGAATAGAATGAAGATGGACAGACTATTTGAATACAGCTAATAAAAGTTTAAATTGTCCAGTTTGCTTTTGGATTAAAAAAAAAAACAATGAAACTGCGAAACAACCCAGACTTGTCCAACAACAAGAGAATATAGGTACATATAGGATGTCCTGTGAATCTCAGGTACTAACATGCCTGCAAACCAAAGCAGGAAGTCTAAGTATGTAGTCCTGGCAACATGGCAATTCAAATTACATCTCATGTGAATGCCCAGACTTCAGAAATACGTGAACATGTTAAGCACCACACATGATCTCTTTTTGTACTTTAAGGTAAAGGGACCCCTGACCATCAGGTCCAGTCACGGACGACTCTGGGGTTGCGGCGCTCATCTCACTTTATTGGCCAAGGGAGCTGGCGTACAGCTTCCGGGTCATGTGGCCAGCATGACTAAGCTGTTTCTGGCGAACCAGAGCAGTGCACAGAAACGCCGTTTACCTTCCCGCCGTAGCGGTACCTATTTATCTACTTGCACTTTGACGTGCTTTTGAACTGCTAGGTTGGCAGGAGCTGGGACCGAGCAATGGGAGCTCACCCTGTTGCGGGGATTCAAACCGCCAACCTTCTGATCGGCAAGCCCTAGGCTCTGTGGTTTAACCCACAGCACCACCTGCGTCTTTTTGTACTTACGTGAGTGAATAAAACTTCATTCTTTATCTCATTTAGATTTTCATTTGGGATCCATGCTTCAGCAAAATTCAAGAAATTCCACTTCTCTTTGTCACCTTCTTGCGCCTGCAGTTTTTCTTTCTTGCCATTTAGTGCGGTCCCAGTAACACTGGCCTGCAGACAGAAAGATTAAAAACAGTTTCACACTTGACAACATAACTTCATCCCATGCTTGTCTAGGGTGGTGCATAGGGTTGGGGCACAGTACTTTCTGGGTCCAGAAACTATTCTTTCCTACCCCAAACCAATGAACTTGCTAAGCCTCTTCTAATGCCAGAGCAGGGGCAGCAGTAGGCAGCCCCTTTGTCTCAGAAGCAAAATCAATTCTACTTCTGGATGGAAAAAAGCAATTGAGAAACGATCTGTTCCATCAGGCAGGAGAGAAAAAAACTGAGGGGACTGAGCCTGCCTCCCAGAGTCCTTTGCTCTCCTGCCTCTGTCACGTGACAAGGGTTGCTACTCAACCCATTTGGTTCATCAGCAAAAGCCTAAAATAAACAATTACAGTGGTACCTCGGGTTACATACGCTTCAGGTTACATACGCTTCAGGTTACAGACTCCGCTAACCCAGAAATAGTGCTTCAGGTTAAGAACTTTGCTCCAGGATGAGAACAGAAATCGTGCTCCGGTGGCACGGCAGCAGTAGGAGGCCCCATTAGCTAAAGTGGTGCTTCAGGTTAAGAACGGTTTCAGGTTAAGTACGGACCTCCGAAATGAATTAAGTACTTAACCTGAGGTACCACTGTACATTTCCAAAGGTAAAGATTCCAACCAGACTGCATGCCCTATGCCCCCTGGTTATGTAGACTAAATAAATTGTATTACAACAAATAACATGTCTTAAAATAAATAGTATTTTATTATTTACTATCATTTATCTTACTGCCATTGGCCATGCTTGCTTGGGGGCGATGGGCGTTGCCCATGGCCAAGTAGTTGAGCAACATCTGGAGGGTCAAAGGTTCCCCACACCTGCTTTAAGTTTACCTGAGGGAATCCTGTTGTGGATTTCTCTGCCATCTGAAGTACAGGGCAGATGGCTACAAGGCTGACAGCCTTCCCAGTATTTATGGTGCTCTGTACACAAGAAGGAGTAGCAGGACTAGCTCACGTTCCAGGTTTTAGAAGGCTTCCAGACACTGTGTTTAGAAGTCCTTCTGTCAGTCATAAACAGATCAAAGGGGAGCACAGGCTATAGATAATATCTGTTGCCGACTTGTTGAAATGGGCTTTTGTAAAGTGAATTTTAGCAAGCATCACTGACTATGTGTTTTAGTGGTGATATTTATATGGTGGTTTTAAAACTGAACCACTTCAGAAGTATATGCATAGAAGCAAGGTATAAATAGGTAAAAAATGAGAAGCAAAATTTCATTTAAACCTATTGTGTGTACCTCTAAGAAGTGTCATGTGTCTCTTCTGCCTTCTCTGTTGAGTCAGGTTTACGGATATAAAACTACTTGTCAGTCTTATATTCTTCTTAATGGTTCAGTTCATCTTGTTTTCAAATTCACCTTTTAGTCATCAAAGCTAGATTTTTGGCTTTACTTTCCACATGCTACCCAATATATTTAGAGCTAAAATGGTTTTGAGGAAGTTTTAGCTTTGGTCCTAATGCTTTATAAACACAAAAACTTTATTAACAGGACATTCTCAACTGTCTTACCTGTTTGTTTGTTTTTTAAAAACCTGCTTAAAAAATACACACAAACTCTGTTTAATTCTGTAGCCAAAGGAATTTTAAATTCTATCATTTATTGACCTTTTCTTCGGATACAGAGTCATGCCTCCTCCCAAGAACCAAAAGTCATATGAAGTGATTAGGGTAGGGGACAATCCAGAAAATAGGGTTGTTAGGTGTATGTGCACTCACAATGTAAGGAGGGTACTATAGTCGATATATTAGAGCCGTGCTTTGGACAGTGAGGTCTGCCAACGTTTAAGTGCGAAAACATACCTTGCGATTCAACATTCCCCACATAAGAGGGTCCAGCGTCCCATTTGCGACAAGGTAATGGATATTCACAGAACTGCACTGTCCAATCCGATGCGCCCTGTCTTCGGCTTGCTTTATGTGTCCAGGGTCCCAGTATAGTTCAGCAAAAACCACATGAGTGGCAGCAGTAAAGGTTAATCCCTACAAATAAAGACAAAAAAAGAAGGCTCCAGCTTGGAAAGCAGAATCGACTAAAGGGAAAGGTATTTAATGCTTTTGCCAGAGAGTCCTCACGTAATGCCTTGGGCTCAGAAGGCTCAGTTAAGTCTGAAAATGGTTAGCCAACATGGTTTAAGGAACTATGACAAATTACATTTCCAGTTACTGCTGGCGCCCACTGCCTGCAGTAGGAACTCCCAATTTGGGGCCCACCTCCCACCTTGCACTCCTCCCTTCCAGCAAAACCTTGCCACAGCCTGACACTAAGGTCTCTTTAAGTTTCAGGTAGATCATATGGAAGGAAAGGCGTAACTTCCTCCCACCCTTGCTTTCTCTCCTGCCATCTCCCACCGCTTTCGGACTCACCCTTTCCCTGCAAATGCCAAACCATCACTGCTTGGGCTCACTTCTCATCCCTCCTCTGAACTTCTCCCTTCTCCTCTCAACAGCCTTCAGTAGTAATCATGGATTTTTCTTTTGTTCTATCTTATCTATAAAACCGGCTTCTGGAAATCCTCTTATCTCCGTTGCTCCATCCTGAGTACCTTATGCAGGCACCCTGCTACTTAGACTGACGTCCTTAAATTAAGCATGTATATTTTTTTGTAAATGCACTCGTTTCTGGGCCAGCTGTGCCAGACTCACAGCAGCCTGTCATCTGGCACAAGAGAGCCAGGGCCACAGCAGGGACAGTCCCTCTTATGCTTCAGCTAAATTCCCTCCAGTCATGTGGGTTCCATACGGGCTTATTCCCCTGAACACAGAAATTTAGTTCGCAGACATGTGTCCTAAACAAGTGTGGGGACAATGCATTTGTTCTTTTATTGTGGTGGCAACCATGTTACAACAGACTACTGTCCACTGCAGAGACCAAGCTGGGAAAAGCAAACAAGCTTTGGGAACTATATAACTATTTCGTTAAATATAGGCCTGAATGCTGAAACTGACTTTGAGGGAACAGAATAGGAATGTTAGTGTATTTCCCATACCGTATCTTAAAATTCTTATGTCTATTGGTATATACTGAAGAGCAAGTCATGAAATACTACATTTAAGGAACTCCTTTGACCTATGCTGATGGAGTGAGAAATGACACCATAACAAAACATAGGGACAGGTTATTGTTCAAGGTTAAGCCATGGGAGAAACTAGTTAACTTTTTCCTTAGTTATACAGAATTGCTGCATTAATTGCTGCAGGATCATGACTCCTCCCCCCAAACTGTTGCGTAACATCAGCATAATGACCAGAGGTGATATTACTGTACAACTCTACATAGTGCTTTAATTCAGAAGTTTCATCTGGAATTTCTCACACACAAAGTGGTCTCTGTGACATCTGTCAATTCACTGACCAAGCTCTTTGCCTTGCAGTGTGCCCCATAGGGTTTTAAAAAAAGAAGTCAGTGGCAATACATATTAACAGTTCAAATGCCATAAGCAGTAACTCACAAGTTGTATCCTGTATATTGTTAGTCCTTACCTGGCCAGCAGCCAGAATGCTCAAAATGGCCACCCTAGTATCTGGGTCCTTCTGAAATTGATTGACAAGGCTGATTCTTTCAGCTGAAGGTACGCTTCCATCTATTCGAATATATCGAGCCTGTGAAGTAAGAAAACCAAAGCATTACCCAAAGTTAAAGGAAATCCTTGTCTTTGCATATGAACAGCCAAGATGCGACAAATGCAGACTTTTAAAAAAGCAAGCATTTTTTAAAGCAAGCACCAAAAAGAATGTGTACTGGTTTAGAGCTAGATAGTAAGATCCTTTAAAAGCAGTGGAAGAAAATAAGCCACACTTACCTTGCTTTCTATCACTGCCTCTGTACATGCCTGAAGCATGCTTAAGTGATGAGCAAAGACTAGAAACTTCAGTTTGTCATTCTGAAGCAGCATTTTGATGTAATCCTTTACTGCTCCTGCCTAAAACATACAAAGCAACTTGGAATTTTGTTGTAATAAAACAGTTAAAAGGATAAAACAAAGTAATTTGTGTTGATGTAAAAGAGAAAACTACATTAGCATACAAGGTTAATTTCATCTCTCGGTTTGAACAATATCCATTATCTGAAGTGTGCCAAGCAAACAAAAAGCCAATCTATGCATCACGTTATCTTACAGATATATCTTACTGGCACATCATCATTAGTGTAGATCCACTAAGGGTTGTATCTGAAGGCAAACTGTGAGAATGGAAAGACCCTTCTGCTTGTGTAAAGGGGATAACTATTTCTGCTGAACCCCAGCTCTATCAGCTGGGCCACATCCCATTCTATTCCTGAGGATGCCTGACCTTCAGGATTGGTTTTGTGGGAATCATGCATGCCAACTCCTGGGGGCCAAGCCTCCCTCAATGTTTTGAGTGGGCCAGGACCCCCTACTGTTCAAAGCAAACGCAGAGCGACATCACGACGTTGTGCAATGTTGCGTGTGTGACATCAGGACATTGTGTTGGGCCCCCTCTATGTTTTTTCTTTTAGAAGATGGCGCTTCTATTGGGGATAATGAGAGCTGAAGCACAGAGGAGGACTGTAAGTGAGCCACTATTACAGTTCTCTGGAACCAACACAAAGTGTTATTACTACAAGTACACTGTGTTACTTGCTGCCTGCCCCTTAAAAAGCAGTCAGGAATGCAACTTGGCACTGAAAATAAATTTGCAGCTAAAGACAGTGCCAAGTGAGATAATTAAAACATGAACACTATCTACTAAGTTGAAAGACAAAGTTAAAAGTGTGGCCTTGTCTTATCTAAAGCCTGAACCTGTATTCTAAAATTAGAGACAAGAGTTTATCTTCAGTGTAACTGAATACTGCTCATTAATTCAGAGATACTTTACGACAATAGGTAGGAACCAAAGTCCTTCTGTTCTCAGATGAGTGTGTGACCCAGTGTAGGCTTCCATGAATGGAAGTGGGGAAAGGTGGGAGAGAGGGGTTTGATTGTTTTTGCTAATAGCTCCTGCAGCCCTTCATTTGGGGGGAAACCCTAAAACAGCGTGGGAGGTGGTACACAGCCTGCAGGGAAAATCTGCAAAAATGATCTTGCACTTCCATTTGCAGAAGAAGCCCTGATACATCAGAGCCCCTTCCAAAAATGGAAGGAATTCTGTTCACCAAAGGGTGTCTTTGGATCCCGCACACTATTCAAAACCATACTTCTTTCACTCTGAGGGACTCATTCCCTCATGGGCCATGGGCCAGTAGCAAGCAAGTCCAGAGGCAAAAGCTGGCCAGAGCATGGATGCAAACCTTTCCGGTGTACAGTGGGCTACACTGCAGCCTCACAGAAGCCAGACTTCTCTATACAGGCAAGCGAGAGGCTCCCTCACAATTCCAGGACACATTCCAGACAAGGAAAGTACACAAGGAGGGTGCAAAGCACAGCCGGTGAGGATTGGGGCCTAGAGAGAGCTCTGAAGGCCAGACAGAGATGGCTGGAGGGTCAAATTTGGGCCCTGGGCCTGAGGTTCACCCCCCATGCCTGCCATGATAGTTTGACAAAATACAGTGACAGAAAAATCACTTTATACTGGGCTGCTATAATTTTCAGGAAAATACAGGAAGAGACAATCTAACAAATGAACGGACAAATTTGTATATAAAGGAAAAGGCAGTACAATTCTTTAAATAAATGTTAAAAATGGCAAGACATGTCAAGATTACCTTGGCAATGGCAGTCTGCTTGAACATGCTTGTAATTAGGCTCATCACCTGGAAAAAGTCACTTTCCGCGGGATCTAAATTTGAAGCTCTCATTAATTTCTCCCACTCTTCAAAGCTAGCATTTAATTCCTGCACAGGAGGGAATGGCAATATTTAGAGGCAAAAAATGTGAAAGGGCAAAACAATTACTGTTTCTCTGAATCATGCCCTACTTTTGCTACCGAGAAGAAAAGAGAAAAACAAGAGTCCCTAAAGATGCCAGCTTCTTCAGAGGAATGCCAGTGCAGAGGCAGGTCAGTCACATGTTGCTGCCAAGAATAGCAGCCCAAGACAAGCTTGGGACAAAAATATCAAAATAAAAAGAATTTACAGCTCATTCTGTTTCAGTCATATATCAATGGCTAAAAACACCCCTTCTTCAAGGCTCAAAAAGAACTGAAAGCTGGCAAAGACATCAAAAACAGTGAAGCACATTGGTCTCAGGGCTATACTTTTACAGCACCTTGCTTTAATGCCTTTGCAAATATAACGAAACATTTCACTGCTGTGCTTATTAATTCGGTGCAACTGACTGTGCTACTTATTTAAAATACAGCAATTGTCATTGTTTCAGACCATTAGTCATAATGCTATTTTAAATGAATAAACTCTGACTTTAGTAGCTGTTGGCACCAAGTGAGAAGACCATGAATTCTCCTTGTGCCGTGTCTCAAAGTACCTCTGAAATTACCCAGTGGGATTCTTGGTTCTTAAAATGTGTTGAAAGCTGCACTGAGCATGAAGAAGAAGAAGAAGAAGAGGAGTTTGGATTTGATATCCCGCTTTATCACTACCCTAAGGAGTCTCAAAGCGGCTAACATTCTCCTTTCCCTTCTTCCCCCACAACAAACAGTCTGTGAGGTGACTGAGGCTGAGAGACTTCAGAGAAATGTGACTAGCCCAAGGTCACCCAGCAGCTGCATGTGGAGGAGCTTGGGAATCGAACCCGGTTCACCAGATTATGAGTCTACTGCTCTTAACCACTACACCACACTGTTCCATGTGGCAGTCTTCAACTAAGTTGTCGTTGTGTGTGAAACAAGGTCTGCTTGCACAGAAGGACTTTCCCGCTCTCTCTTCCCTCCTCCCCAGGCCCCTAAATTTGCTCTGCGGGGTAGAAGGAACCCCCAGAACAGGTGCAGTGGGAGGGGGAGGCTGACATGGAGAGAGGTCCCATTATGTAAGTGGATCTCAGTCCTCATGTACATTTCCCACTTAGCCCTGCACAGGATGCCACCCACGGTTATCTGGACAGTGCCCATTACTACTAAACCTTACACAAAGTTCATACTGGGACTTAACTGTATATAAAAGTATGCTTTCCAATTTGCTAAAGTATTCAAACAAAAGTTCCAGGCAGGAAGAGATTGTTCTCCTAGAATTATGGCAGTAAATGCAAAACAAGACTTCTAAACCCCTTTTTAATAGATAACTGAATATCACCACTAGCAAAAAGTGATACTGTTTTCATAGGAGTTATTGGTTACTGCTTCTTTCAGTAACCGCTGAAAGAGTAACCGCTGAAAGAGAGGTTAAACGCTACTTCTAAAAGGTACTGTTAAGTTCCTGAAGAGTTCAGCTGTACTAGGTTTTATTAAAGTTGTCAGTGAGACACTGAAATCATTGAGTTATATACTTGGGCGAACCTAGTTTTTTAACCACACAGGTTGAGGTTCTTGAATAGGGTCGCACTGAATAGAACTGCTAAAAAAAATGTAGTCAAGTCACACAACGAGAGTTTTCAGAACGAGGTAATTCTGTGTGTATACTACACACAACACTTAAAACCATAAAAATGAACCACCACCATCACACAGGTAATAGTACACTGGTTTACCGTAGCAGCAGTTTGGGGAAGATCAAAAGAAATCCGTTGTCTGATTTTAGGTGGCAACTGAGTTAAAACTTCATTTTTCAGACGCCTAATCATTATATCACTTAGCAACTGGTGCAATTCATCTAAATTTGAAGCTCCTCTGCAGTCCCACTGTCGTCTTTTACCAAAGAATCTGGAGCAATTAAAGAGCAGTGAAAAATAGGACACTTAATTTAAATCAACATTAGTTAGCATTTGATTTTACAAAGAAGAAGCACGCAAGTCTATTTGATCAGCATTCCACACCTCTGCAAAAAAGCAAAGCATATAAAGGAGTATCTCAGTGGTCTGTTGCAGCCACAGTGTTGTTGATCTCTTAATCAAGTTGCAGAAACACAAAATTTAGTAGTAATAATAATTTATTATTTATACCCTAGCCACTCTGGGCGACTCCCAACAGACTAAAAACACGATAAAACATTAAAAACTTCCCTAAACATGCTGAACCAAATTCCTTCATAAATCAGGTAACAAAATGATAGTATGACGTTTGAAACAAATTATGTGTTCCTTTTTGTGTGTGGATTCAGTTCTTGTAGCAAAGCCAAAGCTGGTTCAATAAAAGAGGGTTCAACTAATTGGTCCTGTCAGTGGAAGCCCTGAGCAAAACCTTCCTCTTGTGCAACAGGGCCTTCCCTGCCCTCCAGCCCGCCCCAATAAATTGGCCCTAACAGGATTGGAAGAGCATGTTTGGGTGGGCGGGAGGAGTCATTCTGTGTGGCAAGCCAAAATGCACTCATGGAGTTTCTCAGTCCTGTCATAAGCAAAACATTCCTAATAAATAATAATAATAATAATTTATACCCGCCCTCCCCGTCCAGAGCTGGGCGCAGGGCGGCTAACACCAGTAAAATTACAATAGAAACATAATGGGGGGGGGGGGGAAGGACCCAATTTAAAATACAGGTTAAAATGCAATCTCATTTTAAAAGTAGCCCATAGATCAAAACCGTAAGGGGAGGGAAGACATAAGGGTCAGACTGAGTCCAAGCCAAAGGCCAAGCGGAACAGCTGTCTTGCAGGCCCTGCGGAAAGATGTCAAGTTCCGCAGGGCCCTAGTCTCTTGTGACAGAGCATTCCACCAAGTCGGGGCCAGTACTGAAAAGGCCCTGGCCCTAGTGGTGACCAATCTAACCACCTTGTGACTTGGGACCTCCAAGGTGTTGTCATTTGTGGACCTTAAGGTCCTCCGTGGGGCATACCAGGAGAGGTGGTCCCGTAGGTATGTGGGTCCTAGGCCGCATAGGGCTTTAAAGGTCAAAACCAGCACCTTAAACAGCCTCACAAGGGGACCCCCCAATGTGAGACTCAGCATGAAGAAACATGGGGAAAGATTTGGTGTGCATGCAAAAAAAAAAAAACTTGAGCTTATAATGCATCCTAACCCAGAAAATGGTGAGCTATTACTTCCCTGTTCAGGGAAGTTTTTAATGTGTGATTTTACTGTATTTTTGGTTTCTGTGGAAGCCGCCCAGAGTGGCTGGGAGACCCAGCCAGATGGGCGGGGTACAAACAAATAAATAAATAAATAAATAAATAAATAAATAATAATAATAATAATAATAATTCCCCTTACTTGTAAGATTACTGCACCACCCATTAACAACAAGCCATCTGGACAGTTCATAAATAAAACCTTGGGATAGTATTCAAAGTAGTGCTAAGGAGACACAAAGATTTTTGCTTGCCAGATGGAACTATCTTTCTTCTCCTCCCCTCCACCTACTGTTCTGGTTTCAGAATGGATTTGGGGGAAGTTCAGGGGCCGTGTGGTGGTGGTGGGGAACACTGATGCACTAGTGAGAGTCCTTTCACTGGCTTCTGCTCACACAATGGCTTAGTTGAATCCAGCCCATGAAGAATAAATATAGAACACAGACATGAAATCTTAAACCACAGCTCAGCCCAATTTCTTGCAGTTAGAAAGGGGAGAAGACGAGGAAAGGGGGAGAGGCAGAAGGAGAGAAAAGCGGTTTGCCCAATCAACCACAGTTACATAGTCCCTGAAAGCTTACTTCTTGAAGATTTAGAGCCTCTACAGAAAAAGGTTGTCCATCACAATCCCAAGCAATTAAATCAGTAAAATGATCAAGAGGGGGAAAACAAACATCAATAGGGAAGTAAAAGGTGATGAAATACTAGTACCTGACATGCGCGTTGCAATACTTTTTTGCATATTCAGTCCAAGTGCCAAATTTTCGTGGGCAAATCGCTTCAAGTTGCATGAAAAGCTGTAAAAACCATCGTAAGTGGACTTTATTAAGATTTTCTCAAAATCTGAAAGACACTCATTCTGCTTCTATGTGCATAACCAGCACCATTCCGAAAATTGCATCACAGTCATGGGCAACTTCCAAGTAGCCCCTCTGACATCACCAGCACAAAATTAGATGCCTTGCCCTGGCTACAGCTGCATAGTCTAGGAATTGCCTAACAGCTTATACCAAATAGTTGGTTTTTTCAAATTCAATAAAATGGCGTCTTGTTGTATCACCTTACTGCTTATGTAGTCTTAAATGCTTTCTACCACAGCAATATTCCACCATTTCTCTACTGAGAGGGAATTATGCTCATCTACTCCAGCCCAAGTGTATCATACCCATAGTTCCAAAAATGTGCTCTGCATAATCCTTATGGTAAGCAGTACAAAAAATGTATTAAACTATAGAATAATCTGAATTACACTGTACATTATAAAGGAAGAAACTATGTATATTTTATTTGTATTTATAATGCATACTTTATACCATTTTGTAAACTGCTTAGAGGTTTTGATGATTAAGTGCTCTCTCTCTCTCTACATATATATAATGTTAAATAAAATAAATAAAATTATTTCACTTTTATGCCCAGTTCAGATGTCATAGCAAGTCAGGAATGTGCTTTGGATGCCTGTGTTACCTCCTCTTCCTTTTTTTCCAATTTCTTGTCCCCTCTTCCTGGTTTGGTTTGTGGCCCCTACAGTTTGCCGAGTCATCCTAATCAGACTAACTATGGATGCTGCAAACCATATAATTGGAAAGCAGACATCATGGCAACTTAGGGTTACCATAAAGTGAGATAAGGAACCCAGTGCAAAGAAAAGACACACGCTCAAAGTATATTCCCAGTGGACCAGCATGGCTTGGCTGTGATATGTGAACCAGGCATCACATAGTGATATTCAGAACCTCTTCAGGTCTTCCCAACGCAGGAGTTCCAGTGAGGAGAATGGCCCGAGTGGCGTTCTGTACAATAGGTAACAAAATGTTGCTACGAGATGCATTTCTGGATTTCATGTAGTGTGATTCATCAACTACCACCACTTTGAAATTCTGTTTGTACAGAGCTTCTGTTAAAGTCTTTGCATCTGAAGTTAGCAAGCCATAACCCAGAACAGTGACTTTGCTCGTAGGTATTCTCCTAGGAAAAAGGAGAGAGCAAAACATACATTCATCAAGTTATAAATGGCAAACTAGCTAAATTCTGTTAATTTATATTTATCTAGTTTATGTTTACTCTGCTGGATACAGCACAGAAGTTTTAGGTTGCCAAAAGAAGACTGGCAAAATATGCAATAGAATTTAATACAGCTCTTGTTTTGTACTTCAACTAACCCCGACGTGTTTTGCTTTCAAAAGTGTTTGAGCTTTTGAAAGTATTTTATTTATATTAATTAATACAGAAAAAGAAACATCAGAGAAAGTTGAGATACTTCACTCATAATATAGAGGATAATAGTAGATACCGAACCAAAAGCTGTCACAAGTAAAGGAAGTAAAGCAGTGCTTATGGATATTCAAACACACAGAAGTTGTGTTCACACATCACACAATGACTAGTTTAACAAGGCAGCTTCAGAATGCATGGTTTGAAGTTGATTTGCTTTGAAACTAAACCACAATGCCTGGTGTGTGAGCAACAAGCCAAGATTCAGTGGAAGCAAAACAAAAGGCTGCTAAAGTTCTCCTTCCAAGTATGCCAGAAATGGGCAGGAGGGCTTGCTCAGGTTCATTACACTTCTGCACGTTGGACTAAATCATGGCTTAGTGAGATGTCCAAACCAGACCAGCACGCTCTTAACAATGGAAGTAGATTTGTAAGTATAGCAAAAAGACCACACCATTTTAAGTGCTTCAGAGCTACTGTTTGGATGGCAAAGCAATGCGACTGATAGCATGCCACTTACCAGGTGTCAGTTTTATTCTGAATAATGACGATATTCTCTGGAGAAAGTTCTGGGATCCATTTCTCCATCTCATCAACCCAAGGGTACCTCAGAGAGGAGGGTACCACTATTAACAAAGGCCATTCATGTTTGTAGTAGTAAGTTATAGCTATTGCTTGAATCGTCTTCCCCAAGCCCATCTAAGTCACAACAAATTGAAATAAAAAGAAGAAAAGCTTAATTGTATGAAAGCAGGGAACATCCTTATCAGTGGTTTACCTAGAAAAAGTCCTACCAGCTGTTTACACTTTTCATTTGCAGATGGCAGCCACCTTAGAACCTCCAAAATGTATTACTCAACTTAAGTGCATTTTGAGGAGACTAAGATAATCACTTCCAACACCTGCTCAGTTAAGGACATTAGAAGGAGATGGGTAGACATAAAGCCCCCATACTCACATATCCACAGATATATAAACCTACAAAATATACCTCATTCTCCCTCGCAACAGACATACAACACTCTCCCTCCAATACTCATATACTTATTTTTTCATGGATCAGGAAGAACTAAAACACATCATTTTGAATTCACACGATTTTTTACATTGAACCCACAGAATAACCATGGTCCCTTGGATGTGGAAATAAAATTCTTATTCCCATACCAGCTTGCTTATGTCTTAAGATCTTCTGCCCTAAGATCTGCAGACACACTCTTTAGTAAAGGAAAACATGTTTCCACAAAGGAGAGGGCCTTTTCTGTGGTGGCACCCTGCCTTTAGCATGCCAAGAGAAAGGGCCATGGCACAGCAGTAGAGCATCTGCTTTGCATTCAGAAGGTTGCAGTTTCAATCCCTGGCATCTTCAGTTAGGACTGGGGTGTCCCATGCCAGAAACCCTGGAGAGCAGCTATCAGTTAGTATATAGACAATACTGAACTAAATGGACCATTGGTCTGACTTGGTATAAGGCAGTTTCTCATGCTACTTTCCTGAGGAAACATACCAGGTGAGGCCAACATAAGCTTTCCTGTCAGGTTATGACTTTCCAGATTGCCCAGGTATTTTAGATCACAGATGATTTTGTTTGCCCTACTCTGCTTTTTAGATTTTGCAGCATTAGCTCTTGTCTTTTTTTAAAAAACTTTGTTTTAAAACTGTCCAGTAATACCTTGGAAGTCGAACAGAATCCGTTCCGGAATTCCGTTCGATATCTGAAACGTTCAAATTCTGAAATGTTTGACTTCCAAAGCATGGCTTCTGATTGGTTGCAGGAAGCTCCTGTAGCCAATTGGAAGCCATGGAAGCCCCGTCAGACATTTGGCTTCCAAAAAATGTTCAAAAACTGGAACACTCACTTCCAGTTTGGGTTTGTTCGGGAGCCAAAATGTTAGACTCCCAAGGCGTTTGGGAGCCAAGGTACAACTGTATCTCTATTTGTTGCATATGAACTAGTTTTTATTCACGTTTGTACGATGAAGGGCAGTTAAGAAGTACATTAAATAAATAAATCTCTCCTGATTCGGTGGGCTGTCTACCCTTACCATCTAGGGAAATCTTAAGTGTACAAGCTAGTTTAAAGTTAATCTGACTTCATCTTCATCTTATAAATTCCATCATTAAAAATTCTGTCTTTGAAATCCAAAGGACAATTTGAGTAAAGAGTTGCAGTTTTGGAATTCATTCCACCAAATAGTAAATTGCATTATATTCGTATACAGATAATGTTTCAGCAGCAACCAGCACATTATCTTCGGGTTCCACTCAACACTTGTTTATGTGAATTTATCATCATTTCTTCATAACACATACAAGAATAAACTTGTACGTTTTGAGTATTAATATACTGAAGATAGCCCCATTCTATGTCTGTTTCCATTGTTCCAGTTACAGATAGGTAGCCGTGTTGGTCTGCCATAGTCAAAACAAAATAAAAATAAAAAAATAAAAAAATTCCTTCCAGTAGCACCTTAAAGACCAACTAAGTTAGTTCTTGGTATGAGCTTTCGTGTGCATGCACACTTCTTCAGATACACTGAAATCACTATATAGATCCACCTTCTCACTATATAGAAGGGTCTGGTGACTTCTGTTTCAGTGTATCTGAAGATGTGTGCATGCACACGAAAGCTCATACCAAGAAGTAACTTAGTTGGTCTTTAAGGTGCTACTGGAAGGAATTTTTTTATTTTGTTTCCATTGTGTCCAGGTAAGTATGCAGACATTGTGTCCAGGTAAGTATACCAGGACGCAGGTGGCGCTGTGGGTTAAAGCCTCAGCGCCTAGGGCTTGCCTATTGAAAGGTCGGCGGTTCGAATCCCTGCGGCGGGGTGCGCTCCCGCTGCTCGGTCCCAGCGCCTGCCAACCTAGCAGTTCGAAAGCACCTCTGGGTGCAAGTAGATAAATAGGGACCGCTTACCAGCGGGAAGGTAAACGGCGTTTCCGTGTGCGGCTCTGGCTCGCCAGAGCAGCGATGTCACGCTGGCCACGTGACCCGGAAGTGTCTCCGGACAGCGCTGGCCCCTGGCCTCTTAAGTGAGATGGGCGCACAACCCCAGAGTCTGTCAAGACTGGCCTGTATGGGCAGGGGTACCTTTACCTTTTAAGTATGCAGAAGATTGCAGCCTGCCTTACAAATATAACCCACTGACTTTAAGGAAACTTACTTTCCTGAAATGTGCTTATGACTGTAGTCTTAAATAGCTACCCTTTGTTATGTTGCTTCTTCACACTGAGACACTTGCTTCTCTCAAATTAAAAAGTAACGTAATCGTGAAGGTGGTAATTGACTGAAAATGAATAAATTCATGAGCATTTCGCCATTCAGTTGGAGTTTTCAATTAAAGGGGCAGTTACCTTGAACTAACAACGAACACCGGTAATTAAAATCAGGAGATAAGGTTATTGTTTGTCCCAACTCAGTTCTAAAGTTACTTACTAAGAAATCTTTCTTTCACACATACACACAGTTTGAAGAACGATAATGCTAGCATTATGGCTATTTAGATAGCATGGCATAGGCTAAGATTTGGAGTTCCCTTTCGTAAGGCAGCCCAGTTCACCTCTCCCATTATAGCTGATGCCCTCACACTCCATTCCTGGCTGTTACAGGCACTTTCCCAAGGACTGGGGGTGGGGGCAAGAGGATGGAGTGAGTGATGAACAGGTCACATTGTGTAAGCAGTGTTTAGCTACACTTTTCTACATCTAACTCGCTGAAAAATATTCGCTGAATATCAAATTCACCTCTCAGCAAAACTGAGAGGCACTTCAGTCTATGAAAACATATTACTTGAGGTTGACTTCATTGTTCCACATTTTAAATAAGTTGATTACTAAGTCCCATTTTGATTGTCACTACTTTAAAGTTTACATTTGCACCAAGTATCTGTATGGGGAAATTATCCTTTTAATTAATCTTTTAAGTACACATTATTTTATTATTTACGAATTGCTCCCCATGAATCATTTGAAAGAGATTTACAAATATCTAAATAGGTTATAGAAAAAAGATATGCACAGTTGCGCACTAGTTTAATCCAAAGTAAGCAGTTACAGAATAGACTGAATGGCTAAAGAGCCACTTACCTCATCTGCAATCATACACCTAGAGGTGAAAATAAAAATAAAAATTAGAAGGTAACCCAGAACTTTAACTGAATAAAGCATGCATTCTATACAGTTTGCTAACACATATTTGTTTTCCAAGATATAAAACTCCCAACAATTTCTCTTCAACACTGTTTAATGCTAATATTGACCAGGATCTAAGTAATGCAAGTAATTCCACGGGCTTTAAACTCTTGAACAGCAAATAGGTCCCAGCCATAACTATGCTGCAGGGAAAACCACCTGGTCTTTTCCGATATGGCAAGGGGGCCTGTTGGGAGAAAAGAAGGGGGAAAGTCTCACTAATGCTGCTTTGTAAAACTGTTGGGCCAAGAAAACGCAGACTGCTTTGAGAGAATACAAGGCGTAAACTTTGCCTGTGGGGATGATGCATTTATTTCCTAGCTTGCGGACAATAATGCTTTTCTTCAAGGTGGTTTGGGAAGTGCAAATTTAACTTTAGTCTGAGATACCGTGAAATTGAGGTGGTGTATGCTCACTCTTTGCATGAAAATCCAGAGAGTGGTACAGGGTGATTATTCATCACTTAAAAAAACAACCACCAAGACTTCTCTTATGGGTCCTTCAACTTTGCTCTGTGCAACATGCATGAGGCTACTAGATGTTATTGGGCAGAAATTTGGAGAGAAGTGTCGGAATTGGTTTGTTGATAACAAACCCTTTACCTTTACCTTTTTGTCAGATCAGACAGCTGGGGTGCTTAAGAGTTGTGCAGCTGTTGTGATGTAAAGGTATTTAAATAAACTCCACAAATGATATATGTACCAAGGATTCACATAACAACCACTTATTCACATCGCTGCATTATTCCAATGCGTTGGATGTGAGTTTGCCCTCAAACATGGTTTGGAAACTTCAGCAAATCCAGGATAAGTCTGCTAGCTAGTTCACTGCAGCTGGATGATTTTTACACAGTATGCCACTGTTTCATGATCTGTGCTGGTTGCTTGCTTGTTTCCAGGCCCAACAGAAATGCTGGTTTTGACATTTAAAGCCTTGTACTAGGTTAACTCAAAGTACCCCTCCTTTGATATCTAACCACCTGGAGCCTGAAAACATCTTCAAATGCCCTTTTCTGAGTGCCGCTGCCATTTGAGGCATATCAGTTGGCTTCTAGGGGAGAGGTGGTAGCACCCTGGTTGTGGAATTCTACCTCCAGAGAAGCTTGCCCAGCTGCTTCTTTGTGGTGTCTGTGACCTTTCGAAATCTCTTATTTTTAAAAATCTATTGCATTCTGTTTAAATATGCAATTTTATTTATTTGTGGCTGGTTGAAATATTTTAAATTTTTTCCCGGTACTTTAAGGTGCCCAGAGAGCGGTGCTATTGTTGTTAATAAATGTTAATAAAGTAATAAATTGAAACGTTTACATCCCATCTTTTTGTAGAAAATACAGTGGTACCTCGGGTTGAGTACTTACCGTATTTTTTGCACCATAACACTTACTTTTTTCCTCCTAGAAAGTAAGGGGAAATGTCTGTGCGTGTTATGGAGGAAATGCCTACGGGTGGCATGCCTACGGATTTTCCTCCTCTAAAAACTACGTGCGTGTTATGGTCAGGTGCGTGTTATAGAGCGAAAAATACGGTAATTCGTTCCGGAGGTCTGTTCTTAGCCTGAAACTGTTCTTAACCTGAAGCACCACTTTAGCTAATGGGGCCTCCCGCTACTGCCGCACCGCCGGAGCATTTCTGTTCTCATCCTGAAGCAAAGTTCTTAACCCAAGGTACTATTTCTGGGTTAGCGAAGTCTGTAACCTGAAGCGTATGTAACCTGAGGTACCACTGTAGTCAACATGGCTTACAACAGCGTAAAGCATAGAAAACCAGCAGCAATTTAACAAAAAATAATCACAGCTTCCAAACACCCACCTACATCTCTTTAGGGTTTCTAAAAAGAACCTAAACACTGAGGTTTCGGTCAGGCTCCAGAAAACCAGCAGGGAGGTAGATCTGCTTATAAGTACAATAACATATTTAGCCCATTAGATACTGCTTTTAAAAAGCTGGTGTCCCCGTGCCGTGATAGTGACATCTAAAAAGAAAACCACCACATTCTTTATAGAGAAACATCTAATTATCACATACTTGATAGTATCATGTCTACTTAACTATTCCATCTGCCACTGTGGGCAGAATGAAGCGATTACGTAGGCCACAAAAAGAAATCTCCCTATGGTTAAGATACAGCAATTCAAAATCATATTCCTTATCCTAATAAGAAAATCCAGAGTCACGCACCCCAAGCCCTGTTAGTTATATGCTTTTCCTCACTGCTTCCTGAGTTAATGAAATTATAGCACGCTGCCTACGCCAACAGAAAGGTTATGTACTTCCGAAGCAATCTTCAGATAAAAAATTTGAGGCACAAATCTGATTTCTGTCACATATTTTGACTGCAGCGAGCAGGACAACTTGTTCTTTGAAGTTCAATTAGTCATTTCCTTTTAACTGGTAGTTACCCAATTGAGACTAGATCATTCACATACCATCTGCTCACGACAGCTATATGACAGCTATATCCAAGAACGCTAATTTGAGGGGGATAAGGCATTCCATTCCATTTCAGGCTCTAAACTCAGCTCACAAGGACAAAATATGTCATAAAGAGAGTAAGAATAATACTCGGTGTCCTAGATTCTTCCCCTCTTGAATGCAACTGCTAAGAGAACACCATGGCCAATAGTTTACCTGGAGACTAAGTAATAAAAATAAAACACCCTAGATGCTATCCTGATCCCAAGCTGATTTCACCCATAAGTGTAAAAATATACGAACACCTCTTGTAACCTAACAGCAGTCAATTAGATACTTGTCCTTTCTGAACTCCAAGGTAAAGGCAGGGAAAGCAATTGTTCCCCCATCCCACACTAAAATAATATATGTTATTTTAGTTTACAGTAAGCTATCTAAAATAGAAAGGTTATAAATCCCCACTCAGTCATGAAGCTCACAAAATGATTTGGGCTCAGCCTAACCCAACGATGAGGAAGCTTTGGCCCTCCACATGTCATTGGACTACAACTCCCATCCCCCCTGATCATTGGCCATGCTGGCTGTGGCAGATGGGAATTTGAGTCCAGCAACATCTGGAGAGCCATAGGCTCCCCATCCCACAGGGTTTCATAGTGAATGGGCAGGATAGGAATGTTACTACTACTACTACGCTTTGAAAAATAAAATAAAGGGAATTATGCTACTTAGCATCGCTGTGAAAAGTCATTTAATTTTAATATTTATTCAATATCATTTTAACTATTTACCACCATTTTCCTTCCATCTCTCATCTTGCTTAAAATGTAAGCCTAAGGGCAAGCTAGTGAATTTTAGTTTGCTTTATATATAGTGCCTAGTTGATTTAGGCGCTTTGAAACAAGTAATACTGTACAGTATAAGCAGTTGTAAAATAAGACCAAAGGCAGAGAGGGGCACACAAAAATCTCCTTGGAGAAGGTGAAAGTTGCTTTAGTCCAGAAATAGACTGAAAGTGCACCTACAATATGGCAGAACTACTCATCTGTGGCACTGACACTATCAGCATTGCAATGAGTAAAAGGAAACACAGGAAATGTAGTAAGAAAGTTTGGGTGTTGAGACTTTCAAGGGGAAACCCTGGTTCAAGACTCCACTTGGCCACAAAGCTGAGCAGTGACAGGAAAGGCACTGGATAGACTGTAGAGTTGTGTGTGCATAATGGGGTTGGCAGAATCTTATTTCCCCACAGCAGCCCCCCAACAGCCTATCCAAACTGATACGCAATTGTTCAGGGTGGCTAAAACCAGGACTGCAAAGAGCTCCAGAAGGAGCTCTCCAAACTGAGTGAATGGGCAGTAAAATGGGAAGCACAATTCAAAATAAACAAGTGTAAACTGATGCAGGTTGGACAAAAACTCCTAATTTCACAAATATGCTCATGGGTGGCCGACCAGGAACGAGACTTTGGGGTTGAAGTGGACAGCTTGATAAAGATGTCAACCCAGTGGCTGGCAGCTGTGAAAAATGCAAATCCCATGGTAGGGATCATTAAGAAAAGAAGTGAAAATAAAACTGCTGATATAATGCCATTATAACAAACCTACAGAGTGGCTGCAGTTGGGACAGTGAACAGTTTGGGTTGCCTCCTCCCAAAAAGAGTTTTGTAGGGTTGAAAAGGATTCAGAAAAAGGGCAACCAAAATGATAAAGGGAATGAAGCACCTGCCCTATGAAGGAAAGGTTACAAGATTTGGGGCTTTTTGGTTTAGGGAAAACCTAAGAGGTAACATGAAATTATGCACAGTATTGAGAAAGAGGGCAGAGAATACAGTATTTTTTCCCCTCTCTATAACACTAGAACTCACGGACATCCGATGCAGCTGAATCCTGGAAGATTCAGGACAAGCGAAAGAAAGTACGGTATTTTTCACTCTATAAGACGCACTAGACCACAAGACGCACCTAGTTTTTGGAGGAGGAAAACAAGAAAAAAAAAATACTCTGAATATCAGAAGCCAGAACAGCAAGAGGGATCACTGTGCAGTGAAAGCAGCAATCCCTCTTGCTGTTCTGGCTTCTGTGATAGCTGCGCAGCCTACATTCACTCCATAAGACGCACACACATTTCACCTTACTTTTTAGGAGGGAAAAAGTGAGTCTTATAGAGCAAAAAATACGGTAAATTGTCATGAAGTGAGTAATTTAACTATGGATTTTGCTCACATGAGAGGCAGTGAATGGCTTTGAAAGAGGATTAGATACATCCATGGAAGATAAAGGTATCAACAGCTAATAACTCTGATGCCTATGTTCTAGCTCCACATATTTCTGAATACCAGTTGCTGGAAACCACAGGGGGAGAAAGTGTTGCTGCACTCTGGTGCTGCTCGTGGGCTTCCCATAGGCATGTGGTTGGCAACTGTAAGAACAGGATGCTAAACTACATGGGCACCTGGTCTGATCTAGCAGGCTTTTCTTATGTTTTCGAAAAACAAAAGGATAAATAACAAAAGCAAACTGGCTTTAGTACCAAAGAGTCCCCTGCTTCCTTTTACGAACAGGACTCACACTAACAGAACAGACTGTATTGAGGAAGAGTGCTGTTTCCTCTCAGTTTGGAGTTCCAGATTTTCACCCACTCATGTGAATCAGTTTTATGTAACACTCTAGAATATAATTTGCATCCTACTCACAAGCCAAGACTTTAGCATTAACATCTCTCTCATATAGGGGTTATTTAAGGAATGTGCGCCTGGTGCGTTTAAAAAATGTGTATATCATTAAACACAACTGTGCGGTCCTGTATCTGTAACAAAGATGACTTGTCTTGCAAGAATTAGGGTACTTCACCAAAAATAGAGCCTCAGATGACTTGTGCATGGAATGTTAAGTTAAAATGGTCCCAATGAGTGGCATCACGTTGACAATTATGTGAAGTACTTTTCCATTCACAAAAAGGCTGTGTCAAACTTCCATCAGGAGGCAAAAGTGTTGAATGGTAAAAAAGACTATTGAGCCTTTAGAGCAGCCTTTCTCAATCTTGGGTCCTCCGATGTTGTTGGACTACAACTCACACCCTCCATAGCTAGGAGGACCAGTGGTCAGGGATGATGGGAGTTGTAGTCCAGCTCAAGCCGATTCTAAACAAAACACTAACCCTTACATGTTAACCAGTGAAAAGCAAATTAACTTATAGCTGGGGGAAAATGCCAGCCAACTGATAATCAAGTGGCCAAACATTTCCTAGACAGCACATTTCAAGCTGCAAGCATGTGTGTAGGGGGTGGGTGCATGCTGGAAAACCCTTTAACAGAAGACAGGTGCATTTGGGGAAGAGGCCAAGGGGCAGCTTCTCTCTGACATTCCAGGTGGCTATGTTCAAGGGTAGTCTGTAACATGTACAAAGCAATTTAGCTAGATTGATGATTGTCTTGAATAGTCATTATGTTACCTTTTCCTACTCTTCATCCTATAGATAAAAAAATCATTTTACATTTGCTTATAAATGCAATTGGCACCCAGTCATAAAGATTTGTGTTGTCCTAATTCCCTGCACCTCCTGATTCTTTTTCCTCCCCTACATGCACAAGTAATTCCTATTCTAAATACTTGAAGAATACTATAAGCTTTTGGGTTCAGCTTCAACTACTTAATGATTCAGGTCTAGAAATTCAGTATAACATTCAGAAAATATATTGGAGCCATTGTAACTACTTTGGTTAGTTTCCCCACTCCTAAAAGGGACTGACAGATCCATGTTTAAGATAGTTTTACCTGCCACCTCTTTCCAGTGCAAACACAATTCCTTTCTTCTGAAATGAAAGCAGTTTGTCTTTTAAGTTTTCAGGTAGGTAAGACAGTCTTTCACTGACATCGGAAGTTGAACCAGAAGTTTTACGTGTACAAGTCTCTTGGATGACCACTGCCATGTTCCACCTGACAAAAAATAAGAGATCTGATTTCAAAATGCCACACTCAGTATTCTCCAGCACTTATCAAAATAGGTCATATTTGAACACATTTACTTCATAAATAGTATCAAAATGGATATGGTTGCAGTTCAAGGACTCTGGTTTATAAGCTGTTTTATTAAAACATTGTTAAATGTGTACGTGGGTTTATTTGTACACATAAGCATGTTAAATTGATCACTGGAGTACTTTGAATTCAACTTAAAAGTGCAGTTCAGGTGATAGGAGAGTCCTATGCCCTTTGTGTATAGTTGGCACACAAAGTGCTGTGAAACTTAATAACATTAATGAAATTTCAGAGCACAGTAGACAAAATTCCCCTTTTGAGGCATCACTGCACAAGTGCTTCACTGAATACAACTCAATAATAATATTTTTTTAACGACACTGGAATGATTATGTGATTTTAACTTAGGCTAAAGTGGTTTTTATCCTCAGAAGAGCCTACTCCTCCACCCTCTTTTTGTATCGCTCACTGACTGGAAGGTGGCAAGCCTAAAACACAAGTGGAAAAGCGACAGCAGCCTCCTCTACAGGAAGGCAGGTCCTTTGCACCTGGAGTAACCGAGTGATCCAGCCACACCTAATGCAGTGGTTTACCTGCCCTCAGCAAAGGCTGATTAGGAAAAAACAAGGCCAGAAAAAAACCAAATCATGCAAAGTTAAAGAAGGCACACTCCATCAATAGCCATTTTGGATGGGTATTAATCCCCACTCTCACTGTACAACAGCAATCCTGTCACACGCAGATTTTACTACAATCAAGTGGGGTATAAAGGTAAAGGTAAAGGTACCCCTGCCCATACGGGCCAGTCTTGACAGACTCTGGGGTTGTGCGCCCATCTCACTCAAGAGGCCAGGGGCCAGCGCTGTCCGGAGACACTTCCGGGTCACGTGGCCAGCGTGACATCGCTGCTCTGGCGAGCCAGAGCCGCACACGGAAACGCCGTTTACCTTCCCGCTGGTAAGCGGTCCCTATTTATCTACTTGCACCCGGAGGTGCTTTCGAACTGCTAGGTTGGCAGGCGCTGGGACCGAGCAGCGGGAGCGCACCCCGCTGCAGGGATTCAAACCGCCGACCTTTCGATCGGCAAGTCCTAGGCACTGAGGCTTTAACCCACAGCGCCACCTGCGTCCCCAAGTGGGGTATAATTTTGGTTAAATAAATTGTTAAAGAAAACTGGGCATTATTGTCTTAGCTGTTACAGGGCACTGGAAGTAGCACAAAAGAACCAGAATCACAACTGAGGTACAACTATGAACTATATTACAGTAGCCTGGATCATTGACTTTTATCACCTATAATAATTAATCTTCTTACATGCAATTGTGCTGTGTCCTAATGAATAGCTGCATTTATGGGATGAAGTGACACCCTCTAGGTACTAGAATCTTTAGGAAAAAACCCTCAGGACAGGTAGCACTATTGCTTCACTTCCAATATAACAATGAATGCTCGCTGTGCAGTTGATGCACAGAAATGCTATATTGGGTTGGTAAGGGTAAAAGTAGGGTAAAGGACCCCTTGACGGTTAAGCCCAGTCAAAGGCGACTATGGGATGCAGTGCTCATCTCGCTTTTTAGGCCGAAGGAGTTGGCATTTGTCCACAGGCAGCTTTCCGGGTCCTGAGGCCAGCATGACTAAACTGCTTCTAGCACAATGGGACACTGTGATGGAAGCCAGAGCGCACAGAAACGCCGTTTACCTTCCTACTGCAGCGGTACCTATTTATCTACTTGCACTGCTATGCTTTTGAACTGCTAGGTTGGCAGAAGCTGGAACAGAACAGCAGGAGCTCATCCTGGCACATGGGTTCGAACCACCAATCTTCCAATCAGCAAGCCCAAGAGGTTCAGTGATTTAGACTACAGTGCCACCTGTGCTTGTAACATCACATGGATGGTCTGTGACAGGATCTGAATTTCTTGCTGAGTTCATTTTACAGATTCAGCTCTAGACATGATCATTGTTGTTGTTGTTGTTTAGTCGTGTCCGACTCTTTGTGACCCCATGGACCAGAGCACGCCAGGCAATCTTGTCTTCCACTGACTCCCGCAGACATGATCATAGCCAGGTTTTATTTTGGGGGGCAGCAGGTTTTATGTTAGGGGGGCAGAATTGAGTTATTTGTTATGCAATTGGTCAGTTAAGTATTTTTATTGATTTGCTTGATTTAGGGGGGCAGATCTGCCCTCCTCCCCACACCCATGACTCTAGAAAACTTAGGAACAGAAAAAAGCTGTCTTATACAAAGTTAGATTACCGATTCATCTAGCTCAGTACTGTCAACACTGACTAATAGCAACTTTCCAGGGTTCCAGACTGGAGTTTTTCCAGTCAAATGGGCATTTCTATCCTTAAAAGGAAGCATTGGGAAGAGTAGTAGATGTGCGAGAAGTATTTGCAACATACCTTTGAAAGCCCAGTTTGCCGCTGAGATATTAGGCAAATTTCAATAGTGACCATGGGCACTAACCTTTGCTGAAGACGACCAATCTAATCTACTTCAGTTTCCCGAGTGTAAAATGTGGAGGGAGAGGCCAGGTAAGCATATACCACCTGGAGCTTATTTGAGGAAAGGCCGGATGTAAATACAAAAAGTAACACCACTTTTATTGGGACACAAAGTAGTAAGCCCAGTAAAACGCCTCTTCTGATTAAATGTTAAGCAAAGGAAACCCAGGAATGGTGGTGGGTGGGGAGTGGGATAAAAGGATGTTGCTGAGCAAGATGAAAAAGCTGCATTTTATAGCAACCTCAAAATGGAATGAATGAGGCATTACATAGATGGGCAGCACAAAAATATGTACGATTACTTGAAAGTAAGCCCCACTTTTGTTATGGTAAGTATGCAAAAGACTCCAGCCTTAACGGGGTTGGGTTACTGCTAGGTGCAAAAATCTCAAGCAGAACTGCTCTCTGTGGAAATGAAGAAGCCAGCGGTAATTTGGTAGTGTCTCCAGATCTAATCAAAACATGCACTGGGATCGCAAAGACACAGAGAATAAATTTAGGTAGTGCTTCTTCATACCTATGGCCTTTATGGAAACCCAAGTCATTTTTGCACAGTCCCTAAACTAACTGAGACTACATAACCTGATGTTCACTTAAAGGTAAAGGGACCCCTGACCATTAGATCCAGTCGTGGATGACTCTGAGGTTGCAGCACTCATCTCGCTCTATAGGCCGAGGGAGCCGGCATACAGCTTCTGGGTCATGTGGCCAGCATGACTAAGCTGCTTCTGGCAAACCAGAGCAGTGCACGGAAACAGTGGCGTAGCGTGGGGGGTGCAGGGGGGGCCGGCCGCACCGGGCGCAACTTCTGGGGCTAGGGCAAATCCACGGGTTAGGGGGCGCAAATCCACGGGTTAGGGGGCGCAAATTACTTGCCTTGCCCCGGGTGCTGACAACCCACGCTATGCCACTGCACGGAAACGCCATTTACCTTCCTGCCGGAGCAGTACCTATTTATCTACTTGCATTTTGACGTGTTTTCGAACTGCTAGGTTGGCAGGACATGTTCACTTACCTGGGGGTAAATGCCACGGAACTAAATGGGGTTTGCTTCTGAACAGATATACATAGGAATACCGTCCACATTTCACCTTACCTGGTACCTGTCCTAGAGTGAATTGAAGGGGTGTCTGTGGATATAGCTGCCTTTCTGCCACCCTTCAAACCACTTCAGTCTAGGAGTTCAGGAATGCCATTCAGACGCGTCAAAAGATCGTTTACGTTGCATCAAGTAATCACTCTCGGGTGCAAGCAGAACTATGCAGTATTTTACTCCCACGTTTTTGACGGCCTCCTAGTCAATAGGTCTCACTAGTTTAAAGAAAACTGCACTGCCCCAAGTACACGAAACTTGCTTATAAATTACTATTCCACTTCCTAGACCTCGAAGCGCCTTCCTCACCGAGACCCGCTCTTTCATCCGTGCAGCAATCGTAGCAGCAGCAACTCCTCCTCCTCCTGCCGCAGCAGCCAAACAACTTTTTCGCGCTCAAACGCAGCGGAAATGACCTCAAGCCGAGCGCGCGGTAGACTCAGAGATACTTCGTTAGCAAGTGCCTGTCTGCATGGATTCTTTTTTCTTTTTAAAAAAAGATTAAAATGGCGGGCCTCCCCTGCACTTGTGTTTATTCGCACACCCTAGCCCTATTATGGCCAAACAACGAGAATACAAACAAGCCCCCTTTCCCCTCTTCCAGGAAACAGAACAGCAATGAGCACAAATATCAATGCACCGTTTTTCAGTGTAAGCCACATGGAACAAGGAGAAGCGATGGAAGATCACAAACAATTTGGGCGGCTGATTTACAAGTTCCTGTGTAAGGGCGGCGGGTATAGGAAGCTGCAGAGACGAAACTTAATAGATAGGAAGGGTGGTGGGTTATGAAGGGAGGAGCTTTTAGGTTGGGATGAAGCCCCATTGAACTCAGTTTTATAATTATGCGTATGCAGGTTAAAGAATTTGCAGTCGCGCCTTAAAATAGTTATTCCCCGGATTAACTGCGCGTTAGAACCGCATGGCAATCTAACGACGCCTTTTAAAAGGTCACGGCGAAGATGTAAAGCACGTTTGGCCACCCTTTCAAGTACAAACTCGGGGTTACAAAGGGCGATTATAATCCTGGATAGCGGTTGTTGCGAGTAATAATAAAAGCCTCCGGGTCCTAAAAGGTGGCCTGTAAAAAGCGATGTTTATTTGTGGGCGCTTCCGACGTCGAGTTTGTAACGGAGATCCGCCGGGAATAAGAATGGCTGGGTCGATGACGGATGCATGATGTGAAACGCTGTGAAAACGTCAGGTTGATTTCAGCAGAATGAAGTAGATAAAACACATTTGCTTGGAAAAAAATAATTTAGGAAAAAAGCACACACCCAGCAAACTTTTTTTGGCACCTTGAACAACAGATCTATCTGAAGCATAAGCTTTCGTGGGCTAATAATACGAAATAGCAAATATGTTTTGTACAGGGCATTACTTTTAGTTTTTTTGCTGTAACCGGCCAACATACCTGTGCCTCCAAGATTTAATAAAAAGCAGTTTTAAAAACACACACGATGCATTTGCATCGGAAGACAAGAACCTAGAACAGCGATAGGCGATAGGGTTGTTTGGGGTGGGGTGAGGAGAAGGAGCCGGTGTAGCTTTTTCGGGTTGCTAAGACAGGCAGGGCGATCCTATGCCTACTTAGTAACAAGACCCACTGAATTCAGTAAGATCGCAGTAATGAAATATATAATGCAAGCAGGTTGCAAAGTGCCGCTGAAATTTTTGGCAGGCAGACAAGCGCGCCATGGAGGCAGGCGGGAGATGCGTAGGCTGCTTTTACCTAAGGACTCAATGCAGTGACTGGAGGAGGAGCCTGCTAACCGCGGCGACAGAAGAACTTGGGGTGGAGGACGTAATGATGCGAGTGGTACAAATATAAGGCCACATATATAGTGCTGCAAGGAGGAGACCTTTCGATTTTAAGGCAACAGACTGTCAGGAGGCGCCTTCGGAATCTAAGCAAAGCTTCTGCATCAAGTACTACAAGTCCCAGAATGCCTCGCTTCATGGACCCGTTCATTGAAGCTAAGGCGATTTGGAAGCGTTTCTTGGGATTTGTGGTCTATCCACCTCCGTAATATTAATTACTGTTTGAGCCAGAGGACTTGCCCCGGCTGCATGTACGTCCAAGACGCCGCAACAGAGGGGAACTAAGGCCAGGTGCCATTTCGGAACAGACCGTAAAGCCTACCTATAACTAGCGCTCGGGGCCGTCAGTCACCTCAAAGCGGCAACGCCACTGGTCACAGGCACCTCCGAGGGTGGGGCTTCCGCATTGCCGGTTTTCTAAACCGCACTCCGGTCTCCAATTGGCCGGCTTCCGGCCGTCGCTCGGCTTTAAAGGCGCGGCCTCTCATTGGCTAGCATTCGCTTCACCGGGGCGTTTTTTCCTGCGTGGGCAGAATTCTGGCCCACTCAGCGTAGAGCTCCGGGGCTGAGGAGGCGTGCTCCAGGCGCTGAGTGGTTGGGCGGGGCGGCAGTCAGCAGCATGTGGCGCCGCGATTGGCTGGCGGGACCCGTAGAGGGCGGTTCTCTATGGCACCCGCGGCAGCAGCAGGAGGAGCCGGAGTCGCTGTTGGGGGCTGGTGATGGGGTTAATTCCCCCTCGTGTGTGAAGCCCCCTTCGCGAGCCGGCCTTGCCGTCGCCTTCATCCCCTTCCTCCTCCCCTCCGCCCGCTCGTCAAGGCTCGCGCCATTGCGGTAAGTTCGCCCCCTCCCTCACCCCCCGCCCCAGTTCCATTATAAATATCTCTCCCCCCCCCCCCGCTTTTCCGCCCCCTCCGCGCTCTGCAGAAAGGCTTGGAACCCTGAGAGCCGCCGTCCCAGGCGAGGGGGAGGTTGGTCTTGCCCTTTTGCAGCGCCGCCACCACAACGCCAGCCTCCCTCCCCCCCCCTCTGCCTCCCCCCCCCCCGCGCGCCCTGACCGGCCTGCATTGGACGGAAGTGCGCGCCAGCCTCGTGGATGCAATTGGTGCAGTTACGCCCCCGGGCCTTGCGGTGGGTCGGGGGGGAAGTGACCTCCCTCCCCCCCCCCCCCGCAGGGACAGTGTGGGGTTGAGAGGGGAAGTTGGTGGGTGGATGCAGTGGGGTCTGCCAAGCCCCTAGGCTTTGCATTCGGTGGAAGGGCTTCCCTGCTTCGGGCGAGGAAACACGACGGCTTTAAAATAATGTCATGGCCAGTCTCCTCCTGCCCGGGATGGCAACTCTTTTATATTATTCCCAAAGGCAGGCATTATTATAACCTGAGGGCCTGCCGTGGGAGAAATCCCTGCCGCTGCCCCCTTCGCCCCCCAATGGGTGCCGTTCTAAGATACATGTCTTCCCAGTATCTGTCAGAAAGGGAAGCTGGTCCAGGAATGGATGCAGATTGAATATATATGAATATCAATCTTTCTCTCGCTCTCACTCACTCACTCATTCATATATATCCATTCTCTCCTCTCTCTCTCCCTCTCCCCCTCCCTCCCCCCCCTCTCTCTCTCTCTCTCTCACACACACACACACACAGAAACAATCTCTTGGGACCTGCAGTGGCTAACCCGTCTTCATTCCCTGTGAAGTGTTGATTCATCCTGAAATGGTTAAAAGAAGTGGCTGGTTAAAAGCTGTGGTTGTCACTTCGGTTCTAAGCTTGAGGGTTTGCCATCCCAATCCGTGGATAGAGCTGCCTTTGCAGATTCCTCTCTGTTCCACAGGGATACTTGGCATGACAGTACTCTTGAGATCTTTAGTGAAAGGGACTACACCACAAGGTCTGTAGGGAGCGTGAGGCTTTGTATATTGTTGGACTCGTGAGCGATACATATGTAGGTTATCAGCTTGGAGAATGCCTCCAAGGAAGCGATGGCTTGCTTTGAACTTTGCGTCCTCTCCAAAGGTTGTATGAGGTAATCTTTTGGCTTGTACTAGTAGAGCATCATATGCATGTCAGAAAATGGCTGGTGCACATATAATTCTGAAGACTGCAATGGGAGACAATATATTTCCCCGTTGGTGCTCTTTGACCCACTTCCCTGGACTTGATGGGGGGTGGAGGCAATAAGTTCTGTTAGCTTTAGCAAAGTGTTATGGATTGAGTTTGTGGGTGCAAGGTAGTGTTAATTTCCCTAGTCCTATTTGAGGACTGATTTCTAGCATCCTCAAGAGCTGTAAGTGCAACTGGGTAACCAGAGCTTCAAATAGTGCACAGTAACTGCCTCATAGGAAGGACTTTAAAACTGCATACTTGCCCATATTATAATGTAAATGCTTCCCCCCCCCCTGTGATTACTTAGGGGCTTGTTCACTCTTCAAATAGCTTGTGGCATATTGATAGCTGCTAAAAAAACCAACAACAACCCAGAGCAAACATTGAGAGAACCAGTGGTTAAAAGTGAAGTACACAGTATTGCATTGGGGCTGACTGATCGTTTTGCCTATTGTGTTGAAATGATTTGTTCATTTTTAAAATAGCTAATTACTCATACCTTTAAAGGTAAGGAATGTTTTCTTGTTCTCAAGGTAACAAAGAACTGCCGGGTCCCCCTCATGCTGTGATGTAAGGTGGAAAATTCATCATTTCACAAAATTAAGGAGTAATCTAAAATGCCTGTCAAATTTGGTAATTTAAAATTTGTAATCTGTTTTATGATGTTTGGGAGCTGCTTTGGAAGACCAGAAAGTTTACATAATGTTAATGGTTTTCAGTGCCTTCCCTTTTTTCTCCTTAAAATTTAAACCATGTGTGGAAAGCACATGCTATTGTGTTGTCACAAAATATTTACAAATATTCAAATAAAGTTTTGGATTTGTTTTTAATAATGTTAACTGTGATTTATTGACTTTGTATCCTAATCAAATATTTTGGCTCTTTGAAATATTTTATGCATACAAATTAACATTTTGCCCTTTTTGATTTATATCGGTTAAATTTAAATAATATGTTAAATTGGATAGCTTTTGGGTATCAGATAATTTTCCAGTTCAAAATTTTCCAGGAGACTGGTGTCAATAACCCCTTCAGCCTGCAGTCAGTGTTCCTCTTCTAGAGATTGTAGCCAAATGATTTTGAGATCTTCCTTCCATACAGGTTGTATGGACCATCATGGCTGTTGGAAAAACTTTAATACTGAAAGCAAATTGGAGGTTTGCAAAGTGGCTTAACTGTTGATGTATCTTAGAATGCTTTGATCTTTTTTGGAGGTAGAAAGGGAATGGTATTTGGTAATGCTGTTTGGTCTCAATTGCTTTACTCAAAAGCAGAAGGAGTCAAAATATTATTTATTATTTAATTTAATATATCCCCCCATTCCTTGTGAGAGTCTTGGGTGGTTAACAGTAAAAAATGAAGCATTGAGAAACAAAGGTAGAGCCGCAATAGATAATACAACATACACTGGTTTCCCATTGTGTATGAGAGAGACTTTGTAGAATTGTTAAAGTGCATTCATATCTTCTCCACCTTGGATATTACAGTGATAGGATAAGAGCATTTGTGGCGTCATAAGCCATTTTAAATTATTGGTATATTGTACCATGTGTATTATAGAAGTTTCCTAGCCTAGTACATATTCTACATTTGCATTACGTTTATCTTACTTGAAACTAAGTACTTTTGTAGTTAACTTGACACTTTGTCTGGACTGGATTTGAATAGGAATATTCTCTGTAGCACTTGCAAAAATGTGACTGTATTCTAGTAAGTTAAGTATATTTTTAGTGCCTTTGCAATTCTGGTTTCATTTTTAAAGAAATTGAGCAATTTCCTATGGTAAGTGGCATTACAGTGGTACCTCAGGTTAGAGAAGCTTCAGGTTACAGATGCTTCAGGTTACAGACTCCACTAACCCAGAAATAGTACCTCGGGTTAAGAACTTTGCTTCAGGATGGGAACAGAAATCGTGTGGTGGCGGCGCTGTGGCAGCAGCGGGAGGTCCCATTAGCTAAAGCGGTACCTCAGGTTAAGAATAGTTTCAGGTTAAGAACGGACCTCCAGAACGAATTAAGTACTTAACCGGAGGTACCACTGTATAGGGTTGAATCAGTCTTTACAATTTTTCTCTCTATACTATATTCAAATAGAATTATTGTACCGTCGTTGCTTAGTGTTCATAATAAGTTATTCTGCAGGAGCTTACATCAGATTTAGAAACAGCACAAAGGTGCTGTATTTGTTTAGCTTGGGCTTTACTTGTGTGCGTCTGTGTGTTGGTCTAATTTTTTTTTAATGGCTTCTGTCAGTTGTGGCATTATTGCAAAACAGCTGGCCAGCATGGTTTTGCCTTTGTGGGAATGTTGTTCTTCCTGTTCCTAGTTGTGTCTGGCACCATGTGAGCTGCTGTCCAGATGGAACAGGACATGAGCTACATCACTGTCTGCTTTTAGCAGCCTCTTCATGTGACATTTAACTTAAAAGTGGAGCTGCGTAATGTCTAGCAATGTAGAACGTTTGAATTGTGTTGCGCGGGGGGGGGGGGGAGGCAACAAATAACTTTTTAGCTATGGTAAGGACTTACAGGGGGGGTTGTGGGATTTTGCCAGCGAAAGATGGTCAGTACATCCTGTGGGTTTCTCTTGTTCATAATTCTAATTATGCCTGGCAGACAGATTTGTGTGATGTATCCAGTCTGCTTCAAGTGTTTTATAAAACTAGTCATAATTTGGGAGAATGTGCAATGGAAAATGTAGTTTAGTTTGCTGTTGTGAGTTCCTTTTCCTTTCCTTTTGTGTTTGCAGAATATAGATGGAGGAGGAAAGATGATGGATCAAAATCCTATGATGCTTGTAGGTGGTAATTTTAAATGAGCAATCTCTGACTAGTTCTCCCTGCAGTAGCACCAAGCCCTTTCCTTCAAGTTTTGTAAAAATGAAATAGATGAATCAGGGTATGAAAGGGAGGGAAATCCCACTTCTGGTGTGAGGGAAGAGTAGCAGTTGGACTCTTCATCAGGCCTTGACATCGGGAGGTGAGGTGGAAATCTGCCAAATTGAATTTGTTTTGAATATGTGACCCTGCTGAGAATGCCTGCCACATGCCCTGAGGCAAATGTTTTGACCCTTATTTATGTGTACAAATATATATTTGTTGTTTGAACCTTGCTTGGGGGGCCATTGGGGGTGGTTTTCGGTTCAGTTATTTGACTTAATTAGGTGGACAAGAGGAAGCCAGCTGTCCCAGGGTATTCGTTCTGGTAATTTTTGCTTTAAGTTCTGGGGGAAATTACCAAAAGTGGACTGTTACATGACCTCTTACGATCTCAGAATTTTGCTTTAAGGTGACCATAGTGAAAGGAAATGTGAATGCTTGTTTAGTATGTGTTGGTTTCCAGAAATCAAGTGGCATCTATCTATACTGCTTTCTTTGATGAGGTTACAGAAAACATATTGCTTGTTCCTGCACCAATAAGTAGGCTTCCCTAGAATTTAACTCTGTGTGTTGGACTCCTCATTATAGTGCCAAATGGCAAGATATGGATGATCACATTAGGCTTCTTAAGCCAAATTGGACCAATCTAAGTAGTAGATATGATTGTAGGAGTGAATAGGGTATGCTTGGCTTTCATACTGTGAGTTCTTTCCTCTATCTGAAGGATTCTGTTGGATGAAATTGTATGCTTTTGTTTTGGAGTCTTGCTTGGCCTTTAGAGAGTTCTCTCTGGGAATCCAAGAGGACATTACGTGCAACGAACTGTAAAGGTATCCCTGATCGTTAGGTCCAGTTGCGGATGACTCTGGGGTTGCGGCGCTCATCTCGCTTTACTGGCCGAGGGAGCTGGTGTTTGTCCACAGGCAGTTTTTCCGGGTCATGTGGCCAGCATGACTAAGCCACTTCTGGTGAACCAGAGTAGTGCACGGAAACACCATTTACCTGCCCGCCAGAGTACCTATTTATCTACTTGCACTTGCCGTGCTTTCAAACTGCTAGGTTGGCAGGAGCTGGGACCGAACAACGGGAGCTCACCCCATCGCGGGGATTCGAACCGCTGACCTTCCGATCGGCAAGCCCTAAGCTCTGTGGTTTAGGCCAGAGCAATGTTCCCCAAATTCTGGCCACACAGAGTATCGAAGCATGTGAAAGAAGTGCTTCTTGTGTGCTTAGCGTTTTGAACTCCAGCAGTGCATCTGGCGTGGAAACATTACGTGGTTTGATCTCATGCTGTTGTAGCATATATGGTGAGGTGTTGCTGTTAGACTCAACTGCAGGTTGTTGTGGTGCTGCCCCTTGCCAAGATCAGGAAGGGGGAAGCACTGGATGTTTTTCAGGTACACGTGCTTTTTTTTGCTTTCCTGGCACTGCTGATAGCAGCAAATGTCTAACATCTAATGTCTAATGAGAGGTGATATGCTAGCCATCTTCAAATAAATAAAGGGCTGTCACATGGAAGATGGAGCAAGCTTGTTTTCTCCTGCTCTGGAGGGTGGGTCCTGAGCCCAATGGCTTCAAGTTACCAGGAGATTCTGACTAAACATTGGGAAAAACCGTTCAACAGTAGAACAGGCTCCCTTAGAATATCGTGGACTCTCCTTCATTGATGATTTTTAAGCAGAGTTGAATGGCCATCTGCCATGGATGCTTTTATTGAGATTTCTGCATTGCAGGGAGTTTGACAAGAATGACTTTAGGGGTCCCTTCTAACTCTACAACTCTTATGACTCTAACTTGGTACAAGACAGTTTCTTGTGTTCCTATGAACAGCAACACATACAATTTTTTTGGTATGTAATTTATATAGTAATTTATAGTGCCACAGTTCCATAATCCTCTGCAGTAGCCTTATGCAAATATACTACATGATTAAACATCATCTAAGTACGTAAAACTGGGCATGAGGAACCTGTGGCCCAACATATATTGCTGGAATCATTATCTGTGGCCATAGGCTGTCTCTGTCCGATAAGAGTTGTTTTTTAACAACAACAACAACAACAACAACAACAACAACAACAACAACAACTACTGAATTTGTTAGTCACTTTATTTTGCCTAGGACAACCCAAAGTGACTTACAACCAAACAGAGTGACAGACGGGGGAACCCCCCTCCAACATAACTACATTAAAACCAAGAGGAAAAAGAAATACAACATCCTGCCCACTTCTAAAATGCCAGATGGTTGAGGGGAAAATACCTGGCTACAGAGGAAAGTTTTTGCCTGGCACCTAAAGATATGTAGTGAGAGTGCCAAACGTGTCCCTGGGGAGAATATTTCACAAATGGGGAGCCACTGCAGGAAAGGTCTATTGTTGCCACCCTCTGGGCCTCTTGTGGTGTCAAAAACGTCTGGAGGGTCACAGGTTTCCCTTTCTTCAGCTAAACTGTGATGAAGTTCTGATCACATACCAAGATCTATATCAAGTCAGTCTGCAAATTGTGGTTTGTGTGGGTAAATATTACATCAGCATGGAGCAGACCACAGTTAAAGCAGTTTCTCTGCCCCTCTGTTTGCCAATCTAGCCCCACTGCCGTTGTCATTTTGCAATCTAAAACATAATTTCCCCACACTAGGTTATTCAGATGCAATGCAACACTATATTTTAATGGTGCGAGCATGAACTTCATTCTTGTAACAAACACTAAATGGCTTGCCTAACCTTTTTGTATACCACTACCGTAAGCTTTTCCTGTGGTTAATCATAATTGCTTTGTGCACCAGGATTGCAATGCAGTGTCATATGCTACGATTACAACCCATCTTAGTGTATAATGTATGGCTTGTGTAAACCATAGTTTTGTCATGTTGGATGAAATGGTGGGTTGTATATGGCCTGCTATTAAACAAGGAAATGAAGTACTCAGCCACTGTGTGCAAATGGTGGAGAGAGTGCCTAGTTCAAGGACAATGGTGGTGCCATAGCATTGTTTTGCCTTTTTTGTGAATATTGCCCACATTTGACATCTTAACCAGGATTAAGACACCAAACCATGGTTAGACCTATATTATGTATACCCAAGGTCAATTTGTGCTAGCATAGTTTCCATTGAAATCTACCTTGTGCTTTCCATAGTCTGTGGTTTTATTCACTGAATAAATCTTGGAGCGTTTTCCTTGCATTAATTTGCTTGCCCATGGCAAGTTACTTTACTTATTTATAGAATGTCCTTCCTTTCACCACAAGCAGCCTACACCAGTAATTAAAACAATAAAATTCAATTAAAAAAACACCACAGTATCAAATGCAGTAGCTCTGTGCAGGTTATTACTGCTGTTAGTTATCCTTGTCTTAATGGTGAATCATTAGTGATGTTGTTCCTAGCTCCTCTGAGCCTTCTTTCCTTTGCCTCACCCCTTGTAGTAGATAGACAAAACTTTGTAGCTTTGGATGCTAAATAAGCTCTTGTTCTCTTTATTAGGCTGAAGACTCTTTACTTTGCTGATTAAAAACTGCTACAGGATTCAGATGGAGGCAAAGTGTTGAGAAAGAAGGGTGAACCACAATCTCTTTGACCCTGAGGTGATAGGGATGGCAGGAAAACTGAACATAGGTGTTAGTTGTCAGCTGTTTGTAAAAGAATAGGCCAACAAGTAACTTTTCAGACATAAACCATTTTTCTCCACTAAGCTGGCCAACAAATTCATTCTTCTTGCTAGCATTATTGATCTCAAAACTGATAAGAAAATGATAGTTTTAGAGAAAACATTTGAAATTATTTTAGTCTTTGTTCACCCTGGACTTTGCATTAAATGTCATGGTTAGAAAGGGCCCATGAAATGAGCATAGATTTGTTGAGACATTGGCGTATTCACACTGTATTGGAGCCTAGGGCACTCATGGCACAGCTCACCATGATGTCTCATCTCCAGGCCAGCCCTTCTCAACAGCTGGAACTTGAGTGTGGATTTAGGAAGGTGTGTCACTTGATCAGGATATCTGGGTAAAATGTGTGTCCCAGTCGCATGGATCCAAATACATGAACAGCTGCTGACAAGTAGAGGTTTATTTTCAGACATCTGTGCTCTGACCATTAATGTTAGGACAAGGACAGCAGCACCTGACCCTCCTCCACCACATGACCCCCCCCATACACATGTTGCACATTAGTTATCTTGTTAAAACATTCAACTGCTTCGTAGTGGACATTGAATGCAACTGACCAGATTAAACTGCCCAGTCCCACTAGTGGATGCCAGCACAAGCACTCATTAGCACCGTGGGACTTTCCCTCTCTCCTTACCCCTCATGCCTTCCCCAGATCTGCTCTGGAGGGTCAAGGAAACCTCCCCAAAAGCATGCGGTGGGAGGAAGGAGATGATTGTTCTGTCAGCACAAGTAGAAATCTCCTTAGTGCTACATTGAATTTCACCCTGAACTTTTAATTCTGTGATAAATCACAACTGAACCCTGGCATTTTTTAAGTATGCAGACTAAATAACGGTACTTTTGGCTCTTTCTTTCTTTCTTTCTTTCTTTCTTTCTTTCTTGTGCCACATCAAAGCGTTGTTTAGTAGAAAACACTTAGTTTTCAGTACTGGGTAACAAATTATTCTTTGGTCGAAGGAAAGTTATATCCAAATACATGGAGGTGGATTGTGGTGAAAGTACTGAACTCTTGTAGTGTTCACATTGAAAGACGAGCAAAAATGTGGAACGAAGAGGTGCACCAGGGATTCTTTAAAGCACGGTGTCAGAGCTGCCTCTAGGTCCCAGCTCACAGAGGACCAACGCCAGACTGTCGTTATGTACAAAAGTCTTTATTGAGGTTTAGTTTCCATTTCAAAGCCGCAGCGCGCAGCTCTACGTCTTAAAGCCTAGACCGACGAAGTCCCGTCTGAGTCTCCGCCCCTTCCACACCAGTTTAAGACTCTCGCCTTGCTCCACCTCTTCCTAAGTTCCTTTCTCCTCTGGGCCCTCCTGCCTGCTAGGGTTTCGTCCCTTCTGGACTCCTCTGACGCTGACCCCCCTGATTCCTCCCCCTCCTTCCGGCGGGCTTTAGGACCTGGTTCCCTATCCGGGCTACCTTCTGTGCCGCTCGCCTGTACATTTGAACTTGGCGCGCGCGCCCAGCCGGCAACCTTCCTCTTGACCGTTCCCTCGCTCTCCGATGGAGGCGTGGCCAACCCTGCCTCATCTTCTCTCGCTGGTGGTGAATAAGTTGGCTCTGATACCTGGGACTCCTCCCCCCCACTACGCTCTGGTGGGGAAGCTGGTCCTGATTTCCAACTGCTGCTCTGGGAGTCCCCGCTGGCCCCTTGCTTCTGGGGTGTCCCCCTTGGGTCCCCCCTTGCCCTGGCCATAGGCGCCCCTTTCTGTGAATCTTCCGATTCGCTGGAGAGGCTCATGGAATCTCTCGGGCTGCTGTCATCTTCTCCTACGCTGCCCTCGGATTGCTCCCCCTCGCTCTCCATCTCCTCCCCTCCCTGCGCTCCTGCTGAGTCCCTGACACACGGGAATACTTAACTCCTATTGGGTGAGAGAGTTGGAGATGTAGAGAGAGTTGGAGAAGTAGAATCCATTTTAATTCCGAGTTTGCCTCTGTATGGCCACAACAACCAAGAAACAGTGACAAGCAAAAGTTGAAGATGCACACCATATAGCATCACTGGATGTTGTTCTCTGGAGGGAGGAAGTATATGGGATGTATCCAACAGTTGTCACATTTGTGCAAGGACTTCCGCTTATGTTACAGAACTTCTTTTCCCCACTACACATTCCCCAAATCTATTCTGGGTTTCCCCCCAGTCCTTTGGAACAGATTGGGGTTGGGGGTAGGCACGAGGAGAGGAAGGGAAAGTACCAAGCAAAAGTCCTTGTGTGAACGAAACAGCTTTGTTGGATGCAACCCAATGTATTAAGACATAGAAACAAGTGTAATTGTTTCTTACTTAACAATGCACACAGCACCTGATGTTTGCTGGTGTTGAAACTGAGTGAAGCGAATTTTAGAATAAAGAACTGGGTCCACAAGAAAAACTTGTGGTCAGGATTCCTAATTAAACTGTGTTTACATTCAGTCTTCTCGAGAAGTTGAAGGTATGCTTGGTATATAGAATTCTTTGCTATGTGACCTTCTACAGTTAACACCACAAAGAGTTTTTGATAAAGACCATAAGATTGTATAGAGCAGTGCATCATACAAATTTGTCATTATGTGAAAAGTATTAAGGTTCTGATTATTTTACTACTGAATTTCAGGAAGGCTTTGTTACTGGCAACATAAATCTCTGAAGAGTCTCAAATTCTGCACTTTACATTTCCTCACCAGTAAATCCCCATGGGATTTTTCATAATTGCATAGCATTGCAGTCTTCTTTTGCTTATGATGTCTGTGGACTCCTGTCATCTTTCTGTTCACATCTTATTCTAAAATGTGTATACTGCTAATTAAGCAGCAGTGGCTCTCTTGGCAACTAACGATGTGTGTACAGAGTCTTGCATATGTTGCCAGTTGCATTTCCCCCTTCCCCTTGAACTTTTTGGAATCCCAGTTGCTTAAGCTAATTGCTTAAATTTTACACTGTTTAAAATTTCTAGGCACACTTGCCCTTTAGCATCATTGGTTTACAGCAGCTTAAAATGATGGGTTTTTTGTTTATTTCTCTGTGTGCTTTATAGCTAGTAACAATCATAACATTATGCATAAGTTAGTTAATGAAACTGAATCCCAGGTCATACTTTCTGACATTCAACCAGTGTTGCCTTAAGGGAAAAAGTACCATAAAGAAATGCATGAGAAGACATATCAGGGACCCACAAGCAGTCACTGCTCCCCAATAACTGTATGCAGGTCTTTGGATGCCTGAGTCTCCTCTTTTAAAGTTTGTGTTCTTTGCAGGGAAGTGGGAATTGGCAGTTGGCTATGAAGCTCAATACATGATATTGGACAAGTCTCCTTTGCCTGAGCATAATGTACTTCATGGGACTGAGCTCAAAAGAAGCGCATTGTACACTTGTATGTTACAGAAATATATTTACAGAACTATACATATGAGGACATGTCATTTCAGTTTCTTTTGTTGAAGGAAATACCTTCTTCCACAAAGCTGGGATGGAGAGGAGTCTGAATTTGGAAAGGTTATGAACCTTTTGGGGGGAGGCATCTGAGGGAAGATTGCCACAGTTGCCGTGGAATGTTGGTGCTAATTTTGTTACCTAGAATAGTTAACAAACAGAATGATAATTCTTGTTTACTGCTGCTTCCTTTCCCTTGTGAATTATACTATTCAATCTGCTATTCTCTTGGTGGTGTTGCTGATCACCAGGCAGGGAGCTATTGAAAACACTGATCTAGACTTTGTTTTGATCCCTTTGAAAATGGCTCATGTTGGTGTTTGAGAAGAGAGTGCTATAATAACAGAATTCAAAAAAGCCAAATGTTCTTCTGATTAGACATGTAAGAAGAATGTTTCCAATAAAATGTGCTTTCTGATTGAAATTGGCAAATTTCTCTGCAAAAGACAGCACATCTTCAAAGGCAGAGGACCTTCAAAGGCAAAGTATCCTCTTTAGGAGATGCAAACTTGTACATCAGAGCTTTCCAAACTGTGTGTCGCGACACATTAGTGTGTGGGCTGCAGTGTCACCCAAATGCTCCCCGTGCTTTTCCTGAGGCTGGAAAGGGGTTAGTTTAACTTTTGGGTTGCTAGTAATACTGAATTGCCATGTCGTGAAATGATGCATGTCTAAATAGTGTGTCACCAACATAAGAAGTTTGGAAAGCTCTGCTTTACACACTTACCCGAAAGGAAGCTCATTTGAACTCATTGAGACTTTTGCCTGTATAGGATTTGAGCTGCAAAATTATTTAAGTCAGCTGCATTATGCCTAACTCAGGGTTTCCCAAACTTGACTCTCCAGCATTCATTGTACCCAGCTTTAGATCCAAAACAGCAGAAAGACACAATGTGGCTCCATGCTTGTCAGCCGATGTGATAACCGAAGTATTGGGTTGTATCAGGCATGGCCAAACTTGGCTCTCCAGCTTTTTTGGGACTACAACTCCCATAATACCTAGCTAGTGGGACCAGTGGTCAGGGATTATGGGAATTATAGTCCAAAAACAACTGGAGACCCAAGTTTGGGAAACCCTGGTCTAGCTATAGTGTTTATCCTGTAAAATGTATTAACATTTTATCTTCTGAAGCATTTAAATGGTTCTTGTAATCTTTCCTATAATCTCTCACACATTCTTCTCTGTGTCTCAACTGTACATGTCATACTGATTTTGTGCAAGTCTTTAGATTGGGTTAGTCACCTTAGTCATCTTCAGATATTGTTGGACTTCAGTTCCCAACACCCTGGTCATTGGCCGTTCTGGCTGGTGCTGAGGCTTGAGAGTACCAACAACTGGAAAACACCAGTTTAACTACCACTGCATAAAATGTGTGTGTTTGCTTCTTAATTTCCACCGACATTATTCAGTTTCTGATTTGCTTTATTGAAAATGTTTAATATTAAACATTAATATTAAAAAAATTAAAATCACAGAAAACATTGGCTGATAACCCATGTTAGTCCTAGGGTGGACCTCTTTAAATCACTGGACTGGCGTATGGCTTAGTAGAGTTGAACATCATCCATTATTTTAACTTCTGTTCCTTCTTTTTTGAAGAGTCAATTGTAATTTTGTGGTTTAGGAGGCAAACATTAAATGTATTTAGACATAGGGATAATATTTAATTGTATACTAAAAGGTAAAAGGTAAAGGTACCCCTGCCCGTACGGGCCAGTCTTGACAGACTCTGGGGTTGTGCGCCCATCTCACTTAAGAGGCCAGGGGCCAGCGCTGTCCGGAGACACTTCCGGGTCACGTGGCCAGCGTGACATCGCTGCTCTGGCGAGCCAGAGCTGCACACGGAAACGCCGTTTACCTTCCCGCTGGTAAGCGGTCCCTATTTATCTACTTGCACCCGGAGGTGCTTTCGAACTGCTAGGTTGGCAGGCGCTGGGACCGAGCAGCGGGAGCGCACCCCGCCGCAGGGATTCGAACCGCCGACCTTTCGATCGGCAAGTCCTAGGCGCTGAGGCTTTAACCCACAGCGCCACCTGCGTCCCACCTAATTGTATACTAATCCTACATTAATATTAAAATGTCCAAATCCTTTGGAACAAAATGAATTTATGGAGAATTTATGGAGAATTGGTCCTTAGCACACCCTGGAATGGTGATATTGGGCCAATGGGAGAGGGCTATATTGTGTTGAAGGTTAGTTCTGGTTCTCGGATACAGTCGTCAAGTGATTTAAAGTGCCTGTCAGGTCTTAAAAGTACGCTAGAATATTCTGCATCTCAATTTGATATGATTTAATTGGACTGATTGCTCTGTTGCAGAATTAATGAGGCATTCTGATGCACTACTGCATGATTAACACATGGTCATTATTCACTGCTGCTTTTTACTTTAGTTTTAAGTGCAGCTATCTTCACTAGTATTTGTGCAGTTGTAGTCACAGGAGAAAGACTAGAACAGCATTAGCTAGCGTTAGTACAGCACAGTACAGTAATCATAAATAGGAAAATGTAGCATATCTGCTGTTCTAATGTTGTAGTCTGTAGTCCTCTATAAACACTGTGCTTTGTTCAGCTACTAATGGATATTGAAGTGATAGGAATGGATGAACATGGCTTAAATTTAATGCAGGATGCTCAAATCCAAATATGTAAATCATGCTTAATTTCTCTGCTTGCACTATACCAGGGATTGGGTGCTGACCATATGATCTTTTACTTTGGGTGCCATTTTCTTGAAAATGAACTCCATCAACCATGGACTAAATGCTCCAGTGGAAACTAAAAAGAAAAAGGGAGTAGGGTTGCAGCACTTAATTTTTAAACCTTTATGCAGCAAATCATTTGCATCAGATGTATGTTTCTTACTTATTACAAATCGCTTTTATTTTGTCTTTATAGATAGTCTTTCCTATACAATGATATAAAATGCAAACAATAATACAAAATAAGGCAGTTTTAAAATTTCTGAGTGTTAATCATATACAAGTCAGCAGAAATATTTTTTAGAAGTAGACTTTCTCAGCACCCATCAAAAACATGGACATAAATTCAGAAGGAAAAAGTTCAACAACTGTGGATCCTCCACAAAAAAGGCCCTTCCCCCAGTGTTACGATATGAAAGCTAGGAGCTAAATGGCACTTTAAACCTAGGTTATGGGCACAGCAATGGAATGTGTAGGCTCACTTTTGTTAAAACAAGAATATGAAGCTGAAAATGAATGAACTGCAGCTAAAATATTACATTCATTTTTCATATGGTCTAGTCCTTGCCCTGCCCACCCTCCTAATATTCTTAAGAGGGTCTCTTCTCCAGTCTTCAGAGAGTAGCTGAAAGTGGGGAGGCAGAAAAAAAGTCCTCCTTTCCTTCCACTCTGCAGTTTTAATTTGCACCCAGAGCTCAGAAACTGCTTGAGCTAATGAAATTCCCTGTTGCAAAATGTGCCTAGAACAATGGGAGTTTTGAACACTTTATTCGCCCTGATACCAATCTGATCTTCTCTACTGTCCAGTCAGAGAGCAAGGCTTCTGACACTTATCTTAAGGCCCTGGTGGGCTTTTAGGTAACTTGTCATTTAAAGCTTTAAAAGGTTAATACACTTAAAACTGAGCCTAGACGCAAATTGAAAACCCATATTAATTTGGTGTGATAGGTGAGAAGAGCTTGGATACAAACGGTTCAGTGAAATCCCTGCATGTTGCTTATATATTTAGAGTTTGTTTCAAAATGTTTTTTCATGCTTCATATTTGAAAGTGCAAATAGAAATAATGGGTAGCCTTTGTGCCTTTAGATTTAATTGCTGTGCCACAGACATGGAAATATATTTTTTTCTTGCCGTGTTACTTGCACATTCTTACAACTAGAACAGTTTGTGCTTTCACTCCTGCATCTTGCCTCCCCCGAAAGCCTTCATAAAGACACGAAACAAGATTAATCTTGGGTGCAATTGAGTTAATGATTTTCTTCAGTATCTAAATACATTATTTTAATTCAATATTCAATGTATTTCAAATACATCTGCAGTCAGAGTGCAAGAGTGGATACTAATTTTCAATCTATCTTAGTGGACAGTTCTGCAAGAAAATAGAAGGCTGACTTTGAGAACCTAGTTCATTTGTATCCAATTTCCACAAAAGGTATGGACAGAAGTTCCTGTAAACATGTATCCTGCATTTATAAAAATACTAGATTCCTGTTCCTTGTATTTCCCCAGTCTTCTGCAACTGGTTCACATGCACTTGAATACAGACTTTTTGGACACCATTTGCAAACCAGCTAACATTGCTTAACTTTCCAGTTATGGAAGGAATAAAAGATGCTTAAATTTGCTGATATTTTGAAGAACAAAAAGCTTCTCACCGGTGCTGATTTATAGGCTCAAACTAATCAGAATTTTATCCCCTTGTTTCAGTATTTGCAGATATAACATCTAACACTTGTACCTGGCATCCGCAAGAGTTGTATGATAAAAGGAGCTCTGTCTGTTCTATGCAAGGACACAGGGAGAAAGATTGAGAGAATAGGACAATAATCTAGAAATAGCTATCATACACCTCTGAATCTTAGTGAACTGGTGGAACAGATTCCTATGAGATGGTATTTCCCCCCAAACTGCCTCCTGAGGAAGGTGTCTCTGTACGACACATAGGGTTGCCAATGTGAAGAAAAACCTGGGTCTCTTGCCCTCTGTTTTGCAAGAGCAAGGCAAGCAGGTCTACTTGTTGCTGTGTTCTCTTCTCTTCCTTTGTGTACTTAAAAAACCCTTCATATAATTTGGCTGCTGTTGTCTGAAGTGTGCATGCCAAACTCGTGTTCTGGTAATCTCCTACATGCCTAGCTGCTGGGTGTATTCTACTTAGTGAAAGAGTAGGGTAGATAGAGAAAAGCAGAGCACTCTGATCTCTAGGAAAATACAGAGCTGTGTGCTCACACTGCTTTCTGAGAAGACTGAGTAGATCTGGCAGAAGTGCAGGGTGTGCCTTCTTAGGGTTCTGGGCTTTAGTACTTCCTTCAGCACCCTAGAATGACCTCCCTTCTCAGGGCCTGTAAATTTAAGACTGATGTGGTGGTGACAGGAATTACCACATAGGCAAGATGCAGCTCATCTGCCTTCAAGGCTGTTGTGTGGCCATTGCACAAGGCCCTAACCAAGCTCTCCTAGTCTTCTGTTACAGCTGTGTCCCAAGATTTTCCCACTTGGGGAAGGGATTGTGCAGTACATTAAGGCAGTTGACGGGTATATAGTACTAGTAGAACCAAGTGTGGTTTACTGAAAAACCTCATGTGTGATGTCTAACATAGGTCATACTCAAAGTAAATTAATGGACTTACATAGGTCTCCTCAGAGTATCATTAACATTGGATATCTCTCTATGGCTCTGATTTTATGTTTCTAATAATGGCTCTTCGATGCTTCAGGTCCTAAATTGGTGATCCTGCAACCCCCATGTGTGCCAAATTGTTTTTATTAAAATACAAGTGATATTAGTGATAGATTAAAAAAAAAGTTTCGTTGCAGATTAAGGGAGATTTGTACCCCAGTACAGTGTTAGGATGGGACGCAGGTGGCGCTGTGGGTTAAAGCCTCAGCGCCTAGGACTTGCCGATCGAAAGGTCGGCGGTTCGAATCCCTGCGGCGGGGTGCGCTCCCGCTGCTCGGTCCCAGCGCCTGCCAACCTAGCAGTTCGAAAGCACCTCCGGGTGCAAGTAGATAAATAGGGACCGCTTACCAGCGGGAAGGTAAACGGCGTTTCCGTGTGTGGCTCTGGCTTGCCAGAGCAGCGATGTCACGCTGGCCACGTGACCCGGAAGTGTCTCCGGACAGCGCTGGCCCCTGGCCTCTTAAGTGAGATGGGCGCACAACCCCAGAGTCTGTCAAGACTGGCCCGTACGGGCAGGGGTACGTTTACCTTTACCTTTTTACAGTGTTAGAAACTGAGATATGAAAGCTAGGAGCTAAATGCCACCTTAAACCAAGGTTATAGGAGCAACAGCGGAATGTCTAGGTGTGCTTTTTAAAAAGGATACAAAGCTGAAAATGAATGAACTGCAGCTAAAATATTGTGTTCATTTTTCACATGGTCTAGTCCTTCACCTGGCCACCCCCCTAATATTCTTAAGAGGGTCTCTTCTCCAGTCTTCAGAGAGTAGCTGGAAGTGGGGAGGCAGAAAAGGGTTCTCCTTTTTTGTTTTTGTTAAATTGAGACCTTTGTTGAGACCTTTATTTAAACAACTTGCCTGGAATTCTATGCAAGTGAGTAAACAGGCTGGCCAGTGCATCCCTCCTTTCACCATGGTTTCCATGGTTGCTACAGAGGAAGGAAAGCTTCTTCCAGTTACTGCCATGGAAATGCAGCAGGGTAGTGGATGTTGTTGTTGTTTAGTCGTTTAGTCGTGTCCGACTCTTCGTGACCCCATGGACCAGAGAACGCCAGGCACTCCTGTCCTCCACTGCCCCCCGCAGCTTGGTCAGACTCATGCTGGTAACCTCGAAAACACTATCCAACCATCTCGTCCTCTGTCGCCCCCTTCTCCTTGTGCCCTCCATCTTTCCCAACATCAGGGTCTTTTCCAGGGAGTCTTCTCTTCTCATGAGGTGGCCAAAGTACTGGAGCCTCAGCTTCACAATCTGTCCTTCCAGTGAGCACTCAGGGCTGATTTCCTTCAGAATGGAGAGGTTTGATCTTCTTGCAGTCCATGGGACTCTCAAGAGTCTCCTCCAGCACCATAATTCAAAAGCATCAATTCTTCGGCGATCAGCCTTCTTTATGGTCCAGCTCTCACTTCCATACATCACTACTGGGAAAACCATAGCTTTAACTATACGGACCTTTGTTGGCAAGGTGATGTCTCTACTTCTCAAGATGCTGTCTAGGCCTGTCATTGCCCTTCTCCCAAGAAGCAGGCGTCTTTTAATTTCGTGGCTGCTGTCACCATCTGTAGTGATCATGGAGCCCAAGAAAGTAAAATCTCTTACTGCCTCCATTTCTTCCCCTTCTATTTGCCAGGAGGTGATGGGACCAGTAGCCATGATCTTCGTTTTTTTGATGTTGAGCTTCAGACCATATTTTGCACTCTCCTCTTTCACCCTCAATAAAAGGTTCTTTAATTCCTCCTCACTTTCTGCCATCAAGGTTGTGTCATCTGCATATCTGAGGTTGTTGATATTTCTTCCGGCAATCTTAATTCCGGCTAGGGATTCATCCAGCCCAGCCTTTCGCATGATGAATTCTGCATATAAGTTAAATAAGCAGGGAGACAAAATGCAGCCTTGTCGTACTCCTTTCCCAATTTTGAACCAGTCAGTTGTTCCATATCCAGTTCTAACTGTAGCTTCTTGTCCCACATAGAGATTTCTCAGGAGACAGATGAGGTGATCAGACACTCCCATTTCTTTAAGAACTTGCCATAGTTTGCCATGGTCGACACAGTCAAAGGCTTTTGCATAGTCAATGAAGCAGAAGTAAATGTCTTTCTGGAACTCTCTAGCTTTCTCCATAATCCAGCGCATGTTTGCAATTTGGTCTCTGGTTCCTCTGCCTCTTCTAAATCCAGCTTGCACTTCTGGGAGTTCTCGGTCCACATACTGCTTGAGCCTTCCTTGTAGAATTTTAAGCATAACCTTGCTAGCGTGAGAAATTAGTGCAATTGTGCGATAGTTGGAGCATTCTTTGGCACTGCCCTTCTTTGGGATTGGGATGTAGACTGATCTTCTCCAATCTTCTGGCCACTGCTGAGTTTTCCAAACTTGCTGGCATATTGAGTGTAGCACCTTAACAGCATCATCTTTTACAATTTTAAATAGTTCAGCTGGAATACCATCACTTCCACTGGCCTTGTTATTTGCAGTGCTTTCTAAGGCCCATTTGACTTCACTCTCCAGGATGTCTGGCTCAAGGTCAGCAACCACACTACCTGGGGTATATGAGACATCTGTTTCTTTCTGGTATAATTCCTCTGTGTATTCTTGCCACCTCTTCTTGATGTCTTCTGCTTCTGTTAGGTCCTTTCCACTTTTGTCCTTTATTATGGAAATCTTTGTACGAAATGTTCCTTTCATATCTCCAATTTTCTTGAACAGATCTCTGGTTCTTCCCATTCTATTGCTTTCCTCTATTTCTTTGCATTGCTTGTTTAAGAAGGTCTTCTTGTCTCTCCTTGCTATTCTTTGGAAATCTGCATTCAATTTCCTGTATGTTTCCCTTGCATTTTGCTTGCCTTCTCTCCCCCGCTGTTTGTAAGGCCTCATTGGACAGCCACTTTGCTTTCTTGCATTTCCTTTTCATTGGGATGGTTTTCGTTGCTGCCTCCTGTATAATGTTACGAGCCTCCATCCATAGTTCTTCAGGCACTCTGTCCACCAAATCTAAATCCTTAAACCTGTTCCTCACTTCCACTGTGTATTCATAAGGGATTTGACTTAGATTGTATCTTACCGGCCCAGTGGTTTTTCCTACTTTCTTCAGTTTAAGCTTGAATTTTGCTATAAGAAGCTGATGATCTGAGCCACAGTCAGCTCCAGGTCTTGTTTTTGCTGACTGTATAGAGCTTCTCCATCTTTGGCTGCAGAGAATATAATCAATCTGATTTCGATGCTGCCCATCTGGTGATGTCCATGTGTAGAGTCGTCTCTTGTGTTGTTGGAAAAGCGTGTTTGTGATGACCAGCTTGTTCTCTTGACAGAACTCTATTAGCCTTTGCCCTGCTTCGTTTTGATCTCCAAGGCCAAACTTGCCAGTTGTTCCTTTTATCTCTTGACTCCCTACTTTAGCATTCCAATCCCCTATAATGAGAAGAACATCCTTCTTTGGTGTCACTTCTATAAGGTCTTGTAAGTCTTAATAGAATTGGTCAATTTCAGTTTCTTCAGCACCAGTAGTTGGTGCATAAACTTGGATTACTGTGATGTTAAAAGGTCTGCCTTGGATTCGTATCGAGATCATTCTATCATTTTTGAGATTGCATCCCAGTACAGCTTTTGCCACTCTTTTGTTGACTATGAGGGCCACTCCATTTCTTTTACGGGTTTCTTGCCCACAGTAGTAGATATGATGGTCATCCGAACTGAATTCACCCATTCCCGTCCATTTTAGTTCACTGATGCCCAGGATGTCAATATTTATTCTTGCCATATCATTTTTGACCACCTCCAACTTACCCATGTTCATGGTTCTTACATTCCAGGTTCCTATGCAATATTTTTCTTTACAGCATTGGACTTTCCTTTCGCTTCCAGGCATATCCGCAACTGAGCGTCCTTTCGGCTTTGGCCCAGCCGCTTCATCAGCTCTGGATCTACTTGTACTTGCCCTCCGCTCTTCCCCAGTAGCATGTTGGACGCCTTCGGACCTGAGGGGCTCATCTTCCACCGTCATAACTTTTATATGCCTGTTGTCTTTGTCCATGGAGTTTTCTTGGCAGGGATACTGGAGTGGCTTGCCGGTTCCTCCTCCAGGTGGATCACGTTTGGTCAAAACTCTCCACTATGACCTGTTCATCTTGGGTGCCCTGCTCGGCATAGTTCATAGCTTCTCTGAGTTCTTCAAGCCCCTTTGCCACGGCAAGGCAGTGATCCATGAAGGGATGGATAATTTCATTCTGCCTCTAGTCTGCTGCTTCTGCTTCTTATCAACATAATCATCTATTGAATTTATATACCACCCTATACCCAGAGGTCTCAGGGCAGTTCACAGAACAAAATTAAAATATAAAACCACAAAATATATAGATATATAGTAGAAAGTTTGTCCTTTTTTATTAGCTTGTTTTCCTGCTGGCTAGTTCTTTTTCAGCCATCATGGAAATACTAGTAATTAGCCTTTTAGCAGGTTAATAAAATAAAATTGCAAGGTACTAACTGTTGTAGACTTACTTATATTTCTATAAACATTTATAAATAATAAGAAATCCACCCTTAAACTCAAAAAGTAGGATAATTTATCTCCAATTTCATAAACCTTGGGGTGAAGGAAACAAAACCTTCTAAAGCATTCAGCTTAATCTTTTTCCCAAAGTTGTTTTCCTCAGTGTTCTATAATTGAATAAATACTGTTTTAAAAAACTTGTAGCTAGTTCTTGTATCCATGGCCAAGATTTGAAACATTTACCGATACATATAATAGAATGGCTTCTGGAAATGTTGAGTATTCAAGACCTGAGATAGGGTATTACCACCTTGCTGGTTGCTGTTACCTTTGCGTACTTTTTGAGTCCCAGGTACGGCAAAGTACAGATGAGGCTAGGGCTGAGCCTTGACACTGACAGTCAGTTCCAAGGCTGAATTGCTTCAATGGTTCTTTAAACAGCGGTCCATAATTTCTCTTAAATACATAAATGCTTTCTTTTGAAAGTATTTTTCTAAGATTTCATGTGCAAATATCCCCCCACCCACTGTATTTTGCAGTTTTGATTGCAGGACGCTTGACCCCGCTGCAAAAAGCCATTTCCATGGGATCAGCATAACAGCCATTAGCTGATTACTTAGACTGATTTGCTCAAGTGTTATGACTGGCTGTAGTATTTTTCAAGGCTTGTGCTTCTGCAAAAGTGTAAACCTTAAACGATGGCACGCCAATAAGATTTGCTGCATCATTGTATGCTGGTGAAAAAGATAAGCTAAAAATATCAGGAGACAGGAAAACAAAGAGGCTGTGCAGGTGGGGGGGGGATAAATGGGGGAATAGTTGAATGCTGTTGTACCCCCGCAAAATCTATAGTAGGAAAGACTCATTTTTATTGTAATATATCTTTAAGAAAAATCTGACAAGACCAACCAAGTGAGATACATTTTCTGGTTTTTTTTTTTATTTAAAACAATCAAAATACAAAATGAGACATTGATTTCTGACAGAATTAAGTCAGCCGTTCGCATAAAGATGACTTTTCAAATACAGAACTTTATTAAGCTAGTTTTATATTTTCTATTGATGCATTATTGGGAGGAGGGCAGGTCGAACAGCCTTAATTTTAGGTCTTAAATAGGTTGAACCTTTGGGTAACCTCAGTTATTTTGGGATGAATAATTGTTATAGTTTCACAGTGTGAGTTAAATGTGAAGTGGAAAGTGACTAAAAATCCCTACAGCCATTTCATAGTATTCTCACAGTTTCACAGGACATTTGCCTTGCTTGCTGCTGAATTGCTAATGAAGAGCTCAATATAGCTTTTGATGCATTTCAGTTTTTTCTCTGTGGAGACTGGCTAAGGTGTTGCTGACATCGCAACATAATACAGCTGTTGATTTTCTGTTATGGTTGATGCTTCAGCAAGTGCCTTAACCAACTGCTTCAGCAGCTACCTGCCAAATGCCTGAAAAATGAACAGTGGGTATGTTTAAAAGCTAGGCTCTTTTTCAAAGGAGTCCTCCAGAATCTTAGAAAACGGATATTATGGAAAGAGTACCTTTAGCAGCTTTGTATTATGATGCTAAATTGCCGGCATGATGCAGGTATGTTAATTCTTCAGTATCTAGTTTCAATATGGTGAAAGCTTGCATCTATCTAGAGAAGTGGTTGGTGTTTGGGCAAATTTCTTCTTAGTATGCTAAATTTATATCTTGATGAAACGTTTTGAATATGTGCATAATTTCTTTAGTCCTGTGCATACATATTCTACTGTGTTGAAGTTTGGAGACATTATAATGGATTATTGTTAATGTACTACAACTGAATAAAATGCCCCCTCCACAATAATATACAAACTAAAAAAAGGGACAAATCTATTAAGTTTTTTTAAAAAAAATGAAATTCTTAAAGGAACTAGGTTGCCTTGGAAAGTTTTTACATATAGTTTAAAATAAAACTACCTCCTGTACTTTGAATAGATTCCATCTGGACATGCCGTGGAATATTAAGCCTGTTTTTGTAAGCATAAAAATCCCTACATCTAATTTTTGCTCTGATGATAGTGCAGTCAGTTGTAGTGAGAAAGTGATCTTCCTTTGGATATCTAGGACTGGAGATTTGCTCAAAATTAACACTGCAATTAACTAGTAAACATTGTACTGTACTAGTTAAAATAGAGCAAAGTTACAGGTGGGGGCAGGCAAGTAAAGAAGCAGTATAATAATACATTAACTATTTCAAGTGATTGCAATTATGCACTGATATTCCATAAAAAATGTCAAATGCAGGTCTAGAAGAGGTGATTGATTGCTGGTAGGAAAGAACGTTGAAACTGCATAGGTTGTGTCCAGTTAGAAAATGTTGCTGTTCTATACTAGAATCAGTAAGGGAGTTCAGCATAGTACATTTTATGTAGACCAAAACTGATTAGGATTATTATGTTTTTTAAGGCTTAAATTCTCATACATCCTTACTTCTGAGTAAGGACCTTTTAGGTCTTTGGGACTCACTTCTGAATAGACAGGCACAGGATTGTTGTGTCAATGGTACAATATATAGCTCTCCCCCCCCCCCATTTTGTTTCCAACAATTGGTACAGATTTAGTAGCTGATAGACAAGAAGCTGATAGATTAAAATATTTAAGTTAAAATTAGAATTCAAGTCGAGTCAGAGGTATGTTTAAAAACTTTTGTTTTTGGTGTATTTTGTGTTGTATTTTAGGAATAAAAATAATAGGAAGTACCCAGAATATAAGGAAGGGGTGGTGGTGGAATCTATTTATAGCTTTGTTTTCATTTTTCCCTACTGAAAATAGTATTTTGATCAGTCACCATAATAAGCAGTTTAAATGTTGTTAAAGTAATTAGCACTGATGATGGCATATATGATGGAACACTACATTCTTCCGTCATAGGCTGCAGAAAGATTAAACGAAGTTCCTCAGTGTTGCCTATTTAGATTGCAAAAAAGCATTTTGCTAGTAGGTTTACACTCTAAATTTTCATGTCTCATTTTTAATACTTCTGTAATATCTAAATTAAATGTATTTTAATGTGTGAGAGGAACATGTTTATATGTTAGGATAGGCAAATTAAATTGATACAGGGTTGTTTAAAGGAACGTGATAACAATATTAAGATCAAATCATGTACATAACTACAGCAATACCTTTTAAATACTGCACTCAACATTATCTGAACTTAAAATGTGTTGCTATATAATGGAATGATAAATGTGAGACTATTATCTGTATATAGGAAAGACTCTTTTATAACATGCAGTCCAGCCTCTCTTCATTTTTTATTTTTTTTTGAATCTTGGAATACTAGCAGTAGTCCCTAATAATTTTACCTAAATTATTTTAATTGTTCTGTGAGTTAATAAAGAAGTTGGTTAAAATAATGCATTATTATGTAAAATTGGTAGTTGATTAAGTAGCATTTTGATAGATATGTTTTATACACTTAGTAACAAAAACTAGGTTTAAAAAAGTTGTTATTGTGGCAAATAAGTGACTGTACAGTGCTAGATTTAGATTCCTTATTAGATAGGTTTATAGGGTAGAATATGTCAATAATATCTTTCAATTTGTTTTTTTAACTGGAGCCTATGGAAGATGTGTAAGCTTCTTTAAGCGTTTGGTGTCCCACCGAAAGTCTGTTAATAGGTAATTCAGAAATCTGTAAATTAAGGTATAACCCCAGGCTTCCTCAACCTCGGCCCTCCAGATGTTTTTTGGCCTACAACTCCCATGATCCCTAGCTAGCAGGACCACTGGTCAGGGATGATGGGGATTGTAGTCTGGAAGGCCGAGGTTGAGGAAGCCTGTATAACACCTTCAGTCAAGAAATCAAGTTGTTTTGCTAGGAGCTTAGGTAGCACCCCACCCCCCATGGTAACTTTCATTCATGATCAAAAGTCCCCCCCCTACCCCTAATTAAGAAAATCTGTGGAGAAAAATTCTCCAGAGTTGGGAAGCTGCTGAAAACTGAACCACTGTAGTTACTTACAAATACCTGAGAGACAGGTTACCAACCTTGCTCTGCTACAGACTTAGCTGGATAGCGTTAAGCAAGTGTTTCCCTCTTATCTCAGTATCTAATGCTCATTACAACAAATAGAATAAGAATTCATGAAATGCTTGGAACATGGTAATTATAGAGGGGGGGAAACATGGAGATAAGAGGGCTATCAGATTATTAGCAATGCTTTATATGTTTTGACCGTGATATTGGAATTGATCCCATTTCATGCACTACAGAGCAAAATACAAGACCTTGCATTCCCACCAGGGGCTTACTAATTTTTAAAAACAATTTAATGTAGCTATGTCTTTTATTTTTTGTTCTAAAAGATAGATGTAGATATATTTAACTATAGCCAGACTAGATGCTAAATGAGATCTTTAACTCTTAATCTTCTGACTGGTTTTCTTCGTGTAAGTGGCTATCAGCTAAATTATTTTGAAGGCTGATGAAAAAAAATATTGACTAGTTCTGATGGATCCATTTTTTCAAAGGTTGTCACTGCAGTTCTTATTCTTTTGTCAGATCAGGTTGGTGATGGTGGTGTTAATGTTAGAAAATAAGAGAAACGAATGAGACCTGCAGTGACCTCTTGGCGGTGTCTTCCCTGCCCCTAATAGGTCTTCTTTTATTCAAGGTTTCAGTCAGCCCGAAACAGGAGATTCGTTATCCTCTCCAGGCTTGTTGGTGGTGGAACTTGGTGGTGGGAGTGAAGAGATGGAAACATATAATTGGATACTTGGTGATATGGAAGAACTCCGCTTGAGATCCTGGAGAACCTTTACTGGTTCAAGTAGACAGGATTCCTTGCAGGATGTATACATAATATTTTGGGTTGGCCCTGTTAGCTTTCAAACTGATATGTGCTCAACCATATCCCTCCGTAGGTGGGAATGACTGCTGATAGCTATGTGAAAGCAAGTACAAATGCTTACGTACTAATGTTTCTCTTTGATCTTTTTTTCTAGAAAATGTTATTTATAGTGCTGAATAGATTTTTTTTTTTAAAGCATTTTCCTGTTCCCATTTCCATGGTTACTGCTTTGGACTATGGTATGGCATTTGAGCGAGCAGCAGACAATCTTACCTAAGCCTTGCTAGCTAATTAGGGAATAGATTGGTCTTACTGGTATTTAAGGACCTACTAATCAAACTGTAAGCAAAATGAAAGCATTTTCACTGCTGAAAGAGCTGGTTTTTACTTGTTTCCTTCCTTTTGATTTTTATGTAGTCATGCTAATTGTACCTTTTGGTGAACACACTAGCAACTGCATTTTTGTATTCAAACTTTGCAAGAGCGTCAGCCCAATTGCCTGCTGTGTAGGGACATACAGTGGTACCTCGGGTTAAGTACTTAATTTGTTCCGGAGGTCTCCTCTTAACCTGAAACTGTTCTTAACCCCAAGACTTTAGCTAATGGGGCCTCCTGCTGCCGCCGCGCTGCTGGAGCACGATTTCTGTTCTCATCCTGAAGCAAAGTTCTTAACCTAAGGTACAATTTCTGGATTAGCAGAGTTTGTAACCTGAATTGTCTGTAACCTGAAGCGTATGTAACCTGAGGTACCACTGTAGAGAGAAATAACAAGATGGCTGGGGGGTTTTTTGCAGGAGAATTGTATCCTATTGTACTAGAAGGTATTCAGAGGAAGATTCCTTGGTTTCTGCATCAATGTTGAAGATCCTACTTTGAAACTTGAAAATATGATCCGTTCTAAAAATCCTTGATGGATTTGATGACCTTTTGTTTTTCCCTAACAACAATTCAGCCAAACAACTGCTGTTGGCACAGTATATACCCCCTTACCTTAGGACAACCTATTTTGTTGTTGTTGTTGTTTCAAAATTTAGCTTTTGTGGTAAAAAAACAAAGCAATTGCAGACCACAAAATGTGGATTGAACTGGAGAGTGCCAGAGACCTCTGTGTGTTTCCCTTCTGTACACAGTAGTGATGCAGGGAACACTTATCCATCCATAACTTTCCTAGCTTCTGACCTGAGAGAGAGGACAGTGGTTCCCAAAAAGAGTTTTCAAAGATCTTCTAGTACTCTGTGTGCCTTTTTCATTAAGGTTAGAGGGCTTATTGGCGGAAGCTGGCGTGCCTTTCTGTCTTAATGTGTCTGGATAGTTTAAAATTCCCAGTGTAATATATTCTGCTTCTGATGCATTCAAGAACAGGGATAGCAACAGCACACTGTTCCCTCCCCCCACCTTTGGCATTATGACTCACAGCTCACAGATGCTTATATTGCTTTGAAATATAATTTCTTAAATGCTGTGGTAAACTGCAATTATCAAATTGAAAATAGTGTGGCACTTAAGGCAATGGGCAGTGATTCAGCCTCTTCTGGCTTACGTGAGATTTATTTTAAAGAGCACATGCAGTACACAGAATGCCATGGTTTATTACGTAGGCATTGAAGGCAAAATGAATCATGTTTGTAAAACACTCCTACACAACCTTGGGGCCCTTGAGGGCCCTTGCTGGATTATTTGCGACGGAGGGAATCTCAATTATGCATTGGGTTGCAGCTCACCTATTCATGGGCAATTTGGTGTGCTGCTGTCATCTTTAAATTTGTGCACCTTTGTCAGACTCTGTGGGCACTAAAAAAACCTGTTGCGCTTGGCACTGGGTGTAGAGAGTGCAGCTGGATGGGACACAGCTGTGGGCAGCCTAAGGAAGTAACATCTACCTTGGGCCTGCCCATAAAAGCAAGCTCTGCCATGGGGACAGTAAAGCAGCTAGTGGGGGAAGAAAGAACTGTGACCCTCTGGACAGTCTTGAGTCAAAAGGGAATTTCACCTTATTTTGGCTGTCAGCTAATCTAAGGAAATTTACACAATTTGGCTGTGAGGTTGGACCCTCTTTTAGATACATACTCATGCATGTTTTATTTGTAGAAAGTCCCATTGAATAAAGTGAAACTTCTGATTCAAGTGGCATAGGTTCATACAGTGGTGCCTCGCAAGACGAAAAGAATCCGTTCCGCGAGTCTCTTCGTCTTGCGGTTTTTTCGTCTTGCGAAGCAACCCTATTAGCGGATTAGCGCTATTAGCGGCTAAGCGGCTATTAGCGGCTTAGCGGTTTAGAAAAAGGGGGGGGAGTGGGAAAAAACGCAAGGCTCGCAAGACGCTTTCGTCTTGCGAAGCAAGCCCATAGGGAAATTCGTCTTGCGAAGCGCCTCGAAAAACGGAAAACCCTTTTGTCTAGCGGGTTTTTCGTCTTGCAAAGCATTCGTCTTGCGAGGCACCACTGTACTGTAATTTTAACTATGAAATAAGTTTTTGCATTCTGAGTAAATGTGATTAGGAGCAAACTGTTAAGCAGGAGTTGGGCTTGCAACTGGCCCAAGTAAATATGTTTCCATAAATGAAGTCAAACTTGGCAGATTTTAAATGGTAGTCATCTACTGTTAAGAGGTATTGACAACTAAGACTGCCTTTTTGTAAGAACAGGTGGAGGAGTTTAAAATGCAATCAAGTCCACTTCTCACTTCTTAAAAGTATTTTTTAAAGATTGTTGCTTCTTATGATATGAATAACTGTGCTGCAGTCTTATATATGTTTATCTGGGAGCAAGTCTCATTGAACCCAGTGACGCTTGTTTCTGAATAAATAAGGATGGGTAGAATTGCACTGCACATAACATTTGTATTCTGGCTGATCTTTGAAAAAAATCACCTATAATTGAATTCGGTTATCTGGCAGAAATGAAATGTCATTCATGAATTCCTTCATCTATAGAAAACATGTATGTTTCTTATACATTGCAGAAGAATGACCTTTTTGTTTTTATTGCATTAAAAATATATATTAAAAAACCCTCAAAAAATAAGCATCCTTAGTACTGGCTAAGAATTGTTGCTTCGCTCACTAACATAGTTTGTAAGCTGACAGTGGGACACTGTTCTGTCTACAATTTCTTAGGGAATATTGTTCAAAATTGTCTTCTCTACCCTGGTGATATTTTTTTCTTACACTGCCATGAAGTAATTTGCAACTAATAAACGGGCACAATTTTGTGTGCAGCATGCATGTATCATTGAAATCCCAACTCCATGCATATTTGTTGAGAAGTAAATCTTACTGTTCAATGGAATTTATTCCCAAGTAAGTGTACACCAGTTTGGGCTTCACATCTCTCTATCTCCTTGTGTTACAATATGAAAAACTATAATTTATGTCTGAAGCAATTGCATGGCCCTCTGCAGTCGATCATGTTGCCAGTGCTGCATCCCTATTTTGAAAGGAGGAAGTCAGACACTCGAATTGAGTAGATGTTCTGGTGTTTTATAATTATAAGGGTTCTGGCTTCCTAAACATTCAGATTAGCAAGTGTCAGTCCATATATTGATGCTGAAGAGTTTTACTGCCCTCTGCTGCCCTTTCAGTATTTTTCTCTGCTTTTCCTTTTATGGCAATTGTAGCTGTTTTTCTACATCGATCCTTCATTATATCTCATTATAACATTATAAAGTTGCCCTGTATTTCCAAACGGAAAGTATTCTTTCATTTTGTTGAAACTTTCATTATAATCAAACCTTTTATTGGCATCACATACAAACATCCATAGTAAATCAATACAGAATTACCGCTACCCCAATGTTACAGAACATTTGTCAAATGAAAAGAGGCAAAAAAGTCTAACGTTACATCTCTAGTTCTCCAGGGAGATCAGATGTCTGCAATGTGTTTCTGCGACAAAAAACCAAATAAAGATATTTAGCCACTAACTTGGTGAGCTCCTTGCTCATTCCCTAGTAATAGAAAATGTATGACCTCCAACTCTGGTTTCCATTTGGGGTTGCAGAGTTGATCTAGAAACTGTTGGTGATCAGCATATAGTTTACATTTAAGAACCATATGAGTAACTCAAAGTCAAAGTTTATTAAACGGTCACAGACCAGATTAACTCGTACAGCTAGTCAGCAAAAGATAACACCAGAAGAACAAAGGACAATTTCAATACAGATTAGGTCATAACAACAATTTAAAATTAGACAGCATAAATAAAATTAAATATTTGCCTTCACCTGCATATTGACATTGGAAAGCTCTTGTTTCCTGCGCCTAATAGCGGCTACACAGAATTTGGCAACATTGATCGTAATTTCAGGGACCTTATCTTCTACCAAGGCTCTCATACATAGGAGTTCTGGTTTATTTTTAAGCTTTTGTAGAACTGGGGCAATAAAGGTCAGACGTAAGTCCTCGTAATAACTACAGTGCAGCAATACATGCAGACTTGTTTCCACTTCCGATGAGCCACATGGGCAAACACGTGACTCATATGGTTTGCCCTCATATCTGCCTAACAACAGGGCAGAGGGCAGAACGTTGAATCTGGCCAGGGTAAAGGAGTGTCTGTACTTAGGTATTTGTAAATCAGCCAGATAATTTGCGGGTGAGAACCCTCTCCCAAAGTCTCTAATTGTGGCATGTTTATCCATTTGGCCCATATGACATTGCAGCTCTATGTCCCTAATGCGTTGGAGCACTTGACTTCTGGCACTCTCATATCCTGCCGCTATTAAGATCTGCGGGGAGAATCCCAAGCTTCTTATCTTTTCAAACAGGGAAGCTTTCCAGGTAGAATGAAAGGTGTCTAAGAGTGTTAAGGGAGCCAAACCGGCCGGGGAAAAAATAAGTTTTAACCAGTAGTGTATCTTTAGAATCCACAGCCGTGCGTTAACGGGTGGTTGTCCAACTTCTAAGCGGACAGCTATATTAGATACACAAGGGGGGATCCCCAATAAACACCGATAGAATTTTGTTTGAAATGCCTCCATAGGCGCAAAATTTTTAAAACTGCAGACCTGGGATCCATAAGTGAGTTGTGGGAGTATTTTTGCAGCAAAAACCTGGGAGGCCGCCGGAACGTATTTTCCCCCTTTCCCATGAAAGAATCTTGTAAGGGCTTTACTGGCCCTTCCTGCGTTGGCAATGGCGTTTTTCATCTGTTGGTGCCACGAGACCCTTTCCTGAAAAGTTATTCCCAGGTATTTGAAAGTTGCTACCTGGTCAATAGGTTGACCATTAATTCTCCATTTGTGTTTCCTTCTTTTTTTTGAGAACACCATAATTTTAGATTTGCTGTAATTTATTGATAGTTGTTCCGCTTGACAATAGTCAGCAAGTGATCTCAAAAGCTTCCTCAAGCCAACACAGGAAAGGGAGAGTAGGACTGCGTCGTCCGCATACAGAAGCACCGGGAGGGGCATACCTGCCAGTTTGGGAGGGTGGGCATTTTCTTTCGCCATATTTACTGCTAGAGAGTTGATATAAAAATTAAATAGCGTTGGCGCGAGGACACATCCTTGTTTAACCCCATAGTGCGTTTGAATTTCTTTAGTTAGATGGCCTGACCGATCGCATCTTACCCTCACCCTGGTGTTTTCGTATAGACTACGGATAAGGCCTAATAAGCGTTTATCTATGTTTGTAGCGCCAAGCTTTTCCCAGAGTCTGTCCCTTGGTATTAGATCAAAAGCCGATTTAAAATCGACAAAAGCTGCATATAAAGACCCCCCTTTTCTAGAGTATTTGTCTGCTAGGTGTTGAAGGACAAGGGCCTGGTCTATAGTTGAACGCTTTGCTCTAAAACCAGCTTGAGCTTCTGATAGAATATGCTCTCTTTCCATCCACTCCACCAATTTATCACATAAATGAGCAGCGTACAGTTTGCTAATAATGCTTAATAGACTGATTGGTCTATAGTTAGCTGGCTCAGTTCTGTTTCCTTTCTTAAATATTGGAATGATGATGGCTAAACCCCAGTCCTCGGGGATAATAGCCGCTTGATTTATACTAGTGAACAAGGCGGCTAGCACAGGGGCCCACCATTCAACATTTGCCTTAAGAATTTCTGGTGGGATATTGTCAGCACCCGGGGCTTTCCCTGATTTAAGAGATTGAATAAGGCCAGTAATTTCTTCTGTGGTTACAGGGGGCCATTCCTTGCCAAATTCACTTGAAGCAGGAAGCAGAGCTGGGGCCAGTTGATTTGATGAATATAATGAGTGGAAATAGGCCTCCCATGCTCCAGCGGGTATAGAGTATTCGATTTCAATCGGGGAGTCTCTCCAGCTTTTTGCAATTGTTTTCCAAAACGTGGCAGAATCTTTCTTTTGAGAGGCCTCCACTAGGCACTGCCATTCCTTCCTTTGTGCCTGGAGCTTTTTCTTGTTAATCAAAGCTTTATAACTGCGTTTTAACTCAAACCAGTCTAATGGTAGCGAAGGTAGGTTGGCTGATCTATAGTTCCTGTACTTATCCAGCAGGAGGCGTTTCATAGCCATGCATTCTTGGTCAAACCAAGGTTTGGATTTATTAGAGTGTAGAGATTGCCGTGGCGGTTTTTTGTTGCTCAGATAAGGTTGTAGGGACGAAATCAGTTCCTGGAACATGTCTAATCTAGCCTCAGGAGTTGGGGAATTAACGAGGTTCTCCTTTCTAGCAAGAAAAGTATCTGAGTGAAGTCTTTCCGATATTTCATCACTCAATTTGCTGGACCATTTAATACGTGAGTATCTTAGCTCCATGTTTTCGAAACATGGGGCTACAAGTTTATCAGAGCAAAATAAATCTTTTCTTATATCCAGTATTAAACAGAGCGGTAGATGGTCGCTGTCAACCCTCTCCACCACTTTGTATTCCCGTGCTCTGCTCAAGAGGTTAGATGACACCAGGACGTAGTCGATAGTGGAGGCTCCCATGTTGGATATAAATGTAAATTCCCCACTGGGTTCTCTGTCGACACGACCATTTAATACAGTCAGATCCAGATTGTTGGAAAAACGTAGAAGACATAGGCCTGCATAGTTGCAGCCCTTGTCTTTTGAGAGCCTAGGGGGAATAAAATGGGCTTCTTCAGAAATGGGAGGTACGTCATGGAAATGGGCATATAACGCCTCGTCTGATTGGCCAATTCTGGCATTTAAATCCCCAGCCAGCAGCACTGCCGCTGCAGGAGTTTGATTCATTAGCTCATCGACATATGATTCTAGCCTATGCCAGATGTTTTTGATAAGCTGCTTGCCTCTTTGGGGAGGGGCATATATATTGATCAATAGAAGTGTGCAATATCTGCATTTCATTAATAATGCCATGGCCACACTACTCAGAGGCTCCAGCTCGATGAAAGATGCTCTCAGCCTTGTGGATATTAGAATGCCTAGCCCACCCTTAACTCGTCCCCCTTTGTTGCTTGGTGAACCTGCGAGCGAAAATGAGGCAAAACCATTTACATCTAAATCCCCTGTTAGCCATGTCTCTTGCAGGAAAACTATATCATGATCTTGAATAAAATTGACAAATGATTGGTCAGTTGCCTTGTTGAGCCAACCAGCAATGTTCCATGATAAAAATTTAAGATTAGCTTTATCACAGTCGAGTCTTTGTCAATTATTAGCTAACGTACTTTTAGGGTTTGTCGCTTTGTGTATCGGTCGCCTATCGTCTTTGTATGGCGGGCTATCCAGCCGCTCTATGATTTCAATAGGTGGATGCAAAGTGCTCACGTTTGTGAACACCAGATCTTTATTATGCATAAATTCCTTCTGTGGATATTCTGTTGCGGCCTGATTTTGGCCCAATTCTGTATCATCTAGGTATCTCATTTTGTCCCATACGTCTGGTGGGGTCACCTTAGGGATATTTCTCCTTCGGGGGGGTGATGGAATGCTCTCCTTGGAGGGTGGCACATTCTCTCTTGGTGGAAAGTTAATCTCCGCTTTAATCTGAAGGTTACATGTTGTGGTCTTTTTTTGGTCCCCCTTAATAACCTCGTTGCCTGAGGCTCTCTCGGCCAGCTTATCTCTTAGCTTGTCTAGTCTTCCCAAGATGTCAGTTTGAATTAATGGTGGGAACATCCAGAATTGGTCAATTAGGATATTTTCTTCCATAGTAAAGGAATCCTCACCTTTGCTCACAAGGCATTGCGGATTCTGTTTGTCAGGCCAGAATTTTGAGAGTTGTTTCCCCTTTCTAAGATTTGCCTGCTTAGTTTTCAAAAGGGGGCCCAAAGGAGCCTTATTTTCAAAGAGCCTAAGTATAGTTATCCGTGCTTTTAAAAAGGCAGGTCTTGACCTAAAAATAAACTTGGCCAGGTTCTGGTCCCTAAAAGTGGTCAGTGCTCTCACTGAGTGACCATCATAATGTAGATATTCCACTGAGGTGATATCATTAGACTTAACCATTCCTGGCAGTATGTCATTTAGGCTAGATACAAAGTTCATTATTCGCTGTTTCCCTGTAAGGAAGCCCTTAGGCTTCGGAAAGTTCGTGAGTACCAATTTTGAGGGGTTTAGGATCAAATTCCAATCTCTTTCCTGACTAGAGGCTTGCCAGGTCTGAAGGGGGGTATCATCTCTACTAAACGCTTCCTCTTCCCCGCTGTTCGATTTGCTAAATGTTTTATTGCCTTCATAGGTAGAGGCCTCTACTTCCGCAGCATCAGGTTTGTTAAATAGTTGGTTATCCAGGGACTGAATTGTTACTTCTGCCTTCTTACTTGCTACTGGAGTCAGCCTTGGCAAGTCCTCCGTAGCTGGTTGCTGTGTAACTATCTTTGTTTCTCTCTTTTTACCCTTCTTTTTACTGCCTCGTGTGGTCGATTTATTTGGGGCCGAGGGAAGAAGTTTAAACAGTTTCTGCCAATGTATATTTCGATTACTGCGGGTATACTTGGCTTTCCTTGTTGTTTTGATATTTTTACTTTTCTTCACTTTTACCCCTGGGTTATGTCTTTGCAGATTCTTATTTATTACTGGTTTGTTCGTCCCCACTAGCTCAACTGTTTTATGTTCTTGGGGCATGTCACTTAATTTTGTCTCTTTTAATTGAGGTGTCAAGTTTTCTACTAACGTCAGCAGTAGCCCATTTGTTATTGTTAGATAGTTTTTTATGTTGGCTAGATCAGTACTTATTGCTAAGGAATAATCCAAAGGGTGGCCGTCACTCAATTCTGTTTGAGAGTATTTTGAAATAGGTATCTGGTTTTGATGGGTTGATGTACTTTCTTCCGTGGGCAACTGTTCCTTAGTAATAGAGGTATTTCCTTCCTGGAGTTCCTCGGCTAAAGCTAGTTCTTTCGCTAGGCTGTATGGGGAGTTAATATTTCCAGTATCTTGATATATCTCTTTAAAATAGGACGTCCAGTCAAGAACAGTTAGAGAGGGGGGTATTACTTCATCAAGAATTGACTCTTTTTGTGGACTCTTGCCCTCCTCCATCTTAGGGAAGTAATTTGTGATTTTGCTTTGTCTTTGTCTTTTACCAGGGCCCGGGGGGCTAATTGCCGAGTCAGGCAGTATACCCAACTCCTTATATGTTCTTCTAGTGAAAACCATGGTAAAAGTTGTCTTGATATAGAGAGAGGGCAGTTTACCCCAGGTGCGAGTGCCTTAAATTGGGGGGCAAGTGGGGATATCAATCTATATTCCCACCTGCTCTCTGCAGGAGCTTCCTGATGTGCTCATCAACAGCTGCAGTCTATTTCTCTGTTTTGAGTTCTCTGCTTTTAGATCTTGGTGATTGTCCTAAGCCTATAGTTTCACCTCAATCATGCGACCAGCGCTGTTTCGCAAATGCTGCAACCTAGTCAGAATATGATAATAAAACAATGCTGCGAAAGGGGCAGCAATAATAAAACGGCTAAGAACTACATTAGAATTAAAATTGCCTTATTTAGGCAATTTATGTGCCGCTGGAAAAGGATAATAGCGGAGTTTGGCTATAGCTCATGTACAGCTATGATAACCTTGTATTTCGGGCCCTAGCTTAGTCTTTAGAGGCCATCTCCCACCGCCCTATACTGAACGAAGGATATCCAAGAGCCCCAGAAGGGAAACTTTCTGTGGGCTGGTTCACTGATTCCTTCTAAGCAGTCTTTCAGAGTCTTTCTAAGCAGTCTTTCAGAGGCCTACCACATAAGGCAGGGAACAAAACGATATCTTGCTGAAGCCGGTTTTCCAAACCTCCAGAGGATCCTGTCCGATACACTGTTGTAGAGGTATTTTGTAAATATGAGTAACAGTTTCCAGCAGGTGGTCTTCACACGGGCAAATTCTTTCTCCTTCCACCATTCCTGAGAACCTACCCCAAAGGAGGTTTGATGGGTCTGAATTAAACCTGGCCAGCGAAAATGCCCTTCTTTCTTGGGGGATAAGCAGAAATTCAAGATAATTGTGATTAGTTTCATATGCCCAAGAAAGTTGAAAGTAAAGAGGGGAACATGTTTTCTCTGCTGCTGCTGTTAGTTCCTGGTGTTCAATGTCCCACAACCTAGTTTTTATTATAGCCTTGGCAGATGGTGGGGGCATCAATCACAAAAGTTCCATTGACAGTTCAAGTTGCTGTACCTTTATGTTAAAACTGTTGTAGCCCTGGGGAAATAAAGGGGTCTGACAAGACTTTGCTAAGGGGAGGATCTTTGTCTAAAGTGAGGTAGATGTTTAACCAATATAGAAGAAATCTCGCCCAGGCAATGGTTTCTACCTTGTGTTGACCTCCCTCTAGACACAAGGCTGCATTGGGTACAAAATGTGGGACAGCAAAATCTTAAAAAAGAAAGCTGCCCTCACTCGTTCTACCAGCTGGGTAAACCCTGGCAGCCAGACTGGAATTCCATAGAGCAATTGAGCTATTTCACTTTGAAGACCTTGAGGGCAGAATTACCTCTTGTTATGAAAAATCACATTGGCCTGCATAGACATCTTACTGACATTCACCGCCATTGCACGGTGCGAGGACCATAGAAGCCTATGATGGAATGTAATTTCCAGTTAGTTAAATTCAAATACCTGCTGAATGGGTTTTCTACCAAATACCCAGCTATAGCTCTTGCGTGAATTCCCCAAAACCATTATTTTGCTTTTATCAAAGTTCATGCACAATTTCATTCTGGACAGATAGTCCAGTACAGGAATTTAACAATCGTTTTAGGCCAATTCTTGTCCGTGAAAGCAAAATCACGTCATCTCTGCATAGGGGGATGGGAATGCTTGATGCGTTGAGTTTTGGGCTATGGGCATCCACCTGTTTTAGTGAAGAAGCAAGGTCATTAAGAAAAAGATTAAAAAGAGAGAGAAGCGATTACACAGCCCTGGTTTACTCCTCGGTTTATAATGACAGGATCTGTCATTACATTCCCTGGTGTTGTTCTTATACGACAGGTGTTCTTTGTATAAAGCTTTTTGATCAAGTATAGTAATCTAGGTTATAGGCCCATTGTCTCCAATTTGGTCCATAACAGCCCCGTCAACAGTGTCAAAAGCAGCCTTGATATCTAGGAAGGCCACATAAAGACATTCTTTATGAAGCCGCGTGTACTTAGCGGCTAAGTGAGATAACACCATGCAGTTGTGTAAAGTGGATTTCCCTGACCTAAACCCTGTCTGCTCTGGACCTATGATGTTATTTTCATCAAGCCAAGTAATTAGTTTATTCAGCAGACGTTTAGCGTACAATTTCCTGATGTTTAACAATAGACTTATTGGCTGATCGTTGGCACTTTCACATTTTGCTACAGAGTACATTTCAAATCTTACTGCATTCCAACTGCATAGAGACATCACAATTCCCAGTGGCCTTGACCTATTTAAGTGCACAGCTTCCTTCTGTGCATGAATGGGATGCAGGAAATCCATATAAGGCATAATTAAAGTGCCACAATTTTAAATAGAGGTAATTGCCCTAATATGAATGTTGGCTTTTTTCTTATGGGCCAACACAGGTATCCTTTCAGGTGAAATGGGACCCTAAACTGTATGCATTGGAATGAGGTGGTAGAATATGGGGCACTACCTCAGGCTAGATACTTCTTTAAATTCTTGCCCAACCCTGCCCAAAACTAAATTATCAAGGGGAGAGCCCAGGCTTTGGCCTGTTTTTGTACTTTTGCAGCTTTTTACTGGAGAGCTTATTTAAAAATGGTGCAGACCGCTCTATGACTTAGTTGTGCAATTTGTGTAGAGCAGCCTTAAGGTGGGGAAGAAATGAAAAATACTGGGGGAGGGAGGTTGTTTTTGTTTGTTACTATGTTGTGTATTTTTTATGTTCCTGTATTGTAAACTACCCTGTGACCCTTGAAGGGCAGTATAGAAATTAAATATATAAAAATAAAAATGAGGAATTGATCAGATTTGTTCCCTACTTACAGAATGAATGCATCTTTTTTTCATCAAAAAGCATGCACTGAAAATCACCAGTATGAAAGCACATAATGTTGTCTCATAGTCATAGGGCCTTTTGAAATGTCAATGCATAATAGCCAGGGTCTGTGCCTGTTATTGACTCGTGAAAAGCTAATTAAAACAACAACAACAATGTACTAAAGAAATACTTGGGTATGTGGCACATTAACAAGGGGAAGTCATCTTAAACTTGGTCAGACAGTGGGCCAGATTCCACTGAATCATTGTACTAGTGGGAACCAGCACAATAGGGCTGCTTCCCACACCCACCTAATTGAGTCATAGTACAAGCTTCAAATTGTAATGATGGTACAATGGCACAACTGTGGCATTACACTAGTGCAGGCATCCCTAAACTCGACCCTCCAGATGTTTTGGGACTACAACTCCCATCACCCCTAGCTAACAGGACCAGTGATTAGGGATGATGGGAATTGTAGTCCCAAAACATCTGGAGGGCTGAGTTTTGGGGGTACCTAGCACTAGTGCTTATGCCATCCTGCCTGATTTTGTGAGCTGATCATACTGCGTCTGATACTGATGGTAGAACACATTAGGATATAGTATGCATGTTTTTGTCAAAGCAAGCATTTTGAAGACATTTGAAGACACAACAACCTCTGTAGCAATAAGATTCATGTTTCTGTCTTAATTTGCTGAATCTCTAATTTATTATGGTTGAAATTATACTGTGATGTCTTGCAACCCAGTTTTTTTCACTTACCGCTAGTTTTACTAATGGTCATTATTAAGAATAACTTGCTAAGTGTATCTTGAAGACTGTACACTTCCCACGTTTCAAAGGAAATCTGGGAGGATACTATTGAATGGATTGTAGAGAATGGGCTTAATGTCATGTTTTTAAAAGATTCTAAACTTTGGATTGACATATATATATATATATATATATATATTTGTTTTAGGTGTCTAAAAGGGATGGTATTTCTGATGCCAGACAATATAATACCGTCCAGAGGTCTCCAATGGTGATAAGGACATGGGACTCCTGCCAGATTCCAGATGGTTCATCACAACTGACATCTTGGTTGGCGACTGTGAAAAAGATCCTTGGATTATTTTATTTTATTTTCGTGGGAGACCGCAGTCGCAGATCTACAGGATACACCAGGCAAGTAATGCCAAGCAGCTATTGATTATGTAACTCTTTTAAATAAGATTTTTTTTAAAAGGTCTAAGTTTTCTACTTAACAGTGCAAATCCTTTGCCTGTTTACTAAAAAATCCCACTGTGTCCAATGGAACTTAGCTCATAGTTTGCGTTGTTAAGACTTAAGTATGTAGAATGGACCCCATAGCTGTTGACTATGTGTGTATTTATGTATATTTTTATCCTGCTTTTTATTGTCTCCCAAGGTGGCTGATGTCAACAAAATAAAATAAAGAGAGAGACAGAAGTCTTTCCATCAGGCTTACAAACTAAAGAGACAAGGGGAATGGCAATGGAGGGCAAAGATAGAGGAGAGGGAGTTCTGGGAAACAAAAGCTTTTACTACATTACTTGTGACATTTTGCGTGGCCTAATAAATGGCTAATCCATTTTTTGAATATTTGTCATTGGCCTTCCCTTACTTTTCATGTATCCTGTTTTTATTCATTTTAAATTTTCTTAACAGATTGTCTGATTTTTAAATACTGTGGATTGGATCCAAAGTATCCCTTCCATGAATGAAAGGACTTCTTCTTTTTATAAAATAATTTGAGATCCAGTAGAGGCTCCCACTGGAATAAAGGGGGAGGTAATTTCCACTTGCATCCCCCATCACCTCCTGTTCTGTTCCACAAATTCATCCAGTGCTCTGGAACAGCTTTTGGGGGTTCTGAAAAGGAGCATCTTATGACTGGATTTCCACTCTATATGTTTAGTACAAATAATAGGTAGAGAATATTCTACTGAAAATGACATTTTCTTGGATCAAGCTCAAAGTTCTAGTTGGGGAATCACACCGGAGTTTTAATAAATGGACTTTCATAGTTCTTACTCTTAAAGCTTAATAAATCTTGTTTGGTTTTCAGACTTAGTTTTGATACTTAAATTGGTTCTGAGATCTGTAATTGTGGTCGTTCATGATGAAAGGATGTTCATGGAGAAAACTATTTTTAAGCATGGATTAGATATTGTTCTTGTTATAGTTATGTTATATAATATGTGAACTAGGAGAACACAAATTATAATGGCTCCTCCTCTTCTTTTTAAGGCTCCATATTTCCTTTAGATTTTTAAAATAACCTTTTCTAATGAGGATGACTGATACTGTTACTGTAAAGGAGGGAGGTGAAACAATGAAAGATTCAGAAACGGAGGTAAAAGACAACACTGCAGTGCAACCCTTCATAAAATCAGAAAGCCACGAGCGAATTCAAGTGGAAAAGGATGAAAGGTGTACCGATAATAAAAATGATGTGCAGGTAAGAGATTTCTTTCACCTTATTTTCACCCTCATAATGCATATTGAGCAATGAATTCTTTAGTGCTACTGCACTTTTTAGGTTCCACCCCACAATTTCCTACTGTGAGATGCCATTCAACTTCAATGATGTTTTAATAACAGAAACTGCATGTATATTTTTCTCTTTCTTTACATTTCCCTTCCCTTATTGTTTATTTGTTAGTTTGCTTTCAGTTATTTCTGAATAGATATGAAGGTACGTTTGCCAGTTTTCCCAGATAGGGAGATGGAGGTATTTTGGTAGCAGTACATGTTTTGTTGCACCAAATTGTAGAGTTATTATCTCACTATTAATATTGTGACTGCATGCTGCTTGATAAAACACATCGAGCCTAAATTAATATCTGTTGTTTTGACCTGATTGCAAAGTCAGGCAATTTGTCTCCATTCAGTGGCCCAAACAACACGCTCCATGAACAGAATACATGAATTTTGCTGTGTGGTGGTTCCTCTTTTGACTCTGTATGTGTGGTCGTGTTTTGTCTTTCCAAATTATATAAATTGTTTCATTTCAAAAGTGCTTCAGTTTTTTGCTTACTTAAGCATTCATATTCTGCTTAACTCAACAAAAATGGAAAGCCATCTTTTTTAAAAAAATAGTAAACTTAAAGGTGGCTTAGAGGGTCTAGCCATCTTAAAAGGGTTAAATGCCTTTGCCTGAATGCTACCCACCTGTCAAAGTTGACCTGCAGGAGAAGGATCTGCTTCACCAACATGTTCCCTGATGAAACAACACCCAGCAGGTTAACCCTTTCCTCACAAGCTTGACGAGAATCATAGGATTATAATTTTGTAGGGTTGGAAGGGATCACAAGGATCATCTAGTTCAACCGCCTGCAATTCAGGAATCTTTCACCCAATGTAGGGCTCGAACCCACAGGCTTGTGATTAAGGGTTTTCGTGCTCTACTGACTGAGGATTCAATCATGTTGGTCAAGCAGCACCCAACAGGATTGAAACCTGCCCATCAGGTTGGCTTGCGCTGGCCTTACGGACCCACTTGGACCTTTTGGCCAATATTTTGTCATCTCAGTCCTCCTAATCCACTTAAATTACACCCACACTTCCTCTTCCTGTGTGTGTTTATGTGCAGGCAGACAGTCTGCTGAAGTTTGCAGTTAGCATGTAAAGGTGGCAAAAGGGGAAAGCTTAAGAAGCCCCACTGCACCACAATGCCAGGTGTCCCTGCGAAATGCAAGTTCAGTACTTTGCCCACAGTTGGGAGTTGTTGGTGGGGTGGCAGGCAAAATAGTGTGTGCAACTGCTGCAGCAGTTTTGGCGGGAATGTCTGGTTCCTCAACCTCTTCAGCCCTGCCATAGATTGTTTTGCCACTTATCTAAGTGACAGAGGTAGCAACTATGGTGCAGCCATCTGCTGCTGAGTTGTTGTGAAGCGCTCAGAAAATGGTCAACAAATATCTCTCTCCTGCCTTGCATTGATTTGTGGGGGCACAATGCAGCTGCTTTTGGAGGAAGAAGGGACTTCTCATAAGCTAAGTACAGAGGTAGTGAATTCCTCTTCCTCAAGTAATGACTATAATGGTTTTAATCTATCCCCTAGAGTTTGTCAGCAGGGGTCTGTAGTTTTAGTAAAGCCAGCAATTAATTTGTCAATGGTCCGTATTGTGGTTATAGCAACTGATACAAACTCATGCGAGTAGCCTACCCTTTTCCCCACAGACCAGCCTTTACAACTGAATGAAGCAATGCTGCAGGAAATTAGAGAAGCCCTGTTAGCGAATATTTCTAAGGAAATAAGGGAACTTCACAGTGCTTCCAGTACCTAGTGTTCCAGTGCCTGTACTCCAGGCAGGGCTTCAGCATTTCTGCTGCTGTTGTTCGTTCCACTGCTCAGACTAATGTAATGCCAGCCTCCACATGCAGTTCCAAGAGGGCAAGTGAATAAGAGGAGGTGGTTTAGACTCAAAGCAAGTTACTGACACCATGTCATTGTAGACCTTTTTTTAGTTTTGGAATTGAAAGAAGGCGAACACAGTGATGAAGCGGAAGAACACACCTCTCATATTCTTTCCCCTGCATGCCTTTGCTGTACAAGACATTCGCCTCACTGGGTCTTAATGACAAACCTATTTGATACTCAGTGCTACATTACTTTTGGTCCTTGCATTCCTTGCATTCCTTGACATTGGCATTTGTCGGATTTTTGTTTTACATAAAGTAGAAATAGTACAGCTGGCACTGATTATAAACAATATGTGACTTGATTGTATTTGATTATAGCTTAGTTGCTCATATATGATTTGGGATAGACCGTGATACAGTTCCCCCAAGTATTAAGAGCAATAGATCTAACACAATTTATGCTGGTTTCAGCATTATAATGCCTGAAGAAGCTTCCATGTGATAGCTCTAACATTCAGAGTGGCTTGTATGTGAATGGGGAGTTTCCTGCTATGAATGTCTGGTGACACTGTGAGAAATGTCTCCCCCCCCCATAGGTACATGCAATAGGCCTGTGAGCAGAAGTGTGTTCTCAGTATAAGCCATGTGGAAATTATTTTTTAAACTGAGGCTATGTGGCAGTGTTCGAAACTCCCATTGTTCTAGGCGCATTTTGTAACAGGGAATTTCATTAGCACAAGCAGTTTCTGAGCTCTGGGCACAGTACTGCGTCTAATATTTCAGATTAAAACTGCAGAGTGGAAGGAAATAAGGACCTTTTCATGCCTCCCCACTTCCAGCTACTCTCTGAAGAGTGGAGGAGAGACCCTCTTAGGAATATTAGGGGGTGGGATGGGGAAGGACTAGACCACGTGAAAATATATTATTAGCTGCAGTTCATTCATTTCCAGCTTTGTATTCTTGTTATAAAAAAGCGTGCCTAGATATTCCGTTGTTGCGCCCATAACCTAGGGTTAAAGTGCCATTTAGCTCCTAGCTTTCACATCTGTTTCTAACACTACTATGTGGAAATTAGTGTCATGCAGAAACTCTCTGTGTTATAGGTACTACTAACCTCCTGAGTCCTTACCGCTTCCCATCACCTGTTGTTTTGGCATCTCTATTCCCTTAATCTTAGTTCTTGAAGAATGAGATCATATTGCACACTCTTATTCAGAAAAAGTGCTTTATAGGCAGTTCTCATGTTATTTGCAAGTAGAATGAAAGAAGCAATTTGCACCTGGTTTTTAGGTTACAGTTAAAAGGTTTGCTCATCTGTTAGGAAAAGATACTTGTAAAATGAATGAGATAGAAAAATCCTTCCTCCAAATGCCACCTACTTAATACAAATTGTGCTGTTGATGATTTCTTTTACTCAAATTAAGCATTGATGCAAGCCTGCTACATGTAAGTTTCTCATTAACAGGCCTTGATTTTCATTGTAATGATTTTAGCAATTTTAAGTAAAGAAATGAATGCATCTATATATATGAGGGGGCATGCATGGGTGGCAGGATTTTGTTTAGGCCATGATTTAGCACTTTGGAACCTTTCTCTGAGACACTACATAGGTTTCCAGATTAGGCTTTTTCCATCAGAGTGTGATTCATGCTTCCTCCTCATTCACCTTTAGGAAATGTAAAAAGAAAAGAAAAAGCCTTTCCCACACTCCATTTAACAGAAGCAGATGAAATTTACAGGCATACTGCCAAATTACAAGCAAGTGCCTCTAGGGCTGCTAATGCTAGGCACCCTTTAAGTTTATAGGAGTTCACTTTCCATATGAAATCATTCCCTCTGGTTATAAGCATGATCTATTAGTCACAGTGGAGCTCTTTCTCTCCTTCCATGTTGTTCTCCTTTCCTCCTTTACCCCATTTTGCTTTTTATGGTAAGGGCAGATATTTTATTTTTGCTTCCTGCGGATACTAACTTACTGTACGCTATGGAACTTCTACCTCCACTCTGCTCTGCTCCCATCTCTGCATGTAGAAAGGGGAGATTCTGTTGCACAAGTTGGGCTCCAAATAATTTTTCCTTAAAATGTTATTCATGGTAATATATGCAAGAGGCTCTAATTTTAAGACTGCAATCCTAACTGTATATTCAATGGGACTTGCTCCCAGATAAGTGTAGTTAGAATTGGTGCCTAAGACTGAAAACATTTAAAGCTGACAACTTCTACAGGTACCTACTGCATCTGGCAATGCACACCTACATTGTTCCAGTTTGGGGGCATCAGTGCTTTTGTAGAGTTACCTTATCAGGGTGATGTTATGCATCAAGAAGGCTAGCAATGCTAAATAGGAAAGGACAAAAAAAACTATGACAAAATCTGTCAAAAACAGCACTTTATCCTTAATGTAAACCACATACATTATCAGAAGTCAACATTTATAATTTATGCATAAAAGCACCAACTGTTTTATGCATGCTACTGTTTTATGCATGCTGTTGTAAATAACTTTGTTCCTTTCAGGCCTGCATCAATTATAAAACTTGCTCCTATAGCAGTGATCCTAAGCATCTGACTGTTTGTCAGCCTTGGATTATACAGCTCCACCACTAGGACTCTTTGCATGATCTCCTAATCTCTCATTTGGTGCAAATGCAGCTGCATCTCACACGTGCACACTGTATTACCAAAAACCGCCATCTCACAGTTTGCACACTTGAAATTGGGCAAGTTCTAACAATAGGCCTAGTAGAAGGATCTTGGACCCTAGATCAGGCATAGGCAACCTTGGCCCTCCAGATGTTTTGAGACTGCAACTCTCATGATCCCTAGCTAACAGGACTGGTGGTCAGGGATGATGGGAATTGTAGTCTCGAAACATCTGGAGGGCCAAGGTTGCCTATGCCTGCCCCGAGATTCTTACTTACACTTGAAAAACAACTATACATGTATTTAAAGGTCTAGCTCACTGTTAGATGAACAGACAAAAGATATTTATATCTTTTCTGAAGAGGTTGTTTACAGTAGCTTTATCCACCATCAAGGGATGTTTCTAGGGAGCGTTACCTTTGTGTAGTAATAAGAAGAGCTTGGTGTATCAGACTACTCAGTCTGGCATCCTGTTCCTTTACAGTGGTCAGCCAGGTGCCTGTGGAAAGCCTTTAAGGAGGATATGAGGACAGTTTCTCTCTCCCACGGTGGTTCTCCAGCAACTGATAATCAGAGGCTTTCATTCTGGGGGGAATATATTGCTATTGTGACTAAAAGCATTGGCTGACCTGAGATTGGTCGCTTTCATTGAGAAGAAGACTACTGTCTAAACTGTAGTTTAATCATGCAGTGTGTGGAAAAAAGTAGTGCCTTTGTCCTGATTCTCCTGATTTGATAACCCCGGGTTTCTCTCTCTCTCTCTCTCTCTCTCTCTCTCTCTCTCTCTCTTCCTCTCCACCATGTATATTTTTATATCTGTTAAGATGTCTCCCTTTCTGAATTGCTTTCAAACTAAATAGTTCTAAAATGTAGCCCAGGCATAGGCAAACTTGGTCCTCCAGATGTTTTGGGACTACAACTCCCGTCATCCCTAGCTAAGAAGACCAGTGGTCAGGGATGATGGGAGTTGTAGTCCCAAAACATCTGGAGGGCAGAGTTTGCCTATGCCTGATGTAGCCTAAGACATTCTTAGCAGTAACCACTTATTATCTTTACCTTGAAGAAAAGAATCCAGAATTTCTGCAAGCAATTAGTTTACCTCCAAGGGCTAGTGAACCTTCAGCTTTATCTTAGAATTTGCAAGCAAATGCTTTCACAAAAAATTGTTTAGAAAATGCCTTAGGGGCTCTTCAGTTCCAAGAAAAAATGCAAATACTCATAAAGAAGGAGGATTTGGGATCCCAGATTTAGAATTGTATCACCAAGCATATTTACTGTCAGGTACACAATTCTGGAGATCCACAACTGAAAACAACTGTCTAAATTGGGCTGCTTTGGAATATTTCTATGTAGCGCCTTTAGAAAGATGAGCGGCATTTGGGTCTAAATACATTATACTCCTAAGTCTCTCTGCCAGCATTGCTTGCTGGAGGAAATCACTAACAGAGGGACTCAGGAATGGTGGCAGTTTCACCAGTGATATTCTGCTGAGTGAAGCCGACCACAGTCTGTTCCTCATACTGGTCCTTGGTGATATATTGCTATATCACCCAGGCCTAGTCATGTGTCGTTTCTATACTGGATGAAGTAGTAGTTTTGATGCAGGTTATTTCCAGACCATTTTCAACTTGTGGCAGGCAGTGGCAAATTGGCTGTACCTAGTGGCTGATCAGATAACTGTTGATATAAAGTTTGATTGCTTTCAGCAGGATGTTTTTGCTTATATGTGTAGCAGTGCCTACTGAAGATGGCACTTTCTCTGAGGAATACAGTAAAAGGTGGTAAGAACAGTAGTTACTTTCCAGAACATAAACCAGGCAGAAGAGTATTGGCTAAGTGGCGGCAATGTTATTTTAGAAACAATAATCTTCCTTAGTTTCTGACAGTTGTGTAACCCCTTTGCCAGTCTGAGCTGAGCAGATGTGGGGGGCAGAGCGAGCAGGGACTTTTTTTTTGCACTTGTCCTGGGGTGTGCTAACTTTTCATTAGCAAGTTATAAACTTGACAGACTTTTCAACGTATAAACAGAATTATTGTTCTAGAAGGGAAGGTTGATGTTTCTCCATCCAAAGATCTTGGGACCATGCCTTTTGCATTTGCTCATAGGATGGATAATCCTGTAAATAATGGCCAGGATGGCATTGTTTTCTCTCTGCTGTGCACACTGGTGAATTGATTAATGCTTTTATACAGTCAGTGCATAAAGTTTTAATGCAAACTCTCTTTTGTTATGCTCACCATTCAGCGGCCAGTGCAGTCTTTTGGACAGACAGGAAAAAGGTCAAAGGTACAGTAGACTTGTGTGCTGGCATGCTAAGGAAGTCTTCATGCTTGATGAAGCCTTGCTATTTTGTGAAAATATGTATTGACTTCAGTTTTGTTCTTTTTTTTGGCAATAAAGTATTTTTGTTTTGGATTTTTGATTTGCCTAATTGTTTTGTTTTGCTTTGCCTGTACATTTATAGTGGCTTCTTGTTGCTAGACAGAGGAAATAGTGCTTCTCTTTGCTTAATTTTTTTCCCAGTAACTGAAGTTGCTTTCTGCTGATATCATGATGACTTTAAAGCTTTAACTGCTTGTTCTTTTGCCTTCTCATAATGAATGATTGTGTATTGAAAATAGTCACCATACGAATGTGAGCAGTTTTGTTATGCGCTTGGCAGTAAGTTAAATTGAGGAAAACTATCTGTGAACTGTAGATTTTTAATTTATAAATACTTTTCTTTAGTCAAGTACAAAGTTAAAGCTAGTTCGGGGCCTGGCTGTGTGTGAAGAATCTCCTCCACCTCCCACAGCTGAAATTTCACAGGACATCCAGGTAAAAATAAAATTGAGTATGAGACCTGAAACCTGGGCTTTTTGCTCTTTAAATTATGTTTTGAAAAAGAGCGGGAGTAGGGTTGCAGTTAGCCCTTTTGGGGAATATGTGAGCAGCTAGAAAAAGTGTACGCATATGGATGCATGTTGGTGTGTGAACAATTCATCACGATAGAACACTAAATCATTCCCTTGATCAATAACATAAAAGTACTTGGGTTGAGTGAATATTGTTTGCACACATGCTCTGTGTCTCCTGTGGCTCATAACCAGCTTTCTGGTTGACAAAGTCATTTGATTTTTGAATGTTTCGTAACTCTAGAATATCTCTGTGTGACTAATACAGTATAGAAGGATTAGCTCTGCAATCAATAAAGTGATTTGCAGTATACCTACTAGTGACTTAGAGACTTGTTTCCTGACGTTGAAGCAGTCATATTTAATGTGTCTGAATTTCATGTTCTGTAGAAAATACGGTACTTCCCTTGACACCAGTGTGGCCTTATGAGTCCATCTTACTAGAGGAGCGTAGTGGGATTGTCTTGTAAATCTCTTTAAGTCTGCCCTGTGTGGGGACTCCTGAGTAAATGCAGTTGTATCATAGGGCTTTATTATAGTCATTGGCCTGTTTTGCATGGAACACTAGTCCATGATTTAGTGCTGTATGAGCAAGCCCAAGGTACAACTGGAAAAGGTCTAAATGAGTCAAGAAATAGAAAGTAATGGGAGAAGTTGGATTATGTGGTGGCCAGTATTATGACGTAGGTGACAAGAATTTGAAATGAAAGCAGGGTTTTTTTCCCCCCGCTACAAAAATATATCTGACAGGAATATAGTGTTCTCCTCCCTTTTGCAAGTGCTTAGTTGTTGTTTTGTTGTTATTTTTGAACTCACAAGTCAGAAAGTTGCTACCTTTTAAAATAATTGTTCCTTTCAGTGTGCTGGTGTACTGTACACTCTTTGGCATGTGGTATCTGTATCATTTTAGTTGTCAGTTAGCAGTAATAAGATTATTTCTCTTTAACAGCAGGGGTATGCATTCTGTTATTTGCTATGAACCTATACTAAGTTATTTACTAAATGCAAATCCTCATCAGGGAAATTAGCTAACTACTTTGGGGGGGGGTGTCATGACTCATACCTTACAACATTCCATTGTAGTATGAGGATCCGATTTCTACTTCCATAGTCAAGAGAGTCATATTGTCTTGTGTATATTCAGAAGTGATACTAGCACTATAGTTGGCTGAACCTCCTTGACATCTGTGGCATAATGGAAGCAGGAGTTGGAAAAGATAATAGATTCCTACACTCAAATGCAAGAGAGGTGTTGGGGTTGTTTTTTGTTTTTGTTGCTTTTTACAATAAAGTAACTCCTATCAGTCAAATCAGAATTGTAATGTAGGGTTGAATTATTCTCCGAAATGAACGGATTTCTCATATTTCTCTTTTAACTTCAGCTGTGAGGGTGAGTCAGGTTTCCATCGAAGCAGAAGCATTTCTCATTCATTCTCTAAAATGATATTGGCAGATTTTGCAGTTGCTTTGTTGTATCTTCACAATTTGCTAAACTACAGGAAGTATGGTGAGAGTAACTTAGATTAATTTTTGTTGAGCCCTGAGTAAGTAAGGAGATCAAGGCCACTGAGAGGGGACTAGGCTTTGTGCACTGGGCCCAGAGCCAACCAAGGATCTGGACTCCTAGCTTTCAGTAAAAAAACAACCCTAAAACAGATTTTTGTATGCTCTGAAAGGAAAGTTTTGAAGCTATGTAGAGCCACTCACCCAGAGACTTTTCTGAGATGAGCCAACCTGCACACACCCTTTTATGTTTTTAATCAGTGAAGTGAGAGCTGTGTTTGGTAAGTGAGCTGTTTGGACATTGGGCAATAGATTTGAAACCTGGTGTCCTAAAGTGTTGTTGTTTCTCCCTCTGATTTACTGCACTTTTATTTCCTGTTTGGTATAGTTTTCTTCCATCCTAGCAACCAGAAGAAATTCACTGTAAAGCAAACTTACGCTCCATCTTCGCTATACATTTAAAACAGTATCATACCACTTTATACAGCCATGGCTCCCCCCCAACCCCGGTTACTATTGTTTATTAAGAGTGCTGAGAGTTGTTAGGAGTTCATTCTGCTCATGGAGGTGCCATTTTTAGAGGAGGCAGCCCTTTAGGCTGAGAATTAGTGGACTGGCTGGAGCAAAAAGTATCACAAGTTAGTTTAAAGTGTGAGACTACATATTCTCAGAGTATTTTTGTTCACACGGTTAGCAAACTGGCATTTGTTCGTATTTTGCTGTAAACACCTGTTGGCATTCTGTTTGTCAGACTTATTACCTGTGTGTAACTCCAGATTTATTTCAGGCCTGCCCACCCCACAACTGCAAGAAAAGGGTAAAAATTTGAATATGACCTAAAAATATTCACAGATGTTATGCAAATTTGAGTCTTTGAGAACAGCAGCAGAGGGCCTAATACATATACTTTATACCGTATTGGCCTGAATATAAGCCTCACCTTTTCCCCAAATTCCAACTGTGAAAAGTTGAAGTGTGGCTTATATTTGTGACCTTACGGTATGCAACCATGAGTGCAGGGGAAACAGCACCAGGAACGTGGCAAAGCAGTGCCTGCCAGGAGCAGTGAGGAATGGAGCGGCTTAGGTATATTCGGGTATTTTTCTTTTTCTCTCTCTCTCCCCCCCCCCATCAAGTTTAAAGGTGCAGCTTATATTTGGGTGCAGCTTATATTTGGGCCAATATGGTATGTAGCTCAGGAAATCCTATTTGAGATCCCTAGCTGGGATACTTGACAGTTGAAAGGGGCCAAAAGGATATAAAGTGAAAATGCCTAATCACAAAGCAGGAGACACCTCTACTCAAGCTTAGTTGAACAGTCCTCAAATCTGAAGCTTGTTTTAAAAGATGAATGAATGCAAAAAGTCATGTTTCCATAAATGTTTTATGACTAGTTTACACATCATAATATTTATGTGTTATTTTGATACTTTGGGAAGGTTTGGTATATATTCCTTTTTAAAGTAGACTGAACTAGTTTTTGAAACAGTGATGTTTTGTGCAGTTTATGACATAATTCAACAATTTCTGTTTTTTGTGTGCTCTATAGTAGTTATTCTCTGGCAAGGTTCTCAACTTGAATTCATTTCTATTTCTTGAAGATTCTCTGGTGAATGTTGAAAGGAGTTACAATTGAAAATTTAATGAATACTTTATTTATTTTGCTGCTGTTCTGTCTTTAATGGCACAAATGAGCAGTGTTCCACTAGCTGCAACTATATTTCACGTCCCTTAAATCAGATTTATAGAGTTGTGTCCACTGTAGCAATTGTCATTTTGGAAAGATTTAGATAAATGAAAAAAGACTAAAGCAGTATGCTTAAAGGTATGTGACAAATTGTTCAAAATAAAAAAATCTGTATCAATGTAAATTCTGTCAAATCCAGGCACTAAAATGGGTTGTTGTTGTTTTAATAAATAAACTGAAGGAAAGATTGCTACAAGGTAAGAGTTAGCTTTACAGAATGCATCTTTCCTTCTCCCCACCCCCCAGTTCTGTGTCCTTTGTTAGTTCCAGGGAATGGGAATCTGCATCATCAACTTTGTTTTTTTTGTAAGTCCTACTGAGTTCAGTGGAGTTAACTCACAAGTAAGTGGGCGTAGAATTGCCATCTAAATGCTGAAACGAATGGCCAGCCATAATTACCCAGTTTCATGTAACGTTAAGCCAAACCCATGGTTTAGCGTAAACAAGCAAATGTCCAGGTTTCCATTGAGAAAATCATGGCTGCTTTGCTCTTTTTCTGGTCCTACTGCTGTTGTGCTGCTGTGAGCAAAGCCATGTTTTGACCCGACATCACATCCCCTGAGTGATAAGCCAGAGAACAAATCTTGGTTAAAGCACATGGTTTGTCTCTCTAGCGAAATAAAGCATGAGCCCAGGCTGAGAGACAATGCAAAACCCAGAGCAAATGCCCATATATTTGCTTGTCTGTGCTAATCCATGTTTGCCTTAGCATTATAACTTGACCACTGCTTGGGTTTTGTTTGGTCCCCAGCCACTGAAATCTATGTTGTGCACTAAAGACACATAGTGGGTTTGTGGGAAATAAAATAATGCTAATAAATCAATTTTCCTTTTAAATGGATTGAGAGGTTCAAACAAAATGCTGTGTGATTCCTTTCTGGATTCCAACCAACATACTAGGCTCTCTGCTGCAGTTGGTCGATTGCTTAAAATGACACATTTTTCATAGTGGGAGGGGAAAAAATGACGGATTTTACTTTTCAACAGGAGAAAATTCAGATCCAGCTAACACAATCTTTTGAAAAGGAGGAGAAACCCTTGAAAGATGAAGCAGAAAAGGAAAAGTCCATTGATAAATTGCCCAGGAAAATGTTATCAAGAGGTTTGCTATCTATTGTCCTTTTTTAAAATCTCATTAATCTAGCAGGAATGCTGTGAGGTGGCAGTGGGGGGGGGTAGGGTGGAGAAGTATAACTGGAATAGGACAGTGGCCTGTACCTGACTGAGAACGTTTTTATCTACTCCCTCTTTCATTCAGAAGCCAGAAGGTGGAGAAAGGCCAAGGACAAAAGCTAGGCCATTGCCAAATTTATTGTATGATTCTGTGCATGTTTGTTCAGAAGTAAGATTTCAGTGGCCATGTTTGGATAATCATATCTCTACTTAATAACCCAAGATATGAACAAGCTTTGTGGTCTCCCCTCCCCACCCTTTATATGAGCAAGAGAACAAACAACCCAGTTGTCTCAACTGGGAAACAATGTTTTACAACTTGGGAACAAGCTGGGATATGACACCATGGTTTGAAGCTGGCTTAATTTTCTGGCTTATTCTGGAACTATTAACCATAGTTTCCTGGTTTGGACAAAAAAGAAAATTTATAGTTAGTTCAAGACTTCCTTTCTTGCTTGTTGGATTTCACAAAGGAAGGAGTAAAGGGGTTTCTTGTCTGCTCCCAAGGCATGTTCATACATTGGCTATTAACCCATGATGTGGTTGGCCAAACCAACCCCCTGCCTTCAAAGGGGATTACCCCTGGGTTAGTTTGGGTGACCCTTGGGAATAGTGTGGGGTATAGAGGGGGGAGTTGGCAGAAAGCATGCCCCCCTTATTTGAGCTGTGGTACAACTTCGTTTCCAAGCTGGTGTGCAACTATACTTCCAAATGTGGTGTTCTGGTTACTAATATGTAAAAAGGACAGCTTTTAAAATATAAGGAATATATTTTACTAAAATAATTAATACATTTTCTCCAATCCTGGATTTTTCTTTCTTGTTTCTTTTTAGATTCTAGCCAAGAATATACAGATTCAACTGGTATAGATCTACACGAGTTTTTAGTAAATACGTTGAAAAATAATCCCAGGTAAAGAGGTGGTAGTTTGTTCGTTGTTTTTAAATTCAAATTTATTAAATTCAAATTTTGTTACTCATTTTAGTTTGTGGTACTAGTAAGTGCCTCAAATATTGCTCTGAGACAGTGGTTCCCAATTAGCTCATAACTGTGGAAATAAGTTTTGAAGATAAGTTTTTCACATGACCCAGACAGCTGAGGGGTATGGAATGATGCCATGGGTCAGTTACACAGACCCCAATTAGGAATCACTGCTTTAGGATGCCTTGTGTAAAGCCTTAAAATATTTATAATTCTGTATTTTGCTGCATCAAAGCCTACTTCTTCAAATGATTATTTCCATTCCCTTTACTCACATGTTAAGATAGCTTTGTCTGAATGATTATCTGCTGAAATGGGTACAGAAACTTACGTAAGTGATGGCTAATATGATGGAAAGCAGGGGCTATAGCAGGGGAAGCCAATGTGGAGCCCGGCAGATGTTGCTGGACCACAGCTAGCATGCTTGCGGAGGCTGATGGAAATGGTAGTGCCACAACATCTGGAGGGAAACATGTTGGCGATCCTTTATCTACAGCAATTCCCTTGGCTGCAACTCATGTGGCTTTTGTTGTTTACACCAAGAAACCATTTTTTGGGAGGGGAGGCCTGGGGGCAGGGAGACTCTGCCAGGCTCTGCCTGGGTGGAACAACACCAGCATTACTCCACTAGTGCAGGGCTCCTTGTACTACCTGCCAAATAAGGCTTTCCAAGGCTGAGCCAGTCCAGGATCCGCTGGATCCAAAGGCAAACTATCATGCAATATCACTGGGCTCAGTTGTTGTGCCAACAATTTGCCTGAACCCCCCCTACCCCCCCCCCCAATCCAGTGTGCATGGCAGAGCAGGGCCATGGCTTTATTAAGCTCTTCTTGTTAATATATTTTAATACATTTGTGATTTATAATCATAGAATCATTTTTAATAGAACAAATAGTATTCTTGCATAATACACTTACTATATTACAGCATCTGGAAGCACTATTGTCTTCTTTTGGATTACCTCCTTTGTCTCACCCCTGTGTTTTTGGTTTCTAGGGACAGAATGATGCTGCTGAAATTGGAACAGGAAATCTTAGATTTCATTGGTAATAACGAGTAAGTGCTACTTGCTGGTTTTGAAGAAGTTTTTATTATATATGGTGTAGTAACACAAGTAAAACTAAAACTTGATGCTGCTTTTCAGAATCCCTCGAAAGAAATTCCCCCCCATGACCTCTTACCATAGAATGTTATTGCACAGAGTGGCTGCTTACTTTGGACTGGAGCACAATGTGGACCAGAGTGGGAAGTCGGTTATAGTAAATAAAACCAGCAATACCAGAATGTAAGTTAGGAATTTTTTTTATTCTTCATTAATCAAGCAGTCCAGTTGTCTGGATGATGGAACGTTTTAGTCTACTGACCCAGGTAGAATCTAATGAATGTCTATTTTTATTTCATTTTTTTTAAAGGATTCTTCTTTTCCTAGAGGTGATCTCTGAAATATGATTGTATTTCAAATCAAAGGGATCACTAATTTTGTGGGTATCATGATAATTGAAAGCTACTTTCAGTGTCTGGGGTGAGGATGTCACTATTCATTCCTCTGACTGTCTAGAAATCTCTCCAGTGCTGCTGTTCCTCCATCTTGTGAGAATAATTCTTATTCCTGAACTGTAAAAATTTGGGAGCTTGAAAGTAGAAGGGTTACAGCAGGCAAGACAATTAAAATGTATAATTGGGTTAGAGCTAGCGTTTTGTTGCACTACTTGTTTTTCTATTTGTTTTTCTGTAATTGTTATGCACAAATCATACATTATTCATAAAATAACAGAGTCTTCAGTAATTATCTACATCACAAAAAGGGTCTTCTGCTGTATTATCCTGGAAAAAAATATTGTAATATTTAACAGATTAGTTCTAACTTGACACACAGTTCCTTGCATTACACAACCTTGAGCTCCCTTCTTGAAATCAGACAAAATGCACAAGCTTTTCCATGTACAATGTATGCCAAACGTCATTCAATCAGTCATTTGCCTCTGGGATTTCCATATTTCCCCATTTATGAAACATTTCTCTTCTAGCTGTAGTAATTTAGAGGAAACAATAATTAATGCCAACCTTGGGAACCAAGTCTTCAGTTTTGATGGTGTTGATGGCAGCTCACACACAGTAATTGTCCTTAATAATTTCAGCAACTTTCTTCCCTACATTCACATCATACACGAAAGTCTTCTGGTCTTGGTGCAACACTTTTTGTGTTAATTTGTTGTTTTCCTGGTCTTTTAAAAATAGCGTTAAAGGTTCTGAAATGCTTTGTCAAATTGGGGATTAAGTATGGCAGCCAAATTCAAAGGACAGCATGCAACGTTTTGCATAAATAGAACAGTTCAGCAAGAACAGTAGACAAAGTACCTTCATATGTAATAAATTGATTTCATTGGGAAACTAGCAGTGGGCCTCTTTTCCTTTTGGAGCCTTACACCAAGCCATTGTGTTCAATGAGATGTTGATTCTCATATAGTTGCTCCCACGTAGAAGACCCATAGAAATGTTTCTGCTGTGTAAGAGTTTGAATACAGGAGGGTTAACCTTCACTTACCTTGTAGATGCCTGATCAGAAAGTCACAAGTAATATTCACAAAGGTCATTTTATGCAGAAGTAAGGGAGCCATAGGTATTGCTGAAGGTTTTCTGGAAGCCTCTCGCATGCTGGATGAGGGAAACCTTACTATTGAGTTAAAGTATAGCTTGCCTCTTAGGGAAGAGGAGCTAGTTTAGAGAACACGCAGTTCCATTGCTCACCCACAAATTAGTCATCTGAATAACAGTAGAGTCACAAGCACCTTGTGGTCTGCTGGTATACCATAAGTTTTTTCTTTGTCTTTGGGTGGCAGCTATATTTGCTCAGAAAATGGTATTGCAGAAAAGTGAAACTTATTAGCTGTTATGAGGGTTTTCATTTCGTTCCCACAATTATTTTTTGTGTTTGGAAATAATTATCTCATCTTTGTAACTCCATCTTTTCAGTCTGTAAAATGAAACAGACATGCAGCATTAAAAAAAAGCTATATTTAAGATGTGCTTATGCAAGATGTGCTCAACAATTACATATATTTGCTTGCTATACTCTTTGTTGTCTTCCCTGTTGTAAAATGACTTTGACACCTAGTTAATGAAGACTTTAGTGAGTTGGAGAATGAGCTGCAGTAACAGATGAGCCCTTTTATTGTGAAAATAACTTTTGATATCAAAAAACATAGGCTGCTTTCTGGAAGCCCCAATAATAATTAGCAGGCATTTCATATAACCTATAGACTATGTAAATTATTTTAAAAGGTTTTCAATGTTCTTATTTTAAATCATTTGGGATGTAAAATAAGAATTTTAAAAGAAAACCTTGGAGGTCTGCTCCATATTGAATAAAACCCAACTTGCCTTTTCCTCATAGGCAGATTCCCCGCTCCAGTGCCGATCAGTGCTGTTAATGACATCATCAACCCAGTGCACACTGGGACGACTCAGTGGAGTGGTGATTGCAGGGCAGTAAATTCAGGGACCTTTAAGAGAAAAGAGGTAAGACAGTCTAAAGGTTCTCTGAAGTGCCTGCTAATTACATTTGGGCATCCAGTAACTCTTAGGTAGTTTGGGAAGTATTTCATTTAATTATAATACAGTTCAGGAATTAACTTGATCCTTGCTTTTATGCAAATTTCTAGAGTAGAAAATAAATGAAAAAAATTGCAAAACATGTGTGCTAGTGTACCACAGTGTGTAGTTAGCAAGGCCCCAAATAAATTTCTTATTTGTGAATGGGTTTAGAATTCCCATTTACAAATTAAATGTTTATTCTGCTGTTAGCATTACTTAGTATCTGTATGCCTCAATACAATTTATTCAAATAAACGTATGAAATGAAGGGACATCAGTGCTCTCACAAGTGCATAAACTTCACTAGTTGCAAAAAAAATAGATCAAAGAAAATGAAGGTGTTAGGACAGAAGCTGTATCCAGGGCAGTATCCCAAGTGTGTCCTCAGAGTTGTACCTTCTTCAGATTTAAAGGTACACACAATTTAAAACATTTTCATACCTGTCATGATTTATTTTATCTTACTCATTTTTTTTAAAGACCTGACCAGAAGTTTTGTGAACATATAAAAGATGAAAAAAGTGAAGATTTTCAAAAGCGGTACATCCTTAAAAGAGAGAACTCTAGTCTAGACAAAGATGATAACCAGGTAAATGTTGAACTCTTATAGTTGTCTTGACTACACACTTGCATTGCGCAATAGAAATTGGCAATTAATAACTTATTTAATTTAGATGCGAATACGATTAAAAGATGACAGAAGAAGCAAATCTATAGAAGAACGAGAAGAAGAGTACCAGAGAGCTAGAGAACGAATATTTGCACAAGATGTAGGTATTAAATTACAAGGAACATTCATAGCATCTTTGACTATGTATGACTACCGTGACCCTAGATTGTTATACAGTACTTTGTTTATAATACTTGAATATTTAAATCACTTTGTTATGCATTGGGTAAAGGTCATAAAAATGCTGTGACTACATTAACATTCAACAGTGTGTTGAGGGAGCATTCAGTTGGTTTGGAAACCAGCAAGCAACCTGCTATACTTCTCCAACTCTAGACCTTTAGATAAGGAAAATTTACGCCAAATAAGGAGTGGTGGATAACAGACTGAGGAATAAAAACTAATCAGGCCAGCTGTCCCCTGAGGACTTGTTAAATTCTGGATGTTTTAAGACTTGCTGTCCAGTTTCCATTGTTTCTAATAAAACTTAAATCCATATTAATTTCTTGGAATCTTAAGGTTTTCAAGAATATTTTGTATTTCTGAGAAACTTGCAGTAGAGACATGAAGGTGGGGAGGCATTTGTTCACTTTTTACATAATATGGAATGTGGATTTTTTTAATAACATGCTACTTCTGTGGCAAGAGTGTGGGATAGTAGGGATGTGCCAATGTGGAGGATGTAGGTTGCATTACTTTTTGTCAAGGTAGCCTTGCCCCCCTTACCACCTCCTTACAATCCTGATCTGCTCTTACAGAGGGAGTGAAGATCTCTGTATTGCTGTTCATTAAGCATAAATCATCTTACCATTATTTAAAATGAGTTCAGACATCCACCTGTACATATGGTGATTCTTAATCGTTCTGACTCTTTCGTATCGTTGTAATTTCGTACAGTGTAATGAAAAAAGCAGCCAGCCCCTTATGGTTTGGCATAAAACAAGTCAGGCTTAGATTGCTGGACTGGGTTCACATGTTCAAACAAACCATAGTTAGACTAAGCAAACCACGGCTTAGCATTAGGAGTCGACTAGGCTAGCGTGTGACATGGCTTGCTATAATGTTACTATTAACTTGTGAACCGTTATTGGGTAGTATGGGCTATTTATTACAGGTGACCTAAAGACATTTAAACATGTGTGTCATTATTTGTCACATTGGGATTGATAATACAGTAGTTAGCAATGGTGATCTTCATTCTACACTGTTTCTTCCTCAGTCGCTGTGTTCCCAAGAGAATTACATTATTGACAAAAGGTAAGAGAAATCAGTTTTTAAACAAGTTCCTGTTTGCTTTTTCTAATAAAATATTAAGCTACTGTTTTATTGAACATGCCAACAGAATCCAGGAGGAAGAAGCCAATAGTACCCAGCAAAGGCGGCAGATCTTTAGGTATTGAATAAATTGGGTTTTTAAAAAAATCCCAAAGTATTTTGCACGTATTTCACTTTTTCTTGTCCCTGATTTTGCAAATAATCCCTGTATTTTATAAGTCAATTTGGTGAATTGCAGGGTCAATAAGGATGCTTCAGGGAGGTCAACCAACAGCCTTCAAAGCAGTACAGACAATGAGCTAAAGTATTCCGAATCCCGTCCATGGAGCAGCACCGACTCTGATAGCTCCCTTCGCAATTTGAAGCCAGCTGTGACCAAAGCCAGCAGCTTCAGTGGGATCTCTGTTCTGACAAGAGGCGATAGCACTGGAAGCAGCAAAAGCACAGGCAGACTATCTAAGACAGGTATGAGTGGCAAACAATCTGCTAATGTGTACATGCATCAAATATCTAAGGAGAAAATATACCCCCTTTTAGCAAAAAGTAGTCCTCCGCCCTTTCAGAGATTATTTTGAGGAGAGTTGCTTTGGCTTAATTGCAATAGCATTTTGCTGCAAAACAAGTCTGTAGTGTGGTGGTTGGGAATCTGTGGCTTTCCAAATGTTATTGGACAACAACAGCAATTGTATCTTACCACTGGTCATTCATTGCTTGCTGGGGCTGATGAGATTTGGGAGTCCTGCAGCATCTGGAGGGCCACAGGTTCCCCATTCCTGATATAGTGATTAAGTTTGTGTTGTTATAAAAAGACAAGCAAGGCCCACTGTTATCCCATTGCAGCTGGAATAAAGGCAATGGCTTTACCCACCTTTACCACCTGAGTCAGTCCCCCCCCCCCAAAAAAAAAACCTTGTTAGAAGCCATTGATTATGCAACATATTTGGAACTACCTGGTTAGGCAAGGCATTTGGGTCAGCATTAACTCAACTGGTCCTGATTAATTACTGTGGGCAGTATAATGAAGCCTGACATACAGTATACAGTGCCAATCAAGGAATTGAAATTCAGTTAACATTACAGTGTGTCCCTGCCATATTTAGATTGGAAAGTTTTTGTTTTAATAACACTGTGGGGTCCTAGACATAAGCAAAAAATTGGGGAGAATAACTACAATAGCCAGTTTCATAAGAATGGCTGAGAATTTCTTGGTGTAAGGTTTCAAATGGCAAGTGTACTCTTCATGTAAGATAAAACACACATTGGATTTAATGTACACAAGTACTTACCTTTGAAGCAAATATGTGAGCCAGGATAGATTGAGACCGTTGTGACCCAGTGTCTGTAAAGCAGGGATTTGAGTGCAGGCCACCCATGCCCAAATCCCAGCACAGCCTTCTGCACTTCTGGGCTGGGACAAGCTGAGCTTTCCCTCTGTCTCACTGTTCCCCCTTTCCCTCTTGGTAATTGGTAGTGATGTTCAGTTTTGGGAAGCCAGGTGAACAACCCTATCAGCGTTGCCTCCCATGGGCAACTGCCTAGTTCAGTATTGTCTACTCTGACTGGCAGCAGGTCTCTGGGATTTAAGATAAGGGTCTTTCCCAGCCCTACCTGGAAATACTGGGGATTGAATCTAGGACCTTCTGCATTCAGAGCAGTTGCCCTGCCACTGAGCTACAGCCCTTCCCCGACGACGAAAGCAGTTTGTTATTTTTTATGTCCTCATTTAGGCTATCTCCTATTGAAGGCAATTATCTTCTGTATCAAGTTTTGCTTCGCTTATAGAAATTAAATATATAAGTAAATAAGATGAAATATTTTTTTGTTAAGCATGAATTTAAGGAATAACTTCATTTGACAAAAGGTGTGAGCTATGAGAGGCTCAGTCCTGCTAATGGGAACCAGTTTTAAAATATATCTTCCTATGGATACAGGTGATCTGGGAGCTATGTTCTTTGCCAGCTAAGCAGTTATCAACTTTTCGTTTCTGGGAGTGTAAAGCTCTGAATTATCCTAAATCTGTAGTAGTGCATGTCCTTTCTGAAACACAAAGTACCAGTCATGAAAGTCAGCTTGCTTAGTTATCTTTATTTTATTTTTTTAGCCTCCTGATGTTAGCAAAAGCTGTTGATCTCTGGGTCTTATAGGAGAACATGTCAATGAAACATGGTTTGTGGCCTCACTCGATGGAGGCTGTTAAGAGCTTGTTTGTGATATGACTGTGAAAGGCAGCAGGGCATTTGCAGAACTTCCAATGTTCCAGCATTTACTTAGCTCTTTCAGAACCTTCTCTTAATTTCACAGGGTCCATCTCATCTCTGCTTTACAATTCAACGCTGAGTTTGGACATAGCCCAACATATCAATCTATAGGCCATGTTGTGGGAGGAATAGGGATATTTGTTGGTGATGGTGCTCAGTCTCTTGTGGAGAGTTTCTTCACATAAAAAATTAAGGTTACGGGCACAGCAATGTACAAGAGCCCTTTCCATTACTGCTGTCTAGCAAGAAAAACAGCCACTGTTTGATGTTTGGATTTCACAACAATGTTCCCATAGTATTAAGGCTACAGTACTGTAATATTTTCCTTGGTAGTTCTCCAGGATTGGTCCTTCCAGTTCTTTGCTGTGTTAGTTGATAGAATACACTCATTTTCTCCCCCTCTGAACTTCCTAATAGGCATCCACAGGTATAAAATAAAACTTTTAAACTTGTGCAAAATGTTCACTGTTGTGAAGTGAGTGCATACCTGTGCATGTTAGAAGATCCTATAGTTAGGTTGGCCCTATAAGAAACAAGTTGGGTAATTCATTAGGAAAGCACTAACTTCAGTCCCGGGAGCACTTTTGTTTTTTGCTGGAATCTCAGCGGTCACCCACAGTGTGTTAAATTTCCAAAGCAAGAGTACATACGCAGGATCTCTTCACAGTTAAGGTACAAGCAATCTGTGTCAAGCGGTCCTGAGTCTGCAGTCTTGCTTAGGAACATAACGAGTGCCTTGCTGGATCAGATTGTAGTCTTTTAGGTTGTTGCTTGATTTTAAATGGCAGTTTGAATATAATTTGATTGATGTTACGAATGTAATTTTATGTTGCTTGGTTTTAATTATATACTTTAAGTTGATGGTTTAATTATGTTGACTTGGCTCCCAGTTGAGCAAAACGGCAGCATAAAAATCAGATAAATGAATAAACTAGTCGAGCATTATTTGCAGTCAGCCTACAGTCAGTGAATGATCCTCCAGAAATAGACCAGTGGGCCATGCCTACATTGATCTGATGCACCAAAACGAAAGCATTAAAGCTTTAGGTATTCAGATTTCATATGTAACATACTAGTTCACAGAGGCCATTTCAGTATGGCAAACCATAGTATAAATCTGGAGTAGCCAACTTGGTGCTATGCAGACATTTTGGACTATTGATTCCTGGTGGTAGTAGTAGTAGTAGTGGTGGTGGTAATAATAATAATAATAATAATAATAAGAAGAAGAAGAAGAAGAAGAAGAAGAAGAAGAAGAAGACGACGACTATCCTGCTCTTCCTCCCAAATGAGTGCAAGCTAGCAAACACACAAACGATAAACCTCTAAAATACTGAAAAATGATTCTAATATGGATGCAGATTTAGCTTTAATTATGCTGATGTCAATCAAATTTGAAATCTTGAAGATTATACCATTTTATAAATGGTTAATTGTTTTCCTAGCATGTGGCTTGATTTAGAATGCTACGAAAGCCAGTATAAATTCTTTCCACAGTTTCATCAGTGCTGCATCATGTTGCAAGGTACACTTGTAGACACGCTTGCAGCATACTGATTCAGCCACAACTGAAAAGCAAAATTAGTACCATAAATTTTGATCTGCTGTGTGAAGATGTAAAGTGCAATCAGAGTGAGAGCTCTTCTCAGTGAGGAGCAATTGTTCATTAAAAAAAGACAAATCTTGGCTCACCAGAGCCATTTAAAATGAAAGATGTTGGCTTCATCTCAGATATTTATCACCTTAAAGACTATACAGAAGCTGCTGACTTATTCTTGCATCTCATATATGTACTTTTATTACAGAATTTGAAATATTAAAGCTAAAGTTGAGGTATGCCAAGTCCCATTTTGGTAATAGGTTAAACACGTTCTTAATATTGCCTATTGACATCAACATGGCTTAGTATTGACTTCCCCTTAAGATTAGCTTCATCTTGATACCTAATTCACTGACTGATATGCGAGGGTGCGGTAGATCAGGATGGGGAACCTGTGGCCTTCCAGTTGTTGTTGCACTACAATTTCCATTTCCCCTGACAGTTGGCCTTGCTGGTTGGGGCTGATGTGTTGGAGCTCAGGAGCCTCAGAGTCCCCCCACCCAATGCTGTAGATAAACTGTGTTGTAGGCTATGTATGTGATAGAGGGGGATCTAATGGTATTACATGGTCTCTTTTGAAGATTGCTTCTGCATGCTTTGGTTGCCTCAGATTTCTCAGCCTACTGCTCCATTGATTAGAACCTTTTTTTGGGTGGGTGGGAGGGAATAAGACATGGTGTGTTGCCATTCTGCTTTATTTTTCTCATGCCTGGCATGAGGGCAGCGAACCTGTGCAGAAGTTTGGGGCAGCTTTAGGGCAGACCCCTCTTCTCTCCTGGCATTCACTTGTAGCTGATGCGACTCACAATCAGGAGAAGCTGCAGGGGTTGGGGCGGGACGGGGCAGCTACTGTAGTTCTAGACTGTGCATTTAAAAGCGTTAAGCATTTAATAACAACCTGCCTATTTAAATGTGCATGACGATTATTCTGTCTCTAGGTGAAATTCATTTCTCGTTACTCCTCTCCTAGGTTCAGAGTCTTCTAGTAGTGTAGGGTCATCCACGGGTTCTCTTTCTCACACCCAGCAGCCTCTTCCAGTCACAGCTCTCAGCCAGCCTTCTCATGGCACATCTGCCGTCTATCCAACTGTCAGCACTAGTAGTTCCCTTCCCTTTGACGGTGGCATAAGTGGGCAAGTGGCGCCTCCTAGCAGTAGCTTCTTTTTGCTTCCCTTGGAAGCGGCAGGCATACCACCTGGAAGTATTCTGATCAACCCTCAAACAGGTTGGTATCCAGCCGTGGATGTCTGTGCCTTGTCTCTGTCTCTCTCTCTCTCTCCTTCCCCTTTCCTTCCTTTTAACAATAACATTTAACTTGCAATAATGTGTAAAAGAAAATAAATAAATAAATAAATATTATCAGTTATTTATAAAATGTATATCCCACCCTTCGTCTGAAGATCACAAAGATCTTTCTGCCTTTCCCTCCCCACCCTCCCAGCCTGATTTCCCCTTCTCCTAATTTTGCAGCAACATGTATTTTAATACCTCCTCAGAGGACTTTGTAAAATTGTAATGTTATATACCCTGATGTACAAACAGTGAGGAATAGTGAAGATTTCTCATCAGATGATGCTCTTCTGCCTTATGAGGAGCTCTTGTGCGTACAGTATTTTCAAATGGCACATGAATTAATAATAATAATAATAATGTGGAATTGACAAGTATAGATGCTGCAATTGGTTTATTATCTTAAATTACTTTTTCCTGTTAATACCTTCTATACCTAGGTTGGTCTGTAGATAGGAATAAATGTACAGTAGTCCTTTACTGGGCCACCTTCAGTTGAGAGTGAAGGGGTGTGATATGGTTCTGCTGCTAAAGCTGAACAGTGTCTGAAAGGGAGACCATCTGCAAAGCCTTCGCTTTCCCACTTAATCTTCCCACAAAAAAGCCTTGCTTTGACGCCTGCTATTAAACCCTTTCGTCCTCTTGAGGAGTAAACTATAAAGCAGCGCTGTCTCTTGAAAATAGGCAGTGGTTGTAATGCTATGTTTTGTTTTGCCGGTAAATTGCCTTTTGCTGAATAATGTGTGTGTGTTTCATCTCGGTCCTCTAGGTCAGCCATTCATTAATCCAGATGGCACTCCAGTTGTGTATAATCCTCCTATGCCTCAGCAGCCTGTTAGAAACCAAGTGCCTGGACCTCCTCAGCAGCCACCTCCTCCCCTACCACCTCAGCAACAGCCAGCAACCAATCACATCCTATCACAGGTGCACATGCCAAAATATGCAATGCTTGACTGAGTGCTCTTGGCATCCGATGAGAAGAAAATGGTGGATCGTTGTGGCTATTAGTTGGGGAAAGGTGGTGCTGTCCTATTTATGACTTGGGGGGACAAATTTTTGTTCCAAGCGACTGCATTTTCTTAAAGCAGTGAGACAACGTGTCGTGGTTACATATGCAATGTGTGTGCCTAAGATTTTAAGAGCTAAGAATCTTACAAATCCGTCTTGCTTAATGTGGTGTGGGACATCCTTATGAAGCAAGTCACACCTATAGATAGAGGAATGCTTATCTTTAGGGTTACTGTAGGTAATCTGAGTCTTGTGTCAAATTTACTTTTAGTTGCACAATTAATATGGAGGATGTTCTTGATTTTGCATAAATTTATCCCCCCCCCCAAAGAAGAAATACTGCCACTTCCATTTCTTCTTACTCTGTTGTTAACTGGTGTGTGTTCCACTGTTACTTCTTCAGCCTATCCGACCTCTTCAGCCTTCTTCACAGCCTGTTCAATTCTCCACAGTCACTTATCCACCCCCGCTCCTGCCCGTCTCGTCTACCCAGCAATACACTGTGGTATAATACCTTCTACTCACCTCTTCTGTGCATGACAGAATCTTTATAGACTTAGCTTCATGTGTTGGGATGTGCATGCATAATAAATAATACAAATACTGATTGGCTGTGGCATCCAAGGTAATTCAGCATGGGCCGGGGAGGACAAAAAGGGGTTCAAGGAAGAAAATAATCCTGTCCTGAGTTCGTTGGAAGTTTACCTGCAAGTTAAAAACAAGCTGTGTGCACAAAAACAATTGCATTCTTGATTTTTTAAAAAAACCCTTCTTTGACATTGCTTTTTCTTAGCCAAACAGTATTTGTTTGTACCCCTTGAATATTTTTTATTTTGTTAGGGCCCTTCCTTCTCTCCCCCCCCCCCCCGCCCGCCTATTTCTTTGACTAACCTCCTAAGGTGTTTTGCTTTCTCTCATCTCCCACTGCAATAAAAAGCTTTCTGCCCCCTTTAATGTTTGATGGGTACCAGAGTTTGTCCCCCCCCCCCCCCCCGCTTTTGAGTGCTGCAGCTTAGCTGTATTCCTCAAAATTATAGACATCCAGCTTCCTGATGCAAGGTAAGATTCTCCGCATATCGGAGTCCTTCATTGCAGTCTTTTGGATGAATCTGAAAATTTCAGATTCTGTCAGTTCTTGCTTTTTCCGCCTAAAGTTCAGTTCACCCAATTCTGCATCAGTTCGTGGTTTTTTTAAAGGACCGCATGAATATTTGCACGCATTTTCATGCTAATTTCTCCCAGTACTCTCATTCTTGTGTTCATTTCCCCCCAGTATATAATTTTTTTGTGTGCAGTTCATTTGTTTGTTGGATAACCGCATTGCAAAATTTGGAGAAGTGTGAATTTCAAAGGATAAGTTGCACTTTGGTTTGTGTATTGATTCAGGAAGTGTGAATTTGGTAAGTTTGCATTAAAAAGAAACTGGATGAATTTCTCGTCCATTTCTACTTGGAGAATTATGCTTTAACATCAAATCAGATGAATGGGAAAGCCCCATTGCATTCGTGGAAGTCCTTGTGTGCACTTCTGCTAGTGGCACTAGTTAGCTGAATCCTGCCCTATATATAATATGCGCGCGCGCACACACACCCACACCCACACCCACACCCAACATATTTAAAACCAAGTTCGATGAATGGACAGGTGATTTGTCCTGGCTACTAAATGTCATTTTTGTTACAAACTCAAATTTGCTTTTTTGCGTAATTGAACTTCTCATACACAAAATAGCCAGATTTCCGTGCCTCCCTCCCACCAAGGTTCCCCAGCTTATTGCATCTGTATCTGTTGGCAAATATTTCCATGGTACAATAGCACCAGAAAGTATTACCAGGCACACTGAGCACAGCTTTTACAAACATTAAAGTTTGTGTTTCTTGCTGTAGGTATAAAATTTGTGTGTCATTTCCCATATTTCTACTTATTGCTGCTAATGAGATGTTACCTTTGTCTTAAAGCTTTCACTTTTAAGCTGCTATAACTAGATGTGAGGCTACTTCACTATTTCATGTTTAGTTGTGTGTTGTTGTTTTAATCGAACAGTGCTATCTCCTCTCGTGCATTCGAAAGAGGAATAACTCTTACTGTTTTGCTTATTTCAGCAAGACAACCTAGGATCCCAATTTAGCCATATGAGTCTCTCCCGACAGCCATCTGGGGAAGCTGCTGATCCTCATGCCACCATGTTCCAGTCCACGGTTGTCCTTCAGCCCCCACAGCAATCTGGTTTCATCATAGCAACGGCCCCACCTCCTCCACCAGCCCCACCGCCACCCCCTGGCCAACCTGTTCCTACTCCTAATTACAGTGCATCCAGCCACCCTGTCAACCAGCAAGTTCTTCAGCAACAGGGATATATGCAGCAACCAATGCCACAGGTAGAGAGAGCTTTGTAATATTACCAGACAATGTCAAAGGTGTAGTTCATATTAACTGCTGATTAAACCGAATCTGGCTTTGTGTAGGGCTTCCTCTTCCTCCCACTCCTTTAATCTATGTGGAAGTGATCTGAACTTCATACTTCAATCACAGAAAGAATTAGAGGACCCTTGCTGTCAACAAGTATTAACTTTGTTTTTGCTTAATTTTAGCAGAATTAGAAGTTGATGCATATTTATTACATATGCGAGTCTTCTGTTCTTTAAAAGGACTATGTGTGCATTACAATAGTTAAAATAAAGCCTCATAGGTGTTCCACTGACATATTTGTAATACAGTATTTTGACCTAAACAATACGTACTTTAAGTGAGACTACAGTACTCCTTTTTTTATAGCTGTGATAGCATGCCTTAGCCTGTATCTTGTTATTGTTGAGACTTCCACAAGAGCCTCCTCTGTTTATGATAATGGATTGTATCCAACAAAGTCATATTCAGAAAAAACCCCTATTGAAATAAGTGTACTTAGGTTAATCATGCTCATTGTGTCCACCCAGGCATGGCCAAACTTGGCCCTCCAGCTGTTTTGGGACTACAGTTCCCATCATCCCTGACCACTGGTCCTGTTAGCTAGGGATGATGGAAGTTGTAGTCCCAAAACAGCTGGAAATCCAAGTTTGGCCATGCCTGATACAACCCAATACTTCGGTTATCACATCGACTGACAAAGCATGGAGCCACATTGTGTCTTTTTGCTGTTTTGGATCTAAAGCTGGATACAATGAATGCATGTTAAAATTTCACCAAGAGATAATGCTGTTCAGCAGCTAAACATTTAAATAACCCCACTCCTCCTATTTTTCACTAGACTTGCTTTTCTGAGTGTGTGTGTGTATGTGTATGCTTATATGCTTTCTTATTTATCTGCCATCATTTTATGCTGTTGGACTTGACTCAGTTATAGAAGCATATAAATGAATCTTCAACATGTTGCTTCCCTTTTAGATGCCAGCCTGTTACTGCGCTCCAGGCCAGTATCCACACTCCAGTCAGCAGTATCGGCCAGTTACTTCTGTTCATTACAACACACAGCAAAACCAGCCACTGCCACAGCCTGCACAGCAGACAGGTTGGTGGTCCCTCCCCCTCCCCACCCCCTATAGCCCAAATGCATGGACTTTTTCAGGGTGCTGTGTAATGCAGGAGGGAATGCGGTTTTGTTGTGAAAGCCTGAAAGGTCTGTTACAAATAAAGTAAGGGGTTTTTTGGCTTTGAAGTGCTGATAGAATTCCCATTTGGTGAAAATGCATTCTTTTAAATTGTTCAAGCTGATAAAGCCTAAGTGACCGGATTCACTAGAAAAGAGGGTGGGAAGTAAATTATTTGTTTGGAAAACATAACCTTGAACACACATTCTCTTCGATCCATTTTTGGCAATGTGAAGAACTTCTAACAAAAGTCCAAATTGACATGGATTGATGTTCTCCTCAATTTTCAACTCTCAAGTTTGTGCAATTTATACTGTAACTGTAGCATTGCTCCATAAGTTTTTACCTTAAACTTGTTCAGAAATTCTTCAGATAAGATATCTCTGATCCTGAGTTATGGCGAACAAGTTTATCTCCCATTGCCCTTGGCTTTTGATGTTTCTCTGAGTCTTCATCCTCAAAATCGCATAAAACTATAACATTTTGGCTTTGTCTTTTCCGTGTGTTTTCTGCTGTTTCTTGAACCTCGTTTAGTCATAGGTGGTAGTTTTAATACAATGACACCCTTACTTTTTGCAGATTGAGCTCTATTGTCAAGAAGTTCTGTACTTCAGTATGGTTTAGTGTTAAGAAGTACAATTAATTGTTAAGAAGTACAAAGGGGATTCTTCTTTGAGAATTGACAATTGGACTCAGATGCTTTGCTTTATTTTTTGAAATTTTGCTTTACACCAGAGCCTCTTAGAAATGCTTTCTAGAATATGAAGAGGAACAGTTACGGCTTTTGTCCCACTGGCAGCACCTGTGTTCTCAATGAGCATGTTTTCATTCCCACAGCAGCTAAATAAATAGCAGGGAATATAGGATTGGCTTCTCTTTTAATATGTGCTGTAGAAGTGCAAGGGCTGTCAAAAATGAGATTGTGGCCTTGATCTAGTCATGTTGATAAGGGTTTTAATAATTTTTAATGCCGCCTTTGAAAACTTTGAAAAGGAATGCCTCTTACACCATTGGGTCAGGCATGCTGTATCTACGTAGGCCCACATGGAAAGATCTTTTATAGGAAAGGATCAGGCTGGTTATCAGAATACCCAGAATGTCTACTCTCTTCCAAATCCCACACAAAGGCCTCCAGGAAGACTTGTTTTAAAGTCTGTGTTGATTATATTGGTAGGAGCCACCTTGACTCATTGTGAAGGGATGAAGTAGCATTTGAGCATTCAAAAAGTCAAATATTACCCATTCCTTTATATATCAACTATTTTAAGTCACCTTGAGGATGTCTTTGGGACAGAAGGGTAGCATGCATTCCAGAAAAAAAAATAAAAGTTAAGATTTTCTCACTTTAAAATACAAATTTAAAATCACATAACTAATTCTTATTGAGCAGTGTTTAAAAACATTTACACAGCACCACAATATTACAAGGGCAAGGATGATAAAGAAATCCTAATAGAAAATAATATATTTTATTTTTTTAAAGAACCACCTTTCAAATCTATTATATTTCAGCAGTGATTTTGGCACTAATAAAGTGTAGTTCTGTAGTAGGTTTAGGGCTACTAACATTGAATGAGAGAGAATTGTATGATCATATTTGCTTATATTTGCCATTGTACATGGGAATACAGCCATGTTAAAGTTAGATTTTGCCCATCTTAGCAAGGTTTAAAATGAACCCTCCCTCTTTTTGTGTGCACATGGTATTACTTTAATCTTTATTTTAGATCTGAGCAAGTTGCCTTGAATCAATATGAAGTTGGGACCTATTGAAATCAATATAAAAAATAGATACAAACTTTTCACACTGATTTATTGAATTTCAATGGGAGTGCAAGTAACTTCTAAGTATAGAGGTTGGATGTATGCAGTGGCTTGGATCCTAATTCTTCCTGCTTCCAGAAACGCCCTGCATTCCACCTTGCATTCTTTAGAAGCCCTGCCCCAAGAAACTTTTGGGGAGGGCACAGGTGGCTATAGGAAGGAAGGAGAGGGCTAGAAATTCCTTAATTTACCTTCTAATCCAAGATACTTCCTTTAATTGCATAAGGATACTGTCTCTGACTTGGCTGCCTTTGAGATATTTTAGGGCTCATTAGCCAACCATGTCACACAGTTATTAAAATTCTCCTCTGTTTTCTCATGCCAGTTTGCCTTACAATATTGAGGATTGCTATTGATGAAACGTAAGCAGAAACTTCCTTTGCAGTGTAGAACTTGGTTGCGTGGGTCCCAGCCTAAATATTTTCCATCTCGAACAGTAATTCTCATTTCCTGTTTTACAACTCACGCTGGGCAAGACTGCCATGACCAATACATTGTGGATGTAGACATTGCTCATCAGTATGCTCCTGCGGAAGGGGTTTTGCACGTTAGCCAATGGGCCAGAGCAGGTTTGTTTCTGAGGAGTTGTGCCAGTTTATACACACATTTAGAAGCTTCTGGAACCACCAGTGCTCTGCTGGAAAATTAGGTCCAAGCTGCTGAAGCTTAGAGGAAATGTCACGTTAAAGGTTTTTTGAAGAATGGCCTGGAAAGTTTCCTGTTGTGTGTATGGGAGTTTAAAGATTTCTAGGGCAATAGGAAATAGTATCTATGTAAGTACAAAAAAAGCACAAGTGCTCTGCAAAATGTGAAAGGACGGAAGTGTTTAAGCCCATTCTTTTTAAGTGAAAGCAAAAATAAGCCCATTTGAATGCTCCCTGTTGTTCACCACTATCTTCAGTGACCTGTGGTTTTTTTTTACTTTGCAGCATTTTAAATATTTTAGATAATTACTGAAAACAACTTTCAGAATATCTACGTATTTTGTAGTAAATGTGTGGTTTTATGTGTGTTTCTGTGACAAACCAGGCCGTGGTATGTGTGATAGATTGTGCAATAGATTGGTTTTATTCATGAGCTGTTGGATTCGGGGCCGTAACACTGTCTGAGAGGGTTACATTTCTCACAGTGAACCGGTCTCTTTTTCAGCTGCTTCCTGGCTTCCTTTTTAAAGGGGTCTCAGATGTGTCTGTCTTGGATTGTTGCTTTCTGATCAAGGAGCAAACACTGTTCTTCCCTTTAAGAAAATAAAGAAAGAAAAGTCAGCAACATCTGTCCTTACCTAGGTGGCACTAGAAGGAAGCACCAGGAAGGTGATGTTCAGAAACAGACATTGGGCAAGAATATCTTTGACAGGCTTTTTTTGCCTTTTTGTGGTCTGTTTTGTGTGTTCTGTGTTTTTTGTGTGTTTTCTCACCATGCTTGAGGTTTGCACTTCGTTAGTGAAATATTATGTCTCTTCCTAATTGCATGAGATGCAGATTGTGGTACTATAAGCAATTTCGTTATTTAAGGAAGAGATAGTATTGCAGAATGTATTTTCTTGTTCTTTGCAGAGCTCTTGAATTTTGGGAAGCATGAGGTTTTTAAGTACAGTTTGCTAGCGCTGCTGTAAAATAAATTTCAGCAGGTGTTGCTTCTTCCCTTTCTTTTTCCTGCTGAGTGCTGTATTTCTTTCATGCCACTTGGTATTCTGGGGTAGAATAGTGAACCTAAAAATAGAAAGTGTCTTGAAACCCCATGGGGCAGTGTGTTAGCAGCAATTTATATTGCCCTAGTTCCTCTCTCAGCATGGAAAATTGATTTTTGCTTTGTCTGTGTGAAAGTGCCAGAAGACACTGAATAATTTTCACAGCTACACTGCAGTGCCTGAGAAATATATTTTTTTTTTTAAAAAAATTGAAGTTGCAGCACTTTTGTAGATTTCCAGGTTTCTGTGCCATCATTGGTGCCGTAGCCTGGGTTCTAGTGCTGCTGGACACAATTTGTTAGGTGCTGAATATATTCAGGCATCTATTTTATATGAAAATATAGAACTGTTGAGAGGAGAGCATGATAAAACCTCAGGATCTCTCTTTTCTAAACAAGATTGGGAGGGAGGTATACTAAGTAATCTGTGACTTTGCAACCATGCATATTTAATCTGGCTTGTACACATCTTTTAAGTTTATGTTTTAATAGTAGATTGTTAACATGTGTTTTAGCGCAGTCCCACTCAATTACTTCAGATTATTACTGATTTCACCTTTTAAAAGAGATTGCATGCTTTATTTCCTTGATGCATACATATGATCTTAATAAGGAAATAAAGATCCTGCTTCTACAGGATGTAGTTTTACATAGTACGTCCAATATTTTAGGTACAAGGCAAACCTGCCTTAAGGACAAGAAGTTGGGTGAAATCATCCACTTCTCCGTTCCGAGCTTTTGAATCTTTATCTAGTAATGAACATGATATTTGATAGCCTGTGCCTAGAAAACAGGTGTAGTCCACTCATCAGACTTAACATCTTATGCCATGCTCATTACTAATCAAATAAATTTGCTGCAGCAAAGACTTGTAGGAAAACAAAAACAAGGTGTCATGAATGGGTTCATTATTTTTGGGAGAGCCCTAAGGTTTAGTACTGTATTCAGTCTGTCTGGGATTGTGAATGCACACATGTAAATAATGCAGCATGGCTGTCCAGATGAAACACTTCTATTTAGAGTTAGGCAGAACCGATTATTATTATTATTAAACAGGCGATACATCTTGTTTTCAAAAGCAGGACAGCAAAGTGTAATGGAATGTGATACTTCCCTTGAAACTGAGGACTGGGAAATCAGTATCTGAAAGTTCAGCACAACATTCACCATTTCAAAGTACAAATAGTAGCTTGGCCCCCCTCATGTTTTCAAAGGAGAAAAAAAATGCCAAACACATTATAATGCAACAGCTGAAATGAGGCCTCTCAAGCACTGGGTGCTTTACTTTATTTATATGATTTTCCAGGGAGACAGGAAGGCACAATTGTAAAGGAGCAATTAGGAAGAAGAGCAAAACGATAGCATTATGTGGCCAGAAAAAAAAGAGAAAGGGGCAGCTGATCATATTTTAACAGATGAAGGTGTATATTGCAGAATGTAGGTCTTAATTTGAGTTTCTAAGGGCTCAGTGTCATCAGTTTATTGAAGTAAAACATGTTTGAATGTTACAGATACAGTGCTGGGTTTTCACTGGAGAAATATCCCATGCCTTTAAAAGCTGTGCTCAGCACCCAGTGCTTTACACTGGTATAAAAAAAAGCTTACAAGAATGGTACTTTTTTTTACATTCCACATGCAAATTATTTTCCAGTAATTGGATGGAAAAGAGAAACTTTTCTATTAACTTATTCTGTTCACCCAGCAAAGGAGCAGTGCCGAATCTTGCCAGCTCCATGCATAGTTTTACTGGGACCATATACCTTATTCTCAAAATAGAAGAAAAATAGGCACCTGGTGTTGATAAGAAATGAAGACTGAGCATAGTCTTAAGTAACTTAGAAACTTGAGCCTGTTTTGTCAATCTGTATGAAGGTATTTGGTTTAAGAAGATCTGGTAATATACTTTTAAGGTGATCTGATAATACCTTGGCCTTTAAGTAGTGAGGTGGTACCTTAGCTTAAGGTCAATGAGAATTTAGCCCTTGTTCCTGTCCTTTGAACCCCTTTGGGAGACTTCCAAACTACCATCTTGTCAGTAAATGGAAAAGGTGATAGGAGGGGGAACCTTTTGTTGCAAAATATTCCATGTTCTTTTTATACTTAGGACTGTTCCAACTCATGAAATAAGTAAGACCTGTGACCAGGTAAACAGACACACACATAACACACACACCTCAGCCTTCAAAAGTAAGATAAATTGTCTGTCTTGCATTGTTGTTCGGTGGGCTTGTTCATCTTGATATGCATGTGTTGTTGCTGATTAAAATAAAACAAAATTACTCAAGGAGACAATGAAAAAAGAAAGGAATCAAAGTTCAAAAAGCCAATGCTTTGTATACCTGAATAGAATCTGTCATTTTAGTGAAAATGAAGTACAAACTCATAGTTGCACTGGACTTAAGTAGGCAGAAGTTGCCACATGCCAACTAATTATGATTCGTTGGAGGAACCATCCAAACAAAACTGCCCCATGTATCTATAGTGCCCTTTAGATGTTATAACACTGGCATGGGAGCTCATTTTCCTGTGAGTTCAGTCAGTGCTATTGCTGTGACATCTGAAAAGGCCCACAATTATATGAGCAGGGCTATTGACATGGGTCTTACTGCACAGTTGTTGACAGATCCTGTGCAGTTATCCCTGCCAACCTCATGCTGATCCTTTAAACATTACAACATATTTGTGCAATAAACCCACAGATTCCTGTACTACAGCTGTAGCATCTAAAGGGAACTGGGGTATAAATATGTTTTGTTATAACATGTCAAAATGAATAATAATATTTCTGTATTTTCAGGTTACCAAGTTATGCCTAACCAGCAGCAAAACTACCAGGGTTTAGTTGGCGTCCAGCAATCTCAGAACCAAAATCTAGTCAGTGGCCAGCCAAACAATATTGGAAATCAGATCCAAGGTGTACTTGTTCCGTACCCACCTGTGCCATCTTATCAAGTAAGCTATTGTCTGTTGTTGTCTTCTTATTGCAAATATGAAATATAATTGATTCTTTTTTAAAACACTGAAGCTTTGCCTAGTCAGGACTAAGGGTGGTTGGTCACTTTTGGAACAGGGTTATCACAAATGTATGCAAACTTCATTCTTAACTGCCACAAAATGGTTTGTTGAAGTGAAACATTTTATTTGTAGACTAAAGCTTCACAGTTACTCAGTTTGGATTTTAAACAATGGAGAAATTTTGCTTACTCTGTTTCCAGAGATCAGCTAAGCCCATTTGCAGAACAATCAAGGTGGCCGAATACAGTGCGTCACCTTGTCTTTCTGCATATTAGTTTTGTGTAGCTGACATTCACCTACCATTGTTCCACATCGTTTTCATAGGCATCTTGAAGAGCCAAAGTCTCTGGAAAATCCTCTCTGCCATTCCACAGGCTCTGGTCAAGAGTGAGACCTAAGACTTCCTCTGAGCTAAACCACTTCAAATTATATGTAGGGGCTGCTGGAAAACTAGAACCAGGAAGAATATTAGGCTCTGGAAGGCCCTGACACCTAGTTTTCTTTGTGAAGGGAATTACTTTGTATGGATGAGAACTCATTCATTTTGGACCCCTACCTATAATTTGAAGCGTTTCATCCTAGCGATAGGTTTTTGCCTTCTTGGTAAGTACTAGGCTTTCTCTCTTGGACCCGTGAAGCTGTTGTCAGGATGGGTATTTATGGACCTTGGTTTACAGCAGGACTTGGGAATGTGTGGCCCTCCATTTGATATTGGACTCCCTTCTTCTATCAGCCCCAGCTAGCATGGTCAATGCGCTGGGATTATGAGAGGTGCAGTCCAGCAACTTCTGGAGGGTCACTGATTCCCCACCCCTTGTTTACTAAACAGGTTGTCACAATAAATGTGTCAGTTCTTTTTCTTTTAAAAAAACTTCATTAGGTATCCTAATGTACTTCTAATCCTCAGGTTTCAATGGCTCAAGGTTCCCAAGGAATGTCTCAGCAGACATATCAACAGCCAGTTGTTATTCCCAGTCAGTCTAACCAAGGACTATCCACATCGGGAATGCCAGTTTACTACAGTGTCATTCCATCTGGACAACAGAATAATTTAAGGTGAGTTTAACATTTATTTATTTTTAAAGAGTGGGTCATATTATTTGTATGCTGCTTTTCCACAAAATGGTTGTGCTCAAAGTAGCCAGAATCCACAAGAAAAAAAGGCAGTAGGAAAAGCAGTTCATTCAAAAACTTATTGATCTTTAGTAATCTGAGCTGATGTATTTACAAGGATCTGAAATACAATTTCCTACATAGAGGCTGTTTTATTTTTATTATTAAAAGAGAAATGTCTGGTGGTCATTTTAGTCAAGAAATGCTGTAATTGTGCAGGGCATGTAGCTCAGTTGGTTAGAGCGTGGTGCTGATAATGTCAAGGTTGCATTTTCAATCCCTGTAAGGGTCAGCTGCATATTCCTGCATTGCTGGGGGTTAGACTAGAAGATCTTCAGGGTCCCTCCCAACTGTTATGATTCTATGTCTGCTGAAACTTCAAAAACCATAAACTGCCTTCCTGGGCATATATTTATTTTCTCAAATTTCTTATTTTGCTCAGTGGATCTTAGACTTTACAGCAATATGCTCTGTGCCTTGTTCTCACTCCTCCTTGCAGGAAAATTGCAACTGTGCTTACTTAGGATGCAAAAAGATAATACATTTTCAAACTGTACTTACTCCCTTTTTTCCGGCACAGAAACAGCACAGCTTTCCCCACAGCTTCACAACACAATGGGGAGTTAATCATCAGCATTTTAAATGCCTCTCTTGGCTGTCTGTCTTGCCCATCCTCCTCCTAGTCTTAAGATGTGCTGTTCACCTTTTCAAAAGGTGAGAGAGCAGGAAAACACAGCATTAAAAACAATCCCTTAAAATGAGCAGCAAAGCTGCTTCAAAGATGTGGGTCTGAGTTTGCAGTTTCGAACTGATAAGCATTGTGCATAGCCAGATTCTACTGCGGAGCTGGTTACCTCTGACCTAGACCCCAGGCAAGGAATGATACATCTGTATATAACAGGCATAGGCAAACTCAGCCCTCCAGATGTTTTGGGACTGCAACTCCCATCATCCCTGACCACTGGTCCTGTTAGCTACGGATGATGGGAGTTGTAGTCCCAAAACATCTGGAGGGCCGAGTTTGCCTATGCCTGGTATATAACATAGTGAGTGCATTTCCTCAGTGTCTTGACTGCTCAAGCTGTCTTAGGTCTCTGTGCAATCCTGGTTTCTTGGAAGGAGTTAATTTGGCAGCAGTCCCAGACAAGTAGGAGAATTACCTATGCTATCTGTTTCACTTATGCCAGTCTGCAGGTGACCTGCTCTAGCTTTTGTAAAATTATAAATATGTTTATTTACAGCCCACCTTTTCCCCAGACCGGGACTCAAGGCAGCCAACAGATAAAAACACAGATAAAACAGAAAAAGGCTAAATACACAGGAAATGTGACATATTCCAGTGAACCTTTGCATCCAGCCAAAGTGTATGTGTGAGGGGGTTGTGTAACATATGCAGTACCTCGTGCCAGGCTCAAATTTTACTCCTAATTGTGGCGTTTCATTTGCACCATCACAAAGAAGGTTGTGATTTAAACAGTGGGAGCTGACAGGAAGCCGTTTTGTGGTTCAGTTGGATTTATTCAAGCATTTAACAAATACATAGTTGTTCTAATGGCATTCATTTAGTTATTATTACTAGCGGTACTACATGGATGGATGAAACGATCTGATTCTTATTTGAGTGCTAAGAGGCAAACTAAGATGTCTCAAAAGGGCAATCCTGTACGTGTCTACTTGAAGGTAAAAGCCCCACGTAGTTCAAAGGGGCTCACTCCCAGGGTAAGTATGCATAGGATTATAGCCCAAGTAGTGTGGTGTATTCTTCCATTGGTCCAAAAGGTATATTTTAGCCTGTTACCGGCTCCTGTTGTGTTTGTGGAACCCACGCCCTACCATTTCCTCTCCTATAGTGATGAAAGACATAATGCAGAACTTATTTCTACATATCATCCAATGGATTTCTGCATTCGGATGGATTAATCTGATTTGTGACAAATGAATAAACCTGTAATTACTCCCTAATGACAAAACAGACGAAGTGTTTTAAGCAGTACCTGCAAATGGATACTGAGAGATGACTGTATCCTATGGTTCTACTTCACAAACATGGATATGCCACTGGGCAGAGAGTAAAGTATCAACACAACATTAGTTTCCCACTTAAGGACAATTTCTTTCCCTTATCAAGTAAAATGGATGGGTTTCCAAGGATAAAGCAATAGTATCCTGCACAGCTTTTTGGTCATCTGCAGTTATTCTGCAGAAGTACTGCGAAATAGATTTTGAGGTCACCTTGGTGAAGAGTTCTGACTTCGTTTATATTCCCTGCAAAACAACGAAAAAATCTCGCCTGTAGGTTATCTTTGTATCAGTTCTATTTGATATTTAGGGTTCCTTTGATCTTTGAGCGTTGTGCTTTGAAAGCAGCTTTTATTTTTTTAATGTCAGCAATTTGCAGTAATGTGTTGCATTAATGGCAATCTTCAAAGCCTGGTCACCTTTCCAAAAGCCACACCATGAATAATTCACAAGAAGATTAGAGAAATGAGAACAGTCACTAATTTTTTCCCCTATGGCAACTGTTTCACCCTCTCATCTTAAATTTTATTAGTATAAATTGTAAGTAGGGTTCATTTCCCCCCCTAGAGCTTATAAATCTTTTCAAATTATGAAACGACAAACGAATTGTAAAATGGCAAAAAGGGAAGGAATAACAATGTGCCCAAGCAGTCTGTAGGATAACCACAGGTTTGGCTGCTTTCTTCATCCTGCGGGGGCCAAGGAGGAGGGCTACAGCTAGCCAGCCCTGTGCTACCTCTTTACCTATTTTGCCAGGATGGCAGGTGTATGAACTAGCAGGGTTGCGCAGCTGTACTTTCTGTAACAAGTAAATTATGTATTGGTTCTCCTGTTCAAAATCAGATCGCGTGCTACAAGCGGCTTTCACAAATTTCAGATATCCTGGCTGAGGTCTACAGTTTGCATTTAATACACGGTGTTTTCCTTCCTTCCATCTCTCTCTCTCCTCCCGCCCGCGGCCCGCCTTCTGCAGCTCATCAGTAGCATATCTTCAGCCTCCTGGATCAGAGCAGATACAGTTCCCTAGGGCAACCTCGCCCTGCAACTCCCAGCAACTCCAAGGACAACAGTGTGCAGGTGTGAAAAGAGAATCGTGACCATTAGACCCTTTCACTCTCTGATCGTGGGGCTAATTTTTAAAAAATAAAAACAACAACCTTATTTGCTTATCAATCCTAGTCCAGTGAAATTGCATACAGTGAGTAGTGCATGTACTGGATTCTAAGATTTGTTGAAGTTCATGAATGGAGACTTGCCTGCCTTCTTGTCTCCATACCCCTCCAGGCCCCGTGACCCCTGAGAAGCCCTATCTAGAAGGCCAGGGGCACCCTTCCAACCAGTGTGGGATGGCATGCATCAGGCAGGGGTGGGCCTTCTGCTGGGGAAGTGGAGTTCACCAAAATTAGACAGACTTCTTCCTGGCGGCAGCAGCAGCAGCCGCCGCCGCCAATGAAGTGGGCATTGGGGCAATGATGTCAACTGTCTGCTCTCCTGGCCTAAAATATTTTTGCTGTTCTGGCCTAACTTACCTCACAAGGTTATGGAAAGAATGAACTTGAGAAGGAGAGACTGTATGTGCCACCTTCAGTTCCTTCAAGGAAGGGAAGGAGACGAATGAAATAAGGATCTGGAGAGCAGTGGGTGCTCAGCATATGCTAGGTCTGGCTTTTGTGTTCAAAGCACACACAAAAAGTTTCTTGTAAATCGTTATAATTTCAGAGAACAATTGGTACTTTGCATTGTGTACTTGGTGTTCTTAATGGAACTGTAAAAAGAGGAAGAAAAAGAATAATAGCTTAACAATGTGCTCTGGGTTTCTAAATGTTATTAGTTGGGATTTTGGAGATTTGTTTCTTTAGGAAATATATAAAAAAAATAAAAAAATTGTCCAGTAGCACCTTAGAGACCAACTAAATTTGTTCTTGGTATAAGCTTTCATGTGCATGGACACTTTTTCAGATACACAAATACCTGTTTCTTTATGAGCTATAGTCCCCCCCCCTCAGAAAAACTGTTGTGCAGTAGACAGAGTATATATATAAAAAGTAGGTTGGAGGGCTGCAAAATTGCTTCCAACATGTACAAAAGCCCTGAATTGTGTCTCACCCCATTTTCATCTCTGACCTTGGTGGATCACGGAGTGGAGAATTTGCTGATGGCCTTAGCAGGTGGATGGATTAAGGTGGCTGGAAGCAATCTTTAGGAAGGTTGGGGTAACTAGGAACTTAAGCACCCTTCTTTCCTAATTTTGTTTTGTAGCAGTAGCACCACCACCAGGTGGAGGAATGGTAATGATGCAACTCAGTATACCCAACAATCCTCAGCCTCGACCCCATTCACCTCCCCAGTGGAAACAAAATAAATATTATTGTGACCATCAAAGAGGGCAGAAGTCAACAGATTTTGGCGCTTTGGACAGCTCTACACAGGTATTCCATTTTGATGTTTTAAAAAGGGGGGAGCATTCATTTCATCATTTTCAGTGTGTAACAGGTTTTAAAAAATATTTATATACCTAAATATTATATATTGTGGAAACGACTAAGAAAGTTGTACAGATCGCCAGTATAAAATTGCCCCTTTTTTGGTATAATCAGTGGTTCCTGTGTCTTCGCCCACACACACCACAATATTGGATGGCCTAGTGCTGCAGCAAAAGGAACAGCACACTAGTATGGGGCACAGTCTGTCCTTCAAATGGTATCCCCAAAAGGTTTCCTGTCTTACATGTCTAGGAAGAGGGGCAGAGTATTGTTTCTTGCGTTTAAGCATCTTGCCAGTCACAGAAGTAGTAACTTTGTAATGGGCTTGTGATTTTATGCATCATAGCTGCATAACAGGGAATCATCTCTTTATATGAAATGGAAAATGAGAAGATTTCAAAATGCACAAATTCACAGTTCACTTGCAGTCTATGAAACTGATATTCACAAGGGCCACCGCCCCCCACCAAACAAACTTGAAAGGGTTGCTTTCATCTATTCTCATAAACTCAGGCATAATGTTCTCTTTCCTTTTTTGTTTTCTTTTAAAGTTGCAGCATAGTCCACAAATAGGTAGTCCTGTCACCTCTCCAGCCCAGTCGCCAGCGCCAAGTCAGCTGTCAAACATAAAGAACATCCGTCCCACGTTAACACCTCTTCCTCTTGTACCCCCATTCTCTAGACCCTTTGTTCCTGGACAAGGTAAGAACTTGATTACATTTTTTACTTTTTTTAATTCACTTGGAGAGTCGAATTTTAATGTTTCTCCTAAGGCATGTTGACTTCCCATGAATTTGGAATTGACTCCATCCTAATTAACTGCTGTCAGTGCAGCTTCATTGACTTGGAATATCGATACCATTGCACAGAAACAGTTAATTGCATTTGTTTAGAATTATTTAGAATTGATTGAGCAATCTGAAACCTAAGTTTATTTCTATGTCTTCTTCAGGAGATGCCAGATATCCCTTACTTGGTCAGCCGTTGCAGTACAATCCTCCAGCTCTGCTACATGGGCATGTAGCAGGTCCACAGGTAGGGAACAGTAGGAAACAGCCCAATAATTTGGATGTCACTTGTTTGTAAGTCAGGTTCATTTTATAAATGGGAAAGAGAGATTACCCGCTTTCCTAAAAAAAAGGAATTGTTGACGTTAGTAAAAAGTAGGAGCAGCTATTTTGAAATAAAAAACATGCATAAGTGATGCTCCAGTTTGGGGTGGGGAGAACCAAGATAATTCCATTACAAATTAGGCTAGACAAAAATGTCCGTTGTCAAAATGAAACTGCATACTGTTACAGATTTCTGTATATGTTTGCCCTCTGTGTCTTAAGTTGAAATCCAGGTTAAAGACAGGTTTGGGGGTAGTAAGAATCTAGGCTTCACCTAGAACTACTGCCATCTTGCAAAGTGTAGAGGTGCACTGTGCTGTTTGGATCTCAGAGAGGGTTCATTGACCAATTGCTCCAATGCAATTATTCGAGTTCTTCTGGAGTGCAAGTAATTTTTGTCAATGTGAGAGATGTGTCACTTCATGGGTTCAAATGGCACAGCACTGCACCTATTGCCAAGTAAAACATTTTCAAGAAAAGGAAGCAGTTGTTTATCATTTGCTCCACTTAGATGATCATTCTTTGTGTATGTCTGACCCCTCTCCCTGGTAGTGTCAGCCTGGAAGCAGACATGGGAACCGAGGAAGAAAGCCAGCCAAAAAGGCTGCTTCAACAGAATTTGGTGCAGGAGAACCAGGTATGTGACGTATTGTAACTTTGATGCAGCTGAACTACTAGGAAGGTATATTATGCCTGTTACCATTCTATCACAGCACAGAGGTGACAGGACTAAATGTCGTCTGGAGATGGATTCAGAATATGCCACAGCAATAAGAGGTGTGATAGGTTACCTGTCCAAAGTACTTTGCATCTGTGCTCAGATTGTGCGAGCTACTGCTATTTCCCTATCACCATGATCACATTCATGATCTTAAGCTGTTATTGCATAGTATGCTTTGTACATATTACATAGTATGCTTTGTACACGTGCCCCTCTCTGTGATGAAGAGCCAGAGTACGTTTTTAGTTTTGAAACTGCTGCCGTATCTGGAATGTGTATAAATCTCATTGGAGAGCTTTTTTTTTTAACGTACCTGTAACGGAGACAGAGTTTGTGAAAGACTCTTGCAAGAATCACAAAGTGACATTTCTGTTCCAGCAGATTGAGGGGGGGGGTGTTTGAATTTGTAGGGTTCCTGCCATGAGAGGGGAAAGCCAAATATTATAATTTGGGTTCCTGCTGGAAATGCTGGTTCTCACATTCAATTTGTTGCAAAATAGCAGATTTAGAAGCATCAGTATTTTTGAAGTTGGTGACTATTGCTACTACTTACTGAAGCCCAAAGCCACTTAAAATTTACTGGGTAATCTCTAATTATGGCATTGGGTTGTCAGAAGGGAATCTGTCAGTAGAAAAGGGAAGGAGACATTTCAGTGATCCTCCCAGCACCCCTCCTAAATCTGCTTCAGAGAGTCCCACTAATCAATTCCCTCCTGCCTAAGGACAATCACCACTGGATACACTGATCCTGACATTAGTAGCCTCAGGCCATGTAGAAAACTTGGCAGTTAATAGATTACCTTTTCTCTAGGTATTGAGAGGGTGTGGTGGCCCTTGTCATTTCATGTCCATATGCTGCACCTTTCCATTCAGTAAGTTTTTAAAATAGCTGCTGCACAGCTATCGATGTCTCATTTGTCTCTTCTTGATAACAATGGGCATTATTGAATTGTTAGTTCAAGGAACTGGGTTGATTGCCAGCCAAGCACAAAAACGTTTTGGTGGGTCTGGATCTGGATACCATAGGCATTACAAAGCAAGCCATTTTTAATCCTGCGTGTCTTTTTCCACCCCTCAGTTGTAGGAAAAGTCTTAGAAATTACTGAACTGCCAGAAGGAATAACTCGTGCAGAAGCTGAAAAATTATTTGTGGAACTTCTTAAAGTTGGTGCCAAGATTCGGTGGCTACGGGATCCCCAGTTCCTACAGGTGCAACAGCAGCAACACCATCACTACTGTGGTAGTGGAGATAGTAATGTGAACGCTGAACCTTCCAAACTTAGTGACTTGGCATCTACGTACACGGTTCTAGCAACGTTTCCAACCATGTCTGCAGCCCAAAATGCATTGAAGAAACAAAGTAATTCACTGAACAAGTTTAGGCTGAGAACAAGCAAGAAGCACTACGACTTTCACATTCTGGAAAGGGCTAGTTCTCAGTAACAGCTACGTCATTGAACATTCAGCCTTTATCACTTCCATGTCCTTATCTCCTCTACTTGATTGGCTTGATGTTTATGGGTTTTTGTTGTCTTCATAAAAGACTCCTTGGATGTCATGTGACAGTAAAGCCTTTGAAGAAAATAAGCCCAGTGATCCAGGAGAAGATGCAGAAATAAACACGCAATTTAAATCATCAACAACAAAGTAAAATACTGCTGTGATGTGAAACGGACAGGCAGCCTTCTCTGAAGAATGCTGTTGAAAACACCCCTTTTGTAGTAGTTTCGTTTTATATTTCTGAATTCTTGTATCAGATCCAAAGCTCTGTTGTACAGCGAACTTTTGTTCATAAGGAAAAACCATATTCTTACGTGTATTTTGTAATCCCTTTGCACACAGCCAGCACACTTCTGTCAGTTTAAGGGCAGTGATCTGGGGGAGGGAGGGAAAGAGAAGCGCTCCTAAGGAATTTCACTGTGTTTCTAGCCCAGTATGCCAAAGGGCAAGGAAGGTAGCATATTTCTCTTCCCCTCTGTTCCTCTTCCAAGGGTAATGGAATCCAACAATAACTACTGAAGACCTTCTCCAGTCCTGCCGTTTCAAGATTTACTTTAGAGATGTGAACCTTTAACTGCCAATAAATGATATTCCTGAGCAGCTTGCTTCTGTTCCATCAGGATAAGTATTAAAAGGGGGGAAATGAGCACTGCAGAAAATTTTTAACTGGAGCCCATTAGTTTTTAATACACAGTGAGGAAATTAAATGTGACTCCCCCAAATGGCAAAAAAGTAAAAAAAAAAAAAAGTTTGCACTTTAATTGTGTTCCCATTGATATAGTTTTCTTTTCTTTTTCTTTTTTTTACTGTAAGAGTAATCGCATTTGATAAGTGCTGGAAACTTCTTAAGTGGTTTAAATATGTTTTTTCATCATTTGTAGAGGATCACTGGACATCAAATGATTCATTGCACATATAAAGGAGACACCTTTTCAATTTCTGTATAATTTGCAAGGCTGTACAATGTGTGCTGATGCAAGCCTTTCTTCAGTTTGGAAAAAAAATAAATGTTTACAAGTACAAGTTTTCTGGTGTACTTTTTTTTGTGAGCTTGAAAGAAATGAACATATTTCATAATGCTGTTGAATATAGTCATAGCAGGCATCCTTAAGCATTGGAGGGTACCGGATTGGACTTCTGCATGAGGTAAGACTTCAATTAAATTGAATTAGTTCTGGCCGTAAATAGAGAAAGTAAGATCTTAGTAGTAAAGTCATACAATGCCCATTCTGTGCACAATTAAAGGTAAAGGTACCCCTGCCCGTACGGGCCAGTCTTGACAGACTCTGGGGTTGTGCGCCCATCTCACTTAAGAGGCCAGGGGCCAGCGCTGTCCGGAGACACTTCCGGGTCACGTGGCCAGCGTGACATCGCTGCTCTGGCCAGAGCCAGAGCCGCACACGGAAACGCCGTTTACCTTCCCGCTGGTAAGCGGTCCCTATTTATCTACTTGCACCCGGAGGTGCTTTCGAACTGCTAGGTTGGCAGGCGCTGGGACCGAGCAGCGGGAGCGCACCCCGCCGCAGGGATTCGAACCGCCGACCTTTCGATCGGCAAGTCCTAGGCGCTGAGGCTTTAACCCACAGCGCCACCTGCGTCCCTCTGTGCACAATTACTTGGAACTAAATTACAGTGGTACCTCTGGTTGTGAACGGCATCTGTTCCGGAGGCCTGTTTGCAACATGAAAAGAGTGCAACCTGAAGTGCCGTGTCTGCGCAGGTGCGCAGCACGATTTGGTGTTTTATGTGCGAAGCGTGATTTAGCCCTTCTGCGCATGCGCGAGTGACGAAACCCGGAAGTAACCCTTTCCGGTACATCCGGGTCACCGCGGGACATAACCTGAAAGAACGTAACATGAAGCAAAAGTAACATGAGGTATGACTGTACATTAAGTTTAGTGGAATAATCTATGGTGAGTTTATAGCTTTAATGTAAAAACCTTTGTTGTAATCAGCATCTCTTCGACTAATTCCACTTTCTGATAGTTTCTCTGTTCCACACTACTCTTCCTCCTCCTGAAATCACAGTGGCATTAAATGAATCGTGGAGATAAACTGGGTGGAATATGTTGCTGAACAAAAAAAGTTGTCAAATCCACTTTTATGGCATACAAAATGGTAGTACAACCTTGGCTACAGTCGATTTGGTCCGGGAAACTGCCTGGATGGAAGACTGATTAGGAACGAGTTACAAGCTGCTAAATAGAAAGTAGGATTTAATTGTTAGCAGTAAAATGATAAGATGCCAGCCAAATGCAACCACAGTGCATCAGTTAGCCATTTTATTCTGTACGATGGGTGGTGAAATTAGTGCCTTCCAGATGTATTTAGAACTCCTATTAGCTGCAGCCAGCATGACCAATCAGGGAGCTGTAGTCCAGCGGCCATTGCTGCTACACAAGATTAGCCCATACAAGTGGAGTTATGAGGAGGAAATTGTTCAGATCGTCAATTCAGATAATAGATTGACAGAAATTTATATTAGGTGGCTAAGTACTGAGAAAATATCATATTCAGGAGATATTGTTGTCCTTAAACTCATATTAAGGACTTAATTTGTTGAGGCAGGTTCTTAGTGCATACTGCCTGTTAATGCCATTTCCTCAAAGTATAACAAAGCATTTTAATACAGAGTTAGCACGCTATACTTTTTAGATTGGCAGCCAGAATTTTTAGCCTACTTAAAAGGGCAGGTGTTGCATTGTGGGTTGTATCTTCCAGACAGCTGGTCTGCCAATAGCATGTTTTTGTTTGAGTTGTCACTCGCAAATACAGTGGCAAACTCATTTATTAGAGCCAAGATTGGTCTTGTGCCTGGTTTTCACTATTAGTATAACTACTAAAATGCCTCAAGGACACAAGAAGCCACTCTACCTATCTCATTAGACTGCCATCTGCATTTACTTGAGTTTTTAGTGTCTGGAAAAAACAGCTACATAAAAAGCAATGAGTGCAGCTCAATCTTTATACATGTTTACTCAAAAGCAAATACTCTTAAGCTCCGTAAGGCCTAATTTCCTCTCACACCCCAAAAACAAGAGTGTTGCAGCCTTTGATATTAGGAAGCTAATAGGTTTGTTGGTGAGATGAGTACTTAATTGTTTAGAAGTTTTATCCTACCTGTCCAGATACATTTACAATTTCAATAAAAAGGCAGCTGTAATCATAAAAAGCAGCTAAATTCTAGATACCAAAAGGCCTTTGTAGAAACATTTTTCGCTAGCACACTTGCATGAAAATCAGTGGAATGTTTATAGGCTTTGTTTCCCACAATATAAAATTACTTAAAGTCTGCTTTGTTTTAAACGTTTGTAACTTTCCAGATCTTAGTTCTATTTTTTAAATAGATATACTGTATAAACAAACCCTACATCTTGCAACAGATGGGCTTGGAGATGAGCCTTTCCCCCGTAGGACTTAGGAGTAGGTTTAAATAGCTGCCACTTGATTTGTGCTTGGTTCGCATTAGCAAATAAAATCATTCAGTGTTGCATAAAAATCAAGTGGTTTTTATTTGACACGTTCACTTTTCAGCCAATACTACGGTGCAGTTTTGAGTACCTCGCCTACAAAATAAAGATTTTTGGCAGTTTTCCAGTTCATGCCCTCATTTTTGCTGCTGTCCCCACCCGAAAGCGCCGCTCCCCTTGTCACTCCCTCGCGAATCGGCTGCTGCTGAGCCGCAGGCTAAAAAAAACAAAACGAAAAAAACCCGCCGCGGAATCTACAGGCGCGAATCGCAGTCCAGTTTACCTCCCGAATCTAAGCGTGCCCTACTGCCACAAACGCTTCCTCTTTGGTGTTGTGAGGGTGATGATTGGTGGTGGGTGGGATTTTTTTTTATTAAGGCGCATGCGCCCTTCAATGTTTTCCCCCTACCTTGGGCGGAGGAATCCAGGAAGCGGATCTGAGTGGGCGGAGAGAGAGAGAGAGACGTCGTAGTAGGCGCAGCGAAGCGCGACGCAATCGCGTCCGAAGCGAGGCTGACGTTTGTGACGCGCATGCGCGCTCCGCGTCGAGGCAAACGGACCGCTGGGGAGGCCGCGGAGGGGCAGGCAGCGGGGCCGAGCGCTTGTGCATAATAAGCCCAGGCCCGACGGTCCGCCGCCGCCGCCGCCATTATGCTGTGGTTCCCTGGCACCATCCCGGCCGCCATTGCCGCCGCCAAACAGCGCAGCGCCGTCTTCGTGGTGTTTGTGAGAGGTACGGGCCCACCCCCGTGTTTCCGTAACGTGAGGATGGGCGGGGGAGGTTTCGGCTGCCTCCGTGCCTCTCTTCTCAGGCTTCTTTCTCTCCCCGCCCAGCCTCAGGCGAGCTCCCTCCTCCTATGAAAAGGCCTCTTGAACGTACGGAGGGGCTTCATCCCACCCTCCGCGGGGCCTTTGGGTCCAAGGCCTCGCCCTCGCGACTGCCCAGCAAATTTGAGAAGAGGAGAGGGGCTTTTGCTTAGAAGCTCGCCCGTTCAGCCGGTTTTCCCCTTTAACGAAATAAAGGGGGGGAGGGGGTGTCTTCTTTAAGGATTGGGGGTAGCGGAGAAGAGGGGAAACCCAGCCAGATGGGCAGGGTATAAATAATAAATTGTTGTTGTTGTTACGAGGAGCGCCCGCGTTTCTCTGGAAATACCTAAAGGTAGCACACCTGCGTGAGCGCACTCGTGTGCAAATAACTCAGTCGACAGAGCGTGGAGACTCATAATCCCAGGATTTATGATTTGAGCCCCACGTTGGGCCAAAAGATTCCTGCATTGCGGGGGGTTGGACAGGATGACCCCGTGACCTCTTCTGACCTTACAAATTCTCTGTTACGGGTGTCCTGGTGCGTGGAAGGGGACTGGCGATTTAGTGGAAACATCCCCGTGTCCTGTAATCACAGTTGGCTCCCTTCCTTCCAGTTCTTGTTACAGAACAGGCCTCCCTAGCTCGGTGCTTGTAAAAAAAGCCATGGTTATATGCTTTCTTCAGTAAGGTCTTGTTTTTCCTTCTCTCTCTCTCTCCCCCCCCCACTTTATTTCTTGTACGCCCAGCCTAATGCTTCTTGCTTGTTCTTATTCCAGTGTATCCATAGCAGCCATATGTGTGCCCTGGAGCTTGGTACTGATTTGGTGCTCTCTCCTGTCTTGTGACCTATATGGGGGCAGTGCTTGCTGTGTCATGCTGAGCAGGAAATAAAATGCCTTCATTGCGTAGGATAAGAAGGAATTTTTAATGTGCATTCCTTCATGGAACTCAAGGCAGCCTATATGTATGAATGGACTGATCGAATCGAAACATGGTTAGCTTCAGCAAGCTGGCTGCATCATGTGTTTTTACACCCTGGAAGGGGTATCTGTAGCACTTCCTATGTTGTTGGAAGTTGGTTTGATGGGAGTTGTAGCCTGACAGCATCTGAAGGGCCACAGTTTCACCATTTGTGCTTTACGACTTACGCTAGTGCCATGTATCCTGCATATAGTTCCTGGAAGGACTTGTTGGTTTAAAGTTTATCCATGTTTGAATATGTTGGGTTCAGGTCATCACATTTTGGTTTGGTGCTGTAGCACACAACTAGAAGTTCCTGTGGGAAACTTCTTCAAGGACACCACCTTTAAAAGCCCTGTCTCCAGTGCATGTAGGCTATGGGAATTAGAAGTGCTGCACCAGTGCATCAAATGCTAGAGATTATTGTCACAATATACTTTTCATTAAACTGGTTTTCTGTGGATTCTGGTATGACTTCTTCCCCACAATGTAAATAGTTGTCATGATTCTTCAACTGGAGACCTGTCTTCAGGAAGATAGTAAAGGACAATAATGGGCTGTCATTCCCACAATTACCTCACATTTTCTCAAAAATTACCCGTAATACCTTTGATACTGTCATTGCCATGTCCGTATTGCCACTTTTTCTTAAGACTCAGAGCAAATTATAAAGGGTAATTTTTTGCCTGTGCCATGCAAACTTACACTTACGTTCCTGCTGTCACCTTTTTTGGAATTGCCACAAATACATTTATGTATCTAATTTCTCTTGTTACCTCTCTTTCCTCCCATCCTTCCTAAATATATGTGTAGTCATAAGTTCTGAAAGTACCGTACTTTTACCATAACTGGAAAAATCTGGCATCTGATCATGTAAATGCATCAGAATGTGCCTAATTTGTTCTGCCTTTCAGCTGTATGCTATGAATTCTGGATGCAGTTCTGTTTTCTTAATATTCCCACATGAATAGTAATAATATTTAAAATACATATGCTTACAGTAACTAGACTACAGATAACTATTAAGGCCTTGCAGTTTTATTGCCAGAGTGCATGAACTTTTAGATTTCCCACTGAAATAGAAGGGACAAGGAAATGCTTCAATTTAGAATATCCTGTCCAGTGTGTCAATCATCTGGGAGAATTCTGCTAGTTAAGTAACACTAGAGAGCTTATTGGTAGTTTACAGAGTAGCCTCAGATCTACTAACAAGCATACAGGAAGCTAAGTTAGCTAAGATAGGATGTTAGGTGTTCACTTGTTACATTTGTCCATGCCAGGATTTTTTCCCTCCAGTATATTTGACACTTCTGATAAAAAATTAATTTTCTTCTATTATAGTGTGCAAAATATCTGCCTGTACATGCCATTGTTATTCTAGAATCCAAAATAATTGATTGTTAAACTGTTTAGTGTACCATATACAGATGTTAAAATAGAATGCACTAGAATCTGCAGTCTGCGTTAATTTTATTTATTGTAAGAGCACTAAGAGTTTTATCCAACTAAATTACTGGATGCACAGAATGATTTCCACACCCTTCATATCATCTCAAAATCTGATCTAGAGGATTGGAGAAACCCTAGGGCAGAAAAGGGAGGCAGAGTTCCATTGTGCTTGCGAAAGTTGTTCCATGCTTACAGCTACATAGTTGGATGCAACCCTATATCCTTTCCTCATTTGCACTATAGTATGCAATCATTCCACTTGTGGCACAGGATTAGAAAGTATTCTGGGTGCACCCTTTGAGATAGTTGGTGGAAGTCATGTTGTTCATGTTGCACTAAAAATTGATACAGAGATGGCCTGCATTTCATAGAATGGTGGAGCTTCAGGATATGCACACATATTTTGAAATCTCACTGTTTTAGTGTATTTTATGTATCTTAATTGACAAGGCAACAGGAGAGAATGAAATATTTTTCTGCATCTGTGAAACAATTGTTGACAGCTCCTGGACATTATGCAGCAAAATTATTACCAATACATTACTAGTAAATGGGTTTTCAGGAATGTGGAAATGTGTGACATCCAGTTTTGTTCTGAATAGTGATAGTAATGGTATGTATATTGTGGTTGGTAGACTGATAAAAGTTGCTCTACAGCTCTGGAAAATTGTCCATAACTGGAAATGGTGACTGTTTGACTTACTGCCTAAAGTTGGCTTTTTTGGATACACCAAAAAGCTGCTTAGAGAGAGGGTAGGTTATAAATATAGTAAACAATTCAAAAGAATTGAAGTCATCCGTGTCAATTTAATGATCTGAAGTATTTCCAAATTTTAATACAACACTGGATAGGCTGAAACAGGCATGTCCAACAAGAGACTGTGAACTACTCCCAGTATAAAAAAACTTGCAGTGATTGTCATTGGAGGAGGAGCGTGCATGGGGTGGGTGGGTTGCCCAGAGTTGTTAAGCTTTCTTTAGGAGGGAAGTGCCCAGAGTTGTTGAGCTTTTTGTGGGAGGATTACACAGAGGTTGTTTTTTTTTTTTTTGGGCCCCCCCCCCATAAATTTTTGTACACGATAAGGATCCTGTGATCTACCAGGATTAGTCAGGGATCTACCGGTAGGTCGCAATCTACTGGTTGGACATCCCTGGGCTAAAACAATCAGCCCACCCAGCATAGCCAGTGGTCAGGGATGCTGTAGTCCAGCAATATTTTTGTGGCTGCAGTTTCCCTCATCCCTGGGCTAAAATACTGAAATTTTGCAGCCATCTTTGAAGTAAAAATTACTAGAATGGTCAGGCCCCGCAGTCTTAAGCAAAAACAGTATCATCAAACTGATGAAAACTCATTTACAGCTAGAAGAGTGCAGAACTGTTAGAACTGATCGTGGCACAATGGAATGATTGCTTAAAAGCATTGAAATTTTGCAAAGTCAGTTATATAGCATTTTGTAAATTAACAGTACTCAGCTTGTGCATGGTATGTTTCTTGCATGTCTGCTGCATTTTACATCGCATGATGAATATCCTTGTGGGAAATCAGCACACTTGAGCTCTTTATTTTTCTTTCCATGTTCTCTCTAGGGAAGTGATTCTGGAGTACACAGATTATAGCTGTGCTAGCAATTGGCTCAGCTCAGCTATTTTCTATGTGTGCCTGCCTCTGTCAATACTGCAGAGTTGTTCTTAAGCATAGTTTAATTATACAAGTTAACCTATTGACAAGATCATTTGAAAAAAATGTAACCTTCCCTTTCTCAGACTACTGTACTTTACTAAGTATCAGTATATGCACAGAAAAATGGTGGACTTTTCTGTTGTAAAGCCCTGTAGGTATTAAATAGTGATGAGATACAGTATGCTACTCAGAAGTCAAATGGAAAGCAAGTGGGTTAACAACAGTATTAAATCAGATCACATACCTATGATCATTTCCCTTCTGTTCTGTTCTATGTATTTGTATTCAGCTTTGCACTCTTTCCTGAAAACTCTGGTCCTTGAGTTTGGAGAGCATCTTGGGGAAACATAATGAGAAGTGTGTTCCTATCAAAAGTATGAATAAGGGATTCAGACACACTTTCTATCATAAGTTTTCAAAGTTTAAACCCTGCTTCTTCAACTACAGAAGTGAAAAGCAGCAGATACCACGGGAAGGGTCCACACTGCACCTATTCATCAGTCCTCCTGGAATCTGGGAAGCTTGGGCTCTTCCTGCATACCCCCCCCCCCCACTTCTCATGTATGCTAATGGCTAAACAGTGCAGGAAAGAACCCCCACCATGAAAATAAAGGAAGAAGGGCCCCAAAGTGAATAGAAGGTTTCCCTCAGAAATTATCATTTTTAAACTGATAGTATCTTAAGTTATAAATAGAAGGGGAGAGCAAGAGTTAAGTAATGTTTCACCCAGATGCAGGTGCTGCTTCAAACATTCACATTACTGTAAAGTTGTTGGCATCCCTCTGTCTCGGGAGACAATGGAGTGCGTCTCCAGGGGTAAAGTCAAACTGCTATGTTAGCAGCACCAAAGTGATCTCCCCGAGGCGCAAGCCTGGGAGTAAGTATGGGGGACCTGGGCTGCCCAGATGACAAGACTCCCCTCTTGGCCTTGCTGATGTGATCTAAAGGAAAGCAGAGCAATACGTTTGGCACCAGTTCAGCTGCAGGAGTTGCTGGAAGGAGGTGTACAAAATGCCATCCAACCGCCTTAGGGAATCCACTCCAGATTTGTGTAAAATATATAAAAACACAAATTCAGGGAATTCAAACAAACAAAAATAGGGTCTAATCTTATGGGCCAGGGAAAGCCCAGGCTGAAAGCTTTTATATATATAATATATACACGTGTGTGTGTGTGTGTGTGTGTGTGTGTATGTATCTGAAGTACAGGAGTAATCTCATGCATGGATCATACTGCTGGAAGTAGGAGGAACTGCTGTGTAGGATATAGTTTGGCTGATGCATTAGGATCTCAGAGAGAGAGAAACATTGCATCAGTAACAAATGGATTTAGATTTAAGATAGTGGGTGAATGAAGGTATAGAAGACTCTTCCAGACCACTTAACTTATATTTGATTACTTCACTTATGAAGAGCTGCTAATCGTTCCCTTGCTCCTTTAAACTGGCAATAATTATTCTCTTTCAAATTCTGCCCTCTTTCAGTTGCTGAAATTGTGAATTATCATAGAAGAAAATATAAATGAACACTTCATGCCTAATTTCATTGGGGGAAACATTGCAGATTGTCAGCAGGCTTTCTATATGGGTTGTTATAGCTCTGTTCTGTTAAAAATTGTTACTTTGCTTTTACAATAATTGCACATGAATATGTATGCTTTTATATTGCTATATGAATAAGTGTTTCAAAGGCAGAAATTATCCATTAAATTGCTTCTAAAATGTTACAATTTTGTAGCTGGTGCATTGTTTGGCCACTTCGTTTTCCTTTAAAAATCATGGGATTGACAGATTATAAAATAAATACAAGCTATTTGCCTTTTAGAGAGTGGTGAAAGATTTGTTTGCTGGAACATAATGAGTTTGTTGCAAACAGAATAGTTATAATTTTTTCATATGTAAATTAATAAAATAACAAATACAAGTTGATCTATTGCACATACTGATGTAATTATCAGTCATATTTCTAGCACAATCCCTTTGATCACATGATCTAAAAATGTTTTAAATGAACACCAAACTGTGAGAGACCCTTGTTTTGTGGAGCACTGCATGTTGATGTTGCACCCCCTTTACATAATTATATGTCACTTGTCTTTCTCGTTTGGGTCATCTGGAGCTGCTGGTTGTGCATATCTTGCACCTGCTGTCTGTTTGTGACACTTTTGGGTCTAGAGTCTTTTTTTAAAGCTGAGCCGTTGGCACCTGGTAAGTGGGTTGTACTATCTTTGGGTCTATCCCAACTCTGTAGTTGTGTGATCATCCTTGCCCTAAAGTTATAAACATTGCATTTCTAGTATGCTGTAATCTGTAATTAATCTATATTTGCATCTGTGAAGAAGACTTCTTCTTTTTCGCAGGGGATGATGAACAGTCCATAGAGATGGCTGCCAGCTGGGAGAATGAGAAAGTGACTGAGGCAGCAACAGATGGCTTTGTAGCTATTAAAATAGATACCCAAAGGTTTGGCAACTTCTTTTACTGTTGCTTTTGTTGTTAGTAGTAATTTACTTTTAAAGAGACCTCTGTATAATCAATATGTAGTTACCGTATTTTTCGCCCTATAAGACGCACTTTTCCCCCTCCAAAAATGAAGGGGAAATGTGTGTGCGTCTTATGGGGCGAATGCAGGCTCCTTGGCTTCAGCGATAGCAACGCGAAGCCTCCGAAGCCTGCGCTCCAGAGGCTTCGCGTTGCTTCTGCTGAAGCCAGGAGAGTCTGCTCTTTGAGGCTGGCGGTGGGGAAAGCAGCGCTTCCCCCATCGCCAGCCCCAGAGGATGGGGGGCAGTGGGAAGGCGCGCGAAGCCTTCCTGCTACTCTCCAACCCGGCTTGGAGGCTGGCGGTGGGGGAAAGCAGCGCTTCTCCCATCGCCAGCCCCAGAGGATGGGGGGCAGTGGGAAGGCGCGCGAAGCCTTCCTGCTACTCTCCAACCTGGCTTGGAGGCTGGCGGTGGTAGAAAGCAGGCTTTTCCCCAAGGAGGGAGAAGGGACGGACTGGCGGAGTCTGTCCCTTCTCCCTCCTGTGGGCTTTTGCGGGAGATGGGGGAATTCCCCCACCCGCAAAAGCAGGCAAAAGCCGGGCGCTCTGTAAAGCGGCTGTGTAGCTTCTGTTGGCTTTTCTAGGAGGTGGGGGAATTCCCCCACCTCGTAGAAAAGCCCGTAGGAGCCACGCAGCCTTTAAAGAGTGTGCCGCTCTTGGGGGCTTTTCCCCAAGGAGGGAGAAGGGATGGACTGGCTGTTTCAGTCCCTTCTCCCTCCTGGTCGAAAAGCCCGCAGGAGTCGCGCGCCACCTCGCGCAAAAGCAGGAAGAAGGTCTTGGAGTAGCGCACAGGCTGCGTGCAGCCTGTCCGCTGCTCAGCTGCGGGGGGGAAATCATATTTTTTTCCTTGATTTCCCCCCCTGAAAACTAGGTGCGTCCTATGGGCCGGTGCGTCCTATAGGGTGAAAAATACGGTATTTTGGAAGGGAATTCAATTGGTATGTGTGTGGAATATTGTTATCCAACTACAAACTAAGTGTATATTTTACTGAATAGTTTACTTTATTCTCGTTATATTTGTGCTACTCCATTCTCCATTAAAATAAGATCCAACTGATACTTTTCAGCCATAATACTTTCAGACTTTAAAGTCTGGAGGAGACAAACCGTGAACCCATGTTCAGATGACACCTAAGCCAAACCATGGCTTAACTCAGGCATAAGCAAACTCGGCCCTCCAGATGTTTTGGGACTACAACTCCCATCATCCGTAGCTAACAGAACCAGTGGTCAGGGATGATGGGAATTGTAGTCTCAAAAACATCTGGAGAGCTGAGTTTGCCTATGCCTGGCTTAACTCACAGGACTGGAGAAGGAATAAAGCAGCCATGATCTCCTTTCCTGGAGCCCATAATTTGTGCTAAGCCATGGTTTAGCATAACATTACATATAATCTGTATACTGTTTTATGTAAGTTAATTTCAGTGTAGTGTTTTAGAGAAGTGTAACTGATTATTTTATGACATTTCATATTAGTGTGATTGTCTAAACTTGCTACTTTTTTTTACACAGTGAAGCCTGCCTGCAGTTCTCCCAAATCTGTATCCTTGAACAAAATATAATAAATTGAATCATTTCACACTCAGATGTTCATTTATGGGCTTCGTTATTGTATGGTGCAAACTACAGGATCTCCTCCCTCAGGAGATTCTGTCTGTTCTCCTTTACTGCTCCATATGCTTGGAACTTCCTTCAGGAATACCTGTGTGATGCCACCTTTCTTACTCCATCTAAATGCATCTTCAAACCCACCTTTTCCTGAAGCCTTTGGCAGAGTTTCCTGGTTACTGTACCTGGTTACTAAGCCTAAGTATGTGAAAGTGAAACACCCCTTGTATATCTCGCCTCCACTTCCTAATATTGTAAATAATAATAATAGGTAATAATTTAGTATTACTGTTCTCAACAGAGAGGCATCAAAAGCATAGTCATTTCTGGCTCTCCTCACTGGGGGTTTATCTCTGGTTTTTCATCCTGTGCTTTTCTTAATTGTTTATATAGTGATATAGTGTATACTGAAAAACTGGGACTTTGAGGGTGCTGTTCCATGAAGAAAACAGGTTGCATGAAACAGCACCATGATTGGGATGGTTGTTCTACTTGTAACCATCTTGGCTAAGGTTTATTGAATAACTATCTGGCATGAGACCATTTCAGAAAAACAGTGTGACCAAACTGAAGATAGTTCTTCAATTTTTAATTACAGCAAGTTGATTTGCAGTAAATTTAGGAGTACAGTGGTGCCCCGCAAGACGAACGCCTCGCAAGACGGAAAACCCGCTAGACGAAAGGGTTTTCCGTTTTGGAGGCACTTCGCAAAACGAATTTCCCTATGGGCTTGCTTCGCAAGACGAAAATGTCTTGCGAGTTCCTGTGGGTTTTTTTTTCCTTTCCCCCCCCTTTTCCTAAGCCGCTAAGCCGCTTATCAGCTGATCCACTGATAAGCCGCTTAACAGCTGATCGCTAAAAGCCATTAAACCGCTAATAGCGCTAATCCACTAAGCTGTCAATGGGCTTGCTTCACAAGACGAAGAAACCGCTATACGAAGAGCCTCACGGAACGGATTAATTTCGTCTTGCGAGGCACCACTGTAATGAAAAACAAATAAAAGCCCACCATGCTATTGACTTTTGAGCTTCACTACCAAAACATGTGTGTGTGGAATGTTAGTTGATGCCAAAACGATTAGACTTAAGACATGTAGAATAGCATCTACTACAACCTTGGTGTACAGAGGCAATTTACTTTTGAGTACCAATGACAGTGCGGGTGGCACTGTGGGTTAAACCACAGAGCCTAGGACTTGCCGATCAGCAGGTTGGCGGTTTGAATCCCCGTGATGGGGTGAGCTCCCGTTGCTCGGTCCCTGCTCCTGCCAACCTAGCAGTTTGAAAGCACGTCAAGTGCAAGCAGATAAATAGGTACTGCTCTGGCGGGAAGGTAAACGGCGTTTCCCTGTGCTGCTCTGGTTTGCCAGAAGCGGCTTAGTCATCCTGGCCATATGACCCGAAAGCTGTACGCCGGCTCCCTCGGCCAATAAAGCGAGATGAGCGCTGCAACCCCAGAGTCGGTCACAACTGGACCTAATGGTCAGGGGTTACCGATGACAGAGACAAATCACAGGAAAAGCTGTTTTCTTCATGGTCCTGTTTATGAGTGTGCCAGAGGGATTTGACTGGCTGCTGTTAGGAAAACTAAACTGGGCTGAACAAATCTTTGCTGATCCATCAGGGTAGGACCAAAGCAATATTTGACCATGAACTACTGCCCATGTGATTTAATTGAATCTCAAGATGTGACTCACAGAGGATGCCACTTAAAAACAAAAGAGGTGTATGTTTTGAGGTTAAGTGATCCTTCTAATTTGTGTTGTTTTCATTCAAAAGTTTTTTGTGCAAACTGTCTCCATGATAATCTGACACATTTCTTTAGAGCTGGGAGAAGAGGGGCGAGGCAGCAGAAAAGTAATGGGCTTGGTATCACTTAAATTTTCCATGGGGAATTCAGATATTTCTGTACTGGTAGCATCAGTTTGCTATAGGTGGCATCCAGTTGGTGTCCCATCACTGATAAAAGGTGCTGTTGGCAGATCAGGAAGGCAGGCTCTTTTGAGCTACTCCTCTTACTCCTCTAGCCCTACACACCCCTAATTAGCTTTAGAAGGCCCCTATATTTGGAAAGAACAGGAAACTGTCAAAAATTGTCTCCCCAATTTCACTGAGGGGCACTAGTTCAGTATATGCTTTGCTCAGCTGTTTGCAATAATTTATAATCATTTGCATTTATGTTTCTTTTCCAATTTACTTTTGCCTTCCTTACAATTGAGATGTTGTCCTTTACTATTGCTGCATAGATCCTGTAGTGTGTGTTCCATCCAGTTTCTTTATAGGAGATAATGGAGTCCCGTTGGAAGTGATTGCTGGCAGCGTTTCTGCAGAGGAACTTGTTACAAGAATTCATAAAGTCAAGCAGGTAAGAAATAGTGATCGACCTGGTTTTTCAGCATAGTGAATTAAATGTTTAAAAGCTCGTTCCTGTTGAATGGATTACAGGCAGAAAAGGTCACTGTGTCAGTGTCAGTATGCCTATCGAATTGTGAATTCTATATGTTCTTGCTTGATGAAAGAATATTTAATCATACTATAGTTATGCTAAATTAAGCCAGTTTTATGTACCAAGTTGGAAATGTACTAATAGAGCAATAATGACTTTTTCTAGAAGACATTTTTCTTGATGGGCTTGATCATTGGGGGGGAGGGAATCACTCCTGAAATGTACTTGTTTCTTACCCTTTTTTTTAATGCAGCAAGAAAGGTCAGGTCACATGTGTTTCCCCTCATTTGCCCCTTTAAGATCAGGCTATACAGTGGTACCTTCGGTTGTGGGTGGGATCCATTCCGGAGCTCTGGTTTCCGCAACCGGAGGCACCGCTTCTGTGCATTTACATAGTGTGGTAGAGCGCATCTGCGCATATGCGCGCGGTGAAACACAGGTTTGCCGCTTTTGCAGCCCAAAGTTTACGTTACCCGAGGGTAATGTAAGCTGAGGTACTACTGTAATTAGTCTTGAGACATGGCATAGAACTATTGTCCCCTTCACACCTCCTACTGGCACTTTTATGATGATTATTTTACTGCAAACTGACAAACTGGTAATCTGGATTAAGTTTTCCATAAGATTAGGCCAGGTGGCGACCCAAGCTTTTTATTTAATCCTAGCTGCCTCTTAAGTGTGTACCAGGACGTGTGCTATTCAAGCATCTTTTTCTAAATGTTGTATCTTTCCTTATCAACCCCTGTGATATTAGTTTGCCTTCAGCCCCTGCTTGTGGGATAATATTAAATACTAATTTGATTGTTATATTCAAGGCTCCTTGACTTGGTGACCTATAGTTAAGTGGTCTGGAATTTTGTTATAGAACTCTCTTCTCATTCTACAACTGCTAAAAGAGGGGACAGAGCTGTGCTACACACCAATTTTCAGGAGATATAAAACAATATCAGAGAAAAACAGTGCAAACAAAACAACTTGTTCTCACATTAAGAAATAGTAATATATGACATATTTTGCTTCCTTGTCCCTCTGCCATATGGGGTTATTGTACTCATTTCAGGAGATCTTTAGCTACACACTACTCTTGAAAGTGAAGTCATCCATAAAATAATAGTTGCTTTTTCTTCCTGCAGTCAAACAGGGCCTTTGACAGCCATGCAGCCATGGTTCTGCTCTTTTCACCATGTATTAGTATCATACAAAGTGCACTCTTAAGCTTACTATTTGTAGATTAGGCTACATGAGCATCAGTTTTGTACTTTGAAGCCTAGCACTTGTTTTCACTTTGATTTAGAAAATGGCTTAAAAATCAAATGTTCTGGAATTACAGCCATTTACTGATATCTACGCTTCTTTCTTCCTTAGATGCACACGTTAAAAAATGAAGCAATGGAAAGTTCTGCGCCGTGTTCCTCATCTTTAAATGGCATCACAGAGGACTCTCAGTCCCAAACAGCTGAGCTTGCTGAAGCACAGCCTGAAAGGCTAAGTGCATCCTCAGCTGGTGAGTATGTGCAGCTGCCTACATTCAAGATTAGTATTTACATATGGAGTTAAAATGGTAATCTTTAAAAAGTAAAGGATGGGAAAGACCTCCTTTAAGTGATTACCATTTTTGTGTGTGCCTCATTATGCTACTACCTTTTAAGTATTTTTTCATTCCCCTCCATAACTGCTGCTCGTCCCTGCCACACTCTTTCTCATCTGCAGTTGTTTCTTCAGGGCTGCATCAAGAACAGGACAGGGCCAGCCATGCCTTGCTCATTCTGACACAAGGAAAGAGTGGTACAGAGACAGGTGAAGTGGAGGTTGTAGTGCTGTCAGGTATGCTACTGGCCTTGCTGAGAATGAGCAATTCAGTGCATTAATTAGGCAAAGGATATCTGAAACTATGTTAATTGCTTAACTGTTGTGAAGAACCTAGTTCCAAAGTTGAAGTATTCAGAATATCAACTTTGTGCAGAAGCAGCTGAAGATGTTCTTGATTTTAAATAGTGAGCTAGTTTGGATCATTAATATTCATAGTGGCATGATAACAATATTTTGTAAGAGTTCATACAGCAATTGCTTATGATGGTAAAATGTTGATACTTTTCCCTTTCCCATCTCCTCCTTTTCACTTACCTGCTATTTCTAAACTACTGAAGGTGAAGTAAATTTGGACCAGACAAATGTGGAAAGTGACGGAAGGGGGGAATCGCAGACTACAGATGACCTTACAGCCAAAGTAGAAAGGTATGTTTTTTGCAGACTTTCTGGTTATTCTAGAAAGCAGGGCTAGGCAACCTTGAGCCCTGAGGGCTGCATGCAGCAGTGGGAAAGCAGTTGAGGATTGTCTGGCAGTTTTCATGGTCAGAGCCAGCCACACACATGCATGCACTCTCATTTGTTTTTCCAACATACAAACACACACAAAGAAAAGATGGGACTGTGTGGCAAGCACAAGACTGCCCTGTAATAACTGTGTCATCCATAGCTATCAGACTGCATCAGTTCAAGAGGAGATTGCCACCATTTATCATTACTTATTATTTCTAGAGTCTGATTTAAGGGCCAAGTCATCAAGCCAAGGCTTAAAAGGCAGATAGTGTGAGAAGAAGCCATTTCAAGAGAATGTGAAAAGCACAGGAGAGGGCAAAATTACACTGATCTGTCATCTGGATTGCACTTCTCAACTGTAGTGCAGAGCTACAATGCAGTTTAAATTGCCCATCGAAACAGTCCAGATCTTTTTAAGCGCCTTTTGAAACCTGTTCTTTGGCAGAATGTCTTCTGGGTCTATGACAGGCTCTCATGTTTTGTTATTTGCTGCCAGCCAACCCTTCTCCAGCTTTGCAAAAGCACAGAATGAAGGTGTTGTTTTTTACCCACAGTTTTCTAGTCTATGCATCTTCATGGCAAAGTTCTTACCCCTTTTCTGTCATACTAAAGTTAATTCGCCAGGCCTGTGTACTTGGCAGTGCAGGCAAGGAAGTGCAACCTAAAATTTAATAAAAGATAATACTGAGATATTGTTTTTGCTTGTTATTATGATACATATTTTTGTGTTTTTATATTGTAAACTGTCCTGTTGTTTTTGGATAAAGGGCAGTATAGAAATTTAATAAATATAAAATTAATAATGGTAATAGAACTGTTGGAAAGCAGAATTGCTGTATTATAATATACTGCCTTTCAGTTTTGGGTAGTTTTGTTTTTTGGCAGAGTCATGTATAGCACTTTGATGTGCACTTCCGCACACAGAAATAAGGTTTCACCTTGTGTTTGTATTCTTCTAACTTTAGAGTGACAAAAAAACTTGAAGAAAGAAGAGAAGAGAAAAAGAAAGAAGAAGAACAGGTAGAGTGTAACTGAATTTATAATGTTGCATTTTATTTTTATTTTGAAAAACGTATAAGCTGCTTAATAAAATACTGTACATAAAATAATATTGTCAGGGGCTCAGGAGCAGAAGCACAGGGAAGAGGGGAGATGGAGAGCGAAGGGGAAGAATCTGAGGGCAGCGTAGGGGAAGATGACAGTGGCCCGAGAGATTCCATGAGCCTCTCCAGCGAATCGGAAGATTCACAGAAGGGGGCTCCGATGGCCAGGGCAAGGGGGGTCCCGGGAGGGACGCACCAGAAGCTAGGGGCCAGCAGCGACTCCCAAAGCAGCAGCTGGAGATCGGGACCAGTTTCCCCACCAGAGCGTAGCGGGGGGGAAGAGTCCCATGAGTCAGGGCTGACCACGCCCCTATCGCTGAGTGAGGGAACGGAGGGGAAGTCAGATCCAGCTAGCCCCCCCGAAGGGGGAAGCAGTGACAGGAGCAGTGTAACGGTCAGGAGGAAGGTGGCCGGGTGGGCGCGCGCGCCAAGTTCAAATGTACAGGCGCGCGGGACAGCAGGGAGCTCGGATTGGGAGCCAGGTCCTAAAGCACGCCGGAGGCAGGGGGAAGAATCCGGGGACTCTTCAGCATCAGAAGAGTCCAGAAAGGGCAACACCCCGGCGGGCAGACGGACCCAGAGGAGGAAAGAACAACGGAAGAGGTGGAGTAAGGCTAGAGTCTTAAACTGGTGTCTAGGGGGAGGAGACTCAGACGGAACTTCGGCGGTCTAGGGTTTAAGACGTAGAGCTGCGCACTACAGCTTTGGAATGGAAACTGAACTTCAATAAATACTTTTGTATATAACCACGACCTGGCGTTGGTCCTCTGTGAGCTGGGACCTTGGGCAGCTCTGACAAATATGAATATCAATAATACATAATACCCCCCCCCCCCAAAAAAATAATAATATTTAATTAAATTATAGGGATAGGCTTGCTGGAATAACAATTATCAGGTGGCTAAAGCAGCAATTTCATTCTCTTTTGATGTCCGGGAATTTTCTATTAAACTAATTTTCAGGAAAAATTTAAATTAGTTTTGTATTATATGATAGGTAAAGGTAAAAGGACCCCTGACTATTAGGTCCAGTCGCGGACTCGGGTTGCGCGCTCATCTCGCTCTATGGCTGAGGGAGCTGGTGTTTGTCCGCAGACAGCTTCCAGGTCATGTGGCCAGCATGACTAAGCCACTTCTGGTGAGCTAGAGCAGCACACAGAAACACTGTTTACCTTCCCGCCGGAGCGGTACCTATTTATCTACTTGCACTTGACATGCTTTCAAACTGCAAGGTGGGCAGGAGCTGGGACTGAACAATGGGAGTTCACCCCGTTGCGGGAATTCGAACCGCCGACCTTCTGACCAGCAAGCCCTAGGCTCTGTGGTTTAGACTACAGCGCCACCCGCATCCCTTTAAAAGCTTAGGAAAGGTGTATTCTCTTTTCACTCAGAAGGAAATCAAGAAAGAAGTAGAAAGAAGAAAAAGTGGAAAAGATATGTTGGAGTACAAAAGGAAACAAGAAGAAGAACTTACAAAGCGAATACTGGAAGAAAGGAACAGGGAAAAGGCTGAAGACAGAGCTGCTAGGGAGCGCATCAGACAGCAGATTCAAATGGTAAGTCATCTGTTACAAGGGGGCCTTCAACAAAGTGTTGCGTAGTAGAGTGCTCTCTGTTCAGGATGTCAGTCTCTCAATTCCTGTTCACCATCTTCCCCTCTCTCCAGTTTCCTATCCCCACGCCACCCCCCGCTGGCCAGTCAGCATTTCACTCTCACTCATTTTTCTGATGCTCCTTTGTGTGTTGAATATGGAACATCACTCAAATAACTGAAATCTCTATTAGTACAATATATATGATTTATTAGGTGAGCTTCTTGGAAAAAAGTAAATTCTTAGCAAATTGACCTTCAATATACTGTATTTTCCCGTGTATAATGCTCCCATGTATAAGACGACCCCTATTCTTTGGGACTTCAAATTAAGGAAATGGGGAGATTGCTCAGAGTTGTTGAGCTTTTTGGGGGGGATTGCCGACAATCACTTATCTGCCTGGCCACTGCACGCCTCCTGCCAGTCGCACACCTCGCCAAACCCACCAATCGTTTGTCAGTTCAAACACAATGGATAAGCAAGGCTTCCAAACTCCTATTCCCAGTTGCACACAGGGAGGAGGGAGAGGACCTACCGTATTTTTCCCTCTATAACACACAGATTTTTTTCTCCTAAAAAGTAAGGGGAAATGTCTATGCGTGTTATTGAGCGAATGTGTGGTCCCTGGAGCCGACTGGCCGGAGTGCATCACACATTTTCTTCGAGGGTCGTCTTAGTTGCGGTCAGCAGAAGCCAGGGAAGTGCTTGCTAGGAGGTTTGGCCACTCTGCAGCCCGACTGTGTGTTTGCTAGTGTGTGTGCTTTGTGAGTGTGTGGTTGCCTGTGTGTTTGTTCGCTAGCGTGGGTGCTTGGAGGGAGTGAGAGAGTGACTGACTGCTGCATCTTCTCCTGCAATTTGCCTTTTTAAAATTGGAAGCAGTGGGGCAGTAAAAACCACCTCCGAAAGCCCCATTTTTCCCTTCTAAGGCTGCAGCTCGGCTTTGGGCGCCCTGAACCCCTGCCTAGTTCTTGAGGGATCTTTGAGGTTTTCCCTTTAGCTTTAACCCAGCTCCCTTATTTTACCAGTTTATCTTCATTCTCGGTGTGGTAAACTGATTGCAGGCAGCCACACGTGCGTTCGAGCCTCCCGAGAGAGAAAGCTGTTGCTTTCCTGCATTCTGCCTCAGGGTCTTACTGCCCACCCTCTTCTCTTTCGTTACTGTGTTTGCTCAAACGGAACAAAGAGCAGAGAAAACCCCTCCCCTCCAGGCAAGCAGAGGGGAAAGCAGAGCGTCCTTCCTTCAAACTCCTCTCCGTGCTCCTGTGCTGCTGCTGCGTCTAGAGACTCGCAGGCAACATGCAGATGGGGGGGGGGGGGGGGAGAGAGAGCGAGAGCGAGAGAGAGAGCGCTGGTTGGCTTGGGGAACTTTTGCCTTCCTTTAAACTGGTTGGCTTGGGGAACTTTTGCCTCCGGTAAAACCCCTCTCCTGCATTCTTAGCCAGCTGCTTCTCCGCACACCCCTCTCAGTGCTCCTTGTCCCTTCTATGTTTTTCCTTCCCTCCCCACTTAAAATGTGGTTACAAAGCACGGATCCACATGGATCCTCAGGATCTTTGCATTTGGTCACCCCAAAGTCACCATCAGATCACATAGCATGTCCATGGCTATAGCCTGCACCAAAAAAATCACGCACCCACTGTTGCCTGGGGCTGCAATGGTGCAAAAAAGTGGTTACAAAGCAGGGATCCACATGGATCCTCAGGATTTTTGCATTGGGCTACCCCAAACTCACCGTCGAATCACATGTCTGTGGCCACAGCATGAAGCACAAAAATGATACATCCACTGTTTCATTCAGAAATTTTTTTCTTGCTTTCCTCCTCTAAAAACTATGTGCGTGTTATGGTCAGGTGCGTGTTATCAAGCGAAAAATACGGTATCTAAGACTCACCTAGGCTCGTTCATGGCATGGTAAAGCATGAAGATGGCATGTAAATGTTAAGTGTTCATTGAATATAATAAATGAGAACAAATTATGTCCCTCACCACATACAAGTTGGTTGGTAGTAATTTCTTTTCATGAGACCGCACTGATTAAAATAGCCTTGACTGGGCCATGGTAACATGTAGTGAATGTCTTTGTCCTCTTATGAAGGATCGTGCTGAAAGAGCAGCTCGTTTTGCAAGGTCCAGGGAAGAAGCAGAAGCTGCAAAAGCTGCTGCTATCCAAGCTAAGCTGCTTGAAATGGGAGCCAGGAAGGAAGCATCACAGAGGGAAAGAAGGTGAATTCTTTTTCATGCCTTCATCCAACTCTTCCCATTCCCTTCACCTTGTACACACCAACTTCCTCCTTTATTGTAGCACCATGCATTTTTTGCTTTGTTGACTCACTCCTTTATCAGTCCATACAATCAACCTTCTTGCCCCTCTCTTTGTAAAACGATAAACCCTCAGCTGAGAACATGTTTCTTCTGTATTCTGTATATTCTCTTAGTGTGCTACTGCTGCTAAGGAGATGTCAAATAATAATTGATCCAACTTAAAAATAAAGGCAGTTGATGAACTCTTCCTCTCTAATATCTCCTGTTATATGAGTGAAGCATTTAAAGGAACTTAAGTGATGGAAGCTGTTCTTAAAATTCATTCTTAAACTGATATATTTTCCCTAGTGCTATAGCAAGAATTCAGTTTCGCCTTCCAGATGGATCCTCTTTTACCAATAGTTTCCCTTCGGATGCCCCGTTGGAAGAAGCCAGACAATTTGCTGCACAGGTAAATGAGGATTTGTTTTATTTTTAAGTTATAGAAGAGCATGTATGTATAGTTACCATAATCTCTTCAGGATTTTTGAGAGAAAGATGGAACGTTTTGAGGAAAAAACAGGTGGCAGCTTTGGCCCTTTGTCTCAATGCTTGGGAGGGTTTTAAAGATGCCAGTTATTGATCTTGTTAGTGCATAACATTGACCATAAATAATGTGGGTCAGTTGCATTAACACAACTACAAACCACAAGCAGCTAAGTGAGCTGGTCTTCAGTTTGTTTCCCACTGTGGTAAGGGCAGTTGAGAAATGGGGACTCTGTGTGCACCAATTTGAATCTTGTACACAAGCTAACTACCCTAATATCTGAACAATTGTAAACTGTTCTGAGAATATTTGTTAAACTAAATGAAAGTTTTACAACCTTATACATGTCACTACTCGTTTTGGTCTGGCCACAAAATAGGATGCTTCCAGGTGTCCTCAAACTGGCATACCTCTTGCATAATTTTTGGGTCCTGTGTCTTCAGAAGACAAAAATAGTAGATGTTGGGCACAGATACCATGTGTAAATTAAGAGTGTTGTTTTCCCCCTTTGAAATAACTTAGTTTGAGATGAAGCTCTGCATTTCATGGTTAAAGGTCCTTCCCATTTTTATTTCTAAATTTTAAGGGGAATGTAAAGTACTTACCTGATTTGTTCTACTACAGACAGTTGGCAACACATATGGCAATTTCTCATTGGCGACAATGTTCCCCAGGAGGGAATTTACCAAAGATGATTATGGGAAAAAATTAGTGGACCTGGAACTTGCCCCAAGTGCTTCCGTAGTATTGTTGCCGGTAAGTGTGCTTTATGGAAAAGATTATTCAAATTGTATCATGAACTGTTTTACAACCATTCAATATTACTTCTTGAAATAACCTCGTGTATTTATGGAGTTTCTTCTAGAGTCCAGTTTTCAGTCCTGTTTGTTTTGTATCTTCAAACAGGCTGGAAGGCCAGCAACAGCAGTTGTCCAGTCTTCAAGTGGAGATTTTTGGAGATTCCTGGGTACTATCCTTTATCCACTCATAGCTGTTTGGCGATTTATTAGCAACTTCCTGTTTACGAATCCTCCTCCTTCCCAGCCTACTGCAAGACCTCATCAGCAGGATCACTCAAACCCTTCAGCATCGAACACTGCAGAATCAAGCAGGTAGGACTGACAAGTGTTCTTAAATTATTGTTTTTCACTCCCTCTGGTAGATGCAAGGGCTTGGGAGAAAGACAGGGTTTCCCCTTGTTTAGGCTGGGATACAGAGAAACTCCACATGAATAACTAACATGTATGTCAGTGGCTCAAACTGGCTTCTATGGACAGGATACCATGTTGTAATCCAAATCTACTTTTTGATGGGCAATTAGCAGTGTAGGGGTAAGTAATAAGAATACACAGTGTGTTGCATGCTCCCTGGCCATCTTCGCTTGGTAAGGTTTCTTTCTGAAACAGCAGTTTGGATTTCCATGCCAGCTGCTGCCAGAAAGATAGCTTCTGAAATGCATCCAGGAGCATTTAAGATTACATTTTGTGAATGTGCCAAATTAATATCACCATGAGCGATGGGCTGGAACCGGCAGCAAACATGTCAGTGCACTATAGTCATTCATAGGTGACATTCCCTCTGTTCTTCAGCTGAATCCACTCTAGGGTGCATTTTGAAAGAAATAAAAACTACCTTTTGTACATTGAAAGGGGTATTAATGTGAACTGAATCAAATTCTCCAGTTACTTCTCCTGGGTGGAGGGGTGCTAGAATTGAATCAGGAGCTGAAATTGCCACTGTAAGGATTTAATCTCGAACTGCATTTCTTCTTTATTTAGACAAGCAGTCAGGAAACGAGTATTGGAAAAGCGGGGTGAAGAATTCAAAAAAGAAGGCAAAATCTATAGACTGAGAACTCAGGATGATGGAGAAGATGATAACAATACTTGGAATGGAAATTCAACCCAACAGATGTAGTTTTTATGAGTAAACTGTGCATAGTAATCACTGATTTTTCCCTTTGATTTAGTTTAATCCTTCTGCTGCACAGGTGGGCTTGTATGAGTATGCTGCCTGCATTATGCCATATTCCTGTCATAGCACATGGAATAAGGTGTTAATTGTGTAGCTGGATACTGCAACTGTAACTACTGCCAAAAGCTCAAAGAATGTAAAAAAATCCCCATCTTTCATCAGCTTTCAGAATTTCATACTAACTAGCCCTGTTGTCATCTGAAGGCACTTTTTAATCTATATAAATCTTGGAACAAATCGGAAGCCCAGATTAAAACAAGAGAGTCTGACTAGCAGAAGCGTAATACCTTGCAAATTGGATAACTTATTTTTCCCCCCTTTAGTGCTTCTGCAACTACAAGACTATATACTGGTAGTTTTTAATCTCAGAGCATTCAATAAAGGTTTTCAAAAAAAGAAGTCTGTATGTTCCTTAGTCAGAAGTTCTCTGATACCAACTTGACGCTTTTGCAATATGTTATCAACTTGTTCATTTATTTTAAAATTGTCCCCACCCCTTATTCCCAGGGTGAACTGCACATAACAATTCAAGCAATAAAAATATTAACGTCAACAATAGGTATTAAAATCAGTGCTTTTTTTCAGGGAGTATTCAAGGGTACGCAGTACCAGCACCTCTTCTTCTTGCTTGAAAAGTATAGCACTTACTGTAACAACTTCATGCTGAGTACTGGCACCTATTTTTTCTAGGAAAAAAGCACTGATTAAAATAATTGTGTGTCTGTTCTAAACATGGGCAGGAGAAAAAACTTGCATGATAAACTAATTAAATGCAAGCTGCAATATTTAAAAACTTTTTTGGCTGGCTTTTTTGGTCCTTTTTCTATATAGATATGAAAAAAGAGCAATGCCTAGCACAGACATTAAGAATAGGGAAAAGAGCACATAAAGGCCTACTTCTGCATTAGACAAAGTCAAGTCCAGTCCCAAAAACTGCACCTTCATGGCTGAATTGTCGATAGGCCGAGCAGTGCTGCTTGTTGGCGCCATAGTGGTACCTAGAAATGTAAGTGAAATTCACATGAATGACACTATGAGCAGGCCTTCTGATCACCCCTCATTTAAATCTTTTTTACTTGCTTCTCCAGCCTTCCAAAATACATCAGGCCATTCGGGCAACTTTTCTGTAAAAATCTAGACTAAATCATTTAAGGACATTACACCAAAGATTTTTTTTTTACACAGCCTACCTTTCGGTAACCACATACCAGCTTACTTTCCAGAATGTCATTAACACGATATGCAAGTTTTCTATAAAGCGAAGTTAAAAGTTTTAAACATTTAGGTTATTTTTACTGTACCACTTCATGGATTTTCCTAACTCCTCAATTAGTAATTTACTTACCTCCAGATTGTGACTTAAGGCACAAATGAGGCCCAGTGGCTGGATCTGGAAAGCCATTACACCGGATGATAGATGAATAATATTTTGAAGACTCCTTTGGAATTCTGGATAGATTTGGGTCTGTATAGTTGGTGTAATACAACCCAAATCTTTCAGCAAAGCCCACTGCCCATTCAAAATTATCCATCAGGCTCCATACAGTGTAGCCTCGCAGATCAACACCATCAAGTACAATTCCTGTTAAGGTGGTGGGGGGAAGAGTTTTAAAATGCAGCCCTATACATGCTTACACTGTACTTTAATGATCAACAGGGAGTGAAAACCCAAGACCCCTTATTAACACTAGGTGCTTTACAAAGTATCCATTCCAAACAGAGAGTGGCTGCACCTTAAAAATCCCAAATTCCTTTTGTATCCACAATCCGGATGATCAAAAAGTCGTCAATTAATGGATTTTTTTTCTCACATCTTCATATTTACTGGCAATGACAACAATGAAACCAGACAGTGGTAACCATTTTAGAGGACGTAATCCAGAGTAAGAGTATGATCTTGTGTCAATGGGAATTAAGCAACATATTCTATCTTGATTCTGCAGACTAGTCTTTCACCCCTGAAGTCAATAGAAAGTGGAAGTCCTGGGGCAGCTCCAGAAGACATGTTAACTCCCACACTAAAAACCAGTTGTGCTTTCTGCCCAACCCTATGCAGATACAGCCACAGAAGCCACAGAAGCCAACTCTGTTGCAAGGAATGCAGGGCAGGGCAGAGGATCACAGATCAATTTAAATCCAAGTGTCACAAACATTTGGGGGGTGATTTGGAACCATGTGGAAGGGAAACCATGTACCTTTTAAAGCTTCATTGATGTAACTCCTTAAGTAGTGAATTCTCCAAGTATCATTGAAGCCCCCGTCTATACGCTCTGAAATCCCATTCTCGGTCACATAAATAGGTGGGTCATTGTATTCTTCCTGGATCCACTTCAGGAGCCTCCTGAAGCCAAAAGGGGTCACCTTCAACCAAAAGGAACCAGAGCCCAGCCAGCTGCGGTCTGTTATAGAGGCAACACCCCTGCAAAAAAGAACATGATAATAATGTGGGAAAAGGTTATTTGTATTGATCCATTAAACTCAGCTAGACATCAACCATGAAGACTGGTCAACAGTAACCTCTTCTGTTGGGGGCTTAAGTGTGATGCAGTGTGCAATGCACTGGGTTTAGAGAGGAAAATGGGTGCTCAGCCTGAAAACTTTCTAGTAGATCACCAACTTGATGCCCTCCAGATGTTTTGGTATACAATTTCCATCAGCTGCAGCCAGCCCAACCAAGATTATTAGGCACAGAGTGAAAGCACAGATTCCAGAAAAGTATGCATGCTTTGATGCAGTATGAAGTCATGCTCACATCTTACCTATCAGCATCGTAGGATGTAAAGAGAGAAGAATAGTTTAAGTTGGATGCCAATACTGTTGTATAGTGGTTCAAACCAAAGAAGTCAAATGTGCCTTTAATCCTCTGCTTTTCACTTTCAGTAAATTCAGGGAGTCTGCAACACACACAAAATGGGAGAGAGGCTCACATAGATGCATTTAACAAAAGGGAAAGTTCAATTATCATCATACTTACTTTTTTAAAGAAAAGGGCACTGTCATTCAGAGCAAAAGTATTGTTTTTAAAAGCAACAGCTGGTAGCTGGAAATTTTAACATGAACAGTAATGATGACCACATGTACTTCACCTTATTCAAAGAGCAGGTACTCAAAAAGACTAGTCCCCTGCTTTGTCTCAATCAACCACCCTTTCCTGCTCCCTTGCTGTACTACAGTATTACAGGCTCTGAACATACCCTGGATGGAGGAGAAGGAACTTTCAATATAGGGTGGTTCTGTTTCAAGGGGAGTTTACCCACAACTTGCTTTAGCTGCTGATTGCCTGCGGCATTAAGCAAAGAGGGCAGTGCCCACCAGGAGGAAAGCAGCAGCAGAGGAAAACCACTTTGGGGAGGGTAAATTTGTTCTTGGACACAGCCAGGGTGGCCCTTCAAAATGTGTGGTTTATTTTTATTTCAACAATTTAGATAGAATTGCTTCTAAGTGACATGAGCCAACAGTATGGACCGGCCGTGGTTGTGGTCCAGCTGCTGCAGTTAGTCCTGCCAGACACTTACCTCGATTGGCCGGCACTTCTCTCTTGTATCCTCCTTTTCATCACTTCGCTATAATCACCGTTTCTGAAGATAGGGTGAGCAAACCAACCAGCAAAGAACTACAACAGGGAAATAAAAAGGGATGCTTATTAAGCGACGCTTTGGCAACAGAAGAAGAAGAGTTTGGATTTGATATCCCGCCTTTCACTCCCCTTCAGGAGTCTCAAAGCGGCTAACAATCTCCTTTCCCTTCCTTCCCCACAACAAACACTCTGTGAGGTGAGTGGGGCTGAGAGACTTCAAGGAAGTGTGACTGGCCCAAGGTCACCCAACAGCTGCATGTGGAGGAGCGGAGACGCGAACCCGGTTCCCCAGATTACGTGACTACCGCTCTTAGCCACTACACCACACTGGCTCTCCAGGTCTCTTGGCTGAACCAATAGTTACCAGTTCGTCAGACTGACCCAAAAGGCAAAGTCTCATCCCTGTCTCCAAGTGTCTGTTTTTAAAGGATAGTGCAACACCCCCCAAGATATCCAAACAATGGCAGCTGACTGGTCAGGATCGTGGCCAACATTATGATTTGAGTGTTCAGATGAAATATGGTGCCCAAGGATCAACACCTTGGGTCCTTTAGAAGGATTGACATCTTGTTTTGCTGAGTCTCTGAAGCAGAGTTAAGGAAATAATACAAGAGCCTGCCAGAGGAGGCTAAAGGCCCCCCTAGTCCAGCACTCTGTCCCCATAGAAGTCCCAAAGGGAAACCTGTGAGCAGAACCTGAGTGCAACAGCACTCTTCCCAGCAACTGGTACACAGAGGTTTACTGCCTCCGACAGTGGAGGAGTTCTGTAAGACAAGTGTGCTAGGTCACACCTGGCCTTTGCAATACAGCGTTGCTCCAGGTGGAAAAAGGCCTGCAAGGCAGGATGTATGCATGCACAGCTTAGCTGCACAGAAGTGGAAGCGAGGTCAATCTGGTTACCAGAGGCGGGAGCCCTATGTGGAGGGGGGGGAGATGCATACACACACACACACACACACACACACACACACCTCCAATCATACAAAGACTTATCATTTATGCATTGACTGGGGGGCCTGGCTGGTACACATTCAGGAGCTAGTCCACATGTTCTTGATAGCTTCTTCGTGTGTTTGTTACCTACAGCTACAGCTCTGCCTGAGCAGAGGTTTTGTGTCTGCTCTTTCTCTAACTGGAAGATCACATACCCATTAGTGTAGTCCTGGCTACTGCAAAGTTGGCAAAGGTGCTATACCGCAGACACTGCCCTAAGGAAGTGAAAGCAGGGTGTGTGGCTAAAATGTACTGTCGTGGGTCCCTGTGGAGTCATCACATTACCTGGACATATCTTCTGGCAGCGTCGAGGTCCTCCTGCTTGGCAGGGTTCTTGGGTTCAGCCCACTCTACGCTGATGGAAAGAGAGATCAACCCTCCTTGCTTTGGGCGGTATGTTTCATTGTAAAGATGCCAGACTTCTGCGTGGGCCTTGATCAAGTTGTGGCCCACTATGTAAGGGGCTCGGCCTGGTCTGGCAGAGATGCCTAAGAAAGCAACATAATTGGAAGTGTGTTATTCTGCAGCACTGGACTCAGCTGAAGCAGCAATTAATGGTGCATTTTGATAGTGTTTCTCAATAGTTCTAGGCAATTTGGCTTTCAACCAGGAGACACCTTTAAGAACGGCATCAGATTGTCTCCCACTTTCACTGGGCATCTATCACAAAGCTGTGTTCTCACAAATAACCACACAAGGTCAGATCATCAGTGTCCTTTGGTTCTGCAAAGCATTGCTCTTGCCAATGAGAACCTATACCTTACCTGGAGCTGAGACTCCATAACCATAACCAATGTTAGCAATGGCATAGGGTTCGTTCAAGGTTATCCAGAATTTCACCTTCTCTCCAAATCTTTGGAAAAGGATCTCTGCGTAATCTTTAAATTTCTGGATTATAGTCTCATTTTCCCACCCTCCAACATCTTGAAGGGCCTGAGGGAGGTCCCAGTGGTACATAGTTACCTAGAGATGGAGACAAGACATTCACAAACATCTGCCATTTTGTCAAAATAACCAACCATCAAATTGTAGTAGGAAACAGGGGCAATGCAATGGGGGGGGGGGGCATACAAAAGTAAAGCTAAATGTGAAGTTTGTCCATTATTTAACTATTAGGCACAGTCAGCCATTTTATGCAGATCTACCACATGTAACTCAACAACAATCCCTGGATTGCGATGGTCAGAAAGCAAACTATTTCCAGAAAACACGTGAGGATTAGCAACACCTTTGACAAGGCTATCAAGACTTTGAACGTAGCATCTTCAGTTTTCCCTTTTCCACCTTTCCCTCAACCCTCATTCAGTCAAGGAAAGCGATAATCAAGAAAGGAGTACAATATGGGATGTATTTCAGAAGTTCTTGCGGCATGACCTGGAAGGTGTAACACGGATGGGACCTGCCATGCCTAATGGTGTCCAGAAAAAGGCTACAGTTTGGGAGTGGAAGATGAATTCCTGATAAAAGTTTATTCTACTTCCTTGTGGATACTTGGAAGAAATCCAGCACAGAAACTTAGATTTCTGGAGCAAAGACACTGCAGTCTCTGCTCTCTTAAAAACCAAGGCAGATTTCATAATTGTTAAGTTCTAGATAAACACCCTGAGCCCACATTATCTTCTGCACAGGTTTAAAATAGGTAGAACTTGTGACTCCTCTGATTAGAATATGGCAGCATGCATTTGTGTCAGCCTCTATGAAATGGTCTCTGACCATTTAACACAAGCTAATTGAAGATGTCTGAGAATTGAAGATATTACCAGGTTCTACAGTGAACACTGATAAACATAATCTAATTAAAAATCAGACTGATAACATATGTTACACCTGTTCCCCTGAGTGCAGAACTCCAATCATTTACCTGAGGCTGGATATTGGCCGCAAGGAGAGCATCCACAAGCCTTTCATAGTATTTCAGGCCAGCTTCATTTATGTACTTGGTGGTCCCATCAGGGAGAATGCGAGTCCAGGAGATGGAAAAGCGATAATGAGTGACCTGGAGGTCCTTCAGAATAGCCAAGTCTGCCTCCATCTTGTGGTAGCTGTCGCAAGCTACATCTCCATTTTCATCGTTGCTGATTTTCAAAGGCGTATGTGCAAACTGGTCCCAAATGCTGAGGCCTTTCCCATCCGCTCTCCATGCCCCTTCGATCTTTAAGGAAACAAATATTTCTCACATTTGTATCCCAGCTCAAGGTAACATACATGCCCCAGCCTCGGTTTTTATCCTCACAACAACCTTGTGAAAGTAGGTTAGGCTGAGAGTGACTAGGCAAAGGTTGCCCAGTGAGCTTCACGGCTGAGTAGAAATCTGAACTAGGGTGTCGCCAACCTTAGCCCACCATTTTAATCCAGGCTTCCCCAACACGGTGCCCTCCAGATGTTTTGGACTACAACTTCCTCAGCCACAAGCTGACTGGCCAATGGTCAGGGATGCTAGGAGATGTAGACCAAAACATCTGGAGGGCAACAGCTGGGGGGGAGGAGGCAGCTCTAACCACTACATCACCCTGGCTCTCACCCCAGTGATTCACCATCATCAAGGTCCCCAAGCCTGACAGAATTCTGCTTGCTTAGTTGGCATATTATTCACAAAATGAAGGTTTAGGATAGCTTCCACCAAACAAGCAACCGTCTACCAATAGATTACCTAAACCTGGAGTTTCATTCATGTGGTCTGCAGCATGACGGCAAATCTGTGGTTGAAGACTCACACATCCATGCCATTAAATCCTTATTTGCATTTTTTTATTGCTTCTTGTTGCTCCTTTTATTTCTTATATATTTATATATTACGGAATTCAAATTTCAGTACAATAAAATATGACAGGTAAGGAACAAAAGAAGCAATTAAACTGCAATTAAGTATCATACAGCATCTAGCACAGTGCATTGCAATTTTCACCACAAGCAGAAAAATCATTAAGCTGCTCTGCAATTTTTGAGTGGTCCGGTGGGTGGGGACCAACTGACCTAACCTGATATGCTGATGATGCCACACTCCAATAAAAGTTCTCCGGAAATTCTCCATAAAGGAACTCTTCCTCTTTTGCCAGAGGGATTCCATTTTGACGTATGATTCCAGCGTAATATATCGCTGAACGTTTTGGAGTTCTTGGCCTGTTCGGATTTTCAAAATCAACCTGGTGAAGGCCGAATCTTGGCTCGTAACCATTTAACCATTCAAAACTATCCATGAAAGACCAAGCAACATAGCCACGAACATTCACGCCGTCCAGCTTGTAGGCTAAAACAGAAAGAAACACTTGCTTAATAGACCATCAATGTAACGATGAGCAAGAAAGTAGAATTGTGAAAAAATACACTAGTTACCCATTATATGTTCACATGCATATTAATAGTCAATCCTTGCCAATTCACAAGTCCCACCGACTTACTCCCTTTCCTTTCCACAAGCATTATTTATTTATTTAAATTACATACCACCTTTTTCTCCCGGTACAAGAGGAGATGGGTGCTGACAAGCGCAAAAAAAAAAAAAAGGGTAAGGAATTTGCACACTATTTTGTTTCAGCTCTTACTTCATAGTCATGCATTTTCAAGGACAGCAAATCCCCAAACCAGGCTTTACTAAAAACCTTATGAATTATATACCTTTAGGAAAGATCAAAAATTTTATTTATTATAACTGTAATTAAAAACCATTATCAAGAAAGGAAAGAAAAAAGGACTTCTGCACACTTTAATGATGTTTTGTACTTATTAAAATGCTATTGACTGTACCATTACACTCTGTGACACAAAGGCTGAGGATGACCAGACTAATTTAATGCATGTAGCAGAAACAACCCTCACGTGTAGCTGTTTGGATAATCCACGGTTTGAGGCCTGTAGCCAGACATTTTGTAGAGAAAAGAGGGAGGCCTGAGGGGTTCAGAACAGTTTCAGAGCAATCAGAATATAAATACAAGTAGCCTAATATGTTTAAAGCTATTTAATTGGGTTCAGTGTTAAAACATGAGTGTGTAAAGTAAATTTCAGGAGGAGCACAACCTTGACTGAATCAGACTCTAGCATGAAGGCTATAACCCTTGTAACCACCCACCTTCTCTTGTGCTCTGGATCAATACCCTCGATCTAGCAATATACTTTAAAAAAACCCAATCACATAACTGGTAATGGTGTGACCAGTGTGTTGTCTAATTTGGCACTCACAGAGTTCTTTTAATGATGCCTTGTGGCGTACAGTGGTGTCTCGCAAGACGAAATTAATTCGTTCCACGAGTCTCTTCGTCTTGCGGTTTTTTCGTTTTGCGAAGCACGGCTATTAGCGGCTTAGCGCTATTAGCAGCTTAGCGGATTAGCGCTATTAGCGGCTTAGCGGCTATTAGCGGCTTAGAAAAAGGGGGGGGGGAGGAAAAAAACTTGCAAGACGTTTCGTCTTGCAAAGCAAGCCCATAGGGAAATTCGTCTTGCGATGCACCTCAAGATGGAAAACTCTTTCGTCTAGCGAGTTTTTTGTCTTGCGACGCATTCGTCTTGCGGGGCACCACTGTATAAGCATTTTGTGCTGACTCTGCACAGTTTGGGAATGACTGATCTAGAATCTAAAACTAAAACTAGTCTACACAGACCTCTAACTGATTATTTAGCTGATTACATTGAGCAAACTTCTATTTTTACCCAGTATCTTAAAACTAGACAACCTCAACCTGTTGCGTTATTACAACATCTTTACCTTTCAAAACTTCATCAATGTGTGTTTTGTAATAGAAGATCCTGCTGGTGTCATCAACATCAGACTTGGCTTTTAGCCCAACCCCGTTCTCAGTAATGTAAATGGGAGGATTGCTATATTCCTCTTTGATCCAGTTTAGCAGCCTACGCAGCCCCCAGGGCACTGCCCGCATATTTTCCATTGCTGAGCTAGGCCAAGAAGGGTCAATCTCCAATACTCGTTCTTGATCATACTCGTAAGAATATGGTTTCAGCCTGGTGGTGCTGTGCTTTATAATTCCGGTAGTGTAATAATTCAGGCAGAAGACATCAGCTGTGCCCCTGATATAGTCTTTCTCTTCTTGTGTGAAACCTGGAAGCCGGGAAGATGGTAGTTTCTGTAGTTCACTCCTGTTCCCTACTTTCCACTTCATTGCATCTGGGTAATCGCCGTTTTTAAAAATTGGGTGTGCAAACCACCCTCCCATGAACTGCAGGTAGCGATCAGCAGCTTCTACATCCCGAGGATCGTTTAGTGTCTTTGGCTCAACCCAATCCATGTTGAGACTCAGAGAGATCACACCTTTCTGACTCTCTCTGTATTTCTGGTCATATGTGTGGTAAACTCTTGCATGGGCCTTTAGTATTGCATGAGTAACACTGTAGGATGCATTGCCCGGGTTATCTTTTACATTTGGTGGGAATAATCCCGTATCGTAGCCTAGCACAGAGATGGCAATAGGTTCGTTGAAAGTAATCCAGAACTTGACCCTGTCTCCAAATGCCTGAAAACAAAAGTCTGCAAAACTATCAAACAGTTCAACCATCACAGGGTTTCCCCAGCCACCAATGTCTTGTAGAGCTTGGGGCAGATCCCAGTGGTGGAGAGTGACCATTGGTGTGATGTTCTGGGCCAGCAAACCATCAATCAGCCGGTTGTAATAACCGACACCATAGTTATTTATAGAATGGTTTCTTCCATTTGGAAAGATCCGAGGCCACGCCAGGGAGAAGCGATAGGTGTTTACCCTTAAGGCTCTCAGCAAATAAAGATCTTCATCTACTTTATTGTAGCTGTCGCAAGCTATATCTCCTGTATCGTTGTTCTTTACATTCCCTGGGATGTGGGTAAAATTATCCCAGATGCTAGGTCCCTTCCCATCTGCATCCCAACTTCCTTCAGTTTGGTAGGCAGCAGTAGAAACACCCCACAGAAAATCTTCTGGGAAGGTGCCATAAAAATATGTGTCTCTTTCCAAATCAGACTGTTTTGAAAATTTCTCCCAAACCACCTTTGCCTTGGAAGGAACTTCAGAAGCTGATAAACTAGGCAGCCGTGGAGGTATGGAAACATCCTTTCTGAGCGGCTGGAGAAATTTTCTTGAGACCGTGCTAGGAAATCCATTATTTTCAATAATGGTGGAGAAGAAATAGGCAGATTCTTTGGGTGTCCTTTGTCTGTTTGCATCTTCAAAATTCACTTGGTGTAGGCCAAACCTTTGACTGTAACCTGCTGGGCCTTCAAAGCCATCAATCAATGATCGGGCAATGTATGCTTGAACATCAACTTCATCTTGCTTTATAGCTGTCAATGAAGGAGATAGAATTTAGTTAAGATTTTTAATCATTTGTTTAAATACATAGCACAACCACAACTATCTTCTTCTCTCAGCATTGCAGCAACGGCATGGATTTTCAGAGGGTAGTCCATATTGTCCCGAGTCAGTGCAAACTATTATTGCTATTCATCTGCACATTTGGATTTCCTTTTAAAGTCATTTGCGTGTAAGAGACAATATATAAAATGGCATAGGGAAGTGATAATGCACTTAAGCAGTTCAAGGACTTTGGCCGGTTCACACATGCATCCTCATCATTACTCAACTATACAGTACTTGGCTATACAGTACCTGGAAGAATACTTCCAGATGTATAAAGTAGCAGCCAATCATTTCTATCTGGCTTTGAGCAGCAAGTGAAGCAGCAAATCTTTTCCAGACGTCTGGAATCTAAGTGGCATTATGTAGCCAGGTGTGCAGTTCTTTTCCCCAGCTCTACATTAAAAGGTAAAGGTAAAGGACCCCTGACAGTTAAGTCCAGTCGTGAACAACTCTGGGGTTGCCGCGCTCATCTCGCTTTACTGGCTGAGGGAGCTAATGTTTGTCTGCAGAAAGTTTTTCTGGGTCATGTGGGCAGCATGACTAAGCCACTTCTGGTGAAACCAGAGCAGCGCCGGAAACGCCGTTTACTTTCCCACTGGAGCGGTACCTAATTATCTACTTGCATTCTGGCCTGCTTTCGAACTGCTAGGTGGGCAGGAGCAGGGACCCAGCAACAGGAGCTCACCCTGTCGCGGGGATTCGAACTGCCGACCTTCCGATCAGCAAGCCCAAGGCTCAGTGGTTTAGACCACAGCGCCACCCGCATCCCAGCTCTACATTAGGATCATGTTTATATATTCCCTCCTCACTTACAGCACTGCAGATCATGTATTCTTTCCCAGCCACCACACCCGCAATTTAATGGCAAGGAAAGGAGTGAGAGAGAGAAAAGAACCAGATATAAGACAATTCTTTTTGGAGGTGAAAGGGTTGAAGTGACAAAACTGGTTCCTAGGGGGAAGAGATGAACCACAGAGGCTACAACAATGTAAATAGCACATAATTGGCCAAACAATTTGCTAACAGCTGTGCGATAGGTCATCTATCTATATCTTGGGAAAATTGTGCAACTGTTCCAGTGCGTTAAAAAACAACTGGTCAGATTTTCTGAGCTCTGAAAACAAAAACAAAAAAGGAAGGTAATGGGAAATGTGGGAAGAGGATGTACTGATCACTATGTCATGCAGATGACATAAGTACATGTAAATTCCACAGTAAATGTCCAAGGTTGAAGCAGCCTGACTCTTGAAAAGCCTTGTGAGTGAAGCAATGTGAAAATTCTGTCTGTGGCATGTAATCTTTGATGGTTCACTCCTATGAGTAAATCACTACAGGATACAGGAGTAACCAAAAAGGAATGAAGATGCAAGGTGTGAACTAGCATTCTCATGTTCAGGCATTCAGGGGTTACAAACTAGGCATTCCTTGATGTCCTTTATCATGGGGTGACAAAATATACTCTGGCTGGGATGAATGCATTAATTACATCGTTTTCCACCAGGCTCAACTCAAAAGAGCATCCAGACCTGTTTGGAGGTGCAGAGCAAAACAGCCCTGCATCTTCTAAGCAGGCAGGTCAAAATCTGATAGCTAAGCAAGGGAGTCTCAGGCGCTGTCCTTCAAGCCAACCTAGGTAAGCAGCCTGTGTATTTCATACACTGCATTTAAGCTGCTTTTCTAACACTGTATGCCTATTACCCGGCAAAACTGTTCTTTTGAGGACATTTAATTAAAGTATTAAATTTGCTTCCAATTAGTTAGGTCAGTGTCTCAAACCATTTTTAAACGAAAATAATCACATTTAAAAAGTGATGCTTGCATGCCATTTTCACATGGTGAACATATCTACTCATTCCATTCCTTTCCCCACTGGGACGGGGCATGATATTTACCGTTATGCTGGAGATTGACAGGAATGTGATAAGATCTTGGAGGATATTGTGTTGAAAGGGAACAGGGGGCTAAGTCAATAAACTTGACTTCATCCTGACAGGTTTACTTTCAATTCCCTTTTGCATGCCTGTTCCCTGCCCCAATTCATAACAGCCCCTTGTACCTTTCAAAGCCTCGTTGATATAAAGCCGGTAGTAATCCACTCTCACGGTGTCATTAACAAGATCCCCTCCGTCATCTGTGGGCGCCCCATTGTCTGCTATATAAATCGGAACCCTTGTTATCCCAGTATATTCTTTGGACACAAACAGCAGCAGTCTCCTCAGCCCCCAAGGCACGGCGTAGAGCCAAGGTGCAGCCGTCTGCGGCCAAGAAGGATCCACGTGTTGGGAAAAGTCTCCGATATCCTCATAGGTTGGAATGCAGCTATGATTCACTGGAGCACTGATGAGCCTGGAAGTGTAGTGGGAAAGGCCAAAGAAGTCAGCCGTCCCCTTCACTTGCTGCTTCTCCTCATCGGTGAACCTGGGGAGCTTGGCGATGGGAGTTGAGCACTGCTGGTTCTTCTCCTGGATCTGGGATTTCAGGACTTCTGGGTAATCGCCGTTGACGAATATCGGGTGAGCAAACCAGCCCAACATGAAGTGCAAGTAGCGTTCTGCCGCTCTCACATCTTCGGCACTGCTTGGGGTCTTGGGTTCAGCCCAGTCTGAATTCAATACTATTCCCACCTTCCCATGCTGTTCAGGGCGGAACTGGGTATCATAAACGTGCCAGGCTCGGGAATGAGCTTTGAGAATAACATGAGCCACCTTTTTTTATGGGAAGGAAGGAAAAAGTATTATTCCACTGAGTATAACTCACTGGTAGAGCACATCATTTTCATGAAGGAAGTACCAAGTTCAGCCCCCACATCTCATCCTTTACATGATCTATATAGTGGTACCTCGGGTTACATACGCTTCAGGTTACAGACTCCGCTAACCCAGAAATAGCACCTTGGGTTAAGAAGTTTGCTTCAGGATGAGAACAGAAATCGTGCGGCAGCGGCACAGCAGCAGCACCCATTAGCTAAAGTGGTGCTTCAGGTTAAGTACAATTTCAGGTTAAGAACAGACCTCTGGAACAAATTAAGTACTTAACCCGAGGTACCACTGTAAATGCTAGGGAAGGCCTCTGCTTGAGACTTCGGAGAACTGGTTTCAACTGCAGCAGAGAAGGGTAGCCAGTATGGATTCCCTCCAGATGTTGTTGGATTCCCATTAGGCCCAGTCAGCATGGCCAAAGGTCAGGAATGGGGAGGCGGGAGTTGTAGCCCAACAACATCTGAAGGTACAACATTGGACTACGCTTGGGCTTGCTGGACCAAGAAGAATGACAGGTTTATACGTACACACCATGGATATTTACAGCCCAGTACATTTCCTCATAACATTCAAATTATATTTGAGGGGCCCAGGCTCCAACCCCCTCCCTCAAGGCTTCTAGAGATCAGATAATTATAGCAGCTTTTTGTCATACCTTAGCTCAAAATCAAGTTTGCACCACGTCATAAAGAACACTTACTACAGTTTGCAATGCAGGAAACAGTTCCTTCAAAAGCAAGAGAACTACCTTCTCACTTATTTGCTTGCTGCTGCAACATTTCCAGTCCCCAACATCTGAAAACATGGCTGTAGTATATGGTACTGTAGTATCAATAAAAATATCTGTCCTAAACTGGTTTCAATTCCAGTCTGCTAAAGATTCCATTTCTTCCCCCAACTCCTTTCTTTTGGAAGCCAAAGCATTCCAACAACTAAATCTAACTTAGCCTATATTCCAAGTAACTGGTAACATAATATACGCTCATGTGGCAGAAACTATTCCCAGAGCAGGTTAACCCAGGTCTGTCTACAGGCTGATACATGTGCTGCAAGTATTCAGAAACTGTCCATCAGCCAGTCTCATGGCAGGACAGTCACATGATGGATAGCTGTGTGGTATTTGTAAGGCAATAAAAAAATCCCTGGGATTCTTCCCTGAAGATGTCCTGACATCTACTCAGTTATCTGTTTTGATGTATGGTTACAAAATCCTCACAAATCTGCCAGGAAATATCGAATGTGCCAGTAGTTTTCATTGTACCACCTGCTTATACATTCTGTTTTAGAAGTTCATTATAAGATACCCAATATTTGGAAATCTTTGCCAACCCCTTTTAAACTTTTAAAACCCCTTGAAGCACAATACCCTAATAAAACTCTTTTCTTCCTCCTTATACCTAAGTGGTGCACAAACATTCTGATACACTGCTCAACTGCACTATGCTCTCAGGTGTGGAAGCAGAGAAAAATTACTTCTGCTGATCCAAGAGATTCCTAGTCTACTTGTAGATATGGGTTTAAAGATGCTTATTTGGACAACCACTTCTGAATATAAAGGTAAAGGGACCCCTGACCATTAGGTCCAGTTGCGGACAACTCTGGGGTTGCGGCATTCATCTCGCTTTATTGGCTGAGGGAGCCAGCGTACAGCTTCCAGGTCATGTGGCCAGCATGACTAAGCCGCTTCTGGCGAACCAGAGCAGCACACGGAAACGCCGTTTACCTTTCCGCCGCAGCAGTATCTATTTATCTACTTGCACTTTGACATGCTTTCAAACTGCTAGGTGGGCAGGAGCTGGGACCGAGCAATGGGAGCTCACCCCGTTGCGGGGATTCGAACCCTAAACCTTCTTATTGGCAAGTCCCAGGCTCTGTGGTTTAACCCACAGTGCCACCTGCGTCCCACCTCTGAATATATAGGATGCCAAATATACAGTGGCCCCTATCAGGAGCAAGATAATGGGGTTTTTTTTCAGTGCATGAAAATGCTTCTGAGGGTCCCTTCCAACATTACACAACCAGTGTCTCTCTAACCACACTGCGGCCACTTCCAATACTACTCTGTAGTGCCAGAAGTAACATGCAAGGAGTTTGTTCTATGCTGTGACACCCTTCCCTGCCAGTATTGTTCTAAGCCCTGGGAGGGACAACTCTCTGACATGGGAAGAAGCCAAGTGGTGTAAGAGCCATGAGAGAACGGCTTCCGTGCCACCACAGTTCCAATGGCAGAGACCCTTCTCTGGAATGTATCATGTCAATACCATTAAGGTAGACAAGAAAGCCAGAGAGCCATTTCAGAATGAAAAGGGCACAAATCCAGCCAATCTCGATTTTTTCCATTCATGTTATCTGATGGTTAAATCAAAACATCTGGGGGTTCAAAGCCATCCTCTGAACAAGAACAGTGACCAACTGAAGGGTCAACTGCATGCTCTCACACTTGCTGCAAGATTGCTGATACTATAGATTAGAACACGGTAGCTTGACCAGACTTAAAAGACTCATCTGCACATTGACTCCATTCATGCCCTCTGGTAGAATCAGACATGGGGCAAAGTCTGGTGAGAGAAGAACTAGATTAGGAGGCAATGGTCCACCTTTTCTATTTGTGGAGTCAACACAACCCGTAAAATTAGGCCCAAGCTGCTGCACTTGTTGTCAGTACCTGATAGGATGCCACGGCTGGATCAATAATTCCTGGAGGATGCTGCCCAGTGCCATATCCAGCGTAGCTAATGACCCAGGGTTCATGGAAGGTAATCCAGAATTTAACACGATCCCCAAAAGTGGCAAAGCAGAACTCTGCATATTCTGCAAAGGCAGTGACGATGCTCTCGTTTTGCCAGCCACCAAGATCCTGCAGAGCTCGTGGCAGGTCCCAGTGGAACAAGGTCACCACGGGCTCAATATGTGAATCCAGCAAGCTGTCTATCAGTTTGTTGTAGTAATCTACACCTTGAGGGTTCAAGCTGCTCTTACTCCCATTGGCAAAAACCCTAGGCCAGGATATAGAAAATTTATAAATATTTGGGTGAAGGCCTCTAAGGAGATAAACGTCATAATCCAGCTTGTGGTAGCTATCGCATGCAACATCAGCTGTTTGATTCATGTGGGCATGGCCCTGGTGCCCGTATTGATCCCAAATGCTCTCCCCTTTCCCAGCCTCTCTCCAGGCTCCTTCCACATTGAAGGAACCTGTTGATGTGCCCCAGAGAAAACCGCTAGGGAAAAGGTCAAGCAAAAAGGAGTCTCTCTCCAGCTCAGGTTGGCTGGCAAATCTTTCCCAAACTGCTTGATAGGATGAAAGTGGAGCAATAGTAGGTATCAGGGTTTCCTTTGCCTTTGGTTGGCCGGCCAGATTTCCTGTGTATGTGCTAAAAAAAGAAAGAGAGAATATGTCAACAAGTTAGGCACCAGGCATAAACATTCCTCTTCTCCCAGGCCTCTGTCTAATTAAACAATCTATGGTCGTTCAAAATAGGGGAGGGGGTCATTGTTTTATTTGTTACTATATTGTGTATTTTGTATTTTAAACTACCCTGTGATCTTCAGAGGAAGGGCAGAACAGAAATGCAGTAAGTTAAATAAATAAATCAAACTTTTATTGTCATTAAATTTTTATTCAGGATGAATAAGCATTCAAATCAGGCTGAAAATAGAGATTTCAAATATCATGAGTATCAAACTTACAGAAATTTATCCAGTTTTTTTTTTTTTTTAATGTGGCAAGCCTAAATCTGTATAACAATGATCATCTACATATAGATTAGCGGTGGGGAATCATAGGCTTTGGGACTAATTGTGAACTGCTGGACCTCTCTATGTGGCCCTCAGGATTCTCCCCAGGCCACTGAGGAGGGTGCAGAGAGCATTGGCCCTGCTCTCTGCACCCTCCCCAATGGCTTTCGCATGGCTAGACTGTGTCCTTGAACTGTGATAATGTCTCTTGCCTTCTTGGATAGAGAAATAGGTAGAACCTCTGGCTTTCTGTAGCTGGAATGCAGCAATGCAAGAGTCACATTGATTCCTCCACTCAATTTTAGCTCTGTCCCCGCCCACTACCACCACTGCCATGTGGCTCCCAGAAGGTTGCTCACGACAGAATGTGGCCCTTATCCCTGAATAAAAGAAACTCTAACTATTCAGCTAAACATACAGATTCATGAAGCCTGCTAGTCTATGTTCCATATTTATATTACACAGTTGAAACGTTATTTGCTATATCCTGATTAAAGATACATATACCAAGTGCTTTTTGTAGTTAAAAAAAAGAGAGAGTGAGAGAGAGAGCTGGCAGGACTCATACCTTGATAAAAATGACATTGGTGCCAGCACAAAATGGCTGCCAATGTCAGCAACAACAAGAACAAAAAAAGGTAACAGTACTGCATACCATAGAGTACCATCATTGGAATATACCTCTATATTAGATACTTGTATACACATGCACACACGTATGCATGCAGAAACACACACATACACACACAAACATATGCCTGTGTAAGGGCTGTAGTCTTAATTGTGCAAGTAGCACAGCTTCATAACCAAAATAATTTAACATTAAAAATTAACATTTTGTACCAAATTGCTTGAACGGACGAGCTGTTCATGACGCAATTCACATCATACCCTATTGCCCATGCTTGAACTTCAGAAATGGCTGAAAATTAGGCGGGGGGGGGAGAAAGAGAAGAGAAGTGTATCAGCACAATGGAAAAGGGCAGACATTAGGCCACTAACATCCAGTCCTATGCTATAGTTCTTTTTCAGTGAAGCCCCACTTCCTGTAAATAGTACCAAGGTCTCTCTCGTACAGTAATAGTGGGGACAGGCGGTAGTGGGGAGAGACTTGGCTCATTTCCACCAGGAGCTGTGCATTCAGTATTGTGGGCCCAATTCTGTGGAACTTTCTCACAACTGAGATCAGACAGCCCCCCCCCCCCCAGCAAAATTGGTGAAGGCAAATTTTTCATTTCAGCAGGCGTTTAAAGTAGCTTTTCTGATTTTACTGTTAACTTTAACCAATTCTATCCTCAGTAAATCTTTTGTAACTTCACTGTATACCACTTGGAGACCATGCTATTAGGTGATATATAAAGGGTTGAAATAAATACATACATATACGGACGACAGCATAGCCTGTATTGTATTTCACTTTCACCCACACATCCAAAATACCACACAGGCAAGCCACAAGACCACAGTTCCTTCCTACAGAAGACACTTACCACTGAAAATGGAAGCCACTGTTGCAAATCGGTTTTCTTGAAAGGAGGAACACTCGTGGAACTTGAGACTAAAGAGCAAAATACCCATATTGTTCGTCCCCATATGCTATAAACGAAAAAGCAAAGCAAAATGCATGAGTTGTATCAAGGAGGACTGTCAAAACTGTGTGACATCACCTCCCGTGTCCATCTATAACAGATAGCATCCATATAGAACACTTGGTACAATTGCTAAGAATTACCTGTAGCTCATCCAGGAACTTTTGGAAAGCTGTGTCCCTTTCACAGTTGTACTGAAGGTTGAGAGAGAGAAAGTCCAGAGAGTCCTGGAATCAAAACAGAGCATTGTCACAGAGAGATATAGCATTTATAATAACTGATGTTACACTTTAGGCAGCAGCTACATCTATTATTATTACTTTATATTTGGAACCAGAGTTCCTCTATTGACATTCTTCCTTATTTTCTAGGTGGGATTCAAGAGTTTGGCTTGCACAGTGGGGCTCCTCCCTCCTCTCCCCAAGTCCCTGAAATTTGCTCAGGGGAGGGTGTTGCGAGGACACCCAGAAAATCACACAAGAGTAGGGGGGATCATTCCATCTGACTAGCCAAAATGCTCTCCCTAATGGAATGATTGACATAGTGCACCGTAAATTACGTAACAATTAACTCCGCCTCATTCTCAAATAAAGAATCATTAACGTATCACCAATTTTCTTGGACAGCTCTTTAACTGAAGTTTCATGGGGTGAGGGATAAGAGAAATTCTGAATCATCTTGCATGTCATGCTTCTGGTTTTTCCCCTCACATGTAAAATGCCATTTTGAAAAATAATGAAAGGTTGGTAAATGATATTTAAGAGTGATAGACTAAAATAGTTAAAATAGATATATTTTAACTATATATGAAAATAGTTAAAATAATATATTTTAACTATATATGAAAATGAAAAATGGGTCTGTGGGTTGACATTTTCAGGGAATACCTCTGGTTGTTATGAGGTAAAAAGGTAAATAAAGGATCACTGGACAGTTAAGTCCAATCAAAGGCGACTATGGGGTGCAGCGCTCATCTCACTTTTCAGGCCGAGGAAGCCAGCGTTTGTCCATAGACAGCTTTCAGGGTCATGTGGCCAGCATGACTAAACTGCTCCTGGTGCAATGGAACACCATGGCGGAGACCAGAGCGCACGGAAATGCCGTTTACCTTCCCACCGCAGTGGTACCTATTTATCTACTTGCACTGGTATGCTTTCAAACTGCTGGGTTGGCAAAAACTGGGATAGAGCAATGGGAGTTCACCCTGTTGGGCAGATTCGAGCCACTGACCTGATTAGCAAACCCAAGAGGCTTAGTAGTTTAGGCCACAGCACCACCCACACCCCCTAATTATGAGAAAGTGACAACTATGTATCTATCTAGAAAGAGGCAACTCTGCTTTGGCAAATAACTTCCAGAGAGTTGTAACCTGCCCAGGGAGCTTATGGGGAAGAATAGTTAAGATATCTTATAAAACAAGCAAATAAACAAGCCACTGATATGCCCACCCTTCATTCGTCTAACCCCCTTTTATAACCATCTAAGTGGCAATGGGTTTCACAAAAGAATTACGCATTGAAATAATTTCTTTCCTCTGGCTTTACTGGATATGCTGTTGTAAGAGTCCTAAGAAAATAAAAGGCGTTACCAGAATTGAAGTCAACAAAGATCTTGCTGACACCAGCCCAGCATCACTAACATCTAGTGAAATGGACACTTTCCCATCTGTAAATGAGAGACAAAGTATGTTGTCAATTTTATTTTCAAAATTTCAATGCAAGGAGAGGGAATACTTTCACTAGAAGCAATCTCCAGGAATTCCTTTATAGTTTTCTCATTATATACTGTATTGGCCTGAATATAAGCCTCACTTTCCCCCAAATTCTGACTGTGAAAAGTTAAAGCGCGGCTTAAATTCGCGACCTTACAAAAATGGGCTCTTATGATATCGCTGCTAAAAACAGACATACGGTAAAACGGTATGGGCATGAGTGCCTGCGGAATTTTAAGGGTTCGGGTATTGTCTTTTTTTCTCCCCCCCCCCCCCTTGAATTTTAAAGGTGCGGCTTATATTTGAGTGTGGCTTATATTTGGGCCAATACGGTAGTGACATCAACATTCATGTGCTTTACAAACTGATCTCTGCCCCAATTCTAAGTTTGGTGGAGTATACTGCATGTAATATATTCAAGCAATGTGTGTTCATCTGAATGAACTTCTGTTCAGTACGAGGAGGAGGAGGAGGACAACAACAAGTTCTTTGCACTTAAGCCTTAATGGAAAAAGTGTGGGCTGAGAGATTTGAATGAAGAGATCGTTCTGATTTTAGCCGTGTTCTCTCCACGTCATTCTTAAATATTCCTTGGCCCATTTGTTCAGCAGACAAGAAATAATTTTGGCAGGAGTCTTAGAAAGATGGCGCAGGACAATGGCTGGGCCCATCTAAGGAGGCCTGGTGGGCAAGACAGAAGAAGTCAAAGGATTTTTTTCTTAAATGAAAGACGTCCCTCCCCTCCCAGCAAGATAGCGATCAGAACTTCCAAGGCCTGTGCAGTATCAGTACGTGCACAGAAGTCACATCTTCCATACGCACCTCATTCACATGCACACCCCATACGCATAGTGCATGTTACATTATCCAGAGGCACATCCCATGTTCCCTCCTCCCCACCAATTTCTTTACCTTCTGCTGAGTATTTTTCATGGTAGATTTCATAAGCTTTCTCATGTGCTGAAGCTAGCACCTGCAAAGGGAGGGCCAGCGGATCTCCATGAGGCAAGCACTCCATGTCCTCAGGCAGGCTGCCAAAAGTGAGCCAGGTGTCCACCAAGTCACCAAAAGATGCAAAGGAAAATTCTGCATATTCCACAAAAAGGTCGGTGAAAGTCACAGATTTGCTCAAAGCAAGCCGGGTCTCCAAAGACTTCGGCAAACGTTTCTGATGTAGAATTAAAACCGGTTCAATGTCAGCTGCTTTGAGAGTTCTCAGAAGTTGTCTGTAGCATTCAACGTTCGTCCGGTTGGGGTTTCGGGCATTTGCCTCTGGAAGGATGCGAGTCCAAGGCAAGAAGACTTTAAAATGGGTCACACCACTTGAACGGAGCTCAGCGAAGTACGGCGGCAGAGAAGGTAAGGAAGACGCATCGCAAAGGTAGTTTGACCGTCCCGTTGCAGAACTGAGAGGTTCTCTTAGAAGTCCACTTTGGAAGTTTAAATTACTTACTAAGTCATTGCTAAGAGGGCCGGCGACTAAAATAAATTTCTGAGTAAGATCCCAACCTACGCCAAAGCAAGGCAAAGGAAACAGAAAAACCAAACACACCTTGTACACCAGTGCCATATCTGCTAATGCAATGGTGGAAGAACTTGTGCCACTCTTATACTACATCAGAGATAAAATTAACAACTTGTGCAATCACGAAGATGCAAAGTTCCCTAACCTCAATGTACACAAAGATAAGACAATCAAAGGTTTAAGTCCCACTGATGGTGCTATTATTAATGAATCATATGCAGAGTATTGAAGAAATAAAGTTGCTGGGCTTAACAATACAGGCCTGAATGCAGATATTCGAAAAGTCCGTTTAGATAACCAGAAGATACTAAAATGCAGGGCTCCCAAATCAAAGCTGCTAACACAAGTGCAGAGAATTGGAAGGAAAATAGTTAACATTCCCCTCGATAAAAAAAACCTTGTTTTCTACCCAAAGTTTACTCCGAGATCAGAATAAGAAAATAATAGTAAAAAACAGGATGCAGAAACTCTTATACACAGAATAGACAGCATGTCAACTATGATTATTGTGTGGGCTTGTCTTCCATTTTACATTAAGAACAGGAACTGGCACTGGTGGGTCGGGGATGACAACAACGACAAGTGACCCTTCCTTCTGTGCCTTTTTCTCACCCCAAGTTACTGCCACCCAGATACTTTGGGAGCAAGTAGCCGGGGGTGAGGATTGTGGTCAGGAAAACAGCATGTGTGGGAAGTCAGACCTGCCCTTGCATGCCATGGCCTGCATTCCCATCCCTGTATCACTACTCTTTCTTTTAATAAAACCAAGTGCAGGCCTGGGATAGAGCCTCACGGGCCAAATGTATCATCTATCATGGTCTTAATGTGTTTCTATGTGAGGGTGAAATCATCATACTCATACCAAGTCCAAAACATTTAAGCCTATGATTCAAGCATTGAACAATAGATCCCAAATCCGGTTTGGAGCCACAACCTTATAGAACCCTATTAAAGTGGTGTTTGGGCCTATTTCTGTAGTGAAAAAGAAAAAGAAATCATTTTGTATATAAGGAATACTTTATTTTTCACAAATTAAGATAGGCGTCAAGGGGACCTACAGCGTAAGATTATGCTACAGAGATGCAGAAAAAGTATGTAAAAAGCATAAAAGGAGCTGAGGATATGGAAGTTTTGTTCTAAACAGCTGCCCTGTTAGGTTGCAGGGCCCTTTTTCTGGAAAGGAATGGAGCAGCTTTTCCTTTAATAAAAGAGAATTAAAAAGAGAAGGTGGGTGAATTATGTGACAAAGCTTTTTTTGGGTAGCCAACTATGTACAACAGTGATAGACAGATAAGATATAAAATTAGCCAGTTGAGTGCTGGTCTCCAATAGGGAATGGATACGTTGTGACTGTAGAATTGTTTCATAATCCCTAGTCTTCCAATAAGTAGTTAGGATTAACTACAAGGTAAGGGTCTTCTTCATCAATGCTCTGTCCTTCCACAGAATCTTTCAGCCCTGTCTGTGTGAGCTCAATTAGAATGTGGTCCTGAAATACAGAGAGCCTCAGTCAGGCCATGTTCTGAAGAGTCCTAGGTCACACATTGTAAGACACCCCAGTCACAAGCATACTTGCTTCAAAGGAAAATGCCACTGCTTTAAAGCAGGATTTACAGTGGTACCTCGGGTTACATACGCTTCAGGTTATAGACTCCACTAACCCAGAAATAGTACCTCGGGTTAAAAACTTTGCTTCAGGATGAGAACAGAAATCGCACGGTGGCGGCGTGGCAGGTCCCATTAGCTAAAGTGGTGCTTCAGGTTAAGAACAGTTTCAGGTTAAGAACGGACCTCCAGAACAAATTAAGTAAGTAACCAGAGGTACCACTGTACTTCCAATTGAGCAATTAATATCATGCCCTCTTCATCTCCGTTTCTCACCAAACTTATGTGCGCTTATGTGCGCCAGAGTTAAAGGCTACCACCAACAGCTCATCAAGTGCATTCTTCTGCATATCTACTTGGAAGAATGTACTACTGATTCAGTGAACTCGCACCCAAGTATGTGCAGTATTGCAACCTTAGATTACAATCATATGCACACCTACCTGGAACTAAGCTCCACTGAACACAACAGGACATGCAATTCTATATATACTTGCTTGGAAGCAAGATGGATTTAACACAGTGCCATGTGTCACAAAGTAAACTTGCATATAAGATGGGGCATTGAGCTAATCAAAGACCACATTATTTTTATCATCACATCCTTCAAGGAATTTAAAGTAGGGTTTTTACTTCAAAAAAACCTTACAATTTCAGGTATAAGTGTACGTACATAGTGTGTAAGACGATGGATCACTTTTTCTATTATCATCTTCTTATTTATCAGTTCTTCTTCAGAATCTATTTCTGATTCAATTTCCTTTAAATACCAGTTGATAAGTTCACTCTTTTTTAAGGAGGCGTCATCATCTTCTGCAGGAAGAAAAGAAAGCAAGGTGATGATGATGATAAAACACTCTGAAATCCCAGACTGACTGCCTCAAAAATGTTTCAAACATGATTCAGGAAGTCAAGACACCATATACGGAAAACGCTTGCTGGCAGCGTAGAATGGGAGCTGGACTTTGTTTATTATTTACAGCTAAGACCTTCCAATCCAGGATTTATATTTTTTTTTTTTGGGGGGGGGGGGAGAGCAGAGGGGAATTGAACTTGCTGATCCAAATTGCTGAATTGAGCCCCAAATCAAATTTGGCAGGCTGTCCGCAACCCTACTTCCTCCCCCCACTCTTGCTACAGTTAGCATTAGGGGGAAATGATCTTGTAATGGTAAGTCGGAGGGTGGGAGAAGGAGATGATTTCATGGGGACTGTAGCTGGGGAGGGATGGCTTAAACCACTTAACCCCACACGCTGCAATTCTGAGACCTTCCCAGTGGCTTGCACTTGGATTTCAAAGAACATGCAATGTGATTACTAAGCATGTACTTAATTCCGCATGCACCAAGACAATGCTTTATTACCTTCTTCCGATTTTCTCAGATGCATTACAATGAGGTTTGAGATTCTGCGATATTCAGGGAAACTAAGCCTTAGGGAAGCCTTTGGTGCCACATCCTTGCTCAGATCATCTGCATGTCCATTGATGCCGTTCACCAAGCCATTAACGACTGCAGTGTCTCCATCTCCTGAGCACAGAAAGTTTTTGTACACATTATGCCAAGGTGGGGACAGAAGCCGCAGTAGAAGCACATCACAAATGACTTAATTGCCTGTTTCCCCCCTCTACCCAGAACAAACATTTTGAAAGTGTAGCAGTTGCATTTCTCTTATCATATCAAATGATGTTATCTATATTTTCTAGCTGGCTGAGATTTTATAGTCTTCCAAACAGATACCTTATCATTTTTAGTTCTGTAGCCATAAGGATTTCAGGGCATAGTTCTTATTTTCAAAACAATAAATATGAAAGATACGATGTCTGTTATCTTGATTAGACCAATGCACATTATTGACTGATTTACAGCTCCATAAGACTCAGAGGTAAGCCCTACTGACTTCAATGGGAGTTACTCCTTGGTAACAGATTACACGATTGTGGTTTAAAGCTTATATACTGGGTCCACAGAAATGTTCTCTTAGTAGTAGTCCACACTAAATCCACCACATATAAAATAAAAAACAAAAGAACAAAATGCCTTCTATTTTTTTAAAAAAACAAACAAAACAAAACAGGTTTCAAATAAAAATCCAATTCATTTAAAAGCTTTTTGGTGGATTAAATACTTGTTGAGAAGATGCCAAGCAGGCAATGCCAAGCAAGAGCTCCACCACTAAAAAGGTTCCACTTGAGATCTTAAACCTACTGGCTTAAGGCAAATGCACAGTGTGGTGGCAGCACACACTGCTAAAAGATTCTCTGCTCCACTCTGCCTCCTGTTGCTGCTGCACCGCCAAGAAAGAAAGCCAGAGCCTGACTTGTCATGAAGTCTGAACCTGGGCGTTTAGTATTTCTCCTTCAAAACAAACCATGAGCAATAAAGCCAGGAAGAAACTTTGGTTCTCTACACGTTAAACCATAGCTTGTTTTTAACTATGCTTCAAAAGTACTGCAGGAAATATATATATATGTGTGTGTGTGTGTGTATATATGTACATATATATATGTGTGTGTGTGTGTGTGTGTGTGTGTTGGTGTATAAATGTGTATATATGTGTGTGTGTGTATATATGTGCATATGTACATATATGTGTGTGTGTGTGTGTGTGTATATATCTGTACAAGGCTTCAAAGGACAAAACTAGAACCTGAACTGGACCCAGAAACAAGCATGTTCCAAGAATTATTTTATTATTAAGAGATTTATTTTGCGACCTTTATTATAACAGCTTTCAATGAGGCTATCAGGTAAAAACATTTGTCAGGTGTTCCCCAACCTGGTGCCTTCTTAATGTTCTAGATCACAGCTTCCAAGAGCCCTAGCCGGCATGACCAATGACCAGTGACAATAGGAGCTGTATTATAAAACATTCTAGAGGGCATCACAGGTTGTGGAAGTCTAATATAGTCTATAGTTCATCAGCAAATTACTCACTCTGAACTCCATCCTGGGCCTCAGGCTCATCAATGGCTTGTTCTTCATCTTGGTCTAAATTGATATCTGGAGTTTCAACTCTGATGATGGATTTGTTCAATAACCTGAAGGCTTCCTTCACATGTTTTGGATGGACCTTTACAAATATTTAAGAAGAGTCAAGATGAATAAAGACATACCTGTCCAAACACATTATTTATTTATTAAAAAAAAAAATACATGCCATGAACTCGTATAAAAAAAAAATCCAAGGTCGTGTACAACAAAATATACACGTGAAACAATTTATAGACAATGCAATTGATGGGCTCCAAAACATCTGTTGGCCATAGAAGCAACAAGAGTACTTTCCAACTTGTCCCCCTTCCCTGTGCCAAGGAGGAAGGCTCCACTAACACTGGATTCACAGTCAAAAGCCAAACACAGCCAACTTCTATAAATGAAGAAAGCTAAAGATACAGTTCATAAAGTTGTTATCTTTTACTTAACTCTCTTTTTCTCTCTCTGAAAGACTGAAGGCTTGTGGGCCACACAAAAACTTGCAGCTGGTCTAAAATTTCAGCTAAAAACTTCTGCGGAATAAGCATTTCCACCCCTATGTAGAAACATAAGCTAGCACTGGACTAGTTACAAACTGAACATGTACCATTCATATAAAAGGTTTTCATTTCAAGCGACAGTAATCCTCAAATTTATGCTTAAAATGATAGGAGAATGAACCATGGCATTTTAAGCTATATGTTTAAACAGAATAAAAATGTTAAGAACAGCTGCATTGGTCAAAGCTCTGTCCTGTTCCATGCTGCCCCATTAAGTTTAGCTACCTCGTCGCAGCAATGCATCCGTGCCATTGCTTCCGACAGCCGAATCATGCTTTCCAGCTGCCGCACTGTGATTCTCCATGACGATTTTGTAATGCCGGAACCATCCCTCTGGCGAAGGCGCTTATATTGTTCAACTATAAAATCCTCCGACTCCTTAGAAATCTATTGGAGAACGAATGAAAGTAAAATGTGGTAAGCTATAGTGAAATTGTGCACCACTTCCCATTTATAAACTTCATATATTCATTGGGGCCGGAGTCAAACTTCCATTACAAACTAGATCAACAGCTGGATATGGATTCGACATTTATTTGCAACGAACAACAAGAAAGAGTCAGTCTAAAAAAAATTATTGCGCAATTAAAATGCGCCTGTCTACTGTGATTGACAAGAGCGGCACAAAAATACAGTACAAAATTATTTATTTATTGTATTTATATGCCATCCAGGGGGCTCAAGGTGGCATGCACAATCTGTCCCCCATCCCCTTTTTATCTTCACAGCAACCTTGTGAGTGACTGGCCCAAGGTCACCCTGTGAGTTTCATGGCTGAGTGGGGATTCCTACTCTGGTCTTTCTTGCCCAACACTCCAACCATTGCACAACAATGGCTCACCTGAACACTTCAAACAACAGACACACTAAACTTTAGGCAAACCCAACTGGCTCCAAATCGCTGCCACAGAAGTAGAAACCAGTTACACTACATCCTAATTAACCAGGCATGCTCGTACGTGAGCCTGAGCATTAGCAACAACTATGTCAAAGTCAGAGTAACCACTATACATTTGGTATCAGTTCAGGTTTCTCATGCCATGCTGTGCTCAAACTCTCTGGAATCACAGATCTCGTAGAGTTGGAAGGGACCACAAGAGTCATCTAGTCCAATCCACATGACCCTGAGATTAAGTGTCTCTATTGGCTGAGCTATCCCAACCTAATGCTGAAGTCTGTCTCATTACCTTGGGTTTAAACTGCCTGGCAAAGAGAAGATACCTTCGGATGTCATCTAGCGAATACAGGCGATCAATTGATTCGTCTATCCTAGAATGAAGATCCACAATGCGTCTTGCAATGGCATAATCTGTAACCTGAAGGGGGTAGGTTTTGGTGAGAATACGTGAACTAAAGTTATAACAAATCATTAACAAAACAACAGGATAACAATGATGCACCCAGCAACTTCCAAAACGTTTGAGGATATCTCGATGGTTGTTTAGGTAATGCAAGCAGCTCAAATGGAACTGAGCTGTCCAATACATGAATAGATACCAAATTAGTCCAGTCAGTGAGTTCATTTGAGTCTTTAGGGGTAAAAAGAGAACACTAAAACAGGATTTAAAAAACAACAACAAACTACCATCTGTTGTAGAAGCAATCTGTTTTATACATTTTTTTAAAGGACTAAATATTCTATTATGCACAAGCTTCCAAATAATTCCATCAGCTTGGATCCTAAGACAGTTCATAGAAGGAAAGTTTTCCCTCTCCTGCATCGCAGCCACCAGTGCCCCCATTACCTGCTAGCTACCCTGAGGCGTGTGTTTGTGAGAGAGGAGAGAATATATAAAAATACATTGGGATGTTTCTCCCTTCCTCCAGCAATCTCCTGCACATCATCCTACATTATTCAATAATGCCCCCCAACACTCTAAAGAGGATTTTTAGTCAGGTGGACACAAGAGAGATGGGGAGCTTTCCTTCCACAACTTCCTTGAGGTTGATGCAGGGGCGTAGAAAGGGGGGGGTGCGGTGGGGGCAGCTCGCCCTCCCCCCCGTGCATGGCATGGGTGCCCATGCAGTTAACTCTGTCATTGGGTTAGCAGGGGTTAGCAAACTTTTTCAGCACAGGGCCGGTCCACCGTCCCTCAGACCATGTGGTAGGCCGGACTATATTTTTTGGGGGGAAATATGAACGAATTCCTATGCCCCACAAATAACCCAGAGATGCATTTTAAATAAAAGCACACATTCTACTCATGTAAAAACACCAGGCAGGCCCCATAAATAACCCAGAGATTCATTTTAAATAAAAGGACATATTCTACTCATGTAAAAACACACTGACTCCCGGATTGAGAAGGCGATCCAGCCACAGGCCTTAGTTTGCCTACCCATGGGTTAATGTCTTGGATCCCAAGATAAAAGAGAATTCATAGACAACTGCATTTATAGCCTGCATATTTCTGAATCTAAAATGCATAATATACAGTATGTAGGTTACACATTACCTCATTGCATTCATCCACAAGAATAAAGAAGAGATCAAATCGAGACATGATGGGGGCTGATAGGTTTATGTTCTGTTTCAGAGACTTTGCTCTATCATAACGTCCACCAACTGGGTTAGCTGCGGCCAAAATAGAGGTCCTGGCATTCAGAGTAGCCTATTAAAACAAAAACATGTTTGTTTGCTTTTCCTAAGCAGTGTAGAGTTGTTAACAAATTACATAAAGAAAAAGTGTTGGGGAAGAAAACACAGCAGTTTCAATGGTGCCTGGGCGTCAGTTTGATCAATCATGTAAAAAACATCCTCCACTCTACCAAAATACATCAACAGGAAAATGATTTCCAGGAACACTGTATAAGACGATAGTAAAGCATTTATTACATTTTCCCTGCAACATTTATAACAAAGGTGAAAATCAGCATATTTCATTGCAGGCTACTTTCTTCATTGTTTATGTGGATGGGCTTTTCAAAAGGAATACAATCTACTGCTGTTTAAGGCCATCAACATGCCCCTAATTATCAGGTGCTTAAGCCATTAACTTCATGAAATTATGGACACCTAACTTGATGTATATTGCAGCACAATTGTTAACTTTCTTGCTTAGAAGCATGTCCTACTGGGTTCGATGGAGCTTGCTCCCCCAAAAAGCCTGCAAAGGATTATAACCCAATTATCCAGTTTTTCACAGTGGGACAGATTTCTGGAAGAAATGTTTAACAGGAGGGACCAGCATGGAAAGTTGGTGTTGTGCAGATGTCTTGCAACAGTAGTGCTCCTGCTGCTTTCCAGGATGGGGTGGGACAGAAAAACCATGAGGTTGGGACTATTGCAGGACTCTCATAGCCACTAACTTCCCATCACCCTCTGGGCCCCTGCACTGGTCCTGGTAAGCAGCAGTACTGCTGCTGCTGCCAGAGACTGGTGGGCTTAATTTTGATGTAGGGTTGTGGGAGAGGAAGATATCCTGTTATGAGTATGGACAACAGACTGCCACCCTATTCTAGAAGCGTTCAGTTGAAAGAAAAGTTCCTTAGTTTTTCTAATGGAATGAAACTATTTGACAGAAAATGGGAAGGGTGAAAAGACGATCTGGCCCAAAGTCACTGGAGAAGCAAAGAAATCTCTCTCCAATACCATCTGAGCAAAGGATACACAAAGTTCAAGCAACACACAGCCACTTACCTTAACTCCTGCTTTAGTAATGGATATAGTCTGTTGCTCCATAGCTTCGTGAATGGCAACTTGATCCCTCATATCCATTTTGTCAAATTCATCAATGCAACAGACTCCCTAAAAGAGAGTGCAGATTCAACAACTGTACTTCAGCACTTGAAAACAAAAGGGGCCCCTCCTTTCAGAGCTACTAAATGCATTGGATAACTTACATTATCTGCCAACATCAGAGCTCCAGCTTCAATGACAAATTCATAGGACTCTTCGTCTTTCACAACAGCAGCCGTTAAGCCAGCAGCGCTAGAGGCCTTTCCACTGGTGTAGACAGCTCGGGGGCTGAACTCCTCCACGTGCCTGTTGGTTCAAATTGGCAGGCTACTCAGCAATTCGCATCAGAAAGGGCAACACAAACACTGCAGTTGACTTTAAAATTTTGCAGGCTGCAGGGCTCTAAATTATCTAGATGATTATTTGATAGCCATAAGCAAGGGGGGAAAGCAAGCCTATTTAGCAATTACAATGTTTATTACTTCAAGAAAGTAGTTTTTGTTCCAACAAGTAGCAGCGCCCTGCTCAGTGTTTAAGATGTCCTGCAGACGCCCTTCTCCCAGTATTCCTTCCATCAGGAGATGCAGGGCATCCAACGGGGGTGGGGTGGGGGGCTTTCTCAGGAGTCATAATGGCGGGCACTCTCCCCACAAGGAGATTGCCTGGCATCAAAACTGTTATCATTTCAGTACCGGGTTAAGAGCAGTCTTTTTCATCCAAGCGTTTTAATATATTCTAGCCATATTAGGAGAAATTGAGTGATATTTGTAAAGAAAACAATTAGAGGAATACATACAAAGCAGAAAGAAAAGTTATTATACAATACAAATCTGTGTTAAAAAAGAATGTTTATATTATGAGAATGGGTATAATGAGAAGGATGGGAAGGATTGTGTCGATGAACACTTTTATTGTGTAAATAGTGTTGTCTTCTCTTGTCTTTTCTTCTTTTGATTTTTTTTATTTCATATCTTTATTTCTTTATTTTTTTCTTTTTCTTTTTTATTATTTATAAATTTTCTATTTACTACCTAATTTTCTTTTTCTTCATATGTAAAGAGATAGCACATGTTTGTATAGATATGTAAATTTTAATCAATAAAGAATTATATACCGTATTTTTTGCCCTATAGGACGCACTTTTTCCCCTCCAAAAATGAAGGGAAAATGTGTGTGCATCCTATGGGGCGAATGCAGGCTTCAGGAAGCTATCCGCAAGCCTTGGGAGCCCGGTGGGAGTTCCCGCCGGGCTTCCAAGGCTTGCGGACAGCAGCCTGCAGCCCGAAACCCGGGGAGCGCAGCGGGGCACATCCCGGGCTTTGGGCAGCTCTCCGCAAGCCTTGGGAGCCTGGTGCGACTTCCCGCCGGGCTCCCAAGGCTTGCGGACAGCAAGCTCCGGGAGCGATGGCGAGGTTGCACAACCTCGCCTTCGCTCCTGGACCCCCAGCCCCGAGGCTAAAAACGAAGCCAGGACAGCTAGCGGTATCCATCCCGCTCGCTGTCATGGCTTCTTTGCTCTTTGGGGCTCGGGGGGGGAAATAATTTTTTCCCCTTTATTTCCCCCCCCCCCAAAAAAATAAGTGCGCCCTATGGGCCGGTGCGCCCTATAGGGCGAAAAATACGGTGTGTGTGTGTGTATATATATATTCTAGTCATGTTTTATTTTTGAAAGTCTCTACAACTCAATTAACAACGTCTTCTTGGTGCATCACAAATTTAAAAGACAACAAAATACAACTACAATCCAAAGCCAGAATAACAGGTACAGAGACAGAAATCAGCATAAAGCCACTGTTTTACAGACAGAGACAGCAATCCTATATCCTCTTACCAGAGACTAAATCCTCCTGAACACAACATACACGAACAAGTATGTGTAGCCAGCTACCTACAGTGACAATGCAAGTTAACCATATGCTAGTTCGCAAGAAACTTACTTAAGAAATTGACTCTTGGCAGTACTCGGATCGCCAACAATACAAACGTTGATGTCACCACGAAGTGAAGTGCTTTCTGCTGTTGTCTTAGGAACACCACCAAAGAGCATGAGTAAAACGCCTCGCTTAACTTCATCATTACCTGCATCACAAAAACTAACAGTTAGTTTTGGGGACGCTCACATTTAGAGTCAATTCTAAGAACACAAATGCAGGAGAAAAGCTTAAGATTCTAGTTGTTGCTATGGGCTGGCTTCAGACAGTAATTCAAAATTCAAACAAGTTTTTTCAGGGACTGGTTAAATCTCTGACAAGCTACTGTTCTGACTGAGCAGCACCAGCCTGGTGCATAGTCACAGGAAAGTCTCGACATCATAGCTGCTTCGTCACCTCTCCGCGATATGGCATTAAAATGCAAACAAGGGACGTGATCGCTAAACATAATTAAATATTACAGTTCAAATTTATTTGTGTTGGACAGAGTGATTACCAAGATAACACAGCAGTCAATAGGAATAAGCTATCTTAAACGGTCTATAAATCAGAGTCCAGGGTTATAATCATCTTTTAGAGCACAGAGGTTACTGAATAAGGAAAAGCCAGAGAAGTTATCTGTACAGATTAAAACCCACAATTACAGGATCACGTTCTCACAGCAAGGTTTGAAGTAAAAGGTAAAACAAAACTGGGGGCTCTTCTTTCCATGGTCCCATGAAAAAAGAATGCACAGAAAAGCAGCATTATGTATTTGCAAAAACGGCCAGAAAACAGGCAAATAATCTTAAAAAGGACTGCATGTAACTCTCAATTGCTGTATTCCTATCTTACTCTTTGGGTGCAACACCACAAATGACATACAGGAAACAAAATTCAGAGTTTTGATACCTCCTGTTCAGAAGGGATAACGAAACAAAAAAAGACATGAATACATATTAGACAATAGGAATTTAATTTGAAAGCTTCCAGCTGACCTAGAAAGTTAGTCAACGATAGCAAACATTACTATGGCTCCACAATTAGATCTTACCATGTATGGTTGGAAAGAGACTGGTACAAAGATTGTGATAAAGGTTTTTATCCTGGCTCATTTCAAATACTTTTTCCCACTCCTTTACTGACATCTGGTTTTTAATGCTTTCTGCAGTCTGTTCTTCATCTCGCAGCTCTTTGCCACCAAACTAAAACAAAGAGGGTTGAGGGAAAATATATAAAAATGCAAATATATTGCAGAGACTAGAAAATAACTTAAGTCTTAAGTCAGGGAAGGGGACTCTGGGGGGCTCCAGATGCTGTTGAACTCTTAACCCCCACCAGCCCCAATGCTCAGGGGTGATGGGGAATGTAATTTAGCAACATCTGGATGGGCACAGGTTTCCTATCCCTGGTGGGAAGTATGTCACAAGAGGACTTCAATTTAAATATCTCCAAAATGAGACCATTTAGGGCTGTATCTAAACATTCAACATGTGGTGGCAGAATGCAATAAAATATTTTAGGTTACAGGTGGGAGAATACTCCCCCAAGTGGATGAGGTTGGAAGGTTCTAGCCCAGAATTTGCTCCGCTGTTCTAGTTCTTGAATATCTAAAAAGTGTCCAATCTACCACTTTACTCTATTGCAGTGGTTCTCAACCTGTGGGTCCCCAGATGTTGTTGGAGTACAACTCCCATCATCCCTGAGCTCTGGCCTTGCGAGCTAGGGGTAATGGGAGTTGTAGTTCAACAACATCTGGGGACCCACAGGTTGAGAAAGGCTGCTCTATTGCTTGGCTGAAAGGGCACAGTAGGCGCTCAGTTTTCCTGGGGACAAGAGAACCAAATCCCATCATTAATATCTTCAAGAAAAATATTCTGGAAGCTCCTCTTCCTGAGTAAGGCTTACCCTTGGGTTCGTTGGTGCAACGTAACATGCTAGAAAGACCAATTTATAGGATAACTCTCTGACTCCAAGTGCACGAAGTCCTCTGACACCTTCAGTTTCATAGCCTTCTTTCCCACTCACACGAGAGCCAGTTTCTGCTCGGACACCTATAAGAGCAAGACATGTTTTAAGTTCTGCTCTAGGAACACGTGGTCATTTTCAGCCTACACATTTGAAAAAGGCAGAAAGGCACAGCTTTTCACTTTGGAATGTAGGTGGGAATAGCAATGCCTGCACTGAACAAGCTCCCACACCACAGAGAAAGCAAGCCTTTTGCTTGAAGTATACTGAAGCTGCAGAGTTTCAGGAAGGCTGTCCTACACATGACCTTCCTTTCTTTCTTTCTTTCTTTCTTTCTTTCTTTCTTTCTTTTTCTTTTTATTAAATTTTTATTTTTTTACCAACAACCAAAACACAAACAGTGAAACCCCCCAGGCGGCAGGTACACTGCGTATACATAATCAATAATAACATATTCAAATCAACCATATGTACAATTTTATATACGTTAACACTCCTCCATCCACAAGGATTATTTAACTTTTAACATTTCAATTGCCCCAAATTGTTCAAACCTACCCAAATAATTCAATATCTTCTCAAACCAATCCTCCTCTTTCCCTTTCATTCTGTGTATCTTGACGGTTAGATATTCTAATATTCTAACATTATTCAGTTTCTTCCTCCATTGGTTCACCCCCAGCTGTTCTGCATTTTTCCAATTACTCGTTGTAACCATGCCATTTCTGAACAAGGAAAGAGCCCCTCCCACTGCTCTGCTCTGCTTTGCTCTGCACAGGGTCAACCAACCTGGGGTAGACAGCTGGGACACATCAGGCACAACAATGAGGGAACCTGTGAAGTCACATTTGTCACCAGCCTGGGCTGATTCCACAGCTTCAGCCCGCAGTATCACCTCAACACTGCGAGGAATGCTTCCCCGGGGTAGCTCAGCTTGTGTCTCCTGAATACGGACCTGATGAGATAGGAAAAGCAAGCTGTCAAGAGGCAGGAAGTTATCATTACTAGTTGACCTGAAAATGTCACAAAACTGAACCCAAATGTTTCCAGCATGAAGACTACCGGGGGGGTGGGGGGGTGGGGATAATGATGCTGCATTCCTAATGAAGTGCCTTACATTTTTTAAGAACCCAGAATTTTTGAGATTTCTAATTACCAGCATCAACTTTCTAGGAGCCCTGGTAACAGTTACAAATACCTGATTAATTTTCAGGCTCTATCTGATAGCTATCATGGAGCATCACCATAAAACAAAACTAACAGCACAGCTATTAAAGCAGGTTCCCTTAAAGGTCTAAATCACCCTCAGTAGGCAAAGGGCAAATCTCACAGGGAGCACTGTCAGAAGTGCAAGCTTGTTTCTACCATGCTAACGGCTGTGGAAAAAACTGAGATGGACAACCACCAAAGAAGCAATACACCAGCAGCAAAAGATTCTGTCAAATATAGCTCTTAGTCTTCCATCAATGACAAATGTCTAAGTACGCATTCAAAGCAGATTTTTGTTGATACACCTTTCTACTTCTCAAGTGGAAAGCACTTTACAAATGTGACAGGTCTATACAGCAACAAAACGCATGTGGTTCAAAATGGTAAATTCAAGAATGTTTCTAATATTGTGAAAAAATATCTAGAGAGACTAGGTGGTCCCTGTAGGCTGCACAATGAGATCACTTCTCAGCGCCATTGCTGATCTCTACAGCAGCTGAGACAGATTCCTAAATTTACAAGGTGCATCTTGCTCTTTGGGTTCTGAAAAACACCTGATAATTAAATACATTTTTCACTACAGAAAATTATTCTTAATAGGTTGAATATATGCATTTGTGCAAGGTGTGCGTGTGTATATGTGCCTGACCTCTCATGCAAACAATTGCAGGGAGAAGTTACTGGGGAAAGTTACTGGGAGCATGACATGAGTGAACTCCAGTCACTTCAATTATGAAGACAAGAGAACTTTCAGGTCTGAATACAGCATTCTGGAAGACGAATGGCAGTAATTTACAAGAGCTGCCCATGAGATATTCCAGAGGGACTGCTGTGTTATCCTGCTGTAACGAAACCAACGCAGCCTTGTGGCACCTTAAAGACAAACTAATTTAATATGGCATAAGCTAGAATGCATTTCGTAAGATGCATCCACTGTATCCTCAGTTGGCAGATTTTCACTTACACACAGGAAAAACACAAAAATTGCTACATTTTATTCAAGTGCAGGTGGTGACCATTTTCTGTACATCCAACTGACATGTGACTGCTGATGCACAGGTCGGACCCAGAAAAGGGCAAAACAGGAGTGGAACAGGGCACAGTGGACTTACACGTGTTCCACTGATGTGTACAAGGGCCAGGAATGGATCTCCTGTGCAAAATGTTCGGCACTTGTAGTAAGAGCAAAACTTTACACTTAAAGAGACACAGGACATAATGCTAAATCACTGTTCAATCCTACATCAACAGGCCTTTACCGTCAAGCACCTGAGTTCCTTCTCCTTCCTGCATGTCAAGACTCCCGTCCTTTCACTATAGTTTAGTTTACTATTTTATCCAAAACCAGCAAACTAAGATTTGTTACCTGCAAACCAAGATATTTTGATTCTGGATTCCAAGGCAAGCATAAACTTTAGTTTGTCAATTTAGACTAAACAGCATACAATGGTTTGCCACAAACCCATGAAAGCAGGGAGGAAATTACAGTTCATGTGGTGCCAAACCATAATAATAATAATAATTTATTATTCATACCCCGCCCATCTGGCTGGGCTTCCCCAGCCACTCTGGGCGGCTTCCAAAAAAAAATAATAATTAAAATACTGTACTACATCAAATAAACCATGGTTTATTTAACTTTACAGCTGAACCAGTCAAGTATAGAAGACTAACCTGACATCACATCATGTTTTCAAACCCAGCAGAAATTCTGACAATTGATGAATTACCTTTTGAAAGTCAACGAATCTGGATTTGTTGGTGTCCAGAAGGAACCGTTTCCTATTGGCACAAACTGGGTTTCTGCAGATGTTGGGTTGTGTGTACTTGAACTGCTGCTCAACATCTTTTATCACTGTCTGGCAATCCAGGCACAGGAATGTTCCGCTTACGAGCTCTGGGTGAACTGGGTGGGTGCGGACTACTTGCCCGCTAATACGCATTAGCGATCCAATTCGAGCTGACGTCATTTCACGAATTCTGTTTAAAGAACAAAGTCAAATTCAAAAGATCATCAGTTTTAAAATACATTCCAGAAAATCAGATAGCAAGTACATGGCCTATTATGGTCCATTGTCGTCGAAAGAGAACCAGAACTGACAAGTACAAACTGTTCTGTAGCTAAGAACAAATAAGTACCTGTTCTGCTCACAGCAGTTAGGTGCAAGCCAACTGAATATGGTGGGATGATTTCCCTGACATTTAAACAAAGGTCGTAATCAAACCTTTAGAGCTGCTGACTTCCCATCTTGTTCCCCGTAACTTTTAAAAATACCTTGCTGAAATATTGTAAGTAGACAAGACACCATGGTTGACAGTGTCTAACACCACATAAAGTTCCAACAGAATCAAAAGGACAAACTTCCCCATTTTATTTTTGGCAAAGGTCACCACCTACAAAGGCTAGCAATGTAATTTCATGATCAGGCTGGAAGCCAGGCTGAAACTGATTTTCTAGGCCCATTTCATTATGGGAAACCTGGAGCTAAGATGCCACCTTGAGACCCAATGGGTTTCATACTTTAATGGAAAGAAGCATTTGCCACAACACTAGCCCACACAGCTAGTTCTTATTGGGCCACTTTTCTTAGTCAGGACGGGCAAGGGTCTAAAGCACAGGTAGTAGGCCTCATATCTGCAAAATCGCTATCCATGTCTTCATGCAAAACATCATCAGTCTGAAAAAAAAAACTTCTCTCCATATTTCTGAAGCATATCCACATGGCAATCTCCTGCACATTTTCTTTTAACTCTATAAAAAAGAAAAAAATTGATGGGAGTATGGTTGTGTGCATCAGCATCACTCTTCTTGATAAACCATGTTGGCTATCAGTATATTCTGATAGATGAAATGATGGTATAATCGGCATGGGTAGCCTATGACTCACAAGTTAATGGAGGCCATTTGAATGCTCCTGAATTGTAAATAACATCCTACAAAGAAGGAGCTTATTTGGAGTTACCTTACTAAATTGTATGCTTACATCTTTACAGTATCAATGTATCTTACTTGTGTCTGGTAGGTAGGTCCTGGAAAGCAACATAGAAGTCCTTATTGGGGGGAACATTTCCATGGTCTCTAGCAAAGGTTTTTACAGCTCGACACAAGAAAGGATAGACTCTAAAATAGAAAAACAAGTTTTAGTGATGCAAATCTTTATTTTATACCCTTTGGATCAAAGTAGCAGCATACACCATGGATTTCTATCCTTTAAAGTATCTTGAACAGTACACTGGTAAAATACAGTAATATTAAAACAAGTGAAAAATACAAAACTGTGGTCTGACATATCTGTTTGGCTTTTTGTTCAAGTAACAACTTTGCAAACGTTATTTAGTATAATTAACTATACTTTAAAAAACCACCACCAGAGGGCTGTGAATGACAAGCACCTTTAACTGTGAAAACATATTCCCTTCTTTCTTAATGTTACTTAGAGCAGGAAATGGGGCACCTGTGACCATCCGTATGTTTTTGAACTACATCTTCCATCATCCCTAACCAAAGCCCATGCTGGCTATGGGGCATGAGGTGGAGCCCAACATCATCCAGAGGTCCACAGGTTCCCCAGCCTTGACTTAGAACTCCTCTGATAAAACCCAGGATGGGTAAAATAGTTATGATGGAGCCAACTATTCAATAAAACATGTTTACTAGAGCCTTCTTACCTATAGAACTCTTCTTGGATTGTGGTAGCAAGCTGCTGATTAAACTGCTCCAGATCCTCAAAGCTCACAATTAACGTGTTTCTCTCTGGACGAATCAATTCCTCTGCATCTCGCAAGTATTTAACTTCTCCATCACTGTTCTGAAATCTGAAAATAGCAGTATTTTAAGGGACAGTTTGCAGGAATCGTTTCCTAAATAGTGAGTCTGTGCACATGCTACACTCTGTGCTAAGACTATAAAGAGAAAGGCTTAAAAGCTAATAATGAGACACCATCACTTGATGGGAGGGAACCCCTGCTGCTACTGAACACCTAATGAAAAGCTGAGTTATCACGGCGAGTAAAAATGTTCATTTTGTATAAGCTGCACACAGAATACTGAAGAGCCCTGACATTTCTCTAATTATGCCACATGAAAAGGAAGGAAGCATCTAAATATGAGGAAAAAATACACCGACCCCAGTGGTGTGGTCATCAAATTACAAGAAATAATGATTACAGTTAGGAGGGTTGATGTAATCAGTGAAAAAATGAGAAAAAAATAGCTGCCTTTTATCAAGGAGTCCCACACTACAGCCCATTATAAGTTTTGTAGTCCTATGCAAGTTTACTCAGATGCAAGAATCATTGAGCTCAATAGGATTTTACTGATTCGTAATAGTGTACTGGTTAGTGTCTAGTGTTAGACTAGGACCTGAGAAACTAAGGTTCAAATCTCCACTTAACCATGAAACTCATTTAGGTGACCTTGGGCCAGTCATTGACTCTCAGCACACCCAACCCCACTGGGTTGTTGTGAGGATATGGGGCAGGAAGAGAACCATGTGCAACGCCTTGAGGTCCTTGAATAGAAATGTAGTCGTAAATAATTAAAAGTGTGCATAGGATTGCAGCTATGCAGACTGAGCCTATGTACGCTTCCTCAGAAGTAAGCCTCAAAAGTGTTTAAGCTGCAGCGGCAGATTTACATTTGAGCAAAGGCAAGGTGGGGCTGTTAAAAAGCTGTTTCACAGCACTTCAAAAGGTTATGGTTATTCAGGAGGAGGCAACAGCGGATGCTGAATACTGCAAAGAAAACCCCCTACTACTATTCTTGTTTATTAAACTTATTAGTCCCTCCCCCCCCCAAAAAAAACCCCCTAACTCAAGGCGACTACAGCAGTAAATAAATAACACGTACAATTAAAACCGGCACAAAACTAGAGTAAAATATTTATCCCTCTCTCCATGGGCGTGGCCAGGATTTAGGTAGTCAAGTTTTATTTGTTTGTTTGTTTGATTTAGGGCGGGCAACTGCGCCCCCCCGTACGCCCCTCCCCCCCCAAATAAATAGGGCACACCTGTTGACATGTGGGAATGAGGCGCAATCCCAGCAACCAAACACACTTGTCCAAACAAAACAAAACAAAACCAACAGCGTCTTAGGGCCAGGAGAAGCACGATGTCAGGGGATAAATACTATACACTCTCTCTCCCCCCCCGGCCCCCACTAAGGGAAAGCACAAGTGCAAAAGCTACGGGGAAGCGGATGAGCGCCGGACTTGCTCCCAGGTGGAGGGTGGCTATCTAGGCCTCCTAGTCCAGCAAAGCGCAGCGCACGACCACCGCCAAGCGCCCAACTTCGCTCCCCTCCCCGTCCCGTCCCCCCCCCCCCCGCAGCTCCTACGACTCACGCTTCGAGGAAGTCCTGGAACAGCTTCTGGCACTTCTCGGCCACCTCGTCGCGGATTTGCTTGAGCGGCGCCGCCGCCGCCGCCGCCAGCCCAGCACCCCCCGCAACGGCTAAATCCATGGCGGACAAGTTCTCTTTCTTTCTTTCTCTCCGGCTCGGACAGAGGGGAGGATTCGCGCCACTAGCGGCGCCCTCGTGACAGCACCCGCCAACCAGAAGCGCTCGGAGGCCGAGGCCACGCCCCACCGGAACGTTCGCCCGGGAAAACTTTTCGCGCCAAACCTGACGGCGCGGGAAACGGGGAGAGCGAGCGGCGGGGGCGTTCTGAATACGTAATAAGTGGGCGGGAACAACCTCTGGCACTTCTCAGTGCAAGAACACACACACACAGTGAATCTACCCTCCTGTCCCATCCCTTGGAAGGTGGTAGACCAGGGGTAGGCAAACTAAGGCCTGGGGGCCAGATGTGGCCCAATCGCCTCCTCAATCCGGCCCACAGACGGTCTGTGAATCAGCATGTTTTTACATGAGTAGAATGTGTTCTTTTATTTAAAATGCATCTCTGCGTTATTTGTGGGGCCTGCCTGGTGTTTTTACATGAGTAGAATGTGTGCTTTTATTTAAAATGCATTTCTGGGTTACCGTATTTTTCGCTCGATAACACGCACCTGACCATAACACCCACATAGTTTTTAGAGGAGGAAAACAAGAAAAAAAAAGTCTGAATGAAACAGTGGATGTATCATTTTTGTGCTTCATGCTGTGGCCACAGACATGTGATTTGACGGTGAGTTTGGGGTAGCCCAATGCAAAAATCTTGAGAATCCCTGTGGATCTGTGCTTTGTAACCACGTTTTTGCACCATTGTGGCCCCAGGCAACAGTGGGTACGTGATTTTTTTGGTGCAGGCTGTAGCCATGGACATGTAATGTGATCTGATGGTGAATTTGGGGTGACCCAATGCAAAGATCCTGAGGATCCATGCTTTGTAACCACGTTTTAAGTGGGGAGGGAAGGAAAAACACAGAAGGGACAAGGAGCACGAGAGGGATGCGAGAGGGGTGCGCGGAGAAGCAGCTGGCTAACAATGCAGGAGAGGGGTTTAACGGGAGGGAGGAAAGGAAGGCAAAAGTTTTCCCCCACCCACCCAAGCCAGCCCTCTCTCTCTCCCACCTGCATTTTCCGGCTGCCTGTGATGCTGGACGCAGCAGCAGCACCAGCACCAGCAGCGGAGCACGGAGAGGAGGAGGTGGTGGCTGTCGGTTGTGCTCCTAGCGAAAACAGTGGGCAGTAAGACCCTGAGGCAGAATGCAGGAAAGCAGCAACCTCCACTTTTTAGCCTTCCCTCCTCCGCGATCTGATTTTTGCTTGATTTTTGCCCCGTACTTGGGCCAGTCGGCTCCAGGGACCACACATTCGCTCAATAACACACACAGACATTTCCCCTTACTTTTTAGGAGAAAAAATGTGAGTGTTATAGAGAGAAAAATACGGTATTTGTGAGGCATAGGAATTCGTTCATTCCCCCCCCCCCCAAAAAAAAAAATAGTCCGGCCCAGCACATGGTCTGAGGGACGGTGGACCAGCCCCCTGCTGAAAAAGGTTGCTGACCCCTGTGGTAGACTCTGCTTCTTTGGAAGTTTTTAAGCAGAGGTTGGATCTGTCATGGATGCTTTAGTTGAGATTCCTAGAGGTTGAAGGAGATTACCCTTGGGGTCCCTTCCAACTCTACAATTATATGATTCTATGATGGCACATGACATTCACCATGAGGATGGAAGTGGAATTACCCCAAGTGTCATGTTTAGTTGATTTCTGCAGAAGTATTTGCATACAGTTACTAGGAATGTTAACTAGGACCACTAAGACAAACAACATGTGGCAGCCATCCTTACAGCAGGCTAATCTATTCAGTAAAGAGGGAGTGAAGACCTTGATACAGGGATGTCATTTTTTGCAGTATCCCCCTTAATGGCTGTAATGTGCTCCATTTCATAGGTTGTCTACTGTCGGGGCACCAGGTACCACTGTTTAAGAACTACTGTCATCTGTGTGAGTTACTCAAATGAATATACTAAGCATATCAATATGGAGCAAAGACATTTCCACACACATGGGATGAAGGCATAAGGGATGATCTGTGAGAAAACAAACAGAAATCTGCAATAAATTCATTTGTCCTAAAACATCATTTTCCAAACCTTTCAGCATGAATCAGTGAGCGACTCTGTTATTTATTAGGATGAAGCATCCAATAAAGCCTATTATCCAGAGATACTACTAGCTCTCCATGGGAAAAGGTAATTGAATTTGATCGATTCCAGTTGGATTAGCTGAACAAACAACTCTTTCTGGAACCAGATTTAACAGCAATAAAATTGTGGTAATAAGTAGTTATTTATAATCCACTTAGCAAACAAATACAGCTGGGAACGTGCACACGCAGGCAAACCCATTTTAAAAAATGTTTCTGGGAATATGCCAGTGCTTAGTACTCAGAGCTGGCCCATTAGCCAAGCTGCCTAACCTGGTTTCTCAACTGGATGACTTCATAGTCCTCATTTTCTGCACTGTCCATTTTTTGCCCAGACCTTTGTTTTGAGTGATAATCCTCAAAAAAAGGTATGAAACAAAATATCAGTGTGTCATTTGGCTGAGTCTATTTACACACACTGATTTCTGCATCAGGACCTTTAATTAATGGCAATGCCCCTGAAAATTAGGATACCATAATTCTGTACATACATTGGTACCACCCACCGTCAAATTTCACATCGTGGCTTAATTGCTTGGAAACACTTAAAAATCTGGCCAGCAATTAAATAATTATAATTATAATTATTTAATATCTTACTCCTGAATAAATAAAAACATCACAGAACTGTAACTATTAGCTCTTTTAGTTGCAATTTCAAAACACAAGACCAAATTATTGTATTTTACAGCAGCATCAGTGTGTATGGCACTTTACAAGAAAGCAGGTTCCAGTATTACAATCTCAGCGATCTCAGGTTCCAGCACTTACAATCTCAGAAAGTATGGGTAATGTCACTGAACTCTAGTTCCCACCGGCTTCAGCCACCAAGCCCAATGGTCAAATATTATAGGAGTTGTAGTTCAGCAAGAGTGCCCCTGCCATGCTGTGGCCCTGAGGTTCCTCATGCCTGTTTTAAGCACATTCTCTTAAGGCTTACATACATGATCATCTCTTTTTATCCTCAATAGTCCTGTGAGATACGGAGGTTGAGAGGCAAGCCAGTTATTAAGGCTCCCAGCATAGTTCAATGTTCAGCAGGGATCAAGATAATTATGCCCTGCTTAAAGTTATTTTCTAGTATTGAAAAGCAAGACAGCACACTGACAAAAAAATACAGACAAATTCTGCAATGTAGAAAAAAAGAGACACACAGAAAATAGTTAGGGAGTTTTATTGCAACCTGCATTTATAAGTATGTAAGATCAGAGTTCAGTATTTCCCATGTTAATTCTCAAAATAATCTGTTTCCAACTCACTATTTTGTCAATTTCTCTTACTACTGTTTATCAAATTCTACTCTGCTGCCATATTTTTTTAAAAACAAATGTCCTCCCCTTATTACACAACTATGAATTTTTTAAAAATTCAAGTGTATAGAAAACTGTAAAGTACAAGATGGTAACAGTACCCTTAACTTCAAATATGTTTCATAAAAAGATTACGTTTTCTGCAACACGACCCAGATCTGTTAAAATGGTTGGCTTCATTATTAGTAATAAATTAGTGGAACATTTGTTATTGTGGCACTTTAGTAGGTTAGATGTACATCCGTTGCATACTGCATTTATGCTATATTGTTCAGAGCAGGGAGCAAACTTTCAAACTCGCTCTGGTCTCCTTAAGGCGTTAGACGTTTAGGATCACGAGGGAACATGGACGTTTGCCTGACATTGCTCAGTCCAAGGAACAGCATGGTGACTCTTTCCAACCCTGTAAAATTAAATCCAGTCTCATCAGCTAAGTGTAAACATATACAGATATACATATACATGAGCCAACAGAGTGGTTCATGAGTCGCATCAAGCTTTGTACTCAATGTGCTCCTCTGCTGTACAGCCAGGAGGGGATAGAAAGTTTTCACTTTAGTTTTTAATTCAATGCAATTTAACAGGTCATCCAAACCCTAATCCGTGGTTAATTGAAACAAACCAACCCATGGCTGGAAGGTAGCTTGTTGGGTTTGGATGGAACACCAAGCTTGCAGTTCATCACAAACAGAAGTAAACACAGTTTGAGCTGCTACACTTGCTGAAAAGAATTTTGTTGGAGGGCATCATCACACCTCAAAGCCTCATATGCACAGCAGGCTGCCCCATTAGCTTCTGCTGAGAGCGCTCTCATCCCTTAAACACTACCACATGCTCATTAGATCTGCAGCACAAACGATTGCATCGTAGCAGGCTAAGCTCAAAATCCACTGTGTGGATCAGTGCTACAAATTCTTCAAAATATGTAATTTCTATTTCTATTAATATTTAAAGCAGCCTTATGCAAAAAGTACCACCAATCTGAAAGCCGGATATCTGAAGTTGTTTGGATTTTTAGTTTGGCAAAGACGGGATCCAGCACCGTTTTTACCAAGAAAAGAATGCAGGAGGCACTTACAGGATATACTGATTAACCTTTCCCAGGCTTGTGGATTCTTCTCCGTAAATCTACCCCTAGCTGTTTTGCCTTTAGCCTGGTTTCAGAGCTTGGCTGAGATAAAAAGAGGATAGGAAGCAGAAGTGAGGTAGGTTAATCCCACCTTCTCTTATTCTGCAAACGCTTCCCTGGTCGTCCCTTCAATTAGCAATATGAGGGAAAGATGGGTTTGGGAAACCTGCATTTCCCTTCAAAATGTGAAAGTCTGTGAGGCTGGTGGGGCTAGAGCCCGGAACAATTTTCCTTCTCAGCTGAAGCCACACCAGAAGAGTTAGCAATGTAGTAGTATCCCATTGCTTGCTGCATTTGAGTAGCGTAACATGGTTGTACAGTGGATGCTCGGGTTGTGAACATGATCCTTGCGGGAGGCACGTTCGCAACCCGCAGCGTTCGCGACCTGCGCATGCGCGGGTCACAATTCGGCGCTTCTGCATAAGTGCAAAGTGCGAGTGAGCACTTCTGTATATGCGCCGAAACCCGGAAGTAACCGTTCCGGTACTTCCGGGTTCGGCGCGATGCGCAACCCAAAATCGCACAAACCGAAGCGTCTGTAACCCGGGGTATGACTGTACTATTCCGTGTTTGTCATGTGCTAATTACTGCCTGCAAAATTGTTCTTGTAAAATCAGCAAAGTTTTGCCATATAAAACAAGTTGCATAACCTGTAAATGAAAAAGTGTTAAATAAATCACCAACTTTGTACTTGGGGAAAAAATGTTCAAGTTTGGTCCAAATACAACCAGTGGAGGTGGGGGAGAATTAAATGAGTTTCATCAAAACGCACTGAGTATTCTAGACTTTATATCATTACCTCTATTAACAGCAGGAATAAATCTCCATCAAATAAACAACTGCTTTCTTTCTTCATCATTCAATGCCCCACTAGTGGGAAGGGGGCTGGAAAGGAAACACCACTGCTAACAAGCAGTAGGATTTTCTCCTTTGATTGTGGGCTTTTGAATCTTGTCCGATCATTTCCTTTGATAGTTGTCTTGTAAAAAGGAAAGCAAAGCTTAAAGCATGGATTGTTTTATAAAACTCAGAGATAAGAAGCTTAGGATGTTTCTCAAACATACACATCCCTGGTAAATCCAGGTTAGCTTTCCGAATTAAGCTCAAATGCTATGATCATCTTTGTTGTAAAACTGTCCTTCCATATGATGATAATCCAGGGCCAGAATACAATGAAAATAAAATAAGCTACCTTACCTATGCCACCACCAGCATGGGGAGGTGCACCAAAACGGAAGGAATCAATGTAAGACTTAATTTTCTCTAAATCTGTAAAAGAAATAGATTATTTTGCTTCATGTCCAATTCTCGTTAGCAGCACAGCAAAAGCATGCAGCATAAATAGAAAGAATACACATTAATCCAAAGTAGTTCAGTTTCTGGACAGCTCCTCCCCCTCCCCCAACAGACTATTATTGTTTTGCACAAATCCAGTGTGCGTAGTAGCCAAAGCTGTGTTGATCCTGTTGTTGCTGTTTAAAAATTGAACAGAAGATATGAGCAGCAGCTCTGTTTAAGGGGTTACACCCCCACCCCAAAAAGTAAATCCACAGAACAGCAGGATATTGCTTTCGGCTTTAATATAGTACAGGGAAAGGCACCAGGTCCACCAGCCCCCAGGCCCACCTGTCCTTTCTGTAACCGACATCCTACCTGGGGACAATATTCTTTGATTTCCCTTCAGCAACTAACAGCTGCATGTTTACCAAATGATAAAATGATTACCCTGAAACACCTGCAGGTATCCAAATCCACTTTTGTGCATCCCCTGCATTTAAGTCCACCTGACAATTCAACATATTTGATGGTCCCCTGAGCTTTTGGGTGGATGGAACTGAAATATAATTGTAGCGAGACTGACAAATATTGTACAGAATAGAAACTCGTGACCTGGGGAAAGTTGCCTGGAACAGGTACCCTTAGAAAAGTTGTTTGTGGCTGAAAACTTGTTGGACACATTTGTTATATGTTGCTAAGACACTTGGCTGTGTTCAGACTAAGATCCTACACTTAGGGCCCATCAAAATCAACATAGTAAGTTAGATACCGCTTAATTTCAATGGGAAGTAACTTAAATTTGGATCTAACCATTATATTTCTATACAAAGAATAAGGCTTCCATTTCCTACTCTAATCTCTCCTCTTCATATCCTTGTTGCATGCATTGATTTGAAAGTGAAAGACAGGATTATATATATATCTGAAATATTACCAATGCCATGGTGCAAAGCTCTCTCAGTCAGCAGCTGAGGATCGTGAACTCGCTGAGCCCCAGACAAAATTTCTTCTCCCCTCATGAACATATCATAGGAGTTGGATGTTTTCTTTTAAAAAAAAGATTGAATTTTAGTAACTAGCAGTTAAACGGGATGCAAAATTTGGCTGTTGTTAAGCGCAGATTATGCCCATTCCACTTCCAACGGAGAAGGCAGGCCTCTCCTTCCCTTGTGTCCACTGCTTTCAAAACTGCTGAAACTGTCAGTACAATAGCAGCATCTTTTTCCATTGGAGATCATGGGACTTGTAGTAAGAAAAACAAACAAACAAACAAACAAACAAACAAACACCTGCTGCTAGCATTGGTTTTAGTTCCTGAAGGAACCTGTGCAAAGGACAATGATCAGTTCAGATTATGAGACCCATACCTACTCAACAACTGACTTTAAACTTACTACATGAATATGGTATAATTGTGGCACAAACTCCATGCCAGGCCAATCCCCTATTGACACCTGAAAGTGGCCTGCAATGTTCCATCATATTTCACAGCAATTAAAACACTGATAAGCATGCAACAATTTACTTACAGGATTTGCTGGATCTGGCATTGTGTAGAAAGGTCTTACAGCCAGAGGGTATTTGTCAAGAATATAGAAGTCTGTGTCATACTGCAAAATACCAGGTATAAATAAAATTAAGATAATTTTTTTTTTTGAAGGAAAGAGGTTTTAAAAAACAACAACTAAATAATACATATCTAAAAATTTGAGGAGTTTCACAACACATGATTTTGCTAATCAGTTAATTCCAACAAGTTTAAGAAATTTAAATTTGATAGTATCACGCAGGTTCTAAGACAACATATTAAAAACACTATAAAATTCTATATGAATGACCTGCTACAAATGTTAACAATTTCCTGTGTCAAGCATACCTGTTCAAACTTGTTCCAAAAATACACTTTACTGCTATATTAAGGATTCAAAGTAATTTTTATAAGGTTTACCTTTTCCTTCACCAGTCGACCCAAGAGCTTTTCACTTGGTGTACTGAAAGCAAAGATTTTAAGGTTCAGGTTAAAGCAGCTTTTTTATAGTTCGTGTTTCTGAGTCTTTATGCACTGATCTTTGAAAAGCTGTACAAATCCCACAAATGAGAAAATACGTGTGTAGATCCACTCATGCCATTCAATTGTTTTAGGCCAACCCTGGATGAATGTGATACTGTATTATTGGTCATGGGAGCCAGACAAGCTCCAAATGTTGGATCAGGAGTGGCTGGTTTTATTGCTTACCACCCAAGCCTGCAGTGGGCTTTATTCCCTGCTGGTCTCTGCTTGGCCACATGACTAACAGGGACCAGACCAGACTCTGCAGTATGTTATGCAGAGGTGGCTATGCAGTCACTATTTGCATACTCCACTTCCATATACTGCATTCATAATAGTGCCTACACAATTAATTGTTTCGCTAAATGTGTCTGTGAGAACCAAGATTGGCTCTGGTATAGTACACTTCGTTTCCTGCAGTGGGAGTGCCCTCCCTGTATGCTTTCCATTCTCCAGTACACAACTGGCATCTTTAGGCACACTCCACCTAGGATCACTGGTTGCTAGCTTCAGGCAATTCAAAGTGCCACAGAAATTTTTTTTTTAAATGAAACTACTATAATACTTATAGCAAAAGGCCCAACGCTACACGTTTTTCTTTCGCAGTAGGGTGGTCAGGACATTTGTTTACTCCTGAGATATTGTGAGCCTATAAAGAGACACATAACCATCTGGAGAAGCAGACAGAAAGTAAGCTGTCACTGCTTTACAGAATTGTGTGTCTTCATTAGACAGAAACTATGTTAAGTCAAAGTAATATTTCCTAGGGATGCTTAAATGGGTATAAGACCCACTGACTCCAATGGATGCATTTCTGAATAAGCATGCATACAACCAAACTCTTAGGATGTTCAAGCCTCTATAATGAACATAGTTCACAAACATGGAAGCCAGACTTCCTTATTTTGTGCAGAAGACAAATTTAATCAGAAGGCTTTCCATCATCTGTTGATTAACTGGACAGGTCAAATATTTGTTTTGGTGAATAATCACATCAACTTTTCTCCATTAAAGTAATTTTATGTTCCAGAATGAACTATTGTAATCCCAGGACCGAGGATTTTCAGTTTGTTTGTTTTTAAACAGACCACTGTTTACAGAAAGAAGAAGCTGTTACACTGCTCTGGGTGGTCTAGGATGAATTAAGGGACAAGAGAGAGACTTCAGGGCCACACAGATTTGGGCTGACCTGTTTATAGACAGTTCCCAGCTATACTGCACCACCAGGTTTGTTCCCTCCACTTAAGAGCTTGGATTCTGGAACAGATGTTTTATACTACTTGGAATGGTGAGAAACCAACATTTAAGGTGCTCTTCACACATCACATTCTTAACAAGGAGAATTATTTTAATGGGGCGTCTCTCTATTTTGTACATGAGTATGTGCATAATGGTGGCAATTCCTATAGCTGGAAAAGTGTGACAGGCTTGTGTTGGCATTCCAGCAAATGTATGAACTGTTTTCACAGCGACATGTAATCCAAATGTAGTCCCAAAATGGTTACATCTGCAATACCAATAGATATGGCACTAATCTTTCCCATCAACATGAGTGTACCTGAGATCATCTTCATCCCCCATCTCTACTCCAGCTTCCCGAAGCATGGCCAGAGCTTCTCGGTACTCCAGCCTCAACGTCGGCTCCAAGAACTTGAATGGTTCACATGGAAATTGTTTGCTCACAGTCTGGATCTCCGTTTGAAACCTTCATGTAAAAAAGATTGCCATTTTCAACAAAAGCAAAAACACAGAAGAGAAAAGGCACTACCCTTCTTCACCACAAGAGCTCACTCTGACACCATGCAACATTTATGATCTATGTTTTTCTGACTTCCTTCAACAACAAAAAAGATTGGATGAAATGCGAGGAGATTTTCATCATCAGATCTCAGGGAGTAAGAAGGAGCACATGCAAGACCCTCAGGTATTATGGGCCTAAACTATGAAGGGCCCTAAAGGCAAGCATTATCATTGAATTTAGCCTGGAAACAACCTGTAACCACGAATCTCATATAAAACAGGTTATAATGGAAAATCAATTTGGCTGCTGTATTCTGAACCAGTTGCTGTTTCCAGGCAGCCACACCCTGTCTTGAGGGCATTATGGTAGCCAACTGTAGGGGTTATCAGTAAATGTGCTACTGTATTCATATTGCTATTTTCCACAAAAAGCTGCAAAAAGTTGTTGCTGCTCCTGGTCACAGTTTCAAGCTGGGCATATAGAAGGGGACTGTGGTCCAAGAGAATTCTGCAGCTGCAAGCCTAAGTATCCTCCAGAATGTTATGAAACTGTCCTGTATGAGGTGTGATGCCAAAGTGGGAAAGCATGCTAAGCCTTTGTAACAACAATACTAACTGTAATGTACATGGCTATGTGGCAGCCCTTACATCCGAGAGCAGCCTTATGGCCTTACCATTCCATCCACAAAACCTGTGGGTTGCCCTTCGACGCAGCCCAGAAAGCTGTTGTCGGGAGGAAGACAGCAAAAGGAAACAGTTCATGGTCTACAACCTAATCCTAAAATGGGCCAAGGGGCTGCACATCATTCCCATGGCATATATATCCTTACCGTTCTGTAGTCTACAATAGGGAGCGAATGGATTTCATGCCAAAGGGATCTGTTTGGCTTTTCCCCAGAAATCTGAATTCCACCAGCAAAATTCAAGTGTAAATAGTAGTTTAGAAAGAGGGCTTGATGCTTCCAGTTAAGGAATGAGTGCATCTTCGTCCAGGAATTTATTTTCAGGGCCAAAACTTGAGCACTCAGTTCTTTCACCCCAACCCATTCCTGCAAAACCGCCCCCCCCCAGCCCCAATTATATTTGTTTCAGCAGCCTAGCTTGGAAACAAAAGTTGCTGCTATTGTTACACAACTCAGAATCAAATATCCAATGTACTTCAGATATTCCAGAGATCTCCCAGTAGATCTATTCTCTGCCCACCCCTGGTCTAGAATGGGTTTGTGTGTGAAAGAGCTGAGTGCTCAGTTTTGGCCCTGAAAACAGATTCCTGGACGAAGATGCACTTGTTCCTTAATTGTAAGCGTATTCTCTGCCCACCCCTGGTCTATAAAAAAAGAATATTAGGGGCCTAAAAGGATGATATGTGTAGGTATCAGAAGAAATCTGAAAGGCAGTTCAGCAGGGCAAGAACATGTATTCACAAGCTGTATCAGACTAAAGGACCACACAGTCCAGCACTCTGTATCCAACACTGACTAGTCTGATGCTTACAAACAGGGCAATGAATTGAGTCACCTATGTTGTTCAGCGGCATAACACCTATGAACACAGAGGCTCCTTCTTAGCTATTATAACCAAGAAAGGCCTATTCATGAATCTATTTAATCCTTTTAAGAAGCCATCAAGGCAATGAATTCCAGCAGTTCATACTGCATTAGAGAAACATGAAATGCTTTTATGCTTGTCTTTAACCTGCTGCCATTCTATTATTTCACTGACTTATGGTCCATCAGTAGAAAGAAAAAGAGATTTCTCTCTACTCATGTGGTTCCTCGTATGCAAGATCATGCTTGTGCCCTGCTAGCAGACTTCAGTATCAAAAACTGTACTTCTTGCAAGATAGAAAAAGCTGAGATTTGGTGTACAGATAGTCAAAAGTTATCCTGATTACAGATCCATCTGGCAACAGGGTACTTTTATGACTGTTGCCTGTAAGACATGATACAAACTCTCTTTCTCACATTAGCTTTGGCACTCCAGACAACATTAAATAGCCTCTCATTTTCTATGGTTTCTATAGCATGTAATTTACTTCTTACCTTTCTTGGAGTCCTTTGAATATCTGCACCATGGTGTCTGCGATCTCATCCACCACCTCATGATAATGGTAATTAAAGGCCATTTCAATATCCAGACCAACAAACTCTGTCAGGTGTCTATGAGTATTAGAGTCTTCTGCCCTAAACACTATACAAAGGGGGAGAACGTTTTAAATTACTTTAAGATCCCGAACAAATGGGTCTCAGTAGAGACTAGCTTCAGACAGACACTCTAGCACCAAATTACTATTTTAAATAGACAGAACAATAGCTCTTATCTGAAACAGGACTCTAATCTCCTGCCAGAGAGACCCCTGTTAAACACCAAAATGGTCATTGTGGTAGTAAAATTTCTGCAAGTGACTCTGAATCCTGGCAAGGAGGTGCTGTTGGCTCCCCTGGGAGATAACAGTTCAACAACAGCTGTCCATGCTCTGAGTTGGGAGCTACACCACTAGATCAGGACAAATACAGGGCTCTTTTTGTGACTTGAGAGTGCAGCTCCTATCTGAAAACCGCAGTCTGTGCTATTCCCAAACTTGTGAAGATTTAGAACAGTAACACACACCAGTGTGCATGTAGGTCCTTTGAACACCATCAAGAAACAATTTAAGCCAACAATGAAGTCAGTGAGACTTACAAATATTTTTGTATTATCTCATAATATTTCCCCAGTTCATATATTACACAGGGTGGTATTTCTCCTGCCATGGAAAAGTAGCTTTTATCTCTATCTCCACCCACATTTTATATTATGGTACCTATGATCCAGGGTCTCTGTGTCAACCAATACTTTGTGCAATTTCTCTCCATCAAAAAGAAATAGGAGGGGGCAGGAGCTAAAGTAGTGCAGCTTTGGTGTGCGGCACTTGGTTCTTATATTCAAGAATGTGTTTGGGGATAGGAGGTGCACGGATTGCTCTACAATACAAAAATGAGTACAGTACTCCCCTGTAATTTATAGATCAGGGAAGGGGAGAGGGAAGATAAGCACATGCTATCTATGACGATAATCCAAACTGATATATTGTGAAAAATCAGAACATGAAAATATTTTGCACCGTCTAATTTAGGATGTATTGATTTTCAGCAAGCCCACATTAATAAAACCTCTAGGGCTGCCAAGCTTGTAGGCTTCTATTAAGTTCATCGAGAGATTAACCATTACAGTTGCAGTCATCTTTTTCTCTGCCAGGAAACAGCTGTATGATACTTCCAACAACCACTAGAGAACACCATTGCTCTGTTCACTGTTCTCACGTCAGCTGAAAATATTACATTTGTTCCGCCTGCAAACCCTGTCAAACTGCCATATGGATTAGCAGCCTTTGCATGAAACTTTTGTTTGGTTTGCAGATTAGAAAGGAAAAGGCCTCGCAATGCTCAGTACGTGCATAACCTGAACATTTAGTGCACGCTGGCTCCAGAGACATGACTGTTGCATTAGTAAGAAAGGGGGAAAAACAAAAGAGCTTTCCTCACCTGGCCCAATGCAGAAAACCTTGTCAAAGTCAGCACAGATACACATTTGCTTATAAAGCTGTGGGGACTGTGCAAGGTAGGCACTGCTTTTGAAGTAAGAAACAGTAAACACATTGGCACCACCTTCGCTGGCAGCTGAAAAATAAATGCATTTATCTATAAAGCAGGAGCAAACTTAAGTGATGTATTTTTCTTGATTCCTTCAATTATTGCATGCAACTGACAATTTAGCAAGTACACTTTCAGAGATGAAAATGGAATCTTTAAACACTTTCTCCAAGGGTCAGAAGACACCAGCCAGCGCCATTTTGCTGACTGAGGTAAATTACAAGATGGCACTTCCCCTCCAACACTGCCACCACTCCACATATAGAAGCTGCTTACTTCGACACGGTCAATAGGATAGCACCAGACAGACCCAACAGCATTGTTCTAGGGAGGGTATACACAGCTCTAATGTCCAGCAAAGGTGAATGGCCTCAGAGTTCAGGAGGAATGGCTGTAGGGACTGCTGCCACAGCCCCAGCACCTGAAGCAACTGCCACACACTACCTAAAAATAGGGCTGGCCATAGTAATAATGCCTGACACATTTGGTATCACCTAGGTCTGTGTTGTTAGGGTCGACAGACCCAAGCCTTCTGCAATATGCTGGAATGAAGAGCAACCTTCCAAGCCCGATTCTCACCTTCTTTCCCTATCTATGGTGCTGAAATGGACTTAAAACCAAGACAAGCTAAAATGCCTGCTCCAGAAGAGGAAGAATGTGGCATGAGGCATTCAGGTGGGGTTTTATAGGAGAAGGGAGGAACTGCAGTAAGGATGTTGCGTTGCAATCCATATTTTACTATTTCCATTCCTTTCCAGACTATGGATTTTGGCTTCACACAGCCAATGGCAGTGAGAGGGGGCAGGTGGGTGGCTTGTCTGTAGGTCCCAGTGGGCACATGAATTGGCTGTTGCCAGCCACTGCTGTAACTACACAATATAGTTTGTTTTCTATGCTTGTTATATTGCCTTTGGTTGAAAGCAGCCTTGCATTTAAGCAGTAGCCTAGTAGCCACCGGTGACAAGGAGCTCTGTGTAGAGGAGTGAACAGGCTGGCAAAAGAGAAATGAAGCAGTATATCCACCCTGTGTCCAGCAAACAAACCAAGAAAGGAACAGGAGAAGCCCCCCCCCCCCCATATGAACCAAATACATAAATGCAAAAGTTAGCTGCTGTGGGAAAGATAGATCTCTCTGTCTCTCTTCTGCCAGCCCCAAGCAGCCTAGGAAGCCTTTCTGCAGGCCAGCTCATTTTTCTGGGCTTCAAGACTGGTTAAACAGATGTAGAAACCTACACAAAATGCTAAGGAATAAGCCTGTTTCTCTACCCTGAGATTACTGGAGAGTGCACCAACTTTTGTTTTTCCAAAGGATACAGCAGCATCTTTTTTTAAAAAGAAAAGAAAAGAAAAGGTTTTAATGTGCAATTGATTACTTAAAAATCAGTGAATCCTCTATGGTTCGATAATATACTCCCCCCCCCCCACCTGCACAATAGTGTACTGCCTCCAAAATTGCAAATTTATTTGAATCTATTACAAATAACCAGTACATACCAGAAATAATCTTTGGAGTCTGAATTTCCACAAACCCCTTGTGAATGAGTGTTTCTCGAAAAAGCTGGCAAATGCCAGACTGCAGGCGAAAGACAGCTTGGCTAGTGGAGGTCTGTTAAAGAGAAGATATTACACTAAGATTTCTAGCTTTATTTCACTTGCTGGACACTGTTTGAATTTTATCAGGACAACAGATTTCATTAAACGGTTCTCTCAAGAGAAATTTTTATTACCCAAAGGCCTGCAGAGGAAACTTTCTGATAGTTTTGCACAAAAAGAGCAAGCGAAGCTGCTAAAAATCTGTACCAACAGTTAAGACAAAGGGGTTGATTAACTTTTATTCATCATATAGATATACAGGTAAGGCGTTTAGACAAAAGTTACAAAGGTACAACTGTCTTCTATAGAACGACATTATAGCATTCTGCTACCAATAGCTGAATCCGCTCTACAGTAGGCGTACCACTCATCCATAATGAATATATAGAAGTAAATATAATGCTTAATGTAAACTAGATGAAAAAACCAAATTGATAAAATACAGTGGTGCCTCGCAAGACAAAATTAATCCGTTCCGTGAGGCTCTTCGTATAGCGGTTTTTTTGTCTTGCGAAGCAAGCCCATTGACAGCTTAGCGGATTAGCGCTATTAGCGGTTTAGCGGCTTATCAGCGGATCAGCTGATAAGCGGCTTAGGGCTTAGGAAAAGGGGGGGGGGGAAAGGGAAAAAACCCGGCAGGAACTTGCAAGACATTTTCGTCTTGCGAAGCAAGCCCATAGGGAAATTCGTTTTGCGAAGCGCCTCCAAAACGGAAAACCCTTTCGTCTAGCGGGTTTTCCGTCTTGCGAGGCGTTTGTCTTGCGGGGCACCACTGTATATTGAGAGAGGCTATACAAAGTCACCCACTCCCGTCACCCACACACAGCAAAGAAAAGTCAGCTCAATACAGAGATGAAGGTAAAAACTAATGCAGTGATGGGTGTGTGTGTGGGGGGGGAAACCTTCTGCCATTTCTCCCCTCCAATACAATAGTTCTTCTTCCAAAACAGAGACAAGCTTGATACTCCTCAGAGATCACAGAGATTGCTTGCTTGCAAAACAGTTAACATACCAGCATGCTATGCAAATCAAGAACCCTGAGGTTTATTGTGAAGAAAAAATAAAGAATAGTTAAAAGCAAACCCACAACTGCGTCGGCAACATACAGCTGCATGTGTCTATACAGTAATGGCATTTTTTATCCTCCCCTTCCCCCACCATCCGTGCCTCCTAAATAAGGATGTGCGTCACTGTTCTGTTTACTGCAACTTTTTCAAGATGCCTACCTTTTCAGTTAGGTTGAGATGTGTGGTTTTTCACATGACATGACGCCAAGCCACAGATGTGCAGAAACGAATACAAATGCGATACATCTGTCAGGGTTTTTTTTTGTTTTCAAATAAAGTTGCTTTTTCCTTTTTGTTTTAAACACAACGGACTGCATTTTTTAAACCAAAGCTTGCTTTCATTTCTTCACTGGAAAGTTACAGATTCTAGTTAATTAAAATAGTGCGAGAAAGTGGCTGGTACCATCTTTCTGGTTTGGTTTCCCACCCCCCTCTGTTTTGTTTTTAGCCACGTGAGATCTTAACCACAGTCACACTGCGTTCCTAAAGTAGAGGGTTCAGCGCAACCTGACTTTGTTTTTTTACTGATTGGTGGAAGTAAAGTCTGGCTTGAAGTGCAGAGGCTCATCTCTAACAAACATACAGGCTCATCTCTAACAAAGCTGTGCAAAGTACAAGAGGCATAGCTGCAAGGAAGCACAGCATGTGTTCTGCACAAACAAAACAAAAAGACTCGTAGAAGAGAGTGAAAACTAAGCAACCACCAGCAGCTTAGTCTCACCACAACCACCCCATAATATATTTAGCCTACATTTAAAAATATATACAAATGCTTGCACAACATGTTTGTTGGAGAGCACTTGATTTGCTGTCTTGCTAAATAATAAGAGCAATGGACTGAATATAGAGTTTGGCTTTTGGGTTCATTACAACAGCCTGAATGTATTATACAATCTGATGAGCTATTTTGTTAACTAGGCTAGTACAGTATATGATTAGTACAGTACAGTATACTACAGTATATGGGGAAACCCAGCCAGATGGGCAGGGTATAAATAGTGAAATTATTATTATTATTATTATTATTACTAAGTGCTGCCAGATCTACACTGCATTTTAGTTTACCATCAAAAATAGTTCTGCTGTAAAAAAAATTAACCATTTTTTAAAAAATTAACATCTTCACAAGCAACTAGGCTTTGGCAAATTTCTAGGGCTAAAAACAGAAGCAGATGCTTCTGTTTTTCTTTCAATCTCTCTCTCGCAGACCCGGTGGAGAAAAGCGAGGGGCACATGAGCCCTCACATTCTCATATCTCATTAAGCCATAGTTTGGCTCACTGTCACATGTGAACAAGACTAATGTCAACAATATTAGGTTAGATGCATGAATGGTCTGTCCCTATATAAGGCCAAACCCAGAGAACTAACAGATTTCTGTCAATAAGCAGCATTTGGATGCTCTTTTATTTCTTCCTCCTTACTCGAAGTTTAAGGAAAGCAAATCATGTTAAATATATATTTTTAGGTGACTTCTAACAATGAGACCCCTAAATAGCAAATAACCTCTATTGACCAAACCCTGGCCAATAAATTCTAATCCAGGGGCTAAGTTTTAGTACAGCAGAGCTCTATCTTTAACTAGGAAAGAAAAGGAACCTTGAGTTACTATCTAATCCGCAAATTCAGCTGACATATCTAGAAAAGTAGCACAATGTGCTGCCACAGGCCCTAAAACTAAAATTCTTGATATGGGACCCTACAACAAAAGCTCTGGAAAAGCAATTTGATGGAGACAAATGATCACTGCTAAAGAAAATATACTGCAAGATCCCCAAGACTGGAAGTTGAACCTTAAGCAGGTTTTGACCTTGAAGTGAAGATGCAGATTAGGGAACAGACAATAAACAAAGGCTGAACTTGTTTCTGTTACCTAATTTATTACTGAGTAATTCCCAGATTAGATTAGATATGTAACCAAAACATTTACGTCAACTCAACTAGGGCAAATCCTTTTTGTTTGTTTGTTTCAAAGTGTCACAATGAAGCCTTAGATAATAATAAAAAAAGAAGGGAACAATTTTGGTTCTCCCTTGTCGAAGGTAGCTAAAGTCCGAGTTTCATGTGCTAACAGAAGTCCACTTTAAAGAAATAGCATAGGAATCTCTGAATCACAGGCTACAAGACTCTGATATCAATTTGCCTTTTCATTCCATTGTCCACTACATACGGCATGTCAGAAACTAGAAAAATTTCACTTCATTTCTTTCGTCTAGATACAGGAATCTCTTTAAGTTTACTGTTTCTTGGAATTACAAAGTCACTTTTTAAAATAAATTTATTTTTACTTGTGTTGGCAGTGGCCAGTTATTCAGGCTGAAGCTCTACGATGTTTACTACAAGTGTTGAATTTGTATATAATCTACAATAGTAGCAAGCGCACTAAAAATGAAACATATCAAATGTGGTGTAGTGGTTAAGAGCGGTAGTCTCGTAATCTGGGGAACCGGGTTCGCGTCTCCGCTCCCCCACATGCAGCTGCTGGGTGACCTTGGGCCAGTCATACTTCTCAGCCCCACTCACCTCACAGAGTGTTTGTTGTGGGGGAGGAAGGGAAAGGAGAATGTTAGCCGCTTTGAGACTCCTTAAAGGGAGTGAAAGGCGGGATATCAAATCCAAACTCTTCTTCTTCTTCTTCTTCTTCTTCTTCTTCTACCTGCAGGATTCAAATCTTACTAGCTTGATGAGAACCATGCTTCCAAGTCACCTGGATCAGCTTATCTTAAACGTTCTAATTAGCTATAACAGGCATAGCGACCTATTTATGGACTTAAAGCCAAGTTTACATGGTATACTAATGTGCTTATGATTGCACAGAGACATCTATTTTTATTTTAAAATGTACTACATTCATATCCTACCTTCTCTCCAGCTTTGGCCAGTCACTTGCTCTCAGGCTAACCTACCTCACACAGTTACTGTGTGGATAAAATGAAGGATAACTGTATACACCACATTGAGATCAGCCAGTGAGCTTCATGACTGAGTGAGGATGTCAACCACAGGTCCAGCACTCTATTCACTAAACCACACTGGGTCTAAAGTATTGCATTAAAGCACAGCAAATGTAGTGCAGCAGGCCAATGGGGATTTTGCCAGCCCCCCAACCCCAATCTGATAAATACAATATGAGAGCCTCCATTCAACTTCCTCAGACAAAACACAGGATGTAGTCTCCGAAACCTTTCTAACAATTGGATTTAAGAGATCTGGCTATATGTATATACAACTGTGTTTATTGAATGCTTGCATAGAATTCAACTACTGCTGCTGCTGCTGCAGCAACAACAGTAGACGCTGTCAATGTAAGCTATAAAAGATAGCAAATACAAAGAAATCAGAAACAAAGTAAGGCCACCTAATTTATAAATGTAGGCTCATGTCCAACTGAAAGGAGAGCTAACTGACTAACACAGCTGCTGCTGTTTTATTGAATGATTAAACTTCTGAGAAATTGGAATGTTACTTTAAAAAGCGGAGATGGGGGTGGGGAGATGCCTGGACCAGATGGAAGTGTTGAGGTCAAGAGTTTGTCAGAAGATATGCCTGTATGTCAGTAGAGGCAAATGTGAGGACAAATGAGGTGTCGACACTGGGAAATTAAACAAAAACCCATCTACAAAATTGCACATGTATCCATGTGTATTCCTATCAGTCCTCTAGAATCAATTGTCACAGCAGGACTTGGGATTTTCATTTTAAATCTGAGTGATTTTATTGATATCATCTGCAAAGCTTCTGTCAGTTACTCTGAATCTAAAGAAGAGAGCTATAGACTGGATATGGGATTACATATAATTTCCATTTCAACCACCTGACTTTCAAACGAGGAAAACACGACACCAGGAAACCATATTTGACAAAAGTCATTCCTGTGCATTTACTCTTTCTTCCTCATGCAGTTAACTGACTCTGCAATCAAAGAAGTGTAAGGATTAACGGATTGAAGGGAGAAGGAGAAAATTTATCTTATTCTGAAAGTCTTAAATTCTTCCACAGTCTATGTACAGTAGTACAATAAGGAACTGGAGACTGTGCTAAAGCAATAAAGAATATCTTAAACACATTCCTGAAGTTTAAGCTTCAAAAACAAGTCTTAAATAATGTGCGAGACTCTGGTGTCAATGTTATATACTATTGCTCATAAAATGTGAAAATGAATATTGCTTTTGGGATGCCGGAGGCAATATTTTATCTTTCTGTTCACATACATCTCTGTTGTATGTGAACACACATATCCATGCGGAGACAAATGCTTTGTTTAAGCTTAAGGAAAAACACCACAACCTTCTTGTGCTGTCAGATTGTAGATACATGCATTAAGGCTAAACTCTTGTTCTCACCAAAGTGGTATGCCTGTGTCTTGGCTGTACCACTTAAGACGGCAGGTAGGGTGCTCTCCCATGATATAGCACCCTTAAATACCAAGATTTCCCTGCATGTAGACAACTAGGTCTACCTGCAGTCTGAAATTGTACAGTCCGGACAAAGACATACCATCTCAGTAAGAATTAGGCCCACTTGAAAGAGGCATGCTTAAAAAGGGGGGGGGGGGGGTTGCAAGTTAGGAGGTGATCCTGCAACACACCTCGAAGCCTGGAGTTGTCTACACATTCAATCTGAGGTTCAAAGTTGTGACAGGTGTGAGCACTAACACCACATTGAAGGAACAGTGAAATGCACAGAGGAGCCACAATTTGGTCTGCTCAAGCCTCTCAGCTTAACAACTGAGGGTGGTGGAGTTACACATTTTTCCCATTCTCTCCTGTCCTCACTTCATTCCACCTACCCCTTTCTTGGTTTTTATTTGGACAGGATTCATTAGCTATTTTAAGACTGGGCATATCCTTCCCCACCCCACAGAAGTATTTCTTTGCTATTTTCTTCTTCTCCCAGTTACATGTTTTATCTATATCTAACCGTTCCGTTTACATTTCACTTTTCAGGTGGTCCCATCCTCATCCACCCCAAGTGAGGGATCGCTAAGGCTTAGTTGTGAGTCCTATTTTAAAACATCAGGGATCGGTCTAGAAATATGGGGATTTGTTTATTTCTTAGATCTACAGTCTGCTCCTTCTCCCAAATGAGATGGGTCAATAACAGAATACAATTAAAACCAGGTCTACTTTTTTAAAAAAAACCAACCTTCTTTTTAAAAGCTGAGAACAGCTTTAAGACAACAACCTATCACCCACTGCACAGCTAATAATGACACCAAATACTTTATGTACTGAAGCTTTTTCCACGTCTTAATCTGAGTCAAAGCTTTAGGCCCAGTACCTAGAGATCTAGAATTCAAACCTGAAGTAGCAAAGAGGGACAAAAGTACCTCTGGGGTTGTTCAGAATGCTCTCTGACTCTGCACAGAGCAATGCTGCCTGCCTGCAAGGATATCTGAGAAGGGGCTTTCAAGATGATGTACATAATTTCAGCACAAACCTGGGCACAGTCACCTCTAATTTTATAAATTCAAGCAAGAAATGAAACGAGCAAAAGCCCCATGCCTGACAGAAGTCACTTAAAACAAAGGTATGTACAGCTGACTGGCAATGTGAGAAAATAAAATATCCCCTCCTGTGTCTATCTGGGATTGCTGCGGACATTCAAGCTTAGGCAGAAGTTTTCAACATTATGAGATCTAAAACTGAATAAGCAGCTTCCACTATGCTGAAGCCAGCAATCCATGCTGCCCAACTCATCTTCCAGTGGCCTTTCCCCAAAATTGTATTTCTTTCATTAAAAAGAGCTCAATGCTTCTTAAGAACACAGATATTTGAGGGGAGCAATGAAGCAGAACCACCAGCATCAGCAGGTTTTTCCCCCTCCTGTATTTCTTCACAGAATGCACACAATGATTTTTAAGAGAGATGACACTTCCAGAAATATCAAGAGCAATCATGGATAAGGTTGCTCTGACAGGTGGTTTAAGATGCATTTTTATCCTCTCTAACATATATACTTTTGCAGCAGAAAGAGCTACAGCCTACAAATGTTCCATTTATTTGGCACTGGATGCTTGGGCTCATTATTTGTGGGCAGGCAAATCACTTCAAGCTGCAGCCTTTACTTATGACCCTGATGATGGTATTGCTAATGGAATCAGAGGGGGACTGAGAAAGTTAGGCTGATCCCGCTACACAAACACAGGAAGACAACAACTCTGGGGCAATTATTTGTACTAATAGTTTTCCATACACTATTTAATGTGCAAACAACGGCAGAAGTTGCCCTGTCCCTTACTGTATTACAATGTGGAGTGGATTCAAACACGGTGGTTGATCAAATTTACATGGCCAGCCAGCTGTTTGCCTAGTTTCTAACCATGTAGTACAATAACCATTATTATGTGCAGGATCATGCACTTTAGACTAAAAACTAATGATAATTATTCATGAAGAAAAGAGGGTTCTGCAACAGTATCCATATAAAAACACACACACACACACACACACACACACACACACACAATGTGTATTTGCAAAGTGAGTGGTTCAGAACAAGAACATGCGAAGAGTCCATGCTTGCCAAAAGACAAAATTTATCAACCTACCAGACATCATATCACCCGGTTTCCCAAGGGTGTGTCACAGGGAGCAAACACATCATGGAAAAGCACCAGCAAAATAAACTGTACCAGATGTTTTAAATAAGGAAGGAAGCCATCTGTCCATCAAATGTTGGGGGGGGGGGAGGTGTTCTCAGCCATGGGACGGAAATGCCCAGACTAGTGAAATGTAATATATGTATATTTAGTCCTTCTTCTGGCATTGTTAAAGGTATTCCTATACCCTTTTTCAAGTGAACATGATAAAACAGTTCACATAACATTATTAAAGCTATAAGCATCAATAAAAATTATACAGCTGAAAAGAAAAAAACGAACAAGTGTTTTGTCTTGAAGGTGCTAAAGCAACTTCTCCACCCACCTCCCACCCAGGACAAGAATATTTGCTTTATATTAAATATGATTTAGGATTATGCAGTAATTTACAGGCCACAGTCAGGTATTTATCTCTGTGTACCATGAAATGCCTCACTGCAGATTTTTAGTTGTGACACTCCTGTAATATTCACTGGTAAGCATGCTTAGGAACTGCTGCCTTAGCATAACAAAGTCTGTAATCACAGACAGGCATGCTAACTTGGAATAAAACGCATGGAATTTGATGGATCTTGCTTCTGAGAAAACATGCATGGGATTGGAATACATTTTACATTTGAATCATTCCTTCACCTCAAGTCTCGGTAGGCAACTAGTCACTGAGACTCAAATAACAACGAGCAAAGAATGGCCAAGTTGAACTCCCAACAGCAGGGACAAGTTTCATGTATGTTTTCTGTGTTCTGGGCCAACACTCCCTAGTTGAAGCACATGGTGTTGACCCAGGTGAGCATTTGGTGCTCAGGAGAATGTGACTCGTAGAATGACTAGTGACATGGCATGTTTTATTTCTCTCAAAAGGTATCCATGTTCTATTATAAACAGAGCTTCAAGGGAAGGGCAATGCAACTCTCAGGTGTCATCATGCAGCCGGCTCTTAGCTGGCTCCAAACATCCCCGATGTCATCACATTACTATGCAATTCGGTTGGGCAACCAGGATCGCATAGCAAAGTACCAAAACGGCAGCCTGATAGAAATGGTATCTAGGCAGCAGCAGATTACTGGAACAGTGGTTGCAAAGAAGCATGAGAAAGTTGATACCATTTTTCCCCGGAGGGCTTCTCACACCCCTTGAAAAATCAGTTTTCTCCTCAGAAATGTTTTGATGGCAAAAATTCACTGCGACTCTTAAAAAACTGGGCTAAAGAGGCCACTGTGTATTATGTAGGTGTATGTGTTTGCCACTGATGTAACAAACTCAAAGGCATTTGAAGCATCTTTCCATTGGCAGTTTTTTCATGTTACATATCCCAGGAATACAAGTAAGTGGTCACTTTTAGCACCACCATTATCACTGACTTTTGCTGGAGTGAAACAAGTTTACAGCAAATGGGTCATACAAATCCCCCAGAATTCTGAGTCCTGAGAAATAATCTTCCCACCTTCTAAACCATTTGCTTAGTTTCAAGGCCAACACAAGGGGTTCTTACCCTTAAGTCAATCACTCTGTTGTCCAATCTTGTATCCTGGTTTACAGTAGCTCTTCCTTCCTGAAGAGTTGCAAAAGAAAAACACACTGAAAACCACACGTGCAGAAGGGGGGGTGGGAGAGAGAAACAATGCATGTTTTGTAACATAAGAAATCTTTTGGTTCGTTGCACATTCAGAGGGAAACTCCGTAAGCTGCTCACACCTAAGATTTTCAGTGCCTGAGATAAAGACACCTGCCAAGTGTCTAGCACAGCTTGAGTGAACCACTTCTGCACCAAGAGGGAGCAGCTGTGTGGTCTGCATGTATCATATTGCCTCCACTAAGGATGTTTCTGAACGGGAGCTTCCTGTGCTCCTGGCATGATGCTTAAGTACAAAGCCAGACGTGTAAGGTGAACATAATTCAAATAGCAGGTGTATGCTGGTTCCATCACCATCCTTAGCTACAGAAGGGAAATCAGGACAGGCCATCCCATCTGGCTGATTCTGTCAGCAGGCTACCTGGAGAAGTCCTTTTCAGAGACTGTTCTCAAAGGACCAAATAAAGTTTTGGAACATCTGACATGTTTGGCCTGTGACAAGTTTTCCTAGTGACTTTTAAAGAACGATTTTCCTTCAGGATGACTATCTTTGGAGAGGGAAATCTAGACAGGCTGACAATGAATGCAGGGCATCTTATCCAAAACCTGCTATGCTTGTGAAATAATTTCTTCATACAAAACTTCAGGTCTATCTATCTGCTTGTTAAGTATCTGTGTACAAAATGTTGAAATAGGAGTAATTACTATAGGTACCAACCTTGTTCTCTTGAGTAAAAGAGCAGTTAAGCCCTGTTTAGGAAAGTTTTTAATGTTTGATGTTTTATTTTGCTTTTAATATTCTGTTGGGAGCTGCCCAGAGTGGCTGGGGAAACCCAGATGGGTGGGGTGTAAATAACAACAACAACAACAACAACAACAACAACAACAACAACAACAACAACATTAATGCTGGATGATAACAAAATTCAAGGCTTTAAAAAATAAATTATGAATAGTAGCTACTGAGATTTCAAGCCCTTGTTTAATCATTAACTTTTAAAAAAGTTATTTTCACCTCTTCTCCTTCCACCTCTGGCCGAATAGCATCATCCAGCTGCAAGGGCAGTCGGGGTTCAGCCAAACTGATCACATAGATCTGAAAGAAACATTTTTTTAAAAAAAGAAGCATAAAAGTACTGAGAAACAGTGTGATTTACAGAAGTATATTTTTGGCAGAAATATGAAACAAGCTTTGCATAATGATTTTCTGGAAGAATATAGAATAAGTCAAGGGGGAAAAGTAAAGAGAGACATTTGTTTGGTTTAACTTTCAGTGCAATATCAAAGACACTTAATAAGAACTTTGTTATCTTGCATTCTATGAAAGTTGATTACAGTGATACTGATTTGGTTTGCACATTCCTTCTCCCAGGTCATTCTGCTGCTACACTGCACTAAGCCAAGCATGAAGCATGTTGTTTGAACCCAGGATCATGGTCTGTTTCTCCTGGTCAAACCATGAACCCTAACCATAGACCAGGGGTAGGCAACATAAGGCCCGGGGGCCGGATGCTGCCCAATTGCATTCTCAAACCGGCTCATGGACGGTCCTGGAATCAGCATGTTTTTACATGAATAGAATGTGTCCTTTTATTTAAAAAGCATCTCTGGGTTATTTGTTGGGCCTGCCTGGTGTTTTTACATGAGTAGAATGTGTGCTATTATTTAAAATGCATCTCTGGGTGATTTGTGGGGCATAGGAATTTTGTTCTTTTTCTTTTTTTCTTCTTCAAAATATAGTCTGGCCCACCACATGGTCTGAGGGATGGTGGACTGGCCCACGGCTGAAAAAGGTTGCTGACCCCTGCCATAGACAAACTTATGGTTAGGCTGGAGAGAGCTAAACCACAAACACGGGTTCAGATTACACACCAAACAATGGCTTAGCTCAGTGCAACAGAAAGACCAGGGAGGAACAAAGTGGTCATGATCTCTTCTCCCAAAATCCACACACTCGTACATTCACACTAAGCCACAGTTTGGTGTAGCGAGATATATGAACCAAGCCACCATCTCAAAAGCCGATTTAATGATCTAGCTATTAGGCCTGAAATAGCTGATCTTTCTGAAAACTCACATTCTGATGCTAGATTAAGTATGTTAATTCCCAATATTCTTCGCGGCTACACTGACAGAAGTCTAAAGGCATATATCACTGCAGTAACATAGGTAAGGAGGCAGCTGATGTTCAGAACAGGATTGCAACTTAATGCTTGTATTTTTAAAAGGTGAAAAAGTACCCAAAAAATTAGCACGCCAACAGAACATCCATAATACCTGAGAGATATTTTAGAGGGGGGAAATAGGTGTTTTATCAACAGTGTGAATAAACATGTGATTTCTAAGGGAGCTGTTTCAGTTGACTGGATCCAAACTTCCAACGGTGGGACTGAAGCTGGGCAGGGGGATTCTGGCCAGCTGCCCCTTCTTCCTGCAAACATTTGCACCTTCCTAAACTCTGCTTTGGAGAGCTGGGAGCAGGTGGGTGCAGGGGAAGGGTGAAATAAGCAAATGACTTCTCCCCACCGCTACTCCTGGATCAAAAGCCTTTCATGATCAGCAATTCATGGAAAGCTAAGCCTGGAGTCTGTCATCTTTGGCTTAAACACCTCGCACTCCCATGTTCTCAAAATTGACTTTTGTCCTCCAGCTGCAGGTGACTGAATTTAAGTTGTGACAAACATTTACAGCACGGGTTGAAGTCGTACTCAATCTGTGAAACAGGTCTGCAAGTCATCAGCATCCCAGAAAAGAGGGACAAAAAATATGGCCCACACTCTGGTGTGTTCAATAATGTTTACTGCCTTTCAAGCAACCCTCCCCACAACATGGGGATTAACATTTAAAAGTTTGGGGGTCCTGAATTTTCTCCACTTCCACTACTACTACAGAAATAGTAAGTGGTTCCACCTTTCAGGATTGCCTAGAAGACACATACGATTTAAATGTCTTGTGCTGTGTTACACTTTAGAAGCAGATGTTTATGTACGCTGGGTTATCCATCTATTTCTGAATAGGTTTCTGGGGAAAATGTGAACTGGCCATTCCTACAAAAAAACCCCAGGTCTGTCTGCATATTTTTCTTTTGAGAAAAACAGATTTTTAAACACAATCTAGAAGATACCATTTAAGGAACACATGGAAATGAATATTTCCTTTAATATACAAATAAAATGGCTTTATAGTTACCTCATGTTGCTATTTTAATTGCATATGCTGGATAAATCATTTTATTTCTTCTTTTTGCTATTTGCTTGCCTAACTCTCCACCAAGAAGAACAGTACTTAAGAGTATCACCAGAAATCTTAAAACAACAACACACAATAGCATTTTTTAGTTTCCTTCTAAAAATATTACCCTCTGAACATGCAGTTCAATATCTTGCTGAGTGCAGCCTCCAATTTTATGCGGTACTTTCCTCACAACACCTTCGATGTCAACAATGCTCTCTTTGTTGATGCTGCCAATTAAAAAAAAAAGTCGGTATGATAATTGCGTCACAGTTGGGAGTATTCATTTGCATTTTTGATGACCACAATGTGGAATTATTATTCTTATTCTTATTCTTAAATTAAATGTTGTACCACTGTAAAGAGATTTAGAAAGTGATTTAGAACACATCATCAGGAAGCAGGGGACATTAGTGAAATTATTTCTCAGCTATGATAAATTAACAACAGGGTTGATGGCTGAAATGGAGGATAGCCCTAAAGAGATTTTTTTGTCAGCATTTCAGATCCAATCATTACATCATCTGTCTGGGAAGCATTAAGCAGAAATAATACTCTAAGTGCAAATGAGCAAGGCTACAGTTCTTCCAGATTGTCAGGTGTATTTTTAAAGCATGCACTTTAAAGGAAGATGCAGATAAAGACGGGACAAAAGATAAACTTAAAAGTGGAATATTTTGATTTTGTTGGTAAACTCAAGCATGGAAAAGCAATAGTAGAAAAATGCTAAGGCTGCTTTTCTTCTTAGTAACAAAAAAATCTCAAAATTATCTGTAGGGTGGAGACAGAAGGCTTGTCTTCAGTCAAAAAAGTCAGAAGCTTCATTTTAAAAAGGGGATTGAAAGATAAAATTACCAGTGCATTAATATCTTTTACCCTAGCATCTCATATTTTTAGATGCATTTCATTCTGACAGCACTTTTCCGATGAAAAGGGGTGTATTTATATTTCTTTTGCTTTAACCACTATTGGCTGAAAAAATCCAGTGGACAGATTTACTCAAGTTCTTTGTGAACATCATGGCCGAGTAAGGATTTGACCCTTCCATGATCAAACTCAAAGCCCAATACACTGCACTGGTAGATGTTTGTGCTTCTGAACCAGGCGCCTCTTTGGGCTATGTTTGGTTTAGTGTTACAAGAAATATCCTACCCTTTTCTCCCCCACCCCCTGGCCACTGCTTCACAGACATTTCCCTTCTCCTCTGGCATGAGATTGGAAGTTTCTGCTTTGAATTTTGAGTAAAAACACATTAATGTGTCATCCAAAAAATATATACTGTGGTTAATATTAACTATGCTCAGCTTGTTTTTCTATATCAGTTGATCTAGAAAAGAAGCAAAGGTTTCCAAACAAATCCTCATGCCTGCACCAGAGTAGAGTAGAGGGGAGTGCACGAACCTGGAGTATGGCATGCTCATTCCTGTTATGCCAGACTATGGTTTATCTGAAACTTAACTGTGATGCTCAGACCAACCTACTGGCTTGTCTCCAACATTTATGTAAGTAGATTCTGAACTGCAACATCCGGTGCTCCCTGAAATGCTTCTCCTGAGGGCCAGGGGGGATCAGTGGAAATTGGAGAGAGGCAATGTAGGTAGATTGCATGCTAACCACATCAATCTACTATGCGCCCACCTCACTATTTCTCTACAGGGGTAGGAGATAGTATCCTGTACCAGACAAAGCTTCCAAACAGTTTTCACAGACAGATCCATACCACATAGCTGTTCTTCAAGTTTGCAATGGGATGACTTTAATAAGATCAGGAAGGGACACAGCCATGGTGTCAGATGGACCTGACATTAGCACACATCTGGCTATAATAGCTAGCTGTTTGTCCAGGAGCCAGGGAGAGTGTAGGAGAAAACCCAAGACTGCAGAGACTCAAATAACAGATTAAGAGGAAACAGACACCGCACAATATTCAAGTAAATAAGCCTTGATGAGGTTCCAAATTCTTTAATCCCACCTACTTTAAAAGGCAAACACTCGACCCTGTGGTATGTCAGCAACATCAGGAAACGAGAATGAGATGTTTAAATCTGAGTTCTCTGGTCAACCATTAAATCACACTATGCAAATTAAAAGTTCCCATGAAGATTGTTAAAGATCATTGTCATTTCTTGATCTGCCAAGACTCACTGAAACAGAAGGTTTCTGTCAAAGCCATCAATGCCTGCTCTTAATAAGGACATTGAAAGGATTTGAAATAATAGAGTCTGCTGATTTTAATTCCACCCTCCTCTCCTTTACTCATTCAAGCAGTCCCTACAAGTGACTCACTGATCCTCTGTTTCCCATTCGTGATGGTAGGTGTTGGCATACTAATATCAAAAATGTTGATTTTTGGAAAGGTCAAGGTTTCTCTCAAACTGCTTATATTATAAGGTGATGATTTCTCAACAGAAGTTCAGTAGTTTTTCCAAGCCCAGTAGTTGCCAAACTGAAGCAACGGAAACCTTAAGAAGGTACTTATATACTTATCAGGAGCATCAACAGAAAAATCCAATCCTGGTGAAGTGCCCTTTCCCTACTCCTCATACCATCTACTCCAGCTGTTGTCTTCAATGTTTCATACCAACAAGCCTATGGCTGAAAATAGTGGGGGCTGAAAGGTTTCATGGGAGTTAATGTTTGTATAGGCCCAACCATTGTCGAGATAGACAGAGGTCATGAGGAAGAGGGAGAGAAAGGTTGAACTGTACAGCGTTGCCAGCTGTTGGCTTGTCCAACCCCAGTAATGATCTTGCAAGAATGAGAGAACGTAAAAGAGCACTAATGGGCAGACTACAACGCTTAACAAGAAGCCTGAGAACACAGATCAGAGTATCAACAGAGGCCAGGGTCTTATTGCACAGGAGTTAATAGTTTGTAAGTGCTATATAGATGAACAAAAAGTATAAAATTCTGCTTCTCCAGTAGTCAGAAAAAGCACACTTGACTGGTTTTTAAAAGCAGAGCTGTATAAATCAATGAAAAGTATTTTAGAGCTAATATGTGGTCTCTCATAATCTCAGAATCTGGGGGTCTTGAGGGTCTGCCCTGCTGCTATTTACCCACCTATGATTCTCAATGGGAAATTATCAAGCGAAAGCTTTCTTCCTTTACCACAGGTAGAAGTCAGCTTCCATACTGGGAGATTCCATGCTTGTTTGAACATAGGATCTTCCCTAATTCTGGGAAATTAAACCTTTGTTAAAGGCTTAGGAGACTGTGCGGTTTGCTCTAAATCTTCCTGGGGAATTTAGGACTGTGGGAAGATTTGAACAGGGCACTTCTAGCAGCTCATGGTTATGAACATGCCAGAATAGGTATAGTAATAGTAACAAAATGATTACCGACATCTTATCATTTGCTTCAAACCTATGGTACACGAGGGCCTTGGTTGAATTTGTGTATTCTTCCATGCATACTTTGTAGCACTTAGTAATGTGTCAATGAAAAGTCAAAACAGGATAGCCAGGATTACAAAAACAAGTATAAAAAATCCAGTGTCAACCAACTCCCACCTAGGGTCATAATTAAGAAGTCAGAGTCTGTGTCTCCATGCAGGGATAGGAAAGAATAGAGGAAAGTAGAAAGTGAACCGCAGGTCACTTGTCAGTTTCCAATGGGCTGCCTAAACTCCTTCAAAGAATGGTGGAGCACGTAAACCTCAACCTTATACAGTGGCAACACATCAATGTGTTTTAACTTGGCTAGCATATACAGTATAGCATGGCACTTCTTCTATATATTCTAAGCAACAGTATATACTTAGGATCACTTAACAAATAACTATTATGCCTAACCTAAAGAGATCCTAAGTATGCACTTGTGCTTTGTAAGTTTAAGACACACTGGTGGGCTGTGGGAAAATTAATAAACATAAAAGTAGACAACATAAAACTAAAGCCAACCCAAACCCAGGGTAGTCAGAAAAGCAAGATCACAACTGTGATATTTTTTCCTTTTTTTTTAAACTCCAAGAAATAACTGTTCTGGACTCAAAGGAAATTAGGAACGATTGTGTACAGGAACTAATGATTTAAGAGTCAGTTTAGGAATGCCCCCGAGCAAACAGAAAACAATTCAGAGAAAGAAGCAAAGAGGAACTACAAAGGTCAGTAGCAAAGAAAAGTGGAACTTTTGCTGAACGCAGCTTACTTCCAAGTAAATATATATGGGCATCTTTGCACCCGGGGAAAGGCATTAATATCATTGTTTCCAGCTGACTACTCAAAAACTATATGTCAACAACATACAAGAGTGTCTAGTGAATTATTGTATTTTAGTATTTTGTTGGCAGCCGCCCAGAGAGGCTGGGGGAAACCCAGCCAGATGGGCGTAATAATAATAATAATAATAATAATAATAATAATAATAATAATTATTTAGTGTGGGAAGCAATCGCACCATGTGTTTTTCCTACCTCAGAAATATCTTTTGAAGAAGAAGAGTATAAAATCTGCATGTATGGCTATTCTATACAGTCACCTATAGTGTCATAGGAAAAGGTTTACATGCAATGCGTCCCTTGGTTCATACCTATTTAATCTACTCCACTCAAAACAGAGCATGCATTTTTATCCCACTCTATCACTGTCTGTAGGTACTAGGGGCCTGCACAACCACATGATTTAGTTCAGAACATAATTTGGTGTTTTGGAGAAGAGCCCATTTCAAATGGGCTCTTCTCCAACACTCCAAATTGGGTTCTGAACTAAATCAAGTGGTTGTGCAGACCCCTAGACTGGACTGAAACTATTTAGAGGCTTATCAGGGTCCAAAGTTAAATTCCAACTCAGAAAAATAAAGCTTTGCATCTCCTCCATTTACAATTAATGTGGAATTAAAAAATATATAGTAATACCCCTAAGCACTGTGATTGGAGATCCCTGGGAATATCATTCCATCCAAGAGAAGTTAGACATGCCAGTCACACAAGCTCCCTTTCTCCCTTCTCCCCACCTTGGTGTTTTTCGTATATGGCAAGCAGAGCGAGATGGGGGATTCAATTTTTGCAGGCACACGGTCTGCAATATGCTTTTAACATTGCTGAAGCAGCCCAGTCCCACTGGAGGTTCTTGCTTTGGGTACTTTATCTAAAACAAGCCCCAAATCTGCCCAAAGAATCCTGCTTCAATGTGGGGTGTGTCCAAATCAGATTCTTAAAAAAAAAAAAAAATGTTATGAGGAGCAATCTATCACTTGATTTCAAACTAGACCATGAAGGCACGCTATTCCAAATGGTCAAATTATTTAGGTCATGAGGCTCAATAAATACGCAAGTGTGCTTGCATTGCATCCCTTTCAGGAACGTAAACTGGATAACCTACATTTCCACCGTTAAAAGTTTTATGTCATCAAAGCCAACAACACTCTGTTTCTGCACATGGCAACGTTTAAGCTCAGCTATCCAAGTATTAGTCAAGACTTTCTGCTTTAACCACATTGATTGTGCAGTCTGGTTGCATTTGAGCAAGCTTCTTTCAACAACTTTGTATTGCAAGATCAAACCCACAGCCACCGCTTAGTAATGAATCACTTTCAATCAGGTTTCTTGATAGAAAGCTTTCCATACTGCAGAAAGTTCACGGAGGTTATTTTTCTTTAGCTGACACCTAAGTGCTTTTTTAGTTGTTTTGAATTAAACAATAACAGCATCCCTGAACCTGAGCCTGATTCAACAAAAAGATCTGTTCTGACCATATTGCCTCCTTTTGCTCTCTCAAATGCGGTCAACTCCAAGGGCACATGCAAGATGTGGCATCCCATAATTGGGCTATAGTCATATGTAGGTTACCAATTTTTGACCTAAAGTGCACCACCATATTAATTTCAGTTTGTCTCAGGTTCAGGGATGCTGTTATGGTTTAATTGTTATTGTTTAATCTGTCCATTTTCATTTAAAGATTTGGTTCTGGGCTACATTCTATCCAAAATCTGACATTAACTTATTTAGGGCTCTGAAATATGACATAATTGCAAACTGATGAATGAGACACTAAGATCTATTATTGATGCTCCAGGGAGGACCTCTTCAATCATGACAAGAACAGAAATGGGTACTTACCACTTCTAAGTGAGCTCATGCAGGCCTATCAAACAAGTTTCATGGGTCAGTAATTTAAATCAATGGCTAGTTTATGCCAGGTAACACTTTAACTGCTTATGGCCAAAGACTTTTACAACAATAGTTTTCTTGGCTTTTTCTCTCAATCCTTTTAATCAAAAGTACCCATTGCTTGAGTCAAGTCTCATAAAACACCTTGGTATTCATGAATTTGAGCTCTGTTTGCTGAAGCTGAACATACTTTACATGACTCAAGTTCCAAAATTGTTGTTTGAGTTTAAAGTTTCATTTGCAACGAACAATGAAAAAAATACTAATATATGTATAAAGAAACTGTAGTACTGGTGACGCATTTCGCTACATGTTATTTGAAAATATACAACAAAGGTTTATTTTGCAGTTATTGGAAGGACAGTTCTATTAGGCTATGCTGAATGTCATTTACTATCCAACCCAATAGGCTGGTTAACAGTAAAAACTCTAGGAAACTAATCCATGCTAAATGAACATGTCAACTTTTGCTACCTGAGATCAGTTCCTGCTACCTTATATATTGAGCTACAATTGGCAATCCTTTGCTCCCTTCTCCAATATCCTATTTACTGTAACTCAGCAGTAGCAAGGCTAACAAAGAGAGCAATCGATTGATGTCACCTCTTAAGAAAGGTAGCACTAAACCTTCAACATTTTAACTGTGCCAGTAAATTCAGTGAAGGTTGCGGGAGGCGGGCAGGGAGTGGCTTTGACATGACTGCTCCATGGTCACTGATACACAAGAGCTCAGCTTGACTGGCAAGAAAGTGGAGCTGTGCAGGAAGCTTTCCTCTAAACAACTGGATAGGTCTAGTGGGCCCTTTCATACACAGCATTCACAACCATGTGCGTCTGCTTCAGCACATCAGTCTCTGTTGGTTTAAACTACAATTCCCTGCAATGTCCATAATAAAACATTGCCGTTTTAATGTTGGTTTACTAGCCAGGATCATGTAGTGCGTTCAAAACAGGTTCAAAATCTTTTCAGGGTTAAAATGAGCTGCAGTTTACACTAACCAGGACCAGCTCACTGAAGCAGGAATGAAAAGGGGAAAGAGGCTTGGGGAGGCACCAACCCCAGTCTCATTTCTCAGCTTGCTAAACTATATGGGATGTTATGCACAGAACAGCATGTGGTGGGAGGAGAGGGGATATTATTCTGAAATGAAATCTTCCCTTCTTGCACAGGTTTGGTGGAAAAACAAATGTAACATGTTTTTCCACATGCTCACTAGATCTCAGTGTCTTGGGTTTAAGCATGGCTAGGTTCTGCACTGTTCCTTACACATCACATTCCAGTGATGGCCAAACTTGGCCCTCCAGCTGTATTGGGACTACAACTCCCATCATCCTTAGCTAACAGGACCAGTGGTCAGGGATGATGGGAATTGTAGTCCCAAAACAGTTGGAGGGCCAAGTTTTGCCATCACTGAATTAAGCAGTGTCACTCTGCTGGCACTTCAAAGTCAACAGTAGCATGTTAAATGTTTTCAGCTTGAGCGAGAAAACATTTCTTCTAATGACTAAGTAGCAGAAAAGCATCACTCAGAGCAAGAGCTTCTGGCATGAAAGCTGGAGTATTTTCAGCTAAACATTTCATATCAATAGTTCCCCCCATTACGAAAGTTCTCAGCTCTGTGCCAACACTGAGAAAAGGAGAACTATACTTGTTTGGCTATGTACAAGAAGCAGCAGAAGCAGTGTGAACCTAAGATGCTCGAAAACTGCAGACGCCTCTCATATACAGCCAGATGTTCAAAACTGTGTTCGGATAGATCCCATGAAATGGGTAGGAGAGCCAGTTCATGTGAAAGGAAGGCAAGGTCATTCATTCATATACACATAAGAAATATTGACAGCATTCGAACAGGGATAAATGCTTAAGTCCACTCCAAATGCATTATTATTTTCTCCTCTATTTTATAGAAAGCTGTAAAGAAATAAAAGGATGAAGCAGCCAGATGTGATGTGAAGGGGGTTTGGGTTCATTAGCATGCCTTCCTCTTTGGACAGACTCCTTTTGATTCAAGCTTCTTTTTCTTTTACAAAAGGTGGTGAGAGGTTAGAGTGAGCAATCGAGATTGGCATCAACTTTTTTTGGTAATCACTACAAGTCAGTAGGATTTTGATTTGATTTGATTCTTTACACTGGCTAATTCAAAGTGTATAGTGTTAAGTGGGGAACACTCCAAATTAAGGCCAAAAAAGAACTGGGGAGCACAACCAGTTGCCTAGGGAGCAGTTGTCTAAGGGAGACGGAGATGACAAATTGACAATTAGAGGCAAAATGCATGGCTTTGTTAGGGGAAAAAACCTTCAGTATGAAGGCATGAACAGAGGATACAATAGGAAATGCCTGGTGCAGAGCAGAGCTGAAACCATTAGGAAGGTCAATCAAGGACTCATGACACAGTTGGAGACAAAGCGAGGGCACCATTTAGGAAGACCAAATAAAGAGAAAACCCACATTTCTCTAATTATGTTCTCCAGGAACTAGGAAAAAAATTGAATCTCAAAGACACTAAAATAATTAACAGAACATGTTACACATGCTCTAAATACTAGTAAGCTAATGTGATACTGAGTGTGCTGCTCCCTATGGCCTTGAACTTAATTTCCAGAACTGTTTGGCCCTTTTAAAAACTTTTCTAAGGAGAACAATGCATCACTTTCCTCTCCACCCCATCAGAACTGTCTACACCTTCTGGCATGCATTTAGGGCCCACCCCTGAGTCACGAAAGCTATGTCGAGAAACAGAACAGAAGTATCTTGAGTTCTCCATACTAAGGTAGACTCATAATTTAAAGCCTGGATGTACCAGGTCAAAAGCTGGACACAGAAACATGTTCTGTTCTTGTAAAGGCCACTTTGACACATAGGCGTGTAAGGGATCAAACCAATCGGTGGTTTCAAAACTAAAAGGTGTAAACGATAACCCACCCACTCTCAGTAGTGTAACTTTACACACAATGCAAGGCCCAGACGTAGAGAGAGTTCTCAGATCAGAGCTGGAAGCCTGCTCTGGTGCCACAATCTAGTTCTGTTGCCTAGCTTGTTTCCAGGGTACCCCGCTTTCTGCCCTCATTCCCAAATTGCTTTGGTAACCCAGGCACCCATCAACTCAGACCACAATATTAAAGGCGCCTGTGGAGAGAAGGCAGATCCTTGCCTTGACCATAGTGCTTCTTGCTAAAATAGAAACAGAGCCAATTACAACCGGGGGAGGAGGACTTGCGGAAGGGGGGGGGGGGAATGCTACACAGAACAAGTTTTAGTTCCAGTAATGAAGATTACAAGAGTGCAAATTAGGTTCCTAACCCTTTCTGTCTTTTGGAGAGAAAAAAAATTGCACTGCTGAACTTCTAAATACCTTCAATTTGCACTTTGCATTTAAATGAGGCAGAATACATTACACAGTAAAGATCTCATGCTTAAGTAAAATAAAATAAAAAAAGATCGAGCCTGTGTTCACATGCACACACAAACATCCGACAAAATAATGTGTCCAAGTTCAGCCTGCCAACCTTTTTGTTAGCCAGCTTGAAAGTAAACAGGAGCTGTCTGCAGAGACAGAATGCTCCCCCAGCAGTTCAGAATGAATTTCAAGGCTGTGTTCCATTTTGTCTTTGTAAGTGTAATGCATTCAACACTATAGTGAGCTGACAATTTAAATAACTACATTTTAAAAACAAACGTGGCATTGATGTTAATGTGCGAAAATGGTCCCAACCACTGGGAGCCTGGGTTCCCACCATTGTTTACTGTGACAACAGGATATAATTGCTTACTTACTTGGCAGCAAACTTTACCATCTGCTTACTTGCATGGTCTCCCACAGCCACCAGAGCCTGGACATTAAACTGCTGCTGACGTAGGACTAAGAAACACTGTTTTCCTGAAAAGAAAGAGGAAGGAACAATGCAGGTGTATTCAGGGCAAGTTACTTGGGATCTTTCTGAATGAATACAAAAATATGTTCTACTACTTTAAAATTAAGCCAGACTTTTAAACGTTCACAAAGCAAAGCCTACAGGCAGACATGTGTATCCTTTGGCACAGATTTTTTTACTCACAATAACCTTTTCATAGTTCCAAATAATTTCTTTCTTTTTTTTTAAATAAAGAAGCCAAATAACCTCTTTGGTTTGCAGCCTGTGTATTTAGGACACTTGAAATGATCAAACAACTTATCCTTATTTTATAACAGTTGTCTTTGTGAAGTGGGTGCAAATATAAATAAAATTTTGTGGGCATCTCTATGGCTGCAATCCTATACACATGTACCCAAGACGTAAACGCCACTTAACTCAATGGTATTTTCTTTTAAGTAGACATGCAAAGGATTGCGCTGTAAATTAAAGGGTAACTGCACTGGAGGAATGGCTTTTGCTCACAGCAACAGGATTCTGCTTCCTCACTTCCTCCCACCACACTCCCAAATCTGCTCTGGGGGTTCCCCCAACTCTCTGCAACAGATGGATAAAAGGATTGAGAGAACTTATTGCAAAACTTGCTTTCATCCTTCTCAGGATGCCTCCAGCATCCATACTGCAAAACTTGCTTTCATCCTTCTCAGGATGCCTCACCACCTTTCTCCTGTTATCTTCCCCTGGAAGGTCTTATTCAGCCTTTTTCTCTGATTGCTGCCTGTCAGTGACTAGTGGGGGGAATGGGAGAGAAAGAGAGAGCACTGGGGCCTGAAGGCACTGTGACACAGAGGTAGTTGGGAGCTACATCTCTGGTCCCTTCTGTGTCTCACTGCTGCAGATGCAATCTGAGTGATTCCAGGAAGAATGGGATCGTCACTTGCCCTCTGAATGTGGTGCTTCCCCCTCTGATATTAGTGCCTACTAGGAGAAGGAGGATGCACTCTAGCCCCTGTGTAAGATACAGACTAGAGGGCCTTAGGCTTGCTTGCTAGAGTCAAGTCTAGAGGTTTGACTCCCCTTATAAGGAGGCTACCTCCCCTTATGGGACATGGGTGGCGCTGTGGGTTAAACCACAGAGCCTAGGACTTGCTGATCAGAAGGTCAGCGGTTCGAATCCCCGTGACGGGGTGAGCTCCCATTGCTCGGTCCCTGCTCCTGCCAACCTAGCAGTTCGAAAGTACGTCAAAGTGCAAGTAGATAAATAGGTACCGCTCTGGCGGGAAGGTAAATGGTGTTTCCGTGCACTGCTCTGGTTCGCCAGAAGCGGCTTAGTCATGCTGGCCACATGACCCGGAAGCTGTACGCCGGCTCCCTCGGCCAATAAAGAGAGATGAGCGCTGCAACCCCAGAGTCGGCCTCGACTGGACCTAATGGTCAGGGGTCCCTTTACCTTTACCTCCCCTTCCAGGATCCACTAACTCCTTTTTCAGGATAAATTAGTCCTTGCCTGTATGCTCCACTCCTCCACTGGCTGAGAATGTGTTCTTTTTCTGTCTCTCAGGATTGTTCACATTTTCTCCTTTCAGTGGGGGGGGGGGGGGATGGAAGGAAACCTATTATGAAACCTGGTTAATACCTCTGTTTATTTAACTCAGAAATATATATGTGGTGTTCTGCCAAGTATCAGAGATCATGGCCATTTCTGATTAAAATGACTATTGTTTAAAACACACTCTCACTCTTTTGCGATTCTGCGAAACAGACAAGATGATTTTTCCATATGCAACTCAACACCTTTTGAAACAGCTTTCTGACTCATAACATTAATGTTGCAATGAACTGGCGACTGGACTTCTACCGAGACTCATATCAGTTCCTCCAATGCTTGCCACCAACGGAACCTGAATCACACATCTCATTTTTAGTTTGACAGCTTGGATTCCTACCAGTTAGCGGTTTGGGCCAAATATTGTGGCTAACATAAGGCAGACAGGGAAATTCATCATCTCTCTGCCTTACGCAGTACAACCCCTAATCAGACGTGTCACTTTCTAATCCCATCCTTATACCAAGCACCTCCGAGAAGTACAAATGAGTTTACCTCCATATTTTCTCTCAGTTAACCTGAGAGATAGCAACTAGCCCATGGCCCCCCAACAAATATTATTATTGAACAGTATGATATCTTGTTATGCTCAAGCTTGCAGAAAGGCTCTCAGCTGTGTACGTTAATAAATTTTCAGACTCTTGAGTGATTCTTTTATCATGACATGGTACGAGGGATAGAAAGATTTTTAGAAAGGGGCATAAGGAAACCAACTTGCCCATTCAGAAATTTTCTACCCATCCCAAGACAAGCCCTCAGTACCAGTCTTCTCACCTGCCCATTCCCCACCCTTTTACAAACATATAAATCTGAAAGAGAATGGAAATAAGGGAGACCAGTAGCCCAGCCTAAAGCGGAAGGCTGGTTAAACTGTTCCAGCATTCTAATTTCCCGCTACACACACACACACACACACACACACACACACACACACAAAATTCACTGACCAGCAGGGGAAAAAAACCCTCATTTGCATAGTTAAGGGGGGATCTGTTCCTTCTGAGCCATACCAATGACTCCAGACTGTGCTCAGAGCATGTGACGCTGTGAAGTGTAGCACTTTATTCACTCGGATTCATTTCTCTGGTGGGTTTTTAAATTTTATTTTAACATTGCATTTACCAGTGCTCCTCTGGACAATGGTGGTTTCAAGCAGGCCCAAAAATGATCTGGAAATTTAGGCAGCATTGGTGTTGTACATTTTGTATCCTTCCTGTCACAATTTGAAAATCAGGCGAGGGAGGGGTGCAAGAGGGAAACAAATACAAAGGGGCTGGGGCAGTAATGCCCCCAGGTTGGGTCTTTCCAAACTTTGGGAGAATTCTCAGAAAGATCTCTGCCTTTTTAGGAGAATTTGAACGCACCATGTGGTATTATGCATTTCCACAACTGCGCAAGAGTTAATTTGTCTGAAACAAATTAAAATTAACCACGGTTTGGATAACGTGGCAGGCTGTGGTTAGGCAAAAGTAGAAGCGAAAGCTTTTGAAAACTCCCTCCTTGCAGTCATGATGCAAAAGTGGCGAAGATCACAAACCTGAGGCTTGCCTGGTCTCATTCATATGAAACTAAACTTTTCACATCAGCGCACAGGAGGGAAATCTGAATCCCGTCTCATTTCAGGCAGCCCCTATAGCCTCCTGAAGCTGCCTTGTGCTGCCCCCATCCTTCCATCTCCATAGAGTTCCTTCATTTGTGTTTGTTTCCTACTTATTTTTTCCTGGCTACTTACTGTGTTTCGCCTCCCTTCATGCAGTTTTAGTATAATTGGAAGTAGTTCATTTTATAAAAAATAAACTCCCTCCCCCTGCTTCTTCCCTATGGAACTTTTCCCCTCAACTTTCCAAGATCAAATTTGTATGCTTCTGTCATATATGAATGTGTGTGCGGCACACTAAAGTCAGAAAGGAGTTACTTCCACTTGCTTTCCACAACAGGGGGTTTATTGGTCTGTTGTTCTAAAGATAAAATGCTCTGTATATTTGAGTGCAACTGAATCAAACTCAGTAGGCTTTACTTCCAAGTTAACCACACAAGAGCGAGAATTCTAATGTAAGGTAACCACGGTGAAAATTGAAGCAGGGTGGACTTTACTCTGGATTAGTTAATTCAGAAACTTGTCCCTAGCTCCACCCATCATCTGCTCTGGCTCTGCATACCACTGGTGTGGGATTATGGTCCCTCAAGTGGGGGGGGGAGGCTACCCACTCCTGGTTTAGCCCGGCGTATGAACACGGGTCACTGTCCAAATTGTTCGCTTGTTCTTAATTCTACTGAGAATTATAGAATCATAGTTGGGAGGGAACATGAGGATCATATAGTCCAACTGCCTACAATGCAGGAATCTCATTTTGAAGTAGGAAGGGGGGCGGGGTAATTCTGAAATAAAATAAGGTCACCATTTTAAGAAATATATTTATTCATTTCTTTCTATACCATTCTTAATTTTGAGAATTATCAAGGTGGTTCGCAAACAAGTGAAACAGCAAGATGCAGCACTAAAACCAGATCAATAAAATACAGTGGTACCTCTGGTTACGTACTTAATTCGTTCCAGAGGTCCGTTCTTAACCTGAAACTGTTCTTAACCTGAAGCACCACTTTAGCTAATGGGGCCTCCCACTGCTGCTGCCGCCACCCGATTTCTGTTCTCATCCTGAAGCAAAATTCTTAACCCGAGGTACTATTTCTTGGTTAGCGGAGTCTGTAACCTGAAGCCTATGTAACCCGAAGCCTATGTAACCCAAGGTACCACTGTAAAGTTAAAAGTATCAATCACAGTGGCCAGGAATGTTGAGCAACAGGAATTAATGGTCAGGGAATTACCCAGATGAACAGGTACGTTTTCATTTGTCAGCAAAAACATCACAGAGTTGAAGCCCACCTGATCTCTATGGGCAGGTCATTCCACAAAGGAGGTGTCCTGCTGAAGAAAGATCTCCCCTGCACCAGTGTAAGGTGCACTTCTACAGGCCATGGTACTGTTAACAGACCTCCTCCGCAGATCACAGCAACTAGGCTGGTCTGTACAGGAGAAAGGCTGGTCTGTATGCTCCCTTCGATAACTTGGTCCTGAGCTGCTTAGGGCTTTGTATACTAAAACCATAAACTAGCCAGTGCCGCTCTTTCAACTATCTAACACTGAGTGAATGTTGGCACTCACGTGTGCATGCCAACCATCCCAGATGAGCTTCATGGCTGCGTAAGATTACATATTTTTCCATTTTTAAAACACATATATGCAAGTTAAAGCTGGCACACCCATTCAGGCCACTATCAACATTTGCTAGTACAGTCGTACCTTGGAAGTCAAATGGAATCTGTTCTGGAAGTCCGTTCGGCTTCCAAAACGTTCGGAAACCAAAGTGCGGCTTCTGATTGGCTGCAGGAAGCTCCTGTAGCCAATCGGAAACCACGGAAGCCCCTTCGGACATTCAGCTTTCAAAAATAATTCGCAAACCGGAACAGTCACTTCCGGGTTAGCGGCGTTCGGGAGCCAAAACGTTTGAGAACCAAGCTGTTCGAAAACCAAGGTATGACTGTATTATTATTATTATTATTATTATTAAGAAAATCTCTCTCTCACACACACACAAAAATCCCTGGGATCTTTAAAATAAATGATTAACATTTACTGTTAACATTTATGCCCCCAGAACAAGTATGAAACTATAGTGAAATAGGTAACTGACCAGATTTAGTAACTAACCTTTCTTTTCTCCCTATTTATGCCCAATACAAGAAGCATTTCTATCAAGCATGTCAAAGATTTTGGGGAGCAGAGTTCAACTCCAGTTCCTCAAGCTATTGTCATATTTTGTTCCAGAAAGCCTTTTTTCTTTAAATATACGGTTTCTCAACCATGAGGTAAGTGAAGTTCAAACAAATGGAACATCTGTCAGACTTGTATGTCACCTGAAGAGGTCAAAGCATATTTAAACTTGTGCAATGGAAAGTGATCCCCAAGAGAAGTAGTACTCCCACAGTGAAGAAAAATGACAGGCAGGTGGTTCTGTCTGAACAAGCCATGCCATGGAGCTCAAGCTTAGATAAGGATTTCTTTGAGTCCACTGTAAGAACAATTTTTTTAAAAAAATAATAATGAGCTGGCATATTTTGTTTGGGGCTACATGAAAGGCCAATTCGTTCCAGGGTTTCCCATTTCCTTTAAAACTTAGGAAGTAACACAAACTAGCTTTATTCCGATTATCCAACTTGAAAAGAGAAATTCTAGTATGCCTGATGACTGATACTTCAGCAATGGTTTTAAATTTTACTTCAAAATAGTACTTTATAACTTTAGAGGCATTTAAAAGTAAGTATTTCATTATACAGCCTTCTTTAAAGCACAGTATTTACCTGTAGGTCTTTCTACCATGTTTAACTATAGAAAAAGAACTAATGCAGCAAGACAGGCACATTTATTTTGCAATATGGAAAACAGAAATAAAAAAGTTTTGGCTACTGCATTTGTGGCAAACCGTTCTCAAGAGTGTAACATTCCATAAAAATCCAGGAGGGAAAGACACAGAAAGCAAGAATCTAGAGCACCTTTAAACACATGCAACTATTTCCAAGCAAGCAATCTGGGGCCATCTCCTAGCAATCTACTCCTGAGTAAACAACCTAGTTATCATTTCAAGCTGCAAACTGAGGGAACTAGGTGAAGGCATTCAGCTTGTTGCTGGGTACCCTTCCACCCCATTTTCCTGCCAGGGAGATATCTAGATATCCTTGACACAGATATCCTTGACACAGCAGGCTGGAATATTTTCTTTAAAAATCCCTAAGCTGCTATTCAGAGTACAGTGGTACCTCTGGTTACGTACTTAATTCGTTGCAGGGGTCCGTTCTTAACCTGAAACTGTTCTTAACCTGAAGCACCACTTTAGCTAATGGGGCCTCCTGCTGCTGCCATGCCGCCGGAGCACAATTTCTGTTCTCATCCTGAAGCAAAGTTCTTAACCCAAGGTAATATTTCTGGGTTAGCGGAGTCTGTAACCTGAAGCATATGTAACCTGAAGCGTATGTAACCCGAGGTACCACTGTAGTTCTAGAAAGCATCAGGACAAGGGGAGAAAACTTGACCCTTACTGACCCATAATAAAATGTTTTTAAAGAACTGTGTTATTTTAATGGACCTTTAATAAAGGACAGATCTACAGATAGTTTGGTTTGTTGTAAGCTGTGGGCAGTACATAAACCATCTAAATAAATAAATGGTGCATAAACAGACTAGGACAGCCTTCCCCAACTTGGTGCCCTCAATATAATTTTGAACCACAACTCCCATCAATCCCAGCCACCGTGGCCAATGATCAGGGTTGATGGAGTTGTGGTCCAGCAACATCTGGATGGCACCAGGTTGAGAAAGGCTTATCTAGGGCAACCTTGGAAGAGCTAAGCTTACCTTTTGCTCTGCTGGTATGAATCCTCCCACGAACCCAGACGACGTCATCGGCTTTCTCTGCTGTCAAGTCCTTTATTCGAACCAACACACGATCTGCAGGCAATACATTACTTGGTTAGCTATTATATTCATGGGAAGGGGGAACAATAGCCATTTTGATGCAACAAAGCTACCCTGTAGATTTTATGTACATTTACAAGGAAAGCTATTTACAATGCATTCGTGGCAGAAATGAAACCTTGGTGGCAAGGGATGCCTTTTCCCAGCTTCAGTCAGTTCACCATCTCTGACTTGGTACTGGATATGAAGTCTGGGTGCATGTTTTCTTAACCTCCCATTTGGATGACAGCAGTACCTCTCCCTGGGTATGAGGGTTTATTATTTCACACACATAGTTCTACCCCTTTGAATAATCTGACCAAGTGCTTTAGAGGAGGGAATGGAATAGGTGGAGCAGCATGAATGAATGGTGAGTTGAGTACTCTGTTGTTTTATATAAGGTGCGCAAGATAAGGAGTCTGTGGTGGGGGATAGAGGGAATATGAAGTACTGTGTATACAAAGATTGCATGTCGTGGTCAGAAAATGAGAGGAGGGGATATCCATCGGAGTGGTGGGGAAACCCAGATGGCTACAAGCCATTCCACTCTCTGCCCTAAGGTTGCCGTTTGTGAATGCTGCTCCGTTTTACAACGAAAACCCAACTCATCCCCCATGCCAAGGTCCACGCTGCTCAGTTTTATTCCATTTTTACTTAGCTTTTAAGATTTTATTTGATTCCTGCATTTTATATGAATTTATATTGACTTTTTAAATTACATTTTATGATAGCTGCTTAGAGATTTCTCTTCATGCTAAGTAGTATGCACATTTTATAAATAATAAATAATGTTGCCTTTTTAATAAGGCAAGCAATCTTGTAAACTATTAATATCTGTTAGTTGAAAACCACTGCTTCAGGTACTGGAGTTGGTTCTTTCTGTCTGGAAGCACAACTACCTTGTGTAGTACCATAGATGTCTGCTCATTTCACACTAAGCTTTTCTCTTTCTCTCTCTCTCTCTCTCTCTCTCTCTGTGTGTGTGTGTGTGTGTGTGTGTGTCTCCTTCCAACTTCTGACTTTAGTGTCTTCCTATTCCAGCATGTCTGTTTTGTTAATTTTTCACTTTCTGAATATCTTCACAGCTATACAACTACCATATTATACGCTGAGGTTGGATTCTCTTCAGAATAATTCTTTTAGGTTCTGCAGATTCATTTAAGCTTTTAAAAGTATAAGATGACTCTAAGGAAGTTCTATGTGATGAATACCATGAATCTCAGAGGTAATTCTGTTGATATGGATAAGTTTGGGAATGGTTAGAGGTAACCACTGCTCTTCCATGAAGGAGAGATGTTGTCTTCTCTAAGTAGTTTGGACAGAAAAACCTAAACACACTTAACAGATAGTGTCAGCCTCACTGAACACATTGTGACTTACTTTCTAGCAAACATGCATTGGATTAAGCTGTTGAAAACAAATTACTCTGAAACAGGGATCTGTGGTAAAAGGGACACACCACTACACTGTTGATGCGCTTGAGGCGGAAAAATAGAAAAACGATGAAACGGAGTAACAAGTTCTAATCCAATTTCAAGTTTCACCAATGTTAACGAAAACTGAAACAGATCTGCTAAGCCTTAGTCAGACAGAATTACATCAACAATTTAAAATTATTACAAAGCTGCAACATTTTCCAGACATGAATAAAAAGGACAAAATGAGGTATCACCCTTTTCATAAGTCCCTAATGTTCAAGGCATCACCCAAAATGTGCATTAGATTAACTTTTTTAAAAATTACTGTAGACATAATGGCCCAACTTTCATTAAAACCAGATGGCAAACACATTTGACTACATGTTCTGACAAGGTCCAAATAATTATTTTCAACTATTGCACTGCTTCTATAAAAAAATCAGAAAGCAACTGCTAAAGAGAAACATACTGCAGAAAAGTATTTTTGCACAAGTAGGTGAAGTAATCTGTTGCTTTTCCTTAATGGTGGTTTTTTTTTAAAGAAGAAGAAAGTTCTAATAACTTGTTTCTTTAAACACTGAATCTGAATGCTTTCCTTTTCTCCAATCCACAATGGCAACTTAATCAACCTTTTTAAAGCACTATCCAACTTTCTATTCCTTCCAACTCTTTCTTTACATGATGCAGTGAACCACTGCCCAATTTCCCCCCTCATGTTTCTCTCTCTCTCTCTCTCTCTCTCTCTCTCAAAATGAGAACCAAACCTCTCAATTTATTTCTTCTTCAAAGCTGCATTTTGCAAAAGCAGCACAATATACATCCCAACACTTATGTGCTTGGATTACTCCCAGCTCACACACAGAACATGACTTCTCAAAGGCTAGCATTATGTCCAAATACAAATTCATGTAGTGTAATATCTATTATGGACTTATCTGCAAGGCTGAACTGAAGCCATAAGCATGCCTACCCGGGAAACTGGCAAGTATGCAGGAGTGGCTTGATGTATTTGTAGACATACACATAAACTGTCTTATTAGCCCAAGTAAGTTGCTGGGCCACACCCAACAAGTGAAAAAAGGCCATAATTAGCTTAGTTTTAGTTACAGATAGGTAGCCGTGTTGGTCTGCCATAGTCAAAACAAAATAAAAGAAAAAAATTCCTTCCAGTAGCACCTTAAAGACCAACTAAGTTAGTTCTAGGTATGAGCTTTTGTGTGCATGCACACTTCTTCAGATAGCTATCTGAAGAAGTGTGCATGCACACGAAAGCTCATACCTAGAACTAACTTAGTTGGTCTTTAAGGTGCTACTGGAAGGAATTTTTTTCTTTTATTTTGTTTTAGCTTAGTTTTGTGCATATATAATTCTCCCTTAATAATTACTTATGAGGAGGAGTGTGGAGTGTTAGGCGAGGGGTAGTACCCCTGGTGGGGGACACATCATTCTCTTTCTGGGATAGTTTGTCCCACCTTTGGTCCCCACCCTGCACTCATCTTTCACCTGTGGCCCCTAGAAGCCGTCAGCATACGACACCGCTCAAACCCCAGGAAACAGCTTCGACTGGCCAGCTAAACCAGGTGAGGGTATTTGATCGTTCTCAAACCCTCAGTGAGTTATGGACTTCCCCTGCATGTGAAGACAGGCTCCAGCGGATTGAGCGGATGAGACCAATAGTAGGTCCAATGGTCAAGAAGGTGGTTTCTGCATGAGCTGTAAAGGGAAGTGAGGGGCAGATTGGGCTCGTCAAGCTGGGAAGGTAGCCCATCTAGGAGAAGGAAACCTCTGAACCTAAACCTCTGATACCTTGTGAGATGTATTCAGGAGAAGAAAAGGCTAGGGAGTAAACCCTACACAAATCCAGAATGGAGTCCCTAAGATGGTTGGATGGGGCCTTGTACACCTCCTTCCGGCAACTCCTGTAGTTAAAATGGTGCCCAACATATTGCTCTGCTTTCCTTTCGACCATATCTACAAGGCTGAGAGGGAAGTCTTGTCGTATGGGCAGCAAAGGACCTCCATATACACTGCCCAGCCTTGTGTCTCAGGGTGTCAGTTTGGTGCCAGAGGCACACAGCACTGTCTCTCGAGATAGACAAATGCCAACAAGTAGAGGTGTAGCCCTCCAGAAGTTGATGGACTTCAAATCCCGTCATCCATGACCGTTGGCCACTATGGCCAAGGGGAGTTAAACAACTTTTGGATGGCTTCCCCATACTTGATGTATGATTACAAGAAACCATGGCTGCAATCCTATGAATGCCTAGAAGTCAGTCCAATTGTATTCATTGAAATTTACATCTGTAAGCAAAGTTTCAAGAAGGAATCTAATGTTGTGCTAAGGCAATTGTTCCATCATGGCAAGCATTCTGGCTTGCTAGACTCAGCAATCCCACCTCTCCTCCTCCTGTGTGCTGTTCCAGGGCTTCTCCTGATCCCCTCAAAGCAAATTTTGGGGGGTGCAAGGAGGGAGGGAGAAGGGGGGAACCCCATCTGCGCAAATAGAAGTCCTTGCACAGGCATTCTGCTCACAAAGAGAAAGGGGCCTCTATAATTTCTGTCTTAATATGTGGCAATTGTTCTCTCAGATTTTTAGCACATAGCAAGTGTGACTGGGTTTTTTTTTTTTTTTGCCATGTGTTAAATTTAGCTGAAGTTCCACAGTATTTTGTTAACTGCAAGCATGAAGTGAAACAACCTCTTACCTTTTTTCCCTCAGACAGACTGGCTCCACTGCAGCTAGAAATGGTTATCTGTATATTGGACCTGACACAACTATCAGCACTATCTTGCAGATTGTGGTATTTACAACCCAATAGGTTTTTGTCTGCTTTCCAGAATTTTGAAACTGACCTGGTTTCTCCTGAGACTGGATCAGCGGCAATACTCCATACCTTTCCTTGGCATAATCCTATAAAGGGGAAGAACAGTGTGTTATGCTAAAAGCTTTTACACCAAGCCAGAGTCCAAATAAGACAAAAACAAAAAAACCCTGCATGTTGTGTGCACAAATCTGAAATGACACGCTTCATTTGAGCATTGCTAGCTCTTAACGGATGGCAATGTTCTATATAAGAAGTCAAGTGCTAAACACAGACTCCAAATAAGAGCCAATTTTCACTTTGCTTTTGGTAGTTTAGAATATGTACATCTCATCAAGTTTGCATTCATCTTTTATCAAGTTACTTTAAAATGTACACCACAAGCTAAACTCAGCACTATATGCTACATGACATTGCTTTAGTACTGATCATTCCACACACACACACACACACACACAGGGGATAACATCATGTGAGTGACATCAGCCTAGGGATCAACTTTCTCAAACTACGCTTTTATCACAGAATGAGTTGAGTCTTGACAACTGTGAAATCACCATGCTTCCCATGCATCATCGCCATAACAGATATAAGCTCAAATAACTCAGCTGCAACCACCAGCTATAAACCTATGGGAATAGATTGCTTTTTGTGGAGGAATTGGACTATGGCATTCAATATCCCAGTTGATCTGCCAGACCCAGACTTCAAGTCATGGAACAGAGTTCATTATTTACTCAGGCTTGTGCCTAACAGGTGCACAAATGGGAATACAAGAAATGCAGTGTTCCCAGAATTTAGACTATATTTCCAAACTTTTTCATCCCATTTACTCTAGTGTAGTTTCAGATTAATAATGTGAGACTAAGAAAACACTCCAGTAACTAAATATTAAAGCTGCAACCTCATTATGTTTCAATATACTATTTGAGGCTCCGTCTGTGTAATAAATAAATGATCCTAATTTCTATCCTTGGTATCTCAGGAAACAAGACTCCAGTCCATAAAAGGTTATGCTAAGAAAGGTTACCTAAAGGATCAACCCCCCCCCCCATATGCCCCTGCCCAGCAACTGCGCTTCTCAAATAAGCTGCTGCTGAGAGTACTGCATGCCCCAGAGGTATGCTCTGGTTACATTAGAAACTGGACTTTTAGTGTTGCAGTTCCAGCCCTCTGGAATCAATTCCCAGCTGAAATTAGTTAAGACAACCAACATCATGACGTTCAGGCATCTACTGAAAACATTTCTGTTTAAGATGGTTTCCCCTAAGGTGTGACCTAATTGACTATGAAACATTAACTGTGCATCTGTAGGAATGGTTTAAGTGTTATTAGAATTTATATTTAATCTTATTTTTGCCCTGTTGTATATCACTTTGATGGTCTCAGATTGTGAACCTGTTTATAAATTTGTACAATATGAATGAATTAAAAACATTTGTTAATCTTTAGGAAGCCACAAGTCTCTTTGTTGTTTCTACTGCCAGCCGCAGTGGGCAATAATAGGCAAGCCAGAATAACAATTAGGGGGTGAAACCTAAGATAGTTCCACTAGAGAAATATTAGGATGGCCTCATCTTGGGAAATATATAGATAGAACTAGTTATTGCATTAGGCAATTCCAATTTTCCTAACACTGACATGAACATAAAATGTAATTACAAATGCTACCCAATCACTCTATCAGCTAAGTTTACTCAAGAATGGAATATATTTTATTTTCTCAAGCTACAATTGCTCCAGAGATCATGTGCAAGGAATTTTCTACTAACAGAAGGGGTTGATTTTTGTCCTGTACAGCCCAAAAACCTGCTCCAGATCACTGGAGGACCCTCTGGAACAGCATGGGGGGTGGAACATCAAATTGCAAAAGGAATCACCAAAATCTCCTCCCTCTTTCATGAGTGTCAGCATCCACTGAATCGCCAACCCTTCCACAAACCAAAGAGCTGATTCAAGCTGCAATGTACAGCTGCCTTTTATGGCTGTGATACTCAAAGTCTATTTGCATGAACAGAGGTAATGCAGCAGCTGATTCTCAGGGGCCGCTCATCATTATTGGGAATAATTTTTGAGCAGATGAGCTTGAACTAAGTAGTTTAGGCAGCAAGACTAATCCCACTTACCCACTGAATTCAACAGGACACTTCTCAGTAAACACAGTTAGGACTGTGCTGTTAAATCAACTGTGGAGACAGTTGCCTGCTCAAAGAATTAATAATTACAATGAAAACAAATATAAATGATAGATATTTATGAAAGCAGAAGACACTGAAGATAGTTTGCACATAACATAAATTATATAATGCATATTTTCTGCTAGAGGACTCATGTTCAAAGGTCTTCTTGATAAAAATGATATAGTCATAATAAATATAGGTGCTCAGAACAGATCACCTTTGATAAAGAATTCAAGAAGCTAATCATGTTTCAGCTTGTTGGGACATTAGTACAGTGTACGTATCCACCCTGTTCTATGATGCAAGCCTCCTGTAACAGGCCCATATGCCTGTCCAGTGAGCAGAATAGAGGTTTTGACACCACAGGGCACGGGTGGAGCTCTGGCCTATGGACCAACCCTGGCCTCCCAGGGGCTGCACCTTGGCCTATGAGGCCCATAACCTGTTGTTGGGATACTGCCAGGGAGTCAGAGGCATCAGGCAGCCGTCCACGTTGTCACTGGACGAACTCCAGACTCCCATCGGAACAGTATCAGTCAATCAGAAATATCCTAACACACACCACCCACCCATCAACTGACATCACTGGTGGGGTGGGCAGGAGGGCAGGGTTGAATCCTGCATCCGCTGTCCAACCCTGTTCCTAGCAGGATGTCCTCCCGGCTCATCAGCTGAAATCTATTCACCCCTAACCCTGAGGAACGTGGCAACAATTGCACAGCCCCTCCATTCACCTTTCCATAAGACACCCCCTTAACCCGAAGACGGACAATAATAGCCACGCACATGCACACCCCACTGACAGCAGTTTCCTTTAAGGTTTGGCGACACAGCGCTCACACACAAACTCATTGTGCTGTTGCTTCTAGCAAGCAGGTCTTTCTGCAGTGTTTAAAAAATGCCTGGACGAGTGCTTTTTTTTTTTAGTGAGTAAGTTCGCTCCCACTGTGTGAGTGAGGAAACTCCAACCCCCCAAAAAAGTTGCTGCTCTCATCTTGCACAGCACAACGAGTGGGGGGGGAGGAGTTTGATTGAAACGCGTAACGGGGAGCTATGAAGACCTGTGTTACCTGACAGCGTCTTCATGGGGCAGGCGGGGGGGGGGGGGTTACGTGCATAGGTATAACATGGCACCTTCCAAGCCCTTCCCAGTGGAGTTTCGCGTGAGGAAATGGGATGGGATGGGGGGGGCGGAGAGAAAACGGAACCGGGGGGGGGAGACTTCTGACCAGGCAGTGGGCCTTTGAAGTTTGCAGTCCGCCCCCTTGAAACCCCCCCTCAGTGCCCACCCCCTCCCAATAAAGCAGTAGGAGACCCCACCACACCCCGCCCCCTTCGGAGACCCACATCAGCCGGCGGCTGCTCCATGGCGCTGTCTCGGTTCCGTTCCTGGTTCTTACGGGCGGCAACGCCGGGCATTTTGCCACCTCCGGCAATAAAGTTGGCCAGAGCCGCTTTATTTCTTTTCTTTGTCCCCTACGGGCTTCCGTACCACCCTTTCTGTTTCTCTCTTTTTCTAGCCCCGACCCCGCTTTTTGGCTTTCCGATACTTGCTCTCCCCACAGTCCCTCCGCGTGTCCGTTCACGCTGCTTCCGGGCACGTAAAGCACGCACAGGAGGACACGGCGGCTACGTCACGCGAGAGCGCTCCCGGCCGTTCTTTGCTCACCCAACCCCTCCCTCCTCGCTCAGGGAGACGCATCGCGCGAAGCGGCCTCGTTCTCGCGAGCTTTTCCGAGTTCCTCCGCGCAATGTGTCCTCCCGTTTCTCCCTTGTCTTAGAAGTAGCCGCCCGTCGCAGGGGAAAGGCAGGCGCGGGAAATTCAGGAAAAATAAGATAAAGGTCGCCTAGATAAAACGGGGGGGGGGGGGGGGATTGCATTGCTCTCTCTCTCTCTCCCACGGGAGGCAGTGAAGGTAGTAAACTTGGGTGGCTTTTAAAAGAGGGCTGTGCAGATCAGTGCAGGATAAGCCGGCTATTGATTTGTTTTCAGCCGCATTCCCTCCGCCGTCAGGAATCAAAGGAGCGCTTGTGCTTGGCTTCTTGTCAGACTCCTACAAATCGGAAGAGTTGGAAGGGGTCACGAGGGTCATCCAGCCCAGCCCCCTGCAATGCAGGAATCTTTCTACCCAACGTGTGGCTCGAACCCACGACGCTGGGATTTAAGAGTCTCATGCTATGCATGACCTATGCAGTTGGCTGCTTTGAAAACAGGATGCTGGGCTGTTGGCCTAATCCAACAATGGAACGCGGTCGCTGGTGTCGCTGTGGTCTAAACCACTGAGCTTTCTGGGCTGCCAATCAGAAGGTCAGTGGTTCAAATCCCCGCTATCCTGTTGCCTCTGTCCCAGCTCCTGCCAACCTAGCAGTTCAAAAGTATGGCAGCGCAACTAGATAAATAGGTACCACTACGGCGGGAAGGTAAACGCCGTTTCCATGCAATTCTGTCACTGTGTTCCCGTTGCTCCAGAAGCGATTCAGTCCTGCTGGCCACATGACCCAGAAAGCTGTCTGTGGACAAATGCCGGCTTCCTCAGCCTGAAAGGAAGATGAGCGCCGCAACCCCAGAGTCGCGTTTGACTGGACTTAACCGTCCAGGGGTCCTTTACCTTTTTTATTTCTCCACAAAAACATACAGTATGCCGCCACAAACGACTTACAATGCCGTATACGTTATTCTTACTGTAAACTGCTTTATTTACCGTATTTATTTGTTGTTGTTTTGCAATCAAAACAGTATATAAATTTTGTGAACTAAGATAAACGTACCCACCCAGAAGTAAATGCCACTTTTTCAATGAGTCTTATTCCCAAGTAAAAGTAACTACAGGATTGGAGCCTAGAATTCAACATGACTTTCTTCTGAGTTGGCATGCATATATTTGCAGTGAATAGGCATATACAGTATAACCTGCACTGCTAGTCATACTCAGAGTAGACCCACTGAGGTCCATTTATTTTAACAGGTCTGCTCTAAGAGTAATATCTGATACCACTATGCAATCATAACCCCACTTACCTTGGAGTAAGACCTACTGAATTCAATAAGCCTTACTTCTGAATTGGGTTAACCGTTAGGGGTAGGATTGAGCTGTGAATCTGAAAGAGCTGCAAGATGGGAAGAAATTAAACATGCAACAACAACGCAAACATATGTGTGTGTATATATATTTAAAAGTGAAACTAAAAGATGGATATGAATGCCCATTAATTTCAGCAACACTTACGCACCTGCCATTGTGGTAAAACCCTCCTTAGCAGGATAATATATAGATTACTGAATCAGCCTGAGGTAAGGGTTCAGCCCCTAGCGTACTTTGGTAATCTGCCAGTCCTTTTTTAATGTTTGGGCTGCTCCTATGTTCCATTAATTTGGACTAAGTGAGGGCAAGGGGGGCAACATCACAAGGGCAGGCTTCACCTCCAGCTGGGTAAACAGACAATAACAACTCTACAGTGTGCCTATCCATGTATATTTGTATGCAAGGAGAGATGCCAATAAATACAAGTGAGGCAGGGGCAGAGCCTCTCCCCATCCACTCCTGGGCTGGAGGTTCCCTACCCATTTCATAAAACCCAAGGGTTAGATCCAACATTAGTTGTATTTAGAGTAGACCTACTAAATCAACAGATTTAGTCGTGGGCCTGCAGGGTAGCAATGGGCCATAGGATCTGGTATAGCTCAGCCCCTCAGACTCACGCATATGGAAGCAGACACCAGTTCTGTGGAGGAAACCTTACTTAGAGTGTCTGTGCTACCAAATGAGCTGCTGGTGGCGATAAGGGATGATAGCCACCTCATCCTAAGAGCTTTTGAAGAGGCCACTTTTCTCTAATATTACTGCTTTGAATAACTATCTAACTATTTAATATAGCTTTGAATGAATGACTTCGCTCCACTTGCCTGGGATAAGGGGATATTATTCCCTTTTGCGGCTGACACACAATCTTGATTCTAGCAAAAGCAGCAGCACAAGATTCGGTTGTTAAATAATTTGCCATTATCTGCTGAGTCCTGTCTCTTTTGCTGTGGGGACTCTTTTTCCCAATCCTTGGTAATTGCATAAAAACTCGAGTCAAATAGAACCTCAGTGAAGGGTAAATTAAATTAAAACTGAACATCTGGGGCTCGATCTAGTCAAACAATGGCAGACAAAGTGCCCATGCTTGGAGTCCCACAGAGCTAAGACTGCCTTCCACCAGCACAAGTACTCACTTTCCCCTGCTGCCATTCACTGTAGTATCCCACCTTTGCACTCATTGGAAAGGAAATAAGGAAACCAGAACTCTGTTTAGTTTTGTGAGATTCTGCATATGTGTGTTGTGTACCGAAACCCCTTTTTTTAGTCCTGAAAACTCACACCTGCAGAATACGTTCTCCCCCCCCCCCCCATGGCTATAAATAATGCCTCAGGTTTTTCCCAGGAGCCACTGTTTTAATTGTTCCTTACTCATTTGACAAAAAACAAAAACAAAACATGTTTACGATTCCCAGATGTCCTGTATTTGAATGGAGCAATCTTTGTTTCTAGAAGAACGTAACTCCATGGGACACAACACATTTTTCTTTCCATAGACCTTCACAGTGCCAATGCCACACCTCCACGATATCTCCTATTGATGAGTTTTTTACTTCTCTCTCCCCCCACTATCCAAATAAACATGCATTTTGGTGTTAATTGCAATGCGATTCTACAGCCAACACCCTGAAAACCAAACCACAAAATATTAACTTCAACTTTCAGGAAATGATACACACACACACACACACACACACACACACTATTATTTTGATTGGGTGAAGTGAAATCCGGAAGGTTAAGTCATTTAAGTCCATTCATTTCAATGGGCTTACTCTGAGTGCAACTTAGTAGGATATCACCCATTATTTCCCATTTTTAATAGCTAATCAATGATGTAAGCAACATCTCCAGTCTTTCTAGTAATGGGACTGGCAAGGATCTTTACTCAAACTAGCTCAATCTGGAATGGAAATGGAGAGTTCATCTGCTGTGCCTTCTGTTAAGTGGAAACAGTTGCCCTTTGAGCCATATTTTGTTTAAAAACCCAATTAATAGGGGTGCTACCTGCCGTGAACTTAACAGTGATGAGTCCAAATAAATCTGTTACACAGAGTTAAACTAAGCGGAGGAGCACGCTAAGCCCTGTTGAAAAAGCTTTAACACCCTCCCTCTCCATTCATAAGGGGATTGCCAAATGGGGGTGACATCACCAGCTGTCAATTGGACGGCCCCCTTGGGTATACACAGATGAAAGCTGTATTGCACTTAAGTAACAAGACATGACAGACCATGTGTGAGTGCTAAATAATTTATACTTCAGGCTATGTACAGTATACCACAAAGCCAAACTGAAGACATTTTGGCAGCTTGGGATTTAAAACAAAACTAATTCTATTCTCCCTCCCCCATCCCCCCCCCAAAAAAAAGAGGGGGAGAGAAAGCAGGCAAGTGCAGTACAGAAAATAAAAAATAAACTAAGTGGATGAATTTAGAGGTTAGAGTCTCTTTAGGTATAAGTCCAATAAATGCTTGACAAGTTGTGCCAAAATAAGGCCTATGCTGTATTTTAATAAAACTATTATAGTTGTGCTCTTTTGAACTCTTATTTTTGAATTCAGCTATGGGTGCTTCTGCACTGCCTACTCATTGTTCTACAAATTGACACAATTTTTCATGCTTAAGCATGTGCATCTCCTAATTTCCATCACGTCGGTTTTTCACCTTCAAATCATGAAATGCTTTGTAGACAAAAAAGGAAGTGATTGATAAATTGGTAGTGCTACCTATAGTAAAAAAAATACTTCATTGTTATTATTTTGTTGCCCTTTGATGGGGGAAAAGGAAGTTTTTTTTTTCTGTTTTGCATATAACAACATAACAGGTGGAATGAAGAGGATTAATTCAATTAAATCCTATAACTATGAGGGAAAACGCAACTATTGGCAGGTATGTAACAAATTTATCAATTTTTGACCAAAACTCCCATCAAAATAAACAAAGCAAATAATGAATCCTTACAAAATGATGTAGGAATAGAATTTGCAGGAAAATCCAAATCCATCCTGGATTTTCATTTAGGAAGTTGCTACCCTCCGGATGTTTTTCCCCCTCCTTCAATGGGAAACAAAACCTTATTCAAAGGATTAAATGAGATGGCTATTCTCTTTGTTTTACAACTTCAGTCAGAAGTCTTTTCCTCTGACAAACAGCGTTTTCAATTAATACACTTCTAAAACAGGAACTTTGAGGAAGTGCATGCCTGTGATAAGAGGCAAAGAGTATTTCTTTTCCAAAAGGACTTCACACAAAGAGGCATCCTTTTTCAATTAAAAGGTTGATAACAACGGAGGTTTAAAAATCACGGTTCTGAAGGGCTATTCTGATAAGAAGCAAACCACATTTTGTGCTAAGCTGAGATGAGCGGTGCATTTAAATTGGAGAGAACCAATCTCATCAACACTTTTGGTTGCTATGAATCTCAAGGTCTTTTTAACAGAATTGGGAGCGGGGGACTCCAATCTTATATTTGGAAGAGCAGAGTTAAATCTAGCAATCATTACTTGAATACACACACAGTGTGTGTGTGTGTGTGTGTGTGAAATATGTACAGCTTGAGATGTTTTGAAAATGTTCCCCATATTCTTTCTATAATACCAGGCAGTTCCCCTTTTGTAAAATGCTGGAAATATTTTATCCTACTAATAAATTCACCAATTCATCTTAATCTCCAAGAAAATGTAATATGTGTTCTTCAATTTCACTTACAACACATCCCCCAAAGTTTTTCTGACTTGTGATAAGTCATATGTGAACATGTGTACAGTTCTGGTTGCCTCACCTCAAAAAGGATATTGTAGAGTTGGAAAAGGTTCAAAAAAAGGGCAACTAAAATGATAAAGGGGATGGAGCAACTCTCCTGTGAAAAAAGGTTGCAGCCTTTGGGACTTTTCAGCTTGGAGAAAAGGCAAGTTATAAAATTATGCATGGCATGAACAAAATGGATAGACAAAAATAATTTCTTTCTTTTATAACACTAGAACTCATGGGCATGCAATGAAGCTGAATGCTGGAATATTCAAGGAGAGATCGCATCTTCTTGAAGGAACTGAGATCCTGGATGCTTCTGAAGCCTGATAGTGGTCTGCACCCTTGCTCCTAATTTCATTTCTGCATCACATTGGCACTGCTAATGCAGCAGTCTGACTTCACCCCTGGAGGCATACTCCATTGCCTTTCAAGGCAGATGGAAGCCAACAACAATATAACCACTCCATATGTCTTTTTGTTTTTCATTAATGATGGTGGCAAGGTGGTTATATTGTTGTTGGCCTCCATCTGCCTTGAGAGACTTTCCTGGAGCCCAAGCCTGGGCAGTGTGTAGGGAGATCTTGGGCTGCCAAGACAACAAGACCCCCCTCTCAGCCTTGCTGATGTGGTCCAGAGGAAAGCAGAGCAATACATCTAGCATCAGCTTGGCTGCAGGAATTGCCAGAAGGAGGCGTACAAGTCACCATCCAACCGTCTTAAGGACTCCACTCCAGATTTGTGTGGGGTTTACTCCTTAGTGTTTTCTTCTTCTGAAGATATCCCACAAAGCAGCGGAGATTTAGGTTCGGAGTTTTTCTTCTCCTGGATGTACTACCTTCCCAGTTTGAAGAGCCCCATCTGCCCCTCACTTTCCTCTACAGCACATGCAGAAGCCACCTTCTTGACCTTTGAGCCCACTATTGGTCTCATCCGTTCAATCTGCTGGAGCCTGTCTTCACATGCAGGGGCCTGTCTTCACATGCTGGAGCCTGTCTTCACATGCAGGGGAAGTCCCTAACTCACGGGGGGGGGAGCAGGTTGAGATTCATTGGCTACCCTTACCTGGTTTAACTGGCCAGCCAAAGCTGTTTCCTGGGATGTTGCCGATATCGCATGCCGATGGCTTCCAGGAGCCACAGAATGGGGACCAAAGGTGGACAAACTACCTCAGAAGGAGCATGATGTGTCCACCAACAAAGGTAACAGCCCTACTATTATTGCATCAATGACATTACCAAAACAAAACCACCCAGCAGTCTGGAAGGGTCCATAGTGATACCACCCTGTTCCTTAATTCTATGTATGCACAAATTCTTTGGAAGTGTATGCATCAACTAATAATAAAAAAATTAAATAAGTCATGTTGGTGGCTCTTTCAGAGAAGAGACATCCCAGCCCTATCTGAAGATGCTAGGGGTTAAACTAGGAAGCTTTTGCATGCAAAGCAGGTGCTCAAGCACAGAAAGATAAACACTAAAAGTGGTGATGCAGAGAGCTAAGACGCAATATCTAAGATGTACTGGTAGGTTATCACATTTACAATATACTGGAATAATTGTGCAAAAAGAAGGGGGCTGCTGTTGTTACCAAAGCAAACATAAGAGGTCTTTTTGTGTGTGCTCAAGACTATGGGATGACAGTCACACACAAAAGTCTCGCAGCAAGAGAACTGAGCGATTCCTGGAGGAAATAAACGTTATCCTGAGAACAACAGCTGAACCAAAATCCCATAAGCCAGGAAAAACAGCTACACAATTACACTAACAGGTGGCTGGTTTCAAAACAAATTTCAAGGTCTGACAGCTCTGTGCACCTGCTATAGGCTGCTTTCTTTTTAAGGGGTTGAGTTTGGCATGATCCATACATAAAAACTATGGTTTGTATTAATAAGAAAAGCCACCCCTGCATTCGAGAGACGATAAATGTCTAGAATTAGCCAATAGGCAGTTTCCCTAATTTTACATTCTGTCTTAGTGCAAAAGTAATGTTGGAGCCAGTAGTTGTTAGTGTCAAATTGAGGGATATAATGAGCAATTTCTTTCATGATCATGAGCACCAGAAAATTAATCCCAGTGTTCAGGACAGGCAAAACTATAACAAGGGCTATTTAATTCTGAGCTCAATATCTGAATAATTTTAGGGCAAATTTAGGATGTTTTAAAAGTTGTTATTTTAAATTTGGGTATGCCTTTTCTCTCTCCAGTGCAACTATAGATCAGGGTACACTTTCTTTTTTGTTTCTGCTTTGGCTGAGGAATAAAATTGTTTTACCCACTTTCTCAGGACTGTCTGGCCCCATCACCTGGCATCTTTGGGAAGGTGCTGGGGCCACAGCACCCCATCAGGAGCCATTGCCTGGGGCCCCACTTAAAAAAAAACCACACTAAGTGGTTTGAGCAATGATCCAGCAGTTGGGCCCAGGTCCCATTTTAATTTTCCACAACTCCCTAGACCAATAAACAGCAACATGAAAGGATGATATGATTTAAATCATAATCTGGGCTGCCATACCAAATGAGTTTATTAAACAATACAATTTTCTTCTTAAACTTCTTCTTAAAAGCCCCCCCTCCCCCGTTGCCAATATCTTGTCAGTGCTTGAGAAGTATTTGTCCCTGTTTTCCCTCAGATCCAAGGTTGTAACTTCATGTAACACTTTGGCCATTGCTGGCCATGCCATTAACGGTAAAGGGTCCCCCTGACTGTTAGGTCCAGTCGCGGACGACTCTGGGGTTGCGCGCTCATCTTGCTCTATAGGCCGAGGGAGCTGGCATTTGTCCGCAGACAGCTTCCGGGTCATGTGGTCAGCATGACTAAGCAGCTTCTGGCGAACCAGATCAGCATACGAAAACGTCATTTACCTTCCCACTGGAGCGGTACCTATTTATCTACTTGTACTTTGATGTGCACTTTGCTGGCCATGCCATTACCCACTGTAATTACCCACACTGTCATTGTCAGGCATTAGCCAAAATAAAGGGAAAAGAACCATCTAAATTAGCCCTGCTTGAGTCAAACTACACCCACCTGCCAATCACCTGATGTTATACAATGTTAGGCAGGAGACAATTAAAGGGATCTTGTATTTCTGAACTAAGCATTAGGACAGACAATAAGCCCTCTATGATAGTAAAAGGTGGCAGAGGAATCTTTTATCTCTGATCTTAATGCTAAGCACCTACTGTTGTTGGCATGGAGTGCACCTTCAGGGGTGTGTGAAGTCAAACTGTTGGGAGGTTGCAGCACCTTCTGCAATATGGGACAGACATGTTTTGTTGCAGCTGGGGCAATAGAAGGCATCTGGTTGTGCTAATGCAGATGCACCATGGCATTTCTTCTCTTTTCGCTCCTCTCAGTGGCCATTCCTCCTCTGGTCTCCTCCTCTGCTATGGAGACACACAGAGGCACCAGCCCTCTGTCTGCCTGCTCTTGGCAGTAAAAGGCAGCATTTCTCCCCATGCCCACACCAGCACTGTGATTGGTTAAAGGTACTGTGAGAGGTAAACTGCAATGCCCAGAATTCTTTGGCAGAAACTATAAAAAGGAGAGAGATCACCTGGCTGACAAAGGTCCGTATAGTTAAAGCTATGGTTTTCCCAGTACAGTGGTACCTCTGGTTACATACTTAATTCGTTCTGGAAGTCTGTTCTTAACCTGAAACTGTTCTTAACCTGAAGACCACTTTAGCTAATGGGGCCTCCTGCTGCCGCCGCTCGATTTCTGTTCTCATCCTGAAGCAAAGTTCTTAACCCGAAGTACTATTTCTGGCTTAGCAGAGTCTGTAACCTGAAGTGTCTGTAACCTGAAGCGTATGTAACCCGAGGTACCACTGTAGTGATGTATGGAAGTGAGAGCTGGACCATAAAGAAGGCTGATCGCCAAAGAATTGATGCTTTGAATTATGGTGCTGGAGGAGACTCTTGAGAGTCCCATGGACTGCAAGAAGATCAAACCTATCCATTCTTAAGGAAATTAGCCCTGAGTGCTCACTGGAAGGACAGATCGTGAAGCTGAGGCTCCAATACTTTGGCCACCTCATGTTGGGAAAGATTGAGGGCACAAGGAGAAGGGGACGACAGAGGACGAGATGGTTGGAGAGAAGCTACTAACATGAGTTTGACCAAACTGCGGGAGGCAGTGGAAGTCAGGAATGCCTGGCGTGCTCTGGTCCATGTACACCTAAAAATGCAATGTCTGAATGCAACCAGTGTATATTTTGCAAACACTTTAAACATATGTGGACGCTTTCCAACAGCGAGTTGGGACAGTTCCCTGTTGATTGCATAGTCAGTGGCAACTTTTAACCATACCCTTGCACATACGACTAAACAACAAAAATGTGCTTTAAATGTATGGTGTGGTTGTGAGCTGGGTTAAAGTGGACCTTCCAAGTGTCCCTATTTTCCAGGGACAGTCCCAGATATACAGAGGCCATCCCAGTTTCTGATTTGATCCTGGAATGTCCAACTTTTCATTAGGATGCCCCTATTTTCCTCAGGGGGACGCAGGTGGCGCTGTGGGTTAAAGCCTCAGCGCCTAGGGCTTGCCGATCGAAAGGTCAGTGGTTCGAATACCTGCGGCGGGGTGCGCTCCCGCTGCTCGGTCCCAGCGCCTGCCAACCTAGCAGTTCGAAAGCACCTCCGGGTGCAAGTAGATAAATAGGGACCGCTTACCAGCGGGAAGGTAAACGGCGTTTCCGTGTGCGGCTCTGGCTCTGGCTCTGGCCAGAGCAGCGATGTCACGCTGGCCACGTGACCCGGAAGTGTCTCCGGACAGCGCTGGCCCCTGGCCTCTTAAGTGAGATGGGCGCACAACCCCAGAGTCTGTCAAGACTGGCCCGTACGGGCAGGGGTACCTTTACCTTTACCTTTTTATTTTCCTCAGAGAAATGTTGGAGGGTATGGAGTTATCTGACTCCCGAGCCATTTGAAGGCAGCCCTGTATAGGGAAAGGTTTTTTATGTTTACTGTTTTTTTTAAAAAAAATGTCTTAGTATATGTTGGAAGCTGTCCAGAGTGGCTGGGGCAACCCAGTCAGATGGGTGGGGTATAAATAGTATTTTTTATTATTATGGAATAGGACACCCCTATTTTCATCAGAGAAATGTTCGAGGGTATGGTTAAAAGTTGCCACTGACTACGCAATCAACAGGGAACTGTCCCAACTTGCTGTTGGAAAGAGTCCACATATGTTAAAAGTGTTTGCAAAATATACAATGGTTGCATTCAGACATTGCATTTTTAGGTGTACAGTACATGCTAAGGGCCAGTTTGTACTTATGCTTATCAGTAGCAAAGTATATTTAGTATTAGGCTGTCAGTCTCTGCAGTATTGAGATATTCACATTTCTTTGCTATTTAAAGCAGGCTGAATGCAGATTTTTTTCCAAAGTACTTTGAATACTGAATGTGAATTAGCTTTCTCACGTTGCCCAAAGCATCTAGAAAAGCATAAGTGGAACTGATCCCAAGAGTACATTAGGCTTAAAAACCTATTAAGGAAACTTAACTATTAGCTAGTAATGCTTATTATTCATATAATTTGTTCACAGACCGGAAGACCAGTGCGACTGAACCAGAGAAACGTGAACCAGAGAGATGCAGAATTATTCAGATCTGCAAAACTATGGTAGTCCTCTGTGATCTCAGGAAGGATTTAATTCCTTGAACTTAAATTCTACTGTATTGCAAAGGTCACTGTGCAGTCATCAAAACACTTTCCATTCTAAGTGCTTGGAGCGCTTTGTGCTTATGAAGGAGCTTGACTTCTTCCTGTGAGATGTCAGCACTTCCTCTGGTGGTGTTGGGTTCATAGCTCCCTGAGCCATTAGGATTTTGGAAGTATTTCTGTAGCTTTTGGCAAGGGGAAGAGTTCCATCTCCTCAGTTCACACAATTATGAAACGCATATGCCCAGGATAAATGATCATTCCAGCCTCATTACCTGAACAGCTTGATGAAGTTTGTGGAAGATGGGACAAAAATTAGAAAAACAGGTGGGGGGGAAATGGTCCAGGAGACTTGATGTAAAAAGTACATGCTGCACAAATGTCTACTTCTGAATATCATGCTCCCTAGGGTCTATTGAACGGCAGAGAACTATTTGCATATGCATTTTGAATTAGCTTGTTACAGGTCAGGAACTGCTAAAATCATACCTTACATTTAACGTACGTATGTGTGTGTGTGTGTAAAAAAAGGGCAACAGGACAAAAAAAGTACACCCTGAAGAAGAACCATACAAAAACACAGAACACAAAATGAGTAAGAAGCAAAATTACTATAAGGGCATACCTACAACTAACACCAGTGGGACAGAGGAAAAAACGTTTGAAGGGCATGAGGAAGAGACAAAGCACAAAAGTAAGTTCAATAATTTCCCCAAACAAAATCATACTGGGCTGTAATGAGACAACCCATTGTGTGAGTAGAATCTACCTGAAGTGCTGTGAATGCACAGAAAACATGAGGGATATGGTTTTCTTGGAGAAGCTAACTCATGAACTCAAAGTCACCATAATATTTTATAGTCATAAGGGAGCCCTTTCTTTATCTTACATGATGATGGGCTTTTAGCCTGTACTGGATTCTGGGACACCTGCACTTTGATACTAGCCTTGTTGCTCCTCAGGAGAGATTACACTTTACTTGACGTGGTTTGGCTCACTATGGGAAGGAAACGGAATAAATAGAACTGGAAGTGCCAAGGTCACTTTTAATAGCACACGAATTACTTCTCAACAAGCTTCACAATTGCTTTGTTTCTTCCTCCTTGTAACATTATAAACAGGCATCGTCAAAGAAAACTAAAAAAACCCACACAAACACAAGGAAGCTGCAGAAGCTCTTAAGAAAGGACAGAAGTTGGCCAAAAGGGTTCACTGAGAATCCCACATTGTCCAGCAAGTGTATTTTGAAGTGACGTCCAAAAGGCTGGCTTTGTTTTTTTAAAGAGGAAGCAGCTATATTGTCTGTATTCCTGTGCTTTAAGCACAACATAAAACACATTGGAGGTGTAAATGCTGTGTGTAATTAAGGCTCAATGTTGTGACAACAGGTTTTTTTTAAAAGAGTGATACACCCTAATGAAACAATCAAACAAAAAATGCCTAATTCAGCATGCATTTCCCTATAGAATTCAATCCTATTGATTTCCATGAGGTTCCCAGACTGACAGGTGAATCTATTTCAATGCTGGCCACGGGACAACATCTTCCGCTGCACCCAAGGACAGCAGGCTGGTTTAGGGGGCAAAGGGAAGGCCATGTAAAACACACACTCCAGTACCTTGCCACCACTCACTCCCTGTTCCCCTGCATCCTCTGTCATGGGTGGTTGCCTCACTTTGCCTAACGGTAGGGCCAGCCTTTCATAAAATCTGTGAGCCTTACCCACCTCCTCCCAGTTTTGTCTGATTGTGGCAGTCCCTTGTAAACTTCTGTGGAGGGGGTCATCACAAAAGGATATCACAATAGGGTATCAGGTTCTTTTTGCCCTGCTGTGTCAGTCAAGCACTGCTTTATGTAAGGGTGTGTAATATTTAAAGGAACCACATTATCTTGCAATTCCTGAAAGAAGCATCAAATACAAACCAGATTTATAAGGTTCAGTAATTCACTGAGCTACATGAACAGCATTGGCTCGTTTTGTTTTCCCAAATGGCAAAGGCTGGCAAAATGTCATTTGAAAGGCCTCTTTAGCACCTTACCCTTTGGAAAGGATTCAAGTTTTTGTTGTTGTTTTTTTAAGGGTGACCTTTAGCTCACTATGTCTCTAAAAATGTGTGACGGAGGAAGGGATGCATTAAAAGAGATGCTCCTCGTGGTTGTTCTTATCTTCCCACCTGCCATTCAGTCACTTCTTACAATTGCTGCATTTGTTATACAGGACTGAGAATCGGGAATCTGATTCATGCCATTGGCACTTAAGTTTTTTAATGCACTGGCTGCTGCTTTGTTATTAACTCTTTTTATAAGGTTCTGTTGGTGACTGATCACATCTTCAGTTAGCCCTTCCTCGCCTGCGAAACGCTCTTTCTTTTAAACCCGAAGTTCACATGCCCAGGGCCAAATACTTTACATCACTTACCATGGTCCAGTAATCCTTTGACCACTCTAATGTACTAACAGTAATGAAAGGAGAGAGGCGAATGCATACTTTAGGGAAAAGCAGGGACTTGACTCTTCATTCACGATTATCAGCTTGAGTAGAAATTCTCCCACTTGAGTTCAGAGCTACTAGCCACAATGGCTATGCTCGACCTCCACTGTAGCAGGCAGTATGCCTAGGACCCTCGTACTTATAGGACCGCCTCTCCCAGTATGCCCTGAGGAGGACCTTAAGGTCCATAAATAGCAACACCCTAGAGGTCCTGGGCCCTAAGGAAGTCAGATTAGCCTCAGCCAGAGCCAGGGCCTTTTCAACACTGGCTCCGGCCTGGTGGAACGCTGTGTCTCATGAGACCATAGCCCTGATTTCTTTCCGCCTGGCCTTTGGCTTGGAATCAACTTGATCCCTTCCCCTTCTTTCCTTTTTCCTTTCTCCTTCTGTGATGGAACTCTTATTTGGGGACTTCCCTGGCTTTTTTCTGGCCTGCATAGGACCAGTCTGGATAGTTGGCCTTGGTGAAGATTTGACGTTTTCATCCCCCCAAAGTTCTTGATTTGAGTTGCTACTGAAATGAGACTGCATTTTAATGCTGTGCTTAATCTTGTTTTTAAGTTGTATTTTAATCAATTGTTTTTACCTGGTGTTAGCTGCCTCTTGGCTGGGGAGTGCGGGGTATAAATAAAAATTATTATGATTATGATTATGATTATTAACAACCAGTTGCTGGGAATCACAAGTGGGGAAAGTGCTCTTGTGGCTCAGGTACTGTATACTGCTTCTAGGCTTCCCGTAGGCAACTGGCTGGCCACTGTTGAGAACAGGACGCTGGACTAGATGGGCCATTGGCCTGATCCAACAGATTCTTCTTATGTTCCTATGTTCTTGCACATGTGGTGAAAAGTTCACAGGGCAAATGACTTCCCTCTTTGGCAGTGGTGTTGCACAGAGGGAATGCCAGGGAGTATAGCTCTAGAGGAGCAATGGTGTCACCTTTAGGAGGGTAAGTGATGGGCTCTCCTTGCTATGGCAAAGGAGGTGATAACAAGGCTTTCAGGTTTTACTATTATTTGTGACATATTAGCATAGAGGACCCCTTCATGGATCACTGCCTTGCTGTGGCGAAGGGGCTTGAATAACTCAGAGAAGCTATGAACTATGCCGAGCAGGGCACCCAAGAAGAACAGGTCATAGTGGAGAGTTTTGACCAAACGTGATCCACCTGGAGGAGGAACCGGCAAGCCACTCCAGTATCCCTGCCAAGAAAACTCCATGGACAAAGACAACAGGCATATAAAAGTTATGACGCTGGAAGATGAGCCCCTCAGGTCGGAAGGTGTCCAACATGCTACTGGGGAAGAGCGAAGGACAAGTACAAGTAGATCCGGAGTTGATGAAGCGGCTGGGCCCAAGCCGAAAGGACGCTCAGTTGCAGATATGCATGGAAGCGAAAGGAAAGTCCAATGCTGTAAAGAAAAATATTGCATAGGAACCTGGAATGTAAGAACCATTGTTGGATGTGGGTTGAGTTGGATGTGGTCAAAAATGATATGGCAAGAATAAATATTGACATCCTGGGCATCAATGAACTAAAATGGACGGGAATGGGCGAATTCAGTTCGGATGACTATCATATCTACTACTGTGGGCAAGAAACCCGTAAAAGAAATGGAGTGGCCCTCATAGTCAACAAAAGAGTGGCAAAAGCGGTACTGGGATGCAATCTCAAAAATGATAGAATGATCTCGATACGAATCCAAGGCAGACCTTTTAACATCACAGTAATCCAAGTTTATGCACCAACTACTGGTGCTGAAGAAACTGAAATTGACCAATTCTATTAAGACTTACAAGACCTTATAGAAGTGACACCAAAGAAGGATGTTCTTCTCATTATAGGGGATTGGAATGCTAAAGTAGGGAATCAAGAGATAAAAGGAACAACTGGCAAGTTTGGCCTTGGAGATCAAAACGAAGCAGGGCAAAGGCTAATAGAGTTCTGTCAAGAGAACAAGCTGGTCATCACAAACACACTTTTCCAACAACACAAGAGACGACTCTACACATGGACATCACCAGATTGGCAACATCGAAATCAGATTGATTATATTCTCTGCAGCCAAAGATGGAGAAGCTCCATACAGTCAGCAAAAACAAGACCCGGAGCTGTGGCTCAGATCATCAGCTTCTTATAGCAAAATTCAAGCTTAAACTGAAGAAAGTAGGAAAAACCACTGGGCCGGTAAGATACAATCTAAACCAAATCCCTTATGAATACACAGTGGAAATGAGGAACAGGTTTAAGGATTTAGATTTGCTGGACAGAGTGCCTGAAGAACTATGGGTGGAGGCTCGCAACATTATACAGGAGGCAGCAACTAAAACCATCCCGATGTAAAAGAAATGCAAGAAAGCAAAGTGGCTGTCCAACGAGGCCTTACAAATAGCGGGGGAGAGAAGGCAAGCAAAATGCGAGGGAGATAGTGAAAGATACAGGAAACTGAATGCAGATTTCCAAAGAATAGCAAGGAGAGACAAGAAGGCCTTCTTAAACAAGCAATGCAAAGAAATAGAGGAAAACAACAGAATGGGAAGAACCAAAGATCTGTTCAAGAAAATCGGAAATATGAAAGGAACATTTCGTACAAAGGTTACCATAATAAAGGACAAAAGTGGTAAGGACCTAACAGAAGCAGAAGACATCAAGAAGAGGTGGCAAGAATACACAGAGGAATTATACCAGAAAGATATGGATGTCTCGTACACCCCAGGTAGTGGGGTTGCTGACCTTGAGCCAGACATCCTGGAGAGTGAAGTTAAATGGGCCTTAGAAAGCACTGCAAATAACAAGGCCAGTGGAAGTGAGGGTATTCCAGCTGAACTATTTAAAATTTTAAAAGATGATGCTGTTAAGGTGCTACACTCAATATGCCAGCAAGTTTGGAAAACTCAGCAGTGGCCAGAGGATTGGAGAAGATCAGTCTACATCCCAATCCCAAAGAAGGGCAGTGCCAAAGAATGCTCCAACTACCGCACAATTTCACTCATTTCACACGCTAGCAAGGTTATGCTTAAAATTCTACAAGGAAGGCTCAAGCAGTATGTGGACCGAGAACTCCCAGAAGTGCAAGCTGGATTTAGAAGAGGCAGAGGAACCAGAGACCAAATTGCAAACATGCGCTGGATTATGGAGAAAGCTAGAGAGTTCCAGAAAGACATCTACTTCTGCTTCATTGACTATGCAAAAGCCTTTGACTGTGTCGACCACGGCAAACTATGGCAAGTTCTTAAAGAAATGGGACTGCCTGATCACCTCATCTGTCTTCTGAGAAATCTCTATGTGGGACAAGAAGCTACAGTTAGAACTGGATATGGAACAGCTGATTGGTTCAAAATTGGGAAAGGAGTACGACAAGGCTGTATATTGTCTCCCTGCTTATTTAACTTATATGCAGAATTCATCATGCAAAAGGCTGGGCTGGATGAAGCCCAAGCTGGAATTAAGATTGCGGGAAGAAATATCAACAACCTCAGATATGCAGATGACACAACCTTGATGGCAGAAAGTGAGGAGGAATTAAAGAACCTTTTATTGAGGGTGAAAGAGGAGAGCGCAAAATATGGTCTGAAGCTCAACATCAAAAAAACGAAGATCATGGCCACTGGTCCCATCACCTCCTGGCAAATAGAAGGGGAAGAAATGGAGGCAGTGAGAGATTTTACTTTCTTGGGCTCCATGATCACTGCAGATGGTGACAGCAGTCACAAAATTAAAAGACGCCTGCTTCTTGGGAGAAAAGCAATGACAAACCTAGACAGCATCTTAAAAAGTAGAGACATCACCTTGCCAACAAAGGTCCGTATAGTAAAAGCTATGGTTTTCCCAGTAGTGATGTATGGAAGTGAGAGCTGGACCATAAAGAAGGCTGATCGCCGAAGAATTGATGCTTTTGAATTATGGTGCTGGAGGAGACTCTTGAGAGTCCCATGGACTGCAAGAAGATCAAACGTATCCATTCTTAAGGAAATCAGCCCTGAGTGCTCACTGGAAGGACAGATCGTGAAGCTGAGGCTCCAATACTTTAGCCACCTCATGAGAAGAGAAGACTCCCTGGAAAAGACCCTGATGTTGGGAAAGATGGAGGGCACAAGGAGAAGGGGACGACAGAGGATGAGATGGTTGGATGGTGTTCTTGAAGCTACCAGCATGAGTTTGATCAAACTGCGGGAGGCAGTGGAAGACAGAAGTGCCTGGCGTGCTCTGGTCCATGGGGTCACGAAGAGTCGGACACGACTAAACAACTAAACAACAAAGCATAGAGGAAGTAAGACAATGAGGCTAGCTTCCTATTCAATGACCTCCCCGATTATTTATCTGTAATTAACACAGTTCCCTTCCTTTTTTTGATCTCTCGGGGGGGGGGGAGGCTATCATGGTGAGTTTCTGTGCTTCAAAATTTACCACTGTGCCACTGCTTTTGAGCAAACCCAAGCCAAGTCTTCTCTCATGCCCCTGCTCATCTTGTTTCACACTTTAATGCAGACTTTCCAGATTTGGTGCCATCCAGCTGCTTTGGACTGCAGCTCCCACTAGCCCCAGCCAGCATGGTTGAGGAAGGCTGCTTCCTCAGGATGGTGATGTGAGGTAAAATGAATACATGTATGTGAGAGAGACATTGCTGAGGTGGAGTTGTGGTTGTTTTGGTCCCATGGATCACTGGGTTGTTGGAAGTCCCTTCCCAGTTAACAGGGGGGGAAATGACCACAGCGCTTGACCAACGTGTCAAAATGCCAAAACCTTTGTTCCCATTGAAACCAATGGGAATTTAAATTAATACATGACTAGGGTTGCAACCTCACTTTACATTTAAAGCACATGAGTACAGTGGTACACTTCAGGTTACAGGCTCTGCTAACCCAAAAATAGTACCTCAGGTTAAGAACTTTGCTTCAGGATGAGAACATAAATCATGCTCCGGCTGCGCAGCAGCAGGAGGAGGCCCCATTAGCTAAAGTGGTGCTTCAGGTTAAGAACAGTTTCAGGTTAAGAACAGACCTCCGGAACGAATTAAGTACTTAACCCGAGGTACCACTGTACTTCAAATGTATGGTACAGATGTGACCTAATTTGTCCCAACTAAGCTCAGCTGAGCTCAACTAACTTGTTGCAGCTAATCTTTACTAACTAGGGCTGCAGTACCAACTCCATGTATTTGTGTGTAAAGCCCTAAGAATTCAGTATGGCTTAGTTGTAAGTAAACATGGTTGGTGTTATGGTGTTAGTCTGGATCCAACCCTATGTATGTGGCAAGCTAAAATAACTTAAACCCCTGCATGCTATTGGTGACCTTTACTAACCCTGCTATGGCCATGGAAGTCTGCATTGTAAGATGCCTTTGTTTCTTGCGCTTATTTGTTTTTTGATACTATCTATGAGTGTTGAGCGATTTCTTCCTGTAGGGCCCACATTTACTGCAGCAAAAGGAAAGGCTGGGACCTGAGAGCCTTTTGACGGTTTGATTCCAAAATGCAAAGGGCATGGATTGCTCCCTGCCCTTTCCTTGCTTTCCTTATCTCTCTTGCCTATTCAGAGACATGGGCTTCTGTAGCAGACTGAATGGCTTTATAGTCCAGCCAGAAATGTCTCAATGCATGTGTCTACCTCAGACAGAGAATAATATTCTTGGATGCCAATCAGCTTGCAAGATACCAGGTTTTGACATGGGAGCCTGGGCTTTGGTTCTCACCATAATGTGAGCCATAACTTGGTGGCAGGAGAAGAGGGGGGAAAGTTTTGGACTGAGTATACCTGCAGGAGAGAGCGAACAGAGTTAATATACCATCGCTCCGATCCTGGAAACGGGCTGCCAACAGGACTGACCGTGATTAGAACATTCACTGACAGTTAGTTAAATAAGAGGAATACATTGTTTCCATGGTCTCCGTCTGCGTTTAAAAAGGAGTAAAAGTAACAGAAAATTGAAACTAACTTTATTGTTTGAATTGAGTTTAAAAGGACTAATACAAATAGAAACTGTTTCCCTCTAGAGGAACTGTTTCCCTCTAGAGGAAGCTTTTGAAACTGTCACAAGAGTTGAGCTGGGGGAATTTCCAGCTGCAAGATAAAAACCTGTGAGATTCTGGGGACCTTGAATCGGTTAAGAATGTTGACAGAAGAGGCCTTAGTGGTTGTATTATGTAAGATAAGTGACTCACTGGAACAGCTTCACAAAAAGGTGGATGTGGTAACTACCAAAACTGACAATTTGGGACAAAAAGTGAACACCAATATAGAAACTATTCAGAAACTGACACAGGAATCTACTTTGACATGGCAAACTGCGGAGAAGGCTAGGGAGAAAGTTATTGCCGTTGAATCTAAAGTAACACAATTGGAGAGAGAGAGAGTCCCAGCCTTACAGATGCAATTTGATGACCAAAAGTTGATGCCTGCTATGATTGAATTTAAAGAAAATCAGATTTCGAGGATCAGAGCCCTACCTGAACTGGAGAAGGAAAGTTTGATAGATTTCCTTACACAGGAATTTGATGACTTTTGGGACCAGGACTTGGGTCAAGAAGAGATTAAAACTATGAGGGCTCTTGGACTTGGAAGAGGAGGGAAAAAAGAGAAGAACAAAATAAGAGACTGTTGGAAATACCAGAGGAACTTAGAAGAACAACAGTCAAGAGTGGAAATTTTGAAAGACGTCCTGAAATACCTTTCGGATCTTAGATTTAATTACGGAGATTTGGTTGCCCTGTCGAGAAGGAATAAAATCATCTTTAGGTGGGAGTTTCCCCGAGATCTACTCTTTAGCCTTAAAGGAAGGAAAATTAAAATAAGATCAGTGGAAGACAAAGTAAAGTTCATGTATAAATATGAAGAAGACTCGCAGAAGGGACTTGGAAAAGAGTTAAGAGCATCGGACAGAAGATCACCAGGTTGATGGACTATAGGGAATTGGCGGATATGACTGGCAGAATCCGGGACCAGGGAGAAGAGTCGGTGGAAGAAGACTGGAAAAAGTTTAAAGACTATTTATAAAAATATTGTAAAATTAATGAGTGTTAGAAAAATGTTGGAAAGGAGCTATATGGCTTTAGTAGAAATGTTACAAGGAATTAAGTACAAACAGATTATTAGAGTATTAAAGGGAAAATAAAGTTAAAATATGTTAAGACATTTATATATTAAAGGGAAAAATAAGGTTAGAATATGTTAAGATAAATTACAGGACAGAAAACAGAGGAAGATGGAAAGTAATTGCTGAAACAGTTAATTAAAGTGGAATACAAAAAGGGAGGTGTGAGGAGGTCGTTGAAACAAGTAAATGAAAGTTAAGATACTGAACTTATTAGATGTGTTTTAAATTATGTTTGTTTGGTTTTGTTAATTTAATGTTTTGGGGTTGGTGTTGTGTTGTGTGGTGTTTTTGTTTTTGTATTGTATTGTATTGTATTGTTTTGTTTAATTCTTTGTTTTTCTTTTGCAGTCTTTAAAATGTTAATAAATATTATTTTAAAAGAAAAAAAAGAAAAAAATCTGGTAACCTTACTGACTATCTCCAGATGAGGGATCTAGCCATACCCAGAAAGGAGAAGAAAAGAATATAGTAGGTTTTAAAATAAATAAATAAATAAAATAAAATCTTAAAATATGCTAGCTTTCTGTAATTTGGGTGGAATGCCTGCACTTTTGTGGCTTGGTTTGCCCCCCCTTTTTTTCACCTTTCCACTTTTATGCTTCTGCTGTGGGTGTAGAAAAAGCATGATGGCCTGCTTCCCCTTAACTCTCACTGTGCTACCCTGCCTTTTCAGCACAGGAACCACTTTACTGTATTGCATTGTCCAAGCTGTTGGAATATGAAGATCTGTGTTTTATGGTACAAGAAAAAGTCATGATAATAATTAATACCAAGCCAAACAAGGGGGAGGTTTGCGTGTGGCTCATATTTCAACTGCTTAGGAAATTGCTTTACCTTGGACCACGTCAGCAAGGCCAAGAACTGGGTCTTGTCATTTGCCAGCCCTGGACCTCCAGACACACTGCCTGGACTTGCACCCCAGAGAAGTTGCAGCAAAAGCAACAAGGGAGGCAGCAGTTACGAGTTATAAGCGCAACCTGATTGGCATACGGTGTGAGCACTACGGGTTGCCTTCATTGGTGGAAAAGCCTAAGGAAAGTCACATACCGGTATGCTTTGGCTCACTTAAACATAAATACACAGTTAAGGGCTTCAGATTCTTCAGGGATTTACACTACTTGCTTTTGGATTCGCCCATCATATCTCAGAGGAAGCAAAGAGTCATGATGGTGATTCAGTAACCAAACCATTCTCCCCATGGCATCAAGACAGAACAATATAGTAAGGAAGAAAATGCAGAGTTCTCAACACCATGATAGTCATGTAGGGGCATGAATGTAAGATAGAACTGGGCATAATCCTGTAGCATATTTCCCCCCCTTCCTGCTGGACTGTGAGACCAGAAGTGAGTAAGAATGGGGCAAAACAAGCAAGTACTTGCAAGCAAGAAGGGAGATGCTCAAGAGGTGTGTGTGTGTGTGTGTGTGTGTGTGTGTGTATGTATATGTACCTCCTCTTTCTCCTGGCCACAAATTTTTCCCTGCAAACTCACCCTTCCTCTGTATGCCCAGTATATTGGTAGTTGTGCCATTTGGTCCATGCATTTGCTGAGATCATGTCAGGTTCTGGCTTTCACCTATGTAGCTTCTGTGCCTGTTTCCACCCAGATGGCATACACCAGAACTTGAACTTAACTTTGGTTTTTGCTGTCACCCATAATGTCCTTGTATTGCCTTTCTGCCATTTTGCCTACGTTAGTTTTGATAACTTGCAGGGAACCAACAGGAGGTGCTGCAAGTCCTGTCGAATGACATTTCCCACCTGAATTCTCATGCACACAAATGTCTGTGAGCACTCCAGCCACAACAAGTAGGGTGATGTTTTGGTTTACACAGAAAGGCATGTCCTTTAAGAACGGGCACAGGTGTGGCAGAGGACTCAACATAGCCTATAGCCGGTCTGTTGGGCAAAAGGAAATGGACAGGAATCCTGCCCTCTTAGTCCTCTTCCTTTTCCAGTAGCAATGAGCCTGGAGATGGAGGGAAATGAACAAACGCTAGTCAGTCTTTCCCTCTAAGCCCCGAGGCCCTTCTTTGCACACCAGCTGAAGAAAGGAAATGCAGTAGGATTAGCCCATTTCCCTTTGAAGACAGCTGTGTGTACACAGCGCACAGAACTGGAGGATTATTTTGTTCCTTGCTGGCTGGCAGCAGCCTCAACTTGCAATGTCATCTTTAACTGGGGGTGGAACCAACGTCCTGTTGCGGCATCTGCCCAGAGGGCTGCTCCGGTGGCCTCTCTCTCTTTTTTTCCTGTTTTTGTGAGCAAAGCTTAACATGAAACTGTTAAATAGAGAAGCACCGGAATAATCTTGCAACAGCACCAGCTGCAACTATGGATGGGGTGTGGTGGTGGTGGTGAGGGGGTTGCCCATTTTGGGATTGTAAAATGTAACTGAATCTCTTTCCTGTCTCTGTGTGCTTCATTGTTATGGGGAATTAGAGCCAAACCAAATACGGTGTTCTGATGGGATCCCCCGTCTCTTTGTTTAAAAAGTCAATGGGATGGGTACGAGCATGTGTGGATTTTGGGACCCATGGCACCATGGAGGAAGGGAGCTTCCGTTTGTGCTGTTTTCCAAGTCTCACGAATCTCCACCAGCTTTTTATATAGGCTGCATGGAGGCAAATAGCTGCTGGCATGGGCATAGCCAGGATTTTTGTTGTTAGGGAGGGTAGAACCAACATGATTGGTCAGTTAGTTGAATATTTCTATTGTTTTACTTGACCTAAGGGGGGCAGCTGCTCCCCCTGCCCTCCTCTCTGCTGGTTACTGGGGAAAAGCCGTTTAGGTGAGATAAAGACACAGGGCAGAGATGGGGAATCTGTGGCACTCCAGAAGTTGTTGGACTTCAAGTCGCATCAGCCCCAGCCAACTTGGCCAGTAGTCAGGCATGATTGGAGCTACAGGGACATCTTGAGGGCTACCGGTTCCCCAACCTTGGCACAGGCAGAAGGAGAGAGAGCCACAGCAGTGACCTCCCGATGTGGTAGAGCCCTAGCCAATGATCAGAAGTGATGGGAACTGTAATCCAACAACATTTGGGGGACATCACATTGGGTACCTAATAGGGGGAGGAGAAGAGTTAGCCTTCTTCCAGCACAGTGGTCTGATTCCAAATTGAGGGCACCTGGAGATGCTTTTAAAAGAAGCAGGAAATCAGACTATGGGTAATCAATCACAGCCTCCCCAGCTATGGTACTAAAAGCAGAAAACTAACAGCAATTCATCCCTCCCTTTTTTCAAAATTTGGATCCAACTGTGGCCCTCAGGATCCTGTAGCGCGTCTCTAAATACCAGTCACTGGAGACAAACAGCAGGAGAGGGCTGTTGTGCTCAAGTCTTGTTCATGGGCTTCCCAAAGGCAACTGGTTGGCCATTGTGAAGTACAGTGGTACCTCAGGTTGCATATGCTTCAGGTTACAGACTCCGCTAACCCAGAAATAGTACCTCGGGTTAAGAACTTTGCTTCAGGATGAGAACAGAAATCGTGCTCCGGCGGCGCAGCGACAGCAGGAGGCCCCATTAGCTAAAGTGGTGCTTCAGGTTAAGAACAGTTTCAGGTTAAGAACAGACCTCTGGAATGAATTAAGTACGTAACCTGAGGTACCACTGTACAGGCTAGTAGAACAGATAGGACTTAGGTTTGATCCATTAGGGCTTATGTTCTTAAATACCGGTAGATGGTGAAAGACTGGGAAAAGATCCTAAGAAGATTCTGCAGCAGTGGTTTCATGGAAGAGGGTTTACTTTAGAACATTCTGATATTACTGTAACAGAAAACAGAAGCAGCAGGTAGTGTTTTCTTTTCTTACTTAAAATCTAACAAAACTATAATTCACAAATAGATCTCTCCTTATGAAGGGTTACAAGAAAGTTTAAGGATGGATCTCATCACTTCATGGGAAGTTGCTTTTTACATGGAGTCAGACCACCGGCGCACAATCTAGCTCGGTATTGTCGACAAGCTTACACTGACTGGCGCCTTCAGCCAAATGCTGCTACAAAATTGGCAGTAATTCATAAGACAGTGAGCTATTCCAAACTCTGGCAAGTGGGGCCTAGGGGTGGAATGAGAAGTACCGATCAAGAGGAGGACAGAGGGCAAGCCCAAGCCAAACAACAAAATAATGTTCCCGATAATTCCGCATTCCTCACCAGCCATACTGAAGAAGGGTCCCCTTTCGTACCCAAATTCAGAGAGGCAAAAATTAGCCCATGGCACCTCAGCATCCCTGGAGCAGACTGGCCTGCTTTGTCGATGCCAGCAGCATTTTGCTCCCCTTTTTGGAGAGTTGCCTGGCAACGGAATGCTGTCTGCCTGAGCAACTGCAGAAGCCCATTGAAAATATCAGAGGGGGGAAAGAGAGGAACAGAGGCAAAGAAAAGAAGAGGGAGGAAGAAAATGAGCTCACCTATTCAGACTGGGTTGGCAGGCATTTAAAAAACGGGGAAAGCTGAATGGAAGGGTAAATAATTAGCAATGCAGCTATGCAGACATAGGCACTCATTCTCACATGTGTCATAGTAGATGTACACGGCTGTCAATCCGATGGTTGCATTGTGCTTTAGAAGACTGAGACGAGGGTCTGCCCTCCATGTTTAAGACGAGAGGAAGACCTAGAGAAGGGACGATAGATATAAGAAGCTGGGAGCAGCTATGTCAGTCCACAACCATCCCCCACCACCTTGAGAATAAAGGAGGAAATGGCCTCAGTGGGGAGATTTGCTCCTGCTAAGAGAGAGCTGGGTGACTTGAGAATGACAATATCCCTTATAAGCGTGTGTGTTTCTGCTTCAGATTTAGTGGGTGATAGGTACTTTTGAACATGAGAGCTTGAGGAATGGAAATTAGTTAAGTCAATCAAAGTGGCATCGTGGGCTTGGAGGGAGGGCAGATTTAGGGATAGGGCAGGCAATGAACAGTGCCTTGATGAGGATTTTTGTTTCTCATTGTTACCTGCCCTGAGGCTTCAAATATCAAAACACTGTGTTGTCTTTCTTGTCAGTCATACTGGGAAAACTTTGTGTGCATGTAAAGAAGCCACCGGGGACAAGCGCTGTGTGTAATTTCTAGAAGACAGGAAATATTGTAAGAAATTCTTGTCCCTTTAATACACAACAGCTCCAGTCATAAACACACTTATTAGGCAGTTAACCCCATTGAACACAGTAGGAATTTCTTCCAGGCAAATGCACAGCGTGTGTTATTAGACTGCAGTTCTATCCACCTTTATCTGAGAGACTACTGAGCACAGCGGGACTTAGTTATAGTGGTGCCAGAGACAACTATTACTCAGTTTGCACATTTGGCATAATAGAAATGCGAACAATCATAATCTGAATGAAGGTCATAAGAATGTAAGAAAAGCCTGCCGGATTGGGCCAGTGACCCATCTAGTCCAGCATCCAGTTCTCAGGGTGGCCAACCAGTGGGCAACCTGCAATCAGGATTCAAGCACTCACTCCTGTGGTTTCCAGCAAAGAGTATTCTGAAGCATTGCTGCCTCAATCTGTGGCAGCAGAGCATAGCCATCGTGGTTTGTATTGTAGTTGATTCAGATGATCACAGGACCACATACACAGCACGACAATCTCAGTGCATTGTAACAATAAGAGTAGCCTAAGGTTAAATGTGCTGCATGTTTGGAAATTGTTAGCATCATCATTATCAACAGCGACGTTTACAGTATATTCTACTGCTCCTCCAAGGGCTTCAATTGAGGGAACATGGTTCTGCCCAAATTTGATCCACACAATAACCCTGTAGGTTTGGCTAAGCGACGGTGACTGGTGAAAGGTCACTCAGTGAGACTAATGGCTGAGTGGGGATTTGAACCCAGGTCTCCCAGGTTCTAGCTAGTCCAGCCCTCTAACCACTGCGCCACAATGGCTTTTTTTTTGTATAAACCCCAGGAGAAGACCAGATTCAGAACTGCTGGACAAAATGGAGCTTTTTGAAGAATGCAACCATTACAGATATAATCTATTCGGCAGGTTAGAGAACCAAATCATTTGGGGCTTAAATGAACCTCCGAATGTATGACATAGTGTAGGTTAATTCAAAACTGGATTAATTTTTTTTAGCTATTTGTGGATGCATTCACCCGGCATATCATTTCAATTCTCTGCAGTTCAGTGGCTTGTGCATCTCCCCACCCCCACCTGCCCCCAGTTTCCTTGCAATGCCCAGAAAATGAGCCACACAAGTTGCCTATTGGGGAGAACACACATGAAGGTCAGCATTCTGCGTCTTATGAATATATATCTATATATATCTACATCTATATATATATATCTGGTGGATTTTTCCTTTTAAGAGAGAGAGAGAGAGAGAGAGAGAGAGAGATGACCACAGCAATCAAATATTTCCAGGATATAGGAACATACCAGCAATTCTTACGCCTGAGAAAATGCATTTCACTTTCTTAATCTAGGCTTGACCTTTACAGTTTTCTTATCAGCTTTGCCAGGCATGCCACACACAAAACAACAATGTTGGAATAACTATAAGATGAAGGCAAGCATTCACAAAAGAAGGAAATTCTGAATTAAAGGTTTTCACTCATGCCTTTCAGGCCAGCTGGGTGGTGTGCTAGTTAGCGAGGAATCGGGGAGCTTACAGCTCAGTACCAGGCATGCTTAGATGAGTCACACCCTCACCATACATTAAAAGGAGATTTAGAGCACACAGATTCCCCCAAAGAATCCAGGGAATTGTAGCTTTGCAAGGGCTACATTCAGTTCCCCAAAGCCCCACATAGTTCAGCATGGCCAACTCATAGGTAACTGTGCATAGACTTGCAGCTGGAGTTGCACTAAGCCGAGTCTCTTCCCAAAGTACAGTCATCCTATTGTGTGGAAGTGACAAAGTAATTATTGCCAATATTTTCGCAAGTGCTCAGCAAGATTCGTTTGCCCAGTGGCTTGCTTCATAATACTTGGTTATTTAATTACTTATATTCCGCCTTTCCCCCCAGAACAAGGATGCAAGGTGGCTCACAAGTTAAAACAAACATGGATAATCCTAGTGCAAAAGCTATAGCTAGTATTGTGCTGGATGTTGCTTAGCTGAAGGGAGTTAGAATGTAGAGTTCTTAATATAGAAACTAATTGCCACCAGTGATTCTTAAATTGTGTTGCATTGCAAACTGGGACAATCATGTTTTCTGTTTTCTTTTTTACATTTACACCCTACCTTTCAACCCAAGCCACCATCCAGGCATCAACTGAAACCAGATCTGCTCGGTTAAAGGATGGGGGGGTTAGGAAAGCATGCAGTGTGGGATAAACAGTTGATTGATCAGGCCAAATGCTTATTGTCATAAAATGTCCCCGCAAACAAATCAGAATGAATACTCAATGAAAAGTAAAGGTACAGGACCCCTGGATGGTTAAGTCCAGTTGAATTCTATTATGAGGTGCAGCACTCATCTCCGCTTTAAGACTGAGGGAGCCGGCATTTGTTTGCAGATATGTGGACTCTCCAATGTCATCCATTCCTTCAACCACAAAGACAAGATGCTTCATAATATAATCTCATTTCCAGCAGGGAGAAACCTCCTCTCTCTTTTGCATCTATCAATATTCTCTGTTTTTCCCCTTGACAGATATATTTAGAAATATGTTTTTGCCATACATTGAAACAATCTGTCTTGCCAATCACCGGAACTGATTGAAACAAAAATAACATTCTTGGTAATACAGTCACAAGACGAAAAGAATCCGTTCTGCGATTCTCTTCGTCTAGCGGTTTTTTCGTCTTGCGAAGCAAGCCCATTGACGTCTTAGCAGATTAGTGCTATTAGCGGCTTAGCGGCTTTTAGCGGCTTATCGGCTTAGCGGATAAGTGGCTTAGCAGCTTAGAAAAAGGGGGGGGGGAGGAAAAAAACCCCGCAGGAACTCGCAAGACATTTTCGTCTTGCGAAGCAAGCCCATAGGAAATTCGTTTTGCGAAGCACCTCCAAAATGGAAAACTCTTTCGTCTAGCGAGTTTTCCGTCTTGCGAGACATTCGTCTTGCGGGGCACTACTGTACATTCATTTTTATAGTCAACATTCTACCTAACAGTGAAAGTTTCATTCTGCCCAAATTTACTCATTTCTTTTAATATCTTCTCAGGTTTTTAAAAATTATCTTGATAGAGAATTATATTATTTGCTGTTAACCAGGTCAATCTTTAGACCTGATACATCTTGTAATTTATTTTTACTCTCATCATTCATATTTTTTACCAAGAGTTTGGTTTGTCTTTATTAATCTTAAGACCTGCTACATCTCCATTATTCTGTATCTCTTGTAATACTTTCCGGATTGACTCTATTGGTTCTTTTAAGGATATCACCACGTCATCTGTGAATGCTTTTAATTTATATTGTCTCTTTCCCACTCTTATACCTTTAATTTCTTGATTACATATTATTGTTTGTACCAATACTTCTAAAACTAATATAAACAACAAGGGTGACAACAGGCAGCCCTGTCTCATTCCTTTAATTATTTTGCGATTCTCAGTCATGACATTATTTACTATCAGTTTAGCTAACTGTTTAGTATATATTGCCCTGACTCTGTGTCTCCACAGCTCATATATTCCAAAACGTTAAACATAGAATCCCAGGAAACATTGTCAAATGCTTTCTCTGTGTCTAAAGACATTAAAGCCTTTTGCTTTTCATTTCTCACTTGTAAATATTCTGTTATATCAATTATATTCCTAATATTGCCCTTCATTTCTCTTCTTGGCAAGAATCTGGCCTGGTCATAATGGATTACCTCTTTTAATGCTGTTTTCAGCCTATTGCTAATATATCTGCAAAAAGTTTATAATCGTTATGCAACAAAGATATAGGTCGATAATTGTTGAGTGGCCCATGTCAAATGGCAACAAATCCTAAGGAGCTGCCTAAAATGCTGTGGCCTATCAAAAGAGGAACATCAAAGCTGATTATTTTACCAAGAGGCACCAAACAGGGCAACCCTTTGATTTCTCCCTTTACAGCTTATACGGTCAGATAAGGCTATTAAAAAAAAAAACACCTCAAAGAATCCTCTTTATTTGTATTGGGGGGAGAGAAAGCAGTGATCAGGAGCAAGGTGGTAGTGCAGGCTAATATCATCTACACATGCTGATGGCCTGGGCTTTTTAAATTACCCCCCCCCCCTGGGATGAATAGAAATGCTGCTCTAAATAAAATATAAAGAAAGAAAGCCCTTTACGGAAAATCCTGCATTACACTGCATCAGCATCATTGCGTTGTGAATGATGACGGACCACAGCTGTTTATTCCTTTGATTCTTCTTACTGACAAGAATTTTAAGATCGATTTGTTGACCCACCAACCATCCCTCAAGAGTCAGAATATACAAAGCAACCAGCAACCAGCAAGTGCACGCAAGGATCATCAGTGGAAAATCATTTATACCAAGGAAAGGACATAGGGTTGTATGTCTCTGTCCCCAAAACTGAATCTCCTACCCAAGTAAATCAAAAGAAGCGAGGTATCAGTAAGAGATCCCATAAGAAGAAAGCTGAAACTAAAAAGAAAAGTAAGAACATAAAAACTACAAGGAAATCTGTCATAAACCAACGTGCATGTAAAGTATGTTGGAAAAGACTATATAAGCTGATTCCAACAAAATCAAAAACAAACTCTAACAAACCTGCTACACACGGCAGCAGAGAGAACAACAGTGTGGATCCAGGAAAAAAGATCCAGCTGAAGTCCTTGAAAGAAACACCATTGCTGCCCAACAAAATAAGTGAGGTAACGGAATCACTACCCGGGTGCTCTATGCTGAAACCTCAAGGACCCATAAATATTAAAGAAGACTCACCCCATACCATTAATTATGGCAGATCTCAAGATGAGCCAGTAGCAGGGCAAGATCTGTCCCAGGATAAAGGATGGAAACTGATACTGGCAGATAGGAAGTTGGCTTTTCTAAACTACCCGAAGCCAAAGGGCTTCCTCACACAGAAAGAACGCTCGGTGCATTTTGTGAATACTTTAGATGATATGCTGCCAGGGAAAATAAAATTAAATGACATTATCTCAGTAGATTTCATATTCTACAATGGATACTCCCTGCGAGTGATTGCCTCCTTCAAAGATCAAAACTTGGCTAAATATATATATAGATTAAGACATTTGCTGCTAAAGAAAAGGATAACGGTAACAAGATATTTTGAAAACAGCACATGTTTGAATTTGTTTTCTGATGATCTTACGACAGCTGAGATAAGATTTACTCGTAAAGCAAAGGAGGAGAGAGGACACTCAAAAGACAAACTGGAATATACTGAGCAAGGGTCCCTGAAACTAAGACAGGAGATGAGACTGCCTAATGAGGGGACTGATAACTTCTATCCAGAAGAAAAGGCATTAATAAATCAGTTTGGATTGTTGCCTTTCCTTGCCCAATCTGAGATCTTGGGAAGATTGGAGACCCTTAGAAATAAGCTAACAGAGATGAATGTTCAGGAAAAAGTAAGAGAGAAAGATCCGGCAACGGACCAATTAAAGAAAGAGAACCTCCTTGAAAAAGCCAAGACAGACCCCATGAAAGATTACTCCTATAATACCTCTGCAACTGCAGAGATAAACCTGTTAACAATAGATCTAACACAGAGCGCAAGGGACAACAACAAACTACCATCTAAGAAGGAAACCATCCCTATGGCAACCATGAAAGACTACCCTTACAATATCTCTGCAGCTGCAGAGATAAATCTGACAGCAACAGATCTAACACAGTGCGTAAGGGACAGCAACAAACTACCATCTAAGAAGGAAACCATCCCTATGACAACTACAACGCGCTCTTGGACTAGCATGAGATACCTGGATGAGGATGAACTTGGTATCAGACAAATAGAACACCCTAAGGTAGATTCGCCAAAAAAAGGAGTACTGATCACTAATGTTAGCACGCTGCACCCTTCAATCGATTCCATTGAGTATCTGGGTGATAATACATCTATGGACATTGCCAAAATGAACAAAATTCAACCAATAAATAAAAAGATAGGCCCTAAAAACCTTTTAAAGGCAAATTGACTAAGATCAACTTTTGGCAAGACAACGTGCAACCTTGCCCTGCTAACTTGGAATATTGCAGGTTGGCAAAAGAGGACTTCTGACCAATCCTTTGCTAAATATATTCAGAGACATGACATTGTGTTTCTCCAGGAGACCTGGAGCACAAGTGAAGTGGAGTTAAATGGCTTTTCTGCGTTCTCCCTCCCAGGTCTCTTAAGTACTAGAGGGGGGCGAGTTAAAGGTGGGTTAGTTACTTTAATCTCAACAAGGCTAAGGGCCATATTTAAAAAACTAGACCCACTAGCCCATCTGGCCACAGCTGTGCAAGTACAGTGGAGAACCCACAGCTTGCTGCTGATTAACGTATATCTACCCCCACAAAGAGAGAAAAGATTGATAAGAAATACCTGGGCTCAGTTAGAACAGTATCTTGACAAACTATCAAATCAATTTCCTGATGCCTCTGTTGTGGTGGCAGGCGACCTAAATGCCAGAACTGGACAATCTGATGAGGCCTTGTATGCCCATTTCCATGAAACAGCCCCCATTATAGAGGAAGCCTACTCAATACCAGCTAGAACCTCAAAGGATAAAGGCTGCAATTATGCCGGCTTATGCCTATTACACTTGGTCAACAAGTTGGACTTGGTTATACTGAATGGCCGTACTGAGGGGGAGAAGGTCGGAGAATTTACATTTATATCTAATAATGGCGCCTCCACAATTGATTATATAATCGTGTCGTATGATCTTCAAAACAAAGTTTTGGAATGCAAAGTGGAGGAGCGCTTAGACAGTGACCATCTGCCATTAAGTGCACTCGTAGTTGCGGGAAAGGATTTATCCTGCGCTGAGAAAATCGAACATTCGAGCCCTACAGCTTTGGAGCTCAGATATTCTCGTATCAGATGGACAGATGAACTGCATAAGGAAATTTCAAGTAGGCTGTGTTCAAAGGAATTCCTCATTAAGAGAGATAACCTTATAACTTCCTCAAGCCATGAATTAAAAATAAATTTATTTCAGGAGTTAATTTCACTCCTTCAAGATTCCCTGAAGGAAAAAAGGAACAGGTCAAGTAGGCAATCCTCAGTATATAAAAACTCCAAACCCTGGTTTGATCAAGAATGTCAGGACATGAAGCTAAACTTACTGAAAAAATACAAGAATTATAGATCTGCCAACCTACCCCAACTCCCCACGGTCTGGTTTGAAGATAAACGAAATTATAAAATCCTGATCAAAAACAAAAAACTCCTGGCACAGAAAAGAGAATGGAAATGCCTAATAGATGCATCCAGAGAGAGAGACTCGGCCACCTTCTGGAGAATGGTAGCAAATGGAGTGCGATCTACCTCCTCAGAAGTGGAGTATACTATACCTGCAGGGACATGGGAGGCATTTTTCCAATCTTCATATTCAGCTCTGCCTTTGACACAGCCACTAACACAGTGTGAGGCAGGTGACGAGTGGCCTCCGGTGTCGGTTGCGGAGGTCAGGAGGCTTATTCAGGCACTCAAACACAGAAAAGCCCCGGGAGCAGATAATATCTCCCCTGAGCTTCTTAAAGCCAATGTTGACTGGTGGGCCCCAGTCCTTGCCAGCCTATTCACCAGCATAGATCAAACAGCAATAATACCAGAGGACTGGGGATTGGCAATCATCGTTCCCATATTCAAGAAAGGCTGTAAACTTGATCCAGCCAATTACAGACCAATCAGTCTCTTAAGCATCATCAGCAAACTCTATGCAACTCACTTACGTGGAAAGTTTGCGGACTGGCTGGAACGGGAGCACATCCTTAAGGAAGCCCAGGCTGGTTTCAGGGCACATAGATCAACTCTAGACCAAGGACTGGTATTGCAACATCTAGTGGAGAAATACACCTCAAAGAAAGGAGGCTCCCTCTATGTAGCCTTTATAGACTTCAAATCAGCTTTCGATTTGATACCCCGGCACAGACTTTGGGAAAAATTAAATGCCACAAACATCGACAGACGTCTTTTGCTTCTCATCCGTAGATTACATGAAAATACTCGGATCCGTGTTAGATGCGACCGTTATGGGAACCTATCAAAGGAAATCCAAAGTTTCCATGGTGTCAAGCAAGGCTGTGTTCTTGCCCCTATTCTATTTAATTTCTATATAAACTCCTTAGTCGGAAAGATGGAGGAAGCAAGTACTCACCCCCCAAACCTAAATAATATACCAATTCCAGTCCTTTTGTACGCAGATGATGCGGCACTTATTTCCTTCTCTTGTGTGGGCCTAAGAAAACTTTTACGAGCTCTTACAGAGTATTGCGAAGCCGAAGACCTAATAATAAATTACACTAAATCAAAAATTATGGTGTTCTCCAAGAGAAAACTCCGACATAAATGGAAAATTAATAACCAACCTATTGAGCAAGTAACATCTTTTAGATACCTTGGAATAATCTTTGATGAGAAGGGATCTTGGTGCCATCAGATTAAGAATTCCATTGCAAATGCGCAAAGATCTTCTAGAGCTATCATAAGATTTTTCTACAGAAAAGGAGGTCAATATGTTCCTGCTGCCTCCCAGGTCTTTGTCGCAAAAATACTTCCACAACTGATGTATGGCACCCAGATATTCAATTGTCAAAAACTTAAGTCCCTGGAATCTGTACAAACTAAATTTTACCGCTCCCTACTAGGGCTACCTACCTGCGTTTCCAACGCAGCCATTAGGCTGGAGGTAGGTCAACTCTCTATAAATGCCAGGATATGGATCTTGAAGATTCACCTCTGGCTAAAACTTATATTTTTCCCAGTGGGAGTGGCTCCATTGACTCTATTAGACCCGTTCCAGTCTAAATGGAGAGTGTCGCTTTATGAAAAATTGAAGGGCCTGGGGCTTTCCTCACAAGAACTTATAGCCTCAGGTTTTGAAAAGGCTAAAAGGATGGTGAGCCAGCGAATAGGAGATGCAGAGCTTCAGGATCATATGAGCAAGATAGATAAATATCCAGCCATCCAAGATTATGGAAAAGGGTTTAATCTAACACCATATTTGCTGGATCTACAAATCGCAAAATACAGGCGGGCGTTTACCCTTACCAGATTTGATGTACTGCCATCTGCCTTACTAAAGGGCAGATACGAGGGCAAACCCTATGCTGAACGAGTTTGCCCATGTGGTCTGAAAGAGGTGGAAACGGCTTTACATGTGTTGCTACACTGCGACCTTTACGGGGATATTAGGTCACTGTTTATCTCCCCCATCGTTCAGAAATTTCCAGGTCGATCTGAACTTCAGCGGCTGAAAATCCTACTAGGAGATAAAAACCCAGAAGTAACACTGAAAGTGGCCAAATTTTCTGCGGCTGCGATCAAGCGGAGGGCACTAGCTGTAAAAAAGTAAAAGACTTGACCCCTGGACAAGCCCCCTTATCTTTTAAGCCTATACATATATTGCAGTGCATAAATGTGCATATATGTGTGTGTGTGTGTGTGTGTGCATATGTGTTGCTTTTTATGTATAATTTTACAATTTTTTTTTTTTTTTTTTTTTTTTTTTTTTTTTTTTAAATTGACACCATTACTCCCTTTGTAAACTATTGTTGTTCCATGCTTCTCTGGTCTATGACCGTAATAAACTCATTTCATTTCATTTCATTTCATCTTCCTGTTGTGTGCCACGAGATAGGCAAACAAAAGCACCTGTGATATTTAGAATGTCAGCAGTTATTAAAGAGTCGGAGACTCTGTGGAGGAGTCAGCAGAGGCAAGCAGATGGGTCCCCAATCTAATCCCTGCTCTGGCTTAGATGTGAAAGATGTGTACTGCTTACAAGCAGTCTTTAAATAATGGCTATACCATATGCTGCTGCAGAGAAGCACATTAAAGTTTGGCAGACTTGGGCGAAAGAACATATTTTGTATCATTCAAAGCTTAATTGCCCAACTTTTTGCAATGTTACCTTAAAACACTGGTCTGTGTGCATTATCGCTATATTTATCAGATCAGATGGGTGTTTTGAAAAGTAAATACTACTTTCTGGGGTTTTGTCTTTTAGCAGATTTAACTAGTACATCTTTCTACAAACATCCTCTCCCCACCCTGAAACACACGAAAATATCGATCAGGAATGATGATACCTTTTAAGCCCAAACTATTCCCAAACTATGGACATAGTAGGGTGCAATGAGCAAGGAGAACGTACCTTCAAAAATTAAGCCGCCACTTCGGACTTGCTTCTTGAAGTAAGGAAGCCCCCTGTGACGTTGCACCCTTTCTTGCCATACCAGTACAGTGGTACCTTGGGTTACGAACTTAATTCGTTCTGGAGGTCCGTTCTTAACCCGAAACCGTTCTTAACCTGAGGTGTGCTTTCACTAATGGGGCCTCCTGCTGTTGCCACGTCGCCGGCGCATGATTTCCATTCTCATCCTGGGGCAAAGTTCTCAACCCGAGGTACTACTTCCAGGTTAGTGGAGTTTGCAACCCAAAGTGTTTGTAACCCGAAGTACCACTGTATATGGGCAGCGATATCACCCCAAGCAAAGGTGTATGGTGGTGATGCTGATGCATTCCAGGCTATACCTGACAGGTGTATGGGAATCCCAGAAGCCTAATAAAACACATTCAGGATAGGCACAAGGTTTGAGAAGGCCTCATGTTTCCCTGTGGGTTTACCTGGTGTCAGCAGCTGGGTCTGGAAAGCCTCTCATCATATTTATTTATCACAATACCCTGCGGTGACACTCTGCCAGGTGCTACAGGCACTTTGGGAAATGTAGCATTGGTGGGTGGCTTCCTGGAGTGTGTGGCGGGGTATAAATAAATTATGATTATTAAGCCGCTGCCAGGTGCTGATACCCTGACCCTGCAAATGCTGTTCATGCCTTGTTACAGCAGAAGAGCTGGGTATACATGTCCTGATTCATAGGTAAATTGAGCCCTTTAAATACATTTTGACTGGGTTCCTCCTATCACAATTCTGCAGTTTTTTAATCACTATCGGTGCTGGTCAATGGGGAATTTTGCAGATTTGTAGTGAGCAAGGATCAGGCACACTTTAGTTTTTAATTTTAGGAGATATGACTAACTGATACACAGCACAGTTTATTTCCATTCTGAGATGGAGCTTCTTTAAACAGCCAGGAGCTGTGACTGTCCTCTAATGACTTCCTCTTCATATTTACATGCAAAAGCAACTTCATTAGTTCTGCTTTGTTTCAGTGTTTTCTCAAGCTTGTTTTGTTTTTGTTGATAAGAGACCAGGGCACACTGAAAGAGTTTGCAAAGCATTGTCTCTAATCAAGTGACAAGTGATAAACAGGCTTCATTTAAACTGCGAATCCCAGCAGTAGTTCCACTGAAAACAAATGGCGTTTGCTGTTTTGTAGTTTGGAGTGTCCCCATCTCTCTGATTCTGTTCCCATTGCAGAGCAAAGAAGACACTTTGCATATGTTGTTTACAGCTTTGTGCCAAAAGTTCTGATTTGGTGGTGTCCAAGAACTTGATAGTCACGTCTCTTACCCTTTACAGAAGTTTTTGAAGATGCCATTATCTAATCCTTTCAAGAACATGTTGGGCAACATCTACCACTTTCTCTCTCTCTTTCATAACAACTGCATCTGAAGCAATAATCCCAAAGGAACTTATCGTGTGCAAGGAGCTTCAGAAAAACAGATTTTGATGGATCCTGTGCCAGGAAAGTGTTTCCTCCTGAATCAACGTACACCCCCAAAGTCTGCAACCTCCTTGTTAGTGCTGGCAACAGTTTTCTTTTGAATACTGATGAATGGTAATTCTCTCAGATTCCCCCAGCCCTTGAATTTCATTATTTCTAAGCTAGTTACAGAGCCTCTCATAATTTTAAAGGGCTCTAAGCCCCCACAGCTTCATATTACCAAAGAAGAATCCTGTTATTTACAGAAGATTTCCTATATGTATAAAACATTCCTGATGATCCAGTTGCAGCTATCAGCCTTCTACAGCACAGCCCTATACATATCTACTCAAAAGTAAGTCCCATTGAGTTCAAAAGGGTTTTCTTCTAGGTTGGCTGCAGTGCAATCTCATACCTACTTAATCTGGGAAGATGTGCCACTGAACTTAATGGTACATATTTCTGAACAGATATGGAGAGGAGTGCAGTATCAATCCTTTTATTCCCACTCTGTAAGAACACACAGGCCCTCACCTAGCATGTGTCACTAGTTTATGCCCTCTCTTGATTTTTTAAAAATAAGTCTCATTAAGAAAAGCTAGGGCAAAATACAATATTTCAAAGTTTAATTCTTTTATCTGTGTGTTTCCCCTTTCATTAATTAATTAAACTGTGTGATGATGAAAGAGGCAAAAATTGGATAACTTTCCTGCAGGGAAAGGCAGCAGGATGGTGGCCAAATTTTAACCATATCAGGCTATTTTTATTTACCTAGTATCTTTTCAATAGTTCACATTGATTTATAAAGTCTATCCCAGTATATCCATAGCTCCCCTTCCCACCGTAACAATTCTGGCCATGGACCTGAGTGAATGCTATCTGAAAATGCAGCACTTTTGTTTGCATGGCCATTCAGGAGGTGAAGGAAATGTGGTCCTCAGGGTAGCCTTGCAGGAAGGCACTCGGTTGACTAAGACTCTGCATGCAGGTGTTGGCTTTGTGGTTTGAGAGCAGATGTCAACTGTCTGGCCAACTTAGACCTCCCAGACATCCTGTGACCGATGAGTAAGTTTATAGTTTGCTCATAGCCGTTGAGCCAACCAACAGTTTGTCAACAAGTTCAAATGTTGCACCTAACTTGTGGTGGTATCTCTTTAAGGGGACTGTCATATTTTGGAGGGAAACCCCTGACTTTCAGTAAGTGGGGAGGGCATGGAGTCACAGCCTGGCAGAGGCGGCTAATACAACTACAGGCCCCAGTGAAAACAACTATTAAAACAGCTATCTCGTGAAATCAAGGAAGTTATATTACACTGAGTTACTATGGCATCTGTCTTCACTGGTACATCTAAGAGAAAATTACATAAACTACAAAGGAACTAGGAGGGCTAAATATTTATTTTATTTATTTAGTGGACAAAAAGCACCTCCCCTATGAGAAAGAGATTTGGGGCTTTTTAGTTTAGGAACAAGGCAAGTATGAGGGGATGTGGTAGAGGTTTATGAAAACATGCACTGTGCAGATAAAGTGGACAGAGAAATGTTTTTCTCCCTCTCATTTATTTGGCATATTTTTAGCTGGCTCATTTCATCTTATTAGAATTGTAGGGTAGGGTATAATTCCCAAGTCAGGATGCCTACAAACCATGTAAAATGGGCTTTTAGACAAAGCTACACATTGACATTTTTAAGCAGAGGTTAGATGGTCATCTTTCATGGATGCTTTAGCTGAGATTCCTGCATTGCAAGAGGGTTGGGGTACATGGCCCTTGGGGGTCCCTTCCAACTCTACGATTCTATGACAGTAAAGACAGCTAAAAAGACTTTGATCCTACTACTACTGTAAGTCCTATATCTTGGGAGGGGGGGATATTTGGATCATCCTAGGAAGATTGGCAGAAGATTCAGATTCAGAGCAGATGAAAGGAAATACTTTTTCACACAGGGCCCAAGTGATTTGTGGAATCCTCCATTAGAGTGGCCAGGAGTCTACTCCTTCTCCCGGGAGGAATAGGTTTAAAAAATGCTGTTGTAGTCAAGGATGATTGATGTCTCTAATTGTTCCCATAATTTTTACTGTGATTAATTGCTGGTTCATAGATTTCATTTTTTCTTTATTCGTACGTATTTTATAGCTTATAACTTTATTAGAATCATGTTCACATTCTACCTTTAAAACGTTTTGCATTTTAACAGCCATGCCTTCCTCCCAAGAATTGTGGGAACTGTATTCTGTTTGGAGATCCCCTCACAGAGCTACAGTTTCCCAGCATCCTTAACAAACTAAGTTCCCAGAATTCTCTGGGGGAAGCCATGACTGTTGAAGTGATATAAGAGCACTGTCAATTTAACAGTGTGGATGTGCCCTAACAGGCCCATCCATTTATTATTTGTAAACAGCTTATTTTTAAAAAATCTCTTAAGTGTTGTTATGCATCTAGTCCTACACAGTGCTATTTTTTTTTTTTTTGAAAAATAAGTGCCAGAACTCACCATGAACGTCTCTTTTGTTCTGTTATCATGGCAATGGTGCCCACCTGAGAGGTACCAGAACTGAGTTCCAGCTGAAAGAAAGCCCTGGTCCTACATCTGTTTCTGAAGCCAATTGCATCCAGGCACACACAATCAGGACATACAGGTGACGGCCTTCTCCCTTCATTTGCCTCCACCATCAAGTATTTAGAGCACATGTAAACATCTCTCTCTCTCTCTCTCTCTCTCTCTCTCTCTCTCTTTCTCTTTCTCTTTCTCTTTCCACAGGAATGCTGCATTTTCACAGTATCCCTGTGGTGAACAGAACATGCACTCCAACCCTCAGCTGGACACTGCTTACTTCCATCACATTTTAACCTCACCTTCTGCAAAATGTCACTTTGCCGTTCAGTTCAGGAGCTTCATTCTGATGCCACAGAGTACCCCTTGCACCATTGGTGAGGCAGCAACGACTATCAGTCCTGCTATCTGATGCTTGTCCTCTCCTTCTGAAGGATCAGGCTGTTCTAGGAAACATGCTCATGCTGACATGCAGCGTGTTCGGAACAGTGCAAGTAGGCATTGCTCAACCTGCATGGAAGAGCTGACTGGTTGCGCCCCATTTCTCATACTTTGGATTGAACTGTAGCAAACAAATTCTATTTGCTGCTACAGCTAAAGCTGATCTGCACTGCCAGCCATAAGATGATTTCTGCTCTTAGATGCCAATGAGAAAGGTAACGGAACTGCAAGAAGCAAAAGGGTTGACTATATCATGGGTCTGTTCAATGTGTAGTTTAGTTGTGTTCCTTGTGTAACTGGAAAAGGAATTTCAAATCAAGACAAGAATGCTTGCCTTCAGTCCACTGCTTCGTTTGCTCTGTCACGGGCAACCTCCCTGTTAGCCTAAAGGTGCCAACAGCAAGCCAGGCATTGCTGCCGGGGGAGACCCGCATTTCTGAGGTGACATCTGGGTCCTGCAGCTGGGGACAGTAGAAGGGGGAATGGGAAACAGTGTACTCTGTCATCAAAAGGTGGTGGTGGTGCCAAGTTAGCATGGAGGTTACATACAGATGTCATTTTTAAGAAATTCAGACAAATAGCTTGGCTATTAGATAAAGACAAAGATTTGCTCAGAAAAGCCTGATTTGTGTGCAAATATTGGCCAAATGGGGCTAGCAGGAGACGTGTTGATTCTGAAATCCTGATGGCTGGCTAAATAATATTTTAAATGTTGAGCGATCACATTCAGAAGCCTCCGTGCAGAAGAACAGATGTAGACTGGTTTACAGCAGTGGTTTCCTGAATAACTCACTGTTTGGGGTTTTCCTAGGCAGATACTTCAGATCTGATCAGTGTGCAGGGCAAAGGGTGTCTTCTGAAAAGACCCAGTATTCGGGAAATCAACACAAATCAAAATCCGTCAGGTAGCTGCGTTGGGGCTAAAGGAAACTGGAAGGCTATTGAACTAGCTCTGTTTTAGAAGTCTGATCCAAGCCAAGGACAATCTTTCCACTGCCTCCTATTAACTTTTGATCAAGCTCTGGGCGAGATAATTGAATCTCTTTTGGGGGTATATATCCAGAAGGGATGCTGGAACTGAAATCCTTTGAAAGCAGAAGCAAAACAGAATAAAGCACAAAGTTGTATAGGGCTGCATCTCCTTTGGTTCCTAAAGAGATAGAAAGAAACGAAAAGGAAGAAGCAAGGAAACCCAGGGGATCTCCAGCAGAGAATAAAGCACACTTAAAGACGATTGATTTTATCAGGCTCAAGTTTGCCCGACTCTGCACTGGATTGTGACCGGTGCCTTAAAGATAGGGCTTTTCTGTTGGCACCAGCCGCATTGATAGGTCTTGAGACCAGTTGGGAAACTACAAGCCTTTGATTCACACATTGTTCTCTCAGGATTTCCTTAGGCTAAACTACAGAGCATGAAAGAGTCCCATTTACAGGAGCCAGTGAATAACTAGGAAGTGAGAATCACACCAGCCATTATCAAAAGATGTTTGCAAACGTGCAGGCTGCTCTGAAAGGCCTTTCTCTCAAGCAATAGGCGCTTTCAGGCTGATTCAAAGCAAGCCAGGTTTTCTGTGGTACCACAGCCTGCGTGTCACCATAGACAGCCACTCATGTGACTGGTCTGTGCCTCTTTCTCTGCTTTCTTACAGGTTTTCAGGCACAAGAGCATTTTGTGTCATGGGTGGGAAAACTGTTCAGATGGGGGTGGGGGCAGGGCAAGTCTAACTATCCCTTAAACAAGAATGCTGTGGTTGTAGTTCATTCCTGCACTGCTTCTACCTCTATGTCAGGGAATCTTTTGTGGCATGCATGCAAGCAAGCAAACAAGCAAGCAAGGAGGAGCTGTCCCACCCGTGGCTCTCCGGATCTGCCCTGTCTCTGGGCAACTTGGCACAGACCTTTTCATCTGCAGGAAAAAATTGCTGTTTTGGCTTCTTGACCATTTTTGATGTAGTTGTTTTGTTAGCTTCTTACCTCTTCCTTGTCTATATTTGTTTCCCCTCCTGCCCCCCTCCCTTCTTCATTTAAATAAATAAACAATGCCTGGGTGCAAACCCTAATTAAATGTGCCATGGATGCCTATGTTCCTGCTCTTGCAGGATGTCATATCTTAAGTAATGGTTTGAGAGAGGCTTTACACACTCATGGTATATAGCACATTGCTTCTTTGTTGCTCTGGTCAAGCAGGATTTTAAAACAAAACAAATCCCTTGGTTGCAGGAATTTGAATTACATATAGGATTTCACTACCTGTCAGGACAAGAAGCAACAGTGACCTTCAGTGAACCAGGTGTCATTTTTACCTAGGTGCTTAACTGAAACCCAGCCTTGAAGATAGATGTCTATATATCAATTCTAACAAATGAAGAGCAACTGTACATATCAATTGTGTGATGAAATTATTTTTTGGAAGGCCTATGTCAACCCAGGATGAGAAAATGCAGTTTAGAAAACGGTATAGTTTTGGACAGCATCAATGTAGAGTTTCTTACTAATACCCCTCCCTATTCCGATTGTGTGGACAAGGTTTGGAAGACTAATTACTCAAACATTAGCCTTAATGAATGCATTGTTGCATGAGTATTTAGCTGAAATGTTCACACTGATGACTATTTGCTTTATATTTAACACCTTTGAAGCCTAAATAAATATTTTGCTAGTTTTATGGCTGAAAGGCATCCTTATTCGCACTTATTGTTCTGCAGGTTGCTTAAGGGTCATCTGTATCTCATGTTCAGATGGGTGGGCACTGACTGCTGAAGATGTTTTCAGCCCTTGTCATTTGATTGTCCCTTGCTGATTGTTCATTGAAGACATCTGTTCAGTTTAAAATGAACGAGCCTCCAGGGAGTCTTGATCTGTGCGTTTTCTTCATAGACATCTATACTTATTTCTATATAATTTAAAACTGAAATGGAACTCTGCTCACGGAGGAAAATGAGTTTAAAGGTTTCCTAGTAAGTGATGGGCTGTTATCTATCTAGCTATTCTTTTCGTTTACTAGAATATGGAATATTCATTTTGAGTTCAGTTGTGTGTGTACCTAGGGCCCAATTAGGGATAGTGAAGGGGGAGAAACTGTTTGGTTCATGTCATAATGTGAACCTAGCTAACCCACACTTTCTGAACCAATACACTAAAAAGCAGCAACATGCAGCCATCCTTTGACATTCATGCTTCTGAGAATTTTGTAATGTAGTTCTCTAACAATAAAAGTGTGTATCAAAAAATGTTGAGGAGAATTGAACACAAAAAGGCTTATATTAGTGAAATAATGTGCAAAAATGCATTATGTGAGGGGAAATTGCTTGCAAAAATGCATATATTAGGCAAAAAAATGCAAACGCAATGTGTATTTTAGGTAAAATGCACAGAAAAAATGCATATGAATTTTCAGATGATTTTTTTAAAAAAAACCCAAAATGGGTATCAATTTGGGAATAATAATTTAAGACTGGAAAAATGAGAGAAACGAAAATTGACAAATTGGTCCTTCTCTAATCAGGGTTGCATATATTAAACTTTAAAGGTGTGTGTCTTTCAGACTTTGTATTTACCAGCAAACACCAGTCCTGCACTGCGACACTTGCAGCACAATGTGTGTAGCTGCTCCAAGGCCACTACTGCCCAATGAATTATCTTAATAGGCAAGAAAATTGTTTGGCTTTCTCTTCTGTCATATGCCTTCAGTGGTTGTGCTTTGCCCTTGCTGCTTTCTGAGAGGGAGGGCAGGCAGGCAGTGTGATGCCATGGTTAGCTACAATTCTGTGCAACACTTACTTGGAAGTAAGTTCCTTTTAACAAGTGCTGTTAAGTTCTGACTAAATGCGCATGGGATTAGGGTTGTTAAGTTGTGGGTTGACACAGCAGACGACACAGCGATTTCTCCAAAGCAGCTCTTTATTTTGTAAGCTGGAATAGAACTGAACAGCAAACAGCTCAGCCGGCCTGCTTTTATAGGCAGCCGACTGTCAACATTGTAGCAACAACAACCCAGAGTTTCCCACCTAAAATAACTGACGTGGACCTGAGTGAAAACTATCTACAGACCTGAGTGAAAACTATCTACAGTATCCCCCTGCTGGCCCAGGGTGAAACTTCACTACATAACACCCCTCCCCACCGAGATAAGGCGTTAGTTACCATCGTAATGGTTTCCTTATATACAGCACTACGCGTAATGGTTCAGTTAGGCACAAAAGCATATCGGTTACATTTCCCATACTTAGACCAACAGTGATACATGTCCAACAACATAGTCCTTTAAATAAGTTGGGCGCTTGGAAACTCTGCCAGACCGCCGGGGACTGGTAGCCAAGTCCGGAGGGCCACACAGATCTTGCTGAGGCTGTGGTGCGACCCTAGGTGGCGTTGAAACCAAATCCCCTGGATCCGCTGCTGTGGGTGGAGCCTCCGCAAGTGGAGTGGTCTGAGTCTGTGGTAAGTCTGGCAGACCCTCTGAAGCGGCTTGGTTCGGCTCCACGCTGGCAGTTTGTGAGGGAGGTGTAGGTGGGGCCTCGCCATCTGTAAGTGTCTCTTCTGGAGCCGCAAGCGCAGTTGGGGGCACCACGGTAGTGTCCAAGTCCCCAACCCTGCGCCTAAGCTGGTCTATGTGCCGTCGCCACAAGCGTCCGTCTTCGAGTGCCACCTGGTATGAGCGAGGTCCAGTGACTCCCACTACTGTGGCTGGCACCCAAGGAATGTCCCCCACATACTTCCGGGCAAAGACCTGGTTTCCTGGGACAAATGACCGTGGCGCGTTGGCACAGCCTGGGGGTTCAGCCACGGCAAAGTCCGGGTGCAGCCGGTCGAGCGGTGACCTGAGGTGGCGGCCCATAAGCAGTTCAGCAGGACTCCGCCCTGTGGCAGCATGAGGGGTGATGTGTTGCACAAACAAGTATTCGGCGACCCGCTCATGCCAGTCTCCCCGGTCCAGGCGCGCCAGTGCCTCTTTTGCCGAGCGCACCATTCTCTCCGCTTGCCCGTTGCTGGATGGATGAAAAGGTGCCGTTAGGGCATGGCGGATGCCCAGTCCCAAAAGATACCGCTCAAACGTGCCTGACGTGAACTGCGGTCCGTTGTGGGAGACAAGGACATCAGGACACCCATGCGTTGCAAACAGGCCTTGCAGCACCCGGATGACGGCCTCGGTAGTGGTGGAGGGCATCAGGGCCACCTCCAGCCATTTGGAATAGGCGTCCACCACTACCATAAAGGTCCGGCCGTGAAAGGGGCCAGCCAGATCGATGTGCACCCTCGACCAGGGTGTCTTTGGCGTCTCCCAGGTGTGTCCCTTACTTGCCGGTGGTGCAGGCCTCGACTCTTGGCACGCTTGACAGGCGGACACCCAGGCAGTGATGGCATCGTCCATATTAGGCCACCAGACGTAACACCGAGCCAACGCCTTCATTTTGACAATTCCCGGGTGGCCAACGTGCAGAGCCTCCAGGACACGCTGACGGAGTCCCTGGGGAATCACGACGTGGTCTCCCCACAGCAGACAGCCGCGATGAGCCGAGAGTTCATGTTGTCTGGTTGCGAAGGGCTGGAACTCCGATGCAAAAGGCCCTTGTGGCCACCCCCTCCACACCCAGTTGAGCACCCGGCTGATGGTGCGATCCTGGGCAGACGCGGAGGCCACAGTGGCAGCCGATACAGGCGCTGCTGGAAGATCCTCAATCAGGAGGAGCGATGAAGCTGGAGCCGGGTCTTCCACAAATGCTGGAAGAGGGCAACGGCTGAGGGCGTCGGCATGGCCCATCGATTTCCCCGGGCAATGGATGAGCCGGTAGTGGTAGGCAGCCAGGAAAACAGTCCACCACAGCATGTGTGGCGAGAGGACCGGTGGAGTTGGACGATCACCGGCGAGGAGGCCCAGGAGTGGCTTGTGGTCAGTGATGAGGTCAAAAGTCCTGCCATAGAGGTATTCATGGAACCTCTTCACTCCAGCCACAAGTGCCAGTGCCTCCTTGTCGAGCTGGCTGTAATTCCGTTCCGTCGGAGATAGCGTCCTGGAAAAGTAGGCGAGCGGTGCTTCTCTTCCGTCTGGAAAATGGTGACTAAGGACAGCGCCGATGCCAAAAGGTGAGGCGTCGCAGGCAAGGACCAGCGGCCTGGATTCACTGTACTGTACCAGCACACTATCTGATGAAAGGAGAGCCTTGACCGCGTTGAAGGCCGCCGTCTCCCGATGACCCAGGCCCAAGGCGTCTTTGTGCTAAGGAGTTGGTGAAGAGGCTCAGCCACTGTGGCTTTGTGGGGCAGGAACATGTTATAAAAGTTCAGCAGCCCCAGGAACGCCTGCAACTCCGTCTTGTTCTTTGGGATGGGGGCCTGCTGGATAGCGCGGATCTTGGATGTGGTCGGGTGAAGGCCGGAGGCATCGATAAGATAGCCCAGGAACTCTACCTGTGGAACGGCGATCTGCCACTTTTCCCTCTTTACCTTGAGCCCGGCCTCTTGGAACCTGGTCAGCACGGCACGGAGGCACTCGAACAGCTGCTGGTGTGAGTCTGCAGACACCAAGACGTCATCAAAATATGGTACCACGCCCGGAAGCCCTTGCAGGAGACGCTCCATAAGGCTTTGGAAGATGCCAGGAGCCACACTCACCCCAAACTGCAACCGGCGGCAACGGAATGCCCCTCGGTGGGTGACGATCGTCTGGGCTTCAGCAGTGGCATCATCGACGGGCAGTTGCTGATAGGCTTGGGCAAGGTCCAGCTTAGCGAAGACCTTACCCTCACCCAGGGGATGCAGCAGGTGTTGGACAACAGGAACCGGATAAGCGTGCTGCTGAAGTGCCTTGTTGATCGTGCACTTGTAGTCAGCGCAGATTCTCACCGACCCGTCTGGCTTGACAGGCGTGACGATGGGGGTTTCCCACTTGGCGTGGTCAACCGGCTCCAAAACTCCTTGGGCGATCAGTTTGTCCAGTTGTTCGTCCACCTTAGCCTTGAGAGCAAAGGGAACCCGGCGTGGCTTTAGCTTGATGGGGGCGACTTGTGGATCAAGGCTAAAGGAGATGGGTGTACCTGTATATTGCCCCAAGGTGCCGTCAAAAACCTCGGCAAAGTCTTTGACCAGACCCTCAGTCTCTGCGTTAGAGATGCAGTTGATGCCGGTGACTTCCAGGCTGAGGGCATCAAACCAGTCTAGCCCTAGGAGGCTTGGCCGCTGACCTTCGACGACCACCAACCGGAGCAGGCCCGAAAAATCCTTGAAGGCGATCTGGAACCGGCCAACGCCTACCACGGGAATGTCGTTTCCCTGGTAGTCTCTCAGGTGTACGCGGTGAGAGTCGAGTTGCCTTTTGGACACTCTGGGTACCAGTCTTTTGATGGTGCTCCAAGACACGATGGACAGGGCAGACCCAGTGTCGATCTCCATGTCACATGGAGCTCCTTCAATGAGCACCGTGACGTTCAGCTTGCGTCGCGTAGGCGAGTCGGTTTAGCCAATCGTGGTTCCAGATGGGCAGCGGCAGTTGGTGAGAGTGAAACAACTTTCCTTGGCAGACTGGAGTGAAGACTTGGACTTGCGAGTCGATGAAGGGGGGGTGTCAGACAGAGCCGATCGACAGACCTTAGCAATGTGGCCCCTTCTGGAACACTTCCTACAGATGGCATCTCTGAATCGACACTTGGCACGGGAATGGTTGCCTCCGCAGCCGGCACATCCCGCTTTGTCTGGTGCACGTCATCGTCTTCACTGGAGGATGCCTCATCACTGCTGGCCTCTTCGTGATGCACTGGAACTGGCTTCCTAGCAAGACGCGGGCTGCTGGACTTGCGGATCTCCTGGGCGGAGCGTTCAGCAGCTTCTGAGGCCACAGCCTCCTCAATGGCTTTCTGTAGCGTGAGGTCTGGCTTGGCAAGGAGACGCCGTTGCAGATGGATGTCCCGGACCCCGCAGACGATTCGATCCATCAGGGCATCGTCTAAGTCTCGGAACTCGCAGTGCATTGCAGCCTGTCGCAGGGCGGTGGTGTAGTTGTTGATTGACTCCCCCTCTGCCTGGTTCCGGTGGTAAAACGCATGGCGGGCAGCAATCTTGGATGGCTTTGGTGCGTAGTGGTTGCGGAGCTTCTCTTGGATCGTGTCCCATGGTGTTGCCTGGACTGCTTCAGGCGCTACCAATGCTCGGGCCGTCTCAAACACCTCAGGCCCACAGAGGCTGAGGAATAGGCCCCGCTTCCGTTCTTCTGATACTGCTGTCAGCTCGTTGGCTTGGAGGTAGCAGTCGAACCGAGCGAGGTAGGAGTCCCATGATTCAGAGGCTGGCGCAAACGGCGGTGGAGGCACAAGTGAAGCCATGATTCCGATGCCGGCGTGAAGGGCGATGGATGGAACACAGTGCTCTAGCCAGAACAGTCAGCTCTGAATTGGTTCTGTCCAGTGATTTCGCTCAGTGATTTCACTCTGTGATTCAGCTCAGTGATTCAGCTCAGTTCAGAGGCTGGCCGCATCTGGCTGTGCTCTGATGTCCATCCATCCCATCCTCATCGCCAGTGTTAAGTTGTGGGTTGACACAGCAGACGACACAGCGATTTCTCCAAAGCAGCTCTTTATTTTGTAAACTGGAATAGAACTGAACAGCAAACAGCTCAGCCGGCCTGCTTTTATAGGCAGCCGGCTGTCAACATTGTAGCAACAACAACCCAGAGTATCCCGCCTAAAATAACTGACGTGGACCTGAGTGAAAACTATCTACAGACCTGAGTGAAAACTATCTACAGTATCCCCCTGCTGGCCCAGGGTGAAACTTCACTACATAACAAGGGTGATAAGAGTATTTCAACCTGAGTTCAAATGCCTCCTTGGTAATGAACTCAGTAGGTGGTTTTGGGCAGTTACTGTCTCTCAGGCTCATCTACCTATGTGTGTGTGCTCCACTACTTGGAGGAAGTTCAAATATAGTTGTTAAAAATGCTGCAGTGGTTGTGTTGACCCTAAACCAGGGGTCAGCAAACTTTTTCAGCGGGGGGCCGGTCCATGGCCCCTCAGACCTTTGGGGGGCTGGACTGTATTTTGAAAAAAAATATATGAATGAATTCCTATGCCCCACAAATAACCCAGAGATGCATTTTAAATAAAAGCACACAATCTACTCTTGTAAAAACACGCTGATTCCCTGACCGTCTGCAGGCCAGATTTAGAAGGTGATTGGGCCGGATCCAGCCCCTGGGCCTTAGTTTGCCTACCCATGCCCTAAACAGACAACTCAGAAATGAGGCTTAGGATAGGCAGTAAATGAAGCTTAGGTTAAGCAGTAAATTCTGTGTAGAACTGCGTAATCTTAACTGCGATGAAGAGTGAAGTGCTGGATGATCACCACGTCCAAAGTCTTGCTTGCTCATGCCACCCAAAGCAGAACTTACTGAGTTCATAATCAAGGAGGCATTTGAACTACAAAGCCAAAGTGTCCCTCTTTTTCTCCCAATAGTTTGTTGTTGTTGTTGTTTTTTAAATCATACCCTCTTTTGTTTTCTATGTGGGAAGGGAAATGGCAAGGGACCCGATCCTGGGGACTCTCAGGGGATGTGCATCCAGTGGATCTGAGACTGCCTCTGCCCAGCTCATCTTAAGCACCGCATTTTGGGTTGAACTGCCAGTACTGTCGACTGGAAATCTGTGCCTGTGAAGCTTTCAGTGGGTGTAATGAGATCTCTGGGGCAGACATGCCCCTCCAGCTGGTGAAAAGGAATCTGCCCCACCCTAACCCCTCCTTGCTAGCGGACCTGGGAATTACAATTATTATTTTTTTACTTCAGTGTAAACCTGCATAGAATCAGAATGTAGCTTTTACTTTTAGTTAGGTTTTTTCTCCAGCTCACTATTTGTAAAAGGATTATAACGAAGCCGGCAGAGAATCTATAGCTGCTTCTGTTGGGCAAACATTATCACCTTGCTTCTGCATGATCCTCACAGCATCCAAAGAATTCCTTTACATATGGAAGGAATCATATATATAACTGTGTAGCAAATAAAATGCATCATAAACCGTAACAGCCACTACCAAATACTAGATGAAACGTACCTACCTATTTTAAGTGATAAATGATTAGGAGTTTCTCTGCCATCACACTGGATAGAATCTCTGAATATTTATTGGCAACCATACCCCAAGAAAAATAGAACCATTACCTTTCGATAGAAGCGCAGTTCAAATGAAATTAGCCTTTCGAATGAGAGTGCTTGGAGAGTCTTGTCCATGATTTAGTGATGTAATAATCAGCACTAATTTGATTTAAAAGGGACTTGTGGTTGCCTTCATACAACTGGGAGGCATTAGCCATGACATGACCTCCTAGGCAGCTGTAGATGTAATGGCAGAATGAAGGTAGGGTCCCATTATTAATGTCCCGAGCTGACTGACCTTCGGTTAGATTAACTCCACTCTTTAGTGGATAATTTCATTTGCAGCAGCTGAGATGCCTTTTTCAGGGTTTGCTGATTCAGGTTTACAATGTCACTGTGGTTGTAGAGCTTGTTAACGTCAACCGTCCAATGAGCTTTGCTCCTAAAATACTTTATTTAAGAATGGCAAAAAGTGCTGTATTCGGCATTTTGGGGCATGCTGGTAGCAATCACGTACCTTTCGCTGCCTTGGGCACATGTCCTGATTGAGGTGGGCACAAAGAGCCTTAGAAGAGTATGCGTAGAATTGTGGGTGTTCATCAGTGTATGAAAAAAGAAGCTGGCAAATAAGTGTTGGTTTTCCCCAATCTGGAAACTCTTACAAGTTAAATGAGAGATGGTGGATTGCTTCTGAAGGTAACTTTGGTTTAAGGCAGGCTTCCTCAACCTCGGCTCTCCAGATGTTTTTGAGACTACAATTCCCATCATCCCTGACCCCTGGTCCTTCTAGCTAGGGATCATGGGAGTTGTAGGCCAAAAACGTCTGGAGAGCCGAGGCTGAGGAAGCCTGCTTTAAGGGAAAGCACTGACAGAAGTTGGGGTGTCTGATTTTTTCAGGGAATGGGGGGAGTTTGGCAAAAATGGTGCTGCCCAGCTTGCCCTAGCAGAAGTGATTTTTGCTAAGATGAAACAGCCATGGGCTACAACCCAGTTGTCAAGCAGCAGACTCTGCCTTTCGGATTACTAGTTGTTTTTAGTGCAACTCTTGTGCTTTTTACAGCTGACTCATACACACAAATTTAGCAAAGGAATCATTTCATATTAATTAATTTAATATGGAAATTTAGAGAAAATTTCCAGGGAAAGTTAGCTTCCTGTGCTAAATTTGTGTGTGTGAACTGCTGATAAGGCACAGGAACAGAGCCAGGCACAAGGCTGAAATTGGTTCTAGTTCCCAGTTTCATATTCAACAGAAAGCTGCATGAGTGGCCTAGATAAGGTAGTGACATTTATACACTGCTACAACATAAGAGAGTCAGTATGGTGGTGTAGTTATTACAAGAATGTTGCACTAGGACCTGAGAGACCAAGAGACAAATCCCCACTCAACCATGAAGCTCACTGGGTGACCTTGAGCCAGACACTGTCTCACCAGCCTAGCCTACCTCACAAGGTTGTTGGGAGGATAAAATGGGGAGGAGTAGAACTATGTACACCATCTTGGACCCCTGGAGGAAAGGTGGGATATAAATGTAATAAACAAAAATCAAATGAATAAACAAAGCTTTGGCTAACCCACTCCCTTCTTGACAAGAAGTCTGCTTCCTTCAAAATGACCCAGCATTTTTGAGCGATGCAGGAATTATTTTTAGATGCAGAGATGTAGTTACCAACTTTTGGTTGGTCTGTGCTGAATAAGAATCTGGGAACCAAGAACCAGCTTATAATAATTTGGTAATTCATGCTTCTAAACATGTTAAAAATGAACCTTAACGACAACCCAAATTTACTTTGGGGCAATTTAAATTGTGTAGTCTTAGGTCCCTCTAGACAAGTTGCTTTTTAAGGATTTGACATGTTTAACTTGGAACAGCCACCCAGAAATTTGGAAATGCTGCTTTTGATGTTCACTATGTTTTGACCAGTAACCTTCTGTTCAGGTGGCTTTTGTACTTAGGTGTTGTGCGCATTCAGCATGTTTTAAAACTTTCTTTTACAAAATGAAATTTGTGTGGTGTGGTTCCCCTGATTATACTTTCCTTCTTCTCCTCTATGTTGTAAAATGAAAAGTTTCTAGTAAAAATCACTTATTTTGGAACCTCTTTGTGGTTTCACTGAAAATCTCTTGGTCATAACAATACCCTTCCCTACTCTTTTCTTAAATATGCAAAGCTTTGTTGGTCAGACCATAGCAAAGCGGTTGTGTCCCCAGAGTGCGTACCATTTAAATAGTATATTCCAAAACAGGGTGCATTCACCTAGTGTCGAAACAAATATAAGCAAAATTCTGCTTGTAGTTTCCATGGTACTGTATCCAGTGCCTTTAATACAGGAATCATACCAGACCAGAGTAATTAATAGTGGGACACAATTTGGCTTGGTGTTACTGGTCGCAACAAGACTTCTTTCTGTAGTGGATTAATGGTGACATGCTTGCCAGAAGGAGTGTCTTTTCAAAAGGGAAATGACTGAAGTGATCTTTGGTGCTCTAGGAGAGGGAAAAGGAATCCCAGTGTATAGAACAGCATGGAAGAAGATGGGCAAAGACAACCGTGGGAACAGGCTTCAAAGGCAGGGGAAAGTCAGTGAACAGCAGAGGCGGAACAGCTTGTAAGCATGTTCTTTCTCTTTGTGGGTGTGCTGCACACGTCACGGGCGCCCACTGTTTAAAAATAAGACCAGTGATTCCATCACACTGCAATGTATTTCATCTTTGCTGTTGCCTGTTTTAGTCGTACGCTGTATTGTGATTTTTAAAAATGCATTCTGTATATTGAAGGAATTCAAGAAACAACCTTAGAGGCACAGTGAATACAAATTACAAATTTGTATTATTATTAGTAGTAGTAGTAGTAGTAATGTTTAGCAGTAAGATCCTAGGCTGCAATCCTAAGCACACTTACTAATTGGGGAGTAAGTCCAATTGATCTCAGTGAGAATTTCTCTTGAGTAAATGGGCTCCTGCTTTGCATACAGAAAGTCCCAGGTTCAATCCCTGGCATCTCCAGGCAGGGCTGCCTGAAATCCAGGATTGCTGTTGCCAGTCAGTGTCAGCAGTACTAAGCTACATGGACGAAGAGCCCAATTCTTTATAAATAGATTCCTATATTCCTACTCTTATGTTCAAAGAACTTCCCATTTGTCATTTATTTTAAGCAATAGCAATGACCTCTTAAGGCAGGTCATAATTTCTTTGCCAACATTGCAGGTAAGGCTGAAGCAGGATGGCTCGCTTAACCAACTGAGTTCTTGGCAGCAGGGCGATTTCAGACGTTGCACCAGGCTGTTTCTCCTTCTCTGGTAAAGCCATTCAGGGAGTAAATAGGAACAGAAGCAAACGGGCAGCTCTTTGTCTTCAGTGATGTCACTGATGGAACTGACACAGAGATAAAGGCCTTCATCAGAAGAACTCCTCTCTCACTTAGACCAATCAGAGTACGGTAATCACGGGAAGATCTGACTGGTTTATGGAGCATTAGATAACAGTTTCCAAATCAAACAAGCCTGGATAACGTTTGCTCCCTGGAGGGATGAAAATAAAAATCAGAACAGCAAAAGTGGTGTCACATCATAGAAGCCTTTCACATGACACATTTAGCTGTTTTTAGGCAAATATAGCTGTGCACACTGTGAAAGCATCACATCACGAGAGGTAGAAGATTTCTTGTCATACTTTTACTTGCCTCTTTCTTACACATTGCTGTGTAATCCTGTTTGAAAATTGAGTTTAAAAGGAAACAGCAGCATGTGGGGAAGAATGCTAGCCAGGGAGAATGGATGCACTTGGTTTGATTTTGAGCTGCAATCGAAACTCCTTAGGAGAGCTAGCTAGTCTCTCCTAGGTGCTACACAGTTTTCATACCCTCCAAGTGTCCAGATTTTCCAGGAACAGTACGGGAATGATTTGATCCTGAAATGTCCCTATTTCCCCTGCCAGTGCCGCTGCCACTGACAACATTGAAGCATGCCTGACTTACGCACCGGCATTTGGCATTGCTGATGTTTCTGCACAGGTCTGGCTCAATACATTTTGCTGCCTGAGGTGGAACAGTAAATGGACCCACCCCCCCAACACACACCCTAGCCAAATCAGTGTGTATAGTACCCAAGGTCAACCAAGTTGTTTTAGCCCCTGGAGCAGAAAATACCACAAACACTGTTTCTTCCTCTAGCAGTAAAAATACAACAATAATGAATGAAATAATGAACTGTTGGCTGCACTTCAGTGCCACCCAAAATCTGTTGCCTGAGGCAACCACCCCAGACTCCTAATGGAAGAGCTGGCTCTGTTTATAAATCTTGAGTTCCTATGCATGTGCATTGGATATAGTTTCCAACAGAGCTGACATTAATCTAGAAAATTCATTATGCAAGAAGAAGAAGAAGCACTGCTAAGTCACATAATGATGGGTGTTATTTCAAAGGAGATTGACTTTTCCGTCAACAAGTACCTTACAGCTGCATTTCTGTTTTGGTGCCAAAGGCCCATTGAATGCATAACTGAAGGAGTGGCATCCTTTAAGAGACTTAAGCTCAACCGTTTCCTAAGTTTTAATTCTTGGTTCTGTGAGAGAATGTACCATTGTTGTGTTGCTACAGCAATACATCTGGTTTGAGGAAATCCTTCCTTTCATCCTTATGGTACTTCCTTTCCCAAACATTTTTTTTTAAATGCTGCTTTTGAATGAATGTAAAGGGCTCATTCATTTAATTAACAAACACCAGCACTACCATTGAAGTACAATACAGATAATACAGATGCAATTATTTAATGGCTTCATCATATATGCTATTTCTCCCGCAGAATGATTATTCTTTTGTGCAGGACAAATCATGTATTTTGTGACATATGTTGATGTTTGGATTTTTGGCCCCTGAGAGACAGTAGCATTTGCCTATCTCTGTGTTTACACCATTAAAACACATACCTTGCACCTTGCACACCAGCAGTGTTGTGTAATGGTTAGAGTGTCAAGAGTTGCAGCAGGGAGACTATGAAGCACAATGGGGATCTTTTGCTCAGATACTCTCTCTTAGTTTAACCTAGAGTAGAATAAAAATGAGGGAGGAGGTGATAACCATGTGTGCAACCCTGAACTCCTTGGAGAATGGGTTAGCCAAAATATTCCTAAATAAGTACATTGCATATACATTAGTGCTGGATAGGCATTCAGTGACATTTTTCTCTAGTCATGGAAAAGGGGATAGTGTTCATAGCACAGGTATTACCTCTTCTGCATCCCTGATATCCAACCATACAGTATAATATTTGCAAAGGGGTGTGTGCATGTAAATTGTGTTTGTAAGAGTCTAGCAGGCTTCCCAATATACTGTTTGTGTGAGCCTGATGTCATGGACCATGTACTTGGCTGGGTTTGTGCAACCACTTTTGCCTTGGATCCTTGCCTATCATGACTTATCTGGAAGGAGGGGATAGCTATGGAGATAAACAATGTCTCAGTTCAAGAAGGATTGGTCCCAGGCTCCCGGTGAGGAGTGTAGCTGGGACTGGGACACACCGGGGCAAGTTGGGGCAAGTTGGAAGGAAGGTACTCATAGGGTGATGGAGGATGGCAAAGGTATGGGGGTCAGTGTACAGGAACCAGACCAGCAGGACTCATCACCAGAGACAAAGGAGCCTCTGTTCTTACAAACACAGTGGGCTCCGAGGTGTAGGTAACAGAGGAAGGAACGCTCTAGGGCAGGCATAGGCAAACCCCGGCCCTCCAGATATTTGGGACTACAATTCCCATCATCCATAGCTAAAAGGACCAGTGGTCAGGGATGATGGGAATTGTAGTCCCAAACATCTGGAGGGCCGGAGTTTGCCTATGTCTGCTCTAGGGAGGCTGAGACAGGTAAGGGCCCATAGCCCAACTCCCTAGCTGGCCAGGTGGGGCCTGCAAGCTGTGGGAGGAGGTGATTCCTCAGCTGGAGCGGGCTCAGAACAAGTGAGGGTCACATGGCTCATCAAGCCCAGGTGCTGTAACCAGCTTGCATAAAAGGGAATCTAAAAGGAAAGCAGAGCTGAGGTGCTGTTTCTGCTCAACTGCCCATGTTGATGGACCTTGGCATGGATGCTCCTGGACCTCTTTTGGACTCTGCTTTGGGTTTGACTCTGGACTATATCCTGACTGCTAGACTTTAGACTTGGGTGACTTGGCTTGATCCTGGACTGTGTTTCCTGACCTTTGGACGCATGGCTTTTGAACTTTGGACTTGACATACTGACTTGCCACCAGGTAGGCCAAGGGTTCAGAACAGGGCTGTCTTTGAAAATGGTTTAGAAGCTTCAATTAGTGCAGAATGTAAGGAAAACACTGGGGCCTAGTTCGATTAGCAGAATACCTGGCACCTGGTGGGCTTTGTGTTGTGCTCAGAAATTGGCCTCTCCCTTTGGATGGTCAGTCAGAGAGGCCTACTGTCATTCTTGCTTCTTGCTCATGGTGTTGTTTTTTTGTTTCCCTCAGACAGTATGTTATTGTGTTACTGTTTACTTAAAGCTTTGTTTGACATATACGTGAGCTGCTTACTTTGCTGAAAGAAAAGAAGCTCTGCTGAAGAATAATGAATTTCCTAAACTTGGGTGAGTGAGGGGATATTCCCAGTCTGACAGGAGAAGCTTCAGTTAGTGCAGAATGCAGTTGCCTGACCGTTGACAGGTTTTGTTTTTCTTTCCTGAAAGAAAGTCTCGGCTCCATAAAATTCCCACTGATTACAAATGTCGCTAATCCTGAATACTTTACTTCCATAAATCATCCGGGTGGATCAATGCGTTTTTTGTGTTCTAACAAATGGCAAGCTGGTCTTCAAGGACTTTTGGATCTGGCCTCCGGAGGTTTAAATCACCGGCATACTAGCTCTTCCTGAGGTTTCCTTTTCATAGGTTCTCTTGTTGGTAAAGGTCTGTTGTTTTTTATTCTGTTATACAGTATCTTGCATTAGTTTCATGTGAAATATAAAGGCTGGCTGACTGCAAAAGTGTAAAGGAGTGGTGGCCGAAGTTAATACTGGAGTCTTGTGAGCATTTGCTAGCTGTTTGCTCTATATAAATTAGACAAACCACACAGAATCCATTGTTAGGGGTGGAATTAAAATGAACCGATAACATCTCAACAAGAAGACCTGGAGGTGGGCAGGTATCTTATTTCTAGATTGGTTGCAATACTGAACCAATTAATTATCTGGTACTGTTGTTTTATCTTCAATAGGACCACTTCAGACTATATTTTCTTTTGGGAGTTTGTTTTGTTATTGCTATTAATTCCCCAGGGAATTTAATTGAGGATTACATGACATCAGATGGGAGAGAAAGATGAGGTCAGAATTGAAGGAGGAAACATCAGGCTTGCATTTTAAATAAGAGCAACAACAAAAAAGCACAGCAGTTTTGTTCCTTTATGTGAAATTACATTCACACACATCCTTGTGATGTTCAATTTACTCTAGAAAAGACATGCTTTGTTAGACCACTACATTATTTGTTTGATTTTCACATTTGTGATTTTCACACTGTGATTTCCTCATTCCTTCCAATGTCAGCTAAACCACAAGGTACCGTACTTGGAGCTGTATTAAACTTTTCCCCGCTCTAAGCAGTAACTGTGAGACCCTTTGATTAGGGCTGGGCTGGATTAACCCTTTATATCCTGCTACAGAAAACCCTCCAACATTTATCTGATGAAAATAGGGACATCCTATTTAATAATAGTAATAATAATAATACTTATACCCCACCCATCTGACTGGGTTGCCCCAGCCACTCTGCATGCCTTCCAAGATATATAAAAACATAATAAAACATTAAACATGGAAAATTTTCCCTATATAGGGCTGCCTTCAGATGTCTTCTCCTTGGCATGGGTGTGGGTGGGTGTCGCATAACTATTCTCACTGTACTGAAATCAGTGCTGGATCTCATACTTTGCGGTCTGTACACATCCTGCACTGGGCCATCTTGTCTAATTTGCAAGCTGATTTCTCGTGTACAGCAGCTCTTGAAATGGAGTATGCATTCTTAGGGAGATCTTTTGTCCATTTACATACATGTGCAAAAACACCACTCTCCCTGCATTTGGTTACTTTTTTTAGGGTTGAGCATATATTGCTAAAAATGCATATGTTGCAAGCATGAGAAAATGCATTTGTTAAAAGAGGCCACACTAGCAAACCATGCATACCACCCTCCAGTATAAATGACTGAAAATGAGACTCTTGCTTTTGTCATTCTAATATAATGGAACTATGAGTGTGTTGTGGTCACTCAGCTTTTGGAATATATTACACTCTGGTTTATTAGAAGCGGTGCATGTGATTTAATTTGAGTGACTTGCATTGGACTCTATGCAAATAGAACCAGAGTGCTGACCTTCTAAGGAACCTCGCTTCAGCAAAATGGTTTAAACATGAGTGCGGAAACAATAAACCATTTCAGCGCCAGCACAGTGTTTAGATTTTTCTCAGTAAATCTGAATTGTTTCAAAGATCTGAGATGCTCTAAAAAGAAGGGTTGTGGGAGCCAAGCTACTCCTTTCACAGAGGAAATAGCAATGCACTATTGTATTCCCTGGGAAAAATATGTCTCTTAAAAGTAAAGCTGGAATGGGGACCCTTGGCTCCAGAGGCAAAAAGGGGCCTTCCGAGCTTCTCTCATTGGACCGACGTGAATCTTTCCAGGCTACACTCTTCATCAGCCTTGCTTCACTCTCTCTGTGAGTGCTCTTGCCTGGATGGAACATGTCTTTGATCTGATTATGTCTATTGCTTGCCTGGATGGAGGATAGAGGGCAAAGGGAAGATAAAGGGAAGGATGGCATCTATTGCTCCACCCACTTTCACCTCTGGCTCCACCCAACACTGACATGTTGCCCTGGAAAGGTTGCTCAGATAATACAGCTCTTGAAAAATGCTCCCCAGCCATGGACTAAGGGAAGAGATAGTGAAGCTCCAGATAATGAGAACAACATACAGTGGTACCTCAGGTTAAGTACTTAATTCGTTCTGGAGGTCTGTACTTAACCTGGAACTGTTCTTAACCTGAAGCACCACTTTAGCTACTGGGGCCTCCCACTGCTGCCACGCCGCCGGAGCATGATTTCTGTTCCCATCCTGAAACAAAGTTCTTAACCTGAAGCACTATTTCTGGGTTAGCGGAGTCTGTAACCTGAAGCGTATGTAGCTTGAAGCGTACGTAACCTGAGGTACCACAGTACACCACAAGGGCAAGGTGAGAAAGCTTGCTCACTCATGTTGTCTTACTTTGACGCATCATTGTAATGAATAGAGCTTTGCTTAGCAGAACCTTCTTCAGTGCATGAGTTAAACTAAACAGTCAGGATCCAGAGTTGCTTTTTAAAGCTCCGTTCCTACTGCCCAGCGTATACTCTACCACGGCAGGCTGTGTAGTTGCTTCTGGTGGCACACCTGAAGGCATGTCTGCTATGCCACCAGCATCATGCAAGTTTAATCTCTCTTCTGTGCAAACAGAAAGCATGCAGCAAACTTCTCTTTTCCATTACACTACATTTCCAGAGGCAATCTGTTTGGGTGCAGAGCCACCCAGCCAGCTGTGCTGGGAGAAATTACCCTTCCAAACGTTCAGCAACTTTCAGTGGGCCAACTTCCCTTGTGAACAGGGTTCAGGCTTAGAGGTAGAGCATTAGCTTTATGTTCAGATGGTCAAAGGTTTGATCCTTGGCATCTCTAGGTAGTGTTAAGGATAGATGTGTCTAAAACATTGGAGTTGTGCCAGTCAGCACAGCTAATACTGAGCTAGATGGATCAGTGGTTTGGCTCAGTACAAGACAGCTTCCAATTTTCCTTACCACCCCAAGTACATGCGTTATGTCATTATGTGCACAGACCCACACTATGTTTGATAACTCTCCCAGCCATATTTTTTCCCAGTCTATGTCAGTTTCTTCTAAAGAAATCTCAGCACACTCCAAGTTTCTCATCTCAGGAAGAAACTACGTGCGCGTGGGGGTCTCTCTCAACCCCTAAGGTTGTGCATGAAGGCTGAGATTTCCTGAAAAAAACATTGCAACCATGTCAAATGGTGTCATTGTGCCAGTTATATGGTGCATACTTTTAGTGAATGTGAGGGTGCTCCTTCTGTGAAAGGCTGTCTAAATAATTGACATCTCTCCCTTTTCGTGATCATGCTTCCTCTTGCTTTGACCCCATGTCATTTCAGTCACATATCCTCATTGAAGCAGTGTGTTTAATTTATTATCATTTTAGGTACCAGGTAAATGCCTTTTTGTTCCCAGAGTCCTTTTAATTGCAGTGTTGTATAGTTATCTTGGGGGACGCAGGTGGCGCTGTGGGTTAAAGCCTCAGCGCCTAGGGCTTGCCGATCGAAAGGTCGGCGGTTCGAATCCCTGCGGCGGGGTGCGCTCCCGCTGCTCGGTCCCAGCGCCTGCCAACCTAGCAGTTCGAAAGCACCTCCGGGTGCAAGTAGATAAATAGGGACCGCTTACCAGCGGGAAGGTAAACGGCGTTTCCGTGTGCAGCTCTGGCTCTGGCTCTGGCCAGAGCAGCGATGTCACACTGGCCACGTGACCCGGAAGTGTCTCCGGACAGCGCTGGCCCCTGGCCTCTTAAGTGAGATGGGCGCACAACCCCAGAGTCTGTCAAGACTGGCCCGTACGGGCAGGGGTACCTTTACCTTTACTTTTACCTATAGTTATCTTATGATTCTAGGTTCTTCTACCAAATTGTTCCCCTTGTTATGATTTTGTAGTTAGCTGCTGTGCTTACGTTGCTGTTGTTTGTTACGATTTTGTAGCATTTATGACTAGTTTTTACTGTTTAAACTTTGCATTGCTCTTGGAATTCTGAAAAGGTTGGTCAGCTGCCCAGAAAACCAAGTTATATGGATAGCCAATAAATGCAAAAAATAAGAATGTCAGTAAGCAAGCACTGCTGGTATGGATCAAAATAATATCCAGTCCAGCATGCAGCTTTCAACAGTAGTTCCAGAAAGTTCGTAAGTAGGGCATGAAGGCACCAGGGTCTCCCTTCTTTGTCAACAGAACTGGCATTTAGAGGTATACAATCTCTGCAGTGATCACAGCTAACCCACACCCATGGGGACGTTGTGGGTCTTCAGCTGTTGGGCTCACAAACTCCCATAATTCCTTATGTGGAGAGCCACAGGTTTCCTATTCCTGCTTATTTGCTTAGTCCCTTCCTATAGTCACTTAAAGTGAACCACATCCCCAAACCTTTGTTCAGCGAATTCCTTAAGTTAGCTACCAACTCCCTTTTTCTGGAAACTACAAGCAAGTCTTCCTTCACTGAACAAGTCTGTGTTCTAGAATTATGAGGGAGAAACATGTGCCTGCATCCACATCTTGTACAATCATATTATCTGCAGTTTCCTGTCAAAAAAGCCCTACTTGACAGTTACATTTGTTGTGCTCTATGAAACAACACCTGCAAAAGTGCTCAGTGGAGAATGCAAGTTCACCCAAAGCCATTAATGTCTCATCCCCAAAAGATCACTGTATAGGCCAGGGGGGCTTAAAGGGTGTCCCCGCCCCGCTTCCTGAGTGTAGGCCTATTACAAATACAGACAAGTTTCTTCTCCATTTAGTTTCAAATTGATTTAATGGAGGCAGAGACAAGTTTACACATACAGGATATGGTTAAAAAATTAAAATTAAAATTCTAGCCTTAATGTAAGAGGTGATATTAGTCAGCTACTTGCTGTCCTGAAATTATGGGAGCACTCAATTCCTCTAGACTTTTGCAATGCCTTTCAAGGGTGAGAAAATAATTCAATAACTTTGAAATTGTGCCAGAATAGCATTCTCTGAAAAAAAAAAGAAATTGTTGTATTCTTTCTGGCTCTGTGCAATCAGAAATAAGGAACTTTAGTTAGAAAGAGGTAGTTTTGAGACATCAATGTGACTCTCGAGCCTGTAGCTCTCCCAACTTTGTTGGTTTACAACTCCCATAATTCCCAACCATTGGCCTTGCTGGCTGGGAGTAATGGAAGTTGGCAGTCCAACTGAATCTGAAGAACTACATTTACCACCCCCAACATAAACAGAAAGAGGCAATGGATGGGAGAGAGCAAACAGGGCAAGGGGAAAGTAGGTTTTTTTACTACTGCTGCTGCAAGGCTGTGTAAACAATAAACAAATCACCAGCATCCTAGGGAAAAAACACACACAGAGAAATTGGGTTTGGTGTCAATGACCCCCAAACTCAAGACCGCAAATCAGAATCTAACCTTGGGAAGGAAGAACAATAGTTGATTTCAAAGACTAGGGGCTATTTCATAGTACAGGGCAGAGTGGCTTGTGTAGACATGCAAAATGTTCTGGTGCAAGTCAGAAAAACAAAGTTTGGACTGTTTTACTCAATATTAAGGAATGGACATATAATATGGCATCACAGGTATCCCCCATCCCCAGCAATACTCAGGAATGAGAGTTTTGTCTAGAACCATGTTGTACCCTCCAGATGTTAATAGAATACAACCTCCATCAGCCCCAGACAGTATGGTCAGGGATGAATGTACCTGTAGTTTAACTTCTGGAGGGCACCAGGTTGTCTAGAATTTAAAATACCCTATTCATCCAAAATTTTCAAGGGCAGAAAAAAAATAATAATTACTAACTGAAATTCCAAGCAGGACAAAGGGAAATAAATAAGGAGCTCCAAAATGAAAACAAGATCCCAAGTAGTTTTATTTTATCACAAACTTTTATTTACAACTTTACAATGGCAAAAGATTTACAAACCAATTTGCTATCAAAAGAGCACTTGACAAGAAGATACTTTGGTTGTAAGTGTCACTGGGTGCAATCCAGCTGCATTCAATTTTATGCATTTTGATATTTGCCTTCTGTAGGATGTGGATTGCACCCACTTTCTGCAATGAAATAAAACTAGTGTAAACCAAAACAGCTTATGCAATCTGGACCAGAGGCCTAAATATCCGTATAAAAGATTATGCCTTTTTTCAACCAGTACAATGAAAATACTTCTTTTATATACAAAAAACTCAAACATAACTGTTATTCAACATCTGCACAACTAGACAGACAAGCAGTAAAACTTGTATCTCCTAGCCACATATTCAGGCCCTGCCTCCTAGACACACACACTCACCAAGATGTACAGTTTATTTTATAAATAAGTCCATTAAATCCCACAGAAAACTAAAAGCAAATACAACATTCCGTCTGGGAATAAACTTGTACATTATCTTGAAGGAGTTCAACCTCCAAAATCACGTAGAACAAATATATATAGAAAGAGAGAGTCCCAATATTACAAATATTGAGAGAAAATAAAATATATTGTTAGCTGGAATGGAAACTCGAAGACTCCGACTCTGTCGAAACAGAAGAATGTCCCCCTCGCTTGCCTTTGGAGAGAATCTTAAGGCTTGATCCTCTGCTAACAGAGGTCAAAGCATTTTGGGCAGATGTCTTGAATTTGGCACCCAGGAAAGCATAAAGGATGGGATTCAGGCAACAATGGAAATATGCCAGGGCTTCAGTAATGGCGATCCATTTGTGCACAACCTCCTCAAAGTAACAGCCGTTCTGGATGACTCCAAGGAAGACAAAGGTGTCTATGCTGATGCCAATGTAGTATGGTAGCCAGCAGGCAAAGAAGGCAACAATGAGGATGACTGTGGTCTTCAAAGCTTTGCGCTTCTGTTGGCCTTTTGACTGTGACAACTTGGAAATGATAATGCAGTAGCAAGTCAGGATTATAAGACCAGGCAGGATGAGGCCTACTATAATATGCTGAAACCTGAAGGAAATTGTCCAGGTTTCGTGAGGGTAAAATCGCTGGCATACGTATTTTACACCCGGCTCACCAGTGACCTTTGTGCTAGCAAAGATGATATCAGGCACAGTCAGAAGCAGAGCTGGTAACCAGACACCAATGTAGACGATCCTTTCCGCCAGCAACTTCCTGGGTCTCTGGCTGTTGGTTGCATGCACAATTGCCAAGTATCGATCTAAGCTTATGAAGGCCAAGATCAGGACACTGCTATAGAGGTTGACCGTATAAATGCAATGGACTACTTTGCACAAGAAGTTGCCGAAGTACCAGCCGATCACGGCATCCACAGACCAGAAGGGCAAAGTGATTACAAACAGGAGGTCAGCCACTGAGAGATGTACTCGATACTTGTCAGTCATGCTCTTCAGCTTCTTCTGATAGCCCATGACAACAATAACCAAGCCATTGCCAATGATTCCCGTCAAGAAAATGATGGAGAAGATTGTGGGCAAGAAGATCCGGTTGAAATCGGCGTTCTCCTGTCCAAAACATGCTTCTCCTTGGTAGTTGCCATCGTCACCAGAGCCGGTCTCATCAGTACTATTGTCAGAAAGGTCAAAAAAGTACGCAGAAGACAGCTGTAGAAGAATTAAAAGAAAAAAAAACCAGTAGTTAGATGACAGCGAGAGAGCTTAGAGTTAGTGTACACTCACTAGCAGCAAGCGTCAATGTTGTATAGCAGATAGCACCTTAGATTTGATAACCAGGATTCAAATCCTCAAGAGTACCTCGAGGTAGCCTTAAGTCACTAACTGTCAGTCTTTTCTTCTATGACTTTTAGGGAAATTAGAGTGATGGAAGCAGTGCTTTTGAGAACATTTATTATACTTTTATTAGTTGCAACAGACAGGGAAGGTTCTCTTTTAATTGTTTATGCTTTGCTACGGTAGTGTACCCAAGGGTTCTGTCATTCTGCCTTTAAAGCTCCTAATTCTGCAACTATAAACAATAACAGCCTAGTTCCTTTTTGTAAACTTTCAATTTTTCTTAACATATAGACTACATATTTTAGTTTCCAAGAATGGTCAGTGACCTAACCAAAAACTAGGAAGAAAACATGAATCTTTCAAGACAAGAAATGGAAACTAGCTGTGCAAATTAGTTCCAGACTAATTTGGAATTTTTCAATTTCTTTCCCCACTGTTCTTCAAACACAAGGAATTTCCTTCATGGATCACTAGATAAAATCTTGCAAATCATGTGCACATAGTGCAACAGGTGACAACTGTTACAGGCAAGTTAGATCAGAGCACATGTGATATACTTGCAATACTGTCAATCACTGCTTTCCATTGCATCTATGTGTAGGCTATGAACAAAATAGTAAACAGTGGGGATCACATGTGGTCTGCAGGGTTTTTGTAGATGGAAGTGCTATCTACGAAGTCAAGTTATCATGACTGAAGTGATTCCCAGATGTACAGTAGAAAAATGAACATTAATTCCCTATTTATCTTAATGACAAGAAGAAACTAATTTTAAAACAGAAGTAGGCATTATAATGGATTTACAAAAGCCACCCAATAGAGCTTCAACTTGGGATATAAAAGCAAACATCCAGACTACCTTCAGTATTTCCTCTATGGAATAAAATGCTGGTCAGAAAATTTGTTTATGAACCTGAAGCAAAGTTTTTATACAAAGTTTTCATTAGCCATGCAGAGCACTGTGCTATACAGTTTCACATAATATGACCTGGAGGAGTCTAAGAAAGGGATAATGGATTACTGGTCCATTAAGAGGAAAATCCAAGAACATCCATAGGGCCAACTCAAAGGACCTTTATTAGGGCCTACTAACAAGTTACAATGAAGTGGGGAAACCTGTGACTTAATGGAAACTCACTGGGTTGGATGTTGAGCAAAACAGAGAGAGAGAGAGGGGGGGGGCAGAGAAGAAATAATGAGGATGTTGGGCAAAATGGACAAGCCTAAGTCCTCATGCGATTACTGTTCCCCCATGGCTGTTGCATAGGACTGTGTGCCAGTAGGAGGGAAAGGACATTTTTCAATTTTGCCCGCCAACAGAAAAAAAAAAAAAGAGAAGTAGCAAGAGAAAGGGCATCTTAGGAAACACCAGCCAAACAGACAGGGAAAGAAAAGCAAGGGGAGGGCGTGGCCATCTAGGTACAGCCCCTGCCCTCTCAGGCATTGAGGTTTTCCCCCCCAATCTCTTGCACAAGCTTGTGACATGAGAAGGGCATATCAGGAAACCACCAGCCGTTTGAACACTCAGACAGCGAAGGGAGGGAGTGGCTACCTGGGCGCAGCTGCTGCTACCCAAGACTTTGAGATTCCCTCCACCCTCTGCATCTCTTGCACAATCTTTGCTCTCACCCTTCAACAGAACTCAAGCAACTTTGTAGGCCAATTCAAAGCACATCTATTTTTATTTGGGCCACAGATTTATTTATTTTTAACAACTTTTAAAAAGGAGGCCATCCTGGATCAAACCAGAAGCGCCAACATTGCTTTCCAACGGAGAAATCTCTTCCCCAAGCAGAACACAGATGTTCAAACTGCAAATGAACTAGGACCCTTTAGATCTTAACATCTCCAAGCATGCAAGGGCTCAAAAACTTATTCAGGAATTTTTGTCTAGAAATCCTTTGCTGAATGTTAAGTAATCTTTTGAACCAAATCTGTTACCCATTTAGCTAATGAAAGTTGGTATTATTCTGTCATGGATGCTTTAGTCGAGATTCCTGCATTGTAGGGGGTTGGACTAGATGACCCTTGGGGTCCCTTCCAACTCTACAATTTGATGATTCTAAACAGCCATTGGCCACCTGGTGTGATACACCCTCCAAGCAAACTTACACAAATCACAATATTCCTCTAGCTAACCTCCGCCACCCTTTGGCTCCACCTCCCCAGTCTTAAACGGATCCATCTTACAGATCCCGCTGCGTGTTTAACTTGGGACAGGTCAATTTAAGAAGAAATCGTTACTGCTCATAATGACGAAAGGCTGCAGTCCTAAACCCTCTAATCTGGGAGTGAACTCCACTGAATTAAGGCAGGGCTCACTTCTGAGTGGACATAGCCCATTTCTAAATATGAGTTCCCACTGTCTTCAGCGAGTTCTGCACCATTCCTCTGGTTTTGTAGCAATGCAAGCTTACGACTGAAGAGAACTGGAAAGGCAAGGCGGCTTCAAGAGTGCTCAAACGCGCTCGATCCACCTTCTAACTTTTCCTCGCTTTGTGCAGCCAAAGCGAAGTCACCGCGTTTCTAACCGCGCGCAGGGAAGACGGGAGAGCCACCGCCAAAGTTTCGCCGCAGAATAATCCTTCGGAATTCAATAGGATGCAGCTATAAACAAGCAAAGGGGTGGTGGTGAGCTGCTTTCTCCCGTAACTGGCTCTCAAGCCTAACAGAGACAGAAGGCATGCCAAAAAAAAGTTTGGTTTTTGGGGGGGCAGTATGTAAACATGAGACTTTTTTTAAGGGCAAGCTGCCGTTTTAGTTAAGTGATTCATGCCCTTCCCCCCGCAACAGGTTCCTCGGGCTGCAAACCACGCGCGCACCCCGCCAGAGGTCCATCTACGATTCTACTTCTTATTATTGCGTTGTGGGGAAGATCTCAAACCGCCAACCCCAACTCGCGCACATTTACGTGCAAGCAAGTCGCGTTCCTGTCCATGGAATTTCTCCCCAAGGGAAACTGAAAAAAGGACGCACAGAAGGGTGCACGAGCACGCGCTCCACGGCCGCCTCGACCCCCAGCCTTAAAAAAAGAGGGCAAAGTCCGGGGGCGACTTTTCTACAGTCTCTTGCAAGGCTACTGCGCCGGCTATTATTGCAAGGTGCAGTCCCGAACTACTGCCAAAGGGCGAGAATCTGCTTTATTGTAAGAGTCCCTAGGAGCCTTAGAAGCTCAGAAGCAGATTTGCTTGCAAAGAGGAATGAGCGCGCTCCCATCTCTTCGCCTCTTGGAGAAGCGGAGGCGTCACCCACGTCCAACACGATTACTATTGTGATTATTACCACCGAAACAGCCGCATGGCTGTGCTTGGGCTCTCCCTTATTTCCCGCGAGATCCCGCTCAGTTAGGCAACGCGCGCCACTGGAAAGCGGCATCCCCACAGCCCTCCAGTCCGAACACTCTCTCTCATTCATTCAGTCATTCCACCCCTCCGTCGTCGCGCCACACTTACACCCGCGCTCCGATCCATGGCTCCCGTGCTCTCTCGGCACAGCCTCGCCTCGCCACTTGCAGCTGCCGAACCAAACACAAACAAACTAAAGTTCTCGCGCCGGCGCCACCCGCGCTCCTTATAAAGGCGCCCTCCCCTCGGAGCCAGCCCGCAAGGCAGCAGGCGCCTCCTCCCAAGTCCGTAAGGGAGGGGTAGGGTGGGGATCGCGGTTAAGAGTAGGAGGGCGAGCAAGCGAGCGATCGGCAGAGCGTGCAAAGGAGGTACCCCGCGTGGTGCCTGAGCATGCGCCGAGGGACACCGCCGAGCTTTTCTTGCATGAGGTCGTCGCCGCGGACTACACGCCTGGGGGGAGGGAAGTCCCTAATGGATTTGCAAGGGATGCAAATCCTTTCACTTACGTTTGCCCGCTGAGTCTACAGCTCCGCTTAAGAGGGCTTCGTTTTCCAGAATCCAAGGCTGAGGACTGAGTTCGTGTCTTCTGTATCGCCAGGGATTCCACGTATACTAAAAGAGGGAAGCAACCCAAATCAGACCCCAGAGAAACATTGTTAGCAACGAGAAGAGAAAGCCAGCCTTAGAAGATGCAGATCATGTTCGTTTTAAGGAGAGGTCTCCGAAAGCGACAGGCCAAATTTACATAGTCATAGTTTGCTCTTTGTCCGTTGTTTGGCACTCGGTGAACATGGAGGTGTTGTTCCATATACACACACCCACACCCACACCCACACACACCATCTAAACTTGATTCGTAATCTATAAAAGTTGCCAAAACTGCAATCCTGTACATGTTTATTTTCGATTAGTCTGTTGAACTCAAATGACAGTTGCATACATAAGAATGGGTTGCAAGAAGAGTAAGCAAGGATAATGATGTTGATAATAATAAAAACATAAAATAATAATAATAATTAACAACATAGTGCCAAATTAAGGAAGATCCAACTAGAAAACTATTTATCAACACCCACAATACCGGAGAGATGTAAAATACTGCATTAACTAGCACTGGTGAAGCCTTTGTTTGCCTTGAACAGGCAAGGATCATGTATGCTTTTCATTTGTACAATTCTAGCAAAGAAGTCTTTGTCACAACTTTGGTCATAATCCCGGTGTGTACTGCTAGTTTGGTGTGTTACACACGCGCGCACACACGCACACACACTGCTTAACAGTTGGAAACTAATGCAGAATCACTGGTTTCTTTGCACTTGTTTGCAGCACTTTCTATGCATAAGTTTGTTATTGCTGCCACAATTTGTTGTGCAATTTTTTTGCAACCATCACTATACCTTGTGGCAAAGAATTTCATACATTAACTACTATGAGCTGTGTGAAAAAGTCGTTTAGCTGTTCTTACTGCCTTTCCAGTGTTTTCAGAGAGAAACAATTACCACACTCGCCTTCCTTTAGACATTGTTTTTTTCTCCCTGAACTTAACCTCGTAAGCCTTTTTTCATAGGAACTTCTGGACTTCTGATAATTTTTGTTGCTCCCCCTTTCTGTATAACCTGCAGTTCTTCGGTGCGGGGGCATAGCTCTATAGGATCTTGGTGCGTCGCTGCTTCAGGAGCACAGATCTACACTGATCTACATGATTGTTGACTGGGCCAATAAGTAGGTTGCACAAGTGACTTAAGGTGGGTTGCACCTGTGGCATTTCATTTCCTTTTTTTAAAATAGAAGTGGAAAAATATGGAGAAGGAAGTTTTACACAGGCCTCCCCAGCTCTTGGGAATTGCAGTTCTCATACTGCAATACTAAAGGTTTTCTAGGTAGGACTGTTAGCAGTGTAGGTAAGGATGGGGAAAGGTGACAACGTGAGAAGAGGGGACATAGAAGTCAAATCATTAAATTGGGTCCTACACTGCTGGTTTAGCTAAATGTTTTGAAGAGCCCAAGGACTGAAGCAGAAATGTTTCACCATCCAATTTGAACCTGTCTTATGAATTTCAGTGATAAGGACATCTTTGATAGAATTCTACTGATCTGATAGAATGACAGATGACTTCATTTACAGATTTTCTGTAGGACGTACAAACCACTCTAAAACAGGTGTGGGGAGCCTCAGTTCCACCTGACAGTATTTTACTGTATTGTTTTGATATGTTTATTGCGGTAAACCATCCTGGGGCGTTCTCAACAAGTAACAATATACAGTGGACGCTCGGGTTGCCAACGTGATCCACGCGGGTTGCGATTCGGCACTTCTGTGCATGTGCAAAGCATGATTTAGCACTTCTGCGCATGAGCGACCACCGAAACCCGAAAGTAACCTGTTCGGTACTTCTGGGTTTTGGCGGTCCATAACCTGAAAAAACACAACCTGAAGCATCTATAACCTGAGGTATGACTGTATGAGGGATAGATAAATAAAGTTTCTTTCCAACTTTGCTCACTTCTTGCTTTTGGGCCTCATCCAGCACTGGCATGCAGCTCTTGGAAAGTTCCCTGTGAGGGAATGAATGGTCTGTCAGGCTGAAAACAACTTTCCCCATCCTAAAACCGGCATCATAATAATCAGTATTCCTGTCTCTCCCACCCCAGTCCCATGTTTATAACTGGAAATGGAAACCAAAGAACTTGCTTCGCAGCAAATGGGCATGTTGGGACACAACCTGGATCTCCTGGCCTTGAAGCTCACCCTTTGGCAGGTGGGCCAGAGGCAACTGTCTACAGCCGGCATAGGCAAACTCCAGCCCTCCAGATGTTTGGGACTACAATTGATGGAAATTGTAGTCCCAAACATCTGGAGGGCCGGAGTTTGCCTATGTCTGGTCTACAGACTTTTCTCTAAACTCTACTATTTACTCTAGACTAGAGTATTTACTTACAGGTCCAGCAATAAAGTCAAGGTTTGCTACATTGAATTGGCACAGAGGCTGGTTGTCCCCTCCTATTCTACTTCGCTGGTTCACAAATTAAGCTCATTCAGCAGTCAAAAGAAGGTCAAAGGTGACTTTATTGGTTCGATGAAAAACTCCCTTGAAGGCAAGGGTCTTCAAGAACGGAGTTTTCAAATGTCAATGACTATAAGATCGATCATTCACTTACCGTATTTGGGAATTGGAACTGTGCTCTGCTGCTTTTGATGAAACTTTGGCTTGCTTGAAGTATTAGGTGTTTTCTTCGAGGACAGAACAGGGGAACCACCTCCCTCCCCTCCGAAACCAACATGCAGATAACAACACACAACCATTTCACTGAGTGTGCACATGTGGGGAAAAGGTGATTGGTTGTGGCTTCTCATAAGAAGTTAAATCCATGCATGAGTTCCATGCTTTTTATGATATCAATGTGTTTGCTTCTGTGTAGAAAACATGTCCTGTTTGAAGCAAACCTTACTTACCAGTCAATGGCTTAGTACTGCAGCCTTGGAGTGGAGGCCACAACTCATTTGTCTGGCATTAATTTCACTGGAATTCCTCCACGGTTAGTAGTTTTGGGATTATGGTCTTTTGGAGTTGGCTTTTAAAAAATGTATAGTCCCTGTTGTTACTCAAACTATATTTAAGGGATGGGGGGGAATTGTTTGAAAAGCTTCTTTTGAAAAGGAGTAGAAGTCTGTGATTAATGATTTCCAAAGCAATAAAAGAGGTGGCTATGTCAGCAAAAGCATCTCATTCTCTGTGTGTGCAACAAATCTTTTCTGAAAAAAACACACAGCATTTTCCTCATTTGTTGATTGCATTAAATGCTCTGCTACCATGGAATAGGTTGTGAAAATTAGAATCAAGTCTACTTGTTAGAAGTTTTTGAAAACGTGCAATTTACAGTGTGGAACCTTAAGTGCTTTTACAATAATAGCATATCAGGCATCTGTGAATCATTAGCACACACTTGTTGAATGATTACAAAATGTTTATGACATTCGCTGATGAACGAAGTGTGACACTTAAATGTAACTGCTGAAATGGTTGACTAGCTTTTGAAAAGATGAACTAAAAGCGTCTTTAGTCACATTATTCTATAGATATAAGAGTCAAGCTTATGGCAGCAGGAGTCTTTGTTGCATCCGTGTCCTTGCCATGAACAGAAAGAGCACTTCCACTCACAGTGGAGGCATCAGGCAGCATCCTATGGTCCTATATGTTGCAGCTGTGTCACCTCTGTTGCTGCAGCCAGATGGAATGGTTACTAATAGCTGGCAACTGAGAGGAAGGAGGAGCCAAAGGGCCCTGTTTTCACTGCTGAGGAGGATGGGAGTGGGCCCTGGGATAATGAAAAACAAATGTTCTGTTACACCTCTCTTTCTGTGGCAGACAAAAGGAATGGAAAAGGTATCCCCTATTCCAGACATAGGCAAACTCGGCCATCCAGATGTTTTGGGACTACAACTCCCATCATCCCTAGCTAACAAGACCAGTGGTCAGGGATGATGGGAGTTATAGTCCCAAAACATCTGGAGGGCCGAGTTTGGGGGTGCCTGCCCCATTCCAACCATGACACTGTACCAAGGGAGGTATGCACCACTATTGTCACCCGACTATTCCTACTTTTGATTCCGATTCTTCCATTTTGCTCATCCAAACCACGTGCTTGTTACGGAGTGACTACTGTCTAATGGCCTGTGCAATGAAGGCATGCTGTGTGCTGTGTAGCAGAAGCAAGACTATTTTCTCTATGGCTCCCTTTGTGGCCTCCAGCAAAGCACTTAACCCCTATGCCTTAACTCATCCATCTGTAAAATGGGATAACGCTGTTTTAAGTGCCTCAGAGGGGTATTGTGTTGAGCTAATTTGATGCCTGGAAATCACCTCATAAATGGACAGAGCTGTATTTCAGAGTCCCAAACCGAACTCAGAAGGGAACCCCAAAGAAGGCTGTGGTCTTATTTTCTTCCATTGGGTAGGGTGTTATGTTCAAGAGGAAGAAAAATCTGCTCTCCTGTGGGATAGTTTACTGCTTGCTAAGACTGAACTGACCCTGACAAAATGCTTTTGAGCAACTCAGTTAATCTTTCTAGCAAACACGTCTCCATTTGTGTGCCAGCACAAGCTGACAGTTTTATCTCTGAGGATTACATAGCAGGGCAATGCAGGATGCATTTCCAGAACGTTTCCAGATCTGACATCAGATCAGGATTAGGAAGACAGTCAAAATGACAGGCATTATTACCTGACTTGTGTCATTGCTTCACCTTGAGCAACAGGTCCTCTTGGCTCAGACTTGCTTAACCAGACGTGGCTCTGGCTTTCCTCCTGATGTGAAAGTTCCATGAAAACTCTTCAAGGTGTTGGTCAATGTGAATGGCAAGTTGCAAGTTGAACAGGCTTATTCTGAAATCTAATTTTGGGCCTTTATTTAGTGCTAAGCACAATTTGATTTTGCCTGTACTGAAGAATGGTTATTATGGGTGACCTATTTAGAAGATCCCATAAGAAGAGCCCTGCTGGATCAGGTCAAGAATTCTGTACTTCCAGCAATGTACTAGATGCTTCCACAAAGCCCATTACTTGCCAGGTCATAAAGGTGACAGCTCTCACCTCATCCTATACCTTCATCAAATGGTGTTCAGAAGTATGCTGCCTCTGTAGATGGAGACCAAGTTTAATTTCCATGGCTATCATATGAACATAAGAAGAGCCCTGCTGAATCAGGCCAGAGGCCCATCTAATATAGCATCCTGTTATCACAGTGGCCAGCCAGATGCCTATGGGAAGCCTACAAGCAGGACCTGAATACAACAGCACTCTTCCTCCCTGTGATTTCCAGCAACTGGTATTCAGAGACATATTGCCACTGACAGTGGAGTTAGAACATAACCATTGTGGCTAGTAGCCATTGAAATCCTTAACTCCCCCTTCCTTTTTTTTTTTTTTGTAATCCCAAATAGCCAGGAGAGGTCTAGCAAGCTTTGGGTGGTTGCCATACAATGGTTGGTGAGCTATGTTGAGTTTGGTGGGTCACCAACTGTTCCATGGTTTGGAAATTAAGGAGAAATTAAGCTGAGCCTATGGCATGGAAGAGATTGATTCTTGTGTCCCCCAGGACTTGACAAACGTCAAATCTGTGTTATGTCTAGGAGGTATCTCTGAAGTGGTTTGTTCAGAACTAAACACAAGGTTAGAAAAATAGTACACTGAACAGTAGAGTTGGTATGCTAAAAATATCTTGGGTACAGTCTGTTCAGGACGTTGTGTGCTATCAGATACTTTGATACCCGTTTCAAAACAGGAAGAAATACTGGTACATCTGAGGGACCCTGAGGATAAGTCGACTACCTGCCTCATTGCTTCTAGAAAGGTCCCCTGCTGTCGCTTAGGGCAACGTAACCATGGACACGCTCACTCATTTGTTGCTCTGAGTTCCGCTGTCTAAAAATTGGCGCAACTCCCAGTTCAAAACCACATTGGTCTTTAGGTATTAGGTAATCATATGGGCGTAATGTTTTTAACCGTTTTTTTGCGGTCAAGGGCATGGCACAGACAAATTTGCTCAGATAACTATTATGCCATCAAGAAGAATAACCCTAGGGAGGGATTAACTCCGGCATGGCCAAAATCTGAAATCAAACCAAGAAACCACTTATTGTACAGTTAAGAAGCGCTGAACAATTTGGCATATAAATGTGTGTTTGAAAACATGTGGTATATAGCAGCCAAGGGACTTCTGAAGAACTTTAGTCTTCTTTGTTCTCTGATCTGAACACCCCTGGCAATCTGGAGCTGTAACAAAATCTATTTCAGTTTTGCTGCTGAACACCTGTGCACGATGAAATGGACCTGCGCCTAGCAAAAGCTTGTAAAAGCTGTAAACAACCAGTTGGTCCAAAAAATACAATGCCACCTGGTCTTTTTATGATGGATATGTTGATGGTGACAATTTAAAAATGTATTTATTATATTAATGAGAGCATTTTGGTATTGGTGATTACATCATGGAAATAAGCTTTCTCCACATCCTCCCACCACTCCCCCTTGTGATTCAGAGCAAATCAGCCATGGCTTGTTTCAAACACCTTTTAAAAACTTTTTTGTATAATCAGGTTTCCTCCGATGTTTTATTTCCCCCACTCTCTGTCAGTATCTGCTTAGTGTTGTGCTTCAGTATTTTATTGTATTTTGATACCATGTATTTCTTAGACTTAAGCTGTGATTTTTTTAAAAAAAAAAATCACTGTACTTTTTCTTATAAACTGGTTGTAGAGATATATAAATTGTATGCATGCATGCCTGCATGATAATATACTGTCTTTCTGGCAAATCATGTTTTTTTGGGGGGGCTTATAGTCTAAGAGGTATAATACAAAAAGAAAAAGAAGCAAATTCAGGCACCAGCAAATTGTGTGTGTAAGCAAATGGCAATTGGTCTCAGGCAGCTGGATGAAGGGGCTTTTATCTCTCTCCTTCTCCATCTGATGTATTTAAAGTGGATTGGCTCTTGATGGGGTCAGTCATGTGGTGAGAATTGCCCTGGGGTAGTTGGTCCCAGCTGAACCAATGGAAGAGCATCACACATTTCCTTGGATGCAACCAGGTGATATATTTAGCACCATCCATATATCTGGCCCTTTTATGTCACAGGCACATAAACAAAAGAGATAAATCTTCTTCTGACAGTGGGGAAAGCAAAACTGAAGAAGAGAGAAGGTGGTGACTGAGGTAACAGCATTGACTTAGTGTTGATTTGCATTCTATGGAAATACAAATATTGCTACAAATATTGATTTTTGTGTTTAAATCCTGCCTTTGCTTTAAGGAGCTTAGGACAATGCTAAGCAGTGGCCCATGTGGTGAAGCAGCTTATTTTATTGGGGTTGCATGGGATCCTCTGCAGGAATGGTTATGTTGCTGTGTATGCGCAGACCTGCCCTTCCCATTGCCCTGCTCTCACTCCATCCCTATCCAGGTAAACAGCAGTGATGCCCATATGGGCTACAATGCAATGATGTAAACATATGTTCTTTCCCTGCTTTCCATTTGATACTCAAAACAACCCAGAGTCAGTTTAGACTGAGACATGAGTCCCCCTAAAGTGTTATTTACATGAATGGGGCCCATGCATTAAAATCGGGTCTGATGGCCCTGCCCTTGGTGCCGCACATCTTTCCTGGCTCCCTCCTTTGGCATCCAGGAATGGAGCATGGGCGTTTGAGCAGAGGAGGAAGCCTCTGCATGTAGACTTCCATGGGTGCTGGAACCCTGTACCATTGGGATTCTAGCTCTCATGAAAGCTCATATGTATAGGCTTCTCCTGCTGAGACACCCACACTTAGGTCCCATGCCTGGGGACACCATGCTGCATGGGGGCAGAACCAGCAGCACAGCCCCACTGCCCCTTTGGACACATGGATCCCCTTCACATGTAATGTATGGTATAATGATTGTCCCAAGTTTTATGACTGACCAAGGATTTAGATCTGGCTCTCAGCGTTCCTCATTCAGTACTTCTAAGTGGTATCCCACACTGGGGTAATATACCTAACAAATATGGTGTGTGAAGTGCTTCCCCATGCAATGCTGCAAAAGTACAAATAGTGCAAATAGTCAAATACAGGGGAAGATAGATCAGGAAAGCACTTTACAACACTTTAAAAAAAGGATTATAGGTAGTACATAGTAGCTGCTTAATTTTTTAAAATTCTGACATGTAGAGAAATGCAGATTTATGTCGGCAGATAAAAGCCCCATTTGCACTATAATTTCAAAGCAGCACCATATCACTTTAAAGAGTCTTGGCTGCTCCCAAAGAATCCTGGGAATTGTGGTTTGTTAAGGATGCTGGAAATTGTTAGGAGACCCCGTATCCCCTTCCAAAGCTACAATTCTTAGAGTTGTTAAACAATTGATCCTTCTTCCTAGGGAACTCAGTGAATTGTAGCTCTGTGAGGCGAATAGGGGTCTCCTAGCAACTTTCAGCATCTTTAATAAACCACAATTCCTAGGATTCTTTCGGAGCGGCCACAGGTGTTTAAAGTGGTATAATATTGCTTTGATTGTATAGTGCAGATGGGACCAAAGGCCAGCCCATTATACTCTAATGTAGGTAATTGTCCAATGTTACCTAAGGAAAAAGCACATCAAGAAGGAAAGGGAAGAGAAGAAAGAGAGGAAGAGAAGAAATCACAATTAATATTTGTACCCCGCCTATCTGACTGCCCCAGCCACTCTGGGCATCTTCCAGCTTATATAAAAACACAGCAAAACGTTAAACCTTAAAAAGCTTTGCTATACAGGACTGCCTTCTGTTATTCAGTATATTTCAGGAGGGACTGTAGCTTAGGGGTAGAGCACTTCTGTTAAAAGGATCTCATAATGCCAAAGACTTCTGCCTCTGGCGAGAGATTGTCCATCAGTACTGGGCTAGGTGTACAAATAGTCCAACCTTGTCTAAGGCAGCTTCCCATGTTAGCTCCTTTAATAATTTACAGAGAATATGATGAACTGGCATCTCTCGTTAAAAACATCTCACATACAGTGCAAATAAAAGGTCAGTGTTAGCTGTTACATACAATTAGCTGTATGTAAAGTGATAGCTGAGCAGAAAAGATATCTCAGAGAACTCATCTGACGTATGTGTCTGCTTTGTCCAAAGGGAGTTTTAAGAAATACAGAAGAGTTTTAAAGGGCATAAAGAGACTGCGCCTCCTGTCATTGTTCTGAATGTAGGAATTGAAATAAAAAGGGTTGTGTGAGAGGATGTGTGTGTTTTGAGGCAAAATAGGGGGGAAAAATGAGGAGAACCAAGTACAGTCAAGAAAGACAAAGTAAAAATAAGCCCATAAGAAGAAAACAGGAGTTGCGGGTAGGGAGAGAGGCAGGAGCCCAGGCCACTGAAGGGCAATGGACAGAGAAAAGGAAAGATGACCTTAAGGATTAGGAAGGGCCTCATCTGCAAGGTGCAATAAAGGGGAAGATGGCATTGCTGTAGCATATCCGTCCCATTTATGAAATACTGTTGCAGGGCTGTTTTATGCAAGTCTCAAGGTGACTTTCTCTTAAAATATTCACATGGTGAGCTGCAAAAAGGGCTCCCAACATGATAAAATGGCAAGCCATGTCTCACCCTGGAATATGTTATAGAAAAAACCTTTTTTCTGGATGTGTTATTTACAACTTTATCATGTTGTGAGTAGACTTGCACGACCATATTATCATGAGAAATACCAAGGGGGAAGCTTACATTAGACTGCGCTTCTTTTTGAATCAGCCTGCCTTTAAGAGTACAATGGTACCTCGGGTTACATACGCTTCAGGTTACATACGCTTCAGGTTACAGACTCCATTAACCCAGAAATATTACCGTGGGTTAAGAACTTGGCTTCAGGATGAGAACAGGATAAATCGTGCTCCGGCGGCAGCAGGAGGCCCCATTAGCTAAAGTGGTGCTTCAGGTTAAGAACAGACCTCCGGAACGAATTAAGTACTTAACCCGAGGTACCACTGTAGCTAAAATGACTGATTCAAAGATACGGAATATGGAAGGTTTCTATTAGCATCAAGAAGTGTCAAGGACTTTTGGGGGGGGGGGGACGGTAGCGGTTTTGATTCCAGTTCACAGTATAGATAATGAATGAGATTCTGTGTGAATAGTGGGTTTTTATGTTGGTTGGGAATTTGTATCGTGCTGTGTAGTGATTTTCTCTGATATTGTGGATATGGATAATATGTTATTTGGATTTTTCTTAACTCATTTGAAATCATGCTTATTGTCTGTGTATATATCTAGATTATTTTGATTTTTCTTTATTGTAAACCACTTTGAGATATGTACATAGTAAGTGAACTTAGCTTTTTCTTGTCATCATTTAGACACATCAGATTTTCCTGCTGTTGAGCAGGACACATCACAGGCTCTTTCTAAATCAAACAAAGAGCGATGCACATATAGGGATTCTAATTAGTTTGAACCGGGCGGGGTCTTGTCCTAGCTATAACATCATGGATGATATTCTGAACTGACAGAGAACATCTTAAGCATGTAAATATACCCCCTTTCAGATGAACCTTGAAAAGTATGTTATGCATTCTCATTTTTTACTTTTTTACTTCCAGACATGTTGGACATGAATGCACATACGTTATGGCTATTATTTCCTAATGCCATTGAGCGCAGAGAGAAGAAATGCTATGGTGCATCTGCATCAGCACAACCAGATGCTTCATCTGCCCCAGCTCTGAAAAGACATGCTGCTCCCGTATTGGTCTGACTTCACCTCTAAAGGTGCACTCCTGCATTGTTTCCTGAGACAGACGGATGCCAACAACAGCAATCTGCTTTAATTCAGCATCTTCAGCCAAACATGCTCCGATAGTTCTTCATCAGGTAATTCTACCTTCTTGTTTCTACCAGCTAAGTTACTCGTGTTGGGTTTGAGTGTAATGTGCTAAAGAGGGTCTCGAACCTGGATCTCCAGTAACCAGCCTCCAGAACCTTTCTTCCTGGACCCCTACCATCCTGTTTCCTTGGAAGGTATACTCGGCCTTTGGGCAATGGTGGGGAACCTGCGGCCCTCCAGATGCTGTTGGACTTCAGCACTCATCATCCCTGATCATTGGCTATACAGCTTGGCCCACCGGTGGGACTGGGAGTCCAACAACATTGGGAGAGTCATAGGTTCTCAACTCTTGCCTTGTGTAAAAGGGCATCCTCTGTTTGCAGATTCCCATCATCAGCTAGCTGACCTTGCCCTCTGCAGCTTTTGTACCTCCAGCTGATTCTACAAGTCAGTCAGAACATATAAAGCCCCAGCTCTTCAGACTGTATAACTCAGTAGCAACAGCAGACTCTTGGTACCTTGCCTTGTTACCTGATTCCAGTCTGTTTCTAACCATGCCAGTTGCTTCTAGTTTAGCCCTTTTGATGTTTGCCCATGTGAAGCGCACCCCAGCTACAGCACACACATCTTGGAGCAAATCCCGACAGAGTAAGGGGGTTGTGGTTTTCCCTGCTGGAAAATCCCAAACACCGTCCCCCAAAAGCTCATGCCAAAAAGAACTGAATGTCAGGGCTGCATATGTTGAGATCTATCCAGCTGGATGCTGCTCTGCAGCTATGTGTATGGAGGGCCATCAAGGGTTCAGTGAACTTCCTGTTTTGCTGCCTGCCTGGGACTTCAAAAACAGGAGGGGTTGCCATTGTCAAGCACCTGGGCTGATGTGGGCATGAGTAAAGATAGCTAGAGGTAAGAACATTTTGGGGAGAGCATTAAACATGTAAACAAACTGTAGCTTCTTGATGAAGACATGATGTGCTGTGGCATACTTCACCTTTTGTTTTGCTAGAATTTTTGAAAACCCCCTGACAGATTCATTACCAGTCCACCCAGTCCCTTACTTTCATAAAATGATCTGGCCAGAAGAGAATAGCACTTTAGTATCATTGAAACATGAGTCCTTTGTTAGACTGTCAATCAAATGGGAGTCATCGGATATGGACAACTGTCTGTCAGGAATTGGAACAAAACATCTGTCTGTATGCTAAGCATTTTCAGCACCAACTGACTTTTTGAACACTTGAACCAATGATCCAGAACTGTTTCAGTGTATCTGAAGAGTGTGCATGCACACGAAAGCTTATACCCAGAACAAACTTAGTTGGTCTCTAAGGTGGACAATTTTTTTATTTATTTCAACTGTGAATCGCGTTGTATGCTTCTTACTTAGCCTAGAGAGAGAGAAAGAGAGAGAATCCCTAAGCATTAAGTTAGCAGAGGATAGATGAAGACACTGGAATTCTCTTATATAGGCTATTTAGCAGCTCACTGAATTTTGGACCTATTGGGACTATCAGCTATCAGTAGGGACACAGGAGGGTTTTACTACAAGGGGTAGGGAGAATTCCACAAAAAGCTAGCAGCAGGCATGATAACTGGGAGCATTTTATGAACATGGTCAAGAACATAACATGCACTCTTATGAAGGTTTTGCTCAGTACTGTTGAATTTGGTGAAACGGGCTGGATCTAGACACATAAAAGAAGCGTTTCAGTTAAAGGCGTTGTAAATTTCAACAGGGAAAACAGGTAGAGAAAAACCGGACTCCACAGCACCATCTGGTGGCACAATGTTATATCGCATATACAACACATATAAATCGCTTTTTCCTTACCAATTTAGCTGAGTCCAGCGAACCAAGGAAACTAGCTGACTGACTTGGCAGGCAGATGTTAGTCAACAAATAGTCAAACACTGCAGGTACACAACCAATAAAATGCATAGCATACAACACAAATAAAACAGGAGGCACATAGAGTGATATCTAACGTTAGTCATACATGGTGTAGACCTATTGAAATCAATGAACTTAAATCCTGTACTACTAATATATATTTAGGTAAAGGTAAAGGTACCCCTGCCCATACGGGCCAGTCTTGACAGACTCTGGGGTTGTGCGCCCATCTCACTTAAGAGGCCAGGGGCCAGCGCTGTCCGGAGACACTTCCGGGTCACGTGGCCAGCGTGACATCGCTGCTCTGGCGAGCCAGAGCCGCACACGGAAACGCCGTTTACCTTCCCGCTGGTAAGCAGTCCCTATTTATCTACTTGCACCCGGAGGTGCTTTCGAACTGCTTGGTTGGCAGGTGCTGGGACCGAGCAGCGGGAGCGCACCCCGCCGCAGGGATTCGAACCGCCGACCTTTCGATCAGCAAGTCCTAGGCGCTGAGGCTTTAACCCACAGCGCCACCTGCGTCCCTTAGCATATATATTTAGCATATATATTTAACTGGAATTCTCATACCAGGATTTCCAGCTGTACTGGAAAATGTCCTTAGGTGGGGTACAAGGTACAGAGAAGGAATTGGCATATTACTCTTGAAAACTGGAGCCCCTTCCCACTCCTCCCTCTTTATATTGGGACAGATCCAGGTTTAAACAATTCTATGCTTCTATAGGTGTACGTGTACTTTGGCCCTCATCCTCCTTGAATCTTTTAAGAGCTAGAGTTTTGTCAGTTTCAACTGTCTTCCTTGGAATTCTGACAAAGTTATTACAAAGCAAGTCATTTTCTTCATGCCAGTTTTGCCAAGTTTACCTCCCTTTCTAGCACACTGTTGATCAAAAGAGCCTTGCAACCCAACTTGGTAAACTTGACAAAACTCCAAAGCAAGATTACCCCTCATTTATATTGATAAAGTGCTGTGAGAGGAACTTTTGGAAGGATTGCATTAAAGGAAAAGAAAATGCAGTAGGTCACACTTTGCAGGAGAGTATGGATAAGCCATGCAAATGTAAATAGTTGCAAGTATACTGAGTTTCTGTATGCCTTGTTTTGGAATTTTAAAGTGAACAACATCAATAAGTACAGTGTTTTTGAAATTTCAGAAAGTGCTTTGTGGGGTAGGTGACACACTATAGTTATTCTGACAAAGGTAAGGCTATGACCAAGTGGTTAGGAGGTTGGATTTATCAGCCAAAGCTGTAGGGTGTAAGACTTGCTTTTTGCAATTGCAGCCTGTGTGGCTTTAGGCAAGTCATTTAACCATCCTCTACATTAGTGTATCCACCTGTAAAAAGCAGGTAATGATATCTGCCTCACAGAGGTGCTTCAGGACTTAATTTTGGAACTGATACCACACATTGGAAATCCTCAAATGAAAGATGACAAAAATGTTCCAAGTTGTTTTCTATTATTCTGCCATGCCCTTAATCTAGGTCCTTGAGCAACTATTGATCTCCAAGGGAGTTCTGTGTAGAAATCAAGGGCTTCATAGAGCATCATTCACAAAACATGAACTTTTGCAGCACAGTGACAGCAAAAGACTAGGAAAAAAAGGGTACCAGTCACAGAAAGTCAGTCAGTTGCAGCTAGGTAAGCTTTGAAAGCTAATGAAGTTCAATATAGTGTAGTTGATGTTGCGCTAGATTAGGCTGTGGGAGGCACCAAGCATAGAGACTGAAAGCGGATAGAGTGATACATAGCCTGAATGTCTGGTAAATGTTGCTCTATCCCTTGGCCGGTTGTGAAAACCCTATATTTTTCATTGGGTATTAGGGGCCAAAACAGGCAAAGTTTTAGACTGGAATTCCAATAAAGACTACACTGGTGTGTGACTCCAGATTTCCCCCTGTCTCTGTGAGTTCAAATGCTTGTAGTGTTGAAGAAAGATTTATTATGTCAGCAAGACTGAGCTTCACGATCCCACAAAATTCATTGCATCCCCATTACTTGTCAAAGCAGAGAAAATAATACTACATAAATATAGCACAATCGATTTGCTCAGTTTGTATAAATATCTACTGATCACGCCATTCAGCTTCCTTTACACATACATTGGTTGCCTCGGTACACATTTCTGTTTTGTTTCAAGAGCAGATTATTCACAGTTCTGGTTGCCTATTGATCTTTATTGGATGTTAGATGGGAGAGGCTTAGAAGAGAGCATCCCAATGTGTTCTGAGAATGTTGTACTCTGGACTTGCATCAATCCTGCTTTGGCCCTCTTAAGCTGTTCATTTTAAATGTTCAGAAATATGTGGGTGGGGGAGCTGTGAGGATGAATGTGGTAGCTCCATCCCATGTTACCTTTCAAGTCAAGCTCCATAAATTGGAGAGTAGCTGAAGTTGGGAGCCTCTTTTGTACTCTGGAGATTCTCTGTGAATTTCAGAACTGTGATGGAGTTCCTCTAACATGGGAAGACTCCATGAGTACTGCTGACTACAGATAGGCATCCTATCCAAATAGGGTAGTTTTTCTGAGGGGTGATGAGAATGCCAATGATGGGGACCAGAGCTAGTGTGCTTGTCCCTGCACCCCTTGTGTATTCACTGAACACTTGAAGTGAATAGTTGAGAGGAGCTTTAGTTGTTCCTTCTCATACTATACATTTATAAACTATGGGTAAATGGTCTGCCACAGCTATTCTGCACTTCATATAAATAGGAGAAAGGGAGCAAGCCAAATGTGCTCACAACCAATCCCCAGCCTCTGAGTCAAAAATGAAAAGGAAATTGAAATAAGAAAAATAAAATGCAATTGCTTTGTGATGAAATCAGTGCAGTCTATGTTTGAATGCAATTTTGATTCCAGCCCTTACATCCCTAGACTTGATGGTAAAATGTAAAATTTGTGGGGGAGGGACACACACAAACACATTGCAGTTTCTTGGATATATCACAATGTCTGGAGATTCAGGAACCTCCAACTTTTTCTGCAATGAGCCATAATCCATTCCATGAAGTTACAACATCTTCTGGAAAGCTAGTTATTACAGCAAAACCTACAAAGACACTTGTGGCCATAACTATCCCAGTGGCCCTTTGATCGAAGCCATTGTCTTCTGGGCTCTCCCTGACTTTGCTTCTGCTGCCTTTCTGGCCCTCTCTGGTGCTCCCTTGCATTGAACAAGCCTTAAAAATGTTCCCAACTGGCTGATTGCAGTGGTGTTGTGAAAGTCTGTGGGGTTTGTGGTTAGAGGCAAACCCAATGATTTAACATCTGCATGCCCATTTAAGAATTGGGGCTGATGTAGTAAATAATTAGGGACGCAGGTGGCGCTGTGGGTAAAACCTCAGCGCCTAGGGCTTGCCAATCGCATGGTCGGCGGTTCGAATCCCTGCGGCGGGGTGAGCTCCCGTCTTTTGGTCCCAGCTCCTGCCCACCTAGCAGTTCGAAAGCACCCCTAAGTGCAAGTAGATAAATAGGTACCACTTTATAGCGGGAAGGTAAACAGCGTTTCTGTGTGCTGCACTGGTGCTGGCTCGCCAGAGCAGCTCTGTCACGCTGGCGACATGACCCGGAAGTGTCTCCGGACAGCGCTGGCCTCCGGCCTCTTAAGTGAGATGGGCGCACAACCCTAGAGTCAGACACGACTGGCCCGTACGGGCAGGGGTACCTTTACCTTTAGTAAATAAGCCACTGAAACACTGAGTCCAAACTGTACTCTGCCTGAACAGTGTCTGCCCTTCTTGATGTCATTGAGCCAATTTCCTGCTGGTAGCATACTCAATTGGCAAGTGAAAATAGCCCATCATCCTCTTCCATTTTAGTTATCCAAAGAAGGGCGATTGAGATAAAGAAAAGTCTTATTATTACCATGTATTATTGAGCCTACTACTTTGTAGTTTGTTGCCAGCAACTAAATTTTACTATCTTATCAGTCCTGTGTGTTTGGTCTGAATGAATGCAACAGCATGAAGCATTTAAAAAACAAGCTTCTATAACCATTTTTCATCATCTAGGTTAGGGATGTGGAACTTTTTTCAGCCCAAAGGCTACATTCCCTTCTGGACAATCTTCCAGGGGCTACATGCCAGTGGTGGGTAGGAAGAGCAACAAAATTGACTTTTACCACTGTGCAGTAGGCTACTTTCTACATACTCTTTCGCAACCTTCTATATCTTCCATCCAGACTTGGTAGAGAGCTACACTTGGGCCCCTGGGGTGAGGTTCCTCATCCCTGTCCTAAATATAGAACAGGATAAGCCAGATGTCTCAGGCATTGGAGTCAAGATAGACTTGTGTCCACACAGGACTTGAACCAATGGGTGGAAATGGTAAGAAAGCAGATTTTAGCTAAACCAGTTTCAGACAACTTTCCAAGAGTATGAGCTGTTTGAGAGTGGAACATTCTTCCCTGGAAAGTAAGCGGTTGGCTTTCTCTGCTTGATGTATTCAAGCCATTGCAGGAGAACCTGTGTGTCTCAAGATGCTGTTAGCATGGCCAATGATCAGGGACAATGGATGGCTTCCCATTCCTGCTTGAGGTTGGATAGCTATCTGTCAGGGATGCTGTGGATAGCTGCATCATGCATTGTAGGTATGCATTGTAGGTAGCTATTCATTGGAGTAGCTGATGTAAAGTCCCTTCTAATCTATTTAACACCACAGAGCTTGTCTGTCTATTGACAACACCTCAGACACAGTGCTTTGGAGGGAGGCGGTTGCCAAGCTCAGCTGTGAGTCTTAGATGATGGACATATATGCGTACCCCAGTGCTTTGTGATTAATTGCAGAGTTTACTGAGAACTGTAATCATCGTCATCATCAAATTTATTATTTATACCCCGGCCATTTGGCTGGGTTTCCCCAGCCACTTTGGGTGGCTTCCAACAAAATATTAAAATACAGTGGTCTGTTAAACATTAAAAGCTTCCCTAAACAGGACTGCCTTCAGATGTCTTCTAAAAGTCTGGTAGCTGTTCTTCTCTTTGACATCTGGTGGGAGGGTGTTCCACAGGGTGGGTGCCACTACCGAGAAGCCCCTCTGCCTGGTTCCCTGTAACTTTGCTTCTCTCAGTGAGGGAACCTCGGCGTTGGACCTCAGCGTCCGGGCAGAACGATAGGGGTGGAGACGCTCCTTCAGGTATACTGGACCAATGCCGTTTAGGGCTTTAAAGGTCAGCACCAACACTTTGAATTTTGCTCGGAAACGTACTGGGAGCCAATGTAGATCTTTCAAGACCGGTGTTATGTGGTCTCGGAGGCCACTCCCAGACACCCAGTCTAGCTGCTGCATTCTGGATTAGTTGTTGTTTCTGGGTCACCTTCAAAGGTAGCCCCACATAGAGCGCATTGCAGTAATCCAAGCAAGAGATAACTAGAGCATGCACCACTCTGGTGAGACAGTCCACGGGCAGATAGGGTCTCAGCCTGTGTACCAGATGGAGCTGGTAAACAGCTTCCCTGGACACAGAATTGACCTGCGCCTCCATGGACAGCTGTGAGTCCAAAATTACTCTCAGGCTGCATACCTGGTCCTTCAGGGGCACAGTTACCCAATTCAGGACCAGGGAGTCCTCCACACCTGCCCGCCTCCTGTCCCCCCAAAACAGTACTTCTGTCTTGTCAGGATTCAACCTCAATCTGTTAGCCGCCATCCATCCTCCAACCACCTCCAGACACTCACACAGGACCTTCACTGGTTCTGATTTGAAAGAGAGGTAGAGCTGGGTATCATCCACATATTGTTGAACACCCAACCCAAACCCAGTGGCTGCATGTAGATGTTGAAAAGCATGGGGGAGAGGACAGAATCCTTAGGCTCCCCACAAGTGAGAGACCAGAGGTCTGAACACTCATCTCCCCCCCCCCACTTTCTGAACATGGCCCAGGAGGAAGGAGCAGAACCACTGTATAACAGTGCCCCCAGCACAGCAGAACTAGGAAACAGCTCTCACCTTTGTCCCTAGCCCGCCAGAGATCACAGACCAGTGTGACCAAGGCAGTCTTAGTCCCATGATGAGGCCTGAATCCCGACTGGAAGGGATCCAAATGGTCCGCTTCTTCCAGGTGTGCCTGGAGTTGTTCAGCAACCACTCGCTCAATCACCTTGCCCAAGAATGGAAGATTTGAGACTGGGCGATAGTTGGCCATATTGGTCAGGTCTAGAGATGTTTTTTAAAGAAGCAGTTTAATGACCGCCTCTTTCAACAGGTCTGGGAAGGCTCCCTCACAGAGAGAAGCATTCACCACCCCACGAAGCCCATCACCCAGCCCTTCCTGGCTAGCTTTTATAAGCTAGGATGGGCAAGGATCAAGGAAACAGGTGGTTGGTTTCACTCGTCCAAGCAGCCTGTCCACATCCTCGGAGGTAACAGATTGGAATTGATCCCATGCAACTTGACTAGACAGGACTCTAGCACTCTCGCACCTTGGCCCTGCTCCCACGGTGGAGTCTACCTCTTCCCGAACCTGAGCGACTTTATCTGCAAAAAACTTTGCAAAATCATTGCAGGAGAGCATGTGGCCCCGATGGAGCAGGTGGTTCCGCTAAATTGTGAACCACCTGAAAAAGTCTCCTGCTTCTGTTTTCTGCAGATGCAATAGAGGTGGTGAAGAAAGTCCTCTTCGTCGTTGCTATCGCCACTTGGTACGCTTGACACTGAGCTCTAACCCGTGTCCTGTCAGCTTCAGAATGAGTTATCCGCCACCAGCACTCTAGCCGTCTCAGCGATTGTTTCATTGCCCTCAGATCCGTGGAAAACCACGGGGCTGTCTGGGCTCCATGCAATTGGAGAGGGCGCTTTGGAGGCAAACAATCAATAGCCCTGGTTAACTCCACATTCCAGCGAGCCACCAGGGAATCAGCTGAAAGGACACCAACATTCCCTACCACTCTTTGGAAACCATTTGGATCCATTAAGTGGCAGGGGCGGACCATCCAAATTGGTCCCACCTCCCTGCAGAGGGGAAGGGTTGCGGAGAAGTACAGTTGCACCAGGAAGTGATCTGACCATGGCACTTCTTTAGTTTCACTTTTACTTAGTGTCAGATCACCAACATCCATAGAGGTGATCACCAGGTTTAAGGCATGTCTGCAGCTATGAATTGGGCCAGACTTATTCAGGGACAGCCCCATGGAGGCCACGCTTTCCATGAAGTCCCAAGCGGCCCCTTGTAAGGTCGTGTCGGCATGGATGTTAAAATCCCCTAGGACAACCAAACTAGGTGTTTCCAGGAGAACATCTGTCATGACCTGAAGCAGCTCAGGCAGGGAATCCTTGGTGCAGCAGGGAGGTCGGTACACCACAAGGAATCCTGTACTGCCCCTATTGCCCAACTTCCAGAACATGCACTCAGAGAACTGGGTCTTCCCAATAGGACGCCTGGTGCAAACTAATGACTTCCTAAAAATCACTGCAACCCCCCCTCCCTGGCCACAAGGCCTGGGTTGCTGTGCATAAGAGAAACCTGGTGGACAAGCAGTGGCAAGGACAGGCCCATATGCTTCATCCAACCAAGTCTCTGTTACACATGCCAGGTCAAGTCCTCCATCCATGATCAAGTCATGGATGGCAGTGGTCTTATGAATCATTGACCTGGCATTGCACAGCAGCACCTTCAGGCCATGTGGGTATCCCTTGCTGATTCCAGTATCCATCAGGACAAGACCAGACCAGACCCGTGGGCAGGGATAGTCCTCAAATAATGACTAAACCTGCCTCCTTGGTAATGACATGGTCTGGTCTTAGTGTAACTCCTCCTCCTACCCGTGATCACTGAGATCGGTTGTCCCAGTGCATCCCCCCCATGGAACCTGCCCCAGCCATTTTGTTGGCTGGGACCCACCCCCAGGCAGCCCTGACCCCTCCCCTTTAAAACAAAATAAAACCTATATAAAAACAAAACAACACAATAAAACAATAAAAACCAAAAACAGTAAAAATTACAAACATACCAAAATTAAACAAATTCCCAAACCCGACTAAACATCCATCCCACCCCCACACCAAAAGAATTTTAAAAAGTTAAAAAAGAAAAATTAAAAACATTTTAGAAAGAACTCTGCGCTGTTCTGCGTTCTCCTGGGCAGGCCCCGCCCTGGGCCAGGTGGTGAGAGGCAGGGACAGGACCCGAATGAAACACATTCAGTTGAGTGTCCAATATATAATTCAGTGTAAAACACCTTGGCATGTATGAAAGGAGTTCCAAAGAATGTAAGTGAATACGATGAACATCATCCAGGTAACTTTCAAATAAAATTCAATATCCCCTCCCCTTAATCTTTCTGTATAATGTTCAAATTGTTAAAATGGATCCTTTGCTGGAGTAGCTGCATTGCTTAACAATGAATTTCATACAAAAGATCCCCAGGGCAGGAAAGAGGAACAGGATGCAGGCTTTGAAACTTTTCTGGCCCAATCAAGATCTTTATAGCCCCAGGCTTTTAAGAGGGTTAATTTGGAGGGCTGTTTTAACCTTTTCTTTTCTTTTCTTTTCTTTTCTTTCCTAAACACATTACAATATATCTGTGCCTTCAACTGAAAGCTTTTATCTCTTACCAGCTGGAATTGTTCTTAAATTTTCTTTAAAACATCTCAAAAAGCTACAGTCCACTGCTGGGATTCTTTAACAACTGTTATGTAATGAAAGTGAAGTAATGGGTGTGGGTAACTCCCTTTCTGGTGCTTTAACTTGCAAGAAACTTTACAGAGCAACATAGATGCTGCTGTTAGATCTGGCTGAATCAAACCCAACACCCATCCAGCCCAAAATAAGCTCCCTCCTAAATGGCTTCATGGTAAGGCGGACCAAATTGTCCTTTCGACAGTAACATCTACAAATGATTCAAGAAGTATCCGTCATAGGAAAGGTTTGTTGTGGTCGAATACAGTGGTACCTTGGGTTACATATGCTTCAGGTTACAGACTCTGCTAACTCAGAAATATTACCTCGGGTTAATAATTTTGCTTCAGGATGAGAACAGAAATTGTGCTCTGGCTGCGTGGCGGCAGCAGGAGGCACCATTAGCTAAAGTAGTGCTTCAGGTTAAGAACAGTTTCAGGTTAAGAACAGACCTCCAGAATATTTTTTCAAACTCTGCAATGCAGTGAAACTTTTTTACCCACTTTAAATAAATTCATAAATAATAATAAATAATTTTTTTCTGGCTTAGAGTGCATACTTGTCCAAAGCATGGTTGGCATCGTCTGTCTTGGGAGACAATGGAAATGTGTACCTTTGGGGGTGAAGTCAAACTGCTGTGGTTGTAGAGACCGATATGGGAGAGGCATGCTTTGTTGCAGCTGGGGCAGATGAAAGTGAAGATGCAGATGCAATCATATGCGTATTTACTAAGAAGTCAAGTTCAGTTGGGTTTAACTGCCAAATAAGTGTATTTCGGATTGCATAAGTGCTACAACTGTTATTTGTATTGCACTTGCATGTACTGTATAGGGTAGGGGATTGGTGACTGCACTGGGTTAGGCAATCAGGCCTGTGACCTAATCCGGATTGCCAAGGCTATGCCTCTGGCCCATGTGCTGCCATATGTGATGCTGCAGAGATGGGTTTTCTACAATTAACAGGAGGTTGAACTTGATAGGTTTGCAACTTTCTCATTCTATGCAATGATCGTAACAGGCTGACTATTTCAGAAGAAAAGCATTTCAGAGAAAAGCATTTTCTGAGGGAGGGGGCAGAGATCTTGGCAAGCCTTACTTTATAATACATATGTAGAAGCATGACTCATTTTTCAGATTATTGCTCTTTTTTGCAGGATTTACCACACACTCTATTTAAGTTATTATTATATGAGCTGTTAGTTCTCAAAGGACAGTATGGCTAATGAGACTCGCACAGGCTTTTATTTTCAAGCTGTAAGGCATGAGGCTAAGCAGTTAGCTGTTGGATTAAAACCCAAACAGAAAGTGTTGGGATAGATTGCAAAGGTATTTTTAAAATGGTGTGCTGCGAGTTTAACTTGTAAGAGCTCCGAAATGAGGCTTTGTTTCCCAAGTTTTTCCCAAGCAAATTCAGTACAAAAGGTCCACTGTTCCCTCGGGGCTTTACATCATGGTGCTATCTTATTGTGCCTGATATTTTGCCAGGCATGTTGTGAGGTTCTTGAGATGGATGAAAATAAGAAGGGGAGGGGGTGAGTTGATCCTAACGTCCTTTATAGCAAGGAAGCAGAACCACATTTCCTTTCACTCTGCCACAGCAATATTTTCCCTGGACTTGTTTCTGCTTAGACTGACCAAACTAATTTGAAATTCTTTCCTTTTTTTCTTTTTCTTTTTTCTTAAGAAATTTTAATTTGTATGATCAAACTAAATACAATGTGTCTGTGGAAGGCAGCTAAGAAACTTTATGGCTGTATGTGTACATATCCTAAGGCCATGTTGAGAATGTATCAAGTCATGTTTTTATATTGGGTGGTATTCAGTGTTCTTGTTCTACTAGTGCAAGTGGCTTGTAGTAGTGGAATGGAACTCTCTCTCCCTTTGCAACCCCCTGTGCACCCTCAGAATAAGCTCTGGAGGATTGTGGGACACTCTGGAGAAGATTTTGGGGAAAGGAGAGGAAACGGAAGAGTAACTGCAGCTGGTACTGCTTTGGATACAATCCCATAGTATGCTCTTGACAAATATACTGATATGAATGCATTGTGTCATCAACAACTTCCCATGGTCTTATATGCAAAGCATAGATTAATTCCATTAGCTCTGGCATAAGTTTGTATGAAGTAAATTATGCTGAGCTAAGGTCCAGGATGCGGGTGGCGCTGTGGGTTAAACCACAGAGCCTAGGACTTGCCGATCAGAAGGTCGGCGGTTCGAATCCCCACGACAGGGTGAGCTCCCATTGCTCGGTCCCTGTTCCTGCCAACCTAGCAGTTCGAAAGCATGTCAAAGTGCAAGTAGATAAATAGGTCCCGCTCCAGCAGGAAGGTAAATGGTGTTTCTGTGCGCTGCTTTGGTTCGCCAGAAGCGGCTTAGTCATGCTGGCCACATGACCTGGAAGTTGTACGCCCTTGGCCAATAAAGCGAGATGAGCACCAGAGTCGGTCACGACTGGACCTAATGGTCAGGGGTCCCTTTACCTTTACCTCAAGGTCCAGGAAGTGAACCCTACTGACAAGGGAAGGAAACATACATGGCATGGCTGGGCTTGCTAAGAGGCAATGGTCCAACCAGTGAGATTTCTGAGTATACATGTTTTTATTACTTGCCAAGCCAGTGCTAAGAAATTTGTTCCTCATGAAATTACTATTGTTGTAATTTCATGAGAGTAATGCAAACACTGATTTTGGTTTTTTTGTTTAACTAGCTCCACTGCTGGCAATTCCGCATGTTTAAATAAAGAAATGGTCAAGGTACATAGACAGAGGGGAAGTTGGAGTCCAGTTTATTTTTTAAAGATACAGAAATGTAATATATTATCTGTTTTCAGCTGGAGAAAACTGTGTGATTCAGGGACCTCACCTGGTACCTGGTTCATTGAACAGAAAGCCAATGCAGTGCAATGCAGAAAGCCAATGCAATGCACTTTTCACCCTTGGACTGCAACTTCCATCAGCCCTAACCATTGGCCATGCTGACTGGGATTGATGGGAGCTGGAGTCCAACAATATTTGAAGGGCAACATGCTCCCAGATGTGGCGTATGTAGACCAGCCCTCACTATGTAATTAACTTCTAAATAGGAAAGCATTACTTCTGAAGCGATGTGTAAGGTCTCTGTGTAGTCTTTTTCTGTTTCATAATAACTGTCTTACACATGCAATTGGCCATTGAATGCATAGCTCTCAAGTGTCCCTTATTTGAAGGGACAGTCCCTTATTCCAGCGCCATGTCCCGCTGCTGTCCCTCATTGATGGATGTCCCTTAAATGTCCCTTAAATGATGTCCCTTAAATTTCAAAGGAAGCAACTCCTCTCCCTCCCTCCCTGCTGGCCAGGGAGGAGGGAGGCTCCAACTGTGTTGCTTGGCTGTGTTACTCACCCAATAAGAAGTCTAAGAATGACTGGGGGGGTGGAGCTTGCATGCCTTGTGCGTGGCTAGTTAATGCAAGCTGAGGGGGTTTTTGAATGCTGGACGCCATTTTGTTGCATGTGCTGCTGCAAACTTTGCAGTGCAAAGCCAGGCCGGGGAGCCATCTTAAGTTGAGGCTGCCTAGGCCTTGTGGTGCATGTGATTCAGATTCTATTCAGTTGAACCTCTGGTTACAAAGTTGGTTAGACAGTGTTCTTAAAGCTACCAGCATGAGTTTGATCCGACTGCAGGAGGACAGGAAGACTGGAGTGCCTGGAACAGGTGAGGCTGCAGGTCCCTTATTTTGGCTGCTGGTCCCTTATTTTCAAGGCTGCTGGTCCCTTATTTTCAAATCTGTAAGTTGACAGCTATGATTGAATGTTGCAGGGACTGAGCAATAGACATGTTTGTTTGAATTTACCTTGGCATAAATATAAATGAAGAAGAAAAGCAGTTCTCTGGTTAGCTGTTGTTGTTTAGTAATTTAGTCGTCTCCGACTCTTCGTGACCCCATAGACCAGAGCACACCAGGCACTCCTGTCTTCCACTGCCTCCCGCAGTTTGGTCAAACTCATTGTTAGAGGTATCGGGTTGTTGCTCGAGAGCAATCAGGCAATATGCCTCAATAGTCTGTTCTAAAGCTTTCTTATTGGTGGTGAAAACCTTTAGAATTCAGAGTGCCTCTATTCCATGTCTTGCTCATTCACTGGCAGAATCTGAGAGTGGGCGGTCCTTAAATCTTCCCCAGCAGAGTAGTTTCTTGACCCCCAGTCTGCACCTCCCCTCTCTGTGCGAAAGCTTACTGCGCAAGGAAGGCTTGGGTAACGGGGGACCTCCCTCCTCCCCGCTTTGCTCAGGCAAGGTGTCCTGCCACCGCCTTGCATCCTCCAAGCCCTGCATCTCCTCCCCACTAGAGGCGTGGCTGCCTTCCTCCGCTGAGGAAGTGCTGCTTCCTGCGATCTTTGGGGGCTCTCTGTAATCCATCCGCCTTTTCCCCTCTCGCTCCTGAGCCGATGGCAGTTCCCTGACACTCATGTTAGTAGCTTCGAGAACACTGTCCAACCATCTCGTCCTCTGTTGTCCCCTTCTCCTTGTGCCCTCCATCTTTCCTAACATCAGGGTCTTTTCCAGGGAGTCTTCTCTTCTCATGTTAGCTACTGTTTTATAAAGGGACCATTTTGAAAAGGATGATGATGATTATCATCATCATCATCATCATCACTGTGGACAGATCATTTCTTAAAAAGTACATTTTGGGGGTAAAGTCTATTTTGACTTTATATTCTGCCTCAAACTGTTGACAGGTTTCAGAAATGTTCAGTCTGTTTTCTAGTGGGATTATAGTAGGACAGCAAGATAAGACTGGACTGTAATAAAAGTGGCTTGGAGAACCCCTGGGCTGGCAGCCACAGGTTTTCTTTTAAGTAAGGAGAAGAAAAGCCAACTATTGCTGAAAATACTTCTCCAGAAAATGCTGTGTACATAGTGAAAGAATTACCATGTGACTCTGGGAAAACCAACTTGAAGAAAAGCACTGGCAGCTTAAGGTCTTTCTGTCAGTCTAGGAATGGAATGAAAAAATAGCAACACAGAACATTAGAGAAACTGGGATATTTGCCATATACACAATGATGGGCCTGAATTCCTTGGAGGGAGGGTGGGATACAAATATGATTTATAATAATGCATTTGGTGTTTCTGTGAAGCTTTTCTTAAGTGCTCCAGGTACTTCATCTACATTATCATCTTTGCTGCCAGAACCCCTAGGATTACTGCTGAACCAAGGGCCTCCATAGTAAGTGATATAGTAATGAGGCCTCGGAATTATTAAAATGAAAACATGACCTAATAGGAAACCACTGGAGCAACTGCATAATTGGAATAATAATTAGTTAGCAAGCAACTGGAGTGATAGATGCTTAGGAACTCTGAAATCTCCAGTCTTGCTGACTGCAAATGTTGCAGAACCAAACAGAGTTACAAAAGCACGTTCCATCATCATATTTACACTGTAGGGTTTCACAACCAAAGAGATATTCTCAGGGAAATAAGGCAAGAATTTCTGCTTACTTGTTAAGTATCCCTGTGTCCAAAATGGTGTTTCTCCATTCCTTATTTTCAGTTAGGATTGCAGATGTTCAAGGGCTTACGTTTTATGGTGGAACATCGTAGTCCCCAGAGAACAAAATGGTTGCCCCTTTTTCAATCAGCCTTTCCCCCCCCCTTTAAGCAACTGTGCTCCCCTTCCTTCTCCACATAACCAGTAGAATGGATGACAAAATCTGAATGATCATAGATACACACAGGAAACTGTCTTAAATTAAGTTGGACCATTTATCCATATATTTCAGTATTGTCTATTCTGTCTGGCAGCCACTCTCTAAGGTCTTGGGCAGAGAAGGTATTTTATATCACCTGCTATGTGCTTTGTTATAGACAAAATTATCCACACTTTGCTGCTGTAAACATACTAGCTAGGAAGGAAGAATAGTGGATAGTAGCCACTGTATTGCAATGGGTCATTGTGTCTTGGTGTTAACCAGAAGGTTGGTGATTCAAGCTCACCCCAGCATAGCAGTGGGCAGTATTCCTGCATTGCAGGGGGCTGCACTAGATGACCCTCTGGGTCCCTTGCAACTTACGATTCTGTGATTCTGTGAAGAAGAAAGAAAGCTAACGGTAAACTGGCAAAAAAGAAAAAGAAGTGATTTTATTATAGCAATTACATTGCCCAGCAAGATCAGACCAAAAAGAGGTACAGGTCTGAATTCTAATGTTGGTATTAATCTCACAGAAAGGCTGTATTCATTTGAAATAGGACAAGTTTCTAGAATGTGAAATGCTGTATTAGTACATGAAATGGAGATGTATCTATCATCTATCACCTATTGTTCTCCTGCAGTATAGGCTTCACTTTGTTCACCTGATCGCACAGCCCATGCACTAATATGACGCACACATACGATGTGGCCATAAACCACTGCCACTGTGCCATTATCAAAATTGTCAGGCATGGCCTGGAATTGAGTACACGTTTGTGTCACTGGGGGGATGCTGTCTCCAGCTTGGAAAACACTGTTGTGTGGCTCTTCCATTCCCTTCCTGTTGGGCAGAGACCTTGGAAACCTATCACATCCATCTCTTTTCCTGAGGAACAAACTCTGAAAAGTGATGTGATATGGCAGTATTCTGCATGTACACATAACTGGAAAGTGCAGTTCTGCAATGGTGCCCTCCAGCCACCACCTTGCAAGGGGCATGGCAAGGCCAGTCCTACACTTAGGCAGAGTGTGGTGACCCTCCTCAAGTAGCAGCAGCAACCACGAGCCATTCCCCTGTGTTGAAAGGCAAAGCTATGTGTGCCACATAACCTTCCCTGTACTCTGCCAGGTGTGGAAGTAAGATTCAACTTCCAGCCTAGTCATCTTCTTTACACACAATGGAACAGTGGCACCATCTTGTCCTTCACCTCAAGCTGCATAATGTTTAGGGTGATTAGATGTCTGCTTGGTGGTCTCTTCCTCCTCACACAAGATATACCTGGTGTTACCTTCTTCAGCCTTGTCTTCCCACTTGGATTTGATGGCTGCCTATTCTTTTCTGATGCTACCACTTGGGGCCATTGTGTGTATGTATTTGGGTGGGGTCTGAAAACATGCTTCTGGATCTTGTCCCTTGCATGTGTGGGGCTGCCGTGGGTATGTATGCATAATTAGTGGTATTGCTATGTTGGGGTTGGGGGGGGAGTGAGGTTGCACCTAAGCAGTTATACCCTCCTAAGCAGTGCACATGTCAGCCATGCTGCTGCCGACCACTCAGTCAGCTTGTGAAGTGGCCTCATGTGTGTGTCAGCACTATGGGCATAGTGAATTTCCACATGAGGGGAGAACCTGATTGTCCCAGCATCCCCATATGCATGAAGGGGCTCTAGCATAACTCATCTGGTCAAAGAGGTGCAACTCCTGCTCCCCCACTGCCAACCTTGTGGTTTCAGGAACAACCTTTGTTCCTTGTGTCTGCTATGGATATCCATTCTTGAAAGTGTTGGTGGATATTGGATACAGTATGTTTCTTATGTCATTTATGTATTCAGGAAGATTTGTAAACTGCTTAATCAGAAAGCTCTCTAAGCAATGTATGTAATAAGATTGTTAGTGAAAGACAGCTAAAATCCACAAAATAGTTAAACAAATATATGGAAATATATCTTAAGAAGTGTGCATGCACACGGAAGCTTATACCAAGAACAAACTTAGTTGGTCTCTAAGGTGCTACTGGACAGGATTTTTTAATTTTTTTATATATTTCGACTGCATCAGACCGACACAGCTACCTACCTGAATCTAAATACATGTGTGCATGAGAGAAGGTGTGTGTGTGTGTTTCTGGTGACTGTGTATTTGGGAATGGAGTAGGCCCCATGACTTGAGGAAATTATTGAGGTATTCTCAACACACACGAGTTCTTTGTTAGTTTTTTTTCCTGCATTGCCTATTTGCCAGTGCCATAATCATATTACCTTGGAGAAAATATAGAAGGAAACCCTCCCTCCCTCCCTCCCTCCCTCCCTCCCTTCCTTCCTTCCTTCCTTCCTTCCTCTCTCTCTCTCTCTCTCTCTCTCTCTCTCTCACACACACACACACACACACACACACACACACAGACACAGCTCTTCTTAATGATTAAAAGTTAATTAGTGGTTTATTCTTTTCAGACACTTCCCCACTCTGTTCCAATTAACACTGTCTCATCAGTACTATTATCCTGCGATATCTCTAGCTGTCATCAAACATGCACCTCTTATAGTTACAACAGCATCTTATTTAAAGTCTGGAAACACCAGAGGAGATTACTGTTATCTTTGGTGCAAACATTACATAGGAGTTGCTTGTTAGGATAATGTCTAAATAGCGAGTAGCAAAATAATCTAGGCCTGAGCGAGGAGAGGAGAGATAGCCTTCCTTTATTCCTGACAGTTGAAAATCCCTATGGACAGATTTAAAGTGCATCATAAAGAGTTTAAGAACAGTCAATGATATCAGAGAATGTGTTATGTGTCTTGTGTCTGAAGAGGTTCCCTACTCAGTCATGAAGCTTACTTCGTGACTTTAGACTTCTTTCTTTCTTTCTTTCTTTCTTTCTTTCTTTCTTTGCAGCGTAACCAACCTCACAGGGTTCTTGTTAGGGTAAAATAAAAACATTTATTCTGCCTTGAGCTCCAAATATTGTTTTTCCATGTTGTGGCCAGTGATGTGAACTATGGATGGAAAAGAAACACAGAATGCCAGTTATTGAACGCAATCACAAGAACATTATTTTAGTCATCAAGCAAACTAAAGAAACTAAAACTTAACTTATTTTTTTAAATTAACAACTAAAATTTTCATTAAAAATACAAACTTAAAAACTGAAACACAGAATACAATTTTTTGCTGTTCTGATAACCATATACTGTCAATATTCATGATCTTTAGCTTTAGTAGTGTGGTTTGCCCAATGAGTTTAAAAGTGGCAACACCCTTAACCACATGCAATGGGTAGTTCAGTTATTGTGGATTATATTTCCCTGTCTCCCTAATTATATTTCCCTTAACCACATGCAATGGGTAGTTCAGTTATTGTGGATTATATTTCCCTGCCTCCCTAATCTTGTATTTTTAAAACAGATAACACAGAAACTACATTCTGCCCTCATTCATACTGTGCATGCCAAAAATCCCCTTGCTTATGCTGTAAGTTATTTCAAAACAACAGTTTTTATGGCTGAGTCAACTTTATCTTTTGTACTCCTGTATCATTACCCAAATTCAACACGTATGCACATTCGATCCATGCTCCTTTAAATACAGGCAGTGACTGTTTTGCATAGGCATTGTGTTTCTGACCACCGCGTGTGTTGGTGGAGTGCATGTAAGCCCACCTCACCCTGTCATGCCCCCCTTTCTAGCCATTTTTGGGGTCTGCACCATCCACTTGTGCATGGTTGCACGCCAGTTGGACATGCTTAAACCAGCCATTTCCTGTACTTAGAAGCAAGGACCCACTGCCTACTTGTCTGCTGCTTCTGTGTCTGTCACCTTTCTCCACCCAGCTGTTCATATGTTTTGGGACTACAACTCCCATCAACCCCAGCCATGCTGGCTGTGCTGATTGGACCTCTAGTCTAAAATATCTGGAGGGTTGTCAAAGGCTGGTGTATTCTAAAAGTAAATGCACTTTAAAAGGAATCGTTTCAAATATTTACAAAATACGGTACTTACATTGAACTCATGGGGTATGCTGACTGGTTTCAAAAAGTCTTCTGGAGAAAAGAACCTGAAAACACCATTGTAGAGAATGTTTGGAGCTCAATTTGGACTAAACTCCTTCTGAAGAATATATCTTCTAGGGTAAGATAAACAATGATTACATTAGTATGTATATGATATTACAGTGGTACATACGCTTCAGGTTACATACGCTTCAGGTTACAGACTCCGCTAACCCAGAAATAGTACCTCGGGTTAAGAACTTTGCTTCAGGATGAGAACATAAATCGTGCTCCAGCGGCACGGCGACAGCGGGAGGCCCCATTAGCTAAAGTGGTGCTTCAGGTTAAAAACAGTTTCAGGTTAAGAACGGACTTCCGGAACGAATTAAGTACTTAACCCGAGGTACCACTGTGTATGCTAGCCAAGTTAAAACACATTGATGCGTTGCTTTCAACAAAGTGCTGGTGTGGTTGCCACTGATGAGGGAGTTATTTTCATATGTGATGGCTATGCCCAGTTGCACAAGATTTTTGGCTAAAGGTATTTCAATAAATATTAATTATCTTACAACCAATAACCTGGCCAATGACCTGGCTAAGCTAGGACCCTTAAGAAACAATATAGGGCCATTGGCAGTGCATGAGAACTGTCCTCCCCCACTCCTCACCCCTGCCCTAAGATGTGAACAGAGACTGCAGATTTGGAAGGTTGCCAGGGTAACTAGGTGTCTTTAGCAAAGTGTGCTGGGAAGAAGGGGGAGAAAAACAACAGAGATCCATTATAGGCAGGCTGGGAGAGATGCTTTGGGCTCGAGCTTGGTTACTTCTGTGGGGAACTAGCCTCTCTTGAGGTGACCATGCTGTAGGATCTGCACTCCCTCCATGCAGACTGAAGGTGTAAATAAATCAGATTTCTTAAAGCTATGACAGCATCTACCGCATCTTTAATTCTCTCTCTTTTTTTATAATAATTTTTATTAGTTTTCCAGTTTTAAAACAAAACAACCACCACAACATAAAAACATCAACAAATACAAACAAACACACAAATATAAGTTCTTAACCTCATTTTCATAAGCCTCCTTTCTCGGACTTCCCCATACCTCACCCTTTTTACATCCTTATTTTACCATTTTTCAGCAACCATTTTAGCCAATTAAATTTAAATTTGTTATCTTTCTCAATTCCACCTTAAATCATCAAACATTTTCGGTTGTAATTCTGCATCTTCCTTCCCCTTGACATTTTAACACTCATCAATATTGTAACAGTTCTTAAGATAAGCTTTAAATTTCTTCCAATCTTCCTCCACCGTCTCTTTCTCTTGGTCGCGGATTCTGCCAGTCATTTCTGCCAATCCCATAAAGTCAATCACTTTCGTCTGCCATTCTTCCAGTGTAGGGAGTTCTTGTGTCTTCCAATACTTTGCTAGAAGGATCCTTGCTGCTGTAGTGGCGTACATAAAAAAAGTCCTATCCTTCCTTGACACCAATTGGCCGACCATGCCCAAGAGAAATGCCTCTGGTTTCTTATGAAAAGTACATTTAAGTACCTTCTTAATTTCATTATAGATCATTTCCCAAAAGGCTTTAATCTTTGGGCAGGTCCACCAAAGGTGAAAGAAGGTACCTTCAGTCTCATTACATTTCCAACATTTATTATTGGGCAGATGGTAAATCTTCGCAAGTTTGACTGGGGTCATGTACCACCTGTAAATCATTTTCATAATATTTTCTCTTAGGGCATTACATGCCGTAAATTTAATACCGGTGGTCCATAACTGTTCCCAGTCAGCAAACATAATGTCATGACCAATGTCCTGTGCCCATTTAATCATGGCTGATTTAACTGTCTCATCTATTGTATTCCACTTCAGCAACAAATTGTACATTCTTGATACATTCTTAGTATTGGGTTCTAACAGTTCTGTTTCCAATTTCGATTTCTCCACCTGGAAGCCAATTTTCCTGTCTTGTTTAAAGGTTTCCATTATTTGGTAATAATGGAGCCAATCTCGCACCTTGGGCTTTAATTTCTCAAAACTCTGTAGTTTAAATTCACCACTTTCTTGTTCTAAAATTTCAGAATATTTCGGCCATTTGGATTCCATGTTAAGTTTCTTCACCTCCTTAGCCTCCATAGGTGATAACCACCTAGGAGTTTTATTTTCCAACAAATCCTTGTACCGAATCCAAACATTATATAATGCTTTCCTAACAATATGGTTTTTGAAACCCTTGTGAACTTTAACCTTGTCATACCATAAATATGCATGCCAACCAAACCTGTTATCAAATCCTTCCAGATCCAGAATATTTGCATTCTCAAGAAGTAGCCAATCTTTCAACCAGCAGAAAGCTGCCGATTCATAGTACAGTCTCAAATCCGGCAGGGCAAACCCCCCTCTTTCTTTTGCATCAGTAAGTATCTTAAATTTTATTCTGGGCTTTTTGCCCTGCCAGATAAATTTAGATATATCTTTCTGCCACTTCTTGAAACAATCTAGTTTGTCCACAATTTGTAATGTCTGAAACAAAAATAACATTCTAGGCAATACATTCATTTTGATCGCTGCAATTCGGCCTAACAAGGAAAGCTTCAAATTCGACCATATTTCTAGATCTTTCTTTACCTCTGTCCAATATTTATCATAATTGTCTTTAAATAAGTTCACATTTTTAGATGTCATATTAATCCCCAAGTATTTTACTTTCTTTACCACCACTAACCCAGTTTCATTTTGGAATCTCTCTCTTTCAACATTTGTTAAGTTTTTTTCCAGAACTTTAGTTTTTAGTTTATTCAACTTAAATCCTGCCACCTGACCAAAAAATTGAATTAACTCTAAAACTCTTTTTGTACTAGTGTCTGGCTCTTGTCGCATCTTTAATTCTCCAAAAGGGGCACAGATCCTGGTTGAGGGCCAAGAACCCTGGAAGCCAATGCATGGATATACAACCAGAAACAGTATCCATGCCTCTCTTCAAAACTATTGGCTATTCTACAGTTCTCCACAACATAATATTGTGAACAGGAATTTTCAACTCTGACAAATATGAAAGATCAGAAAAAGAGAAGGGCTTCTTTGTGTTGATGAGATGAGAGTTTGTCTCAAATTAGACTAAATATGAATTCGATACTCAGCAAACTCATACCTCTCATTGAGTTTGTAGGCTTGTTTGTAATTATATTTTGGGAATAATTTATGTTCTTATGTATCTTCATTGTTTTATACTTTCTGGATGTCCCATGATCGTATTATAAAGTAGTTGCCTACCTATCGCTTTTCTGCCCACTCTACTTCTGGCTCAAAAGCTATTCTTGCTGAGCTATTCTGTTGCATTATCCCCAGCACCTAGTGCTAACCCAGCATTGGCAAAGCCCCTGTAAGCCTTCTGAAATGTCCCAATGAGTCCTATCATTTGGGAATTATTGCCCTAGAAAATTACATGTCCATGTGACAGGTGCACATATATTCTGCATTTTATATTGCTCAGAACAGCTATTTTATTGGACATCTTTGAATTCTGAATTCTTTCCACATAAGTAAGCAGAATGATGAGCCTGCTATTGTTAATCTGTTTAAAGGCTCAGTTCCTGAAAATAATTATAAATGCTCAAGGGCGAGCAACCTATAGGTTCCATTCATTCAAAAAGCATTCTTCAGATCAATATGGATCACTATCCCATTTTATTACTCTCCCAGCTATGCCTGGGTTCAGTGTTTCATCATTCCATACTCCTGCTATAGCTGTCTGCTTTTTGTAATTATTTTTGCATAAAATTAGTTGCATATTTCATTCTATTCAATAAAAAAGCCCAGAAAAAAGGGTTTTCTGGGGTGATCAATAGTGAGCTGGTGCCTGACGAGCTAGGGGTGGAATGAAGCTGATAAATGAATAATCCTTTTGGTCTAGTGTGTTTAATTAAATTATTGAAATCTTGTTACTGAGGCCTCCGTTCTTGCATTTTAAAATCCCAGAGTTTGAAACGTACTACTGTATCTGTTCTTAGCTTAGGTTTCTTAGTTGCGGAAAAAGTACAATTTATAAGAGATACAGAGCAATCCCATACATGTCTACATAAAGTAAGTCCTGTTGATTTTAATGGGACTTACTTCTAGGTAATTAGTTATAGGACCGCTGCCATAATATAAGTGCATGTCCTTTGTTCCGAGGACCACTTTTCCTGCTATATTTTATTGCATTTGTTTCCAAATGAAGAATCGTGCCTAGAAAACTGGCTACAAGTTGTAATGCGGGAACAGGCATACACAAATCTGTGATAGCAAATAAGGTCCTGTGAACTTTCACACGTTTCTTTGATCCTTCTCATGTTATTCAAATATGTATTTAAAACTTGGTGGCTGCTTCTTGAAATGAAAAAATAGTGTCAAGGGAGGGTGAATCAGTGACAGAGGAAGAGGACTGCAGGGAAAGTGCACCGCCCCTGGCAGCGCGGTCCCGGTGGGGTGCCGTCACAGCTGCTCCCCCTCCCGTGCTGGGTGCCACGCCCCCAGGATGTGTGATACGCCCTGCCACGCCCCCGGGATCCATGCCAGCCCCGCCTCCGCCTGCTCCCCCCCCCCCAGTGCTGGAGCATGAAGTTCTGCCACTGGGGTGAATTTCATTGGAGAACTGAAGGTCTAGATGTATGTTTGCCCTTGAAAACTCAACCATAGAACTGTAGAGTTGGAAGGGACCCCAAAGATCATCTAGTCCAAACCCCTGCAATGCAGAAACATGCCACTGTCCTGGGATCGAACCTGCAATCTTAGCATTATCTGCACCACTGATATTAACTTGTATCTAGAACTCCGTGTGGAGAAAAGTGGCTACTGGGTGGGGTGGGGTGGGGGGGACAAATTTGAAGCCAGAAAAGAAGGCGTCAAGTAAAGCTGTTTTTCACTATGAGAAGCAGATGTGACTGTAGAAATACACACCTTTGTCTGAAACATCTAGTTTATCCCATTGCAGTGAGAAAATGTTTGGAAGGAAATGCAGGAATTCAATTTTAATTCCTCTCATACACTCTGGAGCACACTGGATTTGGAGTAGGCAGTGTAGTACTATGAATTCCCATAGCAAAGGCTATGCAGGTATACAGGATTTGAAGAGTTGAGGTTGAAGGTATTTGATGCCTGGGAGTGTGGAAAAGGAGATGATTGTGGTGATTTGGGGAAGAGCAGGGCTCATGTGGAATCAGGATGCTGAAGGCATGTATCACAACATGGCCTGTTACTTGCTGGGTTTGGCTAGAGAGAAATACGCACCTATCTTTGAGTCTTCCTTTGCCTTTTACTGTATTCTCCACAACATAATATTGTGAACAGGAATTTTCAACTCTGACAAACAGATCCTTTGCCTGTTACTGTATTCCTACATGAAAAGCACTTATGCATGGGAAAATACATGAAAATGCCATACATTCATAGTTCTGTGGTTGAACACAGCTTCCCAATATTCACACACCATGCACACATGACATAAAAACGTGTGTGAGATCATATATTGCAAACTACCTGTGGGTTTTTCACATATTGTTCTACACATGCTTCAATCACTATCAGAAAAACAAATGGGTGGGGGGAATAACCCAGGAAACTTTGGTTATTACTGATTATATTATTATTTCCTAGATATGTAAAAAACAAGGCTTTGTCCAATATAAAACATAGGACCAAAGACAGCAGAGCCTTCCTGTGGGCTGACATTGAAATATACAAAGAGCGAGAAGCAACACTGGCGCAAGAGTTTTGAGAGCTGACATGGTTGCACAAGCTGAAGCCCACAAGCCTGTCACTGAGTCTTTCACTACTTCCTTACTTCTTCCATAATCAATTTGTTAGTCTTCAAAGTGCTACAAAACAATTTTTTGTTTTTGCTGCAAGATACTGGCATGGCGCCTCTTCTGGAAAAACCTCTTTGCTTGTTTCCCTCAAAACATGAGCAGCAGAATGTGTCATGAGAATGGACCCTGAGAGAAATGAATTCATTTTATCCTCACCTCTCTCACTTTCACCTTTCAAATATAAGCAACAACTCCCTGCTTGTCACGTCTCTCACCTACTCCTTTGGTTTATCTGACACCTTTGCAAGATGTTGCGGATCCTGTTACTCAATATGAAGCATTTGTCCCTCTCATGAAGAGAACCTTCTTCCTGTGATGGTTGTGGGTGTGAAAGGAAGAGAGTTGTCAAACACCCTTGACAATCTTCTCCTCTTGTTAGGCCTTGGTTGCATCTTCAGATTTTAACAGGCCACGGAATGGCTGCCAGAAGCGCCAGTGTCAAACTCCTCCCAATGTTTGTCTCACAACGGCAACCAAAAAGGAGTTGACACACTTATGCTATTCTTCTTTAGGTTCTCTTGAATGCAGTTTTCACACAAACCAATTTGTCCACTTTCACAGTTATTGCACACAGAAATTCAAGCGCACATGTGAAGTGTGCTTTGGGCTGTAAATCTGCCAAAGGAGCACAGTCTGCAGCTCGAATTCTGCTACTCAGCTAGATGGACCAATGGCCTGACTTAGTATATGGCAGCCACCTAGGCTCCTAATGTGGGATGTCTCATGGGGAAGCTGTTGAGAGAGGAGAGAATCACCCCAGACTGTAGCCCCTTGCACCTCATCCCACTTTGTTCAGGAGGTCCTCCAGAGAGGCCTCTTGTGGGCACGGGGGGGGGGGCAGGACAATCTCCTTCCATGAACTTTTAACTTAGGATCCAAGCTAATGTATATGACCTGTGACCCTCTAGGCCAGTCTTTCTGAATCTTGGGTCTTTAGATGTTGTTGGACTACAACTCCCATCATTTCTAGCTAGCAGGACCAGTGATCGGGGTGATGGGAGTAATTGTGGTAGAATATTACACATATTTTCTATAGTGCCTTATGATACTGCAATACTGCATTATTAAGAATATCCAATACACCATAGGGGGAAAATATTTTTTGTTGGACCAAACTTTTTCTAACCTGCTTCTTTCAATTGACTTATGGCAGAAAGCTGTGTATGAGTTTTCGCTGATATTATCCGAGACGCTTTGACAAGCATATCTGAAAGATTTCGTAACTGCCTCTTGAGTGCAAGAAAGCGAAAGACTGCAGATGAGGGGAGCAAGGGAAGAAGCAACTAATTAAAACTGTGATGTTGGGAAACGGCAGTTCTGCTTGAATATTGCAAGTGTGGAAGGAAGCTGGCACTGTGTCGCCATTCAGGCTGTGAGATAAATAAAAAGGGGTTGGGAAAGCAAATGAAGGAGCAAAAAAAAAAAAAAAAATGAAGACAAGAGGTAACGTATTGTCTTGCATGAAGCTCATTCACTTTCAGATTTAAGTTTTGGCCTTAGCAAAATGAAATGGAATCCAAGGAATTGTGGAAATCCCTTGGCAAAAAGCACAAAGTGAACGTGTTGTAATTCAACTGGCACAGAGGAGAACTTCCCTTTGGGTTGTTTTTAATAAGATGATTGTTACAGCAGGGTGAGAGGTGGGTGGGTGAAGGAAGCCAGGTCTCAGCGATTGACTAACTTCCCTCAGAGATAAAAGCAAAAGATGCCTTGATACTTAATCTAGGGATGGCTGAGAGGAAAAAAAAAAAGATAACATATTAGATGTGGGAGTTACTATCAATTTAATCTGACAAAGAATTGTTATACATACAGTGGTACCTTGAGTTACAAATTCCTCAGGTTACAAATGCTTCAGTTTACAAATTCTGCTAACCTGGTAGAGTTACCTCGAGTTGAGAACTTTGCCCCAGGATGAGAATGGAAATCGTGTGCCGGTGGCACAGTGGCAGCAAGAGGCCCCATTAGTGAAAGCACGCCTCTAGTTAAGAACAGTTTCAGGTTAAGAATGGACCTGCGGAATGAATGAAGTTCATAACTAGAGGTACCACTGTATTCAGAATTCACAGAAAATGCCACTATCTAGAGTTTTGCAACCTCTAGAGTACTCTCAACTTTGTATGGTTCACCAGAGCTTTTTTGTGATGGTGCTCAACAGCGAGGTGGACTGTCACCTATTTTCTTTTTTCTTTTGCCTATGGCAGCCATTTCATCAGTATAAGTGTACTGACACCTCAGAGTTTTTTTTAAATAAAAAAAGGAGAGGTTTATGCATTCTTTTCAACAAAGGTGGCCATTCTGTGCCTATGTGCCCTCCATTGATCTGAATGAGGTAGACATCTTAGTCCTAACCAGGTGTTTGTCTGAAACTGTGTTTAGGGGGTGGGGAGGAAGCTGAGAATGCTGGGTTTGCTCCCAACATCCCAGTCCCTTCCAACTGCAGGCCCAGATATTTGTACATTGGGTGGAAGATCTGAAAGGGGGCTTAAAGTGGGTTTAGCTGAACATGCTTCTCCCTTCTTCAGAATTTCCTGGTCAATGTGGGAAGTTATGGGATGGAGCCAGAAGGAAAGTTGGGGGCTGGGTTTGGCATGCGTGGCTCCCATGTGTTATCTGAATATCCAGATGGGGCTCTAGTGTGTGAGCATTTTCTGTAGGTAACTGTGAAGTTGTGCAAGGCACACAGCCTGTAAAGTGTCCAGAAAGTTGCTATCACTGATAAATGCAGCAGTAACACTATAGATCTGGGGGAGTAGTGGGGTAGCCTGACACTAAGGACAGAGGTGTTCATGTCATGGTGTCACTTTGATCCTAAAAGTTCCTTTGAAGAAGCTGTGAGCAGCATGGGGATCTGCAGTTTTCTCTGCAGATTTCACACCTGATTTAGTGTGCCTGACCCAAGGCTTCCATCTGGGAACTGACAGAGACCAAAAGCTAATTGGGCTTTTGTAGGGTTGAGATGATATTACTGTGGATTGAGCAATGCTCCCATTGGTCCATCCGTATGATATCTATGCAACCTGTAACTTTGCAAATAAAAATAATCTTTAACAGACATGGAAAAACTTTAGCACTTTCTTTTCCTAAATGGACATTGCAAGGATTGAGGTGAATATTTCATAGCTCAAGAAAGCGGGAAATATAATGCAATATTTATATTGTAATATTACTTGGAGAGCTCAGTTACCTTGATCTGACATCAAGAAGGTTTATTCTGATATTTTAGAGGGTTCTAATGGAGGCATTATTCTGTATTGTGGTTTTGGGTTTCCCCCCCTAATAAATCAACAAGAGCTACCTATATTTGGAGAACACAAAATTGATCAGCCAAGGAATGCAATAATAGAAAATGACTTTTTAGTACCTGAAGATAAGACTTGAGGGTTACATGCTCTCTAGCAACTATGTAATGCTACCCAGCTTGGTTTTTTTTGACTTTTCACCTGATGTGCTACCTAAAATTATTCTCCAGCTTTGCTAATGTGAGTACTACCATTTTTTTTTTTTTTTACTGTACTGTCTCAGAAGGGACCTGTTTGTTCAATTTCTCTTTCATATAATCATAGAATGGTAGAGTTGGAAGGGACAGTGAAGGTCATCTAATCCAACCCCCTGCAATGCAGAAATCTTTTGCCCAATATGAGGCTTGAACCCATGACCTTGAGATTAAGAGTCTTATGCCCTACTGACTAAGCTATCCCAGTTTTGCTTATGAATTATTTTTAAATCTCATATCCTACCTATTTTTTCAGAAGAAATTCAAGGTGGCTAACAATAAAAAACAAAAACATCAACAATGTATAAAATTCAACCTTTTCATAAACCAAAATATTAGCAAAAAACAAAACCCAAGTCCACAATCAAAATTACAAAGCAGTCATCAGAATTAAAACATCAAAATATCAAAAAGAATGAAATCTTATTCTGAGTAACTGCTGGGTTTTGTATTTTCAAAAAAAAAAAAAAAAAAAAAAAGGAAAAGCCATTCCTGTTTATTTGTCCCAGAAGCCTTTGGGGCAACATGAAATCTGTTTTGCATCTAGGAGAACCTAATCCAATTAAGTCTGGATTGCATCTCTTGTACCCCAATTTTGGAGTGTTAAAAACTGCAGAGCCCAGTCCTTCATCAGCATTCCAAGCCTTTTCTCTCTTCCACCTTCGTGGCTTTGCTGTTATTCAAACCAAAGAGGAATTCTGGAGTACTAAAGAGCTAACATTTTACTTGACTAGAAAATGGCATTTACGCTGTTGTGAATGGCTTCCCATATATATATGATGTTTTGTACATCCTGATTAAAAATACGAGGAGCTCTGAAAAGACAAGATGGGTCCAAATGGCGAGCTTAATACATTAGAAACCAGAGGAAATTAATGAGGGTAAAAGAAAGACTTGGGGAGGAAACCCTCTGAGACACATTTTGTGGAAAACAACAGCCTTCTATGCTGTAACGTGAAGCATTAGATCAGCCACTATTCACTGCCAACCGTTGATTGGGAAAGTCTGCCAAATGCCTTCCTGCTTTAGAAGTTTGATGGGCTTTTCTGATAGGCAGTTGGTACTGCTATCCTGTCATCTGACATTTGTGCTACAGGATTGTGTCACAGGGGAGGTGATTTTAAGGAGGAAGTAAGCAAAACAACTGGAAGTGATGGTTAGTGTGATCAGGTATCTTTTCTGTGTGTGAACAACAGGAACCCTCTGGGAATTTGACACTGGCCAGTATCTTCTTCTCACCATTTTAGTTCTAGCCTACGAGGCTGGACCCCTCTTGTTAATATGGAGGCAATTAAAGTGCAGGAAGACCTGTCCTGTACATTTTCTGAGTAGGTTGTTTTGTAATATGACTGGTATGTTGCCAAACATTTGGTAACGCAATTAGGTTCTGTTTGTCTCGAGTGTTTCCTATATTGTATGATTTGCTCCTGTAAATTACTGCATTTTTCTACTTTATCAAGGACATATAGAGATCAAGATGGAGATGGAGAGGGGCACTGGTATCTGATCATTATATTTTCACTTACTGCTCATTTTTTAAATCTGCTCCCCTTAAAGCTTGAAAAATCAGACCCCTCAGCCATTGCCCTGAATAAGACTTATCGGCCTGCAAACTAATGAATGTGGCCTGCTGTTACCTCTTTTTATTCAAAATAACAGTGGATTCTGCCTGAATAGAATCCATCAGCCTGGACATATCTATTTTGATTTTATTTTTACTTGGAAATTAAAAAGTGCGCAGTTTAAAAAATACAGCCCATTTCACCTGCTTTGGCTGTCTTCTCCTGAAAGGAGCATGGATTTCAGACAGCAAAATGCAAAGATAATTTCAACTGATTGCATAAATATAATAATAACAACAATTTTATTATTTGTACCTTACCCATTTGACTGGGTTGTCCCAGCCACTCTAGGCGGCTTCCATCATATACAGGACATAATAAAACATCAAACATAAATATCAAATAAAACAAAAGGAAAATCCAGACCCTGTTCACAGATAACAAATATAACATGATGGGTTGTGTCTAGTGTTGGTTCAACGTTAAAATTAATGTGTATAATTCACTTGGGTCCATTAATTTCAATGGATCTAGTCTTATTGCTTAGTTGGATGCACAACAATGCTACAAAAACAAACGAAAGACTTTTTAGTGGAGCCATTTCTCATCTTGAGTTTCTAGTCAACAAATGTGAAATGATCAAGGCCAGATCTACACATGCATGATGCAGGACAACGATATGTAGCATCTTCAGATGACAAAGCTGACTTTTTCACTCGGGGCTGCAGGTTAGGAACATCCTAATTTATTGTTACCCTACGAGGAAAACCTGCAATTCCACACCTCTGACAAGTGTTTTGCCTGCTGTCTGCTGAGTGCATTTTCTACTTACAGGGATTTCTTCAATGCAGAGAAACATGTTAAAATGTGACACCCCAACATGTTGCCTGAAGTGGTACAGTCTGTTTTATCGCTTCAGGATTCAACCACTTTCACCTGCTGACCCAAGGCTGCACCAGTGATATAGGAAATCTCCTACATTAAACCTGCACTGCAAAAGAAAGCCGTCACCACAGACAAAGGGCCAGGCTAGAACCTCATTATTTTTTGTGTTAAGTTTTCTTTTTACATTTTCTTTGTTTTTAGTGTGAGGAATATATGAAAGTGATATTCCTGCCACCTGTGGTTTGAAATGGCACGCTTCATTCTCTGTTGCCTATGTAGACTAAGCCCAAGGCTGCAAAACACACACAAGTTGTTGTTGTTTTTTTCTGGGGCGGGGGGGGGGGGGTGGAGACTGATGATGTGTGTGCATAAAAGTCATTTGCAAATGCTGTAGGAAAAAAATACATACTAGCTGAAATACTGTACATTTCATTGGAATTTGTTCTCACATGCAGGCAGCAGCACACCACACATTTCAGGATTGGAAATGTGGTTGGTTAAGCTCTTGTTTGTAATACCCTCCAGGGCCACTGCCATATGTCCGACAACATTTTCCTTGATGAAAGTATTGGGGTCATTCATCACACACACAACAGATCCATTCAGACAAATCACCTCCATGTAAGCTCCATCTGCAGAGTGATTGCATAAAACAGTGGGGAAATGGTGGTTGAGTTTATTCCATGTAGTATCACAGAAATCAAGGGGTACATTAAGTGAATCCTGTCCAAAGCAGCTTTTGTAATGTGGTTAATTAGACTAACAATTCATTCCCTTGCCTAGCTTTATCTTGCTTGAATTGTCTTCAAATATTCTTTTTATTTTCTTCCCCTTCCGCTGGATATCAAACTTCCCCTTGTACAATATGCACCTCTGAAATGACACCAATAAATTAAGCTACGTACATGTTTGAACAAGAGGTTTGCAGCTCTGAAATAATCAGGCAGTTGTTTTCTCAAACCAGCTCCGCTGAACTTTACAGAGCAGTTTGTAGTTAATTAAGCCTAATTGTAAGATCATATTGTAATACACATTGTCTAAGTGAAGTGAGGCACTAGATTGGGGTTATTGTCCTTAGACTCAAAAGAAGTGGAAATGATGACTTGGCCCCTTGACGAGACCGCCTACATCTATTTTCAAATGGACACACTGTAGGGAAGTGCAGAATAAATCTGCAATGAGCTTTTCTTTCCAATGAACCCAATTTCTCAAGAAGTGCTTTTCAGTGGCAAAAAAATAAGCAATAGATCTAGATTGTGTGTGGAGAAAACACAAGTTCTCAGATTCCATTGACTCTAGAATATAGTGTCATGTATAAGCAGCCAACTCTGGTTTGTTTAACTGATTGTTAATGGAAACAATCCACCTTCAAAACATGGTGTATGAAGTTGGCTTGTTTCCGTAAACCATAGTTCAGATTAACCACAGTAAACCATGGCACAGTAAACTGGTTAATCTAAAATGGAAGGAGGAATTTATGAACTCTTCATGGGCATGCCAGAAAAGGTGAGGTGGGAACTTGCAAGTGCATAGAGAGGTTAGTCTTTGTATAATGTCAGGATGCAGCCAAAGTATTAATTTGTCTTGTGTTACTTAAAGACAAAGTAGGCAAGAACTGGTTCATCTGATGAAGGAAGGTAGACCAAGAAGGATTGTGGATATTGAACGCTGTAGCTATAAACACATCCTGGTTGAGGAGGAGCAGAGGGAAAACAACACCTTAACAATGTCAGAAGTCCTGAAGATAACAGAAGTGCAAATAGCATGTCATGATAAATGTTGTGAGACAAGGAAGCAGCATATGCTTTGCATTTGTCAGTGTATTAAACACTTAATTATTATCTAATGCCAGATGGAGCACATTTTTTTTGTATTATTAAAAAAAATTTTTTTAAGGCAAAAGATAAAATTTCTAGGGCAGTGGTGGCCAAACTCGACTCTCCAGCTGTTTTGGGACTACATTTCCCATCATCCCTGACTATGGTCCTGTTAGCTAGGGATGATGGGAGTTGTAGTCCCAAAACAGCTAGAGGACCGAGTTTGGCTACCACTGATCTAGGGAGAATGAAATTACTGATTTACACATGTCCAATTCATGCACGACTGCACATGCACACATCACAGCGACCTGGAAGTGACCAGAAAAGGGCAAAATGGGGAGTGGACATTATGAGCCCTCCACCATCGTGTGTGCTGACCTGAAACACAACCTCTGCACAAGTTGGGGGAAGCCTGTGTATATTTCATTATTTTTAAAAATCTGATTTGTGTGCATTCATTCACAACTGGAAAAAAAGGCTGAGAGGAAACTGTCTCTCAAAGCAAAAGGAAACCCCAGTGTGTTGTGTTTGCACACTTGCTGAGTTTTTGCCATTTCCCAGCAATGCTATCAAAGAAGGTAACCAGTCTGTGCCTAAGCATTACCTGCACATTCAGATTCCTTGTGAGGGGTCAAAAGGTAACACTTGTCTGATCATCAGGTCTAGGCTCAATACATTTTGTTGCCTCAGGGAAATGGTGTCCACTGATCTCACCTATAGAAACTGATCAGAGTGGCAGTCGTCCTCCCCCCCGCCCAAGCCTACTGACAGCACAGCATCCTTCTGAGGACAGCAGCCTTGCTTAGGGGGCACAAGGCAGGCCTCCCAGCACTGCACTGCCACTCCCTGCCCTCCATTGTCCGCTGCCCAAGGCAACTGCCTCACACTGCCTATTGGTAGGTCTGGTTCTGATGATAATCTCATCTAGTTTCATTCTTTTTAAACCCTTTAAAAAGTAACAGCTAATTTAAGAACTGTTTTGATTAGTGATGAGCATATCAACAGAATCTGTCCAACCACCTTTGTTTATTCAGAGTTCAGCTCTTCTAGAGTTGATCCCTCAGTGACTTTTGACACTGATACGTGAGTCATGTGGGCAAACATTATGACCATTGTGTTGTTTGTGTCTGAGGCATGAACTTTGGTTTCCTATCTTTCAGCTTAGTTGTCTGTAGCCGCCTGGGTCATTTGGTGTAACAGCTGGAGCTTCCTGTTTTGAAATCTGATACTAATCAAGCATGGAAACTGGTCAACAATGATACATATTTCTGTTGGCCTTGAGAGTCCTGGGGAAGAGTCCTGCCAGACTCTTCTATAAGTGATATAAGAGAGCTGCTTTCTCCAGAGGGTGCCTGAAGAGGAGGCTTCCTTAATGTAGGATGCCAGATGACTTATCAGCTGTATGCACCCAATTTGTCAAGCAAGTCCTTATTTACAAGTTTGCATCTCAGTGGGGAATTTTCTTAGCTGCCTACAGAGCATGGATTCTAAACATTTTGCAATGAGTTGGGTTGCCATATTTCCCAAAGTAAAAATCCGGACACAAAAGTTCTTGAGTTTTTTGGGTTTTTTAAACATATGGCTCTGCATGCCCCTTTCCCTGCATGCCTCCTTTCCCTCCTTCCCTCTTATCCAGCCCTTCACATCCCTCACTGAAGCCTCTCTCCGAAGCTTTCTGCCGGATGGTATCACCACCAAGTGTGTCCGGCAAGACAGAGGAGGTGGTTGTTAGGCTGGAACCTAGAAGTGCCTTTGTGGCCAACCAAACCTCAGCCTCTTTTGGCTTTCAGCCTCTTTTGGCTACACGGCTGCTGAGCATGAAGGGCCGGGTTTTGACAGGGCACCCCACGGGGAATGAGCCACCACTGGCAGCAGCAGCAGCACAGCCACTAGCTGCGTTATGGGCAGGAGAAGCCCCATGAGGAAGCTGAGGCCATGGTAAGGTGAGAGTAGTTGGGCAGGGTGGGGGGTGGGGAGAAGGTTGGTTTGCACGTTAAACTTGACATTTTGAGCTATTTTTATGGGAAATTGGCAAAAACGCCAACGCCAACATGTGTTGTGTAGTAAACGAAAATCTGCCCTTATTCATAAGACCTTATTTTTTTTTATTTCAGTTGCCATACGTTCAAATTTTCCTGGACATTTGTCCAATTTCTGTGTGGACACTGCTTTCGACTACAGTATTCCGGATATGTCCGGGAAATTCGAGATGTATGGCAACCCTAACAATTATCCTCCTCCCAACTGTATGTGTGCCATGGGGAAATAAATTGTTCTGCGACTCCAAGTCCAAAGAGTGACAAAGCAATTGCAATCCTATAAGTGATGGCTGAGAGGCAAGAAAAACTATTGGCACAAAAGTTACCCCTGGAAGCAGGGGTAGAATATCTGCTACGCTGGAGAATATTTATTACACACACACATAGAATCATAGAATCATAGAGTTGGAAGAGACCACAAGGGCCATCGAGTCCAACCCCCTGCCAAGCAGGAAACACCATCAGAGCACTCCTGACATATGGTTGTCAAGCCTCTGCTTAAAGACCTCCAAAGAAGGAGACTCCACCACACTCCTTGGCAGCAAATTCCACTGTCGAACAGCTCTTACTGTCAGGAAGTTCTTCCTAATGTTTAGGTGGAATCTTTTTTCTTGTAGTTTGGAACCATTGCTCCGTGTCCGCTTCTCCCCCAATTTCTTTAAAAATGACTAAAGCAGTTAACAATTATCTCTACACAATAAAAACCATGTGAAAATGTAAACATATGCACCCCCAAACTCATAAAACTATAATATGTGGGACTGCCTTTGAGGGCTGTCTGGAAAATAGAACTGGTGCTGGATGTAGCTGCCAATGTATTAACTGGGGCATGTATCTTGGGGAACATAATGTCAATTCTCCAACAACTGTTTTGACTGTGAGTTGGTTTCTGGTCCCAATTCAAAGTGCCAGCTTTTACCTTAAAGGTCCTAAACAGTCTGGCTCTGGCATATTTTGTAGGAGTTCCTTCTCCCATCTTAATATCCCAGGTAGCACATAAATTTTTCTTTGAGGTCCCTGGTTGTGGGAGGCCCAACCAGACATATGGCTGATGACTCCTGGGAATGGTGCTTTCTCAATGGTGCCAAATCTTTGGATTTTTCTCCATTATGTAATTAACCTTGCTTCTTCCCTTTTGACCTTTCATCATCACTCCAAACCGGTACTGTTCTGGAGTGTTCTTAGGATTTCCTAATGGTATTATGCTGTGACTGCCCTTTGCTCCTGATGGATCATTTTGGTGCTGGTGATCTGTTAGTTTTAGTTGCTATTTGGATTATTGCTTTTAATGTTTTGTGATTTTAATGCTGCAATTTGCCTTATGGATTCTTGATTCAAAGCAATGTGTGTGTGTGTGTGTGTTTATCTACACATACAAATAAATATTCTTCCATATTTATTAAGATCAGGAATGTTGGTACACACTGCAATGTTTGCTAAATTTGTCAGACAGGATTCAAGCTGTCCCAGAGGAGCTGAAAGTGAAATTACTAATCTGTTCTCACAAATGGGAATTTCCCTGGGGGTCCTAAACAAAATTAAAAAAATCCTTCCAGTAGCACCTTAAATACCAACTAAGTTAGTTCTTGGTATGAGCTTTTGTGTGCATGCGCACACGAAAGCTCATACCAAGAACTAACTTAGTTGGTCTTTAAGGTGCTACTGGAAGGAATTTATTTATTTTGTTTTGACTATGGCAGACCAACACGGCTACCTATCTGTAACATGGGGGTCCTGTTTTTGTTTTTTTATATAGATAGCACTGGGTTAATTTTATGGAAATCTTAAGTCTGTAAATGGCTAAGATAAACATGACATTATTATTTCTGTAGTGTATGCATTATCAACTAAATATCTGGCATGTGACTCCTTTAATAGGAGCAGCTATGACACAGGAGGCCAGCTCCTGGAGAGTTGGCTTGGAGGTGTGGCTAGGAAAGTTTTTTACAACCCCAGCAGTTTCCCAGACCTCATCAAGAATGACTGTTAGCTCAGGTTGCAGTGAGTTTCTGTGTAAGCAGCGGAAGACAACAGAGTTTCTTCTTTCTTTTTAGTATTATAATTTAAATGGTTCTTAATTATCTGCACATCCTTTATTTCAAAATAAAATATTTAGTAGTCACTTTTAAATAATGTCATGAACTGTGAGGAGTTGAAAATCCTAAACGGTGTTTACTCTTAATTGCGTGGACAGGCGGAGTCCCCAGATCCCGAGTGGTCCCCCCCGTCATGTGGAATAACGACTCTGACAACATGCTATGGGATTAAATTGGCCACAACTTTATTAAATTTCAAATGTGGGTAGACCTTGGCTCAGGCATTGGGCGTTCTCCCTCCCTAGTCCCCAGCCGGGGACCTAGGGAGCATCAGGGTTATCCAGTGTGTGTGTGGGGGGATGGGCCGGCTCTGGAGAACATATGTTCAAGCAGAGATAGCCGCCCCCGTTACGCCGCCGCTGGGGAGAGCAATGACGACCTTTCGGCGTACGGCCAAAGCCTCCCTTCAAAAACCCCTTTAACGGGGAACCCTGGTATCGCCGCCGCAAAGAGGAAGATGGACTAAAGGATTCCGCCCAAGGCCTGATACCGCCAAAGTTGTGACGTTTTGCTACGGGAAAGGCGAAACCTGCCAATGCAGGGAAATTCCTTTCCGGCCCTTTAACAGCGACCTTATCATAGCAGCGCCCGCATACCTGTGGAGACAGGTTAACCTGCAAAACCTATGAAGAAAAGTTAACCTGCAAAAGAAGACATTAACTGAGGGTGGGTAGGGTGGGAGAAGCTCTGGAGCCAAGTGAGGATTACCAATTAAGATCCACCCTCTATTGTGTGGGCAGGTAATCCCTCCCCCTACCTGGCCTGGTTTCCCTGGCAACGCTTCCCCCAGGTGGGATTGGACAACTCACTGGGGTAGGCAGGGGCCTCCAGGTATCCCACCTGAGGGAAGGCAAAGCCTATGCTGATGGGGCCACTCCAGATCCAGGGCTGCACGCGTCCACGCAAAGGGCGCCCCCCGTTTTAAGTGGGGAGCGGTCATTATGGCTTGTTGATACAAGTCAGACTCATAACTCATAGTTTGAAGCTGGTTTGGTTCAAACAAACCATAGTTAATATTATCCAGTGTTTGTCAGATTAAAGGTGAGATTCTGTTGGTGTTGGTGTGGTGGAAACACGCTGGTGGAACCAATCAGATGCTCCCACCAGCATGTTTGTACTATGCTGACTTCCCCCCACCCCTCAACAAGAGTAGTGTGGCCGAAGAGATCCTGCCTCACTGCACTGTCCACTTCTGCACTGCACTGAAGGAGGAGTGGGAGGCTAGTCTCATTGCTGTCCCAATAAACTATGGTTTATTATGACATCTGAATATATCTGTGGAAGAAGAAGAAGAAGAAGAAGAAGAAGAAGAAGAAGAAGAAGAAGAAGAAAAGGGCATTGTGCTGCAAGTTTGGAGTTTACCTTTGCCAGGTTTCAAAATGCTGAAGATTACTGAACTAATGAAAACACTTTGCAATTAATTGAGACTAGGGGGTAGTAAAGCTCCCGTTTTCAGTGTTCCAGCCCTTTACAATCCAGAACAGTATAAATCAGAATGTGCCATAGCTTGCAACATAGATTTTGATGAATTCAGGCTGTCAAGGAGAATGTTGTCCTCAGAATTTGTGTGACACTAGTGGAAATTACAGGGCTATAGATGACCTTGAGGCAAATCAGTATAAAGTGGACTTATCAAGCTTAAGGAAACAAGCAAAAATAGTGTGCTGACCGCCGTAATGTGCAAGATGAATGTCTTATCTGCCTGCTTTGAAAAACAAAGAAATTCACAGAATGCAGAGGAGTGATTCGTATTAGACTTACAGCCTAGTTTATGTTTCTACTAGACAATGATGTTCAGCTCTGGGTGTTACTGAGGCAGTGCTTGTCCACAATCAGGTGGACGCAGATTAATTTTTTTCTTTTTAAGGTGATTGCATATGGCAATTCCATGGTGGTGGAATTGTGATTCTATACATTCGATTTCCATTTGCTACACACTCGTGTCAGTTGGATTGCTGCTGCTGACCAGGAAGTAGAGGAGGAACAAGGCAGGCATGGTGCATATTCACTGGTGGAAACCAATCTCGTGCTCCTGGTGGTGCGTTTGCACCATAGTGACCTCACCACTGCCTCCCCCTGTACTTCCTAGTAAGCAACAGCAATGTGAGCAGGTGAGTGGTGAGTGGTGGTCTCTTCCTACACCATCCACTACTGCTTTTAGGTACACCCACACAGCATTTTCAGATACATTTTATAAGTTTATATTCAAATTCTGTTCTTAGCATCAGTTGTGATCCTTTTTTTTTAAAAAAAATCATTTTCATCCTATTTTTATTCCATGATAGAACACAGAGTGGCTGGGGCACTGGATAGAATGCAAGGTGGGATACTCAGGGTTCCAAAGTGGATTCCTGTTCAAACATAGAGCCAACCCAACTCTACTTAATTCCAGCAAAGCTGCTTTGTGAAGTACAGCCATACTGTGTTCTGGCACTATAAGCTTGCTTCTGAAGCTAGAAGCTACACTTCTACTGCAGTCTGATCAGAAAGTGAATATTTCCAAAACAAGACAATGGAACCAGGGAATATTAAGGCTTAGTCCTGGGTATGTGAATTAATCCTGAAGAGCGCCTGCCAACACATGCTTAGGTTTAGGAAGTAGGCTTTGCATAGATGAAGACTGCAATCTTAGATCTACTTACCTGTGAATAAACCCCATTTAATTCAAGGAGTCTTACTTCTGAGTAGACATGCGTAGGCGTGTACTATTGGAGCCCTTTTTGTGTTGCAAATTCCAGGGCACTGGGAGCCTGAACCATACTTTCCCTGCATACAAGTTTTCTCAACTGAAAAGTAGTTTGGCCTTTAAGTACCAAGAGGACAAATGGCATTTACACAGAACCAAACGAGGGGAGAATTTCAACGAGAATCCCATAGTGTAAGGAGTACTAACTCATCAGACAGGGTTTTGACTAATTGCTGGCATTCACAAAGATTTTCCCCTTTCTCCCCTTTAGCTGAATCGGGTTTGTGTGCATCCCAACCCTCCAGATATAACACAGCATTCTCACTAGAAAGCGAAGGGCCTAATTGCATAGCACCATATTTCCTCAACATTTAAATAGTTCTCTCGCTCTCATTTTTCATTACCTCCAGGCAACTATAGCAATATCGTAAAGGGTGGCACATTATTTATTGCAGGTTGAAAGACTGGTAGGCTGTTGCCACTTAAAAGTAATAAGGCTAATTAAGGTTTATTCCAAATTAATATGAATTATACATTTCCTGACCTTTGAATCACCATGCAATATTATTCCGTTGTTGTTCTGCATGTTCAAAGGTCAGCTTTGTATTTCTCTAGACACTCTAGTCGGGCTTTAACAAATCACTAGGGAATACCCCTAGACCTCTTGATTAAGAGCCAAATTAGACATGAATGCACCTCCTCTGCCCCATCTAGTATGGCTCTTAGGCTCAGACTACATTTAACAATGGTAGTCCCATATGTTGAAACTCAGATTTGCCCTGGTGATATAGAAAGTGGAGTTGAGGGGTGGATTTAATGACCAAAAGAGGATATGCAGTGGGGGAGTGCTGTTCATCTACCTCCTGGATGACATTTTCCCTTCACCTGGACTCCCATAGTGGAAGTGAACACAGCCAAATTTAAAAGGTCACACAAGCCACACTTGCCAAGGAACACTCAGGAATGCATTTTAAGGCTCCTGATTGTACTTTACAGCTGCGCTTTTACCTGCCCCATACCTGACATGACATCAGGAGAGGGGCATGTAGGCATGGCATGGAGGAAATGGCCTTCTGGGCTAAAATGGGACCTGGGCTGGCTCACACTGGGCCCATGGTCCAGAGATTTCCTGCAACATATAATGTTTGCCCAGTTCTTAACATGTTTCATTGAATGTGTTTGCAGTGGATCTGTTACAGTGCATATGTTAAGGTGTTAAAAGAGTGGATCAGCTGAAAAGGGAGAGAAGGTTTTAAGTGTTATTGTTTTTGACAGTTTGAGTTGGTCTGCCTTGAAAATTTGTGGAGTTCAGCATCTGGTGACAACATGCACACGATTGTTTCACCAGCACTACAACTCATTTCAGGCTTTCTGAAACCCGGGGCTGCAGCCACAGACTGAGGGTGAAAACAAACTCTGCTCCCCCCCCCCAAAAAAATATTCAGATGTCTAAATTATCAGTATAAGGAAACATAGCAAATAGCTAAGCTCACAATGAAACTGTCAAGAGCAAACTGAACTACTTGTTCAAACGATGCAATCTGTATCTTGTATTACATTTAGTCATTTTAAATGTCACACAATTCCTCACTGTAGGATGGCCTCGGCTGAGCCAATCTATGACCAATTTTGCAATTTTTGTGATGTCTATCAAATATGATTAGCTTGTCAGAAAGAGCTATTGCTGTGTTGGTGGCAGACAAAATAAGATAATCTATTTTTATCAAATTTCTGTTGAAAAAAGGGAATGAAAGGGGTTCTTTCCCCCTCCCAAAGAAAGAACCCTGAGGTTTCAAAGTGTTTGATCTAAATGTAGCTCTGCCCCAGTTTAGTGTGCTGGACCCATTTTGTTATCATAACAAATATCATCTCCTGTATCACTCTGGTTGTGGGCATTTAGAGTGAGCAGACACTAGATTAAACTCACTGTAAAAATATATTAAGCAGTCCATTCACATAACAGAGCTTTTCTCATATGTGGCCTAGAATTCAAGTCTTGGTCAGTTTGTGAAAGTGTCACAAAAACGTAGAAGTGTAGAGTTGGAAGGGGCACTGATGGTCATCTAGTCCAACCCCTTTGCAATGCAGGAATCTCAGCTAAAGCATCCATGACAGATGGCCATCCAACCTCTGCTTAAAAACCCCCAAGGAAGGAGAATCCACCACCTCTAATGGGAGTCTGTTCCAGCTCTTAGTGTCAGGAAGTTCTTCCTGCTGTTTGCTGATGAAGTAGATAAAGGTAAAGGGAACCCTAACCGTTTAGGTCCAGTCGTGGCCAACTCTGGGGTTGCGGTGCTCATCTCGCTTTACTGGCTGAGGGAGCCGGCGTACAGCTTCTGGGTCATGTGGCCAGCATGACTAAGCCGCTTCTGGTGAACCAGAGCAGCACATGGAAATGCCATTTACCTTCCCGCCGGAGCGGTACCTATTTATCTACTTGCACTTTGACATGATTTCAAACTGCTAGGTTGGCAGGAGCAGGGACCAAGCAACGGGAGCTCACCCCGTTGTGGGGATTCGAACTGCCGATCTTCTAATCGGCAAGCCCTAGGCTCTGCAGTTTAGATTATACTTTATAGCTATTATTTCATGTCACCCCCAATCCCTACTCAGTGCAAGAATTCGGGGGTTCCAGGTGTGCTTACCCAGTGTTTGTGTTTCCTTTTGTAAATGAGGCACAGTGGAGACTGGTGCTTTTATGATATATGTTTTATTTACACATTTCTACATCCTGATCCTACGATGGAGGGGTTCACAGCATCAGCACCCCAGAATAGTCCTGCTTCTTCCATAGCTGCAGTTCTAGATCCGAACAGTCCTCAGCCATTTATCTTCTTCCTGCTTTCTGCTTGTCACATAACTCCTACTTTCTAAGCTTCTGGTCCACATTGTTTTCCCCTTCCTTCTCTAATCTATTGGTTTTCTCTCTCGAGTGAACAGGGCCCCACTTCTTTGCCACCTCTAACAGAGGTACTTTGTACTCCTATTGGCCCATCCCTCAGGTGACTACCTAAACATAGGAAGCTTAGTCTAGCTTAAGTAGCCCTTAACACATGCTGGATTTAGGAACGTCTAATACACAGATTTAAATACACACTGGTCTAGCACAATTTTATCACACTAAGCCTTGATTAAATTATAACACCTACTGAACCTGGCAATTTAGGGTGTCTAGCACTCACGAACTCATAACACTATATTATGCCTCCCCCACGTCATGGTTTTCAGTTCAGAAATAAAGGAACTAGAGATGATCTCTTGACATTTCATGGGGAACTACAGATGTGAAATGAGACAGATAACTTGTCAAAGTGCACATGCCTCAGACTTGAGATGGTACAGTGTGATTTCTGAAAGTTTTAAATATAATTCCAGAACTGACCACAGGAAACTTGTGGTGAGATGGAAATTGTACTTAGGCCAATTTCTGGACCAAACTTCCTTAAAGTTAAAAACAAATGAAGCAGACAGCCTGTCAGTCAGTCAGTCAGAGAGTTGGAAAAAGCGAATGACCTTGGACCATGAGACACTGATTCGTTCTGGGGCATGACACAAGTCACTTGCACCTCCTTGGCCTGAGTCATCTCGTTGACCAGAACAAGTAAGTAAAAAGGAGAGACTCTTTGTCCCCCCCCCCCCAAACTGGGAAAGTGGTTTGATCTGAGCTGATATCCTTCTAATTACCATTAAACATCAAAGACAGCCTTAACCATCAAGGGATATTGGGAACGTGCACCTACCAAATGGGTCCATGATTAAATGATATGGAGACACTCAGTGCTTTTGCATTTATGAAAGTAGAGGCTATGCCTTTTCACTGAAAAGGTTTGAAGAACTCAAACAACTAGGGGTAAGTTGGCTAGAATACTACCAGCTTAGGGTGACCTTTGAAAAAGATAAGACGTTAAAAGGGTTTGATAATAAAGCATCGACCTTAGAGAAAGAGGTTTTACAGAACAACTGAAAGACTCTCTCCAAAATGTATAAGCTGTTACAGAATGCTCAAATAGAAAAAGAGGAAAAGGGAAAGCCATAATAAGATGGGAGCAGGATTTAGGTTATGTAATTGAATACAAAGAGTGGAAAAACTGTGGTCAAAAATTAAAAATTGTACAGCATGTTATTTAAATAAGATAAAACTATCTGAAAATGCACCATAGGTGTAGTTAACACCGGAGAGATTGGCTAAAATGAACAAGTCGCTTAGTAATAAGTGTTGGAGATGCACAAAGCTGATTGGAACCTTCTGCCATATGTGGTGGACATGTCCAGAGATCAGAAGGTTCTGGGACATGATCCATGATGAAATAAAAAAGTTGCTAAGAACTTCACATAGCAAAAGACCAGAAACATATCTTTTGGGAATATTGAATAGTGATATTCCAAGAGAAAATACGAAATTCTTTCTATATGCGACATCAGCGGCGAGAATCCTGGTGGCTAAATACTGGAAGGGTAACCAGGTACCGACCAAAGAGGAATGGTTATGTAAATTATGTGAATATTTGGAACTGGTCAAATTGACAGATATAATATGACTAAGGCCAATGAATACAGTCAAGAAGGAATGGAAGTGCCTTGAATGATTATTTAGAAAGACAAGGTTCTAATGTAAAAATTTGGCTGTCTAGAATGACCTCGTGAATGGAAAAGGGGAAATATACATACAGTGGAACCTCGGGTTGCGGACGTAATCCTTGATGGAGGCACATCTGCAACCTGCAGTGTTGTGTCTGCGCACGCGCGTGATGCGATTTGGCACTTCTGTGCATGCGCAAAGCGTGATTTAGCACTTCTGTGCATGCACGAGCAGTGAAATCCACTCGTAACCCTTTCTGGTACTTCCAGGTTTCCTGCTGTCCGCAACCTGAAAACACGTAACCCAAAGCGTTTGTAATCCAAGGTACCACTATATATACATATCTATATATTAAGATGAAAATAATACTGAAATACAGATAAAATATGAAAGGTGAATGGAAGTGTGACAGTAATGGGTCTATTATTACTATTATTTTGTAAAATAGTGTTTATTGTATTGAAATATTGTATTGAAATACTTCTCTATTCTTTTACTGACTTCTTTGCATTTTCTTCTCTATTTTTTCTTTCTTTATATTATTCTTTATGTATGGTTTGGTATTGATGTATTTACTTTGCAATGAAAATATAAAGAAAGAAAGAAAGAAAGAAAGAAAGAAAGAGAAAGTAAGTAAGTAAGTAGAGGCTATGGACTGGATTAATACTTGTGAGTGCCTTGCTAATGACAATTGGTTCCTGAAGAGGAGACTATAGGGGAACCCCACATTTGACAGAAGTGCCAAGACCCGGAACCAAAGATAATTGGATGAGGAGGCACAGGGAGAGTAGGATCCTCCTAGTAGACTCCCCACATTGCTGGCTATCCTGAAGAAATCTCTGTTCCTGAAGAGCCTTAGGACCTGAACGTGCCAATGGCAGCATGAGATGACTCCACAAAGGTTGCCTGAACTCTAAGCTGAACCTTGGACCCCACCTTGTCACTGCTGTGTGACCCAAGAGCAGAAGAGGCAGGCAGGAACTCGAGGACTGTAGGCAAAGTCCTCAGCCAGCTGCGTTAAACTACTGTCTTTTGCAACTATTTGGGAGGAGGGGGGGGGAACCCATGTACAGAGCCGGTCCGCCCATGAGGCATACTGAGGCAGCTGCCTCGGGTGGCAGAATCCCATGGGGTGGCATTTCCCACAAGTGCCCCGTTCCTGCTGCCACCACTGGAGAAACAATGAGAACTAGCAGCGGTAGCTTCCAGCAAGCTCAAGAGTTCTGCTAATTGTAACGGTTTCATTGGATTGTTGTCATCCAGCCTGGGACTTTTATGGTGAAGGGCAGGTATGAAATCCTATATTACACGCAGCCTTGTACCTGGAGTTACTTTGGAATTCCAAGTAACCAATAAAAACAGATTTATAAATGGATAATGTAATTTGTTAGTTTCCTTCCAAATTTTGTTAAAATCAGTGCAGTTTTGCATCATCTTCATTCAAAATAGGCATCCAAACAAAGAGAAAAACTGCTTCTAGATCTCAGGAACAATTATGCAAAATTTAATTATTATTCTGTTCCAGATGAAACCAAATTGAGCAGCCTCATGACCACTCACAGGAGAAATACAAAAAGAGAAGTTAGATCAGAGTCAAAACACAGGGAAGTCTCTCCCCCCCTCTCCCTCTCCCTCTCCCTCTCGCTCTCCCTCCCTCCTCTACAGGACACCAAGGTTTACAGTACAGTATTTCAGTTTGTTTTGCATACATGTGTGTGTGTTTATTTTTTTCTAACTGGTTGCCTAGACAAAGTTTGTAACAGAGGTCCCGTTACCCATCATAGAGCTGGATGAACCAAGGGTTTGGGTGTTTTTTGTGTGCTAGTTGCCGCTGCTGCAATACCTTCTGGGCTTATATTATTGGATCACTTTATAATTCTCTGGAAGATTTACAGTGGAATGAACCTGTTACTACCGTAATAAATAAGAGTAGTTTAAAATGGTTGGTTGGGGTCTGTGTGAGAAATGGTACCACCATGGATCTCATCACAGGTGTGATATTACATAAATCAGTTATAGGTTTACCCCTTGCATTCTATAGATCACCCTTGCCAGCCCAGCTGTGAGAAGCAAATGGCTCATCACAGCTCCACTTTTCACTTGGTCTCTTAACAAAAAGTGCAAAGTGGAAGCTGCGAGGGAAGCTTTAAAGCTAGCATCCTTGATAAATGGCACAGAAGAGTATTTGTGGCTTAAGGCCTTGAACATTCATTTCCCCCTAATATTACTCTCAAAGTTGCACTACTGATGGTTAGGCCTGGGGCTATCTGAAAGTGGAGATTTCAAAACACCTCACTGAACTAATTCTCCAGACTGATACATTTTAATTTGGTTTCGATCAAGGTTGTGTACATGTCGCCAGCTTAAAACGCAGCAAGGTCATTCTCCCCCAACCCAATTCATATTGGAGCTGGTTTGTGGGAAAATGCAGCAAAATGCAATGTTTCACAAGAAATGACTAGATAAATATGGATTGTGACTAACATTGTGTCTCTACTGCTCTCCAAATCAACATTGGGGGTGCACCGGGGGTGCAGAAAAGGTGAGAGTGTGTGCATAGTCCAACAAATGCAACTATATACCATGAATGAAACTCAACAGTGAACAGAGGAAAAATTAAAAATTAGCAGTCAGAGTCCAGTCTAGATCTACTTTCCTGAATGCTAATAATTAATATGACTTAATTCATAGACTAGAAGTACTGAAAGATGGGAAGAGGCTCGTTTCTTACAAACCAACGAATATAATAGTACTTGTACATTTTGCCTCCTATATTGGGTTTTACAAGTGCTAGAGGTTTTTTTTTTTATAAATAAAGTTGGGAATCCAGAGAATATAGTTCATTGGGGTGAGGGGAACTGGCTCCTTCTGTCCCCCACCCCCAGTAGATGTCAATGTATTTCTCTCACAGAACAACAGCTTGACTCAGCCATTGTTGAGGCACATCTGCCTTCCCATTCAGCTGCTGGAAGGCCACATGTTGTTTGCCGTCATTTTCCACGAGTCAAATCACCCATGACTACCTTATTAAAAAACTGATTTGTTTTGAAGTCTTTCTTTTTGCAAGGCTTTTCAAGACTCTGGAAGGCTAGCTCAAAGGTGCTCCTTAAATGCAGGAGGGTTACAACAACTGTGACCCAAATAACCTTTTGTTGGTTTGTTTACTGCTGTGTTCCTGGAAGAAAGGGCCAGACAGATAAGCAACATTTAAGTAGGCAGCAGTTCAAGAAACCAGTCAGCAATAAACACAGTTTGAACAGGAATGGTTAAGACACAAGAAGACCAATTCAGCCCTGCAGAAGAAACACAGCATGCTGGGAGCTCTCCATAAATAACTCATTGGCTTTCCTGATAGTTCCTAAAGTGTTTTTTCTTCTTCTGTTGGAGAAATTCACTGTTCACATTGTGGGCTCATATTTAACTCTGTGCATGTTTATTTTGAAAAATATAAAGTGACCTTTGTATTGAAAAAGGGATCTTAGCTACCTTTGGATAAGACACTAAAAAAGGAATCACAAATCTTTTTGGGTGGTGAGCACATTTGGAATTCTGAGGAAGTATCAATGCAGGTCACAAAATGGCAGCTGCAGGGGTGTGGCATAATACAAAATGGCTGCCACATATAACAGAGCAGAAAAAGAGAAAGTAATACAAAATGGTGTAGACATGCTCATCCCTAATTTCGTGCACTGTGGTTTTCTGAGCAGTTATTTGCTAAGTCCTTTCATGGCTGTCATATTATGTACTGGCAGACACCCTGGGACCCATGGGCCTCAGGTTGGTGACCCTTGTACTAAGCCATAGCTTAGCATAGCATAGTGAGAATTAGAACAAGCAACAGTGAGCCTCAGGCATTACCTCTCCTGTTTCCTCTCTTCTCCAGCCAAGCTGAGGCGATCAGAAGCTTTTGCTTCTGATACTGATTAGCTGTAGTTTAGCATTACGTTCAAACCCTAAACTGTGGCTAATCGGAACTACAGTCCGTGAAAATAAGTCAGCTTCTTCAACTATGGTTCAAAGTTGTGATTTCAAGCAAAGCATAGTTAAGTTTAACCACAGTTTGAAGGGTCTGGACAATGTAATGACATGTGGTTCGTCCTCACAACTGTGCCAGAGAAGGTGAGGCTTGTGGTTTAGTGTTTCGTCTGAATGCATTCATTGGGTAAAGGTCCACTCATTCATCCTTCACTCTGACTGCTATCACCATTTACTTGAAATAGTTTGTTTATGATAGTGTTACCACAACCAAATTGTTTCAAACCTCAGAAAACCAGTATATTACAGAATGTCCATTATGTGTTAAGTACCACATTAGTTCTGGTAAACATTGTTTTGTGGAATGCTGTGTGGTGCATTTCAGGGTGAGTGAGTTACTTTCCATTTTTCTTTTATTACACTTTGCTTACATTTTTATTACTTTGCTCTAGATGAGCCAGTTTCTATTACTGAAATCCATCTGAGAGAGATCTTATTACCTGCAAAAATAGCTTTTGATCTTTACACTTCAAAGGTAATCCTTTTCTTCTCTGCAAATGGGATAGCCTGTGATATAAATACCACCCTTTAGACATGTTTTCCAGGGATGCCTCTCAAAGAAAGCCACGGATTAGTTCATCTGTTGGTTAGAATGTGCAACTCTTTTCAGAATGTAAAAATCTGGTATTTAAAACATAAGTTTTGCATTGCAGATCAGTTTCTGATGGTTTCTTTCATCATTGTATTGTGTGTGTGATAAATTGCTAAAAGCTGCACAGGAATAATACTTATCTTTCTGGTTATAATTCCTTCCTCTTAATGGATACAAAGTTGCATGTACCTGAATCAGTTGCAAACTTTGTACTCTTAAGGTATTACCGTAAGATTCATAAGCAACTTTTGCAGAATTGGCAATGGTACTGGTTGTTTGCATTTTTTTTTAACAATGAAAAGATGTATTCTTAATGGGCTTTTTTTTTTGTAATTCTCCCCACCATCCTATTGTATGGAATAATTTTACCATTCATACTGCTTGTAGTCTCAAATCTATGAGTAGTTGCCCTTTAGCTATCTTTATGTAGCCACAATGACACTTTTCACATACAAGAGACAGGTATTATTGATTGGAGGAGGCCCATGCCAGCCCATGGACCACTTCATGCCTGGCCATGCTGACTGCTGATGCATGTTGAGCCTAGTTGCTGTCCCAATCCTTTGCTCCCAATAGATGCAGAAAATAAAGGAAAAAGACATGTTGGTCCCATTCTGTCTTCAAACCCAGTGCAGTGACAAAATCCATTTCCACTGCTGTCCACACTTCAAGAAGGATCAAGATCAGAGAACTAACAAATTAGTTAGACTGTCATTGATGAAATTGCCAATCCTGCCTAAAGCAGTCATGATCAGGAAATAGAAGAAATGACAGCAGCTCTCTTCACCCAGGCAGATCTTAAATCTGTGCTTATGTTTCCTCGTGATTTCTCTTTCTCTTGGTTTATTAACTATGCAAAGCTGCCACTGTAATGCTGGAAAGGATATTTGATGAAGAGAGAGTGCAGCCAAGCCCTATCCCTTCTGGCACATCATATATTATGTGCTGGACAGGATGAAAGGTGTAGAATCAGAGAATTGTAGAGTTGGAAGGGACCACAAGGCTTATCTAGTCCAACCCTCTGCAATGCAGGAAACTTTCACCCAGTATGAGGTTGGAACTCACTATCCTGAGATTAAGAGTCTCATGCGCTACCAACAGAGCTATACATCACATTTGTGAGGAGCTGCTACAGCCCAGAAGATCTCTACATTTTTTATTTGCATGTTTTAATCAAAGATGTTTAGATTTTAATGTTTGTGAAATTAGTTTATATACTTGCATTTGGCTTAGAAGCCTATTTTTGGCACGAAACAGTATATAAATACAAATAATAATAATAATTGAAAGCAAGGTGGGGAATTAGCAATGCAAACTCTAGCCCAGATCAACCTCCTCTCAGGGGAATGGAGCAACTTAGGATCCAGTGGCCAGTTCTGCCCATCCCCTATAACGAACTGTTTTTTTTTTTTTTAATAATATTTATTAAAGATTTTCAAATATAACAAAAAAAAAGAAAAACATCCAAATTTAAGGCCTTATTTTCAATATCATCTTTCCAGGACTTCCCCCTCCCCACCCCCTGTTGTATTCCAATTCTTTCAAATAGATTCAACAAATTCTTACCCCAAATTTTAAAATTATTATCATTAACCCAATTTAAAAAATATTTTCCCATCCCCTAAAATCGACCTGTTCCCTTCCACGAGTTCCCCTCTTTAATATAAGACACAGATTAACATAAAAGAATTAAAGAAAGAATAAAATATAATTTAACACCCTTTGGATTCCAAATTTCCCTCCCCCCTTTCCCGGTTGCGTTCCCAATGTCCATCAAATCCACTGTCTCCTGGAGCTCCCACATCTGAACCATAATCTAAGCCATAATCCTTCACCAGTCCGCTTTGCCGTCTTTTTAGTAATCTTTACCGTCTTTTAATCATCTTTAATTTCAAATGTCCAATCTTAGAAAGGGTCTATCTTCCAACTCTGTCCAGTTCTTGTTTTTCTTGTTGTTCTTGATGTTCTCTCTTCTCCTCTTTTTTCTTTTTTCTTTTTCCCCCCTGCTCTCCTGCACAAATGTTCTAATTCCAAAAAGCTTGTAATTCCTCTACAGAGGCTTTGTAATTCAGGAACAAAACATTACGTCAAGTCCCTTCCATTCTTCAATAGATAAATCTATTGTCTCCTTTAGTGTGTAGACCTCTGTAGACAAAATAGTGTTCCATTTCTGCAGTTTCCCAGGAGATAAAATCTCCGATTCAAATTCCATGCCAGCGATACTTGTAATAACCCACAGCTCCTCTAGAGGGATTATAGTAACTCAGTTTCATTCCCGATCTCACCCACCAGTCAAAGTAACTTATTATTCCTTGTTTTAAACAGTTTATATCCAATTTATAACAAATGTAACCAGCAAAGTCCTCGTAACAAAGTTCTCTTTTTGTTCTTCAGTTTTGGCAGCTCCTTTGACAGCTGTCAAAACTTCTATTTCTCCTCTCCAGGCGCTCTCACGGATCGCTCCCGGGGCTTCCGGGGGGGGGGGGTTGTATTTTAATTCACATTCCACTCTTCTCCTCCAGCCCAGCTTATAATTTCCCATCGCGAAATTAATATCTTTATCAAAAGAAAAGGTTGCGCTCGATCTTAGTTGTCAGGTCCTTTGCTTTAGCTCCTCTACAACAGGGGGGAGGTTGACTTCCTTTTTATACCTCCCCCGCTCGCTCCGAATTTAAGAAAAAATTTATTCCCCTTTTTAATCCAAGTTCCAATTACTCACGGGTTGTTCTTTTAAGTCCAGATTTTCAATGGAAGAAGTCAGCGCTCTCCACCAAATGGCATGCGGCTTCGCTCGGCAGGGGAAGCGGAGGACTCACAGCACCCCCCCGTCACCCGCTCCGCAGCCTTTAAAAAGGCTCCTTCGCGTGGTCGGGGGGGGGGCCCAAACGGTGCCAGCCGAGCAGACTCCCTCCGGAGCTCGGAGGGAGTCCGCCATTCGGCGATGGCGCCAACCCGGAAGTCCTCCCCCTATAACGAACTGTTTAGGGACCCAACACTTGCAACATAACAATTCAATGCATAGCAAAGGCTGATCTAGGGGAGGATGACCAGGCACAAAGCTTCTGGGGTGCTGCCGCAAATATGAAATCCAACAGAAGGCAAGTAGCAGTGTGGTGGATTTTGGTGTTGCGTCCATGTACCCAGCTATGCCCCCCCCCCCCGCAAACCTCAGAATAAATGCTCAGTTTAGCAGTTTCTGTTTGGTTGCTTGCTAAGCAGAGACCCTGCTGGGTTTGAGGAGTTTACTTTTAATTTTAAAAGTATATCACTTTTCTGGTGAGGTTTTTTGAGAAGATGGCCATGGCAGATGGGGGCAGAATCTCTAGACCATTTGGCTCCTTATAATATTTCAGTCTAAAAGCTGATTTAAACTCATCATGTGTGACTTCAGAGAGCAGTGTTAAAAGAGTAATAGGCACACTTTTGCTGTTTTAATTGAAAAGGCTAAGGGATACATTACTAGTTTGTAATATATAGCATGTGAGCTGCTGTCTAGGATGGAGATATGATCGTGAAAAACATTCTCTCTTCTGTCTTTAGCGGTCCAAGCTGTACAACAGAAGTGGGACTCCCCGCCCTATGTACTGAGATGTAGATGGAGTGCATTTCAGAATTCTGTCTCAGTTAAATATTAGACATTTTTAGGGGTTCATTTTCACTTTACTTTCTCCTTTCACAGAATGATTTAAAGAGGGGATGGATTAAGCAGGCCATTTTCAGAATGAAGCATCCCTTATCATTCCTCATCATTCCTCATCTGTACAGCTCCAATGTTCTTTACAAACTCGACACCAATCTCGTTATATCCGTGCACCAGACTAGTGGTTTGAGGCAGACAATGGAGGTACATATGTATTATAAAATGGTGGGGAAAGCTGCACCCGATTCAGGCTCTGCAATGGATTCTTTTCATCCAGAAGTGCATCAAGATATGCCTGCATATCTGCTTCTAATCTGTGCCAGAATAACTAGTGGTAATGTTTATTAGTGGTCCAGTGCGAAAGGCAAAGCATAAATGGACAACATCTTATTTCACATAATAGACTTTCTGCATCTAATATTGAACAGAATGCTACACCCACTGCAAACCCTTCCTCCAGGGGCAAGGGCAACAGCTTGCCCCCGCAACTGAAAATTTTGGGGGAGCCCTCAGTCTCCTGCCCCCCTATGATGCCCCTGTCCATGGATGTTATTAAGGAGCAGCCCAAGGACCTTGATCCCAGATCTCTTTCCCCTTCCTTGCTTTAAAAATACTTTCAAAAGCTTTCTATTACACATATGCTGGGCATGCTGCAAAATGCAGTGTGTCAGTGGGAGCCCACCCACCACCTCAGTTTCCTCACAGACATAAATTGGCACCTGCAAATTTGAGACATAAGCCTATGCATTAAGTGTCTTAAGAACCTAGCAACACCTCTGCTTCTTGGGATGGCCACTGACCCATTCAGCCAGGGATAGACAACACAGTGCTTCCCCTGCCATCCCATCATCCCTGTGTATTGGCCATACTGACTGGGTCTGTTGGGATTTGTGGTCCCACAAGATACGGAGGATGCTGCATTGGCTGGGCATGTGAGAGTCTCTTTAGTGGAAAAGGTTCTTTTAGGAGCAACAAGGGTGCTGTTGAAATGACAAAGTGATTGCCTTGATCTTCTTCCAAGATCTCATCTGGTGGGTGTCTTATCAGAGTGATCTCTGAGAACATAAGGCCGACTAGAAGAACAAAGGGAATTGTCTGTGTTTTACTTGGGAGTTGCATACAGAAGAGATAAATTTATGTGGCGATTTAAAAGGAGGAGGGTTGTGAACCCATCTGGAAGAAAGGAAAGCCAAGAGCCATCTAAAGAGGCTGGCTGACAACCTGCTGTTTTTATTGTTAACATGGCGTGTGGTTCAAAGCTGTCCTTCCCAAACCACACACTTCTGTGTAAAAGCGGATTACAATTATTTATAGATGTCAGCTGGCTGCTCACCTCTCTCCCAATGCAAGCACCACTGCTTCTCAAATTCCTGCACATTGACTTTTTCAAAGCGTAAGAACCTAACACTATTTTTGTTTTGGAGTGCTGTTGCCAGGTTCATTCGAGTGCACAAAGGCTGGGAAATAAGCAAGCTGACACAATATAGAATCGGGAGAGTTCCTAGGTCATAGAGCACATGATTGGTGTGCAGAAATTCCAACCCAGTGCCACCAGGTGAAGCTTCCCTAGCTGAGACCTTTGAGAATTACTGCTCCTCACTGTATGCAGCACAGCACTAAATGGACCAGCAATTTGACTCAGTCTAACTGTATATTCGTGAACCTTCCATAGTTTTATTCTTGTCACAAAATTGAATTCTGCAGCTACAGAATTTGAGATAATTTAGCTTTTTAATGCTCTCCATTCAAATTCTTCTTCCCTGCCCTCCCCTTTATGTTTGTATTCACCTCAGTTTTGCTTCCTCAGCTCTCCTTATCCTTGTCTATAACCCCCCATAGCTATCTCTTCCATTATTGTGGTGAATTATCTGTGAATCAGGACAGGACAGGACAGTTGTCTAGCATGTATTAGGTTCTGCTTACTGCTCTGTTTTTCACAAGTCACCTCACAGGAGTTAGGCGGCCATGGTTTTCAGTCTCAGGACCTGGAGAGACTTCCAGCCTTTGACAATCATTTTCTCTGTGATGAGCTTTGTTTTGCACCTGACATATAGAAAGGCAGAAGAATAGAACTGTAAATCTTTTGGCTGTAAAAACAAAAGGTTCACTCTGTCACCATGAAGCTGGACAAACCCAGGGGAATCCCTATACGGCCGTAATAATGAAAGAAGTTTATCTTCAACTCTAATTTTATGCAAAATGAATGACATCGATTAAAGTCATTTATGAATGCCCAGAATTTGGAATGTTCCTTATTGTTCATGAAATATATTTCATTGGGCTTAATATTCTATTTTTAAAAAGGGAAAACTTTGTACTATACCTCTCTACGATCACCCACAGACTTCATTTTTATAACTGGGTAGCTATGCTGACGTTGAGCTGCTTATGGTGGCCTTGTGGTGTTTAACTAAGGCCATGAAAATGGCTGGATTTGTGCTTTCCCTGTGCTTAGGCAAAATGTGTTTAAGAGGCACAGTCTCAAAGTAAATTGAGGTGAGTTTTTTTTGAAGAGAGAAACAAGCTGTTCCTCAAAAACCATTAAGGGTTCTGTCACCCGGAACATCCCCATCCTGTTGACCTTATTTACAGGTTTATTTATTTATTTCGCTGAAAAACGGAATGCCATAACTTTGATATATAGACCTGGAGAGCATTCGCTTTCTGTAAAAGGAGGTGCTGTGCAAAATGGCCAAGAGAATCTGTGCGTGCCCCAGCAACATAAACAAGTCTAAGCACAGTGAAAGGTATCATACACGATGGGTGCTTTTTCTTTTCTCGTGTAGCCATACACTTTGGAGGCGAAGCAATTTGGCCTCTTGCCATGGTTACCAGTGCAATAATGCATTGAGAGAGGGGTGGGGGAGGGAGACGGGTAATAAAAGTGACAGCTGTGGAGTGTTATTGACAGTCCTTTTAAATGGCAAACTGGGTCTGCATTTGTCCTGATTGTCACAGAGCAGCTTCTTAGTACAAGGGAAGGACCAAGGACTGCAATACAGAAACTCGTTATTTCACCAGATCAAGCCCCACATACAGACTTTTATTTTGAGGAGTAGGTGCTGGGGTTGCACATTGCAGGTACTGAGTGTGTTGTGTGCTTACAAGGCATAAGGTTTTTTGATGGGTTGCAATGTCTGCTCCTTGTTAGCTGTGGTGGGCTCTTTTGCTCCCTATTAAGTGGAACGCCTTTTGTTTTAGGGGAATAGTCATTGTAAGAACATAAGATGGCCCTTGCCGGATCAGACCAAAACCATATCTAGTCCAGCATCCTATTCACACAGCATTTGACCAAAGGACTATGGGAAGCCTGCAAGGAAGGTATGAGCACAGTACCGCTCTCCTGCTTGTGAACCCTAGTGACTGTTATTTGGAATCATACTGCCTCCAGTACACTGGAAGTAGGACACAGCCATTGTGGCTATTAGTTATTGATAGCTCTGTCTTCCATGAATTTGTCTAATACCCTTTTGAAGCTGCCGAATCTGGTGGCCATCACCACATCTACTAGAAGCAGATTCTATAGGTTACCTGTACACTGTATAAATAAGTATTTCCTTTTGTGTTTCCTGAATTTTGCTTCAGTTCAGCTTTATTAGATGGCCCATGGCTGTAGTATAATGAGAGATGGATAAAATGTTTCTGTCTCTCCCCCCACTCATGCATAATTTTAATGCAGCTCTATCATGTCTCCCTCCTTACTTGGCTTTTTTCATTCTCAAGAGACCTTTCGTCAAAAGGGAGTTGCTCCAGTCCCTTGATTATTTTGGTTGGCCTTTAGGGCACCTTTCCTGGCTCTACAATATTCTTTTTGAGATGAAGAAATCAGAACTGTACATGGTATTCCAAAGGTGGTCACACCATAGATTTGTATAATGGCATTATAAAACTGTCAGTTTTATTTTTAACCCTAATTGACATCAAGTTTTCTTTGTGCAGGGAATTTAAAATTGGAAATGAAATACCTCACCTGCAATGACAACCCAGAGACATGTTTGCGAATGAGGTCACTAACATATCCCCTGGCAGGAGACATTCATTCTGGGATATTTCTTGTGTTGCCCATGTGCTTCCTAACCCTGGTTCATATTATCCAAACATCATACTGCAACCCAGGAGACATAACTGAATATTCATTTATTCAATTATATTCCAAGGTGCTTTCCAATAAATCTCAAAATATGGCATACAACAGTGTTCTTTTGACATTGTGTATGTAAATGTGCACTTCAATTGCAATCTTGGCCAGGAAATCAATTGGGAATACGCAGTTGTTGCACATGTGTTTGTGTGTGCATGCTCACAGTTTTAATATCTGGTCAATAAGTTCATTTGGGGCCCCTTCAGGCATTTGCTTTTATTTAAGAGTTCAATTATTCATTAAGTAACAAATAAAACCATGCTTTGCCCTATAAGTATCTCTGGCTATTTGAAAACCACTTGGGCTGTTGTCAATTAGAAGTCACATAGGAGCAAATTCTGATTCATGCATATTCTTGACAACCCAATGTCAGAACACTTATTTCAAATCCCTAGGAATCAGTTTGCAGTGGAGCATCTCTAGGTGAAGAATGTGACTTCTTCCCTAAGTAGCATTCACACACCTCTCTGGATTTCTTTAATATGTAGGAAGCCAAGCGACAGCAGGAGTAACTGTTTGGCTCCAGGATGTCCACTGCTGCTTCTTTGTTAAATGTTATGCCCCAGATTTTTACTACTTGATGTAAAAATGACTCATTTTTGTCCCACCCAAGTGTCATTTTAAGCCTTCTGCGTTCCCTGGGAATGCCTTAACCATATTGGGGTATCCACCTTGAGAGAGAAGGGTAAATATTGCCTGTTTTCAAATATTTTTCTAGTTACTGGACTATGCAGGTGCCAAATTTCAGGGCTCATCAGCAAGCTGTCTCACACATTTGATATCCCTATCAGTAACTGAGTGCGTGGGCTGTGTACAATACAGGAGACAGAACTATCTGTTTACACCATAATTACTTAACCATGTAATTTCCATTCCTTTCTCTGCAAACCACTTGGCACCTCAGTGATCAATAGCTTTCTCATGAACGAATCAAGCACGCCAATGAAATTTGTGGTCTGTGAAATAACCTTTACCAAATGGGATGCGCTAAATTGACTAGAAATTATTAGAGCTATCCAATACATACCAATACGCAAGTAGCACAGCCGCCACTGGACGGCATGAATTGCCATTATTTGTTGTCAGAAATTCCAATGAGATATGTGCTTCTGGTTAAGTGCTAATTCATATTGAGCAGCCCAGTGGCTGAAGCCTGAAGCTGTCAGGCATTTGGCTTGGGTGAGCTGAAATATTGACCTACACCTTGTATATTTATGCATTTATCCATCAGCACAGATCCATGGCTTGTCAGGTTTATATTGCATCTGGTCATACTTGGCTCAACAGAGAAGAAGGAGGATTATTTCTGTGTTAGCCAAACAGAGTTAACAGTATGACTCAGGGCTAAACTACAAATAGTTGTAGAAGGGAATGGATGATGGAAGGGAAGGATAGGGAACATGTGAGTCCACAAGGCTGTCTTGATTGTGTAGGAAGCTGCCATTGGTCCATCTAGCTTACTTTGGGTAGACTTAGTCAAAGCTCTCCCAGACCTACCTGGAGATGCCAGGAACACAGTTAGACAAGGTTGGGAGATAAGCCAGTTGTTAATGTCTGCACCAGACCTTAAACTCTGCTGTTCAAATTTCATTTTTCAAAGCATATATCAGCGGGTGGTCCATTGCAATTAACATAACTGCTTCTTTTTAAATGTTTTTAGATTCATGGGATCAGGGAGGGACACTATATTTTAGTCCTCAGCATTATGAAGTAAATTAGACAGTAATCTATCTAATCCATGGTTAGGGATTGAGCTCTAACATTTCATGCAAGTGGCAGATCACTTTAAAACGACTGCAGTGTTTAAAAGTTGCTAAATTTGTTGATCTCTAGCCCCAGAATATATGTGCAGCATAAGGTAGCGAAAGATTAAAAGGAGCATTCCAGAGATTTTTAAAGGTATGAATTTCCAGGGATTTTCCTATTGTCACTTGGCATGACTGACTGACCTCTGCAAGCACGTCATGTCTTGATGGATGGCCCTTCTCTGAATAACAATAACAGCAATAAGGGACACAACAAAACCCAGCTCCTTTTCTTCATAATCGCCATGGACGGCTGGCTGTCAGGCTCAAGCACGCCATCATTGTTCAATGCATTTACAGACCAGGCAACATTACAATGGCTTCTACTTATTGGCTTGTGAACAAGTTCCTGGGGAGATGGGCGGGGGAGCGAGTACTGCAGCCAGAACTGCTCGGTATTAAGAGAAAGCGATGATGGAGAGCAGATTGGACTCTCAAAGAAAATATGCCGCTTCTCTCATGGATCTGGCTGGACATTTTACAGAGGAAGCCGATGAAGTCTGTTTTAGTAGACTTCACACTTCCACCCACTCTCTCTTTCTGATATAAAGTCACAAAGTGATGCTTCAGATGTGACCATTTTCTAACATGGAAAGCATGAAAAAATGTATGAAAATTGCACATGTGTCTCTTTCACTGGTTGACTACGGCACTCAACACACACACACACACACACATATATGAGAAAATTACACATGTTTACAGTATACATAATACAGGTATGTCCAAAGTCTGTTTTGGGGGCCTAATCTGGCCCCTCGGCCGGTTTTATCTGGCCCCTGTGGCAGTTTATTTATAGGGGTCAAATCCAAAAAAAAAAAAAGCTCAACAAGTTCAATCCTAAAGAAAGCTCAACAACTTTGGTCGGCCCTCATGCATGTTGACTTCATCAAATCTGGCCCTCTTTGAAAAAAGTTGGGGCACCCCTGAAGTAATATGTGTACAGCCTTTCCGTATGATTCTGTTTGGAAGTGAATATACTAAGGCACAGTACAAAGGATAGGGAACCTCTGGCCCTCCAAATGTTGCTGGACTACAAGACCCAGCATCCCTGACCACTGAACATGCTGGTTAGGGCTGATGAGAGTTAGAGTGCAACAATACCTGGAGGGCCACAGGGCCACCCCAGCCCAGCAGTGACACATGCCATATAAATGCCTACTACCATCAGTGAATGAACACTGAAGGACAACTGTTCAGGTTCCTTCTCAAGTTGTGATACAATTATGCTCTGAATAATGTATTACAGTCATACCTTGGGTTACGAACGCTGTGGGTTGTGCGTTTTTGGGTTGCGGACCGCACCAAACCCGGAAGTACCAAACGGGTTACTTCCGGGTTTCGGCGCTCGTGCATGCGCAGAAACACTGAATCGCACCACGTGCATGCACAGACACGGCACTTCAGGCTGCGAACGCTGCGGGTTGTGAACACCTGAGGTATGACTGTATTGGTGTTATTGAGTCAGAAGTGTGGTTCCACTTATGTCCAGTGGGTGTCAGCAGCACATGTGCACAGCCCTCATGCTTAGCACAGTAGTTCATGCAATGGGGAACTGGGGAAATTGGGTTCATTCTCTGGGGAATCCCACCCATTACATCACATGTTTGGTATATATGTGGGGAGGACAGAAAGAAGGAAGTTGTAAGGGGTCGGATCCTTCCCACACTGTCCTTATATTCCTTTACAGATGTGCTGTTGCATGGTGCAATAATTCATAATATTTTACATAGCTCCTTTTGGTATTGTTCCTTTGAAGCAGAATTATTTGTTATCCAATCAGTTAAAATACCCATTAATATGTACCCATAACAAAGCTTAACATAAGCAGCAATCTATTGACACTGGATTGATGTTGTCTCATAGGTGAAGAGAACATGCATTTCCACATAAAAACATCATTTCTTAACCTCACTTAAAAACAAATCAAAACCAGAGAATCTCACCTCTCATGCTTCTTTCTTTCTTTCTTTCTTTCTTTCTTTCTTTCTTTCTTTCTTTCTTTTAAAAAAAATCCCATTGTGAATCTATCTTGACTGGATGCTTTTTCTGATTTCATGCCCCTTAAAGCATCAATTATCTCTGACAATTCTATCAAGCTTCTATTACGTTTCCACCTATTAAGTTTCCAGAAACCACAAGTAAATTAATCTGCTTCAATCCAGTCATTAATCAGATGGCTAAGGGAATAACTTTGAGGAGGAGGGGGAAAGCTGTGTGTAATTTATGGTAATAGGATTCCACAGAATGTGCTCCTTTCAGTTAATGATTTGTTCTCTTCTACATATAAGATTGATATTAGATTTCCAGGACTTGTTTTCCAGGCTAGATCAATTAGGTAATATTTGCACAGTTCTTTGAAGATGCAAAACACTATGTAAATTCAGAGTATTGCTGGTAATATCAGTTTAGTCAGTAATCTGCTGGGTGTGTAGTCCTATTTGTAAAATACTGCTTATCACTTTCCAAATAGAGTTTAAAGGACCCAGACAGATGACTCATTTTCTGAGGCACAGAAATACTTGCAGCACGTGATAATAACACACACTAATGCTTTTTGTTTCATTTCTTTCACATGCATACTGTCCTGTTCCCTTTTGATTTCTGAGCATATGTGGGAGGGAGGAACCTGCTAAAATCTGACACTTCCCTTAGGACCTATAGGAATCCGGTGATGACAAGAGATGGCTCTGCTATTGTGTGAAAATTATGAGTAGCTATTGGACAGTCCCTGTGAACAAAATCAATGAGACATAGGTTCTCTTGCTTCCAAAGGATAAGAAGTGGAAAGAGAATATGCATTTCTATTGTTCTGTGAACTCTTGCTTAAGAACTAGTGGAAGACTTCTGGTAGGGCGGCTTCAATATCAAGGCTTCCTGATACAGGTGCTCCTGTGGAAGCTGATGACAGCGGATGACACACAGCTCTACTTCTCCTCTACATCTGCAGGTGTGCCAATTAGTTCCGGGTCCAATGCAAAGCACTGGGTTTGACCTATAAAGCCTTTAACGGCGTAGGACTGCAATACCTCAGGGACTGCCTCTCTCCATATGGACCTACCTGGACCCTGAGATCATCATCTGAGGCCCTTCTTTGTATGCCTCCTCCATGAGAGGTCCAGAGGGTGGCTACATGAGAACGGGCCTTTTCTCTAGTAGCTCCCTATTTGTGGAATGCTCCCCGCAGGGATGTTTGATTGGTGCTTTCATTATACCCCATTAGGCACCAGGCAAACGCTCCTCTTCAACCAGGCCTTTGGCTGATTAACTTTCGATACCCTTTTAAATGTGTTTGTGGGAGAGGGTGTAGGGAGGGGTCTTATTGTTTTGTTTTGTCCTTGCTTTTATTATGTATTTAATGTTTTTATCTTGTATTTTATGCTGCGAACTTCCCTGAGACCTACGGATAAAGGATGGCATACAAATTTAATAAATAATAATAAAACTTTTGGCCAAATGCCCAATTTCATAAAGTCCTGAGGCATTCCACTTCCTAGATGCCACCACTGCTACCTGGAATCTGGAGTAGGTCCTCTGATGACGAGCAGAGCAAACAAAGGGGAATGTAGGGGAAAAGAAAGTCCTTAAGGAATCCAAACTGTTTAAAGCTTAATAACCACCTTGAATCGAGCCTGGAAATAAACTGGCAACCAATGTAGATCAAACAAAATGAATGTAATGTGTTCTGATAGCCTCATTCCAGTCAATATCCTCATAGCAGTATGTTGTACTAGTTGCATTTTCTGATCACTTTTCAAGAGCAACTCCACTATTCATTACAGTAGTCTAATCTAGAGGTAATGAAGGTATGGATGTCTTTGATGAGGTCATCTTTCATTCAAGTAAGGTCATAGCTGACGTACCAGCTGGAAAAATATGCTTCTCACTAACTATAACACTTGTCCACCCAACAGTAGTGCCAACTGGAACGTCCTCAAACTAAAGACTTGATCTTTTAGGGAAAGGCTGCACCCCCTAATCAAAATCTGATGGTCCACCCAGTACCAGTATTTCACTCGTGTTAACATCACACCTTCAAAAAGCTGCTGACATAGACCCAGTGTCCTCTATCTGAGTCTATCACTGGGTTTGGAAGGCACTTATCCTTTAATGGGCTGCGAGATGCACTTATTATTTAATCAGTAAATGCTTTCACCATATCAGAACAATAGTCTGAAAGGGGACAAATGAATAACTAAGAGAATGAAATGCAACCTCAAAACCATTTGGACAACTGCTTCAGGGGGCCATCTGACATATGTTTTTTCCCTTCAACTTTACTCAGGGCTTGGCAGCGAACACTTCTCTTTTTTTTAAGTTACTAAAACGCAAACAAATTAACTCAGCTTTAAAATTACTGACATTTAAACAAATTAATAAATGCTGATTGACAATGGACTTCTATAACATTTCAAATTAATTAAAAAGTGGGCATCATAAGGTTTCCCTTTGGCATTTCAGGCACCTGAAGTAGCCCGTAAGCTCGATCCCTGTTGTAAAGTTAAATACAAGGCACAGGACACACGTTTTAGTGAGTCCGTTCCAGAAGCCTGACAGGCTGAGAGGCCCATGGGGAGTTTCCATCAAATAAGGAGTCCATCAAGTGCTAAGACAAGTGTTTTGTATCAGCTAACCTGTGACTTCTTTGCTTGATTGGGAAAAGGAAAAAAAAGATTCAAATGCCCTGGCCTTGTCTTACAAACTCCAGTGGGCTAAATTGGTTTTTCCCCTTTCCTCGCAAGAGATTAATGTTCCCTAGTGTGTGGTGGTGCTGGGGATAGAAATGATGAAGTGCTGCTGCTTGAATGAGAATGGGATTCCCAGAGCCAAGAGATATTACCAATAAGAAAATATAGTTAAATATCTCCCTCATATTTTTATTATTGTAAAGAAGCAGTGCGACAGCAAATGAGTCAGACTCAAAAAGACAAGACTTTTCTGTCAGTACGCAGAAGGCTAAGAAGCAGGTAAGGTGGCTGGTGGAAGGTGTTTCTAATAGTGCTTCTAATAGTGAAGAAAAGGCTTGGATGCCTCACAGAAAGGCTCTGAGATGTGGCGCAGCAGTGCCACCACCTGAGAGAAAACAAGAGCGGAAGAGGAAATGGAAATAATTGAAGTGTAAAGAAAGGTGTTAGTGGAGTCCTAATTTCAAAACCATATGACTTCTCACACCCCATTGACAGCAGCTCTCTGGGAGCAAGGCCAGCTTCTGGGCCTCTGCCCAGATAGCAGTTATATTTCTTGTTTTCACAAAGCTTTTTCGAGCCGCAATATAGATCAAGCAGTCCTAGTCCTGTGGAGGCTGTTTTAGTTACTGAGGCAGGAACAGTGGTAGCTGGCAAGAAAGCAAAGTAGCTAAGGGGAATGAGACACCCCAGTTCTTCTCCTACATCTCCTTTAACTGCCTCTGGACGTGCAAGTTCCATTTAACCATGATGGCTAATAGCAACTTATAAACCTGAGCAACACAAATGCATCTCATCCTTTTAAAAAGCCATCTAGCCTACTAGCCATTGCTATATCTTACGGCAGTGAATTCTGTTTTAATTGTAAAGTATACAAAGGATTATGTGTTTTCAGCTGCCAATGTGGCTGATTTTAATTATTATTTTACTGTTTTAAATAACAGCTATTCTCAGAAAGAAGACAATATCAAGGACTGAATGACCATAGGAATTGGATATCTTTCCAGACTGGCTTTTTTAAAATTCTGCAACATGACACTGATGCATAGTGCATTACTGGTGGATTCATTCTGGACCATCCAAACATCATTCTGCCTAATTGAGTGTTTTGCAATGCTTCCCCAGCATTGCTGCTTTATTGCTGTCTGGAGAGACACTCTTACACTATAGCACAACAAAAGCTGGGACAGAACTCTCCCATGGAATATTTGTGTTTTTGCATTCTTACTGTCTAGTTATAAAATTCTCCATTCACCAAATTGTCTCTAGCCTTCAGGCCATGCTATCTTATGCCTGCAGCGGTTCTGATATGCAGACTTTAGATGCTTATTTAAACCAATATCTTTTGCAATGCTTGGCCTCTTGTTGAAACTTTGGGATGACCACTTGGGGTGTGAGTTTGAAAACTCAAATGTGATGCTTGTGGAGGCAGGAAGCAGAAGACTTCCAGGTTCTTGCTCTGAAATTTAACTGCTTTCCCTGGAGATCCAGTCAAGAAGGCTTAGCTACCACAAGCCCCCTGAAACATCTAGTCAGAACCATAAAAATAAGAATAGCCTGCTGGATTGCGGCAGTAGCCTGTTTAGTCCACCAACCTGCTCCCACAGTGGCCAACCACATGCCTCTGGGAAATTCGCAGACAGAATCTGACCACAACACTCTCCCTTTCTGTGGTTTCCAGCAGCTAGTATTCAGAAGTGTATTGCCACCAAAAGTGGTAGTAGAATATAACCACCAAGGTTTATTCTGCCGCTCATTCTCATCTGTAAGTTCATGCTGAAGTATTCTTATAAGAAATCGAATTTACTTTTCGTTACATCTGCTGCACATACTATTGTGTATATTTGAGTGGCTAAGCATAAATGTGGAGTTGTGGAATAAAGCAGAAGTCTTATTTCTAGTTGGACACAATATTTTGTTTAGCAACGACGGTACCTTGGGGCAATCCAGAGAGCTAATAGGATTGACTTGTCGGCCCTGGAAGTCAGGATATGCATGAAGCAGCGTCTCAAAACCACTTATTTATAAGTGGGCCTATTAATTGTATCCAAAGGCATTTATGGACAAGTGAAGGCAGCTTTAGTCGATCTTCCCCCCACCCCAGCACCCTGCCTCTGCCACCTCTGCAGTAATTATTTCTGGTTCCTTCCTGGCAGTTCCTCCAAAATGTTAATAGAGGTATGGTAAAAAGATTGTCCATAGTTTCATTCCTAAAGGGGAAAAAAACCTACTTTCAAGACTTAAGCGGTGGGGTGGTGGTGGTGGTGGAATCCACTTTATTGCATGCAAAATCAGAAAGAGTGACAAAAGATGTGCTTTAGGTAAAAGCACATCTTCAAATGATTCCTTATTGACCAGGCATAGTCCCTATCTTCTGTCATCTGTACTTGCTAAACCATTTTCTTAATTATTTGAAATAGTTCTGACCCACCATTCAGGGCATACTGGCCTCACAAAGTGGTTTACAAAATGTTTTAATTACACACACTAATAAAGTACCTCATCAGCCCCACTAATTTAGAGCATAAGCATATCTTAAGAGCATGAAATAGTAGTCAGTCAGACACTGATTGGAATGGAAAAAAAGCCTTTATGGACTTCTTGATGACCAGTGTTAATGGACCCTTGCATATTTTCCTAGGCAGAGAGTTCTAAAAGTCACCACCAAAAAGTCCCTGCTACACTGGTTATAATCTACCATCAATCAGTGGTGGGCTAGAAAGCAGGATCTCTGATGCAGATCTTAAAGCTTGTACAGATTTAAAAGGTAAAGGGACCCCTGGCCATTAAGTCCAGTCACAGACGACTCTGGGTTGCAGCGCTCATCTCACTTTATTGGCCCAGGAGCTGGTGTTTGTCCGCAGACAGCTTCCGGGGCATGTGGCCAGCATGACTAAGCCGCTTCTGGCAAAACCAGAGCAGCGAACGGAAACACTGTTTACCTTTCCACCAGAGCGGTACCTATTTATCTACTTGCACTTTGACACGCTTTTGTACTGCTAGGTTAGCAGGACCAGGGACCGAACAACATTGGTAACACATTCCCAGGCCAAGTATACAAGTATGGCCCTATTTTCATCTGCGACATGTTTAGGGAGTATAAATATTTCTGAAGGCAGCCCTGTTTAGAGAAGTTTTTAATGTTTAATGCTGTATTGTTTTTAATATTTGATTGGGAGCCACCCTAAGTGGCTAGGGAAACTCAGCCAGATGGGTGGGGTATAAATAATAAATTACTACTACTACTACTACTACTACTATTATGAAATGCTGTGTCTGCATCCTTATTGCTAAATGGCACCATTAGATTATGTTGCAAAATATCCTCCCGGACCACCAAACAGGACAGAGGGGTCCTAAGAACACAGTGGTTTATGATCCTCGTTTTTAGTTAGCTCTGAATTGGGGTTGCTGACTTATGGCCCTCCAGATGTTGTTGGACTACAACTCCCATCATCCAAGATTATTGGCAATGCTGATGGGAGCTGGATTCCAAACTATTTGGAGGGCCACAGATTAGCCACCCCCAGATTAAATCCCGATACAGTTGCAAGACCCTAGTAAGATAATAGTCAATTAGCAATCTATTAGGCTACATACCTACAGTAGTATTCATAACATGCTACATTGGGTAAGAATTTATAAAATTATTTATAAATTTCCATCCTTTTTCTTTTAAAGGCAAGGCTTATATGTGTGTTTAGGATCTACCTGGCTTGCATATATTTGTATGGGGCTGGCATAAATACCTGGCCCTACACTCCATCAGGACCCACCTGCATTACCACCTCCTTTTAAAATCCAGCATAGTATTGTACTCCAAACATCCCCTGAGTGTTGGGTCTAGCTACCAACACTGTTGCTCCAGGGCACTGTGAGATATTAAAATGTGGTTAGACTCCAGTGCCCAACATTGTTTGGGAATATTGCTGCCTGCCGTGAGGGATGCTTGCAAGGGATGGCTATAGGACAGAGAGTCAACTTGGGTGTTCTGTTTTGTTAATTATGCGTTTGGCTTTTAAGAAGTTTGTTCTAAGCAGCACCCAGTATCTGAGGCGAAAGAGTGGACCAGAGCGAAGAAAGTGGTGGTATAAATATGTTGTGAGTGTGACGGGAGGTTATAACTAAAGCCCTCTGAGCATTTCTGGAATCTGTTTCTTATGGGTGCAGAGGTACGGTAAATGCCAAACACTGTATCTGAGTGAAGCCTCCATTGGCAGACAAAATAAACAAATCCTTTGCCTTTGAATTTTTGCAGGTAAGAATACAGGAGCGTTACCATGATCAGATAAAAGTCTGGTTTCCTTCCCCCCACCCCACCTCATATTTCAGTACAGCGACTACTTTAAATTTTGGTTGAGTAAAATATCAAATATTAATGGTAAATGCAATAGGAAGAACATAAGCACAGAACATAAAGTGTTAAAAATCGCATATAGTATTTTTTATATTCACCACCGTAGTCTTAGGTTTCTGGCTTTATCAGCAGAAATCCATAAAAAGGTAAAGGTACCCCTGCCCGTACGGGCCAGTCTTGACAGACTCTGGGGTTGTGCGCCCATCTCACTTAAGAGGCCAGGGGCCAGCGCTGTCCGGAGACACTTCCGGGTCACGTGGCCAGCGTGACATCGCTGCTCTGGCCAGAGCCAGAGCCAGAGCCGCACACGGAAACGCCGTTTACCTTCCCGCTGGTAAGCGGTCCCTATTTATCTACTTGCACCCGGAGGTGCTTTCAAACTGCTAGGTTGGCAGGCGCTGGGACCGAGCAGCGGGAGCGCACCCCGCCGCAGGGATTCGAACCACCGACCTTTCGATCGGCAAGCCCTAGGCGCTGAGGCTTTAACCCACAGCGCCACCTGCGTCCTCATAAATATCTCGAAAGATCTGAAAGGTATGCACAGTGTGTATGGAGACTGATCTGAGACACTAAAATGTCAAGATCTGTGTGGTTCAAGAATAAATTACAAAGAAAAGAAGAAGCAACAGTTTGTGTAAGCTGGGTGCTTGAAAAGCAAGGGTGTCTAAGGTTATCTGTCCTATCTGTACCAAACACTCTCTTCATCACAGGATGGAGAAGTGTCTGCCGAATGTGTCATGTAAGCAAACAGAATTGATTTTCTGCTGATGTGACACTGCTGCATGTAAAGTCTTCTATCTCTGTTTGTTGCAGCACTGCTAGACAAATACAAAGCAGACCTCAGTCACTCCTAGACCTCTTGAAACTGGGTATGAATGTCAGTCTGGGGCTTGTACCTGATATGCAGGAGATTGTCCAACATTTTTTTCCTGATGATTTCCATCTTTGAGGGAGATGTTGGTTCTTTTAATGTCACATTGTACATTTTTCTCCCCCCTTTGACAAATGGAGATAGGAGTTCATCTGGCACTTAATTTGAAACACAGAATTGTGCTCTGAAGCTGGTCTATTTAGAGCAACCAGGGCTCAGAGAGAATTCCACATGGAATTCAGTGGGGGCTTACTTCTCAGTAATGCATTGACCCACACTGGAAATTGTGACAGCAGTTCTTAACCAATATAAGACAGTTAGGCGTTAAGTATTTATACAAGTGCAAAGTGAAAGTGTCCACTGTTTCTTTGAAAAGGATGAAGATATGGAGAGAACCAGAACAGGTGGAGGCTACGTGACTTTTCTCCGAACAGAGAAGCAACTGCGACAGCAGGGACTTCATCTGAACCAAAGTAAGACCCCACCCCCATTTAGTTAGGTGCTAAGTATTTGTCCAACTGCAGTGTTTAAGTGTCCGCATTATCTTTGCAATGGAGGAGGATGGGGAGGAAAACAGAACAACTGGCCACAGTCCATCATCTCAGCTTTGGGGGACACCAGCTGCCACGGTTGCCCATTCACTTGCCTTCCTCCTCTAGGCTGGTTGGCAGAGTTCAAGGCAAAAGGAGGTTGCTGTCCTTTTCTGTGCTCTCATTGCTGCTGCTCACACAGGGTGGTCAACTTGACAGCAGCAGGAAAAAGAATGAATAGGACCAGAGAGATCTGGGAGTTAACCGTGGGTTCCAGGGTGTGTGGGGCCCAGGACATTGCCCAACAATGTCAGTCCTTCCTGAAATGTGTGTTTCTAATTTCATTTGGATATCTTGGCTTCAGATGATGCTATTGCTTATGAAAACAATTGCATAGTTGAGTTAAACTTATGGCCTCACTTTGCTCAGCCAACCACTGCTGATTATTCACAATGAACAATTTTTGTAGGAAGTGAAGAGAAAAGTCGGATGACTCAGTTGAGAGAAGGAAAGTTTCTGGTTGAAGGCTTTGGATGTGGTGAAGTGCTGTTAGCACCAGCGGTTTCAATAGGAAGTTGATTGCATCCTTTGTGTTGGTCATTAGGATCATATCAACTATCAGCACCATCAGAACGAAATGACATTTTCCATCAATGTCAGTCCCTAATGGAAGGGAACATTGTGCTGTATTTCTCTTGGACTCCAATGCCCCAACAACCCAGTTTCAGGTTCCATTGTTAAAACAAACAAAAAAAGCTTCCAGCTTGTTTTTGATGGGACTCTCCAGGCATCTTCATTTCCACCTAGCCATTTGGCAAGGAAATTGCTAAGATCTTTAGATCTGTTCTATTTACTAGTTAGTGTGAATGATGGCAAGAGGAATCAATTACACTGCAATAATGCACCCCCCTTGCAATCCCCAGGCTCTATTCTTCATGTTCTGAACCAGAAAGATTTTAAAACCTGAACTGGGGATAAAACAAATTTGAACTCAGCCTATTTTACTTCTTGAGGATTGTTGTTCCTTGCTGAAAAATTGGCTGAAAGGGGTGTGTGTGTCATTTTGCAATGCAAGAAAAGAACTATTATTTGTTTAGGAAGCTGCTGCTGCTTTTTGAACTGCAGGGGTCTTCAAAGCAACTTAGAATACTCAACAATATTAAAACACCTCAAAGCAGAAAGACAGCTTGGCCAGAACAAGTACCATTTAGACAGCAGTTATAAAACACATACAAAGCATAGCAAAGACTGATGGGCAAGATGAGTGGCATTTCCTCATCCAATTCAGTGTTTGGAAACAAGGGTTTTGTTAACTTCTGAAATACAAGATTCTATCATTGCCCAATTTAAGCTCAGTTTTCCTACACCTTCTTTAGTGAGCTCTGTTGGGCTTTGATTCCAGCACTGTCAAAATAGTTACACTTTGGTATTTAAATGAATAAAGAAAAGCTGCTTGAGATTAAGGACTCAGCTGCACAGCTGCAGATAAAACATTTTAAGTGTGTTGTAAAGTGCAATATACAATGTGACACTAGATGGTGACAGTGAGCTATGGCAAATTCAATATATTTTTCAAAATGTTTTTAAAAAAAGCATTTTCACAGCGTTCTTTATATGTGTGTAGATTCCACTTAAGAAACAGTGAGTACACTGGCAACCGTGTCAGAGTACGTGCATGACCCTATGCCTATCAGGTTCATAGTAGCAGTTTGAAAGTTCTGCACATGTCAGCTACTTAGTTGTAGCCAGATATGTGATATTCTGTGACACAGGAACCTAGGAAGCTGCCTTCTTTCATGTCTGCCCATTGGTTCATCTAACTCAGTATTGTGTATATTAACTGGCAGTGGAAATCTAGGGTTTCAGACAAAGACCACCATGCAGTGGATTAAGAATTTTGCATGTTACACTATAAGCTGACACTTTGGTCATGTGCCAAGTCATGCTGATAGCTTAATAATAGGGACATTGGAGGCTGCCTTTTACCAAGTCAGACCATGCTCCCTTTTAGCTCAGCATTGTGAACACTCACTGGCAGCAGCTCTTCAGGGTTTCAGACAGGAATCTCTCCCATTCCTACCTAGAGACACTGGGATCGAACCTGGAACCCTTTGCCTGCAATGGGATTTGCGTGTGTAGGTCCCCAGACCACCCCTCAAATAATTTCACATATCACGTGTAATTTTAGTTTTGGTTTTTGGGCACTATTTTGGCCACAACTTTATTAAAATACAAAATCAGTGAGTGGTTGTATAGACATTGGTTATGACTATCTGTCCCCCCACCAGGGACAGAACTGACATCCGAGCTCCGATCGGAAGCCAGTAGAAGGGAAAGTCAGTGTTGGGAATCAGTTGAGCTTCAGACCACGCCGCTCACCCAACCAGCTCCCCAAGGCTTGCCGGCCCTGGTCCCATGACAGGGATTGGACAAAATCGTGGCAAGCCCCAGGATTCCTTTAACGGAATTCCCTTCAGCACAATTGGAGGGGCAGGCACAGCCTAACCTGACCCCTCCACCACCAGCAATTTATAACCAATGCCTAACCGCAACCTTACAAGTTGTGACGAATTGCTAAGTAGTAGGCAAAAACCAAATGGCACCAGCCAATCAGCCAAATGGCAAAATTCCTACTAGGCCCCTGCACCAAGGCAGACGACCCCATGACAGGCAAAGCAAGGTCAACCGGGAAACAGGGCGGGCGGGCGGGTGATCCGATGCACTCTGCAAAAGAGTAAGGGAAACCAAAGAGCCCCGTATTTAAAGCCTAATGGTCCCACCCACCAACTTGCAACATGCAATTTGCCCCAGCAACCCGGTCATCCAATCAATGCCCCATGCAGTAGCCATAAACCTGCCCGGCAACACAGGGCTGACCTGGTGGCCCACACCGCAACACGCACTCTCATTTAATTGGAGAATGCGCTTTATATGATTGCACTGTAAGGTTGCAATCCTAAATTTAGGAGTAACCAACATTCAGATACTGTTGGAATGCTGCTCAGTCCCAGCCCGCGTGGCCAATAGCCTGGGGTGATGGGATCTGCACTCAGACAACATTTGGAAGGCATCACATTGGCCAAGCCACCTTGAAGAAAACCTAGCTGTACTTCATGGGACTACTTCTGTGTAGAGATATGCATTATTGCTGTGTCGTTCCGCTGCCTGAGTCATGCAAACATCTATTCCACGGATTACTGTGCTGTGTATATTTATGAGCTTTTTTTGGTAAGATGCTTTGAATTTCTCTTATCAAGAAGAGCTGGGTATACATTTCTAAATAACTTTTCACCTAATAACATAATGTGGTTTCCTGGGAGAAGTATCCATAAGAATTTTGTTCAGAGAAAGGCGCAGGTACATTATGCGTTCCTTCTCTTGCTTGTTGTTGTTTTTCCTAGCCAATATGCAAATGTCCCTATTGCATTTCCATCTGAGCAGACTGCACAACTTATATCATTGTGATTGTAGCAGATGCGAGCAAAGGGTATTTACCAAGAAGGAGCAGAGGCACTGCTGTTGCTTCTGTTGTTATTTCCTGCAGCAGAACCTGTCGGCTGGCAAAGGGAAGCAGAATGGAACAGCCATGAGGCTTTGGCATCATCGTGGCATAAGAACCTTTTGCTCAGCTTCAGGGGTATGAAGGAAAGCACCAGCCAATTCTATTAAAATAGGCTTTCCAGCCAATTCTTGCTTCCCCAGATGCAATCTGTTCGTATTCTAAATAAGAAAAATCTACTTAGTAGAAGTACCACCGCAACTGGATCAGTAAGAACAAAGAAACCTGTAACTGATTGTACAATCCATTAAAATTAAGTAAAATAAATAACGCAGGATGTCATGCCTGCTGGAGGTGTGCTGTATCAAGAGGAAAGGATTTTTTCACATATTCAGTGGTTTTGGAGAGAGACTATTGAAACTGAGGGTGGAATTCAATGTTGCCCTATTACAAATAATCTCTCTGTGTAAGCATGTCAACTTGCCAGATGGAACAATCACCTCTCTTCACTGTATGCTGTTGTGGGGTTCTCTCCAGAGCTATTTTTTTTGGGGGGGGGGTGCACAGGTTGAGGAGAGGAGAGGGAAAGCCCCACTGCGCAAGTGGAAGGCCTTGTGCAGGGCTTCATCTGATGAGGTTAATTAGGTGAATCTTCCCTTGGAGAAGGACTATATGTGAGTTAGCAATAACACCAACATTTGAAGGTTTGATCCCTAAAAGGAGACAAGAAATAGATAGAATAGAAGTGGCTTCTGAATGGAAGAGAACACAATGAAGAATGAAGGATGATGGGTTGAATAAGATGTGTTGTACATTGTGTATGGAAAAATGCACACATCTTAAAAAGCATGTGGAAATAAATGCTTTTGATTTACCAGATTTGTGCAAAGCAACAGTTAAAAATAAATAAATAAATTTTGTGCTGTGCCTGGCCTTGCCAGGTGGAAAGCCAGCAGTCTCCTAAGGAGCACCTCACCGGGGCAAGGCAGGTGGAGGTATGAGCTCCTCGGATCTCCAGACTTAGAGAAAAACATAAGCACACTGGACACTTCCCAACTTTTCTGTTTTTGGTTGGGACTCGGTCACATACTGGCTAATTCAGGAGTGTCCCCAATTATAGTGGATGGGGAGATCTTGAGCAACAAACCTGCTTCCCAAAATTTATTGCAATATTTATTGCAATAAGGAAAGTGGCATGAAAATGCACTGGATAGAATAACAGTTGCTTTGATGCAGTGTCACAACAAACAAATCAGAATGAATGCTCATTAAATAGCCAATGCTGTCTAGCCTCCTCTCAAACAATCAGGACAAATGGTTGTCTAGAAGCACCCAGCATTTCACGTACAAGCACAGACAGCCAAGTTGGGGTGTGGAGAGCAATTTAATGCAGTTGTTTTGCACAAGAGCAGTTCTGCACAAAACAGCTATAAAGTGGTACCTCGGGTTAAGTACTTAATTCGTTCCGGAGGTCCGTTCTTAACCTGAAACTGTTCTTAACCTGAAGCACCACTTTAGCTAATGGGGCCTCCCGCTACTGCCACGCCGCTGGAGCACAATTTCTGTTCTCACCCTGAAGCAAAGTTCTTAACCCAAGGTACTATTTCTGGCTTAGCGGAGTCTGTAACCTGAAGCGTATGTAACCTGAAGCATATGTAACCTAACCAGTGGAAATAGGCACACCACATTCTTTCCTTTGGGCTGATAGAGTAAAATGGCTAGGTTTTGCCAATCCAAATAAATGGGAAGAAAGTACAAGCTGCCCTTTGGATGATTTTGTGTGGATGACTCAAAAAGCATGCACACATCTACTTCAAACTCTTACGTGTAACGTGGCCCTAGCTAGGACCTGTAAATGTTGCCTGTATAGCTCTGAAAAGTGTCATGATGCTGGTGGTGCCAAAATAATCACCAACAATGTATTAATCACCCTCATCACCATCATCCTGCACCCCCCCAACAAAAATTAAAATCCAGGCAAGAAACCACGACATAGACCACTGTAATGGCAGTCCTTAGTGTAAAGTGAGCCTGACCTGATGATAAGAAAACTTGCAGCATAATAGACCTGGCATATGTAAGTGCAAAGCTGAGATGCCTGCCTGTTCCTTCTCTTTGCCTCCTGCAGCTTATAGGGTCTCTCTCATTTTGTTATTTATTTTTGCCTCCTTTTCAAATGTTTATATGGAGGAAACCTTCAGGGCATAACACCTGGAGTTTCTCTATGTGTTCATATAATTATTACACCACGTTTTTATATGCACTGCAGCATAGTACTCCTGCAGTAAGGAGGGGGAGGGAAATCTATATTTTTCAATCATACTTTGGAGCCTGATTCCCTTAAGTAATCTCTGTTCTCGGGTATTTTATTCAAAGTAACATTGATTTTCCTGGGAGATTAAAACTTGCCTTGAAGATTGGCAGTATGTGTGTTGGGCAGCGGGGGAAGCTTTCCTGAAAGTGTGTGTGTGTTAAGCAGGAATTTTATTAATCGACTCCCTGCAGCTTAATTTTGTTTATGTAAGTAAAGAACAATAAAGAAGATTGGTTTAAAGTTTAGTTTGCTTGCTGAAGAAAGGGCGAGGGAGAGAAAGAACAAAATGAGAGCCGTTCTTCTCCTCTCCTGTGAAACACCATGCACTGCAGTAAACAAAATTCAACAAAGAAAATAGTAGGCACTGAGTCACCTCTCAGGGCTCATGACGGATGTCTAGTTTACCTGGGATATCCTAAATCTTGCAGTAAACCAGCATAGCACAGTGTGTGTGTTTTGTTAGCCAGGAGAGATTTTTTCATTATGAGCAACAATAAGCACATTGTTTAGTTGTTCACAAAGCTACAACCTGCTGTGTTTGCTTCTGGGGTGTGTGTAGGTTGCGACTTGAGTGGGGTGTGCATGTCTATTTCATCTTGCAGACAAACTGTGTGAACACACACACACTGTTTTGAAGTCACTTCTTGTGGCTTTACTCTGAAATGTATGCCTTCCCCCCATATGCTATTATTATCATTTCTCTATAGCACTGGGCATTTAGTGCCTCATTTAATTTACCTTCACAGTAGCCCCACGAGCAGTAGCAGACAGTGCAGGGAGGCTGTGCCATGTACATAACCTCCTTCCTGCTGTGTCTCTTCTGTTGCATAGCTGCATATTGTGATGGAGAGTGGCAAGGTCGAGGTCAACACAGTGCAGACACACCCAGTTGGGTCCATACCCTGAAGGGAGGTCAAGTGAGTGGGGCAGCCACACCACATCATCTGACCCTTCCTGTGAAGTAGAGAATGATAGTTTATTCCTGTTGTACAGAATGGCTAAAGCTAAGGCTATAATATTTAGGAACATAAGGACATAGGAAGCTGCCTTATACCAAATTAAACCATTGGTCCATTTAGTTGAGCATTGTCAACACAAGCCTTCCCTAATGTGGTGCCTTCTATAACTCCCATCAGCCCTGGCCAGAATGGCCAGTGGTCAGGGATGATGGAAGTTTGAGTCCAATAGCACCTTGGGATTGCAATGTTCGAGAAGTGCTTGGCAGTAACTTTCCAGAGCTTTGGGGAAAAGAGTGGACTCTCAAATAATGTTGGTATACTAGTGTTGCAGCTTGCAATGCAAATGCTTCTCAGAGCTACTCTGGCTGGGGGCTGAGAATAGTAGAGGAAATGACCAGGCTTTGTGGCAGAATACATGCAAACGGCCCCTAGCAAAAACCCTTGAATCTCCAGTTGTGGTTGTTGTTTAGATTCTAATCTAGCAGTGCAGGGAAAATCCACTGCCTTTGGTTGGTTTAACTTCTGCTCTTTTGAAAGAGAATTCAGTGCATTACATGAGTTCTCTTGTAGTGGGGTTGTGTGGGACAGGGGCAATTTGTAACTTTACTGCTGCTGTATAATTGTTAGAATGCATGCTGCAGTTTAAGCTATAATCTGTCACACACTTTCCTGGGAGTAAGCCCACTGAGCACATAGGCACTTCTGAGTAAACATGCATAGGATTGTGCTGCTAATGTGCTAGTTTATCTTTTACATATCTTATCCCATAGTATGTATATAATTAAAAGCATTTATAGGGTTGGACCCATTACTGACCCTACTCAGAGTAGACCCATTAAAGTTAATGAGCATGACTAACTTACATCTATTAATTTCATTGGGTTTCTTTTGAGTAAAACTTAGCTGGATACAACCTATAAACCATGTAATATTTTAAAAATCTCTTAAGTGGTAATCTTTACATCAATTTTGCAAAGTAGGCTGTTTAGTAGGTTATTAGCTCTGGTTTTTGTCATTATCTCCACAGCTTGCCAATCAGAGCTGTGCAGTGGTGGAGGAAGAGGGTGCAGGGGGTGCACTCCGCCCCGGGTGCCATCACTTGAGGGTGGGTGACAAAATGAGGTTTGTTTTTTTAAAAAATGGGCTCTCGAAATTTTTTAGGAGTGATGTGGTGGCTTAGGTGCCTGCAGGTTCTGCGCGGCCTGAAACGGCAGCGTGGGACTTGCGTCTGCGTACGGCTTTTCCCTCAGTTGCCCTACAGCTGAGGGGGAGGCGGCGGAGAGGCTCCAAGCGTCAGAGGGGCTTGCCTCGCCCCCGGCTGCAGGACACGCCCCTGCACTAGGCACCCGAGCGGCTAGTTACGCCACTAGAGCGGTGCTACTTCTCGTCAGCATTTCCTCTTTTTCCTCTCAAAATCCCACTTGACTGGCATTCCAGTATTTTCCAGTAGATCACTTACCATTGAAAAATGTTGGTATACACAGTAGATTTCCCACAAACCAGTAAAATGGAGACCCTTGCAATACTCTTGAAGTTTTGATGTAATCTTAACCAGCAAAAAGAGAAAAGTAAAGGTGGGTAGAACATGGTTTGTAAATAAAGAAAAATTGCCTTTGGTGCAAAATATTGGAAGTGAACTTGGCAGTTCTTTTTCAGTTATTTCCTGGCAGTTGGCCAGATCATTTCCTTGTCATGCAGACTTGCCTCCTTGGCAAATGTTAAACCGGCAGAACAAATTGTCTTGATTTTATGAATTTTCAGCCACTAGACTGGTACAACACTGAAAAACCCAGTTGCCTTAACTATACAGCTGCTCTTGCAGCAGTATAATGCAACAGGCTCAGAGACCAATGTGTGTCTGCCTACTGTTGTTGCAATGGATGAAAATCATTTTAAAATATACAGTGATTAAAAAAAAAACAAAAACAATCCCCAAATGATGTCTTCTGTGGGAGAAAGGGACAGAGCTGAGAAAGAACCATATGCCATAATTTCCAAGTCTTGTCACCCAGACACTTCTGGGAAGTGCTCAATTTGGTCCTGTAATAAGGTCTATAGAAGATCATAATAGGACAGACTACAACAGGATAAACCTGTGGAAGCGAAGACAAATATTGTGGGATGAGCATAATGCTGCATTCATGTAACAGCCAATTTCCCAAAGCCCAAAGGCAGATTTATATTCCCTCGCCAGCCAAGCAGTAGAGCCGAAAAAGCAGAGATGGCAGTTAAATGTCATTGCCTGGAAATTAATTATGATGCTGGGTATCTTTCAGGGGCTGCAGGCTTTTTCTGCATGTAGCCACAGGAATATTTCTCAATTCTGAAACAACACGGAAAGTAGATATGATACCAGACAAAGTTCAAGGTCTCAAATGTCAAGTGTATTGGCTTACAGTGTATTAGTTTAGGATTAGATCAGTAATAAGTCTTTATTCAGCTTAGTTCATCGTGGGAAACTTTGTTTTTGTTTCATGCTATTTCTGCATTTCATTTTCAGTTTTCTTCCCCCCCCCCCCCCTTCCCATGAGCACAGACAAAATTCAGAGAATATGAGTTTGTTTCCCCACCACTTTCTGCAGCAGAATTTCTGGTTTCAGGTATCAACTAGCTGGAGATAACTTGGCTCCTAGATAAGGCTTACTTGCAAACCATCTCAAGCTTGTGGCTGAAAGTTGTGGTAAACCCAATCACAACTCTGATTCCACAACACAATGATTTCCAGTGACAACTTTCACATGAGAAACATAGTTCAGCTCAGGCTAAAATAAAGTTGGTATTATGCTTTCGACCACTAGGATCCCAAACTCAGTTCTTCTGAGCGTGGTTGTGTAATGCAAAAGTTGTTTCAATCTGTGGTGTCACTCTTGTCAGCCATCTAAGGGAGGTCAGTCTCAATACCTAACTGGAGGTCCTTTTAACTGGAGATGCCAGAGAATGAACCTAGTACCTTCTGCTTACAAACCATGTGCTCTGTCTCTGAGTTATGGTTTCTCCTCAACTTACCCTAACTCTTTATCAACTGGATGGTAAGGTGGACAGATACATCATGATTTCCAGATTCAGTAGCCAAGTAATTCCTGCATTGCAGGAGGTTGAACTCAATAACCCTTGGGATTCCCTTCCAACTCTATGATTCTAAGTCCATTGCAGTAAAGATAAGAAGTTTTGCAAATGTGTTATTTAATAAATGTACTTATTACAAAGCTTTCAGCGCATTGCAGTTCATTTTGCTGGATGAGTGCAGAATTGTAAACACTGAGGACAGAAGGAGACAAAATGCAGAAAACTGCAGATGGCGATAGTTACATTCTTAACAGTGGCCATTCACACATACACAAGGTCTTGATAACACTGGCATCCTGGCATTATAAAACCAAGAACTCATGTTGTTCGATAGAAATCCATTGTCCCGATTTGATCCACAAGCAATAGCACTGAACCATTTGATGAATTGCACTTCAGTGGTTTCCCACGGCAGACTGCCTTTGAAATTCCTTTGTTCTAGTATGCTCGCTTTAAGGTCAGTTAACTGACTCTTGAAGAATGTATAATGGAACGTGTTTGCTTGAACTAAGCTTTAGATAGCCATTTGGGCACAACAGAGTAATAAATTGATACTGTTGCTGTTTTTTAATAAAAATTCTCCTAGTTCCATTCTTTCTTTAGCACTCCCAATGAACTGTTAGCCTTCACCAAACAGGTGTCCTGCATATGCTTTGGACTACAACTCCCATCAGCCCCAGCCAGCATGGCTAATGGGTCAGAACTGATGGACGTTGTAGTCTAATACATCTGGGTGGCATCAGGTTGGAGAGAGCTGCTCTGCATGGTGAGCTAGTGTAGTGATTATTACACTTAAGACTGATGGAGTGCTGCCACCTCTTGGTCATGCAAATTATACATGATGTAGACGAGTTAGTGGGTAATACCAGACCTGAGATGCTCACATTTCCCTTGCTTTCACACAGGGAGAGATGAAATCCTTGTCATACAGTGGTACCTCGGGTTACATACGCTTCAGGTTACATACACTTCAGGTTACAGACTCTGCTAACCCAGAAATAGTACCTCGGGTTAAGAACTTTGCTTCAGGATGAGAACAGAAATCATGCTCCGGCGGCGCGGTGGCAGCAGGAGGCCCCATTAGCTAAAGTGGTGCTTCAGGTTAAGTACAGTTTCAGGTTAAGAACGGACCTCCGGAACGAATTAAGTACTTAACCCGAGGTACCACTGTATTTGCAAAACTATCCATTATATTTGAAAGATGGTGTGGCATTATAGCTGGCTTGGGTGTCAATGTTCATTCTAAGGGGCTAACCAGAAAATGTTTTTGATTGGCAACATAGATAAGCTGTCAGAAACTGTGGCTGGCATGAACAGTGGGCGAGAATTTGATCCTCAGGCTTGCTGAATTCTGCTAAGATATCCTTCAGATAATATCAACAGTCCATGAATTAATCAGTGCTTTCAGGACAGCACAAAAACTGAGCTGTAGGAAAAGGGAATAAACTGTTGCTGTTTTTAACACATAGGGTTTATTTGAGCTTAATGTAGCTAATACTGAGACACTGAGGATGAAGGATGGGCAAATTCACCAATTTTGATTTTTCTCATTTTTCCAAATCTTGAGTTCAGGTCACGACATTTTCATACCATTTTCTCGTTTGTTAAAGTCCTCATCAGCATTATAGCGTGAATTTTTCTCAATATGCGCACTGTTGTATGCAAATTTTCCTAATATGCCCATTTTTTTGCAAAGCGATTTCCCTATGCTAACGTATGCACAAATATGCAGACCTTACCCTAGTACACATATTTCTGTACACGTCCCTTGACTGGAGAACTGCACTGGAAAATTTGGAGAAGTGCAGATTTCAAAAGGTGGCTGTCTTTTGGTTCGCATAATGTTTTGGCAAATGCAAATTAGGTATGTATGCCTTTAAATGCAAACAGGATTGTATTTCTCACCCATCCCTATGGAGGAATCAAGATTTTGTGACCCATGCACCTGACAAGTTGTCTTCCTAGAGAAGCCTGCCCCACATGCTGACAGCAGATGCCTGTGAAGATTCTATTACTGCACTCACAGCAAGTTGCACTTCAGAAAATGCCTTTGATGCAGAATGAGGGTGGGGACCCTAGAATTTACAGGGCTTATTCAGACAGATCTCCTGTTTCCTAAAGAGCTCTTCAACCTAAGAAGCTGTATGCATGAGTGAGGTGATCTGTTGTGGAGCAAGACAGCGGTCTTGTACCTTCGCCAACTGTGCAGAAGAGATGGTTTTGACTGTTGCAGATTTTCATCTCTGCTTGACAAGCTGCACCTGCCAAAATACCTCCTTTTGTGTAATGGTTGAAGGAATAAGAACCTGTCCTTCTTGCATTTGATCACTTTAGGCACTCAGCCTCCATTTATGTCCATATGTTCTTTCTCCCTTCACTCAGAGGAGGAAGGGCTGAAAACTGACCACAGCATCACAGCAGCCACAAGGAAGATCACCCTTTCTGGATGTCTGGTAACCGAAAGGGAGGAAAATGCCACCAGTAGACTTGCAATGTGGCCAGACTTCAACAATACCTTAATCTACTGCACCCCCCACCCACCAGTAATAATCTTAAGAGTAAGTTATTCGCAAAGGTTCATGACAGCGGAAAATCACTCATGATTAATGACTGCAAATGCTGGCATTCCTTTTCAATTGTTATGTTTATGTGAAGCTTGAAATAAACAAGCATTAATATTCTAATCTGTGGTTACCTCACTGAGCTCCATGCATGGTGATTGTAATGACAAATTCAGTTTGATTTGCTGCTGGGTTCATCTGGCTTGATGATTAAAACTGTTTTTAAGGTTGGGGGGGGGGTAGATGCTCTCACCAAACATATTAATGGCAAATAAATCAAGGTTTACGAAGCAGCAAATGTCAAAACAGATGGGTATACCTAACTTTGCTGAAGTCTCTACTACTCACAGGAGGCAAGAGACCTTATTATTGAGGGTGTAATGTGCTTGCTTTTAATTGTGAAGTCCATAGTGGAGTGGGTGACTTTCTGGCCTGACAGCAGCACATGTCAAAAGGACCTAGAGGTTTTAGTAGACCATGAGCTAAACGCAACTCAGCAGTGTGGTGTGGCAGTTTAAAAGCTAATTCAGTTCTAGGCTGCTATAACACCCAGATCGCAAAAAGCAATGGCACCACTCTGTTCTTCTTTGTTCAGACCTCAGCAGGAGTACTCTGTCCACTTCTGGGCAGCACAGTTCAAGAATGATATTAAACAGCTGGACTATGTCTTGAGAAGGTGACAAAAATGATAGGGAGCCTGTAGACCAAGTTCTATATGATATGGTTGAAGGAAGTGGGGTTTTTTGGCCTGGAGCAGAGACAACCAAGGAGGCAGGATGATGGGCATCTTCAAATGTTTGGCTACCACATGGAACAACTTTGTTTTCTGTTGCTCTGAAGCATCCTTTCTCAACTGGGTGCTCTCCAGATATTGTTGCATTATAGCTATCATCATCTGTGACCACTGACCATGCTGTCTGGGGCTGTTGAGAGTTGCAGAGGGCACCAGGTTGGGAGAAGCTTCTCTAAAGGGTAGGATCCAAACCAGCAGAATCAAAGGACAAGAAAGGGTTTCTTTTAAACAAAGCATTAGGAAGAATGACCAAATAGGACGAGGTATTCAGTAGGGAAACATGCTGCTTTGGAAGATGGTGGATTCACCTTCATTATAGGTTTTTAAGCAGAGGCTCAGATGGCCAGGGATGCAGGATTTTCTCCATCAACAGGGTCCCTTTCAACTCTCCATTTCTTCACCTTTCTAACTATAGGAACAGAGTCAGACAAGCTTCTTGCAAGTTTGCATTTATATTTTTCTGCCTAATTTTCTTTCCCAAGCTAAACTTCTCTAGTATTGCCAGTGGGAAAGTGGGAAAGCATATTTAGGCAATGTATTATTTCTCATTCTCCTGCCCTACTGATAAGACCTTAAAAATTGTTAAAATGGTTCCATGTTTTCCCATTTCCCTGAGTGGTAAGAGATTCCATGGGTAACACTAAAGAGCTTAATTTCCTTGGGGTGATGATGATGATGAGAGAGAAAATATTGGAGAGGTACAGTATTTTTTTTTAATATTTCCTTTATTTACAATTATACCAGCAGACCATAACTGGTGGCAAAGAGCAAAGCAGAAAAACTGCCAGGTTCCCAGAGAGGGATCCTGCACCATTAAGGTGTTTTCAGCCAACTCATAGCTCTGTGTATCTCTAGTTCCAAAGGAAACTAGCTGATTGTGAGAAAAACTACGTGGGAGGAGAATTGATGATCTCCTGACCTGGCATTGATATTCACTGGGTGAATGCTTGTGGTGATAGGTTGTACTTTGGCCCATTGCCAAGGCAGACAGAACCTGGGAAGACATCAGGCCTAGAAGCGAGTGAGTCTGTGAGTCTGCTCCTGTCATTTAAGGGTGGAACATTTGCACGTTGACTGCCAAAATAGTAGTCAACGTCAATGAAACATTGTTTGAAAATGTACTGTGTAAATTGCTTTGAGGACAGTAAAAAGGTAAAGGAACCCCTGACCATTAGGTCCAGTCGTGACCGACTCTGGGGTTGCAGCGCTCATCTCGCTTTATACCCCACAAATAAAAAACCAACCAACCAACAAAAGGTTGATCCTTTTACATACCCCTCTTCAAACCTTTAGTTTGGGAAGGGTATCTTCTTTTTGTACCTCTATGTTGCTACTTTTCTGTCCTTTATTGTTGCTCTGATTTATTGATTTATTCTATCGTTGTGCTTTTATTGTCTGTTTTGTCATATTAATATGCTGTTCACTGCTTCCGGAGGCCTTTGGGCCAAAAAGTGGCAGATAAATCACCAACCAGAACAACAACAGCAGCAGCAGCAGCACTAACACATACTTGTTTACATGGATATAACAGTTCCTTAGGACTGCAATCCCCAATAAATAATTGACTTCAGCAGGGCTTTAAAGGTGCTTTAGCTTGTGCTATCAGGCTCGCTGTTTCTTTCTTGCTGGTCACAATCACCACAGAGTTTCCTTATCTGAAACCAGCCTTCCCAAACTGTGCCCTTCCAGATATTGCTAGACCGCAGGTCTTATAGCCTTGACTATTGCCAAGTGGGACTTGGTAGGGCTAGAGAGGCAGAGAGGCCAACGGTGAACGGGGCTAGAGCCAATGACAGTACTGAGGCTAAGGAGGAAGGAGCCGACAGCCAGGACCATCTCCTGGACTGCAGGTAAGTAAGAAGGCAGACAGGTGGAGGCTGGCTAAGGGTAGACTGAGGTTGAGGGAGCAGTTCCCCAGTTGTCCCAATGGATTAGCCTCCTTCACCATTGGATTTGCTGGCTGGGGCTAGTGGCAGTGCCCAACATCTGTTGGGCATCAGGTTGCAGAAGTTTGTTTTAAACTGAGTACACCCCCCCCCCGCCCTCCTCTGCCTAGTCCTCATCCCTGCAGGAGTTGCCTATATGGGAAACATCTGCAGCCATTACAGAGCATTCATGTTTGTTTGTGGCAAATCTCTTATGTCCACTTTGGACAAAACAGAGGGATAAGCCTGCCTGTACTAATCAGACGACAACAACAACAACAACAACAACAACTAATACTACTACTGCTACTGCTACTGCTACTGCTACTACAACTAAATTCATTTATGCCCCTCACATTTCCCTGACAGGACTCAAGGCAGCTTACGTATAAAATAAAAACACTAAAAACATGGAAAAATAATAATTAAAAACAAACATTAATATAATCAAAACTTTATACATATAAAACATATGCATATACCTGTACATACATATAAAAATATATACGTATATTAGAGGAGGGGTAGTACTTCTGGTGGGGATACATCACGCTCCTTGTGGGGTAGTTTCCCCCCACCTTTGGTCTCTACCTGAACTCAGCTCTCACCTGTGGCTTGTAGAAGCTGTCAGCCAAACCCCAGGAAAGGCTTTGATTGGCTGGGTAAATCAGGTGAGGGTAGCTGATAGGTCTCAAAACCTCAGTGAGTTAGAGACTGCATGCAAAGTCAGGCTCTGGAGCAGAAAAGACCAATAGTGGGCTCAAAGGTCAAGAAGGTGGTTTCTGCATGTGCAGCAGAGGGAAGTGAGGGGCAGATGGGGCTCATGAACCTGGGAAGGGAACACATCTAGGAGAAGGAAGACTCTGAACCTAAACCTCTGCTGCCTTGTGAGATATCGCTGGGAAAAGAAAAGGATAAGGAGTAAACCCTACACAAATCAGGAGTGGAATCCCTAAGATGGTTGGATGGTGCCTCGTACACCTCCTTCCAGCAACGCCTGCAGCCAAACATAATGCTCTGCTTTCCTTTGGACCACATCCGCAAGGCTGAGAGCAGGGTCTTGTTGTCTGGGCAGCCCAAGATCTCCCTACACACTGCCCAGGCCTGGGCTCCAGGGAAGTCACTTTGGTGCTGCGAACACAACGGTTTGACTTCACCCCCGGAGGCACACTCCGTTGTCTCTCGAGACAGACGGATGCCAACAATATATTTAAATGTAAACACAACAAATAATCTTCTGGGGAGGTCTCAAAGTTTCCTTGTGCTGAACACTCTGGGGAGTTTCAGGACCGCAGATGCCAGTCTCACAGCTACATCACTGGATACAACAAACAAACATTTGATATACCAGACCGTCTATTTACAGGAAAGGGTATGGAAGAGAGATGCATTTTGGAGGGGAAAATGGATAAAATGAGAGATGAGGCGCCGTCAGCAGTTTGGAAAGCTCTGTATGAGTGCATATGTGTGAGGGCAAGATTTTATCTTTACTTATACCCTTATATATAGTGCATTCAGAAATGAGCTGTAACTGACTTATGGGTCGCTCAAGTGATGGCTTGGTCTTTAGTAGCTAATATAAAGAACAAAGCAGAAGTGCCCTGGAAGAAAGGAGGATCATTTCCCACTAGAGTGGCAGGCAGCATCTGCTTGTGGAGCAGCTCATTGGAGGCCACTCCTGAGCCCTACTGCACAGCAAAGGGGAAGGTCTAGTGCCTTTCCCTCAGGGTGCCACACTGTGGCAGTAGAGTGACAGGAGCCAGCGGCACAACTAGCCAACCAGGGCCCTACAGCCCAGAGACTGGAAGAAGATGGAGGCAGCAGTAAACAGGCACCATGTCAGTATCAGGGCCAGCACAGGCATGCCAGGCTTCACCAGAGCTGCTGCTGGTTTTGCAGCATCCCACATTTTTTCCTATTTGGAAAATATGAAACTAAAAACCACGGCATTTTAGTCAGAGGGCAGCTGGCCAGGCATGCACATGATGAGAGATGCTTATTTCATTATAAAATAGATAATGGACACCAGCAGGAAGCAGAGTTAAAGCAGCACCCAGCAGGACTGGATCCTTCCACTCTGTGCAGTGTGGGTGGGAGAGCAAGAAAGGAGACAACATCTCCTTTAAAAATCCCAGTTTAGCATTAGCCCAGCCCCTGGGGAAGAATCAAGATAAGATGTTTCCTGGGCCGTGGTGCGTGCGTGTGCATGTTCATCCCTAGGAACTAACAAATTGCATTACCTGCTGTATTTATAAACCTCAGTATATTTTGTTTGTTAAGAATTCCTGTGTGGTACCAGGTACTTTCTGTTGGTTTGAAATATTTATATTTGATTTGTCTGTTTTTATTTTATCTTTTACATTTTATATCCTACCCTTGGTCACATGACCTCAGGGCAGGTTTCAATATTAGAATATGAATTAATCATAAAGCAATAAAGCAGCCCGATGGAGCTCTGTGGGGAGCATGTTCCATAACAGTGGCATTATTGCCAAGAAGGCCCTCCGGCAGGTCCTAGACGCCCCCTCCCTTTATTCCATTGAGTGATGGAACTACTTAAAGGGCCTCCCTAGAAGATCTTAGGCCACAGGCAAGAGAATATTGAGAGAGGCTCTCCTTCACGTAGCCAGGTCCAAAAATATTCAGTGTCAGGGACTGGGCAGAGGAGGAATGGTGGAAACGGCCTCCCCAGCCTGACCCTTCCAGAGAAGAAGGAGACAGTTTAGAGTTACAACAGGGGTTTAAGGGAGGTCACATCTCAGAGGCAGATGAGGGGAAAAGTTGGGAAATAATGGGAGAGGAGGCAGCGGCGGAGGAAGCAGCAGCAGCAGCAGCAGCAGGGGGGTGACAGCTAATGGACACAGTGTCTTTAGAAAGCATTTCAAGTCCCCCTCTCCCAGAACCTGGCGAGCCTTGAAAGTAGGAGAGCAAAGGGCTCAAAGACAGAGGGCACTGCTCAGCACCCTTAGCAGAGACGTTGAGATTGACAAATGAGCAAGTGGAAGAGACAGGGGTGTGTGGATATTCACTTGGGACAACGCCATTATCCAAGAGGCTGGGTTCTACAGCCTCTCTCTGTAAATACTGAATAAAAAGTAAATGGTAAGAACATTCCTTGTCTTTGTATATTCCTGGGCAACTGGCCATGGGAGTCGCTGGCAGCATTCAGGGCTTTATAAGGTGAAACCTTGAATAAGGCTGGATGACAAATCAGCCAGTACAGATTTTTGAGGACTGCTGTTGCATGATTGTGAGCCATCAGACCTATTAAAATCCTGATGGTTGAATTTTCACTAGCAGCAATTTCCGAACTGTCTTCAAGCCCAAAACTGAGTGAACTGGATTACATTAAATGGGAGGATTTAGAACATGTAACCACACTTTCTCCATCTAGGAACAACTGTAACTGGCAAACCAGACATAGCTGGAATTACATTGGTACCTCTGGATGCTAACGGGATCCATTCCAGAGCCCCGTTCACATCCTGAAGCGAACGCAATCTGCGTCTGCACGGGTCGTGATTCACCGCTTCCGTGCATGTGCGTGACATCATTTTGAGCGTCTGCGCATGCGCGAGTGGCAAAACCCAGAAGTAACGCATTCCATTACTTCCGGGTCACCGCGGAGCGCAACCTGAAAATGCTCAACCCAAAGCTACTTCAGACCAAGGTATGACTGTATATCCTATCTTTCTCTTTGACGAGAGGTCTTCAAGAAGAGTTATAGTACAATAATACACCAACAGGCAAGCAAAAGAAACATAACAGCCAATCATCACTGAAGTCTTTTCATGCACAAATATTATCTGATGTTCTGTGGGTGTCAGCTGATTCAAGTGGGCCACAAACAGGGCACTTAGGTATATACCCAAAGTAGAATTAAGGGACTCGTTCCATCATCACAAGGATTTCTGCTTGCATAATGGAATGGCATCTCTTGGCCCCCTGTACACTCCCTAAATCTGTTCTAGGAGTTCCCCCAATCCCCTAAAGCTGATTTGTGGAGGTCTCAGGGCAGGGGGTGGGTGGAAGGAAAGGCTGGAACGTTCTCTTCAGTAACCAAGTATAACAGAACAAGTGGATTAGGTACTGCTCAGAGAGATAGCGTTTGGTCCTGCCTCCTGTTGGATCAAATGTGTTGACCTGCTCCAAAACTGCACAGGCTTCCTGCAGTCTTCCATTTTTGTACCATCTTCACTGTGCCATCTTAATATTCTGGAGGCTGCACAACACATTAAATAAATAATGTAGCCGCCTAATTTTAAAATAATTTCATTGTCAGGCCTTTTTCATGACATGTAATCAATATTTATGCCTGCCTTGTTCACAGGAGAAACAACTTTTCTCTTTCCCTTTTATACATTTGACCTCATGTTAAGAGATGGCAGTCCTTCCCCCCATGCTTTAAAACAATTTACCACAGTTTCAGTCACTTTCTTCTTCTACTGATCTAGAGGTTCAGGTGAGGAGTTTGATAAGCTCTTGTTTTATTTCCAGCTTCCAAGGGCTCTTCATGCTGTGGTGTATTTCAAGCAAATGGGCTATGAACTAGCTGTATTCTCCTGCATTCATAAGTCAGAGAAAGTATGTCGACAATATTTACTGCTCTGAAAAGCTTTACCAATATCTGGCAGAGTATCAGCATGCTTGGTTGTAATTTCGAAAGAGAAATAGATTATTTTTTCATCAGTTTTTTTCTTCTTCTTCATAGGGTTGATATTGATTTTAAAAATTCACACACGGCACTGCTTTTTTTTTTACATATTGAATAAAACTAAAATGTGCACACGATGCTTCTTTTAGGAACATTTTGTGAACGCTAAGATTTCAGTATTGGACAAGAATGCTTTCCCTCACAGTGTGCACATTCATAAAGTGTTATTTTCTTCTGCACTACAAAGAGCTAGCCAGACACGCTCTACAGTACAGTCAGCGAGGGAAGATTCCCCCCCTGTGAAATACACAGTGACTGTTATTAGGACTTCACAATAGCTAAGCCAGGTTGTAGGTTTTTCTTCATAGTTAGAGCTCTGGCTCTAAGTGACTCACTCTGTGCAAATGGCTTGTGGTGGCCATTGGCTGTTGGCTCTGAGGCAAGGGTAGCTGGAGATTTCCAAAGGACACAGAAACAGGACTGGAGACAGCTGATGTTCACTCATTCCTTCCATGTCCAGAACAGAAATCAATCTAGGGAATACAATCGGTATTTGCTGTGGTTGTTTTCAGTCTGTAAATGATACATAATGATACATAATTGGGAAAGCAGCACATTGGCTTGGCATCCCTGCTGTGGGAATTCAGTTGCCGGCAGAGGGCAAGTGGCAGCATAAAAACTTGCTGGCTGGCTGGCTGGCTGGCTAAATAAATAAATAAATAAATAAATACTCTTTCCCCATATTTGGCCTCATAGCTAGAGATCTGTTTGTAACTGACCCGTATCAAGCACAATCATCTTGGATGCTAGCTGACTGTGGCTGTGAGGCAGGTAAATGGTCTGGTTTGTGAATGTCTTGATATGAAATGGCTTCACAATGCCACTGGCCCTACCATTAGGCAGAGTAGGGTGGCTGCCTCAGGTAGCAGAATATCACTGGCCTGCAGATGCAGAGCAGCAGGGAACATCAAGGTGTTAGAAGACAGAGCTGTTGGCTATGCACATGGAATGAAAGGGGGAAGCGCCATTTTGGCTTTGTATCATCTTGTCCTTCAGGTAGTAGATTATTTTGGGCCAACATTCTTCTATATCTATTTGTAGAAAATCACGAAGCAAACTATGTAATGCAGTGGAACCTCTGGTTACATACCGTCCTTCTTGTGAACGCTTTGGGTTATGAGCTCCACTAACCTGGAAGCAGGTGTTCCCAGTAGCGAACTTTGCCCCAGGATGCAAGCAGAAATTGTGCACCAGCAGTGCGCTGGCAGCAGGAGGCCCCGTTAGCAAAAGCTTGCCTATGGTTAAGAATGGTTTCAGGTGAAGATTGGACCTCCGGAACGAATTAAGTTCGTAAGCGGAGGTACCACTGTAGAGATGTTTAAGGAGGACAATGTCATCAGCTGGTAGACATCTTGTCATTCAAACAATGGAGAGACAGATTTGTGGAGCATTATCCATGGTCCATCCAAAAGAGGTGTTCATATGCATGAATACGTGTGCGTGTTCTTCTTCTTTTCCTCATTTTATGCCAGCCTTCTTCTTGGGAGACAGCAGGAGACTGAACAAGAGTGTGACAAAGACAGACAGAGAGAAATAAAGAAAATGAGACGGGTCTTTGCTTATTTCAACCTCATTCAGGAGGCAGCAGGTAGAGTGATAGGCTAGTTAACTATCTTGTCACATGATTCTGTAACTTCAGGATGCATGATATATCTATATCTAACTAAAATAAAGATAGCTGTGGGAATAAAGAGCAGCATCTAAATGTAACATGGAAAGTTATCCATAAGAAATATCAGAAGGCATTATGTAATTTAGATAGACTGGTGGCTCAATTCCCCCCACCCTTGCCACTTTTCTTTCTAGTGTTATTTTGTCTGCTGTTTTTAGAATGGGGACTAGTTAGATATGATTTATTTTGTATTCATTACATTTTTTTTATTGCTTCCCACAATAAAATATCTCAAAGTGACGTATAAATTCATAAAATACAAAACAGCTTGAAAAGCCCTGGCTTAGAGAAGGTAGGGGAAATAGGAAACTATATCTGCAGAGAGGAACACAGGGCCTGGAGATGTTCCACTGAGGGGGTTTCGATGATCTGTGAAGGGAGACAAAATCTCATATTGGGAGCAACCCCTATGCTTATCTGATTCATGAACAGATAGCAGGAATTGACCTCCTGTTTTCCATTTTACTCTGCAGCCATGTGGCCAACGTCTGCATCTCTGTCTAAGGACTTCTTCATTTCTTTCCTTCCTTCCCTTTGTGTTTGCCCTGAAAGAGCAATCTCTTTCACACCTCTGGTTCTTGCATTTTGAAGTCTTCCCCTCAGACTCCCTCTGTTCAATCTGTTCTGCTTTACTGTATTCCCCGTAGCAGTTCTGAGCATCTCCTTCAACCTGCCGTTTGTGGCTGCATCTGCCAGCTTCAGTAGGCTGATCTAGGGAGAGATCTGCAGTGCCAGAAGCTAGGTGTTGAGCATCTGCGCCCATTCAGTTTGCTGCAGTTGGCATAGCAGACACTGACACACACAGGCTGAAGGAGGTGCTCAGTACTTTGGTTGCTGAAGCTGTTAAATGGGAATGTAGCAAACAGAAGAGCTCTTGCGCTGAACAAGAAGGTGACAGCAGACAGGAAAAGGATGGATGTCTTTCCCAGATGCTCAGGAGAAGTAGGTTTAGGCTAAGACTCAGGCAAAGGATCCAATGATCCCCCCAGATTCTACACACAGAATTTGACCAGATTTATCAGTTAAATCTTTCTACAGCATTGGCAATGGGGCAACATTGGAGGGTGAGTGGGGAGGTTAACACAGTATCGGTGCAGCAATGTGAGAATCAGATTGGCTCCTCCACTGTACTAGAGGACAGCTTGCTAGGTTAGGAAGTGCAGAACGAGCTAACTTAGGGGACTCATGGGGAATGGCGGTGGTGAGGAAGCCATCCATTTTCTGGTATCTGCCCCCTGAAGCAGCTGTCTCACTTTGTCCAATGGTAGGGCTGGCCCAGCTTCTGGAGCTAGAAAAGAAAAGATATAAAAAGGGAGCCAGCACTGGCCAGATGACCAACATGGGCTGCGAGGTGACCATCCCTGACGGAAGGAATTGTCAGTGATAAAGAGATGTGATAATGAATGTTGAGTTGGGGTGGGTGGGTGCGCTAGCTTTCAGAGATGAATAAATAAAAGGTAGGAATAGAGCTAAAGAGAGCTTCTGTTCTACTTACTACTGAAATATCCAATGCTTGATAGGTAGCAAAGAAATGTCCCGGAAGGACAATATGAAATTAATTACAATTTTACTAGAGGGCAAAGGTGACAGCTTAGCTGAGGCACATTGCTTGGGCACTACTGCGCTAAACAACATAGAATGGGAGAAGAAAATGTTCAAGTCAGCATCTTCAGGCAGAAAAGAATACAAGGCTGAGTGTTATTTTGTTAATTCATCTAGAGAGGCACTTAAATGTTTAGGATGGTGCGGTTGAAATTGCAAACCCAGGGTTTCTAAATGCTTTGATTGTGTAAGTAATACCTTGAGTTTAGGTCATTATAGGATGCCTGCATTGTCACCCAAGGTGTCTGTGATGAGGGCTGTGGCCTCTTCAAAAGCTTTCAGTGCCTCATTAAGACATTGCCCACAAGAATTACGTAAACCATGCTGACAACTGCAAAACCACTTCAAAACTAAAATCACTGCCTGTAGTTTTCCAGAAGGGAACAGAAGCGAGGCCTCACATTTCACATTGTGTGAAGGGCACGCAGATAATAAAAACTAAAAATACTTGATTTATATCCTGAAGCAGTATGTTCCATTATAAACAACAATTTGTTTTACTCTTAGACGTCGGTCAGCCCTCGCAGGGCATAAACCAACAGCCCTGTTAGAACCGGGAATCCTGGTTTCCTATTCCAGATACCAATGGGACAGCTGCCCATAGGAGAGAGTGGCAGGCATATGTAGCGGAGACACTCTTGCAACAGCCTAGGACAGCCTTCCACAACCTGGCTCTCTTTGAACTGCTCCAGCCTGCATAACCAATAGGCAGGAATGATGGGAGTTGTAATTCAAAATATCTGGAGGGCATCAGGTTGTGGAAAGATGGCCTATAACCATCCTAGACTTGGAAATTAGGGTAGGTTTTGTCCTTCACTACTCCCTAATATAAAGATTGTGGGTCCCCCACATTCTCTCTAGCCCTCTTCAGCCATGAATGAGAGGACAGAATGGTGTGTGTGTGTTTCCCGCACCCCACTCCCTTCCTCATTTGTCATTGCTGCTCTCCCTCTATGTGTTGGGGGTTCTGAACTCGCTCAGTGGAGCTTTCTCTACATGTTTTCCTGCACAATTTTAGAACACTCTGATCTTGCAGGGTTCTAAACAATGCAGGATAGGGCAGCTGCTCCCTTGAAGAAGTTCAGCCACTGTGGAGGACTTTAAGAGGAGGCACCAGGTGGTTCTCCCTAGAGAAAGCATTCTAAAGACGGGGCACAATGTCCAAAACAAACGGCCTCTCTCCAGTTGCTGCTTGACTCACCTCAGGCAGTGGGACATCTGGAGAAGGGTCTCTGAAGATTACCTTCATGTACGGCAAGTTGTGTGGGTGTTCATACCACTTTGAGGGAGAAAAGAAACTGGTCCTCTCTCCAGACTTAGTGATCCCTTACCATCATTATCCCTACTATTCTTTTATTAAAAAATGGCCTACAGGTTGCTTGCTTGTTTGCTGAGGCTCATGGCAGTGGATGGGACTTTACATGACAGGGGAGTTAGCAGCTTTGTTGCTGAGTCATAGGTTTACCTGGCCATGGTCTCGAAAGCTTTGAAGAGGGTGACACTACCTTGGAGTCCCTGATGAGACAGTAGCCATCTTGGTGCCTGCAAGCTCCAAACCAGCCTTAGGCACCACTTCAAAGCCTAAGGGATGCTCTTAAGTTATCAAAGCACCAGCACCCCATATAATGTGGGGCAGAGGCACACCACTGCTTTTTGGCTTGGAGTATGTAAGGATTGGATTTACCCATATTTTTTGAACATGGCATTATTGGAAAACAGTTATTCCTTTCCTTCTGAAAGCTGACCAAGCAGCCTAGGATGATCCCTTTAACAAATCAGACAGATGGAACTAAAGACAATGGCAGCAACTTGCACAAAAATTTGGATTTTTGTACAGTTTTCCTAGGTATAAACCATGTTGAGCTAAAATGATAGATTCATGTACACCTGCAAGCTGTCTTTCTACAATGCAGTCTTTGATTTCAGGTGCATTTGAAATGGATGGCAATTGAATATGAGACATGACAAAGAATATATTATCCTTACTCTGATATTTCTGATGCCTATTTTTTCTTAGGGAAGATGAGCACTTAAAATACAAAATTGTTGAGTACAATAGAATATTGCAGGATTCTATTTCTATACTGTTTACTGGCAGTTTTCCTGATTTCTTTCCACATTCTTCTAGCTGTTTATTCCCAGTACTTCCTCTCTCCTGCTTTGAAAAATGGCAGTGGGGAAGAGGCAAAGTGACCAAATCCCCAATTCCTTCATATTTTTTAAAATGAAGATGCACCCCACAGCAGGTTTTTCTTTTTTTAAAAAATCCAGAGATTATTCTGACTGGGTGAGTACTGATTTCAAAGTCCAGTGATATGAAAGGATTGGTATTCATCCCTCCATCCCTCCATTCATTTTAATTTTTATTTTCCATTACTAGCATTTCCTGGAATTTCAAAGCAGCTTCCATTAAAATATAAATTTATGGCATATAAAGTGCCATAAAGCCCCAAACATGACCAATTAAAAAGTCACTTGGCAGCAGAGCAGCAGAAATAATTAAGCCCAAGATGTGTGACAGTATCCTGCTGTAGGTTCAAGAGATATGATGATGTCAAACTGAAGATAAAAGCAAGCAATTAGATGGATGTACTAATATATGATTGTGACATTTCTGATAATGACCTTCAATCAGGGTAATCTGTCTAGATTGTCTCATGGCCCCAGAATAAACCAGAGCTAGAGGATTCCTCAAATATCTCCATGAGGTGAAAAATGAGTTACCAGACAGAAGCTGTGTATCTCTGTGTCCCCTTCAAGGGAGAGGGACCAAGTAGTGCTTGCAGTGTTGGAGTCACTGATTTGGACAGTACAATGTCCATTGCAGGCATTTTCATAGTTATCTGTGACCTTGTAGGTGTTGTGTCAAGCACAATGTTTTAGAAACTCTCATGCCTCCATTGCAATGTAGGAGTACTTGAAGTTTACTGTTCTCCATCATTGAGATGATGGATTTCACGTGCTTTTAGCTACTGGTATTTTCCAGGTTATTAAACAATATTGCTATGTAGAGTAATAATACTAATAATAGCAACCATAAATAATATTATAACAGCAGCATTGATAAGACAATAGTTCAAAGACTGCTGCCTCAGCCTTGGCATCTTCTTTCAATGTGTATTTCTGGATCAACATCTTAATCTTAAGTATCAATCACAAGACATGATAGGCAACTTTGACATCTGCAGGCAGGATTAGACAGCTGTAATATAACTTCACTTAGGAGTTTATTGACGTTTCCATTTTGAGTCTAACACTCGCCATTGACTGTTTTTTTGACGTTCATTAGCTATGAAGACTTTGGAAACCCATCACATTATAGAAGAGTTAACATGCTAGAAAGGCATTAACTGCTTTGAAGAAGCATTAATGTCTTCCATATGAACCTGCCTGACAGAAGAGTGCTTCATCTGAGGCTTCTGTCAGGAAGAATGTTCCTGTCTTCTGAGAGGAGGCAGCCTGGTACCTGAGACAGGTCTTTCTCCATAGCAGTGACCCATTCTTGAACTACCATCCCTAGTACATTGGCCTGACATTGACATGTGCATCTTTAAATGTTCAGGCTAAAACTGTCCGGTTCATCCGAGCTACTGATGGCCAATGAATACATTTCTGCTTTAAACTGCTCACTTATTTATGCTGCTTTACTTTTTTAACTATATTGATTTGAATCAGATTTGTAGACCTTGAAGGCCAATATGGTGGAAGGTGGATTTTTTAAGTAAGTAAGTAATCAAGCAAGCAAGCAAGCAAGCAAGCAAGCAAGCAAGTAAGTTATAGGAAAAATAATTATTATCCATTTTGGCAAGTGTATAGGGTGCTATAAAAGCCCAGTGGGTTACTGTTTATTGTTCTACCAGCCAGAATATAGTTGACTGTTGTTGTTAATTAAATTCTATACCACCCTTCATCCAAGGATCACAGGGTATTTTACAATGTAAAAAAAACAAAAATACATACCATAGTAACAAACAAAGACAATATTCCGTGCCCCCCCCGCCCCAAGTTTAAAAGGCCATAGACTGTTGAATTAGCCAAAGGCCTGGGACGTTTTTGCTTGTCACCTAAATATATGTAGCATAAGTGCCAGGTGAGCCTCCCTGAGGAGAGCATTCCACAAATGGGGATCCACCACAGAAAAGGCCCCTTCTTGTGTTGTTGCCTTCCAGACCTCTCACGAGGGAGGCAAATGAAGAAATGCCTCAAATGATTATTGCAGGATCTGGGTTGGTTCATATGGGGAGAGGCAGTCCTTTTGTTCCACTTCTCTTTTTAAAAAAGGTTTTTCTCCCTTACTATTTTTTCCCCCAAATATAGAAATATACCCATCACATATCAATCCTGTCTAATAATTACTTGCTAATTACAAAAGTTATTGATATAAGGAGTCAACTGATTTCCGAGACAATGCACCAGTTTTAGTATAACATCTGCAACTGACTCAGACACGGTGGGGCACCTGTGTTCCTCCAACTCCCATCATCCCTGACCACTGGCTGTGCTGATAGGAGCTGGAGTCCAGCAACACCTGGAAGGTCACAGGTACCCTGGACTAAGGCTTCACTCCTGTGTGTTCTTACCTGAGTATTAGCCCCAACGAACCTCTGAGTAAACATACATACAACAGGACTGCATATTTTATAGAGTTCCATCAATGTGCATCATGTAACGTGAGCATGTTTGATGGAAACAGAAGCAAGCAGAAAGGAGAGGTCCCTGCCCTTAGGAGCTTACACTTTGCCCTTTCTGATATTGGTAGGGGCATTGCTTAGCCTTTATGCTCACTTGTGCCATGTGCTTGTTTGTGCCAGTCTGTTTCCTTCCAGGTGGAGACAAGCAATTGTGACAAGAATTTAAGATTTGAATAGGCTCTTAATAGTCTCCCAACTCAGCAAGCTTTACTTATAGCTTGCACTAGGTGGCAGGCTATACACTTGCATTTGGAACAGGAGGTGGACAGTGTACATCAGGGTCTATTATATTGCATTTGGATAGCTGCTGGTAGAAGCCACGCCCAATGTCTCAGTGTTTTAGAGATCATGGCATTTGTTATATTTTTGGAAGCCCCACTCCGAAGTTGCCAAGATGACTGATTTAAAATACACCTTCTCAAAACACACCAACAGTTTTATTTACAAGAAATAGTCACATAAACCAGGAGCAAAGAGATGAAAAACTGGATGGATCACGATGTGCCTTGAGTGATTTTTTTTTAATGGTATGCCGAAAACAATACACAAGTGCCCTATTGATTATTATTTTTTTGTAGAACAATTTTAATGTTTAAACTTTGCTCCAAAGTTAACTTTGCTCCATGTTCTATGTAAGTCTAGGCTGCCCTTGAGCTCAGATTGTTAGTCAAGTTGAATTTTCTGAGTGATGCATTCAAATGGAAAATGATGACAAACCACTAAACTCATTTTCTATTATCTTCCAATCCAGAGTCTATTATAAGATATATAAGTGAACTCTCACTGATGACTGGACAGGATAATTTCATTATTGCCAGGAAGATATGCATTTACTGAATCTGACACCACCAAAATCTCCTTTTGGTTAGAAGGGATTGAGTTCCAGATACCCTAAGACGAAAAACACAACATCACACTCAGGTCTCCAACCTCATTGATAAACATCTGACAGGGGGGGTTTGTTATAAACATGTTTTGAACCCAGATTTAAAACCACAATGGTCTCCAAGGTGGGGTCATAACATGACCAAACTGGCTTTAGTTACCATGACTATGGAGCCTGATTATGGACTTCTCATCTTCCTTTGCCTCTTCCCTAGTTCAAAAGATAAGCTTGTGCGGTGTGTGAGAATATCAATTGTCCTTGAGCAACTGCACAGATTTCCTAGATTAGCCCAGATAGTCCCCCTGAGAAGTGAGAGGATCAAAAATAAGGTGTCTCTCTGTGTTTATATGCAGCCATAATAGGAACCCTGGAAGAAGTGGAGCATGTGAGTAGTTTGTCAACGCTGAACATAAGAAAAGACTTCTGAATCAGGCCAATGGCCCATCTAATCCAGCATCTTGTTCTCACAGTGGCCTACCAGATGCCCGTGGGAAGCTCATAAGCAGCGCTCTGTAACAAACTCAATCCAACTAGGATTCTCAGCAATAGGTACTTAGAGGCATACTGCCTCTGACAGTGGAAGCAGAACACATATTGTGGCTAGTAGCTTTCCTCCATGCTTTGGAGGAACAGTGATGACGACAAAACCCAGGTCCTGTGTATCGCTAGGGACAACTTGGTTTCTTAAGAATATGTCCAGATTGCTAATATGTGAGAACATGAGAAGGAGATGTCCATATTCAAGAGCACTGTAAGCAATAGGGAAGCACCTGCTCCTTAGGCGGTAGCATCTTCACCTGCCATGCATACATAGCCTAGGAACTGAAAGGTAGTCAAAGGCAAAATTCTGTAATGCCATAGGAATGATGCTGTTTTCCTTAAAAAAGAAGAAGTTTAGGGGTACTCTCATTTTGACTCAAGAAAATCACAATTTTATTGTTCAAATCGGGGGAAATAAATACAGTAAATGGACAAAAGTACAAAGATTCACAAAATGTTTAGGGGTATGCGTCCCCTTGTGCCCCCCCAAAAGCACTGGGAATGGGATTATAGTTTTGTTTTCTGAAGTAAATAAAATTCCCCTTCAGAGGAAAGGATATTTGAGAGTTACACTTATAGATCTCAGCATACAGTGATGCGTTGCAACATTCAATTCATTAGCAAATAACAGAGAATGTCTTGGTACGTTGGTTAGATCATTTGTTGTTCAGTCATTAGGTGTAGATATGTGAAGGGGAGTATTATGGGCTAATTGGTCATTCTATGAGGCTGTGTATGGATCTGAGCAAGGGGCCATCTACCATGATGTAGAATGGAAGATGAGAGGTGGGGGTGTACACAGAATTTTGGCATTGTACAGGACCCCACTGAAATTTGAGATACCAAGGTCCACCATTGATGTGAGAAGTATAATACATATTATTGGCCACTTAAGAATGGCAAAGAGGACATCTAATTACTCTCTTCTACAGTACCAGTAGCCTAATAGTCGGTTCCTGTTTCTATCAAAAATGCAAAGATTGCAAGCAGTGGAACAATCAAACAACTGGTTTCCTGTATATCCAGTACATTGAATTTGCTGCACACCTGGTACTGAAGTTTATAGTTTGGAAAGTAATTTGTTCAGTTGACATTTATTTGCAATTCCCAAACTGGTATTCCCAAACTGATTCAAAATTCTCACTTCTCCAAATCTTGCAATGTCCAACGAAATGAACATGCACAAAAATGCATATGCTGGTGAAAGTAACATATAAAAATACAAAACATTGTATTTGGGGGAATTTCTTGCAACACCCCTCCCAAAAAACCCCCAACAACCCACAGACATGTTCATCATTCCCTATTATAAATAATGAATAAATGAGTTAGCTTGGACAAGTTGCTAGAGTTGTATGGAGGCAGTGAGAAAGTATGGTTCAGTCAGCCAGTGCTTTGGAGGGAGTCATGGAACACTCCCAGACTGCTATTAATTTTTGGTTGGATTCAATCACATACTGTCAATTTCAGGTTGCACTGTGAGAATTGATTTCAAGCTATTGTTCAACACACACAAAAGGTAAAAGGTAAAGGTACCCCTGCCCATACGGGCCAGTCTTGACAGACTCTGGGGTTGTGCGCCCATCTCACTTAAGAGGCCAGGGGCCAGCGCTGTCCGGAGACACTTCCGGGTCACGTGGCCAGCGTGACATCGCTGCTCTGGCGAGCCAGAGCCGCACACGGAAACGCCGTTTACCTTCCCGCTGGTAAGCGGTCCCTATTTATCTACTTGCACCCGGAGGTGCTTTCGAACTGCTAGGTTGGCAGGCGCTGGGACCGAGCAGCGGGAGCGCACCCCGCCGCAGGGATTCGAACCGCCGACCTTTCGATCGGCAAGTCCTAGGCGCTGAGGCTTTAACCCACAGCGCCACCTGCTCGTGCCCAAATCAGACATTTTGTCATTAGAAAATATCCTGGAAAGTGTGGGATAACATTTGCTTGGCACAATATTGTCTAACCTCCCTGCAAACAAATAAAAATGAATCGTTTTTAATAGCCAACTTCACCTAATCTCCATGCCAACCAGACAGAATGAATGCTCAATAAACAGGGCATCTGAAAGTGAGCAAATAACGTTGGGTAGATCAGATGGATCTCTGGAAAAGTGGCAGTGGGGGTGGTTTTGGAGGCTGTAGACACCTAGCAAGGTGCTTTATAGCTTGGCAGGAAGGAGGGCTAGGCTTTCAGAAGACTGAGCATTCATAATTATGGGCCACCCCTGTTCCAGAACCACTCCAAAACTAGAGGTTTTAGGTCTCTACACCTTACAATAGCAGAATAAAACTGCAGCCAGCCCCCACCGTGAGCATAACAAGCTGAGATATCTTATTTTTCTTCCTTTATGGGTTTATTCTATACCATGCCCATCTCACTTCAGGAAACAAAATGTAAATCTCTAAAACTGTCACTTTCTCCAAATAATAGTGAATTATTACTGAGATTCTGTTATCCCGATAGTCTATAATAACAGCACTTTCCTGAGCGAACAATCACATCCCAACCGAGCTCACAGCTGAAAGGATGAAACCTGCCATTGAAAATTTCTGGCAGAAAAGCAGTGTGTTCTCTCAAAGAAAAGAACTATACAGAAGGAAAGGGAAGAGGGACTGCTTCCTATGGTTGCCGCCAAACTCTTCTTGATTGCTGTATTGCCTTACCTTGAGTCATAAGGATGGCTGCTTTTCGAATTAAAGCTTCCTTGCACTTTTTGATGATCTATTGCTCTCCTAATCTATCTGTATTCATAGGCAAGGTTAGAAACATTGATGTTTGAGCTTTCACGCAGTTCCTTTTTAAGATCCATGATCTTCTGAAAAAGTCAATCTAGTCCCCCCTCAGCACGTTGTCTGGTTACGGCCCATTGTTGCTCATGATTTCTAATTGGGCTGGGCGTGAGTGAGTGGCAATGTGGCTTAGGTTTTGCTGTGCCCCTAGCTACCTAATTATACTCATTATTAAGGGGTTCCCCCCACCCTGTGATGCGAATTAATGGATTCTGACTGAATGAACTGAGTGCCACAAGGCTATTGCCTTTCGTGAAATTTATGTATTAATTAATCCTTTCATTAACAAATTATTTATACTATCAGCTTCTCTGGCGGTGATGTGCAAACTCATTAAGCTGTTGTATCTGGTGAGTTATGGGCAGAGTTATTGGATAAAAGAAAGCACCTTAAAGTCCCACTGATTTCAACAGAAGAGATGAGGGGAAGGGGCATAATTCTGTGGTAGAGCATCTGCTTTGATGTGGGGGGTTCCAGATTCAATGCCCAGCGTCTCCAAGTAGGGTTGGGAGAGACTCCCTGCCAGAAACCTTGGAGAGCTGCTGCCAGTCAGTGTCAATGGATCAATGGTCTGAGTCAGGATAAGGCAGCCTCCTTCATTCCCACAACAAGCACTTGCTTAAATATCTGCCATTGCATTTAATGGGTCTTAAAAAGCCTAATGTTTGCTGGGTTATTCTTTTACTAGTCTCACTAAAACAAAGAGGCCAGTTTTGCCAAATACCATGCAGGCAAAGCAACACGCAGGATGAAACTTAAGTAACTTGAACACTAGGCTGGATCTGGACACATCAAAGAAGTGTTTCATTTAAACATGTTTTAAACTTTGTATGAGAAATTGGCTTGGCAAAAACGGAACTCCACAGCACCATCTGGTATCACCATGTTTGAATGCATAAACAACGCCTATAAAGCGCTTTTTCCTTTGCCAATGTCGCTGAGTCCCTGGTATGAAAAAGGTAGCCCATGTCAGCCCTAAGAAAAGAGCTGTTGATTTAGCCCAGGGGTGCGCAGTTGGTGCTAAACACAAGTAGTCCTGCAGCAGGCTTTAAGAGGTACAGCTGTAGGACGAGGATCATGGCCAGAAGACTTCGTTGTCTTTGCTTGTCTTGCCAGGAATCAGATGGCACTTTAGCTGTAGTGATCAGGTCACATCTGCAAGACTTGAGCAAAAGCTGGCCTTTGGGAGAAGGCCACTTATAAGATTTGACCAAATTGCTGCCCTGGTGCTGCTCACCCTAAATAGGTGCCCATCTCTCTATATGCTGTAGACCTTAATTTTAGCCAAAGAAAGCTGAAATTTCTCCTCATGTTGTCTTTTTTTGCATTCTGCACCAATGAAGGGGTGTGTGTTGGTGGTGGGGAGATCTACACTGCAGTAATTTGTATGCATGATATATCTGTATCCTGTCTTTCCACCAAATGGCACTCAAGGTGGTTACTTTATTTTACTCCATGGGAGTGCGGGTAGGTGGGGATCCCAAATCCTTTATTTTGAGCTGGAGAGTAACATTGCCATCAACATTTCCTTTGCTTTTTTCACTTTGTCGTGTTGTAAACAAAATAAATCTGCCCTTTTCCCCTTATGGGGTATCCAAGAGACCGTATAGAGTCCTTACATGGGTTCCCTACTGGTAGGAGAAAATAACAGAGGCAAACCAAGAGAATATTGAGAAGCAAAGCGGCTAGTAAGCCTGATCTTTATTGATCTGTTGCAACAGGGTGCTCCCCTCACACGCAGGAAAAGAGGAGGACCCAGAACCAAGGTGTGTCTGCCCTTATATAGATTTAAATTCCCTGCCCTGGAGCTCAAGACCACCCCTCCATACATCATACATACATCACAGAAGGGGTGTAACCCAAGACCACCCCCCACAAACATCATACCTACCTCACAGAAAAGGTGGTCTAAAACAGAAATTTGAATGTTGTTGTTTTTCCTGTCTGCCAGGTTATCTGATAATGCCTTATCTGATTGCCTTTCCTGGTAGTCTGTCACACTTTGAAATGGTGATTACTAAATTCCTGTAACAATGAGAAGGCTCCCTGACCCCCTCCCTCCTTGCAGAGAAAACATTTGGTCAATTTGGGAGGCAAAATGGTTTCAGGTCGGTCTTCCTGTGCTGATCTATGTACGTGCTTGGTTGGTACATTTATGAACATTTATTATATATATAAGACCTTAAATTTTATTATTACAGTCTATTGACAATGTGTCGGGGGGTGGGGGACTTCCGGAGGCGGCGCGAACGGCAATGGCGGTCCTCCTTGCGCTGTGAGGAGGAAGCTCCGCGGAAACGGGTCGTCCGCTACGGCAAAGCGGAGACCCGCATCGAAAAACCACAGGCAGCAAGAGCCTGTGGCCGTGGGACTCGGCGGGCGCCAGAAGCGTCCCCCGAAACGGAGAAGGGACCCCGTAAAGGGTCTCTGAACGTGGAGGGGGTATCGCGGCGCTGTGAGTTGATCGCTATTCCTGTGGAGTGAAGCCGCATAGCCGCTGCCAGTGAGCGCTGACCTTTTTTCCTGGAAACATCTGACTTGGAAAAGTAACAACCCGTGAGTAAGAAAAGATAGTAAGAACTGGAAACTAAATTGTTATAAATTCGGCTAAAAGCGGGAGACACAAACAGGAAGTCCGTCTTCCGCTTCTGCTTAAGATCTAAAGCAAAGGACTTTGATGTTTGGAGCCTTTGAAGAGGCGTTAAAAATAATTAATCTGTGCATCCGTTGAAGCTGCCTTTATGCAAAATTAGGATTTAACTTCTTTTAAGTGACTTACTTTTTATATGGACTGTGTTTTACCTCTTCTTCTGGAATTATAATTTTATTGAGAAGCCCAAACAGTTGGACTGCCTGATCAACAGAACTGCCAGATTGCAGACTTTGATACTTTGTTACTTGGGTTTGCTACAATCTGAGTGTTTGTGGAACTGCTACACTGAAACATCCTTTCTGGCATTTGCTAGAGACATTGTAGTGCTTTTTAAACCAACTCTGCTAACTACAAGAAAAATTGAAGGTGGAAGGAATTCAGGTCAGAGCGAAGCAGTACAAACTTAAGGCTTTTGCAGATGACCTAGTTTTGACCCTACAGGAGCCAGAATCTAGTACAAAAAGGGCATTACAATTGATTCAAGAGTTTGGTCGGGTGGCGGGATTTAAACTAAATAAACAAAAAACTAAGGTATTGGAAAAAAAATTGACAGTTTCAGAGTCAGAAAGGTTTCAGAAAGAGACAGAGTTAAACGTGGTTAAAAAAGTAAAATATCTAGGGGTGAACATAACAGCAAAGAATCTGAATTTATTTAAGGACAATTATGAAAAGTGTTGGTCAGAAATTAAGAGGGATTTAGAAAGTTGGTCAAGACTGAAACTTTCCTTGTTGGGCCGAATTGCTGCTATAAAAATGAATGTATTGCCAAGGATGTTGTTTCTTTTTCAGACTTTACAGATTGTGGATAAAATGGAGTGTTTCGGGAGGTGGCAAAGAGATATCTCTAAATTTGTCTGGCAGGGCAAAAAGCCCAGAATTAAGTTTAAAATATTAACTGATGCTAAAGAAAGAGGGGGGTTTGCCCTGCCAGACTTAAGGTTGTATTATGAATCAGCAGCTTTTTGCTGGTTGAAAGATTGGCTGCTTCTTGAAAACACTGATGTTTTAGACTTGGAAGGATTTAACAATGCTTTTGGATGGCATGCGTATCTGTGGTATGACAAGGTTAAGATTCACAAGAATTTCAAGAACCATATTGTAAGGAAAGCAGTGTTTAATGTCTGGATAAAATATAAAGACTTATTAGAAAACAAGACCCCAAGGTGGTTATCACCTATGGAAGCTAAGGCTGTGAAAAGACCCAATATGGAGGTCAAATGGCCAAAATATTGGGAAATATTAGAAAGAGATGGAGACAATTGGAGATTGCAGAGTATGAAGAAACTTAAAGATAAAGTGCAAGATTGGTTACACTACGCTCAGATTAAAGAGGCTTTTAAATTGGATAAAAAGTTAGGATTCCAAGTGGAAAAATCGAAATTGGAAACAGAACTGTTAGAACCTAAGACTAAATTACTTTCAAGAATGTATAACTTGCTGCTGAGGTGGAATATACAGGATGAAACGGTTAAATCAGCTATGATAAAATGGGCACAGGATATCGGGTATAATATTATGTTTGCTGACTGGGAAAAGTTATGGACTACCGGTATGAAGTTTACGGCATGTAATGCCTTGAAAGAAAATATTATGAAAATGATATATAGGTGGTACATGACCCCAGTCAAGCTAGCTAAAATATATCACCTGCCAGATAATAAGTGTTGGAAATGTAAGGAAACTGAAGGAACATTCTTTCACCTCTGGTGGACTTGCCCTAGGGTTAAGGCCTTCTGGGAAATGATATATAATGAGCTGAAAAAGGTATTTAAGTATACCTTCCCTAAGAAACCAGAGGCCTTCCTTTTGGGCATTGTTGGCCAGAGGGTGTTAAAGAAGGACCGAACATTATTTATGTATGCAACAACAGCAGCAAGGATACTTGTCGCCAAACATTGGAAAACTCAAGATTTGCCCACGTTGGAAGAATGGCAGATGCAACTGATGGACTACATGGAGCTAGCAGAAATGACCGGCAGAATCCGAGACCTGGGAGAAGAAGCAGTGGAGGAGGATTGGAAGAAATTTAAGGACTGTCTTCAAAAACACTGTAAATTATATGAGTGTTAAGAAGGATGAGAGATTTGAAAATAACAGGGCACCATAAAGTTAGCTGAAAAGACTATGAGAATGAGTGAATTTCATGAGAAAGACAAATTTTGAATGAATATCATGTTAAAACTAGGTATTTAAGATTTTGATAAAAATATTCAAAGTTAAGGATAAAATATTGGAATTGTGTACAATAAGAATGAAAATAAGGTGATAAGTTGCTGGCCAAAGTTTTATTAACTTGGAATGTAGGAGTGAGAGACGTGAGGAAGTCCCCCCCCCCCAAAAAAAAAATGAAGAAAAGATGGTTATTACAAGATGTAAAATTTTATGTTTGTTTTATTCTTTGTTTGTTCTCTGTTTATTCTGTCTTTTTTTCTTTATTGTATTAACAAAATTCTTAATAAAAAAAATTATATAAAAAAAATGTGTCGGGGGTGGGGAGTCAAAGTATGGGAGGAACATTTGTTGACAAGAGATTGCATTTCAAGGGTGTTAAGTTTGTTGTCGGATCAATTTGATCCATTGCTTTAAGTGTCTTTGTTTATTTTTTTGGGGGGGGAGTAATGTATTTTATTACTGCTACACAGTAGCGTATTGCATGGATTGTTTATTTTATATTGTCTATGCTGCTCTTGTATCAATAGTGTTTATTGATAACAGTTTTAAAAACGAATTTATTTATGAACGTATGTATACTTAACCTTTCACAAAACATCAGGATAGTGTGCAGCAACATAAAAAAAGAAAAAAACCAAGAAAAGCATACAGAAAAAGTGGGTTAATGACAATAACCACAAAATCCTGTTGTTGTTGTTGTTGTTGTTGTTGTTGTTGTTGTTGTTGTTGTCTTCCCAAGAAGAGGACAGATATAATAACACCATGAGATGTAAAAGCAGGCACAATAAAGGGGGCCAGCCACTTATTCCATATCTTTCTCTAATTCATCAGGGGTTGCTTTGATTTCATTCTTCCCTGACCCAGTCATGTTATTTACTAAGAGATAAGCCCTAATTCAATAGGGATGCGGGTGGCGCTGTGGGTAAAACCTCAGCGCCTAGGACTTGCTGATCGTATGGTCGGCGGTTCGAATCCCCGCAGCGGGGTGAGCTCCCGTCGTTCGGTCCCAGCTCCTGCCCACCTAGCAGTTCGAAAGCACGTCAAAGTGCAAGTAGATAAATAGGTACCGCTTTATAGCAGGAAGGTAAACGGCATTTCTGTGTGCTGCGCTGGTGCTGGCTTGCCAGAGCAGCTTCGTCACGCTGGCCACGTGACCCGGAAGTGTCTCCGGACAGCGCTGGCCCCCGGCCTCTTAAGTGAGATGGGCGCACAACCCTAGAGTCGGACACGACTGGCCCGTACAGGCAGGGGTACCTTTACTTACCTTTAAGCCCTAATTCTATTGACATCAGTAACTAAGATTTTGTGAACGGAGCCAAAGAAAGTTCAGAAGTGGCCTTGTTTTTTTTTTTAAAGGACTGGTTCACCTTGTGACTAAAGGGCAGGAAGAACAGCAATAGTGCAAAACGAATAGAGGATGCAAATCTTTTTATAGTGCTTGAAAGCACCGGCTGATCAAATCATTCTGTTTCTGAATGACATTATACAATTTAAGGCGCGACCTGGCGAATATACCACATATGAAGAGTCAGGTTCATTACAATGCAGTAAAGCATTTACCATTTGACTTTTCCTTCAAAGGACTTTTGAGATGCTTCTTTGGCACATCCTCTCTGATCTCCGCTATCTTCTCTAAGGCTTTTGTGAAGAACACAACTTTCAAAGGGGGTGATCAGACCTGCATGCTGCTACTGGATTAAATGCGCGGATAAGGGGAGCATGGAATACTAAAGGGGAGCTAATTTGTGCTGCCCAAGTGCTGGTCAATCCATACTAAAAAAAGGGTGATTTGGGGACTTGGATCCAGAGAAGGCTTGTGGGGGTTTGGTTTTCTTCTTCTTGAGGCTGGAGGAGTGTGCAAATTGGACCAATGGTCTTAGCACAGAACAAGCATGATCAGTGAACTGAATTTGAATTTGAGGGACCTGGATTGAAGACCCACCTCTGCTATGAACATGGAGGGGGAGAAGCTCCTCCTCTAGGCCTGTCTGGCCCATTGCTCAGCAATATGCAGGACTCTCTTCAAGTGGGGTGTCAGGGGGGGAAAGAGCCAGCAGGACTGGGGCTGTCATGCTGCTGGGTATTAGGGGTAACCTCTGACTCCCCTCTGAGTCTGCACTCACACTGAGACTCAGCCTCCAGACCTGTCCTGGAAGCATTGCTTTTCCTGACTCCCCTTGATTGCTCAAACCCCCTGCTTCTAGCACTTCTCAGCTGGTCCTTTCACCCAGACTGCTTCCCAGTATCCTACCACCTCGATCTGGGGTCAATTTTTTCTTCTGGGGGGCTTTTGGGAGTGCAGCACCCACCGCTCTTCCTCATACAGTGGTACCTCGGGTTAAGTACTTAATTCGTTCTGGAGGTCCGTTCTTAACCTGAAGCTGTTCTTAACCTGAAGCACCACTTTAGCTGCTGGGGCCTCCCACTGCCGCCGCACCACCGGAGCACGATTTCTGTTCTCATCCTGAAGCAGAGTTCTTAACCCGAGGTAATATTTCTGGGTTAGCGGAGTCTGTAACCTGAAGCGTATGTAACCTGAAGTGTATGTAACCCGAGGTACTACTGTATAGCCAGTCCCCCCCTCTCTCAACCCACACCCACCTACACCCACACATAAACAACTATCAGACATATGACCTGGCTTTAGTATATCTCCCTTAAGGGAGATCGCCTACAATAGCCCAAAGTAGTATGGCAGCTTTAACACTTTACAAAAATTAGTTGCATTTATAAAGCTTTCAGTGGCACAGTGAGAGAGGAAATTGGACATCTGGCCTTTGCTTGTTTTTTTTTTTTTTTAAATAAAAAAAGCAGGTGGCAGCTATTTGAAAGAAGGTGTCAATCAAGCTGATGGGTCTCTCAAGCCAGTACTGGAATGGGAAGAATGAGCGCAAGAAAGGACGTTTCTCAAACACAAACAAATTAATGTTGGCAGCCAGTGCATGGAATGTGGGAAATTGTGCCATTGTCTATGGTAATTTACTAAAAATGTTTTCTGTAAATTATAGCTATTATTGGAAGAGCCTTTCTTTCAGTGGGTATAAAAGAGAGCTTAGTTTATACCTAGGGATGCTTGGTGCTGCTTGCATTAAATACCGTAATTTCAGTTGCAAATTATGACAGCCTCAGCATCCATGTCAGAATGTATGAATATATATATGTGTGTGTGTGTAAAGGTATATCCAGAACATGTTCTCTATAAGGCTTTCCTAAAAAGTGACCAGTCAATCTTTTGTTTTCAAGATCCATTTTATTTAACTGAGGGACTTCAATGTGTTCTTTACCTATATTAGGCTGGTGTAGAGTACCTTTCAAAATTCCTTCTCATGGATGCTGTGTTGGGAACAGACTACCGTATATGCATTCTTGGACCTGCTTCAAAAGGGGCCTTTTCATAAGCAGAGTTACTCAGTTTGCTTTGTGATAAAACAATTGCAGTAGGCACACACATTCAGCTCCAGGGTGTCTTTTTTAGTGTGTTAGAGTATTGCTAGGGTATTTTGCTTTTAACTGGTGAAGTGCGTAGCATAGCCAGTACTGAGCATTGCTTTGGGATTAGCATTCCCTGCACAATTGCCAACACCCCTCAATAACTATGGTCTGTGAATGGGGCCCTGCAGACTGTACTTCAACCTGTGAATGTTCATTTGGTGAGGACCCATTTGATTGGGATATTTTCCATTGTGGAATTTTGTTCTCTGTTGAGAATAGGGACACCAGCATTAAGGTGTTTCCATAATCAACTAAATAATATTAAACTGTTGTTGTTAAATTTCTTAATCACTTTTCTCAATATGACCCAAACAATGAAACAATGAACCCATACAATTGAACCCAAACAATTGAACTCCATACAATTAATAAAACAAAAACTGGTAGTATATAGAATTAGCTAAAAATAAACGGAATATTAATTATCAAAGCAGCCCATAACATGCCACCAAATAGCTTAGAGTAGAGGAAAGTTTTAACTGTTTCCTCAGGCTTCTCCCGACCATTGGTTGTTTTTAAATTGCATTGTGTTGTGCTTTATAGTGTAAACTGCTTCGGGATTTATTTTTGGAAAACAAAAAGCAGAATAGACATTCAATAAACAAATAATACTTGCTTGATTTGTACCTGTGAGATAGTAGAAAGGGAAGATACTTTCTGCATAAGTGGTGTGACCACACAAGGAACTAAAGAGGCAAGCTGCAAAAGGTCGGGTGAACTGGGCCGCATTTAATTAAATATTTAAACCCCAAACTGATTTGCATAGATGAAAAAAGGTGTGGGATTAACCAGAAGCCAAACTCTGGGTGAGTTAACCCTGCCAAGGGCCAGGGGTAGCCCATTTTCTACCCCTTTCCTTAAGCCCCACCCTTTTGGGTGAGCAGGGAGAACTTCTTGTTCCACTCCCTCCCTGAGCCCCACAATTCTGGGCAGGTGTAACAAGTTGTCCCCAAAGGTGCTCCCTAATCATGCCATGAGATCCTACAGCCCTGAAGGCAGGTCTCAGGACTACACCCTCCTTCTTTAAAGGGTTCTAAGGGTGCTTTCCTGCCCACCTAGCAGTTCGAAAGCACGTCAAAGTGCAAGTAGATAGGTACCACTCCGGCGGGAAGGTAAATGGCGTTTCTGTGCCCTGCTCTGGTTCACCAGAAGCGGCTTAGTCATGCTGGCCACATGACCTGGAAGCTGTACGCCAGCTCCCTTGGCCAATAAAGCGAGATGAGCGCCACAACCCCAGAGTCGGTCACGACTGGACCTAATGGTCAGGGGTCCCTTTACCTTTACCTTTACCTTTACCTTTACCTTTACCTTTACATTTAAGGGTGCTTACCAAACCTTAACAAGCTCATAACTTCCTACACCTCCCTGACAATCTGGCCAATTAACATACTTAATAACTACCACCTGCTAAATGCACATACCACTATGCTAGTTCGTGTCTATTACTCTACCCACTGCACCACACTTGCTCAGACAACTCTGCATGTTTACAAAGGGACGGGTAGCTCTTTGAGCAGGAGACTGGGGTATGAGCTCTCACTTCTTCTAGTTCTGTCACTGTATTACCATTGGTCCAATGCAGCATTAATCCATTATTTTTTTAGGACATGGATCAGGAACTAGTGGTTCCCCAGATATTTTTCCCAGCTTCCATCAGCCCCAGACACCATGTCCAACAGTGTTTAGGGGCTGGAGCGGCCTCATCCCTGATGTATGGGGTAGGAAAGGTTCCATTAATTTGTCTAACAAAATGCTGGATCCCCCACACTCCTGTAGCAGTCTTTCCCATGTGCATGCATTTTACAATGGCAGCAGAGGAAACAATGGGTTTCCTTTTATTTCAAGAAGCATGAATTATTTCATGGCCTCAGTTGGAGACACTCCAAGTAGGTCATCTATTATGAATTTAAGTGCCCTTTAATTACATTTAAACAGCACGCACTCCTCTTACCCAGGATTTTAAAGGGCTGCCAACTAATTGTTCCATGATTGCTATGATGTGGCATTTGCTACCTTGGCTATTTGTCTTCTGCTGCCTTTCCCTCTATATAGATATTCCCTATGTCCTCCTGCCCCATCCTTGTGACAAGAAGGGCACCTCATAGGACCAGAAGAAGCCACTTCCTATCCACTGTTCTGCAAAAATGCATGTGAGCATCCAGTCTGTATATGAACAGAGTTCTTGAAGTGGAAAGCAATAGCAGGTGTATCTGGTAACTCAGCCAAGTCATGAGCATCTCGAGAGCTAAGGCTGTTGCTCTTATGTCAGTCATTCTGGCTGATGGTCGCTAATGAGCTTTTTGGTTGACAGTAGGCAATGCTCAAAGTCCCACCCCTTGACATGATATCTTCCTCACAGATCAGTCAACTTCTCCATTTGTCATTCTTAAAGGCCAGCTCTTGGCACTTACTTGCCTGGGGGGCAAAAACGTATAGCTAACTTCATGCCATCTGCCTTGATATCATGAAGCATTTGAAAGAAAGAAGCCTGCTATGGTACTTTTCTTTTCTCTCCTCTGTCCTTCCTATTTTACAAAATGCTCATTCTGTGGCATTTGTCACCAGAGCAGAGACCACATCTTCCCATTTGCTTCCCTTGTTCTCAGTCCATATAAACCAGGGACAAAACACAAATAGCCCTGCTGAATCAGACCAAAGACTATGGTCTGATTTGGTCCTGACAATTGGGAAACACTGGCCTGTGAGTGTTCCAATTGGAGAACAGCCTTTACTAAAGGTGTCATGGACTTTGAAGATGCTCAAACTCAGGATGAAAGGGAGAAACATGCTAAGGGGAAGGCATGTTTGGCAAACCCTCACCATGATCAATTCCTGCCCAGAAGCCTATGTCCCCACTATGGAAGGACTTGTGGACCCAGAATTGGCCTCCACAATCACTTATGGACTCACTGTTAAGACCGTTTTAATGGAAGACAATCTTACTCGGCTACGAGTGATCGCCGAAGAAGAAGAATGGTCCTACAGTGACCAATCACATGCCTTTGGGAAGCCCACAAGGAACAAATGGGGGCAAGAGCCCTCTTGTGCTCATATTCTCTGGCAACTAGTGTTCAGAGGTAATCACTGATAGCCTTATCCTCCATGGGTTTGTTCAGTCTCCTTTTAAAGCCATCTGCTTTGGTGGCCATAACTGCATCTTGTAGTAGCAAATTCCATAGTTAAATAACTATGCTTGGTATGAAGAAATACTTTTGTCTGTCCTGAATATTCCAATAATCAACTTCATTGGATGACTCCAGATTCTAGTATTATTAAAATATCTGCCCATCCACCCCATGCATAATTCTGTACTCTTCAATCATTGCTCCAGACATTGTAACCTGAATGTTGTTAAGACTGTAACTCTCTTCATTCCTGATAGCTAGCTTGGGTTGATGGGAGTTGGAGTCCAACAACATCTGAAGGGACACAGATTCTCCATTCCTTATATAAACCTTATTACAGGCCTGCATATTCCATAGTCTTCCTGGTTGATGGGATTTTTCTACAACTACAATCCTAAATCATGGTAATAATCATTCCACTAATATGCACAATAAGATAGCTTTTATCCAGACCTCTCTCTCCTGGACCTTCACTTATATAACCCTGTTTTGATATTTTTTGAAATCTCCAGATTTCTGTGAGTTTCTGTTTGGGTTGGAGATCTCTCTTTGGCTCCTTGGCTTGCACTTGCCCCTTCTCTTCTCAGAGCTTTCTATTGTTACACTGTTCCTGTATCACAGATCTTTATATATAGACAAAGATCTATATAGTTCAGGCACAGAAGCAGAACCAAATAGCAGAGATTCATTCAAGCATTCATTGAAAGGAACACAGGGCTCCAGATCTTCTCACCTCATTATCTTTTGGTGTCCCAGCTATATTCCAGCTTATTTTCTCTCAGTTGCTTATTAAATATATTTAAATGGTATGATAGCTCTACTTATCCATTCTTTTCACTCATGCTCTCTTACTATGGACTGTGTTGACAATGAACTAGCTGCACTTCTGACCCACAGCTTTTCTAACTATCCAATGGGTTTCTAAGGCATCCATTTCTAAGGCTGCTTATTTCCCTTTGCTCTCCTACTGGGAGGATCAATTTAAGGTAGTCATACCTGTTTGTGGAATGCTCATATCTTACAAGTGGGGATGTGGGTGGTACTGTGGTCTAAACCACTGAGCTTCTTGGGCTTACCGATCGGAAAGTTGGCTGTTCGAATCTGTGTGATAGGGTGAGCTCCCATTGCTGTTGCAATTTCTGCCAACCTAGCAGTTCAAAAGCATACCAGCGCAAGTAAATAAATAGGTACCGCTGTGGCAGGAAGGTAAACAGTGTTTCCAGGTGCGCTCTGGTTTCCATCACAGTGTTCCGTTGTGCCAGAAGCAGTTTAGTCATGCTGGCCACATGACCCGGAAAGCTGTCTGTGGACAAACGTCGGCTCCCTCGGCCTGAAAAGTGAGATGAGTGGAGCACCCCATAGTCGCCTTTGACTGGACTTAACCATCCAGGGGTCCTTTACCTTTTACCTTTATCTTACAAGTAAGGTTGGTGCTGGCACTACTATATTTTATCTACCAAATTGGCAAACAAATCTGTTCCAGTCAGATTATAAATCAGGCAGGGGATCTCATACACAGTCAAGGCTGCCTATTTCAGACATGATCTTCAGTGCAATGATGACAATGGTGGGGGCAGGAGAAGTAGTGTGACTTTCAGAACAGGCATAAATGCACTACTGTGAGTTCCTTTCAACATGTCTGCCCTCTGCATGTGAGCAATCCAGCACTTATGATTCTATGATCAGAATGAGGGCGAGTTCATATATGATTGAAACATGAAAAGTTGACCTGAATGTGTAAAACAGCCATCAGAGATCAAATTGCACTGCTGGAGTAGTCATGTCACCTGACATTACTGAATGGAAGAATTTTCCATGGAAGCAAATCACATGTTCAGCTATGATGAGATGAGTGAGATCTACACATATGAAATTGCCCTGGGATAATTTTATACCTGGTCATCCCACTGCCTTTAATGGCATTCTTTTCCTTCTTTGTTTATAAATTGCTTCCTATGAAACATCTCGAAGCTGCCATGTGGAACATTTTCATTAAATGTAGTACTTTTCACTGAAACTGTTTATTTTTCCCCTCCACCCCATCAGCCATTTCTAAACACCTTATACAGATGACCTTTTTTTTTTTTTGACAAGCTGGCTTTATTAATGCAACTTACAAAACCTAATTAGATCTTGCAGAACTATACACCAGCTAAACAGTCTCTACTGCATTATTTTGAAGTTTACTAATTACTTTCACAAGCTACAGGCTTGAAGATGGTATGAAAATTCAGGTAATAATACACAGGCAAACATACACCGATCTATCTTGGCATGTGAACAATGTTTCATAGGGTTTGAGAGAGATATAAATGAAGCCAAAGTACACGCACTAGAGAGAGCCTCCTGGGAATTCTTAAAAGGCAGGAAAGGGTGTCCCGCAGAGGTTGTTTCAGCTCGTTAATGAGCTGACTTAGCATGACAATTCCTTACAAGTTGCTTTCAAATTATATAAATATGTAAAATGAAAGCTTATTTCCTTGTCCACCACTGGGGAAGGCTGCTTGGGAAAGTGCCCAGAAGAAAATGGATTTTGCTGCACAGCATATTCCGAATTTTCAATGTTTATTCATTGTGTAAAGGGGTGTGTTTCATGAGTTAAACAATTCTGTGATAATTAAAGGCATATTTAAATGTTTCCTATCCTCTCATTAGGCCTATGCTCACTACAAGTGCTTTCCGATCTCGCTTCCTGCTGTCCAAGCTAATCCTTTCTAGGAAAAGGGATTGATGTAAGGAAATAATAAGAGCTGTACTAGATTAGACCAGGGCTTGTCTAGTCATGTATTCTGTTTTTCTGCAGTGGCCAACCAGATGCCTATGGTAAGTCCGCAAGCTGGACATGTGGTACATTATAGTGTAAGACATGTTGGTATAGGAAATGCTTGCATTATACAACACATAGCTTTCTAACTCAGGGGTCCAATAGGAAAACAATTCTATTGGAACCTATGAGTCATAGGTTTATGCAACTGAATGTTACAAAACTTCAAGGCTGCAGATGAGAACTTGCATGGAATCATAGAATCATACAAGTTGCAAGGGACCAGGATCATCTAGTCCAGTCAAATCCAATACAGGAATCTTTTGCCCAATGCGGGGCTCAAGCCCTCAACCCTGAAATTAAAAGCCTCATGATCTATTGACTGAGCTGTCCCAGCTGTCAATGTATGAAGAAACCTCACAACTCACACTAGATTGTCTCCTCTTGCCTTTTGCAGTCCTTGTTGCCGTATCCCACACTGTGCCATGGTGTGCCCTACCAGTCAAGAGCAGCTTTCCAGAGACTCATGTGCATTGCAGAAGGGGGAATTGGCAAAAACCAGGAGACCCACTGGATACAACCCCATTTGTGCCTATGGATTGAATTTTCTATGTGACTCAATTAAATGGGAAAATCAAAACTGCCAGTCATACTTTCTGGGGTGAGGGTTGAGCAGGATGGCCCATATGGATTTGAACTGAAAAGAGTTGAGATAATGTGTTCCTCCCACAAACTGTTAAAGCTGATCTTCGCTACCACATGATCTGAGCATTAGCTGTTAATTAAATGTAATCCTAATGCTAAATAGAGTTTTCTTGACAAAAACAACATCACTGCTTTTTGGTAAAAGACTTTATGCGATCTGCTAGTAGAGGTTTCACATGTAAACACATACTGGTAAGGGTGGAGAGCTGTCATTTCCCCCAGTCATTAGTCTAACCATGACTGCTTATTTGGAACCTGTTAATTCAGTCCTAGCCAAATCCGTTCATGTACTTGATGGCTGAGGGACTTGGCAAGAGTAGAGGGAGGCAGACAGTGGAAAAGGTGTTTGAATAGAAACCATTGAGTTGGCTGCAGAGAGCTAATTCTACAGCTTTGTCAGCTGGCTGCAACCAAGGGGGCTCTTTGAGCTTCAGTCAGGCTACTAACACAATCCATGATTTGGCTGTGGCAATCATTTAAATGCTCATCTCTTGTTGTCAATCTGTTCTGGCTTAACCAACTGAATCCTGGGAGAGAGCAAAAGCTTTGCAGCTTTCAACCCTCTCCCCACCTCACCTCCAATATGCAGACGTAACTGCTGATGCTCTTCTGAGCTCTCAGGAAGCACTACCCTTACAAACATAGCAAGGGCCACTGTTAAGATCATTCCAACAGACGTTTGCATGGCACATCAAAGCAGAGGAGAAAAATAAAGTAAAGCTTCAAAAAAATGATTAAGCAGACTTTCACAGGATGAATGGCTTGCAATGAATTGAATAGTTGACATGCTACTGTGAGAGCCAAACACTGTGTCTTCTGGTGGCACCCAGGTATCATCTTTGACTGGCTTCCAGCTAACATATTTTAATTCCCTCCCTTTATGTTGGAGTTTGCTAAATTAGCTTTTGTTTTGCTATGACATAAATCATACACTGAATCCAGAAATTAAGATTTTTACTCCCTGCAGGGCACACTCTTTAAGAAATTTGTCATTCACACATTTTGAATATGCCTTTCTTACGTAGCTGACAAAGACAGGAGGAGTAGAAAATAATGTGAAGCAGAATAATTGAGGGCAATGTGTCTTTTAATTTGTGTCTGATTCTGAAGAAATCCCAAGATGCCGCAGCAATTATTTGGTTTCTATGGGTACTGAGGATCAGCTGTGTTAAGGGCAAACATCCTTCCAGTCTCAAGTGGGCCATTATTTCAAAGATGGTTGTGCCACAGTCATTTGATTAGAGATGTCAAAAATTACTGGATATATGGCTAGTTCCATCTTGATTTCTAGAGTTGATCCTCAAAGCCTGTGAAACTCACATGTGCATGTTTTCATCACTTGGGGACTGCAACATCCATTAATGTCTTTTGTCTGTGATGGGGTCTTTGCAGCTCTATATCCAAGAGAACTTTCATTTTACTGTAGGCTCACAGGCATATAAGCCTTTTTCAGATATCCATCTGAATTGGGATAATGGGAATGAAGAGGTTCCTGGTTGCAAGCCCCATCCCTAACCTAGGTAATTTTGAAGGTCTTAATTTGTGTATTTACAGTTCCCTCCATACAATCAGGATAGCTACTTTTCAGATTCCCAATCACACAGAAGAGCATATGCACATAAACTATGTTTGTATCTTCAAATGTATGAGCATGAGTCGGTGTTAGGCATCTTCCCTTAAGTCACACTTACTCCCAACAAGTTTATAGTGTATACCCATCAAAGGCATGAATGGGGCTAATGCTGTTCAGTTGATGCATTCAGTTTGCAGTCATTAAACGGGGAGGAATAAATCAAGCACAGAAGAATCAAGTGATCCAGGGCCAACCTGGGAACCAGCTGTTAGTTCTGAATTAGTTCCAGGAGATGGGCTAATGTTAAGGTTTTTAAAAACCCAAATGAAACCAAGAGCAGAGGATTCACGACCATGGTGTTCTCCTTTGCAAGCAGCTTCTCAGCTGGGAAGCAACTTGCAAAGGAGTACCCTGCACCGTGCTGATTCTATGCCTCTTCTGAGCAGCTGTTAAGTGGAAGCACCTGTGGGATGCTGTGTTGCAAGCAGCTTTCCTGTAGGAAAGCCGTTTGGGAAGAAGCACTCTGCAACCCACAGGATTGATGCCTCCATGCAACAGATGATGCATGGAGGCATCAGTCCTGTGGGTTGCTGCTTTAAGGATGGGGTATTTGGCTGGAAGGAGAGTCAGCTAGCATAGGGCTCTTACCTTCCCCCGGAAAGACGTAGTCAGGTAGGTCTTGGCCTTTTTACATGGTTTTTCTACGCAATGCTTGCCTCTCCTTCTTTCCTGATATCCTGTTCCTTGACAGCTCTGGGCCATCAATATGACCCATGACAATATGTGGCTGTCTCAGCTTGACTTGGCCGATGCCCAAATTCCTCTGAATAAGCTTGATTTGGCTCGGGCACAGCCCTAATGTCTAACAGTGGATCAGTTCCAAGTTTTCCCTGTTGGTCATCAGAAGATGTTATGCATAATTTGTGAACAGTTTTTAACTGCTGCATATGAGTTGCCTTGCACTGAAAATGCTGGCCTGGGTAAAGTATAAACTTTACTAAATGGTGAAGCTTGGACACAGATCAAGAAATTCTTAAGATACAATGAATATGGTGCCTTCCGAATTTTGTTGGATTACAACTCTCATCAGCCCCACCATCATGGACAATGGGAGCTGGAATCTAGCAATATCTGGAGGTAACCATGTTGGCAACACCTGCTCTAGCTTGTCAAATTTCACCATCAAATTTGCACTTAATCATCAGCTTCACCACATTTTAATTAGTTTTGACAATAGCAAATACATCAAAAGTATTTTTTTAATGCAGTCTCTGAATCTTTAAAAAATGAAATACGCACAAAATTATGGCCAATTGTATTCATGTCAGTCTATCATGGCTATAAAATGGATTTTTATTAATAAGAATAACAGTAGAAATTCAATTATGCTGATTGTAATCTTACAGATATATCAAAATAACTTTGATGCCATTTTACTGTCAGAAAGGCAAAAGAGGTCATTTTTCCTGTTAGCCATCTGTCATAACTGGCAAGTAAGAACTCATTTTCCTGTTGCTTGGACCAATATTCATATATCCCTTGAATAGGTGATGCACACATTTATTTTGTACATTGCTTAAGACAGGATATTGGAGCATGCAATGCAGATGTCTACTGCACTTTCACTGTTATTATAATTGAAAAGAATATTTTGTCACTGGTTGAAGGGGATAATCTGATGCCTGTTTAAAACTGCAGATGGCACCAGTTGGGGCCTGAGAAGAAAACTTACTCAAGTCTACTTGAGTAATTGGGGTTACAGATAGGTAGCCGTGTTGGTCTGCCATAGTCAAAACAAAATAAAAAAAATTCTTCCAGTAGCACCTTAAAGACCAACTAAGTTAGTTCTTGGTATGAGCTTTCGTGTGCATGCACACTGATATCTGAAGAAGTGTGCATGCACACGAAAGCTCATACCAAGAACTAACTTAAAAAAGGTAAAGGTACCCCTGCCCGTACGGGCCAGTCTTGACAGACTCTGGGGTTGTGCGCCCATCTCACTTAAGAGGCCAGGGGCCAGCGCTGTCCGGAGACACTTCCGGGTCACGTGGCCAGCGTGACAAAGCTGCATCTGGCGAGCCAGAGCCGCACACGGAAACGCCGTTTACCTTCCCGCTGGTAAGCGGTCCCTATTTATCTACTTGCACCTGGAGGTGCTTTCGAACTGCTAGGTTGGCAGGCGAGAACTAACTTAGCTGGTCTTTAAGGTGCTACTGGGAGGAATTTTTTTATTTTGTTTTGAGTAATTGGGCTTAGATTTGCGGGGTTTCCCCACTTCCTCATAGTAACATTGCTTACATTATACAGTGGTACCTCAGGTTACAGACGCTTCAGGTTACAGACTCCACTAACCCAGAAATAGTACCTCGGGTTAAGAACTTTGCTTCAGGATGAGAACAGAAATCGTGCTCCGGCACCACAGCAGCAGCGGGAGGCCCCATTAGCTAAAGTGGTGCTTCAGGTTAAGAACAGTTTCAGGTTAATAACGGACCTCTGGAACGAATTAAGTTCTTAACCTGAGGTACCACTGTACCTTATTTTGTCACAACTTATCCTATCAGGCTGTGGAGACACTGGGCCAGGTCCACAGCAGGGGAAAATGATATTGGATGGCAGCTTGTTCTCCAGTTTGTTCAGATAAGGCATATTGGGGTATCACTTCAAGACCTCAGCCACCACTTTTTTGGGGGGGTTACTGGCAAGGCTGCCACACTCCCAAATTGCATAATAATAAGCCCATGTTATTTATTTGTGGCATGAGATTCATGGAACCTCCATCAAATTTATCCCAGCATTCGGGCTGGGAAGGTGGTGTCAGCCAGACACTGGGCTGCCAGATGACTTTCCGTTGGGCATACCAAACTTTCTGCAACCAATAAATTTTGTGGCCATTTTAAACTGCACTTCAGCTTATTTTTCAAAGTTATTTTATCCTTCATACACACTCAGACACAAATCTCTGGTAGTTTGCGGTGGTGTGGGGTGGGGGCTCTGTTGTGCTAATATACAGTTGAGTTCAAGTAGAGCCCACCACCACCACCACAAAACTTCTAACATAGATTTTATCGGATTTAAAATGTGCTGTGACACAAACAGATTTGGGAACTGGGCTACCTGAAAGCAAACAGGAAATGGTTAATACATAATAGGTCAGGAAGAAAGGAAGATGGGAAAATGGCTAAGCCTATTCATTTACACAGCAGTGCCATGGCACAGCGTTAGCACAAAGTCATATAAAATACTTTAAAATGTATGAAAGGAAAATGCTGTTTTCCTGAAGCAAACAACTTCTGGCACCAGGAGGTACCTTTTGTTAGGTTGCATTGTATGAGGGAGCTGTCCAGTTGAGTGATTGCACAACTAGATCCCAGTTAAGCCTGGAGAAGAGGAGGTTTCTTACAGACAACAACAATGGGGAACCTTCAAGGAAAATAAGCAGCCAGAGTAATTGAACATGTGTTTTATGTAACCATCGCTGTATCTTTGAGCCAAGCTGTGCATTGTGTACTGCTTCTAAATCAATGAATTAATAGAATAGCTTATGTGCAACATCTCTATAATTAATAAGTGGGACAGCTTCTGGATCTTACACATAACTGTCCTGAATGGGTAGCAAGCAAACTTTTCTTAACATGTGGACTTTGCATATGTTTTTCAGCTGCTTCTATCAAATTTCTTATGTTTACTTAGACAGTGGGGACTAGACAATTTGATCAGGGAAACCAATGTTCTAAGTCCTTGGTCAAATTTGCCTGGGAGAGGGCATTTGCTGTGGAATTTCCTCCCTGCAGAGGTATGTCTGGCTGTTGGCATTCCTAGTCACATGCTTGCATGTTCTTCCTCTTGTTTGATTACCAGATCCCATCTGCCTATGCACTAATTGGAGGCTATGGTTAGTGGTCTTCAACTAAAATGGGTTATTTGTCCACCTTGTTGTGGCAATTGTGTGATGTTAAATGTTGATATTTGTTCTGATAACTTTTGAGGGATTATGGGAGTTTTAACCATTGCTCCAATAGCCCAGGAGGCAGATGTTCAGTCTGCCCTGTGTGTCTTGCAGGAAGCAGTGACACCTTCCCCATAGCCTAGGTCCTAGAGACTCTGATAAACAGATGGAGCAGGTTCAGCCCCCTCCCTGGTGGAGTGTTAGATTGCTTGCCAGCTAACACAACCACTTGCCATGCTCAGTTGTGCTCAGTCCATTCCTTTATAATGGGATTGCAAGGGTGTGTGTGTCAGTTTTGGATCAACATCTTTGCTTGAGTAGCATCATCACCTGTGGTGCCTTTAATTTTTTTAAAATTATGTTTCTGCTGAAAGATTTTTCATAAGTAACAAAAGTGCATTCAGTGTCTCTGTTTTTAAATCATAGCATCCTTCATACAAATCAATTACAGTCAGTTTGAGACATTTCTTGTAGACAATGTGGGGTCGAGAGGGAAAGAGAGGTGGGGAGAGACTGGGGAGAAAGTAGAGAAAGAAGTGTAACTGTGCCTTTGAGTAGATATGTGTATTGCCTGCTGTGTCTTTGAATTGTGTTTTGCATCTGTATTGCACTGATTTGAGCATTAAAGCATTTTTTTTGGGGGGGATGACATCCGAGTAGACATTCTTCAGTGACTGAGAGCCAGGGTAGCCTTCTCCTAAAATACATTCAAAGGTGCCATAGCCATCTGCTACTAAAATAGTCACCCAGGGGCCTGGATGGAAAGGTGAAGAGTGGCAATGCAGCTGAGTGAGGCTGGTGAGGAGACCTTCTGAGCCCCTGGAGCTTTCCACCAGTGCCCAATTTAACCCAGGCTATGGTCACAGGACACGGGTGGCACAGTGGGTTAAACCACAGAGCCTAGGACTTGCTGATCAGAAGGTTGGCAGTTCGAATCCCTGCAACGGGGTGAGCTCCCGTTGCTCGGTCCCTGCTCCTGCCAACCTAGCAGTTTGAAAGCACGTCAAAGTACAAGTAGATAAATAGGTACCGCTCCAGCAGGAAGGTAAACGGCATTTCCGTGCGCTGCTCTGGTTTGCCAGAAGTGGCTTAGTGATGCTGGCCACATGACCCGGAAGCTGTACGCTGGCTCCCTCGGGCAATAAAGCGAGATGAGTGCTGCAACCCCAAAGTCATCCATGACTGGACCTAATGGTCAAGGGTCCCCTTACCTTTACCTATGGTCACAGGAGCAGTGGAATATGCATTAGAAAGTCAAGACTACTGGTCTATCTAACTTAGCATTGTCTGCACCGACTAACAGAGAAGGTTTCTGACAGAGGTTTCTGACAGAGGTCTCTCCCTGCCCTGCCTGGAATTACCAGGAATCGAACCTGGAACTTTCTGCATGCAAAGCAACTGTTTTCCTGCTGAGCTATGGTGCTTCCAATATCATTAAATGTCAGAACAGGCTATGTTAACTATAGAAACAGCCTTCCCTTATCCCAGTCTGATACGGCCGGTCTTCAAATGTTTTGGGGCTCATCCTAGTAACACTCACTGAACAGAGTGAAGCTGATTTCTAAGTAAATATGCATAGGAATGTGATGTTTGTCACTTCAACCATACCATAACTTGATTGAACTACATTGCCCAGCAGCTATCCTACTTTGCAACTCACTGATTCTTCTCTTCCAATCCTCACCATTCATGTATCTCAATGTAGGAAGGACATTTTTAATCCTCTTATGTGCATAATGAGATCAGCATCAAAGATGGTGGGAAAGTCAGTGCTCAGTCAACTGTTATCAGCAGCAAGCTATTTGATCCTGCTTTCCCCTAATATGCATAGCCCTGGGAAGCCTACAGGTCACCCTGTAGGTACTACCCTGTATACATCTTGCTGTATGCATCTATGTTTACTTGGAATTAAGTTGAAATGGTACTTGTTCCCCAGTAAATATGCACAGGAATGTAGCCTTCTTATTGCAAGATTGCAGCAAAACTTGGGTTTCTTTCCCCCCTCTTTTATTAAATATTTTTTATTAAGTTTTCACTTTTACATCTTAAACATTTTATATACTGTTAAATATCCAACAACTTCCCTCCTCTCTTTCCTTGGTTCATTTTATTAATCTTTCATTCCTGCATATTTTACTTTGACCATATTAATCAGTTCTCCACTTTTACATCATTCGAACATTAATTACACTGTTGATTTTATCTTAATGCTGCCAGCATTTTCAGTTGTGTACAGTTATTTTCCATATACTCACTAAATATTTTCTGCTCTTCTTTGAATGTGTGTTCTTCTTGCTCTCTTATTCTATATGTTAAGCCTGCATATTCTACCATCTCAAGTTGCCAGTCCTCTTTGCCTGGGACCTCCCTCTCCATTTTTGGGCTGACAAAACTTGGGGCAAAACTTGGGTTTCAACTTGTGAATTGAAACTGTTGCAAAACATCTCAGGAAGAAATCATTTGTTAACAAGTACAGAGCAATTGCTTTTTATGACTGAAACATTTGCTAACTGCATGGATTTTAGCATTTCCTGGAAATATATATAAATCTTTATATCTGAGAAGGGCATGAGGCAGTGATAGAAACTGCACCTAAGAATGAAAGAGAGTCTCTGACAATGAAAGTGCCATGTCATCTAGACAATTGGTATCAACTATAAGGTGTAGTTATGCTTTCACTTATATTTGTTTTAAATTGATTTTCCCACCCCAGAAAGTGATAGTTTGAAGCCTATCCTTATAGGCTAACAATTTTACCTGCTGGATGACTCCCAATATCCTGCAGTGCGGTACTTTAATTTTATCTGACTTTATTTTGTCTCTGCTTGATCGCTATTGTTTTCCCAAGAATAGCCAAAAGCAAAATGTATACAACAGGAAAGTGCTGTGTTCCATAAGAATGGTACAAAGGAAACCAATTCATCTTAACCCTGAGCCAGGGAGTAGATTAGCCAATAAAACTCACAAGTGTCACTGCTTTACAGATTTTTTTTTTTTTTTGTATACTTCTCACATTCACAAACCTTAAAAGGTTTTTCTGTTTCATGAAGCATTCTTACAATTGTTGCTGTCAGGCAGATATTTTTCTTTATAGCCACAACGGCATGTTTCTAAGAGACGGTGTTCATATGCGCTCTGGCTTGCCTGCATGGCTGGAAGCAAAGCCTAATGCTCTTTGAGTTATCGATGGCTCTCCAGTGATGAAAACGGTAAGTCCGTAAAATAAGTCCATCACAAGGACTTATAACTGTGCTTACTCTTGAGTCCAACACAGGTACAAGGAGAGTCCAAGGAGTGGGTCAGTATAAATCCTTCTGATGTTATAATTTTCATCCTGGCTGAGACTTGCAGGTATGTTCTCATGAGCAAGTGCCCTAAAATCAGGAACTGCTCTAAAAATCTCAGTTGTATTTACTAACAAGAAGGAATTTTACTACCTGCAGTCCCAGAGGACAGATTTACCTACCTATATCAGGGATGAGAATCTGTGGCTTTCCAGATGTTGTTGGAGGTCAACTCCTATCAGCTCCAGCATGGAGCCTGGCCAATGGCTAGGGATGATGGGAGCTGGAATCCAGAAGCATCTAGAGGGGAGTGTCGGTTGCCATCACTGCCTCCTGAGGGAGCAACTTTCATAGTTTATGTACTGCATGAAGTAGTGCTTTCTTTTATCAGTCCTGTATCTCCCATCATTCTGCTTCATTGTATGTCCACAAGGTGTAGTGTTATGAGACAGGGAGAAAAACGTTTCTCTATCCACTCTCCATACAACAATGTTATATCTAGTTTCCCAGGTACAGCCCTGGTTGGAAGAAGAACACTTGTAGAGAGCTTCCCCGTCCCTTCTCCCATCATTCTAGTCATGTTGGCTTCCTTGATTTCCCCCACTTTCCTTCCCAACTCCTCTCAGCTGTGTGAAGTTAGGCGGCATGAAATTTGGCTGAGAGCCTTTATGGCCCCTTGGGTCTCAGGTTCGCCACTCCTGATCTAGGTCTTTGAGGTGTCCCCACTGTTTTACAACTTAGCCTCAAAGGCCAGTTTAAATATTCTTTCAGTGCATACAAAATCAGTTTGCTGCATCTGTGGTCATCTATATGACCATTCCTTCTTTGCTTGACCTTTCATCAGAACAGAAGCATTGTACTGACATAAAGAAATGCCTAAAGGTGGAACTATTCAATTGAATTGCTAAGTGACTTTACTGTAACAGATGTAGTTAGTATCTTTTGCAGTATCATCTAGAAGTTCCCTCCCTCCTGTGAAAACTGTCAACATGGAAACAAATCCTTCACCAAGAGGTACTTATGTATGGGTCAGTTTTAAATGCACTGGCTGCATAGCTAGCTGAAAGCTATTGCTCCTTCACAGCTATGCTGCATCCAAATGAGCCCATCTAGGAAACTGTTCCACATTTTTCAAAAGCAGCTGCCCAGAATTGGCTTCACATCTATTGCATTTCTGTCAAGTGGCACTAGCTTTCACATTAGCCCAGGGGCCTAATTAATAACGGAGCATAGTTAAACCGTGGCTGGCTAGAAGTACCCTTTATATAAAGCTATTGAAAACAGATTGGATACAAGTGATATGTGAGGGAAGAGTTAATGTGAATGGTAGCAAAGCAGAGAGGTGGCAGGCGCAAGATGGAATCATTGCACAAGTCTTCTCCTGTAAGCTAGGATTGCTTCTGATACTGTGGCCAGCTGGTCCATTACAAACCTTTCAACACATAACCTGTTGAACAAGAGAGCTGTCATTAACATGGCCATGGTGGTGACTGACATTACAGTGGTACCTTGGGTTACATATGCTTCAGGTTACATACACTTCAGGTTACAGACTCCACTAACCCAGAAATAGTGCTTCAAGTTAAGAACTTTGCTTCAGGATGAGAACAGAAATTGTGCTTCGGCGGTGCAGCGGCAGCAGGAGGCCCCATTAGCTAAAGTGGTGCTTCAGGTTAAGAACAGTTTCAGGTTAAGAACCAACCTCGGGAACAAATTAAGTACTTAACCTGAGGTACCACTGTACACTGAGTGCTTCAAGACTTTGCTGTGCTAGGCTTTCAGAACTTACTGGGTTGCATGAGACACATAGCGTTCGTCCTGAGTTGCTTGCAGCGAGGCTAAATGATACTGTGTCAAACAAGTGTTATCCAGGACTGGCCCACCCATGAGGCAAGGTGAGGTGACCACCTTAGGATTCACAGGGGCAGTAGACCCAGCCTCCAAGGAATGCATTCCCTGCTCCTGCTCCTGCTGCCACCATGGTAGCAGAACACTCCTTGGATGCCAGATCTGCCTCCTCCTTAGCAGCTCTGTCCCCCGGTGCTACCTCTGCAGCCAATGAATAGGAGGTGCGCTGGTCTCCTCCCATGCTTGTTCCCAATGTAGATCTTCATTCAACCCTACTTTCCTAGCCAGGTTTGTGTGTGTGCATTTTCTGGTTCGCTTCAGGTGCCAAAATGTCTTGGGCTGGCCCTGGTGTTATTTCACACTTTCCATTGCATTTTCCTGTCACTTTCCTTATCAGAAAAGGGACTATCTTTTGTGGAAGCAGGTTTATTGCACAATGTCTTCCAATAAACTTTAATTGCTCAGCCTGAATTGCTGGTTTGCGATTGCACTCCATGTGGCACTGGCAGCAGTGACAGTCTGGTCTGGAAGAGCTCATAATATTAGCTTAGCAAAGAAGATTTTGCTTAGGAGAAAGAGAGAAAATAAGAGTTGTTGTGGAAGTCTTCCTTCCTTCCTTCCTTCCTTCCTTCCTTCCTTCCTTCCTTCCTTTTCTTTCTATGAGGTAGGGAGAGGAAGAGAAGAGAAGAGAAGAGAAGAGAGAGGTGATGTACATGGTTAATTTATATAACACTGAAGAGAGATTATGAGATTATTATGCAGTTCTAACTTCAGTGAATAAACAAGAGACTGTGCAATGCAGGTGACATAAAAATAATTATGGCAACTTGCAGGGAATTTGAAACGACGTGGCAATCTATTTACCCAAGTATTCAAACAGCTGCTGACCAAACAATTATAACAGCAGAACATAGTGTTTTGCCAGTGTATTAGATTTTTCTTAATAGACTAGGAGCTGTTTAAAGAAATCAATAAATATGGAATAAGGAGAATAGCTTCTAGACTGAAAGGCCTATATTTTGAATGGTATTAATGCTCTGGAAAATACTAGGGATAATGGTAGAGACCCGCAGTTTGCTAACTATCTTTGGTGGGCAGTTGAAGAGAAGACTGTGTGGGTTTGAAGCAAGCTACAACCAAGCTGGGCTAGTTGCCATTATGTTCTCAGTCTAGAAGGTAATGCACCCTGAAAGAATAATTTGCTCTAATCATACATCTTGATGAATTCAGAATTAACTGCAACACAGCCCATGGAAATAAAAAGAGTTGGCCACGACAGCCAAGAAGTTATTGAACCACAGACGGTTTTACAGCTGCCTCAAGGAATTACACTGAGTTCTTTCTTCACATAATGTGAGAAATGACTTAAACAAATAGTGTGCTGAATTGTGGGGCTGAATTCTAGTCTCATCATGTAAAATGACATAGTGGAAAGTTCTTGAAAATGCCCTACTAGAAATGGCTGGGAATTGCTTGACAGTCCTGAGACATCAACATTTTATTTGTAGACCTATCTGGCTCATCAGGGAATTTGTTGTTGTTGTTGTTTAGTCGTTTAGTCGTGTCCAACTCTTTGTGATCCCATGGACCAGAGCACGCCAGGCACTCCTGTCTTCCACTGCCTCTCACAGTTTGGTCAGACTCATGTTTGTAGCTTTGAGAACACTGTCCAACCATCTCATCCTCTGTCGTCGCCTTCTTCTTGTGCCCTCAATCTTTCCCAACATCAGGGTCTTGCCCAGGGAGTCTTCTCTTCTCATGAGGTGGCCAAAGTATTGGAGCCTCAGCTTCACGATCTGTCCTTCCAGTGAGCACTTAGGGCTGATTTCCTTAAGAATGGATATGTTTGATCTTCTTGTAGTCCATGGGATTCTCAAGAGTCTCTTCCAGCACCATAATTCAAAAGCATCAATTCTTCAGCGATCAGCCTTCTTTATGGTCCAGCTCTCACTTCTATACATCACTACTGGGAAAACCATGGCTTTAACAATACGGAGCTTTGTTGGCAAGGTGATGTCTCTGCTTTTTAGGATGCTGTCTAGGTTTGTCATCGCCTTTCTCCCAAGGAGCAGGCGTCTTTTAATTTCATGGCTGCTGTCACCATCTGCAGTGGTCATGGAGCCCAAGAAAGTAAAATCTCTCACTGCCTCCATTTCTTCCCCTTCTATTTGCCAGGAGGTGATGGGCCCAGTGGCCATGATCTTCGGTTTTTTGATGTTGAGCTTCAGACCATATTTTGTGCTCTCCTCTTTCACCCTCAATAAAAGGTTCTTTAATTCCTCCTCACTTTCTGCCATCAAGGTTGTGTCATCTGCATATCTGAGGTTCTGGATATTTCTTCCGGCAATCTTAATTCTGGCTTGGGATTCATCCCGCCCAGCCTTTTGCATGATGAATTCTGCATATAAGTTAAATAAGCAGGGAGACAATATACAGCCTTGTCGTACTCCTTTCCCAATTTTGAACCAATCAGTTTTTCCATATCCAGTTCTAACTGTTGCTTCTTGTCCCACATAGAGATTTCTCAGGTGACAGATGAGGTGATCAGGCACTCCCATTTCTTTAAGAACTTGCCATAGTTTGCTGTGGTCGACACAGTCAAAGGCTTTTGCATAGTCAATGAAGCAGAAGTAGATGTCTTTCTGGAACTCTCTAGCTTTCTCCATAATCCAGCACATGTTTGCAATTTGGTCTCTGGTTCCTCTGCCCCTTCGAAATCCAGCTTGCACTTCTGGGAGTTCTCGGTCCACATACTGCTTGAGCCTTCCTTGTAGAATTTTAAGCATAACCTTGCTAGCGTGTGAAATGAGTGCAATTGTGCGGTAGTTGGCACATTTTTTGGCACTGCCCTTCTTTGGGATTGGGATGTAGACTGATCTTCTCCAATCCTCTGGCCACTGCTGAGTTTTCCAAACTTGCTGGCATATTGAGTGTAGCACCTTAACAGAATCATCTTTAAAAATTTTAAATAGTTCAGCTGGAATACCATCACTTCCATTGGCCTTGTTATTAGCAGTGCTTTCTAAGGCCCATTTGACTTCACTCTCCAGGATGTCTGGCTCAAGGTCAGAAACCATACTACCTGGGGTGTACGAGACATCCATATCTTTCTGGTATAATTCCTCTGTGTATTCTTGCCACCTCTTATTGATGTCTTCTGCTTCTGTTAGGTTCTTACCAGGCATATAAAAGTTATGACGCTGGAAGATGAGCCCATCAGGGAATAGGAGAAAGTAAATACATGGTAAAACAAAACACAGTTAAAATCAGTAGAAACTATTTTTTTTAAAAAAACCAGAAGTCTGCATAGTGTTGAGTATAAGAAATTTTGCATGCCTCCAGTCAGCAGGGGAAGGGTTGAAGCTAACAGGCAGGGGAAATGTACACTTTGTGGTTTCCTGCCGAACTCCCAAGCTCCAGATCCATCCTTTTCATCTCTGTCTGTCTGTCTCTCTCTCCTGAATGAGGCAGCCATGAGAAACCACCCTGCACCATGTAGGCTTAGAATCTGAAGCCATCCTTGTCAATGAGACAGAAAAAGGCTGCTGGTGGTGGGACTGCAAAACTACAGCTTCCATTCTTTTTAACTGCTATAAACCATTAAAAGATATAGAGCAATTGTCAGTTGAACACAGAGAGTGCCTGCAACACTTTCCAAACAAGTATGCATAAATAACTGTAGAGCTACAACATACATTTAAAGCACATCTAATGCATATTGAAAGGATGTGGCTTCCCCAAAAGAATCCTGGAAACTGATGATTAACCCTCACAGAGCTGCGATCCCCATAAATTTTTAGCAAACTACATAATATTATAGTCCAGCAACCTTGGGAGTCCCCATCCCTATATTAGAGATAGCTCAGGCTAAGAGTTGTGAACCCTATTGAGAGCAGTCAGCATCAAAACCATGAATGCATTAAGGCATCTACTGCTCTTCTACTCTTCTAAACCACACCACCAACTCCTGGAATGAATTAGTCATTGCTCAGTAGGGATGCAAAGCCCCTGTTAAAGAGAGCAAATACCCATGATGGAACAGGCTCACAGATCTTCAGGCTTGCCTACTACGAGCATTACGTTTCCATTAATAGCTGATTATGTAAGCTCACAGCTCTTCTCCTATGGCGCTCCTGCTACACGTTCCCTGTGGCTCACAACATGCTCATAGAAATAAACCCAGATGCAGGAAAACTAATTTCCACTTATTACATTTTAATTCTTTGTTTTAAAATGTCTCGCTTGTGATGCCTTTTTCCGATGTAGCAACAATTGGTTGGGAACAATTGGAAATCAAAATAGTCGGGGTGCCCTCAAACCATAACATGAATAATCTCCTCCCCCACCCGGAATGCTGGGGTGATTAGGCTGGCAGAACAGTAGCATTGTAGCACATTAAAGTTAGCTATATATTAAATGGAAATTACACAGGAATAATAGCCTACATTTCTATAGACCCCTGGGGTACTTTCTTGCTTTGTTATGTTCAGCAGCAGTAGGGAGAAAATTTATCCTTCTCTGCAGTGGGAAGCAGTAATCAGTTTGTTTCTAGTACTCTGACTGAGCATTTGAGGGGAAGGGCCGTAGCTCAGCGGTAGGGTTGAGCTGGTTTGCATAAAGAAAGTTGCAGGTCAATCTCTGACAACTCTAGGTTGGACTGGGAGAAATGTCTGAAAACCTGGGGAGCAGCTGCTGGTCCATTTAGACAGAGCCACTTCCGGGCCTGCCCAGGAGGTGGGGTTGCGGGCTTCACGCCCACCCCACGTGAGCGGGGGCTGCCGCCAGCCCCCGCGAGAGCAGGGGAATCCTCATCGGGCCGGCCCCCCCCAGCCAGCCAATCAGCTGGTCGGCTGGGGGGCGTGGCTTGCCCTATTTAGGGCCAGCGCGGAGGGGGCTCGCCCTCTTTTCGCTGGCTCGCCCCATTAACCTTACATACGGTGTCTTGTGTCTTTATTTATCCTGGTGGGGGCGGGAACTCACCACGCAACACCGAAACAGATGGACCAATGATCTGACTTGGCGTAAGATAATTTCCTATGTTCCATTGTGCCAGTGTGAGAATGCTTTTAACAAAAGAGATTGTGATCTCCAGAAAATTTTCACAGCCTTCATTTTTAAGATAAGAGGTGGTTTGGCTTCTGCTGCACTTGAAGATATAGAAAGATTCTCAGGCTTCAGTCTTAAACACACTTACCTGAGAGGAATACCCATAAATATGATGGGACTCCAGAGTTAATATGCACAGGATTGTGGGGTACTAATAGCAGGATGGATCTATTTTATACTATTTTGCCAATATTTGCTCACTTACTTTCTTTGTGTAAATGACTGGGGAAATCATAGGGCTGACTGACACTTGTGCCTTGCTTGATGACTTATCCTTCAAGTACTTGGTACTTGATGTCTCACAGTTGGTGGTGTGAACTGCCTTTGCTGAGGAATATTGTGTTCATGATCATGTCAGATGAAACAAAAGCACTCTGTGGTGTTTGATCTGTGATTGCTCTTTGAAATATGCAAGTCACCACCAAATGTAAAGGAAGCAAAGATGTAGAACCAACGATTGAGTGCTTTATCCCACACCTGAAGGATGGTGCTGTTGCTAGACCAGATCCTGCCTGGAACTCTGGAGGACTCTTCCTCAGCCAATTCATCTTTTTAGGAAGGAAAACTATTCCCAGAATGAGTGTGCTCAGTGAATGTATGGGGGGGGGGGAGGAAGAAAATTGTCCGTGGCAAACTCCCTCAGAAAAGATGGGAGCAAAGTAGTGTAGGTGAATTAGACTTGCCCTGTCAGAAACAACTATGAATCCAGAGGTTCTATGTTTGTGGCAGAGTATGTATAATACTATAATTCAGCAAACAAGGACTCTTACTGTTGTTGTGGAGGTCCTGTGACCACTTATTTCTTGAACTGGGAATAAATTAAAGATGAGGCACGATGGGGAAAAGACTAGAATTTTATTAACAAGCATTCAGTGTGAGATAAAGCTTTGTGGTTTCTCTAGTAAATGCACAGTACTTCAATCAAAACTTCTTTTACAGATGTAATTAAGAACTTTACTTATAACTTTCACCCATAAGTCTGTTTCTAATAAATCCAATTTCTCCTAGAATCTGTTTTACCCTGCCTGTAAAACGCCTCTAGCCCCTTTCTAGTATCTCTTCCTTTCCCTCAGGAAATTAAACCAGTTTCTCTTGCCTAACAAACTCCTAACTTCTCTAGCCAGGCCTTTTCTGGCAGTTAAACTTTCAAATTCTACTTTTTTTAAAAAAATGTCCACTCCTGCTTGATGGTTTGTTTCTCCACCCTCCCATGGTTGTCTGCAAGGTCTCTAGGACAATAACCCAAGGTCTGTCCATCATGGGGCCTGCTGCCCATGCCCTCACCCTGGTCCACTGGTTAGCAAATGGTGTCACAGCTTCTGTTTCTAGCCACACTTTTGTCTGTAATGAGAGCACAATAGTTATTTACTTCTTTTTTTACATAGTAATATAAAGGGATATATATATATATATATATATATATATATAGCAGTGAACAAAATAACATTATAAAGCACAGCAAAGAAAACAAATCAGTATAAAACCATAAAACATTTACAATCCACCCTGATGGCAGTGTGCATGCAGGCAAAATTACTGATTTATTATTAGTGTGTGTGTGTTAAAAATGTGGCATGAGAACTCTTGTAAAATGTTTTAAAAAAAACATCCTAGCAGGACTATATTACTGTGCCTGCCAGGGCTATATTTTCCATCAGTGGATTCAAATTGCTTCTAGCACCAGCAGCATTTTGTTGTATCACTTCTTTATTTTGAGGCTAGGCATGAAATACATTTCTTAAGATACCACTGTGGCAGCAGTAGCAGCAACCATGACGTAGATAAAGTTTATGTGGGAGAGAGTAATGGAGTTTGAAAAGAGCCTGAAAACTGGAAATCTGTTTGAGCTACTTAATGCCAGTGTCTCCACATGGCAAGCGATCAAATAGCGAGGAAGAGATAGGCGTGCGTATAATCTATTTATTCTTTTACGGTAAACTAAAGGCAGCTTATAAATAATACCTTTTGCTTGTACTAATGTGTGGCTTCTACAGGGATGACTGCAGCCAGCTGGTTTGGCACTGAGGTTGGCATTGATTGCAGCAGTAGGAGCCGGCCAGATGATCTGAACATCAGATCCCAAATCAGGATGATTTAGGCTGGGGTAAAGGCATTAGGTGAAAGGGATTCATAGCACAACAGCGTATATGCTTTGCATGCAGAGATTCCTGAGTCCAATCCCAGGCATTGCTGGTTGACAGAATCAGGTAGGGTGATATGAAGGGCCTCAGCCTGCGACCCTGGAGAGATGCTGCCTGCCAGAGAAGACTAATGGGATAGATGATTTAAATAGCCTGACCTGGTATATGGCTGCTTCCTAAGTGAAAACTGCAATGTTCATGTAAAACAAACTTGTGGCAGATCTCTCCATTTTTACGAAGAAATTATGTGAAGACACTTCATAAATCAGGCTGAACCGAGATGGCCACCCTTCTGGAAGTGCAGCTCAGACTTCAGCCATCAAAACTATAGTTATAATACTGCCATGATTGGAGGCAGTAATTCTTCTGAATGCCAGTTTCTGGGAAACCGCAAGAGAGGAGTGTTGCTTTTGGGCTTGGGTCCTGCTTGTGGGTTTCCCACAGATATTTGGTTGGCCACAGTGAGATCAGAAAGCTGGACTAGGTGGGTTGTTGGCCTGAGTCAGCAGGTTCACCTTATGTTCTTGGGAAGATATGTCTCCACCATGGAAGTTTGAGCAGGTTTTCTTCAGTTCCTGCCCTATTTTTAAGGGCTTTTTATAATTCAAGAGCTGAGTTCTACAGGCAAAAATGATATATACAGTATGATATATACATTTTAAACAACAACAACAGTCCAGTAAGGATGCTCCATTTGCACTTCCTGAATTAATATACAGATTTGAATGCAATTATCCTTCATTTTTTGCACTTTTCCAGATTATGTGATAGATTTCTCCTAAAACTGCATGTTTGTTGTTTAAAATGGGTACAAAAGTGCATATTTTAGAATAATGCATACAATGATGTATATTTTGCTCCCAAAATGTTAAAATCAATGTGAATTTTTGTCTGTATGGTGGGTTTTTAAATGCAGATTGGTATGGAAATATGAGCCAACACATGTGAAACTTATATAGAGTGGAAATAGATTGATCTATCAGTCTTTAGTGTCTGTTTTTTGCTTGGCACTTTATTCTTATTCTTAGCCTTTCTCTTGTTGTTCATACTTTTCCTTACCTTGGCATTTTTTGACTTGCCTCCAATTATGGTGAATTGCATTGTGGCTGGTACTGGATAGCCTGACTCTTGAAGTAGGTGACCTCCTTGGCTTCTGATTAAACCTCTGCCTTTTCACCATTCTGCCCTCCCTTCCAGCCTTCTCCATTACACACCCACCCCACATCACGCCACACATACCTTGGTTCTGACACATAGCATCCCAATTCAGCACATGTTTCTCAATTGCACTTCTCAGCAAAAGCATTTAAGTTATGAAATGTCTCTGAAATGTAAATTGTAGAAGGAGATGAGGAATAAATGAAGCAGTCACTGAATAAATAATAGACTCTGAGTTGGTGCCTGTCCATCTATGTGTCAGGCATCCCATTCCAGAGTGTAAACTGTCTAGTTATATCACAGAAGGGAGAAACAGCTTAATGCAAATCAAAAAGAAGAAAGCGGTATTATTTAAAGCTTCTGTTTTTGTTTGGGGGTAAATTGCCGGAGCTGTACATGATACGAAATATAATCAATTTCAGAGTGAACCAATTTGCTTCTGTAGCATTTCTTGGGTTTAAATACAAAAGTCAAAGATGGAGGGCAGGGCAGGGGTGGTCTTCTCCCTCTGCTAATTAGTCATGATAATAAATTATATCAATAATGGATCAGAAAGAGAAAAGTGCAAATTTGCATCACAGTAAGGTGCTTTTTCTTCCTCTCTCAGCTTCATTAGGTTGTAGAGCAGAGATGGAGACCCTGTGGTCCTGCAGATGCTGTTGGACTACAGTTCCCATAATTCATAAACATTGGCCATGCTGAGTGGGGTTGAATAGGGCTGATGGGAGTTAGAGTCCAGCAACACCCATAGAGTCACGGGTTCCCATCCCTGGATTTATAACAATTGACTGTTCAGCATGAAGTCTAGCAAATACCAACCAAATGTTTGAAAAAGATTATTTGAATTGCTTCTCTAGAAAAAAAAAGAAAGGTTTCATTCTTCTCTTTAAATGTGTTTGTTCCTAAGAAGCTCTCCATGCAGAAATGATACCCATGTGCCTCAATTTTGGATGATCTCTCTTCCTTCTTTGAGGGGAAAGAATCTCACAGGACTGGATCAAATTTGCTGGAGAAAGCAGAATAAGTAACTTCAGTATACTTAGGCCAATCAGTCTTCAATTTGAAGAACAGAACAGGGAAGAGTATATAATTAATGTAAAATCTGATCTGTATGGCCAGCTAACCATGAGAGAATGGGTGTCAGTCTCTGACCTGGGAGCAAACTGGATTTGAGCTATGAACTTGCTGAGCAGCACTGAATACATTCCTCAGCCTCGGTCTCCCACGTGTGTGACAGGTCACTGCTTTTCTATTCATTTCACAAGGTTGTTTGGAGAATGAAAAATGGCATGATTATATAATAATTTGCTTAAGAAAAGTGCAGGAAGAATTAATCGTAACTTATTCACCCTGAAAACAGAAGGATAGTTCTAAATGTTCCTGATAACAAGTTGTCTTCACCCTACTTGCCAGTAGAAGAGGAAGTTCTCTGCAGATGTAAATGCTGGAAGTGAAACATTGTGGGATCCCTTCTTTGGCAAGTTTCCCCCTTAACATAAAACATCTCTCATAATTTCTAACCGCTGACCATGCTAGCTGGGGCCGGTGGGAGTTGGGATTCCAACAACATCTGGAGGGCCATGGGTTCTTCACCCCAGCCATGGAAGAAGGGTTCATTTCTTATTCTGCATGCGTTAGGACTATCCTGCTACCCCCACAGGCTCTTGTTAGAAGCCCACTGATTTGGAACAATCAGCAAAGGGCCTGAAATATGGGGGAAAGATAAGGGGTCCCTCCAAGAAATCAACAAGCCCCTCCACCTGATTCTCATCAGTTTTAGCTAAGTTCTTCCCATTCTCTACCTAAAAGCAGTAGCTCAAGATGGCAGAGCACAAATGGTAAGGGGAGAGGGAAGTCCCCTTATGGCGTCCTATAATTCTGTCACTGAATCAATGACATATTTAGGTTTTGGAGCTGATACAAATCCACAGGAAGGATAGGTCAGAAGTAATATGAGACCACCACTTTGCTGAAGCTAAGCAGAAATGGGGATGGTCAGTGTTTGGATGGAAGCCCTTCTGGGAGCCACCTTGGGTTCCATGTTGGAAGAAAAGTGGGATATAAATGCAAAAACAAAAGAGAAGGGAGAGGGAGGGAGGGAGGGAGGGGGGAGACATTCTGCATGGCTTTATTTTTACCATTTCAGAAGTGCATAAGCAGGAATTGGTTACTTTCAAAATTGCCCTACACCACACTCAGGTGCTCCATGTAACTGGTCTTCAACTCTGAATCCCCTTACTTTATTCTACACCAGGGGAAATAACATGCCACTAACTTCAAAGTATGCCACTCACGTGAGCAGCTGTCTGTGGGAGTGAGCATCCCAATAATTTAGCATCTCTTAGTATAACATAATTTTACTTCTCTGAAGTGAGCACATCTCCCATGCTAATCTATGGCTCCATGAGGAATGGAATTAAGAAAGAAAGCAAGGAATCAGGGGATAAAAGCAAGCTCTTTCCCAGACAAGACAAACAGAATGAAGTGAAATTATCCTACTAAATGCTTGCCAGGATATGTTTGTTCTGCTTTCCCATAAGCAAGGAGTTGGTGCAGGCAAATAAAACCAGAAAGGGTGTTATTTTGTTTGATAAAATACAGCTCACCTGCATACACTGCCTTTGTGGATACAGTTTCATATCTTTGGCTGTAAAACTCACAAATTCTCATTCTAATCACTCTGGTTATGAAAAGTGTAGACCAACTAGATATACTCCCTTTCCAGAGGTCATAATATGAGAGGGAAGCAGGGAGAGAAAATAAGTTTAAATAAACATGGGCAATCTAGGATGAGGATAGGCCTCCAAAGGAGTGTCCAGTAATGAGGTCAGCCCAGAGGGAGGCTGGTGGGTGGCAAAGGCAAAAGGGAAATGTTGAAAACAAATAGAAGCAACAAGGATGGAAATCTTCGTCTCTCTCTCTGCCATGCTGTGAGGTTGCAACAAAGCAAATCTAATGAATGTCACTGTTCCATTTCTCCCTCCCCTCTTCAGACACCATTTCTCAAATATGAAATGTGGTTCATTATCTGTCATGAATGTTTCCAGCCGTCTGCCAGAAAGGGAGAAAAAGAGAGAGAAAAGAACACGTCAGGAAATGAACTATGTAGTCTCTCCTCCTTCCCTGTCAACATCATCACAGGGACAAGTAAATAACGGCACTTTGAAGATACACTGAGACATCAATGCTGTTGCATGTTTGGAAGACATTGGTTTGGGTCTGGAAGTTCTGTAAGCAGAACTCCACTTGGGATACTTTCTTTGGAAGCGGCCAGGGCTGGAGAGTAATTTCTTCCTTCCACCTGCTACCCCCTGTGCTTCCTAAAAAGCTAAAGGGTGGCCCCTTCAGAACAGAATGGGAAGTGGGTTTAGGGACTGCAGGGGAGAAGAGGGATCATTGCAAAGCAAAAAATGAAGGAAAGCAGAAACACTAATCACTCAAACCTCAGTCTTCCTAAAGAGCCATATTAAGTGCAAGACTAAAATGTTGGGGCTCAGTGAGCCTTCCTGGGGAGGGCATGATCATATCAGAGTAAACAAGAAGTCTCCTAATGAGGTTGTAGATGTCTGACAACCACAGTCCCAGAAAGTCAATCATAAAATCTGGCCCTCTCTCTGTGTGTGAATTGAAACAAGCCATATTGAAACAAACCAGCTGGTATCTGCTCTCTTCAGTGGACTAAGGAAAAATGGTGGGTTGTGTTTTGTTGCTCGGAAGTTGTCTGAGAGCTGAGGATTCTGTTCCCCAACAAGAGCAGGGCTGGTTTACATGCTGGTTTAAGTTCATTCACTGAATGGAAACTCAACTGGAGAAAGCCATGTGATCAAATTGCCCCTTATTTGGGTTCATTCACACTTCTTCTTATCCTGCACCTGGAAAGCTCAGGTTCAAGTGGTTTTCCTCTTGTCCCACGCTTTTGAGGCACAGATCCAAGTGGGTTTTTTTTTGTCTTTCTCCTATGGCTTTCCTTCAGAAAACCCAATAGATCAAAAAAGTGGAAACCCCAGTTGCTGTTTGTTCTGATGCAGAGCTAAAGATTGGGTTTCCTCTGGGGAAAGCAACAGGTCAAATGGATGTATGATAAGCCTTTTTATGCTGATGTGTGAATACTAATGCTTATATAGACTAAATGGAGGCGAGGGAGGTATTTGGGCTCTGAGGTTTCCAGAACTACAAAGAAAACCTTCAAGGGGCAAACTCTCCAACCAACCCTATGAGCCCTGGTGTCCTAAGAGGCAGTTGAATGCTGATTAACTTTTGGGCAGAGGGGGATGTAAAACTGGATGGGAGAGGGAATGCCATCAGTGGCATGGCTGGCAGGAAGTATCCTGTGTATATACGAGCACCCTGCACAGCAACATGTAGTTTTTGGGAGGGGAAAGTGTTTTTCATTGTTGAGGCACTATGGACTTTCTCTTTCTTGTTCTCAGATAAAGTGTATTGTTCTCAATCTTACAAATACATTATCACTTGATCCTTACAAAGACTATGGCTGCAACCCTGTACAGTCCTGCACACTTCCTCTCTTTGGCTTTAATGGATTTAAGCATGATTAACTCTGTGTTGGATTATAGTTTCCAGATAAAGGTCAGTGTGCCTTATTCCTACTGAAAGCATAGGAGCATAAGAAGCAAGGTTCATTGAATCAAGCAGTGGTGTGATGTGTCCTGGAAAACTTATAGGATAATGATGGAGATAACTGTTCCCTATTGTTCAGGCCTCACATTTGGTAATCTGGGGTAGGCTGCCTCTTTTGGATCCCTGTGCTTAATGATAGATTACCCTCTGTGAATTTATCTAACCCTTTGTCATAAAAAAGAGTGGTGATCGCCACATGCTGCGTGAGTTCATTGAGTTAATTAGGCATTTTGGGAATAAATACTTTTACTTATATGACTATATAAGTGATTGTGAACATAGTGGCAACCAACTTTTCCATCTCTCATCTTACCTTCCTCTTTTTCCATTTTAGTTTTTCTCTTGCCTATGACAGGGTAAGCATGGTCATCTTGTGTCCTGCTGTGATATGGCTCTCAACCCTGCATAACCCATAAAATGTGCTCTTTTAAAGTAATTGGGATGTTACATGGACAGAGTCATTTTTGTCTGTTACCTGTGGGATTGTCAGTTTTCTGTGAAAAGGAATTGCAGCAAGGCAAAGTTTATTACAGCATAGACATATTCTTTGATGCTTGACATTTTTACGCTCATGAGGAGGATCAGGTCAGTTAATATATGCATATGCTACTTAAATCTCTTTTGAGGACATGTTCCTTGAAGTCTGCAAGGAGTTTATGCCCTAAATCATCTGTTAATTCTAGTCATGCATTTTGCGAATGGCCTACCATCCTGGGGGGAAAGGAAAGGTCTGCGTGTTTCACTGAAAAAGGAAAACTAATAAGGTGAAAGAATTGAAATGGGAAAGGATTATCATTCTCTTGTTACTGGCATAGGAGCATCATCTATGCCGTTACTTACCTCAGCAGCACATTAATGTCCCCATTTCTCTAATGAGCAAATGCATTTATTTATTTTTAGAAAATGAGGTGCTTTCTTTGTAAAATTTCTTGTAAATATTGTTTTGATTTTTTGTCGATCTCATTTCCTTCTCTTATAGATTCTCAGTCTGTAATTATTTCCATTTTTTAAATGGAGAAAAGAAAAGAACAATTTCCAATGAGAATCTCAACTGTCATAGTTTTATAAATTCATTGTGTTTCTTTATGTAGCAACATTTTTATTGATTCTGTATGAAGCCTCCTGTTCCAACTGGCTGAAGGCCTATGGTGTGCTGGGTAAGATCCCAGAGGAAATTACCTGGCTGGAAGAGTGACCAGCACTAATTGCAAGGGACAGGCAGAAAGCAACCTAGAAAGCAGTTTGAGGCTAAGGTTTTTCAGGACCTAGGAGAGCTCCAAGGGATATTTCTCCAAAGTTCAAGTGAATGCTTCCATCAGGGCCCTTCTGCCCTAGGCCTGGCTCCCCAATCTGAACAACATATTGACAGAGGCATCATATTGATACCTGTGTCTAGCTTCTGCTGCTTCCTGCAACCCAACCACCTGCCTGTCTTGGACCATATCACCTGCCTCTGACCAGAATCCAGACATCATCTAATCATATCACCTGCATCTTTCACTTCTGTTTGACTGCTGTGGAATTTAATAATCATTCTTTCATTGTTCATATCACCAGCCTTCAGATTTTTGAGTGGCTGCTTTTGGACTTAACCCAATGTCTTCTCTGGATGATGCCACTGGCTTCTGTCTTTGCTGGACCAGAACAAACTCAAAGCCAGTCCTGTTATTTATCTATTTCATTTATTCATTGCCTGATTCAAAAAGGCTCAGTGTTCAGTAGAAGGCAATGGACAAAAATTACATGGAAGATGAAAAACACACGATCATATGCTACTTCTCAATACAATAATGAAACCCCTTCTCTGAAAACATTATCACCAGTAAAACTAACTAGCTACCAAATGGCCTACAGAACATAGGGGTGGGTGACTGGGAATTAACAGTCATAGAGGTGGTGGAAAAGGAGAGTCCTTGTATGGCACTGAGAAGATGTTAATGCGACCTGCACATGAGTCTCTTTGGGGAGAACATTCCTTAAACAGAAGCCATTGTGCTGAGATCATTTTCATTGTTAAATCTGTGACTCATTGTGCAAAAAGGTCAACATGGTGAACAGTTTGCCTTGGATGTTCTACACAAGTAGAACTGTGACACTTGCATAGGATAGTGGATAAAAACCAGAGATATGAATTATGATTTGAACCCAACTTCTGAGACAGAATGTAAAAGCCAGGACCATCAAAGTTTCACTCAATATTTTATTGTATGCAAATCATTATAGAGCCTTTGAACACAATAAAATACTAAAATTCAATGTGGACTGAGAGACAGAAGAGAATTTAACACATGAGGGTAAACAACACTTCCAGGTGCCAAACAGGTTTCAACCATATAGCTTTCTTCAGTGGCAAATATTACTAAGTACACAAGCCACTCCAGAGTGGATCCAGAGTACATGGTAGGTCAAGCTTGCTTATATCAGGCCTCAGGCTCTTGGAAAAATAAAAATTATGAAAGCATTTTATATTTACATATTACTTACAAGCCTAAAACATGAATAATGTAACTATGACAGATCAGATATCACAGGCAGAGCATTCATATTACCTCTCAACATCTCAAAAATCACCAGTTTTCAGTTGGAGCTGCTCACCCAGTTATCTCCAAGATTAGTGAGAAGACATTGAATGGTGTCTTAGGGATTGTGGATCATTACTGATTTCATGGACTGATGCTGTCTGCAGATGTGAATCCTTCCAGAGCTTATCACTTAATGACATAATAGCTGCCTATGTAAGGCAATCTGTGTCTACTGAAAAGTGCTGTTATGTGATATGTAAGATCTGATTTTCAGCTGTGATCTTTCTGCACATGCAACTTATGATTTCTTGCTGCAGTCTTTCAGTAATGAAAAAAATGTGCAAAATGAGGTATGCATGTCACATTTCTTGCTTTGAATTGTGATCTCTCTAATATTTCATATTCATAAGTCTGCTTGCATGTTAGATTCCAAACTGTTTTGCTGGCATAGGCAGGAAAGTTAATGCTGGGAAACTTAAAGGTAAGATAATAAGCTATGTTTGAGAAACTTCATACCTTTCACAAGGGAGAAAGTCCAGCAGATGTTCCTTCTTCCTAAAAACTGCAGTGGAAAAGGCACAGCAAGATTGTCTTAGTGTGCAAACTTATGAACTAATCATGTACTGGATTGGCCTTGGGCAAAGGGCAATGATTGCCAGATGTCTAGAAAGTTACCTTAGGCTCAGCTTCTTTCTAAATCTATAGGTCATCATTACACAGAAGAATACTATAAACAGACAGGTTGAATAAATTACTGCATTAAAATGTAGACATCTCTCTAAAAATATGAAGAAACTTCATACAGTAGCTCCTTGCAGTGTGCATGGACTGTATATTGGGGTGGACAACTAGATCTGGCCATATCCTTACCTTCCCCACTCCTGGTGACAGCATGCATCTGCCAATCATCTCACATCATTATGACCTCAAGTGACAGCTTCAAAGGAGATCACTGCCAATCAGCTGATTGGCAATTGTAGTGAATGCATGCTATCATGGCAAATCAGCTGATTGGTGCTGAGAATGTCATTCTATCATTCTGCACATATTCAAATGCAGCTTTTAAATGTTTTATTATTTGTGCAATGCCTGAGACTTAATTGCCTTTACTGCATGTTTAACTTTTGTCTTAGGCAATACAATCAATTACTCTGCTTATCAATAGTACCCTTTTGGATTGTTTCCTGTTTGTTATAATAGGTTTTGACTCTCTCTTTCTGACAGTTTGATTCCTTCTTTTTATTAGCTTAATTCTTTTCCTTTGACCTCATATTTCTCCTTTCCCCCTCTTTTTACGACTAAATATATATTAAAGGAACAGTTGCCATTCCCGTGTCCTTATGCATCTGGGGTGCAACTGCAACCCATAAAAATGTTAAGAACTGGCACCCTTATAAGTTTTATACCACTTTCTCAAAAGAGATAAAATCCTTGGGGAAGGAACTTGCTCAACAGTGGTAAAAGTTGAGTAGAAAATGGCTTTCTATAAAAATAAAGCACTAAAAAATGAGATGAGTAAAGCAGTTTTAAGAGTAACTTTAAGCAGAGAGAATTTCAGATACCCTTTTGATAGTAAACACTCCCAAGCTGGTGGTTATTGCCTTCAGGATGAATGTGCTGTAACTCCTAGAAGTGCCAAGATTATCCTCTTTCACTTCCTAGATTCCCCCCCCCCCCCGTCCTGTAACAAGTTTATTTGGTGTCACCAAGGTCTCAAGGATGTTCCAATTCGGTAGTGCAAACCTTTACAATCTGTTCAAACTCTCCACTATGTTGGCAGTGAAAATGAGTCACCGCCATAATTCTCCAGTTTCTTGGGGAGAGTAAACTGCTTTCCTTCTTCAGCATGTGTCATTTTCTTATCAATGGAACAGACTAGATCAATCAGCCCTCCATTCCCAAAATATCATTGGCAGAACTGAAATAGCAGCTATGGGCTTATCCACGCTTACTTTCCTCTGCTCTTTCCAGACACAGTCCACAATTTAAAGCTTTGGGTCTAAACACCCCTCTTCTTTTGCTCCAGAACTTTCTCCATGAAAATGTATTCTTTAAAGCTCAATTGGAGCAAATATCAATCTGCAGAAAACCCAAATTGGTGTATGCTCGGATTCAGCTTTAAAGAGTGAGGGTTTGCAGGGAAAGATCCAGGGCAAAAACAAAACAAAAAACCCCAACAACGATGCTCAGACAAGGAGTATTAAAGTGCAGATCTCTGGCTGGAGTGGGGCAAAAGGTAAGTTTGGGTAAGCCCTTAGTGAGTGAGTGTACTCAAACAGCTCCTCAAGGGCAGCCCCCACATGGATTCAGTCTTAAGCTACCTCCCTACCTTCCTCTTGTTTGTAGTCTGTAGTCTGTAGTCATGCTCTGCTCTTATTCTTCAGTTGGGATCACATTATGACCCTTTGCCTTGCAGCTGGCTCAGATAGTCCTTACCATCTTTCTCATCTAGATTCCAACTGGAAATTCTTACATGTATATGAGCCTATATTTGTTTTATTTTATTTTTTGAAGGAAAAAAGAACTACAATGGCGCAACAGAAAACAGCAAGAAAATTTCTTTGAGTGTTTTCTAAGTCTCTTCAGTCCAATGTTCCTGGTGTGTAAGAAAACCCTTTGAACATGTTTGGCTAACTGAACCTTTCAGAACACAAGAAAGACCTTTCTTATATCTAATAGCTGTTGCCCTGAAGATGAACTCTTTTGAGTTGGAAACGCACTGGGAATCTTGAACTGAACAAACCCTTACATGCACACACAGAAGCCTTTTGCTATCTCCCAAGTTTTTTCATCTGAACTACTTACTTGGTTTTCTCTCAACTTGCATCTTGATCTGTCTGGTTTTACCCTAGTGCTTGCAGGACAGGCTACAGGTGATTCTTTCATAGACTGCCTGTGGGGTGGTGGTAGGAGATCAATCTACATCAGCACCCTGATGTATATGAGGGTAAGAAGACTTTAACCATAGCCTCCCACTGTAGCCCCAACATAGGCTACAGGACTGTCTTTCCTACTAGGGAGAGTGAGGAAGCTACCACAGGCCTTAGATATAAACTATCATGAAAAGCCAGCAAATCGTTGTAACTCAATTTATTGTTTTGTTTTTTCTGCCAGGTAGGGGGAATGGTGCTTGTGAGGTTTTCTGCTATGCACCTTAACCTGGGGGTTCGGAAGGAATATTTTGATGCTTTGAGGTATCCATGCACTCCAGTGCCTGCAATTTGCATTGAGGGGGGGGGGGAAACTACCATTGGAGGCAGTGGGAGCTTTCCTTCAATGCCAATCGCAGGCATGATGTGGGAAGCAGTCAGAGGACAGTACCCCACCCAGTGCCGATAAAGAAAAAGCTTGCAAATGGTGTGATCACAGCTGGCTTGACCCTTTAACACAAGAATTTCTGGATCAGGAAACTGTTTTTGGACTAATACATTTAGCTGCAGTAATGTTAAAGAGCGTGCATTGGTTATGTTATGTTGGAATGCTTCTATATCAGTTTCATAATGACGTTTCTGAGTATTTGATTTAAATTGTGTGTGTTTTTTTTAAAAAATGTGTTTGTCTTAATACAATTTCCACCTATTTGTATTTTTTCAATATAAAATGTATCCAGAAATTAATTAGATATGAAAAAGAACACATTCCAATGGTAAAGCAAAGGTCAATGTACTTCTTTCATCCCTTTGCAGGGCTAGTCTCATTCTAAGCATCATCTTGGCAAGTGTTTGGTTATTCTCAGCAAAATTTAATCAATTTCCAGGTGATCATTACAAGCTTCAAAAAACTATTGAAGTGAAGTTTGTTCATTGTGAAAACCTATGGCCTTTTCTGCAGTTGTCTTCCCACTTTCCTCCCCCCCCCCTCAAGATCTCTCTCCCCACCCCACCCCGTGAGTTAGTATCACAAGTGCTGCTTCCTGGGGCCATTTCATATGACACAATAACAAGCCCTGGTTTGCAACTGAAATCCTAGTCAGGTGCTCATAAGTGGCTTCAGTGAACATGCAAGGAGGTGGGAATGCACTGGTTCTGCCCTTCCCCATGGTAGTTGCCCTCCATGAGTTGAGGAGGGGAAGCTTCTGATACAAATGGAATACAATACATATTTAAGACCCTGTTTTTCCAGCATTCTCTGTGAATCCCTGCTTCAGACAGTCACACTCCAACTCATGGTAAATGACTAGAACAGCAACTGGCGACGAGCTAATGTGCAAATGCCTACTCTCCCTACATTGTGAGTTCATTAAAATAAAATTATTAAAGTTTTTAAAACAAATTTTAACATATTCAAGAAACTCAAATTACATTTTACATACTCAATATACCCCCCCCATGACTTCCCCAACTTCCCTTTCTGGTTTAGAGTGTATTATATTTGTTGTGCATATAGTTTTGTATCCCTTCTATGATAAAATAAACTTATTTCTTAATCTGTACTTAGTCTCTTAGTCCTTATTTGTATTTACTATTTGTATTTGTCTATTGTAAGTGTATTACTCAAATCCTGCAAATGAGTTCATTTCACTGTATTGTTTCTGTATATATATATTAAAAGGTTCCCAATCCTTTTTGAAGTCATTATTGTCTTTATCTTTAAGTCTCTCAGTTAGCCGTGTATTCCATTAACTTTTCTTGTCATTGTTCTTTCGTTGGTATTTCATCGCTTTTCCATCTTTGAGCTAATAGCATTCTCGCTGCTGTTGTCACATACATAAATAAATTCTTCTTGTCTTTTGGTATATCTTGACCTATAATACCTAATAAAAAGGCTTCTGGATTTTTAACAAAGGTTATCTTAAACATATTTTTTCATTTCATTATAAATCATGTCCCAATAATTTTTAATTAGTTTGCAATTCCGCCACATATGATAAAAAGTACCCTCCTTTTCTTTGCATTTCCAACACTTATTAGTAATAATAATAACAATAATAATAATAATAATAATAATAATTTATTATTTATACCCTGCCCATCTGGCTGGGCCTCCCCAGCCACTCTGGGCGGCTTCCATAGAAACCAAAAATACAGTAAAATATCACATGTTAAAAACTTCCCTGAACAGGGCTGCCTTAAGATGTCTTCTGAATGTCAGGTAGTTGTTTATCGCTTTGACATCTGCTGGAAGGGCGTTCCACAGGGTGGGCGCCACTACCGAGAAGGCCCTCTGCCTGGTTCCCTGTAGCTTTGCTTCTCACAATGAGGGAACCGCCAGAAGGCCCTCGGCGCTGGACCTCAGCATCCGGGCAGAACGATGGGGGTGGAGACACTCCTTCAGGTATACTGGACCGAGGCCGTTTAGGGCTTTAAAGGTCAGCACCAACACTTTGAATTGTGCTCGGAAACATACTGGGAGACAATGTAGGTCTTTCAAGACTGGTGTTATATGGTCTCGGCGGCCGCCCCCAGTCACCAGTCTAGCTGCCACATTCTGGATTAGTTGTAGTTTCCGAGTCACCTTCAAAGGTAGCCCCACGTAGAGTGCATTGCAGTAGTCCAAGCGGGAGATAACCAGAGCATGCACCACTCTGGCGAGACAGTCCACAGGCAGATAGGGTCTCAGCCTACGTACCAGATGGAGCTGGTAAACAGCTGCCCTGGACACAGATTTGACCTGTGCCTCCATGGACAGCTGTGAGTCCAAAATCACTCCCAGGCTTTGCACCTGGTCCTTCAGGGGCACAGTTACCCCATTCAGGACCAGGGAATCCTCCACACCTGCCCGCCTCCTGTCCCCCCAAAACAGTACTTCTGTCTTGTCATAATTCAACCTTAATCTGTTAGCCGCCATCCATCCTCCAACCGCCTCCAGACACTCACACAGGATCTTCATCGCCTTCACTGGTTCTGATTTAAAAGAGAGGTAGAGCTGGGTATCATCCGCATACTGATGAATACCCAGCCCAAACTTCCTGATGATCTCTCCAAGCAGCTGCATGTAAATGTTGAAAAGCATGGGGGAGAGGACAGAACCCTGAGGCACCCCACAAGTGAGAGCCCAGGGGTCTGAACACTCATCCCCCACCACCACTTTCTGAACACGGCCCAGGAGGAAGGAGCAGAACCACTGTATGACAGTGCCCCCAGCTCCTAGCCCCTCAAGACGGTCCAGAAGGATGTTATGGTCGATGGTATCAAACTCCTCTGAGAGATTCAGCAGAACTAGGAAACAGCGCTTACCTTTGTCCCTAGCCCGCCGGAGATCATCAACCAGTGCAACCAAGGCAGTTTCAGTCCCATGATGAGGCCTGAATCCCGACTGGAAGGGATCCAAATGGTCCGCTTCTTCCATGCTTGTCACACACCACACACCTCTAGACTTTGTCCATGAATAATTTAATTTTCTGCTACAGCAAGGGATAAGTCTCTGAATAAACGCTAATGAGTAAGTCACAAGTACCAAAATAGTGACTCACTCTTTATGCTCGTACAAACCTGGCGACAAACTCATGCATGAGAAGAGCCTCTTCTGTTTAATGGAAATCACACTGCTGACTAACTTGGCCCACCTACAATGGAAAATAGGACAATTTTGCACATGGCAATTATGTTCTCAGTGCAGTCTCTGACAAGAGATAGTAGTTTCAAAGGAAATTCTAAACCACAGAGAGTACAGCATACTCTCTTACTGCTCTATCCTGCCTACCTTAACTTTTGATCTCATGTAAATGCGGATTCAAATGGGTACTCAGCTGTTCCAGTTAGAAAGTACTTATTGGACTGCTTTTAGGCCACACCAGAGCAGATGTGCATGGGACAAACAGGTAGAAGATTATGTAAAATAAGCATTACTTGCTGAAATTGAGCAGGTAAGAGCCATGTTTCTATTGTTTAGAGAATTGTTTAGAGTTTAGCAAAGAAGAAGAGGAAGAGAAATAGGAAGATTTACTAATAGAGTGTATGTAACAGAGATAAAATCAGTTAAGATGAACTATAAAATCAGAAAACCTATGTAAAATGCTGACTGATTTTTTATATATATATAACAAAGTCTTCACCAGATGCCTGAAGTTCAACAGGGATGAGACATGTCAGATCTCAGCTGGGAGGGAGTTCCACAGAATTGGGTCCACAATACTTAATGCACAGCTCCTGCTAGATATGAGGCATATGCCTGTGCAATGGGGGACCACTAACAGTGACTCCCCAGAAGACCTCAGCAATTGAGCAGGGACATAAGGGATTAGGTCCGTGTTGTATCCCAGACCCATGTTGTTAAGGGCCTTGTGAATTAATATGTGGAAATGAGCCTGGTAGCATATGAGCAGCCAGTGATCATCCCACCCTAGCTGTGCTTAGTAATTATTTTGTTTTTCTTTTGGCACCATTAGTTTTTCCATGGCCAAGAGGCACACTTTGTAACGTGCATTAAAATGCACATCTCATTGAAAACAATGCAGTGGAGAGAGCAAGCAGCAGCCATGTTCAGATGAACATTCCAACAGACATATAGATGACAGCATCTGATTTATGCCCCAAGACAGTTTTACATGTCTAGAAGCCTGCATCCGAATATCTATCTTTTGAGCCGGTTTGGGGCAGCTATCCAGGACAATCTGATGCCAAAGCCCAGCCATCCTATATGCCACCTAATCATACCAGCTTGTGTTAAGTAAAAGCAGCTTAATCATAATCTTAATCCCAGGAATGATTTATGTTTGCCCAATTATGGCTAAGCATATAACGGTTAAAAGTCCCTTGCAAGAGCAAAAGCCTGCATTTGCAAGTCATTTTTCCGTATGACTGATGAGTCTTTTCAGTTTGCCTCCGTAGTTGTGGAATTGCCAGCAGCAATTAGAGGTGGTGAAAAGGATCTCTGTGCATTGAAAAGCTTTGCCTGCTACCTCGCTTGAGTATCAACCTATATAGGCCAATTGAAAAATTGGCAATTCTTGGTTTGGAGTCGCCCCCGTCCCAGTCACTTAGAAACAGGGCTGGTTCTACCATCCAGCACAGTGAAGCAAATGGCTTCACTGGGTAGGGGGTAGAGAGAAATAGATAGGAACATGGATTTGGTCTCTGAATGGTGCAGCAAAGCTTTTAGAAGCCTTGTTCCACTGCAGGCAACAAAATATTCGGAGCCAGCATGGCCAGAAAATAAAGTCTTTGCTTGCAATGGGAATGATGCCATTTCACAAACATCCCTCCCCACACGGGCAATTCTAAAACTTCTCGAACAACCTTCAAATAATTATAACACACACTTCTGAATTGCACAAAGGATTCCAGCTGCACAACTCCATTTATCTTTTGGATTTGTGCATTTTAATTCTCCAGTGTCATTTATGAAATGCAGCAGACTGAAGCTAGACCACCTCCTCCCCCTGCTCCACTCTTACATGTAATATAGATGCGTCCCATCTTCTTGGGAAGCATCGCATTATATACAGCATAATTACATAGTACAGAAAGAGCAAAGGAATACAGTGAAATGGTAATTCCTCTCATGACATCCCTTTTGCTGCAAGATAGCAACAAAAGTTCCAGTAACCCTTACAGACTAGCAAAGAACTGTGAAGGTGGACTACTGGGGGCGGCAGATCATATTGCACTGTTATTGTTGTTGTTTATTAGACTTGTTAGCCATTGCTACCCAAAGACCTCCAAGCAGCTTAAATGCATGTAAAAATGTAGACATAAATGCATTATACCTTTGAAAAATATCATACAAAACACCTACTATTCATTAGTGTGTGTGTATACAAAATACACACATGAGCAGAAACATACACAATCACCCCACAGGAATCTCTGGCAGCACGCAACATCCATTAAAATAAGGACCACACATTCCAAAAGTCTGTTACGCTCGTGATATAAGTAGTTTCATCAGCGTTAAAGAAGACAATTCAAGCTCTTGCGGTTGATAGATCTGTGATTGTTTTAAATGACATTTGAGGATTTTAGCAATTTTCACTACTACCATGCCCCATTATTAACCTCCGTCAGGACAAGTATTATCACTAGATCAACAGGGCCAGGGATGTCAACTTGAATAAAATATTAGGGGGAGGCAAGTACGCCCTACCCCACATAATCAATCCCCTATGCACCCCCTAAATCTGTTCCAGGGGGTTCCCCAACCCTCTGGATTGTGGGTGGGTGGGGTGCACGCATAGGGGCAGGAGAGGGAAGAAAGTTCCATTGCACAAATGTAAAGCTTTGTGCTGATAGGATACATTAGTTGTATACCGCCCAAAGTTTTTGACCTCTGTACCATATTGTAAATATGCAAGATCAGAAGTCCACTTCTGTATTATAGGCAGATGTACGGTATACAGCTGTGCATGCAGACACGCAAGCTTTGTAAAATAGAATCCCCAGTGTGTGACTAAAGCCATAGCAGCCCAATTAGATTTTGCCAAATCATTGTAAAAGGGATGTTAATAATGGATGTCAGCAGGTGTCATCCCAAATCATTATGCTGCCTGAGAGGGACAAGATGATGACCATTCTTTGTCCAATGCACAAATGCTGAATGTACTGGCAACTGACTCTTACTTCCACACATGAGGTGGCAGGGCAGGAGAAGCAGCCCAGGAGAGACCATGTGGCAACAGGGCTGAATAGTGGGGAACTCAAGAGGAACAGCTGCTGCTTCCCCTTAGCCAGGCCAGACTTTATGAAGGCCGTTATTATGAAACCTTCAGGGCACAGATACACATCATCATCTAAAGAATGGCCCCAGAAGACTATTATGTTCAGAGCCTAAAATTATTCAACTGTACCAATGTATCTATACTTTCTGGCTCTGTGCATGGTGATTCTGACTGCAGCAACATGTCCATCTGGGTTTCAAATCTTGGGAAACCTCTGGGGATTATAACTAAGGGGTGATCTCACAACAAGCGCAGAACGTTTTTGTTTGTTTGTTATTGTTGCTTTATGTCAAGAGGACATGCTGAAGAAATAGGTGGATTCAGAAACATTTGCTTTCAGGGGGCATAGGAATGTATTCACATGTTGAGAAATTTAAGGTTGGTTTTTCAAAGTAATTATTATTATTATTATTATTATTATTATTATTATTATTATTTATTTGTACCTAGCCCATCTGGCTGGGTTTCCCCAGCCACTCTGGGCGGCTTCCAACAAAGATGAAAAATACACTAAAATGTCACATATTAAAAACTTCCCTGAACAGGGCTGCCTTCAGATGTCTTCTGAATTTCAGGTAGTTGTTTATCGCTTTGACATCTGATGGGAGGGCGTTCCACAGGGCGGGCGCCACTACCGAGAAGGCCCTCTGCCTGGTTCCCTGTAACTTGGCCTCTCACAGTGAGGGAACCGCCAGAAGGCCCTCGGAGCTGGACCTCAGTGTCTGGGCAGAACGATGAGGGAGGAGACGCTCCTTCAGATATACTGGATCGAGGCCGTTTAGGGCTTTAAAGGTCAGCACCAACACTTTGAATTGTGCTCGGAAACGTACTGGGAGCCAATGTAGGTCTTTCAAGACCGGTGTGGCGTTTCTGTAGGCCATTTGATCATTCCTCTATTTTTAATCCATTGTTCATTAAAAATATGCTACAAGCGTCAAGATGCCTCACCTCTACTTCCTCCTTTATCAAGCAGTTTTACTTTAAAAAAAGATCAGGCTGCTCCACATTTATTTAGGTTGGAGTTTTCAAATGAATTCAAGGTACCTGCATTCCTAGACCTTAGCTCCTTTTAAAAGATTGAGCTGTTCTTCAATTATCCAGGTTGGTGTTTTCAAATGACTTCGTGCCATCCACATTCCTAAGCCTCAGCTCCCAGACTTCACAGTATTACCAGGGATGAGAAACATGCATAAAGCCCTTCAGATGTTGTTATGCTTCAGCTCTCATCAGCCTCAGCCAACATGACCAGTGGTCATGGATGACAGTAGCTGTACTGCATCATCTTCTGAAGGTCCACACATTCTTCATCCCTAGGAGAAAGGAAGAATCAGCCATGATCCAGTCAGCCACAGACTGGCATCATTCTGCCTACCGTAATTGCTGAATAAGAATAAAAATAACAGGGTTATTGTGAGGATAATGTGGTGCAGGTCCCACAAGATATGATCAATTTTTAGCTTTCCCCCTCATGCCCCTTTAGTGATCTAAAACAAAAAGGATCCAAACAATCACAAAATATATATCAAATGATCATTTATATTAAGCCAAAAGTCAAACAATGAGCACTCCAACTTCCCTCTTTTTTCTTCATGGGAATAATGCTTGCCAAAATCTTCACCGTGTGAAATTTTATTTATTACAATTGTGTATTTATATGTGTCTGTGCTAGCCTTCTGCTTGACAATAGGCCTCCATGGTGCATAAAAATAAGATAAAATTAAAACACAATAAATGTAAGCAATACTTATTAGAGGAGATGCTAAAATGCCCCACCAAAGCATGAGATATGCAAACAGCAAATGAATTCAATGATAATAACACAACAGAAATTAGATAGAAGACCCTACCCAATGTACAACCGGTATCAGGTTTCAACGAGAGAAGCATTTCCATCCATTATCTTCTAATGTGTCCAGCTGTCACTGACACACCCCTCCTGTTCCCACTAGAGGAGTTAGAGAAAGATGATGCTACCCAGTCTATGAATTCCCCACTAACCATAGTTAAATAGGAAAGGTGACAACACTGCTTTAGTCTCAAACCTGAAGCGATGACCTCAAAGGGATTAACCCTTTGGAGGTGGCTTGCCAGTTCTAGGCAAATGAGAAATGGCACTTGAGAAGTGTGCTTCTAACCAGGATGCTTCTAATAGCACTGGATTATCCCATCTCTAGTTCATAGGTTTTCTCCTTGCCTGCAGAGCTAAACACCACCACCATCTCTTTCTGTATTGATTAACAAAGGCATTAGGAGTGAGGACAGGAAATGATGATATAAAATGAGCTCCCCCCTGCCCTTAGAAGTTGCTATTGCTATTCTTTAACAAGTCTGCATCAGCCATGGAGGAAATAGTTCCCTCTACTAGAAGTGGACTATTTAGATACTAAGGTCAACTAGCACTGGATATTTGCAGTCTTCTGGGTTCTCTTTGTCCAGATAGCTGGACAGTCTGAAGCTCCCTGCTCTTCCTGGTACCAGTGGCCCTGGTGATTGATGAAAGGGAGATGAAATTATGTAAAATGTCGTTACAAATTAAACTGATGTGAACATGCCCAAAGTGGCACAAGAATGCCATCATTTCTGCTGGAAATTGTGTAGATAGCTAATTCTGCCCCAAAGATTCAGCAGATCTCTGGCGATTAGGATATGACATATTTAGTAAGCTTCCCTAAGCTTCTCCTTTTAAACACTGCCTCTGCTAACATAATTTCACTACTGAGAATGTTCAAGTCTGCTTTATATGCTTTTTTTTAAAAGGTAATGTTCATAGATTGCATGCTGGAAACTTAATTTATACAATTTTTTGCTATACTTACCTTGGATTTTATTTTATTATTACTTTTAAATTAAAGAACAAGAACTTGTCACTAATCTGTTTTGAATAAATTGTATACATCCTGGTATTAAAGGTACTGCAGGGGATCAAAATACCATATCGAACATATCAGAGGAAGAAAAAAAATGTCACTTTTTCTTTTGAAACCTACAAACCTAGAGAAAAATCAAACAAAATAGATGTTAGGTCTTTGATCTCTTTCCATGCTTAGAATCACAGGAGAATGGTCCTTTCGTTTTGTCTTGAAATTATTCACCCACTGTAACTTCAAGGCAAAGGAATGCTCAAGAGTTTCCATAACTTATCATGGCTACCTAATTAGAAAAAAATAACCTCTCTTGCACAAGATTTTTAGATGATGCCTCTAACATTAGAAAGAGGCAACATCATAGCCTGCAATCCTTGCTATTGACTTTTGCCAGACCTAACGTTGCTATAGAGCGGCTAGTTCCATCGTTTGTGTGTATGTGGTGTGTGAACCTCAGATGAAATCTGCTAAGTAATGATTTACTGTGCTTTCAGCATATGCCTGTGTTATTGAAACAAATTGAAGAAGCAGAGACATGTAATTTATTTGTTGGAGCCAACTGAGTAAATAGGGAAGTGTCTCAATGGAATGAGTGATGCTTAGGTGTAACTAGCATTGTATTTAAAAATCTAATATTTACCCCCTTGTGACACCTCCTTACCTCAAATGCATGATTAAAGATCATACTAAGTGTCTTCTCCCATTTACTAGGACAGGAATAAATAATATTGCTTACCATATCAGGATCTTATGTTTGTTTGTTTTTTAATTAATTAAAATGGTCGGCATGCAGCATTACTATTAATGTTGTCTTTTTTTGTCTACCTCTCCTTCCAGAGAACTGGTCCTGTGCCTCATGAAAAGGGAACAGTGATGGAAGGAGAGAGGCAATGTTGGGTAGGAAAGAGAGGGGGGGAGCAGTGATGATTCACCCCACCCTCATTGTTCATGCCCCCATTTTTGAATTTTGAAATAAAGCTCTCCTGTTTACATACCTCCCTGTGCCTCCCAGAAAATTCAAGTTTTTTAAAAAAAACCAATAAGAAATTGTAAGTACAATTATACCTTGGGTTACATACACTTCAGGTTACAGACTCCGCTAACCCAGAAATAGTACCTTGGGTTAAGAACTTTGCTTCAGGATGAGAACAGAAATCATGCTCCTGTGGTGCAGCGGCAGTGAGAGGCCCCATTAGCTAAAGTGGTCTTCAGGTTAAGAACAGTTTCAGGTTAAGAACGGACCTCCAGAACGAATTAAGTTCTTAACCCGAGGTACCACTGTAGTGTAAATATTCGCTGGGTGAACTTTTTCTTTTCATTACTCATTCCAAAGCATCTGTTGGAGCATATTGTCATTAACTGCTGGTTTGTTTGCTTCCTTCGGTTTACAATGCAGTATAACAAATTGTACAATAAAAAATAACAGCATTAACTCAACATCATAGCAACCTATAGAAAGTAGTAGTGTCAGCAAGAAGGTTAGTTACATTCAAGTTCACCTTTTGCTTAAATAAACCCAATGTAGGTCAACCAAATTCTTTGGGAATCCTAGAATCAGCCCCCCCCCCGAACACCCTGCCTCATGCTGTCACCCAACCAGGCAAAGCTAAGGTTAGATTAAGAAGTAGGGCATCCCCAGCAGATCTTAAAATACAGACTAGGCAGTAATTGCTCATTATATATCAGAAATATATTAGAGAAAAGAAGGGGTGGGCCTTCTTAGGGAAGGAATTCTTCAAAGACCTTTCTTGTAGCTATCAGATTTGCAGAATAAAGGCACACATTTGTTATCATTTCATTATACTGTTCATTTTCATTATAAAACACCTCTCATTTTGGTACTCATTTGTTAAAACCATATTTCTTTCATTATTCATTCATTAGTCGTGCACCTATCATCATTTTCATTGTATGTTTTCTTACCTTAACTCTTCTTTTGGGGGGGGGGCACCATTCTGAGCGGCAGGGGAACTGATACTAGTGGGCATTCCTATTGGCTACCATCTTACATTCCCAGAATGTTCCTAGACATTGCATTCTTCCTGGGCATGAGTGAAAGGGAAACAGTGGCTTCACCCACCGAAAAGGGGAACTCGGATTAGTGTGCATCCTTTTTGTGCCACAAATGGCCCCCAAACGATACAACATTCTTGGAAAATTAAATGGCTGCCAATATCAGCCCCATTGCTGCCACCAGGGAGCACCAGGTTAGACCTCCCCTTCCAAAATGGGTATGAACAGGCATGAAATGTGAGCAGTGTATGCTTTCATTATTCATGGCATTCTCTTCAGAATGAATGAAAACGGAACCCAATGCCCCCTTTCAGTTAATATTTTCAAACATTGTAAAATGAAGGCACGCTTCTGAGGCAGAATGCAGCTGCTTTTGAATATATTAATACATAGGGCAGTTTATGTGGGCAAAAGCTCTCCTTATACATTTTGCCTAGCACTCAGCAAATGTTAGTTCTAAACACATGTGGAGGGACAGCTGTAGCAGAAGCCATTTTTATGATTTTCATGACACAGAAAGGTACCTCACGGTTTCATTTGGTGGCCTTCATTCCTTTCTGACAGCTTCTTTAAACCTTATGAATTTTCTTGACATCCTCCAGCTTCCTTGCTCTCTTCCCTCACTATATCAGTTAATGCCCAAAAGATTGCTCAGCCACGATCAACCATGAGCCTCAAAAGAGAAGATTTCTGCCATGTTGACTACTGCCAGTCAAACTTCTAAGCCAGTCATATAACAAAAGGTTAGCCAAATACAGTGCATTTTGCTGGAAGAATGAGCAAACAGGCTGCTGATCACGACAGCTTTGTATATTAGCCTCCTACTGTGAACCAGGGAGGCAAGATTATATTAAATGAATATGTAATCCCAAGCATTATATACAGATTAAAAGTGACTTTAGCTTGGATGTCAGAACGATGATGGATGGAAGTTCCTTGCATATGCATTTCCCAAGTAAACTCTATTAAAACAGCAAGCCTTTGTGGAATTGAATCTGCTAGTTTTGAAAGAGACAAAATCAATAATTCTGGCAAACCTGACAAATTTTCTTGCCTCCCCCCACACCCTGACTTTGGTAGGCCGGTAATGGGTCTGCAAAAGTCTGACTTGAAAAAACATGCTAGTCTCTGTTGAGGTAATCAATTAAAGCTTCACTCTCCTGGGAGTAAGCCCTACTGAGCATACTGGGTCTTACATCTGACTAAGAAGAGAGGGCTACCTATGGCTACTAGCCATGATGACTATACTCTGCCTACACAGGAATGCTTCTGAATACCAGTTGCTAGAAACCTCAGGAGAGGAGATGGCTCTTGTGCTCAAATCCTGCTTGTGGGTTTCCCATAGGCATCTAGCTGAGAACAGGATGTGGGACTAAATGGGCTATTGGTCTGACCAGCAGGCTCTTCATATGTTCTTATGAGTAAACATGTTTAAGCTTTCACTGCAAATATATTTTCCTTTGCTAAGATAAAGCCACTTCTGCCCTGCAGAGGAGGTGGAATTGAGGGCGTCACGGCCCCACCATGCGTGCAGTGGCTGGAATCCCCAGCTACGTCGCCAATCGGCCGGCTCTGGGGCCATGGCCTGCCCTATTTAATGCAGGTGCGGCTGGGGATCTCCTTCTTTTCCTGCCTATCAGCTGTTCCTGTTTCCCACCCTCCTGCCTTTTAAGGTTTTTGTTCCTTGACCTTGCTATGGACCTTGGTTGGTCGCCGTTGAGGGGCCTGGTAGGAATTTTCTCACTTGGCAAATTGGCACCAGCCACTTGGTTTCAGCCTACCTCGTAGCAAATCGTCACAACTTTCTTGGTATTGGTGGTTAGGCACTGGTATTGGTATTGTTTTGTAGATGGAAGAGGGGAGGAAGCACCATCACCTGCCCCACATATTGAAGGGTAGTCCGATAAAGGATTCCGGGGGGCGTGGTCCTGTCTGAAGCCTATGGAGGTGAGGGCCTAAGGCATGCCCCCAAGTGGTGACCCCGGGGGAGTTCCTAGTTGATGTGCATCAGCAGGACTCCCCCTACTAGTGGTTAACCCTTCCCGGACTTCAAGCGGACGGGCTGAAGCCGGATATAGTTGGTTAGGACCAATGCCTAAGCCAATACCGCTCATCACCTGTAACCAATAAAGTTAACCTTAATAATTGTGTCATGTGTCTTTATTTCCACTGGGGGGGATGGGAACTCGCCACACAATGCATGTAGATGCCATGCTATGGGGTAAAGGTATTATACTGGTATGTTTGTTTTGCTTTGCATTTCCCCATCTGAAAAGCTTGTGGCCATGAAACCATTGTTTCTTTAAAAAAATAATTGACTCATAAATTACGCTAAAATAAAACTGTGCAAACTTAAATGCATACTAAACAGAGTGAATCTGTTGTGTCCAAGAGATACCCTGCTGGGTGGGAGAGATTTTTCCTCCAATCCCAGGAAGGCTCCCACTGTTTATCAATAAAAGCAATTGGGAGCACAGACAGTTATTGTAATGAACACCAGGCTTTCTGCCCTAATAATTGCTAGAGCTGGCCATGTTCTTGCATATCATGTGCTTTGTGAAAAGGGAGCTAGGACTCATATAGAGCCAGGACGCCCAATGGCTTTTGGTGTTATATAGTGGGAGCATACCTGGGTTTGGAAGACAATCTATTCCATCCAACAGGATAACTCATAGAGCAGGCTGGAGAGAAACTTAAGAAAATTCCAGCGCAGCTTCCTTCAGTAGCAAGTATTGTTGCAATGATTGTACTGTTTTCCCAAGGTAGACATCATCATCATTGTCACTGTCAATTTCATAATCATAATTATAAATTATATTTATAGCCCACCTTTCCCCCGTCACCTGATATGTACAAGTGAGAACGCTGCTTTGCCTGTTTTTTTTTTTTTGTTTGTTTTTTGTTTGCCTTAATGGAATCTGGAAAGTTCAGGTTCTAGCAAGCAAAGCAAGACAAGATCAAGTAGTGGAAGTTCAAATCCAGCTTTTAGTAAGGCAAAGCAAAATAGTGTTCTGATTTGAACATACTCAGGTGGCAGTATTTTGGACAATTCTGAGTGAGCAACATGCCCTGTAAATGCTAGAGATAAACTGATGGTTTGGTTTTTTAAAAGTAATTTATTTCAGCCCATCCTTTCCACAACTCTACTGCCTGAGGATAAACGTTACTTGTCTTTCTTGGGCTTCGCACCTGGCATGTGGGGGCCATGCAATTCCTCCTGAGTTAGGCTGAGTAAGGATCCTGGATTCAGCTCTGCAGGCTCCTTCCCTCCAGCCTCAGCATCAGGAGACTGGTCCAGTTCCCCAAGCTCAGGCCAGCTTCACCTTTGACATCAAGGCCTGCGTTATGACAAGCAGTGGTCAAGTTCCAGTAGCTAAGTGCCTTGCATCTCTATCTGAAAGTATCTTAGATAGCAAAATGAACTCTGCCTGCATACATACCATACATTTAAAGCACACTGTTTCCCTCAAAGAACCCTAGGAACTGTAGCTTACCCCTCACAGAGCTACAGTTCCCAGTGCCCTTAACAAATGACAGTTCTCAGGATTCTTGGTGGGGAGGTTGCATACTTTAAATGTATGGTGTGTACACAGCCTCTATCTGGCTCCTTGGCGAATTGCTGCTAGCGCAGAGGTAGGCAATGTGGTACCTTTCAGATGTTTCGGACAACAATCCCCATCCGCCCTAGGCAGCATGGCCAATGGTCAAGGATGATGGGAGCTGTAGTCCACAGTCACCACAATGGCTATGTCTATGCTGGACAATACTGGGCTGACAGTTGAGGACAGCTTGATGTGTTTATTTGCGTGTAATATGAAATTCAGCCCATGTATGTACAGAACTGAAAATGCTCAAATGATGCCATCTGACTGTGAAAATGCATAGTCTTCCCCCCAGCAAAAAAGAAGAAGAGAGATTTGCTTAGGTAGTACCACAGAATCAGCTTTATTTCCAATAGATGTATGACAAGAGAGAATATGAGATTATGGCAAGTTTGATATATGAGAAGTGTTCTGTTTGAAAGTAGGATGCTACTCTGAAAATAAAGGGGGAAATAGTGGTGCTGAAGCAAAGGAGCTGGAAAAATAAATTGAATGGCCATTAGAAATCATTTTTCACATCTTACTTACAAAGCTGAAATAATTAGTGCTTTGTGGGTTATCTGTCCCTTATAGTTTGGGTTATTTATTTATTTATTTATTTATTTTTAACAGATGACAGGTAATTTGACAGCTCGTGTAGGAAGGTGTAATTTTTTTCCTCCCCTGACACATTCAAACTGCTAGTTATCTGCAAAGAAACACACAAAGGACCTATTTTTATACACTTGGCTCAGAAGCTCTCCATAATAAGAGTTCTTGTTTTGTACTCCTGTGAGGGATTGGTCTGAAGGGGAAACATGCTGCAAAGTCTGTGAGTCCACAGGAGGACATTTGGCAAAGCTTGTCCATCAGATTCATAACCCGGTGAGTCATCCAGGCCTAAGAAACCACTTTAGCTCTAGTGGTCCAAAGAGTATCACCAAAACAGAGAGCCTAAAGCAAGTGGGGAGTGCTTTGAACATTGCTTATCTGTTTCTTTTAAAAAAAGAAGTGGTACATGACGCCACCTGCCCAGTTCATCCAGGAGTATTCTAGTGTTCTTAGTACCCAGTACCAGAGGCTACCACCTTCCCAGACCCTCCAAGTGTCCCTATTTTCTACGGACAGTCCTGGATTTACAGAAGCCATCCCAGTTGATCCCAGATGTCTCCCTTTCTTTAGAACGTTCCTGTTTTCATTGGAGAAATGTTGCAGGGTGTGGAGTTATGTGACCCCCAAACCAAGGAGATAAGTAACTTTGCAACCTTTATAAGACATCTGTACACTTTTATTATGTTTTCATATATGTTGGAAGCCACCTACAGTGGCTGGGGTAAACCAGTCAGATGGGTGGGGGGAAATCATCATCATCATTGAATAGGACAACCCTATTTTAATTGGAGAAATGTTGAAGGGCAAGCCTCCCGTTGATCCACCCAGAGCCAAATGGGTCCTTGTGTATCATTGCTTCAGGAAAATGATACAGTACAGTGCCAGTGGGTGAGGTGGTTCTCAGGTGGCCACAGCATTGTGACCGATGTTGGAGGACCCTTCCCACTGTTTCCTTTAGGTGCTAGGAAGTAGCAGTGGAGCTGAGTGCTGCAGGGTGGCCGAGCTGGTACCCTTCAGGGATGATGGGAATTGTAGTCCTCCAACAACTGGAGGGGACCAAGTTGGATGCCGGCCTGTGTAAGTGGTTGAGGATTGGACGATTACTTTGGAATGAGCACAGGCTATTCATGTCTTCTCTCTCCTCTATCTCACTTCTATGGTAGCTATGACAGCAGTCTCTTTCTTGAGCCAGGAATGGAGATTGGACAGAAGTTGGAAGCCAGTGTCTGCAGAAGGTCACTTTGACCTCTTGCTCTGAAGGCATGGACAGCCAGTATGCAAGCTGGTTCAGTGACTCTGTGTTGCCATGAATATAAAATATGATAACTAGATGTGGCCTGAACAACTTGGAGAAAGGATATGGTACAAATGTATGTGCATTTTGTTTAAAAGACATCCATTCAGGTCCATTGTTTCCTCTTCCCCATTCTTCCCATTCCAGAACAGACCTCACTCATTGAATGGATGAAGTACAAGCAGGACAAAGGGTCACGGAGGAGGCACCTGTTGTGGTATATAAAACTGAATCGACCCTTTGGGCTCCCACAATATTTTTCTCTAGAGATGCAGCAACTCAAAATTATAGTTCTAACAAGAGACCTCAAAGGTCAGTAAGTCCAACTCCTGTTGACCTCATAACCTGATTCCTCATATAAGCTTTCACATCACTTAATGGACTTCCAACAAGTTGTGGCATTAAGCTTAATTAAATTAGAACGGGAGCCATTAAAGCCATGAACACATTTAAGGTTGTAGACCTATTGAAATTCATGGACCTAAATTAGTCATCGGTGTTAATTTCAATGGGTCTACTCTGAGTGGGACCAGCACTGGATATTACCTTTATGTTCCTTGGCCTCATATTGTATTTTCGCTCTTTTTGATGTGTATTTCTCTGTGCTTTTTTATTATTATTATTAAGGACTAAAAAAATAAATAATGCACCATAATTTATTAAAAAATAATCACTTAATGAGAAGGCATATCTTTTTATTACTATATGCCTCAAAATAGGGAATAGCTGGAAGTACTGCCAAAGTGCAAATCACTATTATGTATGTTCCTGCTGCCAGTTTTGGAAGCTTTTCCATTATGAATGAGCTAAGTAGCAATTACTGGAGGAATTACGAGGGAGCAGCTTTTTAAAAATTAAGAGCCTTGCCCTGCTCCTGTTGAAATGAATGGCCAGGCTCACTTTGACTAAATTGGCTGGATGATGCAACATATATTCATTTATGATAATGATATGTAAACATAAAGGCAATCTTTCAGCTGGAGAGTTATTGAACATGGACTGCTATTGCAACTACTTTCAGGAGTCTAATATAAAAGGAACTGGCTGTAAAAAACTACACACACATGCACACAAAGACCCTGGCATTTCTTGGTCCAATATTTGTCACCACTAACCCCCTATTAAGTATTTTATGCCTACACATATTTCCCCCCTCTTGTGTGCCTGCACATTTTCCTTTCTGTACTGTAATATCCCAAGCAGAGCTGAAAGCATTAATTGAGAATAATGAAGAACTCAAAAATTAATTATAGATTACAAAACCGGATCTTAATATGATTGTAAGCGGAGCTGTCACCCATGAAAATGCATGGTGATCATTCCATTATTGTTAAAATCTATGTAACTCATGTCATGGCAACAATTCACCGTAGGTAATTTTTCCTCAACTGCTGTGTTACTGGTTTTTTAAAAATAAAAAATGCTATTAATTAAATATCCAAAGAAATTATCTGTATTTAGTAACTACAGTAATAATTTAAATGAGTTCACTATTCAAACAAAAGCACAACACTTCAATCAACTAGACATATACTGACTTGGAAATAAGTCCCTTTTAAATCAGTGGGCCTTATTGCCATGCCAATATGCTAAGGACTGGGGTGTAAAAGGCAAGCAACCCTGATATTAAATTAAATCAAATATGTAAGTGTGCAGTACAGTAGTGTTCATTTCTAAACAGCAATCTCCCCTTCCCTTTTCGGAGTAAAATTGGGGGGAAAAACATTTCAAAACAGTGGAGAATTTCAAAAGGAAGCCAGTCATCTAAATAACAATAATCTAAATAACAGTGTATGACAGTCTGCTTGTGATGGGCAGGGAGAACGTTCTGACTGTTAAAAATATTCCTTTCCTTGGTTTCTTTGGCAAGAGACGGGTGGAGATAAGAAAATACACTTGTCTGATGTTTTCTGTATTGGCCCCTTCTCTCCGGGAGATAATGTATTTGTGGAACCATGAACAAATGGATCGCTGCGCCAGGCTTAGTTCCTGCTGTGTACCTTAGCTGGGTGCATCATCTGGTATCACGGACTCCGAAAGACATGGTTCTTTCTTGCTGAAAAGAGGCGCATTTCACAAAAGGAGAGCCAGCTCTGCTTCATGTCAACGTGTTTCCTATTCTTTCTCCAGCTGATTTAGGGTTCAGTTTAACGTGATTGTATTCCAATGGGGGAATGCAATGAGTTGAACAAATTGTTCCCAGCTCCTGTGTACACTGTAGACCTTGCTTAGACAAAGGTCAGCAGTTACTCTATTGAAGAAAACTGACTGATCAGCATTTAATGCGGCAAGTAAAAACAAAGGAAGCTTGGGGATTGGTGTGTCATAACTCAGCACTGGGTGAGTAAGCAACATTTGCAGTTCATAACGGCCTCAAGCTCAGTTGCTTCCCTGCCCCTCTCCAACGTTTTATGTCCCAGACACTGCAGAAGGCCTAGAACAAACCCTCAGGGTGTAGGGAAGATGGTAGTGGGTTCTTTGGGGGAGATTCATATACCCTCCTGTGGATTTATTTTTGATTCAGATTTGTCATGGCCAATGGCTAGTACAATAAAGTTATTTGGATCTTGGAATACCCTCCAGAATTTTCCCAATGAAAATAGGGGTGTCCTCCATACCCTCCAGCATTCCTCCCGTGAAAATAGGGACGTTCTGAGGAAAAGCAGTACATTCCAGGATCAAATCAGAAACCAGGGCGGCTTCTGTAAATCCATGACTGTCCCTGGAAAATAGGGGCACATGGAGGGTCTGGAGTCAGATGCATGTTATGGGAGTTCCCAGCTTCACAAATCACCAGACATACTGGGTGAAAGGGTAAATTGGAAAGGAAAGCTAAGATGATGATGAATGGGAGAAATCAACAATAAGAAGTTAGGGTTCTTGTCATCTCTGTCCACCTCTTCCATCCATTTATTTGTTTGCCTTCTTTCTCTCCCCACTGTCCAGTTATTTCTTCATTGGGGTCCAATTTATGAGAAAATAAACTTTCCCCTCCGTAATTATGTTTGATGATTTATAGATTAAGAACTAGTATTTGAAAAAGAGTTACAGAAGAGCTTATATCCACAACTGCTTTCCCTTGAGTCCAGCATAACTGTTCTGGTTGCAATATGGCAACATCCTTATGAATGTCTACGTGAGGGGAGAATTAATGTCATAGACCGATAAATTCAGAAGTCTATGCGGTGTGCATTGAGTTGTAATCATGGGCCCAAAATAAGAGGCTAACGCCTAGCTGTCTCAATAGGAAGCAAAGAAGCTTATTTAAGTCTTGTGAAGATTAGTGAAGAATATTTTGTATGCTAGTAGACAAGTAATTATGAGGAAGTGGGGGAATGTAACCTGCCTATTACTGTCAGCCTGAGTAACAATGATGCTTAGCTTAGCTGCCAGAAAGTGGATTGCATCCAGAGAATGTTTGATCGCGTTTTGTTATCTTTTATGTCCCAGTGATGCAATTTTTACTGATTCCTGTTATTCATCCTGTGTAGAAATATATAAACAGATCAAAGATGGATTTTAAAGCAATACTGTTAAGCAGATGAGTTTATTTCCTTGTTTGTTATTTATGGTTTTTTTATATACTGCAGGAAGGGAGGGGGGAAAGAAAAAGGTGGACTAAGAAAACCAAGGAGGAATTGCTCTTTTTGATCATCCTGTGTCAGTATCACACAGGAGCACGTTTCTACAATGTTTAAGAATTCTTTGCTCATTGGTCCTTCTAGTTCTTGACTTTATGTGAATAGCTAGACAGGGAAGGTCAAATGTGGTTTCCAAGGCTGTAAAATGAGAAAGCTGCCATCACACTGCAGTTCATACAGTCACCCATAGCAACTCCAATATGACGACAGAACAGGCAGATGAGAAATCAAGCAGCGCAGGTGGCAGGTGGCCCAGGCAGCCCAGGGAGGCTATTTAATGGAGGTTGGGAGGTACAACAGAGAGCAGTTTGGCTAACTTCTCTCTGAAGCACCTGACACTCCTTTAAAAGGGGTTGTGGGTTGAGGTGAGTGGTGAGGGAAGAGGTAAGCTGAGAGGGGAGGAAGGTTAGGTAAGCTGAGACAGAAGGTTTGGACAAGATGTAAAGGGATGGGTGAGGTGTAAAGAGAGCAGGGGCTGATCAGGCATGGGGAAGGTATGTGGGGTCAGTAAGCAGAGCAAGCATATGTGCCCCTAACACACTCAATTTGGGAATTTCACTGGGAGTGTAGGAGCCACATCCCAGACCTTAAGAGCTTTCCCATGCTAAGAAATATGCACAGAGCTGCCCCCCCCATTCTGTAAAGTGAATGCACAAGCATTAAAGCACACATGAAGATCTCAGATTGAATGACAAGGATTTGTTGTTCTCATCATAAAACTGACCCAGTTAATTGTCAAGCGCTACCTCACCAGGCCTGCTGAGCCCTGAGGCCCCATCTGCACTATACATTTATAGCAGTATCACAGCACTTTGTACAGCCATGGGTTCCCAAAAATAATCTTGGGAACTGTAGTTTCTTAAGTGTGCTGAGGGTTGTTGGGAGACCTTCATTTCCTTTCCAGAACTATAATTCCCAGAGTTCCCTAGGAAGACGGATTTACTGTTAAACAATTCTGAGAATAGTTACTCTGTGAGGGCACAATTCTCAGCACTCTTAACAAACTACCGTTTCCAGGATTCTTTGGGAGAAGCCATGACTTTTCAAAGTGGTATGATGATGCTTTAAATGTATACTGCAGATGGAGCCTGAATCTTGACTGGAACCAACGAAGGACTAATCTTCTAATAATGTACAGTTGTACCTTGGAAGTCGAACGGAATCCGTTCCAGAAATCTGTTCGACTTCCAAAATGTTTGAAGCCACTGCAGCAAATCAGAAGCCTAGGAAGCCCCATCGGACATTTGGGTTCGAAAAGAACATTCGCAAACCAGAACAATCACTTCTGGGTTTGCAGCGTTCGGGAGCCAAAACGTCCGTGTTCCAGGGCATTCGGGATCCAAGGTACAACTGTATTGTGACAAAGCATGAAGACTAGCGATATATTACAAGTTTGTCTCCTATGACTGAGCACTCAGTTAACATTACAAGGCCTTTCTAGCCATGGTAGACGTAAGTCAGCTGGGTATTAATAGAGATGGGCCACTGCTGACTGGATATCTGTGTAAGTCAGCTACCTGGGCTAGAAAGTAGATCTCATTCTTGACTGAAAAGACTTGAGGGATGGAAATATGTGGGTGTTTCTTTTTTTTATTCCCTGTAGCAATTTACATCTCCAAGAGAAATGTCCTCCTCTGCTCTCTTTTACAGATTTTTATCTCTAGCAATTTAAATCTCCTAGAGAAATGTCCACTTTCTCTGCTCTCTTCTAGGCTAGGACTTTGGCAGCCCCCCATAGATGCATGCAAAAGTTCCCAGACACAATTTCTCGCACCTCAAGGTAGGATTGGGAAACTCTTTAATCTACAATCCTGCCTGAACAGCCTCTGCTAGTCAGTAGCTAGATGAGCCAATAGTCTTACCTGGTATAAGAAAACTTCCTGTATTCCTGAGACCCATCAAGGAATAACTGTACTGCACTGTAAAAAAATGAAGAAGTGGGCATAATAGCACTGATCTACTGTTATGTTTTGGAAAGTCCATTGTCCATCTGTTCTCTATGTGATCAAATGCCTATTGAGATATCATCACCATACTTGGCATGATGGTTCCTGAGATAGAGGAGCTGGTTTTCATCTGTGTTTGGATACCATTGGGCACTATTTTGAGTCAAGATGTTGATCCAAACTATTCCAAACTGTACTGATTTGGACACTTCAGATGATATCGTCACACAATTTAGCGTGGTTGTTCCTCAGATTGAGAAAGATATTTTAATCTATAATCTGGAGACTATTGGGTGCCATTTTCAATCATGATGGCAGGCCAAAATATTCCAAACTGCACTGATTGGGATGCCTCTGGAGATATCATCATCCAGTTTGACATTATAGTTCCTGATATGAAGGAACAGGCTTTCGTTTAGATACTGTCAGGTGCCATTTTGAATCATGATGGGGTATCAAACTATTCCAAACTGCACTGATTTGGACACCTCTGAAGCTATCATCATATAATTTTTTTGCCTAGAGTATCCTGTTTCAAAGGTATTGAAACAATAATAAGCATGCCTCCTTTGAAGTAAACCACCCTGTGTTCAGTGAGATATACACAAAGGAAATGTGCATAGTGGGATAGGGAACCAAGGACCTGTGCCATTGTACTACAACTATTATAATACTGTACATGACCCTTGATTATGTTGGCTGGGGTTGATGGGAGTTGGAGTCCAATGTCCTTCAGAGGGCCACAGGTTCCCCAGCCCTGGTGTATAGCATTGCAACCTAAGTCGGTTTTACAACTTCTCATTCTGTTTTGTTCAGCCTGAAGCACAAAGTGCTTCCACTACATATCCAGTTAGCTTTTCAACAAGTACCATCCACTTCATCACTGCTAGAGAAGATTAAAAGCAGGTCATTTATTTCTCACATCTATACTTTTCTCCTCCTAGCAAAGTGAAAAGGCATGCATTTGAGCACAGACATCCTCAGAACCACATTGTTGCCTTTAAAAATTGAATATTTAGAGCATTTAACAAACCTGTGAGCTATCTGATAAATTCTATTGATCGACATACCAAAATTTATTTAGCCTGCTAAACGAGAAATATATCAAATGTGCATAAAATGTGATAGGAACATAGGCAAGGAAATTGTGGTCATGCAATATTTTTTTAAAGCAACCTGTGATTTACTTCAATTTCAGTATGATTTTATTTCTTCCTTGTCAAAAAGGTCAGGCTCATTTCTGTATCTCCCAGTGGTAAATACAGTTAATGTGCTGAGGCTGCAATGCATCCAGCATGGAGGTCATTTAATGGTGACATAAATTATTTTACTAGCTTTTCCTTCAAGTGGGCTATGAATCCATGTAGTATAAATGAATATCAGAGCTGTGATGCTGTTTCATCCTGCCAAGCAGGCTGAACTTTAGTGTTTCTTCTCTCAGTTGGGATGCTGCAGAGTGACAAAGATGATAAGCACTTTTGGTGGAGACAGTAGGATATTGCTATTTTTTTTTCTTCATCTTATTTTTTAAAACTGATCTTCCATACTGTGTATTGAATTCTAGTATGCAAATGGATTTTTTAATTTAAAAAGTATTTACTTTCTTTTAAGTAGGAAAAAAAAGGAACGCGGGTGGCGCTGTGGGTTAAACCACAGAGCCTAGGACTTGCTGATCAGAAGGTCAGCGGTTCGAATCCCCGCAACGGGGTGAGCTTTCGTTGTTCGGTCCCATCTCCTGCCAACCTAGCAGTTCGAAAGCACGTCAAAGTGCAAGTAGATAAATAGGTACTACTCCGGCGGGAAGGTAAGCGGCGTTTCCGTGCGCTGTTCTGGTTTGCCAGAAGCGGCTTAGTCATGCTGGCCACATGACCCAGAAGCTGTACGCCAGCTCCCTTGGCCAATAAAGCAAGATGAGCGCTGCAACCCCAGAGTCAGCCACGACTGGACCTAATGGTCAGGGGTCTCTTTACCTTTACCTTAAGCAGGAAAAAGTTTGCAATTGAATGATTATTATTTTTAAGTAACACTTTATTTTAAGCAGGATAAGGTTTGCAATTTGTATGGGTGTCAAGTTTCCATTTTTTTTAAAAAAAATATTTAGATTTTCAAACATAACATAATCTAAAAGTAAAATATCGACATACCAAACGATCATATATTAGCGGCCTCAGTAACACGTATCACACATCTAAATTAACTTCAAGGGGGGAAAGCTTTAAAACAGCTTTTAAAGATAGCTGTGTTAGAAACTTTTCCATATGCTTCCATATGCTACCACAAAGGCCTAATCTGAAATGGGTCACCATTTAACAAGACTTATGAAAGCTTCTTTCAGTTCAGTTGAGCTGTAAGGTCCAAGTGGCTCTGCAAGATATCATGGGTGTTCAGGGGGTGGTGGATGTTGGCCTTTGTCTTTTCTGCTGGTTTCACTTAAGTGCCCACACATAATAGAGATTTCAACTGAGTGTTGGAACAAGGGACAGAAAGGTCACCTTCTGGAGGAGTTCTTCTGAACAGTTGGTAATAAGGGTTGAGCAGTTTGGGGATAGGAGCATGACAGGCTGCTGTGCTTGAGACTAAATAGAACTCTCAAAAGTACCTTGTAGTTTGGGATGTCATGCTTGTGAAAGTTATTAATAGGGATGGAAGTTGTAAGATAGCTATTTAAAAATCTACGTTCTAACCCAGGGTGACTGCTTTTAGGAGCTCTGAGGCTGGATCCTGAGCGACATAATTTGTACTCTATTGGAGAAGATGTCAGTAATGAGCTTGGTTTTCTAACACACCATGTTAAATAATCTTTCTTGTATGGGCATATCAGTGCTGTTTTTGTTTACCTCCATTTAGTTTTTGGTTTTTTAGAGTGTCCCTTGCTGGGATTCTTGCTTCCTATGTTTATTGCTGTTTTATTATGATGGTGGTTTGAGGCATTTTGTGGTTTTGTATTGGGTTGTTTGATATTTTATGGTGCCTTGAATTCTTAAAAAAAGAAAAGCAGGATATGAATTTTTTTAAAAAATATGGTGGCCCTAATATAGTTGGCAATCACAGAAAAATCAAAGGGTGATTCAAGCTACTTCATAGGTACCAACCAGCACCCATAGTGAGCTCCCTATTTGCTATAGATGGGTGTTGGTTGGTACCCAGGGCGCATGGATCATTTACAACGTATCTGCTTGGAAACAGAGGACCAGGTCAACTAATTATTTGTCCTGATCCGTAACAATTTATATATTCAGGAGGCATTGACCCAAACAAGAAGGTGGAAGCATGCTCAGAACTACCCAAGATGGTTTCATGCTTTTGATTATGTGGTTGAGCTTTCTGGTAAATAGAAATAACTGGGGGGGGGGGGGAGGGCAGAATTCCATCCCTCTTATCTGCTGGACAAATTACAGCCACATGCTGTGGCCACACAGCAAGGTTTGTTACACTTTTCCCTCCTTGCCCCTTACGTATGAATCTGACATGCACCATGTTCACCCTGTAGCCATCCCAAACCATAGGAATTATTGCAAATCCTATTTAAATTCCCTCACCTGCCCAGACAAAATGCTATTTGGGTCAAATTAAAGAACATGCCTCTGATCACACAGATGACACCAAACAGTGTGGAGCACAGGTGAAAAAGAGGAGACCCAGGGCCAATGAGGAGCTCTCCTCCAAATTCCTACTCAGCCCCCCTCCAAAAGGGTGAATAGCAATGCCCACCCTGCAAAGGGTGGGATGGCAGGTGCCAACCAAAGGAAAGTGGGGGCAGGGCAGAGCTGGCTTAAGTAGCCTGCTCTCTGCCTCTTCCCTATTGGACAATGCAGCCCATGTGTTTGCCTCCCCCAGCCAAACCATCTCTCCTGTTCTTCCAGCACCATTATACCAACTCCTGCCACACTATCAGTTGTCAGTGGGAGAGTGGTATAAAGAAAGGGATCTACAGGCAACTCTTTGGCAATCTCTTCAAGGGTTACTCACTTGGTATCAATTGTGTGAAACAAATATTTTCTTTTTTTTAAAATCGTGATTTTTGTACACAAATAGCTGTTCCAGAGGGCTGTTCCAGCAGTGTTCTGCTTATGGCTTTAACAAGTAATGCATTGGACCCCCAAAACAGCATGTTTACTGAATCTCTGTTCAGAAAAAGATCACCTCTTAGGAAGCATTATATCTTCTGCTGAATTATTACAAATGTAATTTGATGCAATTATACTTTCAAATTATACTATATACCCCCATTGTGTTTGCTTTGTATATTTACATGAACTAGGCTAAGGATGAGTTTATTACTGGGTTTCAGAACAGTAATTATAACGTTATTTCACCCAACTTCTAATGAAGCTTACAGTCAGGCACAGCCGATGGAACATTAACATTAGAGTGCGAACACTCCTTAAAGCAATCCACAGGAAAGGATCAATCAGTGTAAAAAGTCACAGCCTTCACGCAGTATCGCTGTGCTCTGATAGTCTCTAAAAATGAATTCTTAAGGATCATTTAACAAGGACTGTTTATCACTTAATATACAGTAACCATTCTGAATACACAATCATGGCAGTTAAAAAGATGGTGGAAGAAAGTTGCATTTTAATTATTATTTTTACCTTTTTACCACTATAGAGTGGTAGTGAACAGAGAACCAGGGTGAAATTACCCTGGGGCCCTCCAGATGGGTGATTTATTACAGGTGTCTGCTCTTTGACACCCTAATGGTGCATTAGTGATGGATTTCTTCTGCTTTAGTTTGTTCTATGATGCTTTCCCAATGCTACCAAATTGGTGGCACTCAGGCATGGGGTTTGTTGCGTTAGTTTTTCTGGTTATATTGCTAGTACTTCTGTCTGGACTTTGAACATTCCAAGTGTTTCTGGACTACAATTTCCATTAGCCCCAGCATAGCAAATAGTGAAAAATAATAGGAAGCAGATTCCAGCAATATCTGGAGGGTATCCGGGTGGCTACCCCTGCATTATTGCCTGCCTATCCAACACCTAGAGCTACAGACAGACACAAAAAATTAAATTAGTTTCTCTGCAATCTCCTTTTCCTCCTTTAGCACACCTTTCCTTTCAGTCCCTTGTCATCTAAAGGTTCAACCTACTTCCTAGCCAGTTTTCTGCTTCTGATTTATTTAAATACTTTTTGTTATTATTGTAATTGGTCCTAATGCTTTTAGCAATATGTTCCTTGTCTTGAATTACCCCCCTCACTGATCCCTCATTGTCCACTTGCATTTCTTTCGTGTTCCTTTTTGTCCTCCACATTTGGGCAAGATTTCCATTTTCCGAAAGAAGCCTTCTTGCCTCCAGATGCTTCCTTGATTCTGCTCCTGTAGCACCCTGCTTGTGGTTAACGCTTAGCTGGAATGAAATATTCAACGCAGCAATAGAGAAATTAAAATAATAATTTATTTGTCAGACAAATAAATATGAGGCACAGTGGTATATGGTTACCAAGCTCTGGCCTGGCCTCCTGCCATTCTGGCCAGCACTTATATTTCCTTAATCCAGCCCCCTTGCTCCTCCTGTGGCTGCCTCTGTCCAATCAGCCTGGTTGAAATTCCTATTGGCTGTTTGCTAGAACCAATCACAAAAGATACACCCATTTCCTTCTGTCCTTTTATGGGAAACAAAAAGCTATATATTCTTCTATCTATAAATGACAAATAAGTAGTAATATATCTTACATGTGTCTCAACAAGGAACCTTAATTACCAGCTCACCTCGCCCTATTGCCCTCCAAAACAAATGGTTTAATCTTAAATTTTTATCTTAAACAGATGTCAAGGATCTTGAGTTCACATCATTATTGAAAGATCTCCTTCTCTTGAAGGTCTTTAAAACAAAGGCCTGACAACCATATGTGCTCTAATGATGTTTCCTGCTTGGCAAGGGGGGCTGGGCTGGTGGCTGATGGCCCCTGTGATCTCTTCCAACTATATGAAATAAGAATCTAGCATAAGGATTTAACATTTCTTAGCTTCTAATTCCTTTGCATAATTACATTTAAGCCAATATATTTAATACATAACATAAATAACCTTTTAAAAGGAAAAGAAATCTTAAAAGGATCTCAGTTTAAGAAAGAAACAACTTTAGAAAAAGACTTCCCAAAATACTCTCTTCCTTTCTGCCAGCTAGATGCTTTTCCATTGCTCTTGACCTTTGAACCTTAGGAAAATATGGCTCAAGTTTAATGGGAGGCACATGGTTTTATTTTACTATTTACCCACTCTTAATTATGTTTTTCTCTGCTTTTTTTTATCTTCTGTAATATGTAGGGTCAGTGTAACCTTGGCTGTCAGCCTGTAATTCCCTTTGACTTTGAGAATTGTTTTCTGCTATAAATCAGGGGGGCCCCTTGTCTAGGAGGAAAAACATTGCCAAGGTTCTTAGGCAGCTGCTCTTCTGCCTGGCATGAAACATTTGAAGATCTTTAAGCTCATTTTAAGATACAGGCCCTGATCAAAATATAAGCTTGATAAAAATGCAGGCTTATGATTAGATGCCTCATTCCTTAATGACATCGTGTTAGACCTTTCTGTTCTGTTGTATCTGTTCTCTTTTTCTGTTATGGTTTTAATAAGCCCTAAGCATTCTGGTGAGATTTGACCCTCCTGACTTTTCCGGGAGTATGTCCTACTGAATTCAGTGGGACACCACACCTCTGAGTAGACATACTAGAATGGTGCTCTTAAATCTGTGTTAGAATATGGAAGAAACACTGAAGCAGCTTCAAAACAAATGGAAGCAGTAACAATTGGTGGCAAGTATCTATTATTTGTCATTTCTGACCAGAAAGCATTGCTGTGTCTGTCATGGGTGTAGCCAGGATTTTTGTGGGGGGCATGCCTTTTATTGTGGGGCCAGAACCTCAGTCAGCTTTGTATTTATTTATTTATTGGGGGGCAGCTGTCCCTCCCTGCCTCCCTTGGCTACACCCATGGTGTCAGTGGTGGGAAACCTGTGGCCTTCCAGATGTTATTGGACCCCAACTCCCATAATGTCTGACCATTGGCCATGCTAGCTAGGGCTGGTTTTTTTTTTTTGATTCTAACAACATTGGGGGGGGGCAGCACAGGTTTTCCACTGCTACACTATTTGCTTCAGATAGCATGTATATATTACCTGTATATACTTTGAAAGGAATGCCTCATTGCCTTGCCTATCACAACCTAAGCAGAAACTCTTTTAGCACGCTCTTATTGAAGACATTAAGCTGGGGGGCATCTCCATACTTGATTAAATGGGGAGATAGAAATGGCCATTTCACTTTGCTGGTAAATCGTTTTGCCCAGCTTTGACACAATAATTTGCTTAATTTCTTAATGTGCTTCTACAGTTCAGACTGCGCTCCCAGCTTTTAAGTGCCATCATTAAATTCTCATTTCAAATCAATGTACTAGTTGCACATTGCTGGGCAAACAAAGTATTTAAAGAGTTTTCCCCATAATGCAAGGTAATTGGTGGATCCTCAGCAAGGCCCATGAAGTTGCAGTTGTCTTTGCCAGTAGAAGGCCAACAAAAGGAGGGGGAGTCTAGAAAAGACTCATTTGCTGCCAGTATCACAGTGTTTGGCCTGGAAGTCAGCTGCCCTTTACAGAAAGAGCCTGAATAAACCAGCAGCACAAAACACAGCTGACAAGGCCCAGCAGCTGAACAAATGGACAAGTATGTAATTTAGCTCAGCCTTCCTTTTGGGGTGGGTGTGCTTAATTAATGAGGGTGGTATAAAAGGGTGGTAATGAATACTGAGTGTCTGTGAGGTCAGTTAAAGATCATTTTTGTGCACACAATGGCTTCATTTTCGACTAAATCTTTCAGCCTATGATAAAAGAGCTTACCTTGAGAGAGTTCAAGGAATTGAAAGCAGAACAGGGTTTTTTTTTTGGGGGGGGAGGGATATTCAAAAACATAAGAAAAGAAAAGAGGGGGAATTGATACCAAATGGGACAATGAAAAGATACAAAGCAAAGAGAGATAATTGGGTGCTTGTGAAGAGCAAATAGGAAAGTATGGTGACGTGAGATACAAAATTATACAATAAACACCTGGTCTTCAATAGATGAGCCATATTCCACAACTGAATCACATTGTAATGTAAAGTCATACCATTCATACCAACCTTTTTTGTCTCTCTGTTTACAGATTTTTAAGAGAAGGGAAGTTAAAAGTAGTTCTCAGGATTAAAATTTTTTAAGACTACCACAATAAAAACATCAAGTTAAAGGAGTGAGCATAATAATATGTTTTGGAATTTTTGCTCCCTATTTTTCTTGATTTGTTATTTTCTTTCTTTCTTATAATTTTTGTCTATGTCCCCCCCCCCCTTTGTCAGAGATGTAGTTGTTTTGAAGGGACCAAGGCAAACTCATAGAATTGTAGAAATGTAGAGTTGGGAGTGACCTGAAGGGTCATCTGGTCCAACCCCTGCAATGCAGGAATCTAAACTAAAGCATCCATGTCAGATGTCCATCCAACCTCAGAGATGGCCATCCAAATGGTTTCAGAGTTGCAAAAAGGAAACCATGGTTCCAGACTGACCTCATCGCTTCATATTATAAAAATACCCAACAAAGGGAGGCTATTTTAGTTCCCTGCTGTGGTGAATGTTTCCATCTGGTTAGGTATTCATGTGCACTCATTTGCAGTCAGAGTATGTGATAAGGATAGACTCGACTCAAGATCCGAAACAAGGTTTGCCACATGAAGACAGCCACCAAAGGCAGCAATATAGTCGCTATTATGGTTATTCTGGCCATTTTTGGACTACACTTCCCATCATCCCTGATCATTGGCAGTGATGACTGGGACTGATAGGTGCTGGAAATCAATAGCACCTGGAGGGGCACAGATTCCCTACCCCTGTGTTATGAAATCACACTGTTTATGTAATGGAATATTAAAGTTCGCAGCTGCATAAGCATTTTTCTATGCTGGGAAGAAAGGTGAGAGCAGCATAATAATTCAAAGCAATTCCAATTCATTTCAAATGCAACATGCAAGTGACCATTGTTCACGCTGGACCATTGTGCTCAACAAGGTGTCATAGACCTCTGCTGAATATTCACGGGAATTAAGTTTTTTGACCACTAGAGGGCTTCCATATTTTTATTTAAAGCAATAGAAACACAACATGGGGTATGTGTAAAACTATAAGATGACTGTATGCAGACATACAGGATCTACATTATCAAAGAAATATATATTTCAGTGACTAACATAGCAGAACTTTTAAATTCTTGCAGCAAAACATTTTTGCTTCTGCCTTCATCAGTTGCTCTGATTAAAATGTTGCTGTTTCCAAGGTGGCAGTGTTTGTTTTGTGTGTGTGTGTGTGTGTGTGTGTGTTCCAAGGTGGTGTTTGTTGTGTGTGTGTGTGTGTGTGTGTGTGTGTATGTATATGTATGCAACATTCTCTCTATCATTATGTTGCCAGTTTCTTGCAAATGAAACAGCAGCTATAAACATCTAATATGTGAATCCTAATGGGAAAGCTAGCAAAAAATCAGAACAAAGTTGTCAGAGCAAATAGTTAAAAAAATTTAACATTGTATATGAAATTTAAATAGCAATACATAGGATAGTATGTATCATCAAGTCTCAGTAGCATATCATCAAGTATCAGGAGTTCCACAGGTCTGGGTATAAATTACTCAGGTTTGAATAGAAATTCATCTCTTGCTTTGGATGCATGGCATTTTAGCTTTGTTCCACCCTTCATCATTTCAGACATTTATTTCATTTTTTAAGACCTGGATCTGACAGAAGATCATGATTGCAATAAAAATCTAGGCTGAGTTTCAAATTGGTAAGAGGCAGCACACTTCATACTACACAGTGTAGAAGTCCTGAAATATAGATAGCTTCTTATCTTCCACATGCCCCAAGCTCAGTCCACAACAGCCATAGTGTGCTTACAGCCTAAATGTGTTTAATTTGCTCAAATTGAAGGTTGGGAGGGGGAGAGAGAGAGAGAGAGAGAGAGAGAGAGAGAGAGAGAGAGAGATTATAGTGCCATTCTAACGGATATGATGCTAACTGAAGGTTTGGGATGTGGAAGTATAAGAAGTTAATTGGTAGCTCTTAACATAAGCGCTTGCTTATTAGACCCCCACCTGATCTATACATAAGGGAAAGGGCATCTGAGGTTTAATTGGGTGAAAGGAGAAGGGATGTGCAAGGACATCTTATGTTTGGTTCTGAATGCTTGATTACAGCCTGTCTTAAAAGACTTAAGAAGAACTGCATCCCAGTGGATTTTGTTGGCTTCCTAGCTTTGTGTATCTCCATTTTCTTTTTAATGGACCTAAAGGGGTTTAATAACTTGATTTCATAAAATTCAGGGGGTGGCTGAAGATTGTTTTGCTGGGCAGGTACAGAAGCTGACCTGGCTACTAAATATTACATCAAAACTGGTGATGGGACATGGCCTCTTCAGAACTTGAGGGCAGGAGGCTAGCTCAGGCGGTCCCACAGCAGACACTACTCCATCTTTACTACTGCTTCCGACATCACAGAATTTGTCGCCTGAGGCAGCTGCCTTATTCTGCCTAAATGGTGGGGCTGGACCTGACAAATCTGATGTCCTGAGGAAGCTGTCCTGCTTCACGTATGTTACTATTATTGCTTGATGTGAGAGGAAAACCATATTGCAGATGCCTTTGGTAACTGTCCTTGCTAGAATTACAGAATACTTTGCTATGATATTTCAGGGACAGAATGGATCTTGCAAATGCTCTGTTGAGCAAAGTGCTGAAATGCTATAAGCATAGAAAAGGTACAATAGGCAGTTTTTCAGGCAGTGTGAAAATGGCCTTCCGTACAGCCTAGTATTGCTTATTATGAGGCTACAGGATGGGAGGGATGCACAATGGATGTTTACAGACGGGTTTCACAACTGTACCTTTAAAAGGGAAGGAATCTCAGAAACTATTTTTAGCTGCTGCCAGCTTCATTATATTTTAAACTGAAAGACAGATGAATTGCCTTGAGAATACAGCAAGAGGTTTCTTGGAAGCAAAGCTCAAATGGCCACATTATTCATGGCCCAAAAACTATAGTTGGTGAATCCAGAATTGCCATGCACCTGCCCCAGGGGCTTGTGGTGTATACTGTGTCAAAGACCAAATGAGGCAGCTAACAGCTTTTTGCTCAGAGAAGAGGCAGAGCTAGCAGGCTGGATCCAGACTTAGGTTGCAATTTTATTCTCATTTACCTGGGAGTAAACCCCGCTGAAATCAGTGGAACTTACTTCTGAGTTTATGTTGTTAGGATTCCAGCCTTAGTCATGCTTAGGGTAGAAATGAACTGGGCAAGTAATGATTAGGAATGGGCAAATCTGTCAGTTCTTTGAATTTCTCATCCCCCCTCCCCATCTTCAGTTCATTCTTCCACATTTCCTCATCAGTTTGAAATGCTTTCTCATAAAAATTCTTAAGTGTTTTACTGTGAATTCCTCCTAATGTTCACATTTTTGTATGCAGTTTTGCCTAACAAACATAAATTTTCATAGAAATTCCCCCCATACAATACATCTTTTAAAAGTTATTTTCTCCAATATATGCATTATTATCCAAACTTTGTCCTAATGTATCCATTTTTGCACACAGGAAATCTCTGGAGAACTGGACTGCATAATTTGAAGAAGTGCACATATTTCAAAGGGTGGCTGTGTTTTGGTTCCCGTATTATTTCAGGATGTGCAAATAAGGTAGGTTCTCTTTTAATGTGAACTGAATTGTATTTTCCCCATCCCTATGATGGTTAGGGCCCACTGATTTCAGGGGGTCTACCCTAAGCATGGTGGTGCCTGGCTCCAGTGGAATAGGTAATATCCGAGTAAGTAATACTTCTGACATTGATTATCACCCAATGTTTTTAATAAGGCTGGAAATCATGGCACTTTTTATTTTAATCAAGCAGTCTACCTAGTACCAAACATTGAGTTAAGTTATTAAATAACTCATGCAACATGAAGTGAATAGGTAAACTGTGTCAGTTAATGTTGCACATCACACCAATCTCAGAATGACGCGATGTTCCAGGGACATACCCAGGGTTTACGTTCCCTTTGGGAATGAGGCAGAGCAGAGACTGTGGTGTCTTAATGATATATGGTTTACACATATATACAACCTGAGCCTGCAATGGCGGGATTCACAGCATTAACACCCCAAGAGGGTCTTGCTTCTCCCATGGCTACAGCTTTGGATTCAAATGGAAATCAAACATTGCTCTCAAATGTTGCTTTGACTCTCTCTCCAGATTGCTGCTTTACCTCTAGGTCACATCACTGTAAACACTCAACTCTCACCTTTCTCTTTTTGTAACTACCAGCCAGTTGAAGGTGATGGTGGTACCAGCTGTCTCACCCAGATCCACTTCCTTTGTTCCCTTAATGGCCCACCACCCAGGCCATCACCTCAACAGGAAGCTAGCCTGGCTATTCCAAGAATTAGAAGGGGGGCATTAGAAGGGTCTTGGCCTACAGCCTACTCCCACTACCCAAACTCATAACAATAATCAATCAAATAAGCTACTCATAGAGCCAGCAAAGTAAACCAGTCCCAACATGTTTTGGCTTGTAACTATTACTCATAGCATGTTAAGACTCTTCTGTTGTCTCCTTCATCTGTGTTTTGTTACACCAAATTCTTTCCCAGGTGCCTTCAGGTTCACTGACCCAGTTTTCTCAATAATAACTAATAGACCCTGTTCAATGTGGCTTCTTCTTTGATGCAAGCAGCACCTTGAATTAAGGCTGTGAGAGAAGAGATGAAAGGTCAACAAAGGTTGCTCTTGATTTGTTCCATGCCAGTTTGTCCCTGTGGTCCAGTAGAAGCTAATGCCTTTGTTTCCCCTTTGCTCACTCACTAAGACAACGGAGCAACAGAGCACTTGTGAAGAAGGGATGTGCCCACTGTTCTCTGGCCAGCTAGATAGCACTTTGATATTTGGATCAAAAGTCTTGCTTTCAAGGGGACAGAAGTTATTTCCCGGGGAGGGCGGGGAGAGCAGAGAGAAGCTTAAATGGAGAGAGATTTCACCTATGTCCAATCCTGTTCTGTGTCATTGTCTCCTGTATCTGCTTTAGCGCTATTCTAGCCCATTAATGACAACATTGTTGTCAGAGCTGCCTCTAGGTCCCAGCTCACAGAGGACCAACGCTAGGCTGTCGTAATGTACAAAAGTCTTTATTGAAGTTCAATTTCCATTTCAAAGCCACAGCGCGCAGCCCTACGTCTTAAACCCTAGATCGGCGAAGTCCCGTCTGAATCTCCTCCCCTCTGACACCAGTTTAAGATCCTAGCCCTGCTCCACCTTTTCCGCTGCTCTCTTCTCCTCTGGGTCCTCCTGCCCGCTGGGGCATTCCCCTTTCCTCTGACGCTGAGTCGCTTAGCTCCTCCCCCTGCCTCCGGCGGGCTTTAGGACCCGGTTCCCAATCCTCATTCTCTGCTGTCCCACGCTCCTGTACATTTGAACTTGCCTCTCGCACCAACCCAGTGACCTTCCTCCTGTCCGTTACACTACTTCTGTCACTGCTTCCCTCTTCCGAGATACTGGCCGGATCTGACCTCCCCTCCGTTGTCTGACTCTCCGATGGAGGCGTGGTCAGCCCTGACTCCTCTCCTCTCCCTGCTGGGGGAGACGCTACTCCCGATACCTGTGACTCTTCCCCCCCCCACTATGCTCTGGTGGGGAAGCTGGTCCTGATTTCCAACTGCTGCTCTGGGAGTCCCCGCTGGCCCCTTGCTTCTGGGGTGTCCCCCTTGGGACCCCCCTTGCCCTGGCCACCGGCGCCCCCTTCTGTGAATCTTCCGATTCACTGGAGAGGCTCATGGAATCCCTCGGTCCACTGTCCTCTTCTCCTACGCTCCCCTCGGATTCTTCCCCTTCGCTCTCCATCTCCTCTCTTCCCTGTGCCTCTGCTCCTGAGCCCCTGACAATTGTAAATAAGATAACAACACAGTGCCATGTAGCTGGCTAGCCAGATTTGGTTGTGTGATGAGACTGGTGGCAAATAGCCACCGTGAATGACTGTCCACCGTGAATGATGGCAGTGCTTCCTGGATCAGTCCTATGCAGCCAACTGGAAATCATACAGGTAGTAGGATGGTGCCACAACTATTTGCAATGTCACCAAAGGCAAACAAAGTGCATTCAGACTGAGGGCAATGCTTCCTGAATATGAAACTAGTTTTGATCATTATGGCAGCTGTGGAGAGACAGCGGACTGGACAAACTGAAAGCAATGCCTGTTTATGCAGTATGACTTACTGGTTCATCTACAGATGATTGCTGCCCACTCCCCTACATGCTTATTCATTTTGAAGATGCACATTTGCTTTCTGTTTGTGCAGAGTAGGACCCATTCCAACAAGTTCAAATGATAAGAAAGGAGATTTCAGCTAAATATTAGGATGGTATGAGCTTTTTAACAGTGAAGCAATTTGTGTCAAAAGGAGATGGAGCTTTTTAAGCAGACCACTGATGACCGCCTCTCGGTGATTTAGTAGCGGTGGCTTTTCTGCATAGGTGGGTGCTGGACTAGATGACTTTTGAAGCTCCTTCCAACTCTATGCATCTATGATTGCACTGGGAAAGACTCCTTAACTACAGCATGCAATTTGTAGCTTATTTCCAAACTGTAAATTGGATGATTTTTAGTGTCAATCTTATGTTGTATTTATTGTATCCCTTGCATACCTCCTATAGATCTCTTTTATCACTTTAGTTGAAGGGCATTTTAAAAATATAACAAATGAAAAGTAGTCTGCCATACTTGCTCAGGACTCTTTTTCTTTTTCTGTTTAGGTTAGGGTCCTTTGGTCACCATCTCCCTTTGCCATAATGCCCTTGTGTGACTTGAATTATCTGCACTTGGGCAGCGGAATCCTATCTGTCCTTTACTAAAAAAAAACCCAAACTGAGTTATGTGACACTTCTAAGAAAAGATGCTTCTGACTATAGCCAGAAAGTACTCATGGTCCATAGCATCTGTAAAGATAGATAGCTAAAAATCCTGCACATAAGAGTCATGATATCTTTATAAAACCCTTTGCAAAAATTGACTCTGTTCACAGCTAGGAGTCAGGGACATGTCACAACAGCATAGGAATTTGCTGTTATTATTGCGGCATGTTGTTTTCCTCTGTTCCCTGTTCCCTTCACTCCTGGCTTTTGTACAACACCCAGGTCCATGTCTCTGAACATCTGATCAACTGTAGTACTTCTTAGTCACGCACAGTTTCTTGCAGAATGGGAAGCTTGCATGACAGTCTGGATAGGTTTGGCTATTCCTCATGGATGAGCATCCCTCTCTTTTTCCCCTCTGATGCATTGTGAGCATAATGTGTCCTGTCCTGCTGCCAATACATCCACAATAGATGGCACCACTTCTCTGCATACAGATACACAGGAGTAATCCCCCCCCCCCCGTTGCAATTATTTATTCATTTCTTCTGGATTCTTTTGCTTTCTTGCTCCCTGCCCCCAAGAGAAGAGATGCATTGGGAATTGGACCTATTGTGATTTCTGAAATGAAATGGCCCGATTTGCACTTCCCAGAGTCACGTGTGGATCAGATCACAGCTCTCCATGAGATTCTGCACTTTTTCTGAATGTTGCAACATGATTCTTAGAAAGAAAAGATAGATATTTAAATAATCCAATGCAGATATATAAAATTTAAAATCCCAATGCAGATCCAAGTGGAGATGGGAATGGAGTCATGGTGCAAATGTGTGAAAATGACCAGTACTGCAAATAGTATCTGTCTATCCCTATTTAATATACAACAGAACTTAAATCACCTAGACAACTTGAGTTATGATCATCACAGGGACTGCATCCTCATGCCTGGTCTTTCTGACTTTTTAAGATCTACACATATTGCCTTGCTGTACTGAGCCTACTCCGCAGCTATTGGGTGTGGAGCAGGTGGGCATGGATTGGGGAAACTTGTGGGCTATCTTAGGTTTGCATGGTTAGAGGTTGCCCTCTGCTCCTCTGCTGGACTTTAACCTGCAAGGGCATGTGGTCAGGCTCTGAGTGGTGCCCAGATAATGAAATCCCTTTCTTAGTGTTCTGCACCTTCATTTGCTTTGATTTGCTATCAAGTTAAATGCAAAAATGTATCCTGAGGAGCTAGCACTGGGGAGAAGAGTGGCTAATGAAAGCACTGTGCTCTGATTTTTTAAAAAATGAAATGAAATGGTACAATTCAAACATTGTACAATTTAAATATTGTTTCAGAAATGAAACTGTTTTCATTATGCATGCATGTGAAGGGATGGTGTGTGCCCTGATGTGCAGAATAAGCTTCAACATAATCAGTTTTATCATGTACTTGACAACGTAGGCTTTAGTGCACAACAGCTTGTGCCATAGAACATTCGAAATGTACTGTGTGCATCTTCCCTATGAGGAAAGGTTGCAGCATTTGGGACTTTTTAGTTTAGAGAAAAGGTGAGTAAAAGGTGACATGACAGAAGTTTATAAAGTTATGCATGCCATGGAGAAAGTGGCTAGAGAAAGATTATTCTCCTCCCTCTCATAATGCTAGGACTCGGGGACATCCAATGAAGCTGAACGTTGGAAGTTTTAGGACATATAAATAAAAGTACGTCTTTACACAGTGCATAGTTTAACTACAGAGTTGGCTCTCACAGGACACAGTCATGGCCAGCAATCTAGATGGCTTTAATGGAGAAGTAGACAAATTCAAGGAGAGTTCCGTCAGTGGCTACAAGCCATGATGGCTCCACAGTCAGAGCCATGATGGCTCCACAGTCAGAGGCAGTAGTGTTTCTGAATGCCAGTTGCAGAGAACCATGGCAGGACAGCGTGCTCTTGTCCTTGGGTCCTGCTTGCATCCTTCCCACAAGCATCTTTCTGGCCTCTACCAGAACAGAATGCTGGACTAGATGGACCATTGGCCTGATCCAGCAGGTTTTTCTTAGGTTCTTATGATAGGCAACAAAAATAACCCCTCTTAAGACACCTTCAGAACTCCTCCAATCATTTCAGTGAATGTATGGGAATGGTAGTGAGATTTTACTCACTACTCATGCTCCATGTTCACAGTTGGGTGAAGGTGGCCGGTATGCATATAGATGCTATGGTTTCCACTTCATTGGAGGTAACCTTCATGCATCTGTTTATATGGCAGCCCCCTACAGGCTATCACTGAATATGTGGCCATCAGGCTGCATCATCCATGGATGAGATCCTTCTATCCCTTCACATGTTCATTGAATCCATAGGCTGGGAAATGACTTTCATTGAACTTAGTGGTTCTGAATGTTTAGGACTTCTCTCTTTGTCTGTTAGATGCTGTTACTATTTTTGCTGCATGAGAAGGTGGCTACTGTTTTGGAACTCATGATATCACTGAAGGCTCTTCTGTGTGTGATTCCAAGCCATACTCACAATGCCCCTTCCGATCTTCAGGAGGAGGGGGGGTTGTGGGATCACGACCCCGCCCACACTCGCTCTCGCGAGGCTGGCGTCAGCCTCACGGGAGACAGGGATTCACCCAATTAGCATACCCTGTGGCGCCAGCCAATCGGCTGGCGGCAGGGGCGGGCCTTCGTAGGGCCACTTAAGGTCAGGGTGGCCCCTGGCTCGCCCCCTTTCTTCCCTGGAGACGACGCGGTTTCCCACCCACCCGCCCTTTAGGTTTTGCCACTGACCTTGCTATGGGCTTCGGCTGGTCGCCGCAAGGGGCCTGGTAGGAGTTTTTCCATTTGGCTAATTGGCTGGTTTTGTGAGCCACTTGGTTTTTTCGCCTACCTCGTAGCAAATCGTCACAACTCCCTCGGTTTTGGCAGTAGGCATTGGCCGGGGTATTATCATGCAGATGAGGTTGGGGGGGAGGAACGCCATCACCTCCCCCAATGCTTGAAGGGTAGTTCGTTAAAGGACTCCGAGGGGTGACGCCTCGTCCGAAACCTACGGAGGCTAGGGCCTAAAGCGCGCCCCCGAGCGGTAACCCCTCGGGGAGCGCCTAGGGATATGCATCTCAGGTGGCTCCCCCTGTTGGTGTTTAACCCTTCCCGGTCAGACCGGATAGTCGGTTAGGGCCAATGCCTAAAGCCAATACCCTTCTTTCCTGTAATCAATAAAGTTGTGGCCATTTTCGCCCATTAACCTAAAACTCTGTATCCGTTGTCTTCATTTATTCCACCTGTGGGGGGGAGGGAATAGCCACACAAAGGTAAAGTGAGAGTGCTTCTAATATTCTCTTCAAAATAGAGAATATATGCCTTTATACGCCTGGAAATGGAGGTGTTATGTCTTCATTTTTGCTTCCATGATGCTTTCTATATGGGTGTAAATTGACTCATGACCTGCTCCCGGGGCGGCTTTTGAAAAACTTGTGGGATTTTATCCATACTCTAATTGGTAATCCTGCTTCTCCTTTTTGTGTTTATTGTGCTTAGATTATCTGATACAGTTCAATGAAAATCAGTTCAATGAAAGCATGACATGCCCAATTTGTCAGCTACATTACCTTGGTGATTCCTCTCTCTGCTTCCTTTCTTGTCAATGCAGCACCCAAGATCAGAGTGAGTTTGCACTAGGGCTTTCTTTATGTCTGATCCTATTAGTACTCATTTTGATATAGTAGAGTTATTCTCCAAAATGGAAATAAGGAGAGGGAAAGTGTTCACATAATATAGAAATGATTTGAAATCCGTTAGAGTGGAACAAAAATGTAGCTCAAGAGGAAAATGGCATGGAGATGAAAATTAAAAATAATAATGAAACTGGAGTGTTGAGTGCCCACTAAATCATTCCCAAAAATTTGTGTAAAAAGTGAAGGTTATTGCATAATCTTCTGGGCTGGATGATGGGAATGGAATTGGCATGTAACTCCCCAGTCACTGTAAATTACAACGATCACTATACTACATTTTATTTTAGCAGAAATGCTGCAGAGTTCCTTATTGGGCCTTGATTGCTTTGCACCTATGACTCCCTTAGTAGGCAATGCAGAAGAAGTAGCTCCATGCACATTTCTGGAATGCTTTTGTGAAATACCTCCATTCATCAAGGGGATTGTGAGAGATACTGCAACACTTCTTTGTGTCTAGGCCTGTACTATGAAAGGTACAAGAAAGACTTGTCTCCTAATAAACTGCTGTATGCTACCCACTTCCTTGAGTGATGAGTGGTTCCAACGTAAGTACTACCTGGGTTTGGCTTCCTTTGAAGGAGAGAGAGGGAGAGAGAGACAGAGAGACACAGAGAGCATGCACACTAGTCTGGTTCATTACATTTTTTGTAGCATTTCAGTAGTTACCTACAAATATGCAAAGCCTAGGCAAGCAACATACACCCCTCCAAGACAACCATAACAGCCAGAAGTCCTTTCTCTCTGACTGTCTGTTCCAAATTGCAAGTTCTTGTTTCATCTCTCTCTCTCCCCTGACTCCTCATAGCTAGGAAAGTTCCTCAATATTGGTTCGGTAGGTTCCCATTATGATGCAAACTGAGCAAACCCATCCCTCTGCACTCTAGAATGCTTCCCAGTGACTGCCAGTGAATTACTTTCCTCATCTGCCCTGCCCTACTTAATTATAAAATGTAACCCAGCCCAATAGAAAAGCTTCTATTATTGTAGGAACAGTGTTGGGGAATTGAAAAAAACCTGCTTCTCTTGATCAATTTTGTTAACTGGCCAAACAAACAAACAAAACTATCACCACCCATATTTGACCCAGAAGCAACCAACTGTTCCTACACTGCCTTTTCTATGTGAGGGGTGTGTGAGAGAGTACCGCTGAGCAAAATTCAAAGAGGGCTGGCAAAGGGGTGGACACCCTGTGACTGGTTTCTTACAATCAACTCTAAGAATGTGCTACAGAAGTCTAGTGCTGGCAGGAATTTCAAGGTAATACAGCGTGATTAGCTGTCCCAAAGCCAGAATAGCTGCACAATATTCCCTTTTGGTTAACCTGTGTAAATGAGCCTTAGTCGCAAAAAGTTCTCTTACTTAACAATAACATTCTGAATCTTTGTTTAAATTTGTTTTCTTTTTTAACACTCTGCATTAAAAAGCAGGGTACAGAAGAAGCAGCCAAGCCCTCGTACTCTTTGATTGAGCTAGAGAAGTCAGGGCTTCAAATTAGAATAATTTTAGTGGCCAGAAACTCAGACAATAGCAAGAGCAATTTTCTTCAAATTTTGCAGGCAAATCTCGTTTGACTTCACAGCAAACCTGGCAATTTTCAGGCCAAACCAATTTGTGTCATTTTTTCCCCCTGGCCAAAATTACAGGGGTCTAAAAATAGGGTTTAGATTATAATGACAGTTTCTGCCTTTAACCTGTGAACATGAAATGCAAGTCTCCATTATACTGCAGTTCTTGCTAATTAAGTTGGGGGGGTAGCGACAGGGGAAGAAAGTCAAGTAAACCATTAAAGCCGTAGTGTTGCCCTAAGTCAACTATTCTGAGCTTTTTCCTGCGAGCTTTTTTTGGTCTCTCAATACAAACTCAGAGATAGGACTTTAAGTAGCATCTATGAAATGTTTTTGATCATTGTCATTCTGTCTTATTGTCTTTGACAAATGATTGTGATTTGGGGGGCACTTTTGTTCTCTTTGGGAGGGAGTCCTGCAGTGTGGAAGAATTGAATAGTAGTGGCAGGTTGATTTTAGACCCTAGACTGCAACATGCTGCTATACAAAGCTATGGACTGAACCTTAAGCGTAACAACAATTTTTTGTTCCTATTGTGCTTTAAAGAAGCACCCACAGCCCAAAATAATTTTGTTCTTAAACAAAGCTTTCAGATAAACTACAAACTTTTTGTAAAAGCTTTACAGATATGTTGGGGGCAGAACCCAATATTGATTCCAACCCATCTGAATTAGTTTTATTCAGTTTCTATATCACTTCATACAGAAAGAATCCCAAATATATTTACAGGGGCAACAACAATGAATAACCACTTAAACAGAAAGGATTTAGATATAGTACTGAAATCTTATCTGTTATTTAAATATCCCAGTGTACTTTCCGAAATATGTGTCACTATAATAAAACCAAGACTTCGATGTAAAACCACAGCTGTTCAACATGTGTTTTCTTAGCTGAGCTCATGGTAAGTGACTCTTACCTGGTTTGGGGTGGGTGCTGGTTGCACCCCCCCACCCCAGGAGCAGAAAATCCTTCCCCTCACAACTAGCCATTGGACGTCTCCACAACAGGACACAATGGGTTCTGGGGTCACCCAGGTCCACTTCATTCCGGTCCGCTGTTGGAGAAGAAAAGTCTGCTGTGGTGAGGACTCTCAACACAGTTGGCAGAAAAGCAACCTGCCTGCCTCACATTTTGCTTTTAGTTGATTAGTATAATGACCTTGCTGTGGTTTAAAAATGGTTGCCATATTTGGAGCCAGGAAGGAATTTGCCTGCAAACACATTGGACTTGTTTGGGGTTTCTGCCTTCCTCACAGCTATTGTCACATCTTTCGGCAAATAAAGCATTGGGTAATCCTTAGTCTGGTTTCTGGGTCCAGGGTGACCTCAGGCAGGTGTGTTCTCAGGGTACCCTAGTAAAGCGGTCTGAATGAAAGCTTCTGTCCTGAAGCCAAGCATGGGGCAGAAGGGCCATAGAAGCTCTCTTTTTTACCCATATGTGACTGACTGACTCTCTCTCTCTCTCTCTCTCTCTCTCTCTCTCTCTCTCACACACACACACACACACACACACACAACATACTCATCCCCCAGAATAGTATTCCAGTACCTTGCTGTAGGCAGCATAACAACATACTCACAGGGCTTCAATGACTCCATAAGGACATAAAAAGAGCCTGCTGGATCAGGCCAGTGGCCCATTTAGTTCAGCATCCCCACCGTGGCTGAACAAATGTCTGTGGAAAACCTGCAATTGGTACGCAAGCAAGCAGTCTCCCCTCCTGTGGTTTACAGAATCTCCTATTCAGAAGCATGCTGCCTTCCTATGGAGGCAGAGCACAGCCACCATGGCTGGTAGCCATCGATAGCCTTATCTTCCATGAATCTGCCTAATCCTCTTTTAAAGCTATCCAATTTGGCTTTCTATCACCTGTCTGGATTCTTCCAACATGCAGCTTCATTGGATGTCCACAATTTCTAGTTTTATGAGAAACTAGAGCTTTCTCCATGCCATGCATTATTTTTTTTTTGCAGTTCTATCATGTCACCTTTTACTCGATTTTTCTCTAAACTAAAAAAAAATCCTACAAACCTTTCTCATAGAGAAGTTGCTCTGTCCCCATATCATTTTGGTTGCCCTTTTCCAAACCTCTTCCAACTCCAACATCCATTTTGAAGTGAGAAGACCAGACAGGTACACAGGATTCCAAATGCGGCTACACGGCATTTACATTGACAAGTTTGTTTTCCTTTCCTAATGATCCCTTGCATGGAATTTGCCCTTTTCACAAGTGAAATGATGATTACTGCATTACTGTACACTTGTTTACACTGAATTGCCTTTGCCATTTTACCGCCTATGCACTTAGTCTCTTTAGAGCATTTTAGAATCTCTTTTTAACTATCCTGAACAGTTTGGTATCATCAGAAAATTGGGCCACCTCGCTGCTCACCCACAACTCTAGATCATTTATGAACTAGTTAAAAAGCAACATATTCCTCTGTCCATCCATTCAGGGAACCATCCCTTTATTCCTACTGTTTCCTAGTCCACTAGAGGAGCTTCTCCTCTTACTTCATGACTGCTCAGCTTACTCAAGAGTTTTTGGTTTGGGGATGTCAGCTGGGAATCACTCCTTTGAATTGTTTCAGACTAGATATGTTGATCAAAATGTTATTTATTGTAACTTTCTTTCATGGCTGTCATTGTGCATTTATCCATTTTCGCCGTAATGACATCTTCCTTTCACTCTCCTCCTCTGGGTCTCATTATCTAATTCAAAACTGGCAGGATTCCTGCTTTAATTGGATGGTCTTGGCTGTGTTTCCTGGGCACTGATACGCTGATTCCAAGGTGAAGGAGTGGTGCCCTTGTAGTTGACAGCTGGGATAGATTTTCAGCAGTCGCTGTTTAGAATTGTCACCTTGCAGCTGGGCCTTTGCCCAGACCTTGGACTGGATATTGAATGCCAAGGACCCAGAAGCCAAGTTGCAGCCTTGCACTGTGATCTGGAGTACAGGCTGGTAGCTGTCACTCTGAACAGACACTAATGGCTTCCTGCTGACATCTTCTGTAGACCATGGTGGCCAATTGGGAGTGAAGTGTGTGTGACCAGTCAGCTAATTAGAGAAAACATTGCCTGCACACAAATGAAGCCATTGATGGGAAGCCTCCACTGTATATTCACAGAACTTTTCTACATGTCCAGGTTTTATTAAGTGAGCATTTGTTATAAACTACATTAATATCTAAAATGAAAAGTTCTTAAAGCCTGCCTGGGCATATCACATTTTCCTGGGAAGCTGAAATCCACAATGAGAGACACTTCTTTTAGTGCCAAGCGACAAACACTTTGCACATGCTTAGACACATTCTTCTTTGTCTGATTTTTGTCAGTTCCAGCCTAAGCCCTAGCTCATATTAAGCCCTGATTATAAATGAATCTTTCCACTGGGCTTTGCCAAGGAAGGAATCTTCTGATTTTGTTGACTGTTTTATCATAAACTGAATCCACAGAGTCTATAAGCACCAATAAACTTTTGTGCTTCCCCCTTTATCTCTACAATATATTTTCTTTTAATATTTACTACGGACTATTTTATTACAGGTTAGAAAGAAAACTGGGAATTATCTGACAGATAAAGAACAGAGAAGCGGCTGAACTCTAAATTACGAACCATAGCAAATAACTGTTATAATCCATTTGCGGTTTCCCACCCCACTCTTCCCCTCCTTCCTTCTCCTGTCTTAATAGAATATAACTGATGTTTCACACTGTGGTCTGCATTATAACTTCACAGTGGCTGTAGAGATGTATTAATGTGCTTATAAATCTTTTATATTTCAGCAGGTTTTTAAAAAATCACACCATCATTCCTAATATAATTTTGAACAGTCATAGTGGATTTTCTGGTGTTGTTTCTTTCTTTCTTTTTTTAACAAAACAGTGAATGACAAGCTTACCCTGGGCCTTTTAACTTCTCCATCCATTCCTTCTCTGGCATCTAAAATATGCCCCGGAGGCTGCATCAATGTTTATTTAGGAAAAACATTCATGACGACATTTCAAAATGTGCAAAGACAGATTAGTTTAGCAAAGGAAATCGCTAATATAATTCTGTTCATCATTTCCAGCGAGATTTTTCTTTTTCTATCGATTCTCCAGTGTGCTCTTCTAGGAGCCAAACAGAACCCCCTTCTCACAGCTGGACCCACCACTTAAGCAGAGCTTGGGAGGGAACCATAGCTGAGGTTTTTGCATGCAGAACATCACAGGTTCAACCCCCAGTATCTCTGATTAGGAAGTATCTCAGATAGGTGATGGGAAGGACTAGAGACAAAGTAGAGAATCCTGGCAAAAAAAGACTAAGCGTTTGATCTGGTAGGCTGAATTTTGTGGGTCAAACTGAACAAGGGATAAACACGTAGCAGGCAACTACAGAACAAGTGGGGAAGTCTGATTCTCACTGCGAAGGCAGCATGTGGTAAGGAAGGGCTTATCTATTCACTCCCACACTGAGCCTGGAACAAACATGTCCCTTGTCATTGTTCACTTCTCATGGGGAAGCCTTAAAAGAAGGTCCCCGTTGGCACCAATGGGACTTCTCTCCTAAGACTTCTAGCCCAACAGTGGATGGTGTGGTGTGGGGACACTGTCATAGGCCAGGAGTCATCTTCACCTGCTGAACATCAGCCTGAAGAGGGGATAGGGCAGAGTGACTCCACCTGAAGCTGATCAGCCTTCACGGACACAGAGGAGAAGGCACAGATGAGAACCAGCTAGCTTTAGCCTTCTTAAGCAGAGCTTCCAGCTGCAGTCAGATGCTGATAACAATGCTTGTAGTTCCTGGCCCCTGTCTTGCTGCTTCCTGCTCATCTTGACCCTTGACTCCCTGTTCATCGGATTCCCTGAGCCCTGGACTGTCTGACAATGTGGATTGCTCTTCACCCGACCCTTGGACCAGACCTAACTTTGGACACTGACTCTGTCTCCAAGCAAGTACACCTCAGACACTCTTTGGGTTGGCTCCACTGAGCTCTGCACATTGTGACTTAGCAATGAGACCATGACAGACACTTCCATTCCAATCCTGGTTGAGTTGTTGTTGTTGTTGTTGTTGTTTAGTCGTTTAGTCGTGTCCGACTCTTCGTGGACCAGAGCACGCCAGGCACTTCTGTCTTCCACTGCCTCCCGCAGTTTGGTCAAACTCATTCTGGTAGCTTCGAGAACACTGTCCAACCTGGTTGAGTACTGAAGAGATAAACCCCCTTTTCTTGTGTGCTGCTTTTACAACATTAATTTAGATCCCCTGCTATATATTCAAGCACACATCTAGAGATTCTTTCATATTTTACATAGCAAAATTGACAAGCCTGTTAATTCCTGGGGTGAATTAAGTGATATCATGAGAACCACAGTTATCCTACTGTATGTCTTGAATGATTCAAGTGCAGCACATCTGCATTCAGGGTATCCCTGTATCCATCATAACAGCTTTGAGAAATCACATGAGCTTACTAGTGCTAGGGGGAAGCACACTCATACTCACACCAAACACATCTAGTTTCCTACTCCATGCCATGATATGCGAGTGTGATGAAGTAATTTTTTTTATCCGTTCACTTTAAATGCCAGGGCTATGTATCTAAGTAGAATTTTATTAGATTGTTTTTATGGACTAATACAGACAGAGGCAGCGATGGTGCAATAAAACGGTTAGGTTCCCTTTGAGAATTTGGTTTTCTGTCAGAACTTCCTGCCACCATCCATCTCTATGGATTGCTGCTTGCAGTGCACACAAGAACTAAATTGTTTTATTGCTATTAACTGCAGATGCTATGGAAACCCAAAATAATTCTTCCCCTATGATCAAGGTCTGTAGAGCCCGCTAGTTGGATCTACCTACGTTTTCATGGCGCGAGTGCCTTGTTTCTGGCCGTCAGAATAGCTTTTCCAAAAAAACTTCAGGCCCCATTCAGCAGAAGCTGGCTTATCACACTTTGAACTAAGTGAAGTAATATGCACATTATCACTGTAAGTTCAGAATCCAGAATGACCCAATTGAACCACTGCAGCTACAAAGCTATTCATGTAGGAGATGTGCTATCTACAATTGCTGGTCAGGAGCACCTCTCCCCCCCCCCCCCCCCGCTAATTCGCTGATTTTGTGCAATGAGTAAGTATTGTTATAAACAATGAAATGGCCCTATGACCTTTGAAGAACCACTCTAAGAAAGGGGCAAGTGCTGTATCTACATCTCCTAAAGAAATCTACCAGCAAGGTTCCCCCCCCCCTTTTTGCCACATATACACTTCCAACATACTCTACTGGGGAGAAAGGTAGCCTTTTCAAGGGGCCATATTTCTCCCAAGGGTGTCCAGTTGCTACCACCTTGTACAGTGTCAAAGGTATTAAAAATAACTGTGCTACACAACAAAGGTACTAATCAAAGTGTTTGTGGGGGGGGAGATTGAGAGACAATTTGACCTGTGGTAATTAATTCTGGTAGTATAGTTTGTTATTTTCAATGCTAATTGCATGCTTCAAAGCAGCTTACAAAATCAAAGCATTAAACTTTCCCCCCCATTTTTTAAATCAAATAAAACCATACTTCTGGGCTGGAGAAGCTGTGATTCTCCAGCTGTTCTTCTCTAGCTGTTGATACAGCTCCTTTCATCCCTTACTTTTCATTGGCCATGCTGACTGTTGGCCATTGGAATATGGAGGGCCACAGCTTCCCCACCCCACAAAGCCTCCAACATTTCTCTGATGAAAATAGGAACGTCCCATTCCATAGTGATAATTTTACTATTTATACCCAACACATGTTACTGGGTTGCCCCAGCCACTCTGAGTAGCTTCCAACATATATAAAAACACAATAAAACATTAGGTAAAGGGACCCCTGACCATTTGGTCCAGTCGTCGCCGACTCTGGGGTTGCGGCGCTGATCTCGCTTTATTGGCCGAGGGAGCCTGAGTACAGCTTCCGGGTCATGTGGCCAGCATGACTAAGCCGCTTCTGGTGAACCAGAGCAGCGCATGGAAACACTGTTTACCTTCCCGCCGGAGCGGTACCTATTTATCTACTTGCACTTTGACGTGCTTTTGAGCTGCTAGGTTGGCAGGAGCAGGGACCGAGCAATGGGAGCTCACCCCGTTGCGGGGATTCAAACCACCGACCTTCTGATCGGCAAGTCCTAGGCTCTGTGGTTTAACCCACAGCGCCACCCACATCCCTCAATAAAACATTAGAAAGAAAGAAAAATTCCTTATACATGAGTTGCCTTCAGTTGGCTCAGGGGTTGGATAACCTCATACCCTCCAACATTTCTCCAATGAAAATAGGGATGTCTTAAGGGAACGTGGGACATTTCAGGATAAAGTCAGAAAGCGGGGTGGCTTCTCTAAATCAGGGACATCCCTGGAAAATAAGGACACTTGGAGGGTCTGCACCCCATCATAATGAAACAGATCATATCATAAAATATCTGTATGTTAAAATATCAAAAAATGTTTGACTAAATTAAATGGTTTTTACCTGATGGAATTTCAGTTGCAGAACTTTGCAATGGAAAGACCACCCACCTTGCTTCAGAAGGCAGAGGACATGGAGGTCTTTGATAATATACCTTATTATGAGGTATAATTTGCCACAGTATGTGCCCATAAAATACACTACTTACCTAGACTGGAGCATGCTTTTCAATCTCATTGAGTATATTTGCCTTTTTCTTGCTGAAATCTGGAGTGAGCAGTCTTTCTTGAATGCTACCAGGAACTGAATAATGATTGGTAGGTTCTGCCACATTAAGGTGACGACTCTAGCATGACAAAATGCACACAGCCTCCAGAAGGTAGAAGGTGCAGTGTCCAAATACAGTGGTGCTACAAGGTTTAGCCATGACTACATTTGGGGGAAATGAGCCAAGTGCAAGCTAGGCACCAAGGAATACCTGACAACCCAAATTTGGTGCATCTGTATCCAGATCATGAAGATGATAATCTAGATGATGCTGATGATGATGATATAACCATAACAGTTTTCATTTCACTTGGAAGAAGCAAAGTCAGGGTGATGTCATCTAGATGTAGGCAGAATGGGGAGTCCCAATCGCTTGCTCTGTCAGACTTTTCAGGAGTTGTTGAGGGAAGGAAAATAAGAATATATGTATGGAAAAATCTGCACAAAATGTGGCAATCTCATCTTATTTCATGCAAAGCACTTTGAAGCTCTTTGAAACAGCATGCAATCCTTTATCTTTCTTTAGCCTTCATGTGACATGATACTTCTGTAAGTCACTGAGATAAAGCATCACAAGGAGAAAATCTTTTGAATTACCTTGGTGACCTTGCTTTTTCAAAAAATGCAAATGTGTGTGGGAAATGTGATATCCCAGAAAAGCAAAAGTTGAAGAGAGCCTGTCTTCCCTAAACGAATGAGAGAGAAAGCAACTATATATGTGTGTGTGTGTGTGTGTTCTGTGGCGCCTTAAAGGCCCACTGGTTTATTGTTGCAGTGACACGCCGCCCCCCCCCCCCCGAAACTGTATCCATGGTAGAAATGGCTGTGGAATGGCTAAGTTTGGACAGGGCCAGTGGGCCTATAGTAATTCATCCAGGATCAGGCTGCATACACAAGATACCCTTAAGCCTGTGGTTCCCAATTAGTGGGTTGTTCTAAAGTGAATTTCTTAGGATGTTTTCAAAGGGTTTTGTTCTTTAGATATGTTCCAAATTCTTTTTAATGTATTATTTGGTGGTTTTGCATGTTCCTTGAAGAAGGAAAACTTTTTCTAAATGTAATTGGCATTAACAACCACAATAAACCTTAAGAGGGCATGTTTAAAACCTATTTGGCTGTATCCAATGCTAGTAATCTGAATAGACTCATTGAAATAATGAGCCTACTCTGAGTAGTGAGTCTACTCTGAGTAGAGTCATACTCTTTTGTTTCCTGGGCTTTTTTCCCCTTATTATGACAACATTTTAAAAATTTGTCAGAATATCCCACATTTTCAACAATCGTTACCTCTCTCACATGGCACCTGCTGAAGGCCACGGTTCTTGGAATTTTACCATTCCAGTACAGTGGTACCTTGGGTTACATATGCTTCAGGTTACAGACTCCGCAGGTTACAGACTCCGCTAACCCAGAAATAGTACCTCGGGTTAAGAACTTTGCTTCAGGATGAGAACAGAAATCACACGGCAGTGGCGCAGCAGCAGCGGGAGGCCCCATTAGCTAAAGTGTTGCTTCAGGTTAAGAACAGTTTCGGGTTAAGAACAGACCTCCGGAACGAATTAAGTGTGTAACCAGAGGTACCACTGTATTAGGAAGGGCATTTCTCTGGATCTCATAGAAATGGCTTGCTCATTTGGCTGGTACAAGGAATGATTGTTAATTCTACCAAAAGAGTAAGAAGGAAAGAAAGAAAATAGTGTGTGTGCTTGAGATACAGTAAAACGGTTCACACCACCTCAATCTCCAAGCCGTGTGAGATTCCAGGGGTTCCAGGTGCTTAACCAGGGTTCAGTTTCCTTCAGAATGAGGTACAATGAAGACTGTGGTGTCCTTAGGATATATGGTTTATTTACACATATACACAGCCTGCGCCTGCAACTGAGAGACTCACAGCATTGAGACCTCAAGAGGGTCTTGCTTTTCACAGAGCCCCAGCTTTGTATTCTAGTGGTCATCAGGCATGGCGCTCTCTCTCTCTCTCTCTCTCTCTCTCTCTCTCTCTAGCTTTTGCCTGCTCCTAGCCTCTAGCTTCTAGTTCACACACCTCAACTCTGGCTTTCATCTTTCTAACGAGCAGGCAGCTGAGGGGGAAGGGTTGCTTCCATTTGTCATCTGGCACAGAGCCACTTACTTTGTTACCTTAACACATAGGTTCCAACTCATTGTAGCCCTGGGTGCCCGAGCAGCCACAAAATTCTGCATGAAGGGGTCGGGTACCCACAAATTTCAGTGTCAGGGCCATGCACACTGCCTGGCACCCATGGCCCCAGGCATCCATGGTCGTGGGGCCAAGTTGGCATTGCTGCCTTAACAACTCATACTATGGAGGAGCATTATCAAGACACTTGTCTGGCTATTCCAGCTACTGGGTTCTTGTTAAAAGTATTAGAAGGAACTCGGGCATACAACATTCCCCTCCCACCCCTCACCAAACTCACAGCAGTACTTTTCAAATGTAGCCTTTGAAGGGTAACAGAAGAGCACAGTATTAACACATTAAAAGCTGTAACAGAAAATAGGGCAATCTTCCAGGTTACAACACAAGTCCACATCAGGCCCCATAATGGAACTCATGTATTTTTATTTGGCTGGTTCTTGTTTGCTAAATCTTGCTGTTTCGGACAAAGGACAAAGAAACCTGAATCTGCTAAACCGAAGCTTCCTTTTAATGCTAAATTCACTTTTATGGCCTTTTAAGAACTGACAGAGCAACATAAAAAGGAGAGAGAGATGGAAAAGCAAAACCCTAAAGAACTAGAACATGTTTTGAGGTATAACACAGCAGGGGGATATTGTAGACTGATCAAGTGGCAGTTAGAGAGAGGAGAGGGAGAAATAAGAACCCAAAGGAAAACAAAATGTAAGGCTGAGCAAAGAAGCTTGGCTTTGGTAAAGGTAAAAGAGAACAATTTTATGCCTTAATAAAAGATTGCTTATTTTATTGATTTCAAAGTAAACTAGCCTGTTCACTCCTGAATAAACCAGCTGAAGCTTGAAAAACACAGGCATTCATATGGCCTTGGGCAGCACTGAAGCCCCAAGCTAATAACTCTTGCCTCAGCCAAATAAGTCTACCAAAACTGTTGTTCTCTCACTGCAAGGGCATTCATCTCCAGGGTGAGGGGCATGTGGAATAAAGGAAAACCATTGCAGCTATCAGATCTCTTTAACTATGTGCCAATCTAAATAAAATGCGGAGGATGCCAGTGCTGCTATTTGTTCTGCTTTCATTGCTACTAAATGGAAGCATCTACAAAAGCTAAATTTTTAGCACTCCGGCAGCAAGAATTTTGCCAATATTTCTAGTTTCCAATGGGATGGTTTTACATTTTAAAGCCGTTTGCTCTGCTATAAGCAAGAACTTTCCTTCACTGTCTTACAACGATAAGGCAACAGAATTAAATAAGGACAAATCAATACAAAGTAGGGAGGTAAGGGGAAAAACTATTTCCAACAACTAATGTCCAGGAGGAAAGCTAGGCAAAATAAAGCAAGCAAGCAAGAGTGTAGCACCCTGCTTGTGGTTAACGCTTAGCTGGAATGAAATATTCAACGCAGCAATAGAGAAATTAAAATAATAATTTATTTGTCAGACAAATAAATGAGAGGCACAGTGGTATATGGTTACCAAGCTCTGGCCTGGCCTCCTGCCATTATGGCCAGCACTTATATTTCCTTAACCCAGCCCCCTTGCTCCTCCTTTGGCTGCCTCTGTCCAATCAGCCTGGTTGAAATTCCTATTGGCTGTTTGCTAGAACCAATCACAAAAGATACAACCATTTCCTATTGCCTTTTATGGGAAATAAAAGCTATATTTATAATTGGCAAACAAGTAGCCATTAACCTCTACAAGGCACCTTAATTACCAAATCACCTTTGCCCCCTTAATTCTAAAATAGAGCAGATGGCTAAAACAGATGGTGGCTAATTCTATTTTAAACAGGTATCAAAGATCTTTTGTACGCATCATCAGTGAAAGATCTCCTTCATTGGAGGTTCCTTTAAACAAAAACCTGACAACCATCTGTCTAGAGTGCTCTGATGGTGCTTTCCTGCTTGGCAGGGGGGCTGGTGGCTGATGGCCCCTGTGATCTCTTCCAACTATATGAAATAAGAATCTAGCATAAGGATTTAACATTTCTTAGCTTCTAATTCCTTTGCATAATTACATTTAATCCAATATATTTAATACATAACATATATAATTTTTTTATAAGCAAAGACGTTTTCAAAGTAAGAAAAAACTTAAAAACACTTTCTTTCCCTATTTCCATTAGCTCTTGCCCTTAGGAAAATGTGGCTCAAGTCTCTAACGGGAGGCACAATAATTCTTACTATTTACCAACTTAATTGTAGCTTAATTGTACTCTGCAACATGCAAGGTCAGTGACCTCGTTCTCAGCCTTTTATGACCGCAATAAACCAGAGGGCCTCTCTGGCCAAGAGGATGAACATCTGCCAAAATCTTAGCCAGCCTAGTTCCTGCCTGGCATGAAACATTTGTGAATTTGAACTCATTTTTAAGATACAACCTTGATCAAAAAATATAAGCTTGATAAAAATGCAGGCTTATGATTAGATGCCTCAAGAGAAGTACCCAGGAATACCTTTTACCAGTGTCTGGCTAGTAGGGCAGCTACGGCCATTCCTGAACAGAAACAGCATGACCTCAGTTGTCGATGCATTAGAATAATAGAATTATAGAGTTGGAAGATACCACGAGAGTAATCTAGTCCAACCCTCTGTAATGGAGGACTCTTTTGCCCAATGTGGTGCTCCAATGCATGACCCTGAGATGAAGAATCTCATGGTCCACTGACTGAGCTATATTGGTGCCTTCAAGATTAGTTTATTGCAATGTGCTTTGTTAGAGGCTGCCCTTAAGGTTGGCCTATAAGCTGCAGCTGCGGTGTATCATTGTGGCTTGACTGCTGCTGTGGCAGTGGTGCAGTGAGAGTGCCCTCCCAGCAGCAGAGGTGCTACATTTGCTGGGGAAGGGCAACAGTGAGGACAGGGGAGCTGCAGGCTGGTGGCAATGGCTGCTTACAAGTAAGTGCATCATAAGCGATGCCAGAGGGGAGCACAGTCCCATCCATCACAAAATGTAAGATAGCATAAAGGAGGAGGCAGCTTTCTTGATGCATTAAGCTCAAGCCAATTAGGAGTATTGAAGAGCCTATTTGTAAATGAATTTGTGATATCATCTTAACCCACGTTCCACCAAACCCAAAAGGTTTCTACAATATGGCGAAAAAGGCAGTGCAATTAGGGTTGTTGACTTTTCATGGGTGGTATTCAACTACATTTTACTCAGAACTGACTCCCTGAAATGAATGAACATGACTAAGTTAGGTCCATTACTTTCATTGGGTTTACTCTGAGTAAAACTTAGTTGAATACCACCCTATTCCAAGCTTTTTTGGCCTACCATTTCATCACTAGGTTTAGGTACATATAACATTAAAAGAAATCAATGAAGCTCTGTGGGCCATTTATGGAACATATAAAATATTCTTTTCACTGCATTTAAGCAGAATACTTGTAGGATAACCATCTATGTCCTAGTGAGCGATGAAAATGTACTTTGAGATAACAGTGCTTTCGATCTCACCTAAATGTTGGTGTGGGGACTCCAAAATAAATTGAAGCATTTGTCTATTTTACTTGTTTAGCCAGTTGCATTGCTTTTAAATTTTGAGATGGCTGATGTTTGTTAAAATTATTTTTAACAAAATGATTGCCTGCTGCTGGTTATGGCCTCTCAATAAAAATAGCACATTAGTCAGTGAGGAGGCTGCCAGCATGATGTATAATTTACGGGTTTACTGTTTTAGGATCTCTGCTGTTTTAAGATATCTTACTATCTGGTATGATCAAAACAAAGATGGATTTTATGCATCTGTTTTGCAATACCACGGTGCTGTGGTCTGTGATAAATTGGCACGCTTTCCTTGCTGACTGTTTATGGCTTATTTCAATATTAATGCTATGGCAACCTCTAGTGCCCCTACAATTTCTGGGTATTGTTACAGATCTGGGGTAATGGAGTTTGGGAATGCAAAGGCACCCATAATTTCTATTCACATAACTTTAGCCACATTGCATGTTGATTCTGTAGTTTCTTGACAAATATTGCTTTTTGATGTGTTTTATTTCCTCAAAGCACCTTCAGTCTGATCTGACTAGAAAATGTAACTCACATTCACTTTGTACTGCTTTGATGCCGACAACAACTGGGGACCCAAAGTTGAGAAAGGCTGAATTAGAGACTTGGACGCCAATCCTAGACCCATTTGCCTGTGAGTAAGTCCCACTGAATTCAATAGGACTGACTTCTGATTGGATGTGATTATGGTTGTGCTGTTAGTTACAATGGGCAATGGAGGCTAAGGTCTCATATCTTACGAATCTCAACATACTAACTGTTCATTAGTTCACTTAAAAATGATGTCCTGCTTTATCTGTATTCAGACCTCACAGTGGTGCACATAGGTTTCCATTAGCATGAATCAAAGTATACCGTATAGCAAGGTAATCTCCTAATGTAAAATAACTATGTCAACTTTATATTAGAACATCTATCGAGTAGGCAAATCCTCTGTAGGTTTTGATTCTCATCAAATCACCACTGGGATTTGATGGTGGTTTCTTTGCAGATGTCTCCTTCTTCCCTGTGATTTCTGCACAGTGAGCTGGATCATAAATATGATCCCAAGCAAGTATAAATGTACGGCATCTATTGCTGAGGTACCTTCAGGCTGAGCAACAGCCTCAATAGTGTGGCTCACCACCAACCAGGGGAAGAAATAAGATTTTAACCCAGAAGAAGTAAAAAGTGACTTTGGTTTCTTTATAACTTTTGGAAAGAGATGAGAAATCAAGGAAGGTTTAGATTGTTCACCAGGCTATCAAATACTTAGAAGCCCACAAACAACTTAATAGTAGCGGGTCTTCTGTTCCTCAAATCCTTGCAGATTAGGCTTCACCACTGGGAAGCAGTACAATTAGATGGCAGCTCCACTCCCAATATATGTTTCTGTCCTGGGGGATTCTGGATTTGCAGCTTTGTCTGTCAGGGTTATGCTCAATTAGGCTTCCTTAGAAATCTTTACAAGGCCTCTACTGCATAAGCTCTCCTAGCTCTGTAAAGGCTCTGATCTCTCTTGTTCACAGAGATGGGCTGTCATACCTGGTGCCCGTGGGGATTGATGCAGTGGAAGGCAGGGAGCCCAGACAGGAAATGGAGCCAGAGGCAGTGGCAGGCAGAGCCATACCCCTCAACTGTCCTGATTTAAGCATGGCATCTTGTTTTGGGGGACCGTGCTTTCATGAGTCATCTGGTTCTTGCAAGATCACAGCTCTGAAAGACGTGTGTTTTGTGGTGCTGTGCTCTTGTGCAAGTCACCAGGCTCCTGCGAGATCACGGTCCCCAGAGACACGCATTCCAGTTTTCCTCAGGGCCTCATGCCTCTTGCCTTCTGTTCAATGCCCAGTGTGGTGGAACAAGCTACGCTGCCCTAAATCCGTCTCTGGTGCTCAGCACCTTGGCTTGAGTTGAACAGCCATTTTCTTCTTCCTGAGGCAGCAAAATGATTATGAGCCTTCCGGAACATGTAAGATATTGCCAGGGCTTTCTGGAGGCTTCATTAGTGTCAATAGCACATTTAAAAGGGCTATCCCTCTCCTCAGAGGGTCAATTACCAATTTTTGGAATGTGGAGGGGGGAACCCACCACAGAGCATAGCTACTTGCAATATTTCTTTGGCAATTCTAAACCTGTGCAGTGTAAGCTAATATCTAAAGGAGGACGAGAGAGATCTGTCTACTCATTTTCCCCCGCCCCACCATCCGTAACACTTATTTCACTGTAATTATTCTACTGTTACTGCTCCCAGCACCTCAGTTAAGAGTGTGTCAGCACTTTCATTATGAAAGATCTATTTACAGGGCCTAAGAATTTGGCTCAGGAGGAGACTGTGAACAATCTTGTATTGTGAAACTTTTGTGTGTGTGAGAGAGAGACTGTTTATCTAAATTACATGAATATCACTTAAAAAGAGAGAATGAAACAAACATAAAGGGTATCATTAAGCCATAATACCCTCGTCAGGTCTGATTCATGCAGCCACTGAGCAGGTATGGCTATCTGATTTCTTTTGTGCCCTGACATACACAGTTTCTGAACTTGGAGGAAGTTCTGAAAACAGGTGGCTAAGTGACACAGTACAATAACAAAGTACAATAACAAACAGCAAATGTTTGAAGCACATTTAAAGTTCCTGAAGAATCCTGGACACAAGTTTGTTAATGGTACTGGGAACTGTAGCTCTGCGATGGGGTAAACTACAATTCCCAGGATTCTTTCGGGGAAGCCATGTGCTTTAAACATGCTTGAAATGTATGGTGTGGCTGTGGCTGTAAAGTCATCATCCCATAATCCCATTTACTATGAACAAACGGCATACTGGCGAGGCACGCTGTTAACTCAAGCTGTGTGAAGTGGCCATTAATCAGCTTAAATCTGAGAGGTCTTGTTTAACTGGCTTGTGGAATAAGCTTCCCCTACAGGACTGAAATGAAGAGGTTGGATGTGAAATACGATTCATGCTACCTGGTGTCATTCATTCCTGCCCTTAATTAGGTAGGCTGCAGTATGGGAGCAGGGGGTGACAACATGAGTCAAACGTTTTAAAACATTGGCTTGGCTCCAGAGTTGTATAGAACAGAATTCTTCCAACTTCATGCTCCCAAGGGAGGAAGGGAAGAGACAACCCCTCTCCCTTGCCAGCCCCCAGTGTCCCCTAAAATCTGCTCTCACTTCTGTGAATGAGCAGGTCTGGAGTTAACTCTTTGAAAAAGATACTGTTAATAAGAGAGTTACGACTGACTTTTGCTCAAGAATGAACTGAGGCCAGATCAATTCCAAGTTCAACCTTAGGTAGACTGTGGATTTGTGGAAGAAGGAGAGGTTGGGCTCATCAGAATCTGAGGAGCTCTGATGTATCCCAGCCCTTGGACTTTTCCAGATGATCTGTTTATTGAGAATTCATCTTCATTTGCTTGTGCAAAGTTAGACTGGGGCTGCATTTGCACACCACACATTTAAAGTAATCCTAGGAGTTGCAAGGGTACCTCTATTCCCTCTCCTAGAGCTACAATTCTCAGAGTGGTTTAACAATCAATCCCTCTGGGAACTCTAATGTGAGGGGAGTAGGCATCTCTTAACAACTCTCAACAACTCCTAGGATTGTTCAGGGGAAGCCATGACTTTATTGACAATTAGATGGTCCTCTTTCCAATTTCTATATCTATGTGTCTCTTCCTTTATTGACTTTATTGAGTATTCATTCTGATTTGTTTACATTTCTTCTTGTTAACCATCCATTCACCCCACGTTTTTCAGAGCACTCTCCAAATTGAAAAAAGTGCAACCAGGATTTTTTTTTTAAGTGGTTTTTTTTTGTGGGGGGGGAAGCTTTGTTGCACCAGGGTGACAGGCCCTTTAATCTACTTTAATTGTCCCAAAGGGATACCATCAAATCCCTTCCCCAAAATACTGACAGTCTGGAAGCAGCCACTATCTCTGATGTACACAGCAATCCCTATCAAAACTACTATTTGGGACATTGCAAATGCATTGGAAGTGACTGTTTTGTGAGCCCATCAAGAAGACTCTTTGTCTCCTTTGTACAAGTGCATTAAACCACCTGGGTAGTTTTGATTCATTTCAATTCCACCACCCATCCCATGGCTTTTCCTGAGGCAGGTTATTTATAAATAAATAAATAAAACAATTGTATTTCTATCCTATCCTCTTCTCAGTAAGGTGGCATGTGAGACATAACCGTAGGGTTCAGTGAGTCGCCTTTGATTTAATAACATTTGCTTCACATAACTTATCTACAGGTAGCAAGAGATAAATCACCCACAGGTTAATTCTTGAAAGTTCAAAAGCATTTTGGATAAGCTGCATATTTGTGCATGTTGAGGCTGCCCTTAAGCTGCTTTAATTTATGCAACCGGGACTTACTCAGCAAGTCACCATAACTCTTATTGACCTTGGCAGCTGTCGAATTGCTCATCCACTTTTATGTAGCCTGGGTGTCAACATTCAGAGAAAGTAACTGGAGTTTATAGGCACAGTTTTATTTTCAGGTCAGAACAAAACTTACCTTTCCAAAAGCACTCGGTAGCAACCAGTCATGATCAATCAAGATCTCCCTTACAGGGCAGATTCTCAGGAGCAGTTTTCTTGCCATGTGGTATGATCCAAAAGCCCAGAAATCTCTTGCTATGCTTGGCTCCTCTAGTCATCAACACACAAGGAGCAACTCATATTTTTAAGGCTTTAGAACAGAGATGCACCCTAGGTTGATTTCCCACATCTTAGGGCCTAATTTCATGCAACTTTAAATGCGTAGCTTGAAATGATTTTTTTAAAAAAATGAAAGTAAGTGTCTGGACAGAGATCCAGATGGGGATCACAATAGAGAGGGAAGGGAGGTTTAACCCTTCCCTCTCCTTGCAATTTCAAGGAGCAAAGAGCATTCTCCAGCAGAGCAAATAGTAAGGGTGAAAAACACCCTTCTATTTGCCATATTTTTTCAGGATCACAAGTCCTGTTGAACTCAGTAGGAGTTACTTCTGAGTTGGCATAAATAGGATTGCATAGTAAAAGACAGCAGTGTATCACATCAAGGGTCAACACATCAAGGGTCAAAACATATTTATTTGATTAATTTCCCCCATATAATACCAGAAAGCAATTTCAAAAACAATTCCATATATAAAATAACAATTCCATATATAAAATAACAATTCCATATATAAAATAACAATTCCTTATATAAAAAATCCACATATAAAAACAGTTTCATATGTGAAAATAGTTTCAGAACCTACCCATTATGTTGTGGTATGTAAGTTGAAATTTGTCTTTGAAGTTGTTGTCATTTATTCATTCAGCAATATATACCCCAAATGGCCTACGGGTTAGTTGCCATTGCTATTGTTGCACTAAAGAAGGCTTAGGCTGCAATCCTAGGCATACTTACCCGAGAGGAAGTCCCACTGAACTCAGTGGAGCTGACTCCAAAGAAAGTGTTCACAGGATTGCAGTCTTAGTGGTGTCAAGCTCGGCTGATGGACAGGTCTTGGAACAATTATCCCCCAGAGTAGCCTGGCACAAACAATCAGGGCATAGTGCCATCTGCTGCAGTAACTCTTGATGACAGATGTCACCACTGTTGGACAGTCAGTGTAATATGTGGCATTTTTGTTTTGACCTAAAATTGATTACCTCACCTTTTGAAAAAAGACTAGCAAATAACTATGCTAATCAAGATGTATCAAGTCACACAGGTCACCATCAAACTGCCAAGGTCTGCATCATTTAGGCAACAAAACACTCTTTAGGTATTATCTCAGAAGGGCTAAATCTGTACCAAAAATATGGAGCACAGCATTTTTATTACCCACCTACTGGATATTTGCACAATGTGCTTTTGCTATTTATTCTCTATCTGGCAAATAAAGTGGGGGAGATACATAAAAATAAAAATTAGCAAGTATTAAATATATGTTCGATCACAGACCTACAATTTTTCAGAGTGGTTTAACAGGAACACTTCCTGGGGAACTCGTAGCTGTGTGAAGGGCCAGTATGTCAGCCCTTTTATAAATAAATAAATACAGGTAACTCACAGCTTACATTTGTTATATTTATGTGATCACAGCTTTACATGGGTCGGTGGGTAATAAATAAATGGAGAGCAGAGGAACCTCACCATTCCCTACTATTTATTTATTTCCCACCCTTTGTGCACACCTGCAGTTGTGGGCTTGCCAGGCTTTGGGGGAAAGGTGGAAGGGCTCTGGCAGCATCCTAGAGCCCTCGTGAAGCCTTCCCAGAGCTCGATAAGCAGCCCTCCACCTTATGGGGTGGGGGCTGGTTCCTGGGGTTCCTGGCTTTATTGGGTTTTGTGTTTACATGTGGGCCCCCAAATTGAACCCTCACATCAGATGCGAGTTACCTATACAGACGCCAATAAGAGGTGAGAATAATCTATTCATCTAGGCTCAAACTTTAAAAGGCCATGAGAAATACTTAAATCTACAGTACTTAAATATATATTTAAGCTTTCTACCACATCAGCTTGCCCAGTCCATTAAGATAAACTTGGGAGGTCCTGCTCTGAATTCACATCTGGAACCCATTCTGATGTCTTTCTGGTAACTGGCAAAAACACCTTTTTATTTTTCCAAGCCTTCTTAAATTATTGCTTTTAGCTTTTATTTCACTTACTTTTTCTTACTGCTTTGGTTTTTCATATTACTCTTTGATTGTTAATAGGTTTATTTGACTGTAATGCTGCAGTCCTTATACACACTTTGCTCAGGGGAGGGGCAAATGAACAACTTACTTCTGAGTAGGCATCTACGGAATTGAACTCTGAGCTGTCTTGATGGTCAGCACTCATCATCTTTCTTATATGACTTTTCATTGACGTGTAATTGTTTGTTAACCTTTCAAGGCAAACTTGTCCTTAACCTCAAGGCTGTCATAGGTAGCCAGTAAAGATATCCAAATGTGTGCTGAGGTGAGAAAACCCTTGGAGCAATCTCCGGAAAGGAATCCTCCAGACACATGAAGTACCTGCCATTAGAAATTCACCAGAGAAACTGAGAAGGAAAACAGGAGCCCACCATTTGCAAGTTCAGCTTTTCAAGGGACTACTTGACCTGCTTCTACACATCTTCCTTTGCCAATGAAAAGCATAATCTCTCACTGGCCAAAAGGTGATAGAACACACATTTCTCTTAAATACCTGAGGATCTGAACTTTTGAGGCCACATAAATTAATATTTACTTCTAAGCCAGCATGTATAATATCAGAATACAGAGCAATGATTCCACCCTTCTACATTGCTAAGGGGATATGAAAAGGATGTCTTCAACCTGACACAGGATTCACAATAAAAAAATCTGACTCTTGACACTAAACCTAATGATTAATAGCCATGATCAAATGGCATGTTAAGATCCCATGTGCCTCTTTGGCTTCATTTTTATGTACACACACACATACCTGCTCATACACACAATGTCCAGTGTAAAATGCATATTTATTTATTTTATTCCATTTACAAATTGCTTCCCATAATATATCTATATCTATAGGATATCAAGAGATTTCACACTGAAAAAATCAACAATTCTGCCTGCAAGAACAATTCCATATATGTAAACAGTTAAAACAGTAACATATATAAAAACAATTCAAAACCGAAACAGATATGACAGCCTCATCTTCCCAAGTGTAGTGCAATTTTTTTCTTAACTGAGTGCACTATTCCCACATGGAAGGAGCCTCTCAAACAAGATCTATAATAATAATAATAATAATAATAATAATAATAATAATAACAACAACAATAATAATTTTTATTTATACCCCGCCCTCCCCAGCCAAGGCTGGGCTCAGAGCGGCTTACAAGCAATAATAAAAATAAGTTGAATGATTACAACTTAAAAACAAAATTAAAATACAACATTAAAATATTAAAATGTAGCCTCATCACAGGAGGCGAAGGAAAGGAAAAAAGAAAGAGAGGGAAGGAATCAAATTGGCTCCAAGCCAAAGGCCAGGCGGATCAACTCTGTCTTACAGGCCCTGCGGAAAGAAATCAGATCCTGCAGGGCCCTGGTCTCATGAGGCAGAGCGTTCCACCAGGCCGGAGCCAGAGTTGAAAAGGCCCTGGCTCTGGTTGAAGCCAATCTAACTTCCTTAGGGCCCGGGACCACTAGGGTGTTGCTATTTATGGACCTTGAGGCTCTCCGTGGGGCATACCGGGAGAGGCGGTCCTGTAGGTACGAGGGTCCTAGACCGTGAAGGGCTTTAAAGGTCAAAAGCAGCACCTTAAATCTGACCCTGTACTCTACCGGGAGCCAGTGCAGTTTGAAAAGCACTGGGTGAATATGCTCCCATGGCAGAGAACCCGTGAGGAGCCTCGCTGCAGCATTCTGCACCCTCTGGAGTTTCTGGGTCAGCTTCAAGGGCAGCCCCGCGTAGAGCGAATTACAGTAGTCAAGCCTGAAGATGACCGTCGCATGGATCACTGTGGCCTGGTCGGGGAGGGAAAGGTAAGGGACCAACTGCTTGATGCGGCGAAGGTGGAAAAATGTCGCCTTGGCTGTTGCTGTAACTTGCGCCTCCATGGAAAGGGAGGCATCAAGGATTACACCCAAACTCTTAACAGAAGGCAATGGCACTAATTGGGCCGCCGCAAGAGAAGGGAGTTGGTCCCTCATCCCCATGCCATCCCGACCCAGCCATAGGACCTCTGTCTTTGAAGGATTTAGTTTCAATCGGCTCCCATGAAACCATCCAGCCACAGCTTCCAAGCATCTGGTCATTGTGTTCAGGGCCGAGTCGGTGTGGCCATCCATCAGCAGATAGAGCTGAGTGTCATCAGCATATTGGTGACAGCCCAGCCCAAATCTCCGGATAATCTGGGCAAGGGGGCACATAAAGATGTTAAAAAGCATCGGGGAGAGAATTGCGCCCTGCGGCACTCCACACACCAAGGAATGGCGTGACGACATTTCCCTCCCTAGTTCCACCCTCTGTCCCCGACCAGAGATAAAAGAGCACAGCCAGTTACGGGCTATGCCCTGTATCCCCACGTCTGCGAGGCGGTGGTCCAGAAGATCATGATCGACCATGTCAAAGGCTGCTGACAAATCTAAAAGGATCACCAGTCCTGACCCGCCTCGATCCAGTTGTCTACGGAGATCATCTGTTAGGACAACCAGAGCCGTCTTGGTCCCAAAACCAGGACGGAAACCGGACTGAAATGGATCTAAAGCCGATGTTTCTTCCAGAAAGCTACCAAGCTGTTCAGCAACCGCTCTCTCAATTACCTTACCCAGATATGGAAGATTTGAAACTGGGTGGTAATTGGATAGGTCTAAGAGATCTAATGAAGTTTTCTTTAAGAGTGGACACACTACTGCTTCCTTCAGTTCCCCTGGGAATGTCCCCGTGTCAAGGGACAAATTGATAATTTCAACCAGGGGGGTCCGCACAACATCTGGACACTCCCTAATTAGCCAAGATGGGCATGGATCAAGGAGGCAGGTGGTGGGCCTACCAACTTATATGATTCTGAGAATCATGTTCATTTTTATCAGACATCAGTTGTCACCATCACTGTGAAGGTTTCTTCACAATGCAGTAAATCAGATGTGCTGAGAGCTGTCATCAAATGGCTTCAGCCTTAAATATGTGGATGTTCCTGGCAACATGTTTACTTCTGGAGTCTGTTGTTGGGCTACAACTCCCATCATCCCTGAACACTGGACATGCTGGCTGGGACTGATGGGAGTTTGAGCCCAACAACACCAGGTCTGCCACAGCTTAGTCACCCCTGCTTTGAATGGTCCACTTCTGCACATCATCAAAGGATTTATGGGCATGTGTGAATGAGCTCAGTTCCTTATATGCACATATGATTTCACTTGATTATAAGTGCATTAGTAGATAATTATTAATATTCTAGACCACTTATTTTGGGTCTTAGATGCAGATATTTAGAAAGATTTCCATCACCAAAGACTGTTGCACCATTCTAAAGAGTTTTCTTTGCTGACTTTTTGCACCCAAAACACATTGATTTTATTGACTGTGCTAAGTTAGCAGTTCTGAGGGCTGATGATCATAATTCTAGCATACTGCACAGCTTGAAGAAAGAGATACGTTGAGAGGTTAATGCTTTCAGTTATCTAATTGCAAATTAACATCATTCTTTGTAAATGACAAGTAAATGGGTTTTCCCCTTCCTTCTCATCGCAAGTCACATTAAATAGCTCAATTATTTAGGGGACCATTGCCAGTTTGGTGTGGAGAGGGAGACTAGCCAAAGAATTATTTTTTTTCTGCCTCACAAAGAATCTGTATCTGCAGATTTTGAAAGTTCTCCTGCAGAAGGATGCTCAGACTCTTGCCTTCTCTTCTACTAAGAGAAATTAGTCCAATAAAAAGTCACATTATCTGCTTTATGTCAAGAATTCTGGTGACAAATTGCAAGATAATTTTGAATCACATCCACCTAATTACAACCTCTTTACTTACACTAATGAGATAAATATTATGCTTGGATATCCTCTGTTTTGACAGCTGCAGATGAGTGCAGGCACTTAGCAGACTACATTAAAATTAAAGAAAGGCTTGTTTTTAAAGTTGAATAATAATGGAACTGGATTACACAAAGCTGACTGCTTCCGATACAACATTTCTATACAATTCTGTGACTCAGTGCTGAGAAAACCACTCATTTGCAAAGTGGAACACTAAGATAGCCTCCTGTTAAACTAACATTGTCATTAAAGACAAGGATAAAAGTAATCTAAAATGTTACACTCAGGTCAGTTTTGGCCACCCATTGTGCTACACCCTTTTAGAGTGGGGTGGTTTTTTTGTCTGGTTCGTGGCCAGGGAGGGACGGGGGGAAAACCTCCCTCCCTGTACACTGCAATGCAGTTGAGAATTGGTTTAGGTAGGAAAAATCCGTATGAGACTACAAATATAGTGTGACCCTCCACAAAAGGTGTTAGTGCTGTAGCAAGATAAGTGAACAAGAAATGATGTTGAAGTGAAACAGGTTTGGACTTGGCTGGTTTCTGGATGGGAGACTATTTGGTAACTGTTTAATGCCTTTAGAGATTCCAGAATAATAGCTGTCATTTGCACTTACTGATGAAATGTTGGTCAGTTAATTTCTGATCCAACAAAGGATGGTAGCTATGCTTTCACACATAGTATGGTAGTAGTAGTAGTAGTAGTAGTAGTAAAATAACCGTCAGTGTATTCAATAACGGGCCTTTGAGCCTTGCTGTGAATGTTGCCACACTCAGATTAATAATTGACACCTTCTTTCTTTCTTTCTTTCTTTCTTTCTTTCTTTCTTTCTTTCTTTCTTTTTATTTATTTTTAAAACCCACAATAACTTTCAGGTCTGTTGTAAATATTGATTAGATGAAGATCATAAAGTACTTTGTACATTGTTTTAAAGTCCAAGGCACTTTTTAATATTCTGTTTGGCAGCATGAACAAGGCATGAAAACTATGGAAGACTTCTGCCAACAATTGGACTGGATGAAAATGATGCATTTTCCATTGCTCTATACCAAAAAATAGGATAGATGTTTATATGGTATTATGGTGACATTATTTATTTATACATACATACATACATACATACATACATACTAAAACACTTGCACTGTGCAGCATTTTATAGAGTAACATAAGCAAAAAAGCAGAACTTTGCTCCAGGTTTCTCTGCAGTCAGTATGTAGACAGTGGGGCTGACAACTGAAGAAGAGGTGGAAAAGAAACATGGGAAACAGTAAGGGAATGTGAACAAATGGAGCTCTGTGTTTGGAAGGTGCAGCCAGTTTGAACCTGGGTCGTCCCTAGTGTGGGCTCACAGTGTGCCAGAATGGGGAGAACATGGGATGCCTCCTGATAGGAACAGAAAGGAGATGCCATGGTTATCATCGAAAAAAACAGCTTTCCCCCCACCAACTGCTTCAGAAAGATGCCAATTATGGATGGAATATAACACAGCAATTCTCATTTTGCATGAGTGGCACTCTCTTAAGCAAATAATCCCACTGATGTCAATGTGACTTCAGAGTACTTCTCAACTTAACCAATTAGAATATTTATTGTGTCACGCCTCTGTGCTACAGGAGCTAGCTTCACCTCATTCCATATGAATATTGCATTACTTCTTGGCTTGTCGGTACGAAATTATTGCACATCAGCTACAACTATAGCTGTCTGCCATCTCCAGTCTTGGGGATTTGCAAGCAATCTCAGCCTTGCAAAATGTGGGCTGTGCTAAGTAGCCTTTTTCTAAACTTCCCATCTGCTTTTGAAATCTACCAGATCCATCCCCTCCCCAAAAGCTGATTTTAAAAAATGAATTGCATGTATAATACATTTTCCATTCCGTTTCCCAATGGAAAATGTATTTTACCCTCTGTCAAATAGAAAATGAGTCCTGTGCAGTATAGGTAACAAGATTAATGAGCCTCGGCACTTATTTCTTAAGTGTATTTTAAAGGCAAGCAGTAACTTTTAGTCCAAGGGAAGTTCCATTCCCTTTATTACATTTTTGCATTTGATTTTGTTTGGCAGCTTAAGACAGCAACTTTACATAAAATGGAAGATAGGCTAAGATTGCACGAATTCCTATTTCCATGTTATTGCATTCCTAATAAATCATTTGTGGCGAAAAAATTGGGTTCTCTCATCAGCATGATTTGAAACAGACAGCAGTTTATTTATGGTCAATTTCTGAGGGTATATACATTGTTCATCAAGAGTCTCCTCTGCTCTCCCTCTGTGCTCCTTTCATTTGATTTTAGATTTTGATTATGAATGGAGCTATAAAAGCAATCTTCTAAAGCTCATCAACACTAAAACTCTTTGTCCTGGCATCCAAGATCTCATCCATCATGTAGAAATCTATGGACAACTGTGGGCATGAACTTGCTGAAAGTATTATGTTTGTGTTTACAAAGTCTTATGCAAAAAGCAATTTTTGGCAAAAGGTCCAGGATGCAATGTGTCGCTGAAAGATGATCAAATGATCCAGAGATCTGCCAGTAGACATCTATCTTCCAGCAGGTTTACAAGTCTTTGTTGTGGATTATTTTACTGCTGGTGGATGCAAGAGGCTCCAGACTACTGCAACCTGATATGTGAATGTAGCATTTGATGCTGTGATTATGACCAACCCAGACAACATGGTCCTGTACAAGGAACTGAGACAGACTGAAAAGCCTTACTGCTGATCTGACCACCAGGCATTCTAAATTAGGTCAGGTATCAATAGGTATAAAAAGAAAATGCTATCAGTTTTCACCTGTGGAACAGACCTGGAAATGAGCTCTGAGCCCTACAGAAGAGTTTCTTATGAATCACCCTTGAAATATTTCTATGAAACATAGAAATTGCCTTATAACAAGTCCAAATGGCTCAGTATTGTCTATACTGACCGGCAGAAGTGATGGGGTCTCTCCCAAGGCTACCCAGAGGCTCTCGGGATTGAAACCAAGACTTTTTGCTTGCAAAACAGATGTTCTCCTGAGCTATGGTCCTTCTCTGAGTGAATTATTCGTGGATGACACATAGATTCCTGTGCTAGAGTTCACACAGTGCTATATTAGCAGTTCATACATCTACTTGTGCAAGAGATTGTGTAATATATCACACTACCTATGTTGAACAAGCAGATGCACATCAGAGTTTTGGTCTTCTTGCCCTATCCTGTTGCCAGCGTGTAAAGTTGCCCTCGTGGGAGTGGAAGACACCTTCCACATGTGGTAGGTCATTTCCAGACTGCTGTGCTCATTCCTAGATACAGATTTAGCAAAACACTACTATAGTCTCTCATTATCTGCTAAAACCATTCGAGTATGTGTAACATGTTTAAAATAACAAAAATACAAATATTATGGCTGATAATTATTCTATATAACAACTAACCATCATCCTTTCCTTTCTTTTTGAAACACACTTTCTGATGTTTTCTGCTGTTGCCTTCCCTAACATTGTATTGATTTATTTAACACATTTTTATCCTGTTCTTCAGCCAAAAACAGGGACCTGGAGCAGCTTACAAATGAAAATGAAAAGACAGTCCCTGGCCTAAGGCTTAGCGCAGACTTACAAAGCTGCTCGTAAGTTTGTTCAGATGCACAGCTCTGCCCTCACAAAGCATAGGAGCAAACTCCCTAAAAGGTTCTCCACTTCTTATGGATGGAGCTTCTGAAATATGAACCATCAGTAACAACTTTGCTCAGGTTGCAACCATTTATGCTTCACATAAACAGCTCTTAAATCAAAACCTTCTCCCAATAGAAATGCAACCAGCCAAGGTCACTGCCTCAAGCGCTTGGCTTGTGCATTTGTTTCCTCTTAGGATACTAGTCATCTTTCTCAGTTTTGTTTTTCCAGTACATGCTGCATATTTTCTTACGGGTTTGCAGAGCAGAGCCTCACATTACCTTTAATAATAGGGGACTGTTTGTGTAGCAAAATGTACATCAAGAATGAAATGAAAATGGGGGAGACTTTGAACAATTTAGTACTATGTTGCCTAGCTGTTAAAATAATTGTTGCCAATTCTTTTGTAAACTAGCTACTGTTGTACAACATATCACAGAAGTGATTGTTTTTTTAATCACTCCTAAAGCTTATAGAAACGTTATCTATGTAGACACCTGAAATCTGAGTTATATAGCTAGGTTAACCTGGTGCTAATGCACCTTTTTGCTGGCTGCTCAAATAGTTAATAAACAACTAGAAATCTGTCCAGTGACTTGGAAATATTACAGACTGGAAAACTGCATGAACACCCAATCTTTCCAAATGGAGCACAGAGATAAAACTCTTTTAAAAAAATCAAAACATGGAATGGTGATACTTTGCATACTTTAAAAAAGTTCCTTTTATTGTCTTTGTTTCAGCCATCATGTTTAATGAATCAGGTTGGAACATACATAGCCTAGAAGATAGTATGTTATTTATTGAATTTATATCCTGCCGTTTCTCCTAAAGGAGCCCAGGGTGGCAAACAATAAGTAGCAATTACCACATGGATTCCTAAAAAGGGTTGGAAAGCAGGGTTCTATTCTGACTCCAACAAAATTTCAGAGTGTTCTGCCCTGACTATAACTTCTGAGAATAAAAACCTTATCACACAAAATGAAAAAAATAAAATAAAAATTCCTCCCTCAGAGATGTGTTTTGGAGGTGAAATGGATGGGGAGCAGGAATGGAACACACAGAACCTTTTCTGTTTAGTGAGAGGAAATCCTTTCCCACAAATGTCTCCTCAGCACCAACTTTGCTAAGTTAGGATAAAAGTGAAACAGCTCCCTTACTCTATGACAGTTGATCGTGGTGGCTGGTAAGATTTTTACTTGGTAGGGCTGCAAGTTTTAACCTTACAATATTTATTTATTTTTTCAGCCCATGAAATTTATGCACCACTCAAAGTGGTTTACAAAAGGAATGAAACAATACAGTTATGAGCAAGAACCATTAAACATTCAAAAAAATTAAAACCAGGACTTGCACACCAGTTATTTAGGAAAGTGTGCCATTAAACATATGCAGAATTCCATTGCCCTCTCACTAAACAAAATGTCAATCATTCTCTGCACATCTATGGACACAGGAGGAGATTTTGCTTAAGAAGATCCAAGTATGATAATCAGACTCCATACCTCTTATTTAGAAATCAAGCCATATCATATGGCATATGTTTTTCAATTTCTGTATTGATTACACCTAACATCCATGGCCAAAAATGCTAAACAAGCACAAAATGCTTTAAAAATAGAAGAAGTAAGTAACATTTGCTTCCAGGTGCATGCAGTTTTCCTTGCCCCTAAAGTAAAGGTAACTTTTCATTTTCCAAAACATTTTCCACCCTTTAAATTTGAATCAAGTATTCCAACCAACAGAGAAAACAATGATTGCTTCATTTGAGCCAGGGCACATCAGAGCGCATCAGAATGTATTTACAGTGCATGGCTCAGTCATGAAAATGTGAAGTAATAATATATGTTCGTGTGCAGAGTATATCACACTGAAGTAATCATAATCAACCTCTTTTGTCTGAGATTAGGAAGAATATCTTCAAGGTTTGATGAAGGATGTAGAATCAATCAGAGTGACACCCAGACAGACATAGAGCCCAAACTTTTCATTTTACAAATTCATTGGGGGGTGGCGGAAGCAAGCAAGAAATAAGAGCAAGAACATTTTGCTCAGTTCTGCAGTCCATAGGCTTGCCATACATCTGAAAAATTCTGGACACGTATGGAAATCAGATGTCTAAAATGGTGGCTGGCAGGAAATTTTTGAATTTTAAGAGATGTCCAGAATTTCCTGCATGTATGGAAACCCAGGTTTTTTTTTGGTTTTCTGTTTGTGTGTATGTGTCTGCCACCAAAGCTTTCTGTCTTGCTTCAGCCACTGTCTGCTTCCCTTTTGGCCCTGTCCTCTGCCTCCTGGCATGTCTGCTTGGCCCACTGCTCTGGCTCCACCCACCATATTGCCACTGCCTTTGGAGGCAAGAGAGAGTGATGGATGAACGCAGGCATGGGTGAGGCAAAGCATTCGGCAGGGAGGGTCTGCCCAGGCATGGAGTGTATCCCTTCCTTGAGCACCTCTCTCTCTCTCTGGGTTCTGGGGATGGAAATCTCCCCTCTTTAATGGGGGTCATCTCCCCTCCTTGACGGCCTCTTTGGTCCTTCTCCCCCGGAGGTCTCTGGGTCTCCTCCCCAGCTTTGCACCCCTGCACTCTGGGTTCGCTGCTCCAGCAAAGCCTTTGTGCTCCATCCCTTGTACATGGGGTGGGGGCTGCAGCCTTGGGCTGGGCGCAGGGCTCTGCTGAGGCCAGGGCTGTTTTTTGCTGCCCTTCTGGGATGTCTCACAGCAGCAGCAGGAAGAGGGAGTCAACACTTTCTCCACCCACAGCTGAGTTTGAGGCAGGATAATATTTGAAGCCCTTCACAATACATCTGTTTGTGAGGCGCGATATATAAATAACCAACAGGATGGTGGGCAGGTCGTCTAACCCTATGCATATGTACTGCTGTGTTCACTGGGGCCTATTCCTATGCAAGTGTGAACAGGACTGCAACCTAAAGATGGTTTTTAGAAAGCTGATGAGCTCATCCAAGTCTGCTATCTTTTCACAATGTTTTATTGTACAAGATCTCACAAAACTAAATTCAGCCCATTAACCTTGTATGGTCACCAGTTGCAGATGGCATGGTGGGGCAGAGGCAGTGGAAATGTATCAGCAAAACCAATCTGGCACTCCTGCCAATGTGTTTGCACTGTATCACCCTCACTGCCTAAGCAGCAGTAACTCACCTTCTGCATGGTCAGGTACCGTAATTGCCTCTGCACCACCACACCATCTGCTACTGGTGGTGACTAGCAGGGTTTGACATACTCCCTTGCTGTCTGCCTGGGTTATCTAGCTCTTGGTAAGTCTCAGTATATGGTTGATTACCTGCATTTAGCCTTTGTGGGTCAGGCTATGCAGCCCCACATGAACAACTTTCTGTAATTGTAGACTCTAGAACTATAGAGCCCCGTGCAATGTGTGCAACTGAATGCACAATCTAGAGAAGCCAAATGCAAAAACTAGATAAATGCAGTAAATGCACACTTCTTCTTCTTCTTCTTCTTCTTCTTCTTCTTCTTCTTCTTCTTCTTCTTCTTCTTCTAAAGCAGCTATAATGCAATTTCTTTGTTGCAAGCCTAACTCTTTCCATTGTTTGGGAACAAAACATTGCACTTCTGGCATAGGATCAAGATTAGCTCTACTTCAGCACTATATAAAGGTGTTCTTGATTCACATGAAACACCCTGAGGGAGTTCTGTACAATTGGTTTTGCGCAACTAGTGAATTACAGCTTCATAAGTGACATCACAAATGTGGATTTCATTATTTTTGTATATACAATCGACAGTGGCTACCTTGAAAAAATAGATAGTTAATCAATTGACTACTGTAATAGTTCTAAAAATAAGTGGCTAAGCCTTAGGCTACTACATACCGAGAGCCTGTAAGTTCAAGGACTAGATAAAGAAGCTGCCATTTTTATTCTGAATGTTAATCTTCAAACATAGCCCATCCCCCTGCACAGTTTGTTATTGTCAGAAACACTGTTATGTATATTGTGAAGTAAAAATAAGCCAAGATGGGGAATGTTTTAGACCAAGGTAATAGAACTGTACGAGAACAGAATAGAGATGTTTTAATCATGCTTGCTGCTGATCTTTATATGTATATGTATATAAAATTATTAATCTGAGTAGTTAGGGGGGAAATGACACAATGACAGTTAATTATAAGTAATCCTGCAGCACTTCAACACAGACTAATAAGAACAGAGAGCTCTGCCAGCAGTTGGTTATATCCTCAAGGGGGGAAAGTGATTTATTTTATTTTTTGCCTAAAATAATTTCACTTGCTTCAGATTCAAAACTGAAGTATAATTTGCTTAGTAAATATATCAGATGATTGGTCTCTAATACTCAGAAAATCAAGAATGTAAGAAAGGAACTGGTTGTTTAGATCTAAATGCCTGTGGAGGTTTTTCAAGAATCGAAGTTGGGAAAGAGACTTATCCATGTCTTGCTTTATTCAAATAACCACAACAGCTGAATAAAAACCCTGCCCCTTCTCAGAGGACTGTGCCCATGCCATCATGTGGGATGAGGGACTGGCCACCATTTAATTTCCAGGAGGGCTGTTGCACAATACAAGCAGAAGGTTCATGGATCTTCTTGGACTCCATTTGCAAAGAGACAGATCAGACCCTTCTGCTTCCTCATATTATCTATAACAGAGGTGGGCAGAAAGTAGAACAGATTCTACTGGTAGATCTCTGGGTGATTTGCAGTAGGTTTACAAAGATTTCTGACTCCCAATGATTTGACAATAGCAGTAAATGAAAAAGGGCTCCGACTCAAATTTTGCTGTTGAAATTAAGGATGCTTAGGAAGATGAACCCAGTCTGGGTTTGTGGGTGACAGAAATACAAGCTGTGTTCTGTTACTGAAAACAAACTCCCTGGGCTAAGCATTGCTCAGAGTTATCCATTTCTTAATTCTAAGTTTATGCTTGCTCCATGAACCACTATGCTTCACTAAAACCTGGCTGATGATCTTGGGATTCTAGCTAAAACCTGAAGGCAATCATGTAAGATAGCAGTCTGTTCACTCCTATTCTCTAATTCTCAGAGAATTCAAAGGAAAGGTGTTCATCCAAGGAGGAGGTCTCTTGCTATCTAAGAGCTGGTAAAAGGATTTGTGGAGCTTTGTGTATATTCTTTAGTGGATTTTAGTCTTACTAATCACAGGAACAATGCTTTATTAATTACCACTCCTTTGTGAGAAGTTGAGCACTGTTAATCCCCACAGAGCCAGAAGAGGAGAGGGCTTGCATAGCACCTTGAGGCTTCTATACAACGTTGGTCAGACTTTCTGAATTTGGCTCCTTTTTTTATCTCCTCCTAACCTAATATTAGTAATCTGCTGCATAAATAAGCATGTGGAGATACTCATCTTCAGTTGCATCCAGCCTGCTACTGCATGCAAGGATCATATAAATTGGAGGTAAACAGCAAGAGGAGTATTAGAAGAGAGAGATCACAGGACACATCTGATTCTTTATTAAAATAGCAAATCAGGAAGGAATCATCAGCAGAATAAAAAAAACAGCTCTTCCTGAGATTCTTTACCCCAAAATCAGTTTGGGTTCATAAGGGCACTGGAGGTGCACTCATCTCCACTAATTCAAAGGGAATCAGGAAGGGTCCTCTGCCAGATGGATATGGGAAGCAAGTCCCCACATGCTGTAGAACCTTATTCCCTCTCCCCATGTAATTTGTGCCCTCCATTAGGTCTCCTATAGACCCCAGTTTGAGTATCACTGGCTGTAATGATCCAAAGTTGCTTGAATTCCACTCTTGCATATTTCCCTCATAAAGATCATCCTGACTTCCTAACAATTAATGCTTGTCTTCACAGTACCATGGACAGCTCCCAAACACACGTTCTGTGTTCTTTCTCTTAATCCATGTACTGTACTTAGGAGGCGATCTTTGAATCCCAACCTAAAAGCTTTATTCTACATGTTATTAAATTAGTGGTGAGATTCCCGTATTGCAAGTGGCTGGACTAGATGACCCTCAGGATACCCCCTACAATTCTATGATTCTATGGGTGTATGATTCTATTTTTAAGAAATACTAGTTAAAATGTTTTTTTAAAAAAAATAAAAACAACCTTTTTGAAGCATTGGGCATCCCTATTTATTAAATTAATTGTATTAGTGTTCAGATATTCATGCAAAGGCAAGCCTGCCCAATCTGCAAGACATCAAGTCAAATAAATATAGTTCAACAGCAGTAGAACTGCCCAGACTAGCAGGAGAAACATGGTGTTTATGAAGCTGTCATGCATGGCTGGTGTGCTGTGTTTGACTTCATGGGTTTCAGACTGTGCAGGTCTGATGTAAATATTTTAAATACCATTTTCTTATATGATCCATATAATTCCAAAGTCAGCTGTGCCTACCCTCTTATATCAGCCATTCCCTCTTTCCATAACAGATTTGAGTTTTCAATGCAATGTTATTCTGACTGCTCTATCTAAAATTGTCACACAAAGGCACATGTAGGGAGCCTGGTTTACAATTATACAATTGCTGGCAATTTCAGTATTAGACTCCAAAAGGCCTTCAAAACTAGAAAAGATTAAATTGCACTGCTGTCAAGAAGTCTGCATAATCAGGGTCATGAAATGCTATGCAGAAAACTCTTTGGAAGAATTATATTAGAATTTTAGGGTTGGTTCACACATACACATGATTGGCATGTGTGGATGAGCTATCAGATTAAGCTCTATTTTCAATATAAGCTCACATCATGAGAATCCCACTTTTTCTGTTTAGTTAATTCAGACACACCAGTTGAATCATCAAGGGCTGAGTACTCAAGTGACCAGAAACCAAGTTTATGTACATGCATATAGGAATCTTGCACTGCCTTTGAAAAAGAAAACAAGTTTCTAGACCTTCTGGTTTATGGAGAAGGTTTTAAAGTCTGCTAATGTCTTGGCAGTAAAATAATAGTAATAGTAATAATAATAATAATAATAATAATAATAATAATAATAATTCCCGTGAACCATAACTTGCTTTTCAGGGACAGTCTTGTCAGAACAGGCATAAGGCATCAAGGGTGAGACAGGGAATCCCAATGATTTCCTTACAGCACAGGGAGTGGCTGTAAAACACCTGTCCTTTTCCCTTTCAGTTTGAAGAAGAAGGGTTGACCTCATTTCCCTCTTTGTCTTTGCACTGCAATCAACAGACTTTGTTGCCACTGATTGAAATGTTGATCTAATCCTCAGTTGTGCCACTCCACCATGCTTGTGAGGAAGGAGGTTTCCTGCTTTTTCTTTTTGATTAAAAGCACCACTTGTATGTTTATGCAAATGAAAGTTATTTTAAAACAAACCCTTTCAAACATCTTTTTTAAAACTTTGGAAAAAGTTCTCTGGGCTGGGAGCATAGATTCAAAACATCACAGGCACCCCTCATTCTGAATTTTATACCACAAAGTCTCCCAGTGAATTGGCAAATGGCAAAACTCATTTTCCCTAGTGGTGTTGCCAGTACCCATAATTAGCTTGGTATGTATAATTTAATTTATTTGGCTCGTAACACTCAGCTATTATGTTCCCAGACACATCTTCTCTGATATTAAAACAGATTATGTGCATTTAGACCAAGAGAATTAGAGTGGTGATACTCTTTAATGTTAACCACTTATTCTCAATTAAGCCTTCAGTAAGCTTTCAGTAATTGCTGTGAATACATGTCAGGATCACTCACATAAGCAGCTTTTTGTTGGGTTGAGTATCCTGACTATTTGGGCTGCCATACATCCAGAATTTCTAGGACATAGTTGAAAGCAGTGTCTGGAGGATGGAAAACCTGAAGCAAAACTAAAAAAAGCTCAACAACTTTTGTGTCCAGACATCCACTTTTTGAAATATGGCAACTCTATATTTGGTTAAATCAATAAACTCTTTCATTCCTGGGAACATTTTTATGGGGTCAGAGTTGACTTTCCAAACAGCAAGCCACCATGCATGATGCTACTAAAAGTGGATGCAGAGCAGGTGAAAATAAAGCAGTTTCCAGAGATCTTCAGTTACATCATTAATGTTCCATCATGCACCATGCACAATGTCAGGTTCAAAAACTAGTTTCTGAGGTTGATAATGATTTTTAATTTTGTCTCCATTCATAATGGAGCCCTGCTTTGAAATAGGTGAGCTGTGGGTCAGGTGAAGCTGGTTCAACTTCTCCAGGGAACTTCTCCGGGGAACTTCCAATTTTTCTTCCAACTGCTCTTCCTTCCCTTGCCTACCGCCAGCACCACTGTGGTCAAACTTTATAATGCTTCTTCATGCATCCTTAAATATGGTATGAACTATGAATCACCGGATGTAAATAAATCTGGTGGTACTTGCAGGCATCCATGTTTATGCACAATATTGATAAGAAAGCATGAGGAGAGGAAGTGGAACTGCAAAAGCCAGAAGAAGCTGTAGCAATGATTGCTTTGGCGAGAGAGGCCAGGAATGTGGTTGGCCCTTCTGACAATGGATACCAATGTCCTGGAGCAGCTTACATGATGCAATATTATTCCATCTTATCAGAACAGTAATAAATCAGAGGAAGAATATACTTGAGAAGCAAATCTGAGCTTGACAACAGGTAGCATGCAGCCACCCTCTCTAGCTGTATGTTCAAGACTCCAATCAGGAAAGGTTAATAGCTTGTGAATTTCTTTGCCAGGCTTCTCTTGTTTTGCATGGCAGGTAAAATTCCTGCCCTCTTAAAATGGTTGAATAATTGGGGAGGGGAAATACATTGCTTTAGGCTGCACTTTACTAAAATTTCATTTCTTCCGTTCCCCAGCATCTTTGATACATAGCCCATCAGGGAGACAGTGTTGACCACTGTACTTTCTAATTGTCCTTTTCAAGTGTTGTAATACTTGCTATATATTAAAAACAAACAAACTCATAGCGATAGGCTTCCCAAATATTTATCTCTCTTCTCTTGTCACTGATAACTCAAGTTTTGACTCATAACCTTGTAATACAACCTTTTTGTTACGTCAACACTCTTTACTGGCAAATCACCCACCAGTAAAGGTGTGATATGGTAGGGTGGAAGGCCAACAACAGGTGGAGCCAGAGTCGATGGTAGACAGAGCCAGAGACAATGAGAGGCAGAGCCAATTAAATCCAGCTTTGCTCTTGTCATCCTCCTTGGTGAATTCTGCAAGGGCAACACTGAGACCAAGGAGAAGCAAGCTGACAATGCCATCCTTTTGGAATGGACATAGATGGGAAGGCAGGCAGGCAGCTGGCTGAGGCTGGTGGGGCTGTGTCTGATTTGGATCAACCTCCACTGGTAGAAGGACAAGCCAGTGTGATATCATGGGTGAATAATGTTTAGTCGGCAGAATGCTTCTGTGCTTTAAATATATAGCCAAGAAAACATATATACTTAGCTTTCTATGAGGACTGGCCCTTACATGAAGCAGAGTAAAGATACCCCCTTGAGTGACAGATGCAGTGAGTGGTGGCAAGGTGTTGGAGCAACGTGTGCCAAGTGGAGGACACTGTCCCATCACCAGTGCTGAACTAAGATTTAACTGCCAGTCCAGTCAGCTTCTCTTCGTGGAATGGAGTTGGGAAGGATGCCATGCTGCCTCAGGCACCAAAAGTCTTGGGCCAACTTTGCTTCCAACCACGTCTAACATTATTCTTTGCAAGTCAGCTACTACATCAGCTATAGGAGGAGCAAGGTAGTATTCAAAGCACCGGCATAGTGGAAGATTACTTAGAAGTTCCTTTGTGTGCACTGTAGCTAGGTTTTCATCCAAGTGCATGTAAAAGTGTGTGTGTGTGTGTGGAGGGGAGGCCTTTATCCTCCTAAGCCAGAGAAATCATTATGAAATAATGTATTTTCTCTCCTTACACAAATATGCGGTGAAGTATAGTAATATAACACTTGCAGAAGTTTGGGCTGCAGTTTTCTCTTCTAACAAACTTCCTAATAGAAATAGCATTGAGATTCACCTCCACAACCACTTGCCTCTCAGTATCTCTGTCTTTCCATCCCCAAATAAAGTAGCTGCGATTGGCTTGTGAAATAAATGTTCTGTTTACTTGCACAGAAGTGGAAAAAAAGCAGCAGCTGTATGCCCTAATCTTGCTTTTCCTGATATTTTGGGTGCGATAGAACCTATTTGGTAGCCAGTGTGGTACCTGCAGATAATGAGGAGCCTGATTGGACTGGGAAACATCTCCATAGCATCCGCATTCAGTCATTATCTGATCCACTACCACTAGTAATAGTCTAGCTAAATATTCTGTCTATCTGCATTTTTTCATATTCTCTGGGGATCTGCTGACCTATCCTATCTTGAAAAGTTGTTGTTGCCACAAAATGAGGTGCTTTCTTTTCTTTCTTGCTTCTTCATTACTTCATTCTGTTTTTGCTGGGGTTTCTCTCTGCGTCTCTCCTCCTCCCCCACTACACAGGAATATTATTAAATGGAATGTTTTGTTAATCAATCTGTGCTCAAGCTGCCAGGCAAGGAGATAATACCCTGTGTAAACCATGGATGAATGACTTCCTGCCTATCTCCTCTGCTCTTCTAATTGCACATGACAACACTCAGAGGGGCCCCTGTGAATCTCTGGCACTGACAGAGCAGAGGAGACACCAGCTTCCCCTTGCTACTCTCTGTTCATTAGCATTGATGCTGCTGAGCAACCATCCCTAGGGATGAGATGGGGAGTTCTTTATTCCTTTCCTTTTCTAGGCCTCCTAAACCAGCACAGGAGCTCCAATCTAAAAATATATCTATGATAACTAAGAAAACAGCTGGTTGACCAATACACAATACTTTTAAAACAAGGCCTTTCTGTAGGTAGTTTCATGCCCAGCACAACAGCTCTCCTTGAGTAGTTTCATGCCGCCAGCTGATACCTCTCCATTCTTGCTGACCCCTCTGTAGCATGTACCACCATCTGGGCCATGATATTGCATAGTCCTTTGGGATTTTAGACCTATTATCTGCTTGGCTGTTTGCTTCCACTACTGGAATAGTTATCACAGGAGAAATTAGGTGATAAAAGAGTACAGAGTTGCTGTGGTTGAGATATGCCAGTATAAATAATGGTGTGTGTTCTCTTAGGCTCAAGGATCGTCTTAACCATTCCTATCCAGACAGAGGTCTGATGGGAATAACAAGATTTTGCTTCTGATTAGATGTGTTTCAGATAGGAGAGTCAGTTGTGTTCCTTCCTGTCTTCTTGCCATAAAACACAGTCCCAAGTGTTTTGCAATTGTCTAAAGCCAGAGAACAACAAGCAGCATTTACAGATCAAGTTAATCACCTTGAAGTCCAATGGATTGCAGTGGGAAAATTAAGCAAACCACTTGTATTGAAATCAATGAGGCTTTAAAGTCCATAATGTTTTCTGGATCACACCCAACAGTTCTGGAGCAAATTGAAATGGCATAAAGGAGATGTGTTCCCTCTGGAATATGCAAATATTTATTTTGCTCACTCTTGTGTCTGACCATATGTTTTTGCGGGATTTTCTGGTAGTCAAAGTGTCTGCAAAGTCTGTAAACAGAGGCAATCATGAAGTGAACATACACTGCAGACAAGGATCCTTCCTTCAACAATTTTTTTGGAGGGAGGGATTTTGTGTCACCAGCTTCTGTTCATTTCTAGAGTTATCTCCCCATCACCACCTAAGAGACTATAGACAAGTACTAAAATTTTATGGAAAAGATTTCATTTTAAATTTGATTGTAGACTTATCCCAGTAATGCTATGTTTATGTGTTATTATTTATTGCACCTCCTCCAGAAACCATTCTGTACGCCTAGGGTGATGAACTCCACAAAATAAACATGCAGCAGGAAATAATTAAAGCAAATATTTCAGGAACCAGCTGCATGCTCAAGAGGTGCTTGTTCAAACTTTTCCAGGTATGTCAGCAAATAATTATTTCCATCCAGAAATGAACCAGGAGTATTTCTTTCAAAATGAGCTGGTATTTGTAATGAGTCAGGCTGACTGCTTCTAAGACAGGAAAAGGAAGAAGACAGTGACCCTATATATTAGTTATAAAATGGGAACTTTCCATATTGCTTGTTATAATCCAAGGGGGTTTTGTGAGAAGAATCATCACAGTGATACATTTGTTAAATACATGGTGCTAAATTCAGACTTCCTTCGCCTTCTGAGATTCAGCTTGCGTGCTCTCCTAAGAAGCTCTTCAAAAGAACCGAAGATACAGCAGCAGGCTTCCTATGCCCATGGGACACAAGCAAAAAAAAGGGAGCACCCCTTGTCTGCCTGGTTTAGTATAGGACTTGCTTGAGCAAATGGCTTTGTGCCCAGCTTTCTTGGAACTATCAGTTGAGCAGCAGGGTTGCCAAAATGATGCACAATAACAAGCTCCAATCTACATAACACCTGGCCTATACAAACCAGGTCATTATGAATTTGATCCAAGCTGTCATTCACGTTGCTTTGTTATTCCCATACAGGTTTGCACTACTCATCCATGAAAGGGAATCGTCTCTTAGCATTTCCATTCTCACTTCCAGGTGCCATCCTCCTTTACCTGAGCATCACATTGGAGGACTTGCAAGATCTATTTAAGCAACAGGGACAGCGATGAAAAGAAGAAGCATCTGAATGCTAGATGAGGCAGGAGGATAGCTGGAGGAATCCTGTGGGTTCAAACTCCTGCTTCTCGCTGCTTGCACCAGGTTAGACATTCCTTTTTCTTTCACTGATACTCTGCTTTGCAATTCTAATCCCCCAAATGCCTTTGATAAACTTTGGAAGGAATGCACATCTTAAAAATTTACTCAAGGAGTATATCTTTAAAATACAGTAGATCAGTAGATGATATAGTATAGAAGAGGAAGATGCAATAACAGTATGTGGTCCATCAAGCTCCTCCCCGTCCCCCAAATCCATACAGATTCTCACTGCCATCTTGTGGCATCCAATCTGCACAACAACCATTCCATATTAACTCTTTTCCTGGGGGAAATACTTTGCTGGGTTTTCCTGATGCACCCAACAGGTTTTTATGTTGCATAGGCATTGTGTACAAAAAATGGAAATTTGTTAAACTTGTCTGCCTATTCAGATTGCTCAGTTTAGGTAAACATGGTGGACGTTTTGTGTAGGGAGTCACCTACCACAACCACCACATGTGCCTTTCTCCTCTGGGCAGTGGCAGGAATAGATAGTTCTATACAATGTTCCTTCCACATCCACGTCAATGTATTCTGAGATCTGCAACTGCTGTTCTTGCTCTTCTGGCCCAGAATCGGTGTCTGAGGTGAGGGCATGGAATCGATTTTGCAGCTCCAGTGACACAACATTACTTCTGACAGTCCTGCTTCTGAGTGTCATGTTCCTCCAGGGGTTCGTCTTCTGCAATGGGCAATCTCCCTTCTCCTTAGGGGCACCCCACCTGTGTTGTTGTTCCAGGGCAGTCCATTCTGCTGTATTTAGAACTTCCTTCTCTTGCCCAGTAGCTCAAAGTGTGTACAGGCGGGCCTCAAGTTACTGTACCTTCTCTTCTACTTGCTGCAGGTGTAGTTTTGCACATTCTCAGACAGGAAGGCAAACGTGGCACAAGTGCTGCAGGTCACTTGCCATCCATGTTTCTTGGTTCTATGTACACTGTGAGACAGCACTCTTGGCCTCCCCTTCAAAATGCCGTCACAAATGCTCCTGTTTACAAGACTGGTCACAAGCTCCCAAAGGCTGCAATCAGCTAAATAGAACTGATATGCTTCATCAGATAAGCTTTGGTTGGCAAGAAGTCACAAACTTTGGTCTGGCAAATTCTTGCCAGAAGTTATTCCAGTAACATGTGGTAACTTTACCTGTTTGCCGTCTGATCCCTAAACCTGTTAGTTCAGTTTAAAGGAATGAAATCTCAAGCAGGCATGCTTTAGGACAGCACACTACCTGGGTTGAATCCAGGAATCTTGTGAGTGAAGTTGTGCTCATGGAAACTCCTAGCCTTGGAAGGAGAGAGGAGGAAGTCATCAGCAAGTTGCCACTCAGAACTTGCTGAGAGATAGAGGACTTATGGAGAAATGGTATGGGAATCTGCAGTGGAAAGCAGTCATTGGTAAAAATGTCCTTTCCTCTCTCTGCCAGTAACAGTCTCTGTGTGATTACGACGCTTTTGGCAAATGGAAGGAGCTCTTCCATTCATGAAAGGTATCCTCTGAATCCCAGCCAAGGCACTTTTTGGGTTGAATTGTGGCTCCTGGGGGCTGCAGCTGTTCACATTTTTAGACCTTTTCACTTTGTTCTTGCCCCGTTTTTTGTGCATAGTTGACACTCAGGTCATTCACTCTACTTGGAGAATCTGAAAGTGCAATGTAGTTTGAAGTCTACGGTGGGCTAGAAGCAGGAGGGGAACACCTATTAGCCTAGATTTGGCTTTAAAGAAGTGACAGCCTTGGAGATTTCTGTGTTGCTACAGTTTTACAAGAGCTTGTGTGCTAATCCCTTCAGGACTGCAGCATTTATCACCTACCACATAGGTGTTAAGCACTGCTTTCTAGGGGAATTAGTGCTTCCTCTCTCGGCTGCTTTTCCACTGAAAAATAAGCAAGGAAAAATGATGGCCCACAGAAGGAAAGCTAGAGAATAATCTTTTGTCTTTTTGTTTGTAGATTCTTCTTCTGGAAGACATCGGGGTTTAATGTCACTTCTAGCTGGTAAGCTCAAAGAAAGAGTCATTCTTCAGAGGTATTGCTGCCACTTCAGAATGTGAATGAAAGTAGGTCCCTTTTCCTCTTCCTGGGTAAACAGATGGTTTCCAAAAGAGGGCATATCATGATCAACGAAACTTTGTTTATAAAATGGTGGTTGTCCTGCTCTATCTGGGGTTGCCCCACTCCCAAAATCCTAGCTCCAGCTTTGTCACTTGTGGTTTAGCAGGCCTGCTTCATAAGGTGTGCCTCTCATCAGCTTAGACTGGTGCACCAGCTGTGACTTCCTCAGGACAGAGGTGGCCTGGCTGCTAACTTCTGAATTCACTGCTGTCTTTGAAGACAGTAATGTAGGAAATGGGGCAGGAGCCGGCCACTGGCGGAGGAACGGGAGTGCAGAGGGAGCGGTCCGCCCCCAGCACCCTATTCCAGTAGGGTGCCATCGCAGCGGCCCCCCCGGACTGCGGGCGGCACGCCGTGCCCTCGCGGGAGGCGTACCACACCCCTAGGATGTACGCCACACCCCCAGGGCACATGCCATGCCCCCCCGGGGGGTGCCAGCCTCCCCCCCGCCTGCTCACTGCCCCCCAGTAGTGGAGCATGCAGCTTTGCCACTGGAGCAGGCACCCATCAACTAGTAATTGCAAATACAGCACATCATAACAGATTTATTAAGATTATTTGCTGTACTAAGAAAGCAATCCAATGGTACAGTCTGCCAGGATGAGCAGCTTAAGATGCAGCAGATCTCCCAAGAGACACCAATGTCACTTGCTCATCCCAGTTTAGCGAGAGCTCAAGCAGTGTATGTCCCCCAACCAGGGTATACTGGAAGTGTGATGTGGCAGGGAACAAGAGAGGCAGGACTTGGGCTAGATTTTAATCCTGTTCAGCTCAGTCACATGACCTGGCAACCAAGCGTACAACACTGTTTTAAATGCTTTCTTTTCTTCTGCTGGGATTTGGGTTTGGTGGGCTGCTGCTGCTGCTGAATGGCATTTGCTGTATCACAGTATTTTAATATTTTTTGGAAGCCGCCCAGAGTGACTGGGGAAGCCCAGCCAGATGGGTGGGGTATAAATAATAAATTATTATTATTATTATTATTATTATTCCAGCTTCTTGTACATAGGAGTGTATTCCCTCAGAAACAGCATAAGATCCGAAGTATTAATTTCAAAAAGTGACAGATCCAAAGTAAATTTGGGAGAAATCTATAAAATAATTACAGAACTGGAATCATCACAACAAATCTATTGATCAAAATGGGATGCAGGCATGTCTAGCAACATATCTTAGCGAAATATGGACATAGATCTGGGGGGAAATGTTTTCAAACTTTGTAGGATCTTAAAATAGAATTTCTGTAAAATCATGACTTGTTGGTATCTGACTCCAGCTAGACTGACTAAAATATATACAACAATAAATAATCAATGCCCAAGATTCAGAAAAGTCCAAACACAAACATTTATTATATAACTTTGGAATGCCCAAGTTTTAAAATTATTTTGGGAGTCAGTATTAAGAGAAATAAATAATTTCCTAGGTCAATATCTTCCAATAGTAGTATACTTTAAAAGATCTCTTAAGAGTCTTGTTCCACCCGACCCTCCTTTGTGGAGATCCCATTAGAGAGAAGGGAAAAGCAAAGCAGCAATAACAACCCCCCCCCCCCAACAGCTTTACAAACAGGTCCTTCTGCAGTGCTAAGAAATGTTAATCTAAAGGCAGATTGGGAGTGGGAGATGCTGCAGTCCAACTGTTCCTGGTGCTCAGCGGATGTGTTGATTCATTGCCCCAAGTCAATCTCTGCTACCCCAAATACAGATAAAGAAGCTGAACACCAAAACACATTGCAAAGCGATCACCCTAATCAATCCAAGCCCACTCCTATGGTGCCCACAATTTACATGGAATAGCTTCATTTAGGTACACCCTTAGCCACACTTAAAGGTAAAGGTAAAGGTACCCCTGCCCGTACGGGCCAGTCTTGACAGACTCTGGGGTTGTGCGCCCATCTCACTTACTTGGAAATAAATAGTGACTGGATTTCACTTGTGTATAAACTTGCATATCAAAAGGGTGTAAATTTGAAGTGGCTTTTCAAAGGAAAGATATTGTCACTGCCTGTAGTAGGGCAGGCATAGGAATAAAGGAAGCCTTTAAACCAAGTCAGGCAACAGGTCCATCTAGACTGTCAGAGTGGTAATAACTTTCCAGGCCTCTTTCCCAGCCTCCCACCCAGAGGCGATAACAATTGAATATTGCACCTTTTGCATGTAAAGCATGTGCTCTACCACTGACTTACCACCCCTTCCTTTAATATGTTGCACACTGCAGCTTAGTTTCATCTTGCCTGGCATCTCTAGTTACAAAAAAACACACACCCCAAGTTAGGTACTAGGCAATGTGAAAACCCTCTTCCTGAAATACTGGAATGCTGTTGCTGCTGCTGGTCCATGTACTCGCTACTGGTGTGGATAAACAAACAGACTGGCCTTGAATAAGGCAGCTTCTGATGTTCCTAATAGCAGCTTAATCTGCAGCTGGTGAAGTTTCTAAAAGCATAAATATCTGCTCTACCCAGTCTTCCGTTCATAAAAGAGATCACTGGGGGCTAATTTAATGATTTTATATTATTTAACAAAACATTTATACCACTAGCTGCAATAAAAAAAAATCAAGCCGTTATTATCCCCCCCCCAATATTTGAGTTAGTTACAATTATGAAGCTGTCCCATAATGCAGCTCTCCACAGCAAGCCACCCCTTTGCCTCAGATGCTTTGAGCTATAGCTACCTCTTTGCCTCTTTGTTCTTTTCTCCAAACTACAGTTTCTTAAGAACATATAAATCTGCCTTATGTTGAGTCAGATCCTTGTTCCATATAGCTCAATATTGTCTACACTGACAGGCAGTAGTTTTCTATGGGATGTTGGGTGGGTTCTCACCCAGCCGTACCTCAAGATGCTGGGGATTAAATTAGGGACCTTTTGTTTGCAAAGAAGGTGCTTTACTAGTTAGCTACAGCACTTATGCACACATAGACCATTAAATTCTAAGAACAGCAGCTGGTGAGGATGGGTGAGAAAGGATGAGTCCATCTTCTTCAAAAGCAGGGGTCAGCAAGCTTTCTCAGCAGAGGGCCAGTCTGCAGTCCCTCAGACCTTGTGGGGGGCCGAACTATATATTTTTTTGGAAAATGAACAAATTCCTATGCCCCACAAATAACCCAGAGATGCATTTTAAATAAAAGGACACATTCTACTCATGTAAAAATATGTTGATTCCCGGAATGTCCGTGGGCCAGATTTAGAAGGCGATTGGGGCGGATCCGGCCCCGGGCCTTAGTTTGCCTACCAATGTTTAAAAGGGTTTCACATTTCAGCAATTATCTCTGTAAGGTCCTCCAACCTTTGCTCCCACAGAGGAAACATGAACAGCCATCCTAGTAATTTGCTTAACAAGAGATAATAGACAGCGGCATTCATCATAACTCTATTGTCACTTTCTGATGTCTGCACATCAACCTGCCATTAAAGCTGCATGGGCAGTTCAAAAGCTGGCAGTCCCTTTTGGATGCTTCACACTGAAAGGGACAGTGATCACCAAACTACCCTCCTTGACCTTTCCATCCTGGAAACTTCAATGGCAATTGTGACAGAGGCCTCCATAAACTGCTGTACAGCCACCATCAACAAAGCTCTTTCTACATTATTTAACAAACCGCAAAATAATCCATGAAAGATAAATTGGTTTCCTTCTTAGGAAAAAAAGAAAGAAAAAAGAACAACCACATCTTTACCTTGTAGACACCAATTAACAATCTGTAAGATTCAAAAGTGGAGAAGGAAAAATTGCTTGCTTCATTGACTTCAAAAACAAAAAGTGTTTTGACTCCATCTGGAACACAATAATCATAAATTACTACAAAGTGGAACCTGAGGGGAAAACATGACTTCTTCAAAATCAAAGTACAAAACAAGGCAAACAATGGGAAAGCAGAAAATATTTTTTAAAAGCAGGGTGGGGGGAAGCCAACAGAATTCTTCAAAGGAAGAGAGTAATGTATAAAATTCAAACCATATTCAACTTGATATATCAGTCAGTTACTTATCTTAAGAAGTGAATACCTGAGACCTGAACATTCTCCAAGTAGGGTTCTCAACCATTCAGAATTAACCAAAACAGACAAACAAAAATACAGTCTTGTCTTTCAACAGCAACATAATCTGTGCAAATCTGCAGGCATGCTTAAATTTAGGGGGAGCCACCCAAGTGAGTGTGTGTATGTGCTTGGTTTCGGGAGGGTGCCTGTCATGAATAATCTACTTGAGTATTCTCTTAACAGCTGGAACAAAAAGTACAAAACAATTCATTTTCAGGTGTAAAGCTGGTGATACTGGTCATCACGTGGCCATCGCTGTATTAATTATTGCTTTTGTTTTTAATTTAATGGGGGGAGGGATGCGCAACACCAGTGCCCATTCAGTGAGTGACATGCATGTGAGAGGCTGTGACCAGATCCATGCATTGACATACGACATGGATAAATCATCCAAGAAAATCATGCATCAAAGTTGTGAAAAAGGGAAAAGCCATAAAAAGCAAGGTATTGAAAAGCTGGAAACTTTTGTGTACTTTGGGTTGTTTTTAATGGCTACTGTTGCCTGTTTCACAACTTTGATGCATTATCTTCTTGGATGATTTATCTGTGCTATATAGGACAATAAATCTGTATGCATGGATCTGGTCACAGTCTTCTGCAAGAATCTATTGGTATATGGGAGCTGGCTTGCCCCTAATGTTCCTGTGCACACAGGGTGTTTGAGCAGAAAAGGGACTTGAAAGAGTTTCAGCCAAATGTGCTTACAAAGTCTCCTTGTGATCAGGACTCCAGTAATGCTGGATGTGCTTATAAGCCGGGATAGCTCAGTTGGTTAGAGCATGGTGCTGATAACACCAAGGTTGCAGGTTTGATCCCCATATGGGACAGCTGCATATTCCTGCATTGCAGGGGTTAAAATGAGGGTCCCAGGGTCCCTTCCAGCTCTATGATTCTAAGCCTCCTTTATTGGGCTGGAGAGGCACCCCCACTCCTCTTTCCCAATTGTAACCCTCATGCGTTTGTTTTGCATGAATAGGGCTAGGCGTACTTGGTGGTGGGTAATAATACTCTTTAACCTGTGTAGTGTTGACACACTCAGATATGACATCATTCACACAACTAGTTTATCTTCCTGAATATGATCCATAAATCACCTGATGTCCCTTAAACGGGATCACTATGGAAAGTGACTGATCTAGTTGATTGTACACCCATGGTATTGTCAGAACACATAGTTTCTTAGTTTTTAGCACTCTTAAGCAAGGCCTTTTCTTATTCTTAAGACATGACCTTAATTCTCAGTAACAAGAGGTAGGCCTTTTGCAAAGGTTCATGCATTCCTTATCTCAAGGCAGGTTATTTGTCTTCCTTTTTGCTTAACCAAACAGCCAAGACAGTGAGAATCTCTTGCTGTGTGTTCTACAGCTTCCCTCCTTTAGAATGTCTCCTAAGGCAGACAATCAGTCAACCCTTCCCTTCAGAGCACTCCAAGACACTTCTGCCATTAGTACATCTGGCCAATGGACAGATGCAACCCAAGACTGCATGCAACAGCTGAGGTCAGAAATCTATAGAAGCAATGGGATAAAGATTACCATTTCCTGCTTACAAACAGTGTGGCTTGCTATTACTGTACCTGTGTATGGGCCATTTACTCCCCTTCCAAGATCTTAATAAACATATGTTTTTACAAAGCTCATCATCACGATGTTTTACATTGTTGTTAACCACCATTAACAGAAATTTTGGAAAGAGAAGGGCTGTTATTGACTGAATTGGAAAGGTTTCATTTGTAAGAAGGCAAATTGGAGAAGTCATGTGGGCAACAAGCTTGCAGCTGTTTGGTCATTTGTGATGCTTTGGATGTGTATCTAGACACCCTTTCCAAGATTTTTCAGGGCTGCTGAAATATGTTGCCTGACTACTGCTCCTACTGTCTCTTTGTTGTACAATGTGGGTGTAACTGGTTGGGTTGATCTCTGGCAAGCAACTGCAGTGGATAGTTGGGGTGCCAGTTTTTCAACTGCCATTTGTAGCTGTCTTAAACAGTGGCACAGTCTGTATAAATTAGCAGAGAAAAGGTTTTCACGAGTAGATATGGAGGTCAGCAAAGCAGGCACCTAATTGCCGGAATCAAGCTTTGGCAAAAAGCTAGAAGCAGTAGTATCAGCTGTAATTTCTTTTTGTATTCACTCAAAGTCACAACAAAAGAAACAATGTCTGTTATGCAAGTTCCAGCGTTACACATAAAAAACCCCCACCTAAATATAATAAGTGTGGATATCAGTAAAAAACAGCTGCCTGTCTATCATCACACATCACCCACATAAGTATCAAGAAATTTGACACGGGGGCTGACTGAAAAATTGCAGAAAACTTCTCTGATTCAGAAGCACCTCTATTAGCTACAGACGAAAACTAGTGGTACTAGGTTTATTCAGAGCTGGGAGTATTCAAACAAATGAGGTGGCACAATGGACTATACCATTTCAGATACAGTTTGTATTCCTTCCAAATAGAAAAAAGCACAGCAGGAAGAGAGTTGGGTTACAACATTCTTGTATGCTATTGTGTTGTTGCTTTTATTCCAACCTGATTTTTTAAACAAACAAACAAACAAACAAACAAAAAACAACAGGAAGTAAAAAGTGGTACCCCTCACTTACAGTATTGCTGTGGTACAATCCATACCTCAGAGCTCTACCACTTCATTTACCCTGTTGTGTAGGTCCATCCTGAGTACAGGTGCACCATATGCAAGCACAGAGACCCTATTTTCCTCCTCATTATGACTTTATACAGGCAGGCAGGCAGGCGTCAGGAAGCGACACCCTGGAGTAACTGCTAGCCAGTCTTGTTGGGTGGATGGGGACCTGGTCTGTGCTGTGCCAGGCAACAATATCTCGTCCCCCTCGGAGCCTGGTAGTGCAGGGCATAGGCAGGGAGGCCAACAATCTGCAGAGCCAATGACAGGCCAAGTCAGCCCATCCTAGCTTGGTGCCCCTCCTGTTTCCTGCTACAGTTCCACCCAAGCAAAATGGATCCGGAGGAGGAAGCTGGCTGCCAGGGCCGCCTTCTGGTTTGGAAGTAAGTCAGAACCCAGGTTGGCTGAGGGTCGGTAGGGCTGTGCCTCCTTTGCCTTCATGGACCAGTCTTTCTTGGACTCCTCAGAGTGGGCAAAAGGATGGCTTTAAACTTTTTAATGCTTTTCATTGCATGGTTTCATTTCTTTTTATTGCTGCTTTTGATTCTATGCACAGGGGCATACAAATGTTTGTCTCTTCTTTTTAAATAAGCCAACAAATAAGTTAAGGTTTCAAGGAAGGGTCCTTGTTGCTCCTCGCTCCCAAGGCTGCCTCTGCAGCTGCGGGCGAGCAAGTGGCACCGGTGGGGGCTGCACTGCCGGGGGCCCCACTTATTACCTCAGCCCACTAATTGGCTCCCCTCCCCCCTCACGGAGCTCCTATGAGGAGCATTGTGGTGACGCTGCGGGGGGGGGCGGGGCAAATGGCCCTCCTCTCCCCGAGAGTCTTTCTCAAAGTTCCAGAACTTGCCCTTTCTTCCCTTGGCTGAGCCAAAGAGCTCCCTTGGGCAGCAGCCGCCCTGTCTGCGGGGCCCCGCCCTCCCTCTCTCCCTCCGCCCCGCCTCCTGAGCTGGGCGCCCCCCTGCCATTGATTCCTCTCGCCCTTCCTCGGCGGAGGCAGGTGGACGGGCTGGGCTGGGCTGGGTTGGCTGGCTGGTTGCCGGCGGGAGCCTCTGCGCAGCCAATCGGGTGGCGGCGCCGCGGAGCAGCTGGCGCGTTGGGCCGGCGCGCCTTTCGCTCCTCGCTGTTCCCCTGCGAAGCGGCCGAGCGCCGGGCGGCTGTTGCACACGGGCGCCGGGCTATGGGTGCGCTGCTGCCGAGCCACCATCTTCCTCTGCCCGGGGAAGTGCGCCGCCGCCGCCGCCGCCCACTTGGCCAGACCCAGGCGAGCCCGGTAAGTGCGGAGCTGCTTGGCAGCCACGAGCGGGGAGGCAGCCGCAGCAGCCTCCTCTTCGGCGCCGCCTCCTCTCGCTGCGCCCGTGCAGGATGCCAACTTGGGAGCAGGAGGGCGCGGGCTCGACCCCTCGACCTGTTAGTTTCCCGGCCGCCTTTTCTTTAGGATCGCGAAGGGATCGGGCGGGGCAAGCCCTTGGACCTCCGAAGGCTGCAGTCCGGGTCCCGCTTACTTGCGCGTAGGCTCCATTGAACTCGGCAGGACTTACTTCGGAGTAGGCAGGCAGATAGGATCGCGCTATTCGTCTGCATTCTAATTGCGAGGAGGGTTGCGCTCCCCGTACTGCTGACTTTTTTGGGGGGGTGGGGGTGGGGGTGGTATATCATTGCTTTCATTTCTTTTGCTTTGTTTTCAGCGCGCGTCCTCGGAATATTCAGGGAAGGTGTAAAATCTGTATTGCCTTTGTAGTGAACTGTCCGTGCACAATTGATCCAAAGGGCTGCGCTCTCGGGAGTGATCCAGCCAGCTCCCAGGACCGTTCATTTTCGCTTTCTGACTCTTTTTTTTTTGGGGGGGGGGAGGGGGGCGGCCGTCAATCTGCATTGCGATTGTTTAGATCTGCAGCCCTCAATACAGGAAAGAAGTTTGCGGGCGTCTGCGGAAGGGAACGTGATAGCAGCTGATCCCTACATGAGATCATGTAGTCTGTTCCGTAGTCTTCACTTTGGCGAGGAAAAAACGACAGCGAACGGGAGTTGCAAAGGAGTCGCTGTAGCATCAGGAGAAACTGGCCCCGCGGTCCTTAGGTATGTTTTGGCCAGAAGCAGTTCCTAGAGTCCAGTGACACGAAACTGCTCAGTAAACCAGCGCAAGATTGCAACAGAGCAATCCGAGGTATTAATTGGAAACCAAGCCCTCCTTTAATTCAGTGGGATTTAACTCTTAGCAGACAGACATAGGATTTGGTTGCGCACCTTTTGGCCAGGGTGTTTGAAGGGCTTTGATCCCAAACATGCTTGCTAGGCAGTAAATCATCGCTGAACTCCGTGAGGCTTATTCTTGGGTAACGCGATTAGGTTTGGTGTGAATGTGCCTTTAAAGTGAAACTGCTTAGTTCAGTCATTCTGTCTCCCTATCTTTATTTCAAGCATGTCGCTGTATAAAAGGAGTTTCAGTATCTTGGGAATTATAAACACACTCGCCTAAAAAACACACAACCCCATCAACTATCTTCCTACCGCTTCAAGTACATTCATTTTCCTTGTAACACTTTTCTAGAGATCATAAGAATGGGATCAGTTGCTTATCATTTCCTTGGAACAGATAGTCTCTTATCAACGTGGTTAAAATGCCTTGCAGGTTTGTTCTTTAGTATGTGTCTTGGTTGTATTTCATGGGGGGGGGGGAGAGATGTATTTTATTGGGAAAGTGATAGATGCTGTCATGGCATTTCTGAATGCATGCTATATTTTTTGATACTGTGTATGATTAAAATTTTCGGGGAGGGGAATCCAAGTAGTTTCCCCCTCCCTCCTTTAAGTGTGCCTCAATATTTTCACTGTGTTTTATTAACCATGCCTGGTACAATGCGTGTGGTAAAACGTTTCCTGGTGTGTGTATGTGTGTTTCCAGGCAGTTGCTGAATGTCAAGATGATGAATTTATGTTTCAGATGTAGTGTCAAGGATAGCACAGGTTTGTTGGGTAACTAGAAGGCAGCTAATCTTCAGGGACATCCCTTTTGTGCTTTCTGGTACGTGAATCTAATAGCTGCTTTAAGGTTGTTCCATGGAAGAGGGGGGTAGGAAACTTTTCCCCTTTCTAATAAAGGCAAAGCCTTTTATTAAGACTGCAAGCTCTTCATTGTGAATATGATTAATTTTTTTCATGTGTAGCAAACAAAATACAGTCTTGGGAAGAAAAAAAACCCCTGCATAAATTGAAGGTTTCTCTTTTTTTAAAAGTAGCTATCACTTTATTCTTATTGAGCTGTCATTTTTAAAAAATATTTTTCATACTAGGTGTGTAATGCTACACTTCTCTCTCCCAGTAAAATACACTCACCCCTGAAGTTGTTTCCTGCACATTAAACCTGCATCATAACCCTTTCCTGCTTTCTTTGAAAGACTGAAATTGACCCTTTGAGTCAATGGATTTCACTGTTCTTCTTACCTGCATAACCTTTTGGTTTGGGTCAGCTATTGAAAAGCCATTACTCTTGGGGTCGATCAGGTCATCTTCACATTTCAGTTTCTTCCCCCAGTGTTCTGATAAATGCACCAAGGTCAAGCCATGTAGAAATTTGTTCTTTGATAAAGAGCAATTGGCAGCAATAGGTTTTTGATTCCAAGTCTCCCTTCCCCCCTTTATACCTCAAAACTCCAGGAGTAATCTTGCCCTTGCTGTAGGATCATTCTCTTATTGTGTAGACACTATTTGAAAAAGTTGGATGTTCCTAAAAATAATAAAACCAATTTACACAATTAAGAATATGGTCATCTTGTAGTCACTAAGCTTAGCTGAACTCTGTGAGGCTTACTTCTGAGTGGACATCTATAGAATTGCACTGCGAAGATGAAACCAGCACAAACATGAGTCTTCCTCTAATATTAATAGATTTTAATATCAAAGTGTTCATGAAGTACCATGGTAATTAATAGTATAGCATGCAGTTAGCCTGTGCTGTGCTTCTGCTGGTGTCAGGAAAGTGAGTTCATTTTACATGTGAATTCTGCATACCCAACCAAAGTTACTTAGAAGACACTTTCAACTGGAGTGATTGAGGTATGCTTCCATATAAATGTGTTTAGGATTATACTAAATGAGATGTTTTATAGAAATTGCTGGTAAAGTGGGAGAAAGGCAGTCATACCACACTGACTTTAACCTATATGAGAAACTACTGAATATTACTAAATCTCAGAAACCTCCAGTCATCTGTTAAACAGGATGCCAATATTTCTGCTTTAAAAATAGTTTGGGCTCACTTTTTAAAATATGTGGTGCTTTGTTCAAGTTAGTATCACTTGTGCAAATCAGTTGTGTTGCGGTCACTTCTTAATTGATTAGTCTGTACACAACTCAGCAGGACATTTTTTGTGTGTGACTTGCATATAGGAGACTTTATATGGAATGCAGATAGCATTCAGGATGCTGAAATTTCTGTCCTGGCTGTTTTGGAATTTCACCTGTCCCCATTAAAAAGAGGGGAAAAATAAACTCTCCTTATGGGAAATATGCCATATATTTGCCCAGAAGAAGTGTGTCAGGTGGTGTGGAGACTGTAATGTCCACATCAGAATGATAGTGGGAGAGGTAATCGACCAGCTGAAGAACTGGTTTGCAACACACAAGTTCTTAGGACAGGTTGTTACATGTCTTCAAGCCTGGTTGCTATTTTTATTTATTTATTTAGAAAATTTATACCGTGCCCTTGAGTAAAAACTCTCAGAGCAGCTCCCAATCAATAAAGTATAATAGATTGATCAGAAACAGGGAGGCTTTGGAGCTGACAATGTGCTCTACTTGATTGCAGTTTCTCTTTTATCCTTGATACCGAAGGATGTGCAAGACGTAAGAAAATCTACATTAGGAAGTTATAATATGTAATTTTGTTTCAGAGTTTGCATTGTAATACTCTCAGTGTGCAACAAAGTACTCCAACAATGCCATCCTATATATACATGTCAGCTCAGAAGTAGGTAAGCAAGTAAAGGATTGCAGAAGTACATAAGTGTGTATAAACATCGCAGTATGACTGCAAACTTTGACAAATGGGTCTTCCTAAGTGGAACTGTGCTGATAATTCAAGAATACCTTTTCGAAGTACCTTAAGATTGTAGACTCAGGCTGCAATGTTGCTTGTAGGCTGATTAAAATCCCTATCGGGGCTGCTAGGATTTAAGAGGCTTAGTTGTGCACAGGATTGCAACCTCAGTTTGTATTTTTGGCATATCATTTTAGTGCTCATCTTTCACTGTGCTGTACATAGAGGACTAGACAGATGCTAGCTGCTGTGCTCCATATGTATGCATTATGGTAGGCTGTTGACTTGTGTCCTAGGGTCATGTTCCTTCCTACTTCATTACTTCTGTTTGAGCAAGGACATTCAAACAATCTCTGTGTCTTGTAGCTATTGTTTCCAAGAAGTTATATGGCTGGTTTTTAATTCTGGCTTCTGAGCTGCATTTCTTTTTCCAATAGGCTGCCTAGATCATTGTGAAGCATATTTTCTGTGTTGGCAACTGCAGCTTATACAAAGTGCTGGGTTATGCTATATGAAATCTGGAAACTTTTTTCCTAGATTTCTTGATCAACGTGCTACTTTGTATGAGGCATATGTAGGAGTCCTTTACTTATGTTGTTTTTCAAGGACTGTCTGGGCTTCCTTTTGCCTAATTTTTGGGGCTATCCCACCCTGCCCTAAAGGATAAGGATAGTTTACGAAGTATTGTATGATACGGAACAACCCATGCTCCTTAAGGGTTCTTAGAAACTGACAGAATTTTAGAAAGTGTAAAATAAATATTAGACTAATGTTTAGCTTGTGATGTGAAAGTGGGTGAGTATTGGAGGTATCGGCAGCAACAGATGTAATAATGATATCTCCCTTTAGAGCACAGGTGGGAAGCTCTTGAGATTCTTCTTGGCCACGCTCTTGTTCCCAGACCACAGGGTGTTTGCCTCGTTGGAATGTGCCCTTGAACTCTGATGATGCCCCTTCCTTGCCTGGATGGAGGATAGGGAGGGCTGGGTGAGTGTGTGTAGAAACCTGCCTCCTGTTCAAAAGGTAAAATTTACATTCATTGCTGCACCCACACTGGCCCCACCTAGCACTGACATGTCCAGGAGTGAATGTGGCCTTCAGTCTGAAAAAGGTTCACCTCCCCTGCACTAAAGTAGGGGTAGGGAATATAGCTTCCCCATGAACCAGCCAGTGTTACATAATAACTGTCATTTCAGCTTCCTTTTCCTTCTGTGCATGCTACTTAAACATAGCCAGGATTTGTTTTCCTTCTCTGCATGGCAGATTGCAGCCATAGCCCTTCTCATCCTGTGACAAGGTTGTGGACCAGGCATGCCGCACGCCTCAGAGATTTGTGCATAGGCAACCCAGGCCGTATGATGAGACTCAGATATGCCTCTGATCTTCTGCAAGAAATATATATATATGAATTAGTATGCATGTATTCCATTGCATGTGATTGCAAATATTCAAGAACTCACACTTCTCCTTCAGGAGCAACTGCATATCCTAGTGTCTGCATGTATTTACTGTTTACATAGCACTTCCTTAGGCATTCATATTTGCATATCTTCTCTATTTCCACATTTGAGGATTCTCATCTTCACACTTCTTAGTAAGGTCTATTGAAAGATTCAAACAAGAATGGCAATCAACTGCAATAACTATAGTGAGAAAACTTGGGTAGCTCTTTCAGAACAAGGGTAAACTGGGAAAAAGGAAGGGCATGTGTGGGAAAGAGTTTTATAAATGCTTTGTAACTGGCAGATGTTCTGAGAAGTGGTGAGAGACGAGTTTCCCGGTTGATATCCAACAGACCAGTAGCATAATTAGTTGGATAACCTGAGAAATTATTCTAAGAATGAGGTCATGAAATCTTCTGGGTAATTATTTTCAGCTAAGTGGCCTCCAACATTGTTGCCATCTGGTTTTCTAAGGAAAAAATATTTAAATGGGTTAGTTCAGTAGTATCAAAACAGTCTTATGTTGCTGTGTATTTCAATATATACTATAGTATTCATATACCCCCTGCTACTGTTGTCTAGGGTTGCCATATTTCAAAAAGTAAAAAACAGGAAACCCTGAAAGTTGTTCAGGTTTTTTTTTTAGGAAGACCCCAAAATTGTATTTCATTAGAGTCCAGGTGGTACTTAGGGTGGAGAAGCTTTTTATATATTGCTTTATTGATAGTTACATCATTGCCCAATATAAATAATTGTATTTATGGATTTTTAATTGCATTTTCCATTTAATATATTACGCATCACCTAGAGGCATTGGTGCGGGTGACACACTAATGAGTAATATTAATTCAGGCAGCATCAGGTCTGAATTTTGGAGGGAAGTGGGGTTGTCGTGCAAGACCTCCCCATCCACTATATTTGTGCAACCCACATTTCTGGTATGTGATGGAAACTCACTATGCCAGTTGCAGGCTGTCTGCCTAACGTACCTTACTGGGTCGTTGTTAAAATGAAATTGGGAGGGAGTGCAGGGAGAACCATGTTCTCCACCTTGAGATCCGGGGGGGGGGGGGAGGAGAGTATATATGTAATAATAATAAATAATAATAAAAACCTGGCAGAGAAAGATAATCAGATCACATTAATAAGCTATTTAGTTTTTGCGAGCCAAACTGTTGACAGAACCCTTTTTGTTGAATGGTTTGTAGCAAAAGGGTCCAAACAGGCTTCTTAGACAGGTAGAGAAAAGGGGGGAGGCTCTTTTGTAGGCCAGCAGAAAGAAGGAGCTGCGTTTAAGAGAGACCACATGTGTGAAGGGAGGCTTGGGAAAGATGATTGGAAGTATGGTATGTGAACAAAGACTGAGATGCATGAGTGACAAAGGAAAAGGTGCTGGCCACCCTGAACAGAAATGATATGTGACAAGAAAGAGTTCTGTTGAATGAAAATAGAAGTTGTGGGAGGCAGGAGAGGCGGTGGGGGTGGGGTGGAACAAAGAGGCAAGGTAATATCAAACTGATTGGGACAGTGAATGCATGAACGAGGAGGTTGGAAGAAACGGCACAGAAAAAGACATGGTATTAAGTGATGTTGAAGCAGAATGAGCGGGGGGGGGGAAGATGAGTGTGTATGCCAATCGGATCATGACTTGAATAGGAGATAAGGAGAAAGAGAGAGGAAAGGAGTGTGAATTTGCAAGGAAGGTGTGGAAGGAAATGGCATGGCAGACAGTTTGGCTTTTGCGATGGGAGGATTCCTATAAACAGGGCTGTCTTAAGCATATGCGGTGCCGGGGTACAAAGATCTGCCCGGTGCCCCCTCCCCCAGGTTACCCAGTCCCAGGTGCGCAGGAAGGCGGAGCCGGCTGGCCACCTCAGCATCTCACTGGCTCGGTCGCCCCTGAACTTGCAGCGCAGAGCCACCCACAGCAGAAGAGCCCACCGCAGCACTTCAACAACGGGCAGGCTCTTCCCTGGACTCAACTCTTGGGCCCCAGACTCTCGGCCTGGCGCCCCTGAGAGCCTGGTGCCCAGGTGCCCTGCACCCCTAGCACCTGTGGGTTAGATGGTCCTGTAGGCTGAAGAGTTTGGGGGCTTTGTTTCATTACAGAATTTTGTTAGGAGCTAGTTTGCTGCATGCATAAGACTCAGCACAGCTTGTCAGTGTGTGACTTGCAAGTAACAGTAGGAATCCTTCCTACACAGCAGTTGTACCCCTGGAGTGATTTGGAATGCACTTCCCCACCCGCCCCCAGGGAAAAATAACGGGGGCAGTGACTTTTGGCAAATGAAAAAGTTACTGGATGCACCCAATTCTTCTGTATTCAAACCTTTAACATGAGTAAGGCAGCTTAATCGAGAGCACATGCAGAAAAGTTACAAAGTAGTAGAAACATTTATTATGATACGACGTTAGCAGGACTATGGCATGAGCTGCCAGTTTGGAACAGAAAGAAATATTCTGAATATAAACGCATTCATGTAAATGTGCTGCCTCTTTTCTAGAGCACTGAGGAGCACATGGAGCCCCAGCAAAAACTCCCATTCACTTTGTGCAGAACCGCCTCTATTCATCTGAATGGGTTGACCTTTTGTGGATGTGGGAACCCCTTTTATGCCAACCTGATTTCCTACATCTGCAAACAACTACAGGTTTGGTGTAGTTATGGCAGGTGGAAGTGAGGATAGGCTGGATAGCAGAAACCAGTAAGTCTCCGACCCAGTCCAGCATGGAGATAGCTATGCTTTAAGGCTTTTGATTTCAGTGGTTTTAAGCATCCTAACTCCCTCTTGGCTTGTGGCCAGGAGCACCTGCTGCTTCATCAAACATACTTGGTGCTTGCATCATGTTACAGACATTGCTTCGACTTCTTTGCTTTACTAAAATAACAGAATAAAGCTAGCCACGATTTCTTGGGTAAATAAAGCACTGTCGGAGAAATGCTCTACCTTCAAGAGGCTGGAAGTATCCTCCAGTGGTTACTTCACAATATTTCTTGTTGCTTTGGGAAAACTCTGCATGTTCAGAAACACAAGTGGCAGCGCAAGAGAGGAGGACTGGTAGGGTACAGAATATGTGTTTGTTTCTGGGTGCAAGCAACCACTTCTGTGCCAAGGAGATTTATATGAGAATTGGTGTGATTGTGATTGGTCTTCATTTTTTGTTTTTTAATAAGGACATGTTCTTTTTCTGTTTCCTGCTAAACTTGCAATGTAAAAGCAGAGTGGCTCCCTTGAGATGAATTTCCTGAAGTCAGAAATACAGCTCTCATGGGAATAATTTTAAAACAGCAAATGATTTAATGTTTTGATGGCGAATCATAAAGAAGTAATCACTGATGTGAGGATATCTGCCTATACGGGCACAAGTCATAACAGGACTGTTTCTACACAGTCAGAGGTGAACTGACAGACTGAGGCAGTTTGTAATCTGTGGCTAATGAAGGCTACCTACTGAGTCTCCCTGGAGGATGCAGAACTTTGTTAACCCATTTGACAGATTTGCATGTAACCTATTATTATTATTATTATTATTATTAAAAACCCACATCAAACATTTAATGTATGAGATGGTTGGATTAAATATTTCTAATTATCTCCTGCAAATGCCTTCCACTGATAGGCAAACATGTAATTCTTCCACTGGACACCATTTCCACTCAAGATGCCTTTATTAATCATTAAAAAAGATTTAGCTACTTGTGCATCTCTATACTTGTGCATCTGCTCTGACACTGAGCTGTTCTCAATAGGTCGAACTTAATAAATGTAGCAAGTGAATTATACCAAGTGCTTGTTGAGCACTGGTATGAATTTTATTCCTCCAGAGTCTTGTCATTTGAATGCATTATAGTACTAACCTACAAATAATTCAAATGTTTTCTTCTGAGCTAAATAAGAACTATAGTTGTGCTCGCATCACTTTTATGTTATCTTGAACCTGTTGGAATATGAGAAGTGCAAGGCCACACTCGGGGGGGGGGAGGGGATCCTCACTACCCACAATGCACATCTTATTTAGAGAATGAAAGTCCAGCAAAACTACAGCAGAGAGTCTTTCCTTTGCAACCACTTCATACTAGGAAAGGGAGCTTGAGTCGGATGGACTAAAACAAGCCCTTTGGAAAGTACCAAAGCATTGAAATCTGGGACCTAAGGCAAGAAGGGTTTATTATGTACTAATCCACAACATCTTCAAACACAGTATTGTCTGACATATTAGCTTACCAAGAATCCAGATCAGTGTTGCTCACGAAAAAGAAGAAAAGTACATAATGCCAGTCCACACTAGGGCAAGGATATGGAGTCTGTGGCCTTCCAGGTGTAGCTGGGTTCCAACCTCCATCAGCTTCAGCCAGAATGGCTGCTGGACAGGGATGGGGTGCAGGGAGTTGTAGTTCAGAAACAAAAAGTAAGGATCTGCACTTAGGCAGGAAGAACCAAATGCACAAATAAAGATGGGGGGGGGCACCTGGTGGACTAGTGCATCTAGGGGTGGACTACAAGTGTAACATGAGTCAACAGTGTGATCCTTGGAGGTTTTTAAGTAGAGGTTGGATGGTCATCTGTCATGGATGCTTTAGCTAAGATTCCTGACTCTTGGATCCCTTTCCAACTCTATGGTTTCATGATTTGAAGGGTCACAGGTTCCCCATCCCAGATAGGTTCCCCATCCCTATTCCTGAAAGCTGCTTCAAGTTTTCGGCATCTTGGTACTGTGACTCTATGATTAGTGTTTCTCACTTCTTATTCTCCATGGAAATGCTACATGGAGTAACTCTGAGAGTATTGGAAGTGTTGTAGACATAATCAAGATTGTGTGTACCTTTAGACTGGACTATAAAGCCCCCTGTGTTTAGCTTTGACATGCGTTGATTTGCTCTTTAGGGTGGCAACCTGGCAAAAAGCAATACAGAATCTGTCTGGCAGCTGTTCACCTGTTTGATCCCTGAAGTCAATTGAGTGCTGCACTTTCTTTCTCAGCTAAATGCCTTTCTGGACCAGGGCAACTATAATGAGACACCCATTGTGGAAGGTACTACACAGGATTTTCTCTAAACATAGGAGTCATTCTTCCTCAACTAGATTAAACAACAACATCAAGATTCATTCTGATTTTTAATTGTCTGTTGTTGTGGAAGGATGGAGAAAAAGTATTTTCAAAAAAATATTTGATAGAGGAATGCTTTTAATGAAAGGGTTTTTTTTGCGGGGGGTGAAGTGGGTTATTCCCTCTAAAAGATACATGATTAATAGCACCAACACTGCCTTCTGGATCACCTTGCAAGAGGTTTCCTTCATCAATCTGGCAAGCGGATTGTATAGCAGGTTGCACCCTAATTAAACTCCCCAGTTGGGAATGTGCTGTTTAACAGATTACCTGTAGTTAAAGTGCAGTCACTGGAGATGTAGTTAACATGTCAATGTTTAATACCGAGTTCCAAACATCAATTTTTTAAAGGGGAAGAAACAAAAACAAAGAAAGCAGGCTCATTGCAACATAACAAATGCTTCCTTAAAATTACATACCTAAGTTACAGTGAGTTCTGTCTATTTACTCAGAAGTAAGCCCCACTAAAAAAAAGGAAAAAGAAGAAGAAGTAAGACCCACTGAGCATATTGAGGTTTACTTCCAGGTAAGCATGCACCGGATTGCAGCTTCAGTAGTATAATAACAGCAATGTTAGGCGTCTCATAAGTCCTCCTGTTTCATTTGTTTGGTAATTTCATGGAGGAGAAAATATTTTGATGCTCTAATGATATCACCAATAATGCCTTAGGTTTATTCCAGGGCAGAAATTCAGGTGATTGCCTCCACTTTGAACCCAGGAATAATGTTAAGTATTTGATTATTTCAGAGTGGCTTCTACCCAAGATAAATGCCACTAATTGCAGTTGCTGGGTTGGTTGGATGATCAGGAAGGTACTGGGAGAGTTGTTTTCCTCCTGCCCCCCTCACCACTAAGGGTAATAAGCAATTCCAATCCATTCTTTGCTACCAGATGTAATACACTCCTTAAATGAGGACTTAATGGTGTGGAAACAGAAGGCTTTTTGAACTTTAGATACCTATAACCACAGGCAGTAGCTAATATATATATATATATTTATACATATTTATTAAAATTTTTTGAATACAAATGCATAAATATTAAACAACATTACTTATATCATAACATAATTTCGTCACTTCTTTGGACTCCCTCGCGTCTCCCGCTCGCACTTGCATCGTTACGAAAAGTTTTTCCAAGCAAATTACCCACTTGTTTGCAATCTTATCTCCGCTCATTTAAATAAAATCTAGCAATTCTCCAAAAAGTTTGTATTTTCCTTAATCTCACTTATCGTCAAATTCAGATCTAATTCAGTGGTGGGCAATTATTTATGATCTAGCATCCTTCTTAACATTCAACCAAATTACAATATTTTTGTAAATAAATCTTGAATTTCCTCCAGTCTTCCTCAACCCTCTCTTCTCCCAGGTCTCGGATTCTACCAGTCATCTCGGCCAGTTGCATATAATCCATCAGCTGCATCTGCCACTCTTCCAGTGTGGGTAAATCTTGAGTTTTCCAGCTCTTAGCGATGAGTATCCTTGCTGCCGTTGTTGCATACATAAAAAATGTTCGGTCCTTCTTTAACACCTTCTGGCCGACAATACCCAGAAGGAAGGCCTCTGGTTTCTTAGTGAAGGTATACCTAAATACCTTTTTCAACTCATTATATATCATTTCCCAGAAGGCCTTCACTTTAGGGCAGGTCCACCAGAGGTGAAAGAATGTTCCTTCATGTTCCAACATTTATTATCAGACGAATGGTATATTTTGGCAAGTTTAACTGGGGTCATGTACCATCTATATATCATTTTCATTACATTTTCCTTCAGAGCATTACATGCAGTGAAGTTCAGCCCAGTGGTCCACAACCTTTCCCAGTCCTCAAACATAATATTATACCCAATGTCCTGAGCCCACTTTATCATAACCGATTTAACCATTTCGTCTTGTGTATTCCATTTTAACAGCAAGTTATACATTCTTGATAATACCTTAGTCTTTGGTTCTAACAATTCTGTTTCCAACTTCGATTTCTCCACCTGGAACCCTACCTTTTTATCATTTTTAAAGACTTCTTTAATCTGAGCGTAATGTAACCAGTCTCACACTTTATCCTTCATTTTCTCCAAACTCTGCAATTTCCAATTGTCTCCATCTTTTTCTAATATTTCCCAATATTTTGGCCATTTGGCCTCCATATTGGGTCTTTTTTGGGCCTTAGCTTCCAGAGGTGAAAGCCACCTCGGAGTTTTGTTTTCCAATAAGTCTTTGTATTTTGTCCAGACATTAAATACTGCTTTCCTGACAATATGATTCTTAAAGACCTTATTGATCTTAACCTTGTCATACCATAAGTATGCATGCCAACCAAAAGCGTTGTTAAAACCTTCCAGGTCCAGTACATCAGTGTCTTCGAGAAGTAGCCAGTCTTTTAGCCAGCAGAAAGCTGCGGCTTCATAGTACAGCTTTAAGTCTGGCAGGGCAAAGCCCCCTCTTTCTTTCGCGTCAGTTAGTATCTTAAACTTAATTCTGGGCTTTTTGCCCTGCCAGACAAATTTAGATATATCTCTCTGCCACTTCCGGAAGCACTCCGTCTTGTCCACAATCTGCAATGTTTGAAACAAAAACAACATCTTTGGCAATACATTCATCTTAACAGCAGCAATTCGGCCTAACAAGGAAAGCTTCAATTTTGTCCAACTATCCAAGTCTCTCTTGATTTCAGACCAACATTTTTCATAGTTATCCTTAAATAGACTCAGATTCTTTGCTGTTATATTTACCCCTAGGTACTTTACTTTTTTAACCACAGTTAGTTCTGTTTCTCTCTGAAACCGTTCCGACTCTGTATATGTCAGATTTTTTCCCAGCACCTTAGTTTTCTGTTTATTTAGTTTGAATCCCGCCACCCGACCAAAATCTTGAATCAATTGTAGTACTCTTTTTGTACTAGATTCTGGCTCCTGCAGGGTCAGAACTAGGTCATCTGCAAAAGCTTTAAGTTTATATTGTTTCGCTCCGACCTGAATCCCTTCCACCAACCGGTCCCCTCTAATCATATTCAAGAGCACCTCCAGAACCGATATAAATAACAAAGGGGAAATCGGGCAGCCTTGTCGTGTTCCTTTTTCAATTTTAAACTCTTCTGTAACCACATTGTTTACTATCAATTTAGCCTTTTGTTCTGAATATATTGCATCAATCCCATTCTCAAAACCCTGACCCACCCCCATTTCTTTTTAGTTTCCCTTCATAAATTTCCAAGAGATATTATCAAAGGCTTTCTCCGCACCTATGAAAATTAATACTGCTTTTGTATTTATGTCTGTTTGCAAAAGTTCCAAGATGTCAATAATGTTCCTTGTATTAGCAAACATGTGTCTACCTGGGAGAAAGCCTGCCTGGTCTTTGTGAATTACTTCATTTAAAACTTTTTAAAGTCTACTTGCCAGGACATCTGCAAATATTTTGTAATCCGCATTTAAAAGGGAGATGGGACGATAGTTCTTAAGTTGCTAATAATGCAGTGGTTATTGCCACGCTGAAGTCAAGTTATTCTACAACATTAAAAAATTGCTGATCACTGAGTCTTGGTTTTGGGGTAAAGCAAAGGCAGGTCTATTATTGAGCTGGTCCAAGTAGTGATCATGTTGGGATCTGCACATATAGGCTACTAGAGATACCATTATCTATAGCATGTGTAGGCAAACTAAGGTCCAGGGGCCGGATTCCGCCCAATCGCCTTCTAAATCCGGCCTGCAGATGGGAATCAGCGTGTTTTTACATGAGTAGAATGTGTGCTTTTATTTAAAATGCATCTCTGGGTTATTTGTGGGGCATAGGAATTCATTCATTCCCCCTCCAAATATAGTCTGGCCCCCCACAAGGTCTGAGGGACAGTGGACCAGCCCCCTGCTGAAAAAGTTTGCTGAGCCCTGATCTATAGTCTAACCTGTGGCATCCAACATTCTTCAGATGAAAACTGGGACATTCTATTCTACATTGGTACCACTGCTTTAAAGTAATAGGCACCCCCTTTGTCCCCAATTCTCGCCTCTGTCTCCATCTACAGCATCCTCCCACCCACCCCTCCAGCAGGGAGGAGATGGGTGTGTGGTTACCCCTGGTACTTCCATCTGCATGCCAAAGGGAAGGAGAGGGTCCCCCCCCTCTTCCCACACTGCTACAAGACAGCAAAAGGGAGCTGGAGCGCTCAAATGAGAGGAGGCTGTGGAGGTGAAACATCCCTCCTTGTTAATGTTATAGCTCATCCCAGAGCATCAAAATATTCTGCACAATTTATTTTGTTGCAATAAAGCTGTTTCTATTCCTGAAAGCCCAGGATTTGTGCATTAGCTGTGTATGGGGCCTAAATAATGTATGTATGTGTGTGTAAGTGTAATTCACACATTCATTCTACATATATTGCTCCTCCTCTTATTTTACTCTCATGGTGCAAGCCTGTATGTTTATCTCCTTGGAAGTAAACCCCGCAGAGTGCTAAGGATTTTGCTCACAGGAAAATGGGAGGCGTGTGTAGGATCACACCTTCAGTTGTGACATACTTTTTGAATGTGTGGTGTGTACAGTAGATTGTAAATTCTTGCAGGCAGGGACCTAATTATTCCAGTTCCGCTCTGTGTATATATACCCAGCAACAAAATAATCATAGCAATAATAATAGTGTATTAATGTGAGAGAGTTATTTCTCCCACTGGTATTGGAAAACAGTATACCTCCGCGTATATATTTCAGGCTTAAGCCCTGTACTTTATACATTTACCTGGGAGTAAGTATCAATGAACTTAATGGCTTTTGCTTATGAGTAGGCACATGTAAGGCTCGCACTGCATTTTGACCTGATCAGGTCAGCGCACACGGAGTTGCGGTCCTGTTCTGTGGGTCACAGTCTAATAACCTGATTCAGTGCATACTTACTCAGGTGTAGGTCCCATTATGTTTAGGAGTACTTACCTTCATGACGTGTGTGTGGAAGATTGCATCCTGGTGCCTCAGAAGTAAGTCCACTTGATCCCATGTCCGTGTTTGGGTGCAATAGGACCCTTCACACAATTACTCTGAATAAGATTTCATTGAGCTCGGTGGTAGTAATTACTTCACCTCCCTAGCCCTGCACAACCCTAACTCACGAATAACATTACTCTTATACATGCCTGCTCATAAGTAAGCTCTGCCTCGTTCAGTGGAATTTACTCTCAGGTAAAGGCATGGGATGAAGGGAGTCAATACAGCTCTTTGCCAAGGGAGCCTGGATATGCCTCTGCATGTGGGTAAAGGTAAAGGTGAAGGGACACCGGACCATTAGGTCCAGTTGTGACCGACTCTGGGGTTGCAGCGCTCATCTCGCTTTATTGGCCAAGGGAGCCGGTGTACAGCTCATGTGGCCAGCATGACTAAGCCGCTTTTGGCGAACCAGAGCAGCGCACGGAAACACCGTTTACCTTCCCGCCAGAGTGGTACCTATTTATCTACTTGCACTTTGACGTGCTTTCGAACTGCTAGGTGGGCAGGAGCAGGGACCGAGCAACGGGAGCTCGCCCCGTCGTGCGGATTTGAACCGCTGACCTTCTGATCGGCAAGTCCTAGGCTCTGTGGTTTAACCCACAGTGCCACCAAAGCAGAGAATGAGAATGTGGGTGGATCCCTGGGAGGGACAGAGTCCATTGAACAAAGGCTGCCTGCCTTGCCGGGTGAAAGGACTGAAGGAGGCGGTGAGACGCACAGGCATAACTGGGCAACCACCCTTCCCTCCCTGGCTGAGAGGGAGCCCCATATGGAAGAACCTCAATGGGCAGAGTTCTCTGCTGCCTTCCAGCCAGCACTGGCAATGAAACCAAAAAGCAAGCCCTGAAAAAGAACTTGTGATGGATGCCAAAGGTCTGGCTTCTGGAAGGAGATGTGAGGGCTTTGACAGGGTCCTGGAGTCCACTTGCCTTCTTCCCAAAGCCCAGTAAGCGCTAACTAGGTTTTGGGCAGGAGCCCTCATGTCTCTTTCCAGTGTCTCCCTTGCTGCCTTAGGAGCTGCTTCTGTCCTCTGGCCAAGGGAATTTGGGATTCTGAATGGCCAAGTGAGAAGCTGTGATAAGGGTTTTCATGACTGTCTCAGCATTTTCGAGGCAGTTGGAGGGTATGCTAACATAGATGTCAGGGTTGATGAGCAGCACAGACATGTATCCCTCATGACCTCTTATTTTTATTAGATAATCTTCATTTTATTGATGCCTCAGATGTTCACAAAAAGCTTGGAATTATGATGCATATTTCCTTGATCCGTGTCAACTACTTAGCATCTCTTACTTTTCTAGTAGAGATGTTAATTTCATACATATTCTTTGATCAAAAAGAAGAAACTTGACCTTTTGTATTGACATTGGTTGGAGCTGCCTTTGTTCTATGTATGATTAGCTATAATCCTTGAATGTTGTGCCTTTCTGTCTGTAGAAGTGATCTGGTTCTCCAGTGTTGTTAACTTGGCCTTGGTGGTAATTATATCTATTGTCTATAATTATATCTATTGTCTGATATTTTTCAACTGGGTGCCTTGAGGAGGCTGTTTGAGTTTCTGCATCAGTGTTGCGAAAAAACGCATCTGATGATGTCATGCATATAAATTGCAAAATGACACATTGCCTGTTACTTAATGTTAGAAAGCATTGTTTAGCTTTTTGCTTATTGTTTTAAGAACAGATGAGTGCATGTTCTGAAGACAGAATGCATTCACCCTTCAGTAAACTTAGCAAATGGAAACATATGCTAGCTGGAGAGAGTTTATTTTGGCTTTGAGCCTATGTGAATAGTGCCATCATATAGTTCAGACACTAGGGTGGAATCTAGACACATATTAAAAATGCTGTGAAAATGTTTTTTAAAAAGTTTTGAAAAATATTGAATTTGGCATAGCTCACCATCACCATCTAGCGTCACATTTGTATAATGCACCCTACCATACACTTAAAACATTTTATTTGCAGATGTATAGCTGAGTCCCCAGTGGCACGGGGCTTAGTTGTATCTGGGTGGAGTCAGTTGTGCCATGGTGTGTTTGTCTTTCTTGTTTTAAGAGACAGTATAGTTATTGTTTGCTTCCTGACTGGCCTGCCCTCAAAGCCTTCTGTGGCAGGATTCGGTCATACTGTATACAGATGAATAAATTAGATGCTTAGTATTTCAAGCTTTACCCGGATTAAATATTTTTTTATGTACTGGAAACCTATATGCTCCTGCGGCCACCATGTTTCACATGGAAGGAGGCTTGAGTACATTTATCAGTGCTTGCAACTGGAAAAGAGAGATTTGGTTCTCTAACTGCTAATTGAAACCCAGCCTTTTAGATCAACTTTTAATTGGCAAAAATAGACCTGCAAGCACATGCAGATCTTGCCCCCCTCTGTTTGGAATGCTGTTTTTACAATTCAAATGGAAGCCTGGTTACTTGGCAACTACATAAGCTCTTATAATGAAGCCCAGAAGTTATAAAACAGATTACTATAAATGAATAGTTCATGTACATATTTTTTCACAAGTTAATTGAGATTATGTTTAGGAGCCTTCACTAGGTTCTAATTCAGATGCATCTCCTCCTCCTTGAAAGAAAAGAAAGAAATGATAGAATGGCAGGAAGACTTTTGAGAAGTCAAATGGTTATCTTAAATAAAATGTTAAAGAAGATGCATAGGATGCTAAAGAGTAATAATTTAAGTGTACTTAAAGGGTGTCCCAAGTCATGAGATGTTTTGAATGGTACCTGCTTGCTGGGGAGAGTGTGGTTTCCTTCCTGTATACAGAACACTGGAGACTTTTTTGTAATATTCTTGCAACTGTACAAGTTGCAAGCATTAAACCCTAGCACAAGGATTCAACCCTAGAAGACATCAGGTTGGCCCCACACCAAAGCACAAGAAATAGGCCCTGTACCCCCAAACTGTTAACCCACAGTTTTCTATGCCTTTGTATCACTTTGAGCCAAAATTGCTGTTATGAAGTCACACATAAAGAGTTTCATCAGCCTCACCCTTTAACTGTGTGTCTCTGTGTGAGAGAGACCAGTCCAATTATTCTTTCATTCAAACACTGAGAGAGTGCCAATGATATCCTAGGCATTAGCTGCCATCAGAAGATTATTATGTACTATTAATGAAAGAACAACCAGTCAGAAGCTGCAAGTGGGACATGCAACAAAGGGAGTGCTCCAGTTCAGAATACTCAGTACCGTTTCCCATCTCTCTCAGCTTTCCATTATTTCTCTCTGCTTCTTTGTCCACTCCATCTGCTAGTCAGCATTCTCTGGGTCTAATTTTGGTGATTCCTCCTTATGTTTTTTTTTCTCCTTTGAAGAACTTTTGTATTCTGAAAACCTCAGACCCCTGTGCCCCACCCAGCAACCTACTGATATTGCCATTTGTGCATGGATGGTTCTGTTTGTCTACATCAGCAATGGCAGTCCCTCCTGATCACTGGAAATAGATGGAGTGCTAACCTCACCAGGTAAACTGTTGTTATTCAGTCAAAGGCTATGACAGACATGTAAAGCAATGAATCAATATTATACTGCAAAGCTAGAATTTCAAACCGCCTATTATAACACAAATAAATGGCAGAGGTGCAAACACAGAGGCAAGGAGCACAAACAACGGAAAGAATGTGCCGAGTCAAAAGATGGTTGAAGATGGGCAGCAATCAGACAGATATTTGCTAGCAATAACTTTTGCAGGTGTGGAAAACTAAGCCAAAGAAATCACTCACAAACTAGGAAGATCACCGTGGGTTCAGTTTCCTAGTGTACAGAGCAATGCCAGATGAACCCAGTCAAATAGCAGCTCAATCTTCAATATCCGTCTTTGTGAAAAGGTTATGGCTGCCTTTGAGAAGGCAACTTGATGATTTGGAGCAGCGGGTGGAGAATCATTTTCAGATAAGTGGGTGAAGCCAGAGGCAAAAGTGGACAGAGTAATGGATGTGCCTATTACCTTTTGTCCCGTTCACCTGCATTCTGGCCTCACAAAAGTCAAGAGTTTTCTGCACACCCACACCTACCTCTCCCTTCACCATCTAGGCAAGAAAGAGGCATCACCACAGCTCATGAACACATTCACAGCCAGGCAAAAGCACTTGAGGCAGTTGTGAAGCAGGGCCAGTGAAGGGCATGGCCAGAGGTGGTGGCAACAGTCCTGAAGACCTGGTAGAGAGGACTGGAGGGCTTAGAGGGCAACACTTGGTTCCCCTGCCTGGCGTTAGAGCAGTCTTGTTTAGCATCAAGGTAAATGCTGCTGCATTCGGTGCTAAGAATTGCAGCTTTAAATTGGATGTGAAATTCCAGAATGAGGTCTGGGGCCTAATAAATTTTTGTGGGGAAGAAAGATGCACATGGGATATAGAGACCCACCTCCTGACCATTATAAGCTTTGATTCCCAGCAGGCCCCACACTCCCTGAAGCCACAACCTTTGTCTCTGTGTACTTTGCTTGAATTCCTTATAATGCAAAATCATATGTACTGTACTATTATAACAATCTTGGCTGCTTTTTGGAAGGAAGTGGTGGACCATACAGGCAGGGGTTTAAAGTCCCCAGGAACAAATACGTAAATCACGAAACGGTATGAAGATTCCTACAGGAAGACTTCCCTCCATCTTTAATTACACACACAAAACAAACTCTAGAAGACTTTTTTTTAAAAAAAGCTTTCCTCCATAGCCCCAAGAGGTTAGACGCATGGCTGTTTCACAGTAATTAAATTCTTTTAACGCCAAATTGCATGCAAAATAACTGTTAATAAATTCGCCAAACTTTGTCATGGAGATCAGAAAGTGTATCTGGCATGCTCTTTGGTCAGAAGGTACAGCTCTTGAGATACGATTCTGATTGGGTTACTGCTGAAAACTGTAGGGACACCTCCTCCCTTTAATGGGTCCTATGCCCTCACCAGGCAAGCCCATCATTCTTGTTTGGTTAAAGCTCTCCTATCCCCAGGTCACATTAATCATTTTACAGATCATTCTGTTCCTAGAGCTGTAAATATATAAGCTGTTGAAATGGAGAGTGAAATTCCTCTTGTACGAAAGCTCTTGTAAGGTTTTCAGATTCTTTTTAGAAATACAGGTTTGTGATTTCAGAAAGTTTTAAAGCCACTGATGACCACCAACTTTTTAAAAGCAGCAGTGACTGGAAATCAAGGTTTAGACATGGGGGGGGGGGGGGAAATGGAGGGTTCTTATTTTGCAGCAAGTTTCACTATTTTTGCTGGACTTGTCTAAACTTTCCCTTGAGAAATCATGTCTGAAAAGCTGTTTATCAGTTTCCATATGCACTGCTTCTTCTGTCATTGTTCTTTGTTTTTGGCTGCTGTGACCTAGAGCTGCAGCTTCTTCAGATATTCCTTCTTGTTTATGGAAAACACCTCTCTTCTGCTAGTACTCGAAGCACAGCTTAATCTTTAGATTCACTGACCTTTATTCCTGAGTTCCAATCAAGACTGTCACTTACTGTGGGTTGGTTGAGACACATTATAAATCATTACTTCCTCCACCAGTCAATCAATGGCCAGTTCTGTTCTTTAGCATTCTGAAACTTCCTTTCCTTGTTAAATGTGAGGTAGCATTGTCTGGTGGATTGAACACACAGCTGCATGCTCACTTGTACATGTCCGGCCCATTTGTGACTTTCTTCTGTTTTCTAACCTTAGCTCAATTCCCACCCTCCCCCTAGCTCTGTTAGTTTGGGGTGGGAATGTCTAGGGGCCAAAGCACATGTACTGAATGAGATCTATGAATGACTCTTCCAATTTTTATAACTGGCACAGGGGACACTTAATTTCATTGTCGGAATTGTGCTGGAGCAGGTTGTGTTTAATCTTCCAAAATCTGCCATTAACCTTGCAGAAGAAAAAGTAAATTACCGTTTCTGTACCTCTTTTTCCACTCTAGAGGGCTGAGAGATACTGTGTTTTAGAGAAACCTCAACCTGCTTCATGCTCTGGATATATGCTGCATAAGCATTATCGCTTATTCTGGTTCTAGTGCAGTCCCACAGCTGTTGTTTGAAGCTAAGTACAAACGATGTTAGGCACTAATTCATCCACATTCTATAGTTTCTCAAGAAATACTGCTGTTTGATGAGTTTTCCCTCAAACCAACTCCTATCCATTTTGAGAATGTATGCTGCAGTTAAGGTGAGATATGTGCTTTTGAGAGACCCACTGCACATATGCAGATGACAGTCCGTGCACAGATGATGGCTTCATTGAAAAGGTGTTTGAGTGGTTTGCATGAGCAAAATAGTCCTAGTCATCACTGGATTAAATTTGGACTTTTTAAAAATGATTGGTCCATCCCCCCCCCAAACTCTATACTAGAAAGAGTGTGGAAAAAATGTTTATGCAGTTCACAGGTATTTAGAATGTACTGTTAATATATTCAATATTTTGGCATATTACACAGTTTCTAGTTTATTAAAATGATTGCAGCTACAGTAAATTCCCAGACTCTGAAGCTACTAGACCTTTCAACATAATACTTTGATAAAAAAGGAAAAAATTAAAGAGCTAGCACCCTTTTAATTTTTTTAAAAAAGTCCAACTGTAAAAGTTAGATTGGAATTAAACATAATTGTAAAATGATAAAAAATCTTTTTTCTTGAGGCAGATGGCACTAAAAGGATACTTATTATAAATCAAATGCAAGCTAAGACTTTCATCCCATCTTTTTTGCTTCCTCTTGGCCTATGATTTCTTTTTGTTTTGAAAGTGCCTCCATTTCAGTTGACTTTTTTTTTCTTTTTTTGCTACTGCGGGTGGAGAATGAATTATCATTACAGACAGTTTCTGTTTATGTGTGAAGACTGTATTTCCAATTGTAGCTTCCAATTGGAAATAAAATAAGGAAAGAACACAGGAAGGACTGGTTTACTAAATAATACAGATATTTTATTTTATTTTATTTTATTTTATTTTATTTTATTTTATTTATTTTATTTTATTTTATTTTATTTTATTTTATTTTATTTTATTTTATTTTATTTTATTTTATTTTATTTTATTTTTTTATTTTATTTTATTTTATTTTATTTTATTTTATTTTATTTTATTTTAGTTCCTTAGACCGGATGGATGGGAGGTTGCCTGCTCTTACATTCCCTTCTAAGAAGCAGGTACCAGTGTTTGAAACTCCCATTGTTCTAGGCACATTTTGCGACAGGGAATTTCATTAGCACGAGCAGTTTCTGAGCTCTGGGCGCAGTACTGCACCTAAGATTTCAGATTAAAACTGCAGAGTGGAAGGAAAGGAGGACCTTTTTCTGCCTCCCCACTTCCAGCTACTCTCCATAGACTGGAGAAGAAACCCTCTTAAGAATATTGGGAGGGGGGGTAGGTGAAGGACTAGACCACGTGAAAAATGAGCATAATATTTTAGCTGCATTTTCAGCTGCATGTGTGCCTATAACCTAGGCTTAAGGTGCCATTTAGCTCCTAGCTTTCATATCTCAGTTTCTAACACTGGCAGGTGCATAGTTTTGGGGGGTACTTCTGGATCTGGAAGTGCAGGTATCTTCTATGAGATTTCTGTGAAGTGAGAGTGGTGTGGCTACCTTTTATATATTTTCCTTGTACTGAGGAATGCTTTTGTTATTAGATAGCACCAGTGTGTGCATACATGTTTGATCTCCATAATTGGGACCAGCAGGACATAGTTGATCTCCCATGCTAAGCATAAGGCGGTCAGGGGTGTCTCTTAATTTTGTGTTATGCTTCAACTCCTCCGTGGCAGCCATTTTGTGACTAGAATCCCCAGCACTTTCTCAAATTCCAAAATGTGTCCAAAACAGTTGTTGACTCCTGGAATACAACTTTCAGCAACTGTGGTGGTTGTATGGGAACTTACCATGTGGCTGCCCCATACATATGGAAACACTTAATTAGGGATGGTCACATACTGTATTTGCTTCGTAATCGCCGCCATCATCATAAGGCTATAAACATTTTTACTGCTGGTTTGTATGGTACTTAAAGTGCATCTTCAATACCTCTGTCATTCAGTACCTGAAATACAGGCCAGATGAATAGCGAGGCAGTCGCCCATCTTCTCACTTGTTCTAGCTGATATATACTGTTCTTGCATGTTTTAAGAAGAAGGGGATTTAGTGGCCAGGACTAATCACCTTTCCTTTATTTCTGGTTTCACTGGGGTTGTATCTTTCCAGCTCTTTTGTGAATGAAATATCCTATAAAAATTAAATGACTATTAAAGTGTGTTTTAAAGTCCTCTGCCCTTTACTTTAAAGCATCTTAATGTTTTATGAGGCAATTCTTGAAAGGTTTTATAGGATAGCCCTTTAAAAAAAACCTGGAAGTGTGCATTTTATAGGGGCATTTGTACCTGTAAAACTGTATGGACACATGCTGTCTGTTCTTTAAATCTTACAACAAAACAAATAAGCTTGAACATTCAGTCAGGAATGGCCTGTCGGTGGCTATTACAAAGAGCAAGGCTGATGTGGATGACCAGGGGATATGATGTTATGCCATATTGCCCCCTAATCACTCCTGAGAGTGAATAACTAGGCTTGAATGTTTTCCTAATTGTATGGTTGTGTTTTCTGAAACATTAATTACTGGCCACAGTTGGAGATTACAGTTGGGCTAAATAGATCATTTGTGTGGCTCAGTATGATATTTATTGTATCTATTTATTAAGATGTTTAGATAGAACAGGAAAAAAATGAACTGAGTTTTAGCATTGAGCATCTTAACTTACATGACACCATGCTTCTCATCATTAAAAATAAAATTTAACAGCTGGTTTGAGTCAACATCTAAATTTATGCTGTAAAACCTGAAAAATAAAGAAGTAAAGGGTCCTTTATCTTAAACGGTGGTTTCATCCTTTCCTTTAGAATAATTTGGGCTGTTGCAGATCAGACTTGCATTCTGGTTTCTAAGTAGGGCAGACAAATGATGAAAGGGGAAAAATGTCTTTCAGATACTACAAAATGGTGGACACTTCAGTGTCTCCTCCTTCTAAATAGGATTATTTGGAGAGAGAAAAGATTTTTGAGGATTGTTATGAATATGTGATAGTGCACTGGTGCTAAAATAATTTAAGATCTTGAATACAAACAGCTTACATATCCACAGGGTGGCAAAATGCAGCATTTTACCTACATTGCAGCAATTTTATGCTGGTTGCTGATAAAAACAATAGAATAAGATCTTCTTGTAGAAGCAGCATGTATCTGATGCAGATGTGCATATCTAACTCTGTTAGAAAGTTCATTGAACTAGAGGATATGGTTTTTAAAGGCACCAGAAACTTACATATATATATCTAGTCACATGCAAGTTGGACTGGAGTTAGATCATTTGTACCAGAATACAACTGAGTCCCCAACATATCTGTGCCAGGTTCCCTTTAGGGTAAAGGCTTGGGAGAACCTACTAATTTGAGGGATGATTGGTGATAGGTCGTATTAGATCCTACAACAGGGTCATATTGTGAGGAGCAGAAGTGAACGTTCAATTTGCTAGTGACATGATTAGAATTTTACCTTTAAATATATGGGGGACTTACCCACAGAAGCAGGATTAGTGGATTTCTAGTCCACCAGTGACTGCTAGTCTGCATCTGAGTGCCATGGCTGTGTGCATGGCCTGTTGTGATTGCACTATTTTTGCAATGGAGCAAGTAGATAAAAAACAAAGACTTTTGTAAACATGAACAGAGATTTTTCACTGCATTTGGTTGGTTTTATAATCTGAGAATTGCCAGATGTAAATCCTTAAATTGTAAATCTTGTTCAGTGAGTTGGGGCAGGTAGAGTTGTATCAGCATGTAGCTTGTGTGTGACTGTTTGCCTTGTCAGATATGGCCCTGTTACCTCTTGTCCCTTCCTATTTTATGCATTTTAGTGAGGCAGAGAGAGACAGAAGCAGACAGGCTGACATACACAAAAGCTTGGAGGTCCAACCACTGAGTGTGATGTAAAGTATTCTTCAGAAAGGCAATCTAGCCACCATGCTCCATGGCTGAGCCTCCAAGCTCATGTATGAGCTTACAGGGAACCAGACATGAGGGCCTTCTCGGTAGTGGTGTTCACCCCATGAAATGCCCTCCCATCAGATGTCAAGGAGATAAGTGACTATACAACCTTTAGAAAACATCTCAAGGCAGCCCTGTATAGGGAAGTTTTTAAATGTTTAATGTTTTTTTAAAAAATGTTTTTAAACATGTTGAAAGCTGCCCAAAGTGGCTGGGGCAACCCAGTCAGATGGTAAAGAGACCCCTGACCATTAGGTCCAGTCGTGACTGACTCTGGGGTTGTGGCACTCATCTTGCTTTATTGGCCGAGGGAGCCGGCATACAGCTTCTGGGCCATGTGGCCAGCATGACTAAGCTGCTTCTGGTGAACCAGAGCAGTGCATGGAAATGCCGTTTACCTTCCCGCCAGAGTGGTACCTATTTATCTACTTGCACTTTGACGTGCTTTCGAACTGCTAGGTTGGCAGGAGATGGGACCGAACAACGAGAGCTCACCCCGTTTCGGGGATTCGAACCTCCAACCTTCTGATCGGCAAGTCCTAGGCTCTTTGGTTTAATCCACAGCGCCATCCATAGCGTACTGCTGTAAGGGTTAATGGAATTGGTTTATTTGTGTGTATTTAAGTGGATGGGCTGTTGGGCTGTATAAATGGATGGATATGGTGGGAGTGAGACATGGAGAACATGGGAAGAGCATTCCTTTGTAGAAATGTCTTTAACTCAAGCTGAGCTACAATGGAAGAAAGGAATAACGGAAAGGGCACTTACATTTCCTTTGAAGTTCAATCATTTGAAATCATAGTTACATTAGCTGAATGATAGGTCGGTGGCTAGATCCTCTTGCTCAGGATCCTTACTGCTTAGGTATAGTTTCATCAAGGATAATCACAGAGTTTACAAGGTCAGATAAATTGTTCAGCACCTTGGAAAGCTCCCGTTGGAATGGGCCTGCCTGGAACTTTCCCCTCATAATAGGACATAGGGTGAAGTTGTCACTGTGAAGATTTGGAGCCTGTTTTGTTTCAGGACTCACCCTCTGAAAAGAGCTGGCTATACTGTTTGAAGGGCCTGGTCTGTTTTCTTGTTCCAAGCTTCTGCAGAGCTGAGGAGAGCTCTGTGCAGCTGCTGGCCTATCCTTTGACTCTGAGGATGAGGCTAGCACTACTGTACCTTCTGACCAGGAGGACATAAAGTAGGGTCCTCAGTGATCCCCACTGGGTACAGCTCTCTGAACCTCATCTTCCTCCCTGTGCCCTGTAAGACCCTAAGGTCAGGCGTCATGACACTAAATAATGATAAATACTCTTAGTATTTTAAATTGCAACCAGGATGTACTGGTTAGTGTTCATGTACAGCTGACACATGTTTTCTCCCAAGGAAGGACAAAACTAATTTCTGTTGTCTCTCATTAAATTTTAAAGGTTTTTGTGTCATAAATATTTAATTGGCCAGGTATATTATGAGTAATGATGAAATATATAATATTTGTCTTTAGCTTCTGTTTGTGTTAGCTTGTCTAAACAGTTTAATTTCACCAAGCAGTAGTTAAATGCCTAAAAATACTATAATAATGCAGTGCACTTCTCTTGCACCATGCAGCATGAATTGACTTTTATAAAGCTGCTGTATCTAGAATTACATGACCTATGTTCAGATCTCTCTTTTCCATTTCAAAGATTTGTTGGCAGGGGAGGGATTAAAGATATTCTTTTTTCTTAATTGAAAAATGTATTCATATTTCCCGATATACAAATTGCTAATACATCAGCCTATAAAAGACAAATGGATCTTTTAAAAAAACTATAAGGCTATGTTGGAAATGAGTTCATGGAAAAAAAGAAAATAAGAAAAATCAATCAAGGCATAGTTGATCATCATGTTGGCAGTATTAAATGTACAATTAGGTTATTCACCAAGGGCTGATTTGGAAACTATACTACAGATTGAGCCTGCCATACAAATATTCTCTTGGAGATGCTTCCCATTCCAAAAAGTAGTAAGTTTTCTGCATTCTTTAATGTACTTGGAAATTTCCATTAATTGCCATTCCACATCTTAAATAATGCAGAAAGAATAGCAATACTTCTGTTTCAATAAACAGAATATAGAAAGACAAGTATAGGCACTCTCCTTGCTCAGTAATTTTCAATAGGTAGTTTCAGAGTCAAATTAGATTTTTTATTATGTTACACCTCCTCAAATGACCTTAAACCACATGGTCCTTGGGTAGTTTCCATCCAGACACAATATCAAAGAAAACTTGGCTTAAGCAGAAGAATGAGCAGATTTCATGCTTCAGAGATTTGCATTCTAATCCATTGACCTGTTCTACCTCTAGCCATCAAGCAAGGATATCTATCTACAGGTTTCCTATAGAAGCAAAGTTACAAAAGATATATTATTATGATATCTGTTCTGATACCTTAGTATATTCCAGATTACAAGTAGCAAGAACACAGCCCCAGTTGCCTCAGTCAATCAACCCATACATTCCAGAAATTGTTCCTGCTCATTGAATGGCTCCATTAATTCCCTCTTTGCTCACATATTAATTTTTTTCCATATAGGTCCAAGGGTAAACACCTGCAGAAACAGTTTTCCATTGTATTAGGAGTCAATGTGGTATAGGAGGTCTGATGAAGGTCACTCAGAGCTGCTAATGAGTCTTGTATATTCTTCACTCTGGTGCATGATTGTAGCTTGACTAAAGCATTGCATATCCTTCTATTTCTCACGCCCCAGCAAGGTCCAGGCAGACAGAGACAGTTCTGCCCCTAAGACAGGTATTCAGGCCTTCTTAAGCCATTAGCTAAAGTCTCATTGACCAAAGTTTGTTTCATTTCTTTCCATAGCTTCTGGGGTGATCATTTTCACCATGCACACAGATTTGCCTCTGACAGTTGAGCTCAGTAGCAAGCTTGAGCCAGTACTGGGCCCAACATTGTCTCTAGTTGTTGCAGTCCTCAAAACCACTGAGGAGATGGGACCTCAAAATTATACTGCAAGAATTCTAACTTCTAGAATTCCCTGAATTTTGATTAAGATACCAGAACAAACATAGCAATGTATCATCTGTGAATGTATCCAATTCTGGTTCAAATTCAGTGAAACTATTTGTTCCCTCTGTTGTTATAGGCACATTTCTGGATTTTTTACACATTTCATCTTCTAATATATTCCTTTTTATATTAAGAGACTTAGGCCGGTTTGGCACAGTGAGACTTACATGTATAGGATTGTGCTGTAAATTTGGTAATGGCCACTAGTTCATAGGTCAGCCATCCCCTCCTTGAATAGCCTTTTGTCTTCTGATTACTGAAATAGCTTCATATTTTCACCATGCCTTTCAGTGAAACCAGTGAAAGGAGGTGGGAAATAATGGCTAACTCTCCATGCTTATAAAAATGAATCTTTATTCATTGAGATGTTTCTAGAGAAGAACTGAAATGTTTTCAAAATGTCCAAATGTTCTTGCAAAAACCCAACCAAATCCTTTCTTTGTACTATTAGGGTTAATTTTGTTTTGTAAATGGGTTTAGCGACAGACCAGCTTTTACTGGAAATGCAGCAGAAGCGCATTGTTAAAAATTGTATGGATTCCGTGTCCATAAATGCAAAGGATTAAAACTTAGAAAATAGCTAGTAGACTGCTCCAGGGTGCTTTGCCAATTTCCTGACATACTGTGATTCTGCCAGTACACCTGATTCCTGACATTTAATATTTCTGCTGTTCTGGTTTTTAGCTTCTAAGTTCTGAATGTCAATTGGAGGTGAGGAAACTCTTTGACATATGCAGTAATTTTTCCAGTACCTTTTGGGTACTTTTTTTTTATTTGCATGTACTGCTGCTTTCATTATTGCATTTTTATTGTGGTTAGCTTTTTGTGTACATCAGCTTTGTGGATTATGCTGGAAATTGGGCTTAGCAGAATACATGCATAAAAAATCTGTCACTTTCTAAAACTTTAGTTATTTACATTGCTGTTATTTACATTGCCACAGTTTGTCACAAAACAGAGATTTGTGCAGGCTTATGACACTTAGCATCCCATCAAAATATTAAAATGGTGCTCATCCATATCTGCTCTTGATCCCAGAGTTCTCAGGACTGTTGTCCCTTTCTTCCCCCCATGCTAGCTAGGGAATGTTAAACTTGTGGAAGCATGTGGAGGTGTCCATTAATTCTATTAATGGTACAACATGCATCAGTGAATGAAAATTGCATATTGGCAGCTGCAGATAAGTGCCTCAGATGTAGCAACAGGTTTCCAAACAATTATTGCAGGAAGAAAGAAGAGCTACTTGTCATGTGGATAAGCCAGGGGCACAAAGTTGTGTAGGCTTCATAGGAGCCAATATCTACATTTGAGTACAGTTGCCATACTTCCAGTAATTCCTGGACATGTCCTCTTTTGGGGGTCCTACATGCCCATCCGTGGGGATTTTTACATTTTAAAGCAAGTGTCATAGATTTGGGGTTGTTGTTGTTGTTTTAAAAATAACTGTGTGCAGGTGGCACTGGCTCTGGTGTAGGCGGCTCAGGCTTGGCAGTGGCAGAGGAGATGTTGGGCGATTGCCCTAAAAGAGCTCAACAAATTTTTGTGTCTGGATTTTTACCTCTTGAAATATGGCAGCCCTACATTTGAGGCACCTGTATTCAGATGCGCATATGTAGGTCTGTTAGAGAATAACTAAGCACACTGTGTGGGTGTAAGCCCATTTCCTTTGAATACAATCAAGGAGAGAGGCTCGATAATGCTGAGGCAGATGTGCAGATTCTATGCTGCAGAAGCTTCTCATTCCCTGTAGTCATCTTGTGGTGCTGAGTAGCCATATATGCCAGTTTGCCACAGGAGAAGGGAGGTACTGTGGTCTAAACCACTGAGCCTCTTGGGCTTGCCGATCGTAAGGTCGGCAGTTCGAATCTGCATGATGGGGTGAGCTCCTGTTGCTTTGTCTCAGCTTCTGCCAACCTAGCAGCTCGAAGGCGTACCAGCGTGAGTAGATAAATAGGTACCACTGTGGCGGGAAGGTAAAAGGCATTTCCATGCACTCCGGCTTCCGTCACGGTGTCCCATTGCACCAGAAGTGGTTTAGTCATGCTGGCCACATGACCCTGAAAGCTGTCTGTGAACAAATGCCAGCTCCCTCGGCCTGAAGCAAGACGAATGTTGCACACCAGTCACCAGTCCTTTACCTTATTATTTTTTTTTACAGGAGAAGAGGCAGAAATATTTTCTTAAATCAAAAGGGACTCACTTTGTATGTGCATGCTGTATTCACATAGGATTTGACTGAGCCTAAAACAGTTTTTCATGTTATATTTTGTATCTGCCTTTTTTTTTTCCAAATAAAAGCCAGGAACAACAGGTAACACTGATGCAACTTAATTTATTTGCCTAAATTGTCAGCTGTGAATAATAGCTGATCACAACAGTTCAGAATCTACTTTTTCCTATTTCAGATCATTTAAGTAATTTTGTTGTGATTAGCTTAAATTATGGTTCTATTGAATTAATGCTCTGTGCAGAGTGCTTTGAACACTTGACATGCACTTTAGAAATGCTAAAGGATTATTCTTACCTGTCCATTATTTAAATGGTAAACTGAGAATTTTTAAAATGCATGTCAAGCGGCCAAACTGATCTAAACAATCTGTCCCGCTTAGAAATAAAAAACAACCATTGTTTAGTGTCAGACTAAAATACTGCTGGAATCACCTGTATGTTAGCCATGTCAGGAGAATGGTGAGCTTTTAGTGGGAAGTGTAATGCAACCCTCAAGAGGGGGGAAACAATTGATCTACTCTATTTAAGACCAAATGCATGTGATGCTGAAAATCTCTTCCCTTTTAATTTCCCATTTGAAACCACAGCAGTTTGCTGAGTCCATCTAGCTTTCACCATTGCTTCCTTTGGATCTTGCACTTCAACAGGATTTTTGCATTCTTCTGCTTCCTTCAGCCACACTGAATCCCAGCCAGCCATTCCTGCCACCCAGGCATTTCATCTCCTTTCCTGTCAGCAGCACATCACCTCTTATTTTCTGAAGCAATGTATGGTCTTTCTTCTGCTCTCCTCCCCTTGCTGCCTTTTCCATAGAGTGTCTTTTCCCTTGTATTTCCATCAGGTTTCATAGAATTTTCACAGAATTGCAGAGTTCTGTATGCTTTGTTCCCAACCTTCCCTACCTTATGACACACTTCCGGCCTTTAGTCTTTTTCTGCACAGCGCCCCCCCCCCTCAATTTTTAACATCTCAGCCAAACTAGGAACTTACCCTTTCCTCAGTGGAAGGAGTAAGATAATCCTGTTGTTGACACCTTCCTTCTCTGAGCTGTTTGAACATTTGTGAATATTCCATGATGGGCATGTTGCCAGACAGTTATCACAAAAGTCTTTAGTATGCTGCAATATAAATGGTGAGATCTTCAGTGGCAAATGCAAATTGCAGGATTTAAAAGTAAGTTGAAAGTATTGTGTCTTTTCTGATGAGCTTCATATATTCTAAGAAAGTACAGAGGAGAATTCAGTTTATGCATCAATGGAGAAAAGTTTAATGAATGGGAAAAAGACATTCTTTACTCATTTTAGACTCTCTACTTCAAATGAAGTCCTCAAAGAAGCTGCATTATTAACACCATGCACCAAAATTCCCTGTGGTTTTCTTAATGTGTATGCAAAGAAATTGGAGAAGCTGCTATACGATTAAGTCAGGAGAGTATTGGCAGATTGAGAAAGTTATGGCAAGCATTGATAAGATCTTTGGCTTCATAATATAGAAGTATTTAAAGGATGACCACATTACACATACAACACTAACATAAATACAAGATCAACTTGTATGTCTTTTCTTGCATCGTTTGGCAACGGCATTGGGGACAATAAAGAACACAACACAGAGAAAAACTTCCCTACAACTGAAGTGGTAGCCTGTCTATGGTGCTGAATTAGGAATAATTAAAACCCAGAGGTGTGAACATTTGTTTTTCTTTAACAAAGGGTGGTTATAATGGTCATGAAGTTTAAGGAACGGTAGCCTTTTTTTTCTGAAGATGTACTAGTCAGTAAGGTGGCAGTATAGCTAAAACAAAAGGTTAAATGTTGTCTCACACACACACACCCTAATTGTATAAGAGTCACACAAATTTTACAGAAGTTGTTTTGATCATACAGTTTGGGGAAAGGCGGATGACCAAATCCAGCTATTTGTTCCTTTTCTTCTCACCTTTCTATATCTGCTAAGTAATAGACTATAGACATTTTTTAAAAAAACAGGCAATATTTTAGTTGCTATAGGAAAAGAGGATTAAAAATATTCATTCTAAATTTTTTTCCCTCTGTGATTGACAACTTTGTGTATGGGAATCATTTTGTAAATTGTGGTTTGCAAGAATTTTATGGTGCCATTTTTGTGTGGCTTTGAATTACATTTCTCATACGACATTCACCTTAGAAGACCATTTGTTTAGTCCTTGGTTCTTGTTGTAGCCATTTTCTTTTTTGTGATATACCTGTTGGAGTGAGATTATGCAGCATTACATGGCCCAGGTTTTTCTCATATCCCGTTCCCCCAAACACCCTTAGTATATTTTGGCTGGTGTTACATGATTGAGCCACGTGCAAAATTGGGGTAGGTACGAGTTTATATGGGGCTGGGAGAAATAGATCAATGGAGTCAGTGTGGAAGCAATAGAGGTCATGAGGACATCACTGGCTCACATGGTTCAGCCATCACATCCAAGGGGGTTGTTTCTGTGGGACTTCTAACTGTGCTGTAAATTGCAACTAGCACATAAGAAATCCCATTTTGGACCAAACTAGTTTTTGTACTATAACTCAGGGACTTTCCTATTTCCCAGCTGTGCCTATTTAAGATGCCACAGGTAAAATCAAGATTGATTAATGCACAGTAAGGCACTGATGAAGCAGCCTTCTGGCTTCTGGCTGCACCAAACACAGTCATTTTTTCACCTTATTACATATGGTACCTGCCACCTATTTTATTATGTTTGGGAACTTCTAATATAGTGCCTCCTGTCTTGTTGCTGATAGCAAAAAGTCATTGGGGAAAAAAAAGATATTTAATATACGTCCCCCTTCTGTTTTCTCTGATAAGATATTTCTGTCAAAATGGATAAGGAGATGAGATGAGGATCAGTCACGATTCATATGCAAAATCAGTGCTGTAGGATGCATGTTAAATCCTTGATGCAGCATCTCATTAACTTCCCATACATTTAGTGATAGGCACACGGACTGCCTGTAACAGGCAGCTATGAATTATTGGTGATGGTAAACTTCCATTTACTAAAGCGCTGACAAGATATGCATGTCAGTATATCTTGTAGCTAGTTTTATGTTCATATAATGTGAAGATTGTGTCTGTTTAACCATATCTTTCATGACGGTAATAGATATGGGGAATTTACATTTATTTCTGATTGATTGACTCCTGAAATGCAATATTACAAAGGGAGAGTGACGATCAGCTTTTCAGTATGCAAATTTGATCATAACCAGAAACAACAGCAGCGGCTTAAAAAATTGTCACATTAATATTTGATGTACATTTTTTCTTTGGCTACATATTTCAAAGTCTATTTTCCAGGGATTACGGTTAAGACAATGTAAATCTTTATGTTTTGCTGTTCCCAAGCACTTTAAATAGTATGCCACTCTTGAGAATTTTAAAATTAGGTATAAGGAACATGGAGGAGATAAATGGCTTTGCTCATCTGCAGCTGGAAACATAAGTCAAAATTCTCCTTTCGTACTAGGACTGATCTAGTTAAAATTTCAAGAGAAAAAAAGAGGGTATCAAATATGAGAGGAGTGGGGGGAAGGTGCAAGGCTCAAAATGATGCTGAGAGATCTACAGATTGTATTATTGTATCCCTTGGGCAGGAATGGTTTCACCAAAACACCTTGGGTCAGGTCATGTACTAGTTTAATTCCCTGCATGTTTAACTCTGACCTGGTAGTTAGCGTTGATGGTCCTAAGACATTTGTTCAGCCCTACAGGTTGTGTCGGCGTTCCGTGTGCTGCGCTGGTGCAGGCTCGCCAGAGCAGCGATGCCACACTGGCAACGTTACCCGGAAATGTCTGCGGACGGCGCCGGCTCCCGGCCTCTAGAGTGAGATGAGCGCACAACCCTAGAGTCTGACAAGACTGGCCCGTATGGGCAGGGGTACCTTTACCTTTACCTTACAGGTTGTGTCAGATGACAGTTCTTTCGCTGGCATCCCTAGAGCAGAAACCTTTGGATGCACTGTGTCAAATGCTTTTTTCAGAGTAGAGTGGGGATGTGTGGAATCCTGAGGGCCTTTAGAATGGTTCTGGATCCTCAATACTGACAAAACATCATTTCTGTAAGCTAGGGTTTTGAGCAGGTTTCATACTTGGGCACTGCTGCACTTACCATTGTAGATTTTCCTGCTCAAGTGTTTCAGCTCTGTGACCAGTTTCACCTTGAACTTGGAGGCTGTTTGATATAATCTCAAACGCTGGTTCCATGTGTGGTGACAGTTATGCTTCGGCATCACCATACATTACAGGAAGGCTTTACGCTAAAAGATCTATCCTATGCACAGTGGCACTTGTGGATTTGCCAGTTTGCTATGAACAAGGAGGTAACCTATACACTGATTTCAAGTGGCCACTTTGTCATGTGAATCAGCTCTAAGTGTTTAGCTTTGTTTATTCAAGCCAGCGTAGTGCTCTTCAGGGGTTTTCTGCTCCTGCTTTCTTAGACGTGTTGCAAGTGATTTGAGAGTTCATAAAATGCAAGAGTAACAGCATACATTAATTTGCATATTCTGAAGAGTGCTCAAGGATGATTGAAATGAAGAAAATGGTTCTTCTGCTGAAGCATTACACTGATAGTTATTATTCCTAATGGTTTCTGACTGTGGGTTTTCCCAAAAGCTCTGCAGTTTTCCAGAGCTTTGTTTAAAAAGCAAAGAGGAACAGCACAGCAATCTCTTCCAGTATATTAAGTTAATAAACCCAGAAAAAAGAGCAACATCTGGTATCTTACAAAATTGGAAATGAGGAGAAGGGCTGTGCAGATGCTATTATTTGATAAATTAGATTTGGTATGTAAACCAGTTGGTACAGATTCAGTTAAATGACAGCTATGTCAAGCTTCAAGGTAAGCATTTAAAATAAATTAAAATAATGACGGTCAAGTAAATTCATACAAACAGTCATGTTGCCTTTGGACACTGGTCAGCACTCAGAGAGGGGCTGTAGCTCAAGGGTGGAGCATCAGCCTTACAGGCCAAGGTCTCCTGCTCAGTCCTTAGCATCTTCAAGTAGGGGTGGGAGAGACTTCCTAACTGAAACCCTGAAGGGTCACTGCCAGTCAAGGTAGCCTTTACTGAGCTAGATGGCCTCATCTCTCTTGACACCAGCTTTCAAATGGTTATAGAGTATAATTCACAAAACAAGGTAAACCCAAGCTCAATGATTTCTTGGAACTGTGTGATAGCCAAAAACACCATCATCCTGTGCATTCAGAAATAACATTGAAGTCATCAGAGCTTACATCCAGGCAAGCCTGCTTAGCTTTGAGCTGTCAGGGAATTGCTGTGTTGTGTAAGTTGCCAGTTCCATACCTCTGCCTTGGGATCAGTGAGGGCATGTTGTGGGATATGTTGTCAAACAACTGGATGTGGTAGACCTGGAGGGTAACTGATTACGAAAGATACTTGAAGCGTTAGTAAGTACTGCCAGTTCTGTAGGGGCATGTAAAGGTTGTAAAACGGATCTGTTCAATATAAAAAAACCTGCAATAAAAGTGTTAATAGAAACTGTTTTATTGTGGCATAAATGTCCAAACCATATGAATACCTATAGCTTATGTTGTATATATGCGACACCGGCTACATAATTGGAGAGGCAACCAAGGTTGTTTTGGAAACGGTTGAAATCAAAAGGTTCCATGTTTGTTGGATGCCAAAGAGAGGACTTAATATATTAATCTTCCTGGGGGCAGGTCAGCTTGTGGAGGGTTCCCAAGCAGTCTCTCATGTGTGAGCTGACCGAACCTTGCTTATCTTCAAAGTGGGCCTTTAGATCATGCCCCAAACACTTATCGCCTGCAAAGAAAGAACTTATTGTGTCATGTGTCACAATGAATTAAATGTGCACTCCCTCCTTAACTTCAGGCCAGCCTCCAGACTCCCCACTCCCACCAGCCCTCTTTGCTTGAATCAGGAGAAACACTTGCTGCAGGCCTCGCTTTCAGAGCTTTATCAGAGCAACCTGTTCTATCACCAGTGGGTGCAGAGAGATTAAATCAGTAGTCAAGAAGCACACAACTGTTATGTTTCGAATTCTGTTTGTTTGCCAAATGAGGACAGGCACCATTTATAAATGCACAAATGCAACCTGAACTGCTAGCGTACTGAAGGACCCCACGCATAGTGTTTGGTGTGTTGGTTTGTGATGCAAATACATCATGTCTGTAGCGCCAACATAATTTGTTATGTTCTGTTGGCACAACAAGTCTTTGTTGTTGTTGTTGTTGTTTAGTCGTTTAGTCGTGTCCGACTCTTCGTGACCCCATGGACCAGAGAACGCCAGGCACTCCTGTCCTCCACTGCCCCCCGCAGCTTGGTCAGACTCATGCTGGTAACCTCGAAAACACTATCCAACCATCTCGTCCTCTGTCACCCCCTTCTCCTTGTGCCCTCCATCTTTCCCAACATCAGGGTCTTCTCCAGGGAGTCTTCTCTTCTCATGAGGTGGCCAAAGTACTGGAGCCTCAGCTTCACAATCTGTCCTTCCAGTGAGCACTCAGGGCTGATTTCCTTCAGAATGGAGAGGTTTGATCTTCTTGCAGTCCATGGGACTCTCAAGAGTCTCCTCCAGCACCATAATTCAAAAGCATCAATTCTTCGGCGATCAGCCTTCTTTATGGTCCAGCTCTCACTTCCATACATCACTACTGGGAAAACCATAGCTTTAACTATACGGACCTTTGTTGGCAAGGTGATGTCTCTACTTCTCAAGATGCTGTCTAGGCCTGTCATTGCCCTTCTCCCAAGAAGCAGGCGTCTTTTAATTTCGTGGCTGCTGTCACCATCTGCAGTGATCATGGAGCCCAAGAAAGTAAAATCTCTCACTGCCTCCATTTCTTCCCCTTCTATTTGCCAGGAGGTGATGGGACCAGTAGCCATGATCTTCGTTTTTTTGATGTTGAGCTTCAGACCATATTTTGCACTCTCCTCTTTCACCCTCAATAAAAGGTTCTTTAATTCCTCCTCACTTTCTGCCATCAAGGTTGTGTCATCTGCATATCTGAGGTTGTTGATATTTCTTCCGGCAATCTTAATTCTGGATAGGGATTCATCCAGCCCAGCCTTTTGCATGATGAATTCTGCATATAAGTTAAATAAGCAGGGAGACAAAATGCAGCCTTGTCGTACTCCTTTCCCAATTTTGAACCAGTCAGTTGTTCCATATCCAGTTCTAACTGTAGCTTCTTGTCCCACATAGAGATTTCTCAGGAGACAGATGAGGTGATCAGGCACTCCCATTTCTTTAAGAACTTGCCATAGTTTGCCATGGTCGACACAGTCAAAGGCTTTTGCATAGTCAATGAAGCAGAAGTAAATGTCTTTCTGGAACTCTCTAGCTTTCTCCATAATCCAGCGCATGTTTGCAATTTGGTCTCTGGTTCCTCTGCCTCTTCTAAATCCAGCTTGCACTTCTGGGAGTTCTCGGTCCACATACTGCTTGAGCCTTCCTTGTAGAATTTTAAGCATAACCTTGCTAGCGTGAGAAATTAGTGCAATTGTGCGATAGTTGGAGCATTCTTTGGCACTGCCCTTCTTTGGGATTGGGATGTAGACTGATCTCCAATCTTCTGGCCACTGCTGAGTTTTCCAAACTTGCTGGCATATTGAGTGTAGCACCTTAACAGCATCATCTTTTAAAATTTTAAATAGTTCAGCTGGAATACCATCACTTCCACTGGCCTTGTTATTTGCAGTGCTTTCTAAGGCCCATTTGACTTCACTCTCCAGGATGTCTGGCTCAAGGTCAGCAACCACACTACCTGGGGTATATGAGACATCCGTTTCTTTCTAGTATAATTCCTCTGTGTATTCTTGCCACAACAAGTCTGTGTATTCACAACAAGTCTGTGTATTCTTGCCACAACAAGTCTTAGGATCACGCTATTTATTGTTAAAGTTGGTTCTTTCTATGTGATTCATTGCTTAGTTCTTTTTTTAAACAGGATTAAGGGAATTGTTGAAGTAAGTCTATGCTGTGTGAATTTATTGAGGTTCAAGCATAGGTTAAGTGGTTCAAAAGGGCTTAACAGGATCTTTGTTTGAAATATCCTTTTTATTTTCCATTTCCATACTCAAATGTGTATTTAAAAAAACTGCTGATCTAAGACAAGTCTGGAAATGCAGAAAGATTGTTTTATTGTCTTCCAGAATGTGTTGAAGGCTTCACAGAACAATTTTGCCAGACTTTTAACACCTTATTTTTCTTCTTTAAGAAGCAGCTAATTAAAACAAACCTGTTGTAAGAGTGGCTAAAATAGAAATGTTGTGTCTGCGCTGTGAATTCCTGGGACGATTGAGAATGATTAGAGCTTTGCCCTTTGGGGATTCTGGATTTACATGGTGAGTGAGCACAGACTATGTGTATACCTAATATAATAATTAAAAAATAGGAAAAACACCTGGGGCTTGCAAGACTCACCATTGCAAGACTTACTCACTACAGATCAGCTTTTTATTTTCTATTCCAGTTCAGCAAGAGTGATGTTCTTATATGTATATTTTAAAAAACGGTATCGGGAATCTTTTGATTTGACTATTTCCTTTAAAATATCTGATAGCTTGTGATTTTTTATAAGTTTAATGGCAACAACCAGTTATAGTAAGAAAATGCAGAGCTGCAGATTTGGAATATTGGGGGAATATTGGTGAGGAATAGGGGTCTGCTGACAACTCTCAGTATCCTTAACAGACTACATCTCCCGGGATTCTTAGGGGAAGGCTTAGGCCTTGATCTGATTGGGGGTTTGGTTCTCGTACATGCAGATCAAGGGCCAGAGACACAGAGTACAGTCAAATAAAGGCTGTCAGGTTTTTTATCCAGTAGGCAAGAAGGGTGAGGTGAGATGGGGGCATATTCCATGGGACAAGATGAGGAACCAGTCCTGGAGCAGCTGTGTCAATAGAGACAGCCATGCCCCTATTGTGGTGGGGAACTTGTGACTCTCCAGATGTTATTGGATTCCTAACTCCTATCAGTCCTAGATAGTATGGCAATTGGTCAGGGATTATGGAATTTGTAGTCCTGCAGTAACTGGAGATCCACATATTAGCCACCGCTGCCCTCTTGGTTTCTTAGGTTACCTGGCCTTGCTGGGCTGATCAGAAGCAGCATGCTGTCTGTCCTTTATATGTCTTGCACTGCAATGTAGGAAAGATCAAGTAATGCCTTTGGTGTGCAAGCTTCTTGGGCCAAGCTGCCTGAATTCCCTTTCATGTATCCTGGTGCTTAACAATACGCAATCAAGTTGCCAGATGTGTAGTATTACAGTTGAGGAGGGGCACATTTTCAGCCTGAGCACTGCATCCCATCACGGAGGTGCTGTCTGGTGTGTGGGACCAGATGCAAAGATCAGAGGAGCAACAGATGGGCCTCTTACCTTTATACCATGCAAAAGTCAGGGGTGTCTGTCTCTCTGTCCAGGCAAGCAAGAGGCATGATGACAATTCAAGGACACATTCCAATGAGGCAAAGACATTTGAGGAGTGCTTAGTGCAGCACTAATTTGGATGGTTCCAGTTGTTGCCTAGGGAGGATAAAGAGAGCATTTGGCTTTTAGGCTTGAGGTTCCCCACCTTCCCCATTAGCAGAAGTACAGATGTTTCCTTTTGCCTACTTTCCTGAAAAGGGATCGCAGGGTACCATCACTGTGAAATAGCTACGGGCAATGTAAGTATCTCCTCTGCCACACTGTTTATATGAGTAGACAACTTGCACAGGCAGTTATTTGTCTATATCAGTGATAGATCTAAGAGCTCTCGGAGGGATGCCTGCTGAGACCCAGAACTGTACAAGACCCCAATTCTTTTGCTGCAGCTAAAAATACTTGGCGAGCAACTCTGAAATATCTGTGCATTCTGAAATGTTATCTGTTTTGGTTAAGGAGTTGTTTCTTAATCCCACCCCTCCTTTAAATTATAGGCTATGGCTGTCGTGTCCCTCAGAGCCATTAAGACATGTAGGTGAGCCCCATGTCTCATGGCACTATGAATATTTTTATTATACCTTGTTGCACATAAACTAGTGTATGCTAGAGTTTGCCAGGGAAAAACCTTTAAAAGCAATCATTTTAAGGATTGCTCAAACTATACCATTATCCTTTAGCCTTTTCATCTCAGTGGTTTCTGTATTTTCAGGATAAGCCTTCCACTTATGATGTCTTATTGAAAAATAGCCTCAGATTATTTTATGGGTGTCAAATGCTGTAAAAGGTGCATACTTACTATATATTAAATAGTAAAGCAGTTTGTGTGCCTTGTACCTTGTCCAAAAATAATTGACTCATTAATCTCAGCCATATCAACCTGGTCCCATTATGAGGGTCAAATGCAGGTTAATTTTAATAGGAGAATGGAAATCAGCTTATGCAGATGTATGCTTTTGCTGGTGATTTTTGCTGTATGCAATTGTTTCGTATTTTAAGAAGGCACAACTCCAGAAATATGAAAGAATTATCGTTGAGCAAAAAAAACTGTTGTACACCTGAACAATTCTGGTTTTGGAAATCAGTAAAAGCTGAGCAGAAACCTTAGATGATCTCTCAAAGTGATATGTTGTGAAGGAATCATGTAACCTTTCTTTCAGACTGTCTTGAAATGCCCTTAGCTCACCCTCCCCATCATTAGCTTTTATGGTTGAGCTGTAGTGCAGGCATCCCCAACCTGCAGTCCTCCAGATGTTTTAGTCTACAACTTCCATGATCCCTAGCTAACAGGAGCAGTGGTCAGGGATGATGGGAACTGTAGTTCAAAACATCTGGAGGGCCGAAGGTTGGGGATGCCTGCTGTAGTGGATCCAACTCGATCATCTGATGAGGCCAACCTAATTTTTTTTTAAAAAAGCATGAATGGCTCATGCCACATCTCTCTTGGCAAGGTGTTCGGCAGGACAGGATTTGTCCCTCTAAAGGTCAATGCCTCCAGGGGCATATGCAAGCATCAAAAATATCCCATCAGAAGATTTCAGTGATAGAGGTGAATCTTTTATTGGTTTTCAGGTCATCTGCTGCATGCTTGGTAGCCTATTTACAAAGAAATTGCATCATACTTTGAGCTATTATCTTTCCATAGCAACCAAGATTCAAAGATATAAAAGGAAAATCATTAAATAATAAAAGTTTGCTAGCTAGCTACCACCCTATTTTGATCTTGTTTAATTGAAACCATTAAGTGTATTGCTGTAGAGGCAAATGGAGTCCACTGAAAATGAACCTGGTTCCCACATATAATTGCTAGACCAAATCCACAGGGAGAGATTCTGTAGAGTTTAAGTAGGATTAAACCAATATGTATTTATAGAAAAATCTTTGATCCTGGAGAATGCTGTAATATACAGCAATATTATTTCTATATATCTAAAAAAAATCAAAAAATCCATGGTGTCTAGTGGAGGATTATAATAATTTTATATGAAGAGTGACTGTGCTGTATAACATAACTGGATGGAAAGATGAATTGATGCTGGTATTATTTCCTTTATAAAAAATAGAAACTAAAAATAAACTAACTTTGTATCAATTTTCAAAAGGATTAGTATCCTTTTCCCATATATTTTACAAGAACATTTAATGTCCTACTTCTCTTTGGGAGGGTTTTTTATAGATACATTTGAAAGAATATCGAACCCTGTCTTAATCCACTGTTGATGTTTGCTACTAAGTCTATGAAATGAAGTTTAATCTTATCAGGAAAATATCCAGTGATTCCAACTAAAATTAATGGGTGGCATTCTTTCATTTGGTTGTTGGTATTGTTCTGTTTTATCAGCAGAGCATCTGCCGGAGTTAATGTATGACCATTTCAAATTTTATGAGAAGTTCTGCTTTTATACAAGATAGCAACATAATGTTAGCCTCTTAATGGATTTGAATGGCAGAATGTTATGGAGGTCTAACTTGGTATCAGCTGTAGGCTTCGAAAATTCCACCCTGAATCCAACTAATCCTTCTTTTCAAATGTGTTATGATGTTAGGCTTACCTTTTTGTTTCTTTGGCTTGTATCTAATGGGAAATTAGCTCTAGCAAAAAGTGGTTTTACATGTTCAAGGCAGAGGTCACAACTGCAGTCCTCTGTGGCATATTCTGGTCTGTTCCAGAGCCTCAGGAGACACTGTTTGAGTGGCTCATAAGCCAGCCGAAAGGTACTCATTTTGATCCATATAGGCCCAGAGGTTTTCATCCTCTTAAGACGTCTCTTCTTTGGGCTTGGTCCCAGTAAGAAGGTGGTGGGGCATAGCCTCTAATTAGCCAGCGGAAGTCTTTATTCAGTAAAATTCACCCATAATATATAATGTGTGTACCTTTGCTGTGATACATGTGTATAGTAATATACATGCTATGATACATCCTTCCCAAGTAACATTTGCATGCATCTTTAGAACACGTTAAAATGCATCTCTTTGGATGGAAGTGGTTCTGAGTTAGGGCTGAAGGCCAGAAGAAAAGGGAGCTGACAAAAGTATAAGAATGGGAACAAGGATGCACACTCTTTAATGAGAAAGGTAGTCTCCATTGATTCATTCATGCTCTTAGCAATCCTGTGGGAAGTTTTTTTTCCCCTACATGCTCTCGGCAAAGGGGATAATTGAGGGCTGAAGGACTTGCACATGTTACTCAGTAAGCATGTGCCAGACGATAGATTGCAATCAAAGTCTAGCATACCATTAGTTTCCACCCATTAACTCCCTTGACCATTGGTTAATTGGACAGGTAGAGTTTCTGTTTTATCATCTTGGCTGTGTGTGTGTGTGTGTGTGTGTGTGTGTGGCTTTTGCATGCTCACTGCAATCAAAATTGTGAGCAACAAACAGGGGGGAGTTGTTTCAGTTGCACCAGTGTGTAGGGCCAGCAGAGCACAGTCTTAAATATGTCTTCTTGGATTGTGCAGATATGGAGGGAATGAAGGGATTGATCCAAAGCTTGTAGCTGGATAACTTTGTAGGTTTTCATTTTATTCTCAGATCTTTGAGAGTGTCTTTGCTCCTCCTCAGATCCTGGCTGTCACACTACTGTTAAGTATTGCTTGGCTTTGCATTACATCTGAACCTGGGGTCTTGGTTTTTCTCACTCCAGACAAACAATGAAAGCCAGAGTTTCTTCTGTGGCTTACTACTCATGGGTTGTCAGGGGAATATAAACCAGGAGCCCAGGTTGGACATAACACTGTCAAAACCATGGCTTAGCTCACATCAGTTCAGCACCAGCAGCACTGCAGGAGGAGCAAAGCAGCAACAGCCTTCTCCCTTAGAGCCCACACGTTTGCTCGTGCTAAGCCACAGTTTGGCTTACTGATATGTGCAAACTGGACCTAGGAGGTAAATATTCAAACAGAAGCTGGATACTTCTCTCCTTTCCTTTGATGGGGTTCTTACTTCATGCTGGCAATTTAAGTATGACACTTATTCCCCAGTTTATTTGCACTTCTAGTTAAAAGCTAATCTTTTGCTAAATTTTGGTGTGTTTTATAAATTAATCCTATGCAGTCAGAAGTAAGCACCACTGAGTTCAGTAATGCTTAACCTCAAATAACTGCACAAGCTTGTAGTCATGCAGTATTAATAAACTGAGTATTATGCTATGTACTGCTGCTGTTTGTGCGCTCTCTCTCTCTCTCTCTCTCTCTCTCTCTCTCTGTGTGTGTGTGTGTGTGTGTGTGTGTGTAAGTGTAATAATGGATCAACACTGTGGCCTTCATTTTTGAACTCTCCCTGGGAATGTGGCTCTGAGGGCTGTCATGTTGAACTCCTGCACTTAACAGATTACACCAGCAATAAGGCATATACCGTAGGTTGCCATGGATAGCTGGTGGTGTGGTTTTAAATGTTTTTATGTGTCCCCCCCCCCCCGTCGAAGGGAGGCTGCGACCTATGGTCAAGACAATAAACTAAGCAAACTGTAAACTGTTGACTGAGAGATGGCGATCATTACAGGATCATCTCTTGGACAGTACCCTGATGATGTGCTAGTCAATGGGAAGTGGTTTCCTGCACATTATTTTTTCATTGGTAACATTTCTGTTTTGCTTTTTAAAAATTCATGGCTGTCTGAAAGAGCAGCAAATCCCCCCCCCATCACAATACATACTATCTAAAGTCGAATTATTTTGAAACCAGCAGTAGAAAATCTGCCCTCAAAATGCACCAATAATAAATCAAATAACTGACCAATTTGTTGTCCTTTTCTGACATCCCACTGTTGGTTTCTATTTCCCTCACTGAGCAGCAATTGCAGTCACAAGACATTGTTTTGCATTCCACAGTCCAAGTTACTGTTGGATTCCCACGGGAATGGGAGACTGGATGTGACGTACACTGGTTTCCTGTTTTTCAGTGTTCTCTCGGTTTCTTTGTTAGAGAGACAGTTGCTTCTCTGCTCTCACAGAGGCAAGATGCATGTTTGGATTCTCTCAGCATAGAAGTGTAAATAAAGTTAAGAATGTGGCACATACTGCTTATCCTTCTACTGTGTGGACTACTCTGCTTGGGCTCAAGATAAGATGAATCTGTATCAGCTTCAGATGGGCCGAAGCTGGTCAAAATCTCACACCCACATCATCTGCTAGAATAATTCAAGTCACCTGTCTGAGTCAGCTGCCTTGCTCTGTGTCATTTTATTTTATTTATTTAAAGAAGGCTTGCTTGATGATCAATCAGATTTCTTCCCTCCTTCTGTTCCATGGCAGTATGAATGGCATGGCAAGTTCCAGACCTGAGGTTGTCAATAAAGCTCCCACCGTCTGCATTGGATCAATCAAGCTCTAATCAGGAGAACTGAAGGAAATATATGCGCACATAAATTTTTCCCTTCCCCTGGACAAGCATTTCAGAATGCACAGGGCGAAAGTCTGCAATTGATTGGAATAGCTAAAAAAAATGTGTGGGGTTTGCCCTCCCCCCCCAAAATGGTATGTAGTTGTGGATGGAATTGGCATTTCTAAATCATTTCTGCCTTAGTCATTCCCCCATCCCCTTGCAACTGTCCATTCAGAGGGAAACAATTGAGCTGCTAGAGAACTTTTTCCTCTTATTTGTTTTGGCTTGTGTGTCAGCTTGAGAACTTGTGTCCCTTAAGTAGAATCCTCTTAAATGTGTTACTGAAATTAAAACTGAAAACTGGGAGAGCTCTAGAACCATCCATAATATTAACAGTCATTTTTCAGCATTATGGCTTACCTTATGGCATGTGTAGCAGTTCTGCAATTCAGGGCAGGTCTTCAGGCTGAAGTGATAAATAACCCCAGCATCCTGATAATAAATACATGAAAAAGATGCATATGTACAGTCCCACTGGGACTGCAGTGGAAAGAGGTGATTTATGTCCCCATGAGCCTGGGTGGGAGGTTGAGCGCCACCGGAGTGGAGTACTCCACTTGTCAGCCCTGTCAGAATGCTGCCCGGAGTTCTGTTTTGCAGCAAAAGCAGCAGAGATTCCTGAAAATAAGTGGAACAAAATTAATTGAGAGTTTTATTTCCATCTCTTACATGCACAATCAGAAGCAGTGGCTCTATAGCTAAGCCAAGCCTCCTCTGTGGCATGTGGTTGGGTTTGTTTTCTCAAGACATCTGCAGAACCCACCTCTGCAGTTCATCTCTCTCTTTGCACTGCAGTATAGTATCTGTAACACCGATGGGGAGCTTGTGGCCCTCCAGATGTTGCTGGACCAAGTTCCATCATCCCTGACCATTAGCTGGGGCTGACAGGAGTGATGTTGCTGGACTACAAGTCCCATCTTCCATGGTGCCCGAGCATGCTTGACAGAGGCTGATGGGAGTCCAACAACATCTGTTCTAACTAGAACTGTTAAGAGTTAGTGATCCACCAAGCCCCATATATACACTGTCTTATCAGGTGCTTAGCAAGCCTTGAGGTTGTGTTTTGGTTTTTTTTTTGCTTTGTTGCCTGCCTGGGATGGCAAAAACAGGTTGGGTGGATAGATGAGAAAAGTAACTGACAGGCCATAATACATGACTGGTGATGCCAACTCACTGATGATCGGATCTGTTATGGGTTCATGTAAGGCCAGTCCTTCCTTGAGTCAAGAGGATAACCTTGATGGTCTTTACTTTTTAAAAAAATATATAGAGAATTTATTTATTTATTTGCATTTATATGCCACTTAATATTTCAAAAATCTCCAAGCAGGTATATATCATAAAACACTAAAACAAAAACACAACCTAAAACCAGTGAAACACAAAGCACATAAAATGGATATAAAGGCAGATCGAACAGAAATCCAGAAGATGCAAACATGGTCCAATCCCAGGGATTAGGAAGAGCCAGGGCAAAAAGATAAGTCTTCACAAGGTGTCTGAAGCAACTAGTGTTTGCTGCTTCATTCATTGAAGAGGGAAGGACCTAAACTAGAATGTAAACATGGCACTTAAGGATTGGCTTCATCAGGGCGGGTGAGTGGGGATTAGGTGTCCATTGGATGAGCTCCTGCACCACCCCAGTAGGGCCTCCATTACTGCATGAATCGCCCTAGAAGATCAGGGAGTATTCTTACTTTGAATAGTTCTTTCAGCTTAAAACAAGGCTGGGGAGCCCCTGTGGCCCCTCTGTTGTTCGGTCCCAACTCCCATCTGCCCCAGCCACCATGCCCAATCATCAGGAATCATGGGAGACGTAGTCCACCAATGTTTGGAAGGCAACAGGTTCCTCACCCCTGGCTTAAAAGGATCCACTGCGGGCCCCTTAAAATCTTGCCACAAACACTGTTGAGATAGTAGTACATTGTATAAGGGTTAAGATAGAAAGTGAGCTGCATGACTTTTAAAAATGCTTGCTGAGTTTTCCTACAAAACCCATGTGGTATGTCCAGTGGCGTAGCGTGGGGGGTGCAGGGGGTGCCAGCCGCACCGGGCGCAACATTTGGGGGGGGGCGCGCTCGCAGCTCTCTGCCCCTACCTGGCTCACTCACTCTCTCTCTCTCACAGTGCTGGCTGTGCCAATCCGATCCGAGCTGCCGGGTCGCCGCCCAGTGTGGAGGGGGAGGATGCCAGGCGTGCGTTGCGGTCTGGAGCGGAGAGAGAGCGAGGGAGGGACTATCTGGGGGAGGGACAGTGCAGCGGCCGCCTAGCGCAATGCTGAGCGCGGGAGAGAACCACATCCGACCAGCCCAGGCAGCAGCAAGAAGAAGCTGGCAGCGGCGGCAGGTTAGGGGTTAGGGGCGCAAATTACTTGCCTTGCCCCAGGTTAGTGGGCGCAAATTACTTGCCTTGCCCCGGGTTAGGGGGTGAAAATTACTTGCCTTGCCCCGGGTGCTGACAACCCACGCTACGCCGCTGGGTATGTCCATTGTTTGAGGGTTAATAATCCTGGTGCTTCAGCCTCAATGTATCTACAGCCACTGGACTGGTACAGATGTTCTATTGATGTCCTCCATCCTCATTTCTTGGATTGCCATGGGATATGTTAACTCCGTAGAAGGCTGTGCTGCTAGGAGAAGAAAAAGCGGCTTTGTGTCCCAGAATGATTTGATGAAGCTTCTAGTGTGAGTTGCCTTGGAACTTAAATTGGGATGGAGAAAAGAATGTTTGCTGTAAAACATAAAAGGATATCAAGTGACTCTTAAGGATGAGGTATTGTTGCCCAGTAATTATCCGAGTTTATAATTAAATAAAAGATTATGTGTGGCTGGCTGTGTCTTTAGATTTTTATTTTATTTTACATTTGTGGCAAGAGTGCTTTTCTTTCTTTTAAACCCAGTTTTTAAGAAACTGTTGTACAGATATAGGTTTTTACTTGATAAATATTTGGGAGAAGGGTTTTTGTGTATGTATCCTGCAGCTTGGTCTGATAGCATATGATGCAGCAACTGTGTTGAAATGAAGGATGTTTGGCCATGGATAGGAGATCATCTAGGAACTCTAGATATGTTGTCTTGGTGTCCTGTTCTGTGAGAACCCTAGGCTTGCAGTGGAAGCCAGTCAGAAGCCCATCAGGAGTTCAGAGCTTCCAGAGCACTGCAGGACCTTGGAGAGCTCCAAGCGTCTTGGTGAGTTAGCTTTACAACTGCTTAGCTCTGCAAGTACATAACTCCAGCTGAAGCCTTATAGACCGTATTTTTCGCACCATAGGGCGCACCGGACGATAGGGCGCGCCTAGTTTTGGGAGGCGGAAAACAAGAAAAAATTATTCTGAACCCCAGAAGCCAGAACAGCAAGAGGGATCTGGCTTCTGGGATACCGTGTGGCTGTTCTGGCTTCTGGGGTAACCGCGCCAAGCCTCTTCAGGGCAGCGGGATGAAGGCTCCCCCTGCCCAAAGAGGCGGTGCAGGGCTAAAGCAGAAGCCAGGACAGACGCGTCGCTGAAGGAGCACTGCGCCTTCTCTCTCTCTCTGCCCAGCGCAGAGAGGGAGAAGGGGCATCGCCCTTCAGCGAACCTGGAGAAGGAACAGAAGGAGACCCTTCTGCCGCCCCAAGCCTCGCGCGCCCGGCGGGACACTCGCCCAAGTACGGGGAGCCCTCCGGAGGGGTCCCTGTGCTTTGGGCAACAGGCTGCCGCCCCAAGCCTCGCGGGCCTGGCGGGACCTCCTGCTGGGCACGCAAGGCTTGCAGACACTTGCCCGAAGCACGGGGAGCCCTCCGGAGGGCTCCGCGTGCTTCAGGCGGCAGGCTGCCGCCCCAAGCCTTGCGCGCCTGGCGGGACCTCCTGCCAGGCGCGCAAGGCTTGCAGACACTTGCCTGAAGCACGAGGAGCCCTCCGGAGGGCTCCTTGTGTTTTGGGCAACAGGCTGCCGCCCCAAGCCTCGTGCGCCTGGCGGGAGCTCCTGCCGGGCACGCAAGGCTTGCAGACACTTGCCCGAAGCACGGGGAGCCCTACGGAGGGCTCCGCGTGCTTCGGGCGGCAGGCTGCCACCCCAAGCCTCGCGCGCCTGGCGGGAGCTCCTGCCGGGCGCGCAAGGCTTGCAGACACTTGCCCGAAGCACGGGGAGCCCTCCGGAGGGCTCCCTGTGCTTCGGACAACAGGCTGCTGCCCCAAGCCTCGCGCGCCTGGCGGGACCTCCTGCCAGGCGCGCAAGGCTTGCAGACACTTGCCTGAAGCACGAGGAGCCCTCCGGAGGGCTCCTTGTGTTTTGGGCAAGAGGCTGCCGCCCCAAGCCTCGTGCGCCTGGCGGGAGCTCCTGCCGGGCACGCAAGGCTTGCAGACACTTGCCCGAAGCACGGGGAGCCCTCCGAAGGGCTCCCTGTGCTTCGGGCAATAGGCTGCCGCCCCAAGCCTCGTGCGCTCGGCGGGACCTCCCGCCAGGCGCGCAAGGCTTGTGGACACTCGCTGGGGCTGCAGGCTGCTGCCCGCAAGCCTCGTGAGCTCGCGGGAACTCCCGCCGGGCTTGCAAGGCTTGCAGATAGCTTCCTGAAGCCTGGAGAGCGAGAGGGGTCGGTGCGCACCGATGCCTCTCGCTCTCCAGGCTTCAGCGAAAGCCTGCATTCGCACCATAGGACGCACACACATTTCCCCTTCATTTTTGGAGGGGAAAAAGTGCGTCCTATGGAGCGAAAAATACGGTATGTTGTCTGGACTATAGTGACAGATGGGCTGACTGGCTGTTAAATGTAATCTTTGGTTTTTTTTAAAAAAGCTAGCTGGATAGAGGCAGTGTTTAAAGTTCATCTTCCCAATCTAGCTGCTGGGGCTGTGTTTCTGAATTTCCCTTAGAAAAAGCAGTAATTGTGCTGAACAGACATTCAGGAGAGATGTTGAGATAGGATGGGGTTACACCCTTTCCCCTCTTTGTCACTGAACTTTGTTCTAAGAGGGCTCTATGTATGCAGGCATGGCTGTTGGGTATGCATATTGTGCATGGATTGGAGACATAATGTGAAAAGGAAGCTCTTCTCTTAAATCTTATTCTTTCCCCCTGTCACTCACTGTATCACTGAAAGCGTCATGATTTCAAAGACTGTTACCCTAATCCACCAATATATCCATGCGTGCTCCTAATGTAGATATGCACTGTGATGCTTATACCATCTCCTGTGAATGTACCGGTAATTGATGAACCCAGTGCAGAGTTCAAGACCTATCCCCATCTGGGGCCACTAGTTGCATGCAACTAGTTCAACAATGTGTAGTTTGGTAGGGAAGCTTTATGCTTTTTGAGTTGCATCAAATCTCCATGGTGCCTCCATGGTGAACCCTTGGAAAATTAGGGTCATTGCTTAGTGATAGAGCACATGCAACCACTGCAGAAGGTCTCAGTTTAAATCTTCCAATTAAAATTTCTCTTGACATTTTGGAGAGCTTTAGCTAGGCAGCAGTACAGGACCTGATAGGCCAAACAGTCTTGATAGACCGAGTGTGCAGCAGTTTCATATGTTAGCAAAGTTGACTGCTGTGAGTCGGAAGTCTTGGGAAAATATGAATGCTCTCTGCAGCTTTACCATCCCATGTGCAGTGCTTAACAGATGCGCCTTTCTGAATGGATATGCTGTGTATTTTTATTTATATATTCTTTCTTCACCTTCTCCAAGCCTTGAGGCATCATGTAAAATGAATAAAAACAATATTCAGGTATATAATGAAAAAATAAATAAATCTAATATAGCAGAATTAAAACAATAGGTTTAAAGTGCTATAAAATAAAAGCAACACAATTCTCTGAAATGTTTCCCACCTTTCCCCCCCTTTTGATGTTATACGCACCAAAGTTAATAGTGGGTACAGGAGTGATTCTAGTATCAGTAAGTATGGTCTGGTTTTTCAAAAAGTTAACAATTGAACAACTTCTTCAAACTTAATGAGCAGATAATGAGTTCTGCTGCTTGCTTTGCTTTGGCTAAATGCAACTTTGTTCATGAAGCATTTTAAGTAGGAACAGTTAGGGCTGCCTTTTTCACTCATTCCACTTTTTGGTCTTTAAAAGTTCCTTATTCTATGGACTCTAGGTAACAATGCTTATCTCCATGCTATGGAAACCTTCATTTGCCCTGAAAACCTTCACTCAATGACTTCTACAGATCAGACTGCTGTGAAAGAATAGAGCAGACTATTTTTTTGGCATTTTTTTTTCTTTCAACTTCCTCAACACTTGGTTGGCAGCACTGGGAACAATGGTTTGGATCTAAAGAACTGAAAGCAGGAGGAGAAAATACATATATTTGTACTGATCTGTGAACTCTTGTTGAAGACTTATTGCAGTGCAGTTACACAATGTATTGTGGTTTGCACAAAACATATCAGAAACGGGGTAAATAAAATAGTTAGTAGCTGTAGCTGGCCCAAGACATTTTGCTGCCTGAGATGAAGGTCAAGGCAGCATTCCCACACTTTGTACAGAAGCCAACATGACTGGCAGTTGAATCTTATTCCAACCCTGGCAATGAGATAGTATCCTCCTATTGCAGGCATAGTGAACTGTGGCTCTCTGGATGCTATTGGAGTCCATCATCCCTGATTCATGCTTTTGAAGACTGTTCCCATTATCATCCTAGCTGGAACAGAGGTTGGAGCCGAAAGTCCACAGGTTCCCCACCCCTGTTTCACTGCAGCTGTAGTGGGGTAGGTGAGCTGAAAAAATTCACATCTGGCAAGCAATGTGCCTCTTTGGTTTCAAATACATTGGTAGATGAGTCTAAAAAGCCTGGGGCACAAAGCATCAGGCAAAAAGGGTCCACATGTACATACCATTAACACCTTTAGATAACTCCCGTTTCTGTTTCTTATGAAACAGGTTTAAGTACCATTTTGAACTTTTTTTTAACCCCCCCCCCATATAACTACTTATTTATTTAAGGTTGTCCATACAAATAGGATACAAATGTGGAACATGAAGAAAAGGGAGGAAGGAAAAAAATACAAGATGGAGTAGGCAACCTCCAGATATTATTGGATTGCAACCTGCATTATTGTCCATCTGGGTGGAGGGTTAGCTATCCCTGATCTAAGACATAGCTAAAGCAGTTTTATAAACATGTACAGCTCCTACATAGTTCTTTTAATTTAGTTAGGTTAGTTGATTTAGGGAGCGCAGAAATTTGTCTTGTGTCCATTTAGACCATTATTAGTGATTCAGAATGGCACTGGCTTTCCAGGTCTTGGAGAGAGATGCTTCATTAGTTCTGTCCCTGAGCTGAGGCCCATTCCCATAGACACTATTTCCCACTATCTCTAATGGCAAGAGATGAAGATGGGAATGGTTGGCTGTCAAAGACTCTCAAAACTGCTAGTTAGGAAAGCATCACTGTTTAACACCTGAATCTTTAGAAAGAGTATTCTCTCTTCACCTGATACTTCTGTATAAACCCCAATCTTTGAAAAGGCAACAGAACACAAGGACTCCTGTTAAAGGAGAAAGGTGAAGAATGGCAAGCAAGTAAACCTCTTCAGCATGTCTGCTTCTCTGTATGTAAGAGAAAATCTTCTGTTTGGACATTAATCTTACAAATAAGGTGCTCACATGAAGCAATTTCTGGCATGGCGACATCCTCATCTTTTAAAAGTGGGATGCGATAGATTTGCCATTTCTTAAGAATCAATCTCTCTCTCTTCAACCCTGAGCAATTGCAGCCCACTTCTAAAATGCTCTTTGAGGTTCATGTATTGAAGAAAAATCGTGTAACAAATATAGCTCTAACTCATTCAATAGCATATGATTCCGTACTATTTTGAGGCTTTGAACAAAAATGTCTTTAACAGATGTAAGATTGCTACTATCCTTTCCGAACTGGCTGTGCACTCACACACATTGTTTCCCAGTCGGATGCATCCAGAAATGAACATGGCCCTCACTTTATTAGGAGGAGGATGCAGAAGACCCTGCTACTGCTTTGCTGAGTTGGAGAAGTCTTTTAATTTTATTTATCTAGCAAAACTTCTATACTGCTTGATAGTAATAAAACCAAAAGGTGGTTTGCAAGAAATAATAAAAAATTATCAATATAAAGCAGTTAGAAAGAAATAATTAAAAACATTTAAAAAGGTAATTAAAATTAGGAATAAAAAATGAAAACGCATCAGCACCTGTGCATCTTGGTATACTAACTGAAACAAAAATGCTTTAAAGAGGTGCTGGAAAGAGTATAGTGAAAGTTTCTGGCCAATGTCAACAAGCAGGGATTTTCAAAGTGAGAATTCTTACAAATCTGAACTCCACCAACATGTTTGCAAATGGAAACAGGCTGTAGAAAAGCTTTGCAGAACTTTGAAAAAAGGGCACATGTTGTTGGAAGATGAAGGAAGGCTGATATTCTGAGCAGATGGGCAGGCTGATAAAGCAGGAAAGGAAAGGAAAGGTTTAATCCTTCTCTCTACTGTGGTTTTGTGTGATTTTTGTTCTGCAGGTTCATTGTAATGAGTTCACTTTTGGATCCTGCTGATGAAAAGCTGTTTTAGAACACGGTGTAAATGACAGGTGCTGTTATTGCTTCATATTGCATCAACTCTAGGTTTTACGTTAGAGCAGGAAACTGAATGTCTTGTTCCAATGATAGGCCAAATTAAATAAGACAAAATCAAACTGCCCTTTAAAACAAGAATGAACATTTCTTATAAATATTAAAATGCTATTACAGAATTGATTGGAAATTAATTTGCCATACATTTAAATCAAATTAAACTAAGGAATGCACTCCCGGTTCCAGTGAATTTAATGAAATCTAAACTCCCATCTTCAATTATTATTTTAGCATCTCACTAAATTATGACAATATAATAAGTACGCCACCAACGATGTATCAACGTACATAATGATTAAACAGTAACTGGCCAAGTTGAATAATCATACCAGAAAAGTGTTTGGAATGTTATATGGCTATTGGACTTATTTTTCAGTTCTGTGCAGTGTTGGCAATTCATATAGTTATTCTTCACAGCCATCTTTCTTCTTCTCGTCTGTGTTAGACTAAGACCTGGAAAACTTGGGTTCTAGTCCCCACTCAGCCATGAAGCTCACTGGGTGACCTTGGGCCAGCCACCAGCTCTCAGGCTGACTTACCTCACACGGTTGCTGTGAGAATGAATTGGGGAGTGGGAGAATCATGTGTTTCCCAAACTTTTCCTGACCGTGGTCCCCTTCCAACCTTGTTTCCTTCCTGTGGTCCTCCAGAGGCATAGCCAAGGGGGGCCCAAAATAAGTAAAAATCAATACAAATCTGAGGTTCTGCTACCCTAACAAAAGCCTGCCTCCTAACAAAAATCCTGGCTATGCCCATGCCCCCCACCCTACCAGTAGAAAGGTAGCTATTTAAATGTTTTGTTTAAATGTAAACAATGAAAATAGAACATGTTTTATTTTATTTTTATAATTTATACAAAATACAATTACATAAAATAATAGGAACATAATGAAATATTGTTGAAGCAGAAAAACATAGAATCATGGAGCTGGAAGGGACCCCAAGGGCCATCTTTCTAGTGAAACCTCCTGTAAGTAGGAAACTCAGCTTAAGCATCAATGACAGATGGCCATCCACCCTCTGCTTAGAAACCTCCAAGGAAGGAGAGTTTTGACTCAACAAACTTTTTATATATATATATAAACGACTTGGATGATGGACTCAAGGGCATCCTGATCAAATTTGCAGATGACACCAAACTGGGAGGGGTGGCTAACACCCCAGAGGACAGGATCACACTTCAAAACGACCTTGACAGATTAGAGAACTGGGCCAAAACAAACAAGATGAATTTTAACAGGGAGAAATGTAAAGTATTGCACTTGGGCAAAAAAAATGAGAGGCACAAATACAAGATGGGTGACACCTGGCTTGAGAGCAGTACATGTGAAAAGGATCTAGGAGTCTTGGTTGACCACAAACTTGACATGAGCCAACAGTGTGACGCGGCAGCTAAAAAAGCCAATGCAATTCTGGGCTGCATCAATAGGAGTATAGCATCTAGATCAAGGGAAGTAATAGTGCCACTGTATTCTGCTCTGGTCAGACCTCACCTGGAGTACTGTGTCCAGTTCTGGGCACCACAGTTCAAGAAGGACACTGACAAACTGGAACGTGTCCAGAGGAGGGCAACCAAAATGGTCAAAGGCCTGGAAACGATGCCTTATGAAGAACGGCTAAGGGAGCTGGGCATGTTTAGCCTGGAGAAGAGGAGGTTAAGGGGTGATGTGATAGCCATGTTCAAATATATAAAAGGATGTCACATAGAGGAGGGAGAAAGGTTGTTTTCTGCTGCTCCAGAGAAGCGGACACGGAGCAATGGATCCAAACTACAAGAAAGAAGATTCCACCTAAACATTAGGAAGAACTTCCTGACAGTAAGAGCTGTTTGACAGTGGAATTTGCTGCCAAGGAGTGTGGTGGAGTCTCCTTCTTTGGAGGTCTTTAAGCAGAGGCTTGACAACCATATGTCAGGAGTGCTCTGATGGTGTTTCCTGCTTGGCAGGGGGTTGGACTCGATGGCCCTTGTGGTCTCTTCCAACTCTATGATTCTATGATTCTATGACTCATAATCATTGCTATCAATCTATATTCATTTTGTGAAGCACAACTTGCTGCTGCCAGGAGTCTACAATCAACATTTTAATATGTGAGAGACAAAATAGTGGAAGAAACAGGAAAGGGTAATGGAAATGGTGCTCAATTGGGAAAGAACTGCATGGCACTTCTAGGTAGAGGGGATGGCAAGAGAGAAAGGGTGGAATTGTTCTGCATGAGCAGCAGGCCTTCAGGCAATTGAGGATGACATGGAGCTAGAGAAGCAGGATATACTGGGATTTAAGTGTGGACAAAGAGTGGGTGCAAGGCCATGGAGGGCATTGGAGATAATGGACAAGGAATCTGTGTTGCATCCTAATGAGAAGAGGAAACCAGTGTAGGGATTTTAGGAGAGGTTTCATGTGGGCAGAGTGATGGGGGAAGTGAATGGTTGTGGCAGCAGAGGGGTCTGAGTGGGCTGAGGTCAGATGTGCTATACAGCCATTTATAAATGCCATCTCCAACTCCTCGAAAGATTCCATCAACAGTGTCTCCGAAAAATTCTACATATCACTTGGGAAGATGGGTGAATTAATGCCAGTGTACTGGAAGAAGAAGATAACCAGTGTTGAAGCGATGATTCTTCAACGTTAACTTTGTTGAACTGGTCATGTTGTTCGGATGCCTGATTATCGTCTTCCAAAGCAACTACTCTATTCCGAACTTAAAAATGGAAAGCGTAATGCTGGTGGTCAACAAAAGAGGTTTAAAGACTCTCTCAAGGTAAATCTAAAAAAAGTAGGATAAACACCAACAATTGGGAAACACTGGCCTCCAATTGGAGAACAGCCTTTACCAAAGGTATCATGGACTTTGAAGACGCTCAAACTCGGGAGGAAAGGAAGAAACGTGCTAAGAGAAAGGCACGCTTGGCAAACCCTCGCCATAATCAACTCCCGCCCAGAAACCTATGTCCCCAATGTGGAAGGACATGTGGATTCAGAATTGGCCTCCACAGTCACTTACGAACTCACTGTTAAACCCGTGTTAATGGAAGACAATCTTACTTGGCTACAAGTAATCGCCAAAGAAGAAGCTATACAGCCATGGAAGCTGTCCCAGGTAGTGCTATTACTACTGTGTTAGGACTCCACGCACTACATGGCTTTGCCACTGCTGTTGAACAGCTATCCTTAGCAAGAAATGTGGAGCAGTCTCCTGTCTGCTTAGCAAATTTTGCTGCGTTTTAACCAGTAGAGGCACTTATACCTAACCCTGTATTTTCCTGAGCAGTTCATGGGATTGAGTGAAAATCAGACACACATGAAGTAGGTCTGCACAAAGAGGAAGGAACAGGACTGTGCCTTACCCTCATGTCACTTGCCCAGCCTAAATCTGCCCGTGACATCAACCCATTGAGTATGGAAGTCTAATGAGGAATACATGCACATGCTCTCTTTGCTCTGCATATGTGTATTGAGTGAAGGGAGCCTGGTCATTTTATCTGCAGTGAGAAGTTCTGCTGCTAGTCATTTAATGGGTATAGCTAGGCTTGTAAAATTCTTAAGAATTAAGCTTTCCATTTTACAAAGCATATACTGTACTAGCAATGCTTATGTCACAGGATTTTTTTGTCACAGGACTAAGGAACATCTTGACTTCAGTACAGGTAGAATAAACAAAAACTTTCATCTTTTCAGGTGGTAATAGCATGTTTAAAATCCGAAATGTGAAATGAGTGGATCATTTTCTGTAGGTCGTGCTCCTTCCCATAAGCCAAGCTGCTCTGCATTCTCAAGGGGAAAAGGAACAACCGAGTTGACTTCTCATTATTTCTTCCTATGGTGCGTTCTTATTGAATTATTGCCAGGTATTGCCAGCAGATGCTCATCAAGTCACTGCAGGGCTCCTCTGTTAATTGAACTATAATGGGTATGACAGCAGGGAAGGTCAAAAATGATAGGACCAGTGATGATATAACATGAACTCTGGTCTCCTACAAACTGAAGAGATAATTGCCCTTGCCAGGGTATGGTTCTGCAAAAGTTTTCTTTGGAGAATCTGCAGTGTTCCTCTTTGTGTGCCATAGTTATACTAGTCATCTTGGTAAGAACAAGGTCAACCTTGCACATGGGCCGGTAGCTTTTACTCTGAAACTACAGAAACGGTCATTGTAGAGGTTGAAAGGTAAAAGTGGTCACGGGCTTGAATTTAAGGACAACCCAATTGTTTTCAAGGCTTGTTACCGTAATTGAGCACAATACAACTATAGGATCTGTTTTCTCATTTGCAGTAGTAATTATTGAATTGTTTGAGAACAAGGCATGTTGTTGGTAAATAAGCGGTTCTTTTCAAGCAAGAATATTTAGCAAACAATAAACATGTTTAAAAGGATGGAGTTCTCCAGGAGTAGCCATTTTTATTTTTTATTTTGCTTACAAATGAAAGAATAATAATATGGGAGTATCTGGTGACAACTTGATTGCACATCTAAGCCATATGGTTACTCTGGGCAACAATATTTAGGGAACATGTTTCTTTTTCAGAGATGGAAATCCCTAAAAAAGTAATGCTCTGTATAGGTGCTTTGTGTTACTGTTGTGAGACCTGATGATGCACCTGAATGCCCACGTTGGTCATGGATTGAGCATGGAAGCATCAGTGACCAGCTATATCCTGACAGATGGGCATTGCTCTGCTGCTAATATCCAAGGGTTAAAGGTGCCTGCCTTTTCCAAGCCATCTTGATGCATTTTTTTGTTTAAGTACTAAACCACAGAGCCAACAACATGGGAAGTTGGCTTTTGGGTGTTTGTGTTTGTGTGGTGGATTGATTTTTAAATCAAGGCAATTTAAATAATTGATATTGTCCTTTGGTCATGCAGCCCTCATACGCTGTCTTTATTTAGAGACCCAGAGACTGATTTCCACTTGACACTTTTTCTCGGCATGCAAGGATTCTAAGCAAGGATACATATTGAAAGCTAAGGCTGTAACGCTAAGCAGCAAAAAGTACTGTGGCATGTTAAAGACTAACAGATTGATGGTGGCATAAAGATTTCGTGGACTAGAGAGCTTACACGAAAGCTTATGTCACAGTACATCTGTTTGTCTTTATGGTGCTGCAAGACTCTGTTTCAGCAAAAACAACAAATACTTGGGATGCACACTTCCTATCCATGCTTCTAGAATTGTCTAGAAGCAACAGGGTTACTCGGCAAAGTAGTGTTCCTGAAAACAGAAAGCAAATAGCCATGCTGTTTGGCTGACAGTCATAAAGATTCATAATTTGAGAACTAGACACATTGTGGAAGCACTGGCAGAGGAAGAGGCATGCGGGGGGAGTGCACCGTGCCCGGCAGCATGATCCCGTGACTGCCCCCCTGCCCGCGCTGGGCATCACACCACTATGGGTGGCGCACCATGCCCCCAGGATGTGACCACACCCCTGGGCCGTGTGCCACCCCCACCTGCTCTCTGCCCCCCCCGGTGCCGGAGCATGAAGCTCTGTCACTGTGTGGAAGTCGTTTTGAATTTGGTTTGCTGGGGACTCAAAGGTCAGAGTTTGCCAGCTCAGATAATGTGGCCATTTGTGGTTTGCCTTAAATGAAGAAGGGAAGCAAGACATTGTGATGCTTGCTGGAAGTTGGAAATGCTTGGCCAGAGGATCCTGTGAGGCTCATTCATGCAACAGTGAACCATAGTCTGATATTACATCTGAAGCAGACCAATCTGTTGCTGAGCTTTAAGAGATTAGGCCACAATCAACTTGTATTTAGCATAAGATTTTATTTTAAACATGATTGTATTTTTATAGAAACACTGGTGATAATTAAATTGAAAAAAAACTTTTGTAATCTGCAAATTAATTTTTATATATTGCACATGTGTTTGTGTATGTGTGTATGCTTTTTATTTTACCCACTTATTAACCATTTACTTCCATTTCCCCATAATTTTAACTTGCATTTTATTTTCAGTGTTATTTTACTGCTTGTATTTTTTTTGCTAGTGTGACACACGATCACTTGTGTCGAGAGTTGGGGTACTCTCTAAACACGCAAAATAAATAATATTGCGAACAATGTTATCGATGCTTCTCCCACTGTCTCCTTGTTACTCCCGGTTCTCTGCTCATTTGCATAGCAGGTACAAGATGCAGCGCTATCACTTCCAGCGCTATTTAGGCATTATTTCTGAGCATTGTTTGTATCATATTTACGCTTCCCCAAATATTTTCACTTATGCGTGCTGCCTTTCAATTTTCTGTAGTGTAAGGAATCTGTCCCAATCTTTTGATTACGGTTTTATTATGTAAGTGCAGGCATATGGGCAGCGGTGTAATGTGATATATTTGCATACAGATGAAACAAGCCTGGCTTCACTTGCATCTTTCTGAATGACCTGCTCAATCTACACCATCAGGAAATATGGAAAAAACAATGCAGTGCTTTCAGAAAGTATCCAAACTTGGGAGTCATTTCTTTGCATGTGCTGGAAGTACCTAATGATAGAATGGAGTATAAGAGTAATATCACTTCACAGAAGAGTTCTGTTCTATGATTCTTTTAATTAAAAACCTTTTTGCTGATGGAAAGTTCATTCTCTGGTGTTTTCCTTAATGTATTCGTAATGCATCTGTTTGGACTCCCTTGCTAGAGATATCTTTCATTATAATCCACTTAACCGAGTTCATAATTAAACTTCTAAATGCAAAGCTTCCTTCATTAAATTTCCAGGTCGTACACTGAAAATCAAGGTTTGTGGTACTAAAGTAGGAAATGTGTGGGTTTCTTTTCTCTTCCTAATTATATCAACAGAATGAAAGATATATATTTATTACAGCAGCCTTCACTCCTCTGTACATTGCAACCCTATATACCTGGAGACAAGGCTTCTTGTACTCCTTGGGGTTTTCTTCTGAAAGTAAATGTAGAGGATCACATTGTTAAAGAGTTCTTCATAACTATGCCGGGGTGGTGTCAACTAATGATGTAAGGTGGGGGCACAATCTTACTAAAAACTAAAAGAAAGAGACTCAAAAACCTGCTTGCTAGATTTTAATGAGTCAGGTCTTTGACTGCAAAGCAATTTATCTCAACATTAAATGACCTCCCCACCCCGCCCCTGCTATGGTATCTACCTAATACTATCCATTGCAGACACACATTGTGGAATGGTTGTTTTAAGGTTTTCTGTACACACTGATAGTTCTTGCATAATGAGGAATGATGCACAATGTGTTGGTATTCCTAGATGCTGGAATACAAGCCAGGGATGGATGTTGAACTACAGTTATTTGTGAGCAAATACTATATATCTTTATCTATATCTATATCTATATATCTATATCTATCGTCTGAATATCTTCAAAGTTTGCTGCATCACTTCAGTATCTGAGCAAATGCACACTCCTACTCTCTACACAGTCAAAATGCCCTCTTAACTCCCTTGCCTTAGGTGAGCTCTTTGTACCCAAAAGGACTTCCATTTGTGATACAACATAAACTCGCAAGCATTTCCTACTAAACACAGAAAATTGCCTTATAGTAAGTCAGATCATTGCTGCACCTAGCTCTGGATTACCTACACTGACTGGCAGCAGGGCTCTGGGGTTTCAGGAAGGGACAGTGCCAGTCCTAGCTGGAGATGGAACCTATGACCTTTTGCATGCAAAGTAGATGCTCTACCATGGATCCACAGGCCTTAGAAAAAAAGAAACAATCTTTGCCTTTTCCCTTCTGATTTTCCCCCTTTCTGCAGCAGCTCAGCCCTTCACAAACCAGCCTCTTTTTGTTCTGTAATCAGTCTGCAGTTAAGAAATGTTAAGTGGAAATAATAATAATAATAATAATAATAAGTTGTTTCCATAGCACAGTTTCAACTTAAAATTTTCATTTATTCTTAATGATTTTCATCTGCAAAAGGAGTGAATCAATTGGCAGAATGCATGAAAGGAATTTGAAATGGCAGGGTATACTACCTGTTTGCATTTAAGTCATATATATCCCCTGCTGAATGCTGAATGGAAAATACACAAGCATTCCCTGCTTCATCAGCCAGACTACTGCATGTGGAAGCTGAGATACACAGTAACTTAATTTTAATCTGAAAATTGGAGGCCCCCCTAATGCAATTTATTCATGGTGCTGTGGATTGGCATATGGTGTCTGTACGTTTTTATTTTATCACCTTGACAAAAAATTTAGTGTGTCAGATTGTGTTATGGAAACCTTGCATGTGATTCTGATCTGGCTATTTTACTTGGGTGCAAATTATTGGAACCAAGTAGTTAACCTGGCATATGAGAGATGAGAATCTGGCTCAGCCTGGTGTAATTTATTCCTGTTTTCCCTGACTTGATATAATCTCTACATTCATGTCAGAGAAAGCGCCAGCCTGTTTTTGCTGCCTTTCTTAAGAAATTACAATATGCTGAGACTTAGAAGCAACAGCCTCATAATATACACAAATTTCCTTCCAGCCATTGTCTTCCATGAACACGGTCTTAACAGTGAGTCTGTAAGTGACTGTGGAGGCCAATTCTGGATCCCCACATCTTTCCACAGTGGGGACATAGGTTTCTGGGTGGTAGTTGATCATGGTGAGGGTTTGCCTAGCATGCCTTTCTCTTAGCACGTTTCTCCCTTTCATCCCAACTTCGAGCGTCTTCAAAGTCCACGACACCTTTGCTAAAGGTTGTTCTACAACTGGAGTACTCACAAGCCAGTGTTTCCCAATTGTTGGTGTTTATACTACATTTTTTTAGATTTACCTTGAGATAATCATTGCTTCGACACTAGTGATCTTTGCTTCTTCCAGTACACTGGCAGTAGTTCGCCTGTATTTCCAAGTGATGCGTAAAATTTTTCGGAGACATCATTTATGGAATATTTCGAGGAGTTGGAGATGGCATTTATAAGTGGTCCATGTTTCACAAGCATATGTAAGGTTGGAAGTACTTTACAAAATGCTTTGCAAACAAGCATTTTGGTTTCCCAAACATTGCACTTCAATTGGGAGAAAGCTGCACTCACCGAGCTCAGGCGATGCTGGATTTTGGCATCAATGTCAGCCCTTGTGGAAAGGTAACTGCCCGGGTATGAGAAGCGATCAACACTTTCCAATGTTACACTATTGAGTTGGATTTGTGGCGCTACGGGTGTGTGTGTGTTTTATGCTTGTTGGAAGTTTACTCATAAGCCACCTCCCCTGTGTTCAGTAGGCATGCCAGTATTGTAGCATGAGTGTGGTTTTTCAATAACATGCAGAAACGAGAACAAAGCAATATACAAATGTTCTTACTGGATTTGGGTTCTGCAGTAAAATCTGGGATTTTCAGTTTAGGAACCTGCTCAACTCAGGGAAGAACAGTTTAGTAGTATATTCATCTCCAGCAGGATCATGGGCACTGGGATACATTTTCACTTGCAGCTGTCACCATCTGCAAGAAAAGGGAGAGGGTGACTAGGGCTGAGCTAAGTACGGGCTGAGTCTGAATTGCAGTAAGGCTGGGGCTCAGATTGTAATTAGCTGGGAAATTCTGAATGCGTTAGTATTCCAAAGTTCTCAATGATCCATCCAATGATGTAGCCGCTTCAGGAGGTGCAGGAGAGATTTTAAATAATAGTAGCAATTATTTCCCTGCCCTAGCACAGGCCCCGGACCCTAATTCAAGCTGAATGAGTGTTTACTGTTTTCACAGAGAAGCTCCATTGAATAGCTAAACTAACTTACGTTGCTGCTTCTTTTCCAGCAAGACCATCTCTATAGCTTCTAAATTATTGCCATTTGCTATTGGCTAAGCTATATATGTGAATGAAGTTAGATAAAAATGTCATTTCACTTCCATTTTGGGTAGCCTCTATCTGATAAATATAATTGCATATGTTTATCATGATAGAGACTGTTTCAGAGTAATTTAAATAAAATTATCTTTTTTTAAAAAGTTTTTTTTATATATTTTGTACATCTACTTTGTGTGGTATTTTCAGGCTTATCTTTGCCTTATCTGCACACCATGTATTGTGTATAGTAATAATAGTTCATTTTATAAGGTTACAAATGTAATAGTTTGGAAAGAAGCTTTTAATAACTGATAACTATAAAGAAAAGCACCAAAAATGATGCAACTAACCTTTTGTGGAACGAAACCTGTTCCTAATATTTGACTCTTCGTATTATGAGATATGAAGCTTCACGCTACAAAACATGAGGGAAATGACCAGTAGCAAATGTAAAATGTTAGAATCTGAGATAAATGCCTGGCAGGCAGAATAAATGCATGGAATGGGAAAGGGAGTTCAATGTTTTATAAATTTGTTCTTGGTAACAAAGCAATTGACTTTTGTTGATGCATTTATTTTGGTGTTTGAGATGCTACCATTTGTATTTCAGCTTTGTGAAACATCCTGCAAGTTGGCAGTATGCTTTCCTATTACAAATATGGGTCCTAACATACCGACATAGCAATCTTGTACTCTATAATTATTCTGTCACAAGGAGAGAAGATATGCTGCTATTGCTCTAGTGGATATGGCCACTGTATCCCTATGCAAGATTATCCTCATAGTATTTTTTTAGTGTTGTACACTCCTTTGTTATCTTTTCTAGGCAAATATAAATAAAGCAAAACAACTGGTTTGCAGCTCATGAAACTCAATTTTTACATGGTTTAGGGATGGCACAAGACTACTGGAAGAATCTTGTGCCTTTATCAGCTGTGTGGCAGGCAGAAATTCAACAGATTTAGCTGTATCATGTAAGGAAATGTAAATCTGGGAAAAGCTGCACTTGTTGACATTCTGTCTATCAAACATCACCCTGATTTATTTTGGTACTCTCTGCCCCAAATTTACCTAACTTTGAGAATGGCACAAAGCATACACAGCTGTCATGTAAGTTTGTGTGTGTCCTCTTTTGTAGACGTGGTAGAGGGTCAAATGCACATGTAGTGTATTGGACCCAGAAAACCCTGCTAGCAACCTGGATCACTTTTGCTTTGCAGAGATCTTCATAGTCACTGTAAGTGACATTTGATGCCACCTCATATCCCAAGTCATATTAATTTTGCTATTGCAAAGTGGTATATCTCCACTAGAGCGATGGATTAAATTAAATATCCTAGTAAGGTAAATAAGAAATAAGAGTATCAAATCTCAAAGGGCCTTTACAGAAATTCTGTGAAAGTGGAGAGTGGCGGTGGCAAGCAGACAGGGAATAAGAATCTTTTCCATTTCTCCAGTCGCTTCCTCGTTAAAACACTCTTTCTTTGAAGGGAAAAGGGCTACCAGGGTCCAGTGATATATGTGCTTTTGTGTGTGTAATAAGTAGTTCAACCATGTAGTGTAAGACTTATTTCTGTATAAAATACCTTAGTGAAATATTAGGGCCCGCTTCAAGTTGGCTGTCACTTCTGCATAGGGGAAACCACATACATTTTCTGCTGTAGTGAGTGCCACCCATGTTTGTCTTGTTGTATATACAGCCAATCCCAGCTTCTTATCATATACAGTGGTACCTCGGGTTACGGTAAGTACTTAATTCGTTCCGGAGGTCCAATCTTAACCTGAAACTGTTCTTAACCTGAAGCACCACTTTAGCTAATGGGGCCTCCCGCTGCTGCCATGCCGCCGGAGCATGATTTTTGTTCTCATCCTGAAGCAAAGTTCTTAACCCGAGGTACTATTTCTGGGTTAGCGGAGTCTGTAACCTGAAGCGTCTTTAACCTGAGGTACCACTGTACATGTTTGTTTTTGACGTGTAAGTGGCCATATGTGTATGAAAATATGAGACACCACTTAGAGGTGAATGTTCTTATGAACATAGTATTATACTGACCCATACCATAGGCTACAAGATTGCTACATTCCTTCATAAAATCTGTACAAGTGGCATATTTAAAGGGTTAGCTGGTGACTCTGCTCCTCTTTATCTAACTCTTTCTCTATTTCCCACCTCCCTTCTCTTTATTTTAGGAATAGTGAAGTGATCTGGATTGAACTTCATGAAGTATGGTTCTAAGGGATAGCTGGCTTTGCGCTCACTGGGCATGGCAGAGCACAAGAAGGTGCTTGGTTGTGCTTGCTCTCTTATTATTACACACATCTGATTTGGAAGGCAGGAAATCGCATCCATTTGTCTGGAAAACAGGTAGGGATGCGCATATTCTTCCTTACTGTGACTGTGATTCTGTGTGAGTTTAGGCCAGTGGTCCCCAAACGTTTACCTCCATGGTCCACTGGAAAATTGTTGCGGGTCTTGGAGGTCCACTTAATGATTTTACCTATCTGTTGTAGCAATTATAATGTACTGTATGTTTTTTTTTAATATCAAACATCTTAATTTTAGCTCCTCGTTAACTTTGGTGCTACTCCTTTCCTCCGCTTTCAAGTGCCTCTTCCTCTTGTCACTTCCAATTTGTCCTCTTCACCTTCCAGGTGACAATGCACCTGCTGTTCTTCACAGGTGTGCAGCAGAGCACCTGAATGAAGCTTGTGGATCACGGTTTGGGAATCCCTACCTTAGATACATTGAACCAAACTGCCCTTTCAGAATATCAGGTGGTTCAAGCTCTTCAGAACATAGGTGAAGTTGACTCTTCTGAGTATAAATCTTTCTTCATGTAAAAACAAATTAGTAAGTGTGGGGCTAGATGCCATCTTCTTGATAGACTAGCTTTCCACATGCATTTTTTTTTTAAAAAATTGACATGGGAGTATGAAGATACATCTACACATTTTCCCCACCTGTATTCTGGTATAATTCCAGGGGGTTGTACTGCACATTTTACTTGAAGCTGTAGAGGAGTTGTTAGTCCTTTTTTATTTTTTCCTTAAAGATAAAAAGATAAAAAAATAATACTTTCAAATTTAACCTGCTAGCTGGGCCTACAGTAGTTAAGTACTGTTCCTATTTGCTTGTATGTACAACTTGAAGGAAGACCAGAGGAGAGAAGTTTGGACAAATTTAAATTCATGCATTTCTTTGGCAGAGTGACCGATTTTTGCACATGAACAGAGCAGGAATTAGTCTACATCTGCAAGTTGTACAAGGGGAAGTGGTCATTCCCCGAAGCAATCAGCCCATAATTTGAGTTTTAGTAGTTAATCAAGCAGTTAATCAATCAAGTAGTTAATCAAGCATAGCTCTTCAAAGTCATTCTGGGTTTATGCCAAGACAAAGTGGTGGTTTCTTTCTCCCTCCACCCCACAAGTCTGGGTTTCTGTGGGTCCAAATGCCTTGTTATATCTGGAGTGCCACATGTTCACCATCCCTGGGACTTCATTCAAAAAATTTCAAGGGCCTGGAGGCAAGGGGAACAAATATATCCAACAAAATTTTAAAGAGATGTAAGACTGACCGCTATTCTTTTTTACTGTAGTATCTTAACTTAATGTCCCAAATTATATCACACCTAAAAGATGTCTTAGAGATAAATATGTGTAACAGACTATGCATTTCATTCTTTTTTCATTCAAAAAAGGCATAACGTATATTTCACTAACCTTGCCTGTCTTGTCCAACAAGTAGCAAATGCAAAAGCAGTCATATTGGGATTTCTCAAGGCCACCTTTCTTTGGTTACCTCTGACAGTTTAAACAATAAGTTCATCACTTGTTGGTTTAGAAGAAGAAGAAAACTTTGCCTGAGCCTTCCCCAAGGGTATGTTTATATATAATTATGTCTTCTCCGAGTATGACATAATCAGATACAGCTCAATAACACAAGAATAAAATACCACTAAAATCATAAAAATATGACAGAACAATCACAACCAATAGTAGCAGTTCCTACATAACCCCCCCCCAAAAAAAAAACTTGACTAGCTTGAGTGAAATTCCAACAAGCATGTTTTAATCCAGAGTCCAAACCTTTGCAAATTTGGAGCACTGGTTACCTCGAGTGGGAGAGAATTCCACACTGCAAATTACATAGGATTCCTGTCCCCATGCCCCTACCTGGGGGGCCGACCCAGAGAGTGAGGAAGATCCCTCTTCTGACCCCAGAGCCCAGGTCAGCTGATATGGGGAAAGTGTTCTGTCAAATACCAGGGTTCAAGACAATGAAGATCTTTATAAGTCAATACCAACACTTTAAATTTGTCCTGGTGGCATAGAAACAGCCAGTGCAGGCTCCACAAACTAGACGTTACATGACTGTGCAGACACACAGGCAGTGGCAGAGCTTCATGCTCTGGCATCGCGGGGTGGAGAGCAGGCGGGGGCGGGGCTGGTGCGTGTCCTGGGGGCATTGCGCATGTCCTGGAACATGGCATGTTGCTTGCAGGGGCGTGGCACCCAGCGCAGGCAGGGGGGGGGGCAGCCGTGATGGCACCCCACTGGGATCGCACTGCCAGGGGCTGTACACTCCCCCCGCACTCCTCTTCCTCTGCCAGTGCACACAGGTCAATTTTCTAAAGGCTGCGTATTCTGCACCAGTTGCAGTTTCCAGAACATCTTCAAGGGAAGCCCATCACAGAGTTCATTTTGGCAACATCATAGCTGAAAGTCCAAACTATCACCTTTTTATGTTGAGAAGAATGGTCAGTTCCACCTAATCAGGTTTACTCCGTGTATTTTTATTGCACAGAAAGGAGAATGCATGGGGCCAAAGTTTAACTATCTTGTGGGCCAATTGATTCAATTGTAATATATACATATAGCAATATGCAGTAGAAAATAGGAATCATCTGCCTGTTTTCCTTAATGTCACTTTCAGTCATGTGAATGAGACAATTATTATCATGATTGTTATTATTTGGTTCCTGATTTCCATGCTCGGTTTTGAATTGGTAGTTTCCTTTTCCCTGTGGAAAATGCAAAGATTCAGGCTCTGCAGCTGCTTTCTTGCATTCAGGCTGTAATGAGCACACTGGAATGCAACAAGCAATAAGTAAGCATGCTTAGTTTTGTAGCCTTGACTTTATATCATAGTTAAACAGAAGCATTGTAAGCACATTGTGATAAATTTTAAAACTTGAAGATGTTGAAATTAGATTACATAAGAAATAACCTAATGCAATTTGGAGCATTCTAAAAATAGATGTTATTGTCACTTATATTCACTTAGTGAAAATTTTAAGAAAGAAAAATAGCTATGTTACATATTTTTCTCAGAGCATAGCACATTCAGCAGAGATATGGAGTGCTGAAGTAGCTTGGGGGGGGGAATGTTTCAAGATATAATTTCAGAGTAAGTGAAGTTTCTCATGTTCATTATTACATTTCTATCGGGAACTGAATGTGTTTAGAGATGTGCATTGTTGTTCATAAGAAAGTGAACACCCTCTTTGGGTGCTTCTCCTGGAAATATTTTGACCTTTGCAGGTATGCCTTCATTGATTATATGAAATACCTCAGAAGTTTTAAAGATTCTTAAAATGCCATTGAAAATGAGCTAATCTCTATTTCTGTTTGTGATATTTGTGATCAAAACACTTGTGAAGAACATACCAGTTTCTGGTAAACATGGAAAAGTATGTTAAGGGAAACAAAACAGAATATAGCATTTGGTTTCTTTTCCTCACTGATAATTGAATTATAGATAATAAGGACAGACATTATTTTGCAGGTCTTTAATGGATATGGTTGCATTCAACAAATGTTATTGTACTGGACATAATTATTTTGTAAGTACTATCCTTATTTTAGGATAAATTAACAGAAGCTTGCTTGAAGGATTTTCCTATGCTTTGAATATTTATTTACACAAAATGCTCAACAAAGAGTGACATGTTTTTTTTAATTGTTATTTTATTATTGTTATTTTTTATCATGTATTAAATTTGTATACCGCACTTCATACGAATATCACAGGGTGGTTCACAACATAAAAATACAAAATAAAACACAAAATACAAAATAAACACACCCACACACCCAATATGTTTCTCAGAAATCACCAGTAAAGTTTGAGAGTACTAAAAGCTTTTATTTTGGGGAGATAATGCAAGGATCCCAGCTAGATATAGTTTAGAAGCAGGGTAAGGGTGAGGAATCTAGCTAAGGAAAGGAAATCTTTTTCCCGAAGCCATTCATGAAAAGAGTGGTGTGGATCAGCCTATGAAGACCATAGAGCTTTCTGATGAGCATGGGATCTGACACACAGAGTAATCTCATTCAGGACAGGCTCAGTTGAGGGAAAATACATGGCAAAGGGCAGAGGCAGTGAACTGCCATGAAACACCACAATAGGATTTTTTCGCTGGGGGATCGCAAGAGATCTCTGAGCCAATCAGTGTCCACTGCAGGAAATGTAGTGGTACTATCCTAGAAATTGTAAATTTGGACTTAATCCAGTTACAGGAGAACATGCTTGCTGGAGGCTGCGCCTTAATTTCTGTGAAAGAAGGGCATCTACTTGCAATAGATGTAGCACATATTTCAGGGACTGATTAGACTTGCAGTTACATGATCCATTATGCATATCAGTTATTGTGAGAAATTACCTTATGCAGCAGCCACTCTGGGGATGATCTTCGGTGTGAACCACTGGGGCTTTCCTTAGATAAATGATACTGGGGTTAAGCTTCCTCTGAATAATGCTGGAGCTGTCTCTGATTACGAGCGCTTCACCATGTTGCTTAGAGCGATGCCAAAATAAATACTTTGGGAAGGATTCACCTGATGAGCCCCGCCAGTGGAAGTCCTGTCAAAGAGCAGGCAGTAATAACAACAATACAAATAAGAATAGGAAAAACAACAGTAGCAGCAAATTTTTTATTTTCTGGAGCTTTTAAAACCTGATTTTGTCTATACTGTTGCAACTTTCATTGCAATTTTTTTTATAGTTTTTACATCCATTGCTTATGTGGCTTTATTATTCAGATTTTCCCACTTTTTTGTCAACATTAAAATCCATCATTTCCAAAAGTTGAAAAAATCAATTTAATATTAGAAATCTCACAGAAGTGTTATTTTTCTTGCTGATCATAAAATAAATGCATTAATTTATGGTGAGTGAGCCTTGTTTATCCATTTTTGTGTGGCTATGACTTGCCTTCCTCATTTAATTCTAATATAGGTAGCCAAATTAAACCAAATATTTACTTACTCCGTTTTTCCACCACAGTTGATGTGAGAAATGCTCTCCCAGCATTTAGCATAATGTTTTACTGCAGTGACTATGGGATTGTGTTGTTATATCGTTTTGGTAAAAAAAAAGTTATAGCAATTAATAAAAGTAGCATTGTCAATGTTTATAGTTTTCTTTTATGTTACATGCCTTTGTTCCTTCTAGTATGATCACATCTGCCACATCTTGAAACTGCTGTCCTCTCCCTTCTATCTGTGACCCAACATTTGGTGTTAATTATGTCTTATAATTCATAGTTTCCAAAGGGCAAAACACCATCTGGTCATGGTCTTAAAAGATAAACAACATCAACAACAAGTTTTGGTCATCCGAAATGTATTGCATTCATCAGGTATAGGGTAACACGTGGCATTGTTGGACCCCAAATCTCACCAACCCCAGCCACCATGGGTTGTAGTCTGGCAAAATCTGAAAGGCCACGGGTTCCTCACCCACTCCTGCCATACCTCTAAAGTCACCAGCTAACAAAAAGTCTGTACCCACCCTATTACCTAGCTCTTAACATGTTCTTACCCACTGGAAACTGGTCCATTAGGGCAAATGGAGGCAATGCCCCACCAACTTCAGTCTGTACTTAGTCCTCACCTGGCTGCTGCCTTCCATTCAGCTACTCACAGTGTAAGTAAGCTTTGTCAGTAATTGGCCCTGTCTCCACCTACTGGTGGTCTCCCAGCCTTCTGCGTTAGCCACCATGGCTCTTAACAGTACATCTTTGCACTTCTAAACTTATTCTTCACTGCGAGGTTTTATGAGGTTTTTTTTAAAAAAACCTCTGAGATATTTATTTTACTGTGTGTGTGTGTTTAATATTTCCACAGTTATAGATATTCAGAGCACAGCACCTGACAGACATTCATTAATGGCTTAATATCTTAATATGTCCAGATTGATTGCAACTGAACAGATCCATATACACATTCCCCCCACCCCACAATTCAAAATGCCCCTGCTCAGCATTTTAAACAAAATTATAGATAGCAGCAGTGATGGGTGATTTTAGTAGGGCTAATTTTCCTCAGCATCCCTCTGTGTGCCACTGCAGTTCGATTCAACCAAAGTTAAGCTCTTTTCAAGCTTTTTGACTTCAATAGAACTGATTTGTAAGAATGCCCTGAAATCTCTCCCACTGAATTCAGTGGGATGCAAAAAAGAAAAGAAAAGAAGATTATTCACTTTCACTGGATTATAATGTATGATTATTACATTCAAATGTACATTTTTTTCTTTTTAAAAAAGCATAATTAAAAGTGTTTTACTTTATCGCAGTTCGGAATATGTATACTGGGCAGAAACTCGCAGGCTTTGCTGAAGCAGAGTTTCCTTTTATGCCCTGTGTCTTGGAAGGCTGGTCATGAAAAATCACTTTTCAAATTAGAACTTAATAAAAAACTTTCCTGCTCCGAACAGTAAGCCCTACTCCCTATGCGATTAGTGGTTTCATTTCTTTCTCAGCAGTTGGGTAATGATTATAGCTCCAGATGCTGCGGGAGCGATAAAGAGATTGATTAATTTCACTTGAAAGGGCATATGTTCAAAGAGAATCCAATCGGAACACCACGAAAAGGGTGCTGACATCCTTGCAGCAAGAAAGCTTAACACAACTCGCTCCCCGACTGTTTCTCGGGAAAAGGATCCTCACACAAATATTATTCATCAAGTCAACATATGAAACGTTTAGCTTTTGCCTACTCAACAAGGAGAGAGATTTCATTTCTGGGTGGTAGTTGTTTCGTGAGTTTATGCTGAATCATTCTAAAACACACACAAACAACACAACACAATAGAGGTTCTGCTGTACTGGAAACTGCCAGCGAAACTAGAGTGAGTGCCTTCAGAGCTGACCTAAGCATTGAAGTATATTTGTTGAATGATTTATATGGATAACCCAAGGCTAATTGCTCAATAATATTGCTGTGTCTGAAGATCAGTTGAAATGCCTGTGAATCAGCATTCTTGTAAGGATGATGTTTTGGAGGGAGGGAGGCAGCCCAGCATCATCCTGTGCTACTGTTTAGTTGTGTCAGCTTGTACCATTGAACCAGGCAGAGTAAAACCTAGCTTTTCTCCAGTACTTTCTCCCCCAAATTCTAGTTTTAACAGTACAGTACAATAAATCAGATGGGGGACCCCTTAGGCCTGGGCCACCCAAATATGGTCCTTCAAACATCTGTCTGGCCCTTGGAAACCTCCTTCGTTGGTCCTGCTTTGCAACCCAGCTTTTTTGAATGACTAGAATGTGTCCTTGAATTCTGATATTGCTTGCTTATCTGGGTGGAGAACAGAGGGGGGCATGTGAGGGTGAATAAAAAAATAGGCTACTGGACAAAGATAAAAACAACAACATTTGTCACTCTGTTCACTTTTGCCTGTGGTCCTTCCCACCACCACTGCCAAATGGTCCTTGGAATATTGCCCAGGAGGAATGTGGCCCTTGAGGTAAAAAAAGGTTCACTACCCCTGAAGTAGGAAGTAGGAAGAAACGTGCTGGACTGTTCACACAGCAACTAAGCTTTGTGTGTATGCATTAAAAGAGAAATCCTTAGCTATGTGGTCTGGAATGGTAAGCCCCACCTCTAAATGCTTAGAATTTGTTCCCACTCCCAGCAGTTTTACTGAATATCCTGCCAACTTCTGTGGGCAACAAATGGGTTCTGCGAAAGGGGCCAGGGATACTCACCTCAGCTTTAGTTATTGCAGATTCTTCAACAACCCACTTTTCCTTTTTTCGGTATTTTTTTTTTAAATTTCTGGTTTAAAAAAGAAACCCTTGCAAATCATTCAATGGCCTATTACTTTTTGTATTTAAGTATATATTTACTGCGCTTTCATAAACAAAAATAACAAGGTGGTATACAACATATTAAAAAACAACAACCCTACTATGACAACAATAAAGACTGATTGCTTTAAAAAAAAAACCATCCCAAAGGCCTGCCTGAATGGTACAGATTTTAAAAGGTATCTGAAAGGAGGCAGAATGTAAATCCTGAAGGACTTCTGTTGGCAAGGAGCTCCACAGGGCAGAGCCTGCCACACCGAAAGCTAGGTTCTTGGTGAAGGCCAGCTGCAATTCAACATCATGGGGGAATCACTGAAGGTGCCCCGTAAGAAGATGTCAGTTATCAAGGATAGACGATAAGCAATCAGGCTAATGTACTTTGGGCCCAAGTTGTTTAGAATTAAGCACAGGAACCTTGAACCTAACCAGGTAGCAAATTGGGAGCTTACCACTAGACTCCTCTCTGTCTTTGGACTGCCTTTGCTCTTTGCCTTCATCTGTGCCCTTCTGCCTCACCACAATAACACACAGTCTTAGATTATCAGCCCAAATAGTATGTTTTCATATTTCCTTTTTAGATTTTATTAGTCATATTTTTGCATAATGAGAAAAAATTGATTAGTTTCAGCAAGCTAAGGCATCTAGATAGCAGTGGCTGGTGATAATCTTGCCGTTAAACTGCATCTTCCCACGATAGCTTATCATATATTACTAGTAATCTAATCTATATTTTGCCTGACAATTTTATTTATCTGGAATACATTATGGAACCATAATCCTCACATAAGTTTCCAAAATCCATTATTATTTTCCCCAAGTCTAGCCTAGTCAATAAACATTCTCAACTTTCCTCAGTGTGAAGTTAATGTCAGGCAACATTAAATTCCAGACCAGTAACAAGGTTAAAGTCCATTCTCTTTTGATCCTTCAGAAATGGTTCTATGTGTCATTTTATATGCCTTCTTAATAGGGAAAATCATTTTTGCTTCTAGTCCCTTAGAAGCCCTGAGACATCACTGTCTTTAGTTATGACATTTTATGCGTATGGAAGATTCCATAATTAAATTAGTAATGTGCATTAATTATACATTTCTTTCCATAGTAGTTGTCTGTGCTGTTGGCTCTATTAGAAAATGGCAGAATACCATCAGAACATTTAAAAATATATAGAGGTAATTAAAATCTTTAAAAACTATTCTAACCAGCTTTCCATCTGTTAAGCTTTACTGGGGTATGTGGTATTACACAGAAATTGGTAAGCAATGCATTTTAGGTGTTTTTTCCTGTGTATAATTTCTGAACTCATGACGAAATGCATGTTGTTATTTGTACCATTTCCAAATCCAAGCAGCTCATGTTCTTGACACCGTCCAGTCAATTTTCAAACTGTTCTGTTCCATTGATATGATTTGAGGCCTGAGCGGCAGGGCTACTGTGGTTCATAGATAAGATGTGGAGGTTTTTCTGGATCTTTGTATTCTCCACAGTCTCTTAGCAGCAGCTGATGGAGCACAAATTGATTTTCAGTGGGACTGATTAAGGTTTATTTTTTATCAATTAACTGTCTTGCTTTTAACTAATTAATCTGTCAAGGTATATAATATATTATTCTAAAGGGGACATTTTGGGAATGTTAAATATAAGATGCTCTTAATTAAATAACAAAAGAATATTATTCAGGCTGCAATTTTCACCAGGTTACTGTATAATTTGCCCTACCTAAGGCAACAAAGGTTATATTGTGCTTAAACTTGGGGGCACCTTGTTGGCTTGAGAGCATACATGTAATAGGCAGCTTACTGGTTTGAATCCATCTTACGTCTATTTCCTAACTCAAGGGTCAGATACGCAGTATTTTGCACCACATTTTTACAAACAACATTTGGGTTTAATCTTATAACAAATGTATTATTAAAGTCCACAATAGGGAAAAGACACTATCACTGTTTTCAACCCTACTTGGGAAAGTGAAACAGTGCTTCTACACGGTTGGGAAAGGACCCATGCAATCATGAAACAAGCCCTGGTGGGGCTTTAGACTTCTTTTTCTAGAACAAGGATAGGGAACCTTTTTCAGCCTAAGGGCTGCATTTCCTCATGAATAACTTTCAGTGGGAGGTAGGGGGAGTCTTCCCCCTTAGGTATTTCTGTGTTTCTCCTTTTGATGTACAGAGCAAGGCCGTCTCCAGAATAGCCTTCCCTGTCCTTCCTGTAGAGAGAAACATGGTTATTTCCATTCTACAGTCATACCTTGGTTCTGGAACACCTTGTGACTCAAATGTTTTGGCTCTCTCTCTTTTTAAATAATAATTTTTTATTCATTTTCCAAACAATCAACTCATATTAACTCTCACATTCATCAGTTTTTGACTTCCCTCAGTTTATCTGCCAATCTTTCGTTAAAATTTCTATTGTTAACGCATTTCTGAACTTATTATTGCCTTTAACCATTCCTCTTCCTTTCTCCTACTTTCTTTTTTACAATATTTCTTAATTTTTCACAGAGACTCTTCAAAACCAACAAGCGTTGTCTGCGCATCACATATGCTTTTCAGATAATCTGTAACTTTCCCCAGTCCTCGATAAACTTTTGGTCTTTCTTATATCAAATCTTCCCAGTCAATTTATCCAATTCCGCATATTCAGTCAGTTTCATTCTCCATTCTTCCACAGTTGGAATTTCTTCCTGCTTCCATCTTTGCGTCAGAAGTATTCTTGCAGCTGTTACAGCGTATTGGAAAAGTTTACAATCTTTTCTATTAATTTCATTACCTACCAATCCTAGTAAGAAGGCTTCTGGTTTTCTAACAAATGTATATCTCAACATCTTTTTCAATTCCTTATATATCGTTTCCCAGAAGCATTTCACCTTTTTGCAATCCCACCACATATGATAGAAAGTTCCTTCTTTTTCTTTACTTTTCCAACACTTGTTACATGTTTTATACATTTTAGCTAGTTTAACTGGCGTTATGTACCATCTATATACCATTTTCATTACATTTTCCTTCAACGCGGTACACGCTGTAAATTTTAACCTTTCATTCCATAATTTTGTCCAATCATCATATTGTATATTATAACCAAAGTCTCTGGCCCAATGTATCATTACTGATTTCACCTCTTCATCTTTTGTATGCCATTCCAACAACATTCTATACATTTTAGACAAATTTTTATACTCATTATTCAATACCTCTATTTGAAATTTTGATTCTTTTCCTTCATATCCACACATTTTACAGTCTTTTTTAAACATTTCCCTAATCTGGTAGTAATGCAACCAATCATAAACAAATTCTTTCACCTCTTCATAAGCCTTCAATTTCCATCCCCCCCCTCTGTTACTATCAATTCTCCATAAGTTATCCACCTCCCCTCATGTTTATCTTTTTCACACTCATCACTTCCAATGGTGAAAGCCAATGGGGGAGTCTTGGTTCCAACAAATTTTTATACCTCTCCCACACCGCTATCAATGATCTTCAGAAGATGTGGTTTTCAAATCCTTTATGAATTTTTTTCTTTTCATACCACAGATATGCATGCCACCTGAATCTATTATCAAATCCTTCTAAATCTAACAACTCTCCATTCACTAATTTAATCCATTCCTTTAACCAACAGAGGCATGATGCTTCATAATATAGTTTCAAGTCTGGCAGGGCGAAGCCACCTCTTTCTCTCACATCTGTTAATAACTTAAACTGGATCCTTGGCTTCTTGTTTTGGCTCTCAAATGCCACAAACCTGGAAGTGAGTGTTCCGGTTTGCAAACTTTTTTTGGAAGCTGAATGTCCAACACAACTTCCATGGCTTCCAATTGAGTGCAGGAAGCTCCTGCAGCCAATCGGAAGCCGTGCCTTGGTTTTCGAATGTTTTTGGAAGTCAAACAGACTTCCAGAATGGATTACGTTCAAGAACCAAGGTATAACTGTACTAGGTTTCTGTTATGCTCACTTGATCTCCTTTAAGATCAAGCACCATGGCTTGGAGGCTTCTAGCGCTAACCTACAAACACATACGTATGGTATCTCTCTCTTCAAATGTCTTCAGTATTCCTGGTCTAGCCTACGGTGCTTTGGTGTCCTTGAAATACTAACATATGTCCCTGCACTCTCAGTGCTTAATTCTACCTCCCCTCCTTTGAACAATCATTAACATCTCCCCGCTCATCCCTGGGAGTTGATTTGTTCTGAACAGCATGCTCCTGATCGCCTGCTGGGTCTTCAGAAGCTTGACTCTCCACCTTTTTTTATTTTAAGGGCAAGCAGTCTAGTTCCATCTGGCTCAAGTGGAGCCCATTCCTTTTGTGCAGACCCAGCGCCTAACCACATCCCACTGTGTCTTAACAAAGTCAAACCCTTCTCCCAACACTACCATATCATTCAGACTACACAGCTGAGTCTTTCTAGTTGGCATTGTGCAGGGAACCTGTCTAGGTGGTCCTGTGCATGGAAACTAGCATTTCAGAGAAAGTCTTGTTGAAGATTTTAGCTTTCAACATCCTACTTAGGCTCTCTAGGACCTTCTGTAAGCTGCACACCCATCACACACATAAGTCACTAATGATTGAATCACCCACTACAAGGATCTTCCCTTTCCTCAGGAGGAGTATTCTAGGTGCAAAGGGATAACTGTTCATCTCCCAAGTAGTGGGCCCCTTCTAAGGGATTATTTCTGCCTTCCTTTGCTTCTGTCTGTCTACCTCCCCCTAGACCCTCATACTCCATGGCAAGAGGGGAACTATCATCCTGGTATTGGAATGCAGTTATCACACCCCCAGAGGTCTTGTCTGCCAGCCTCTCTGCCTCTCTCAGCCACCTTGGCCATGAGGGAATGACCCAAGAGCTCATTGCACCGAATACAAATTCACAATTTCTGTCCAGTAGGCAGAGAGTCATACTTGTGACAGTCTTAGCATACTGGAAAAATCCCACACCCTGCTGTCTTTCAGCCTGCAACAGAAAAAGAAAATGCTTCATGTAGATTAGCAGGATGAATGAAGGTACAAAATAAAAATGTTAGACATGGCAGCTGGAGAAACCCTTGGCATCTAAATGTAGGCCATAAAAGTAGGAAAAACAACAAGCTTTGGTTCAGCCAGGGCACAACAGGAGATTAAATCTGCATGAGTGTGAACAATTGGGCAAAGCAGGAAGAATGTAGCCAGAGAGGTAATGATATTGGACTGTAGGCGAAAGAGAGAGGTTGGGCAAAAAGGGGGTCATGGTGATGGGAGAGAAGAGGGGGAAAAATATGAGGAGCTTGCTTTAATATACCCCTATGGTTCCCAGCTAGTCAAATTATGTCAGCATCTTCAGGATTAGTTCTATTCTTTCCACATTTACCACTGCTGTACTGCAGGTCTGCATAACTAATCAGCCAGCAAGCACATTTCAACCCACTATCCATGAAATGAGTCTCACCAGAAATTTGGGCTCCCTCCCATTTTAATGTCTGCCTGGGACTAGTGAAATGGGGGTTATCTGTCAGACGATGATATATGGAGTGTAATCCAACATAATGCTATTATGATTGCTCCATCAGCACAAGTATTTCTGCTTGCCAGACAGAATGATAGACCCTGTCTCCCTACCCTGCATGCTGCTCTGGGGGTTCTTCAGAACCCCCCCCCCCGGCTGATTTGGAAGGGGCGGGACACACACCAGGGGAGGAGATGAGAGAAAGTTCCATTGCACTAGTGGGGCTCATTGTGCTTGCTCCCTCCAATGCAACTATTTAGTGCATTGGTGCCCTATGTTTGGCCTGGTGGCTCTCAAGCGGGGCCTAGTTTTTCCCTCCTAAAAAGTTATGTGAAATCAGAATACAATTTAGGAAGTTTAGCAATGAAGGTGTACTAGGGTAGATCCAGTACTTAACATTTTCACCTCTTTAGTGTGTATTGATGGGCGTTTGACTGCTGACCTTTACTAGAATACCTTCTGAAAATGCACAGACGGTGGATGAATGATATTTGAGGATAACAAGCCTATGACACTGGAATAAATTGGGCTTTTGAGGAAGATAAGGGATTAAAGCTGTCCCCTGCAAATGGATCTTTCTGAAAAACAGCATCTGTACGTACTTCTTAAAGTCTCAAGGGATGGTGTTGCCACACCTGTACATGAATTTTGCACTATTACCATAAATAATAAAAGCTAATCTTGGGATTTTTCTACTTTTAATGTCATCTCCATCAGCATTTATCCTTATACTTGCTGTGGAAACAGCAAAAGGATGTATGTACCGCAAATTAAAAAGTTGCCAGGTGAATATCTTCACCTTTGCTGATATTCTCATTAGTTTGTCCTTGATTGATTCTGGGAGGGGTAGACCAGCTTTTGGAGCCCTCACAATGATTTAATCATTACAGCACACAAGGTCCCAAATCAGATTTGAGGTACATTTATAAGTGTGCGGGGGGGGGGGGGGGGAGGGAACTAGTGAACAGCTGCAGCGCATATGAGGTGGCTGATAACTGATAGCACCCAACTGGCCTGTTACTAATGGATTCCCTCTAGGCCTTCTCTGAAAGATCATAGGAATGAAAGTAAAAGTGCTATTTCCTCTGCAAAATATCTGGGGCTTTATTCACAGATACCTGTGTGCACACAGGTGCTATATGCTTACAGTACCATGTGCAAGAGCAAGATTCACCAAGGCTTTTTTTCTTCTTCTTGCTAAACCATGGTTTTGCATATAAGAATAAATGTAGAATATATGCAATACACCTGTGTGTGTGTGTGTGTGTGTGTGTGTGTGTATCTGCAAACATATGCAGATATATACAATGTAAAAATGTATATATGTGAATATATGCAAATATATACTACAATATAAAAATGTTGCTATATCATAGCAATAATTACTCATAGACACTAGAAAACAATCCCCTTTTTCTTTTCATCTTTTATGAAAACAATAATACTAAATCATTTTCTTTGTACTTGTGTTACACATTATTTGTGCACGTGTATATGTATGTATCAGGAGAAGCTCTTAAATGTCCCATGTTTTGAGCTGTATAACTTAAGCCTCTTGGTAGAAAATAAAATAAAAGGACTCCTTTCAAGATCTACTGACTTCTTCCTCTTTGGGGAACTGTGTAACTACAACCTCTCAGGGAAGAGCCTTCCAGATCTGGCATGGTTCCCCTCATCCAGATTGCCTCCTCCTGGGCAGGAAGGATTATTAAAAAATGCTTCTTTTTCCAGTTGACCTTTGCTTTCACAACAAGGTTGTTGGAACTCCACTGTGTCCTGTACTACTTTTTTTTTTTTTTGAAAGTCCTAAATCTTAGCTTGTTCTCTGGTCAGCTGAACTGACTGCACTCTCTATTTAGAACTAGTAACAGAATAATTAAATAAAAGCACTTTTAACTTAAGCGGCAGTTTCAGTATTAACACCATTGACCCATGGTTAACTATGTGAGCCTCAGCAGAACATTCTAATTGAAACATAATAAGTCAATTTCATCTGCCACTATGTAATAACATGGAGAAACTTGTTTTGTGTTGTGTTTTTTTAAAACCCTGGCTGGAAAGAAGCATTTCAGTTTAAAGTGTTGTAAATTTAAACAGGAAAAACAAGTAGAGAAAAGCAGGACTCCACATCGCCATCTGGTGGCACAATGTCATATCGCATATACAATGCATATACAGTGGTGACTTGCAAGACGAAAAGAATCCGTTCCGCGATTCTCTTTGTCTAGCGGTTTTTTCATCTTGCGAAGCAAGCCCATTGACGGCTTAGCGGATTAGCGCTATTAGCGGTTTAGCGGCTTTTAGCGGCTTTTAGCAGCTTATCTGCTTAGCAGATAAGCGGATAAGCGGCTTAGCGGCTTAGAAAAAGGGGGGGAAAGGGAAAAAACCCCGCAGGAACTCGCAAGACATTTTCGTCTTGCGAAGCAAGCCCATAGGAAATTCGTTTTGCGAAGCACCTCCAAAACGGAAAACTCTTTCGTCTAGCGAGTTTTCCGTCTTGTGAGGCATTCGTCTTGCGGGGCACCACTGTAAATCGCTTTTTCTTTACCAGTCTAGCTGAGTCTCCTGTCTTTTCACCATTCCCATTCATGCAAAATGGCTCACAGTGTCCAGGGGATAAATAAATCTCATGTACTTATAGATGAGCCGTCAAACGAACATAAAAAAAATCACCAACAGGGTTTTTTCTTTAGTGTGCAACAGCTCACGCCTAACCGTGTCTACTCAGATGTAAGTCCTATTTAATTAAATGGGGACCTACCACGTAATAAATGGGGTTAGGATTGCAGGTCTTGGAAACTTGGGAAAAGAATGTTTTTCTCCTCTCAGTGTATGTTGCTAAATTCTTGAAGCTGATCATTTGTGCAGTTTCATACACTGACATCTTATGCAAAAAATGTAAATGGAGGAAATCATTTGATGCTCTGCTTGCTTTAACATTTTTATGCATTTCAAACTGTGGTGTGTATCTGACCCAATTCTCTCTTCAAATTTGTGTGTGTGTGTGGGGGGGTTATGTGGAAAATATTACTTTAATTAATTACTTGTTTTGATCTGTTTTTTTACTCTGATGGCTGAAATTTCATGTACAATTTCATCCACTTCTAATAATAAAAAAACACCCTTCCATTGCTTCCCTGGAGATGCTATTGATGTCCTCTCCTTTAAGGCATACATTACAAATTAAATGTGAGAACCTGCAGCTAAAAGAAATTGCTCCAAGGCACTGATTTGCAGGGATGAAAAATCAATAACAGTTTCATTAAGGAAAAGAAGGATGGGAACTTTAGACATGCTTTTTTATGAAAAAAAGAAAAGAAAAGGGACAATCACTGATCATTTTGCTCTGTTGTATCCTAAGAAATTAGTTACACCACACAGCACTGATTGGGTGGATTTTCAAGCCTGTACGACTGTCCTGAAAACAGCCATCCAAAGTAGAAAAGGCAGATTAAGAAATCTTGCTATGTAGAAGAAAATGGGGTGAGGTGCTCTTAGTTGTTGTTGATATCCAGCTCTGCTTTCCTGTAACATCTGAATCAGGAGAGGCTGTGCAAGCTCTGAACTGGTGCCTGAATTCAGCAGTGAGCTGGATGGGGGACAATAAACTGACTCTGAATCTTGGCAAGATGGTGGGATTGTGGGTGGTTCCCTAGTCCAGGTAATTGGTCAATTTCCTGCTTTGGATGGGGGTCATCCTTCCCTTGAAAGAGCAGGTTCATAGTCCAGGGCTTCTCCTGGATCCATCTTTATCACTAGAGACCCAGATGACCTCAGTGGCTATGAGAGCCTTCTGCCAGCTACAGCTGGGAAGACAGCTACCACCATATCTGCACCAGGGTAGCTGGACCGCTGTCATCCATGCTCTGGTAACATCCATCTGTATTTGGGTGTGCTGCATTTTGGGTTGCCCTTGAGGTTGGTGCAGAAGCTGTAGCTGGTGCAAAATGCGGCAGCTGGACTGCTCACTGGGGCAGGATATTGCCAATGCATCACCTCGCTCTCGAAAGATTTGCACTGCCAGTTAGCTACTAGGCTATGTTCAAAGTGCTGATTTTGGTGTTTAAATCCTTATACAACTTGGGACCAAGGTGCCTGAAAGATAGTTTCACTCCTTATGTACCCAACCAACCTCCACACTCTGTAGGTGAAGGCCTTCTGCAGCTACCATTGTATCAAGTAGCTGGTTCCACATAATGTAGGAATTGGGCCTTTAGTGTTGTAGCAACTTTGGGATCCCCTCCCCTTGAATATTAGCTGTTATCTTGGTTGTCTTTTAAGTTAAGACATTTCCTAGTTTGTATCGGTTTTGTAATTGTTTTTAAGATGGATGTTATTGTTTTATCACATGTTGTTTGCCTCCTGGGCTCCTCGGGGTGGGGGGGGGGGAAAGAGTGGACTGTTCAACAAAGTAAGTTTGAGGCAGCTTAAATCTATTTTCATATATAATAGGTTTACACAATCTGTAGCCTCCATGCTATAGGTGAGCCACCAAGCATGTCTTTTGGCTTGGTAACAGTCTTGCCTGGGACTGTATAAATAAAATGAAAGCAACTAGAAAACCAGACGACATAGTTTATGGACTCCATAAAAATGTGGGGGGACCACCTGTTGTGCAAATATATCACATTTTGAGTCTTTTGACCAGGCCTTTTGTGTGTGTGCCATGAATGTTTAATGTATGTTCACTTTCCTCCCTGCTGGGATGAGGGAAGTTAGTTACAAAGCTGAATAAAAGACAGAGTCAAGCCCCTCCCTTGTGGTGGGTTGTGAGATTTAGTTTGGGCAAATGTGTCCCTCCACTCAGCTCTGCTGGCTAAGCCAGCCTCCCACTGGTAACCACCAGTGGAGTGTTGCAAGTGCCATTGGGCTGGTACAGAGTTTATCCTTCCATCTGCTGTGGGCAAGTGGAAGTGCCACTGGTGGAATCCCTCTTGGCAGCAGTCACCGGAAGACCCCAAACACGGTGCTCTGGAGCTAAGGAGGGGCTGAGTAGTCTAGGATCTGTTGGATCTCAAGATGGATCCGCTGCTATTGTGTGATGGCATTGGACCTGTTTGAGGCCCTTGACAGCCAGGGTTTGGAATGCCGCCAAGTTGGCGGAGAAGAAGGAACATGTCTCATTGTTTGCAAGATTATAAAGTGCCTGTAAACCGCAGAATCCACTTATTGCTTGATAACAGTTCCACATGTCCTTGCTGTATGCAAGGTGTTTTGTCTTTTTGAGGCATTAGACTTAGCCAGCCCTGCAGCTGCCAGAGCATTTCAGAGTTCTGTAGCTGAGATTTATCTGTGCACATTTGGGTTGTAAAATGTCTCGTATCGTATGCGGTGAACAAAACAGAGAACACTATCATGTATGGCATATTAATCCCAGGTCCTGTTCAGATGTCACAAAAGCAGATGGCATGGGATAACCAGTGCTGTTTAAAGGTCTTTTGTAGCAGGCCAGACTTAATGCTTTTCTTCTCCTCCCTAAGGGCTTCTATACCTCCTGCTGACATCAGTATCAATCATGGAAAGAAGGGAGTAATGAAAATGGAACTCTGGCAATCGCTCGATGCCATAAAGGTAGAAAGGTAAAGGCATCATGAGAGGGTCAATGCCACTGGCTTTACCAAAACAGGCAAAGAAAACAAATGTACCCTAGACTCCAGCCCAAATTTGTTTGCAGTGATCATGGCAGTGCAATATTATCCAGGAGCATTGATGTTTCCACTTCTGCTGCTGCTGCTGATTAGAAATATTATTTAGGTTTTAAAATCAAGTTTTTATTTGCCTGCTGCCATTTAAAAATTCATCCCATCTTGCCCCTCTCAACTATTTAACTGAAAAACCAGCCACACCCGGTTCCTCTATTTTCAGGGTATATCAAAGGGAGAAAGTGAAAGGCCACTCCACTGGCCAAACTGTTAGCAACTTTTGGCTCCTCCTCTCCTTTGGCTGTGTTTCATCCCAGCTGGTCCTTATTGCTGGTTTGCAAGCCCCCTCCACAGAGGCTGGCCCCTCTCACAGTCCTCGGAGCTTGCATACCAGTAACCTCCTCTGGCTGATATCCAGACAGACCAGGGAGATTTTGACTAGGGAGATTTTGATGTTTATTTCTGACATTACAGCACTAGAGAAAAACACGTCCTTTCAGTTCAGTTCTTCTAGCAAGTCTGACAAACTTCCTGAACATGCACAGTCAGAAGGTTTCAAGTTACACTCTTCATAGAGACTTATCCAGCCTGTGAACGTCCTGGGAAATTCTTCTTTCCCACAGATAGGTGCATCATGTGATGTCAACAATCTGGCTGTCTGCAGCGGTGATGTTTCCATATACTGACACTTATCAGAGGTTTGTTACTATAAGAAGTAGTACATGAGGTTGTTTTCTCTCTCTACCTTCTGTGAAAATGGATGCTGGACAAGATAAAACATTGGTCTGCTTGAGGAGTGATCTTCTTGGGTCCTTAAAGGTAAAGGGACCCCTGACCATTAGGTCCAGTCGTGACCGACTTTGGGGTTGCGGCGCTCATCTCGCTTTATTGGCCGAGGGAGCCGGCATACAGCTTCCGGGTCATGTGGCCAGCATGACTAAGCCGCTTCTGGTGAACCAGAGCAGCACACGGAAATGCCGTTTACCTTCCTGCCGGAGCGGTACCTATTTATCTACTTGCACTTTCATGTGCTTTCGAACTGTCCTTATTTATCTACTAAAGTGAGACCTCTACTAGTAGGAAACAGTGAACTTGAAGAAAAAGTTAAGAATTTAATATGTATATGTTCAAATAGTCCCTTTAAAATATGGTCTCAGTTTTATTGAGTCAGATTAATCTTCTGTTTGGGAGTCATTCTCCAGCCTTCTTAGGAAGCTCCTGCATTTTTGTAAATTTGTGGACACTCATTAATTGCATTCAGATCCTTAAAAGCCTTTTGGTATTCATGTAAACCTCCTGGCAAATAGAAGGGGAAGAAATGGAGGCAGTGAGAGATTTTACTTTCTTGGGCTCCATGATCACTGCAGATGGTGACAGCAGTCATGAAATTAAAAGACGCCTGCTCCTTGGGAGATAGGCGATGGCAAACCTAGACAGCATCTTAAAAAGCAGAGACATCACCTTGCCAACAAAGGTCTGTATAGTTAAAGCCATGGTTTTCCCAGTAGTGATGTATGGAAGTGAGAGCTGGACCATAAAGAAGGCTGATTGCCAAAGAATTGATACTTTTGAATTATGGTGCTGGAGGAGACTCTTGAGAGTCCCATGGACTGCAAGAAGATCAAATGTATCAATTCTTAAGGAAATTAGCCCTGAGTGCTCACTGGAAGGACAGATCGTGAAGCTGAGACTCCAGTACTTTGGCCACCTCATGAGAAGAGAAGACTCCCTGGAAAAGACCCTGATGTTGGGAAAGATGGAGGGCACAAGGAGAAGGGGACGACAGAGGACGAGATGGTTGGACAGTGTTCTCGAAGCTACAAACATGAGTCTGACCAAACTGCGGGAGGCAGTGGAAAACAGGAGTGCCTGGCGTGCTCTGGTCCACGGGGTCACGAAGAGTCGGACACGACTAAACGACTAAACAACAAAATTCATGTAAAGGCTGAATTGATACCCAGTTGTCTTCACAGCAGATATAGGGAACCTCCCATTGTCTACTGGTGCCTCAAATAGAAAGCTGAAATGTTGGCATCAAAGGGCAGATGCTGGACTACCTTCTGCAATTGAGCTGTATGATCAAGAACATTGCCAACTTAGAATATGGAGAACAAGAAAGAGAATGTATTTCACATGTGCAGCATCTCTGCCATTATATAGGTAGCATTTAATGGTAATCAGAATTTCCTTTGCCAAAATAAGGTTTGTTGTATACCATGTCCATTCATCCGCTGCACACAGATATTGGTTACAATCTGAAATTGTCTTAAAGCTCTATCTTATTATCCATTGAGGAGCACAAATATGGGAAGTACTGGGAAATGTGACTGAAGGTGACATTTGTCTGTGAATGCATATGCCATCTTTGTAGCTGCGGACAGCGCAGAATATAAACTCACAATTTGTGTATATTTAGAGAATGTATGTCTTTCAGCTTTACATCTACCCTATACTTTTTGATGCCATTTTAGCTTTGTATTATTATGCCTTGGTGATAATAACACATTGAGACAAATGCTGTCAATGCATATGGCAGTTATAGGCCTGTTTAGTGTTCCCATTATACACTCCCATTCTGGAAAATGTAATGACCAACCCATTAAAATGTACTTAGGACTGATTATTTTGGTCAGCAGCAAGATTTATTTGCAAAAGCCTGCATGGCTTTCTCTCTGGCTTTTTAATTTTAGCATAAAAACTGAAAGGAGAGCACAAGTGAGCATGAGAATGAGCCTATTTCGTAGCTGTATTGTTTGAGTCTTTTCAGGGCTGCTTGGTTTTTAGGATTATGCTGTGGAATGGACAATTTACTTGGGTATCCAAATACATATATACCCAGGAGAATAACCTTCCTGTTAAGACACAGGGTTTTTACAGGTTTTAATCCCTAAACTTTTCTGTGATGGCTGTGTTTCAGCTTTGTGGCTGTTCAGATTTATTGATCAGGAGTAGAAAACAACATCCTACACAGCCAGTTTCACAACAAAGCAAAGGCAACTTTTGACTTGTTATTCTTGAATAGCATACAAATTCATGCTACTTGGAAAAATGATGTAGAGACTTAGGACACTTTTTAAACTGGTTTGTGATGTGGCCTGCTGATAGAGTGGAAAAATTACAGTTCTATTGGTAAACTGGTTTACCTCTTTCAATCCAAAGCAGTTTTACTGAGATACTTTTTGTATTGTGTGGAGCCTTCCTTGTTCATATAATCAGCATTTTATTTGTCTTATGTGATAGCGCTAAGGCATTCACTTACTTACACTATTGAGAAGCTAAGTTGCTATATGTTTTCATCTGTACAAACAATCATGGATCCAGATACGGAAAGTTGGGAAGAGCAATATGATGGCAGTATGATGATATATCTTGCTCAATGGTTTAGTAGCTGAACTTTATCTATGGAAGCCTTGAATGTATTGGTTTGCTGTTGATCCTGGACTAGATTGCCGACGGATGTTAATGTTAGTGCAAAAGACATTCATATCAGATCTTCACGGTGGGATAGGAAAGAGAATGCTACATCTTATAATTGTGTTTTCCAGTAGGCAGGGAGGGAACACGACACAGTGTTTAGCCTATTCATACTTGCCCACGTGTGTTCACATCCAGTTGTGTTCTTGTGTGATCCAGGATGGTTTAGATTTGCATGACGATTCAGATCATTGTGTAGAGTGCAAGGCTGACAGGTTTTGCAAGGTGAGTGGGAAGAATACAGATCAGACTTGACTGAAAGATACAGTGCAGACTTGGGGTGTAGAGTGAAAAACTGAGAAGTGAAGCTGCAATTGGTGGAGACAGCAATTTGCCATACAAAGGAAGTCTGGGTGGAAAGAGGGCCTGTAGAAAAATCACAATAGGTATAAGTATAGAATGTGCTGTGGATTGCTGAATGGAAAGGAAGATAGATAGACAAGGGCATTTTGGAAGTTTGGAGCTTTATGGGCATTGAAGACTAAAAGCATGATAGGAGAAAAATTTGCATCATGATTTTAACTGATAATCTCTAGATTTGGCTATGATCGATTCCTCACGATTGTGGGTGTTTTGTTTTCTAAATTGTACTTGTGTATTGTATGGTATAATCATGAGTTATAGCCTACCTAACAATGTGAGGTCAGATCTTAGTATAATCAGCAAAATAGATTTTATTTACCTGTTCTAAGTTTTCCTTTATACTATCCTTCAATCATATTCACATGGCAATTTACAAAAAGAATGAAACAATTAAAATGTAAATACAATGTGTGTGTGTGTGTGTGTGTGTGCAAATGAGAAGTCACATAATAATAATAATAATAATAATAATAATAATAATAATAATAATTTATTATTTATACCCCGCCAACAAAACTTCCAACAAAACTCTAAAATACAATAACCTATTAAACATTAAAAGCTTCCCATATGCCTTTAGATGTCATAAAAGAAACAAGCAAAATCCCCAACTGGGAGAGTAGAAATGATGCCAGTTAACCCTCAGGAAAGGTTTCCTTGCATAACATAGCTAGGTATTGGTGTAAACACAAACTGTACTTTTATATATGGATGTGATTTTAAAACAATCGTGCACAGATGCTGTGCAAGTCTTTTAAAAAAATTGTTCAAGACCATGGCAAGTGATCAAGAGACAAATCCTCAAAACTGACTTAGCCCCTGTCTTAGCAGAGTTGTACACAAAGCTTTGGTTAATGTATACTCTGCGTACTGAGCTAATTATACAGTACAGCAGTTAGTCAACTTAGTTTTTCATGGGTTGTAGATTTGTTCTGGGGTTTTTTTTTTAAAGTCAATTAGCTGAAGAGATCTTTGTGGTTCTTCTTCAACTTACACTTTGTTGTATAAGATATTTTTAATAGGGCCAAACAGCTGTTCAGTGCTTAAGTTTCAAGTCCCTGGGAGACCTTTTCCTGACTAATGGGCTCTGTCCACCTTTCCTAGTCTTAGAATACCAATTAGCGTACAGAGTGAGACAGATCTCATTTCAGCGCAGTCTGTTCTTTGAATTGAAATGCTCACATCATATCAATTATTGAAGATACAGGATATGTGTAACTGGAGCCACAGGTAATGGCTATGGGCTCGTCTGTTTAGAGTGTGGAAACGTCCAGTATGCCTCAAGCTGTTGCTGCACATTTAAGGACCATCTAACATCAACGTGGGAGTCTCCCATAACTGCCATCCATTTCACTAGAATTCCTCCAGGGATACTTTGGGCACAGCAGTTAGCAATCTCCAATTGAAATTTAAACCAGATGCTTTAGACTTCCTGAGATGGTGAATTTTGCACTGGTATATGGTGTATAAGCAAGAAACCAGCGCATGAAAGCTTCCATTGGAAAACCCAAGGGGCAATATATGCAGTGTTCATGTGACCTAGTTTTTAATTTAATCAACCAGCCAATTCACTCCCTGAAGAATCCTCAAAGTAGTGACCAACATTCATTTCAAAACAATTCATAAAAGAAGAGGCAGCATGAATTAGAAGAAGACCAGTACAAGAGGAAATCAGCCTGAAGTCATCAGTTGGTGATGGGTGACAAATAAAGAGGTGGAATTGTGTGCTCCATTTTAAGTGGAATAAGCACCCCTGGTCAACACTGCCACCATTTGAGAACGTAGGAGCAAGGCCAAGTGTAGGAGCATCCCTGACCTGTAAACTTGACCCTTGAAAGGGAATGGAATCCTGTCCCAAACAGGTAAAGTTTCTATCAGCATGCATACTGGCCAAGAGAACTGTGTCATCCAGATTGAGTTTGGATTGGCCCATTACATTTGGCCTATTACCATTCTCAGACAGCAGTTCATAACTTTCCCTAAATAGCGTTGGGAAAGAGAACCAGTGTTGCATAACATACGCATGCTGATGACAGCAAAACACCATCTCTCAATCTGATAGCTTCCTACAGGTGCATGCAAATGTTAAGCAGCATGTGATAAGGGTGAGGTGCAATCCTGTGCAACACTAAAGGCTGAAGCCTCAACCGTAAATCACCCAGGAGCACATTCCGTAATTGCCTATCAGGAAGAATAGAAAACTCTGCTAAATAGTACCCCTTATCCTCAAGCCTAGAAATGTGTTAACACAGATTTGTCAGTCTTTAGTTTGCCTCAGTAGCTAATAGCAAAGCCAAAGGGTTGTCACTGAGTACATTAATTCACTCTGATTTGGAATAAAAGTGGGAGAGACTTGGGAGTTTTGATGGGCATTTCTTTTGTGTGCATGTGCATTTGCATTCATATATTCCTTCTTAGTGAGCCATTTACAAGAGATGTGATGCTGTCGACTTATTTATGATCACTCTTCAGGAGTACTTAATGTAACAAGGGCAACATATCAAAACACTGCTCAAGGTTTTGTGGGGATTTGTTCTCGTCTGGTGTCATTCTTCTGCTTCCATATGGTATTCTTCCCCTGAAACCCAGGAGAGCTGCTCCCGAGCATTGCATACAATGCCAAGCTATATGGACCAGTGATCTGACTTGCTAGAAGGCAGCATCCTGTGTTGAATCTGAAGAACCCCAAGGACTCCAAATCATACAGAGAAGCTCCATAAGCAGAAAAGACTCCTCACGGCAGAAGTATATCCAAACACAGGGAAGCTGTGGGGAAGCACTGGGCAGCTGAGTTTCCTTGAAGAAGTGAGAGGGCTCAAGAGGATGAAGGTCAGTTGGATGATATGCCCATCTAGCACTTGTAGCACGTAGTTTATGCTTGGTTCTTGCTGCTAAGCCAGCAGCTAACCATTCTCACTTGCAGTGGACAGCAGCCTATTTGAGACTGTAAAAATGTTGCCTGACCAGCTGATGCTGCCTCACAAGTCCTGTAGAGTAAATGGAACTCTTTATTACCACATACCAAAGCAAGAATTTAAGAAAAGAAATATCCTTTCTAAAGACCAACATAATTGTTTTATTTTTCTGTGTCTCTGCCCCCCCCAAATATCTTACAAGATTGTTCCAGAGTACAATCTTCTGTGTTCCATTGTGTTCCGTGTGGCTTATTCCTGGATAAGTGTTTTTAAGTTGGCAGTCCTATGACAGAATCCCATGCATACTTACTTGGAAAGACGTACAAGTAAATTCAAGAGGCTTCTGCTCAGGGAATATGGAATTGCAGACTTAATCCCAGCTTCAAGGCTTCAGAAACACAACAGTATACTTCTTAGCATTTGCAACTCTCTGTACTCTTCAGAATTTATTCCTTTAAGACAGGGATGGGGAACTTGTGGACCTCCAGATATTGTTGGGGTACAAATCCCTTCATCCCTGAACAATGGCCATGCTAGCTGGACCTGCTAGAAGTTGTTCCAGTCTAGCAACATCTGTTCCCCATTCTTGCCTTAAAGGTAAAGGGACCCCTGACCATTAGGTCCAGTCGTGACCGGCTCTGGGGTTGTGGTACTCATTTTGCTTTATTGGCCGAGGGAGCCAGCGTACAGCTTCCGGGTCATGTAGCCAGCAGGACTAAGCCACTTCTGGCAAACCAGAGCAGCACACGGAAACGTCGTTTACCTTCCCGCCGGAGCGGTACCTATTTATCTACTTGCACTTTGACATGCTTTTGAACTGCTAGGTTTGCAAGAGCAGGGACCGAGCAACGGGAGCTCACCCCGTTGCGGGGATTCGAACCACTGACCTTCTGATTGGCAAGTCCTAGGCTCTGTGGTTTAACCCACAGCACCACCCGCATCCCTCTCATGCCTGCCTTAAAGGTAAAGGTAAAGGTACCCCTGCCCGTACGGGCCAGTCTTGACAGACTCTAGGGTTGTGCGCTCATCTCACTCTATAGGCCAGGAGCCAGTGCTGTCCGCAGACACTTCCGGGTCACGTGGCCAGCGTGACAAGCTGCATCTGGCGAGCCAGCGCAGCACACGGAACGCCGTTTACCTTCCCGCTGGTAAGCGGTCCCTATTTATCTACTTGCACCCGGGGGTGCTTTCGAACTGCTAGGTTGGCAGGCGCTGGGACCGAACGACGGGAGCGCACCCCGCCGCGGGGATTCGAACCACCGACCATGCGATCGGCAAGTCCTAGGCGCTGAGGTTTTACCCACAGCGCCACCCACGTCCCAGGCCTGCCTTAAGGCACATTAATTCATTTGTACTTTGGGGTCGCCACCTTTCTGAAGTCATTTGGAGATTTGCCCATATATTCTTCATAAGACCAAAAGTTTGGAGTGTTCTGTGCTGGCTTTTCCCCAGACAATTTCAGAATCGTGAATGAAGTGAATTTTTCAGCCCATAGAAAGTAATATGTGGACCCCCACACCCTTCAGTAGCACCTGTAGGCACAGCTTAATTACTGATTTAATGATTTTAGCTGTCCTATGTCTATAGCTTGTTCATCATGCAGTGGTGCACAATGCTCAGCCTAGTCCTTGGAATAGCATGCTAGCATCAAGGATTTGTCCAACCGAGAAAGAATACAGAAATGTAATCCCCCCAACCCCTCTTTATATAGTATTTATTCTGGCTTCACAAGGTTTCCCTTCTGTGCCATTATTACTATGATTTGCCTGCACAGAAATGTAGAAAGTACAAAAGCATGAAAGCTCAACAATCAGACATACATTTCCCCATAGCAATCCCATTGGCTGATTGCTGCTGGAAGGCTCATGTAAACCTTCTCTCTGATTTATGTTTTTCAGTAGAATTTCTGCTTCTAACAACATGATCTCAGGTTACGTAGTTCTGAAGATACCCAGCCTTTCTGTGTGTTGTGCTTTCACTGTGAAGTGGCCTTTCTCCACCTTCCACACCACAATTTCCAAGATTTGGAGAAATGCCAAACACAGAAGCCATCTCTTGTCAAACTGCAAATCTGTTGCCTGCAGTTTCCAGGCATATGCTGGAGCGGAGTATTCCAGTTGCAGCTGTAAATATGTTTTGCAGACCAGGTGTTCCAAAAGGCACATTAGATTTGTCGTCTTTTGGGGATGGGGCTTCTGAAAAGCAGCTGGGGAGGGGATCAAATAAGTGCAGTGAACTACGATGCCTCAAAGTGACCTCTTCATTTCCCCAGTAACTCTGACTGCGTTCTCAAGTGAAGCTTTCTGGTCATGAATATTGAATATGCTGAAAAGTCTAAGGCTAATATAACTTAAACTGTCTAAGCTTATTTTCAGCGCTTTCGGGCTCAAGAAATCACGTTGTTAGGACTTGCGTAATGGTTGCTGCTACACTTGCTAATTATTGCTTTTAAGTCCCTTGGGGTGATATCCAATGTCATGAAAATGAATGTCCCCTTGTGTGACAGGACTTCCTCTCCTTTTCCTTCCTTCAGCAGCCCTCCATCTGCTCTGCAGGATCCCCAAACCTCTGGAGACAATTTGGAATTGCACTTTGGCCATAGAAGGAGGGGGACCCTCAAACAGCATCTATCCTGTTGGTGTTGGGTATCACCCTCGAGCTTTTTTGCACAGTGTTTCCTGGTGTACTCATCAGTGACAGAGTTACGTTAAAGATGTGCTTGTTTTTTTAATATTGATACCTCAATTATTGATATTAATTAATAAATTGACAAGGAGGGCTGTATCACGTAATTTCTGTCCTGGGTAACGTGTGCAGTTGGGTAGCTTTTGGATGAAATGTCTGGATCACAAAGTGCTCTTTAGCAAGCCTTTGATGTATGATGCTGCACTGCTGCGAGTAATTCATGTTTATAATCAAAGAATAGCCCAAGGACTCAGTTCCATGTAGGTGATACTTCCTAGGGATTTTTTTTCTCCCTCCTTCAGAATAAGACTCTCATAGGGCTTACTTATTACCCTCTGATGCTAAATAGCCATGGGGAGGAAATGGTTGTGAGAAACATCATGTTCCTTTTCAGCAATTCATTTAGTACTGTGAAAGAAGTAATTTCAGTTGCTGGTTGTAAAGAAATAACTGAAGATGTTAGCTCATGGTAGTGAGTTCTTGACCTGTGTGAGAATAGTATGAAGAGCACATCATTTTTCTGATACAAGTCAAGATAATTTACTGGGGTGAAAAACAGGAAATCAGATTTACTTATTGGGGTGAAAACAAAGAAGTAAAATTTACTTTGTTTAGCATATAACTTTCATGGTCATCCAGTAACATATGGAAGACCTGGGGAAAAACAAGAATTCTTTCTAAACACGTGCACATGTATATTATGCTTATTCCTGGTTTCCTTACACTCTTATAAAAGAAGAGGATTCACTGTCCTTTACACCCCTTTCAAGATGCCAGTAAAGTAACTGTCAATGTCCCTTCTTGTTCTTTCACCTTCTTTGGATTTTTGTAATACTAATTTTCTGGCTAAGCCTACAGAGCATTCTACTCATCTTAGTAACTCTAGGCAATGCCCAGGTCATTTCAAGAGGAAAAGTGAAATACAAGATTTGGTTGGGCATATGCTGCATGTGGAGGGAACCACTTACTTCTGTGAATTCATTATAGCAGGTGTTCTCAAATTGTGGTCCACAGACCACCAGTGGTTCATAGGGTTCATTCAGGGGGGCTAAATTGTAGAAATTGTAGAGTTGGAAGGGACCCCAAGGTTCATCTAGTCCAACCCCCAGCAATGCACAGCACATTACAATTGCTACAACAGGCAGAACATTCATTAAGTTGTATACCAGTGCTCTCAGCAATGGTTTCTTGCCCAGTCACCAAAAGTAAGAATAGACCACCAAGTCACCCAGTCCAACCTTCTGTATAATTTCTTTGCTGTTAACAACTGGGAATAGCTGTGAAGGAGTTCCTTTTAATCACAATAGTAAGTGCCCAAATTATTATTCCGCTGTGTCAGACTGTATCTGGAGTATTGTGTCCAGTTCTGGGTCCCACATTTTAAGAAAGGAAAGTATCCAAAGGAGGGTGGCCAGCATGGTGAGGAATATGAAAACCAAGGCCTGTGAGAAATGCTTGAAAGAGCAGGACATGTTTAGCTTGAAGAACAGAAGATTAAGGGGAGGTGTGGTAGCCATCTTTATATATCTGAACAGATTTATTGTGTTGCTGCAGAGGGGAAGACAAGAACCAATGGATGTAAATTGCAGGGAAGTAGTTTTCAGCCAAACGTAGTGGTAAGTGTTGTCCAGTAATAGAACAGGGCACCTTGGGAGGTGATAGGCTTTCCTGAATTGGTGGCATTTCTGCAGAGACTAAATCAACATCCATCAGGGATGCCATAGCTGCATCCTATATTGCAGATTTTGCATTGAGCAGGGGGTGAGCTAGTTGAAATCCAAGTTCCCTCCCTGTTCTATGATTCTGTGAAAGAAAAGGCAAATGTGTACACTAAGTGTATCCTCAAATGTAGCATTTGCTGATTCTGGTTCCTGGAAAAGATACTGAAACCAGAATGCATACACAGCAAGAGCCACAAATGAGGCAGGTATATGTACCTCAGCAGAAGATGCTGTCCTTATTTTATCAAATAATTCCCAGGTGAATGCTCAAATTGTGTCTGGCTTAGAATCTGTGTTGTCAGTGACTAGGCTTGCACAACTTTCTGCCAATTAAGTTGCAATATAATTAAAGTACAAATTAAGTTTAGATGCACCATCTGTCCTTCATTCTGTGTTACATCGAATCTTAAAACTATACTGAGGTTGTATGTACGTTTTCCATGCATAATTTTGTTTTATTAGATTCCTAAAACAGCTATTTCTTAAAAAGACCAAGGTGTCTTGCAGAAGATTATAGTATACAAAATTAAAACAAAATGATACAAAGCAGTATTAACAATATTCCCCAGAGTGGCTGGGGAAACCCAGCCAGATGGGTGGGACATAGATAATAAAATTAATAATCATAATAATATAATCACCTCACCCCAACAAACAAACAAAAAACAAAACAAAACAGGGATGATCAGTTTAAAAAGCCACAAAAGCAAACATTGCATCAAATCCCTGAAACATCTTGATCTGGCATCAAAAAGATGACAAAATCAAGTGCCAGGTGGCATCAGGTGGGCATAAGAATAAGAGTAATGCATGAGATATTAAAATATAGGAAGTAGCTGCTATTGGGAATTAATATATAGTTAAAATGTTAGAATCCAAAAGCTCATTCTGTAGTAGTCTTAGTTAAAGGAAGTAATATAGCCTTAGAGCCAGAGAAATGTTGGTGGAAGAAGGGTGGTAAAGATTATATCCCCTCTAGAAGCCCCCAGGCTTCCTTCTATGGCCAGGCACACTTTGAAGGTGGGATTGCACTTTCAGGAAAAGGAGCTTCTTCCTTCTCCCCTCCACCCACAGTAGAGGGTGTTTTTTGGGTTTTTTTGTAGGGGCAGGGGGACAGTAAGGGGTGGGATAGTGAGAGAAGATGACATTCTACCAACCCCCTTGTGCTGGTGCTTCTCTGCATCAAAGCCATAGATGTCTATAATGCTTTACTAGCTCTTTAAATATTAGATCGAAAGTCAAAGACAGAATCATTTAAGGGTACTGATTTATTTGTCAAGGATTTTCCTTCTTTGAGTAGTTGCTCCCTTTGATATTTGTGTCACTGATGCCATAGCTCTACAAGGTAATGTATTCTGTATCTGCAGAGATATCTTGGCCACAGAAAACTTCATTTAGGTAGAAACAAGCAAGATATTTTTTTTTTTTGTGTGTGTGTGTGTGTGTGTGTGTGTATTTCATCCTTCTGCCTATTTATTTATTTATTTATTCATTCATTTTAAAAAACCTCACTAACTTTTATACTGCTCACGCCACACTGTCCCTACTGGAAAACATACGTGCAGTTTTATGGTTCAGTTCATGATCCCAATTCTCACTACATTTTATTTCCTATTTTTTGCTTCTCATAAGTGTTTTTTCTCCAGTGTTTGAGTACTTCAGGTTGGCAGTAGGTCATGGAAAATAATCTTCCTTTTTGAAAAGTTACTGAGCAGGGGATATATAACTTCTGTGGGTCTGTGTAGTGCACAGCACAATACTGTGGATTGTGCTGTTCCATGAATGCAAGCAAGCCATCTCTGTTAAGTGAAAGGGTTGGATCCAACAGCAGTTCCCAATGGTGAAAGTGTGTATGTGGAGGGATGATATTTTTTTGCTGAGTTCACCTCCTTCCTGCAAGCCTCCAGCACTACTTCTCATAATGTTCTGAAGCACCCCCACCCACCCACTATCTCTGGTGCAGGTTATCAGAGAGACATTTATCCCATGAGCAGAAGCCAGTGTTTCTAAACACAAGAGGATGGATATAAAAATGCTCATTCACATGAAGGGGGTGTTTTTGCACATTGAAGGGCTGTTTACACCTGCACTAGAAAGCTGTTTGAGACAAGTGAACCCCAATCCAAATATGTTCTTTTAGTTGCACAAGCAGTTGTGCAAGGTCTTTCAGAAGCTTGAGTTACTGACATGAAAAGGATCCTCTTTTGGACCAACACTGCTGTGCTTTTACTCCTCCCCCACTCATTTTTTCTTTTTTCCCAAGTGTCAAGCTATGAAAAAGTATTTCCTTTATGCTATCTAGCATTTGCATGTATTTTTATTTTTTTGCACATTGATCAGGAGCCAGTTTGACCTAAACAGCCCAACGGTCCTGCTGAATTGTTTTAGCAAAAAATTGTTGGGTGAGACCTGGTTTGGTCATGTACAATAATTTTTGGAATCCATTCAACTGTTGGTTCATACAACAATAAAGCCAATGGATCAATAGTTCTTATAAAGTGATTAGCTTCAGTGAATAAGAACCTGGAGAAAATACCAAGTTAAAGGTTAAACCATAAATAAGTTGGGAAATACCATCTGAAGAGTCTAGGCATACAAATACCCTGCTATTTTTACATCTGTGTATTGTGTATTGCATATTTTAAATGACTGCTTGCATCCAACAGATTTTCCTTTAGTTAAAGCAAAATATAGATGTGTTTATGAATGAACTATACAGGAAAGGGCTGTAGCTCAGCACATTCTCTGCATAAAGAAGGCCCCAGGTTATTATTTTTATTGTTGTTTTCTATCCTCTGTGTCTTCATGTAGTGTTGGGAAGGACTCCTGATGTGCTGCCAGTCAATGGTGGTTGTTTTCTTTCTAATAACAGATTTTATTGATTTTTCATCAAAATATGAACAGAGCATTAAGTTTCTTCCAGTTTCATCCCCCCTGTTTCTTGAACAGAAGATGAACCTGCCAGATTTTGCCATAAGCCCGCTTGCAAAGTTGGTGCTTGCCAGTCATCACAGTGTTCCTTTGGATATTTTATAAATATTTTGATAAAACCATCCACATCATACATGTTGTTCAAGGCAGGCACCCTCTTTGTCAGTTTCTCAGATAAGCCAATTGCCCATACACTCTGTCACTATTGTTTGATGTGTTTAACCTGGTCAGTAGCTAATAGGCAGATTGTGAAATCTTCCAACATGGTGTAATATATGTATAGTGTCCCACAAAGCATCATAGTAACTGGGTTATGAAGCTTCTGAACCAGGCACAAGGGTAGCACACGACAGTAGTCTAACTTTGAGGTTATAGATATATTGATTACCATGTCAAAGCTATTCCTGTCCAGGAATAGTTATAGTTCATATTGGATAATGGGATAAACATGGGAGGAAGTGTAGTTCTAGACAGAGGCTTCAGGCAAACAGGTCCCACTGTGCCTAACAATTCCTTCTTGGGATACTGAAGAACTCACTTCTACCTGCCTCCATGGCTTTAAGGAGACTGCTTTTTTTTTACCAGAAAAAAAGAAAGAAAAATGAGCCAGAGTGTTCTAGTAAACCCAGTCTCAATTCCTCAAGCCCAGTAGCGTAGCCTGTGATCCAGCATTTTCCCAATAGCAGTCTTGGAGATTTCTTTGATTCCCTGCCCCTGGCTCCAAGCCTCTGCCAGTCCTGATGAGGTACAGCTGTATCTTTTGTAGGTTTTTAAAGAGATGGCATTCTGGCATACATTTCTTGTTCAGGCCACCCTTAACACTGATTATCTGGGTTTAAACGGCATACCCTTTTGGGTGGGTGGTGTATATGTCTCCTGAAGCAATCGTGCTCTGCTTTTTTCTGCTTTTTTCACAGAAGTTTTCCATATGATTCTAACTGTATAGTGTAGAGTTAAAGCTGGAAAATAAGTGAAAGGAAAAACCCCTCTTGACTTTGGCTTAGTGAATCTTAATTACATGGAATATCCCCTTGTGACCTGGCATTTTCAGAGCCAAAGGCTTATTTCAGTGAGATCTATTAGGCTGAAGAGCATTTTCCCAAAGGAGATGGCAGAATCTCTGATATTTGATATATTTAAAAGTACACTTGGGAGATAGCTAGAAAAACCTTAACTACAGCTGGGGCCAATTTGTGTGTTGTCAAAGGCATGGGCTCAAGGGACGATTAGGAACATGTAAAGGTGCCCTAGACCTAATCAGACCTTTGGTACATCTATATTGGCATTGTCTGTAGTGACTGGCAGTTGGCTCTCCAGGGTTTCTGACAGGAACCTTTCCCAGCTGTACCTGGAAATGTCAGGGATTGAACCTGGACCTTTTGCATGCACAGCATGTGCTCTACCACAGAGCTATGGCCTTTCCCTGCCTGGCTGGTATGAATTTCCAGCAGGAAATGAGGTCTGCCAGTGTGATTGTGGTCAAACATTTACTTATTCTTGGAGCACACTGATTATTAACATTCATTCCAATCTGGCTTTCAACCTCAGTTTTGCCTTGGTGAGTCAATGAATGTTGGGAGTACAAATCTGCTAGTTCTCCTGCATTCACTTCAACTGGGTCAGTTCAACTACTCAGTGAGTCACCTCCACAAGGTTTCTTTTAGTTGTGACATCTACATTCTGGTCTTCTTCATGGAGCCTGTAATTCCAGTAGATGATTTCTTTCTGCCTTTGGAAATTGGCTGGAACTAAGACAATAAATAAGTAACACAGATTAATTAAATCAACTTTCACTCTTCTTTGGTACTAAGTTATTATACACGAAATTGTCCAGATCTGATAAATCTGACAGGTGTAATCAGGGGTTGTTTAAAGGCATTCAGTACCATTTCCCATTTCCGTGTAATGAGCTCTTTTGAGTAAGAGCCACCTTCATCAGATGTGACTGGCGACATGGGCTCTGGCCATAAATATATTCATGCCACAGTAAACCAGTTAATTGCTAAAAACACCGTGTTCTCATAGGTTGTTTTTTTTGTCACTATAAGTTTCATTCTTTTGTCTTGGACCAAAATCTTTGTTTCCAAGGCCATTACTATACTCTAAGAGCTCTATTAAGTCCCTAGGCAATAATGCTGTGATGTCTGCATAATTACGCTATCATAAATTTAATAAACTACAGATTGCTCATTTTCTGAACACATAAAGTGCAAATTGCAAAATGCATTTGTCCTTCCCTATGCTGAACACTTATAAGTACGTGGTCTTATTCCGCTCCACCTTCAAAATTTAAAAGAGAGGATATATCTAGTTCATGTTTATGCTGTAGTTTGATTAAAGTTGGAATTGTTTATTTTTGTGTGTGTGCAGCATTTTTGAGATGTGGGGGATGTTCTTTTGGCTATTGTTGAGTCTTCAAATCATAGTGCCAGATTCTTCCACAATGGAATGACTAAAACAGAAAAATTGAAATGATAGCAATTGTAGATGTTTAAATATTTTGTGGTATTTCAAAGAGATACAGAGGTTTGTCCCATTCTTTAGCACCACAAATGAACCAGAAGCACACCTCATATCAACAAGGAGTTTGGACTTCCGTGTATAGTGGGCCCAACTCTGTGGAATCCCCTCCCATCAGAAATCAGGCTGCTGAGTTTCAGGTATAGAAGGTTTTATTTCAGTAGGCCTTTGCATTTTGAACATTCCTCTAATGTTTCTATTTTCTGATGTTTTAGCATATGTTTTGAACCTTGCACATTGTGTGGTTTTGTTGCTTCCCTTCTGTAAGTCATTTTGAGACATAGTGAAAAGTGGAGTGTGTGAATTCCTTAAATGAATGGATAAATACAAAACGTCTCATTTTCAATTTCTCATAAGTAAAATAATCAGGTAGTAATATATGTCGTTCTAATGTTCCACACAAGTGCTGTCCTGGAGAGGGAGAGGACAGAGAATCAGACCTAAGAACAGGCTAGATGCTCAAAAGGTCACTGGCAAATCTCATCTGGTAAAGCAACCAGCTATGCTTTCAACATTTAATTTTCCCCAATATCATCAAAAAGGAAATTAAGCTAAAATAAATATAGATCCATACTTTTTTTTGAGGGTGGGGGAAGCAGTATGTTGAGATGCAATGCATTGTCGACAACTTTGTTATCTAGTCAGCAGACCACTTGGCCTGTGGCACATTAAGAAGCTTCTAGTACATACTCCCTTTTCTTCCCTTTGTCTCCTTCTCCTTCCTCAATAAACAATCAGAGAAGTGTGAAGGCAGATTTCCAGGCAGTCCTTGGTATAATTCTTCTGTGCTGCTTTGCAATCTACTTTCGAATGTGGTGGGATAATAAATCCACAGTGTGTGTGCAAGCCCCTGGGTGAGCATATAACCCGCAAGAAGTAGTTTTCTGTTGTAAACCGATTACCTCTAAGCAGGCAAGAAAAGGAGGGTTAGTTATTCCCACAACTCCTAGCCATAATGAGGTTGAAGGATGAGCTGTGGGATACATAATTTGCCGTGTTGTAATACTTTCAAAACTTGTTTGGGCCTGTAAGATAGTTCACTTGATATTTAGGATTGAAATAAAATCGTCCAGGTGCCAGATCAATGCTTTTGGGCTGCGGCATATACCCATGGCAGTGTCGGGGGCACTTCCCAGCCAAAGGAATGCACACACAGCTAACTCTTTATTGTCAAAACTGATACAGTAGTTTCTATGGCTCTGAATACTCACCTGGGCTAGCATCTAGGCCAGTGTTTCCCAACCTTGGGCCTCCAGCTGTTTTTGGACTACAACTCCCATCATCCCTAGCTAGCAAGACCACTGGTCAGGGATGATGGGAATTGTAGTTCAAAAACAGCTGGAGGCCCAAGGTTGGGAAACACTGATCTAGGCAACTATTCTCAGGTCTGCACTCTATGGAACAGTTGCAGCAACAGGGGGGCCACACTCCCCTCCATCAGTTTATGTACCCCCCCCCCACATGGGCTGTTTGCACACAGCTCCCTCTACCCATCTCTCTTCAATCTCCTCCTGCAGTGGTGTGGAAGCATCTAACCCTTCACTTGCCTGGCCTGTCTCTTTCTCATCTTTTGACCCTGTTCTGTGCTCCTACCTCCAGCTCTGAAGCTTCCCTTGCCTGTCACTCTTGCTTCCTGGCTGGTACAGTTCCCTACAAATCACTGGCCCCCTCTCTTGATTCAGACTCTAGCCTCCCTTCTTCCAGTGCACACTAATCAGCATCTTGCCAGCCCCTGACATGAGGCATCCAACTAACACATTCCATAAGTGCAAAGATTTGTGCTTGTGCAAAAAAATCACCGCTCTGCCCTCCACAATTCCTAAACCTGTTCTAGAGGTTATCCCAACCTTTTGGAGCAGTTTTGGGGAGGGTATGGGAGTGCACAGGAAGAGGAGAGGGGGAAATGTTCTGTTGCACGAGCACAAATCCTTGTGCTGACGTGATGTGTTAATTAGACACTACCCATAATCTCCACTGTGTATAGAGTCGCTTCATACGTGCAGTTAACTCAGGCAAATTCAGGTACAGTACTTGGCAAAAAAATGCTCTGCAATAGGAAGCCTACTGCAGCAGTTCCTGCAAAGGCATCTAGGAATCTTTTGTTTTCCTTGTTTCTCCTTCCCTCTAACTAGCATCCCACCCTCCAATTTTAGGATTCACGCCCCCCCCCCAAGTGCTGGAAGGTCCAGCAGTTGCCCATAGAATATGGTGGTGATTAGGTCAGCCTTTAGGCATCCCTGCAGGGCTTTCCCCCAGCTTGCCAAGTGGTAGCCACTGCCTGTCATGGCCCCACCAGCTCCCGAGCCGTCTCCCGGTCCACCAGTTCACCTAGCTCTTGCTTGCTGGCCTCAGGAAGCCGCAGTGACTGAGGGAGGAATAGGTGAAGGCATGGCCTCTGTGTAAACAAACAGTTGGTGCCCTCAGGATAGACAGGGAAGTGAGAGTGAACCAAAAGACTCCTTATAGCCCAGGGTCCCCTCCCCAACCACAGGGCATTCATAAGTGGAGTGTACTTTGATGAATTTTCAAGCATACTGTGATTTTTACTATTTGTGTTTTTCGCTTTATTCGCTGAATTTAGAACCTACTCCCCACGTAAAAGCTGATTCTGCTGCACTCTGTGGATGTTAATATAGGAAAAGAAATCCAACTAAAGTAAGAAAATGGAGACTGTCAGCTATTTACAGCTGGGTAGTTACTGAATTTTTCTAATAATGATGCAGGCTCTTCGTAAAACTGCTTTTGTTTCTGTTTTAACTAACTGAGTAAATTAACTCCCAGGCACTCATTTTGACTCAGAACACCATGTGCCCATGGATCTCCTCAGTGTGGAGGCTTCCTCATATGTTTCAAATGGAGACGGGAGCTCTACTGCTTGGTTATGTGATTACAGGCATTTCATAGCTCCGGTAAAAATTATATGTCCCATGCCAAATGCTCAGGGCAAGTTTCTTGACCTTTTCATTCACTTAAAAAGCTCTCCAGCATTTTGAAATTATTTATACCCTCTTTAGGCTCTTCAGCTGGGTTTAATTCTTGCCGAGCAAATGTTGCAATTGCAGCTAACACAATTCATTCAATTCTCTGATTGTATCAATATGCAATACAGTGGTACCTTGGGTTACATACGCTTCAGGTTACATACGCTTCAGCTTAACAGACTCCGCGAACCCAGAAATAGTGCTTCAGGTTAAGAACTTTGCTTCAGGATAAGAACAGAAATCGTGCTCCGGCGCTGTGGCGGTAGCAGGAGGCCCCATTAGCTAAAGTGGTGCTTCAGGGTTAAGAACAGTTTCAGGTTAAGAACAGACCTCCGGAATGAATTAAGTACTTAACCCGAGGTACCACTGTATACTTGTACCCTTCCTTCTCTGCAAGGAGTGTTTCATCTTATTATTCTACTGTCTCCAGAAACACTTTTTTTTGGGGGGGTGAGTAAATAGAGAGAATAATGGTTTTAAATTTGCTTTTTCTTTTGGCACATGACCAGTGGTTATATTGATGGAGTCAATGATTAAAAATACAGTTATAATGAACACAGCTAAAGCTATTTTTTCTGCTTTGTTTTATTTCAGTATGGAAGAGCAGAAAAATAATAATATAAACCCAAACAAGTTTTGAAAATATAACAGCAGTGTACATTTCTGAAAATACAGAAATGATTTTTTAGAAGTACATTTATCATTGTATTTCTTTTAATTTGCACTCCTGCTGTACTATAAATGTAATAACCATCAAAATGAAAAATGCAACAGATTGATAATACCATTGAGTTTTAATTAAAGCACTGAATTGAAAAAGGCCCAGATGGATAACAGGATAATGTAGTTATAACCCTGTTATGAAAAATGCTGGGCTGCCAGTTATAGCATCTTATAAATAAAATGTATGCCAAAATAACATATTTTTTTTAGAAGACTACCCAAAAATTAATCATTTAAGTCTGCAAAACAGATGGTTTCTCTGTTTTATTTGGTTTGTCTGAAAGGCACAGATCTCTTTAAATCAGTAAATGTTCCTTTCCTCCCAATTGCCCAGATCCCTCTCCAGCTACTCCATCCAGTTCTGTCACTACTGGTTCACAGTTGTAAAATCTCTGAAACATTAAACTCTGAAAGGTCAGTAGGTGTTTGTATTTGACTATTTAGCATACTGAAATACTAATGGAGTTTAAAACAGAAAGCCACTACTGCAACCATATGTCTTGTCTACTTAGAGGTATGCCCAATTGATTTCAGTGGGATCTACTCTCCAGTGGGTGTGCATAGCATTGCAGCCTGAATATCTCATGATGGCTATAAAACCTGTGTCTCCATTACAGGTGGCATTATGCTCTGTTCAACTATTGCTATCTGTGACATTGCTGTCACTAACTATAATAAAGGAAGTCACCATCCACATCTGAAAATCACTCAGCGATGAAAGCCATATGCCATTGCTGTGTTGTGTGTGTTTTGACAGCTCCATAGGTTGTGCCCGTCATTTTAAATGAAACTCAGTAAGCTACACTTAGTATAAAAGTCCAGAGCTGACCACTACACCTGGGCATAAGACCTCATTAACTCAGGTTCCTGGCTCTGCAGCTGATCCAGGGGTCAAGGCACCTGAAGGTCTTTCTCACACAAACACAGTCCCAAAGAGCTCTCTAGAACACCTGAGCTGTGTTTCAACTAACGTGGGCAGTTGAATAAGCACAGCACCTCAGCTCTGCTTTCCCTTGCCTGCTGATTGCAACCTCCAGGCTTGATGAGGCATGTGACCCTCACCTGCTCCAAGCCTACTCCAGCTGAGGAACCACACATCTCCTCCTAGAGCTAACGAGCCCAACCTGGCCAGCTGTGGACTCTTGCCTTCCTCAGCCTCCCAGAGTGCCACTCCCTTACACCTCAGAGCCCTTTGTGTTTGAGGAGACAGGGGCCTCTCTGGCTATGGTGATGGGTCCTGCTGTTCTGGTTCCTGTGCACTGACTACCATCCTCTGTTGTCCCGTGAGTATTTTCTGCATCAACCTCTCTTCAGTCCCCAGCCTGCCTTTTTGTCCCAGTCATGGCTACACCCCTCTTCCTCCTCCCCATTGTCCTGCCAGTTCATGACACATATAATCTAGCTAGTCTTGTTTAAATGGTAATGAGCTTCTTTGAAACCCTAGTCTGAATTTTGAAGATTCTCTATGCCTTGCCTAGTCTAACTTTCTGTTTTCCTCATGCACTGAGAATGTCATGAATGGGAAGCTATTATTTTACCAGCAAGGGGTCAACATGGAGCATGATTATTCAAAGTCACTTGCCTTCCAAGGCATGAGGTTAGGATGATGAGGATTGAATTGTAGTTTATAAATGTGGAGCATGTCTTACTTTCCCAAGTTTTATTTTAAGATAGAAGCTTAAATTTCATTGTAAAAAACAGAAAAAGGTGAAGACTGATAATTTCAGAACTGAAGGGTGCACATTCCTGATGAAATACAATTTGAAAATAAATGTCTAATAATACATTAGAAGGAAGGAAACTTGCAGAAACTCTTATTTGAACTTAGTAAGAGTATATTTGAGAAAGGGCTTCCACAAATTGCATGACAATTGATATGAACACTTGCAAAAACTGGTGATCAAGAATTGTCACCTAGAATTGTTAGCTAGCTGCTTGTAAATTCATTAACTTGTATTTTGCAACGCTGGCACTTATTTGTATTGAACGCTTTTATAATCACCACACTATTATTGGCTAAAATATACAACAACTATAAAAATTCATAGAATGAGAGACACACCATTATCAAGACTTTTATTTAGGTACAGCGGCTAATGGAGTGTGCAGAATAATAGAACAGGCTTTCATTTGCTAGTAGGCATCAAATTTGTTGCTTACGTTATTTCAAATTTGAACATGGGTAACTTCACATCTTTATAACTGCATAAACAAATTATTCCAATTGTGCCAGGAAGTTTGCAAGTACCTGTCTGTGTGGCAAAGCTTAAGCAATTTTTTATAGCTTATTCCAGAGATTTCTGATTTAAAAAAGAATAATCTTCAAAGCTAGTAGAAATACTAGTTCTTTTCTATAGCTCACATTGAGTAATGCGCAGCAGCACATCTGGTCTTGCTACCAATTTTTCTTTCAGCAGGACCCCTATTCAGAAATTAAATAGCAGCATGAATGTGGGGGCCTGCCCTTCTAGATGCCAATGTGTGCTCTGACTGTACCCTCTGGCCAATATCTTGTCAGTCTCAGTGTGAAGAGGCCATATGTACTCACATAGGGATCCCTGCAGGGGTGAGAATGCCTAGCCAGCTTATCCTTGCCAGCTCATTCATGCATTTAGTACCCTCAAAAAGCCACTAGTTCCATCCTTCTAAAGGACATACATATATGTTTCCAAACTCCCACCTGGCAGTTTCAGAACAATTCCATCTTCATGTGCCAGGTATGACTGCAGGTACAGTAATGTAACATGGATGTTTCCTGTAGGCAGCACACAGTATAGGTGACGTGCATCTATACTATGCAGGTGTTTAAAGATGCAAGTGTGTGAGCCATACTTTGATTTTGATAGGGAGAACATAACTGAAATGCTAATGAATCTGTGGCAATTGTGTCTGCAGAGCTGGCATCGCAGGGTCTGTTTTTTTTTTGGGGGGGGGCATATATTTACAATAACAATCAATGTAGTCCTAAAATTGTGTTCTTACCTGAAGAGGCCCTCAAGTTAACTTCATAAGACACACTCTTGGAGGTAGACGGGAAGCTCTAGAAAGGGCTCGTAGCAGTTTTGAGAACCATTAGAAGGAAAATTTTAGACGTTGAAAGGAAATATTTCAGGCACTTTATTCTTCCTGCATACAGATTAGTACAAATGAGATGGGCTGGTGTTGGATGGAGTTGTCCAAGTAAATTATAGCCTCCCTGCAAAAGGGAGAGGATTATCTAGCTGCTATATTTTACATGCTGATTCCTATTTCAGTCCCTTTCTGTGTGTGCTTTAAAAGGACAGCTTAATCCTGATTAATCATTTGGAATACTCTTTTTTTTTTTAAAAAAAAATAGTCTATCTAGTTAAATATTTGGAATAGCCCAAATATTCTTGTCTGCAGTTTGACTTCAGCTGACTAATTTTCTCCATCATAGCATGGGGAAGTCATCAATTTTATATTGTCTACAGTATAAATCAATGTTAGTGTGTAGCATGCTGTGGTAAGGCTGAGATCCCCTACTGGGATTGAGCCCCAGTAAACTCAATGGGACTTACTGCTGAGTAGGCATGTAGAGGATTACATTGCTAACTTCAGTTGAAACTTGGAGCCACCAACTTGTGAATAATTACACTATATTTTAAGTTGTGACTTTACATGGATTGTGGACAACGTTTGCTTTCTTTTTTTAAAAAAAATGTATTGAGCTGTGCATTCAATGAAGTTGTCCTTTCCACTCAAGGACTTCCATTTGGATTATGCAACTTCCCTTTCCCCTCCTCCTCTTATGCACCCTCCAAATCTGTTCTGCTGTTGTTTGGGGGGTGGGGGTGGGCACACCCTTGCACGAATGGGACACCTTTGTTGGATGTAATCAGTTGATCCCTCTGTGGCTGTTACTACTGAACTGCAGTCAAGAAAGTGTCGCTAGCAATACATTAATTTTACAGAACTTTTAAAAAGAAAGCAAACTTTGCTCAAGTTACAGTTTAAACTGACTTTGCTCAGTTAACACAAACCCATCGTTCCATTGCAGGGCTGTAAACAAGGAGTGATACACTTTGTAAAAAAAATATTGTTGCAGGTCTAGGTGCCTGACCATCCTGGCTGAACACTACCTACAGTCCCTGTATTGTGACTTGCCAGGTGCTTGATAACCCTCTTGAGAACCATCTATGGAATACTTTTTCCAGGGAGGCCCATTGGATGCCAACTTTTGTCATTGTTTTGATACCATACAAAAACGTTTTTCATTTTGGGAAGCACTTAGGGAGCATCACTGATTAGTTGTTATTACTCTACTCCGATTATGTTTTAAATATGTTTTTTATATACTGCATCACTGCATTTTATCCTTGTGCATCGCCTTGGGACTTTCCGCTCTGTGAAGGGATTCATAAACTGATAAACTGAAAAGCTGCCAAAAACAGTTGGTTTGACTTTGTATCTCTCCCATGTCCCGCAGCTTTGAGCCTTGGGGGCGGTTTTGATTTTGATCTGTTAATGTGGGGGGTGGCCACACTCCTTCTGTCAGCTGTCAGGTTCCCTTGATCACAGTGTGTGTCTGGACAAAAGCAAGAGCAAATTAAAATCATTACATTTCTAGCCTGCATGCATGTATACACACCTGCAGAATTTTCCTAGCATTCAGGGGTCCCTCTTCTACACCTGTTAAATTTCTTGGCCCATCCTAGAGCTGCGTTTGAAATATTCCAGAATCGGTCCCATACCGCACCGCAGTTGTTCCTATTGACCTCAAGGGATCACAACAGCAATACATACCTGCAGTTGTTTGTAGGTCACAAGTTTAGGGTGAGTTGGGAAAGGTTTAGAGAACTGAGGTCTGTGGAACCGCAGAAGAGAACAGATATAGCATAGTGTTTAAGAGTAAGAGCTGCAAGTCTCCATTTTGAACCTCAGCTTAGCCATGATCTTATTCATTAAGGTCCTCAGGAAAGTCAGTATTTATAAGCTACATATTGTAATATGACCATTTGTGATGGGTGAGCTCCTTTGGCTCATGTTGGATTGGCTCCAAATCTCATACCCTTACCCCCAAATCTCCAATCCTCTCTTTTCTACCTACTGCCTTACTTTACTAGGGTGCTCTGATGGAATCATTAATAATCTCAAACTGTAGGGAGCAGAAGGAAATCTGTCTCCTTATCTCTCTCAAACCTGACACCCTACATAACTGGTCAGTCCTCAAATTCCAGTGTCTATATTCCTTGCAAAAGCTACATTTCCCAGGAGTTATGGGCAGCCTAGTACACTAGTATATGGTGCACTAGATATGGGAAGGGGGGAAGAGATCTTCATCTCCTCTCTTTGTTGCTTTCCCAGGCAACCAGAGTATGAATGATAGGTAGAATTGAATGGAACTGAGGATGTTGTTTGGCCAGTGAGATGGGTATTGCAAATCTGGCTCAGATTAAAATCCTACCCCGGGAAGAATTTGAGGGCTGAAATACTCACTTTGTAGTGGAGGAGAATGTTTCAGGTTCTTGAAACTTAACTCATTCCAAGCCTGGAAGTACGAGTTTGATGGCATCACTTGTGAGACTAATGACATTGGTTTACTTTCCAGGATTACTATACGTGAAGTGCCGTGAGCATCTGTGGGAGGTGAAATTATAAATACTAGCATTATGGAATTAACTCTCTCTAAAAAATTCAGTCAACTTTCTTAAGTTCAGGAATGCACAAATGCAGAAATGTTTAACTTTTTCTAAAAGCAACATATTGAAAATAGTGGAAAATGAGAGATGTTTTATGTCTGGCATGTTTTGATCACTACCTAATGTGGCGAATACTTTGCATTGGCATCCCATCTGTATCAAACAGTTGTAAATAATGACCCATCTGCTTGAAAATGGTGATTTCGTTAGCACATTCATGAATTCGGTGCTTTGCATAATTATGTTTATTAAAGAAATGCACCTGAGTTTCCATTTTTAAACTGTTTTTCTGAACTTCAACATTTCAGTGAGTCTATGTTTATAGGAGTGGTTTGCAGAAAAAACACACACACACCAAAGTCCTGTTTAGGCTGTGTGTGCTGCTTTTTGTTTTGCTTAGCTTGAGTCATTTTTCAAAATAATATTTGGGAGTGACAGTGGCTGTATAGAATCATGAAGACCTAATTGTGTTTCCATCTCATGTAAATGATTTTAAATAAAAAAACACCCAATTTATTTTAAAGGCAACCATTCTTGAGTTGAAATCAAAGGCTGAAAAGTCCACCTCTTGGGAATGTCACATCTTGAGAGTTGGGCAAAATAAATGTCAGGGATGATTAACTTAAAATCATCATTTCTTTGCAGTTTAATTTAGTAGTTGTTCACAAACCTCTATTAAATATGACTGAACAGTCAGATGTATAGGGGGAGAAAACACTAGCACAGGATCAGAGAGAGAGAGAAGCAATCTATACAACTCAGTAGTTTTATGGCAAGCCATAAATCATCACTAAAGCCCTCTCCCTCCTCCTGTATATGTGTATCTTTCACGTCTCGGGTTTGTTCATTTCCCTCTCATTTATCTTATCTGCTTGTGTCTTTTTTTGTCTGTTTCTTTTAAAAAAAGAAGTCTAGAAAAATTGTGACTTCTTAGCATTCCTTCCTACTGTCCCTCATGCCCATAAACAGCTGAGTTTGATTTGACATTTAGTGCTGTGTTGGATCAAAAGGAAAGTCCTGTTAGAAATGTGCTCCCCCACCCTTCTTCCCCCTTTCACCCCCCCCAGTGGCTCCCAAACTCTCTCCAGCAGTCTGTAGGTCACTGCTGAATGGGGTGGGCTCTGGCATGGAGCAATCCCAAGTATACGAAGCCTGCGCAATTTATGCCAGCTTAATTTCCAACATCATAAATTAGCCCTGTTCCAAACTCCTTTCAGGAGGAGGGTTCCTGCTAGCTTAGCCAGCCTAAGTGCAGCAGAGGGAAAACAAGCTGTTAAAACAGCAATTGGTTTACCCTTTTTGCTGGTGTGAGTTCTGCCACGTTGCTGCCTGCCCCTTCCGCTCCCCTAGAACACCCATTTTTCAGAGCTTACGCCAGCGTAAGATCCAGTGGACTCAGCTCAGCTGGCTAAATCCAGGCTAAGCCCAGGGGAGGGAGTTACACTGGCATTTCTCTGGCTGAGCTGGGATGTGGGATTTTTTTGTTTTGTTTTTTTCAAGCAGCCTGCTGAACCAGAGAGCTGCTGGGTCTTAATTTGCTCATCCCAAATTAAGTGGACCTTGGATTTGGATTGCTTCCTCAGACTGCAAGGTGTAAGCAGAGATCAATAGTTGCTTCTGAGAGCAATTTTTAAAATATTATGTAAAGAAATCTGTTTGCTGGAGGTGATTTTGACTCCCGTCATGGGGAATAACTAAGGGAATAGTTGCTATATTTCCATCTGAAAACCCCCTAGAGCTTTTCTGTTTTATTGGGATGGAGAACTCCAGGCCCAGGAGCCAAACCTGCAGTCTTCTCTACCTGGCCTCAGAACCCTCACGCGGTGAGGGCCCAGATGTTCTTCAGATTGTAGCTTGGCTTCTGTTTAAATCCGTGCATGAAAAGCAGCTTGCCCTGCACCCTTCGGCCCATGAATCCACACCCCACACCTCAGCTTTTGCATAGAAAATTACAGTAATTACCTCAACTGTCTCATGAATCCTAGCAGGGTCCAAGAATTAAGCAAATGTTACCTACTGTCTTTCTTGCTCTGCTTGCCGTTGCACAGTTTTGCATCATCTAAAACTCATTTAGTTGATTGATATAGCAATAAAAATACATTTACTAGCAGCCAAGATAAAAAGCTTTGCTAAACAGTCTTTGTCAAATACGAATCTTCTTCACATGATTTCATCTCCTCCCCATTTTTTAAAGGGAAAAAAGACAAGGGCTCAGTAGGGAGGAAAAAAACAGGATACCTGACAACCTTACAGCAGATGAGAGATTGTTTTCAGCATGGGAATATCAATTCATAGAATTTAAAGCGATAACATTTTGTATGATAAGGACTGGAAAACAAACCGAAACCAGCAGGTAGTAACCATAAATGTTTCAAAATGATTCAACAGCAATGCATAATAGGGCCAGCGCAAGACATGTCGATGTTTGAGCCAAGGGGAGTCACCACTCTCCCTCTTCTCCGCCATGGCTCCCCCTTCTTGCTTCCTGTTTACTTCTAAATGTTTTCCTCCTGTGCCTCCCTCTCTTTGCCCTGTCCCCTCTACCTTGCTCTGAGGATGCAAAAGTGGGCTTTCCTCAGAGCAAGACATTCTGGGAGAGGAGGCTTAGGAGAGTGCTATTTGGCCACAAAGGTAACTTTTTATTATTTAGAAAAAAATTAGCACCTTGCCCTGGGTGCTTAACACTGAGTAATGGCTTGTGTGGGAAGCCATGTATTGGCCAAGGGCTCTGATTGGTGGCAGCAGCAATGCACTTGCTGCTGAACGGTGTCTCAGCACAAATAGATAGCACCACTCTATAGCTGTACGAAATCTATAGATTCCATAGATCTGTGGGCCAGACCGTTCCATTTTGGGTGAATGAAAATGGCACATTTCCCCTGTGGATGGAAGCAGCCCCACTGCCTGCCTGTAACTACAATTGGCACCCGAGGGTCTGCTGGGAGGGCAGTGACTGGCAGTGCAGTGAGGATCCCTTCTTACTGCTCAGGGCCCCAGCCAATGCCCAACCTGACTGACTGCTGGCACCTGATAATGGAGACCTGATAGATGCAGTTTTCTTCCCTGAGTGCGCAGCTGCTGTAATGCACATTAGTTTGGGGCGTGTTGGAGGAAGGGGTGTGACATTCTGTGATACTGAGCCACAGAACATCCCGTTGGATGGTACTGCTGGTTATGTTGCTCTCTGTCATATTTGAGCATTTTATACAAACTCTTGCAAGACATCCTTAGGAAGTCAATTTTAAGTATCTCAGTGTCTTATCACAATGGAAGACCTCTAGCACCCGAATGAACTCATTAAAGGGCAGATCCTGCTGTGCACCATCCAGCCACAGCTTTGTGCTTAATTCAAAACAGTAACCTGTGTGGGAAGAGGCTTTGTGTGTGACAGGTGCAGTTGCGTCTGTTTCAAAAGTATATCAGTGTGGTGTTGCATTGCGTAGGCAAAGGAAAACTGAAATAGCAATTGTGAAATCTCCTCCCTTCCCTTGAAGAAAATGATACGGTTGAAATCTACTCAGCTTCGATGATACCCTGTCATCTGTGAGACACAGTAAGAGGACAGTTATTTGAAGGGAAAAGGTGGTGCAAATCAGTGATCTCTCCACCCACCCTGCAAGAAAATATCTTAAATAATCAGAACACCAGTGGGTTTCAGTTGGTGGCTGAGCTTGAAGGAGTATACTCTTTATCACTTTCCCTGTAACTTAGGTAACTTGAGAGCTGAATCTCCTGCCCACATTTGATTTAGTAAAGCCAAAATGTCTTTTGCTTATTCCGTTTGATAAAGGGCCTTGCTCATCGTAAGACCTTGTCGCATCCCTGGCATGGTAAATACCATCTTTTGCCACATGGGGGAGTATTGGCAAGAAATATGCATCACATGAGACTGGCAAAGTAGAATAATCTTGTGATTAATCTGACCATTAACTGGTTTTAAAATAGCAGCCCACAGGCAATTTCAGCCCTTGGATTTTATGGTGGTGGTGGTGGTGGGAATCTTACCTGTTCCTAATTCTGGCCTGAACCCTGATTGATTTGGGTCTAGATTTGGTTCATAATGCCTTGCAGTTCTTAACACCATATACAGTGGTACCTCAGGATAAGAACTTAATTCGTTCTGGAGGTCCGTTCTTAACCCGAAACTGTTCTTAACCTGAGGTACCACTTTAGCTAATGGGGCCTCCCGCTGCCACACAATTTCTGTTCTCATCTTGAAGCAAAGTTCTTAACCCGAGGTACTATTTCCGGGTTAGCGGAGTCTGTAACCCTAAACGTCTGTAACCCGATTTTAGTGATTTTAGTTACACTTTTGTGGTTCATTTTGTTACGATTCCATTTCTTACTTATCAGTACAGGGCTACAAGAAGGTGGTGTCAAAATCCAAAACAACCTAATGCTAAAATTCATTAGAAATTGTTTGTGCGTTAACCTTAAACGTATTTTAAGTGGTGAACAATCCCCCACACAAATTTAAACTAGTTTATACAACTCTGAACATGGCTTAGGGCTATAACGTTGGGATGTGGGTCAATACTTTCTTCTCATTCCTTCTCTGGCTGGGTTTTGTTCTGCATCAATAATATCTTTGCCCCTTTGGCATTGAGGAAAACTTGACACTTTTTTTGGTCATACTCTGCTGCCTCATAGGTGTTTTCCTACAGATTTACATCTCCAAACTTGGGTATTCAGTCATGGGAGTAAAAATATGTGTTGAGTAGAATTCTGCTTTGCCATAATCTAGCACAGGGGTTCCCAAAGCGACCACCAGAGGTCTGTGAGCTTCATTCATGTGGTCAGCATGGGTGACATTTCTGTGTGCTAACTTAACAGCCAGTGAGGTTTTCTGTTATGCAGAGAAAGATATATCAGGATAATACTCATAACAGGACTGGTAGACTTCATTTTTAATTTTGTATTTCTGAACGGAATAGTTGGATGTGTTTTATTATATTTAATTATTTGAAGGGGAAAGACATTTTAATGCTGCTGCTTGGGGATTCTAAATGCATTAGCAAAGGATTGGCTCTAATTAATTCCACAGTCTATGATAATTATCAAGTAAAGCAGCCTCATAAAAGCATACAATTACATTGAAGCAAATGCATATTTGATCATTAATTAGTAAACCATCAAAAGCAACGCTGCAGATGTTTGTCGTTTTGTATAACAGAATTAAATCTGGTCACAGTAATCATGGTATACCTAAATGGGTATCTTGGCAGCAGCAATAATTTTGAAGCCTTTATGTGGTCGATTTCCTGCAGTGTATGTTTATGGTAATGTGTTTACATATGTCTGAGCATGTTGAAGTGTTAATCTGCTGCTGGGGTGGCTATCCTCCAGAAGCTCCTACTTCCATCAGCCCCTGCCCCCATAGCCAGGATGATGATCAAAAGAGCCATAGGTTATCCATCCCTGATCTATTACAAGCCTAGATGTACTTGGTTAAAATCACCAACTCTACACCACACAGAGAAGTGCTGTCTCTCTCACACTCATGCACACACACACATGGGCTGTCCCAGATGCTGTACTGTATATCCCATGATACTTTGTTTTAATGATGTTTATGCTAGGTACAATTATCCTGTGTACAGTACCCCGTGCAGTATTATTTAACACCATTCCCCCTATTTCTGAAGTTCAGATGTGAGTGATGAGCCTTCTGTAGTCAAAACTGCTCACAGCATTCATGCACGAGATGTAGATGTCAGCAGGCCTGAGGGGATTCCAGGGTTTTGAGAAGTGAGATACCACTGCTGAAGGAGGGATGGATGCCTCTGACACCCTACTGAGGACTGAGCACACTCAGTAGCCACAGACTCTTGCATCTCTGTAGGGTGCAGAGAAACATGGCATCACCTGGAAGTGGTCAGAGAGAAAAGGAAGGCATGGCTGAAGCTGCCCAAGAGATGTCAGCTTGTGGCGGATCAGCTGGCAGGAAAAGTTAGCTGGGAAAGAAGGCAAGGGTAGATGAGAGGTCCAGAGGAGACCAGTAGGTAAGCAGGTAAATCTGTGCGTCTTTTCCTCTGTTGTTCTTGGCCCCGATTCTCTCCTTCTGCTTCCTTGTCCAAGAGGATGCAGAAGAGATACAGAGATATAAAAAGGATGGAGAGAAACATTCTCATTTTCTGGAGAGGTAATTTCCCAGTTCGAACTGGGAAGGTATTGTTAAACACCTCCAGGGGCAAAAGGAAAAGCTGCCCATAGAGAGGAAGAGAGAAATCCAAGAGAAATCCAGCATTGGACATCAGTATGTTAAGTGCCCCTCCCCACTACCAAAAAAATTAAGGATAGCAGCAAATAATGCAAATTCGAAACCAAAAGCAGTGCATTGGCCCCATGGTTCAAATTAGAAGGGGATGTGATTTTAAGCCAGACATGCAAGAGCTCAGGTAGACCTTGGTGCTTGAGTGAGTGAGGCTTGTCTGTAACAGGAAGTTCCTTTATATGTCTTTCCGTCCAGGAGAAGCCCATGGTCAACCTTGGATGGTTGCACCCAAGCCTTTTTTTGAGACACAGCAGTTCACTTATTAAGAGACTGTATATGCCTCCTTTCGTTTCTAAACAAAATGCCAAGGTGGTTCACAATCAACAGCCAGAAGTGAAGGGAAAATGTTCCCCACATGAAGACATCCACACAGCCTGGAACCTTGGATTGCACAGGCTTCCCATGGATGCCTTTTTGTCTATGTAGAAGGTTCAATCACCTTGACATGTCCAGTTAAAAAGAATTAGCAGGTGATGGGAAATACTTCAGATGGAAACCCCAGAAAGTTGTTGCCAGGCGGAGTAGATCATATTATATTAGACAGATATTCCGACATAGCTTAAGGCAGCTTCCTGTTTGTAGCTATGATTAGGGTAAATAACATCATTGGTAAAGTAATTAATTGCATGCTGTCAGCATTTATGGAGCAAGCCAAGCAAGTAGTAGTGGATAAAAGCTTTGTCTGGAGTCTTCATTTGCAAGGATATGAAATATTTGACATGCTAGAGGGAGGGTGAAGTTCATCCCGTGGTGCCTTTTATGCCACATCTACTGAAAGACAGTGAAGATATTAAGTGTTTTGAAAGTTCAAGATAATTTTCATGCCAAGTACAATAGGAGTTCAACTCTATTTTAGTCAATGAATGCATATCTACTGTTATAAGAACCTTGAGACTCTATCTCTGCCATTATTACTATTCAAATATTTCACTAGATTGCTCTCATGGTTGGGTCTCTTTATTCCACCTGCAATCATATAGTTGCAGCTATAGCTTGTTCTGTGTTTAATCTTCAGTATTTTCCACCCAGATAATTGCTTCTTTCGGTTTAATCCCGTTTTCCTCCTTTCTTTTCTTCCATAAACCTGGCTGTGCTCTTGTTTGCAAGGCACAGGTCACTTACGTATGTCATTCTTTTCTCTTTTTCCCCCTTAACTGTCAGACAGTTATGCCAGGGAGGAGATAATTCTGCCCTCTCTCCATGTGATGGGAGGTAATGGTATAAACAGACCTGGTGATTAGGCAGTGGCTTTTGAGTATCTTGAAAGTGCAGAAGATTGTTGGTTATTTAATTTAGTACTATTATATTTTTACTCCTAAGGAGCAGCACGTGTGTGGGATTTTCTACCTCAGGTGCCAAAATGAATTGGCTGGGTTGGGTTATTACGCACCTTCACTCTGGCAAGTTGGCTATTCTGCCTTAGGCTGCAAAATGCCTTCAGCATAAAAGTTAAGCCTGTTTAATTCCACATCAATTTCTGTGGGAGAGTGAAGCACAAGCCTAACTCTGTCCCTTTGAAGCCGCTGTGATCTGAAATTCTTTTTACTAGGTCAATTATATTCAAAATGCACATGCCATTTGCCTGACAGGGAGAAGTATTCATAATTTACAACATTATCACAAGTCCTATTATGTCATGGTAATAACACCTAGTTAGAATGCTTTCCTTGAACCCCCTCACTCATAGAAACAAAGGAGAGGGGGTTGTGGATTCCCAAGCACTGCCTTACAGCCCTTGGTGGTAAAGTGATATAAAGGGGTCCTATGTGTTTAGGATTCCTCCACATGATGGGGATCCTGCCCCAGTTAGGTTCCTCAGTTGCATGGAAAAGCTCTGTGCATGTAGGGTTGCCATACGTCCGGGAATTCCTGGGCATGTCCTCTTTTGGGGTTCCTACATGCCTATCCGGGGGGGGGGTATATTTGAAAGCAAATGTTCTGGATTTTGGGTGGTTGTTTTTTTTTAAAAAAATGTGTTCATGGGCAGTTCTGGTTCAGGCTCTGGCTTTGGTGTGCGATGCCTGGGCTCTGGTGCCCTGGGCATGATGGTGGCAGAAGGGCTATCGGGCAATTGCCCTAAAAATGCTCTACATCTTTTTGTGTCTGGAATTTTGCCTCTTGAAGTATGGCCACCGTAAGTACATCTAAACATGAATGGCATTCAGGTGTGTCCTTCACACACCCACACACCAAACAGTGCCAGCAGTTGCATTGGCACTGGGCGCCAAGCTTGGCCCTCTCACACTTTGGATAGATGCCTGAGGCTCCCCCTGCTCTCCTGAGTGTACCTTCCTTAGAGAATCATGAATCCATGTTTTGAAATGTAATTGAAGTTTTTAACTTGAGTCACTGGGTCTTCTAATATCAGAACTTGTCGGTGCCATGTTGTCATACTATAGCCTGATGTATTATGTCCTGTACTGATATGGGCTCTGCATGTGCAGTCAGGATTGTATATGAGAAGGATAAGAGACTGTAGGCTTCTTTATATACATATGGGCCTCTTTATATACATTAAAATAGTAACCTGTGTAATTGTAGGGAACGGATGGAAGTTGATTTGGCTTTGTTCAGTCTTTCCAGAGGAAACTCTTTCCCCCTGGTAATTGCTGTGAGGAGACTATAAACTCTTATCTTGGAAAAATGAATATGAATGATTGTAAACAACTTACTTTTTTAAAAGAAAGAAAGAAAGTGTTCCTTGGTTTATTGCCCCTGTAGTATTTTTCCGTTTTAAGTTACTGTACAAGAAAAGTTATTTTTGTTAGCTGGTGCATGTTCTGCATATAGCAACAATAGCCCTCAGGCAACTGAAAGCAAAATGCTTACATGTGTTTGTCGCAGACCAAGCCCAATTGTATTTTCAGCTTTATTTGTGTTAATGAGAAATAACTCCATTAACACCGGTGAAGTAAGTGATAGCAAGGTAAGCAAAAGCAGAATTTTCTTGTCAAATTTTCTTGTCAAAATAGACAGGGACAGGTGTGTATGTCAGGGGAGAGGGACTGTAATGTATGAATCTTACAGAATGCATTTTTTGTTGTTCTTCAGCCAGGAAGCGTTTATGTAAAAATGCTCTGTAGCGCTGCCAAACTAATTCAGTTGCTTGGAGTTTGTATTCCCCAAAGAAGTGCAATACAGAGGGCCCTACAGGAAATGACACCTGTCCACTATCCTTCTAAGGGCAAGAGGCATAAATCCTGATCAGGGGAAATGCTTACCTTAAACCTTGTTTGATTGACACGTACTGACTTGTCATATCAATCCAGCTGTTAAGACACTTGTCATTTTTGTCAGGTCGAGCTGCATTACATATGCTGGCCTTACGCACTTTGAGGAACGGAGCCACCTGAATAAGCAAGGCACTGAATGCATATTACAAAACGTACCTGGCATTTTGTCTTACAAGGACAGCAGATTCCAGAGTCTTTAAAAGAAAAGGGAATGGGCTTCCTGGTAGGTCTAGAGTAGCTCTCCGCTTTCTGAATGACGATTGTTTTTGGAAGAAAGGATTACTCATATTGCATTAAAAATATAAATTGTGTTGAAAGGGATACCAAGAGTTATGTAGCCCAACTCCCTGCAATGCAGGGGGTACAGGCTGTTTGTATTACCTATAGAGCAGGTGTAGTGGAACCTCAGAGCTGAAGGCAAAATGCAGCCCTTCAGGTCCACACCCCAGTCCCAGGCCATACCCACCAGCCTTGTTTTGCACCCTCCATGGATGTTTTTGCCTGGTTCAAATATGTCCTTGCATTCTAAAATGCTTCATGCTTGCCTTGATGGAGGATAGAGAGGGCTGTGCATGGAAACTAGCCTACAGTATAAAGGTAGAATTAGTTATCTTTTTTTCTGCCCACCTTTGCTTCTGGCTGCACCCACCACTTCCATATGTCTCCAGAAAGTAGCCCCCAGGAAATGTGGCCCTGGCACAGGGGAACAAAATGCATAGGTTTCTGGTATGGCTTATCCTAAACATTAGATTATCAGATTACCCAACTGGATGGGCACACACGTACAGCGCACCTTTCTACATTGGTATGGATAACTGTGTTGCTAGAATCAGCCATGCATAAGGCAGGCTCACCTTCTCTCAGGAAATGGCTCAGAAACCTTTGGTGGGCAGTCTTCTATTTTCTGACAAAGCCTGGTGCTAGCCAGCTGGAAAGAGGCCTGCTAGTTCAACTCTTTCCAAGCAACTTGGAGGACAGCCCTTGATTCTCAAAGTTGAGGAAATCGGTGATAGCTGCAGTTGTCTAAGGCAGGCACCCCCAAACTCGGCCCTCCAGATGTTTGGGGACTACAACTCCCATCATCCCTAGCTAACAGGACCAGTGGTCAGGGATGATGGGAAGTGTAGTCCCAAAACATCTGGAGGGCTGAGTTTGGGGGTGCCTGGTCTAAGGGATAAAAACCAGCATGCTGTGGTGCTGTGCTTGCCTAACCACCTTTTCCTTTTACTATTGCTGCTTGCTTTCAGCCTAGTCTACAGGTTTTGTGATGTCTGGGAAGTTGCTGCATCTGCCTCAGCAGTTGGATTCCATCCAAATACAAGTCGGGATGGGGAATCTGTGCCCCTAAGACTAATTTCACGCAGCCATAATTTCATGTGGCTTGCAGAGATGGTATAGAGCAGAGAGAAAGATGCAGTGGGGTGGCACAGAGAAAGGAGGGGATGAGGTGTGTGGAGAGAGAGAAGGAATACAGTTCAATAATGTTGAAAACTCCACCCACTATCAGCTCTGGCTCTACTCACCTTATGGTTGCTGTCACTTACACTTCACAGGGAAAAGTATCCTCATCTCTGAATTAAAGCAGTGTCCTGTAACTGGCAAGTGTCATAAAGACCATGGAGTCTTCTTCATTTGCCCCAACAACCCCCAAATGAGCTTTGGTAATCCAGTGGATAAAGCATTCACGGGATAAAAGGCAAGGTTGCCCCTGGGCATGCCTCCTCCTGGTTCCCGCGTAAGAAGACCTTTACCTTGGCTATGCAGAAGAGAGGAGCGTTTCATTATTGAGAGGAGCTACAGTGTTGGCCTTGGGTAGGTTTTCAGTAATCCTGCAAGAGACTTGCATATCTTCCTCATTGCATTGGGACCCTTGCCCCTACCTAATATTTGGGAAGTCCATGGTGCTGGCAGGGGAAACTTGAAGCTGGCTCCAGCAGTCCTAAGCCAGCCAAGATTGCTGCAGACATCAGTCTGGGCTTCACTGGAAGTGCTGAGGCAGAGGGAAGGCAGTGTGTATGTGTGTGTGTGTGTGTGTGTGTGTGTGTGTGTGTGAGAGAGAGAGAGAGAGAGAGAGAGATGGGGGAGAGGAGATACTTGTTTGTATCCATGTTTGTGCATGGGCATGTCTGACTATGACCACCAACCACCACTACATGTGGCCCTGAGAGCCAAAAGGGTTGCTCATCCTAGCTGAAAACAATAACCCTTTCTGCAAGTGAAAAACTAGTGAAATTTACACTGGCCTTATTAGGAAGCAGTGTTGGGTCAAGAGCTGGTGTAATAGAAAGAAAAGAATGCACAAACTGAGCAGACCAACTACAGTATGAACAAGTCTGGAGGCTGAGAAAATCAAGAGAGAAAACCAGAAAGAATTATTCATGACTGTAGGAAATAGTTATTAGGGGAGAGTAGAAGGTACTTTAACAGAGTCCTTGCTGCCCATGGTGTTCATTCATTAATTTTGTTCCACGTGTTTTGTGGCCAAAAAGGTTTTCAAAGCAGTACAAATCCCTGCAAAATATGTTCACAAGAAACGATAGTGGGATGAGTATGTTTATCATCGGCAAGAGCACTGCTGTCCTTCTGTGTTCACCACTCTCTGGAGAAAAGAAAACAAGCACCCTGCCCCTGAGGGCCAGCCTGAGGCATTTTGCTGCCTGAAGCAAAGGGCAAGTTGGTCTCTCCCCCACCTTCTGTTTTTTGTATGGAAGTTGGCTGGAGTGGAAGTTAAACCACACTTCAATACCGGCAGTAGGTTGGCATGCTGCAGCATAATTGAGGGCAGAAGACTAGAGAGTGCAGTACAAGCCCTGTGGCACTCACAGCTCTATCATGGGCTCAGCAGAAACACCCTGGGGGGTGGTTTCCACTGCCCCCTTCCCACACCTGATTGTCTGAGGCAGGCTCCTCACGCTGCCTAAGGATAGGGCCATTCCTGTTGTCTGCATCCAAACAAGGCTGAACATGGCCACTTTCTAACAATTGATGGCATAATTATTCAGACACCCTCTGTCTTTACATGAGCTCCTGGTTCAAATCCAATGTCTTCTATGCCTAAGTGTGCTCTGAGCTCCTGTAAAAAGGACTGCATGCACCAGACAATCACTCATTTCTCTCCATCCACGGGCAACTTCCATTATGTACTTTCATATAAAATTTGATAAATGAAAAGATTGAATAGGTAATCATTAATGCCGTGCACTTGCATAGATAAGGATTAAAGTAAGAAAGCATGAAGTCATTCATTTTGAGCTGCCAAGATTATTTTTATGGGTTTGAATCAGAATCAGGATATTTAGAGTAAGAAGACCCTATCCTGCGGTGATTATTGAGAGAAATTTATACAGGGTGGCAGCAATTTATCTTTGGAAAACCACAAGGGAATAAAGTTAGGTGCACATTTAACATTTTGATCTGTAAATTATCTGTGTGGTCCTGAGCATCTTTCCCCAGAAGTAAGCATCATGGATTTGAAAGATTCTTACGTTTTAGCATGCTTAAGATTATAACTTCGTAATGCTTTCACATTATTTATGCAGTAGTAAATATATTTTAAATGATGTTTGGAAAAGTGAGCCTGTACAGAAGCAAAATAATAAGAGTGGCATGTGTGTGTAAGTCTGTTGGTCCGTGTGTGAGCCAGAGCAGAATCATGCAAAAGTGGATTAGGACACAAAGATGTCTTATTGGATCTCTCAGTGTTTTTGGTGGTAACTCCAGATTTGATCAGAGCTATGACTTTCGGACAGGGTTGTTTAGATCTCTCTCCTAATATGTTATTTTCCTCTAGTCTAAATTGCCCCTGAAGCTGTTAGTAGGGCTAGCAGCAGTTTAGGGCAAGTTGAAGTGGGAAAACGTATTAAACAAAGGGATTGCTGTAAATTCAAGTAAACTTCCAAGCCACAAGTGAGAAGAGTACAGATTACTGAGTTTCTTGACCCAACAGTTTGACTTGGTTTAAGGCAGCTCCCTTTGTTCCTGAGTCCCTAGCATAGGCATCCCCAACCTTTGGCCCTCCAGATGTTTTGAATTACAATTCCCATCATCCCTGACCACTGGTCCTGTTGTAGGCTAAAACATCTGGAGGGCCGCAGGTTGGGGATGTCTGCATTAGCATATTAGAGAAGGGCATATTAGAGAAGGGCTCTAGTTGAGCCTAATCCATGACATATAATCATAGAATGGTAGAGTTGGAAGGGACCCTGAGGGTCATCTGGTCCAAATCCCCACAGTGAAGGAATCTCCATGACAAATGACCACCAACCTCTGCTTAAAAACCTCCAATGAAGGAAAGTCCACCATCTCTCATGGAAGTTCATTCCACTGCTGAACAGATCTTACAGTCAGAAAGTTATTCCTGATGTTTAGTCGGAGTCTCCTTCTTTGGCACTTGAAGCCATTGGTTGGGGTTCTACCCTCCACAGCAGAAGAAAAAAGCTTGCACCATCTTCCATGTGACAGCCCTTTAGATATTGGAAGATAGGAGGAACATCCAGTCATGTGATCCACCCTATCTCCATTCTGATGCATGTCAGTTTGAGATTTACTCTCCTCTCCCCCTGTGAGCACTAAGCATTAAATGTAAGATAAACTGGTGTTTGGGCATCTATCACACTGTTACGCTATATGCATTTAGCAGATTGAAGTGCATTATGTCCTGTGGCATGAACCTGAAAATGATTGTGTTTAAACCGATGCCAGCTTCTGACAAGGATGCCGTGCTTTCTAAAAATCTCTTTGAAATAACATCTGAAAAGTTGCCCGTGTTCCTTGAAGTGTAGTTAATAGCCATTACATTTTTTTGACAGTACTGTTCAAGATAATGTGGGAGCTCTATTATTCAGAGCTAGTTATCTATCATTTACCAGTTAAAAAAAAACCACACACCCCAAAAGCCCAACAACAGAAAATGATAAATGAACATATTCCCCAAATGGTATTTGAAAACATTTGATTTGATTTGTTGGTGACATGGAAGAACAAAGATGCAATGGAAAGATTACTGCTGCTGATGTTCAATTCACAACTTCCTACAGATTTATGCATGTTCCTTTCTTATCAAAGGAATGCTGTTGAAATGCAGGTGTGGTTTGTGTTGCTTTCAGAGGCAGCCATGACAATTCTGCAAGGTTTAGGTTTGCTTAGAAATGGATATGTGGAATTAGTGCTCATATTAAGCTATTCAATAAAACCACATGGGTCTGCAGTAGTAAGCTCTTTCCGATTGAAATTTTATGCAAATACCTGTATTTGCAGTGTGCGAGAGATGAAGGAAACCACCTTTGAATATTTTTGTTCAGCTTGTGTAAAATGATAGCTCTGTGCAGAAAATGCATCTGCAGCTTTGTGGCGCCAAAGGAAGCAGATGAATGGCTCTGGGGACAAAAGTATGTACATTAGGGAAAAGAAGAAGAAGAAGGTGATGATGATGTATTGTAAACACATGCAGAAGTTATCTTCATAGTTTTGCCTTTAGGAAGGCATCATCTAAGATGATAAAATGAGAAACAACCAGAGACCATCTCCAACAGAGGACTGCACAAGCACAGTAAATTCCTGGTGTCCTCTGTTTTCCCTCAAACATGATAGCATCTGGGGTGATCTGTATGGTATTCACCTTTGCAGAACAGAAGGTCCGCACCTGGGTTGGTATAAACAGGACTCCCATTAAACACTTCTGTCACTTATCAAAACCACATCCCTGTTGTCCAGGGTTTGTAAATTGGCTCCCACGCTGCTAGGTGATTGCATGTGTGTTTGAGAAAGTGGGGCATTTTTATAATTATTCAATAAACTGAGGTGATAGGTCATGGAACAGTAAGGAAGGAGAGGAAAGGTGGAGGGATCTCTCTCTCTATATATATCGATCATCTATCTATCGCACAATAGAGAGAGTTAAAACTTACGTAGCAGTTTTCCTCCAAAGAGCTCAGAGTGGCTCCTCCAGCATTTCCAAGGAGTGTTTTCCAGTGGAGACTGGTCTTGCTTACAACCAGTCCAGGGGTTGGCCCTGGCTGTCATCTGTCAAGTGTTGCCCTTATGCAACACTTGCATCAGAAAGGAGGATAGGGACAAAAACTAGAAATGGTTTTCCTTGTCTACCATTGGCTCTGGCTCCAGCTACTGTTGATCTCCCTGCCTTCTGCCTTACCAGTCCCAGTGCACACCAGCCGCCACCAGGTCCTATTCAGGCAACTACCAAAGCTAAACCAGCCTAGCCTCAAGTGTAGGGTGAATCTGGGCATTCACCAACTAAATGTGATTAAATGTGCTGATAATGCACCTTCAGTGCATTACCTTAATCTTTTTTGGGCAACTCTATGAATGGGAAAGCAAATTTCTGAAGCAGGGATTCTCCTACTGGAACCCTACTTAGGTGGCGGGGACATGCAAACAAGACAAAGGTGATGCGCCCAAGCTCATGGAACCTGGCTGTGCTCCCCTCCCTCTCTTAAATGATTTGCTTTGCATGTAAGCCGTGAACACCCAAACAGGGCTGAGCTCTTTATCATGTGTTTTCTGAACCAATCTAATTGCCACTGGCAACACAGAATATCCTTCAACTTCTTTTGACAGTTAAATAAGCTCATAAGTTGAATGGGTGGCAGGGATTTAACAAGTCTCCTGGCTCTAGTAATTCTGTGCTTCCCTTGTCTTCAGGATCATTGTACTTACTTGTCAAATGCCAAGAAAGGTCTGGAAACTCTTGTAGCAGCCAGCCTTGAGAATTGTTATAATTATTACATATTTATTCACACCCCACTAAATAATTTATACCCTGACAGGGACTCAAGGTGGCTTACAGATAAAATAAGAACATGGAAACGGGAGTTCCAATGTCTTTTTGTGTCTCTTGTAGGTCTGCACCAGTCTGTTGATGCAAAGTGTGTTCTAGGATTAATAGTAGCACTAGTGCTTAAATGCATTTTCCAGTTGTAGTTACTCATTTTTATTTATCACATCTATATGCCATGTTTTGCCTCAGCTAGAGGTGGTGTACATTGTTCTTCCCTCTCAATTTCATCCTTGCCACAGCCCTGTGAGGTAGGTTAGGTTAAGAGACTAGCCATAGGTGAGCTCTACAAGTGGGCTTCATGGCTGGGTGGGATTCTCGCAGCGCAAGGTTGTCCCCTGTTTATACCACTAACCTTAGAATTGAAAACAGTGCCTTCTCTCTTAATTCAGAATGACTCTTCTACATTTTTTGACCCTTTTTAGTACCATGGATGTCAGCTGGGATTTTTTGTTTTATGTCAGTGTTCTTCTTAAAAAATTCAACTGTAAAAATTCAATAGAATGTGCAAATCAATCAAAGGAGAATTTTTTTAAAAAAGCATAACCGTAACTTCAGATGCTAACTTCCTGCTGTGGTTTGAGAGAGAGTTTCTCCTACAAGTTGCAGAGATCTCAGAAGCCACAGTAACTTGGAGCAGGACTTTTAGTGTGGCTGTCTCTGTTCTGTGGAACAGCATTACTGATGATCTACGACAGGCACCCACTATCAGCTCTTTCCGGGGGGCAAACCTGAAGACATTTTTGTTTCAACAGGCTTTCTCAGCTGGATAAATGTGTCTTTGTCACAAATGCCTAGTTTTCGTCTTGTATCAAATGCATTTGCTGTTTTTGTGTGTGTGTTTTTAAACTGTTTTTAATCGCCTGATGTGTAAATGAGTGAACTGATCTCTTGGTTCTTCAGCTGAAAGTGCAGACAAGTCAATAGTGAGTATTTTCCCCTTTTGTTCAAATGCTGTACTGCGCAAACCCAAGAGAAAGGCACGTCTGCTCCTGGAAGAGAACTGTCAGTTAACATTCTGCCCACCACAGTAGCTGCTGCTCTTGTGCTCTTAGAGATTTACAGCCACAAATTTATGACTGAGCCTGAAGTCTCAGCTCCCTAGTTTTTTTCTTTTTCTTTTTCCTTTTCCCCCTGCCTTCCCTCATTTCTCAACTTCTCTTTGCCCTTTACACACACACACACACACACATAATTCTTGGCTGAAGGAGAAAACATACCATCCCCCAAAAGAAGAAAGACATTTTAGCAGTAGAACTTTGAATTTGTCCCTTTCTTGCCTTCACCCCACCCAGAGTGAAAACAGGAATTGTATGCTGACTTAGTCATGTTCATTAATTTCAGTTTCTCTTCTCTCAGTAAAACTTCACCACCCAAGTTCTTTGGATAGATAGCTCAGTTGTTTAGAGTGAGGTACTGATAATGCCAAGGTTGCAGGTTCGATCCCTGTATGGGACAGCTGCATATTCCTGCATTGCGGGGGGGGGGGGGGTGGACTAGATGATCCTCGGGATCCCTTCCAACTCTGCAATTCTATGAACTTGATTTCTCATCATTTGGTGCTGACTGTTGAATGAGCTTTTCTGTAAAGTATTGTGTGTGCTGATACATTGATATTACCGTATTTTTCGCTCTATAAGACGCACCTTCCCCCTCCTAAAAAGTAAGGGGAAATGTGTGTGAGTCTTATGGAGTGAATGCAGGCTGGAGGCTCTGCTCAGCACTCCCTGCGCTGCGATCCCGCTTGCTGCCCTGGCTTCTGGCTTAGCCGCGTGCAGCCTCTTCCAGGCAGGGGAAGCCAACATCCCGCTGGCCGGGAGAGGCTGCGCGCGGCTGTCCCATAAGCCAGAACAGCAAGAGGCTATCCCAGAAGCCAGATCCCTCTTGCTGTTCTGGCTTCTGGGATTCAGAATTTCCCCCCCCTTGTTTTCCTCCTCCAAAAGCTAGGTGCGTCTTATGGTCTGGTGCGTCTTATAGAGCAAAAAATATGGTAGATTTCTCTGAGTTGGCTCACATGCAAACCACCACTTGATTCTGCAGTCATCAGTAAAGCTTGAGTTGACTGAAACTCTGCAATACCCTGAGACTATTTGTGTAATTTGGATTTACTTTGAGTGAAATGTGCTACAGTGCTAGCATATTTAACTGGAGGAAGCACAAGCCCACTATCATTTATTCAGGAGAATCCCCATTGGTTCCCACCAAACATAGATCTCAGAGTGACTGCAGAACAGAGGATTCCCCCTCAGGGACAAATGAGTCACATTAATGCATTCCTAATTAATCCTCTGGAATCAGTGTCGTATCTGATGGTCATATCTGATGCAGGTAACAGCTCTTATTCTGCTATTGATTTATGTCTTAGAAGGAACAGATTCCCTTCAGCAAGCATACCTTTGCCTTAATTGAAGTAATTACTCTTGTTTGCATTTTCTGAGAAATACAAACCAGTTTCTTTCAGCAAGAACCTAGTTCCCTTTGCAAACACACAGATTAGTAGAATGCACTTTGTGACCATGCTGCACCTCTGTGGTGGGGAATTCAATTGCTCTAACTTATGACAACTAGTACCTGTGCCCTTTGTTATTTACATTGCTTGTGTTTTCATTTGGGCCCCTGCGAAAGTTCTTTACAAATTCAAGCTGCTGCTTGGTGATAAACCCTAACCTTGCATCTCCATCGTCTGCAATTGTTGGGGGTTATGTCTAGGAATCTTGCCCATGTTCTCCCTTGTCAACATGCGCTGACCCTGTGGATCACTATGGGAGCCATCTCTTTTTCTTCAGTTCTAGCTAGCATTCCTCCTTGCCTCACATTCCCATTTAACAGATAAATGCATCAATTTCCTTTTGCTGTTCATTACTTGCATCTCCAGGACTGGATTCAAAGGTGTCTTTTGTGAGTAGAAGAGCACTACCACTTGTTAAAGGCAGCCTGGTTGATTTCTCTCTCCACTACAGCCCACCCGCATCCCATCTAATGCTGTTCTGGAGGGTCCACTTACCATCAGAAGAAGCTTCTGGGGACACAGTGGGCTATATAGCAGGTGATGGAACCAAAAAAGTTCTACTGCAGAAGCAAAGGTTGACGCTCTTCTGTGGCTCTTTGCCGAGACTACCAGTTCAGGAGCTTCTGGCAAGACATAACCAGACATATTAATTGGGAACATGTAGAGGGAAATGTTGTTCTGGGCCATTTATTGCCACCTATGTTTAAAGTTTCTAAAAAATTTACCCAAATGACCAGATCTTTCCCAGCTTGACTCTTCAGATTATTCTGTAAATCTTTTTAACCTTCCAAAGTGTCAGGTACCATGTGAATAAAATAGTAGAGTGTGATTGCCTCAAAGTCATATGGGTTGTTGCCATCACCAATCCACATATAATACAAATCCATCCACACCATTCAAAATAATGTTAAAGTCAAATTCCTGTTGTCCAACTTAAAGAATGCATTTCAGGAGATAAATATGCAAGATTCCTATATGAAGTGTTCTCCCTACTCCCCACCCCCCCCAAAACGCTGCTACCATTGAAGACATGCATCTGGGGTTGGGGCTGGGGGCTGCCCCATCTGAAATAACTGAAATAATAATTGTGCTGTTCTTTGATTGTCGAAATGCATACTTCTATAGGAAATCAATTTATCATTGTGGAAGCAGGAAAAAAATATTTTAATCTTGCTGAATAGTGCATTTCCCATCTTGAAAAAAACTTTCCATAACATTTTTTTTGGGTTAAAGATTACATCAATAGCACATGGAATCAACTGGCAGGTAACAGGTTTTTAAATGTCACAGCCGCAACATGACCCAGATTAGGCTTGCCTGAACTCATTCGAATCAATGCGTTTGAAGCACGGCAAAATCGGTATAGGATTTTGACTTCTGAATTTATTCCAAATGTTTGTGAATGGTGTCATAAAACAACTCTCCTGACTTCAACCAACTCTTTCACTATAAAGGATCTGAAACAGACATTTTAAAAGAACTCTATATATTACTCAACAAGTCTCTTGTTAGCCACTCAGATACAAGGGCTGGTTAGTATATTGAATAGCTGGCATATCAGTCTGGAGTTGCATAGCTTGGTGCCCTCTATCACTGTAAACCTATGAACCTCAGATGAAGGACATGTAATAAACAAGGAGTGTAACAGTACTGGGTACTTGATAGTGGAGAGTGAATTGGCTTTGTAAATTACCTGGTGTGAGGTTCTGGAAGACACCAGTGTCATGTTACAGGGAACCAGGCAGAGGGCCTTCTCTGTAGGGCCACCCTCCCTGTGGAATGCCCTCCCTTTAGGGCAAGGAGATAAATAACTATACAACTTTTAGAAGATATATGAAGGGAGCCCTGTATTGGGAGGTTTTCAATGTTTGATGTTTTATTATGTTTTAATATGTGTTGGAAGCTGCCCAGAGTGGCTGGGGCAACCCAGCCAGATGGGTGGGCTATAAATAAAACTATTATTTTTTATTATTTTATTATTTTATTTTATATTTTATTTTATTATTTATTATATTTTACAAGTTGTGCTTGGACAGGATAAAGCACATCTAAATGCATACATCTATCAGATACATTGTTAATAAATCTAGATATCTGTTCTAGCACTGTAATGAATAGCATGTTTATTGGCAAATTTTCTATCTTGCCCTTCATTGTAAACGATCACAGGTGAGGTTGCAACACTTAATTGGACTATGCCAATTTGTTAAAGTTGGAACAAAATTTACTGTATTGTTTTGTACAATTGTGTGTTTTTTTGGGGGGGAGGGTGTAATGGAGAACATTGAAGAACCCTGCAGCCACAGAAGTAGTTTGATGAAGGAAGGATATCTGAGACATTCCACAGCTTTTCTGTAGGTGATATGTAAGAGCAGGGAGACAAAGCAGAAAACTGTAGAAACAAACGGACAGGCTCCCCATGTCTCTGTAAGCAATAGATGTGTTATTTGTATTTCTCAGAAACAGAACAAATGTGCCTTCGTACACACTACCAATAATATGCAGTGTTCAGAAATGCCTACCCATGAGATTTAATGCAGCTGACCCTCAAGACTGGGTGTACTTTGTATATGGATTGAATATTAATTAGTAGCAATGTGAACATCAAGGGTATGTGCTCTGCATAGTGCTAATAAATCTGTCAGTACCCCTCATCAGAGCTATACAAGTGCATTAGAAGACTAATGACAGGACTCCACCATGCATGGCTGTTATCCCATTTGCTAATATTAAACAAAATGACGGGAGTACCTTTTGTAGGCCAGCCAGCTTGTAGGAGCAATATGCTTGCATCAGTGGCTCCCTCCCACTTTGGCTTGCACAGCAGGGGCTGTCATTCCATTCAAACAGCAGCTTCCCAAAACTTAATCTACAGCTGCTTCCAGCACACAGAAGGCAGCTTCCAGTACAGAGGCAGCTTCTAGTATAACCAAGGAAAACATCTTTTTGAAAAACTCCTGCTGATTCTTTGGGGGCCTGAGGTTTTCCTCTTGAAATAGAACAGGGATGAATGAAAAATTACATGCAACTTAATCTGTTCCTTCCAGGGTTGTTATATTTCTCAACCTTCATTGTTAACTTAGAGCCATAATGATATTTGTAGGATCCTATAATTGGAGGGAGTTGTGGCTACACATCCCCTTGTTGATAATAGGAAGAGGATTCATATCTAAATCCTCAAGCTATTTTAGCCATCAAATCCTACAATAAGCTATTTCAGTGGGTAAGTGGTACTATTGAAAGTCAGTGTGGCATGGTTGTTGGACAAGGACCAGGAGACCCAGGTTCAGATAAGGAAAGCTTATTGGGTGATCTTGGGCCAGTCAGTACCTCTCAGCCTAACATACCTTACAGAATTATTATGAAGATAAGACAGGATAGATTAATGTATGCACCCCTTTGCTCTTTGGTGGAAGAGTGGCATATAAATATAATACACAATAATTTTTTTCTCTGTGTGTGCTCTGTAAAGGTATTGTAAGGGAATAAACCTGTTTAAAGCTTCCTAGATATGGATGTGTTCAGTGGATATTTCTGTTCATTATTTGGAGTGGAGTTGGAAGCATTGTCCATTTTGCAGTATGTAGGTATGAGAGTATGGCATTCTTATTGAAGAAAGGTGTAAGGTTGAATACACACAGTTCATTAGTCTCTGGTTTTCACATCTTTGTTAAAGGAAGTAGCAGAGAGAGTGACAAGATGCACAGAGGCAAGGGCTCCTGTCCCTTTAACAGTTGCTCAGAGAGAGAGAGAGAAATTAAATCAATGGAAGAAGGAACTTTGCAGTCAGGTTTTGTCTTGTAGGGGAAGCTGTTAAAATTTCCTCTTCCACGTAGCAGTTAAAAGTATAGGAGCTCTCCCTTCCTTTGCATGTGGCTATAATAGGTAAATTCATTGAATTGCTAATACAGTTTGGGTTTTTCTTGCTGCATCTAAATTTACAAGCCCTGTTGAGATCAATGGGAGTTCTGCACTGGTAACTGTAAAGCGTTGCTGACTTAATCAATCTTAGAAGAAGTGAAAAATGGTGCTTCACATTCTCAATATATTAAACGTACTAAAAGAGATGAACAAGGGACCTTTCTGCCTGATGCTAATCCTGGCCAGGGCATTTAGCTGAGAAATAAAATAACTGATGTGAGTCAACATGGTTTAATTGAAAATGCTTTTGCCAAACATCCTGTTATTCCTTTGTGGCGAGATTAACAGTCTGCTTGATAAAGGCATTTGTGATGTAATATTATACCCTCAATTAAAAGGAGGTATTATATAGAACACAATCAGGGTTCACATTGTATGGATTAAAATTATCTTTTGTACAGCTGTGAATAGAGATACCAGTTAACAACACAGTGTATAGCCAAGGTTAATTTCTTAGTTCAACATTGTTCTACTAACTACTGTTGTAATGACATTATAAAATGTTTGCTGAAAAAGTTTTTACGGTTAACCATATGACAGCTGCTGAAGAATAGCCCGTGAAATGGAGGGAGTGCAGGGGAGTTAAGCCTACCTGGTAAATTATCAATTGCAAGCAAATTAATACCATTTGAAGGAAGACGATAAATTTGATACCAAAAGGCATCCTGTGTCCATGGGGAAGCAAGTCTGCCCTGTCTTGTTGGCTCACCACTGCCCACTTGCTCATTTTGAGTTGCTGCCATATTGCCAAAGGAGCCAAGGAGGTTGATGAATGTGCGTGATGGTCCAAAAACCACAAAGGCTGTAAGTACTTGGCTGGAATAAAAATTAAGACAAGTGACATGACCAGATGAAGAATTAATATTTGTATTCAGTTAATATTTACACCCCACCTTTCTTCTATCATGGAACCCAAGGCAGCTTCCATGGGGTTCCCAAGGGCTCTCTCATGCACTGGAGGCTGAACCATTAGGGTGCATAGATCACGACCTCACCAGTCTCAAGTCTGTCCTCAGCCAGCCCTCATCAGCCAGTCTTCTTACTTACAGCCAGTCCAGGGGGTCAGGGTGGCCATGGTTGTCAGCTTTCTCCTCTTTTCTATTAGTGTAGCATTTTAGGAGGAGGATGGTGGAGAAAATGAGAATTAGTTGGCACTGCCTGTTATCAGCTTGGCCTCTGACTACTGTTGGCCTCTCTGCTTTCTGCCCTGCCAGTTCAAATGGACACTAGCCACAAATGCTTCCAGGCATTGACCAGACCCCACTGCCTTGAAACCTTTAACAGGGGAATGTTTTTGTTCAATCAGCAACAACTGCTACAAATATTACTACAAATATTTTAATGTAAACAATTACTATTATTATTATTTATTCATTTTGTTGCCTCTTTTATAGTTTTAAGAGGGGTGGAATCTCCAAGAAGTTTACAACACATTAAAACATCAAATGAAACACTCCAGAACAAAACATTAAGAGAAGAAAGTCAAATATAAAGTATACATTCAAAGCAACATGATTAACAGGAAACTAAAATATTAGCTTAAAGATTTCAAAATAAAACATTACAAGGTCAGCTACAGCATAAACATTCAATGCAGCAAAGTTAACAACACTAACAAAAACTATTTTAAACATTTCAGATAAAAATATTGCTAAATTAAGTTTGATACTAAATGTGCATTTAAAACAGCATAAGTAGGAAAAGAATAAAATATTATATGTACAGAACATATAAGCTTCTGTTGCTGCCAGTCCGGCCAATGGTGGTGCATGGTGGGCGGTGGCTATGGAAGCTCAGGCTCAGTGACCTGGGTCTGCATTCAAAGACAGCCAAGATAGTCTTTGGCATCTTCAGTGCCCTCAGCTTTTGCAGTTGGAGTCAGTGAGGGCCCTGCTCTCCCATGCTCCCATCACTCAAAATGATGTCAACTTGGGTTTGAGAACAGGACGTTACCTAATACAGGGAAGGGCCAGGTTTCCTCACTTAGTAGAAAGTAAATCTCATGTAATTTTGTTTATGGGACTGGTTCATGTATCTTGTGCCTAATCTGAATTTCCTGCAAAGCTTCTCTTGCTTGAGAGCATTATGGGATTTTGGTTTTGTGGGCCATGCCAATCCAAACAAATATGGTTAGCTCTAGTAATCTGAACATTAGTTTCCAAGATCTTGAGAACAAGGTCAGCTTTCGGCACCACCTCTCCACCCCCATAATATGATGATGATGATGATGATGATGATGATGATGATGATAGTGCTCAGCATCTGGCTAGGTTCTACTGCCACATAATAACTAGGTTTTAACTCCACTGTTAGAGGGAAAATCCTTCTGAATGCCACTTGCTAGAAGCTGCAGATGGGGAGAGAGCTCTTGGTCACTGTGAGAACAGATTGCTGGACTAGATGGGTCTTTGGACACATCCAGCAAACACTTCCTATGTTCTTTCTTTCTTGCTATCTGTGGTTACCTAACCATCATCTAAATAGTTTAGAGAAGAGGTTTGTGTGAGAGGGGGAGAGAGAGAATCTTTATAATGGATAAAAATGAGCAGGTTGGATCTGTGAACGGAAAGTGATTAGCTCTGTGTTTCCATTTTATCCAACCCCCCATGTTTATAAATAGTGTTTTGTAAAACATCCTAATATGTATTCAGTTATTATTTAAGTTAATGGAGGGCTTGATTTTATGGTTTCTTCCTTCATATTGTTAGACAAGCTAATGGGATTTTATAAGCAAGTTCATAATGCAGTGTTCTATGTAGCCATCTCAGAATTGATTATCCATTAGCTACTGATTAAAAAATACCCTCCAGACAAATTGGAAATAGAACAGACTTTTTATTTTGAGTCAGCAGCATCTGTCCATGACGATAAAAGCACAACAACTCAGAGCTTTCTTCTAAGTGTCAGACTGTCAGGCTAGAACGTGATCATATGGAGAGAGGCTGGAGTTGTGCCAACAGTGCTTATGCTAGACGTCAACTACAAATATTCAGCCAAAGTGAACTGGGATGATCTTGAAGAACAGTAATAGCAGCTGCCTAAAGTAATTCTCCAGACTGGCGGTAATGAAATCATGATTTGCTGCTATTATGTCTGGTAGTTGCTGTCTATTCCAAGAATTAATCCATGCTTTTAAAAGGCATATCACTTGAATCCCATGCAAGAGCTGTGTAATGCGTTTTTACATTTTGTGGATGATCCATCTTTGGTGGATGGAAGTGAAGAAACAGATATTTCTTTTAATAAAATGCTAATGAGTGCAGTTAGTAACTAGCAGCAAAAGCAATGTATTCATTCCCTTGCCCCCGGGGTTCTGTCTCTAGTATGAATTGCATGTTGCAGCTTAGACAGTACCTGCCTAAAATGAATCCGGGTATTGAATTAATAATTTAATCTATATCCCACAGAAATGAATGGGACTTAAGTTCGTAATGTGTAACTTAAATCTCATTGATTTCAGTGGAAACTAAGTGAAACCTATTGGATGCAAACCACTGTGTGTATACAGTAACACACACACACACACACAGAGAGAGGGGGGGGGACTGGCTTCCAAACTTGAGTGAACTGTGGAATGGTGAGCTGTTGACAAAATGTCAAACTGCATACATGATTATAATTGCCATCCTTATTAAACTACATATTTTTAGGGCTGATGATGCCATTTTGTCCCCTAATATACGATCATTATCCAAACAGCTTGTTTTCCAATGTACATGTGCCCTGCATGTCAAAAGTGTGCGCAAATGTCATTGTGCCCTTGTGAGCGTAATTATTGTATAATTTTTTTACTCTGCGGGCATGTAAAGCAATTCGGCCTACACCACATAAAGCAAGTTGTAACTACTATTATGTGCTGGTTAACTGAATTAGATAAGGAATATGGGCTGACATCATAGTACTTTTCCCATCAAATAAAAAGCTTACAAATTAAAATATTGACTGCTTTAAAATATAGCTGCATTCACAGTTCTTTTTAACTCAGGGCTACTGATGATAGCTTTCCAGGCACACTATGATTTTATTATTTATTATGTTGCCAAACTTATGTTAGTTTGCGATTTTAAATTTTCAATTTCTTTCTTTCTTTCTTTCTTTCTTTCTTTCTTTCTTTCTTTCTTTCTTTCTTTCTTCTTTCTTCTTTCTTCTTTCTTTCTTTCCCAATTCTGCCATTTTACTGCATCACCCCTTTGTTTTGGGCTGTATACTATGGTGATGAATTATTTCCCCTATACTATTGTGACTTAATCAATCTCTGATCCCTCTCTGATCCCTCCTTTTACAAGGTGCTCTGTTAACAGGCTTGTAAATCCTATCTCATCCACCTTTTCACCTGAGAAGATCTTTAGCTACTTTAATTTACTGACTAATAATGGCAAATGGCGGGGCTGCAAGAGCGTAAACTGCACATGAATCAGCAATGTGAAGCTGTTCTGAAATGGATGGGGTGTAGTTCCTTACCTAGGGAACATAGGAAGGAGAACTAATGATGACTGGGCACAAATTAGAATTCAGGAGCAGCTGTTACTTAACAACCATGTGGAGGGCAGGGCTACTCTGTCTTTTAGTGGTTGTATAAAGCAGGTACTTTCTGGAGGTACAGTTTATCATGCAGGTATGAGAGAAGCCTCAAGTACTGGAAAGTCCTACAAGGATCTCATCCTGATATTTTCCCAGTTGGATTACTGCAATGCATTACATATGGGGCTACCCGCGAAGATGTCTTGGAAGCTTCTACAAGTATAGTGGTACCTCGGGTTACATACGCTTCAGGTTACATACACTTCAGGTTACACCTCCGCTAACCCAGAAATAGTGCTTCAGGTTAAGAACTTTGCTTCAGGATGAGAACAGAAATTGGGCTCTGGTGGCGCAGCAGCAGCAGGAGGCCCCATTAGCTAAAGTGGTGCTTCAGGTTAAGAACAGTTTCAGGTTAAGAACGGACCTCCGGAATGAATTCAGTACTTAACCTGAGGTACCACTGTATAGAATATGACTGTAAGTCCCTCATTCATTGGAACTTGAGCCTGGATTATTTCAGAGGGGAGGGAGTTCCACAAGTTGAGCACCACTACAGAAAAGACCTTCCCTAGGTTGGTGCATAATGCACCTCAGCCAGCAGCGGCAAAATCAGTCTCAAGAAATGGGCATGTCTGTGTCAAAGCAGGTTTTCCTTTGCATGTGCACAACCCAAATTGTTTAGACCTTTCGATGCTAACATTGTGGGTGTCTGCCCCAAAGTCCTGCTCATAATGCCCTACTGCCGTTGACCTGAGGCTGAGAAACCCTAAGGATTTGTGAAGCATGGCGTTCAAACACGGTGTGAATCCATTTCAATTCACTGTCAAATAACCCAAACAAGACTACTTCGGGACGATTGTTCAAAACCTAGGTCATCTAACAGAAGGCCCTCTCTGTGCAATGCTTCCACATTTTTTTTAATTGTTTTGACCACAACCCATAATGTTGCTTCTTCAGTGATGGGTGTGAGGTTTGTGATCATGCCTTTTAATCTTCTCATGCTTAAATGCACAAGGATTTATGTTAGCACTTCAGGTGGAGAAAGAAGGATTCTTGTATCACTGGGTATTTGTGCTTCCCTGCAGTACAGATCAAACTGAGGGTTTAGAAACTGTTGGTTTAATGTTACAAAGACACAGTTTCTCACTAGAAATGGCTCATTTGTCAGCAGGTTAAATTCCAGAGGGCTTTGCTTCATGTTTTGTTTTACTTTTTAGAAATGAATCTCACGTGAGCATTTACCATTTCTGACAGCTGCTGAATGCTCCCTTCTGTGGATTTTCTCGGCATAAAAGAATCATTTGTTGTTGTTTCAAGTATCTCTTGTGGTCAGGGACATTTCTACGACTACTCTGCTCGTGCTTACTGTTTGCATTCTTCCCCTTGCATTATCCCTAAATGAATACCTACTGCTTCTAACCTCTACCTAATGCCTCTAGCCCTCTACATTTGTTAAGTGTTTGATGGTTTGTTTGCCAGACACTCATATTTGCCATTTATAGCTTTAACAAAAGATAGAGAATGGTGTTACTCCTCATCGTGATGATGCTATATTTCCTAATTTTCTGACAATAAAAAGCTATCAAAGCAAAAGAAAACACCCACGATTGATGCAAAGATATTGATGGTACTCAAAGATGCTTAGAGATTAATGAGTTATTATGCCTCGTGGCTCTGGCAGGGGCCTTTCTCTTGCTTGTTTGCCGAGACACAAACGATTGAATTGGGGACCTTGTGTGTGCTATGTTTCTCTCCACAAAGGTGGTGCTGGTAGCCTGTTTTCCCCCTCACTGAGCTTTTATGTGCAGTGCTCTCTCTCTCTCTCTCTTATACACAAGACTACTGGAAGAATTAATCCAGTGTTTTCAAGTGGGTTGCTGGCAGCTTGCCATTGTCACTTTGACTCTATTTCTCCTTTCCATCTGAATAAGGTATGGTGGTTTTACCTTTGAATGGGTGTTTCGGATCAGTTTCGGCTGAAACTTAATCCAGACGAGAAGGAATTTTTCATGATGGGTGGTCTTAAAGTACAGGAGCCTCCTCATTTACGGGGGGGGGGGTACATTCCCAGGTACCATGAGTATACATGAATTGCGTATAGTGGGAAGCAACATCTTAAAAGCCTGTAAACGCCTTCTAAACCTTTGGAAACTGTTGAAACCGCCATTCCCAAACTCCAACTCTCTACAGGCCTTAAAGGTAAGTGCAAAGGCTCTTGAGATTGCAGTTGCCATTTTCCCACTCTTTTCTGTCCGTTTTTGCATCTTTTTGCAGTTTAAATCAATTGTACTTAATTACCGGTATTTCCCGGTGCCGTGTGTATACATGGTTGTGCATCAGTGTGGTGTAGTGGTTAAGAGCAGTGGACTCGTAATCTGGTGAACCGGGTTCGCTTCCCCGCTCCTCCACATGCAACTGCTGGGTGACTTTGGGCTAGTCACACTTCTCCGTGAAGTCTCATCCTCACTCACCTCACAGAGTGTTTGTTGTGGGGGAGGAAGGGAAAAGGAGATTGTTAGCCGATTTGAGACTCCTTAGGGTAGTGATAAAGCGGGATATCAAATCCAAACTCCTCTTCTTCATCATCATCAGTCGAACACGCATGGGTGTGGGTGTGCATGACATCATGATGTCACACGCACTACACACCCATAACCTGGGGACCAAGTCGGCTCTCCTGATAGCAGCTATTTTATGATTGGCATCCCCAGGACTCCCTCAAAGTTCAAAATGTGCCCACTATCTCAAAAATGTTGGCGACTTTTGCATTAGGGCAGTTAGGGCACTGTGCCATCAACTTCAGCCTTCCCACTCCACCACTTTCTGCTCTCTTACTGACAGGTCAGGGTGACAATGCCTGCCATTACCTCTGGCCCCATTTATGGTTGGTCTCCGTGCATTCTACCCCACCAGTCTCAATGTGCACCAATACACCACTGAAATGTAGTATGATAAACTCTAGGTTCTCATAATCTCTGAAATAATAACACAAAAAGTCTGACTAGCTAGAGGGCAAAGCAAACAAGACACTTCCTATGGTGAATGGAGAGATTTCATTATGTATATAAACTGCAAATACCGAGACAGGCGAGTTGCATCAAAATATCTGAGTTTGTGGAAGACTTGGGGGGGAAAAGCCTTTTCTTGAATAAAAAGCAAGTCATCTGCATTTAAATATGTATTTCTAATGCATTTTATCTCAAAGTGCACATGCCTAAACTTCTGCATTAAAAGCACCTTTTGAGATAAAATATTTTGTAACTGTTTTGAGCCTGAGGACTATGTCAGAACATTTTGGAAATGCAAGAGCTGGTGGATAGCTGTGTCCTGATCCACAGATTAAGATGGGGAATGTGGATCAGGCTAGTTCATATCACAATTTGCAAAGACGGAATCCCTCAAATATCCATACTGGGAGCAAGTGCTCCCTCGGACATACTGGGCCCAGGTTAAATAGTGCTTTAAGCAAGAAGAATCAGCATCTTGAAAACAGCACTGAAACCAACTGGAGGCATTCCTGCAGTCTGGCTGTTACATTCTGGGCAAACTGTTTACAAATAACCCTCATGAGAAGCCTCACGTGCAGTAGCACATGACATCAATCCAGCGGTGCAGATGTACAGTATCTTTTCCCAACAGCAGGCTATATAACCAGGAAACCTATTATTTGAATGCAGTAAGCACCCTGGTGGTTTGCTCCATTAGTTGTTTGCTTGAAATGAAGGAACGAACTTGTTGACACAGAGGCAACGTGTGTTTGAACATTGTAGTTCAAAAAATGTGTGTTCCCCCATTGGGTAACCATGCAAATACAAATCCTGGAGCATGGATGCAGATTTTTGTGCAGATTCTTTCTTTCTTTCTTTCTTTCTTTCTTTCTTTCTTTCTTTCTTTCTTTCTTTCTTTCTGAAAGGACATAATAACCAAACACATGCATAAGTGATGCAGACCAGAAACTACAGGTCTCAGGATTTTGGGGGGTGGCATTGGTGAAATCTACTTTAAAGGTAATGGTGTGCTATACATCAATGCTTCTGAATATACAGAGACTACAAAGGCACCATGGCTCTCCAGTAATTTCTTCCTACGAGAAAACTGATCCTGGATGTTTCTATTACTTGAAAATGAGAGGCTGTATTTATATTGTGAAGAAACCAAGGGAAAGCATGCAGACTGGTGATTGACAGGAGTTTTTAGATTAGGACAGGATGCAGACTTGGGAGCTGAAGGCCTATATGTCTTTGTGAATCACTTCAATGCCAGCCCATAATTATGGCTTTTTGAAGCCACTGTTTCTTTTGGTTTTTAATAAATGTAAGCACATTCTTGTTCACTCTCTGCAGCTATTTCTGGTAATGGATCATGGATTTATGGAGAAAAACTGCTCATTACAGCCTTTTAAAGGATCTAATTAATTGCTAATTACCAAGCACTATTTAGTGGGAAGATCTGGAGCTTTCTACTCTGTTTAAACTACGGAAGTGGAAATTTGGTGGCGCAATGAGGCATCATAGATTAGTTTGCTGCTGTGTTTAACAGCGAATGTCAAGAGGCACTGAGAACCCATCAGAATAAATTCTATATGTTTGTTATAGTTTCTTTTAAAAACAGAATAGAAAAGATTTGGGTTTTTTGTGGGGGCGAGAAGGAATAAGTTGAACATACGTATGCATTTTGCATTTTGGCTTCAGCGCTATCAGCCTGTCCATGTGTCAGGAGTTGGAGTCCATGATACGATGTCTGTCTGACGTGGACACACACAACCAGATTTTGGCTATTTTTATATTATAAATTCTTCTTTGATGAGTCTTATTTTTATGTTCACTATGGCCTTGTTTATATTGGGGTGGGGAATGATATGTAGGAGTTGTTCCTTTGTGATTGTGTTGTACTCCCACTGAGAGGAAAATTTGAGAAAGTGAGCATCTGTAAGGGGGCTAGACATGTGGATATGGTGACTTGTGTAGTCACAGCAACCCTTCTCTGCAAATTACTGTGGCTGCCCATATACATTGTTTGCACGTGTGCTAATTATAATCACAAATCTTGCCTCTGAAACAAAAAGAGCGAGGACAAAGGAGGCCTCTCAGGCAAAGCCAACCGTGAAATAAAAAAGTTAATAATAGAATAATAGAGTGGCAGGGTTGGAAGGGACCCTAAGGAGCATCTAGTCCAACCCCCTGCAATACGGGAACATGTGGCCCTCTCATTGATTGAACCTGCAATCTTGGCATATGATCACCAAGTTCTAACCAACTGAGCTATCCATAGTATAGAACAGTTCGGTTGACTTCCACAGTCTTCAATAAGCAGAAATGCAGATTCACACACTATGTAACTGCTGTGGTACATATTCAGTAGGAGATGTTCAGTAGGGAGGTGATTAATGCCTCCTTGAAGGAGGCGGTGGAAAAACCACTCCTCAAGAAAACCTGGATTTGGAAATTTTAAATAATTACTGGCCGGTTGCCAATGTCTCCTTCTTGGGCAAGGTTTCGGAGTGGGTGTCCGCAGACCAGATCAGGCTCTGTTGAAGGAAACTGATTTTCTGGATCCATTTCAGTCTGGGTTTTGGCCCGGATGTTGCTCTGTCAGGAGAGAGACAGAGGAAATGTGTCCTTAATAATTCTCCTCAACCTCTTGGTGGCTTTCAATACCATTGACCATGGTATCCTTCTGGAAGGGCTGTCCAAGTTGGGAGTGGGCAGCCCCACTTTGCGTTGGTTCCTGTACCACTTGGATGGTCATTTGCAGAGGGTGATGCTCTGGTTGTCAATTAGTTCCCGGGCCCAATTCAAAGTGCTATTTTTTTTACCTGTAAAGCCTTAAAACGCCATCTCATGATGGTCTCTATCTTAAATCTATCTCATGATGGTCTGTTAGTGGTTAAACAATCCAATGCTTGGTGAATTTTGCTTCACAATGGTGGAAAGAGCTGACTTTGAAAGGATTAGAAAGCGAGGTCTTAATGATGCAGCAATTTTAGCTATTCATTTTATTTGTTATTCCTGTTTAAAAATTGTTTTCTTAAACCTTTCAGAAATGAGTTTTACATTGTGACTATATAATTTCTTTATAAATTTGTTCTAATTCATTCAACACATTAAAAAAACTTTTTTATGTATAAATTGACATTAATTCTGCATGTGCCTCTAGGCCATTTTTACTTTTCAAATGAGTTTTTGTATATATTTCCCATTTTCCTGCTTATAATTGAAGATGCTAGAAGGTATATATGAAGAAGCTGAGAGAAAATTTGATTAATATATGTTAGCCTTTAAGAGAGGGTAATTTTCTTTTTGTATGCAGAAGTACTAAATGCAACTTCTTTTCATGGTAGAATAATAAGTAAATGTACCTTTCATCATTTCTATGTTTGCCTGCATTTCTTTTATTTTTAGTGTTTAACTCACCTCAAATATCTCTAATGCTAAACAACAGCAAATCACAATCAAAGTTGTGGGAGGCAAGGGTTTCTTATCTTCTTAATTTGATGCCATCCTGTTCTGACATACTGACAGTGGAGAACTATCTGTGTCTATTCGGAAGTAAATCCCTTTGAGTCCATTGGTGCTTACTCCCAGGCAACTCAGTATAGGATTGCATCTTGGGGTTATGCAAATTATTTCCTTCAGATTCTCTGTATATCGGATCTTTTGATCAATCTGTTATCAGAAGCTTATACAGTTCAAATACCTGGACATCTAGAAAATGTACTGTGAGGATATACCTACAATGGAGACTTTAGGCGGTTTAACAAAGCCCTGAAAACCCTAGGAACTGTGTGTATGTATGTGTGGCTATCATGTTAATCAGACAAAATTTCCCAGCATTCTTTAAGAGAAGCCATGAAAGCTGTGGTATAGATGTTCTTTGGCTGAGGACCACTTTCCAACCAAAGTATGCACACATTCTCTGCAGACATTTCAGGAAAACTCAGACAGAGTTTTCCTGAAATTTTGGCATAAGTGAAATCTGAAAAGAATCTGGGCAAAACCTGAGGAAGGCTAAAGAGTTTTGATATGTGTTTTGTGGAAGACAGCCACGTGTCACTTGGGGAAAAGAATTTGATAGTTTGTTTCTTCTGATGTAATGCAGGTGTTGGCTACTTAAATGGTTTTAATGGGTCTGTACAGCTCTTTGGCATGGGTGTTAATGCTCAGCTCAAGGCCAGATAGAGAGGTCAGAAGGGGCATATTTGACCCCCTAGGCCTCATATTTCCTACCCTGACCCTCCTGGGTCAAAGGAAGAGAGTCAAAGAGGTCCAAAAGCTGGGTAGTGTTTAAGAAGGTAGTGCACAGATAATTTATTATGTTGGAATGTAAGAGAGTCTTCAACTGTTTTCTAGATTTCTCATGGGTTTACTTTTGGGCTTTGTATGCTAACAGACGGCAGTTTTATATCTAACCTGGTGGAAATATTACCTAGGTGGGTGTATTGCATGAATATAGGTTTAATCAATCCACTGGGCTCACTCTGCATCCAATAGAAAACTAATCCTCAGTGATGACAAAAACAAAACAATACCCCTTTCCCTTTTGCTTTCACATTTTGTCCTGGATCCCTCTCAATTTGCGCTCATGACTATTCTGCATTTCTTCCCTCTTCCTTATTAGTAAATGTGACCAGGCCTCCATGAAAGAGCTGCCAAGAGATAATTATTCAGCAAAGATGGATGACCTACCTACTTCAGTAGATGCACATCAGGGGGAAACTTGGACAGACTTGAATAAAAGCTGAGTCAAAGCCAGCAGAATTCCAGTCTAAGCTCTTAAGATACTGTATTTTAAATGTGGTCTGAAATAAACAGATAGTGGTTTTATAGAATCATAGAGCTTGAAGGGACCATGAGGGGCATCTAGTCCAACCCCCTGCAATGCAGGAAACATTTGCTCAAGGTGGGGCTTGAACCTACAACCCTGAAATTAAAAAGTCTCATGCTCTGCCAACTGAGCGATGTCTTATTATTTATCGCAAAACTGGTAGAAACAGGATCTATCAATTGCAAGGTTCAGACACAACCCCCACCACACCCCATTCTACAGGTGTGTGTATTTAAAAATAAATAGATATATAGGGTTTTTTAAAAGAAGTTTTCCCCACAAATTGTGAAAACCGTGCAGAAGACAGCGCTGAAATGCAAGAAGCCTGGACTGGGTGTGTCTTGCTGGGCATAATTCCTTGCTTGCAGCTGTTTGTTCTGGTCTGTAGTTGCATTGTGTTTCCCCATTTTCTGTTAGTGAAGGATGGTGAATTTGAGAAACGGGGGTTTCTAAAGAGACAGAAATCATTTTACACATCAAGCCAGTTATTCCCTTCATAGATGCAAACTTTAACAAATTCTTTAAGATTTCCTTTCCTTTCCTTTTTTTTAGGTCATTGGGGACGATGTATAGGTGATTGTGGTTCGGGCGGTGTTCAGAGCCGAGTAGTCTGGTGTGTTCATTCTGAAGGGTGGACAACCCATCATTCAAATTGTGAACAAAGTGACAGACCTGAAAGCCAGAGGAGCTGTTTTAAAATATGTGACTGGCATCTTGAACTCTTTGAGTGGGAAGTTTCAGAATGGCACCTGTGTGTTCTTGTTCCTTTTGCCCTTGGTGAAGTCAGACCAAGAACTTCGGCATGTGTAACTGCCCAGCATGGATTACAACACAGAAAAGTACAATGTATACAGAAGTTGAACAGAACAGTAGTTGCAAATGAGATATGTGAATATTTTACCCCTCAGCCACCTATGGAACAAGCTTGCCTAATACCTTGCCCACGGGATTGTGTAGTGTCTGAGTTTTCCTCCTGGTCTGTATGTGGCAGACACTGTGGAAAGAGTTTACAACACAGAACCCGTTCTGTTATTGCGCCGCCACTCTATGGCGGAGCCAAATGCCCAAATCTAACTGAATCGAGGGTTTGCGATGTTTGGATGTCTTGTCCTCATGGGGAAGAGGAATATACGTACAGTCTTAAAGTTGGACCCTGGAGTAAGTGTCGGATGCCTCACCTTAAGGAAATGAATATGATTGGGAGAACTATGCTGGATTTTGGTTCCGAATCAACAGAACGAAGCACCTTCAAACTTCAAGTGGTGGAGAATTTCCAGAATTTTCATAGATCTAGGTCACACTACAGTTCCAAGCCTTGGGATATAGAAATTGGTTATCAAACAAGGCAGGTGAGGTGTACGAGAAGTGATGGGAAGAATGCTATGCTGAGGTAAGAGATCAACTTCATTCCTAAGAGATGTATGCTTTAAAGGCTGCTAAACATATCTACTTCTCTAGTTTTGAATGTGCATTTTGCCATGTACAGTGTTTTGGTTTCATTCACATGTAGTCTCGTTTAGCACTAAAGTTTCATATGTTGAAGAGACAGTTTTGGTAGTGATGTATACATATAAACTACAATTTAAATGAGGTTTTGTTTTGCTGATTTTCAACCAGCATTCAAGTTTTCTTCCATCAAAGGGAGCAGATAGTTATTTGTTTCCAGAGCTTCCATGGCTATTGAGAGCCAGTTCAGAGATATGTAAGTCATCCAAAGCCTGGAAGAAACATCTTTGTGGATGAAATAATTTCAGCCCAGCATAGGAGCCAACGCCTAGGGGCTGAGGGGTCTTCACCACCTCCAATAAAATATTTGAGAGGGCCTGCCATTCATATGGTGTGTGAACATCACGTCATGTGATCGACTATACAGGGCAGGGCTTACCTACCCCCCCCCCACCATATTTTATTCAAGTTGGCACATCTTAAACCTAGTTAATGGCTCCCACTTTCAGTGTCAATTCACAGGCGCAGAATAGCTGCAACACATGCTGTTGTACTCATACATACTGCTGGGAATAAACTGCTACTTTCCGAGATGTTCTGTGTTCGGCACTCTTCCTTTCATGCTACTGAATCTCTGGTCAGACCAATCCATGAGAATAATTTGTAGTTTGCTGAGCTAAGTTTTTGAAGTAATTGTGCTCATAAGTTTCTCAGGCTGTTCCCAGTGTTTTCTCATAATCTGTAGTTCTCAATGGGTTGGTCATTGCATGTGAGGTGCATGTATTTTATTAATGTACAACCACCGAAATAGCCTTTTAAGGACCTGCTGTTTATTATGCTATATCTTTTAAGGGGGCATTGGTTAGGCGAAAAGTTGATATTTTTAATTGGTTAGAGAAAGAGTACTTGGGTTCAAAGATATAGCTTGTCTTAATCTTGTTTGCACCAGTTGCACCAAGAGTTTCGGTAGTTGGCTTCAATATATACCAGTTAAACTTGCAACATGGTTCACAGATGGAAAAGAAACTGTTAAAATAGCTTCACCAGTTTACATTTTTTAAATTGGCGAGAAGTGCTAATGATACCATTTTCCTTTACCACATTGGGAGCAGGAATGTGGAAAGTTGTTTCTTTGGATCAGATATGGATGGTAGTAGTGTCATTTTTCTACTGGGGATTGGCATTCTCAGTGCAGTCCCTGGTAGAAAAAGACACTCCACTTGGGTTCTGTCCATGTCCACCCCTGATTCTGCCTCCTTTGCGTGATCCAGGGTCAGTTACCAGGCCTTGAAGCAATGGAATGGGAGGTAGCAGCAGTGGTGAGATTTGCTATACTGAGCTCAGCTGGGACCTGTCCATCCCATTTGCCTTGATACTAAGCTGCAAGCACTCAAACAGGGGCAATCACTTTTGTGGTCACCTCTGTTGGTATGTTCATGCCACCTAGTAATAGTACCCCTCCTAATAATGTATCCAAATAAAATACCTGAAAGATCCTATTCAGATTTTCACACGGACCAAATATCAATTAAATTAGTTTTCCATCTGCAAAGCAGAAACAACCCTTTAGTACCTTTGCAATTTTATGCTACATTTAGTGTAATTAACCTCACATTATGGGTAATTAAACACCGTGATCCTGTTTTAAAAATGTAGCATCGTGAGACATTATGAAGAAAGGGGGCGTTTCAGCTTGTCTCTCATTTCATGAAATTTATGATTTAGATTTTTATTTATTTATTTATTTGGGGAATAAACACATTAGTGGAGGTGTCTTCTATATGGCATTTGCATGCAGCTTTTGCCTAGGTTGTTTAAAGTTTCCAAGCAGTGCCTTGGCTTTGCCATGCAAACAGTTGCAAATAGTGTCCCTGAAGTTGAGAGTGGAAGGGGAATGCTAGCACCCTTGCAAGCTAGCTGTGGACTTACATAATTTTAAAGAAACATGAATTTTAACCAGACATGGAGCTGTTGCTTTTGCCATGACCCTGGAATTTCTTGGGTTTCTCTCTTCCCAATGGAGGCTTGGTAGAATGTAACTTGCAGATCTGGCTATTACGGAATGCTTCATAGTCTTCCTGCTTCTGTTTAATCACAGACCAGGTATAAGAGAGAATGCTTCAGGGTTGTTGTGGTGTTGTTAACAAAATACTTTCTTATCACAGCCTTTGTGTGCAAGAAACCATCCCTTTGACCTTTCAGTCCTGTGTTATGCCTAAAGACTGTGAAACATCAGATTGGTCTTCATGGAGCTCCTGTTCAAAGACTTGTCACTCAGGGGATCTCTCACCAGGATACCGAATTAGAACTCGGAGCATAAAGCATGTTGCTGTAGGAGCCGGCCGAGAATGTCCTGAAACAGAAGAAAGGGAAGCCTGCAATGTTGGAGGAGGTGATCGTGCTCATCCATGCCCAAGGTAGATTCCATAATAATAATTAATAATAATAATAATTAATAATAATAAATATATTTATACCCCGCCCATCTGGCTGGGTTTCCCCAGCCACTCTTGGCGGCTTCCAACAAAATATTAAAATACAGTGGTCTGTTAAACATCCTTGCCTTCCTTTTTCCTTTCTTCAAAGAGAGTCTGAACCTCAAATACATTGGATGGTTTAGTAACTTTTGTTCATGTGGTACCACTTGCTTGGCCTGTGGCCCAGTGAGCACAGAGTGAGGGCATGCCTCAGTGCAGATTTGTCTGTACATCTGTGTTTAGGTCTGCACATGTGCATGCATGTGCATGTGGCGATCACACAGGGTCCCCTGACGTTTCACTGTCTATTGATCCCTGTGCCACCACTTTATTTCTCACTGCCACCACCCAGGCCCTACCTGGTACAATACTGAATCTAGTCAGGGTTAAATTGGAACATAAGCTTCTGTTTATTTCTTGCAGTTTAACAAGCGTGTGGTTTCATAAACAGTATTGGTCAATTACAATCATGGGGTGCCTATCCAGACCTATAACTTCCGCTACCTGTTCTCACTCACTAAACCACCTCTCAGTTGGTCTTCCTAGCTCCTAACTGTTCCTGACTCAGCTTGTTTCACTACACTAACTCAACCTACCCACAGACACTATCCCAAATCATTCCCACTTCAACCAACCACCCAACTCTCAACGAACTCCTCCCTTCGCCTCTCCCAGAGCTGGTTTTATAGTCCCTCCGACTCCACCCCCCCAGGTTCTGATTGGGTAACCTGTTTAATTATTTCACCTCCAGCACTCTCATATGTCATCACAGTGCACTCTCTCTGACTTCCTCTGTGGTATCTTTTAAAGAGAACCCCATTTTTACTGTCTCCATTCCCTCTGTCAGCACCGAGAGCAAGAGTGACTTGAAATACAGCCACATAAATTGCTTGTCTTAGACCATCTTAGATGGTCCTGGGTGGGACTGCCAGCCCACATTAATCATTAGGTGTATGGCAGGTTAAGGTGGGTTTTGGATGAAAGATGCTTTGCTGATTGGTCAGCTGATTGGCGGTGCCTGCAAAGCATCTTGCTCAGTGCTTACCAAGAACCAACTGTTAGCTGCTTGTCAATGCTAGGAGAACACTGAGCAAGCTGTGCAGGCAAAAACAGGTCACCTGACATCATTGCTCCTGTGTTATAGGGACAGGAAGTCAACAGCTTTTGGTGAGCTGCTCTCTGCGGTCTCCCTCTTTTATTCTTATTCCCGTTCCCAGCAGCATCAGTCCTGACAGCCCTATTGGTGACACAGAAGGTGGGCAGAAGGGACAGAGGCATCAAAGGGGAGGTTGTGGCCATGTAAAATCCAGCTCCAGATCTGCAGGGTACCTGGTGTGAAATTGACCAGGAACTTTATATTCCATGTGTACAGGAAGGTGTGTGCAGTCTTGACTCACTGCACTGCCTTCTTGTTATGACGAACTATGGTTTGTTGCTATGTCGGAAAGTGTCCCCAGGGAAATGTGAAGATTGTCAAGATGAAAGTCACATTAGGATTTGAATGTAATTGAAGGTTTGTGTAGTAGGCTAGAAATCTAGCTACTTGTTTGCAGAAAGTGGGAAAACAGAAAGGGGTATTTACGGTAATTGAAACCTGCTATGCAGTTTGACATAGTTAACCAAACAAACAAACAAACAGCAGTCACCTATAGCAGCTGGTCATGTAGCAGGGTGGTTCAGCTGCACTGTTTTCAGACAGTAATGTTAGATTTATGGGTTTAGAAGCCATGCAGATTCATGTTTACAGAATGGAAGCTGCTACAGCAGCATGCTGAGCATCTATGCTTTGCAAAGGTGTATAAGGAAGACAATGTGGTCATTTTCCAAGCTACCCAGCCAAATGCAGAGAGGAGCATGCTCAAAATGATTTCTATACTGCCACCCCCACCTCACCCCACCCTGCAGTTTCTAATATGCACATCTGTGCATATACTGTCTTGTATGCAGGCAAGGGGTTGGATCCTTTGCAGACAAGTTTGTAGCTTGTCATAGAAGTCATAGAAGTGACTTCTGCTCTTATCATAGATTAGTGGTTGCCATATTTCAAAAAGTGAAAATCCAGACACATTAAGTTTAGTTTTGGTTTACTTTGGACAAAGTTGTTGGGCTTTTCTTAATTGTGCAAGACATCTGGATTTTCCCAAACATTTTGGCAATTTCTGCCCGGACATTGTTTCACACTGCCCTATTCTGGCTATGTATGGCTACCCTATCATAGATATATTTCCTTAGGATTGGTCATATCATTGTTGAGCTTGGTGCTTGTATTTAGTTCATTTCTTCAATTTCTATCTGGTGATTTAGCTTCAAGAGTCTTTATTCTATCATAATGGTAGAAGTTTTTCTTGAGTGGTTGTAGTTTCAAGTGCCTTTTAAAAGTTTCATATACTTAGATTATTGTTGTATTGAAAAGAGCCCTGAATTTTGCTATCTGCTCCTGGCTCTTCTGAAGCAGGTGGTGTAATACTTACGAAATATTTCTGAGGGGGAAAAACAGTGCAGAGGTCGTGAGTGTGGTGTGCACTATACAATTGTGTTACTTCAAAATCAGCAACCTGCTCATCATCCATGTATGTCTTGCTATCAGTAGAAGAGAGAGGGCACTTACATTTGTTGCTTGATTAGATCTTGCAGGGTGGGGGGGAGCTCTTGTATGCTGATTTTTACTTTTCCATCCCCAATTCATGTCAATCAGTAAGACAAAAGGGTAGATTGCATGACTGATTTTGTTCTCTGTGCACAACGCGTTGTTACGCATGACAGTCATGTGACTGAAATATTCCAGCCGCCAGCCAAGGAGTGAGGAAAGAAATATGTATCTGCCGCATGTTCCTACAATTTTTATCAATACCAGGAGACATAAAATATGAGGCATGAACAATGGTCCAAGGCTGAAGTATTTTGTTGTGTCTGATGTGTTGTATGGGTGGCCACTTGCACATCACCCCAAAGATGAAACACATCACTAAAAAAGAAGGGTACAGATTGGCATAAATGTGCATATGTGTAGATGCCACTTTATAAATAATTATGATAAATAGAAATGCACTGGAGTAAACAAGACTGTGATTAGGTGCCAAGTCTGCTGTCCAAGTGCTAACCTGCTCTCCCTTCTTATGCTATTTAGTCTTTAAAAAGAACCCAGTCAGATGAGCAGAGAATAATCATGATCATCATCATATTTGGGCCAGACAGCACTTCAGCTAGAGGATGACTTCAGAAGACTATCCTCTGTATGACACAGAACCACTCTATATGTTACTCCAACCTCCTATCTATGGTTTTTTGTCTAGCATTTTTTTTGCTTTCCGGTTGAGGGGCATGGAGAAATTGAAACAGATCTACATCAACATTCCGCACTTGTGGGTTAACTAGAAAGTGCTTCTCTGCTTACTTTTGTCATATACACACAGGTCCTGCTATCCACCCACTTGTTATGTGAAAATTCAGCTAACCAAACATAAAGAATCATGCCCAGACTTCCTTCCTTGTTTGTGCTTTGCTGGTCAGCACCAGCAGTGCTATTTTTCTAAAAAAAGAGGTGTTGGAACTCACCATGAATGCCTCCCCTGTTCTCTTATAATGGCAATGGCGCCTACCTGAGTTTCAGCACTTTTACTGTCTCCTTCATCAGAGCACTGGCAGTGGAGGAGAGGAAACATCTGCAGATGTTTCCACAGCTGAAAAGAGGATGCTTCTGTGGGCATACCTTCTTCTTCACCCACAAAGTTCACTCTCCATACTCTTAAGGCCCCTTGAGATGTTCTCCCGTGGCCCATAGGATTTCAGCCTAAACTTTGTTGTACCATTTTAATGTTTTTCTCTTTCTAGTTTAGACATGTTCTACACAGCCCTGATTCTGCTGTCCGTCTGTGCTTCAGCAATGCTAAACATTTTCAATGGGGTTCACACCTGCAGTGATTCTTTGCTTATTTGCCTAAACACTAATTTAAATCAACACACATCTACTTAAAGCAAGAGTTGTTAGTGACTAAATGAGAGTGTGTACCTGCCCTTAAGCATTTGGTGTTATAAATCGGTTTCCATTTAGCCCTGAGAAATGTGACATTAATGTGATGGGAAACAAAACACAGTACTTTGCCTTGTTGCTGTTCAGCTAACTACTTCAGAATTGAAATTGTCTGTATGGAAGAAAAGATAAGCCACATTAAGGAAGGGTGGTTTTGGTTTTTTTTTAAGTTACACCTACGAAAAGTTACACCTCCTATTCTGATTTTATGCATTGTGGGAGGACAATGTCATATTTGTCATGTAAGAAGGCTGTCTTACAGAGATTCTGTTCCTTTGTTTATTCTTTTCTTTTTCCTAATAATAAATTTTGTCTGTCTTCCCAACTGCACACAAAACAGTGTATATTTAAATGAGAGAAAGACAGTTCATCTAAAAAGTACTGTGAATTAGAAGTAATCAGTATTTTTGTAAGCATCTCCATGCAGAACAGAATTCTAAAGACCTTTCAAAATAGACACTGATAGTTTGGATAATTTAAGCTGATGCTGAGAAGTGTAAGCATCAACTTCATTTTCCATTATTATTTTTTTGTAAATAATTTGAGTCTGGAATAATTGGTTGGAATATTTTACTTTATGAAAGACAGTCTGAAACACTGGTGCTCATAATAATTAATCATTAGTAGCACCAATGGTGTGCACCAGATTGAGCCAGATCCCAAACTGATTCTAGTTGACCTGGAATTTACCTGGATTCGGTTGAAGGAATCCCAGATCACCCTGGATCGAATTGAGTCCACCTAGTACTACCCAGGGCTGTTAAAAGGGTGTGTGTGCATTTTACACACATATATTTATGTAGCCTGAGATTTATGTTATATTTTATTACACTATTACTGCTTAAATCTCAGGCTAAGTTTGCATTGTTTTCTTCAGCTTTTAATGGTAATTTCCCTGCTTTTTAATTGCTGTGTACCTTATTACTTACTCCCTGCCTCTTTAGCCCATTTATTGATGGTATATTATAGTGTTTTAAATTGACTTTGTCAAGTGCCATAAAGGCCACCGTAGTTAAATTATGGAATACAAATATTTTGAAGAAGCAAAATGAAACCAATGGCAGCACTAGTAGTTTCCTGCATATTGAGATATGAAGAAAGTGTGTGGAATTGAGTTGGTGCTTTTAGTTGCCTGTTGGTGGTAAGGGAACACCTAGCTATTTTAAATGAATTCAGATCTCCAGGGCCAGATGAGCTGCACCCAGGGGTACTAAAGGAGCTTGCAGGTGCAATCTCAGAGCCTATAAACTTTGAGAATTTTTGGAGTACAGGTGAGGTCCCTGAGGACTGAAAGTGGGCAAACAAAGAAGATCTAGGTAACTACTGACCTGTGAGTTTGATTGACCAGTGAACATTGATACCAGGAAAGATCCTAGAACAGATAATTAAACAGTTGATCAGTGAGCACTTAAAAAAGGCTGCTGTGATTATTAAGACCCATCATGGGTTTCTCAAAAATAAGTCATGCCAGACAAATCTCATTTCTTTTTTTGATAGCGTTACAAGCTTAGTGGATCCAGGGGGATGCTGTGGACGTAGTGTCTCTTGATTTCAAGGCTTTTGACAAAGTCCCCCATGTTATTCATGTTAAGTATAATTGTTTAATTCACACTGAAATGGAGCATGCCTGAATGTGTATCCTAATATCATGAAACTGTTTTGGGTGGTACTGAAGACTGCGGAGGGGAGAATGAATGGACAAATATTGTCCCTCATCTATTAATGACAGCAACCACTGGATCAAAAGCCCCTTTCTTGAGCACAAAGGCACCAGCTGGATTCTATTCAGTCCTTTAAAGTGTTTTCATCAGGCTTCAGAGTTATTTTTAAAAAGAAAGAAAAATGTATAGCTTTTCTTATTTACAGATAAACTATAAGTATTGTGGGAATTTTATTCCCTTAGCAATTTTTCTGGCAGTTGCGTTTTGATTTGGGGAATACCGAGACGTGCAGAGGAATCCAAAGTAAGTCCTTTTGTGTTTGATGGGATTTATTCCCAACAAGTGTCTTTAGGATTGCAGCCTCAATAATTTGTTAGCTACTTATAACAAACACGTTTTTACATGAATCAATGTTTGTGATTTTCTGCAAGATATTCATGGAGAACATCTGAATGGAAAGGATGTGATGTCACTCTCCTCCTAGAACAGCAGGACCCCCGACACCATAAGCACTCAGGCCTTTGTGGAGGTGGTGTACAGGTCCGGGAAGTATACTGTGCCCAGATCACACTGGAGGAAACACACAAGTTAAAGGAAGGTATGCTAGAAATTACTTGTATTACCTATAAATAAATAATTGGTATGAAATGATGAAAAGAAGGTTGAGGTTGTACTGCAGTGAAATGCTGGGTATAGGGTTCCGGATTCTGCAATTAGAAGTTTAGAGCCTTGGAGGTAGCATTATTTGCTTGCACATTTAATGTCAGGGGTTTCCAAGGTGGTGCACATGGGCACACATGCGCCTGTAGGAGCTGCCCATGGTGCCTAGGGGGTCTCCTCCCCTTGCTGAAATTAGGCTTGAAAGAGGCATTCTCTTATTGCCAATAGAATTGGTTGGTGTGTGTGTGTGATGCTTGCAACTATTTTCTGTTTTGCAAATGTGCTCATGGACCAAATAGGTTGACAACTCCTGATCTATGCTGTCGATTCTAAAGGATCCAGAATGGATGACGATTTGGCTGTCCCTTTCATGCACAAATGAGAAGCTAGTGGCGTACTCAAAGGCTTTACCATTCACTGCAGTGGAAGAGTCAGACTAGAATATGGGGAAGCCCATAAACATTTCTGGTGAAGTTCCAATTTATAAAGATGTGTATACCCTGGTTTTCATAACAGATAGATAGATAAATTGTAAAGGGAAAATTGGAGACCCCACTTTCAAACAGTTCTCACAATACACAATTGTCAGAAAGGTTTGTTTCTCCTATCCCGTTTCCTTTTCCTTTCTCTCTCTGCAGTAGGTCCAAGAATCAAATATTTTTCTATATTCAGAAGAAAAGCAAGTGGATAGACAGATGCCTGATGAATAATTTATCTTTGTCTATTTTCTTCACTATACCTACTGCTCCTGCAAAATATGGCTTTGTACAGAGATGTAAGATAGCAAGAGCGTGGCATCACAGCTGAGGACTGACTTGTTTACAAAGGCAAAGCAAGTCTGTTTTAGGGCAGATGGTTTGCCTTCATCATCCCTCTTGAGCAGTCCACCTGCTGCAAGCTGATTATCTATGCCGTCAGTTTGAAGGAGGATATCTATTCTGTCACTATGTAGAAGGATTTGTTTTTGTCACCTGTTTGAGCCTCCCACAAATACAGCAGATCATTTGCAAGAGGAATCTTCATTAAGTGATGTTACTTTCTCTGTAACATCAGTTGCTTTCTATGGCTTTTGGGGTTGTCTGGATTGCCCTTGCCTCAATTTCTTTTCTACATATAGCTGCCCTTGTGACACATTATTTGTTTTCCCTAAATTTTCAGAAACTTACCCACTTGAAAGTAAGGGGGGAGGATGGATTGACACAAAGAAACTAGGAAATTTCTTTTCTACATATAGCTGCCCTTGTGACACATTATTTGTTTTCCCTAAATTTTCAGAAACTTACTACCCACTTGAAAGTAAGGGGGGAGGATGGATTGACACAAAGAAACTAGGAAAACCAGGTGTATTTGCTTTATCAAAGGCATAAAGTAAGGCTTTGGTATTTTCCAGTTTTAAGCTATTAAAAGTGTTCCAAAACAGCCAGCTTCTGTAATGCTGGAAATTAATTATGAAACCCTGGCGTATTGGCATTTGTTAATTTCCATGCATTTATCTGGGTAAATAACTTTAATCAAATGATTATTCTGTTTTAAATTGGAAATACTGGAGAGCCATTTCACTGAAGAGTCCTGCAACTATAAAGACTAGTTCACCCTTCCACTTCACTATATTAAAATTACAGGCGTCCAAGAGTGGTCCTGTAGTTAAGGCAAGCAGGGAAAACAACTTTCCACCATTACAAGACTCAAGATTCTAAAGGTTTATAAAAATGGCAGTGTTTGAGCTATTTGAAGCTTGAAGCTTGGTGTACACGATCTTCCTGATTAATTCCATGAGAGTGCCATATTTCCAACCAATCTGATATAAAAAGATGCCACAGGTACAACAAATGTAAAGGTGCTAAGAATTGACACTTTCCTTCACCCCCCCCCCAAGAAAGCATATCATATACTGTATTTATTTCCAATTTTTGTAATGTACTTTGTTCGGGTGTATTGTGGAGCGCAATCCTGCATTGCTTTGGCAAAGTCATGAGTAAGGGTTCAAAAGTTAATAGAGTTTTCCTGCCTCATGGAAGTCTGTGGAGAACAAAGAACTGGCAGATAGTGCAGAGCGCGGCCAGATTGAAAAATAAAGCCCAAGGTCCTACCACTGCTGAAGTATCTGTAGAGGGAACCACATACCGAATTCTCTGTGTAAAGCCTATTTCTTTAATTAAGGGATACAAAAGGTACAGAGGTTAAGCATGGGGTTTACTAAGCTTTTTGGAATCACAGAAACCTGCGCAAGTATATCTGACCCTGCCCAACAGACACTGCAGCCCTCCATGATATAGCCTTAACTCTGATTTTAACTCTCACCTGTCTGTTCTGTTGATCAAATTATATAGAAACAATACATTGGCATATATTAGCTGTATGAATATTTGACTACAGTAACAGAACAAAACCGACCGTCAGCAGCGTGTGGGGTGGGGCGTAACACAAGCACTTGATTCTCATTTGCACAGTTGTAGTCTTATCATCTGAAGAAGTGTGCATGCACACGAAAGCTCATACCAAGAACTAACTTAGCTGGTCTTTAAGGTGCTACTGGAAGGAATTTTTTTTATTTTGTCTTATCATCTCTGTTAGGGCAGTCTCACTGGTTGTATTCTCCAAAGGCAGGACTATTCCTTTGAGTGCTTTTCATACCTGGATAAAAGTTAAGACCTAACGTGTGATCCGGGTAACTTGCTGAGTACAAAGAACGTACGGAAAGTTTCTAAAATTTAGTTCATTTAGAAGGCAAGTTGTCACCAGCTGTGTAAACCCTTTTTAATTCTACTGATTCTGGTGAGAGAGGCTTAAATGTTTATTTAATTATCCAATTTAAATTTGTAGGCTTTGGGCTTAATTTGCCTGGATCAAATATAAGTTTAGATTCTAGGAGTGACACTCAGATTAGAACTATAATGTCTACTTTGGACCTTCAGTGATTTCAAATGTGGGTTCCGTTGCTGACATCTGCTAGAGACCCACCTTTAATTTTGAACTAAATGGCTCTCTGTGTTTCCTTTGTATATTTCTCTTTTTCATATATTCTCTCTCTCTCTCTCTCTCTCTTTTCAAATATAAGAAGCAGAAGAAAACAGTGATCACTTAACTGCTACAAGCCACTGTAGGCTAAAGTGTGACCCAAGTCCACCGTATTAATTAGCCAAGTATCCTTGAAGTGAATTTCCAGCTGTGTGGCAGCAGCTCTTTCATGAATTTATCACATGGGACTGGGGCTATGTCTCACAGCTGCAACCATGCCAGCAGAGCTGGTTTCATGAGAGTCAAATGTATGATATTGATTCTGTGAGAAAGACCCACATGACTGGACCCTGGACATGTGGCTGTGTGATTCAGATACAGCCCATAGTCGCATGGGATTGATTCAAAAAACAGCAGCTTTCACACAGCTGGAGGTATATCTAAAGGTCACTTCAAGAAATCTTAAGATGGTGATACAGTAAATAAGATTTTAGACCTTTGTTTGCTCAGAGAGAGGGAGCAGGCCTGTCACAGGATAACATACAGAGCTACTGTTCTAGTATATTGATTCCCCACCCCCCCTGCCCAAAGGAAAGGGTTAGTACAAAATAAATATTTCTCCTGAATGACCTAATTTACTTGATAAAGGACATACCTTCACAGCAGGGAATAAATATATTTTAACCTGGTGATGTGAAATTTACATTGTTGGGATGTGCATCTATTGATCCGTAGCTTCTCCACCAAACATTTCTGTGAGTCAAATTGGTAAGATCAAAGCCACATAATGGGATGATAAATATGTAACAGCTGACTTCTTTGGTGGATACCCTTTGAAACAAGACAGAAAAGGATTCTTCTCAGATCTTTGGGGTGTACAGCTGCAATGCTTCACATTCAGAAATAGAAGGGTTTAAATTCATGAAAGGATGAAAAATATTGGTAATCACACAAGTGGAACATTTCTGGTTTTCAATCATTATAGATCTTCTTAAAGTAGAAGGAACAAGCCCCCCACCCCCAAAAAAGCACCACTCTGAATAAGCATGTTTTTAGAGCAAATAACCATCTTCATTTTGCTGCATTTTCTGACTTTCCTTCTGTAGTCTATTGTTTCTGGTTCTATCATAAACACAATATTTTTCTGTGGCTCATTGCTGGCTCCCATGTGGCTTCTTCTAGCGATTCTAGAGCCTTCCTTACTTTACCCTTTGGGACTGGCAAGTCTTTTAGAGCTATCATGAGAAACAAGCCAAAAGCACCTTTACCTACAATGAATACCCTATGCCAGTGATGGCCAAACTTGGCTCTCCAGATGTTTTGGGACTACAGTTCCCATCATCCCTGACCACTGGTCCTGTTAGCTAGGGATGATGGGAGTCCCAAAACAGCTGGAGGGCCAAGTTCGGCCATCACTGCCCTTTGCAATAATGGTAACATTTGCAGTAGTCTCTTGTTGGTGCTCAGCTTTGTACAAACCCAACTGTGGCACTTCCCACTCACTGCATCATTTTTCTTTTGCAAGCCTCCCATCACAACTTAATTGGGCCAAGGTTGCAAGTTTTGCAAGCACACAGAGAAATAAAGAGGCAAGATGGAAAAGGTTGGGTGAACTTGGCCATGTTTATTTAAACATTTACACCTCTGCATTGTAGTCAATTCCCAGGCCCCTCCATTCTCTGAGCAGCCAACTGCAGCTGCTTCTGACACAACATTTCACGCTCCCACAAATTGGTAGGATATATTCATTACTGTAACCATGCATGGTTCCAGTCAGTGGGTCTTGGAGATACCATATCTTTCATTATCAGACTCCAGTGGTATTTTCCAAGCTTATTTTCCTGAATGCACTTGCTCTATTGATTGAGATTAGATTGTAAGGAATTTTTTTTTCATTTACAAACTTGGTGAATGGTCTAAAGGGATGCTAATTTGTCTTATCTTCTTGGAAGATCAATGCCACTGCCTTGCTAAAGGTGAATAAATATTGCAATCTTGCATCTGTAATTGGGACCATCATTTGTTTTAAATGATCAGTTCATTTATACCAGTTAAGCCAAACATGATTTGCCAGCTCTTTACTAATTTGTGCTTGTTGTCTGAGAGACAATATTTCATATTATAACTCGAGATCCATCATTTCCCCCCAGCCAGTTTATAACAGTGCTGAAAGGACACAATAATGTGATTCACAAGTAGGTATATTGATGGCTAAAGGACATTAGCGTAAGTTGTTTGTAGATTGTAACCTATGCAAAAAGAGATTTTAAAATAATAATAAAGAGACACTATTCCTATCTTGTGGGACGCAGGTGGCGCTGTGGGTTAAAGCCTCAGCGCCTAGGACTTGCCGATCGAAAGGTCGGCGGTTCGAATCCCTGCGGCGGGGTGCGCTCCCGCTGCTCGGTCCCAGCGCCTGCCAACCTAGCAGTTCGAAAGCACCTCCGGGTGCAAGTAGATAAATAGGGACCGCTTACCGGCGGGAAGGTAAACGGCGTTTCCGTGTGCGGCTCTGGCTCGCCAGAGCAGCGATGTCACGCTGGCCACGTGACCCGGAAGTGTCTCCGGACAGCGCTGGCCCCTGGCCTCTTAAGTGAGATGGGCGCACAACCCCAGAGTCTGTCAAGACTGGCCCGTATGGGCAGGGGTACCTTTACCTTTACCTTTTATTCCTATCTTGAACTCAGGTAACAATTCCATAGGCTTCTGCTGGATATTAGGCTTAACTTTTGGTAGATATCAAGATGCATTGCCCTGAGAGTTTAATATTGGCCGTAGGGAAGTCAAATCCAATAGCCATCTTGAAGGACAATCTGTCCTGAAGTTCCCATTTTCTTACATCCATTCAAATTTATTTGTAGGTGTTTGGAAAGCTCTCCAACCTAGCTCTGAATTCTTCAAAATGCTTGTTTTCTTCTCAGTCTATAGGGAGCATAAAGTTAAAGATCCATGAGAAAATATAATCCACTTCCTAGGAGAGTGACAAATGGCTGTGAGAGAACTTAATTATTGCCAGTAAAGAATGCATCCATTTGTGCATGGCCTGTAATTGCTTAATGTTGTTGTCTCCATCGACATGAGAGTGTGAAGATGTAAGTAGTTAAAGCCTACTGACCCAGCATGGCAGTTCAGTTAATTTTACTAAGTAGCTGCTTTTTGTAAAACCTGGTGTTCAGTATTGTTGAGTTCATCCCTCTTTTATCAAGCATTCAAGTGCAAGCCTACAGAAAATCAGCTCTTTTTTCCTAATTGAATTTATCATCTTAGGTAGAGTGCTGTAGAATTTTCAATCACAACACTAGTATTGTGGGGTAAAGTAAATGTAACAAATGGATGGATTGAATATAAAAGCTACAATGTGTAATGTTCTAAGAGGCATGACAGATTGCATTTAACAGCAGTGTTATGTTTATTAAAGTAAAAATGATTTAAAAACAACAACAACTGAGTTTAGGAATAGCTGGTAATTAACTCAGGTGACCTGAAGGAAAGAAAGCTTATTGGATTGGATACAGATCTGCTCTTCCATGAGTGAAAAAGCTCTTTTCATATCACTCCCTGTCTGGACCAGGGAGGTGATTAATGTCTCCTTCTGAGTGGGGGGTCCTGCATGCTTGAAGAAGCTCCTTGTAAAACCACTCCACAAAAAACCCTCCCTAGATTTGGAAGATCTAAGTAACTACCAGCCAGCTGCTAATCTCTCTTCCTTGGGCAAAGTGCTTAAGCGGGTGGTTGCAGATCAGATCCATGCACTCCTGGAAGAAACTCCATCCTTATAATATTTAGATATTCCCATATATATAGAGAGATGAGCACCAAAGACTAGGAAATAATAATAGGATTTTGATAGCAAGTTTATGGTTGTGTTTGCATTCATCTTGCAGACTCTTAAATGCCTGCTCATCAGAGAATCTGATAGGTATTAAGACCATGTGCAAAAGGAATGTTCATTCTTGTTCATTAATTGGTTGAGCATACATTCATACTTGGATGTTTCAGAAGATGACTATCTTTGAAGAAGGACAGATAAGGAGGAATGGATACACTGAGACTGACCCATTTGGAATGTTTAAAGTGTTGTGCGCGTTGTGTTTTGGTCATGCCCCTGAATCAGAGGTTTTGTGTGTTCTCTGTGCCAAGGTTGCTCACTGAGACCAGTCCCTTCATTCACTTCAAAACAACAACAACAACAAACACACAAACCCTGCCCCCCACAAAACCACACAGCTTCTCTTGAATAAATGTTTGCAGACAGTTGAATTCTATGAGCATATTGAAACTCCTGTTCCTCCAAAGATTACTGTAAGGTTTAGTGGTAGTAATCCCACATAGCTGGTCCCAGACACAATATGAGTTTTTCTATTGTGGCCTTTTGGGGAAGCAAAGAACCCCTTACTGTAGTGTTTCTTTCCATTCTGTAGCTTCCCGGTGTCCACGAAAGGCTGTACTTATCCTGGGACAGTGTATTTTTCAGCAAGTGGTTGGAATTGATAATGGTTGAAAACTTCAAGCCAGTAACAAATATGATCTGGCTCATGCATGCATCTCATACTAAGAACATTTCTCCAGTATTATTACAATAAAAGTTTATTACTTACCTGTTGTGTTTCATTCTTTTTTTCATTTTGATTTCATTTCTGCAAATTTTTTTCACAAGGTGAAGTGTTCACCTACTTTTCTTACTCCAATAACTTGCATTCTTTATTATAGTGTGTGGTCTATATTGCTAGTGTGCTCCAAAATAAATAGATTGCTGCCAAAAGGCATTGGAAAACAGTGTCAAAACAAGTGACATGGCTTCAACAACATGGCTAGTATTGCTTTCTTATAGATGAAACGGAATCCGTTTTTGATGACAAAATGCAGTAAGCCCAATTTGCTGGCTTGTATGCCAGTGTATTACCAGAATGATAAATTATTTTGCAAAGCCTAATGCTGAAAGGCATATTAAGAAATGCATGAGACTCTTTGAAAGGGAATAGCTTGATGGTTAAAACTGACTAATATTTATCTTGCACTTTCTGCCAGTTGACTTTTAGAGCCTGTAGAAAAGGGCTATTTGCTTTAGAAGCAAGGTGAATTGGATTTCTGCCATCTTGGTGTAGTCCCTAAATGAATATGTCAAAGGCAATATTGTCTCTAAAATAATAATAATAATTCCGAAGGCAGTCTTTTCATCTAAGCAGAACTTTTCATTAGTTTTTTGAATTAAATTTGGATAATTACCATTTGATTATGAAGTAATATCCTGCAAGTGCCTGAGGAACAAGATATTTATGGTGGGGGGGAGCGATTCCTGTGAGTTTTTAAAACTCCTGTTAATTCTTGTCATTTCTGCATTTCAGCTTTCCCCATATAATTCTATGCAATGGAATTCTCAGCACATAAAAATGTAGAATAAAAAAATATTACAAACCCAACTAACCCTAACACAGTAAATAAAAACTAATATTGAAATTGACTGATAAATACCAGGAGAAAAATTACATACATTTATAGCAATGTGTAACTTTTTTCAGAAGAACTGAACTATTGTGCTTTGACACAGCTCTATCTTTTCACATGCATGGAAGTCAGATTTTGATTTCTTTGGAAACCAGATTTCATATTGAATTATAGGTTTCATTATGTTCCCAATATGTAACATGAAAGACCATAGAATTGGAAGGGAGCCCCAGGGTCACCTAGTCCAACCCCTGCAAGGCAGGAATCTCAGCATGTGGCCCACTATACAATTTGAAACCATACCGGAGACTGCTGAAAGGCAAATTAGCTTATTTCCACTAATTTCCTCTGAAATGGTGCTCCTATGGGTTGGGCCTATGGTGGACTGCAGTAGGTAGAGAAATTTGGCAAGAAAATCCGGTCTCTCATGCAATCAGAAGTGTTTTCCATATTGTGCAATAACTGGATGCTAAGTTTAGAAATTAATTGCATTCATTTCTACCAATATCTTTTTGTATCTCAATGTTTGTGAATAAGTATTTAAAGTAATTAGGGCATTTCAGACTATGTGAGTGCCTTGTTTTAGGTTCTGTCCATTTTGATTCTTTCCATCAGTCACTGAGGCTCTTTTTAAAAAAACAACAACAAACAATCTCTCTCCACATCATATTTCCTTATCAAGCTCTTTACTCTTGGGACTCAGCTAGACTGGTAAAGAAAAAGTGATTATACACATTGTATGTGTGATATAACATTGTGCCACCAGATGGCAACATGGAGTCCCGCTTTTCTCTACCCGTTTTCCCTCTTTAAATTTACAACACTTTAAACTGAAACGCTTCTTTGATGTGTCTAGATCCAGCCTAATAATGTCACACAAGTAAGGAGAAGGAGCTTTTGCTTTAGAGATTACATATGTAGTAAGGGCTTCTAAATGCACTCCCCGCCCCCAGATTAGACAGAGTTCGCTGTGATCCTTTTAAAAAAGTAAAGAACACTATATCCGTTTTAAACAAATTGTTCTTAGCTGCAGTGCTAAACTGCATCAGGGACACTAATTATTGTGCTGATTACACTGTTGTTAGCTTGGATTCTGAAATAATTTTGATGGTTGCTTGAGAATATATTTGTTCTGCATTGCAAAATACTCCACGATTTGAAGGAATAATCTCTGTGTTTTTTGGTCCCTCTTGTTTCCTTTTTTCTTCCTTAAGTGGCTAGACCTGTTGAAAAAAAGCTCTGTCTCGGTCCTGCTCCCCCGGCTTCCCAACTGTGCAATATCCCATGCCCTCCTGAATGCCTGGTTTCTTCCTGGTTGGGATGGGGGCCTTGCATTCATGAAAACTGCCAAGATAATCAAGGGAAAAAAGGTGCGTTCTGAACCACTTTCTAACAGCTTTTGTAGGAGTGGGGCCTTGCTACATTACAAAACTGGATGAATCTAATGTATAAAAGCTGACTTTATATTTATAATTAATCACTTTTAGTGTGTTTTTAAAGACCTGTGGGGTGGGGACTGCTAGTTTCTCCACAGCTTATTGATTCCAATGGACATCACAGCCCAAAATGTGTAACATGATTTTTTTTTACTATGTAAATAATTTTATAACTATTTGGGTCATTATATTAAGATGTAAAACTGCATAAGGCAAAGAACTGTAATTCAGTGGCATAGCATCGTGTGGGAAAAAATATTTTTAAATACCTGTTTTTTTAAAAAAAAATCTTTTTGTAAACTGCTTGCAGGTTCTGTTCACAACAAAGCAGTATATAAACTCTGTTAAATAAATAAATACAGTTACAGATAGGTAGCCGTGTTGGTCTGCTGTATCTGAAGAAGTGTGCATGCACACGAAAGCTCATACCAAGAACTGACTTAGTTGGTCTTTAAGGAAGGAAGGAATTTTTTTGTTTTAAATAAATACATAAATTAATAGAACCATGGCATCTCCAGGCAAGTTTGAGAACATCCCCTGTTTGAAACCCTGGAGAGGCTACTGATTGGTGGCATAGACAATACTGTACTAGATGAATAAATGAACACACTGCATCATCATCATCATAATTTATTATTTGTACCCCGCCCATCTGGCTGGGTTTCCCCAGCCACTCTGGGCGGCTTCCACAAAGACCAAAAATATACTAAGATGTCACACATTAAAAACTTCCCTGAACAGGGCTGCCTTAAGATGTGTTCTGAATGTCAGGTAGTTGTTTATCTCTTTGACATCTGATAGGAGGGCATTCCACAGGGCGGGTGCCACTACCGAGAAGGCCCTCTGCCTAGTTCCCTGTAGCCTCACTTCTCGCAGTGAGGGAACCACCAGAAGGCCCTTGGCGCTGGACCTCAGCGTCTGGGCAGAACAATGGGGGTGGAGACGCTCCTTCAGGTATACTGGGCCGAGGCCGTTTAGGGCTTTAAAGGTCAACACCAACACTTTGAATTGTACTCGGAAACGTACTGGGAGCCAATGTAGGTCTTTCAAGACTATGCTACTTGCTCCAATGAGAGTCAGTGGTGGCCACCAATTGGATGGCTTTAAAAGAGAATTCGACCCATTCATGGAGGATAAGGCTGCTCAGTGGTTGCTCACCATGATGGCTATGCTTTACTTCCATTGTTGGAGACAGTATGCTTCTGGAAACCAGTTACTGGAAACAGAGCAGGAGACGAGAGCGCCGTTGCACTCAGATCTTGCTTGTAGGCTTCCCACAGGATGCTGGATCAGATGGACCATTGACCTGATCCAACAGGCTTTAATTGTTGGCATCCATCTGTCTTGAGAGACAATGGAATGCCCCTCCATGGGTGAAGTCAAGCTGCTGTGTTGGCAGCACTGAAGAGGCCTCCCTGAGGTGTAAGCCCAGGCAGTTGTGTTTGGAGGTCCTGGGCTGTCCAGATGCTTATGTGGTTCAAAAGGAAAGCAGAGCAATATGTTTGGCCGGATATGCAGACTGCAGAATATCAGCTCCTCATTGCTTCATAATGCAGAATAATTAATTATTTCCATGGGCAAGCTTTTAGGTCTCCTTAGAACCTGAGCTAAAGCTCATGTAGGGGCCACAGAACTGCATATGCTCTCTTCCACTTAATGGACTCATCTTTCCCTCTTCACTGCTGACCTTCATGTGTTGAGTGTGAAGGTCTGAATGGTTTTTTGTTTTTGTTTTTTAAATCTATGGTCAACTGAATGTATTCAAAAGTCTCTCTGCAGAACCCAGATTGCACAGGGTTCCTGGTTCAGAAAGACAACAGTGGTACCTCGGGTTACATACGCTTCAGGTTACATGCGCTTCAGGTTACAGACTCCACTAACCCAGGAATAGTACCTCAGGTTAAGAACTTTGCTTCAGAATGAGAACAGAAATCGTGCTCCGGTGGCACGGCGGCAGCAGGAGGCCCCATTAGCTAAAGTGGTGCTTCAGGTTAAAAACAGTTTCAGGTTAAGAACGGACCACCGGAATTAATTAAGTACTTAACCCGAGGTACCACTGTACCACTGAATAGACTTTCACACCCAGCATGAAGTTTGGAAGTGAAACTAGCAGGGAATTGGCATTGGGTGGGGTGACACTGGCACACAGGGAGGGGTAGGCAGTGGATCCACTCCCACCCCTCTTCCAAATTTGTTGAATACATGGGAGCTCACGTTCCTATACCTTAAACTTGTTTTAGGATCAGAAATTGTGACAGGAATCGGAGCATGTGAGGGATGGAGGGTGTGCGTGAGCCTAAGGCTCGTTCATGTAATCCCAAAGCATGGGCATTATGCTGCATTCATGATGCAGCTTGGCACATGTTGAAAACCACAACAGCACAACTATAAATAGTACTTTAAAATGGGTATTTGTTTTTTCTTTGGGCAGACTGTAATATACAATCAGTTTATGGAATTTCTTTCCTTATCATGTGAAATCTAACTATCACCTTTGTCCCCCCCCCCCTTAGGTTTCAAAATGAGGCAAAGACACATCATTGTGGAACCTACGAGCACTTCTGGCAATTGCCCGCACTTGATAGAATCTATTCCATGTGAAAACCCAGTGTGTTACAAGTGGATCATTTCAGAAGGAGTCTGCTTACCTTATAACGGAATATGTGGACAAGGGAATCGTGTGCAGCATGCTGTATGCAAGAACTACAAGGGTATGTGGTACAAACTGCACTTTATTTAAATATATTTTTCATATTCTAAGAGATTTCAGAAATGCGCATTAAGCAAAATTCCATGATGCAAGGCTTCCAGTTTTATAATAAGATATGAATTTCCCCAGAGCTTATGGCTTTATCATACTCTGGCTTTTGGTCTTAAATGAGATCTGTGATCTTAAAATAAATACTTCATGCTTCCAGTCACTTTCTATAACATGGCATCCTACCCTGAAAGCATGTTAAGGAGGCAGGGAGGCAGTGCACACTAGCTCTACCCCCAATGTCATGGTTCCATCAACTACAGCTTCAAACGTTCCTCACACGTTCAGTAGAAGGTCTGAATGGAGATCCTATCTCTGGATCATTGTGCTTAGAATTCTCCCTGCATTCGAGAACTCTTGTTACAGGGAACCTCTTAAACATGTTCCTTAGAATGCATTTAAGATCCCCCTTCCAGAAATGTGGGAGTGGAAGAAGAAGTAGGGATGACACATGTCAGAGACATTAGGTGTGGAATAACTGCATATGGCCCTGCATCCCTGACGTGATTTATGTGTCCCATATGTTGCATTGAATGTCTGAATAGGGCTTGTGGAAAATCTTATGAAACCGTGTCATATTCCCCACAGTGTTGCCTAGCTTGCAACAGGTGGCCACAGAGTCTGAATTCAGCACAGGCGGAGCACTTGCCCTGTGGACCAGAGGCAGGATGCATGCTAGCAAATCAGGTACTTGATTAGGCAAACAGAAACTTAGGGCCAAAGATGGGCATGTGTATAGTTTGGATATCATTTTGAAAAGATGAGGTGGGGGGAAATGAAGCAGGGCTGGTATGAGTTGAGATGAGGCAAGGGTGGAGACAGCCTGTGTTGTTACTTGATGCAGTGCATTGTCGGATTAACCTAGAAGAAAGAGCCTGGTGCCTCTCCATCGGTTTGGGAGGTCAAATGAGCATCTTTAGGCTATGTGGTCAGCTCATAGTTCTGCAGTCCAGAAAATGACCAATAGTTAGGTCTGAGAGTGAGACTCTTGAGGGTGCGCCTAAAGAAGGGGATTGTTTTCCTGACTGAACAGGGATGGAACTTGTGGCCCTCCAGATGTTTTGCACTCCCAAGTCCCTTTAGGCCCAACCAGCATGGCCAATGATCAGGGATGATGGGAACATCATCTGGTGAGCCATAGGTTCCAAGCTCCTGTCCTACAAAGTGGAGTGGTCCCCACCCCCGAAAGTACATACCTGTTCATCAGAGTAAATGACTACACAACACTTAGGCTCCTTGACACCAAATAGCAGGCACATTCCTTCACCTTGCATGCCCAGCTTAATACAGTACTTTCTGGTTTGTCAAACTGTGGCTTGCTGGAAACTCTGAACCAAGGAAACTATGGACTGATTGTTCCCTACATACCAGGATTGCAAACTATGCTCTTGCAATAATTTCACAGCTAGTCAGCCAAACAGGGCTTGGAATTTTGCACTATATTAAACTAAGTAGTTGCACAAGCAGAATGAGTTCCAGTTACACAACAGGACTCCCCACCCCCACCCCTTCTCCCCAGTACTTTCCTCACATCTGCTCCAGAGAGGGTTAGATGAGTTGCTAGAACCATGCACAAGGAGAGAGATCATTCAGTCAGACAAGCAAATTTAAATACAGCCCTATATTAGAACCAAAGATAGACTTCTCATTCCAGCTTGGACATAACTACAAAAAACAGCAAGCAAAGTAAAACAACTAAAGGAACTACCGTACTCTGCTCCTAAGGGATGTTTCACAATTACTAAGCTGTAGGTAGGGAACATTCTTGAATGCCAGCAAGGCATTGTTTGCAATCCTGGTTTATAATGAGAGCTCAAACCATAGTTATGGCAAACTGTGGTTTGATATTAATCCAGCCATGCAAGAGGAGGAGGCAGTGAATGAGCATGCACCGCATTCCTTGTGCAAAAAACCATCCTTGGGCTATTATATCCATTGCTCATGTTATCCTGTTGGTGGAATGGTATAGTAGAAATCTTTTAAATAAACAGTACTATTTAATATTAATTACGGAATTGGCATTTCTGAAAACTTTGAACTCTGTGTCTCTTCCAGCCCCCCCTTACTACAGCTTTTCAAAAAGTGTAGTCGAGGAATATGTTGTTGCCTTGCAACAGCTGATTTATGCTACATGATTCTGATGATATGTAAATGAAAACATTGTGTTGAGTAATATGGTGTTTACTTAGCAACATTTCAAGTCTGGAATGTGTTCAGTTTACAGCTTGTTAATAATTAGTAAGCATACATTTTTATATGAAATGTGCAAACAAACAGTGGGTGGTGTTTTCCTACTGGCAGGTTGAAATGCATACAAAAGCATCATATTTTCTGATGAGGTCAATGTAGTCCCATCACAGGATTGTATTATAGATTATCCTTCAGTCTTTAAACATATAGAATAGTGTCATAATTTTAGAAACTGCCAAGTTGATACAAATATTTGAAATAAAGGAGCACCGTTAACGACATGGAGTTAATACCACAGCAGAAATGCTGCTGAGAAGAAACAAATGAGGTTAATTATCGAGTGGGCTCAGTTACTGTGTAACCTCCCTCCCCAAGTTGTTCAAAGTATCGCTGAACTCTTCCCACAGTTAGGGACCCTGATAAAGCATGCAGAGCATTCTTGGGTTCAAGTGAATGCAACCAGAATGCAGGATCCCTAGGCAGACATTCTCTGTGCAGCATGGAAAAGGTCAGGGACAGAGCAGGAGGAACCACTTAGACATGATTGTAATTAAGTTTGACTTGATTTATATATCCATGGTGCTTTTCATTCAAATGAATCCCAAAGCAGCTTACAAGCGATAAATAGCAATAGCATGATAGAACATGATTAGGCCTCATCATGGGACTGAAACTGACTTGGCCGTGCTGGTCAATAATCTCCAGCGGGCTAGGGACAAAGGTGAGAGCTGTTTCCTAGTTCTGCTGGATCTCTCAGTGGCCTTCCATACCATTGAGCATGACATCCTTCTGGACCGTCTTGACGGGCTGGGAGCTGGGGGCACTGTTATACAGTGGTTCTGCTCCTTCCTCCTGGGCCGTGTCCAGAAAGTGGTGTTGGGGGATGAGTGTTCAGACCCCTGGAAGCTCTGCTGAAATGTAAACATTTCCCCAAATGTAGCAATGTGTATTCCCCCATCAGCCTCCATTGGTTACACTGGAAGGCAGGACACACAACTGATATTTTTCTTAATCCTTTGCATCCCCTGAAAATGATCTCCTTACTCCGGTCCTTGTAAAATCTTTCTGCCCTCTTCAACTGCAGCCCCATGCAGCATGATCCACATTCTTCATTAGTGCCCCCCAACCACATGTAGAAGATTTTCAGTGGGTGTAGGAACTGGAAATGAAGGAAAAATATTGGTTGTACAAGCTGTGTTCCACTTACACAACCACTGGACACAGCTCTTTGCATGACCCCACTTTTATAGTGGTCTGTACACCTTGTGATAATTAGTTTCTTCAGAGTTGAAACACTTAGAAAGCCAAGCTCTATCTCATCATAATATTCTGTTGTGGAATAGTCAAACTTTATTAAGGCAGACTGAGTAGTCAACGTTTGCCTGATATCCCTGCCCTCAAACAAGTAGTTTCACTGCTGAGTCTGTGTTTTAATTGACATTACAAATAGTGAAAGATTCTGCCATTTTCTCCCTTAGTTCTGTCATTGAGGGGAGAAAGATGTTCATAGTTCTTTTGTATAATGGATACAAAAAAGCTAGGAATGTATGGTGGAAGTAAGAAGTTTGTGATTGAAACCATTCTTCCTTTGCACCGAGTGTTGTAGGAAAGGACCTATTGAATTCAATTTGGCATTTCCTTTGCAGCTGGACATTTGTTTTCTAAGCATGTCCTGTTTAAATTTGGAAAGATTTCTCAGGACATGTTCAGCTCAACTGACTCATTAAAAACAGCAGCATGGCTAACTATTATGTAAGTCTGGGATACTCCTTGAAAATTTTCTTTTTTTAAAAGGAAATTTACTAGAATTGATAGACCTTTCTTCAGATTTTACTTATCTTAGATGCTGACATGCTTAAAAACCAGCAATTACTTCTGCCCATTCCTGGTGGTCCACACACAGCTTGCTCCTGCTGAAACCAGTAGGGCAGATGAAGATTGCAGAATTTATCATCCTAATTGTGCAACAGTGATGTTGGCTCTACTAGTCCTCTGACTAATCTCAGTGCACAGTGGATGTAAGAGAGTGAGAACATAATCTTTCCCTCTCTTTCAGAGCAATGTAAAGATAATTAGCACAGGCAGCTGTAAATCTTCCAGGTAGACACAGTCCTTGGCTGATATCTTTGCTACTGGTGTGGAGCATGCCACAGTATTCTGCAGAGAGTCCTTGTTCAGTTCTGTTGTGTCAAATGTCAAATATTTCCATCAAATGCCTATGAGCACATACTACAGACTATGTCAAGAATCTTAGAGTTGGAAGGGATCTAGTCCAACCCCCTGCAATGCAGAAATTCCAGTAAAGGAGTTCCAATAAAGTAAAGATATGCCCAATAAATTAGCTGGACTGTATGCAAGTATCTTATCAAATTAGCTGGACTGTATGCAAGTATCTTATCAAATAAAATCACTCAATAAATCTCCTTTAGTAATGCATACTGAGCTACATTAAAAAGCTACTCTCTTAAGTGGATAATGTTGGTAAAGCCACAAAAGCTTGAACTAATATTTGCCTGAGTGCCAGATGTGTCTGCTTATCTAACCTGCACTTCATTTGTGTCTTATGGTTTCTCTGTCAGGAAATAATAGCAGAGCGTTATTTAACTGATTCCAGAATTCATTGTCAACTGTGTGGTTTAATTTGCAGTGGTTTTGCATTTTCTTGCATTCTTCTAAAGCACTCTGGCTTTGCCAGGTCAAATAAAACTTTGAATAAATAAAACTTTGAATCCTATTATAGCTGCATTAAGTGGTTATACATTTTAGTACACAAGCTGTAGTGAGGGATTGTTTCAGAGATACATATTGAGGTTTTAATTTTGCTTCGAAGACTGATGTACCTTTCCTTAAAGACATTGTGTAAGTTTTGCTAGTGGATTGTCTTTGGAAGAATGATCTGCTCTGCTCATGAAACAGAACTGAAGCAATTGATTGAGAGAGAATGAAAGATGTGCCATCCGCCTACAGATATCCAGTGAATTGGACCTGATTAACCTAATTTAGGAGAATACTCAGCAGAGAAGAGAAATTTACACATTAGCTATATTATTTAAGTAAGATTGATCTAATTGTATTTGGCTAGATAGGCCTTTAATAGGATTCTCCTGTTGTTGTGTTATCATTGAAACTATATATGTTACCACAGCGATAAAATGAAAAGTAGCCGTGGTTGTAAAAGCTTTGCATATTAAGTTAGATTTATAGCCAATTCTTTCTCAAATGCTCATTGCTGGATTAGTAATAATTTCACATGAAACAGAACCAATGTGGCATATAAGTTGTTGTAGTAGCAAATGAAACAAGCCATTTCTGTGGGGTATTTTGCTGACATGAGACTGAACTCACTTTTGAGCCTTTCTTGTTCTGTGGGTGTGTTGAACTGGTGGTTTAGTGGCAAGCTAGGAAACATGCAGGTGGTCTGAAAGGTCAGTTGTGCATCGCCTCCCCTATCCTTCTCTGGCAGGAATGCTTTCATTTTTGAGGGACCTTCTTGATGCTTGGTGAGACTGCTTCTTGCAATATGCTCCAGCTGGACAGCAGAGACGGTGGCTTGGTGGGGAGCATCCCTTCAGTGAAACATCTTAAAAGGCATATACTGTGCTGGCATGGTGAGCCAACGTGGAAGGGGAAAGACCAAAGGAAGATAAACTATATGTGGGTCACCAAAAGGGCAAGGGTGTTAATCCCCTAAGACCTTGTTGAAGGTCCACAGCCTGGATGAATGTATGCTGCTTGGTGAGATAGCATAGACAGAAAGTTATTGGCTTCCATGTGGGGTAAGAGCTAAGGGTAATGGTGGGCATAAGCCATCTCTGGGTAAAAGCCAGGGGAGAATCCCATCCCAAATGAGAGATGGGATGATGTTCTTGGATATTTGAAGACTTGAGTCTTGGATCCAAACCTTTGGGATGCAGGTGCATTGCCTTGAACATGGTGATGTTTCTTATACAGCTGTTCTACTTTTGATTTTATGTTATTCTCTCTTGTTTATTTATCATTATTATCATTCCACCATTCACAGATCTCAGGGTGGTTCACAACATAAAAATTCAAGATGAAAACACAAAATACATAGTAACTTCCCACTCTCTTTAGCTTAGTTTAATCTATTAAATTAATTAAATTAGGTAAGTTTATTTGTATTGTTTTATATAATATAAAACAGATTAATTTTTCTATTTGCATATTGATATGATTATTTCTAATTGTTTCTAGGTTGTTGTTTTTTTAAAAAAAGTTTTCATCTTAATCTTAACTATGGTTTGTTTGAAACAAATAATCTTCAAACCATGGATTATGAAGCTCCCTTGTTTCAACAAACTATATTTAACAATAACCATAGTCTGTGGTTCAAAGGTAATGTTCAACAGTGGTTAATTCAAATCAGAAGTCAAAGTTTCAGATCCTCATCAGAGGAGGGGAGGGAGGTAGCAGCACATCAGTGCATGACTCTGGTAGGTTCCCATAACAATAAAACCATAGTTAATTATGTCATCAAAGCACAGATATTTTCCTCTCTTGAAAGTACTAGGTTACGATGTGCAAAGACTAAATAGGATCATAGATAAATTGGTAATGCTACAAATCACACCACTGTTTATCTTAATTTTGTTTTGCCGTATTTCTTAAGATTAGAAAAAAATTATACTATACAGCAGGCATGAAATATTCCAATCAATTCATTACACACTTACATATTGTTTGGGGAAAAATAATAATTTATCCATCCCACTGTTTCCTTAGAGTGAATCAGATAATGACAGTGTCCATAAGCTGATTATATGTGATGATTTTTTTATTAAAAAAAATGAGAGCCTTATCTATCAATGCCCCTTGTAGTCAGCATTTTGCTTTGTTGCAATTTCCTCACAGTACTTTGCTAATTTGCTTTTTTGATATTGTGCTACCTAGCAAGAAATAAAATTAAGAACAAAGAAGATTACTTGGGGATAATAAAGAGCTTCAATAAAAATCTAAATGACTAATCAGACAAAATAAGTCCTGTGGCATAAATTAGAAGAAAATTGCAAGACTGAGAAAAGTGCTAAAATAGTTTTCACTAATGTATGTCTCTTTCTGAAGACTTCCAGTACCCCTTTGCTCATGAAACTCTCAGGCCAACAACAGTAGGCTCTGAAGACATTCTGAAACCAATCAGTCTAGGCCAGCCTTTCCCAACATGGCACCCTCCTTATGATTTGAATAAAAACTTCCATCATCCCTTACTACTGACCATGCTAGCTGTGGCTAACTGAAGTCTTCAAAACATTTGGAGAAATGTCAGGATAGGGAACAGGTGGTCAATACATTTGAGAGCAGCCGTGAGTCTCTTTCTCTGAGAATCCTTATGGTCTACTGTAGAACCCATTCTGCATTCCACAATTCATTTTAGGATTAGGATGAAATGGAATGGAACAATTTCTAGCTCTACCAAAACTTTCAGAGCAGAACTGCTTGGGGTGCTTGAGAGAGTGGGGAGAGGGTGAGAGAACATCTGCTTTGTTATAATAATGAGACTTCTACTACAATAGCTGAACTATTAACAACTTGAATGTATGAGCCATTGTGCAGTTTTGTGACTTGTGGGATCCAAAAATAGTTTCCCGTATCTGGTGCCTTAGTGCCAGACCATGGTCCCCATTCCAATTCTGCTTCTCAGCTCTAAACAGCAGTCTGTGCTGTCACTTCTGCTCTGTCCTTGTCATGGCATCATTACTATATAGGTTTATTGAGGGCAAGAAAGGAGACGCCTCGCTGTAGCCTCTTTGTTTGACGTTCTTTCAGATTCATACAAGCCATAGAAGCCAATGCAAATGAGTGCCTTAGCTAGTAATAAAGGATGGTAAGAGTATGACTCTTTGCCAAGTACAAGTTCAAGCTTATGAATGTCTTCCCATTGCAGTAATAGCTTACATAAAAGAAGCAGAATGCCTAAATTTTGCTGTGATTATATTTAAGGTCAACAAAGAGAGCCTCTGCTGTGATACTCACTGGTATGTATTAAGAGGAATGAACATTTATGAAAACCAGTTTCTTGCTGTGTGAAAAATGAACCATTATTATCCTTTTAACAGAGACTTACTTTGATCTGATTAAAATACTGGCATTATGAGAAGAAAAGAAATAGTTTAAAGGCAGAGTTGGGAGTTTTCAGACAGGCTTATGGATTCAGAAAGCATACTCAGCCAAAAACAAACAAAAAATGTTGCAGTTTAATCCTTTTTTTTTAGGCTTCATGCTAGCTTTTTGTTTTTGTTTTATTTAAAAGATTACAGCACATTGATCAACTGCTGAAGTTACTTCCTAGTTTTCTGTCCCATTTAGAGCAGGTTAAAAAGGATGGGCAAGATTCACTAATGAGTCCTATCAGTGGAAGCTGTGCAAGGACTTCTGTTTGTACAATGCTTCCTCTCCCTGAACTCACTGACAATGGAAGAGGAAAGAATTGCAGAAACTGAGTCACTGCATGAAAAACACATATGACATACTTTAAGTCCATAGAGGAACATCTGTGTTTGCTGTGCTGCTGCAGGAAATGGATTACTGAATCTGGCCCTTGAGAGAGGCTATAATAAATCTGGAGTAGAATAGACCGTTTCTAACATTACTGGGGTAGAATTCAGTGAAACATTTTTGTCTCTATGTATACATTATTATTACTATTAGAAATATTTTACAGTTGCTTTTGACAGTAAAGGATTCCTGAGTGGCTTGCCAAAAATGAAAACACAACATATGAAAACAATTTAAAACGAGGAAAAGAGAAAGCAGTGGGGATCCAAAATACATAAAGTGCTCATCCAGAGCAAGTCCTATCCAGCCCACTAAAAGATGAGACCACCATAGGAAGCAACATTAACTAACCAGTTGCCTGGGCAAAAGAGAAACGTCTTAGCTTGACACCTAAAATCCCCACAAAGAGCATTCGACAGACAGGGAGCTACCACCAGAAAGGTCCGTTCTCTTGTGGCTACCCCCTCCATACCTCCCAGCCCGTTGAGAGCTCTGTTACCAAGTGCAAGAGGGCACTCAGGGGTGATTGCATCGGTGGCCCTGGTCATCCATGTATTCCACAGATCAACCAGGGGGGCCATATATCAGACAGAAAATCTCCCCGAACCATCTCAAAACCAATTGGATTCATCACTCTCTGAGGGCAGAACATTCTCTAATAGTTCCCCCCACCCCTGCGGAAGGGGGAATGCCACTGAAAGCCTAAACCTAAACCTAAAACTAAACCTTGGAGAACTCAGACACTTTTGGCTATGTGATTCTTTTCTTTACCTTTTGAAGCTAGTTTTTAAAGGCGTTTGGATTCAGTTAGAGACTGCTTAGCTGATCTGTAAGCTTTTGTCACATCTGTGTAATAGGGAAGGCCATACATAGTGCACTGAGAACACAAGGGGCCAAGTCCAATCCTTTGCATATCATAGAAAACTCTTGTCTGAAATCCTGGAGAGTCACTATCAGTCAGTGTAGTAGGATATACAGAGCTGGATGGACACTACTAAGCTAGATAGTACAAGGCAGCATCCTAGCTTCTTATGTGAGAGACAGTCTCTCCCCCCCCCCCCAATTCTAAAAACAAGCACCTAAACCTGAAATTTTAATGTAACTATTAGGCAGCTACAAGCAGCGAGAATCCATATAGAATGCCCATGTCTTAACCTGACTCTGGATTGTTTTCTTTCTTTCTTTCTTTCTTTCTCTCTCTCTCTCTCTCTCTCTCTCTCTCTCTCTCTCTCTCTCTCTCTCTCCCCCCTCTCTCTCTCTCCCCCCCCGCATTCTGTGAGGTGATTTTTGCAGCCAATAAATCTCATAAACTGCTTTAGTCAGAGGTTAAGACTTTTTGCTGTCTGAAGAAAAGAATTTCAGGATGCTGTTAGCCTTATGTTCTGCAGAGACCAGTCACTCAGCATCCTGTTGCAATTCTAACACAAAGTGAAGGAAAGCACAGTCAACAAGGTGATATCCTGTTAAGGTCTGATGCTGTGATCTGCCAATAATAGAAAGAGAGGCTTTATATCACAGGATGGCTGGGGACCCTTAGCAGTCAAATACTAATTGTGATGTATTTAGCTGTTTAACTGTATGACTTTGTTTTCTTTTGTCTTGTACCTTATTCTTTGGGGACTATAGTTCTCACACGGATAGACAGGTGTGTTCTCTGTGTTGCAAATTGTCATTGACACCAGCTGGGTTCTTGTAATCAGAAGTTTACATAAGTCATACATTTTGCTGTTAGAGGTGAAAAATCCATATTTTGACATTTTTCAAAGATGGAGCAAAATTATTATTATTATTACTATTACTATTATTATTATTCTTTACACACATATATCACAGGACAGTCTACAGTATAAAAACACAAAAGACATAACACGACAACAAAACAATTCCCTTAAAATGTGCTATTAAAAATAATAATCAAATTCCTTTCCCTAATAGATTGTTGCTATAGTATATGTGGTAACCTTTCTACAGGTACTTTGCATTTATTGGAACCAGTGGCTTCCTAGCTTAGATCGAAATGAGCTCATGAATTTTTTAACAACAGTAGGAATATATTAAATATATGGCTCACAACTGAATGATGGTTTATAATTGACATTCTTAATATCACCATGACATAAAATTAATCCCTCACCTTCTGAGTCTGTTATCATCAGCAGTATGAAGGCTTTATTCCTAGGTCGAATGGTTGTTGCTGCTAGGACTCGAAGCTGCTGATCAGATTTAGAGGATCCAGCTTTTCTAAGACATATATTGTCAGTTCTTTCAGTCTTTTTAATTATTAGCATCATCATCTTTTTCTTACTGGTGTACACATATTACTGCCTTGAATACATGAAGGATCTTGCTAGTCTCTCTCACCCCTCCCCTTCAGCAGCAGATCAATCTCTCTTAACATGCATGCGACTAAAAGTGATGGAATGGGACAAATGTATTTCTATAGACCACATCTTTGTTCCACCTTTCCTTTGAGGAGCTTGGAGTCACATTAAGGGTTCTTTCTTCCTGTCCGTTTTACCATCCTCCTGTGAGGAAAGGGACAGAAGGAGGGGCCAAGTCACCCAGTAAGCCTCATGGCTGAGTGGGTGACACTGGAAGATAAGATAGGGATCTCTTAGAAATAGGTAATTTACAGTGAGGGGAGAATGTATTTGATCCCCTGCTTAATTTGCCTGTTTGCCCTCTGACGAAGAAATGACCAGTCCATAATTTTAATGGTAGGTTTATTGTAGCTGTGAGAGACAGAATAACAGGAAAATCCCCAGAAACCCAGAAGACAAAAGTCAGAGGTTGATGTGCATTATAATGAGTGAAATAAGGATTTGATCCCCTATCAACCAACCAGATGTCAGGCTACCTGGTATCTTCACTGTATGTAACGAGCTGAGATTAGAAGCACCTGCTGTAAGGGAGAGGTCTTACCTGTAATCCCTGCTCGTTACAGTACCTGTACAAAAGACACCTGTCAACAGAAGCAATCAATCCAGCAGATTCCAAAGTAGCTACCATGGTCAAGACCAAAGAGCTGTCCAAGGATGTCAGGGACAAGATTGTAGACCTCCACAAGGCTGGACTGGGCTACAAGCAGCTTGGAAGAAGATGACAACAGTTGGTGCAATAATTAGCAAATGGAAGAAACACAAAATAACTGTCAGCCTCGCTCGGTCTGGGGCTCCATGCAAGATCTCATCTCGTGGAGTTGCAATGATCAGGAGAATGATGATGAAGCAGCCCAGAACTACACGGAGGGAACTTGTCAATTATCTCAGGGCAACTGGGACCACAGTCAACATGAAAACAATTGGTAACAAGGTCCTCTTGCTCAAGACCCAGAGGAAAACTGGGTGAAAGTGTTGTGGTCAGATGAGACCAAAATCAAGCTCTTTGGCATCAACTCAACTCACCATGTTTGGAGGAGGAATGCTGTCGACAACCCCAAGAATACCATCCCAACCGTCAAACATGGAGGGGGGGAAATATTATGCTTTGGGGGTGTTTTTCTGCTAAGGGAACAGGACACCTTTGCCGCATCGATGGACGGGACCATGTATCATCAAATCTTGGGTAAGCACCTCCATCCCTCAGCCAGGGCATTGAAAATGGGTCGAGGATGGGTATTCCAGCATGACAATGACCCAAAACACATGGCCAAGGCAACAAAGGAGTGGCTCAAGAAGAAGCACATTAAGGTCCTGGAGTGGCCTAGCCAGTCTCCAGACCTTAATCCCATTGAAAATCTGTGGATGGAGCTGAAGGTTTGAGTAGCTACACATCAGCCTCGAAATCTTACTGACTTGGAAAGGATCTGCAAAGAGGAGTGGGACAAAATATCTCCTGAGATGTGTCCAAACCTGGTGGCTACCTACAAGAAACGTCTGACCTCTGTAATTGCCAACAAGGGTTTTGCCACCAAGTACTAAGTCATATTTTGCAAAGGGATCAAATACTTATTTCACTCGTTATAATGCACATCAATCTCTGACATTTGTCTTCTGGGTTTCTGGCGTAGTGGTTAAGAGTGGTAGTCTCGTAATCTGGTGAACCGGGTTCGCGTCTCCGCTCCTCCACGTGCAGCTGCTGGGTGACCTTGGGCTAGTCACACTTCTTTGAAGTCTCTCAGCCTCACTCACCTCACAGAGTGTTTCTTGTAGGGGAGGTAGGGAAAGGAGATTGTTAGCTGCTTTGAGACTCCTTAGGGTAGTGATAAAGCAGGATATCAAATCCAAACCCTCCTCCTCCTCCTCCTTCCTTTTGTTATTCTGTCTCTCACAGCTACAATAAACCTACCATTAAAATTATGGACTGGTCATTTCTTTGTCAGAGGGCAAATGGGCAAATTTAGCAGGGGATCAAATACTTTCCCCGCTCACTGTAAATGTAAAGTCAGGTGCGTAATCTTGGGCTTGATGTGTTCAAGCACATCAGTCCAACACAAATATGAATAGCTCCTATAAAAGACTTTAACCCAGTCCTTTTCACAGCAGGATATATTATTCCTGTTATATTTGCAGTGATAGTCATGCCACAGCTGCCACTGGGGATGTGTGGCATTGGTATAGACATTGACTCATAAGGTCAATGAACAAAGTGAGGAGAACCTCAAATATTTATTGTTTATCATGCCTGATGCATTCAATGCATAACGTAACTCTTCTTCATAGGGAAATACATTTTTTTGTCTTCTGCGTGATACTCTTGTTTTCCTTGAAAGGTTGTATGCAGTCACTCCTAGGCATCATCATGAAGTCTATTCATACAGAGTGATGTGCTTGTCTTCCTGCATGATGCAGTTACATGACATGCACCCTGATTGGCTAGCTGAGGTCATAGAGCCTATCCACCAACAAAATGCTGTTTGTTTGTTTTAATTGAAAACAGGATCTACTGAAACTGCACTGCAAATGTTAGCCTCCAAATATAGTCCTATAGTCCTAATATGAAGGTACTCACTTGCAAAGCCAAACACTTTAGAACATTGCTTCAGTACAGCAAAAATCCTTTCTTTTCCTCCCCACCCTTTCTTTTTTCCTTGAACGTGTTTTGAAATGATGAAAGCTTGATCATTATGAAACTAACAAAGATCAGGAAGTCAGACATAACCTTTTGCAGTGTTCTCTGAAAATTCTCTGAAAAGTGCTTGACCCAGGAAGCTTAGTACTGTATTGGTGATAAAGGTCACCTTAACACTGTGTTCATTATGGCATTGAAGTGGATATGTTTAGTAGAATTCACATGTAGAACAACTTTAGCATTTATTAAAAGTAGAGTGCTTCCAAGCCAATTCAGGAAAAAATCATCCAAGTTTCAAAGCCAGGCGAATGAAGATACTCAGTCAATCTACAAAAGCTTTAGCATTCAAAGTTGAAAAATAACTCAATATTAAATAGATCTTCTGTCACTTTCAAATAGATTACAGATCCTGTTATTCACATGTTTACTTAATACCGATCAGAAGATAGTAATATCTGTAAATGTCAATAGTAATTATTGCTTCATTCAATGAAATAAAGCATGCAACACAAAAAAAACTTAAGACTGCACCACATCTGTATTTCCACACAGTTTATTTTCTGATTATGTCTTTGGTTGATGCTTACGAGTGATATGAAGGAGATAAATGACATGATACCCCCTATCTAAGGTCAAATAATTACATATAGTACCAGTCAGTTGTTCAGGGAGAGTGGAAAGTGGCAGTACTAAATCATGCCACCTTTTCAAACAGCTGGTTGCTATTACCATTTTTTTTATTATTCCAGTTATGTGTGTGCAGGTACAGAATCGGGAGGGAGCAGCTGCACACACATGCACAAAGAGGAACTGAGCCTTTATCTGTGTACAGCAGAAATAGCTAACATTGTGCTCTCCATGTTGATGGATGACAACTCCCATCATTTGTGACCATTAACTATGCTGGAGGTGGTGCTGGTTGGAATCCAACAATAGATTAATGGCACCCCAATTTCTTATGCAGTTTCTATATATATATCCACAAAAACCCTCTGCCCTAGATTAAACTAATAGTATTTATGGATATATAAAGCTGCCGAGTCAGATCACTGGTGAAGCTTGCCCGGCACTGACTACATATATTCTCTTCACTGGGAAATTCCCAAACACATGGGTAGCTAGTTAATAGTAACATGTGGGCAGAGAGGTGTTTGCAAGAGACACAGATCCCTTTCCTTGCCTGTTGATTCTCACCAAAATTTCTTTTCTTCTGTTGACCTTATGTTCTGGTCTTGGAACTGGCAGGGTGTGTGGGTGGGTGTTGTAAGCCGTGAAGGGTAGGGGGACCAGCCAAGAAATAGTTTGGAGGGACAATTGAATGGAAGAAGAGCTAAGGACCCACTCTTGTTTCACATTAAGGTTAGGAGGCAATGATGGGATTAGCAATTCCTTCTTCCTCAAATCTACCTCTCCCCTAACCGGGAGGAACTTTCAAAGGTCTAAAGTAGAAGGATTCCCCAGCCCTGCCATCTGATATCATTTTAACTAGAAATGTCAGGGGTTTCCATAAGATTTTATGGCTACAAAGCATGTACTCTTCCACCACTGATCTATGAGACCTTCACAGATTCTTTTAATAAAGCATACTATCAGCTGGCATCTTCATACATATTCTTGGCTGACAGTGCCAAGGCTAATTCAAGTGTGTGAAAATGGGAGCTGAACCTTCCACAGCTCAGCATTCCTTCCTATGCTGGCCTCTATTAAGAGAGCATCACCTGATACATTCATCTTCTCCACTGACACCAAAGTTCCTTTCTGCCTGCTGAGGGAGAATGTCCTTAAGCACCACTACTAATCCTTGCTCCCTATCTGAGAATTTAAGTCTCAGTTCCAGGCAGCTGGTGCCTTACATTACCATGAGGAAGCATGTAAGCTATTATGAGGTTTCAGCTGTCTATGATAACTTAAGCATTTTTGGGTAAACTTCATGTATCCCATTTAAAGGGAGAAGCATATAAATCTATTGATGTTTGATATATCTTAGTTTCCAGGTTGCTACATGTCATCAGTCTCCCTAGATATCTGAATGGAAACAAGAACAACTGGATGACAGCATGCTCCACATATTTTTTGATACTTAGTTAAGAATAGTTGGGGATTTCCCATCCAAATATCAATGTAGGGTTGCAGGGAGATTGTGACTGGACGCATAGGAGGTTGCATGCTCTTGATGGGGTTACACTCCCTCTGAAGGAGGCACTGGTCTAATATTACACAGTGGCTGTTTTCCCATCTACTAATTACTACAGCTATACCAAAGTTTAAACAGCATTACACTGTCTAATTCAAGCATAAAAGCCTTGTACTGTTCAGTTATTTTCTTTGAAGCTATTGACAAACAAAAATACACCTGCAATCATTAAACTATTTAGATAACCATATTTGCTGTTATTAATTTATTTAGACAATTTCTGCACTGCTTAATATATATAAAAATATCAATTTAAACAGTGTACAGAAAACAGAAACAGCAAATGCTACAAAAACACAATAAACCTTTTTTAATGTAAATTACTAATACATATGTACTGATCTCAAATTCTTCTCCTTCTGACATACCACCTCATTCAACACCTCTCAACTTCATCTCTCACTGAGAGCTCTCTCAAATAAACTCACAGATCACGCCCGAAATCTCACTACGAAGAGAGTTCCTAGAACCTTTTGGCATCACCCTAGTCTCTTTCCCTAGGCTTCCTTTCATGGGCAGACACCAAAGCTGGTGGACCTTCCTCAGGCTGCCCACAACTGTGTCTCGTTCAGCGCTAAATCAGCTGCAGTCCACACACAACCAGTTCCAGGCTACAGTGGTAGTGGGCAGCAAAGCAGTGCAGGCAGGGTGATGCAATTCAGCTATCTTCCCAATGCCAAGTGTTACTGCCAGTTCCCGAGAGGAACCAGCACCGGCACTTGGTGTTGGGAAGACAGGTGTATTAGGCCAAACGCCCCATTAGTCCAGCATCCTGATCTCACAGTGGTCAATTTGCTGGCAAGCCCACCAGGAGATCCTGGGTGCATCATTGACCTGTGACTCTCAGAAACTGGTGTTCAGAGGAATGCTGTCTCTGGCAGTGGAAGAATGTAGCTATTGTGGCTAGTAGCCATTGATAGATGTCTTATATGAATTTGCCTAAGCTGTTTAAAGCCATCACTATCACTTGATCCCTGGAGGGTGGATGCAGAGCCAAAGGGAGACTGGGAGGAGAGTGCTAACAAAAGCTGCTTGCCAATGAAACAGTTTATGCAAATTTACCTGGGAATATATACAATAGGTTAAGAAAACAGAACATCATATAAACTTACCCTTTACAAATCTTTATGTGAGTGACCTATGTGTCCTTACTTACAGCAGGTATGTCAGGTTGTCCTATAGATGATATTTGAGAAAGATAACTATCTGTATCTGTCACAAGAAAAATAAAATAATCCTATATAACTTAGAAGAAGAAACCCTAAAGGCTGAAATCATAAGCAAATTCACTTGGGAATATATCCGTTGAGTTAAGAAAAACTCAAGTATGCTGAAGATTGCATATCCTTTTGTGGGCTTGCTCCCGCTTTGTCAGACGCAGCCTAAGTCACGAAGGTTACGAGATCTATTTTAGTATCCTAATTGAGCATGAAGAAGATGGTGTGGTGATGTAAAACAATTTTCAAACGTAATTGCAATTTTAAGCATAAGTTATAATTTTATCTTAAAACAAAATGCAATTTCATGCTTAAAACTCAGCATCATTTAAACCTTTCATGCAGAGCTGGAGCTTAAGAAAGACAATAGTAGGTAATTTAAAATCCTATTATTTTCATGTTTTCTTTTCATTCTGTCTGTCTGAAGATGTCTGATTATCTGAAACGAGATAGCTCCTTTGTTTAATTGATTTAAGCGAGGAGATAAGATTAGCAGCTCCCTTTCAAAATTTATTTTTAGGCAGTCTCTAAATGGCTGCACAAAACATTTGTAATATAGCATACACATGTGAGAAATTGCTGTATAAATTGAGCCATTCGTGTAGTGTTCAGATTTCATTTTTCTCTACTCTTTTGTTAGAACAAATTTCTCCATTGTGACAGTTTTGTAGATCTTTTCTCCACCATTCCCCTCAATATCCATGCATTTCCTCCTATCCTTTTTATCAGATTCTTGCTAAGGATTGGCAGTTGGGCTACAAGTGTTGAATTATTGTTGAATTGTTAGATTCTTTCTTGTGAACTGTAGTCTATTTTTACCAGCTGTTTGGGTGTTAGATTTATTGTTGCAATTGATACTCTGAAACGGGTGGCATGTTAACCCCAGAACCTACCAGATAAGCATCCTGGAAATAAAGATGCCAATCATAAATCAAATGGCAGCTTTGATTGACAGCAACAAAAACAAAAAAGGGAGAAGATGGTAGAGATCCAAGTACAATAATGACTAGGTCACTTGGCAGCAGTGGCTCCAACCTCTCAGTGTTCCAGCCATTTACAGTAAGAGAAGTTGCTCCAGCTAAAGCACATTTTAATTTCTGGGAGATAATAGGGGACAGATTGAGTTAGTTTAGTCATAACACAAGTTCATCACTACTGGAATGGGCCTTGTGCTTACATAGTCCCCTCTCCCCTTCACCTTCTATTTTGTCTCTGTTTGCTCTTATTCACTGCTTTACTTTCAGGTTAGTGGCAAACCATAGGTTGGCCAGGGCAGATGTTAAGCAAACCATAGGTTGCCACCAAGGCAGAGGCGAGGGGGGAGGATCAGAGTTCACAGATGTGGAAGGCAGCATGCAATCTCAGAGTATGTCTACAAAGCATCAAACCATGGTTTGGGGTTATGTGTGTCTGAAGTAATATCCCCATCCATCCAGCACATTATTCGGCACTCTGCAGCTTCTTTGACGCCTGCATCCACTGACATTTGTTTGTGATTGTATAGCAGACATAGGACAGAGATGGGGAACCTGTAAGTCTCCTTATGTTGCTAGACTACAGCTTCCATCACCCCTAACCCAATGGTCACACTGACCGGATCTGATGGGAGTTGGAGTTAGATTGTGCAGAGGGTTTATAAAGTGGTAGAGGAGATATGGGACTTCTGGGGGTGGTGCACCTTCTTTCACCACTGTTCCAGTTGTCTCCACACTTCTACCTCTAAACATCATTTCCCATCAGTGACCAGAGATTTCCAAGGCTTATTCTGGCAATCCACACAATCTTACATTAAATAAATAAAAAGGTATACCAGGCGTTGCTTGCTGAAAATTCTGATGATGCTCTCTGGTTGACACCTGAGAAAAGCTTGAAGGCATTTGTTTTGACGTCATCCTAGAAGAGAGGAAGAAGCACTGTTGACATGAGTTTTTATCTCTTGTTCTTTTGCTCAGCTAATTTCCCTTGCTTCTCAGTTGCTAGGGGAAATTAGCTGAGCAAGCTGGTTGGAGATAAAAGCCCACCATCCAGCCATGGCTGCTTCTCTCTCAGCCTGATGTTCTGAAAAATGCCTCCAAGCTTGCCTGCAGCCTCAGCTGTCAGGAAGTCACCTTCAGAATAGGAACCTGGCTACTTTTCACATCACTAGCCACCACTTGCACTACTCCCACCTGAGGCAGGTGTTTCACCCCACCTCATTGGTGTGCCAGCTCTGAATGTATAGCCAGGCTCTAAAACCCGACATTCAAAACCATCATCACCATCGCACATTGAAATAATAACATGAAATGAAATATTCTTACAGTATTTGTAAATTTTTGCCAAAATCATAGAACCATCCATTCCAGTTGCAGAATATGACATTTCTAAACACCATTGCTTCCTCCCATTGCACTGGGCACCTAGATCCAATTGGGACTGCAACAGCGCACCCCTAAAATAACTGGTATTTGTTTAACAAAAGCCAAGCTGCATAATGCCAAATTACCTGAAAAAGTAATGTATACATCAGAATCTAACTCTGATTTTCTGTTAGAGCTTGAGTGCATATCTTGAATTTTGGGTACATTATCTGTGCTTTCACCTCTTCCACACTTCTCCTCATGCTGCTCTGGTCTATGCTTATATTTTCTGTTCACAAGGTCAGAGTTTACATTCCATGCTGGCAGTGCCCATTCCATTAAGAATTTGTTCCCAATATGGTACATTACCATGGAACCCATAACCGGGTTGGTAGAAAATGTATGTATGATGCCTTGTCCCTCCCTTGAAATGTCCTGTGTATGGAATTTGCACTTGACTGCTTTTCCACAGATGCACCCTTAGCTGCAGTGCAGTCTCCCACTCCCAGCTACCCAAGCACCACTCCCAAGCAGCAACTGCAGAGAGTAGGATTGCAGCCAAAATCAACATATTTGTTAACAAAAATATTCCATATGCATATTGAGCTGCACGTTGAAATTTTAGGCCGTCGTTGACCCTTAAAATTATATACATTTCTTTGCTGTTGTTTTTTATATATTTGTTTTGCAAGATTGTCTACTTTACATTTTATAGCTTCTATAACTTATTCATACAATAATACAGCCTACAATTTTTCCCCAGACCATCGTCTTAAATGCCAGAGGATAGAAAGAGGAATTTTTTAATCTGATATTACCAGACTTGTTTTCTTTTAATATAAAGTCCATGGGAAGTAATACATTTAAACTATGTTTAAGTAGACAAGAGTAAAGAATCAAAGGCTAAAAAAGCAATCAACATTAATTTTCTTTTGACTGTCTTTTTCTTTGTGTTTTATGTTCTTTCCATGCTATGCAATTTAGTGCTATTGCATTCTGCTTAAAATAAAAAAAGATTGCTTAGATGGTGTGTTTTTACTTCATGCGATTAAGGGTGAACTGTCTGGACATGTCTACAAAACATAATGTTTATCAACTTTAATTGATAAAATATTTTGAAGTGAGGTCTCATGTGGATAATCGGCTGGTAACTAAGGTTTGCATAGACCTCCATCAGCCTGTTACTGATTGTTTGTGGCTTCCCTCAAGCCCTGTTCACTTGGGTACAAAGGGGAGGGGTGTAGTGTAGCCTCAGCAGCTAGATGGGTCCTGCATAACAGAGTCTGTTTTTTGTCTCTACTGTAATGGACACAAAGGAGTCATTACAGAATATGTCAGAGGAGGCATATGAGATCACTCAAAGCAGTAACTGAAATGGGGTGCTTATATTTGTGACCCCTATTGATTCTCATTTCTTCCTGTTTTAAAATGAAATTCTTACGCTATGCTATTCATATGTGTTCTAAGGATCCACGTGATGGGTGACTTGCAGCGAACTCCACCCATGTATGCAACCGAAATCCACTTCTGATTTCTCTCCCTGCGCCTCACTCAATTGCTGCATGCCCAAGGAGCAGACTTGGTAGGTTTTCAGGGGCTTCAGGGAGGAAGAGAGAAAGCAGAAGCCCCACCTGCTCACACTTTGTTGTTGTTTAGTCATTTAGTCATGTCCGACTCTTCGTGACCCCATGGATCAGAGCACTCCAGGCACTTCTGTCTTCCACTGCCTCCTGCAGTTTGGTCAAACTCATGCTGGTAGCTTCAAGAACACTGTCCAACTATCTCGTCCTCTGTCGTCCCCTTCTCCTTGTGCCCTCAATCTTTCCCAACATCAGGGTCTTTTCCAGGGAGTCTTCTCTTCTCATGAGGTGGCCAAAGTATTGGAGCCTCAGCTTCAGGATCTGTCCTTCCAGTCCTTCAGCACTCAGGGCTGATTTCCTTAAGAATGGATAGATTTGATCTTCTTGCAGTCCATGGGACTCTCAAGAGTCTCCTCCAGCACCATAATTCAAAAGCATTAATACTTCGGCAATCAGCCTTCTTTATGGCCTGCTCCCACTATGACCTGCTATTTTGAAATGGGTTCCCATGTTGATTCACCGTACACTGGCTGCATTGCGTTACATGCTCCATGCAGATAGGATGGCAACTTCTTCTGCACTGCTAAAAATGGTATAGGAACCTACATTTACTATCAGATATGAACTGAACCACATTGTCAGCCTGAGCAGCTCAATTGGTTAGAGCATGGTGCTGATAATGCCAAGGTTTCAAGTTCAATCCCCATATGTGACAGCTGCATATTCCTGCACTGCAGGGGGTTGGACTAGATGGCCCTCAGGGTACCTTCCAACTTTACAATTCTTTGCTTCTATGACTCTCTGGGTCATGATCTTACTCTTCTTGCCTTTACATAAGCTAATTGCCTATCTGCCAGTGCTTATTCAAAGTGTTGGCACATCATGGCTCCATTTCCTCTTCTTACATTTGTTTTTGTGTCTTCTGGATACATCCCAGCTCCCTTCTTATTCTTTTACTTCAGTTCCAGTAAACCATTTTGCTTTGGTCCCTTGACAGCATGTGTGGCTCTTCCTTGCAGTACAGAACATCACAAGCTTGGCAGCTTGAAATTCTTTTGAATAATTGTTGTTGTTGCACATAAGAGCATTTCTAGCATTTGAAAAAGGGGGCCTGTGGCCAGCTAAGTTCTACTCATTGCACACCCATTGTTAGTCATTAAGTAAGCCATGCCCATTGATTTCAGTGAGTCTTCTTGGAGTATGTTACTTTGTGTGCAGCTCAAGGTGCTTAAAGCAGCCTTGGGGTTAAGCACTCATCTCATGCAGGCAAGTGAGTGGGCTAGCAAAGGAGGGATGAAGTGGAGGGAGTGCTTCATCTCTATTCTGAACCCAACATAGAAACCATTTGGGCTGCCAAAGGAAGGAAGTCACTTCCTGCTTGCCCAGGAAATAAATGTGGTGAACTTATGTTGGACGGATAGAGCTCTGCATCCTTCTTCTACAGGCTAGTAACTTTTCTACTTTATTTATTTGTGCAAATCAGTAGGTTTTGTGAGCCTGTTTACATGGCTGGCTTAAAACACAAACTGTAGGCTTTTTCTTCAGAATCTTCAGGGGATCTCAACGTTTATTTATTTTGGAAGAGGGAGAAGCTGAGGGTCTCTCTTTTTAAAAAAGCAACTCTTCTTTCCAGGATAAAACTTCTAGTAAACCACAGTGATCAGAGTATTCATATGCATGAAAGCAAGCTTTGTGTTGGGATTTTATAATGTGTGGTTGCTATTCATTCCTGATAAAAGGACTTGGACTTGTTCCCTCTTATTTTCAGACCTGGCTTTAGCCTTTGTGTCCATTCCAATTCCCTCAGGGAATAATTTTATTTTCAGGTAGAGGCAATACATTCTGGCTGCTCAGATGAGTGACTACAGAGGTTCATCATTGGAATTTGAGAAAATAAGACCAGCAGAAAGATGGATGACAACAGGGGACGGGAAAGTTGTTATCCTAGCATTTGTCATGGTCTGGAACATTGAGATAGATGGGCAAGGCTCCTTAAGGTGTGTAAGAGGTTCCTTTCTCTGGCAGTCTGTTGTCTTGTAATAAATTTATCTTCTTGGATAAGATGGGGATTGTGTGCTTTATTTAAGCTCGTTTTATTCGCGTTGTTAGGCTTCCACACTTCCAACCATCCCATTGTGAATGTTTTGGACATCAGAGGTGGTTTTAGGGTGGTGTGAACTGTGCAGTTCATACTGGTTGACGCCTAGCAGGGCGCTAAAACAACACTGTAGAACAGGGGTCAGCAAACTTTTTAAGTAGGGGGCCGGTTCACTGTCCCTCAGACCTTGTGGGGAGCCGGACTATTTTTTTTTTTGGGGGGGGGGGTAATGAACGAATTCCTATGCCCCACAAATAACCAGAGATGCATTTTAAATAAAAGGACACATTCTAGTCATGTAGAATGGACCATCCACGGGCCGGATTTAGAAGGCGATTGGACTGGATCCGGCCCCTGGGCCTTAGTTTGCCTACCCATGCTGTAGAACATAGCACCTAATTTTAGCACCGCACAGGTTGCTACTGAAATTTGAGAGCCCAAAGTCTCTGTGATCTAGTCACTGATCTAGGCTCATAATCAGGCAGCATTCACACAGAAATGCTGTTTGCGAGAACCAGTTGCTTCCTTATGCGTTGAGCCTGAGTCACACAATCAGAGCTGCCCCCTTTTGGGCCACAACAGTTGTGCAAAGCACAACAGCTGTATGTGTAACCCATGACTCCCACAATGGTGCTGACATTCACAAAAAGTCCTTAGCAGCCACTACTCACTTCCTTGGTGTTGCTATACATACATAAAATAACCAGTGTTCGAAAACCCTATTGTTCTGGGCTCATTTTGCAACAGGGAATTTCATTAACACAAGCAGTTTCTGAGCACTGGGTGCAGTACTGTGCCTAAGATTTCAGATTAAAACTGCAGAGTGGAAGGAAAGGAAAGGAGGACCTTTTTCTGCCTCCCCACTTTCAGCTACTTTCTGAAGACTGGACTCATTCGTTTTCAGCTTTGTATTTTTCTTATAAAAATGTGCACATAGACATTCTGTTGCTGTGCCCACAACCTAGGTTGAAGGTGCCATTTAGCTCCTAGCATACATATCTCAGTTTCTAAATCTGAAAATGTCACAAAGTGTCAGTGGAAGAGAAAACAGATCGCATTTCTACAACCCCCAGAGCTGCTCTGCTTGCAAAGCTTGTGCTGTAGCACCAAGCTAAGTCAATGGAAAGAGAAAGGCAGATAATATCAAAGTGGAAAATTGATTGGGAGTTTTCTCTTATGATCAAGCAGTATTTAAGTTTTTTGAAATACATAAAGTAATAGTCAGTACACAAAGGAATACGTATGTAGTAGAATATTTTGCTTATTTTATTAAGTATCTTCCGCCCAAGAAAGTAGTGGATAATGGCCGGACTAGCTACTATCTCTTTAATTTCCTTGCTTAGTAAACAGCTAAATCTACAGTTATGAGACAGGCAGTTTTTAATATCCCTAGTTAGTATTAGGTATGATTATTGATCCATTTCATTGACTCAGGTCAGGTAACAGTAATTTTAGCAATACAGATGAAGTAAAACTTTCTTACTCTTGTAGTATGGTATGTGATTAAGCCTGTATAATACCTTTTCTTAGTTTCAAGGCATTTTACTAAGTTAACTTAGTAGGCAATAATGAAGAGCCTTGACATTGGAGGCTGTAGGCTTCATGTCCCAGTAGTGCATGTGAGTCTGGAGTTTAGACTTGTGCAGGGTTGAGATACTAGACTTGCACTGCTTTGGCATCTGACAGCCTACTTTAAATAAATAAATAAATAAATAAATAAATAAATAAATAAATAAATAAATGCTGCTGAGTTTAATGTGAAGCTTGTGTTCATGTTATGTATGGGTTATACCATGTAATCAAAGGCGACCATCCTGCACAGTTAGGCTACCATTGAAGCCAGTGAAATTTAAATGGTCTAAGTGCTTGCTGGAGGGCAGCCCTTCCCCTGTTTTGCACAGGCTTTGTTGCTCTGTCTTTCCTCAACCTACTGGTGTTCAAGGTAACAGGCAAGTGGGGATTGTGCTTGTGCGCTGCTCTGAGACATCCTCCTTTGAAATATGTTGCAATTTGTGTTGTGTCAAGTAAACAAAAGCAATGCTACAATAATAAAATACAAAGAGACCAGTTCAGGCTACAATGATATAAGTTTAATTCAGGATTGCAGTACTCACTTTTTTTTTTTTTAATCATGTTGAGTTTCAGTGGAGGGACTAGTTTCTGATGATGCCTCCTCTAGTTAGGAAAATTGGGATAGGCTGAATCAGACCATTGATCCATCTAGCTTATCATTGTGTGTAGACCAATGGTGGCCAACATGGTGGCCTCTAGACAATATTGGACTTGCATCAGTGCTGACCATTGGCCATGCTGGCTTAGGCTGATGGGAGTATAAGTTACTGCTATTGGAAGGGCACAACTTTGTCTGCCTCTGGGCTGTACTGGCTGGCAGAAGATCTCTGAGGTTTCAGACAGGAGTCTTTGCCAGCCCTGCTTGGAGTTGTTCTGTATCAGGATAAATTAGTTGGTAAGTGCATGGTGCTGATAATGCCAAGCTTGAAGGTTTGATCCCCGTATGGGACAGCTACATATTTCTGCTATTGCTAGAGGTTGGGCTAGTTGATTTTTGGGGTCCCTTCCAACTCTACAACTCTATGATTCTGTGTCATGAACTGAGTCTGGGACTGTTTGTATGCATACCCATGTTCTCTGCCTCTGAGCTGTGGTCCTCCCTAAGATCTAGTTCCTAGACAATTTGACAATCCATTTCAGCTGCTTAACACACCCACCTGAACTCAGTGCCTATCCATTCATACATGTACTGCTCCCTGGATTGATGACACCTGAAGTTCCCAGTACTGTTCAGCTGATTAGCATTTCTCCGATCAGTATGAGGCATACAAAGAAGGAGATAAAAAAGGATTATTATTTTATTACATTTGTATCTCACCCCTTCTCATAGGAACTCAAATTGGCATTTCCCCCCAGCTTCATAATAACCCTATCAAGTGCTGAACAGATTCTGCTATCATAACATAATCCTCTCCTCAAGATCTATTTGCCAAAGCAAATTCACTGGATTGAGTCAGTATGTTGAAACTTTCAGTAACCTGCTCTGTTTTTCCTTCTGCTTCCACATTTATGTCTCCATACTTTTTTTTTTCAAGATACATGAGTGCATTGTAAAGCTGGTTGAAAGCGAAATGAAAAGTGATGTTAGTGAAACGCTCCGTATAATCATCTGATTAATTTAATCCCCTCTGTAAGCTTCAAATGAAGGTGAGCTGCAGATAAAAGGCTGCCCACGAGAGCTAGTGTTCTTCAGTATGTCTTAAACTACATATTTCGGCATCATTGAAAATCTTTTCTAAGAGAGGATTTATTCTGGATTCACAAAGGCAGAGTTCTCATTACAACAGGAGCCCAGCAAGGAAGTTTTCCTCTCAGCACTAAAGTCCTTCTCATTTATGCAGCTTGAACTAGAACTAGTGTCAGTTCTGCAGATATGTTTTGTTCAACAGAGAACTCCCTTTCAACTTCCACATTGATCAGCTCTGTTTGGCTAGGTTCAATACAGGCACTGATGCCTGATTCCAAGTGCAGATATCTTTAAACTGAACGGGAAAGGGGCCTGAGCAGATAGTTTTGATTCTGCTGCTGGGACTTTGCTTGTGGAACCTCATCAGGAAATTGGCTGTTGGCAGGTTTTTCTGTGACTAATATGTAGTTCAGCTTCTTCAGGGGTATGGTGTCTGGCCTTGAGACAGCCACTCCCAGCCCTCCACAATGAGCTCATCTATAAAAACATGTACGTTTCCCCCTCCAGCAGCCTCTTGTTGTGGAACTTCAGTTCAAACTGTGGCGGGATGGAAGGTGCCATTATAATGCCAGGGCAAAAAAATGGTGTGTGGTGTTTTCAACCAATCAGCCATGCATTTCTTGACATGAGGTAAGGGGAAAATCGCAGGCGAATGTGCCACAATTGAAAACAATGACAACAATTAGCATAGGCAAAAGAGGAAGCAAGAGGAACAATTCAAATAAGTATAAAAGTAAATGAAATTGGGAAGGAATACAGATGTTTTGCACTTGCTAACCAATATACAACACTTGGAAAGGAAGGGGCAGCAATGTCAATTCGGCCTCTTACATCTAACAGTCTTCGTTGAAGGATGGTTATGTTACAGTTCTAGATGAATTCAGTGTGTGCTCAGATAATCCATGATAGTAACTATGATTTTTTATTTATTTAAAAAAATGTACCCAGAGCTAGTGCCATTTGATCCTCAATGCAGATTAATCCTGATTCATGGAAGAGGCAATTTGTCCTAAGTATAATCAGAAATCAAACATTTTTGCAAAATCAAATAGTTGTTCCTTACCTTTCCTTTTAAATTAAGTGATGTGTTCAGAGTGCAAACAAGAAAACAAACAAAACAAAACATCAGAACAGAACCTAATGGTTGTGTTAACCTACCCATCTCTGTAAATGATTTTGAGGTTCCTCAGAGTAGGAGTTAATTTGCATTCCAAATCAGTAAGACTAAATCTCATGTGCTACGTGACCTTTTGGATGAAAAAGGAGATTGTGCCAGTAATCTTATCTGCAGTTTAGTACTGCATTTCCTGTTACGTTGCATTTATGGTTGCTTTGACTGTATTAACTACTACATGATGTGGTCCAGTCATTTTATATTCTTCTGTACATATGCATCAGCTCCCTAGTCAGTTAGTTTTTATTTTTCTTAGTTTTTTACGCCCAATTACTGCATAGCTCCTATTACTTAACAACCTAGCTTGATGCGACAAAGGAAGAGGAAACTTAGCAATGAGAAAGGTATATTACAAAACACTGTACTATGAGAGGACAAATCCAGTCCTGTTGTGACTGTAGTGTTTCTTATGTATAATATAGTAATGATACAGTATGATAGAACAGTCCAATGGCTGGGGGAAATACCCAAATCTGCATGATTCCAGAGCTCATACTATGCTAAATTTATTCCAAAGTGTCAGGTTTCATACATGAGGTTACCCTGTTTTACAGAGTAAAGGCCAAGCAAAATTTTGTGGTGCTCTGGGCCTTGTGACTTGTCCCCGTCCGCCCCCCCCCCCCAGCTTCAGAGTTAGGAGGGAAGCTGGGACTCCAGTGCTGCACTTCTGAGCTACCTGTTCAAAAACACACCCAGAGAAGCACAAACAACATACACTATATAAATATATATTGCCAAGTCAGAGTTTAAGAATGCATGAAGACAGCAAGATTCTATTTGCTGTGTGAGGGCTTCAATAATTTATAGAATTAGTAAAAGCTTTATTATATTTTTTGTGTGCCTGCATGGACTCAATTCACTCAGCTATGCTACATAAAAGTTCAAAGGTAGTATTTTATTGTCATGCATGAGAGGAGAGAAATAAATTGGAGACAGTAATGTAATCATGCTCACCGATGTGCTCTGAATTTTGAACACCATCTATTAGGAGGTTTGTCACAAAATACTTAGCTTGGGAAATATTTATTAATACTGAAGGTTTTAATATTTTTCCCTGCCCACGTTCTCATTTCTTGAACATGCAAGTGGGAAATATATCCTGTAGAAAGCAGTTGCCATCAAATAACACTTCTCCATTTTAATATCTGAATGAGTGGAAGTGGCTTTTCCCTCCCCTTAAGTTATAGAAAGATTATTACTTTTTTCATTAGTGTGTTGCGGGGGGTGGGCTAGGGTACATTTTAAGACACCCTTTAATGTCCCCCTTCCATTGTGGAAAACCAACACAAGTTCTGCCACCAGCACTATGGTGAGCTTAAAATGGAGGAACTCATTTGATTTTTATTTGATTTTATTGATTTTATGTGTTTGTTTTAACTCAGAATAACATGTGGAACTGCGACATTTGAATAGTGTGCATTGTTCAGGATGCTGGACCAAAAGAGCAAACAAATTGGTGAATGCAATCAGTACAATTAAAGAAAATACCCTCAAATATTATACAACTAAATTTATCACATTTTATAACTACAGTAATGAAAAACAAATGCCTCGATACATGAAAAATAGATAGACAAATGCTGGTATATGATAAACAACGATGTATATTAAAAAACAACAACACCAAGCATGCTTTGACCAAACATTGGTTTTCTTCAGTACTATGATAGTCAGTCACAAGTTCTCACATTTACCGTTTTGTCCTGAATATTAGCCTCACCTTTCCCCCCCAAATTCTGACTGTGAAAATTTAAGTGCAGCTTAAATTTGCAACCTTACAAAAATTGGCTTTTATGATATCGCTGCTGAAGCAGACATACGGTAAAACGGAATAGACATAGACTGCCTGCGGAATTTTAAAGGTGTGATTTATATTTGGGTGCGGCTTATATTTGGGCCAATACGGTACTCATGTTCAAAGCAAAGCAAAGCAAACCTCTTGGTCTAATGTGCCACAGTATATAACCATGGAACATGGTTACTTTTTAGAAACAGCTGTAGCACACGCGTGGACAAGTTTAAAAAGCACTGGAAATGTTTGTATAATCCAAAACCTAAGCTCTCTGGGACAGCACCAAAGGCTCAAATGCAGAGGAAAATTGGAGAGCCAGAGCTGTTTCTCTCAAAACCCTTTTTCTTCAGTCCCCTGGTCTACCTACCATGCTGCTCCAAAGGATCTCCTAGGCCCCTTAAGCTGATGGCGGGGGGCACAGGGGCATTCAGATTAGCCAGAAAGAAATCGCACCACTTTCCCATGAATGGAAGACTCTGCTAGATCAAACAGCTTTCTGCCAATGGAAGGGCACCATTTAAGATGCAAACATGTGATTGTGACTCATGTTGCCTCGGATATTATGCCTATCTTTTGAAACTTAGTTATGTCAGTGACTTGCTAACTCATTCCCTGACAGGAATATGGCTGCCAAACTGCCCCCTAATAGATTCCTATAGTACCACAACACATGTCTCTAAATGAATATGAACGCCCCGGATACAATACATATCGTAATAATACATAGCCCACAACCTAAAGAGAGGTCATTTAGACATACCCATAGCATTTTCTTTCATGTCTGGTTTTGACTCCCCCACCCCCGCCCCCGTTTATGCCATTCCTTCCATGTGATATCACCCACACCTTTTGGAATTCCTTCAAGTTCTTGTGGCTTTTAGATGGGTTTTAATCATTAATGTGGTAGAGCTCTTTTGTTGTAAATGTTAGTTGCTTTGCAACTTATTTGGGTTTGGATTTGGGTTTTTTTAGTCCTAAGGACCTGTTATGTGATGTGGCTGGAATACAAAAATAAATAGTATGCCATTCTTCGCATGAATTGAGGGTAGAGGAGGGCTGCAGAACATAAGCCCAAAGTCCTATTGGGCATGCAGTTCTTTCACTTTGCTGTGTTACAACATAGTCTTTTCATGTCTACACAGAAGTACCATATTTTCCCGTGTATTGAATGAGGTTTTTTGACTCAAAAATCACGTCAAAAAACTGGGGTCGTCCAATACACTGATAGTAGAATGGCGGGAGGGGAGAAGCGGCGTGCCGCCAGCCATTCGGTTGGTGGGAGCGCAGCTTCCCCAGATGCCACAGCAAGCGGTGGTGTGTGTGTGTTTCCTGCCCACAGCTGCACTGGGGGGAGAAGCTGCATGCCACCAGCCAGCTCTTTGGCAGGAGCGCAAATTCACCCAATGCCACTGCACATGGGAAGCACTCCCGGGATCGTTTCCCGTGAGTGGTGGCATTGGGGGAAGTTGCGCTCCTGCAAACCAGATGGCTGGAGGGGGCGCAAATTCACCTGATGCCCCTGCGCACAGGAAATGATCTAGGGAGTGTTTCCTGCCCACAGCTGCGTGAGGGGAGAGGCTCAATAACTTTGGGCCATCTCCCCTCATTTTCTTAAAATTTAGTCCCCAAAATGGTCTTATACAAGGGGGCGTCTTATAGACAGAAAAGTACGGTAAGTCCCATCAATGGGGCTTACTCCCTGGTAAGGGTATGTAGGATTGCATACACTACATACATTGCATCTGCAGAAATATGCAGAATCATATTGAAAATCCAACTCTTGAACTTTCATTGAAATGTCCTGGTTTGCCATGCTGTAGGCAATCATTGGACTTAATTCAGCGATTTACTAAACTTTACTCTCCTTGGAATCTCTTAGATGTTTTCCCAAGGGTGAAATATTTGCCTGAATGGGTTGTGCAGAATAAGAATAGTTGAGAGCACAGATTTGTGAGGGACCCTAACAGATAGACAAAAAATTAGAGAAAGAGCTTTCCACCTATAGAAACACTGCAGTAAAACCAGGTGATGACAGAGATCTCAGGAATAAATGGATTCAAGCAAAAAGAAAGTCACAAACTGCACTGAGGAGATCTAAGAGGATGAGAATTGAGTAGAGACTTGTGGAGATAAATGACCATCTTGGAAATGGCAATTTCAGTGGAGTGCTGAGAGTGGAAGCCAAATTGCATGATGTCAAGAGTGCAGCGAGAGAAGGATAAAAGGGAAGTGAGGTGGGGGGGAGAAGGAAGATGGGTCAAGCCATGGCTTTTTGAGAACAGGTGACATAGTGGCATGTTAAGGAAGGAAGCAAGCATAGGAAGGGAAAGAGGAATAATGGTGGAGAAATGGCAACCATGAGTTATGAGATCAAGGGCATCCATGGAAATGATGGGTGATGGTGAGTGGTGGGGGTGAGGGAAATCATATACTGGAAATTGGAAAGGGAGAATAGAAAAATAAATATCAAAAGAATATGCAATGTATTTACCATGTGCTTTCCCTAATAAACCAATAGAATTTCCCTGGAATGGAGCTAGTCCCAGGAGAGCAGCCCAGTAGACAGTGGTGGTGAAGTGGTGGCCCTCATACAGCAGGAGAACTGGCAGGGCCCCTTCAAAGAGGAAAGAGATGGCCCTGTATAGACAGTACTGTCTCTTCATGCTGAGGGTGATCTCCTTTCTAGCTGCCATGTCTGCCGCTGGTCCCCTCTGCTGGCCATGGGGAGGAGTTAGGACATATATTTTTCTTCATTGCAGAGGTCTGGAATGTATTGTTTTAATGGACACTTCAATTGTCTAATGATTCTATCTTTTGAAAGAGGAGCAAGTGTTCGTGTCAGTGGCAGACTTGAATGAATTTGAGAATCCTTATCATCCTTAAGTTTGGAAAAGAAAAACAATATTTTTCCCCAGGTGGACTGTTTCCTTTTTATAGTATCATAAATGATCGATCCCTATGAATGGTTTTATAGATGCCATCATAACTGAATTGTGTGTAGGATTAGACAGTTGTTATAAGATAACCGGTAGACCGGTTATAGAAGATGGAGCTGCTTTGGTATTTAATACTCTTTAAATGCCTCCTTAGGAATCATGTGCTATGGGCTGTAAATGATGGCATAATTATTAATGATGTAATTAAAATTTGAGGCTCAGAGGCAAAATAGAAGCACACTAGAAAGATAACATTTATGTTGTGGTATAGTGGCTCAAGTGTGTGTGTGTGTGTGTGTGTGTGTGTGTGTGTGTGTTGTCTGCGTGTCTTCAGCTAAAAGTGAAACACTTAATAAATCTAAGGAAGGATCTCAGTGAGAAAAAGAGGACAGTATTAAATTTAAATACTTTGGGACCTATCACCTATCCTACAAATAAGCTTGAAGCACAAAAGTAAGCGTAACTGAAACACACTTGTGCCATTGCTCTGAACTGGTTTATTGCCCCAGCAACACTGGTGGGCAAGACAGGAATGGGTGGGGCCAGTGTTAGCATAGCAATTGTTGCAGTGCGTTTTGATACACACATGGAGCTGCTGCATAAATTGGCTCCTTCTTCTATTTCAGTGGAACAAGCAAAGCATTGAATGCAAGCTGAGGAGTTGCTAAATAACAGTGATAATCTGGGTTAGACAATTAATCATCTCAGAGGAATTATGAACACCGGTGAGCGAGCTATAAGTATTTACTAAAACCTCCTGTAATGTACTTGTCAGGGAGATGATAGTATGGGATAGCAGCTGCCTCTCATCACACTGGGATCAAGTTGCTGTGTTTGTATTGCACATGATTAAACTTACCTGCATAGGTGCAAGCTACTTTACATAATGTCACTGTCATTCAAATCTTTGTGCGTGGGGTGCCAGCCATTCCCAATTTGTCAAAAGTGGCACAAATTGATCTCATAAGTACACTCCAGTCACATGTTTCTGCTTGTTAATTCCTTTAGCTGAAATTACTTTCTTGGTTTTCCACTCACAATAGATGGTGACTAAGCACCTATATTTATTTATTTTTCATTTTAAAATATGTTTTTTGAATTATTCTTAAATTTCTGCATGTCAAGGCTTTCATACAACTTTGTTTCTGACATCACTGTAGACTTTGGGTTCATGTATTTTATGGAATAGAGATTCCATGCTAGGCATTAAAAGGTAAAGGGACTCCTGACCATTAGGTCCAGTCGCGAATGACTCTGGGGTTGCGGCGCTCATCTCGCTTTACAGGCTGAGGGAGCCAGCGTTTGTCCGCTCCACAGACAGTTTTTCCGGGTCATGTGGCCAGCATGACTAAGCAAAGATGAAACTTCTGGTTAAATTCTGAATATTGATGAGAACATTCTTCTGCCTATAGCTGGCAAAATTGGGGATACTTAAGGTGATTTCTGTTTTCTGCCCAGAATGCTTCTTGATCTTAATGCTACTATCTTAATGCTGGGTGTTGCTTCTTGCTTCACTCCAAATAGCCTTCAAATTGCATGGCTATGGCTGTAGTCCTTATGCATCCTTACCTGAAATAAAACTGCACTGAAATCAATGAGCATCATGGTTGTTGTTGCTGTTCTTTTCTCTTCCTGCCCCCACTGATCTGGATTAGAATCTTCTAATCCATTTTTAATCACTGTGTTTATAAGTAAAGCATGTGTTGTTAAAAGGTGCCAAGGAGTAACTATTCCAGGTTAAGTAGTACATACCAGACCCAGATTAGTTGCAGGATTGGGCCAAATCTGAGTATTAGATATACTGGTTCTTTCATTGTAGAAAAGCTCCTGTCGTTCCCACAACCATTTATCCTTTAATTTTGGAGATTCCCAGGTGTTTTGGAAAAAGGTTGTTGATTCCCTTGAAAAATCCACAATGCGTTTATAATCATTCATTATCATTATCATCCAGTGTTTTGGAAAACAGAAACTTTTCCAATTCAAATCATATTTGCAAGCCTATTAGATTTGCTCCCTCCCTTGTAAGTAGGTAAATTATTTTATGTACATGGGCAGAGCAATCCTATACTACCATGCCAGGACTAGAGGTGCTCTGCCACTCCATGGCCAGTGAGGACACACACTTTCCAATCTTGAATGTCATTCGTATGTTGTGATGTAGCAGGTGCACTTTGTCCTAAGAGTGCAACTGAAAGAGCAAGTTTCCACAAAAGTGTCGGGGAATATTCAGCCCAGTTATCACCATCTTCATCATCAAATAATAACAACTATCCTGCATCAAAGCAATAGACATTTGGCAACAAAATCCACAATATATATCTATATATAACAATGCTCTGAGGAAAAAATCTTAGTTTTCATATGCATCAGAATGAGGTGGCAGAGTGAGCTGTGCCACTTCAGGCATGTAGTGAATTGCATTTTTTATGCTCCGATGTGCAACACACAAACACAATCAAATAATATAAAACTGGCTGTAGGTAGAAAACTCTCTCTTCAGGGAGCAGGCTGGGCTGAAAACCTTTCTGCATGATGTGCTGCTTGGTGGTGGTTTTTCTTTTCCTGGTAGTCACATGTGTTTGTGTGTACTTAACTTGGGACCCATACAAAAGTGTCACCCTCCAGCTGCAACCTGCAGTGGCACTGTCCATTATGCCTCCTCGTTCTGCTATGTGTATAAACCAGTCAGTGTTAGCTGGGTTGTCTGAACATTGAGTACAATTTGCAAGGTGGAAAGGATCAAGGACAGAAGAGAGATGTTATCTGTGACGATAGAAGCAGATGAACATTAACTAAAAGCTTCATGGGGATCGTAAAGGGCAGAGAGACCTTAGTAATGGATTTTTTCTTCAAGGTTTTAGTATGTTATGTGATCCAGCCATGGACTGGAACTGAGGAGTGAAAAATGAAGAGAACTAAATTTTACACCAAGGTTACATGCCTGGAAAGAATGGTGGATTATAAGATAATTAAGGTTCAGAAACTGTTGGATAGGCAGAGATTTATTGCTGATGAATTACAAGAAATTCAGTTTTATCTAGGTTAATTTAAGAAAATGAGCAGACATCCATGAAGTGATAATAGCCAAAAGACAATTAGCCACTGTAGCCACCAATGCTTAAAGAGCAGGAATTCAGAGTTAAAGTGACAGATCATCAATTATTATTTTTTTATAAAAAGACAGACTAAGACTGCCATCCTAACTTTATTGATCTGGGGGCAAGCCCTATTCAGTTCTACAGGATTTACTTCTGAGTAGATGGACATAGCATTGCACTGTGAAAGACCAGGAGCTGGGGAGGGAAATAGGGCAAAGTACTGACATCTTGAAAATACCAACTATGCGGGATAATATATATAAAGAGAACTGTTGAGGAGAATTTGAAAGGGAAAATGAGAGACAGAAGAATTAAACCAAGCCAAAGCTAACCCTCCCTCAAAAAACAGAAAGAAAGGAGAGGAGAGAATTTATTTATTATTGTGTATTTCACTTGCATACCACCATCCAACAAAGTTCTCTTTGTAATTTGCATAAACAATAAAATGCAGATGCGATTCACAATAAACACACACACAAATCACAAAACAAAACAAAAAAGCCCAGCAAAACATCAACTGAAATCAGCATAAAACATAGGAGCTAAAAAAGCAGAAAATCAGTGAGTGACAAATTGGTGCCAAAAAATGGAAGCACCTAATTTATGACAAATGAGGACAGAAGATACACTGAATGGCAAAGGAACAGAGGGAACTTCTGTGCAGGTATTTAAACTTAGCTAAGTTAAAAGTGGATTCAGTGAAATGGGGAGCCAGTCTTTTTTGTTTAAAAAAGGCATGTCTCCAGTTTTCACTCTTCTCCTCCTATGGCTGATTTTCTAGGGCAGCCTCTATTTTTCCCTTTTTAAAAAAAAGATCCCAAGATGCAATGTATAGCTAATATCCCCTTTTTGTGTCTTGTCAATTGCCATACCAGATTCTAAGGGCTTTCAAGTGTCTGGACACGTTTGGGGGGAGATTCCCCTTGTGTGGATGTTGTAGCTATAAATCATCTTCATAGAAATCTCTCATAGGCTCTTGCACAGATTGTTCAGCTGAAGATGAAGAATATGCTTTGGGCAGGAGTTCAGTGAGTAATACAGTGGGTCTGATACAAACAAAACTTAGGAAAGCTATTTCCTTCCTTTATATTTTGTTTTGTGTGATTTTAATTGAAATGCTTTATGTTCTAATAGTTATCAGGCAAGTCCTTTGGGTAGACCAAAACTCCCATCTAGCTTTCCACGGGGACCCTGCTAGATTATTCTGGGAAGATTGCCAGGCAGGCATAAGGACAATTGCTACCCCCAGCACTACTGATCTCTCTATAAATTAGTTGGTGGTATAATGCCTCTAAACTTGGGATTCCGTCTAGCAACCTTTGCTAACAGCCACTGATCGATATATTCTCCGTGAAATTTGTATAACCCCCTTTTGGAACTATGTAAGCTAGTGGCCATAACTACATATTACAGCTGCAGGTTTTTTTAAATTAATTTTGCATTGTGTGGAATGACAAAGCCCTGACAATTTTCAAAAATTGATTTTGGGCCAGACGTAAATGTTGCGCCTAATGAATAGCATGCAAATGCATCTCTCGTTTTGCTTTAATTAATTACAGGCTCAGGAAGGATTGTTATCAGGATTGCAGTGTGTGAGGAAAGATCTTTATTCCCCCTTTCACATAAGGTATAAGGCTGCGGGAGGTGGTGGTGGTGATGGGCAATCTATTGGCACTAATGGGAACTTTCCCCCAAAGTTTGTAGGCACACAGGAAATTTTATATATATATGGTACAGCAGGGATAAACCTTCCGTTTGGTGCAGTAATCCCAACAGCAATATGGAGTCAGAGCAAGAGGGTGTACCTGTAATTAACGAGAAACGGGGGGGGGGGGGAGGCACCTGCACACTATGCATTCAGTCTACTTTGGTATTTATCTATTTATTTATCACCACCCTTTATATGCTTCAGGATACAAATGCTTCCAAGGCAGTTTACAATTAGCATCGCTGCACATTTTAACACACACCTCCATTAACATGTCACAGGTCATAAAGTTCCCTTCCAACAAGCAGCTGGTGGTATATGGCCCTGTGGAGAGGGAAGGGGAAAAGGCTTTGGTTATTCCTTCACCTTCTCTCCTCACATGGCCCTTTTCGGGGAGGAAAGAGGAGTCTTCCATGTTCCCGTTCCTCCATCCCATGTGTTTATCACCTGTTCCCTTGATTCTTCTCTGTGTGTTCTGAAACAGGCATGCAGTTTTATTTCTCCCTTTGTCGCACATTAAGTCTTTGCTACTTGTTTTCTGCTTTGTCATTTCCTGCCTTGGCTGTTCTTTTCTTGGCTTTTCTATTATTATTGTTTTTTTAGTCTCCCTTTCTGTTGCTGGAATAGTGATGGGGCCAAAGCAATTAGATTTACTTCTCACCCTGCTGGTTACACTGACAAACTGACAATGCTTCTCACAGAAGTTCTTAACTATGGATTGGCATTAGCAAAAGTCAGCGCCCAGGTAGAAATTTTCTGTGAAGTGTGACATAGACCTTCCCGTTGGCCGTGCAGTGCAGTCAGAGGAATAAATCTGTACTCAGACTTATTAGTGTTTGATTTGGTGTCTCAACATGGAAAAAAAGTCAATGGCGAGATAACGAAGAGCTGAGTACATTTATAGATGGCTGTATCAAATCAATCTTACACTCCTCAGTTCTGGCGTTGTTGTGAAATGTTTAAATGTAACAGTTCCATTAGCTAATTAGATGTCTGGGGAAATACTTTTACCCTGTTAAGCCTATTTATGCTGAAAGATTTGAAATTGCTATTAGTAAGCAGGCAAATGGCAACTTTGATTTCCCCATCTCCTCCCCACTCTTAAAATTTGCTACTATCTACTGACATCTTTGTTATAGACAAGCAGTTACTCAAGGTTTATTGGCATTGTTTCCAGAGATTTAAATGAGATATAAAATTTTATAGCAGCATAGTATTTTAATGACTGTTTCATTATTTTACATGGAGGACATGAATGAATAGAAGGAGTAATATTGATGGACAGCATGTCATTAGAAGATACAAAAAAAAAGTTCTGTGAGTCATTTATGTGCAAATTAGGGTCTTTTGTCTTTGAGGGCTTAGTTGCAGAATTATATATAGTAGTCCAATATCTCCTAGTGTAACAGGGCAAAAGAGAATCTACGTGCCATATATATCCTGGAGAAGATATATATTGATATGCTTAGCATAACTTGACTCATCTGCTGGATCAGGAAGTATATCATATTCTTTTATTATCAATGATCCAAGTGCTGCTAGGCTCTTGCTCTTACTGCCCTTTATACTTGGAGTTCCCTTTAGGAACACCTGGGAAGTGGCAGGTCCCTCCATATCTTCCTTCCTTCAGTACATTCCTCAAAGCCTACTTCTGCTAAAAAGCCTTTGGTTCAACCTTAAATCTTCATCCCCAACTAGGAATGAAGGAGGATTTTGTCCTGTCAACTTGGACTTGTACACAAATCAGGACATAATTATATTATTCATATTTCACAGTTCTCTGAATTTTGTGGTGCAGTTCTCGGCTCAAAAATTGTTTAAAAAACTGTTTGGATAAAATATATTTAGAAATGTGTACATTAAATAAAATGCATATTTGAATGGGCTGTCAATTGACTGATCCATCTAGACCCTGTCCACAACTGTAATGAAGTTTTAAGTATGTGTAGCTGAATTTGTGTGCACATTTGCCCCCTGTTACGCACCCTGGATGTGGGATTGCGCTGTGGGTTAAACCACAGAGCCTTGGGCTTGCCAATCAGAAGGTCAGCGGTTCAAATCCCCACGACAGAGTAAGCACCCATTGCTCAGTCCCTGCTCCTGTCAACCTAGCAGTTTGAAAGCACTTCATGTGCAAGTAGATAAATAGGTACTGCTCTGGCAGGAAGGTAAATGGCGTTTCCGTGCACTGCTCTGGTTTGCCAGAAGCAGCTTAGTCATGACCCACATGACCCGGAAGCTGTCTGCGGACAAACATCGGCTCTGTCGGCCAGTAAAGCGAGATGAGCGCCGCAACCCCAGAGTCGATCACGACTGGACTTAATGGCCAGGGGTCCCTTTACCTTTACCTTTTTACCCTTGCTTCTTCTACTATCCTTTCAGTCTCTTTGTTTGTCAAAATGTAGACTGTCTTCAGACAGGACTAAAAGTGACAATAGATTCTGTACTAGCAAATGCAAGTAACGAGTGCCTTATTAGTGTTGTATGTCGCAATGTGGCATAATCATGCAGTTGCTGAGCTTTTTTAAGGATTTTACCCTTATACATATACATATACTGCCACGGGGGCCAGATTAAATCGATCAGCAGGCTGGATTAGGCACCCTGAAACAGACTTTGGGCATGCTTGGCATAATGTAATGCCTTTTTACATGACCCATTAATAGGAAAATGGGTGAGGACCATGTTATGATGAAGTGAGACTGAAGACTGCCCAATAAACCTCTCACTGGAACAGTAAGCCTGCAACTTTGACACATTTAACTTATGTGTATTCAGCTTTATGTGCTTGGGGAAAAACAAAGGAACAAACAAAGAAACAAACAGGGACAGGCGTCTAAGAAAAAATACTTTCGCAATCCTACCCACAATTGAATGATGTGCTTTGGCTATACACAACCCCCCCCCACACACACATCCACCTTGACTAAGGATACAACCCCAATACCTTACTTGCCAAAGTTGTGACAATTGTTATGAGGAAGGCAAAACCTCCAGATGGGCCCAATTTGTCTGGAAGACAAATTCAACCTTGACCCCAAGTATGGCAAGTCGATGCTTCCATTTTTGTTGTTTAGTCGTCTTAGTCGTGTTCGACTCTCCATGACACCATGAAAACAGAGCATGCCTTGGAAACTCTCACTTTCTTCTCAAAGCTTCTCCTTTTTTTTATGTCCATGGAGTTTTCTTGGCAAAATACTGGAGTGGTTTGCCAGTTCCTTCTCCAGGGTGGGTGGGGAAGCTGATTGGACAAAATCATGGACAAACCAGTGGAAGCCTATGTGACTTCTGGGGAAGGAAATGATGCCCTCCAAGGCTGTGTGGGAAACAGGTGCACACCCCCTGCCCCAGTGCTGCCTCCTCCCATGCCAGGCTGCAACCACTGCTGCCAAATATAATAAGGCCGGGAACAGCCAAGAACTATCATCAAGATGAAATAATCACAGGACAATTAGTTTGGGATAAAATAGGCCACAATGTTGTTGATTACATTTTTAAGTTGGTCTTGGCGTAGGCACTGGGTGTGTACCCTGAATCACACAGCCCGACTGCTGGTTGATTATTGAGTAGGGTTAATCCCAGGTTAAGGCTCATCCCATAACGTACATCAAATCAGGGCAGTCCCTCTCAGATCAGCATGGGGGGGGGGGAGTCCTGGCTTACCAGGCCCCATCTGGGAAGCACACCACTGGACCCTTCTATGGGATAGCAATTTGTTAGAATGGGGTGGGGGTGGGAGTCCCAATTCCCCCATCTATCTTTTGGCTTTAGGCATGATCCTCAGAATATAACCCCTGTGCAAGTTGCAGGCTTACTGTATTTCTATTCTTTTTAAACAAAAGATTTCTGTAATTCATTGGGAGAATGGCCCAGACTTACAAAACTTTTGAGAAAATTTTGCATTCTGCACTTGTTACACATCTGGAAACTTACTTCCCACCACACTTGAATAGAATTGCTTGAAACCACTTGAGTCTCAAGATCCACATATTTTTTTCAGTAGGATTCAGTCTCACTCGGGTGGTTTTAAATATACCTTGTGGATGAGAGTCTTTCTTCCCTTTTTTCATACCAAAATATTCAAAATGTTTCCAAGAGTGATAGATTTTCAATCACATCTCTTTCTCCTACATAAAAACAAATGCATATATTTTCCCCAAGGCCAACTTAGGTTCCTCTTCCAGAAGCTATCCACTGTCTTGTAGGTACCACCCACACAGATTGAGCCAAGTGTTAAATATGGGCAACTCATTCTACTATGAGTAAAAAAGAAGAGATGGAAGTAAGTCTTCTGTCTGCTGTAGACCATAAACCTGACAGGAACTGACTATTTTGTTTATTACTTGTAAATAGAGATGGTGAAACAGAACAGATTTTCACAGTTCAGCTACTTTAAAGTATTGCTGTCTCCTCATCCTACCTTTTCCTTGAAGGACTCCTCACAACTTCCACCTTGACCCCAGTTCTCTGAGATGTGGTAACAACTGCCATACAGGCAGGATGTCAAAATGCTTGCAAAGACTATAATGCTAGCATGACCTGTAGAGGCAAGCACATAATTGGTGCGCGGTTTAAGAGTTCCTCTTCTCTCCCCAACCCCAAACCCTTAGCTTGCTCAGCTGTCAGCTCAGTGTTGAACACACAGAGTGCTGCTACTGAAATGGACCGTTCAGAGAGAATGATTGAATAGAGGTAGATGCAGTGAGAGAATCTTTCCAAAGATGTCACAGAAAAGATTGATACTCATTCATGATGAGATGTGTTCCTGTAGGAGAGGGATTTTCAAACTTAATTCATCTTTTGGCAGGCTAGAATAATAGTATAGCGATTAGGCAAGTCAAATTTTGTCTGATCAGCAGAGGCATGCATATATATATATAGAACATATCTTGTAGTGGGATTGCCTGCTCAATTCTCTCTATTACTCCCCATAATGTGCTTGAAAAGTTTTATTCATACTTCGGGGACTAAGAGGCTGTCCTCATTTAGGAATATGAATGCAGAAATTACTGCTGCACAATTGACAGCTTTAAGCACTTCCACTGACTTCCACTTCCACTCATTTGCAAGCTGGTATATGCATGTTGCCCCACAAAAGCAATAGAAAGCTTTACCCTCAGCTTTATAATTCTTTGGCAGGCAGCTTCATGGTAATCACAACTCTAGTTTCCAATGAAGAGATGGTTTTCTTCTGCAATTGCAGTTCTAAGTTTTATTGCCCCCCCCCACTCCATGATTGATCTTGTTGGTTTGTTCTTGGGTTCATTAAAGATAACGAACGCTTTGCAGGTATCCTAAAAGGAAGAGCATTCAGAGTGGGAATGTTGTTCATAAGGGGTTTGAGATTTGAGCTTTTAAAGAATTCAAACATGAGAATCATCCAAGATTCCGTAGCCCATGAGCAAGTCTCTTTCCCTGCCCTTTTTATATATTTGCACATGCGTTAATATGTACTGTTGTGTCAGAGTGTAGCAAGGGTTATGTTTGACAAACCACAAGTATTTCCGTTACCCTTCCAGATTAAAATGTGCATTTCTATTAGTGTTGAAGCATTTTTTTTAAAAAAAGGAAATAATTTATTGAATGTCTGCTTAAGGCTTGCAGCTCACTAGACATGATTTCCTCAACACTTCATAAATATCAGTTATATACTGAATATCCAGCTTTTATGAAAATGTTGAAGAAATTCTTCAGCATCTTTTCTAAATTATACAAAACAGAAGGAAAGAAACTGAGGAGGCCATCTGCTGGTGTGCATAGGAGAGCTGAGGGCAAACACAGATGTTTGAGAATAAGAGGGCATCTGGGGTGGAACTAAACATTAGGAGAAATATATGAAGTAACGTTAGCCATATTTGCCCATGAGAAAAATTCTGAAGTACAGTACTTGTTAATTAGGACAATGGCCAGTTTGTATTTATTCCCCCTACAAAAGCACCCTGTTTGTTTCACCTCAGGATGGAAGCGGAACTGAGTAACAGCTGTTGCATTTGCAGAGACAGGGCCTCAGTCATTATGAGATTCTTATTTTCCATGAGGCCCAGGTGCAGCCTGAAAGGGCCTCCTTTGAATGTCTGATATCTCCTCTCCCTATTGAAATCCATTTTGTTAGTTTGAGCCCAGTTCTCCAATCTGTTAAGGTCATCTTGAATCCTGATTTTATTTTCTGTGGCATTAGCTACCCCTCCCAGTTTGGTGTCATCTGAAAATTTGAAGATTATCCCCTCCATTCCTTCATCTAAATTGTTTATAAAGATGTTGAACAACAGGTCCAGGATAGAACCCTGCAGCACCCCACTTGTCACTCCCCCCCCCCAGTGAATCGTCCATGAGGAACGATTCAAGAGCACCTTTTGAGTTCAGCCTGTCAACCAGCTACAAATCTACCTAACAGTTACTTTCTCCCTTCCTTCATAACAACTAGTGCAGGTTAAGACATTTCTTAACATGCTGTATATTTTCTTGAATTGCCAGTAGCAGCAAGTTAGGTGCAGTGATGGCACAGGATCATGCAGCATAATGATGTTTGGAATGTAGGGTTACTTACATTAGATATCATGAAGAGCGATTGGCCTAAGACATAGGGCTGCCTGTGGCCTGTTTTTCATTTTCCAAATGTTATATGAAAAATAATAAAGCTTTAATTATTGTGAATGTGATGCAAGGTGAACAAGAATGTGTTCTCGCACATTCTACAAAAGTCCTCTAATCTAGACCAGGCAGCAGAGGACTCCCACTGGTAGTGTTTCCATAAGGACAAATCCCAGAAGTCTGATCATAAAGAACAAAAGAAGCCCATGAGGTTTGGTAATTGAAGAGGGTATGAAGTGCACACGTGAAACATACCTTTGCATCCCTTCTGCAGTACTTCTGTGAACCAATCAAAGTCTTCTCCCTGCCATGCTTTCATATTTCTCCAACTACTCATATTTTTTAAAGTGGTCATATTCTTAACACGGGCTTCTTCTTTTTCTCTTCCCATTTTGTGTTGATTTTAGGTGAGGATGTGTCAGGTGATCTCTGTGCAGACTCCCCTTCGCCTTCCAAGACCATAACATGTGAAGTACCGTGTGGAAAGGACTGTGTTGTGACTGAATGGTCGCAGTGGTCATCTTGTTCTCACTCATGCACCAGTAAAAATGCTGAAGGCAGGCAAAGCAGAACGAGGTCAATACTGGCATTACCAGGAGAAGGTGAATAGCCTCTTATGGCTATTTCTTTGTTTTCTTTATAGACTTCCTGTGTCATGGCAAGGTTAGGAACTGTATATACCAGAACCATGGGAGTTCTTTTGGTACTTCCTTATTCATTGAGGATAAGACTTTCCCTCTTGAATGATATGCTTTCAAACTATTTTGAGTCCTTGAACCAGTAACAGACTGCAAATGAATAACATTACTTTCTTATGACATTGCTTAAGATATGGCCCAGAATGCTACAATACCAAATATCTGAGGTGGATGTTAAAAACTTGAAGAGCTGTTCTGGAAACTCTGCCTTATACTTTAGTTTTCCTCATGGCTGTATGTGTTGAAATGTGTTATTTTTAATATAACCATAGTGTGTTCTCTTGCCAGCATCAAAATATTCAAAACTTAGCAGCGGATGGGTGCTGCATTAGCAGTTGAATAGTGGCCCCCTGTGATCAGTTAAAAACACCCCAAAAATGCAATTGGGAAAGAGCAAAGTTATGAATGCACATGCCTAGGATTATTAGATTAACATTTTTTAAAAGAAAAAATATAGCATGCAAATATTATGTATATTTCGGTGTGGTGAGGAGTGATTGTGAGTTGTGCCTCCTCAAGGTCATGTATAATTCCACATTTTCCTAGAGAACTGTTTGGATTAGTCCCCAGCCCCAGTGAAATAAGAGTAATTAATAATCTTTATCACTTGAAAAGAATTTTCACCTACAAAGCTCTGTACAAATATTCATTAATCCATTCTGTTTCCAAATTGTATCTGATAACATTGAAGTCATGAGTTAATGAAGCTTTTTAATATATCAGAATATTTGATTTTTAAACAGATAAATTTACATAGAAAAATTAATTAAATGATGATGCATGTTCCTAATAATATTGATGGTAACTGTAGAGCCATAAATCCGAGAAAGCAAGCTAAAGACACAGTGGAGGAAACAGTGTTTAGCTAGGGCCAAATATTTTTCTGTGAAAACTTAAGTGTATCATTAAAAAAATGAATGCACATATTGGAATACTTAAATATTGAATTACACATTAAATATTTCATAGGTTAATTCCTTTGCAGGGGCATGGGATAATTAAAGTTTGGAATATGTAATTTCAAGATCATTCCATTTGACTTCAGTGGTGACCTGTTTGTTCTACTTTACCCAACTTATGGATTTAGGGAAGGGTAATGTGCTAGCTTTTAATGGCCCCAAATATGTCTGAAAACAGTACAGTGACTTTGAAGGTTTAGAAGAGGCAATGAAAAGCAGTTTTTGCAGTGTTGCCAAGTATTGATAAAGTGGACCAACAGAACAATGCTAGTTAGATCAGGGGCTTTTATTGTTGTTGGTTTTTTTAAATGTGAAACTAGAAACTATTTTATATAATAGAATCATAGAATTATAGAGTTGGAAGGGATCCTGAGGAACATCTAGTCCAACCCGCTGCATTGCAGGAGTATGCAACTGTCCCATATGGGGATCAAACCTGCATTATCAGCACCACACTCTAATCAACTGAACTATATGTTTTTATATTGTGAGTTGCTTCAGGATGCCTCATGGGAAGTGATCCATAAATGAAATTATCATTTCTCTGGTCATTGGCTATCTTGGCTGGGGCTGATGAGACTTGGAATTCCACACCTGGAGGGTGCCAGTTTCTTAAGCCCTGGACTACAAATTTATACAACCCCTAGGTGAATGCCTATCATCATTTTGGATTATGGCATTTTGGATTCATAGGTATGCATTTTCAAGATGAATTCTTAGGGATGGAAACACCTTCTGGGTGGCATTCTGGACCATCTTTTTCCTATTTTTTATGCAAAAGGCCATACATAGTACCTTCACGTCTACAAGATATGCAGTTTGCACTTTGTTGGTGCAAAATGGCATCAGCTGGGCAGCTTAGGGAATGAAATTTAACAATTTGAACTTTTTTTCTCCTCCATAAGAACAGCTTAAGAACTTGGAAATTACAGTTTTCCAATGGGAATTATATCACTAAATTTTTCAATAAGTATGCAGAACAAAGGATGGTTGTGTTTCAGTAGGCGCTTAATTTACTTGGTGCTTGTCTCTGCCTCACTATCCCCCCCCCCTTTGTAAGTGGTGGTGGTGGTATTGTTTACATGGTCATTTGAACACTGCAGCCTCAGGAAAGCAATGGCAATAAAAATAAGCTTGTGCATCTATAGTTTTCTCCAAGTTTCTTTGATGTTTGGTATTTCATAGAACTATAATTAATCACCAGCTAGGGAATTCAGTTTTATCAACTCATACCAAATTCAGAGTTGGATTTGTGTGGCTCCATTTTCTGCTACTTTCTGCTTCTTTGTAACTTAGCATACAGATTAAAAAATCAACAACAGATCCTGTGAGTATTCCACAGAGTATGCATCGGGTCCTGTATCCCAGGGCTGCTACTTGAGGGCAGCAGCTCACTGTAGTGATAACATGTTCAGATCCTAGTCTTAGCTCCATCATGACTGTTGTAATTGCTACTCATTGCTACCTCAGTGCTCTTTGTCAGTTTGTATGCTGAAACTGTGTTGGACAGCCAGTTTTGGGTCTCTGTACATGGAATACTGAAAGCACTGCCATGTGTCTCTGAAGCTTAAGTCAATGTGCATAGGCTTCCAGAGTGGATGCTTATGACTTATAATAATGTATGGCTCAAATAAAGGGCAATTATGTTATTTGAGCAATACTTGATTATAAGTCATAGGATCGTGAAACTAGTGTCATAAGTTGGGGAAATTGTCCTTTTGTGTGTGACTGAACACAGCATTGTGCAATACAGGCAACTTTCATTTTGTTCACATTCAAGGCACACGTGATGGATGACATGCACACCACTTTTTGCCCCAGAATAGGGCGGGCTTACACGCACCCCACCAATGCACACTGTAACCCAGAACACAATCCCCACACAAATGGGGAGTTACCTGTACTAGTTCTTGGAAGATCCTTTATTGCAGCAGGAATGCAACCAGTGTTTTACACACACACACACACACACACACACACACAGACTGCTACACACTGTTGCTTTTATTCTATACAGGTGGAAAGTCATGCCCTCCTAATCATGCACTAGAAGAATATCGTACATGCAACGAGCACGCTTGCAACCAGATCTACTGGGAAACATCAACATGGAGTCCCTGTTCAGAAAACATCTTGGTAACAGCTCTGAATGCTACCATTAACTGGAATGGTGAGCCCACCTGTGGAGTGGGCATGCAGACAAGGAAGGTCTTCTGTGTGAAGAATAATTCTGGCCAGGTCCCAGCCAAAAGGTATTGTTCAGAAATGCATGGCACTGGAGACACACCATATCCATAGTCTTTGGTGTGTCTTTTTCTAACTTAATTTCCTTCAGACCTAAGAATGTCATTATAGAAGTGTCTTGCTAAGATGGTATGCAGACCACCACCACATGACTCTTCCTTCTTTCTGTACTGGTTGGGTGCTTCTGGGGTTTGGTGAACAAGGTAATACTTAGCTAGGCTGCAAGAGGTGAAACAGACAGAGCTCTCTATCCACTTCATTCACTTAAAGAGGCTGCTGATTTAATGTAATCTGTTCCCTTTTCTGGTACTTTTTTAAAAATGGAGGGAGATTCAAATGCCTTCCTACTGAGAAAAACACATAGATAATTCAAGAACAATAAATTACCATTATTTCTTAAATTTGTATACTGCCCTTTGTCCAAAGATCCCAGGGTGGTTTACAACATACAAACTGAGAAAGGGAAATGCATAATAAGGTAAAAACCAATACAAACCAATAACCCCCGTCCCACAAAAGACATAGAATGTTAATCAGCCAAACATCTGATTGAAGAGAAATGTTTTCTCCTGGTGCCTAAATATATGTAACGAAGGCGAGTCTTTTCTGGGGACAGCATTCAACAGATGGGGAGCCACCGCAGAAATGGGCTGTTCCCATTTTTGCCACCCTCGGGACCCCTTGTGGAGGCGGTACACAAAGAAGGGCTTCAGATGATCATTGCATTGCCCAAATTAGTTCATATGGGAAGAGGCAGTCAGAGGGTGTTATAAGGAATGCAGATCTACTGCTGTAACTTCCATAGTTGCTGGTTTAAAAAAATAAATAAAACATTTTTAATTCTGGTGGAAGAATTGATGAAAAGGAAATGGCTTCCACTCTAAATGGTGTATTTTTTCAGAGTTATCCTTTTAGGAGGTCTTGTACCAAACCCCTTTTTGTTTTTGTTTGATGGGATCTTTAAGCTCAACTGCTGAGAGAGATTCCCCCCCCTCAGAAAACAAACAAACATTTTCCTGAGCTTTAGAATGTGTGTACATTTGGATACTAGTCTAGATTACACCCTGCTAGCAGAATTATCCCAGCAAAACACAAAAAGGTGGAGAATCATTTAGCATATGTTGACTCCCATAAAAGAAAGGTATGTGTGAAATGTTCATTGCTATGTTGATTTATAGCATAGTAATATATATATATATATATATATATATATATATATATATATATATAGTATGTTATTCTAAACAATATTTATCCCTATATATGACTTAACCTTCTGCTTTGCTTTAGAAGCTCAGAAAAGTCAGAAGCACATTTGTTTCCCTATACATACATATATACATACAATCAAGACATTGCTAATTACTTTCTGCACCGTTAATTAGTCTGGAGAATGACAGCCTAGTTTTAATCCTTGTATCTCTCAGAACAATTCTGCTAAAAATGAGCAGGCTACGTTGAAAGTTAATTAAAATTCTTTAGATTAATGAGATTAATTGAGGAAAGAAATGTCTAGTGCCCGTTGATAACCAGGAAAATTGTCAGCATGAGGTTTTTTTTGCCATTTGCTGCGTCATACACTCTTTCAAGCATATTTTGTTCTTCATCCCTTATGTAGAAGTCTAAGTGAGGGACAGTGATCTTCAGTGGCACTCTAAAACAGTGATGGCCCAAGGAGATGCCCTGCAGATGTTGATGGACTACAACTCCCATCATCCCTGCTGGGTTTACCATACTTGCTTTGGGCCGATAGGAATTGGAGTCCAACAGCATCTGGAGGGCATCTTGTTGGCTGCCCCTGCTTTGAAGTGTTCAGGTAAGTCTTGAAAGTCGGAACAGTGTTTATTCGAAAAGAGAAAGTGTTAAAGGAATGCAAATCTGCCTTGTAATGAAGAGGTAGCACAAAGTGACTGCAAGTACTGAGATTTCTGAAATTGGAACGTTAACCTATAATGGCTTCAGTGGGGGGAAATGGTTTATACTGGTCACACCATGAGCCGGTTTGACTAATAGTATTAGCAGAACATAGTGGAATCATAGCTGAATCATAGTTAGGGATGTGTGTGCACACATGTGCAAGAGAAGGGTGACCGCAGTGGAGATACCCCAGAACTTATAACAGAAAAATGCAAAGTTTATTGACAAACAAAATACCAATTCTTTAACTAGTTCATTTGCTGACTTTTGTATACCAAATATGTACATCTTTGCAGGATAAGGCTTTTAGCCCTTGCTCCATCAGTAAACTCTATGTCCTTTATCCTCCTTAACTCATTGAAAGATTAGGCTGCCTGAGACTTGTGGTTTCAAAGTATAGGTTTCTGAATTTAATCATAATAATGAGCAGGAAAATTGTTTGTGACTAGACCTGCTTATTATATTGCATTTGACTATTTATGAAAATTTGAGCTTCCAGTGATTCTCTAAAAGCTATGGGAAGTGCTTAACCGCAGGGTAACTTTGAGAAGAAGATTTATGTATCTGCATAAATATTCAATTTAGGTTTCCTGAAGTTATGAAATGTGGATTTTCACTCCTATTACTTTGAAGGAGGTGGGAGCTAAATTTATTTTCCATTTTACAGACCTCCAAGTGGATAGAAAAATGAACAGTTCCTAGAAATAAATTTCAAAGAGATAATGGAAACAAAAATGCATTATATACCAAGAATTCATTTGAGAACAATATACACACTTATTAAAACAATGCATTTCACTGTTTCACTTGGATTAATTTAAAAAACTTTTTGTTTGATATTATTAAATATTTCACAATAGCAGCTTTGTGGCCTATGTTTAACTCCTACCATACTTTGAAAACTGTCAGTGATTAAGGTACTGATTGGTTTGGAAGTTATATTTCACTTGTGGGTGTTTCTCAAGCAATCTGTCTGCATGGAAATTAAGACTGTGAAAAGCTTATTCTTTCCTCTCCTTTGTTTTACTGTCCCATTTAGAACAGCTGATCTTCCACAGCATATAGAACTGCCCCTTTTACCTCCCTCTCATAATTCAAATTAGGGATTGCTGACATATGAATTTTATTCGTATTTTATATTGAGAGTTGGGGGAAGGAAACCATCCATCCAGGATTACTAGGCAATAAAGATTAGGGCAAAGATGTATAAATGGGTGGAATGGGATAAAAAAAATTAGCAGCTATTGGAAGCCTCTCTTTATAAAAGAACCAGCAAGAGATGGCTGTTTTCTGGATTTTATGTTAAAAGCTGGGACACAAAAAAAGTAGGGGGGCATTAAATTCAATGTGAACACTTTCAGGAGGGTGGTGTGTTTGGATTTGATTATGCTGCCTTTAAGACAAGTTAAGTGATGGCTTGTTTTAACCATGATCTGTTCAACAAGTCACCAAGTATGACACAGCTAAACAAATTCCAGATTATTTCTAAAAAATAAAAAATGTGTTTTGTTTTCCAGCTTCTCTTGTCTTGTGCTTGTGTATTTCTAGTATTATCTATGAAAACCTATACATGTCTACTTAGACGTAAGGGCTTGTGTATAGTGCTTGTGTATAGTGTGGAGCGCTGTGGGTTAAAGCCTCAGCGCCTAGGGCTTGCCGATCGAAAGGTCGGCGGTTCGAATCCCTGCGGCGGGGTGCGCTCCCACTGCTCGGTCCCAGCGCCTGCCAACCTAGCAGTTCGAAAGCACCTCCGGGTGCAAGTAGATAAATAGGGACCGCTTACCAGCGGGAAGGTAAACGGCGTTTCCGTGTGCGGCTCTGGCTCGCCAGAGCAGCGATGTCACGCTGGCCACGTGACCCGGAAGTGTCTCCGGACAGCGCTGGCCCCTGGCCTCTTAAGTGAGATGGGCGCACAACCCCAGAGTCTGTCAAGACTGGCCCGTACGGGCAAGGGTACCTTTACCTTTTTATAGTGTGGAGTTCTTTATCAGAGTTTTCTGTTTTATTGCACAGCAGAGATTTCCCCCCCTAAATAATTTTGGGGCTTTCTTAAAGGCAGTTCTCATACGTTACACTTAAAATTGTGTTCTCAGGTGCCCAGAATCCACCCGGCCAGACACAGTCCGCCCATGTTTGCTGCCATGCAAGAAGGATTGTGTGGTGACCCCTTTCAGCGAATGGACACACTGCCCTACCACCTGCCAACGCGGTAAGCTGCTTTAAAAGAGGGATAAAGAAGTTCTGGTCAGAACAAATAAACAATCCCTATCATATCAACACAGAAGATAAAGTGATAAAGCTTTTGTTTTCGTTTGGATTCAGGTAGTGAGCAATACTATGTACCAAGCACCTTAATCCTATGAACTGGCTTTTTGTGCAGCAGTACTGATGCGCACTACTGTAGCTAAAGCATTGCAAGCCGGGAGGAGCTCCATAGGTCTGTACCGCTTGCCAGAAACCTCAACCCAGCCTCTGATTTGTTAATATTACATTTTCATCATTAGTTTCACAGTACTTGCAATCTACTAAACCCTTCACAAAATGTGTTAAGAACACAAGGACCTGTCTACAGATTCACAGTTTAGAGCCAAACTAGACATATTAATTTATGGGTGAAATTAACATGCATGCGATTTAATTAAAAAAACAAACAAACCCGACATGTAAATAGCTACTGAGAAGCAGAGCAGCCTTGGAACTATTTCTGTCCTTCTGATGGTAAATTGCATCCCTGGTGGAGAAATGACTCTAACTCTCTCTTTTCTCCCTCCCATGGAAAACAGCCTTTCTGAAGCTGCTGTTTTCAATAGTGGCAGTGGAGGCTTTCCTTGAAATGCAAAGGACACACAAAAAGTAGGCAAGTATAATATAGATAGAGCTGGACTGCTTTGGATCAAATAATAATAATAATAATAAATTTTATTTATATCCCGCCCTCCCCAGCTGAAACCGGGCTCAGGGCGGCTAACAACACTGAAATAGTGCAACATTATAAAACATTATAAAAATTAATTATAGAAAAATCTTCAATGTTTTCAGCTTGCAAAGGTAGTATAACCATTGCCCTAATCAGAATTGGGCTGTGGCTCAATCCAAATCCAGCATAGCCACACATCACTCTTTTGCACGGACTTCAATGTCATGTGCATGTTATGGAGCAATAATCTGGAAAAGTTGGAAAATTCTGTTTGAAGACCTTTAATAATAATAATAATAATAATAATAATAATAATAATAATAATAATATTAGATTAGATTAGATTAGGTAAATTTATTGTCATTGTCCGTATATACACAGTATACACAACAACGAAAATCAAACACCCAAGACCGGATTCACATACACATTTGCACGTATCTCCAACACTCTCATCCTATTCAGACATAATCTATTAAAACATACATGATCCAGAATATAACACAACCTATAATAATAATAATTTATTATTTGTACCCCACCCATCTGGCTGAGTTTCCCCAGCCACTCTGGGCAGCTTCCACAAAGACCAAAAATACACTTAAGATGTCATGCATTAAAAACTTCCCTGAACTTCAGATGTCTTCTGCCTTCAGCCTTCAGATGTCTTCTGAATGTCAGGTAGTTGTTTATCTCTTTGACATCTGGTGGGAGGGCGTTCCACAGGGTGGGCGCCACTACCAAGAAGGCCCTCTGCCTGGTTCCCTGTAGCTTTGCTCCTCGCAATGAGGGAACCACAAGAAGGCCCTCGGCGCTGGACCTCAGCGTCCGGGCAGAACGATAGGGGTGGAGACGTTCCTTCAGGTATACCTTGAAGATATGGGCTCATTTTCAGCACAGGGCTATTTGTTGTTTGTTCTAATTTGATAGGATATTCAGGTTCCCCCTCCCATCTCCTAAAGTACAGAACTGTGCTTTGAGCTAAATCATTGGATAGTGGAAGTTTTCCCATGTGTCCAGTGGCTTTCTCAGAAGCTCGATGCTAAGTAGAGTTGGTGGTGGCAAAACATTCTAGAAATGTAGTGTGTTGAGTATCAAACAATCCGTAGCCATTTCATCCCCCTTGAGATTTCACAGCAAAACTGCCATCAGAAATGTGGTTTTCAGTGAGCACTGAAAGCACAGGAAAAGCTCAGTCCAGCTAAGTCATACTCAGAGTAAAGCCACTGAGATCAATGGACTTAAGATGATCATAATTGATTTCAGTGGGTTTACTCTGAGTATGACTTAGTCAGATACAACTCTCGGGAAAATGTAGTGTCAATATTGTTCTCCCCTCCACCATCACCTTTTTTAAAAATACAAGTCATTCCATCTCAAATTAAAATGTGATTTGCACATCAGATAATATTTTTTCCAGATAAGTAGACTTATACATGCTTTATGCAGAAACTTCTCCTGATTTTTGTACAGTAATGCCTAATTCTGTTGAAAGTTATAATTGTTCCCATCATGTTTGCTCTTGTGTTCTCTGCCTCTACAAAAATTGCAATACACACAGTAAGTATTTCTCAATAGATTTTTCCTGTCATGAATAGTGCTTTAATTAGTTGTTTGCTTTTTGTACTCTCAACAAACTGTAGATGAATAAGGAGAATAAATTAACTACTAAATTACTCTGTTTATTAAATAATCCTGTACAATAAAAAAACCTCCTCCAAATTAATTATTTAACCTCATTGGCAGAGTTATCATTCTAATATGATTCTAAATTAAAACTGAGTTGTGGGAATTTTGTTGCTCACTTGGTTTGCTATTGAGATGGCTATACTGGAAGTTCTTTCATTTGTGCTGCACAATGAAAAATGTAACATGATTGGAAGTTTAGAAATCAGTTCATGTTCTATGCATATGAATTAAATAGGAGAGATTATTTAACAAAGACAATATGTAACTAAATGCCTAAGCCACAGACAAAGCAGGAGGCAGTTTTACATATCAGATATTAAATTAAATATCTGCCAAAATAACAAGCAGCTAGGCAAGCAACTTTCAAACAAACAAACCGAACAGATATTGGCATTGGAGCAAATCCTTTGCCTCAGATAAAATATAAAAAGCTGAACTGGGGAATTGGTGTTCAGCTTTCCCACCTATTGCTTGTCCTTCAGCTAAATGTCATCAGACTGTTTTCTGCAAAGAGTTGTCATACACCACGAATGCGTGTAGATGATTTTGCTTAAGGAAATACAGTGGTACCTCAGGTTACATATGTTTCAGGTTACAGACTCCGCTAACCCAGAAATAGTGCTTCAGGTTAAGAACTTTGCTTCAGGATGAGAACAGAAATCAGGCTCCAGTGGCGTGGCAGCAGCAGGAGGCCTCATTAGCTAAAGTGGTGCTTCAGGTTAAGAACAGTTTCAGGTTAAGTACGGACCTCCAGAAGGAATTAAGTACTTAACCTGAGGTATCACTGTAAAGAGGTGGAAACTAATAATTTACAACAAGAATTTGGAGCAAAACGCAGAGGTCCTGCCAACAGCACAGCACACAGTGGCACCACCACCAGCAGGGCTTCTTCTTCTGGTCCTAAGGCCCAAGGTGGTTGATATTAGGTCCTTGGGTCCCAAGTCATTTGGAACTTCTCATGCTAGTTCAGCCACCTTATATTGGGTGCAGTAGCTCACTGGCAGCCTGCGCAGTGCTCTGAGGAGCAGTAACACATCGCCCAGCTTGGCTGCCTACTGACCAACTTGGCAGCAGCAGTCTGCACTAGCTGCCAGACCATCTTCAAGGACAGTTTCACATGACATGCATTGCTGTAGTCTGGACAAGACATCACTAGGGCATGGAAAGTACAAAAACAGAAGAACATTCAAAGCGATATAAATAAAAAATTGTTCAGCAGCACATTAGAGACCAACTAAGTTTGTGCTGGGTATAAGCTTTTGTGTGCATGCACACTTCTTCAGATACACTGAAACAGAAGTCACCAGACCCTTATATATAGTGGGAGGGTGTGGTGGGATTTTTCTCAGAAGCGTAGTAGGAGGTGGGTGATTGACTCAATGGGAATAATAATAATAATAATAATAATAATAATAATAATAATTAATACCCCACCCATCTGGCTGAGTTTCCCCAATCGAGTGTTAAAAACAATACAGCATTAAATATTTAAAACTTCCCTAAACAGGGCTGCCTTCAGATGTCTTTTAAAAATAAGATAGCTGCTTATTTCCTTGACATCTGATGGGAGGGTGTTCCACAGGGCGGGCGCCACTACTGAGACGGTCCTCTGCCTGGTTCCCTGTAGCTTTGCTTCTTGCAATGAGGGAACCACCAGAAGGCCCTCGGCGCTGGACCTCAGTGTCCGGGCTGAACGATGGGGGTGGAGACGCTCCTTCAGGTATGGTAAACAAAGTGATGTGCCTCAAGATGCTGTGGGTGGGGTGGGGTGGATATGGATTTTATTTCCAAAGCAGCCCAACATGTTTTGGCCAACTTGTATTTAAAGGTCTTCTTCAGAAGTTAAATTGGAAAGCAGCCTGCAGAGATTCCTGTTAGATATATCTCTCATAAACATTATAATCAAGCACCATATATGACATCAGGTATGGGGCAGCTGGGCATCGCTTGAGGAAAATGTCCTCATGAGCCAAGTTAAGGTCCCTGCTGGACCCAATAATGCATGCAAGCATAGATTCACAACACCTGCTGTCTTGTCTTAGTAAACTTGAAAGAGCTTCAACAAAAATAAATAAATGCTGCCTTATTTTGGGAATAAGATAGATAACATCATTCTAAATAAAGTGATGTTTGGAAAATTTGGGAAAGAAGTCAGACAATTATTCTTCAATTTTAACATATTTTCCCCATATCTGCGAGAATAATTGGAGTGGATCTCAGTGAGTGGTTGAAGTTTAGATCGCATATAACTGAGTTTTTAAAAAATATGAATTTGGAGTGTTCTTCGTATTGGATTGAATTGATGACATTGCTGAAATGGTTAAAGTTGTGTACAATTTTTTGCAATGTTTCGACATGTCAGGTTCTGTAAGCATCCATATAAATAATAAAAACTTATTTTAAGAAATGGCATGATCTAGATCAGCCTTCCCAAACCTGATGCCCTCCAGATATTTTCAGCTACAAATCCCATTACTCATGTATTTACCATATTGCCTGGGGCTGAAAGGAGTTGCAACCAAAAACATCTGGAGGACACCAAGCTGTGGAACAATCTACATAATTAGAGGATTAGAGTTGACCATGGAGGTCATAGTTATGGGAAGGGGGTGCCTGCCCTTAGGAGGAACTGCCTGCTATTTTCCATCCATATGGATCCATACATACATACATCCTGTATGGGAACATACAGGAATAATAATAATAATAATAATAATAATAATAATAATACCCCACCCATCTGACTGGGTTTCCCCATCCACTCTGGGCGGTTCACAGCATATATCAAAACATAATAAAACATGAAACATTAAAAACTTCCAGATACAGGGCTGCCTTCAAATGTCTTCTAAAAGTCTGATGGTTGTTTATTTCCTTGACATCTGAAGGGAGGGTTTTCCACAGGGAGGGTGTCACTACCGAGAAGGCCCTCTACATACAATTGAATCATACAATCCCTGGATATGCAGAATGAGTCCATTATATCCTAATTCATTAGGTCTAGAAAATATATCAAGTAGCATGGCATTGTTTAGCAATAGCATGTATAGAACACCATGCTTAGTGGCACAGATGTTAGATATGAATATACATTGACATCATGTGATGGTTCATCATCATTGCCTATAGAAGGATAACAAGGTTAACACTTTTGGGATTACAGTGGCCAAGGAGACCTGCTGCCCTATCCTAGGAAGTGCCTTCTGTTTCTTGCAATCCACAACAACCAACTACTATCCACATGTATAAAAAACACAGTTCTGGTTTTGTTTTGTTTTGAATCTTTCCTTGAACCCTCCACAGGAGCAAGGTCCCACACATGTAAGAAGATTGTTGGATTGGTGTAAGAATATGATGCCACATGTTTGTTAATCTCTAACCCTCTTCTACTCTCTCTAGATTGTACCTAGAATTTTCAACTTGGTAACAAATGGAAATAAAGTCATATGTTTTACTAGATTCAGTGTAACCAAAGGCAGGATTTGAAGTTTGACACTTTTCAAATCAAAGGCAAAATCACTAATGCATGAAATTACCTAACTGTGAAAGAAAGACAGAAAAACCAACATTTTGCTACCGTTTTAAAATATGTTCTCAGGTAATGCTCCTGCAATGAAACAGTCCCGCTACAGGATTATTATTCATGATGCTGTTAATGGAGGACAGGAATGTCCAGACACCTTGTTTGAAGAAAGGGAATGTGAAGACATCCCTCTTTGTGCTGTGTACAGGTATTTTATATATATATATATATGTATATAAGAATGTCTAAATATGAGAGTTGTAGTACTGTATTGACAAAATGGCCAGTAAATTTAATCCATGTTTGTTGATTTTCATTGGGACATTGAAAATAGGCTAATATCTTTTTGGAAATATAGGATGGTATCCAGCTAACTCTTTTTTGTCAGCACATGGGATTTCAACTTGCGCAAGAAACTCCCCCATGTGCTCCTTCCCTTCCCAAATCTGCTCCAGAGGGCTGCGGTGAAACCCATAATAGCTTTAGGGGGCGTACGGGGGCAACAGGAGGAGATGGGGGCAGGTTCCATTGCAAAGGCCGATATTCTTGTTCTGTATACTTTTTATCTTCAGATACAAGGCAGTAGTTCAGTTTAACCTGGTTTCTGCAAATCACCGCATTGATGTTGAGTTTGGAAAGCATGCACCAGGACTAGAATCCAACATCAATCCTCTGACTTTGTGCGGTAGTGTGGTGTCTGCTACCCTTAAACATGTGGTACCGTGTTCACTCCTGGAGAAGCCCAACCTGGATCCTATTGTTTATAACAATTAGCATCTGACTGCAAATACACATTTCTGGGGTAAAGTGGTGGAGAGAGTAGTACAGGAAAGAGTTGCAGGAGTTCCTTGAAGATATAAATCATCTGCATTCATACCTCATGTTGCGTTTTCTTCAGGTTGAGCATTTTCAGGTTGCGTCCTGTGGCAACCCGGAAGTACTGGAAAGGGTTACTTCCGGGTATCGCCGCTCGCATATGCGCAGACGCTCAAAATGACATCACACACATGCGCAGAAGTGGCAAATCGTGACCTGCGCACACGCAGACGCAGGTTGCGTTCTGTTCATGTTGTGAACAGGGCTCCGGAACGGATCCCCTTCGCAACCAGAGGTACCACTGTACCAGAGTTCAGGACTGAATCAGCCGTGGTTGTCCTGATGGCTGACCTAAATTGAGACAGGGATGAAAGGATTATGATTCTGCTTCTTGAGGTCTCACTGGTTTTTGATAACATTGATCATGGGTTGGGTATTGGGGTTACTGTTCTACAGTGGTTCTACTCTTACCTACAGGGTCAAGTCTAGAGAGTTACACTGGGAGACTGTGTTTGGCCCCTTGATCTTTGTGCTATGGTGTGCACCGGGTACATTCCTATTCTTATGTCCTGGGGGATTTCCTAACCCTCCATAGCAGGCTTTTGACGGGCACTGGTACTACAGTAGGAGTCTGATTTGGCAAAATTACCTCTTCCCCTCCCCTCTGCTTTCTGGCGGTGGGAGTGTCCCATGGATGAAACTCCATTCACAGAATTTCTGGATTAAAGCCATAGTCATTAATTTATCCAATGTGACCACTTGCTCCACCCCACAATAATAATTAAAGTAAAATTCAAACTATGTAATTAGTTTTTTTTAAAAAAAGAACACACTTTGAAATACCGACACATTGCTTAACCTACTGAGACATCATAGCTATCTTATCATTGAAAAATGTGTATTGCCTGTTTGAACACTCCAAATAAATGTTTATTTTAATAAGTGACTCACGTAACTCTTAAAAGTATGATTGTTTAAGTTAAGCCTGGTGTAAATTTAGGCATGTGCCAAGAGCTTAAAAACCCAAAGCCCAATTTTGCACTCATCTGTGTGCATTCATCTGTATACTTTTGCAAATAAGGATGCTTTTGTTGGATTAAAGCTCAAATGGATAAATGACCCTGAGCTGATTCATGGTTTATCATGATGAGAACATGTTGCAGTGAGCCTAAGGCTGATTCATGCTCCCCCTCTCCTCTTCCAGGGCAGCCACAATAAGAATATCTGAAGCTTCTGCTTCTGCTTTTGAGCATACTTATGTTTAGCTAAACTCTGGTTTGCTGAAGCAGACTTGCGTTCTGAAGTTGGCTTAAAAAAACAAACACAATTGCTAAGATTAACGGCATTTTGTCAGGTTTGGAAGAAAGAATGAGCTGTGGCTAATCAAAAGCTTCAGATCTGGTCACGGCAGCAGCAGATGAGGAGAGAGGAGGTGGATTTCATGAGCAGGAGGCTTGCTGCAGATGAAGCCATACTTTTTCATGTCCAAACCTGCCCATTTAACCAGTAGAAATATATGTTGTTCTTCACCTAAGTGAATGAGAGAGTGCCTTCACTCCTTCTATAGCAGGAGTGAGAAGTCTTCTCCAGCCTGAGGGACACGTTTTGTCATGAACCACCTTCCAGGGTCTGCATGCCAGTGGTGAGCATGGCTGGAGGTGCAGGGTGATGGATGGGTTACTGTATCGGGATAAATAAGGTGTCATTTATTGCAAATATAGGCTTCAATCAGAGGAGCCTTGGTACGTTCCAAATGTTTTGCATTGCGTCCCAAATCATCACAGCCAATGTTCAGAGAAGGAGAGACTTGGTGTTTAAAGGGTCAGGAGAATGAGACTGAATCAGAAGCTGTAATTAATGGATTGTTCTTTTCTGAAACAAATAAGTAAATCAGAGTATATAATCATAGCTCTTCTTTTGTTGCAATTCCAGCTGGAAGATCCACAAGTGGAGCTGGTGTATGTTGGTGCCAGATTCTGTAAGACAAGGTGTGCTAGGAGTCAATGAAGCATGTGGTCACGGTTTGCAGTCAAGAGGTAAGAATGCACATTTTGAAATGCTGGTTTCCAGAATATTTTTTTGTTAGCCGGCTGCACCTTATGCCATCTAACACTTGGGCTTACATTGGAGTGGGAAGCTACCTTTTTTTGGCATTCAGCCATTCCTCCAAAGGCCAGAAGTAGGCATAGCTTATTGTATATGTGTGTGTATGGATACAAGCTATAGAAACAGCAGACATATGCACATGCAGACAACACACACACATGCACACATCCTCACACACCACCCATACACATTCATGCACTTTTAGCACACACACAGTCTTTCTCACATACAACATTGCCCGCACACACACACACACACACACACACACTCATAGGTATACACAATCAGCATCACAGCCCTGGGATGGGGAGAGCTGGAAAGTTACGTGCATAGTAAAATGCAATTTTTCCCCTGCCACTTGTACCAGTGCTGGGATACGGGTGGAATGCTGCCTTTTACTCAGATAATAATGGGGTTATTTCCAACCGCACCACTGTGGTGCTAAGCGCTAAAGTTGGAGAGAAAAGATCCAGTCTTAGTTCTAATCAGCACAGCACTAAGATGGGAGATAAAGCCCGCTGCTTATACTTTAAGAATACCTATACTTCTCATTTATTGCCTCCCACTCTGCTTTGTACTTTCCTTGGGTTTTTATGAAGCCATTCTGGTGACTGTTTTGGTTTTTCTTTAGTATTGTTAGTGTTACTGTATTATGATTTACTAGTGTTGTTTCCTGTTTCAAGTCTTAATAATAAAATGTATTTTTTTTAAAAAAGGGGGTTTTGTAATCTTAGTGGTGTGGTGATTAGTGCAAAGATCAGAGATTTAAGATCCTTCTACCTTCTCTTTATTTAAGATTTATTTTATGAGGCCTTTGTTGGCCACTGATAAATCAGTTGGTTTCTTTTTAACTTGTCTGTTAATCACCTAATGACTGCTGTTTTGTTTTGAGTGGTGATTTTATTGAACTTCTGGTTTGTAAAGTAATTTAGTAATTTATGCAGAATTTTTAATGCACAATCCAGTCACAAATAATTGACACGGGCAGGAAGAGGAATATAGATTCTGATGTGTTTATACACGATGCAAGAGAAGTGCATGCAACAAAAGTGTCGGTCAAGGCGCTTCCTAAAATACCGTATTTTTCGCCCTATAAGACGCACTTTTTCCCCTCCAAAAATGAAGGGGAAATGTGTGTGCGTCTTATGGGGCGAATGCAGGCTCCTTGGCTTCAGCGATAGCAACGCGAAGCCTCCGAAGCCTGCGCTCCGGAGGCTTTGCGTTGCTTCCACTGAAGTCAGAAGAGTCTGCTCTTTGAGGCTGGCGGTGGGGGAAAGCAGTGCCTCCTCCATCACCAGCCCCAGAGGATGGGAGGCTGGAGCTGCGCAGCCTTTAAAGAGCGCGCCGCTCTTGGGGGCTTTTCCCCGAGGAGGGAGAAGGGACTGTCTGGCCGAGTCCGTCCCTTCTCCCTCCTGGTCGAAAAGCCCGTAGGAGTCGCACACAGCTCCTGTGGGCTTTTGCGGGAGGTGGGGGAATTCCGCCACCTCCCGCAAAAGCAGAGAGAAGGTCTTGGAGCAGCGCACAGGCTGCGTGCAGTCTGTCCGCTGCTCCCAGAGCTGCGGGGGGGGGGGGGTCATATTTTTTTCCTTGATTTCCCCCCCTGAAAACTAGGTGTGTCCTATGGGCTGGTGCGTCCAATAGGGCGAAAAATACGGTATCCCATTGCTGACTCAAGAATGGATACAATGGAAATGGAAATGGTTGTCAATAATTAACTCCATGCTTTCTGAGGAATGACAAAAACTGTAGGAGAACTTGTCTTCCCAAAAGCATGTTATTGCATATTTTAGTATGACTTGTTGGCTCTATGAGTATTAGTTCCTGGAGCATGATAATTAAATTATAAAAGTGCAACTTTGAGAGCACTAATGTGGGAACCTGAAACAGACTGGTGCTATTGAGAGGTTAAGCACACCCCTTGATAACAGTTTTAGTACAGTAGCTGAGGTATCTGGTTGTTAGTCATTCCTGCTGGAAAAACAAACAAAACATTTTAATGGAAGGTTATCCCAGTAGAAGATGATCACATGTACAGTACCATATGTTAGAATGTTTAGAATTTCAGTTTTTAGTGATGAGCTGTAACATGTGCATAATTTGGGAGCAATAAAAAAAAGTCTGTGCAGGGAATTGAAGTAAGTAAATGTTTTAGAAAAATAGAGAATAAAGTTACCTGGTAGGTTTGGCTGCACGGATTTTCATTTCAGAGGTATGAAGGCAGTTGCTTCTATTGGAATACCATTCCAGATTTATTTCTCTTTCTATTTGCTTTATGATTTGTTGTTCTTGGTTTCTTTTCCCAGTAGATATGTGAGCTGTCTGGATTCATTGTCAAAACTTTAAATCCTTTTGTAAGACTTAGGTTGGTTTTTGTTGTTGGGTTTTTTTAAAGATAAAAAGATTCCAAAACAAAAACTCTTACACTTTCCAAGTTGATGTTCAACATCTCCCTCTGCAAATCTGAGTTTATGTTTGTGAAATAATAGTCATGGATATTTATTAGGACAAGTTCTATAGAAACTTTTTTTTTTTAACCAAACAAACAGTTCCCAATTATCTCCTCCATTTTAAGTCAGTTGAAAACATGCAAAGAGTCGGATGATATGGACTACAAAGAACTTCCAAATTGCTTTTGGGTTCTGCAGTGCATTAGGGAGACAAATTGAATTAAAACAATTCTCATAGGTGGGCAGCAGAGGGATAAGAATAAGAAATGTGAGAGACAAGGTACTAGGATGTGGGATTAGATATCATTGTCCATTTAACATGGGTAGCTCAACAGTACAGTTTCCTCATCTTGGCCAGTGGTGAGGTAACATTTTACATTGTTCCTGGAACCAAGAGACCTAAGAACTCTGCTTGTAGAATATCTATTTGTTTGTTTTGGGTTTTTTAATTATGTATTTCGTGTTTTTTATCTTGTATTTTCATGTTGTGAACTGCGCTGGGATTGTCGGGTGAAGGGTGGTGCTCAAATCTAATAAATGTGACTCTCACCAGTTAAGCAAAATACATTAAATGTTGTGGTGCTCTGTGGGTGGGGCAAGCTGTGAGGTGAGGGTGGAGGTCTGAGCTGTGAGGAGCTGTGAGGAGATAGCTGCAAGGGGGTCAGTGAGGTATAAAGAGAGGAGGAGATGGTTAGGTGCAAAGAGATGAGGGTTTGGCCAGATGTGGGGGAAATGATGGCAGAGGGGCTGCTGGGTAAGCAAGGTGGGGGAAGAGACGTGAGAAGCATGGTGTATATACTGTAAATATAAATATAGATATATATTTTTCAGTCTTCCCAGTGCATGGCCAACAAATAACTCTAAAACAACAAGATAATAAACTAGGTACTAAATGTAAGCAGATATTATCACTATCTACCAATATTATAATTCTTTTGAGGTTAAAACATCCTTGACATATCCTTGCTTGGTAGTTACATGAACTTATTTACTAATTATGAGTCATTTCCTGAAAATAATATTTCAAAATTGAGCATGTACATCTAAGGTTACATTTATGATTGGCGATAAGTGGTAGAGCAGTCATTTAAGGTTTTGCTATAGCAACCTTGTGGCAGAAAATGATTCACTGTCCTGTTATTTAAGGGTTCTAAAGAATGACTTGCATGTAAAGGGGCACCCTAACGTAAAATACTTTTGTGTGTGTAAGAAATTCCGGGGGCGGGGGGGGGGCGGGTTGTATAGATAATTTTCTGATTCAGAATATATGGTAGTTGTGGTGCTTCTGAAACTAGCGCTCCAAAAGAAAGAGCTCCTGTCCCTTGTTGGACACACTAGACTCATGTACTGATGTGCAAACTCCATGCAGTAGCATTGGGGGCCGAGTTGCCCTTTCCCACTCCCCTCAATGTACCAGCCTGCCTGGAATTATTTTCTTAGGTTACATGTTTATGTAGCTGCCTACACTTACAAAGCCTGGTGCTCTATTTTGTGGCATTTGCACTTTGATTTTGTAGTGGTATGAATGGAATCTAGCCATTATATTTTTTTTTTTGCATTTTGGCTGTTCCTTTGCAAACACTGGGTTGCCATTCTGCTTGTGCAATGGAACTGCCCCCCTCCTCTCCTATTCCCTGCAGCCTCCACCCCCATGCACTCTCAAAATATGCTTCATAGAGTTGGTAGACCCTCTAGAGTAGATTCTGTGGATGCACACAGAGAGGAGAGGAAGTCCCACTGCACAAGTGGGACTATGCACTTGCAACATTGGATGCAACCCATTGTCTCTAATACATGCACTTAGGGAGAGAAGAAAATGGCCTGGTGCAGCCTCAAACCTCCTGACTATACACAGAGTTTGACCATGTGTATATAGCTTAAATCCTCTCCTTATTGAATGTTAGAGAACTGGAGCTCCTTATGTGTCAGTTGCAATTTTAGTAGCAGCACTCTGGTTGCCACTGCATAGGCTCCCCCCCCTAACTGTAGTCACCCCAACATCATTTGCAGCCACAAATTTTGACAGTAGAGCTCTGGAAATGATCCACTGGGAACAAATGAGTTCTCAGAGCAATTCAGGACAGACTCTCCAGATCTCAGAGTCTCTGAAAGAACCCTTTTCTAGCTTCTTCTGCATCTGAGAACCTCCTGGGGGGATAAATAATTGGCCATGCGAGTATACAATAAATTAATCAGTTAACTTTAAATGACTGCATACAAAACTATCATTGATGACCTGATTATTATTATTTTTGCAGAAGTCCTGGGTACACATTAACCTTGGGGAAATCTGTAAAGGATTGCCATTGGCATACTATCCATTAGACAAGTGCTTGAATTACAGCACAATTTTATTTCACCTTGCTAATTCACTGCTTGCTATAGTCTTATGTCACATCCACTTTTTCATCTAGGGTTTTTATCATAATAAATTCATTCATGTTCTTAAGATAGAACAGCAATTTAAATAATTGGATGGTTATATGGTCAGAAGGGTGGGGAAAGGGATATATCTAGTATCTTTTTTTGCTTTCAGTTCCTATTACATGTACACCAGTTAAGTATTGTTTTTATGTTATTAATCTGCACTCAAATGTAAAAATACAGTGGTACCTCGGGTTACAGATGCTTCAGGTTACAAACTCCGCTAACCCAGAAATAGTACCTTGGGTTAAGAACTTTGCTTCAGGATGAGAACAGAAATCGTGTAGTGGCAGTGGGAGGCCCCATTAGCTATAGTGGTACCTCAGGTTAAGAACAGTTTCAGGTTAAGAACGGACCTCCAGAACGAATTAAGTTCTTAACCCGAGATACCACTGTATTGCCTTTTTTGTAACCATCAAAATAACAGCTTGTGCATGTTGAGTCAAATTAAATGCTTCTTCAAAGGTGTCCTTTATATCCTGCAGACCAAAGAGTCCCTCTGTTTTAAAAACATTCCTAAGAAGATGGATCCCTGTTTCATGTCATGCCCCTAATTCAAGGACAAAGCAGAGCTTTTCCAAAGCATCTTGTTTATTTTCTTGTCAATGCTATCAGCCCCATTCTAAACATGTATAGTTGGGAGTAAGTCTCACTAGGACTTTCATGTGGAATATTAAAGGTGACTCCAACATTGCAAGCTGCCTCTCATCTAGAAGCAAAAGCGTTTGAACTCCTCCTCACAACCGCACTAGATAGAACAGGGGGTGGCGAGTGCAGAGGCCTGAGGCTCACTGTGGTTCATTCTTGCAATGCTAAACTTCACTTTAACATTAAGTGCAATCTAGCCCAAAATTGTTCTATCAACACTCTGAAAACCAAGAAAAGTCTTTATAGCAATCTGACCTGACAGTGATATGTGCAGTGTTACATTTTAACCAAAGGCAATTTAGTAATGTGCCGAGTTTCAGCAAAAGGAAGATGATAAACATTGTGTCAGGCAAAATTATACATGTGACTTCAGTGCAAAAATAGGCAATGTTCCCCCTCTGATGGCTTTTTATATATAGTACTTGCACATGAAAAGTAAGGCACAGGGAGGCCGGAGTTTAGAGCACCAGACTTCTGTCCAAACTGGGTATTTTTTCCTAGCATAATACAGAAGACTTGAATTACAAGATAAATGCCTTATGCAAGAAACATTAACAAAATCAAAAATAACGAGAGCAAAAGACTTGAAGGGACATCAAAGCTTTTCACACTATGGCTTTCTCCGTTAATGGGAAGGGATGAGAGACCCACCACCAGATCAATGAGAAATGCGCCTGTTAAAGTCAGGTCTAAATGTACACAGTTCAGAAGCGATATTAGCATTTCTCACTCATCATCAGACGGCTGGTTGTGTGGAAGCTTTATTTAATAGTTTAGGGAAAATAAAGGCCACTTTTGTTTAAGGTGCTCCTACTTTAATGTGGAAAATGGTGAAGGGGTGATGAGAGAGTGCAGGGATCCTTTTAAATATCATTCCTTCATTAAGTTTGGTCCTCCTTAGATATCTTTTATCTACTGTGCAGTGCCTTTGATTCAACCGACCATCTTAGGCAGTATATTCCTCCCTTCTTTTTCTTTCTGTTGTTTTTTTTTTTAAGTGACAACAGAGCACTAAGCAAGAGTATATAGTAGATGAAAGATGTCTTTAGAGATCCAAACTGTTCAGGGACTTGATCAAGAGGATGAAAGATATAATGAGAGAGGGAATGAACAGCAGTCTCTCTTGAACACTGAAGTGAGTTTCTTCTAGTTGTTATTCACTTTACACTATTTCATAGGGAAACTGCTATTCCTCTGTTTAAGGGTTGTGTTGTTCCAGTTGAGACATTTCACAAGGATTGTTTTGTCAGAACAGAATTTGGCTCCTCCTTATTTGAATTTGGTATGGTATTTGGTATTCGGCTGGGGCCTGTGGGTAGCATTCTGAGGAGAACGAGACATGAAGATTCACAAGCCAATAGTAAGAACCAAAGTCCAAACCAAGAGGCAGGATCAAGATGTAACCCATAAATCTGGATATTGGTATATGCACCCTTTTTATGAATGACATGTGTCAACAACAGAAGTATGGCTTCCAAATTTAAGTATAAAGACATGGCAGGCCATGGGGGACATTGTATTTTGTAGACTGGAAATATTGAGGGTAAGGGAGAGAAATCCCAGAGGGTAAGGGAACACAAGTTGCAAACATATAGGAATAGGCCACACCAGAAAAAGCATGGCTTGACTGGTAGCTAATTGGATTCTTTTTTTCTGTGAAGGAGGAAGAGGGAGAGAGGCAAAGGCAAGGGTGGTGGGAAAACTACTTTTGCCATATAAGGAGAAAGGACGGCACTGGGGATTTTGAAGGCTGTCATGGATGCTTAGATGCAGCAAGGCAAGCTTGGGATGTAAATAAAGGTAAAGGTAAAGGTACCCCTGCCCGTACGGGCCAGTCTTGACAAACTCTGGGGTTGTGCGCCCATCTCACTCAAGAGGCCAGGGGCCAGCGCTGTCCGGAGACACTTCCGGGTCACGTGGCCAGCGTGACATCGCTGCTCTGGCGAGCCAGAGCCGCACAGGGAAACGCCGTTTACCTTCCCGCTGGTAAGCGGTCCCTATTTATCTACTTGCACCCGGAGGTGCTTTCAAACTGCTAGGTTGGCAGGCGCTGGGACCGAGCAGCGGGAGCGCACCCCGCCGCAGGGATTCGAACCGCCGACCTTTCGATCGGCAAGTCCTAGGCGCTGAGGCTTTAACCCACAGCGCCACCTGCGTCCCTTTGGGATGTAAATAGGGCTGCATAAATCTGCCCTTCAGAGGGCAGGTAATTAGGGAGAGAAAGCAAGCGATTGAAGTAGAAAAGTTGTAATGCGAATATTCCCTTCTTCAGAGAAAAGGGGGAGTGAAGAACTTCCCTTTCAGTTGCTCATGGTGACATGTAAGTTCAAGGCTAGGCCTGAATACCAGAGGCCTTAAGGCCAATGACTGCCCTTCCTTGACAGACTGCAGGTTATTTCCTTTCCCATCCAACAGAGACAGATGGGGAAATAAATGTAGACAAGACTTTTTGGCCCTGTGCTAGTTCCTTTTGGCCCTGTGCTAGTTCAGTTCCCAAAGCAAGTTTTGTGGGATCATTGACCCTCCCCCCAACTGAAAAACTGAAATGGCTTCAAAGGTGAAGCTTGATGGTGTATCCTTCCTTGGGTTCAATCTAGAGTACATATAACTTCTCCTGTAAGTAGGAGATCCTAGAGTTCAATGCCTTTCTCACATAATTTTAAGACAGTGTGATGTTGATTTGAATTATTCTATCAGTCTATGAACCTCCTATGGTTTCTGCCCTCTTCCCCAAATGATTTCTTCCACAGCACATTTCAATGTATTCTTAAATGCAGTACTTCTTTTCCTAGCCTTTTTTTATGTGGAAGACTTAACATATTCTTGCCATGTTTCTCTGATCTCCCAGCTTTTCATATGCAGAAGTGATTGGCATGAAGGTTCTCTCCAAGACATGCACACACATAAGCATGCAATTTGCATTCTGAGGTGGCAAAGGCCATTTCTTCTTCTTTGCCCTTACACTTCACTCTGCTATCTGCCCATCCCCTGTGCATGGACCTTTCTTCCATACAGAAAAGGGATAAGCTGTGTTCAGGTATTTTCCTGAACGTTCAAAGGGTTAAACTGGGGTATGGAGTGCACATGCAACACTTCTCCAGTGTCCCTGGTTTGCTCTTCAGAACTTTCTGCAAGTACTGTGAAGTTCCAAATAAGCTTTTGAAGTGTGTTCAATTAAAAGTGCTTGCAAGCCCCTGGCTTATCAGGGTTTTTGATTGCAGGGACAATTTAAGTGAATGCGCTTAACAACTGACTTCAGACCTAATCATGCAAAGATCTGCATGATCTGTGGATCATGCATACCTGGGGATGTTGGGATGTGGGGCTTTCATGCAAGCCTCTTTCCCATCTCGAGTTTAACCCTTCACCAGCTCAGGTTAATGCCTGAACAAAGCTATAATCCCCACCACCACCAAGAAAAATCCATGATTATATTATAAATGTATACTGTGAGTGAGTATTCAGTTTCATGAAAAAAAAATAATTTGATTTATTCTAAGCACATTTGGTGCATCGTAATTAACTTCATGTGGTAGGTGATTAGAAAAATGACATTGGCTTTGTGGAACGGTGGGTTTTATATTTATTTTCAGAATGATTAATTACCGTATCCACATAAAAACAGCTTTAAAAATGCTTTTGTTGTCTATTTCATCTCTCGCTTGCAACGGCTGATAGCTTATTCAAATAGTACATAGCTTCATCCGGTACAAAAAGAAGAGCAAAGAGATTTAGATTATCTGCACTGATGAGCAAAGCCTAACGGCGGGCATGTCCTGCCGTTGTCAAACCTAGCTTAAAATGTTATCTTTCACCTTAGAGTAGTGTATACTATATATATATATATATATATATATATATATATATATATATATATGGTAAACTTTAAAGGTGAGTGGAAACGAAGAAAGAAAATCCTACTGGATGTGTTTTCAACATTTTGAAAGGTAAATAGAATTAATCTGAAGCACATTACCTTCTGAAAGTGGACCCTCTAGACCTGTACACTTTAAATCTTAACATGCAAGTGATATCTGCCAGTTGTCTTTCCAGCTGTGAAATAAATCTAAGTTTATTTAAGTTTATTTCCCTGGGAGTGTTGCAAAATGCTAGTATGTGTTGAGATTTCTGATTAGGATGGTTATTTTAATATCAGGCAGAGTTGAGAAGAGAGTGATCCCTGAGGGAATCAAATAACTTTCTATATCCACTTGCTTAGCTGTTGGCTTTGCCCAGCGTGAAAATAAAACACATAGGATGCATGTTATTTAAAATAGATATATATCTTCTCTCCATCCCATTATTCTGGTTTCCTTCTATTAGCAAATGATTTGCGATACCGTTTCAGCTGTGACAGGTAATAATCCTATTTGGCTGCAGAATTAAATATGAAAAGTACTTTATATAGCTAGATGGGTCCCAACAGTGGCAAATGGAAAGGTGAGTGTTAAGTGCCCCATTTGTTTGGTTTGTGTCACAAACACCACTGGGGAAAGATGCTTAATATTTTCCTTGCCACTGAATGCCCTTTTAAACTGCCAGGAAAATATATTTTGAAAATTACAGCCTTAACAGGGGGGTTCTGGTTTTTAGTGAGGAAAACAACTCCGCAAATGTAACCATTTGAGACATTTTAAGTAACTTAGGAATGAATCGGAAACTTTGATGCAATTATGTTCTCTCATATTTTCAGTGGTAGAAACAAGGAGTTCCAACTATATATATATATATAAATCAGAAAGGATTTCTACCCATTTGGCATTTAATTTACATTCTAGCTTCACTCTACCCCCCCCCCCCCGATTTTCTCCCTCTTATAGAAAGCAGAAGGTGTCTCTGTGATACAAGCCTATACTTTATGAGATAAACAAATGAGTAATTCAGTGTTTGTCATCGGGTATGTTCCATATACGGACCAAGTCATAATTTTTGAATTGTCTGTTAACAAACACTAAATCAGAACCTCTTGTTTTGAAACAATAGTTGTATTTCATAAGGTATATTTGACACTTCATTATCTTATCTGTGAGAACTCCCTTCTTCTCTGAAACAATATCCCTTCAGTTGAACTTTCAGTAAAAGTCAAGGTCGTACCAGCTTGAGAATAAAGTTTTATATGGGAATTACCTGCCTTGCTATGGAGAATACAAGTAAATCAAATGTGCTGATAGGATATCTAAGTCTACAGCTCCTTGGCTTGTGTTTTATTTGAATCCAGTTGAGAAGAATTTGTACTGCACCTTTTTATAACTCTATCCTCCTTGGCAAGTCTTTCTACAGAAAGTTTTCTACTACTGTAGAGCTAAACCCATTGATATAGTGGGGGGAGGTGGTTGATATATGTGACTGAAATGAGGAAACACTTTCCCACATTTTGTGCATTGCTATTTCTAGTGGGCTATCATAGACATTCTCAAATAAATCTAACTTGCCTTTTTGGTTGATTACTGCCTTTGCAGTTTGAATTTATCAGTTGGTTCCCCCATCCGGCCTTTCATTTTGCTGTAGAACAAATTTTCATGGAAATTGAAAAGGCAAGAATTGATGGTGTTTTGTTTCATCTGAATAAAAAAGACTTGCAAAGACATGTTGCTGTTTATAGATATCATACCTAACACTTGCAAGATGTTTTCCATGAATAAATCCATTGCAACTAATGAAATATTTGATATGACTAGATAAGTTTCAGTACATTAAGGACAAAAATCTTTAATTCATAAGTTTTATAATTGCTTTCTAAAATGTTGCCAGTAGGCAAAGCCTGTGTGTTCTGCTAATCTTTGCTTTAAGGTATAATTTGCCAATAGTCTAATGTTGTTGGCATTTATCATGTTAAAAAGGTTTTCTGTTTCTACTTACAGAATGTCTCTGGATTGATTGATGGGAGCAATCTAGTTTTTATAGCGTGCTGAAACTATTTAAAACATTTTTTTTTATTGATGATCCCTTTCTAGAGTGGCATAAAATGCTTTAAGCACTATGGCCACAGTCCAACAGCAGTTTGAACATGCCTATTGAACTTCTGTGACTTCATTGTCCATTGGATTGTGGCCTAAGGCTACAAGTCACATCTGAAACTTAATGGCAATATTCCCAATTATTAGAAGTGATGAGTTAAGGTTATATTTATAGCTCAAGTGGCTACCTAGTAGGAACTGTAGTTCACTATGGATCAACCATTCCAATATACAACAAGGTAATATAATTAACTCTTGCAGTTTCATCAGCTATATTGCTTGCTTGCAGAAGAGTTTTCGCCCCTTCAGTGCATTGGCTACCTGCTTCCACCACCGCAGACCCACAACCTCTTATCTCCTGTACTTATGTTCAGATGTGCTGTACATTTACAAATACATTTTTGAAGCAGCTAGTGTTTTTCTTCGCTTCAGGCATCATAAAGGGATAATGGCTACTTACACTGTGTAACAAAAATGGCAAACCGTCTGAAGATAAGTAATCCTAAACAATAATGAGATGAAACATCACCTTTCTCTCAACTTGTTCAGTAATTGTTCCTTGTGGCCAGATTTTTATTTGTTAATCCCTTCCACAGCTTCATGACCTTGTATATTCCAAGCCCCACAGTGCCCTCAAGTGTTTGTGTAAACTTTTCTCATGGCATTTTCTGTGGGTTTTTATGATCCAGAGACACGTTTTCAACCTTAATTATCTACCCAATCTTAACTTGCCCTCAATAATCATCTAGCAAGCATGGTTCATAAATTTGCCGAGAGTTCCTTAGAAAATATTTTACCTGCAGAATGCATTATCTTTTATTGAGCCCCATAAAGAGGCAATTCTTCTGTAGTGTAGTGTTTTGATGACACAGTAGTTTTCTTGCCTGTTTTCTCCCCCTCCCTGTCCATTGGCCTACTACATACACTTAGCTGCTGTTAGGCTTGTCTGAAAAATCCAGAACAAAGAGAAGAGCCCTTGACCTTCATTAATTGATCACCTTGCATTTAAAATGTTAGGTTTCTAAGAAAGTGCTCAGTGAAATTTCTCTTTGGTTATCTTTCTGATCTTCTCTACCAGATCCTTGCCCACTTTACTCTAGCTTTGCTTTTTCTCTGTGTGATTAGTGAGCTGCACCTTGCCTCTGATCATACAGACTTCACATAAATGTAAAAACCACAGATCATTCATGTTTCCCTGAGAAGCATAGACATTTGTCAGAGAGAAGTTCTGTAATGGCAAACAACTTTGTAGCTCTACCCACCTTTTTGAGGATTCATTTTTACCTCTCTGAAACCTAATTAAGATTTTTAATTTCTGGAGTAGTTTGTCACTAGAGTCAAGCAGTACACTACCCATTCTCAACCTGATTATGCCACTAGCACTGCCACCAATAATGAATAAGCAAAACAAGTAGACAAAAGTAGGTGGAATAAGAGAGGGAGGAGAGGTAGAGGAATAGGAATGCTCTGTTAATCTTCCTTACCCTCTGGAAATCCCCCCCCCTTACTTTTCTGAATCACACTCTTTCTCTTTGCTTTTACCATTGGAAACAAATAGCCAGTAATGTGGAACTAAAATGGTGATACACAAGACTCTAGGCTTCTACTTTTCTCCCTTGTCACATTATAAGTGCCACCTTCTTTCCAATTAAGATTCAGCTCTCTGTCTGTAAATGGCAGGCAGTCATCTCAGCCTTTGAATATGCAGTGAAAGAGCACATCATTCCAGTAATTCCAGTCCATGTTGCTGAACCAGAGTTGCCTCATGGCTACTTTTCATGGTTTTGCCCTGATTCTGGCTGCTGTTCTATGCCATTAGCTGACTATGTATTTAGCCTTAGAGGGTTCAGCTATGCATTACATGCCCATGTTTGTAGAAGGGAAAAGGTTGTTTCCTTGCTGCAAAGTAACACTGTGAAGAGGAGTAGGAAAACAGTGGAGTTGGGTTGCTTAAGGCTTCCCCACCCTACCACTTGATTTGCATAATTAACAAACCATGCATAATGTGCAAATTAGGTCACCTGGATTTCGGGGACTGGAATATAGCAGCTATATCCTGACTGCAGATGTGGTAATGATGGGCTTAATGTGTCTTCAGCAACTACAAAGCTACCCTCACCCCCTTCTTGAAGTGTCACTCAAAGGGGAATGAGGAATTGTCATTCACCAGATGTTGCTAGACTACAGCTCCCATTATCCCTGACCATTGGCCATCCAGGCTGGAGCTGATGGGAGTTGCAATCCAAAAACATCTTGAGGGGGGTGATGGGTTCTCCACTTCTGCAGTAAGCACTTAAGGGGATACTGTGGTGCTGTTTTCTGAATTTTGTCCGTGGCTCATTGAATCACAGACATTGCTTCAAAATTTTCTTCTCCTTTTTAGTATACCAGAAGAAAAGTACCAGATGATACAGCAAAAGGGAAGTGCATGTTAGTTCAAATAAATAGGATGCTGAGGTTGGGATGGGGAGGATGAGAACAACTTGGGGGTGACTGTGAAACTCTGAAAGGGTGGGTTTTAGGATCCTTAGCCCCCCACCAATTACAGAAGACACGGTAAAGAATGTGTTCCAGAAGAAGGCAACTACCATTCATAAAGAGTCCTAAATCACACCTGCAAATTAACAACACTGATTAGCTTTTTACTTTGATTCTGACTCCCATGTAAATATGAAAGCAAAAAAAAAAAAAAAAAAATGAATACCTTAAAACATATTTATATCGTTATCAGGGAAATAGTGATAATTTATAAAACTTGCCAAATGTTGCATATTTGTATTTTATTTTAGTCTGTTTTTGTGCATGCTTCTGGGGAAACAGCTGCTATTTACTGTATCTCTGACACTAAACATTTCAAACTTCAGTGCTCTCTTAAGCGAGGAATATGCTTGAGGAATTCTAATGGCTGCTCAAAGCTTTGAATTGTTTTCTTATAACATTTTATTTCCTAAGTAACCCATTTAAGAATGAAACAGATAATTATACTTTATTATACATATTTACTTGATTTTCAGTGAAATGAGGACTGTCCAGATATTTGCTCTTGCATATTTTAGAATGCCTCGCAGATGCATGTATCCTTTTGATGGTTCTGCTGTAGGAATGACCCTTCTACAATAGGAATGACTGGTCATGATAGCAGAACCAATACGTTGTATCATTGGCATTTCATAAGTTAGACAAAAATATGCTGATCATAGGAGCTGCTCCCAGTAGTAGGTGGGGTGGTGGGCTAGAGATGCTTATCTGACTTGTTGGATGATGAATTGCTGTTGCTTACCAGGGGAGGGTGGGGTGGTGTAAACACACCATCAGGAGCACCAGATTGCCCCCAGTGGTGCATTTATCCCATGCTGACCTCACCACTACCTCATCCCTCCCAGTAAGCAGCAGCAATGCACTTGCCAGGAGGTTAGATAAGCATTTCTGCTTCAGGGTCCTTCTGCTACCAGCTGCCCCTCTTCAGGCCAAGATTAATTCTACACTAGCTGTTTTCTAAAGAACTGCAATCATATCAAGGTCAAACCACTACACTACCCTGATTTATTTTTTTTAGTTGTGCTCCTGTTTTTGAGATCCGGTTTATGGATTTTTTCTGACTTTGAATAAAGTTGCAATACCAACCTATCTAGTGTAGACTGGCAAAGAGCTATTGGTGCATCCAGCTGTAAGAATGGTCCATGAAGCAGTTGATGAGGTGGTTGGTGATACCCTTCATTGCTTTATTGTGGTGTTGGTGGGGACATGGTTGGTTGTGGACCCATGTGCAGTGTACCCAGGGATGGGAAGGGGCAAGGTGGTGAACAGGTGAAAGAACTGATGCAGCAATGTTCTGGAATTAAAACTGGCCACAGCTTTATTGATTACAGATGTAGGTAGGCTTTGGCCTAGGCACTGGGTATGCATCCTCAATCAGCCTCCCACCTGATGATTGAAGTTTAAAGGGGTTGTGCCCAGGTTAAGGAGCCCCCGATGACATAGGTCAACTAAGCTGGCTCCATGGACCGCAATCAGAAGTCTTATGACCTGTCTGCTCACCTCTTTTCCTTCAGGACAGGAATTCCCACATAGACCTCTTTAAAGGGGTACCCTGAGGTACCACACCTGGGAGGGAGGTGATGCAGCAGTTCACCCCCTTCCTGGGAAGAAAGCCTAAGAATTCAATGCAATGCCTTATACACCAGAAGGTGTGACAATTGCTATGAGGAAGGCAAAACCCCAAACAGATCTACTTTGTTTCCTTCCCACCCCCAAATACAACAGCCAATTACATTGACAGCAAGGTCTTTTAAACACAATGCTCGCTGGCCTGTATTTAGGCTGGGCAGGTGGGTAGAAATCTCACCATCTGTGCTGCTGGCTCATCAATGCAGCCGACTTTTATACCACAGTGGCAGACCAGAGTGAAGCCGTGCTCATGCTGGTCTGCCACTAAGGCCCCACTCCCTTTGAAGGCCTCTATTGGCCAGTTCAAATTTGAAATCTTGGCAGGCTATCACATTGTCCCCCACGGCTAGCCGGGTGCAAGGACTATCGGCAGCCATGAAGGAGAGGGGCCTGATCTCCCCCTTCCCTGCCCCCAGGAGCCATGCAGGGCTACAACAATCGCTCACCAAAAGAGGGTAAGCGATCTTTTCTGACCCTTTACTAATTCTGTGTTTACAGCCATAGCAATTGCTTATACATATTATCCAGTACATGGTCAGTAGTCCAGGATACACACCCACAGGTTTCCAAGTGTGCTTTGGCTATGTAATTTACACAGCCAAAATCCTGCATTAGTGAGTAATCTTCTCCTTAGGCTGTAATGCTGCAGTTATTCCACAAACTAAGGACTGTAATCAGTAGGTTGTCCATATCCCTTGATTAGTGATCTTGTTGTATTATGTGTTTTGCTTGTTTTAAGCTTAATTTCAAAATAAAAACCCAATGCTTAAAAAAAACAGCAACCCAAAGGAAGTGATTGGCCACATTCTGGAGAATGTGAACAAGCAATTGTTTTGGCTGCAAAGAGAAGGAAGGTAAAAGGTCAAGTGCAAGTAACACAAAAATAAAGGTAAAGTAGAGCCGAGCAATGCAATGCTCACTATGTCACCAAGTGCCTTGGGGACCATTTGGCCTCACCATGAGGAAGAGAAGGAGGTGGTTGCATCATGGTGACTTGGCCATGTTTTATTTTTTATTTTTACATTTTAATGCAGATTAACTAAAGGAAGAGAGAGAGAAAGGCCTGTCAGCTCACATTAGCTATGCAATCTGCACATCTTTCTTAGATTATACATACAGATCAAATTTTTGCCGTCCAGTGCCTGAGTAGACAACTAAGCAAAGCTGGTGTTTGTCAAATGTAGCAAGGGCTATGTTCCATATTAAAACATCTTAATACTGTGTCTTAAATGAGGGCACAGCAACTGAAGTTACAAGGAAAACCAGAAGACCTCCCTGGGTTTAGTCTAAAGAAACAAAAAACAAGTGTCAGATATGTTGACAGAAGACAGAAGTCCTGGACATTCTTACCTGGAAATAATGTATGGAACACCATACATTGAAAGCAGGATCTTTTGAGGGGAGGTGTTGTGCTTTAAATGGATGTTGCAGACATGACCTTAGAAGTCAGGATAAACAATGGATTAGCAAATAGCATCTTCATAATTTTCCTAAATATACAGGGATCCAAAGATCTACTTTAGGTACACCAAAGGCATCACAGAAGATTTTTGATATTTGTTTTTCCTTTGGACACCACATAAACAAATAGCGCATCTCATTTCAGAACCTGCTTTTGCTTCCTTCTGTTTCAAAGGCAACACACCACAAGACATGGACAGCTCCTGTTTGAAAAGCACAAGTGCAGATCTTCCCTGGAAATGCAGAGCTAGTTGTGTTCCAACCAAGGGAAATAAATATAAAAATGTTGTTACCAGCTGTCTACAAATAGCACAATAATCTTCCCTGGGAGTTGTTAAAAGAAAAGTAGGCTGGATATGCTGTAAAGTGAACATACTCCTGATGGTAGCATTTTGCTGTAGGAAGAGATGATTGTGTTGTGTTGGGTGATCATTGGGGTACTTCCAGTGCTGCTTCTGGAACCTACATATATGAAGTGATCTTTGTTTCAGCAGCTACTGTACTTTAAAAGAATGAATTAAGCTGTTCTTTGTAATGAGATGTGCATTATCTTCATGCCATTAAACTTAACACGATCAGAGTAAGAACCCGCATATCTGCTAAGTTTTAATAATATAGTACAAACAGTACCTGAGTTGCAGATATAATTAAGATGTCTCCTTTTCCCCTCATTTTCTTTCTTCTTCTTTTTGCTAATATAAAGGAAGAAAACCTAAGTATAAAGAGCAAGTGACATACTGCAGATGGAGTCTCCGTAATATTCATTTCCCCATTCTTCTTTCCTTTTCATTTTAAAGCAACAGAAATGGAAGAAGGAAGCCACAGTGGCATATCTGCTAACAACTACAGAAAAGAAAGTGTTTTGACTGATAATGACCTCAGCAACAAACATTACCATAGGATCAGTAAATCTAATTGCAGGCTCATCTCTCCTTAGGACATAACACTTTCAATACTCCTCTGCTGGCATTATAGGACTTGATCATTGTTACATGACAAATAAGCAGAATGCCTCTCCTTATTTGTGGCGGAGATCAAAGTTTTAGAACACAATATAGGAAATGGATCTTTCAGCCTCTTCCCCTTGCCAGCCTGTATGTGATGGAGATTTATTTTCCTCTGAAGATAGCAGTTCTGTAATGGATTTCATTGCTCCACGATAAAGAATACTTAAGAAGATGTGTTAAAACATGGAGATTTGCACATGCAGCCTTGTATTATTCCCTTAAAAAAAGAAAAAAAGAAAACTTCCACACATCACAACTAGGTTTTGTTGTTAATAGTATTCAAAGCTCTGTATACATTATTGTCAGAGCTGCCTCCAGGTCCCAGCTCACAGAGGACCAACGCTAGGCTGTAGTTATGTACAAAAGTCTTTATTGCGATTCAGTTTCCATTTTAAAGCCGCAGCGTGCAGCTCTACGTCTCGACCTTAGACCGGCGAAGTCCCGTCTGAGTCTCCGCCCCTTCCACACCAGTTTAAGACTCTCGCTTTGCTCCACCTCTTCCTAAGTTCCTTTCTCCTCTGGGCCCTCCTGCCCGCTAGGGTCTCATCCTTCCTGGACTCCTCTGACGCTGACCCTGACGATTCTTGCCCCTCCTTCCGGCGGGCTTTAGGACCTGGTTCCCTATCCGGGCTACCTTCTGTGCCACTCGCCTGTACCTTTGAACTTGGTGCGCGCGCCCAGCCTGCAACTTTCCTCTTGACCGTTAACTCGCTCTCCGATGGAGGCGTGGTCAACCCTGACTCATCTTCTCTCGCTGGTGGTGCATATGTGGGCTCTGACACCTGGGACTCCTCCCCCCCACTACGCTCTGGTGGGGAAGCTGGTCTTGATTTCCAACTGCTGCTCTGGGAGTCCCCGCTGGCCCCTTGCTTCTGGGGTGTCCCCCTTGGGTCGCCCCTTGCCCTGCCCATCGGCGCCCCCTTCTGTGAATCTTCCGATTCGCTGGAGAGGCTCATGGAATCTATCGGGCTGCTGTCATATTCTCCTACGCTGCCCTCGGATTGCTCCCCCTCGCTTTCCATCTCCTCTCCTCCCTGCGCTCCTGCTGAGTCCCTGACAATTATATTTTCAAGGTTCTACATCAGAAGCTTTTAACCATCACCTTCCTTCCCTCACTTTCTTTCTTTCCCCACCTTTCCATTTAAGAGTGACCTTCCATTTACAACACAGTATTTGTTTTCATTTCACAGACACTGGCCAATGTTCTGTAATGGCTGAGAAAGGTATTTGATTTTTTATGTAATGGAAGATAAAATATATTTTTATTACTACTCATTGGAGTAGATTTAGCTGTTTACCAGTTTGAGATGTGTATGTCAGAAGGTAATCTGAGATCAGACTAACATAGGATTAAACACAAGTATCCGTTCATTCGTACACAAAGCATGTCTTAAAATTGTCTTCAACCAACTCAAGCAATTGTATAACATTTTTCATGGGTGGCACAACCCATTTTGCTACTTGAGGTGGAATGGCAAGTGCTGCCCTACCACCACTGCCACTACCACCACCACCACATCTGCTGCTGCCACTGCTGCCTGCTGCCTGTCACATCTTCCATTGGCGGAGAAGTGGTGCCACTATTGGCACCAGTTTCGGGCAGGATCGTGCCGATTTGGGATGAAATCTTGGCCCAAATAGATGTGGGATGTGATCTTGCTCGAAATTGGTGCCAATGGCTGTTGTGCTTCTCTGTCACTGGCAGAGGACAGGCAGGGTGCACAGAGGTGTGCTGCATCAGGAGCTTCTGCTGCCACAGCAGTGGCCTCACCCTGCTTAATAGCTGGGCCCACTCTTTCATTTTCACATAAATCCGGAATAAGAGTTGGTTCCAAAATGATGCTGGTCAGGTAAAATCTAGTGTACATTTTTCCTGCAGTGCAGTGGTTTGTCTGATTTCCCCAGGGTTCAAACTTCCCATTTTCAAGGAAAGAGGCTGTGGATGCAGAGGATATATACTGTACTGGGAGAAGGTATGGACCTCAGAACCAGTCTTTGATGTACCCACTTTCTCTGAAGCTCCATCACCCGAGGAACCAGTTTCTCTCTGCTCTGAAGAACTGGATTACTTTCTTCAAACTCTGATGACTCCAGCTCAGAGGTTATAATAGAACCTCTCAGCTCGCCATGTTACTGGAGTCAATGGCTCTTAAAATAAGCTGGGCCTCTTAAGAAAAAAGTCTCCACTCATTAAGGTTGGGGCAAGACGGAATCCTGCTTAAGGCTCCATAAGGACTTTCTGGTTGCTAGAGTAACATTTAAGCCTTGCTTGTCTAACTTGAGCCCATGCATCACTTGGAGCTATCCAGAGTGCTAGCTGTTTTACTCACTTGCCTTTACATCTGTTTTGCCTGGTGTTTCTTATCTGGCCCTATCCTCTGAATTATGTCACTTTGACCTGTTGGAACCTGACCACCATTTGACCTGACTTTTGCTTACTGGATCCTGAACTGTGATTAGCAGTCTATTGACCTTTTATCACTTGAATCTGTGCCTGTCACATACCCCAAGATGGGATTACTGCCTGCGACAGACCAGCCTTATTATCACCTTGTTCCCTTTCCAAAACAAGGAGAGGCTGTCATAGCATGATGTCATTGCTCCTGCTAAGAAGAAGAAGAAAGTCCTGGAGTTGTACTTCCTTGTGTTCCCTCTCCACTACACCACTGCCAAGAAGCAAGTCATCAGCAAAGGAGAAGCCAGGAGAGCAAAGCAAGAAACAGGCCAAAAGTCAGGACTGAAGAATAATGAAAGATTCAGGAACCAGAGCTTCAGCCTTGAAATCTGGTACCTTAAGCCATGTTGCCTCTCATAACTATTCCTGGCTGACCCAAGACTACTGGGACCTGCTGGGGAGCCATGATCCACTCTTCTGGAATTGTTGGCATCTGTGGAGTGGAACAGTTCATCTGTTACCTGGGATAGTTGCTGGAATGATATAGAAGTGCAGTGTATGGCAGCATGACCAAGGGCTCTTCCTCACAACTTGCCCCATATTCTGCCCTAGGAAATTGCCCTATTCTATAAACTTTCTTGAAGACAGGAGTGCCTGGCGTGCTCTGGTCCATGGGGTCACGAAGAGTCGGACACGACTAAACAAATAAACAACAACATAAAGTTTCTTTGTTCTCCCTTGATAAACAGTTTACCATGGGCAGAAGAAAGGAGAATGAATTGTCTTTTGGGGGCTTTGTTTTGGGAATCAGACAAAACAGGAATTGCTGCCTCAGGTTGCTTAGGCGACACTCTTAAAGCCTGACATCAAATACCTTGAAGTCCAACATTTCTTTACAATGAAGTCATTTGGATTATGTCATTACATTCATATAACCTGGTGCGACAAACTCTGCACCAGACAATAAGGAATACAGCCTTTGCGCTGCTGGTGTGAGCCAACATGGCTTGTAGTAGCACACTAGATTTGAAGCCACTATTATGAAACACAGCACTGTGATATCACTCAAAGTTGTCACGTAGAATGAAATGGTTGAGTAGGGAAGAGCAGTATAGTCAACTCACTTGACATGCTGTCATGGGAAAGCTTGTTGTGTGTTAGCATGCACAATATGATGGATAGTTGAAAATTGCCTGGCATATCAGTGGTATTGAAATATACAGCATGGGAGAGTGTTGCTGTAGCCATATCAATGCAAGGTATGATTCTCTCACATCTTTGAATATAATGAAGTATCCTTGTGGTATTGATTTTATAGAAATTGTGATATCCATGTGATACTAATTTTATAGGAATTGTTGTGGCCATGAAACAACTGAACAAAAATACCATGGCTTATTTGTTCCCTCAATACCATTAAAAAATTATTACTTTTTATTATTAGAACAAAAAGCCTTTTCTTTTTTTTAACTGAATTTTTTTCTTAGGGGCTTACTTAAAGCTTTAGGCATTAAAGCAGTGGTGGATAATATCAAGGCGTAGAAGCCTTTTTGAATCAATAACCTTTTGGAAGACAAGGCCTCAATTATCTGCTGCTAACTGTCCATCACTTTCAAAGGCATCCATTATGGCCGTGTAAGTATACTCCAGTAATGCAGCTGAAGTTATTTTGAGTGACTGTCTCTCAGGCCTGCCAGTGAAGTGCAAATCAGGCAAGGAAGTGTTTGCTGTCTTCACTCTGCCTTTAAACCATTTGTGGCAGGGGGCTTGAGAGAAATGTTGGTCCCTAGAGAAAACTAAAGCTCCTTGGTTTTTACTTGCCCTGAAATAATATGTAGCCCACTCACAGGTCCTTATAATATCAGTGGAAATAGTTGGTCCTGGTGAGTATTACCGGTAACTGCTTTCAATTTTAACTTGAGGATGGCCATTTGCCCAGCCTAATTTTAATTTATTTGGGATGCATTTTAATCAATTGTTTGTTTGTTTTCATGTATATTGTGTTTTTATATGATGTTAGCTGCTCTGAGCCCAGCTCCAGCAGAGGAGGGTGGGATACAAATAAATTATTATTATTATTATTATTATTATTATTATTATTATTATTACTCACCAGTGACAGCTTCAAATCAGAATAATCCAGTTCCCAGTTAGGAGTATTCCATAATCTAAAAAAAAGCAAACTTTGATTAAAGGAAATAACATAATTAACTTGCAAGCTATTTCTGTATCTGATCTGATCCAACAAAACATTTTGTTATGTTTTTAATATATGTTCCATCAACACGTTCAAAGTGGCGTACATGGTTTTATCCTACTCCCAGTTTTATTTTCACAATCCTGTGATGTAAGCTAGACTGAGGGATAGGGCCTGTTCCAAGGTCACATAGGGAACTTTGGCACCGAGTAAGGATTTGAACCTGAGTCTCCACAGTCCTCATGAAATGGTCTAACCATTACAATCAGAGACATATTTAGGGCAACACAACTGGTTCAGTTGCACTGGGCGCGGAGCCTAGGGGGTGCCACAACTATTATACAGACTGAAAGGTGGGGGGGGTTGATTTTTGGAATTTTGGCATTGCATAGGGTGCTGCTGAAATTTAAGACCTTGAGACCTGCCACTGCTACAGTGCACTGTCTCTTCAAATGACCAGGCAGGGAGCAGGGAGTTACGTCTGCCTCAGATTTGATGGCTTTTCATGTTTCTGTAGTGGTAAAGTGATTGTAAGAACCAGATGTTAAAAGGTGGTGCTAATTTCTTCCTGCAGTTCATTAAACTTTGCATTGGGAACAAACAGCTGTTGTAACATTCTCCAGCATCAAATTGCAATTGTACCATACTGCAGATAACCCTGGAGGTGACATTTCCATCTACTAATACAAGCACCAGCAGTAACAGTGGCGTGTATTTTTTAAACTGGAGGCATGTTAATACTGCAAAAGCTTTCAGGGGCCCCAGCAAAAGGGTTGTGCACTTTAGTTAATAGCCATTGAATATCTTCATGGCCATCAGTTTTCTCTTGTATCTTTTTTACTCAGTTATTACTTGCCATTAGGACACCTTGCGCCAAATTGTAAGATGTCTGGAAAGAAATCTCTTCCTTTCATATATTTCAAAGTTGCTACCTGTTGTTTTTATTGAATGCCCCCTAGTTTTAGTAATGATGTCAAATACTAAGAAACACTTACTGGTTTCTATCCAAACTCGTCATGTTTTAATTTACTTCTTACCATTCACTTTACCAGTCAATCGATCAGTCAATCCCCTTTTCTCTCACTAGCCTTTTTAAATGCAGAGTCAGTCCTGTAAAAAGGCTACCTGATGGAGTATACTTATTTTCCCCTTTCCCCTTTTTTCCATCTATCTGTCTGTCTGTGAGTGTTAGTGTTCCTTTGATAAATTATCAGAAGTCTTCTGGAGATCGTAAAGCCCTCTTAGATATACTGTGCTGAATTTTTCGTTCCCCCACATTTGTCAGACATTTTCCTGTTAGCTATAGCTGCTGAAAGTTGTGACTGTAAGCCAGTTTGTTTCTTTTCATCTGGCTGCCTTCTGTTTTTTTGTTTGGTTTTTCTAAAGCTGGCACTCCTACTAACCTTGTGTGTGACTTTAGAAGGAAATATGAAATTCTTCCAACACAAGGTCCTTTGAATTGCAGGAATTATCTCTGCAACTGGTTTGGCATTCAGATAGTGATGCATTCAGAACTCCAGAATATTTTGAAAAATATTCTGTTTGTGCCAATGACACTCTACGTATTTCTTTCTGCATGCTCATTTTTAATGTCCTTGCATTCTATGAGATTGTTATAATACCAATAAGAGTCAGCTACTGCAACTCTGCTAAGGGTTTAATGCAGATTTACTGCACATTTTAATACTAGCGTATTCTCCATACCTATAGCACTATAAATCAGTCAAGACTTGGTTAGCTCTGTCTTAAAAAAGGAAATTCTCCAATAATTTCCTCTTTGTAGCTCGGACTTGGAAAACCAGTGCAAATAAAACAGCAAAATCATAGAAATTTCTGTGTCATCAATTTGAAGGCAAAGTTGCCTCAGTGTCCTTCTTGCACCTTGAACAGATATTGGTAAATGTTTTCAGTGAAGGCCAAATCATTCATTTCTATGGGAGCTGTAGGAATGACCTTCTGCCTTCTGAAAATTGCAAATGATTTTCGAAGGGGAAGTGGACATCCAAAGATTATAGTTGGCTTATTCTTTTCTAGAAAAGCATGCATACATAGATTTGCTCAAACTTGAGGGCTGCTTTCTTCAGCACTATTCAGATATTCAACTATATTCAGAATGTAGGCCAATGAATGCAATGTACTCAACACTACGAAAATCCACGGGATATTTTTATTCAGTTCAATTTGTGGGAGCAATGAATGCAAAGTGTGAAAAATGCCTACTATTTCAATAGCTAGAAGTTACAATAAAGCTTGTTTAAAGATTTGCTCAGCATTTCAGAATACCAAATACATAAAATCCATTCGATTCTACCATAAAAAGTTTTATAGCAAAATCTCTGAAATCTACATTTGATGAGAACGAATTGTAATTAAACTTTAGAGCTTACAGATGCTATATTCCAAGTCTGATACGCATGTTGAGAAAGAGACAGCTATGCAAATAAAACTCTGGGCCACAAACACTAACTTGCTTGCTGAAATTCCTAGTCCCTTGCAATGATCCAACGTTCTGTACTATTCAAAGCACACCTAGGAATTCACAAGAGTAGCAGCTTCCTACTTTTCTTCAGTGTCTGGTGGGGCAAAATGTTCTAAGATTAATATGTTCGGTTTGAGAGGATGGCTGCTAAGGGGTGAAAGATTAATGAAAGTCCGTTTCTGTGCTTATCTATCTTTGTCATTCATTTGGTATAATCATTCCATTATGAGGTTCATAATGCGTTTCCTACTGCTTAGGTGTATTTTTTCAAATGTGACTTTAAGACAGCAAGTGTTTGCCGGTCCAGTCATTACTTTTCTTTTAATTTCTTTTGAGTGCAATAACAGTTCACATCTATGGTCAGGTTGCAGCACTGTGAAAATTTATATAGAACTAAAGGAAAGCTTTTGTATTCTTCTAATGTAAACTAATACTGGATTTCAGAGAGAAGCATGAAAGATATAAATACAGAGGGATCCAACAAAGCCATTTCATGAGCAGAATAACTTCTGCCCACACAGTGGAATTTCCTTTCCCTCTCCTCCCTCTGTGCATCCATTTTTTTTGGGAGGGGGGAGGTTACTAGTGGTACATGAGGTGAGGAAAGAGAACGGCAGTCCCATTGTGAGAGTGGAAATTGTTCCACTAATGTAGTGACATTGTTGAATACAGCCCAGAGATACAACTAGCTAGATTTTTTAGAAGTGGCATTCCTTCCTACAATCAGTATTATATATGGGGAAGTGTTAGTTTACTACAGGAGCTGATGTGGTGGCTTCTTTCTACATACAAGAAATAGGTGGGGTTGCTGTCCTCTGTTCAGAACACACAGATGTGTAGTACATAATTTTTAGACCATATAAAAGAGAAAAGGCATGCATATATGGGCCTAGTACTCCCAGAGATAATGAGTACCTTCATTTATAACATTTAATCTTCTAGAGAAGATATCTCTCTTCACTGACAAGGGTAACCTTTATGTCGACTGCTGGATGCACTGCCAGTTAAGAGAGAATTTAAGAGACAAAGCAGTCACAATTTAACTATTAGCATTTTAGAAGTCATTATTAAAATATTGATTTAAGGTTCTGCTGGGTCTGTGCAGACTGATTAAAGTATTGTCTTGATATGGGGGGGGGGGAGGGAATCCCCAATGTTTTCAAGTTGTTATTTTTCTTCACTGATATAACTTTCATCCAAATACATCTATTCCAGCTTTTATTTATTTATTTAATAAAATTGTGTGTGTGTGTGTGTGTGTGTGTGTGTGTGTATAAACATGTGTTTAACTTTATTCCATTTTCTTCTCATTTTGCAATTCCAATCTACTTCAGAGGCAATGAAAACAACACAGATAGCCATTAAAGTGTGGATTAATCAGTAATCTTTGTAATGATGCAGCCAGCTTGTTGAAGATGTAATAGAATCTCAGTTCAATTATTGCATCATTCCACAGCTTTATAGGACAAAATATCAGCCTAACATGAAAAATCATAGAGCTTAACTAGATCACTGGAGCTGAATTGTAATGTGTGAGAAAAGAACCAGCCATTAATATGGGACAGCGTTCTCAGGAGGAATCTTGCCATCTTAAGAGCTAGCCTCATTTTTTTTAAAGTATTTATTTAATCAAAACATATCAGCTTACATTTTTTTTTAAAAAAACCCTAAATTTCATTGCCTAAAATCAATTCACTCAGGTTGAAATTTGAGTAACCAAAACGACACACTTTAGCTGGGTTCATGATCATATGGAGCACACTTATACCTGGAAATCATTTTGAATTCCAGCAGTCCCTTCCAAATCCCCAATTCTGTACAATTTTTGGGTCAAAGTGAACTGGGTCAAATATCACTGCAACCTCTGTGAGAGTGCACTGTAAATTGTCAGCAATAACAGCCTGTGGAAATAAGGGGGGAAATTATTCTTAATATACCTCTCGTACTACTTTGCCATAGAACTGGCTAACAAACTGGTGGACAAGAAGCTATTATTAATAGGGCAACTGAGGAAAACTGTTGTGTAATGTAGCTTGCAAGTTTAGTTGCTGCATGCAGATCCACAGCATTCTATGCACATAAATAAATGTTGTTATATATATATATATATATATATATATATATATGGAGTTTATAGTGCCAATAGGCCATGCTCATGTTTCTGTGTCCTTTGAGCACATGGAGACTTTGAGACTCCTTCCTTGTTGCAAATAATTTAAATGCCAAGATCTTTCTGCTGTGTTTGTGCAGTTCAGAAAAGACAATCTGTTATGGGAAGCAGTGCTCTATAGAAACACCAGTGTCCCCCAAAAGTTCTGTCGCTGGGGTCATGGGACAGAATACATCAGAATGTGTATTAATCATTTCATCACTACATTAAGCTATGCATTCTTTGTTCAAGTGGCCTATGTACTTTCAGTTCTGAAAAACAAAACAAGCATCTTTTTAAATAACCTGTATACAGATTTAAAAAATGTTATTGACTTCATTAGTTCAGTGCTTTTGAGATCTTGGTTGGAAGGAACACACTATAGATACTTGATTCTTAACTTTTTCTATGCCTCTGCAGCACTCACTGTTTTCTTTTGTGCATTTATTTTGTCCAGTTGTTACATGTGTCTTGGAAAGCAACCATTCAGTAGATGTCAGTGAGTGCTTGAAGTGGGCAGAACCTATGCCATCCCTTGTTCAGGACTGCCTCATTCCTTGCAAAGATGACTGCACATTCACCCCTTGGTCTAAATTTTCCGCATGTGCTTCAGACTGTGAATCAACGCGAAGTAGAAGACGAACCCTCACAGGTAGTATCAATATTTTATACTTTATCCTTTAGTCCTTTTGTTTCGAAATGACTTTGGTGTAGACTTTGAAAATTTGTCAGATACAGTTAGGGCATTGTTCATAGAAGGTGCTTTACATTTATGTTGAAATAGCACAATACAGTTATAATTATTGAAATTCGTGCTCCACTACTGTGCCACTGCAGGAGTTTGGCCAGGAGAGACATAGAAGTGGCCACTGAGTATCTCAACCACTATGGTTCAAAGTCAACACAGGAAGGGGCTCCCTTAAACTAGTACAATCAAAGCAGTGGTTTTGTTTTTGTTTTTTTATAAAAAAATTTATTAGGTTTTCACATTTTATACACACACACACAACAAAAACAAAAACAAAACATATATAATTTCATACTCTTACTTTCTTTACCCTCTTTCCTTGACTTCCCCCCACCCCCTCTTCATACATCCCAATTCCAATAATTAATTCAGCAAGTTCTTATCTCTCATCTTTAACATATTATTATTATTTTTAAAACTTAACTCTTTTTACTTATCCACATTTAACTTATCCAATTCTCTTATAAACATTAAATCTTTTTTCTAAGGTCGACCTAATTTCCCTCCCACGAATTTCTCCCTTTATATTTTAATTAATTATATGTCATAATGGCCAAATACAAAAGTCATAAAATTTTAAGATTCTGTTCTCCCCTCCCTACCCCGGTTTCCATCCCTTATGTCCACAGAAACAGTTCCTAGCCCGGATTCCTCACATCCGAGGCCTTCAAGTCTCTGTCAGTCTCTCTCCGCCTATTTTGTTGGTAACCCTTTTTGTTGGTCCTCAGGTCTCGAAGGAGTTCAGTCGCAGTCACACCAAGTTTTCTTCCATCCAAAATACTTAAAAGCAGTTGCTGCAAAAGGTCAGCTGATCTCCCATACTCAAAGAGGAAGTCCCAATCATATTTCTTTATTCTTTTAAATTCCAGAATTCCAGGTACTCCAGGGACTTCCTCCTTCATCTTTCTCATCTTTCGCAGATTTGTAATCCGAAGATCTTCTTCTTTATTTCCTGACAATATAGGCTTCTGATTGGTATTTTCCTTTTCCACTCCTTCTTTCCTCTCCACCTGTTCCAAAAATGTCTCTTCTTGTTCAGCTGCAGATTTCTTATTAGTCAAATCCTTTATGCATTCAGCAGAGTTGTTTGTTTTAGAATTCAAGGTCATAAGTTCTTTGTTCATAGCCGTACTCTGCTCTTGCAGGATTCCCACGAGAAAAAACATTTTTTCTATCTCTGCCAGTAATTTTCCCTCTGCAGCCATTGTAATGTATCTAGTTCCCCCTAGGGGGATTCCAATTACTTGATAGTCCTTTTCCAACAGTCCGTTACTTATTGTTTATAGCTACGTTGTTTCCAACCACCTCAGTTCAAATGCAACACTTTTAATTCAGAGAGTTTTTAAGTAACAAAGTTCTTAACTTTAACCGCCCGTTTGACAGCTCCTTTGACAGCTGTCAAACTCCTTATTCTTTTTCCTCCGGCTTACGCACAGGACACTCCCGGGTTCGGGGGGGGGGGGGTTACACAAAAGCTTCCAAAATTCCTCACTTTCTCTCCAGCACAAAGACTTCTTCTGTCAAATTCATTGAAGTATCTTTTATCTGACACCAAAAGCAATACTCTCCACCTTAGTTCTCCAATCCTTGCTTTAGATCGTTTGTAGGTAGGGGGGTGCGGACTTCCCTTTAGCACATCCCCCGATTGTACCAAATTCAAAGGTATAAATTTTAAAGTCCAGATTCCAATCTACTCACGGGTTGTTTATTTTCCAGTCCGAATTTTGGGAAAAAAGTCAGCGCTCTCCGGCCATGGCTCGGGGCTACGCTCCACTGAAGTAGCGGTCTACTCACAGCACCACGCCACTCCCCGTACCCTCTCCGTAGCCTTTAAAAAGGCTCTTCGTGGGTCGGGGAAGGTGCTTAAAGGTGCCCGCCGAGTCACCAAGTCCGCAGGCTTCCGCGCCTGTGGTTTCTAAGGGTCCCCGCGTCGCCAGCGCGGTAAGACCCGTCCTCAGCAGAGCCGATTCCCTCCGGAGCTCGGAGGGAATCCGCCATTAATCCGATCGCGCTAACCCGGAAGTCCCTAAAGCAGTGGTTTTGGTTACAAAATGACAGCAAAATACAAAACTTGGCTGTCACTGACAGACCAAATGGGATTCTAGTCGTCGTCATATTTTTATAATGGTAGCCCATCAACCAGGTTTTATAATAGCCAGACTATGACTGGGTACTAGACGTGTGACCAAATGGATGAGTGATGGCATCACTCCAAATACCAGTTGCTGGAAAACACAAGAAAAGTGTGTGCTGTTGCCCTCACGTCTTAGTTGTAGGAAACAGTGATCAAGCCCTTGGTTTTATCCAGCCACACTTTTATTATATTCTTATGTCCCATCAGTCCACAGGTAGCCCCAACTTTTACTGCTTTTTTCATGCACAAACCCTTCAGCTAGCCTAAGTGGTCACAGCCAGTCACTGTTCTCTCTCCAAGCATATTCTATGTGTCCATCCATAGGCAACACTTCTTGCCTGAACTATTCCTCTGTTGTCAGACTACATGAATCATTTGGGGATATGAAGGATTGTCTGGAAAGTGACATACTTGGCACAGCACTAAAACATATTTGTCTCTCAGAGAAAACAGCCTAGAGGCCACTTAGGAAAGATCCGCTGGACAGCACTTCACAAACGGCTTGTCAGTGGAGAACAGCACTTCTCTGTTGCTGTGATGAACTCTTTTTTTGACAGCTAGCATAGCATTGAGCTGTTGTCGTTGCAATGTGCTCTCTGTTGAGAACTAGGGTATTAGAGTGATTATAAGGCTAATCAATGGAACAGGAAATCTGTTTATATCTAACTGCACCCTGACACAGGAAGTGCTCAGTTCAAATACCATGACAGCTATGAACTCACTAATGGCCAGACTAAACATAAACTTTAATGTGCAGCATGTAGCTCTCTCTCTCTCTCTCCCTTCCTACTTTTATTCATCACAGGTGTATGAGGGCATCCTTACCAAAAAATTCAGTGTGTCAGAAGGGGGAGGGTTATTTCTTTGCTCAGAAAGAAAATCTGCCCTGGAAGAAAGGAAAAAATATTCCCATTAGTTCCAATGACAAGTCCGTCCCCCCCATGTGTTCTAGTTGTGCAGGAGAGGATTATTTTAGTTCCAGTTGAATTTGGGAGGGAAGAGATAAGCCTTCCCTTCCTACACGCTGCCCTGTTGCATGGCTGTAATTAAGAAAGCAAAGTGGATTTGGCACTGAGGGATTGTAGGCTAGCTACCATTTCCCCAGCTTCCCAATTTTGATGTGAGGATGCTCATCAACCTTTAGGTGTGCCTCCTGGGGACATAGGGGATTGATGACACCCTTCCCCTGATGTCCCTGTTCCAAGCCCATGTTGAGTGTGAGGGTCTGAAGTGGGCTTCCGAGTGCATTCAGATGACCACACCTAGAAAACTCAGCATGCTGAGCATACTTGCAAGTTCCCTTGAGTGCCTCATGCTAAAAGTCATAAGGGAGTGGAGAGGACTAGGCTGGCACACAGAGATGTTGGGAACATGGGCAGCGCACATACTTCCAGTCCCCCACATACTTGTTGCCATTGTGTGTTCAGGCTAAATGCCTCAAGAGGACTATACTGACATACCCTACTGTGTTGTTGTGGGCAGTCCCATCCCGCTGAATGCTCTAAAGTATTGATTAATAAAAAGGAAAAAATCATTGCTTTAATTAGTGAGAGAAGGTGTAAGTGTAGCACCATTTGAACTCCTCTTGTCTAATGTACTGCTTAAGTAGTTCACCCAGATGGCTGACAAGGTCTCTAAGTGAGTATATTCCAGGAAGCATTGGAATCTATTCTGTTTAGCTCCACAGAGAAATGAATCATCAGTCATCTCAGGACTCTCAATTAGGGGTGTCATGAGAAATTGAATATGGGCACTCATGTAGGTAAATTTCCCAGTCGGTTCTCTTTCTTTCTTTCTTTCTTTCTTTCTTTCTTTCACAAACCAAAGTGGTCAATTCAGTCCACCTTGAGTGGATTGCCCACCTGGATTTTGCTTGTGCACAATCCCTGCTCAAAGGGGGGGGGGCGAACATTGTGGGCTGTTGCCAGTTACTTTTTGAATGGGAGAGATTTACCAGAGAGGCCTCTCCCATTCAGGGATTGTCCACAGCTTCCCCAGGGAAACCCGCAGTTTACCACTGAATTGGACCAAACAGCAATTGGGTTTTCTCTAGATTGCTGATTGCCCAATTCAGTGGTAAAGAGAGTGTTTTTCAGGAGAAAGCTGTGGGGAAATACAAAACTTGGGACAGGTGGAAGTCTGGAGAAGCTCTCAGGGATGAGCCACCATGCTGGCTATCTCACAAGGCAAGATTTGTCCCTTGGTAGGAGGACGCAGGTGGTGCTGTGGTCTAAACTACTGAGCATAGGGCTTGCCAATCGGAAGGTCGGCAGTTTGAATCCCCGCGACGGGGTGAGCTCCTGTTGCTCGGTCCCAGCTCCTGCCAACCCAGCAATTTGAAAGCACATCAAAGTGCAAGTAGATAAATAGGTACCACTCCAGTGGGAAGGTAAACAGCATTTTTGTGCGCTGCTCTGGTTTTGCAGAAGCAGCTTAGTCATGCTGGCCACATGACCCAGAAAAACTTTCTGCGGACAAACGTCGGCTCCCTCAGCCAGTAAAGTGAGATGAGTGCCGCAACCCTAGAGTCATTTGCGACTGGACTTAACTGTCAGGGGTCCTTTACCTTTACCTTTTTTAGAAGGGCTTGGGGGGGAAGGGAAAATAATCACGTGAGCAGTTGGAAGAAAGGATGGAAAAAGGTCTGAGATTTGGGGAAACCAGGGGCCCATTAGCAGTCTAGTTAAACAACAACCCCATGCTCAATGAGTTTCAGTTTTTATGGGTCTGGTTGAGCGGCCCCAGTTCATTTTCAGAGTGAGCTTTTAGTCTATTGCTCTCAGTTACCTATATTTCCATGCTGGTGCCAATCCTCAAATTCACTTTGTGCATTTAGTCAATGTACAGTATAGCTATTCACAGTGACCACTTGATGTGAATGCATGCATGCACAGAGACCCAAATAGTGTGTGGGAGGTGTTCTCTGAAGAGGAAGATGCAGTTCAGTCCTCTATGCATTTGCACAGAACATTACTCTGAGCATGGTAGAAACACACACAGGTTAAGGACCAAACCTGAGCTTTCAAGAGCATCAGGCTAATATTAAATCCTTTGCCTGGGCACCATTGCCACTGTACTTCAACCTTAGGCAGCAGTTACCGGATCTGACTTTCCATTTGACATTAAAGTGTTTACTGCTTTGCTCTAGTAAATACAGCAAGATCAAACAATTGCAAAAGAGAATCCACTTACGCTCTCTATTATATGGCAAAATGTTTTCGGTTTTTTGAAGGAATAATATAACCTTGGCTTTTATATTATTAAAGGTGGAAATGCCGCCTCTAGCATATCACTGTTATAACTCACAAGAGAATTACTTTAGGGTATAATACCAGGTGTAAAAAAAAAGCAGAACCATAAATGTTACTCTACTGCAAAATGGCCATTCAGTGTTTTATGGTAAGAATTTAACTATATATATTGGTAAGCCATGGCTTCAGGGAGACGACTGAGAATTCCTGTTGGTATTTAAATACAGGCATCACAGTGAAAGCCATTATAGTGTAAACTATATACACACACACACAGGCAAGAATAATCAGAAAATGGTATAATAATACCCATGCCTGAGTAACTCTTGTTCTTTAATGAGCCATGCTCATGAATTCTCATGTGAACAGATAATGCAATAATGTTATTGAAAAGCTGCATGATGCCTTGCTTACAGTAGCAGAGCACCCTTTAATTGGTTGCATGTTACTCTAAAACAAACAAACAAAAAGGCAATAGCTACTGTGCATTTTTGATATTAAGTCCTGGAACCTCTTTATGTTGGAAATGTTTACTAAAGCTGTCATGTTTATTTCTTTCCCCACTTTGTTGTTGAAGCCTTTGATGTATCACCTCGGCTAATAGAATGTCCCGATTCTCCTTTTAAGTGGAAATAGAAAATATTAAATGTTATAAGTGCAAAGTGTGACAGCAAAATGTTTCTCATGTGTTTTATTCTTATTCATTCAGATTTGGTATATCATAGCATAGGACAGTAGACACAGAGTTTGGCTCAGGGTCATAAGAGATGTTACTCCTACAGCCAGTGTGGTGTAGTGGTTAAGAACAGTGGACTCGTTATCTGGTGAACCAGGTCCGCGTCTCCGCTCCTCCGCATGCATCTGCTGGGTGACCTAGGGCTAGTCACACTTCTTTGAAGTCTCTCAGCCTCACTCACCTCACAGAGTGTTTGTTGTGGGGGAGGAAGGGAAAGGAGATTGTTAGCCGCTTTGAGACTCCTTAGGGTAGTGAAAAAGCGGGATATCAAATCCAAACTTTTCTTCATCTTACTAACGCCCATCCTTGCTGTTCCTATGGAAGTCATCTAGGCCTCATGTATGGGAGTAGCTGAAGACTGTGGACTGCACAGTACAGATGTGGGCCTCCCCATTTCCTAATGCATGACACATGGGACTAAACAGAGACCGCTAAAGTCTTAATGCAGCAAAGGAGCCTGACAAGTCTTCTTGCTTTATTTTGAGCAGAATAACGCTGCAGAAGTTCAGTAGCAGGTTATATGCTTAGCTCCGACTTATGTGGTGCAACCACAATATAGCCTGTAAAGCTGTGCTGTTGACATGGCAGCTTTCCAATCCCACATGACCCCCACTTCCATGTGTTATTCCTTTATTCCTGGGACTCATCCAGAAGGGTGGTTCTCATGCCACTCTTGTAATATATGAATCAGCTGGACCTTATTTCCTCTAGAATAGGCATAGGCAAACTGGGCCCTCCATATGTTTTTGGCCTACAACTCCCATGATCCCTAGCTAACAGGACCAGTGGTCAAAGATGATGGGAACTGTAGTCCTAAAACATATGGAGGGCTGAGTTTGCCTATGCCTGCTCTAGAACACCCACATCCCTCCATAATCAAAGCATAGTTACACACCAAACACTCCATTTTAAGCAAATCACAAAAAAGTGAAAGTAAGCAAAGAAGGAAACAGTTTAAATCTTGAGGCTATGAGAAGTGCTGCCTTGGTTGATTTATTAGAAAGGAAAGTGAGGTAGCTGGTATTAATATTTTTCTCAAATAAATGTATCTGATTCATCATGAAAATTGGTCAATTTTATGGCTTTTATTGAAAATCATCCTGCTGCTTAGAGTATGTTAATGTGCACGTGGATTAGCTTCCTTCTTACTTTGTATTTAATAGCATGATTTATTTTATGCTTAAATACATGTGTGGGCTTTACATTTAGCATTATTCGTTACAGAAGCATCCCCAAGCAAATGCTGGTTAGAAGGTAATTTGAGGTTACACTACTTTGAAATCTGTATTATGCAGCTAACATTTTTGAAAAAAAGCTTTATGTTCGAGAAAGGCATATTTATCTTCTTTAATCATTAACTCAGTCAAATGTGCAGGCATTGAAATTGACTGTTTTGTGAGAAAGAGAAATAGACTATTGCAAAATATTGTTGGGTGACGTCCTCCCCAGCCCCGGCCCCCCAAAAAACTGAACACTTTTTTGTTAATGTTCAAAAACCATTTTTATTTAAATAGAAAAAGTCTTTAAGACTGCTGGGTCTTGATTAAAAATAATTTCTGATCATCATTTTTAAAACCAGCTCTGAGAATGTTAACGTGCTAATTAAAAACCATTTGAAAAATAGAGTGGAATGAATATTCTTTGATGCAAGCAATCCAGTTAAATTGTGTTAATATCTCAATATCTGTGGAGAGAACTCATGGTTGGCTTACGTGCAACTTTTCACTTTCAAAAGTATTACTTGACAGCTGCTGAGTGTGCATACTTCTTGTGTCACCTGCTAATGCAAAGTGAAATTAAGCCCTTGATGCCGAGATACAATGGGATAAAGAAAAGTTATGTTTAAAGATTGTCCTCTCAGGACAAGTCCACTTCTGGAATAGATTGGTAGATTTGCTGAAGTCAGGAAAGAGGGAAGGGGAGGAAGAATTGTACTTGCTTCTCGGTAAACTGAAAGTGTGATACAACACTTTGAAAAACCTTAAAAGAAATAACAGTTTTTGAGCTTCAAAATCTCCAGGTGATGAGAAGTTTCAGTGGTGTAGTGCTTACCTGGGCTGGACTTGGGCTCCTTTAGAATGATGTCACTGGAAGTTTGTTGGCATTGTGTAATTATTTTGTGTTTATTTACAAATATACAAGTTGAACATGGGCGGTGTTACAGTGTTAAACATTCTTGACCAAAATACCCTGCCAGGCCTTAAGCATTTCTTGTCTACTCATAAAGTTATCCCTGATCTCACGAACCTCCAGTACATATCCCTGTTGTGTATTCAGCTAATTTGCAAAATAACTTCGAAGGAAGAGCCGCAGCTTGCTGAATCTACCTAGTGGGTTTCCCTAAGCAACCAGTGATGAGGTTGCAGGGCTTAAAGTGAGGGGAGAGAAGGGAGATAATAAATGTACTTTCTTAAGATAATTATGGGGCAAATTAAGAGCTTTTTCATGTGTGTTTTTTCCTAATAAGAGTAGGCAGACAGTTGTTCTCTTTCTATCATTTTGTGCTTCATCCCAAACAATTCCCCCTCCTCCACAAGTTCCTTTAGGTTCTCTGGTTGCCCTGGAGACAGCGACATTTTCTCGGCCCTCTGGAGCACGGGCAACAACAACTAACAGATGTCTTTGAACCAGCTCTTCTGTATTTACATTTCGGATTGTGTTGGTTCTAACTGTATCAAACCCCTTCAAGTGTAAATAATACGACATATTGTTATCAAAAGCAGCAGATGCTACGCTAACAAGCATATTTTCCCGGTCGGAACAGGGAGAAGCAGAAAGCGAGACAAGTGCCAGAATACAGAAGTGTATCCCCTTGTTGAAGCGGAACCATGCCCTTGCACAATATTTACCAGCCGGCCCCATGGAAATTGGTCGGAATGCATAATTTCTGTAGGGAAAACAGAGCTGCAGCTAGAACAGAGATTTCACGGGCATGCCAAGGAATGCGGAGAAGGGGTGCGCTACAGAGCCCTGGCCTGCTACGATAAGACCGGCAGACTTGTGGAACCATCTCATTGCAACCATTCAGGTAAGTTAGAGTGCCCTGTATAAACAATGGAGGCCCAGAATCTACCACTGGTCATGCAGCGTTTGATACCTTTCCATTTCCTGTGTCAAACATTAGCTGAATCCCAGATAAAAGAAGACAGGAAAATTTAAGTAATGTTGTGTTAGTCAAGCTTAATATGTCAGTGGGCTTATAAAGAGGTCCGCCTCTTTGAAGTGACTCATTTCAGTTTGGAATTTGTTTGAATTGAATGCACACCCTTAGTTGAAGCTGGTGGTAGCAACTGTTCACAGGGTCGTGATCTCCTAGGTACAATCTTTAGTGCATGCTGGAGGTAGGGGGCATCTTTATTTGCTATACAGAAGGGAGGATTTCAGCAGGGATACCTTTCCTGACAATTGACATCTGCTGAAATTCCTTCTTCTGCACACCTATTAAAGGTATAGGAACCCTTTCCTCCTTTGCACCTGGTCACCCCCATCGTTCTACCCGGACACTGAGGTCCTGTGCCGAGGGCCTTCTGGTGGTTTCCTTACTGCGAGAAGCCAATGAACCAGTGAAGCCAGAGAAGTTACAGGGAACCAGGCAGAGGGCCTTCTCGGTAGTGGCACCCTCCCTGTGGAACGCCCTCCCACCAGATGTCAAAGAGAACATAACAACTACCAGACTTTAAGAAGACATCTGAAGGCAACCCTGTTTAGGGAAGCTTTTAATGTTTGACGGATTACTGTATTTTAATATTTTGTTGGAAGCCGCCCAGAGTGGCTGAGGAAGCCCCGCCAGATGGGCGGGGTATAAATAAACAAATTATTATTATTATTATTATTATTATTATTATTATTATTATTATTAGCACTCCTGTGGAGGGTAAGCAGTGTAGGCTTGCACTGAAGTCTCAGCCCTCCCATCTGCACTCCATTGCTGGAGTTTGGATAGCACTGTTTGATCCTGTTCTTTGACTGTGAGGTCTGTATGGCTTCCTTTTGGATTTGCTGTGTGCCAGCAAATCAAATGTTGGTTTAGTCATTGGTCGTACTCCTCTCTCAGCCATGTTTCAGATGACCTGCCTTTTTGTTTGTCGAGGTGCCATATCAATGCTTATCCATTCATAACCTCTATCATTTCCTTAAGTTTAAAAAGAAAAGAGCCAATTTTTAAATGTTGCACAGTTGTTGTTTTTATAATTTGTGGGGAGATGTCACAAGTGCTAGCTAATTACCAATGTTCACAATCAGTTCCTACTGCAAATTTACAGAACCCTTTCCCCACCTAAACCCAAGGTGTGGAAATGTATTTTTAAACTGAAGTCTGCAAGGCTATACACATTTAGTCAGGGTTCAATGGAGCTGACAATTCTGTAAACATGCACAAGAATGTGTTACGTAATTCATTTGGCATGTATAAGACATATCAGGGATTGCACTTGAACGGCCTCACTGCAGTATAAGTGTAGTGTCAGTCTTCAATTGTAGACTGCTATTACCATGGTTTGTAGATTAGAAACTTTAATTTATATGCTACCTTTCTAACAAAGGAAATTGTGTCCGAGGCAATTATAATCAATGAAGAATAAACAAACTTCAATAAAGGTAAAGGGTAAAGGGACCCCTGAGCATTAGGTCCAGGCGCGGATGACTCTGGGGTTACGGCACTCATCTCGCTTTAATGGCAACCCACATCTCATTAGGGTTGCCTGCCCAATCTGTCCCCTGTGGCAATCTTACACACCATGCTGCCCCTGCACTCTAGGGGCATTCTGAATTAGTTCCCTTCCTTTGTCAGTGCTAAGGGTGAGATGACACCCTTTCACATAGTTTAATGGCAGCCCGCCTCCCATGCCTTACAGCTTCATTTTGAATTCTCCTTGAGCTGAGGGCTGGGATAAAACAAGTGGAAGCAGCCAAGCCCTTGATGGTAGCCAGTATATCTCTCTCCCCTGCAGATCTGACAGCTGGTTAATTGTCTTCTAATTACTTTGTTATAGAGAAACAATGGTATTGAGTGTGGCATCCCACCCAATAGGTATGACCTAAAAATAACAGCGCAGAGGTGGCAGGATTTATGGAAAGAGAAAGAAGCAGAAGAATTAAGGAAGGGTGGGAGTCAGTACACCAGAACATTGAACACAGGCCAAAGGACTAGTAGTCTGCCTGCAAACATGAGTTGGATATACAGTCTATTTCTTACCCTATCCTGCTAAAGAGTTTATTCTCCCATCAAGCTGATGCCTTTTGCTTTAGCTCTTCCCTTTGCCTGCTGTCACTTTCTGTCACTCTTTTTGTTTTGGTCATTTCCTTCCCGTATACTCTGCACATATTCCAGTTTGCTCTGCTTTTCTCATTTTGGGCTTTGTCATGCGCTGCCTCCCACTATCCCCAGTGGGGAGAAAGGGTTGTTAGCAGAGCTGGTGTTGTGCCGATCAATTTGGTTGTAATAAGAATCCAAGGAGGGAAACCAAACAGGAGCAGACAATATGAAGATATTCTGTAATGGAGGAGTTCATTGGAGTATAACAGTATCATGCTAGCGCTGACAGTAAATTCAGGGAAGGCAGCTTCTTATGAATCATTGCACACCTTTCCAGATTTTGCTTTCTCAAACTTTTTATCAGTAAAGGCAGCACAAGCGAACTATTTCATTAATAGGGAGGGTTTCCCCATTCTTTCCTTGCCTATGGGCAACAATTTTAATCCGGTAAAATCTCTTTGGCAATTATGGTGTATTTTTTTATATATATATAATAATTTTTATTAATTTTCCAATTTTAAGACAAAACAACAACAACATAAGAACATCAACAAATACAAACAAACACACAAATATACTTTCTTAACCTCATTTTCATAAACCTCCTTTCTCGGACTTCCCCATACCTCACCCTTTTTGCATCCTTATTTTACAGTTTTTCAGCAACCCTTTTTACCAATTAAATTTAAACTTATTATCTTTCTCAATTTCCCCTTAAATCATCAAACAGTTTCAGCTGTAATTCTGCATCTTCCTTCCCCTTGACATTTTAACACTCCTCAATTTTGTAACAGTTCTTAAGATATACTTTAAACTTCTTCCAATCTTCCTCCACCGTCTCTTTCTCTTGGTCACGGATTCTGCCAGTCATTTCTGCCAGTCCCATAAAGTCAATCACTTTCGTCTGCCATTCTTCCAGTGTGGGTAATTCTTGTGTCTTCCAATACTTTGCAAGAAGAATCCTTGCTGCTGTAGTAGCGTACATAAAAAAAGTCTTATCCTTCCTTGACACCAATTGGCCGACCATGCCCAAGAGAAATGCCTCCGGTTTCATATGAAAAGTACATTTAAGTACCTTCTTAATTTCATTATAAATCATTTCCCAAAAGGCTTTAATCTTTGGGCAGGTCCACCAAAGGTGAAAGAAGGTGCCTTCAGTCTCATTACATTTCCAGCATTTATTATTGGGCAGATGATAAATCTTCGCAAGCTTGACTGGGGTCATGTACCACCTGTAAATCATTTTCATAATATTTTCTCTTAGGGCATTACATGCCGTAAATTTAATACCGGTGGTCCATAACTGTTCCCAGTCAGCAAACATAATGTCATGGCCTATGTCCTGTGCCCATTTAATCATAGCTGACTTAACTGTCTCATCTAATGTATTCCACCTCAGCAGCAGATTATACATTCTTGATAAATTCTTAGTATTGGGTTCTAACAATTCTGTTTCTAATTTCGATTTCTCCACCTGGAAGCCAATTTTCCTGTCTTGTTTAAAAGTCTCCATTATTTGGTAATAATGGAGCCAGTCTCGTACCTTGGACTTTATTTTCTCAAAACTCTGTAATTTGAATTTGCCACTTTCTTGTTCTAAAATTTCAAAATATTTTGGCCATTTGGATTCCATATTAAGTTTCTTCACCTCCTTAGCCTCCATTGGTGATAACCACCTGGGAGTTTTATTTTCCAGCAAGTCCTTATATCGAATCCACACATTGTATAATGCTTTCCTAACAATATGGTTTTTGAAACCCTTGTGAACTTTAACCTTGTCATACCATATATATGCATGCCAACCAAACCTATTGTCGAATCCTTCCAAGTCCAGAATGTCTGCATTCTCAAGAAGTAGCCAATCTTTCAACCAGCAGAAAGCTGCCGATTCATAGTACAGTCTTAAGTCCGGCAGGGCAAACCCCCCTCTTTCTTTTGCATCAGTAAGTATCTTAAATTTTATTCTGGGCTTTTTGCCCTGCCAGACAAATTTAGATATATCTTTCTGCCACTTCTTGAAACAGTCTAGTTTATCTACAATTTGTAATGTCTGAAACAGAAATAACATTCTAGGCAATACATTCATTTTAATCACTGTGATTCGGCCTAACAAGGAAAGCTTCAAGTTCGACCATATTTCTAGATCTTTCTTTACCTCTGTCCAACATTTGTCATAATTGTCTTTAAATAAGTTCACATTCTTAGATGTCATGTTAATCCCCAAATATTTTACTTTCTTTGCCACCATTAACCCAGTTTCATTTTGAAAACTCTCTCTTTCAACATTTGTTAGATTTTTTTCCAAAACTTTAGGTTTTTGTTTGTTCAGCTTAAATCCTGCCACCTGACCAAAGATTTGGATTAACTCTAAGACTCTTTTTGTACTAGTGTCTGGCTCTTGTAAAGTCAATACTAAATCATCTGCAAATGCCTTCAATTTATAATGTTTGGCTCCGACCTGAACTCCTTTTACCAGCTGGTCCCCCCCTGATCATATTCAACAAAACCTCCAGGACTGATATAAAAAGTAATGGGGATATTGGGCACCCCTGCCGTGTCCCTTTTTCTATAGAAAGTTCATCAGTAACCACATTATTTACAATTAACTTTGCCTTTTGTTCAGAATATATTGCACCTATACCATTTTCAAACCTTTGGCCTACCCCCATCCCGTGGAGATTCTTCTTCATAAAGTTCCAAGAAATATTATCAAAGGCTTTCTCCGCGTCCACAAAAATTAAAACTGCCTTTGTATTAATATTTACAGTCAGCAGTTCTATAATGTCAATTATGTTCCTTACATTGTCTGATAAATGTCTTCCTGGGAGAAAGCCTGCCTGATCCTTATGAATCTCCTCCACCAACACCTTCTTCAGTCTTTTTGCTAAAATGTCAGCAAATATTTTGTAATCCACATTAAGTAACGATATAGGGCTGTAGTTCTTGATCTGATTTTTTTCAGTTTCAGTCTTTGGTATAAGTGTAATAAAAGCTTCTTTCCACGATTCAGGTGCCTTTTTCCCCTCTAATATTTCATTACAAACCTCCTTAAGCGGCTGTATTAACCATTCCTTCAGTGCTTTATAGTATCTGGAGGTTAGTCCGTCTGGTCCTGGAGATTTCCCTAGTTGCATACTTTGAATGGCACCCTCTATTTCTTGATCTGTTATTTTCTCATTTAGAACCAACATACTTCGTTGTGAAATTTTTTGTAATCCATGTTTCTTAAGAAAATCTTCTATATCTCCTTCGTTTTCCGGCCCTTGAGCATATAATCTTCTGAAATAGCTCTGAAAACAGTTGCTGATCTCATTTGGTTTAAAAATGTTCTTTCCATTCACCTCCAAGCTTGTGACTGTGTTCAATTATGGTGTATGCCTCTTTGAAAAAACCAAATTAAAAAATAAGTAAAAAGCAGCATTGCTTGTGAAATTATTATTCAGCCCTTATACACCTGAAAATACTGCTTTATACAATAATCATATATGCTGCAACTGTCTCAATGTGCAGAGTGCTATGTCACTCACCATCTCCTTCTTTGTCACAATTTCACCATGGCTATTTTTTGGTTGACAAATAGAGACATGAGTCTGAGAGATGGCGAGTCTTTAGCTGAAGTGAGATTTTTGAACTTGGGTGCTCTTGAATAAAATACAGTTGCCCACACGCTGGACCACCTCAAATGTACCCCACTAGCCGTGTACTGTGCCTCTCAGAAACTTGACAGTCCACCTGGGTTTGCAGTCCTAAGCAGACAGCAACATGTGGGTGGGGTGTTATTGAGCCCTTAGCTGTCTGTTTTCAGCTTGGCAGATTGCAAGTTGTGCAGACTTTCATCTGGGCTCTTAGGAGCTAACTAAAGAGTTTCTCCTTACATTCCACCTCAAATCAGCACCATTATCAAAATTAAATATGTACAGTCATACCTCGGGTTAAAGTTGCTTCAGTTTGAGCGTTTTCAGGTTGTGCTCCGCGGCGACCCGGAAGTAACAGAATGCTTTACTTCCGGGTTTTGCCGCTCGCACACGGGCAGACACTCAAAATGACGTCACACGCATGTGCAGAAGCGGCAAATCACGATGTGCAAACATGCAGATGCGGGGTGGATTCTCTTCAGGATGCAAACGGGGCTCCGGAATGGATCCTGTTCACATCTAGAGGTACCACTGTATATAAGGCACAGTTGAGACCTCTGCTTTTGGACACACGTAGCTTGGCCACATGGGTTTTGATTTTGGAATTGCATATTCTTCCCTAAAAAGCTATGAGATAACCACCTGTTAGTGTCAGGTCCTGAAATGGCAATCATTTTGTCATACCTGCAAACTGCTGTTGCAGTCAATGGGATGCAGCTGCCTCGAACACGCATCTGCAGAGCAGCTGTTTGAGCTGTTACAAATCACATTGTTAAAGCAATCCATAGATAGGTGCAGGTGGAAACGTGTCAGTCTAGATATAAAGGAACACAGTTGGTCCAAAGTCCCAACTGAGACTTTGAAAAGAAAAAGGAAGTTTACCAAGAAAATTCTCGACTTGCTTGTTTGCTTGAGGATTAACCTTAATTAACACCGGCAGTACCCCCCTGCCCCCTGTTCTGGACCCTTCTCTAGATCTTTCCTTCTTTTGCTGTAATTGTGGGAATTTGCCTCCTGCAGAATGAAAATGTCACAAATTGGCCTTTGCTGAGCCACTGAAATAACTGGCATTGTTGATATGTGTCTAAAAACAGCTGCATCACACAGAGAGAATGAAGACTTATGCTTGGAAACAAGCTCTCTGGGTAATTCTGGTTTAAAGCTATTATCCATTTCTTGGGACATTGCTTAGGACTGAAGCAGTGAAATGCAGGCCTCCTCAAGGTCACTTCCTCAAAATATAAGCTTCATCCCTTGCAACCTTGGAAACTGTAGCTTAAGTACAGGTGCATGAAGCATACACTGAGAACATAGGCAGAGGCTACAACTGCTGACAGCTTGTGCTGTTTCCAGGATTTTTCACCCAGGGGCATAGCAATAGCGCTGTCCACTGAGGTGTGCTGGCCCAGGCCCCTTCCCTCACAGTCCCTTAAGGGGACCCATCCCATGTGACTAAGGAACTTGCCAGATGCCCTGGCACCAGTTGTAAGGTGCGTCAAACGGTTGTGACAAATAAATAAACAGCCCTACAAATGCAACAGAATAAGTATACATACATACCAAACAGAATTAGTATGGAAAAGGTAAAAACAACAACCCAGGAACGAGTTGACCAGTTATATCCTGATTAAGATTCCTTCCTTACCTTGACAAGCAGGAGCTAATCTGGGTCCATAGCAGTCACAATAGTAGCTTAAGACTTAGTTAGCACCATGTGAAATGGTAGGTAGGTCTGAATAGGCAAGAAACACAATGCCTGTGCCTTTGGAAGGCCTACCCTTGTATACTTAATGAGTGGACCACCCCACCTAATGAGCAAGTGTATGCCTACCAGCCATTCCAGGTCAACCTTCGCCCACTCCCTTCCAGCCACTTTGTGACTGGCCGGGAGAGGAACTGAGAGCCAGGCAGTCCTTTGTGGCTGCAGCAGCCAGGCATGCAGCTCACCTTTTGTCTTTGCCTCCATCATTATGTCACAGATACAAAGTGTCTAGTGTCATTGGGAATCTGGGGTTAGTATTCAGTGACACTTTGGCCAGAAGGGTGCAGACCCTGTTGTGCACTTCCTCTAAATCCAATGCTCAAAAAAGGATCCTTTCAGTGGTTAGCAAATTGCCTCTTTGCCACTGTGAGGTATGGGAATCTTGCTGATAAAAAGGTAAAGGTAAAGGGACCCCTAATCCCAATTCACCACGTCACAGAAGAAGCTGCTGTATTTGTCCTATCACTGTCAACTAGAACTGTCAATACACTTGACATATGTGCAATGCTGTTTTAGAGTGTCATCAGTTAATTAATCAGTGCTGATTATTTATTTATACTTCAAGTGTTTCTCCCACATCACAATAAGCTAAGTGCAAGATAGAAAAAAGAAGTGATCCTGCATGTATGCCTTGATAACGTGTTGGAGAAAGGCTATTCCAGGTCTCATGATGTTGTTCAAATGAAAAGCACTGAGACAGAGGGAATTTCATACGATTCTGGCACATAGCCATAGCTCTTGTATTGCAACCATGCCCTGGTGTCCTGAGGGCAGAAGGCCTCTGTTGCCTATTAACATAAATATTATTTGCATATGCAAAACCTATGAATCTGGTGGGGTTTTCTAGCCTCCATTGTTATACACCTTTCATGTTTTGTTTCAAGAAAACAGTGTTTTTATTTGGTCTGCTTCCAGGGAAATCATCCTTGTCATTGTCACTGACACCTGGAGTGACACAAGAAATCCAGTCAAAAGACCTTGAATTGTCTGAGGCACCTTTAGGCTTTCTTTCCAAGTACTACAGCTGTTAAAAGTTTGTTAATTAAAATGGTGAAATATGTTAGGAGTAGATGCAAATGAGATTAAAACTAATTAGATTTGACGTGCATCTGCTTCAAAAGCAGCCTGCATAGAAGGTTTTGTTTCCTAAACCATCTCCTACCTTCACACAGTTGCATTAAGATTCATATATTCTGTGCAAATATAATGCACCAAGCAAAGTTAAGATGAGCCAAGAAACAGTTCCAGAAATGCCACTGGTTTCTATAAAATGCAGATTGTATACCTTTATTCATTACATTCTTAGAAGTCCACCTTTGACTACAGAAAGCTGTTTTTCTCAATCTTTTTCTTAGGCCTGAAACCATAGATTTTACTTTATTTTTGGTATATGTATCTGAAAAGGAGAAATAATGTGTCCATGTGCACTATTGCGCCACTCATCAGCCCCTCACTGTGCTCAGTATAAATGTTTGTGCTTGTTTTCAATGTATTTGATTGCTCTTCTGCCTTGGGCTTCACAGTCCAATGAAAGCACTGATGGGTAGGAAAACTATCTATTCATATACTGAATAAGACATTTACTTAATAAACTTGAGCAGCTAATGCTTTTAAAAAGCAGCTAATAAAGACTCTGGGCAAAATAGTGTTGGAGACAACCCTAGGCACCCAACCAGTCCTCTCTCATATGCAAACACAAAGCCACAGACTCAGTTTGGGTCCTATGTACATAGTCTCACCCCATTCTTGTTGTTTCTTTCCCTCCTTGCACCCACTAAATTTGTACTCTACCTTTCTACCCAACAGTGCTAACAACAATCATGCAAATACAATAAAATACAGCTAAAAATCAATAAAAGGCAATGTAAAAAAATCTGCTAAATCTCTTCAGATTTTTCAATACATACTTGTACTCTTTAAGTAGAGAGGGCCTAGGTGCATCTGCTGATAACAGATGTATTCCTACACAGTAACCCCCTGATGACAGAGTAAAATGCAAGCCTAGATAGGAATTGGGGGGGGGGGAGTAACCTTATTGCCTGCAAAACTTAAGTGTGTGGTTGAGAGTACTTAACTATGAAATCTATCCCCCCCCCAAAAAAAAAATCAACACAATTATTCACTGTGGACCCTGAACCAACATTAGCTTTGCTGCATTATAAGTAGTTGGTGCAAACAGAGCTACTAATATTATGGAGTGTGTTTGCTAAATGCTGTCGCAGCTGAACAGACTGAAGCACTAGAAACCATCCAAATAGTTACATTTCATAGTTACTTAACTTACAGAGATAAAAGCCCTCTTCCAGTTATGGGGCAGCCTACAAATGCCATTAATAAAGGACATAAGCAATTTTTTTTTTTTAAATGGCAGTAAGGGTCCCAAGAACATAGTCTGGTGGTACATGATGCAGCCCCTTTGGAGTTAAGCAGGTCTGAGTTGGACAGTCCCTGGGTAGGTGATCGCTGTTGGCACTGTCCACAATGCCCAGGACTTAGCACTGCTCCAGAGCTTTGTGTTAGAAAATGGCAGCTGCCAACTTGCCCCCCTCCCCAAATGGTAGAGAGTGCATAAAGAAAATTCTGCAAAGTGGCCTTTTACTGGGGGCGGGGTGAAAACAAAAAGCTCAAACATTCCCAGAAATTGTCTTCTGGAATTTTTTGGCTCAACTCTCATATTGTCCAATATGTAGGTTGTCCATAAGACCCTAAGCTTCTAAATCTTTCCTGAAGCTTAATTGATTTTGCCTCAATTAATCTGCCTAGACAAGGCACTTTACATTTCTATGGAAAGTCCACTATTATCCAGGCTCACAAACAGTAAGAAACCAAAGAATCATATTGCACCAGAGTTTATATAAAGAGCTCCTTTGCTAACTCAAGACATGTTGCTCCCTGAGGGGAAGGATAAGATGGTGCATTTCCATGTAGACTGGAAGTTGACTCTTACTTCGAACACCAGTGATACAACAGGTCTCTCCACTACACCTGAGGGCAGAAAGCTAGCTCAGAGCAATGTAGGCTGCATGGCACACCAGGCACTGTCTTCCCCCAAGCACCTACCACCTGAGGCAGCTGTCTTAGTTTGCCTAATGGTAGGGCTGGCCCTAACAAACTTTGTTTTCCTTTTAATTTATTCTAACTTACTTTTCTTCAGTGAAAGCTGAAAAGCAGACAATCACACAAGATATTTTTTTGACCTTCTGTTATTTATAATGCATAATCACAAAGTGCACATGAAATCCGATTGAATCTACTGATGGTGGGTGTAAGGGAACTGCTGATAAATAATAGAGAGCAGTGATACTGCCTAATCTAAATGGATTTGGAGACGTAAGTGGCTATGATGAAGCATTTGTCTGCAAAGTAACAAACCAAATTAGTGTACATTTTAAATTAAACCATTATACAGCTTAGGGGAAGAGCTGCAATAAAGAGCTATTATGGAAAAAATGTTAAAGCTATCAGTCTGTTGTCAAACTGCAGTGCAAAAGGTTAACAAAATGCAGATTTGAAACAAAAAAAGAGGAAAGGAAACGATACTACTAATCTTTGTATTTATTGTTTTTACCCTTGTCTGCAAAATTGATTTCATTGCAGCTTAGCTATTCAGGCAGTTTCAACTGGCTGTGGGTATTTTACTAATATAGTTCTGTGATAAGAAAAGTTGGCTTTGCTATAAGCAATTTTAATGCAAAAGCCAACAAATCATACTGCCAAATGGTTTTATAACTTAAGCCTGGATCTCAGCCTCTTACATTCGATTTAATAGAGCCGTGTGATCAATTTTGTCATTTGGGGATGAATCTAGTTCAGTTGACCTTGGAAGCTTGTGGGTTCACCCCTTAATTTTGAGAGATTAGGGGCACTCAAGAACTTGAGTGGTGACATGAGACGGAATTGTTGCAGCGTCCAGATCAAGTGATAAAGCCGAGGCAATCAAGCAGGTCTTGGCAGCAAGAGAAATAGCAAGTGATTTCAAGCATATTTTTAAAATGGTAATTCAGTGATTGAAAACAGTTTATTTGCAGGTGGTCCTACAATGAGCACAGTGTTAGTCAGGATTTTCCTGGAACTTTCCTTTTTCTTTTTGTCATGAGCTAGAAAGAAGCTTGTCTCATCAGCAGGATAACCAGATGAAACAGAAATCTTAAATTTCAGCATGGGGATGATTCTTACCAAAGTTGAAAGGTTCTCACTTAAGGACACAAGAAGAGTTCAGCAGGATCACACCAAAGCCCCATCTAGTCCATCATTCTGTTTCTCACAGTGGCCTATGGAAAGCCTACTGGCATGACATGAGGTCAATAACCCTCTTCTGCTGTGATTCTCCAGCAACTGGTATTCTGAGAATTATTGCCTCTGATTCTGGAAGTTCAGGTTTTGTATTTTATTTTTCTTACCCCAGTGAGCATCACTTTAAACTTATACATCAAGCTTCATTGGCCCATTTAATTGGCCCAATAACCCACTCTGGAATTTATCTTGAAGCTGATCGCAGTTCCTTTCAGTGCAAGACTTTATTGCAATAATACACTGAATTTTAAAAGCGTTTCTTTGGGTTCCCTTTTCAGCTCTTATTATAACCTCAACTGTGTCAGTGCAGGCTAAACCAGCCTTACCAAACCTAGGTACTCTCCAGATGCTTTAGACTACATTCCTAGCCAATGCCTATGCTGGCTGATGATGATGGGAGTTGTAATCCAAAATGTCAGTTGGGAAAGCTGGGCTAAACTATCAGCTTTTATTGTGAGAAGGCATTTGTCCCTTTGCCATACTTGCATACCACATAGGCCTCCTCTAATTGTTGTTAGCAATAGTCATTCAGTGAGCTGGTTCAGGCATCAAGCCAAAATTAAACCAGGATTAATAATAATAATAATAATAATAATAATAATAATTATATAAAAACCACACTTAAACCACAGGTCATTTCACAGACGATCAAATACATTCTGGCTTGTTTTGTGAGAGTTTGGCTTGTTTTTCCCCTGTCTACTTCCTGCCTTTTTCATATTTCATGAAAACCTTTGCAGTATCCTACCACTGGCACTGCATCACTGCATCACCATATCTCCTTCCCATTGACTAGCTGCAAAATCAAGGGTGTGGAAATCTTCCTGGCATTCTGTGCCAGCTCTTGTCAACAGCTGCCTGTTGCTACAAGATCTTGGCGTTTCTTGAACCTTTCCTTCCACTGCTCATCTTTATCCTCCAATCACTCTTAACATTGCACTGTAACATAATTTATTCCCCATTTTATAGCACCCACATCACCCCCCCTTCTTCATGAAGGCTTGCTATGTGAATGTATCTCGGGGAGGAGGGAGTCACAATCTAACTTCATTGCAAACTGCAAAAAACAAAAACATGGAGAGAGGAGAAACTCGTTTTCTTTCACAGGCGAGATTCTGTGCCCCACAACTTGACATTTGTCTCCTGAGGGAAAGAGATGAAGGGTTGGACTACAGTGTGTGTGCATATATATATAGGTTTAGGGAATGTCCCAAGGGAAATTATTGTAGAGGTGCTGCTGCTCCAGCTAACATCACATCACCACCTATCTCACCCCATCTCCTATCTGTCTTTCGTGTGCTGGGGCTTCCAATATGATTTGAACTCTCCCTCCCCTTCTACTGTTTAGAATTCAGCTTTGGGGCTTTCTGGCATGCTTAGAATTCAGCCTGGCCACAAGGCCCACTAAGCTTAATGGAATTTACTTCAGAGTAAACATGCACTGGATTGTGATGTAATATGGATAGGGGAGGGAAGTAGTGAAGACAACAGAAATGGTGCTTTGAAGCCACGGCAGGGAGGAGAGAATCCCTCAAATGGCTGTTTATGGGGAGGAAACCTAACATAAATTTGTCGATAGGGGGATCAGTATATACCTTAAATAACCTATCAAGTTGGCTGTTCAGCGGAGGTATTTGTCTTGCTCTTAAAACATTTTTAGGAGCCCCATGCTCACGTGCACAGGCATGACTTGTAAAAATTTAACAACAGGCTTTTAAACTTTTATTTTATTTTAAAAATAACTAAAGTGAAAGCTAGTCCTCATGGAGAGCAGCCTCTTTAACTTTCCTCCAGATGTTCGTCTCCACTCTGTGCCCTGGCTGTGTAAGGAAGGCAAGTCGGGGTGGGAAAAGGTTCCTGTCTCCAGACAGACTTAGCAGTGGTGTCATCTTCAGTGACATGTCTAGTGGTAGCAGCTGAGCATGGAGAGTAGTTCAACTTTTCAGTCACTGTTCTCTAGCATCTCAAGCTTGAAGGACAAACAAATAAACCACACTTAAACTGTAATTTTAAAAACTTTCCAGGTTCAAACGTAATGCTAAATCATAGTTAAGGTCAGTAAGCTATGGCTTATTTTTGCTAACAAATCAGTAGGCCTAGTATGCACATAATGTGAAACCATAGTTTATCAATTTAAGGTTTATTTAAACCATAGTTTAGTGTTATGTACGAACTAGACCAATGTTAAGAACCAATGAGTTGACAGAAATATAGGACTCCTAAGCAACAATCACTTGTTTGAAATGCCCAATCCTCCTAGTTCCCATGTAACTTTCCAGATACACCATTCCAAGACAGGTGACCTTCAGACTATTAATTAGATAAATATCTCAGTGTTAAGATAATTTTCACTGTTCTGTCTTTCCTACATTTTTATTTTAGGTTATGTTGAACAGCCTTGTATGGTACCTTGCCCATTTGATTGCAAATTAAGTGACTGGTCTAGTTGGGCCCCTTGCAGTTCGTCTTGTGGAACAGGAGTGAAAATCCGGTCCAAGTGGCTTAAGGAGAAGCCTTACAATGGAGGACGTCCATGTCCAAAACTGGATCCTAAGAATCAGGTGAGGTATATCAAGAAACCAGTAGGACACTTTTACAGTGTATCAGATACATTTAGGGAATTATCTGGATGACATAAACAAGACAGTTTCCCTTTAGTAAATATTCTCCCTCACCTGGTCATACTTTTTCCTAGGAATAGATATTGATACAGCCTTTCATGTTTATTTCCTTATTCTCAAAAATACTCCAGTCTCTTTGGCATTGTGAGTAAATATTTATACCATGTTTCCGCTATATCTCACAAATCACTAATAACAGAGTGCAATCAGCGAGACTCACTTAAAATAGTCTGTGAAGATTGATTCTTTGAACCTATTCTTCATTATTTCCCTCCCCCCAACAAATTCAATTCCACTCTGTTCTAATAAGTTTCTATCTGACAATTACAAGGTAATTTTCTAGTGTATACTCTTATTAGGAGAAGACACAGATATAAATGAGAATATTCAGATGGAAAATTAGGAGTAAAATATTTTTCAATTAATGTTGCAATTTAATGTAATAAAGGAACTTGGCAGTTAATGCAGACAGGAGAATGTATGGGCTCATACAATTAAAAATGTTTAATGCTTTTAAAGTCTATTGAAAGAAACTCAGTATCCTACTCTTTGTGCTGGTTATTTCTAAAGGAGATGTGTTAGTATTTCCTTCATTTCATCTTTTCTGTTTCTAATACAAGCATACTCAGGAAAGTCACTTGCGGAACTTTGTAGTGTGTAGGTTATCTTAACATTAAGAAAGCAAAGAAAGTAAGAAAACTGGAAATAAGCAACATGGAACACATTGTGACTTACTACTGCAATGTGTTCATTCTGCCTCTGGTCATGGTTTCGCTTTGCACAAAATAAGAGCTGCTTGCATGGGATGCACTTTTACACAACCTATTTAAAAGGTGCAATTCAAATAGCCTTTATTTCTTAGGCTTGGTTCGTGCTGCACCCTGGCAGGTAGTTATGATGAAGAATCCTACTTATTGGAAATCAAGCTGAATACCCTGGGTTAGGGGCTTTAACTCTGATATTTTCCCCGCAATAGTTTGTATACATGACAGGGTGCTGGAGTGAACCTGAAGCTTGTGACCTCCCCCCACCATGCAGAGAACTGTTGGTGTGAATTAAGCACATACGTTCTGGTCACACAATTTGTCCATTGTGGAAGAGGTGCAGGCAGATCATAAAAGCAAGGCCTTGTTCTTTATGCACAAACATACTTTGAACCCTGGTTCATCACAGAAATCTGGGGGAAGGTATGTCAAATTTGAGGCTCACTTTTGCATTCAGGGTTATATCCAATGCTTCTCCTATTCAGAGCAGACCCATTGACGTTAATGGTCCTAACTAATTTAGGTTTGCTAGTTTCAACATGTCTTCTTCTTCTTCTTTGGCGATCACTCGTACCCAAGTAAGATTGTCTTCCATGAACACAGTCTTAACAGTGTCCATAGGTGACCGCGGAGGCCAATTCTGGAGCCACATGTCCTTCCACAGTGGGGACATAGGTTTCCGGGCAGGAGTTAATCATGGTGAGGGTTTGCCAAACGTGCCTTCCTCTTAGCACGTATCTCCCTTTCATTCTATTCTCCACCTGGAGCGCTCGCAGGCCAATGTTTCCCAATCGTCGGTGTTTATACTACTTTTTTTTAGATTTGCCTTGAGACAGTCTTTAAACCTCTTTTGTTGACCACCAGCATTACGCTTTCCATTTTTAAGTTCGGAATAGAGTAGTTGCTTTGGAAGACAATAATCAGGCAACCGAACAACATGACCAGTCCAACGAAGTTGATGTTGAAGAATTATTTCTTCAACACTGGTGATCTTTGCTTCTTCTAGTACACTGACATTAGTTTGCCTGTCTTCCCAAGTGATATGTAAAATTTTTCGGAGACACCATTGATGGAATCTTTTGAGGAGATGGAGGTGGTGTTTACACGTGGGCCATGTTTCACAAGCATATAGTAAGATTGGTAGTACAATAGCTAGCATACAGTAAAGTTGGTAGTACAATACCAACCCTCAGCGAAGCACAGTATGGAAACTGTCTAGGCAACTCTAGCAGTCTAAATGCTGAGCTAAATGATCAGCCAAGCTAGAAAACGAGCTTTCTGTCTCAGTGGCAAGTGAATAGAACAGGAACACAACTCTCTGCCACCTAAAGTGAGGGGAGAGACATTGTCACACCTCCACCATTTCTTTCTCTCTTCCCTTTGCCACTGTCTGGTCTCCCTCTTCTTCCCCTCCCAGCTGCTGCTTCTGTCACTGCTGCACCTCAGCCCTCATCCTGGCCCACTTATATTTGTTTGGTTTTGCCTCTGCAGTGGCCACAATGCTAATGAGCTTTCCTCCTCTATTCTGGCTTGGTTCACTTTGAGAAAGGACTAAGGGAGAAGGCCATGCCTAACAACAGACATTCCTGGCAAGGTGGCAAGGCGACCTCTTCTTGGGCACAGCACCTAGAAGCTTTGTTTAAAGTTAGATAAAATTGTCAAGTTACTTGAAAGTAACTTTAATGTTTCGCCTAACCTGCTGCTCACATCCTTTCTCAGAGCATGCCAGGATGGGGAGGGGGGAATGGTGGTAGTCCTGCAGACACCTCTCATCCATGCAAAGATTCTGTAGGTCCACCTGGACTGGCAGCAAGACAAGAGAGCAGTGTCCCAGAGGAAACCAGTTCCTCCAACACACACATGCTTGCTGCCTGATACAATGGTGTGAAATTGCTTTGTGATTGGGCCACCCCTGCAAGTGAGTATAATGTGAGGTACGGTCATCACATTTTATTCAAACTCTGCTTTGAAAAGCTGGATTCAAATTGGCCTTAATGTTATTTGCAATCTTTCCATTTTCTACAGCTAGGTTTAGACAAAGTTTTGAAGTTTCTTATTGCTTTCTTACATATTAACATACATAAGCAATAGTGTAATAGAAACAGAGCCCAACGAAATATGATGATGCTCAATAAGATAAATAATGCCCATATCTCAGTACTTTCCCTCATAAATCTGGGAGATCACCTAACAGGTAAAATGAAATCCACTGTAAATAATGCACAGATGATAAGCTTGAGGAAGATATAGTAAGGCACATCATCCACAAACATGGCAGAATATTTATGTCAAAATTCAAACACATATTTTTTTTTGTCAACTTTCTAATTTCAAAATTGGTTTAGCACCTCTTTGAATGGAATTCTTAAATTTAATGGTAGATAAACTTCATGGGAAACTATGAGACAGACATCATCATCATCATCATCAACAACATCATCATCATCATCATCATCATCATCATAAATTTTATTTATATCCCGCGCTCCCCAGCCAAAGCCGGGCTCAGGGCGGCTAACAACAAATAGTGTTCTGTATGTCTTCATCTAGACCAATGAGACACATGAAGATTTATTTCTGTTTTGGAATCTTGCCTGTGGATAGCAAATTCTGATATTTTCCAGATTGCCATTAGATTCTATTGCTAGCCGAAGAGTAGGAAACACAATAGCATAATGAATACCATTTCTTATTTTCTGTTGGGATGCACATATTGGCTTTGAAGTGCAACAGAGGAATAATGTTGACAACTGGATTTTATAAATTGAGTTGATACTTATATTGTGCTCTCCTTTAGAAAGCTGAGAGCAGCTTATATGAAGATGCTAGTGATCTTCACCCAGACACTGATCAACTCCACACTTCCTTAGCTTCACCTTTCCTTCAGAGACAGGTACTTTTAGACCAGGGTAGCTAAAGCCAGGTTGTGCAGGTGTTGTTGGACTCCAGCTCCCATCAGTCTTGGCCACTGGCTGGGCAGGCTGGGGCTGATGGGAGTTGGAAGGCTGCACATTGGCTACCGCATCCTAATCCATTCACATTCATTAAGAATGTATACTTAGATAGAGTGTTCTACTATACTTTAAGTCTATTAACTCTAGTACTATCCTCAACAGGGACATGGGTGGCGCTGTGGTCTAAACCACAGAGCCTAGGGCTTGCCGATCAGAAGGTCGGTAGTTTGAATCCGTGTGACAGGGTGAGCTCCCATTGCTCGGTCCCTACTCCTGCCAACCTTGCAGTTTGAAAGCACATCAGGTACAAGTAGATAAATAGGTACCGCTCCAGTGGGAAGGTAAACTGTGTTTCTGTGCGCTGCTCTGGTTTGCCAGAAGTGGCTTAGTCATGCTGGCCACATGACCTGTACACCAGCTCCCTCGGCCAGTAAAGCAAGATGAGCACTGCAAACCCAGAGTTGTACGTGACTGGACCTAACGTTCAGGGGTCCCTTTACCTTTACTATCCTCAACAGAGAGAGCAAACAATTATTTACCCCCTTTATGTCTTTTAAAGGTTTGAAAAGTGAAATATGTTTCCTTTTTGGGATACTCTAGACTTGGCATTCACTAATTAAAACATGTGCCCCTATGAAGAGCTTGTGCAGTAGTGTTGCAAATTCCTAGTAGTGCTTATATTGGCATGGAGGCTATTGTCACATGATTCAGAAGAAAAACTTGTAATACAGCCTGCCCTTAAGCTTATTTTCTGAAGGCTTACTGTAGTTTGACCATAGATGCAGATGTCACAAGACTACTGCCACCCTCAGCTGCTAGGGCTGGCTTGCCTGATGGTGAGAGGCTCAGCAGGTGCAAAGCTAGCAGGAGGGAGAAGGAAGCTGAAGGCGGTGAGAGGACTGAAGTCTCTCCTCTTACCTTCTCTCTCTCTTGTTCACCTCCTTTCCACAAACTGCAGTCTCTTGGGTGCAAGCTGCGGGTTCTGCCACTATATTCAATTATCCCCATGTCTGTTGCTTGCTTGCTTCTCCCCCTCTGCACTGCAGCACTTAAAAAAAAAAAAGCAGTTCCATAATGGATGGAATTTTCTTCTATTTTTAATAAATTTCTACAAAATTAGAAAGGCAACTAGAGAGGGTCATACTGCCTGAAAGGAAAAAAAATTATCATTTCACCTCAGTCACTGAAGTTCAATTAGTTTGGAGCAGTATTTTTAATAAACAAGTTTGGTCCCTGCCAAATCTCTAGTGGACAGTGTGGCATGTTGCTAGACTTGCAAAGCTTGGGTGTCATAAATCAGCATGACAACAGCTAACACTGAGGTTGAACTTATTCTAACATCTTTGTCTAGGGAACAAAGGAGCACAGTAGGATTGATGCCTTTATTGCCCTTTGGCAGCAGGTTTAGACCCTTCCCCCCCCCCCACACACCTTAACTTTTCCAAACTATACTAAGAAACTTCTTAAATTATCTAAATGTCCATTGTAAATATTCACATTGCTGTACTTGCTGGCTTCCCCAGGTGTTACATTGTCACTTGCGATGCAGCGCCAGCATGCTTTCCCCCCCTCAAGGTGAGAAAGAGGAACCACCAGGGAAGTTTTAATATGTTGTCTTTATTCACATAAATGAATGTATCTCTCTGGAGGAGACTTGAGGGGACTTGCTGCCCAGATCTGCCGCCCAGTGTCTAATAAATAGGTCGCCAGTGTAGTGACTTCCAAATGTTGTTGGGCTACAACTCTTATTGATCATGCTGTCCAGTGCTGACAGGAGTTGTCTGATAACATACAGAAGCCATATTAGCTACTCCAGTCCTATAATTTCATTGAGTTAATCAGAGTTCTCTGTTATGCAGGCACCTTTGTCCCCATGATGGAACAGGGGAGGTGAGATGTACAAATTGAGCTGGATCAGGTTGCCCAAGTTCCATGCCTTCTTTTCCTCTTTTCTCCCCTATAAATATCCCTAGAGCAGGCTTAGGGCACTTTCAGATGACTTGCCTATTGAGCATTAATATTGATTTGTTTGCAAAGAAATTAGAAAGCATTGGCCATTTAATGGAGGCTGGATGATGTTACATCAAAGCAATTGTTATCCCACACTTTCCCAATCCCTTTTCTCATGGCAAAAACTTCAATTTTTGTGTGTGGAAGCAGCTCTGTTGTGCAAGCCACTTATTCAGCTATAATTATGCAGCCTGAATTTGCTGGCGTGCGATTGAATGCCACCTGAAACTAGCAACATTCAGGAAGTGAGACAATTTTCATTCAGGTTTGTCCAAGCCAAGCAGCAGCATCCCTCAGGCCATTGCAGTGCCATGCAATGAAGGGAAGAGTGAGGAGTCCACTTGCTATCATAAAACATTTACCACATGGCCATTCACTGTCTTCCTGCTCTTTTCTACTTATGAGGCCAGAGGCAGCAATGCCATGGAACATCTCCATTAGCTCATCCAGTTTTGTCCCACCACTTTCCCTCTGGAAAATCCAATCTTTACTGCTGAATTGGAGCAAATGTCAACCAGGTTTTTCTCAGATTGATGTTTGCTCCAATTCAGCACAAAAGAGTGGTTTTCCAGGGGAAAGTGATGGGGCAAACAGAAAACCACTGAGGCCCATGTCTAGAAAATATGGGACAAGCTGAAAACTGCTCATACTCAAGCTTTTTAGCCACAGGACAAGGGGAAATGTAGACAACCCCAGAGTTAGAACTAGATAGGGGTGACAGTAAGTAAAATACCCGTATAGCTTGATTAAGAGATGGATCTTCATGCTATTAGAAGAAGCTATGAAGAAGCTTGGTCAATGCTTATTGAAGTGACTATCTTATGTGGAAGGAAGTCCCACCGTGCTCAGCAGAACTCACTCCCATATACAGTGTGCACAGGACTGTGTATTTCAGCTCATTATATGATGTCTCAAAATAGTCACTGGTAGCCTTGCTTTAAGCCTTGTGTCTTGCTGCTGAAGTCATGTGTGATGTATTGATATTCTGTACAGACAGAACTTCACTTAATTTGCTTTTACTGGGAAGGAGGTAACAAAGAAGGAGAGAAACTCAGGCACTATTATGTGGCAGGTAATAGTGACATGCATGGCTGTGCTGCTGAAGATTTTGCCATGTTATCTATAATAATAAATTCCAGCTTTGGATTCTGCTGCCATATGATTTTACACTGAGCTTCTTTCTCTTTGAGCATATGGCAACATTAGTGGGGAATCCATAACTATACTCTGGTGTCCCATCATCTATGTGAAAACTGCATTGCAATGTTTTCTCTCTGTAAATAAAGCACGCTGAAGTAGGCTATCCCTGGCATAAAGGGGGTGGGAGGGGACATAACAATTTAATGATGGAGACATCAACAAGAAAATTTTGGGTTGCATTCAGTGCAGCACTAAGGCTTTGGTTCTATAAGCACAAGGAAATATTCTCCTCCTCTCCTCCCTCCTGCACTGCTAAATCTGTTCTGTGAATCCACTTGGTGCCCTTATAGAAAACATCCAGCAATGGAAGGGGAGCCAATGCATATTTTGCAGATTTAGAAGGCTGCAAGGGGGGATTTGGCAAGAATGTCCTTCCCTTTTCCTGCATTAGTGGATGCCTCTGCTGAGCTAAAAGCCCTTCTGTGAGTGCATCTGAACCCCACCCAATAGCAATCATGTATAGGTCATCATGCATGCCAATCTGTCCGATATATTTCTCTTAATCCACTTTGGTGATGGTCTAATAAAAGTCAGAGTTTAAGTGGTCTTTATGCCTTGTCTTGAGATCTCACACTATGATGAGTGAGAACTAACAGGCATGGCTCCTCAAGCAGCCGAGTATATGAATGTGACATATTTCTAAGTTGTCAGCATTAGACAGAGGATCTCATTAAAAGTTTAGAGCCCAATCCCAATTATAGCTCAGAGTAGTTGTCAAATGTCATAGCCATGTCTGAGGTGTCCAGGAAATAATTTCTCTATAAGAGAAGAGGTAATTTCGTGTCATAATGGCCAGGAATTCATTGCACGCAATAATATTGAGACCTTTCACTGCCTTTTCTTGTTCTGCATACCTGAGCTTATGGAATGTCACTAAAGGTTTTCAGTGCACTGAACTTTCTCTCTAGTTAAAATCATTTGTGGGTGTGGCAAGGTGAGAGAAGAATCCTTATTTATTTCTCCAGCATTCTTCTGACTACAATTAAGGACCTGTGATGACATGCATAAGACATCTATTGTCCACTGTCTTGAAAATGCAGAGCCTTTGTATTTTCTCAAACAGGGGGAAAGCCTGCATATGCTGCAGTGTGCCTTGAGCATTTTACTGCACAGAAGGGACAAAGAAGCCCTTCTGGATTGGGGCCCACACATCCTATTTCTAAATGTAAGGGAACTGTTCAAGGTCTGCTTACCTTGTTGTGACACTGTGATACTACAGGGGTGGCTGTCCGTAACTGAGAGGGTGTGGGGGACCTTAACCCTTTTCTCGCCAGAATCTAGACAATAATAGGTTTAAAAAAATCATCTGATTGACACTTTGTTTATTAACTGCTTTCCTTACTAAAGTGGCCCACAGTGACTTACAAAAATAGTATAAACACTAAACGTCACACATTTTTCATAAATTCGAAGGTTAGAAATTGGGCAGCCGATCAGAGTTGTGTCCCTGTTTATGTCATAGCTCCCCAGAACATATTCATTCTTATCAAGGTTGCCCACACAGTGCAAATAGCTGTGAAACATATCTCATCCCTATCCATAACACTACAATATACTTATGGTGCAATCCTATGCATGCCGATTCCAAAGTTCAATGAGTCCCAGGTAAGTGTCTTTAGGATTCCAGCCTTAATGGATTTCAAATATTGTACAGATACACACATAAAGGCATAAAATTATGTTATAATTTGATCTCATAAATCCTCTCCAAAGGATATGTCGCTTGCTGTTGTTTCTAGGCCTAGATTGCGGTAAATAAAGCACCCGACAAATGCCTCCGCAGTCATATATTACTTTGGGATGCTATTCACAGGCAGATTAGTTTTTTATTTGTTTTATTTGATGTTTTCCCATCAGCTAATAACAGTTACTAAATCTGGACAGCAAACAGAGGATTTATATAATTTGGAACGCGTACCTAGAGGAAGTAAACATCGGATAATGGTTACTTCAACAGCAAAAAGACCAATAGGCATTCATTAGAAAAACCTAATGGAAGAATTAGCTATAATTCAGAGCATCTCAGTGGGAAAGTCTGAAAACTGTGTATACAAAAGCAGGTATTAAGACAACCAGACTGCAAATAAGCCAAAGAAAATTGGCTTCATAAGACTGTATTGCGTGCAATTTTGAAGAAAATGAATTTACTAGAAAATATGCCATTTCAAAAGAATAATCACAACAGTTAAGGATTGGTGTGTGAGTGTATGTGCATCTCTGTTTGTTTCATTGTGTATATATAGGTACAGAAGGAGATGTGATAGACCATCAGCAGTGCAAACATAGCATAGTTTTGCCTAGAATCCTGAGATTCTTGGCTTCATTGTAATGACAAAGCAAGGTTGGAAGATCTGGAAAAAACATTGGCAGTCCTTAGTAAAACCTTACTAACCAGAGTGACTTCTTACCAGGTCAGAGCAAATTGTGACATCAAGCCAAATGCAGCCCACCAACCATTTATTTTTGTGGTCCACCAGGACTTGCACACTGTTCTGTTTGCAGTCCCAGAGAGATGGCAAAAACAGAAGTTCCCTGATAAGGTGGACCACAGGCATACTAGCTCCCCCCCCCCCAATAAATGCTTTTATGACTTTCAGGCTTTGAGTGGTTTTCAACTAAGTTTTAGTCAGAGTAGATCCATTGAAATCTGAGCACATAACTAGGTTAGGTCAAGTAACATCAGTCTCTGATGTGTCAGAAGGTAAGTTCTTATTACCTGTGATCTAACACATCAGTATTGTAGTTTGTGTAAGGCTTTTCCCAAAGCAGCAGGATTAGCTTACTTGGCTTAACTGAAAAGCTTAGTTATGATGCTTGTGTGAACTGTAATATTTTGTCTTGCCAAATATTAGATCACACAGTTAGGCAGGCAATTGCAAGTCTTTTTTGTGTTTACGAATATATTACATAGTGTGTGTGTGTGTGTGTGTGTGTGTGTGTGTGTGTGTGAGAGAGAGAGAGAGAGAGAGAGAGAGAGAGATATTTTCATGCAGAATGTTGAAGATTGTTAGTTGCCTTGAGTATCTTAGTAGTTATTGCTCAAATTGTGACCATGCATATGTTACCATATTCAAGTTTGATGCTATTTTTTCCCTTTCATTTTTCTCTATATTTTAAATGTTAACATCTTATTTTTGGCTGATGCATAACTGTCCACCCTGCTTCAAAATTTCAAAAGAAATAGGCTGCTGTTTGCAGATATCTCCAGGACAATTCATTGTGGAACGTGTTCCACTGCAGGGTTTCTGGGACTCCATTCAACCATGAACACTTTGGAAGCATCTCCACCATCAAAAGAGAGCTAAGCCCCACTGCACACACTCAGTCTCTTGCAGGCTCTTGCATTTGGAACATGGCCTAGATCTCTCAAATGTATTGTAGGATAATATGCACACAGTGGGCTGTAGATGCTTACCTCCTTGAGATTCTGCCAAGCTGCCTGTCTGTGCAGATACGTACTTTCATAGTGCAATAAATAACAATATAACATTGTAATTCTTGAGGCTGGCGTAACAATTTTGATCAGACTTTGCACAGCTTGTGACCATGTAGCTCAATCAGTCATGCAGCCTCTCAGGTTCTCAGTAAGCCCCACAGTCTCTGGAGCAATACTAGGGCAGGCAGCAAAATCAAGAGCCTTAATGAGGTGCCAGGTAGGCTGCCATATGCTGTCAATGGGCTGCATTCAACTTAATGGGTCTCTTAGCCACACAGACTTGATTTAGCTATATGTACACGGGAAGCTGCCTTGTTGTTGTTTAGTTGTTTAGTCGTGTCCGACTCTTTGAGACCCCATGGACCAGAGCACGCCAGGCACTCCTGTTTTCCACTGCCTTCCGCAGTTTGGTCAAACTCATGCTAGTAGCTTCAAGAACACTGTCCAACCATCTCGTCCCCTGTTGTCCCCTTCTCCTTGTGCCCTCCATCTTTCCCAACATCAGGGTCTTTTCCAGGGAGTCTTCTCTTCTCATAAGGTGGCCAAAGCATTGGAGCCTCAGCTTCAGGATCTGTCCTTCCAGTGAGCACTCAGGGCTGATTTCCTTAAGAATGGATAGATTTGATCTTCTTGCAGTCCATGGGACTCTCAAGAAGCTGCCTTTATAATGAATCAAATGGTTGGTTCACTAGTGCAGCTCTCCAATCTCTCTGGCTAAGACCTTTCACAAGTTGCAGTCATTTAAGTGGAGATGGCAGGGTCTGAAGCTAGGGCCACATGCATGCACACTGCCACTGACCTAGATTAGCACCTATTAATTCACATTATGCTAGTTGTCTAATTTAATGTCATATTGGACTCAAGTGTAAATCATTGTAGCAGAGTATCTTAAAATGTTTTCCCTTAGTGTGCTTATTTTAATGAGAAAACACGAGCCTTAAACCATTTCATAATTAAGCAAATCCCAAATCTTCTGAAATCTCTTCTGTTCTGTCCCAGATAGCTATACTGATGGAGGACCAAGGAGGCCACTGTTATGGCCTCCTGAAACATAATTGTATTCACCCAGCAGGTGCTGCATTAGCTTGAAATACCTTGGCCGTAATGCTATAATCAATAACCTATGTGGATTTTGCAATAAACTGTTAAATGAGCTTGAGTAGATAACAAAATAGAGATTTGGGCAGGTGGTATTAATGGGAATAACAAGTAAAAGTTCTTTTGCAATTACATGGTCTAAAGTCGGTGAAAACTGTTTCTTCAATTAACACTTCCAATCAACCTTATATTAAATTCAGTTAATTAAAACTTTTAGTAATCCTCACACAAAAGAGGTTAGCACCATAGCTCGAAGACACAAAACTGGATGTTACATGAGGTGTAAGAAATGATATTATTATGAAGGAGTACAGGACCTTTAAACAATTAAACAGTATTTTGTTATTTTTTGTATGTCACTTTAACAAAAGTGTATAGACTTGCTCTTTCAGTGTTTGAATTGTCATTTATTGGTATCTACGATGTCCCAGAGGAAGACACACCTTTGAGATGTCTCTATTGATGCACATAATTTATTTAGGCATGTCAAATTGACAGTGTTGCCACAGACCATCAGTTCATTCCTATACAGTTTCCAATATAGTGCAATGTGTGATGGAGGCAGGAGATTCCCCTTTCCCCCTTTCCCTTTTAAAGGAATTGCTATACCTTTTCTCCCAATGTACACTATTTCCATTTCATTATCTAATTTATTTACATTTTTTCAGATTGTATTAAAACTCCTTGCAGTGCTTTGCCTAAATCACAACAGTTTTGGTTAATTTTGCTAAAGGCAAAAGCAAGAAACAAATTGTTACACTTCACTGTATCCTTCTTATCAAAAAGAGCACCTTTCCTTTGCAAGATTTACCAAAAAAAAGTCATCTATGAACCTACCTCTTTAATTGTGATTGAGTGAGAGAACAAACAGGCAGAACAAGTGAAGGATATAGCATAACCCATGTATTACGTTGACATATTTGTTATATAGACTATAAAGAGGACTGATTCCTCCTCCCAGTAGTTACCTGGGGCTGCCCTATAACCAGGATGGGGAACTAGTGTAGGACTCATTTGCCATCAACCCAAGCCAACATGGCTGATGGGAGCTGTAATCCAAAAGTATCTGGAGGGCCACAGGTCCCTCACCTGCATTTTATAATGCAAAATTTGGACATTGTTATTTGGGAAATGCCATAGCTGCATGAAACCATCAACATCCTGATCCAGCAAGGGAGATTACCATATGAAAACTGGGCTTTGCCCAGATAGCCAATGTGCATGTGGATCTGAACATCTTTGTTCAGGCCTACTGAACCGTTTGGGTGCTATTGCTGAAGTGCATTCCTATCGAGAGCCACAAATTGACCACAGCACCTGTGTGCCTGCTCTGTCTGCTGTCCAAGTACTAATAGTTGATGGACAACTTCAAAGCCCCTGCTCTACCTTTCTCATGCTTCTTTGCCTTTAGACTGGACTTAGCCTGGATTCCTTCTGGCAGAAATTCAAATCAAGGGTTGTCCTCTGTAAAGTTGTACATATGGGCATCCTAGTTTCCTGCTTGCCTAATCCCAGTGCCAAAGTGATTACTTCCCACACCAGTTTCCCAATGGCTGAGGCAATGCTGGCATGGAAAGGGGTCGTTTTGTTAGCTCCTCTCACTTGACTTTATATTACTGTATAACCTGTACCTAGACTGTCACACTTCAGTCTAAAATTCTCTCCAGAAATCTTTATTTGTAGCGAGAAGCATTCAGCCATGTGAGTCATCCACCTATAACCTGAAGTTGTGCAGTCAAGATTCCTGCTTAGCACTTCATCTCCCACATGTGAGAAATAGATTGGTTGTCTTGTTAACTCATACCGGCACCTTCTGAGCCTTTGTCTGCTTACTCAGAAGTAAGTGCCATGAAGTTCAGTAGAACTTCCTCCCTCATTAGTAGGTTTAGTACTGCTGTGCTAATATAAGAATGCAACAAATGCTGGTTGCCAGAAGAAAAAAAAAAGCACAACAGATTATCACATTAGAATGCCACTTATTTAAGTGACTATTTCCATATAAAATAATTTATTGCACAGATTGGAAAGCATCAAATGCTTCCCTAGCATTCCAGTGACTGGCATGCATCTTTGTTCCTACTAGTACCTTGGGAATTCTTTTCCCTTTTCAGTGAAAGGTTTTAGGGCACCCCCCCACACACACCTTTTGACACTTTGACAGCTTACAGATTCACACTGGAATATTGTTATCTTTTTCATGATACAATCGCCTGCAATGTCATCACAGCATAGGGTGAGCTGAGGGGGGTTGAGTTCACAATGCGCCTTCTGCAAGATGCTACTTAATGCGTTTTATAAAATCCACTGATGATATATATGCCAGTGATTTCTAATGAACCTAAGTTGGTCAACATGAGTAATTGCCTTTATACCAACACCAAAACCCCCCACATTATTTCTGTTTTCATTGCAAACAGTAAAGAGGGCAATTAACTCTATATTTTTAGAATCAGGAATCTAATATTTTATATATGCAATGGTTGTTCTCAAACTATGAATTACTTCAATTCATTTGCCATATAATAATTTTTATTTCTGACATTGATACAGTTTGACATTAAATATGCTTTTCTGGTTTCATAGCTTTTAATCTACATCCCCTTCCTGTTTATATTATTGCTGTTGGATTTGACTTCTAAAACCTAAACATTCGTAAATTGGAAGCCAATCTAAAATTGCTGCAAGACACATAGTATGCCCTCTGCTACCTATACCACTCATCATAGAATTGTAGCATTGGAAGGGACCACCCCCTACAATGTAGATATCTTTTGCCCAATGTGGGGCATGAACCCACGACCCTGAGGTTAAAAGTCTCAGGCTCTACCACCTGAGCTATTATGTAGGTGTGGAATCATGTCCCTGAATGCCGCCCCACTTCAAAGTCTCCTTGTGTGAGCAATGCAAGCACATTAGGGAAAAGAGTCCTCAGTCCTGCTGAATATTTGCATTCCACAGAGTTCCACAGAATTCAAGTATGTTCACCTGAGATCAGCTGGTCTTCCCTCAGTATGTTAAGGACTGCAGCAAGAAGCTGCCATCCTGCAGCTGCTTGCAGCCACAAATGTCCTAGTGATTACAATGGGAACTAGGGACACATAACTCTGAACATGACTGAAACCCTAAGAGTACAATCTAGCATATTTAAGGTTCCATTGATGAGATTTAAACGGATCTAACTGTGCACTAGATAGCACCCTCTGGGCAGCATCAATCACATAGCTTGCTCTGTCACCACCATTCATTTCATAACTCCCTAGTGCTTTGTGGATTATTCCTTGAACGTTTTAAAGAGCTGATTTCTGGCAAAACACAAAGATGGGAGAGCAGCCTTTACCATTTTGACAATATCAAGTAACTTAGTTTCTTATTTTCAAACCTGGATGTTTAATTAATTCTGCGTAATGGTACTTATTATAAATTTAATGGAAGCTATTTTTATGGGACAGTTTAATATGCTTGTGTGCTAAATATACACAGGTGCTCGAAATGTATTTCATTTGACCCATTAAACTATCAAAGGTAGTTGTGCTTGAGTTCCATCATGAATTTGTAAGCTATAATGTTTAATTGATAGCCCCCTAGATTCCATACCCTGCTGTAACAGCCTATAACTATCTACCCAGGCAAAAAGGGAGTAGCACACTCTATTAGTGGTTCATTTGCTTGGTTTTCAGGAAGAGCCAGCCAAGACTGATTGCCAATGGCAGACACTGTGTCTGACTTTACCATCAGCCCCACAGGGGCTTAAAAGGAATGTTGCCTAAGGTGACAGGCCTGCTACTGCCAGGGTCACCACAAGTAGGTTGACACCAAAGGAATTTGTCCTTAAGAAGTCTCTTTGAGAGACACTAGGGCGAGGACAGCACCCCTTAGTAATTTTGACTCCCTGATTGGGCTGAATTCTTGGTGAGAGGCAGGAGCAACTGGAAGTGTGTGTGTATGTGTTTGACCTAGCCTTTTGGTAACAGAGAGAATTGCTGGGGAATTATGACCTAGTACATATCCTCCAACACATCAAAGACATAAACCGGGATGCCATTTTCCAATTTTTTCTTACAAGAGGATGGCAGCCATTTTGGGCATTGTGATCTCACACCATTTCACACCCTATTTTTCCCCAAGTGATTTATTTGGGCACAGCATTAAAAAACATGTGTTTGGGCAGCACCGCCTGAGCTCGCAGCCCTGGAAAAAAATAGTTTTTTTTTGGGAGGGAGGGTTGTGGTGCGAAATCATACGAGATCATGGTGCCCAAAATGGCCGCCATCCTCTCATGAGAAAAAACAGGATGTCCTGGTTTTTCTGGGATACTTGCAGGGTATGGTAATGAGGGCATGAAAACCATTCAAGGGCACCTATACAGGATGCATGATTTGTGGTAATGTAATATGTGTGTTGTGTCAGGAACATTTTATTCAAGATTCTGAAATTTTGGTGTCCATGTGAACGAGTCAGGATGTGCTTGAGAGGGGAGAAGGTTGATTATGCCCCTATAGAAGTGATCACAGGTAGAGTTTCTAGAGGGAGGGTGAGAGGCACAAAAGATGTCATTGCTCCATGTGATTATAAAATTGCATGTTGCACCAATGTCATATTATTGTCACCTTTTTAACGACTGATATAAAAAGAGGCACATATATCACTCAAGTAATTTTCTTCACTGCGGATATTCCCCCCCCCCCCCCAGGAATTGTTTTCTGAAAATCTGGAAACCATACTGTAGATAAATATTAGCTCAGATTTAAAGAAACAAAACTTGAGATCCCTTCTACAATTGAAAATCAGCCGTCAAGTGTGGTGCAGTGCATGCCACTTGTATCGCATACTAATTTTTTGCCATCCAAATGTAAGTGAAGACCTTAAAACTGCTCCTGTCACTTAGTTTGAGGGTTTCACTCTAATCACTCCTTGCAGGGGTAGCCACTTATAAGTTTTTCTATCTTAGGCTATTTCACCTTAGACTCTTCACCACTGGTTAATGATCCAGGCCAATGTGGGTAGGTGATAATTATGGATGATGCAGAAGATTGCAGAATTCCTGCTTCAGCTCTGACACAGAGTCACTGTCTGGGCAAGGGTGTCTGCTGCAGTTCCTTAATCACTCTGGGTGGACTAGTACTTAAACAGCAGATGGAGATGTAAATCTTGGATGCATTATGCTGAGTTTTTATATTTTATATGTAAAACTAGATGTCAAGGAAAGGTGTGCTGGCTTATCCTTCTCCCTGACATTTATGTGGAGACAAACATTCAATCATCTGAGCTCCTAACTACACTCTGAGTAAAATTCAAGCACAGGCTTCTCATCTATGGGCTGTTAGAACTAGGTCCATCACAGAGGAGTGAGTGGAGCAGGTGGAGGGACCAGTTTGTGTGGTGCCAGGGAGAGACTAATAAAAGTGTTGCTATATTGGCACTGAGCAGATCAAGAGCAGCTTAACATTGACAATGGGATGCAATGCTTCTGTCCTAATCCCGCTTTCTGGGCCTCATCACAAGGCATCTGCCTTCAGATATCAGTCAGTTGCTACTTGAGCAAGTAGGAAAGGTCCTCATCAGGCCTTATCATCATTATTCTTATTTACTTATTAAATTTGTATACTACCCTTCACCTGAAGATCACATGGAGGTTACAAACAATATAAGCCCTACTAATGTGTTTCTGAAGTAGAATTCTAGTTGTATCAGAGCAGCCACCACAAATAGAGCTGGCTCCCAACACTGCATTGTTAACCTATCTAATTTTGCTGCCCCTACAGCCCTTTTCCAGGTTTGATCCCAAATCTTGGTGGCAATTACTAAGCGGTCTTATACCAAGTCAGACCATTGTTTTCCAGCCAAGTATTGCTTTCTTTGACTATCACCTGCACTCCAAGAGTCTTGTGCAAGGGTCTTTCCCATCACTTCCTACATACTTTCTTTACCACTGAACTGAGAGCAGAGAGATTAGGTAGTTGAAAATAATCCTTGACATTATGCTGACCATTGGAAGAGCTCTGTACATTACACAGGCGTGTGCTTGAGCAGATGAAGGAGGAACTCATGCAGCAGTTGAAGGACCTTGCTTGGTCTCTGAGCACTCAGGGGGAAAGCCTGTGCTAAGTCTGTTCTAATGTATTATGGGCTCCTTTACACATGCCGTTGCCCCTCTGCAAGTACGCAGAGGTATCAGGGGTGAGGTGTACACCCATGTACACATATGAAAATCATGCAGTTTTACCACTCATGGTTGTATTAGGAAGTTGGTGCAGACTGTGGCTTCCAAATCAGTGCTACCAATCTACATACATAAAATGGAACTACTTCAAACTTCGTTCTACCAAACTTTTTATTTTACTTTTTAAGCTGCCTATCATGACAGTCGGGTTGTCTGGCCCATGAAAGTTGCTGATACGTTTAAAGTCATTTGGAAGTAATGTATTGTCTGTGGCGTTAGCTTATGAAAATGCATGATTAAATTACTCTGGCATAGTTCTTATTATGATAAATTGTCACACATCCCTGCTTGTTTTAATTTAGCCAGGATATTCTTTGGGGGAACAGATTGTGTGCTTGTGCATGATGAACCAATGCAGGAAGGTCCTTTGGGCACTACTATAATACAAATCACAAAATAAGGGCTTCTTCACAGTTATTAAGTGTATTCACCCTAGGGTCTTTCTATGCTAAAAATGAAGCTCAAGACTCACACTACCTGCTGAAGACTCACATATTGTTTTGCAGTTAAATAGTTGTAGATAATGCACATATGCTTTAAAAGATTCTGTTTGCAGTTATAAGTACCACTGCCTATAACCCAGCCTATATATGTGTATTGTATAGACATAATGTAGACAAAGAACTTGCATTTGTGATCTTGCCCATGCTTACTTGGAGCTACATCCCAACACATTAAGTGGAGTTTATTTCTAAGTAAATAATGATAATTAACATTTATCTGACATTTAAATTAGGAGTAAGGAACATCAGGTCCAGGTTCCAAATGTAGCCCTTCAGGACTAGCTCGCTCGCTTGCTCGCTCTCAAAACTCTCCCTAGGCCACCCACTCTCCCCTCTGGCTCCACCCACCACTGAAATGCAGCACCCAGAAAATTCCCCAGGAGATACATTGGCCCTTAGATCACATGTTCAAAGTGTGCAATCCTAACAAAAAACCAAGTTAGTATTACTGCCTAGCTTGTTAAAGGTTGGAGGTTGGGGAGAGACTGAGGGGAAAGAGAGAGCGAGAGCGAGAGAGCACATGGTTTGCTTAGGTCTGCCTAGTGATTTCATGGCAGAAGTGAAGTTTGAACCAGAGAATTTCTCTTAGCCACTACTCTGCAACAGCTCTCTTTGGGTTGCATCAGGCTAAGTCACACTCAGAGGGAAAATCCCATTGAAATCATGGTTAACTTAAGCCTGTTGATGTCAGTGGTTTCTTTGTTTGTTTGTTTTTGAAAGGATGACTCTCTGTTAATACACAGGGCTGCAACTCTGTGTATTCTGCTCTTACTCTGCTCTTATTCAGGAGTAAGCATGCAAACAGTGCATTTTGAGACATTCATGGAAATATGTCAGATGATAGTGCATTTGGGATAAGAGCATGTATTATTTACCAAAATAGTTGTCAACAAAACAATGAGAAAGTGGCAAACAAGGAGATAAAGCAAGTATAACACAAGGCATGAAAATACAAAAGCATGGCACTTGCAAGCTGATATTAAATGCTGGGTGATTAAATGAGGAGGTGCAGTTTTTCTGTTGCTAGTAAACCAGAGGAACAGCCAGGTGTAAACACCATGCCTGCATTGTAGGTGAGGTGCTGTTTAGTAACAGGGAAATGATTTTTGTGTGGTTGTGCAGTCTCTCCCCTCTTCATGTGTTTACCTAAGCCATTTGCAGAAAGACCGAATAGGACTTAGGACATCTGCTTTTCATGCTTCATCTGCCACATCTGAAGAAGGAAGTCATCTTCCAGAGAATAAAAGGCATAACCTGTTGCCATTACATGGGTGCTCTTGGTGACATGTATGTCTTTTTTCTTTTCTTTTCTGTAACATCTGAGACAGATCTTACTTGTCTAACCTCTTTATAGTTTCTTAACCTCTTTATAGTTTTAATGAGCTCTCCAGTAACTTCTCCAAGTGCAGAAAAGCTTTGATGGCTACTATAAAACTCAAGGTGGATTCTCTGAGTGGCTGCAGTCCATATTGCATCAAGTGTAGAAAGCAGCAAGTGCAGAAGCTGGTCAGTCCTGCATCTTCAAGCCTTAGTCTCACCTGGGGGTGCTGATATAATATGAGGGAAAACAAACTACCTGCAGCCTGTGAGTAGGATTCTCTCTTGAATCTAACACACTAATTACAATCATTGCTCCTGGAGAACTCCTAACAATCAGGGGCTATTCAGATGTTATCCTTGCCAGATGGGAGCTGCTTTCACCCCCAAGCACTACATCTATACAGCTGGGATAATATTTAAAAGAAACTGAAAAAGAAAAAAAGAGGCAGGCAAAAGTAGCATAGAAATAGTGTATTTTATTTACAAAAACGCTGCAACTTTCTGTTATTATGCTGGATGTGTTTCAAGTACAAGTCTTCATCAAGGACAGTAGTTATTTACTGTCGCCTGTGAAGGAGTTTCTTTGCCCTTTGGGAGAACCATCTATGAATAAGCTACACAATTTTTTGGGCACTTGTGAGGTTCACTTCTTTGAGAGTTTTCATTTGTTTTGAGGTGGCGCTGCCTATTTTCCCTGACATTTTTTTAAATGACTGAGCCATGTAGTCAGGAGCCAGTCTTTGTAGGTTCTGGCTACAGAATCCATGCCATTAACCCCCAGGCAGTATAGGTCACTTGTATGTCTAGACTGCCATTGTTAGACATTTGTGCTTTGGATCAGTTCTTGTTCATCACTTCTAACTGGACAAATGGCATTTTAAAAGCCAGGTCTAGCACACAGCAAACTCGCATGGCAAAGAACCGGGTCTTCAGTCATCTTTTTTCTGAAATAATCTGTGCCTGAGCTCAAGCACACAAAGACACATTTTAACTTATTTTTTTATTAAAATGTGTGCTAGTATAGTATGTTCCTTATTCCTTGGCAATATGGTAGTATCCAAAAATATGTGCTATCTAAGTTGGGCTGCATAATCTACCCATCTAAACACTCTCAATATTTTGTGAACAACTCCTTAGACTGTTTTACTTCTATTTTGCCACTATTCTAACTGCCCTACACTGTATACTAAGGACTATTATAAGTGAATTTTATTTCCCCTTTATTCAGTGATGGGGAAACTGGACTTCCAAACGTACAGTTCCAAATTCAATCAGCCCCAACCAGCATGGATAATGGTCAAGGATGATGGAAGTTGGTAGTCCAGCAATATCCGGTTCTCCATTCTTTTCTTAATAAGTATTATTCTTGTCTTGTTATTTGTGTTCTTGCCTGTGGTTTTGGTTTTCTTTAAATCCACTTCTTGTGGAAAAAAAAGAACGTGCATTTTCCATGCAGGATGGTACTATAGCATCAGCAATGATTACAAACACAACAGTTGCTCCTAGCAATTGTGAAGGAATGCCTTACAGTTTCATAGTTTCTTCTTGAAGGGAGGAGGAGGTCTTTCTCAGCCTCACAATAAGCAGCAAATTGGCTTGGTGCCTTGTTTTTCTCAGCCTGATGATATTTATGCTCACAGGCGCAAAAAAATCCTGGCTTCTAAAAATTGGTTTTGACTGACTCAACACCCATGCATGTTTTCTTTCCAATCAAGATATTTGATGAACAAAAAGTTTCTATAGCAACAGGTTAAAGAAGAGAAAAGGATCTGCTTCTAGGATTTTATTCGGCGTATGATGAAAATACAAAAAAAAGTAGCTCTGCTACTCTGATTTAGTTGGTGTGGCCTTCTGTAGATTGTTGCTCATAAGTTCTGATTGCTTGGAGATGACAAAAATTAAATTGGAGAAGAAAGTGAGTTCTTACGGTTGAGACTACCAGTTCCCATCAAATCACTGACAAACATTTCAGAGCAGTTTTTAATGGTACAGAATTAAGGATTTGGGACAGCTACAGCAATCCCTTTCTTTTTTCCCTTTTTTAAAGCATCTGTCGCTTAAAAAATATATTTTTATTAGAAGTCTGCAAAATTCTTAAAATAAGAGTTTTTAAAAAACTATTTAAAAGAGGGAAATACAATGGAAGAGCAAAGTTACAGATAGACAAAATAGACATATGGATGAAAAATGTTAAGGGCATGCAGTTATGCAACAGGCAGGTCCATCCAAAGAAGGTTTCAGGACAACAGGGTTGACTTCTACAAAGGATCAGTGCTGCCTTGCCTCAAGGCAAAGTGATGTACTTCAGAGGGGGGGTGCAGCTACGGGATATAGTTAATGGTAGGATTTGGTTCCTGAGTGATGCCATGAGACTTTTAAAAGTGTTGCCCTTGCTGGAAGGCACCATTAGGTTCTGCTTCAGATAGCAAAATATCTCGAGCTAGCATTATCATAAGCAATCAATGGATAGCATTTTGCTTGAAAGGGGTTTGGTTTTTAGTCATGCTTGGAAACAATTCTCCAGGCAATATACATTGCATGGAAGAAGAGGGAAGGCTGAGACCACTGGCCCTGACTCCGCAGTTATGTCCCCCCTCTGGCCTTACCATACACACCCACACCACCCACCATCCACACATTGTCATCATGGTGTTTCCTCCTAATCATATTTTCATTCAAGATGGCAAGGTCTCACATAGCAATCAGTGAAATCTAGCACAAAGTTTCAAGCACCTTGCACTTAAGTGGTGCAGTGTTGAACTTTTGATCCATCCATACTGTGTACTTAACAGTTTCTGTGGTCAGTGGTTCTGCAGGGTCCAGATTAGCAAATAATAGGACCTTTGGATTTAGGAAACACTGGATTTTTAACATTTCCAAATTCTGTTAGGAACAGAATGCCTCCTGCATAATCTTGTGATTTGTGAAGAAATGTCAACTCTGATAAATCTGAAACCAATTGATTTTTGTTTTTGTACCATGAAAATTGGATAAGATTTGCTCTCCTGGTAATGATTGATCTCTTTTGCATCTGTTTCTTCAGAACACAATGTAGCAATTTATTTAATTTTTTTATTACTAATCTTTAATCTAGTGCTGTGTTTGTTGAATGCAGCAGACAGCATGTCCAAACAGACTGTGCTCAACTGGACAATAATTGGAATAATTTTTTTAAGACACAAATTTATTTATGTGCTCATTGGTTTCTTTGAGCCCATTATATTGCTGAGTTATTGGATGACATGGTGATTTGATTGCAAATGGCTAAATGACGTTCTGTCAATCGAGTCAGACTTGGAAAACACTGTTGTCATAAAATCAAGGACTGATGTCTCTTCTTCATTTGTTGCAGTTGCTTAGATCATTTGACATGGTAACCTGAAGATCATGATAAGTTATAAGAACATCATTTTTTAATGGCCCTAGGAATGCTCCCTTCCATCTTAGACAAGGACTTGCAGAGGAGAAATAAGTTGTGGGGTTCATATGGTGACAGGGAGGGGGGTCCAAATTTCACATGCAAGAGGTGTGGTTATGGAGTTACAGTAGAGATCTGTCCATTTCCTCAAATAGCTAAGGCCCATGAACTTCCATAACTGAGCATCCTTAACCCAAGGCCTCATATATTCAGATGTGTAACAGCATTGTTTTAACAAACAAGTTATTGTAAAAAAATAAAAAAATAAAGCAAGCAAATCAATCTACCCTAGATTAGTTCACAGTTCTCAACAGCCCTATGTAGGCTCCTTCAGATTATAACTTGGGCAATCTGAAGAAATGCCCTGTTTCCAAGGTATCTTCTTCCATCTCCAGGTCACTTTTTAGAGTATCAAAGGGTTCAGTTATGACAACACCCTCTTAAACTGGGGGAAGTTGTTTATAATGCTCTGAGGTAATATCCCCATTTGTAGCATAAGGGCACCCAAATGCAACTTTGGCATTAATTTTAAAAAAATGTTTGTGTGCGCACATGCACGCGCGCACACACACACAAACATTGATGCCCCTGTCTGCAGTTCAGATGTACCACAAAGATTATTGACATGGCTACTAAAGAGGCATAAGAAGAAGATATGTCTAAAATGTGATAGTCTAAGGGCTGCCAGAAGAGCTCAGATTTACCTCTGTCTTTACAAACTTCAGTGGCAAGTATGGCTTTGTGATACTTACTCTGCATCAGATTCTGAATCATCAAGGCTGCTCCAAGACATTTTGCTACCTTAGGCAAAGGACAAGATGGCACCTCCTGTCATTCCATGTACAGAAGGTGGTCAGACTGCCAGTTGAGTCTTACTTCAATGTGGGCTGCCTCCACTGCACCTGATGGCCTCGGGCTGGCTTATGGAGCCCAGGTTATGTACTACTCGGCCCATATAGCTCTGCCCTCCAACATCTCTCTGCCACTCCCTCCTTCCAGCATCAACTGTCCAAGGCAGAGGTTTTCAATCCCTGCTGTGGCACCCTGGGGTGCCTTGAGGGGTGCCACAGGCAACACTGGCCTCTGTCCCTCTTTCCTTCCCTCCCTCCTCAGATGCCTTCTCATGTCTCTGCCTACCAAAGGTTTGCATAGCTGTTTGTTGCAGCAGCCCTGGCTACAAGTTCCTCAGTCAAATGGTGCCTCTGGGGCTGGCCTAAGGGTGCTTCCCAGTCCCCTGTGGGGCAGTGTGAGGAGGCAGCTCCCAAGGAGACTCCCCAGGAGAGGGAAGAGGAGGCTGAGGGAACCCTCCACAAGGGACGGTATTCAGAAAGGGGTGAGGGGCTGCCAGCTCTGCAGGCAACAGGTGACATAACTGGGCTCCTGAGCCCCACAGGGGTGCTGCAGAAAGAAGGGAGTTGATCAAGGGAGTCGTGGACTCAGAAAGGTTGAAAACCTCTGGCCTAAGGCATCTGGTAGAACCACCTCTGCAAGTCAGCTATAATGCAGTCAGTGTGTTTATCCGTGATCCTTTCACTTTATCTATTTACTACTCCTTTGTTGCACAGTGAAAGTTAAAGCCCTCTTATCCTGTCAGTTTTATGTAAAGCAGGAAACCCCCCTTTTTTTGGTACAGTAAGCAGCACTTCATTAGTTGCTCATCACTTTTTTTAGCTGCTCGTCACTATTTTATGTCTGATTGAAAGTTATTCAAATGTACCCAAAGCTTTTTCCTGTGCTGCAGAGTACAGAGAAGCTCCCTGGGAATGTGCAAATGTAGTGGAAGTTTTCCAAGCGATGAAAGAATTGCTAATGTTTTATGTTAACAACAATTTTTTGAAGAGTTTCATCCATTCTATAATTCCAAGCTGCTTTGTTGCAACATTATTTGAAGTCTTCAAATAGAGAATGTCCTTTATTACCAGAACGGTAGAAATAACCTAGTAGTAAGAGCCAGTTCTGGCCACAACTTTGTTTAATGCTTATACAGTGGTACCTTGGTTCTCAAACAGCTTAGTTGTCGAACAAATTAGCTCCTGAATGCTGCAAACTCGGAAGTAAGTGTTCTGGTTTGCGAATGTTTCTCGGAAGCCGAACATCCAATACAGCTTCTGCTTGAGTGCAGGAAGCTCCTGCAGACAACCGGAAGCCACGACTTGGTTTTTGAATGGTTCCAGGAGTCGAATGGACTTCCGGAATGGATTAAGTTCAAGAACCAAGGTACCACTGTAATATAAAAAAATATTAATAGGCCATTCGTACCATAAGTTCAAACAAACACACTTGAATATCTTATAATCAGATTTCTTCCAAGCAGTCATGCGCCTGCCTATAAACTATTGACCGGTTCAGATAAGTCACTCTCCAGCTCAATTTCTGCAAGCAGTGGATAGCACAGTCCATACCACATTAAGAACATAAGAGTCCTGCAACAGACTAAACACCCATCTAGCGCAACATCACGTTCTTATAGTGGCCAACTAGATAGCTGCTGGAAGCCCAAAAGTGTAGGACCCGAGTACAAGCGATTCTTGTCCTATATCCGCACCCACCAGCTCATCCTGGTCCCTAGGAGAGAAAAGCTTCCGATGGGGTTCAGGATAGGGAAGCAAGAGATGGCAGCACAGCAGCTCTTCCTTGGATGCAAGAGGACCTCCCTGCTTTCCCCATATTCTTCTTTCAAAACAGGAGAAGACACATGAAGCATATTGACCCATGTAGCATCTCCACCCATCTGGGATCATGGGGACTGAACTACAACTCCCATCATCCCCAGCTGCTGAGATTTTCACTGGGGACAGTGGGAGTTCATGCCAGCAGAAATTCCCTCTTCTCCACAACTATCAAATACCGCAGGAGCCCTGGCCTCTTTTGATCTGGCCACCCTAGCTCGAAGTATCTTCCTATATTTCAAAGAAGCATGTAGGGAACAGAGAGAGATCCAGACAAGCCTTTCCTATTGAAGGACAAGCTGTTGACCCACTTCCCTATTCTGAATCCCAAAAAAGTTTCATTCTTTGAGGACCAGGATCGGCTGGCTAGTGAGGGCAAGGCCAACAGTTGGATGAATTGTTAGATTTCAAGTGGCCTAATCATACAATAAAACACCCCTTAGTTCAGTTGGGCCACTTTAAGGACCCAACTTATTTTAAACAGATATTTTTCAGTGTGGTCTTGGTTGCAGAGAGAGTGCCCAGTGGAACCCCTGTATTTCCCTTTTCTCTTGTTTCAGTGCAGATGTTTCAGGGCTACAGGAGCAGGCAATCTTAGATACCACTGAGCATGCTCAGCAGCTTCAGTGCAGGATCAGTCAAAGCTCTATATCCATCTGATATATATCCATCTGAGGGGAAATATTGACAAACTATGCCTAGCAGTATATGAAAAGTGTTGCGAATGAACTTCTGTTACTACTTAAAGAGTCTTTCTTCTGAGAGCGTGATTTTAAATGGCCAGTTAAAAAGTCAATTCTCTGTGCTATTTTTATCAGCGTAAATGAATTAAAAAAAAAATTGAAATCCTGTACAACCCCTCTTATTGCTGTCTATATTGAAACAGATTGTTTCATTTGTCATGAATCATATTCACTTTTTCAGTCTTGGAGCACCAGGTAAAAAAATATGCCTGTTTATGGAATTTGCATGGGTACAGCTGCAGGCTAAAATGCTTTGATGTAAATCTGATGAGGCTTGACTCCATCCTCTACAGCTGAACAAAAAAATACATTGCGATAGTAAGAACAAATTGGCTTTAATGTGTTTCTGGTTGCTTGTTGCCATTAAACAATGAAAGAGGAAATGATAAATCAATATCTGGTTCTTCACGTAGTGGAGAATGCACATAATATCAATTATCATTCTTAGCAAAGTTAATTCTCAAGATATACTTTCCAGCCTTATCTGGGTTACTTACCTGGGTGACCAGAATGTTTCATCTGTATTTTAGACACAGACAAATTGAAATACCTGACAGTGGCATGATACAGATAATCCTGGGGCAGTGATGTAGGCACTATGAATGCCATACTTTCTTCATCTGTCTAAAGTCCACCCTCCCTAATATTTATGTGAGGGGTGAAGAGCCCTCAGCCTGTGGGTCAGACACGGCCCATCGTTGGGTTTCATTCACCCCAGAGGTCCTTTCCCACCCACTAGCAGTTCAGCAGGAAGCAGCTGAGAAGAGAAAGGGCTTTGACGTTGTGCAAAGTGCAAGATCTTCTGAAAAGCAGATCAACATAAAAGGAAAATGCCTCAGCAGGGCGGTAGGTTCGTAGTGCTTGTAAATGTGCAGAAAGTGTGCCTGCATTTTACAGTTGCTTGTGTGCGGTTCTTTGAAGTTTGAGGGTTTGACTCGTTTCAAGGCAGGGCATCCAGTTTAGCTGTCCACTGGTGCTGTTAGCAATCTTCTGCTGGGATTATAGAAGGGTGGGGTTTTGTTTTGTTTGCATGCTTGGAGAGTGACCCCTCCCATTTCCCCCTACAAACTTTGTAGGAAAAAGTTTGTGGAGAAAATAAAAGGTGAAAATTAACTATATGCTTCAGTTTCCATGGGAAAAAACTGTTTATAAGTGGGGGGGGGGGGGATGAATGTGTGCATAAAGGATGTGTCATTGGGTGTGGGTTTCACTTACCCACTTTTGGAATATGCCCAGCCCAGCAGCTCTCCACCAGGTTATGCAGCCCTTTCCCCCAAAATGGTATCCAACTCCGATTCATATACAGAACTTCGGCAAAGCTTCCAAGACTGTTTACAACCCCCACTTTTTATTTTTGCTGCTGCTGCTGTTGTTGTTTCGCTTCCTTTTTCTTAAATATACATTTGCAGTAGATGAATAATTTAAAAACAAGATAAAAATACACAAGATAACAGTGTGTTGTTTTAAAAACACAACAACAACATTTTTAAAGTGTTTAAACTGGGAGAACACAAACGTATTTGGCTGATCACAATGTTGGCACCCAGTGAGGCTCCCTGCATATAGAATTCCAAAAAAAATTGAGTATCACCACTGAAGAGATTTTCTCTCTACCTGCCACTGATCTCAAATATCACTTGTTTTATCTCAGATGTCAGGTGTACCTAGAGGTTGGGGGGGGGGGGGAGAATGCTTGCCCAAGACTCCAGAGAGTTGCTGCCAATCGGAGCAGATAAAACTGGATTAGGAAGGTAGTCTGGCCTCGTCTAAGGCTGCTTCCTATGTTGCTGGCTGCACTCAAGCTTCAAAACCCCATTCACTATTGAACAGCTGAAAAGGGAGGGTGTAATTTGGAGGAGACAAGGGCTAAATGCTACCAACACTCTGTTAACCTTAACCTTACACGCAGCTTAATGTGTAAAATGCTACAATCATAGGCATTGCAAGACGTGGAGATGTTTTTCTGCCCTCCCCCCTTCTTTCGGGAAATTTTGTTTAATATGTTCTGTGCAGAGCGGCTTTAGATAGGAAGCACAACCAGCTTCTACTTAGCACAGTTGGTAGAATGAAGCTCCCTTTGTGCTTAATTCTCATTCAGGTGCCATTGAGTTCTCTTAACAATGGAACTGTCCAAGAGAACCCATTATTTGTCAGATTGCAGCAACCTCAGAATACAGCTTGAATATGTGCTGCTGTGGCTACTAGACAGCTATTAAAGCTTTTGGAATTATTCTTTATTCTGCTAGCTTGAAAGTAATATAGGTTGATATACCAATCTATTAGTATAAAGAAGCAGTATTTCCTCCTAACAATTACAGGGCTGTGGTGGGGGAGAGGAGGATGCTCTTAATAATACCTGCGTAGAAAGTGCTGTACTGGTGAAATTACCAAGGCAGCATTGTTACTTGACCTATTGTTTGAGGCGTCATCATGTGTTAAGTCACCGGCATATGTGGCCTAATCAGCTTTGCTGTCTCTTGGATAGGCATTCATTGCCCTTCAAATTTTTTGTGTACTTATATTCTACCATTCTGGCTACATGACCACGCAGAGTTGTTATTTTGTCATCCCAAAACACTGGATCCCAACCTATGGATGTCACTGGGACTTTGCTGTACTCTTCTTGGGGGGGGGGGAGCACCCCAAATCTAATTGTGGGTTTAAAAAGGAGCTAATTTCTTCAAGCTACATTGACACAATCTTGTGAGAATACCCTTCCATGGTTTATCTAACCCACAATGTTTTTATTTGATTACTACTAAACTATTTTCTTTGAAACTTGTCAAACTCCTCTATTTGTAAGCACTCTTGCTTTAACATCCCCCAAGCTGACTATCAACAGCATTTAGTACTTCTCTGGAGTTAGAGCCTTTGACCTAAAGGAGCTGCAGTAATGGACCAGCTAATCATAGTAATTACACAACAAAGAACCATGCACATTTGTCCCATCCCCACTTGAGATTAGGAAGGAAGGAAAGTGCTTCTACTTGACTGCTGGTGCTTAACAGCAGCTGGCCAATGGGTAAGATACCAGGGTATGTGCTGAAACTGTGCATTAAGCATCCAGAGAATGGATATTTAGCATGTCACTGACAAACATTTGTTGATTCTTTTCAGCAAAGGCCCCAGATTGAAGAAGTCATTTTAGGACAGGAACATATTAATTAAGTGTGAGTGTTCATTGAGGGGACTCCAGTAGCAATTGGCTCCAAGAGAGCAGCTTTTCTCTTTCAGGGACACCTATGCATGGAACTCTTGTTTCCTATTAAGTAATTGAAAAGTAAAGTAGGATTTAAGAAAAGTCCACCAACAGCCCAAAAATATGGCAGCCCATAGTACTGCTGCACACCTGTACTTGGAAAACACAGTGCTACCAATCCTGTTGGCTTAACCAACAAACAATGAATCAATGAATCAGGAAAGAGATGTACAGAATGAACCCATCTGCTTCCCAAAGAAAGCCCCATGAAGATGTGCCTTAGATGCTAAAATAGGATGGTACTGTGCTCTGCCTTTTCCTCTCTTCTGTTCTTGTGTTCTTTCCTGTAGTAGCACTTCCTTAGATTTCAACATGGCTCTCAAATTGAAAGCTCTCACTGAGCATTTACCTCAGTAGCTTTATTGCACTTGTTCTGCCTTAAAATCCTCTTTCTATCGCTGATATTTTGTTCACATTGCTTTTCCTTCACACCATTTCTCTTCTTCGCTTATCCAGCCACTCTTGAGTTGACCAGCTTCACATGTTTTTCATCCTGCTCTCCATCTGCCTTTCCCTACTATCCTCTTCCATCGTTTCTTAGAGATCTATTATCTCCTGAGTCTTTGGGGTCCTTCATAGCTCCTTACTTCCTCTGCTTCCACTTCTATTCTGTCAAGGAAGTTCCTAATGTGCAGAAATATTACAAAGAGGTTTATGTGCTTTAGAGCACATCACAAAGTGCTTCTCGGGATGCTCTTCAGAAAGCTGGTGTGATGTTCAGAAACACCCAGGGTCTTGTAGAAACAAAGCACTGGGAAACTGCTTTGGACAACTGGAATAGGGATTTAATGCTTTGCATGTGCTTAATAAGTGAAAAATAAAACATTGTTTATGTTTGTACACTGTTCCAACATTTTCTTCAAGTGGTAGAAGTTTGAGAAGACTTACAAATGTAGTTCAAGATGATCTTTCAAGAATACTTGAAATGTTAAATCCTTGTAATTGTACTACTTTGGAGAATGGGTGTCTGTGCACCTGTGTTGTTTAACAAGCATTTTAAAGTAATTTCCCCCTCACCTTTATAATGATTGCTTAGCAATTTATAGAGATTCAGTACCATGTGATGGAGGTTGCCAACATATAATGTATCTGGCTGTGTGAGTATGTATGTATGTATGTATGTATGTCACCCAAGCACACAAATATGCATTTATGCCAGTGCAGATACCCAGATTAAATTTATGTTTCTGCAAGGATCAGTGTCTGAAGTAATTGATAACCCTCAATTTCAGGGTATTCTGCATCGTCCGGCCCATAAAGCATCTTTGATTTTCAGTACCTATCTATTATGCTGTAATAATAAAGGTTAATAATGCAATTCATTCATTTACTTAGTCATTTCATTCACAATAGTTTACACTGGATGTGTATCTAGAATTTTTTTTTTTAAAAAAAAGAACAAAGATAGGGCATTTCAGGAATCAAATACAAACCTTGTGTTATAGACACTATAGTTTTAAACGGGGTTTGTGCTCTTTCAGTATTCTCCTGCAACAACAAAACTAATGAATATATAATTTTCTCTCCTTTTTGCTTGTCACGACTTGCTAACACGGACATCTACAAAGGCTCAGGTTGGTGATGCAATCTGTATTGATATTTATTGTTTAGTTGAGGAGGGTCTCTCTGATGTTGTTCTTCACCACAAAGCACCCCTCGCTCACACAAACAATCTCCCCACCCATGACAGTAATCTCTTAGCTGAGAGTGTTGACAGGGTTGTAGCCAAAACCAGGAGCAAGAGGGAAGGCTTCTCAGGGGAAGGAAACATTAATATATAGAGAGGGAGGACTGAGCATGCTCAGTAGCTGAATAATGTTGAGTGTAAGTTGGAAAAGAAAATAAGGAAACTTGTAGGAGGGTACAGAATGAAGGGGTATGTGGTTGTCTGGCTGCCTGCCTGGCTGCCTCATATCAGAAAGTGTGAATATAGTTATATATGTCCCAGTTGTCCCTCTTTAAATCCAAAAAAGTATTACTGCATAACTTAGAGATGTCCAAACTCTACCATCATCACTATTTCCTTCACTTTCTGTTGCTGAACACATCCTTAAAGTTTAGCCAAATGTACAAAATCACAGAGTATAGCTTTATCTATCTCTCTTTAACTTTTTATTTCCTTTTAAATTTGTCATGGTTGCCTTCCTTTATGATGGGGGTGGGTGAGGAAGCAGAAACGATAGTATCTAAAGATTCTTGAATCAGCAGGAAATGCATAAATGTTCGACAGATTTCCCACTAATAAGTCTGCTTCTTAGATTAGGAATTGCAGCAGCACAGCAAAACACTTTGTTTTGGGTCTGAAACGTTGATGAGAATAGCATTCCCCTGTGTGCATTTCAAAGGCCCAAACCACTTTGGATGAAATATTTTTCCTGATAATAAAACTGAGGTACCTAGCTTTCTTTTTTAAAATAAATAAATAAAAAGGTTTTAGAGAGTTGGTCATTTGTCATTTTAAAAGCATGTATAAAGTACACCACATTGCTGCCTTGAGATCTTCCATATAATCAAAGATTAATTCTTCTATATAGGGCAATCAGCCCGCACACAGGATGTGATCCTGTCTTCCACTCTGGAAGGTGCAGAATGCTTTGTGCCTTTCACTCAGCACCAAATAGCATGCAACCACTAGTTACAGTAAATCTCTAGTGCTATTTTTTGCCTTGGTTCCTGTTGGAAGTATTCGCAGTCGCATAATAGATACAAGAAATCATTAGTGTTTTTAGATCTGTCAATATTTTAGAAAAAAAAACTATTCATATTCAGCCTCTGGAGTCAACTGATAAGTGCGGCTGAAGTCTGCAGTGTGGTCTCCAAGGGAATTTTTCAGGAAGATTCTGCTGTGTTGAAAGTGAAGCTCGGAACGGAGTGTGATGGAAAAGGTTGTGTCTCTTGCCTTCCGAGTAGGAAGAAAGGTGCCAGCAGCTATAACATTGTTGCTCAGTGGCAGCGAGAAGTGAGCTGCTTACTTTCTAGCACTTTAATGGGAGGCATATTTTCTCCCCACACGCACACACTCATACCATTTACCCTTTGAAAACATTTAGCACTGCACCAGATTGGAGCAGCAGTGTGGTTTACAGGCTGGGAGCCTGTTGTTCACACAAAGCTTTAGGGTCTCATAACTCCTGCTGCTACTAATTAGAGACCTGGAGTTTATTGAAATGAACAATCACTCAGAGAATATTTTATCCCATATTTTCACATTTAATTACACCAGCTCATTTTAAACTCTGTGGAAGGATGCCAGTGCTTTAACACATTGTAAGCAGATGATTAAAAAAAAAAAACCAACCATGAGAGTTACAAGAAATAAAACTGTTTAGTATTATAAATATGAATGAATTGTAGTCACGAAGGTTTCACTTTGGAGTGGAATGGCGGGACTGAGAGAGAGCTCGTTTCAGTGTGTTTTGATGTTTTTAAGAAATCACTTTCTTTTTGTTGCACCTCCCAATTTGAACAGAGGTACCTATCTCTGAATATTTAACAGCCCGTTGGACCATATCTAGAGACAAGTCACTTAAGAGAATTTAGAAAATCAGATGAGCTGGAAGAGAAAACAAGAAAAGCAGAACTATAAGAGTTCATTTAATGTAATTATTTCTATAGCATCTTCAAGGCATCTTCAAGCCATTTTACAAAGGGAAATTGTGACTGTGACTTGCCCAAGGACACTTATCCCAAAAGAATAAGGAAGGAGCTCCAAGGGACAGCAACTTCCTTGCATGCAGAAAGTCTCAGATTCAATTTCCAGTGTTTCTCATTTAAACCTATTGGCTCTGGGTTCTGGGAAGGACCTCCATCTGTCTCTGAGCTCAGAATTCACTGCCATAGTAAACGGTACTAGGCTAGATAGATGACTGGTAAGCAGCCTCATACAATAGGGTTCTTTAGTGTTTGGTCTCTGCCTTTGGACTTACAAGTTAGAATAAACTTCTCTTCTATAGCAATTTGTAAGGGTTTCTCCTACCTACCTAAATGTTTGATGATTCAGTTACAGAAACTTAACAGACCTTATTAATACTTCTGAGTGCCTTTCTGTGTTTTGTACCTATTGAGCTGTGAAAAGAGATTTATTTTTTTTTAAAAAAAACCCCACACATTAATCATGCATGTTTCCAGCTGCAAAAATGTTTTGTGGGGAAGATGAGTTTCCCCAGGATTGTGTGGTTTGGGGAACCATAAGTAGTCATGAGAAAGTTAGAAAACATCTAACCAATCCACCCCCACAAAAAAGCCCCTAAGAATTATTAATCTTTTGATTTTAGCATCTCTCGCCATCTAGTCAACGTTAGCCTGTCACCCGCTTAGAGAACATGAATGCATTATAGCCCTCATTGGTGGATATACATTATATCTCCTAAATTTGAAGTATCTAAATGCTTAAAGTTATCTAGGGCTCACCTGTGCTCTAGCCCATAATGTATGGAAGGGTAAACATGGGCATGATTCAAGTTGATTGGCAGCCTAATCCATTTTGAGGTGTAGGCAAATGTATGCATCATATAGTCTGGGTAGAGGGAGGGAATGAATCTTGGATCCCGGTGATCATGAGATACAGATAAACTTTATATGTCACTACCCCCCCCCCCCTTTATGCATAGGGAGGAGGGTTGGGAGATAGTTTGTGTGAATCTAACACTGAGCCCCTCTGTAATGTGTTGACTTTCTAGGCAGGAAAGTTATGGCTGGTCAGGCCCTCAGCTGGGGAATAAACAAGAGCAAAACACTTTGAAATTAAAGAAATGGTGAGATGTTCAGACAGGGAAATAAAGCAAAACTCTGTACAGAGAGCTGCAACTTTCTTTAAGACCTGAAAGTGTGTAGGACTTTGTGGCAATGTTTTGCAGAGAGCTTTATTCCCAGTTACTTGTGCTGACCTCTGTTATCTGTTCACACAATATGCTTGGAGCCAGCCCAGGTGAAACAGCCTTTGTAAATGCTTCACCCAGCACTTTCATAATGATAAACTGCCCAAAATGGGAGCTTTAGGAAACCAAAGATGTAAGTTTGATGAAACAGAGATGCTCTGAAATGAGGTACATTTTAATTTACAGTTGTGGTACATATTATAAAAAGATAGGTAGGTTTGTGAGTGGGAAAAGTGTCTGAGCATTGACTCCTTTGCTGTTAGCTTGGTGACTAATGCATTAGGCACAACAAATCCTTCCAAACAAGAATGCATAATGTGGACTGGTAACTTTACAAGGATAATAAGAGATGGGGAGAGTGAGTGGTCAGCTTAAAAACCATGTCATTTCTGACAAGGAGGGATGCTGTAGTTATCTGAGCTCAGCTTCATGAAAGTGCATGAAAAAGCCAAACCCTGTATTATATTGCAGGGGGGCTTTTCTAACTGTTGATTATACATTTGATAACTCACATGTAAACCAGATTGAGGTCAATGGAATTTATTCCCAGTTAGGTATGCAGAGGATTGCAATCTAAGGATTTGCTCTGGATGTGATGCTTTGGTGAATTAAGCCCAAGACATTCTGCAAGAACAGATGCTGAAAATAAATGAAAATACAATTAACAAGTTTTATTTGGATTAGTGTAAGCCTGGAGTGTATTAATAGGTTTGAAACTGAGTGGAAATTATTTGAAATGTAAATGTATTGGGGTGCCTGGCAAAATTGGCAACCCTTTTTTACATTAATATAACACACTCACTTTTTGCATTCCTCTTTTGTATTTGTGTTTGGATTGCATGGTTTGCTTGTATTGATGTATATATAAAATCATATATATATATATGGCTTAATAATGCAGGATGTGTGCTAGTTAGGAAAGAAAGTTTTCTACATTGTCCATCTAGCTATTTAATAGGATAGGATCTAGGGCAGTGCTGGCAAAACTTGGTCCTCCAGCTGTTTTTGGACTACAACTCCCATCATTCATAGCTAGCAGGACCATTGGCCAGGGATGATGGGAACTATAGTCCCAAAACAGCTGTGGGGCCAAGTTTGGCCACCACTGATCTATGGGAAAGTAGCACCCTCAAAGGCTTGGCAACTAACTTGTACAGGATCACTGGCTAAGTCTTTACAGAAGTGGCCTTGCAGTCATGAGTCTGGATTTCATTTTTATAGTTTGCTTCCCCCCTCCTTGCTAAAGGGGGGCCAGCACCTGCCCAAGTCATGAAATATCAAAACAGCTGTCTCTATTAATTCTGTGCAGCCTGAGCTGTATGAGTTTGACTGTGAGAGCTGTGCTGACCCAAGTTCAGATTCTTTTAAAAAATCACCTGAGCTCCACATGGACCCTGGTGTAACAAAAGAAGAGAGACATTACAGAATCACTTCATGCTAACAGCTGCCTGATTGTGAACTCTGAACACTTGGGGAAAAGAGTAAAGTGGATATAACAAATCCTGCAAAGTGAAAACCTCAGTTGGAGAGTCTTGGTAGTAGCGTTTAATAGCTAAACTTTCTTGTCACCCGACCTAGTGCTTCAGTAAATCAAAGCGTGTCAGCCAGCTCTTCTAAAGAACTTGATTATTTAGCACTGGCTGTATTTTATAGTGGGGTTTCCCTTTAGTCTCTATATTTCTTTTCTCCTGGTACTTTAACACATATGGCCACAATCATCTTAGAAGGAATGGTCAAGTATTAAATTCATCCCCATTTTGAAAGGAATGGTCTAAAAGCTTTCTTCAGTGTTCCATTGCTAACCATCTGATTCAGTCATCGGTTACTTCTAATATAATAAGAAGATATTGACTTTTCTTGAGGGGGATATCAAGATTTACTGACTTGGAGACTGAGGTATTTGCTGAGGGGAAATTGGAGTCAATATTTTACTCAAGGGACAATAAGTCCTGATGGTCACTGGTATATCGAGCCATTGTGTGATTTTCAGAAGTGCTGAGCAACACCAATTCCAACTGATGAGAGCTGAAAGCATCTAATACTTGGAATGCTGGGATGGTGCCTGGGTAAAATAACTTAGATTCAAGGAAGAAACAGGTCAGAGGATCACAGACTCCTTACTCAGCTTCAATCAGAAAGCTTACTGATAACCAACCCGTTAAGTGGCAGAAACTTTTCAAGTAGCTTTAGTGTTAATTGTGTAAGCATATGCACATATAAATTTATAGATGATTGAAATGGCCACCATAGAACAGAGTAGCAAAGGTCCATACAAACCTCACAATGTTAACTTACAGATGGCAATAGGAGAAATTCAGTTTGGTTTGCATTTAAAGCCAAATATATCAAATCCACACTTTCTGAAACAATATGAGAACCCAAACCAGCCATTCTTCAGCATTCACACTTATCTGAATTTTGTGATGCGGCTGTCCAACCAAACGATGCTTACGAAGACACATATATCAGAGGAAAGTGCGCATAAAAATGAATATATTCATAAAATCATAAAACTGTACAGTTGAAAGGTACCATGAGGGTCATCTAGTCCAACCCTCTGCTATGCTGGAATCTTTTCTTGAACCCATGACCCTGAGATTAAGAGTATCATGCTCTACCAACTGAGCTATCCCAGATCATGAAAATAAAGTACATAATGCATTGTATCAGGATAAAATGCTTGTAAAAATGTCCACATTAGTCAAAACTACATTAAAAAATGGGTTTTATTGGGAGAAATTTGCACCAAAGTGTTCAAGAATTTTCATTTTTTTTTTTAATTGCAAATTCTTGCAGAAACGTCAAGAACTGAATTTAAGGTTGGAAAAATGAGAAAGCTGGAGAATTGAAATTGGCCAATCCTTTCATTTCTGGATGGCAAATACGTGTGTGCACTGACATAAAAACAAAGATGCAAATCTTTAGAGTTGGTTTGCATGGGGTTGGGGGTCCTGCTAGCTTTCAGGTATCAGTTTAAACCCCAACCTCCATCTTAAAGAGCATTACCAGAAGGCTCTTAAAGTTTGCAGCTAATACTCATCTGCTCCAACTAGCCTTAATTAGTCATAAGCACCAACTATTCTGAGCATGATCTTTCTAATGCGGAAATCCTCAAAAACCTCTCAGCTCACACAGCTGAGTAGGTTCCCCCCTATGCATACTTATCTAGTACTTTGAGATTCAGTAATTTTTGAACTTCCCTGTAATTCCCATATTCACCCATCTCAATCAGAACATGATGATTCTTAATCAGAATGATACTTATATGCAGGTGCAAGTAACCATATGAAGACACCATTGTGCAAATTGTATTTAAGTTAGGAACTTCTTACGTTCTGCAATGGTTGATCCCCTAGTTAAAACATTCCATCTTCTCCAGAACACAGATATGAAAATTGATACTGAGCTGAAATTTCCTGGTGGGTTCTAGCCTTATTTAGGGCCCTTCCAGAACGGTGCTTTATTTGGCAACATGTTTTTGACACATCGCTGGTGGATATTTTCTGCATTAATTTGCTCTGCAATGCTCCTCCAATGCTACCACTGTGTTGCTGTCTAGAGGGCTTATAGCACAACTAAAGCTTCCGGAGGCGGCGCGAACGGCAATGGCTGCCCTCTTCTAATCGGGAGAGGGAAGCTCCGCTGAGACGGGTCGTCCGCTGCAGCGAAGCGGAGACCCATTTTGGAAAACCACAGGTGGCAGAAGCCTGTGGTCTTGGGACCCGGCGGGCGCCAGGAGCAGTCCCCAAAACGTTGAGGGAACCCCGTAAGGGGCTCCGGATCGCGGAGGGGGTTGCGGCGCTGTGGGTCGTTCCGCAGTCAACGGAGCGAAGCCGCGTTGCTGCTGCCGGTGAGCGCTGACCTTTCTTCCTAAACTTCTGATTTGGAAAGCAACAATCCGTGAGTAATAAGGATCTTACAAAACTTTGAGACCTAAAAAATATAGCACAACTAAAGCCAAGCAAAACTAAATCAGGACATTAGTAGTAGTATAAGTTGTGGGCTTTCAACAGGCCGTTATAGCAGATGCAAACAGTAAATAAAGCTGTGTGAAACAATATTGAATCTGAGATTACATATGACTGCCCCAATAGCTTCATTAGCATGAATCATCATGAATGTGCAGTGAAAAAGGACATCTGGAGGGGCCCTTCCTTGAGGTCCTGTTCTTTACAAAATCTCTATTATTCCTGTGGTGTGTGCTGATTTCACGGTGTGATAGCTGTGTCTCAAGCGCTGCATTTAGTTGCACCATTGAGCAAACATTTTCTTGTGTGAACCAGTTTTGGCAGCCATTAAGGGTATGTTGCAACTAACAACTGTAGCTTTCAAAGCATACCCATGAACATTGTAAATACCTTTGAACATTGATCTGTTGCTTGCTCTACTAATTTCCTCACACAGAGGTTTTAATCAGGATTCAGCAAAAGTGTCAAAGAGCGTTTGATTTTACCATTCTATTTCTGTTTCACATTGACATTTTGTTCTGTACAAGCTGCTAAGTTATTCTTCTGTCATCATCATCTTCTTAACATAATGCTACCACTTGATAGTGAGTAGTAAGAACTATATAGCTGAACAGATGAATAACAGTGTAACAGTTTAGGGTGGAAGGAACATATTTTGACTGCAGTATTTGCCATTCTGCATTGTTCTGTCTTAGAATTCGCTTTGTTCGGGCTACCTTCCAGTGCTACTATGCCAAGCCTGAAAATCAGAGCCCTTTACTTTGTCAGTCAGAAAGCTATTCCATCCACATGCAGGTTTATTTGTTTTCAGGTAGATATAGCTGGTTGAACCTCCAGCTATATTGCATTATGTTATGTGAGGCCATGGTGTGGGGGGAAGATTTTCCCTCGAAACAAATAGCCGACATTCCTAAATCCTTTGAGGGTCTGGCATTATCCATGCTGACTGATACGTGCTAAACAGTGTCCATGGTTGCAGGCAAAAGCAGTCCAGTGCTTTTGGATCCTGCTTGTGGTGGCAGGGGTGAAGATGGGAGAAGGAACTTGAAGAATGATGACTGTCATTGATTTCTTATCAGATGATGCAAAATTACAGACAGATCTTCAAACTGCATCTCATAATCAGTGTTTTATAGCTTAGAGATGTAAATTGCTCAATTGACTTCAATTGATAATGTTCCTAAGTAGTGCCCTTATAAGGCACTTGAGAGGTAGTGGTGAATTTTCATTTTGGGGGGTGTCCTTCCTTATTTCTGCACTGTTTAGCACTGTAATTTCCTTTAGCTGGGAGCTAAAAATATAAATATGTGTGTGAGAGACCTGGGACCTTTTTAACTTTGGAAACTTTGGTTTCCCAGACCAAAGTGTCCTCATATCTTAGTCTGAAACAGCTGCTTGCTCAATAAAATGGGGTGAAAGAGTGGGTAGAGATCACAGTGGTAATAAGTAGGCATTGAAACTGCAGAAGGAAAATTTGTGAGCGTGTGTGTGAGAGAAGGTGGGTGAGTGGGTGAGAATGAATAAGAGAGAACAAATAAGTTGCCTGGTCGTTCTGGAGTTACTGAATTGAAGAAGAGCCCCATGAAGGCAGCTGCTCTAGTGCAGGTGAGAGTTCAGCAGGACATGAACTCTGTTTTAGATTACACAGAGAAAGAAATAGGCAGTGTGGTGTAGTAGCCAGAGAGCTGGACTAGGACCTTAACGGCGATGGTAGAAGAACCTGAGAAGGAAAACAAAAAAAGGTGACTTAGAAAAGCAAAGAATGTCAGCAAGAGATGCACCTGAGCTTGCTGACTCTAAGACAGGCAGCAGAGAAATCAGCATTTACAACAACAAGCAGCTGTAACACCTTAAACCGGGGGGGAAACTGAACTGTGATGGGAATTAACTTCAGTCACTGAAAATACTTAACAGGGATAATGTGAACCTTTCCATCCAGAAAGAGATTTAGTTCTTTCCAGTGCTATTTTTCTAGAAAAAGAGGTGCCAGAACTCACCATGAATGCCTCCCTTGTTCTCTTAGAATGGCAATGGCGCCCACCAGAGAGGTGCCTGAACTGAGTTCCACTGAGTTCCGGCTGAACAAAAGCCCTGGTTCTTTCCCATGATACAGACAGATATCTAAGGAGAAAGATGCTTTTGTCAGTGCAGTGCTTAGCTGATAAAACCTTTCCATATTTTGTGTCTGATCTGTATCTCCTTTTCTCACCTTGGCAACAGAAGAAGAAACAAACAGGAATGATCTGTGGTTGTGTAAAAATACGTTTCCAGGCAGTCGGAAAGACACCACACTCTACTAATGTAAATGTACTTCCAGCCCAAGGGATTATCATCTAGGTCTTAGTATTAATGATGTGCTGTAAAAGTACTGACTGGGTTATAAATGAAATATGTACAAATCGAGCAGTCTAGCGGTGCGTCTGCTTGGCCATATTTGATAGGTTACCTAATGGACACCTAGCCTCTGCAACTCACCGGAGCCTGCGTTCTTCACTTCCCACTCGTCAGATTTAGTGCTAAAGCACTGAGCTATGAGCACGGGAAACTGCAATGCAGATGTGTCCCCAGAGGATCGGAATGAGTATGAACTCTGGGATCTGGCCCAGTTTATAAAAATACTACTTAACTGAATTTTGATCTGGCTGCTTCTGTACGTCTCATAACTTGCTTCCACTGAATATATCTTGTAGGTTTCTTATGTAAAAATCTTAGCACTGCAGACACTAAAATAGCACTAAAAATGCTCAATTGAAAGTCAGGGCATTAAAAAAAATATGTGTTAACTTGGTGCCTAAAACTTAACAGAAAGCATGCCAGGTGAGCAGCCCTGGAAAAAGCACTCCATAATTGGATACCATTTATCCAGCCATCAGCTGCCTGACCTCGGACGATAAGCAATATCATAATGACTTCAGTGGCAGGCGCTGATGATGCTCAGTATGTTACCTTCAGTGACGCTGATGATGCTCAGTATGTTACGCTTTTGCCACCTGCTCCAAAAAGTCTCCAGAAGGTTTCTAGAACGATTTGGCCATTGGCTCAATAGTTGCAAGTTTTGGGGGCATATCTTGGGGGGGGGGCCTGTGTGTTCTGAGAGAATGCAGTATGCAATTATTGCTTCAAGGATGCTTAACATCTTCGTAGTGTTTTTTTATTGGTGTTCAAAGTGCTTCACATACAGTATCTCAGTAATCCTTTCAAAATCCTTGTTATGGTTGCAGTGTTGTAGATTTGAGGATGACAAATGGTGTCTTACCTAAGTCTATGTGGTGCTCCCCATTGTTATATTTGATTGATCAGGGCCTGATTTATTATTATTTATTATTTATTAAATTTCTATATCACCCTTCATCTGAGGACCACAGGGTGGATTACAATATAAAATCACAGAAATACATAACACAGTAACAAACAATTGCACACACACACACAGAGAGAGAGAGAGAGAGAGAGAGAGTGTGTGTGTGTTTTACTCCTTTGGTGTTCTCCTATAAGCCACAGTGATAAGGATCAGGATACCGTCTGGAAGGCCAAAGAAGACTGCTTCTAACTTTGTATGGAAATAAGCCTTCTTTCTTGGCAAACCTGGATTTTCAACCCCACATTTGCCCCACAACAGTTGGATGGGGGCGGGTGGGCGGTGTTAGTGGGGAGGAAGACTTGAATGAGTAAATCAGCAAGTGGGAAGAAGGAACACCTAACACCATGTTTCCCTTGAAATATTTAGAACTAAATAATTTAGAGTAAGGAAAATCAGCATGTTCACAAGCTCGAATAATTTTGACTCCATAGCTCTAACTGTTAAAGGACAATTGGCCACTTTGCATTTATTCTCCTTCATTTCAGTTTTATTTGTACAATAAAACTCTGAATCTCACATTATTAGTTAATTCTTCTTTTCTCCCTCTCCAATTCTATCTTCCAGATGCCATCTCATTTTAAATTTCACCCGATTCTTTCCATCTAAATCTTATTTCCCTGTATGCACTGTGGAAAATACTGAGTTCAGAAGCAAGATCACTTTTAGATGACCCATTTAATGCACTCCAGCGAGCATGTTTTAACCTGTGGAAACCAATGTGTGTGTGATTCACTCCCCCTCCCAACACAGATACCCTTAGCATAGAAGAGCACCATTACATGAAATACTTTGGTGCATTGTTTTCTCCAGGAGCTTCCTTTCGTAATAAAAAGCCAGTTGCAGTTGAAAAAATGCCCCCCCCTTTTTTTCATCTTGGAGAGAAAAACAGATTTGGAAGGAGGGTTTCTGAGCAAACAACTACCAAGAAATTATTCAGGTGAAAACACACACACACACACACACACACACACCATCCTCCCACTTTGCTACTCAATCAAAAAACAACATTTGTTTTTTGTGATGAAAGAAATCTTTTGTGGAAAAACAATACCGTGTATTCTGTGACTTTGCCCTCACACATAGGGACAAGCATCTCTGCATCCCTTGCTCTCCTCAAGGAAGTATAAAAACTTCCAAATATTTTCTATTCTTTGTATATCGTATTGTTGTTTTATTGCTATGGCCGATGGCTGACGCAAATAAAGATTCATTCATTCAAACACAGACAAGAATTGACTCAGAGGCACTCACTCCTATGACAGACAGCCAAAGGCTAACAGTCTTCCATTCTGCCATATCCTCCAAGTGTCCATAGAATTGTAGAGTTGGTACTCTAACCTACTGCAATACAGGAATTTTCCACCCAATGTGGGGCTTGAACCCACGGCCCAGAGAGTCTAATGGTCCCTCTCCCAGATAATTCTCTGTAAAAGTGGGTGGATGCACCTTTTCTGGAAAACATATTGATAAATGTATGTGTGTGAACACTAAAGACCATGCCGTGCACAATATCCCTTCTTGTCTATAGCAGTTGCTGAGATATACATCTCACCTCAAAAGAGCCATGCTGAAAGACCCAGCTTCAAAACCCAAAATCTCCAGGTAGGGCTGGGAAAGGTTCACTGCCTGAAACCCTAGGCCTAGAAAGTTGCTTTCAGCCAGTATAAAAACATAAGAAAGGCTCTGCTGAATCAGGCCAAAGACCCATCCACAGTATTCCAGCATCCTCTTCTCACAATGTTCAGCTGGGTGCTTAAGGAAAGCCCACAAGCAGGGCCTGAGTATTATATTACTCTCCTCATTTGTGATTCCCATCAACTGGTATCCCAAGGCGTACTTTCTCCAACAGAGGAGGTAGAATGTAGCTGCCTTGACTAGTAGCTTTTGATTACCTTATATTTAACAGGGAGCTATATGAACCAATGGTCTGACTCAGGTTAAGGTATAGGGACAACTATGTTTTTCTTTTATATATTTATCCAAAGAAAGAATCACTCTTTTATTGCACAGTAAACAAATACAGCATATAAGCAATGTATGTTAGAGCCTTCAATGGTATGTCATACTGAAAGTGGCAGAGCACACTAAGTGATGCAAAGTGAAGTGTTAATTTTTCATCTATGAAATGCTAAATAGGATCTCCGACATCTGTTTCAGTATATCCCTTTCTGCATGTGATCTGGGATTAGCATGTTCAAACTTCTGTCTAGCCAATGTGGAAGGGGTTGCCACATTGGCATATGGGGTGTAAGGAGACTGAAGAAGAATACTAACTTCCTCAGCACTACCAAGATGGCCATAGTTCCAGTTAAATTGATGAAGGAGTAAATATTATACCAATTCCTTTCCCCTTATACATACTCTCAAAATATTCGCCAGAGGTGTTCTGCTGGTAAATTCTCATGGATTTAGCAACAAACTAGTTATCTGTGCAGTGTGTGTGTGAAAATCCCCAGTCCTTGCAATGAGATTTTCACAGAATGATGGAGCTGGAAAGAATTAGGGTTAGAATCATTCAGTCTAACGGGCCTTCCTCTTTAGGAGCCTCCTACTTTTTTCTAACTCCACAGATGCAACAGAATGAAGTGTAGAGGCCTATGCTGGTAGAATGGATGGTATGATTTCAGAGTGAAGGTGAAGGACCACATTTTGAATGCTTCTCTAGGGGGAAAAAACTCTCTCAGCAGATAGAAAACTAGTACAGTTACATGCAGGCTAAGATGGAATGTTTTCTTCTGATGCACTGGTTTCGCTTCGTTTCAGTGGGGAATATTTATGTGGAAGAGCATTCCAAAAATGTAACCCCCTACCTCACGGATAGCCAATGTGGTGTCTTCTAGAAGTTGCTGGGTTGCAACTCCCACCATCCCTGACCGTTAGCCATTGTGGCTGGGGCTGAAGGGAGCTGCAACATCTGAAGTGCACCACATTGGCTAGTCCTGCCCTAACTGTATCCTCAAGTACGTAGTGCCTTCTGTTCTGCTACTTCAACATTCGTCCACCCCACTTTGTGTCACATGTGTTGGCAAGCCCATAGAGACTAATACAAGAAATCCAAACCAAAGCATGCCACATCAAAAAAAAAAAAAAAAAAAAAAAGCTACAAGCTGAGAAAACTCAGGCTGTTCAATATTTGGTAAAGCAATAACCCAGCAGACCTCTTAATTTTAAACATTTCTAGTTATTTGTCCAATAACATAGTTGTCTTAAAATTATGTTCTCTTCGCACAGTACATGTTTTACATTGAGCGACAGATGATTATTATCCACATTCTGATATTCAATATAAGTTAAATAAATAGACTGAATTTTTTTAATCCTTCCTAGAGAATACAACTTTACACATTCATGATTTTCAAGCAGAATGATGCAATTTTAAATACGTTTTTTGAGACAAATGGGCTGTGAACTGACGGTTTCTGCTGCATTCTTTATTTAATATATTGGAAAATATAGTTGAAGTGAAAGCACAATTGTGTGCCCTTGAGACTTATTAAACATAAGGAACTATCATCATCATCAACAACAACAATGGCTTTTTATATGTCTATTAAATATGTTTTCCCCATAAAGTTTATTTCCTTTGCTTTAGCCTTAGGAGCACACAAAAATAGAAGATTTTTTTGCCATAAATAAGTTTTAGAAAAATATGCATGGTTTTAGAAAAACACACAATGTGTTGTCTAATTTTAGGAGGGAGGATTTGATAGATGTTATGTGAGCTATTGGAGGAAATGACACTGTAATGGAATTCTTGTGTAGCTGCATACGTATTACATTTTCTGCACATCTTTTGGCAAGTCCGTAATGAATCAATGAATTTAAACACTACAATACTTTAAGAACAGTGGATGAAATCCAGCATGTTCCTTAGTGATATGTGTGTGTCCTTTGATTTTTGCTTTTTTGGGGGGGGAAAATGTTGTTTTACCAAAGTATTTCTGCAGAGCTGTTCACTTGGATGATTGATTATGTATAATTTTGCATGTTTTCCCTGGAAGGTGTATGAGGCAGTCCCATGTTACAGTGAATGCAATCAGTATTCCTGGATAGCAGAACCATGGTCTCCTTGCGAAATCAACAGCGAGCTAAACTCCCTGCACTGTGGTGAAGGAATACAAACTAGAAAAATAAGGTGAGTAGATATAAAAACAGTAGGTTTTGAACAGAAACATTAAGAAACTGAACTCTATAGACCCACAACCAGCCTTTGTAATGCTTTTCTATGTGATGAGAAATGTGCCTTCATCTTTCTACAGCCATTTCTAGAGTTCTGGAATAGCCTTTCTGGTCGATATTGTAGAAGAGATGCATGAAATAATGCTGGTCTGTAGGGCGAGAACCCTGTCCCAAATGGTGTGAACACATCTCTACTTTCAGTAGCAGAACTTTATTCAATTAATTGTAGCATTTCTACACAGTGTGCTTAATATTGCCTTTCACCTTTTCTGCTTCCGTACAAGAGGCATATGGCAAAAAACAAATATTCTGAGAGGTAATAAAATGATAAAGCAGTCAGAAATTCTGTGTCATGAATATAAATGCATGCACAGACCACTTACAGCACTACAAAAAAATTGTTTGTTGTTGTTTTTTTTAAAAAAAGACTGATTTAATCTCTTTGTTCTTGATGGGATGCTCACTTCACATTTTCCCCTCTGTAGATGTATAAATACCACCGAAGACGGCAGTGGCGAGTCTGTAGCCAACATGCTCTGTAATCAGTCCGAAATACCCCTTGAAAGACAAAAGTGTACCCTCTACTGTCCCAGTGAGTGTGTTGTATCTGAGTGGGGTCGCTGGAGCCAGTGCCCAAAGGTAAATTACTTCTCTGTATTTCAAACTCTTGGCTATTTTCTAAATTACATGTTTGTCAGTATAAAGTATTAGGAACTTACCTTTTGCTGTTCAGATAGGAAACCTGCTGAAATAATACCAAGTGAAAAGATACAAGGAGATATTCTAGGAGAAAAAAACACTGATTACTTATTTTCTCTGATAAAAATGTCATTATAGGATACTCATTAAAGCCTAGAAGCAAAGATGCTGCTTTGGAGATTTTTGTTTTGCTTTAAAAAAACCAAAAAAGATTGTCACTTAATGTGTGTGACAAGATAGCTAGGTGGATACAAAGCTTGGTGCAAAGAAATACAAAGAGGTTGTTGCAGCGGAGACAGCATGTGTGCTGCAAATTGAACAGGAGCACAAACTCTCTCCATGTTACCATTTGAGGGTAAAGGTAAAGGGACCCTGACCGTTAGGTCTAGTCGCGGATGCCGTTTACCTTCCCGCCACAGTGGTACCTATTTATCTACTTGCACTTTGACATGCTTTTGAACTGCTAGGTTGGCATGAGCTGGGACTGAGCAATGGGAGCTCGCCCCATCGCGGGGATTCAAACCGCCGACCTTCTGATCAGCAAGCCCTAGGCTCTGTGGTTTAACCCACAGCGCCACCCGCGTACAGTACAATTAATATACCCAGTGGTTGGATAGCCAAAGCCAAACCAAGAATTTGTTATGTTCTTGCCATTAAACTTGGCCCACTGAAGTATTTTGAAATCTCCCACCTGGAAGAGTTTTGTATGCTGCTGTTAAATACAATGTAGTCAGCTGGAAACTATGTGAAGGCAGATATCTACAACAGTGATTTGGTTTACGCATGGGCACTGCCACCCATGTAAAAACATTATCATAAATGCAACCTTTGTTTGGAAATGAGTTTTCAGCTATTCCACCAGTCCTGTTTGATGAATATAATAATCATATTTCCTCAGAGCCCAAGCTAATGAATGAGCTGAGAATCCAGGCATCTCTAAAGGGTAAATTGGTAAAAGTACTAATTAGTGATGCAGGTACTCTCCTGTGGCATACTCGTTGGCCAAAGGATTAGTGTGAAGACACACATATTGACAATTTGATGAGGATTGTCATAAAGAACATTTAAGAATTAGCTAGCATTTGGTAGGTTCAATAGCTACTCCTTTATTAATTATTATGGAGAGGTATCTTGCAAATTAGTTTCCCCTCCTTATCTATAACCTATTTCTTAATTTTTTCTTATTCCTTTGTTACAGCTGCCACCAAGTACTAGTACCGTCTGTTTTCTATTTCAGTTTAACCACCAGTATGTACTTATGGATAAGCATAGTGCAAAGATCTGAATATGAAATACAAAGTAGATTTAGTTTATTTATAACAGTTATGAATATAAATATATACTGTTTGTATGCACAGGTGCTTCATAATTAGATTGCTCCTTTTTGTTATAGTTGCTTTAAATAAGAATGCTTACACTGTATGGTTACTGTCACTATAGTAAATACAACCAAGGGGTCCTTAAGACAATAGTTATGTGAGTTTCCATTCCTTCCTCTATCCAATTTCCCTGTATTAATCCACCTCAGTTAACACTCAGCAACCAGTCACTGTGGACTATACTTGCAGTCTTCAGTCAGGTCCACAGTTTCTTCCCTCTGTAGTCTCTCAGGCCTCTCTTAGGACATCTGCTGCAGTCTTCCCTCTGCCCCAGGTTTTCAGCAATTCCACTGGCACTTAGCTGCAGAACTCTTCTGAAGGCTGCCCTTGGAGTTGAACAAACCTCCTTCAGCTCTAGCCAGTGATGTCTGCTCTCATCTCCTCTCAGGCTTCAATAAGCCTCTCTGAGCCACTTCTTTAAGTCCTTCTATTTCCACTGTATGAGTCCAGCTACCAGCTGAGCAGCAGCCTCTGTCAGTAACTCCCTATATTTTGACCAGACCCTGGCCTTTTTATTATCTCTAGCCAGGACCACCCAAGGCAAACATTTCAACTTGAGTGGAATTCTGCCCCCTCGTGGGCCTGTGAACTATAATAAGTATGTACTTGGCAAGCTCTATTTCTCACTGTATTGGGCATTATTTTATTTTATTTTTTTGGCTTCCTCCACCCCAGAATGGTCTTTTTTTCAATGACTGGGAGGGTGAGGGAAACCAATCATTGTAAATCTCTGTGTAGTACCAATATCATGGATATGACATTGTGCAAGTCTAATGAGGAAAAAAAACCACATTGTTGATATAAACATACTTCAGCAAAGGCAAAAATAGCCATGTGTTGGTCTGGGGAAAAACTGTTTTAAACAAAAATGTTTCGAATGTGCCAGCAATAAATTGGCTGAGTTTGTTAAAGCTGACAGTATATGAGATTTGCTATGTGGTGCTACATGTACAATCTGCTAATCAGGTTGCAGCTTTTCTTCTCTACAACTGCTCAGTTACAGAATTTTAGTATTTAGGGTGGTGCAGAAGGTCTGGGACTCTGATGGTTAAAGATTGGGTCATGTGGAGAAAGGGATAACTGCCCTTTCCTCATGTGACCAATTACAGCCCTATCAGGGCCTTACACTCTTGCTATTTAAATAATAAAAATCAGATGCATCAAATTCATACACACATTTAACATATCATCCATCTTGGCCCTACCTATGCCACATTAGTATAGTTGTTTCTTGTATTATTTATAATCTAGTCAAATATTCCATTTCCTTCTTCCTACCAAAGGACCAGCTGGGGAATTCTTCTATCCAGACTGGATGCACATCTTGTCTGTTTCAATAAACATTGGCAAATTAAAGCGAAGCACCTTTTTCTTCAGAGGCTTCATATTAATTCCAGTGACAATGGTGTGTTCACACATCATCACTTGATTGCTTCTTATTCACAAACAACTGAAAGGCTATCGTCTCCCCTTAAATATTCACCATTGAAGTAACATAGCAGTACCTGTCGTGTCCTGACTCCGTCTTCATCTGACTTGGAAATGTAATTAATTGACTTCAGTTGAATTCGTCAAAGCATTCTTAAACTGAGCTTAATATGCAAGTTGCGCTACAAGTCCCTGAAATAATTATCTCAGATATATTGCATCAGCTGTCAGCTTTCTTGCTTGCAACAATTGATAACCCCAATAGCAGATCTGAGTGGCCTCCTTGTTCTCAGCAACTGTTAACATTTACAGTAGTTAATTCAGGAGGGTTTGATAACAGTTCATTTAATTATGTAAATTTATAGCACAAGGAACAGAATGAAAGAAGAAATGCTACTGTTCCTTGTGGATCAGCCACAGCTTCGTGGACTTATATGCATATCAAGTAGGCTTAGATTTTCATAAATCAGATATAAGTTCCTGAATTATTTGATGGATGACTCTGAAAACAGAAGAAAGACACAGGTTCACATGTCAGTGGTTTGTTTTTGTTTTTTTTACTGCATCCCCTGGGTATTTTGGGTCATAAATCTGAATTTTTCCAAACTGAAACGAGATTAGTAGCTTAATTCGTTTTCTTAAATATCACTTTTACAGAGTCACTTGAATGGCTGTGGCACTGGAACTTACAAACAAACAGCAAAAATAGTATACAGTGGTACCTCGGGTTACATACACTTCAGGTTACACACTCCGCTAACCCAGAAATAGTGCTTCAGGTTAGAACTTTGCTTCAGGATGAGAACAGAAATCGTGCTCTGGTGGCGCAGCAGCAGCATGAGGCCCCATTAGCTAAAGTGGTGCTTCAGGTTAAGAACAGTTTCAGGTTAAGTACAAACCTCCGGAACGAATTAAGTACTTAACCTGAGGTACCACTGTACTCAGGAGGGCATAAGACTCTTAATCTCAAGGTCATGGGTTCAAACCCCACCTTGGGCAAAATATTCCTGCACTGCAAAGGGTTGTACTAGATGACCCTCGAGGTACATCCAACTTTAAAATTCTGTGATTCTAGGTTTGCTGCAGGAACTAATGCGACACTTATGCTGCAATATGATCCTGTTCTTGGAAACATTTCCCAGGAAACCTCTATGCCTCTCTCATGCTCAGTTATGGCAGTCACAGCTTATGGCAACCTTCCCTAGGTTGGTGGCCTGCAGAGATTTGGGACTACAGCTCCCATCAACCCCAGCCAGCTTGGGAAAGGCTGCACCATTGGTCTCTATGGCTCCTATAATCCCCAAAGATCTATTATTCCAGCCTTTTCTCTTTCCCTGAAGAAAATGCAGCAACATGCTTTGGGGTTCTTGCACTGAGGATAAAACCTAGCATTGATCCAAAAGGAAAGATTGCTGTAATGTATTTCTAGAGTTCTTTCACTGCCTCAGTGTGTGTGTGTGTGTGTGTGTGTGTACACATACATATACACGTTCACTATTATAAGTATTTTGTAAGACATTTACCACACATGTAGGTACTTCTTCAACACAAGCTGCATATGCATGTGCATGATCCTATAAAATGTGATTGTCCTGGGACCAGATTACATGAAAGATCGCCTCCTGTCATATGTATACCTACCTAAATCTTAATAGTGGGGCTTTCCCCGACTTATTCCAAACAGCCCCTGAAATTGGTCCCAGGGGAGGGTCAGGAGAACCCCCAGAACAGTGTGTGGAGGAAGCAGGGATGGGGTTGTTTGATCTAGCAAGTTGCAATGTCTGTGCAGAAAGAACAATTGGGAGAGTTTGGTATTGAATTCTACGTGTTTTTCTATTTTATTTTAATCGTGATATATTGCATTTTTCTTACTACAATATACAAATATACAAATTGAAAGAACAACAATAAGCAAGTAAAACAGACACTATCCAAAGCTCCATGCAATTTCAGTGTACCCAAAGTGCTTCACATTGGTCCCATTCCTAATGGTGGAGCCTTTCTTACAACAGAAAAATATTGGGTGATCTCCACCCAGGCAGAGCTCTGTGGATTTGGGCAATTGAATAGAAGTATGTTTCATTCATTTCAGTGGAAGCTACTTCTGTGTAAGTGACTGTAACTGCAATTGACATGTAATAAAGCACAATTTTTGTCATGAAGATTGCAAAAGTATTAATATTAGTCCACTCTTGGCCAAACACAATATTAATAAATGTTATATAGTAACACTGAAAAGCTTGAATATGAATAGATTTTCTGTCTCACACATATATACCTGTCCTTTGGGTAAGATTTGCTTTTTGCTGGGACCCAGGAAAGTTCAAAATGCCATTATAGATTTGACTGTGGATCTATTTTTATTTTTTTATTTATTTGTTAAAAACCAGAGCTCATGTTGTAAATAGCTTATGAAATTGTTACACTGGGTGTTCACATCTGCATGCAGATTGTTTTGTATGGTTCATTAAGCAGTTAGAAGTGGTCAAATCCCTTCTCTGCAAAAGCATTTTCTGCAGCACAAGCCTTGACTTGCACATTTCATTATGAATAGCTTGTTAAACATCATGTTCCTGGTTCCATATGCAAGCATTCCAATAAATTGCAGGGACAGTGAGCATTCTACAACCTTTGTAGCCAGCAGTTGAGAGGGCTTTGTGAAAAACTAGACAGAGAAGAATTACAGATTGCTCACAGAGAAGGTATTTAGATAGTACTGTACACAACACATCAGTACTTAAAGAGCATTTTTAGGTAGATCTCTTTCCTCACAAATGTACTTCTGGTGTTTTCTCTATTTGGTCCCCAAACATATTTCTGGGTTAAATCTTGCAGTGTGTGTGTGGTAAAACATGACTAATTAATTGGGGCAGCTGGCAACACATCATGTTCATGCATGAAAAGATGATCACTGCATGTACCAATGTGGAGCTACTCAATATGGTGGCTTTGATAGGGCCAGGGAAGTCCTCTTCTGCAGAGGAGCTGCAATGCATGTGGCTCCAGTGTGTGGTCTCAAGACTCATGAGTAAACAGGTCTGGATCTGGTCAGTGTCTGGATGAGTGAGCACCTGTGAGTCACATGTACAGTGCCTTGGGTTCTATGATAGAATAAAAGTGGGATATGAATGTAAGGTAACAACAAACAATGCATTGGTATGCACAGAGAGTCCCTTTAGACATGTGCCGAATGCACAGTTGGTGGGAGCACACCTGTTAGGCACATTGGTGATGAGACTCGCTCACATAGCCCTGTAACCACTACCACTACCACCCTACAGTTAAACAAACTTGGCATGTTCCATGTTTGAATGAATAGGGCTTCCCCCCAATCTTTCTGCTCAGTTACTTGCACCCCAAAACAAACTGGGATATTAAAACTAGTCACTGTATGCTTAAGCATGCGATCCAAATGTATATCAAAATCCACATTTGAAGTAGCACTTGGAGATTTCCCACAAGCTCTCTCACTTCTTTGAAGGTTACTTCAAGATGTTTGGCTCTCTAGCATATATAGAAATGCAGGTGTGCAGGTGAATTTTTTTGAGGTTCCATAATTCTTCCTGCAACCCCAGTAACAGGCCTAGTAAGAATGCCAGTGTTGTTTATTTTAGTGATGGTATTCAAAAAGTGTTGCATTGTTACTGTGTTTTAATTTCCCCCCACTTCTGGTGTCTGATGGTAATAAGCTACCACCAGACACACCTAAAGAGCAGGAAAGCAACTTTGTTCAAAGCGGCACTCACCTTGCAAACCATTAGCGACTATGCCTCACTGTCAAGGTGTTTTTCACCTGTCCTGCCCCAGCTTGGGGTCTTCAGAAGGAGCAGCTGTTCCCTATGTGTGTTTTCTCTCTCACACACACTCAAACACACTTTTGTGGGGAGTGCCCTTTGCCTTCTGTCAGGAACATGGATGTATTGGGCTTTTAGTCTTTCTATTTTTCAGTTTTAAAAGTTGAGATTTTGTTGTCTTAATTTTTTCTGATTTGCTCCTTTTCCTTGAATTTTCTTTTTCTCCATGGAACCGTTGTCAGTGCATGTTTTCATGTTAAAGAAGCCAGAAGTGGTCATTCAGCAGCTGGGCCCTCTCTCCTTCCTGCAGCACGATGATTGATTTTAACAAAGCAAAGCAAATGCAGTAGAGCCTTAATTGGGAGCACCTAGCGAGATACTTCTCTTTGATTTTTATTGGCAAATCATTTATGCTACAGTTCTTGCCTGCAAGGACAAACAATCAGATTAATTGCATGAAAGGTAATAAACGATTCGTAAACACTTTGCAATGGGATTAGTTTTCAGGTAATTAAGAGTAATGGCTTACCTTAAATGTATCTGGGTGACCATACCCCAGGTAGCAGCAGAGGTTTCAATAAGGTTCCTTTCTGTGTGAAATTATACCACAAGGTGATAGATAACTGTAAGCACCTGATGGCATTTGCTTAACTGGGAGAACAGGGGCCTGCATCTCCCTGGCAGCTCTCCAAGAGCTATCCAACACTTGGAACCAGCCTCTATTGTCTGTCTTGCTTTTCTTATAGGGTAGGGTGCAGAAATATATGCACTGCAGTCAGCTGGAGCTGTGCCAGAAATATATTGGGCTAAAGCCACAGCAGAATTTAACTTCTGAGCTGTAATGGCTCAAGCCTTCAGCTGAATATTCAGGAGGAAAAATGAGTCTGTTCTCATCCTCTGACTCTGCCTGTCTCTTCTTCTCAAGTTCTGCCTTTGATGACAGCTACAAGGCAATAAAAGCATGTGCTCTTTAAAAAAATAAAAATAACACTTCTGCCTCTGTAGTTAATGAGCTTTTAAATAGGAAAAATAGAACCCTCAATGTGATTTATGGAAGGACGTTGCTGAAAGAATCCTCAATATTTGGGGGGTGGGGGAGAGAGTATTTGTGTTGTTCTTGTTACAGTACTTGCCCAGCTCATGGCACTTAAAAAAAAAGTCCTTTGATTTCCTTTCCCCCACCCAGTGAGCAGGCACAAGCTCATTACCATCAGTTAAATATAATCAAGGCTATCTAACTAAACTTTTTATGTGGATTTTATTTCAGTATTTAGAAGCATCTCTCCCCTGCTCTACTCTGCATCACTTGTCTCATTTCACTTCACTTGGAATCAATAACAGTGCTGCTACTGATGTCAAACGGTCTAGAATTTGCCACTATTTTATGGCATAATTCTGCCATTCTTAATCACTTAAGTAACCCCCATTAGCCCCAGTGTCACTACCATCATGATGGAGTGTAGTGGGTTAAGACACTTACAAGTGTATGCTGACATAATTGCCCTTTATGAGCTTCCGAAAAGCTATTGAACTACTGGAGTTGCTGCCTATTCACTTGGCCGCTGCTCAGAGGTCCCCATGCAATTGTGTCCTGGGGCAGACAGGGACATGTTGCATTCCTCATCTTCTTACCCCAGCCGACGGGCAAGATCTCTCATGGCCAGTCAAGGGGTCATCTGCAAAATGTCTCATCCTACAACAAGGTACTCTGAGGCATAACCATGTTTAACAGGACAATCAGCTTAATATTTTGTATACAGCAATAACAAAGAATTCTCCATTTCTCGGCGTGTTTGATTGCAATAGTAGCAGCAGGAAGCAGCAATTCTGTACAGGTTGCTTGGAAGCAATTCTGACTGTGTTTGGTGCATCTCAACTTCTTTTTCAGTGTGTTAGGGTTGCTGCTTTTGTTGAAGAGAGTGCCATATAATGAGATAGGTTAGTCTTAGGTAGGTGCACTATACCTGTTCTGAATCTGCAAAGTAGCTGGTCGTTAAACCACATCAGTGAACTTTAGCTGGCCTTCCTCCGATGTGGCTGGCTAAGAAACATTTGTAGCATTTACACCTTCCCCACATGGGCACATATCCTCTCTCAAGGTAACGAAAAGAACTGGATTATTCCCATTTCATCCAAGCCACATTCCCAAGGGTGCCACATATGGTCTGACACCCAATACTGCTTGCAATATTCATCTATTTATGAGTTTAAGAAACTATTAATTGAACTTTATGTACATTAAATCAGTAACAGTATGACATGTTCAGTCTGCCAGCCTTCCCCCAACCCACAGCCATGTGAAACTTTCATGTCTCAGTTTCTCTTTCTTAGTTCATCTCCTGAAGAAAGCCTTAACTGGGGAGGTTTACTAGTTCCTCATTTACGTAGTAGGAAAAGTGTATCATTTTAATGGTAATGGTTATAATAGCTAGAGTTTTGGCTCCTTCCAATCTAATAGTTCTTTGCTTACATATATTCATTGCTAGAAAAAGTAGGCACATGCATTGAGAAAATGAATTTGATTTGTTTAACAGGGTCAGTGGTCAATGGAACTTGATTTGAGTCTATTGTCTTCCTGCTGATCGGGTTGGAACATATTTGCAACTTCTAACACACATTACTTTTCAATAAATCTACATCCAATTTTCTTTTACACTAAAAGGCTGTTATTTTTTAAAAAAAAAATGTGTGTGTTCTATTGCTGTCTGACTTTTATAGAAATGTGACTTCTTACTGATTTTTGAGAATGATGGGAGATGTTTTCTGAGGCAGACACCATCTAATACAGGCATCCCCAAACTTGGCCCTCCAGATGTTTTGGGACTACAATTCCAATCATCTATGACCACTGGTCCTGTTAGCTAGGGATGATGGGAGTTGTAGCCCCTAAAACATGTGGAGGGTCAAGATTGGGGGTGCCTGATCTAATACCATCAGGAATCCCAGTCCTTCTCTAGTATAGCATGGAAAGTTGATGAAAGAGAACAGATGTAGCATTTCCCCCTATTGCTAGAGAATTTGATGAGCAGATTTGATGGGGAATACAAGAGAATATTCCATTGACTGTTTCTGTTCACAAGCAGGTATAACACAGTCCTTTCCCTCTACTTAGGATATCACTCAAGATCTGCTAACAAAAATTCAAATACACATCTTTCAACATATACCTTTAATCTTTATCTTAACTCTTTTCCCCCCTAGGCATGTGACCCCAATATAATGCAAACACGGACTCGGCATGTACTAAGGTCTCCTTTAAATCCCAAGACCTGCCCTGATGGTTCACAAATGCGACCGTGTGTCCTGAATCAAAATTGTTTTCAGTTTCACTACAATTTAACAGGTAAGAACCCCTCACTTTTGCTGGAACAGAATTTAGTGCTATGCCTGTATGTGAAGTGGAGAGAGGTGATGGCAAAGTGGTTGAGCATTAGAGACCCTAAGGCTTGTTAGGTGACTTAGGCCAAGTCCTTGCCCTTTGACGAGGCATATAATTGTCTACCATCTTTATTTAGATGTTAGTTTTTTGAAGCTTTGGAAAAACAAAGTACTTTGGACCCTGACACACACTTTATGGGGGAAAAAACCCAATTAAAAATATATGCATGTGTCCAGGAAACATTTAGAAGCTTGCCTGCATTTAGAAGTCGTTAGCTACAATTCTGTTATTACCTGTGTTTTCAGTTACTGTCTCCTTACAGCCCAATGTCATGCATGTTTACTTAAAGATAAGTCCTACTGAATTCAAAATAACATATTATGTTATGTATATTTGTATGTGCAAGTGTTTCTAAATAGCAACCGTCAAGGGCATTGATGTGGTTCAAGACCGTGGTATGGGTGGAAATAGCAGGCTAAGTCCCCACAAAGCTTGTCAAGTTTTTGTCCTGAAGTAAGAACTGCAGACAAAATAAAATAGGAGTATTTTTGTTAAGTTTTCTTTTTTTGGGGGGGGGGGAGTCCTAAGTGGGTTGTAAAGGTTTATGCAGAGGCAAAATTCAAATGTCCAACTTTGACCATTAAATAAGGATGTTGCTGGTGATTCAAAAAAAATGGGGTATGTGTTCCATTAGGGCTTTTACAAAACATTATATTTCAGTAACATTTACCTTAGGATCACTGCTGTGTATCACTTTGGTGCACTCTCTCCATAGAGATAGGCATGTAACAGCATAGAAGCAAATGAAACCATCACCTCTTGATAAATTCAGCAGAAGTAAAACTTGATGTCCTAGTGCAAAACCCACTCCCATGCATAGAGTGCAGAATCAAAAGCCAGTACTAGATTTTTCCATTCATTGTAACATTGGGTAATCTCTGTGCATGCAAAATAAGGTGTATATAGACAACTTTCCTCCATTGAAATGAATGGGGAATGCCACATATGCAAGAGTTTTACATCTAATTTGGTGTGAAGTTAGCTATGAAGTTGTGTGTATGTTTAGAAAATTCTTCAAAAGTCAATAGGAAAGAATATGTCTTGATTTTCATATTCTGGTAACCAGCATGGAAAACACATCCATCCATACAAACTGAACATTTTAAAGAGCATTGAGAGGCAAAAGCACAACACCTTGGTGAATAATCTTTTTACTTACACTTTGAAGATGGAAGAGACTTCCAATTACTTATGATTTATAGTCATTTTCAACATTACCTTTGCAGAATGATACAGTAAAGATCAACAGCCTCTTTAAATTGTTTACACTGGCTTGAAGAAGACATTAATGTTTCAAAAGCACTTTATTTTTTAGAATGAAACATGGCTTGCTTTGTCAGACAAAATTCAGTTGGAGGTTGTGACAAGCTTTGCTTTGAAGCAGTAATACTTCAGAAAATGGTTATAACTTTATTATCCAGGGGACAGTCTAGAACTTGATAATGCATGGACTGCTTTTAAATCCTACATTTTATCACCACTGGACAATTTGCAGTATACTCAGGGGGAATGTTATTTTTCAGGGGCACTTCAGATTGCCCATAGGTGACTAGGCATAATTTAATAATAATAATAATAATAATAATAATAATAATAATAATAACCACTTTCCTTGACTTCTATATGCTCCTATCAAGCAAATATAGTTTCATCAAGCTTAGAAATTAAAGATTTCTCCAGCAGTTGATGGCATAACTAAATGCTGATGTTTCTTATAGACTGGAGCACATGCCAGCTAAATGAAAATGCAACCTGTGGACAAGGGATTAGGAATCGCCTTCTGAGCTGTGTTCGGAGTGATGGAAAAGTCGTGGCTATGACCTACTGTGAGCAGGTGAGGTTTCATGTATATCACTAGGATGTGCCATGTAGGACTTGTGCCATGTAGGACAGAATCTGGCTTTCCAGCAAAGCTTGGTTTTTTAAAAATCTCATCTGTCTCATTAAATGAGTTGAAATTTTCTTTGTAATTATTTATTCCTCTTGCTGCTGTCTGGTTACCATGCAGCTTGGTATTCTGAATCTTCTAGATATGGTTTCATTGCAGTCCTAGGATCTTCATTTGTAGCCTGTGTAGGAATGAAGAATTCAGGATCCAAAACCCAAGAAAGACACATTTAGGGCAAAACCTGAAAAAATTTTAGGCCTACACCCGTGTTACACAATTGGCTTTTTTAATTCTTCTTTTCATTAGATGCAGGAGTGACTAGCAAGTGGTCTTTCAAAGGTTTTGCCACTGTTATTGTCCTTGTCTTTGAAAGGAATGTGCAAGGTGGATGCAACACACACGAGTTATACAGTACAAGGCTATAAAGCCAGGATAGGGGATGTTGCTCGACTGCAACTCTCCTCATCACTGTTCATTAACCATATTGGCTGGGATGGATGAGAACCAAAGCCCAACAACATCTGGAAGGACACAGTTTTCCCACTCATAGTAGCTCAGTCGATAGAGCATGAGACTCTTAATCTCAGGGTTGTGGGTTTGAGCCCCATGTTGGGAACGTTTCCTGCACTGGGGGAGGGGCTAGATGACCCTGGTGACCCCTTCCAAATCTACAATTCTATAATCCTGCTGTGACCACCTGGGAATCGGCCCCATTGGAAGTCCATGGGCCTTACTTCTGAGTAGACATGTATAGGATTGCACAGCAAGAGTGTTTCTACATTGTGACCACACAGTCCAGGTGCAGTTAGCGGCATAACTGGAACACCTATGAGGGGGGTGGCGTACCCAAGCAAGCCACCTTCATTCATTTAGATGGGTGTTGGCTTGCTAAAAGCTAGAAGCATTTTTCATTCCTTCCCAGCCACTGGTGACAAGTAACTCATTCTCTGTTTGCTTACAGCTAAATTTGGAAACCCCTGCACAAATGGTTGCTGACTGCCTTGTGGAATGCGTCGTCAGCTGCCAGTTCTCTGAGTGGTCCGCCTGGTCAGAATGTTCACATACGTGTGGCCTTGCAGGTAACCGTCCGTCAATGTTCTATCTACGTTTCTTAGAATAGAAATATACTATAAAGCACACCATCAATAATAAATGCTCCGTTTCTGATCACAAGGTTATGAAATTACATAGGCTTAGATCCAGAGACAGGCTGGAAGAAGGGGCTGAGGGGAAGGTGATTTTCTTCCACATGTGCTCTCTTAGTGACAGTTCTTTTCCTGCAGAGGGTGTGAAGTAAGGGACTGCAGACCTTATCTGTGGTGAGGTCTCTGGAGCTTACTGGTGGGTGATTCCCGGAATACAGCATGCCAGCTACAAAGTTAGATGACCTTAGTAGCAGCCTCACTCATTCAGGCGGACGTTACTGAGGCAGACAATGGACAGACTTCCTCATCTTCTGTCCAAAAGTCATAAGGATATTCAGATGCTGCCAATACATAAAGGAAGAGCTCCCATATCTTGTGCATAATACAGTGGTACCTCAGGTTACGTACACTTCAGGTTACATATGCTTCAGGTTACAGACTCAGCTAACCCAGAAATAGTACCTCAGGTTAAGAACTTTGCTTCAGGATGAGAACAGAAATTGTGCTCCGGCAGCATGGCGGCAGCAGGAGGCCCCATTAGCTAAAGTGGTGCTTCAGGTTAAGAACAGTTTCAGGTTAAGAACGGACCTCCGGAACGAATTAAGTACTTAACCCGAGGTACCACTGTAATATAGGCAGTGATGCATTTGATATCATGTGTCCCCTCTTTAAGTGGGGGCAATATATAATTGAGTCTTGCTGCAGATGTGAAGCTGGGATTTTTCATTACATCTGCAAGTCTGTTGCCCAAATCAGACTTGGTGTGAGACTTTTTTTTTCTTCTTCAAGAAGCACAATGGAAATAAATTGGAATAAGCACTTTTGTAAAATGAAAGATAGCCATATTCAGTTTCTGTTATCAATACCAATGCCCACAGCACCTCTGCCATATACATCATTTCACAAACTATGGTATAAAGTTTATATCATGGTGATATATTTTAGTGGCCCATGGGACTGCTCCAGTTGTTTTCAGTTCAGGCTTTATGTTGTGGAACAGTACACAAAATATGGTTTGCTGCTGTTGCTGCACTACAGGTGGGAGGTGTTTTCCGTGACTGGTGGTAAAACGTTTTGATTTCTTTCTATAGCTTTCGACCAACAGAATTGTGTGTGTGTGTGTGTGTGTATCCAGCCTAGTTCTATGCAGCCCATTTAAAGTAAAATATGAGATGTTTCCGTAGCTGTACATTGTTCTGTGGATACCATTAGCTCTCAGTGAATATTTATTTATATAAGCATTGATGTAAAAGGCAGTTCAGCAATTCACACTAGCACAATGCATAGCTGTCAACTTTTCCCTTTTCTTGTGAGGAATCCTATTTGGAATAAGGGAATTTCCCTTAAAAAATGGGAAAAGTTGGCAGCTATGGCGCAATGTGACTTCCTCCTGTCCTCTCCTTCATAGCTCACGCCCAAAATCTGCTTTGGAGGGTTGGGAGAACCCTCAGAATAGAAGGGGGGAATCATTCACTGGGAATGCAAAACAGCTTGTGCTGATGGAACAATCTCCTTAGCACTACATGTAACCCAATGTTTTAACAATGCAAATGCAAAATGTGCATATTTCAAATGACTATAAGGTAATTAACTCAAAATTAAAACATCGTTGAAAAGGTCCACAGGAATTCCACAGGAATACTGAGGGATGCTCAATTGTTCCATTTGAGGAGAAATCAGCAAGACCCTCAAACTACTGCTGCCTTTAAAACATGAAAAACTTTTTGACTTCAGCTGTGGAAGATAAGAGATGTAGACTTTCTAGGTGTAAATGCAGGTTGTTCTGGATTGGCATTTTTTAACCACAGACAAGCATTATAGTTCCATGTGGGTTTCCGAGGAGATTAATTTCTATGCATAGTTAGGAGTTTACATGCAGAACTTCAGCAATCATATTATTTTGTTCTGCAACAGATTGTTAGACTAGGGCCTGGGAGACCAAGATTCAAACCCCCACTCAGCCATGAAGCTCACTGGCTGACTTTGGGCCAGTCACTGCCTCTCAGCATCACCTACCTCACAGGGTTGTTGTGGTTTTATAGGAGAAGGAAGAGGACCATGCACACCACCTTGATCTCCTTGGAGATAAGATGGGATATAAATGCAATAAACAAACTATAAACAATTCTCAATGGCCTGATGGTCTTTTCATTCCTGTATGTGGCAATTTCTTGAGGCATACAATAATATACACCATACTACTGGTAGCAAGAAGCCTAATTTGCTTCTTGGGCACAGGAAGAAAAATACTTGCCCATATCAATATTACTAGTTTCTATGTTTGAATATATGAAAACATCCTCCAGATTCTTGATGCATCTGAATCTAAATCTTGCAGGTCGATAATGCCCTGATATAATGTTCAAAATTTGCCCATGTTTTTGGTATAGTTTGTTTATCTAATATAAAAGCAGGAAGTGCAGCTACACTGGGCACTTAAACCAGTTCAAATATTAGGGCTCCCCACCTCCACATATTGTGATTCTTTTAATTTTTTTTATTTGCAATTTCTCCCTCCAACACAAAACTACAATTTTCAAAGTTCAGTGTTTAGGACATAGTAGTTTAGAGCATTTACAATTGATCCACATTTCTAGTGCTGGTGATGTGTCCAAAGAGAGCCTTTATTTCAAACCAAGGTTGAGGCAACAGGTTTCAGTGCTGACAATAGTCAGAAAGAAGGAAAACATCCCCCCCCCCCCATTCTTGCTGCCACTAGATGTTACTAGAATATAGGAAGAGCAGCAGAGTAGTGGTGAACATAAACTGAACTTAAAGATTCCACATACACAGATAATCCCATGGGAGGCTGTCTCTTTCAGAAAACTCCTTTTAAACCTGAGTCACTCACTGCTTTCATTGTGTAATGATTTATTTATGGTATGTACAGAAAGATGATGGCAGAGAAGAGACAAACCCAAGAAGAACAGGGTGAACCTGTGAGGTTTTTTTCTGATCAAAAATAGCTCTTAGGGAAATATTTCAGGTGGTGGTGCAGCTAGGGATCCCAAAAGCCTTTGGCACACAAGGTGATCTCATGGGCCCACTATGCCATCAAGTGCTTATGCCATCATTGCATAGCAGTGCCAAACTGATAGCAAAGTAAACAAAACAAAACAAACAAACGAAGGAACAAGTTTCAGTTGCACACCAGAAACTGCCAATCTGCCAGTTTTTTGCATTAGAACAACATCCTTACAAATGAATTTATAACTTTAACTTCATAAGGTTATTGTTTCTCCACAGGATCTAAGCCACTTGGCCCTTGCCTGTTAGGGTTTGCTGTTCATGCAAAGTGACCCCTCACCATGTTTCCATTCATGTGATCCTAGTTCTCTAGACATGGCATCACAGGGCAAGAGGCCTTGTGCTGGCAGAGTTTAAGAGTCCCACAACAAAGAAATCCAGTGCAACAGTTACACCAGCAGATGCTGGTTCTTGTTGTACAGTGGTACCTCAGGTTACAGACACTTCAAGTTACAGGTTACAGATTCCGCTAACCCAGAAATAGTACCTTGGGTTAAGAACTTTGCTTCAGGATGAGAACAGAAATCGTGCAATGCAGCATGGCAGCAGCGGAATGCCCCATTAACTAAAGTGGTATCTCAGGTTAAGAACAGTTTCAGGTTAAGAACGGACCTTCAGAACGAATTAAGTTCTTAGCCCAAGGTACCACTGTATTGCGCAACAATATTCTGCCAGTGCAGGAATGCCCCTCAGTAACCTTAATTAAGTGACAACTTCCCTTGTCCCACTGTTTTCCCCTGGAGAAAACCACTCTTTAGTGCTCAGTTGGAACAAACAGCAATTCATCCCCCCCCCCCCCGCAAATTGCTGTTTGTTCTGATTTAGAGCTAAAGAGCAGAAAACCACTTGGATGTGATTTCTAGGCATGGGACAACCAGAAGTATGGATGAGTCCGTAGTGTTATGCATTGGATACAACCCAGTGATACAGCCCAGTGACACATATATTGATATATGAGATCTAACTTCCTTATTTCAGTCTTTGTATACTCCACATTCTGTACCTTGATTGTATACTGTGGTGGCCAGAATCCTTTTGGAGGGGACAGTGAAGGCAATGGTGGTGGGGCATTTATTTTGGGCACTCTATTGATCTCACTGAAGGTGTTCTAAAATGCTACCTCTTTTGCAAGTGTAACGTTATGGCAACATCAGTAGCAAATCTGATCTCTGTGCAAGAATAGAGTTACAACTAAGAACCAGTCTTCCCCACCATTCCTTGAACCCATTTTTCCTTCTTGTGCTGTTGGTGTTCAGCCACTGGCAGTAGTTCCTGTTGATGGAATGGCAGAATTCTACTACTGTGTCTTTTACTTCTGACCGTGCAATGGGAATGAGGGGTCACCACCATCCCAAAAGGCATTTGGGCAGTGGAGTTATTGTTTTCCTGCTAGAAGGATGCTGCTTGTGCTGTTTAACTTGCTCATTCACAACTTATGCAAAATCAGAGGTGTTTGCAGATGGAACCAAATTACTGCGATGAGGAATGTTTTACTCAACACATAACTTAAGTTGTAGAATTCATATTTACAAGATGTGGTGACGTCAAGTAGTTTAAATGGTTTTAGTAATGGATAAGGCAAGTTCATGTGGGACGGCTGATCAGTCATTGTCTATTTTCCATGGTAGCTACAAATCGATTCTTAATGTTCCAAATATGATCTTCCCAGGACAGCCAGCTCTCCACTACTGTAGGCAGAATACTAGGCAAGATGGACTTTGAATATGATTGACAGAAGGGCGTCCCCAGCATATTAGCAAATAGGATGGTTGCAGCTGTTGTTAGAAGAGTGTTTCTCCCCCCCGGAAGTGAACATTTACAATTTAAGAACTATGTATTTTTTCCCAATTTGCCAAAAGGATATGCAAATAACAGCATGGATAAAAGCAAAGGACTTCATTAATTTCAAACAGTTTTTCAATATCTTGCCTCAATAGACTTAACTTAAAAGACAGTTCTGAGTATAAAATGCTGGGGTTCTTTGTCAATTTCTAAGGAAACTGGTGGAACACCAAGGCTCCTGAGAAAACTCTAAAGCTATGAGTAAAATAATAATATTGGCTATTATCCCATGTATGGTTAGGCTGCATAAATTCCACTGAAGCCAAGTAATATGCAAAATTGTAACAATCATTAGAAAGAATCCTTTACCAAAGATTGAAAACTGCCACTTAACTTGTTGAGTTCTGTGGCAGCATTTCCATTCAAACTCCACATGCAATTTCCCAGAAGAATCCAATTAAAATGACTTTTTTTAAAAAAAATAAAATAATAATTTGCAGACTTTTAAAAGAATGAGTCGTGAAATCACACTAATAAAAGGGAAAAGAAATGGAAACGGGAAACCATGGACTTCAAGCTATATCAGAATGCACATAATGAAATTCCCTGTTAATAGAATCATAGAGTCATAGAGTTGGAATAGACCACAAGGGCCATCGAGTCCAACCCCCTGCCAAGCAGGAAACACCATCAGAGCACTCCTGACATATGGTTGTCAAGCCTCTGCTTAAAGACCTCCAAAGAAGGAGACTCCACCACACTCCTTGGCAGCAAATTCCACTGTCGAACAGCTCTTACTTCAGGAAGTTCTTTGTAATGTTTAGGTGGAATCTTCTTTCTTGTAGTTTGGATCCATTGCTCCGTGTCCGCTTCTCTGGAGCAGCAGAAAACAACCTTTCTCCCTCCTCTATATGACATCCTTTTATATATTTGAACATGGCTATCATATCACCCCTTAACCTCCTTTTCTCCAGGCTAAACATGCCCAGCTCCCTTAGCCGTTCCTCATAAGGCATCGTTTCCAGGCCTTTGACCATTTTGGTTGCCCTCCTCTGGACACGTTCCAGTTTGTCAGTGTCCTTCTTGAACTGTGGTGCCCAGAACTGGACACAGTACTCCAGGTGAGGTCTGACCAGAGCAGAATACAGTGGCACTATTACTTCCCTTGATCTAGATGCAATACTCCTATTGATGCAGCCCAGAATTGCATTGGCTTTTTTAGCTGCCGCGTCACACTGTTGGCTCATGTCAAGTTTGTGGTCAACCAAGACTCCTAGATCCTTTTCACATGTACTGCTCTCAAGCCAGGTGTCCCCCATCTTGTATTTGTGCCTCTCATTTTTTTTGCCCAAGTGCAATACTTTACATTTCTCCCTGTTAAAGTTCATCTTGTTTGTTTTGGCCCAGTTCTCTAATCTGTCAAGGTCTGGGGTGTTAGCCACCCCTCCCAGTTTGGTGTCATCCGCAAATTTGATCAGGATGTCCTTGAGTCCATCATCCAAGTCGTTGATAAAGATGTTGAATAAGACTGGGCCCAAGACAGAACCCTGTGGCACCCCACTAGTCACTCTTCTCCAGGATGAAGAGGAACCATTGATGAGCACCCTTTGGGTTCGGTCAGTCAGCGAGTTACAAATCCACTGAGTAGTAGCATAGTCAAGACCGCATTTTACCAGCTTCTTTACAAGAATATCATGGGGCACCTTGTCAAATGCCTTGCTGAAATCAAGGTAGGCTACATCCACTGCGTTCCCTTCATCTACCAGGCTTGTAATTCTGTCAAAAAACGAGATCAGGTTAGTCTGACATGACTTATTTTTCAGAAATCCATGCTGACTATTGGTGATCACAGCATTCCTTTCTAGGTGCTCACAGACTATTTGCTTAATGATCTGGTCCAGAATCTTCCCTGGTATTGATGTCAGACTGACTGGGCGGTAATTATTTGGGTCCTCTCTTTTCCCCTTTTTGAAAATAGGGACAACATTTGCCCTCCTCCAGTCTGCCGGGACTTCGCCTGTTCTCCAGGAATTCTCAAAGATGACTGCCAGTGGTTGTCTGTTGTCTGAATTATTACCTATGCAGTTGTTGCTGCTGCTAATTATTAGATTTCTATATACCACCCTTCATTCGAGGATCACAGGGCAGTTTGCAATATAAATGAATCTGTTTTTAATAGTGGTAGATACATGTTTTCTTCACCCAAGCATGCCTGCTATGTGTTGTTAATTAGTAGCAGCTGATAGAAATGCTTCACTGTTTCCTTAATTAAACTCATTTTTAAGTTCCATCTCTTTAGGCAAAGGCTTAATAGAACTGATGACAAACTAGCATATTGTGCTGCTTTCATGTTCTTCTATGGCAAGTTAATCAATAAAGATAAGGTGGATCATAATGAAGTATTGCAGAAGCAAAAAATCCTTATTATTAAGCTCATTTCCCCTTTCATAATTAACCTTAATGAAAATGTTGGCTTGCAAAGTATATAAATGCAGAATATAAAGTAGTGCTGGTGAACTTGTTTAGTCACCCCCTTGTTTATATTTTAGGTTAATCATATATTTATTTTAAAACATATCTTAGCATACTTTCTGGTGAATATTTCTTTGTATATGTGATAGACTTCATTAAATCTCAAAATCATGATGTAGAGGGGAATATTCCCCAAAATTAATAATTATGGCAGTGCTGTGTTTCACAGTAACAATTGCCATATGTTTCCACTGCCTCTTTCCCCCCTCCAGATGAAGTTTGAGTTTTACGACCAAATTACATTTATTGTTGCTGAAAAATTGCAAGCATTGTAATGGCCATTACTGTCCATAACCACTTTTACAATTTCCATTAAGAACCTATTTATTTTCAGCGAAATATCCCTAACTCAGTGAATAGAAAAAGAAATTAGGTTACCATTTCTGGAATAATAGTGCTGAATGCCATTCATTAAAGTATCAGCTATCTCATTTTTTAATCCTCTGCTGCCCAGGCACAGAGGACGACCCAGAGAAGAAATGTTTTCTCTTACACTATTCCAATTAGAAGACAGCTTGTTATTGAAATGGAAAGAGTTTCCTGAATGGTAGCTGTGTAATTCGGAAGACTGTGTTAAACTGGCAGGCTTTCTGTCTTTATCAAGTTGAGTAACCAACAGAGGCTCTCATTAAGGGAAGGAGAGGGCAGAACTGCCAGAGCCGTATGCAAGAAACATCCTATTACAGTCTTCAGACACTGAATGTTCATATGCTCTCATTAGTATAACACCACCATTGGTATTATAGCTCCAGCAATGTTCTGCAGGCCCAGGACTTTGCCTTCTTGCAGTGGTTCCCCATTAGCTTGGAGGGAGGGAGGGGGGGCTGTTCCATCCTTCTGCCCCAAAGGAAATGCCCATAGAAAATAGAACTGTAGAGTTGGAATGGACCACAAGGATCATCTAGTCCAAATGTAGAGGTTTCACTTCCATTAAAGTGCATAAGGAATTGTGTGTGTGTGTGTGTGTGTGTGTGTGTGTGTGTGTTGTGCTAAATACTCTCGAGTATGACATTGGGACATGCATGATCCACAGCTTGATGTGCAGTAAGGCTTCTTATTCTCTGTTAGAAGATGAAAAAGCCAGCCCTTACATTCTGATTCATAGGCAGAGTGGCAACTGGAACCTCTTAGGAGTGGTGAGTCAGGGAGAGAATTTTGTAAGCGCCTTTGCTTCCCCAGTAATTCTCCCAGCAACAGAGGTTGCAAGGGACAGAGTTCCTATGTGATTTGAGCCACTGCAGGCAACTCTGAGAACTTCTCTAATACAGTGTATGATCAGTTTAAGAATAACCCTCTCTTCTTGTTTAGGTCAGATGCTACGTACCAGATATATAATTCTACAAGCACAAGGAGAAGGAAGACCCTGCCCAACTGAGCTCACCCAGTACAGAAGCTGCGTTGTAAAGCCCTGCTACAGCTGGGTTATTGGCGAGTGGTCCCCATGCAAAGTCAAGGTATCTGTTGTGTGCTGGCTTATAGGAAGAATTCCTAGCATTGCCGGTAGAAAAAGTGCATAGCTGTTCTCCACATGCTGCAAAACTATGAGACAACTGAATATATGCTTTTAAGGTTAGAGAGCTATGCCATTTTAATATTCCTGAAAACAGGAGGAAATTACTATCAAATTGTGGCGAATTCATCATTAATGCTAGTAAGCAGCTGATTAAAAACTAATTTAATAGCAAATGCCAAAGGAACATACATTTCTAATAGCACTGGGATGAGTGTCATAGATCTTTTTTATAGCAGCAACCCTAGATCAAAGCATGATTTAATTTCAGTGAATTCTGCCATGAAGGAAATTGACTTTTGCACTAAGAACACTATGTAGTCTGTCTCAGTACCTCAAAAGGCCTTGAAACAGTATAGTTTAAAGCCATTGCATGAAGTGCTGAGTGTGACTTTTCTCCTTGGGGTGATTATTTTTTTTTTTAATGGTCTGAAAATGTAAACGCTGACGTGAGTTGTGGAGCCTCAAAAATATATACCTCTGCTTTGTCAGCACCAGCAGCCTGCATGCCCTCTCTGCCTTCATGCCACATTCAGCTTGCACTGACTTGCCTCATGTGTTTCTCCACCCCTCTCCCCATTTATACCTCTTAGATCATGCTTCTTCTGAAACATTTGATCCAATATATTGCCTTAACTTTAAACTGATTTTCCACACTCAACTTTTTTCATGTGGGAGAGGATGGGGTCTGCTTTGCTTTCTTCATGTCAAAATAATTGGATGATGCACAGGGGGAACTATGGCAGAGAGAAAATTGCGATATATGCTTAAAAGACATGTATAAAATTGTCACCATTAACATCTCTTCTGAGAAATGAACAAAGCCCCTTCCTCTCCCATATAATTTTATTAGCTCATAGAGCAATGTATGGAGCTAGGTTTTTAGTTCATCTAGGTCTTCCAGAAGTTCAAAGAGTATTTGTCTTTGTTTTTGCCTCCAGTGAAGTGACACTTTCTGAAGATCTGATGCTCAGAGTGCACTGGATACGCATTCTTTGGTAACCTAACAAATTTCTCTCAGTTGTGTGGACTGCAGGCAAATGCTGGAAATAGGAAAGGTCACATCTTCCATCTGGACATAATCTGCTCACTTTACAAATGCTCTGGGAAGCTTCCAGGAGACAGGATCTATACAGTATACTTAGCATTCATTATTAATGTAGTAAGAGCTATTTTAGTACCATAAACTTCCATTATTTCTCTTAGGGTGGACAGTGCGGGGACGGATTCCAAGTACGGGATCTCACATGTATGATACATGATGGCTCTTTATCGGCAACATCTAAACAAGCGGAAAGTTCGTTGTGTGGAGAGCTTCCATCTAAAGATGGTGCATTGCAGCTTCCGTGTTCTGTGCCTTGCCCAGGTAAACTCTGTGGAGGACTTTGTTTTGCCCTTGCGCCATTGCGCGCACACAGTCATGTTCTGCAAGACAATATGACACTATAATTTGATTCACATTTGCAGCCTAATAATATGCTTATCTGCAGCCTACTCTGAGCTTCCTTGATCTCCAATCCTAAACATGACTCCTCTGGAGCAAGTCACACAGAGTCCATTTTGACTTCCAATACAATCTCATTGTGTTCAATGGGGCTTGTTCCCAGTTAAGTGTGCATAAGATTGCAGTCTTAGTCCCTTAAGAGACTGGCCTTTAAGCCAAAGTAAATATTCTTGATTTCACATATTGCCCTTTCATAATTGATGCTCTCCCATTTATAATATACTGTAAAACCTCTTCTAATTAGAGTCCCATCACATTAAGAAAGGCATTCACAATCCTGCAGTTCTTAAGAATTCTATGCAAAGCTAGAGCAATATTGTAGTTCTCTCTGTGATTCTTCCCAGGCTTCTATTAGGAACATGCACACCTTCGTTCTACATGGTTCAGCTTTACTGAATGTGTGCATAGCATACAAGTGAGCCATATGGGCATACATATCTAGAATGACTAGGTTGGATGGTCTTCTGCCATGGTATGCTTTAGCAGAGATTCCTGCACTGCAGGGGCTTGGACTAGATGACCCTTGGGATCCCTTCCAGCTTTACAATATCACTAGTAGTGATGATAAGATTTATAAATAATGGATACATCATATGAATTATCACTACACATTGTTTTCATAACAAGTTGTGTGCACATACTCCCAAACTGTGACCCTGCACTTATGTCTAATGAGACTTATTTCAAGCTGATGTTACAAACTTTTCACATGTGAGGATTTTAGCACATGCTCAGAATTTGATTAAGCTCTTACTCTGCTTCAGTGACAAATTGCCCTTCCTTCCTGATAGCTGCATTACAAATCAGACGTAGTTTTCCACAATCCTGGGTCTAGAGGGGCTTCCCAATCCAACACTTGCTGCTTGGTGCTGTGATTTTCACTTCTGTGAGGAGGCCATGTTCCTCAACAGTTGAATATGAGAGTCATCAGTCATGGGGGACTGAACCATCTTCAACCCAACCCAAAGGAATAGATGGTGGCGAGGCCAATAAGGGAATGCAGTGGCAGGGATGAACACATTGGGTAAAGCCCAGATCTAAGCATCCAAACAGAACCTTTCTCTATCATCCTGCAACAGCAATGACCTTGGCACTTTAATAATTTTAATGCTCATGCCACTTTGCTAGATGCAAATATCAGATCTATGCAGTAAAATGTTAACTAAAACACCATGTAGATGAATTCAAGCAAACAAGTTATATTATCCTCTATCAGGAAAGAAGAAGAAGAAGAAAAATAGTCAAGATGTCAGCCTAACATGTATTAACTGGAAAAATGTCTCCCTGGACCTTAAAAAAGTCATTACCATGAATGGTCTAAACCTTTTAAGAATCTGATTTTGAATGATAAGAGATAGCAGAACAAGTAGTGTTACCTATTAAGTTCCAACTGGCATTGCCGTGATTTCAAGTTCAAACCTTCAGAGACATAAGTAATAGAGCTATAGAAGTTCCCTCTTTCCCCCTTCTTCTTACACACAGGTGATTGTCATTTGACAGAATGGTCAGAGTGGAGCTCTTGTGAATTAACGTGTATAGATGGCAGGAGCTTTGAGACTATGGGTCGTCAGTCTCGGTCAAGAACGTTTATAATTCAGTCTTTTGAAAACCAAGACAGCTGCCCTGAACAAGAATTGGAGACACGGCCATGCTCCGGTAGGGAATGTTTCTTGCTCAGCCCTTTCGTTGTATTTTACAGAAGCGTTCACACTACTTTGTTATTGCTGTCAAGGCCAGCCCAAGATGCTTTGCTGCCTGAGGCAGAACAGAAAATGACACCTCCCCAAGTAAAGGTGCATAATACTCAATGCCAGTCAGGTTGTTTACACATGAGGCAGAATATGTCACCTGCGTCTCTCACCCTCCTTGACAAGAAAAATAAAAATTCCCTGCCCTTTCATGAGACCCAGAATTAGCTGCCTTAGGTGACCGCCTCACTCAGCCTAAAAGGAGCACCATCTCGTTATTCTTGTGTATTTGGTGTTTAATCATGCCTTGAAATTAGACTTTAAACATTCTTTTTTCTCACCCCACAATGACCAAAAAATTTCAAGGGCTATAGCAGGTGAATGGCATAGGGGGGAATGGGGTGGACAAAATGGGGAAACAATAAAGGTAAAGATAAAGGTACCCCTGCCCGTACGGGCCAGTCTTGACAGACTCTGGGGTTGTGCGCCCATCTCACTTAAGAGGCCAGGGGCCAGCGCTGTCCGGAGACACTTCCGGGTCACGTGGCCAGCGTGACATCGCTGCTCTGGCGAGCCAGAGCCGCACACGGAAACGCCGTTTACCTTCCCACTGGTAAGTGGTCCCTATTTATCTACTTGCACCCGGAGGTGCTTTCGAACTGCTAGGTTGGCAGGTGCTGGAACCGAGCAGCGGGAGCACACCCCGCCGCAGGGATTCGAACCGCCGACCTTTCGATCGGCAAGCCCTAGGCGCTGAGGCTTTAACCAAATGCCCTCATGAGTGTCCTCTTTACATGTTTTGGTATAATTTATTTACAGTGCAATCCCATAAACCTCTGTTTTGAAATAAGCCAATTGAACTTAGTGGGGCTTACTCCCAGCTAAGTGTATATAGAATTACAGCCTTAACTGTTTGCCTATTAGGAAATTTTGAATTTCATCTGAAAGAAAAGCAGGATACATTGTAAATGCGTGCATACATGCTACCTTGCAAACTGATTAATGTTGCCCTGTTGTTTGGACTATAGGAGGGAAGTGCTATAATTATGTATGGAAAACGAGTCTTTGGCGAGATAATGAACGCACAGTGTGGTGCCAGCGTTCTGATGGGATGAATGTCACAGGTAGGGACATCCTCGAGTCTACTACACACAGTCTAGAAATGTTCCAGAATTATGACTTATACAGTGATGATGATGATGATGATGATGATGACGATGTTGTTTAAGAGGAAAGGGAAATGTTCCTGTGCGTGGGATTCTCTTTGAGGGCTATTTTAGTGGTCTCTTGAGAACCAGAATTTGGAGGAACACAGTATCTATTTAACCTAAAATGTCCTTCTCTCATTTGTTCACCTAGTTTCACCCCTGCTGTATTTTAGAAATAGATTAAAACAATGGCCATTTACTTCAGCTTTTTAAAAATAGGACTCATTGTTGCTGACAGGCTATAGCTCAGCAGTAGAGCAAGTATTTTCCACGTTCAATCCCTACCATTACCAGGTAAGTCTGGGAATGTATCCAGTTTGGAACCCTTAAGAGCCACTTCAATTCAGTATATACAAGACTGAGCTGATGTGGCATAAGGCAGTTGTCATATTTTTATTTTAGTTGCTGTTGTTCCTATTGTTTGTGATTCATTTTTTATTTTCAGCCGCTTCATGAATCCCTGTTGATTGAATCAGATTATAAATATCTTACGTAAAATAATAGTTCAGCCACCTAGTGCAGGCAGGAATATGCACACACAATGACTACGACATGGAGGGATCAGCCCACCCAAATAAAGAATGATTTGAGAGCAGGTACATACATGGCAGAAAGTTGCCAGCAAGCAATTAGCTCTGGCTGACTCTGCCATTAATCTGCCCACTTGATTTCCCTGTTAATGGAATGTGCATTTTACAAATATTGTACAGAGACCAGGCTTCAAATAATAATCATGCCAACAGAACTGAAGGATAAGCGCTTAAGTTGGAATATCCATTTACACTGACAACACAATGAATGTCAGAGACAAAAGGAGAATCTACAAGTAGGAATAGCCAATTCTCCATTTCTTCATCTCTGTACCATTCATTCCTTCATTCCCTAGAGCCTTCCCCCTTGTTCCTCTTAGAAATGCTTGGGGCATTCAGATTCAGTATGGATAGTGAATTGGTTTGAATTATCACCAAATTCACGAAGGGCTGAGTCACATTTGCCGGCAGACTCAACATGATCTCTTTATAACCAAGTGGGAATGCCATTAGTGAGCAATGGGGGATAAAGTCACTTCAGTTCATTTCATTTAAAGGCTAATGCATCTCAGGGGTAATATCAAACAATAACTCATTTTATTTGTATGCTGCCTTTCCAAAGTGAAAGCCATGCATAAGGCAGCTTACAACGTATACAAAAATACGTAACTACAAAGTACACAGGCGTACTGAACAAATTACACAAAAATAAGATACAAAAAAAGTAACCTCAACAACAGCAACAGCCCTCCCCAAACAACGCCCCCGAAATAACACTGCACCCAAGAGTCTGTTCAGCAGCCTTGGCTTTTGTAGCTGGAGTCAGTCAGGGCCCTGCCCTCCCAGGCCAGGTGGGAAAAGGCCTGCAGTGCAGGGAGCAGATCTTCTAGGAATTACAGCAAAATGAACACACTGGCATTTGTTTCTTTTTTTGCCAAAGGCAGTGTTGCAGCAAAGTAAAGTTTCCCCCACAGATATCACTAACTCTTTTTGAAATGTACCTCTTGACATTTGCTCTTACAGGGGGTTGTTCCGTTCAGATGCAGCCAGCTACAACCAGGCATTGCAGCCCAGCCTGTCAGAAGCCCTTTTCTTACTGCACGCAGGTAATCCAGATTGTGTACTTTACATAGTCAAAATTAACATTTGTTTACAGCTAATACATTGTGCTTAGACTTTGCAACACCCACCCACAGCCTAGAGGCATTGTTTAGTATGTGTAGGACACCACCTAGTGAGATAAGCCAATAATTTAATTAGATATATAGGCACTGTGGAAAAATAATGCAGAATGTATATGCATGGTGGTTTATTGTGGTTTGCCAAGCCTAGTTAACTTTGTTTCTTCTTATTTTCATTCACATGTCCAGGGAAAGTTGATTGTAATTTTAAATATAAGGCTGTGAGCCCCCCACCCTAAAAAAAAAAAAAAATTATCCTTGTCCACCAGAAAGAATATTCAGTTCATGTGCCATCAGCAGCCTGGTCCCCTCTCTGTTCAGAAGCTGTGTTATTCTTCCTCCTCCTCCAGAATTATTTGAAATAAAATTATCCTACTAGGATAGCTTCCCTTCCCTTTTGACTTTGGCCCAGTTACTTAGCACAGATAATAACATCCACAACAACCTATGAGGAGTAAGCCAAAAACAAAACTTCAACACAGCTAATGGTGTCTCTGGATCAGGACAGGATTGTATGTACTGCTAAGCCAAATCATGACTTTGCTCTGGGTGGCACAGCTGCAGTCTTTGCTCCAGGAACCCACAGGTTTGCTCCTTTGTGCTAAGCCATAGTTTGGTTTAACACAATGTGTAAGCCAGGTCATTGTGCCTAATGGTTGTGATTTTCTCCACCAAAGAAAAGTGCATACAGGTGACCGAGTGGCACTCCACCACAGGGCGGTAACCATGGCTTATATTCAGGCGGCGTCCCCCTGCTGGCAGAAGGCTCTTGGTTAAGAACATAAGACAAACCTGCTGAATCAGGCCAATGGCCAGTCTCATCCAGCTTCCTGTTCACCTGTTGGAAGTTTGCAAGGTGTATGACAATGCACTGCAACCTTTGGCAATTTTCTCTCACACCTTCAGCCCCTTCCTCAAATCTACAGTGGAAGGAGGAATCACTGAAAATTACTTTTCCATTTTGCTGATGGAAGCCTCCCCTAGATCAATCAGCCTTCTCTCACAGGAGGGATGCCAGCTAGAACCAGTCCATGACATTCACTCATGTGGCGAGGAGAATTTTGCCACACATTTGGACCCATTTATATATTCCACAAGGAATACCAGGCAGTGGGTTATTTGTGGGGTGGCGCTGTGGTCTAAACCACAGAGCCTAGGGCTTGCCAATCAGAAAGTGGTTTGAATCCTCAGGACGAGGTGAGCTCCCGTTGCTTGGTCCCAGCTCCTGCCAACCTAGCAGTTCGAAAGCACGTCAAAGTGCAAGTAGATAAATAGGTACCACTCTGGCGGGAAGGTAAGCGGTGTTTCCGTGCACTGCTCTGGTTTGCCAGAAGCGGTTTAGTCATGCTGGCCACATGACCCGGAAGCTGTATGCCAGCTCCCTCGGCCTATAGAGCGAGATGAGTGCGCAACGCCAGAGTCGTCTGCAACTGGACCTAACGGTCAGGGGGTTACCTTTACCTTTACCTTTAAAGTGTAATGAAAATGTAGGATAGGTCTGGTACAAGTAGTCAGGTAGATGTTACACCTTGAAAAGTTAACATGTTGAAAATCAATGCCTATAGAGTGATAGCAACCATGACTGGGAGCCATGATGTACCTGCTGTTTGGCTGAGTTTTTTTCAGACTCCACATGCAGCGGGGTATGTTTGTACATCCCTACACTTACAAACCCCGCAGGTTGGGAAGGTTAGCATTTGTATCTTTGATCTTCCAGCTACAATATGAAATGATATAGACAAGCAACAGCAGCACTGCATATGTGTGAGTTCATGCATGCCTATCTGAAATAATTCCAATTGAATGCAAAGGGGGTTGCTCCCATGTCAGTCTGCCTAGCCTTAGGTATTTTTTACTAACTTAGCCTTTCTAACGTTGCAGGATTTTCACTGGCGTGAACTTTTTTTTTACAAAGATAGATTTTGTGATCCGTGTTTCTGTTACAATGCTTTTATCCAAACCAAGCAAAAAAGGGGCAGATCCCCCATTGCTTTACTATGATAAAAGAAACCCTTTTATCAGTTTGTACAATACTGGCAATCTATCCTAAGCCTTTGGGATAGGTTGGGCTTTAAACTTAAACAAATACATAAACCATTTGGCATCAGGTTAACCTGTGAAAAGCCAGCAACCTCTCAGCAGAAACATCTTTTGTGGTGAGTTTCTATGGGCTGATTTCAGTGCTGAATACATTCTTATCACCTAGAGTGGAACCTGCGGTTGCGAGAGAGGCTATACAGAAATAATGAGATCAAATGGCTTCCTGGATTACTGCATGAAGATACCTGGTTTAGAAGATAAGAAAGCTGACGTCAAAACAAATGCTGCAAAACATAAACCCATCAACTCAAAAATGCATGATATTTTCAAAGGATGGTCCATTCAGCCTTTTAATCCAGGTAAAAAAAGATAAAATATGGTGAGAGATATTTTTTTAATCCACACACTATAAAAATAAAATTAGTGCAGTGGATCATGCAATTAGAAACATTGCTGCAGGATATGCAAACTCTCATTTGCAACTTAATTAAATGCATTGAATTCCATTTACATTACATTGTAAAATTATGCCAAAACATCACTGCAATATTTGCAGTGTTACAGCCAGTGCCATTTTTATAATTCTTACATAATTAACCAAGAAAGGTACAGTTGTCTTTAGTAGATGAGGCTGCCATACAATGAGGAAAAAAACTAGTCTAATTCCTAGATTGATATTTTCTGCAAAATTCTTAATTGCATTTGTCAGTCACCTCCATGTTGCTTTGGGCTCTAATCACAGTGGTCCCAATCCAGGGAACTGGGAATCAAGCAGACGGCTGCACACCTGCTGCTGGGCTGATGAAGATGCCCTTTATCCCAAGATTGCTTGTCACTGTGAGCGCTGACAGTGCTGATCACCTGCCAGGCAAACAGGAGGATTCAGCATAGTCTTCTGCTCTTATTTACTTAACAAGTAGATGATTCGGGCAGCATTGATTATGTATTAGGTACAGGTCCACCTGTGGTGCTGAATGCAGTCTCACACCCACAGACCAGAATTTGGTGAAGTTGATGTTGCATAGAGAAACTTATTTTTGTATCTAGATTGGCATCTCTCATAGGAGCAACTGTTATCTCACCATTGCATGTATTCATAGCTAGATAATCACTTCATTTCAATGTTTAAAAGTTACAATTTGCCTCGTTTTGTTTTCTTCCCTTTTCTGATCCAGATGGAAAACTTAAAATATGGGTCTATGGAGTATCAGCGGGTGGGTTTCTCATGATAGTTTCCCTAATATTCACCTCATACCTTGTTTGGTAAGTATTCTGTCTACTTATTCTTTTCTTTGTTTTATTTTTATTTTACTTATTGCATTTATATCCCAAGGTGGTATAAATGCCTCCCCCCTTTTCTCAGGCTTTCCCCACAACAACCTTGTGAGGTAGGTTAGGCTAGGAGGCAGGGACTGGCCTAATGTCACCCAGGGAGCTTCATGACATTCTAGCCACTAGACCACACTGGCTCCTTATTTTATAGGTTTTTATCTCAATTTCAGACACTTCACTAGAACCAGGATGGATGAACTCAAATCAAGTTAATATAAATCAAAATGATAAATAACTTGCAAGGACAACACTCCAATGTCACATTGTTTCCTGCTGGATGTAATTAGGAAACAATGTGGTATTTGAGAACATTGTCACTTTTTCTTAGGATGAAGCACAAAATAATATGTATGTACAAGAGAGAACCATGTGTACTTTCAGAGCTTCATTTTATGTTGTCACTACACCCACAGGAACGGAGCTGGAAGGGAGTTGGAAGTCATCTAGTCTTTTAGGAATCTAGACTTTGCAGGAATCACAGCTAAAGAATCCCCAACAGATGGCGATCCATCCCTTGTTGAAAAACCTCAAGAGCCCACCGCCTTCTGAGGGAGTCTGTCCCGATATTGAGCAGCTCTTACCAAAACTGTTACTGGGAGGTTTAATCACATACAATTCCGAACAGAAAGGAAAAATGGAAGGCACTTTTAAAAAGCAGGATGAGCTGAAAATAAAAAGGGTATAGTGTAAGAAACAGAAGGTGGATTGCCGAGGATGAGCGCCAGTGGAGGAGCAGAGCAGGCAGGAGCAAAGTGCTGTCACTTATCCCATAGCAGGGAACACAATGGAGTGCTGTTTGCCAATCATTTGCATGCCAAATTAATACACTTCTGCCTAACCCCAGAAAGAATTTCACAAAATAAGCAAAGCAGAAGAGGCAGGATATGACCTCATGCATATTGAGAGGGGTTCAACAGTCACTTTTATAGCTGGCATTTTTTTGCAGTCCCTGTTGGCGATGACCCACTGAAATGCCACAAAATTGTGAGCGAGATTTTGAGCCCAACAGACTAGTTGTTAAGAAAAGTGGAAGCAAATGGCTTAAACTTTAAAGCATGGAGGAGATTCATAGAGGAAAAGTTAGAAGTGCCTACTAGCCAGAATACCTATGCTCTGTCTCAGGGAAGCCCTAAGACTTTTACTGCCTGAGGCAGAGGGTAAAATGGCATCTCCTCACAGTACAAAAGACTGGTAAGGTAAAGATAAAGGGACCCCTGACCATTAGGTTGTGGCCGACTCTGGGGTTGCGGCGCTCATCTCGCTTTATTGGCCAAGGGAGCCGCCGTACAGCTTCCGGGTCATGTGGCCAGCATGACTAAGCTGCTTCTGGCCAACCAGAGCAGCACACAAAAAAGCCGTTTACCTTCCTGCCGGAGCAGTACCTATTTATCTACTTGCACTGCGTGCTTTTGAACTGCTAGGTTGGCAGGAGCAGGGACCGAGCAACAGGAGCTCACCCAGTCGTGGGGATTCGAACTGTCGACCTTCTGATCGGCAAGCCTTAGGCTCTGTGGTTTAACCCACAGTGCCACCCGCATCCCTACAAAAGACTGGTAGTTGGTCTTAATTCATTGCTGACAAATAGAGAGTGCCTTCCACTGCACTTGAAGACAGCAGACTAGCTTAGGGGGTATAGAGCAGGAACACATAGTTCTGCTCATTCCTTGGCTCTCAGAATCTGCCACCTGAGGCTGCTGCCTAATGGTAGAGTCAGCCCTGTTTTACCTCCACTGTCAGAGCCTCCCTCCCCCTGCCCCTCCCTTACCTGGGTTGTGCAGCAGCAATGGTGGGTTCTGGCAAGATTTGATGAGATCTTGTAGAGTGCATAAGATCTTACAAATTTCCTAATTTACATTTTGAATTTTCATTTAACAAACAAATTTAAAGCTTTTTAATGCAACCTTAGATTGTGTCCTTAGAATTTATATTTTCTGTCACCTAACAGCTGAACATTCTTTGCTCTGGAATTTGCAGACACACTTGTAGAGTTGTCAGATTTTCCATATGTTAACTGCATGGGGGAAACAGCTAGCTATAGCTGCAATACAGCATTCCAGTTTTGCATGACCCAGCCACTTTTAAGTCCAATTGATTTCAGTGCAAAAAGCTTTAGCCATGTGCTTAAATCACCCATCACAATCAATAGTGTTTAACTTTGGCTGGATCATGCCCATTGTATTATTTTACTTTAGTCCAATTAAGCTCTAATTAACAAGAGAACCTCTACTTCTTAATGGCGGCGTTGGAGGGTTTTCGGCAGGATAAGTGCTTTTGCACTCAGCGCCTCCTTGCCCAGCCACCATATTCCATGCTGGAGCAAGAGCCAGGTACCAAGATGAACTGTGAGTGAAGCCTGTTTCTCTGGTCCCTGGGGGGAATTTACAAGGATGATTACCCTCAATCATCCTTGTTCTTCCTTCACCAACTATCTCCCGCTGTCGTAGGGGCGGCCTCCATTAAGGCAGAGCTGACCTGGAAACCCACTGCATTATATTTAATTCATATTTTAAGTTTTCTAAAGAGATGTTTTCTCTCCCCTTTTAGCAAAAAGCCAAAGCAGCAGCAACATGCTCCTCCACAACCGAAGTGTCTGACTCTAGCCTACGATGGAGATGTTGACATGTGACGTGGACCGAAATCCAAATGTAGACGTCAACTGCCTTAACTGCTTCCCCGCCCACCATTTTTTCCCTTTCTCGGTTTGGATCTTATTTATGTTTTTTGGAAGCATCTCACAATTGCTGATACACATGGGCAGAATACAGTTTGCAAATGTAGCAGTTTTGCCTTTTGGTTTATCTGAAGAACATGGCACTCAAGGACCTTCTATAACTTGGCAACACTTTTCCCAAGGGGGACCTGAGAAATGCATCTTTCCTGTTTATCAATGGGAATAAGGATGAACAAGTCAATCTGCAGGCTACTACTGATTTTTACCTTTAAAAGCATGACAATCCTGGGGGGAGGAAAGGTGACATTTACTGTAAAGGACAAGTTCGACATGGCATCATTACGCACTATATTAGTGCAAGCTTCTTTATTCTTCACCTCTTTCAGCAATGAGTTTTCTAGTGTTTACATTTGAGTTACATTTGGACTGTGAAACTGATTCATACGTTTCTCAAAAATGTCTGGAATTCCCTTCGTTTTCTAAGTTCTTGGATTTCTTAGATGGGAAAACAATCTGATTTCCCTTCAGATTGAGATCAGAAGAGCAGGATAACAAGCACTGGGAAAAATTTCGCAGCACAGGACCCAGATCGCTTTGTAAACCTGTTTTTTTGAAGAGGAAGAAGAAGAAAAAACAAACTGGCAGATGTTTCGATGACTAGGAAAATGAAAGTGCTCAAATATATATTTTAAATTAGTATTAAGCCATTTAGATACATTTTTAACCATTGAAAACTGTAATTCAGTTTGTTTAATATGAATTCTGCTTTTGTATTTTAAACTTTATTATCTGGAATATTTGTAAATTCTTTTTTTTTTAAAGTTTATTCTTGACCTTATTTATTATACATCTTAACACATACAAAAAGTACTGTTTGTAGAAGGCCTTGCGTTTTAAAAAGGTTTCCAAGTCTACATTCTGAACATCCTGAAGAAGATACGTGTTTGTAATAGTATATGTTGCAAGTAAGGAAGTGCCATCTTGTGGTATTGACATGTATTTATAAGCAAATAAAAAGCTAAAGAGTGTGGGAATGTTGATCCAGACACACTGCAATCTCTGTCAGTAAAAGTTTTTCTTTTTGGTCCAACAGAATGAAAATCTCCTGATAGCCTAATCATACCATATTCATGAGCCAAATGTATGAGAGAGGGATTCAAAATGGGGTCATGTTGCAATTATGTATGAAAAACCAGATTCAGTAAGTCTCAAGAGGTGAAGATGTTCTCCATTACAGGTCTGTTTCCCTGAATGAAGAACTTGTCTTTAGATGTTCTCAAAAGAGCTGCATGTATCTCTCTACTACAGCAGGTATATCCACAATTGAAAGCTACTCTTCCTCCTGCATTGGCCATACCTGTCAACTTTTCCCTTTTTTAAATGGGAAATTCCCTTATTCTGAATAGGATTCCTCACAAGAAAAGGGAAAAGTTGACATCTAGGGCATTGGCCAATAAATAAATAAGCAGCCAACAGAAAAATAATCTAGCTGTCATTACTAACTAAGTTAAAAATAGTCCAGCCACAATCCTGAATAGTTTTGGTGCTATTTCTCTGGAAAAAGAGGTGTCAGAACTCACCATGAATGCCTCTCTTGTTCTTTTATAATGGTAATGGTGCCCATCTGAGAGTTCTGAGTTTTGGTGATTTCCATCTGAAAAGAAGCCATAGATAGATATGAATTTTCTCCCTTAAGGCCAGAGCACTACAAGCAAGGATGCTGTTAGGTGGTTAAAATGACCTCACCAGCAAGCTGTACTGGGAATTCTCCTGTCCCCGCTCAAGCCAATTTAAAGGGTATGTAGGGGAGTGAAGGGACAAAAGCCCCACTGTGCTAGCAGAAGTCCTTATGTAGGCTTCTGCAACTAGGACTAGTTTGTTGAATCCCCCCTCCTTTTCTTTTTTTAATGGGTAGGGGAAGAGAAAGGGCAGGAGATCTCATACCCATCTCAAAAGCCTGTTGGCCACATTCTGACAAGGCCCCTGCCTACAGTGACACCTAATTTAGCACTAAATTAGTTGAAAGGTCAGTTTGCTGCCTGGCTTCTCACCAGAGCAGAAGCGACCAGCCCCACACAACTAGATGGGTAGTAAATGGCATGGCTGCCCTCATCTTAGGTTTTATTCCACTCTTGAGCTTCAACTCATGCCACAGTGACTGCTCTGACAAAGGCAGAATGAAATTCGTCATAATATAATCCTTAAAAGATAGTAAAGAATTTCCTTTTGTCCATAACGGGCTCGTGGGAAGACAATTACCATTAGCTAAATTGACATCTCTATTGTTCTGAAAGAAAGGAAAGATTGGCCCATTTATGGTTAGCGCAAGCTTTGCTAAATATTTAACCAAGTTCTACAAGATTGACATTAATTTCCCCGGAACGTAATTTTATTACCATATGTGAGTGAAGGGGCAGATTATTTTAAAAGCAATGTCATTCTATTCTAAACTGCAAGGCAGTATATCAGATATTCACAACCCGACTTTTTGGATGTATTAAAGTTGTTATCCATCAGAATGGATTAAGCTTCCGCTCAATGTGAACAATTTTTGTTCCAAGTCAGTTGAGAGTCTAAGTGATCACTTTTGAATACAGTCTTTCAGTGGAGTGGTATTTGACTTTTCTTTAGCACTTATTCCAATGAAATCATTACCATGAACTCAACCTTCTTCCCAGCCACCTAAATTATAATAGCATTCTAATCTTCATGCATTCAATAAAAAAGTGCATGCTTATTACTTTGGGTCTACACCTGCAGGCAGAATAAGATGGGAGAATATTGAAGTGGTAGAACAGAGTGCTCAACTTTACACTGTAGGTGAGTATTATAATTTCTCAAGGTGGTAGTGTAGAACAGGCAACTTCAGATTGGGAGAAATGCCACTTTTGTTTGTTCCCACTGCTCTCAATGTGCTTTGTCTTGCTGAGCCAAGGTGCTAGGGCTTACATCTAAGCCAGGCATGTCCAAAGTCCATTTTGGGGGCCCAATCCAGCCCACCGGTCAGTTTAATCCGGCCCCTGTGGCAGTTTATTTCTTGGGTAAAAACATCAAAAAACCTCAAGAATTACAAACCTAAAATAATCTCAACAACTTCAACCCTAAAAATAGCTCTGCAACTTTGGGGGGAAATCCTAAAAAATTAGGTCAACAACTTTGGTTGGGCTTATGGACAGTCAGGGCAATAATTGTATTGGCTGACCTTAATTTGTAGCAATTAATGATATTGTCTCATTATGTATTAGGTATATCTGCTTAAGAAGACTTCTTGTGCAAATGGCTCTCTCTCACTCTGTTCATAACTTAAGCACAGAATCATAGAGTTGGAAGGGACCCTGAGAATCATCTAGTATTCTACTACAACCCCCTGCAATGCAGGAATATGCAGCTGCCCCTTACGGGGAACGAACCTGCAACCTTGGCATTATCAGCACCACACTCTAACCAACTGGGCTATCCAACCATCCAAGAGCACACCCCGAATTTGCTCCTTCTTAGAGCCTTGTTGTATGGAAGTGCCACCACCACCACCGACCAGCTCCTTGGCAGCCTTTAATATAGGAACCTTCCAGCCCATGCAATTTTTCGTTGCCTATCAAAACCCTGCTTTTCTATGGCATGTAGTTAGTTACCTGGGCTCCATTCCTCTCCTGCCTCCTGGTACTCATTTCCTTTCTCCAATTTTGCTGCTGTTCTGAACTCAGTTCCATTGAGGAGCCTAGGGAACAAACACATCACTATGTGATGTACAGCCTCGTTCTGTTTCTAAGCTTAGCTACACTGGTGCCAGTGACCCGCTCTTATCCAACTCCTCTCATTTTTAACAATTGGGTGCCCACTTGTCTGTCTGGCATCTCTCACCATACATTTTTCTCCATATTTGGCATGTGAGATTTCCTACCTCCATTTGCCCTCTTTCATTCTGTAACAAGCCTCCTATTAATCCAAAATCAATCAGCCTGTCTGTCTTTCTGTCTGTGTGTCTTGATTCTGAACCTTGGCTTGTCCTCTGAATACTCATTTCCTAGTATGCAGTATAATATCCCCAAGGCAAACAAGACTCTAAGCTAAAGATCTCATTGCATGTGTCCGCCAAGTACACACGTACATATTTGTCACCATGCACGCACGTAATGGAAAACATCTAGTAATATTACCACAATAAGAATAAATACTGTCCCTGCAAGTAGAAAGGCAGTACTGTATATCAGGGGGAAAGATTATAGTCCTAGTCCAGGCCTGTGCTTTTAAAAAAATCCAGTTTTTAAAATAGGGAAACATTCAAAAATGGGTATGAAATAGAGTGGTCCACCTCCATCACCTCACCTCATTCTGTTGCACATGTAGACAAGTCCTGTCAGCACCCCTTGTTACTAGTGGCCTCTTGAATGTGGATAAGAAATGGCATATATGAAATCTCAGTTTTGAGTAGTTATTAGTGATTATCACAGTTCTTATTTAGTTTTCCTATGTATTTTAGTGCCTACAGTTATATTTCAGTCAAATGCATTATACCCTCGTTTAAAAAATACGGCTGCTCCTGTATCTTGAATAATGAATTCCACTGAAGAAATGGCTACAAGCAAATATTTCCACTTTGATAAATGTACTTAGTTTTTCCAGTTAACACACTCAGTTACAGAAGAATGCAAAACTGGCTTGGGCAAAAATGTGGGTTAAAAGTTTACAGGATGACTATCCATTTGGAAAAGCTATTTGCACGGAATAGGAAGCAAAAATCAATGTTGCTGTTTTTCCCCCTCCTGGTAAATACAATAACTTCAAGCAAAGAGGTACAATTATTTCTGAATTTAATACAATGGCAAAACTCCTACTTATCCCAGTAGAGTAATAATTTTCCTCTGAATGCGAGTGAGAGAGAATTCTTTAAAGTTTATTCCTAATGCAGGCATTTCACTTGTGAGGGGAGAACCATTTAATACAAATTCATTATGCTTTAATCAGCCATTAGTTCAGGCAGATGGGATGTCCAAAGGATAGTCGAAAGGGAATGCTTTTCACTTTTTCAAATTGCTCTTAAAGGCACTGCTAGGATACTGGCATTCCATCCCACTTGTGTGCGATGTGCAATCGATGGTTTGTAGGCACATCTCCTAAAGAGCCCAATTTATAGGAAAGATCTTCCATTTCAACCCAGCCCCTGCATTCTATTAGTAAAATAGCCACAGTGTTTTCTAAATGCGTGTCACAGGAGTTCAAAGAAGTTTGATTCTACACCAAGGGGAGTTTACATGTGTGTAGCTAATGCCTATTGGCAGCCAGCACACTAACAGCAAAGGCCAATGTGTTCATTTGGCATTTTGAGCCTCTGTTCGCTCAAGCCATTAAATGGCTTCCATTGATTTCAGAAGAGCTGACTCAGGGCTTGGTGACCTGCAATTTATTGCTCAGTTGCAGTTTTTTGTCTTCAGAGCTCCTCGCAGCCGTGTTAGCTAATCAATCCTCCAAACACCTCTGCGCAGTCGGTAAGTAATACAACTTAAATAATTAAGTAATTTGGATTTGCCATTTTCCACCTTTCTTTGTTTAAGAGGCGGCTGAATCAGTTAAGACAAGCGATGATGGATGACTTATAGATCCCTGGGAGAGCAAAAACGCCAACTGTAGGGGAAAGTACCAGGGCTGATTTCCACACAACAGCAAAGCTGGGGGGGGGGGCAGGGAGGCATATTTGCAGATACCCAGAGGGATGTGGAAGTGGGCCTTGTAAATTTAGATCTGAGACTGACCATGGAGCCAAGCCTTCATTTCAGATTCCTGCATCAGACCACACACAGCCAGCTCTGCAATGGAGTGCTCAGAAAGGAATGCAGAGTGAGTTCCAGGGAACTAAAGATTGAAAATCCTCAACCAGGCATTCATACTGCATGCCCTGCAAAGCCCTCCCACCATGTTAACCCACAGACATTGGCATGCGTATATGAAATGCAGGAGATTTGGAGATAATTTGCAATACAGTGGTACCTCGGGTTACATACGCTTCAGGTTACAGACTCTGCTAACCCAGAAATAGTGCTTCAGATTAAGAACTTTGCTTCATGATGAGAACAGAAATCGTTCTCTGGCGGCGTGGCAGCAGCAGGAGTCCCCATTAGCTAAAGTGGTGCTTCAGGTTAAGAACAGTTTCAGGTTAAGTACGGACCTCCGGAACGAATTAAGTACTTAACCCGAGGTACCATTGTACTGAAATGCTGTTTCTTAACCATCAAACTATGTGTTTAAAGATCAGAACGTTGCTGAAATTTGGGAGCTGGGATAAAGAGTAACTTCATTGTGACTTCTTCCATTCAATGAAGAGCTGAAAGTTTTATTTTTGTCAATGCCTTTCAAAAAATGGCATAGTCTATGCACCTGGACTGGAGAGAGATTATATTGACAATTCTATGATGGCTAGATGCGAGAATGTCTATTGATTTGTTGTTGCTCCTGAAGAAGCAAATGAAAGTATATATCAGATATATACCTTTTTGACTACTCCAACTCTTTCTCCCAAATCTCCAATCTTAGTCTGATGTCCCAAGTTCTCCTAGGTTTCCCTACAATGCAGGCAAGGGGGCCATTGCTATACATCAGAACTCCCTTTAACAGTGTCATAAAGAGGGATTTTCAGCATATGTAGATTGTGCAACACCCTATATTATTAACATTAGGCATGTAAGCAATGCTAGAATGCAATAACGAGGGGTGTGCATTGGTTATGCACATGATCTGAATAGTGAGGTATATTGAGGTGGGGTGGTTTATTTTTGAGGGTGTGGGTCTTCCTCTTCTGTGTCAAAGCACAATGTCAGTAACTTCCCTCCAGTTGGATCAGGGCTGCTACAAAGCCTTGTGTTGCTTTGTCCTTTCAGTACTTTTCTGTACCTTATAGAAAGCTTTACATGCTTTTCTATATCTCTATGTTCCTTCGTGTCCATGGGCTTTTCAAGCAGTGAGGTCATCCAAAAGTTGCCTGTGGACGACTGAAAAAGACTAGATTTATTTATCTGTTAAAGCACAATTGTGGATGTTTAAAAAAAGAAGAAGTTAAAAGCCTCTTTTTAAAATCCTACATCTCTCTGCTTTAACAACAAAACCCAGAGCTTTTCAGAACTCCACTCTGTGTTCTAAGCATCATCATATTGTAAGGCCTCTTGTAGGACAGAAACAAGCACTGGAAAAACCACTGTGAAGCTGCAAGGTTTTTTTAAAAATGTACAGCCAATAATACACACCATTTAAAGGTAAAGGTAAAGGTACCCCTGCCCGTACGGGCCAGTCTTGACAGACTCTGGGGTTGTGCGCCCATCTCACTTAAGAGGCCAGGGGCCAGCGCTGTCCGGAGACACTTCCGGGTCACGTGGCCAGCGTGACATCGCTGCTCTGGCGAGCCAGAGCCGCACACGGAAACGCCGTTTACCTTCCCGCTGGTAAGCGGTCCCTATTTATCTACTTGCACCCGGAGGTGCTTTCAAACTGCTAGGTTGGCAGGCGCTGGGACCGAGCAGTGGGAGCGCACCCCGCCGCAGGGATTCGAACCGCCGACCTTTCGATCGGCAAGCCCTAGGCGCTGAGGCTTTAACCCACAGCGCCACCTGCGTCCCATTTAGCCACCTCTTAATTATTTTAAGGTGAGAGAGAGACAAACCCCTGCTCTCCCTTTGCTGTAATGCAGGGACGTCCAACGCTCAATAGACTGCGATCTACTCACAGTATAAAAAAACTGGCAGTGATCTACCCAAAGTTGTGGAGCTTTTTTTAGGAAACCAAAGTTGTGGAGCTTGAGCTTTTTTCAGAAAGCCAATGTTGGGGGGGGGTCGCTGAGGGGCCAGAGGTCAACTAGGATCTACCAGGAACACTCCGTGATCTACCAGTAGATCACGATCTACCTGTTGGACATGCCTGCAATGGATTATGGAAGAAAGTGAATCCCTTTTAACTTCCCCTGCAAAAGTGACCTGGACCCATTTGTCTGCAATTTGGAAGGCTTAATGCACTCTGGAGGGCTCTCCAAGGCCTGTACATTTCATCCACTTTGGCCAAAAGGGTTAGAGTTATAGTCATTTTTAGATTCCTTATTATAGTGAATGGAGGGACACAGAGCTTCATATTACAGTGGCACCTCGGGTTACAGATGCTTCAGGTTACAGACTCCGCTAACCCAGAAATAGTACCTTGGGTTAAGACCTTTGCTTCAGGATGAGAACAGAAATCATGCGCCGGTGGCAGGGAAGCAGCGGGAGGCCCCATTAGCTAAAGTGGTACCTCAGTTTAAGAACAGACCTCCAGAACGAATTAAGTTCTTAACCCGAGTTACCACTGTATACAGAGTGGCTGAGAACACAAATTAGTGATAAAAGTGGAGAGTGTGTGTAGTAATTCAGAAACAAGTAAGGTTTTTTTCAAAAAACACAGATACAGTGGTACCTCAGGTTAAGTACTTAATTCGTTCCGGAGGTCTGTTCTTAACCTGAAACTGTTCTTAACCTGAAGAACCACTTTAGCTAATGGGGCCTCCTGCTGCCGCCGCGCCACCGGAGCACGATTTCTGTTCTCATCCTGAAGCAAAGTTCTTAACCTGAGGTACTATTTCTGGGTTAGCTGAGTCTGTAACCTGAAGCGTATGTAACCCGAGGTACCACTGTATAAAAATAAGGTGGATGTTGGGGTGGGTCAGTGCACTCCTCCCCTGGGAATAACATGAATTATATGTATTCCTTTACAAGAAAGAGAAAAGGGTAGGCTCTGGTTGAAAATGTAAAAATCATGGAAGGCAAAAATGTGTTTCTTTCTTGTGTTTAAAAGGAATTCTAAGAAATTCATTCCTCTCTTAGATCCGTGGATACAAAAGAAATATATAGAAAGGACTTCCTTCTCTTAAACTTCCACAGGCACCTTCATTCATCACACCTAGGATCCACACCAGCAGACAATATTCCACTGGACAAATCTTGGTCTTTACTGGCCTCTTTGTGATGTGAAAAGGGGTGGAAACACCGAATCCACACACAATGCAGAACCCTCCTATTTCAAAGAATCAAAGCCTTCCTTTTCATTGGCCTCAGACAAGGTTAAAAACTTTTATAGTTGATTTCTTAAAAAAATACTCAATAAGTTACTTTCCCTTTATTCTCTCTTGATCCTATAAGGTTTTTATATGCAACCTTCTGCTATAACACGCCGTCATAAAGTGTTTGTGTGTTTGGGACTTCTTCTTAACTACAGAAGTCCACTCGCCTCTGAATTGTTGACAGCAATTTCAAGTGTAGGACTGAATAGTTCATCCCTTTGTAACTGGTATGTTGTCAGAAGATTGTTTGACTCTTAGTACAGTTTAAAGAAACACACAACAGGCTCAGGATCTCCGCTATTAAACTTGTAAATATTGCATATGTCTGGTTGACTGACTGACTGACTGATTGACTGACACACACTCTCTATGTGTCCTTCTGTCTCTCTTACACACACACAGGAAAAGCCTTCCTATAACCTATTACCAAGCCCCCACAACTATTTTAAAAGACTGGGAATGTTTGTAATCAACACTGACACAGTTAAAGGGAAAAGATGGGTCCTTTTTGTCTTTCAGAGAGACAAGATCATTCACCAAGTTTTATCTTTTTCAGGTTGCGTACCATAACCAGATTTTTGTCAAAATGCAGGAACAAGGCCGACACATGAACTAGGGTCACATTTTATTAATGGCAACAGCAGGGGAAATGAGAATTGTGAGAACTGCAACCTCAACCTTAGGTGAGCTGAATTCTGACCACACCCAAGAACATTAGGCATAGCCCCAAAGCCAGGGCCCCACCTTAAAGCGAGTAGGAAGGTCTTCCTTATGCAGCCCCACAAACCCTCATGAAGCCCCACAACTCTGGCTAGGTGTGGCAGGATAGCCTCAAGAACATCCCATATCCAAGCTATGGGTCCCCAAACTCAGAGCAGCTGGCCTCCAGAAATGCCTTTCAACTCCAAAGGTGCTTAAGTTCTCTTATCTAACATAAACTTTTCCCTTATGTAACATAATTTCCCCCCGCACCTTCCTGCCAGACAATGTGACCAAACCCATCTAGTTAACTGTACCCATCCCAAGAGACTTACCACCTTCTGCATCCAGTACAGAGTTGGCCAAGCAGAATGGGGAAAGCAAAGTAGAAACAACAACTACAACAACTACAACAACAACAAACTTAGTTCCAAAGCCTGCACTTGAACAGAGAATGGACTAAGAAGGTGCAGAAAGGCTGAAGAGTCCTCTGTAGGCATGGCATGATTTTATAAATTACACAGCCACAAAAAGCTCCACACATGCAGACACCAGTGTGTGAACACATGCCTACCACTGCAATGCCCTGTCTTCCTCCCTGGCTGGCCACGATGCTATTCACTGTCACAGCACAGCACGGCCAGAGGGAGCAAATTGATCTAAGTAAGAGCTTTCCAAACTTTTCATGTTGGTGACACACTCCTTAGACATGCATCATTTTGCAACATGGTAATTCAGTTTTACTAGCAAACCGGAAGTTAAACTAACACCTTTCCAGCCCCGGGAGGAGTGTGGGGAGGGTTTGCGTGACACACCTACACACTGCAGCCGACACACTAACATGTTGCGACACCCAGTTTGGAAAGCGCTGATCTAAGTACTCGTATAAAGTTAGAAATGTGTGGTTTTTTTTTAAAAAAAATGTGAGTCCTGGAAGACCTTACCACATATCACCCATGGCCTGGGAAGGGCCCTGACTGACTCCAGCTACAAAAGCTTAAGCTGCTGAACTGACTCCTGGGCTGGGGCATTGTTTGGAGGGAGTTTTTGTTGGAGAGAGGGTTGCTGCTGTTGGGTTTTTGTATCTTTATTTTAGCTCTTGTGATTTACAGGGAAATTGCTAAGTTTGCTTGTGTCTTTTTAATCTTTTGTTTATGGTTTTATAACTACTTTGGTTATGTTGTATTTTTTCATATTGTAAGCCGCCTTGAGCATGGTTTGAATTGTGGAAAGATGTCATACAAATAAAATTGTATATGTATATATGTATACAGTCCTTTTTTCTAGGGGGCCACAGGAGTACGCATACTACTAAACATTTTGTGAATCTTTGTACTTTTGTCCATTTACTGTATTTCGCCCCCCCCCCATCTGAACTATAAAATGATGATTTTCTTGAGTCAAAATGAGAGTACCACTAAACTTTTTTTTTTTTAAGAAAAAAGCACTGAATGTATATATTTGAGGGCTTTGTAGCACTGCAGGAAAATTGCTTCCTGGGGGATTTAAATAATGTATTTAAGGAAACTGCAAAGCACCGTCAAGCAATGGTCTTATAGCAGCTGGCCCTTTATATTTGTCTATATTGTCTTTCTCTCCCATAGTCTCTAATAAAGCTGTGGGTGTGTGTGTTCAAAAAACAAACAAGCAATCAAAATAGTGTCCCATTTCTATGTTGAAAAAGCAGCTTCCAAATGCGGGGGAGGGTATGCCTATTCAGAGTGAGAGCAGGAAGCATTTCCCTCACTCTGAACTGGCTTTGAGAACTTAGCTATGTGATCACACACCACGACATCCACAACATAATTCTCAGTTGACTAGGAACATAATTATTGACAACAACTTGTTTTATATGGGCAGACTGGAGGCAAGGTGGCGCAAATCAGCGACCAAAATGCAGTGAAGTGTGTGTGTGTGTTTGAAGGAATGTTTCAGCCCCTGAAAACTTCCTTTTTGCACTACAAATGTTCATCTGTGCACTTTTGACATTGCCCCCATCACTAGCAAGAGGAGAACTACCATGGGTGCTTTGGTTGAGATTCCTGCATTGCAGGGGTGTTGGGCTTGATGACCCTCAGGGGTCCCTTCCAGCGCTACAACTCTATGATTCTATGATCATCACTTCCTCCTCCTTTCAGCTGCAGAAGGGGCTTTGTTCCTGTGTTATTCTGTCCCAGGTCTCCCCCTTGTAGCTGTTGTGATAAGTGTGAGGTGCCACAGCGGAGTACATGCTGTTACATATTGTATCTTAGGCTTCTGCTTCTGCTCCTGCTGATCAAAGAAGCTTGGAAAGTTTAAATATGCTGTTCCTAAACACATTTAAATACTTTAGATATAGACCCAAATAATGCCTTTGAGTCTGCGGGAAGTCAAGCTCGAAGGGATTTAACAATAAGATATAGATTGAATGCACAAGTCAAAGCAATCTAAATCGTAAAAGATGAACCAAGCAGAAAAAGCTGGTGGGGAAACATATTTCCACAAGCAACTACCCACCAGAAAACAATTGGCATCATATATTAAACTTTGCATCAGATTTAATCCCAAGCCGTCCTGAATTCCCTTACCTTTGAGTTCACCTCAAAGAGTCACCCTTGATTATTCTCTCTAAATGAAAGCTGTAGCACCATCTAGTGCACTACAATGGTAACGATCAACCAGAAAGTTATTGTGCGCTGTGTGTGTGAGGATTAATACATCCTCATTTAACCTTCTCTATGCATCTAGCTAGTTTCCAATGTTTACTGTACAACTGGAGGCTCCATGCCTGATTCGAAACCCCAGAAGGTCAGGGTTCTAAATCACATGGGGAGCCTCCATGGGTATTCCCCACTCCAGAAGTTTGCTCTCCAACTCATGGGGAGTGACAGAGACACACGCAGAGGTAGATGTCATCACACTCAGCTGGGGGAAAATATATGCTCCCTATCCCTGGACACAGACCACTTGAATATTCCAGTATATCCCTCCTTTGTCAAGCCCAAGTCTCTGATCAGGTAGATAGGACATAACCCAGACTGATAGTCCAGTCGACAGAAAATCAATAGAAAACCCAGAAAAAAAGTATTTGATAACCTTGAAATTGCCACAGGTTTTGTAATTTTATTGCAATGGATTAAACATATTTATTAATTTTCTTACATTAGTATCCTGCTTTTCAGCTATCTTGGGAACATACTCTAGACCATACCCTAGTAATCCCAGAATCATAGAATTGTAGAGTTGGAAGGGACCCCAAGGGTCATCTAGTCCAACCCCTGCAATGTAACCCTCTTGCCCAATGTCAGGCTTGAACCCACGACTCTGAGATTATCAGTGTCGTGCTTTATCAACTGAACTATCACTCTCATTAGATACAGTGGAATAGACAGTGGGAACCTATCCAGGACAACGCAACAACCAGAGAAGTCCCCCAAGACCTAGCCTTTCGATCCAGTGCAGAATAAAATGATGAAGGGAAGCAAGAGATGTTGGCATTTGTTTGTGAGCATACCCTCACGCCTGGCCCCTTGAGAAAAGAGCACAAACCTGATTTGCAAATGGACAGAGCAGCAGGGATGCAGTTGACACTAGACTGCACACCTCAAAACTGCCCAGCAGTTTCTGAACAGGATGAAGTAGACTATCATGAATTCATGGGTGGTGGCAATGTTCAGAATAATGAATCCACACACGAGATTTTGAGGAAGGGGATCTCTGCTATGAGATGTGGGGTCTCTCTCTCTCTCTCTCTCTCTCTCTCTCTCTCACACACACACACACACACACACACACACACACACCTGCCTCTGTAGTGGGAACAATACTAATGATCTGAAATGCTTTGTGACAATCTCACTACACAGATGGTGCAAAATGTTTATCAGAACCTGAGATACGCTGTTCCCTGGGGCAAAGGAACTGTAATCCATCCGCCCTGCCAAAGCTGTTTTATATATTGCAAAAAATAATGAATTAACTGCTTAGAGAAGTGCTGGGGTCCCTTGGGCAATTATAGCGGCACCTTCCCTAGCAGGTTCAATTTGTCCAGTATTGAATGCAATCCCCCACACCACTCTGAACAATGACTTCTGTTGAGGCAACTAATCACCCATGAATGTGTGGTGCGGCTGTTTCTGCTCAACTGGTTCTGAAGCGATGTACTGACTGCTAGAAATAGGAATGTGTGTGTCCTGTTTTGTACTCTTCGCCCTTTGGGAGCAACAGAGTTACTTAATAATATGAGCCACCAAGCATGTTGCCAGCAGCGGATGCTTCTGTGCTGCAAGACAAAGAGGCAGAGGAAGAACTCTTGTCTTCTTCTCCCAAGAAGAAACAGAGTTTCCGGGTGTCCTTTTGCCCTGAAGGAAGAGATGGCTTAAGGCCCCACTTTGTACATTATCTAGGGGGATGGGATGGAAAAGATGACAGGGCCTTTAAAACCTGTGTCGAAGAGGGATTTTCAGCACTTTTCACCATGTCTACTAGCCATGAGAGGGACGTGGGTGGCGCTGTGGGTAAAACCTCAGCACCTAGGACTTGCCGACTGCATGGTCGGCGGTTTGAATCCCCGCGGCGGGGTGCGCTCCCGTCGTTCGGTCCCAGCGCCTGCCAACCTAGCAGTTCGAAAGCACCCCCGGGTACAAGTAGATAAATAGGGACCACTTACCAGCGGGAAGGTAAACGGCGTTCCGTGTGCGGCTCTGGCTCGCCAGAGCAGCGATGTCACGCTGGCCATGTGACCCGGAAGTGTCTCCGGACAGTCGTGGCCCTCGGCCTCTTAAGTGAGATGGGCGCACAACCCTAGAGTCTGTCAAGACTGGCCCGTACGGGCAGGGGTACCTTTACCTTTACCTTACTAGCCATGAGGGGTATGGTCCCTTTCCACTGTTGTAGAAAGTATCCCTCAGAATACCAGATTCTGGGCATCACGAGTGGGGAGAATGCCCCAGCTCACTCAGACCCTGCTTGGGAGCTTCCCCCATAAATCTGGTTGGTCACTGTGAGAACAGGATGCTGGACTAGATGGACCACTGGCCTGATCCAGCAGGGGTCTTATGTTCTTATGCTGCCCTACGTGAAAAGCTTCACATGTTTGAGGTCTCTCTTTCAGACCCTCCAAGTGCCCCTATTTTCCAGGGACAGTCCCAGATTTCCAGAAGCCATCCTGGTTTCTGATTTGATCTAGGAATGCCCTGTTTTTCCTTAGGGCGTGTTTTCATTGGAGAACTGTTGGAGGGTATGGAGTTATGCAACCCCTGAGCCAAGGTGATATGTAACTATACAACCTTTGGAAATTCAAAAAATATTTTTAAATATTTAATGCACTATTATGCTTTTATATATCTTGGAAGCTGCCCAGAGTGGCTGGGGCAAAGCAGTCAGATGGGTGGGGTATAAATATTATTATTATTACTGAATAGGACACCCCCATTTTAATCGGAGAAATGTTGGAGGGTATGCTCTTTAAGAGCAGGCTTGGATTGTAAGAGCAGTTCTCCTTCCTCCTTACATGCGTGTGGCTTCTTCCTTTATCCAATTCTGGCTAGTTAGGATGTTTTAGTCAGTTAGTCTCCAGGCGTGGAGAACCTTAGGCACAACCACTCCTGGCCTTTGTCTCTGGTCCTCAGAAGTCTCCCCAGACCACACTCCCCGTTGGTCCTGTTCTGCAAACTGAGTGCATGATTACGCTTGATTTTTCCGGAGGAAGGACAGAGATGAGTGAGTGCGTGTGTGTGTCGAAAGCGATCTACTGTACAACAGTAAAAACTCTGTGCATTGCTCTGCCCACTTTTGTCTCTGCCCACCCCCGGCATGGGGCTATGGGAAGGTTGCTGAGAAGTGAAGGCAATTGTTTGGGCTGACAAATCCTTCTTATACCTGTCTTGTTCAAGGTGCTCGGTTTTGGGTGTGGGTGTGGGTGTGTTTGTTTTGTTTTGCTTTGTTTTTAATGTGTGCCTGTTCTTCCTGGATAAAAGAAGGTTCTGCAAGATGCCTTCACTCCTCGATTTAGGGGCAGGAAGATCATCATCATCATCACCATCACCATCATCTTGGTCGGTGAGTAGACTTCACCATTCCTGTCTGACTCAAAACACCCATCCCACTCAGTCAGTAAGGCATGGTTGTCTTGCCTGTTAGATCGGTGCAAAAATAAGCTAGATTGTTCACCAGTTTTATAGGACAGTCTGGGTCTATATGATCTGATGCCAACTCTTGCTTCCAAGCTTCAGGAAGGCGTCTGCTACTAACAGATCTTTTTTATCAGCCGCTTGGGAATGAAACAGTTTGAAAATGCTGCTTTGTTTTTGTTTTTAAAAGTCAACGGAAATGCTGCAAAAAAAATTTCCTTGCATAGTATCAACAGACTGCTCTTTATGTCATGTGACAGCAAAAGTCTGTTTAGCCCATCTGCTTATAGGCGAGTTTCAAATGGGGGCCGTGGATCCAAACACTGTCCATCATCCCCAAACACTGTTTGTTTTTAATACATCAAGCCTACAGTATTGTTAGGAAATAGCCTGTGGTTCATTGCCAAAGAGAACAGCATTTTCATAACTGCGGTGTTTGCCAATAAAATGTCAGCACTTCCTCAGACATATTGATGTCAATGACATTCAGCTCCGGTATACTTAGGACAGGAGGTTTGCATAGCAAAAACATATGGTACAAGTTAGCAGATGCTAATTTTTTAAGCACTGCTGCATCCCAGTTCCATTGAAACAGATCTGCCAAATAGCAGATATACACATGCCTTGCCTTCGCTCCCTGTTGTCTGGTCACCTGTCTTTTATTTATTATGATTATGTCTCATAAAATAAATCTCCCAGACACTGTACAAATAAAATGAGAATAACAACAAACAACAACAGCAACAACAGAACCGTACTACACTAAAACCACAATAAGACACAACTAGCAAAAAACCCCCTAAATATAACACAACACACAAAAACTTTTCCAACATGATAAAAATGAGCACCAGTTCTACCCTCAACTTATCCATGTGGCATGGCTGACCTAACTTGGGGCTTCCATCACTAAATCAGTCCTGCAAAGACAGTGATGGGAACCTTTCTGCAGTCTGAGGGCCACATTTCCTTCTCTTTAATCTTCTGTGGGGCCACATGCCATTGGGAGGCAATGTGTGTGGAGCAAGGAATTTTAGCTTTGTACAGTAGGCTAATTTCTACAGACACTTACCCCTCTGTCCTCTGTCCAGGGAAGCAAGAAGTGTTATCAGGTTTCAAGGGCACATTCCAGCCAGGCAAAAACACCGGGGGGCGGGGAGAAAGTGAAGCAGGGCTGTTGAGGGATGTGGCCGGAGGAGAGTCTGAAAGGACACGGGGAGAGGCCTCAAGGGCGGTGTTTGGCCCCCAGGCTTAAGGTTCCCTACCCTCCTGCAACATATTGCTACAGACGCCTCACTTCCCTGAGTGGAGAAAAGCCCACAAGCATCAATGAAACAGTTTAATATATTCAATAGAGACAGGAAGTACTGGAGCCATACAAAGCAAACTCAGGGCAAGCAACACTGTGGATCTACTTTCGCACTCCAAGTCCTTGTGTTATGTGTGTTTGTGGGTAGGCTCTTCACAATTTTTCACTATGGCACAGCTAAGGGTCTAAGGGTTGGGCCCTTCTGGGATCCATGAGGCTATGGATCCAGCAGATCCAAACCCCCAGCACCCTGCTCCCAAGCCTCCATTTCAGGGCTTTCTTATTTCTACTACAGGCATGAGAACTGCCAGTGGTAGGTCTTTTTGCCCTCTTCCCACTAGTGGGCCAGTGGAGGAAGGAGCATGCCCACAACATTCTTAGTCACCAGCATCAGTGGAGGAATTAGGATTTTGCTTTTAGGGATTTCCCCTCCCATATGTGTTTTATTTACAACATGCAAGATGAAAAACAACCATTCTTGCAGCAGGTAGCAAAACAGCTGATCCTGCATCAGGTTACCAGAAAAACAATTGTTTCAGCTGACACGAAGGCTGTAATACATCTCTAAATAACTCCAGGCAGAATTTCTCTATGTGCTTCTCTATTTATAATCTCCAAATTCAAAACTGTGAGAGTGCCTCTAAAACTGTTTCTCTGAACTCCCACTCCCTCTTCCAAAAACAGAAGAGAGAAAGAGAGAGAGATTGATTCCCAAACATCAAGGAGAATGTCCTCCGTGAACAAACATAATTAGCCATCATTCCCCACGGGCACCACTGCCCCCTCCACAGTGCTAAGTTGAATTCCACCCTATATCACAAAAACACTGCAGTGTCCAGTGACCTTCATCTTAAGGAAAGCAAATTCGAGGTATGCAATGGCACCCCTGAAGCCTCTCACTGCTTGGAGAACAAAGCGGTTCCTGTGGTGGCAAACCTTTCTGTTCAAGGAAAGTCACCCTAACTTCTTCTTGTGACATTTCCTCCTGCCAGCAAACAGAGCTCGCAAGATTAGCTGTTCAGCTCTGGATGAAGCACGGTTGCCTTGTAATTAGATGCTGCACCATGCGTCTCACTCTGAGCACCGCTCCGCAATGAGGTCCCGCACACGCTGAGGAACCCTTGATTTCTGCTGCTTTCAATGAGACTCTCATGCACACTTCTACTTTTCACATCAGCAGAGAGGCAGCACTTATGTTCCTAGTGGTATTTGATCACCTGCAGCAGCAGCTGTGAACTGCAGAGGAAGGCTGCGAGCTTTAATTGTTTTCAATCATTTTGGAAAGAACAGCCGCAACAGCACTCATCTGATGTGGCAGTTCCCGATTCTGCTTTCCTGGTGGAAGGGAACTCGTTGTCTGAGTTCTTTCCCTTTGGAGATACTTTGGCAGCAGTGTGAAAGTTGCACTGCGAAGAGCCAACTCCAGTGGTGAAGCTGACTCCTCTTGCTGCCAAATCCAGGACCCCCCACCTTCTGTGTGAAGTAACACAGTGCAGTCAAACAACAGTTTTTTTTGGGGGGGGGGGAGAGGTGGCAGCACCTGCAATGATCTTTGCCACTTGGCACTCGGAACAGGTAACTTGTTCAGGTGTGGAGTGAGATGCTGGCAGGGAGCAGAAAATAATGGATGGCATCAGCATGAAAGAGAGGCCACCCCCCAGAGCCAGCAGATGCAGGTGGAAGTAAGGAGGGGATGCCAACAGCAAGGGATCGCCTCTGCTCATTCAGATGATTTACAGCAAACATTAGAACCTCCCACCACATGATGGCAGCAGGCAAACAGCAGTTTGGTCCATTTCCCCGACAATTGAATCTGAGACTGCAAAGCAGATATTCCGTTAAGCCTAATATACCTTGTGGGGTTTGTAGTGAGACAAACTGGGGAGGGAGGAACCATTTATGCCGCCTTGAGCTGCTTGGAGTATAAATGTAATAAACAAGGAATAAAAACGCTTAGGAGGACTGAACAGCAAGAAAATGTGACTGGTACCCTTGCCGCCATCTTTTTTTTTTTTACAGTTACTGGCCAGCCATTCCTTTGCTAGGAAGATTGTTTGTTCATGACCCAGAGCAACGGACTATCCATGGGAGGTACCAACAAGTCATTTCATGAACAAGTGTTAGCTCATATACCCCAGTAGTTGCCTACGTTGAATTCCACCCCCTGCATTTAAAGTGCATGACTTCTCCTGAAGAATCCTGGGAACTGTGGATGTCTTAGGGTGCTGGGAATGGCAGCTCTGTGATGGGTAAACTACAATTCCCAGAATTCTCTGGGGGAAATAATGTGCTTTGAATGTGTAGGTTGGAATTCAACATCTTCCAGTTGTTCCATCTTCGTAAGCCAGACAAAATTATGCCCCCGAGCCAGTTTTTTGGGAGCATGTGGGGGAAGGAGAGTGGGGAAAACCTCATTGCACAAGGGCAAATCCTTGCATGGGCTTCCACTGATGGCACTGGTTAGGTGAACCTCATCCATGAAGTTCACCATTTTTGGTGCATGGCTCCTGTACTATGTCTGAAAGTCTGGATAGCATCTTCCAGTCATTGAGCTGGTTGGACCAATGGTCTGATTCTGTATAAGGCAGTTTCCTGTTTTCATATTAACGACAATAACTGATCCAAGGTCACCTAGCAAGCTTCATGGCTGAGTGGGGATTTGAACCCTGAGCAACCAGCTTCTACTTCAACCACTACACCATGCTGGCTTGCCTTTAATGTTCCACCTCCCAGGAAACATCTATTTGGCTGCTCTGTGGTGTGAATGCAGGGAAACAGCTCTTGCTGTGGGCAAGCTGTACCTCAGGTAGTCTTAGCAGGTCTCTGAAAGCAGTTATCAACTTGACATATACGCATAATTTTTGCAGCAGGACCACAAAATCAACTTTCCATGCCGAGACAAGCAATCATAGCTCACACTGACTGGGAGTCACAACTTGCGTCAATTAGAATAATGGAGATTTGCTAGTGATAGTAACATGAAATGAATCGGTTGTGTTTCAACTCCAGACAAATACCATATCGATAGCCGTCTTATTACAATTGTCTCTTTCTTCTTTTTTTTTTTTTGCCAATTGGTATTGATTTCCAAAATTTGGAAAACTGTCTCTTTCAGTCTGTGAAACAATATGGTTTGGGGGTTGACTTTTGTCTTAGCAACTCTTATAAGAATTATGGAATGGAAAAAGAAATATAGTTTTTTTGGGGGGGGGGGGAGAGATCAGGCATCCAATGAGGTGACAGCTCCTTGTTACCAATTGCTGAATGAGATTAGCAACCCAATCAAAATTTGATAATCAGGTTTTGCTGGACTGCAGTTCTCAGCATCCATGACCATGCACCATCCTGGCTGGGGCTGAAGGAAGCCCAACAACGTCCAGAGGGCACTGGCTCCCCGCACCCGCCCTCCCAAGTCCTACAGAAACACAGCACATTCTGTTTGTTTGAGTGTGGGAGACCTGGCTCCAAATCCCTCCTCAGCCATGAGCATGGCACTACCTCACAGCGTAACATAAACGGAAAGCTTTTGCGAGGCTGAAAGGTTGGGGAGGCCTCTTGGGTCCCCGGAGAACACAAATGTATGAAAAATCCAACTGCTTATGATGGATCCCGTCTATGATCCTAACCAACGTTCCCCAGTAGTTGCAGCCTGTCCCATTCTATGCTGTGCTGCCTGAGCTGGACAAGGGAGATGAGAAAGGACTCCATCTATTTCGCCTGGGATAATCAGTGTGGAATTTGTGAGCTTTAAGGAGAGATACACAGAGAGGTGGGAGACATGGGACTTTCCCTTCTATCTGCCCTTAGATTAGGTAATTCATAGGAACCTGGGAAGCAGCGTAAGAGCAAGGCAGATCATTGCTCCATCTCACTCAGTATTGTCTACACTGACTGGCAGCAGCTCTCCAGGGTTTCAGGCAGGGGATATTCACGGCCCTATTCCTGCATTGCAGGGGGTTGGACTAGATAACCCTCGGGGGTCCCTGAGACCTTGCATGCAAAGCAGATGCTCGATCGCTATGTTATGGCCCTTTCCCAACTAATTCAGCAAAAGCTCCCTGCCTGCCCAGTTTTACCCCAGCTCTGAACTCTGTCTTATTAGGAAACAAAAACAACAGAGAATTAGAGGCTAATCCAGAATCCCAGCTTTTCGGGTTGTTTAGGGTAAGCTGGAGGTGGGGTGAGAGGGAGAACATTTCATAAGCAGAATAATAACAGGAGAGAGAGAGAGAGAGAGAGAGAGAGAGAGAGAGAGAGAGAGAGAGAGAGGTAAAATTATCAACCTCAAAACTTTTGCCTTGTAGTGCCATCTGGTGGAGAAATGTTGTTAAACGCCTTCAAGCAGAGGCTCGCCAAGTGGGACTTTTATTTTAACTGCATTGAATTGGGATTTGGTGTGGGCAGGATGAGATCTGGCGCCTCAGGCAGCAGATGCTTGAGGGCAGGGAGTGGCAGAGAGGTGGGAAAGAGCTGTGTGTTTGCTATGCAGCCTCCCTAAGCTAGCCTGATGCCCTCAGGTGCAGCCAAGGCAGCCTATGTAAAAGTAAGATTTAGCTGGAAGTCTGTACAGTTTCGCAGGTGGCGCTGTGGGTTAAACCACAGAGCCTAGGGCTTGCCAATCAGAAGGTCGGCAGTTTGAATTCCCATGACGGGGTGAGCTCCTGTTGCTCGGTCCCTGCTCCTACCAACCTAGCAGTTCGAAAGCACATCAAAGTTCAAGCAGATAAATAGGTACCGCTCTGGCGGGAAGGTAAACGGCGTTTCCGTGCACTGCTCTGGTTCACCAGAAGCAGCTTAGTCATGCTGGCCACATGACCCGGAAGCTGTACGCCGGCTCCCTTGGCCAGTAAAGTGAGATGAGTGCCGCAACCCCAGAGTCGGCCACGACTGGACCTAATGGTCAGGGGTCCCTTTACCTTACCTGTACAGTTCCTGTGCATGGAAACAAATGGAGTGCTACCTTCTCTTCCACCACAGGCAGCAAACTATCTTTGGGCTGTCCCGGGTATGGAATCAAAAGCACTCTACTGGGGACGTTGTGAGCATTGTTCACTATTGCATATTAGTCACGTTTCAGGTTCCAGAATATCTAAAAATGCCCATATCTTAACCCATTGTATCATTTGTTTTTAATAATCATAGAATTGTAGAGTTGGAAATGGATCCAAAGGTCATCTAGTCCAACCCCCTGCTATGCAGGAATCTCAGCTAAAGCATCCATGACAGATGACCATCCAAGCTCTGTTTAAAAACTCTGATGAAGTAGAGTCCACAACCTCCCGAGCGAGTCTGTTCCACTGTCTAACAGCTCTTACTGTCAGAAAGTTATTCTGATGTTTAGTCGGAATATCTTTTCTTGTAACTTGAAGCCATTGGTCCAAGTTCTACCTTCCTGAGCAGGAGGAAACAAGCTTGTTACATCTTCCATGTGGCAGCCCTTAAGATATTTGAAGACGGCTATCATTAGTCATGCTGGCCACATGACCCAGAAAAACTGTCTCCACAGCGGACAAACACCGGCTCCCTTGGCCTGTAAAGCGAGATGAACACCGCAACCCCAGAGCCATTCGCAACTGGACTTAACTGTCAGGGGTCCCTTTACCTTTATCATATCTCCTTTCAGTCTCCTCTTTTACAGGCTAAACATACCCAACTCCCTCAACTGTTCCTCATAAGGCTTGCTTTCCAGACCCTTCTTGGTTGCCCTCCTCTGCACACGTTCCAGCTTGTCAATATCCTCCTTAAATTGTGATGCCCAGAACTGGACATAGTATTCTACTGTAAGTGTGGTCTGACCAAGGCAGAATAGAGTGCTGCTATTACTTCCCATGATCTGAAGCCTAGAATAGCAATAGCTTTTTCTTGCTGCTGCATCATACTGATATTTCACAGAAGGGGAGAGCAAACTTCAGGCTTGTGGGGTTTTCTTTTTCTGCAGAACCCAAGGATCCAGAAATCAGAACCAGGTACAAAAGAGAGGTTTGCAGAAAGAGGGCCACAAAGTCTTGAGGCAGGGTCTAGGTGAAATGTTGATGAGTTTCCCTGGACTTTCCTCTCAGTGTAGTTGGTACGTACTGTTTAAATTTCTCACAGTGCACCTGAGCACTCACTGTGGTGTCATTCTAGTAGCAGACAGGTGCTACTCCTCTGATCATTGCCCAGTTGTGTTGCAGCTTTTTACTGGAAGGCAGAGGAGGAAGTACCATGTTTTGGGGAAGTTGGCTTGGTGCAAACACACCAGCAATGCCACTGGTTTGGCTCAGCCATTGTGTTTGTACTCTGCTGACCTTGCTGCCATCTTGCACCTTCCCCCATCTATCTCCTGTTAAGCAGCAGCAATGTGACTAACCAGAGGTCAGGTGAGTAGCACTGCTCCACCAGCCCATCCAGGTGAGTAGCACTGCTCCACCAGCCCATCCAGGTGAGTAGCACTGCTCCACCAGCCCATCCAGGTGAGTAGCACTGCTCCACCAGCCCATCCAGTACTGACTCCAGGCCACTGGGAAAATTAAAATGGAGGCAGGCAGGCCCAGCTGTCCAGTGTGGAGAGGCCTAGTGGTGGGACTCCTGAGGCCCTAGCAGTTGCTTGAAAATGCCAAGCACTGATCTTGGGCCCAGGTTATAGATCTTTAATATGAAGGTAGGAGTGTCACCTGTCACTTGTGTCATGTTGGAGGCCCTGCTTTTTCTCTCTGGTACACCCCCCCCCCCCAGTTATGAAATGATTAAGTTCCTTTGTGCCTCTTTCCCCCTCTTCTGCCAAGTTTCCTTGGCAACATCACATGACCTGCATAACGGATGCCAATTTCTGGCCATTTTCCTTTGCCGTGTGTGTGTAAAAAGATGTATCCTGAGGTAACTAAAGCCATTCCACGGACCCCTGCACTCAGATCTATCTGCTTATGCGGGAAAAGCAATTTAGTGTGAGAGGATTATGAACAAAATCACAAAGGCACAATCAGCCTCGCAGCTATTCAAGCTACTGAAGGAAGTTAATCCCTTGTATTAAGCAGCCAAAGACTGCACATTCCTTAGGGCCAGGGTGCAACAACTGCGCTTTCATTTGTTGAACAGACTTCACAACCTTCCCCGCTGTTTTACATGTAATTCGGGGCCGATTCTCACAGAAGTGTTTTGCACAGGGCCTGTCGACAGTCAATGGAAGCAGATTGGAATTGTCAGCCACAGACCATCTGCTGGCTATTATGGTTTCTTTCATTGTTTGCTAGAAAACATGCCCACCCTGCCATAATCCTCAGTTATGTTGCTGGGATATTAGAAAAGAAGCCATTTCACATGACCAGGTAGAATGCGTTGTTACAAAGGTTGTGTACTACCCCTAGTCTGTGCTCAAGATTCCAGGCACTCACCCAGAGTCATGTTCCCGCTGAGAAGCAAGATGCAGCAGAGGCTCTAATATGGTTTAACTACACATATTTACACCTGAGTTTAGGTGAAAGGGGTGCAGATCTTACATCATTGACATCTCAAGAGCAGCCCAGCATTGCAGACAGAGCCATCCTAAACACCATCCCTTTGTTCCTGGCTTCCCAGTCAGCTCTAATGGTCTCTGCCTTCAGCCCCACCACATGGGTTTCTACCTACTTCCTTTATTGCTTCCAAAAAACCCCTGCTCCAAGCAACCCCTCCCCACCCAGCTGTTATTCCAGCTCAGTTTTTAAAAGGCACATTTTCCCTCTGAGCACACCCTGCCCCCTCTCTTGTTTTCAATCCTAAACCTTTCTCCACCCCGGTAACTATGGCAATTCTGTTTTGCACCCCCCCCCAAGGATTTCTCTTTGATGGGCCATCAACACATTTTGTCATGTAAACAGCCTCTATTCCAGGTAAGGGCCTAGCTTAGCCTGTAGTTTTCCACTGGCCTGAAATCTTCCATTCTGTACTCCAAATGTTATCTAAATACTGCTGCTTATTGATTCCCACCATTCCATAACAGACTCTGGTACCCCAGCTATAAGGTAAAAAGGTAAATGGTAAAGGACCCCTGGATGGTTAAGTCGAGTCAAAGGCGATTATGGGGTGTGACGCTCATCTTGCTTCAGGCTGAGGGAGCTGACGTTTGCCCACAAGCAGTTCTCCAGGTCATGTGGCCAGCATGACTGAACCACTTCTGACACAATGGGACATTGTGACAGAAGCCAGAGTGCACAGAGAGGCCGCTTTCCTTCCCGCCACAGCTATAGCAGTGTGATGGTGAAAAAAGGGGAGAGGACTCTTCCACCTATATTCATGATCATGCAAGCTACACCTGCTGAAATGACCTCATATTCACAACTATTAAAGTGCAAGAGTCCTATTCCCTTTCCCATCAAGAACACCCTCATAATATTCCACCGCAAGTAAAGGGGCTATTATAAATGATTACTAAGTAACTAATTAATATCCCATTATTTAAACCACTGTATATTTAAAAACAAAGTAACTGACAGTCTATTTGCATTCTGCGTCTGCAGATTGATGGTGCTGTTCTTGGGAGTGTTTGTTTTAACTAACTTGATTGAAATGTTTATTTGCTTGCACATTAGCTGTAACATAATTGTGTAGCGAGGCCTTGGGGCCCAAAGTTCCCCTTTGGGAATAAACACATGGACACAAATATTTTGAATTAATGGGATAAATAAGACCACAACTTTATTGGTTACAGATGTGAGTGGTTTGGCTTAAGCATTGGGTGAAACTGGCTATGTCATGACTCCTGCCTGTCTGCAGGAAGTCTCTGAAGGGTCAACCACTGGTAGGAGGAGCCCTATGATATACATCAATTAAGAGCACATCCAGGGTTCCAGATGGGGTCGTGGCATGGCCCTAGCCCATGTCCAGGCTTCGGACAGGAACCATGCCCCCAGATCCCTTTAACGAGATACCCTTAATGAGGAGGGGCAGGCAAAGGCAACCACCTCCCCTCCCATGAACGAGGCTTACCCAATGCCTAACTGCCACTTGAGCCAAATGCCTCGCCACCAACACCTTCACACCTGCAACCAACACATAATGCCCTCAATGATATCAGCCAGCCAAATATCATTTCCCATATTGGAATGGTGAACACCATCAGTACGAAACAAGGCCTCCTGGTTAAAAGTAATTCTGGGGTGCCGCATCACCCGACCATTCAAGAATTGTATGGTTAGCAATTTTCCTGGCCCTGTTGATAGCCGCTGGGTAGGGGCAATCTTGCCAACAACGCCTCTCCAACAGTTGGGACCAGATTAACGTCAAGTCCAGCATACAAGGCCAGCAGCCTATCAAAGTCCTCTTTGATGTTCTTGTTCAGGTCAATGTCCTTCCTTAGAAGCAAGTTGTTCTCTCCTAGTTGAACAATCAAAGCATCGGGGGGGGGGGGGATGCAAGGCCATCACAATTGGCTAACTCCTCCCACTTCATGCCACACCTCATGACCAGTGATCTGAACCCATTCATGCAGAGCACAATAGATTAGTAGTCCATCACCTTAACCACTCAGCCACCTTGAAAGGAGGTCGCCCCCAGCCATGTCGTGATTTAAATGGCAGCAGCCCCCACCCCTGCTAACCCAATTGTTCAGTTGGGGGGCTTGACGTGACTCGGAGTCCCAATTATGTGGGTGGCATCACTCCGCCCCCTGCCGGGTCACAGTGAGGTCCCAGATGCCCACCCACAAATCCATCCCCCAGAGAAGGGGGGTAGATTACTGTAGAAAACAATCTTACTATCTATCTTACTGCATAGCTTAGCAAGGCATTAACAGATGAAAAGGAAGGACCTACTTAGCGCATACAAAAACAGGTTTTGACCTGAACTTGTTCCTGAAACACAAGCACACATCCAGGCAAGAAAAAGATTCATTGACTCTCCTGTAAGGTATGGGCCTGCTAATCTGCACCATTTGCACTGGAAACCCTTTCCTAAAAATCTTAGCCATCCCGGTGTGTGTTACTTATTCCACCACTTTGCTGTAATTATCCCACTGCACTTCTCATTTCATTATCTAAATCCTCTCTTGTTCTAACCCTTTTACCTCTCAGTGAAACATTTCAGATTCTGGAGGCTGTACTCTGTACTCCTTTGAAAGTGAATATGAACTATACTTCAAGCAGACTTGCAAAGAAAAATGCTAATCCACAGCAAAAAAAAAAAAAAAAAGGAAGACGAACAAAAGAGAAGTTATGCTAAAATTTAGAGTTAGGAAAGTAGTTAGTATTCTGAGGCTGTAGAGGAATTTGTGGGAAATCTAAGCAATTAGGTGCTACAGAGGCTGATGCAAAAGTACTCCTGTCTCACTTGAAAATGAGGGAAGAGACGAGGGGTTTTCTTTGGTCTGGCTTCCCAGGTATAGGACTGTGTTTCAACGACGACAGGGCCAATGACTATATCAGTGTTTCATCTAAGGAATTGTGGTGCTGGGGTGGTAAGTTCTGTGCCGAAACCACTGCAAAATTCAAGGGCAACACACACAACCTATATCTGTTCCGGTCAGTGTTTGGTCAGCTGCATGATTTGGCAACTGATCCAGCTTAGGGGAAGTAGGACTTCAATAGGCCTTACGTCAACAGTACAGTTAGGCTATGTGCTGGCATTAGGGCAAGGGTGGGAGGGAGAAGATCGTGCTTGTCTGAGAGAATGTGGCATCTTAATAACCTTATCCAACCTTGGCTGGGAATTCACCCAGACTCCCTCTGCTGGAGGAACAAACTGTGTCTGGGTTTCCTTTTTCACCTTCAACCTACTGTGGAAGGTACTCCGATTTGCTTCTTTGACCGACGTAATGCAGAAAACAGGGAGTATGCATATCTGAAGGGTTATGGCGACAATCTGGGACCTCGGCTATGCACAAATGTGTTTTTGGAAGCCGCAGTCCCCAAGGTATCGTATCGGCTGTGTTTAACAGGGCAGTCTTGAGCATATTTATTGAACAAAGCCCTATTTCAATTCGGTAGATTTATTTCTGAATAAACCAGGCTAGGATTGGACTGTAAAGAGTTCAGGCATCTTAATACTCTAGAGGACTAGAGGGATAGAAGCGAATCTGTGTGCCAGCATAGCTAGGCAGCAGAAATGCCATGAAAGACTTGGAGGCTGTAGAGCAGCCTTCCCTGAGCAGCTGGTATGCCCAGATGATGTTCAACTACAAATCCCAGCTGCCCCATGGTTGGGGATGATTAGAGTTGTAGTCCAACAACATCTGGAGGGCACCAGGTTGGGTAAGGCTGTTCTAGCACATAGCAAGATAACAAAGAGTCACTAATGGCATACTGTGACACACCATGTTAGGGTGTATTAAAAGGAACATCATTTCCCAGAACAGAGACAGTCAACATGGTGACCTCCAATTCTCATCAGCCCAGCCAGAATAGCCAATGTTCACAGATGGTGCAAGATATAGTCCAACAAGATCTGGAGAGTACCACATTGTAACCTAATGTCCAAAAAACCCCTGAGAGATACATGTCCTAAACTTAGGAATTAATAGGATGGTTCTAATCAATATAGAAAATACTGGGTTCATCCTGGGCACCACAATTCAAAAAGATGCAGACAAAATATTATAAATTCAGAGCAGAGGATGATGAAGACCTATGTGCTCTGCTCTTTCCCTTCTGCCCATCTTCAGATTTCATGACACAGGTCTCGTCCTGGCAGCAAGTCAGCATGTCAAGTCCCCACTCCAGGATCAATCTATGTGTCCAAAGTCCAAACCAAAGCACAGTCCCATGGAGATCCTGGAACACCCAAGCTGAGATCCATCAACATGGGTAGTTGAGCAGTCATAGCACCTCAGCTCTGCTTTCCCTTGCCTGCTGATTGCAGCATCTGGGCTTGATGAGGCATGTGACTCTCACCTGCTCCAAGCCTACTCCAGCTGAGGAATCACACACCTCCTCCTGGAGCCAGTGAGCCCCACCTGGCCAGCTGTGGACCCTTGCCTGCCTCGGCCTCCCAGAGTGCTACTTCCATTGCTCCCTACACCCCAGAGCCCACTGTGTTCAAGGAGACAGGGGCCCCTCTTGCTCTGGTGATGGGTCTTGCTGCACTGACCCCCACCCCCACCCAATCCTCCATCACCTCATGAGTACTTCCTGCACCAACCTCTCCCTCCCCACCCCTAACTCACTCGGTGTGTCCCACTCCTGGCTACAGCCCTTGCCAGGATCCTCTTCCTCTTTTCTGTTGTCCTTCCACTTCATGACAGGTCTACTCTGTCCTGCCAGTTCCTTGTCCTGCCATGCTCACCTGTCATGGGGTAGTCATTGTGGTGACCTCCAGATTTTTCAGACTACAATTCCCTTCATCTCTGATCATTGGCCATACCGGCTGGGGCTGTTGAGTGTTGGAGTCCACAGCATCTAGGGGGCACCATGATGGCAACCCTTGTAGGCATAGAAAAGCCCAAGCACAGCAGTGATGCAACTGAGTGATTTTAGACTTTGGACCTACTAGTGTTACAGATGGCAAAATGTGGCAAGCCAGTCTAGCTGCACTTGGGGGTGCTCCTACTCTTCCTGCTCAGTGGGGATCTGGACATTGGCCCCAAAGTCCTGCCTTGTCAGTAACCAGTGGCTTCTCTGGAGAATATTTTCCCCAAGGCTAGTTTGTAGCACTGGCTTTATGCTCCCTCTCTTCAAGGCCTCCGCTTCCCCATGCTAACCCATCCATGTTGCTACTACCTCCCCACTTAAGTACTGGTTAGCTCACTCAGCAGAACCTTGCCTTCTGACCAAGGGATTTCTGGCTGGCTTCCCAGTCTGAACCCTAGCTGCCAAACTTCCAGGAACGATGGGCCTTAGTCTAGTTATCTCCCTGTTGCTTGGCAGCCTATTCCCATTTGAGGAACACAGGAAGTTGTCTTTCATCAAGTCAGGCCATTGGCATTGTCTTCTGTGAGTGGCAGCAGCTCTCTAGGATTTCACACAGCCTTATCTGGGATTGAACCTGGCACCTTCTGCACGCAGAGCCACTGCTATGCCATTGAGCTGTTGATCTGTTCTCCCTGCCCTCACAGCTCCACCCAGGACTCATTTTAAAGCCCCATTGGCTGCAGCTGTAGAATTTGCCTCCTTCTGCCATGATCCTGTGGTGCTGGAGGCCACATTTTCCCCAGCTATATGAGGTCTTCCTCCCAACCTTGTATTATTGCTTGTTTCTGATCTTGGGAGAACGATGCTCCACAGGGCAAGACCAGGCCAACAGGGGTGAGTTAGGCCTCAGCCACGTAGTCCTTGATATTTATTTAGGTTTCCAAATCTCATCCCCAAGACACCAAACTAGGGTCTTCAAACATGTAACGAGACTTTAAAATGTAATATTTTAAGTGCCTATATGAAATTAAAATGAACCCAAGTCAGCCTAGCCACCAAAAGTCAATCCAAAGAGAAGCTGCTCACACTTTGGGGAAAGAGAAGCAGTCATTTAGACTCCCTCACTGCATGCTCTTGAGGGACATTGGATTTGATGCTAAGATGGAACAGGCAAATCGGATAGATTTTATGAGGAAATATATACAGATCTGGTGAGGAAATGTTGCAGTTGTTTGGGATTCTTTACTTAGAAAAGAGGTACATGAGAGGTGGCATGACAGAAGTTTATAAAATCATGCACTGAATGGAGAAAGTTGGATGGAGAAAAGTTTTTCTGCCTCTTTCATAATGCTAAAACTTGTGGCCATACAATGAAGCCAAATGCTGGAAGATTCAGGGGAGATAAAAAAGGGAGGAGGAGGAGGAAGTACTTCTTCACACACCGATTAGTTAAACTTTGGAACTTGCTCAGTAGTGGAGGAGGAGGAGGCAGTAGTGACCACACCGACATGGACAGCTTTAGAAGAAGGTTGGATAAATGCTTGGATGATAAAAAGCTAATGGCAGCTACTAGCCATGACGGCTATGCCCTGCCTCCATGATCAGGGGCAGTCATGGGATCCACAAGAGGAGAGAATGCCCTTGTGATGAAGTCCTGCTTGTGGTTTTCCCATAGGCATCTGGGTTGCCACTGTGAAAGCAGGATGCCAGACTAGACGAGCAAGCTTTTCTTGTGTTCTTATTGTGTGAGAGGGAGCAATTCAGGAAGAAGCCAGACTAGGGTGCAGGCATCCAAGAAACCACAGTGCACAGTTATACCTGAAACTGTAGATGCTACATTGTAGAGCTGCCATCTAATTTTTGTATGGTTAAGATTATTTATTAACCTGTATTGTAGTTTTTCTTTTCTTAACCCCCTTTCTTCTTTAATGTGCATTAGATATACCCTTCCTGCAGCTCAGACAGCCTCCCTTTCCTCAAAGCATACTCTAGCACATGATTGGCAGCATTGCAAATGCTATTTTTAGAAGTGGCTTAAGGGTGCCATTGGGGGCATTTATTTCCAGTGTATATCTGAGCTTCAAAGAAGCCATGTTTGTCAGCATCACAACAGAGGATCACCTGTTACAATCCCCATAATTGTCACCCTCTCACTTCCAGGAGCAATCTGCATATTAAACACAAATATACATTTAATGTCACATCTAAGTTGGCCCTTGATAAGGAAACTAGATCTGCATTAACTAAAAAGGTGAGGAGTATTGGTTAGTTTATGCTTAACCTGTCTAATCACAGGAACATGGTATAAAATAATTCCCAGTAGAGCTGCATAAATGATGAAGCTAATCAGATCTACGCTGTGCACCAAGTCAGAAATACCTGGGTAATAATATCAGTGCAGAAAGGCCATGGGGTGGTGGTCTGGGGTCATTGGGGTCATTAACATATAATCTTAGAATTTGCCACTATGCTACTGATGAAAGGATGGCCATTTTCCCCACTCAATAACAATTTCAGTGATAGTACAGTGAAGTCTCTTCTATCGTTACCAATTTACCAAGTGCATCTTGACCAACCCCACTTCCCAAGTTCCAGGAAACTCCAGTGGCTGAACCAGCTTGACGGCCAGACCAGAACTGGCATTCTGTGACATTTCTATACTTATTTTGCTGGCCAGAGATGCTGAAACAGCCGTATCCCAGATTGAAGGACCCTTGGGAAACCACGAGAAACCCTGAAGGTACCCAAAGCTGTAAAGCATTGGAACAAAATATGTAAATATACTTAAAAATTAAAGTAGGTGTGAAAGACCTGTAGTCAAGCAGAGGTTTTCACAATCCTATGAGACTTACAATCTCAGTTAATTCCCTGGTTTATTTCCACCACCACCCCCCCCCCCATTATGATTATTAAGGTCCCAGTGTGGACACAATGATAATATTGAAACAATACTACACAATATTAAAAACAGTTTAAAATGACTTTAGGATTACAAAAGAAGATGGGTCCTAAAAAATAGAATGATAATTACCAGCTGCCCAAACAGGCTTTTGATAATTGTTCCTTCATAATTAATCCTTTTCTTAGGGGTGTTCAGTTTCTCAATAAAACAAAAATATCCACTTAACTGTAGCATGTTGTACAAGACACTCTTTAAGCATAGGTAGGGAGAAAAGGTGTAAATCTACACATGATTTAGTGAAGTTTGAATTAAAAGAAAGCAAAATTCAAACTTAGTGAAGTTTGAATTAAAAGAAAGCAAAATTCAAACTCCTTAAGGCAGTCTACCCCCTCCCCCCGCCTTGGCTAAGGTCTTAGGTATCATGCAGAACCCAACAGCATACAGTTTCAAGGTGCCCTTTGTTTTTAAGCCCTTTCAAAATGTCCAGTATTGCTTCATCCACATGGTTTCCAGGCTCTGGAGCAGCTCCAGTTGTACCATGTATTATATATATATATATTCAAACCTTGAAAAGAAGGAAAGCAAGAGATACTTGTGTCTGTCCCCACCCCTTCAAATCTAAACCCATCAGGACTGGGGAAAAGAAGGCTCATTCTCTGCCTATACGAACCGATTAGAGTCTTATAATCAGTAGGGCTTGTGGAGAGCCAACCAGGAAAATAAACATACAATAAAATATGTTTCAGTTCTTTATGCTAATGAAGGCTGATTCAAATGGCCAAGATAGATCATGTTTCTGCTTGTCCCCAATTCACCTTCAACAAAGCTGAATAGCTGGTCAGCTGAGCTTTCCAGGAAAAGAAGTGGCGTCAAGGAATGCCTCTGGGGGGGCTTCCGGGTTAGCGCGATCCGAGTAATGGCGGATTCCCTCCGAGCTCCGGAGGGAATCGGCTCCATTGCAAACGGGTCTCACCGCGACGGCGACGCGGGGACCCTTAGAAACCGCAGGCGCGGAAGCCTGCGGACCTGGTGACTCGGCGGGCACCTAAAGCGCCCCCCCGACCCACGAAGAGCCTTTTTAAAGGCTGCGGAGAGGGTACGGGGAGTGGCGTGGTGCTGTGAGTAGACCGCTACTGCAGTGGAGCGAAGCCGCGAGCCATGGCCGGAGACCGCTGACTTTCTTCCCTGAAATTCGGACTCTAACTAATCCGTGAGTAGATTGGAATTTGGACTCTAAAAAGTTTATCCTTGAATTCGGCACGATCGGGGGATGTGCTAAAGGGAAGTCCGCACCCCCCCTGCCTACAGAAAATTTAAAGCAAAGATCGGAGAACTAAGGCGGAGAGTTCTTTCCTTGGTGTTCTGTAAAAGATAAGATTTGCATGAATTTGACAGAAGAAGATGTGTGCTGGAGAGTAAGAGTGGTTTTTTAGAAGTTTTTGTTTGAACCCCCCCCAGACCCGGGGGTGTCCTTTTATGTGAGCTGGAGAATAAGGAACGAGGTGTTTGACAGCTGTCAAAGGAGCTGTCAAACGGGCAGCGAAAGTTAAAAACTCTATTATTTAACACTTTTTGGACTTAATTTGTTACATTTGAGCTAAAGTGGTTGGAAACAAAGTAGGGAAATAACAAAGTAAAGGACTATTGGAAAAGACTATTAAGTAACTAGAATCCCCCTAGGGGAAACATTGAAACATTGCAATGGCTGCAGATGGAAAACTACAGGCAGAGCTAGAAAGAATGTTTTTTCTTGTGGGAAAACTGGAGGAGCAGACTACGGTCATGAGTAAACAACTCATAACCTTGAACTCTAAAATAAATGACTCTGCTGAAGGTACAATGGATTTGACTGGGGAAAAATCTGTAGCTGAATCAGAAGAGATAGCTTCGGAACAGGGGGAGAGCGAGCAAGGGCTAGTACAGATGGAGACTACCAACCACAAGCCTACATTGTTAGAATACAAAGAAGAAGACCCTTGGATTACAAATCTGCGAAAGATGCGAAAGAGGAGGGAGGAAGCCCCTGGAATATCTGGAATACCTGATTTTAAAAGAAATAAGAAATATGACTGGGGCTTCCTATTTGAGTATGGATTGGTTGATCTTCTGCAGCAGCTGGTGTCAAGTACTTTGGATGGAAGAAATTCTGATGAGACTGAGCTGAAATTTCCCCGAAACCTGAGGACCAATGAGGAGGGTTACCAACAAGATCGGCAAAGAGAGACTGACAAGGACTTAAAGGCCTCAGATGTGAGGAACCCAGGCTAAAAACTGTTGTTATGAATGGGGGGACATTTGGAAGGGACAGAAACCGGGCCTGGGGGGTGGGGAAAGGAGAACTTGTTTTTAAATCTTTATGACTTTTGTGTTTGATTATTATGACCTATTTTTAAGATTAAAGGGAAATTCGTGGAAGGAACTCGAGTCGACCTTAGAAAAGGCTTTAATGTTTTATAAGAAAATTGGATAAGTAAAATCTGGCCAAGTAAATGGTTTTTTTTAAAGAAAAAACATATATATATATATATAGTAATAACATGCAATGGATGAGAGATTTGAATTTGCTGAGTTAATGTAACTGAACTAGGATGTATGAAGGGGGGGTGGGGGGAGGTCAAGAACTGGGGTTAGGAAAGTAAGGTTATGAAATTTTATACGTGTTGTCTTTGTCTTTGTGTGTGTATGTTTGTCTTTATAAAATGTGAAAATTTAATAAAAATATTTAATAATAGGAATGCCTCTGGGGGAACATGTGTGACCATAGGGGTCATGATGGCAACATGTGCACTAAACATTGGCTGTTTTGTGCCTCCTCCTCCTATTGGTCAATGTTGCAGACCCGTTACATGATGCTGCTAGTGCAAACCTAGAACAGTTTGGAAACCACCTGACCACATGGACTCCATTTCCTCTCACTTTTCTCTATTGGCAGATAGGCAAAGACACACGATAAGACACTCCCAACCCCAGAGCTACTTGGTCATTTTGACCCTAAGAAACGATGATTTCTGCTTGGATGGAGTGTCTAGATTAGATTTTAAACAGTTGACCAGGGATGTGAGGCCATCTTGCATTTCTGACGCAACTGGTAAGACCCTATCCAGCAATTAACGGACTTTCTCCAGAGCTTGGCTGGTTTTCATCCATCTGGTCCACGTGTAACTGAGATCCTGCCCCTGCGCTTGAACTTGCATTTCCCCAAAGGCACCGAATACAAGTTTCTTTGTGTGCAAAGTAAGTAGCAAATTCATCACAATGGGATTGGTGACATAAATCCAGCAACTTTTGTAGAAGCAGCTTTGTGCTAGAGCCCAATATACAGTCAGCTGTTGTTATAAACAGGATAAAACTGTCACGAATATGACTCATGCATCATTGCTCCCTTTGTAGGCAGGCAGAGAATGCGGCAAGTGGTCCAATAACTGAGCTCATTAAAGAGACAGTTCACCTCCCACGGGAGGCCAAACAGACTTGCTTGGGCATACCACTTGCGCAGGAATAGTTATACCAGGAACTTGCATTGGGGATCTTGCTTCTGCCTCCTTAAAACCGGGGGAAAGGAATTGGCACCTTCTCATGCACAATTGCTACTGCCACCACCTCGCTGTTTGCAACCTGCTTTTCAGCTGACTAAACTCAGTGAACTGAAAGACTTAGTCCAATGGAGAGCGGAACGAGAGACCTTAAAATAAAGGAGGTAAGCCACCTAGAAATATAAATAAATACTGCAAACCTAACCCTTTTCCACCATTTAGTCCCATTGTGACCATTTAGGGAAGGGGGTTGGGGACCAATAGCCGCATCCTCCTTTATGGGATCATTTGTCCCCAGAGAAAGTGTACGTTAGACAACTTTTCTGAGGGTGTGTGTGGCAAAATTCTAAAATCTTCTGTGGGTATCCCATTACTTTGATATTCAGGGTATAACAGAGTTCTGAGTCTTTCCTTGGCGTTACTCTGTTCTTTCCTATGGTTCATTCTGTTCAGGAAACATCTAGAAGGGGCAGAAAAGTATTTGTGAAGGTAAACAAGCTAAAGAAAACCTTAGCTGTTTCTATTTAAAAGGTAAGAACTCCACCCCAAATAATTCCCCTCCCCCAATTGATCTTAAGGAGCAGGTTTGCCCTAGCTTCACGAAATGCTCAACAGGCCGGGACGAATAGTTCAGTCCACCACTCTTTTCTTAAAATTATTCTGCGCTAGGAGAATCTAATACGTTTTGTAAGGTCTCAGTAAGGCAGGTGTGGAGAACCTGTGCTGCACTACAAATCCTGTCATGCCTACAATTCATTGGCTACACTTGCTGGAGGTGATGGGAGTTGTAGTTCAGCAACATCTTGTGGGTCAAACATTTCCCACATTTGTATCAGGGCATCCGTCAGTACAGCTTTATAGACTTCCGTTAGCCTCATTCTTCCTGAGGTGGTAACTCGATCTCTGGGCTGAATGGCTTCAGAAGGGAAATGGAAGCTTATGTGATGAAAATGAGCATATAAGGGAAAGACTAGGTCAGGATCTTCCACCCATTGTCAACATGGAGGTTTTTGTATTTGTAATACTCGGGCGTGTGGACTTCTTCCTGCAGTCTGAAGTCAGATAGCTCAGGCATAGATTTACCACCTCTGGGAGAATTGGGCTCAGCCAGTCTTTCTGCCTCCTTTCCATTAACCTTCTATCGAACCCAGGAACCATACAGAGTCAGACTACTGCTGCATCCAGCTCATTATCGTTGACACTGACATACTGCCAATGTTAAACGCAGGACTCGTACTTACTAGTTCATGCCATGTTTATGCAAAAACACAGCGGTCTGAAATCCTGGACACCTTCTGCCTAACATCTAAATTATTTTGCTTAGAAATGCTTCCACAAATTCCTGAGTTTTCTTTTAAACCGTAAGCATGATATTCAATTGTGATGTGTTTCAAAAGGCTTGCACTTGGTTTGGACTTTATGCATGTATACTTAGAAGGCTATCCCTGCTGCGCTCTATTGGGCTTACTTCCAAGTAAGTAAGTGTAATATAACACTGCAGCCGAAAACCTAATCTGAGGGTACCATGGCTGCTGGTTTTGTTTAGGTGGCCCAGCCAAGTTGAGCAAATTTAATCTGCCGTCTGAAATTCTCCAGCCTATCATTATATTTCCAATGGGTGTCCTTAACCCACAGGGTCACTGGTACACTTGTGCTCACAAAAGCGCAGGATATATTTTACCAGTTGCTGGTCCTTAATTGCCCTCGGGCAAATTCTCCCAACTGAAACATTCTTCCCAGGTCAGTTCCTGAGCAACTGTCCTCATAATGGGACGACAGCCTGTTTCCTCCCATATTCCCTTCCCATTCAGAAAACCTGCTGAGAGATCCTGCTGCCCTCTGCTGCCCCAGGAGTGCCAAGCCAAAGACATCTCTATCTGATTTTCCACAAGGGCATGAGGTTAAGTAAAAGATCTAACTATATGGATGGAAAATCCAGCAATAAAGCAAATGAGTGGTGAAGGCTTCCTAACACATCAGGTTTAGTATCTGAAACAAGACCAAGTAATTTGGCATTCCAAGATTCATGGAGAAGATCAGCTGATAATACCCTGAATTCTGACCATTGACCATAATACAGGGGTACCTCGGGTAACAGACACTTCAGGTTACAGACTCCACTAACCCAGAAATAGTACCTCAGGTTAAGAACTTTGCTTCAGGATGAGAACAGAAATAGCATGGTGGCGGTGGCAGCAGGAGGCCCCATTAGTTAAAGTGGTACCTCAAGTTAAGAACAGTTTCAGGTTAAGAACGGACCTCTGGAATGAATTAAGTACTTAACCTGAGGTACCACTGTAAAAAGATTGATTGATGATAAGACTGTTGGAAGCACTCCTAGAATTTACATGTTTTTAATCCTTGCTTCCACCAAAGGTAAGGCTACCCTCCTTTCTTAATGTTGCAGATGAGGTATCACTGGATAGACAGAGCAGGGTGTGAGGGAGTACTTCTGTAACTCCTCAGTAAAGAAGGAAAAGTAATGGATATATGCATTTAGAGTTGCATTTGGAAATGCACACTCATTTGGAAGTAGCACAGCAAGAGTTGGTGACATTTGCATCCGGGGGACAACTGAATTCAGGTGCTACCTACCTGCAGCTCCCTTTTCCCAATGAGATGTCTATTTTGAAGCCCATCTGAGTGGGCTCCCCCATCCATGTTCTGCCCCAACTTGGAATGCATAACTGCTCTTTATTAGAACTGCAATGGAGCATAACTCTGAAGCAGAGTGGCAACAGTGGTACCATCCACAAAGTTTCCTGAACAGTACTACCACTACTTCTTCTTCTCTCTGGTTCTCACTGAAGATAATCAAGAAGGCATAGTTTGCCCTTAACAATGTTGTCATGTAGCCAAATCTGATTAGTTCAATGGCAACACTGATGCTAATGTTCCCTAAGTTATCTATGATCCCATGATTCGCTAGAATCTTGCAAGGAAGAAGCTCTTTCAGATCATTTAAATGGCAGCAGTGATGTTAGCATGTTCACTGATTGGTTGGCTATAGTGACTCAGTTAAGAAGCTTTTCCAAATCATTTAAAACTGTCCAAAATCAAGGTAACAATGGCTGAAAATAGGCATGAAAAAGCTATAAAAAAGTATAAAGCAGCAGTTTTCACAAACATTTTCATACTTCCTGAAGCAGCAACTTTCACACTGAAAACCAAGCTCTAATGATAGAATACCTTCAGTTGGCAAAGTTATCAGGAAGAGTAAGGAATGACATGAAACAGAGAGTCTATAAGGAATGGAGAATATTTAAAGAATACTTAAAAAATCATAAGAGTGAAATTCTCTTGGCAGAACTAGACTGATTCTTGTAAAACAAAAAGTGTAAATAATACTATGTTAGGTTAGGGCATATGAAGATAATTGAATGTAATATGAGGCTGCGTGTTATAAAGGAAAGAATAGACACAGTAAACGAAAATTTTGGAAGTCTTTTTAAAGTTTATTTATAGAAATCTTTTTTCCCCTTTTCCCTTCTTTTTATGAAATTGTATTTGTATGAACATAAAGGTCAATTTGTTATTATATTCGTACAGAAGATTTGTATAAAATTATGTACTTGTTTTTCATTATTTTTCTTCTTCTTTGTTCCAGCTTTTGTATTGAATACTGTTGTATATATAGACTTCTTTTTTTAACTGAAACTAATAAAGATTATTAAAAAAGAAAGGGGGGACCCTAAGCTTGTGAAAATTCAGCGCAGCACTAATTTTCACTTACTTTGCTAACTACGCAGCCTTGCAGCACAGTCCTATGCATGCTTAGTTGAAAGATGCTTTCATGGTTTCACAGTGTGCCTAGTTTTGTAGCTTGATAATACCAAGCAGTCATCTGTCTTGAACTAAAGTTATATAAAGTTTTATTGATGGTTGGTATACATTTGGCCAGCAGAGGGAACAATAGACCTTGTTCCTGAGCAACATAAAGAGGGAAAAGCCTTTATCATTCCTGCTAAGGAAATATAAAGAGGGAAATGTCAACAAGGATGACTGATAACAACCATGACTGTAAATACTTTCACTGACTTAAGACAATTCAGGTAGAAAGGGTGCCTTTAAACATGTATTTCTTACATTATTAAGTGACTTTTGTGGCTACTTCACAGGAAATTCTTATACAAGAGTGCCATTTATGACTGAGACAACAACCTTCAGACTCCCAAAGTTTCACTCCTGGGCTTTTTCCAGGAGTGTCACGAGTGACTGGCCAAGGAAGAGATTTGGAGGCATGGTGAAAACATGACCCAGAATCTAGCAGCTCTGGGAAAAAGCAAATTGAGTGTTAGGAATCTGTAGTGAAATGTTCAAAACTAAATTGGCCTATATTGCAATATCTTTATAAGTCTGCTGTGAAGCCACACTTGGAATACGGGGTACAGTTCCAGTTGGCACAACTCAAAAAGAACGTTGTCAAGCTAGAAAACGAAAGGATAATAAACATGATCAGATGATTGGAACAACTTCCCTACCAAGAAAGGTTACAAGATGGAGATTGTAAACTTCTGCATTGTGTAAAGAAAGTGGATAGAGAGAAATTTCCTCATGATACCAGAATCTGCAGCCATCCAACTGCTGTCTAACACTTATGTCAGTGAATAAAACAGTTTTACCTGCTTGGGGAGAAATTGCTAGCATAAGGTTTGTCTCACATGTTTTTAATTCTTCAATGGGAAACGCATCATGGGAAAGGGATTTGGAGTGTAGAAGCTGCAGGCAGAAAAAGCACCCATCCCACCATTGTTTCTGTGTTCTGGATTCCCAGCCCTCAAAGCTGCTTTTCTTTGAAAATGTTTATGTGTTTTGTTACATGTGTTCATACAGTAGAGAGCAAGGACAAATGAGCAGAACTTTTATACAGGGTAGGAGAGGTGAGATTCTAAAGTCCACTTGTCCAGAAAGAAACTGCCTCTTGGCTTAAGCTAAGCTTTGGAACCAAGTACTTGGTCAATAATACTTGCTACTTCTTGTTTCATACCTTTGTAACTTGGTGAATGTTTGGGGTAGTATGTTGTGTTCCAGCAAACTGCTTTTAAGGAAGGGCACTGAGTTCACATGCAACACCAAACCATCGTCAAAACAAACCAAGGCTCATAAGCTAACAATCAACCATGACTTAGATCATGGTTTGTTGCCAATAACCAAACCATAGATTGAGCAGGTTTTAGACTTAATGCTAAGCCATGATTCAATAAATCAGAGTTTAATAAACTATGGGTTAATGCCATGTGTGAACGAGGCCAATAAATGTTAAAATGTAAAATTTAGTATGGCAAATTGTTCTTTGTATGTTTCATAGCTATACAATGCTAGCTGCTGAACTGAGAAGGGGCATGCTTCTTGACCTATTTAAATATCACCCTTTTCCCATACACTTTGTATGCCAAGTTTCTTGTGCACTCCCTAAAGGGGTAACATTATGACTTCATATGTTATCTATGGTCTTCAGGATAAGGTATCTTCTTAGAGCATACTAATTCAAGCGACTGGGGGGAGGGTGATAACAGGTGTGAGGAAGGACATTCTGAGATACTACAGGTCATAGAAAGCTCCTCAGTGGGCCAGGAGACTGACATACAGTGACAGTAACAGATGGAAATATCAACTAAGAGTCAAATCTGTCTCTAACCTTTAGCACTGCTGAGCCAAAATGCATATCACTTTGAAATGGATGAGGGGGGTATAGGAAAGTACCAATAGAGACTGAAGACCGGCTGTGCCTGCCTTCTGTACTTCAACACACTGGCGTCCATCTGGAGTATATAAGCCAAAAGAGAGCAAGAACGGGTCCTTAAAGAAGACAGAGACTGGAGAAGGCCTGTAGAAGACATGGAGCCAAAAGTCAAGGTGAAAAGGTAAGAATGATGTGAAGAGCCACTCTGACTGTATAAGAAGATAGACATCTCTATTCAGAAGGATTTTATATTATATATACACATCCATTTTCACAGTATAATATATATTTACACCCATTCTTACAGTTTACTGTAATGTTGAGAAGTTATCAGGACCGTTATTGCAGACTGAGGTTTAGAGACAGTGATTTTTCCAGTACCATTCAATCAGAGCAGAGGAACTTAAATATTTATGCTCATATTTGGATTAGATGACCTTCAAGGTCCCCCCCCCAAACCCCCCCCCTCTATCATTTGTTTGGGACATAGCACTGAATATGCCCCACCCACAAATAAAAACCCAGTGTTTAAAATATTTAATTTAGTTACTAGTCCTTATGGTTTTAAAATGTGGAGAGCAGCTCATGAAGTGGTTTGTTTTTTTATCTTGTGTTTTTGTGTTGTGAACCACCCTGGGATGTATAGATGAAAGGCGGTATGCAATTTTTATAAATGATAATGATAAGAAGCAAAAACTAGCCCAAGACTGTGTAGGATTTTGTGTCATCATGGGGCAGGGATTCAGTGTCCTAAAGACTTCTGTGTCCCTCTGCAAGAGAAGCAAATGAAGTCCTAAGTGGTGTGGAGGTGGCGCTGTGAGTTTGTGTAGATATAGTATGTGGGGTAGAAGCCTACCCTTAGAGGTCACATCAATCAGGGACCTAGACAAGAACTTTCTTGTCCGTCTCCAGCAAGAACGCCACAGATGCTGTGAACTGCCCTGAGATCTAACGATGAAGGGTGGTAGACAAAACAAACAAACAAACAAACAAATAAGGTGTAGGAAAGACCCGACTTCACCCAGATACATAAGTTTAGTGCTGCTTAGCAATTAAACAGTGGAGTTCAGTGGGTGTTTTGATAGACTGCATCACAGAAATAGGGAACTAATTAATATTATGGTCTAACTCAGCATAATGCTGCTCTGTATGCAGACCACTAAGGACAAGTCAATAATTTCCAAGCCTTGCTTTTAAGCAATAAAAAATGAACCTGGCATAAGATAGTTCTGCATTTGTATTCAACCTAAAATCTTTTTTTGCTGAAATAAATTCCAAATGCTTCTGCAAGTTCTCCCTGTGTACATTTTTTATGTCTCACTAAGCCTGCGTGTTGCAAACACACATACACATATAAACATATATCGCCAGAGAGGTGTGGCTTTTCAAGATTGTGGCCCAGAATGGAACAGACACACATCACAAATATGCACTCACACAATGCTGTGCTGTAGTGATGACTCCTTGAACCTGATTGGCTATCAGTTACTTCCAGGGGGTTGGCATGTATGGCTGTGCTACTTAGGCCAGGAAGGGGCTGGGTCATTCTGGTGCAGTTAGCCATAAGCAATATTTTTTATCATCACCAATGCAGAGTCTCCAAAACAAAGCAAAGCAAAAGTGCAGATGGCTGCTTCCAAAATGGCGTGTTTTCCAATGGATTTTGCTCCATGAATGGTGCCAAGCTGCCTGTGGTTAGAGCCATAGATGATGATGAAGAGTATGGAAAAAGGTATGCCAGGGAGCACCAAAGCCCATGTCTCGGGGTTGGGAGAGTAACTGTGAAATTACTGCCCAGCTGACATAGGAACAGGTGAGGGATTGCTCAAATTGCTAAATAAATACCATATTTTCTTTGCTGCAGGAAAACACAAGATGCCAATTTTGAGAAAGAGATATTGGTGACATCTGCAAACAATTCAGGTAATTTTGAAGCTTAGCAAGTTGCAAGACAGATATATATTATTGTGGCTACTTGGCAAAATGGTGCCATGGCAAGGCAGGAAAACCTAGAGTCCAGTTAAGACCACTGCTTCTACATCTGAGCTCACACCAGCCTAAGTTGGAATCTTACCTTGCCTCAGTTGCAGAATCAAAAGCAGTGAAAAAGGCAAGAATGGGAGGTGTTCTCAACATGCAATAATAAGACGAAGATGATAAAATGAAATCCTGCATGAGAAGCCATAAGCAACAGCAGCTCCATGCCCATCTGCTACCTGGAGAAGGGTACATGTCCCACTGTCACACCATGGATTATTTACTGGCAATGTGACTGGAGCTGGACATAGTTGTGTCTGTGTGAGGAGACCATGTTATTTTGAAAGAGGGCACTGGAGCAGCCACAGAGACAAAGAAGAGTGGATACTACAAGAGTAGGTCATTAGCTGGTAGTTCAGTAGGAAGGTGTAGGGTGTGTGTGTGTGTGTGTGTGTGTGTGTGTGTGTGTGTGTTTGCATCCTACTGAATATAGGTGTGTATCCACAGAACATCTTTGTGGATTCTGCTAGCAACAAATATTTTAGATAGAAAAGGCAGAAATCTGGGTTCTGGTCCTCTGATTTCAGAGGACAGGACTTCTAGCATCTAACCAGAAGATCAAACAGAAAAGAGGTTAATGATGGGATCTACACCATAATATGACAGTCATCTAGACTAGACCAGTAGCAAAAAGGGCCTTCAGTGGAACAACACAAGCTTCCTACACAAGAAGTTTGATCCCTAACTATGGTACTGAAGAGGAATGGGTACTTGTGACCCTCCAGATGCTGTTGTCTCCAGCTATAACTCTTCTCAGTTCCAGATGGTAAGGCCAATGGTTGGGGATGATGGGAGTTGTAGTCCAGCAACATCTGGAAGGCCACCAGTTCCCCATTCCTTGCCTTGAGAGCATGAGATTTGGAAGAGCTTAAAATACATGCACATTCTTGAGACAATGGCATATAATAGGCAGAATGATTGGCACATGATCAGATAGAAACAGTAAGTATCTGACTCATTCATACAGGATGTTTTTCATTAGCCCAGTCCTTTTAATCCCATCTAGCAATTCCTGCCTCCTCCCCAACCTCAAGACTCTATCAATGCAATACACTTTATGTGGCGCTTCCCTTGTGCCTGGTCTTGGGGCTCCATCTGGTGCAAAACACTATGACTTGACTATTGTTGGAGACAGATTATTGCCGGTACATAACTTTGGTGCTCAAGGCCCTTCACGGCCTAGGACCCTCGTACCTACGGGACCGCCTCTCCCGGTATGCCCCATGGAGAGCCTCAAGATCCATAAATAGCAACACCCTAGTGGTCCCGGGCCCTAAGGAAGTTAGATTAGCCTCAACAAGAGCCAGGAACTTTTCAACACTGGCTCTGGCCTGGTGGAACGCTCTGCCTCATGAGACCAGGGCCCTGCAGATCTGATTTCATTCCTGTAAGACAGAGTTGTTCTGCCTGGCCTTTGGCTTGAAGCCAATTTAATTCCCTCCCCCTCTCTCTTTTTTCTTTCTCCTCCTGTGATGAGGCTACATTTTAATATTTTAATGTTTCAATATTTTAATGTTGTTTTTTAATCTTGTTTTTAAGTTGTATTCATTCAACTTGTTTTTATTATTGCTTGTTAGACACCCTGAGCCTGACCTTGGCTGGGGAGGGCGGGGTATAAATAAAAAATATTATTATTATTATTAAGAGTTGCAGTGGCTTCAATGCACTACTTAGCCAGGTTCAAGGCTCTTGGATTAATTTACAAGACCCATAACAATCTGAGTCCAGGATACCTCAAGGACCACTTAATCCCCTATATTCCTGCCCAATCATGGATGTCTTCAGAGGAGTCACAATTGTACAGTCCTGATGCTGTGTCATGATTAGCTACAGAGACAGAATCCTGACTATCTACATGCCCAGGAGGCTGGGTGGATTATATGTTTGGCAGCAATCTCGAGTTCATCAACAGCTACATATTTAGTTACAGCAGCTATTCTGCAGCATAACTTTAGGTAAGGCTGTATTAGCTAAGTCCCTGCTGCTTACATACTGTGCCCCCATCTCTGCCCTTTTTTATGACAGCAAATTTCCTGCTAAAATTTATGCTAGTGTAAGAATGCCATTACGTTGGCCATTGGCCCCAACTAGAATTGTGTTTGGTAGGGGGAATTGGGAGCACTCCTCTACCCATCCAACCAGTATAACTCCCAAGTAAAGCATTCAGAATTTGTCAGTTGCTAGGCACCATTGGCTAAATAAAGCTACATGCTCTATGAAATGTCAGCTGAGTATACATTTGCTGTCAGATGTACATCTTTAAAGACACCCAAGTCTTGGTCTAACGGGGCAGGTGGTAAGACATGGAAAATCACATGTGTTAGCAGTCTGCCAAAGATGGAGGTCCTTATCTAGCATTTTATTGACACTCCTGTAACTACAAGCGTTTCTCCATTCATATCGATGGAAGCAAGATGCTTATATGAGTGTTCCTTTGTGTACCCCACTCTGCTGGCTCCAGTGAAGTGAATGGGACAGTTGTCCAAGTGCTCTGAATGTGCTCTGGATCAAGATTATGGTTGGCAAGCTTCATAAAAGGCATATCAAAAGATATATATATATAGTGGCCTTAATTCTCCCCCCTACTTGTGTCATACCTCTCACATTCTTTGAGGATGAGTCATGTATGTTAAATGTATAGCCACTATACACTATACCGTAGTGTGTGTGCACAACCTAGTCTTATTTCATTGCTTTCAGCGGAATCTGTCATAAACCAATCTTTGGTGCAATGAAGTTATTTACTATTGCTATTCAATGCACCTCTGAAGTTTTCTATGAGGTACAGTGGCATTTATTTCCAGCTCTTAACACCAATTTGGCTTTACATTCCAAAGAGCTTTGTGTGATCCAGCCCATGAGAAGCCTTACAGTGGATGAATACGCAAAAGCCTTTAAGTCATTCTTAGACCATTCAACTGAGCATCAATGCATGGGCCAGTTCAATAAGGAGGAGCTGCCAGGTATAATAGCCAGGTAAGAAAAAAAAAATCAGAATGCTTAAAAATATGAATTTTGGGAAATGGTCAAATGTCCGTAGCTTCCTGCACTCTAATGCTCATCCTTCTCTAAAGGTCTCAAGGAATATTTATTTATTTATCATTTATGCCCATTTTATGATAATGGACGTGCAACGTGGAAACAAATCTCATGGGATGTCTTGCAACCAATCCTGAGTTCAGTAGGGTTTACTCTTACTTAAGTACAAAGGACTGTGATCCAACTCTTGGTGAAACTCCATATGGGAACTCTAGATGGGAACTCCTTTGTTTTGTGCATTATTTGCCTATTTGGCTTCCTCAAGTTACATTATTTGGATGGAAAACTCTTAATTTAAGGCAATCAATCTTAATTTAAACTGTTACAGCTTCACAGAGCATCACTTATGTTGCTTAATTCAGGGCAGTTTGAATTAGTGACTCTAGTGCTCAAGAACTGTACTGTTATATGACACAGAAATGCTAGCCTGAGTTCATTATGGTCATTGGTGTGAACACATAAATTTATTGGACAAAAATGCCTGGAACACAAATCTTCTAGAAATATCTATGGAAGCGGGGGGAAGCATATATTGTGATATATATTGCTCAAACCACATCTTGCTGTGATAAAGTTTTGGCAATGCATTTAGTGACAGTGGCACACGGTTTAGCAAAATAAATGTAGGGCTGCCATATGTCCAGATTTTCTCAGTTGAAACTGAGATTTCAAAGGTGGAATTGACATGCGGGGGGAATTTCTGAAAGGTGGTGCATTGCCCTGGATCTTAGGCAAGTCAATAGAAAAATCATGGGTTGTTTTGTTTTTGAGTTTTTGTAAACTTTTGGGGTGTCCCGGTTTTTACTTTTTGAAATATAGCAACCCTAAATAAATATCAAAACTCCTGTATTTTAATGCTGTATAATAAATGCTTATCCTTTTAGCCTTGGAAATGGAAAATCTACTATCAATGTGTTAGGTGTGGGAAGTGGCACAGGTAAGGAACAAAAATCTAAAAAATAATTGAGTTATGTATCTGCTTTGAGTGGGACAGTCATGGTGGCAGCTGCCAATGCTTTGTTGTTGATTTTTCCTTTCTTTTAACATAGACACACAGCCTATTTTGCTTTCAGGCTAAGGCATCCATTGGTCAAAATTATAAATAATATGTGGCTCATTCCTTGTGCACATTTTCCTGAATCTGGATTTATATAAGTGCAATGAAGTTGGATTATTTTCTTTCAGTGTACATTATTCCACTTGGAGTACAGTTCCAAGTGTCATAAGGCTTCAGTGTCTGGTATACTGTTTCTGTATAATGTCTGAGAGGATTTTTTTGTAGGATTATTTTTTTTTGCATAGACTATAGAAGGAATGGGTGTAGCTCACTAGTTAAAGCCCGTGTTTTCCAAGCAGAAGGGCCCACGATTGATCCCTGGCATCTCTGGGTAGGGCTAGGAAAGATCGTTGAAAGGCCATTGTCCATCAATGTCAACAATACTGGGCTAAATGGACAAACAGTCCAAGTTGCAATCAGGCAGCTTCCTATGCCAATGCTGGAGAAATGGCTAGTAGCACTTGTTTAAAGCATCTGAAGCTTCTCTGAGGTATACCTGAAATACAGCAGGTTCCTCAGCATGTTTACTTTGAGATCAGCCACACTGAGTCCAATGGAAATAAATTCTAGATAAATATGCACATGATTTCAACCTTAAGGACTGACTGATTTTAATGAATGAATTTGCTTTGAACTTATCTTATAGGTGAGCAAGACTTGAAAATGATTAGGATAATTCAGGCTGTGCATCCAGGAATCTTTATCAAAAATGAAGTCATAGAGCCCAACCCTCAACACATTTTGGCGTATAAAGGTACAGCATTGCATTCTTTCTCTATCAGGATAACTGAGCTTATGTTGTGATCCACATGAAGTTCACTTTATCGATTATTTCATAAACAGAGGCTGTAAGAAATTCAACTGACCTAAAGAATGTCTCATTCAGCTGGCACCAGTTGACATCCATGGAATATGAGAAGCAGGCAAAAGAGCAGAACATTCAAAAGAAATACGACTTCATACACCTGATCCAGGTAAATTAAGGACCGATCATATGCCATTCTCTGTTTTTGTGTTAGCTCACATTCTGTCTTCAATATAATCAACAACACTTCGGTGTCCTGGTATATGACAGGCCATATTTCACCAGTTCATCAGAATGGAAAGGAAATGAATGTGATGTTGATAATTCCTGCCAAATTATACTTTAGCCTTTACATAGGATTTGCTTAGTTTTGTGTGAGCAGCAATACATGTCTGGGACGCAGACTAAAACCATTTTTTGTGCAAGTAAAATCTGACAAAAAAGCGAGGGTTAAGGAAAGAAGGGCAGCACTCTTCTTCCCATGGGACTGCCCATACAGATACAACCTCGTATTGGCCCAATCTGTAAAATTAGAATTAATGTGTGTGGTTTTTTTTAAATGGAGAATAAAAGCAATGGGGCATTTATTAGTTTTCATATGCAGAAGCCCTCTATGAAGTTTATAATGATATATTAACAAGAAAATGTTTCTGGCATTATACCTTTTAGATGCTGTACCGTGTGGAGGATATTGCAAGCACTATCCGATTTTTTCACAGCTGCCTAGATTGTTATGCTAAGCTTCTGATTATAATCTTATCAGGTGAGTGGGTTTTTTTTGTTTTTGTTTTTGAAGTACTGTTTCCCCAACTTGAGTAAGACTCTCCTGGAATTAATGGGGGCCCAGTTCAGGCACCAGCCAGGGACTGCCAATGTGAACAGTGCTGTGGGGGGGGGGTGTGCCAGCCTGCCTGTCTGCCTTCAATGCGCCCATCCCTGTGCACTCCATGCTCACTCTTGACCTTTCCGCATTGAGCAAGATGGGCGGAGGGGGATTTCTAAGCATGTTCATAGAAACCTAGGCAAATGCCCTATACAGTCAGACTTCTCCTTATTTGCCATCCTCTTCTGTATCTGCCTCCCTTTCCCTTCCTGTCCAGAAGGCTGCCAGGGAAGCAGCAGATTGCTGTTGTGAGATATCTGAACTGTTTGCTTGCAGAGGGCTTCCTAACCCATCTTCCACTGCTCTATGTCATAGTTTTATTTCTCATTTCAGCTTTGCCTCCTCTCTCTTTCAGGCTTTGCACACCCACGTAAGATTAGACCTCATGTCTAATGGGTGAAATGGGGGCTTGCCCATTTATTTATTTTTTTTTTAGACAGTAGGTGTGGTGTTGGAGGCTCTTGATCAAGAGATTCTACAACTTATCAAGGAAAATTACTATTTATTAACTGCAGTATACTCATATACAGGGGGCGTGGGTGTGATTTCTATGTAGTAAGTGTGCCTACAATATTAGCTTTGGTTTATGTCGCCTTAATTCTGCACAATGGCTCAGTGAAACTCACAATTCCCTTTCCATAGGTAAGAGTGGGTGGGCCGCCATATGGAAAAATTACAGACACTGTCTTCCCCCAACTGACAGCGGCCACTACATCACAGCTGATGACATCAAAGTTGTCTTGGAAGGAATGGGAGTTACATACCAAGTATACAATTTCCCTTCTTATTGGGATATAACTGAATGCTTTATTGAAGGAGATACCACTGGAGGTCAAACAATGGACTTTCTGACAGGAACTAAAGACTTTATGAATTCAGCACCCCAGGATCTGAAGCAGAGTCTTCTACAGGCTTTGGGCCAGCCAGAATGCAGCACCAAGAAGGATGGAAGGGTTATGTTTGGAAATGATTTGAGTATGATTGTAGTAAATTCCTAATACTAGTCAAAATAGTAGACACCATTTTAGTTTGTGTTTGGTTAGGTACTGAGCAAGCAGAATCAGTTCTCTGTTGTGAAGAGAACTTGCTCAATACTGGAGAAGAGAGGGGTACAAACGGGGGAAGCTTATAAACATTAAGAACTGGAAGCAAACGTATTAGTGGATCTTTTGTGATTAAAACGGTATATATCTTGTTTATCATAGCAGGAGATTGACATTAGTTTTCATGGATACACACTGCCTCTGAGGTGCAGGAAAGTGTTGCAACATAGAGCGTGATAATTTGAGTATATCAAGGAGAGACAGCAACCTTTAAATTATGTTCACATAGCAGAAGACAGGTACCAGGGACTAATATTTAATGTATTGTATATATTTAAGAAAGCTCAGTAGCCTAATTTTGTACACATTACATGATCCCTAGGTATTTAGCCCAGCAAATATTCTGTCCTGTGGTGCATTTCTCTCTTTATTACTTTGCATCATAATATGAATTTTGGATAATAGGAGCTCCTTACAATCAACAGTTAGAGGCCCTGAGGACTTTAGTACCTTTAAGATTTGAGAATTATTCAACACTGGCACACTATCAGCATGAGTATGTTTATGTACATCAGCCCCAAAGTAATATGGTAAGCCTGCCACTGTAATTTTTGTACTTTCATACTGTGTCCTTCCTTTTTAAAATAAATTGTTTCACACAGAGAGTTAATGTTTTCTTCTGTCATCAGACACATGGTATAGTTTCTCCAAAGGAAAAAGCATCTAGCTGGAGTTGAGAAAACATACATCACACACACACACACACACACACACACACACACTGGTACCTCGGGTTAAGAACTTAATTCATTCCAGAGGTCCATTCTTAACCTGAAACTGTTCTTAATCTGAGGCACCAGTTTAGCTAATGGGGCCTCCTGCTCCTGCGCCACCACAGCACAATTTCTGTTCTCATCCTGAAGCAAAGTTCTTAACCCGAGGTACTATTTCTGGGTTAGTGGAGTTTGTAACCTGAAGCGTCTGTAACCTGAAGTGTCTGTAACCCAAGGTACCACAGTAATATATAGAGAGAGAGAGAGAGACAGAGAGAGAGAGGAGGAGGAGGAGGAGGAGGAGGAGGAGGCAGGGAGCTTGATGTATGTACCAGAACTTGCACCCCATTCTCTTGAAATGGACTTGCCTTATGTTTTCAGTCTTTCTAAACGCTTGCCTTTGGAGCATACAGTGGCTAAAATGCTTCCCTTTTGTGCTGACTGGATGGCTCTAAAGCACTGGAGACAGGGAACCTGCTGAAGAAATAGTAATGGGTCATCAACCCCCTCCCCCTCCAACCCTGAACTGCTATATCCCTGTCTTTGTTGGTTCTGTACTGTTCCTGTTGCCTCCCAGATGGATATGGTATATAACCTGCTCCACTAGCACAGTGATGGTGCATCTCTGTCCCATATATAACTGGTGTGTAGGATCAGTTTGCCTGTTACCAATCACCAGTTATTTTAGGACTTCTGTTGGTAAGGAAGAGGTCACAGAGGATTCAAGAAAGAAGCAGTTAAATTATGGTTGTGGGGAGAAAATTAAATATCTACCGTTAATTAACAGGCAATTCTCCAAGGAGGCAAAGCAATTAAAATCGGTTAGGAAACTCTAAGCTGAAACCCAAAATGTGAATACTGTACACTTTTTTTTTTTTTTTTTGCTTCACATGTTTTAACGATCATTTAACAAAAAAGGAAATTTGTCAGAATTACAGAATGGTAGAGTTATAAGGCACCCCTAGGGGTCATCTAGTCCAACCCCTGAAATGCAGGAATCTCAGATAAATCATACACGACAGAGGGCCATCCAACCTCTGCTTAAAAAACTCCAGTGAAGGAGGGTCTACAAGTCCTCCCAAATGAGGACTAGATGACCCCCAGTTGCTGCTTCTGCCTTCTGGGAAATCAAATTATCAGTGAGGTAATGGAGAATTTTGTTGGACCTTAAATTCTTGGCAGAGTTTGAGGAAGTTGAAATCTCCCATGACTACAACTGCAGTGGTACCTCAGGTTAAGTACTTAATTTGTTCCGGAGGTCCGTTCTTAACCTGAAACTGTTCTTAACCTGAAGCACCACTTTAGCTAATGGGGCCTCCTGCTGCTGCCGTGCCGCCGGAGCCCGATTTCTGTTCTTATCCTGAAGCAAAGTTCTTAACCTGAAGCACTATTTCTGGGTTAGTGGAGTGTGTAACCTGAAGCGTATGTAACCCCAGGTACCACTGTACAGTTCTCCTTTTTGAATGTTTGGTAATCTGTTCTAGGGAGACTTCATCCAAGTCTTCAGTCTGGTTTGGATGTCTATAACAGACACCCACAGTAAGGTCACTGTTGTTTCCCTCTCCTAGAATTCCCCCCATATCTTCTCAATTGGTCTTCCATACTCCAAGTCATGTACACATCATTTACATAAAATGTGATTCCTGTATATTGTTATGAGAAACCTTGCATCGTGCCCTTTATTTTGTTACCATTAAGAGCGGTGGACTCGTAATCTGGGGAACCAGGTTCGCGTCTCCGCTCCTCCACATGCAGCTGCTGGGTGACTGGGCTAGTCACACTTCTTTGAAGTCTCTCAGCCTCACTCACCTCACAGAGTGTTTGTTGTAGGGGAGGAAGGAAAAGGAGAATGTTAGCTGCTTTGAGACTCCTTAGAGTAGTGATAAAGCAGGATATCAAATCCAAACTCCTTCTTCTTATTGTGTCTTTGCCAGTAACATAAACTTTGCTTCAGTGTCTAGCCTTCATATAGCTTGATCCCCCCCCCACATCAAATCAATATCAACACACACACTGCTCAAGCACAGTGGAATTAGTGTGGCCACTAGAGGGCTATGTAACTCAACACTTTTGATCATCTCCATTTCAAAGCTGTGTTAAGTTTTAACAGAAACATGAAGCTTGCTGCAAGGGTTTGCTCTGGGCTTCGTTTTGCTGGATCAGGGCACTGTGGCATCTGCCGCTCAGAAGAGCGGTGGCGGGGGGGGGGGGAAATCTGACCTATTTCAAAGTCCGGTTGTTGCCTTGATCATTCTTACCGCAGGCTGTCAGACCACTATGCGGATATTCCCTTTGTTTGTCTGCCAGGAACTGGGAGCTAAAATTCAAACTGGAATCTTTCGATGCCAGGGAATCATTGGGAGGCAAGGGTGTCGTCTATTTAAAGAAACCATAGAGAAATAAATGAGCTGCATGCTACTGATCAGTTATTGTATACTAAGTCCAGTATGGTGTAGTGTTTAGAGGGTTGAAAAAGGACTTGGGACACCTGGGTTCAAATCCACACTAAGCAGTGAAGTTCACTGGGCGAACTTGGGCCAGTCACTGTCTCTCAGCCTAACCTACCTCACAGGGTTGTTGTGAGAATAAAATAGGGTGGAAGAGAACTATGAATGCCACTTGGAGCTCCTTGGGAGGAAGGCGGGATATAAATACTACAAACAAAACAAAACAAAACAAAGCCCAATTGTTAATCAACTGGGAGCAGGACACTGTCATGGGTACTTCCTTCCCCCAGCCCTATATGGAATGCCTAGGATGGTCATGCCCTACTTACAGCAGGTTGTCCTCTGTTCAGTAGCAGCTGTGTGGTGGGGCAGTCCTAATCTTAGGCTGTGTACATATGTACATTTAAAACACATTCAGCCCCACCCCAAGAATCCGGAGAACCGTAGTTTACCTTCACAAAGCTTCAATTCCCTTAACAAACTGTAGCTCCCAGGGTTCTTTTGGGGAAGAGGGTGCCTTAAATGTGTTCTCAATGTACGTATGTTATGCATGCAGCTTAAAAGAGGTCTTCCTTCCTGTGCACAAGGGATCATAATGGTTTTTGCACAGAATTCCCCCTCCTCCAAAACCACATAACACATATGGGGCCCCAAATGTGATATGTGCTTTGGAGGACCTGCCTTGTAGAAATCTTGAATCCATGAACTGTGTGGAGGGGAAATCGCATACCTAGCAGTTGTCAGTGCCACCATGGCACTAAAAACATTGATCCAAGGTGCAGATCCTCATGATTTTAACAAGGCATTCCCACCCACACAACCCACCCTCAATTTAAAGGGAGAGGGATACGAAGGCAGGTATTAGAATGGGATCATATGTCAAACTGATCCAGAGATTGAAACCCATATGTGGTAGGGTCAGAGATGTCTCTCCAACCTGATGCTTACTGTTCTGTAAGGAAGAGAAAGTACCTGGGGGTGGGAGAAAGAGGGGGAAGATAGGGTAGTGACAGGTGGGTAGGAGCCTTGGCCTCACTGGTTTATCTGGGTGAGGAAGGGGAAAGTAGCTGAATTCTTTCCAGTGTGGCCTTTGGGGGGAGGGGATCCCACAACCTCTCCAAGGAGCAGGGAAACATCCCATTGCCTTTGCTGTTATAACTGAAAGGCAATTGCATTAATATTTCATATTCAGCTAATGTTATTTAATAAACTATTAAAAGCCTCCCTCTGCATTTCCATCAGGAAATGTTCAAGGCAGCTTGCAAAGTGTAGATGCATGGCATGATCCATGAATTCTTCTTCTCTTCCCTGGTCAGCTGGCAGTGCCTGCTGTAACTCACCCGCAGCCACAATCCTTTGCATGTTACTTAGAAGCAAAGTCCCACTGGGGTTGAAAGGGATTTACTGCAAGTGTAGATAGGATTGCATCCTAAATGCTACTTTTATCTGCAGTGTTGCAAGGTACACTTTAAAAAAAGATACATATAGCCATTGTTATAGACAGATTTGTAGCTGTACTTAAAAGAAGCTGTAGCCAAGGCACCGTCCCAAAGTAGATGCTGTACACAAATTGAATGTTTATGATTTTTAAGAAGAGTAAACAAGTAAGGGGGGAAAGGAATCATATACTTCAATCTTTCTTGGACTGGAAGTGAGTTACAGTGCTATTTATGTTTTATCTTCTTTATAGCTTCCACTTGGCATGCTGAAAAATCACACCTTAGGTTTTACACTTTATTTGTTTTGCTTATAGCCATTTGGAAGTTTGTGAAACAACTTGAACTTCCAGTATACTGCTTTACTAGGAGTCTCCGTAACACAATGTCCTCAAGAGCTTAGTATGGTATAAGAGTGCTTTAAATATATAGGCTGGATGTGTGCCAATGTTGGATTTTAAATGTGTGTTAGTTACCGTATTTTTCACCCCATAGGGCGCACCGCCCCATAGGATGCACCTAGGTGTGTTTTTTTTTTGGGGGGGGGGGAAATAAAGGAAAAAAATTATTCCCCCCCCCCCAGGCACGGGGCTGGCGCAGGGGAAGCCCGAGCTTCCCCCGACCCCAGCCCCGAGAACAGCCTGCTATCCGCGCCGGTCTCCCCAGACTTGTGGAGAGGTGCGCGAAGCCCGGGTGCGCTCTTCAGCGCGTCCCAGGCTTCGGAATGCAGGCACCTCCGCGCAGCCGTCGGGAGCCCAGTGCGACTTCGCGCCGGGCTCCCGAGGGCTGCGCAGAGCTTCCTGAAGCCTGGAGAGCGAGAGGGGTCGGTGCGCACCGACCCCTCTCGCTCTCCAGGCTTCAGCGAAAGCCTGCATTCGCCCCATAGGACGCACACACATTTCCCCTTCATTTTTGGAGGGGAAAAAGTGCGTCCTATAGGGCAAAAAATACGGTAATTTCAAAAGTTACTTTTTATGCATTTCTTTGTTTTTGTTGCATAACCCATAGTCTGAGTCTTTCAGCCACAAATAAATAAATACAAATGAAAAATGATTCCCTTGAAAAATGCTTGTGAGTTTGCTAAAAGGTAGGCCCCACTGTGTTCAGTGAGGCTTATGGCCTAATGATTGCTGCTGTCCAGCTCTAGTCTTAGCTTGTCTAGGCCCAGTGTTTCTCAAACTTGGGTTCCCTGCTGCTGTTGGACTACAACTCCCATAATTCCTAGCCCCTATGCCTGCTAGCTAGGGAAGATGGGAGTTGTAGTCCAGCAACAGATGGTTAGATGGCATCTTGCATGCCACCTTCTGGCAACACCCTGCAACGGGGTGAGCTCCCGTTGCTCGGTCCCTGCTCCTGCCAACCTAGCAGTTCGAAAGCACGAAGTGCAAGTAGATAAATAGGTACAGCTCCAGCAGGAAGGTAAACAGTGTTTCCGTGAGCTGCTCTGGTTTGCCAGAAGCGGCTGAGTCATGCTGGCCACATAACCCGGAAGCTGTACGCCGGCTCCCTTGGCCAGTAAAGCGAGATGAGCACCACAACCCCAGAGTCGTCCGCGACTGGACCTAATGGTCAGGGTTCCCTTCACCTTCACTGTATATGCAGCTAATTAAGATGCACAAAGAACTGTCATGGAATGTTGGGTGGGAAGCTCAAAATAATCACTGTATAAGAATGGAAAATGATATCACTGTATAACTGAAAACTTATAAAAATGTAAATACAGTGGTACCTCGGGTTACATATGCTTCAGGTTACAGACTCCACTAACCTAGAAATAGTGCTTCAGGTTAAGAACTTTGCTTCAGGATGAGAACAGAAACCGTGCTCCATTAACTAAAGTGGCGCTTCAGGTTAAGAACAGTTTCAGGTTAAGTACAGACTTCTGGAACAAATTAAGTACTTAATCTGAGGTACCACTGTAATAATAATAAAGGGATTGGCAGTTGAATCTTACTTCAGTACTAGTAATGGGATTGTGTCCTGCACCAAATCTGAGGACAGCAGTTACTGGAGGGACAGGGGTCCAGGACATGCTTATGGCAAACACAGCCCTGACCTCTCACACTGGGCTCAGGAGGAATGGTTGGGCAGCTGCCACCACCACTGCCCCCTAGCATCTGCTATCTGAGGCAGTCACCTCCATCTGCCTAACAGTAGGGTCAATCTGATCAGCCAGCAGAAAGGAGAAATGGGCTTTGTTTTTTTGTTTTTTGCTGAGACAGCTACTTATCTGTAGACTCCATTTCGAAAGACAAAGCAACCCTTCTCCTATCCCTCACCACCAGTCTGCCCGCATTAAACTCCTGTTTTCTAAGGGCTACCAAATCAATCTGTTTATTTGCTTCAATGGCTTTTTCTACCTGGACCTTAAAAGACTCAGCGATACAAAATTGATTCAAGGGCTAGCTCAGCTCACTGCACCTAAAGTATTTATGGAACTCTGCAAAGGAATCTGGGGATAACAGCACTGTCTTATATAATGGCAATTCCAGAAGGAGGAGATACCAAGTCATCCATGCCACCATTCATTAGCCAAGGTCACTGGCAAATATAAGACAGCAGCTGATACAATTTCCTTGTCCAGATCCTGCCGCTCCTATTCCCCTTTCGTCTTAGGCAGCAAAGACAGTCTCAGTTAAAAAGCACGACTAAGCTACAGGCATGCTTCTGAAGTTAATGGATATATATATATATATATATATATATATATATATATATATGGGAGATAGTTGGATCCCTGCGGAACATTTTTTTAAAACAATCTTTGAGAAGTGACAGAACACGTTGTAATGGGATTTTCATCTCCTCTATTTGGTTCTCGATAGCCTGATATAAACTTCAGTATGACTCATGAGCAACTTCAGGGAAGAAGCATATGTTTTGTCATCTTTGTAAAAGATGCTGGTGCTGGTTTCACTTCTATTTAAAGTGCCAGCATAGCCTGCCTTAACTCCCAACAGGTTTGTTCAGGTTTAGTTAGCATCCAACTCCTAATCACATTGCTATGTCCCAATGAAATTAAGGTGACAAGTTATTCACATCTTAATTAGAGTTTTTTCTTCAAAAAAAAAACAAAAAACAAAAACCCCACACCAAAAATATATTGGAAACAGCAGAGTAGGGCTTTTTTTTTTGGGGGGGGGACCTACTCAGTGTGAAAAATGAGGAGTTAATATGCATTTATTAATTTTGGAGTTTACTCTTATGTAGATTTTTTTTTGTTGAGCCTTTAGCTAAAATGGTTTTTTAGAAAAGTACAAGAGGCAGATGCTCTCCATTCCTTTTAGAATCCTGGAAAAATCAACGTTTGAGGAACCTGCAAGAATAGAGCAGGCCTCCCACTTCCCCGCAAGAGAAATGGAGATGGTGGCGGAGCTCATGTACTTTTCCCCGTGAGGCACCTTTTGTGTGTTAAACAACCTAAACACCTAAAAAGGATTTTTGTTTTGCTTTGTGGAACATTCAAAGGGTGTGTTAGAATTCCCGATCCATGATTGCAGTCATAGGATTGTTGTCTTTCACATGACTCCACAGAGTGGGAAGTGATGGGGACAGGATGTTTGTGTTACTGTGACCTGTAAAGGACTATTGTCCTTTGTTCTTTTTCTCTTTGCTGTCTGATGCTAGAGAGAGAGGGATCCATGTTGCAGTACTCCGAGTGTGTTTATATGTAAATAAAGTAGATTAACCAAAATGCTGAGTTGCTGAGGTCTGTCATGCATGAGCTGCGAAGACTCTGCAGATCCCTAAGTGTGCTGGTGTCGGTTGCCATCGGTCAACTGTGATGTTCAGGTTGAAGGAAGCTTTTGAAGCTCCCAAATGAAAGACCAGGAGGGAGAGAACATGCCAGTTGGGCATATGTCTCTGCCAGGGTCCTACTCGAGTGTAGGCTGAACTCCTGACAGGGGGCAAGCTACATGTTTTTGGGTTGTTATTTTTACCAGAACTGCATATTGTTATCAGATGCATATTTATTCCATAAAAAGGACACCTCTCCAGACATCCTTTTTATTGCACACTTGTGATAGCCCTGATAGCATTGTGAGCACAAACTATCATTCACAGCAATCCCATTTTCAAAAACATTTGCACATGCAAATGTTTTGGGGCAGTCACTTTGCTTCATTTCCCATCAGTGCATATCCTGTAACTTCCTGTTGAAATCCTGGAACTTTTTATTCCACAGATATTTTGGTTTATTTTTCTTTCACCTTTGTTGCTTCCCTTCATACAGCAATAATGTGATAGCACTGGGGCAATGACATCAGAATAAACTAATGCAGAATAAATCCACCACTAATGCCCTGATATTGTGTCAACAAGTTGCCAAATATACCTGCAATAAAATACAAGTCTTGCGCAAGGTGTGTGTGTGTGCTCACCAACAGAATTAAGTGCTGCATCCCTGGAAACAATAAAACCACAGAGTGCTCAGCTGTGAGTAAATTGTGCATATTATTTGCTTAGAACGCATTTGCAGAGGAATTTCCCACTTCTGGTTCAGTTGTTTAGAACAAAACTCAGAGGCCTGGAAAACAGTCGCCAAGAAGTGCCAAATATAAATGAGGCCATTTGTATGTCAACAATACTTATTCCATCACACTAGTTCCACTGCCAATATATTGCGAACAGTCCCAGCTGCTCCCTTTTAATATGGGTATATTTTACAATGGTTTTTCATACGTCTTCAATAATAAAGTCACAAGTTAGGGGGAAAGAAGTGGGAGAGCAGAAAAGGGAAGAAAGGGCTCCCTCATATTTTCTATCACATATTCCAAATGAGGAAGCTTTGGTGCTCCAGTAGTTGCTGGACTACAACTCCAGTCATCCCTGCCCATTGGTTCTGCTGCTTAGGGCTGATGGGAGTTGGAGTCCAACAGCCTGTGAGGGGGCTGCAGGTTCTTTATCCATCCTTTAAGGAAATATTAGTATACACCCTCAACTGTTCCTATTTACCTGTGAGGGTCCATATCTTAAGATTGTCACTATTTGTCAAGAAGACATTGGCAATGAGTTCTTTCCCAGTTTTGGTCAGTGTGTACACATGGGCAGTTACAGGTTTCATCAGGTTCCTAAAACATGGAGGGAGCCTCCATCTGTACAGAATGGTTCCCAACTGCAGTCAATTGCTGTCCAAGTCATGAAAGGGGTGAGGTGGAGAAACTGGTGTCCTCCAGCCCACTTTCTCATGTGTTAATTTGTCTGCCAAATATTAGCCCCTGAAGAGGGCTAAAAGCAGGGATGTGGAACCACCTGCAGGCCAGCTTTGGTCCATGAGGCCATTTCATGCAAACCATGCCCACCTGAGGGAATTGTTAAATTTTATTTAACAAAATTTATATAACTCTTGTTTGTAACGAAACCGCTAAGAGGTTTATATGAAATATTGAAATTACCAGTAAAAACAGTTCATTAAAAGCCATTAATATCAGCAGTAAACTAAAAAGAGGTTAAAACACACCAACATCTATGGCTTGCCTAAGCAAACTTGTTTTAAAGCAGGACCAAAAAGATTGCAGCAAAGGCAAGCCTGATGTTGACTGGCAACGAGTTCCAAAGTGTTAGGTGCTGCTGCATGAAAACATTGATTTCTTACAGTGCAGCATGAATATTGTTTGGCACTTGTAATGCTGCCTGTTCCACATATCAAAGCAGTCAGGTAGGCCAAGTTGTGGGGAAGGCAAGGGCAAGGCTTGGCTGAAAGGAGTTTGCAGTGCTTCCCAGGCTCCTGGCAATGGATTAATGGGTTCATGCAAAGCACTGCAGAAAAGGCTTGACAACCACTGTGCTTAGTCCTCCCCAAGTACCATTCACAGGGCTTGCAAAGCTTGCTCTGCCCTGTGTACAATGCTTCCTACAGAACTGAGCAAGCCTTTCAAACTACCTCCCCCACTCCTGTGGGCCACCATTGACAGCTGTCAATCACTTGATGTCATTATGATGTTAGATAATTGACAGATGGGGGGGGGGCTTGTCTTCACCTTTGGGATATTTTCATCATTGTTTTCATCAGCACACACACTTTTTGTCCTCCTAGAATCCTGACAGCCTCTGGAAGGACTGATTTCCAAGTATTTCAAATGTATTTCTAAGTAACTCTTCATGCAGAATAAAGAACACTAGATTAATCACCATTCTATTTCCACATAGACTTCGAGTTTGCGCTGCTTGGGGATATGTACAAAGCTAGGGAAAAGTCATCCAGAGTTCATTTTACGGCAAGTTTTAATTCTGTAGGGAAGGCAAAACCAATCTCTTCAATATGACATTGAAAATGTTTCTCGCTAACATCTGGCAAATCTGTTTGTTTGCATTTTCCACCATTGCAGGACTGTTATTTATAGTGTTCGTATTCTAATTTACATTTTAATTTTATGAGTGGATTGAGAATTCTTTAGAAGCTGCCGCAGTTGGTGTCGCTCTGCACAGAGTAGAATAAGCAGCCCCACGCTGTACTGGAAGTTATATTTAAAAATACCTGAATTGAGGTCTGGCTTGATTCTCCAGGGAACTTTTAACCCACTGGTGCATATGCTCAACAAATGAAGCTAGGCTTCCGCCCATTTTATTTTGATGCTATGTCCCTTTTTCCAAACGTGGGATAATCACAGATTTGCAGCTCGTGGGTATAGTGGGAATAATGCACACCAGGCAACTGTCTTGGGTGAAAACTTGCCACAATTTTATTCATTATGCCGCAGGTAAGTGGCGTTGGCATGGCAGTAGGGTGGGAATCATGCCTTCATTTCAACCAGGCCTTGTCGGAGTGCCATTCCTCCTGTTGGTTGGGATATACCTCAGCCACCCATGGGAGTTGACCAGTGTTGGGTCCCTCCATGGTGCAGATGAAATATCCAAGATCCTGCTGGCCAAGCAGGAAAGGTTTTAGGGGCATGCCTGCATCATAGCTTCTCCCAGGGCCCTCCTTTTTTGATCCTGCCTCATGCTATTTCTGTGCATAGCTGTGATAAGAGCATGAGAGCACTTGACAATATAGATGCACACACAAAGGGAAAGGCAAGAGACTCACAACCCAGAGGTTGGGAATAAAATTCCTTTTCGGGTTCTGTTTCCCAGTGACCCAAGCAACCCAGAGAGGCACTAGCACTGAGGAAAGGTAGGTGGGGAAGCTCTTGGGGCAAAATGGCCCTTGGCCACCTGATTCCTTATGGGATCCCCCACGATCCCGCAGCCAAAGGAGCAAATTCCTAGTGGCTGAGGTCCCTTTGTCTCTGCAACAATTTTTTTGAGGGGGCTACCTCCCCCCAAAATGAAGGGCACTGCTATTCAAATGGTCTATGTGTGCCATGTCATGTGATCAATTATGTGGGGCCCGGCTCACCTGGGCCCCCCAATATTTTGTTCAAGTTGGCACTTTTGCCTCAGCCTCTTGTGGGATCTCACAGGAGCACAGCAGAAAGGCTAATCCATGACTACCTGACATCCTGGGTGCCGCTGCACCACCAGACTATGGTGTGCCCCCTGCAGGGGCATGCAGAATGGCCCTTTTGGAGCCATTCAGAGAAATGCCATATGCTAGTTGAAGGTGGGCTGCTAAATCTAGCTCTTAGAATTCTCTGCTTCTGACTGTCAAGATAAAACTAGACTAGAAAGGCTCTTTAATTTCATTCTTGACTTAGTCACTGTAAAAACAGATACGGCAATTACTGAACTGTTAGAATGGAGAAGTTAGCGTCTTCTTTAGGGGTGTGCTGAACATTCTCCTGATTTTGAGGTCGAAAATTGCAGAAAATGTTATTGAACAATTTAAGTTCCTGTTTGGTACCAAGAGCAATCACCAAGCGCAAGTGAATGCAAGTGGAAGTGATAGCAAATGGGGATGATGTCAACGATGAGGGGAACACTTTTGCCCCGGAAAAACACGGAAAAGGGACGGTGGTTTTTAGCACTGCTGAATATATTTGCAAGAAAATCCCTGTGAATAAGCTTTGCTTTTCCTTAGTATTGCTTAAACACTGACACTTAATTTTTAAAGGCGTATGTTCTGAAGAGTGTAAGCTCCATAACCTCAGGATGCTTTCCTGTGATTCATCCCTGCACTGCAGGGGGTTGGACTAGATCAGTGTTTCCCAACCTTGGGCCTCCAGATGTTTTTGGCCTACAACTCCCATCATCCCTAGCTAGCAAGACCAGTGGTCAGGGATGATGGGAATTGTAGTTCAAAAACAGCTGGAGGCCCAAGGTTGGGAAACACTGGACTAGATGACCCTTGGGGTCCATCCAACTCTACAGTTCTAATATTTTAGAATTTTAAATACAGAACCATTGGGTTCCATTGGGATTCTGTTCTTTGGGCGGAGCTACAACTCATAGCATCAATCTAACGAGGACTCTTTCTCCAAATGTACACAATCCATACAAATCATGAATGAGTGCTAGCCAGGAGAACAAAGAGGAGGCAGACGTTTTTATGCAGTTGCCACGATTTTGGTGGTGATGGAAGGAATAACTTCAGAAGAAGCTTGATATCTAAGGATAGGTGCCCTTTGATTTAAAAGAAAGGAGGAATATCTAGTTATCTTAAATGCTCTGTTCAAGCATACACACCCTACTGGTGGTCATTATTGTACCTCAACAGAAGTAGGGCCTCTTTTTCCTCCCCCTGCCCAATATGTTGCCTTTCATCTCTTTTGCGTGGGGAAAAGAAGCTTCAACCACCTTTTAAAGGAGCAATCACCATGCCATTGAATTGTGAAATGACAATGCATATGGGGGACTTTGTGCTACCCCTTGTGTAGCCTTAGTGGCTTTGTGCCATTAACTGCTTTTGTGATTGAATTGTGCTCTTAGACTGTGAAAAACACTTTAACTGGAATATTCCAGGTAAAGTCATTGTTGAATGAGACATCTTTGATTTTATATCATACCATTTTGTTCTTAAATCATATTTTGAAATCTTGGTTATAAAATGTATGTGTGTGCGTGTGCGTGTGCGTGTGCGTGTGCGTGTGCGTGTGCGTGTGTGTGTGAGAGAGAGAGAGAGAGAGAGAGAGATGCTATTTCTAAACACACATTCAGTATGCCAAAATTTGGAAATTAAGTGGTGATCAAGTTTATATGATCGCTGTCTTTTATCTGAAATGTCCGGTTTCCATAATTTCGGTACTTCATTTAATTGCTGCTCCCTTTTAAACTATACCTGGCAGTAGCGTTGTCATATTTCAGACAATAAAAATTCAGATAGAAAAGTTGTTTGCCTTTCTTTGGCAAAACTGCAACCACCACCACCACCATTTTTGAGCTATTTTTATGGAAAATCGGCAAAAACAGCACTGCCAACATAGGCTGCCATACATCCGGATATTTTAAACTGATTTCTGCCTAGACACTGCTAGGGGCATCTGTATTCCACATGTGTCTGGGAAATTCTAGACATATGGCAACTCAATCCTATGGGTTTCCATTCATCTGAATTTATGTTTAGTCAAATATCTGCATGGGCAAAGAAATTTAGTGGGTTTTAGCTTGTACAGCCATGAGTCAAAATACATGAACTTAAAGTCTACAAATCTCAGCTTAGCTATGAACACTTCTCAATTGTTATAAATTCACCTCTTGGCCATAATCTGCTGCCAACTAGTTTTGTCCACTCCTCTGCTCTGTCCATGTTATAGCTGCATTGTGAGTCCGGAAACCAACTCTCTTGCAGGGTTTACATGACACCTTGCACACCACAAAGACTACACTAAACAATAGTATCAAAGTAGAGAAGTTGCAACCATGCTCTCTTACCTGGCATCACCGCAAAAGATCCATCCAAGTCCTCTGCTTTGGTGTATGTCTGCGCTAAAACACAAGAAGAGCCTGGCTGGATCAGGCCAATGGCCCACCCTGTTCTCCTAGTGGCCATGCAGATGCATATGAGAAGCCTAATAGCAGGTCAGGGAGACAATAGGCCTTTGCTGCCAATGCACACTGTTCAGAGGCACACTGACTTGACTTTAGAGGAAGCATGTTGCATTTGTGTCTTGTAACCATGGGCAGCCTTGCCCTCCACAAATCTGCCTGATTACTTGGTACCAGCCCCTTCCTTGGGTAAACATGCTTCTGTGAGCTTGATGAAGTGGTCTGCACTTCCTAACTTCTTGATTTGCAACACCTCTTGTAACGCAGCCAAATCAAAGCCCGTTTTCTCTATTTCAGGTATTTTAGAGGAACCCTGATGGGAAGTGGTTATTATTTTCAAAACTCTTAGAAAAGACAAACGCTGCTTAAATTGACACTCAAGCATAAAAACAAGTTTTGAGGGAAAAGTTAGTTTCAGGAACTCTCCCATAGATGAAAGCAAGAAGCATGAACTGAAACATCTTGACTACAGTAGTTAACAACTGGAATAGTAATGTGTTAAAATGGCATATCTTATTTTTAAAAAGTAATGCAGCATGCTTCGTATCGACTGAAAATCCACACACCTTGAACACAATTTGACTATCTGCCTAAAAGAGTTCTGGCATTAACTTACTTATTAGAATTTTGTGTTAGTGGTAGGTGGTGTGTGGATATGTAAAAGAACAAAACAATTTGCTTTTAATGTTAAATATTAATGACTTATTAGAGGGAAATGATTTGAAATTCCAATGCACAAGCAAGTACTTTGGAACTGCTATCAGTTAAAAAACCACCTCCCAAGAAAATGGGTGGTTAAGAATAAATAATAGCTTCATTTATTTCAATTTTATAATGCAAGACTGATAAGAAATATAGTTTTTAAAGTGGCAAGAGTGTTTGTTGTGGGGGAGGAAGGGAAAAGGAGAATGTTAGCCGCTTTGAGACTCCTTAAAGCGAGTGAAAGGCGGGATATCAAATCCAAACTCTTCTTCTTATTATTATTAATTTATTATCTGCCCTTCACCCTAGATTTTCTGGGTGGACTGCAACATTAAAACACAATATTAATGTTGCCCTGCCGGATTTATGACTGTACTATGAATCGGCAGCTTTCTGCTGGTTGAAAGATTGGCTACTTCTTGAGAATACAGACATTCTGGATTTAGAAGGATTTGACAATAGATTTGGTTGGCATGCATATATATGGTACGATAAGGTCAAAGTTCACAAAGGTTTTAAAAACCATATTGTAAGGAAAGCATTACATAATGTTTGGATTCGATATAAGGATTTGCTGGAAAATAAAACTCCTAGGTGGTTATCACCAATGGAGGCTAAGGAGGTGAAGAAACTTAATATGGAATCTAAATGGCCAAAATATTATGAAATTTTAGAGCAAGAAAGTGGCAAATTTAAACTACAGAGTTTTGAGAAATTAAAGACCAAGGTACGAGACTGGCTTCATTATTATCAAATATTGGAGACTTTTAAACAAGACAGGAAAATTGGTTTCCAGGTGGAGAAATTGAAACTAGAAACAGAATTGCTAGAACCCAATACTAAGAATCTATCAAGAATGTATAATTTGTTGCTGGGGTGGAATACAATAGATGAGACAGTTAAATCAGCCATGATTAAATGGGCACAGGACATTGGTCATGACATTATGTTTGCTGACTGGGAACAGTTATGGACCACCGGTATTAAATTCACGGCATGTAATGCCTTAAGAGAAAATATTATGAAAATGATTTATAGGTGGTACATGACCCCAGTCAAGCTTGCGAAGATCTACCATTTGCCCAATAATAAATGCTGGAAATGTAATGAGACTGAAGGTACCTTCTTTCACCTTTGGTGGACCTGCCCAAAGATTAAAGCCTTTTGGGAAATGATTTATAATGAAATTAAGAAGGTACTTAAATGTACTTTTCATAAGAAACCAGAGGCATTTCTCTTGTCCATGGTCGGCCAATTGGTGTCAAGGAAGGATAAGACTTTTTTTATGTACTCCACCACAGCAGCAAGGATTCTTCTAGCAAAGTATTGGAAGACACAAGAACTACCTACACTGGAAGAATGGCAGACGAAAGTGATTGACTTTATGGGATTGGCAGAAATGACCGGCAGAATCTGTGACCAAGAGAAAGAGACGGTGGAGGAAGATTGGAAGAAATTTAAAGCTTATCTTAAGAACTGTTATAAAATTGAGGAGTGCTAAAATGTCAAGGGAAAGGAAGATGCAGAATTACAGCTGAAATTGCTTGATGAATTAAGATGAAATTGAGAAATAATAAGTTATAAATTTAATTGGACTAAAGGGTTGCTGAAAAATTATAAAATAGGGATGCAGTGAGGGTGAGGTATGGGGAAGTCTGAGGAAGAAAGTTTATGAAAATGAGGATATGAAATTATACTTGTTTGTATGTTCTTGTTTGTTGATGTGTGTATGTTATTTTGTTGTAAAATTGGAAAATCATTAAAAAATTATTTTAAAAAAAATATTAAAATCAGTTTAAAACAACTTACAATAGAGATGATAGTTAGGGGTACATAGTAGCTCAAGTACAGGGCAGGATTCCTATGGCTGCAAGTTTAGGAGAGAAAAATCGTGTTTCATTTTTTCTTTGTAATCAACAGCAGTTTGGTGACCTCCTTGATCTCATTTTATAACCACCAAGTTCTCCTGTTTGGCTTGAAATGAGACTGATGATGACTGAATGAGTCCACTAATTATCAGACTCTGGATGTAAATAAAAGCAGCCAATAGCAGAGACCATTAATTTTTTGTTATCATGGGAAGCATTGCTACAGATCAGTGTGAAAACGCTGGCTTATGCCTCACTGCTCTGACGAGCACAAGCCAATTACTGCAGATGAATTAGCTGGTGTGGTAGGAAGAAATAAACATCCCACAACAGACTGCTTTCATCCCAGTCAGCCACAACGTTGTTTCTGATCACTGACTACGTGAAGATTCATCTAATTAATTCTTCATCTAATGGAGGACAAACAACAAACCATGCAGTTGGAGATGAGATTTGATTTAACAGTGGGTTAAACTTACTTTATATTTTGGGTCTGTTGACTTTACTTAGCTGCAGTTCAGTCTAAGCAATGAATACTCAGTTTACACAGAAGTAACTGAAATCAATGGGATTTAGTAACTGTTTAGGACCATAGGCTTATTATCCTTTATTGAATTTATATACTGCCCTTCATCCAAAGATCCCAGGGTGGTTCACAGTATAAAAACACAAAATACATAACATAACAACACCAATAACCTGCCCCCTGCCAACTGAAACATTTTTAAAACTAGATTGTTTAATCAGCCCGAGGTCTGAGTGAAGAGGAATGTTTTTGCCTGGTGCCTAAAAATATTCAGTGAAGGTGTCAGGTGAGCCTCCCTGGAACAAGAATAATTTATATAAATGTTTGTCTAGTGGCTATTGCTGTCAGCATCACTACCAGTACCATAATTTCAAGCATTTACAGTCATACCTCATGTTACGTTTGCTTCATGTTACGTTCTTTCAGGTTACGCCCACGGTGACCCGGAAGTACTGGAAAGGGTTACTTCCAGGTTTTGCCACTTGCACATGCGCAAAAGCACTAAATCTTGCTTCGCGCACATGCAGAAACACCAAATCGCACCACACACCTGCGCAGATACAGCGCTTCAGGTTGCGCTCTTTTCATGTTGCGAACAGGTATCTGGAATGGATCCCATTCGCAACCAGAGGTACCACTGTATTTAACTCTTAAGTCCTAAAGTTAGGGCAATATCCAAACAAAAGTAATCACTTTAACAGTGCAATCCTGAAAGGTATGTGTTTGACCTTCCTACCCTACAGCATGCCAGACTCAGGCCCTCAGGGTGAAAGAGAGAGTGTAAAGGAATGCTTTTGCATTCTTCTGTTTCTGCTTAAATTATATTTAGTTTTTTCCCATTGGAAACAAGGCAGAGAGGGAGAGATGGGCAAAGCAATCAAACCCCCTGATTCTTCCAAACAGCCTTGCCCATCTCTACTGCTTCTAGAATGCTTATAGGAGTATCGTGAGAAAATTAAAGAGATCTACTAAGTCGCCATGTGTTCTATACTTCCTCTGCGTTAAGGAAACAGTGTTCCATTTCTGATTCATACAGCCCTCCACCATCTATTGCTATGCTTGCCATGCCCAATTTTCTTGATGCCCATTTTAAAATTGGACCCCTGTCCTCATGTCCTCTTTAGTGACTTTGCAACAGTACTTGGATTTCACAAGGTGACTGCCTAATGTTTTTAGATGGTCTCCTTGGCTATGGTTTTAAGAAGGCTAAAGGAAAACCTTTTCAGATAATGGTTGGCTAACCAGAGCAGAGGACACTGAAAACAGGCATATACTGACAGAGGCCCATTGGATCATTAAGATAACCAGAGGAGACTTTCCATGGTGGTCCTTACCCTCTGGAATCGCCCCTCCCCCTTATTTGGCAGACATGGCCTGCTGGGTATAAAAACCTGTCTGTTTGCTTGGCCGTTCCCTGACCTATAGCTAGGGAGAGAAATTTGATTCAATAAGCATCTAAAGGTGAGTATACCGAATTCACAATTTCAGAAACAATATGAGAACTGAAACGCGGCCATTCTTTGAAAATTTCACTTCTTTGAACTTTGCATTCCAGTTATCCGGCCAAATAACATGTAGGAAAAATGTCCAGATATTGGAAAATAATCCATAATTCTGTTAGAGGAAATTAATTTGGCAAAAATATAACACAGAAAATGGCATACAAAAAATGTATATTATTTTGTGAGAACTTTATTTTTGCAAACTGATGTACTATATAAATGTGAAGAACCAACCTAAGGTTGGGAAAATGAAACCCGTGATGAACCAGTAATGAATTATTTGTTCATTCTTACCCTTAGCACTGTGTACTTCTATTCTATCATCCATTATTTTGTTTTTCTGTTTTAATTTGTATTTTTATTGTTGGAAACTGCTTTGAGATTTCTTTTTGCTGTAAGTGATTGAGTGATATTATTAATTCAATAAAACTACATAAGGGAAGGCAATGAATCATAGAATCATAGAGTTGGAAGAGACCACAAGGGCCATCGAGTCCAACCCCCTGCCAAGCAGGAAACACCATCAGAGCACTCCTGACATATGGTTGTCAAGCCTCTGCTTAAAGACCTCCAAAGGAGGAGACTCCACCACACTCCTTGGCAGCAAATTCCACTGTCGAACAGCTCTTACTGTCAGGAAGTTCTTCCTAATGTTTAGGTGGAATCTTCTTTCTTGTAGTTTGGAACCATTGCTCCATGTCCGCTTCTCTGGAGCAGCAGAAAACAACCTTTCTCCCTCCTCTATGTGATATCCTTTTATATATTTGAACATGGCTATCATATCACCCCTTAACCTCCTCTTCTCCAGGCTAAACATGCCCAGCTCCCTTAGCTGTTCTTCATAAGGCATCGTTTCCAGGCCTTTGACCATTTTGGTTGCCCTCCTCTGGACACGTTCCAGTTTGTCAGTGTCCTTCTTGAACTGTGGTGCCCAGAACTGGACACAGTACTCCAGGTGAGGTCTGACCAGAGCAGAATACAGTGGCACTATTACTTCCCTTGATCTAGGTGCTATACTCCTATTGATGCAGCCCAGAATGATATGGCTCAAATTGGTGAGGGTCAGGAGACAGACCTTTCACCTTTCATTGAGACCCAATATTTTCCCCATAATCTGAGCATTGCTTTGCTATTGCTTTTCAAATTTGGAATTCTTGAAGTAGAACTAAGTTTGCTTGCCTGAAATAATAGATATTGGGAACTCAGAAGTCTGCTTCTTTTTCTATATATAACCTTGGCATTTGCTACTGCTATGTGAGTAACAGGTCTTACTGATGTCTTTTCATGCTCTTAAACTTTTTCACTGAATTGCTGACCCACTGAGCCAATTGTTACATGCCGGTATTCTTTCCCTCCAAATGGACCACATAGCAGTTTCAATGTTAGGCACCAGAGGTCAGCCTTGTTCTGTTCATTAAAACAAACAACCTACAATATAGTCTGGGTTCTTTCAGATGGGGAAATAGGAAGTATCATTTTCTGATCCATCTCACTAGCTTAGTACACAAGATGAGTGCAATCTGCTGAAGATCCATAATCAGCTGGCTTGGTACTTATATAAAACTCGAAATGGATAATCCATTTTTAAAAAGAAGTTCCCCCTCTTCAGAGGCAAGCTCAGGGTGAATTCACATATGCCTTGAGGATAATGAGAAAAATAGCAAAAGTGTCGATATTTCTCTCCCAGCTTGGCCACCATATATAGGTGCCACCCATGAAATGAGGTTATTTCTAGAAATTTCTGACAACACTCAGACAAAAAGTCCTGAAAGGAAGCTGTAAGTCTGAAGTTTAATGCGTCTTTAACCAGTTTGGTGCATTCAAGGGGTTTGGGGCAAAACTCCCACCAGGAGTTGGCCATGCATACATCATTTTAGCTAAATCAAAGTCACCCTGTGGCCTTCTAAACACCCTAGCTAGGATTGCAGTCATGGCAGCTCAAGGAAATGGGCCCCTTCAGGAGACACTCAATGGCATAATATTTCCATCAGCCAGAACTCGAATTGTTTGACTCCACAACCTCTACACATTTCAAGGCATCACAGCACCATTCCATAGTTCCTCCAGCTCTTTTGTTCACTCTTTTCTCATCCGCTTTAGCCAGCAGGACTGTACCTTTGTCCCACATTATTTATTGCATTTGTAGCCAACTGTTTTTGCTCCAAGGACCTCAAGGTTGCCCATATGGTCGCCTTCATTTAATCCCCAGAAAAACCCTGTGAGGTAGGTTAGGCTGAGAGGCAATGACTGGCTCAAGGCAGAGTGGAGATTCCTAGTCTTGACACCCTAACCCCTACACCCCACTGGCTATCACCAGGCAGAAAATGAATGAAAAGATTGGCGGATGAACAGGCTGTGCTGACGAATATGGGCTCCGTCTTCAGGGCATAAGCCAGCAATGTTGAACCTCTGACTCTCCAGATGTTGTTGGATTGCAACATCACCCTTAATCCTTGGGCATTTTGACTGGGGCTGATGGAAGTTGGAACCCAACAACATCTGGAGAGAGCCAGTGTGGTGTAGTGGTTAGGAGCAGTGGACTCATAACCTGGTGAACCGGATTTGTGTCTCCGCTCCTCCACATGCAGCTTCTGGGTGACCTTGGACTAGTCACACTTCTCTGAAGTCTCTTAGCCTCACTCACCTCACAGAACGTTTGTTGTGGGGGAGGAAGGGGAAGGAGATTGTTAGCCACTTTGAGACGCCTTAGGGTATTGATAAAGCAGGATATCAAATCCAAACTCCTCCTCCTCCTCCTCTTCCTCTTCCAATGGGCAGTTCAGGAGTACTTTGTGTACTGACTGGATATCCTTTAGCTTCAAGTAACATGGTAGTTATCTAACAGGGTTTGGGGTCCTGGAAACAGGTTTCTTTTCACAAACTTGTGCATCAGAGCCTAGATTTGTCCACCTTACTCCTGAGTGCATGCAGGTGGGTACGCATAGGTGGGAAATCATATGCTGTTATTTCTAACATGACGGAATGTGGATAGATTCTGGTCCCCTTAACTCCAAGCAGTAGCAGGGGTGTTTACTTGTGCCCCCTGCAGCCTTGGAACCTGACTTCCAGTGGTACCAGTCTCTTGTTCCCAGAGGAAGAAGGCTTGAAGCCAGGGGAGGGTGGTGGGATGATGATAAGTGATCAAAGGGAGAAGGATCAGACTGGGAGGAGGAGATGGCAAAAGCAGAAGTAGTGAACAGGAAGAGGCTATGGCAGAGCACTGTTCAGACTCCTAGGGAGAAGCAGGGGCTGGGGAGTAGTGGGGCAAAGAGGCAGAGGGGCTGGCTGTGGAAGAAGCCAGGGAGTCTCCCCTTCCTGCTGTGACTGGCTCCCCCCGGTCTCCTAGAACATGCTGAGAAATGAGGAGGACAGAGAAGAGGGAGGTTGTGCACAGATGCAGCCTGACACTGCGTGGGAAAGACCCTAGAGATGAGGAATCCTGGTGGACACTGGGAAAGTTTCATCTTCATGTCACTGTGAAGGACACTGGGAGACCTTCAGTCCTCATAACTGTTTCATTGGCGCAAGACCTCCTTTAAAGTGTCGCTGAGGCCACTAGGCCAGTGCTGTAGATTTCCTTGAATAAAGAGTTAACTGAAATCGAATGATTCATTGTGTTGTGCTAGCCTATTGCCTGACTCCAGCCCTGACACTCTGCTGTGACCCCCAAATCTCAGGGAAACCTGCATGAAGGGGCCTTAAGATGCTTTTCACTTCAGCTCTGGTAAGTAGTTGCACCGTTCTGGCATGAAACTACATAGTATCGTCAGCAGTAAAAGTTATATTCTGGCCAACAAAGGCACATTTCTGTTTACTGCTATATATATATATATAAAACAAGCCACAAAGAAGCAAAGGCAGAAAGCTATAAGATTAACTAATGCGATTATATGGATTAATTCTTTAAATGCAGATTACAAATGTGGATTTTTAATCAATGATGCTCACTAGGGAAGCAAGTTTGCTGAAGGCACCGCTGTAAATATTCTAGTCACATCTCCAGAGGGTGGCCATGCATTTAAGAACCCGGTCTTGCCACTAAATGATACTTCTGTTTATTTCACTTCTCACTTACCCTCAACTTTTTGGGGGGAGGGAGGGGGTTCACCGATATTAACACAGCACTTCATAGCCTGTTTATTGCAGCACTTTCAGTGCTGATGATCAGTGAACACAGAGGAAAAACCAGCAGACAAATAATTTTCAAAGCAAGATAGGCATTTTTTAAATATATATCTGTTCGATAGGCAGTTCCTGTATGTTATGCTCATAGACCTAGGACCAGTGGACGAGCTTCATGCTCCAGCACTGGGGGTGGAGAGCAGGCGGGGAGGGGCTGGCACACGTCCTGGGGACGGGGCACCCAGTGCGGGTGGGAAGACAGCCACGATGACACCCCACCAGGATTGCGCTGCAGGGGGCGGTGCGCTCCCCCCGCACTCCTCTTCCTCTGCCAGTGCCTAGGACACATCTCTACATGTCTGGGTCCTGCTCACCTAGAACCAAAGAGTTGGAGGTGACTGTAGAGGCCATATTGTCCACTCCCAACCAATGCAGAAATGCTATCATGACAGCATCCCAAATAGGCAGCCATGCCACCACTGCTTGAAAACCTTTAATGGCAGAGAACCCACTGCCTTCCAAGCAGGGATACGTGTTGAAGGTCCCAGATTCAAACCCATGCATTTCCAGGTAGGCCTGGTAACAACTCCATGAATCAGTGGAAACAGTACATTCAGATCTCCCAGCATAGCTTTACAAAATCTGTTCATGCAGAAACACTGCTGCTTATATTACAATCTTGTTTTAATTTAGATTTTAAACAAAAACAAGAACCCAACAACTTATCTTTCCAAAGAGCATTCAAGGCAGTCCCAGTATAAACCGACTAATAAAACAACACAATCATTTCTATCTTGTTCTTGTATCTTAGCTGTGCACAGCCAAACCTTTCCTTTAGATACCGCTTAACAAAAGTAGCATTTGAATTTAGTTGTAGCGGAGCTGGAAAAGTATATCTTGCTGACGTGAAACTGCAAACTGCAAAAAGGAAGCAATTATTTGTCACATTTTTATTTAAATGTTCCAAAAATGGTATGGCTTGTTCAAACTGTGTGTTAGAGAAGTGTCCCTTCCTGGCGTACGTTAATGGAAAGGACTGCAAACAAATGAGAGACTTTGTTTAATTAGCACTGAAATTGAGTGTGCATGGCTGGCGACTGTTAAAAGTCCATCTGGCCAAAGACAAATGAGGACCAGAATGTACAGAAGTCTCCCAAACCTGGCTTGGCAGCCTTCGAAAAGGGCAGGGTTTCAAAGGAGAAAATGATGCCTCTTTAGAAGTCCCAAGTAAATAAGGCAATACTCCCAGGTCACTGTGGATACAGGCAGGCAGACATAATAAGGGGTGAAGACAAGACGGGACATGAAAAGCTCTTTTTGCACTTCCCGCAGCTGCCGCTTCACTGTGGCAGGGAGCGAGTGAAGTGAAAGTGAAGTCCCTGGGGTGAGTTTTCATAACCATTTCTGACAGGCAGGAATAATTACACGGCGATTTTCTCCTCTGAGGTTTGAACTTTCTTGTGCAGGCAGTCCTATGTAGACAGGTTTAAAATCTCACTCCACTTTGAACTACTTCCACAAACTATTCAGATACATAATGCAGCAGAGCAAAGATGGGCACAGGGTTGAGGTGTGTGTGTGTGTGTGTGTGCGTGCGCGTGTGTGTGCGCGCCAGTGGCTTCAGGAGAGAATGCCATCACCCACTTCCTCTTCCTGGCCAAGCCCTTCCTTTGCTCTTCACCTGTCAGCAAGGCTAAACTGCCTTATTATAAAGCTAGTTTGTCTTCACAGGGCTCTCAAGTGCTTTTGTGATTCATGACACAGGAAACGTATACTCTCTGAACCCGCAACTGAGGCTGCATGTACACTGTACATTTAAAACACATTTAAAGCAACTGATTCCCTCCCCAAATACTGGTAGTTTCCCCCTCACAGAACAACTATTCCTGGCAACCTTAAACAATAGTTCACAGGAGTCTTTATGGAAAGTCATGTGGTTTAAATGTATGGTGTCTCTGCAGCCAAAGGGTTGTGTGTCCATATTATAGTCAGCCGGGGGGGGGGGGATAAAAGTACTCATATCCAGAGCTTTTTTCATCCAGAGCTCAACTTGGGCACCTCTCAGGTGGGCGCCATTGCCATTCTAAGAGAACCAGGGAGAAGTTTATGGTGAGCTCCAGCACCTCTTTTTCTACAAATAGCACTGCTTATTTCTTGAGCAGTTGAGTACCATCACCAAAAAGCAGTAACTATAGTAGAGAAAGGATCTTAATCACCATGTCTGTTGCCTACACCTTACAAGAACTAAGGTAAGCAAAAAAAATCTGATCAATATTTTCAGATCTGTGCATGTATCCATACACATGAACTTATGTCTTAGATAAGAATCCACAGAATTACCAGGGGAATGTTTACTGGAGACAACTGTGTGCCACAGACATCAATACAATAGACACAATTACTCTATAAATACATATATTGCCTTGCTTATTTGGGGGAATTAGCAAGCACCAGACAGCAAGTGAAATTACTTCTCCAGACTGAAGCACCTGTGCACAAATAGAACTAGCAAGATGCTTCATTGTTACAATTTGCAAAGGCAATCCAAACCCATATGTACCGTATTTTTCGCCCCATAGGGCGCACCGGCCCATAAGGCACACCTAGTTTTTTGGGGGGGAAATAAAGAAAAAAAAATATTCCCCCCCCCCAAGGCGCGAGGCTTCCCCCGACCCCAACCCCCAGAACAGGCTGCTCTCCGCAAGCCGGGAAGCCCTCCCGCGGCTTGCGCAGAGCTACCCGAAGCCCCGGCATGACTGCTGAGCACGCCGGGACTTTGGGATAAGAGGCAGCTCTTATCCCGGGATAAGAGGCAGAGGGGGAACTCCCGCGGGCTTGCGGATAGCTTCCTGAAGCCTGCATTCACCCCATAGGACGCACACACATTTCCCCTTCATTTTTGGAGGGGAAAAAGTGCGTCCTATAGGGCAAAAAATACGGTACTTATCCATAAGCATAACCAGGTCCTAATACAAATATAGAAATGGGCAGCTTTAAATACATAGTGCTAATGGGGCCTTAGCCTGTGATTATGAAAGCAAAGTAAGTCCATTTGAACTTCCTTAAGAAATAATTTTCTTGCTTCATACACTTACATCTATTAATAGTAACTTGTAACGTCAGGTAGTAAGTGTGGTATACTAAGACTTTTAGGGTGTGATCTACAAACCATATAAAGATTACATACCCAATATCTATATACTTATGCTATACTTTTGTTGAATTCCCTGTAGTTCTCAAGAACAAATGGAAAGGGTGTTTGTTTGAAGAAGCAGCTTTGGCGATTGTTCCCCAGCTTTGAAAATTCATCTACTCACTACTTGATAGCATCTTGGTGTGATTCCAGAAGCAATGCAACTGAGGTTGAATTGCACTGTTAAGATATAATTAACTTGTGCCATTGATGTTTAATGGAATGTTAGCCATGACTAACTTTCACTGGAAAGAGGCCAATGTGTCTTAATGAGTGGAAGAACAGTGGTGTGCAAGGCAATCCTAACCATGTCTACTCAGAAGTAAGTCCTACTGAATTTAACAGGGTGCAATGTCACAGACAGGATTAGGAAAACTTTCAATGAAAACTTTTGATGGAATGTGGCTACTGAAGCCATTGCAAATATGCCACCTTAATTGATTTTGATTATGATATTAGGGAAACAATGAGTCTAACTTTCAAAGGTATGGCTGTTGTTCTGTATGCAAAGGGTTACAAATAGCTCAGAGTCTGTGTGACATTGTGGGTACACAGCGGCATGCAGGGTACTTAGGGGATAGAGCTCTCCTTTGAATTTCTCTCCACACTGAAGAGAAATACCATTAGAAGCCCCATCCTAGCAGGGCTAGATTAAATCAGTCTCAGCCCATTACTTTAAATAATCAATACCCATAAGTACCAGGCGTCTGTCTCTCACTCCATCATGAAAGCTGGAAAGCTAAAGGAGGAGACATGTAATTATAGACATTTTCAATGTTCATTTTTAGGAAAATTAAACATCTAACATTATGACACTTGACAGGCTGCTTCTTTCAATAGCTCTGGCACATCCTACACAAATACAAGACAGAGCCAGAGATCAGAGGCAGAGAAAAGGCAATTTCGCTTAATCTTCTAACTGCTACCTTCACTTTTTCAACAAACCTAACAATGCCGTGTGCATCCTATTGAAGACGGAGTAAAACTCCCATTAATTTTTATGGATCAGGATTGTATCAAGAGAGCTTGGCTGTCTACCTGGGAAATTTTTACTTTATGGTTTTGTTTCTCCTGTCAACATCTTTGTCATGGCTTGTGCAGGGGAGTTAACCTATGTGGATCATATGCTACAAAATACACTGTTGTGCAGTAGGCAGCAACAAAGAGAACAAATTCTACTGCTCTGTTACAGTGGTTTTGGACACTGGTTTTAAAATCTCTGTGACAGGGGCTAGCAGACTTCAGACTTTTGGGATCCACCAAGTGGAGCCATGTGTGATAAGACACACACTTAAAGGTAAAGGTAAAGGGACTCCTGACCATTAGGTCCAGTCGTGACCAACTCTGGGGTTGCGGCGCTCATCTCGCTTTATTGGCCGAGGGAGCCGGTGTACAGCTTCCTGGTCATGTGGCCAGCATGACTAAGCCGCTTGTGGTGAGCCAGAGCAGCACACAGAAACGCCGTTTACCTTCCCGCTGGAGCAGTACCCATTTATCTACTTGCACTTTGATGTGCTTTCGAACTGCTAGGTTGGCAGGAGCTGGGACCGAACAACAGAAGCTCACCCCGTCACGGGAATTCGAACTGCTGACCTTCTGATTGGCAAGTCCTAGGCTCTGTGGTTTAGCCCACAGGGCCACTAATAGTCTATGTTAAAGGTGGAGAACCTGTAGCCCTGGCCGTTGTAGTCCAGCAACATATGTAAGGCCAGTTTTCCTGCACCTGGACAGAATCCAAAGCTGTTCTGTGCAGAATGCACAGTGGGAAATACTGTGAAAAGGAAATGTGTGGCTAGGCACATACACAAATCACTATATTTTACAGCACTAGACCACAATGTAATAACCCCTTTTAGGGATTTCTTGAGATAATTCTTACCCTCATGCACACAGACATGCAGTAGTGTTTGCAATTTGCATACAGCCATACTCCTCCTCCTCCAAACCTAGTCTCCTCCAAGAATCTTAGCCTTTCTTCTACAGTGCAGTATCTATGGCAAAATTATAAGAAGAGGATTACCTAGAATATCCCCAAGCAGACAAGAATTGGTATTCTTTCACCAATACCAAAACTGCTGCCGTCAGTTTTTTGACACTTATGCCAGACTTTTGACTTGTAATTCCTTAACCTTTGTACAGATCAATTATGTTCAGTTTTCAATTATGCAGTGATTTGGCATGATGATACGCAATGGACAAGAGGATGACACTGTTGCCTGCTTAGGTCATGCCATCTCATAAACCGCTTGCGTACTCAGAAGTAAGCCATGCTTTTTTCAATAGTATTTCTTCTCTTGCTTAGGAGTGCAGCCAAAGAGCTCTTTTTATGCTGTTTTGAATACAAATGCTTGAGAAATACGATTTCTATGGATTTTGATACCAATGGACCCGATTCACACCAGATGAACTCAAGTGTGTAACTAACCTTCAGATTTTGCCTTTCTCCAAATTTTGCAATATGCTTATTGTAGTTTAATGTCCAAATTAATAAAAATGAATATTTTAGGATAAAATGTGTTTAAGAAATGTGCAACTTGAAACTTGTAAGCCCAGCTACCTCCCTCTGTATTTGGGGTAAGGTGGTTTTGTGCACATAAGCTACAGTGGGAGTCGATTTGTGTTACCCACAGCAAACTCTTTCCGGAAGCGCGAAAAGCTCCACCTGATTTATTTACTTATTTGCTAAATCTATGATTCACCATGAACTTATTTCAGGGTGGATTCCATCCTTATTGCATAGGATGGTACTGAAATTGCTGCTGTGCCTCAGGAGATATAAGGGAGTTGCAATTATAGGTGTTAGTTCTTTTTAAGATGGGTTAACATAAGGATCTGGTCAATGGCCCATTTAGCTTAGCATCCTTTTTCTTACAGTGGCCAACCAAATGTCTGTGGGAAACCAGGGAGCAGACATGAGCAGAACAGCACACTCTCCTGTTGTTTTCAGCATCACTGGTATTTTGGAAGCTTTGCTGCCTTTGTACAAGTAGAGCAGAACCATCATGGCTAGTAGCCGCTGATAGCCCTCTTTCTCCATGTGTTAGTCCTCGCCTCCATGGTTACTGGACCATTTAAAGGAGAATTAAAACCGCAGCATTGCGATACATCTTGAGATAATTTTATTGGAATAAGATACAAAGTCATCGGTATATTTGGTAGCTTATTATATTTATGTGGAAAGTGTTTTAGTTGCAATGCACAAATCTTTGAGCTTGGAGGATAGCAGCAAAATGAGATTCCTTGGCCTAACATCTGCTTTAAGAGAAGGCTGACTGAGAAAGTGGGAGGGGTGTTTGAAAGGTGTTCTACACTGCCAAGAGGAATTGGGGGGCAGTTTTGTGCAGGAGGATTATTAATTATGAAACAAACAACTGGGAATAATACGATTTGGGCTAATAACTTTTGGCATGGTTAGCTGAACACCTAAATTCATCTAGGCATGCATGCAAAGCTACAAATATGGAAAATTTACTTTTTCTCCAATTAGCCATGACACCTAAACTAGAACTCCCATATTCAGATGCAGTGCAGCTTTTGACTCACAGATCCACTTGGGGGTAAACAGCAGGAGACTTCTCTCTCCACCACACATTGATTGAGAGTTTCTGAGGCACATCTTACTGGGAGCTGTTGGAGAAAGAATGCTGAACTAGAAGGATCTTGCATGGCATTTCTTACATTCTTAGCTGGCAAAGCAGTGGAGCCAATGAAGATCAGGAACCATGCATTCCCCCCTCCCCCAGATCATTTTGGGATTCCCTTCCATGTTTCATGATTGCAGGTGTTCAGCACATCTCCAATTCAAACAAGAGCATGACAGAATGGAGGCATTTCCCTCCAGCAAGGAATAAAATACCACTGACAACAGGTAATATATATCATAAAGTGAATTGGGGAGAAGATGATGCTAATGAGATAGTCGGACCCTCCAGGGATCTCCTTTGAATTCACTCCTTGATGTGATCAAATTGAACCTTTCTGTAAAATTATTCCTTTTCAAACCATTTTATAAAATCCTGTACTTGTATGGATTTCTCCCAATGGATCTATATCTGAGTAGTCTTGAACTGAGGGAATGTGCATTCATCATCTCTGGAAAGGAATCATCATGGCACTGTTTTCCATCCTGCATTTCTTTTCATTTTTAAAAACTGATTTAATAAATATCCATCCTCTTTCAGAAGAGCCTAGGACAGTGCAAATACCACCTTCATTGCCCCCGAGTAATAACTCTGTTAAAAGCGAAGATAAAAATGTTTCACACAGACTACAACACAAATAAAAGGATGCAAATTGAATGCAATGTACAGTGCTTAATCTGATGCATGGTTCTTCCCTGGAACCTCTTTTGTAGTTGTTCTCTATTTTAAAGTGCTAGAACTATTAAAGGTAAAGGTAAAGGTACCCCTGCCCGTACGGGCCAGTCTTGACAGACTCTGGGGTTGTGCGCCCATCTCACTTAAGAGGCCAGGGGCCAGCGCTGTCCGGAGACACTTCCGGGTCACGTGGCCAGCGTGACATCGCTGCTCTGGCGAGCCAGAGCCGCACACGGAAACGCCGTTTACCTTCCCGCTGGTAAGCGGTCCCTATTTATCTACTTGCACCCGGAGGTGCTTTCGAACTGCTAGGTTGGCAGGCGCTGGGACCGAGCAGCGGGAGCGCACCCCGCCGCAGGGATTCGAACCGCCAACCTTTCGATCGGCAAGCCCTAGGCGCTGAGGCTTTAACCCACAGCGCCACCTGCGTCCCTTCGCTAGAACTATTAACCCATAATTAATAAAGTCTTTAAATTTAGCTTGTACCCTTGTATAGGTGTGCTAATAGGTTAAAAGAACAAATTCCCTAAATGTTTGCCTCTTTCAGACTTTCCGCGTTAAAGAAAGGTCATGGTCAAAAAGCGAAAACCATATCTGAACACAAGGATAGTGAAGATTACTGCATCTCATTAAAAGAAGGCACAAACATAGATGCTTCAATTAAAATTCAGGATGAATAGGAAGCTGAGGAGCCAAACAACAGTGGACAGTTATAACTTTGAAGTCACTAGTCTATGGTTTATTTAATAAAATGAACAAACAAACAAACAGACAGACAGACAGCAGCTTGTTTTTGCAATTCCAAAGTGACCCAAAGGAGTGCTTAAACAGACGAAATAGTTCAGGCATTTCGTAGAGGAGGCTATGGCGCTTGAATTAAGTAATGATACATGGAGAGTGCCCACAGTGGCATGGAAGTAGATTGAAATGAGTAACATAAAGGTTATGAGGAAAACCCTATTAGTAGCACTTGTGGGTCTCCAGTGTGGAGCAGAAAGAGTAGGAGGCTTTCAATTGACTTACTACCTGTTCCTCCTATTAAGGAATAACTCCTTATTTAATATTAATCTTTAGGGTGCTTCCAGACAGTCATCATTTTGGGATGGGATTTAATAACATACTGGCAAAAAAGAAAAAAAAGATATGGAGCTCTTATGCAACAAACCCACTTTCTCAAAAGATCAGACTTTTTGCAATAAGGAAAGTCATAGGAAAATGCAGTGGAAAGTGTGGGATAACCCAAGCTTTGGTATCACATTGTTGAGCCTCTCTGAAAGCAAACTGGGATGCTTAATAAACAGAAAATTTGGAAGAGAGAGGCTTTAGTATTCCTAAATACAGGCACTCCCCTTTTCGCCTCCATTCTGCCCTCTTCCAGGTGCCAAAGGATTACACATCAATTGGACACATCTAAAATGGCCGCCACCTGTATAGAACTAGTGTCATGGTGGTAAGCATAGCCTTTTTTTTTTTTCTAAGAAGTTGCCTAAGCAAGTTCATTCATTACTCTTGCTCTTTCCTGGGAATCTCTTATCTCTATGTGAAATATACTCGGAGCTGAGTGTTGATTTCATGCTCTTTATTTCAGCTCATGGCAAACAGGGAGTGAGTCTTCCCAAAAACCTCTGGCTATATATACATTATTTACACAATGGGTCCCACGTGATCAGCTGATTCAACTCCCCTCCTGGAGCCGGATTGGGCAGCTCCTGCAGACCAATCAGGATGCTACCTTCTAGGATCCTACTTGCCTATTGTTCTAGGATCCAAGCTCAGTACATAACACTATGGATGAAGCACAAGCTTTGCAAATAAATATTTATGGCACATTAACGAAACCATGCAATCGTAAGACAGAACAAACTGGGGGTGCTCCCAGACTGCCACTATTTTATGCATTGGATTCTATAAAAGCAAATCCAGGTCACACAATTAATTCACATTTGGAACTCTTGCACAACCAGCCTCCTTCCAAAACTAATGGGCTTTTTCTGGTAAGGAAAGTGATACACTAGAAAATACACTAGAAAGTATGGGCCATTGCTTGGCATGACATTGTATAACCTCTCTGCAAACTTTACACAGACAGATCACAATGAATACTCAATAAGCAGGTCATCTGGAAGCAACACAATCTACTAGATGGCAATTGTGAATCCATGTTCAAATTGCCACTCATCCATGAAGCTCACCTCATGGCCCTGGGCCAGTCACCTTCTCTCAGCCTGACCTACATCACAGGACTGTTATGATGATAAAATTGTGAAGAGGAAAACCAGGAAAGAGGGAATATAAATCTAGGGGGGATGGACAGTATTGATATGGGAGTGTGTCTAAGGTCTTATATTTAATATTCAACCCCTTATCATTCCATGTCAAGGCAGCTTAATTTTGTTTGTGCTGCATTTTCTGGCAATACTTTCTCAACCATCTTTTTCCCATCAGATTTTTCACTTTTATTCAAGTTCATATCCTAACAGGCAACAGTATAGAAAGAAACACATGTCCGTATGTCTTGACTTTGAACTAAGAGAAAAACAAATGTGTAAGAGAAGCAGAAGATCTCACAATGCAAACTGAACATTTTATTAAAATGGTGTGATAATTAAGTACTATTCTATAACTGAAATTACTTTGTTTCAGTGCCAGGTAACTTTTTCTTATTAAACTGAAACATTAATTGGTCATTTCAGCACCTGCTGATAATGGATGCTACAGACATTGTTCACATGTTAATAAGAGCAGATTACACATTAAAAGAGAACTGTTGAAAAATGATCCACAGGTGATACTTGACTCCAAATGAACTAGCTAAAATGTTTAGATCTAAAAGTGACCTATGCTGGAAAAGTAAAGAAACAATTGGCACATTTTATCATTCTTGGTGGTCTTGCAGAATAATTAAAGGATTGTGGGAGATGGTTCATAACGAACTTAAGAAAATGTTTAAGAACGTTTCCTAAAAACCCAGAAGCTTTCCATCTGGGAATAATAACAAAGGAATTCCCAAAAATCACTCTACGTTAGGGATAGTTGTGACTACAGCAGCCCAAACTCTGGTAATACAAAAGTGGAGAACAGATGCAGTACCATCACAAGAAGAATGGCATCTTAAAATATTAGATTATGTAGAACTTGCCAGCATGACAAAGGGATTAAGAAATAAAGATGATAAACTAAAAGAAGACTGGACATTATATATAGGTTATATGGAAAAATACTATAATAAAAAAACAAGTAACAGACTGAAAAAATAATCAGCAGTAGACATGACAAAGTGGGATAGTGTATGGTATGGAAAACAATTTAGTAGAGTAAGAAAATACAGTTTGAAAAGATATCAGATAGGGAACCAGGGAAAGAGTGGAAGGGGAGTTAAAGTCAAGATATAAGAGTATACTGTATAACTGACTTTCAAACATGAGGGTTCTATTCTCATGAGGATACTGCCTTTGATGCCTGCTATTTAATTTATAGTTGTTTTCAATGTATTTATTTATTTTATCTATTTATTAGATTTATATAGCACCATTCATCATAAGATCTCAGGGCGGTACACAGAAACATGCAGAAACATGAAATAAACTAAACTCCAACTCCCATCAGCCCCAACAAACGTGGATAATGTTCAAGGATGATGGGAGTTGCTGTCCAATGATGTCTGGAGGACACCATATTGGCTACTATTGCTATAGCATGTAAACAGTTTTTGGAAGCTGCAGTAATGGAAAATGTGTTGTTGCGTGTGTGTCCTGCTTATGGGCTTCTCATAAGCTAGGGTTGCCATATTTGAAAAAGGGGAAATCTGAACACAAAAGTTGAGCTTTTTTTTTTGCCAAATCTTTTTAAAAAGAGCTTTTTGAGCTTTTTTAAAAAAATGGAATTTGCCCAAATCCGCACTGCCAACATGGGTGGCCATACATCTGGAATTTCCCAGACATTTCAGCGATTTCTACCCGTACACTGTTTCTGATGGCCAAATTCTGGCTATGTCTGGGACGTTTCGGACGTATGGGAACCCTACATAAGCATCTCATTGGCCACCAAAAGAACAGGATGCTGGACTAGATGGGCCACTGGTCAGTCTAGCAGGCCTATTCTTATGTTCTTAAAAAACAGTTGATGCTGAAATGCTTGGGTTTCCAACATAACATAATAGGATATGATAAAAACATGGAATTTGGTGTCACACTATTATAAATGTTCTACTTGTGCAAATGTGCAGCTTTCAAGATGGAATGATCACTCTCTGTCCCTGCACACTTCTTGGCAGGAGGTGTGTCAGTGCTCTTCCCAACCCTCCAAGCCAATTTTGTGGGGCACTGGGAGGGAAGAGGGAGGATGCCCTGTTGTACAAGCAGAAGTGCTTGTAGGGCTCCCTAGATGAATCCTGCCCTATGCGCTCTGTGTATGGTTTTTAAAAAATCATTTTAATACAATTTTAGTGGAGGTTATGATTTTATGAAGTTTATTTTTGTTTGCGACTTTCATTTGTTTTTACTTTACCCCCCTTCACATTTGGCCTATAAAGCCTTGCTTGTAAAAGTTACTGATGCTTACTCACTTCTGAGAAATAGAAGATAAAGGGGAAAAAGACAGTGCAGATGGGCAACAGACTGCTAGAGCGCCCAGGGCATGAGAATTTTGGTAGCCCTGGGAGACAATGCAAGCACATATGTCGTACCCTGAAGTAGCACACCATCTATAAATACATTTTGTATGTTGATAGACATGCACAGCTGAAAATGAGTGTTTAAAAAATCTTGATTTTTTTTTTTTAATGGAAGCAGTTTCCACTGTGAGTCCTCAGAGTTGAGAGACCAAATGAATTGGTCATGAAACAAGTGGTGATGGATCTCAAATGTGGCAAGAATTTATGCCAGCTTCCCAGTTTTACACCCCATTCAGTTGGATGGAGGTTCTGAAAATGCATGGCTTTACTTTCTTTATTGACTAATATTATACAAGCATCTATAGCCAAATGAAAACCTCTGCTATAGTTCCTGGGGTTGTGGGGAGAGAGACCTGACTCTTACTTTCCATAAAATTGTGCCCTCTTCGGCTTCTGTCTGCTGCTTTTCTCTCAGAGCTGATTCAAGAAACTGAAAGAAAAGGTTGAGTGCCTTGTACTTTTGCTTCAACCTGTTTCTACAGTAACATATGAAGTGGTGCTTACAAATCTCGCTTCACATTTACAAGTGGAAGCAAGCAAGCAAGCAAGCAAGCAAGCACGCACATGACTCTGCTTCTCACATCTAACATTTGAACCATTCCAAGGACCAAACTAGATGTCTACTTCAACAGGACTCCTGGAAAAAAAAAAAGGAATCTGTGCGTTTAAGCTCCCATTTTTATCAGCAGCTGCATTAGTGACCCTCTGACACAAAGAGAAGAACACATCCATGTCAGAGTCAGCATAGATTAGAAGATTTTGATGTGAGGTCACAATCTACTTACTGTAACAGCATACCCTCCAACTTTTCGGGAGGGTAAATTGGGATGCACACACCCTGCACCATACGCCCCGCCCTGCCCCCCACCGCCTTAGCTTCTGTGGCTCGGGACATGGCAACCTGAGGCCTACCTGCATGGCTAATCTCAATGCCAACACTGTCCCCCCCTCTGCTGCCACCGTGGCCTCTGCCTCAACACCACTGTGGCCACGGCCTTTGCTGTTGCCACCATGGCTGTCACCATACTTCCGGAAGCTGGCGCCCCCTCAGGCCTAAGGTTCCACATCCCTGATTTAAAGAATAGCAACGGATCTGGCAAATTCAGGAAATGGTTTTTAAAACCATCATTTTGAACATTCCTGCAATTTTTGAATGGGCATGGGACCCACAAAGTTGTCCTCAGCATGTTGCCATCAACTTCGGGAAGGAGCAACAAAGCAATGAGCACTCGGCTCATATGGCATAGTAAAGATGGTGATTCAAAACTGAAAACGCATCACATGAGGAGCAACTCATATGAAGTGGCATCCACATGAGAGTGTCCACAATTTAGTTCCTCGGGTAACTGCTGGTGGGGAATTTTGCTAAATGTAAACAGCCTCTTTCTAGCTGGATCCTTGGAGATTTCTGTAAAGTTCCTATAACTGCTTAAATATTCTGATGTGTTCAAAAAATTCTGCCTGGGCAGCAGAATTTTACAAGGGGGGGGGTCATATTCTGTTATGAAAGTAAGCACATTTTGTTTTTTTAAATTAAATGCCTGCAGCTGAATTCTCTCCATACAGTAATATAAAAATGTGATATTTTCAGATTTACATTAGTGAAAATGAAAGCACTTGAGTTTTCAGTCCTACTCAGAACTGCTCCTGCTTCTTTCCTCAGCAGGAATACCCTGCTTGCCAAGACACTGGTTTTGTGGGTGGAGATAGAGTCAGCTTGTAAAATATGCTTGCTCTGTAACAGAATCCATTTCCTGCTAACTACAATATTGCAACACACCCGCAAATAGAAACTAGCACTTCCTTAAGGCAGAGACTTTTACATGTAAGTACTGTATTGATATTTTCAAACACTGACCTTAATGTCCTTGAAAGTAAAAGCTGAAAGAAACTGTGTTTTTCTACTCAAAACCAAAAGAACATTATCTTAAAACTTTTTTTTTTCCTGTTGCAATTGTTCTAAAGTTCCTCAAGTAGGGCTTGTTTTGAAATCAGATTTTTTTTTTTAATCCGCAGTGTTTATGGGGTTTTGCTGTTTGGCTATTTGACAGTCTAAATTCTGGAATGGGGAAATGTAAACAGTTCCACTTTATAACTACTGATGCAAAACTGCTTTAAACCAGGCCTCTGATTTATGAGAGAGTGTGGCAAAAAACAAAAATGCTGCAATCTTGTGCATGCTTACTTTGAAGTAAATCTTACTGAACTCAGAGAGGCTTTCTTCTGAGCAAATTTGTATAGGAGAAGGCTGTGCAAAACGTTACAGCATATGCATTTAGAATAATAACAAATTAAATCACCATCCTTGTAATAATGAATGCTGGTGAAGAACTCCTATACATGATTTCACACAGGAACCAATTTTGCATGTTTCATTGTAGTTAGAGCCAACTTAATCAAACCTATAAATAAAATTACAACTGCTGCTATATGTGCAGGCGGAATCCAGAAATAATTTACTCAAGTTACTCCACAGTAAATATACATAGGAGTGTAATCTAAGGGAGGATACAGACCAATCTTCAATATGTGAATTTTCGAAAGAGTGAAGTTTTTTTATTATTATTTTGTGGAAATTAAAGCACATACAGTAGTTGTAAAACATTTGAAATGCCACGTAGTTCTTCCCAACTTCCTCTAAAAGACAGAAGAGGCTGGTTAGCATAAGACTGCATAAACATGGGCAGAATTGCTCTTTGATAACGCAGGGCAATGTGTCATGTACAGTAAGCCCACATTGAACTTGTGTACATTCAGCTTTATATGCTTGGCAAAAAAAAACTTTAAAATTTTGCTCTCAGTTTGTGTTTGGCTTGGTAGGCTGCAATCTGTACAGGCCTGCCCCTACACAGAATACCATATGAATTAGTGGTACCGAGAATTTTTTCACAGTAGTTTTTCTGTTGTGGTAACAGTACTTTTTCCAATGAGTAATGGGAACTAGTGCTATTGTGTCTGTGTATTTCTTGGTTTGCCTCATCGTATGTTGGGGCCGAACACAGGGAGGAAAGATTAGCTATGTGGGTCAGCTGTGTATATACATTTGTACACTGTAAATGTCAGTGCTTTTCTTCAGCTGGAACTCACCAGAACTCAGTTCCAGCACCACTTAGGTGGGAACCATTGCCATTATAAGGGAACAAGGGAGGCATTCATGGTGAGTTCTGGCACCTCTTTCCAGGGCTAGAAAAATAGCAGTGGAAAATGTCATTTTGAACACACAAAATATACAGCAAGTGGATCGTTTGGTAGTAAGTTAATACTTCCCTGAACCCCACTTGGTTCCCCAACCATCCCTTAGTTCAGGGGTTGTCAACCTGGTCCCTACCACCCACTAGTGGTCACTTCAGGATTCTAGGTGGGCGGTAGGGGGTTCTACAGCACAAGCTGAATCCTCCTTCCATTGAGCACTGGTGGACTCAAGAAAGATGCATTAGGGGACAGTAGGTATAAAAAGGTTGACTACCCCTGCCTTAGTTCATTTGTATAAAGCTGGGAAGCCAAGTCAAAGTACAGTGGTACCTCGGATTAAGAACTTAATTCGTTCTGGAGGTCCATTCTTAACCTGAAACTGTTCTTAACCTGAGGTACCACTTTAGCTAATGGGGCCTCCCGCTGCTGCTGCTTCACTGCCGCCGCGCAATTTCTGTTCTCATCCTGAAGCAAAGTTCTTAACTTGAGGTACTATTTCTGGGTTAGCGGAGACTGTAACCTGAAGCGTCTGTAACCCAAGGTACCATTGTATGGTCAAGAAAGAAGGTTGTAGTATGGAACAGCCCAGGGGGAAATAATGACTAGAAAATGGAGAATGAGGGATATAGGAGACATGAACTTGATGAGATGAAGGCAATCAAAAGGGGGCTTAGAGAAGTTTCTTAAATAAAAGGGACTGTGTGTGGTAAAGAGTAGAGAGAAAGGGGACGACTGTAGCAGTGGAGGATGCCAGGGAGTCTAAGCAAGAGCAACTAGAGTGCAATTTGTTGTATTGATTTCAACTAATCAACCAGTGTTTGGTTACAGGTCTTTTATCATTTGCTGAAAACATACCAAATGCTGAGTGTTTTATGGCTGTGTGAGCATGATTAAAACTCAGAGTAAATGCTTACCTAGGCATTATTTTAATAGGTTCCAGATCTTTAGGGAAAAGACTTTAATTCAATTTTAAAATAAAACATATTTTCTAGCTAGGCAGTAAACAAAAAAAATCAAAACAAAACCCACCATTTCTTAGATGTCACCTTGGAGATTCAGTAAACCAAGCCACGGAAATGATTCCTGATAGAAATCACTTATTGCTCAGACTTACAGCAGTGGCTACGTTTACAAAGGAGCTGTACTCCACAGCTCTGTTACAGGCTGGGGGGAAAAATAGCTATTTGCTGCGGTCAAGGTCTCTGTTCAAAGTCCGATAAAAATGCCGATATGCTGCTTTAGTAAGTGCTTTCGTCTACTTACTTGCGTAATACTTGGCAGCTATACATTTCTAAGCAGTCCTTGACGTGGGAGAACTGCCGACTCTGCTCTGTATCCTTGCTTTTGCTTTTCTTTGTGCCTCACCCTACTCAGATTGCAGCTAAATAATTCTGCTTTTGCTGTATATATCTTCTTTTTAAAAAAAATTAGGTTGGTATTCTGCCATGGCTATGAGAAGCTTGCTTTCTGACCATAGCCACTATGTCGAATCCTTTCGTCTGTTCCTTGAGAATTCGACGGAGCATCAATGCATGCTGGAATTCATTCAGAAGAAGCTGCCAGGCATATTATCAAGGTAAAAGCATCAGGCATCTTATCAGAAGGACAAACTATTGATACGCTCTGGCATACATGATGTTTGTTTGTGTGTGCAACAGAGCCAGGTTTGCAAGAACTGCTGGAGTGTATCAGACTGCTGTTTCTGTCCTTCCCGTCCTTTCCTCCCTCCCCCTCCTTCTCTAGATCTTTAATAATGTTTTACTTCAGACATCCCAGTAGAAAGCTTTTCTTTGTGATAGGGTTTGCCTAGCAGAAGACAGAGATCTCATTGTTTGCTCTCATGTAAATATAGCTCAACTTCCACGTATGCACATACAATAATGAACAGCAATCACAATTTATCAGGATGTACTTTCCTTTGCAAAACAAAAACAAAAACCCTAATAAAATTTTTTAACCTCATTGATGATTCATGTGTGGAAGCTAAATAAACACACGTGTCGTATTGGCTTAGGGGACCTGAATGCCCTAACCACAGCAGTTGCTCTAAGCATAGTATCCTAGAAAAGCCCCATAAAGGTGTGTACTTTGGAACAGACCACTGAGACCCAAATCTGCTCCTGTCTTCATAACTCCACCTTTTCATTTATATAGGCCCATCCTGGGTTCTGCTAAACTAGACCAAGACCATTTCTGGGTTCTGCCAAACTGAACTGATTGAAAATTTCTGAAAATGAATGTCATTGGACTTTTTGAATACCTACTGATCTCTTACTGTTTTAAAAAGATACACTCTTTACCTCCTCAGTATAGGCAGTGGGAAATCTACAATCAATATTCTAAGTGTTGGTGGTGGGGCAGGTAAGTAAAGTATGAAGAAATGCATTTAATTATTTGAACTACAGGTTTATATTATGTACATAACAGATTATAATTCATTTAATTTACAGTTTAGTTTCCCAGGTATCTGTCAATAAAACCAGAAGCAATAGGATTATCTCTACAATATGTTGTATGGAGGAAAAAGACACAGAGTGACATCCAATCTAATCCTTTGATATTTGCAGTTTTGAGGTTTTACATTTTGTATGTTGAGACCTAGATGGTGAAAAGTGGGATATATATAGATATAGATATGTATATATTTATACACACACACATATATAATATATTAGTAAGAGCTGGGCATTGTTGAACCCACTGAAATTAATGGGTTTGATGTACCTAATTCTGCATTGGATAGGGGCGATAGGTAGGAACCATGATGGTGTACATCATATCTGACTTTGGATTCCATCTCCTTTTCCATTACCAAATATTATACTAGTTGACCAAATGTCCAGAACACAGAGGTGATATGAAAAGGACCGACTGAGCATCCTCCACTAAAAAATGTTGTATGTTGCACTGTGACTACGATTTTAAATTAGCTTAATTTGTAAATTAATCAACTTGTGCCATTATTGTCTTATCAGTAGCATGAGTGGCGAGGGCAAAGAGAATAGGCAAACATGGGGAAGAGACAGATAAGTGAGCCATTTAATACACTATTTTGTTTTCTGGTGATAACCAACTAGATATCAGATCACACGATCCTTCATGGTGGTCATACACATTTGCTGCAGGACTGTGCAAGCTTTTTTCAGTGGTTGTTTTTTTAAAAATAATGAATTTAGCAAAGAAGAAAAAGAAAGAAAGAAAACCAGAGAGGGGAAAGAAAAAAGAAACCCATCAGCTCACATTAAAAAAAACCAATTCCTATTAATACATTCATCTTTATTTTATCTAAATATTTATAAACTGCACTTTTGTTTTTTAAAAATACAAGGTGGTAGTATACACCATATGAAAGTTACAATGATAATAAAAACATTTAAAAAAACTATCCATAAATACTGCTTGACCTAAAGAAAGTGTGCATTTCAGAGGCCTGCCTAAACACAATTATAAGGCAGATTTGTAAGAAGGCAGGAATGATTCCTGCTGAACCTCTGCTGGTAGGGCACAGTAGTAAAGGTTCAGTCCCTAGTGAAGGCCAACCAAAACCTCTGGGGGCACAAGGAGCCACAAGAAGTGCCGCATCAGAGGATCTCCGTGATTGAGGTGGAGCATTAAACACATAAATTAATACAGACCATCCAAATGTCCAAACAGGTATTCACACAAAGTTAGTGTTTATAAGAAATGTGCTCAAATTTAGCAGGGGCAGCAAGGTCCTCAGACCATTGTGAAACAGAAGGTGGGTGATCGTCCTTACAGGCTTGAAGTAGAAACGTATTGGTGAGGGAAGCCTCACAAAATCCACTTTTGTCGCCCTGCTATTAATACCCATGCTACAGGGCCGTAATTAAAAAGTACATGGATATCTGCACATATCAAGGTTTTTGCTACTACACAGTCACTAGTTTAGTGACTGAACAACCCTGACAGAGAGCCTCACTTGTTCTGGGAAACAGCTCTACTAACCACAGTGTGTCTGCCATGACTGTTAGCCATAGATAGGCTCATTCTCCATTATTTTAACTAATCTTTAAAAACAAACAAACTCAGGTGTGCTACCAAAAGGCAGCTATCCATCAGTCTTAGTGCAGCGTTATCATTGACTCTTGGTATGAGAAGCACCTGACAGTAAAATGCGTAAAAGCAGCGCCTTTTAGACAGTCTCACTATAAGTGGCAATAACTAATAGTGAGAATGTGTTATGCCAGTCCATAAAGAAAGTACGCCTTGTTTTCACCCTTTATCTTATTAATGTTGCCAACTCACACCCTCCAATCACAAAAGGCATTTGCTGTGCTATAAAACAGCAAATGTGCCATAAACAATCCATTTCCTTGAAAAGTTTAATTGGAATCTTAATGGTGAACATAGTGATAGCCTTTTTAAGGTAATTGTATCGGAGCGCTTAAATAATTCCTATAGCTTAATTTGAAAGTTGTTGATAGCGCAGGCATATTCAGCTCTTGAATCCCCCAAAGCACTTGTTTGCATATAAACAACTAACTGAACTCAATTAAGGTCGTAGATTAAGCTACAAATCAAAGGGGTTGGGGGAAGGGGTGGTTTATAATAACCTGGTAGGGGTGGTGAGTTGATTACTTGTGAATGGGGAACGATACAATAGAAATGTGACTTTTTTAAAATTTGGAGGAACAGGTTTTTATATCAGTACAGAGTTGTTGTTTTTTAAGGAAAGAACAGTATTTGTACAGAAGGCACAGGAACTTCTGTATGCTTAGAATTAAGGACCAGTGTGGTTCTGAGCACATGCTCAGCTCATGAATTTGTTTACAGGATCAGAAATGTTCTCATTGTTAATACACACACCGCTCCTGGTTTCCCCTCTACCCCCGAATATTCATTTCAACATATTTTTTTTTTGGGGGGGGGAGCCTTTTGTTGCTGTTATTGTTAAACCATTGGGCATCAGATACATTGGTCAATATGCCACAAATCACTCTGAGATCTACCAGATCAGCCTTCTGCCAACCCATCTACATTGCTAAACCAAGTAATATATGTCAAGTCCTGTTACAAATACTGGCAGCTCTCCCTCTCATTCTTTCTCTCCCCCCCCCCCCCTTTTTTCTTTCTTGTGTCCTAGGAGAAGTTGACATTCAGATTCTTGCAGAAGTACGGGCTAAATATCCTGGAGTCATCATTTGTAACGATGTGGTAGAACCAAGTGCTGAACAAATAAGTGCCTACAAAGGTATGAGTGCTGCAACCCCAGAGTCGGTCACGACTGGACCTAATGGTCAGGGGTCCCTTTACCTTTTATGCTTTGTTGGTTTCATTTCTTAAAAAGCAGAGTACAAAATAATTTGCCAGATAATTTGTCCTATCTGTTGTATCATTCTCATCCCGGGAAGTAACACTTCCAGGGAGCATTCATTCATCACAATTCTATTGCAAGGGAATGGGATAGCTATCGTTTGATAGCATGGCAGTGATCCAGAGGGGAGCAACAATAGCTTAATCCCTTCTGAAGCAGAAATGGAAACAGTACAAGTGAAGACACTTGCTGCTGAAACTAAGAGAAATAGAGTGCAACTGCCTGAAAAGTTAGGTTTGAACTCACTCCGAAGTGAAGGGCTACTTCATATTAATTTCCTAGATGGATATAAACGCACACAATATGCAAGTTGCTAGTTCTGATGAAAGCACGTCTGTTTTGACACGTGTGTTCATAATGGGAAGCTAATTTGTTGTATACTTGGCAAAGTAGGCGTATTTCCATACCATGTGAAGTGGACCTGAGAGATACTAGCTCTCTTCAGATGTTCAGCCTGACCACATAAGCACCAAAGGAGAGTTGTGGGAAGGGAGCATGCAGGCCATCCCTGACCCCCAGTGTCCCTGTGTGTGCTAGCCCCACTTCTACTCCTGACTTTTGCAGGAGTGGGACAGGGCCAGCACTCAAGGGAAAGCTGGAGACAGGGCTGTGGGTGTCAGTGGCATAGCATGGGTTGCCAAGTGCCGGGGCTGTGCAGAGGGGTGGGGTGGAGATAGAAATGGATGGAGTACATTCAACTGCCTAACAGTGTCCACATCACCCAGGAGATTGCAGCCACAGAGATAAGAAAAGAAGACTTGTTCCATAGTCTGGAGAGGTCACCTTCCTAGAGAAGCCTTTTTCAATTCAGCCCAGTGATGGAATTTTGTGCCCCCTAACATTTTTGCACCTGGGACAACTGCCCCTGCAGCCCTCCACTCCCTACTATACCACTGGTGGAAGAAGCTACATCTTTTTGCCCTCCCATGGTCAGGCTGAACACCTGAAAAGGGCCATTGTCTTGTGGACTTTCTAAACTTCTTTGGTCATTAGCCCAATTCTGATTTTTGGCATAGGGAAGCCACATTGACAGGCATTAGCTTTCTTTCCCTACTCTTCATTTCCTGATGTCTCCTCACAGACTGTCTAGTGATTAAATAGAAGCAGACTGAGTCAGATTATTTTCAGTGCTGATATGGATTACTGCTCAATGATCTCCAAGTTTAAAATAGCAAATTAGATTTGAACTGTGGTCGTATAGGCTAGAGACTGATAAATGGAAGAGAGGACTGAGCAACAGCCACAGCATTCAGAAGTGGTAGCCCATGTCCAAGAAGGAATGCAAAGGAAGAGAGATAAGTACAGGTGGAACATTTCTCATCTATTTCACAGGGATGTATCCTAATCGGAGCCCTGAAAAATGTAAGACTTTGATTGGATGTGCGAAGTTAAAGCTGTACCAAAGCACAATGTGTTTGAATGCTATGTGTATACAAAGCCCTTAGAGCACCTCCAGACTGTCAATTTTTTCAGGTGGGATTCAATTATATTCTGGCAAATTCAGGTTGTATAATTACAGTTGATTGGGAGGTCTTGTGCAGCAAACCCCACTCCCCCCCCCCCAATTGGACTTTTTGCTATAAGGAAAGTGACAAGGAATTGCATTGGAAAGTTAGGGAATAACACTTGCTTTGATGCCAAATAATCTCTCAAACAAATACAAAGGAATGCTCATTAAATAACCAATGCCACCTAATCTCCCTGAACACAAGGGCCTTTCCACATACTCTGTTTATAGTGCTATAGTTGCTGTTTGATCCAATGTAAAAACTGAATTTGTAGCTGATTGTTTGCACCTTTGGTCACATTAGAGTGTGAGGGTGGGGCTTTCCTTTGCACACTAATGGTTCTTGTTTCTGTGAGAAAGGTTTTTTTGCTGTAGTCACACCCCATGTGTATCCTTGTGCTCCCCCAGCCATTAAATGTCAGAGCTGAAAATGGGGATAGCAATTTTGTAGCTTTTTGTGTGTGTGTTTAGTGTCTAGTATTCCCGAATCCTATTATTGTGGGAGTACAGGAAATTAGAAGACAGTCTATGGGTCAACCTGAGCTATGGTGAACCTGGTTATTGTGATGAAATTTTGTCTGCAGCTAATGATTGCTTTCACAGGCAGTACTTTGACTCAGCACCATCATTCCTATCTGCCATCTCTCTCCTCTGAATAGCTCACAAATTCACAGTTTGCACTGGCCAGAGGGAAGCAGCATGAAACAGACATCTCCCAAACCACTCAGCAGCCATCCCCTCTACATAGAAACCAGGGCAATGCTTGCACACATGCTAATAAAAAATTATTATTATTATTATTGGTCACACAAATGGATATATTGAGAATCCATTCCAGTTCTTTCACAAAAGTCAGATTTCTTGTGGTAGATTTTCTTTTTTTAAGTACAGTATTCTGGCATGCTAACTGAATGATGACATCATGTGACAGAGTATGCAAAAAAGAAAAAGTCCAGAAAACAAAGCCACTATACCACTATAAATGGAAATGGCCATTAGAGCTATTGGGGGACTTTCTGCCAAGAAACAGTGGAATCAAAGCTTGGAACAGGGTTCAAGTAGCTGTGAAACAGGTTCTTGGTTTTCTTTATTTCTGATAACTTTTGGGGCACCAAGAAAGGAGCATGACATATATCATGCTTTCAGCCCGGGATGCTAGAGAAATAGCAAGTATTTTCTGCAAATCAGGAAAGCATAGCAACCACCTCTGTCATTCAGTGCTCACAGCTGTGCTTAATTCAGAACTGATTTCATGAGGAGTTAAAATGAGGCACAATGGGGTTAAGTTTCCTATGGATTCTGGGGAATCAAAAGCCAATTGCATAATATATGAAAATACCTTATACACAATCTAGCCAATGTTATCAGCGGATATCAAAAGTAGCTGCCATTGGGCTTATCTGCTTCAATTTCTCCCATGGAACCAAGTAACATTTTATGCTGTTTCACTTTGTCCAGATAGCTTTACTCTACAATCCAGCCACTGCCTTAAGATATTTCTTCTACATTGTCCTGTAAATCTAAAAAGTGACCCTGGAATCTGAGTTCTAGATATAAAATAGCAAGTATATATAAGAACATATTTTCCTCCTGATTGGATTCATCAAACTACTTGAGAGGATGGAACTGGGGACAGATTCTGAAACAGCCGTATGATTTATGCTGCTCCAAAGTGTTCCTTCCACTTTGCTTTGCTCTGTGGAAGTGAGTGAATGGAAGGTGGCACCTGGCAGCTCAAGACTGGTCCCGCCAGTGACACCAGCGCGTTGTGCTTTTTAAAATATATGGCTTTCAGCTGCTTTAAAATTTGAAATGGAAATTTATTCTGTATTTGCAATTGAGATAAACTGTGGAGCTATCATATTTTAGAACGAGTAGCAAAGACAGAAAACCTTGAGAACATAAAGTTTTCTTGGCACAAGGAGACTTCGCTGGAATATGAAAGTCGAATGAAGGCAAGCAAAGAAGTGAAGAAATGGAACTTCATCCACATGATCCAGGTAAAGGGAGGCCTCAATTGTGGGACAGTTGTGGTTGTTGGGACAACCGTTTTCCTCATGCTACCTTTCGTGTGCGATAATACCACTTGAATGTCAAAGCGGTGCTCCAGTCCCTTGTATTTTATAAGTTTGTTCTGTTCACAAGCAATAATATATTTGTTCCAAACAATCAAGCCCAAAGAAAACAGAATGCATGCAAAACTTGCTGTAGAATAATAAGGACAAAACTCTGCTTTGCATTAGCTAGTGCATCTGAATAAAAAGTGAGTAGAGCTTAATATTGCTGCACCCCTTTCCCCTCAGCTATGCGGTTCTCTGGCACAAAACTCAGTTCCACCCCCAGCTTCCCTGCTTCACCTCTCTCTGAGGTCTACCGCCCTGGGCTGGATTTCTGCTAGATATTTTAAACCCTCTTTATTTTTGCTGCCACCACCAGGTACGAGAATAATTGCCAGCTCTAGCATAGCCAGTCAAGAGGCAAGTGTGTATGATACAACAATATCAATAACAGAAGAAAATATTGCAGAATTATTCAGTGCTCAGAAGCATGCGGTTTCAGTTACATACTTTCTTAGATGCTGCTTTAATCCAGTGTTTCCCAACCTTGGGCCTCCAGCTGTTTTTGGACTACAACTCCCATCATCCCTACCTAGCAAGACCAGTGGTCAGGGATGATGGGAATTGTAGTTCAAAAACAGCTAGAGGCCCAAGGTTGGGAAACACTCCATAGAAACACCTCTACCTAACTCCATGCTTCTAAATGTACCTAAGCAAAATCCACCCTCCCCATCTATCCCAAATGCTGTCCCTACTTGCTAATTCCGTCACAATCTACCCAACACTATCCATCCAGTTCCGAGGACCTTCTGAGGGACCTCAGGGTGAGAAGAGAAGTTACAAGGAACCAGGCGGAGGGCCTTCTTGGTAGTGGAACCTGCCCTGTGCAACACTCTCTCATCATATGCCAAACACAAACTTTCTGGAGACATATGAAGGCAGCCATGTATTGGGAAACTTGTAATGTTTGATGTTTTGCTGTGCTTTTATTATGCTGGAAGCCACCCAGGGTGGCCGGAGCAACCCAGGCAAAAGGCTAGGGTATAAGTAACAGATTATTATTATTATTATTATTATTGCTATTAATTCTACAACCTTCTCCCACCAGTATTTGAAGTCCCACCTGAACACTACTCACTTCCCATATGACAAGCACACCCCATTCCCCTCCCAATCCAACACTGACCCTAATCCTGAACCCCCGGCCTACCTGGCAGCAAGTCAGGATGTCAAGTCCAAAGTCCAAGTCCAGGGACCGAGCCACACAAGCAAATTCAAAAGCTCAGGAAATGCAGTCCAGTGTCAATCCAAGTAGCCAAGTCTGAAGTGCTGTAGTCAGAATACAGTTCAGAGTCACACCCAAATCACAGTGCAGGAACATGCAAGTCAAGACCCAGCAACATGGGGAGTTGAGCAGAAACAATGCCTCAGCTTCCCTTTTCTACCTTGCCTGCTGATTGCAGCATCTGGGCTTGATGAGGCATGTGACCCTCACCTGTTCCAAGCCCACTCCAGCTGAGGAATCACACATCCCAGAGCTAATGAGCTCCACCTGGCCAGCTATGGGCCCTTGCCTGCCTCAGCCTCCTGCAGCTCCCTATACCTTAGAGCAGTGATGGCCAAACTCGGCCCTCCAGCTGTTTTGGGAGTACAATTCCCATCATCCCTGACCACTCGTCCTGTTAGCTAGGGATGATGGGAGTTGTAGTCCCAAAACAGGTGCGGCGCCGAGTTTAGCCATCACTGCCTTAGAGCCTGCTGTGTTCGTGGAGACAGGGGCTCCTCTGGCTCTGGTGATAGGTCCTGCTGCTCTGGTTCCTGTGCACTGACCCCCATCCCCACCCCATCCTCCATAACCCTGTGAATACTTCCTACACCAACTTCTCCTTGCCCCTCCCCACCTTGTCCCAGTGTGTTCCAGTCCTGGCTCACCCCTCGCCAGGATCCCCTCCCTCCTCTCCATTGTTCTGCCAGTTCACGATGCTACTTGCCTACACATTTAGCACAATACATACTACCATATACTACTTTACTGTAGTTGCTCTAATGTGTACGCAGTATCGTTTAGACACACAACACAAATACATTTTTGGTTTGGGTATATTTGAGTCATTTCACACAAAAATGGGAGCATTCATGGAAAAGCTTCAGTGAGTTCATTCTACATTAAAGTGATTCTTATATTTTCTAGATGCTGTATTATGTAAAAGACATCCCAGCTACTATCAGGTTTTTCCACAGCCTCTTGGAACCTGGGGCCAAGCTCCTTATTATTCTTGTTTCAGGTAAGTACTGATCTCAGTAGTTCAGGCACCGCTTATCTCAAGATTGAATTTCTGCAATGCGCTCTATGCAGAGCTTACTTTCTGCTTCCAGAAAGTGCAGTTAGCACAGAATGCTGCAGTGCGGTTGCTGACAGGAGTGAGGCCCACTCATCCTATAACATGCTCAGAGATACACACTGATTGCCATTTTCTTACCAGGCCAAGTTCAAGGCGTAACTACAGGTATATAAAGCTCTAAAGGCTTGGAACCAGTTTACTTGTGGGATCACCTAATCCCATACTCGACCGCTTTGATCTGTGAAACTGGCGCTGTTCCACATACCACATAATACTCATTCTGCAGTTTTAAGAAATCAACCTTTTAGTGCGGCAGTGCCTACACTTTAGAACTCACTACCTATTGATATCAGGGAGGTGCCTTCACTGCAGTCTTTTTGGCAACTGCTTAAAACATTTTCATTTAGGCATGGCTATCCAGACATTTAGATGCTTACATTCCCTCCCACCCCCCTTTTACTGTTAATTATCTTTAAATGCTTTAAGTGTTTTTTGTTGAATGTTAATATTACTTGTAAACTGCTTGGGTGTATTATTACAATCAAGTGGTGTATAAATTTTGTTAAATAAATAAATAAATACTGCCAAGTACATTTCTTACACACTTCAAGGTTGTAATTTAGACTTCTATGTGATTTCCTATGAATGTGTCTTTTTTCATAATGGAACACCAAGACCCAGCTGCTTATACAAATCTATTTCTCAGAGATTAAAAAATACAAAAATTAAATTATCATACAAGTTATATAAAAATGTCTCATACAGTGGTGCCTCGCAAGACGAAATTAATTCATTCCGCGAGTTTTTTCGTCTTGCGATTTTTTCGTCTTCCGAAGCACGGACTTTGGAAAAGCTTCAAAAATCACCAAAGTCTTCAAAAACCTCAAAAAAGGCTACCACACCGCGTGCTATGAGTTGCTCCTCGAAGTGAATGCACGGTTTTAAGAAAAAGGAAACAAACTTGCAAGACATTTTCGTCTTGCGAAGCAAGCCCATAGGGAAATCCGTCTTGCGAAGCAACTCAAAAAACGAAAAACTCTTTCGTTTTGCGAGTTTTTCATTTTTCGAGGCATTCATCTTGCGAGGTACCACTGTATTAAAATGCACCATAAAAACATTCTGATTTAAACAATCTTATCTATTTATGCACCCCTGTCCCAGTCTTCAACACACTTTTGACCATATAAATAGACTATTATACATGTGTATCAATTGTACACACCCAAACTCTACTTTTTAAAAAAAGGATTTTAAAATACTTGTGTTAATCTGCCCTTTCAGCCTCCTCCTGTGCATGTTTTCTTGGATATAAGTCCCACTGAGCTTAATGGAGCTTACTTGGAGTTTAATGGTGCATAGAATTAGCACCATCTATTCTGTAGCGTCATGAACAGCTTCATAGATTAATGATATGCAATGAGTTCGAGAAATCTATGCAATATTTCTTCTGGTATTGGTACCACATAATTAGCAGCTAAAATGGAAGTTAATCTCCTTTGTGGGGACATACCTATTCTCATGATGTGTGGGAGGTGTGTCTTTTTCTATCTTCTAAACAAGGCGTATCTCTTACAAACACATTTATTTATTACAGTTAGAATATGCAGTGCTTTTTTTCTAAAAAAATGTTTAGGGGTACTCTCCTTTTCCTACTCATATTGAAATTCTGCCCCTCAATGAGGCCAAACGTAGATTCACAAAATGTTTAGGGGTATGCGTACCCCTGCATCCCCCCCCCAAGAAAAAAGCACCGATAATACGTTATAATATAAAATTGAGGTAAGATAACCCTTTTTTCAAGAATGGAACTCAAAGCAGGATTTCTAGATTCCAGGCACAGAAGCTACACATGTTGAACCTCTGCAAAATTGTTGCATTGTGTATGAGTCAGTTACAATCTAGAAGAGTGATGGGGAATTATCAGTTTATTCAGCTAGGAATGGGGAAGGAAGAGCTTACTTTTTATCCCTGAATTGCACCGAGCCATTGAGTTAATTAAGACTGTCGCTTAAGCACTACAGAGGAAGTAAGATCCATTCAGTGCAGTGGATGTTTATTCTGAGTAAACATGCACTGGTTTGTGTGTTGCCCTCATTAGAAGGTCCCTGATTCTTTGGATGTCATGGAATGTACAGTGGTGCCTCGCAAGACAAAAATAATCCGTTCCGCGAGTCTCTTCATCTAGCGGTTTTTTCGTCTTGCGAAGCATCCCTATTAGCGGATTAGCGGATTAGCGCTATTAGCGGCTTAGCGGCTAAGCGGCTATTAGCGGCTTAGCGGCTTAGAAAAAGGGGGGAGGAAAAAAACTCGCAAGACGTTTTCGTCTTGCAAAGCAAGCCCATAGGGAAATTCGTCTTGCAAAGCGCCTCGAAAAACGGAAAACCCTTTCGTCTAGCGGGTTTTTCGTCTTGCGAGGCATTCGTCTTGCGGGGCACCACTGTAATGGAGTTGTCTATCACAGAGATATGAGTTAATTATATAAACATTAGAAGAATTCACAGAGTTATAAAATAGCTTTATAAAGTTCATAGCAGACAACAACAGCCCAAAATGTTCCATTAATTGCAGAATGTCCCCGTTTCCCCTCCCCTAACTGCACACAAATGTCACAACAAATGTTGCAAACAGAATAGGCACTAAGTCTGAAATCTCAACTCATGCAAGAAACCCAATTGTTCTTAATGAATCCATTAATCTGCTTCACATTTTTCAGAATAGCACATGTCGTAACACCTGACTGCATGTGGCATTAAGTAAATCTCTACAATGGAGCTCTGTTGTGCTATTTAGCTGGCTCATTGCCCATGTTTACTGCCCATTTTGTTTAATATTGCGATACAGTGTAAAAAAAGAAAGAAAAAGAATCCCATCTTTGGCTGGTTATATTTGACACCTGAATAAGAAAGTTGTGATCAAGTCAATTGCAAAATAGAATACCAGAGGAAGTGGCATTTATATGTTCATGTGGATATAGTACCGAGGCAGCAGAGCAAATTGAACAGATTACACACAGCAGGTTTCAGTGCCTAATGGGCATCTTCTGAGTACAACCAGCCAAAGTTAACTGTTTTCAAGTTCCACTGATTTCAATGGGCGAGTTAAACATGTATGAAAAACTCTTCCATTAAATTCAATGGACCTAGCAAGTGATTGAATAGCCTAGTTTGTGCCTGAAGTGTCCTATTCAGTTACAACAGTGGCATATTTTTTACTAGGCATAACAGATATGATTTTGTTATGAGTTCTTCAAATGCATGCCTAATTTTAGCTCTCATTTTGAAAATGTGTATCTGTTTAATAGTACAAATTTTAAAAAGGGGAGGATAGAATTCTTCACAAATGGTTGGTGCAGCTGTGGCCGCACTTTGCTCTTAAAACTGGGCCTCTAAACTGGGGGCTGCCTCTCCTCCATAAAGCTCACTGTGTGACTAAAATAATAAATTGGGTAGGGTTTATATAATTGGCTGCCTTTCTATCATAGGAATACAAAAACAAAACAAACAAAACAAACAAACCAAGAACACAGCAGCACACAGTTGTGTGAATTACAGGGAAATGTAACTAAGAGCCATACATACATCTCATTACATTGAGCATGGTTAAACTGTTTCCAGACTGCATTTTTTCCTGATGGCACATCGAAGATGACATGTCTGGATGTTGTCTCCCCCAAATCCTCACACGTAGAATACGAGCATGTCAGGGAGAAGTCCCACCTAGCAAACCAATTCCCACAGCCATTTCAAAATCAAGAGATGTTGCAGTTCTGTATTTCGAAAGTAATTGTTTCTATATACCCAGATACAAAAGTAAACTTAAAATCAACTCCAAGAGAAATTTGAAAAGTTTAATCTAGATTCTGGAAGAGGCTGAGGTACTGTATTTCACTGCATAATGGTCTCACCACTGCATAATAGTCACACCCCCTTTTTTCTGTCCCTAAAATCAGTCCCAAAGCATTCAGGGGATTTCTGAGCACCAAGGGAAGACCTCAAGGGTCATGTTGGTACAGGATGCTGAAGCAAGGGAGGGGGTAATAGGGAGGGCTTGTGACAACTGTAGACCTCCAGTGAAACAATAAGCCCTAATGAAGCTTAGGTAAGGGTAAAGGGACCCCTGACCATTAGGTCCAGTTGTGGCCAACTCTGGGGTTGCGGCGCTCATCTCATTTTATTGGCCGAGGGAGCCGGCATACAGCTTCCCGGTCATGTGGCCAGCATGACTAAGCTGCTTCTGGCAAAGCAGAGCAGTGCACGGAAATGCCATTTACCTTCCCTCCGGAGTGGTACCTATTTATCTACTTGCTCTTTGACATGCTTTTGAACTGCTAGGTTGGCAGGAGCAGGGACCAAGCAATGGGAGCTCACCCCGTTGCGGGGATTCGAACCGCCGACCTTCTGATCAGCAAGTCCTAGGCTCTGTGGTTTAACCCACAGCTATACTGATAAAAAAAAGTATGCTTGAGTCAGTGTCCACTGGTGCCAGAGAACGCCCAAGTCTCAGTTTGGGCTGTAAACCCACCAGGTTCCTTTGCCTAGGGTAAGTTTGGCAAAGGAGATATAGAAGGGCAGCAGGGTAGGTTTGTGGCCCAGATACTGGTAATAATCAGGAGAGGAGATATGGATAGACACGAACGGTAAGATAAGTGCAATGGGGAAGGGGGAAGGCTATCAAGGAAACCATGGCGTTAAGTGGAAGAGAGGCAAGGAAATAAAAGCACTAGACCAGGTGAAATAGGAAAAACAGCAACAGAAGAAACCATCTTTGAAATAATACTCCCACTTAAATAATACATAAAAGCAATTTCTGCAGTTCACCAATGTGACACCTGTGAAAGACTTGCTGTTCTTTGGCAACTCCTGTGCTTTTCAGCGGAGCTTGACCATGTAGGAGTTCTTAGCAGATTCTTCTTGGTGTAAACTTTCCCCTACAGAAGTAATAGGGGATATTCATGAGAAACTGGGAGTAGAGGCTAAAAAGAGCAAAATGGTAAGGACACGGTTTGAAGGCTTCAGATCCTCCTACATACTGCTTGTCAACAAGACCGAGGCAGCTCTGAAGAGTTATGTAGTGTTGTTTTTAAGATAATAGTCTCCCCACACATTCAGTTCTCAACAAAGTATTGAAAAACAAAAGTAGTGCCATATGTTGCATCTACAGGGAGTGATTATTTTAATGTGCCAGTCAGGTAGTGTATAATTGCTCCGTTCAGAAATGGTGTTGAGTCACAGAACACTGACACCAGCACATTTCCTGCAATTAGTGCTCTGCATTCATTTTCCGCCAGGTGGAGAAGGGAGGTGGGGGAAAATATACACAAATTTGTTGTGCGGCATCGATTCTAAACCGCCAGAGTGTTTATGTTTCAGAAAGAAACTGTTTAAAGATATACTGCTTTCCAAAAAGGCAGGCAAATGGCTTTATTAGCAATGGGGATTTGCAGTCATACCTCTCAGCAAGCCCTCATTAGTCTTGAATTTATTGCTTTCCTACCCAATGGGGCTGGTGGCTTTGGCCTTTTATAAATGATTCACATCAGAAATGCTGAATCATGCCACCAAGGGTACCAAATAAATGGATTAGCCTGAATTCACTTCCCACTGTTCCTGCATGTGGATATATATATATATATATATATATATCCATCTGCAGGATCTTATCTGTGTCCCTTATGCTAGTTTTTAGTAGATTTCTATAAGAATAGCTCCCATGTCACAGTAGGATGCAATCTGACTGGCCTAAGGTTGCCAAATGTTCTTTATATTTTGAGATATCCCCTATTCCAGAACTTCACAGATGAGCAGAACATAATGGATGTCCCTTATCAGAGAATCTTGTCATTTCATACTTCTTGGAATAGACACCAAAGCTCTTTGATGTCTTGGGCTGCTTGCTTCTCTTTGGCCTGCTTTAAATCGGTGTAATTGTTTGTCAGTAGTCTGGCATTTCCTTGCAGCTTAGCCTCAACGCTAGGCAGTGGCCTCTTTTAAATGTACATACATTGGGCAAGTTCTCTGAGTCTTGACAAAATTCCATGAAAATGAATGGGGTTTTAATTGGTCAGCATGACTCAGATAATAATCCTGCACGGACTTGCACAGGTGAGATTTATTTCCTATTAAGCAGGCATAGGATCTGGCTGAATGTTCTATTCCTTTACTTTAAATGGGCTAAATCCATGAGTAATTTGAGAGCTGTGACATAAAAAGTTTGTTGTTTATAACATTTCTACACCACTCTTCAAGCCCCCAGAAAGTATTTCTAAATGATAATAAAACAATTCATCAAAAAGCAGGGAGCTTCTAGGCTCTTACTGTTTTGCAGATGAGATCCAAGCAGGTTGCACAATTAAGGTAGATTTGGCACTTTTGTCAATACACTCACTCAACACACCTCTTGCTCCTCTGGCCTGGAACCAGTGTCTGAGGTGAGGGCATGGAATCCATTTTGCAACTCCAGTGACACAGTATGGCTCCTGACAGTCCTCCTTCTTTGTGCTATGTTCCTCCAGGAGTTTGTTTCCAGCAATGGGTGATTTCCCTCTTCCATAAGGGCACCTCACCTGCACTGCTGTTCCAGGCTAGTCCTCTCTTCTCTACTGAGAAATTCATCTTCTTGCCCAGTAGCTCAAAGTGTGGACAGGCGGGCCTCAAGTTGCTGTACCTTGTCTTCCAGCAAGGCAACCAGCTTGCACTTGCTACAGGTGTATTTCTCCATGTTCACAGGCAGGAAGAGAAACATGGCACAGGTGTTGCAGTCACTGCAGCAGTTCCCTCGCTGTCCATGTCTCTTGGCCCTAGGCACACCATGAGACATCACTCTGGGCCTCTCCTTCCAACTCCCCTGCTAGATGCCCTCAAAAACACCCCTGTTTACAAGTCCTATTCATGAGCTCCTGGTCATGGGCTCCCAGAGGCTGCAAAAAGCTAAATAGAACTGCTGCTGGCTGCTAACTCCTTCCCTGTGACATGATGCCATATAAATTCCACACAAACAAACCAGTACAATTGCTCAATAAACATATGATGTATAGCCTCTCCACAAACTTTGTTCAACTATATTAAGATGAATGCTTCATAAACAGATCACCTGGGAGCTAGCCTAGTATCGTATCAGGATTAAATTAGCAACCAGAACAGAGCAGATAATCTTCAATGCTGAAACTGATGAGTGAGTTCTACTCATGTATCAGCCACTTTAGCTTTGCCTCTAATTAGACATTAGAGTCTAATGTCTAATAATTTCTCAATAGTTCATCTCTGTTGGCATTATAGGGAGGAGGAATTCACACAGTGCTATTACTGTATGTATATTACAGTGACTTTGGAATCCACTAACGCAGGCATCCCCAAACTTGGCCCTCTGGATGTTTTGGGACTACAACTCCCATGATCCCTAGCTAACAGGACCAGTGGTCAGGGATGATGGGAACTGTAGTCCCAAAACATCCAGAGGGCCAAGTTTGCCTATGCCTGTACTAACCAGTAGTTCAAGCAAACCATATCCTCATTAAGATCAAGAATTTGGGAAAAGTTATCTTGTAATGTATAACCATGGTTTGTACTTGAAAACAATCCTAGCACCACCACTGATGGTTTCAGGTGGTGTTAGGATGGCACTTCTGCTGGCAGAGAGAAGTGCAGATGGGGGATGGGAGCTTCTCCATGGTGGAGGTCCCAGCTGCGCCTTAGCAGGTAAAAGCAGTTTACTCAGAAACAAACCCTGTAGTATTTAATGAGGATTTTTGTGAAGTACGTTTTCATAGGATTGCAAGCTTGGCATCCAGTGTGTCCTCTCCTGAATTTGTTCATGCACTCACTTATTCATACTGGACCCATAAATGGCTGACATTTGTAAAAAATCCTCTCCTCATATGGACAACCATACATATCTTGATGAGATATCGAGGAAGAGGCAAAAATCTAAGGGCTTGTTTACATAATCAGTTAAACTTGAATAACGCCTCCTTACTTCAACTTCTGATTTGATTGCAGATTCAGAGGATGAATCAAAAGCTGAAAAGAGTTAAACGAAAGTCAATAACCTGCTAAAATCAAAGATTTGCTTTCTGACTAGAGATGAGATAATGAGAGGACATTCTAAATGTTTTCTCCTCTCCACCCCCATCCCACCCTATGAATGTTCTGTCCCTTCAGTGATCTGTAGGGCAGCTATGGTAGTTTCACTGTTTACTCTTGCAGCACCATGTGACAAGACAATAATCCATCTCTGCTGTGCAAGTACATCAAAAGTGGCTCTGGTCTATGACCACTATTAAGCATCTTTCCCTCTCTCTGGATGGTTAGGAAAATTATCAGCCTTGGTCTAATTTACCATGATGGGCCAAAGGAAGGGCTTAGCACAGACTTCCATGCAGCTCCCTCTATAATCAGCGATTGACTATTATTATTTTTAAATAAATATATATACCACCCTTCATCCAAAGATCACAGAGTGGTTCAGAACATAAAAATACAAAACAAGAACCCATAATACCTAATGAAAACAAGAATAAAAACAAACCAATAACCCCCCCACCTCCCACAAACACATATAAAAGGCCGTAGAACAGAGCTTTCCGAACTGCAAGTTCCAGGGAGCTCAGAAGCCCCCTCCACATTAACCTAAACCAGGACTTTTAGTGTGGCTGCCCCTGCCCTGTGGAATACCATTCATGACAAGAAAGAACAGGTGACCACTATTTGGACTTTCCAGAAACAATAGAAGACATTTTTGTTCTGACAGGCTTTCCCAAGCTGCATAAATAGGCGTTTGCCACAAGTGTCTGCTAGTTAAGAGTTTTAGTATTGTTTTAAATATATTTGTTGTTTTTCTGTTTTTAACTGTTTATAACTATTGAATGTGTAAATTGCCTCGAGAGAAAGTGCTTTACAAGGTGATTAATAAATCAGCAATAATAGTAATGATGAAAATAAAACTGCAATATGATTTATTTGGCAGGAACCAGTGGCTGGGCCAGGCTCTGGGAGAAATATGGTTCTCGCCTGCCTCTGAATGATCTCTGCTTGTATGTTTCATCTGCTCACATTGAAGAGATACTTGATGGGGCTGGTCTAAAGTACAAGTCCTATGAGCTTCCATCTGATATGGACATAACTGATTGCTTCACTGATGGAAACAGAAATGGGGAATTGCTGCTTGATTTTTTGACCGAAACCTGTAATTTTAGTAAAACTGCCCCCACTGAATTAAAAAATGAAATTATCAGAGACCTTAAAAAGCTTGAATACAGTGAAAAGAGGGGTGACAAGTATTTTTTTAATAACAATCTGAGTGCAATAGTGATTGAACCCTAAATGTGTTCAGCTGTGAAGCAGCCACTCAGTTGAATATTTATTATTTGTTAAATACTTTATTAGTTTGGTAAGTATGTGATGCTTGAGTCAAATACACATATATCCACAGTATCTAACTTTTTTTGCCACTGTTACAGCTGCTTAACTGTATTAGGTGTTTACAATGCTACATATTAAGACTTTGCTAACAGATTAAAACATAGCTTGCAGAGTTGTACATCATTATCCTTGTGCAGTGGTTCTGTTGTTGGCTATCGTGTGCTGAGATCATTAATCAAAACTTGAAAAATTGCAGGCCTGTGCCTCTTGATTGATGGAAAAGGTGTTGTAATGACCTTGAAAAGATGAATCCTTTATGAAGAAAACAGAAAAAGGAAAAACATTTTTAAATAGAACTTTATAGCTGCCTTTACAGTTATTGCAGCACATATTTCAAACCTTTAAATTTTAGAGCCCACAGTCAGTTCTGCTCTTAGCTCTTAATGTTTTTCTCTTTGGTTTAACACTGTTTAAAAAGTAATATGTAGTGATAGGCTGGGAAGAAGAGGAGAAGAACCTTAAGATGCAGGTTTAGAGATGGGAAGAACAGGCCAAATGGCTGGGCATTTGTGCCTGTTTAATGGTTCTGGTGGAAGTGGAAAAATCTAAGTGAAAGGGGACCTCCAGTCAAGGTCATTGTATACAGCTCTGTTACTAATATCAGGAATATCCTGTGTTTGGTGAATCAGTGGCCCTGTGCATATATCTGCTACTGCATACATTATAGGATACATGGGCATACCTGCACACACCTACTGTCCCATCACTTAGAACATTTAGAGCTTGCTAGCAGTGTGAAGTGGTCTTTTTGAGGAGTGAACATGTTTGAGCTTCACAGGCATTTCAGAGCAGGCACCAAGCACCTATGAATTCCCACTGGCACTGAGCCATGGAAGAACAACAATGGTGGATGCCTATCCTAGGCTTCTTCCCTTATCGTTCAGATACGTCATCAGGGGGATTACGAGTGTGAAGAAGCTTGAAGAAAGAAGAAGAGCTGAAGCAGGGCAACCTCAATGGTGAGCACCTGCCTTGCATGTAGAAGATCCCTGCCATGTCAACTTCATAAAAGGATCATGTAGCAGGTGAATGGCAAAGCCCCTCTATCTGATGTTGGGCTATATTGATAAATACGTGCAGCTAGTTTAGGGCAGCTTCTTATGTTCCTTGGTAAGGGATGGAGGAACTACCCAATGAGGAATTGTTGCAGCGTTTTTAGCTTAGAAAAAAAAATGTGAGTAAGAGGTGATATGGTGGAAGTTTATAAAATAATGCATGGCATGGAGAAAGTGAATAGAGAAAAGTGTTTCTGACACTCTCATAACACCAGAACTCATGGGCATCTAGCTGAATGTTGCCCCAGTGTAAAGCTCCCATAGAAATGTGGAGCTACTTTTGCCACAGAATCACCCCAGTCTGTCCCCATGCATTGAGGACTAGGGATATGGCTTCAAAGCTGGAGCATTCATGTTCTGGACAGGCTTCATCCCTGCAAATTATTACAGAAGACTCAGCCATGTGGTTGCCCCCCATCTCTCCATGTAACCCTGTGCTCAAGTGGGGGGGTATAGAAACAGATAAAGGCAGAAGCCTCCTGTTTTGCTGTCTCACAGCCTCATCTTGTGCCTGATCAAGATTTGCATGCATTATTTTGCCAGCAACTTTAAAATCCTCCTAAAAGGGATTTTTAGACAGGATGGTGCCTTCTCCGTAGTCACCTGATTGACTAATGTAGGGTAGTTAAAAGCTACGGCTCATCTATTCCATTCCTCAAAATGAAACATACGTTGCTCAGATCACTGTAGCAAAAGGATGTGATTTAAGATGATCCCTTAGCAGTGACATTCACAGTTTTCGCACAGGCAAAATGACATTAGCGCTTCATGTCAGCTCCCCAAATGTCGGAAGGAGCGGATTAATGTATGAGCCAACATATACGTGTTTCTGAACAATCTGTGGTTTTTTTAAGGTGCGCTCTGCATTTATGCCTTAGATACGTTGCTTTTTGTATTGATGGTTACAACATGGATACAATTCCACAAGTCTGTGCTCAAATAAAATAAATAAAATACCTGTTTTTAAATGTTCTTTACTGTTCATTCTTCTGTGTTACACACTGATGGATGAGGCCACCTCTAACTCTAGCACAGATTTATCAGTAAGGATTTTTGAGAAGGTTATGAACTGTTTGGGATTCTGCAAGGTCTGTCCAGAGGCGCAGAATGGAGACTCGGTGCTTGTATGATTCATCCCTAAAAATCTACACAGAAGGTATTTACATTTGTAGTTGACACACTTATTTTGCTATTTTTTTTATGGTTACCAACAAAGATGAATGTATCGTCCAAAAGGAACAATATTTTCAAAGGAATTTTGGTACCTCTACAGAATTGGGTTCACAACTGAAAGACCATATTGTTGTACAGTACTTAATTTAAAGCTGAAAGGGAGATTTCCTACTCCATAGTTGATGTTAATGCACAACATGGTATGCATTGCAAAACTCATTTGAGCTTGCTGGGTGCATCTAATGCGGACAGAGATATACATCTCCCTTTGGCACTGATAGTAATGCACAATCAGTATGAATAAATCAAGTTTAGGCTTAACATGGAACTGCAGGGCAATTCCTCGCTGGGTGGGTTTCAGGGCTCTGTGGGCTAATCCTGTCCCCACCACCTGCATATTTGGCTAGTATTGGAAGGAGCTGTTGGTATCTGTTGATGTAAGCATGTCTTAACTCTTCCACACACAGGAGACTGTCAATGTATTTGGAGCTTGTGAAGAATTCCCAATGGAGACACTGGGTATGAGCTTCGGATGCATGGCCCTGCACACACTCCTCATTTTATTTCCCCATGTGTTCTCTGAAAACCTGAAAGGAGTTACTCTCACCAGCATTTTTCCTCTGACTGCATCCTACCCATTTAGGGAACGATCCAGAGCAGTTATTTATTTATACAGTAGTATTTATTATCCTGGGAGCTCAAGGCATTCTACCTGGTTCTGCCCCATATCATTTAGTCCCTGCAATAACCCTGGGAGGTAGGTTAGGCTGTGAGGCAGTAGCTGGCCCAAGGTCACCCGGTGAGCTTCATGGCTGCATGGGGATTTGAGCCCTGGTCTCCCAGGTCCTTGTCCGACATTCTAACCACTACAACACAATATTACAAGCCTATAATCAGATCTAAGCCACCAATCAGGCATCCCTTGAGAGCAAATTCTCAGTGACAGACCCACTCAAAATAATCAAGGCAAGGCAAAGTCCTATCATCCATGTCCCTCTTGGACTTCAGTTAACTAAGATGTCATGATATCTGAAATGTATCTGTGTCCAAGGTCCATGGTCGGGACGCAGGTGGCGCTGTGGGTTAAAGCCTCAGCGCCTAGGGCTTGCCGATCGAAAGGTCGGCGGTTCGAATCCCTGCGGCGGGGTGCGCTCCCGCTGCTCGGTCCCAGCGCCTGCCAACCTAGCAGTTCGAAAGCACCTCCGGGTGCAAGTAGATAAATAGGGACCGCTTACCAGCGGGAAGGTAAACGGCGTTTCCGTGTGCGGCTCTGGCTCGCCAGAGCAGCGATGTCACGCTGGCCACGTGACCCGGAAGTGTCTCCGGACAGCGCTGGCCCCTGGCCTCTTAAGTGAGATGGGCGCACAACCCCAGAGTCTGTCAAGACTGGCCCTTACGGGCAGGGGTACCTTTACCTTTACCTACCAAGGTCCATGAACTGCAAACTTCTGACCACCTTCTGTTAGCTACCAAGCTATTTAACTGGTCCCAGGGTCCCCAGTTGTGTCCAATAGCTTTCTCTCCATACTGGCTTCAGGTGGTCAGGCTAAACATTGATGTGTCATGTCTATTATTATTATTATTATTATTATTATTTATTATATTTATTATATTTATTTATTTATTTATTTATTTTGACTGTATAATGACTACCAGTAAATTGAACAAATTAATTGACCTCTCAGATGCTATCATCGTTCCCTCCACATTTCTTTCATTTTAACAGCAGCACCTCTTTTATGCTGGCAGGTGGGGAACGGGGTTTTTCTTTTCTTTTTCCAGGGAAAAAATAATAAGTTGTTGGGCAGAATCTTCATTTTTAATAAAAGTATAAATGTTCAAATGAAAAGGATTAATATCTAATTTTACATCTTCATTTGCATGATGTGCCAAAATTATCTTAAATATTTGTTATGGATGAAACAGCTTTCCACCAATTTAGTCTCCTGCCCCCCTCCCAGTCTGGAGAATGTTAACATAAATTGTAGCATAAATCTTTGCCTTGTAGAGTAGCAGAAGGCGCATATAAAAACCCATATCTTTACTGCACATATTTCCCATTAACCATAATCTATTAGTAATTGAAGTTCATTACCAATTCTTGTAGGCTTTATTGCTATCATGCTGCATGACATACTGAACCTGGCTTGCATAACAAGAAGTCCTTGCTGGGAAATATCCTATTAACAATGACAGTGCATTTGTCATTGTGATAATAAACCCAAGAGCTGCCTGCAGATTATAAATTATTGTGGTGCCATTTGCAACGCTGTAGTTTAAAGTTTTGTCAGCCCTTCCATTTTAAGCCCCCTGTTTTTCAGTGAGTTATAACTCGGCCGTAAAAATCTGCAGCCTGCGAAAAATTTGGCTTACAAGGTCCTTGGCCCAAGAGGCTAAAAATAAGAATAAAAATTGAAAGGCTGGGTTCACTCCCAGTCAAATTATATACAAATGGAAGCCTAGTAATCAAATGGGAAGCTGTTTCTTTTGTATTTGCTTACCCTCCTAATTTATTCTCTTTTAAAACAGAGTATTTGATTAGTAGCTAAGTGCCACTATTGCAATGTAATGGCTAAGGGCCAGAACAAATGTAATACTCCCGGTCCTTTAGCAACAGTTAGGAGATTGGTAACTGGCCATGAAATGGTGCAATTTATAGGGAAAGGCCTGTAGCTCAGTGGGCTTTGTGAACAGGTTCAATCCTCAACATCTCTGGGGTGGGCTGGGAGAGATCACTTTCTAAAAACCTGGAGATTCTCTGCTAGCCAGTGCAGGCAATACTTTACTGAGCTAGATGGACCAATAGACTGTCTCAGTATGTGACTGCGGTTCCCTATGTCCCTCTTTTCCAAGTTTCCCTCCAGTATAAACACACACACACACACAGTCTTAAGTTTGTACTGCCCTAAGCAATAGTTAATGCTAAAGTGTTTCCATGTTAACCAGGGTTTACAGATTCATTTCAAATTCAGAGTGAGATCAGAACTCTGGTTAGCTTTAATTGTGGTTAGGATTGGTGTAAACGTAACCCTTAGCTCAAATTGCTATGGTTGTAATGGGGGGAGGGGGGACAACAAAGAGCAGGAAGAACACAACGTTGCACTCCTTTTAGGCACTTCTTCACCTTTCCCCTTGACAACCAATAGGTTTGGATCAGAGATTAGGAACGTTATAGCAGCAGGAGCCTGAAATAATCCATTTCAGATCTTGTCTTTGTGATGAATTCTATCACCTCTCAGCCCCTGCACCACCACTGCCTACCTGTGATACGAGATAGCAATGCTGACCTACTTTGCAGGGTTCTTAGGCAGATTGCAGAGGCCATGCAATGCTGGAACACTATGAAGGCTGCACAATGCATCAGAAAGTCGCTGGTTTGAATATCACCTTTGCCATCAGCTTAGTGTGTAGTCTTATGCAAGCTTATTTATTTATTATTAGGTTTATATTCCACTTTACTACCAAAGAACTCAAGGTGGCATACGTGATTCTCCTGGCATTCTTCATATTATCTCACAGCAACCCTGTGAAGTAGGTTGTGACTGGCCCAAGGTCATCCAGTAAGCTTCATGGTTGAATGGGGGTTTGAACCCTGGTCTCCAGGTTGTAGTCTGACACCAACCAGTATAATTTTCCTCTCTCTCTCCCTGCCACGTACATTATGAGGATAATAATAATAATACATTATCCAATACAAGAATACAAGTATAAAACAACTGGATAAGGTGAGCCAGGATAGTTTCATAAATATAAGATTCTTAGGCAGTTCTGAACTCATGAAGCTGGTTCTGATGTGACATTTAACAAGAATCAAAGAGTTTTGAATCTGTTGTGAGGGGCAGGAGATATTTCTGTATGTATTTGCTTCCTTTATTTTTCTCAGTGTGGAACAGCTATTAGTGTGGAATGGCAGAAACTTGTTTCTCTAAAGCTATGTTGGTAATTTTGTTTATTCTTGACAATTTTGATTTTTTTAAAAAAATATTATTTTAATTTTCTTGCCCATTTCTAGGAAGCCATTTAAATTACAAAATTAATACTTCCTCAGCCATCCATTTTCAATCCTGATTGAAAACTAGAAGTGTGTGTGTGTGTGTGTGTGTGTTGTAAGAAATTTCCTCACTGGCTAAAACGGAATTATTTCTTGAGCTTATGTCTATAAAGTGCATTGACTCTCAAAATACAGCAGATGTTTTCACTAGTTGCATAATATATTTTTTCCAGCATGTAATATAAGAATCTTGAATATATGTAGCATTTCTCATCTCCAATTGTCCCTGAACGCTTTGCAGTCTTTTAATGTGAAAACTGCTTCACTTTCTACTGATGTGCTGAAATCTCAGGAGGGCCATCTAACACCTGTTTAATGGCCCCCAGCGCCATTACCTAACAATTTATGGCAGGAAGTAGAACAGAAAACGGTAGCTGAAAATGAAAAAAATTAGCAAAAGCAACTGTAATTATTTAGAAACTCAAGCTTTGCTGCTCGGAACATATACTCTGGAAACAAAATGCTTATCTATCTCTCTGGAGGAGTTCCTGTTGGCTGAGGTATCTCGTGGTACCATGGACAGCATTTCCAGGATCATTTTCTGTCTTGCACTTTGGCAAAAAGCCTTATACTGTGTGCAGGTGAGCAGAAGATCAAAATGGCAGACTTTCTGCTTTTCAGTAACTCTGTTGGAAGGGGAACTTCAGCAGGTGTCAATTCTACTATTACTGAAGGTCTAAGATAGTTCAGTCAGTGTTCACAAACACAACTCATCCAATTAAGCCAGTGTTTCCCAAACTAGGGTCTCCAGCTTTTTTTGGACTACAACTCCAGCTTGCAGGAAAACAGACAAATAGACTAAGGAAGGGACTGAGGGCTGTGGTGGTGGTGGTGTCAGCTGTGATATTCTGCTACCACTTCACATGAGGGTGCTGCCGCACATGTGGGACTCAGGAAATGCTAAGCTGGAAAGAAGGAGAAGGGTAAACAAGAGAGGAGGCATATGTGTGGGTCCTGAGCAACTACACAAATCACCCTAGGTAAGTGATTAGGAGAACAAGTATTATTTGTTTAGGGCATGCCATTGTAAATAGTACAGCTGAAATGTATTAAAACATGATTGCCGTGGGCATGTCCATGAGTTCTCCAGTATGAGAGAGCCTCACTAATAAGATTTTAAGTGAAAAGGTTTGCGGATAAGCATGATCTCTTCACACATCTTTCACTCATGCCTCTTGCCAGTATTTTTTAAAAATGAAAACGATTCTGCGCTTCACGTTTTTGACTGAGAAATCCAGGAAATAACTGTACATCTGGTGTGCCTGGTGCTTTATGTGGACCATCAAAAGAAATAAATGAAGCTCACCCTACTCAACAATGGAATATTCTGGAACGTTGCCTATGAATAAGTGAAGGAAGTGATTCACAATCACATTCTGGCATGGCCAGGAATGCTTTTTACCAACTTTGCTTGGTAAGAAGATTGAAATCCTTTATTGTTTATTCAATCCTGTTCACCCTTATAGCTGCTTTTGTATCTTTTAGACTAGCCTACTAAAACATGCCCTACACCAAACTGTGAAATAGCCATAGCTTGGAGGCAGAGCTTCCATTCTGCATGCAGAAGGTACGAGTCCAATCCCTGGCTTCTCCAGGTAGGGCTGCAGAAGAGACTCCTGTCTGAAACCTTGAAGAGCCACTGGCAGTCAGTGTAGACAATACTGAGTTAGAGGGACTAATGGTCTGGCTTTCAATGTGTATATAGGCTGGTTTGGAAGAATGTTGAGAAACCTTTTTGGTGGAGACAGTAGCACACTGGCTCCCAATAGAATTTGTGTCCATTGTGGCAGTGCTCTATCACCCTCATCTGAGATTCTACCAGTTACCTTTGAAGGCCTTTACCTTGAAAGACAAGCTGGAGGCTATGCAACCTAGTTTATTGTTTATTTTGTGTGGATACTGAAATGAGATTTATCTGGAAAATGTTTTTTCCCCCTGTTTTTAAAAATAGTATTTTTATTTGTACTTGTCCGAAGATATACAAAAATTCATACACATCACAAAGTATCTTTCTATAATACACTGAAATACTTAATCTAAAAAAGAACAAACACAAAAGGAATAGAAGGAAGGAGGAAAGAAAAAGCAAAAGAAGAGAGAGAGAGAGAGGGGGGGAAGAAAGAAAGAAAGAAAGAAAGAAAGAAAGAAAGAAAGAAAGAAAGATTAAAAGACTTCTGGTTCTGTCACACAGCTCAGTATAGTATTCAGTCTTTAACATCCAACAATTCTATCTTCTATAAGCCAGTATTTTTTCAGCCTTCAAATCCCAATATTACAAGTTCATTTTTGCTTTCATGCAAAAAGTCCACAAGAAGTTTCCAGTCTTGAATAAATGCCAATAATGATTTTTCTCTAATTAAACATGTTAACTTTGCCATCTCAGCCAAGTCCAACCTTATCTGAAAAATGCTATTGCTCAAGTCAAGTGAATAACTAACATTGACATTAAACAGAAATCATTTGCACCCCACTGCTCTGCTGATGTATTGTTTTGTTTATATATTCCTGGACTTGACTCCCACATAGTCTGTCACCTATCACAGCACAACAAAGATCAGTCTTCACCTCCAACAGCTTGACAACACCTCTGCATGGGCTCACTGGGGCTGTTGGGGGTTGTGGTCCATAACACATGGAGGGCACAAGGTTGGGGATGGGTGATGTAGATAGTACTTCCTGTTTTGCATGGGTTTCTCTGGATAGTTGCCTTTTCAGGCTGTCTGGCTAAACTGACGTTTATTTCACTCTCTCCTGAATTGTCTAACCAGCTGCAGACAAATTTATCATGAGACTGCATTCTCTGGGTGCCACTGGTCTCCCTGAAAACTTTACAGTGAGATGACGAGACTCGACACAAACAATGAAGGACTCATGTAGAAACCAGATGAGGCAAACCAAGTCATGTTTTGCACAACCCAGAAAGGAATATCCCATATTGCCTTTATTGGACTTCTATTTTGGACATTGCTCCCATAAATACCTCAGCCCTAAGACAAATTTGCCTACCCATTGTCAGACAATTCAGGAGAGAGTGAAATACTGTTGTAATGAAACAAAGGGACACAGATGCGATGGCTCACTGTTCAAACGTCTTATTGATGTGTGAGGTCATTTTGGATTTCCAGGCCAACTAGCATAAAAGCTCACATCAAACCAACTACAATCCATTGAGATCCCATCTGCACATACCAAGCCTTCCAATATTGGCTAATTACTCTACTCTGCACTGTTGAGCCAGTTACAGTACTCCAGAAAAAAATCTATAAATACATTGATGCACTCTAAAAAGAAAATGCATTAACTGATTCAATTGCTGGTTATTAAAAGAGAGCAGCCCCTCTCAGCATATAAACCTCAGATGTAACTATAATCTCAGTTAGGTTATCTTCATTCTGTAGGAGTATTTCCTGAGAACAAATCATTGTGCTTGAAGGTTTATTGTGGGGTGTTTTTTCCCCTTTAAAAGAAAATCAATCCTCCTGCACTTATTGCAGAGGCTGTGAAATGATATAATGTGATCACGTCTCCATGATGTTTGGGGTTTTCTTAATAATGAAATACCAACAGATTTCTGTTTCTTCCTTACCCATGTTGGGGGCATAAGAATTCACTGGTTACTTTGATGATTCAGCTAAGGTCTATGAGCATGTGACTGTTGGAATCCAACACCCATCAACCCCAGCTAGCATAGCCAATTGTCAAGGATGATGAGAGTTGTTGAGCAACAGTTGGAAGGCCAGAAGTCCTCCACACTTGGTGTATCAGCTTCTAACTAGATACTTCTGAAAGTTCACAAGCAAGGGATGATTGTTTTGGCCTTTTTTCTTTACTTTTGTCTGCAGTATTTGGACCTCAAAGATATACTGCCTCTAAACATTGAGCTTGGGTTCAGGTCAGCTGTCATGACTAACCACTGGAGGACAGGATATAGCATTCTTCTGGTTCTTCACTGCAAGATCCGTATGGATTTCCACTACAAACATAATATTTTGAATAAGCAGTCCTTCTATGAGAGTTATTTCAGAAGGAGATTTAGGAAACCTTACTTTTTCATGAGATCTAGAGCATCACAATATATAAATTTATATTTAGTTTAGATGTGCTCCAAGGAACAGTCCCTTGTTCAATTTTTGTGGTAGGTGTTTGCTCTGAAGTATGATGACGCATATAAACTGATTACCCCCAGACTTTTAATTGCTCCTCCTTTTCGAGTGAATTTTAGACAATTTTCTCTTCATTCTGGTAATTGCTATTATTACCCAACAGCCTTTTTTGAAATTCACATCCCTTATTGGCTTTTGCCCATTAGAGGCCTTTGTCTAATGTCAAGAAGGAGAAAAAGTTTTGCAGGGTAAGCTTATCATTTTGTCAGTGTTCTCTGAGTCTACCCTTTGTTTTCTCTTTCCTTTCATCTAGCTCAAAATAGATGAGTCACAAGGAAATTATAATTAGTTTTGATGACAGGGCTTAATTAATATATGGTTGGCAATAGGTATGTAAAGAAAGCAATCAGGAAGACTGATTAGCCCCATTGAATATTTTCTTTTTGACAACCAGGATCCAAACTACATTTAATTCTAGGTAAATCAAGCTTACTAGTGGCCCACAAAAGTTAGGCATATTGACTTTACCAAGTGCTTTAAAAGCCTCTTTAAAAAAAGGAAAGGAGAAAGGAATAAACAAAAATAAGAAATCTGGGCTTGGCATGTCAAATGTTGTACAAGCGTCAGGGAGATACTGATTGTACTGATGACAAACAACTCTAGATCTGCAATGGGGAACCTTTTCAAGTTTGAGGGCTACATGCTTTTCTAGGCAAGCTTCCTGGGGCCACTGATCACACAGAGCCAGAAGCAAAAGTGGATGGACAAGAAAGGTTTGCACAGTAAGCTTCCTTCTATAAAGAAATCCCTCTCTGTTTTCCAGCCAGCCAAGTAAAAACCATTGTAGGAGTTAAAGGGTCAGTGAGGGGTGTGAGGGGATAATCCTGAGGCCAAGACAGACAGGTTTGGAAGGTGGAGATGGCCAGGAAAGAAATCTTTCTGATGGTGGCATCTCATCAATAGAATGCCGTCCTTAGAAAGGCTTGCCCAGTACTAAATGTAGTGACTTACCTGTAGCTGATACAATAAACAACTGTCTATTTACCCTAACCCTATTTCTCTGCTGATATTGCTATTTTGTTTTACCTGCTGATTTTTCTATCTGATGATGTAATGTTGTTTGTTTGTTTCTACTTTGAAGCTTTGCTGCCTTGGAATTAAATCAGTTGATCGGTACAATACAATACAGACAGATTAAAGATACTGTAATACCTATAGTAATAAAGTGTAGAAATGTATGCCTATTCTTCTGCAAAATGGCAAATGGTAAGGACACCCGGTCAAATAACTTTTAGGCTGCCATTGTATCCTTTTAATTAAGACTGGAATGGACCATACATTACTTGGTAAACACCTTCTGTGTCTAGTTTTTGCTAATAGCGGTTTCTCTTATGGCCCAGCTGCTAACAGCCATATGGCCAGTTTTTAAAGTGTTGCCCTGCTGCACATATGTAAGTCTGCAGGAAGGTTCAAAGTCAGTGGCACAATCTCTGCAGAGGGATGCAGGATGGGAAGGAGTTAACACTGTTACTCCGACCATTTGCTGTTGGATGCACTCTCCTTTTTGGCCCCGGTGAACTCATTTCGGCTGCCTTATTTGCTATATGCAGAGCGGCCAAAACAAGTCCATACAAGCTAAACAGCTGAGAACAGATGAAAATAGAGCTAATAATACAGTCATTAGGAAGGGAGCCAATGTGGAAATTGCAGGTGTCCATTTATGAAAGCAAAAGTTTAAAATGGGGAGGGAAAGCCAAGGGAAGGAGATAAGTGAAAGGTACAGACTGTACCTTGGGAGTTTCTTTGCAGCTTGCATCATTTTCAGTGAATGGGCAAATCAAAAGGAGATCCTATAAAGCAATAGAGGAAGAATTTAGAGGTGCTCAGAGATTACATTCAGGTTTATAATCTGCCTTCCTGTGTATGCTAACAGTTGAGCTGTACACTTGTACAGTTATACCCATGTAACATTTGACAAGTATGCAGACTGCTTACACGCAATAGTTTAGATGTACAAATGAACACATGTACACTCTTTCACGCAAACACTTGCATGTGTGTAGAGACAGTTTAAACCTCTGCCCAGTGAACAGGCCTCTTAGGGTGGCTGCTAAGTGGCTGTTCCCTTGTTAGACAGGTTGCTGTTTAATAGTCCCAGGTGGTCAGTAGTTATCTCATACATGGCAGCTACTTGATAGGAAACATTTTCGTGATAGGTGAGGAATTTCTGTGTTTTAATGGTATATCCATCAGAGCTTGGAAGAAATGAACTATTCTTCCCAGCTGTGTACACATGTGTAGAAGGGGGCAGTTAATTTGGCGGGGGTGAGGGTGGAGAGAGACAGCTTTCGATTCTTCTCATGCTAAAGAAAATGGCTTTCCCCTTTTTTCTGCTCTCCTTATTTTGACTTAGTTGCTTCAATGAAGGGGATTGTGCTGCTTTGGGGGCTTCACAAAATAAAGCCCTGGACTGGTTTCAAAAAGTAACCTTGTCCGGCTGCACTGGTAGTACTAAAGCCTAGCAGCACCATTGACAGCCATATACTTTACACGTCCAATGACCTTAGCTGTCAACTTTCCCCTTTTCTTGCAAGGAATCCTATTCAGAATAAGGGAATTTCCCTTAAAAAAAAGGGAAACATTGACAGCTATGCCAATGACAAACATGACAGTTGTCTACTTAAGAATTTGCTATGTTGTTGTGTCCCGTAGGCCTGAGGCACTCAGCTTGTAAAGATGAACTACTTACTGTTGACTTGTTGATTGTTCTTATACTTTGCCCTTTCTCTTGCCAGAGCCCAGGACAGCTAACAACATTTTGAAAACACAATACAAATATCACATATATATATATAAACAGTAACCTTTAAAATAATGCAGGGGATAACAAAATCTCTGTGTCACCCAGTGAATTTCATGACTGAGTAGGGATTTGAACTCAAGCCTCCCAGGTCCTAGTCCAACACTTTAACCAATACACCATACTGACCCACTGATGCTTTCCAATACTGGTGTCATATAATCTCATTTTGCTGTTTTCAGGTCAGCTATGAGAGAGTGCTACCCTTGGGCAGAGTGAGGCAGCTGTCTCAGGCTGCTGGTTTTGATCATCATGAAAGGGCAGCTGTTATGTACTGAAGTTCTCACCCTGGGCCAGCAGGGGGATACTGTAGATACGTTATGCAAATGAAAGATTGAAAAGTGACGTTCAGTGATTGGATAGTTTTAGAAAATGGCAACAGTTGCATTGTTCTGGAGCTCTATATAAGCAGGCTGACTGAGCTCCTCAGCCTAGTTCTGTTCTGGCATCTGAATAAAGAAGAGCTGTTTAAAGAATCGCTGTGTCGTCCGACATGTTCGCCCACAACTTAACATCAGCAAATGCTTATTTATTTACCTTATTGTTCTTATTGCCAGGGAGAGGCTGCCTCAGGTCCAAAAGAAACTTGACTGGCCTTGGGTACTCAGCACCATCACATGGGTAGGTAGGTGTCATTTGACTCTCTGCCTCAGGCAGCAAAAATGTCTTGGGCTAGCCCTGCATCCACTGGTGGGTTGCAATATATCCCTGCAACCACATAGGTTCACTTGCTCCTTTGAAGTCAGGTGTGGGCAACCTTTAGTCCCCTAGATGTTGTTGAACTACAGTTCCCATCAGCCCAAGCAAGCATGGCCAATGGGATGATGGTATTTGTAGTTCAGCAATGTGGCTGAATATCAGTTATAACATTCCTGGGCTTTAGAGACAGACTCTGGGACAGATTTTTTTACTTATTGCTATCTCAAAGGTAGGAGTACTGAAAACAATGATGCTTCCACAGTTGATGTCATGGTGTTATTATTATTTTTTAAAATCACAAGTGATGTGACAAACATGGCTTGATGGTTGGTGAATGGCCCAGCTTTTTGTAGAAGGGGTGCCCAAAGCCGCCCCTTGGCCTCAGGCAGCATTTTAGCTTATCTAATGGTTAGTGAGTACCTCTGTACAGTGGCACCTCGGGTTACATATGCTTCAGGTTACATATGCTTCAGACTCCGCTAACCCAGAAATAATGCTTCAGGTTAAGAACTTTGCTTCAGGATGAGAACAGAAATCGTGCTCCGGCAGTGTGGCGGCAGCAGGAGGCCCCATTAGCTAAAGTGGTGCTTCAGGTTAAGAACAGTTTCAGGTTAAGAACGGACCTCCCGAATGAATTAAGAACTTAACCCGAGGTACCACTGTATTGAGCTTATGGTCACCCATATGGAATAGTTCCATGTGGAGTAGATAATGCAGATTTTGGACATGTGAGTGTCGGCTGCGTTCGCATGAATCCTTTGAAATACACAGGACTCATTTTTCCACCGTGGGCCTTTGTCCACAGCAGTTTGCAATTGTACACACCTTTGTGCAAGAATGTCATCTGAAGCAAAAGCTACTATTTGTGTGGTCAGCACACACAAGTGGGCATATTTTCAAACTAGTGTGTGATGCTGTTCTCTATACCCCCTCCTCTCAATTAGCGATTCCACAGACTTAGCTTTAAAATAAAAAGAAGTCTTTTGAAAGGGGTGGGCTGGAAACTGGTGTGTTGATATACTGATACACAGAGGATATTCATCAGGCGCTAAGTTACTGTACTGCTTCCTATTTTGCCTGTTTCGTTCACAGACAAATTAAACTTGGAGAGCGGGTGTTGTACAGTTCTGCATTGTCCGTTGGCCTGCCCCAATATAGGAGGCGACCTGAGAAGGTGCTCTGTTTAAGCAGCAAGCACTTGATAGGTGCATTCTCAGCACAAAACAGATACTAGCCTTTCCAGCAAGATATGCATTAGACTGGCAAATAGTGTGAGACAGGGACAACATGGGTATGACGTCTTGTGTACAACACCCCAGAAAGGTGCCTGCTTCCAGCACTGAGTGCACATGCAGTATGCACAAGCCCATAGACAGAGGTGAAGTTAAGACTCCAAAGAGAAGCCAATTTCTCTGCAAAAATGAAAAGCGAAAAAGAGGGTGACTCTATTTTAATAACAAGTTTTATGTAAAATACTAAATACTGTAATCCTGAGTCTTTCCATAATAAAAATATATATGCTAAAATAAATAAAAATAAAATAGAAAACACTGTGTTGAAAAAGAGGCTAAGCTATGCTTTAGATATATTGACTAGACAGCTTTATCTCAGCTTCTGTTTCTTTCAGATTTCTCAGGTGGATTCTATAAACTCCTTGGGGTGCTTAAGGCCTTAAAAAAATAAAATCTAATTTCTTAATCACATGTTCTGAATTATTATGATTTCCTTCAATATTTCCCCTGCCCCTGGGGAAATAGACTCTAAGCTTGTTTCTGGCATCTGCCTTCTTTAATTCCTTGTGTACACTTTGCCAGACAATTTATGCAATATTTTAGAAATGTCCAGTGCTTAAATGATTTTTGCTTGCCTTATTCTGTCTTAGTTGGGAGAAAGCCTCAGGCATTTTTTATTTTTATTTGTTAAAGGGGCAGTTTCATCTAAATGCCATTTCTGATATTGGTTTAATCATAGATGGACAAGCACAGCTTATATACAAATTCCAATTAAACTGCAAAAACATGAGAAACTATTCTGGAATTATTATTATTTAATAGGACACTGTCACAGACAACAGGTTAAATTATAATTAAATTTACAAAATGTTTAAGTAGATATCTTATCTTTGTTTCCCCTTATATACTGCCTAACTGCCTGCCTTCTTTTCTAACAGTCAAGAGAATACACTGTAGTAAGAAATGTGTGGCCTTTGTTCCAAGTTTGCTCCAAATCCTAAAGCACTTTTATGCCACTGCATCCATTTCAAACGGGCAATATCCTATAAGTGTAGCACAAAAATGCAGCTCTTTGTAGCCTGGTACCACTTCCCCTTCCCCTGTGGAGAGAAAAGCCTTACTTTGGGAAAGGAGAAGGTGGCAAAGGACTCTGTGGCACAAAGGAGAAACAGACCCCCTGATTTAGAGAAGCCGTCCTGGTTTCTGATTTGATCCCAGAATGTCCCAATTTTTCCTTAGGATGTCCCTATTTTCATCAGAGAAGGTGTACAGAGTTATCCAACCCCCTAGCCATCTGAAGGCAATCCTGTATAGGGCAGTTAAAAAAAAAGTTTAATGTTTTATTAAACTCAGAGTGGGTGGGGGAACCCAGTAAGATGTGTGGGGTATAAATAGTAAAATTATCATTCTGGAACGGGACTTCCCTATTTTCACTGGAGAAGTGTTGGAAGGTATGGAGAAATACACAGGGAAAAGTTGAACACCAGTAAATCTTCATTACTAACTTGGCAGCAACCCTGCAGTCACTTATCTGGGGGTAAATCCACCTGAATTTTATGGGATTTGCATCCAAGTAGGCATGTATTAGATTGCTCAGTAAGTTAAACAACCTTTTCCCTGGCTCCTTCTGCACCTTTACTAGCAGCCCGATAAGCAAATATATCTTGCCTCTGAATCTTTTCCCATTACTTTATCTGACTGCCAGGAAAAGCACTGCCTGCATCATTCTTCCATGACACATGGGTGCTTTGTTTGCAAAGTGTGGGCATGCTTCCTGCTGGGGAACTAGTAAGGCATTTGAGGTGGCTTTAAAAAATGCAAACATTCAAAACGACGTTTTAACAAAACCCTGAAAGCAATAAAGAACATAAAACAAGGCCAGACCTTAAAAAACAAGTAGCAGCAGCACAAGTTAGTGTGCAAAGCATAGGAGAAGAAGATGGGGAGCGACCTTAAAGCAACTCAGAACATTGCTCCATCCAGCCTGTGGGGTTGGGGAAAACCAGTGGACTTGCAGATGTGGCCATGCTTGTTGTGGCTGATGGGAGTTGTAGTTCAGCAATACCTGGAAGTTCCCCACCCCTAATCTAGCTCAAGACTGTCCACACTGACTAGGAGGTTTAAGGCAGTGGTTCTTCTCAGCTCAGCCAGGATATATTGAGGGTGGAACCTGAGACCTTCCACCTGCAAGATAGATGCTCTACCAATGAGCTACGGCCCTTATTATTTGGCATCACTATTATTTTGTTCTTGGTTGCATTTTCAAGTTTGTCCCTTTACATATTACTGCAGTTTTGGTTGGGGTGATGGCTGTAACTTTCTTTTTTTCAGAAGGCAGGCCGTGAGAACAAACAAAGCAGCAACAGCAAGGGGACATGTGGAAGAATGCGGAGAATGGGCTAAAAAAATGTGTTGCCACCTTAGCTATTCAGCCTCCATCCCTCCCCTTATCAGAATCAAGACGCCAAAACCCTCTGCCTGCTCTTCCCTCATTTGTGACAAATGGAAGGAAGGCTGAGCAGGAAGTTCATCCAGCTAAGCTCTCGATTGACTTCATCCGACATAATGCTTTTTAATCACTCTTTGAACAAAAGATTTAGTTCTAATCCACCTTTTGCTCAATTTGCTGCTCCTCATTTATTTCAGATCTTGTATTTGTGTAATTCCCTCTGCATATTCCCCCCCAAATGGGTTTGCATAAGAAGCAAATTGCTAATATCTTCAGACAAATGAATTTCAAGGACTATAGCCTTCCCCCTCCACCTCTTCCCCCCCCCACTTCCAGAGCCACCCTCCTCTCTCACAAGGTTTCTTCTTGGAGCATGGCAGGCAAAACGCATCTAATTCTCTCTTCTTCTTCTTTTTCCAGTGTGTAATCTTGCATTCTCTTGCTGTGCTCTTATTGCCTTCATTGCACTGAAGTGCTGTTATTGTGCATTTTTGCTAACAAAAAAGCATATGATAATTAAACCTAGTTTGAATGAGAATGAAGTCTGCCAGCCCTTTCAATTATATTTTAAATATGCACAATAAATGTGCATTTTGCCATAAAATGCACTCCAAGCTCATCCCAAAAGCCACAGCTTGTACAGACAGAGCCGGCTCTTTGAGTGTTGCATCCCCATTTCCTGGATTGCAAAGCAGTTTGAGAATAGCATTTAGATTTGTGGACTGGGGGACAGGCTAGGCAGTCCTAACAGCCTTACTGAGGTCAGTATGCAAATGAAGCCTTACACCTTTGTGTTCATTACTTGCACCGAAGCTGTATCTGCTATATCCATTATTATGGAGAACTATTTTATAAGACAAAATTGCTATCAAGCAATTGGTTATATAAAAAATGTTCCTTCAGTTTCTTAACCAATATGGTGAAGCCAGTGTGGAGTTGTGGTTAGGAAGTAACCTGAGAGTGTCTGTAGGAAAGGAGGCAGTCAGTGGGGAATGCAGCAGCCACCATGAAGTCTACTGCACTGATTCAATATTGGACTAACAAAAGTTAAAAGGGACGTGGGTGGCGCTGTGGTCTAAACCACTGATCCTCTTGGGCTTGCTGATCGGAAGGTTGGCGGTTCAAATTCCTGCAACGGAGTGAGCTCCCATTGTTCTGTCTCGGCTCCTGCCAACCTAGCAGTTCGAAAGCACACCAGTGCAAGTAGATAAATAGGTACCACTGTGGCAGGAGGGTAAACGGCATTTCTGTGCACTCTGGCTTCTGTCACAGTGTCCTGTTGCACCAGAAGCGGTTCAGTCCTGCTGGCCACATGACCTGGAAAGCTGTCTGTGGACAAATGCCAGCTTCCTCAGCCTGAAAGGAAGATGAGCGCCGCAACCCCATAATCGCCTTTGACTGGATTTAACCATCCAGGGGTCCTTTACCTTACCTTTACCTAACAAAATGTTAAAATTCCTTGTTGTTTTCATTCCGGAGCTGACCAAAGTCCAAGATTTAATTCATTTTGCCTTAATCATCAAAGTATAATTTGCCACTTATATTTTGCTCTCTACTCTTCTTCACCTCATTAATGAATTCCTGCTATGAAGACCCAGAAAAATCTACTTTGAAGTGCCTCGTGTCTCCTTGCTCGCTCCTATAAGAACAGGCTTTGCAGAGAATCTGATCTTCATGGTCTACACCTTCAGTACATACAAACTGAGACTGCAGTATTGTACCCCGCCAGGAGTTAGCCCCATTGAGCTCAACAGGATGCACTTCTGTGTACAGATGTATAGGATTGTACCATCACTTAAGATTCTTGATCAAGAGTATGCAAACTAGCAAAATACCCTGCGGGTCCATTTAAGATAAATATAAAAATACTGGTTCATGTCTTTAATGTAGATGAAAACTTACCTGGGGAATGCTATATCAAATACAGAAATACAGTCTCCTAATTTAAGCAATTTCAAGAAACTGAAGTGAGTACTGTAGTATCTACTTCTGCACCCAGTCTGATGAATGTTCTCAAATTTGACACAAAATTTATACAGGTGCCTTGCTTCCACATTCAAACTGGCTAAAGAAATGCCCTTAAACCATGTGAAGGAGGCCAGTAGGTTCAAATAATATTTACATTAATTTGGAAAGCTGGAACTTGGTCTTCTCGAAATAACTGACAGAGAGCTCCAGGCACTTTCAATGTTCAAAAATCCAACTTACAACTGGCTTACATCTGGCAATGATCCTGTGCACTAAATCCATTTGGCTTGCCAGATGGCCCGAGACTTGAAGCTTTTTAATCTCACACACAAAGCACTTTGGGATGAGGAGAGAAAAATAAATACAGCCTTGTGACAAAAAGCTCGCTTTATTGGTTTTGGAGCTATGGGTGCTAGGAAAAAAATGTGGGCAAAAATAATGTTGTTTTCGCCACTTATTTTCCAAGCACGGCATATTCTGCCATTGTCCCCTCTCAAGCTTATTTATCACTGTTGAAAGGCTAGATTACTTATCAGAGAAGTGAAATGCCAGAGAACTGCATTATTTGCAGACCTTCCCACATTCTGAAGTTGCAAAAGCTTTTCTGTATTCCTGGGATTTTTACTATATTTTCTTCAGGGCCAGCTCAAGGCATTTTGCTGCCTGAGACAAAGAGCAAGATGGCATCCTCTGCTATTCCATGTACAGAAGCCAACTGGATCAGCTGCTGAGTCTTTACTTCAAAAGTAGCAGCAAGATAGCACCCTTCAGTGAACCTGAGTGCAGTAGGCTAAATTTGGAGTGAAAACCAGGCCATGTGGTACCCAAAGCTCTGTCCTCCAACACCTTGTCACTGCTCCTTGCTCCTCAGCAACTGCCATCTAAGGCAGCTGCCTCATTCTGCCTAATGGTAGGACTGGCTGAGCTAGATTCATCATGTGAACTATGCATTGTTTCCTGCTCAAGAATCCTGATTGTAATTTAAAGAAAAATATTTGATTGATTGATTGACTGGCTGCCTTGGGTGGCACATAATTCCATTGCCTCCAACACTTCTCTGATGAAAATAGGGATGTCCTACCATACACTCTGACATTTATCCAATGAAAATAGGGACATCCTAAGGAAAAGTGAGACATTCTAGAATCAAATCAGAAACCGGGATGGCATCTGTAAATCTGGAATTGTCCCTGGAAAATAGGGACACTTGGAGGGTCTGGCTCTGCCTTCAGCACCCCATCTGAGGCCTACTTCACATTTCTTTTTGGTAAGTTCCAGGAAAAAAACCAAACAAAATATGCCATTGTTTTCCATGACAACTCTTGCAAAATGTGAAAACTTTTGGTATATGTACCTCCTTGAGCTTTGTTTCTTTAGACAAGGCATTCTTACCACATTCCAATGTATTTCATATCAGTGGGGTTTCTGGAACCTTAATTAGTTTTGTTTAAATCTTCTGAATATGCTTCCAACTTGCTAACAAATCTATTTGAACAGCGATCCATGCAACTTAAGAAAGCAGACCAAAGGAGGACTTTCCTGTGTTCTGTGAACTGCCCTGAGACCTCCAGGTATGGGACAGTATATAAATTAAACAAACAAAAATATGATAAAAGTGTAACACTAGACATTTAAAGCATATTCGATGCACATGTAAGGCACATGATGTCCATCAAAGAATCCTCAGAACTGTAGTTTGTTAAGGGTGCTATAAATGATGGTTCTCTGTGGGAGAAAGTGGATCAGTGGATCTGCCAGTAATCCAAGCTTATGCTCCTCTGAATGCAGCATAAAATGGCACTGGTCACTGGTGCCACACAGCCCTGTGTTGTTGTTGTTTTTTTAATGCTATTCTGCACAGCCTGTAAATATTTTTTGGGAAGTGTTGTTCTGTAGCCATTTATCCTCCATCTCATAACTTGTGCCTTTGCCCCCCGCCACCATGTTTAACACTTAACATTTATCCTCCTTGACTTTCAGTCAGTAGCTGTCTGCCTAGTTCGTGAGATTGCCCTGAATCATAGCCAGCCCTCGAAAGTGTTTGCAATACCTGCCAATGTAGCAAATAGGATAGGAAATTAATGGTACTGGATGTTAAGTATACATCATGTGTTCATCCTGGAGAAGTTTTTAAACTCAACATGGATTGGAATTAAACAAGGGCAGCGTAGTGTTTTCAAACACGTCTTCCTGCCTATACATCTCTTTGAAGCAATCTTGTTCTCCCCTACAGTGGCATATAAAGTAGCAAGAATAAGCCAGAGTCTTACCCACCAAATTATTACCATTTTATTTTGTTTGACTCACTATTTCTTGGGAACCTTGAAAAGCATGACTGTGCCATGGAACAGTTCAAGCTTCAGAAACCTTGTCCTCTTTTTCATCTGGCTACCTTACCTGCCCAGGGCAACTGTGGGTGCTTACTCAGAATTGAGAATCAGGGTGCTGCTTCCCTTATGCTAGAACTAGACAGATCCTGTGGATTAAAGGGAAAAGAGTGGGGCATATCTGCCATGAATGGTTCTCTGTAATGGAGCATGAGACTTTTAGCAGGCTAAGGAATCCTTAAAGGGGACAACCTTAAACTTTATTATGAATCAGCAGCATTTTGCTGGCTGAAAGAATGGCTGCTTCTTGAGAATACAGACATTTTGGATTTAGAAGGTTTCAATAATGTTTTTGGGTGGCATGCATATTTGTGGTATGACAAGGTTAAAGCACATAAAGCATTTAAAAGTCATATTGTCAGAAGAGCATTGTTTAATGTCTGGATTAGATATAAAGACTTACTTGAAAATAAAACCCCAAGGTGGCTATCACCTATGGAAGCGAAGGCTCTGAAAAAACTCAATATGGAGGCCAATTGGCCAAAATATTGGGAGATTTTGGAACAGGAGGGTGATAAACTGAAATTGCAGAGTTTTGAGAAACTAAAAGATAAAGTGTGAGATTGGCTTCATTATTTTCAAATAAGGGAGGCCTACAATTTGGACAAAAAAAATGGCTTCCAGGTGGAAAAATCAAAATTGGAAACAGAACTGTTAGAACCCAAAACTAAGATATTATCAAGAATGTATAACTTGCTGTTGAAATGGAATACTCAGGATGAAACGGTGAAATCTGCTATGATTAAATGGGCACAAGATGTTGGACATAACATTATGTTTGCTGACTGGGAACAGTTGTGGACCACAGGTATGAAATTTACGGCATGTCATGCCTTACGAGAGAATATTATGAAAATGATATACAGGTGGTACATGACACCAGTCAAGCTTGCAAAAATATATCATTTGCCCAATAATAAGTGCTGGAAATGCAAAGAAAATGAAGGTACATTCTTTCACCTTTGGTGGATGTGCCCAAGGATTAAGGCTTTCTGGGAGATGATCTATAATGAATTGAAAAAAGTATTTAAGTGACGCAGGTGGCGCTGTGGGTTAAAGCCTCAGTGCCTAGGACTTGCCGATCGAAAGGTCGCGGTTCGAATCCCTGCGGCGGGGTGCGCTCCCGCTGCTCGCTCCGAGCACCTGCCAACCTAGCAGTTCGAAAGCACCTCTGGGTGCAAGTAGATAAATAGGGACCGCTTACCAGCGGGAAGGTAAACGGCGTTTCCGTGTGCGGCTCTGGCTCTGGCTCTGGCTCTGGCCAGAGCAGCGATGTCACGCTGGCCACGTGACCCGTAAGTGTCTCCGGACAGCACTGGCCCCTGGCCTCTTAAGTGAGATGGGCGCACAACCCCAGAGTCTGTCAAGACTGGCCTGTACGGGCAGGGGTACCTTTACCTTTACCTTTTCTTGAAGAAACCAGAAGCCTTTCTCCTGGGCATGGTCAGCCAATTGGTGTCAAAGAAGGATAGAACTTTCTTTATGTACGCCACAACAGCAGCAAGAATACTTATCGCAAAGTATTGGAAGACACAAGATCTACCCACCCTGGAAGAATGGCAGATGAAAGTAATGGACTATATGGAATTGGCGGAGATGACGGGCAGAATCCGAGACCAGGGAGAAGAGTCGGTGGAAGAAGATTGGAAGAAATTTAAAGATTATCTACAGAAACACTGTAAAATTATTGAATGTTAAAATGACGTTGGAATGAAATGAAGCGGTTTTAGTAATAAGGTTAAATAGGAGTATGTAAAAATGGATTAAGAAATAAGATAAAACAAAGAGGGTAAGGATTTGCTGAATTAACTATCTGAATTGGAATACAAAAAAGGGAGGTGGGAGGAAGTCATGAAAATAAGTAAATGAATTGTAAGATATAGAAAGAGGGACTTATTTTTAACTGTTTTTATTTCTTCTGTAATCTGTATTTTTTGTTTTTTCCTTTTATCATTTTTGGTACCTTTTTTATTGAAATTGTTAATAAATATTATTTTTTTAAAAAAAATTAAAGGGGACAACCAGTGCTTTTTTTCTAGGAAAAAGTGGTACCAGTACTCACTATGAAGTTCTTACAGTAAGTGCCACATGTTTTAACACAAAAAGAGGTGTCAGTATTGCATACCCTTGAGCACCCCTGGAAAAAAAGTACTGGGTGGGGACAACCCTATATTTCAATATAAAAATGTAGATATCAAAAGGTGTGGTGAGCCCCTAACTTTTTTTTTCCAAATGATATTTATTAGTTTCAAATAATACACAAAACCAAGAAATAAAAAAGAAAAAGAAAAGAGCAAAAAAAGAAAAAATTAAAAAAGAAAAAACGTTCAACATTTAGAATCCTAATTTTCAATAACTTTCTTCCGCGACTTCCCCTCGCCTCCCCTTCTTGTATTCCATGTCCAAATATTTATTCAACAAGTTCTTATCCCTAATTTTTAACCCTAATTTATTATTATACTTAATTCAATTTATATATCAAGTTTTGACTTATATTCATTAATCATTATGCTTAAAGACTTTTACTAAGGTCGACCCAATTTCCCTTACACGAATTCCCCTATAACAAAGCAAAAAAGAAAAGACAGTAAAAAGAATCAAAATATGTTTGTACACCCTTCGGATTCCCAAAACCCCTCCCTCCCTTTCCCGGTTTCAATCCCTAAACCATTGTCCATTAGTCCATCTGGTATCAGCCTGGATTCCTCACGTCAGAGGCTCTTAATTCCCTCTCAGCTCCTATCTGCCGGTTTTTTTGATAGTCCTTTGTGTTTACCACCAGATCTCGGAAGGGCTCTGTCCCAAAAATGTCCATGTTCCTTCCAGCCGGGCCTCCATATTTAAAGGTGGAACTCAAAACTTGTTCCTTAATCCTTTTAGGTCCAAATGTCCCAAAATCTTCAGATCTCCACAGAGGGAGATCTTTCCATTCCTCCTTCTTCAATTCAAAACAAATTTTCATCATCCAATCCTTTTTTTCTTTTATATCCATCTTGACAGGCCTCCGGCTCTCCTTTGCCTTCTGCACCTTTTCAGCCCCTCCTTCCTGCTGCTCCTGTTCAACAAATATCTCTTTCTCCACTTCCTCAAGTTTCCCAGGTTTTTTTTCTTGTTCAGCTGCCTGGACTGTAGACAAAACATGACTTTGCTCTACCAATTTTCTCACGAGAAAGGCAACCTCATCCAGATCAGCTAATATCTTCCGGCCAATTTCCATTCTTGTAATGTCCCTGGACCCCCTCTAGAGGAATTCTGGTTATTAAGTATTCCTTACACTTCCAGCCCAACAGTCCAGTTAACTTGTTTCAATTCTTCTTTATTTTCAACGATTTATCGCTATTTTGTAGCAAATGTAACCAGCAAGAACGTCAGAAACAAAGTTCTCTATTTTCTCCCACTTTGACAGCTAATTTGACAGCTGTCAAAGTCTTCTATGTCTCCTCAGCAGGCTCCTCTCGCGGATCACTCCCGGGTTTCAGGGGGGGGGGAAGCTTTAGCTCTCAAAGTTGGCTCTTATCCTCCAGCACAATTACTTATACAGTCCATCCGTGTAATTAATAATTTAATCCAATAAAAATAAGATAATCTCTCGACCTTAATTATTTAGTCCTTGCTTCAGATTGTTTACAAGGCAGGGGAGACGGACTTCCTTTTTGCACCTCCCCCGCTCGTGCCGAATCCAAGAATTTTTTTTGTCCAATATCCAAATTTCCAAATTACTCACGGGTTGTTGAGATTTTAGTCCAAATTTTCAAAAAAAGAAGTCAGCGCTCTCCGTCGAATGGCATGCGGCTTCACTCGGCAGGGGAAGCAGAAGACTCACAGCACCGCGCCGCTCCCCGTCCCCCGCTCCACAGCCTTTAAAAAGGCTCCTTCGCGGGTCGGGGGGCGCAAACGGTGCCCGCCGAGTCACCAGGTCCACGGGCTTCCGCGCCCGTGGTTTTTGAGGGTTCCCACGTCGCCAGTGCGGCAGGACCCGACCCCTGTCGAGCAGATTCCCTCCGGAGCTCGGAGGGAATCCGCCATTCGGCTGTGGCGCCAACCCGGAAGTCCGGTGAGCCCCTATCTTTGCCCATTTCTTGGAGCACTAAGAAGACCACCAAAGTTTCGCCACACCAAAGCTGCTTGAAAAAAAACTGGCAAACTCTCCAGAAGTCTGTCACTTTTTCTAGAAGCACTTCCCAGTAGCAACTCTCCACCATTCCATGTTTTCTATTATTGTAAGCAGAGTTGTGATGAATTTACTGTGCACTGTCTCCTGAAGCAGATCTACAAACAAGACTGCCCCATCCCTCTCTTCTGGATCCCTTGCAGACAGAGCTACAACATTCCCTCCATCTAAGAATGAGGGGTTGCCCAATGCCTAAACCGCCAACTCAGCTAACCAAAGTTCACCGACAAACCTCTCACACCTGCAACCAGCACTTCAAGCCCTCGATGAGATCTTCCAACCAAATGTCATTTCCATCTGCCGATAAATGTACACCATCAGGCTTAAATGATACATCTTGATCAAAGGTTATTGAGGTGTTCTGATTCATCCAACCATGAAGAAGATATACCTTCCGCCCCACAGCTCTGCTAACTTTTTTCCAGGCATGGTTTAGTCCCACCAAGTGGGGGATATCTTACCATTGCCTTCTCTCCAACAGTTCCAACTAGCCGATGGCCATACTTGGATACATATTATGTAGCTTTCGCAAGTCCTTGATTATGGCCTGGGTCAGGTCTAGTCGCTTAACTGGCCCAGATCATTTTCCCCAAGCTGTGCTATCAATGCATTTGAGCCTACAGCATACACATGGACTTGTTTCATTCCTCTCCAACCAAGGCATGGGATCAGGAAGTGGGAAACCCAGCTTGCCCAGGTTGCAAGTCCTGCCAGATGAAATCACATGCATATGTACCATGTGCACTATGTGGTATCTACAGATCCAGATCTTCCTGACAGCCATGCCATAGATGTCAGTCAACTGAAAGGGCATTTCTGGCTTGGAGTGTGTGTGTGTGTGTGTGTGTGTGTGTGTGTGTGGACTGTGCTGAATTTACGTATAAGCTAAACAAGCTATAGCTTAGGGCCCCACTCTCTTGGGCCCCCGAAAAAAATGTAAAGGAAAAAAGTGTTTGCATTATTAAGTTTGCTGTGAATAAAAAAATCATTTTAAGTTAGTGCTTAATAATTATTTCACTATTAATAGACTTCTTAATTGTATTTCAGTTCAACAATTACCTTGATAAAATACCAAATTTTGTTATGTGCAAATGGCTTTAGACACCTATTAGGTCCATAAATGACCATATAGCATATATTCAACACAAAAAGCAGCGACAATTTGTTGTTGACAAAGGACAGCTGGACATAGAAAGGCCCCCATTACCTTGTAGCTTAGGACCTCATCAAACCTAAATCTGGACCTGTGTGTGGAGCTGGTGGTGCATTCTCCTAAACTGCAAATAAATAAACCAAGTAAGCACATGCACCACTGGCTTTTCTCTTTGTGTGCTTGGGTGCATGTGACAATGTGGCATACATCCAGTTTTCTGAAGGAGTGAGAATTTGCCTCAGATGGCAAAATGTCTTGGGCCAACCCTGTAACCACGTCTACTTACCTATAAGCATTGTCCCCTTGCTCTAAGTGGCATTCCTGCAATTAATTGCTCCCTAAAGTCAAAGGTAAATAGTTCCATGGGGTTAGAGTGAATCCTGCATCTCTATCCATCCAGTACTGTTATGGCAAAAATGTACAAGCCCAGCTGAGATGAATGAAGGTTGTGTTGAATAAAATATTGTGCCAAATGCTATTTAATTGTATTAGCATTCTATTTTCTCCTTTGGTGGAACTATGCCAGATCAATTTGGACACATTTGTCTGAGATCCAGCAAACAAGATTATCCATTAATCTGTCTCACAATGTCTGAAATATAGGTATGGACTTAATTTGTGTGCCAGTTTTACAACAGTGGGAAGGCTTTTATGAGAATGCTAAAAATGCTGAAATATATGTTTGCTGTTGAACTCTTTTGAAGAGAGAGGGAGGAAAGCGGGGAGAGAGAATCATTGTCCTCTTTTTATGACGTCACAGTAAAGTGTCTTTCAACCCGCTGTCTAGGCTAATGATCAAGCAGATGGTTTGAAAGACAATGAGTGGCTCAATCTGTACCTGACAAGTGAAACTGGAAAAGCAAGCCCTTTCTGCAATCAGAAAGCACCAAATTCAGTAACTGGCATCTTCAGGTAGGGCTGGGAATGTTGTTTGTCTGAAACCCTGGAGAGCTCCTGTCAGTTATTGTAGACCAGGGTTTAGAAGCCTCATTTGGAGCCTCAGAACCAGGGTCCAAATGTAGTCCTCCAAGTCTACAAACCCCTCACTGACTCTGCTTCACAACCTAAGTGGTTTTGACTGGTTGGAATATGCCCTTTAAATCTAACAATGCCTCATGTCTGTCTGAATGGAGATGGAGAGTGGTGTGCGATTGTCTGTATGAAGGTAAAATTTACATCTGTTGCTCTGCCCACTTTTGCAACCATGGGCTCTGAGGGGAATGTGCCCCTCTGGCTGAAAACAATCCCCTGCCAGTGTAGACATTCTGGAGCTAGATGAACCAATGATCTTGCTCAGTATGAGGCAACACCCTATGTTCCAGTGTGCCAGGGGTATCAACAAAGCTTTGCTAATCCACACAGGCTGTGGATTAAAAAATTGTCATCAGTAGGATTGTGAAAAAGATGAGAGGATAGCATAGAAAACTACAGTGTTGGATTCTCCATAGTAACTGAATCAATTGAAGATTGAGGGCAACCTTGTTGCCACAATAAGATCAGGCATGATTCAGACAAAATAAAGCACTTTGTTCCCTTGATTTCAAGGTCCACACTCATCAGGTTCTATTGATACAATGAATAAGATCCAACTGCATGCTTAATTCTCCCACTGAAATCAGTGGGGGCAAATACTGAAGTTGGTTATGTTGTTTCCAACATTCCCTGAGAACAACAAATTGCTTTAGAGGTATATATATGTATACATTACATACATCTGTGGAGTTATATTTTATACTGGACTTATTTTATAGTGGTCAGGAAAAAAATCTTCCCACTTTCTAAAGTAGATCAGGGTAATATGCAATTTATTGATTGGGTGGCACATTGGTAAGTTTCAGAATAATCAGTTACATATATAAACATACACACACAAAAACAGCAAATGCCACTAAAATGAAAGTATAACAGCAAACAAAAGAACTCAGATGCTAACAGTCATTTCTGCCTGGTTATATTATTTCTGACAACTATCCCTTTTAAAGTAAAAAAATAATAAAAAATGCTCATTTCAGAGTCTTGGATAGCTCAAAATAAACTGGAGCCAAATGAGGTTCTGGTTGATCAGAGAGTCAGTCACTTGTATGAAGAGCTGTGGATTTCAACGTCCTCAACCTTTTGAGCAATGAAGAGAACACCATCTGGCTAGGCAGAGCCATTAGGACGTGTCGATTTTGTAAAGATACCCGGAGCTGTCCTCAGAGTGATCTGGAACATTATCAGCTTATACCTTGGCTATTTGTAGCCTTTTCCAGTTCTACCCTCTCTCCACTTTTTCCTGTACTTATTTCTGTGTGCGTAGTGCCACTACCCACTATCCAGTGGTGAGTATATTGGAAAGGGGGAAACAGGGGGACAAGACAAGAAATCTCAACATTGGTGGTTTATCAGCAGCATCTTAGTTACAAATCTGATATTACAGTGATATTACAGGGAGACAGTCAATAATGGTTTAATGTATAACACACATACACATAGCAGGCCATAATCGAGGACTTGCAATAGCTACATGATATTTATCAAAGTATAGCCATTGGGGACGCAGGTGGCGCTGTGGGTTAAAGCCTCAGCACCTAGGACTTGCCGATCGAAAGGTCGGCGGTTCGAATCCCTGCGGCGGGGTGCGCTCCCGCTGCTCGGTCCCAGCGCCTGCCAACCTAGCAGTTCGAAAGCACCTCCGGGTGCAAGTAGATAAATAGGGACCGCTTACCAGCGGGAAGGTAAACGGCGTTTCCGTGTGCGGCTCTGGCTCGCCAGAGCAGCGATGTCACGCTGGCCACGTGACCCGGAAGTGTCTCTGGACAGCGCTGGCCCCTGGCCTCTTAAGTGAGATGGGCGCACAACCCCAGAGTCTGTCAAGACTGGCCCGTACGGGCAGGGGTACCTTTACCTTTACCTTTTTAGCCATTGGCTGCTCAGAGCTGTTGGACAGACGGCAATGGCGATTATGGCCCAGGTCAGGTCTATTCCCTTTCGCTGGCCCAGACTGCAAGAATAGTGGAACTTATCTTGACATCAGTTTTCAAAATGGTATTTGAAGCTATGAATTATTCCACAAATGCACACACCCCGCCACCAAAGTTGATTCCCTCTGTCCATCCTGAGAAGTAATTTTGGGTTCTTAAATTTTACCCAGATGGAGCAGACAACTTTAGATTTTCTTTGGGAGAAATTGTTTTCTAATATGCTTTTCTCTGGCGCTTCCTTTTCCATCCCTGTTTACCACAGTGACAATATAAGCTGCTTTTGCCGATTAAGCTTTCTGAATCCCATAGGCAGCTTAAATCCTATCAGAAGGATCATTTGGGGAGATGTGCTTTTCATGTTCTTTAGCCCTGATTCCCCAGCATGTTTCATTGTTCATTTTAACAGGTCTTGTGAGCGTCCTCAGGCGCTTCCTAACTTATCCAATCTTCTGCATGCTTACTTGGGAGAACGACCCACTGAACTTTTGGTTTCTTACTTCTGGGAAAACAGGCAGAGGATCAGATCACCCAATTCATGTCTAACAAATGCAATTCAGACTTACAGTAAAGCCTTGCTTTGCCTCCATCCCAAATGTGATTCCAGGAAATTACACCAATAGACGTATTATAATTGTGATTCAAACAGACAAGTTAAACAAGACAGATATTTCATCTGTGCCCTATTTATTATTCCTGTTTTCATTTTTCTTTTCCCCTGAAACCTCTAGACCCCAAATCTAATCTCTCTCTGTAGCTTGAATCATTGCATTTTTCTTAACCCTCCGTGTTCTTTACTCCTGTTCCATGAACTGGTATATCTCATGGTCAAAAGCAACAGATAATCTGCTATAAGCTTTCTTTTAAAACGTATGGGGGATGGGAAAGACAACACATACCTTTCACCTGTGCTTTAAGGCCAGACATGATGTTGATGGGTGTTACCAGGCAGAGGGCCTTCTCGGTAGTGGCACCCGCCCTGTGGAATGCCCTCCCATCAGATGTCAAGGAAATAAACAACTACCTGACTGTTTAGGGAAGTTTTTAACGTTAGATATTTTATCACTTTTTTATTGTTGTTGGTATTCTTTGGGAGCCGCCCAAGGTGGCTCGGGAAACCCAGCCAGATGGGCAGAGTATAAATAAATTATTATCAACAACAACATCACCATCATTATTACTTTTCACATCTCTGTCCCATTCTCACATATAGGGCACTTCCAGACTGTCAGTATTTTGGGTGCAATTCAATGATATCCTGGCAAATTCAGGCCACACAGATCTTGCACAACAAACCCATGCTATTAGGAACTTTCATTGCAGCTTGCCAGATGGAAGGACTCCGCCTCTCCTCTGCCCATGTGCTGTTCAGGGGTTTTCCCCATCTTCCCAAGCGAATTTCAGAAGATGTGTGGAAGTGGGAGAGGGAAAGTCCTGATGTGCAAGCCGAAGTCCTTGCACAGGGTCTCTGCCGACAGTGCACAGTGCATGATAGGTGAATGCCACCCACAGTTTTTGCAATAAGGAAGGTGAGGTGGAGATTCCCTAGCAAGTGTGGGATAACACTTGATGCAATGTCATCAAACCTCTCTGCAAGCAAATTAGAATGTATGCTCAATAAGCAGATCATCTGCCAGTGCCCATAAAGAAGGGGCTGGAGGATCTTTACTTTTCTAAAGTAACACCTGCTCCTGTCACTTTTCTCCCTTCCAGATTCACTTCATATTGAAGTCAGAAAGGGAGAAGGTGGTTGGAGCAATTGCCTACAGCAGAGATAGGCAACATAGTGCCCCCTAGATGTTGTTGGACTACAACCTCATTGGCAATGCTAACTGAGGCTGATGGAGTCCATCAGTATCTGCAGGTGACCACAGTGGTTACCCCTGGAGACTTTAGGATGGCAAGTTGTGGGAAGAGAGAAAGTCCATCAAGCCTCTTTGTAGCTTGGAGACCTGTGTTGGGTTGTCTGTTGATACATGTTTATTTCCATAAGCAAACAGAAATGGAAGTTGGTGGTAGTGATTGGATTGCCATGCTAGGATGGGGGAGACTCAAGTTCAAATCCATACTTGGCCATGAAGGCCACTAGGTGACATGGGCCAATCACTATCTCTCAGTCTACACAGAGTTGTTGTCATGGAGGAAAATATTTTGGGGGGCATATGGGGCATGTATCCCACTCTGAACTCTTTGAAGGAAAAGTGGGCTTTTGATAAAGAATATAATGTTTATAATAATGCAAAACAGCCATTCTTGGTTCTTTTATGTAAAGCTCTCTTCCTCTTACCAATTTCATCGTCAGCATCTGACATTTCTTTGTTTGTAAACATCCCAGTGGATGGTTTGGCATGGGTTTTGACTTGGATTCACTACATGCAAGACTGACATATTTGATGAAATCTGACATGAGCACACATGGGGCTAGGGCAGGATGATTCCAAGATCAAAGGCAGGATGAACAGATGGATCTAGAACAAAGATAACAAAATTGTTAATGGTTCCCCTTAGTAAGATGCTTGGCAGACTCTTTGAAATTGCCTATTTCATTGTTCTGGTTTTCAGCAAAATACTCATCATCCATCAGATATTGACATTTAGAATTAACAAGGATTCTACATAATTGATTTAGTTGTTTTTAACCATGGTCAGAAATGAAATGTATTTTATTTCATTATCTCCTTACAGACAATATTTCAATACCACTTGATGTTTTGCAGCCATAATTGCATGAAATCCCTTCCAAATAAAGGTAACTGAAGCCAGTCAATATCTGCCTGATCCAGAAGCTATTGAGGTCAATTTGAATCTTTCCCATGGGATATTGGAAACTGACAGTTTGCATTTCAAAGAGCTGTATGGAGGCAATAGCACTGAAAGAAAGAAGATGAGTTCTGATGAAGCAGGTTGAAGATAGCTGCTTACACAAACTTTTTGCACCACTCTTTGATAGGCATCATTTTTATCATTTCCCTTATGGACTATAGTTTGCTAGCATGGTTTTTAAGCTGACTCAGCTAGCAAACATTTCTCAGCAAGTGCCATCCAATGAATGCAATTAATTTAAATGATAAATCCCCATCTTTCATTTCTTGCATCCCTTAAGTCCATGTTATAAGAAACCCTGAATAGATCTGTTCTTTTGAAAGGCATTGTAGTCTTCATTTCAAAGGTGGAGAGATCAGCCAGGGGTTTCTCTTATGCCCTGGGAATGGACCTGACCAAGAAATTAGGTCTTCTCCCAGGATCTGCTCCTGCACTAGAAATTTATTTCTCATTACCTGAAACTTAAGCATGCATTTCAATTCAGAAATACAGTGGTACCTCGGGTTACAGACACTTCAGGTTACAGATGCTTCAGGTTACAGACTCCGCTAACCCAGAAATAGTACCTCAGGTTAAGAACTTTGCTTCAGGATGAGAACAGAAATTGCACGGCGGCAGCGGGAGGCCCCATTAGCTAAAGTGGTGCTTCAGGTTAAGAACAGTTTCAGGTTAAGAACAGACCTCCAGAAGGAATTAAGTTCTTAACCCGAGGTACCACTGTAGATCTTAAAAAGATTTTTCTTTAAGCCTTTTTGAGAGAACAAGGATATAGTAGTTTCTGTGAAGGTTAATGCTTATTTCCTTCCCAAATTTAATTTGTTCTCCAACAGATTGGGTGTGACCTAGAGTGCTGTGGGATGCTTTCTCACTTTTGGCTATGGCAGTGTGCTTTCAGGACAGCGTGCTTTCAGTCACCCACAAGTAGCAATGGAAACCTAATGTGCAGGCCTTGGGCTCAGGATCACCGCTTTTGCATGATCAGTGGCAGTGGCTATATAAGATGAATGCACACCCAGAGAACTTGAATGATGGGACCTACTGGGCTGTGTATTCATATATTCAGTTCCCTGGTACATACATCTGGCAGACAAGGCGTTAATATCCAGTACTTGGCATTCTCAGCAAAGATTTAGAACACCGCTCTGGAAAGTATATTTCCATTGATATGCAGATAAAGCCTGTGTATTTGAGACATGTTATCAAGGTTAATTAGAAAAATTATCTCATTGAAACAACCAAAAAAATTTTTTTAAAAAAAAACAGGTATGTCAACTCTCTTTTCCCAAAACACACTAATCTTCCCTGGCTCTATTTCAAATGTGACTGTGATCCATCAAAGTCACTTCCTTAGCCTTCCCCAGAGAACATCAGAAGTTTAGCCAAGCTTGGCAATCTTTCTGTTGTGCCTGCTGTGTTAAAAGAAAACAGGGATTTAAGGAAGTCCCAACAGCAGTGTGAACAAGACATATTCACACACTTTATTATTATTATTATTATTATTATTATTATTATTATTATTACATGCTAACTTGTAACTATGCTAGTTAGTGAATAGCAAGTGATTGCTATTTAATTGTGTTCTATAGTCTTATTCACACATTACTCATGTGTAGGGCACAGCTATGTTGACCGTAGAGCAGGAATGTGCATTAACCAATCTCTGACATCACAACTCCATCCCACAACAGCCATGTGGGGCACAGTTGCCTGCAGAAAACACTAGCCATAGTCTGCTGGAAACTTCCAGATTGGATTACTGCAATATTCTCTATGTGGGGCTGCTGTTGAGGTTGACCTGGAAGCTGCAGCTAGTGCAAAATGTGACCGCTTGACTGCTCACTGGGGCAGAATATTGCCATGATGTTGTGCTGCTGTTGAAAGAATTGCCCTGTTTGCCACTTCTAGCTACCAGGCTAAATTCAATGTGTTGGTATTGGAATACACAGTCCTGGAGAGACTGGGTTCAGGGTACCTCACAGTTCATCTCATCCATTATCTCCCCAACCAATCACTGCAATCTGCAGGAGAGGGCATCCTGCAGATACCCTCTTATCTGGCAATCCATCCCAATTTATGTCAGACTTGGGCTTTTAGTGTGGTTTCACCTACGCTTTGGAACTCCTTCCCATTACCTAACAGGCCTTCTCTGTTATCTTTTCAGTGTCCACACTTTTGGAAGCAGTCAAAAGTGTTATTGAAGCAGATTTGTTATAAGTTTCTTCATTCCCATTCTGCATCTCTGACAAACCATGCAGTGGGTGTATGGCAATCACGTGGTTCAGACATGGCCTCACTGTGTGATTCATCCATCTGTGAGCGGCACCACGTCACTCATAGTGATTGGACCCATTCATCTTATTATATTGGCTCTGACTCTCTTGCAACAACCTCTAGCATGCAACTGCTTCCTGCCTCCACTGCGCTGGCGGCTCTGTGATGTGAATACTGCATGGATTGTTTTATTGCAAATCTATGGCAAGCAGGACATTGTTGTAATGTTCTGAACCTTATTTGTGATTTGGGGTAGCAGTGCTTATGCACAGCAGTGTCCACACTGGAAGAAGAAGAAGAGGAGGAGGAGGAGTTTGGATTTGATATCCCGCTTTATCACTGCCCTAAGGAGTCTCAAAGCGGCTAACAATCTCTTTTCCCTTCCTCCCCCACAACAAACACTCTGTGAGGTGAGTGAGGCTGAGAGACTTCAAAGAAGTGTGACTAGCCCAAGGTCACCTAGCAGCTGCATGTGGAGGAGCGGAGATGCGAACCCAGTTCACCAGATTACGAGACTACCACTCTTAACTACACCACAAGGCATTGTGCAGCTCCATTCAAAGTTTCACTGGCCAAATGTCCTCAAGGAAGGTGTAAGTAAAGCCTCTCTCACGTTTTCTTGCTCATCCCAACTTTCCCTAACCTTTAATAGTTGGAAATTAGCATTTATCTTGCTGACAGCATAATCCTATGTTTGTTCACTTGAAAGTAAATTCTATTCCCTCCAATCAGCCTTGGTCTACGTTTGGGACTGAAAATCGAGTGTCTTTATTCAAGATCACTAAACACTGATAAATTAATCTATTACAGTGTAATCCTCAACATGTCTACTCAGAAGGAAGTCCCACTGAATTCAGTGGGGTTTACTTCCGGGTAAGTGAGTATAGGATTGCAGCTTTAATGTCCCCTAACTACTTTGTTGAATCTGTAATCCAGATAGGGGAGAGATGGATATATTAACCTTTTTCAATGTTTGGTTATAGGTGGGGGGTTTCCAATAAGACACATTAGTGATTGTAAATTCAAAGGTTTGGAGCATGTTGTTATTTTGCATTAATAAATACGTAATAAAAATTCACACTACCCTGCCTTCACGCACATGACCTTATCTTGTAGGCTTTGCTGTGTGAGACAAACATCTACATTGCCTGCTTTGGGGATATACACCTTAGTCTCTAGCTAACCCTCTCATCACTCACAAGTGTTGTCCTTTTGACTTCCATGTAGAAAGAGAGGATTTGCCCTCCCTATTTCCTTCAAGTGAAATAAAGCGGGGATTATGTCTGTAGCTTTTGTTTTCTTTAGATTCGGCCTGTTCGATGAATCCTGTCCTCTGTGTGATCTCTGGCTACTGAAGCATAGTGCCTCACGGATGCGAGTGAAGTGAACTCTGAAGTGCCATCTTGAGATCCAAAAGCAACAAAACTGTCATCTGCCAAAATCTATTTTTGTATTTTGCTACAGGGAATCGTCATAAATAAAGGGGGGGGGGGAATTACTTGTGTGGCCACTCTTTTTTCTTTCTCAGATGTCACCTGTCCCATTGCAGTGATGCTATGGAAGCAGGAGGGAAAACAAATTACATTACTCTCCGATGCATGGAATGAAAATGCCATTTTAGCCCAGAGTTTCTGTTAAAATTGCCAGTTTGCAACAAGAAGGGGGGGGGGGAATCAGCAATGTCACTGCTGCTGAGGGTAACATAAAGAAAATAAATTGTATTGTAGGATATCTTTCATACCGTTATGCTGCATTTGGAAGCAAAATGTGTCCTTTGTATTCACGCTGATTTCTCTGCAAGGAAGGATATACATCTATCATTCCTGCAGTATCTATCCTCACCAGAACCTTCCCTGTTTTTATCCTTGCAGGCAATATAGTTTTGGGATGTAGGGAATACTATTATCTCCATCACACCAGTGGAGAAGTAAGATTTAGCAAGAGATCAGCTAATTTCCCTGAGGCTACAGGCAGCAGATATTTTTGCCCTTTTTATGATTTGGACATACCAATGCCAAAACAGCTTTGAGTGAGTCACACTGGCCATTTATTTAACTCTTCTGTTTCCACATATGCCCAGGAATTGACTGTTGGTGTCACCTGGCTCAAAAGTTCAACATTAAGCAGCACAGGGGGCAAGTTGAAAATAAGTCCCTCTGCCTTTCCAGTGAATAAGGTGGAGTAGGTTCCTTCAGGCAACAGAATGCAGGCAGACAAGAGGAGGTGAGAAATGGTGGCTGTATTGTACTGGGAGTAAAAAAAAACGTGCTGGCCTTAAATTGGGGGAGGGGGCATTTGGGGCTCCACATTAAATAGCACTGTCTTGGGCTGACACTAACAACAGGGAGACAGCAACATGCCCTCCAGGAACCATGAGAGCACAATATATATTTCCTTCAAGCTTCACCACAGCAGGCAATGGCTAGTCATGCTGAAAGCACCCTCAAGGCACCCTCTAGGAGTGGCCATATAACAATGGTTTATGACAAGGTTGGCACTGTGTGAGTTACGGACTAGCTGGGTTGCAGAAGGTGCTCTTAGTGATAATGGGCTGCTGCACACCTTCCTTCCCTCATGTCCATGGCATAAACCTAACTCTTTCTCTTTGACCCCATTGGAGACAAGGGAATTAATTTTCCTCATGTGCAATAAACATGGCTTCTTGAAGTGTGTGTTCGAAACCTAATTTGCAATAAGAGCTCTCCCTTCAGTCAGAATGTGTTTGTTTTGTAATGCAATGATTTTCGTTGTCCCAGAAGAGCAGTTAACAAGATGTCAATTAATCATGCAAATGAGGAGAAGCAGATATTGAGTTGATTATGCTACCTGGAGCTAAACTATGTGACTGCCAGCTGTTAGTTCTTTGCATAAGGCATGCTTCCCTTCGCAACCTGTGACCAGATAAATGTGCCCCATAGCAAATGCACATGCTTGAATTCCTTTAGGCACTGACAAGCTTTGTGAGGCTCTCCCCTTCCCACTTCAAGTCCCCAATCTTAAAGAACTGAAAAGGAAGTGGAAGGAGGCTTGCAAAAGGTTTTGTGAATCTCCACTCCCTTTCCCCTTTAAGTCCACAGTCTTGAAGACTTAACAGGGACGCAAGACGAAACTCACAATGCCTCTTCCATGTTTTCCCACACTTCTCTTATAAATTTCCAAGATACGGGACTTAAAGGGGGAATGGAAGATTTGCTTCAAGACAGTCCTGCGTTCCCACTGGAGCAAAGTTTGAGCAGGAGCTTCCTTAAAGCCTTTGCAAAAGCCCCTTTGAAGTAGCTGGCATATGAGAACTGCTTCAAAGGGTGCATTTGCGCAGGGCTTTCATCCTTGCTCAGCTGGATCAGGGTCACACATCCAATGCAGAGTTAAGCCTTGTCCTCTTGCCCATCAGTTGATGTCATGATGTCAGCAGATAGGTGGGTGGGAGAGAGTTGTGGAAAACAGCCTCACAGGCCGCATTGCACCCCCTGGCAGGCCAAGACTGGCCTACAGGCCAGAAATTCCTTACCCCTGGTTGTGGAGAAGGGGGTGACACAATGAGAGGAGACATTTAATTCTTTATTCCCTGCCATTTTCATAGGGATTGGAATACACCACCGCTCCAAAACTGGAGCCTGCTATGGCAGATTGGCATTGTCTGTAGTGGAGTAGAACTGAGAACAATGAATGTTTACTCAGATATAAATATTGTGGGCTTATGGTAGGCTTCTAGGCCCCAAAGTGCTCACAATTTTAGTCTTGAAAGTCCTTCCCTCCCCTTGTCTTGAACCAGTGTAGGCTCTGGCATTCAAAATCCAGCTCTTTTTTACAAGGACCTTTTTTATATTAACCAGATCTTCTAGTTTTGTATTTTCTTGAACATGTTTATTGATTCCCGCTCTCATGGCAGAATGTATACGATGAACGTGTTTGGGGATTTTCACACTTCTGCTGTTATAATTTAAGCTTGAAATTGCTTTAATTGCTGTAGCCTGGACTTCTCATTTTCAGTTCCCAGGTGATTATTTTAATTTATTCCCTTTTATTCCCAGTGACAACTCAGTGTTTTTTTGTATACACTGAACAAGTTTCACAGAGATATTTTGAAAGCTCCCTCTTACTCATTGACTCAAAGCTTCTGTTACCTCAAACCAAACTAGCAGAACCACACAGAATATCACAGATGGACCAGAACATTGTTGTTGCTTTATAGAAACAGATTATGGAACTCAGGGAACCTCCATTAATGTGAAACATGTAAATTCTAAGGTGGAAAGTGGTGTGTGTGTTTTTTGAAAAAAAGATTTTATATTGGTATGGCTAACATTCTGATCTCCAGACCACAGCTAGACTATGGCTCCCAAGATCCCTGTCATTTAAATAACAGGCTTTGATTGATATGGCCAATGCTGAACAGGACTGTGCAACTTAACTTTGGCAAACTGAATTTTAAGTTTTCCTGGATTATTAGTTTCAGCTGCATAGGAAACAAAACCATAGACACAGAATTTTCTGAGAATACTAGGCAGCTGCTTTTCACCATTAATGCTCTGTAATAAGTTGAAAATGAAGTTCTTACTAGAAATGCTGTAACACACAGTGCTATTATGTGCTCTTTATTTAGAAAATGAATGGGCCCTCACTGAATAACTGTAAGTACCTTTATATTGGTAATTAAAATAAGATCTAATTTCACGCTCAATTGACAGTGCGTAAGATCTTCCCTGATATCCAAAGCAGCAAAGAGTTTTATGAAGCTGCATATGTATTTATGATTGTTTAAGATTTTGGTTATAATGAAACTCCTTGAAGGATCAGAATAGTGCATTTCCATTTGCATAAAGACAATAAAAACCCTTGCAGAAGCCATTTCGCCTTCTATAAAAAGTGAGAACATAGCACCTTAGTGGCACAGACATCTGTTACTTTAGCAGATGCCACCATGTAAACTCAGTCAAGCAAGACTATTCACCAATCAGAGACTACCCAAATGGCCTCTGAAACTACATCCAATAGGTGACTGGGAGTCCTGAAAAGAACTTGAGAGATGATAGACTTCCCTTCAAAGTTTCATTATCCAGTTTTAACAGTTGCTTTTTCCAACTTGGCAAACTCTTGGAATCAACATGAAAGGCTAGTGTTGCATCTTATTACCATTCCCCATTTCTCTCCTCCCTCCCTAATTCAAATTATATCTTGCCAGAAACAGAAAAGCCATTCCTTGGCCTTCACTGCCACCCTGCCAGTTCATGCCCAGGAGGAGATTGTACTCCCCTTTAGGACTGTAGCTTTAATGGATGGTGCATAGTAATAACTGCCTCATATCCCCAGCAGCACTTGGTAAAAGTAACATTCATATCTTCTTGTCTTACATTTCTATTCCACCTTCCTTCCATCATGAAGCCCAAGATAGCATGTGTGTGGTTCCCAAGTCTCCCATCCAAACAAGGGCCAAATCCAGACCTGCTTAGCTTTAGCAGGACATTGGCTCCACATGCCTCCATGGTGGAATTGTGATGCTGGAAGAGTGGAATGAAGCCATGCATGGAGAGATGGCCTCTATAGGGAAAGGGCTCTCCCTTGGAGTGAAATCAGAGGAAAGAAAAAGCAAATCCCTGGTGCTTTTCTTGGAAGAAGAATGGAAGAAGTGTAAATGGAAGGGATTTTGTATTTTTAGATCATGGAAAATCACAAGAATCATAACAGGAAAGGCGAACTGAACTGGGTGTGAATTAATGGATATGTAACAAGAAAAGAACTATGGAATAATATCTCAATATATGATCACAGCTGAGAGACTGGGAAAATATTGCTTAAGAGAAAGTAGAATCAATGGATGTCATCCAAGGGTGAGTGTTTTGAATAATGTCTTTATGTAACTGACTGACAGAAAATTAGAAGTCCCTTTTCTTCTCTTTCTTCCTTGGTTTTCTTCTGTTATCCCCTTCTTTTTATCATTCTTTTTCTTATTCCTCTTTGATGTCCTCTGCTTTGGGCCATTATTGGAGTCTAAAGATTACACATACATGAAGGTGGTGGTTGGTTGGTGGAAGGACCCTGAATGAAAGGCAAAGAAGGGAAGACCTTCCAGAGTAAGGCTGGGGGAAGAAAGGAAAGCCTTCAGGTGAGAGCTGGGAGGTTCACCACTTTCTCTGTGTGACATGAGTTAAGAGCTACCTTTGAGAGAGGACTCTGTGTTTTCTTTTCTCTTTCCTTCTCTGTTTCTGTTTTTATTTAGATTAGTTTCTTCTATCTTGTTGTATTATGAAAACGCCTTGATAAAATCTTATATGAATAAATATCTAAATTTATGTTTCAGCTTTCTGTAAAATATTGTTTAGAGTATTCGCAATGTTGTATGATCTAAAATTAATACGAAAAAGCACCTTTGCAAGTACCAACATCATAGCAACTGAAAAAATGCTTCTGCCATCACATGAGTTGAAGTGGCCATAGATCCATTATCCATGTAGTAGTGCCAGGTCAAATGCATGATGTCACCACATCCTCCCAGTTAACCCTAAGCCACAGCTCTGCATACTTCCAAATGTGATCACATGGCAGCTATAAGCCTGTATGTAGCTTGCACTTCTTGGATGGAGACAGACCCAGAAGAAGATGATTTAGTTAGTAAGTTATAGAATTTATAAACCACTCACCATTCAAAAATATTCATTCAAAACTCAAATAAATAAAAACAAAGAGCAGAATAATTAATCAAACAATACAAAAATACATGAAATTCATATGTAAAACCAAAAGGAACAATATCCAGCAATGCTACCCTGAAAAAGCCTGGCTGAATAAAAAAGAATTGAGGAGCCAAAGGGAACAAATTGTTGGCACCATCCTGATTTCCAGAGGGAGTATGTTCCAAAGTGATACATTGGTTTTCATTATAGATATCTTATTGTCTCTATTCTATCCTTTGATTTACCAAGAGATATGAAACAGATTAAAGTGTGCTTTCTTAAATGGCACAGCCAGTGATACCATACCAAGATTTTGCGTTCTACTGCGAAGCAGAGTCTACAAAGTCCGTAACAGATAAGCCCTTTCTGAAGTTAGCTTACACTTTTAAATCAGCACTTCATGAAAGGCATTAAGAAAAACTATTATAGTACTATAATGGATGGCAACTGAGTTTTATATGCTACACCTTGAAGTAAGCAGTAGGATTTTCAATCACTTGATAACCTTGAAACTGCTAAGGTATCAAATTGCTATCATGAATATTGTGCAGGAAGAGAAATAACTCAAAAAGCTGCCTTTGCAAATAACAATCCAGGGGAGCACATTTTTTTGTGAAGAAAATAGACTGAAGACAGAGTTGTGTGGAAAGGGAAATCTAAATGAATGCACCGAAACAAGCATTGCTACATTTTAATAAGTGGTGACCTGGTGTTATTTCTGTTTTCTTGCTTTTCCATTGGGGAAATGATAATATTACTAGTAACACATCATCTTAAGGGGCAGGATGGGAGCAGTTGTTGGCATTTTAGCATATGAAGGAACAAATGCTAGAATAAAAGCTTTTGATTGTGTGTGTGTGTGTGTGTGTGTGTGTGTGTGTATGAACATATAAGACACAGTGAAGCATGTCTCTGTGTTGGGGTATTTGGGAGAATATCCAAAACATGCAGACTTCTTGAAAACTGAGAGATTCAATATGATGTGAGACTAAATGTAGATGTCATAAACTGAGAAAGCAAGCTGTGTTCCTTTTGGTCTGCACATGTACTACATAGCAGAACAGTGGTGCTCTAGTATGTTTCTCCATTAATTGTATATATGTTTTCATATGTATTTCAACCATTAGGGTGGTCTGCCTTCAAGGGTATTTTTGATTACTGAACTGAAAATGGGGGAATGTAATAAAAATGTGCATGATACCATTGTCGGGTGCTATAATGGTAAAAGATGAAGTGCAAAGGACCACAAGCATTATCTGAAGTGCATAAACAAAGGAATGAATTATTATTGCTGGCAATGCCAGAAGCTCAGGTGCTATTCCTAGGATTAAACCACAGACTGACGGTATTGTGCCAGTGTTGAGCACACTGCTTTATGGAAGTGAGCCATGGGTAGCTTACAACCGCCAGAAGCAACACCTCAGTGCCTTCCACATGTGCTGGGTCAGGAAGATTCTGGGCATCGCATGGCAGGACAGAGTCTCAAATGAAGATATGCTCTCCCCAAGCCTACGTTCTCAACATGTCCACACTCCTGTCTCACCAATGTATATACTGGCTTGGTCATGTCCACAGAATGAAAAAAATTCCTAAGGACGTGCTCTACAAGGAGCTGGTTTCAGGCACCAGGCCTGTTGGCAGACCAACTCTGCGTTACAAAGATGCCTGCATGTGACATGTAGGTTGGCACCATTAACCCTGTTGCTTGGGAATTCCTTGCAGAGGATGGCAGTACCTGGAAACAGAAAAAACAGGCTGTGTATTCACAACAGTGACCAGAGGAAGAATGACTGCAGGGAGGAGCACAGAAAGAAGAAATGCCATGGTACACCTTCACCAGCAGAACTGGATGCCTTCATCTGCCCCAGCTGCAACAAAACATGCCTCTCCCATATAGGCCTCTACAGCCACAGCAGGCGCTGTAACTCCCCAACGGTTTGACTTCACTCCCAAAGAAGACAGATGGATGCCAACAAGTCCAACACATAATCTACTTCTGGCAAGCCCACATGGTGTTAAAAAGACCTACATCCCTTTCCCTCAAAGGAAATATCAAAGAAATTTAATTTCTATTGAAGGCCAAGGATTATGAGATTTGATAGTGGGAGTTTTCGTTGTATATATTTGACATTTATTAAATATTTGGTGCCAGTTGGTGTGATCCTGCTGATGTCATTTCACTAAATGCAAAATAGATCAGCATCAGCCTCCAGAAGTTTCCATAATTGTATTTCTCCTATGTGATAAAACGGTCTGCCTGTTTAATAGGAAACTTGGGCTGCGTTCTAAAGCAAAACAGTGCTTCAGACCTGTGGCTTTTTCAGGTGCCACAGCCTACTGAGATCATTTGACAGCCATGTGAAAACTCAATGTCTGAAGTGATTCATCATTGTGTCAGGTTGTCCTGCTCTTTGTCACAATGACTGACAATAGGGGAAACTTGGAAATAATACAAAGATTCTATGTTCACTGATAGTGCCTGCATTGTGATTACAGAAGAAAGAAAAGAGAATGTGAGGTGAATCTTTAATCTCCCCCCCCCCCCGTCTCCTTGTGGAATGATACTGTAGTGGACACTCTTTTTATGGTTTTTTGACTTGGGGCAGGAGAAGAGAGAAAAGAAAATGTAGATAATCAAGTTATGCTAATGAGATGGGCAGAGGCAGATTCAGGGCAGTGCGACCAGTCCTGCTGCACTGGGCGCCAAGCTTAGGGGGTGCCACAGGGCACTGCAATGATGACACAGTGCAGAGGTTTTCAACCTTTTTGAGTCCACGGCTCCCTTGACCAGCCACATTCTTTCTGTAGCACCCCGTGGGGCTCAGGAGCCCAGTTATGTCACCCCTTTCCTGCAGAACTGGCAGCCTCTCACGCTTTCTTGAATACCCTCCCTTGTGGAGGGTTCCCTCAGCCTCCTCTCCCTTCTCCTTGGGAGTCCTCTGGGCAGTCGCTGCCACTGCCCCTTGTCTCTGACCTGCCCCCCTGTCCCAAAGAGAGATGCCTCCTCTCACTGCCCCACAGGGGCCTGGGACTTGCCTGTCCATTCCCAACAGCAAGGGTTGGCGGACTGGCTGGCTGGGCTTCCTCGCCCACTTGCTTGCTTACTTTGAGGCTGCTTCAGCTCCTGGCAACCAGCACCCCCTGGCCAGCCCAGAGGCACCATTCACCTGGGGATCTTGTAACCTTGGCTGCTGCAATGAACAGCTGTGCAAGCCCTTGGGAGACAGAGATGTGAGAGAGTATCAGAGGAGGGAGGGAAGAAAAGAGGGACAGAGGCCAGTGTTGCCTGTGGCACCCCTGTCATTCAAGGCACCCCAGGGTGCCACGGCACACTGGCTGAAAACCACTGCACTGAATTGAACAGAATGGAAGGCAAGAGGCAGGAGGTGCCACATTTTGGCCTCACACAGGACACCACTGAAATCTGACCAAAGTCCATCCCTGAGATGGGAGTAATACACTATCAAGCAAAATATTCCATTACTGAGGAAGTTAGAGATCTAGTAGCATGCAGAAATAGCAAGATGGCACTACAAGGTGCATTTATATACACTTATTTTTTTCAGCAAGCTCTGCTTTATCCAGCTGAAAGAAAGTGCTATCTAGGAACAGAAAGTGAAGCCACCTTAAATAAATAGACTTTAAATTAAGAGTCCTTAAAAGAACACAATTAAACCCTTTCCCCTTCTCTCATCATTCATTACACTGATCTTGAAAAATAATCAAGTTTGGTCTTGTTCTGTTTGGAGAACATCTGGAGAAAAGAAGACCCAAAGCTTAGGGAGTGATCACCAAGAATATCTTTCTTTATGATATTCACCTATTGATTTTGATGATGGATACAAAAACCAAGAAGCCATTATAAGCAATAAAAATCATATAGTGGAACCCAGAGGAATAAATAATTTTGCAGGTATGTTCAATCTAGACTATTTCGAGGTTTTACAAAAACAACCTTGGATTTTGCTATAGAAATCCAATGAGGGCTGTGCTCCGTAAAGACTTATCCCACCATATTCTTCTCAAGTCTGACACAGACAGTGCACTGTCATTGTTTTTAAATGCATTTCTGGGAGAATGCTATTGAGCATAAAGTTTGTGATAAAGTGTTGTTCTAATAAACATTCTGGACGAGGGCTCTTTCAGCCTGAGGGACACATTTCTTCATGGTGAATCTTCTAAGGGCCACATGCCAGTGGTGGGCAGGGCCAAATATGACATACAAAAAAAGATACTACTATGCAATATATAGCTATACAAATTTAATAAATTTAATAAATGAAGAAATAATAATAATAATAATAATAATAATAATAATAATAATAATAGTAACGTAGAAATTTCAGGTGAAAAGGAAAGGAAAAAGCAGTGATACAAATATATAGCTGACCACCTGAACAAATTCTGACAGGGATCTTGAAATGGAAAAATAAAGTAGTTGGATAACATATGTAGAAACAGTAATCACAATGATTTGACTTCAACTGCAGCCAAAATGACCCGGGTCATGAGAAAGCGAAAAAATAATTTATTTCGCTTTGGAACACTTAGTTATGGCAAGAGAGGAGATTAACCTTGATTTCATTCTAAGTAAAGTGCAGAACCTAGTGCAATAAACAAAACATTGCTTAAGAAGCACTTTGACACAGTGGTATAAACATTGCGTGGACAGGCGGAGTCCCAAGTGAGGATTCCCAGGTAAGATCCTCCCTCTATTGTGTGGGCAGGTAATCCCTCCCCTACCTGGCCTGGTCTCCTTGGCAACGCTTCCCCCAGGTGGGATTGGACAACTGACTGAGGTAGGCGGAGACCTCCAGGTATCCCACCTGAGGGAAGGCAAAGCCAAGCCTATGCTGTTGGAGCCGCTCCAGATCTAGGGGCTGCGCACGTCCCCACAAAGGGCGCCCCCCGTTTTAGGCAGGGAGCGGTCATTATAAAAGTCAATGCATTTCGTATCAAGAAATTTATCCAAGGTAAGATTATATAAAATTAAAAGGATTAATCTTTTAATTCTTAGCTTATTTCTGACCACTTGAGACACTATTTTGCACCTGACTTGGATGGTGGATATTAGCGGGGGGGGGGGGGGGACACTGGAAGATGCATTCCCCCTTAACTTTTATGTTGGTCCCTTTAGCTAGTGTGTTTAGAAGGCTATGGGGAGCTTGATTTGGGTGAAATTGGTGCCAATTAATGCCACTTATATCTCTGCCCCTGTAATTTGAGCATTCTAGAATTTGCTGCAACAGGATAATGTGAAGAGCATTAGGGCAGATAGGTTATATATATAGAAAGTCAGATAGCTAAGACAAGGGGCAGACTTGGGACGATAGTCATCATGCTTTGTGAGCATCCCAGAGGTAAAAATGTGCTGGACCAAAGAAGTTTTTCATCTAATCCAGGAAATAAATTCTTCTAATTGGGGGAAAGCAGCAAATTCCATGTGTAAATTATTTTAAAGTGTTGTAGCATTGATTTCGTATGTCAGCTCCTATAGCAATAATAAGACAAAATCATTGTCTGCTTGGAAATGTCTGCAGTTATGACAGTCATATGAAGTTTCATTGAAGATACTTGATTAACAAATTCCAAAATGTAAGACTGGCATTTCAGTCTTCTCTTCTAATCTACTTTAAGTCATAGAAGAAGCCATGGTTCAGCAAAGGACCTTTATGATAAGTTTCAGTTTAATTTTACATTCTACTTTGCACATTATTTAAATGCAATTTTGGTTCTGTATGTACAGTGAACTGAAACTTTCATTTGGCCTGCTATACAGTCTTGTCTGTTTTATCAAATTCATTCAGTCCTTAATTTCTGAATTCAGCTTTAAATATGAATCTAATCATGTCAAGAGTTATTAGCATAAGGTAAGAGAAATGTGAGTGTCTTCAATTTGAAGAGGCCAATATTAAAGTGTTTTATAGTGAATTATTTATGCTAGCCCTTTACTTGAAGCTAAACTGACAGATACTCATATCAGTTTCTCAGAGTTTTAGTCAAGTTAGGTAGCCATAGATAAATATGTGCTTTGTATATAGAACGATTTGTCTATCATCTTATAGTGGCTGTCCCTGAAAAGTACCACGTGGAGTAACATTTTATTTATCTATGTAGAAAATTTATAAACCATGTGATCAAAAAACTCTCCAAGGCCTGTACAAATAAAATGATAGATAAAACACAGCTAAAATCCACAGACCAATTAAAAGTAAATATACGTAAAACTATCGTAGGTGAAAACATATTCTGATATTTGGTGGGATACAATGAACAACCCTTTGGCATCCGCACAAAGCACACACACCTCCTCCACTGCTGATACTGCCTGGAGTCTACCCAGGGAAGCCTCCATTTACAGCACACAGCCATAATAATGGCAAAATAAGCAGCACAGCAGTGACTGCAGCGAGTGTCATGCTCCTCTGACCTGGATCTGCCACCTGAGGTGACTGCCTCACCACAGTTCATAGGTAGGCCAGCCATGTGTTTGATGCTTTTATAATTCTCTCCATATAGTTAGGTCTGGAAACCAAGCCTTATAAGGAATGGTTGAGGGAGCTGGGTATGTTTAGCCTGGTAAAGAGGAGACTGAGAGGAGATATGACAGCCATCTTCAAATAGCTGAAGTGCTGCCACATGGAGGGTGGAGCAAGCCTGTTTACTCTTGCTTCAGAAGCCGGGAGCTGAACCAATGGATTCAACTGACAAGAAAAGAGATTCTGACTAAACATCAGGAAGAACTTTCTGACAGTAAAAGCTGCTGAACAGTGGAACGAAACTCCCTTGGAAGGTGGTGGACTTCCTAGATGACCCTCAGGGTCCCTTCCAACTCTAAAATTCTATTATTTTGGCCCCCAAAATTGCAATAGGAAAGACATCTATGTTTCACTAAGGTTAAGGGGCAAGCCCTGAAACAATTCAGATATTCACACACACATTACGTTACATTAGGTAACTGAATTGTAACTCGCAGCTGAATAATTCTTGGAGCATGGTAGAATGCAGTCAGAAATGTTTTATGAATTTTTTCAGCACTGTCACTTGATCAAGGGGAAAATCTGGCTTCAGAGAAAGGACAACAAAAGGTAGAAGAGAAGCATGGATATACATAATCATATCATAATATGCAAGGACTAGGATGCAATAATATCATACATACATAAGCAGGAAGACCTATCAGTCTGTTTCATCTTAAACTCTGAAACAGTTTCATCAATCTGTTCCAATACAATATTGTTTTAGAAAGCCAAAAGATATGCAGGTCCTCGCAATTCAAATATGAAGGTCTCTCAAGTCCCTGGTAGAGCTTTCTATGTGTGTGCTTTTTGTGTTTTGTTTTTTAAAAAGCCTGGCCCAAATCACAGGGAAAAATAATACCATGTACAGATATTTTCTGTGGAAAGTTTAGTTATACTAGTGCACAGCTTAAGAAAATTAAAAGCCTCAGGCCAAAAAAGGAAAGAGTATAACAGGAATGCTTAGGAACGGTTTGTATGCTTGATTTGTTTTACAGTGCTTTTGGTCTTTAGTTTTGATTGGATTGTTTTACCGAAACATGAAGGGCATTTAGAAGGCAGGGAAGTGAATAGGATACATTTCCAACAATATGCCCAACAGCCAAATCTGAATGTCAGAGGTAAATTATAACAGCTTACATTGATGATGACAATACATTATAATTCATAGCTTGGCAAAATGTATCAAGGTTTCCTTGCTAGTCTAAGAAAGTGCTTCTTTTAACATTTACTCTTTAGGCTAATATTCAACTTATGCAAAATGGGAATCAATTAAACAGGTAACTTAATTCTAGCTCATATTTTGCCAAACAAAATACACGAGGTGTTCAATATCTGTAAAAAAAGAAATGTATTATTTCATAGATTCATGTTCTACCTTTTATCCACTGATACCAGAGCAGGATACAGAATACACAATAAAATTACAAGAACAAGAAAAACCCAATTCTTAAAAACACCAATAAACAAAGTTTCTAAAAACAGCTAAACAGAACAGCAGTCACTCCTTTAGAACAAAAGTCTGAGTAAATAGGTAAATCTTTATTTGGTACCAAAATGAGAAAAACGGGGGCACCTGGTGTAAGAAGCATGCATTCCACAAACAGGGTGACACCATGGAGAAATGTGACAGTAGATAATTTTATAATGTATAAATTTGAGAAATTATTGAGACAGGTAATTTTCTCTACAAAACTTGGGTTTTGTTCACACTCTGGCTCCATTTGCGTATAATGCTAAGCCAAACAGTGGCTTAGCAACTCAAATGAGCAAGCAGGCACATTCCTGGAGAGGATATCATGGCTGTATTGCTTATCCTCCAGTTTTGCTGCTGTTGCACTGCTATGAGCTAAGCCATGGTTTGACTTAATGGCTTGTCGTCCCTGGAAAAGCCACAAGCTGTAAACAAAGAACAAACCTTGGTTACAACTTGTGGTTTGTCTGAAGCAAGACAAATCACGAGCCCAGGATCAGAGCAGTTGGAGTACTGGACAAGAAGCAAGGCAGTAACAATCTTGTCTCCAGAGATTCACACGCTCGCATGTCATATGTAATGGATGTCAATATTGGCCCATACACGTTTGAAGCAGAAATTAATTGGTGGGGCTCATTCTCATTCAGAGAGAAGGTGGCTGTGGAGATAAAGGTCATCACTTAATATAAGAGACCTAAAATAGATCAGCTATAAGTGCCCTTATAGAACAGTGAAGGAGCCTAACAGGGCCAGCAGTGTTGCTGACTGAAAATATTCATGGTTCAAGATTCACACGAAATTGGCAGGAAGGGTGGAATCCACACAGGGTCAGCCCAACCTAGAAGTGTTTTTAGAGCATGACAAGCCTTCCTATGAGCACACTGGCCAGCAACCACATGCAGGCTTGTAGCTTTGAATATTTTGCTTAATTGGAGAGTTGCCAGGTTATCGAAGTGAAATGGAAGCCCTCCGAAACCCAGCTTTGTTCACAGGAGATGATGTAGGAAACTGGCACTTAGCCACCTTATTGTGAATAGCCAGTTTTGTTGGGGGGGGGGCAGTGTGGACAGACAGAGAGACATTGGTTTATAACTTTTTTAATTGGTGAAAAATAATCTCCATTAATAGTTATATACTATAAAGTTTATGGCCACCTAGAAAAGTGAATAGCACTTTTGGAAACACCTCTACTACCATTCCTTTGGGAATCAGGACTGTTTCTGTGGAATTCTACTGTTAAATATTGTTAATATACCATGGCTTTAATCATCTAAGCTTCAGGGGGAAGGGTCATTGCTCAGTGGTAGAGCTAGGTTAGCCCCTAGCATCGCCAGGTATGCCTGGAAATGTCCCCCATCTGAAACCCTGGTGAACTGCTTCCAGTCAGTGTAGACAATATGGAGCTAAGTGGACCAATCACCTGACTCAGTATATGCCAGCTTTTAATGCTTGTGCATTTTATTTCCTCCACCACCATCTTAATACAGAACCCATTCTCTGCTTAGGGCCCTCTGCCATTTAGATTACATAGTTTGTGGCTCAGCTTTGTCCTGGTCAATGTCAAATCATTTTCAGAGTCCACAAATGAAAATTAACACTGTGGGTAGTTTTGGAGGTATGTCTCACTGAGTTCAGGTAAGTGAGCATAAGATTTTAGTCTTACTGCATTTAGGCAGCATCCACTGTGATGAAATATACGGAAGAGGAGTCTACACAATGAAAGCAATTCCCTGGTACTTTCTGCACCCCGGAAAGAAGCAAGAAAAGAAGGCTAGTTGCAAAACCAGTGTGATGGGAGCAGAGGAGATAGAGCCACACCCCAGAAAGTGTGGCTGCTCCTCTGATGTGTCTCCTTTTGCCTTCCTAACTTCCAATGGAAAAGGAGACAGGTGAGGTAAACATGCCTTAGGGGTGAGGAGGTTTTCATCCTTTCTTTGATATCAGGCCAAGATTCCCTTGTGGATGGATGTGGTTTGGTCAGACTATTTTCCAACATTGAGTCTATTGGGACAGCATGGAATAAATAATCAAAATGCCACGGCTTGTTTTAGAAAAGGTATATCGGCATATTATTTAGACTTAAACTAAAGACACCTAGGTTTGGGGGACATTAAAATTGTCCAAGGATTATAGAATCAAAGAATCATAGAACTGTAGAGTTGGAAGGGACCATGGGGGGGGGTCAACTAGTCCCTGCAATACAGAATCTTTTGCCCAACAATGGGCTTCAACCCATAACCCTGAGACTTAAGAGTGGAGCTTGTTGTTGTTGGTAATGTTTTTATACTTTAGAGATATACAGTGGTACCTTGGGTTACATACGCTTCAGGTTACAGACTCCACTAACCCAGAAATAGTACCTCGGGTTAAGAAGCTTGCTTCAGGATGAGAACAGAAATCGTGCTCCGGCCAGTAGTACCTTGGGTTAAGTAATTAATTCGTTCTGGAGGTCCGATCTTAACCTGAAACTGTTCTTAACCTGAAGCACCACTTTAGCTAATGGGGCCTCCTGCTGCTGCTGAGCCGCCGGAGCACGATTTCTGTTCTCATCCTGAAGCAAAGTTCTTAACCTGAAGCACTATTTCTGGGTTAGCGGAGTCTGTAACCTGAAGCGTATGTAACCCGAGGTACCACTGTAATAGAATCATAAATATATAGAGCTAGAAGGTACCCAAGGGGCTATCTAGTCCAACCCCCTGTAATGCAGGAATATGCAGCTATCCCATATGGGGATCAAACCTGCAACAACCTTGGAGTTATGAGCACCACGATCTAACCAACTGAGCTGGTGTTGCATAACTCCTCTGGGCTCCTATGCGGAAGAAGGGTAGGAGACAAATGCAAATTATTATTATTCATAATAAAATAACCCAAGAGTCAGCCAATTTGGAACTCTGAACATTCTGAACATTGTGAACATCTCTTATGCGTTAGTTGAGCTCTGTGTGAATACTCTGTGGTGCCAGTGTGGTGTAGTGGTTAAGAGCGGTGGACTCGTAATCTGGGGAACCGGGTTCGCGTCTCTCCGCTCCTCCACATGCAGCTGCTGGGTGACCTTGGGCTAGTCAGACTTCTTTGAAGTCTCTCAGCCTCACTCACCTCACAGAGTGTTTGTTGTGGGGGAGGAAGGGAAAAGAGAATGTTAGCTGCTTTGAGACTCTTTCTGGTAGTGATAAAGCGGGATATCAAATCCAAACTCCTCTTCTTCTTCAGGCGTTCTGTGCCTGCCTTTACACTGGATTAGGTCCTATACTTGTAGACAATTTATCTCACTTTTGACTTTCAGGTGTCTTTTGAGCACTTTTTATGCTGACAACCCTATGCAGTTGTTTAAAATTTTCATGAGTAGTCATTTTAATGATTGTTCTGTACTGCTTTTAAAGTCCCCTCCCCCCGCCACGTTGCTATACACTGCCCTGATGTTTTATAAGAGGCAGGTACACCAATACTGTTATAAATAAATGAATAAATATTGTGTAAACCAAACTTTCTTGGAAAAGGCCGCTTGCTGATGGCACAGCTAATATAGGATGACAAATTTGCTGCAGTGGCAGATGAATTATCAGGCACTATTAAAGAAAGGGCTGCTTGTTTGCAGATGCTTCTTTCCCATTCATGGAGGGAAAAACAACTTTGGTGTATTACAGGGTTAGGGCATGGGAAAGCAACTGAAACTGTGCATTGAGAATGGCAGCTGAGTGTCTCATGCGAAAATGTAAAAGGCCTTTCAAATAAACAAACAGAAAGGAAACCAAAATACACAGATGCTATTTTAACAGATGCTAGTAAAGCATGACTTTTTGTTTCATTTCCAAGATCTCCGTTTGTGTCCTGTTCTCTGCCAGGACTTTCAAATGATCGTTTCCTTACACAAATAGAATGGGTATATGAAATATTCCAGCTGGTTTAGCCAGGCGGTCTTAAAAAACTGTGTGAAAATACACAGAATTCTGTAAGCAGCTAACCCACCATTTGCAAACTGGATCAAGGGAGTCACACAGCTGCCCTGAACTAGCATTTGCTAAATTGTTCAGGACCTCAAATATTTGTTTGTTTGTAGCATTTTTACTCTGTTCTTCAGTCAGAATGTTTTACAGGTTAATAGGAATAAAACAATCCAAAATACACGACACAAAAAGAAATGAGAATGTGGAGGGAAGATGAAAACAAGCAAATGCAGGTACCAGTTACTAAAGTTACAAGGTCCTCAGAGTAACTAACTATGATGGAAATTGTCCATGGAGAAGAGGAGCCAAAATACACTTGTTTCTCAGCAGAATTCATCTCCAAGCAGCCTTCAGGACCCTCTGGACCTACTCACCCAAAAACAATAACTCCTTGCTTCACACACTTGCTTTTCTACTCACAGCTGGGTTGTTTATGATGTCAGTGAGGTGACACATTGAGAGCCAGCATGGTGTAATGGTTAGTGTTGGATTCAAATCTCTGTTCAGCCATGAAACTCAGTGGATAACCCTGGGCCAATCACAGTCTCCCAGCCTAACCTACTTGACAGGGTTGTAATGAGGATAAAATGGGGAGAAAGAGAACCATGTACTTGAGCTCCCTGCTATAAGTGCAGTGAACAAGCAAACAAATTATCTCTGGCATTGCTATTTGCCAATATTCCATAGGACAATCAGATAAGCTGTTCTCAGAGAGACATCCACTAAATAAGCTAAGCAGAAGAAGAGTTTTGGCTGCATGTCTATGGGTTAAAATATCATTTTTCTTTTAGGGGTAAACCCCCCCCCCCATTCCTTTAACATGACCAACCAAAAGAGCAAGCAAGATTTCGAGACCAACTGAACTTTTTATTTGGTTAGATACTAGGCAAAGCTGTCTTGGTAAACAAGCTGTAATGTCTGCCCTGGTCAAAAGTTCATTTTTGTTGTATTACCTTAGAAACGATGTAGCTGTAGCAGCATGGCTATGGAGGTTGTCATGAAGACTGGCTGCACTTCAGAATTTACTGATCTGCCACTGCCCCAAACCCTGAGTCCTTTTTGTCAGTTTCTCAGAACTATACTGATAGGTAGGTTTTTCAAAGAGAACACATGTTGCAGCATTGAAAATATCAGTCACTGTGCCAAAGGAGCTGGCAGCTCCCACATCATCACCATGTAAAAATGGTTCTTCTTTCATGCAAAATTATTCTTTATTCATTTCCTTTAGGTATCATGTGGTGCCTTGGGCTTGTATTGAAGATAGCATTTGTATTTTAGTACAGATATGTATGCAAAAGGAATTTGAAATTATCCTATGTCTGTTTAGCATCTATATACAGTGTCTCTCTGTGATAACTTATTGGCTTGCACTGAGATCTGAATAATATCAAAGGCAGATATTTGTAGAAGAAAACTCTATTCTACACCGAACAATCTTGAATAAAATACTGTAATGAAATTTAAGATCCCACTTATGTTTCTGTATACATTTTTATAGATATTAGCTCTAAAGAACCATGTATTTAGGTCTGTGTGTTTTTAAAAGTCTGAAATCTGATTTATCTATGAGACACACTTCACAACACAAACCAATTTTGCTGTGGTAATACCATGTCAATATTTTTTGACAGAAGACAAATGTTGTTATTATTTTGCCATTTCTTACCTTTGTAAAAGTTTAGAATTTTACAAAATGACTCTTCTTTACATGTCAAAATGGTAAGTTGGTGGGGAGGGGAAAAAACTAGGACCGTTTTTTATATCTAGGGACAGTGATGGATTCTGCAGTGAGGTTAAAAATGATTTGGCACGTTATTGGCATTTTTAAAAAAGTGGAAAGTAAACAACACTTTCAATGGATAAATGCATTTTTCATATATAAAAATAGAGATGGGTGAAATACAGATGAGTTTTAATGGAATTATTTTTACTGGTTTTGATGTGTGATATTAAAGGGAGGGTTATTGATATCCTGCCATTAGACTTTGTATATATATTGCATAGTGTAAAACTGAATACTGTGATATTCCACCTATTTGAATAATAGTCTATCTAAAATATTTTTTTCATGCTGCTATAATAGATAAACTTAGATAGATTACGACATTAGATCAAGGATAGACAATGCAGTACCCTCCAGTTGTTGAAGTCCAACAACATATGGAAAGCACAACGATGGCAATCCTTGCTTTAGATTACTAAGCAGAATTGACAACAGCACATCAACAATTGATTTAGTACGGGAAGGACTGTTTTAAATTTCCAGATTATTTATGTATTTTGAAATCCTGTTCTTTTCCAACATATTGTAGATAATTGCCTTTGGCCCACCTGAAATACACCCATTTAGCTGTAGCCACTAGTAAGAACAGGGTTGTATAGGTACAACATTCTTATATGAGTGGCACCAGAGTGTTTTGACCAAACTGCATTTGCTGAATACATATTGGGTCCTCCCATGGCCTGATTCCTTGCGGATCTCCCAGCACGCTGAAAGCAAAATTTTACTTTGCAGGCAGAGGAAAACAAGTATGTATCAGCTCCAAAAATACTTCAGTGACTGTATATGGCAGATTATTTTTTAAATGCAGTCTGCTGAACACAAAGGGCCTCATTGACTTTCTGTTATGACGGGTCTTGCATTTTATAATTCCACACTGAATAATTCATTTAGGAATGTCACACTCCTTTTCCTCTTTTTTGAATGATATGATTGCAATTACCATTTTCCTAAAAACATGTTTTGTAGTAAGAGTGTCTTTAAAAATAAGCAAAATGCAGCAACCATCAGAAAGCTTCATAATTTAAGAGGTGACGTGTGGAAACATCTCCCCCTTCTATGCCATCCCAATCTAAGGATGTGGCTCTCCCATCATCAGACTCTGGGGTCACTGCCCTATAGCTTCTCCTCCTCAATAGCCCCACAGGAGATTGTGATTGCAGAATTGGCTACAAGCCCTTTCAGGAATGTATACACCTTACTTGGGGAGCAAACTCCCTGGGGAAGGCACTGTCAGTCTTAAACCTTCAGGTGACACCGGTTCTTTGCTGGGACAACATCTTTAATAGCTCAGCCAGCAGGGGCCACTGGGAGCTGTCCAAGGTCCTGTCTGAGGATGTTCTGGTTACTGCTAATACTTCCCCAGTGATCACTGTGCATTACATCTGAGGAAGAGGTCAGTGTTCACCTGCACACCGTGAAGATAAGTGCAAGTGTGTGAGAATTGGCCTATTATCAATTTGCTTCTGAACAGATCACAGAACTCATCTGTGTACTTCCTTTTTTTCTTGGTTTTACAGCACCAACTAGCAACATTATTAAAGCAGATTTTGGTGTGCGAGTATATAAAGCAATTTGCTGTTTGCCACTAGCTACTATTGCAGGCATGTCATGTCCCCCAGATCATACTCTCCGGCATTAAGATATTCCCACTCTTCAATGTATGCATGCTTAAAATGGGTCACAATTTGTCTTCATACCACATAAAATGCCCACAGGTATCGTTACAGAATTCTATGTGTATTTTTACTATCTTTAAAACAATCTGCATTTGCAGGAAATTTACTCCAGCTGCAAAAACCTCCAGAAGTTCATCATCTTCACCCCTCCCTTCCACCCCCAGCCACCATCGCCCGTTGTCACCTAGGAGCCTATTCTCTGTGAAACATGAAGCAATTAATTCACCCTGCCAAACACAAGGGAAAAGGAATGCTTTTTCAAATATCAAATCAGTCCAATTTCATTTAGACCTAAATTATTTTTCTGGTCCCTCTTCATGTAGATACCTTTGCAGTCAATTAGCATTGTCACTTTTAATCTGTCCTATTCCAATGTTGGTCATTTCCCATTAGAGGCTTATTAACTAGATTCTTGTGGTCAGACAGAACCTTGTGCCATGTGAGATCTGCGAAGATAAAGCTAGCAGTCATTATGTGGCTGACATTTACCAAAAGGGTAGATATTACAGATAACCTTAATCACAAATTACATTACACATCAGCAAATGAGCTTATAACTTTCCATCCAAACAGTGAAGCTGTGGCTCTTAACAGTTTGGGGGTGTTTCACAATTAAAATTAACTACCTCATAGGTTTTTGTTTCTTAATTAAAATGTTTCCTGGATTTATTGCATTCCTGTCAATATCTAGCAACTCCAGAGAGTCCTAAGGGTAGGAAGTCACATGAAAACACACACGATATGGACTTGAAAATATCACTAGTGGGAGAAATCAAATAAAATCTTTGACTCTCTCAGTGAAGGGCTTCTTACCCCCTTTGTAGTGTTTTAAGCTCTCTGTTGCATTTGCATAAGAATAACACTCTCGATACAAACCTGTGCAGTGTTTGATCTGCCATAATTGCTGTACTGTCACCAGAGTCTTCACACTTTGGACATATCAAACTTCAAATACAATAACTGCCTTATGGCCTGACACCATCCTGTTTGCCCCTGCCAATGATTTAAATTCTTCTTGGCATTCTAGGCTTTATGCACTTTTGAGGAAACATGCAACAAAATTATCTGGGTAGCCTTGTTAGCATGGTGGCAAACTTATGTTCTTCTTAGAATATGTAGTGAATTCCTACAAAGAGGAATGAAACAACAATAGCTTAATTTTCTGCACACTATGAGATTAGTTAGACAGAAGCATTCCTCTCTTGCCCAGATAAAGTGACACAATCCTTCATTTTAGGCCATTTCAAGATATATAAAAAATGAGATTAGTCATAGGGTGCCCTAGACTCCAGAACAGCTCCAGCTCAGCAGGTGTCTCCTAAGTAAGCTTCAGGAATGCTTTGTGATTTCCAGGCCTGTTTCCACAACTTCACAACTGTTTCCAGGACCTTCACAACTGGACAGGGGGTTCTGTCAACCACCTGGTGATATAAACTAGCCCAGGCTTCCTCAACCTTGGCCCTCCAGCTGTTTTTTGGCCTACAACTCCCATGATTCCCTAGCTAACAGGACCAGTGGTCAGGGATGATGGGAATTGTAGTCTCAAAACATCTGGAGGGCCGAGGTTGAGGAAGCCTAAACTAGCCATTTGGCCTGTGCATACAGGCAGCCCGGTCCTTCAGAAGGACCATAACTCAGTTATAGAACATCTTCTTTGCATACAGAAAGTCCCAATTTGAATCCCTGCCATCTGCTGTTAGGACTGGGAATGACCCAGCTGCTGCCAGTCAGTATAGGCAATACTGAACTAGATGGACCACTGGTCTGGCTCGGTGTAAGGAAGCTTCCTATGTGAGTCGGGGTTCCTGAGTCTGGTGCTGGACCTAAGGTCTCTGTTTCCTGAAACCTAAGTTCTCCCAAGTCTAGGCCTCTCTCACTGTGGCTGCAGCAGTTAAGCCTCAAAGTGCTCCTGGTGTTTCCAGGCATCTTCCTGTCTTGTCTTGTCAGGTTTTCTGTATCTTATTGCGGCTCCATTTAGTCTCTACTCTGAGTTACTATGAAGGAAGTCTGGACACCATGCTGAGGTAAAAATGAAACTAGTTTTTAAATTGTAAGATTGCACAGCAAAGGGGAGGAAAGGAAACTTGAGCTATTCCATCAGCTTTGCTGAAGAGGTATTTGGCCCTTCCTCAGCTATCACCAAGCAGCAATGATTCCAGCAGGTTGCTGAGCAGAAGGGAAAAGTACCATTCCATCAGGCTACAGAGCGAACACACAGAATAGAAGCAGGCCCTAATAAGAAGCCAGATGCCTTTGGCTCTTCCTCTCCTTCAGCTGTCACCTTGCAGCAGTCATGCTCTCTCTGTGCTGCAGCCTGATGGAAAGAAGCAGATGGCAAGCAGGACAGTTTTGTCACCTCAACTAAGAGACTGGCACCTTTTGACTCTCTTTCCCCTGTACTTTTTCCATCTCAGCTAGCCATTATAAAAACTCCATAACTTAAGAACTGGTGCCTGACTTTGTTTGTTTTGCCTCCTCCATCGCCATCACTTTTTCTTTTTTCTGCCATGTCTTTTACGTTGTAAACCTATGGTCAGAGGCTCTTCTACAATTGATATGTAAGCCGCTCTGGGAGCTGAAGTGTGGGGCAAAAATATCCATATATAATTTTAAAAATAACTTCAATCATATTTATTTTGTTTTGCAACACAAACACACATAACACTAATAAAAAAAAGAAAACTTAAACAGAAAATACAAAAACCAATACAAAACAAATAATGAACAATGAATATGTAACCATATTTCAGTTCTTCTTTTCTTCCAGTTGACTTCCTTCGTCCTCAACATGGTTCTGCTTTCATATTTAGTAAACTGTTTCCTTCTCACGTCGCCCCCCCCCCTTTCTTTCTATTTTAAGCTTTTACACCATAATTTGTTTTGCAAAAATTAATCAAAACAAGTCCAGGTATTAATTTGAGGGCACTGCTTTTTAAGGTAATCTCTGTATTTTCCCCATTCTTTTTGAAATTTTTGTTTAGACTGACCCCTAATTGCATCTGTCATTCTAGCCAATTCAATGTAATCAAATAATTTTTGATTCAATGTAATCAAATAATGCCATTCTTTTTTTTGTTGGTGCTGTCTCATTTTTCCATTTTTTTTACAATTAGGGTTCTCACTGCCACTGTTGTGTAAAGGAATATTTTCTTCTTTTCCCTAGGGATATCTGAATCTAGTATACCCAGTAAAAAAAGCTTCTGTTTTTTTAACAAAAGTTTGTTTAAATATTTTCTTTAGCTCTTCATATATCATATCCCAGAAGCCCTTAATTTTGTCACAGGTCCACCACATATGTAGTAGCATCCCCTCTACTTGGTTCCACCTCCAAGACATTTTTGATTTTGTTTTATACATTTTGAATATTTTGCTTGGTGTTAAACACCATCTGTAAGACATCTTTTTAAAATTTTAAAAATTAACCCTGCCTAGTGATGAAATGCTTATGTAGCTAGTAACACATCACACAGGAGTCTGTCTGTAGAGAACCTATATTCATTTCAAGGTACATGGTTAGGCTTTGGTATGAATGGTGACTTGGAACACAAAGAGGGGGAAAAATCACTGGGCACAACCTCGACCCCCTCTCCCAGCTATGTACTCATTTGTTACATGAATTGTATGTCTGCCCAAGGTGACTACTTTACAAATCAGCAAGCAAACAATCCTCTAATTCTTTTAGGAACAGTGGAGAACAAACAACAAGTAGTATGGTATACAGTGGTACCTCAGGTTAAGTACTTAATTCATTCCGGACGTCCGTTCTTAACCTGAAACTGTTCTTAACCTGAAACACCACTTTAGTTAATGGGGCCTCCTGCTGCTGCCACGCCGCCGGAGCACGATTTCTGTTCTCAACCTGAAGCAAAGTTCTTAACCTGAAGCACTATTTCTGGGTTAACGGAGTATGTAACCTGAAGCGTATGTAACCTGAGGTACCACTGTATGTGTGTTGATTATCCATGTAATCTTAAATATTGCCACAAGTACTAATTAACTGAATGAAAAAGCTTGACTTCCTAGCCATACTACAATCTCAGAAGTGATCTCAACTTTGGGGGGGGGGGCTGGGGATTAATGAGCAGGTAAGCAGAAGCCTCTGTATGCCTCCCTCAACTGTCAAAATTATGCCCCCGCCCATTGCTTTCTTACGTGATAGAGAATCCGTGTTTAATTACAGGGATCTTCTACCACCACGTCTAGTTTAAGTTTCATAAACAGTTTTTAAATTAAGTCAGTAGCTACAACTCTGTCAGGAACTCGCTAAGCGCTGTAACCATCAAAGCAATTAAGAAGCTTGCACAGAAGGTAATTAAAAGCCTTACTGGTTCTTGCTATTAGACTGACATTTTAAATGCCACTCGGTGTTTTATTGAGCCAATAACCTATTTCCCTGGTCTCCCCAAGAAATTCAACCAGCATCAGTAATCTATCAAAGTCGATAGGTACTTATATCAGTACTCTGATCTGTGCAGCCTGTTTCATGATATCCTTTAACAAAATACCTCTTCCTCGTTAAGGGAATTTTTTTTACTAACAATGTTGATATAACACCATGTGATCAATACAAACTGCTTTGTGTTTTTGTTTTTGTTTTACAATCAAGCAGTGTATGAATTTTATGAAATAAATATCTTCATCATTGTGGTATGCTGAAAGGGATCTTGTCTGCATTGGAAAAGAAGATGATGAATGTCAGTGGTTTGTGAGGCTTGCTCCATGGTTCCTCTCCTTTCATAACATGTATCTGAAGAGTTGTGCGTTCCTGAGCTGAGCGAATGTAGGCTGCTGTGTTTTAGGAGCTTCCCAACCACAATCATAGGTGGCCATTACTGCAGAGCTGACAGCATTGCTGCATTTGCAGTTTTCCACATCTGGACAAATGTCTTTTAGGCAGATTCCATGTAGTATGATTCCACTGGTACAGTTAGGTTTCTGGCAGCTATTTGCTGAATAATTGCAAGATTGTAGCTCAACAAGGAAGTAGAACTGAATTCCTTAGGGGTGGGTTCTAGTTAGTCAAATATTGTATGTCCTTGGGAAAGGAACAAAACTCTACATTGCTATTCATGGCTAAGACAGACCAAAAATTCTAAGGTGGAATTCAGATGGCAGTGCTTTTGCTATCCCTCCTAAACCACCCCATTAAGTTCTTTCTACTTAAACCTAGTTGGCAGGATGGCTCCTGTATTTATTTAAAATATACCACTTAATAGAATTTAAAATTTCTAAGGGGTATACAATAAAAAGTACAATAAGAACACCACTGCTGATGCTTTCTGGTCCAGCTTTGTTAATCATAACTTCTCCTTCAAATGCCTTTCATAAAGCACCAAGCATCTTTGTGTTCTGGCGCTATTCTGAGCTTACTTCTATGAGCTCCTCAGTGCCATTTGCCTCAATCATTGTGAATGAACCAGACGGCAAAGGCAATTTCAATTTGGAAAAAAAAATATCCTGTCTCCAAAATGAAACTGCTGACAATGGACAGCAATGAACCCCATTCTTTTAAAATGCCAAAGCCGAAAAGCAAGATTTAAAGATGGCAGCAAAACCTGACAGGCAAGCAGTAACGTACTCTGAGGTTTCTGTTGCTTTCACTTCTTACGTCGCTTCAACCCAACCCCCAACATCCTCTCCTACAGTTGCTGCTGCAGCTGATAATAATTTCAACATGTTTCTAAATGTATCAGCATTATATTATTATTTATTAAGGAAAATCTGTTTAGGCACATATAAAATCCATCCCGAAAAAAAACAGGCTCTGGGGGATTGAGCGAACAAGAACAATAGTGGATCCAGTGGTCACGAAGGCAGTTTCTGCACGTTCTGTAGAGGGGAATGAGGAGCAGATGGGGCCCATCAAGCTGGGAAGGTCACCCATCTAGGAGAAGGAAAACTCTGAACCTAAACCTCCATTACCTTGCAAGGTATCTTTGGGAGAAGAAAAGGCTAATCCAGAGTGGACTCCCTAGGATGGTTGGGTGGCACCTTGTACACCTCCTTCCTTCAACTCCTGCAGCTAAGCTGGTGCCAAAGAGCTTGCTCTGCTTTCCTTTGGACCACATCAGTGAGGCTGAGAGAGGAGCATTGTCATCTGGGCAGCCCAGGACCCAGCTTGCACCCCAGAGAGGTCACTTCAGTGCTGCTAATGCAGCAAAAACAATGCAGGAGGCAGCAGTTAGGAGTTACAGGTCTCTGCAGTCACAGTGGATGCTGTTATTCTCCATTGGTTTGACGTCACCCCCAGAGGCACACTGTCTTTCAAGGCAGATAGCTGTCAACAATTTATTAAAAGTGCTTCATTTTGGCTGAAGTGTATTTACAGTCAGTTAGTTGCTTAGCTGGCTGCTTATGGGCAGCTAGCTGTGTTACCAGTATAAATAAGTATTATTTGTGTGCTTTTTGTCCTGTGCTTAGTCTAATGGCACAGCCCCGTGATGCATGTCACCCGAAAAGGAATTATCCATTAGAATTGTTTTCCTATTGTTAGGGGCACTCTGCTATGAAGACCTTAGGATCATCATTCTCCCTTTTGAGTTTGTTAGTCTATAGTGCACATGGAAGAGGGTCCATTCATTGGTCTAAAGCAATAAGTGGACACTTCATTTAGAGCTCTGAACATTCCCTATTTGGCTCAGCTGCTTAATGTACAAACTGATTTAGAAGAGGAATGTGAGCACAGAGCAGAGTTTGGAGCTGACCATCCTATGATCTGGAGTTCACAGCTGCTATTTTATTTTCATGGTCAAGATGCAAAGTAGGTGATTGACTTTAATCTAGGAAATATTCTGCAGTGGAAAAATTTAGTGGAAAAAATAAATCAAAATAAATCGTCCAATAAAATGTACAAATTTACTTCTCTTTTGAGCTGGGGATGATAAAAATCAGTAATAAGACTATGTGCTTACTCTTTTTAGGGAGACAGTTGCTGAGATCTACTTCTTATCCATTTCTTCTTAAACCATCAACATATTTTCACATAGACCCTTTAAATGTCTAGCAAGGCTTAATGCATTTTCACACCTAGGAGGTGTTTTCAGTATCAGGGCTGAGGCTTGAAATATGTGAAATAATATTTTTTTAAAAAACTGTCTGAGCATGTCCAGGAGGAATAGGGTAGCTGTGAGCCCCACTGCTAGACTACAACATCCATAATCCCAGATTATGGCCATACTGGCTGGAACTGGTGAGAGTTCCAACAAGATCTAGAGAGGCACAGGTTTTACCTAACATTTTCCTTTGCTGCCCCCTATGCATGGAAATCCCCCTCTGGACATGTGGATCTCTCTTCCTGGTGCAGAGTCTAGGTTTTGCTGGTCCCTTGGCCACAACCTCTTCATGTATCTCCCTGAAGTCTACAAGAATTGCACCTACTGCTCCTCCTTCTCACCACTGTTGTCTGGACCAGAGGCCAGAGGCAAGTGAACCACCAAGTTGCAATGGGAACAAGCCCAGGGAATTCTTGTCAAGTAGGTCACCTGCTGGAGTGCAGGCCCTTGGAAGATAACTGAGCACGATGACCCTGGATGTCAGCCCTGCCTGTCCCTCCCTTCAAATGCTTTCTTTTGTCTGTTTTCATTGTTTAGCATAACTAAATCTTGAGTATGCAAAACTGCAGCTACCTACATTCATTCTCCATTCTAACTTTTACCTCTACCTATTATCTATAAGTTCAAGCGGGAGGCTGCGGATTTTTGTCTGTGAAAAATACGCTGTAATGAATGAAGTGTTTAAAGATTCTTTTAGCGATATATTGCATGGCTCGTATTCCTCCTTTCTTTCTGACCTGCCCATTCCTGAAGTTCAGCTAGGAAACAGACTCTCTCTTTTATGTTATTACTGTCGTTGTTCAACAAACTGTATAGAGAATCAGTACTGTATTTATCTCTACAAACATATACTCTTCCATAGTCATTTTGCAGTTCTCAATCTAGTCAGTGTCAAGGTATTTAATATGACCCATTCTTCATATAGAATAGTAGTCCCATTTGCCTCTTGGAGATTGATGGCACTGCGTGACATCAATCCCAAAAGCTCTGATGCGGGCCGCGGACCTCAACCAAAAGGATGATCAATCTCTCTGTGCTGTTCTCTCTCCTCTGGTCTTAAATCAGGCTGGTTGATATCTTTCCAGTTTCTATATTCCTGCATCAGCAGTCTGCCTAAACACGGCCATCACTCACTACCACTCTTCCAGCAGTGGTTACTGTTTCAGGTTTACTGTCTGCATTACTATGCTGTTATTATTGCCATTATTGTTTCCTGGATTTCTGCTGTATTACTATCAAAAAGCACAAGTCACTTTTTAAATACAAAGGCAGACAGTGATCCTGATACCAAGAAGGGGCAAGGAAGCAGCAAACCAGAAGAAAACTTCATATTACATTTTTATGCATCTCTTTGGTTTTTATGCATAGACAGCAAGTAGACAGTTCCTGAGCTCTCTGTCTCTAAGCAGATCACTTCCTCCTTCTGAATAGTCTTCGTAGCTTCACAGAAAAATCACTACTGCAGATGCAGCTATTGCCCCCCAAATGTTGTCCTGGTCCCATCACTGCTCACCTTTCAGAGGGCAACTAAGGTTGCAAGTCTACAGACACTTTCCTGGAAGGAAGGCTCACTGAACTCAATAAGAGTTTACCTTCAAGTAGACATACCTAGGATTGTACTGAAAGGCCATATTTTCTAGCAAGCTTGTTTAGGTACTGCCTATTACTGCTACTTTTTAATTCTGTTTTTCATTATACTGCAATATTTTAAGTTTTATTGTAATTTGATCATGTTGTACTGTAACTGTGGTCACCTTGAGTATATTTCACTAATCTTTTGTCTCCACTTTATCTAATAACAGCATTTTTTCACTGTTCTTTGCTGTTTCCTCTGTTACACTGAAATAACTGTTGGTCCATTTTCCCTCATGGGATACTTTAACTCATTTTTACCACTTGCTTCTATTTCTGGTCTTCCAACCAATTACACAGCCAAAATATGTAGCTCCTTCTTCAGTAATCTCAAAAGAAACTGCTGGATATATTCTTGGGAAATCAATGTGGAAAACACCAATAATGGGATTTGTCCTCAGTAGCAAAGATCAGCACAACAATGTAAGGTTGCCTGAACAATAATTTCAGCTGAACCACGGTAGGAGAGCTAAACACTTTTCGTTGGTGGTCTAAATCACTTGTGGTCAGTATGCTTTTTGAAATCCATGTTAGCTGCATGCCTATCTCAAAATAAAATTAATTATCTTAATAATTTTAAACCATAAGATAAATCACATATCTTCACCACCTCACCCCCCAGTCCTGCTTAAAGATGTGTTCCCCTAAGTTTTTCCCCCAATTTCCCCCCTACTTCTCTGGGCAGTGAGAGGTTCCAGGGGCTTAGCGGTTGTATAAACTTTGTTCCATTTGAAAGGATGTCACTGAGGGATTCTTGGTATTTTGTAATACATGTCTTTATTAACAAACATACACAGGTGGAGGCACAAGTTGAGCAGCCAACAGACATCTCCCACTGTAGAAACAGCCAAAATAAGATGATTACAGAGCCCAAACTCAGTACTCTTACTCTTCCTTGCTCAAACTTCAACCTATAGTCCTTTTCAGGTGAAGACACCTTGTCCCCTACACCTGTCTAGGAGGAGAATTCAAAAGGGGTCAACTCTTCTGATCATCACTTCTTACCTCTCATGGAGACACATCACCAGAACATAAGGGGCTATCCATACTCTTGTCAGATCAGAGATGCTAATCCGGCATTGCCTCAGGGAAAGCCACACTGATTGTCCTATCCTCAAAAATCTGAAAGGAAATAAGAACACTGGTTGTTTTTTACGCCCAACTGATTTTAAATTATCTCCCTAACAAGAAAGAGTATTAGAAAAATGTAGGAACTCAAGATAAAAGTCAGAGATGTTGGGCTAGAGGCCAATGATCCATATCAAGAAGAATGGAACCGCCCCCTTGTGAATTACAGACCTAATGTAAGTTGATGATTAAACTCTCCATCATTATTTCCAAATGTGAATGTAAAATCCTTCGCAGTCTGGGAAACGTCAAGTCACCTTTCCTACTGAGATAACTTGGTGATGATAATTTATGAGCTATAGCCTTCATTAATACTCCCACCATGTAATGTCTTTAATTTTCACCTCATGTTACTTTCCATATTCCATACAGCTTCTCCTGGGTCCACAAGAAAGACTATGTAAATGTGTTACACAACATCTTGTGCTTGGCAGCCAGAGGACAATCAGAACTTGCAACAGTGCCATCTCAAGGAATATTAAGGGGAGCCCTCCTGAACCAAGCAAGAGAGGCCCATCTAGTCAAGCAAGCTAGTCACACATTGGCCAGCCAAGATGACTATAGGGAGCCCACAAGCAGGGCAGCAATGCAGCAGCGCCCTCCTACCCTTTGTTTCCCACCAACTGGTTAGTATTCACAAGCATGCTGCCTTTGAAACTGGGGGTAATAAATCACCATCATGACTAGTGGGCCTTGCTGAATTCTCAGAACAGTCGCATTACAGTCACATTTAGAAGTAAAGTGTGGGGTGGGAGTGGACAAACAAGAAACAAAAGAAGCAATCCCACCTGCCCTTTTTTTTAAAAAAAAAAAAAAGTTTATTCTGACAGAATAAGGGGCTCATAGCATTTTGATTTTAAAATCTTAATGTAGGGGAAAGACCAAACTGTTCCATTCGATTTGAAGTTTAACATGGGTGCTGTTATTTCTTCTTCACGGAGCTGTTGGCAGTGGCTGCCCAAACAACATTTTTGTGGGAATGTTTAGGGAGGCAGGAGAGGATATATTGCTTATTAATATCCTTCCTAACTTGTGCTAGCAAGTTCCTTTTCCTTAGCAGAGTTTCACATTCCCCTTTTGAACGCACAGCGGATAACTGGTTGCAGGCTTGTGTAAGCCTCTCGCTATTAGGTTCCTGGTAAGTTCCCTTATATCCCTCTTACAAGAATAAACACACAACAACCTTATTTAAAGTCAATAAAAGAAGTTTATTCCCATCATCAGTTCACAGTTGGATCCCTGAAGGCAGACTTAGTTACAAGTAATATATGCATGTGGATCTACCCCTTATGGGGGAATAATCCCAGTGACTGCAAGCTAGCAGTCACTGCAGTTCACATGATGAAAGAAAGATGGAAGAGAGTGTGGCAGCATGCCTTGTCCTTTTGTGTTACCTGGACAGGTAAGGTCATGCCCACCTCTAGTCACGTGCAAAGGAAGTATATCCTAGCCAGGAGGAAACAGGAAGTTTTTGACTGGCTGGACCAAACATTCCCCTGCATGTCCACTCTAGGAAAACAAGGAGTGTTGTACTTGACTGCTACTTTATTTATCACATCCCACTTTTTGGCAAAAACAAAACAGTGCAGCTATTGAACCTCTATGTAGGAATGGGCTGATGTGTAAAGTGGCTCTTATTCCAGAGACTGAAAGGCTTTGTTAGGAGGTGGGGCGCTGGGAGGCAGGAAGCCTGTTTGTCCTCTTGCTTAGTTCCTCTTTGCCTTTTTCAAGGGCAAGCTTCTTCTTTTTAAGAATCAAACTTTCCTCCAACCACATGAAATGTGCATTCGTCTGTAAATACATTTTATTTTGTGACCTAATTTCTTCCTCTTCGCCATAGGTTGTTTTTTTTTTTTAATGCAGACAGAAGCTATTTTTCATGCAAAAAAAGAGAGCTAATTTAACTTGCATCAGCCATCCTGCATGTCTAGGAAGGCAACCTCTGTGGGTCTTACGGTAAGACCAAAATGAGGATATAAAAACCTGAAATACAGTTCACTTAGGCTGCCGTTTAGTAAAAGCACATGACACTTTTATCAGTTGTGTAAGTCCTTCTAAGTAAATTACACTGCAATGATGATGCCATTAATCATACCTCTGGCACTTTGCTGTAGCAAGAGGTATCTTACATCTATCCAGTCCTTTCAGAAGAAAGAGAAGAAATGTGATCATTTATCCTCTGCTTTTGTTTAAAAGGGAAGTGCGTTAATTATTTGTAATTCAAAGGCACTGGGGGAAAACAGACTGGTGTAAATTACATCAGATACTGCTGTATTCTTTTATATATTGGAAGTATGGTATTCATACTTTCACTTGCAAAGATAAATGGATGCCTTTAGCAAGGCCTAAAGAAACAATGTCATGGAAGTTGTTATTAAACAAAAAGAAAGGGGAAATAACTTTAAAATTAATTGCATGATACATGTTGCCGTCTCTGATAATCACCAGTGGCCAAGCTAATGCAAGAAAGATTAAAAACATAATTAATAGGATTAATATAAATGTGACATGACCATTTGAGGCAAAACGTAAAGGGCTCTTTTTAAAGCACCACATAACTTATAAGGTTAAACGAGCAAAGGAGCTCCTGGTGTTTTGTTTTCAATGTCAGACTCAATGTTACAATCAACACTAAATATTAAGATATGCATCATGACAAGTAGCTAATATGTCTTCCCCTTATAGTGCGTGTCAGTCTGGCTCATGAATGGTTTAGATGTACCATATAAAAAAAGATTACAAGGCCAGCTCTGAAATAAGAATATTTATAGTAGCTTGTTGGCTTTCTTGTCTGTTTTTTGGGGGGGTAGACAGGCCATATGCATAGCAAGGAGCTGTCTACATACCAAGGACAGCCGACATCCAGGTAGTGCCCTTCAAATGCTGTGGGACTGCAACTCTCATCAGCCCCAGGCAGCATGACCAATACTTAGGGGTGATAAGGGCTGTGCTCCAGCATCATAGGAACAAAGGGAGCTGCCTTCCACTGAGTCAGACAATTGGTCCATCTGACTCAGTGTTGACCACATTGGTAGCAGCTACCCAGGAATTCAGACCAGGATCTTTTCCCAGTCCCACGAGGAGATGCCAAAGATTGAACCTTCTGCATGCAAAGCAGATGACCTACCACTGAGCTACAGCCTTCTCTGCCGTTGGGCTTGCCCCTGATCATTGTGTAGGTCCAAGTCAGTTTTCTTCTAGGTTAAGAAACAAATCATCTTAGGAGAAATCGGAGAAATGGATATTCACAGGAAACTTTCAAATTCGTCAAACAGTGGATTGTTACCATGAGCAGCCAAATTCAAGTGGAGCGTCATTTGCACAGGTGACAGTGCAGACAGCGATCATTCAGAGCATCATACAATTAGAAATGATAGGCTCAGCAATTCGTTTAGCATTAAATCATTATGTGGAGAGCACATAGTGAGCCTGAATAATTAGGAGCGTTGGATAACGAAGGTGGGCTAATGCAGATTAGTACCTTGTATTAATTTAAGTCAGTCACCACCTGGAGGCTGCTTTTAACTCTGTCCACATGGTGGCTGTCATTGCACGATGATCCATTTGTTTGCTGAGACTGACTGTAAAGATCAGGAAGCTTTCTTCACCCCAGGCAAACATTGAAAAGGAAAAGTTTGTTCTGACATAGATAAAAGTACTCCAACCATGGGATGAAGTGTTGCAAGCAAATAGCTTCCTGTGAGATAACAGGTGCAAGGAGAACATTTTAAGGAGATCTTGTGTATTTAAAACAGTCAAAACAATTCCCTCTCACATGTCCCAACCCTGGAATTGGCCCATATGCCTTCATATGAACCTAGAGACGGCATCAGCTCCAATGTACCCTTACTAGAGCATTTGCTGCACTGCACATATCTGTGGCCAGGAACTGATCTGATAATGATGCTAAAACAACTCTAGATATACCATTCATCAGTGCAACTGCTTTCATTCACAGGACTACAAAAAATCTATACAATTTAAAGATTTGGGCCAAATATACATCTACATTCTGGGTTACTCTTCCCACATCTAGCATAACACACAATATCAGGCCAGAAAAGCAGGCCTCTGTCCACCTACCAGCCTTTTTTGAGGAAAACGTAAATTGAAATGATACAAAATTTACAACAGCAACAACTACTCATAAGTATATAGAAAATCTCCCCAAGTGACAGATTATAGTACACTGGAAATGGAATGACAAATGGTTGCTTCTCTGAATTTGGTATATTGAAAAGTGAAATACAGGATGCTGCATCATTTTATGCCTTGGGGGTGGGGGAAAATACAGCACTGATTCTGAATCTGTGCCATGGATTTCTACAGTGAAATAAAATTGCTGCCTCGAGAGAAGTATGCCATGAAACAGTGAATTCAGCTTGACACTCAACCAAGAGGAAGCTGACCTTTTAAAGCAAAAGAAGCAACATTTCTGCAGAGACTTTCCTTGGCCAGCTCCTCTACAGGCAATGGTGTGTGAACAAGAATAGCAACCATCACTACTACTGCAGTAGCAGTGCAATCCCATGCATGCCTATTCAGAAGTAAAGCCAATTCAATTCAATGGGCTCTAGCCAATGGTGTTCCTATTCGGAATAGATACATCAAAATTGATGGGTATGAATGAGCTCTGTTCATTTCAATCAGCCAATCAGTGGTGGGCGATGACATTTTTCATAGGGGAACAGTTAGGGCCAGAGGCACCAGCTTGCAAGGGCAATGGGGTGGGTGACATCGTGTGCTTGAGCATCACGCCTCCCTAAGTCAGACAGAAGCTTCCCTGGCTTTGGGAAGGAGGCACCAAGCTTTAATACTTTAATTTATCAGCAACGTTTAAGGAACTAGCCTAGTCCCCCTAGCCACTGACCACCCGCCCCTGGAGCCAATTCTGAATGCACGTTGATTACAACTCATTGTGCTTCCTGCTTTCAAGCAGCAAGAGCTGGTTTGTCGAGACAGGTGGGGTAACAGTGATATCCCAGTTTGCCGACACAGTTGGCCACTGGCACCTACCAAGAGGAAGAGGGGAAGGGCAAGGCATGGCACAAGGAGCTTAGCATGGCAGGGGGTTTGGACTGACTCCATTGCCATGCATCACACATGCCAAGCTACTCCTCTCTCTCTCTCTCTCTCTCTCTCTCTCTCTCTCTCTCTCTCTCTCTCTCAGTAACCATCAATAACCTCCCCAGCTACTACTGCTTTCAGGTAAGTGGGTGTAAATTTGCAGCCTAATCTTAAAACACACAAGTACATCTTGAAATACATTACAAGGGGCAAAAAAGTACTAACAAATCTATTTAAACAGCAGAGTAACTGGACAGAAACTAGTAGAGCAATGCAGAAGTGCAGATTATAGTGCATGTGAGTTTGCTTTAGTGCTGGATGAGCTCTCGTTTTTCCTCATTATTGATTTGGGGTTTGGGAGGGGTAGTGATGGTTGAGATTTCACCAAAAACCAAAACTTGAGGTCTTTTCAAGGTCTTTTTGAGAAACTAAGAGGGACCACGTTTAGGAAGCTCACATCCTGCCCTATTCACCGGCCCTTCTCCTTTCCCAAACTTACTCTGGGAAGGGAAACCCACAGCATGGCAGCTGGGTATGGGAAGTGAGGGTGAACGAGCCCCTCACACCCATCCCTCAACTGAAACGAAAGGGATTCAGAAGACTCCCTCCACATATTGAAAGGCATGAACCAGGCCATGTGGGAAACACCCAGCAGGAACATGCTGCCCCACCTATGTTAGAATATGTTCTACTCACATATTACTGTACATGCCTCCAGCTCATTCTAAGAGTTTCTATGTGCGGGTGTAAGTGGAGTGTGATGGAGGAAAGTGAGGATAGCACATACAGCCACCTTCACACTTTATTTCAAAACGTTCACATGAACACCCCTTGCTGACAGCCTACAATGATGGAACCTAGACATATAGGTTCTGAAAATGCTTATTATTATTATTTTAAAAAATACATTGAATTTTCCATAAGGCTCTCCATCGCCATCTAGTGTCACATTGCATATTGCACTTAAAATGTTTTATTTGCAGCTGTATAGCTTTTCCTCATGCAGCTACATCTCCCAGCACCCTTACAAAAATACAGTTCCCAGGATTCTTCGGGGGAAAGTAATGTGCTTCAAAAGTGTTCTAAAAGTGCTTTAACTGTAAGGTTGTATTGTGTGTACGCATCCTCAGCTCTCTCAGGTTTTGCAGAGGTGCTGAATATGCTCTGAGCAGTCTTATCCAATCAGGAATCTTTCACACACCAAAAGGAAACAAGCACATGTAGCAGTCTGCCCAAACCTACTCTACTTTGAGCACTGCCTTTTGGAGAGAGAGAGAAAAGAAAGGACTGAGAAAGGCAAACGGAGGAAGAAATGGAAAGATCAGAAATAATAAATTGAAAGAGTGTGTCTAATGACAAAACATTCAAAAATATTAAAAGTGGTCTCATATCATTTTTTATTTTAAAAATGGAACATTTGGCATTATAGAGCTTAGATCTTGAAAGTTGAAGACCCTTGAATTTTATGTTTTTATACTATTATTATTCCAATACCAACTCAATACTCACTTCATGTGGCCATGTAACCCTTTTACCCTTCGCCCTCGAATGAGAATTATTGTGTTCTCTTTTTTTTTTTAATAATTTTTATTGATTTTCCAACACAAATAAAAACAAACAACACACTCATATACACAAACAGAAACATATAAACATGTATAATTTCATAATCCTGTTTTCATACCCCTTGTTTCTCCGACTTCCCCATACCTCCCTTTTGCTGCATCCTTAATTTTAACATTTTTTAAAGCAATTCTCCAATAATTAATTATTTAATTCACTTTCATTACTTTCCTTTTTCTTTAGCTTATTAGTTACAGCTGCAATTCTCTATTTCTTATTCCCTGACATCTAACACTCCTCAATTTTGCAATAATTTTTAAGATATATCTTGAATTTCTTCCAATCTTCTTCCACTGTCTCTTTCCCTTGGTCACGAATTCTGCCGGTCATCTCTGCCAGTCCCATATATTCAATCACCTTCGTCTGCCATTCTTCCAGAGTAGGTAGTTATTGTGTTCTCTGCCAGTTCTGTGAAACTTAAATGCTGACAGTTTCCCTCAGAATGGCTTTATTATATATAGAAGATTACTTCTGTGTGAGGTGGTCATTTTGCCAGGAGTGTTTCCTTTGCACAGCCAATTATATCAATGTGCTGTCATTATCAAGTGAAAGTCAAAGAATTCCAATACAGTACAGTAAATGTAACTCCATGTGTGCAATGAAGTTTCTTTTAAGAGCTCTTCAGCTGCTGCAATTCTACCTGAGAAATTTTTATATCATCAGCATATACCCTATTACTAGATTTCTGTCTTGTTTGTCAAATTTAAATGGCATTGCAGCTGCCTACTATCCCACATCCTTAACAGTCATGCACCGACTTACATTTTGCCTGCACAAAGACCAGATTCGACATGCTGTTTCTGTGACAGGTTTTAAAAAAGAAAAAAGAAAAAGGGAAGGTTATTCCAAGAGTGTAGTCTTTCTTGCTTAGCTCTTGATTAAAAGAAGAACATATACATTTGAGTAATGTCCTGGGTAACAAAGAAATTGTGATAAGTAGATCATGATTTTTTTTACCAGTGGAATGGATAACATTCATTCCTTGACTGGCCATTATGAGCACAATCTTGGAAAAAAAAGTGAAGAATACATAATTCCCACCTCTTTTCTGCTTCTTCCACATTCATATTTCTACTCCTCGCTTTTCCTTCTTTTGAACCATTATAATATTAAGTGAACAGTTCTGCTTAGGGCTGGCCATTGCATATAATCACATACTTGTCCTTTTAACTACTTGAATTCTAACAAAAGATCAAGAAAGTTATTACACCACTTGTCATTTTTTTTATATTTAATCACTGTATATGTGTGTTTCATTGTTTTTATTTTGTAATTAAGGTGGGGGTTGTGGCAGAGTGAGGAGCCCTCAGATTATTCACCCATCACTCTACACTATAACCCCCCCCCAAGTTTATAAATGTTTGATATGTTAATTATATTGCCTGTGATAATTAAAAAGCCCCAAACAGGGTTGGTATCTTTTGCAATTAGCGTGACATCAAACCATATTATGGCTGGACTAACGGTCTGAACTATACCCTATGATTAGTTTTTAATAATTTTTCTTTGTCAGCTGTAGCCCTAAATCCTTCACGTGAGGAGGGACAGCGAGGACATACAGCTTACCAGATCCCCACCACTTCATTGTCCTCCATGAGCTGAAGGGATAATAACTTCAGCAGCAGGAAGAATCTACTCATGCAGATTCCCTGAAATTATTTAGAACCCAAATTTCCTAGGATTCAAAAATGCGCACACATAAATACTGCAGGCTGCCTGCTTCAAAAGTTACTCCTCCAATGCGAGGGGAATGATGGCATGGGGACAGTAGAGCAGAGCTAATGTTCTTGTCTCAGCTCTCCTGCATCCCACGAGAAAAGCAGAATGCCTGAATAGTCTGGAGAAATTTTTGAATAACCAGTGTTACCGCTTTTTTAATTTAATGGTGTGCAGCAGGGAAGCGGCCTTTTTTTTTGTAAACCTGAAAGTATCTGCCCATTAAAAGATACGCTGTTCTGTTCAAAGACAGCAGCACTGCATAGATCAATGGTCACTTGATCTAATGGGAGGCAGCTCAGCTTGTTATTTACTCAGAATCCAGTGCATAGTTAACAAATGCAGAGGGTAAAAAGCTACAGTGTTTTGACTCAGCAGTCTAACAGAAAACCTTGAGTTTTGAGTTCTCCCTTGCACATAGTAAATCTATCCGCCCCCCCCCCCCCTTCTTTCTTCCCCAAGTTTATTAGTTTGGCAAGTTTTCATTGTGGATGGCCTCTCATCGGCCATTTTTTATTTGCTGAAGTTTTAGATCGCTGTCAACTACTTTTTAATAGGCTCCAGTGTTTGTATTTTACCCTCTGATATTATAGATACAACAAATTGCATCTGACAACCAATAAAACTTCCCACAGACTTACAGTCTCACCTCAGTGCTATCTACAGTAGATGTCATTCAGCACCACTGGCAGGCAGCATTAAGAGAGATTGATAACACAAGGGTGCCTATCTGCTGTACATAGGGGCTAAGTTCCAGAACATACTGTCAGGAGCAAGTATCCATCGAGCAACTATCTGGAGTGGCGACACACATCCTGTCTGTCACTTAGAGTTTACCTGAAATGTCATTTGGAAGTTCTCTGTTCTGCATATTTTGATTTACAGAACAACTACATAGTAAAATAAGTTACAAGGTACTAGCAATAGATGCCGCTGGCTTTGTTCAGAGAGTCAAGCGTAGATGGCCTTTTGATCTTTTCAACTCCATGGTTCTTTACGTTATCTTTGGGAAGGCTCTAGTTTTAGTTATCATTAAAATAATAAATATTATAACCAGGAAAGTTACACAACGCATTTTAGATGCAATTCTTCCTTGTTCCCGAAAGCCGAGAACAGATAAAAAATAAACCCCCAATGAGTGTGTGAAGTAAAAAGAGGAAGGCTAAAGGAAAAGGGACTCTGTTAATTAAGAGATAAGGAGTTTTATCATTCCTTACCAAGATGGAGCTCATTTCTTTTATTTAAAAGTAGAAATCCTTTCTGGCACACTTTGTGAGACTCTCCAACCACACAACCCCAATAGAAACAAGTTTAAAGTTACCTGTGTCCCACACTGGACTCAGCTGTGCACAACTTTCTCAAGTGGAAGGTTTTATCATCAATAGTGTTGATTATTTTGCTCTTCAGTAATAGTAACAAAGTACAGTGATTATCGTGAATTTTACTGGGGGCACATTTTCTCGTATTGAACAGAAAGGAAAAATATCTATGTACATAGATTTGCCCCTCTTATAGAAAAGTGGGGGGAAATGCTGGTGGTAGTCTGATAATCAATAATAATTATTTGGTATCAATACTGTGATATCAGTAGTACCATCCTTTACAATTCCAAATACCCTTTTTCCTGAAAGATAACTGTAGCTGGAATCCTTACCCCACTTACCTAGGAGTAAGCACCACTGTATTCAATGATAAAGGTAAAGGGACCCCTGACCATTAGGTCCAGTCGTGACCGACTCTGGGGTTGCGGTGCTCATCTCGCTTTATTGGCCGAGGGAGCTGGCGTACAGCTTCCGGGTCATGTGGCCAGCATGACTAAGCTGCTTCTGGAGAACCAGAGCAGCGCACAGAAACGCCATTTACCTTCCCGCCGGAGCAGTACCTATTTATCTACTTGCACTTTGACGTGCTTTTGAACTGCTAGGTTGGCAAGAGCAGGGACTGAGCAACAGGAGCTCACGCCGTCGCAGGGATTCAAACCGCTGACCTTCTGATCGGCAAGCCCTAGGCTCTGTGGTTTAACCCATAGCGCCACCCGCTTCCCGTATTCAATGATACTTCTGAATAAATATGGTTAGGGCTGTGCTATAAAATGGTGGCAGGAGGACATTTCAAACTCGTGAAAATAAAATAAAATAAAAAGATTGGGTTTAGGGAATCATTGAGCAAAGTGAAAATGAAATAAAGTATGTGGTTCATAAAACCCATATGAAGTCATATAGCATAGTCTTTGCCACTGCTGACAAGAGCAAATTCATAATTGCAGAAAGAGGGTGGGGAAAGTGAGGACATTAAAAGAAATGATGAACACCAGAGGTGATTTAACAGACTATCAAAGCCCACAGCTAGGAACTTCACAGATTTCTTTTCTTCCATGCTGCACCATGTCACAATAATATTTACAGCGCTTACTGTAGCTGGCCAACATGTCTTGATATGCTATAAGGCTTTTTTTATTTTTTACAAAGGCTTCCTCTCCATTTACAAGTTCAATTCAAAGTGTTTGTGCACTGTTCTTGTGCTCAGGTCCTGCTTGCTGGTTTCCCACAGTCAACTGTTCAGCCACTATGGGAAGGGGATTCTGGACTAGATGGTTCATTCCATCTATGTTCTTATGTTGGAATGCCAAACTATACTTTCACCTGCTCCATCAGTACACCAGAATTATCCCAAACTTTCCAACCTAAATTATCCTATAGCAACTTTTGTGGCACTTCCACACCCACACCCCATAACAATGTTAGGCTTAACCGTCCATAACATGTTAATTGCAAAGAATTTTGTCACATACCCAAAGTTGGAGCATTATCATGAACTGTTGGAGGGGATGAATTCAGATCGACATGTTGTTTCACATGTGGTGGCTGTCTTAATCAAATCATTATGGGTCCAGGACTGGCCCTTGTATTCGTTTTTCCAGTCAGTGAATGGCTTCATATATAAGGATCTGATCATTTGTCTCCTCACAACAGCTAGAATGGAAATTGTCCATCAATGGAAATACTCAATGCACTTAAATATTCAAGGACGGTGGTCTATTGCCCTTACAGGGGGGGAAAAGTGACCTCAAAATAACATGTTTTGAGGGGTGAAAGTAAATGTGATTAAAGACTCTCCTCCCTGCAAGAGAGGGGAGTGGTTGTGGCCGGGAGCCGGACTCCGCCGGACTCAAGCAGGGGGTGTTTGCCCCCTGCCTCCCACTCACCTGGCTGGCGCCCACGCCCTCGGCCAAGCACCCAACCAGGTGCCTTCAAGGGGGCGTGTACAGCAGCCTGAATTGCTGCGGCGCCAGCCTCCAGCCCTCACTTTTTGTCGTCTCGTCGCGAGTCACCCACCCTCTACTCCCTTAGAGCAGGGTTTCCAGTTTTCTTTTGGCCTTGCTATGGACCTTAGGTTGGTCGCCCTGGTTGTCCAGGGGGCCTGGTAGGAATTTTTCCATTTGGCATTAGGCTTTTTGTTTTTTTCGCCTACCTCGTAGCAATCGTCACAACTTTCGTGGTATTGGTGGGTAGGTTAGGCATTGGAATAATGTGTTGTGGTGTCGAAGGGCTAGGTGTGGCCATCGCCTGCTCCTTCAATTTTTGGGTATTCCGTTAAAGGAATCCGGGGGTCGTGTATTCTGTCCGATGCCTGCTTGGCAGGAGGCCATGGCACGACCCTTGGTGACATCAGGGGAGAGCCTATAGTTGGATTAGCATCAACAGGCTCCACCTACTGGCGAATAAACCCCCTTTGTTTTTTTAGACTCACCCCTCTCCGAGTGGGTGGAGTCAGCTGACGTAATCCAATGCCTAAGCCAATACCTTTTCACTTGCTGTAATCAATAAAGTTGTGGCCTTTTCTTGCCCATTAACCTTATATCACGTGTCCTTGTGTTTCATTCCACTGCGCAGGGTTCGGGTCCTCGAACCACAATCTGCAGATATTTACAATACATACCTGTCCAGGGAGGCATTATAATTCCCCACAACTACTTTAAAAAGCCTTTTGGCTGGACATATTACCTATACATCTTCATGATTAAATTATTCTCATGGGCTTTATGTATGGATGTGACCCCTTGGGTGCGATTCCTTACACTTCTTTGAACAATTGATGTGCACTGTTACCTGGTGTTTCTGTTGTTTTTGTATCCTATATTGTGTACTATGCAACACATTAAAAATTTTTTGAAAGAAAATGCTGAAATCAATAAAAAAAAATATCCCAATAAAAGATTTTTTTTTTTAAAGGTATGGATGTTTAAAAATGACCTTTCTCAGCTGGCTGACATGTTATGCTTCTTCAGACGTGTATTTCCTGACTCTCTTCTAGCAAGTACAATGTTTTCAAATAATAATTAGCATTAATATAATACAATTGGAGCGAGCATTTAATTGAGGAACGATATTACAGTACCAACTATCTGAATTAGTTCAATGTTCTTCACTTATATTTAATATAGTCTCCTTCTTCCATATTGAATTTACAATCTTTTATTAAAAGCCTATTATAATAAATATACACAGCTGCTCATTACTTGTTATGCTTAAACTTCAGAATTCCCATAATGAATGGTTGGTACAATATTGCATGACATTTCTAGTAACATGGAAACCAACTTAATTAAGTCATATGAAAGTCAAATTGAAGTGCCTAACACCCTTGATGTTGGGGTGTATAATTTGGTTTAGATTAGTGAAACACACACTGAAATAATATTGCTTGCTAGCTTCCTAACCTGCCTGTTGCGTCCAGGAAACATATTACAAAAATGTTATCACTAGCAGATGTCTGCATGTGTAAAAAATTCTTCCTGCCTAGTCTTAATCCACACTATGTTTCATCACATAGACAAAAAATATTTGGGCAACTATCTTTCACCAATAAGTACTGGAAATGCCAGATATAAAAATATTTCATTTTCAGAATTTTCATTACTTCTTGTGGGAGCAAATTTCATAGTTTAACTACTTGCTTTGTGGAAAAGGACATCCCCGCCACCATCTTAAACCTTCCAACATTGAGCTTCATTAGATGGCCCCAACTTACTTGCTTTTTCTCAAAATTAAAAAGCTCCAAATGTTATAAAAACACCCCAAATGTTTCATCAGAGGTAAGCTACTCAATTCCCTTGATCATTTTAGTCACCCTTTACTAGAGTTACAGCATCGTTTTTTAAGTGAGGAGACCAGAACTGAACCCAGTATTCCAATTGTGATTGTACCATGGTCTTGTTTTTTTTAAAATAATGGCATTATGATCGCAACAGTTTTATTTTCAATCACTTTCCTGATGATCCCTAGTAGGGAATTGGCTTTTTTCATAGATGCCACACACTGGGTTGACATATTCACCAAGCTTACTTCATTGAGCTTGTTTACTAAAAAATGAAAATAATATTATTAATAATATTAATAACTGGACCTTCACCTTCACCTTGATTCCACATAGTGAAGAAACAGCAGGATCCCCACAGCCCAACATACTGGAATATGGGCCTGTACTGTGAGGTGCACTTCGTGTCCCGAGTTCAACATCAAAATGTTCCAGTTTAAAAAGTCTTGAATTTTAAAGTATCAGCATTTAATATCCCACCACTTTTTGAGGAAGTAATTTCAAGTGTTTTATTTCCAGACATATCTAAATAAGGCAATCAGTCCCAAGTAGCTCACATATATACACCTAACAAAGCCCTTATAAAATGGTATTGTGAATTGTAGGGCATTAGGCTGTACGATGCACAAGTCTCTTCTAATCCCCTGGATCCAGCAAGGGTTAGGATCTAATGGAGGATTCAGTTGTTGAAAGGGCCTTTGTTATACCCTAAGACTGGTAGTCAATAGGCAGAGTAGTGTGAGCGAGATGCTCTAGGAGGAGGCAGAAGCCTGAGAGAGAGTCATGCCTGATTTCTGCTGGAATCTCAGGCTGTGACCATGGGAGAAGCAAGCTGTGAGACCTTCCACTATAGGCTCAGCTTCTATATATGTGTAAATAAACCATAGATCAGAAAGACACCCCAGTCTCCTCTGTCCTTCATTCCAAGGAAACTGAACCTGAGTATGCACCTAGAACTTCTGGAATCTCACACCACTTAGAGATTGGGGTGGCATGCAACACTATATTGTTTCCTCCCATCCCTTGTCACTAGGTAATGTTTAGCAGCATTATTCAATGATATTCATAAACTAACGTTCTACACAAGAGATTTAAAGAGCAAGTAGGCAATATCAAATTATTTTATACTCCATGCTAATAGTGTCAGTGGGCTTAATGAGTATGACTAACATTGGACATCAGCCGTTGTTTGTGATACCCCCACAAGCTGTACTTTGAGGGGGAAAGCCTTATCTTACACAACAAATGAGTCATAACTTTGCATTTATTATGTGAGGGGAAAATCATGCGGAAAGGTCCTCAGAAGCCCTTGGTTTCAGGAAGCTTTCTGCTGTTAATGTAGTTTGGCAGAATTCCTGTGAAAATTGCTCTGAGTCTCACACAGGTAAAATACATTTCCCCTCTGTATCAGTGCAGCTCAAGAAATTGCAATGCACAGCTGCATTTAACAGCAGGCCAGGCCGATTTTATTTATGTTCCAGTGACATGTTATTTAAATTACATATTCTTCTGATATGTGTAATTTAAATTATGTATTTCCTGGCCACTAAGGCTGTCAATGCAGTTCACAACGCAAACCCATAAAAATGTAACTTAATAGCAAATGTGTGCATGTGTGTTCTCTCTCTCGCATTATAAAACCCAGAAAAACAGCAAACAAAAAGAAGTGGACAGCAATGGAGCTGTGAAAAGTCAACTTTTACATCAGCCCCCAAAGACTTGGCAAGCAGGGAAAGTTTTTTACAAGATTTCTAAGTTGTTATTGCTGATACTGTCCTGGTAAGGATTCTAAGGAGGGAATTTCAGGAGACCCATGATAAATGTCCTACCCCAATATTCTATCCACCAGTCTTAAGATATTTCAATTTCTTCACTCTGTAAGCTAGCCTTAATATTTGATATATAGGCATGGCTTAGAATTACAGATTTGCATGGCAAAGTCTTCGACGCCAATATACTTGAGATTTGTGATCTACAACAAAATGGTGCCATGTATTCCCAGCCCCAAAGAAATCCATACTCCTGTCCAGCCAACCTCGAACAGGAGGCTTGTGGTCCTTATCAGTAAAAAGGGACATCTGGTGCTGTGCTTCCGCCCTGGGGGAAAAACACGTTTTCTCGGGCGCGATCACTATGTGGGTCATGTAACTTGCCCGAGAGCACATCCTGGAAGGTGCACATCCTGGTTTTGGATCTGCAAAAGTTAGATGATGTGTGGGATGGGCTGTTGATATCAGGAGAAAGAATAGGAAAATGATACTTCGCCCACCCACTTCCCTTACCCTGAGGCCATCTCCTTCTGTGCTAAAAGGATCATGTACCAGGTGATGTGAATGACGCTTCTATGCCTGATATCCTGCAAAGCTGCTACCAGCTGGCGCAGACAATGCTGTCCTAGATGGACAATTAGTCTGGTGTGGTATAAGGCAGCTTTCAGTGCTCTTGTGCTGGTAAGGCTCAGGATTGGTGTTACTAGCCTTGGATGTGGTCATTTTATAAATATAGCCCAGCTCGGAAGGTGGATGGGTGGGCTTGGTCTGATGAGGAAAAGGTGCCATGTTACCTTTTTGTCCTCCTAAAACATCCATGCACAATGAGGGAAATTTCATAACCTCATGGCACATACTTTCCCAACCCCAATCCACTCATGCACAAGCTTTTAGCAGCACTAGAAGCCAATTCTTCATCTTTCCCAGTCTCTGATTGTTGTCCCCCCCACCCCCACCACATAACTGGCACCACAGTATTCCCTACAGCTGGACCGCTAACAGTTATATGCAAACAAATATTTCTGAATATTTAGAAAGATCCCTCAGTATGCAGAAACCACTGCCTTTGTTTTGTGCTACCAAAGTGATCAGTACCCAACCATCTTGAGCTCACTATTGGAGGAGAGAACTCCATATATTTCTTAGTACAGAGAGATGCACTTGCTATTATTTAGTGTGGCCTTCAACATGGTGCCCACAGGTGCCAATGTGCTTTCCAGTGCCTTCAGTGGTGCCTCCAAAATGTATTAGTAGATATTCTTTCAAAAATCCACAGAGCACAAGTGACAGTTTGCTCTTCCTGCTCAGTTCCTATTCAAATTGGGGCAGCCTTAATTGGATTGGGAAAAACCCCCTTAAACATGCCCACCTTTCTTTGAATGCCAGTATTGGACACCCACCCTCCCTCTCTTTCATTCTGAAGAGAACAGTGCAACTAGCTTCTCTGTGAGCGAGAGTGCCAGTGGCTGATGGGGTAGGTGGGCCACAGGATTTTGTGTTATCTTTTTACACATTTTTAGAAGTTGCAGCCATTTTGTATTATGTCATTTACTCATTGCCCGGCAACCATTTTGTACTACGCCACACTCCCATGGCAGCCATTTTGTGACTTGAACCCATGACACTTTCTCAAAATTCTAAATTTGCCCAGAGGGCCAAAAACATTTTCAGCCCCTCACAGAGCTTTAGATTCATTAATCAGAGAAATCATTGATCCAAGACCTTATAGTCTTAACATTTCTCACCCTTTAAGGCATTTTTTCAAGCTGCCAAGAACAGATGCAGTCTCTCAGGAAATTTTCATGTTTTACAGAAATGCAATTATAGCCTCAGTCAATGACAACCCTAAACAGCTCCTTAGTGTTACACAGGACTTGTCACCATAGCTCTTCTTCTCAGTATAGTAAGCATAGAATCATAATTTTAAGGTAAGGTGGGGGGAATGCACTGAAAATTGTGCAATAACAATTGCTTGATGAAGAATAGTAGAATGTTAAAATCATTGAATTGGAAGGGACCCCAAGGGCCATCTAGTCCAACCCCCTGCAATGCAGAAATCTCAGCTAAAGCATTCATGACAGATGACCATCCAACCTCTGCTTAAAAACCTCCAAGAAAGGAGAGTCCACCACCTATTGATGGAGTCTGTTCACCTGTTCAACAGCTCTTATCAGAATGCTCTCCCTGAGGTTTAGCTAGAATCTCCTTTCTTGTAACTTGAAGCCATTGGTTCAGGTCCTACCCTCCAGAGCATGAAGAAACAAGCTTGCCCCATTGCATGGTTTTGTATGTATTGTGGTATTTTATGCACTGTGACTTGCAGTTACTTTTTTATTTATCCTAGTTTAGTAATTATTTATTGTAATTGCTAAGAGTGAATTTCTGTTTAATTATTATTTGCTGATGTTTTAAGAGTTTATTGTGTACTACCATCTGTGGTGCCACCTATTGTTATAAACTTAAGTTCCCAACCAATAAAATAGTGGATAAACCTCTGGACATAACAATGTTTATTTGGTCACTGCTCACAATTTCATTCATTAAATGCAAGGTGTGCACCTATGAAAAGAAAAAACAGGGCCACAGATACAAAATCAAATAGACATGACTGCAAAAAGACAAAAGGAGCAGGGTAAGAAATGAAAAGAAACTCTGGAGCAGCCGCACATGGGTAGAGGGATATGGCCAGTTTTTAAACTTTAAGGGCACAATTATTCCAGAACAAGTAGACTAATCTCCATAGTTACAACTTAATGTTCAAGAGACAGAATGCATTTACAACAAAAACTTTGGAACTTAAATTAAACCAAAGGCCTTATATCACTTGGCCAAAAAGATTAATTTTTTTGCATAAGACATCAGTCTGTAGTCTCCTTTGCATTTGATTTTTTTAAAAAAAGTTGTATATTGCTAATTAGTAATGGAAAATATGGATGCTTTGAAATGAAGAAAATAAGAAAACATGGACATCTGCAGAGGCATGGTTTAATGAACAAAGGCAACTGGAGGCATCTCTCTCCCCAATTCCCATTAAGTTGACAGACAAGGCCTTGAAATCACATTTCTGACAACGCGTCAACAAGAGCTAATCATACCAGAGTGCCCACCCCCGACCTTTTGTGTTAGAGGTATAGAGGTAGATGCCTTTGACATGCAGTTTGTGCTTTTTAAACAAGCAGATCATTACCTTGCCTCAAAACTGAATATCGTGTCCTCCATCACAGAGAGCGGTGAGGTCACCCAAACTGCCCTGCTGTTGCTGGGGCAGGTACGATTGGATGGCCTCAACTCCCGATTGGTCGCCCCTTGGTTGCTGCAGAAGGAATTTGGCTCAGGAAGCTCGTGATTGGCAACCGAGGGACTATTTATATCCCTGCACGTGTTCTTGAGCTTCCTCTTTTCGCTGCGTGCACAGGATCACCCGTCCTCCCTCCCTATATTTAGGGGCTTATTGACCTTGCTATGCCTGTCATGGGGTTGTCTGCTTTGGAGCAGGGGCCTGGTAGGAATTTTGCCACAGGCTGAATGGCTAGTGCCTTTTGGTTTTTGCCTACTGCGTAGCAAATCGCCACAACTTTGTAAGGTTAGGCATTGGTTCAGTTGGCTGGTGGAGGGGATGTGGTTGGCTGTGCCTGCCCCTCCAAGTTGCTGCTGCAAGGATATTCCGTTAAAGGAATCCAGGGGCGCGCTTTGCTGTTGTCCGAACCCCTGTCGAGGGGCTAGGGCCACGTCAGAGCCCCTGGGAGCATTTGGGGGTGAGGTTAGAGACTGGTGTTCAGTTCAGACTTCCCCCAGATTGTTTTCCCTTACTGAAATCTGCTGGAGTCCAGGCGTCAGTGCTGCCCTGCCAAGGTCAGGTGCAGCTAGTCAAGAACCAACACCTAAGCCACCATTCACATGCTATAATCAATAAAGTTGTGGTCAAAATTATGCCAAAAACCTGAAACCATAATTCCGTGTTTATTGTGAATTATTTCAAGGGCAGTTTGGGAACTTTAACACACAAACTATAATAGAATTGAAATAAAATGGTAATGTTCTACAATAACTGAGTTTAAATAGTGTTTACAGTTGTGTCACTCCTCAATTATGGCCACTTCAATCTGTCAGTCTTCAGTTTTGGCTATATATTTCTATCACTAAGATTTATACCCAGTCTTCAAGCTGGGTAGTTTACAATAAAATATTTGAACCTAATATTGGCACTGCGTCAGTGCCACTGCCTCAATTACTATTTGAAGTAACCAAAAGCACTGAAAGTCCCTGATTATTTAGTGTTGGAGCCAGACCAGCAGAACAATCCTATCTATTCAGAAATAATTTCTACTGAATTCGATGAGACTTATTCCCAAGTAAGTGAGGTTGGGATTGCAGCCTAAATCATTTGAATTAGGTACCACTGAAATCAGTGAACAAATTAGTTAAGACTTAAGTCCCATTGATTTCAGTAGGAAGAAAGTTAAACTTGGTTTGGATTCAACTCATAGATGTCGTTCAGTCTCAATACACACATTAGTCTGAAGATGATAAATGCTTTATATAAAAATACAATCACTCTAAACACAGTAGAAAAGCTTCACAATGCTTTGATAATACTGAGAGAAGGCGGATGGTATAAAGCTAATATGGCTGACACTCAGGAAACCAGCTTCAAAACTAAGCTGCAACAGTGTGCACAATGGCCTTTGTCATGTGACTACAGGTAAAAAGCACCACGTGATTCCAGACAAGAAAAGATAAATCACCCTCATGGAATGAACGCTAAATAAACTCAGCCCATGTATTGCGATAACCTACTGCAGAAACATCCATAGTCTGCAAGGGCCGACTAAATACTGCAAGTGGTCTATCTTCCTGTGAAGCAAGTTTGGATAAGACTACATGTTATTATGAGACCTGACATTTTGTTGATCTGAGAGAGAAAACATTCAACATAATGCATTGTAACCAGCCTGCATCTAAAATGAACATAGTGTGCATCAGAACCAATAACTTGTTTCTTTAAAATAACAGTCCCCACAATAATGACTTAGACTTAGACCACTGGATTCCTTTAATTAAGGGAATACCTTTTGCCATTTGACCCACATTTCTAATCAGATTTCAAGGTAATCTGATTCTTTCAAATGTGTACTTCGGTGTGAAGTACACAAATAAATAAAAGCAACACAAATGCAGATGATGAGACTAAGAAATAAGATTCATGCTATGATTTCCTCATCCCATCTCTCATCAACGGTGAGAATCTAATCTCTGTTCACACATACTATAACACTTTAACTTCAGGGAATTGTTCCTTGAGTCCTTGCAGTGTTCAGCAGGAAGCAAAAGACCTATAATGTGACTTTATCATGCATCGTGCCATCATAAATTTGTTCACCTTTCAGGTGCCACAATACTCTGTTATTGTGACTTGAATATTTTGAACATGACCTTAGTTCAAAAGGCAACCTACATGTCTTCCTCCTGGTGATATTTTCAAAAGAAGAAAAAAGATCCTCGTGTAGACAGAAATGGAATACAGTAACCCTAATTTTGGAAGTCCAAACAGGAACAAGCCAAATGTATAATGTAATGGCACTAGATACAGTTCTAGAAATAATAACATTGTACACTTGTGTCCCCATAATTCAATGGATTTCCATTTGCTCAAACAAAATGTCCCCTTCTCTCTGAAGCTCCCTATGCACCCCCTCAAGGGTGCTCCCTAGAGCAAATGGGGTCAGAGGAGGGGACAAAGGAGGCATGGAAGGGGAAGCCCGATCATGTCCACTGCTACAACTTGTATCTTGTTCCTAAAGTATAGAACCCTTTCTTAGTAGCATGTTCATAATCACTTTTTCCGCAGTTGCTTCAATCATGGATTTGCTTACACTGCTGAGGCGTAAATCTGAAGTGAGAGAAATGAACACTGTCCTGATTAATCAGGAGTTCTGTCCTTGCCTCTGTTTTCACCTCAGTGTATTAGTAAGAAAAGAAACAAAACAAAAGCACCTTAAGTAGGCAGAGAGGAAAAGAGGCCACAGAAAACATCTAGCGGTGACCTGCTCACAAACGAAATAATAACCAGGAAAGGATGGCTAAAACATCATTCCATCCCTGCTCAATTGAACAAAACAGCACGCAATCAGTGACTTCGTAATAGAAACCCACATTAACAACTTTGGAAACAACCTTTGTGTGCCCTTATCCTGTAAAATACAAGGTTGTCTTCTTCAGTTGCTGTTTTTGAATGTTCTGTGATTTGTTTTTGTTGCAGCAGTGAAATTATCACATTCATCAGACCATTCAAAGCCAAAATCATTACAACAGCCTGAATAAAGTTACTATCATGAAATATATATTGCCATTTCTCACCCTGAACATAGGTTTGGAGTAATCATAAAAGATAGACCCATCTAGCATCCAGCAGAGCAACACAATAATCTGTATTCCCTGGGATCAAATAGAGGTAGGGGGAAAATCCAATTATTGAAATCCTACAGTGTTGGAGCAGCACATGAGGCATTAAAAATAAAAATGGGAAAAGTAAACTAATGCATTCAGCATGAATGATGGCGAGATAATTAATGACACATAGAAATAGTATAGAGTAATCCTGTTTATGCAAAAGTAGGCATAAAAACAATAGGTGTGTTTGATCCATTTGAAATGACATGCTTTTTAAGCTTCTCTTTTTTAAACAAAACAAAAAAACCACACCAAATTAGTAGCTTCTAATTAAAATAGCCCTCTTATCTTTCTAGATGCCAAATGAACTCTTGGCCTATCATACAAGATCAGCAACAGGGGATGTATAATCCTATTCTTTATTAGCTCTGAAAAAGTCTACTTTACACTTCAAATAAGACAACAAATAGGGATTTAAAAATGGAGCTCAGTTGGCCGTTCTAGGCAAATCAAGCATTTGTGAATTCTATTGGAGTTCAGAATCAGCATTCAGAATCTATATTTGCACTGCTGTTGTGAGTGCCGGATACGAAGTTCTTATGGCAGTTACAAAACAAGTTTTGTTGTTTTTTTTAAATCAGATTAAATGAAAAAGTTAAACAAACAAAACAGGAAACTTTGATCCATTAGGAACAGTTTACTTTTAGAATCTTTTTTATAACGAGGAGGAGCAATCATTACTTTCTAATTAGCATGACTTCCTTAGAAGCAATTCAGCTTTATTTCAAAATAAAACTGAATGTGTTATGTGTGTGTGTGTGTGTGTGTGTGTGTGTGTGAATATGTTATATATATATGTGTGTGTGTGTGTGTCTGTGTGTGTGTGTATGAATGATTGACTGATATTGCCATGTGCTGGGATGATTTGAAGCAACTTTAGAAGTCCGGGTAAATCAGGAATTGGGAACCTGTGGTGCTCCAACTATTGTGGGACTCCAACTTCCAACCCTCACCAGTGTGATGGGACTTGGTAGTGCAGCCCTGGGACCCAAACCGCAGTGTGGAAGAACTCTCTCTCACCAACCCCCTTCCAGACAAGGGAGGGTTTTCCTTTTACAGTAGCAGTTGCCTCTGCCAGAGACTAATGTTCACTCCTGCTTTTTTCAGAATATCTGATCAGAAATTAGATAAAGGAATAAAGAAAACAATGCTTTCTGCAATGTTTTCTGCTCCATCTGCATGCTTTTATATGCATTATAATTATTTAATTTCTATGCTTTATTTGGATGCTACTCATCCTACAAGGTCATGCTGCATGTGTTTTCACCCGTCATTCATCTGGTATGTCCAAAGGTTGCATTCCATGCATGAACTTACGAAACCCCCTGCTGGAACAGAACAAAGGCCTACCTAGTTCAGCATCCTGTGCCCCACATATGGCCAACTGGATGCCTATGGGAAGCCCACAAACAAGGCATGAGTGCAACAGCACTCCTCTTCCCCATTTCATGTTCCTAAGCAATTGGTATTCAGAGGCATACTACCTCTGATACAGGAGCCGATATAGAGCAATTTCGACTAGTAAAAAGGTAAAGGGACCCCTGACTGTTAGGTCCAGTTGCAAACAACTCTGGGGTTGCGGTGCTCATCTCGCTTTACTGGCCGAGGGAGCCAGTGTACAGCTTCCGGGTCATGTGGCCAGCATGACTAAGCCACTTCTGGTGAACCAGAGCAGCGCACGGAAACGCCGTTTACCTTCCCGCTGGAGCGGTACCTATTTATCTACTTGCACTTTTGGCGTGCTTTCGAACTGCTAGGTTGGCAGGAGCAGGGACTGAGCAATGGGAGCTCACCACGTCATGGGGATTCGAACCGCCAAAATTCTGATTGGCAAGTCCTAGACTCTGTGGTTTAGACCACAGCGCCACCCGCATCTAGCCACAGTCTTATAATCCATTAATCATCTCCCTTTAAATGTGGTTTAAGATGGTGGCCATCAGCACATCTTGTTGTAGCAAATTCTGCAATGTTTTGTGTGAAAAATGCTTCTCTTTATCAGCCTTGAAACTTTCCACATTAACCTTAATTGGAGGACCCCAGGCTCCAGTGTTTTGAGGGAGGAAAACCTCTATGTACTTTTCCCATCCCATGCATAATATTGCCCAGCCCTCGCCCTTTACTCACCTTAAGCTCTTCCACAAATGGAAAGGTCCCTTCTGTTCAGAGAAGGGCAAGTCTAGATCCAACATCATGAGATTCTGAACTCCATAACCCTGGGAGAAATTTGGATGAATGGAATTGAAGCATCATCTTTAAGTTCATTGCTTTGTGTTTTGCTACCCCTTTTCACATGGCCTCCAGTTGATTTCCATGTAATAAATGGAGAAGGCAAGGGAGATTTTATGTATTATGCTTAACTTTTTTTTTTTGAGTCTCTGTGTACTAGAGTAACAACATGCAAGAACAGAAAAGGAAAGGTTTGAAGTATGACACACTTTTTGAAGTGCGGGGGGGGGGGAGAGCCCCCACTGAGGAAATGCCTCAGCCATACTGACAGCTAAGGAGATTGGTGAGTGCAGCACCTGTGAGATGAAAAGGTTATTCCTCCCTGTTTATTTATAGTTCATGTGTAGTTCTTTGACACCAAAAGGATAATCTTATTTCTGATCCCCCTCCCCCGCACATCTTAATACATATGCATAAAATGTCTTATTAATATTTTGAACCAATGATTTTTGGAATATATTTTGCCTGAAAGGGAATTACTAAATACCAAATTTTTGGGATTTGTTGTTGTTGAAGAAAAAGATTTTGTAATCAAATCCTTGAAACTTTGCTTGAATGCGTGGCAATTATCAAACATTTGTTCTGTAACTAGATGCTTATCTTATGCATCTTGGCTAATGCTGTAAGTTCCATGAATACCATTGAATCTTACGGCTTCAAAAATCCAGTCTTTTCAATAAACTGAAACTGACACAGGGACAAATAGAAGATGCCTTCACCCCGGTATGGCTCCCCTTTATCACACACACAGCCCAACCAGACAATGACAAAAATCCACCAGCAGAATACAAATCAATATGGCTCACCTGATCCAAAACACCCACCCACCCCCACTCACACATGAAAACAAAGACCACCACAGCCAACCACAAATGAACAACCACACCCTAGGCCAATCCCAACCTCTCTCACCACCAAAGAAACACAAGTGAACAGCAGAGAACCTGCACAAGAAACGCTGACACCAAACCCTACATCTATTAAGTAAAATAGAAACATCGCCATCTGACCCCACCCCCCCCACCTCTTTCCCCCTTTTCTTCCTAATGTCTCAACAAATGAAACTGATTTGTAAAAGTGTTACATGGGGAAAAAAATATGAGAGAGGGACATTGCACACACTTTTGTAAATCAAGAAACTCTTTAATAAAAATAAATAAATAAATCCAGTCTTTTATTTCAGCATCTTATTCAGAATATATATATATATTTATAGAGGCATAAAATGTACTAGAAATGTTAGCTATTTTTAGTGGCATGAGATTTCCACAACCTCTGACTCAGAACCTCCCACTAAAAGCCTCCTTTCAAAAGGATGAAGAACTCTAAGGTCTGTCTATATTATTTAAACCAGCAATTAGAACCAGATGTTACCGCACTTTATATTTAGATACCAAATTTCAACATCTTAAATGAAGAGAACAGTCTTAAGGAAGGAAGGAATAATTTCAAAAATGCAATTACTGCATATTGTTTTTATCCTCTCTCATTAATTTACCTGATTGCAAAGAAAATTAAGCTAATTTATATTTAAATTTGAAATTGGACCAGTGAGCAATTTAATGTCTTCCTCCATGAATCATGTGTGGAAGAAAACATAGCTTTGACATTCATTTAATATTATATTAATTCAGCCACTTCCCATCAAGCAGAGAAATGCTGCAAACATACATACATTCATATGTCCATTTCATTTCTCATGACATGAAATACAACATCAGCACTAAAAATAACTACTTTGATATTTAGATGCCTATAAGGCACTCATTATACAAACCAGATTAAAATAAGCTTCTTTAAAAGTAATCCTCAAATATTCATGAAATAAGCTTTAAGTGAAATTGGACATGTGAAGTGGGAAGTCATCATTCATCATCATACTAAAATGCAAGATGCACGTACCACACACATCACTGAGCTAGAACTGAAAGCCACTCAGAGGTCTTGGACCAAGGACATTACCAATTCTCAAAAAAATATATAGTTTGCCCAGAAGACTGCCTGTCCCTGTACAGGCCTGTAACATCACTTAGATCATCTAGACAGAATCAGAGCCTACAGAATATCACAGGGATAACCTGAAAATTGGCATCTTCTGCCATTGCCCTGCGCAGTGGAATGCAGTGGAAAGATATTAATAACTTCAGATGTCTTGTGATGCACACACTATTTTGTCCAGGTTTTTTTAACCCAGAAGATTGGATTCTGCTATTTCTGAATTCTGTTCTGGTGGGTTCCCCACCCCCATACCCCTTATACATATCTATACTGGTTTTATTATACTCTTGTTGGGTTATGCTGTTTTTCTATATTGCTTAGAGATTATTTTAACAAACATATTAAGCACCTTACAAATGCTTTAAAATAACAAAAATAAATTTATACAGGACCTTTCATCCAAAGATCACAGGGCGGTCACAACATACAAATACAAAATGAAAGTACAAAATACGTAACAAAAACAAACCATGCTGGACTACAACTCCCATCATGCTGGGTGGGGTTGATGGGAGTTGTAGTCCAGCAACAAGTGGGCCAAACATTCCCTACTGCTGTTTTAAAGTATAAACTTAAAAACTCCTTTTCTAGAACAAACATTTGTAATTGAAGTCCCCATTTATTTTTACGGCTAATTTGGGGATAGGTTTCTGGTTATTTCTATAGCTACCCTTCATTTGATACATTCATCTAGAGAATGAAAATGCGTCTGGATTTTGCACAGGTTTGCCTGTTCCTTAACACTAATCCAGGATATTGCAACTACATACTGGAATTACTGTATTTCATTTCCATTTATTTGGGATTTTCAGTAGCTTAATAAGAACACTAGTTTCATATCTAATTCTGCTGCTATATATGCCAGATAGGAATCAAAGACTGATCATTTTATTTCAGTTTCCTTCCTGGTAGACCCTATGACAAGGGATTTAGAACCAGACTCAGAAATGTCAAGCAGCCCAAAGGCACTTTCTTTTTACAAAGTTGAGAAAATTATGTGCTTGCTCATAATTATTGCTAGGGAACTTCACCACCATTGACTTAGAAATCCTCATTTGCCTAAAATTCTAGACTGTGATCCAAGTACCTGCCTGTTTTACTGCTTATCCTTCTGGTAATTCTCCACCTTGCTTTATATTGTGCTGCACTGAAATTTTATGAATGGTTTCCCAACCCAAATGCCAACACCCCCCCCCCTTTTCTCATAAATATTACATGTATAGCTATTTCCTCCGGTTTTTAAAAAGTCACTATGATCTGTGCCTAAATCATTAATCTCCTTCAACTGCCAAAACATCTTGTAGATACAGATCAATGAACCAGTGCCCACTCCTTTAAAAAGAAAAAAACACCTGGAAAGGGCAGACTTTCAAAGTCAAGTTTAAAAAGCCATAGTTGCTCAACATTAATAAATTACAATGTTTATATCTAAACACACACACAGAGAGAGAAAATTATCCTGTAGTTTGATAACAAACCAAAAGAAGCAAGGGAACAATATATCTGCTACTTTTCATATGCGGTTTGCAGCAGAAAACTTTAAAGAACAGAAATAAAACAATTTCCCCCATTTAACCTCTATCACTGTACATTGTTTTAAAAGTATGATCCAGTCCCGAGCAGGAATAGGTGTTATGGTGACATTCTGCTTGACTTGCAAAAGATGTCTGATATCTGCAAGGCACTATCCCTTTTCCAGTGTCTAATAGCAACTATCGTGCTGCCAGTTGTTAAGCATCCTCTAGCAGCTAGAGTCTAGGATGCAGGTGGCGCTGTGGGTTAAAGCCTCAGCGCCTAGGACTTGCCGATCGAAAGGTCGGCGGTTCGAATCCCTGCGGCGGGGTGCGCTCCCGCTGCTCGGTCCCAGCGCCTGCCAACCTAGCAGTTCGAAAGCACCTCCGGGTGCAAGTAGATAAATAGGGACCGCTTACCAGCGGGAAGGTAAACGGCGTTTCCGTGTGCGGCTCTGGCTCGCCAGAGCAGCGATGTCACGCTGGCCACGTGACCCGGAAGTGTCTCCGGACAGCGCTGGCCCCTGGCCTCTTAAGTGAGATGGGCGCACAACCCCAGAGTCTGTCAAGACTGGCCCATATGGGCAGGGGTACCTTTACCTTTACCTTTAGCAGCTAGAGTCTAGCTTATTCCACAGTGAACACCCCTGTAACACATGTCACAATGCAGGTCACTAGGGTAAGGGTGGAGGAGAAATCTGATTTACTTCATATGTAAAGACGAACTTACCTAATCCATACTTTCCGAAGCAATAAATGAACAAAAACAGCACCATTCTTCAAAACTCACATTGCTATTAATTTTGAGGTGCTGTTTTCCAGCCAAGTAATGTGTACAAAAATGCATGTACTAGGATCAAGTGTGCATATTAAACACATATGTTGCTGGGAAACTGCATGCAAAGTGAATTGTATTAGGGAAACTTGATTGCAAAAATGTGTATATTTCTCAACACTGCATACAGAACTATACAGAACTGTACAAATATTTAATTGAGTGGCAATAGAGGGGGGTAGAGGGGGATGTCACTTGGAAATGGTAAATCTGGGTTAAAGGGGAAGGATACAGACCAGCATGTTAATGTCAATGACATCATGTGGGTGCTGTTGAAAACATGCATCGATCCCACAATGAACACCTATCTTGAAGCACCTGCCTAGCAATGACTTTGTACTGCTAAATCAATCACATCTGGAAGACCCTATTGTTACTCTTTTATAGCTCTGGTCTTTCTTACATAACAATCCCTCAGTATTTTCAGTTTGCAATGCTCCCTGTTTTATGAGTCAATGTGGAATTCCCAGAATGCTATCTGCTCGCCTTCTTTCTTTTCTCACTTCCATTTGTTCTAACAGAGACTGCTATCCAACAGGCAGCACTTATATTCAGTCATCCTGCCTAATTTACGGTATATTGCTTGTGAGATCAACGGAAAACAAGACTTGGACATGCTAAGGTTCTTGTAGGAAACATTAATGTTATGATTATCAACAGGTCTGAGATTTTTTTAAAGTTATGGGTGCAAATAAATCTGACAAGCAGATAGCATTCTCTGTCTCTTGATTTTTGTCTTCAGTTTTCGTGCTTCTGCTATACCTGTGAGAAGATACTGTTACAGTTTCCAGACCCGTATATTTATTTGAACTGATAAAAAACTGAAATGTAATCTTTTGAAGTGTAATCAAGTGAGAATGTGTGTGTGTGTGTGTGTGTGTTGTTGTTGTTACCCATTCGAATGAACTCATACATAATCAGATGCTTAGGTAGTCTATCAGTTCCTGATACTGCAGAGTTCTTATTCCTCAACAAATAAGCCTAATCTATGCACAAATGGGAAACTCGAATTAGATTGATCTGTGGCACCTTTTTCTTTTCCATAGCCAAAATAGACAAGGAATGGTCAGCAGAATTTTTTACATTTTTCATATAGAAAACTGTGTTGCATCTTATAGTAGCTTCCAAGAGTATTTATTCCCCCCAACCCCGTGAACATCCCACCCAAAAGACCACAACAGGAACACAGCAGAAACTACCTTGTCACTGGTATGACTCACTGAGCTGTCACTTTAAGAAAACAGGAGAAAAGAACAAAACACTGATATTTAAGCCCCGCTGTATATAATAAAATAGGCATTGTTGAATGGATGCAGCCCACTCCATGCCAAGGGATCAGGATGGGTAGAAATAAATAAATAAATAAATAAATAAAATAATTTATTATTTATACCCCACCCATCTGGCTGTGTTTCCCCAGACACTCTGGGCAGCTTCCAACAAAATATTAAAATACAATAGTCTGTTAAACATTAAAAGCTTCCCTAAACAGGGCTGCCTTCAGATGTCTTCTAAAAGTCTGGTAGTAGTTTTTCTCTTTGACATCTGGTGGGAGGGCATTCCACAAGGCGGGTGCCACTGCTGAGAAGGCCCTCTGCCTGGTGCCCTGTAACTTGGCTTCTTGCAGCGAGGGAACCACCAGAAGGCCCTCAGCGCTGGATCTCAGTGTCCGGGCAGAACGATGGGGGTGGAGATGCTCCTTCAGGTATACTGGACCGAAGCCACTTAGGGCTTTAAACGTCAGCACCAACACTTTGAATTGTGCTTGGAAACGTACTGGGAGCCAATGTAGGTCTTTCAAGACTGGTATTATGTGGTCTCGGCGACCGCTCCCAGTCACCAGTCTGGTGCTATGCTAATTATTTCAATATTTAGTTATTGCATTTATTTGCTGCACTTATATCCCAACTTTTTCCTCCAAGAAGCTCAAGATGGATACATGGTTCTCCCATCTTCATTTAATCCCTACAACAACCCTGTGAGGTAGGTTAGGTTGCAAAAAGGAGATTAGACAAATTCAGGGAGGATAAGGCTACCAATGGCTGCTTCTAGGATCAGATGCCCCATGTATTTGAATACAGCCACTGGGGAGCAACAACACAAGAAGGTTGTGTCTCAAGGCCCCAAGACCCACCCCCAAAATAAATACACACAGACACTTACATTAGTTTAAGTTTTTGGGCAAATTTTGGCCACAACTTTATTGAAATACAATCATGTGTGTGGTATTGGCTTAGGCATTGACTCCCCACTATACCTGACTCCACCTCTCAGGGTGATCGTTCAATAGGGTAAACCAAATGAGGGAGCTAAATTGATGAGGACCAACCTAAGCTCACCCCAGGGTTCCTGTGGTCCTGGCATGGCCCTAGCCCCTCAAGCGGACTTCAGACGAGATCCAGGACCCCCAGATTCCTTTACCGGAATACCCTTATTCATGGAGGGGCAGGTGATGGTCGCACCTCCCCTCCCCACAATCCAACTGAGCCAATGCCTAACCGCCACCTTACAAGTTGTGATGATTTGCTAAGGGGTAGGCAAAACCAAATGGCTAAAAGCCAATTTGCCAAATGGAAAAAATTCCTACCCAGCCCCTGTTCCAAAACAGGCGACCCAAACCAAAGCAAGGCAAGCGACTCTACCTAAACCAGGGAGGGTGGGCGGGTGTTTAGCCGTGCAAATGCAAGTGCCCCACTTGCATCACACCACCTACTGGCTATTGGCTAAAACAGCCTGGCATGATCCCAGGGGAATAGGCAGGACTTCCTCCTCCTTCCCCCCTCCCCACCATTTTAACCCTGTCAGGTGAGCTCTTGGGTCCCGAGAGCAACCAGGACCCTCTGTTATGAGGATCCCATTTATTGCCAGTGCTATTTTTCTAGAGAAAGAGGTGACAGAATTCACCTTGAACGCCTCCCTTGTTCTTTTATATTGGCAATGGCACCCACCTGAGAGGTGCTGGAACTGAGCTCCGGTGAGTTCCAGCTGGGAAAAAAACCCCTGGTTATTGCCCTCATGCCCTGCTTGTAGGTTTCTTATAGGCATCTGGTTGAACACTGTGGGAAATAGGTTGTTGGACTGGACATACCTTTGGCCTGACCATAGGGGGACCTTCCTATTTTATAATTTGAGAGGAGACAGACTATTCTTGTTAAAGAAAAGAGAGGGAGGAAGGGGACAAAGAAGCTCAGGCATATCAACAGCATATTGGTTGCCAACTTCGGTAGCCCACACATTTTTTTTAAAAAAAAGTTTATTGAGACTTCCCATATCAAAGAGAAAAAAGTAAAGAAACAATTACTTGGAGCATATAATACACCTATATGTTAGGCAAGAGCAAAACTAGTATACAGCAGAAAATCTCCCACAAATATCAATCCATAACACACAAACAAATAAAAACCAAGTGAAGCAATCAGGGAACCATCATATAAGTAATGAACTAGTCAAGCATAAAGAGAAGAAGAAATTAACTCAGTCAGCCTAGAATATCACTCCATAAAGCCACAGGAGTTGGAGGAATGCAATCAGGCTCATTGACCAAAACATATTTAATAAAACAAAACCATTTCACATTAAACATATTTACTCTCTCTCCTTGGGTTCTTCCTTTCCCTCAATTGACACGCAGGCCTTTCCATAAGGCCCACCAACTAAATCTGAGAATACCACTCCTCAGGGTTGGCCCAGGAAATATGCTTACCTTATACATTTTTCTCCTGTGAAATGGTTTAAGGAACGAATTTAACTATGCTATGAAATCTCTTCCTTGTCAGTCTATAGAAGAGTGCTCTCACTTTATATGCCAATTATACTAAACTCATTTTCTGAATTCTTTCAATAAAATAGGTTTTCTGCAAATAATGGAGGGTACATACAGGGTTGCATGAAACACCTCTTGAGAATCTCTAGGTTCTTCAGTATTGTGGTTTTATAATTTGAGTTATTTTAATACTTCATTACACCAGTGATGCACAGAGATATATTCCTATGGTCCTTATTTCAGGCTTTAGCATATGGGAGTGGACAATGAGCATTATAATGAGAACAAAGTTACGGCAACCATGTTCAGAGCAAGCCTACTCAGCCCCATCTAGTGCCCAGTTGCTGCCATTGATTCAAGACACTGCTTTTTGAACCACTGGATCATAACCATAAAAGTTTTTGCTTTTCTTTCTAATGTCCATGGTTAATTTCTCTGCCTTCAACATTTTTTAAAAGAAAAGAAAAACCCATTATTTGTGGTAAATTTGCCATTCAATTAAATCTCTTGATAGATTTAGATAAACCTAGTTTTTGCAGCTTTAGATAAACCTAGTTTTTGCAGCTCATTAAAACTAAAGCATTAAACGATGACACTGAAAGGATATGAGCAGGCTGCAATTTTATTTTTCTGCAAAAAAACTGTCAAGAGCAGCAGTTTTTTTATGTTTCAAAAATCATATGTTTGCCTCAGTGCCACAAGAGTAATTGTTGATCCTGTGAAAGTGATGACTTATCTAGCAATAGACTACTGTTTTAAAAATCCAAAGCCACATTTTGAGCTATACACAGCTGTCCAATACGTACACAGAACCACCCTACACATGTCTACTCAGAAGTAAGCCCCTGTGCATTTAATGGGAACTTGCTTCCAGATTCCTGAACAGGCTTGCATTCTAAGGCAGGCTTATGCTGGTAGGGCAGAAATAAGCTCTACATTCCTTCATCCATTTCAGGGCTGTTGTGTCCCCCCCCCCTTTTTTTAGCATTTTCAAAAATATGAGAAAAATATGCCCAACAAATGTTCATACTGTAAAGTTGTATAGTATTTGGAATAAAATTTCAACAAGCAGGAAGATTTTAAATGAGACTATGGCCGCATTCGGGATGCGGGTGGCGCTGTGGGTTAAACCACAGAGCCTAGGACTTGCCTATCAGAAGGTTGGCGGTTCGAATCCCCACGACGGGGTGAGCTCCCGTTGCTCGGTCCCTGCTCCTGCCAACCTAGCAGTTCGAAAGCATGTCAAGTGCAATTAGATCAATAGGTAAGGTAAGGTAAACAGCGTTTCCATGTGCTGCTCTAGTTCACCAGAAGCGGCTTAGTCATGCTGGCCACATGACCCAGCAGCTGTACGCCGGCTCCCTTGGGCAATAAAGCGAGATGAGCGCCGCAACCCCAGAGTCGGTCACGACTGGACCTAATGGTCAGGGGTCCCTTTATCTTTACCTATGGCCACATTCACATCATATATTTAAAGTAGCATGATGCCATTTTAATCATGCATTTCTGCTGACAAAGAATCCTGGAACTATGGAGTTTTCAAAAGATTCCCTAACTTCCCACCCTGAGCAGCAATTCCCAGAGTTCCCAGGGAGGGGTTGATTGCTAAACCACTCTGAGAATTGCAGCTCTTGGATGGGAATAGAGGGTCTCCAGAGCCGGATTTACATATAAACTAAACAAGCTATAGCTTAGGGCCCCCCTCTCTTGGGGGCCCCCCAAAAAAATTAATTTAAAAAACCAACTGGATGTACACAAATAAAAAAAACTACATACAGCAACAGTGTTTTGTGCTCTGTAGGCTCCTATGATGTAAGTAATGGGCCCCACCTGCTAGCCTGCTCCCTAAAATATCACTGGTTTGCTCATTTCTATATCCAGTGGTACCTTGGTTCTCAAACTTAATCTGTTCTGGAAGTCTGTTCCAAAACCAAAGCGTTCCAAAACCAAGGTGCACTTTCCCACATAAAGTCATACAAAATGGATGAATCCGTTCCAGACTTTGAAAAACAACCCCTAAAAGATTGCATTTCACTATTAATACACTTAATTGTATTTCAGTTCAACAATTACTTTGATAACACACATATTTTGTTATGTGCAAATGGCTTTAGATACCTATTAGGTCCATAAATTACCATATAGCACATTTTCAACACAAAAAAACAGGGAGAATTTGTTGCTGACAAAGGACAGCTGGACATATAAAGGGCCCCATTACAATCAGTAGCTTAGGGCCTCATCAAATCCAAATACAGCCCTACGGGTCTCCAAATAACTATCAGCACTCTTAAACTGTAGCCTCTTGGATCTTTTGGGGGAAGCCTTGAGTGTTTAAAGCGGTATCATAGTGCTTTAAGTGTACCATGTGAATGTGGCCTGTGTTAAATAGATTGCAAACCGACTCTGCTAAAAAAAGGTAGTGGGAAATTAACAATTAGCAGAAAGGGGAATCAGCTTTGAAATATAAAACTAAATGACTAGACATTTTTCTATCTTCTAAATAATGAGGTACCAAAGTCATGGCTTCACTTACTCGTTGCTTTTTATTCTGTAGGGCAAAGAAAGCGACCAAGGTTTGTGTATACATGGAGAGTATTTTAAATTACTCAACTTAATAGTTGTCACAATGTGGCATTGTACCATTAAATACTACACAGAAAGGAAGGTTTTCTTCACACTAACTCAGCCTGGATCAAAGAAGCAATTCAGTTAAACACGTTGCAAACTCAAAGGGAAAGACGGGACTCCACACCGCCATCTGGTGTCACAGTGTTATATCGCATATACAACGTATATAAAACACTTTTTCTTTACCAATCTAGCTGAGTCCTCAGTCTCTTTTCAGTCATTTGCAGCAGATGCTTCACGATTTACATGAACCACCATCACACACAAATGAAACTCTGACTGCAGTGGTATAGAGTAAATGTTGAAGTGCAGGAGCTCATCGTGACGAGGTCAAAAAGTGAGGCCAAAGAATATCAACCCATGACATAATAGCCATTTAGGGATTGGGGGGGGCATCAATTTTGATTTCTTTCAATTTCTCATTTTTCCAATCTTGAATTCAGTTCTCCACATTTTTGCATCAGTTTGATTTTTTTAAAAAAAAAAATCAGCATTTTAGTGTAAATTCCCACTAAATACATTTTTGTATGTAATGTTTTCTGGTACACACAATTTTGCAAAGCAACTTCCCCTAATATAATGCATTTTTGTGATTTCCACATGGTACTGCAAAATTTGGAGAAGCACAAATTTCAAAAGATGGTTGTGCTTCAGTTCGCGTATTTTCCCATCGCCCCCTCTGCAGGGACAAAAAGGATGTTAAGGACCAATATTATGAGGTAGAACGATTTTGTTCTGCCATTATATATGTGACTGAAAGCTTGGGAAGCAAATGGAATAGCAGGAAATACTTGGAGGGAGCTCCTGCTAACTCCTGCTCGCCTTTCTACAAGTGAAACATTGAAAAATCGCTTCCATGAGGCAGCCACAATATGTGCACTGGATCTTCGTTAATCCTTTTTGCTGCACTGTATTTCAACACTCCCCCTCCCCCCCCAAAAAAAACCTCTCAAAAAAAAAAATCACTATCTTTTCAAAATGCATTAAAAAAATATATTTTCTTTTTTCTCTCGAGGACCCATCAGTCAAAGGGTAGTTAAGGGATTTTCTAAACCTTCCCTTGAATGCTGCTGATTGGGGTTGGCTTTTCCGATACCTTTTCTCATCAATGGCAGGTATTTACATCAAAGGTGAAAGCATAATGATTTTACAGTATTTCAGCTTTGTGATCAGCCTGGAGGCTTCAGGCACCAGATATGTTACAAGATCAGAAGAGCTTGAATATTAATGATTCAGATGCCACTATGCATATAAACAAGTAGCACTAACTCAAATCACCCAGTAAATTTGTAGATATTCTCAACAGTTTCTTCCCAGTCCCCTTTCCATGATAAACATTATGCTATGTTCTACCTCCACTGTCAAGGGACGCGAGTGGCGCAGTGTGTTAAACCACAGAGCCTAGGACTTGCCGATCAGACGGTCGGCGGTTTGAATCCCCGCGACGGCGTGAGCTCCCATTGCTCGGTCCCTGCTCCTGCCAACCTAGCAGTTCAAAAGCACTTCAAAGTACAAGTAGATAAATAGGTACTGGTCTGGCGGGAAGGTAAATGGCATTTCCATGCGCTGCTCTGGTTCACCAGAAGCGGCTTAGTTATGCTGGCCACATGACCCGGAAGCTGTCTGCGGACAAACGCCGGCTCCCTCGGCCAATAAAGCGAGATGAGCGCCGCAACCCCAGAGTCGGTCACGACTGGACCTAATGGTCAGGGGTCCCTTTACCTTTTTACCTCCACTGTCAAAGGTCATATGCCTCTGAATACCAGTTGCTGGGAATTGCAAATGGGGTGAGTGCTTCTGTGCTCAGCTTCTGTTTGCGACTTTCAGATCACTGCTTTGTTTTTGTTTTGTTTTTCATTCATCCAATTCAACTCAGCTGCAAGTCTTTGAGTGATTACATAAAATATACATATACAGCTTGGGGTGATGATACTTGAAGGAGCACCTTATGAACACTTGGTTTTTTATTTCTTGTTAAAGTTATATCCCACCTTTCCTCAATGGAGCTCAAGGTGGCAATCAGGGTTCTCCCTCTCCCCGTTTTATCCTTGCAACAGCCCTGTGAGGTAGGTTAGGCTAAGAGATAGTGACTGGCCCAATGAATATGAAATTTTGTGCAGGAGGCTAGTTTCTGCACATGCTCCAACACCCCTCTCTACCCAGGCACGCAAGATACATGGTCAAGAACGCTCAAGGAGGGTGTGAAGCAAGGCCAGTGAGGGGAGTGGCCTGGGAGAAAGGGGAGTGGCCTGGTTGAGGAGAGTCCATGGGCCAGACACAGAGGCCTGTGGGCTGCATTTGACCTCTCTTACAAATGAGGCTGGCAGTTTTATTTTCTGTCACTTTGCATGGAATTCACTTCTTGGGGGACAATGGCACACTGTTTTTAAAGTGGTTTGAGCTGAGGACCTAAAGTGTTGAATACAGACACTATTAATATTAATAAAAAGAACAGTGAAATAAGTAATGACTGGATTTCCTGCCCAATTAATGTCACTCATGAATTGTTGTCTTCTACCTGTTTATAATTTCCGCAATACTACAGTGTGCTACATTTAAAATTCAGCTGCATTTCTCTATGCAAATGTGTAGATTCACTCAACTCAGTCACAGATTCATCTGGGAACTTATTTTTACTATATGTTTGAAACCCGAAATAAGGTAGTAACTGGTTTCCCCACCCCCACCCCACCAGAGTTATGAACTGTTTTTATAGAGGGAAAGGAAGGAGCAGAATGGGGGATACTCACTGAAATTAGCACTTCTACATCAAAGTGAAATCTATACTGGTCTGTAAAAATGCTGCACCATTTTATGTCCAATAAACTATCTCAGCAGCAGCTGAGTTTTCAAAACAATAGTACTGGCTTCTGCGCATGAGCTAATATGAAACACATAACATGCAGTTTATCTGCCCTTCATTTTACCTGACCTCTCTTTACCTCCATCTTAATCATCTTAGGTCCATTTTGCCACCATGCAAACCTTTCTCCTTTATTTCCCTTTCTGCACTTTCTTCCAGGTGTAAGACAGTTCCACATTACCTGTTCAACATGCCATTTACAACATCACCTGAAATGCTGGTTCTTTTTTTATTTTTATAAATATTTTTATTAAGTTTTAGAAAAGACAACAAACATGAGAAAAAACAAAAACAAATACACAAAGTTACAAAATTATAAAATACATAAGAAAAAAGAAAAAATTGTTTCAAAAAAGAAAAGAATAAACACCTTTTAAGAAAAAAGAAAAAAACACAAAAATCCCTCTTTTTACTTCTCATCTTTGATTCACTTATTTTCTTGACTTCCTCACATCTCCCTTTTTTGTATCCCTGTTGAAAATTAATTCAGCAAATTCATATCCAATTTATTTGTCTAATTATCCATCCAATCTTATTTTTAACCTCGTTGCTAGAACCCCTTCAGTTCATTTCAATGCCCTGAAATGCTGGTTCTTAAGCATAGCTTCTCTCACACCACCCTAGCCTTGCTTTCATTCTTACTGAGAGCCACTCAGTGTTGATCTCTTAGATCTGGGGTAACCAACACAATGACCTCCAGATGTTTTTAGACTCCCACCAACCTCAAACAGCATAGCCCGTTGTCAGAAATTATGGAGATTGTTGTCCAAGAGCATCTAGAGAGTCAGTTGTTCACCATCCTTGTACTAAAGGAAGGTTGATAGGTCTAGGCCAGGGGTTGCCAACCCACTTTCCTCCACATGTTGTGGATTACAACTACCATCATCCCTTACCACTGGCCATGCTGACTGGGGCTGATGGGAGTTGGAGTCCAACAGCATCCGGAGGGCAGCAGATTGGCTATCTCTGGCCTTGGACAGTTTGCAGACTAGGATGCATTTAGTAACAGCAAAGTCATCCAGCAAGGAGATACAGCAGTAGAATACAGCACCATCGAGCTGCAGAGAAACTGTCTCAAGCACAGTTAGTAGGATAGTCCAGATAGCCGGCTCCAGTTAATTATTGCTCTATTTTTAATCTATGGCCAAGACCAAGCATTAGTCCATTAATCACACAGTTTAATTGATCAATGCTTTCAGCACTGATTTTTGCAGCTCAATTTAAATTGAAACACTTATTTGCTCTCCCCTCCCACTCCCCTGGCTAGTTTGCTCTCCCCCTATCAGTTATTTTGCAGAACGCTCATCTTTTTGTAACCAGGTGCTTGCAGATATGTAGCGACACCTTTTCCTGCAGCAGTGGGACACGAGATCCTTGAATTAGGCAGAGCATTTGCACACTTCGTTACCTCCAGACAGAAGGACACAATTCTGAACAGATTAATTATAGACTTCAAGATGATCGACTCTCCACCTTATAAAAGTGCAGAGAATGAGCCACTATTCATTCATGAGCCCCTATTCATTCTCCAGTGTTGCTAAGCATGAAATCAAAGGACTCTCTCTCTCTCTCTCTATATATATATATATATATAGATATATAGTGTATGTGCACACAAGCACACCCATACCCCTATATCTAGCTGGAGTGTAAATAATAGCCTATTTTCAAAGCTCATCCTGAATGAATGGTATCATGGAATTCTGAAAATTTCATATGCTTAGGGAGTACTTTTTCTGAGCAGTGCAGCTGTTTCTGCTGCTGCACAAGAATCCAGCTGGTCACAAAAAGTAAAAGCAATTACATTTAAAGTTGTACATGAGTTATACCACAGCCAGATAAATGTGGGTTTGGTTGCTTAGCTCAACTGCGGCATGTGGAACTTATTCATCCTTTTCATAGCCAGTTTGTTTGTGGACTGAAGTGACTAATATAATTTGTTTTCAGCTTCTAGATTAAAAGGTCTGCATATTTACCCACCAAAAAAGAGAGCAATTGAAGTACAGAAACATACTTTGAAACTTTTTGCTGCCTCTCTGTCACATACACATGTAAACATGAACCCGACTATATCCATTTTACTTTGAATGGTTTAAGAGAAGACATACACTAAAGCAGCTTACTTTCCTTGGTGTTGATTTCACATACCAAGGTACCCGACACTGGTGTGGTTGCCTGAACTTCCAAACAAAATTATTTTAGAATGGTATGGTCAGTGCAGCAAATGTTTATGACTCGAACCCATGGCCTACCTGGTGGCAAGTCAGTATGTCAAGTCCCCAGTGCAGGGTCACTCCACATGTCCAAAGTCCAAACCGAAGCACAGTCCCGCAGAGATCCTGGAGCATCCAAGCTAAGGTCCATCAACATGGACAGCTGAGCAGTCATAGCATATCAGCTCTGCTTCCCTTTTCTACCTTGCCTGCTGATTGCAGCATCTGGGCTTGATGAGGCATGTGACCCTCACCTGCTCCAAGCCCACTCCAGCTGAGGAATCACACACCTCCTCCCAGAGCTAGCGAGCCCCACCTGGCCAGCTAGGGAGCTGGGCTATGGGCCCTTGCTTTCCTCAGCCTCTGGGAGCACCACTCCCACCGCTCCCTACACCTCAGAGTCTGTCATGTTCGTGGAGATAGGGGCCCCTCTGGTGGTGATAGGTCCTGCTGTTCTGGTTCCTGTGCCCTGACCCTTAACCCCTTGTCATTCTCAGTCATCCCGTGAGTACTTCCTACATTAACCTCTCCTTCCCCACCCCCAGCTTACCTCGTTGTGTCCCAGTCCCAGCTACACCTCTTCCCAGGATCCTCTTCCCCTCCCCATTGTCCTGCCCTGTCATGACAGTATATTACTGAATAATGTAGTTCTCTAGGGAAATCTGCCACCTTAAGCAATCTCTTCACATTGCCTCATGGGTGGGCTCTCCCAATCAGAATCACCGTCAAAATGATCAGATCTTTCTGCAAGCTGGCTAAACACTGTCAGCAAAGTTTCCTCTCAACTCACTACTTCTTTGAAGGTTTCCAGTATTATCCCAGAAAGAAAGAAGGAAGCTATCCTTCTCATACATTTCAGCTGAGAATAGAATATTTCAAACACAACATGTGGCATTAGTTGCCTATTGTTTCATTCTGGAGATGCTGGCAAAAAAATAATATTTCTTCATATGGTTCCAAGAAATATTGTGAACGATTACGCAAAGGCTCCACAGCAGAGCCAATTGACCTACCCTGCCTTAATAACTCCAGAACAAGGCAGATCATGGAAAAGAGAGGCAACAGTAAGGAAGATACAAAGCCCCCAAGAAATAATATTGGAGAACACAGCCTTGGAAGACCCACTGAACAACATCCAGCTGTCAGCTTTGCTGGACGACATTGAACTCATCTTTGGTCACACTGCAGTTGGCAGAAACTTAAAAACTTCTGGAAGAAGCTTGGAAGAGAGCAGAAAAGGGAAGGGGGGGTGACTCAGTGTAGCTTCTACTACATGCACACACAAATCTGGAGTTAAATGGGATTTATGGGGACATTTGTTCTGAAAAGCTATGTCTTGCAATATTTGCTCTTCATTCTTCTGTTATATTGTGTACCTTTTCCATGTTGTCCACAAGTTGTGTTGATACCCTATGCATTTTGGGGCCAGGTAGAATAATTGTGGGAGGGACGCAGGTGGTGCTGTGGGTTAAAGCCTCAGCGCCTAGGACTTGCCGATTGAAAGCTCGGCGGTTCGAATCCCTGCAGCGGGGTGCGCTCCCGCTGCTCGGTCCCAGCGCCTGCCAACCTAGCAGTTCGAAAGCACCTCCGGGTGCAAGTAGATAAATAGGGACCGCTTACCAGCGGGAAGGTAAACGGCGTTTCCGTGTGCGGCTCTGGCTCGCCAGAGCAGCGATGTCACGCTGCCCACGTGACCCGGAAGTGTCTCCGGACAGCGCTGGCCCCTGGCCTCTTAAGTGAGATGGGCGCACAACCCCAGAGTCTGTCAAGACTGGCCCGTACGGGCAGGGGTACCTTTACCTTTACCTTTACTAGAATAATTGTACCACTTGAGCATGTTGTGGTTATAGCTGTATCAGTAATATGACAGATGTTGAAATTGTTATTATACAACAATAATCACCCGAAATTTCCCATCGTGGGTCACGTTCATCACTCTTTCTTCTTAAAAAATCCCAACCAATCCCCTTGCAGACAAAACAGGATATAAATGCCATTTCCCTGCCATTTATCCCTAGCATATTATAGCTGGAGCTGTGCTGTCTGAGCATAGAAGCTATTTTGCAGCTATCGTGTATCTATGGCTAGCAGCCACAGCTACAAATAGATATATTGCCTGTGAATTTACACTGACTTAGACTGAGAGTTGCATGAGTAGAAGTCTGCTTGCTTACCAGACAACTTTCCATTCCCTTCCTCCCCATTCCCTTAGGGAGAAGAGGAGAAATAAGCTTGAAGAACTGTCACCATCTGGCTCCCGACTTCCTCCATACCCTGCAACTGCCACCACAGGGGCATCTGAGGGAACATTTTGCCCTGAGAGGAGGAGAGAAGAAGAATTAGACCCACTGCTGTGCAGTGTTGGACAATTTGGCAGGTCTTCAGTACTGCTGGCATGCAATGACTTTTCAGCGTGATACCAAAGATTAACCATTATCAAGTTCAGAGCAATAAATGATGGTTTATATGTTGCTTTTATTGAATTTAGCAGTTAAATGAACAAGGTACAGAGTCAAAAAAATGATATCCATGTTAATGTCCAGTTTATGAGGCTCTTCTCCCCTGATCCCTCCTCTCCGGTCATTGTTTCTCAATGAATTAGAATCAGTTTTGAAAAGGATAAAAATAATTTTATTATTTTACTACTAATATTAAGAGGGTGGTGGTGAGAAATGAAAACATTCTAAAAGATGGAGAGGGGATTTGGGGAGAGATGGGAAAATTCCAGGAGAAGATTAACATACACTTACATTGTTCCCTAAATCCATTCCGTTCTAGTCCATATTAGCTAGGCCTGATAGCATCTAAAATGACTATTGCTGATCAGATGAGACAGTGAAATATCTTACTAGAGTATTTTTTGAGGTTCAGAGGCAGCTAGCATCATCAAGGAGGGCCAGCCTTCTGGAATATACACACTTGCTTCTCATCGTACTAAGATTCTGCTGAATGAAGTGTACCTACCTAGATCCACTGCAAATCTGCAGACGATGAAAGCTCATCCTTAGGACTAACGTGTTACACTTTGCCTCAAGTTAACCTAAGCACCTCCTCATCAATACTGTTAATGCAGACGTTTGCTGTCCTTTTTTTCTTTTAAGGTATCCTTATTTCTAGAGATGACAACATCTTTTCTTTGGTGTGGACTGCCGTTAGTAATTCAAAAACTAGTTCCCCTAGCAATGATATTGCTCCCTTGTAAGTTTTTGTGTTGAGTATCTGCTGAGAAGATTGTAATTTTTTAAATTTTTTTTTTTAAAAAAAACTACCTTCATTTTTAATTGCAACAGCTACCCCATTCCCTTACTGCCTTTCTTGAGTGGCTTGCGGCTGTGAAGATGCGTCATATCAATTACAGCTCCCTTATTAGCTAAAATCTGTTAGAAGCATCCTGCAGCACAAGCCATTAAAAACTAAAAAGCACAAAGGAAGTAAATTATTCAGAGATTTGGGCAAGTATGAATAATGATTGTTTATTCACAATAGATGCCAATTATTTTGGTACCTTTGCATCCTATCTTTCTCTACATGCAGGGCCAGCTCTAGAGGGTGGTAAGATGGGGCATTTGCAAAGGTCCCTAGACCTGCAGAGGAGCTACTGCTCAATAGCACTACTGTTTCCATTCTGTACTGGAGACCAGCTGCAGCCTAGCAGAATTCTCAATTGGCATGTCCTGATTCTTCCAGGCTATAGGGGCTCACTGAGGGCACCATGTTTGAGGTGTCCCCAAATCCACAACACTTAGGGTGCTATGTCGGAGGGGCCCCACTGTCTCTCTCTCTCTTTCTCTCTCTCTCTCTCTCTATTCATTCATGCTAGAGATAAACAATCACTATCTATGCAAGAGAATCAGGGGTTGACACTGTCATTGTGAAGGTCCCCTGAAAACCCTCGGAGGGCTCTGACCTTGCTTGTCCTCTTCCTTGCTGCCTATTCATCTAGGAAGTTCTCCTGGTGCCACTATTGTCATCCTTTTGGATGCTTTTATTCTTCCAGGCATTTGGGACTTAATATCAGGGCTCCCCCCCCCACCAGCTGGAACTCCCTGGAACTCAGTTCCGGCACCTCTCAGGTGAGCACAATTGCCATTGTAAGAGAACAAGGGAAGCGTTCGTGGTGAGTTCAGGCATCTCTTTTTCTTAGAAAAATAGCACTGAATATTAATGCATTTTGTGGCCATTCTGATAGGATCTAGGTTTCATCCTGTTATTAGAAAGGGGAATATATTTTTGTAATTGATTGTGGATGAACATTTTTACAGTGTTGGACTCTCTCATGTCCAGTGTAGGGCTAAGTAACTATCCCATCTGTGCAAGGATTTTCATGTGCACAACGAGACTTCCCACCCTCCTCCCCTAAATCTGTTCTGTGGGTCCCCACAACCCTCCGGAGCAGATTTAGAGAGGGTGCTGGGTACATTGTCCAATTATAAATTACTGTGCAGAGGAGGCAGTTGCTTAGCACTACAGTGGATGCAAGTCATTGTTTTAAATTGATATGTTTGCTATATATTGAATTTTCTTTTTGTGTTTTATTACTGTTACAAGTAGTAGTAGTAGTAGTAATAATTTTATTATTTGTATCAAAAGTTCTTCAGAGGTAGATAAGGACAAATGGAATTAATAAAAATAAACACAAGGAGAAGGACCATCAGTCTCAATGCATCTTGCCTTCTCCCATAGGGAGCAATGCATATTGGGCTCAGAACAACAGGGCAACAGCAGGAATGATCTTTTCCCTGACACTTTTAAATATATTTGCTCACCAAAATTCAGATGCACCATCTAATGAGATGTTAGCAATGCTATAGTAGCAGGCAGGCAGGTTATAGGAAGAAACAAGGAAGTAGTACACGTTTATTCTGTGATGAAGAACAAGTGAAACTGGGAGGGAGCTCAACAGCAGCTTCGCTACAGCTTTCCTGGAAAGGCTTCATAAGCTGAGCTGAAACAACGCATTGCTCCCCACATTCTCTTTATGTAGTGTGAAAATAAGAATAATAATACAAAAGGTAGTATTGTATACCAAACCAACCAAACTAAATATGACTTCTATATACTGTGGTACCTTGGAAGTCGAACGGAATCCATTCTGGAAGTCCATTTGACTTCCAAAATGTTCAAAAACCAAGGTGTGGCTTCTGATTGGCTGCAGGAAGCTCCTGCAGCCAATCAGAAGCCACAGAAGTTGTGTTGGACGTTTGGGTTCCAAAGAACATTTGAAAACTGGAACAATCACTTTCGGTTTTCAATTGTTCAGGAGCCAAAACGTTGGACTCCCAAGGCATTTGAATACCAAGTTACAACTGTATAGTATTTTTTACATGTTTCTGTTGAACTAGATGACCCTTGGGGTCCTTCCCAACTGTAGAATAAAAAAAAAGTATTGAAGAAAGCTTAAAATGAGCACACTGCTACACTACATGCTGAAACTGCAATGTGGGCCATGTGTAGGCTCATTCATTTGTGGTTTCCGAACCATTAAATACGTTATTGACCAGTTTAGTTGAGTTGTATAAGGATCTCTGTACGTTCTCCCTCTTCGGTGAAATTATAAACCAGAAGCAATTTTGTGCTGCCATGTTAATAATGTTTCTGCAATTATTGTCAGCACATGAGTATATATATAGCACACAAAAAGGCAATTGATCGCTGGATAAAGGTGAATAAGGGGTCTCTTAAGCCTCCAGGATATGACAGGAAAGGAAGGAGCTGACCAGCATCCAGGCTGAGCCTCTATGTGGCAACATACACCAGAGAGGAGAGGTTTCCTTCTGATCCTCACCTAAACCCCACTCCAATAGCCTTTTGGCTCAGCCAGTTGGCTGGGGAAGGGTACACGCATCATGGCACGACCACCATCGCACAAGTGAAGCATCATCACTCAGTGGTGCTGTGCACAGCAGCCAGGAGTGCATCAATGGGGGGGGGGGTAAAGTGTGAGCAGATCCTGCAACTGGGCAGCACCCTGCACACATGCATTACTAAATTATATAAAGTAAATCAGAGGTGGAAGTAAGCCAAGGGAAATCTATGAAATGTAGTTAGGGGTGCCAGGACATGATCATATCACTTTTGGGTGGAAAAAGATTTGAGTAGGCATGGGGCCTATCCTTTGCCACCGAACCCATCTGTTGTGATTTGCAAATGACCTTGCATCAGAGGAAGGGGTGGGGAGAGGCAGGAACAAACCTGAGAAAGGAGCACAGCAGAATAGCAATGGTAGGGGACCACATCAAAAAAGTGCAAGCCAATGGTTAATTTGTTCTTAGAGTTCGAAAACTGCTAGTGGGTGCAGGAGCAAGGGTCACTCAGGGTGACCTGAGCAGCCTTGGTCCTGTCCAGAGAGACCTGGTTGCAAACTGGGCTCACAAAGGAAGGGATTGCTTGGCAAGTGGGTGGAGACAAGGACGTTTCCTTTAGCCTGGGGCTTTTAGCAAGGCTAGCATGTTCAGTATATGCTAACCTGCAGTGCTATTTTCATTCTGTTAGATGCACAGGCACTGTCTCCTTGGGGCTGAGGCAGTTTCAGCCCTCCCCCAATGTTCTTTTTGTGAGGGGCCAGGCCACCTCAATGCTCAGAGGATGTTCAGCTCTGCCCCTTGGCTCCTCATGTCTTCACATGCACAACGTCTGGACATTCATATCAGGCACCCTCACCTAGAAAAGATGACACCTCTAGTTAGAAGCCTTGCTCAGCTCGCTGTCTGACTAGCTAACTATGTTTGGTACACTTATTTGCAGCAGCTTCACTGCTCCAGTTTTGTTCTGCCTACCTGTTTATAACTCAAGTAAAGTTTGCCAAGCTCCTTCCTTTCTGGATTCAGCCTGCTTTATTTAGCCACTTCTGCTCCCAAGGGAAAGCTGTGGCTATCAAGTCTCCTATGGTGGAAGTAAAGATATCTAAATATTCCCCAGATTGTGTCCTGGCAACCCTAAAGGAAACCTTTCATCTAGGAATATTTCGTCCAATGGATAAAACGAAGGGGAGTGCTTACCCTCCCCCCCAAAAATAGCAAAAATATATTTGAAAGTAAATTGCTAATGCCATTATGAGGTAAGCACTGTATGTGATTTGCCAAATGGTAACAGCAGAGATAGGTACTCAAGGCCTTCTCCAGTGCAATTTAGGAGGTCAGAAATAAGCCACAATGCTGTATTAGGCATGTGTATTATTTGGGCGGGTTTTGCTGGCAGCCTAGATTTTTGCATTTTCCAGGTGAGTTATGCAGAGACTGAACTGAGTATGTTCAGAAAATGAGCTGGGCATCATTTCTGCATTAGTCTGATAACTATACAAACAGATCCAGATGCCCACTTTTCATCTCATGCTGGAGGCATGCCTCATTGGTTGATCATTGCATGAAAAACAAAGATAAGCATTAACTATAATTGCAGAGAGGTGTTTACTCTGCTACAATTAAGGGGCTGTCACTGTTTCTATTAACCTTTATGTTGTTTGCATTTTCCATTTGCTCCATCTGTATGGAATAGATGAGAAAGTAGATGAGAAAAATATCCACCACCTAAGGCTGCAATCTGAAATATACTTACTAAGGAGGAAACCTTACTGAACATGGGGCAGGAAAGTTACTTCCAAGTAAGCAAGCAACTGTATCCCAGAGGGTCTCTTGTCTTGTTGAACCAGAACGAAATACAAGCTGCAAGTAGTTATTTTATAATATTGTGTTTTAACAGTATTTTATAATTTTATGTTTGTGAGCCATCCAGAGAGCAATATTAATGGGTGACTTTATATTAACAAATTAGATATCATTGTATTGATTATTATTTATTTATTTCATTCATTATCCGCTTTCCATGCAGCATCCCGAAGCAACTGACAATAGCAATTACATATATAAAAGTGGCTAAAACAACTGCACATATAAAAACAATTGAATGAAATAAAACAATTATTAAAAACAGTTTTAAAAAGCAGCACATACATAAATTAAATTCAGACCCAGGACAGTTTCTAACTGGGATAAAGACTATAGTTGCTGAAAGAGGAATGACTGCAGCAGATGCTGAAAAGACAATGGAGAACACACCTGTCTGATATGCAATGAGAAGGAGTTTCAAAAGGGAGGTGCCACCACAGTAAAGGCCTGATTCCAGCACTGTGTGGAATGGACCTCCTGATATCTGCAAGATTCCCTCTCTTGCAGAATGCAGTGATTGGTTGGATAAGTAGGAGATAATGACAATGATAAGTAGAAGATGAAGCAGTCTTTTAGCTATCCTGGCAAGCCATATAGGGTGTTGCGTTCCAATACTAGCACTTACATTTACAGTAAGCTACACTTACTGGTAGCTAATTATTACTGTACATATTGTAGTATGGACATAGGAGCCAACTCCTAGGGGCCAAAGTCCCTTCACCGCCACCCCATAAAACATTAGAGGGGGCTAGGGCCCTAAAGCTGATGAGCATTGCCATTCAAACTGTGTGCGCACACTGTATCATGTGACTGATTGTGCGGGGCAGAGCTTACCTCCCCGCCCCCCATATTTTATTCAAGTTGGCACCCCTGAGTATGAATGAGGAGAAGTTAAATGGAACAATTCCTTGGTTCGATCCATGGGATCTCCAGTTGAAAATATCACATAACAGTTGACGGAAACAAACTCTGCCTAAATACCTTGAAAGACAATGCTGGACAGTGCTGGTCTGAATAGATGACTAACCTGACCTGGGTTAAGGCAGCTGTTGTATTCTATTAAGCAGAGCCTTCTCTGCTCTTCACTTTCACACTTAAAAGGCTGCCTTCATTTTTTACTTACCTACTTTTAACCCGTCAAATCTCATGCAAGCATTGTATTCAATTACTACCCATCTCTCATTTTCTCTGCCACCACCACCAGCAACTAGAGATAATCAAGAGATGGGGCATTTCTATCAGAGAGCAATACTGTGGAAGGCAAAACAAAGGTAAGCACCAAAAAATGATGTTTGCACATACAGTACTGCCTGCATTTACGGTTATCGTTATAATATTGTTGTGCACTGATGATTTCTGAACACCTACAAACTGAAATGCGTATTTCAGAAGCGGTTAGTGGAAAGTTCCCCGCAGAAGTAGAATATCCTATCCCAAGAGAGAATTTCTCACTCTCTCTTAAAAATGAGAGGAGGTGGGGAACTGCCTGTTGTTTCTGCCTCCTATACATATTGCTACTTAGGTGCAATGACAAGAATGAACTCCTGCAGCGATGTAATCAAAAATTCTATTTACTGTGGTGAAATGAGAGACTGACGCTACTATATCCAATGACACAATAAATCCCATCACCTCCGACTGCTTGAAAGAAAAGAAATAAGGGACGATTTATTAAGGAAAGAAAACATTTATTTTATTTTTAAAAATTGTAATAGAGTACTGGTGAAACACCACCAAGTCTCACTGTTCTTCTTGTTACACGATATTAAACATTCAGGGTTGAGTTCTTTAAAAACTTGGAATTGGGGATCAAGTGTCTGATAAGCTGAATGATGGGTTTCCAAACCAATCAGATCTCATGTGAAAAACAGTAATGGAGGGTGGGGTGAACAGCGTATGGGGAGGTCATTGTGCCATTCTAAATGCTGGTATGGGAAGGAGCAGGTGGGGTTTCAGATGCTGACATGGATGGAAAGTCTAACTAGCACAGTCATGAGCCTATGTGGCGGTGATCAGCTACTTTCAGGGGCTGGAACTGAACTCAGCAAGGCACTTTTGCCCATCTGGATTATCTTTTCTGTTATTGCATTGATTACATATTTCCCCCACCCTTCCTCCAAGGAGCTCAGGACAGTATACCTGGTTCTCCCCACTCCCACCAATTTCATCCTCACAACACCCTGATGAGAGTGGTCACCCAAGGGTAAGTTTTGTGATGGAGCAAGGATTAGAAACTGGTCCTAGTCCAATACTCCAGCCCTGACACCAGAGCAGAAGCTCTTTCCTTTTTTACATGTGCAGCCTCTGTGCTTGTACTCTAGTTGCCAGTTTCTGGGCAACTTCTGTATGACATCTAGAACATGCTTTCCTGGACATTAACCAGCCAAAGTTCGGCACTTGTCCTTCTGACGTCAGTGAACAAATGGTGCATCCGTTAACTCGCTTATGTTGAAATAAAGGGGATTCCACAGTGTTGAACTTTGGCTGGACAATCCTTGTGGTTTTTGGGGCAATCCAACAAGAGGTTCCTTCCAGCGCATGGTTAATACACCATTTCCTTTGAGCTGCCTTCCATAGCCTTTTCCAAGCCAACACCCAACAATGCCCCCCCCCCCCGAACCCATATGTGCTATTCCACTTGCTTTCAAATTGATTTTTTGTGTGTGTGTGTGTGCTGTGCCAGATTGAGGGAATACACATCACACGGCTTGAAATTAATTGAAAATGAAAGGCTTTCAGTTAAAGGCAAATTGTTTAATGAAACAAATTGTTTTAAAAAAGCATAGCTTCTGGGCTGAGACTTTAGATAACAAGTTTCAGCCCAGAGTGAAATTTTATGCCTGAGTTGTAAACCTCTGGAAGGTTTAATGGAGATTCAAACAGACTATTAATTGTAACGGTGCCAATATATTACGGAGAACAAGAAGTGTTTTTTTTAAGCATTTAAGAGAAGCAACTTCAATTCTTCATGGCTATTTTATAGGGGCTGATACTTTCCCCTGGTGCTTCTGTGTATGCATAAATGTACTAATATTACCATAATCATTATTATCCCATTTCTGCCATATGTACTTATGCAAAACTAAGTGGCTACACACCCATCCTGGCCTGCCATTTATAAGTCTTTCCCCCTCCATCTCAAGCACATTTCAACTGCATGGGAAAAGCGAGTGTGTGTATCTAGCAGCATACTGTCTCATCAGTCTTACAGATACTGGGTGCGTTTAATGACTGGAGGCATTCAAACAGAGGCGGGACTGCCATCTGTCAAGGATTGTGTCCTGCACTGAGCCAGGGGAGCGAGTTGGACTGGCGTTTCTTTCAGATCCTTTTCAACTCTCAACACATCCACACCATGCATTAAAAGCACATGGTTTCCCCCTAAAGAATTTTGGGAACTCTAGTTTGCAGCTCACAAAGCTACATTTCCCACCATCCATTACAAGCTGCAGCTCTCGGGATTCTTTGGGGAAGCCACTTGCCTTAAATATACAGTATAGATGCAATTCCACGTTGGTAGAGCAGAACTTATTGTAGGGCTCAGATATGGAGCACAGTAAACAAGAGTGCTCCTGAGGAGATGCAGAATGCATTTTCATTATCACTTATTAACTACCAAGTCCCTACACTCCAAGGATTGCGGGGAGAAGAGCATTCAGACTGGATGGGCGCTGGTTTTTCCGGACAAATCTTTTGCTGCATGTATTAATATCCTACTTTGAAAGCATGAGAAGTGATGCTACTTCAGGTTTGGTGGCGTGCTTAGAAAGTTTGAAAACAAATACTTCTTCCTGTTTGAGCAATGTGTTTCCATTACTGTGTGGAGAAGATTCTATTAGCAGGGTTATAAATTCTCAGATCATACAATCCATTCAAAAGCTTCTCTTTAAGGTATTGGGATCTATTCTTTTTCTATGACATATTGAAAATCTCATGTGCAATTTGTCTTATGAATGTGACCCTGAAAGATGCCTGCTTACATTTTTCAAACAAAGCGAATAACACGGCCTTAGCTTTTCCTTTTTACCCCCACTGTGAAGCTAAGAGCATTTTCTTTATATAGTTTTAATGTTTGCCAAGCTACGATTATAATTGCCCGTTCTGTTACATAGCTGTGAGCTATATCATAACAGAACAGCAACGCAATACTAAAGCCTGCATAACTTTAATACTCCTGTAATCAATTCAGTGCTACTATAGATAACCCTTCTTTTAGTCAGGCACATAGTTACTAGGGTTGGGCCAAACGACACCATGCTTCCGGGATATCAGCAATTATGGCATCTTGTGAATGGACAGATTTGCCATTTGGCTAGTCATGTAAAATGGCTAGCAAGATCTGCCACCAAGTTTGATTTCCACATAGATTAGTTCACTTTCTCTACAAGAATGAGTGAAGAGCTGGTTGCGACAAGCCTTTCCGAAGAAGAAGAGTCTGGATTTGATATCCCGCTTTATCACTATCTGAAGGAGTCTCAAAGCGGCTAACATTCTCCTTTCCCTTCCTCCCCCACAACAAACACACTGTGAGGTGAGTAGGGCTGAGAGACTTCAGAGAAGTGTGACTAGCCCAAGGTCACCGGGTTCACCAGATTACAAGTCTACCGCTCTTAACCACTAAACCACACTGGCTCTGCATTAGACAGATAAACCTAATGTGGTATATTGTCTGGCTACTGTCAGATCAAGTGGTTTTTAGCACTGGCCAGCAATGAATGGCTTCTTGGGTCTTATGTCTCAGTGAGCCTGGACATGCAAAGATGTTGCTGCTTATCTAGATGCGATTGTGTCTGACATCAGAGTAAACCTGGCAGGGACCAAACCTTGGAGGAAGATTACATTGCCTGTGTAGAAATTGTTTGAATGGCTCCAGATCTATTGAAATGATAGCCAGCCATATTTTTGTGGCTCCAAACAACCCTTATGGGTGGGTGCACTCTCACAACCAGCCCATTTGTAATGAACACAATTAATGAGGAGTCATACCGAAGGAATAATATTTTAATTTTTTAAGAGAGAGAAAAATATTAATTTCAGAAGCGCACTCAGCTACTACTTATAAAAGCTTTAAAACTAGTTCTCCTAATTTGTTTTCCAGGATGGAGGTTTCTTCTTTTGATCACTGCTTGGATGAAACCTACATATCAAATCAGAAGTTTTCTATCAAGCACAGTTTGGATTAACAAAACATTTTCTTTCTTTCATGTTAACAGTTTTTAGTTTCATTTCTGTAAGTGTCACTGGCAGTTATGTATCTCAAAATACATTGCAACTGAAGTGTTTGTAATTGCAGCAGCACTGTAAAGACAGGCCTGTCATCAGCACCTCGCATCCCTGGAGAACTTAGAATCATGGAATTGTAGAGTTGGAAGGGACCCAGAGGGTCATCTAGTCCAACCCCTTGCAATGCAGGAATTCTGCTCACACCTGACCCTGGGTGGGCTCGAACCACCAACCTTCAGGTTAACAGCCAGATGCACTGACCCACTGCATTCCTGAACCCTTAAAAATGCTTTCCCCCAGCCTTGTATCCTGAGCAGCATCTGGAGGTTGGGTCTGGGCTCCACATTAACTTCCCATAATGCTCCCAAACAATGCTACATAAGAGGTATAGGGCTAAATGAAAATGGTGTCCAGGCCCAGCTGACTGGCAGTAAGCCTCCAGGGAACAAGGGTTGTTCACCAGAGAACACTTTGCCCATGACCCCTCTTAAACCTGTATATGGATCCTTCAAACCACCTTATCCACACATCTCCCTTAAAACTATCACTATTCTCTTAGACCTATTCCTGAAATTTGTCTGTGGTGATGGGGTTTGCACATTTTTTAATTTAATCTTGCCTGAATATGCGCATAGTTCACACCTAACTGCTGTGAGGGCTAAGCTATGGGCAACAGTTTCAGATGCACTAGGATAAAGCCAGGACGTGAGGACAAAGCATAAATCAAGAGATACTGAGAAGCAAGCTGGGAACAAAGGATACAGGAATACCCAGGAGCTAAGGAAGGCCTTGTTGATCAAGGCAGGCTTCACTGGAACAGGAAGCTCTCTTATCCTTCTTCTCCAGAAGGATATAAAGACCACTGTGGGTAGGTGGGCTCAGCCCAGGTCCTGACGCTACTAAACTGCCTTTACAGCTGCTGCAATACACAGTACGGTGCGTCACCTCATTGGGCAGGTATAGGTGTAATAGTTTCCGGTTTGAGCCACAGAGGCTCTGGATGGGTTGTATGTGTGAAGAGCCTATTCTCACTTTGTCTGGAGGTTCAGTGATCTGGGTTCAAGGCAGTGGGAATGCAGAGAGTGAAGCAGGGCCAGCCAGCATAATCTTACTACTCCAGTCAGTCAGTGAGAACAGGGCTGTACGTATGTGCATATCTGTGTACAACTTTGTTAGCCAGAGCACAAAGACAGCAGTGTAGTGTTGAACACATTTTGCCAATCTTTGGTGGTTTGGTAGCATTTCCTGCCTGGCTATTTACACCTGCTCCGCCCAGGCTAGAGCTGCGTTACAGGTGCAATTTTCATATATTCAGAATATGAATCAGGCAGTTCTGTTGAGTCATTAGGAGAATTATCAAGTACTGCTGCCTCAAGAGCTCAGCTGTGAGTTCAACTTTAGAAGGTGGCCAAAACTATAGTTTTTATTGACATCTGGTGAAGGACATAGAAACCTGGGAAAAGTCACTGGAATGGGTTCACATTCTAAGGTCCTGTAAAAAGCTTATTGAGGGACGCAGGTGGCGCTGTGAGTTAAAGCCTCAGCGCCTAGGACTTGCCGATCGAAAGGTCGGCGGTTCGAATCCCTGCGGCGGGGTGCGCTCCCGCTGCTCGGTCCCAGCGCCTGCCAACCTAGCAGTTCGAAAGCACCTCCGGATGCAAGTAGATAAATAGGGACCGCTTACCAGCGGGAAGGTAAACGGCGTTTCCGTGTGCGGCTCTGGCTCGCCAGAGCAGCGATGTCACGCTGGCCACGTGACCCGGAAGTGTCTCCGGACAGCGCTGGCCCTTGGCCTCTTAAGTGAGATGGGCGCACAACCCCAGAGTCTGTCAAGACTGGCCCGTACGGGCAGGGGTACCTTTACCTTTACCTTTAAAAAGCTTATACAACATCATATTTTTCAACATTGTAACATCCTTGTTAATTCCACTGTAATTTGTTTGGGGGCTTCTTCATTCAGTTTCACTTATTAAATACCCAATCTTTCAAGTGTGTGTGTGTGTAACAGAACAACAATGCATGTGTGTGCAAACCAGTTTTCAGCTGGTAGAGTCAGAAAGGATTGTAAGGGTCATCTAGTCCAACCACCTGAAATGCAGGAATTGCAACAAAAGAATCCATACCTGATGGCTGGATAGGCAATCCTGGATAGGCAATCCTAATTCACATCTTAGGCTCAAACTATGCTTCACATTTTTAAGTTCTGACAAACTGACGCCCAAAAGCGCAGATGGCATAAGATTTTTTTTATTGCTTTTAGGCAGATGTTGCTCTTTCTCCCAAAAAGAAAGATATACCGTATACTGTATATGTCAGGGTTGTGTGTGGTCCCCTCTGATCTGGGGCCCAAACCAGGACTTCCAGCCACTTTTGCCCTCTCATTTTTGGTGAATAGCAGCAATGCATGGCTTTGAGAAGCCAGGTAAGCAATGTTGCCCTCTACAACCACCCTGCCAGCTGCTACTGCACATGCAAGATAAAGTAGGCTTACTTGTTAAGAAGAATACATACAAGCCGTCCCTACTCCCCCCCCCCCGACTCGCATTCAAGAAGATCCAGTGCTTTATTATTGCAGGTTTCTTCCCTTCCTCCACATCAGCACTGTTCATGGAAGCTTTCAAAACATTATATTCTCATTATTTATGCCTGTGATTAAAACGCACTTGACATTACTGGAGCACTACAAGATTGAAAGCATGCTGTATAAATTTTCCCCAACTAATTAGCATTAGGAGCATTCAGGAGGTTTGGTGACACACTTGAGAGAAAAATAACTAAAATGAAATCTTCATCTAGTTACACTCTTGCAGAGCTGTCTTGTGGTGGCGGTGGTGAATCTGTGATGGAGCTAACATCACTTCTGAAGCTCTGCCAGCTCACTATGGCCAGGATGGAAGAGAGCTGAGTTCTGTTCTTCCTTCTTTCTTTCCCCGCCTCCTTCCATTGTAGTTAAAGGGAGAGATTGAACTATGCCAAATACACGTGTTTGTCGCTATTACTTCTTACTGTATGTTTGTCTTTCATACAGAATGAAACAGAATAAAACTGAATAAAAATAAAGTGCTTTTCTTAAATGTGTATAAGGACTCAGCTATACAGCTGCAAATAAAACGTTTTAAGTGTGTTTTAAGTGCAATATCCAATGTGACACTAGATGTGATGGTGAGCCTTATGGAAAATTCAATGTATTTTTAAAAACGCTTTTTTAAAAAAAGCATTTTCAGAACATTTATACATATGTAGATTCCACCCAAGTCTGCCTAATGAAATTCCTTCCTTCCCATTAGGGAGGCTGTTCTAAAAATGCCCACCTCAGGATTTCACAGATGGCCAATGAAAGTGGATTTATGAAACCTTCAATGTTTTTGTAGAATAAATATGCTCTAGTAATTCCAGATTCAAAACCAGCCTGCAGAGAGCCCCTCCAGAGATCAGTAAAACCCTGTGAGAAATTCTTTGGTGAATATTTTTTATGTCACATCATTTCAAGGAAGCTTTTCTTATAAGTTTCCAGCTCATCCCAACTTTATTGTTAGTCATGGAAATTAAACTATTCAGTTTTATATTGAATAATCAATACTTTAAATTACTCCTTCCTCCTCTTGAGCTTTGAATAGTTTCAAATTATGATTATTATTTTTTTAAAAAAAACCTCTCTCACAGGAAATAGCATCGACTCTTAGAGGGAACCGAAGGAACTGTAATCTGAAGGGATACTTTCCTAAAAGTTATGCTCATTAGCAGACACAGCTTATACAAAAGGTCTGCTGAATCAGATGTGGAAAGTGCCACAATGGAAACGGGATGTCAGCAGCTACAAATGAAAGCCTGTACAGGCACCGAACCTATGAAGCTCCTTCAAGTTTAGTGTGGTTTATATGTATTCCTTATCCATTTGGCAGGGTTCCTCCCTCCCCCCACCTCCCATAGCTCAGATATGATAATTTATTGCATCTGTTCCTTGCCAAAAGAAAACCAGGCCAGTCCATACAAGTCCACATGGCAAGTGGCCTGTGTAACAGTCCCTTCCTCTCCCAATTTGCAGGCCCTGCCTCTTAGGGCTGAAATTTTCAGCAGTTCAGGGAATCAATGGTGTCAAATGTGCCCCGGAACTTCTTATAATTGCACCCCATAAACTGCATACTGTGAGTTTGCTGTTCAGCAATCCCATGTTTCTCATTGGTTTTGAGATAGTAGATGAAGCTAGTGTCTTCATGGTCACCACAATAAAATAAAGGTGATTCCAGATAACCTGTTTATTGAACATTTGTCCTGATTTGTTTGCTGGGAGGTTAAATGGCATTGTGTTAAAGCAAATGTTATCATGCAACTTTCCAATGCATCTCCCCATCACTTTCCTTATTGTAATAATGATAATAATAATAATAATAATAATAATAATATCCAATATTTTGGCGAAGTGGGCATGTTTTGCAAGACATCCCAATCAACTATGATTGTGCAATATGAATTTGCCGGCATGTCACTGAATTCCACTCTGAAACAGCAACAGCCTGGAAATGTCCTAAATGCCTCCCTAATAACGGCAAACTGCTTATGTTGATAAGGGCTACAAATCTGTTATTTGAAAGCTGGTGGAGCTGTTGAAATAACGAGTCTTTGCTTCAGCTTTATTTTGATGAGGAAAGGAATCTAGAAATTGGTTAAAGAATCCTCAAGGATTAGAAATTAAAAGAACAGTGTTAAACCATGTTACTGATTTGAGGAAGGAAGCAGAGGGAAACGGTCAAAAAAACTGTGTGGTTTCCCAAAAGTGCGAAAAACAAGAAGCCATAAATGAAAGGAAGAATGAGTCATATGTTAATCACTGGAGATAGAATTCCTAAAGTAAGTGTGTAACAAGAGTAGTGAAGAAATGTTTCAAGAGTAGCTTGCAACCTGAGAAAGATACATGCAGCAAATCGCATTCAAAACAGTTTCAGTGCCGTTTTTAGGGTTTATATATACTACACCATAAAAGCACATTCAAAGCACATTCTGGCCCTCAAAGAATTCTGGGCACACCAGTATATGAAGGGTTGCTGGGAATTCTAACTCTGTGAGGGATAAACTACAGTGCCCAGAATTATTTGAGGAGAAAATTGTGCTTCAAATATGTTTTAAGGGTATAGTGTGTATGGACACCTGCTTTCAACAGTCCAAAAGTACAATATTTTCTTTAGAGCCTGAAAGCGTGATTACAGTGGTACCTCATGTTATGGACCGGATCTGTTCCGGATCCGCAACTCGAAGTGCTGCATCTGCGCAGGTGCGAGTGACAAAACCTGGAAGTAACCCATAACATGAAAAGACGCAACAAAAAGTGGATGCAACACAACGTATGACTTTATAAGCCTGCTGAACTTTCCAAATGATGATTTGGCCCCCAGGTCTGGTTCACAAGCTCCAGCTGGTGCAGAATGCTGCAGTCAGATTGCTGATGGAAGCGAACATGTGACATCACTGTCAAAGCATCTCCATGGGCTGCCCATCTACTACCAAGCCAGGTTCAATGTTCTTTCATTAATTTACAAGAGCCCTGAGCAACTTAGGTCCAGGAAAACTCAGGGATTGCCTGAACCTTTCTATGTCATCTCTATCACCCTTGAGATAACCTGTAGGAGCGTCTCGGTCTTTCTCCAGTTGGGGTGACTCCTTTGATGACTAGGAGAAACAGAGCTTTTAGTGTTCTCGACCCAGTCCTGTGGGGCATCCGGCCAAGAGAGATTCAGCAGGCCCCTTCTGTGCCAACTTTTAAACACCACCTCACACCTTTTCTATTCTGGGCAGAGAATTAGAGTATACCACACACAATGACCTAATGGTGTTTGTTTTCAATTCTTTTGCTTTTAATTTGCTTTTAACTTTTTATTATTTTACTGCATGTTTTTATGTTTATATATTGCTGTAGACCGCTGTGATATATTTTTAATGATACAGGTGCATGTAAATATTTTTATAATTAATGTGAAATACTTCTGCTTCTAGAAAATAAGCTACCCCACCCTGAAAACTCACGTTAGACACCCTTCACTCTAATAGAGAGCCAATGTAGTGTAGGGGTTAGAGTCCTGGACTAGAGCTTGGGAGGAGCAGGAATAAATCTCCTCAGCCAGAAGCTCACTGGGTGACCTTGGGCCAGTCGCTGTCTCTCAGCCTATCCTACCTCACAAGGTTGTGATTAGGATAAAATGGGGAAAGGGGAGAATTATATATGCCACTGTGAACTCCTTGGAAGAAAGGTGGAATGGAAATGTGTTTATTATTATTTAAAATGCATCCTCTTGATGTTAAGTACAACTTCTTTCAGCATAAACCTGTCTTGAGATTTCAGACTGAAGGGGGTCCTTTTCACAGAAATATGCACCTGAATGTACACTGGACAGTTTGTGAGATCTGTTCCTCACCCCAGGCCCTATCACAATTAAGGTTTTTTGCTGCAATCCTTGTATTTTTCTCTCAGGTTATCCTACAGCGCCCTCCACCTTAGCTATTTCCCTGGGATTCCTCCTCCACCATCACTTCTCCCAGACTTCCCCACCAACGATTCACCCGTTCTTACTACCCTGTGTCTTGGTCATTTCCCCCTAACACTGCACAGTCCTAACTTCATTCGAATCTCACGCATATGGTGTTTTCTTCCTTCTTCTGTTTAGCATTTGTTATGGGGTAATGGAGTGTGAAGGTGCGCAGGTGTCTATGCGATACGGCTCAAACAGAAAAAGAAGAAATAAAGCTCATAGTCCTGAGAGGAGGAAGCACCTGCGGAGAGGAAATGCATCAAGAGGAAACTGACAGTCAAACCAAAGCAAAAGAAAATGGGAAGAAGGAAAGCTCAAGGGTGTTACTGCAGACATAAACAAAGTGCCAGGGAAATTCCCCCACCCCACCCCGCTCGCCTTCTTTTAGCTGGTCTCATATTGTGGTTGGAGGAGCAGCCAGAGCAGCCTTAACTGAAGTCACATGAACACTTATTGGGTAAGTAATGTGTCTTAAGTGATTACTTTGAATTGCCTCTCTTTAACTGGTGTTGCTTCCTTACTTGGTGGGCCATTGTTTAGATAATGTGTCTGTAAGTAACTCTCACTGTGTGCAATGGGGTTTACTCCCTGGTTTGTGTTTACAATTACAGCCTTCAGAGTTTGTGCCATATTTTCAGAGAGCCCAGACATGGTGAACAGTGAGCACTTAGAGAACCCCTGAAATTGACCAGGGAAGCTGAGGTCCCTGCTCACATGAAAGGACTGCTGCTTCAGTAGCCAAGCCTTGACTACAGCAGCAGTAGAGGAAGAGTTGCACCACTGATCCATTTAACCAGCAGAAAAGGCAGCTGCAGAGAGTGCCTGTGGCAGATGACCCTTCCTCCGAAAAGCAAAGTGTGGTCAAAATTAAAAGGTTCAGGAACCCAGACCAGACCAAATTTCATAAAATCATACATAAACTTTACTAAAAAAAAACTCTACAAAAGTGAAAAACTCCAAATAATTACACAGATTAAAATAACTTAGAAGGTAAGAAAGCAACAAACCCTAATTAATCCAGCTAAATAACACAAAAACTTATGCTTAAATCTCAGTAGGCTGAGCAACGGAAAAAGATGCTGTCAAAAGCCCAAATAGATGCTGGGTAGCTGGCTGCCGAGAGCTCCCACCAATCCAGGTTATATGGGAACTTTAGACCACGGGTGTTCACCCTTTCCACCCAATTTCCTTGTGACACTGGCCTTGAAGTCTTAACAGGAGACTCTTTATTTCTGAGGTTCTAACCCATTCCCATAAACCAGTCTTAAAGGGGTGATATCAGCTAGGTAGTGTCTGTGGTATCACTTGAATCCTGAAATCCTTGCCTTGCCTCATCTTTGACCTACTTTGTCCTGCCTTCCTCTGCCTGCCCAAACGTGAACTCTTACCTTGGGTCAGAATCCCTTTGCTGCAGAAGCAGTGGTTCAAAGCAGAAGAACCCCATGCTGCTGCCCATGAAGCTCAGGCCTAAGATGTGCTACAATTCTCTTGCTTTCATGACAAGTTAGGAACCCAGACGGAACTTATTCGCTGCTGTTTTCTTTCTACAAAGTTTACATTTCTCTTTTGTAAATTATGCATTTTACAGCAAACTCCTTCTCTGGCTCCCCATTTCACACAGTATTCAGCTCCACAACCCAGAGTTTCATGTCCCATGCAAACAAATACCCTTAAACTCATGTAAATGCAGGGGAAGGAGAAAATATCATTAACTTACGAAAGTGTGGAAAATTATTTGTGCTTGCAAGACAAAATAGTAATGCCTGTATAAAGCTTGGAAGCTCTTGAGTCCTGTATCTTGTCATTTTGAATGACTACAAAGGGAAGAACATGGCAAGGATGTTTCTGCAACCCCCACCCCAGAAGTGATCAGACACGGCATTCAGTTAGGAAAGTGGAAAGCTCATCTATAACTCTGGAGGGATATTGTTGCATGCCACTCCAATCTCCAAGCGGTGTTCCAGGCACCCAGGGTTTGTGTTTCCTTTGAGAATGTAATATATGGTTTATTTACACACACATATATAACTTGAGCCTGCAGTGGAGGGGTTCACAGCATTAACACCTCCAAAGGGTCTTGTTTCTCCCATAGCCACAGCCTTGGGTTAAAAAAGAAATCAGTCATTGCTCTCTCTCTTTGCCTGGCCAGCCTGCAGCTTTTCTTCCAGCTTCTGGCTCACATAACTCAACTCTCCACTCTGGTCTTTTGTCTTTCTAGCTGAGAGACAGTTGAGGGAGGGAGGTCCACACATTTGACATCTGGCACAGAGCCACTTCCTTTGTTACCTTAAAGACCCATACATAGCAGGCTGGCCTGGCTATTCCAGAAATTGATATAGGAATTAGAATAGGGATGGGGGGTAGGCTGTATGCCCCAAATTCATAACAATGTCTTCAAAAAGTATATTTAGATATTCAACTAATATAAAACAACTTTTTAGTTGTTTCTATAAAATGCATTTTCCCCTGGAGATGAAAGGAGGGGAAAGGAATGAGAAGGTCTACTTTGGATTTTCACTGCCTTTTATACCATATTTCATCCCACCCCCTAATACAACTGCCATTATAAAGATACCACCCCCCATTAAAAAACCCATATTATGCAGACACTTATGACAGATATGAAAATAATTTGTTCAAGGAAAAAGGATTCTAACCTTCTATTTCTCGGTAGCTTCTTTGGCGATCACTCATAGCCGAGTAAAATCGTCTTCCATGAACACGGTCTTAACAGTGAGTCTGTACGTGACTGTGGAGGCCAATTCTGGAGCCATGCATCCTTCCACAGTGGGGACATAGGTTTCCGGGCAGGAGTTGATCAAGGTGAAGGTTTGCTAAACGTGCCTTCCTCTTAGCGTGTTCCTTCCTTGTGTCCTGAGTTCAAGCATCTTCAAAGTTCTTCAGTAAAGGTTTTTCTTCAGTTGGAGAACTGCAGGCCAATGTTTCCCAATTGTTGGTGTTTATCCTACTTTATTTAGATTTACCTTGAGAGAGTCTTTAAACCTCTTTTGTTCACCACCAGCATTACGCTTTCCATTTTTAAGTTCGGAATAGAGTAGTTGCTTTGGAAGATGATAATCAGCCATCTGAACAACATGAATAGTCCAAAATAGATGTTGAAGAATCATTGCTTTGACACTGGTGATCTTTGCTTCTTCCAGTACACTGGAATTAGTTCACCTGTCTTCCCAAGTGATGTGTAAAATTCTTCGGAGACACCGTTGATGGAATCCTTTGACCTTACCACCTTGGGTGACCCTGCTGGGAGTATGAGATTCCTGATAGCTTTGTTCACAAGGGTCATAGGAACGTGCCAGCCCACTCACCATGACAAGGTGATGATCCAGCGAGTTGCAAGGACCAACCACTATTCTGCCTTTTGCTACCTCCCTCTGCTGGCTGCTGCTAATGGGAGTTGCACTCCCAAACATTTGAAGGGCACCAGGTTGTCAAAGGCTGCTCTACCTGTTCTCTTTGGGTCCAGCAGGCCAGCCAGAATGAGCAGAAGCTGCCACTGCCTGTACTTGGCTGGCCTCTGCCAATCTCTGTGCAGTGCAGAACTGGGCTTGTCTAGGCTTGTATTTAACAAGGGATGGGAACAATTCTGAAAGGCTTGTCGCCAAGTAAAAACATACCTGTTCTATAGGGCCTTTGGAGGAAATGAAGTCATGCAGCCTGCCTAACACTTTTAGGTTTTATTTCTGCACAGCTGTATTTTATTAATGACTTGTTTTAAGTTTCGTATTTCAATGTAATTCTATGTTGAATGTAATTTATCTCGGAAATTGCTCCAAGATCACCATGGGCAATCGTGAAGAGTGGTCTACAAATACACTCGTTGCCTGGTAGCAATAGGAATTATATTTAGGTGGGTGGGCTGTTGGTAGACGAAGCATGTTTGATTTCCATGTTGGCTGTGGAGGAAGGAAGCCTGTCCCCTCTGCTCAGCCCCTCCCCTACCTGCCAGTTGGTAATGGATTTTACAAGTCTGTGCTTGCCGCTATGCTCAGTGTCCATTACCGTGCCAAAAAAAGAGAGTGAGAGATGGCATTGCACACACTTGCATTGTATACCCTCCTTCCCTCTGCCGGCTGAGCGCTCATGGACAGCTGAGCAACGTGGGACCAAATCTGCCCTTCGTGTTGCCCAGGGCAGGATAATTCTGTGATCAGCCACAGTAAAGGTTTGTGAAGCCTAAAAGACTAAATTTTATCATGGCCTAAAAGCATTTGTCAACTAGAGCCCAGTTCATCAGATGAACTATAACTCTCACTTGGTGGTTTGCATATAATAATAATAATAATAATAATAACAACAATAAATAATAATAATAATAATAATAATAATAATAATAATAATAAATTCTCTCTGTGTATGTGTAAACGTTTAATTTGTGTGTGTGTATGTATGTATATATAGAGACATATCTATATATCTAAACACACACACGTATATGTATATGTATATATGTATGTATATATATATATATATGTGATACACACAAAGGGTTGTATTTGAGCCCAAAGGCAAGTTCCTATACAGTAATATGGAATTGGGCACGGACTCATACAGGCACCTACATTCTTCCCTCAGCAGAACCGGAGCTTCCCTTGCAAGTACCCGGATGGAGGCGTTCGGGTCGTTTTTTTAAAAAGTAAAAATATTATAATACTTTTCTTCTTCTTCAAATAAGCCCTCCTACAGAACGGCGCAGCTCTTTTTGGGGGGAGGGGGGGAACCACACGCGCCAGTGCCCCGGCTGCGTCATGACGTCACACACACGCCGCGTCGCTCCCGGAAGTGAGGAAGCGGCGGCGGCAGCAGTAATAGCAACAAGCAGCTGCCTACGGCCGCCGCCGCCGCCGCCTCTGTGAGGGTTTCTCTCTCTCGCTTGCTCTCTCTCCCCCCCCCACCCCGTTTCCTCCCCCCCTCTTTTTTTCCCCTGTGTACGGGAGCCGAGAGGGGCCCCGCGCCCGTGCGCGAAGGTGGGCCGACCGGGCTCCTCGCTCTCGCTTCCCCACCTGAGGGGTGGCCGAGGAGGCTTGTGACGGGAGGAGAGAGAGAGGGGGGGGAAATGCGGCTCCGCCGCCAGCAGCTCTGCCCGGACGCGACGCTTCCGCCACAGCCCCCTCCTCCGCCGTCTCCTCCTCCCTCCTCGCCCTCTTCCCCTCACGCCATCGTCAGCGGGGGCCACGGACTAGCGGAGCCCCCTCTTCCAGTCCCGTCAGTATGAGGCCGGCCGAGACCCCCTGCCAGCGCCGAACTCCGGTAAAAGGATCCAGGGGGGTGATGATTCAGTCCGGGTCGCTTATGGGGCAGCCCTTCTCTCCTCTCTGTGGGCGGGGGCTGCATTGGCACTCGGGTAACACACTTCACACACTTAGCGCGCTCTCTCTCACACATACACACAATATGCACACACGCACTTCTCACGGGAGGCTCCTCTTACTTCCTCCCCATGAAATTGTTACTGATGGTTCTGCCCCCCCCCCAACCCCAAAAAAGAGAGGTTGGTGCCCAAGAGGGGTGGGTGGGTGGGTGGGTGGGGGGAGCCCTCTTCTAAGCAGGGCCTCTCGCCTTGCCAACCCTAGGGGCAGCCTGGGATGTTTCTGCACCTTCTTTTCCGGATACTTTTTTTTTTTTTTTGAGGAAATCCCAGATGCCTTTGCATATTTATACACTTTTCTTTTATCGTATGCTTTCTGGTAAACAGACACACACACATATATATCAAAGCTTCCTTCTGATGCAGTGCTGTCATTTTATGTCTAATTCAAACCTCTTTGGAATGTGATTCGTTGGACAAGGGCTTTCTCTACTTGCTACTCTATGAGTCTTCCTCTCAATTTCTGCCTCTGTTTATCTCTCTTTCTCTCACCCCCCCCCACCAACCTTCTTCCTGTGGTGTTTTGCTCTCCTCTTCATGTTTGTTCAGAAACTAAATAGCAGCAGGACTTACTCCCCCTGTAAGATTGCAGCCTTAGAGGCAGGGTCAAGATGTCATTTCGTGTTTCGTGGCCAGATGTCATTGTAGGTGTTTCGTGGCCAACTTCCGCAGGGTTTTAATTATAGGACAGTCCTAATCATTCTTCTGTTGTTGAAGAAGAGTAGTTGTGAAAAATACCCGGTGATCTTGTGACACCTTAAAGGCTAACAAATGTGCCTTAGCATAATCTTTTGTGGTCTGAGAACATGTGTCAGAAAAATCTAGACCCCAGGTGCTGCAAGAGTCTCATTGGTTAAGGAGTTGAGGCCTACAGATCTCACAGATGACTCCCCCCAAAATCCACACTTTGGCAATGCCTTTATTGGGACCAACCATAATGTTAAAAAAGTGTGACAAGTTTTTGAGTTCTCCGGATCAGGCAGGATGTTCTGTAGAACTCAAAAACGTGTCATGTTTCTGTGAAATTTTGGTTCGTCTCAAAAAAGGTACTGCCCAAATGTGGATTTTGAAGGTTTTTTCTTATATTATTTGAAGGCACATGCTACAGTATGTCAGTCTTGAAGGTGCTTTAGGATTATTTGTTCTTTTATATCTTGCCATTCTCCATTCTTGGTACAATATTGGCAGGTATTCTTGGATTTACCAAGGTATTTTGCTGTGAAATTTTACCCGCACATTATTTCAAATCCTGACTTGTTATAAATTTAAATTCACATTGGTCTCTGGTGTTAATTTTTTGCATTTGTTTCTTTTGATGACCAGCCTTCACTTGACCATCCTGTATTTCAGATGGACATATTTAACTAGTCACTGTGTTTTGACTATGTGTTTTTAAAGGGGAAGTCCTTTAGAATATTGCCTGATACAGTTTCCTTATCATAATTTGAGCGCATGCATCCATTTTTGAAGGAAGCTCCCCTTGAAAATGTATGCGGGCAAAGAAGACTTTTTCCCCATTTGAGGCCTTGGAGAAATCTCCAGTCTCAAAGTACAGTACTACACACATCAGCCTAGTTTATTCTTCCATAAAGTACTATTGATGTTCTTCTCAATGATATGGTAGATACACTGTTGCTCTGGATCTCTCTCTCTCTCTCTCTCTCTCTCTCTCCCCCCCCCCCCCCCGCTCTCTTCCACCCTCTCTCCCGCTTTCCCCTCCAGTGTGGTAATGACATTTTTCTGGTAAATAAGTGGTTAGTTGAACAGGTCTTCCTTTGAACATGTAGGGGGGAAACTGAAAGACCAGTTCCTGCCTTCTGTGTATGTACTAGTAATTTTACAGTTAGCCAGCTGACAATCTGTATATGTTTTAGTTTCAGGGCCCAGTTGTTTAAAGTACTTAAATAAAAAATTGTCTGTGGTAGTTCAGCTCATAATTCTTCGTTGTGCATATCTCAGGAATATGGGTTTTCTGAACAATGTTCTGGTGGCCTCTATTGGTTAGAATCTAATTTAGAATCTGTGACTTGTAATTTAGTAAACAAAACCCATTATGTTAATGTTACACATGCTATACAAATGTCTTGAGGTTTTCCCCCTCGGTAACTAAAATTAGATCAATTAAAATATTTGATTAGGAATAATATATTTCCCTTATTCTGGCCTTGTTTGCATGCAGTGCTTAACCATAGTGTATGAACACTTAGCTCTTCCCTTTCTGCTGACTGTCCCCATGTAAGGGAGGAAACAAGCCTCATTCTGGCTTGTCATAATGGGCAAAGCTGGCATTTCTACCTTTGTGTTTGTTTGGAGAGAAATAACCATGAGCACTCATTTGCACAAGCAAACACCTCTCAAGACAAGTTTGACTCTTGCTTATTTCTCTCCCTTTGTCCCAAAGACAGGAGTAGGGAAGCAAAAGCACTCATACATGTTAACCTATAGTTTATTTGTATTTGAAGCTGTGGTTTCACAGTGTTTACAAATCTGGGAATTATTTACATTTTATGGAAAGTTTTGAAGACATGCTTAAAGAATGGTACATTGTATCTGTTTCATGAGGGACAGTCAACGACAAAAATGTTAATGGCAACTTTTGAACTTCCTAAATTGTTGTAATAATTTAGTTACTTTAAAACTGTTTTTTATAATAAATTCCCCAACCCCCATGGATACCTCTCCACCTCACTGGCATTCCTTGCCTTTTCTCATTATCGTTCTTTTAAAAATGCTTGAATTTTTACAGAAGTCTTTTACTCTTTCAAACATTTTAAGCAGTGATCAGGAGACATTCTCTGACATTAGGCCTGCTTTGAGTTCTGTAGCTCATGCATTTAAGAATAAATGAGAGACTGAGAACAACATTTGAAATAGCCTTTTATTTCAGAGGACTGTTGACTAAATCTGTCAGAATTAAAATGATGCATGAAATAGTTAAGATGAATGCTTGGCTTTAAATCAGTTTGGTTCCAGTGATTTCAGCAGAATTAAAGGCATGAGCCTGAAACTGCAGCTTTCTATCTGTAAAACTGGTGCACCTTCACTTGCCTACCACTGTGATGCTACTAATGAAAGTGGGATATTACAGTGCTCCAAGTAAATACAATAATTTTGAAGATAATTTGATCCCAGAATAATATAGGAATACAAAACTGATCTGATTTTAAGAAATGTGTATCTTCTAGTTATATTAAAATTCAGCTCTAACTGGTACAAAAATGAAGGGTGATATCTAACTAAGTTTTTCTTAGAGTACACCTATTGAAATTGGTATAATTCTATTGAAATTGGTAGTCTAGTTTATTCAGTGAGCACAATTTGAGTATGACTAACACCAGATATCAACCAAACAATTTTAGTTCATTTTGCACTATTAAAGAGACTTGGTTTGTATGTGAGAGATGCTGTATGTCAGGAATCCCAAACTTCATTTGCAGTCTATGTTTAACAGTACAAAATTGTACAGTGCTCAGATACACAGTGCTCACACAATACATGGATTGCATTTTGTTAAAAATATTTTCAGACCCTTTTCCTTTTTCATTGCTTTGAAGTGGACTGTTGTGTTTGCTATGTAACTCCTTGAGAGTGGAGTGGGTAGGGCTGACCCAAGACATTTTGGCAACTGAGGAAAACCACACAATAGTAACCTCCTCACCACCAGGGAAGAAGTAAATGAAGATCTACATCATGAGCAGGGGGTGGGGTGGGGATAAAGATCTATATTTGGATATGCTGCCCCTATGGGTCCTGCTGTCAGAGGCAGTTGCCCACCTTGCCTCACGGATGGGCCAGCTTTGACTGTGGGTATGGATTTGGAATGTATTTAACCAGACATTGGATTATGTTACTGAGTAGTTTGAAGTAGTCTAATGTCAGTTTTAGCAATTATCTTTAAGCACCCCCAGTCCTAAATGCATTTTTCAGGAAACCAGTTACATTGTTCAGCTGGAACTTCAGTGCAGTTTGTTTGGAGCTTGAAACATTATTATTTATTAAATTTATATCTTGCCCTTCCTGCAGTGGAACCCAGCCCAAAGGAAAATGTGTGGCTCAATTAATCTGTTTTGACCTTCCTCTCCTACACGGGAAATGAATTCCTATTGCTATTGGCTGCTTACACCACTGTAGTCATGCTGTAGTAAATGAATCACTCTTGTTTACTACAAATTATGTGTCTCCACCTTTCTGGCATGGAGGCCTGGATCTCTCAGTGGATTATTCTAATAAATGCTTTTTATATCCACTAAGTATTTCAGATTGCATTGCATTGCTTTGTACTCTCAACATTAAAGGGAAAGTTTGTGTCATTTTGGAAATAAAATTCTCCCTCCAAAATTGGTATGTAAGTATGTAAATTCTTAGTGCATCTGCATCTGGCTTTATGTTTGTGAAGGGATTGCCAATTGCCACCTCCTAATGTAGATTGCTTAACAGGTTTGCTTTATTAACAATGTTAACCTTGAAGATGGTTTGGAAGCTGCAACTGACATAGAAAGCCACTACCTGTGTGTTGTCAGGGGCAATGTCAGTGAGATATGCCAAGCCGAATTCAAGGGGTTGGTACTAACATATAAAGCCCTAAACAGCTCAGGCTCTAAGTACGGTATATAAAGGGTCATGCCTCCCAGTACCAGCCAACTAGAGTTTAAGATGTGAAGTGGGGAGAGGCTTTAGTACTAGTGTTCTTGGGGCAACCACATGAAGCAGTGCATTCTCAGTGATGGTACCCTGCTTATGGAAATTTGTCCATTTAGAAATCAAGTTGGCACCTAAACTAGTTTTGTTTAGGTGTCAGGTAAAAACTTGTTTATTCCTAAAGGTCTCCAGCCTTATGATTGAAGACACTTGAAGTTAACACGAAAAAATCCTGAGTAAAGTATTAATCTATAAGCGAAATGGATGTTACCTGCATCACCTGCCTAAATTGCTGTGTTATACCTGTTGCAATATATTCATTGTGTATTTGTAGTTTTAAATGTGATTTTTAAGACTTTCTGTTAGCATGGTTTTATTAGAAATGTTAGCCACCCTAGGAACTTTCAGAAGGAAGAACGGCATATAAGAAAACAACAACAACAACAATAAATATGAACTTCTTCATTTAATAAGACACACATAGCAGCTTAGAGATAAATTTACAGGACTATAATAAATCAAAAATTTGGTCAAAAAGGCATAGACATGTATTTCTCAAAAATTTTAGACTAAAACCGTTTACAGCTCATATATTTATTGAAAGGTTTTTGCTATACAATCATACCTTGGTTCTCAAACAGAATCCATTCTGGAAGTCTGTTTGACTTCCGAAAACATTCGAAAACCAAGACGCGGCTTCCTGCACTCAATTGGAAGCTGCGTTGGAGGTTCAGCTTCCAAAAAACATTTGCAAACCGGAACACTCACTTCCAGGTTTGTGGCATTTGGGAGCCAAAATGTTCAAGTCATAAGGTGTTTGAGAACCAAGGTACGACTGTATACCGCAAAACCTGGAAGGATCAAGCATAGCAGGCGTCATTTGAAGGGAATTTATTACATGAAGGGTGGGGACTGGATCTGGCCAGCGGGCTTGATTCTTATCTATCTTAGCCCCCAAATTTGACAGATAGACAAGGCCATCCACCTGTCAGTCACCTGATGTGCCAATGGAATTGGGTGACAGTGCTTTGAAGTCCCAAAAATCAGCTGATGGTTTGGAATTCAAAGCAAGGTGCAAAGAAAGCTCATCAAAGGAGAGACCTGCTGCTGATAAAAACTGAGTTCCCTTGAAGACAGCAGCATTCAAAGCAGGGTTTCTCTTGTCCTCAGACTAAGTGGTGGTTCTCATGCTTGATCTGTCCAAATTAATTCTGTACTCAGGATTACTTTTTCGTAAACTTCAAGCATCTTCAGTCATACAATTTTGGGAAGTGCACCTGTATATGCTGCACACACAGGTTTGTCCTATTCATACTTGACATAATCTAAAAATTATAAGAAGGAAGATAATTAACTGAATTAGCTGCTACTATGAAAATAAAACTTGATTTGCTTCTCGGTCTCATGGAGTTGGTATAAAGGTCAGATGACAGAAACCCATATAAGCTGCCTTCAGTGTTTGGGAGATAGGACACACACACACACACACACACATATATATCTATATATATATATAACCTATCTCACCTGAGAATGATATACAAAATCCAGTTTAAAAAAATCTTGTCTAATTTGGTAGCTTGGTACTGTTATCTGCTCAGTTGCTTTGGCACTGTAGCATTTCTCTTTGTTCTGAGCACAAACCGAACTGTGGTTTGACTGCCTTGAAGAAACACTCAGGACAATGTATTCTGCACACAGCTGTTTGTTGTACACTCATTAAAGAGAGGAGTAGGGATTGGATTGTAACCCTCCACTCTTTGTAGAAGGTCTCCAGGGCAGCATTTCTGTGAAAGAGGTAGACATTTAGAAGTGCAGTAATCCACTTGCTCTCCCTTTCCTGTATGTGTATTATGATTGCATGGATAAAAAACGGGAATGCAAACTGCTGAGGTGAGTTTTCTGTTTGCTACATGCAGCACTAGGAGTTCTGTGTTGTTCTGTGATAATCTCAACAGTTTTTATTGGGTTAGATCTAGACATCATCATCCACAAATGGAAGGACTTCTTCCATTCATGGAAGAAGCTGAGATCCAGCAGAGGCTGTTGCTAGAGGAGGGGATGATTTTAACTGATGCCCCTGGCTCCACTTCCTGTAATGTTTTGGAAGCCCCTCAGACCCTCACAGAATTGCTTTTATGGAAATGCAGAGGGAATGAGAAATTGGTATGAATGTACCCTTCCCCCCCCCTGCAGGTAGTTTGGTTCCAACTAATTGTGTGATCTTATGTGGCATTGTAATATAGACCTTTAACCATTGGACGAGGGGAAAAGTACTGTCATGTGACTAAAACAGTATGGCAGTGTCACTTCATTGATCTCTGGGCTCAGTGTTATAAATGTTTTCTCAAGGTAATTTGGTTTTGGGGTTTTTTGCTTGCAAGGTTATTCCTTTGTAGTTTGGTGAGGGAATCTGCTTATTAGTACTTCATTTGTGTTGTGTAGTCCTAGTTCACTCCTACAGTTATGAGGAGTTGGAAAAGCACAGCAAACTCCACTACCCAAAGAAGGCCCCTGAGTTAAGACTGTAAGAAGCTGTGTATGTTAATTCCTAAGCACCTGTAATTTAGCAAGTGCTAAGTCGGGTGAAGCTTTTTCTAGATACTGGTATACCATGGAAGCACACCATATTATTTTTGTCTTCGGATGATGGATGGCAAAACGTAAATTTGCAATTAAGGTGCATGATGATATCATATTCATCTGGCTAATGGAGCAGGCTTTCTTATTTTGCCTTCCTGGATCCTAAGTTCTTGATGATGCTACAGAGTTATTTCTTACATTGACACCACTCCATAAATTCTTATTGGCCAGCTAAAATTCATTGCCAAAATGTAACTGCATAAAATCGATTGCTTTTCAATACTGGATCCATTCACCTGCAGTGGGGAACTATGGTTTGAAAATTCATGTGCAACCTTGGGCTCCTGTGCTGCTTCTCCCTGCCCTGGATACACCTGTTCCAGCTCTCATTTCCTGGTTTGATCAAAACATAGTTGGCTGTTGTGTCCAAATTAGGCAAAATGTGGCCTCATCAAGTCAGAAAGTGAAAAAGGGAATTTGCCCACAGAAGGGACAGGGAAGTGCATAAGTTCAAGGCTTTGGCATGAATATTTAAATTCTAAAGTGAGAGAATTGAAGGATATGAGGAGGGTGCAAAGTGTAAGCCCAAAGTTCCAGCACAAACAGCCAAACAATTGTTTTGAATTATGTGTAAAAGGAGGTGTAAAGCCTGCTTGGTTTGGTTGTCTAGGGCCAAGGGGCTCTGGCCCCCTTTACAGTGCCATGACCGAATAACCCTTAGAGCTGGGAAAGAGACAGGGATTGCTCTGCAGCTGCCAGGCTACTTCCCAACCACTGCTGTAGCTTCCAGTTGAGACAGCTGGGGCTCATCACACCTGCCAGAGGTGGTGGTACGCTCACCAAGGCAATAAGAATTATGCAAGACAGCTGCTAATGCTGTTTGGTTTTGGTAACTGTATAAACTGTATAAACTTGCGTAATGATGTTTGGTGGCAGTAAACCACTGTCTGGGGGAAAATGGTTTCAGAAAGCAAGATGAACTCTGATTATCAATTTATTTTGTGCTATGTTGATGGTGATGATGACGTATAAGCAAAAATCCTAAGAAAATAAATATGACTCAAATGTGTAGACCCATTCTTTGACAATTGACTTGAATTTGTACTAACTTCATTTGTCAGTTAGCACCTTTACGTTTTTTACACCAAGAGATATGTCTGTGTCTCTAGAGTTCATAACCTAGCACAAATCTGAACTTGACTTACTAAAAACAATCCAACTATGATCCTCTTGGCTTTGGTAAAATCCTAAAGCTAATAAAGTAGAGCTGTTTGTGATTAATACATCTTTTGCTCATACATTTCTGAAACAGACTAAATATTTTAGTTTGATATGCAATTCATAATGCCTTTAAATTGGATTTCATGGTCTGTATAATTATGAGCAGTAACTTGCTGTAGTGTTCATGGAGTTAACTGTGTAAGATGAGGCTTGTAGACTTGGCTAGATCTCTTTATCTGTATTTAAAAAATTGATCTATTGAAGTAGAATGTAAATAAGGTTCAGAAGTTTGTACTGCTCACTCTTTCAATTAAAATAAACATGCCTGTTCCATTTTGCATGTATAAACTTGCAGTTAACCTGTTGGAACAGCTTAGCCATTAGAAGCGGGTATCATATTTCTCAAGGTATGCACATAAAAGGGTGCAGGTGGAGATCAGTGATCAATATTTAGGACTTTTAAATGATATTTCTTTTAAATGATAACATTTATTATTATTTCTATTTGTAGTGTGCTAGCCTAACAGCTAACCAGTGCCTCCCACCAAATCCAAGAATAAGTACTTGATCATCTGGTTTAGCAGAATGGGAGCGTTAAGTGGCTGCACCATCAATATTACTCTTACATGTTGCTACTTGTGGTTATTAAATTAGATTAGTTCTGGAAATGTGTCCTTGTGATAGGTCTGGGGTGGGAGCAGATGCCCTTGGACTCTTCTCTCCCTTCTTGGAAATTTGGAAGGGTTCTTCTGACAGCTGCTACAAGGCACAGTGATACAGTTAAGTGCTTCCCTCCCAATTCTGTGCATGCAGAAGACTCTACTACTGTATATCTATACCTACAGTTTCCTAATTTTAGAAGTGTGCTAGTGGTTAGTGCATTTGTTCCTAGGTTTCAGAAATAGGATAGAATATGGATGAATATCTTATAGACAGATGTTTGGCTAAAGTTGACATTTTGTAAACTAAGTTTAAGATTGTGCTATTGCTTTTATTCTTCCTTGAACCCCTCAAATTGTTCCTTGAGGGCATGAGATGCCTGGAGAAAATGTTGAGTTGAGTATATTAGAAAGGTTTGTTTTTAAGTAAGGTAGCATAATACAATATTAGTGCAAAGGTAAGAAAGAACTAATTTTAGTAGAAGTCCTGGTGATTAATATCATATGAGAAATCTGTGCGCACGCACCCCCTCGGTTTTCCAGCTACAGCTGGCCATCTTGAGCAAACTATTTTCTTGCTAACGAGACTAGATCACTTCATTGCTGAGTGACTGTATCCCAGTTTGGTTTTGCTTGTAGAACAAAAGTTTGGCCTTAATACTAAGGAGTCTTCTTTATTATACAACTAATTACATAATTCAGCAAATGCTGCATCTTTAGCCAGAGCTCTAAAACAATAAAGCTGATTCTTAATTTGTTATTCTTTTTAAATATATTTTAAATAAAGCATAATAATTTTTTTAACCATTAAATGTGTTAAAAGAAGAGCACAATATTTTATATTGGTGTTTAGCAAAATTTAGGAAACAGGATCTGGTGGTAAGATGCTAGCTGCTGTCCTAATGATACTGTTGAGTTTTATGTGCATTTCTGCATCTTTCCACCTGCATTTGTCTGCTTTATCTTGAGCACTGAGATGTTTGCAGCTGTGGGCTTCCAGGGATGCCCATTTGATCAAACTTTACAAGTTTCTTCCTGTTCCCAGGGCACCAAATGCATTGAAGTACTTCATTGTAAACATATAAAAAGCGGATGTTATGTACCTCCTCAGATCAGATCTATCTTTAACAGCTTCCCTGTGCTGTCTTGTGAACCATGAAGGAAAGCTTGACAGTAGACAATTGTGAAGTGCTCTGACAGTTATTCATCTTAATCTTACTGTTACCTTGTCTATGTGTTTTGCGCTTCTGGTGTATATTGTCTTTGATCTTGAGTGGAGAAGACGTCAGTCATGTACAACACATAGCACAATGGGACTGCTAAGCATGAATAATGCTAGCACAAATTTAAGAATTAAGGTAAGAGACCACTTGAGGACAATTCAGCTTCATCTTTGAGGCTCTGGGCTGTTTGCTGCAAACAGAAGTGGCTAGATTTATTTTTGTTTTGTGAAATGAGCAACCCATACTGAACCTATGCTTTAGGAGTTCCACTGATTACATATCTACAATTACTTTTTGATAACTTCTGCAAGCAGAACATTAAAAAGCATAGCCTGTAACTACTAACAGAATTTCCATAGTGATTTTAGATGTTCGTACACATATCGCCAAAGCTTCAGTTTAAAGCTGTACTCTCTCATTCATTCTGATAATCCACACTGTCATAAATCCACACTGGGCACAATCCAGCCAAAGTTAAGCACTTTTAGATCCCATTTATTTAAATGGAAGATGCTCAATGTGTACTTGAATGCTCCATAGAAATCAGTGAGATTTAAGCTGAATCCTTTATTAGGAGCGAGATCCATAGAATGCAGTGGAACTTTCTGTTGAGTAGACATGTTTAAGAGGATTTTATAAATTGTTTAACTTGGCTGGGTTGTGCCTATTGTATTAAGCTTTTCAAAAAAAATATTTCTGAAGTAGATGGCACTATTGTTTCTTCATAGGCAAGGATAGAGTAGAAATTATTTTAAAACTAAAATTATTAATGCAAAGGTTATGGTATCTATTTTGCTTGTAACACAAGCTATATGGTTTGCAGCATCATTGGTTTCCAAAATATATAAAAAACTAGGAGCCAATGGGCTCAGATTCTTAAAGCACAGATATTTGTATTACTACCAAATTGAATGGTCAAAATTTTGATAATATTTGACACTTAAAAGTTGTCAAAATATGTGCTGCTGTGTATTGTTATAAGTATTGTTGACCTTCCTTAAAAGAGATGGTGACTGGCCCAAAGTTACCCATTGAGCTTCATGGCTGAGTGGGGATTTAAACCCTGGTCTCCTAAGTCCTAGTCCTAAACACTACACTACACTACACTACACTACACTACACTACACTACACTACACTACACTACACTACAGACACTTTCTTCCAATGTATTTTGCAGTAGGGTATCCCAAGCAAAGTTATGTGTTGCATCAGGAAAAGCACACTTTTTTCCTAAGCTTCCCTGGATTGATTTTCACTTGAGAAATCACATGTCCATCTTTTTTTAGCCAAGATATTAATTCATAAACAAAAATTAAGAAACTTGACTGTTTTAGGGAGTATTTTTATATCCCAAGGTGATTGTATATAAGGGTGAAAAAATGTCCCAAAATAACACTACATTTGGGTTGAGTTTTGTAAGTTTTATTTGCTCTTCTTGGGATGTGTTTTGCTTCAGCTGCTTTTTATTTACAGAAAGAAAACTGTAAATGATAACTGGCTGAAACTTCCATGTAGTTGACAATAAATTAAACTACTTTGTGGGTCTACTTTTGTGTAACTTCTATACTGAAAAGTCACCCTGAGTGGGCTACAACCCCCTTTTCCCGCATGGAATATTCATTTATAGGAACAGTAATGATCACAAGGCAGCATGCAGAAATATGGCAAAGACATAGTAAGCAGAGGATAGTGTTTGAAGAAGCAATTATAGGGCTGAGATGCTGTTCATTTCATTTCTGCCTTATTTGATTGATCAACTAACAGTTTCCACTAGATGAAGTCTAGAACACACTTGTATAAATGCCACCGAATCTTTTTATGTGGTTATCTGATAGTAATAGCAGGAGTGGAAGCTTCTTGCTCCCCAGCCCTAGAGGAGTCATGACTTCTTCAGGGAAATTTTATCCTTTCTTCGCATTTAGCTTAGCTTTTAATGAGCATGTGCAGGCATCTTTGAACAGTAACACAATTTAGGGCAACTTATAAATATGCCCTCAAAAGTTACCAGCCTTTTTTTACTAGTTTGGAAACAAGCTAGTATTTTGTGTTTTCATCCTGGCCACAGCGGAGGCCAACCCCTCTCCTCCAAGCTACTAGCCTCTTAGAAGGCTGTTTAAATGATCTTCTACTAAGCACATTGGCAGAAAAGGGTTGAGGCAATTTTTCCTTCCTCTGGCAGTCTGCTCACTTGTCTTCATGGAATTTCATATCCTTATATCCATGGAATTCTGGTCTCTTATGACTACCAGGCAAGTTGTTAAATACAAGACTGGTTTAGCAGAATGGAGGAATAAATAACACTGTTGAACATCACAGTAGCCAGGTTACGAGTGCCCAGGAGCCTGAACTAACCAATCATTTGCATTTAATAAGAGGTAGACTCTCCATATTATGTAGTGTGATGTTCTATAAAGCTTCTTGGAAGGTGTGAAGTCCTAGGAGGCAGCTTTTAAATAATCAAAACAACTGGCTGTGCTCTTACTATTATTGTAAATTGGGACAGGAAGGTTATTCATGAAGAATTGGTAGTTCTGGTTGGAGTGTATAGATTTTGCTTTTTTGCTTTAAGACAATAGCAAATTACCTTGCTTTCAATTTGGGATTGTGCCGTGTATAGACATGGCAGCCATCCTATAATAAAAAGTAAAGTCAATTTCACATACCAGAGCCTCTGAACTGAAGGGTGTACTTTTCAGTCAAGGACAGAGTAGAGAAGAACTTTTGGATAGACATAATGCATGAATGACTTCAGGTAGAAATATCTACTCTGATTCAGCTGCTGTAAAAGCCAATGTAAAAGTCTTCACAGAATTTCTAATTGAGAATAATAAATTTATTCTTCTATAGCACACATATAACTTAATCAGCCTCCCACTGATTTCACCCCCCCCCCAAGAGTAATACAGGTTTACTAATGTTTAGACAATCTCACTTTGACTGTGTCCCATCTGAAAATTGAGGGATGTCCTCTCTGGGGTACTAAAGCACAATATATCTTTCATTTACATGGGTGAAACACAAACTTTTGTTGGTCTTTGATATCTGGTCAATAGACTTGTCTTACAATTGCCCTTGATATTTTTTCAGTAATTTATCTAACATCTACCGTAAGTAGTTAAAGTAATACCTTAATAGTGAGTACTTGGCTGTACTTTTTCTAAATACTAATGCATTGTTTCATCTTAATTTGTGTAGGAAGAATACTGACAATTGAATTGCTGCCTTTATACTGTAAAAAATTGCAATAAAGTGGGGATGTCAAGAGTCTCCACTCCTCCACCACCTGGAGAGATGTCCAGTGGTCCTATAGCTGAAAGCTGGTGTTACACACAGGTAAGCCACATACCTGTATGTATGTGTGTATCCAGGTTTTGTTAATGGCATGTTTAATAGTAGGACACTTTCAGATGTAGCTTCCAACAGTAATGCAATGTGATACCCAGAATTCTGGTTCCAAGTAAAAGGAATAAGAAGGCAAAAAAGGTAATATAATAAAGAGAACCAATCAGAAAATGTAAAAAAATAAGGTGACAGGTGAGATCAGCAATATAATAGGCAAAAATCAAATACTGAAGGTTGTATCCAGTGATTGAGAGGATTTGCAAGGGTGAGGACATCCATTGAGAAACATTCATTGTGCAAGCTTCCTTCTATTTGTGCAGCTATTGAATACAACCGAAGGTTGCTGAGATGTAGGACAAATGAATTAACCACCTAAAGTCTACAATAATTCAACCTGTGGCTCTGAAAAAACCTGCAGTTGCTGGTGGATAACTGATCAAATAAGGGGCCCCTAAGGAATGAATAAGGGGATGCAGGTGGCGCTGTGGGTTAAACCACAGAGTGAGCTCTCGTTGCTTGGTCCCTGCTCCTGCCAACCTAGCAGTTTGAAAGCACGTCAAAGTGCAATTAGATAAATAGGTACCACTCTAGCGGGAAGGTAAACGGCGTTTCTGTGCGCTGCTCTGGTTCACCAGAAGTGGCTTAGTCATGCTGGCCAAATGACCCAGAAGCTGTACGCCGCTTCCCTCGGTCAATAAAGCGAGATGAGTGCCGCAACCCCAAAGTCATCCGTGACTGGACCTAATGGTCAGAGGTCCCTTTACCTTTACCTTAAGGAATGAATCTTCCTCAAATGTCATACGTTGGAAGCTTATGGAATTCTATTCTGAAACTGGCTTATGGAATCCTATTCTGAAACAAGTGCACAATATAAGCTGCAGTGACTCCTTAATTCTATGAGATATCCCTCCCCCCAAAAAACCAGTTTAAACCAGTTGAGGTTATTTCTTCAATAACTGCTTTAAAAAAAAATTAAGATGAAGAAAAGTGAATCTGGTGAATTTACGTGATTGTCTGCATCTCTTATTCAGGTTAAAGTTGTAAAATTTTCCTATATGTGGACCATTAATAACTTCAGCTTCTGCCGAGAAGAAATGGGGGAAGTTTTAAAGAGTTCTACTTTCTCATCAGGGCCAAATGACAAAATGAAATGGTAGGTATTAGTCATTTGTCAGTGGCTTCTCACTTTCTTTTCTTTATACGGTCTCTTGAGAATCTGTGAATATGTCATAAATAAAATCACATGTATGGTAATTTATCCTCCAGTCTTAAAACTGTTTTTATTGTTGAAAGTGGGCCAACTATCACTGATTTTATGCTACATTACAGAGATCTGAACAGCTAATGGTTTGAAATACTATGTAAGGTAAAGGTAAAGGTACCCCTGCCCGTACGGGCCAGTCTTGACAGACTCTGGGGTTGTGCGCCCATCTCACTTAAGAGGCCAGGGGCCAGCGCTGTCCGGAGACACTTCCGGGTCACGTGGCCAGCGTGACATCGCTGCTCTGGCCAGAGCCAGAGCCAGAGCCAGAGCCAGAGCCGCACACGGAAACGCCGTTTACCTTCCCGCTGGTAAGCGGTCCCTATTTATCTACTTGCACCCGGAGGTGCTTTCGAACTGCTAGGTTGGCAGGCGCTGGGACCGAGCAGCGGGAGCGCACCCCGCCGCAGGGATTCGAACCGCCGACCTTTCGACCGGCAAGCCCTAGGCGCTGAGGCTTTAACCCACAGCGCCACCTGCGTCCCACTTGAAATACTATGTAGTTTGTGGCAAAATAAGGCAAGATGATTTAATGTGTTGTATTAGGGCCAGAGAGACATTGGGTTAAAATCTTCATTTGTGAGGTTACTGAGAGCAATTTGGGCAATTCGGGGCCCAGTTTGCATGTAATACTAAGCCAAGCCAAGTTTGCGGAAGAAAGATTGCTGCAGCTTTGCTGCTCTTTCATTGCAGCTCCTGCCACAGTGCTGTGAGCAAAGTCATGGGAGCCAAGGTTAGTTGAATGACTTGCTGCCTTGTGGACTTGTCTGGAGGAAGCAAATTATGGCTCAGCTCACATCCATGTGGCACTAGCAGGGTTCCCTATTTGTAAACTGCCCTGTGATCCTTGGATGAAGGGTGGTATAGAAATGTAATAAATAATAATAATAATCTCATTTTGTTCAAGAGGGCCCCACCCTTCTGAAGAAGCATTTCAGGAGAACACCACTGTATATATGGTCGCTCCTTGAAGTATTGAAAGGTGTGACAGCAGGAGAAGAGCAATAGGGATATATAGATATCAGCAACTGGAGGTCATGGATGTTGAATACATATGTAAGTTTAAAAAACTGATCTCCAGAACCCAGGGGACTTATTGTGTACGTGTAAAAAATCATATCACAACACTACTCCAATTTTTAAATATCTTCGCAGGTTAGGCCTTTATGGATTGGAGAACAAGTTGATGTTTCTAAGACTTGCTTCTTATGTTCTTTATTTCAGGTGCCTGAGAGTAAACCCCAAAGGACTGGATGATGAAAGCAAAGATTACCTTTCACTGTATTTACTTCTAGTTAGTTGTCCAAAAAGTGAAGTGAGAGCAAAATTTAAATTTTCTCTTTTAAATGCAAAAAGAGAAGAAACAAAAGCAATGGGTAAGTGGATTTAAAAATGCTTCAATAACAATAGGTAGTTTTCAGTTTAAGTAGTAAAAGGTCTGTCAAATCAGATATTTATTTATTTATTTATTTATTTATTTAAAAACTTGTAAACTCAGATTTATTATTTTGTGTCTGTACGAGTTCAGTCACAGTGTGATGGCTTCCTCTGGTTTTGGTCAATGGTATAGTTTGGAGAATGGTATAGCTGGCAATTCAGAGGCAATTTCAGTTATTTAAATCTAAATGAGATTTGACTGTCTTTCTTTTTGTATGCATTTCCTATTCAAACATGATTACATAAGCTTTCCTAATGTTTTGTGATATATTTATTTATGATATAATTTTTCAAGTTGCCATGACAAATATCCAGCTGTTGCTTGGGGAAAATAGAACAAAGAGGGACTATTCACTGTTTGACAAGTTCTTTAAAAATAAAACCTGCTCCATAGGGTTGGGGGGGGGGCACCTGGAGCACATGGGGTGGAGACAGAGGGGAGGAGGAATAATCCAGAATGCTTCCCTCCCCTGTTCTGCTGGTGGATACTTTCTTTCAGAAGGGGGGAATGTGGGATATTACCTTTTATCTACAAATCATGTTTGCATTTTAGCCAGCAGGGGTTAATAAGACTACCAAGTGTGTTTTGTCGTTAAAAATCAGTTGTTCTGTTTTACATATCCTGAATGAAACTGACTTCAGTTTTTCGAATCCCACTTTCTGAAGTTTAATTTTGTCCTAAATTATATCTTGCTAACGAACTATTATCACAAGCAAGAGAACAGGACCTGCCGTGCAATTTGGACATTGTGTGTCCGTGTGTGCGTGTTCTCAGCCATACTGAAAAAGAGTATGTATTGGTCTTGTGTGTCACCACATCTGGAATTAAACATGTGTCCTCTAGTATATGATGTGGCCTTGAGTATATGATTCAATAATAGACTGGTTCAGATCCTTTTCATTATAAACTTACTGAAGAAAGTGAGGAAATCGGCTGTTGCTTAACTCTGTATCATTCAATTATGGAAAAATATATTCTGCCCTTAATGGGATAAGGTTTGTAAATTGTTCAAAGCACTAAAATGCTCCTAAAATGTAACATCAGCAGCTAATTTTAGAAAAAATCCATTGTCTTTAATGGTCCAATTGCTGCTAACATTTGTTTTTAAAAGTAATACTGCATTAACTTAGAACCAGAATAATGGGGGGTACCCTGTGCTGCCTTAGTGCTATGGGAATTTCACATCCCCACTGTAGCTCACAGAAAATTTGTGGTAAGTGGGCATAGAGGTGAAGTTGGAGGTTGGAATCATGTGGGGAAGGGGGAGAGGGAGGAATAAATGGAATTATACGAACTTAGCCATCTGCAGTGTCTCTGACATCAGTGGTTCCTCTGCTTCATCTGGGCTTATGAGAGATTTTGGGGGTGATTTTTGTACTTCCAGCTGAAACGTGTGGCTGAAATTCTACTCTTGCACTAATCTCCTGTAGTAAAAGGCATCTCAGAAAAGAAAGTGGTAATTCCACGAAAGTGAACACAGTAGTCAGATATTATTATTATTATTATTATTATTATTATTATTATTATTATTATTATTATTATTATTTATTATATCCCACCCATTTGGCTGGGTTTCCCCAGCCACTCTGGGTGGCTTACAGCGTATATAAAACAGTAACATACCAAACATTAAAAAGAATCCCATGAGTTAAATGCATGGGCTCTTGCCTGCATGAAGTCCTTGTGTTGTGTCTCAAACCTCTTTTGACTTTCTGAAGTTATGTCTACAGTGCTTTGGGTTCTGAATGTGAACATCATATGCAAACCTCCCCCACACCACCAAGCTTAATTTTAAAATATAGAGTTGAATCCAGATGTGCATTCAGTGACATTCCATTTGCACTTAGGAGGTGATTTGTACTGATTCTTCCTTACCACTGCAGCCCCTGAAAACTGCACTGGAGGGCTGGAGGACCCTACAGAACGACATGGGGTGTGCTACCTGGGGATGTGGGGGCAACCTGTACTGGAACTAATTCCATCTCCAAACATAGTGGTGGGGAAGCTGTGGCTGTCCAGCTGGTGGTGTGTTCCAGTTCCCATCAGCCCCAGCCAGCATGGCCAGGGATGATGGAAGCTGCAGTCCATTAACACCTGGAGGACCACCGCTTCCATGCCCAGGTGTAAACAAAATGAGTCTTTCTCTCAATGAAGGTGCTAATCTGGATACAGCTCATATTTTGCATTAGTCTTTAGTACAATTGTTATCTTAATAGGTTTGATTTGGCTCTTGGATTTCACTTATTGTGTATGTATATTAAAACTGTTTTAATTGAACATACTTAATCTATTTTACTTAGAAAGCCAAAGAGCATATCGATTTGTTCAAGGCAAAGATTGGGGTTTTAAAAAATTCATTCGAAGAGACTTCTTACTTGATGAAGCTAATGGTCTTTTACCAGATGATAAGCTTACGTTATTTTGTGAGGTAGGTAATCAACCAGTGCTTTTTAAAATAGAATATTGGTTTCCATGGCTATGAATGAAGAATATTTTCAAATGTTATGTTTATCCCTCTGTGTTACAGAAATGCCCTGATAAAATGTTTTAGCATAATGGTTGTTGTTTTTTAAGTATTTGATGCAAGATTTTTCTAAAAATAATTGGGAGCCATTGAGAGAATTCCTGCTTGGCATGTAGTGAAAGGAAAGCTGTAGAATAATAAAAACTGCAGTAGTCTTGTTGGGGTGGAAGAAGGTGTAACATAAGGCAGGGTTGTGGGATCAGTTTCCTAGGTTGGTACTCTATGGTGGTCATTGTGGAGCTACAGAGAAGCCACAGTTGGTTTGTCTTTGAGAGGAAGTGAACTCCCTCTTCCTATGATTTAAATTAATATTATGTCTGTATTTAAATTGGCCAATGACAACTGAAGAACAGGATTTTTATGCCCCTGACTGTCAAATGTAGGGCTGAATTTAACATACAAGTGTTAGTAAAATCTCAGTCATCTGGACATTATTATTATTATTATTAGTAGTAGTAGTAGTAGTAGTAGTATACAACTCTTCATCCAAAGATCGCAAGGAAGTTCACAACATAGAAATATAAAATGAGAACACAAAATACATAATAAAAACAAAAACAAACCAATAACCCCCCCCCACCTCCTACCACAAACACATTTTAAATGGTATAGGGTGTTAATCAGCCAAAGGCGTTTTTGAAGAGGAACATTTTCGCCTTGTTCCTAAAGGTGTATAATGAAGGTGCCAGCCAAAGCTCCCTGGGGAAAGCATTCCTCAAACAGGCAGTCACTGCAGAAAAGGCCCGTTCTCATATTGCTACCCTTCGGACCTCCTATTGAGAAGGCACATGAAGAACGGCCTCAGATGATGACCTCAGGATCCAGGTTCATATGGAAAGAGGGGGTCCTTGAGGTATTCCGGTCCTAAGCCAATTAAGGCTTTATAGGTCAAAACCAGCACTTTGAATTAGGCCCAAAAAGTAAATGGCAGCCTCTGCAGTTGAGCCAGGTTTGGTGTAGTATGCTCAAACCATCTTGCCCTGGTGAGGAACCTGGCTGCCGAATTCTGCACCAGCTGAAGTTTCTGAACCATCTTCAGTGGCAGCCCTATGTCTAACCTCAAGGTTACCAGAGCATAGACAACAGTAGTTAGATTCAGGTAGGTAGCCGTGTTGGTCTGACACAAGTCTAAATAAATAGAATTTTTTTAAAAAAAGTCCAGTAGCACCTTAGAGACCAACTAAGTTTGTTCTGGGTATAAGCTTTCATGTGCATGCACACCAAAGCTTCTACCCAGAACAAACTTAGTTGGTCTTTAAGGTGCTACTGGACATTTATCTATCTATCTATCTATATCTATCTATCTATCTATCTATCTATCTATCTATCTATCTATCATCTATCTATCTATCATCTATCATCTATTTTTATTTCAACAGTAGTTAGGCTATCCCTGTCCAGATAGGGGCGCAGCTGGGCTACCAGCCGAAGCTGATGGAAGGCACTTCGGGCCACTGAGGCCACCTGAGCCTCAAGCAACAGGAAAGGATCCAGAAGTACCCCCAAGCTACATACCTGCTCCTTCAGAGGGAGGTTAACTCCATCAGAGGCAGGCAACCTCCCAGCCTTCCAGTCTAGGGAACTGCTCACTAATAGTGCCTCAGTCTTATCAGGATTGAGCTTCAGTTTTTGGGCTCCCATCCAGTCTATGACTGAGGTAAGACAATGGTCCATCACATTCACTGCCTCACCTGCAGAGCTGTGTGTCATTAGCAGATTATTACAGTGAACTCCAAACCTCTGGATAACCCCACTCAGTGGTGTCATGTAGATTTTAAGTAGCATACATAGGGGATAAAATTGAACACTGAAGAACCCCACATTGAAGGTTCCATGGGGCTGAAGAGCACTCTCCAAGCATCCCCCTCTGGAAATGTCCATCCAAGGAGGACGGGAACTACCAGAAAGCAATGTCACCCACCTCTGATTCAGACAGTTGCTCCAGAAGGATACCATGGTTGATGGTATCAAAAGCCACTGACAGGTTGAGGAGAATTAACAGAGACACATTTCCCCTTTCTTTCTCCCGACAGAGGTCATCATACAGAGCGACCAAAGCAGTTTCTGTGCCAAAACCAGGCCTAAACCCCGATTAAAATGCATCTGGAAAGTCAGTTTCCTCCAAGAGCGCCTGGATTTAGTCTGTGACTACCTGCTCAAGAACCTTGCCCAAGAAGGGGAGACTAGCAACTCCTGGTAGTTACTTAGATTTTCTGAATTCAGGGAGAGTTTTTTGAAGGACCGCCTCGCAGGGAGGCATTGATCAAGTCCCTGCCCCAAACAGCTGTCTCCTCCCTGCTAGTTGGGTTTTTTTTACAGTCAAGCGGGGCAGGGCTCCAGAGTACAAGTGGTTACCCTGAACAATCCAAGCATCTTGTCCACATCCTTGAGCCTTCCTGATTGCAACACATCCAACACAACAGGACTGGGGATTCTTAAAAGCGATTGTAACTTTCCATATAGTGATAAGGTTTCTACAGCAACGATCCCTTGATAGCATTAGATATTTAGAAGCAAATTTATTATGGTACCCTTCAGACTTAAGCCTGTTAACACAACATTACAAAATATTGGCAACCCCTACTACACATGAGTGTTTAAGCAAGTGCATTTTACTTAGATTAATTGAAAAATCCAGTGGATATAGATTCTCTGGTGGAATAGATCTTTAACCTCAGGGAGGAATATATGTAAATAGCTATAAATTATGCCGGCAACCTAAACAGTCTTAGTAAAATCCAGTAAGACTGCTTATGATACTTAAAAATGGAAGGTTATGATCCCAGTGCACTGAATGTTAAATATACATTGGCAGGTTATCACTGCTGCCCTGGACTGATTAGTGGCTTAGGAGGATGATAGATGCTCTAACTGCTAATAAGTTTGCTTTGATCTGTTTTGATCTGTGTATTTACAAGAAATGTGTACAAAAAAAACTTGGCAAGATTACAACTTAATTATGTGTCATTATGCTGTGTAGGAAGAATAATTGAAATGTGGCCCCTGAGACTAAATAGTGCAAATATACTGCATCTTACTTTATTTAGATAGACAAGCTAAATTAGCTGTGTGATGAATTTGTTATGAATACAATTATTCAGTTGGTAAGTGGATGTAACACATGTCTAGGTCTGAAAAGGATCCTTACTCCATAAAATATTTCTGGTTCAAATAGTTTTTGCTGTAGATCAAAGTAGTTTTATAAGTGAATATTGACTAAGAGGTCAGGGGTTTCTGTAAAAGATGAAATATTTTGCATTGCAGTGGTTTGACTTGGGGGGAATCAAACCTTGCCCTTTGTAGAGCAAAGCAAGTCTTGAAGCATTAGCTTTGCATATTGGCTTTGAACGCTACCCATCCATGAATTTGCTAAGGCTGATCCTGCTTGCTGGTCAAGAGTTATCATAGGAACACAGGATGTGATCCAATAGTTTCACCTTGCGAAGCTGTTATTTTGTTCCCAGAGCAAGAAGGTTGGATGCTATCCATATGACACAGTCTTATTCCAGATCAGGCTATTTGTTGGGCATGTGTTTCACATTCTCTTCTACCTGATTTTTTTAAAAAATGTTAAAAATAAAAGCAAATAAATTGGAATTTCCAGGGATTGAACCCTAGCCCTTTTTCAGTCCTTCTCCAATGTGAACTTCAGCCAGGAGAGGTCATTTTCTACATCAGTGTCACTTCCTTCTGACCTTGGTTGGCCACCTGCATTCTGTGTTGTTTTATTGTTTGTTTGTTTTTAAAAACTTGCTTTATCTCTAAATGGTACTATAAAATGTTAGCTAGCAGAACCTTTTCTGACCTATGAAAGCATTCCTGAGTGTTACAAAATTAATATTCTTCTGCTTAGTTTCTAAAGATATTAGTGCAAACTCTTTTCAAGTCTGCTGTATTCTTGAATATTGCCTTCAGGGTAGGAACTATTCGGGTTGCAAGTTGGAACAGTAGTGCTGCGTGTTGCTGATTTTGTTGGTGGTGGATTTCAAAGAAATGTCCACCCCTGATTTTTTATTTCTTCTGTGCTGGTTGTATAAAGAACTGTTCCAGTTGAATGTGAGGTTTTAGGGATAGCTGCTTCTGTGCTTCATTTTCTTCTTCCAGCTTATATTGGGATATCGGAATATCCCAACTAAAATGAATTGTCACTGCTTGAGGACTGAAGAACTATCTGTTTGTTTGTATTCTTAAATCTAGCTTAACCATAGGAGTTGTAACATTATGAAATGCATAAAATTACTGTTTTTTGCTAGGTGAGCGTGGTCCAAGACTCAGTGAATATATCAGGACAGTCCAGTACAAACACACTAAAGGTACCTGAATGCCGGCTAGCAGAAGATCTAGGAAATCTCTGGGAAACAACAAGATTTACAGATTGTAGCTTTTATGTAGGTGGAGAAGAGTTCAAAGCTCATAAATCTGTTCTTGCAGGTACCTCCTCCTCCTGTACTATAATTTGTTTGATAAAATTATTTTGACCTTGGTATGGTACTAATGCTTTTGTCTCTTGCGACAGCTCGTTCACCTGTTTTTAATGCAATGTTTGAACACGAAATGGAGGAAAGCAAAAAGGTGAGTGAATGTTATCGTCATATGATTTGTAAAGGAGGGTTTTGTTTTTTTACAGAAAACTGTAAGCTTTTGGTGTAGATCAAGAATGCAGTAGCTGGGTAACTGGGTTAGGTTAACTGATTTTTAAAAACCTTACAATTAGCTTAAAAGGTGATTGAGATTTTAATTGAACATTGTTTAAAATGGCAATTATTTATAGTGCAGAAAAACTATGGGCAATAGTGCCACATTAGATGGGGCATTTTGCATTCATGCTCTCCTGGGGTCAGGGGGTGGGCTGCATTTTTAACAAGACTAACGCATGGCACAATATGGCCTAGCTGCTCCTGAAACTGTCATTGTTACCAAACAAATTGAGGGGCAAAGGATATAGTTGCAAGGATTTAATATTGAGAAGCATTCAAATAAAACTGGCATTGCATTCAAATTGGAACTTTCCCTCAGAAATGGAAATGGAGGGAGTAATTGTATGAGAAGCATAGAATTAACATGCTTGGCCCTTAAGATTAGAAGAGCTAGACAGATTCCATCCATTTCAGCAAGTGCAGTCTTATGGTTCAGCATGCTCTAGAAACCTGTCTGAAATGTATGTAGAGACCCATGGAACTAAGATGTTAAGAGTTAAGAGTCTCCGATTTTTAACTTTTGAATAGGATTTGAATGTGCCCACCACTTAGAATAGGATTCTAAGCAACTACAGCAGGAGCTAAATATATCTTATCACATTACATCAGGACACTTTGGATATGAAATAGTAAGTTATTAGGAATTACTCAGTGTAGATGGATTGTAATATTTTAAGTTGGAACCATGACAAGTTTTTTTTTTTTTTCTGTTTCACGTAACAGAATCGTGTAGAAATAAATGATGTAGACCCTGACGTTTTTAAAGAGATGATGAGGTTCATTTATACTGGGAAAGCTCCAAACCTTGACAAAATGGCCGACAGCTTGTTGGCAGCAGCAGACAAAGTAAGTAATTGCCTATACGAGGGCTTTATAGGTCATTTGAATGAAACCCAAAAAGTGTTTGTTTTGGGAGATTTTTATATAGTTAAGAAAAGCACAGTAAGGAACTGGATTATTAGCAGTAGAAATGTATTAGAAGACATAAGATCCTATGTAGTTTAGCTAAATGCTTCCTCTCAGGTGTTCTGGGTGTCTTTAGAGAGAGCTTGAGAAACAGCTGCCTTCGTATGCTGTTGTGCGAATTGAATGGATTTGTTTACGAGGAGTAAATATGCAAAGACAAGTGATAGAGGACTAATTCAGGCCTATTGCCCGTTACACTGTGTCCAGACATTATCACAGTGTCACGGATACAGAGGGTGAGCTTCAGATGCGAACCCTTAACATTTGTTTAAAGCTTGAGATGACAGCAGCAGGCTTTTATAGCTAATAGTAGGCAAATTGTATTTAAGCTGTATATATACATAGGTCCTCTTCTGCCAGAGATACAGCCGCCAGGTAACATAACCAGCCGGCACAGTCCCATTCCACCTCACACAGCCACTGAATGTGTGTTTGAAGGGAGTCTGTGTATTTCCTTACATTAACACAGTTGGCAATTCTTTGAGGGGCCAATTACTTCACAGTTACTAGAAAGTATATACCTATTAGAAATGTCTGCTTTTTAGATTAAGGTAGGAAAGAACAAATGTGAACAACAACGGGCTTTCCCCCTCTTCCTTTAGTATGCACTGGAACGGCTAAAGATCATGTGTGAAGAAGCTCTGTGTAGTAACCTCTCAGTAGAAAATGTTGCAGACATCCTCATCCTCGCAGATTTGCACAGTGCGGAGCAGTTGAAAGCACAAGCAATAGAGTTTATTAACAGGTATGCAGTTGACTTCCTTCCTTTAAAAAGAATTTGCATCCCGTGAAGTGAAATCTCCTGAAAAATTAATATCTGGATATTCTCTCATGCCACAGGTGCAGTGTTCTTAGGCAACTTGGTTGTAAAGATGCGAAAAACTGGAACAGCAAGTACGTACTGGCTACGCTTCAAAGCCGTCTGTAAACAGTGTGTGGTATTTGGCACAAGTCTTGTAATCAGAGTAGACCTATCAAAGCTAATAGATGTGACTAAGGGTCATTAATTGGCTATACTTTGAGTAAAACGTAGTTGAATACAATCCAATCAGTTTTTGTTGTCTTGATCTTAAATTCTATCATAGCAGAATAAACAATGTATACCAAAAACAAATAATTAGAATACCAGTACCCATATAGATTTGTTCCCAACTCCCTGTTGCAAAAGAAATGAAGCCACTTTCTGTTACCAATTATTTCCTGTAACTCCATTTTCTGTAGACTTAAGCAGAGTTGAAACTGAGACTATGGGTGGAATTCCAGGTCACACTCTTCTGATTGTTCCATCAGCGCAAGCATTTCAGCTTGCCAGATGGAGCCGTCCCTCTTCTCCTTCCCCTGCCCCCAATGTGCTCTTCTCGGGGTTTTCCTCATTCCCTAGAGCAAATTTGGGGGAGAGGGGAAACCATGTTTCAATAATGGGAGCCCTTCCCCCTGGCTTCTGCTAGCACACTTGAGTTAGTTGAATCCGGGCTAGCAATTCTTTCCTTGTGCATAGGGCACTGAAATTGACAGAGAATATCTTCTACTGTTCTCATACCACATGTGCAGCGTCTTAAGTCACAGAAGATATTCTTGTAATATCCATCTGAAACAGTATAGGGCCTGTGCTGAAACCTTAAACAAGCTTCCCATGTTGATCCAGGACTTGAAGATCTGAAAGACAGCTTTTGTAGTCATGGTCAAACTTAATCATGTGATTCAGAGAAGGCAATGTTGGACTGACTGCAAGTTTTTAAATTCTGCTTTGGTAGCAGGGTGGCTGGGGTGACCCAACGGGATGGGTGGGGTACAAATAATTAAAAATTTGGCTTAAAATTGAAAAACAAGTTTGCTGCAGATTCTCCAAAAGCTAGATTGTCCTTTGCAGCCAAGTGCACAATTTCTAAAACAGCTGAAAAAATTCTCCTTAATAGTACAATGCTATGCATGCTTACTCAGAAGCAACTCCCATTGAGTTAATGGGGCTTGCTTCCAGAAAAGTATGTAGAGGATCACAGGCACTCTTCTACTCCATGGCTTAGATATACTAGCAAGCTGATTTACCCGGGAGCATGTCCCATTGAACTTACTGTAGTAACTTCAAAGTGGACATACATAGGATTGCATTGTCTCCTGAACCTGATTCTTGTAATTCTTTTATTGACAGCCAAGCCACGGACATCATGGAAACGGCCGGCTGGAAGTCAATGATCCACTCCCACCCCCACTTAGTAGCTGAGGCCTTTCGAGCGTTAGCATCTGCACAGTGTCCACAGTTTGGCATTCCACGCAAACGACTAAAACAGTCATGAAATCTTCCATGAACTATAGAGAATATAAGACTCCTCATCCCTGTCCAGAGGGGTTTCCACAGACCATCTGCCAGAATTTGCTACCCCCTGTCCACAGAACAGAAAGCTTTTAAGAGTGGATAATAATATATGGTTTAATAATCAGCTTTAATTTAGACTGATAACTCTCCAGTTCACTGAAAGGCCTTAACGTCAGTTACTCTAGTTCATTTGTGGTTTCCTTTTTCCTTTTTCTTTTTAAATTGTGCCTCGTCTTTTTGACTCGGCTATGTAGGATTGCACTAGCTCCATAATGCAGTAATGCTGATAAATGAAGACCGTTCTTGAAAGGGATCTTCCTTTTTTAAAAAAACAAAACAGAACCCAAAATGAAGAGTATAATTTGGTCTTGTGGTAACTGGAAGGTTTAAACTAGCCTCTTATTAAAAGCGCTTGAGTTGAGGGGCAGCAAGCACTCCAGTCAAAGTACTGTATTTAGGGTGCATCTGTCTACCTTCAGAGGGTGCTGCCAGGCATGCTGTGGCAATATACTACTCTGAATATAATTTATTTTTCATTGGTTCAGGTGAGTGAGAGAAATATGCAATGTCTTGGCCCAGAAATGTATTTTGCTAGAATTTCTAAATGCTTACTCCGTGAGTGTCTCCATCAGATGTTAAAAGAAACACACAGTAACCCTTTTCGGCCTGTGTTCCTTTACGATTCGTTGCTATTTAACATTTACATTGTACTGAACCAGAGCGAAAGCTAGTATGGAGAGAGAACAAGTGATATATGCTGGGGAAGAAGTGGTTATTTCTCACATGGGATACATGGAAGGTCAAGGATGCATAAGAATGACCAAATGTAAATTTCAGAAATGGGCCAAATTATGGATTCTCAGTATGCACTTTTAATGTGTAACTTTTGTATGTTGTGTGGTACATATATATTTTGGTTTTGATAAATATGGTACAGCAATTGTGGCCTAACTTTTGAAATACATTAAGATGCCCACAGCCACATGGGATTTAGTTTTGTTACTGCAAACAAGGAAAGCATGACTTTAGAGATGTTGATTCAAAGTGACTATCTCAAGTGTTCATGTTAGAATCCATTCTATTTTCACACTTTGGGCAGGCTTAGCTATGTTCCTTTAGTGTGTGTATGCACAAGCCTGTTCACACTAGTGGAAGTTGCACAGACACACACTTAACAGGAAGAATAGGAGTCTGAAACGTCAGTATTTATAAGCACTGACTTGCTGTTTTTCGCATTTGCTATTGTACTAGCATTGTGGATGGTATTGAAATTCTGCATAATGTGAAAAGGATATAACAACCTGTAAACTGCTTGTAAAGGGCCAGTTTTTCTATACAAACCTTCGCTTTAATGCCACCACTTCCAGTGTTTTTGCTAGCTTTGTTTACAGTTGGGAGGATTTGTCTGCAGCAGTGCACATTTGTAAACGCTTCTTGAATGATTGACAGTGAATTTTACTTTAAACCTGGTGATGTGCTAGATCTGTTGCGTGGTAAAAGTTGTATTTAACCATAGGAAAAGGGAATTGCTCTGAATTTTTAACTAAATATTTTAATTGACCCGTTTGATTCACATGCGTACTCTATTAAGGTTTGTTTACCTTCTCAAAAAGTGCCTCCTTTCTGTTTTCAGTGAGGAGCATTGACATGTTTAAAGTTCTCGAGCATGTTTATTAATTTGAGTAAACATTTATTAAAGAACAGTTGGGGGCAAGCAGAGTGCTCCCAAGCCAGCACAGTGCTAAAATGTGAAACTTACCCACTTTCTGGCTAAACTCACTCTTTAGGGTGACTTGAATGCAGTATTTGAATTATCATCCTTCAGGCACAGTTAAAGGCCATTTTAATTGCACTCCTGGTGGTTTCAATGGGCCTCAATATTACTCAGTGAACCAAACCGATACAGAGATGCATCATAGATTTTAACATTTATTGGCAGTTTCTCCTAATCCAAACTAAGGTCTTGTAGGTGTTTTATCAGGTAAGCTGTGTCCCTCCATTGCAGAGAAACTTCTGCTGCAGTGTAAGAAATTATCATAATGAGCAGCCTCGCAATGTGAAAGTTGCAGCTATAATATACAGAGTGACTTGACTATTTAATACCATAATTGTCCATTTCAGCTTATTCAGAAGCTGCTAGATAGAGCAATCAGATGGAAGATCTTAAGCATTTTGTTTACAAGTTTTTAAAAAGCATAATAGCACACTTTGTACCAAAAAATAATAATTAAAACAGTGTGCTGTAAGAATTTCTACAACTCTATGAAAAGTCCACTTGTCAAATTAACAAATTTATGTCACATGGGACACTTAGCAGCCAATCATGATAACTGATATACACGCAGGTCCCACTATGGAACACTGTTTATCTGGAATTTCAGTTATCTGTACACAAAGAATTATACCCAAACCTCACTACACAAATGGCTGATTCAGATATCTGAACAGCCAGCGTTTACCCACTTCCTTACTTGTTTGTGGTTTGCTGGTCTGCAGCAGCCATTTCAGGCAGACAGGGAGATCAGACAAATCATGGATTAGAAATGTTCCCATAGGAAACATTGGAAACCATCAGCTTGTTATGTGAACACTTGCCTATCAAACGATTTCCTGGAAATGCATTGTGTTCTGAAAGTAGGAGCTGTGTGTATATTGTTCCATACATTTGCTATTAAAAATACACAAAAGGGTTAAACAAATCCACATCCTGCCCCCTGCCCCCCTTTAGTGAACCACATGCAGTGTTTTCACTCTTCCGATAGTGCTGGCAAGAACAATTTTCTCTGTCTTGCTGCAGTCTGATTACATTTCCTCTTGTTCCATATGAAAAAATCCTGATTGGAACTAGACGTCTCTTTCCAGAGAAGAGATCTAAAGTCCATTAGAGGTTGTCAGTGGGGAAAGGTGAGAAAGGTGATTTTCACTTCCTTCCTCCTTCACCCCCAGCGCTCCATCTTCCAGCTGTCCTGCAGGGTCACCTGACCCCATAGAGCAGCTTTGGGGGGGATGCATGGGGCTAGGAGCAGGGGGAAATTGGTAGCAATCACCCCTTCCTCCACTGGAGGGCCCTGTTGATTTGGTTCAGCCCGTTGATAGCCTTGATCCTCCCCCTAGTGCTGCAGGAGAAAAGGTCTGTTTGCACATGCTTTTTATGGCTGAATACTTGACATTTGGTGAGAATAGTAACAGTCTACTCATTGGGATTTTCAGCACTGTTACCCAAGTGCCATGTTTGGCTTGCCAACTCTGTCCCTTCAATACCCACCGGCCATCACCATCAACCCCCGCCCCCCAAGGGAGCACCCTGCATGTGTTGTGTAATGGTGTGTGAGTTTTTAACAAAGATTTATTTTTCAGAAAAAATATGACTCTGTTGCTGTTAAAAGTGGCAGAGGTTTCACTTAATTGAAGTATGTGACAATGTACTTCAGTAACCCATCCAGATTTCGACAGTCCATTTACTGCATGCTGAAGTATGAATGCATAGTGCCTTTTTGAAATATAATGGGATGAATTTGTTTTTGAAAATTCTTGGAAAAGGTATAGAGGAGTACTGATGTATGAAGAATACATGAATGCAGAATAGAGTGGGTATATGTACAACAGTTTGTCTATCTTCAGAAGCTACAGATACAAAATATTTTTCAGACGTATATTTTCTCTGTGCTCAGTAAACTCTGAATTCTAAAATGAGGTTATTGATAGAAGAAAGGCATAAGATGATTTGTGTTGGGGTTGTGTGTGTGTTTTGTTGGCATGGTTTCATTATTTAACTATGGAATTTCAATGAGTTTTTGATGACATCTGCCTTCTAAGAGTAACACAGAGTACAGTATCTGTGTTTGTCCCCTTATGAAGAGGCTGTTCCTTCAAAGTCAAGTCTAAATAATTGTGCTAGTAAAGTTCCTATAGAAATTTCGAGGTTAAACAGTGGGAGATGCTTTGTTTTTAGGCTATAACATATGATTTTTTTAAACCAATTGATGTTTGTCCCAAGTTTTAATTCTTATCGGCTGGGTTGATTGGATTTTCTTAACACTTCCTACAAACTGTTAGGTACTGGTTTGTTTTACAACACAAGTACATTGAATTGCTCGCTTCCTGCTTGCAGCAAATGGACTTCCCCTGAAATGGACACTCATTATTTTTGTCAGTGTTTGCTGTGGTTTGCGTTAATCATACTCTGTAATCTAGTTAATCCTGGATTTTGATATGTCAGAATGAAGGTTTCTCTTTAGTTCTGTTTTAGAATCTAAACATTGGAAGGACTTTAAACCTGGGTCTTAGCTGGGAGTTATTCACATTACCTATCATGTTAAACACTTGCATCAAACCATCCAGCCTTTTATATCCACCTGATGTTAACAGTGAAATACTTTTTGTACCTTGTTGCTGAAAATATTTTTGCATTTCAGGACATCAAGTTACAATAAAGTTGTTACTTATACAGAAATCTTCTGTGTACCGTGTTGTCTTTGAGACACTGACTTTGCTACGTTTCCCTTGACATACAGCAACGTCAACGATGATCACAACGTTGTTCACCATCTTGACAATTTTTTTATTCAGAAATGAATAGAAAACAGATCACTTTTTATACACAGGTTTACAACTTCACACACACACACACACACACACACACACACTATATTGATGCTGATTTTAGAGAAGCACATAGCCTGCCACATTGTAGGAAGTGTCATAAAGAATCATATTCAAAATTTGGAGTGGCATCTATGGGTACATCTGCACTGAGAGCTAGGGCACTGACCGCTTCCTACTGAATTTTCACTTGAAGAAACCTTTCATAGCCAATAGAAAGTTATTTCAGATCTCATTTTGGGGGTTACAGTTGGGAAGGGGAGAGTTGTGGCATGTGCACTGCCCACAACAATATCTCTGGTCTGTCTGGAATACCTTTTACTAACTAATTTGCCAGTTTGCAAATGTTGGAAGATAAAAACAGCTATTTATCATCCGTGACGTCCAGATCAGACTAATGTAATGAGCTCCAAAGCACATCCCATTGAAGATGACTTGGAAACTTTAGGTGGTACAAAAGGTTGCTGTCCATCTATGGAATGGAATGAGCTGGTGAGAATATATTAATATGTTTTCAAGCCACCAGCATAGGTTGCCAGTTTGGGGCCTGATTTCAAATCCTGACTTTCGATCTACCTAGAGCAGGGCTTTCTCTGTTGTTGCACCTGAGCTACAGAGTTCTTTCTCTAGAAAATCATGTTTTGGCTTCTTTTCCTGGCCTCTTTTAAAATACTTTGGCAGGTCTTTGGCAGAAATCACATTTGTTAACTTTGACCATTTTTACACTTGTTGGCAATGAGTTGGAGCCAGAACTGTTATCCTACAAATAGAAGGACTCTTTCTGCTAGCAGAAATGTCTTGAATCTAGCAGAAGCTCCCGTGAACTGGGTGCCCCCTCAGGCAGACAGGGAAGTAATATATGCCAGACCCCCCAACCCATTAAAGCAGATTTTTCTTTTTGGGAAGGGGAACAAGGTATTTGCAAGAGTTATTGGAATTCTGTTCTGTGCCACTCTGGATATTAGTCCTTGCATTACTAATACTTTTTCAGTATTCTTGTTTTAGTTTCACAAAAATGCAAAACATTGAGTGATGATTTATAAGTATTGTTTATATCATACTCTGCAGGATCTCTAGGTATTTTCACCACACAAGTACTTTGATTGCTGACTTCCAACTTAAGAGATGCCTTGGCTGTTTAATTGCTTCGTTATTAAAAGCATCTGCTCCAAACCAATAGTTTAAGAGGCAAATATTCATAACAGAACTATCTGCATTTCAAACTATTGGTTTGAAGCAGATGGTTAGCAATTTGAATTCCAGTCAGCATTTTAGCACAAAACTTTTCAGCGACGGTCATCCTGGTGTAGATGGCTTCACCCAAAGTGTAGGCAAAGGACTGAAGAGGGAAGGGAGTATTTTCAAATAATGGCTTGAAAAATAAAACTGCTCCCTTTCCAAAGCAGGCTGGGTTGTGAGGTACTGCAAAGATTGATGCCCAGTTTGGGACTGAGTCCCTCCGCTTCCCAGCAGCACTTCATCCCATATTGTTTAGGAGGCCATATTGTTTAGAAGGTGAGTTTTTGAAAATGTATTTTTATATAACTCTGGATTTCTAGCCATAGTTCACCAAAGGCTTATGTCACGAATCAAGCTATGTATCCAGTTTAAGGGTAGTAAGTAATGTCAGTCATGCTGAATAGACATACTGAAATCTGAACTTCAATAAATGGGATAACCCCCAAAGTTTTTCTTAAAACTTCTTTGTCAATAACCTTCAACCCGGGGGGGCGGGGCGGGAGGGAACACTCTGGTCAGGTCTGGTTAATTTGAAAGCAAACATTTAAGAGGCCGTAAACTGTACTATTTGTTGGAGGGTGAGTTGGGAAGTGGGTGTGAAGAGAAAAAATGCTCTCCAGTCATTTAGATATTAATAGCAGACTCCTACTTTTGACAAGCTGACAGAATTAGAGAATTGAAACTTGATGAATCTTAATGTTTTCTGTCATGTAGCTCAATTTCCCCAAATTATTTCTCCAATTAGTTCTAGTCTTTTGTGAAGGAATGTCTAATGATAATTAATACATTCTTTTCAATTTGCATATTCAAGCTCGAGCATGTCTAAAACATGCAGATTTGTTGTGAGGGCAAGTCAGAATTTCTGCAGAGGTAAAGAAACGTCGTAAATGCACACTAGACGGATGAGCCCCCCAGATTTTAAAGTACAACCTTTTCCCCTTCCTAAAGCACAGAATCTTAATTAGCATACTTTAACTAGATCCTGTTAAGTGAGCTAGACATCAGTCTCCATTTCTCTATACAGGCACCCCCCCATTTATGCGGGCTTATGTTCCGGGTGCTGCACACGTAAGTGAAATTGTGTAAAAAAACCCACACCACTAAATGCCTATTTTCCCCTGCTCTCCAGCTCTCTCCCGCTCTCCAATCCAGACCAAAATATCTAGAGTTGAAGCTCTGGGACCATCTAGAATCTAACAGAAAGCACCTGCTGCTGCTGTGCTGCCCAGCACATCAGCTGTTAGGCGGGGAAGCTGAGCAGCCTAAATAAAGTCCCGATGCAGCTCAGATTTCTTTGAGACTCCCTCTGCCCACACTGACATCCTCTTCGGGCTCCGGAGAGGGTCTCCTCACAAACCACAAGGACTCTCCAGCTTTCTTCCACCATTTCCTGGTATGATTCTATTTGTTTGTTTCTCGGCACCATGCATAAATGTTGTTATTGTTGTTTAGTTGTTTAGTCGTGTCTGACTCTTTGTGACCCCATGGACCAGAGCACTCCAGGCACTCCTGTCTTCCACTGCCTCCCGCAGTTTGGTCAAACTCATGCTGGTATCTTCGAGAACACTGTCCAACCATCTCGTCCTCTGTTGTCTCCTTCTCCTTGTGCCCTCTAGTGATCATGGAGCCCAAGAAAGTAAAATCTCTCACTGCCTCCCCCTATGCACATCAGGGGAACCCGCATAAGCTTGCCCAGCCCCCATTCCTCTAAGTCGAAAAGGACCCATACATTGGCAGTCACTTATCAATTGGACATGCCTGAAATGGTCGCTGCCTATAGCAGAATTTGTAGGATCCCTAAAGGGAGCAGTGTTTCTTGACAAGAAGCAGAGCCAAACTTCCTCAGCCAGGCTGAGGTGACGTTCAAGCACTTTTAGAGGTATGATTAAAAGGCAACAGATTGTCAATTACAGAGTTATGTTGTTGTCACTATTAAGGGGTGTTCTTTGGATGGATGGATGGGTGGATGGATTATTTATTTATTTATTTTCCTTGGGCGTTTATGCTACATATTGCTACCTGGTCCCACCAGCTTCAACAATAAAAGTCTGAAACTTATCACGATGGTAGCATTTTGCCAGTATATACATAATACTTATTTAATTATTTAAATAATTCCTTTATTTATTTATTTATTTATTTATAAACTCGCGAGCGGTTCGCAACCTAATTTAAAGCATCAAATAAAGCTTTACAAAATAAATATTGCATACAAAGGTCAAATATATATATATATAAATGACATATTTAAAGCAGCACAGTTAACAGTAAAACAAAAATATTATCTTAAATTTAAAAGCATTGCGGGTACAATAAACTCCCCTCAAAACAGCCTCGTTCATAATAAAATAAAATAACGGTGACACAAGCTTCACCCACACTTTCCACATATAGTAGGCTTAAAATCTGCATCCCTTGTTTGTGGCTTTCACAAAGCAATTTACTCCACATCACTGTGAAAAGCTGTTTACGTGTGTGTGTGTGTGTGTGTGTGTGTGATCATTCTAGATGTGCAGCTGCAGGATGTGAAAAGGCCATCACATGGTGATAGTCACTGTATGGGGTGAATTGACACGTGACTATATCATGCAAAACAAGCCCCAGCTTAGCAGGGCCTAGAGTGGGGAACTCCTTTCAACCCTTTTTTTTTTTTAAATAATATTTATTAAAATTTTCCAGAATAAAAAGGAAAGATAGCAAGAAAAAAAAGAAAAAACAAATATGATTTACACTTGGTTTCAGTGGCATCTTTCCCGGACTCCCCCCCTCCCCCTCTTGTATTCCATTTCCCTTAAATTGATTCCACAGATTCTTACCCCAAATTTTAAAACCTTATTTGTAATTTTAAATAACCCATTTATTCCAAATTAATTTATCTTATTTATCTTAATGAACCATTTCTCCTTATATTTTATATAATTCCCTAAGATCGACCCCATTTCCCTTCCACGAATTCTCCTATTTTCAAACAACAAACATGAAAAAAGAAAAGAAAGAAATAATATATAATTTTACAGCCTTTGGATTCCAAATCTCTCTCCCCCCCCCATTCCCCGGTTCCAATCCCCAAAGTTCATCCATTGTCTACTGCCAGCCTGGTGTATCCACGTCTATATCTCAACTCCACTTTGCCGTCTTTTGATAGCTTTTAATTTCAGAAAGTCCAATCTCGAAAAAACTCTCAGAAAAAGTCATTGTTCTTCCATCCAGACCTCTATGTTTAAGAGTCTAACTTAAATTCTATTTCTTGGTCCTTTTAAAGTCTGGATGTTCCAAATACTCCGGCTTCAAATTTGGTCCAGCTCTTATTCCTCAGGTTGCTTTTTCCTGTTCTGCTGCAGAAACCTTCTAATTCAGAAACTTCTTGTTCTCCACAGAGGCTTTTGTTATTCAGGAACATAACTTTCGTCAAGTCCCTTCCTTTCTTCAATAGATAAATCCATTGTCTCCTTTAGTATAGAAACCTCTGTAGACAAAATAATGCTTCGTTTTTGCAGCTTTCCCAAGAGATAACAGATCCTGCTCAAATTCATAGTATTTTTCCACTTGCTGCTACTGTTGCAATGTCCCAGCCTCCCTCTAGAGGGAATATGGTAACTTAATTTCCTTCAAAATCAGAACCAAAAGTCAAATAACTTGTTGCCTTTATTTCCAATAATTTATGTCCAAATTGTAACAAATCTAACCAGCAAAGCCATCGTAACAAAGTTCTCTTTTATTTTCCTGCTTTGACAGCTACTTTGACAGCTGTCAAAGTTTCTGTGTCTCTTCACCAGTCTCTCATAGCGGATCGTTCCCGGTTCCCGGGGGGGGGGTTGCATTTTAGTTCCCACAAATCAGTCTTCTCCTCCAGCACAATTATTGTAATTTCCCTTCGTGAAGTTAAAATTTTTTTTCAGGTAAACAAGTTCATCTCTCGATCTTAGTTGTCAAATCCTTGCGTTGAGCCATCTACAACAGGGGGGGGGCGGACTTCCTTTTTGCACTCCCCCCGCTCGCTCCAAATTCAAAGATCAAATTTCCCTTTTAAGTCCAATCAATTTACTCACGGGTTGTTCCTTTTAGTCCAAATCCGAAATTTTCAAAGAAGAAGTCGTTGCTCTCCGCCGAATGGCATGCTGCTTCGCTGGGCAGGGGAAGCATTGGACTCACAGCACTACACACACCCCCCGTCACCCGCTCCGCAGCCTTTAAAAAGGCTCCTTCGCGGGTCGGGGGCGCAAACGGTGCCCGCCAAGTCACCAAGTCCATGGGCATCTCCGCCCATGGTTTTTGAGGGTCCCCGCGTCGCCGGCACGGCAGGACCCGACCCCTACCCAGCCGACTCCCTCCTTTCAACCTTGACCATTGGCTAAGGTTACTGAGGTTGGTGGGAATTGAGAATCCAACATCTGGAGGGCTTCAGGTTCTCCTCCTCATTGCACCCTTGACACCTTTTCACTCTGGGCTGTGTTGAAATATTCTCAAGTGTTTGAAACAGTTTGAGAGAGTTCCTTCTTGCCACAGATATCTAATCGGCCCGTGGTACTTTGACTAAGTCTTTTGAACGGAGAAAAAACTTCTCACGCCAGATGTTGGCTTGAAGATGGATAGCCAGCTAATTTTAAAAATAAAAACTTATTCTAGAGAAATATTGGAGAGAACTTTATACTCTTGCACTGCATTTATAACACATCCTATTTAATATAGATTTATTACATTTTCTTTTTTATACGGAAGACCAAAAAAAAAAAAAAAGAGGATATGGCTTGTGAGTGGACAGGGAAAGTAATAACTTCCATCTGGCCTTTGATTCAGGAATCTGTGCCAACAATAGGAGTGTTATCAGCTTTATTTGGACAGACTTTGCCATTACCTGACAAAGGGAGCAATTATGAGAGCCAATGTGAGCAATTTTGCTAATGCTACCTGACTTCATGCTTCTAAACAGCAATAATCAAATTTATTTGTGATGTGTGTTGGGGAGAATGCAAATGGAACACTCCACTGAACACTTGTGAACTGTAAATAGAGCATGAAATCACTTTTGCACAGTAATTCTAAAAAATCAACATTCTACCCCCCCAATCCCTCCCCCACTTTTTGCAATATGAGTTTTGCTGTGAGAATGTAAAATTAGTACAATCTGTGACTGGACTAGGCATTAGGAAATGGGGTGTAAGTTTAACAAGGAGAAAAGATCAAGTAGAAAGTCCTTTTTGCACAAAAATGCCCCAGCTGTGTTCAGCATAGAAAGTTTATTGACCTTAAGTCCTATTGAAACAATGGACTAATAATGCACAAAATAATGGACTAAATAATGACTGAGTTATCTCACTGGTTTCAGTGGGATATACAGTGACCACCTTTTCTATGGAGTGAGGTCCATGGTTTACAGAGTGCAGGTTGATGGACATGCATTTTTATTTTGGTGGGAGGGATCATGCTGTGGAAGGTTGCATGTACGCACACACATAATTTTGTATCCCAAAGCTGACCTATAGCAGGCACCCCCAAACTCAGCCCTCTAGATGTTTTGGGACTACAGTTCCCATCATCCCTGGCCACTGGTCCTGTTAGCTAGGGATGGTGGGAGTTTTAGTCCCAAAACAGCTGGAGGGCCGATTTTGGGGGTGCCTAGTCTACAACTATTTGTGTTTACAATTACCGTATGTGGCTGAAAGCCGTGTTGTGTTATAAACCTTGTTATTTGGCATTGTAAATGCAGTAGGGAGTCCTCAAAATTCTGAGTTGCCTCATTCTCCCCCCCAAATGCCTCTCTCCTCTCACAAGCCTCCCCCCTCCTCCATTTTTTTTCTTTTTTAATAAACTAAATCAAACTAAAGGAATTCCCAGCACTCAAGAGGGGATGGGGGTAGAGAGATGGGGGGGGGGCGAATCTTAGCAATTTCCCCAGCACTCTCCATTCACAGTGATTTGGGGGGAGGGATGTTGAAGTAAAAATAAACAGAGGTGCTCTTTGTATGAGTTGTCATTCTCTTTGAGTTTTGGTTGTGAAAGCAGTGTGTAAGCAGTGCAATTAGACTCTTGGGGTGGCCTGCTTCTTTCCCAATCTATTCTTTGTCCTAATACACAATTTAAAAACATTGCCCTCTTCCCCTACCTCACAGAGGGTACTTCCACGAAGGTGGAGGGTGGTGGTGAGAAAAAAACGTTTTTTGTAACTAAGTTATCTTTTTAATAGGGAAGGTACCCAGGGGCATCTCACTCATGTTGCCATTTTTCAAACTGATAGCCCCTAAAAAGAGGGATTCTGATTTCTATTTTCCAAGAGACCAGTTGTGCCTGTCTTTTGGGAAATTGTCACACTTTGCCCCCTCAGAAGAGGCAACCATGCTAGCAACTTGCATCCAATTCTGACAGAAAATAAAAAAGTTAAGGATTTCTTATTGGAAAATTTAGCCTGAAAATTAGTGGGCTTAATCCACTTGAGGGGTTCCTTTGCCTGAAAATTTCATCCACTTGTGAAAAAAGTTGGCCATTTTTAGACTTCACATTATTATCAATGGGTACGAAGCAGAACTTCAGATTTAACACAGATCATATCTGGACCTCAATGTCAATTTAATTGGGATAACGGAGTGGCTCTAAAACAGATTGCTCTGCTTCCAATGGATACAAGATTAATATTTTTGTCATTGCATACCCCTAGTATGGGACGCAGGTGGCGCTGTGGGTTAAAGCCTCAGCGTCTAGGACTTGCCGATCGAAAGGTCGGCGGTTCGAATCCCTGCGGCGGGGTGCGCTCCCGCTGCTCGGTCCCAGCGCCTGCCAACCTAGCAGTTCGAAAGCACCTCCGGGTGCAAGTAGATAAATAGGGACCGCTTACCAGCGGGAAGGTAAATGGCGTTTCCGTGTGCGGCTCTGGCTCGCCAGAGCAGCGATGTCACGCTGGCCACGTGACCCAGAAGTGTCTCCGGACAGCGCTGGCCCTTGGCCTCTTAAGTGAGATGGGCGCACAACCCCAGAGTCTGTCAAGACTGGCCCGTACGGGCAGGGGTACCTTTACCTTTACCTACCCCTAGTATATGTCTAAGCCCACCTCTCTCTCTGCCCCCCATTGCTTTTATGAACTCCAGTCAAACAATATTCTCCCATCCCACTTTGTGTGATACCTTTTCTACCATGGAAAATTTTGCTGCTCTTCCGGCAGCCATCATTAAAGCTGAATTTGGCTGGGAACATGGTCCCTTTTATTGATTGCAGTGCCTATCAAGTGTCTTTATCTCACAATTTGCTAAGTTATCCAAACCTGTATAAATAATCAGTAGTTTGAATAGCTAATCAAGCATGATAATCACAAAGGTGCAAATGTGTGTTTGGAGGATATTTCTTTCATTTAGTGTGTTCCTTCTGTCGTGAAACGGAATGTATTTTTCCAGTACTCCGTACGTTGTGCTTTCATATTCTGCAGCAGATTAAAATGTCAATCATATTTTCCCTAGTTCATATAGTGTGTCCTCTAAGCCTCAGGGAAGGGGCGCGCATGTCTAGGTTTGCTTCTGCCCCACCAATAAAAAGAGTCGTGTGGAATGAAATATGTGTGAGGCGGCACAGCGAGATGTCAAATTTGTCCCGAAATAATGAGTTAGCGCCAAATGCTAATTAAATATTGATGAAAGTCATACTTTCAATTATCTTCATTATGGCCTGATGTTTTATGTAGACATTAAGGGCTTAGAGTAGGAGCTCATATTGTAATTAGTTGTGCTGTACAGAAGCACAAGGTATTTTTCTTCTGGGACGAACTGAGGGCTGGGCTGAAAGCGAAGAGGCACATTTTGCAATAATGCTCAGCACTGTCAGATTTCAGCATTTGGTGGCATTTTTAAAAGTTAGTCATAGTCAGATCATTTGTATACCCCATTTTCCACAGATTTGGGCTCAAAGCAGTTTACAACACCTAACCATCTAAATACAAAAATGCAATAGCTGCAATAGACAATTAAAACTGTTGCAGCACTAACAGTTCAACAATGAACAATTTTCATATATATGTATATAAAAATTAAGGGAGTATGAAGCTTACCAACAGGTCTTTTAATATCCCAATGGAGCCCTAAATCTAGTAAGAGCTTTTTATCCGTTCAGAAGGAAGGCCTAGCCCAACTACCACTGCCTGATTAGGTATCTGTGGCAAGAAGGAACTCTCTCAAACTGTATTTCAAACACTTGATTATATTTCAATACAGCCCATAATTGGGGCGCTTCTAGATGACCTGTTTCTTGAGCATTCCTCCTGATTTGTTTGTAGAGCCATTGATGATGTTGCGCCAAAGCAAGTATTAACCTACACAGTAATGTGTGCATTTCTCCATCTATTCTCAAAAAGTCCAGTTTGTTGCTCAAGAGCTCCCAGTGAACTATAATTGTGCAACCTGAAATTGCTAGCACGAGTGAATACCACCCCAAACCAGTCACAGACTGGAAGCGCCCCTTAGACTCACAAGTTTGGAATGCATTTCACCAGCGTTCTTGCGATTGTTCCCTTATGGCAGTTCCTACAGCAAGAGGGAGCCGCCATTTCTCTCACTTTCTCAACCCTGACGAAAGGAGACAAAGGTACTTACCCATTCATAATGAGGCAAACCGAATACAGGGACACTTTTCTACTCATTCTTGAGCTTGGGAATGTAGCATAGCGATGTCCGCACATTCAGCACATGGCCTCCAATGGGCTGGGATAAGTATTCCCAGGAAGAACCTCCCACGGTAGTTGCCAAAGCAAGATTGCAGAGATAATAATATAATAATAATAATAATAATAATTTATTATTTATACCCCGCCCATCTGGCTGGGCCTCCCCAGCCACTCTGGGCGGCTTCCATAGAAAGCAAAAACACAATAAAATATCACACGTTAAAAACTTCCCTGAACAGGGCTGCCTTAAGATGTCTTCTGAATGTCAGGTAGTTATTTATCGCTTTGACATCTGATGGGAGGGCGTTCCACAGGGTGGGCGCCACTACCGAGAAGGCCCTCTGCCTGGTTCCCTGTAGCTTTACTTCTCGCAGTGAGGGAACCGCCAGAAGGCCCTCGGCGCTAGACCTCAGCGTCCGGGCAGAATGATGGGGGTGGAGACGCTCCTTCAGGTATACTGGACCGAGGCCGTTTAGGGCTTTAAAGGTCAGCACCAACACTTGAATTGTGCTCGGAAACGTACTGGGAGCCAATGTAGGTCTTTCAAGACCAGTGTTATATGGTCTCGGCGGCTGCCCCCAGTCACCAGTCTAGCTGCCGCATTCTGGATTAGTTGTAGTTTCCGAGTCACCTTCAAAGGTAGCCCCACGTAGAGTGCATTGCAGTAGTCCAAGCGGGAGATAACCAGAGCATGCACCACTCTGGCGAGACAGTCCACAGGCAGATAGGGTCTCAGCCTACGTACCAGATGGAGCTGGTAAACAGCTGCCCTGGACACAGATTTGATCTGTGCCTCCATGGACAGCTGTGAGTCCAAAATGACTCCCAGGCTGCGCACCTGGTCCTTCAGGGGCACAGTTACCCCATTCAGGACCAGGGAATTCTCCACACCTGCCCGCCTCCTGTCCCCCAAAAACAGCACTTCTGTCTTGTCAGGATTCAACCTCAATCTGTTAGCCGCCATCCATCCTCCAACCGCCTCCAGACACTCACACAGGACCTCCACCGCCTTCACTGGTTCTGATTTAAAAGAGAGGTAGAGCTGGGTATCATCTGCATACTGATGAACACCCAGCCCAAACCTCCTGATGATCTCTCCCAGCGGCTGCATGTAAATGTTGAAAAGCATGGGGGAGAGGACAGAACCCTGAGGCACCCCACAAGTGAGAGCCCAGGGGTCTGAACACTCATCCCCCACCACCACTTTCTGAACACGGCCCAGGAGGAAGGAGCGGAACCACTGGTGACAAACAAGTACTAAAGGTAAAGGTAAAGGTACCCCTGCCCGTACGGGCCAGTCTTGACAGACTCTGGGGTTGTGCGCCCATCTCACTTAAGAGGCCAGGGGCCAGCGCTGTCCGGAGACACTTCTGGGTCACGTGGCCAGCGTGACATCGCTGCTCTGGCGAGCCAGAGCCGCACACGGAAACGCCGTTTACCTTCCCGCTGGTAAGCGGTCCCTATTTATCTACTTGCACCCAGAGGTGCTTTCAAACTGCTAGGTTGGCAGGCGCTGGGACCGAGCAGCGGGAGCGCACCCCGCCGCAGGGATTCGAACCGCCGACCTTTCGATCGGCAAGCCCTAGGCGCTGAGGCTTTAACCCACAGCGCCACCTGCGTCCCAACCTCCCACGGTAGTTGCCAAAGCAAGATTGCAGAGATAATGGTGACAAACAAGTACTACAGTTATCTTTAAAAATGAAGTGGGCAAGCATTTGTCACACGTAACTCTGTTACAAAGACAATGAAACATGTTTAAATAGTATGCCCTACTTTGATAGATGAGATCAAGGAGAGTTTGAAAGAAGCCACTGTATGCTCCAGGGAATCGCTGTCCCATCTTTGACAGAGGTGAGGAGGTAGGAGACACAAAAGCAAGCATTTTCTGTGGCAGCACCCCATTTTCAGGGAACATGTGGATTTGCCCCCATAGCTGAGTCAATGAAATGACATTTGAAGACTTCTTTTTAAACTCAAGCCCTCAAGTTGACAATAGAACCAGAGCTGTGGTCTAAACCATTGAGCCTCTTGGGCTTGCCGATCATAAGGTCAGCGGTTCAAATCCCTGCGACGGAGTGAGCTCCCGTTGCTCTGTCGCAGCTCCTGCCAACCTAGCAGTTTGAAAGCACACCAGTGCAAGTAGATAAATAGGTACCGTTGCGGCAGGAAGGTAAATGGCATTTCTGTGCGCCCAGGTTTCCGTCACGGAGATCTGTTGTGCCAGAAGCGGTTTAGTCATGCTGGCCACATGACCCAGAAAGCTGTCTGTGGACAAACGCCAGCTCCCTCAGCCTGAAAGCGAGATAAGCGCAGCAACCCCATAGTCACTTTTGACTGGACCTAAGTAACCAGGGGTCCTTTACCTTTACTTTTACTTTTGTTCTATTAAATACTTGTTATGATCTGAACTGTTTTAAAGGTTGTACACAATCACATCATTGCAAGGCATCCTGAGTCCTTAAGAGGGGGATGAGCAGGGTAAAAATCTTACAAATAAAGAAAAATAAAATAAACCATTTACAGAAATGGTTCAAAAATCTTTCAGACAAAGCCAAGTTACTTTAAGGTCCATCCCAGGCTAAGAAGGATTTTTTAGTATGTGAAGATGCCCTGTCTGAATCAGTCCATTATGCACAGTATCAGTGATAGTGACTCTCTGTGGTTGTGACATTCTTAAGTGGAGCTGCTTTATATCACTTGGAGAATTGTGATAATTATTAGTACTGTACTACTTTTTATGCAGAACAATGAAATGCTTGAAGTGACCCTAAGAATAGATACAGTATGGTGCTTCTGGTTAGGTGAAAGAGAAAACGGGATTACAGAATACTACCAGCAATTCTTAGACTCTCAACAGTGGAAGCTCTGAATAGGTTGAGTGAGCGCATCTCATGATGAGTTTGGGTTTCATCCTGCCTCACGGGAGGCAAACCTCTGAAGCCCTGATCCCAAAGATTCAATGATCCTAAAAATTAAGGCAAATCATCTGAAGGGTAATAATACAAAGTAAAAGGGAGGAGGGACTTGAGTGCCAGCTGCTGTGAGGGCAATTTCAACACTCATAATGGTTCCTCGCCCCCTCTTCACTGTTAAAACTCCAACTTCGGAATTCTGCCAGCCCACCAGGGGGAAAGAAAGCCTCAGACTATGAGAAAGGGATCTGAATATCCAGAGGCGAAAGCAGGTGGAATTAATGATAGAATAATATTCCAAGGGCTGTTTAATTAAACCACTTTTGTTAATAATGCAGTGCAGAGGATCTGTGTTATGTAATTAAAGATAGTACATTGGTAAATGATAACTATGCAAATCCAAGTCATAAAATTTAAATGTGATTGGTGTTAAACTTAATGCAAGAGGGAACAGAAAGCCAAGTAAAATGAGATTCTGAGTTATTTCTTCCAACTATAAATGTTAATCAAAATTTAGCAACAGGATGTTATGAGTGTTGGTTAAATATCAAGTGTTTTAACCATAATTTAAAATATCAACTTAGTATTAGTTTGCTTTGGTCACCATTTTCTTCCACAGAGTCATTGGCTTGCATGTTTCCTGAGAGTTTTCAACATTTTGCTGATTCCATTTATCTGGCTACCACATTTCAGGGTAATTCTCTGGCAATGAATAGTCTCAGCTATCTATATGAGGTTCTTCACTGTGTCTTAATATGCTCCTTTTTAAAGCAGAGTGGAAAGACATTGACAAACAGCATCAGGAGCAACTTTAAAAATAAAAAATAAAGGCTCCCATCTGCACTGTGCACTGAAAGCAGTACCACAGCACTTTAAAAAGTTGTTACTTCCTCCCAGGATTTATGGGAATCTTAGTTTATTAAGGCTGCTGAGAATCATTAGGAGACCCCTATTCCCCTACAATTCTCAGAGAATTGAGAAAAGGGATTGACTGTTAAACCATTCAGATTGTTCTTATTAAAAACATGCCAATGGGGGGGGGGGAATGCATACACAAAATGCATTGAAAATTCTGCACTGGTGCATAGAGCTTATTTTCTCCTGCTCTAGAGGCTAGGACCCAAAGTAATGAATTCAAGTTGTAAGAAAGGAGAGTTCAACCACCAGGAAGAGCTTTCTCACAGAGGTAGCTGTTGGACAGTGGAACGGGCTCCCTTGGAAGGTTTTGCTCTCTCCTTCTTTGGAGATTTTTAAGCAGATGTTGGATGGCCATCTGTCATGGATGCTTTAGTTGAGATTCCTGCATTGCGGGGGGTTGGACTAGATGACCCTTGGAACCCTTCCAACCTTACAATTCTATGATTCTGTAGTTCTATGTTTGTCTTCCTCCTTTCACTATCAGGGATCTTCCAATGAAGCTGAATGCTGGAAGGTTCAGGACGGACAGAAGGAAGTAGTTCATGCAGGGTATGCTCATGAGATGTTGGCCACCAACTTGGAGAATTAGGCAAATTCAGGGAGGACAATGCTATCAATTGCTACCAGGTTATTGCCTCCAGTATCAAGAGGCAGTATGGAGATCATGAGTGGTAAAGTTACTGCTTGTGTGCTTCCCATATGGATGCTGTGAGCAAGGGAGGACTTGGGCAATCTTTTGTAATATGGCGCCCGGTGCGAGGTCAAAATTTGACACCCCAAAATGGATTTCTCGGTCATGAATCTTCTCAATTTTGGGTCCCCTCGGCTCAACAGCTTGTGTTAGGTAACTGCTGAACTAGATAGGCCTCCAGTCCGACGTCAAAAGGGGGCAGGATGGGGGCAGAATGTGGCAAAGGCAGAATGGGGGAATGCCCACTTGTGTGAGTCTTGGTGGTGTGCACAGTGGCCCCTGTGTGTTCCAGCAGGACTTGTCTTATGTTATGACATATTCTTAGCTGGCCATGAACTCTGAAGCATCTTTTCTTCCAAGACCAGTCAAAACCCAAGTCTGAGAACCTTCTGGAGGAAGAAATGAAATGCAGAAATGTGCTTTCCCTGAAGGTGGCTGTGAAAGTTTTAAATCCAGCAGTGAAAGCGATAAAGAAAGTGCTGGCAGTGTAAACACTCGAATATACCCTGGTTCTGCAGATCATAATCACTGACAACTATAGCAAACATAGTCTCGAAGAGTGTTTTCCCCGAGTGCTCGCTAAGCAACTAAACCAAGGATGGGGATTCTGTCACTCGCTAAGTGTTGTTGGACTCCATCTCCCATCAGCCCCAGCCAGCATGGCCAATGAATAGGTATGATGGGAATTGTAGTCCAACATTATCAGGAAGGCCGCAGGCTACCAATTTTTGTGCTAAATAGTTCTCATTTTAGCATGCTGTTGGTTAATCTCTTTACATGTTTCTCTTCCTCCACACTTCCTGCTTCAAATAAAATCTCAGAGGAACTACAAAACCCCTCCCCTCCCCATCTCTTCTGTTCTAAATACCTGATTTCCAATCTGAAACCAATTACAACATATCACCTTTCAGGGAGATCACCGACTTATGTGGAATTGCTAAGATAAGGTAACCAAAGCTTAATTGCCTTTACTTATGATGAAAGAACGAGTGCTGTCTTGTGGCTAGGAACGAAGTGAGAGAATGTGTGTGCAGTATAAATTGGATTTGCATCTAAGGTTATCAAACTGGGAGTAAAAGCCACAAGGACAAATGAGGAGACTTGAATTGAGGACACAACCATAAATTGATATGGAGCTTCTCGTGCTGCCAACCTGGTTCAGAATGGAGATATGGCAATGTTTTTAGTCTGACATAATGGAAAGGTATTCATGAGGAAGTTTGGAAAACATCACAGGTCAGTTTGGACCAGGAGTGGCTGATCTGTGGCCCTTCAAGTTACTGTTGCTGGACCAGTGGTGGATTTATGATCTGTGGGATCCTGTGTGCAGCTTTGTGTGTTGGAGGGTGGGTGTTGGCAGTTCACCTAAATAAATGCGGCTGCGTCCAAAAATATAACAGAGCATAAGAATGAGTTAGTTAATAACACGGGTTATCTTTTTCCAACCAGCATATCATTAAACAGTACTTTTTGTTTCCAATTAATGATATAATTGGGGCTAGATGTAATGGAGCACCTCCTCCCAGACTGACATGCATGTGAGTACAGATCTGTTTCACAGCTGAATGTGATCTAATATGCAATGCCTCCCTTCTGAAAGGAAGGGGCCCAACTGTAGCATGCCCTTGTTGGTACTGACTCTTTTGCCACTAGTTGAAAACATGCCAGTTTGCTCCAGGCATTTGGTGATTAAATGGTGGATTAGCTGTTGATTGCTTTCTTGCTGTATTATTGTTGCTGGGATGCTATTATGTTTTTATACTGCTTCACTGTATACACCCTGAGCTTGCAGAAAGGCGGACAAAATATATCCCTTAAAAAAGTTAAATGTTGCCAGCTTTTCAACTCCTGTTACAAATGGATGCTAAGCTGAGTACAGTAGCACCTTGGCCTTGGGTAATGTAAACTTTGGGTTGCGAAAGCGGCAAACCCGGAAGTATTTTACCGGGTTTTGCCCGGTAAAATGGTCCTCCGGTTGCGAAAACCTCAGGATCTGGCTGGACCTCTGGAACGGATCCTGTCCGCAACCAGAGGGACCATCGTACTAGAGGCTGCATCTTAATGTTTTAATGTTGTATTTTAATCTTGTTTTTTAAGTTGTGTTTTAATCAACTTATTTTTATTATTGGTTGTTAGCTGCCCTGAGCCAGGTCTTGGCTGGGGAGGGCAGGGTATAAATAAAATTTATCATTTATTATTATTATAATTATTATTAGTCTCTAGAGTGTTATTGAAGGCAGACGGTATTTTTCAAGCACCGTTTACAGAAAGCAAATAGCAGCTTACAGATTTTTGAGGCCTGGATCTAGCGATTCTTTGCAGATATTTTCATCCTTCTCTTTGCAGCCCCTTTGCAGGTTTGGAGGACTCTTTGAAATAGAATCATAGAATCATAGAATCATAGAGTTGGAAGAGACCACAAGGGCCATCGAGTCCAACCCCCTGCCAAGCAAGAAACACCATCAGAGGACTCCTGACATATGGTTTGTCAAGCCTCTGCTTAAAGACCTCCAAAGAAGGAGACTCCACCACACTCCTTGGCAGCAAATTCCACTGTCGAACAGCTCTTACTGTCAGGAAGTTCTTCCTAATGTTTAGGTGGAATCTTCTTTCTTGTAGTTTGGATCCATTGCTCCGTGTCCGCTTCTCTGGAGCAGCAGAAAACAACCTTTCTCCCTCCTCTATGTGACATCCTTTTATATATTTGAACATGGCTATCATATCACCCCTTAACCTCCTCTTCTCCAGGCAGTGGAAGCCTACACTGGATCGATGGGACGTTTTCATGAGCAGCTGGAGCCTTTCGCTTTGCAGAATACCATTTCTGAATGCCAGCCAATCCATAGATAGGATTGTTAACTGTTTATCACGCATATAAACAGTGGTGTTCAGTGGCTACCTGGTGAAAAGCTGGGGATGTTGCTGGTAACTCCCCAAACCCCAAACCCAAGATAAAGCATCTCAGAGTCAGTGCTAGGACTTATGTGCTGATGACCTTGACAAATTAAGACCATATATTATTAGTATATAAGATGCAACATTTTTGTAGAAATCAATACAGTGCTAAATAGATAGAATGAATCTCCAATAGTAAAGACAATACTAATAGGAGTGTCACACACTAAGGAACTCTACAGGTTATTTGCACATGGATATGGCTATTGGGATGCAGGTGGCGCTGTGGGTTAAAGCCTCAGCGCCTAGGACTTGCCGATCGAAAGGTCGGCGGTTCGAATCCCTGCGGCGGGGTGCGCTCCCGCTGCTCGGTCCCAGCGCCTGCCAACCTAGCAGTTCGAAAGCACCTCCGGGTGCAAGTAGATAAATAGGGACCGCTTACCAGCGGGAAGGTAAACGGCGTTTCCGTGTGTGGCTCTGGCTCGCCAGAGCAGCGATGTCACGCTGGCCACGTGACCCGGAAGTGTCTCCGGACAGCGCTGGCCCCTGGCCTCTTAAGTGAGATGGGCGCACAACCCCAGAGTCTGTCAAGACTGGCCGATACGGGCAGGGGTACCTTTACCTTTACCTTTACCTTTACCTTTATGGCTATTGGACAACCAGGTTTCTTGCTGACTGCGTATGTGCTGTAAGCTGCTTTTTGCGCAACCTAAACTCTAGCTAAGGAGAAAATATTTACAAAGTATCTTTATTACAAAAATAATAATTATACAATTATATAGAAGCATTCCAGTAGTAAACGCTTAATAGGTCAAAGTTTATATTAAAATAGCCTGGGAAAGTTTGTATTAAGAGTCATTTAAATGAATAATTATTTAGTAAGCCCTGAGGTTAATTTTGAAACTTGGGATTTGTCAACGTAGATGTTTATATGATTGGAATTGGGGATCATGGCAAATGGGTTGTTTATCCAGGACAGTAGTTCACAATGGAAGTTTTAAATGAATTGTTTGGCCCTCTTCCTCTGAAGAGAATTATTATTCTAGAAGTGCTGGACGTTCTTAACAGTTAACTTTTTTTCATGGTTTTCATCTTATATTAGTATACCAATTAAGACCTTTGGGCTGAAATATGTTTGGCATATATGGAGATGCACTGCACACCATTTGGCCTACTAAGGATGCATTATTGCAACATTTGTATACACATTTAACTTGTGTGTATTCAACTTTATGTCCTTGGCAATTTAAAAATAAAAAGGGGTGGAAATGGGACGAGAGTCCAGGAAAAAAACTTTGGCAAGCCCACCCACCATTGTACCCAATGTGTTTTGATCATACATGATTTGGTCTTTAGGCGCTATCGCTGGAAAGTAACCCCAGTGTAAGTTGCAGGGTTACTGTATATGAACATGGTTTTATTGCAATAAATAATTTTCTAATATTTAAGGGCTGGATTCAACCGAGTCCCACTAGAAGAAGCCTGTGCAAGAACTTCTACTAGTGCAACAGGGTTTCCCCCCTTTCCTTCAAATTGGCTAAGGGTGTCAGGTTTGGGAGAACTGCCAGAGCAGTGCATAGGTAGAAGAGAGGAAGGAGAAATCTTTCTGGTAAGCGCAAATGCTTTCAATGACGGACTGATTGATGTCAGAGTGCTATGTTGAATTCCTCCCTAGATATTTTCTTTAACCCTGATCTTCATCACGAGGCTTGTTGTTGTGGAACATTTGCAACTTAGATTCCCTAGCTGTGATTTGGACACTGTACACATGCTGAAAACTCGCATGTAAGATGCTGTATGTTATGTTTATGTGAATTTCCACACAACTTCATACACTGGAGTGTGTTCCATGAAGGAGCATGGTAACATGAAGATGTTGCAGTGTTGAAATTTCCCTTTCTTGTATCCTCTGCCATTCCTGTTCCAAGTTGGAAATTCCAGTGTGAAAACAAGACTTCCCTGTTATCACTTTTGATGTGCTTCACAGATACAACAATATTGAATGAATTAGTGGATTCACCAGTTAACAGCAGGATAAACCTAACAGACAAAGGCTGTGATACTATGCTGTTTTGTCTGGGAGTAAGTCCCATTTAACTTAATACAATTTACTTTAGAGTAGGCATGCATAGTATTGCACTGTGCCAGTAAAATGCCTTATTGAGTTTAATGGGGCATTATTCCAGCTAGGTGGATGTAAGTTGGAGTCCTGATGAATTTTGATAAAGCGTCATCATAAAACATGACATTTTGCTGTTGTGCTGAGAAAAACAAATTTCAAAAGGAAATCTGACCTAACAAATGACAGATTTAACAAACTCTCTTTATTTACATAGAAATATGTGTACACATGTGTTCTGTACTTGTACACATACATTTCTAAGTATATATACATGTATAATTTTCACATACTCTACAATAAATAACTTTTAGCTTGTATTTTAAACCGCCTAGACTTGGGTAAAAATACATGTTCAAAAAATAATGGCTTACGACTAAATTACAAAAACACCCGGAATTGAACTCATAAATCTCAGCAACAAAACCTAGCTTATATACAGCTAAATCTAGGACACACAACACAAATGTGAACTAGAATTTTAGTGGTTCATTATCTTGGTAGAAAGGAACAACTGAAAGGGAACTTAATGCAAGAAACCAGTTTTCAACCAGCGGGGGTGGGGGGCGGTAGCAGGGAACTGCTCAGGTTTATGACCAGCCAAATAAAACCCACATTTCTAAGCTGCTACCTTCTAATAAGTTCTCTTTAATAAAAAGGATTTTGGGCTGGAGATTTTACTACAAGGGAGAAGAGAACAGACAATATGATTTAGATGTAGGAGCAGATGTATAGATGACTGGGAGATCCAGTGTATGTGCTGCTTGCCCATTATTTAATCTGAATTGGAGTTTCTCACTGAAAGTCACGGGGGGGGGGCGTGTTTTCTCCACTAGACTAGAACCTCTGTGTGATCATATCTTACATCACAAGATAGGGCTCAGAACCACACTTTGCTCTTTGACCATGGAGCCCCAGTTCATCCCAGGGCAGGGTTGAGGACTATCTATTGCTCCTTCTGACAAATCAATGAATTGCTCCCGGAATTTTCCTTCTGTTGTGCTTTTGCAGCTACTTGTCTTCCCAACAACCTTCCACTTTACTGTAACTCTCTCTTACAAAGCAGAGACAGCCCCTCCTGCTCATTCCATATCTCTGCTTATCCCCTCCTGCCTGCTTTCCAGACAAGAAGTAAGAATGCATTGCTGTCTCCCAAATTCATGAAAATTAGGCAATACACCAGCAGGACTCATCTCTGCTAACAGCCCCCAGATCATATTCTGGTCAGAGGTTAGTCTGATACTGAGGGTTTTGTGCCATTTTTGGGTGGGGCCATAAGAAAAGTTGGTGGAGCAGCAAATGTACATTTGACCTTTGTACAGTAGGCTACTTTCTACACACACCTTTTTATCCTTTACCCAGGTAAGCAGGAAGCATTATCTGAGTTCAGGGATAAATTCCAAGAGGGCAGAACAGTGAATGATGAGTGTGGCCTGGGGAGGGGTGTGTGGCCTCTTAAGAGTCCTGAGGGCCAGACAGAGTGGCCGAAGGGGCCATATTTGCCCTGCCCTGAGGAGTGTGATTGCATTGTGCTAATGACAGACTGTATGGATTCGCCTGCTTAAGCACAGCAATCGTATTTTAAATATTTTTTGTATTATGTGGCTCTATCGATATACTTTTGTATGTTCTGACCACTGACATGGGAGGCAAGCTCCCTCCATTTCCTGTACTTGGCTGATTTTATTCATTTGTCAAAAGCACTTTTAAACAGCTTAGTCTATACTGATGTTGGAGTGGGGGGGGGGTCTCACATTTAGAATGAACAAAAACGAAACAAGCAGTACAGTACAATGAAATAAACCCATAAAATATGTCAACAGGTAACAGGAGCAGATAAAGCAAGGGCAGACTGAACAAAAACCAATGAACTCACTACACCCTTAAAATGTCTGGGCTAAAAGATAAATTTTAATCTGGCACTAAAAAGATACTAGCCACACATTTGAAGGGGGAGGACACAGCCTAGAGTTGGGCAATAAACCCAGAACACACTTTTTTTGCTCATTAGTGGGTCTCAGTCACTAACAACTATGAAAATGGAAGGTGTCGTTCTAAAACATGGCTTTTAAGCATGGCTTCAGAGGTGAGCAACTGACCCACCCTCACTTGCATTAACTGGGCTCAGTTCTGCTGTATTCAAGCTCAATGGCAAGTCAGTGACAGCTCTTGTGAATGATTCATTCATGAAGACAGTTTATACAAATCTCATAGAAATTCTTTTAAATATTCAATTCCTACAGAACATTTGCCAAAGCTTTAGGCAAAATTCATAGGAACTCTAGTGTTGGGCAAGCCCCTCCCTATAATAGTACTCCCATCCAAATCTTCTGGAAATGTCTTGACTTCCCTCAAAATTTCTACAGACATCTCTACTTGAACCTCAATATTTACCCTGACGTGTTTATTGGCAGTCGTGTTATGACTTTCCTCTAACACCAATGAAGTGTGCTCCCCCCCATTCTAAATATTAATCTGCTATTCCAGCAACTCCTAGAGAAGACAGATAATGTGTACATTGCTTGCATGGGGTCTGTTGTTTCTCTTTGTCCATATAGTGGCAGTGTCTGGTGTTTCCTCTACAACTGATGGGAACAGACACAATAACAAATGATTATTCATTTTTTGAAATGACATTTTGTTATCTGAATGCCTAAATATATATGGCAACAGCTTAAACTTAGGGCCAGTTCACATACTCATGAACATCACTTGCTTAGACATTATGTTGAACTTGCAGCAGAAATGTTGAATTGATTTCACTGAAAGACTTCCAAGTGCTATGAAAGTGCCATTGATGGTGTTTGATCTTTGAGGGTGTTCACTGACACATGCAAATTGCCACTTGATGTTGTAGCCATCAAGTGAAGAACATGCACAGGTGAACCAGCCCATCAAGAGAGGATTATTTTCTCTTGGGAGAGAGATTATTGTTGCTATAACCTGATTAGGAATCCCTGTCCAAAAGAAGCTTAAAGTGGAATTTTAGACAGCTTATCAATACACTGATTTATCAGTCATTGGGGGGGGGGGTAGGGAGAGAATGGATTATATCATCCAGATGACAAATACGGTGTTTCACTGTGGTAGTTGTAATCAGGACAGACTTTTTGCACCAGTTTGTAATCAACGCTGTAAAAAGCAATGTAAATACAGATGACTTTAAATGGTTTAGAACACAGCCAGGACACATGGCTTTGTGTCTGCTCTTGGTAGCAGATCTTCGAAGGGTCAAAATTACACAATGCAGTTTTCTTAGCCCTATCCGTTTTCTCATATTCAATTCGACAGTTGAAAGACTTGGACTCCTTGGTCTCTAGCGTTGACTGTGGTGAGGATTCAAACTCCACCACCTTAGAAGGTGGCACCAAGCTCACAGAAACATTTCCAAGGCCTGTGGAATTGTGCCGGAAATAAACACTGAAGGTTCCATTGCCATGGTCAACGATTTTCCCTGTTATGAGAAGATTCAGCTTCACAGTTTTGATGTTAGAATGGAAGTCACCCCACCCAAACATTTTCTTGAATTTCCCAGTTTTTACAATTGGTCTGCGTTTAGTTCGTGCAAGAGATTCCTGAACCTCAGTGATGTTGGATAACCAATCCCAAAAGTTGTCTATACTGTCTGAATATGACATCTGTCCATGTTTCAGTGCTGGGGATGGCTTAACAAAGAGGCGTAAAGGGTTGATGATCCTCGAATTGACTACATTATCAACTAGTGTGTCTGCAGGATCTTTGTCTTCCCAGTTTAGTAAGTCTGTGGCATGGATGATCTGCTTAGCATCACAAAAGATCTGTTTCAAAAGAGAGAGAGAAGAAGATAAATATTAAAAACTAACATGTGATATTAAATTAAGTTAAAAGATTCTTGCCCTGACTTTACTGTGAAAACACTCAAGACAGCTTATATCTGCATTGTGATATTGAGTGACTATTTTGTTAACTGGGCTCAGTTCTGCTAGGTTCTAGATACATGCTCTGCCCTTTTAGATGTGCCTGAATGAGTGGCAATCACACCTGACTGCATCTGAAGAAAGAGTGGAGACTCTTCTGTAGGGCAAGATTCTGAACCTCCTAAAATCTCCAATGCCATAGCCCTGCCATCTTTCTCTTGCCATCCTCAGTTAATGAGAGGCTTCCTAGATGCTTCTGCCCATCTCTCTGATCCTCAAAATCACTACCAGCAGGTCCCATCCTTTTCTCTCACAGAAATGGTTTCAGTAGGGCAATGGATTCTTTTGGTCATTTCCCTCCCTTTTTATCTGTAAGGAGCCACAGAGAAATGTGTATTTTTAAAACAACAACAACACCGCACTACATTCTAAGTACTTAAAAGAATGGTAAAATAAAATTAGTTAATAACTAGGTTGCAAGTACTTAATGAGCAATAACCTTTTTGAATTATTCACACATGTATATAAAAAGATTAAAATCTTATTCTTAAATACCAGTTTTATGTGGAAAGTGCATTGCAGTTCTTTGCTAATCTTCCTCTTAATATAAATCACTTTGAAAAATCATCTTTAATTATTTCTCTTTTTTTAAAGAAGATTGTATTTGCTTAAAATAGAAACTGATACATACTGGACTTTGGGCAGAAAACTCATTCTGTGATAATGGTTTAGCGTTATATGATATTTATCTCTGTATTTTAGAAAACCTACTTTTTATACAAATCAAATGTGACATATGAAGTCTATAGGCTTCTACTTAACCCCCCACCAGCAAATGTACCCCAACAAAGCCATCCAAATAAAACACCTGGTAGAAGTTAGTAAGCATGACACCATTTGCATGTAAAACAAAACATGTATTTACTTAGACCTCCTCCTTTCCAGTAAAACAGAATAGTTGTCCGTAAGTTATTGGGGTCAACAAAATCCCACAATGTAAAGTACAAACATCTTCTCAAATGGTGTGTGAAATCTAAGCCTTTACAAAAAGCATTTAAAATGTTCAGCAACATACATAAAACATAATTATAACAGTTGCACAAATACAACAGTGCAACAATCATGAGTAACAACAACAACAAATATTGCATTTTCTTAATACTAAATTATTGGTGCAGGGAGAGATTAACCTTAATGTTATCCAAGATATGGGGCAGAAGCTTTCACAGAACATTCGTTGCTTTCTCTGTTATGTGGATATCGGGGTTATATCCTAGTTCAAGGTTTTCATCTAACTTATACTAAGGCAATCACCTGTTCATCTAGCTTGGTATTGTCTACAATGAAAGGCAGTGGCTCTCTAGGGTTTCTGACACAGGTTTTCCCATCCTACATGAAGAATCCAGGGCTTGAACATGCCCCCACCCTGAGCTCTGGCTAATCATCTCCACAGACCCTGGTGCACCCTTGGAATCTCACACAGCTCATGGAGACTGTGGTGGTGAGTAACAATATATTCCCTGGAAATGGCTATTGCTTAGTGGCAGGGCACATGCCTTCACATGCAGAAGGGCCCAGGTAATGTTTTAAATAGGATCTCAGGCATTAATATTAAGAAAGAGCTGTAAAGAAACCATTTAAATCACAACAAAAGGAAAATCTCTTATGCAGCCTCATAACTACTCCATGGTTCTTTCCTTTTCCTTTTCTTTTTGCTCATATATTGCTTTAACAATACAAACTAACTTAAATGCTAGAACAAAGTAAACGTTTACATAATTCATGACTTGACAAAGCTTACCAATTCTGCAAGTGCATGCACATTAGAGTCATGCAATATCATACAAGTTTTCAGCATCTTACACTCAAGCCAGGCAAGAATAATGAAGTCTCCAACTGTCGTCAATCAGTGGCGTAGCGTGGGGGGTGCAGGGGGGGGGGGCAGCCGCACTGGGCGCAACATCTGGGGGTTAGAGTTAGGGGGCGCAAATCCACGGGTTAGGGGGCGCAAATTACTTGCCTTGCCCTGGGTGCTGACAACCCACACTACGCCACTGTTGTCAATTACACTAAAAAAAAATGCAATCCTAAACTGATCACATTATATTCCATTACAATTCTCTTATTGTAAGAAAATTATAACAGACACTAATAATTCAACATAATAAGCAGAGCCTGGACCTTACTGATAATTAAATGTGCTTTTCCTAAAGGCAAAGGCTGTGATAGGTTTTGTAGCAGCATATGTGATTGCTGTAAGGCGTTAAGATTTTAAGTAGCATGTACTTATTAGCTACACTATATTGAAAATCCATACCATATTCATTTTCTGGAATGTATTTTGTACCTATGCTTGTAGTACTAACCTTCAGTTCTAATACCCCCCTAATTCCCCCACCCCTGTTGCTAAAGCATTTTGCTCTTGTTACATTTGCATTGATGCTATGAGGAAGGAGAAAATGGGCACAAGGGGCTGTGAGTGGCGGCTCCAAAACTGCCCTTCATGTGGAACTCTTGTGATGCTAATCCCTTATCCCTGTCTTGAAACTGCAGTACAGTGGTACCTCAGTTTACGAACTTCATCCGTTCCAGAAGTCCCATTATTAAACCAAAACCGTTCTTAAACCGAGGCACGCTTTCCCTAATGAGGCCTCCCGCAGCCAGTGCCATTCCACCATTCGGATTCCGTTCTTAGACTAAGGTAAAGTTCTCAAAGCGGGACACTATTTCCAGTTTTGCAGAGTTTGTAAACCAAATCGTTCTTAAACTGGACTGTTCTTAAACCGAGGCACCACTGTATTCACCCTTATGCAGCAGAACAGTTCATCTGTTTTACAGAATAGGAACAGAGTTAAGTCCTGGTGAAACTATGCCCTGAGGCTTCTGCTAGTAGGACTCATTAGCTGGATCCTGCCCTTGGTTTGCATATTGTTTCAGAAGGGGTTAATGAGATAGGTTTGCCTGTCAGGGAACTGCCATCGGAGCCAAGGGTGGAGGTACGGCTCCCCAATGACGCTGGAGAGGGAACCAGCAAGGAGAGAGGGAGAGCTTCCTCTGGGGAAGGAAATCAGCGTGATGCCAGGAGGAAAGGGGAGGCTGAGAGGGAGGGCTCCGAGACTCTTCCACCAGCGGAGAGAGCACAGGACCTCCGCTGGGCATGCCCACTCTGCGCAGAAAGCTTCCGCGCAGGGAGGCTAGGCGGAGACTTGGTGTCAAAGAACTTTTATGTTGGAAGAAGTTCAGGAAACGCCCACTGACGGATTCTGCCAGTGATTGAGACAGCCACGGTGTAAGGGCTGTCCAGCCAGGGAAAGTTTCAGCCAGACAACCCAGCTTGGAGCAGTGGCGGCTTACGCACAAGCAACCCCAATTCCCATTACATTGCCATTAAATGCAAACTAAAACAAATCCCACCACCCCCATCTCCATCTTCCACTGCAGAATGGTTCCTCCCACACTGTATTTGGAGACTTGTTTGGGGTTTTTTAAGTATCCACATTGTAGTCCAATGTTAACTGTGGATTTCATCTTTACACTTGGATCTTTTTAAATAGCCATCACACAATATGTGACTGTACCTATCCCACCCCCCGCCCCATCATAGAAGTAATAATTGAAGAGTGAATTTCAGTGTTTGCAGTTTAAAAATATCATTTGCGTAGCCATCCATTGAGTCAGAACAGCAAAGACGCAGCTTTCAAAGAAAGCAGTTGAAGGCTGAACAACGTCTGATCCCCTCTCCGTCCCAATCCCCAGTAGTATATCATAGGGTTAAGTGGAAAACAGGCTTTCACAAACAGTTCTGGGGTGGGATTGGAGATCAGGGCAAGTCACTATCACATTAGGAATGTACAAATTCTGTTTCCCACCCAAGCAACGGGTAAAGCACCTTCTGTTATTACAGTTTTACTATGTTAATGAAAAGTGGCCAGAATTCCCTTGTTCAATAACATATATAATTGGATTGCTTTAACAATTCTGTCCTGTCTCCTGTAGTTAACTAAAATGACAAGCTGCTTCAGCAGGAAATAATGATTTTATTTTTTTAAAAACCCCTCTCATGATCAAATCTTGCAGCCCATTAAATTTTCTGCTTGTAAATGAATCTTATAAAGAACTATCCTCCCTGTAGAGGTACAAGCACACCAACGTCTCTGCTGACAAAACTGGAAAGCAGATCCAGCTGCACAAAACACGGCTATTCATGATTAGTGGTGCAACTTCCCCCAAAGCCATATCTCTTCTGAATCTTTAGGGAATTGTCAGAGAAGCATAATAGGAAAATGACAGAAAGTAGATGAGGAATGACAGAAGTGAACTATATATCAGAATACTAATTGAAGATATTAATATTTTCCCGTGTAATATATCATTTTCTGAAAAGCTGCTAGTGCTGATAAATACTAATAGAAGCCTGGAACAAAACTCGACAAAGGAAGAAGGGAGATAATTGCAAACTTTTCTTGGCTTGCCCAAAGCTTTAACTTTTTAAAAAAACTTTTTAGAAAATACCACCAAAAACTTGTTCAATTGACAAGAGGGAAAAAAACTCGCCACATTCAGCATTGCCTTGCAAAGAGCAATATCCAACTAAATCATACTTAAGAGTAGAACATTTGAAACTAATTGGTCTTGCCTGAGCATGGTTTATATTCAACTGCATCCATTTTAACTCAGTTGTAGTTTTGTCCCTGTTATCTAGCACCGCTTGAATAATCTTATTTTGTTGTTGTTATATTTATTTATTTATATCCCACCTACTCCCCAGACTGAGACACAAGGTGGCTAACAGATAAAATGGTAAAAGCTGAAAACATAGGAAAAATATTAAGTTCACACCTCCACATTCTAAATAGTTAGTGATAGCTAGCAACTCATGCTAGAGTAATATGTTGGGTAAGAAAACAGCAGTAACTGCTGCCATCTTGTTTTTGGAACAGACAGTTTATCATTATCAGAAATCAGTATGTACAGGTTAAAGCTCCTCTGTAGGCTAGCAAGGCTGATCTTAACACGTGTTGATATATACTACTGTTGTACTGTGTATTTTGGGTTTATGGATCGCAATAAAGCTGTGTGTGTGTGTTTATCATGAGCTGGAGGCGCAATGCCACTGCGTGGAATCAACTAACTGTGAGGCACAAAGAGCCTCACTTAGGAGGGAAATTCAAGTACAGTACAGTAGTCTGAAACTGTCTAGGCTCCTGAAGGGATGCTGGACCTCTGATTAGTTGCTTTACGTGTCTTCCCTGCAGCAATCATCCACCAGCTTGCTGTCTCCACATTCTAGATTCTGCTACTTAATACTGCAGCCACCTGGCTAAATAGTGTCATAACGCTACCTGTGTATGCATGACCAGCACAATTGAAAGTTTTAGTTTGGGAATCTATTTTCAGTTTTGTTTTCGTTTTCGTTTTAAAAAACTTAAATCAAGGGGTAGCTAACTTGTGGTGTGAACTCCCATCAGCCCTAGCCAGCATGACAAATGATTAGCGATAATGTGAGCTGTGGAAGCACTTTGAGCTTTGTTTGTTTGAAATCAAGGGGTATATAAATTTTATGAAATAAATAAATAGTCCAGCAATGGCCAAAGATTTGTTACTTTTAAGCTAAATACAAGCAAATATACTCATACATAGTAGATTTATGTGTACGGAAACTGGGGGAGAGCTTGCTCTTATACAGGGGTCAGCAAACTTTTTCAGCAGTGGACCGGTGTACTGTCCCTCAGACCTTGTGGGGGGCCGGACTATATTTGGGAGGGGGCGGAATGAATGAATTCCTATGCCCCACAAATAACCCAGAGATGCATTTTAAATAAAAGCACACATTCTACTCATGTAAAAACATGCTGATTCCCAGACTGTCCACGGGCTGGATTGAGAAGGCAATTGGGCCAGATCTGGCCCCCGGGCCTTAGTTTGCCTACCCATGCTCTTATATGTTGCCCTGAACTCCTAAGATGGCAGATGCGATAAAAATGCAATGCAATTCAGGAAAGGGGCTCCCTAGCTACTGCTTCCTATCTCTACATTACTGGGGCATCTGCTTCATTCTTCTACAGCAGGGTTGGAGAACCTGTGCCCTCCAGCTGTTATGGCTTCCGCCAGCCCTAATCAACACAGCCGATTGTCAGGGATTATGGGAACTGTAGTTCCGCAATATCTGGAGGGCCAGAGGTTCCTCAGCTCTACTCTACAGGTAAAAATGGTGATTGAGGATGATTATACCTGTGTTCCCCAAAAATGGGAACATCATTTTTGATGTGCATCAACCCTTAGTTAACTGCATGTTAGAGGACATTTTCAATTTACCATTTAAATACTTGCTCCCCAAGAAGTATAAATGATTCCCATTTCCCCAAGAAATTACAATGCACATGCAGATGCTCCGACACCTCTCTGGACAGCACCCAAATTAGTTTTTTGTGGGTTGCTGATTGAAACAAGCACAGCTAGCACTCATTTTCAACAAGCACCTGCTGACCACCCATCTGCTGAACTTTAGAGTTTAATGATTCTCCCCTCCTGCATACTTTTTTTTTAATGCCTGGGAGATTTCATTTTACCTTTGCTAAAATCAGTTCATTAAAATACTAATTTCAAACTGTAATTATCTGTTGGTTAGCTCTGCTGGTTGAACAAGCTATAGTGCTGATATACTCCCAACTGCAGAAAAGTTCACAGATGTTCCAGTCCCCAGGAGGCTCCGCTGTGCTCAGAGATAGTCTTGAAAGAGATTTAGGAAATGTGCTTTTAAGAGTCAAGCATTTGCACCCCAAGTGAATATATCAGGAAGAGTCAGAGGGGTAGGCAGTAACAAAAGTCAGTGCGATCTTAATAAACTGACCTCTTACGAAAATGCCACCTGGTTTTCCTTTATGCACAACAAACCCTTTAATTTTTTTAAAAAGCAGAAAGTCTGAACAAACTGTCCTTGCAACTATTTCCTTCAAGACTTTGAGAGGTTCATAAATCCTGACCATCTGGCTAAACAACAGGTAACACTACTGATCAAAAAGGACCCTGTTGATAACTTAAACACTTTGGTCAATGTGTTGCTACAGAGAGTTAAAATAGAACATTTATGAGTTTCAAATAAGGTATCAGCACCCCTCTATCCTACCAGCTCCCACCAGTTCCATCTGCTTAAAGAAACTCAAACCTAAGACATTATAGTTGGTGTTGGCTCCTTAGAAACAACCCAAAGGTTACAATAAGGTATATATTTTATTAGGTTGGAATATTACTAATTGGTGAGCAGGATTTTAGTTTTCCAGAAGGCTTCTTCAAGTTGGACATTAAATGAAATGGGGGAAGGGAGGGAGAGCCAGGCAAGATACTCCAACCCCAAAATCTGAAGTTTGCAATAGAGTCAAGGAGATGTTATTTAGAGTTAGTTGGATTTGACTCTGCTATGAGCAAAACAGGTTTCATGGTCCATTTCCTTCCAGTATTCACATCTGGAAGCACAGCACAGCTGGCTGTGATTTTGTTCCTCTCTGCTTTGTCTGAAGTTTGCAAACCAAACTGATCCACAGCAAGTCAATAGGGAAGAGCACAGTTGTAATGACACAATATATTTTTACAAACGAACACTTGATTTAAGCAAGGCAATGTATTGTTTTGGTAAACCTACAAGCCGGTAATAAGTATTTAAGATTGATTATGCATTGTTGCTGTTCGTTTTGGATAAGTCATTTTAATACTAATTTGAAATATATTACATATATATTTATATAAGGCTGTGTGATGCTAATTGTAGCATGCAGCTTCTCTTCTGGGCTGTCTACAAAGTTCTGCAGATATACTTCATTTGGGAGCCAAATTCTTTGCAGAAAAAGGTAATAACTCACCTGTTCAAAATACTGGGATGGGTGCTTTGCATTTATATGTCTAAGTTTAGGACAGATTTTTTAAAAAACCCCAAAACTTCTTCACTCATTGCATAACTAAATTAAAGAATTCACTTCCACAAAAGGCAGCGAGGGGCGACCAGTTTGGGTGGCTTTAAGAAATAGTTATACAAAATCATGGAGGGCCAGGGTCCTCCTGATTCACCTCCACCACTGAAGGTAGTTGCTGGGAATCGCAAACAGGAAGTATGCTATTGTGCTCAGGTTCTGCTTTGCAGGCTTTTCACGGGAATCTGGCTGGCAACTGCGAGAACAGTGCGCAGGATGAGATGGGCCCTTGTCCTGATCCAGCAGAGGTCTGTTCTTGTGTTTTTAAAGTAAGGTCCAGAAGAAACTCCAACCCCTATCTTTTTTTTTCAAGGGGCGTGCTGCCACATCCAATACTGACTGATAAGAAAAGTCAGTAACAGAGTACATTTTTTCTTAGATCCAAACAATATGTGACAGTCCCATTTTTTTATATTTTTTTGCATGTGCAGGGGAAGTCAAATTCTTTGCCTTGCTATGTGTCAGTGTTTGTTTGTTTCTTTGCAAAAAAATTCCCTGTCTGGCTTGGTTCCAGGATGGGAGGAAATTGGTTGGAGCTATAGAGCAAAGGCAGAGAAGAGGGGAAGATTTCACTCATGTGAGGCACGGGATCCAGGGCTAGGGCCGGTTGGGTCCAAAGGGAGAGAGGTAGATGGCATGGTCTAGGATGGGCTGGTGGTTCCAGGGCAAGCACACAATGAGGGTCAAAGTGTGGCATGGCCAGAGGAGTCAGTGAACCTTAAGCTGTTGCCTAGCCAAAGGGAGTCCTGATTGGCCTGTGGGAGACAGCTGACAGTATACTGTAGTACTGAAGTCCAGAGGGAGCCCTTTACCCATAGAGCCTACAGGGTTTGCCAGAGTTCTGCTGGAATAGGCATTTAAAATATCAGTGACTCTAGTTTGGGACCACTTCCTCACTGGAGATTTACATCTCCCCTCTCCTCATGTAAAATAATAATAATTTCAATCTTTGCTTTATATGTGTACAGAACAAGTGTGTGAATAAATAAATGGGGTTGTCTGATATCTGCTCTGCTCCTTCTTCACCGAATACTTCCAATAATTTGAGACAACTCCAGTATAATAATTAATGTCCTGGCTAAGACATGATCTTACTACCACAAATTTGTCACAAACTACTTCCTATAGCAGGCACAAAGTTCTTACAGCAAATGTTCTTTTTTGTTTCCTACTTTTTTTGTCTGCCTCTCATCTTTTAAACTAGGGAATAAGAGTTTAGAACTATTTAATTAAAGCTAAAGGTATACCTTATAGCTCTGGTAGACAGGAAGCTGAGTGAATTCCAGAACCTCTATTATTGTAACACATAAGAGATAATTAACAAAGGAAAATATTACAGTTATCTGCACCCTTTGAGAGTGTAACTAATGAACCTCTAACAGCTGCTCTTGAAAAATCAGCAACACTATCACTATCAATTTCTAGACAAAGCGCAGCTGACAGATGCTTGAAGTGATAAATCAGTCTACACTCGGATTAAAATAACAAGCCCCAGAAGACCTCTAAAAGACAAAGGTGTTGTACCAGTCTACTTCTAGGTTGCCTGGATTCTGTTAGAATGCAGATCAAATTGGTTTGCAAAGCACAAACGGTAGTGGGAAAGAAATCCAGCAATCAGTGCACTTGCATCAAACTTGGCAGTTCAAAAAAACCAAACAAAACCCAGTAAAACTATCACACACACACACACACACACACAGGAAACAGAGACTGAATTTCATTTCTGGTGCTATGGATACATGAAGTAAGTGCACTTCATTTCCCATACACATTTTAATTAAGCCTGTTTTAAGTTGGGCAGTTGTTTTAAAATGCAATGAATATCATTACTGAAACAGGGTATATGTTATTTCATTTTCTTTGTAAAAACAAAAAAACAAAAACGGGTGGGGGGCAATCTTATAACACATTGCTAAAAATGACTGATGTGCTGAGAACCCATTCACTCCAATGCTCTATGTGCCAAGTGAGATGGGCGAGAGAGTCAAAAAGTAGCAGAAGTGGCACCTAGGGAACCTTTTGGTCAGGCATGTCAATGACAATGTCAGATACGACAGGCGGGCTGACAATGCTGACACCACGCAGAGTACTGTGTCCATGACATCCCAGTGGATACTGAAATACTGTCCTGACTGGGTGCAACTTGGGCTTGCTTTAGCTGTTGCACTTTTTGCTATTGTCCAACGTATTTCTTTTAGCAATAAATTTCTTTAAAAAGCAAAATTATCTTGGAAGCTCCAACCACATAACTTTGGCCTCAAGTAAATTAGTTAAGATATCCCTCCCCTTCAAACTTTCCAACATTTCTTTTGTTTATTATTTATAAACTTGCCACTTCAAATAAAATACTGAGGTGGGGCACAATATAATATGCAGTAAAACAATATGCTGTATATGCTGTAATCTCCACTTCTCAGAAACTGACATCACTCAGGGTCAACTAGAAGTGACATTAATATTGAAATAGAGACTTAATGTTGTCTCTGCTGCCATGTTTCTTCTCAGCTTTTTATGTGGATGTATTATCTGCATCTATGGGCGGCCTCAAATCTATTAAAAATACATTAAAACATCACTCATTTAAAACTTCCCTAAACAGGGCCTTCAGATGTCTTCAAAAAGTCAGATAGTTGTCTGTTTCCTTGACATCTGACGGGAGGGTGTTCCACAGGGCGGGTGCCACTACTGAGAAGGCCCTCTGCCTGGTTCCCTGTAACTTTGGTGCTCGCAGTGAGGGAGCCAGAAGGCTCTCGGAGCTGGACATCAGTGTCCGGGCTGAACAATGGGGGTGAAGACACTCCTTCACAAACTTTTGATGAACTGGAAATTATTCTTAGAATATGATTTTGCCCAAAGATACTCTGGTTCTTGTGGGGAATTTCCTCCCAATGCAAATGCTGTATGGGACAATGGATTTTTCCCAGGACTGCAGCAAGGAAGGAAAGAGTTAATTTCCCTTTCTACCTGCTGTTCATTATTTTTAAAACCCCAAACCATGCATATTAAGGGCTGGATTCAGCTAATCTGGTGGACAAGCAGAACTATTTCCTCTGTGCTTCCCCCAAATCCACTCTAGAGGGTCAGGAGAACCCCCAGAACAGCATACAGGGGAATGAAATAGGAGGTCCTTCTATCTGAAAAGCAAAAAAACTTGCATCGACAGAACGACTATAATAGCACCAAGCTGAATTCGCCCCTCATGTCCAGTTTAGTCCTACTGAACGATCTATGAAGGATAACCAATAGCGGTTATAGAGAAGAAAATCCTGTTTGATGGAAGCAGTTGTTGCCCTGGACATGATACAGAAGGTAAACGCTTGCAATACTGGAGTCCTATAACTAGAACCACAGAAAACACAAAATAAACATATACCGAATAAGAAACAATTTGACAAAACTGAAAAGAGTTTGGAAGTGAAGATGATAACACTGTTAACTTGACAGAAACACAACTGAGTTTTTGTTTTTGTTTTTAGAAAGCTGTTATACAAACAGACACTCAATTCAGATCAAAACTGCAGTGACAGCAAAGAATTAAAGCCCCTTTCAGGCCACAGTCCCAATCCAGATAACCTACACCCCATGCATGCTATTTGATTAAAATTGTGAATTTCGGGAATGACATGACACCTAGTTTTGTCCTAGAGTCACCATGAACTGGCTTCTTGGTAGATTGGATCAGCAAGCCAGCAATGCTTGTCAAAGCTCCAATGTTATAATATTCTCAATGTTCCAGCTACACAGAGATCAAGATTCAACATTGCTTTACAAAGTTCTTCATCCCGTTTCACTCTGGGATGTTTACAAATAGACGGATCAGGATATTTCCCATCCATGTGTTCCTCCATAACCAAAAGTACACTCCATTTTAATTCTGCATTAATCTGCAATTCTCTACCCACACCATGTATGGGAATCCAATATTAAATATCTACTTAAATACATAAAGGTAAAGGGACCCCTGACCATTAGGTCCAGTTGTGGCCGACTCTGGGGTTGCGGCGCTCATCTCGCTTTACTGGCTGAGGGAGTCGGCGTACAGCTTCCGGGTCATGTGGCCAGCATGACTAAGCCACTTCTGGTGAACCAGAGCAGCGCACGGAAACGCCGTTTACCTTCCTGCCAGAGTGGTACCTATTTATCTACTTGCACTTCGATGTGTTTTCGAACTGCTAGGTTGGCAGGAGCTGGGACCGAGCAACGGGAGCTCACCCCGTTGCAGGGATTCAAACTGCCGACCTTCTGATCAGCAAGTCCTAGGCTCTGTGGTTTAACCCACAGCGCCACCCGCGTCCCTGCTTAAATACATATTTTAGTGCAAAATGTTTATTTTAAAAATATGTCTTTTGCTCACATGTTAAAATGTGTTTTGATGTGTGTGTGTTTTCAGCTGAGACCTATTTCATAACATTCAGAGAATTGCAAAAAAATCCTGATCTGTTTATGAATCCAGGAAGTGTGAATTAGGTTGATTCACTTAAAAAGGTGGATTTGAAATAGGTCACTAGGTGGGGTGGAGCTGCTATGCTAGCTTTCCAGCAGGTACGTCACTGTTGCTTAATGGCAGGGAGAGGTGAGGTCAGGGGTGTGTGCAAACATATCAGTGGAGCCAATCCAACACTCCTGCTTGTGTATTTGAACCAACACACCACTCTCCCTTCCAGGAACCTAGAATCTTAGCTCTACCTCACCTGGGAGGCCATGTCTCCCTCCATTCCTATTGCAACTCAAGGTGTGGAGACTTTGTGGCAAAGTTTGAAACAATGTGATGAACAAGCCATTAATGGAACAACAATTGAGATATGAGTGCCCTCTTTTAAAGATAGCTTCTTTCTTCTATGGAAGTAAAGGTACTGTTAACCCTATTTGATTCACTTACTAATTCCACTGATAAATATATATCTCCATTTAACTCTAACATGGTTTACAGTGTGCAGTCGTACATTGGTTCTTGAACAGAATGTGTTCCGGGAGTCTGTTTGACTCCCAGAACCATTCAAAAACCAAGGCGCGGCTTCTGATTGGCTGCAGAAGCGTCCTGCAGCCAATCAGAAGCTGGATGGGAAACGCCGGATGTTTGGCTTCTGAAAATCATTCAAAAACCAGAAAACTCACTTCCGGGTTTCGATTGTTCCGGTGCCAAGGCATTTTAAATCCATAGTAGGTCTGTACTGCTATACAAATATAGTCAGAAATGAGTTCCATTAAGTCTGAAGTAAGTATGTATAGGATTGCAACCTTAGCTGTTTATTCCTAGGTTTCCATTTCATCTGGTGTTGGCAGTTCCCCAAATCTGGTGATTTCAGTGTGAATTCACATAGCAGAACCCTGCAATTGTACACCTTCAGTGAAGTGAAGCATAACACAGAGGGCTTGTAGTCATCCTCAAATGAATCTGCTAATTAATTTTTTTCTAGTTTGCTCTGGTTTGTTGCATAGTCCAATTAAGCTGCTAAGCCAGTCACATCAGAGTAAATCAACCATACAGTTACATAATTTTTTTCCTAATAAACAGTAGTAATTACATGTACTAGGTTCTAAGGCCGCCAGATGCTCTAAAGCAAAAGCTTTAATTTATTTCATCTAAAAAAAATTCAAAGAAACAACCCATTCATGTGTGATAGTTTTTTTAATAAAACCAAATAAGTTAATTCTTATTTCAATGTAATGTAACTCAGATGCATAAAAGAAAAGTAGAGAGAATAAAGTAGCTATATCCCACTCTCACTCAGTTCACTGCCGATTTATTATCACTATATATATAATTATGCACACACAATGTTAACAACTCAGTCCTGTAAATGTCTCATCAGAAGTCAGGCCCATTTAGCTCCGTGGAACTTACTCCCAGGAACGTATGCACATGATTGCATCCTAAAGACTTCTTATGCTATAAAACTATTATAGCAAACACTGCCTGAGCGCTAAGAGAAACCTGACACAATAAATTCCACTCCAAAAAACACAGCAGTAAAAACTAGAATTCAAAAGTATTCTGAAGAAGTTGGTCTTGCAAGCTGAACAGGGTTCACTTCTGAGCTTGCAGTTGTTAGGCTTGGAATATCACAGCACAAATAGTAATTGCACTTTGGTTTAGAGGGAGGGCAACGTTCTCTGTCAGCTGTGACTCCTCTGCCTGAATAAGCACCAGAATGTCAAGACTGGGGAAGAACTACCATCTGTCAAAACATGGGTCCTTAAAAACTAGCAAGAAGTCACACAGTAAGTAGGAAAATGTAATATAAGCTAGATAGTTGTGTAACCAACTTAATGGGGATGCACAAACACTTCAGATGATTTCAGAAGTCAGCCAGAATGTTTTGGAGCACATAGATGTGCATATATCTGGGGCTTTCAGTATTATGGTAAATAATTCTTGCACCCAAAAGACTGACAGCACAGGACTGTTCTTTTAGAGTTAAATTTTATGGATCAAGCATCATTATTTTTAGAAGTAAAAGGACACAAATGTAGTGAGGCTTCTGGAGCGTGCTCTGGGCAAGATGCAGTTAGATCTTCCAGTAAGTCCACAGAGAAGCATAAATTGGAATCTCTTACACTTCTGGGCCTTGGGACTTTTCAGTCCTCCAAAACAGAGGAGACCAACACAGTGCTCTCCAGAAGTTTCTCAACTACAACTCCCATCATCCCTGAACATTGGGCATGGTGATTTGGGCTGATGGGAATTGTAGTCCAACAATGTGGAGGGCATCACATTGCTTGACCCAGCTCTAAAAGGATCTAGAGGTTGCATAATGCTAGTATTTATATAATTCCACAATATTTACATTCATCTAGGTGGTTCTTACTGCAGAAGAGCCTACCTGCTCTTCACCTGCCTTCATCAAATGTTGTGTGTAGTATGGTTTGCTGTCTGGCTGGGGGCAATGAAGGAAATGAAAAATAAAATAAAATTGTATGTTAAAATGCTAATAAGCCACAGCAGTGAACATCTAGGTTTTAAAGAAACCTGTTCTGATGGCAAAAGTGAGATTCTGACACACCAACTGTAGGAAACTGAGGCATTTTTGCTCCCCTAAATGTTTGAGGGGGCTTAGGAAGCCGAGTATGGTGAAGTTTTAGTGGCCAGCTCCTCCAGAATGCTTGGCCTCCTTCAGACAACACAATGTTGCATCATGTGTCACGTCTCTCTCACACACAATGAAAGCCAGGCCCCATCAATCTTAGGGGCAACTTGGCAGCTCTGCCTCATGACATATGTAACTCCATCTATAAAATAAGTGCGACCTGAAACAAAATGTTGCAGGGTGGAGTGCTCCTGGTCAGGGTTCTAGCCAGTCATACCCATTTCCTGGATACTCTATTCCACTTCCCCTTCCTTATTTTCCTCCTCCTCCAACAGTCAGTCATGCCTACTGAGTATGCTCAGTCCTCACTGAGTGGGGTTTTGTTTTTTGGGGGGAGTCCCCCTAAACAATTTTCATACTTATGCAAACCTTGGAGTCAACCCAAACCTGCTGACACATTTTGCATGTGGGTGGTGCCATATTATTTACTTATTTTAAAGATTTATATCCTACCTGAATTAATCTCAAGGTGGCTAACAACACAATAGGTTATAATAACACACACACATACCCAAAATAGCTTACGTATGCACACACAGCTTCAAGCTGTTGACTGGTGGGTGCAGCCGGAACATGCTTTCCTTTAGTTCTACAGTCCCAGGGTAACAAACTGTTGAAGCAGAAGATTCTTTATGAAGTTTTTCCTAATGTCTAGCTAAAATGAGTTTCTTTACCATCTCTACACATCAGTTCCAGTCTTGTCCTCTGAAGTAACAGAGAACAGGTCCACCCTATCTTCTTTGTGACAGCCTTTCAGGTATTTGGAAGCAGCTCCCATGCTTCCCTATAATCTTCTCCAGGCACAGGACTTGGATAGCCAACCCCTCAGCCTTTCTGGTAGCTAGGTGTAGGGTCCCTAGAGCTACACTCACCTATGGACCTGTAAAATTCTAAGCCTTTTTAGAGTGAGGGGAGATTCATATACAGTGGTATATACAGAGTTACAAACACCGCAGGTTACAAATTCTTCAGGTACCAAACTCTGCTAACCTAGAAGAGTTACCCCGAGTTGAGAACTTTGCCCCAGGATGAGAACAGAAATTGTGTGCTGGCGGCACAGTGGCAGCAAAAGGCCCCATTAGCAAAAGCACGTCTCTAGTTAAGAACAGTTTCAGGTTAAGAACGGACCTGCGGAATGAATGAAGTTCATAACTAGAGGTACCACTGTATGTTAATTCAGTTATAAATGCTGCATATCAATTCTCATTTGTGTTCTGGACTGTCTTCCAGTGATATGAGCTTAGACATTTATCACTGTTATACCCAGATATAAAAATTCGTGTCACCACTGGAGCCTTACCAGCAGCTATTTTACCAGTATTATTTCCTGTGACACTAACTATACTTTGTCTATATACAGAGAGAGAGCTTATATCACACCTCAGAAGTCTAGTTAAGTCTTATGCTGTATTACACATGATCTCCTTCAACAAAGAAACTGAACACTATAGCTACATTCAAGTTTATGGACACTGGTTATATGCTTAAAAATTGCATGAGCGTTTATCAGCTTTATTAACTCCAATTAAAAATCAAGTCCCTTTGCTGAATTATAGGCAACTCAATCCATCCCACCTCAATTAACATAGCAATCCTGATACACATACAATTTAGCATATTCCTCTCGTTATACAATCACATATTTTATAAAAAACACACCTAAACCCCAGTCTTATGCTAAAATTACAGTAAAAGTACATCAGTACAACTGACTATAAATTTACCATAAGGGAAAATATAAAGTTTTAAAACAAGCATTTTATATAGAATCTGAGATTCCTGTAGGAGGAAAATGTTCCATAACAATTCTACTTCTGCTTTAAATAAACTATATACAGATTGCAAACTGCCTAAAGTCTTTAAAGAGTAGGCAATGGCTGATATAAATAACTGAAGCACTTATGAACTAAAATGTACTTCTCACAACTAACTATTGCACAAGATTCACAGGATTAATCTCTCTCCAAATCCTGAAATTATTTATAGAATCAGCAATGCTTGCCAAGTGTCCTAAAACACTGCATACATTGCAGCAATCTAACCTAGAGGTTATGAGAGAATAAACAACAGAAGTTAGGCTATCCCTGTCCAGATAGGGGTGCAGCTGGGCACTCTGCACCACTGAGGCTACTGAGCCTCAGACGATAGCCAGAATCCAGCAGTATCACCAAACTATGTACCTGCTCATTCAGAGGGAGTATAACTCCATCAAGAGCAGACCATCTCCCATCCATTCAGTCTAGGGAGCTAACAGTGCTTCAGTCTTATTCAGACAGAGCTTCAGTTTGTTGGCTCTCATCCAGTCCACTACCAAGGCAAGACAATGGCCCAGCATATCCACTGCCATACCTGCAGATGTAAAGGAGAAGTAGAGCTGTGTGTCATCAGCATATTGCTGATAATGGACTCCAAAATTCCAGATAACCCCATTGAACGGTTTCATGTAGATGTTAAACAGCCCAAGGTTGCTTGAATACCAGTTGCTTCTAACCACAGGAGGCAAGAATGCTTTTGTGCTCAAATCCTGCTTGTAGTTTTCTCACAGGCATCTGGTCAGCCACTGAGGGAAAGGATGTTGGCCTGGATGGGCCAGTGGCCTGATTCAGCCGGCTCTTACTATGTTCTTATGTACACACCATACATTTAAAGCGTATGACTCTCCTCATACTGTACGCTTCTAGCATCACTTTAACTCTTGGAAATCATAGGAATGTTTTTGCTGTATCTACTTCCACATTTTAGCCAGACTTGCAGTGATCCACTTGTTCGTAAGTGGCAATGGCAAATAAAAATAATCCATTGTGCAGGGTTGTAACATCGGTCAATTGACTGCCTATTATGTGCCTGTGCTAAAATACGGCCCAAACTTCCACATGTCAAAAAAGGCAAGGCAAAAATGCAGCTAACTTTTTTTTAATTGCCTCGAGGTGTTGTGGAGATAGACCATGGGAGAAAGGGTTCCTTGACTGCCACCTTCCACATAGTTCATTATTAGTAATAAATAATACAGCTGACCTGAATTTAATGTCACTGCCCTCACTTATTGCCATTCGCTTATTTTTGTAATATCTCCCTCTTTTTTGTTCTGGTACTAATCAATTCATGCTTTAAATAATGGAACATTATTTGATAAGCCTTGCCTAGTCCAATGTCCAACTCTAGTTGGTTTTTTTAAAAGGGGGACCTCTGTCTTTCTAGAGCTCCTGTCTCCTTGCTTACTGTAGGTAAGACACAAAGGCAGCTCTAGGTGGTGCCTCCAGAAAGCAACCCTGTTTTAACATGAGACTGTGTTTTGTACAATTCCAGAACTGAAGGAAGAATGACAGAAAAAAGCTCCGTGTGGAGTATCTAGAATGCAGCCTGTTTAAATGTTTCGATGTTTGCATACAAGATGGAGAACCACGTTTGCTAGCACTGCGGGAAAAGCACTGTGCAATGCTGATGGCTTCTGTCCTCCTGGTTTCCTTCTTGTTATCTGGGAGACCAGGGTAGAATGGTAGTGAAAGGTGAATTGTGAGGAGAGGAGCAGTGTGTGGTAACAGGGAGATGGGCGTGGGTTCAGAAGGGAGGAGCCGGAGGTAGATAACCACAATCTGGGTTTTATGTAGAAGTCTGGTCAATTTTCTCTTTAAACACAGTCACATCCCGTACCTTCAACATTTTACCAAAAATGGTACATCACAAAGATGCCTAGCATTGTGACATAATTTTGCACATATTTAAAGTAGGCTATCCCAGGATGGAGGGGAGCAGTATGAATCTCACACTTAAAAAAAACACACACAACTTTGGTTGGCAATAGGAAAAAACTCTTTTATGCAAGACCCTTAATTTACTTTTAAAAATAATAATAATAGTTGTTTTACTGTATAGTCCATGCTTGTATGAGAAGCACCTCAATCATCAAGAAGTTTATTCTTAATCTATACTGAAAAATAATTCTATTTTAAAAAAGAAAACATCAAGGCAGCTAACTCTGTAATACACACCCACACCCACACCCACCCAAAAGCTAAAACACAGATACGTTTTAACCAAAAAATATCAAATTGAATATAAATAATAGAGAGCAACAAACTGCATACTTAACAACTTAAAAAAGAAAACTTATATTGCACGAGGTTTTTTGTTTTTGTTTTATCTCACCATTTGAATTTAAGGAAAACCCCTTCCCTCATACTATGAAAAAGACTTTTTAACAAAATAGCACCACATTTGATCAAGTTACAAATAAGCATTAAAGATACATCAGCACTTCTGTTAGCTATAAACATCATCAAGTGCTTTTGAAACCCTTTTCTGTATCCATAGGCAATGCAAAGCTTAATGCACCATTTGCAGAACCAGTTCATAGTCTGAGGACTTCCCTTTTATTATAAGCCTGCGCTGTGATTCATTTATTGTATGGATTTAAAATGTGGAGTATAAAACAGCAAAGCACTGCAGCTAGGTTTTGACAGCAACACCATACAATTTTTATTTAAATTTCCGTTGGTTGTTTTTTTTAACGTTAAATTTTGTTCATTTGGGAGCTGATTCTTAAAAGACTGTTTTGAAATATATATTTGACATCTTTGGCTTAGTTTTATTTTTCATTTGCAAGCACCACCAATGAAAATTGTAATAGATATGACAAAAATAATATACCAGGATTTGTTTGCAGGAATCTGTTAAATAGGCTTGATTCAGTGTTAACATCAGTGCCTTAGGGAGTGGGTTGTAAAATCCTCTTATACAAGGCACTTTTCTACTGCTAGTGCCTAAGATTGCACGGCTCCTCTAACCTAATTATTAACATGACACTGAATAATTTGTAGCAACAAAACAGCTGAATGGCCATTAACACTAGATTTAAAGAAATGGTATGCTATGACCTTAATACGTACTGGACAAAGCATTTTTTTTCCTTTTTACTATTTAGCCAATAACTACCCAGATTATTACTGACTGGAAACAGCAATATTGTTTTACATATATTGACTACCATAAAGTTAAACGAATGGTGAATTATGGTGAGTTTAATTATCTTTGATTAGCTACTATCTAGTTTGCAGGGGAAATGGATGGTGTGCAATTTTTTTTTACCACCAACAGCACTTTTTACTGTCTTCACAACCTGTATTAACTAAAAACACAGTCTTATAAATGTGTGTATAAATAAACAAAAGAAATAAATAAACAATGGAAGGAAGCCCCATTGAACACAGTGTAGCTTACCTTTGTGTAGATATGTCTACAATTAAATGTTTGGTTATTAATTTTTGCCTACACTAAGGCTGCAGTCGTATATACACTTACCTGAGAGTGAGCCCAGTTGAATACAGTGGGACTTACTTTTAAGTAAGTGTTTGCGGGGGCTGCAGCCTGGGGGCGGGGAAATAGGTATAACCTACAAGGTGGTATACCAAGGACATCCTATCAGTTGCAGTAAATGTTTTTCAACAACAGAGAGACTAATTTATTTGTTGTGAAGGAAAACTCATTGAATCATTAACAAGAGGGTGATTTTGTAAAACTTCAACTTCAAATAGCATCTATACAAGGAATCAAAATGGGTACAGCAAAATTAAATAGGCCTTTTGAATTTCTCTGCACAGAGAGACTTGCCAATTCATTATAGTTGCCATAAGATACTGCCCCCAATGTTTGTGTTTTTAAAGTTTTGTACTCTACAGTAAATTTCACCACATAAAAAAAGAAGTTCTGGTTTGTTTGTTTTTAAACGTTTCTTTCTCTCATTGGCAAAAATGCTTGTTACTGTTTATGGATATTGTCCATGTCTATCTTTGATTGTCCATGTCATCTGACTCTACAAATTGTACACCTGGAAGGCACTGGTCATTTAAAAGTACATGTGCACAACTAAATAGCAGACAACATGGTAATACTGTGTCTATGATATGCAAAAAAATGTTAAGCACAGCTTTGTATTTGTAATTAGCATATGTTATTGAGTCCCATAGGGCTTACTCCCATCCCAAGGGCTTTTATGGGAAGGGGGAGCATGATAGAAATCTAAATAAATAAAATGTGTAGGATTGCAGGGTTACTTGGATTAATTTTTTAACTCTAGGACTACTTCCCTCTTAAGAATTCTATGATAAAAGTGTTTCATTACACCACTGATGGAGATTTCTCTAACAGCACAGAAAATGAGCTACTCCCCATGGAACTGTTAGGCTATCAGCTGTGAACAGGTACTCCCTTGTGTGCATTTCCCTCCCCTTACAAGAAAACAGCTTTTGATCCTTTAAAGTAATCAACACAAAGCAATTGTTGTAAAGCCACAGCAAAAAAGTTGACATCATCCAATAAAATGTGGAATAAAACCAATGTCCATCAGAAGTTTTAATCGGTTCCTTTGATTATCTGGTTGATTTAAAGTAACAAAAATAAAAATGGGTCAGGGTATTTCGATTTACCTCTTTCCTGACCAGCAACTTTGTAATCCATTAACTGCTTTCCATTCACATCCCTAACCCCTGTGTGGTGTTTAGCTGGAAACTCTGCTGTAAGAATATAAACAGCCTTTTATTGTTCAAAAAAGCAAAGCAGTGTGAAAGCAAATATGAGTGCCTTATCGCAGAGCTGCAGCTCCGCACTTCACTGCTATGATAAAGTGCCACAGCAAAAAAAAAAGGAAAAAGGAAAACAGCCCCACAACATTACAAGACAAGCACAATCCAAAACCGGATTAGAATTTGCCATAAGCTTCCTCAAAAACTAATCAATCAACTCATGCTGTAATATTAGAATCCAGCTCTTAAGGAGGCTGTCTAATCCCTTCAAGGTTTATTACACATCCCCTTATTGACTGTAGTCACACACACACATAAACTTTCAGCCAGAATGCAGCCATGAGGAGAAAAACAAAACTTTGTATCCTGTTGTGTGCAAACAATTAACATCTTCCTGAAATGGAGTATGATGAAATACGATTGCAATGCTATTTTTGTTTGATTTAGCTCCTTTTGCTGCCTTACTCCATATATTTAATGCCCCAGTTAGTTATTCAAGTAAGCTTGTTACAACTATTTACAACTGTATTCTCTACACTCTGGTTAGTAGCAGTGTCTCGCTTGGAGTTCTCCACAACTTCAGCAAACCAGCTTTTGCCATTTGCTTCTGACTGCAATCTTCGGTTTACTCCCATTATATTCTGCAGGGTTTACTGCTAAGTACAGCAAAGGTATTTACAACTGAGCTGTAGTCCACCCCAAAGCCACAAGATACCGCAAGAGAATAGACAGCAGTACTGTACTTTTACATCATCTATAGGAAATGTAAAACGAATTTTCAAACTACGAAAAGCAAAGAAATTTAATTTAAGCTGCAATCCTATGCAGTTACATGAAAATAAAGTACCACTGAAAACAGTTGCTCCAGAGTAAACATGCACAGGGTCCAGCTGCATGAGCACCAGATAATTGCATAAGTAGTTTATTGTTTGAGTGAGTGGCTGTCAACAGTACAAGATTCTTATTTACAGGTAAATATTCTCAGATAAAACAAAATAAAATATTAATTATAAATTAAAATAAACTTATTTGCAAATTGCTTAGGACCAACCAAAGTGGACCCTAGTCCGCGAAAGCTTGTGCCATAACACAACTGTTAGTCTTCAACGTACCACAAGGCTACACAAGGTGATGGTGATGTATTGATGTATTAAATTAGTATGTAAGACTTCTAAGTAAAAAGTTGCTTCATAGTTGCACCACACAACATCCTGTTTAACAACATCGATTCAGAATCGTAATATTGAGGAAACAAAGCCTGCAAATATATGAGCTACCAAAAAAACGAAATCTGCTCAACAGGCACATGATTTCTTGTAAATTAGAAAACTGTAAGAAGCAACAATGTAACTAACTTTCTCTAGAGGCACCAGATATGGAGATGATTGTAAAAAGCCAGTTCTTTACTATCCAAGATTTCCAAAGGGCTTATGGCAGTGCAACCCTAGGCATGTCTACTCAGAGGAAAGCCCCTCTGAGTTCAGGGGCACCTACTCCTGCGTAGCTGTGTTTAGAGTTGCAGCCTTACACTAACAGCAGATAAATGGAAGATCCGAAAACCTTAGTCCAAAGCCGACAATATTCAACATGTTGGACACAGGCCTTTCGGGAATCCCAGTTGAAAACTGAAAAAAAACAAGAGGATATTGTTAAGCAATCCCGCCTTGGGCTTTACTGGGCTGCTCTAACTCAGTCGAATTCTTTCCCCTCCGAAAGCGAACAGTTGCGTGTTCCCCGTCGAAACGACAGCATCGGAAGAGACGCCAGGTGCGCCCAGGAGCTCCGTAGGTTTCTTTGGCTGCTTAGAAAAGGGAAAAGTTTCCACCAAGCATCCGAGCCCAAGCGATCGAATCGAAACGCTCACCCTCCTCCTTCGCAAACCAAAGACACCCCAGGCGCGGCCAGCTAGTGAGAGATCTGGCCATCGAGCCGCGCGAAATGTTGGCGGCAGAGGCAGGTGCGCGCCCCATTCATTCCCTGGCATCGCTGAGATGGATGGTCCACTCCCCACCCCCCAAAAAAAAGAGAGAGCAAGGGTGGGAGAAGAGATGGAGAAGGGGAGAAAACCCGAAAAAGAGAAAGGAAAGACCTCATGCTAAAGCCACCCCGGTTCGTTACGAACTTCTCCAGCGGTCCTAAAGCTTGCAGAGAAATCGGGAGGCCAAGCCTAAGAGCGCACTCGGTTTGCGCGCAGGCGAAGCGGGAGACTTACAAGCGGGAGGAAGCTGTGCATCACCACCAGGAGAGGCAGGGGCTGCCGCAGGTGCGCCATCCTGGCTCGGGAGTCTTAAGAGATGCTCTCCTTTCCTCGGGTCTGGCTCATCTCCACTTTAGGGGGCAGGACGGAGTCCAGGGACATAGCACGGCGCGGCGGCGGCGGCGGCGGCGGCTTGGTCGCCGTCTTCTTCTGCCTCCAGAAACTGCCACACGGCAGACATACACGCGCTCGCGGAGAGGCGCGCGCCCGTCAGAGCGGACGGGCAGAGAAGAAGAAGAAGAAGAAGAAGAAGAGCCCCCGCGAAGACCCCGAGGCAAATCCTCCGGCGCTCACTCGCGCAGGCGCCTCTTGGGGTCCCCTTTCGCGCTGGCGGCGAGGCGGGAAAGAGCCGCGCAAATGGCCGGAATCAACGGCTGAACGTCGAGGGGTCCCTGGGAGAGGTGGGAGGGGCGGGCGAGAGTGAGGGCATTTTCACACACGCCCCGTGAAGAGAGGCGGCGGCGGCGGCGGCGGAGCAGCGCTATGCCAGCCGCGCGCGTCAAGCAACTCGGCGGCGCCTCCCCGGCTGCCTGGAGCGGGCGAGGGAACAGGAGGAGGGCGCTTTGTTCGCGCTTGGCGGGAAAGCGCTCTGAGGCGGCGGAGCGCGGAGGGGCGTGGCTCAGCCCGGGGCGTATTAATGAACGCAGTTGGGAGCCGGGTGGGAAGTGTGTGAGGCGGCCGGGGGGGGAGGGGCGGCGGTTTTGGGTCCTTATGGGGACCCCTTGTGGTAACACGCCTTTGGACGAGCTCCCTTGCGGACGGAAGAAAACCTTCCCAGCAAGGGGCAGAGGGATGCCTGAGGTGTGCCAGGTGGGTGGTCCCACCTCGTCTCCACCCGGGAAGGAGCAGAAGGGCGCTGCCCAGAGAAAGAAGGGAGCAGCCAACTCTGCCCGTTTTCCAGCCCAGGGAGGGAGAGAGCGCGGGAGTCAGCTGAAGTGGGCAAGGCAGTGGAAGAGTTCCTGCCTGAAACCCTGCAGAGCTTTCGGTCAGTAGGCAATATGGAACCAATGGTGCTGACTCAGCATAAGGCAGCTTCCGGTGTTCAGGTGTTGCTTCTTCTCATCACCAGCCTGCCAGCCTCTTTGGCTCTGCGATGGTCTGCCTGCTGGCTCTCTTTGGGCAACAGAGTTAGGGAGAATTGGATGCAGTTCTCACCACTGTGCCTTCCATGCAGAGGCAGCGCTAGTGAGCAAGAGGATGTATCAGCTTCCCTTTATACACCTCCTTTTTCCCCTTTGGGCACTGTGCTGGTGGTAGTTGAATGTACCATCTTGAGAAGGGGTGGATGACCACCAAGGGAACAGAGGTGAAGGAACGTTTTGCTTCTGCACACACTGCTCACTGCTCCAATCTTTCAACCTCTGTCTCTCTGCCTGCCCAGGCAATGCCATGGTACCCAGTTCTCCACATGTGGAGCCCAGAGGGCGAGAGGAAGAGCAGCGGCGTAGCGTGGGTTGTCAGCACCCGGGGCAAGGCAAGTAATTTGCGCCCCCTAACCCGGGGCAAGGCAAGTAATTTGCTCCCCCTAACCCGCGGGACGCAGGTGGCACTGTGGGTTAAAGCCTCAGCGCCTAGGACTTGCCGATCGAAAGGTCGGCGGTTCGAATCCCTGTGGCGGGGTGCGCTCCCGCTGCTCGGTCCCAGCGCCTGCCAACCTAGCAGTTCGAAAGCACCTCCGGGTGCAAGTAGATAAATAGGGACCGCTTACCAGCGGGAAGGTAAACGGCGTTTCCGTGTGCGGCTCTGGCTCGCCAGAGCAGCGATGTCACGCTGGCCACGTGACCCGGAAGTGTCTCCGGACAGCGCTGGCCCCTGGCCTCTTAAGTGAGATGGGCGCACAACCCCAGAGTCTGTCAAGACTGGCCCATACGGGCAGGGGTACCTTTACCTTTACCTTTAACCCGTGGATTTGCACCCCCTAACCCGTGGATTTGCGCCCCCTAACCCTAACCCCCAGATGTTGTGCCCGGTGCGGCCGGCCCCCCCTGCACCCCCCACGCTACGCCACTGAGGAAGAGCAAGCTGATGGAAGTCACAGCGCTTCTGTAGAGCAACTTTGCCGGCTTCACTTCTCCCCACTATGCCAACCAATGAGGCAGAGGAAGGCGGAAAGAGAGGTGTCTGCCTCTGATGCTGAACTTGCCAGTGAGAAAGCGGAGACATGTCCGACTGCTGTTGCTCTGCAGAAGAAGCTAAGTTCCTCTGTGGAGCTTGAGACATTACTTAGAGTAAACCCACTGGAATAAATGGGCATGACTAACTTCAATCTATTGATTTCATTGGGTCTACTCTGAGAATGAATGAGTTGGGTGCAATCCAGAATCTGCATAGATTTTCTAGAAAAGTTTCATGAACAGCATATTTGCCAACTCATATCTAAGCTCAGCATCCTTGTGGATTTTCAATTAGAATCTAACCTTTTCTACATCTGTTTCTCAGAGGAATCATTCATATATATATATATAATCTGTATAGGGCAAGTGAATTGGACCAGTATCTTATCATGTGCTTTCACAGATACCTTCTTTATTTTAAGTCTGTTATGTAGAATGTTCCTAGACCAGGGCAGTCCACAAGTTGCCCTGCTTCAATTAGACTCTGGAGGTATCCTAAACAAAAAAATAGCTGTCACCTAAGGTAAATTATTTGTGTTCTCTCTAATCAAGAATGTGTTTTTGGTCTCTAAAGCATTTTTTCAAGAACACTTAAATACCTTTCCAGTGTTGGCGCAGACAAGGAGAAAATCAGAGGGAATCATATACACAAATTGTTTCTGCAAGGAAACGTATTACCTCAGTATAAGACAAGTGAATTAATATGGGACTAGATTAAGCAGGAGTTAGTTTTGCCTTAAGAAGTATGTGCAAGTACATTAATAAAACAAGAAGGGAAGACAGCCTTGAACAGAATCTTTAAAGAAAAATGGGATCTGTAAGTTTGCATTGTGATGTGCAGCCACCTGTCAGCACATCAGAGACAAGGAATGATGGGCAAAGAATATGAGTGAGTCTGATGTAACTGTGCAAAACATTCATTTGGACAGGACCTTCTTTAAATAGATCAATGTTATGTCTTGCCAATTTAATTACTTGTGTCTAGTCTGGTGGCTGTCTTGCCTAAAACCAATTGTACATATTTATTCCTCCTAAGTCCTAGTTTACTTGCTTTACCATGTAACCATTAATGCATTTATTAAATACTAGTAATAAAAGCATCAATGAGTTTTTCCTCATTTAGAATATTTATGGACCGTAGGAATCCTTATATAACAGGGATATATATATATATATATATATATATATATATATATATATAGATTGTCCAAAAGAATACATATTACTGATGTTGCACTGGTGCAGAAAATAAAGCTTCACACTTAAAATTTAATACCCTTCCCAGATTGCACCATAATCCACCTGGGGCAGCATTTTCCCCCAACTTTGGACAGCTGGATGCTTCTGGGAAATTTATTTATCTAGAGGAATGTTTAATCCACTATTCAAATAATTTCCATTACTGCTTATAATGCAAGACCAACATTTTAAAAAGCAGCAATCAAAACATAAAAGGCATCCGATTCTAAAAGTAACAGAGAAGCATAACATCATCACCAGAGCGAAAATTAATTCACATTGCAATCGTATGTTTAGGATTGTTCAGTTAGAAGAAATGCCCATTCTGATCAATGGTGCTTACTCCCAAGTAAGTATACATTGGATTGCAGCCTAAATTAAAAATTAAAATGCATGGGGGGGGAATTATTTCTTTGCTTGGCAAAAAAAATGACATCAAAGTAGGCACTAGGCAAGTCTCTATATGTTTTCCGCAGTACAGTTCTGCTAAGAAGATCACTTTCTTAGTAGCAAGTCAATGTATTTCAAATCCCTGAGGATGGCCTCTGTTGAAGTCCTTAGCTGTATATGAGATACATGTAGACAGAGGGGCTGCTTCAGGTAACCTGGCCACAAGCTGTGAAGAGCTTTAAAGGTCAAACTAGCATTTTAGTAGTAGTAGTAGTAGTAGTAGTAGTAATAATAATAATAATAATAATAATAATAATAATTTATACCCCACCCATCTGGCTGGGTTTCCCCAGCTACTCTGGGTGGTTCCCAACAGAATAATAATAATAATAATAATAATAATAATAAATAAAGTGATAAAAAATCCAACATTAAAAACTTCCCTGAATAGGGAATTGAGCTTAGAAATTAACAAGGAGCAAGTGCAGTCAACAAAACACCAGTGTAATATGATCATAACTCCTGGTCCCAGTTATCTATTTAACCAATATGGTTTGAATTAAATTGTTTCTAAATCATCTTCAAAAGTATGCACACTTAAAACCTGGGCTTTTTTTCAGTGGGAAGTCACCAGAACTAAGCTCCAGAATCTCTCAGGTGGGCGCCATTGCCATTCTAAGAGAATAAATCTGAATACTCATGAGAAGTATTATTATATTATTTTGAGAAGTCATACTTTTCATACATTATTATTTGTAGGATTTATTTCTAAGCTAAAGAGCTTTAGAAAGTGGCTGTAGAGAATGTGTAATGTGAGTGCCAAATATATATATATATATATATATATATATGCTAATTATTGGATTAAGGAGAGGCTGCTGTCCACCAGTGGAAAAACCAGTAAGAGTTAATTCACTAAGGCAAAATAGATCCTGGCCCAGTGCTGTCACAAAGAGTGTCCCCACTTCTTGCTGTGTATAAGGGGAAAGTAAACAATATGCACCCCTTATCACCCTGTCTTTGGCAACATATGCATGCGTCCACATGTGCCTGGAAAACAGTAAAGTCAAAGCCAGCAACATATAACTATCTACCACAGCTTAGCAAATCCTGGGAGCACGCTATTGGTTTTGTACACTGGAAAGTGCCTCTGACCAAAGAAACTGTGTACCTGAGTGCTGGCTCAGTGATCAACCCTAATTGCCACTGTTGTAGCTCCATAATTAGTGGCAACTCTTACAGCTTCAAATGGCAATCTCGTCAAGTCTGAAAACAGAAGATTAACTTGATGTTTGCAAGAATAGAGAAATGGCAACATCTACAGTTCTCTTACAATTGATGATGTTAGATTATGTGCATAATACCTGTGCTTCCAGGGGAAACAGACCCTAGCCATGGTGTACTGATTTAAGGTAGGATAGCTGTAAATAGACACAGCTGGAAAAAGACAGCAATGATAGTGCATATATATATATATATATATATAGGTGTGTGGCAAGTAAAGGAATTTATGAGGGACCTTGACTATGGGTAGTCAAGAGGGGCTGCCCCTTTCTTGTGATCTGAATCATATGATTAATAAGTCTTAAGAATAACTGTATCTGTGGCTGTCTTACTAATTCTGTTTAGTGGGTAGCTATTGTTATAAACAGCTAGGCCTCTGCGTTGGAATACCTAGACATTCCGAAGGATATTTCATCTTTCATTTTTTAAAAAAGTTATTAATTGTACATATTCATTATGGATGTTTTTAATGTTTTGATGGAATTATTTCATTGCATACGTATCTTAATTATGTGTTGTTATGTTTTTAGAATTTATTTCACATTTGTAAACCACTTAGGAGTCATTTCATCAAGTAAACAGTATATAAATTAATATAACAAGAACAACAGTATTTGTTTGACCTAAGATGCTGTAATTGTTATGACACATGCAAAAGAAGACCATAACAAATTATTGTTAAAATACAGTATTGTTTCACTTTATTCTTGAATATAGCCAGGAGCAAGGCTTCAAAGCATGCCCAGGATCTTTCCTACATCCAGTGATGTCAGAAATGGCATCCTTAGATCTCCTATATTGGTATGTAGGTTCATGTGCCTCCTTCACTGCTATTATGTCAGGCATTAAAAGAGATATACCTATAGCCCAACACAATACATTCTTTCAGGGCACATTATTTTCACAGCACTCCACTGAACAAATATCATAGGTCCAGCATGAACCTTATATTTGAAATATTGATCTGCCATTTTTAGTAGCAATTTCCAATGGTTTTGGAGACCACTCACCTTTCACCCTGAAGCTACAAAACACTCCTTAGGGCATCGGAATCTGTATGTTTGGAACATGGGGCGAGGAATCTAATTCACTTTGGGCCAACCTATGTGCATACAGGCCTTGACTGCATGATTGATTTCTGACTTTTACCTGAGCTATTAATAGCAATGTGAAATTCAAGTTCCCTGATGTATTTTATACATGTAGACCCTAATCAAATGTGCAGGGTTGGAGATGTTGAAGTCTGCTCAAGTGCACTGAAAGCACAGGTTGGGAAGGCATGCTCATGGTCTCCATATATATGGGTTGGATGTGATACAGGTATTTATCAACTTGACCTAATGTAGAATAATTTCCCCCCTTTCATTTCCCAGCAAACTTCCAAATTCAAGAAGACAGGGATCCTATTTGAAACAAATTTAAATGTAGTTCCTCGTTTTATTTTATTTTTATTTGTTTACGATACCAGTGAATTCTTGAGAGCTACATCTGTCTTGCAAATACCACAAATTGCAGGACTGCAATAAGAATGTCCATCTCCAACAGGAAACTTAGTTACTCCACAGGTTTCATGTAACTAAGCTGAGGAACACACCATACATGTACTGTTTTCTTTCTTAAACAGAGAAAACCCTAAGACTGAATTTCATTTTCATATTCAACTGCTATTTCCCTACATTGTTGCTTTCATTGCAAAGGAAAATAGTAATAATGTGTTACATATACATCATGAGATACCTATACCCTTTCACGTAACTCCATTTCTCTTAGGAGCATTGAAGATTTTTTGTTTGTTGTTTTTAAATAAAAATAAAAATTTGCAAAAGGAGGTGGGAAATAATGGAAGAGGACAATATGTCATTTCAGCTTCCCCATAGCAGAAGGAATCACTATTTTATGGGCCATTTCATCAAGGTTGAAGCAGAATATGAAGAGATTCAAGTACTAAACCAAGTATGACCATCTTGCTGGGCTACAGCTCCAAACATGCCTGACCATTGACCACGCTAGTGATGATGGGAGTTGGGAGTCCAACAACAGGTAGAGCATCACAGATTCCCCTCCCCTGTACTAACCATGCCCATTTCTTCCTTGGATGGTGCCAACTGCTTCTTCCCTCCAAATGAATTCCAGCCCTGTTGTCATTCTGGGATATAGGAACCCATATGGGGATTCCAATGCATAGTAAAGTATGTCCCTCTTTATGCCTCTGACATGGCGAAACAATGTTTCTGAACTGAAAATAAAGTGACAGGATATGCAAGTCATTTAAAGTATTTCTTATGTTTTGTTCCCACACTTCAGCCAAAAAAGTCTCCTAGAGTAGCTTACAAACGTTAGCATTAAGATAGTCCCTACCCTCAGGCTTACTTACTCAGGAAGATATTAATTCTGGAACTAGATAAAACTTCACGGTGTAATTTCTTTTCCTGTGTTTCAATGCACTGTAGGACAGGAGTACTGACCAGACAGTACTTTAGGGCCATTTCAATAGCGTAACTGAAATGGTTAAATTTATAAATGTGCAATACTACCAAAATCCCCCTTTTTTTCTTCCCCATAATTCTAGAGGGAGAACAGTTTTATTGCATGTATACATTTAACCTGTTTTCCTTTTTCTTTTAAATAGCTCGCTGATATATTACATGATGTAATACAGTGTGGGAGTATTAATGTACTTATTTGAAATAGATTGTTACAGAACTTATGCATTCTTTTTGTATTTTCAACAGGTGAACAATAAATTGACCAAATTGACCCACTAAGCCTAAAAAGGCTTTGTGTTTAGGATTCACACTGTGCAGGCATCATCACACCAAACGGAGTGAATGTTTACTTGGTTAAAAATGGTGCTATCCAAGGAAAGGCTGGCTTCATCTCCTTCAACGTGCTGCCCACCTGACAGTCCAAGACTCTGTGATCCTTAGGATGGAGAAATTTGAAGACAGGTGGCACCACCATCTGTTTCATCACATGGTGGGTAACATCACCATAACCCTGGAACATAGATGCATTTCTCCATAAACTGGAGTCCACAAAACACTATTAATCAATTTCTGAGTTGTAAGAGGGAGGGAAGTTTTGGTTCGGGGGAGATGTTATGGAGTCTTGGATCGTTGGGAAGACATGAGGAGAATTGCTCATGCTGTTATAGGAGAAAGAGAACAAATACTTAACTGACGTGCAGGTAAAGGGGTGTAAGAGTAAATGGCTGATCACCTGACACAGCGGCACAGCTAGAGAGCTAGAAAGAAGATAAAAGTGTTTAAAACTGAGATACAGTAATTTCCCTAGCAACCACAGCAAATGAGGAACAACTATAACAAACTATTTTCTCCTATCGTTTGAGAGGCAATGCTTTTTTTTTTGAATTTCTTTTGAAACCTGCACTGGTGTTTTTCAGATAGGTGATTACAGCTACAGTTTTGGTATATCACCATTGACTTAAAGAATGTTGCATTTAAATCAGGAGTTTACAAAAATTCCATATTTGAGAAAGAGAAGTAAGAATGTTGAGAAGCTGTGCATGTACTCACTGGAAGTTTTGTTCACAGAAAGTCTGAACATGCACCCAGGGCAGAATATAGCCATTTCATCATATGCATAAACACACACTTTTCTATGGTGGTGCTGTGGTCTAAACTACAGAGCCTAGGGTTTGCTGATCAGAAGGTTGGCAGTTTGAATCCCTGCGACTGGGTGAGCTCCCGTTGTTTGGTCCCTGCTCCTGCCAACCTAGCAGTTCGAAAGCATGCAGTGTAGGTAGATAAATAGGTACCGCTCTGGTGGGAAGGGAAACAGTGTTTCCATGCACTGCTCTGGTTCACCAGAAGCAGCTTAGTCATGCTGGCCACATGACCCGGAAGCTGTACACCGGCTCCCTCGGCCAGTAAAGCGAGATGAACGCCGCAACCCCAGAGTCGTCCGCGACAGGACCTAATGGTCAGGGGTCCCTTTACCTTTACACTTTTTTAGTTGGCACACAAATGTGCTTTATTGATGTTGCCGCATTGGAACTGGCAAGAGTCATCTTTTCTGAATCCCAGCATTACCTTTGATGAGTTAACCAATCTGGTACTTGTTGGCTACTACTGTTATTGCAGTGTGGAGTTATTTTTCGTTTCTTGCCTTCATGTGTGGAAATTAATTCTGTTACTTTATCTGCCAATAGTTGAAAATCCCAGAGGGACAGATCCCTACACCAAGGATGGAGCTGTCACCACTATTGCTGTCTATGTTGCTGGGGCTTGGTGGCTGCTGTTGTTCTTGTTGACTGTTTAGCCCACATACTAGATTCCCCATGCATCCTGTTTATAGAGGGAGGTTCAGACAATAGCATTAAAAATATGATGGGCGGCTAAAAGAATAGCAACCACACCTGCAAGAATAATAATCTCTCATGCCAATTTATATATATATATATTTAAAAGTATTTTTTACATTTTCAGAAAGCGCTACAGTTTGCATAAACCTATTGCTAGTTACTAGCATATTGAGACTCATAATAGTATGACACCTTCTTGAAACATAGGAATATTTAATTAAATAAAGACTTGGTTCAAAGCTAAAATATAAAAACTATTGCATCAGAATGCTGTTACAAAAGAGAATAACTTTCTAGTGATAATCTCGAAATGTGGTGAGGGTTGAAGGTCTTTGCGAAACTGGAAACAATTATACTTAACCCAGAAGAAGAAGAAGAAGAAGAAGAAGGAGGACTGTCTCCTTTTTGACAATGAAATAAATTGGTATATAATCTAAAAATGAAATATATTAGCAGCATGTGATGAATCAGGAACAGTAGTTAACACTAGTAAAATGACCAGGTCAAGATAATAGAATTGGAAGGGACCACAAGAGTCATCTGGTCCAACCTCTTGCAATGCAGGAATCTTTTGCCCAATGTGGGGCTTAAACCCACAAACCTGAGATTAAGAGTCTCATGTTCTACCGCCTGAGCTATCAATTCAAAGAACAACAACCCTGGCTTTGTGAGATCAATAAATATTTGTTTTCAAACCACCAGAAACAGCAGCTGATGCAAGGGTCAGTGTGGTGTAGTGGTTAGAGCATAGGACTAGAGAGACCCAGGTTCAAATCCCCAACAAATGATGAAACTCAGTAGATGACTTTGAACCAGTCACTATTTCTCAGCCTGATCTACCCCACAGAGTTGTTGTCATAAGAAAAAGTGGGGCAGGAAACACGCATGGCCACTGTTGATGGAGAAAGAGGTGTTGGATTCAGTTGTTTGGATTAAAGGTGGGATAAAAATGTAATAAGAGGGATTGGTATTTAAAATGTAACACCTCCCCCCCCCCCGTAAAATAGGTAAACTATTTTTGAAAAAAGGGAGGTTACTGAAGCAGTTTGTTTTACTGGAAGAATGAAACTTCCTTCCTAAACTGCACCTCTTTGGATTCCAGACTGCATCTGTTAACTTCATATAGGGAATTTGCGATAACTTTCGTATGTATTTCAAGCATACATGATTGTTGATTTTGCTGTAGCAAAATAATACTTGAAAACATGAAAATGATTTGTAACAAAGCAGTTTGGTGATGTGCTGCATCCTTGGATCATTGCTAAGTACAAATAGAGATGAATGTGTCTGGTGACATTCATCACAACAGCAGTGATACTGTTCCTTTCCCTGTTAGATAAATACAAACATCTTGAGCGCTATCTGCTGCACAAAGGCGGTATTACCTAGGAAGACAGAGGGAAAGAAATCACTAGCCTATTGTAGAGCAGGCTTTATTTCCAAGTAACAGATAAGACAGGAAGCAGGCTGAAACGCATATTATACAATTAGAAAGTGGGTGGGGAGGGGAGAGAGATTACAAAAGCTGCGTTCAGATGATGCATTAAGAGAGAGTTTTTAAAAATGCTAGTCTCATATGCTATAATTTAAAGGAAAAATGAATTCCCTCCATTGCCTTTTAGAGGAACAATAGGGTTTAAACTAGTTATATCCTATTAAACATGATCATACCCAATTTAAATAGCATTAGATTTGTCACACAGTAGTGATCAAAATTTGGCCTAAAATCATACTTTCTGAGATTAACTAAAATATAATGTTCGTATAAACCCTTTGGAGATATAACGGGAAAGCATTATGTGCAGACAGTATTCTTGCTATTTCTATTGACCCTAAACAGCGTATTAATAAAAGACGTGCAGTGTAACCCAATACATAACTACTTAGAAGTAAGCCTCACTGAATGCAACAGGACTTGCTCTCAGGCATGTGGGTATAGGAATGCAGCCTTAAATTACATTTAAACATAGTAATTCCCTACTATGTTCACCCTTCACCCACACAAGCCTCATAAATAATACCATGCAAATCATGCCAGTCCTAACACCTCTTTCTCCATCAACAGTGGGCATAAATCACATAGTATAATGCATGGATCTCAATTTACTACATTTGAAGTGCAGTGCTTTCCCATTTCCTATGTAAAAGTTATATGACTATACTGCCCTTGTGGTTTTCCATAAGGAAGAATGCAGGAGCAGAAGTCTGTGTGGTATTGTATAGCATGAAAGTGGATTCAAGTGTGGAGAAAGGCACAGGCAGGTGAAGGAAGGGCATAGAACTGGTTACACCATTACAACCAATAGCCCCAAGTCATAGAGAGCATTGATACTCTGGTGCACTCAGGGAGCTAGTCGTATGAGGAAGGTGCAAAGGTGGATGTTACATGTCTACAAAAGGATTAGGGCCATGGTATTTCAACTGTACTTTATATTTCCTTATTCTGTTGACTGAATAAATAATTGCATATGCAGTACTTAAAAGGGCTCTCTTCCATTGTCTCCCATTCTTTATCCCAAGTGAATAACATCTGTGTGCCCAAGAAGTGGAGCCACATCAAGTCAAGGTCAAGTCCCAGCAAGACAAGGGCAGATGAAACAGAGAGGCAATATAGGTGAGGCAAAGCAGAGGTCAAAGATCAAATGGAGCTTAGCCTGTAAGTCAAGTGAGGTTGGCAGGAAGCCACACCAAGTCTCACTTGTTCTAAACTGAGTTCATTTTTCCTTTTAGTGTTGTAGACATCTGTTACACATAGAAACATGTTTGCTTTAAAACATCAAAAGCATCCAATTAAAACAGTGCAGAATTCTGTTTCTAAGGGGGAACTGCTTTCCCCTGGTAACAACACCCAGTGGCACATTGCCTGTGTAGTAGCTGGTATTTTAACAATTGATGCAACTTTATAGTGCTCCTAAGAAGACCTTGGGACGCGGGTGGCGCTGTGGTCTAAACCACAGAGCCTAGGGCTTGCCGATCGGAAGGTCAGTGGTTTGAATCTCCGTGACAGGGTGAGCTCCTGTTGCTTGGTCCCTGCTCCTGCCAATCTAGCAGTTCGAAAGCATGCCCCAAAGTGCAAGTAGATAAATAGGTACCGCTCTGGCAGGAAGGTAAACTGCGTTTCCGTGTGCTGCTCTGGTTTTGCCAGAAGCGGCTTAGTCATGCTGGCCACATGACCTGGAAAAAACTGTGGACAAATGTCAGCTCCCTCGGCCAGTAAAGCGAAATGAGCGCTGCAACTCCAGAGTCGTTCGTGACAGGACTTAACTGTCAGGGGTCCTTTAACTTTTTTATTTTAAGAAGACCTTTAGGTGAAGTTAGCCCAGGGTGCTGGGAAGTGAACTGCCTGCGAGATGAGAGACTTGGAGGCAAATCAAAGATGCGAGCAGACAAAACTTTATTAGCAAATAAAACCCTTTGAAAACACAGGCTTCCTAACCAGATATGCTGACGCAGCTTTGAACAGAGTGCTTAGAATACGCTCCTAATTAAAAGTGAAATGGATGCAATAATGGTAATCAATGCATTCAAAGCCTTTCTATGAGCATGAAAGGAGAATAAAAAGGGAAATATAGGAAAGGTAATGACCAGTCAGCTGAAGCTTAGTATTGGGGAAACTACTTGAGCAAATAATAAAGAAACTGATTGATCTTGGAGTATTTTAGGACCATCTGATGACCAACATGCAGACTTAGTTTCAAAGGAATAGAATACATCAGTAAGAACTATCACCCTCCTTTAAGACTAATTAACTGGGTCAGAGAGCCTAACTCAACAGGGTAACATTGTTCATGTTATTTAGGCATATTCCACAGATCCCGTGTAGAATCAGAGGTTGACAAAGGAGAGTGTTGCACAGCCTGTATTTGTAGCTTTTCAGGTTCTACCTGATCCTTGTTTGGTTATATTCTGTTACGTTTATTTGTTGGTTTTAAAATGCATTGATGTGTTGCGAATTAGTTTTAGTCACAATTTTGTACACTGCCCCAGAATCTGAGGGAAGGTGGTTAAGAAGTATTTTAATTAGATGAATAAATAACATTTCATTTTATTTAGTAATAAAAGGGGGGGGGCTGGGTTTCTCTGTAAGTTTTCCTTTACCTTCTGTGCATACACACACATACTGAAGTGCCTACATATATACTGTGTGTTGATACTCCAGCTGCTGGATCATTTCCTGTCCAAATTGCTGGCATGGGAATGACTCATGAACATATGAAAGTCTCTTCTACCTATATATGTGAAGCAGATGCTCATGTAAGGGGGCTGGAGCAGGATCATGCCTGCTGGCCAGACTCCTGATAGATGCATGCTTGTTATCAATGAGAAAGGGATCTTCATACATGCAGGTACACAGTCGTCAGGCTTGTTTTTCCACGCTACCAGTAAACCAGATTTGCTCAGGCTTCTCAATTACAAGCGAATCTCTATGCATCTACAGCAGTATTTGCTCTGGCTCTTTTCTTCTTCTTTTTTTACCAATTCCTAGTAAACAGCCAATAATGCTGTGGCCAGCAGGTACATTTAGCACTGAGGCATGGCCAGAGGTCATGATTCCACCTCACCTATTCTCTGGGCATGTGGGGTGGAGCTGAACACTTCAGTGACTTCTCCAAACCTTCTGCTCTTCCTATGTTGTTGAACGACTACTGCTTCACCACTGATCACTGGCTATTCTCTTTGTGGCTGATGGAAGCTGGAGTTGAACAACATCTGGATGACACCAGGTTGAAGAAGGCTAATCTTGTCTAATAGAGTGTTGCAAACCTCAACTGGCAAAACAGACTTTGCATGGTTTCAGACAGAAGCGTTCCTCAATGCAGCAAGATGGATGTGCATAAATCCCTATGCTTGCAGAGCATGAGCTGAACCTCTGAACAATAATCTTTCAAAAACCAAATGGCTGTATTGAATAGAATAGTCACACGACTATAGGAGAAAGCACAAGGAATCCTGCTAGCATAACGGGGCTTTCTCTCCTACCCCATGCACCAGGGGGAGTCAGGAGAACCCCCAGATCAGTGCATGGGGGAAAAGAAGGGAGAATGTTGCACCAGACAAGCAGAAATTATTGTGCTGACAGAGGAATCATATTAGTGTGACATTGATTTCCTCCTGAAATGTTCAGACTCAGCCAGGGTTACTGTGGGATTGCATGTGCAGATTTTGCCACATTTGAGATGCAAAAGTACCACCGTAGTCTTCTTCCTCCATGTATTGCTTCCATAGGCCCAAAAGAAAGTTCTGGGATGACTTCTGGCAGAAATAAACCTTCATCTCCTGTGGAATATTGAAACTGAAATACTTTATTGTCACTTGTAAAACTTGTATACAGTGAGATTACATGAGCACCCCCCACTCAGCCCTCTTAGACTTAATTCCGCTTGTTTACTGACACACACACACACCAAACCCAAAAGTCAGTTGCCCTGTTGTTATCTTTTCATTCAGCAGCCTAACAGCCCATGGACAGAAGCTGTTCTTTACCCTGCTGGTGTGACTAATCATGCTTCTGTATCTTCTGCCCAAGGGCAGGAGGTCAAGAAAGTGCCGGCCAGGGTGTGAATCATCCCTGAGAATTTTCCTCACTCTCCTGAGGCAACGTTCTTCCATGATGTCATCTAGTGGATTCACGGGACAGCCCATAATATCTTGTGCTGTATTCACCACCCTCTGTAGGCACTTCCTATCAGTTGATGTCAAACCAGCGTATCACACCATAATGCTGTATGAAAGGACACTTTCTATTGTGGACCGGTAGAAGGAGATCATCAAATGTTGATTGACATTGTTCTTTCGCAATACTTGGAGGAGATGGAGTTTCTTTTGGGCTTTCTTAACCACCTGGGTTGTATTGATTTTCCAAGTAAGGTCTTCACTGAGATAAACTCCTAGGAATTTAAAGGAAGAGACTCTCTCCACACAGTCCTCCCCGATGTACAGCAGGGCTAGTTCTCCTCTCTTCCTCTGAAAGTCCAACACCCATCTCCTTTGTCTTGCTGATATTAAGGTGCAAAAATATGCCTATTTTTGTTTTATTCACCATCTTCGGTCTTCCGTATGTTCTCTTTTTGTGCACAAAAATAAGAAGTCATTCTTCTCTCCTTATAAAAGACAAAGCCTTCATCCTACTCCTCCTTCTGGTGCAATACTGGAGCCAATTAAGTTTTCATTCACACTAGGAGCAGACAAGCTTGTGAGTTGCAGTTTATCAGCAGGGAAGTAACAAATTACCAGTTTGGCTTGACTATAGAAATGCAGGAGATATCCTAAACTGGCATGCTCGTTACTGGTCCCTGCTGGGCTTACATTTCCCCCTCTCTACATCATTCATCAAAACTAAATGTAAGTGCTTTGATACTATTAAATGGAGAAAATTAATTTATAGAAAAGGTAACAGGCAAACTGGCTTAATTAAAGTACTTGAAAGGTACTCTGATACCCTACCGCTAACTCATATCACTGCTTATGCAGCTGCATGAGATATATATATATATGTTAATGTAAGAGAAACTTCTTTTAAAAATTTACTGAGTCTTAGCACTTTGGGGAAATGCTTCGTTACAAAGGATTCTTTACAGAAACAACCTGGTGAGAAAACCCAGCACAGAACACATTCTGTTCACAGATTCTGCCTCTTTCTTTATTTTTAAAGAAAAGCTTAAGTTGTGGTTATCGGGGCAGCTCACCACAAATCCGACCAGTGTGCTCTACTTTTTATGAATTTAATCATTGAATTTATTTATTAAATGAATTTTAAGGCACACATGTTTTCCTACACTCATATTTTCTTGACACTTTTTTTTTAAAAAAATGTGCCGTATGGAGTGGCTCTAGAAAAAGATAATGTGCATAAACTTATAATAGGAATTTATATGAAAAATAATGTTTGCATGTGTTTGTAAATGGGTACAAGAGAGGAATGGGCATAAACTGGTATAAGATAGGGATGGGCAAATCTGTCAGTTTTGGTTTCTCTCAGTTACATATCTTTCCAGTCTTAAGTTAAGCCCCTCCACATTTCAACATCAAACTTCATATTTTTTTAAGCTAAAAAGAAAATAATCACAATTTTAATGTGATTTTCTCCTAATATTCATATGTTTGTAAACAATTTTGCCTAATATAATCATTTCCCCCCTTTTTTGTCTTTTTGCAAATGTTTTTGTGGGTTGTTCAAATGGTACCAAAGTGATAGTTCTATTAGTTGAAGCTGTATGTGGATTTCTGGCACAGAGTTATTAGGAAGCTGCTCTATACCAAGTCAGACTATTGGTTCATTTAGCTCAGAAATGTCTACATTGACAGGCAGTGGCCTTCCAGGTTTCATTTCTGAACCTGGGACCTTCTGTACCCAAAGCATAGGAACACAGAAACACAGGGAGCTGATATACACATTAATCCAGCTAGCCAATATTCTCGACATGGACAGGGACTTCTCTGGAGCTTTAGATGAGAAATTCCCAGCCCCACCTGGAGATACCAGTGATTAGGCCGGGGACATTTTCCATGCAAAGCAGATGCTTTACCACTGAGCTGTACAGCCCTTATTTTACTAGCTGTGTGTGCCTGTTTTCAGCTTTATAACAATTCCTTTTACTTTCTTCTCCTGCCGTTCTGCTGAACTACAGCAATGGCTTATCCTAGCATGAAAAGAGGAGCAAAGCTTCAGTGCAAAATCGTAGCTGACTGCAAGGACAACACAGTAACTGGCTTGTTACTTCTGTGAGATCTTAGTGGCAACTTGAGCTACAGTAAAAAAAGAAGATCTTTGTTGGGCAGCTCTTATCTGTTGGATAGTCACTAGAACACTGTGATATAGTTGGTGCAATGTGTTCTAGCGATTTCCTATATTTAATGCTAAATATATAAGATGAAAGAATTATAGCCAATAACGCAGGCTTGCAGAGGCTAAATTTGTCAGCAGCTATTAAGGGTTCTAGCCAGTCACTCCCAGAGTGATGCAGGTTTTTCCAATTGATTTCTTCTCACATGACAGAACAAAGTTTAGTTGCACTCAAAACGTCGAAAGTGAACATTATCATTTCAGGCGACCTGGCAAGTTAAGAACAAGCCATTTAAAATCTCTTAATTGTTCTAATAAGAGGGTTGCATTTGATTTTACGTCTTCAACAATAACTTGCTTTTTACATTGTGTGCCCAATGAAGGCAAGCAAATTGACATTTTATTGTCTTCTCTCTGATCTAGTAGAGAAGTTGGAGCTGCGTGTGTGGTAAGGGAGACACACACACACACACACACACACACACATTATTCCTAATTGCATCAGAAGGGTAGAGCTTCTTTTGCATGAAGTTAGGAGTACCTGGTGGAGGCAACATACTGCCAGGTTCACTGGCAGCTTTTTAAAATGCTAAGCACTGAAAAAGAAGAAGAAGAAACAAGCTAGGTGGTCTTGTAGGGCATTCTGAACTTAATGGGTAATGTTTCAAAGTAGGCATGCCTCAGAGTGGACTGTTGAATAGTGTAAAAGTCAGTGATGGGGAGGAGACTGGCCTGTTCATTAGACTACTGCCTAGTGTGGGCTATGAAGAGGAAAATCCAGCTTCATAGGGAATATTAATCAGCTGGCCAGTGTTTTGACATGGAATGCTTCATAATGTGAAAGAGGGAGCAGGGCCAGGTGGCTCAGAAGTCAATGGTGCTTGCTATTGCAAAGTTTTATTTTTCCCAGTTGAGAGTATGAGTAGTTGCTGTTCACTTCTGTAGAGCAAAGCAACATACATTGAGAGCCTATTAGGGGGGCTGCATGTGTCAGCAAAGAGAAAGATTCATTCCGCCCCCAGCTGCCATGGGTTGCTGTAATCCATGGGCCCTTTCCATTTTAATGACCATCGTTTTGCTAGAGTGTGACGTACATCTCTGACCATGTAAAAAATGTTTTCCTTTTTTGATGGATTGAAGGGACAAAGTCAAAACAGGAAGAACTGTATAGCCAAGTAAGTACATAGCTATAAATCAGTCCTAGAGTCCTTTAAGTCTGTATGCTGTTTCTGAATCAGAGTCAGTTCCATCTGCCAAGTGCTCACTTGCACAACCTATTTTTCTCTTGCCTTGTCTCTCTCAGCTGCATAAATAAATCCTAGTCATTTACAATGAATATGTATTGCTGCATTTCAGCTGGGGTTGTGTCAGATGGTTGACTTTGTCTGAAATCCCATGTACAATTGTTTTAACCTGTTGTTAATTCAAATTCCTGATATGGAAGAAAAGCAGGCTATAAATGTTAAAACAAATGCATTGAACATTATTCTATTTTCAGGTATTGTATGACAGGGATGTGTAAGTACTTTTTCCATTCTTTAACGTCATTCATTTTCTTCATTAGTGGGCACACTAGTTTGATTATCACACCATGCAAGTTATATTCATTTTATTGCTCATTTGTTGGACTTATATTCTATTTGTGATTTGCAGTTGTTTGCCTTGTGTCTCCCCCACCTTTACTTCTTTTCATTACTGTTTTGTCACCGCCTATAGCAGTGCCATCAATAGAACCAACTTGGGCAGCTACTCAAAAAATGGTCTTTCTTCTTCTTCTCCAGACATTTCATTTCATGTCAGGGGGTTGGGGGTCACTACTCAAAAAACACCTCTCCTTTTTTTTGCTGAAATACTGTGATTGCTGGGGCAATCTGGGGAGGAGGAAATGGCCAGCAGCAGTAGTGACCATGGAACCCAGCTCATGCCAGTGGAGACCAGTAGATTGCCCACCCCTGAATGGTATGGAAGCAACAAAACAGTGCCATCTCTTGTTTGTGAGCTTCCCATAGGCATCTGGTTGGTGACTATAAGAACAGAATGCTAGACTAGATAGCATTCTAGTCTGTCTAGATAACTCTGACCCAGGAGGGTTCTTCTTAAGTTCTTCTATCCCTTCACACCTCTGTGCATTTTGGAACAAATTAAAATGGAACCTCATGAGCCCCATTTGCAATTGCTCCAGTGTTCTGAAGTGAATGCCCATCCCTATTGTACAACCAAGTAGATTCTCTCCCCCACATCAGCTTTGATTACATATGCATGTTTTCTCCTAGTCTTGCGAACTGTGTAACAGGAATACAAATTGTGGTCAGCCTAGATCTTAAAAACAGTTTTCAAAATTAGACAGTGACCTTGAGATTTTGCCCAAAGTCTGATCCTATTAGTTTCTGTTTGGGGGAGGAGTTCTGAGGATTCATTCAAAGCTCAGAGGCAACTTTCGCATGCTCATCTGCTGCCCATTGGTTTCCCCAGTCGTTGCCATATTACATACACCTAGATTGCATCCCCAGAGCTATTCCCAGCACTGAAGTGACTATGAGAACTCTTGCAGATGAAGTTGTACCATGTACACATCAAAGTCATAGTAAAATGAAAGTGATTGCAATAGCTTAAGTAATTTATAAAATTAACCTATTTATTATCCCAGCTCAAACAGTGGCTAAGTGTGAATGTGTGAGTAGGCACAGCAAAAATAACATGTGCTTCAGTTCTCCTGCTGTTGCTTCACTACCTGGAGGTAGGTCAATAGATTGGCTTCACATGACATGTGAACTGGAAATCATGGTTTGCATCCGCCAGATAAACAGCAAGCAATAAGCCAAGAACAAACCTTGGCTACAGCTCATGGTTTGTCTGGAAGAAGACGAGAATCCAGCCTAGGTTCAGATGTAACACTAAGCCAAACCATGGTTTAGCTCTAGGTAGTGCAGCAACAGGATGACTAAGGAAGGAGTAGAGAAGCCACAATTGTTGCCATGAGTACCCACACACTTGCATGTTCATGCTTAGCCATGGTTTGGCTTAGTGATACATGCAAACTGGGCAATTGTGTATTACCATATTACTGTTATAATAATATGGTTATTTAACTTCGTATTCTCCCTGTGAACTCTTTTGCTTGTACTTCAATCTTTTCTGTTTTTCTTTGGATAATAACCTATTTTATTATTTAATAATACATTTTCTTCTAAAAAGAATATGAATCACCATACACTTCTCTTTCAGTTTCATTCATTCATTCATTCATTTTAAGCTTAGTGCTGAGATTAGCTTCTCTTCCTTCTGCTGGCTCATAGGTAGGACTCGGCTCCAAGTTTTACCACAGGTTTATAGCTTCACATTCATTCATGTCTAAATTTGTTCAGGCAGAATGCCATCCTTTACATTTGAAAGCATTCAAAATTAACAAAAATTCTTGGATTTTTCCATTGAAGTGAGGCTTGTATCTACTGAACTCTAAGAAACAGAAAATATTTAAAAAATAGGAGATGAACTGGGGATCCATTTTAAAGAAAAACCATGTGCTGCATCATTGCAAAGGTTACACTGAGGTAAGGCATGTGGTGATAGAAAGCTGGCATATACTTCTTTGTGACAGCTGGTAGAGTCTGGCATGCCTCCTTTTGGACTGTTAATAGCAGTTAAACGCACTATTACTCCTGTGCCTGCTGCCACTCCTTTACCTGTCTACTGCTAAATGGGTTCTTTGGAAAGATTCCTCTTCTTTTTTCTCCTTTTTTCAGTATTGAAAAAAGACATCGGAAGAAGACAGCAGTAGGTGAATATGTATACAGGAAGGTTTGGCTAATAGGAAAGACATCTGGATAGGGTAGTTGAACTGAAGATAAGGATGGGGGATACATTCAATTTTGTTTGCATTTTAATGAGCGACTACCTAATTTGCACCATTTCACACCGAATGTATGCATAATATGTGAGCCAAAACAACTATCCTTTGAAATTTGCCCTGCTTTGAATTCTGCGATACACTTCTCCAAGCAAGCCATGTGTACAACTGTAGCACCCTGCTTGTGGTTAACGCTTAGCTGGAATGAAATATTCAACGCAGCAATAGAGAAATTAAAATAATAATTTATTTGTCAGACAAATAAATATGAGGCACAGTGGTATATGGTTACCAAGCTCTGGCCTGGCCTCCTGTCGTTATGGCCAGCACTTATATTTCCTTAATCCAGCCCCCTTGCTCCTCCTGTGGCTGCCTCTGTCCAATCAGCCTGGTTGAAATTCCTATTGGCTGTTTGCTAGAACCAGTCACAAAAGATACACCCATTTCCTCTTGCCCTTTTATGGGAAACAAAAAGCTATATATTCTTCTATCTATAAATGACAAATAAGTAGTAATATATCTTACATGTGTCTCAACAAGGAACCTTAATTACCAGCTCACCTCGCCCTATTGCCCTCCAAAACAGATGGTTTAATCTTAAATTTTTATCTTAAACAGATGTCAAGGATCTTGAGTTCACATCATCATTGAAAGATCTCCTTCTCTTGGAGGTCTTTAAACAAAGGCCTGACAACCATATGTGTGCTCTAATGATGTTTCCTGCTTGGCAGGGGGGGCTGGGCTGATGGCTGATGGCCCCTGTGATCTCTTCCAACTATATGAAATAAGAATCTAGCATAAGGATTTAACATTTCTTAGCTTCTAATTCCTTTGCATAATTACATTTAAGCCAATATATTTAATACATAACATAGATAGCCTTTTAGAAGAATAAACCTTCTCAAAGTAAAAAAGGAAGGAACATTTTACAGCCTCAAAATAAAATAGAAAGAAAACCTCTTCTTCTCTTTACACTCCCCTTCTCCAGCCAAGCCAGTCTATTTGTTCTTGGCCTTTTAACCTTAGGAAAATATGGCTCAAGTTTAATGGGAGGCACATGGTTTTATTTTACTATTTACCCACTCTTAATTATGTTTTTCTCTGCTTTTTTTATCTTCTGTAATATGTAGGGTCAGTGTAACCTTGGCTGTCAGCCTGTAATTCCCTTTTTACGACTTTGAGAATTGTTTTCTGCTATAAATCAGGGGGCCCCCTTGTCCAGGAGAATAAACATCTTGCCAAGGTTCTTAGGCAGCTGGTCTTCTGCCTGGCATGAACATTTGAAAATCTTTAAGCTCATTTTAAAATACAGGCCCTGATCAAGCCTTAATAAAAATGCAGGCTATGATTAGATGCCTCACAACAATGCATGAAAACGACATATTAAATGCATTATGTCAGGAAAAAACAGCTAGCAAAAATGTGTATATTACTCCAAAACTGAATAGAAAAATGTATATAATTGGAGAAACTCACAATGAAACGCTAATGATTTTTCATGAGGATTGATTTTTTTAAAAAATGCAAATTGCTGCAGAAATGTGGAGAACCGAATTTAAGACAAAAAAAAAATGAGAACTTGAGTGAAGCTGAAAGTGATGGCTTTGTCTGTACCAGCCACACACAAAAAAGATAACAGGAGGTTTAGGAAAATGCCAAGGTTTGCAAGAGTAATAAAGAAATCTTTGAAACTTCTTGTGGGGGGACCTTTTACTATAGCCCAATGAAGACTAAGCCTGCACAGTGGTCGTGGGATGCTGGCTCACTATTGAGTAGGCTGGTGGGTGGAGGAGGAAGGACAAATGGCAGAGAGGGAGATAACAGAACATAGAATCTTAGAAGAGGATATGGCCGCTGCAGAGACATATTTAGGGCATTGGGAGCGGTGTGGTTGCGCTGGGTGCACAGCTGAGGAGGGCACCTTCTCAAAGGCCGGTAAGTGCTTGCCCAGCCTCAGGAAGGAGGTATGAGGGCTCTGATAGGGTCCTAGAGTCCTCCTTTCTCCTTCCCAAAGCCAGGCAGGTGCTTACCAGGCTTTGGGAAGGAGATACGAGGGCTCTAGGACCCTGTCAGAGCATCACACCTCTTTCTCAAAGGTTGGCTTAAGGTGGCACCACGAGGTCTGTGGGGAGGGCATTAAATGGCCTCTCACAGGATGGCATATTACCAAGGTCCGCCTCGATGGCTGGCTGCCAGGCACTGGGAAGAGAAGCATTCCAAACTACAATATTTTGTTGCAGATCCCACTTACTTCATGACTAGAAAACAAGGGAAAGCAATTAAGAGACACTTCAAAAAAACACAAAACCACCCAAACACCTCATGTTCCAAATTGACTGTGCAAGTGTGACTTCACTATCCTCCATGCATAAGATTAATTAAATAATGTCATTAATACTTTTCCACAGTTTTTATTGTGCTTCTGAAAGTTGGCACAAAATGAACTGCAAATTATGGCACTTAGTGGCAAGTTTGGCAATAGTTCTTCATCTTGCGCTAATGTACAAGAATGCTCACTGAAAATGTAAACTCACAGCTTATTGTTCAAGAAGAAAACAGAAAGGCATTCTGAAAGGCTTTAGATATATATGAATACTTTTGTGTGTGTTTCATGCCACTTATATCCAATACCATCGCATTTCCCCACAGCATTTCTTGCTGGCCCACTCCCAATCAATTTTGTCCTTATTTTCAGAAAATGTCCACTAAATGAAATTGAAGCAAAACACAAATCTGTTTCTTTCACCAGTTTCCTCACTGGATTTGGTCTGTCATGGGCACAGTACCAGCTAAATGGCTTTATACTGCCATCTCCTGGTATTTTATATCACAATTCGTGTATTTTTTTAAAATTATAAAAAAAACCCTGCAAAACTTTACAGCATACTTTATCCTGCACATATGAAGAATGGAAAACAATGGAAGTACATTGATTTAGAAAAAAAAAGCATTTTTTTGCAGTTTGCAGACAGGGAAATTACATTTACACAATTGCTTTTGTGTAGATATTATTATTTTATTAAATATCAAATATTAATAAATATTGATTGATTTTTTTAAAAAAAAATTGGTCCCTTTCTAAATAAAAATTCCACTAAGTCAGATTACATATGAAAATAAGAGTACTGTATATAAACTGTGGTTGAATATAACACCTCCACTAAAACTCCCAGGGACAATTCAGATAAAATGTTCTATTATCATAGTTCATAAAAACAGCAGTAAAAGATCCCCACAACTTAACAGCACTGCGTACCTAAAAGTAGCTATTACTACTACTATTACTAACTACTACTTTATGCGCTACTTTTCTGCTATTCTACCTAGGGCAGCTTTCATCATTGATAAAAACAGTACTATATAAGCACAAAAATACACAGATTGGTAAAACATATAATATAATCACCATTAAAGTGAGTATCCATTAGTGTTGTACTAAATGGGACTTACTTTTTCTAGGCATTCCCCCCCCCAGTAAAATATCAATAGGCAACTGCCTGGTGATCACTGGTTTACTCCCAGTGTGAACTTTTAATACTTATATCTTTTTCATTGTATGCCCTTAAACAAAGCTGTGTGGCCATTTCCTTTTCAAACATTCATGTGGTCACATTCCCACATTAATTAATTTGGCAGCTTAGCTTGGGGTAGCCAACATGGTTCCTTGCAGATGTTGTTTTACTCCAGCTTCTGTGAGCCCCAGCCAGCATGGCCAGTAATAATAATAATAATAATAATAATAATAATAATAATTTATTATTTATACCCCGCCCATCTGGCTGGGCCTCCCCAGCCAGTCTGGGCGGCTTCCAAAAGAATATTAAAATACTATGATACATCAAACATTAAAAGCATCCCTAAACAGGGCTGCCTTCAGATGTCTTCTAAAAGTCTGGTAGTTGTTGTTCTCTTTGACATCTGGTGGGAGGGCATTCCACAGGGAGGGCGCCACTACCGAGAAGGCCCTCTGCCTGGTTCCCTGTAACTTGACTTCTCGCAGTGAGGGAACCGCCAGAAGGCCCTCGGTGCTGGACCTCAGTGTCCGGGTAGAACGATGGGGGTGGAGACGCTCCTTCAGGTAGCCATGGATGATGAGAGCTGGAGTCCAGCAGCATCTGAATTACGAGTGTTATGATGGGAGTTGTAGTCGAACAACTCTGATAACTCTAGGCAGTCCCTCACAAGTGTATCTGTTTAACATTTGTCTACAAGCACTTGCTCATGGTAATTCCATTTGCACATGATGTTAAATGTCAAGTATGGTGTGGCCCAGAATCTGCATATACACCCAATGCAGTGATATCACTGTGTCTTTCTCTGGAGAGAAAGCCATAAATGGTTATACTAGAATTGGTAGGTTTTTTTATGGGTTTTGTTTTGTAGGGTTTTTTTTTTTTAGTCTACGCGGCTGAAATCATTCAACAGTATTCCCCCTTGTAAGATGTTAGAAGGCAGAACTGTTTTACAAACCTGAAACGAAAGGTACGCAGTTAATGGGGAAAGTGTTCCATAAGCAATGCTTAGAGAGAAAAGGAATGAAGGAAGAAATTACACTTGAAATCTCTGGGGCACCATGTGAGTGCACCAAGCACGCAAGAAAAATGTTACTGATAACTCTTGTCACTCAAAGTAGCTGGAAGCAGACTCTGAAGACTAGAACAGGGGCTGCTATGGATGCCATCATCCAATCATCATGTGTGCAAAACACTTCAGCTAAAACAGAACTCTATTCCGCCCCCCCTTGCTATTAAGAATACATTCTGAACTTACATTATACTTTTTCAGACAACGTACTTCACTTGAAATAAAATACATTTCAGGACTCCAGTGTATTGGAGGTTTTTGCAAAACATTTTCAATGTTTCTTAGGGCTTCCTAAGCAGAAAACTCTGTATTCCTTGTGTGATTTCACTGCGCTACTCTAAACAATCAGCTAACTGATTGCTTTAAAATGTCAAAAACAGGAGGCCTATATTCTCTCAGATAGGCCCTTTCCCCAATTTGGGGGTAGTTTTCATTTTCTCTTTTCCTTCTTCTCATCATGCATTTAAGAGAGCGAGCACAGGGTTAGTGTGTAGGATGAGGACCAGAAAGAACACCAAGCTCACATTGGGACACCCTCCCCTCTCCCATGCAGAGCAGGGCTGTTATGAGCATGAAATGTGGGGTGAACTTTTAGGATAATAACGCCCCCTTGAGCTCCTTGGAGGAGAAGCAAGTTGGAAATGTAATAAATAAATAAAGTGAGACTAATATTGAATTCTGTTTTGCAAGGAATAATGTAGAAAGTGTTACTTTTTTGCACGAAGACAGACAGCCTCATGTAAAAGGGATCCCTGACCATTAGGTCCAGTCGTGACCGACTCTGGGGTTGCGGCGTTCATCTCACTTTATTGGCTGAGAGAGCCAGCGTTTGTCCGCAGACAGCTTCTGGGTCATGTGGCCAGCATGACCAAGCTGCTTCTGGTGAACCAGAGCAGCGCACGGAAACACCATTTACCTTCCCGCAGGAGTGGTACCTATTTATCTACTTGCACTTTGACGTGCTTTCAAACTGCTAGGTTGGCAGGAGCAGGGACCGAGCAATGGGAGCTCACCCCGTCATGGGGATTCGAACCCCCGACCTTCTGATAGGCAAGTCCTAGGTTCTGTGGTTTAACCCACAGCGCCACCCGCGTCAACAGCATCATGTAGAACAGGTCAAATTCAAGCAGTTTGAAGGCTTGGTCCATATATTTCACAATAATTATACCTAATGATTCCCTTTAGTTACATTCCACACAGCTCTGGTTATATGTGTAGTAGCTAGAACTCTCTTCAGGGTGATCCTGGGGATGATAGTAGTATTGTATGTGATCTGTCTCCCCTGTTTTTCTATTGCAGGCCCACAACCCTAAGACCACAGAGGCAACCATGACAGGTCAAATTTGCTACTGTACTGTAATCAACCTAGTACCAAACTGGCTATAGCCAAAATAAAGCACAGTGACCAAGTTTCCTGGGGCAGAGTGAAGCTCTGTTCTTTTGCTCTCCATTTTGCCGAAGCGAGCCAGGCATGTCCTTCAATCAAGATCCCGAATACTGCAAGCACAGAATATGTTCTCTGCAGGAAAACTGAGAAATTCTGATGGCAATTTCCACCGGCAATAACCATCTCTTCCTCCCCACAAAGTAGGGGGTGTCTGCCAGATCCCCAATTCCTGGTCAGGAAAAGAAAACTGGGTAAGAGGAATAGAATGGCTATATTCTGAACAGGGGCTGCTAACACTACAACATTTTGTTGCAGGTCTCGTTTGGGGAAGCATTGTTTGAGAAAGCAAGATGAGCTCTTGAACACCTAATCATGACAGCAGCTTGGCAAACATATGGTTCTAATTTGGATTGTTACGCTCACAATGTCAAAGTGGTATAATCAACCCCCTGTTTATAGAACCCATTACATTCTTCTGCTTCTCTTAAAAACCTAATGCAACATTTATGTAATATGAAGGATCTTATTCTTGTAATGGGCTCAGTTTCCCCCTGAAAGCCTCTATAATCACTTGCCGGAGTTCAGAGATCAAAGTACCCTGGAATATCCACCTCTTAGAGTGAATCATTAACTCAAATATTCTAATAATAGTAATTTGAGTTTTTAAAAATGTCATGATTTATCTGATTATGCAAACAAATTAAAAGACAGTCTCCTGAACCGCAAATCACTTGCTAATGCAAAGTCCTGCTTTCTGCAGAATGAATTAGAATTACCTGCAAATATTTGAAAACATAAGTGCCATTCAAGTTGATGCCTCTCATTTACAATTTAAAAGCCCTGCAAAGATCAAAGGAACTTGTGCAGCTACCTAAAGATTTGCCTTTTAAAACCCTACCTGCATACATTTGCATTTTTCATACTTTATGAGATTTAAAAGTGTCACGGGTCTGGTACCAAAGTATTAACTCATACAAACTGCTGCAATGCTGATGGATATTTTTGTCATGTTGAATTGATTGTTGCTTGCCCAATCAACTTTTTAAATACACATGTGTCTTACAATAAGTTTCTCAAATCCTACTGTGAATGCTATTTTCCAGTGTTTGCTTCCACAAAGGCTATTTTGTGTGGGGTTGGTAATGAACAGAATGAGGTTACCTAAACATTTAAAAAGGTTTTTCTGTATTAAAATAACTTAAAGGAATCTGTCCAGTGTGAAAGGCTTTGCAGTTTTCTGAGGTAATTCAGACTGTGCATTTCAAAAGTCACAGTCATTACTAACTCATTTGTCAAAACAAAATAAAAAAATTCCTTCCAGTAGCACCTTAAAGACCAACTAAGTTAGTTCTTGGTATGAGCTTTCGTGTGCATGCACACTTCTTCAGATACACTGAAACAGAAGTCACCAGACACTTCTATATAGTGAGAAGGTGGGGAGGGGTATTACTCAGAAGGGTGGTGGGATTGGGTGATTGGCAGATAGCTGTGATGAGCCTGCTGACGACTCTTAACGACTGCAATAAGTCTTACAGGAAAAAGCAAGGGGTGAGAAGGTGAAAAATGGCTTTGTCATGTATAATGAGATAAGAATCCAATGTCTTTGTTCAGACCAGGTCTCTCCATGGTTTTAAGTTTGGTAATAAGTTGCAATTCAGCAGCTTCTCTTTCCAGTCTATTTCTGAAATTCCTTTGTAATAAAACAGCTACTTTGAGATCTTGTATAGAATGTCCTGGGAGATTGAAGTGTTCTCCTACTGGTTTCTCTGTCTTGTGATTCCTGATGTCAGATTTATGTCCGTTTATTCTTTGGCGTAAGGTTTGGCCTGTTTGTCCAATATAGAGAGCTGAAGGACACTGTTGGCATTTGATGGCATACACAATGTTAGACGATGAGCAATTAAATAGTCCCGAGATGGTATGTGTGATGTTGTTGGGGCCAGTAATGGTGTTGTCCGGGTGTATGTGGCAGCAAAGTTGGCATCTGGGTTTATTGCAGGCTCTGGTGCCAGTGTCCGTGTTAAGTCTGGTTGTAGCATTATTGTGGGTTAGGAGTTGTTTAAGATTGGGTGGCTGTCTATAGGCAATGAAAGGTCTTCCTCCCAGAGCTTGAGAAAGAGAACTGTCATTGTCCAGGAGAGGTTGTAGATCTCTGATGATGCGTTGTACTGTTTTAACTTGGGAGCTGTATGTGATGACTAGAGGTGTTCTGTTATTTTCTTTTTTGGGTCTGTCTTCTGGTGTTCCTTATAGCTTGTAAACCATCGTAAACTCTCTCCTAAGAGATCTACAGCAAACCCACACAACGATGGTTTACAAGCTATAAGGAACACCATTTCAGATAAAACCACAGCGGACTTTGCTACCAAACTCTGCCAATTTGTCTTTACCCACAACAACTTCAAATTCGGTGATGACCTGTTCCTTCAGATCAGCAGCACAGCAATGGGCACCCGCATGGCCCCACAGTATGCCAACATCTTCATGGCGGATTTAGAACAACGTTTCCTAAACTCCTACCCACTCAAACCTCTCTTGTACCTGCGATACATTGACGATATTTTTATCATCTGGACACATGGTCAACAGACCCTGGACACCTTCCACCAGAAATTCAATGATTTTCACCCCACAATCAACCTAACAATGAATCAGTCTATGCAAGAAATACATTTTTTGGACACTACTATAAAAATACAGGATGGGCACAAAGACACCACCTTATACCGTAAACCAACTGACCGACAAACATATCTACATGCCTCTAGCTACCATCCCAAACATACCAAACAGTCCATTGTATATAGCCAGGCACTACGTTACAGCCGCATCTGTTCCAATTCTACAGACAGAGACTCTCACCTAAGAGATCTACAGCAAACCTTTTTAGAACTAAAATACCCAGCAGATGAAGTTAGACAACAGATCAACAGAGCCAGACTGATACCCAGAGAGAACTTGCTGCAAGACAGACCCCAAAAAAGAAAATAACAGAACACCTCTAGTCATCACATACAGCTCCCAAGTTAAAACAGTACAACACATCATCAGAGATCTACAACCTCTCCTGGACAATGACAGTTCTCTTTCTCAAGCTCTGGGAGGAAGACCTTTCATTGCCTACAGACAGCCACCCAATCTTAAACAACTCCTAACCCACAATAATGCTACAACCAGACTTAACACGGACACTGGCACCAGAGCCTGCAATAAACCCAGATGCCAACTTTGCTGCCACATACACCCGGACAACACCATTACTGGCCCCAACAACATCACACATACCATCTCGGGACTATTTAATTGCTCATCGTCTAACATTGTGTATGCCATCAAATGCCAACAGTGTCCTTCAGCTCTCTATATTGGACAAACAGGCCAAACCTTACGCCAAAGAATAAACGGACATAAATCTGACATCAGGAATCACAAGACAGAGAAACCAGTAGGAGAACACTTCAATCTCCCAGGACATTCTATACAAGATCTCAAAGTAGCTGTTTTATTACAAAGGAATTTCAGAAATAGACTGGAAAGAGAAGCTGCTGAATTGCAACTTATTACCAAACTTAAAACCATGGAGAGACCTGGTCTGAACAAAGACATTGGATTCTTATCTCATTATACATGACAAAGCCATTTTTCACCTTCTCACCCCTTGCTTTTTTCCTGTAAGACCTATTGCAGTCGTTAAGAGTCGTCAACAGGCTCATCACAGCTATCTGCCAATCACCCAATCTCACCACCCTTCTGAGTAATACACCTCCCCACCTTCTCACTATATAGAAGGGTCTGGTGACTTCTGTTTCAGTGTATCTGAAGAAGTGTGCATGCACACGAAAGCTCATACCAAGAACTAACTTAGTTGGTCTTTAAGGTGCTACTGGAAGGATTTTTTTTTATTTTTTTTTGACCATGGCAGACCAACACGGCTACCTATCTGTAACTGTAACTCATTTGTGTAGAGGAAAAACACAGGGTAGAAGCAGTGAAAGCTGGGTCATCAGAGCAACCAGGGCTCAGCCCTAGACAGTGATTTTTTTGTCATGTTTCCCTCCAAAATTTGAAAGCCATCCTTTCACAATCCATTTCAATGTAGAAAGAGTCCAGCTAAGTCATGCCCATTGAAATCAATGAATGTAAGTTACTTAAGTCCTCTGATTTCAGCAAGTCTACTTGAGTATGATGAACAATGGCTATCCCCTGATCAATTTATTAAATATGAATATAATCAAAACCTCAATATAGGCATCTTTCTGAGATCTTGAAGGAAGTGGAAGATAACATACAATTTAATAAACAAAGCCTACCACTGTCAGAAAAAATATCTATATTTAATATTTTCCTTTTCATTCCCTGCAGTATTTTCGTTTTCATTACATGGCAAAACCAAAGTAGCCTCGAATATTTTTTTTAAGCATTTAACTCACAGTACCATCAATTCAAATTTGCCCTCACCAATTCACATTGACCCTGAGTAATCAACTAAAGCTTTGATTAAACTACTGATTAAACTTTACAGCCCTAATATTAACCCATTCCTTATGGGTAAACTGTAGCAATTAACTTGTTATTTTCAAGAAAGCTTGTTATATGCTAAAGTGTTTTGCTCTGTATTCCAACTCATGAGCAGTCAGTATAATTTGGCATCTACTGAGCAGCTGTATAGTTGATTATATGTGATATACAAATTTCAGGGAAATGGGCTTGAAGCACCCAGGTTGTACTGTCAGCCACAAATGTGGACTGTTAAATCTTAGCTTCTCAGATGCATTGAACGATGGTTCGATAAAGGCTATTCTAGTGGGTTTCAGAATTCATTGCTTATTATCTTCTTCTTCTTTCCCTGCTACTAGATTTACTTGGCCTTCTAAGGGCATCCTTTATAAAGCCTTTTTGCTTTCTTGTGTTGCTTCCCTTGGGATACATTTCTGCTTTGGATAAGCATGGAAAGCAGCAGTTTCCGTCTGTTTGATTTCCTCCCACGCTCTTTGCTGCTGCTGGAAGTAGAGAGCTGGCCAGGGAATTCAATATTAAGACAGCAACTCAGATCCTACAACCCGTGTTGATCTGTTGCAGTTAATATTTGCCTCCAGGGTGCCCCAGAATTGCATGAACACAACTGGACAGGCATACTGTACAGTTTCTGATGGAGCAGAGCATGCTTTACAAACTTTTAGGATCATCATGCCTGCAAAATCTTGATCAGAAAGTGGACTACAAAGTGAGGAGATAGATTTCACTCTCCAAAAATTAATCATTCTGCCCAGTAACATTCCTCCCCTCCTGTTCCTTGCCATTCTTTCATCTAGCTCTATATAGCTTGCTTGCATGTCTCATTCTTTCTCCCTATTCATCGTAAAGGGTCTTAAGCAATTTCTTGACAACTGCAGCAAGAGGAGGAAAGGGGAGCTGTATCTCGGTTCATTTGTCCCACAAGAATAAATTTGAAGACATACTTTCTTCTGACCGTAATGCATCTCAGGACCTTCGGGCTGGCAGCAGAATGTAGGCTCATCTTTAAATTCACAATCTGAGTAAAGATGGGGGGTTTTTCATCATCATCATTTTTCTTTCAAGTATGCTCTGCCTGATAGAACAGCACATTCTCTCTTTCAGAGAAAATGGACTATTTCAGGAAAGAAAAGTGAAATCTAAGCTACGCCCCCTATAATTCCGAGTGGTTCTGTGATATATGAGGAGCAGGCACAATCTTTAGTCCAAGAGTAGCTAACATTACTGGTCTCCGCTGTCATCTCAGACTGGAGACTGTTGATATGGATGATGGAAGACACTAATACAGCAGAGTCGTATAACCTAATATATGTGTCCTCTGTTCATGCATGATGCAGGTGACTCACTTTGCTGCAGGGCTCCCCTCCCCTGCCCCAGAACCTCTTTTTCTGGAAAAATAGCACTGCTTTGAAGTCTTATTATTTCTGCTTCTGTTTCTCCATCATTGGCTGAGCAAGATCCAGCTGCTCAGCTCCATTCCCTTGCTTCATGGAACAGAAGTCCAGCAACTTCATCAGCAAGGGAAAACTTGCCTCCATCTTGAGTTGAGCGAATTCCAGCTGCTCTGTCCTATATCTTTCCCTCAGAGGTTATCAGCAGGCTCTGACCAAGGATAAGAACACAACAAGAGATCTGAACTTGTTGGATAGCAAACATTTGTTCTATCATAGGAATACCATGTTACTCCCGCTGCTGGAACAATATTTGATTTTTTTCCTTTTTCTTTTTTTACTGTGGGAATCTTCTGTATGCTGCTTTGAAAGTCTGCTGGGGCTAAAAAGTGGTAAAGATAAAGAGAGATAGGCTATTGTCCTCCTTTGGATCTCTATACACCTGGGATTTCAACTGCCCACATCAATTAAAGGTAAAGGTAAAGGGATCCCTGACCATTAGGTCCAGTCGTGGATGACTCTGGGGTTGCGGTGCTCATCTCGCTTTATTGGCTGAGGGAGCTGGCGTACAGCTTCCGGGTCATGTGGCCAGCATGACTAAGCCACTTCTGGTGAACCAGAGCAGCACACGGAAATGCTGTTTACCTTCCTGCCAGAGCGGTACCTATTTATCTACTTGCACTTGTGTTTTCGAACTGCTAGGTTGGCAGGAGCAGGGACTGAGCAACGGGAGCTCACCCCGTTGTGGGGATTCGAACCGCCAACATTCTGATCAGCAAGCCCTAGACTCTGTGGTTTAGACCACAGCGCCACCTGCATCCCTATACACCTATACACCTCTATACACCCGGGATCTTTATAGAACTGGGATTTCAACTCCCCACATCAGCTAAACCCCTTTGGAAAAAACCCTAAAAGATAAAATAGGCATGGTTGAAAGTGTGTCAGTAGCAGACGGTCTGCTTCATGCAGATGCTAATCTTCTTAGAACAATGCTTAGGCAGTTTCCTTCTCAAACAGCTACAAATAAGGGATGGTATAAACTTGCTTCAGGCATCTTTACAGGCCCAGAGCACTCTTCCTTCATAAATGTTGTCCTGGCAACCTGAATTTATAATCTCACGCAAAGTGTTATCTATAAGACTTGACACAAAATTTAATTTTAGAATACGTTTGTGATAATTTGAAGTGCTGCATTTTATTTTTTTAATAGCATGATTTATTTTTCAGGTAAGGCTACCCAGTTGAAACCTTGACAACAAATGATTAAAACTTTAGCTACACACTTATTGAATCACAGCACAAAGCAATTTTTAGAGGAACTAAATATATGAGCATCCAATGGAAATTATCGTTCAGGACTTTTGTAAAGTTCAAATATCCAGAAATTCTCGATTCCTTTTATTCATATATTGATCAGCTTTTGGTTGAATCAGGCACGAATCTTCTCTGGACTGTTTGTAATGACCTTAGAAGGCTAGCACACATCACCTGTTTATATAGAACTATATTTTCACCCTCTATTTATAACTCTCCAGACTTGAACAAAGTATTGGACTACTACTGACCTTTGCTGGGTCACACCTGTGTAGATCTCTGAGCAATATCCAGTTTGGTGCTATAATCCAATAGAGCCTGACCTTTCAGAAAGACCAAACATATAACCCCAGTATTAAGAAGCACAGAACCAAAGAAAATATATTATCAGGACCCTGAGTATGGAACCAGAAGACCTCCATGTAATGCATAAGTAACAAAGCAGCATTTCAGTTTTCAGTGTGAATAAATTTAATATTCACTTCCATTCACATTTTTAAATGTCAGAATAGTACTCAAATTAATGGGTTAGACATCTATATTTCCTAACAGAGCTTTCAAAACTTTTCATGTTGGTGTCACACTTCTTATGCATCATTTCTCAACGCAATAATTCAGTTTTACTAGCAAAACAGAGGTTAAACTAACCCCTTTCCAGCCCCAGGAGGAGCATAGGTAGCGTTTGCATGGCACACCTACAGCATTTCAGCTGACACACTAACATGTCGCGACACACATTTTGGAAAGCTCTGTCTGTGAAGTAGAGGAATTAAAGAGTCCTGCAGGTGCTAGTTGGAGTTAATTGTTAGGTGCCTACAGATTTTAGCTCAAATGCCTGAAGGCTGAATTGATATTCTGGCAAGGAAATGGTCCGACTATCTCCTGCTATTCATTTTATTGTCAATCCATATATGTTATGGAGGGAGGTAGAAATAGTTGCACCTGGAAATAAATGGATGCTAATTCTATAACTCTAAATATAACTGAGTTCAGTGGGGGTGTTGAGTTTTATTTTCCTCATTTATATCAACCAGAGTTAAAGTGATTACTTTTTTCTGGGTTGTATTTAAAACTAATATAAGCTGGTGTGTATACACACACACATCCATTTATCCACACACACACACACACACACACACACACACCCACACCCTGTGTATACTGCAATTTCATCAAAAGTATCAAAGCAGTTTACAACCATTATATATGCAAAATAAAAAGCACAGGTTATTCTTATTTAAACAGATTGCCAATTTACTATTACAGAAAGTGTTTAATCTCACTTGTCTGCATAAGCCTAGATGCAAAGGAAAGTTTTCAGCAAACATTTAAAAGTCAATATTGAAGATGCCTGCTAAATCCCTGCTGGAAGAACATTCCACAGGACTAGACAAATTACACTAAAAGTTTGGTTTTGTGCTGATGCCACATGTGCCTCACTAACTTGGGACACAACCAGCAACACTCCTACAGACAGATGATCCCAATGACTGAGCTAGGATATAAGGGTTCAGGCATTCCCTAAGTGACTTGGACCCGAGTTGTAAATTAATACAAAGACTTTGAACTTGGCTTGGTAGCAGATGGTCCGCCAGTCAGGCCCAGGCAGAAGGGGTGGCCAGCTGTGTACACTTGCCCTGGGCCTTGGAGGGCTAAACCAGCTGTGGAGTGGGGTGCTGCCAGGGACCGGCTGCTTTTTCTTCTTTGAGCTTATAACTTTACTCTTAAGAAGACTCCTGCCCCAGGCCTCAGACAAGCTCTGCACGGTCCTGCAGCCAGTGCAGATGTTTTAACAATGGTGTCTCACCAGAGCTCAGATGTCCTTTGAACCCAATCACCCCACCAACCATGAAACATTCATGGATCCCCACTTGTGGATTAATTTCCACAGATCTAAATGTACTAATTTCTCCTCTAAGAGAAACACAGCAATGTGGCTTGAAGATGAGCAGATTAAGGATATTTCCAGGTAGATGTCTGGGTCTCCTAGAAAAGACAAGAATAAGATAACATTAATGTGTTTTCATGTGTCCTGACACCATGATGATCACCATTTCACTGCCACATGTAATTGGCTGATACCAGCTGGTGAAGAAACACAGAATGCTGTGCTATTTGATATGAGTTACTTCAATTAAATTATTAGGCATAGGGAAGCTTAAAACCTGACTATTTTAAATGACACATGTATATTTAGTGTCACTTCTAGCCAACGTAGCCATATTTCTTTTGCTGCTGCTGCTTCTTCTAGATTTTCTTTGCTTTCACATTCTTCACAAATGTACTTTTACATTTGCCCTGATGTATTCATGTTCATCGGCAATACGTGTTGCCACTAACACACCTGTCTAACTGGAACGTATTTCATAATGCATGGCTTATTGAAACCCTTTGGGGTTTTTTTTGTTGGCCGAAAGCCCATTTGAGTTTGCTGTTCTTCATTCTGAACATATTGTTTCTTTGCTAGGAAGGCTTAGCTTCAAAGTACAAAGCCCTCTTTCAGGTGGACGAGTCCCAGCTGCCTGATTCCATCTAAACCTGACAGCTGCCTGGCCTTTTCCTCAGGCGAAGTTCTTCTTTTAGCATGGTTGCTCTTTGGTCGACAAGTTCAATAACTACTGCATACGTTTGGATGAATGATGTTGTTGGGTGCCTTGAAGGATATGTCGCCAGGTTTGTAAACAAGAGAATATGCATTAACAGGCAACAGTGGCTTGGATTCTGCTGTGAGAGCAGAAGGTGCTTCTACTAGTACAGAAAGGTAACCAATTCTATTTCCCACCTGCACCTCTCATGCCCTATCAAAACAAGTCCTAGTACAGGAGTGGAGAACCTGTAGCCTTTCCAGATGTTGCTGGACTATAGCTCTCATTGTCCCTGATCATTGGCTATGCTTGGCCAGGGCTGATTGGAGTTGGACTCAAATATGCTGGGAAGACCACAGGTTGTCCACCCTTGCTCTACTAGGTAAGGGCACCTTTCAGATAAGTTTTTCAGGTGTTGCAAAGAGCTGCAGTTTGTGTGTAGAAGGACAGGTTGCACCTGTGAAGTGTGTTTTGCTTGGGTTGCAGAATCATTGGATACCAGCTATCAGCTTTTTGAAATTGTCTTTTCTCCCAAACTCAACTTTGCAAACGTTAATTATGTATCAAAGTGCTTTGTTTTTGTTTTCATGTAAAGGAAATGGATGTCTCTCAACTTAGAAATAAATGTTCTGAATGGCTGTGCTTGCCCAAGACATTGGATTATTTTCTGAACTAATTCAGAAAGATTTATGTAGCCTAGGTCTGTTCTGCAATATTTTTAGCCAGTGAAATAATTTCTCAGACCTTTCAGAAAGCCCTGCTCATTTCAGTGGAACTTGCAAATAATGTGTGCTTGATGGGCTACATTGTGGGCCCTAGTTGTGCTTTGTGTGTACACCAGTGTGGTGTAGTGGTTAAGAGCGGTAGACTCGTAATCTGGGGAACCGGGTTCGCGTCTCCGCTCCTCCACATGCAGCTGCCGGGTGACCTTGGGCCAGTCACACTTCTTTGAAGTCTCTCAGCCTCACTCACCTCACAGAGTGTTTGTTGTGGAGGAGGAAGGGAAAGGAGAATGTTAGCTGCTTTGAGACTCCTTCGGGTAGTGATAAGGCGGGATATCAAATCCAAACTACTACTACTACTACTACTACAATTCTTCTTCTTCTTCTTCTTCTTCTTCTTCTTCTTCTTCTTCTTCTTCTTCTTTGTGCTTGTGTTTCTGTGTGACTGCTGTAGCCTTATTCACATCAGATGAATGCATCAAATTCAACAGGTATGTATGAGCATGGCAATGTGCAATTGTATCAGCAACAAACCTTGTTGTTGTTGGTGGTGGTGGTGGTGTTGTTGTTGTTGTGTTGGGACATATTTCTTTAATACCATAAGGCTATTGTTGGGAAAAGACACACACACACACACACATATATGTGGGTCATACATCTGTTGGTTCTATGGTTTCTTGATGGAAGGGATAGTGTTTGTTGAATGTTTGTGTTGTTCACAAGTACGGCAGCAAGTTTGGTAATAGAAACATAAACATGTCGAGTTGGAAGGAATCCAAAGGGTCATCTGGTCCAACCCTCTGCAGTGATCATCCCCCTTCCCAGTGCGTCCATATAAATGCAAAAAGGCAATGCCACAATAAGGCTTAGGATCTCTACTATCAGTTGCAGCTCAAAGGTCCAGAGACGCCTGGGCCACTTCCAACTATTGAGGCCCCTAGCCATAACAAGAATAAGAATAAAAATGGAAGCAAAACAAGGCACCAAAAAATTATATCACATCTCTCATTTGTTTAAATTAGCCACTCTAAGCTCAGTGAAGGTGTGACACTATAAATTTACCAGTGTGGAAGAAGGCTACTTCATTGAATATCAGTGCTGTGTGGAAAGTGCCATCACAGAGTTTAGACATTTTCAACTCTACACCAGAGCTAGGGAACCTCTAGGCTGCAGACATAATTTGGCCCACAAGGCCATTTCTAGCGAACTCTACCCACTCCTCATTCATATGATGTCATTTGAGGTCACCTGTCAGTCATGTTGATCCACTACTTTCCATGGCTTTCCTTGGGTTATGTTTAAAATCTTACACAACTTATGTGTACGTGTGTGTGTGTGTGTGTGTGTGTGTGTATAATGTATTTAAATTTGGCAGTTTGAATCCCCGCGATGGGGTGAGCTCCCATTGTTCGGTCCCAGCTCCTGCCAACCTAGCAGTTCGAAAGCAAGTCAAAGTGCAAGTAGATAAATAGGTACCGCTCCGGCGGGAAGGTAAACAGCATTTCGGTGTGCAGCTCTTGTTCGCCAGAAGTGGCTTAGTCATGCTGGCCACATGATCTGGAAAAACTGTCTGCGGACAAACGTCGGCTCCCTCAGCCTATAAAGCGAGATGAGTGCTGCAACCCCAGAGTCGTTCGTGACTGGACTTAACTGTCAGGGGTCCTTTACCTTTACCTTTTAAAGGGGGATTTAAATGTAAAATGTATGCAAAAATATTGCATTTTCCACCCTGCGTCATGTGGCCAGCATGACTAAGCTGCTTCTGCCTCACCTCTTTTTTGCTTCTATACCTAAAGCAGCCCTCAGAAGGCTACCCAATTTCAAATCCAGACCTTGGGCTGAAAGTGGTTCCCTTTCTCTGCCAAAAACGTATCTACCTGTTTGACTCTTTGGGTATGCATGCAAATTGGTGGCCAAGCTAGCAGATATGGTCCTCTCCCCCCTTCTTTTATTGAATATCAGGAGTAGAAGGTGAAAAACAGCTGCTACATCACTCCCCACTCACCGATGTTTTAGCATAAGCAACCACCACCTATTGCTTGGGCGTCTTATCTAAGAGATATTTTTCAACAGCAAAATAAAAATACAGAAGAAAATGTATGTTTAGAATTATTTTAATGTTAAATCTGTCTTACAAAAATACACTTTATTTTAGAAGAAATTTTCAGGCTTTTATAAACAAACTTGTCTCTTTTACCCAGGCATTGTTACTACTGTTCAGCCCAAAGGGCAGTAATAATATTTTTTTTTTTTAAAAAAAAAAACCCTGGCTGTTCTTATAAGAGCACAAATGGGCATTTTGAACCATTAGTAGTAGTTAGGTAGTATGTTTAAAAGCTTTTCGTTAAAAATATGTTAATGATTTTCCTCTTATCAGTAGCATCAGCCTTGCGAATAAGCCTACAAAGTTTAGTAGCCAATATTTATTTTATTTTATTTTTTACAACTCTGACAAGAGGCTATTCCATTATGTTTCCATGCTGGTGATGGAGACATACAACCCTCTTACTTCAAAGTCAGCATGGGAATGCAGGGTTCTGGACAGGCTGGAAGGACAAAGCTGATTAATAGGTTCCTTTTCCTCCAACCCAGCACAGAAACCAAGCAGATTGCTGAGGACGAATGGCACCTCCTCCTGCATGGAATTCTGTGCCCTTGGCTTGCATGACATTCCATGTTGCCACACAAGTTGTAAACTGTAAGGCTGAGTAATGCCTAGGATACCACAGTAAGATTTTATTCCTGAGCATTCTGATTTAACCGGCCCTGTTGTGCTTTAGAATGACATTAACTGCCTTACATAGCAGACGTACATTGAATAAACAGAGATGCTTGGATTTGAAAATTAGCACATTAAGCAACATCAGTATAAAGCATACTTTGTTATGTACATTTTCAAGAGAACTAGGCTTTCCACTTCTATTTTCATTGATCTATACAAGGCATCTTAAAAGTGTAAATTCAAGAGATAGCACCCAATTGAACTGAAACATTTTACAGCATAGTCCGTCTGGATATTCTGCTCCAAAGAATACCCTTTTGCACAGCCCCTCTTCATGACAGTGGGGTTTATTATGCAGGTGAGGGAGTTCCAGCTGTGTGTTGGAGCCTGCATGTCCAGAACAAGCAGTTGGCTTGCAGCAGATAAATGGTACTCACTTCTTCTTTCTACCCATATGGTTAAAAAAATGCATAAACTATGACAGCATAGTATGTGCACACGTATAGGAACACAGCTACAAGGTTAGTGTGTGGGGTAGTGAACTGCAAATTCAGAGATCCAATGGTGGACACAGAGTCTCAAGGTTAGTATTTGGAAACCCTGACCTCTAAATTGCTGTAACCAACTGTAGGTGGCCAGTTATCACCAAAATAACATTGAAAGAGCCCCAAATCCCAAAAGTGTAAAGGATCCTGGAGTTGTGGGTGTGAAGCAGATGCAGTCTTGCCAATGCAAAGTTGCAACAACCTTGGCAGAAGGTAAATGGCTGCTTAAGAACAAGTTCATGCGCTTGCGATGCACTTTAGGTCTGCTTCAGGTTGGCTGCATCCCTCAGCTGCCTGGAGAGGCCTTGGTGTGGGGAAGCATCAGAAGCATAGCTGCTTATGGACTCGGGAGCCTTAGCTAGAACAACTTGAAGATTAAAGTCTTGCCTTCACTATACACTGTAGGATATAGTAATCCCTTGAGTCATATTCATTTGATTGCTGACTTTCATGATCTCACAAACCAAACGCTTAACTTCTGTTAGTAGTTATCAGCATAAATATTCATGCAGGGGCCCAGTAGAAAGAACTGTAAAACTACCCAAATGTTCAGGAGGAGCTATTTAAATATTAGGATTAAGGACAGAGGATGACTTCATTTTAACAGAATTTGACTGTTCTGTTCCAATCGAGCTTTGCCCATATTGGATTGTCTCTTCCATTGAGCATCTGGGCTGCTTGTGCTTTTTCTTAAAGCAAAATTATTTGCAAAATGTATGTCCATCATGCATTTCAAGGACTCAAGTCCCATGCGGGACTATATTTCTGCAGCATAATTTCATGATGGCTAAGTATTTTTATACAGTTATATGCATAGTTCTAGGTCCCTGCTCATGTGCTGGTTACTTAAGGAAACCTGGACTGCCCATATATAGATATGACATTATATGTATAATTAAAGGGGGGGGGAATCAAAAAGACTGGGTGGATGAGCTTCATATATCATCTATCTATATCTACATCTATTTATTTATCTCTATCATCTATCTATCTATCTATATCTACATCTATTTATTTATCTCTATCATCTATCTATCTATCTATCATCTATATCTATCTATCTCTATCTATCTATCTATCATCTATCTATATCTATCTATATCTATCTATCTATCTATCTATCATCTATCTATATCTATCTATCATCTATCTATCTATCTATCTATCTATCTATCTATCATCTATCTATCTTTCTGGGGGGGGGAGTACTTATAATTCAGATGCTATTTACCTGTTTATGAAAGGATAGTGCAGATGAAGTGTACTGTAATGGAATAGTCTACTGTTTCTGGTAAAAAAATATATAAGAACACCAGACTATATTTATTCCAATTGTAAAAGACTTTTAAAAAATTAAGTAGCATGGGCATCAGCTTCTAAGAAGGAGAAAAACCTTATGTCCCTTTAAGAGCTCTAAAATAGAAAACATTCAGCAAGGGCATTTTTTCCCAACCATTGCAACAGAATAGTGGGGAAATTGGCCTGTTTGGAACACCTGTTTTCTTTAGAATTGACAAAGGGTCATAATCCGGTCCTCCTTTAGAATATGATTATTCTTTCCAAAGCAATTGAAAGATAATTATTAAAAGTGCATGTAACATTTTGAAAATTACAGGAGTGCAATAGAAAATGAAGGAGGGATGTATGCCCAAAATGTGAACAAAATTCATATGAACCAGTCACTAAATAGGACCTGATGGCTGACGCTTTTCTTGTACCTATGATGACCACTTTGTTATAAATGGGTCAGCATGAGGCTTGTTAACTGCATGCAGGCCACCTCTACTCAGTCTGAGCTGTGTAGCTTTGTCAGAGGTGTGCAAAATCCCCAAGTCTGCGTCAGGGAAATATGACAGTTGACTTATTATGAGCAAGGAGCTGTCATGGGTACAAGGGGGGAAATGGCCATCAAAACAGGGCACTGACCCCCAGACTGTGAGGAAGAAGTGGAATGTGTTTCATATTCTTTCAAACTGCCTATCAACTTACCCTAGCTTAGTAGGTTTTTTAATTAAAAAAAAATACACTCTGGCATGCTGGTTCATTTTGTCTCCAAATCTGGTAGCTGTATTTAAGCTTCCTGTCAGGAAAAGCCACAGAAATTTGGATGGTTGTGAGTAGGACCACAAAAGTTGCTTCACCGAAGGGGAGAGGTTTACTTAGGGTTAAACCAACCTGCCCTATATTCTTCCTTGACTATAAGCAAAATTTATGATGAAGGGTTTGTGATAGCTAAGAGCAGGCATCCCCAAACTCGGCCCTGCAGTTGTTTTGGGACTACAACTCCCATCATCCCTAGCTAAGAGGACCAGTGGTCAGCGATGATGGGAATTGTAGTCCCAAAACAGCTGGAGAGACAAGTTTGGGGATGCCTGGCCAAGAGAATTAAACATTCCTCTACACTGTGAAATGTATGCCACAGAGCATTACTTTCATGTGGCTTAACTCAGGGATTAATATATACGTATTATTATTATTTAGGAATGCTGAGGAATCATTATTGGAGCATCGTTAATCTCGACTGATTTTCCCAATTTATTTCTTTTTACTGATTTTTGTATTTATTTATTTGTTTGTTTGTTTATTTATTTATTACATTTATAACCCAGCTTTCCTCCAAGATGCTCAGGGTGACCTACAGGGTTCTCCTCCAATCCCCAGTTTATTCTCACAACAACCCTGTGAGGTAGGTTAAACTGAGAAATAGTGACTGGCCCAAGGTCACCTAGCAAGCGGCCCAGCTGAGTAGGATTAATTACTTTTAGATATGAAAGATGAGGCCATAAGTTATAGTGGCATACTACAGTGCAAAAATGTTCCCACACACGCGCAAGCACACACCTCTTATTCCCGCTCTAAACAATGTATATGTCTACTTAACGAAAGCTTTGTCTGACCATTTTAGAAACCCCTCTACTGTGAACTAATGTTGTTTTGCTTTATTATTCTGCCCGTGTTTGGAAAACTGGCTTAAAAAACCCTCCCAAAACTTGCTCAGCTTAATTCAAAATAAAGATTGCAGGCTTACATGACGACCAGCAGTCAGATACTGTAGCACCAGTGATAATGTACAGGCACAACTTGCGAGTAACCAAGGAGAGCAGATAAATTTAGAGGGCCCTTGGGAACTTTCTCTGCTCCACACTTCAATGATGAACAAATTTAGAAAGATCCCACACTGTTTCAAGAATTGGCCTGAGTCACTCGACAGCCCTTCTCAAGTTTCAGGCCTAAGTGGAGAACCTCCTCTCAGTTTGGCTGCATCTCCCTCCAGAGCCATTTGGCTAAGCTGATTTGACAGCAGAGCTGTGGTGCAAGTCTGTGGCTACGTTCACATGGCCAAAGATGGGTTTGTTCTGAAGCTGACATCAGGGTGCTTTGCTCATTTCAGTACCATGGGTACAAAGTTACATGACGGCTTCCCTCAGCATCTGCAGTAGAGAGACGATAAAATAGACATGCTTAAGCTACCTTGTGAGGGAGGAGAAGCAAGCGGTTGTAGCACAACAGGTTTTTACTTGTCACTACACTACATTGTCTCTCACACACAGCAAAAAGCAATCTGGCCCTGGGCTGGCTATGATCGAGGGACACTGGATGGACGTTATTTTGATTCATTTTGAGAAAATCTTGACTGGACAAAGGAAATTCCTGCCCTTTCCCACTGTGACTGTCTGGGGTGGGGAAAAACTAAATGGTACATTAAATGGACATAAGCATTTAATGGGTTTTGTTTTACTTTGAAAGTAAGAGCAGTGGGTGATTATGGTGGTGTATTTTCACCAGGATGGTAGAGCAGAGGGAGGAAATGTCGGTTTTCTCCTGATCTTCCTCACAGTTACTATTATTTTTTTTTAGAATAAAAACATAATATGCTAAATGCAATTAATTTCTTCTTGTCTGGCCCACAGACTGACAAGAGGAACCACACTGTGTTGATCAAGAAACAAAATTGATACAACCGCTCTAGCCTTTGGGTATGTGCTTCTCCTGTAATTTGCGTACAATCCTTTAATGCGCAATTTTAGTGGAAATCCTTGAATCTGCTAGCAGAGGCCAATGAGGTTTTGACTGAAAAAGAGAGAGGGCGGTGTGACATGGCTTAGCTGTCCAATGGTAGCTAGAGACTATGAGCCTGGTGCATTATGAGAGTCTCCCATTAAGAGGAGACGCCGGGTGTTTGACAGCTCAAGTTCCATCATGTGACATAGGTCTAGGAGGCATCAGTATCAGGGCTTGGCTGCTTAGGTTTAGCATTTCTTGCACAAAAATAGCTGCCACGCCAGGTGCAACTTTCCCCACCGTGTTCAGTTTCAACTGCAAAAATCCCCTTTGAATAAGCCTCTGGCAATGGAAAACAAAGTGCAGATCAGGGTTAGTCCTCCCCCCCCTTTCCCTTTTTTATGTAATTGCATGATTTCAATGTAAACATTATGATATAAGTGGCAGAGAGAGAGAGAGAGAAAGAGAGAGAGAGAGAGAGAGAGAGAGAGAGAGAGAGAGAGAGGTTACCTACAACTGTTCTATAACCAGTCCGGTATTTGTGCAAGCTTCTCTTCTGAATCAATGTCCACAATGCTTTTAAAGAGACAAGTGTTTCTCCCTTTCTCTGTGCTGCAAATAGAATAAAGGCATCCATTATAACGAGGCAGTGCACATAAACCATACATTAAAGTTTTATTTCAGTTCAGTTGTCAGTGGCCATCTCACCCAAATTTTACCTGTTAATATAAAAGGTCCTAGCCACCAAAGCAGAGATAAGCTTCACCTGTGCACTTCATGGTTGGTTGGGGTTTAAACGCCTGAACATTTCAAACACTGACAGTCTCAGTTTTGAAATATGAAATTTATGTATATAAATTCTTTTCAGTGCAAGCTATAAAATAGACCAGGCACAATGAAGCTAAAAGAAAGGGGGGAAATATTCTTTTTAAAAAAATATTCTATTGAGGAAGAGAAAGAGAAAAATCTTCATACAGTATGGAACAAAATAAAAGGAAAACACACAAAGGCCCCAAATGTAAACAGGATGTTACACTTGGCAGGTGATGATGCAAATCCCCAAAATAAGAGGGAAATGCAAATTATTTTTCCCAGCTACAACACAAAGCAAACTGCAGCTTTTGCACATTTATTCAAGCAATGCTCACATGAAGGGAGTGAGTTTTTGTAAGGAACATGCTTTAAAAAGGAGTGCGCGCACACACACACATGGTGCCCTAACAGTTTCAGACAAGTATTGTCTGTTCTGTACATATTTTGGTTCCCCAACTGGACGCACTGAGGAAACGAAAGCTCTAGTTCACCTTTCTGATACGTTCCTCAATTTGATGCCAGTTCAGGCGCAGGCTTTAAAGCCGATGACCAGAGCAGAGGCTCACCTTCCTGCAAAATTCTCCCTTGCTACACCTCTGCTGAAAACAACCCCAATCCGTGCAGGCCACAGCTTGCAGTGTATATGTGTGTGGGGTGGGGTGTTGCTGAGTGCTAGATGCCAGCCTTACCAGTTTCCTCTGGTTGCTCAGGCAGAAGGTACAGATTGGTCTTGGTGCCGTTGCTGTGCCACCGCCCTGCAGGAGAGGCTGGTATTGCAAGCAGGGCTGCCTCGAAGGCAGCTGTTCCTCCCCCAAGCTCTCGCTCTGTTGCGATGGCTGCTGCTGCTGCTGTAGGAGCAGCATGTTAGCCAGGTGGGAGATGTAGCTGGAGGCCAGGCGCAAGGTCTCTATCTTGGACAGCTTGCGGTCTGCGGGCTCGGTTGGGATGAGGGTGCGGAGGGTGCTGAAGGCTGTGTTCACGCTGTGGGTTCGGTCCCTCTCCCGGGCATTGGCAGCTTGCCTCTGCTTGCTCAGCCCACTCAGCCGAGGGCTCTTCCGCTTGCGTTTCCCTTGGGCTCCGGTGGAAGTCAAGGATTTTCCGGAGCTGCTCTCGCTGCTGCCGCTCTCCAGTTCCTCCAGGTCGGATGCAGCACCCCCGCTCGACTTCATGGTGAGCCCAGCAGCCCCTCGGCCCCATCACTTTTATGCACAGCAGCTACCACATTGCTCCTGTTAGCATCAGCCGTTGCTCTCCCAACTCCCCTCCAGCAGCAGGGTCATTTTTTGAATGGTTGCTCCTTTTAGATCTAGCATATGGTTGCTCTGTAAATAAGGCGAAGGAGGTGGAGCTGCCACCTCAAAGTAGCTGCACAGCTACGCTGGAGCTGTGCACCTGTTTCCCCCTTGTCATGTAAAAATGTGCAAGCTCTCCGGGAAGCTGCAGTGAGCATGTGCAGTGGGGAAATGGAAGCCCTTTCCCCAACCTTTGCCCTCAATTTCAGTAAGTGCTTTATCCTCCCTTCAGGTGCTTGAGCAGGATAGAAAGAGCCCCCCCTTGCCTCCCAGAAGCTGCTCCAGTATCTTGCTTCCCAGTATTAAGAGAATAGCCACTTGCTAGACATGGAGAATCAAGGTTTTCCTTTCAGACACCATTTTTACAATTCACAGTGACTACATATTTAAAATGTTGAAATACTGTACATAGGAGGCTGCATTATACTGAATCAGACTATACTGAGTCCATATAGCTTGGTACAGTGGTACTTCGGGTTACAAACACTTTGGGTTACAGACTCCGCTAACCCGGAAGCAGTACCTCGGGTTAAGAACTTTACCTCAGGATGAGAACAGAAATCGCGCGGCGGCAGCAGGAGGCCCCATTAGCTAAAGCGGTACCTCAGGTTAAGAACGGTTTCAGGTTAAGAACGGACCTCTGGAACGAATTAAGTTCGTAGCCAGAGGTACCACTGTATTACCTATAGTGGCTGACAGGGCCTTTCTCTAGGGTTTCAAGAAGGAATTATTCCTAGCTGTACTCTGAGGACACCAGGAATTGAACCTGGGACTTTTTGCATGGGAAGCAGATGCTCTACCACTAAGCTACAGTTCTTCCCTGGTTTCTACTGTTAGGAAAGACATGCATTTCTGGGACACATTTTTAAAAGTGTAGGTGTTACTCTCACATCCAGGTACATTCATGCCTCCCCAAAATTCATATACCTGCTTCCATCCATTTCCACACACAAATACTCTGTGTATCCACCTTCTTTTCAACAGGCTTTTGAAGGAATAGCTTTAATATAATAATTCACAGATTAGCCTTTTTTGTAATACTTTGCAAAGCACTCATAGTACTACTATTATCTTGACTTAAACTGATGGGCATCTTACCTCAGTCATGCAGTTTGCATGACTGAGGTTTTAACAAGAAAAATATATAAAAGTTAAATGGAATGGAGAGAATTTTTGTTGAATAGTTTTAATGTAATTAGCTGGTGCATTTGGAATTAACTTAGCACTGTCTATTGATTTTTCCATACCTAAAATAGGGCTGCCGTATGTCCAGAATTTCCCGGACATTCAAAGGCGGAATTGACATCTGGAGAGAATTTCCGAAAGGTGGTGCTTTGTTCCAGATCTTATACAAGTCAGTCAACAGAGCATTAAGCATATGCCTTAATTATTTGGGGTAATAAGTTTACCACCAAGGTCCTTGAATTACAGCCCTTCACCGCTTCTTGATTTGGACTGTGTTTTCATTCTTTCCAAACTTCATCAGGCAATTTTAGGCCCTGTCAGCCCCTCCTGCCCCCAACTTTCCCTATAGCCAGTCCCCCTGTCACAGTCATTCTGTCACCTTCCTGTTTACCAAAGGTACCTTTCTGGCAGATGTGCTAAGGGTGTGAAAGCAGGCTTGGCCAATCCCATTTCACCACCTGAGGTGAAATGGGAAAGTTCTGCTTTCCCACCACTGCTGCCGAAACCTTGCTTACTGGGGTCTTACATCATTATCGTCTTCTGGCGAGATCTCAAGTGGTCACATGACACTCTTTAGAGCTTTGCAAGATCTTTCTCGAAGCTGCTGCTGCTGCATAACTTTGGTGGGATTCCTCTGCCTGAGGTGACTGCTTCAGTCTACCTCATAGACAGGCGAGACCTGTGTGAAAGAGATAACTACTCCTTGGGCCTCAAACAAGAGATGTTCAACTTGAAGACTCCTGGGAATGGTAGTTTATCGAGGTCTCCATGTTCAAGGTCCCAGTAGTCCTGGCATCTTACATTTCCTATTATGTTTGAGCCACTAACTGAACTACAGTGGTACCTCTGGTTAAGAACTTAATTCGTTCCAGAGGTCTGTTCTTTACCTGAAACTTTTCTTAACCTGAAGCACCACTTTAGCTAATGGGGCCTCCTGCTGCTGCCCTACCGCTGCCGCACAATTTCTGTTCTCATCCTGAAGCAAAGTTCTTAACCCGAGGTACTATTTCTGGGTTAGCAGAGTCTGTAACCTGAAGCATATGTAACCCAAGGTACCACTGTATAAGGCTTTCAGATTTAAGCAACCTTCTCCTATGCAGCCCTTTGTTGCTGCTGCTTTGATCGCAAAAAGCTCAACCCATGAGAGGGGGAAAGGGCCTTGGTGAGGACAGCTCAGAACAAGCCAAAATTATTCATGAGCTGAACTGCAATTCAGAATGATTTGGGTTCATGCCCTTAATTTCCAAGCTGTGGGGGGTCATTTCTGAATCACCCTCCTTCCGAAAATCTGCAATGTCATACCATGAACTGTTTGCCTCCAGTCTCAAACAACTGGTCCCCAAGATGGGAAGGTGTGTGGATAAGCACTGCAATGAACTTTTATGTAAACACTGACCAACATGCCAATATAAATGCCTTTCCTGCATGTACATAGACCTCTTATCATTTTGAACTGGACAGATGATGGCTGGAGGAACTTCTATCACTTTTTCTTCCAAGCACCAGTCATGCATACTTAATATGGACCATTTTTGGCCATTTTCAAAACATGCCTCCCTTAACCATTTACTTATTAAAAGGTTAGCATTTGCACTCATTCATTATGCATGGCTTTTCCATAAAAAATGACAGCGCCATCACACTTTGAAGCCCCAGAAAGGTCACAGTCCAGGTTTTCCCAGCTGAATCATCTGACTGGCACTCAAACTAATTGCCAGAACTAAATAACCATTTTTACGTGACCCCCCTTCAGAAGATTATTGTCATTGTTTGTCTAAATATTGATCAGCTTTTCCACTCTAGTGTCGAGTTACCAGAGATGCCTCCCTCTTATCACAAATGCAAATGCTCCAAAATGGCCAGCTGCTTTGACATTCTTGGCCTAGAGTGTCATCATGCCATCTTGCAAACATTGCTAATGCCTATTTGTGGTTTCGTGACTGCCACACAATAGTCTCACTATTGCTGTGTGATGCAGTCCTTCAGGCTCAGCATTGATGTTTCATGGTTTAAGCAGAGAAATCCACAGAATTGAACATAGCCAGAAAAACACACTCCACAAATTGTGCTTCTTGTGCAATGCATTCATTATTCACTAATATAATCATTGAAATGACATATTGATAATTGATTTTAGCTAGGCTTCATGTGGCTAATTCCAGGAGAGCTAGGAGGGTTTTATTTTGTGTTTCTTGAACAGTACTACCCAACGCAACATTGGCCACCTTGTACTTTTTGCCTATTGATGGGCAAAATCTCCTTTGCTTAATTTGGAACCAACTGGTACTGAGAAACTTTTAATGAGGCTTTCGTTCTTTTCCAACAGTGTGCAGCTGTATAGCTACTAGCCAGAGGAAAGACCCCAAGAGGGAATATGGGAGAAATATACTAGAAGATTATAAGCCAGTATATTTTCTCCAGGTTTGGAGTGTTGGTGCATGCACTCTTAAAGTACCATGTACATGACCATATTGCTCCCTGGGAGTCACTTTTTAGTTTAAACTGCCCTGTGCCAGCCATAGCGGAGAGCGTCCTGGAAATCCATCCAGCAATATTCAGACACATACAGAAGAATAAATCGAAGAACAGTCCACATTTCTTGCCAGATTCCAAGCAATTTCTGTAGTTCCTTATGTATACTTGCAGCATCATGGTCATATCATACCAGTCCTTGTATTTTTATAGGATTGCCCTTTGCTGTTTGACATCTGAATCCAGGAAAATGGGTATAACTGAATATCTCCCTCTCTCATAACAAAACCAGCCCAACATCAACACACATAGGTTTCAGGGGTTGGTTTTGTGATAGGGAAATTTAATAAGCACAAGCCAAAATGGCAAGGTGTCAAATTTTATTCTAGTATTTCATACCCTCCAACATTCCTCAGATGAAAGTAGGGACATTTCTCACTCCCCTCCCCGCACAACTGACCCCCCCATTTTTGTTGTCCCCCCCCCCAGCATTTCTTATCAGAAGAAGGCTGAGTGCCACCACCACTACAGCAGTGGGACACACCACACACACCCTCCACCGTCCCTTAATCCCAATTTTATTTTTTATTCTTTTCTGACAAAAAGAAAAACACACACCAAACAGGCATAGTTAGACATGGATGCATAAAGCATTTTAAAGCAAGCAAGCAAGCAAGCAAGCAAGCAAGCAAGCAAGCAAGCAAGCAAGCAAGCAAACAAACAAACAAACAAACAAACAACTCCAAGACTCCTTGCACTCTGCTCTGCTCCATCTTGCTTCTCGTCCAGGGCGGCCCTGTCCTCTACCTGCCCCTCAGAATCAGTGCATCCACAGGGCCTCGGCAGCTGCAGCCTTCCTTACTCCTTGCCCACTCTCCAGCAGCCACTACAAGCTGCCCAAGGGAGGAGGCCCACATCACCGGCCATGGAGAGGCTCCCTCACAGCCACAGCTGCCACCACCAGCAGCTCTCAGGACAAGCACTGGCTCACACTCCTCTCTGAGCTTAGCAGGTGGCCCTGGAAGAGGAAATAGGGACTTTGTGGGATCAAATTAGAAGCCGGGATGGTTTTCATAGTACCAGGACTGTCCCTGGGAAATTGGGACACTTGGAGAGTATGGCATTTTAGGACCTATTTATCATAGAAAGCTTGGAGACCACACCAGCCAGGAAGTTGGACAGAAATTTCATTGTCTCTTTTAAACAGCAAGAACAGAACAGCTACAGGAACCCCTGATTCCACCAATACAGCAAATTCCAGTGCCATCTAAGCCCTATGCAGTGTTCAGAAGGGGAATGGGAAACCAGGTGGAGGCAATGTGCTATCTCTGCTCCCCCTCCACCCCCCCATAATTCCTATTATCCTCAACTTGCGGAGGGTGACTGTGGAAGGTCCCTGCAGATTTTAGAACCCTGATTTTCCATGCTTCTCAAAAGCATAGGGAACCTCCACAGATACTGGAGGCTGCCCCCTGCAGTCAGCTTCCCACTTCCAAGTTAAGGGTAATGGGTACAATGACAGAGAGGGGTCAGAGCTTGCATGCTCATCCCCACTGCGCTCCTCATGTGTTTTCTGACCAACCTGCATAATGGCACTTTCCACACACCCTTCCTGAACCTCTTTACTTCTTTTTTTCTGAATTAAGGAAGGGAAACTTGCAGAAGGACTTGAAAGGAGTGAAGCTTTGCAGCTGATACAACAAAGAGCTAATCCAGTGATTAAGGACAAGAAAAGAGACTTAATGATCCTTGTTTTTAACCCCAAGACTGCTTGAAATTTCACCAGGAAATGGCTAGAGAACTCAGAGAGGCTTGTAAAACATCCAAAACGTTGGTGGCTTTAATTGCTTCGTTATTGATTGAGATAACATTTAGGAAAGCGCTGTGGGGAATGAATCGCCTTAAGGAAGGTGTAATAGCTCAGAGCTGGCATTGTTGCCTGCAACTAATAACATAGGCAAGACTAAGTCTGTGCAAATCTCTCATCATTTTACAGGCAACATTTTAATACCCAACTGACAAAGTACAGTCATGGAATTAATAGAAAGAGCCCAAAATTTAATCCGACTCCATGTCGTAAGGGCTCCTCCATAATAAAACTTGTTTATTCAGTTTTCATTCTGATTCACTTGCACAAAGCTTGCACGACTCCGTGAGGTCTTTATTGAGCATTGGTTCTCATTGGTTTATGGGCTGCTTGTACAACAACAAGCATTTACCCTGCACTCATTCTGATTTGCTTGCTGGGTATTTACCTGTCATTTTGGTGTATTTCAGCATCACTTTCCTAACCACAAAAGTCTGGGTCTTTTAGAGTGGATTTGTCGTGCTACGATGACAAAGCACATTACTCTACTTTAATTTCATAAACCTAAAGTCTGAATCCTTCCTGCAATATAACGACAGTCTGGAGGTTAATAATAATAATAAATTTAATTTATACCCCACCCTCCTCAGCCAAGACCGGGCTCAGGGCAGCTAACAACCAATAATAAAACAAGCTGATTGAAATACAACTTAAAAAACAAGATTAAAATACAACATTAAAACATTAAAATGCAGCCTCATCATAGGAGGAGAAAGGAGAAAAGAAAGAGAGGGAGGAAATAAAATTGATTCCAAGCCAAAGGCCAGGCGGAACAACTCTGTTTTACAGGCCGTGCGGAAAGAAATCAGATCCTACAGTGCCCTGGTCTCATGAGGCAGAGCGTTCCACCAGGCCGGAGCCAGTGTTGAAAGGCAAGAACATCCATTCACTAATCAACACAAAATGGCCCCTGCAGATCACTATGCTCCTTAAGCAGATAGAAGGGGTTTGAAGAGCTGTGTTAAAAGGGGGAAATGGCTTGGGATTCCTTATACCAAGGATGATAATCCTGTGGCCCTTGTGATGTTGTGAGGCTATAGCTCAGGCATAGGCAAACTCGGCCCTCCAGATGTTTTGGGACTACAACTCCCATCATCCCTGACCACTGGTCCTGTTAGCTAGGGGTGGTGGGAGTTGTAGTCCCAAAATATCCGGAGGGCTGAGTTTGCCTATGCCTGCTACAGCTGCTTTCATTCCTGACCATATTGATGGAAGTTAGCATCCAGCAACAGAAAGCAAGTGATGGATTCCCCAGTTCTGACATATACTATGATCCCAGAAAACCCTAAGATTTCAAAGGAAGCTTCCTCAAGCCACAGTTTGTGAACCACACAGAGTTAATGACTGGAACAAAAGAAATAACATGTAAAACTAATAATTTCATTTTATGCCTTCATTCAACTGCACCTGAATGCTGAAATTGGAGCCTGCACTTTATAAATTTCTTTCACAACACCAACACTTTGGGATCATCTAAGGCTGCATACACTAAAAGCACATTTACAACATATCACTCTGTCCCCTCAAGAACTGCAGGAGCTGTAGTTTACCACTCACAGATGGAATCTACACACATATAAAAAAACGCTGTGAAAATGCTTTTTTTAAAAAAAAGTTTTGAAAAATATTTTGAATTTGCCATAGCTCACCATCACCATCTAGTGTCACATTTATATATTGCACTTTACAACTTAAAACATTTTATTTGCAGCTGTATAGCCAAGTCCACAGAGAAACAGCTCCTAGGATTTCATGGGGTGAGGAGGGTGCTTTAAATGGCCTTCAAATGCCTGGTGCTAACTCACAGATAATTTCCCAGGCACACGGGTTTATCTACATGTGATTCAAGTTACAAGAAAGGAGATTCTGACTAAACATCAGGAAGAATTTTCCGATGGCAAGAGTTGTTTACCAGTGGAACAGACTCCCTTGGTAGGTGGCAGATTCTCCTTCCTAAGAGGTTTTAAGCAGAGGTTGGATGGCCATCTGACTGGGATGCTTATTTGAGATCCCTGAATTGCAGGGGGCTGGACTGGATGGCCTTTGGGATCCCTTCCAGCTCTACAATTCTATGATTTGATGTGTAACTTCTACAGTTAATGAATGGTTGTGCTCTAGCAATGACCTTTGAATTTTAATAGATTAGTTACTGCTTCAAACACTGTACAGAGAATTTGAAATACTGTACAGTAGTGCCTCGGGTTACATACGCCTCAGGTTACATACGCTTCAGGTTACAGACTCCACTAACCCAGAAATAGTACCTCGGGTTAAGAACTTTGCTTCAGGATGAGAACAGAAATTGTGCTCCGGCGGTGCAGCGGCAGCAGGAGGCCCCATTAGCTAAAGTGGTGCTTCAGGTTAAGAACAGTTTCAGGTTAAGAACGGACCTCCAGAACGACTTAAGTACTTAACCCGAGGTACCACTATATATAAATTCTAGAAATGAGGCAACTTATTTTTACTGCCTGTTACTTACTGGACACTCAGAAACTACAAAAGGCCAAGCAGAAGTGGTGGCTGTGGTTGTGAATACCTTAGGAATATTGCTTCCTCTTGCCAGTTTTGCACTTGGTTTTCGGGTACTATAAAAGGAAGATCTTCATGCTTTTGATGTATTAAACTGCCCGCTTCCAGAAAACTAGAGTGTAGCAAGAGCTTTTATGGATGCACATTTTCAGTGCTCCTTTTCATGTACTTGAAGCGACACTGTGTGAATGCAAAGAAAGCCAATAAAGCATGAAAGAAATGTAATCCGGTATATAATTACGAGCATACTTCTCTTACGCTTGTGCCCAGGGCAGTCTGCACTGCTCCCTTCCTCTCCCCACTGCTTCCTTGAGTGGCCTCTGCAGAGGTACTCAAAAGGGCTGATCTCTTTTAGGTATTCCACCTTGTTCTGCTTTTGCCTTACACTGAAATAGGCTTTTAATCTAGCTAAATGACTGGAACTGTGACCCTGAGCCTTCGTTCTAATTGAGCTTTTCACCGAATTAGGTCTTCGCTACGCTGGATTGAAATCAGCCCAGGGAGGAACTCCCTTGAAGTCTTGTAAAGACATGCCGAATTTTCAACCCCTGTAATTAGAGCGAAGTCAGGAGCTCACCATTTATCACTCCATTACGCTACATAGCTATCCTATTCACGCCAGATACAGGGAGACTGTGAAAGCAGTTATTCCAGCCAGCCATTCTTGCTATCTCTTATATATGCAGCACACATAAAAAAGGAAGCTGCTTTTTTTAACTGTGAGAATACAACACACTGTTGTTGTAAGGCAATATTATAAAATGTGCAAATTGAAACTATGATGTGATGAGTAATGGGACATGCCTGGTTTAACATTTGAAGTCCATCATACCTTTCCAATGAAGCCTCTCATATCCTCCAACATTTCTCCGATGAAAATAGGGTCATCCTATTCCATCGTCATCATCATCATACTACTAATAATATTTATACCCCTCCCATCTGACTGGGTTACCCCAGCCACTCTGGGTGGCTTCTAACACATATCAAAACATAACAAAACATTAAAGATTAAGAAGCTTCCCTATCCCATCACATATCTTCTAAAGGTTGCATAGCTACTTATCTCCTTGGCTCAGGGGTCTCATAACTCCATACCTTCCAACATTTCTCCAATGAAAACAGGGATGTCCTAAGGAAAAGCAGGGCATTCCAGGATCAAATCAGAAAGCAGGACGGCTTCTGTAAATCTGGGACTGTTCCTGGAAAATAGGGGCACTTTTAGGGTCTCAGCGCCTGATTCCCATGACCTATCCCTGTAACTTAGCTGGTAACTGTTGGGTCTTCCAGGCCCTGCCCCTTTCCTAGGCCACACCCCCTTTCCCAGGCTGCACCTCTCTCCAGCTCTGCTCTGCTCTCTCCTTGAGCACTTTGCCTGGCTGGCATGTGTCCTTGAACTACTTGCCTGGGTAGATGTGACAGTGACCACACAAATGTAAATGTGACATCTGCTGCTCTGACTGCTTTTGCCTTTGGCTGCACACACTCTTTACCTTTCAATTCTCAACCACCACTGGAAGATTGCCCAGGAGGAAAGCAGCTCTCGATTGAAAACATTTCCCCGTTCCTGCTTCCCACCAGCTGTCTTAGTTTTAAAAAGGAGATACACTTCAATACGTTGGCTGACATGTGTTGAAATGGAACATGACCAAAGTAAGATGCCCTGTTCATTTCATAACATTGGAAGACAATGTGCTGGTATGCTGGGGGCTATCTGATTACATTTGATTAATGAGCATCTTGGGAGGCTTTTCATATGTTGTTAAAAAACAATGAGGAAAACTTGAAATGTGTGGCCTGAGTAAAAATGACATGCTCACTCATAAAAAAAAAAAAAATGACCCAGGGGCCTATTGGCACATGCTGGTTACTTTTACTGTGCATACCTACAGATAAACCATAGGTGAATTAATGTGCCATATATAGAAGTGTTCCTACAACACAGCTTATTCCATAAAAAGGCGTTGTAAAGACCTCATTTTTTAAAAAATTCAACCTTCCCAACTCACAATCGTAACAACATTCAATATTCAGCATTATTCCGTAATCAACAGTATTAATCTTTGGCACTAAATCTAGTTATAGCTAATAAGGGTTAATAAAATCTCACCCGCTGAATTTTGCAAGTCCATCTTAAAAGTGAACAGAGCGAAACCTGAAACTGTGAACCCACAGAGTTATAACACAATAGGGGAAATCTGTGCATTCTTATTTATAGCTACAGTTCTGCATTTTAACCTATTTTCTCTACCCTTGCTTAATTTTTGAATACATATATATCCAATGACCTTTAATCTAGGAAACCTGAAGAGCAAATTGTGGCCAGTGCTCCTTTATATAAACTTTCCTGGAACATAGAAAACTAGCATGCCAAGGGGGAACGATGGAACAGAACACTTTTCTGGTGTTGGAATTGTTTTAATATATGGGAGTGCATTCAGATATTGGATAAGTGGTATAGCCCAGCCCCAAGAGCTTGCACCATGTCATGATCCTGATAAGGCCGACAATTTCTTATTATTTGCCACAATCTGCCAAGAGTTCTTATAAAGTTATTTTACTCCTCTGATTTTCAAAAACTCCCTAAGGATCTTATAAAAGTAAAGTTTTATTTTTGGCAAAGGAAATGTGTAGTTTCATTCTGGAAAGGTGCCTTTAACACATTCGGCAACTAAACTGAAGGAGCTCGTATGATTTTGTGCAGGAAATATCTTTCCTGAGAAGCCATTTAAATGAAGTTCTCGACTTGTCTTGATAACTTTTTTGGAGCAAGGGATAGGCTGCCTTGCATAATTCTTTGCCTGCCAGGCATATCTACATGCTGACCTGCTGTATAAGCTGCCTGTCTGAGAGGGGATATACAAAAGGATTATACCTTCCTTTCAGGGCAGACTCGAACAGGTATCTGGTCTGGAGCGCATCCCCTTGTTTGATGACCTGCCTCTAAGGCATCTGTCTAGTTATCTTCCTGCTCAGCTTGGAGTTGTGTTACTGGCAGATTGAACTGTTGCCTGCCTGGGGAGTACTCTGACAAAGTACCTACTAGGCAATTCTGAACAATTATTCAGCTCAAATGTATCATCTTTCTGAAAGGTAGCAACTGCGTTGCAGTTTCCATCATTGTATTTTCATATTGCGTCTTCTTCTTGTGCTCAGTCTCTTTCACCTTCGCTGCGTATTTACAGTGTATCATCATCATCATCATTTTAATTAGTGGTAGTAATATGTCCCCATCTAAGTAAAACACACACCAACAATACTAGAAGCAAAAAGAGGCTTTGGCCTTGAGGAGAAATCTCAAGGAGAGACATGTAATCAGTTATAGTGATACACCTGAGGCATAACACCTGTCTATAATTTGTCACCCCATCCATGACGGATGAATTTGGGGTGTCCAATGTCATGCCACTGCCCAGTTTCAGAGGCCATAATTCAACATCCAGACTGGTTCTGAAGTGGGAGACAAGGACTTACCATGCTGATGCTCTTTCCGCTTTCTTCATTTTTAACACGGGGTGGGGAATCTTATTTAGTCTGAGAGCCTTGTGGACAACCTTCCAGGACAAATGTGGGCAGAGCAATGCAAAGAGCTGTGCTCCTCCCTGTATGGTTAAAAAGATTGCGACAGAAACAACCTCCACTTCCAGGATGATCTCCTCCTCTGAAAACAGCACAATGAAATCCCAAGATGAGTTTGGATTTGGCGATTCCTCTTGGGCTCTATTGACATATGTCACCCTGGCTTAGCAGGGACTCAAGTGGCCTAACTTATACATTTGTAAGACCCCAAAACTGGGGGTTCTGGGGTGTGACAAGGGCGTGACAGGACAAGAAGAGACTTGTATCTATTCCAAACACCATCATGCTCAGTTATATGATGAGGCAACCTGCTCAGCCAGCAAAAAGGGTGGTGTAAGTAAAATTCGTTTGGAATAGGAGAATTTTAAGCTACCATATGTTACGCCTGCATAAATTGTGCCTGATTTCTATAGCTATTATTGCTCTGTAAGCTGCATAGGACTCTCATAACCACCTTCAGTATGCTTTGGATTCTGGCACCTGACAGTGTTTAACTAAGTTGTTGCATGCATGGCAAGAGATCCACTTGCACAATGGGAATTCCCTTCTCCTCCCACACCCTGCATCCCATAAACCTGCCCCAGAGGGTTGGGAGAACTCCATACAGGCTTAGGGGGTGCGCAGCAGCAGGAGGGGATGAAATTCCATTGTGTGAGTGGCCCTTGTTCCGTGCATGCACACCTCACTTAGTACCACGTTGAATTCCATCCAATGTGTATTTATGTGATGAGAGAGAGCAAGGAAGAAAACCTTCATACAAAATTCAGCATAGGATTTTAGAACTACTTGTTGCACCACATCTCTCCAGCATGTGACTATACAGCTTGAAATTGATAACATCACTGTCAAACTTGCATTTAAAAAATAGATGCCAGTAAATTGGCATTGCTTTAAAAATTGAGGTAAAGGAAAATAGATGCTGCATGCAGTGTATTCCAGAAGCATATTCAGAAGCATCATCCATAAACAATCCTAAAATATTTATAAAGGGCGGTCTACTGCAACTTTATTTTCCACAAAATAAATGCCATAAGCCTGAGATGTGTAATAAAGGTCTGAGATTTATTAGTGGGGAAAATCGAGCAGACACTGCTAAATTATGAATGATACTGGAGTTTTCTTATCCTCTAGAGAAAGATGAGATGGGATTAGGGAAGAAACAAGAAACTAGATAATCAAGAACCACATTTTTTGTGTGGGGCGGAGCAGGCATGGTAAGACCATTTCTGATGTCAAACTGTTACTGATCCTAATATCAGATGGTGTCATGGGCCAGGAGTTGGCTTCACCTGCTGAGCAGCAGCCTGAAGGAGCAGAAGGCGGAGTGATCAGCCTTCTTGCTCTGGATGAGAACCAGCTGGCTCCAGCTTTCTTAAGCAGGGTTTCCAGCCTCAGTCAGTTCCTGGAAACAACATTCATCGTTCCTGACCAGATCTTGCTGCTTCTTCCTTTTTGTGATCTTGGACCCTCAGCTTTCTTACCCCCGGATAGTCTGACTACATGAACTGAGATACTCCTGACCTTAGGACTGGACTGGAACTTGTATATGGACTCTGCCGCTAGGCAAGTACCCACCCTGAGACTTGGCTGGTTGGTTGGCTTCTCCCTCCACTGACAGGACTATGACAAGCGGTGCTCATTAGCAAATTCATTCTTATTCTAAAGAGGTTCTTCTGTACTATGACTTGTCTACAAATAAGGACAATTTAGAAGTAGGGAATGGCGTGGTAGGGCTGCACTGCTCACCTGAGCTCTCCCTAATTTAGTTGCCACTGCATACCAAGACGGAGAGGTAGAGGAATGAGCTTGTGCAGCACAGGAGTGCGGGATGAGAGCATGCCTGCCCCCCTCTCTCCATCCTGGTATTCTGCAGCAAGTCAGCTGAACTGAGGTCAAATGAGTGGTTGAACCCCACCACGATCTCTGCTACTGCAATCTAGAAGAAGTTAAGTCACCAAAGGAGCGCAAGTGGAACGCACATGTAGGGGTGTCTCGCTCGTAAACAGCAATTCCAGATACCAACGAAGATACCAACGATTCAATACTGCTCAGCCAGAAAATGGGAGTCTCCTCAATTCTGCAACATTCCCTTCATCTTCCTGTAGGATTGTGGCAGTACCTGTCAAGGTGAAGTGGCTGTTCAGGACCATGTCTAGCTTTAAGGTGGTCCGCAAAGCCAAGCTGCTGGCCCAACCCAATTCTTAATTTATGTCATGCACAGGAAATCTGGATGAGAAGTGATTAAGGATTTTGGGGAAAAGTGAGCAGTATGTTACATCATATATAGGCCTCCTTACTGGTGTAGATCAACTATAGGAATCTTGTCCTGGGTCCCAGGTTTTGGATCTGGTCCTTTTTGAGATCACATGTTGCAATACAAATACATAGTGAAACACACTCCAAAAGGATAAGCTGATTTGTTTGAAGATACCTTTTTAAAAAGAGTCTAACTCTTATATCTTCACTTTGAGGGTTAACAGAAAGAGTACAGCTCACAGGAGAACTGAAAGCATGTACAACCACCAGCTGCAGCACAGAGTAATGCCCAAGTATTGTTGATCAGATGTAACTCTAATGGAAATAAATGGTGTCCTCTTGGCTTACTCTTTCGATATATCACCTCCTGTTTCCCAAAATGGTTTCACTCTATGAGGAAATAAGACATCAGCAGGACAAACAATTTTCCATGTAAGAGGCCTATAGAGAGTCAATGCCTGTGATTTCCCAAAGTGTCAGTTGTGATTGGGATCTCTGAAGAAAGGAGTAGACTAGCAAGAGTCTGCTGATGCAAGCCCAGGTATCCAGGTTGGAGGCAAACTGCTATTGGTAGGAAGTATATGTCACATTCAAGTAACCAATGCACATTTAAAGCACATGACTTCCCCCAAAGAAAACTTGGAACTGTAGTTCACCTCCCACAGTGCTACAACTCCCAGACCCTTTAGAAATCTACAGTTCCCAAGATTTTTTGGAGGAAGCCATCTGCTTTAAATATAAGCTGTTGATAGCTTTTAAGATGATACAAATGATTTGGTATGAAACTGTGTATGTGCAATGTTTGGGGCCCAGTGACAGTAGTTTTGGGATGTGCTTTATTGGTTGTATCAAGATAAGGATGTTGGTGCAATGAGTCTTTCTCATTCCCTCCTCTTCATTGCATCCCCCCAAAAGCTCCTCTTGAGGGTCAGTAGTCCCTCTAGAATGCTGTCCAATGGGATGTAGTGAGGCTGCAGTGGGTGGAGGAAACTGGTTGCTGATTTTCTGCCTTTTGTGGCAGCCCCGCGTAGCTCATCTTGCATCATTCTGGACCTTTTGGGCAGTACAGAAAGCTGCAGTGAGGCAGCAGGACAGGGAAGTCCACCTTTTCACGTTCCTTTGGAGATCACCCATTGTTTTCCCACTGTGAGGTAGATAATTATTAGTCCCATTATTTGTAGGAGACTCAGCTGTATCAAATGACCAGGAGGTCATGTGGCAATGTCTTCTCATGTTGTATCATCTTACGTGGAAGATCATTGTATTGAATGTGTGTCCCAATAAAAAAACTTGCCATCGTGTGGCACGTTTTGCCAACTTCCTTTACATATAATTTTGCCGACGTCCTTTACTTATAATCCCCCCCCCCCAACATAAGCGCTCCATTTGGACTATTGTCTGAGAAAACTGCACCACATGAGATGATGCACACACATTTGAGTCTACTCTAAGGTTGAGTTTCTTACCATACTTATGCGTAAGTTAAGTTGAAGCCTGTGAGAGGCATAAAATGTTTTCAGTCCAAACATTTCAGTTGAACTAGTTTGCTGAACTACCAGATCAAAGCAGGCCACTTTGCAAAAACCACACCAGTGAGTGAGAATATACATCTAGCAAGTGCTTTTTCTGGGGGTACGCATACCCCTAAACATTTTGTGAATCTAAGTTTGGCCTCATTGAGGGGCAGTATTTCAATATGAATAGGAAAATGAGAGTATCCCTAAACATTTTTTTAAAGAAAAAAAGCACTGCATCTATATCTAAATATAGCATATTTAAAGAATTTATGTAGCACCCTAAAAGAGTCTCTGCTGTCCAATAATATAAAACAGGTTACATAAAAGAGGAGTAACTCCTCTGGTAGACCCCACCTATTCTCTGTCACCCCCTCAAGAAATGGCAAAGGGATCAGATTCCCAGAAAGAACAGGTGAAAGGAGGAACAAATTACAGTTAGAGGATTTTCAGGGCCCCCAGTGGCTTTAGGGCTTGGCATTTTTATATTGCCTAGCAGGTCTGTCCATTCTGGCCATTCTAACTCCTCAAACCGGCCAACCTAAAGCTTCTTAGCTATGGCTTTTTTTCCTGCCCAACTTGTGCTGTGGAGGAGTGTGTGTGTCATTGTAATTGCCAGACTCTTCAAGTTGGCTTTGAACCCTATGAGAACAGGAGAAAAGCAGGTGTCATGAATCTGCCTGCTCACTAGGAAGATGCCAAGCCAAAATGCCTAGAAGCCTAGCCATTTCCATACTCCAATTTTTTCATTTATTGCAACTATTTATTGCTCACTTTTGCCTTACATGTGTTGTATATGCAATATAACACTGTGATACTAGATGGCGCTGTGGAGTCCCACCTTCCCCAACTGGATTTCCCTGTATGAGTTTACAACATGTTTCACTGAATTGCTTCTTTGATCTGAAACTGTGAATGTGCCAATTCTATCCCCAAAGGAGATGAATTTGTGTTTGGTTTTCACAAACACTCAGAATCACAATTAACACGTTAGCAGTTTGTGTGCGCACAGGTGTGTGTGTGTGTGTGTGTGTGTGTGTGTGTGTGAAAGAGATAGAGAGAGAGTGTGTTTCTTTTTTCAGGGGGGTACTTGTAGATTTTTCAAAAATCATTTGTTCCTCAAGCACTTGGTAGAATATACCACATTCCACAAGATGGCAGTAACTTCCTTCTTTTAAAAATGACTTTAACTTTATTTTAACCTTGTTCTAAGTAAAGTATTTCATCAGTAGAATTTCTTCCAAGCAAAGATTACATTTTCCCTCTATAGCTAAATTGTTCAGAACGTTATTTTAAACAAGACCTAGAGAAGAAATGGAGTAAGCTTTTGTTTTTAAAAACTCTACCATTGGTATTTCCTAAATTCATTGTCTCCTATTGACTGTGAGCCCCCATTTTCATTTTCTTTTTTACGTTATATAGACAGAGAAAGGCATTGTTATGGAATTTTTATACCAGTCGTTCTAATGGACTTTGCATTGCAATCTTCAGATGGTTATAATTGTTAAAATCCCTTTCTTTTACATTGTATACTTTCCTATCTTTATCAGTTCTTCTGTTTCCCCTATTTTCTCATGTTCTTGAAATCATAATGGAGTACAAAATTCTGAGGGGGATCTAGAGAGAGCTATAATACTGTGCAGGCACAGTGTGTGTTTCCATCAGATCAAGAGCATGTTGGATTGCTGGCGTTTAACAGTGCTTTTATAAATATTAGATTACATGACCGTAAAGTCAGTTTACAAAGACCTATTTGTAAGAAGTGTGCTTTTAATTCTCTCCATGAAATGCCTGGAGAGTAATGTGGGAATAAATTTACAGTGAAGAAATTAAACTGTGCTACAGCTGCAGCCTTCCCGTGACTTATTTTGCAGGAGCTCTGTTGAATTCAGTTAGCACTCCTTTTGAACCAATTCATGTGGACTGATTTTGACATGGGCCTGTACAACCTCATAATGCATTGGGCGAATTACTTGTTTATAGGGTTGCTACATCACAACCCATTTCATTTCCATCTAAAGCAGGGGACGAGGCAGCTGTTGTGCCATTTCCCTTCACAGTCACGTCATTTCTTCATTCCCCTGTCAAGAGCAAGTGTGAAGGTCTGCTGCACAGCAGGTGAAAGAGGTAGCAAATGAAAGGACCTCAGAGGGAATGGGCAAGGCGATGCTGCCAACCTTCCTGTTTTAACAGGAAGTCTGGAAGGCCCCGTTCAGGTTATGAGTCGGCAACCCAACTGGTTTGAAATACTGCCCCCATCAGTGTGGAATGTTTTATATATTAGTCAAAAGCTACTAGTTTAGCCTTCAGCCTTCAGGTGTTTTCCATGTGGGGAAATACTTTTCCATGAAAGCCAAGGAAACAGTTTCTCCAAGTGCATTCTTATGTGGTAGGGGGGCAGGAGAGTCCTGTAAGGCATGCATGGCTGCGTAATAATTGACCATGCCCACAAGTGTATTTCTTTTCCCCATGGGGCTGGTTTAATGCATTCTTAAATTGCAGCCTTGGAGACTTGCGCTATTTCTTTAAATTTGGACACCAGCAGACAAGGCAGCAGAGCTGTTCCTGCTTATTCCTTGCCCATCCAATCCACTCTTCCTTTCCTCTTATGTAGGATACTCAGAGTCTAGTTCATTACAGCAACTGGAAAGTTCAAATGCCACTGAAAGCAGGCTGCCACACATCCTTGCTCACCCTAGCCTCACTATGGCACTACATAAATAGAGAGGGCACTGCAGATTAGAACACACTCAGTACTCCCTTGCAACTGTCAGTTGCAGGGGAAGATTAGTAAGAGTGGACCACGTTGTGTGGACCACGTTGTGTGTGTGATGTCAGGACATTAGGAGGAGCTGGGGACAGAGCTGAATGTGGCAGCTGTGCAGCTTCAATGGCGGCAGGCTCCTTCAACCCTTCTTCCCCTCTGTGGCAGGAAGAGGAGGAGAAGGAGCTGGCCGCTGGAATCACACTGTGGTCAGCTTCACACTTTGCCTCAGTGCTTTTGGGATGTTGAGGTGCTTGATCCCCACCCCCAAAATTTACATGAGACAAAAGGGTTTGACCCCCCAGGAGCTGGCACCCTTGCTTGCAGCCTACATGGTACTAGATGGAAAGCATGCATTACCCTGCTCACCCCCCCTTTTTAAATAGAGACCTCAACTTTTCTTTCTAGTTTAGCATATGCTTGCAGAACTGGGGGTTAGTGTGACAGCTGCAGCCCACTTGGCCTTGTTCTTTCATGCATATTGAAAACATGCTGGTTATGTTTAATCTGGTGGGGTTGAAATTGTGATGGTTTATCCGTTCCTCAAAAAAACCAGAAACCCTGCAGTTTTAATGTCATCTTTGCTCCTCATGTGGGTTTGCATTCTTATAAGAAGAGGAACTGAAGGAGTAAAGAAATGGAAACTAGTTCAAAAACAATTTCCTGGAGGTTGACAGCTATATACAAACCTTATTAATTTATCTCACAGTCAGTGCTGGGGATTTGGAAAGGAATGAATGCAGAAAGGTGTGCCGCTGAGGGAGTTGGTGGGGTGGGTGTGTGGAGGCATGATGTGCGACTGTAGGTATTTATGAAAGGTATGGCTTCTGGCCTCTTGTTTACACACAACTGGGTAGGAAACTCTTCTTGATTTGCAAAATGAATTTTAGTCAGAGGTAGGCTAAAAGCTTCATTCATTCCGATTAAAGCTCCCTGAAACTATCAGGTTTGCAGCCATTTGTTACACTTTAAGTAGCAGTGCATAAATGCCTTTGCTGTTGGTATACAATTTAATCCCTGCTGACAGCAGCTCCATTTCTGAGAGTTTCAAGCACATCACTTTTATTCGCCTTTTCAAAACATCTCTGTAAGCCACCAAGCCTTGCTGATTATTTTATTCTGCTGGGTTCTGGTGGCAGAAAGGCGGCAAGAGCCTTGCATCCCAGCTCAGACAAGTTGTCAGCGTGAATTGGTCTTCCCGTACTAATGTGAGCAATATGTGTGAGGGCTGTGCGCAGGGGCTAGCATTTATACTTGGGCTTTATATTCCCCAATAGTATCTGTATTTGTTATAATAATCTTTCTCTGCTGGCCTGCTGTAAGGGAGGTGGCCTTGTTCTTTGACCTTGGAGAATACTTGCTCTTTGACAGCTTTCCTGGATCTAAGCTTACTGCTTAACTAGAAAACTGCAAATCCTAGGAAGCCCATCGTGCCACAGAAGGACCAATCCTTTGTACATACGCCTCAGATCTGAGACCCACTGAAGTCTAATTCTTTCTTGTGAGTAAGCCTCAGATCTGAGGCCCAAAGCAGCCCAAATTAGTTAGTAAAGGCACATCCTTTTTTTTTTTAATTTCATATTTATTAAGATTTTTGAATACAAATGCATAAATAAAAATTACTTATATAATAACATAGTTTCGTCTCTTCTTTGGACTCCCTCACATCTCCCGCTCCCACTTACATCGTTGCAGAAGATTTTTTCCAAGCAAATTACCCACTTGTTTACAATATTTATCACCGCTCGTTTAGATAAAATCTAACAATTCTCCAAAAAATAAATAAATTATACTTTCCTTATTTCTCACTTATCATCAAAATCAAATCTAATTCAATGGTAGGCAATTATTTATGATCTAGCATCCTTCTTAGCATTCAACCAAATTACAGTATTTCTGTAAATAAGTCTTAAATTTCCCCCAGTCCTCCTCAACCCTCTCTTCTCCCAGGTCTCGGATCCTGCCAGTCATCTCGGCCAGTTGCATATAGTCTATCAGCTGCATCTGCCACTCTTCCAGTGTGGGTAGATCTTGAGTTTTCCAATTCTTAGCGATGAGTATCCTTGCTGCCGTTGTTGCATACATAAAAAATGTTCGGTCCTTCTTTAACACCTTCTGGCCGACAATACCCAGAAGGAAGGCCTCTGGTTTCTTAGTAAAGGTATACCTAAATACCTTCTTCAGCTCATTATATATCATTTCCCAGAAGGCCTTCACTTTAGGGCAGGTCCACCAGAGGTGAAAGAATGTTCCTTCATGTTCTTTACATTTCCAACATTTATTATCAGACAAATGGTATATTTTGGCAAGTTTAACTGGGGTCATGTACCATCTATATATCATTTTCATTACATTTTCCTTCAGAGCATTACATGCAGTGAAGTTCAACCCGGTGGTCCACAACCTTTCCCAGTCCTCAAACATAATATTATACCCAATGTCCTGAGCCCACTTTATCATAACCGATTTAACCATTTCATCTTGTGTATTCCATTTTAACAGCAAGTTATACATTCTTGACAATACCTTAGTCTTTGGCTCTAGCAATTCAGTTTCCAACTTCGATTTCTCCACCTGGAACCCTACCTTTTTATCATTTTTAAAGACTTCTTTAATCTGAGCGTAATGTAACCAGTCTCGCACTTTATCCTTCATTTTCTCCAAACTCTGCAATTTCCAATTGTCTCCATCTTTTTCTAATATTTCCCAATATTTTGGCCATTTGGCCTCCATATTGGGTCTTTTTCGGGCCTTAGCTTCCAGAGGTGAAAGCCACCTCGGAGTTTTGTTTTCCAATAAGTCTTTGTATTTTGTCCAGACATTAAATACTGCTTTCCTGACAATATGGTTCTTGAAGACCTTATTTATCTTAATCTTGTCATACCATAAGTATGCATGCCAACCAAAAGCGTTGTTAAAACCTTCCAGATCCAGTACATCAGTGTCTTCGAGAAGTAGCCAGTCTTTTAGCCAGCAGAAAGCTGCGGCTTCATAGTACAGCTTTAAGTCTGGCAGGGCAAAGCCCCCTCTTTCTTTTGCGTCAGTTAGTATCTTAAACTTAATTCTGGGCTTTTTGCCCTGCCAGACAAATTTAGAAATATCTCTCTGCCACTTCCGGAAACACTCTGTCTTGTCCACAATCTGCAATGTTTGAAACAAAAACAACATTCTTGGCAATACATTCATCTTAACAGCAGCAATTCGGCCTAACAAGGAAAGCTTCAATTTTGTCCAACTATCCAAGTCTCTCTTAATTTCCGACCAGCATTTTTCATAGTTATCCTTAAATAGACTCAGATTCTTTGCTGTTATATTTACCCCTAGGTACTTTACTTTTTTAACCACAGTTAATTCTGTTTCTCTCTGAAACCGTTCCGACTCTGTATCTGTCAGATTTTTTCCCCAGCACCTTAGTTTTCTGTTTATTTAGCTTAAATCCCGCCACCCGACCAAAATCTTGAATCAATTGTAATACTCTTATTGTACTAGATTCTGGCTCCTGCAGGGTCAGAACCAGGTCATCTGCAAAGGCTTTAAGTTTATATTGTTTCGCTCCGACCTGAATCCCTTCCACCAACCGGTCCCCTCTAATCATATTCAAGAGCACCTCCAGAACCGATATAAATAACAAAGGGGAGATCGGGCAGCCTTGTCGTGTTCCTTTTTCAATTTTAAACTCTTCTGTGACCACATTATTTACTATCAATTTAGCCTTTTGTTCTGAATATATTGCATCAATCCCATTCTCAAAACCCCGACCCACTCCCATTTCTTTTAAATTTCCCTTCATAAATTTCCAAGAGATATTATCAAAGGCTTTCTCCGCATCTAAGAAAATTAGCACTGCTTTAGTGTTTATGTCTGTTTGCAAAAGTTTCAAAATGTCAATAATGTTCCTTGTATTAGCAAACATATGTCTACCTGGGAGAAAGCCTGCCTGGTCTTTGTGAATTACTTCATTTAAAACTTTTTTAAGTCTACTTGCCAGGACATCTGCAAATATTTTGTAATCCACATTTAACAGGGAGATGGGACGGTAGTTCTTAAGTTGTGTCTTTTCAGCTTCCGATTTTGGTATCAATGTGATAAAAGCTTCTTTCCACGATTCCGGCGCCTTCTTCCCCTCCATAATTTCATTGCTGACCTCCATCAGTGGTTGTATCAAATAGTCTTTTAGTGTCTTATAATACTTGGAGGTTAGCCCATCTGGCCCTGGAGATTTGCCCAATTTCATGTTCTGAATGGCATTTTCAATCTCTTGGCGTGTTATTTTACTGTTCAGGAGTAATCTATTTTCTTGTGACAGCTTTTTCAGTCCATTTTTCTCCAAAAATTGTTTAATCTCAACCTCATCCTGCGGCCCTTGAGTATATAATTTTTTGAAATATTTCTGAAAGCACTTTCTAATCTCCTTGGGGTTCTGAATGTTTCTTCCTTCAATTTCCAAATTTGTAACTGTATTTAATTTTTGTCTCTTCTTCAACTGCCAAGCTAGCAGTTTCCCACATTTATTTGCCGATTCAAAAGTTTTTTGTTTCATTAATTTAATCTTCCACTCTATTTCCTGGTTTATCAATTTGGAGTATTGTGCTTGATAGAGTTTGATTTCTCTCAAGATCGGCTGTGACTTCGGGTTTAATCTTAACTTCTTCTCTAATTCTTTTATTTTCTCCAAAATCTTATCTTTTCTGTCGTTTTGTATCCTCTTCCTTGCAGCATTCTGTTGTATCAAGAACCCCCTCATCACAGCTTTACTTGCATCCCAAATAATTCTTTTTTCCACCGTAGTGTTCATATTTATCTCAAAGTAATCCTTCAATGCTTTTTGGGCCTTCTTAATAATCTCCTGATCTCTGAACAAATTGTCATTCATCCTCCATCTAAAAGAGCCGGTTGGTAATAGTATCATGTCCATTTTCAATGCGTTATGGTCGGAGCAGGTCTTTGGGCAGATTTCCACCTTTCTGACCTTGGGTGCCAGACCTCTAGTTATCCATATTTGGTCGATTCATGTCCAAGTCAGCTGGGCTTCAGAGAAGAATGTTCCTTCTTTTCCCAAGGGGTTCTTCGTTCTCCAAATGTCAATCCAGTCCATATTGTCTGTCAATTCAAAAAAGGTCTTTGGTAGTCTGCCATCTTTTGTAACATTTTGGCTTTGTGACTTATCCATGTTAGTTGATACGACTCCATTCATGTCTCCCATCATAATGATGTTGTCATAGTCCAGATAATCTAGCATGATCTCATGCAACTTCTTGAAAAATTCCGATTTCCCTTCATTTGGTGCATAAATTCCTAGTATCAGAATCTTTTCTCCCTGGTGCTGTATTTCAATTGCCAAAATTATTTCATGTTCATCTTTGAATAAAAATTTAGGTCACAGGCTCTCTTTTGCATATATCACCACGCCTCTCTTCTTTACTTTGTCTGAAGATATAAATTCCTGGCCAAGTCTTTTATTTATTAATACTTTTCTGTGGAGCCTTGTCACATGTGTTTCTTGTAAGCAAATAATGTCCAATTGTTCTTTTTTTAATATATGAAAATTTTTCCTCCTTTTTTCCGGAATGTTACAACCATTTATATTCCAACTCAAAAGTTGCAGAGACATCCTGAATAAATCTGGTTATTTTTCTAAGGGTGGTACCTTGTTCGCTGGATCTTCAGAATCCGAGGGTACAAGCGCCCCTGGTGCTCCAGGCCCTGAAGGTAGTTCAAGTCCTTTTTGAAGGTCCTCTCCGTAGGCAGTCAGAAACTTGTCTCTATCTTCCAATGTTCTAATTTTAATCTTCTTCCCTCTAAAAGTGAAAGATGATCCTTGAGGAAAATCCCACCTGAAGATAATTGAGTTGCTCCTCAGCAGTCTTGCTAGTTCCAAATAATCAGATCTAAGGTTCAACAGTTGTTTAGGAATATCCTTGTAAATTTCAATTCTCTTGTCCAAAATATCCAGTGACTTTCCGTAGTGCAAGCCTAAAATCTTGTCCCTTTCCTCCTTTGATCTCAATGTTATTAAACAGTCTCTGGGCTTCTCTTTCTTTATAAGTCTTCCAAGCCTAAAGGCTGATATGATTTTAAGGTCTTTTTCCTCTAAGTTCCAAAACTTGGAAAATTCTTTAGTCAGAAACTCAGCTAGGTTGCCTTCTTCCACCTCTGGTACCGACCTTATCCTTAAATTGGTCTCCCTGTTCCGCAGTTCTATCATGGAGAGATAGGTCTGGTCTTCACCTACTTGTTTGCTGAGTGGTCTTACCTCTTTTTCTAATTTTCCCAGTTTTTGGCTGGTATCCTCAGCCAATTTCCGATTTTCACCTGCAGCCTCCTTCACTTCTCCAATTGCTTGTACATTCTGTGCAACTTGTTCAGTTAATCTCTTTAAACATTCTGTGTTTTGATCAACTTTAGCTATATGCTGATCAACTTTTTTATCCAAAGATTCCAGTTTTTCAAGAATTTTCTCTAAAATGGAGCCAGTTGCTCCTGAGGCCATCTCTTCCAATTGTAATTCCTCAGTTTCTGCCCGTGGCAGAGAAGCAGCTTCTTCCTCAGAAGTCAAAATAGGCAAAGAAGGCAAAGTAGGCACAGATGATCTACGTGCCTTAGAGGCTGCGGTTAGAGTTGTTAAAGTTGTTTGTCTGATTTTCGGTCCCTTTTTTCTTGCGCCACTCATTCCAGAGTTATCTAAAAGTCAAGGTCAAGCTGAGTTGTTCCCATGAGAAAGCGACAGCCCAGGTGGTAACAATCAAACAGGAGGCCGGGAAAAGGAAAGTAAAACAATGTCACTGCTGTAAATCCCAAATCCTCTAGGGGGAGCTTATAATGTCTTTGGGGAAGAGATCAATTCCAATAAAATTAATAAAGTCTGGTTTAGTGTCCAGGAACCTTCAATAAGGTAGATTTTAGCAGAGTTAGTATTTAGAAAAAAAAACAATGTTTCAAACAGTGCTTACTGGTATTCCAAAAGGTATTTCAAAGTAGCCAGTCCAAACTCCCTCAGATTGTTTCAGAGTTTAAATTCAAAGTATCCAGCCCTGCAGACTGACAGCTCAATTACTCAGGCAGTTCCAGCACCTGGGTTTCTTACTCAATTTGTAATCCAAATGAGAGAAAGGTATCACAGTCCAAACAAAAGTCATATATCAATTACTTAAAGTCCTTATTCTGCTTAAAAATAATTTCCACGGGTGTCCAGATCAGTTAAATTAACAGCTCACTCTTTGCCTCCACTCTCCAGCTCTTTGCTTTGAAGTTCAGTGTCAGCGGAAGACGGACTTCCTCTTTTTCGTCGCTCCGCTTTCAGCCAAATTCAATGTTTTTAGGTCTCAAAGTTTTGTAAAATCCTTATTACTCACGGATTGTTGCTTTCCGAATCAAAGGTTTAGGAAGAAAGGTCAGCGCTCACCGGCAGCAGCAACGCGGCTTCACTCCGCCGATTGCGGAACGACCCACAGCGCCGCAACACCCTCCGCGATCCGGAGCCCCTTACGGGGTTCCTTCAACGTTTTGGGGGGTGCTCCTGGCGCCCGCCGGGTCCCAAGACCACAGGCTTCTGCCGCCTGTGGTTTTCCAAGATGGGTCTCCGCTTCGCCGCAGCAGAAGACCCGTTTTCAGCGGAGCTTCCCTCTCCCGACTAGGAAAGGGCAGCCATTGCCGTTCGCGCCGCCTCCGGAAGTAGTAAAGGCACATCCTGATTCTTCCTTTGTGATCTTATAGCATGCTATGGGAAGTCAGGGCACCTTCAGTCAAAGGAATTGTGGTTTTGTAAGGCTGCAGCACTACATATACCTAGAAGTCCCATTGGGGTTTGCTTCTGAATAAGACATGTATAGGATTGCACTGTAAGTGGGGGGGGGAGGGGTTAAACATTTTATCAGGGACATCTAAGACCTATATAGAAAAGATTTGTGTTTAAATGTGATCCCACACATCCTGCCAAGTCATTTCCCCAGGAAGAGCAGGAGATGGTGCTTGGTGGGTCAGGACTCAGAACCCATAGAAAACTTTTTTTTCATGTGCTTGCAAGTCCCCAGTCACCTAGTAGTAACATATCTCTATTATATGAAGCACCCACAGATCAACCCAACCCAAACTACAACTGTTTCAAAATCATTAAGGAAATAACCTGCATACAGAGAAAATATCTTCATAAAGTGAGCCAATCCTCAGCATATAGTTCAGGCCACACAGATGTGCATTATATGAACAAGGAATGAGGTTTATAAAAATCTTTGGGGGTTGGGGGGGAGAGAATGTGTCCGTTTTAGAGATAAGAATGCAACTTCACATGATTACTTCTTCCCCCTCCCTCCCCCCCCTCACACAGAGATTACACATAGCTTTGTCTAGCCTCAAAAATAACACTGAATCAGAGCAAATAATTTGGGCTACATTTGGATCTAGTTCTTGGAAAGCAGAAGCTCTGGCTTTTAAGTAGTTACCAGAGGAATTTGTCCCTGCTCCATGTGCTATTGGGACGCGGGTGGCGCTGTGGGTAAAAGCCTCAGCGCCTAGGGCTTGCCGATCGAAAGGTTGGCGGTTCGAATCCCCGCGGCGGGGTGTGCTCGCGTTGCTCAGTCCCAGCGCCTGCCAACTTAGCAGTTCGAAAGCACCCCCGGGTGCAAGTAGATAAATAGGGACCGCTTACTGGCGGGAAGGTAAATGGTGTTTCCGTGTGCTGCGCTGGCTCGCCAGATGCAGCTTTGTCACGCTGGCCACGTGACCTGGAAGTGTCTCCGGACAGCGCTGGCCCTCGGCCTCTTAAGTGAGATGGGTGCACAACCCTAGAGTCTGTCAAGACTGGCCCGTACGGGCAGGGGTACCTTTACCTTTACCATGTGCTACTGGTACAATTGCTGTTCTTTATGTAGTGGAGGAGTGGCAGCACCCTACCCCAATGCCACATGGATCATGTAACAATAACGTATGAGCTTCATGCAAACACCAAGTTGCATGAAGTCTTGCTCAGGTGCTCACTCTACCCCTCCACCATTTGAAAGTTAGTGTGGCATGGCCAGGCCATAATTTGGGCTCATGTCATCTGGAGGCATGTTTTGTGTTCCATCATGTGAAGAAGAGTCCTTCCTTGGACGGCCATCTGTCATGGATGTTTTAGTTGAGATTCCTGCATTGCAAGGGGGTTGGCCTAGCTGACCCTCAGAGTCCCTTCCAACTTTACTATTCTATGATTCTAATGTATAGGCCAGAGCCTAGCCCCTGCTGTTATATGCTACTGTTCTCTGCAGTCAAGTCATTCACTCCTTTTCTGTTCCCTACAGTCGCCTCCAAGAGACATTGAATTCCTTTCACTGTGTCATTTTGTAATATACATAGGAAAAGACAAGGCATCCCAAGTAGGCAGTGCACTGGACAGGTTCAAACTCAATGAATGCCCAGCTTTATAGAAACAGAACCTATCCTCCATGTTGCACTGAAGCCACACCACTGCCAAAACACACAAGTAGCTCATCAGGGTTGACGAGGAAGTGTCAACCCCTGAGTGAAGGAGCAGTTTAGTAGAAATGTGCTGTAAATAAATGGGTGCATCAGGCAGATGAACAGCAGCAACTGAGGGAGCAGTGGTGAGATTGGAATTTGGAGGCTGGAGCTGCCAAGTTGACAGCAGTAAAGATCTAAGAGAAGGAGGGAGATAGAGATTGAGAGGGAGAGCAATTGCATTCAAATCCTTTATCTGTGGCACTCTCTGAGGCCATTTCCTCTGCAGTCTTCTCTGGCATAGCAGTTAATTTTTAGGATAGGGATGGGGAACGTGTGGTCAGGCTCCCAACTCTCATCTGCCCCAGACAGCCTGGCCCAATGGTCAGGGCAACTCTTTGTCCAACAATAAAGATAAAAGGTAAAGGGACCCCTGACCATTAGGTCCAGTCATGGCTGACTCTGGGGTTGCGGCGCTCATCTTGCTTTATTGGCCGAGGGAGCCGGCGTACAGCTTCCGGGTCATGTGGCCAGCATGACTAAGCCGCTTCTGGCGAACCAGAGCAGCGCACGGAAACACCGTTTACCTTCCTGCCGGAGCGGTACCTATTTATCTACTTGTACTTTGACGTGCTTTTGAACTACTAGGTGGGCAGGAGCAGGGACCAAGCAACGGGAGCTCACCCCGTCACGGGGATTTGAACTACCGACCTTCTGATTGGCAAGTCCCAGGCTCTGTGGTTTAACCCACAGCACCAAATGGTAAAAGGAAGTGAATAAATTGGGTTGTCTCCAAAGTAGAGCTGCATGAACTTCTCATCAGGATTTCAGCTTGTACAACAGAACACTCATCCCTTCCCATGAATCCGTTCTATGAGTTTCCCCAGATCTCTGGAGTGGATTTGGGGAGAATACAGGGCAGTGGATTTGGGCCAGGGTAGGGAGGTCCTGTTGTGCAAGAAGAGATGATTGGACCGATGTAAAGAGTTAGTTGAATATAGTTTCATTGTCCATTGCTATAAAAAGTTGCCAGAGCTAGACCCTTTGAAAATAACCTTGATCTTCCTTAAAATACTGCAAAGAAACCAGAACATGATTCATTCCTAAAATGACCTTGGAGCTAATTGATCCACATGATCAATATGAAACATTCTAGAATCGCCCCCCAATAGTCCACTATACTCTTTTGTAATTACAGTTGTTTACTACTTGTTTTCTGAGTATGGGTACATCCATCCATCCAAAGTTGGAATTCAAGAACAATTGCTGTCCTGTTGTCAAACTGATTGCATCTGATTCTCCCAAAATTAGAAATGTTATCGGTGTAGTACAGGTTGCTCTCATTAGCATGCACTACACAAATTGCTACGTAATCTAGCTTTTCACTGTACTGTCCATAACAAAATATGGATAGGTGAAGGAGAGAAATGTTCTGTAGACAAAATAGGAAATGAAATCCTCCCCTTTGAACCGGCTACCACTTACAACATACCTTGTGGCTTTATGATGTGCTTCCTTTGTTAACAAGTGCAGCCCGTAACTGAAGGGGACGTTTCTGGCCTTTGGCCTCATGCCTGTCATCCTGACACTTGATTCTGCCTTAAATGGGCAAACATGCCTTTGAGATTAAGTGGCAAATTCACATCACTGTCCAAAGCCTGCTAATCAATATCACTAATCCATCAAAGATTACTAGAAGGAAACACGTGACTTTGTTCCCTGTTCCTGGCGTGAACTGCAGAGTGAAATAGAAAAGAATGATAACCTATTAGCTAGCGACCCACAGCTGAACTTTTGGGTATGAGCTGCAGATACAGTGATTGCTAGGTAGAATCCGCTCCTTGTGTAACCTGAATAGAGAGAAGGCAGAGGGACAAATGTGGTGGTTACATATTTTTAAAAAGCAGTTAGTATAGAAACGGCCACTCTAACTTCATTGAGGAAGATTGCCTTTGACACTACAGGCATTTCGTTATATAAGGCAATAGCCACACGTACTCCCTAAGGTGTTTCTGCTTAGAGGGCATCTGGGCATCTTCATCTCGCAGTTGTTGCTGTGAAGATTGGACCTAGCAGGGAAGAACTGAACCTTTAGCCCCAAGAAGCTTGGTTTGGCTAAGTGAAAAATTCATAAACAGCACAATAATTACTTCGTCTGTTGAATAGACATATTCTCTCTAGTGTATGTGGATTGTTACTTTTTAAAAAATAAATAAAAATAAGAGTTTTTTCTCCTTTCACATCTTATTTCTCCTTGTGCCAGCACTTTGAGAAACAGCAGTTAATTGCATTTCTCTGGCCTCATTAGGAGAGGCACGGATGGAGAGTAACTGTAGTTAACATACCTTGCCACTGATACCAAAAGAGGAGTAACTGAGTATCAGGGCATTTTGAAATGTTACGTCAAATAATGCTGCATTTTTTTTAAAAAAAAATAATCTTTGTGTTACTCACAATGTATCTTCCTACTTTATTAAACCTCCTACTCAATCAATTAAATATTGATTGAGAATATATTTATAAAGGAATGTCTGGGTTAGGATATGTATATATATATATATATATATATATATATATATATATATTCATATATATTTTCTCCCTTCTTTTTCTCCCTTTACAGTTTTGTGCCTTTTTTCCCCCCTTTCTCTCTTTTTTTGGGTATCACTTTATTGCTTTATAATTGAAAAAAAACAATAAAATATCAATAAAAAAGAGAGAATATATGTCTGTACATTTGGCTGAATTGCCTCTGAATCCACTTCCTCCTTCTCCTTGTTTGAATAATAAGGAAAGTAGAAGATCAGATGTCTTGAGTCAATTCTTCTGAGGAACTCTGATAAAAAAAATATGTGAAGGGAAGGAGAAAGATAGGAGGACTGTAGAACAAGGACAAGCCACATTTGCTCTTCGGGCACAGGTCTATAAATCAGGTTTACTAAGTCCTCTTCAAGTAAACTATTGTGGGTGGATACAGTTTCTGTTGCTTTTCAATTTCTGGGAGGTGATATTCTGTGCTGGGGAGTATTTTGTAGCTGTTGGTATCCCCTTTTAGAACCCTGTATAGCTGGGGTTATAAAACATGCAGGCATCACAGATACAGGCAATCATCTCCTAAGACAACACAACAGAAACAGTGACAGAAAGGGGGCAGAACCAGCATGTTCATCCCTGCTTATGTCCTTCTCCTCCCAGGCTTACTTTAACACCTGGAGAGGCTTCTCATTTCTCCATTAGCTAGCACTTGCTGGTGCTAGTGGAAGATGCTACACTCTGGTCATCCATTCTGTTGTACTGAGCACAAGTGAGGCTCAGATAGTGTGGATGATCACAAAGTTTGAATGCTCAGAGAGTCCAGAACTTATATAGGAAGAAACCTAGATCGAAACCTTTCTCACTGGGCAGGGAATTTTGTTCACTTAATGGAAGCATTCTGCCATTGCAATCGGGTATGTTCTTGGTGCCTATATATTCTTCTGGCCCTCCAAACATTCTTGTACTACAACTCCCATCACCCCTGACCATTGGCCATGATGAATGGGATGGACTGGAGTTGGAGTTCAACAACGTCTGGCTGACCCAAGGTTTGTGTCCATTTTGAAATGTGGTTCATAAAATTAATCAACAATGGACAATAAAGAGGTAGTCCTTTGGAACCCCAAAACACAATGACCAAGGGATCACATTTAACACATTAGAGCTATGCGTTAAAATTAATATGGACTATTTCCCTCAACTTCAATGGACAAGATTCGTCATGAGCCAATATGTATTTTCTCTGCTTCACATATTTGTCTGCAATAATATACTTTCACTCCTCAGTGCTTTGAGATTCTTTTGCATGAGGTGTCAAGGCTGAGGCAGACAGGGATGAAACTTCAAAAATTAGCATAAGTACTGTCAACATGCTGTCTTGTGATTTAGTGCCTCTTTCTTGAAATTTCATTTTATTACTGTCAATGTTTTCTTCTGATTCTCACCACCGTGGCATTATTTTCTCACACAAGACTAACTCCATATAAACACAAATGTTCTGTGATGTTAATGATGAAGGGCTCGTGTGGTAACTACCCTTTCACTAGCAAGTTATTTTCTTAAGCTTCATTTTCTTTGTATTTGTTCACATTTTCTTCCTACCTCCCAATACAAAATAAAGGGATTGTTTTTCTGTTGTGTTCTGCAGTGATCCAGGACGTTACCCAGCCAATTTACACAAAAAAATTGCACAGAACTGGATGGTGGCCTCAGATAGGAGAATTCTGTACACTCAGACTTAAGGTACCGCTAACTATAACAAACCCAGAAAGAACCTTCTCATGTCTAAGACTGCCTGTTTGTTACAGCCAGCAGGTGAGGCTCTCTAGGTCAGGCACCCCCAAACTGGGCCCTCCAGATGTTTTGGGACTACAACTCCCATCATCCCTAGCCAACAGGACCAGCAGTCAGGGATGACTGGAATTGTAGTCGCAAAACATTTGGGGAGCCAAGTTTGGGGGTGCCTGCTCTAGGTGGTCCCTGTGGTAGAAACGTCTGCAAGAAACACTGGTCACTACTATTGCCTTTCAGTCTCAACAGTGAGCATATTTCTTTGCCCTTGTCAGCTTGAAATGTGGAGAACTGGAAGCAGGAAATGACAGCCTGCTCTTGAAGTTATTCATATTCACGTTCTAAAAAACCCAGTGGATTTCTGTAGCATATATTGCAAGTTTGGCAAGATTCATAAGAACTAGAATGATGTTTTAACATGGGTCAAACTGACACCCTTTTCTGAACAAGGGCTTCGTCTCTCTGGCATGGATCCCCTTCTATCTAGACTTATTTCATGGTTTATAATAGTCACCCTGTGTGTACAGAACCATGGAATTGTAGAGTTGGCAGGCACTCCCAAGGGCCATTTAGTCCAACCTGCTTGAATCCTTTTCACTGTGCAGGGAATTTGTTCACTTAATGGTGGAAGCATCCAGTCATTGCAGCTGTGTATGTTCTTGGTGCCTGTATATTATTCTGGAGTGTTACCATTGTAGTGGAGTATTCATCTGGATCAGTGATGAGAAACCCATGGTCTGCCAGATGTTGCTGGACTACACCCATCATCCCTGATCATTGGCCATGCTAGCTGTGGATGCTGGGAACTGGAGTCTAACAGCATCTGGAGAACCATCGTTTCCCTGGTGCTCATCTATGGAGGATTGGGGGAGAAACTTGTTGAATCCAGGGCTGGGCAAAAGTTTGACTCTCAACAGAAAAAGTTTCCCATACCACTCTATATACTAATATTGACCCAGTTGTAGGAATTTAATGTTAAATTTTAATTAACAGGTAATAGATTGTATTCATCTAGTTGTGTTAGCCAGAGCTAGTACAAAAAGCCCTGCTACCGCTAATGCAACAGGGCTAGGGCTTTCCTCCTCCCTCCTCCCTCCTGCCCCCGCAACCTCCACCAAATCAGCTCTGGGGGATCAGGAGAATGCCCCAAAAAGTATTGTTCCATCTGGCAATCAGAAATGTTTGCACTGATGGAACAATTACATGAAAACAACATTGAATTCCACTCAAAGTCTCTATAATTGCTAGCTCTTTCAACCAGGAAAGTTCCAAGGAAAGTTATTAATTAGAATTGGTTCATGTACAGGGATGTTTTGAAAATGAAGAAAATAGCTGCCCACTGTTGCTTTGTGCTGAAATCAACCATCCATGTTGGCCAACATCTGAAAATTTTGATCAAAACTTGATACACTTTTTTGAGTAGAACACCATTGTTGAGTAGTCTAATTGCTTCCTATCACATCTTGCAGGGGATGATTCAGTGAATGCAACCTAAACAGTTTATTTACTCTTTTTTTTTAACCATGTCACATTGCTGACTCGTTACCTTTGATTAGGTGGCGGAATTGAGTTAAGCACCTGCAAATCGTCCTTTGCACGCTGATTAAACTTTGCAGCAAAGAGAAGCATGTATGTAGCAAATCATAATTCAAATATTGTTTGACTTAAATAGCCCCCCCAAAAAAGTGCAGGCAAAAGTGTGTTGCAGTTGCATAATGAGCTATTTCAAAGCATCAAAGTGAATAATTGTTGCCTCCTGCGAATTTCAGTGTTAGTAATATTGATGATGTATTTTGCAAGTTACCTAGATTATTCTTCATCGCTAGAGAAAACAACATTACTTTAACATTTTCTGAGGCTTTTGCTGCTTTTTGTAAGAAGCACCTTGGGAGCTTATTAAATTCATTAAAATCCTGAAGATGTTTAACAGCATGTCTAAGTGTCTCCTTGCCTGCTCTCCTTTCCCAATAACTTTTCTTGGTCTGAAAGAGAAACTAAGAAGGGACATGCAGAGATTCATTGCTACTTGAGAAAAATATATATATCCACATAGGGTTTTCCGTTATGAAATGTTGAGGCCGACTCCGAAGATTGAAAGCAAAGCTGGCGATATTTCCCTTTGCCAGTCTCCTTTTTATTTTTTTTTTACTGGAGATCAAAAGATGCTGCCCAGCAATTTATGCATATAAAAAGATTTTCCTTCTTCAATTTTGGCAAAAGCTTGCAGTGATCAGTCATGGCGGTGGTGGAGGAGAGACTTTGGGGGAAGCAAAATACCAGGTGGAAAGGGGAATGGAATAGAGTACGATAAAAAGGACTGCTGAACTGCAGCAGTAACAGGAGTCCTCCATGCTGCAACATGGGTTATTCCCAGATAAAGCGTGTAAGGAATCATTGTGAAGTGGGTGCTTCTTGGGCTTTGTAAATTCTTCTCATGCAAGCTTAAAACCAACCACTGAGAAACCTTTCATCCCTTTTGCCTATGGGTGGCAGAGAATATAGTGAATCACGTTTCCCTCCCAACCTCTCTTTTCTGTTTAATTATTCTTTGAACATCAAGCAATCATCCCCTCCTTTAAACCTGTAGGTTAGGAACAGAGATAAGATGGTAGCTACTGAGATCATGAATGAAACACCTTATGAGACAAGTGCTTTATTAGTAACGAGGGTGATTCCTGTTGTTGAAACCCGTGTGCCTTTTTGGATAATGGAACACTTCTTCTAATTTTGTAACTTTCGCTCATGGCTTTGTGAACTTTTTGAATTCTTGATGGATCTTTCTTCTTATTACCCTTTGGCACCTCGGAAATTAACACATTTTAAATCCGTGTTTGTAGGTTGCATGTCAACAGGAAGCACGACTCATTTGCCCTTTCTCTTCTAGTACTTCCTAGTACAGAGGCAGATTTAGGGCAGTGTGAGCGGTGTGGTTGCAGCCAAAGAAGGCACCTTCTCAAAGCCCAGTAAGCACTTGCTCAGCTTTGAGAAGGTGTGAGGGCCCTGACAGGGTCCTAGAGTCCTTCTTCCTCCTTCCCAAAGCCAGCCAAGCATTTAAAGGTCTTTTGGAAGGAGGTTGGAGGACTCTAGGACTTTTTCATGCTTCCTTCCCAAAGCCCACTGTAAGCAGGCACTTCAAGGGCTTTGGGGAGGGGGTCACATGGCCTTGCACAGGCTCTGCCCCTGCCTAGTAAGTCTTCCGTATTTGCCAGATATTCAGGTGTTATACCAACTGGACCACCCTAACTGGGTTTTCTCTGTTAGTACACTGTTGAACAGCACTTGTTGGCAGTAAGTGGACTTGGTTGAACTACAGTGGTACCTCAGGTTAAGAACTTAATTCGTTCTGGAGGTTTGTTCTTAACCTGAAACTCTTCTTAACCTGAAGCACCACTTTAGTTAATGGGGCCTCCTGCTGCCACTGCACTGCCACTGCACGATTTCTGTTCTCATCCTGAAGCAAAATTCTTAACCCGAGGCAATATTTCTGGATTAGCAGAGTCTGTAACCTGAAGTGTATGTAACCTGAAGCGTATGTAACCCGAGGTACCACTGTAATGCCCTTTGAATGCAATCCAAGAACATTCCATAGTACAGTTTTTGCTATAGCTTGTGCACAAGTGGGCTTTTGAACAAAGTATCCTTCATGTTCGTGGGTGGACAAATTGTGGGGGACTCCTTCATTGAATTTGTCTGCTCAGCAGCTCGCCCCCCCCATCTCTCCACCCTCACCTTTACATCTTTGGTATTGGCAAAATGGTTGCTATGTTTTTTCTTTTCCACAATGCCCCAAACTTAGCATAATTGCACAGTGAAAATGGTGGAATTGGTGGAATTAGAAAAAGGGCATTTTAAGAAGCTTTGACTCAGCTCCAGTAATTTCCATGAGCCTGAAGCATACCTTTTAAAAATGAAGGCCTCATCTCGGAAGTATTCATCAAACTATGGCCACTCCTTGCAAGTCAGGGAGTGCAGAAGTACTGTTTTATCAATAACCTTTTGCAAATCATGTAGCGTGCCATCTGAACTATAAAGAGCTGTTTCAAAACAAATAGTTAATTAAAGCTTGAGCATATGTGAGGTTTTTCTTTATCATATTCACAGATATTCTATGGCATCTGTTTAAGCCAGTAAACCTGCAGCTTATAGATTCATTTTCCAAAGCTCCGAAAGTCTGGTTTGAAAAACAAAAGGACAAGCTCAACCTATTGTGCAAGTAGCTTATTGATCTGGTGTCTCTTGTTAGTAGAATTCTGGAGATTCTTTGGAGATTGTGAAAAAAACATGCCCTTCATCCAGAAAAAAACTAAGAATCTTGAAGACAATTATGCGTGCCTGTCTTGCTAAAATCAATAGAACACATGCATATATAAGAGCATAAAGGAATAGGGTTATTCTCCAGCAAGCCTATTAGTTTTTGATTTTTTTTTATAAAAAAGATTGCATAGGCTTTGATCCACTGTCTTAGTAAGTTGTTTATTATATCCTGTACACCAGAGTTGTAGACTGAAGCATTTGCTTATTATTCCCCCCCCCAACTCATCTATAAATAACTTATTTCTCCAGTGAAGGTATATACCGTATTTTTCGCTCTATAACACGCACCCGACCATAACACGCACATAGTTTTTAGAGGAGGAAAATCCATAGGCATGCCACCCATAGGCATTCCCTCCATAACACGCACAGACATTTCCCCTTACTTTCTAGGAGGAAAAAAGTGAGTGTTATGGTGCAAAAAATAAGGTACTTACTTGAAACCTTATTTTAAAAGTGCCTTTGTGAGAATTATTCCTCCATCAATATTGGTCATATAATTTTTCTAATATAAACTATACCTTTGGTAGAAAGCTATAGCATTTATCCCTACATTGTTACCCCATCCAAATGGGATACTCTGTGTGAATAGTTTGGTATAATGGGATAACTTCAATGCCCATGTGGGGTATCTTTAGAGTCGAGAAATTCCAAGACAAATTAGAAGGAAAGAAACAGATAAATAGCGGAGTATAGGAAGAGAGTAGAAGGAAGACACTGAAGAATAAGGTGTATGGAGTGTGCAGTAGCAGAGATCAGTACATATACTTTATAATATCTAACAGTTAGTGTGGCACTCTAGTGAAGGCACAAGCAACTTGCATAGCAACTTGTGTACAGATATGAAAATGAATGGTAAAATTATGGATGGCTTTTCTTTTCCAGCTCATATTCACAAGAAATAGCCAAGCCCAAGGACAACTAGCCTAGCTTGGATCACAAGATTCTCACCTGCCTTAGCAGGGAAGGTTATCAACTGCGATTTGCATTTAACACACAGTAAGCAGTCTCTTGCTAACCTTAGTTTCAGATATTTATAGCCATCCATATGCAACCTCATTGGGAACGCAGAGGTCTCAGAGCCGGTCAAGTGCACCTCCTGGAGTGCTTAAATTCCCATTGTAGTCAGTGTTATTTAATGCTAGAATAGCGGAGAAGAATATTCTAATTGCCAGCAGAGCTTTAAATAATGAGTTAGAAAACTTGGCATTGAAAATCCAAGACGGGCCACAACATGGTCTTTGTCTGTGTTCCAGCTGCTCTCAATAAATCTCCTTTCATTTATAATTTACTGTTTTATAGGACTTTGCGCCTCTAAGAGGCTAAAGTACCCATATTAACTTTAACTGGAGAAAGATCACCAATTCATTCTACATGCATTAGGTCACTAATCACTATTTGTGCCTTTCCTCACTGTGGCACAAAGCATTCTGGTGTGCAGTACAAACACTGTCTTTCCAGTAATTGCATTTCAGTTTGCTGCTTTGGTTAATGGGGTGGAGTATGATCCCAGCACTAACTACAGGAGTTCAATCAACTGTTGGCTTTTTAAACATCACCTACAGTAGAAAAGAGTGATGGATTTAATGGTGTTGACATTTTTATGGACTACAGTCGCAGCAGTACCCAAAGCATTTTTGTAGTCCAATGCTCCCAAATCAGCCATACCTTGTAGATCAGCTGAAGTGTCTGGAAAGCTTGAGGGCTCCATTCCCTTCTGGAAAATCTTCTGAGGTCCACATACCGGTGGCGGACAGGTTTCAGAGGCAAAAGTGGGCAGAGGAAAAATGTTCATGTTACCTTTGTACAACAGGCTAGTTTCTACATGTACTCTTCTGTCTTCCACCCAGACCAGCAAGAGGCATGATCAAGGACACATTCCAGTCAGGCCAAAACTATTCGGGGTGCAAACAGGGCCATCAATGGGTGTGGCCTGAGGAGAGAAGGTGTGGCCTGGGGAAAGTCCCAAGGGCCAGTTAGAGGTCCCAGACCTGAGGTTCTCCATCCATGCCTAAGGGGATCTGCACATGCAGGGTAAGCATTTACTTCATGAGGTTGGAGCTGCCATTTTATAAAGTACTCAACTATGTTGTTACCATCATCCAATGCACTAACAGCTGGGATGAGAGAGTTTGGAATCAGTGGATTTGAGGATTTCCCAGCCCAGCTGGGCCTTTGCAAGCATATTCTCCTCACCCCTACTCAGCCAAAAATATGGTGGCATAAGTCCCTCACCATATTTTAAGCCAGTATAATTTGCACCTCTGTAAGTCCCCCAAAAGAAGCATCCCAGGGTTGTGGAACGTGGGTGGCGCTGTGGGTTAAACCACAGAGCCTAGGACTTGCAGATCAGAAGGTCGGCGGTTCGAATCCCCGCGACGGGGTGAGCTCCCGTTGCTCGGTCCCTGCTCCTGCCAACCTAGCAGTCTGAAAGCACGTCAAGTGCAAGTAGATAAATAGGTACCACTCCGGCAGGAAGGTAAACGGTGTTTCTGTGCGCTGCTCTGGTTCACCAGAAGCAGCTTAGTCATGCTGGCCACATGACCCGGAAGCTGTATGCCAATAAAGCGAGATGAGCGCCGCAACCCCAGAGTCGGTCACAACTGGACCTAATGGTCAGGGGTCACTTTACCCCTTTACCTTTTTTAAGTCCCCCAAATGAAGCATCCCAGGGTTGTGGAAGGGGCAGGATGGGGGCAAGAAGAGACCACTTACTATTCTTAATCCCTTTCGTCATGTTACCTAGCAACCCAGTGGAATTCAGACAGCAAGAAGGGCAGCGTAAGGCAAATTCCTCCACATTCCTACAGAACTGAGTTTGGAATAGGGGTAACTTGTGCCAGTGTAATTTACCCTAGCTTTCTGTTGTTAGGATTGCTCTGTAATTCTCTGTGTGGATCATCATGTAGCAAAAAACTGCACAAGTATCCACACACAAGGGGACAATAGCAGTAGGTTTACAGAAAATATTGAGGGCCCCTTTAAAAATAACCTAAGGTCTGAGGAATTTTGTCTAATTGGGGTAATGAACAGAAGAGGTGTTTGGTTGATGAATATTAGTAGTTTATATCGTGACACAATCTCTCATAGTCATGTCCCCTCACTACTACAGCAGTTTAATGCAAAGACTGGTGACATGATATGCATATATATTTGATATACTTGCATGGATTCTCTGTCGTCTCCCCCTCCCCATATTTTTTTAAAAATCCGTAAAATAAAGCTTATCATTTTACAGCACTTAACAAATAATAATAATAGCAGTAACACCTGCAGAGAGATTATTTATTATTTTGAATAAATTTATTCTGCCAGCCATAATGGCTGCATTCAGTTGAGTTCAAAATTTATTGGGCCATTTTGTAAATAGTTAAATAAATGGAATGCAGTATGATTCATAAGCCTTGAGAAAAGGACTTTTATTTAGTTTCACTAATTTTTGCAATTCATAAATTCACCAGCAATTCTGTGTGTACATATGTCTCTCTGTGTGAATGTGAATGCACACATACATATACACACAGAACTATGCAAGTAATTGCTACCAAATTCAATAAAAGTTATTTTCAAGCAAATGTGCATAGTATTGCAGGCTTAGCAGTACTAAAATTGTGACCCAGAGATGGTGAAGCTGAAAATTGTGACCCAGAGATTGCTGAAACTTGCCAAGCAAATCTTTCATTTTCCTAATTTTAACTATTGATATTGCAGTCTCAGACCAAATATTTTATTGTATATCCAAACTTCAGCAGTGGTTTGTTTTGGGGGTATTTTGAGGCAGGAAATTAAAGGAGATGAGATAAGACTTCAGAAATGTTGACTGCATGTTCTGCAAAGAGCTGTGATAACGTGGGGGCTCTGTTTTTCATCAAAACATGTTTAAGCAATGAGACACTATGGGTGGTGTTGTTAGAGTAAGATAATCACACCCCCGAGGTGTACCAAGACACAGTTCGGCTGATTACCTCTAATCCCCAAGGGATGTAATTATTTCCCGATAACTACACTTGGAGCTGCCTTATTGCTGTTATCATATTTCTTTTAGCTTTAAACCCAAACACATTAAACAATGACTTTGTCAACTATGAGGTCCATTGAGATTAATCTACCTTTTCACAGCATTTAACTGGCAGCTGGAGCACTTACTGAAGCCTGTTCTTCCCCCCCAAGATCCCTGCAGGAGCTGCTTCTTGAAGTCAGAACAAAGGAAAATAGCTGAGAATTCCAGTAGCATCCAAATGAAGCTGAAATATACAAACATGTATTTAAAAAACATTTACAAAGAAGCTCCATGCAGCGCGCCTCACAATCAGCTAAGCTGAGTGTCACCTGGCATTAACATCTTCAAGCATAATGGTCTCTCAGGAGGGAAGGACCACAGCTCTTTACCCATAGAGAGGGAATTCGTAAATATCCACAAAATGATCAGGTTCTGAATCCTCTGGAAACAGTCGAAAGCCACCAATGTCTGTGCCAAGCTCCAGAACTGCAGCTTTTCTCCACAAAGGGTGAGGGCTACCAATGGAAAAGTTGATGTCCACCAGCCTTCTTGTCACACACCTTCCTCCAAGGACAGATGCTCACATCCTTCATTGGAAAAAACATTTGATGGCATCATTACTTGACTACTGAAAGCTTCGGAAGTACAGTACTGCCTACATATGGAGATGTGTGAAAACTCTGACCAAAGTGCAAACACATTTCAGTTTGCAGTATCAACCAAATTGTTCCCCACCCATACATGAAGGTCACTGGGCAACCTTGCACCAGCCAAATATCTCTCACCCTAAAAGTGTTGTGAGAATAAAATTGGCCTGGAGGATCCCAGAGGAGGAAAGGTGGGATACTGATGGATGGATGATGGAAATATCTGGATAAAAGGTTGTTTTTGTTTTTGGCTTGTTTGTTTACTTGCAAAAGGAGGGCACACATAGATTCTTATGTGTGGCTTACCTTGGATATACTGTAATGAAAGTTTATGGCCACATGGTCTTATAAGCCTTTTAAAAAAAATAGTCTTTTTATTCTTGCCTTTGGCATCTAGGTATATCAGTGCAAACCTCACTGAATTTTGTAGACACTGAATAAAGCAATTTCTTTTTCTAAATTCCCCAAAGAGGACATCTGTCTTTCATAAAGAAATGCACTCCAAGATTGAGTCCTGTTTTGTAATTCACAAAAGTACTGCTTGCTTGTGTTGTGCCATGAATAAATTGATGTCCAATTATGCAAAGAACACGTTTGGTCTTAATCTAATAATTTCATCCAGATTATTTAACCAGTAGTAAAACTGTTAAATGAGATTTTCATAGCGCCAGCTAACATTAACAAAGGAATCCCCTGAACGGTAGATAACAAAAAAAACCCAACAAAAACAAGTCAGAATGCAGCAGAGTATGGATCGGAATAGTCAATTAGCATGTACGTATCAGGTTTTCCGTAATGAGTAGGTAAAGTGATAATTGAGTCGCTCAATGAACTTCAGTTTAAAGGAGATTTTAATTGACAAGGATCTCTTTGTATGTGGAGACCCTGCAAGATAACATGATGGAATCTAGTGCTTTGGGAATTTTTAACCTTATGCTCAAGCCACAGGGCTGGTTTCAATAATGCTTATATTTGTTGTTGTTGTTGTTGTTTTACCTCTTCTCCCTGCCCACCCTTGTAAACCTGACATTGAATTTGAATATTCAGATGCTTAGTATAAGAAAAAGTCATGTTTCATATTAAAGTATGAGAAGAAAACAAGATGTTATCTCTTCTCTGGCCGAGACCATTAGGGCTTCCATTTAGCATAGGCTGGACTGCTCTTTCCCTTGAGAAGAGCTGCTGGTCTGAGGGTCAGACATCCTTTGCAGTGAGTATGATTTCAACCTTTCATTAGGAGGAGGGGACTTTCAACCACAGTGAGAGCGCAGGTAAGATTGCAGCTCAGGCAAGATGAGCATCATGCTTCCACGCAGGAAGTCATAGCACTAAGGGCTACTTCACTCAGCAATCCCTTGCAGTCTTGCAGCAGCTCACCTTGGACAAGGAAGCAATCTGGGAAGGGGAAAACTACCAGGTTCTCTAACACCTAGTTTTAACAAGGAGCATAAGGAATTCATTCTGTACTGCTAAGACAGGGGATCTCAGGCTCAGGGGCCCAATGTGGCCCTCCTAGCATTCCTATCTGGCCCTCAGGCCTCCCCATGCAACACACCAGGCTACCTTCTCCACTGGCTGTGCTTTGCAGCCTTCTGGAGTGTTGATGCTAGGCTAAAATGTGTCTTTGAATTCCTAATGATGCCTCTTGCTAGCCTGGAAGAAGGATAGAGAGAATGTGTGTAGAAACTAGACTGCTGCACAAAGGTCAATGTTACATTCATTGCTCTACACACTCTTGTCGAAGAAATGTGGCCTCTAGGCTGAAAGGGGCTCCCTAATCCCTGTGCTAAAACTCTGTCATGGATCTCAGCTTTGAAACAAAAGAGTGAGAAAAACGCCAGTCTCACATACACCCTCTCGGCCTGAAAAAAGTAGAGTGCTCTGAGCACTTTACAACTAGGCAGGGGGTTATAGTTGCACCAAGCACTACTTTTTATTGATTCATTTAATTTATGTCAATAATTTGTGTACCGTACAATGAAAGGATGTGATTGCCCCAAAGAATCCTGGGAACTGTAGTTAAGGTTGCTGGAGATGGCAGCTCTGCAAAGGTGAAGCCACAACTCCCAGGATGCTTTGGGAGTGAGGCATCTAATCATAAGCCTGCATTTTTATTAAAGCTTATATGTTTAATCAGGGCCTGTATCTTAAAAGACCAGTCTTAGAAGACCAGTTGCCTAAAAAACCTTGGCAAGATATTTTTACTCCTAGACAAGGGCCCCCCCTGATTTATAGCAGAAAACAATTCTCAAAGTCGTAAAAAGGGAATTACAGGCTGACAGCCAAGGTTACACTGACCCTACAAATTAAGGGTGGATAAATAGTAAAATGAGCCATATCTTCTTCCTAAGGTTAAGAAGGTCAAGAGCAGTGAAAAAGCATCTAGCTGGCAGAAACAGAACATTTTCTGGGAAGACTTTTCAAAAGCTGTTTGTTTCTTAAACTAAGATCCTTTTAAGATTTCTTTTCCTTTTAAAAGGTTGTTTATGTATTAAATATATTAGTTTAAATATAATTATGCAAAGGATTTAAGAAATGCTAGATTCTTATTTCATATAGTTGGAAGAGATCACAGGGGCCATCAGGCACCAGCCCCCCCTTGCCAGACAGAAGACGCCAATCGAGCGCTCTTGATATATGGTTGTCAGGCCTTTTGTTTAGAAACCTTCAAATGAAGGAGATCTCAATGTTGATGTGAACTCAATCTTTGACATATGCATAAGATAAAAATTCAAGATTAATTATCTGTTTTGGAAGGCAATAGGGCAAGGAGGGTAAGAGGTGAGCTGGTAATTAAGATTCCTTGTTGAGACACATGTAAGATATATTACTACTTATTTGTCATTTATAGATAGAAGAATATATAGCTTTTTGATTTCCATAAAAGGGCAAGAAGGAAATGGGTGTATCTTTTGTGATTGGCTCTAGCAAACAGCCAATAGGAATTTCAACCAGGCTGATTGGACAGAGGCAGCCACAGGAGGAGCAAGGGGGCTGGATTAAGGAAATATAAGTGCTGGCCAGAATGGCAAGAGGCCAGGCCAGAGCTTGGTAACCATATACCACTGTGCCTCATATTTATTTGTCTGACAAATAAATTACTATTTTAATTTCTCTATTGCTGCGTTGAATATTTCATTCCAGCTAAGCGTTAACCACAAGCAGGGTGCTACAGGAGGGGGAGCCATGTTCTTCAAATGTGTGTTGAATTTGCTTTAAATGTATGGTGTAGCTCTGCACTTAATTGCAATTGTCATAAGTAGTGTACGGGAGACGCAATATAATGAAACTAGAAATGAGTTAAAATGTTAACACTCTCTCTCTCTCTCTCTCTCTCTCTGTGTGTGTGTGTGTGTGTGTGTGAAGCACAATCACATAACAGCACAGCAAATTGCCCACAAAAGTGTGTGCAAGAGAAACAACTCCTTTTAAAACATAACATATATGTTATTGTGTGACAAGCACTACACAGTACATACTTTAATGTATTTTCTCAATAGTCACCCATCCACGCCATCAAAGATGAAACACTTTCTTTATATATATATATATAATTTTTTTATTAAGATTTTAAAGATTACAGAAAAAAAGAGAAAATAATAACAATCAAAGAAAAAACGAAAAAACAATACATATATAAAAAGAAAAAAACATCATCAAAAACCAGAAAACAGAAGAAAAAATATAAAAAACAAGTCAAACCTGTACATCACTTACTTACATTCACTTATTTCCTTGACCTCACGCCTCCCATTTTTGTATTCTAATTCAATTTGTTATTTCAGCAAATCCTTCCAACCTTATTTTTATCTTAATAATTTGTCTTAATATACTATAATTTTACATTCTCTCTTTCACCAACTCATTTTAACTTAATCCTTTATGTCATGTCTACTAAAACCACATAATTTTCTTTTCCCAACATCTTTCTAGCAATCCTTAATTTTACAATATTTTTGAAGATAAACTTTGAATTTTTTCCAATCTTCTTCCACCAAAGATGAAACACTTTCTGCAACCATAGTGCAAACTGAGAATTTTTATTTTTATTTTTTTAAAAGCTTCAAACTGTTTTTCATTCATCGCAACTTCCTGGCTCCTGCTGCTGCCCTTCTGAATTGCTGAAGGGAACTTACCTAGAGGCACTGGTTCGACACGGCTAATGTTCATACAAATTGCCCACAAAACAACAGGGTGCTCATGCACAAAATACCCTGTACCTGCGCCTGAAATTTGGTAGGCTGCACTCTCCCAGAAGGGACTGTTATGCCTGCAAATTTAATTCAGTTCTGTCACAACATAAAAAGGCTGTGGCTGTTTGTTAGTTTCCTCATTATAGCCCAAAGGAAGGTATCTGAAGCTTTGGATTTTCAGAAATAATGCTCCACTTTGGATCCAGGCCAGAGCAGGTATTTGCCAAATTGATGTGGGCTGAGTTCTAATGCGAGTCTTTAGCATAATGTTATGGACGCAGTCTAGCCTAAGCTACACACATAAGATCGGTGAACGTTAATTCTTAGTTTAGCTAGATACTTTGCCCATAACACTTCCAGAAAGACGCTATACTGTGTGGGGTGCAGGTCCTTGACAATCAGCACACTCATACAGCTAACGAAATAAATTAGACCTTGATCATAGATGGGATGTCTCAGAGAATTTTGGATATTCTTACCCCTCCATATGGCAGATGTTCCCTGCAGCCATTCATCCTGTGCGCACTGGCATCCTTGTAGATTGGTCCCTACCGTAAAATTCATCACCATGGTACCCACACCTTTTCTAATTAAAGGTAAATGGACCCCTGACCATTAGGTCCAGTCGTGGCCGACTCTGGGGTTGCAGTGCTCATCTCACTTTATTGGCCAAGGGAGCCGGCATACAGCTTCCGGGTCATGTGGCCAGTATGACTAAGCCACTTCTGGCGAACCAGAGCAGCGCACAGAAACGCCATTTACCTTGCCGCCGGAGCGGTACCTATTTATCTACTTGCACTTGATGTGCTTTTGAACTGCTAGGTTGGCAGGAGCAGGAACCAAGCAATGGGAGCTCACCCCATCGCAGGGATTCGAACCACCAACCTTCTTTTTTTTTTTTAATAAATTTTGTATTAATTTCCAATTTTTAACAAACACAAAAACAACATAAAAACAAACACAAAAAAATCATAATTTCTTTACCTTATTTCCATAAACCTCTTTTCTCGGACTTCCCCATACCTTTCCCTTTTTGCATCCTTTATTTTAACAATTGTTCAACAACCCTTTTTAGCCAATTAAATATAAATTCATTCTCCTTTTCAATTTCACCCTAAACTAAACACAATTTACCGCTGCAATTCTACGTCTTCCTCTCCCTCAGCATTTTAGCACTCCTCAATTTTATAATAGCTCTTAAGATATATTTTAAACTTCTTCCAATCTTCTTCCACAGTCTCTTTCTCTTGGTCGCGGATTCTGCCGGTCATTTCTGCCAGTCCCATAAAGTCGATCACTTTCGCCTGCCATTCCTCCAGCGTGGGTAACTCTTGTGTCTTCCAATACTTTGCTAGGAGAATTCCTTGATGGAAAATTACAGGCAGAGATAGAAAGAATGTTCTTTCTCATGGGAAAGTTGCAGGAGCAGACTACGGCTATGAGTAAACAACTTATAACCTTGAACTCTAAAATAAGTGACTCTGCTGAATGCACAATGGACTTGACCGGGAAAAAATCTGCAGCTGAATTAGAAGAGACAACTTTGGAACAGGAGGAGAGGGAACAAGGGCCAGGACAGATGGAGAGTACCAACCAGAAGCCTACATTGCCAGAACACAAAGAAGAAGACCTTTGGATTACAAATCTGCGAAAGATGCGAAAGAGGAGGGAGGAAGCCCCTGGAACACTTGGAATATTTGAATTTATAAGAAATAAGAAATATGATTGGGGCTTCTTCTTTGAGTATGGATTAGCTGACCTTTCGCAGCAGCTGGTACTGAGTACTTTGGATGGAAGAAAATCTGATGAGACTGAGCTAGAACTCCTTCGAGACCCGAGGACCAACAAAGAGGGCTACCAACAAAATCGGCAGAGAGAGACTGACAGAGATTTAAAGGCCTCAGATGTGAGGAATCCAGGCTAAAAACTGTTTTTGTGGACATGGGGACATTGGGAAGGGACAGAAACCGGGGCGGGGGGGGGGGAAGAATTTTTTAAAAAAAGGTTTATGACTTTTGTGTTTGATTATTATGACATATTTTTAAGATAAAAGGGAAATTCGTGGAAGGAACTCGAGTCGACCTTAGAAAAGGATTTAATATTTATAAGAAAACTGGATAAGTAAAAATTGGGCCAAGTAATAAGAATTAAGTATTTCTTTAAAAATATATATATTATAATAATATGTAAAGGATGAGAGATATGAACTTGCTGAGCTAATTTAATTGAATTAGGATGTATGAAGGGGGGGTGGGGGGAGGTCAAGAACTGGGGTTAGGAAAGTAAGGATATGAAACTTTATATGTGTTGTCTTGGTCTGTATGTGTGTGTTTGTGTCTATAAAATGTGAAAACTCAATAAAAATTTTATATATAAAAAAAGAGAGCATTGGTACATCTAGCTCAGCATTGTTTGCACCAACCTTCTGATCGGCAAGTTATGGCTATACTCTGGCTCCACAGTTGAAGGCAGTAATGCGTCTGAATACCAGTCGCTGGAAACCACAGATGGGGAGGGTGCTCCTGTGCTTGAAAGCTGCTTGCAGGTTTCCCACAGGCATCTGTTTTGCCACTGTGAGAACAAGATGCTGAACTAGATGGGTCATTGGCATGATCCAGCAAACTCTTCTTATGTCCTTAGTTATTAGTAGCATTAGGTCTCATGGGACTCAGCTACATTAGGGGTTTTTTTAAGCGTTATAACACTGTGACGCAGGTGGCGCTGTGGGTTAAAGCCTCAGCGCCTAGGACTTGCCAATCGAAAGGTCGGCGGTTCGAATCCCTGCGGCGGGGTGCACTCCCGCTGCTCGGTCCCAGCGCCTGCCAACCTAGCAGTTCGAAAGCACCTCCGGGTGCAAGTAGATAAATAGGGACCGCTTACCAGCGGGAAGGTAAACGGCGTTTCCGTGTGCGGCTCTGGCTCGCCAGAGCAGCGATGTCACCCTGGCCACGTGACCCGGAAGTGTCTCCGGACAGCGCTGGCCCCTGGCCTCTTAAGTGAGATGGGTGCACAACCCCAGAGTCTGTCAAGACTGGCCCGTACGGGCAGGGGTACCTTTACCTTTACCTTAACACTGTGACACCAGATGGTGCTGGGTAGTTCCATCTTTCAGCAACACAATTTCCCATTATGAGATTTACAAGACGTTTTCCTGAAACTTTTTTTTGATGTGTCTAGATCCAGCCATGAAGAGGGGCATGTAGTGGAAGACAATCTTGTTGCAAGCTAGTCGATATCAATCTATTATGTGAACAGCAACTGTTTACAGAGCCAGTTTTAAGCCGCCTTCATGCAGCATTCATAATGTGTGAAGTGGGCCTGGGAAAAACTTCCCAGAGTGGTTTTTGCTACTGAAGAAACTGTTCATTTCTCAAAGTACATTGAAATGCTGTTCATTTCTCAAAGTACATTGTCTCTTTGGCTGTTGTCACTTGCTTGCATGGCTCCGCTATTCCCTTGGTACATATAGGCCTTTGGAGCTCAGCCCAAGCCTTGACTGATTAAAGAAGCAGACCAAATCTCTGGAAATTTTGGAAAGAGGTTCTCTGAGTACCCACTTTTAGAAAGCAAATCATTACAGGTATCGGAGTTGACAACAATATGTGTTTGGTTGCTTTCTGCAATAATGATGGCTTGAAATGTCACAGCCATTATGCAGCACATTTTCTGCTATTTGTACAATGCCCTTAAGCAGTATGTCTTACTAAATAGAACTGCAAATTACCGGACGTGGATAATCTTCCTTCAGCAGCTTGGTATTTCTGCTTTTAATTGTCAAAGCAATCACTGGTTGGTGGAGGGGGGATGGGTTCTTCTACAACTGCTTGTATATGGTTTTTATTTGTGTGGGAAGGGGCTGCTGGATGAAATTATTATTAGGTTTTTAAAAGTTAAGAGGCCCGACACAATCAAAGTAATTCATCAGCTTATAATATGGGATGCTTTGATGGTTGACTGGGAGAATGAATTAATTTTATTGTAGAAGGCTGGCTATTAATTTACCAACATTCCCATAAAGCCCGAGGAATCTAAACTAATTGGAGAGAGCTGTGAGGAAATTGTAAAGGCAATAGCAAATTTATCATCCTTGGCTGAAAAGTATTTTCAGTGAATTTTCATAAACAGGGTCAATGTCGGATTATGAATGTGTCAATGTGATCTTTTTCTTTTTTCTTTTTTGCAATTGGGTAAGGCTGCTACTGTATACAGTCTTACCTGGGACTCAGTAAGGCTTATGCCTGCACAGAATTGCCCTGAGAGGATTCTTCTAGGGCAGTTTTCTTTCCCTCCCTTTCAAGTTTCTTCTCCTCAAAGTCCACAGATACCCTCTGCTAGCGAGTGATCATTTATGCTGATGTAAACAAGTAGCTATTTAGACCACAGAGCTAACTCTTCCAAATAAAGAAGTTATTGATGCCTTAGGATAGTAAATTATCGCTGGTCAGCTAATATTTTAAATCTAAAACTTATTGATTGATTGATTGATATAAAACCTCAAAAAAGAAACCATAGTGCAGGTAGCAAAAACAGTGACCAAGCAAGCTAAACACAGCTCATGGGTTGTGTATCACAATCTGCCAGCCATTGGCAACCCCCCCCCCCCTGCTAACAACTGTCATATTTGCAGGCCGAGACAGACCAAAAAAGAAGTCAAGGGATTTACCAAGCCATTGGAGAGCTGTCATGCATGAATGGTGGTCTGCGTTTGGCTTATGGGCTCAACATAGTATTAGCAGGGTGTGAGGCAACGTTTTCTGTGTATATGGATTCTTAGATCTGCTTTGTCAGTGCATGGTCCAATAGTTGTAGCTTTAGAATCATCTTTGAAAACACTGCTACAACCCCTGGGCGGTAATAAATTAGATGTAGATTTGTACTTGTACAGTCGTACCTTGGTTGTTGAACTTAATCTGTTCCGGGAGTCTGTTCAACTCCAGAAAAGGTTTGAAAACCAAGGCACGGCTTCCGATTGGCTGTACTCAATCGGAAACAGTGGAAGCTGTATCAAACATTTGGCTTCCGAAAAACACTCACAAACTGGAACACTTACTTCTGGGTTTGCGGCATTCAGGAGCCAAAATGTCCGAGTACAAAGGCGTTTGAGAACCAAGGTATGACTGTATGATCCTGATGTGTAGCTCATGGGATACAACAGATAACTGGTTCCTCTCTCCTGAGCCACCATTTGGATCTGGTCCTCAACCACTGTTTTCAACTGACTCTGGTTTGGTGGAGCTCTGGGTTACAGTAATGGTTTATTTTATTTAAACATTTCAGTATTGATACCCCACCTTACTATGGCAAGCATTCTAGGGTGCAGACAACAGAACCAAATTTAAATGATGTAATAGAATTAAACTAAAAGTGGCAGTAAAACTTAGTAGAAAACCTCCAGTAGTCAGGATATTATTTTAACTAATAGAATTTACAAAATGTCTTACCTGGCTGTCCAGGTAGACTTCTTTTGGGAGGGTGATCTGTTCTGCTGGATATGGTGCCACTATGAAAAAGATGACTGTTGTTTTTCTGGAAGCAGACCCAAATCCTTGGAATGTTTGGTTCTGAACTATGTTATCCTAGATAAAAGACCTTAACACACACACACACACACACACACACACACACAGTGGTACCTCAGGTTAAGAACTTAATTCATTCTGGAGGTCTGTTCTTAACCTGAAACTCTTCTTAACCTGAAGCACAACTTTAGCTAATGGGGCCTCCTGCTGCCACTGCACTACCGCTGCATGATTTCTGTTCTCATCCTGAAGCAAAATTCTTAACCCGAGGTAATATTTCTGGGTTAGCGGAGTCTGTAACCTGAAGCGTATGTAACCTGAAGTGTATGTAACCCGAGGTACCACTGTAATGCCCTTTGAATGCAATCCAAAAACATACCATAGTACAGTTTTTGCTATAGCTTATGCACAAGTGGGCTTTTGAACAAAGTATCCTTCATGTTCGTGGGTGGACAAATTGTGGGGGACTCCTTCATTGAATTTTTCTGCTCAGCAGCTCCCCCCCCCCATCTCGCCACCCTCACCTTTACATCTTTGGTATTGGCAAAATGGTCGCTATGTTTTTTCTTTTCCACAATGCCCCAAACTTAGCATCATTGCACAGTGAAAATGGTGGAATTAGAAAAAGGGCATTTTAAGAAGCTTTGACTCAGCTTCAGTAATTTCCATAGGGGTACCTCAGGTAAAGAACTTAATTCATTCTGGAGGTCTGTCTTAACCTGAAACTGTTCTTAACCTGTTACCACTTTAGCTCATGGGGCCTCCTGCTGCCGCCACACCACCATCACACGATTTCTGTTCTCATCCTGAAGCAAAGTTCTTAACCCGAGGTACTATTTCTGGGTTAGTGGAGTCTGTAACCTGAAGCATCTGTAACCCGAGGTACCACTTTATGTGTGTATGTGTGTGTGTGTGTACATATATACATATATACATATTCCCTGGGAGACTAACAAACCTGACAAAGATTTTTTTTAAAAAAGGCAATAAATAATAATAAAAAAAACAAAAAAGCAGTAAGAGAAGGAGCAAGGGGAACTTTCCTTGCAGCAGAGATAACATAAACAGTTTACAGCCTGCCTTTAAACACAGTTACACAGCCCGGGTGAATACAAACATCTTCACCTGGCACTGAAAAGAGCACAGAGAAGGTAGCTGGGGTGCCACTATCAAAAAGACCATGTCCTTGGTAATAATAATAATAATAATAATAATAATAATAATTTATTATTTATACCCCGCCCATCTGGCTGAGTTTCCCCAGCCACTCTGGGCGGCTCCCAATCAGTGTTAAAAACAATACAGCATTACATATTAAAAACTTCCCTGAACAGGGCTGCCTTAAGACCATGGTAGGACCATGTCCTCCCCTCCCCTTACTCAGTGAGGGCCCTACAAACAAAATCTTAAGATGTGGGAACCCACATTTCAGCAGAGGTGATATTTCAGGTAAGACGGCTCCACACTATGGATGTAAGGGTTTATAAGTTAAGCAAGTACTGTCATGGATGCTTTAGCTGAGATTCCTGCATTGCAAGGGGTTAGACTAGATGACCCTCCGGTCTCTTCCAACTCTAAGATTCTTTTATTCTACTTTAGATTGGCCTCAAAAATGGATTAATATAGAGGAAATTCTGCGGAGGAATTGAGTGGAGGGCAATGGGTCTACCTCCTCTTCCCTGAAGCCAGGTCAATTTCTGTATGCCCTCCCTTTGTTATAACTGGGGACAATCAACTCCTCAAACTCTATTTGGGGACTGGGACAGTTGTCCCTCCCAATTCACATTATAACACTCATGATGGACAGCATTTATTATTATTTTTTTGGAGATATGCCTCTGTGGAAAATCTTTCCATTGCAGATGTTTATGTAATAAAACTGCGGCAAAATGTTTTTTAATAGCATGTTCCTCTAAGTGAGCCATTTAAAGTTAAGTGTTTAAATTAACTGAGCTGAACAACAAACTTTAGAATGCCTCAGGCAGCGTATAGATTCCTTTTTCCTTTCCAAGTTGCCATCTCTCTAGTGTGTGTGTCTTGCGAGGGGTGGGGAATGATCCTGATTAATCTCTGGCATAGTTTTCCTTGAATTTGGACCAATGTATTAAAAAAAGAGAGATATTCTCACTCCCATTGTGATTTTCATATAAGTAGTGGCATCGAATTACTTTTGTGTGAGAGATTGCAAAGCTTGCCGTTTTAATTGATTTCCATTTAATTGCTCAGATTGTAGCCAAATTTTGACAAACACCTCTGGGCTCTCCTTCTCCCATGAGGATCAGGAAGAAAATTGTATTGCAGAGCTCAGAACAGGGCCTATTCAGAAGGAAAGCAACGTCACTCTCTTTACTTTTTATCACAGTCCTAAGCACATTTCATTTGGGCTTTTTCATTCATTCAGCCTGATGACTTCGTGCTGCCATGGAGGCCACATGCAGCCATCTGTCAAGCATGTGATGGGTGACTGATGTTCTCTAAATGGTATAAATGCATCATAGGGTACATATATGTCTGGAGTGTGTTTTCTTTGCATTGAAGCTTATGTTTTTTGTCATCTAGAGCCATCTGCTATGGGCAGTATTCAACTACCACATCCTGCCAGCACAAGGATTTCCACTTGTGCAATGTGACTTTCCACACCTCTAGAACAGATTGAAGGTGCTAGGGGGAGCAGAGAGGGATAACATTCTGTTGCACAAACAGTTCAATCCCTATTTAGTTGGGTGGGGCCATAGCTCCGTGCTAGAACACCTGTGTTGCAAGCAGAAGACCCCAAATTCAATCCCTGACATATCCTGTTAAAATGAATCAGGAAGTATCAGATGCACAAATATAAGATGAGAGGACACCTGGATTGCCAGTAGTACATGTGAAAAGGATCTAGGAGTCCTAGTAGACCACAAGTTTAACATGAGTCAACAGTGTGATGCAGCAGCAGCAGCAGCAGCAGCAGCAGCAGCTAATAATAATAATAATAATAATAATAATAATAATAATGCTATTTTAGGCTGCATCAAATGAAGTATAGTGTCCCAATCAAAGGAAGTAATAGTCCCACTCTATTTTGCTTTGGTCAGACCACACCTGGAATACCATGTCCATTTTTGGACACCACAATTTAAGAAGGATGTTGACAAGCTGGAACATGTACAGAGGAAGGTGGCAAAGATGATAAAGGGACTGGAAACCAAGCCTTATGAGGAACAGTTGAAGGAGTTGGGTTGGTTTAGCCTGGAAAAGAGGAAACATGAGAGGATATATGATAGCCATCTTGAAACCCTTGGGGTCCCTCTCAACTGTACAATTCTATAACCTGTTAGCAGATGACAGGAAAGATCTCTGCCTGAAACCCTGGAGAGCCAGTTCTAGTCAAATGTAAACAATGCAAGGCTAGATGGACCAGCAGTCTGATTTAGGAGTCACCTTCGCACGCACAGGGCATCCATGTTTTCATTGGTAAACTCTTGGAAGGTACACTTCTCTCCCGACTCACTTTCTTTCCATCTCGACTGGTGTTTCCCCCTCCCCTGTCCCCCTGGGCTCCAGTAGTAAAACTGTGCTGTGGCACAAAGGCAATTTGATAACTTATTAATTCATATATGATATGCAGGTGCACAATGTAGATGTTTAAATGGAGATGCTCTTTGGGATAAAAGTGCATTTGGTAATGATAACATTGTTGCAATCCACTTGGGCACATGTTTTATTTTACAGACAACAGACCATCTTTCTGTGTTATATGGTCCAGAGCAAATGTAATTAATAGCTAATCATGTTAAATGAGATGGTGGTATTTATTTTACCTGTCTGTTAGATAACTCATTTACTTCTAAAATGACTGATAGTAATTGTCTACAATATATTAATTTGAGAGAGTGTAGGCAGCAGTTGTGGTAGGTTATTCATATGACATTATTTCCAACATGTCAGCCTGTTCCCTTCAACTGCTAAGGCTCTGACCTGGATTGTGTTGTGCGACAATCACCAAATGATTAATAGCCTGAGATGGCTGATAGGAGGGATTTCTTAAAACACCCACCCCACAAACCTTGCACTCCCTATTTCATGCTATATTGTAGGTTAAGTAGACCCAGGTTGCCACCTCAAGTCCTGTATGAAGCCAGATATACCACCGGTGGGGTATATTTTCCCCCACAACATGCTTATTTTTCTGCTTATGTTCTTTGCTTCCACTGTTAGGATCTAAATAACTTAAATGCTGGCTGCAGAAGCCTTGGGGGAAAGAGAAACATTTGACCAAAATCCAGAAACAAGTGTCCAGATTTAGTCCTTTTTCTCCAAACAGAAGTGGTCACATAATCCAGCATGCATGCTGAATGCAATATGCTTCACCTAGAGCTGGGGTTCCAAAAACTATGCCCACAGACATCCCCCTTGGTGCCCACGAAGGCCCATGCTTCTCTCATTTTAATTTTTAAAAGTTAAGGTTTTAAAAGTTGGGTTTTTTTCTGGGTTATTTGGTTGACTAGGGTTGATGAGTGGGTTGCCTGCTTTCTGAACGATTATCGCCTTTTGGTCCATATTGTTGCATTTTGTCAGTTCTTTCCAGCTTTTGGTAGGATTCTGAGCCTCACTCATTTTGCCAAGTCCCAACAGCAGACAATGGACAACGGCAGAACCAACCAGCAGGTTTTTCTTCTCTTTACCCTGGCAAGAGAGCACTTCTAATGTGACAAGGTGTTCTTTTTTAAATACTGCTTTGGGTTCATTTCAGGTAGCGTATACTTAAGCTTTCTCCCCACCCCAGTTTGTGCACACAGGTGCACACCCAGACACTACACTGCCACACTATAAATGGAAAGTCGGTGCAGGCCATACATATTCTGATCAAGCCCAGCTCATTCCTTAGGTCACGGAACATGACCTCCCAACCTTTAATGTGCCCAAATGCTGTCATTGCCTGTTGCACGTACAACCTCATTACCGTAGAAATGTGGTGCCACATTATCAAAGCAATTATGAGTACTGTGTGCCACACGATCATGCTTTCATAGAGGTTTGTCTGCAGCTGTTACAAGCAAACAAGTGTGCATTTGTGGCTGATATGTATATTGCAAGAGAAATTCAAGGGTTTTATTTCAGGGTAGGGGAAGGGGTTACACCAGGGCAAATGACTTCACTTTTCAATATCTTATCAGCAAACAACATTTTAATTAAAAATTACCAATCAATGCCTGCTCCCTTGCCCTTTATTCCTCTCAGGCAGAGTTCCCATGGAGACTAACACCTGACAATAAGATTCTCTAAATGCCAAATGCTGTACTTATATTTAGCACTCTGCTTCCTTCGGCATGTGTATACCAAGTCCCCACTTTTTCCTCTGTAATGGACATTATGAACGATTTATACATTATTAATGATTATAGATGTTTTCAAATGCTTGGGAAATGAAGTATTCTGCCCCTCCCCATTCTAGCTTTATTTAGAAGTAGTTTTCTTTCTAAATCACATCCTTCCCTCGCCCCCCCTGCCTAAGATGCCTTCTGTGTTTTAATCCACTTTCCACCCATGAAAATTTCTCTAAAGGTTACTTCCTTCAAAACAAGTGAATCATGCCAACTCTGCCAGACAAAGTTTTAGGGGATGTTTTAACAATTCCCTTGCTAAGGGAAGATCCGCCAGTTTCATGAGTCCTTTATTTGCTTAGGAAGGAGCCAGATGTACTCTCCAGATTGGGGGATTCAGAAGACCACACTTCCATTATTACAGGGTATGCACCAAGAACTTTGTGAGACACATCTCTAGCAGAAGGAGTGATCCTGAATATCTTGAAGTGCTGGCTTCCTTCATTATCTCACAGGGTAGTGCCTCCAAAGGTGTTTATACTATGCGGGGAGGGAGACATCAGTTCCCTTTATGGCTGAAACTAAGGTCCCATTTGCACTATACATTTAGTCATGCTGTCCACATGACCCGGAAGCTGTCTGCGGACAAACGCCGGCTCCCTCGGCCTATAGAGCGAGATGAGCGTGCAACCCCAGAGTCGTCCGCGACTGGACCTAACGGTCAGCGGTACCTTTACCTTTTTATATCATTTTAAACAGTCATAGTCTTCCCCAATGAATCCCAAAAACTGTAGCTTGCTAAGGGTGCTGAAAGTTTTAGGGGACCCCATCTCCCCTCATAGAGTTACAGCGATCTGCCTTAATATGTTATATTACTTTATAAAAACTGCTTAAAGGCTTCTTTTTGTTGGGGTGCTTTTTATTATTAGAAAGCATACATTGAATCACATGGCAGAACATAAATAGATAAGAGGACTTATGAGGCATATATATTTGCTTGAAAAGAGATCCTGAGGTGTCTCCTTCCCTACGTCTTCCTGTCAGGTGAGAGAGCCTAGTCACATAATTTCATGAAAACATTTCATAAAACCAACAGGTTTTGACAGATTTATAGATGGATAAAAGTTATGCTCTTGACCTTTCTCTGTTTCCATTAGCAACAGGTGTTACAAATGTCAAATTTACACAACTTCTTCTGTGAGTGTGATGTGTGGGATCTTGCTTTTTTTGGGAAAAAAATGTCATTCCTCTATGGAAACTAAATCATACCGCATTGCCTGGTGCTCCCAGCTTAATACATATTAAAGTAGGAAGCTTTAAATCCTATTATGCTTCTTGCTTTCATTATAGAATACAAAAATGTTTAAAACATATAGGCATTTACAATGTCGGAGGAAAGGCTAATGCCCTTCAGACTTTAGGTAAAGGGAAATGTCTAAGTGTATTCACTGTGCATTTCAAGAAAAGATCATGGTAATAAGAAAATGGTATTTACTTTTAGTTCCTATCAATTTTCAATTAAAATCACAACTCTTTAGAGTAGCTTCATTTTCTTTCTTGGGAACTGAAAACTTGTGGGCCTGTGTGGGCCGATTATTTTCTTAGCATCCTTTACTGAAGAAATCAAGCACCAGCTACCTTCATTCTGTTGTTCAGTAGCTGTGGGCAAGATGTATAGGGAACATATGAACTCGAAACCTAACCTGACACAGCACAGCTGAGTTCTGCTATGTTGTTTTGGACCTTCCCATAAAGTACTAATGTGAATGAGGCCCAACATTAAAAATACGCACACAGGCAGCTCATGGTTAGTGAGGAAGCATGCAGTTTCCTGGGGTATCCTGCTGCATGCGGTTGAAATGGGATCTAACAAATATCCCACTTCCCACAATGTGGAAAGTGTATTTTATTTTTATACACTTAGTGTGTGCCAAACATCTGCTATCTTAGGATGTCAAATGGCAGCCATCTTAGGAGCTGTGGAGCCCAATCAAACGCTGCAACATCTGCATGCTTTTCATGGGAAATCCTACACCCACATGGCTGGCCCTCTGTTCAAATAGCTGAAGCAGTGGGGAATGTCAGCTAATTACCAAGGCAGTGTAGTTATGCCTGATATCCCAGCTGTGAACTACAGTTCGAACAATTAAGTTTCAATTTGGCACACACCAGCAGCTGATATACATGGTGAGAAAGCAGAGAGCAAATCTGTTAAATTGGTACAGGTGGGGAGACGATGAACTCTAGAAGTGGACAAATGCATACATTTATCAGTCACATCAAAGCCTCCTTATTTAGAATGGCTAGGTAGGATTTGTGTTTGCTGGCACAACCATCAACAATAAATAGTGTTCAGAATAGATGTGCAGTCAGCACCTTATTCCTTAAGGCTTTTGTGGTATTGTATGTGTCAGGAAAGGAAAGGGAACAATTCTTCCCCTCTCTTCACCCTTACACGCAAAACAAGTTGGGGGGGTGTTTTCCTCCTATACGGATAGAACAACATGTAAATAGGATTTTTGTTGCTTTGTTGATTTTAATCTACATATTTGCAAGTTGATGTGAATTATGTTAAATGTTCAGGATAATCAAACAACACCTGCATTTTACAAATTTGAACAGAGATGTAAGATAAACATATCCAGAGGCATAAACAGCTGCTGAAGCAGATTTTCCCACAACAGAAGTGCAATTCCAATTACATGCTTTTATTATTTTTTTGAAGAAAAGGCAGAAGATAACTATTTAAACATAGCACTAGGCAATATTTAGATATTAGACATAATTAAAACTACAGCAAGTACTATCATAGCATCATATGGGAAAGATGCAAGGCTGTGCAAGTAACATAAATGTGAGGTAGAATTTTAAATATGAATTCACTTTTTCTCAGCTTAGTAGGCTTTGGGGATAAACCACCTGCAAATGCATAAGCAATTTAACCTTGATCTTACTAAGGACTGATTAGATGCCATATTGTAAACTTGTGTGCTATCTTCCCTGCCTGCCTGCCTATTTACTTTTTGTACTCCTAGGACTAGCTTCTGAAGCCCTCTAGAGAAGACCTAGGCAGTAGAGGCATGGTTGGTGACCTAGGTTATAACGGTGTCCACTGAGGAAGTTGCAGACTTAGGGCTGGTACACAGCTTCATGTTCACATCATAACCGCAGCAGGGTGATCTGCATGAATGATCAAACACCTTCAAATAGAACTGTTGGTTCTCTCCATTTCTTGGGACTGTTCTGTTAACTTTTAATGCTTGCATCATGTTGCAGTGGGTATTCAGGGTTAAACTGTGATGTCAGAGAGCCATTAACAGAATCTCTTCCATTTGAAAGCAAGCAAGCAAGCAAGCAAGCAAACAAACAAACAAACAGAGGGCAGTTTAACCCCCTCTTTATGTTGTTCTGCTGTTGTTCTCTAACCTGATATTTGTGCTTTGGATATATCATACCATCCAACTTTTTCTTTCCCAAATCCGGGACCTCTCCATGCTTCCATGCCCATGCCCATACCCACCTAGGCCACCTCAGGTCTCCTTGGCCCACCACCGCCACCTCACTGCCCTCCCAGACCCACTGCCACTGCCACACACTGTCCACAAATGTGCCCAGGCCTCCTTGGCCCACCACCCATCGCCTGCTGCCTTACCTTCACTGGCTCAGCAGTGCATTTCCGGAAGTGCAGCCATGCTTCCTGCAGCATGCCAGCAGCCTGGGCGGGCATTGGTGGAAGCCTTGCAGCAGCAGCAGCAGAACCCTCAGCCTCAACACAGTGGAGGCAGTGGGGCATATGGGATTGACATCAGAAGCCAGAGTGGCTTCAGTCAATCCAGCATGTCCCACTCAAAGCGGGATGATTGGCAGATAAGAGATATGAGTACCCCCCCCTCCAGTTAGATTGTCCTCCTCTGAATTGCCCCCCCTTCTCCCATGGCTCATTTTTAAAGAGTGGCATGTGAAATTTGGATCTCTCACATGCATCACATGTTATGACTATGTATGCAGTAGAGGTGAAAAGAAGGAAGCTGAGGGAATGCCTCCAATGAAAGGCTAGAGTTCATGTGAGAGTACCTTTCTGGAGCTGATCATTCTAGATCCCTGATGCAGAAAATGACAGGAAAAAATAGCTGTTTTATAAGAGATCCTTAGAAAGTAACCACTGTGTTTTTGAGAGAGAGCGAGAGAGAGCATTTGTGTATTTGCTGTGCAGTTTTACCATGGCTGGTGTAAATCCTCTAGGGTGTAGATAGTATTTATTTTCTTTTATAGCCACTCTTTCCCAAGAACTCATGACAATTAATTATGTAACAAAATATGAAAATATTCTGGCTAAAACCTAAAGCATTTTAAACAAGACAAAGCTGCCTCTTGGTTCTTTCAAAGTTAAATCTACACTGTCTTAAAATTTAACCATCTCTATTTAATCATCTCTATCCTGCATTCTCTAGTCCACCTTCTCACAACATGCCAAACAGAAATGAGCCAAATATTTACCAAATTCACTCCCAAACTTCCCTTTCATAGATGGATTCCTTTAAAAACTGTTCAATTGTCCCACTCCACTGATGCCCAAATTCTAAAGGTTCTTACCTTCCCTCGTCTAGTTCATGTCCTCTTGATAATCTCAAAATGGGCTTTCTTTGTCCATTAACATCTGGTCAAATCTGGTCATTTTCTCCATACACCTTCCCAAATCTAGTCACTTTCCCCATACATCATAGGTCACTTTTCCCAGGTAATTCCCCATAGTAAGCTTCCTTATGGACATGTGTGATAAGACACCTCAGAACCAGCATATTTTGCATTTGCTCTTACTGTGATAGGACATTTAAGATAGCACTACTTTCCTTCTATCCCTGTAGAGCAGGGGGGTGCAAGGTGAAGTGCAAGGTGTCTTATGTATACAAAGTTTAGAAAGGCCAGGAAAGTTTCCCCTGAAGAAAATATTTCAACCCTATTTGGGAGGTAGATAGGGTAGAAGGAGGAAATGGAACCAAGAGCAGAGCATTGTGGACATGCTTTACTTGTCTGTGACAGAACTAGTCACCTTGTTTATCATGCTGTGCTGAGGATCAATGTCTTCTTCACAGAGGCAGAAAGAAAGCTTAAAACTAAATTTGCCACCTATTATGGGTAGTTAATGTGGATGAGGCAAAGATAAACCTTTTGTAAAGTGGACTGAGGAGGATTGACAAAATAGTAATGTGATATGCTCAGTTTCTATGCTTGCACAATTCTATGCTGAGCAAAATTTATGTCAAAGTTCTCTTGGGCAAGCCCTGCTGAAATGAATGGTACCAATGAAAGAGCAGGGTATTACTTTCTGTGGGAAATTTTCCAGAAGGATTGTGTCCACACTACAACTCCCAGTGACATATAAAGTTCTTTCATATTGTCATGAATATAGTCAAACTGCTCATTAAAATATTATTGTATGAAACTTCCTTCTGGAAGTGTATCCTGGGGGAGCGATTGACCTTGGATTACCGAGCTCCACAGAGATAGCTTTCTGGGGTCACTCTCTGGTCAATGGGGTGCTAAGTACTGAGGAGTCTGGAGAGTGACTTTCCTAGAATAGAGTTGCAAAAAGCCTTTAAGTGTGGAGGAGCAAAGGTCTGAAAGATACTTCCTTCTGTGATGGTTTTTATGGCCATTAAAAACTGGGGAAGTGTGAAAAGGAGCAAAGTTGTGTATTCCAAATAGATGTTATTAAAATAGCCCCCCCTTTTTTAAATTATCCTAGTAAGGCTGTTGTAGCGCTAGGTGGGTAAGCTGGAAAGGAAAGACCCCTCAGCAAGGAGATGGCCTGGGAAGTAAGCCTGTTAAGGAGCAGAGTGAGGAAGGAGGCAATGTCTGGAAAAGCACCAAAGGGGCTCACTTAGCCATTTGAGTGTTTTTCTTTTCTAAAACAAAACTCTTGCCTCATATAGCTCTATAGCACTGAATATTGGATTAAGCCAGAATACCAGTTTTGCTGTCATAACAAACCATGGTTAGCACAAACCATGATTTACAACCTGACAAAACCATGTTTTCAGATAATGATTTGTGTGCCACAAACAAACCAGAGTGGGTTCAGATGTACAAACAAGCAACAGTTTAAACTGGCTTAATATTATGGCTGAATGTGGGCTTTGATCCTAACAACCATGAGTAGAATTACGCTCATGAAATTGAGCTCTCCTGCCTCCTGTTTTCAGTGCTTTTTTCAGCCAGAGCATGCCAGGATGCAGTTCTGGTATCTCTCAGGTGGGTGCCATTGCGGGCTGGCACTCCTCCGGCCTGCTTCTTGCCTTTGCATACTTCAGAAAAGCTCCAAATGAACATTTCAAGTCAAAACAGAGGGTGGCCAATGTGTGTGAGCCTACACTATTTTTTTTATTAGATCTATGACTCCACCTAGCCACTCTTAGCCATGATTGGTTCATATTTCCATATCATGTGTTGCAGTGGTGGGCTTTAAGCTTTCCAGCTAGACCTCTACCATTGCATGCATGCGGTTTCATGTGAGGGCCCTTCTGAGCTGCCCAACCAAACAGCTGATTCTAAGAGAATGAGTGAGGCAGGGGCACATTTATTTGACCTGCACCAGAACCAGGGGCGACCCCCCCAAACCAGCTAGGGAGATAGCTTGCCGTAGTTTTAGTACCTCCTTGGGCAATAAATGCAGATGTTGCTAAACCAGCATCTGTTCAGCGCTGCCCCAACTTACTGTAACAACTTCACGGTGAGTTCCAGCACCTATTTTTCTTGGGAAAAAGCACTGCCTGTTTCCTGCTACAGTTCTGAAAGAGGACCAGTGTAGGATGTGGAAGAAGCTGGAGATGAATATTGGCAGAAATTGGGCAATCACCCTTAGTATGCACAGAAGTGCTTTCTATTCATGCAAGGTTATCCTTGGATCCAAGCCAAAGATTCTGACTTCAACATTATGGAAACTTTTTGGCATATCTGATCAGGCTGTTACTGATCAGCCGCAACCTGAGCTTTGCTCTCTTTCTCTGCATAATGATTTCAGAACAGATATCAGGCTCTTTTACTGAGCTACATTTCCAAATGAACTTAGATCCACATTGATGTACCAGAATGAACCCAGGAATTAGGGGAGGGGGGAGGCGAGCCAACCGGAAAATCTTTTATTTCATTGAACCAAGTCACACTATTGTCAAAGTGAAAACAGCATTATGGTTTTGAAGGTAGGGTTAGCAAGCTCCATTTTCATGAATATTCAGTGCCTTTCATATTACGGCTCTGCTCATTGATCATGCATATGGAACACTAATGGCATACTGGGTGCTGAATTAAACTCTGTCTTCATAATTTGCAATTCTGCTCACTTTGGAGGTCACTGAGTGGCAACGTTGCCTCTGCTTTAAAAGCACTGTACACACATTCAAACTCAGCTATTGCTTCAAGCCAACACTCGCAAGAGCATTACTAAGAGTGAGACCTCATATGGAGTAAATTAATTCCAGTGTGAAGAAAACTCCAGAAATCTTTAAAACTGATCACTAAAAACAGAAGAAAACTAGTTGAATGAGGTACATAGCATCAACCTGTGGTTCCAAAATCTTTTTTTTTTTAATTGTTTGGGGTGATCTCCATACTGTGATCTGGAGACCATTCTGTCTGCAAGGGAAGTAGTGGTGGCTGGTAAATTTTTGACTTGGTAGAACATTGGTTTTCATGTGAATAGGACTCAGACAGCACTTATATAAGAAAGCTACACATGTGTCTCCTCATTAATAACCCCCCACCATCAATTGTTCCCTGTGCATCCCTAGACAGGAGGCGAGTTTCCATGTAAGAGTCAGACCAGACTGACTCTGTATTTCTTATTTAGAAATTAATCCATACTACATGTCGTAAGATTTTGAATCTATGCACTGATTACACACCTCCACCTCAATTGTGGAAAAAAAGCCTTTTCAAATATAAGGAACACTTGCTTTAAAAAGCAGCTGTTAACAAAGTAAAGTAAATGACCTGCTTTAAATAAGCATACAGACAACCGTTGACATCTGCTTATATTTTTTTAAAAGCCTATTCTATTTTGTTTTTAATTTTTAATTTTTGCTATTTTATTCCATGCTTATCTACATCTACTGGCAGGTAACTGAAGACGAAGATTAATGGTATGGAGAAACATGGTGGCATGGTAACAAAAGGAGAAATAAAATAAGTAATGGGACATAGGAAGGAAAACTAATGTGTGAGATGCCATTCCAAAATAATAAATAAAGGAGTATCAGAGGGCCTTTCTACAAGCACTGCTACTACCTAACCTTTGGGAAATGTCCCATACATTTAAACAAGTTTTTCCCCCTTTGCATATAAATATTATTTATTTACATAGTTTTGTTACTATGATGTATGCATTGAAGTTGGTTCCAGGGCCCACTCCATGTATTTTTTTGGGGGGTGGGGGAGAGAATACAGACAGTGTCAGAGGAAAGTGGGGGGGGGGGGTAGGTATCCCTTCCTGCACCACCCAACATTTCTCCATAAAAAATAAGTTTTTTTGGGGGGAGGGGGGCAAAGGAGACATTATTATTCACCAGGTGGGGAAAATGCACTTTTGTCAGCACTTGGAAATTCCAACTCAAAATTCAAGTAAAATAAGCAGTGGTAAGTAAAGCATGCCTGCCTTAAATTTAACTCCATCAAAATCAATTGGACTTGCAAAAATCAATGGGACTTATTCAGAGAAAATAAGATTAGGATGAGATTCTTAATGTGAAATAGAAAGCTTTTTTTGTTCAAAATCTAATGTGGCATAAAGTCTCCCAACAGGGACACACAAAATGTGCCTTGCCCTTCTGTATCCCCCTATATTTTTTCTTTGTGTTGCCATTCATGCATGTGAATGCACACATATGAACGCAAAATGCTATTGCTTTCTTCACATTGTGCCACCGCTGAGCATATTTGAGTATTTCTGCACATATCTGAATTACTACCATTCTTCATGTGCAACCAGTTACATTGTGGGATTAAACGTTATAGCCAGCATTCTTTATTTTTTATTTTTTAATGCTACTTTGAGTTTACTAATGTGCCCTGTTTCAAATGCCCTTGCAAGGCAGGCTGTCGTGGAGTCAAAGAACACAACATAAAACAGCAGAGCAATATGCTTCCGCAAAGCGTGTTCTCCTTCATAGAGAACACGTGTTGTGGTGGGGTCTGACAGGCCACCCCTCTGTTGCTGGGCGGGCTAGTATGGATGACCATCCACAGTGATTGGGCAGTTGGGTTAATGGGCAAATTTTGGTGTTGCCATTTAGGGGGATGGACCAAAGGTTATAAAATCAAGTCACGCAGCACTGACTCGGTACTTTTGCTGCGTGCATCAGATCACCCACCCTCCCTAATCTAGGGCTATTGTGTTGACCTTGCTATGCCTGTCATGGGGTCGTCTGCTTTTGGGGCAGGGGTCTGGAAGGAATTTTGTCCATTTGGTTGATTGGCTGGTGTCATTTGGTTTTTGCCTACTGCGTAGCAAGTCATCACAACTTGTAAGGTTACTGTTAGGCATTGGTTAAAAAATTGGTTGGTGGAGGGGTAAGAATTGGCGGTGCCTGCCCCTCCAATGCCGCTGCTGCTGCAAGGGAATTCTGTTAAAGGAATCCAGGGACTTGCCATTCTTTCGTCTGTACCCCTGAATGGGGCTTGGGCCGTGCAAGCTGCTGGGAGCATGCGGGGGGGGGGGGGGGTGAGGGTCTGGTACCCAGCTCCATGCTCTCCCCAATATTGTTTTCTCTTACTAGCTTTCGCTGGAATCCAGAAGTCAGTTTTGTCCCGGGGCGGGGGACAGATAGTTGGAACCAATGCCTAAGCAACCACTCATATTTATGCATTTTAATAAAGTTGTGGCCAAAATTATGCCAAAAACCATAAACAAAAATTATGTGTGAATTGTGAATTATTTAGGGGTGGCTTGGGGGACCTCGACACGCAGTGGGAAAAAGCACACAGACAGCAATACCTGGTGTGAACAGGGGTGCAACAAATATACAAATGTGCTATTTTCTCTTTGTCTGTGATGAAATCTTGAAAGGTATGTCCATTTCAGAGAGGGGTTCAGTAAACCACCCTAGTGTGTTGTAATGGTTAGAGTGTTGGACTAAGACTCAGCCATGGAGCTCACTGGGTGACCTTGGGCCAGTTGGCATCTGTCAGCCTAACTGACATCATGGGGTTGTTGTGAGAATGAAATGAGGAGGAGTGAAACGATATACACCACCACATCAAGCTGCTTGGAGGCATAGGTGGTATGCATATGTAGCAAACAAAAAACTATACAGTGGTACCTTGGGTTACAGACACTTCAGGTTACATATGCTTCAGGTTACAGACTCTGCTAACCCAGAAATAGTACCTTGGGTTAAGAACTTTGCTTCAGGATGAGAACAGAAATCGTGCTCCGGCGGCGTGGCGGCAGCGGGAGGCCCCATTAGCTAAAGTGGTGTTTCAGGTTAAGAACAGTTTCAGGTTAAGAACAGACCTCCGGAACGAATTAAGTACTTAACCCAAGGTACCACTGTATAGACAAAAGGATCAGCAATTGGATTGCTGTTCTCCATCATAAACAAGGGGACCCTCCACATTTTATCACATATTTCCAGCTGGGCTATAGATCTCCGATTTTTATTTTTTAGTTAGCAGGAAAGAGATGTGTCACAGTTCCCTAATTAGAATTTGCTGGGGTGTTAGGGAAAGCAAACTGTAGGCAAAGGGCTCTGACAGAGGCATAAAGTACAAAGCCTCAGGTTATGATTGTGGCATTTTCGTTTATTCCTTATTGACATTTGTGTCTGTCCTCTCCTTTTCTCCATTCCTTTCAAAGCTATCTTGGTATTTATGTGGCAAGATAATTAGTAAGATGAAATAGCGAGGCAGGTGTTAAGTGATAACCAGACTTCTTCCTCTTGGTATTATGAAGCATCCGACACAATTCTGAGACTGCTATTGTTCAGTAGCTCAAGACCAGAATTGTCTGATTATAATCACGATTTCTGCTGTCCCTGGAATTAGACTGCCGCCCTTTGCACACATACTGTATCTGGACGAAGCCCTATTGAAAACAGTCAAACTCACTTCAAAGCAAACATGCATAGGATATTGCTTAATTCCCCCCTGCCCCCCTCCCCCCCGATCCCTAATGGTGCTATAATGATTATGATGATGAACTTGCTGGTAGTTAAAAAACAAAGGCCAGAGGAGACAGCTGAGAGATGTGAGCTAGAAGCTACAAGTGGGAAGCAGCAGGCTGGGAAGCCAGAGAGACAGAGTGACGCTTGATTTCTGTTTGAATCCAAGGCTATGGCTATGGGTGAAGCAATATCCTAGAGTTTTAATGCTGTGAACCCCTCCCTCATAGGCTCAGGGGTTGTACATGTGTAAATAAAGCATATGTCATAAAGACACCACAATCTGCGCTGTCCCTCACTCTGAAGCACAAACCCCAAGTAAGAGCCAGGAAGTCCTGGAATCTTGCACAGCTCAGAGATGGGGCTGTCATGCAACAATTTGTTAGTGGTTGATGGTATCGATGCTCCTGACTTGGCAACTCTAATTTTGACCATGAATTTAAAATTTTAGAGCAGAACTAATTAAATATCATTTTGGAAATGTCATTTGCCATTGGATGTGGTGCTCCCTTCTCGATAAGACAAGCAAAGTATTTTATTACCTGTAAGTGACTCACCTGTCCAGAAAATAGGGATGTTAAAGTAACTGGTGAAGTTATCAGATTATTTATTTGAAAAATGTAGTCTGAAGGAGTCATCATTCTATGCTGTAGCATGAAAAGTGAATGCAGATTACTTCCTCTCATTTGTCATAGCTATACTTGTTATTCCTGCATGAGCAATGAAGATTTGGTGCGTGGTCACAGGCAGGAAAGTCAGTGTGTCACTTTTTATATAGCCTGCAGATAAAAGCGATTACCTTCTAAAACTATCTTCGTAACTTCAATAAAGAGGAGAGGAAGCAGAAACCAAAAATTGGGGTGGAGTATGCATTTGAAAGCCATGCTAAATTTATCTGAAGTTGTACAGTGGTACCTCGGGTTACATATGCTTCAGGTTACAGACTCCACTAACCCAGAAATAGTACCTCGGGTTAAGAACTTTGCTTCAGGATGAGAACAGAAAACGTGCTCCGGCGGCGTGGCGGCAGCGGGAGGCCCCATTAGCTAAAGTGGTGCTTCAGGTTAAGAACAGTTTCAGGTTAAGAACGGACCTCCAGAATGAATTAAGTTCTTAACCTGAGGTACCACTGTACTCATAAAGTGATGTATGTGCATGTATGAGATAGCACGAACCAGAGGACACTTGGGCAAGAGCCCCTCCAAGCTCGGACGATCAGCTAATGGACTCAAGTGTACAGTGATTAAGTGTAAAGAAAAGTAACCCTGATGTAGATCCGTATTTGAACAAGGCCGAGGCACTACTGAAAGTGTGTATGTGTGTGTGGGGGGGAGAGAATTTACCTTTTTGCTCATTACTCATCAAAGCAGTTGTGAGCATGAATTATTTGAATTCTCTCTAACGTGAGGTTTACAAAGGGAGAGAGGTGATATAATATTTGAACAGACATTTTTGTTTGTTTAACATTTAAACAGTGGAGTCTGTTCACTGCCCCACCAGTCTCAGTCTACCCTCAGCTAGCCCCTACCTGTCTGCCTTCGTACCTACAAGTACTCCAGCGGCTGGCACCATTGGCTTCCTTCGCCTTTGCATCATTGCTGTCCTCATAGAACTTGCCAGAGGATGGGGATGAAACTAGAATTAGTTGGCACCTGTTGTTGGTTCCCATGCTTCATGCCCTACCATTCCCAATGGGCACCAGCTAGCACTGCATTTAAATTAGACTGGGATGCATGTATGGAGTTCTTCAGGAATCAGCTTATAGGGGAGGCAGGAAAAGATTCAAGGTTAGAAAACCTAAGGAACAATTTCTCTTTTTAAAAGAAAGATATTTGTGTGTTGTTCTCTTTCACTACAACCCCCATGGGCATTTGTCCCTTAAAACTATTATGCTTTGGTACAACTCCCATTCATTCAATTTCACTTATGCAGGGGGCCTTTCCAACAGTTTGTGCCCCAAGACTGTATGCTTTATTTTGGACACACTAATTGCTGTGTAAATACTGTGAGCCTGCTGTTTAATCCATTTGCAAGAGTAGAGTGGAATTTCTCATAATGGCTTGTTTCCCTAGGAATTGGCTTAATCAATCAAAGACTTGCTGAACCTAGAGGTCTGCTCAAGGATCCGTGTCACCCTTACGGCTGCGTAACATGGAGAGGATGAGTAGAACTCTGATAGTATTTTTCAACCCTAACAGCCTACGGTTTCTTTTGAGATTGGTTCTTTCCCTCTCTAATACTCCAGCTCGCTCAACATAATGAATGAGCTATGGGACATGTGAGACTTTCAGTACCATTTGTTTCTTATCCTTAAGGAAAAAAATGAAACCTTCTGTCAGCGAGGACTATGCATAAAAATAAGAACTTTCTGTAAAACAAGTGTTGAAGGTGACCTACACTAGTAATTGATGCAACCATTTTTTATCATTATTTTGGTGTGGGGCGGGAGGGAGCGGAACATTCCCCCCGGATATGTATTCATTTCTGCATTATACTCTTTTAAATTTAATTGCTCCAACCCCACCTTAAAGATGTGCCTCAGCTTGGGGACAAGACTGCGTGAGCCTCAGAGGATTTTCATCTTTAATGGGGCACGGCTTGAAAATGTAATTAATTAATTACATAATTAAAGCCCCCCTCCCATCCCAGTATAAATGTTTTGAGGATCATGCTGCCACAATAAATTGCACTGAAATGTCTGATCATTATCCTTAAACAAGGTGCAGTGTAAAAAAATGCCAATGTCAAAGGTGACCAGTTTAGGGAGGTAACACTTTTATTCATTGGAGCACTGGTGCAACACTCCCCTTCTCCAGTAAAAAAAAGAGCGCCCACTGATGCGATGACTCCAACTTGCTTTCGCAGTGGTTTCCTTTTTCTTCCAACTGCTGATGGTTACTTGCTGTGGCCATTTTCAAAGTCACGTTTCACTGACTCTGTCTTCCTGACTTGAAGCAAATATCACCTTAGTGTGGTAACAGGTGGTGTGGTGGGGCAGTGGAGCACACCTGACCACCAGTCAACCACCCTGCTACTGCTTACTGGCAGGTAGAGGAGGCGGGGCTGTGTTGTGGTACTTGGTGTTGTGGTACTTGTGTTGTGCCAGTGTGTTTGTACCTTGTCAGCTCTTCAATCTCTTCGCCACTCCTCTGTACTCCTGGCAAGCAGCAGCAATGCGACCAACCACTCCAGTGTGTTCTGCGGGCTGCCATGTCATCTGATGCTGCCTTGGTGGACTATGGGAAAGGAAAACTGAAGGGAAAATGTCACATCTTTATGAAAGTTATGTAGATAAGTTGGACTCTTCCAGATTACGACTAATGCGGTTGGCTGTGTTGCTATTGCGTCCATGGCTACTCAATGCCGTTGCTCATGGCACTGTCTTTCCTGACAGGTGCCAAGGTCCCTACACCTCCCTGCACTTCAGGAGCTCAGGGAAGTTAATGTGGCTGGGCTCCACTCCACAACCCTGCAAATTCTCTGCTGATACTTCATTTTTTAAAAAATAAATAAGTAAATCAGAATCTCTGAAGACTTCTGTTCCATCCCCCACCTTCTACTATTAAATGCAGGGTTAGGTTAACTTTCATCACGGCTCATGATTTGGCAACAAGGCTGGCGCTTCAGTGAGGTGAGGGAAGCAATTTTCCTCAGGTGGCAAATCTGACCCCTTCCCCACCTTCACCACTGCGCTGCTGCCAGCCCTGTCACGGCTTCAACTGCAGCACCACCACCACTGCTGCTGCCACACGGTGCTTGCCCTCACTGCTACCACTGCACCTTTGCCCCTGAGTCATGATTGCAGTGTGACTGCAGCTGTGGGTGAGGGTGTGCTTGTGGTGGCAGGGAGGGACCCGTGGATCCAAGCAGTGTTGGGGAGCAGGGGCATTTTGCCTACAGCAGTAAAATGTCCTGGGCTGCTCCTCTTCTGCAAGCCTAGAAAGAATCTACTACACAATGAAAAGGTGTGGCACCACCTTCTCTTTGGAACTCTCTGCCTGTTGACATTATGCAGTCTCCTTCTTTTCTGAATCTTCTTTTCAGTGCCTATTTAAAACATCTTTGTTTATGCAAGCCTATCCAGACATGTGGAAGTGTTTTATGTTTTACTGTTAATGTTAATTATCTTTTGAATGTTTTTGATTACTTGTTTTAACTGTTTGTTATTAAATATTTTTAAATGCTTTTTGTAAAGCATATAGAGGTTTTGTTACAATCCAGCAGTATGGTATAGTACAGTAATATCATATCATATCATATCATATCATATGCCATAATATAATTAATATAATATAATATAATATAATATAATATAATATAATAATATAAATGTTATATTGCTTTAATTCAGTTAGCTCCCTTGTTAATTCTTCATTTCTGGATTACGTTCCAGTATGTGATATTATAAATTAAAAGTATTTTGAAATACTAGATTCATTGTGCTTCATTTTTAAAATTTTCTGGGCATAAAGATCTTTTCTGCCATAAATCAATGTGAACAGAATACAGTAGACAGCTAGAAATGCCATATTCAATATATGTGCATGAGCCATTTACTTGGCTATGCGCCCTCACCCGGCTCCCCACTTTTAAATTTGTTTTTCTCCTAGCGTAGCTCTCAGACTGGTTGTAACCACCACTGGGAGGGGACAGAGGACAGAGAAAGGAATGGCATAAGTTTTACAATGTTAAAGAAAGAGAAGTTGAGCCTGATAATTTTGAAAACTTCCTCTGTGTGTGTGAGAGAGAAGGTTGTCCCAAGGGTAGATGCTGACATCTCATCATCACTCATATTGTTCTCTAGAGTATTGTTTTAGGTGAACGTCTTTTTGTGACAAGATGATGAAGCTACATGGCCTAGTATGTCTGTCCTATGTCTATGAGTCACTTGATGCTAGAAGCTCATTCTAATATGGTAGCAAAAATAGTATTTCCATTTTGGGGTGTAAGGATGATAAAACACACAAGAAGTTTGCAAGGTTCCAAGGGACACCACCTGCACCGTCCTGTAAATTTTGCATGCATAAACAACCTTTATCATTGTCTAACTCGCATGCTTGAATGCCATAAGAATGTCACAGGAATAAGTAGCATGGAGTTAATCTTATTTAAATGCTATTAATTTCAACCTGGAACAAACATAGTTCTACTGTTTCAATGGAAGAGGACGGCCAAGGTTCATAATAAGATTCAGTTGTCTAGTCTTTCATAGATTGAAGAGTAAGTTGTCGTGGAAGGTAGTGTGTGTTAAAGTATTTATTATGGTTATTAACTGGGACCCTCCTTTTGCAGCCCCTGTGGTGCTGAGGGTGGAGGATGGAGGGATGCGCCATCTTGGAGTAAACATGCCAGGATGGGCAGTAGCATGCCAGTTTCCCCAGGAAACTTGGCTCCTGGGGAGGTGTGGGCCAGAAGGAAAACTGGCCTTCCTCTAGGCTACTTGTGGTTTATAAAAGGAGGCCTGTCCCCAGACTCCCACCACCACGTCATCCACACTCTTCTTAATTACGTTGAGTGACCAATTTTGCCGTTCTAGGCCTTTCCTCGCTTATGCTCTGAGTTTACTGCCGTCCTATGGATGATTATCAGTCACTGTTTATTCAAGGCTAGGAAGGAATTTTACCCATAGGCCTGGTCCTGGGTGGGCGGGTTGCCTTCCGAATCGCAAGTAGTTTTCTTTCATTTTCACTATCTTCTTTGTCTCAAGTTTTGGTAGGAATTGATCTGAAGGTGGTGGGGATGGGGATGGGGAATCCCTGTAAGGGATTGCAGACCCCAGCTCTGGGGATAAATTGGGTGGAGGTGCTCCTGGGTGGCCTACGGGTCTACCAACATTGGTTTATGCCAAGGTGGGCTTCTGACATCAGGCAACCCCCTATGGTTGTCCCTCACCTCGGTACACTGGCAGGGTAGCAGGGCTGCATGATGCCAAGCCAAACCTTAAAGGTAAAGCTCATGGTAACCAATAATGCTGTGGCTTTGCTCAACCCAGGAAAGACTCTGTGTCGTGTTATTTCTCCCAGGTGATGCTCAAAATCGCTTTCTAAGGCCAGTTTACTTATTTTAGTCATCAGGAATGCATGCCTATGATTACTTTTCATCATGCAGGCCACCATTTTATGAATCCATTTGTGAGTAAGACCCATGGGTGTTGCCAGGATTGAAGTCCTGAGTAAAATTGGTTAAGGTTGAACTATTACAGTAGTTTAAAGTTGAAACATCAGTTCCTGGATGTTTCTACCTTTCACATGGTGGCTGCTCCCATAATTTTGAGAAGCGTGTTTTTGTCAAGCCCTTTGAAGCATTCAAGTAAGCAGTGTCAACATGCTTTAAACATGACAGCATGATGCATATCTAAATTTGCACCAAAGCAGACATTCTGGCACTAAGACACACATAGCTGTGCATGACTGGAACAGGACCAGGGCAAGTGTTCTTGCAAAACAGAGGAAGGAGAAATTGTTCTTGCCTCCAAGGAGGCATGCCATCTTAATAAGTCTTATCTTCAAGGCAAGAGAAAAAATATATGTGCTTTTCAAATCCTACATGCATTATAAACCGCCACTTACAAAACCTTTGTTCTAAAGTGCTGGCAATTTTTACCTGGGGCAGATGTTTTACTGCATTTAAAAGGTCTCCACAGGATACTAGTAAATCTAAGGTGAACTTTCAAGCCTGATGGATATAATGAAATGTAAAGTTTTGTTTTTCCAAGTTTTGTTAGGCTCCTCTCTTGGGCATTATGATGTAGCTTCCATTTTGTGGGCCTAACTTCAGTGCATACTTGGCAGATATTGCTCAAAGAAAAATAGCTAGGGTAGCTGATAAACTCTTCTTCCACTATCATGTGGTTTGCATCAGAAAAATAACTGAAATTGAGTGCTAAGGCTGTTAAAAACTGAAGGAAACTCACACTGAAGCATCATTTTGGGGGCACAGGCTAAAAGACATCTAGTATTGCCTGTGATATAACAGTGACATATGCCTCTTAAAGGATAATGTTTAGATGATTCTAGAACAGTAAAAATAAATAAGTGTATTAATGAATTTTAATCTTAAACCTTGGGGGAAGGGCTGTTGCTAATGTAATATTATATAATCAGCTACTTTAAAAGGTAATTATAACAACAATGTTAACTGTCTGTGGGGTAACAACCAAGAGTTAACTGAAGTTAATGAAATGAATTGCAAATCATGGGATTTGTTCAGAAAAATCAAAAGTAATATTGACATAAATAAATAAAAACAACAACTATTTCTTACAAAACAAAAACAAGTGCTACAAATGCCATTACTAATATTATTTGATCATGTATCTGTCACATGGAAATGAAGGAAGATGTTCTGCTTCAGCATCCTCCTCAGGCTCCATTACACGAAGAGAGTGGAGATTTAGGGATTTAGGTGGTGAAGATTGGTTTCCGGATCTGTACTGATAGTTTCTAGCCCAAGCTTTGAGGGACAGGCTCTTTTTTCCCTCTCCTAATGCAGATATTAATTATCTTTGCAGTCCTCTGCAGGTTTAAAGTTCCAATCTCTTTTTGCTTTAGAGTTTGATGCCATTAGTGAGAAATCCTGGAAAAGCAAATCAAAATGGACAGTACTGAGCTAGGTAGACCAGTGGCCTGTCTGCAGCGGTTTCATATATTAATGTGAACCTAGAAGTCTTTATGTCTGCAGAAACTTTATGAATTATAGAATATGACTTTTTCAGCACACAAGACAATGTTTCAAACAGAATGTTTAGATTTGTGGCTCACTGGCGCTGTGGGTAAAACCTCAGCGCCTAGGACTTGCCGATCGCATGGTCGGCGGTTCGAATCCCCGCGGCGGGGTGCGTTCCCGTCGTTTGGTCCCAGTGCCTGCCAACCTAGCAGTTCGAAAGCACCCCTGGGTGCAAGTAGATAAATAGGGACCGCTTACTAGCAGGAAGGTAAACGGCGTTCTGTGTGGTGCTCTGGCTTGCCAGATGCAGCTTGTCACGCTGGCCACGTGACCCGGAAGTGTGCGGACAGCGCTGGCTCCCGGCCTATAGAGTGAGATGAGTGCACAACCCTAGAGTCTGGCAAGACTGGCCCGAACGGGCAGGGGTACCTTTACCTTTACCTTTATCATAGAAAACTGAAGGTTCCAAGATATTGGCCGCAGAGGAAAAAGCTTAAGAATTCTCGCACAGTACCATTTATGGGATAAGAAAAGCCTAAATTTCTCTTGGTTTTGAATTATTTCAGAGAGCTCATGTGCCAGCCTCCCCATTGCTATGTGTTTATTGTCTTTCAAATCTTCACCATCTATAACCTATTCTTTTACAGAGTGTCTTTTGAATGCTCCCAGTATTAGGTTCTTAAAAGAATGAAAGTGTCAGACCTGCAAAGACCTGGGTTCAGAATTCCACTCAAACAGAAAGCTTCCTGGGTGACCTTGGACCAGTCTCTTAGCCTACTTTGCAGGGTTGCTGTGAGTATGTGATGGGGGAAGAGAGGGTAGATAATCAGGTATGCTCCTTGGAGGAAAAGCAAGAGGAAAACATAACAAGCTATGGTGACAAATGATAGCCCCACAATCTCCTTCCTCAAATAGTAACTTTTTAAAAAATGCACACACCCCTTTTCAACCACTCTCCAAAGAGCATGGTATATAGTAATAGCTTTTAATATATAATATTGCATTATAAAAATCTAATCCAGTCTTAATGCAAGGTTAAGAATCTTGCTTTAAACCTACCAAGGTCAGGTAAGTCAGCATTAAAATTAGTAAAGCAATTTGTTATATAAAGCACACTTTTACAACTATGTAAGGTAATGTAGAAATATCTGTCACAACAGTATGAAAAATGTGGTTATAATGAGTTAACGGGCTCTCTTGGTGATCAATAGGCAGAACAAAATCAATACAAAATTCAGGCAGACCCACGCAATATGGAAGGTGCAGTTCCTCGAGGCTAGAAAAAAAGAGTGATGTTTCCTCACAAAATCTCTCCATTTGACTTCCCCAAAAGTCTGAACTTAATAGAAGCTACATTGACAACACTGAAAATACGCCTTAAAATAGAAATGCTTCATTTCCCATGTAGGAGGGATTGGGTAGGGTGCTTTTTAACAAACAGTGTGGTTATTAGTTCCTGCCTTTAGGCCACAGCTTTCTGTAGGGATTTTCTGTAAAATCACAAACAAAATAATTCCAGAACTACCATTTGTGGCAAAACTTGCAAACAGAGTCCAGGGCGAAGGATAAGAGGGCCGGCTTATGTTATGCAGTATTTATAAGAAAGCTAACAAAGCACAGAGTAATAGGGAAGGAGACACCAAGCCCTAGCCTGTGGGAGCCCTAATTACATCTGGTTTGAGCTGTCACTTTGCAGCCATATTCAATTATTCTGGATGTGATGCCAATGTTATCCGTCTGATAGACTGGATCTTACTTATCTGATGGTTCTCTGGGTGACAGTGAATTATTGTGTTACCTTCATATGGAAGCCTAATTGCATTACACCTATGTTTCATCTCTCTACATGCAATTTCAAAAGATAGAGACATTGAAGAGTGCGAAATGCATGAGCAGGTGGGAATAGTACGTGCTTTTTCCATATTTAAATGGGGGTTTATTCCAAATGGATGGGGACACACACACACACACACACACACAGAGTGTATGTGTGTATACATGTTTTTCCTTCTGATAGTTGATATGAAGAGCTGCCCTACCACTGAACATGGCGGTTCAATTTAGCTATTATGCTTGATAGCCATTGATAGATTTATCTGCCATTAATCTGTTCCATTAATCTGTTCCATTAATCTGTTCCACGATCTGGAAGGACAGATCGTGACTGGAAGGACAGATCGTGAAGCTGAGGCTCCAATACTTTGGCCACCTCATGAGAAGAGAAGACTCCCTGGAAAAGACCCTGATGTTGGGAAGGATGGAGGGCACAAGGAGAAGGGGACGACAGAGGATGAGATGGTTGGACAGTGTTCTCAAAGCTACAAACATGAGTCTGACCAAACTGTGGGAGGCAGTGGAAGACAGGAGTGCCTGGCATGCTCTGGTCTATAGGGTCACGAAGATTCGGACACGACTAAATGACTAAACAACAACAATCTGTTCCATCCCTCTTGAAAACCATCTAAGACTGTGGCTGCCACTGCAATCTAACGGCAGTGCTATCCAAAAATTAACTGTGCAAAGTGTACTTTGTTGTGCCAGAAGCAGTTTAGTCATGCTGGCCACAGACCCGGGAAGCTGTCTGTGGACAAACTCTGGCTCCCTTGGCCTGAAGCGAGATGAGCGCCGCACCCCATAATCAGGTTTGACTGGACTTAAACATCCAGAGGTTCTCTACTTTTTAGCTTTTTTTACTTTGTTTCTGTAACCTGACTCTACTGCCAATAAATTCATTGAGTCGATAAGTTTATAAACATCAATCATATTGCTTCTTAACCATCTTTTCCTTCCCCTCCAAAATAAAAAGAATATTATTTATTTTTTTAAAAAAGATTTCTAGCCTGCCCTTCATAATATGTGTCCAGGACAGAGTACAAAATAAAATAAATAACCTACAGAGATAACCAACAACAATGAAATAACAATTGAGCACATCAAAAACAAACAGACAACAACAACAGTCCACTCAGTGTGGAACAATTAAGATGCGTGGGCAAACAAATAACTTTTAACTTGGCATTGAAGTAATAACACCATTGGCCACTGCCGTTGTAAAGGGAGGGCATTCCACAAGCTAGGTGCCACCACCAAAAATATTACACCCTGGGTCATCATATAGGAAGCTTTCCCTAACAGTGGGGCATGATGGACTGTTTTATCAAAAAAAAATTAAGGCATGGGCAGGCTGTTATAGGAAGAGGCAGTCTTCCAGATATTTGGCTCCCAATCTGTTTAGGTTGAAAAGGTATTCACTAGCATCTTGAATTCAAGTCAGAAGATAATAGGCAGCCTAGGGTGTGGTTGGTTGTTTGTGATTGGCTGTGGTGATCTTTGTTTTCATGAGTGGGATGGGTGGGTGTTTTGGATCAGGTTAGCCATATTGATTTGTATGCTGTTGGTGGATTTTTGTCATTGTCTTGTTGGGCTGTGTACCACCCCCACTCACCTTTCCCCCCTCTAGCTCTTTCCCCCTTTTCTTCCTAATGTCTCAACAAATGAAACCGATCTGTAAAAAATGTTACTTGGAAAAAAAGAAGAGAGACATTGTACATACTTTTGTAAACCAAGGAAATCTTTAATAAAAATACATTAAAAAAAGAAGAAGATAATAGGCAGCCAGTGTAATTCAATGCATTATATGTCTTGTCTATGCTCCAGCTTTACTGAGACAACAAAAAAGCCAAGATGATTTAAATCTTAAACACAATTTTCATTAAAAATCAAGGGCGGGATTCAGCAGAATAAATTATTTTTTGAAAAGGATCTTTTGGGCACAGAGTCATTTTTGTTACTGGAGGTAGTTACATAATTCAGATCTCTGCACAGAAGGCCAAACAGAATAATGCATCACACTTAGAAGAGTATTTCACAAGAGACAGCTTACTTCAGCGGAGTTTTGAGAGCCTGATCTCTCAAAAATAAATGGTTATTAAAGTGAAATATTGGGCTGCATGTAATATCACTTAGCTTGTTGCATAAGAATGCTGAAACGATGTTATTGGTAATGTTAGTGACCGCAGTAAAGAGAAAAATTAATATAGCAGCCAAGAAGATATGACAGCTTATGGTAAATCCATTTATTACCTTAAAGGGCTTTTTCATAATTGTTACAGCTTTCCCCACTGTGGTTGGAGGAAATGTTGTAGCCTATTCCCCCCCCCCCCCCTTAAGTTGCAGCAGCTATAATGTGTTTTCATAGCCGGTTTGTCTTTGAAACCTCAGACTCTCTAATGACTTAGTAAAATTGAGTTTATTTGCCTTTTCCTGCTTATTCATTTGTACTAAGAATTCATGTTTCTAAAAATTAGAAATAAAGAGGAAGGAAGCCATGCATATGTCTTATAAATTGTATTAACGATGATGAGGCTGCCTGGCAACACTGTTCCATTAACACATCTTAGCCTAGCTTACAGCCGATAAGTAGTGCTAAGTACCCTCAGATGTCAAGGCCACAATAAACACCCCAGTGCCTCTCTCCTTTATGCGTTGCATACTCATTTGGACAAACAACCATGATCAATTTTAGTATCATGCAATGAAGCGGTGACATTTTTAGATCAGGGAAGAGATCATTACTTTCACTCTGTTAGTGTTTCGTCAGACAGAAACCTTCAAATTTCTCTAACATAACCTCCAAGATATGTGTGCTTTGGGGTGAAAGGAGGAGGAATATGAACAAATGTATCAAGCAAATGACTGTTTGCTCTCTCACAAGGCCATTTTTCCTTGGTACCCTATCAGCTACGGAGAGAATGAGGCCAAGAGATGTAAGGGGAGCGAATGTCCTGAACTTTACAGACACCACATTTAACTCACTTTGAAAAATGGAACAATTTAAAGTCTTCTTAGTGAGGGTAGTCAACAGAAGACTACCTGAAGCAGTAACTTTAATATAGGGAGCATTTGTTGGTGCTACGATAGCCAAGTAAGATGGGATTGTAATAGTCAAGGATATAGCTTTTCCCTTTTCTTTTAGGACACTTTAATAGTTTGGGCTCAAAATATACTGAACTTTTCTACAAAATATTCTGCACCAACAGGATAATGTTTCTGACAAGGCCCTTTGCATCCAATATAAGTGAAATTTCTGTCGGCATAGGAGTCGTAACTTATTGTCTATTCTGAAAATTTGGCGTTCTTAATGTGCTTTATGTAGATATTCAGAAAGATGGTATTGTGGGAATTTAACCCACCACAGACAGGTGAGGTAAAAAATCCACTTCCAAACACATAATGAAACTGAGGTCAGTGGTGGATTGTTTTGTTTTTTAAAAAAGGTTGCTTGCTTAAATGCCAATATTATTTGCATACTCAACAACTTGCAGTGGAAAGACTACAACGAAGATGTTTCTGCCTAACAGATCAGTGTCTGGAATTGCAGTTGTGAAATATGGCGATGGTACTGGTAACTTGTGCTATTGCTGCAAGGTTTGTGAGATTAGCTATTGCTAATAAATAGCAATTTATGATAATTGCACTATTTTTCTTATGTAACTTTTATATATTTATATAGATAAAATACAAGAACAGCCTCCCAGCTGTTTACAAGAATAACGAATGTGAAATGTATATTTGAAAGAGAGAGAGACTGAAAAACTAAAACAATAAAATCCCATCCAGAACAAAATCATAGTGGCACATTCTTAAAACTTCTTAAGAGTCCCATACTCATACCCTCTTCACTCTTCTTTTTGCCAGTGCACATCCTGACTCATAGTATGCAACACCCAGCCTCCTAGCAAATACACACCACACCCAAATTATGTTTTACATCTACACAAATCATACTGTAGCCATTGCCCATCCAACATCACTCATCTCAATCTACTCCTGGACTTCACACACATCCACCAACACTCCATCCACCCAATCACTTCAATATATCCCACTCCACCACCAGACTACCATCACTCATCACTCCTTTTGCTCCTTTTGCTCTTCTAAAAATGTGCCGCAAAAACACCAGGAGACCTTGAAGATTGCCATCAATCAATCACACAGAAATGCCATTCTAGACAGCAATCTGGTTCTCACCTGTTTATATTAAAGACACAATATATTGTTTTGTGCTTTTAAAAACCGTAGACCCCGCACAACATTTTTGTACATGTATGCACTTTAATTGTGGGGTTATTGCTGACCCCAGTGACTTATTGCTTTGATTGTAAGCTGTCCTGAGCTCCCTTGCAGAAAGAAGGCTGGGATAGAAGAATGACAAAACAAACAATGATCAACTACATTATTTTACTGGAAAAGGAGAGCATGATTTTTTAAAAACTTGCAAATGGTGTCATGCTAATATTTAACTTATATAGCCTTCTTGGGGTATATTTGACCCCCAGGCCCAATTGCTACAGTCAAATGTATCAACGGAGGGTTAAATTAGGGGCTTTCATAGAGCCAGACATAGCAACCTCCAGACACAGACGGGTGGTCTGAGAAGATGATACATTTGATAATTTTGATGCAGATTGGTTTCTCTTCTTTGAATAAATCCACAGGGAAGAATATTCCCATATCTCTCCAGTTTATAGCAGGGGTATTTAAATACCATCTGATATTCAGTGAAGCAAGATTGTAATTTGGTATACTAGTTTGCTGTTATGATTTTATAGTGCAACTGTATTACATGTTCTCTGTGGTGATGATGATGATAAGCTGAGGAGATTGTTATTGCTCCCTCTCTGCTCATCAGATGATCTTATGACCATGGACAGGACAAATATATATGTGTGTGTGTGTGTGTGCGCGCACACACACACACACACACACACGTGCTACAACTGCACCTCAGATTGGTTGGGTTGGGAGGGGGCAGCAAAACGTTCTTGATGGGTCTGATCAGGTCCCAGAACTAGGGGTCAGCCCCCTCTAGTCTATAGTCAGGCCATGTGGCTGATTTCTTCTGAAACTGTCAAAATTCAACATGCTCCCTTTTGAAAGAAAGAGATGTGAGGCCTAGAATATTTATCAAGTTCTCATCCATGGTACCAGTTTACCCAGGCACCACCTGAACGTTTTGACCTAAGTTAGTTAAGAGTGAGATTTTGAATATAAGCAGGCTTGCACTCCAATCCCGTCTACATACTCACACCATGAGAAGCAGAGTAATTAGGCTTTTATGTGTAAGAGCAGGCAGCATCAATAGACAGGCAGTGTCAAAATAAAAAGGAAACATATATAACAAGCTGTATTCAGCTAATGATACACTGCAGATATACACTTAGGTACACTTACTAGGGAGCAACAGAGTGAGTAATATGCGTAAGTTTGCTCTGCACATCACTTGTCCTTGTGTTGCATCCTACACTTAACATTTCTGCAAAAAAAATAATAAAAAGATTTTACAGCATATTTGTGGTGATCCCACATTTGTTACGGTTGAGGCTGAATACCTCGTACCAGAAACAAAGAAGGTTTGGTCAGATGAACCCAATGAGGGAGTGTAGAAATTAACCTGTGGCAAGTTCTTAAAGAAATGGGAGTGCCTGATCACCTCATCTGTCTCCTGAGAAATCTCTACGTCGGACAAGAAGCTACAGTTAGAACTGGATATGGAACAACTGATTGGTTCAAAATTGGGAAAGGAGTATGACAAGGCTGTATATTGTCTCCCTGCTTATTTAACTTATATGCAGAATTCATCATGCGAAAGGCTGGGCTGGATGAATCCCTAGCTGGAATTAAGATTGCTGGAAGAAATATCAACAACCTCAGATATGCAGATGACACAACCTTGATGGCAGAAAGTGAGGAGGAATTAAAGAACCTTTTAATGAGGGTGAAAGAGGAGAGTGCAAAATATGGTCTGAAGCTCAACATCAAAAAAACGAAGATCATGGCCACTGGGCCCATCACCTCCTGGCAAATAGAAGGGGAAGAAATGGAGGCAGTGAGAGATTTTACTTTCTTGGGCTCCATGATCACTGCAGATGGTGACAGCAGCCACGAAATTAAAAGATGCCTGCTTCTTGGGAGAAAAGCAATAACAAACCTAGACAGCATCTTAAAAAGTAGAGACATCACCTTGCCAACAAAGGTCCGTATAGTTAAAGCCATGGTTTTCCCAGTAGTGATGTATGGAAGTGAGAGCTGGACCATAAAGAAGGCTGATCGCCAAAGAATTGATGCTTTTGAATTATGGTGCTGTAGGAGACTCTTGAGAGTCCCATGGACTGCAAGAAGATCAAACCGATCCATTCTTAAGGAAATCAGCCCTGAGTCCTTACTGGAAGTACAGATTGTGAAGCTGAGGCTCCAATACTTTGGCCACCTCATGAGAAGAGAAGACTCCCTGGAAAAGATCGTAATGTTGGGAAAGATTGAGGGCACTAGGAGAAGGGGACGACAGGGGACGAGATGGTTGGACAGTGTTCTCGAAGCTACCAGCATGTGTTTGACCAAACTGTGGGAGGCAGTGGAAGACAGGAGTGCCTGGCGTGCTCTGGTCCATGGGTTCACGAAGAGTCGGACAAGACTAAACGACTAAACAACAACAACACATAGGTAAAATTTACATTCCTTGGTCCTCCCACTTTTGCCTCTGGAATGTCTCTGGCATTTGGCCCTTGAATCTTGCCCAGAAGGAAACACAGCCTCACCTGATAAAGGTTCCCCGGCCCTGTTCTAGCTCTGTTTAGGGGTGGGAATATATATAAACCTATTGTTAGTTTGTGTCCCTTTCCTGTGTACATGTATAAAGCATAGTTGAAGTGAAGTAACCACCCCCCCCCAAGTTTGTTGTATAGGATTTGAATAAAAGCATTCTATTGTTTTACATAGGGCTTGCCTGAATGTATACACCATAAACAAAGATCCCTTGTGAGTCAGTTCTGTGAAACTGGGCTCTCTACCTTTTGAGGGAGTTCTGAGGGAAATCCTAACAAGAGAAAGATGCCTGGTACTGGGTCCATCTTGCTTTGCATTGTCTACACTACCTACATCCCTAGGTCTACCTGGAGATCCAAGGGACTGAACCTGAGATCTTTTGCATTCAAAGCAGCTTCTGCATTACTGAATTGTCCTACCTTCAATGCCATGTTTTTTATACAGTGGAGAGGAGACACCCGTTAAAAGAGACAAATCTGATACCATGACATCTAGTTTGGCCCTGTGTTAAGTTCCTTCAGTTTCAGGACTCCGAATCAGCCACCAGAGGGTAGTGACACACAAACACTCTGCGTTAAGCTACAGCTGTAATATGGCAGGTGCTTCATGTCATCCAGAAAGATCACTAGAAAATATCCCAGCTCTCTCTGAGATGAAGGTAGAGCATTTCTTGCAGCTGGAATTCATGTTTACTAAATGTTAACAGCCATCTTAGGAAATATATACTTCAGTGGGCTGACTTATACAATACACAGTGGGATGGGAAGTAAGTTATGAAATATGAATATGTCAGTATTCTGCTTTTACAATATATACTTCTCTCAGAAATCACTGCACTTGATTTTACTGCCTCTTCTGTGCATCCACAACTAAATGACAGCAGCTGCATTTCCCCATTGAATTATAGGACTCTACCCTGTACATTATTTCCATTCCCTGCAATTGTATGTCCAGAGAGAACCTAAATGGCTCAGAACAGCAATCTGTGGTAAGGAACAAAGTGCTTTCCCAGGTTGGAGAACTGGAAAAAAATTGAACAAGTGATATAACTGGCAGTGACATATTACCAGATGTAAGAACTTAAGTAGGCCTCCACAACTTCCAACAGATCATGCTGAATGTATATGGTCATATGGCTGAACAGGGCTCCATGATTGCCCTATTTTTGCTGCCTACCTGGGTCAGTAAAGACTGGCCGATTATGCAGAGCTTAGATGGCTACGTTTGGCTTGGTGTGTCTCACAAATTGTGACATTGCCACTCTGTATGACTGAGGGAAATTAAACCACTAGTAAAGTTGGTCTCTGTATCTTTAGTTCTGTATCCAGGGCTTTTTTTATTTTATAAAGTGCCAATATTAGTAAAGCAATTGGTATGAAACATATGTATTCACATATAGTAGTAAATTCCTAATATGTTAAAATTCAACCAGGTGTGATGTTTCAAATTCTGTCAAGGTAACATTTTTACCATATGGTACTTGCTTAAATACAAATGTAAAAGTTGTCATTTCAAACATAGTAGAATAACCTACTGTTTGGGATTCTCTTTGCTTCTGGCAATTGGCACTAGCAGTTATAAAACTGATGCTTTATTTTGAAATGTGTCTAGCATCCTAGCTAATTGAAATGCCACACTTGTTGTGGCAACATACTTTCAAAGCATTCGAGATTGAATATGATCTCTAAATCCAGCTGAAAACTAATGGATTCCTTTTTAAAGTTGCAGGTAGGGTTTAAAAGGCATTGAGTTCACTGTGGTAAGATGAAATGCAAAATTAAAGAAAGAGAAGTCATAAGAAAATAAGAGACGAGAGGGTAAAGGCCCAACTCAGTCTTTCCACAAAGGAACGGGAGCAGGGAAAAAGTTCAAATGATGCCACCGTTTGCAGTGGCCAAGAAAGAACTTGCCAAGAAGATGGGTGCTTGCCCTTCTGAGCATGTGCCTTGAAGGTTGAGTTTTAATCTCTCACCTACTGGGTGAGAGGGGTTCTAATCTCTCATCCATTGCCTCACTCTAGAAGGTTCTAAATCTTTGTGGGATCAGAAGATAAGAGTAGTTTGTACATTTACACTTTGCATTTTCAGTGCTCTGTTGGCACTGGCTTGGTTCCTATGGTACAGTGGGGATGTTTAAAGTACTGCATGGTTTGTAGCAGCAAACTCCTCCCCCCCGACAGATACCACCACTGCCTTTTTCGACTTAAAGAGTGGCATGTGGTGGACATCTGCATCTTCTGCCAGAAATTTATGAGGCAGTGTGGTGTAGTGGTTAAGAGCAGTGGACTCGTAATCTGGTGAACCGGGTTCACTTCCCAGATTCTCCACATGCAGCTGCTGGGTGACCTTGGGCTAGTCACACTTCTCTGAAGTCTCTCAGCCTCACTCACCTCACAGAGTGTTTGTTGTGGGGGAGGAGGGAAAGGAGATTGTTAGCTGCTTTGAGACTCCTTAGGGTAGTGATAAAGCGGGATATCAAATCCAAACTCCTCCTCCTCCTCCTCCTCCTCCTTCTTCACAGAATAGGTTCTTAGGAGCAGACCATTCTGGTGGTAAATGTTGCGGCTCAAATCACTCTAGGTTCCAGAAGACTAGTTATTTATCTTGGCTCCACTTGATTGAGCTTGTCAAAAGAAATGCTTATAAGAAAATGTGAATGAAGGCTTCTGCCATGAAAACCAGTGAGTTGTGTTTGAGGTAGAGAAAGACGGAGAAACAATTGGCTATACCTAGGATGAAATAAGGAGAAGAACAATATGAAGCAGTTTTGGTCAACATGGGTGTATTTTCTACAGGGTTATAAAAATATTACAGGGAAATTCCTAGATGGTTTTTTATAATAATAATAATAATAATAATAATAATAATAATAATAATAATAATTTATTATTTATACCCTGCCCATCTGGCTGAGTTTCCCCAGCCACTCTGGGCGGCTCCCAATCAGTGTTAAAAACAGTACAGCATTACATATTAAAAACTTCCCTGAACAGGGCTGCCTTAATAGCAACAAAGCTACATTCTACCATTTACTACTTAGTATAATTTGCATGGGAGGAACACAGAGCTGGTATACACATACAGTGGACACTCAGATTGCAAATGTGATCCATGTGGGATGCATGTTCACAACCTGCAGCATTCGCAACCCACAGCGGCACGTCTGCACACACACAGGTTGTGATTTGGCACTTCTGTGCATGCGTGACTGGAAGTAACCCGTTCCAGTACTTCCGGGTTTCGGCGGGTCCGTAACCCAAAAAAACACAACCTGAAGCATCTGTAACCCGAGTTATGACTGTATATCCAAGCCCAGTGTTACCATAAAAACGTCCTTAGCTGTGCTGGTAATTCACCTTCAGCGATAAGAAGTATTTGAACTATTCTGCTTGTGTACTCATTCAGCCATGATCAGTGCTAGTAATGTGCTTTTTAATATTTATACGAAGCTACTGAGACAGTTAATCTATAAGTTTTGACTGATTCTTGCTAATGTTGGTATCGCTTACCAGCTTATACCTATTGCCTATGTGGTGAATCAGCCATCTTGCCATAAGCCATGTTTGCTGGCAAGTGGTGAGAATAGCTTTGATAGGAGTATGTGATGATATACAACGTATTCACAAGATGCTCAGAATCTCTTTAATGGCAGAGCTTTAAATGTCCAGCAAAGTCCTTCTGATTTACACTAGCCTCCACGTTTAATAGATTGCTTGTGTTGAGAATGATGCCAGAGTAGTGTAGATAGAGAGTCTCATCATCCTTTCCTTTAATGTTCCTTGCAAGATTTCAGGCCATTTCTTCTTTGATCTCCTGCAGAGTTGAGTAACCAGAAGCCATTTCCTTGGAAAATTATGTTCTGCTGCCAAATGAAATAGCAAAGTGCCTTAATGAGACTATGCTGTTAGACAATTTTCCTTAACTTGTGTCCCTGTGATATTTGAAAGTGCTGGACTCTGCAGACATATAAAGTGTACCATTTGTGGAATCCCTGTTCATTCCAAATAATGAAATATTTCAGGCTGCTCAAATGTATCCGAAGGCATTTTGTACTTGGTGGTAGTGTACTAATAGGAAATATGCAATTTAAAGAATCCCTGTTCATACAAAAAAATAAGTAAATAAATAACTGGGTTATCCAGATGTATCCAAAAAAGTATTTCATACACTATATAAAGAAGTATCCAATGTGCGGAATCCCTTTCCATATGTCACCATTTATTTATTTATTTATCACAATGTATTTTATACTAATGGGACGCAGGTGGCGCTGTGGGTTAAAGCCTCAGCGCCTAGGGCTTGCCGATCGAAAGGTCGGCGGTTCGAATCCCTGCGGCGGGGTGCGCTCCCGCTGCTCGGTCCCAGCGCCTGCCAACCTAGCAGCTCGAAAGCACCTCCGGGTGCAAGTAGATAAATAGGGACCGCTTACCAGTGGGAAGGTAAACGGCGTTTCCGTGTGCGGCTCTGGCTCTGGCTCTGGCCAGAGCAGCGATGTCAGGCTGGCCACGTGACCCGGAAGTGTCTCCGGACAGCGCTGGCCCCTGGCCTCTTAAGTGAGATGGGCGCACAACCCCAGAGTCTGTCAAGACTGGCCCGTACGGGCAGGGGTACCTTTACCTTTACCTTTACCTATTTTATACTAATATTCATGTACAGACATTGTTGCTTTATAGAAAATTCAAATACAGTGGTACCTCTGGTTACAAACTTAATTCGTTCTGGAGGTCTGTTCTTAATATAAAACCATTCTTAACCTGAGGTACCACTTTAGCTAATGGGGCTTCCCGCTGCCGCCGCATGATTTCTATTCTCATCCTGAGGTAAAGTTCTTAACCTGAGGTACTACTTCCAGGTTAGCAGAGTCTGTAACCCAAAGTGTTCGTAACCAGAGGTGTTTGTAACCCGAGGTACCACTGTAATGTATTAGTGTTAAGGGCCATAGATCTTCCTGAAAATTACAAAGTGTTGGTGACGACTTTTAAAGCCCAATCTTTAAGATACCCTTCTCCCATAGCAGCCTACCTATGCCCAAGATCTGGTGGAGAGCCCTTTCTCTATGTCCTGATTATGGTGGTGGCTCAGCTGAGAGACAGGCCCTTCTCTGTGTCTGCCTCTAAAGTGGGGGATCCTTTCACCTGTGGGGCTGAGTTGCCTGGTCACCATATGGCAAAAAACTTTCTGTGCAGATTAGATTATTTTTTTTAATCGTTTCCCTCTGTGTTATCTGCTGCACTTATCTCTGCTTTTATTATATCATATTTTTGGGATATCGTACTTTATAGTTGGTTTCGATCATTGCAAGTCACACTGAGCAGTTTGTAAGCACTAGAAAGGCAGAGGAGAAATCTTGTTATCAATAAAAATAAACAGAATTACACATTATAGACTAAACTGACAAATGAGCTTCTAGAGCTCTCTTCCCTCTCCCCCACCCCCATGCCACAGAAACATTTTATATAAATTTTCTATTTTGCTGGCCCACCCTCAACTTGAGTGCTAGGATGGGCTAAAAGGCTCTCATGATGACTTCAGCGGCAGTATTCAAGTCACTAGCTCCCATGCTGACTTCAGTGCAGATACTTCTCCAGAATGAAATGCTTAAAAACTGCAATAACAACCCATAGAAATATACACTTCTTTATGTGCACATAAAGGCAAACATGTGCTTGTTGAATGCCCCCTAATTATCTCTCTCTGAGAAGAAATCTTTGTCAGTCCTTTTGTGTCAAACACTCGATTCAGCCCACAGAATGCTTGTGCCACTCATATTGTTTCTTGCATTGTAAGCGCCAGCACTAGTTAATCTCGGTTCTTTAGCGCTTGGCTGAATGAATCACAGCATTAACCCCAGTGGTCACTCCTCTCTGTGTAATGAGAGTTCTTCCAGGGAGAACTTCATGTGCTGTTGTTCTCATTTGGAAAGTAACACTCTTGACCTGTCTTCAGATTTAAAGGCGTTTTTGAGGCAATAAGAAAATTTAAAGGAATTAAATTACATATATCAGTATGTTGCTAGTACGAGGGAAACATGTTATATACTTCAGGAGTGGAAGGAACAGGAGATGTGAATGTTCCAGGACAGAATATTATGTGGATTAGATTCAGTGTTATTTTCCTTGGGCTTCAATTCAGCAAGTTTAAACATTTTCATCTATAACTATTGTCTGGTGACAAACAGCCATCCAGATGGTTGAAAGTTTCTCCACATGAAGTGACTCCAGCAACATGGAGGAGGAAATGTTTGAGCTGGCCTTTATCTGGCTACACTAGCAGTTCTTCCTGGTGGAGACTTGTGTGACTACAGTGACTGAAAAAGTGCCATCATGTGAATCACTGCTGGGAAGGAGCAGCTGAAACGGGTTAGTGTTAAGACCAGGGAGAAGAGTCGGTGGAGGAAGATTGGAGGAAATTTAAAGACTATTTACAGAAACACTGTAAAATTAATATCTGTTAGAAGGATGTTGGAACAATATTATATGATTTTAGCAGGAAGGATATAAAGGATTTGGGAATAACTGACTGTTAATTGGTGAAAGGATGAAAAGTAAAGCTACATTATATTAAGACAATTTACAGGACAAAAATTTTAAAAGAGGGAAAGGATTTGCTGAAATAGATAATAGACCTAGAATACAAAAAAGGGAGGTATGAGGAGGTCAAGGAAATAAGCTAATGAAAGAATGGTAATGAGGAGATCTGATGCATTTTCTTTTTTGCGTTTTTGTTTTGGTTTAATGGGTTTTATTTATTTATTTCTCTCCTCTTTTTTATATTGTAGTGTGTTGTTTTGTTTTTGTTTAATGTGGTATGTTTATTTTTTCTTTCTGTAATTGTTGAAACTTTAATAAATATTATTTTTTTAAAAAAAGAAACGGGTTAGTGTTATGTTCTCCATACAGCTGCAGTTAGAACTGCCATCTGAGTGCAGTGCTGGCCCAATACATTTTGCCTGAAGCAGAGCCCATCCCTCCATCCCGTAGGGCAAACGTTTAGTCTTTAGACACTAATCCCTACCGTCATCTATTTTACCCATGGTGCTACCTGAGGCAAGTTGTTTCATCCCACACCCTGGCAGGTCTTGCCTTGCTTGGATGGCCTACACAACAATCATTGTATCAACTACTGTAAAATCAGGGAGGCCTCCTTTGATGAATTATCCCAAAATAAGTATAATATCTCCTGCCAACCTAGCAGTTCGAAAGCACATCAAAGTGCAAGTCGATAAATAGGTACCGCTCTGGCGGGAAGGTAAACGGCGTTTCCGTGTGCTGCTCTGGTTTGCCAGAAGCGACTTAGTCATGCTGGCCACATGACCCGGAAGCTGTACACCGGCTCCCTTAGCCAATAAAGTGAGATGAGTGCCGCAACCCCAGAGTCGGCCACGACTGGACCTAATGGTCAGGGGTCCCTTTACCTTTACCTAATTATGATATATATAGAATATTATATATAATATAAATTGCTCATGTTGTGTTGTGACTGCGGCTCTGTGGAAGGACTCCCCAGCCAGAATGTCTTCTCTTGTCCTTGATGGGTTAATCAAGAGGTCAATGTGGGGGGAAGCAAGGACGTTAATGGCTCCTTGGGTGAGATGTTGAGTCAGGACAGACAAAATTGTGAATTTCAGTTTCTTATTTTTCCAATATTTTTCAGTTCTCCACATTTCCACATCAGCTTGTGGGGTTTTTTTTAAAAAAAGAAAAAGAAAGAAAAAGGGGCCTTATGAAAATTCATCAGCATTTTTGGGTTGATTTTATTTTACATTTTAAACTTACTTTGCACTGTGTTCATTTTATGCAAGACGTCTTATGTGTGTGCTTATTATTATTATTGAAAACATTATTATTCTTACTACTAGTAGTAGTACTAGTATTATCATCCAGATATGTTGGTCCCTTCCAGGAATAACAATCAACAATCTTGTGGCACCTTAAACACTAACAGAAATTGATTCATGTCATATGCCTTCATAGATCAGATACATCATCACCACTACCACCACCACCACACAATGATGTTGATAAAGTGGGTTGCCAAAGTGATGGCAGCTGGCCTTGGGAATCTTTTCCCTTTTAGCTTATTTTTCTCTGCTAGCCTGCCAGTCACTCCCCCTCTACCAGTTCTTTTTGCAGGAAGAAAAATCATTGAAATGTTTTTCTTTCTTTCTATCTGTTGTATGTAAGATATATGGTACCAGCCGCTATCTCTGCTTTTTACTTGTTTAAATACAGACATTTTGTCTTACTTTACAACCAACAAAAACATATCCTTTAACATATGCTGCGTTTATCTGGGTAACTAATCATCCTGTGCCACAGGCCTTCTCAATTCATAGCCACAGTTTTCAAAAAAGCCGTATCCACTTATCAATAGCTCTCATCATTATGGTATCCATATGCCTCTCAAGTATTTATATTTCAGCTGGAGTAGTGACAGCAATAACAATCTTTCTTGCTCTTCAAATGGTAGCAACAGCAGCTTAATTATTTCATAGTTATTGTTTCTTTTCTTGTAAAGAAATGTCGAATAGAAAGCAATTCAGAGGGAGGTAAAGCCAGGACTCTTCTGTAATACCAGCCTATACTGAAATAAGGTTAGTTGCCTTTTTAGCTGATGAGGGAAAGGTGTGGCCTTTGTGCAGCTGTGGGTTCGAGCCTCTGGTAGGACTCTTCTTGCCAGGGGCGGAGGAAGGAGGGTGTGGTGGGGGCGGGCCACCCCTGGTGTCACCACTGAGGGGGGTGACAAATTGCTGGGTGGCACTCACCATGAGGCCTGGCTGCAGCGCGCCCGAGCCACGCGTCTCTCCTTGGAGCGACTCAGTGGCTTGGGCTTCCGCAGGCTCCACTCTGCTCCAAATGGTCCGCCCGCTGCCTCTCCTTCAGCTGTAGGGCGGCTGAGTGGGAGGAGGCAGGCAGATTCCAGAGGCCCCACAGTGCACCCCACCCCTATGGGTGGCTTGCCCCGCCCCCACCCCGCCACGGCTTGTCCTGCCCCTGGGGCACCCGAGCGGCTTCCTCTGCCACTGCTTCTTGCTGGAGGGGAAAGGGAGACTGTACTTTTTTTGTAGGCAAGGGTCATAGATCATTGGTAGATCACATGCTCTACCTGGCATTGAATACTAAATAGGGGTAGGGAAGACTCCAGGATCCTATCACCAGCAGGTGAAGACTGTTTTATTCCTGCAAGCTTTTGTTTTATTCCAGCATTTAAGGAAAGGGATTTTAACAGTGCTGTGCTGTTTTCAATACCTGTATTTTAATATATCTGTTTTGATATCATTTTAATTCTATTGTAGCTTAATTAATTTGTAACAATGATATTTTATCTGTTTTTTGGTTTTTTTTTGTTTTGTTTTCTGTGTTTTGTTCGTGTTTGTTTCAATTTTTGTGAGCTGCCTTGACCTCTGGTTCTGGAAAACAGACAGGCTATAAATAAAATAAATTAGTAATAGTAATAGATGCCAAGGATTGAATGCCACGTAGAACATGTGCTCTGCCAATGAACTGCTTGTCAGTTAGTGTAAGCCAAGGGTTGACGGAAGGTAGATTATGATCTAATGATCTTTGATTTGCAGTATATTGATAAAGGTTTCTGACTCCTAGGAACGGGGAAGAAATTCAATTCAGTTGACATTGAAAGGTGAATCTACCTAATTCATACTTTCCAAAACAATATGCAACTGAAATACAGCCATCCTTCATAAATTCACACTACTCTGAATTTTGCAACATCCAGCCAAGTAATATGCACAAAAATGAATATACTAGGGTAAAGTGTGTCTAGAAATGCATATATTAGTGAAAGGGACTTACAAAAATATGGTATATCAGTGAGAATTGCTTTGCAAAAATGTTATATTAGGGAAACTTGCATGCAAAAATGTGCATAGTCGGAGAAATTTGGGGTCATCAGCAAACTTGACTGCCTTGCTTTTTCGTACTGCACTTAGAATACCAGGTACAGTTATGGTCACCTCATCTGAGAAAGTGTCTTGTAGAAGTGAAAGAGGTTCAGAAAATGGCAATCAGAATGATCAAAGGGGTAGACCAAATAAAGAAGTACTACAACATCTGGGCCTTTTTAGTTTAGAGAAAAGGCAAGTAAGAGAAGACATGGAGGTTATAAAACTACCTGTGGAGAAAGCAGTAAGTGATAGCTACCAACATGGTGGTCAAGGATAATGGGAGTGGTAGTCCATTTGGAAGCAATAGTCCACCAACCATTTCCCTGATGTTCTCTTCTTTTGTGCTAAACAGAGCTGAGCTGCCCTCAATAAAGAAACATCCATTAGTTTGGCTCTGAGATAAGTGAATTTCCTGGCAAATTCAGGTGGGGAACTGGCAAAGAGGCAGTTTGGTAGGTCTCGTGTTTGAATTAAGCCCAAATTTATTATCTTTTCATTATATTATCCTGCAGCTTAGTTTTCAGTGGACCCAGTGGAGTAGGTTTTAAGCAGGAAGCCAAATACTGAATGGCCATGATGACTGGATTAACCTTCTTACCACTGCAGGTGTTAGAGCAAGATTAGTTCTCTGGACTGGACTGTTGCTTCCCAGGTTATACTTTTCAATGCAGATAAGAAGGAAGATTTCTTTTCCAAGTGTGCCCATAGATCATTTCCTTGTTGCATTGTTCATTTAGTTTTGCAACATCCAGATGCTTGATTTGAATTCCTAGCTCTTTCTCCAGGGAGGACATGTCCTTTGTATTGCACATTCTGAATTTGTGAAAGGCTTCAATTACATGGCAATTATGAACAATGATTTATTCTAATGTAAATTTCCATTCGCTTGGTTGCATTCTTATGACTTTCATGTGAAATATGGAAGTTGTTTCCCTCCCCGATGTTGGCTTTTATGCATTTCTCAGAAACTCTCTTGGATAGTTTGGTTCTTTACCTTCTGGCATATATGATATCAAAAGTGAGAAGAACAAGGACAGTCTCTTCCTTGCTCCTTCTCTCTCTTTTTGTTTTCAGGTACTACAATGCAAGTGACCATGGCTGATTTTGTTGCAGTTGTGCCACACCTAATTCCATTTTTGTTCTCTTGTCATGGAGTCAAGATGTTCTATTAACACCTCCATGCAATGCTTTTGTCGCTATTTCCTTCTTCTTTACTTGATGATCTGTTCTCACTGTCTCAGGAGTTAATTTATATTCATAGTAGTGTGGTTTGCATTGGCTTCCAAATATATACATGTGGTGTTTTAAATAAAACATTAGTTGAGGGAAAGCTGGTATCCTTGTACACATTTCTGTGTGGGTTTTAAAGAAAAATAAACTATAGCTAGCTATGCTCATTGAAAATGTTACTCTGTCATGAAGTTCATTGAGGGTAAAGATCAACTGCATTTGGCTTTTGTGAGGGTATATGAGAAGGACAGTAAAACATAGCATTATTATATCCAAAGAAGAAAGAGGTTTGTACATAGTTGGACCATCAGACTTTTGAATATATGGGCAACATAGAATAAGCAATGAAGATAGTTAGATCCATTCTTCACCAAGATTAAAATGGCACCAGCTGATAATAATAATAATTCAGCATTTTCACACAGCTAAATCAGAAAAATCTAAGGTGTATTATATATTGTTGCGTTATTTTGGGAATTGCTGTAAAGTATTGCTGAGATGTAATATAAAATATTTTCAGCATAGGTATCATTTATTTACAGCTCCAAAGGAATTGCTTACTGCTTAATCTGGATATAATAGACCTGAGGTGAAAATGATAAGCAAATGGAGAAGAGGGCAGGAGGTTTTCACAGCAAAAGGGCATCTGCAGGAGGAATATAATGATAAGTGTACAAAAGATATGTCACTGCTGACAGTCTCAACACTGAGATGCAGTCTATATGCCTAGATATGTCCTTTCTTAGATATGTAGAGCTGTGAAGCTGTGTTTTTTTAAAATCCAGCAACAATCTTTGGTTACGTATGTTCAGCTTTGAAATCCTGGCCCAGAAAAGAAAATCCCAACACTAGTTTATGTCCTCAAATCTGTTTTTCCTCTGAAACATAGTGAAGGGCGAATTATTTTAAAGGGAGAAGTGGCAGTAATAGGAAAGGGTACCAAGTCCTTCCCCTTCCAACAACTTTTCTCCCATGCCTCCCTGTTCCCTACTGGAACCCCAAACCCATGGTTCTGTCCAGTGTACAGGTACGGGATTGCAGCTTACAAAACCAGCTTGAGGCAAGGGCTATTCTGGAAAGAAAGCAGTAGGTGGGAAAAGAATATCTTGTCTCCTCTGCTGCCTCTCTCCTGGAAATCAGACCCCCCCCCCCAGTTTTATTATACAGAAGAGAAGCAGAACCTGGGGTCTCAAGGCACAGACTGGTGGCGTTGCATGTGATAGGGCATTTTCTGTGGTGGTATCCCAACTGCAGAACACCATCCCCTTTGAAGCTTTCAGTGAAAACATGGGCATAGCTGTAGTTATTTCCAACTGTCACAGAAGGTTGTTGTGAGGATATATGATAAGAACAGTGAAGTATAGTAATAGTCTACTTAAAGAAGAAAGGGACGTGTACCGATATGCACAGTCAGGCTTTTAGGTACAGTGGTACCTCGGGTTAAGAACTTAATTCGTTCTGGAGGTCCGTTCTTAACCTGAAACTGTTCTTAACCTGAGGTACCACTTTAGCTAATGGGGCCTCCTGCTGCCGTTGCGCCACTGCTGCACGATTTCTGTTCTCACCCTGAAGCAAAGTTCTTAACCCGAGGTACTATTTCTGGGTTAGCAGAGTCTGTAACCTGAAGAGTCTGTAACCCGAGATACCACTGTACATAAGCAACACAGATTCTGCACAGTGGACACATACACTGAAGTTTTTTTTGATGCTACTCACACATAGCTCAGTGGTTGCTCTGAGCTATGTAACCAGACCATCAGACCTTGCAGCATTCTGCTGGTATCTTTTGTCTGTTTGGGTGATTTCTCTTAACTGCTTCTAGCAGTCACTTTGGGGAGTTACCATCCCTCATCAAGATCTAAAACCTGCTTTAACCTTGTGTTTTATTGGCAGAGGTGAATGTGTGTGCTTGACTTTCCAAGTTTTTTCTCTGCCAAAGGTGGTGGCGTGAACTACAGCTTCCCAAGAGCAATACGATAAGGCATATTTGTGCAGCGCCATCAGTACATTACAAGCTTCTATAAGTTTGGAAGTCAATGTTTGGCCTGTTCCTTGGCAGTCTCTCCCATCCTTCCTTTATGATCTCTCTCTGTCCAGCCCATCTCCAGCAGAGATTAAATTTTGCTATATTAAAATACAAACAATGAGGCACATTAACTTAACTAGTGAGATGTACTGTGGGAATGAAATCTACTTTAGGTCCCAAATCCAAGCTTGGCAAGGACTTCCTATTCATCAACACTGCCCATCATGGGCATAATGGAAGCAAGGTAATATAGCTTCTTTTTTTATTGATTCTCCCTGTAGTTGAAGAAAGACATAATTGCTACCATCAATTTAATCTTGCAACACTCATCTGTTGCCAACCTTCTGCTCTAGTGCCTTCCTGGAAGCATTGAATTGAAGTTTCAAACTCAGTTCCAAACTCACCATCTCCCAGTTTTGGACAACCCACAGAAGTGTGGGTTTTTTACCGAATTCTCCTTCGGTAAAAGGTCCTCTCTTCATGTAGCATGGATGGGAGGTCAGTGAGGCTAGAATAACAATTATATTTCTATGTGCACATCACAGATTTATCTAGAATAACATTCTCTAATATGCTGGTGCCATGAGTTCCTTTGTGTTTCATATTTCCCTCTGCACAATTTTGTAGAGATGACAAGAATTCATGAAAATAGAAGAGAACAAAGAAAGAACTGGGGTGGGGAGGCAAGTTGAGGGACAAAAATAATATTTATTCAAAGAAAAGAGTACAATTACATAAAACATTTTAGTCTTTGCAAAAGTAGTACAAAACAAACATTGTTCTCATATTGAAAAGGCAGGTGGCAATATGCAAAGAAATATACTTAACAGCTACAGGAACTGAAACACTTTAAGTAGAAAATAATCTGCATTAATGATTATAAATTTCTTAGCATTAAAAGGACACATTCTCATCCATTTTCTGCAAAGATTCTGTATCTTGTGATCCAAAGCACTGTTGGAATGTCTACTCAGCTGGTGTGAAGCAACCCAGCCTATCACAAAAATGCCACAGCATCTTGGCATCAGTTCCATAGATCACTTGTGATTAAACAGCACACTGCTGCATTCATAGAACCTGCTGTTGTGAGATTACTCATGAAAAGCATTGTTCACACATTATGGTTCTATTTGTGACTGCCCCAAAACACATTGGCCAGATTCAACTAACGACTCCCATTAGTGTAAGCCCATGCAAGGACTTCTGCTAGCGCAACTCCCCCCCCCCCATGCCTCCCAAAATTGACTCAGGGGGATTAGGAGAGCCCACAGAACAGTGCAGGGAGGAAGAGAGGGGAGATTGCTCCACCAGGCCAGCACTGCACCCATGCCATGCCAAGCAAGAAAGTTTACAGTCCAAGACAATGTGGGGGTTCTTTTATATTTAAATTGAGTCCACGCTGAACTTTTGCCACTGCTTTCAGTTCCTTCATGTTTGTTTTCTCCCTTGGTATTGCTATTGTGCATGTGCACCATTGATAAAACACAGCAAATAAAGCAAGGCTGATGTGCTTGTTCTAGTGTGTTAAAAATACACATAAGTCCTGTTTAGATGTTTGCCTGAATTCACATGGGTTTAATTTGTACACACAGGCTCCACTCACTCCAATGCCCCAAGCCATGTAGGTCTCTCTTTAGATCATCATGTATTTGACATTCAGGGGAATGTGCTTACAAACCTCCTGCAATAACAGCTACACCCCATCACCATCCTTGGTTTAAGCCTGTGTGGGTTCAGGTAAATGCCTGAATGGAGCCACAGACATACCAATCCCTGTGCCTCAGTAAAACAATGCGGGGGGGGGGGAGTTGCAAGCATACATATGCTCAAATAAAGACTGCTCTTCTTTGGTAGTGTTTTATCATTGCACACCTACATATTGATAATATATGTTTTAGGTGTGGAAAAGCAACTGATGGAACTGAGCAGAGATAATCTGCAGCCATATTCAAGCATTCTTAAGAATGTGTGAGGACTCAAACTCTGCAGGGAGCAATGGAAACTACACGGTCCCAACCCCTTTCCTTTTAACCGTGGTCTGCAGGGAGATTCCAACTACATTCAGTTAAATGTAGTTAGGCTGCTCCGATCATCCAAGAACCCTGATAGTTTAGAGAATTTAATTGCAGAGAGGATTCCAGCCACATTCCTTACTGGTGGGAATGGAAGAGTCTGTCAGTTTTGATTATCTCAATTTCTCATTTGTCAAATCTTAAATTCAGTTCTGCACAGCCATTTGTGATTTCCTTACCAAAAATTCTTTGTGAGAATTCATCAGCATTTTAGTGCAAAGTTCTCCTAATAAACATCTTTCCACATGCAGTTTTGACTTAATGTACATTTTTTAAGCAAGCAATTTCCCGCTATAATGCATTTTTGTATGTTATTTTCATGAAAAGCTTCACTTTTTGCACACTTTCTCCTAAAATATGCATTTTTGTAAACATTGTTTGGTAGGAGAACTGCATTGCAAAGTTCAGATAAGTGTGAATTTTAAGGGTACCTGTGCTTCAGGTCCCATATTGTTTTAGAAAATGTGAATTTGGTGGAGTCGGTTTTAAATGCAAAGTGATTTGAATTTCTTCCCCATCCCTCCCCACTGGTGTATGTAGGGATACTGGAGATGGGGCCTACCTGTGTGTCTCCTACTCACTTCAATCTCACCTGCTTTCTTTTGTAAAACTGAAGAGGATTGGTGCATGCTCTTGTTCTGGAGTTAATTGTAGAAATTTTACAGGTAAAACTGGAATTCAGGAGGTGTGCAGTGCAGGCCAGAGCAAACAAGAAGAACAAGAAAAATGGATTGGGGTACACCCCAAAATCCTCAATGTTGGCTTCTCTATAGAACCCAAAGGTAGCAGAAAGCAACAGCCTTTCTAAAACACTCTGCAAGTCACAGTTGAAATAGGCACTTGCAGTCAGTGAGTAACTGAGGTATTGGCACTATGCTGCAATATATATATATATATATTGAGATTGAGAATGGTGTCACCTAATGTGACACAGGCAACTAGCTAAAGCTGTTCGAGTATGTTCTGGAATCAGTAATTTCTCAACATGACTTAATGCTTGCCATGAGTGGAGGCAGGAGGGAGAATTTTAGCTATGTTTCTATAGTGCATTGTCTGTCAACTCTAAAAGAAAGGAGGGAGTCTCAGCATTTCGGCATCAAAATGAATGTCTTCATTGTCCTTCTGCTGTTTTCTTCATCCTATGGGGAGCTATGAAACAGAAATGAGGATTCAGCTGCTGAAGGGATTAGGTGACAAACAGGCCTACACCCACATTGTCACAAAACAAGTATGAAATATTCTAATGTAGTAATAGCATGGCTTCTGTCTGGTTTTTTCTTAACCCCCCTTTTTTTCTCTTTAATTATGACTACACTGCAACTACCCCACATTTCAGAATTTGATCCAAGCAGGCAACTAACAAGTGTTATAATTGTCCAATAATTTCACCTGGAGTGGTTGTCTTTATTGTGGAACAATGTGACAGATCTGCTTCCAAAACACGCACCCACGAGGGTATCATGTAGCAACGGCTGATTTCTCCTCCATCATTCCAACAGAGGAAAATAACTATATTGCTGAAATGGTTTGGCTTTGACTCTGTTATTTGCAGTGGGGTTGACAGTTCTGAAGCTGGAATTAAATTTCTTTCCTCTAAAGCAGGAGTGTCTACAAAAGCAATTTGCTATTTTCCATATGACACAGTGAGACTGTTGACACCTTGCCTATATGAGTTTGAATGTGCTCAGCCCATTTCTACGCTGTGGAGGTTTGTCAGTAAAAAGCATCTTAGTTTAAGGGTGGAAGTAAATCTTCTCAGTCCCCCAAACATGATATTAGGTGACAGAAAGAGCTTTTGTCTTGCAGGACTACAAGAGACCTAGAAATCCGCTAAATGTGCAGGACAAAAGAGTTGGAGGATTATTCATCTCTAAGAGAAGAGGACTGCTGGATCTCTCTGCATCTGACATGACACACATATACTCCATATTTGATACTATCAAGTGTAGTATTTTGGTATCAAACCTGGATATATAATATTTGATGGTGCAAATTGTTTTCCTGTGATTTAATATAAAGAATATTAAATATTCATATTAAATATTTAATATAAAGAACACTTAATGTTTGTATGTGGTTTTCAAGCATTCAACATGCTACACATACATTATCTAGTTATAATTCTTACAATAATTCTGTAAAGCAGGGATATTCACCGGATGTTGTCTAACTGCAATTCCATCATCCTGTTCCATGATGGAATGGGGACTAATGGGAGTCGGTGCCCAACTAAAACTCGGGGAGGGCACAGAGGTTCCCCAGCCCCAGGTGGGATAAGTCAATATTATTGACCTTTATATTGCAGATGGGAGGAGCTGATGTGGAGAGGGAGAGGGAGGGAGGGAGGGAGACAGGCTTGCCAAAGGCCACCTAGTGAGTAAACTGGACTTACTGCTGCCAGGGCAACTCTTACATTGGATTTGGCCCAATACATTTTCTAGAGAAGAGTGTGAGAGAACATAAAAGCTGATACATGGCTTTGTAGAATATCTACCTTAAGCTGCAAAGTGCTGCAAATTTCAAGAAAGCTTCCAGGTACAAACACTCCATAAATCAGTTGTGTTTGATTAAATTTCTGTATTCCATCTGACTTTTTGCTAAAGATTGCAGAAGCAGTATTATTACCCACAAACAGCTATGTTCTTAGCTTGTTAGCGTTTTCTTCTTCTTTCATGAGCAAGTCTTTCTGTCTGTCGGTTTTGGTTTTTAGAAGCTAGCAAGGGCATTTGTCTTCATGTTTACCTCAAAATTGCTAAATTATCAGAATCTTGCAAGGACTGTCTTATTGCAGTTTGGCATACTATTACAAATTCTTTATCCTCCAACATATATCCTAGTACCACTGCCACACATTGTCATGTCTGTAATATGTAATTCAATTGATTATATCTCGTCAAATGGAAATATGTGAAGGGGGGGGGGCAAAGGAAAGCAAAGAAATAAGAGTTTTATAGAACCCTCCCCTTCTTTCCTGAGGGAAAAAAAATGAAACTTACATAAAATGTTAAAAATAAATATGACACTTCTGCCCTAACAAATGAATAACTGAGGCAAGCCATCCTCTCTCTAGGATGGATGAATATGTCCATTTTGGTATTTCTCAGCTTCATTTTTCTAGTCTTTGGCTCAGTTTGACACACCATCATCATATTAGTGTGTATTTCTCTAATGCACACATTTCAAAAGCCATACTGGATTTTTGTGTTATATTTACTAATATATACATTTTTATGCACACTTTTCCTAAATACATTATTCAGTTAGCGAACTGCACTGTAATTTTCAGATAAGTGAAAATGTTGAAGAATAGTTGCTTTCCAGTGCATACATATAATTTTGGGGAGTGCAAATTAGGTAGCTTCTCATTAAAATGTAAACTAATTTTTTTTCATCATCCCTGTCTCCTGTAGTTTATTAGCCAGTATTTGGCAGAGACCTAAACACTGTGTTTGTGTGTGTGCATGTTTTAGTGCTACTAACTGGACAATGAAACCAGAGGTTTGTTTCAGGCGAAGGAAGTCAATCTTCTAACCTGTCTATCCAGTGATTACTTTTCCTTTTCTAGGCTAAAATGAGAAGAGGGACAGGGATTCACTTAGGTGCCAAGATGCAATTACACATGCCCTTGTCCTTCAGCCAATTCAGTGTAAAAAGAACATTTCTTGCCACATATTCCCATTCAGCCCTGCTTTCTGGAGGCTATTATAAATCCTTTGGGAAATTTCCTCCCTCTTGGGACAGAAGTCAGGGCCAAAACTCTAGATTGGCTATTTCCCATTGTGGGGGCTCTCTGCTTTTCTAATCCAGATTGAAGGAGTTGAACACCTGTACCCCATTCAATCCAAAAACTGCAAAGGAATGAACAATACCAATGCAGCAGCGCTAACTTCAACCAACTTAAACTGAACAAAAGCAGAAGGCTAGGACAACTCCATGACTCCTTAACTATCTCTCACAGATAGGCTTCTGGAAATATCCCCCTCAAACTGAATATGAAATTGTTCCATGCCATCAATTAGCAACAAGCAGGAATTTCACCAGTGGTATATGAAACATTTTCTACTCTGTCAGGCTTCACATTTTCTATCTCCTTAATGACATGAAGCAATTGAATCAAACCAAATTCTCGGTGAGTCTCTCTTCATTGAGGAAAGGGAAACAGATATTCTTAGGGTCACATTCTCCTCTACAAAAACACAAACAAAGAAACTTTGCCTCTGGTGATGGACAGGCATTACGAGGATTGAGATAACTGACATACTCCACTAAGATGGCGCCATGCTAGGCTCTCCACCATCCCAGGGTGTGCACCAAGGCCGCGTAGTCCCATGTCATTTAAATACTGCCCCCTTAGGGAAGGAAGCTAAGAGATGAGACAAGAGCTCATGATTGCACTATTGTCAGGCACTCCACTGTCATGCTGTGTTTACAGCCTGGAAGGAAAGGCCTAGATGAAGGCAGGCTGTGATTATGCTTTATCCCTGCCATTTGGTGGTGGGAGAGAGAGTTGGGAAGAGTCATGGTGTTTTCCATGGGCTCTTCTGTTCCACTGCCAGGCACATCCCTAACCTGTGGGGACTTCAGTAATATGAAATTCCTCACACTCAACTTGTAATGGACCGTGTCCCTTGCTAAAAGATATCAAGACAAGAAGAGAGAAAGAGAGAAGAAAACAATGAAGTACTAAAATCAAGTTCTGAGAGGATGCTGACTAGGTAGGGTTGGTACATAAAGGAGATAAATTAGATCAGAAATGTGGTTGGTTGGCCAATGGCTGATGGTTTTAGGAGTTGTAGTCCAACAACAACTGATGAAGGGTCACAGGTTCCCCACCCCTGTCTAGACTTTTGGCTCTGCTTTCTGACCCAGGTTGAAGGGGTGTTTCAAAAAATCAAGTGTTTTAGAAGCCAGAATTCCAGGGAAGCTCAGTCAAAACCTTGTTTTAAAGCGAACTTGCTTGCTTTCCCTATCACATCTAGATGTTTTTTTCTGAGACTTATAAGAAAAAATATCACACAACATAAAGACTGTCCTCTATTTGTGTAGTCTTTTTTGAACCTAATAGTATTCTATTATTGCAAGAACTGTATAAACAATGGCTCCGATACAGCTAAAATTAGTTATGACTAAATGTCATCAAAGCAAAGAACAAGTTGCTGATCACTTAAGTCCCATTGCTTTCAAAGAGAATTTTAGGAGCATGATCTTAAGCAGGTTTACTGAGAAATCATCAAGTTCAATGTACTTTCTATGTGAAAGTGAATATAAATTGCATCTAATTGCAGCTGGATTTAGAAAGTGTTGAACAATTCAATGATATATGTTACCTACTTGCTTCGTGTCTCAAAAGTGCATGACCAAGGTGCTGAATTTTGTTTCCTCACAAATTTATCCAGCACATGAACTGGGAACGGGTGTTATACCAATTAGCCCCACCCTCTAGCATCTACAGATACAGTGTGAATGTCTGCCGGGAGGAAGCCTTTGACCATTATAGTTACATACAAGGGTTCCAGGTCAGATGGAAGCTTTCACACATACATTTGTAAGCAAAAAGGCCCTCCTTGCAGACAGCCATGTTGAAAGTGTGGCTTCACCAATGCCCCCTCTCACGCTGGATGAATTTGGCAATAAAATGCCTGATCAGGGCATTGAAGTCAGAGTTTTTGTGTATGTGACAAACTGCTAAATCCCAAGTGGTCAGAAGCTAGCATTAATATTAGGATTTAGGTGGATTATAATACCTGCTGTTATTTTTACTTTTCGTTTTAGATGCCAATCCTGAACATGCTTACTAGGAAGATAATCTCACTGAAATTCAGCTGGACTTTGTTCAAAGTAAGCTATGCTTAGGAATGGGCTGTAATCTTCTTTCTGGAACTGACTTCTGTTGATGACAAGATAAACTGAGCTAGTGACCACTGCAGTGACCCAGTAGCATGGCATTTCTCATATTCTAAAGCTTCTGCTAAAGCTTCTCCAAATTCTATTTACTGTGCAATGGTTCACTGATAGGAAAAATGGATGCTCAGCATTTGATTTGATATTTTATACAAAGTACAGCACAGTTCCACTTCATTTGTGAACTGACAGATCTCATACTGCACATTTGCAATCATAGCAATGGTTTCAAAAACAAACCTGATAATTTTGGTTTTGATATAACAGAAAGGTCAGTTTTCACTGTACCATGAAAAAAACTATATATAAAAACTTTTGAATTTAAACACACAGAGACAATCAATCGCTTCAGTTTATCTCACTGAAATCTAGGGTGTCAAAATAGGATATAAAATAGAGCACTTCAGAAAATGCAAGGTATATTTTCCCCGCTGGCTACAGTTGACCAGTTTAAATAGTTTTTGTGCAGTCTGAAAATTACAATGAGTCTTGCTTCATCTTATCTGCATCTGCTGCATGCCAATGTCAATATAGAAGTTTTATTTTCCTGGGAGAATGTCACTGTCAATGAAATGCATCAATAACTGTAATTCTGAGTTTAAAGATGTGACTTCAGTTCCAGAATATTGAAAGCGAAAAGGCTGTCATAGTGTATCGTACTACATTATCCAAACATAGTAGAAAACACTATGATTCTCTGCCCTGATGCTGAACATATAGTCAAGCTTGATTCAGGAGATTTCATGTTATTGAAAAAGGCACACAAAGCCTGACTGGTTAAAATAAAAAATATTAAGAAGAAAAAACATGTAGGGAAACATGAAGGGCAGTATCCAGGGAAGTAGTTGTGCTAGTGCAAAGACTTCTGGACGAACAGTGGAATGCCCCCCTCCCCTCCCTGTGCACACCCTAAATCTGTTCCAGGGTTTCCCCAAATCCTTCACAGCAGATCTGTGGAGGCTGAGGTGTGTGTGCCATTGCACACACATAAATCCTCATGCTAATGGAACTACAATGCTGGATACCATCCAAAATGTTTTGTTCGTTCTGCAATAGTTCTTTCCCCATGTTGTGAATAGGGGATCAACATTACAGAAATACTACTGTACCTTCTTTCCACAGTTTGAACCACCATGCCCACTTCTACAGGCACAAACATTTGGCTTGACACATCTCCCTCCAAACTGGCATTTCGGCTCGCAAACAGCTGCAACAAAACAACTTGTAAGTATTATTTCTATTTAAACAACAGCAATTATATTAAACTATTCAGTTACATCAGATTTTGCATCAGATTTCCTTCAGTTACATCAGATTCAGTTGTGAAGTGGTTCCCGCCCCCCATTTTATAGTTCTTTCAACCCTCAGAAGTCTTCCACATGCTAACTCAGTGTGGATCAGATTTGGGGGCTTGATTGCGCCTTTCAAATTTCAGGCTGTTGGAACTGGATGGTAAAAGCAGCCAATCCATGCTGTGTTCATCCAGTGATGTTGGTTTTCATATCACCAGCCCAGAGTCAGGCAGCCTGATCCAAGAACAGCAGCTGCCATGGGCTGGAAGAGTTTTGTGAAGAAGCTCCAAAAACCTATTAACATACTAAATCTGTACATAACTCTTTAGAGTGGTCTGTTTTAGTGGGCACTGTAAGGATAAAAAACTGAACCCCTCTAAGATTGTAGTCCCTTGTTCTGATGACATGAGAATACCATTCACTGAAAAGAAGGGGCAATCTCATTACAATTTGCTCTTCTAACATTGCACTGTTCACGTGAGTGGATTACTTGCACGAGCAGTTCTCTGCATGAGTTAGCCAACTGTGCAGCAAGGTCTGAGTGACTAATGATTCTGCTTCTAGAATAACTTTTTATTAAGGAGAGAGAACAATAACTTCTGTGAATGAGAGTGCTTCATTCCAAAGCCATTACATGCTTGCGTCTCATTGTCCTTGCCTATTATCTTGAACTAACAGAGAAAGGCAGAAGACTCTAATTTCTCCTCTTTAATAAAGACGTAAGTATGGGGTTTGAGTTCCATTGGTGAATGGGCCCAGAGTGACCTTTTCAGTTCCAACAAAATAACACAGACACTTTAAGATAACCTACCTAAGATAAGCTACTCGCTGGAACAGCTTCACAAAAAGACGGATGTTATGAATTCCAAATTTGAGAGCTTGGAACAAAAAGTGATAAATTTGGGACAAAAAGTGACCATTAATACAGAAATTGCTCAGGATTTGATACAGGAAACTACTTTGACAGGACAAACTGGGGAGAAGGAGAAAGTTGTGGTTGTTGAACCTAAAGTAATACAAGTGGAAGCCCCAGACTTTCAGAGGCAAATAGAGGACTATAAGTGGAGGCCTCTTATGAATGAATATAGAAAAAGTCAGAATTTGAAGATTGGAGCCCTGCCTGCACTGGAGAAGGAAGGTTGGATAGACTCTTTCATGCAGGGATTTATTGACTTTTGGGTTCTGAATCTGGGTCAGGAGGTGATTGGAGTTGTGGGGGTCTTTGGATCTGGAGGAGTCTTGAAACATGATTTGAGATATTGTATGGACCTTGGTTCTAGCTGTGGAGAATTGGCTGGCCTGTCGAGAGGGAATGGGGGCATGGTTGGGTTGGGGCCTCCCTGAGACTTCCTCTTCAGCATTTTCAGCATCAAATAATATTAAGAAGAATTGCAGAAGGGACTTGGAAAAGATTTAAGAGCCTCGGACAGAAGATCTTCAGGTTGATGAACTATATGGAATGGACGGAAATGATTGGCAGAATCCGAGACCAGGGAGAAGAGATGGTGGTAGAAGATTGGGAAAGTCTAAAGCTTGTACATAGAAATATTGTAAAATTAATGAGTGTTTGAAAATTGTTGGAATGAAACTTTATGGCTTTAGCAGAAATGCTATAAGGAGTTAAGTATAAATAAGTATTTTAATGGAAAATAAGGTTAAAAATATGTTAAGACATTCATAATGATAAAGATAGAGAAAGATGGAAAGGATTTGCTGAAACAAGTAACAGAAGTGGAATACAAAAAGGGAGGTGAGAGGAAGTCGATGAAATAAGGGAATGAAAGATAGACTAATGAAATGGTATGCTATATGCTTTTTTAAATTGTTGTTGTTTTGTTTTGTTTAATTTAGTGTTAAGGTTGTGTTTTGTATTGTTTATTGTATTGTTTCTTCTTTTGTTCTTTTTTCTTGTCTGCCGTAAGTTTGAAAAGTAATAAAGATTATTATTTTTTTTTTTAAAAGATAACCTACCTTGAAGAACTAACAATGACTTCTGTTTATAATACATTACCTTACAATGGAAGAGGAATTTCAAAACCCATTAATATAGATTATGCAGATGATGACAATGGCCCTGTATTGTAAATCTGAACCATGCCCCTGCAACTACAGCAGCTGTTATCCATGAAAAACTGGGCTCACCTAAATTCCATTAGTAGTATCAGTGGAAATTAAGCACTTTATTCTCCAGAACTTTTTCAATGGGACTCTGAAACACCTTGGTTCTTCTGGCTTAAACACTGTGCCTCATTGGCCTGCCATGTTGCCAGAAAGCACCAGCTCACCTCCATGTCAAGGTCCTTCACAATCGCATTGGCTCAAAAGTCTCAGTTTTACTTGTAAATGTTAGCCTGCAAGGTCTAACAAGGTGTGAGGTATCTAATCATAAGCCTGCATTTTTATCAAAGCTTATATTTTTGATCAGGGCCTGTATTTTAAAATGAGCTTAAAGATTTTCAAATGTTCATGCCAGGCAGAAGACCAGCTGCCTAAGAACCTTGGCAAGATGTTTATTCTCCTGGACAAGGGGCCCCCCTGATTTATAGCAGAAAACAATTCTCAAAGTCGTAAAAAGGGAATTACAGGCTGACAGCCAAGGTTACACTGACCCTACATATTACAGAAGATAAAAAAGCAGAGAAAAACATAATTAAGAGTTGATAAATAGTAAAATAAAACCATGTGCCTCCCATTAAACTTGAGCCATATTTTCCTAAGGTTGAAAGGTCAAGAGCACTGAAAAAGGCTTGGCTGGAGAAGATAGGTTTCTTCCTATCTTATTTTGAGGCTGGAAACTGTTCCTTCCTTTTTTACTTTGAAAAGGTTTATTCTTCTAAAAAGCTATCTATGTTATGTATTAAATATATTGGCTTAAATGTAATTATGCAAAGGAATTAGAAGCTAAGAAATGTTAAATCCTTATGCTAGATTCTTATTTCATATAGTTGGAAGAGATCACAGGGGCCATCAGCCATCAGCCCAGCCCCCCCTGCCAAGCAGGAAACATCATTAGAGCACACATATGGTTGTCAGGCCTTTGTTTAAAGACCTCCAAGAGAAGGAGATCTTTCAATGATGATGTGAACTCAAGATCCTTGACATCTGTTTAAGATAAAAATTTAAGATTAAACCATTTGTTTTGGAGGGCAATAGGGCAAGGAGGGCAAGAGGTGAGCTGGTAATTAAGGTTCCTTGTTGAGACACATGTAAGATATATTACTACTTATTTGTCATTTATAGATAGAAGAATGTATAGCTTTTTGTTTCCCATAAAAGGGCAAAAGGAAATGGGTGTATCTTTTGTGATTGGTTCTGGCAAACAGCCAATAGGAATTTCAACCAGGCTGATTGGACAGAGGCAGCCACAGGAGGAGCAAGGGGGCTGGATTAAGGAAATATAAGTGCTGGCCAGAATGGCAGGAGGGCAGGCCGGAGCTTGGTAACCATATACCACTGTGCCTCTCATTTATTTGTCTGACAAATAAATTATTATTTTAATTTCTCTATTGCTGCGTTGAATATTTCATTCCAGCTAAGCGTTAACCACAAGCAGGGTGCTACAGGTGTGCAATCACATTCTGTTGAGATGAACAAAGGAGTACCCCACTCATTATACACTGGCTAATGCTTAATCTCTTCCATTTTCCTAAATCATAGCCACATATAGATGGCAAGCACAGTGAAGAGGGATGAAGGGTCATGAATTCAGTCCTATCTTCAAACTTCCACTGCCCCTCCCACCCACCTTGTTGCCATGTCTGCAGCACAATGCCTGCACCAAAGGGACTTTTCTAGGCAGGGAAGTTCCCTGGGCAATAGAGAGCCCTGGGCAAACAACAATGTTGGGGGCAGAAGGAACAGCAGAACCTTTGGAGCAGAGCTAAACATGCTGTATGCAGTTCCTTTCATCATGCTTGTCCCTTACATTGCCCCCCCCCCAAAAAAAAATCTCAACAACTTTGGTTAATCCAATGGGTAGATCACTGCCAGTTTTTTTTTTTATAGTGGGAGTAGATCACAGTCTCTTGGGAGTTGGACATGCCTGCATTAGAGCAATGAGGCAGGAAGACCCAAAGTCCTAGAATGACCTCTCAAGTATTACTGCATCACACCCACCTAGACTGCAGACTCCCCCTTCTGTCAAGAAGAAAATGACAATCAATGGCTGATGGGCCATGTTTGGATAGAAGATCACAAGCAAATATGGATTAGATTGGGTTACACCCTTGGCACAAATCTGTAAACTATCTGCATAATCCCCTGAATTCTATAGACAGATGATCAGGAAAGGGCACTGCAGCATACAATCCACCTTCTATACAGGATGAAATGAGTTTGCTTTAGTTCATCTAGTCTAATGTGATAAATAACCTTTCGAAATATCACCACTTTGTAAAAATAAATAAACAGGATTATGAAGTGTTTATAAGTAATATAGTTCACCATTTCAAGCTTGTCTGGACATATAATTTATTTTCTAATGCTGGCAAGCTATTTTATTAATCTAAAAGATATATCAGTTCATTAAAGTTATGCATCATATCACTTGTGTGACTGACCCCTGCTTCTGTTTGAGTGGTATTCCGCTAAAACCCAGCTATGTTTCCCGCCTTCATAAAAGTTAAGGCAACAGAACTGCTGATTTCAAGCCAGTTTTCTCCTCTCCTAATTAGCAGTGTGTGCTCCTATGACATTGTTTTGGCAGAGAAAAAAGAGAACAGCCAATTCAAAAGGCACTAGTCCAAGAACACACATGTCATGTTATTATTTTAATTAGATCTCAGGAGCTGAAATTTCTGTAATTTCTTTTTAAACAACAAAATCTTTCCTAGCAGCGAACTTATACTGATTATAGCCAATGTTGTTTTGATACAATGTTATTTGAATAGCCTGTCTGTGTGGCAAAGATACCAGAAGTCACTAGCAAAATACAGTCTCTCTCTCTCTCTCTCTCTCTCTCTCTCTCTCTCTCTCTTTATTGTGTCGTACAATAAAGTTATAGATTTGTTACTGGGTCTGTATTCACATACCAGTTTATTCCCTTTCCCCAACCTTTTTTAGCTGTTAATTTCCACATGATAGTTGAGTTTTCACACAATGTAAAAACCATGTCTGGAAATACAGTGCAAGTTTAGCAATAATTTCTATGTTATTTGCAGGTGAGCTTTTTTCTGGAAGCAAAGAACATGGAAATGAGCACTAAATTTGAGCTATATTCCCATTGCCTCCTCCCCCTCCCTTTCAGGAATTGGCAGTGATACCTCAGAAGGCAGGTGAGCAAAGATACCCTACCTGTACCACCAGAACCAACCGCTGCTGCTGAAAGGTGACCAGCTTCTACCATTGTGTGCCACTGAATAGGAAAAGTGGAATTCAAGGTCATTACCAGAATGTGTCATGAACCAGAGGTAGCCTTCCAGGGAACAACTGCACTAGCCACTGTTGTGCAGAACTGAGGCATATTTGAAGTTCTCATCCAAATGAGCAGGGCAGAGGAAAATCTTACACACCCTTGTAAGTTGCTTAGCCAAGATGGCATTATCCTTATCCATATATCCATATATTCATCCTATTCTGCTAGCTATCACTACCTATCTTGCAATGATCATTGTCTGGAATCCAAAGAATTGCTTTAGCTCATGTAGGAGCTTTCATTACTTTCTTCCTTGGACAGCTGAACCTAGTGCCCTATCACAAACTGCTTTTCAACATCCTCTCAGCTCCAATATACGTCTTTGGTGTATGGAACTAACTCAATAGTCAGTTGATTCCTAGTCATTATGCTATGGTACATGTTTTTGTTTTTTTTAAAGATTAGTAATGTTTATGAACATCAGCGGTATAAAAGACTGTTGCTAAAAATAGAATTTTTGTTCACACAGAGATAAGAAAGCCTTTCCCCACCACACCTGAACGTGTACATTTTCCAGCAGCATATGGCTGGTTACTCTTGTACCCAGAATGATAGACTACATAAACGTTTGGTCTCATACAGCATTTCTTGAGCTCTGATTAGAATTTGCTGGTTTGTACACAGATGGATACCTTGCACCTGCGATAAGCCTTCTGTTTCTTAAGAGCTCAGAGAAAGGCAGAAGACCACAGGTGCAACTTGGACCACTGCAGTGATGCAATAACAGGGAAAATAAATCACAAGTCCATTTAAGAGTTCTAAGGGATACAGAAGCTCTATGCCAGATGGAATATGTCAACCTGGTTGTATAGAATTATATGCTTACAGGGAGCGGAGCTGTTTATCGTATTACAGAAGTAATGTAATAGAATTCTGAGATATAAGACATTGGATGCACAAAAACGGACCAGGGGAAACTCCACTGCCTAGAAGATGTAATAAAACAATAGGTATTACATTATATCAAAGAACTATCTTGCACATGAGGTGAGGAAATTAAATGAGCTAATGGGGCACAGTATGTTAAAGGGAAGAATAACTAGCAAAATAATAATAATTCAATACTCAAGTAGAACACACTCCCATTCTACCCCACGTATTATTGCAAGGAGAGTTAAAACATTTCAGAAGAAAATTGGAATGGAAATCAGAAGATAATAACATAGCTGGGGTTTAAATGAATATTTCATAAATGCATTTACAAGGAACATCAAACCACTAAACACTAACAATGACACAGGTATTATCCTCTATCGTCTTGGCAAGGAGTGCTGTTTAATAAGCCAAGTTTGTGCTGAAATTATAATCAATAAATGCACCATACTATATAAAAAAAGTTTCCCTGTGTGCTAAAAAGAACAGAGCAGTAATTTTCATGCAAATAACAACCTTTGTTGAGAATGTTACCTTCCTTGTATAAATGGAATAGAAAATCTGGAAGCAAGAGTATAAAAGTGATAGAGGCAGCAAAAGGTTCATAAAATTATGAAGCTGCTGATTTGACATGTGAATGGAACGAAACTGTTCCTGAAGGGCAAATGAGAAAGCTAGTGTGTGTTCAATAATATTATATTAGAACAGATGATAACCAGCATAAATGACAGGGAGGTCAGTGAAGAGGATTTCCCCATTATTTCAGCTTCATTCATTTTTCTAATTAATTCCTAGGATGTTTCCAAACACAGCAGTTTGCAGTGTCAGACACAGCGAATGAGTGCCCTCAGCAGCTGCATACCGAATGAGGACCCCCGTGCTGATATTTGCCAGTCCAAAGGGAATGGAATCATTACTGGCAACACAGCCATGGCAGTGTCAAGTCAGCCACCACTGTGCCAAACCCCTTTCATTAAAAAAAAAAAGCCTCTTTGGAAATTGGAAAATGAACTGTGAACTGCAGCAAGTGGAAGATGTAGCTGTTGATTTTAGAAGAGGAGGGTCTTAACCTGACATTGGAAAGAACCAATGGATTACATGAAGAGCTCCCACACGTCCACCTCCATAATCTGAACACTTGTCCAGGCAAGCCTCAAAGGCCAGGATTCCAAGATGAATACCAGCCTGGCAAACCTAGATACTTCACACTGCTTGCCAGTTACAGAAGCTGATGTGCATACAACTCCCAATGGTCACTATGCATGAAGAAGGCTCCAAGGCTCTTGATTTCACACACAGCCTACTAAGACACTGCACATTCAGCGTCTCACCACAGTGAATCCCATACTTGGGTCATAGAAATCCTGGTTTAAGTTCTGGAATCCTTAACTCCCATTGAATCAGTCCACATGGCTTATTGGCCCATAGGACCATGTGTGGTTTGTACATGTTGCACTAAGAAGTGATGGAGTAGATGCTAAATATCTAGGCAACTAGATAGTCTTTTTTCTCAGGCATCCCCCTATGGACACTTTGTTCAACATTTGAGGCCTTTACCGTAAAAAGCTTACTGGACAAATATTTGGAAAACCTTCTAAAGAGGTGCATCAGAATACAGCACTTTTATCCTTTTAGATATCTGGCAAAAACTTGGCTCTTTCAGAAAGCCTCTGATTGCTTCATCTCTGCATTTACCTCTTAACCTGATACTTTGTACTGCTAGCATACTGCTCTGTTGTGAGGTTCACCTTCCATAAGTAAAATGATTATTTTATTGATTTTAATCTGTGTTTTGCTTTGTCTTTGGATACAGAAAAGTAAGATTACTGTTATTTATTACTGTAAGTGAATAAATAAAAACAATAAAATAGAATCTTAAAACATCTTGTTTAATCTTAAATAGAAATGATTTATAACCCCCAAATGCTTTATTTTTCATTTGTCATTGTAGATTTTTAAACACTCTGTACCCATTTAGTGAACATTTGGACCAGCATATATTTCTTCTTTCCTCTTCAGTGTTTTAATTTTCTTAATTTTATATAGTCATATTTGGAGTCTTTTAAATAATAAATAAAAGATGCAAAGTGAGGATCTTTACTGGTGGTGCCCACTGTGAAATGATTTATACTGCTCAAAGAGTAGTACATCAGGTGAAATAGCTATGTTGGCTTTCACCTATTCAAAACTATTTTTAAAAAACTGAATGATCTCATATTGGACAAAACAGAATAAGAAAGTATGATAAGCCAACTTGCTGTGATTAGAACTTTTGCAGAATTAATAGAGGAACCAAAATAATATTTTGCTTGCTCTCTCTCTCTCTCTTAAGTGTGCATGCTGCATACTGTCAGACAACAGGAGGAAACATTAAAGCAAAATCAATCAAAACATGGGGAACCAGCAGGTGGTCATAAGTGTTGGTATTGCTATTAGCAATCTGCCATTTATTTTCAACTGAAGCATTATGGTGGGGAGCCCTATAGATACTCATTATTTCCTCCATGTAAGTACTTTATACATGAAATGATAACGTGATTACACCCCCCCAACCCGTTCAACATGAAAAACTGCAAGTTTGTTTTACTTAATTTGACTTCTATGCAGAAAAACAGAGATAGTGTCTGAGGATGAAAGAAATGTGCTTTCCTAATTTATACTTAGCTACCAAGAAGATTTCTGTCATACCATGAAAGCTGCAAGAGCAGGTATGCTTACTTGGGAGTAAGTTTCCTAAATTTAGCATCACTAATTTCTGGGCACCTGGAGAAGGAACTGGCAAAGCACTCCAGTATTTTGCCAAGAAAACTCCATGGACATAAAAAAAGGAGAAGCTTTGAGAAGAAAGTGAGCGTTTCCAAGGCATGCTCTGGTTCATGGGGTCACGGAGAGTCGAACATGACTAAGACGACTAAACAACAAAATTTGTGGGCAAATGTGCATATAATAAGGTGCATCCCCTACAGCAATGATAGTTTGTGTGCATAGGCTTTGCCATTTGCTCTGCAGATCTAACAAAGACTAAAAATGGTATATTTAATTTTGTGCATTTGAAGGGCAGGGAAAGGAGAAATTGAAAGACACAACTTGGACTGAAGATTCTAGTGCAATCCTTTCTTAGGATTCCTTTTCTTGTGGAGGTGTGTGTATTAAATTTGGAACAAATAATTCAGTATAATGAAATAAATCAGATATTTCTTGTTTCTACAATCATAGTTTGCATACATTTCAAAGTTCATGCTCTCCACCCTGAAATGTGACTGTTGCTGACATAACTTTTCAGCACCAGCCTCTTTAACCAGGGATTGAGTTTACCTGGCCAGCTACACATATATCTGTAATTAATCTACTGCTCTGTTAAAGTATGAGCTGTACTTTAAATAATGCTTTGGGTTAGTGGAGGAGAAAGCTACATACCAGTGGCTGCTATTCTGGATGGCTGTGCTCTGCTCCCATTGTTAGACACAGTATGTTTCTATATACCAGCTTCTGAAAACTACAAGAGGGGAGAGAGCACTTGTGCTTGGGTCCTGCTTGCATCCTTTCCATAGGCATCTGATTGGCTACAGTGAGAACAGGATGCTGGACTAGATGGACCTTTGGCCTGATCCAGCAGAATATTATGACATTATTATGTTAGTGTGCTGGTCCAGGGGGGAGGTTACCATGGGGCGAGGTCCAGGACCTGAGTTGAGGGTCAGCAAACAGTCCTCCTCGGGCGAAGCGGGGTCCACAGCGAGAAACCGGGCAAGGACAGGAACTCTGGGGGAACAGGACTGGATGCTGGCCGAAACAGCTCTTCAACGACGTTGCTCCCGCAACCTGGGACCGGGCTGACTGGCCTTTATCTTCTCTGAGGGCAGGGGCGGTCCCGGCCCCCAGGAGACCCGCCTCTCCTGGCCTTAAGGCGAGCACTCCTCCTGGGAGAAACCAGTTCCCTTCGCCTCTCTGCCCTGAGCCTCTGCAGTTCAGGAGAGGCTGAAGGGTTACTGGACCCAGGGGGAGACTCACCTGTAGGCACTGAGTCCTCAACCACCTCCGGAGCCAGAGTGGATTCACCTGGACCTGGTGCCTGCTCCTGAGGATCTGGCACAGGTGCAGACGCTTCAGAATCAAGGCCCTGCCCCAGTTCAGCCGGCCCTGGAGGCGGGGACTCCTGTGCAGGCTGGGATTCCTCCGGTTCAGCCTCTGAATCAGATTCCCAGGCCATCACAGTTAGTGTTTGTGAGTTGTTGTTTTTACCATAGTCTACCATAGTTGTGGGATGCGGGTGGCGCTGTGGGTTAAACCACAGAGCCTAGGACTTGCCGATCAGAAGGTCGGCAGTTCGAATCCCCACGACGGGGTGAGCTCCCATTGCTTGGTCCCTGCTCCTGCCGGCCTAGCAGTTCAAAAGCACATCAAGTGCAAGTAGATAAATAGGTACCACTGCAGCGGGAAGGTAAACGGCGTTTCCGTGTGCTGCTCTGGTTCGCCAGAAGCGGCTTAGTCATGCTGGCCACATGACCTGGAAGCTGTACGCCGGCTCCCTTGGGCAATAAAGCGAGATGAGCGCCGTAACCCCAGAGTCGGTCAGGGGTCCCTTTACCTTTACTTTAGCATAGTTGCATTGTAGCCTATCCTGCGATCATCACCAAATATGCAGATGGGAAAACTATAGTTTGGAGAAGCTAGGGATTGACATGAACATGGTTCCCACACTGTCTAATCAATCCACTCTCCTCATTATTAGCCTTTTCAAAGTCTGTGCTGTTTACCACATTTTCCAGTTACTTTAATTAATAGCCTGCTTCTTTTCCCAAGTGAAAGCATAGCATAGTCTTCAGGCCAGGGGCAAAGGCAAGCAAACAGGAAACGTAACTATGACCAAAGCGCAACAAGTACTTACGAATCTGGCACAGGAGACCCACCCAGCCAGCCGCACACTGGCAGACATTGGGTCCGATACATTCCCCACCATTTGAGCAGCTGGGCAAGCAAACAGCTGAACAGAAGAAAAAGGTGAAAAGAGGCAAATGAGAGGATCTGCAGGATGCCCCCATTGTTCGTAAGTGAATGGCATGTGTTAGCTTCCCTCAATTATTTTCAAAATGGTTGAATCTCAAAAGAGCTTAATGAGCATTCTTCACGAGGCAATTAGCATTCTGAAATTTCCATGATTAGAAAGTTCTCCTTAATCTCTGTTAGTCTGACTGCTAGTTTCATCACGGATTTGTTCCAAAGGCAGATTCCCTGGCCATTAAAATTTCATTTCCTATTAGGGCTTGAAGCCTTAATTGATTGATTGGTGTGATTAGCTGAGTAATCCATTAATTTCAAAGTAAACTTGTGGGTATTAAATGAGATTTTAACCAGATCAGTGCCCTTTAAAGGGTGCTGAGGGGCAGTATCTTTGCTGTAAACAATCTGCATGCATCAATCAGGCCAGCGCAATTGCTTAGGATTTCCCAGTCAATATTCACGTAAGCAGTGCTGGTGATTATATGGAAACTTGCCTCTGTGCAACCAATGATTTTGCCCCTTATCTGGGCTGAGATATTATCAAGAATTCACTATCAGGCAAGTAGCCATGGCTGTACACAGGGTCCTATCCGTGATCTGCTTAAAGGTATGGGGCATAGGTCAGGGAAAAACTTGCACAAGCAGATCACACAGACCCAGCCTCATGAATGAGCTTGAATACGAAAAAGAACTCCTGGGTTGAGAGGAAGACAGAATGAATGGCATGCAGACCATGCCAAATGGGGAGGCCAGCCATAGTAGGAATTTATGAGTTTCTTGTAGTAGTAGCTGGTTGTGAATATGCTTCACATTTTAATTATTATTATTATTTAGTTATATTTTTGAATCACCTTTCAATGTAGATTTCTAAACTGATACACAAAAAAACCTAGAAAACAGCTGATCAGTAATACATTATATATAATGAAACAATACAAATCCTTGCAATATAAAATAGCTAGCAAGCATTAACTATAAGCTGCCCTGCTTTTAAGCATACTATCACCTACTTGCTCGGTGCTTCTTCTCCTGGAACTGTGTGGTGTGATGGCTTTGGCCTCAAGTCTGAAGAGATGCTGCCTTCCCTTGACTGACTTATGTGGGACTTCTGAGCCCCATCCCCTTCAATATTCAACGAAGACCAAGTATAGGCTTGCCTCTTGAGGTGCTACCTTGATCCTGGACTACGGGTGATAACCAATGAAGTAATACTCAGAGCATAGAAATCAATTAGCTTAAGTTGAGGAAGGGGCATAGATCAATGGTAGAGCATCTTCTCTACACAGAAGGTCCAAGACACAATGCTTGGCATCTCCAGGTAGAGCTGGGAGAGAACTCTGAAACCTAGAGAGCCACTGCCAGTCACTATTTTCCAGGGATAGTCCCAGATTTACAGAAGCCATCCTGGTTTCTGATTTGATCCCACTTTTCCTTAGGATGTCGCTATTTTCATTGGACAAATGTTGGAGGGTATAGAGTTATCCGGCCCCCAAGCCATCTGAAGGCAGCCCTGTATGGATAAATTTTATATGTTTAATGTTTTATTATGTTTCCATATATTTTGGAAGCCGCCCAGAATGGCTGGGCAACCCAGTCAGATGAGCAGGGTTTAAGGAGGAAAATTATTATTATGGAATAGGACATCCCTGTTTTCCTTGACAAAATGTTGGAGGGTATGCAGTCAGTGTAGAAAATACTGAGTTAGATGAGCCAATGGTCTGACTTGGGTTGTCAGATCCATATGTTCTTCATAAATTACTTAAATCCTAGGTTGCTTGATTCCATTGTGTATACTCTGAGTATAGCTAACACTGGATAACACCCTATGTTTTTGAGTGATGAGGGTACTAACTGGCTGTCTGGGGCACAGTTAATATTTGAGAACTTCAGGAATAGCAGGTGTTGTGCCTTAGCAATAATGATAGAATGAAACCCAGTGCTGAATCTTGAAATGTTTTATCAGCAAGACAGATACGATGTGTCAAGCCAGTATATTAATAAGTCTTCTGTACAGTTTGTTATCTTCATTTAAAATTTATTCAGCTTATCTGCCAGCATCATAATAATGAATAACCATGTAAGGGGGTGGAAGTTATTTCCCAAAACATTTTCAGATCAGATGACTTATTTGACTTATTTTTTTTATGTAAACTGCAGTCAAATGTGGTTAGGCTTAACAGTGTAAATTATGCACTGAATGAATGTGCTTGTGATGACCTTGAGAATATATCGGCATAGAAAGGCTTTTACTACAGGCTTTAAATAGTTCTGGATTTGAAATATATGTCATTTCTCCATAAAATGTAACAAAATATGTCTGGCTGCTAAAACAGAAAATCAATACTTCACATTTAATACTACAAAAACTGAATTTCTGTAAAGAAAAATCTGCATAGCAGATAGACAGCTGCATAAGAGAGGGGAAGGGTGGTTTTTTTTCTTTTTAATCTTTCTATTCGGAAGCATAAAATGTTTATATCAATTTGTATTGCCAATATATAAAACTGTTTTCTCCACAAAGTCCTGAAGCAGCAAAACTAGATCATTTGCTATATGGCATCCTAGCATTTAAAAGAGATTACAATTCATGCTGGCAGGCCTGAGTGATAAACAAATAGCGTCTTTTTGTATGGGAAGGAGCTCGACTCACGTTTACTGCAGTGCTTTCCTTTCCAGCCAGATGGGCAGTCGCAAATGTCGGGGCTGATGCATCTTCCTCCATTCATACACATAGGATCACAGACACCTGCAGTGTGGCATAGTTAAACAAGAGGAATGACTGAGGAATATTCAAGACTCCCCCTGTCCAAAAAAAGAAGTTTTGTTTTGGTTTTGTTGCAAGTTTTGTGATGGCAAAGTTTTGTGTAATTAAAGACAAAAAGTAATTTGGAAGTGAAGAAGTCTTAAACTTTGGGATTTGAAAGCTTTAGTAAATCCTTCTAGAAATCTGCTGAGGTCCACTGCGTGCGAGAGACATTTCAAGGAGCCTTCAATAAGAGCTGCTTCGCCAGAGAAATGAGGGAGACATTAATTACAATGATTCTTGAAAAAGTAAACAAGAAATCTTCAGTGGCAGATGTAGGCAGACCAATACCACTTATTACTGCTGATTGCCAAATTCTTGTTAAAGCCATTCCCCTCCTGATTGGAAAACATATTCTCAGGCATTCATCTGGATCAGCAAGAGCTGGTGGAGAATTGATTAGTTTCACACAATTTCAGGAATGCGTTTGCATTTTATCCATCAAGGATAACAGACAAGATAAGGCTGGAATTGCCAGTGGTTAGAAGAAAGATAGGGGAAAATGGTTAAGCAAACACTATTTCAAACATTTATTTCAAAGTCCTTTGGCCCAAGTGGGGCAATTTCTGTGGCTTGGGGAGATAATAATGGTGGCCACAGCTGGCTATCTCAAACATCTGCAGCCTAATGTACCAGGAACCAAATTACAAATGAGTAAACTGGAGAAAGTGATAGACTTAGTGATAAACTTATCAGTTTGATTTTATCCTTGCTTACTCAGAAGAAGGTCCCAGTGACTACAATGAGATTTACTCCCAAATACATGTGAACAGGATTCCAGCTTTACAGCACAATGCAATGCATGCTTGCTCAAAAGTAATTCCCATTGGCTTACTCACAAGATTGCATCATTCGTTTCCAGTAGCAGAACTCTGCCTGGGACTCTGGAGTGCACCTGCTAGTCAAAATATTATTTATTCTTATTTTCTGCATTTAGTAAGGACTGTGCTAAATGCACTCCTGATCTGATCCAGGAGTTTTATATTACAATACATAGAGATTGATACTCAGTTGCAGTCCATGGGTTGGCTTGGAGATATTGTCAGGGTGCTGTCAGTGACTGCCGGCTGTTGCCCAGGAAAGTATAAAGACAATGGAAGATTTCTTACTATCCTTTTTAATTCAGTATTTACAGAGAGAGGCTTTAGAACCCAGCCTCTTGGATAATGGCATTGTCCCAAGTGAATTTCCACCCCTCCGTCTCTCCCACTTCCTCATTTGTCACTTCTACGGGAGCTGATAAGTGCCCTGTGTCTTCGAGCTCTTTGCTCTCCTACTTTCAAGGCTCACCAGGTTCTGGGAGAGGGTGGGTCTGGAATGCTTTCTAATGACATGTTAACCAGGCTCTGGCTCTCCCATGATTTCCCAACTTTCCCTCTCATCTGCCTGTGAGCTGTGACCTCCCATAAACCCCTGCTGTAAATCTATACTGTTTTCCTCCTCCTCCTCCTTGGAAGGTTCAGGAGAAGGGGGGACGGTCTCCACCATTCCTCCTCTGCCCAGTCCCTGACAGATATGGAGACATGCTTCCGACATTGGTCTCACCATAGTTTACCTGGATGGGGCAGGGTGGTAGTGGGAAGTTTGGGGCTATATATTGGATCCACATTGGTGGATCATTACCTCTGTGCTTCATTACAGGCTTTCAGCAGCCTAGAACTCAGCTAGATTGGTAAAGAAAAGGCATTTTATATGCGCTGTATATGCATTATAACACTGTGGCACCAGGTGGCACTGTGAAGGTCCGTTTTTGCCAATGCAATTTGTCATACAAAGTTTGCAACACATTTAACTGAAATGCTTCTTTGATGTTTCTAGATCCAGCCTTATTCTGCACCCCAGATCTATCATAGTAGAATACCACCATACCAGTACATTTGAAAAATGAAAGTTAGCAACTTGGGAGAGGAGAGAAGGAGGGACAGATGGACTAAAGACTAGTACTCCAGAATCTAGCTTTGTAAGATACAATGAGTTATTTTATCCTTCCCTAGTAAAACAACAACAATCATAGTATACTTTCAAAAAGCTTTTCACAAAGTATTTCACCAAAGACTCCTAAGTAAGCTTAGCAATCAATGAATAAGAGGAGAGCCCCCTGGATCTGCTGAGTCCCTGTTCACTTACAGTGGTACCTCTGGTTAAGGACTTAATTCATTCCGGAGGTCCGTTCTTAACCTGAAACTGTTCTTAACCTGAGGTGCCACTTTAGCTAATGGGGCCTCCCGCTGCCACCGCACGATTTCTGTTCTCATACTGAAGCAAAGTTCTTAACCTGAGGTACTATTTCTGGGTTAGCAAAGTCTGTAACCTGAAGCGTCTGTAACCTGAGGTAACACTGTACGCTTAAGGTTACAGATGCTTCAGGTTACAGACTCTGCTAACCCAGAAACAGTACCTCAGGTTAAGAACTTTACCTTAGAATGAGAACAGAAATCACACGGCGGCGGCGGTGGCAGTGGCGGTGGCGGTGGCAGCAGGAGGCCCCATTAGCTAAAGTGGTACCTCAGGTTAAGAACAGTTTCAGGTTAAGAACGGACCTCCACAACAAATTAAGTTCTTAACCCGAGGTACCAGTGTACTAGAAGATTCTTGATATGTAAAGTCAGTTTACAGTGAGCCATCAATGCAGTATCTCTCCCTTGCTTCCTTTTGCTAACACCATTGCCTCATTCTCCCATTTCTTAATTTTCTTTAAATACAATTCCATTTTCAATACCCACAAGGCAGCCTTCAACATTTGTCGGTGATAACTAGCTCCAATCTAGATCCCACTTTAGGCCTCGGTGGAAAAACTCCAATTTTAAAATAGCAAACAAAATGTTACAGGCTCTCATTGGGAAACTAAATAAATTATCAGACATTGCAAACAAACTGAATTATCCTAATCCTCCCAGGAGCAAGCATGACTTTGAAAAAGATTCAGGATTTCTTTCCTGCAGAAATGCATCACATACTGACCCCACAGATCATGAAAATTCATTTTCCCCCCTACCTACCAGAGGGGAAAATCTTATATAAAAGCAATCCATTGAGTAATTGCCACAGGAAATGGAGAGTTCCATTTTAAAATTCTTTTCCATTTTTTTAAATAATTTGTTGTTGATAATGAGGAAAAATAACCTTTAGCAGAAAAAAAGAATTGCTAACTAGAAAAGTATTAAGCAGAATAGGTGGTATAGATAACGTTTCCAATAAATTGTTTTGTTTAATTTCTGCTTAAGAGCAAAAGCACAATTGTCAGAACTTCTTGGTACATTGTTGTTAGGACTGAAACAAATGTCCAGGCTGAATTACTGCTTTCCAGAGGTTGAACTAATAACTCAATTCTCCCCTTTCTGTTTCCATGTTGATTCCTGTTGTCTCCTAATGTGTCACTTTTTGCTAGTGCTTTGGTGGCATAGTTTGGATCTTCCTGTTCCTGAGAATAGTGATATGGATAATCTCAGCCAAGTGGTAAACATGCTGCAATCACAAAGCCATAAATCCAATCAGATTTGACGATAGCCACAATCACACCATACATTTAAAGCGCTATGATACCACTTTGAACAGTCATGGCTTCCCCTAAATAATCGCGTAGTTTGTTAATTCCAATAGTTCTGTTTGTAGAGGGGTTGATTATGAAGCCACTGAGGAATTATAAGTTTGTGGGGTTCACCCTGTATGATGACCTCTATCAAGACAGAGACAGGGAAAATGTGTCCTTGTTAATTCTCCTCAACCGCTCAGTGCTTTGTTTGTTTGTTTTGATACCATCAACCATGGTATCATTCTGGAGTGCCTGAGTTAGGGGTGGGTGTCACTGCTTTGTGGTGCTTCTGGTCCTACTTGGATGGTCATTTCCAGAGGGTGATGCTTGGGGAGCACTCTTCAGCCTTGTGGAGCATTCAATGGTGGGGGGTGCCTTATAGTTCAATTTTATCCCCCTTGTGTTTAACATCTACATCAGGAGTGGCCAACTTCAAAGAGACTGCAATCTACTCACAGTTAAAAACTGGCAGTGATCTACCCCCTTTTCAGCGGTTCAGGTAAAAGTTGTTGAGCTTCTTTAGGGAGGAAGAAAGTGCCATGGTCAGATAGATCACTTCCTGGTGCAACTGGACTTCTCTGCGACCCTTCCCCTCTGCAGGAAGGTGGGACCAATTCAGATGGTCCACCCCCGCCACTTAATGGATCCAAATGGTTTCCAGAGAGTGGTAGGGGATGCTTTATCCCATGTTGATGGCCTTTCAGCTGATTCCCTGGTGGCCTGCTGGAATGCAGTTAACCAGGGCTATCGACTGTCTGGCTCCGAAGCACCCTCTCCGATTGCATGGAGCCTGGACAGCCCCGTGGTTTTCTTCAGAGCTGAGGGTGATGAAACATTCGTTGAGACGGCTAGAGCATCGGTGGCAGAAAACTCACTCCGAATCTGACCAGACACAGGTTAGAGCTCAATGTCGAGCCTACCAAGTGGCGATAGCGACAGTGAAGAAGACTTTCTTCACCGCCTCTGTTGCATCTGCAGAAAATAGTAGCAGGAGACTCTTTCAGGTGGTCCTCAATTTAACAGAACCACCTTTACCACCGGGGCCTTGTAAAGACCCCAAGATCTCCTGCAACGATTTTGCAAAGTTTTTTGCAGATAAAATCACTCATATTCGGAAGGAGCTAGACACCACCATGGGAGCAGGGCTGGGGCGGGAGAGTGCTAGAGCCCTGTCTGGTCAAGTTGCATGGAATCAATTTCAATCCGTTACCCCCGAGGATGTGGACAGGCTGCTTGGACGCGTGAAACCAACCACCTGTCTCCTTGATCCTTGCCCATCCTGGCTAATAAAAGCAAGCCGGGCTGGGCGATGGGCTCTGCGGGGTGGTGAACGCTTCCCTCTATGAGGGAACATTCCCAGATCTGCTGAAAGAGGCGGTCTTAAAAAACCATCTTTAGACCCGGCCAGTATGGCCAACTATCGCCCAGTCTCAAATCTTCCATTCTTGGGCAAGGTGATTGAGCGCATGGTTGCTGAACAACTTCAGGCACGCCTGGAGGATGCAGACCATTTGTATCCCTTCCAATCGGGATTCAGGCCTCATCATGGGACTGAAACTGCCTTGGTCGCGCTGGTTGATGATCTCCGGCGAGCTAGGGACAAAGGTGAGAGTTGTTTCCTAGTTCTGCTGGATCTCTCAGTGGCCTTTGATACTATCGACCATAACATCCTTCTGGACCGTCTAGAGGGGCTGGGAGCTGGGGGCACTGTTATACAGCGGTTTCGCTCCTTCCTCCTGGGCCGTGTTCAGAAAGTGGTGGTGGGGGATGAGTGTTCAGACCCCTGGGCCCTCACTTGTGGGGTGCCTCAGGGTTCCGTCCTCTCCCCCATGCTTTTTAACATCTATATGAAGCCGCTAGGAGAGATCATCAGGGGGGTTGGACTGGGTGTCCATCAATATGCAGACGATACCCAGCTCTACCTCTCTTTCAAATCAGAACCATTGAAGGCGGTGAAGGTCCTGTGTGAGTGCCTGGAGGCAGTTGGAGGATGGATGGTGGCTAATGGATTGAAGTTGAATCCTGACAAGACAGAAGTACTGTTTTGGGGGGACAGGGGGCGGGCAGGTGTGGAGGAATCCCTGGTCCTGAATAGGGTAACTGTGCCCCTGAAGGACCAGGTGCGCAGCCTGGGAGTCATTTTGGACTCACAGCTGTCCATGGAGGCACAGGTCAATTCTGTATCCAGGGCAGCTGTGTACCAAGTCCACCTGGTACGCAGGCTGAGAACCTACCTGCCCACGGACTGTCTCGCCATGGTGGTGCATGCTCTAGTTATCTGCCGCTTGGACTACTGCAATGCACTCTACGTGAGGCTACCTTTGAAGGTGACTCGGAAACTACAACTAATCCAGAATGCGGCAGCTAGACTGGTGACTGAGGGCGGCTGCCGAGACCACATAACACTGGTCTTGAAAGACCTACATTGGCTCCCAGTACGTTTCCGAGCACAATTCAAAGTGCTGGTGTTGACCTTTAAAGCCATAAACGGCCTCGGCCCAGTATACCTGAAGGAGCGTCTCCACCACCATCATTCTGTCAGGATGCTGAGGTCCAGCGCCGAGGGTCTTCTGGCGGTTCCCTCATTGCGAGAAGCAAAGCTACAGGGAACCAGGCAGAGGGCCTTCTCGGTAATGGCACCCGCCCTGTGGAATGCCCTCCCATCAGATGTCAAAGCGATAAACAACTACCTGACATTCAGAAGACATCTTAAGGCAGCCCTGTTCAGGGAAGTCTTTAATGTGCGATATTTTAGTGTATTTTTGGTTTCTATGGAAGCCGCCCAGAGTGGCTGGGGAAACCCAGCCAGATGGGTGGGGTACAAATAAATTATTATTATTATTATTATTATTATTATTATTATTATTAGCTTTTGGGGGGGAGCTATTGATCTACTGATGATCTACCTGCTGGACATGCCTGATCTACATGAAACCTCTGAGTGGGGTCACCCAGAGTTTTCAAGTACATTGTCAGCAAAATGCTGATAGCACATAGCTCTACTTCTCCTCTACATCTGCAGCTGTGGCAGTGGATGTGCTGGACCATTTTCTTGCCCCAGTAATGGACTTCTGTCGGCTGTCATTTGTGGGTGGAAGGGGGAGTGCCTCCATTTAATCCATCCCCTGCCCTCAGTCCAGCATAAGGGATGTTTGGATTGGTCTGTTATTCATTGAAAATTCATAACTGATATCCACATAATACATTGAAGTTGCCCATTCCAGATAAGGTAGATCATCATGTAGTATCTATCTAACTTTCTATGGTATTAAAGTAGGGACGCGAGTGGCGCTGTGGTCTAAACCACTGAGCCTCTTGGGCTTACCAATTGGAAGGTTGGCGATTTGGATCCGCATGACAGGGTCAGCTCCTGTTGCTTTGTCCCAGCTTCTGTCATCATAGCAGTTTAAAAGCATATCATTGCAAGTAGATAAACAGGTACCGCTGTGGCAGGAAGGTAAACAGCATTTTTATGAGCTCTAGCTTCCTTCACAGTATCCCATTGTGCCAGAAGCGGTTTAGTCTTGCAGGCCGCATGACCCGGAAAGCTGTCTGTGGACAAACGTCGGCTCCCTCAGCCTGTAGCGAGATGAGTGCCACAACCCCATAGTCACCTTTGACTGCCCTTAACTGTCCGGGGTCCTTTACCTTACCTATGGTATTAATGGTCTGTTAGGTTGGCAATGGCAATGCAAGTTTTGCCATTTGATCTAACTGGCACTGGAAATAGGTAGACAAAGAACTGAACACCATTAATGCTGAGCTTTACACAGTATGCTAAGAATGTCGTGATTCATCTCTCTTGCATACTGCAACATCTTATATCTTTTAATAAGATTACCCTTTCCATTAGACCATAATTTAGCACAAAAGGACAGGGTTTTTCACTTTAATACCTCTCATTTTAGCTATAAGAAACAAAATGAGGAATCTTATGTAGGGAGAATATTAACTCAGATTCCTGGTGTCAGTTACAAGCCCTTTCCCTTTGTCTGGACCCTTTCAGAAGAACTGAAAGTCCATGTACTTAACTAACCTTTCCTGAAACTATAATTTAGATTCTGTTTAGCCCCAGGACAATAATTACCTGTCATCACATAGCCTGAGCAATACTGGAGATAAGGGGAGAACAGGAATATGCTGCAGTGCTGACTAGGAAGATACAGTTTTAGAAACATTGGATTTCTTTGCCCCGAGAGGTTGGTAAATTGACCTCAACAATTTATCCCACCTCAGTGAAAGGCAAAAGAGTACCTCCTAGCGATATGTTCTTAACCAGCCAAACAATCAAATGTATCAGATACAGCTGCTAGGTGTTAATGCCAAAAAATAATGATAAATGATTGAATAGTAGGATAGGACAACATGTATTCTTGATGCATTTTCAAGGGGAAAGTGTTATAAACGGCAATGGTCAGATTAGGTCAGCAGAGAATCATATGAAAAATACATCATTAGTAAAGGGATCCATAGCTAAGGTACATACCTTTTTCAACAGGTGAATAACCTCATTTAGTTTATATTAAATATGACCAGCCCTTAACCACAACTGGTGAAAATAATATACCATTCTTTGATATCATTTATCAGAAGATGTGTTACTAAAGTGATTGAGGTACATTGTATAAAAGAAAGATAGGTACCAGAATTCTTAACTAACAGCTGATTGACACCTCCCCAAAGGACCTCATGCAGTATGTGAACAGATATTAAGAATGTTCAGAACCACAAACCCCACAAAATTGTGAGACAAGTCGTTCAGTGGTATTGTGGTGCACTTGATTTGCTATTTTCACTACTGAGCTGTTATGAAATACAATCATCCAAATGTCAAGTTATTATTATTTGTGGGTTGTTGTTTTTTTAAGGCTAATGAGTTCACTACTTTTTTAGGCTTCAATGTTGGCTTTTTCAAGATTCCAACATACCCTTCATTGAGGGATTATTTTTTCAAAGTGCAAAAAAACTGTCTTCAGGTATAAGCCAAAATGATGGTCCTGGGTAGTCATGTGAAGCTAGCAGCCACATTGCACTTGATCGATGCTATGATCTAGTTGAGATGCCTGCAGTGCAGGGGGTGGGACCAGCTGACCCTCAAAGTACCTTGCAACTCTACAAGTCTATGCTGGATACACTAGGAAATGTGGGGAATTTAAAATAGTGAGCATTAATGTAGGGTGGGGCTCACCTTGCAAAACTTCCCCTCATACTTTGAATCCCAACCAGAAATTACCAATTTTCCTCCAACTAGCTTACTTTAGATGGAGTGATTTGTGAAACTAGTGACTCACATCCTTAATGTATTAATGTATTAAGGATGTTAAAAAAAACACCCTTCTCTGATATTTCTGCAGATAATTCTTCATTAACAATTATTCAACAACCATATTTGCAAAAGAAGACATTCAATTTTGGAGGGTTTTTTTAAATTGAAAAATATATATTTCAAAAGGTTGTATGGTTATTACTTCACGTATCAGCATATTATGGGTTGTCATACTCAGAGCAGACCCCTTAAAATAAGTGGACTGAAGTTAGTCACACATCCATTCATTTCAGTAGGCCTACTCTGATGGAAAGAAGTCTTTGAATCATTAGAATCATTGAATCATAGAACTGTAGAGTTGGAAGGGACCATGAGGGCTATCTAGTCCAACCCCCCTCAATACAGGAATCTTTTGCCCAACGTGGGGCTTGAACCCATGATTCTGAGATTAAGAGTCTCACACTCGACTGACTGAGCTAGCAAGTCATGGGTTCCTAACTGAAAAGTACAGCGCTATGTCATAATTGTGCATTACTTCGACTTAAGAAATGTCTGTTTAGCTTATGCCAGTCTTTATTTTTTAAAATCCAAGACTTTATAAGAAGGATAAGCATTGTAAAGCCTATATGCCATGTTTCTCCAACCTACGCCAAAAGTATTGTGTATGTTTTCCTCTTTAAAAAACCACCCACAGCTTCACATTGCGGGGGGCAGGGAGAGAAAAACCCATAGGCTAGAGAAAAAGCCTTATGCTGCTGACCCCTGCTTTAAGAGGGTAATAAATCAATGTTCAAGTAGTGTTATTTCTTTAAAATTGAAGTATGGCTAAATATTGTTCTGATATATAATTTGCCATGAAAGGCATTTTCTTTAAGAGAGCTTTTGTTGTTTGGCCCTGTGTGGATGCTGAATAATGGAATTCTCAGCAAGCAGAATATAGGGAGCCTGTACAGTAACTGATGCATAATCATACATTTTGCTGTCAGCTCTGGCATCCTCTTCATTTTGCTTGCAAGAGTCTGGATAGCATAATCACAGTGTGGTTGTTTGTCAGCAAGCATAAAGTGTTGAAATCTCTGCACTTCAGCTGCCAGCCAATCCAAGATGTGTGATTTACATAACATCCCCCCCCACCGCCCTGCTCCAGCGCTATATTTGTTTACACCAACAATCAACATCCACTTTCAACCTGAATGCATTTTATTTAAAATTAAAGACATAGCAAAACAACGATAGAACAAGACTGAATGACAAGAGACATGGTGAAGAATATGTTCTGCCTCGTGCAACGGCAGCTGCCGGAAAAGGTTCCATAGAAAGCTAAAACAAACAAATAAACTGTGGAAGGAAGGAAACGAGGCCATAAGTGGAGCACTTCCACAAACTCATAAGTGAATGAAGGGTGATTGTCACTTCTCACTGTTGTGCCCTTTGTGCTTAAAGTTCATTTGATTTAAGATGATAATAAGAAATTTATTTATTTTTTTTAAATAATTTTTATTAACTGGCCAATCACATCAAATTAAATCACATCATATAAATTCCGAATTACAAAGCCAAATTTTTAAATTTTGTTGGGGGAACCCATACTTCAAGATCCAAAGGGGAATTCAGATCATCTTCTTATTACTGCGTTAATGTCCAAATCAGTCCCAATCAGTCCAAACAAAGTTCATAATTCTATCCAGTCTTATCTTGGTGTTGCCACATCATATCTTGTTCGTATAATTTCTCTTTTTCCTTTACGATCTCTTCTGTTAGTCTCCTTAAGCCGATAGCAAGTGTAATAATCCTGTGTGTGGATTTCCCGTTCCTCCACTAAGTCCAGATGGTTTCCATATATCTCCTTCGTAGATAACATCACTTTATCCATCGTAAATTTTTGCATTTGTCGCTCTTAAGTCCCACCGAGGAGTTGATTCACGATATGTAAACAACTCTATTTCTCTCTTTCTCCTCCCAGACCCAAGAGCTCCCACAATGCCTCACAAAATGGCGAACGGATAATAAGAAATTTATTGCCCATCATTTCAAGCTCACTTGATTTAAAAAAAAAATTACAAAGAAAGGATAATACAGAATACAACAGTGCATTAAAAGTTAGAACAGGGGTCACAGGATCAGAATTGTGGCGTTGGAAGGGACTCCTAGGATCATCTAGTGAACCTCTCAGCAATGCAGGAATGTGCAGCTGTTCCATACAGGGATAAAACTTGCAATCTTGGCATTATCAGCAGTATGCTCTAACCAGCTGAGCTGTAGTTGCTTGGCAGAGGAGTCAGCTTTCCACAAGTGACTTCCATGCATCTGCGGCAGGGATGAGGGACCCGTGGTCTGTGTATCCCTCTTGGCTTGCCAGGCTTCCCCATTTGGCCCACAAAGCCATACACATGCACCTTACATCTGGTAAGGGTGGAGCTTGCCCAAAGATCACTTTGTGCAGCTCCCAAAGTGCCTGACAACCAGCTGGCTCTTGGGAACTTTTGTAGTGTTGCACAAAGCAAGGGCCCAGCACTAAGCAGGATCACTCCCCCTTCACATCAGCCTCCAAATGATTTGCATCCTTGTGGAGTATCAAATGCATATTTGTGAAGGCAAATATACCCGTGGAAACAAGAATAGAAGCTACGGGGGACGGTACAGAAAGCAGGACAAGGGTTAAGCGCTCCTTCTCCTAGCATTTAGGCCTTTCAAATTACCTCTTGCTGAAGTATCCATTGGATGCTCGCACCAGTGCTTGCAACTCATGTGTAGTTCTAGTCTTAATCTAGGAATGCATGCCAAATACACTTCATGGTTACTGAGCAGCCACAAACCATTTCTGTATTGGTTTATTAGTCACAGAAAGAATTTGATGAGTGTCTATTCTAAATCTGAACTATTCTGAACTAATGAACTTTCCATCTCAAAAATATTTCTACAGAAAATGAAAGGAAAACATTCCAGTAAATGTGTAATATTCATAGAATCATGGAATTGTAGAGTTGGAAAGATCTACAAGGGTCATTCTAGCTAAACACCCTTCAATGCAGGAATCTTTCATCCAATGTGGGGCTCAAACCCACAATCCTGAAATTGAGTCTACCAGCTGAGCTATCCTATTCAGCTAAGTTTTCCTCAGAGTCAACCCACTAAAATTGCAGAAGATGACTAAATTAGGTCCATTACCTTTGTTAGGTCTTCTCTGAGGAAAACTTGGTTGACTGCCACTCAATATCCTGAAAGCAGTGTAAACTGAGAGAAGCAATAATGTTTAAGTAGGTAAAAGGTAAAGGTAAAGGTACCCCTGCCCGTACGGGCCAGTCTTGACAGACTCTGGGGTTGTGCGCCCATCTCACTTAAGAGGCCAGGAGCCAGCGCTGTCCGGAGACACTTCCGGGTCACGTGGCCAGCGTGACATCGCTGCTCTGGCGAGCCAGAGCCGCACACGGAAACGCCGTTTACCTTCCTGCTGGTAAGCGGTCCCTATTTATCTACTTGCACCCGGAGGTGCTTTCGAACTGCTAGGTTGGCAGGCGCTGGGACCGAGCAGCGGGAGCGCACCCCGCCGCAGGGATTCGAACCGCCGACCTTTCGATCGGCAAGTCCTAGGCGCTGAGGCTTTAACCCACAGCGCCACCTGCGTCCCTGTTTAAGTAGGTACACTTAGCTAAAAGAGAGGGAAACATCTCAGCATTTCACGGTTCTTCAGAGCTGTTGACTGAGAAACCTCCCATGTAAGCAGGCAGAACTGCAACAATACTGACTGGTCTGCTTTGAGAAATGGAAGCAATATATTTTAAAGGTAGAAACAGCACTTTTTAAATGTACCCTGACCTTACAGCTAGATGTCAAACTTAAGGCATTATCTATCTATCTCTCCCCTCCCCACCATTTCTCCCTTCTAGGTTCTTCCAGCCATGGGCTTCTATTTAGTTGTGTATTTTTGCAACAAAGCAAGGATGGTGCTTCATTGTTCTCTCAGCTGAAGGGATAATCAATGCAATATGGGGAATAAGGCAGCTTGCATGGCTGGAGGGGGATTCTGAACTGCTTTTTTCTTTGTCTGAAAGTTAAAAGTCCTTTGGAAATATACAGCCTTCTCATGCCATGTGTGGTTGCTTCACAGTTCCCTCCTTGCCACTTTCAAGCTGGTTTATGTGCGTGTCAAGAGAAGTTTGGGAGAATGAATTTTCGCCTGTCTTAAATTCCCTGTATGACAGACATAGGGAGTTGCTGTGGAATTTGTACAACTGCCAAAATAACAAATCTCCCATAAGACTACGGGAATCAAATGCGAATAGATATGCTAAGGTGTAGAGAGAATTATGACTGATAGGAAGAAAGAAGTAAAGCAAAAATCTTATTAGCTAACTTTATTAATTAGGCTAGAAAGATAGCACAGTGACATTTTAGATGGTCTTAGTCAGAGGCTGTGGATTGGGCTTTAATAATTTTCCTCACTAAGTTTAATGCCATCTAATTAGCTCATTTCACCCTGCAGATTTGCTCAGTTCACTTGAAATGAATTTAAACATATACATAGACAAGATCAGAACAAAATAGGCTTAAGCGCTTCCCTTTCTTTGATGCCATGATAGCGCCATTAATACACTGGGACATGGTCTAAGCAAACCTCTGGTAATGGGATGTACCGCCTTTTGTAGTGAGGCTGCCAATATACGTGCCATGATATAAAAATTGAAGATTAGTACATTAATCCAAGCTAAATGTCCTATTTAACGTGCTTGGTAATAATAAACTTCCTTAGGTGAAAATGCATTTCTAAGGCAGGATATATTTGAAAAGTTAAAGAGAAGCAAAAAAAACCCCCTTACTTTTCTGACACCTTCTTCCAACATAACCTTCCATGCAGGAGCACACGTTGTTTCTCATACACTGTCCATTGTTTTTACAAGGAGGATTGCAGAAAGCTAATTTGAAAAAGCAAAGAAAGAAAGTAAATGCCTCACTACTAATGTGACTGGGAACTGCAGCATAATCTCTAGGCAGCATGATGCTATGGAATGCAGTACCAGCAAGGCAGTGCCTAGAATAATATCCAAGACTCCAGATTGGTGTAGCTCATGTTTCCACGGCTGCTTGTTTCTAGCCGTAAAAGTTGCTGTGGCATTGGGGGAGAGGGAAATTGTCATGTTTTTACACTGAATTAAGGTGCTGCAGTTCATATGACCTGGACACAAAGGGCTAAAGCCCCTCTCCTCCATGCCATATTCCCAATGCATCTTCCCTCCTCCAAACAGACTTGGTGAAAAAGACAGAAAGAAAAACCCTATGAGGGAAAACTCCATTGCAAATCATTCATTCATGGTTTTCCAAACTTGGATCACCAGCCATTTTTGAACTACAACTCCCATCATCCCTAGCTAGCAGGACCAATGGTCAGGGATGATGGGAATTATAGTCCAAAAGAGCTGGAGACTCAAGTTTGGGAAATCCTGCCTTAGTCAATAACACTACATGAAGATTGTTTTTGGCAGTGTTCTAAAAATGCACAAAACAAAACAGGAAAGAATGATATATATCATAAATTGTATAGTAACTAAAACATCTGTGACAGGAAAAAAACTATTGACTGCTCTCACACATTAGTAGGGAGTAGTAAAGTGGGAACCATGTTTCCTGTGACATGCAAACACAGTCTTTTTGTGATTAGATTAGGTTAAGATTGGGAAAATATGCATGCATTTGTAACCAAAAGCTTATATCAGATGCCTCCGCTCCCCACCCCCATAAGAGAAGAAAAGAACCAGCTAGACGGTTTCTATGGGTGTCAAAGCAACTCAGTTAGTGAAAGTTCAGCCCCTGATAAAGAAGAAAAGAAGAGAAGTAGTTTATAGTCTGCCCTTCTCATGTACACTGAATTTAGATTAATGTGGGTAAGTATCAGGCTATTTCCTATAATTGTGAACATACTGGGATGTGGAATAATAAAACGCTGTCTTCTATACTGTGTAACATTTTGCCAACATATACTTTGAAGTTCAGTTAATTACACATTGCAAATCCGTTTGCAATGGTACATTCAATATATTTTTCACACATTCCACTCTGTTGCAGAAAAGAAAGTATAGAATGTATCACACAGCTTTCAGTTGAGACATTATTCTACACATCCTCTACAATATGCCGGCTACACGGTAGGTGACTTGTTCTGGATAAAACTGTGATGCAAGTGGATGTAGCAAATAATTGATGAAGATGTTAAAGTAGAGGAAAGGTATATTTTCACCAATGGGATTCTATTTTTCCACCTTACCGAATTGACACTGAGGTCCAAAGAAACCATGAGGGCAAGCACACGTATTCGGCCGAATGCAGGTCCCACCATTTAGGCAAACCGGATTGCAAACAGCTGCATACAATTGAGGAGAAATTCATTGGTTAGTACACAACCATACATTTTTATTCCTGGTTTTTCATAAACAATAAAGAATCCTTGTTTTAAACAAGGGTCACGATCCAAAATGGCACCTAAAACAGTGCTTCACTGTGATCAAGACATCCCCCCCATACCAGCAGTGTGTTTTATTTCTTAATTGTTTTGTAATCTTTCTCTCAGGTGGGCTTGTACTCCTGAGGCATAATGTGTTCCTCTTTGGGCAGTTTTGGATGACTGATCAGTGGTTTGGGGGGTGGAGTGGGGAAGGGGGATTAGCGTAAGCAATTTAGGCTTTCCCAGCTTGTTGGAAATGTGGTGCTATTGAGATCTTCCATACGCTGACATAACTTCCATTTGTTCATAGCACATAAGAGGTGTGCATTGCATTTTAGCATTGCTGTAAAGGATTTGAGGAGTCTGTCAAGAAAATCTATAAACCACTTAAACCGGCATTTGTGTGCACAAATCATCTTGGTCTCCTATTGGACAAAAAACACCTTAAGGGAACCCAGGCTTGTTTTATTGGTTTGTGGATCAAATGAGAGGGTTTATAAACATGCAATTCAAGATTTGTCATTTGCTCCGAACAAACCATCTTGCGACAGGCTTAGTAGTTTATATGAATAAGATAATCATTTCAGCATGCATAATCCTCCCCTGAAATCCATGAGCATTATATGTGGGGCAAAAACAATGCAGGACAGCACTCTATGGGCAGAATCTAGAGAAAGTAAGGTTCACTTAATTGCCATTGAAACTAATTGTGCTCAAGTACGTTAATAAAAATGTGTGTCTCTTTTATCCCTAAATGCACACACATTGTTATTGCAGAAAAGATTTGCAGGGGCTGAAAAAGACAGCAATCTGCCAGTCTCAGAGATTTTCTGAAACCAATCAACAGTATAACAGCAGGAATGTACGGGGCAGGGGGACAATGCTGTGCTGCCGCCTTCCTGACAGCTGCATTGCTACTGATTACTGGGGCAAGGAAAGAGTAGTGGCAAGATCAGGACTGCATGGGGGCACTGGCAGGTGCACCAGATTCACTTCTGCTGCTTCTGTGCAGCCTCAACATTCCCACCATGCCTGCCCCATATTGTCTCAGCAAGCAGCAGCAACACCACAGCTGGGAGGCTGGTAGTACAGCACTGTCCCACCGCACCAGACACTCCTGCAAATTAATACATACATACATACATACATACATACATACATACAAGTATTTATATACCACTGTATCCGGGAGACATACAATTTTAAAATACAAAGCGCTGTTTGAAAAAATAATAATCAGATAATCATTAAAGTGACTGGTTAATAAGTACAGATAGGGTGAACTTACAGAATCAGCTATTTGCCACAACCAGCCCTTTAGAACTTTCTTCTCCATTATAACCACTTATTTTTAAGGAAAGGCCTGGTGCTGTAATGTTTTTATTATATATGATCTTTCAGGTGTGTGTGTGTGTGTGTGTGTGTGTGTGTGTGTGTAAAAACCTCAAGTGACTGGTTAATCAAAAATAAAATTCAATAGCTGGAAATCATCCCTGTGAGCTAAAAAAAAAAAAAAAGTCTTCAGGAGATGCCTAAAAGTCAAAAGTGTGGACACCTTCCAAATATCTTCTGAAAGGCCTTTGTAATACAGGGAACAACTAACAGTGCTCCTCTGGATGATCTCAACCATAGAACTGGGATGTATGGGCTCAGGTGGTCCTTACCAAAACAAACAATATTGACAAGTGAACCTTAGGTTCTCTGGAAAAGAGGGAGTCACCAAACAATTCTGCAGGTAGCTCTAGGACTTGTAGAACCAAAGAGAGATGCCCCTATAAAACATGCTCTTTCAAGAACTACATGCTACAGTTCCTGAGCTCTCAATGGCATTTCCTATGCACCGGCAGAAGGAGCCAACAGACTGTGATGTTCAACTAGTGGCCAGTGGGAGTGGCACAAGTCCCATAATGGTCAAGGGCATCTGAGATCCTGGAGCAAGAGCAAGAACTAGTGATAGGATAGATGTCACCAGATCACAGGGACAGGAAATGGTGTCTAAAGGGACTTTTATCCCTCACTCACAATAAATAGACCCACATGTGATATACTGTCAATTCTGGCTATAAATATAAATTAGGCAGTCAGAACCATAAGGAGACTGAACAGTGGAGCTTAAACGATGCCAATTAGCCCTCTGATTTTTCAAAACAGACGACACAGAAGGAGAGGGGGACTCTGCTAGAAGTACATGCTGGACCTAGACAAATGATGGATGGGCATTGCCAAGTGAGGGTGTTGCACCCTTAAGCTATAAAGGATTATGCTGTACATCTTTACCTGTCTCACACAAAGGGCTGCTCCATCCAGGTTTGCATTCACATTCATCCGGTGCAATGCATTTCCCACCATTGTGACAATGCCTATTACATACCACTAAAAGAAGAAATTAGTCCAAGGTTATTTGAGCAAAGTACAAAGTACTGGTTTGTGTTTTTTTGCTTCAAATTGTGCTGATCAAAATCCAGAGCAGCTATGGAAATTTTCTTACCCCATTTACTACTAAAACTGAAATGAGAATGATATGTCACTTCCTTTTGTTTCCTGTTGAATTATAGACTATGAAAGGATTTATACAGAGACACTTTTTAAATATTCCAGTAATATAAGTGCATATAATCCATCCTGGGTAACCTAGTGTTCAAACATGGAGCAAAGAGTGCTATTCCAACACTATAATATACATTTGTGGTTTAAAGGTAATATAGACAGCTTTTGCTCTAAGGCAAATTATTTTGCTAACCACCCTTAACAATAGTTTGAACCTTAATGGCAAAGTTTGCTACTTTTTTATTTTGTCTGAGTATTTTTGCATTTGCTTGCATAGCCTTGAATTCCATAAATGTTACTGTACACAAGGCTTCTTCTATCAGTGCTCATGCACTGCAAGGTGGACAGACTTCTTATATACGGTAATTGTAATGTGCTTTAGGAAAGCACAGCACAGGGGTGATATTCAAACTTAAATATATTTGTAGACTGTAGCTGCTACTCAGATGTGTTTTGGTACTGAAGTACGTTTCCAAGCACAATTCAAAGTGTTGGTGCTGACCTTTAAAGCCCTAAACAGCCTTGGTTCAGTATATCTGAAGGAGTGTCTCCACCCCCATCGTTCTACCCGGACACCGAGGTCCAGTGCCGAGGGCCTTCTGGCGGTTCGCTCACTGCGAGAAGCCAAGTTACAGGGAACCAGGGAGAGGGCCTTCTCAGTAGTGGCACTTGCCCTTTGGAACACCCTCCCACCAGATGTCAAAGAGAACAACAACTACCAGACTTTTAGACGACAGCTGAAGGCAGCCCTGTTTAGGGAAGCTTTTAATGTTTGATGCATTACTGTATTTTAATATTGTGTTGGAAGCTGCCCAGAGTGGCTGGGGAAACCCAGCCAGATGGGCAGGGTATAAATAAATAAATTATTATTATTATTATTATTATTATTATTATTATTATTGAAAAGGCCTCTGTTCAGTCATCTTGATGTTGCTCACCAGGCACTGGCGAGACTGGCACAGGGCAAATGTACCAGCAGAACCAATATACCACTCCTGTTGGTGTGTTTGCACAATTCCAACCTTACCACCACCACCACCACTTCCTCTCTAACTCCCAGTAAGCAGCAGTGATGTGATCAAGCAGAGGTCAGATGAACAGCATGGCCTTACCACAGTGTCCACTACACTTATGAAAACTAAACATAGGCTGCATTCTAGGATAATTTGTTGAAAATACAGGGATGTCAACAAAGAAAATAATTAAATTCAAGAAAGGCAAAATAAAAACAGATGCACATACATGTTTCACATCTAGGACCCACAAATCCATAAACACAGGAGCAGATATTTGGAGTGATGCATGTTCCTCCATTCTCACATGAGGGATCACAAAATGCTACATTAAAATACAGAAAGCAGATAATTAGAGATTTGATATGGTATAACAGGTTAGCTACAATCAGGAGCCCCAGTGACCTGCACTCTGTTATTCTCACATAGCATTTTTCTATATTCCACGACTGCAAAATATGAACCTTCAAGATTTGCAGTAACAGCACAAGTCAATGATTAGAAGAGAGGGCATCAATAGCTGTGTCAGCACCACCACCTAGTATCTGAAGGTTACACCAGTATTTCAGAAACATTACGAGAGTGCTAATTGCCCATATTTATTTGTTTGCGATATCCGACGTCTGCCTACTCAAGAGTTCCAGGCGAGGAGAAAACAATAACATTAAAATCACAATTGACAATAAATCAATCAGCACCATAAAATTAAGGCCAAACACCAATAAAACAGATGGCAGAAGCAAAAATGAAACATCCCCATACCACCCCTCCCACCCAAAAATTGAGCAGAGATGTGCATCTTTACATTGTTGGGGTTCAGAACTTACTGGGTTAATGTTTTGTTCTGAGGTGTGCCTCCCATTCTGACGTTTGAAAGGAGGGAGGAGCTCTACTTGTTGTTCTGTCTGTGTCTCTGAGAGAGGACGCCATGAATGCTAGCAGTCCAGGAGAATTTGGGAAATGCTGAGCTGTAAATATTTGCTGCAATAAAGAACTGATGAATTTGGACATACACAGTGCTTGGTGTGTTTGGATCTGAAGCAGACTGCGACAGTTTTGATCCGCTGTGTTTTTACTCTGCAAGGCGAAACCGGAGAAGAAGAAGGTCTGAGAGCAGCTTGGCTGGGAAGCGTGCCGGACCGCATTATGCTGGGGCTAATTGGGGCCATAAAGCAATTAGCTGGCCAGTGCAATTAAGATCTTATCAGATCTTCACAGGTTATGGAGGACCTAATTACCGCTAATAAAACTGTTGCTGGGAGTCTGCCGGTGAGCTTTGAAGTTTGAAGCCAGCTTGGCAATAGCTGGAAGACGCTACTGAAGCGGCAGAGGTCTGCGTTCTGTGTTCTGCCTGCTGCAAGAGGCAAGAGTTGCTGAGGCAGAGAGCTGGGAAAGCAGCTGTGAAGAATCGGGTGCCGGAGAGCTGACTGGTGAAACGTGAGTACAGCAGCTGGGGCCCCGGGAAAGAGGAGAGAATGGCAGACAGCCAGGTCTTTGAGGACGTTCCGCTTGAGAAGCTCACTTTAAGAAGTTGGGCAACCTGGTCCAGAAGAGTAAGGGGTTGGTTTCTGGTTACTGGGCTTTGGGATGTAAGCCAGACAGAACCACTTCCCCTGAATCCAGGTCCTGAAGGGACAGACGTTACAGGCTTTGAGGCTGCGTTGCCTGAAGATAGCCAGCAGAGAATGCAAAGAGAGCTTGCTATGCTAAAAGCATGCGTACATGCATCATTTTTGCCCAGTTTGGAGGGCATAAAGTCAGCAAGGGCTGCCTGGGAGGTGCTGAGAAGTTTGTGTGAAACTTCAGCAGGATGCCAGAGCCCTGGAGAAGTCATGCAGAGCCTAGAAATGGCTGTAGCCCCAGTCCCTGAGGTGCAAGTCGGGGGGGCTGAGAATTCCAAAGGCAAGTTTCAAAAGTTTTCCACTGTGAGTGCTGAAGTGAAACGCAGTTTCAGCGAGGGCAGGGCTGGCACAGAGTGCTCTTCCGGAAGAAGGGGGGCCAGGCCAGCTGAAAGGAGCCCTGGGCAGTATTTTTCCACTGGTGATCGTCGTCGTCATGCAAAGTCTGGAAAGCGGCGTAGAGCTAGGCGTTTCAAGGTCGGCCACCTGGACAAAGTGAAGATAAGGCCTAAAGAGTCGCGTGGGAACGCAGAGGCCAGGCCGGTCTCCAAGGCAACGGAGGAGGCTACTTCTACGGAAGCTGCCAAGGTCCTGAGCAAGGGGGAGTTGGTTGCCAAGACAACCAGACAGAACTGCTGCAAAAGCCCAAAGAGAGGGGGCAGCGATACGTTTGTTGCCAGTATGGCTTTGTTTGAGGACAGCTCTGAGAGACACACTAATTTTCGTTTTGTAATTGACTCAGCAGCTAACTGCAACCTGATCCCAGAGACCCCTGCAGTCGAGATGTGGAATTGCAAGGCAATTCCGGCTGGGAAAACTGTTCAGTTTGCAAGTGGGGAAAAGAAAAATGTGAATAATGTTGCAAATGTATTGTTTTCTGTTTTGCAGGAGCAGATGGAAGTTTGCATTGTGCCAGGAGTGCAACACTGTATTTTATCTGTGCCTTATTTGTTGAAAAAGGGGTTTAAGGTTTGCTTTGAACACGATGTTTGTACAATCTCCAAAGGAGGGAAGCAACTGGTCAGAGTTGCAAAGGGGCAGAATGATCTCTTCATTCTTAAAACGTCCCTGGAGGGTGAGGGGAAGGTTGAGAAAGCACAAGCCCTGCGTGCTACAGTTCCCACTCATGTTTCATGTTCTTGTGTGTGGCATAAGAAGACAGCTCATGCCTGTCTTGAAGAACTACAGGTGCTACCTGAGGTTTCCAAAGGCTGTAAAATTGAGGAATGTGCAAGAGTCCTAGATTGTCAGGCTTGCAGACAGGCAAAGGTAAGAGGGTGCAGTTACCCCAGGGTGGAGAGGGTAACCACAAAACCTTTTGATCTTGTGCACATAGATCTGTTGGGTCCCATGAAGGAACCAAGTTTGGGAGGGGCCAGGTTTCTGCTGACGATGCAGGATGATTTTTCGCAGAACACCTGGACACATGGTCTCAAATCCAAGGAAGATGCAGCACAGCTGATTAGACGTTGGATTGAGGAGGTGGAACTAAGGTTCTCCACCAGAGTCAGGGAAATTGCTAGTGACAGAGGTTCACAGTTTACTGGGTCTGCTTTGCAGATGTTCTTTCACAAGAAAGGGATAAGTCACACAGTGACTTCTCCTCAACAGAGGGGGGTGGCAGAGCTCAGAAGTGAGGCTCTGGTTAAAGCTGCACAGGTGATGCTGTCAGATTCTGGGTTACCTCCAAAGTTTTGGATGGAGGCAGTTAAATATGTGAGCTTCACCTGGAATAGGTCCTACAATTCAGTGGTAGGAGACACACCGTTTTTCATGCTTCACGGGAGGAAACCGCAGGTTCACTTCCTCCGTGCGTTCGGATCAACGGCCTCGCTGCCGGTGCCTGAAGCTTTGCGAGGGCCAGGTGAACCCAAGTTCCAGAAAATGATCTTCTGTGGGTATGAGCCAACGGCTCGTGCATGGAGGTTTGCATATCCGTCAGGTGATCAGAGTAAGTTGCTGATCAGTAAACACGCTGAGTTCTGTAAGCAGGAGGAAAGGTCAAAGACCCCTGTCAGACGCGATATTCTTTCAGAATGTCTTTCTGATTCAGAGCAGGAAGGTTCTGATGAGGAGGAAGGAGAGCCAGGGGCTGAGTCTGCTGATGACGATCAGCTCACTGACCAAAGTCAGGAGCAGGATGGGGCATCTCCACAAGTTGTAAAAAGGGAGCCCAAGAGTGAGCCTAGTTCTCCTGTGAGGGTAATTCCAAGGATTCGAAGACGTGTTAAGTCAGAGGGGGAATCCCAGGATGCAAAGGACACACCTGCTGACCACAGTGAGTCAGAGGAAGTGCCTGAGTTTGTGCCCAGGCGGTCCAGTCGCACAACGAAGGGAATTCCACCTGAGAGGTATCAGGCCACAGGTGCGTGGGTGAGTTTCGCACAGTGCGAATCTGAGAGTTGTGAGGATGTTCCACAGATGCCTGACAGGAACGCCAGGAGAGGGCGCAAGGCATTGGGGAAGGGATTGATCTCACAGAGGTCTGCAAAGGTACATCCACAGGTCTTGTCAGAATGCTCGACAAGAGGGGGTGTTGGGGTTCAGAACTTACTGGGTTAATGTTTTGTTCTGAGGTGTGCCTCCCATTCTGACGTTTGAAAGGAGGGAGGAGCTCTACTTGTTGTTCTGTCTGTGTCTCTGAGAGAGGACGCCATGAATGCTAGCAGTCCAGGAGAATTTGGGAAATGCTGAGCTGTAAATATTTGCTGCAATAAAGAACTGATGAATTTGGACATACACAGTGCTTGGTGTGTTTGGATCTGAAGCAGACTGCGACAGTTTTGATCCGCTGTGTTTTTACTCTGCAAGGCGAAACCGGAGAAGAAGAAGGTCTGAGAGCAGCTTGGCTGGGAAGCGTGCCGGACCGCATTATGCTGGGGCTAATTGGGGCCATAAAGCAATTAGCTGGCCAGTGCAATTAAGATCTTATCAGATCTTCACATACATATCATGTTTGCTCAATCTGAAATAGCTTTTGAGGCGGCATCTTAGAAATGAAGGGAACAATTCAGGATGACGTTAAGGCAATTGTTCAACCACGGGAAGCATTTCAGCTTGCTAGATGGAACAATTCCTCCTTTCCTCATCCAAAACACAGTCCCAGGGGTTCTATTGGGAACCCCATACTAGGAAGCAGACGAATTATGAAAGGGTGGGGCATTACTGTGAGAGGGGGGTTATTTTGGGAGGGGGCTATTGGTTTTTGTATTAATTTTGTGTGTGTGTTTTTATCTTGTGAACTGCCATGATTTTATCTTGGGAACTGCCTGTACTCTGACAAATGGGATCCTCCTTAATGAGGGTCCTGGTTGCGTGTGGGCACCCCCGCTGGGAGAGTTGTTGCTGGACATGGCCCAAGCCTTAACCATTGGGCCCCAGGGTCGTACCAGGCTGTTTGGGCCAATCAGGGTGGTTTGTGCGATTCCTGGGGCCTATAAAAGCGGCAGCACGGCGTAACTGGGGAAACTTTCATTGTGCTACCGAACGCCCTCCCTCCCTCCCTAATTTTAGGTGCTGCTGCTTTGGCCTTGCTTTGGATTGGGTTGCCTGCTTTGGAGCAGGGGCTGGGTAGGATTTTTTTTCCATTTGGCAGATTGGATGTAGCCACTTGGTTTTTGCCTACCCCCTTAGCAATCGTCACAACTTTGTAAGGATTGGCGGTTAGGCATTGGCTTATTGAAGTGTGTGGGAGAGGAGGTGCAGCCATCACCTGCCCCTCCATGAATAAGGGTATTCCGGTAAAGGAATCTGGGGGTCCTGGATCTAGTCCGAAGTCCGCTTGAGGGGACTTGGCTTGAGGGGACATGGCTAGGGCCATGTCAGGACCACAGGAACCCCGGGGTGAGCTTCATTGGTCTTCATTGATGTTGCTCCCTCGTTTGGTGTTTACCTTTTCAGACTTCCAGCCAGAGTCAGTTATAGTCTGTTGCCAATGCCTAAGCCAACACTGCTCACTTTGCTGTAATCAATAAAGTTGTGGCCTAAATTTTGCCCAATAACTTAAACAAAAATTATGTGTCAGTGTGAAGTTATTTTCAGGCGAAGGGCTTGGGGGCCTCGAAGCGCAACCATTTGCAAGGTCCTTTAAGTCTTTAATATTTTGGTGGACCCATCTTACAAGGCATACTACTACTCTCCTTTAAGGTACAAAGCCAGTTGAGAAGCCATCCCCTCTTTGCAACAGTATTTGGCTTCTGCGTATTGATCAGCATAATTGGACAGTTCTGTGATTCTGAATGAATTAGTACAAATTTTAGAAAATTGGAATTGCAATGTTCAGTGAAATCCACCTACAGCTTTCCTAAAACAGTTGCAACAAATTCGGCATTTTTACCATTAAATGAAAAGAAGATGAGCATTTTATATAATGCTGCAAATAAGTAACCATCCAAATAATATCATAGTATATGGTCGAAGCCGCTATTGTTTTATGAAGTGATACAATCAGTTATATTGGGGTGGGGATGTTCCTGAAAATTGTTAGCTATTTTAACAACTACTGTCACATTGTCCCTGTAAGGCATAAATTTCACCAAGTATTATGTATTCCTTTTCTCTTTGTGAGTCATCTTTCTCTTTTCATCGTATCTTAAATTGTGAAGGGCACTGCATTTTTTCACTTCCCATGCCAAATCACTTCACCTATTATTTCACACATTTATACAGAATATGAAATTAAAAGAAATCTGCTGCTTGTTAGGAAGCCAGAGTTGAAAAGTGAACATCCTGGTTAGAGAAAACATAGGAAAGATATATAAAGTATAACTAGCAAGCTGTCACTAATAATAAAAAATTTTTTTTAGTACTAAATGGCTTTCCAAAGCCTGCTCAAGTCTCTTATGTGACAATTTTCTTCCCATCCTACAAACTCTCCACAACTAATTTTTTTTTTAAAATAAAATGACCCATTTTTGCTCACATTTTCTTATGTTGGCAGAAAATAGTAACAAGGAGAACATTATTTCAGCAAATTGACAATTTTATTGCAAAAAATATATATCGAAGTAAAGCTTTTTCCAAACTATTTCCACCATATAAGGATTCAATGCTATTTGGTTTCAGTGGCCTTTAAAATATCAGGGAGTGATGATATGGTCACCACCACGTTTGATTTCCCATTTTTAATGTGAGAACACGGAAACTGCTGAGTGAATGGGGAGGCATCTCTTGTGAGCCTAAGGAGATTCCTGTTTAATACAAAAAATGCAAGTTACAGGGGTGAAAGGGGGGGGGGGGTTGAAGGCAGAAAGATATGAAACAAAAGTGATGTCAGCTAAAATGGCAAATAATAGAGGATGTTTCTGATCACCTCTTGATACCCCTGCTCAATTTTTAGATCACCACTAATTTTTCATTCTAGATTGGGAAAGCAGCTAAGGTTCATTTAGATTTCCAGCTCAAAGTTTTCCATGCAACACTCCCCACAGGTTGCCACAATGGTCAATCTACACACAATCTAAGAACATACATAAAACAGTGACATATATAAAACCAATTCTCTTTTTATAATCAGTTTGAAACGACAACAGCACATTCATAGAATGAATTGAAATCCAAAACATATACCAACTGGGATAAACATTTTAGAAGGCTTGTTGAAAAAGGAATGTGTTTAACAGGCACTGGAAAAGCAATAGAGCATGTAGGTATTAGTATTAGTAAGTAAAAAAAAAAAAAAAAAAGTTTAAGGATCTAAAATAAATGCATCACATTTTCCATATTATACAAGAACAAAGAAAGTGCAGAAACTCCTGTCTATACTGCTGACTTTTGTTTCTGGGTTTTGTTTCTGAAACTTGCACACTACAACCCAAGCACAGCTATGCTGAAATCATGGAACTGCCCATTGTTTTGGTTGGGAAGGTGGGGACTAGGGGAGAAAAGAAACAAATAAGTTCTATATCCAGATGGAGATGGGAGTGGGAAGTTACTGTAGCATTTCTTATCTTTATCTTTATCTGCTCAACTGCGAACAACATTCACAAGACCTGGAAGCTTCAAGATCTTTTCTAGACTTCAGGGTTTTTTAATTAAAATAAATCAATTTCATTTAACTCTTTAATTCACTGTCTTCTTTGTATATAGTGAGTCTCCCAAACATGTTGAAACCACTACCTTATTTTTTAGTGGCTCAGTTCACTTCCACGCAATCTCTCTATTAGATGATGTGATAAGAATCATCAGGTTAGTCCTGTAAAACTATAAATGCAATCTGCTCAGATAGTGTGAATTCACTGAACTAAGTGTAATTTACATCGAAATAAACTTGCAGATCTTTAAAAATCACTTTTATTTTTTAAAAATAAAACACCAGGCCATATTTGCAGGCCTCTCCTACATAGCATTTGGGATACTCGCAAAAATCAATGCTGTGTTGTTGCACTTATTTTGGCATTCATAAATACAAACAGCTTATGTAAAATAAAATAAAAATTAACGGTAGATTTATTACTGAAACTATGATTAGCATAAATGAAACAGCCTATGCAACATTCATCTTGTTACTCTGGATGCGTTCTGATGAAGGTGAAGCTGCATTCGGTTTTTTACTTCACCTAATTAAACAATTAAGGGAGATACAACCTGTTCAAAACAGACCACAGACGTCATTAGAGAGTTTCATGTAATTACTGATCACAGTCCCATCAAGTGCTGTTGCTGTGCAATCACTATTTAAAATGGATGTACATGAACAAGAGTGGTGCCTGGCGGATAATAGCCATAGTAAATTATTTATCAACATCTAGAATAATTACATGATAAAATAAAGCCTGATGTCTGGGGCCTGCGGACAAACCCAGTGATTCTCAACATTTAACTGCATATGATATGATTGAAGGAGGTACTCTAGATTATGTGGTCTATGGACTGCGGCCTATAATAAAAGCTAACACAACTGTGTCAAATGGATGGCAGCCTTTGTCCAATAGTGGTTGCCGTTTCTAATAAGCTTGAGTAAAGCGTACCACAATATTTTAAGAACCATATTAGGCAATGTAAACTTTGAGGCATGGCAGCTCAAAGCTGTCATGAATAAAGATGAGAGGTATGAGGCCCATTTGATTAAGACATTTGAATTTATTACTGAAATTTAAACTAGTAAAATACTAGCGTTAACATTTTATCTCAGTCATGAAAAGTTGCCTCATTTTAATCTTCCTTTGGGTAACAAAGCCACAGTCATAATCTTTGTACATCTATCTGGATATTCCATTGTAAATATGCCACTGGTATAAATCTCAGGGGAGAGGAATTACATACAAAATACAATTATTTCTTGCAGGTATTCATAATGATGAAAAGTTAATTTTGTCAGGCACAAGTGCTACTCAACGTTTAGCATTCTTATCCTCAATTTATTCCCTCCACAAGACATTTATTTACTGTATTCTACAGTTCTCTGAAGGCCTCATTTGTCAAGAATATTACTGTAGGATTTTGCATTACTTTATTGTTTTAACACTCTAACTACCTCAGCACCCTAGCTCTCACCACCAGGAGTTAGCAACTACTACTACTATTATCCTTAAAGATTAGCTCATTCTAGCAGACACAACAAAATATCCAGTCTAAAATATTCTGCAAACCTAATTTTTAATATTCACATTTTGACATGCAAAAAGCAACAGACTCCACCCTGAGCTATCACAAAGTCTGCCACCTGGTACCTCAAAGAAGAAATGTCTGTCCATGTCCTTGTAATAAACTGTGCTTAAATGCAGTGCCTGAAGTGGGTTTAAAAAATGGAAATGGGATTGCTAGGCCAGACTCAGTTCTACCAGCCTGAAAGAAGTGGAATGGTACCCAACTTTAATCACTACTTAAAATAAGGCTTGTTTGATATTTTGTTGGTTCTTTGAGAAGCATAGATACACATAAGCACTTCATGTCATAAAGAAAGAAAGGAAACGGCAAGAGCCTTTTCCTATTTTTTATTCAGTGCAGCACATATTCTGGTGCACTGTGCTGTATTTCAGAAGCACTACAGATACCTCACTTGCAGATCCTGCATAGGTAGAATATTCATGACTCCTTACGCCCTAAATCAGTGGCAGCTGCCCAAGATATGACACGAGTGATACAATTAGTAACTATGTAAATGCTTTTTAAAAGAAAGAATAGCAGGCACAGAACAGAACCCTAGCTGGTGTGTGTGTGTGTGTGTGTGTGTGTGTGTGTGTGTGTGTGATGGGTTTTTTTCCTGTAACAATTTTATAAAATTCCACTATCTCATGATTTGGGAAAAATGCTTCTGTAATTCTGGAAGCACAAAACTGGGGGGAAGGGGAAAGGAGGAGAGAGAAGGAAAGGGATTTGATGGCATGTGAGAACGAAGAAGGGTCAGATAAGAGTAATGATGTATCTGTGGAGGCAGTTGCTAGCACAGAAGGCTGAAGGAAGGTGGGAAAAGGAAATTTTGAAACAGGGAGTTTGGTTTTTGTTACCAGATTAATTTATCTGAGCCCAAGGATTTCACACACCAGAAGGTCAAGTGGCACATCGGGGAAATGTTTGAATGTACAGTATGTGGCATGATTAGGGTCTGGTGCTATTTTTCTTCATTTCTGTAAACTTTGAGCTTTTAGAAACCAGTGAAAGGTTTTAATTGTGTGGAAGGCTTCTAGGGTGGGTGGATGATGGATTGTCTTTATTTTAAAGGAGTAGACATTTGTGCAATTGGGAATATAGTTTGGAGACTAAGGATTTCACACTGTATGGAAAATCAATGGCTAAATTTGGGGAGCAAAAAATAGTGCATGTGTATATGTCTGTCTGTCTATATAATTTTACTAGATGTCACTGTGTTGGTTTTGACACTGATTTTGTTTCTTCTATGAATGCTGAGTGTCTAGGGGGAAGGAACTGGTCCATTATTTTCCTGCAGTAATTTAACAAACAATAAATAACCCTCATGGTCAATCTTAAAATAAATAAAAAAGCAATCTGTATTAATTCAAAAGGGATAATCAGCATATGCTGATTGAAAAAACCTGTCACACAGTTTTTAAAAAAATGCTGAACTGTATTTTGTAAACTAAAATATTAACTATGAATGAAAAAGTACCTCACAAACTACAGTGTAATTTGTTTTAATAGAACAAGGTAACAGAGATTAAGTAGTTAATAACCAAATATACAAAGTAACCTATTAGCACTTGCTATGACCATGAATAACTAGCATCTGACTTATAAGCATCTATTTTCAGGTGCATCTATGAAAACTTGAGATAGGCAGTGGTAAACCTGCCTAATATATGGGGTTAGACAAGTCCTAGGAACAGCAGGTGAAGAAGCTACATTTCTTGAGCAAATAGGTTTCCATGCATATGGAAATTTAATTAGATTAATAGCACAGGTTATTTAATAATAAAATGATGAATTTAATTTGCAAGAAGAATTTTGAAAAAGGAATATACCCAGTCTCCCATAATTGTGTATAACATTATTTCACCGTGCTCCTTTAAATTGTCTAATTAATGTGCTAATTTAAGCAGGAAAGTTAATCATCTTTTTCATAATGCAACACAGTGATTATATCTCTGGAGACATGTATATCAGGTCATAGGACAATTATCCCCTCCTCACCTCCAGACTACTAGTGGAAGATTTTAAAAGATAAGTTATAATTTGGTACAATATAGGTTGTGAGTACTTGTATAGCTAATAGACATATGGTACATTCTGTTAGTTTCATTTATGCCTGTTTTAACGTTACAGCTGACAATAGACGTTTTCCCATTTTTTCATTCAAGTAATTTGGTCATAAATTTCAGTGGTCAACTTGTTGAAGGAAGTAGACTCTACTTCTAAATGTTGTGAATTCAGACATTTCTCCCTCTATCTCTCATACCAAATAGTTGTTCCTAGTAGTTGCTCCTAAGTGTCTAGCAGTTGCTAGTATATCAGCACATGATCCATGATTCTGGAAAATCAAAAACAGCCAGAGATGATGTTGGAGCCATTGGATGTTGGACCCAGACATGCCCTTTGTCAAATGGAAGTGTTCCTTCCATTCATGGAAGGGATTCCAATCCAGTGTAGGCTGCCAAGAAAGGAAGGCAGGGAGAAAAATTTCACCAATTCCCCCTTCCCCTTGTTCCATGTGCCAACTTCTGCACTGTTTCAGATTTCCTTAAACCTCCAAAGCACCTTTTCAGGAAATATGGAGGAAGTAGAAATCTGCAAAAAACAACAACCCAGCTTCCTCCCCTTCCACTGGCACAAATGTCCCATGGGAAGTTTCATTGTTCCTTAGAATAAAGAAACAGTGACTGAACAGGCATATCTCAGCCACATCAATCCAATAAGCTATATTTTACCCTTTATCCTCTACTCATAGTTTATTTTCTGCATAGCTTTCCTGCTGCAAATTAGGCAGTGTGGTCTTTATGGATGTGGCAGAGTCTACCTCACCAACTCTGACCGCAACAGTTTATTTATTATTTGTTCTAGTTATATTCTGTCTTATATCCGACCACAGTTCCTGATACATTAATTGGAATAAAGATTGTAAACCCATTTGCACACTCAGACTCCTGACCTATATACACATAGTAGATATACTTAAATGAGTTAGTATACTCACATACTTATACACTGTAAGTGTAAATGTTTTATATAATTAAAACACCAACCCAGCACTTGAAATGACTGAAATATTAACACAGGCCCTACTTTCTTCCCATCTCTTACCTTGACATTCAATTCCATCACCGCTGTATCCAAATGGACAGGGCCCACATCTGAATTCCCTGTCCTTTGTTGGCTCACAAAGCACACCACTGAAACATGGTGTATCTGCACAGGGGACTTTCTTCTCAAGTAGCAACCTATCAATTGGTGTGGAAAGGCCCAAATGATTGGCTGGGGAGGCATGAGGCTTTCTGCCCCAAGATGTCCATACTGGAATCCTTGTTTTTGTAGAAGCCCCTGCTGGGCGGATGGGGCCTTGTGGGGTTATACCAAAAAAAGTAGCTTTCAGATGGGATGAGGAGGCCAATGGTGTTGCTAAAACAGAAGTACCTGGGCGGCCTGCTTTAAAACCAAGAGCAGATCTAGTGTGTGAAATCCCAAGAGACTTTTTCCCAAAAGACTGTCCATCAAATGAGGTATGAGTCTGCAAATCAGCATGTGGCCTTGTATTTAATTTCTGTTGAGTGGAAACATTTCTTCTGGCAAGTGACTGGGCATGACTCCTATAGTGTGATAAGATTTGGGCTGCCCCTTGGTGAGTTGTTTCATGGTGCAGAAGAAGGCTCTGGGTGCTATTTTTTGCTTCATCTAATGAAATGCGTCTGTGAAACAGTTTGGAATTCAAAAGCAGCTTCTTCACAGATGATGCCTGAGGCCAAGGTTCCACTCTTTCACTGGCTAGTGGTTGAATATCAACAGTGATAGGATATCGAGCTGTAAGGAAAGTTGTTTCTGGTTTGGAGATGTGAACTTCTGAGAGTCTCGAATCAGTATTATTTGATTTCTTTAAGTCATCTTGAGTGGAAGAAACCTTAACATCCCCGGTGACTTTCACTGGTACATCAGTCACACTTTGGGTGGACCTTGACACTAAACAGAAAGAAATACAGATCAGTAACAGGAAGTATTTAACATTTGCTAGTGGCATGGACAGCCTTGACATGGGAGATACGTGGTCAGGATCTCTTGTAGGTTTGATTGGGGAAGTGGTGCTGTGGAGAGATTGTAACCCTTTCCTCTTTTGCCTATCAAAATCCTTCCTGAAGAAGGGGGAAATAAGTAAGTGTGATACAGGTTCTTTCTTGTATGTCACCCCATTCAATCTAACTTAATAGCATCTTGGAAGGGGGAGAATTTCTATCAGAAAAACAACTGCTTTCTCAGTATACCTTTCCCCCTTTTCTATAACACACACGTGAGTGTTAATTAGTAAAATAAAAACTTGAGTGCAAGAAGGTGGTCTATTTTAAGGGTGAACCTCAGCAAAATGGCTTGAGAAAGATACTAGAATGCACCTTCCAGCTTTGCATACCAGTTCAAATGATCACAATTATATAAATACACTGTAAAGGATGTTGTCAGGATGATCTTTTACTTAGGACCATAGGAATCTGAGTGAGAACATTGTAGCCCAATATTGTCAACACTGAATGGAATCATCTCTCTAGTATTCAGACAGGAGTCTTTCTTAGCCCTTCCTGGAGATGGTGGGGACTGAACCCACCAGCTTGCGTGCAGATGCTCTATCACTGGGCTATGACTTTACCAGATTTTGATGTGTTTGCAAAAATAGTGCATATGATAAATACCTTGTTGAGACCTAGAAATGCATGCTATTTCTTAATATACTCTTTACTGTCACCCCTCTCTATGGGAGAGGCCTTTCCCCATCAATACCACCCCTGCCCTCCCTTTCTGAATAAGGCTACAGACTTTCAAGACTGGAAGAGCCTTACAAAATCAAGCTGCCATTCAAAAGCAGGCTTATCCATGCATCAGCTCTCTTCTGCATAGTACTTTCCCCGATTTAATGCATAGAATCGGCACTGCAGTGAGCCAGTTAGCACATCATGCAGAAATCAAGGACAATAGAGGTCCTAGTGCTACAATGGATTCAGAAAGAAATTTTCTCCTACATCAGTGTTACTAACAGCAGGCAGTCCTGATTCCTTACCAAAGTCTTTGTATGTTATTTTGTTTTAAACATCTACTCTATACGTTTCCCTATAACCATAGGGGGCAGCTTATAGCATTAATGCACCACAAAATGGAGCTGTTTGGGAATATCCATAGTGCAGTTGGGTCTTCACCACTGTGTGCACTATAGAGATTGCCTAGTGAGATTTTGAACTGATGAATAAAATGCAATGGGAACCATAACATGGGGATGTCTGTTGAAAACTGCTAGTGTTGGAATAAATTTCCCGTTTCCTCTTCCATTTAATTCTGAACTGTACTTTTGCCGGCAGGATAATCACATTATTTCTCATTTGAAGCACTACATAATTTACCAACCCCAGAGAAGAAAGTAGGTTTCGTTAATAGAAATTAGAATCAGGGCAGCATTTTTTATTTATTTCTTAAAGTGGCACTTTTTGTCTAACAAAGAAAGGTTGAAACTGCAAGGTTTGTCTAAGGTCATGGTTCATATCTTCAAATCGTATTTCATGCAATCAATCAATACTTTTAAATCTATATACCATAAATCTATATGCAGAGGTGGAGCTGGTTAGACCTATTCATTTTGCTTATTTAACCTACCAAGTAATTAAATATTGGATTGGATGGGGGGAAATACCAATGACAGTGTTCAAGGTCAAAGTTGACTTTATATTCCCCTCCACAAAGTGTTTTGCATATGCAGTACCAAACTAGATTTCCTTCCTTCCTTCCTTCCTTCCTTCCTTCCTTCCTTCCTTCCTTCCTTCCTTCCTGTGTCATGCATCTTTGGAAATATGTAAGCAGAATGAGCTACAGCTGGAGTGACTTCCTCCTAATACGAGTATTTGGTATTATGGGGAACGTCAGTGTCTTTGTAGCTTAAAAAAAAGCAAAGGGAAGGGCTATGGCCACATTGTTTATTACTTACGGCAAGTGTGCTGCAGAAAAGGCTTTTGGCTAGTACTTAAACAATTTAAAATTGGGTGTGTGTGTGTTGTATTGTTTTGTTTGGTATTATATTATGTATCTTTGTGTTTTTATATTGTCTTTTATATTTATATTTATACTATGATCCTCAGATGAAAGGCAGTATAGAAACTAACTAACTAACTAAATAAATAAATAAATAAAGAGAAGCATTTAGTACTGAGGGATCTACCTGCAAATATTCCTTTGAAACATTGACTTGGCTATAATTGTAAATTGGGGTAGTATTACTCATGTTATGTACTTGCAAGGAATCCCAAACCTGCTTTTCTTCCTAGCTTAGTTTTCAGCATCACTGGGTCTGAAAACCGTAGATCAGGAAAGTAGCCAGAGTGCTTCTATATGACTGGAAACATTATTACATGCTTTGGTGACAACCAGGCTAAATTATTACAACAGGCTTGACACAAGTCTGCCTTTGAAAGGTGTTTGGAAATCACAGTTGGAACAAAATCCTGCAGCCAGAATTTGGGCTGGGGGGTGTTTACTGGAGCACATGACTCCACTATTGGACATTATTTATCGGCTCCCTCCTTGTGTTCCATTTGTGAGCACAATTTGAAGCATTGTTTTTTACCTTTGAAGTCACAAATGGTTTAGGGAACACCCCTATCCATGTAAATTTGGCTATCCTTCCACTGGGTGGTAGGTGTGATTGACAGCTGATGTCTGATCAAATTGATGCCAGTGGAGAATAAACCAGTGGGTACCAAATGCCCTTCTACCCATGAGAATTAGAAACTCTCTCAATTCCTCTCCTTCAAATAAATATTTAGATATCGATATAATGAAATGCCTCAATAGATAGATGCTTTAGCAGTCCTGTTCACAATTAAACCTGTGTTACTTCCACCTGGGCATTTACCCACCATTGGATCATTATGAGCCGCTCTGACTGGCCATGCTGAATATTTCTCCCACTTGGCTTCCTATTTTCTTGTCACAGCTTTACAATGTACTCTATAATTTTAAGAATGCATCTCATTATTAAGACAATTCAATAAATTTTCAATTTGTATAGCTTTAGTATCGTTAACATTCAGTAGCACATTCTGAATAGCTCATCCTTCATTTAGAAAAATGACTGCAAAGAAACATTTCTCTGACGTATTGTGCTCTGTGGTTCATTACTTTAAACTAGAAACATACGCCACCAACACCACATATGCCTTATCTAAATTGTCGGGAGAGTATAGAAAAATTATATTAGTCTAAGGAGTCTTGCTACAAGAGTGTAAGATATCGTCCCATCTTTCCATTTATCTCTCTTCACCACTTTATTAACCGCTTCTCTGGGTTTCCCCTCTGAATTTCTTTTGTGACACAGAGAATCTATAACCTAACCAGGCTTTTAAAAAATAATAATAGGGGGAAACCAAGAAGACTGAACAAGTCAACAAAATTATCAAAGAGAAAATGACATGGTATGGGCACTCAACAATGTCAGAAGCCATGTTTTTATATGCACTGGTGCTCAACACTCCACATACGTCTCTCTCTCTGTGTGTGTGTGTGTAGTGTATCCTTCTAGTCAGGTATAACTATATGCTAAAATTTAACAGGTTTCTACTAGGGCTGGGCGATAACTGGTTTTCAATAGTGTGGTATATCACCAGCTAAACATCGTGATATATAAATATATCATGATATCTGAAATAAGGAAGGAACCACACAGAAGTGAACAGGACAGTGTCCTGGCAGCTGCTACTGCTTAAGGGTCTAAAACAGGTAAATGATGATATTATTAATCACCTCAATGTACTACTCAAATTCACCAGACAAACTGTGCATGTACATGTGTATACATGACATCTATTTAAAAGGTGGCTTCCAATGTGACTGTGATAATGTCAACTAATTCACTCAGTCTCCTCAAATGATTCACAGATCATTCAGATTCTGTGTCAATGAGGAAAGTCCGTATAGTTAGAGCTATGGTTTTCCCAGTAGTGATGTATGGAAGTGAGAGCTGGACCATAAAGAAGGCTGATCACCGAAGAATTGATGCTTTTGAATTATGGTGCTGTAGGAGACTCTTGAGAGTCCCATGGACTGCAAGAAGATCAAACCTATCCATTCTTAAGGAAATCAGCCCTGAGTGCTCACTAGAAGGACAGATCCTGAAGCTAAGGCTCCAGTACTTTGGCCACCTCACGGGAAGACTCCCTGGGAAAGACCCTGATGTTGGGAAAGATGGAGGGCACAAGGAGAAGGGGATGACAGAGGACAAGATGGTTGGACAGTGTTCTTGAAGCTACGAACATGAGTTTGACCAAGCTGCGGGATGCAGTGGAAGACAGGAGTGTCTGGTGTGCTCTGGTCCATGGGGTCACAAAGAGTTGGACATGACTAAACGACTAAACAACAAAACCTCTTAACTACATTCATTTCCCATTTATCTTCCTTTTTCAAAAAACTTAAACTGCTTATAATTTTGGTGTAGAGCAAGGGTGAAGAACCTTAGGCCTCAGGGGTCAAATGTAGCCCTCCAGTCCAGCTCTCTATCAAGCGCTTAGCACCTTCTTCAGGCTATACCCTTCTCCAGAACCTTCATTGGTCCTAAAATGAATATATATATATATACAGACACACACTGTATAAAATGCTGTTTCATTATTCTTGTTGTTGTATGCATTATTGTCAGGGACTCAGCGGGAGCGCAGGGAGGAGAGGAGATGGAGAGCGAGGGGGAGCAATCCGAGGGCAGCGTAGGAGAAGATGACAGCAGCCCGATAGATTCCATGAGCCTCTCCAGCGAATCGGAAGATTCACAGAAGGGGGCGCCGATGGGCAGGGCAAGGGGGGACCCAAGGGGGACACCCCAGAAGCAAGGGGCCAGCGGGGACTACCAGAGCAGCAGTTGGAAATCAGGACCAGCTTCCCCACCAGAGCGTAGTGGGGGGGAGGAGTCCCAGGTATCAGAGCCCACATATGCACCACCAGCGAGAGAAGATGAGTCAGGGTTGGCCACGCCTCCATCGGAGAGCGAGGGAACGGTCAAGAGGAAAGTTGCAGGCTGGGCGCGCGCGCCAAGTTCAAATGTACAGGCGAGCGGCACAGAAGGTAGCCCGGATAGGGAACCAGGTCCTAAAGCCCGCCGGAAGGAGGGGGAAGAATCATCAGGGTCAGCGTCAGAGGAGTCCAGAAAGGATGAAACCCTAGCGGGCAGGAGGGCCCAGAGGAGAAAGGAACTTAGGAAGAGGTGGAGCAAAGCGAGAGTGTTAAACTGGTGTGGAAGGGGCGGAGACTCAGACGGGACTTCGCCGGTCTAAGGTCGAGACGTAGAGCTGCGCGCTGCGGCTTTAAAATGGAAACTGAACCTCAATAAAGACTTTTGTACATAACTACAGCCTAGCGTTGGTCCTCTGTGAGCTGGGACCTGGAGGCAGCTCTGACAATTATCATAGTTTATTTTTATTTTTTCAATTAAAATATAAAACAATTATGTCTGATGACCACAGGAACCAGTATATGAACCAGGCAGACATGGATTAGGATGCAGTTGCAATCCTAATGACATCCAGAATTCATTTCCAGTCAATTAATGGGATTTAATTCCAAGTAAAAGGGACGCAGGTGGCGCTGTGGGTTAAAGCCTCAGCGCCTAGGACTTGCCGATCGAAAGGTTGGCGGTTCGAATCCCTGTGGCGGGGTGCGCTCCCGCTGCTCGGTCCCAGCGCCTGCCAACCTAGCAGTTCGAAAGCACCTCCAGGTGCAAGTAGATAAATAGGGACCGCTTACCAGCGGGAAGGTAAACGGCGTTTCCGTGTGCGGCTCTGGCTCGCCAGAGCAGCGATGTCACGCTGGCCACGTGACCCGGAAGTGTCTTCGGACAGCGCTGGCCCCTGGCCTCTTAAGTGAGATGGGCGCACAACCCCAGAGTCTGTCAAGACTGGCCCGTACGGGCAGGGGTACCTTTACCTTTACCTTTTTAACTCTAGTTAAAAATGGACATATATCTATTCTCCAAATCTCAAAGATTTCTCAGCACATCTCCATGCAGTGTGTGTGTGTGTGTGTGTGTGTGTGTGTGTGTAAGCATTCACTGGTAGTTTACTGGTGAGATGTTTTTAAAATTTAGTTGGAATAAAAACGGTGGCAAAGGCTTCATTGCTGCCAAGTGAGTGGTGCTAAAATCTTGAGTTATTTTATAGCGAAAGAGGTTGTATTAAGTGAGAGCAATCTATTTACCCATGTCATATTAAAGGACTTATTTATTTATCTCAGAGTCCAGATCATTCCTTGGTTTTCAAATGAAAATCTTTCAGAACAGTGTAATTGACATTTAAATCCATTTATTGCTGCATTTGAATAAAATGAGATCGAAGAATTTGAAAGCTTCAATCATTAAAGCAAACACAGTCCTGGCATGCAGCAATGATGAGGTGGAGTGCAAGTCAGAGGATATTTTTCTGAACTGTATAAGATGTGAGAGGAAATAGCATTTAATTCTAGTTAATCCATTTAATGGTTAAGATATTCCCCAAATGCTGCACTAGATATATCCCTCTCCGTGCCAGCTACTTCATTATGAAAAGGGCAACATAAAGCTACAGAGAGCATTTAGCAGGAGGAAGCAATCAGAATTCAGGGCTATGGTGAGTGTAACATTGCACTGAAAAGCAGAAGGATATGCTGAACCTAAAGGAACGATGAAGAATTGGGTAGGACACCAAATTCCACTCTTCTCTCCTCATGTTCCCTACATAAGTAGGAGGAAAAATGCTGGAATGCCTATCGGCCCTCATGAATGCACATTGTCAACTGGAAAACAATCAGTAAAAAGAGGAAAGCAATGGTTATTTTTGGACACCCGTCAAATTCACAATGAAGTAATCCATTTTCATGGATCATTTCTGAATCAGATGTGGAGAGTGCTGGCCTGCCTATCATTAAATTCAGAGGATATTAAGTACATTTATGTCCCAGTAGAAAATTAAATGTTCCTAGGTTATTCATGCTAGTTAAATAATGTTTAGCGTAGTAGCAGTAAAAACTGCCAATGATGAAATAGCAATGATGGTGATTATGTTTGTTGACCACACACATGCCAGCCATTAGACCTGTTCCCTTACTTCTGCTGTGGTATCCTTCAGTTATGTAAACACGCCAGATGGGAGTTAATAACAGCAGGGGGCAAACCCTGAGTACTCCAATTTCTGACAAAATATGTGATATATATGGGTCTTTGCAGCTGTCTACTCTTCACACATTGACTTGTCCTAAAATGTTCATCCCATGGATGATGCCATAAAACTACTTATGCATAAGTATTTGGAGGATGCTGCTGGGACATCATTAGCTCTTCTTCATTCCTACAAACCAGACCAAATATAATATTAGCCAGATGAAAGAAAGGATTGTCCCCCCCCCCCAATATCCGATCTTTTAGATAAGAAAGTTGACAAATTTCCTTATGCAACCTCCCTGGTATGTCTTTTCAGCTTTCTGCAGCACCTGAAATTAGCATGAAAGTTTTGGAGGCAGTTTGAGAGAAGAGTGGGAGAAATTGAGTACAGTGGTACCTCGAGTTACAAACGACTCAGGTTACAAATGCTTCAGGTTACAAACTCTGCTAACTTGGAAGAGTTACCTCAAGTTGAGAACTTTGCCCCAGGATGAGAACAGAAATCGTGTGCCGGTGGTGCAGCGGCAGCAAGAGGCCCCATTAGCGAATGCACACCTCTAGTTAAGAACAGCTTCAGGTTAAGACTGGACCTCCAGAATGAATTAAGTTCGTAACTAGAGGTACCACTGTATGCCAGTTTTAAACAAAAAGGGGGAAACCTCCATATTTGGAACAGCCAAAATTATTATTTTTTTAAGCAGTGGCATGATGTACCACTGAGAATTCCCCCCCCCCCATACTCCATTGGAGCCGAAAGTGAAGCTTTCTTTGCTTAACCTCTGCTTTGTGCATTCTATCTCCTTTCTCATCCCAGTCTCTATATTTACCAGTAGTGCAATACTAAGCATGTCTGCTCAGAACTACGCTCCACTGAGTTGAATGCTGCTGCTTTCCAAGTCGGTGCAGGCTCCATGTAAATGGGGATGAGCAGTTTTTGTACAGTTTCCTTAAAATGGGATGCAAGTTTAAAATTAAAATAAATAAATAAAACTGGCTTCTTTCTAAATCATACCAGTCTTATAACTCCCGAACTGACCTGTTAAATCAGATAGATGGAGATGTGGGTGGCGCTGAGGGTTAAACCACAGAGCCTAGGACTAGGTCAGCGGTTCGAATCCCTGCGACAGGGTGAGCTCCCATTGCTCAGTCCCTGCTCCTGCCAACCTAGCAGTTTGAAAGCATGTCAAAGTGCAAGTAGATAAATAGGTACTGCTCTGGCAGGAAGGTAAACGGCATTTCCGTGCACTGCTCTGGTTCACCAGAAGCGGCTAAGTCATGCTGGCCACATGACCCAGAAGCTGTACGCCGGCTCCCTCGGCCAATAAAGTGAGATGAGCTCCGCAACCCCAGAGTCGGCCACGACTGGACCCTTTACCCTTTACTTTTAAACACAACCTGCACACCATGTGACCAAGCTGACAGTGTATCCAGTGGTTCATGGTCAGAAGCAGGTTGTAGGAGCAGAGGAATGGGAGGTCCCATTCTCTGAGCAGAAATCCACTTACCATATTTTTCGCCCCACAGGATGCACAGGCCCATAGGACACACCTAGTTTTTGGGGTAGGAAATAAAGGAAAAAAAATTTATTTCCCCCTCAGGTGCAGGGCTGAGCGGGGGAAGCCCAGCTTCCCCCAACCCCAGCCCCAGAACAGGCTGCTATCCGCTAGCTGTGGGAGAGCCGCGCGATTTCGCGTGGCTCTTCAATGGCTAGCGGAGTGCTGTGCGAAGCCCGAAGCTTGGGGCATGCTGAGCTCAGCGCGCCCCAAGCTTCTGGGTGCCGGCAAGGTCTCCGCTAGCCGTGGGAGAGCCGCGCGGCTCTCCCACGTTTAGCAAATAGCTTCCTGAAGCCTGGAGAGCGAGAGGGGTCGGTGCGCACCGACCCCCCTCGCTCTCCAGGCTTCAGCGAAAGCCTGCATCCGCCCCATAGGACGCACACACATGTCCCCTTCATTTTTGGAGGGGGAAAAGTGCGTCCTATAGGGCGAAAAATATGGTACATAGCATTGGATTTCGCCCTGAATATAGCCCACTGGGCCTACTAGTCAGATGGGCAGTCATACAGGTCTGTTGGGCTATGTTGGACTTTGGTTGGTCACAAGTTATGCAGTTGATTGCTATTTTACAGTTTTTGAGAGCTGACATGGGATGAAAAGGCATTCGGTAGTTTATCATTGGCCCACAGTAGTAATTAATATTTGACTGTTCTTGACAGCTGACATTCAGTGGTATTTAGTATTTCACAGTGGACAGCTTATGAGATTTCATGTCTGAGGCCTGCCAGAATCAAAAATGTAAATATTTGTTTCAACTCTAATTAGAAGATAATATTTGTTTGTGAAAAATGTGATAACAGCACAGAACTACATACATTCATGACTTTAATAGAAATAGTCCCAGCAGTGAAATTACAAGTTACTCATTTAAGGTGAGACTGCAAGGTAGCAAAGGAAAATAAAACAAGTAGATGATGCAATAGAATTTTAGGATATAGAATACTAAGATTATTATTGCTAATATATTTCAAGGATGCATCAGAGATAATTAAAACTGAAAAAATGATTTGATTCTTATGGCCAGGATGTGAAACTATGGAAAGAATAGCTATGGAAATCTGTAAGAGATGTCAGAGAGCACTAGCTTCCAGTAAATTTATATGTGAATTTATGAATCAGGATTGTACCTACTGTCCTCTTTCCCAAACACCACGTGCTCATTCTTCAGAATCTCTGAACAGGAGGTTGGATCCAGAAAAACCTCCACACCACCCTCCTAGTAGCTCACACAGCTGCACAGAAAAGGCTCCATTGAGGGTCAAAAGACCTCAATGAATGGGGCGGGGACTGTGATATAGATTGCTGCAAGGGAAGGGAATACTTCAAAACTGGCTACAGGCAACCTGTGCAGGTGGAGCTTCTGAATATCAGTGTTACTTTCTTATTATTTTCTGGGATCCCCTCTTTCCTCTCTGTCCTCCTCATAGTCCCGTGACCTTTAAGAGAGCCTGTGCAATGGGCTGAGAGTCTGCTGGGGTGTAGAGGACAGTGAAGTCAGTTTTCCCCAGCTTCATTACACATCTGTTTCCCAAGATCCAAGTCCAAGGCTAAACACACACAAATGTACTTAACCTGTTCAGTTCCTAATCACGCTGGAAGCCAACATGCAAACAACTTGCAGAAACATTGAAATGTTTGGATGCTGGGAGTGAGGATAATGGACACATATGCAGCAGCCTTTCCATAGTATCCTGAACGCTATTTTTCACATTAAGGAAAAAATAGCTGTGAACTGCCTTTTTATGACAGCATAAGTAGAGTATTGGACTTTTTACAGATAAATGCACATACACATATATATGTTACATTAAAGGTACAACAGGTAGATAATGTTCCCATTATCTGGATAATTATGAAATTACTCAGAAGGGTGTTCTCTAATGACAGAGCAATCCATCAAAATTATTTTCATTTTGAATTTCATTACCTTAATGCACACAGTAGCCAGCTAGCTTTCAAAATCACTAGCCAGATAAAGTGGGAAGAAAGCCAGGGCATTCAGCAATATTTAGCAATATTATTTTTTTCGTACATTTGTAAACATATAAATTAGGCGCATTTGGCAAGGGACTGATTGGGTGTATTGATTAAGTACAAAAACAAAATGAGAAGAAACAGATCAGTTTAGCCCTGTAAGGCATTATTCTATACATGAAATTAAGACAGCATGTTAAGGGAACTGGACCATACAAGCCGCCTGTTAGGCTCCCACAAAAGGTAGGGATGGTCACATTTGTAAAAGATAAGGCTATCAATTGCTACTAGCTATGATAGCTATGTTCTGTTGTTGTGCATATCCTCCAGCATGCTGCAGAGGAAACTGGGATGCTCATCTTTAGGGGCTGTGCTCCTGGAGTTTTGTCAGCACGCTGAGAGAGTGGGGGTGGGGGACAGACAGCAGTGCACTGATTGGTGGATGTGGGGCAAGTAGAGACATAAATATGGGGAAAGGTGTAGAGTGACAATACAACCTAAACTTCTGGTAAACTTCAATTAAGACTCTGAATCTTTACGGCATGGAAAGGCGCTGCTCTGGCTCTTAGGTACTCAGCAATGAACCCCTGCTTCCTTCTCTGGTGCACAGTTTTCCACTGAGAGTGTGTGTTGAACCAAAGGGGAATTGTTCTGGAAGCCCTGCAAATGCCATCTTGGTAGTCAAGATAACCCCACAATTAATTGCTAGTTGTTGTAATCATGAGCACATATATGTTTAATATTCAATGTTTGATATAAGTTAATTGGCTTGTTTATGATACTATCCTTACCTGTGGGCTTGGGGTGTTGCCACCTATGACCTCATCTGGTCAGATGAAGCGATAGGAAGTCCTGGCCAAGGAAGTCCTGCTGCTTTGGGTGTAAAGAATATATGCCCCTTTGCTTGGGTGCCGACAAGCCATTTCCTTGCTGCAGTGTCCATCCCGTGTTTGCTGTAAGTCTACACCTTTCTTTAATAAAGCATTCAAACTGACCACTGTCATTTTTGAAATCCTTGTTGTATCTCTGCACCCTCTGCACTTCCATGAGCCCTCCTTTGGGCCAGTGAATCAGGACAGAGAGCAGAAAGCCAATTTTTCAATTGGAGAATGAAAGTGCTAGGAGAGGTTTGCTCTACATTCTTCCACATCTCTTATACTGGAGGAGGAAGAGCCAGAAGTAGCATTTGGTGTGTTTTGGGATGGGCATCCATCAGGGAGAGGCAGGCAGGCAGGCAAGCAGAGGCATCTGCGCTGTGGGTACCGCTGTTGCAGCTCCAGCCACAGCTGCTGTGGGGAGGCAACAAAGAAAGGCATGAAGGAGCCAGCACAATCTGCGCTAGTGACTCTTTTGGGGGCTGCATTCTCTCAGGAGCCCAAAGAGAACATCCTGGGATCCGAAGCTGGTATGGCTTCCATAATTCCGGAATGTCCCAATCAAATCAAGACTATTGATAAGTATGCAAATGGGGAGTGCACTGTGGTGCACTGCTCCTGCTAGAAGGCTTCCCATGAGTGTCTGGTTGACACAGCATGAGAGCATGATGCTGGACTAGCTGGGTCTTTGGTCTGATCCAGAAGAACTGTTCTTATTCATTAGTGACCTCACTCCCACGCTCCATGCGCTGTAGGATTGTTTGGAAATGAGAAGTCTGCTTGACGATGTATAGTAAACCATACAGGGTGGGGCAAGTTCTCCACAATACAAGAGGGTGGGGCTTATGCATCACTGCTATCTCTCTAGATTTACTGTATGGATTTTTGGGACCTACCATACCGGCATATTTGCTTCTCAAGAAATAGGATCCTAATAGTGTGTTTTCTTAAAGTATTTCAAGCATGCTCCCCTTCCAATACTCCCACAAAGATAGAGAGAGAAAAAACGCCATTGTTATCTGATGACTCTAGGACTGTCACTGACTTTTCCTCATGGCTGAAACTGTGCAATATTGGTATATGTGGATGAGCTACAACTAGCGAGGTCTGATCTAGTTTGCTGAGCTGCGTGAGAATATTAAGATGTATAAGAACAGGCGGTGGAAGAAATTCATAATATTTTTTTCAAAATAAAACCCATGCCATTTCCTCAAAGGAAAAATGGCTCAAATTTAAATATTTTGCAAATAATTCTGTCTTTCATTTAGCTCCCAAGCAGTAAATGGCCTAAAATTGCAACCACATTATTTCCAGCTATAAATACATAAAAGTGACATTTACTTAACATGTGATGAAAATCAGGATTTCTTTTTCTAAATTGCAATTGCTTCAAAAGAAATAATAGATGCCTTTTAATATCACATAAGTATATGTAAATGCCCCCCAAGAACACTTTTCTTTAGGCAATTCTGCATGATTTCACAGTTATTTTCAAATGATTAGATCTCTGTGTGTATACGTGTGTTAGCAGCTTACGAATATAGGAGGTTTGGCAGGCAGGCAGGCAGGACTATTTACCAATCTAGCCCAGTGTTATCTTACTTTGTTAGTACTTTTCCAGGTTCTCTAGCAAATAACTTTTACATAACCCACTACCTGATTCTTCTAACAGGAGACATCAAGAACTGAACCTGGTATCTTCTGCATTCAAAACATGTCACTGAACTCTAATCTTGTAATGTCCCCTAGGTATATTTATATTGGTTAAATAGCTCACTAAATTTAGTACTGTACTGGATGTTGATGTTTTTTATAGACTGGTGACTTTTAGTGATTGTTTGTTGATCTTCTGTTCTAAACAACAAGCAGAAGTCTTCTACGGTGTATTTTGGAACACAACCAAAATAATGTAAGAAACATTTTAGTCATAGTTAATACCTGACATTTGTACAGCACTACCAAGTGTTCTGGGACGCAGGTGGCGCTGTGGGTTAAAGCCTCAGCGCCTAGGGCTTGCCGATCGAAAGGTCGGCGGTTCGAATCCCTGCGGCGGGGTGCGCTCCCGCTGCTCGGTCCCAGCGCCTGCCAACCTAGCAGTTCGAAAGCACCTCCGGGTGCAAGTAGATAAATAGGGACCACTTACCAGCGGGAAGGTAAACGGCGTTTCCGTGTGCGGCTCTGGCTCTGGCTCTGGCTCTGGCCAGAGCAGCGATGTCACGCTGGCCACGTGACCCAGAAGTGTCTCCGGACAGCGCTGGCCCCTGGCCTCTTAAGTGAGATGGGCGCACAACCCCAGAGTCTGTCAAGACTGGCCCGTACGGGCAGGGGTACCTTTACCTTTACCTTTACCAAGTGTTCAGAGCACTTCACACACATTGTTCCATGGTCAATAGCTGCCATGGAACTACCACTGTGTGCAATGGATAGTATAGAGAATTAGTAAAGTCTGAGGTAAAACATTGTTAACATGCTATGTAAAGTAGATTTTTTAAAATGTGTATTGTCGTGATTATGAACTGGTAAACAGTGAGAGGTTAAAAACTTGCATTTACAGAAAGCCCAATTGTTTACTTTGTATACTAAACTTATTGTGGGCTGTTGTAATTGTCATTTATGTTGCTAAACAAGTCATGAAAGAAGCTGTCATAGGTCTTAGTGCTTCACAGTTAGGTCTGTCAGTTTATAAACGGGGCAGGAGAACATAAAAGCTTAGGTTTTGAGAGGCCAGTTAGCCACTGGCCAGAAGGTCCCTGACTGAGGTTGTATAAAAGGGCAGTTACCACATTGTCCAAAGTCAGTATGGTCAGTTGAAGCAATTTAGGCAGGGAAGAGCCTGAGGAGTTAAACAGCACAGCCTAAGTAGGAGACCGGATAAGCTGTGAGGGCTAGCAAGGAGAAGAAGGCACTAGAGGTAGTTTTCCAGAATAACCTCTGGTCACAGTGACAGTGGAAGGCAGTTGGCCTCAGGTAGCAAGAAGACTTAAAGAGAGAAGACTGTGTGGCATCTTGGATGCATCCTGATTATCACGTTCCTGACCAGAAGGCACTTTTCAGGAAGAACCTGCCAGTTTGTCTCAAGAAGTGGAGATTCCAGTGTGTGACAGCTGTGAGACTCTATATACTCCCAGTGAGTTCCTGACCAGAGAGAGAAGCCTACATCTTGTTCTCTACCATATTATTGGAGAGCTAACTTGGACAGAGTTATGAAAAGGACCATTGGCATCTGGGTTTTACTCAGCAAAGTGAATATAACAGCTTCCTTTTAAGAAAAAGTGCAAATGAAGTAAACATTGAAGCATCTTAAGAACATCTAGTCATATATTATGAATATATATTACATGTAAAGAAATTTTTAATAAAGATAGATTTGTTTTCACCTTTGAATAATTATTGTGTCTGTTCATTCTATGCCTATAAATCTAATACTTGGCGATTATATTATTCATGATGTACTAAGCAGATTGTTTTGTGAAAGATACTGTGGTGGCAATCTTTGTTTAGGGATATGTAACAAAAGTATATTTAGAACATATTTTGAGCAAATATTGATAAGTCAGATCTTCTACATTTGAGGTGGTTTGGCAGAACAGAAAGATAACCAAATATCCATAGCTGGCTGGAACTGTTGGGACAAAGCCCCATAAACTTCACAGATGGGCATAATAAAAATGTCATCCATGGGGAGTGGGGACTATTAACTTAAATTTCAGCAACAACCTGAATAGTAGGCCTGAATAGTAGGCCAAACCAAGCATTTGGACAGAATGTCCAATGTGAATTAGTCTAATCCCATTTTAAAACCATCTAAGCTTGGCTGCCGTCAGTACATCTTGTGGTGTTCAAGAAAAGCATTCAACAAAGCTGGAAAGAATATCTAAGCTTTGTCCCCCCACAAACTAGCATTCATTGTCACTGTTGTGAAAAGGCTGCTCTCTTTATTTAGAATGCATAGTTACATAGAAATGTAATCACCTGAACACCTACATTTAAATGATTACAAAATCCTCTCACAATTACACACAAAGCCATTTTCCTCTGTTTAGATACTTAGTAGTTGGGTTGTTAGTCTTTTCTATTAAAACTCAGGAAGGAAGTGCAATTGCTTAAGTGGAGTTGGGGGAGGGGAAAATAGCAGGGCCTTGTTAGAAAAGGGATGTAATCTGCGGTAGATGTTGTGATTGAATGCAAATATTATTCATGGCTTGTAACACGGGCCTCTCCCTAGTGGTTTTATAGCTTGGGATTCATGGGTCTTCTGTTGCTGAGCTACATTGCTTGCTAAATATATCATCCGGATTTGGAGTGCTTAACATATTCTAGATTGATGGAATGTATGGATCAGCAAGGCTGGAAATCATTTATCTTTTAAATTATCTAAAATATTCTTCCCATCGTGTCTACCTTTGGGTGTTATATCTAGGTCACTGAATACTCCGTAGAAAACTTCCCTGTAGTATTTTTTCCCCCTTAAGTGTCTAGATTTTTAGTAGCTATTGCCTAGGCAAGATAAATTCTTGTAGAAAACTCATTTTTCCCTGAGAGGTAGGATGACTCCTAGCAGCAGTTCCAGTAACATCTACTGGGTACTACTGGATTTATTTTGCATCCCAGAAGCAAAAAGCTATTACTTCCCTGGGTCCACAGTAATTTTCACAGCACATCTGAATAGTTTGCCGCCTACTACCACTGAATGTATAACGCAACACTCTGACACGATGACATCCTTTTCCTCTTCTTTCGATATGCCCTTTATTTTTACAACACAACAAGACATTGTTTTGCTTAGATTTTTCCTAGCTATCCCTGAAAGAAATCTCAGCAGGTTTCAGATCAAATCCCATTTTCTTTAATTGCACCATCCCTCCTCTTTATTTGTAGTCTGCATTTATCCCTTGTGGATGGAGTGGAAAAGCTGAATTGTACATGCAAGCCAACTGCTACCCCCCCCACACACAAAGTTTAATCTCTCCCTACACTCCCTGGGAAAGATGGAACTCCTGTGGAGAAATGCACATAGGAACCAGGCTGGATGAGGCTATAGACAGCATCACTAATACCTAGCACCTGATCCGGAGAATTTTGTGACTAACTGAACTCCATAGAATCTCTCTCTCTCTCTCTCTCTCTCTGTGTGTGTGTGTGTGTGTGTGTGCGCGCGCGCGTGCGCGTGCTTAAACAGCAACCCCTTCTCACAACATTGAAAAGGGCAGTACAAAAACACTCAATCATATTTATATTATTGTTACTGCTTATATGAAAGAAAATATATTAGCCCTCAACTAGTTGATATCTTTTTTTAATGCATTTTGTTAATCAAAAAACAAAAACAAAATAAAACTGGCAAATATCAAGGTATAAGCCTCAAAATTATGTGCATGGGAATAACCAGGGCTAAACTTATATGGGCCCTCACTATCCGTTGCCCACTGCCAATCATCTTGGTGCTCACCACTTGGCAGCCCTGCATATACTCCCACCCTAGATTGGCATATGCTGCAATAGGATGGTAGCTGAGTAACCAATCAGCTCTGGTGAGCAACAGGAAGTACCCTTGCTTTATTTCCCACAATGCAAGGCTTTGGCACCCAGCACTGAATGCTGGGCATTGCATCCCTTCCCAAACAACACTGCCCAAATCCAGGGTGCCATCTTCTGGGCCTGCACCCCTGTGTGAGTTATGTGACCTGTATGAGATTGCGGGGGCCCCCAACAGCACTTTTTCTCAGGCACAGCACCCCAAAATGCATGTGTTGGCATGCCATGTCTAAAAAAAGTGCAGCCTGAAATAACACAGCCATTTTGGCCACTGTCCTCTTGCAGGAAAAAAATAGGATATTCTGTTTCCCCCCGGTCAGTTGATGAATATGACAATGTATTGTGGGAGATAAAACATTATGGCTACCCAACTGCTAGTCAGAGCTAAGCAGCTGATTTGCTCCCATCACATATTACAGTGCAGTCACTGGTTAAACCCATCGAGGCAGGAAGAGGCTGGTTTTCAACCAGCAGGTGCAGTGAGTGCTACCATGGCCAATAACCCTGCAGCTGGGTGATCAAATACAAGCAGCCACTAGCTGCAGCGCCAGGTAAGGACAGCAGCGGAGGCCCCCTGGGCTGTTTTGACAGTGGAACACACTGCCTCCGTTTCATTAGAAATTGCAAAGCAAGTGGCCACCCAAGCTCTATTAAGCATGCTTTACTAGTGGGGTCCCTGCAAATTGTGTCCTCCTCCCAGAGAGCACACTTTGCGGTGAGATCATCAAGACTGACTTCACTCCTGTTGTGGGTGGGAGTGATTGGTAGCCACAAGAACCCGATTGGTGGTCCCTTGGTGGCTGGGGTAAATCTGGCCAATGGAATTGTTTCATGCATTAACAGAGGGAGCCATATATACCGCTGCACGTTGCGTTGAGCTTCCTCTTTTCGCCTCGTGCACTGGATCACCCTCCCACGCTCCTTATATTTAGGGTCTTGCTGTGAACTTGCTATACTGTCATGGGTCATCAGTTTTTGGAACATGGGCCCGGTAGGAATTTTCCCATTTGGCTGATAGGCTGCTGCCACTTGGGTTTTGCCTGCCGCGTAGCAAATCGTCACAACTTTGAAAGGTTTGGTGGTTAGGCGTTGGTTCAAGGTGTGGTCGAAGGGAGGTTGTCACACCTGCCCCCCCCATGTGCTAAAGGGTATTCTGTTAAAGAAATCCAGGGGCTTTATCCGATCCCCTTCTAGGGGTTAGGGCCACGCCAGAGCCCCTGGGAGCATCTGGGGTGAGCTTGAGTCTGAACCTGGTCCAATGCTCCCCCAGGATGTTTTCCCCTACTGATGTTAGCCGGAGTCCAGGCGTCAGTGCTGCCCTGCTGAGGTCAGGTGCAGCTAGTCAGGAACCTATGCCTAAGCAAACCACTCACGATCTGTAATCAATAAAGTTGTGGCCAAAATTATACCAATAACCTTAAACTAAATTCTGTTTCAATTGTGTCTTTATTTATTGGGGGAGGTCTTGGGATTGTAACATGCAGCTGTAGGGACTTGCACTAGACAACCTTGGAAATCCCAGTTCCGACTATAAGGCTTGAGTTGATTAGAAGCTGCTGCTCAGTAATGGCAGGTGCAAACCTGAGAGTAACTTCACCCAAAGTATTGCTTTGCAGCACTAACAAATAGTGTGCTAAGCTTCTCTCTCATAGCTAATAAGCCTTTATGCAATTTTCATTGTTGTCATATTTGAAAGAGAAAATACAGTTCAGCAATAAAATCTACAAGAGAAACAAGAGAAAAGCTCTACTTTTCTCTTTACCAGAGTAAGAAAATGCATCTCAGAAGCTGATGTATGGAACAGGGGCAATAATTGGAGCTCACAAATAGCACTAGATTTCACTCCTATCCCTAAGCAGTAGTCAGTTACAATAAAGCACTTGGTGACAATAAATCAGAATGTTTTTTTCTTCCCAGGTGCTGTCTTGAAAAATAATTTCCTGTTTGCAAAAAGAAAAGAAAAAGCTTATTTTTCTTCCCCCATGAGTACAAAAACACTTTGGTAAAGATGGGCAATTTTGCAATTTTTGTATGAATAAATGCTTATCTCTTAATCCTTAAATCATGACTATTGAATCAAAACCATCTGATAAGACAGAAAAATGTGTGAGCCACCAAGAAGCTCCTTTCGTTTAAATATTTTAAATGTCACTTGGAATCTTACTAGTCAGAGGAGATCTTTGTTTAGGAACTGGAAGAGTGTTCTTTGGCAGATCGAAACTATTATTCAAATAATCATAATACTTCATGCATGTAAATTTAATTTATCTACTCTTCCATTTCATCCACTTTAATCATCAGGTTATATAAAGTACTTGAGCCTATCCTGTACACATGGAGGTGCCGCCACACAACTGGAACCTTGAGCTTTTGCTCCACACATGGAAAAGCCTTTAAAAGGCTTAGTAAGAACATGCTAATAATAATCTATTTTGCTAAACAAAGAACAATGAAGCAATGACTAAAGACTGCACCTATACTTTCACACTTCATTTTTTTTTACTTTAGCACAAATTTAGGAAATCCTCACTTGTACTACTTCACAAGTTGGTTATCTGTATTCACCTGTTCCTCAAGGATGAGAGATGCAAATCCAAATGACCATCTATAAGTTCTACTTGTGGTCTTTTTTCTCAATTAGGATTACACCTTTCTTCAACACAGAAAGAGGAATGGCATGACTGATGTTTCTTTCTGCTCAAATAAAAAAGTCTGCTCCTAGAGTCTGCTCATTATAGGAAACTGTCCATTCAGGAGGCCCCATTTAAAGAGAATTGCGTGTATAACTAATGATTAACTGAAGTTTTGCACTCCATCATGATAACTGAATAGTCTCATACTGAAAAACCATCAAACTATTGAATGGAAGCCTTTTCCCCCCAAAGCCCATAGGCTTCAGTTCAGTCAATTCCCCCCCCCCCAGTTGTGCCACTCTTAGAATTTGGTATTAAATTAAAATTATATTAAAAATGTGCAACAGGTGAGTGCTACCTTTGCAGAAGGGTCATAAGAAATATAAATAGGAACTCTCACTTAAATAATTAAATAAAACCTTCCTCAGAATTCTAAATGAACAGTTGACAAGCTTTTTGATGAAGTTTCAGGCACCATTTAGCAGACAAGGATAATTTATCCTGTTTGTCCTTCAAGAGGCTATGAAGAATTGGGAAAATTAAAAAAAGAAAAGAAATCTGATTGGTTGATAGCCAAAACCTTGAACTCTTTTTTGTGGCCATGTGCCTTGTTTCTGCCATGTCCCTAAGACCTGGGGGTCGCCTCTTTCTCTATCATCACAGCACTCTTCATAATCCAAATACAGAAATTAATAAAATAATCAGTGTTTGAAAACTAGAGCTAGAACATGTGCAACACACTACCGAGAGATAGTCTGAACATTTTTATTATCAAATAACCCCTGTCATTGATGCAAGGATCTGTTTCTAAATGGGTAATGTTGATATAGGTAAAGGTAAAGGGACCCCTGACCATTAGGCCCAGTCATGGCTGACTCTGGGGTTGTGGTGCTCATCTCACTTTATTGGCCGAGGGAGCTGGCGTACAGCTTCCGGGTCATGTGGCTAGCATGACTAAGCCACTTCTGGGAAAACAAGAGCAGTGCACAGAAACGCCGTTTACCTTCCCGCTGGAGCGGTATCTATTTATTTACTTGCACTTTGACATGCTTTTGAACTGGTAGGTTGGCAGGAGCAGGGGCCAAACAACGGGAGCTCACCCCATCGCAGGGATTCAAACCGCCGACCTTCTGATCACAGTCAACAAGGAAAGTGGGTATAGCTGACCAATGACATCATAGTATTAAACTATTGACTAGCTTGTGGATGCTATAAACTGGGAGCTGCTTTCAGCTCCCATTTCAAAAAGATGGTTTGTTTTAGAGCACAGCTGCTGCGATGAAGTCTCAGTAGCTTGGTGGTAGAGCACATGAACTGCATATATAAGGTTCCAGTTTCAATCCCCAGCAGCTTCAGTTCAAAGAATCAAGTTTCCAAGAGCCTCTTTTTGTCGGAGTAGAAAATCCTGGGCTGGTTGGACAAATAGTATGACCTGGCATTCTGATGCTCCTTTTCTTTTACTGATTGAGTAAAATGCTAACACTGAAATATAATGCTAAAATGTATATAAAAAGTCTACCACCCAATATCCAACTTATTTAGACTAATGCTAGACTAATGGTCGTCATTAATTTGATTCTGAATTAATTTTAGAATGAAATGATTTTAGAATGCTGTGTTTACTTTTACTGTTGTTAGCCACTCTGAGCCCGGCTTTGGCTGGGGAGGGCGGGATATAAATAAAATTATTATTATTTATAATCATCATCATCATATTTAACTCCCCAAACGAAAGGCAGGTACCTGGTCTTGATGCTCTTGTACAGATTCGTCCATTTCCAGATAAACCTGTTGGACATCGGCCACAGAGATATCCAATATCTGGAGGTTTACGGTCAATGCAGACAACTCCAGGAAAGCAAGGTCTGTTGGCACAGTTAGTAATGGGTGGCAGAACTGCTCCATGACCTAAAACAGTATCCAAGAGCCATTTCTCAATATTAAACTATTAACGGGAAAGTTAATTAAAAAGTTAAACAGGGAGTTAATATGAGCTTTGGCCAAGGCTTTCCATTATTTTTACTCTTTTAAAATATAATTAATGTTGAATGTCCCAAAATTGTGTGCCAAGCATAAGAAAACCCTGAAGGCGCAACATATCAAGCCAGCTGTTTCTCATTAAGGCAAGATTTATTACCCTTCTAATTACATGTTTTAAAGTTTACTATTCAAAGGTGCTTGGCATTTATCAGGAGTGAAATAGAAATGGTAATTTTTCAGTGCTGGGGAACAATTACGTAAGCGAAGAAGCTGCATTAGTAGGAGGCAAACAACGTATATTTCCCCACAAGCAAATCTATGGAAGCCCTAGAGGCCCTCTTTCCTTTGCAGAGCATCTGTTGGAGAGGGTGCTTTGAAATGGAAAGGACCAGTGGAGAAGCGAGTGCTCCACCCTCCTGCTTAAAGCCTGTTTCCCCTTGAAACATCCCCCCAAATCTCATTTTAGTTTGCAAACATGGGTCTGGAACCTTAACGTCACCACCTATTTCCTCTAGGGCTGGGTGCAACGTTGCCTCCCCTCATACTTGCTTGTATGGAAAAAGTGGTATTTCACATTACTTGGGGAAATAAAATAAAAAACATTGACCCTGCTCCTGTGCCTTTAACAGTAGCTTGGCATGGCAATTTAGCGGATGTAGTTTTCCTGTCATTTATTAACTCTGCTCTTGCCTGATCTGCACCTTTCAGAATAATGTGAAGAACAGAATTTAACAATCTACTGGATTTTCATGGCAGTTGGAAGCAGTTTAAAGTCAACAAAATGCACATTTAGATATTTTGGGGGGGAACTGCATGTTTAAATTCCACCTTCACCATTCTATTCTGTTTCTGCAATGAACAGTGAATGGGTTGTGGTGGCAGTGGTTGCATTTGGAAGGGAGTAACAAAAACAACAACAACCACCCAATTCTTGGTTCAATGCAGAAATGGAATAACATGAATATTTTTTTAAAAAAAACTGCCAAAGAACGCAGACTAGGAACAGAAAGATCAATCAGCCCCTACTTTATAGAGGATTTGTGGAGGATAGGGTCCTTCAATGGCTGTCAGTTATAATGGTTAAATGGAACCTCCATGTTCAGAAACAGTGCCCCATTGAATTCCAGTTGCTGGGAAGGAGCAGGAGGATAATAAGGGCTTTGTAGACTTCCCAGAGACACCCTGTTGTCTATTATGGGAAGAATGATGCTGGGCTAGATACAATTCTTCTTATGTACTTTTGAAACCACATGTGCATTGGGCAGAATTAACTTTTCTATGCATGCTTTATATTATTTATCTTTTATTTCCTTAGTAGATAGGGTCAACCCCCCAGTCTTGGCTAGACAGGAATCTGCTGTTCTAAAGCAGGAAGGCAGGAACTTCCTTCTTTCATAGCAGCAACATTGTGTCCCTAAAACAGGAATAAGGAACCTTTCAACCTCCAGATGTTGTTAGACTCCAGCTCTCATCATCCATTCCTATTGGCCATACTGGTTGATGCTGATAGGAAGTCCAACAACTTCTTGGAAGGTCACACCTGGAAGGTTGGCCATCCATGCTTTATTGGGCCGGATCCCAAAATTTAAGAATCACAGGCAGTCACCCAGTCTTCTTATCAATCATAATTAATATCCCTGCCAACACACTGAAGAGCTAATGTTATTTAAAAGTGATTTGTATGCTTTTTCAATCCATATGTTTAAGCTTTTATGCAAAGACTGTTTAGGAGACTAGATTTGTGCAACCAGTGACAGCTATGTACATACACAACAAAGTCTGAAAAGAAACCTTTTGACACTCATCTAATCACACTTCACTTACCATGAACATCAGTAATATTAACATACTTAATTGCAGGCAACGTCTTCGCTTCTAGAGGTATGACTGGCTGTTTACCTTCACTCTTTTTCCATTCACCTTTAGGATTATGATTATCATTAATGAAAGCTTCTGTCATGTCAGCACTGTCCTCAACTGTAATAAAAAAGAGCAGAGGTGAAAGAATCACTGCGTTAGTTTTTGCTGTGATTAATGATGGAAATGAAGACTTAACATCAAATCAGATAACCCTCCAAGATGTTATCCCAGAAGCCAACTGGGGAACAAAGGCAGTCAAATGAGTCAGCATCTGGAGTCTCATCAAAACAAGATATAATTTAGCATCCACATCTAATGGAGGGCGTGCAAAGAGAAGTTTGCTACCCAAACGACCTTTGATAAGGTAACAGACTTTGCTGGAGGGACTAAAATGACACATTACCTTGGCCAATTAAAAACAAAATCATGCTGGCCTTACTCCAGCTCTAGCCTGCATTTATACAAAATGGATCGTTGCCAAACTACACTGTGACGTCTCCAAGCAGCAGCTGGCTCAAGAGCTGTACTTTGGACACTCTTGCTTAAAGTGCTCAAGGAAGTAAATCAAGTAAATTGTCCATCGGAGACTATTTAAAATATTAATTTCCTCCAATAAGTTAGAGACTGAATATTCCACTTGGAGCCATGTTTCAAAGCAATTAGCTACTGGCTAGCTTCACTGAGAAGGCAAGTGTGAACATTTTCCATCAAATGTTGGGGAGCCATTACTCACGGTGGCGCTTTAGGCACAGGTTAGCATAGTCCACCTACTGTGCACAACATATAGCTGAAACCTTTCCAAGGCATGAGGATTTGTGGGACTTTGCATGGTGCCGGGATGAGCATAGGCGTTAGCGTTGGAGACCCAGCTGAGGATAAGGCATTGATTACAAAAGAGGAGCCGCCATGAGACGTGCTAATGAAGGAATGCTGTTGTGATGAATAAAGCAAAATATAACAAAAAAGCCCTCAAGGCTGACTTAATGGCCCATATCTTGGTAATAAGCCACGGATGTGCCTCAGATGCAACGCATGGGAGGCTTTTAAAATATGGGCTTTAGGAGACAGATAGCAGCTTCTTGCATCATATTCTTGCAACCGCCAGAGTGGGCTATGTCTCTCCATTAACTAGTGTCACCAACAGAGATAAAACAATACTTTCATTATTGTCATGCAACAATGGTGGTATAACATCCAACTTGTCTGACCTTGGCTAGCATTGGGGCTGTGGAACTCTTTCTACCCTCATTCCATTCCCACATGTCTTCAGATATTCTGCTGCATAAGGCGAGGAGGATTAAAACACTGTCCCTCAGCACGGCTGCTCTAATCAAATTTGGAGGTCTCTGCAGCTGCTTTTACATGCCAATGGGTTTTTGTTTTTTGTTTTTTGGAAAGCCAGGCAATCCAGTTATTGAATCAGATTTGTTTCAGCTCTCAGAACAGTAACTCTTCTTATATCTTGGAATGTCATTCCAAGCCAAGTTGGCAAGGCAGTAGAAAATCTTCCATGAAAAAGGAATTTGCAAGCAATAACTGTTTTCATTACTTCAGTGAAGTTGCTTATTTAGGCTTGGTACAACTGTTATGTCAAAGAAAGCTTTTAAAAAGCTTGGCTGTGTGCAAATAAGCAACTACATTTTGGCTAAGGGCAGGATTTTGCTTAGACTTTAATTGAATCTTCCTTTCTCCAGTCACACTTAATCGAATTAACCCACACAAAACACAGATGCACTTCAAGGCAGCCACAAAATGCCCTGAACTCAAGCAAAGGACTAGAAAGCTGTTTATATCAGGCTAAATTGTAAATTTAAGCAAGGAAAGATTTAATCAACTTTACAATAGATGGTACATTGATTCTAGGATTCCTCAGTTGTAAGCTATTGTTATCCTCACACGCTCTCTCTCTCTCTCTCTCTCTCTCTCTCTCACACACACACACACACAGTGCTGTTTTCTTTTATAATCAACAAAGGAGTGAAGCTCTTGGCTATTCCATCTTTAGTTCATTTAATTTGTTTCTTATCCACACTGAAGGTTAATAGACAAGTATACACAAACAGAAAAATCAAGAAGGCAGGTGGCTAGATCCTCAGGAGTGTTCATAAATTATTTTACGCATAATGAAGTGAATGATTCATTAAACACCCTCTCTAATACCAGCTCAGGGAATTCTGAGCATCACACTCTTTTCTTGAAGTCAGGGTTAAAACACACACGCACAGCGCTCACCCACTGACATATTTTTGTAACTAGATTTTTATTGATTTTTAAGTAAATAAAATGTATCTCTTGTGTGAGGAGGCTACAACAAAAAGAAAAAAAGGTTGGGTGAGCATAACCTCTAAGCCAATCAAGTTTATAAAGTCTGAAGAGTGAGGGAACTAGAAGAAAATCAAAATTTTGAGTACGGCCAAATCGCCAGAGATATGTTATGGTTTAACAAACAAAAATACAGAGGTGCAATATCAAAAAAGTCATCATAAATCAGTCGACCTGAGTTGAAAAATAAGCTGCTAAATGATGAAAACTAAAACAGAATTGGTCTAGTATATAAGCGACATTTCACATTGATGAGGCCTGTTATGATGAACTGGAATCCTGTTAGGTAACAGGATTTCAAAGATGGACTTTTCCATTTGTCAGAGTTTGAGGTCAATAAGTAAGTTCCTCCACCCCAGATCTTTGAATGCAGCTGGGTAAGAAATGGAGAATTTGGCTCATTCTGTTGTGTTTAAACAGTCATCCTAGCAGCTACCAAGAAATATAGAATATGTGGATGGGAATAATCCTCCTTCTGTATTAACCAGTTTAAAATATGGGTTCAATTAGTTAAAAAAACTTACTATTTTTGTGATTGCACTTTTTATATTTAAGTTTTTATTAAAACTCCCCCTGCACTTCCAGACCTAATGCAACACTTGCAGCATCTCTGGTTACCTGTGCTCATTCTCAGATATTCTGAACTAAGCATGCATGAGCTGCTAGACTCAAAACAAACAAACAAACAAAAAAAACACAACGGAATCTGGCCCCTTCAAGCATCATGCCACAAATGACAAAAACCCTTGAGGAGGGATTGATGCTTGATCCACCACTTGAAGGGGCTGGTTCTATGTATAGTGGTGAGTCAGGAAGGCTCTCAGAAGCCATGTGAAGAACTTCTAGTGGCCAGGAAACCAAGCATCAGGGCTCAGTCTTAATCCTGTTTACTTCCTAACCAAAGCTGATTATACTGTGCAAAAAAGAAGACAGCATGTTCCAGATGTTGCATGGGTTACTCAGCTTGAAGCATCCAGCCTATTCTGATGCAAAATTTGGGGTTGGTGTGTGTGTGTGTGTGTGTGTAGTATTTTTATTTCTACACTTTTCACATGCAACAGTTTTTGTAGACAAGCACCAGAATGTATGCAGGATGGGATACCCATATATATTGCTTAATCATATACATACACACACATAGACATACATACACACACATGAAATGATATAAAAATAAATACAAACAAACAAAGAATACTCACATTTGCAGCTTCTACCATCACCCTGCATCCCATTGGGGCAGTTGCCACATGTGTAAGATCCGAATGTGTTTGTGCAAGAGACACCAGGAAAACAAAGTTCCTCTTCACATTCATTTGTATCCTCCTGACAAGTAAGCCCTGTGCCAGGAAAAACACAGTGGAGGTTAATAAACAGAAAAGCCTCTGATTAATCCTAAGCTTAAACTTTCATGCATACTAGGCAGGTGTCTCAGCTGTAAACTCATTGAAGAATATGTCATTCATTTGCCACCCAAACTCCCCACTGGTTCATTTCATCCTGCTGCTGCTTCACTGTTCATTACTGTCAGCTTATTGCTATCAAAAATGTGGAACCTTGAGAGTTATGGTGAAAAGCATTAGCTACCCAAAGGAAATGAATAACCCCCTTTTCCCAAATTGTGGCTCATGCTTTTCTTGTTTTCCTTTTATCCCGGCAATGTTATCATATAATTTGAAATCTAGCGTCACTATTTGGGCCTTTGGGTTTGCTAACCAAAGCTGATTATAGTGTGCAAAAAAGTTTTTTTGCTGACCAGCTGGAAGAAAAAACAATCTGAGCTGTCTCCATGATTTGGATAGAAATTTGATACAAAGAAACCAGCAGGTGAAACTGTGTGTGTGTGTGAGAGAGATGGACCTAAATAGGATAATCAGTGAATTGCTGCAGTTCAATCTGCTATTAAGAAATGGGTTGCAGAGATTGGTTGGAAATCTGGTCATGTGTTTTGGAAGGTCAGCACAGATTGTTAACCAGGTGCTTTTCTTTAATCAACATGGGGTTCATTAAGTGACAATGATAATCTTAGCTACACAAAATATTTGAAGCTTTGTTTAGCTCTTCTGCTATAGTAGATAAAGTAAACTTCACCAGTTGGTTTAGGGCAGGTTGTTTGTTCCCATATACGTAAATTACATGATGCTTTAAATTACTAATTACCCCCTCTCCTACAGATATTCTTTAGACAGAACCCAATTTTTTCAGATATCTTTGGTTTTGGGGATCTGCTTGTAAGTTTCTATAATAGATTTATTTATGAATGGCTTTTGCCATATCTTTGTTATCAAATTAATCATTCTGATTGTATGATTAATCTCTTGGTTCAGGAACCCAAAAACCATTTAAAAATTAGGAAATAAACATTATGGTTTCTGCTGATATGGGTTTTTCAGAGGGAAAAAAAGCAAAGGTGATGTTAGGATCACTTTCTTGAAAACAGGAAGAAGATGATGGACAGGTCATGTGGTGCTAGGATAACCATAAAGGAGCACAGGCCTTGTGGTACTGATAATGAATGAGTGGATGAGTGTTCTACTGATTACATTAGGACACATGCAGGGAGGTTTGGCATTTGCATGTATCAGAATTCTTCAGCCCATGACACTTAGGGGTTAGGACACACTGTTTTTCATTTTGATAGATGGTAGGGGCTAGCCTGGTCAATCCAGCACCCTTGTTTCTGGTTGATAGCCCTTGCCATCTTAGCAACCCAAGGTAGACAACATGGTAGGTGAGAGGCAAAATGTAAATGTGGAAACAAAATGGAGGCAATCTGAGAGCGGGAAAATATTTGTGTGTGCCATTGTAGTGCAGTCACAATGGAAAGACAATTTGATGCATAGCATCCACAGTCCTGATGGAAGCATTCCTTGTTTATCTGTATGTTGGTTTCATTGGAGAGCAATGTGACAAGCCTGGGACTGAATCCGCATCCAAATGCAGGTGTTGTCTATGCAGGTCCACATCTCTTCAAAGGTCCATTCTAATGTGCACCCTCAACAGCCTTTTGGAGCATCTAATCACACATGACTAGAGCTCTCCCAACTTGGCAAAAGGGGCATTTCTCTCCCCAACTGTGAAAATCTTCACAAGCTTTTACACAAGGACACTGCAAAGGGTAGGCAGGAAAGGGTGTGCTTTCCCTTGTGAATTATGCCCCCCCCCCTTATTTTTTAACTTGTCGATATCTGTGCTCCTCACTGTGCTCTTTATGTACAGAAAATGGTGGCAAGGAGCATCAGCACCAAACCCTTTAAATATCTGTCAATGCATTTGGATGTCCCAGTGGGAAGGTATCGAATGGAAGTTTAAAATTACTGCGAATGAACTCTGGGCCCACATTCTACACAGGCATTCCCATGGCTCTTGCTCATTTTTAAAAATCTTTAGCCCTCTACCTGTTCCCCTGGCATGCATCCAAAATTAATGTTGCCTTATCAATGACAGCAGAGAGGAATTAAGATTGCCCTTGTATTTCTGTATGCATAGCAATGCCTCCTGCACTCTCCACGAGTTGCTTCTCTAGAGATGATACTTAAGGTGCTCTCTAAAGAGTTCGTGTCTTTGTTCCTACTATCTGTTTGCTATCATTTGTAAAGAAGTGACGCTGAAACAGTCTTGTCACTTGAGCAGTACAGCATTGCCTTCTCATTAGATTATTGATGGCTTTCTGGGGAATTGAGACATAAACACAACATCAAGGATAAGCTTTTGTTGCTGTAATGGAACCTGCCCTGAAGTGAAATCATCTACCTTCCCAGCTGGCTTTCTGCTGCACTTGCATATAATTTTTCACCTGCCATTAAAACAGGTGAGAGATATTCCTATTTCACTCAATCATTTGTCTATTTGGTTTCCCCTCCCCAAGCCTACTTGCTACAGGAAAATAATGGCAAAAACAGTGAATATTTTATTTACATGAACCTGAAGGAAAAGGGGGTAACTGAAGCAGATCACTTTCCCTATGATTATTGATAAATGGAGGGAAGGGCCCCCATTGTTCACAGTGTATTTGCTACTGTAAGGACAAGCTTAAAAGATTACTATATTCCCCTGTTATCTTACAATCTAAAGAACTGAGATCCCCCCTTTTGCTTGGTGGTTAGCATCATCTGTTGCACACCTTCTTTTGTATTAAATCATTGTACATATTGGCCTTAAACCCTTTTGCAGAGAAATTCATTCTCTCCAGAAATTAACATGGGATCATATTCTTAGAAAGCCTTGATTACTTAAATCACGGCTTCACTGGAAATGTGACTATTTTGCTTGCTGAAGATGTCCGCTTGGAAATGGAGATCTGTTTAAGCTCCAAGATAAGGGATTGAATTTAATATATTAGTGGTAATGAATAGCTTCTGACTTATAGACTGAATGGCCTATCAAATAAATAATTAAAGCCCCACCCCCACCCCAGGGGAAGAGAAACTGACATTGTGGTAATTCAGAGTGGCTACTCAGGGAGCAAATAAGACTTTTATAATCTCCCAGCTAGGAACAAGAGGAAGCAACTAAATGGGCCGAACTAGCAACCAAGATGCTTTCAATTAGCATTTGCTGAAAGCAACTTTGGTGAATTTGATTGACTTGAAGAAAGATATTAGAAAGACATTGACCAGAAAAATGATATTGCTAGGCAATAAATGGGGTATATTTGCTGCTGTGTGGAATTTGTATTTGTATTTTGTGCTAATAGGAGAAAAGCAATGTCTCAGATGTACTAAAGGGCCTTAGTGTGGAAATACTCCAAAGGTGTCCAGTTCAGGCACAAGTGTCAGATGTCAGAATCATTTGTGTTACCTAATCTGCAACAATTAAGCAACGAAGTACAGCAGTGGGGAACGGTGGTCAGATGCCTGTGTCCCAGAGTTAGTAAGTAGAAAATGACTGATTCTGTCTCCTTGCTTCAAAGGAGTGGGAGAGAAATTTGGTTTGGTTAACAATTTAATGCAAAACTATCTAAGTTTTACTTCCCAAAACAATATATGGACCAAAATCCATTTGCACCTCTCCAAATTTTACCTGGCAGTTTACCAGCCAAAGGAATGCTGATGAATTTTTGTGAAGATTTTTAAAGAAAAAAATCACAATGTAGTGAACTAAACTTAAAACTGGGAAAATGAGGGATTGAAATTGACAGATTAGTCCATTCTTAGGTTCTTTGCATTAACCCTGCCATGTGGAAAAGATATTCAGATACCGCTTCAGTGTGCCAGACACTACTTCTACACACCAGGAGTAGTATATAGACTGCCTCTAAATTTGACCAGAAAACAGTAAGGAGACTCCAGAAAAAAATGCAAAGCTCTGCTTACCTTTCCAACCTGCTAGACATTTACAAATGTAACTATCTTTTCCATTGATACAGGAGCCAATCCCACATGGGTTTGATCGGCAGTCATTACGGCTGTTCTGGCAAAGTTCCTGTTCAAATCCACTGGGACATATGCAGAGATATTCACCAACACCCGGAGGGAAGTTGATGTTTGTGATACATGTTCCACCATTTAAGCAGCCACATGGTTTCACTGCAATCTAAAATAGGAAAGCACTGGGATGATGTTTCTTCTTTCTCTTGCACTGCATTGCAATGGCGCATCTAACTACCTTTTCTAAAAAGGGAGGGTTCAGTATCCAGCCTCCTAAAACTTTCTTTTAGTAAAACAGCTATTTCAAGATCTAGTCATTTAGAATTCTATGTAACCATGGTTTGTAGCTCCAAGTATGAAATTATAAATACAAAGAAATATTGTCTGAAATGTAGCTGAGACATACTGAGGGCCAAATTATTGTTATTCATCATCTTATACTGCAAGAGATCTCAAAATGGCTTCAGTGGCGTAGCGTGGGTTGTCAGCACCCGGGGCAAGGCAAGTAATTTGTGCCCCCTAACCCATGGATTTGCGCCCCCTAACCCTAACCCCCAGATGTTGCGCCCGGTGTGCCTGGCCCCCCCTGCACCCCCCACGCTACGCCACTGAATGGCTTGCATCAAAAAATGCAATACAGATATAAAATTACATAAAAATTAAGCACCAGAGAGAGTTTCTAAAAGTAATCCTACAAGAAACTGCAGGAAAACACAACATCAGCATGGTCAGCATTAAATACCAACCAGCAGCAAATCTCACCAAACAATAGAAAGAAAATCAGATATGGTCAGTACTTGGTGAACTTCGCTGGGGAGAGCATCCCACTACTGAAAAGGACCTCTCTATTGTTGCCATTCTTGTTGCATGTCTACTAGAAGCAGCACTTACATGGGGCACTTAATGCAACATGAGAAATATGGAATAGCCACTGAAAACTGAAGGTATGCATCGCCTCCCAGCACCTTTGTAATAGCTGGCAGAACTTGCTCATCTCCTAATGCCACAACATCCTGCATTTCCCCACTGCTGCGCCACATCATTGGCTGCTGGCATGGACTAAATAAAGATGAACTATCAGGACACAGTTAGCATTGCAGAGAGGAAGGGGAAAGTTAGTCACACACTTGCCATTTTCAGTGGCAGCTGTGTATTTGGCATAACACCTCATTTGGCCTTATACAGACTGTGAATCTAATCCTTGATTTATTTATTTTTCACGCATTTCCAGGTAAGTCTGGGTGCGGTACCATGTAAATTCTGTATCAAGTGTTGTGGGTTAATATTTATCCTGCACTTATCTCGTTCCAGGCTCCTTAACAATTATCCATTGTGAGCGAGACACTTCTGGTTGTAAGTTTCCTCCTATGCATTTACCTCATTAGCCCACCCTATTGAAGGATTAATGGAACACCTTGCAATAAAGACAAAGCAGAAGAGAAGCACTGCCAGGGAGCCGAGGCTCTGGAGTAACGACATAAGAGCATGGGAACCTCTAAAAATATCATTGCAAATGAATTATGTTCTCCCCTTTATGGCGAAAACCTGGTCTTTTATGTTGTTATGTGCTTTTCTTCAAAGATCCAAATGCACACAGTGAATTTTAAAGCAGATTAATGAACCATTAAGAGGCTCGGCAAAAGTATTCTTTCAGACAGCAATCGATAGTACCCTCTCTTGTTCGCTGTATATATGGGTTTTACGTTATCCGAGTTATTTATTAGATTAATTGATCATTACTGTCATGTTGGATAATATGCACTTACTTGAAAACAGCTGAAGTCTTAGCTTTTTAAAGACAGTAACAAATTATTAGCTATAGTGGAAGCAACGGATAGTGTGATAAACCAGTTTTCTGAAGGGTTCCCTATTCCTACCTGAACCGAGTGCCTGCTTTCGGCATTGCATTCATCAGACACAGTGAATTCAAAGCTCTCTGATTCGGCAGAGCTGACTTTCCAAATGAGAAGGCCAGCAGGAGAGAGGGTGGCTTCTGGAGGTCCGCCTTCTAAGATGAACAGCACGGCTGATCCCTCGGGATCCACTGCTAGCAGTTGGTACACAAAATTCTCTCCTGCAAACGTCAGAAGCTGGCTGGCTGGGGCTTGGAACACAGGCGGCTGGTTATCTAAGCAAAATAGCAAGATGCAATAATGTGCAGAATGTTCTAATTCCATAAGACAACCGTTTTCAAACTACATCTACCACCTGGACCACCAGAAAATTGCTGGCAAAAATACATCACTGGTCACAGTCTTGTTGGTTGTTGGTACATTCACATCATACATTTAAAGCGCATGGCTTCCACCAAAGAATCCTGGGAACTGTAGTTTGTCAAGGGTGTCAGGAATAGTAGCTCTGTGAGGGGGAATCAGCTCCCATGATTCTTTGGGGAAAGCCATGACTGTTAAAGTAGTAGGAGCAGGAGCATCATTGGTCATCCCAAGGTTTGTGAGGCTCATCTGACAGTGGCCTGAAACCAAGCCTTTAGTGTTCTTGGCCCAGTTCTTGGAAAGGCTCTTCCAAGAAAGATTCAGCAGGTGCCTTTTTTCACATTTTGAACATCTGCTGAAAGCTTTTTTATGCTGCTAAGCTTATGCAGGCAATCAAAAAAATATATTTCAGTAATAGGTAGTTGATGAGGTTTTTATTGTATTTGATTGTACGGATGTTGTAAACTGCTTGGATTTTTTTTTTAATGAAGAGCAGATTAAAATATTTTCATAAATAAATGCACTTTTAATGTATGGTGTGGATGTCTCTCTGCCACGTTTCTCCCTCTTTCTGGGCAGCAAGGGCACACATGTTATCATTTTAGTGGCATACACTTAACATTTGAACTTGATTGTGGTGGCTACGGTTAATGTTACACAGCAGTTGACAAAGACGATAAAATACCTCTAGAACATTTTAGTCAAAAACAGTTACCAGCAAGTTTGAGAAACTTGAGCAATGCATTCAGGAAAGCTTTTATTTATTTTACATTTAAACTATACTGTGCATTCCAATTGAAAACAGTCATCATGTCTGTTAAGAACCTAGTCAATAAGAACTTAGATACAATTAAAAAATACTCTCAATAAAAACATCAAAGTAATATAACCATGCTCTTAAAATAGATTATGTATCATAAAATGGATTAACGAATGCCTTGACCTAACTCTTAAATACAGGAAGCAATGTGTAGTGCTATCCTTCAATTGATGTATATCATCAGTGGCGGACTTGAGGACAGTGAATAAACTCTGTCTGGATAAGACAGAGTTAGTGATTGCAGGGAACTCAGTAGTCAGGATGACTTGGCATATCTGTTTTGGGTGAAGTCACCCCATTGTAAGGATCACTGTGTGATTCAGGGATACTGTTGGACCCAGCATTACTGCCATGTGGTAGCTATGGCCCAAAGTATCATTTACTGGTTTTCCTTGCTGATGGAAAATAAGTCACCTGATCACTGTAGTTCATATTTCCAGATTAGACTATTCTGTCTTCAAAGGATGTGAAAATATATTCATTCATAATTTTATTTGCATGCTGCTTTCACACACAGAGACACCATTCTCAAAGCAGCTTGCAACAAAGAAAACAGGGATGCGTTTCAAAATCAAGCAGTACGAAACAATTTCATAATATAATAAAACAACATCACAATGGCAAATCTAACATACCCAAAAAGCCAGTATAAATATAAAAAGATTGCATAAACAATACTGAACAGCAAAAATAACAAAGAAGCTTGACAGTTTCACCTTGGTCCTAGAAAAACATTCCCCATGATGTTGCTCAGAAATATCTGAGCACACACCTGGAACCTCTGCATAATCATCAGGGTCCAAAATGTACATATTCCTATTAATGAGAATCTGCCTTCTCCAAGGAAAGCACAGTGGTACCTTGATTGTCGAACTTAATCCATTCTGGGAGTCTCTTTGACTCCCACAACCATTTGAAAACCAAGGCGTGGCTTCTGATTGGCTGCAGGAACTTCCTGCACTCAATCAGAAGCCAGATCGGATGTTCGGCTTCCAAAAAACATTCGCAAACTGGAACACTCAATTCCGCATTTGCGGCATTCGGGAGCTGATTTGTTTGGGAGCCAAGCCATTTGAGAACCAAGGTACCACTGTAGATTACATCCTACAAAAACTTGGCCAATCTGGGGTCATCCAGATATTCTGAACAAATACCTATCAGCCACAGCCTAGACAGCACAGATGTGAATTGTCATCCAGAACATCAGGATGACACCAGCTTAATAAATGCTGGCCTAGAGAAATGTTAGAAATGTACACAACATACAGGTCCAGAGAAAGAATATCCCTCTCTCAAAAACACCGGATTGGTTTCGCATCAAAACCTGAATACCATAGAAACATTTTATGCATTTTAGGCTTACTTTCATTGATAGACCAGGTGAATTTGGAAATATCTGGTTCACAGAGAAGACAAGGACTCGTATGGCTAGAATCACCTTTTGCATAACATAATCCATCTATATTGCAAGCGTTTTCCTGCAAGTAAGGGGAAGAAAGATAAATTAGCAGCAAGTAATTGCTTGAAATATTTTGCTGTAGGAATAATGAAATGACAGCAATTTAAATGCTAGCACTCTGTTGCCTTGGGGAAGAATACAAGTGCATTCTTAAAAATTGCTGTAATGACACAGGCTTTGCCAGCTTCATTGTGAGATTTTTGTAGTTGTGAATGGCTTATCTCAGGCTGCCGGATAATGCCACTGTAACAAAAAATCATATGAAAATCACTAACATGTTGTACAAGATCATTAATCCCAGACACCTGTTATCAGAGTGATTAATTATCTGGTCCTGCTGAAATTGGGCTCCTCTCTAAGGGTATAATAGCTAAAATTCTGTATGACAGAACTCTATGACTACAGTTATGAGGAAACGCTGCTTTATCACCCAGTACAAAAAGTGAAACTGTTTGCTCAGAGATCCTAAAATTCTCCTTTCATTCACATACAGTTAAAATTGCCAATCTGCTCAGAAGCCATTTGTAAAGGGGAAAATGCCACATATCCCCATTCAACAGCACAAATCCTTGGTTATAATGGGATGCAACAACGTGCTTCAGTCATTTCCATTTGTGTGTGTGATGGCCTCAGGACTAGCAAGCCTTCTTGCCTGCCTTAACTTAAGCACCATGACTTTCCCCATGCCTAGAGCCATGCTGCTTCTCCGGGGACAAGGCATACTAAAAGAAGACATACATGAAAAGGTCATATTGAACAACAGTCCCAAAACAAAGCAGTTCTCTCTCCCAGGCGCATTCTAGTCCTCCCTCTATATGGGCTTGCTGATGTTACACAATGCACATTGTTCAATAATTGAGTCCTTTCGCAGAGCTAGCAGCAGATGGCTTGGTGGGGTGGCAGCACTCACTGACTGATGTTGCTTACTGGGAAAGAGAAGGGAGAGGCAGTGGAAAAGTTGGTGCGGTACAATCTGGCACTCCTGCTGGTGAATTTCCACTGTCCTGGCCTCCCCATTTGCCTCACCCTTCCCCATAAGGAACAGCAACCAAGCTGTATGGAGGTCAGGTGAACACCACCATGCCACAGTGCCATCCACTACCATATAGAGATTAGCATGTATCTAGGCATGTGGGCAAATCATACAAAATCCCAGCCTTCTCTACATACTCCCCCCTTTTTTTATTTCAAAGGGCCTCCAAACAGATAGCTGCAGTGGCATAAAACCACTCCTAAGCTGAGCATTCCCTACTAGGTTGCAAGTTCCATCACCCACCCAAATTGGTGCCCTCTAGAAAATAAACAAAGACTGAGTGATGGGATAAACAGTGGCTTGCAAAATAACACTTAAACTGGCATGTTGGAGCTCTATCCCACTTGGTAACATTCACCAGCTGCACTCACACCAGGTGGGTGGAGCTAGGCTGAGAATCTTCAAGATTAGCCAACGTGGTACCCATCAGATGTTGTTGTGCTCCCATCATCCCTAGTCAGCATGGCCAATAGCCAGGTAGTGTGGGAGCTGGTGATTTAGTGCATAGGTGTTCCCACTTAATGAGGGGATAATGGTTGTAAATTTTGAATTACATGCTTCATGTAATGCTGTATATTATTCGCCTCTGCTAAGCTAAAAGACAGACTCGTCTGAATGAACAGTGATCTAGAATCTAATCTGTCGATCTTTACCATTCTTAAGTATGATGTTCTGGTGTATATTGGCAGTCAATGCAGATTTTGAACTGTATGAACATGGCTCCAGCTAGTTGCTCCACTCAAAAGCTAAACTACTACATCTGGATTAGTTGCAATTTCCAAGTGGTCTGCAAGAGCCACCCTGTGGACTACAGTTATCCAGTTGGGAGCTTATCAGAGCATGAATTACTATGGCAAGGCCATAGGAACAGCCGTAACTGGCCAACCAGCTGGGAACTAAGAAAAAGCCTTCTATGTCACTTGGATCGCCAATAAGACCAACTAAGTTAGTTCTTGGTATGAGCTTTCGTGTGCATGCACACTTCTTCAGATACACTTCTTCAGATGAGTGTATCTGAAGAAGTGTGCATGCACACGAAAGCTCATACCAAGAACTAACTTAGTTGGTCTTTAAGGTGCTACTGGAAGGAATTTTTTTTTGTTTTGACTATGGCAGACCAACACGGCTACCTATCTGTAATTGGATCGCCAATGACAGAGAAGAATCAACAAGTACCTCTAGACTACAAGGGGAGCACAGCCCCATAGAGAACTGGCCATATGCTTATCTCCCAAGCTCAAGAAGTCATAGCACCTTGATCTAATTCCACCTCGACTAGCCTTCATCCAGTCCATTACAGTGGCTGAGCACCAGTGCAGAATCTGCGCAGCCACACATGATTCTGATAGCAAGAAGAAATAGGAGTTGAATGTCAACAGCGTAAGGATGGAACCCAACTCCAAGCCCCAAATCCAGCTGTCAAGGCAGGATATTAGTTAGAATGATATTATATGCTTCTTTTTCAATAAAACCTCCTGAATAAGTCATATATTTGCTTTAAAAAAGTAATTTTTTTTGTTCTTTAATCTGCTTCATAACATCTCTTTATTTGATCCCGGGATGCTCATTTCTAAACAATAAATAAATAAATAACGTAATAAATAATGTAAATAACAACAACAAGAATGATAACTAAACCACAGAGCTTTGCATAACCCTTAAAAATACATTGCTTCACATAATGCAATTGGGACAGAGCCAACAGGTGGGAAAGTTACAAAATTAATGAATTTATGGCATAGAACCATGTAGCTAGTTTGCTGACTAGGCTGCATCAGGGTGTAAAGGGTCAAAGAGTGAACTTAGCAGGGTGTAAATAAAATAAAATGCTGCTAGAAGTACCTATCAGAGTTGGGTCTGAAATCAAACTACAGTAGACCTTGTGCTAATGTTAAAAAGTCACTACAGAGCAGTTTTGCGCCTGTGTAGTTGTTGAGAGTTGTTTCTCAGCTGTGGCAATCACATCTATACTTGAAGATAACAGGCCCAGAGGTAATAGGATTGGTAGCTGCAATACCCCCAGTAAATCTGAGAGGACTGGTAAGAATTTGACACCATGTCTTACAAAGAAATGTTGCTTGTGGAGACTGAGAGCAATGTCGTCCCAGCAAAGGCTCTCTGTAAACCAGAATCTTCTGAGTGTGAAAGATGCCTTATTTGAGATAATTACAGAACCTCTGCTGTTTCCAAGTTTCATTTACTTCCATGAACATTTCCAGCATGGAGGTGCTAAATTCTTTGTGAATATAAAATGTTAATTTAGAAGAAATGTTTTTTTATGTACAATGTGTTGGCTTCCTGACGATTGATATAAAAAGGGCATAATTTACAAGTGAATGGAAGAAAATATATTTAGCTTCCCAGCTGATCAATAAACACATTTTCTTCTCCAACACTTGTCAAGCTACACAGGCAATCCAGGGAAACCGGAGGGTTAAGGAAAAGATGGATGTTCTGTATTAAACCTCTAAGTGCTTTGAAATTACCTTTAATTTACAAAGCCCATTTTGATGGAATTCGCAATCCTGGCAGACTCCGTCATACAAGGTCAGGACTTTTGAATTACTGTACTGGAAACCATCATTAGAAATCTAAAATATACAAAAAATATATCATATCATTTTATGTGATCATGTTCCATACAGATACTGTCTGCACATTCTAAAGCACATGCCCAATACACCCCTGAACTAAATGTCTGCCAAGAAGATAAATTAAACCACTTGCAAGTTACTTTCCTGCAAGCTAACAAATCACTTGATGCTGCAAACTGAAAAGCCATTCATTTATTACCAAAATATCTTTTCACTCGGATAAAATCTGGAGTTTCTGATAACTGCCGTGCTCTGTTTAACCTCTTCCTGTAAATTTCTTACTCAAGTTGACACAATTTTGAACAATAAATCCTGCTTCAGACATTTTGATTGCAATCCATAAAACATTTACTCTAGAGGAATCTCATAGATGTCAACAAGATTTTATTGAGCCTGCTTCAAAGGAAGATGATTCTGTATGGCAGCCTTTGCCCTTGACTCCCCCTAAGATGGATTTCCATACTCAGTGCAGCTATTCATTCATAAGATGTAAGGCCTGAAGTGTTCAATCTAAGGGGAAATGAGCAGAAAATCAGGGCCGATACTGCCCCCACCCCTGCTGTATGTATTTCCTGTAGGCACAGAAGCCATGCAGTTTAGCTGGTGACAGAATAGTGGAACAAACAAACAAACAAAGTGGGCCCTACATTTTGGCACATCATAACCAGTTTTACTTTTCACATAATATCTGAATGCACATGATTGGCGTGATGTTGGTGGCATCTGGATATAGTTGCTAAGCATTCAGTTGGACAAGATAGTGTAAGAATTTATCTGCCCTCCTGCTCTACATTAGAGAAAAATCCTTTATGCTCATTGTTCAAGAATTTGGAAAGCAAGTTCTGGTTTATGGGGATTTAACATAGGTTCTCAGTTTTCCGATTTTTATAAGAGGTGCTATTCAAGGGTCAGAACTCAGTGGCAGAGGAGATGCCTGCAGAAGTCCTCAGTTGAATCTCCATGTAGGGTTGGAAGATACTCCTACCTGAAGCCCTGGATAACTGGTTGCTCTGACTTGGTTTAAGATTAAGAGGTCCATTTGTCCTGAGTGTTTATAACCAGTGGTGTAGCGTGGGCAGGGCCACAGGGGTACAAAATTTCAAAAGCGTGCCTTTCCAATGTTCATGTGGGCAGACTGAGGAGTGGATTTGAGCAACGGCTGATTGCCAGGGCGTCCCTGCATGGGCTTTAAAAATACAGTGATACCTCAGGTTAAGAACTTAATTTGTTCTGGAGGTCTGTTCTTAACCTGAAACTGTTCTTAACCTGAAGCACCACTTTAGCTAATGGGGCCTCCTGCTGCTGTCACCGCGCCACCAGAGCATGATTTCTGTTCTCATCCTGAAGCAAAGTTCTTAACCCGAGGTACTATTTCTGGGTTAGCGGAGTCTGTAACCTGAAGCTTCTGTAACCCAAGGTTCCACTGTATACTCACGCCCTCACCCTGCTCTCCACTGTTCTTGACACTCATGGGTGCCGCAGTTGCCTCTTGTGTAGGCCGCCGAGCTATTGCCCCTTCATTCCAACCTATTGGCAGGCAGTGCTGAGGATCTTCACCCCATGCCACTGCCCCCTTGCCAGCTGGTGCTGCTAGCGGTGGTGACAACATGGAACAGGAGGAGAAGTAAGTTATCAGTCATAGACCAATCATCAGAGAGAGTTGGGGCAAGGGAGTGGTGCCAAGGGAGAATGAGAGTCCCACCACCACCCCAGTATCTCTGCATAGGGAAGCTGCTGGTCGCTGAGGTGCTGCAGGGCTGAGTGCGGGGGCTGGTGGGGCAAATATCTCAAATGTGCACATTAAAGATACAAGCACGGTAAAAGTGAAGGACCTCTGGACAGTTAAGTCCAGTCAAAGGCAACTATGGGTTGTGCTGCTCATCTTGCTTTTCAGGCTGAGGGAGCCGGCATTTGTCCGCAGACAGCTTTCCAGGTCATGTGGGCAGTATGACTAAATCACTTCTGGCGTAACGGGATGCTGTGACGGAAGCCAGAGTGCCAATAGAAACACTGTTTACCTTCCCACTGCAGCAGTACCTATTTATCTAATTGCACTGGTATGGTTTCAAACTGCTAGGTTAGGAGAAGCTGGGGGATAGCAACAGGAGTTCACCCCATTGCATAGATTCGAACTGCTGGCCTTCCAATCAGCAAAGCCCAAGAGGTTCAGTGGTTTCAACCACAGCACCACCCGCATCCCCCATGGTAGAGTATTTCACTGACTTTATCAATACTGGACTGGTGGAAAGGACTCAGGGAGTGCTAATGGTCCCCTGGTTAGCAGGCACAATACCCTGGGTGCTGGCAACCCATGTCACACCACTTTTGCTACCCCTTTAGAAACATCACAGCAGATGGAAGCACTGAATCTGCCTACTTAGCCTGGGTACGAGAAGACACGAAAGAAAGAGGTTGCATCACCACCAAAATTGAAGAGGTTGCCACTGCTTCCTACATCCCCACAAATGAAAGGAGTGGAGACGACCACCACATGATCCTCTTTCAACTCAGTGTTGCTGAATGTTTTGTTGCTATCATCATCATTATTATTATGAGTCTACTCTGAGCAAAATTTACTTGAATAAGTGTGTGTGTATTTTTTTATTTTTTTTTTGTATCTCATAACTGTAATCATGGCACATAGCTTAGTTAGGTACTAAATATTTGTAAAAATGCAATTCTTCACAGTATCTTTTCAAGAGAGAAAGAGACGGAGAGAAACCCATGACAGTTTGGCCACACCCCGGTGTCTCCACTGGCCATGCACCCATCACCTCCTTGACACCCTAGTAGGTCTAGTGGGTAACAACAGCCACGGCATTAAACAGATGGAAGGCATCATTGTGAGGCGCAGAAGAGATTGAGAAGAGAAAAGGAGAGGCAAAAATCACAAACAACAGAAAGAAAACTCATGTAAAGCTAAACACACACAACTGATATTTCCTGGTGAACAGAGAATGGGACATGCCACAAAAAATCAGCATTAAGTGAACTATTCCAGAAACATAATATTATTTTAAACTGATAAAATACTACCTGTTCCACTCAGGTGTGAACAGGTGGGACCGAGGTATGTGAGGATATAGCACTGCCTAGCATTTGCAATTCAAAGGAAGGAAATAAGTTTACAATCTATTCAGAGAATTTGAAACTGAATTAGCATAACTTAACATAATTTAAAGAATGAACTCAATTCTCTCAGTATTTGATTTAGAAGAGGGGCTCCCTAGCCACATTCTTCATAGACAAGCCATCTTAATAAGGCGGGAAAACCATTTCAAGGGTCTCTAGCTAGGGTTTAATCTGCAAAGTGTGTGGTCTGCAGCTCAAATCTGAAATGGAAAGCCATGCTTCTATTTGGGACTGGATGTAGCTATTTGATGGGGTGGGTCAATGTACTCTGCACTCAATCAGACCCAGTCTTCGCATGAGCTAACATATATAGAAATAAAGGTCCCAGATAATGTTAGTGTAGGAGATGATACGACTGATACAAACTCCTGGTGCTGAAAATGGATTCTAGGTCTAAGCGAATCAAGCTCTGAGGCAGAAAGAAGGATTAGTTTAGCATCCTGCCATTTTGCAGGCAAAAGCACTACCTCATCTGTATAAACTGATCACTCTTAATGCAATTTTAACCTTAATTTCTTTCCTTTACTAAAGCCCTCAAGATGTTCATTTTCTCAGCATAGCACTAATGATCAAACAGATGAACATTAATAATGATTAGGACTTTAGCAGCCTCTAATAAGATATTCAAATAACCCCCATTCATTTGCTTGCTGTGCTTTGGTTAAAACAAAAATAAACATTGATCTCCTCTTCAAAAGTTAATAAGCTACTGCAAAAAAAATAAAAAAAATAAAACAAAATGTACATAAATCATCCCAACTATTCTGTTGTGCTTTGGAGGAGCACGGGCAGATCAAAGTCTCCTATAAAGCAGCCAGGGTAGAGTATTAGGCATCTTCTTGGCTGCCTGTCTAGAAAATTGTGAAACAAATATGTCAAGGTCTACCAGTCATGAACTTTGGTAATTTCTGACTCCATAGGTCTATTTTGGGTGTGGGTGTGTGATGGGGCTCTCTTTAGAGTGCAATATGTCTTACTTCACTTCATATTACTTTACTTTGCCCCACATGTGCCCACTCAACCACTTCAATAGGTGGAACTGGCACTACTGCAGGTGCCAGATAATACCTGTTATACATTTGTAAGGACTCAATCGTTTAGTGTGGCAGCAGATGCACTTTGGAACTCCTTGCCTGTTGAGATCAAGCAGGCACCTTGACTGCAATGTGCCTGCTAAAAACATTCAAACCCATGTGCTTAGAAAGTTGAGGTAACTAATATGTTTTGGTATTTCAATGTTGTAAAGTATGATTGTGATTTCCCCCCCTCAATTTTATTGTTTCATCATTTGGTTAGACTGCTTTATGGTGAATCGAGTGGTGCATAAATTTTATGAAACAAGTAAATAAATAAGCCAGCACTTCTGCATTTGGGAGCCTGAAAGTCCTGCACTTGTGGCACCATTGTCCTATCTGGCTGTTCACAATAGCAGTTCACAGCTAGCATCGCAACAACCCTTTTAGCTAGGTTTTCTGTCTTAATTTCTGATCGGTGACATGTTTGTTCCGTTATTAGACTTTGTGTTTTTCTATTTGAATGACATGCTCTCCACAACTGTGGTTAATGCTTAGTGTGTTGTGCTTAATAACATCACTGAAGACCACTGCCCCCCATGACACCAGAGGCTACCCTTAGATCTCAGGGTCTGGAGTGCTCTTGACCTGGGTAGGTTCCAACCACTGAATTAGCAAGCTGAAGTGCATTCTGGGTGTGCCACACGCACACATGTCAATTCTGTGGGAAAGGATGGTAAGTTTGGCTTACATCCATGTGGCTGGGCCACACAAATATTACCACCCCCGTGCAGAAGCAGCTCACGGAAAAGCCACTTGTGCTCAGCTACAGTAAAACTGAAGATCCCCAGGTATTCAGCATCGTTCTCTGCCATCTCTTTGAGTAGAGCTATCCTGTACAACAATTTCAAAATGGAGGATATGAGCCAGAAAGGCCCCCAACAGGCAGCAGTATGAAGCTGAAGTCATTCTGCACTTGTGACCTAATCAAGAATTTCAGCCGTGTCTCTTGAAATGAAATGCAGATGATTAAGAATTGATTCACCCACTATATCAGCTCAGGGTGATTACTAGGAACAGTGATTGTAATTTGCACCTTAAGCCTACTTATTAAAATGCCCACAATGCCTGTAATTTCTGCTATTTCTTTGTTTTCTTATTTATTATGAGGCAATACTAAAGATCTCTTGCTCTCGTGTGCACTCCTATTCACAGTGATTAGCAGGAAGAAATCCGTAATCTCCCATTTTATCATCACGCTGCTTGAGAAATGTCTTTTGAAATTGTTTTGCTAGTAGCACAAGAAATTCCTACTTTCACTTGCCATCTTGCATAAGGCTCAGCATCCATCATGAAACGAACAACTCCTGCTCCTGTATTGTTCAGAGGTGGGATCTGACAGTCCACCGTTGTCAGATTCAGAAACGTTGCTTTGGTGTTTTCATGTTCTCTGGATACCCATTCACCATTGTGATACTGCAGGAAACAGAGCAGGAAGATGTCTGTGACTTATTGCAGGTCTACATGTACTTACTGTAAATTTCAAGTGATCTATATGGATATAAAAAATTTCTTTATGGAAGATTTTGATCAGATGTGCTGCTGTGTTAAGTGGATTAACACAGCAGACACAATAGAACTCCTGAGGAAAACAAAGGAATTCAATATGTTCAAATCTGATTGGTATAAGCACAATGAAATGGGGTGTATCATCCAACAGATACTATAATGCTTCAGAGATTATGCCAATTTTGCAAACTTTATTGCCAAGACCATACAACACTGGTCCTGAAAGACCTACAACTGGCTCCCAGTACATTTCCAAGCACAATTCAAAGTGTTGGTGCTGACCTTTAAAGCCCTAAACGGCTTTGGCCCGGTATACCTGAAGGAGAGTCTCCACCCCCATCGTTTAGCCCGGATACTGAGGTCCAGTGCCAAGGGCCTTCTGGCAGTTCCCTCACTGCAAGGTTATGGGGAACCCAGCAGAGGGCCTTCTTGGTAGTGGCACCCACCCTGCTGAATGCCCTCCCATCAGATATCAAGGAAATTAACAACTATCTGACTTTTAGAAGACATCTGAAGGCAGCCCTGTTTAGTTTTTAATGTGTGAAGTTTTATACTGTTTTTAATGTTCTGTTGAAAGTCGCCCAGAGTGGCTGGGGAAACCTAGCCAGATGGGCGGGGTAGAATTATTATTATTATTATTATTATTATTATTATTATTATTATTATTATTATCACCCCGCCAGTTGATGAGCAATGATGAATCTCCTACTTGCACCTACTTGAGCAATGATGAATCTCCTACTTGCTTGGATGAGTTTCCTTTTGGTGGATATCTCAGGCTTCCTTTTAGAACATCCAACCTGGATGTCCATTTTGTGATATCTCCTCTCAAAAGCACCGCTACATGAAACCTCTCTTTAACACATAGTCTATGTAGTTACACAGGAAGCTGCCTTATACAAAGTCAAACCATAGCTAGCTCAGTATTGTTGTCACAGATTGACAGCAGCTCTTCAGGGTTTCAGACAGGAAACACATTCCCAGCTCTATCTGGAGATTGAACCTGGAAGTTTATGCATACAAAGCAGATATTCTACCCCCGAGCCGAAGTCCTTCCCCTCTCTAGGTAGCTGGAGGGAAGGAAGGAAGATATACTAACCCTATGCTTACTCTGTTAAATAATAATCATAATTGGTGTCAAATCTGGCTCTAAGATTTGCTGGTGTTGTAATGTATTTATGCATAAAACAAACACCAGTGGCAGACCTTGGTGTCTCAAACTTCAGTGGCCTCCTGGTGATGCCAAAATCTGCCCGCCCATCTCTCACATTCCATTGGGAGTCATAGCTGTGGCGCCCCAGAAGCTCCACGCCTGGTGTGACCGAACCGATCATGCTCCCCTAGATCTGCCTTTGCAAACACCCTGCTGATTACACTATTCTGTCAGTGACTTTAGAAACAGTGCCCTTCAGAATTTAATAGCAAAAGCTTCAAAACCTAAACATGCAATGTCAAGTCTTCGGGGGGGGGGGGGGGGAAATGCATTTTAAGTGGGGGGGGCAACTGTAATATTTGAAGTCTCGGTTTTATGTTTTCAAGTCCCCCCCCCTACTTTGGTGAGAGCTGGAAAATTGCTTTTTTTAATATAAAACTGAAGCAGAGCAACTTGAGTTCCTCATGGTATTGGGAACTGGATTTTAAAATGGATGGATCAGACCTTCGCAGCTCAGTTATCTTGGCTGATGGCAGTATTATTATTACTATTATTATTATTATACCCCACACAACTGGCAAGGTTTCCTCAGCCACTCTGGGTGGCTCTCAACAGAATATTAAAAACACAACGAAACATGAAACATTAAAAACTTCCCCATGTCAAAACTGGAAATGTTATTTCAATGCCTGAATCCTATCTTCTGTGGCAAGTGCCATTTCCACATTCCCATAGCTGGAGCAACTTCATGTAACAACATCTGAAGGAATGTAATTTGTGGGACAAACTGATTGTGTCATCCTATCAGTAGCATTCCTGACTGATGCTGGATTTGGTAGTATTTGTGTGATTCTGTATTTCAAATGCATGGGATCTAGACATGCCCTTCATGAAACTTATGGCTCACAACACAGTCTATTTGTACATAAATATTCTATGTGGATCTCTAGGATTGTAGGATACATCCTGCCACCTAGAAGTCTACTTTCTACAAACAATTTCAGAAAGTTCTGTATCTTTCTGCTTCACTGGGAAAGACTTTTTTGTAATGAATCCAATTTTGAAACACTCTGATGGAGAACCCCTCTCATCCCAATAATTCTTAACCATACATTCTTTTATATGCAGCCTTATAAAGCTATCATATTACATGATTAAGATGTAGAATAATAATCTTAATAGTCCACCATTCAGCTGTAGACTACAGCTGCGTATCCAGAAGCTTGGATAGTTAGCTATGATATTTAAAATTCAAATGCATTTAGAAATACAACCAAGCGTATAGATTCCAGATGCACCAAATTGAGAAATAATAATACTGTGATTTCAAGCATCAGTGAACTAGGGTAAAACTGGGATAAAAGCTCACAGAGAAATGGAAGAGATTGCATGGTTTTGATTCACTTATGGACCAATCTTGAGGTGATGTGACACCAATTGTATAAAGTGTACATGCCAGAAAGAAAACTTATCACTTCCAGTTCCAATAATAACAGGCAATATACACATATGACTAGACTAAGAGAATCAAACCACTAGATGCAGGCCAGTAAACAAGAAATAGGACCAGCTGAGATTCATGTTATCTCTCCAGCTTCACAGTATTAGAGCCATGCCGGCTTAGACTCAGGCTGCTTCAGACATGGGGTTTATTGCATGTGTTTTAGTGATGATATTTGTAGTACTTCTGTCCTGATGTCTAATATTCCTTTCACACTGCAGTATAACATTGTAGAACTGTGGCTTTTTGTGGGAAAACCCAGTGATAAGCTTGTGGGTTTATTTTCAGAAATGTACTATGGACATGCCACTATCTCCCAATGCAATGTTTTTTGCCACTGAATACTATGGCAAACATTGCTGTCTGTGCTCAATAAATTATAGACCTAGAGAATATGTAAAGGTCCCTGACGAAGAGAGCCCCTTTCTGTATTGCTTACAGTCATCCGGGTGACATCACAATGAAGATCAGAAGAATCTCTGAAGTTGTGTCCAAACACGTGGATTCTGCTACAGTCAGATGTCCGGACGTCACAGAAACCCCCATTCATTAGATCTGTGATCTCTACTGGATGCTCTATGAGGGAAACAAACATGTAGCAGTGGGACTATGGTACATGAGCATGCACATAATTTTTTTTATTGCTTTTATTACTTCTCTTTAGCTTTACCTGCAGGCGCACGTCCTTTGGAATCCCACTCTGAGCATTCATATGTCACCAAGCTGACATTCTAAATACAGGAACTTGTTCTTAACCTGAGGTACCACTTTAGCTAATGGGGCCTCCCGCTGCCGCCACTGCGCAATTTCTGTTCTCATCCTGAAATAAAGTTCTTAACCCGAGGTACTACTTCCAGGTTAGCGGAGTCTGTAACCTGAAGCATTTGTGGCCCAAAGCGTTTGTAACTGTATATGTATATACGTACCACTGTATATGTACACACACACACACACACACACACACACACACACAGCAACTGCAACCACTTATCTGTCACCCTGTCACAAAATTGCTCCACGCTGCAGTTACTGCTTTTAAGCTCCATACACTCATCCTAGATAGCTTATGCTGAAGGCTGATCAGGGATTTCTGAAAATACCCTTAATCCAACATAATATTTGGTAATCTCATATATGTGGCACTTGAAGTGATCCCATAAGTGTGTATGTGTGGGGAAAATATGTCAATAAAAGGTGTTCCTCTGAGGACTTGGATCTGAGCAGGATCAAAGATTCCTGTTGAATGTTGCTCAAGGGGATGTTCATCGGAAGCTATTTGATAAGCCATCCATTGATTGTTGTTTTGACGGTTCAAGAATTACTACAGATCATCCTTATAATAGCAAAAGCCATAGGATATGCGACAATTCCCCCAAGCAATATTATTCCATTCTGTGTGCGGACAACATTAGCCATACTGGTTCTGCAGTTTCAACGGTCTGCAGTAGGGACAGAGGTAGCATTTTAAAGCAGACCAGCCTAATTCACCAATCCAGGAGTTATACGTGAATAGGAATGCAGGTGATACCAACTGGATTTTGTAATGCAATTTCAGTTCAAAGAACGTGCATAAGATTGCACATTTTTACTGAAAAAATGTGAACAAATATGCATATTTCAGGGGAAGAATGCATTAAAAAGCACACAAAATGTTATTTTAGTGGAAGAATGTGTATAAAATGCATATAAGGAGAGAGGTAAGAGGGGGCAGAACTTCTACCTGCACATTCCTCCTTACTGACCTTGAAGCCCATGGGTATTTTCAAAACCAAGAACAAGAGAGAAACACCAGCTGTGGGTTACTGCTACCTTCCTGTTCTTTTGCTCTGTTGCTATTATGCAAAGGGATTGCAGGGTTCTTTCTGTGGATGCAGGTAAGAGTCTGGGTGGGTTGGAGAGTGGAGGCAAAAGGTTTTACTTTGTTCAGAAGCTGCAGAGTGAGAGTCTGTTGGCGCAGAGTGGACCCCTCTTTGTATGAGACAGAGGAGGAGTCAGTGGGCTCACATAGGTGAGAGGTGGAATGGGGTTGTCATTGGGACCATTTAGTTCAGAGTGTTGAATGTTCTTTTGTCTTAACCCAGGAATTTGGTTAAACTGGGAATTCTAATGGTAGTTTAGCTCTGTTTGCCTTATGATGCAGCTGTTAATTTCTTTTTATGTAATGGATCTTTTTACAATTTTGTAATTTTTATATATTGTAATTTTCTATGTATGTTTTATTGTTTTGATTTACTGCTCCCCAGTCTGGGTTTGAAAATATTCAATGAAGAGTGGAATATATGTGTTGTGCTTTAAACGAAGAAACAAAGAACATATAGAAACCAGGTACAATTTAAATGTGATTTTTTTTTGTTCTTTTTTTTTTAATCCTGTCATATATATTTTCACAGGAGTGTAAGCAGCACAGATCTTGGAGTATGCTTTAAATAAAAATAAAAATAATTTTTCTTTTTTAAAATCAACATTGTGACTATTGCAGAACTATTATAACAATTATTCAAGTTATTCCTATAGGGAGTTTCCCTTCTACTTTAACACCTTGACTATAAACATATTACACATTAATTTCTAAATTCAAACTGTTATCAAAATCAAATGATACATGGATGTGATTGTTTAAAGTCTTTATCACTTACTGGTGGTTGATTTATTATATATGATTTAGCTGGATATCGAGGCTTTTATGCAATATAGTCCTATACTCAGAAGTAAGCCCTTGCCGACTGCACCGGGCCTTGCCTCCAGGTAAGTGTGTGTAGGATTGCAGCTTTAATGTTGTGAATTTAGTAGGAGCCCTTTCATAACCTGTCACCCTAACAAAATGCATTGCGCCTCTACCTTCTGTAACTGTTGTGATTTTGATGGGAAGCTGCGTGAGCCTTCCAGGTTTTGGCAAAGGTCATTCTAGCAGCTACTAATAAATTCAAAATGAAGTCCTGCAGGATTGCACACACACACACAAATGCTATTAGTTTCATACTGCAAAATAAAATAAGTGATATTGCATATCTGCTTCATATTTGTGAAGGCAGGATTTTCTCATTTGTTCTTTCTCATCGGGATGTATGGGGTGTTAGAGGAGGGGTAGTACCTCTGGTGAGGGACTTGTTGTCCTCCTTCGGGGTAGTTTGTCTACCTTTGGTCCCCACCCTGCACTCAACTCTCACCTGTGGCTCCTAGAAGCTGTCAGCATGTGACAGAGGCCACATCTCGGGAAATGGCTTAGACTGACCAGCTGAACCAGGTGAGGGTAGCTGATGGGTCTCAAAACCCTCTGTGAGTTAGAGACTTTCCCTGCATGCAAGGACAGACCAGCAGATTGAGTGGATGCAATTTCACTGACTGTGCAATCCTATTATTTCAGAAAGATCTACATTGTTGAATGTGCTAATTTATTAGTATGTTGAGGACTACAATCTAAATCATCGATATATTCAAAGCACGTATGTATACCTTCCTTGCCTTGTAAAAACAAACAAACAAACAGATGAATGATTGTGTCTTTGAGCATCTCTAAATGTCTACTCAGAAGTAAATCTGATGGAGTTCAGTGGGGCTTACTGCCAGCTAGTGGTGGAGAAAGGCTTGGAGCAGATTTAAACTGAATGTCCACTTTCCAAAACAATATTCAAACTGAAACACAGCAGTCCTCAGTAATCCGCACTTGTCAGAATTTTGCAATGCAATTTTTCAACCAAACAATGTTTTGAAAAAATGCATGTATTAGGGGAAAGTTTTCATTAAACAAAAATAAGATACTGGTGAAAATTAACATACAAACATTAATTATATTAGGGAAATCTGCTTGCAAAGGTAGTACTAAATCAAAACATCATATGAAAATTAGGAGAAATTCACCCAAAAAATGCCGATGAATTTCCATGAGGATTTTTTTGAAGAATGCAAATTGCTGTAAAATGTGAAGAACAAAGAGTTGAAAAATGAGAAACTGAGAAAACCAACATTGGCAGATCCTTCCATCCATATTCCCAGGTAAGTTGGTCTAGGATTGACATTAAACATTTAATAGTACCCCTTTTCCAAGTACTAGCTGCTTCTTAGATGTCCTCTCCTTCCCTCTTGTAAGCCCACCTGACTGGCTAGTCATCAAAATGAAAGAGTAAGAATTCCCCACATGGGAAAAATAGATCCAAGAAGCAACATGAATGTGCTCTACCACTGCAAAGCACTTCTTTTTTTCCCCTTGTTTTCTGCTGTTGTTTTTTAAGAGCCATCAGTAGTATTAACAGCATCATTAAACAACAATATTGTATTTACAAAGAGCCAGTTTCCTGCTTATCAGCATTCATCAGCTAGTTCAGTAGTCGTGTAATACACAACACTATTAGGAAGGCAGGATGAGCAGTTTTGATAAATGATGGGTAGCGCATAAAAATAAAGGCTTCATTATGTTTTTCATGAGGTTTTAATAGCACTGCCTACTATTCCCTCTAGAATTTCCAAGTTTTTGGAATTTACAAATCACAGTCAGCCACAGCTTGTAGTGTTAGGTCCCACTGAGTTATTTCTGCAAAGCATGATGAACTACTATTGGCTGGTTGCAAACATCCCCTTCCTAAACAATGTGTTTGAGTGGGTGGTAGTTGTTACCCTGCTGATCCTGTTGAACCTTTCAGCAGTTTTTAGTACCTAAATAGGTTGTCTGGGTTAGGCTTTGGAGGTATTGCATTACAGTGGTACCTCGGGTTACATACGCTTCAGGTTACATATGCTTCAGGTTACAGACTCCGCTAACCCAAAAATAGTGCTTCAGGTTAAGAACTTTGCTTCAGGATGAGAACAGAAATCGTGCTCCAGTGGCTTGGCGGCAGCGGGAGGCCCCATTAGCTAAAGTGGTGATTCAGATTAAGAACGGACCTCCAGAACGAATTAAGTACTTAACCCGAGGTACCACTGTACATTGGTTCTGCTCTCACCTGGGTAGTCAATTCCAGAAGCTGGTGCTTAAAATGGCACAATTTTTAAAATCAACATTAAAATCTCATGGTTAACACTCCCCTTGGCAGTTATATACCACCCTGCTTCCTGTATACACTCTGTTTAAATGGATTGTCTTCAGAAGCATACAGGGAAACCATGGATCCCCCTTGGTGTTTATGATACTGTATATGATTTGTCAAGGCTCTATTTCATCTTCCATGCTAGCCAACATCTACACAAAGCTGCTGGAGGAAGTCAACTAGGGATGTGGGCTGAGGTGTGACCGGTATGCAGATGAAACCCGACTCCACACCTCCTTTTCATCTGATCAAGGAAAAACAATGGGCATTTTAAACTAGTGGACTGGATGAAGGTCAATAAGCTAAGATGTAGTCCAGACAATACAAAAACACTGTTGGCGGGAGGGGTTTGTTTGACAGGAAGTGGTCCTAGAGTTAGCATTGTCAGTTGAAATTGAGGTCTAAGTGACTTTTAAGCAGCTCTGGGTGGTCAATCAAATACACCCATATCTTGACAGAAATAGTCTTCTGACAGTTATCCATGTTCTGGTGACTTCCTCCATTAATTATTTCAATGGCCTATGAATGGGGCTGTCTTAGAACCCTGTCCAGAAACTTCAGCTGCTGGTCCAAAATATAACAACTAAATTATTAATAAGGGCCAATGCTATGTTGGCCTCCAATTCATTACCAGGCCAAACTCAAAAGGTTGGCCATACCTTTAAAGCCCTAAATGAGTTGTGACTATTTTGCCTGAAAGTTGCTTTCTGCCACATGTACCTGCACCTAATGAGAAAGATGGTGATCAGGGAAAGGGTCGTTTCAGTGACCCTTAAATAATGCCCTCCCTGGAAAAGATTCTCTTAGCATCTTGATTAATGCCTTTAGGTGCCAGACAAAAACCTTTTTAATCTTTCAGGCTTTTTAATTTATAAAAACTGCATTGCAGCAGCATCATAGTCTCTGTTGCTGTGTAAAGGTTTGCTGGGGCCTTCCTGCAAAGTATCAGGTTTGTATTTAGCTTTAATTTCTTACATTAGAGACTCCTCTTTTTGTTCTGTTTTATACCGGTGCTGACATTCTTTTATGTTACTGTGTTTTCAGCAGCAGAGAGTATGCTCCTGCCGCCTGGGTTGGGCGTGCAGGGTGTGCCCTGAGGGTGGTGGGGCACAGAGGGAGCCTGCTGGGCCCACAAGAATGCTGCCTTGGCAACATCCTCACATGGTGCTCCCCAGCCAAGGAGAGGGGCAACCCCCCAGGTCCCCCACACTACGCCCCTGTGTGCTTGTACTGGGTTTCATGTGCTTTTATATTTGTATTGTTTATATTTCTATTGCCTATGTCATATCTCATACAAGATATTTATATATGTATGCATATGTTTTTCAGTAGGCCATACAAATACGTAAAATATTTCAGATAGCAAGGCCGGAGCAACAAATCTATTCTACCAGTACTGTGGTGCACGTGGAAGGCATCCTGCAGTAATAAGTACAGACTGAGTACGTAGCAACAGGTGTTTCCAACTTAAATTGAAACCTGGTGGATTTCTGCACTCTGGTCAAAAGTGATGAATGCAGACACCTTGGTATCGGCTGAATGCTAAAATGCAGCCTTCACTCTCTCTGCTCCAATGGTTTCTTCAGAAAGCAGAAAAGCATGTTCTAGTGGGATGTGACCCTGCTACATTTTGGAGTCTATAAAGCCTTTCCTAACAAATTAGGGGAGCATCTTTAGCCTGTGAGTGCACTGCAGAACTGGAGCTTCAATAAAACATTTTCTACGTACTGTGACAGTAGGGTCTGTTTAAGAGTTCTTGCAATTGCTCTAGTAGCCTGTTGAGACTGGTTGGGGTCAACAGTGTAAGAGTGATGCCTGCTTGTATAATGAACCCTCATGCCAGTTGGATCCTTCTGAAACCTGTGCTTTGCAGCCTTCACAGTCTCAGGGATGTTGCCCTCTGTAATGACCTTCTCCCATTGTTCTAGGGAATATGATTGTTTTCAAGCACAGGCATTGCCATACGTGAAGTGCACTGGAAATGCACCAGGTCCCTACTTTTCATTCCCAGGCATGTTTTCAACATGTATTGAAATGGTCATAATGTACAGTTAATTGAGACTTGTCATTGTTAGTGTAGTGGAAAGCAGAGCTGTACAGAACACCCCATCCCATGCCTATTTGGAACAGGTTCTGCTGATAAGCACTGTTTTGTGAAAAACACACCCATTGTTTTTAAAAACCGTTCTGACATTTGGACTCCACCTACAACCTGTTTCCTCTATTCCATGGGTGGGGAAGTTCAGGCTCAGGTGCCAAATGCAGCTCTCTGGGCCCTTAGAACTCTCTGCAGATCAACAGGCTTTGCACCCTTCTAGAGTGTTTGCAATGTGTCCTTGCTCCATCATAATACCTCTCACTTTCCCAGATGGAGAGGTGGGTGGGTGTATAAACCACTGACTTTTGTATGGGTGGAATGTACTCTACTGTGTAAAAAAAGAAAGAAAGAAAAAGGTATGAATCACACTCATTGCTCCACCCATCTTTGTGTCTATTCCACCCACCACTGGCATGTGGACCCTGGAAGGTTGACTGAGAGAATGCAGCCCTTGAGCTGAAGAAGGTTCCCCACCCATGTTCCAGATGTTCATCTGAATCTTATTCTGTTCATGGACCAGAGGTATCTGCATAATTACAACTACATACCTGAGTAATAAGAGAAATGAACTATAGATGCTTAGGATGGCAAGGGAGGAGAGAGCTCCAGCTGTGCCTAAGAAGGAATATCACTCATCTAGCTTCCTTCCTATGCGTACTCTGTGCTTACCAACTTTCCCTCACCCACACAATATTTAAGGAGATGTGAAACCTCTATTCCATGCTTCTAACCACCCTATAAGGGACGCGGGTGGTGCTGTGGGTTAAACCACAGAGCCTAGGACTTGCTGATCCGAAGGTCGGCGATTCAAATCCCCGCGACGGGGTGAGCTCCAGTTGCTTGGTCCCTGCTCCTGCCAACCTAGCAGTTCGAAAGCACATCAAAGTGCAAGTAGATAAATAGGTACCGCTATGGCGGGAAGGTAAACGGCATTTTCATGCGCTGAACAGGTTTGCCAGAAGTGGCTTAGGCATGCTGGCCACATGACCCAGAAGCTGTACGCCGGCTCCCTCGGCCAATAAAGCGAGATGAGTGCCGCAACACCAGAGTCGGCCATGACTGGACCTAACGGTCAGGAGACCCTTTACCTTTACCTTTAACCACCCTATAGGTGTCTTTTAAAGACTGCACCAACAGGAAAGGAAAATCAGCTATTGCTGGACTTGTAGTGTAATGTACTGTAAGCAAATCTGACATAGTATTTCAGTTAATGTTCTAATTGCTACATTACAGGGTGGGCAGGGAGTACTGAACTCTGTTGTTTCAGGTCATACTACCCAGTTGTCCCAGGAACAGTGCTTGACCTTAAGTGTGTTGATGGCATTTTCCCCCCTTAAATGTGGATAGATAAATTTGAGGTTCCTCAACTTTCATGTCATCTTTAATGAAACGGTGCAGAATTTTGTTGACACATTAATGTGTATAATCACATTAAAAGGACAAATAGCAATTAAACTGTGTGCAAAAAAAGAAAAGAAAAAGAGTTTGCAAAAGGGAATGCCTTGCTTGCTGCTTATTATGCATAGTCCCCTTAGCAGTAGACGGCAGCTCAGGAATACTATTAGGAATATTTAAAATGGAGAGAGTCTATGAAGCAGGGGGTGGGGAATCTAGGGTTTACTAGATGCTTCTGTATTACAACTCCCATAATCCCTGATCATTGACCATGATGGGTCTGATGGTGTCTGACAGCATTTGGAGGGCTATAGGTTTCCCATTCCTTCTATTTACACAACAGAGTCCTGCTTCCATTCCCCTCCCACTGTGGAATGCATGTACTCACCCACTGTGACTGGCTGTTTAAAGGGATGGAAGGCTTCCATTATCCTTGGCCAGTCAACCCCTCTCTGCTCTGTCAAGGAATTCAAATTGAAGGGGCATGCCCAGCAAGGTGGAAGAGGACAAGGAACAGAACTCTGTTATGTCCTACAAGGATCATTCCTCACATACCAGCTGTGTGGATTTGATTGAGCCTTTGGTGTTCACGTGGTGCTTTACTTCCTAAGAGCTCAAAGCAGTTTATATCTCAGCAGTCCTTATTCTAGCATGATCACAGTATATATTTCAGAAGTGGTTTGGGGTCAATTCAGCAGATGCCAACCCCGGCAAAAAACAAACAAACAACTCAGCCAAGATTCTCTGCTAGAAAAAGCAAGGGGAGACAGTGATGGAAGAAAAATATATATATATACTGCCCTGCTGAAGCAGCTGTTTCCTCTGGGACAGACCAATGACAGTGGCTGGTTTCTCCTCTAGTGTCCCAACTTCCAGCAGCTGTCACAAGGTTTACTTCCTTTTCTTTCCCAGAAGCCCTTATGACTCCTGGACTCTGCATTCTAATCCCACAATCATTGACTGGGGCAATGGCAAGTTTCCAAGAGCTTCACTTGGCTTTTGGCCTGGTATACTTAGTATGGCTGTGATGGTTGGGGCTGATGGGAGTTGTAGTCCTGAATACCCAGAAGGCACCAGGCTAGCAAAGGCTGCTCCAGTCTCCACTCCAGGTCCCTTAGAGCTGGGTAGACTGTAAGGCGAGAATTACAAGGGGCTTTCCTCCTTTCCTGGGATGCAGGTGGCCCTGTGGTCTAAACCACAGAGCCTAGGACTTGCTAATCAGAAGGTTGGCAGTTCGAATCCCCATGACGGGGTGAGCTCCCATTGCTCGGTCCCAGCTTCTGCCAACCTAGCAGTTCGAAAGCACATCAAGTGCAAGTATGGTAGATAAAAAGGTACTGCTCCGGCAGGAAGGTAAATGGTATTTCTGTGCACTGCTCTGGTTCTTCAGAAGCTGCTTAGTCATGCTGGCCACATGACCCGGAAGCTGTCTGCGGACAAACGCCAGCTCCCATGGCCTACAGAGGGCAACCCCAGAGTCGTCCACGACTGGACCTAATGGTCATGGGGGGTACCTTTACCTCTTTTCACAATGACCCAGAAAGATGACTTTGGCATAATCTATAAGCAAACTTACTTGTTTCAAGATGTGTACTTGACTCTCTTCCTCTAATTCTACAGCTGACGACTGAAAATTAATCTTCTGCATCTTGGTTCCTATGTATGCATTTCTACCTGGCCTTTTCAAAGTGCATCCCCTGCTACTCTTGGATGAACTCATTCACTATGCTCTTTAATGCCTTTAATGCCACGGTGGTGCTAGCAAAGTTGGCATCATGCCGTTCTTTATCTCTTGATGTCAAAAGAACTTCCCATGGTGCACAAATCAGAGGCTACACCTGCAAATTCATCATTATGATAAGCTGTCTTGGCAAGCCATTTACAGTTGAAAAACAACTTTATGTTTGGTAAATTCATCCCATGGAGTGCTTCAAACTGGCACTTTGTACTCTATTTATGTTCTTTGCTGCCCATAAAGCTGCCCTGTTACAGGTAGTGCATCAAAACCCTTGACCCGAAATTCTGGCTGAGCTGCCTTATTCGTACACTTGCCGTTCAGATTGCATCTGCCCTGTCTGTAACATACTGTTAACAACCATTCAACAGATTAACTGCTGAAGTCTTCAGCTTCAAAACTTCAGCTCTCTTCCTGGTTTCATTTTCCTTCTTGTGTCCTCTTAAATGGCTTTGCTATATGAAACGTCGAAGGAGCACTTTGGTTCCTTCCCACTGCTACTACTTCCTGCTTCTATTTTTACAGTAGCCATTTTCAGACTTCCTGTCTTCAGGGGATGCTTTCTAAAGTGCTTGGGAGTCTGCTGCCCCTTGAAGATCGCAGTGACATTAAGTTTAAAAGGAAAGGCAGGGAGATTTCTTTTGGGAACAGGGTGATACAGCCTAAGCAGGATTAAAGGCTGTCCCCTAGCCAATTGGCTGACATCGCCAGTGACATCAGCTGATAGGCAGGTGGATGTAGTTTTAGGGAAACAAACTGGATGCCCAGGCAGTCAAAGATGCCTGCAGGCCAGATGTTCCCTGCCTCTGTAGTAAATGGTGGGGACATGAGAATTCTGAAATTAATGCTTTGCAAAACAGGTTATCTCTGTTGCATATTGAACCTTGATTATTCATAAAGGTAAAGGTAAAGGGACCCCTGACCATTAGGTCCAGTCGTGACCGACTCTGGGGTTGCGGCGCTCATCTCGCTTTATTGGCCGAGGGAGCCGGCGTACAGCTTCCAGGTCATGTGGCCAGCATGACTAAGCCGCTTCTGGCGAACCAGAACAGCGCACGGGAACGCCTTTTACCTTCCCGCCAGGGAAGTACCTTATCTACTTGCACTTAGACGTGCTTTCGAACTGCTGGGTTGGCAGGAGCAGGGACCGAACAACGGGAGCTCACCCCGTTGCGGGGATTCAAACTGTCGACCTTCTGATTGGCAAGTCCTAGGCTCTGTGGTTTAACTCACAGTGCCACCCGCGTCCCTATTTTATTGATTATTCATAGCTGTTGGTAAAGCAATATGTTTATTAAACAGGGTTGTATACGGCTCCCTAGCTGGGCTCCAAGAAAAGACCTGCAACAGGCCAAGGCAAGAGAGGCGTTAGGAAAATCTGGAGGCTGAGTAGACAGGTGACAGTTGATTTACTATGCCTGACTAGAAGACAGTGTGGTGCTTTAAGAAAAACATGCTCATGGATAATTGCCAGTGTATGAACCAACAGGAAAAACTCCCTGCACTAAAGAACCCATGTTTAGTTCCTGTCACTTTAAGCTACTTAAGTGAATTATTATTTACATGCAGGGACTGTGTGTGCACACTGATGCAGGACAAATGGCTCACTGTGAATAATTTAAAACACAAATGATCTCATTATCTACAAACAAATATTTATTATGAATGGTTGCTGTTTTGAAATTGTTTGGGCAGGTAATGTATTTATTTTTTAAAAGGACGATTTTGAATTGCAGGGGGTGGAGAGGAGGATGTTCCCTTTACAGTGTTTTCAGCCCACTAGGTTTGAATTTCTTTTTCATGCCTGCACATAGTATTTTTTAGAGAATGGTTTTGCCACTTAAAATCAGAGCACGTTCTTTTTGAAGCCATGTGTTAGTTAATCCTAGATGCCTTAAAAATAAGACTTTTTTCCCAACTGCTTGTTTCACAGAATTGTTTTCACTGCTTTGCATTAAAGCAAATAAACTAATCACCAAAAGGACTAATCTCCCTTATTTGATTTGCAGTGGTACAATATAGATCAACAGCCATGCAGCCTCCCAGGTCCCTTATGATAAAGATTTGATATCCTTTCTAAATTTAGTTTCTATTGACTTTTGTATCTATCAAGCTAATAGACCTGCTACAATCCAGCCAGATTTGTGCTTTGGATGGAAAGTAATGGAAGCTAAAACAATAGAAACTAGGGCACTATTGATGTTTTTCTTTGTTTTTCAAAATGTTCACGTTTTGCCAGCTCTAGGAACAGAGGCAGATGTCTATAATCACAGACCAAACAATGGGGACTACAAACTCCTGCTTTTAATGCTATATGCAGTACTGGTATGGTATACACTGGTACCTCAGGTTAAGTACTTAATTCGTTCCGGAGGTCCGTTCTTAGCCTGAAACTGTTCTTAACCTGAAGCACCACTTTAGCTAATGGGGCCTCCTGCTGCTGCTGTGCCGCTGGAGCACGATTTCTGTTCTCATCCTGAAGCAAAGTTCTTAACTCGAGGTACTATTTCTGGGTTAGCGGAGTCTGTAACCTGAAGCGCCTGTAACCTGAAGCGTATGTAACCTGAGGTACCACTGTACAATACACAAAATATTTAGGATGGGAATTCACTGTAACATTGTAAGTCCCACTGCCGTGCTCCATTTATGTCTGATACATTATTTGACCACAATGCAGCATGGGAGTTTTACAGCATGCAAAGTGGCTCCAATTCATTTCTGTATATAGCATAGCACACCACTATGTCTGTCTATTTTTTAAAATATTATTAGTAGTAACGTATTCCTGAATGTTCACTTTCCCCCCAACCTTTAACTACTATATCCCCTGCAACCCACCCCTATACTCGTAATCCCTTCCATGCCAATAACTGAAGAGTAGTTGGTTCTTTAAGGGGGTGGGGGAACAAAAAGGGGAAAATAAAGAGAAATAAACAAAAATGTATATGAGTAAATAGGCAAAAACAAATCAAGGAAAAGGGCATCCCATTGCCTTACATAAGGTACTCAGGGTACTCAGACTGGTATTAGCATTGGTTAGTTTCATTCCACAAAGAGCTTAATTTGTGTGTGTGTGTGTGTGTGTGTATGATGTGCATACCCATGTATGTATATATGTATGCATAAATAATGAGAGGAAATATGGATACAATAATGGGAGGAAATATGCATAAAATATATTTTCATAGGCAGTCAATATCAGGTGAGACCTTGGGCGCAATTATCAAGGTGGTTCTGTCTATCTGCCAAATTCCCAACACCAACTCTATGTCCTGCATGGGTATACACATCTATCTTTGAGTGACTTTTCCAGGATCGTGATTGTTTTTATCTTGGCTTGCTTCCACAAGGTGTTATCACTTAATGACTCCACAGAACATAGGTGGCAAAGCAACAGTACATGATTTTAAGAATCTGTCTTGTTCAGTTCAGGATGAACTGATGTGCCTGATCCCTTCCATTACAAAGTGGAATTGGAGCTCAAAAGTTTTGTGAAATGCTTCACTTGCGTACACTGCCTAAGTATTAACAATAAAGACACCTTTCATTCATCACTGATGGGTCAAACCTACATTTGGCCCTGGCCCATTCTCCAAGTCACATTGCACATGGCTCTCATTGTAAGTTTTGTTTTATTTTGTTAAATTCTCCCCTATCCACATCCTGAGAAGAGAAAGCAATCTTCCTTCAGTCTTGTCTACCATCTGTTTTATGATTCTACATAAAGCCTTCAGTCCAAACTTTCTGCATGTCTGTGGTGCTAGCTGAATCCAATGGGATTATGAAACATGCTATCCTATATTCAAAAGAAAGCTCCATTCAGTTCAGTGGGCCTTATTCCCAGGTAAGTGTGTATAGCATTGCAGCCTTAATGTTTTTACTTGTTTTAAATTAATATCCTCTAATCTAAGATGCAATATAAGAACTGAATCCAGTCTGATGTTAGAAGGATAACATGGAAAATGGTTAATATTCTTTTAAAATCTTTTTTTAAGCACAACTCATATAACTACTGCTATAGGGGATATGGTTTGGCTCCAAAATATGTACATTCAGTTGGATATATATTTTCCAAGCATAGAAATAGTAAATTTATGGATATATTTGCATTCCAAGTAGGGGAAGATTTCACTAATATAGATTTGAGAACTAAGTAGCCCAAGGTAAAGTAATGTATCAAAGTAAGAAAAGGATGCAAATGAAACATTTAATAACTCTGACTTTTTTTCCCTTTCCTTTTTTTTTTTTTTTTTTTTGCCTGTGATGCCTCTTCTTTCCTGGACATTCCACAGTGGAATTGAAATTCACACCCAGAAAGCTCTTAAACTATCATTACCACAGTGAAACTAATTTGTCCTTATTACTCCTCATTACCTTTTATTTTGTGATTGCTCCCCAGAGTATTACAGAAGCTCTATATAACTTCCTAAGTTGTGCGTGTTGGTTATGATTAAAAAAAAAAAAAAAAGCTACCATGGTCAGTGTACACAAATTGCAGGCCAGCCTGATTTGTTATCCATGATAATTGAATTCTCCATTTAATTACAGTAGGTAATGACATTTTAAGCACCTTCTACAGGTGTTGGGAGTTTTTTTTTTTCTTTTAATGACGCTAGAAAGAAGCATTAAAGGGTGACATTTTCCTGGAGTATTGCCAAATTTTGTAACTGCTTTTCGTCTCTAAATTTCCATATCAGTTTGATGATAATTATAAATCTGGCCACCTGGACAATTTTGCATTGAGTTGTGAGTATTTAAGGATTGGTACAATCTACATTTTAGTACTAGAGCATTCAGATGTGATTACGGGCCTATCCACATTTTAGTTTGTCCCGTGATTTCAAGTTACGGGTCCAAAAATATTTTTAAATTGTTGATGTCCCACTGCTTTCCTCGGGGAAACCCGCTGTTTTGTTTAAATTAATAGGTCTTGCTTTGACATAAAATGTGAATCTGTTCTCATGGGTTTGGAAACAAGAAGTTACATCATTAAACAAAAAAACAAAAAAATGCAGAAAACCAACCTCTGATTTCTCTTAACTGCACCACCAGCAAATGAAAGAGTTTCAAATACTGGGTATATTTATGAACCACCCAGTCAAGCTGATATTAGAAAAAAACTTAGGCTGCAGAAGCATACTAGTCCTGATCATAAGCTATTCATGTGGACCAGGTACATGTGGATAAAGGGAAGTAGAACCACGCTGCTAGCACTTCCCTTTCATTTCACATGCCACTGACCCTACTCCCTCAGTGTCCACTTGTTCACTACACATGTCTACAACAAGGTGCCTATTTGTGTTTTGCTGAACCTTGAACACATGGAAGATGGATGAAGGAACCTAACGGCACAACCACATCCTCCTCAGATTTATTTGAATGTCCTTAAGTGCTATCTGACTATTGTCAACTAAATATGTGACACCCATAAATAAGGTATTCCATAAAATCAGGGGCATTGAACAACCAGCTCTCGGGGGGGGGGGGACGACCCTATTTAATCCACACTGCTAGCACCTTTGGACAAACAACCAGGTGACTTTGTCTAGGTAAAGACATGTCGCTTTGCCTAACAAATGTGCATCTTGCTGCACTCTAGCAACCATGCCTTATAATATTCCAGGTTTTCTTTTGGTCGTAGGTACCGGCAAATATCTCTGACTGTTTTTGTAACTTTTTCAGAAATGTGTGATTATAGAATAACCATTAGTCCCCATTTGTGCATCTTGCTCTGAACCTGTCAACCCTGACTGAATTCACCACCAAAAGATCTTGTGGTGGCAGCTAGCATCAATACAGTAGCTTTTAAAAGGAGCAGTATAAAAATAAACAGAAAATAAAATATGATAATATAGTATTAGATCTGTCTACAAGTTACAGTGGTACCTCTAGTTGCGGACACGATCCGTTCCAGGGTGCCAGTCGCACCCTGAAAAGTCCACAACTAGAGCGGTGCTTCTGTGCAAGTGCGGAGCGCGATAGAGCGCTTCTGTGCATGTGCGAAGCGTGCAGAACTGCTTCTGCGCATGCGGCAGAACCCGGAAGTATACACTTCCAGGTTTGCCACGTTCGCAAGCTGAAAAGACGCAACATGAACCTAATGCAACACAAGGTATGGCTGTACTCAGAGTTTTGACAGAAGGAAAGCCTCCACATTTACAGACGTACCGTACTTCCTCCAAGTACACCCTGGGGATAAGCTACAGGGGTGTCTGTCACTACCTCTCCCTGTTTATGGATCTCCCTAGATCATTGCTGAGGAACCTCTGGTCCTCCAGATGTTGATAGAGTCCAATTCCTATCTATCCTGCCAGCATGACCAGTGCTCTGGAATTATGGAAGTTCTAGTCCAGCAACCTCTGGAGGGCTGTAAGTTCTCCATCCATGTCCCAGACCATCTGTCCAGCCACAGTCGAAGGGGTAACGCTGATCTAGATAAACCACCAGTCTCATCTAAGAAGACAGTTCTTATGTAACCCCTATTTCTTTTTCTTGAAGAAATTCATTAAAATACACAAAACTGTTTTTCTATATTTTAAACAGAAAGATACATTGGAACTAGAAAACTATCTCAACTCAGATGATGCTTTGGGGCATCCCATAGGCATCTGGCTGGCTACTCTGAGAACAGGATGGTGCATTTGATAGGTCACCGGGCCTGATCCAGCAGAGCTCTTCTTATGTTCTGATGAAACTCTTTCTTTTTTTACTATGTTATAGACAATACATTTAAACCTGGTATTTTATACAATTCACTGGAATGGCGTTTTACAAAATGCCAGAGAGCAAACATAATTCAATACCAATTCAAGCTTGCTTTTCTTGCCTGTGCTCATCAAATGCAGGTACCAAGGCTATGTTTCACGTTGTCTCTGCAATCCTTATTTGCAATGTCTTCACCTTTTTGTTTCTTGATAGGTTCACTTTATTCCCTATAGCACAAGTATCAAGGTATACATTCCTCAACAGAAGGCATAATTATGCACACTTGACATACAAGTCAAGGAAACTATCGTTCTGTTAGTACATTGTTTTGTTGCATGTTTTTGTAGTGTTGTTACATAAAAGAGCATATTTTTTGTGTTTTTTCAGAGGGTTAAGCTGGTTGTTAAGGGGGGGGGAGTTTTGTCTGTGAACAAACACAGAGATAATGCTAAGAGGCTCCATTCAAAGAGACCTGAGCTGTTGTTGTTTTTAAAAATGTAGGTTTAAACATAACAAATTTGTTGGTGCTATTCTGTTTGGAAGAGATGGTCCCAGTTTTCACTCTCATCCTGCAGTTTCCAGCAACCTGGTACAATAAAATCAGCAATAAAATGGTTATAAAATGCATTTTCCCCAAAATGCATTTTCCTCAGGGGTGCCAGTAGCAGACAGACACACCTGACCAAGGAGGGCATTCCACAAATGGGACATGCTCACTAAGAAGCAGCACCATTACTGAGGCCGCAGATCATAGGGTCAGAAATTATTGATATTGGGGAAGGTGCACTTTTAGGTACTTGGGTTCCAGGCCATTTAGCTGCAAAGGTGACAAGGAAAGGCTAGTCTGGGCAGAATACCCTGGGGGCCTTAGCTCACTCTGGACAAGTAACCTGCTACACAGGCCAGTCCTCCAGAGAAGCAAGGTGGACAAAGGGACCCATGAAGTAGCAATTTTTAATTCTGTATCTCCAGTCCCCTGATCCTGCACTTTCATTTAGAAGTATGTATGTAGCGTAAGTGAATTAAGAGTGAGTGTGAGAAAGGGTGGTGTTCAGTTAACTTTTACTCAGAGTAGAGACATTGAAAGTAATGAGCATGATTAAAATCCATTAACTTCAGTGAGCTTACTCTGAGTAACACTTGAACATCACCCATAGTATATGTTTATATGCAGTGCTGTTTTTCTAGAAAAAGGTGCTGGACACCTCACCATGGACACCTCTCTTGTTCTCTCATATTGACAATAGTGCCCACCTGACAGGTGCTGAAAAAAGCTCTGTTTATATGTATGCATATGTATTTCTCAGTTATTATCTGCCACTTAAAGTTTACCTGGGCATAGGTAACCCACAGATGGTTTTACTGGCAGCAACGTATCTTCTCATGATACCTCTACCACAGCTTAAAAGGGAGTACAATAATATTATTTGTCATAAGTTCAGACTATCACCCTAATAAGCACAACTGTTTATTATTTCCTTATCTCTGTTGTAGCACCCAAGTGGTTAATATGTATCTGGAGGACTGTGTGTGAAGTGGGTGAATGATCTTTAAGATGAAGCTTCCTTTTATGAGAAAACAACATGCAATCTCAGGTGTATTATGGAAAACTGAAAAAGCAAATGTTAAAGGTTTCCCAGGTCCATCAGCCTCACCTTTTGGAATGGCTGCTGTGCATTACCTTGACATTGTTTGTTGGAGATTTTGCCATCACTTTATAAATGAAATGAGGGGTGGGGGAAGGGAGAGAGACTCCCTTTGACAGTCTCCTCTGATTTTGCAGTCTGATTCTCAGCTACTAGTCTCCATCTCATGTAAGTGGACAGACTACATCCACAAATAGCAATGTTGAAGCAAGTTATATTGGTATCAGTGGGATTTTCTCCTAAAAATGTGTGTTTAAGATTGAAGGGTTAGTTGGTCATTTTATAATATAATGTCAGAAAGTTAAAATATCAGGAAACAATTAAAAGAAGAAGAAGAAGGGATGAGAATCAAAGTTCCCTACAAAACTGAACTATTTTTTAAAAGAAAAGAATACTGCTTTTCATCTGTGGGATAACGTAAACATTTTAAAAAATTGATCAGAATTGGCTGTCATACAAGTTAATTTGATTTGAAGCCAAATTTATAAAGGACGTGTGTGTGTGTGTGTGTGTGTGTGTGTAGCATAGGAGCCAACTCCTAGGGGTTGAGGTCCCTATGGTCTTGCCCAATAAAATATTTGAGGGGGTCGTCCCCCACCAAAGTTGATGGGCATTGCCATTCAAATAGTGTGTGCATGCTGCGTCTTGTGATTGATTATGTGGGACATGGCTTACCTGCCCCCTCAATATTTTATTCAACTTGGCACCCCTGGTGTGTAGTGACTGTAGGTGTCACATGTTCCGACTGCCTGGCACCTGACATTTTGCACCAGTTGATGTTTCTAACCACATAGAGTGCATTAGATTAATCCAGCCTGGATGTCACTAGTGCATGGATAACTGAGGTGAGATCCATCCTCTGCAGGTAAAGTTGCAATTGACAACTCTGAGCTGGTTAGAAAATAAATAGCTTGAGCTTGTAAAATGGAGGAGTCCAATTGGTTATGGATCAGTTGCAAACCTCCTTCTAGAATAGGTGGTTTCCCTACTCTCAACATCCTTATCTTGTCTGGCTGCCGCTGCAACTTGTTTGTCCTGATCCAACTCAAATTTGCCTCCAGACATCAGTTCATTCAATAGCCTCCATGGAATGAGTAGATGGGGAAGAAAGGTAGAACAGAGTGTCATCTGTGTACTGATGACATCACAGTCCACACCTCCAGATAGTCACCCCCAATATTGTGATACAGATGTTAAAAAGTTGTGGGGAGAATGAAGCCCCAAGGCACTCCACCCCCACTCCTGCAACTGAGCCTTCTGAAATTAGTATAACATCTGTGTTGGGGACTCTCTCTCTCTTTTTAAGGAGTTTGTTTTTGTAGCATGGGGATGATAAGAAAAAAAATCGCTTCTCTCAAACCAGTTTGTTTAAGGGAATTGTCAAATCCATTTTTGCAAGTTTACCAAGGTAAACTTGTGTGCACAAACCCACACACCTCCAGAGCAGCCAGCCAGGTATTGCGATCAGCTTGTCAAGGTCAAAACCTGATTATTAATTCATCATAGGTCTTAACTAGTGAAGCTGTTTGAAGAGCAAATTGCTCTCTGCAGATGTTCCATTAAGTCAAATGCTACAGGAAGATACACAGGTTACGAACAAACATAATTCTTTTCTTACTCACTTTTGGCGTTTGTACAGTCATGGGAATCATATCCTTCAAAGCACTGGCATCCCCACATACTGCACTGCCCATGTCCATTACAGAGATTGGGGCACCTGAGAGCTCTGATTATTTCTTTATGTGTAGCAGGTAGCTTGCTTGTTGAATCAAACCACATAGTTATGTTTTCCAGCACCCTTTTTTCACAGGAATTTTCCAGAAATGCAATCATTGATTCTCCCCATGTGAGGTCATCCTTGCTTTGTACATCCAAAAGGCACATTTCAATAGCCACATCCAGCTGGGTGCCCAAAAGCCCTTTACAAGCTAAGCCAATGGGAGAGGTTTCAAGAACCTTCTGACAGCTTGCTAAGGCTTTTGCTGAGGTTAGGCCACTTGGAGTAGGCCATGTGACCTCAACTTTAGGCCGCCTCCCTTCAAAATAATCTTCTGGGAAAAAGTAGGTGAAAGTTTCCAAGTCAGCCTGACTCAAGCTTTGAGAAGAGGAAGCAGATAAGGATTCCCAGTAAGCTTCTTGCCTTTTTTCTCTTGATAGCTCCTTCCAATGATCGGAAGACTCAAAATATGTTTCATTTCCTGATTTTTTCAATGAGATGTTTTGACCAATTGGGTTTAAAAGGCCATTGGGGCTGTCTTTCTTTTTGGTTGCCTGAGGCAAATGCCACTGCTCAAGAGATCTAGGTGATAATATTCCATCAGCTAGGAATGCAGAATCAGCGTCCAAGTTAGTAGGATGTTCTGATGTGACATCTAGATATGGGATTACAGAATTGTAATCCACACGCTCATAAAAACAACCTAAAGATTCCGGGGGAGAATGCTGAAAAGTGTGTAGAGCATTTACTGACTGTAAATACAGTGAATGCTCCTTCTGACACAGACAGTAATGTGTCCTCTTCTTCCATTCTGACAGTGGTGGAGTCTTGTCAAACAAACTCATCCCTGGAGCTATTCTGATAAAATAAAAGAGAAGCAGGTCAGAAAGTTAAAAAGGCTTGGTGTTCTCTCACTGATCAAACTTTCATAGTTATTTATCTCTATAATAAAAATGTAAGTATATCATCACACAGCCCCTGTTGGAGGATTTGTAGTGCCAAGTCACAATTCTGGATTGGCATGATATCAGGGTGGGATAGGGAACCAAAAGTGAAGGCAGGCTGCACAGCACCCATGTCTGTTGCACGGGAGAAAAGGCAAGGGACACTGAGAGGGAAGAAGTCGTAGCTTAAAACAGCAGACTATTGAGTAAAGCAGAGCTGGAGGGAACTAAGAGGAAAATGGCAGTTTCAAACCATGGTAGAGATTTAAGTAAACTACTCTGGAGTATTTGGGGGCTCCACATCCTTTGTCTCTCACACATGTGGCAGCTGAAGAACTGAAGGAGAAGTTTGAGTAGAGTAAGAAGAGAGGGAATGGTGGCCACACAATCAGTGGCCGATGAAAAGGGTGTTTAGCAGTTGCAATGTGTGGAAGGAGGAAGATGCAAGTGGTTACTGGGGGGGGGGCTGTGTGCAAGAGGTGTGTGCAAAAGGAGAAGGAGAAGGAGAAGGCATGGGGTGAAGGTGAAAATGTGTGCAAAGCAGGGCAGCAGAAAAAGAGAGAAGTGGCTTCTGAAATGGAGTTGGGAAGGTGAAAAGTGAGTTTAGTATTTGCATGGGATGGGAAAGGGAAACTCTATGGGGTTAACTTGGGGGGAATAGCAGGGAGTGGTGAATGCAGCAAAGAGGGTCTCAGCCCCTAGCATCCTCCATATTTATCTTGTAAAATACAAAAAGTACACTGAAATACAAACAATATGAGTACAAAATTCCACATTTTTAAATTAAATAGTAATAACCTGTGGCAGGTTTGTGCAGCCTGTAACATGCTAAGCCAAATGCAACCCAGCATCCAGGTAACACTGAGGAGCCAATGAAAATTCATTTCATTGAACTTTCCACTGTAGCTGCTTGTTTCTTCAGCAATGCTGAAATGGCTGTGTTAAAACTTCAAAGAAAACTCCAGCTGCATGTACATTTCTCAAATGGCTTGCATTTTAAGTAGTCTCTCTCAGTAGAAATGTTTGAACTGACAAAACATCTCATTGATGCAGAAATGCCTGCTAACCCAGCCCCTGTGCTACCTAAAAATTCTTCCTCCTCTTCACATTGTACATCTCTCCCCCTCCCACCCCCGGTTTTTGGACATAGCTTATCTTGCCTAGAGAGCAAGAAGGAGTTGCATTTTAATCCGAAAATATTTCAAGTTGTCTCCCCCATGACAGCTATAATATGAAAAACACAGAGCCCCAATACTCTGCAGTATAACCAATGATCTCTAGTTTAAGAAAATGAACCCTTCTTTTCCCACATATTTCCTTCCTGAATGGGTGGATACAATTGAACATCGCACATGATCATATACTCCACACATGTGCATCAGTACACCCAATCAATATTCCACATTTTTAGGACTTCAATCCATTTAATTCACCACAGGAACAGTCATTCACACAAACATCTGTACATGTGTATGGCATAATGCATAAGCTTCCCTAGAGTGATAACCAGAGATCACATGTGTACTTAGCATCCTGCCAAAAGCTGAGGAGAAATGTACCATCCATCCATCTATCAGTGGATATGTATACACACAGCCATAAAGTACATTGTTTGCCTTCTCTGCTATCTCTAGTATATCAATAAACTTACAGGCAAAATTATTTTTTAAAAGGGGTTGGGGTGCTGAAAGAGGAAGGAGCAAAACAACAACAACAACAAACCACTGTGCTTTAAAAACCTGCTCACACTGTCTGCTTAATGTGCAGGTATGGACACTTGCAAAGAGATGTCTGCAAAGTGCTTTTGGAAAACTCCAAAGCCCAGCATTTCATAGGCTGAAGTGTGTACATAGTGCATACCTGGTCAGAAACAAGGAGAGAGTTACAATTCTCCTTAGCACTTAATAGGACATTATAGATGAGATTACTGCTTTACATAATGGTTACATCATAAGTGATTACTTGGCAAAGGTCATCAGCATTTATCCTTTGGATTAAAAAGCTACAAGGAAATAATTGGAGTTTGAGTCCACATGCAAAGCACTTTTTAAAGAAGGTGAAATAACACCAATCAGAGAAGGAAAGTGGTCTCCCCTCCACTTGCAGCTGAAGCAAAAAGAGAGGGGGAGGGGCTGTATGACTGGATTCAATCCCAAGACTCCATACTAAACAAATGGTCAGTGGAATAGTGGCTTTTTAAAAGGGGGCATGTGCCTACAACCTCCATTGCTGGATTGGGCTGTGGAATTGTGCATGTAGCACATGTACCGGTAGTTTTTTCACCCGGCTAGGAATAAATGCAAGAAAGCTTCCTTCAACATGTATATGGCCCCTAGCTGTATAAGGTAATTGAAGTATTCAAAATAATGCCCTTGAACACTTATTTACTCCAGTGGCTAACAGGAAAAACATGAATTCCTCTGCTTGGATCTTAAAGTATGAACATGCATTGGTGAGATGAAGATAACAAACTGTTATCAGCAGGGTTGTAGCAACAATCTTAGAATTCAACTGGAACTTATTATTATTTTGCTAACCTTCAGAAGAAAGTGAGCAGGAAAAATATTATTAATAATAACATTTTTACTTGGAGTGAAATGCAATAATGTGGCTGTATCACTCCAATCTGACTTTCGGGATTTAAGTATGTATACCTGCTTAAAAGCAAAAATAACTATGATAAGAAAAAGCAAGTCTTGTGGCACCTTAAAGACTCATTTATTAGAGCACACGTACATTTATAGGTTTTCATGGACTACGGTCAACTTCCTTAGAATCATTAAGCAATATCCTGAGTTGCAGGTTAAAAAGGAGTTTAGAACTTTTAACAGTGCTAACAGAGTGAGTTTGGTGGGTCTTACTCCTAGTTAAGTGTTGATACGATTGCAACTCTAAACTCTTTTATTTTTGCAGGAAGTATGTAGTGCTTTAAACAGCTATGGGACACCCTCAGTTTTACAGCTGCAATGAACAATGGCTGTGGAAATAAGAGAACAGAACCACCAGTAGGCGAACTCTCCAACTGGTCCCTGGTGATTGGAGGTGCTGAAGTTCCAAGTGCTTGAAGGCAGCCAATTGAAAATGCTTTACTAGCTTCCATCTCCATTACTTCTACCTGATTTCGTAAACATGCTAGCAGTTTTGAAAATCTGGAGAGCTTCATTATTTATATGAACAACATTGCTGTGTTTTCTCAGTGATTTTCACAATTGACACCTAAATCATCTGTTTTCATTTCTGATGTAAAACCTATATTGAATACAACATAAATCCCTGATTTAACAACATCCACAAACAGTGTGTCCTGGGCTAATAGATATGACTTTGGGGTCTGAAGCTGTGTTCCAGACCTTTTTAATCCAGCAAGTGTTATAATTTAATCAAGGCTTCTAATTCCTAGAATATCCAAGCTATGAAGGTGAAAGCCTGGGTGATGAGCCATTAAGGGGAATTAAGGGGCTCAGTGTGAGACACTGAATAGGTTGGGGGCCCCTCCTTCAATAGATAAAGCCAGAGTTTAGAGTTGACAGTTTTGGAGCAGTAATGTGATCTGGAAGGAAAGCAGCAAGCTGAAGAGAGAACTAGAGAAACATTTGAGAGCAATTTTGATTTTGATTTTTATCCAAGGTTGCAGCTATGAGGAAAACAAGACCCTTTTTGGGGTGCTGATGCCGTGAACCCCTCCATAATAGGTTCAGGTTGTAGAAAGTGCCTTAAGGAAAGTTGAACCTAGAATGGCCTGGCATGTGCTGCAAATCCATGTTGTACAAATCAGTCCTAATGAGGGAGTGTTGATATTGAAGGATAGGTACAGGAAGACTTTGGCTCAAAGCATAAATGACTGAGTGTGTGCTGCTCTTGTCCACCACACACCTCCCACAATGTGTGATGTGAAGGCTTTGCACAGAGGTCTGAAAACGTGATGAGCGCAAGTCATTACTTGCTGCACTCAGAAAAAGGAGGGCAGGTAATGATTTGTGTTCTGAGCCTTGTCATATAACTGTGAAACCCGTAGGTCACACATTGTGAAAGGCACATAGTGGCAGTAAGGGGCAGAGGTCCACTATTCCACCATAGAGATGATTCTGCAGGGGTGCTGAATTTTGCAGCATTTCAGAGGAGAGCAGAAAGAAACAATGCTGCTCCATTAAAACTCCTGACTGCAGAAGCCAGAATTGCCAGAATTGCTTCTGCAAGTTGCTGCATGTGTTCACCTTAATAGTCACATTCTTCCTGCATTATATTGGACTGTGGAGCTTTAGTACTTCCCAAGTGTTGGTCACAGCTAAAGATGCTTCAGAAGATGTGTGGGAAACCTCTGGCCCTCTAGTTGCTGCTGAACTACAACTCCCAGGCCATACATGCTGGGTCTGCTTGGAATTATAGTTCAGTGACATCAGGAGGATTAAAAATGCCCCACACTTGCTTTAGAAGAAGAATGGAGGTGTTTGGACTCCACTTTTGGAAGTTCTCTGAAATGGAAGGTGCCTATGCTCAGTCCTCCAGCTGGCATTTGAACAGCCATATCAGATGGTTTTTATACGTCCTATTTATTTAACAGAATAGGCTTCTTAAATATTAACATTTCATTCTACGCACTTTGCCACATCTTGTCAAAATCTGTCTTTGAATTCCACAGCCATGTACTTGGCATCAGCGTTCAGAAATTAAAGAACAGAGGAAATATCAAAGCCTTTGATTTCTGCCTTCTGTCCCTATTTTACATTTTCCTGGATGGCTGGGAACTGTCCTTTGTCACAGCTCAGAAGGATCTCAGGGCAGTTGGCAATGTGACGTCATTTGTGAATATGAAACTTCTCTCTAACAGTAGCTGAAAATGTGTATTATTTGAGGGGTCTTGAAGGCCAGTGCATTTTCTTTTGTCACTGCAGCTCTGTGCCGGATCATTAAACGAACACTTTTTGAACAGCTTGTATAGAACGCTCTTATAATGGCGATTCATTTTTCGGCGCATCCCTTACCATTGAAAATCTCCTTTCCTTACCTCCAAGCTTTTATGAAGTCCTCCTCAGACGTGTTATTCTGGCGAGAAAGTAAAGGGCTCCCATCAGGCCCATGGAAGTCATTCTGACTGTTTCTGTCAAAGATGCCACATAAACCTCTGGTGCTATTAAAATCAATGCTTGGTGCCCTTACTGTCAAACTCATTCCCCAGTCGCTCACATCAGCTCGAACAAATGCTCCTGAAGGGAATGAGATCTGGAGAAGGAGCAAATCTGGTGAATATGAACTCCATCAGCAATTGTGTGTGTGTGGGTGGGTGGGTGGGTGGGTGTGTGCGCGCGTCTGTGTGCGTGTGTGCGTGCATGCGTGCGCACCAGCCAGTGCTTGAATTTTGGGAGAACAGTAGAGAAGCCTTAATGAAAGCTACAAGCCATGCAAACTGAGTCCCCCTCCCACATTTTTGGCCAAATCTTTCCCGATGTAACCTTTAAGCAGCAGCTAAGAGGATCCATATAAAAAGCTGGGGGCAGGCTGCCTCTGCCCCCCACCATCCCATAAATTAACCATCAAAGCAGAGACATGCACACACAATAACATGTCATACACACAATAAAAAATAAGTTGAGACCTGCTATTGGCATCAGTAATCCACAGTGCAATATATCTCAGAAGAAAGCTCCATTGACTTCAAGAAGTCTTACTCCCAGGTAACCTGCATGCCACTTTCAGGTTACAATCCTGTGCACACTTACATGGAAGTAAGCTCCACTGAACTCAGGGTACTTACGTCTGAGTAGACCTTCATATGCTTGCTCTCTTATTTATACTGAACATGATCAAAATTGTATTTACAATTAGGATCTGTTTTTCTTGATGCTGATAGAGAGAGAAGTACAGTGGTACCCCAGTTTATGAACTTAATCCGTTCTGGAAGTCCGTTCTTAAACCAAAACCATTCTTAAACTGAGGTGCACTTTCCCTAATGAGGCCTCCCGCCACCAGTGCCCTTCCACCGTTCGGATTCTGTTCTTAGACTGAGGTAAAGTTCGCAACCAGGATACTCCTTCTGGTTTTGTGGAGTTCGTAAACCGAATAGTTCTTAAACAGGGCTGTTCTTAAACCGAAACTGCCAACATGACAATAAGATCACCTCTGTGATTTTCCTTGGGAAATGGTGTGTGTGTAAAGGTAAAGGTAAAGGTAAAAGTACCCCTGCCCGTACGGGCCAGTCTTGACAGACTCTAGGGTTGTGTGCTCATCTCACTCTATAGGCCGGGAGCCAGCGCTGTCCGCAGACACTTCCGGGTCACGTGGCCAGCGTGACAAGCTGCATCTGGTGAGCCAGCGCAGCACACGGAAACGCCGTTTACCTTCCCGCTAGTAAGCGGTCCCTATTAATCTACTTGCACCCGGGGGTGCTTTCGAACTGCTAGGTTGGCAGGCGCTGGGACTGAGGAGCAGCGGGAGCGCACCCCGCCGCAGGGATTCAAACTGCCGACCTGACGATCGGCAAGTCCTAGGCGCTGAGGTTTTACCCACAGTGCCACCCGCGTCCATATATATATGGCCAATACTTTTAGAATATTCCTTGTAAGACCAATTCACACAGGAAATGATTGTATTTTAAACTGAACCGAACAGTTGTCTCATTATAGAAATGGCTTAGGTTGTTCCTTCAAGGTGGGAAATGGGCCAGCTTTTTATTCTGAAAACATTGAGTTAGTTTTGATCATGTGAGGACTTAAGCCTGATGGAAATCCCTCACAGTTGTAAGATGCATGCACACCACACATTTAAAGCACATTATTACCCCAAAGAATCCCAGGAACTGCAGAGCGACAATTCGCAGCACCCATGGCAAACTGCCATACCCATAATTTTTTCCAGGAAAATAATGTGCTTTAAATGTATGGTGTGTACACAGCCATATTATCACATGTTTCACTAGGTTTGTGTTTCATTTTATAGCCTGCCTTTCTTCTGGGATTCTTCATCTTAGGAGCCAAAGTTTCTTCAGTGCATTAGTATGTTAATGATACGCCATTTAGACTGTGAGGCAATGCCTATGATAGTGTTGTCTTGTGGCACCCTCCTCCTTCTGAAATTAAGCCATTTCTGTATGTGCACTGGCAAGGAACCCATCTGAAACCTAGGCTTAAAAATTATCTATCTTGTATCACTAATCACTGCCCAGGATATTTCTCCTGTTGTTGGGATGTTGAGACAAGCCCCGCCCCCATCAGCATAGGCAAGCTGATATAGAGAGAAGTGTTCCTTTATATACCCATAGCCCAACCTATTTAGGGCTTTGTAGGTCAACACTAGCACCTTGATCAGTGTTCAGGATCAGTGTTATGTGACCTGCGTTACTTATGAACCAGGTAGCAGTCCCCAGTGAGAGTTTTTTGTTTTGTTAAGTGTTCTTAGATAATTAATCCTATTTACTGTTGGTCATTTGGTTCTGTATTTTATTATTCTATAATATATTAAAGGTTTTACTTGGTTTTGGTTGTACATCACCACTATATATATTTTTTCTTTTGAATTAGTGCTGCATAAATAGTCTTATAATGAATGAATGAATGAACGAATGTGGGGGGAATTGCAGGATGTTGGCTTCCACATCAGCAGTGCTGTGGATCGATGATTCTTCCTAGTCTGACATGGATTTAAAACTTACTTGTGCTCACCTATAATTGGTCAGGCACCAATCCCTTCACTTGGATCTAGTCACTCTTTCCATTAGCTTGGCTGGACACAAACCCTACTGTAATCAGTAAATCAGCCAAGTCGGGGAAATCCTTTGCTTTATCAAAGACCATAGTGACCGCTCTGTAAAAAAAGGCAAGCCTCTTGTAATGAGACAGAATGTGACTTGCTCAGTGCCACCATTAAGCTTGTGGCTAAGTCAGGGCTTGAACTCCTGCTATGATGTTTTATGGGCAGTATTCTGTCCATTGGAAGACACTTCTTAGCCTTACATTGAGTGGAATTTACCTCAGCTAAGACAGCCTAATACACACCAGTGGTTGGCCATTCAACTTAGCAAGGGATACTCGATCTTTCACACTGCTTTGTTACAAAAGTAATCTCTCTCGTTGGTAATTATCAAAACCAAAACCCAAATAAATTTGAGATACGTACGGTAATTTTTCTCCCTCCATAGGACTCCATGATTCTGACATTTGGTTGTGACGAGGCTTTGATGCTTTTAATTGCCAGTTGAGGTTTGGTTTCCAGAAACTGCCCATTGCACATATCTAAGATGACGATATCATTATCTTCCCGTGCGGCAACACCACAGTTACAAGCAAAGGCAAGATGGCGGTTGCTGCAATGCCACTGACGCACATGCACCTCAAACATTCGGTTCAGACTTCTGTACAGCACAAAAGTTCCAGTCATGTAGCTGTCATAACGCCTAAGCAATCAAGTGAACAACATAAATGAAGGATTTACTCACAGTTTGTTAGCTGCTCATTTTTACTCTAGCCAACAAGGCTCCCTAATTAGACCAGTTTGGTGGCTGGCCTCAGAGGGAAAAGAAAATAAACTCTTGGTGAAGAAACACTTTTTCATCAACATAAGCAAACTAATACCACCAGAGTTATTAGCTGGGAGTGCATAAGAATTCATGTGAGGAGCTCATAGCTGCCTGAGAGCCGCTGCCATGGCAACAGGCATGGATAAGGAGGATAAACATTTGATAAAAGTAAATAGGAAAATATCTCTGCCTCCGGGCCTTAATAAATATGTTTTAGTTGTAACTGGATGCTTTACAGCATGATGTTCTTCAAAGCAAAACCAGCACTCAAATAATATCTTCTGTGACTAATCACCCACTTCGACAAGGTTGACTATGACTAGGTGAACATTTCAAATGAAAAATTAGGGCTCTGCCAGAATCGCATTAAAATGAAGTCATATTTCCCCCCCTTTAGAACATCTTGGCTGTAAACATAAGTTTTACTCTTAACTGGATTCTCAGCTGGCAAATGGCCACATCTGGAACAATATGTCAGTTTTACTCTTCACTGTTGCATGAGCTCAAGTCTACTAGGGTTCACTGAGAAGCTGATGATGTTCTTGCTCTGGAACGCATGCCAACATGGTGGCTGCAGCACACTCTGCATTTAGCTATGGATGACATAAGCTGAGGTGGTTACATGAGTGTTGATTCCATGCAAAATGCTCACAGAAGATTGTCTTTTTCCATACGGCTGAACAAGATGCTTTTCAAAAGCAACTGACACAGAAGGCTCTTATTCCTGTGGCAGTCTAACCTAATAACAATCACTTGGAAATTTCATTGAAATTAATGGAACATTTTGGAGCAAATATGCTAAGGATCACAGTTTCCTAGATTTCAGTGTTATGGCATAATCCTATGAACAGCCATCTTGTGGGATGGGATGAGACAAAAGGGTCAACGTGATCATCTGTCAAAACTTGCTATGAACCAAGCAAAATGTATTGAATAAAATTCTAGCCATCGTTCATACTTACATTAGGCTTAATTCTCATAAAATGTTATCCCTTTGCTTTGAATATATTCAAGAAAAATGTCCTGCTTCTATAATGTCATTCCCACACTTCAATGGAGGCGCATTTGCCACCCTCTTCCCTTCTTAAAAGATGACTCAAGAGGTGCAAGTAGATAAATAGGTACCACTCTGATGGGAAGGCAAATGGCGTTTCCATGCGCTACTCTGGTTCGCCAGAAGTGGCTTAGTCATGCTGGCCACATGACCCGGAAGCTGTACGCCGGCTCCCTCGGCCAATAAAGCGAGATGAATGCCGCAACCCCAGTGTCGTCCGCGACTGGACTTAACGGTCAGGGGTCCCTTTACCTTTACCTTACCTACTTCCAAAAGGCCACAGATAGTTAAAGGCCAAATACCTGGTTATAGAGGAAAGTTTTTGCCTGGCACCTAAATATATGTATTGAAGGTGCCAGGCAAGTCTCCCAGGGGAGAGCATCCACAAACAGGAAACCACCACAGAATAGGCCAATTCTCATGTTCCCACCCTTCAGACCTCTTGTGGAGGGGGCACACAAAACCAGTTTATATGTCCAGGAGTGTGCACACAATACCTTTAAAAGTATTCTAGGCACTGTAGTTAACCCCGCACAGAGTTGGAATTCCCATCACCTCTTAAGAAATTGCACCACCTATAGCTCTTTGAGGAGGAAAATATACTTCAAATGTGATTTAAAGGTATAACGTACACACAGCCTTAATTAAATCCTCATTTGCAGAAGCTATTGGAATTTAGTTAATCTGGTTAATTGGTTTGTTGTTATATTTTAATAGCTATAACTATCATCCTATTTTCTGGTCTCACAAGTCTTTCTGGGTGTGACAGCAAATGCTAGAAACTTGGAAGGCATTTTTTTCATGTGTGTGTTTAACATCCCTTGGATTCTGCACTACAGCATTTACTGTAAACTCATAAAATAGCATCCTAGATAGCTGAACAGAATACTAAAGCATATCATTATTGTGAAGCCAAATAGCTTCATGAAAGAATACTCACCATCCATCAAATGTGATGATGTGTGGATCAGTCAAAGAGTAGCAGTTCTCTGTGGGGAGGTCTTGAACTGTGACCTAGTTAAAATGAGATGTGTAATGCATACAGTCTCTGAGGCAGAGCTCCATTTTTTATTTTATTTTTTTACTCATAAAACATTATGGGCTGCATTTGACTTTTATGGGTGAATGAAACAAAATGTGACTTTTAAAGTGTGTTACAGGATCAGTATTTCCTGTGTTTTACTTATTATCATTACTTATTTTATATGCACCCAGCAAGTATATAAAGGCTATATAATTTATTTCTTCTAGGTAAACATCAGCAAAAAAACAAGTCTCTACCTGCCCATCCAAAAAAAAGTTTACAATAAAAAAGTTTTTAACTGGAAGTGTGTGAAATCTAGAATCCTGAAAAGCAAAGCAGCTATCAATGAATCAATTATTTCTGATCTATGTCATTTTTGCACGTGCTTACTAATAAGTCATTAGTTTCTTCGTTAATCTGAGAGTTCTTAAAAGCCACAAGAAAATTCACATGTAAGTATGATGGTTGCATCTAATTAAATACTCAGAAATTAATGGATTTAACATAATCATGTTCATTCATTTCAGTAGGTCTGTTCTGGGTATGACTACTGTCAGCTACAACCCTGGTGAAGGACAAATTTTCAGATGATATAAAACTGGAAGGTGTAGCTGATACCTCAGAAGACAGAATTAGTACTGAAGATGCTCTTAACAGATTGCATAGCCAAAAGTAGCAAAATGAATTTCAACAGGGACAGACATAAGGTTCTACACTTACACAGGAATAATCAGATGCACAAATATAGAATGGGTGACACTGGCAACTGTACATGTGAAAAGGATCTAGGGGTCATAGTAGACTATAAACTCAGCATGAGGCAACAGCGTGATTCACCAAGTGGGTGGGAAGCTAATGCCATTCTAAGTTGCATCAACAGATGTATAATGTCCAGAAGGGAAGGAATAGTGCTACCTTATCCAGCCTTGGTCAGACCCAACCTGGAGTACTGTGTCCAGTTCTGGACAACAGAGTTTAAGAAGGACATTGACAAGATGAGACATGTGCAGAGGAAGATGACCAAGATGGTAAAGGGTCTGGAAACCAAGCATTATGAGAAATGGTTGAGGGAGTTGGGTATATTTAGCCTGGAGAAGAGAAGACTGAAAGGTGATATGGTGGCAATCTACAAATATCTGAAGGGAAGTCACATCAACATTGGAGCAAGCTTGTTTCAGGAGCAGATTAGTGTCGTTTGAGCTATGCGCAAGCACTGGGCACTGAGCCGAGGTATCACTGTCTCAAAACCTAGTAAGCAAGGAACTGGGCTTTGGGAAGGAGGAGTGAGGCTCTGACAGAGTCCTGGAATCCTCCTGCCTCCTTCTCAAAGCCTAGTTAGCACTTTCTCAGCTTTAGGAAGGAGGTGGAAGGGCTCCAGGATCCTCTTGTGCTTCCTTCCCAAAGCTGGGCACCTCCAGGGGAGGGAAGTTGCCAAATTTTGGCTTTGCACAGGGTGCCATAGTACCCAAGTCTACTACTCCAAAGGGTGGGACTAGAACCAATGGATTCAAATTCCAGATAAACATTAGGAAGAAGTTTCTGATGGCAAGAGCTGCTTGACAGGAAAATGGACTATCTCAGAAGGTGGTGCACTTATCTGGAGGTTATTAAACAGGCTGGATAGCCATCTGTTGGGGATTCTTTAGCTGTGATTCCGGCATTGCAGGGGGTTGGGCTAGATTACCCTTGGGATCCCTTCTGACTCTACACTTCTATGATTCCATTATATTTTAAAAGTAGGTTCTTCCAAACAAAATTCTCGGAAAATACACATTTTAAAAACAAGTTTTTTACGTTTTTTGAGCCAATATTTGGGTCTGAACCTAACCCTTTAAGAACGAGAACAAAGATAAATTCTAAACTCTGATCAGATCTGCACATCAATCCAAGATCTGGTCTGTTCATATCAGAATTTATAAACATCAAATTTGTCAAGCAAAACCTCCTTATATAATGAGTTGCTTTGTTAGCGTGGCAATGTGAAACTTTCCCCATAATGCAAGAAGCAGATATCTGACTGAAATTAAGGCACTTCTTTAAATAAAACCAGTTTCAAAACCAGAAGTATTACATAGGGTATATTCCAACCGTAGTTCATTATCATATTTAGAAGCAAGCAATTCTTGGCTCTTTTGACCTTTACATGTTATAGTATGTAGTTTGAATTAAATCACTTAGTGAAGATTTTTAACTAGAGCCTGATCTTGGCTTCATTGTTGTAAGCTTTTAACATAATCAGATCAAATATATATCAGAACCTTGTTAGCAGATGAAACAAATATTTTTATTAGAACAACAAATTTGAGATTCAGTGTCAATGTCTACAAAGTGATACCACAGAGAGTTAAACATTGACACAGAATCTCAAGACACTTATTAGGATTTACCCCAGAAATTCCATTGATTCCTTTCAATTATGGTTGTGCAATCTTAGCTTTCTTGCTGATCATAAGCATTTAGTCATATGTAAATCCTATCAGACAACAAGACTTACTTTCAAATACATGTGTTTAGGATCATTGCCTTCGTCTGCACTCAAGCACACTTAAGATTGCTTCACACACATTTTTAGGTGTAGTGTTGTTTTTTTAACTTTATAGCTCCAAATGGGACACAATGGGACAAACATGTACTGTATTTGAAAATAAAAAATATTAAAAAGTTACGCTCGCTAGAGAGACATGATTAGCTGCAGTTCTCTGGCCATATTCAGATTATCAAATGTGAAATTACTTGGAGTGGTTGGAGGGGAGAACATGATACAAGGGTACACATAAAGTGGATGGGGGGGATTTTCTCTGGGACAGAAAAGTGAATTACAAATACAAAAATAAATAGGACAGCAATGCCTTGGTTAGAATGCTCCTATCAAACTCATTGTTTGTTTAAACCTACTTTGACATCCATTGGTGTATAATCCCGCCAAAGCGGCTCGCTCGTTTGGACAGGCTCCACTCTGATATAGCTGGTGAGGTTTCCATCCTCGGCAAAGTCATTCACAGCCCTTACAGTTACCGAAGCTCTTGCACAGCTACCTTCCTCGCAGGGCATGTGTTCCAGAGCCACCTGGCATGCCGAGAGAGCAATGTCTGGGGACCTCCTTCCCAGATCATCTAAAATGCAAATATATTGGCATTCATAACTCTGTTGAGAAGTTAATAGCTAGGTTTTCTTTTTAATCAAAGGAAGATGGATGGTTTTCCATCTGTGATCAGAATAATTGTTGCTATTACAACAGCCAGACATGAACTCAAACAGAACCATTACATGCAAAAAATGACAGCAAGAAAAATACACACTTCTCTCTCTCTATTTTAAATCTCATGTACCACCTCTCTCTCTCTCTCTCCCTTCAAGAAAAGAAAAGAAAAGAAAAGAAAAGGGTTTCAGTACTCCATACTGGTAAGTACCAGCACAAAAAGGCTATATAAAAGGCTAGTTCACCAGAACATGCATCACAGCAGAAAACAAATCAAAATAGAAATCTCCTGTTTTACAGAATTCATCATGAGATTGCTTGAATTTGGAGATCTCTTTCTGCATTTGTGAATGACCAATATTCACTATGATTTTCAGTGCTGATATTTTAGCTTTGCTAGATGTGAAATAATAATAATAATAATAATAATAATAATAATAATAATAATTAATTTATACATACATACATACATACATACATACATACATACCCTGCCCATCTGGCTGGGTTTCCCCAGCCACTCTGGGCGGCTTCCAACAAAATATTAAAAAACAGTGGTCTGTTAAACATTAAAAGCTTCCCTAAACAGGGCTGCCTTCAGATGTCTTCTAAAAGTCTGGTAGTTGTTGTTCTCTTTGACATCGGGTGGGAAGGCGTTCCACAGGGCAGGTGCCACTACTGAGAAAGCCCTCTGCCTGGTTCCCTGTAGCTTTGCTTCTCGCAGTGAGGGAACCGCCAGAAGGCCCTCAGAGCTGGACCTCAGTGTCCGGGCTGAATGATGGGGGTGGAGACGCTCTTTCAGATATACTGGACCGAGGCCATTTAGGGCTTCAAAGGTCAGCACCAACACTTTGAATTGTGCTCGGAAACGTACTGGGAGCCAATGTAGGTCTTTAAATTTTAAATATGTCATTTAAATCTGTGTTATATATTTTACATCCAGCAGCCTCAAACATGAGCTGATTTTTTTTTTTTTAAGTATTTAAAAACCTATTCTATAGGTTTCTTCACATATTGCTTTCTGGCACAAGTCATCTTCACTTTGGGGGGGGGGGGAGCCTTGTCACAGGTGATGGATTGAGAAAATGTCTTTCTGCATAAGGACTCTTATATCAGCTTCCCAGCAGCAGTACTTCATGCAAAAAAATGACATTTGTGTCACTCTTCATACATTAAACACAATACTGACAATCTCTGTGTCAGATAAGGTAAAATGTGAAATGGCCTTTAGATCAAGGATCAGTTAAATAACACAAATATATCAATACTCATGAAATGTTTAGCTGTAAATGCATACTAATATAAAATGTGTTGTATTTTATATCACTGAAACAATCTTCTTCAACACCACTGAAATAATCACAACCCTACATATATGAGTATACTAAGAACTAAGTCCTATTAAATTTGATGGAACTTACTCTCAGGTAGGCATTTTATTAATTTGTTTGTTTGTGTGTTTGTTTGTTTTGTATACCACCCTATACCTGAAGGTCTCAGGGAGGTTTGCAGGATAAAATATACCATTACACTGCAAGCCTTAGGATAGAGAATCATCACAGCTCATAGTCATCTACTATGTGCACATCTATACATTTGAAGCACATTCTTTTCCTCAAAGAATTCTGGGCACCAGGCACACCGAGTTGGTGGGACTGTCGCATGTGTGTGACATCACATGTGTGATGCCCCGCCCCCCATCGGGCCACACCTGCTTGGACGTGGGGGTGTCTACCGGGATGCTCTGACGATTGCAGAGGGCAGCACGGAGGGCGAAAATCGGCCTCCCACTTGCCACACTGGCACTCACCCAGGGACAGTGGGGAATGGTAGCCCCCTCAATATTAGGGGGGCTGCACCCCCTGCCTCAAAATATTGAGGGGGTTTAGGCCCCTTTTGCGCCATATACCCGGTGCAGCTGATGGACACTGTAGTTTGACCCTCGCAGTTGGTTGAAATGTTACGTGCAAGATCCAGTGTTGCACTTCCCCTTTCTTCCCCTCTGTATACCCCCCATTTTAGAAGTACATGGGGGATACAGGGGGAGGAGGAGAAGGGGAAGTTTGCACAAGCAGGAGTTTGTTGCACAAATAGGCATGTGTGTGTAGCTCCCTATTTATTGGGGGCTTTTCTGGGTTGTGTGCACTGTGTGTTGCTTCATTTATAATTTCAGCCTGCATCAGATGTTTCTTCTGAAGCATCAGTAGTAAACTGTAGAACAGATTTACAGCAGTGTACTCCTTTGGATGTTGACATCTTTCTGCTGTGTTCAGTTGTTAGTGTCTTTAGAATTGCAGCCTAAGAGCTTTCAATGATAAGGAGGAGTAGTTCCCGATAAGAAGAACCACCCATTATTTTTTAACCATCTAAGTAACATTGCAACCAGATCCTAATATTTATTGCACTAGTTAGTTATGAGTACACAGGATATGGCATCTGCTACCGTGGCACAACTTCTCAAAGCAATGATATTTTTAAGTCATCACCAGGCTTCCAAAGAAATTACCCCAGTGGCCAGCAACATAACAGAGCCAGATATTTAGAATCCTGGTTCCAATGTGCAATTATTATTATTATTATTATTATTATTATTATTATTATTATTATTATTATTATCATTATTATCATTATTATCATTATTATATCATTTTCTTCCATACAAATGTGTTCAAATCTTACAAATAAGAAACTACGTACCTTTGTGTACGTGTCTATAAGTAATACCGTTATTAGTCAAATTAGCCTAAAACATTAAGCCAAATAGTTTAATGCACTGACCACAAGCTTTAAGTACTTCCTCCCCATCTCTCTGGTTTTATAGCCAAACACTTTGTCTTATGAAGCCCTCTAGCAGTAAATGATGGCGGTTCTCCTACCTATGCTATGCTCTTAGATTCATTACAGAGATTTCAGGGAAAGTCAGCAAAAGTGTTTGATCAAATGCTCACTGACATAAGACTCTTACCAGAATCCCCGGTAGTCAGCTGCAAAGTAATTTTACAGATGTCATCCTGGCCCAGACAGGTAATAGGGATGGTACTTAGGATTGTCAAAATATGCTCTTCACTATCTTCTGCAATTTGTATGGATTCTGGCACAAACTGGAAATAGAGACAGATGATCAGTCTTACACTGCACTCATATTAAGCCTTGGCCTGTTTTGATGGCAAATGGCCTCTGATTTAGGGCACAAGTGAATTTTCAGTTATTGCATCTGAAGTTTCCCTTTCAAGATGGAGGAACATTTTCCCTGAAAAAGCAGGCAATATATAGATTTTTAAAAACATTTTTTAAAGGCAAATTTGGGGAGGGAGAATGAAGAGTAGTTTCCAAGTTTGGAATCTCTGAAGGAAAGATATTCAAAACTTGCCCTTCCTGCTGCTGTGCCCCCAACTTTTGCCACCACTGCGCCCCCAACTTTTGTTAAACTTGTCAGCAGCCGGGGCACTTCCTCAAAATGTTGCCGCTTGGCTTCTCCAATCTGGGCAGTGGGACTCAATCAGCAATGTGTCACACGGAAATGCCCTGGCTTTTGCCAAACTTGGTAGGAGCCGAGGTGCACCTCAAAACATAGCTGCCCGGCTTCTCTGCCCGGGGACAGGGAGGACAAGCACCAATGGCACGTGACAGAATGCCTTCCTTTAGGCGGCAGAAGTGATGGGGCAGGCAGAGCCCGACCTCTTGCACTTCCACTGCCTGAGGCAGGTGTTTCCTCCCCACCTCATAGGCGAGCCAGCTCTGTGGGATGGGATCCTGCTTGCACCAGGGAAGATCTCTGTAGGTGCAGGTGTGGCTGCAGGTGCTATGTTGGTGACATATGGGCAATGTCTTGAGAAGTCACAGCTCCATGGTATAGCATGTAGTTTTGCATGCAACAGAGTCAGTGTCAAACTTCCCTATTTAAAGATAGCAGAGCTGGGAAAGACCTGGATCTAAAGCTTTGGAGAGCTGCTGTGAGTGAGAATGCACAATAATGGGCTTGAAGGGCAGACTCAGGATAAGGCAGCTTCTAGTGTTCATAACAGGAAAGGGGGAGAGGAGGCAGCCTCGAGTTGCTCTAGAGATGAATTATTTGCACCTATTGCTGTGCTTTTGCGTTGCTGAAACCAGTCACTAAGGAAGGGTTTTCACATGGTGTCTTATTCAGCCTTTGCCTTCCTTATTCTCTCTCACGACTTTGATAGGACGTTAAGAAGATCTGAGCTTGCTGCTACTCCAAGATAAGGTGAAATTGCTATTTTGGTGGCTCGCCGAGGTTTCTGCTTAGCTCTCAAACATTCTGCCAAATTAGCCACCGTAATTGCTTATTAAGTAAAAATTGCCTTAATTTCCTAATGTTACCTTTTGCTTTTGAACATCTTCAGTAATTACAAAATCATTTTCAGGAATAGCAGGGTAATTGTTTCTTATTTCTGATGCAGGAGAAAAAATCCTTTTGAAAAATCCTAATAACTAACAGCATGGAACCGATTTGCTCAGTGCAGAGCTACTAGTAAAAAAAAAAAGTTAATTAAAATGTGCTGGGCTGTATATTAGGATAATTAGCTGGTCATATGGCTTGCACATTACTCTACTTTCTATGTGTAAGGTAAAGGGGGGGACTAATTTATGCTAATGCATATGCTTTATGCAGAGTCCAGGACCAACCTGAGATATTTTGTTGCCTGAAGTGAAAGGCAAGATGACACCTCCCTGTTCCATGTACAAGAGCCAGCTGGGCAGACAGCTGAATCTTATTTCATTACTAGCAGTAGGACAGCAGCCTCCATTGCACTTCATGGCTGCCTTGTGTAGACAGCACAGAGGCAGACAAGACACACATCTCTATCTTTCAACACCTCCCTACTAATCCTCACCCTCAAGCAGCTACGTACTGCCTCAAGCAGATCCATCACTCATCCTAATGGCAGGGTTGAGTGTGCAGAGTTTGGCCATTTGTTTCTCCATCTTGTTTAGTACTGGTTACACTACTAGCAGAAGCTCTCTGGGACTTAAGGTAGGGTTCCCCCACCCCAGTACCTGCTTCTTTCGAATGTCCAGTTGGAGATGCTAGGGGTTGAAACAGAAACCTTATAGATCACCCTTCCCCAACGTGGTGCCTTCCAGATATTTTGGACTCCAACTCCCATTATCCCTGGACATGGGCCATGATGCTTGGGGCTGATGGGAGTTGTAGTCCAACAGTACCTTGAGGGCATCACCTTGGAGACAGAAGAACAGCTGTTATAGATACTGAGTATATGCTATAATGAGGGATGCAGGTGGCGCTGTGGGTTAAACCACAGAGCCTAGGACTTGCCGATCAGAAGGTCAGTGGTTCAAATCCCCACGACGGGGTGAGCTCCCGTTGCTCAATCCCAGCTCCTGCCAACCTAGCAGTTTGCAAGCACGTCAAAGTGCAAGTAGATAAATAGGTACCGCTCTGGCGGGAAGGTAAATGGCGTTTCCGTGTGCTGCTCTGGTTCTCCAGAAGCGGCTTAGTCATGCTGGCCACATGACCCGGAAGCTGTATGCCGGCTCCCTCGGCCAATAAAGCCAGATGAGCGCCGCAACCCCAGAGTCAGCTATGACTGGACCTAATGGTCAGGGGTCCCTTTACCTTTTTTATATGCTCTAATACAGAGTCACTCCTGCCCCTGAGTCCCCTCATTTCTTAACAGTTTCCTCATTTTGTTCCAAATGAAAAACAGTACATAACTGGTTTACATTATCATGACATCACTATCATTTTCACAGTGAAATGGCTCTGGTGGCTTTCCTGTTAGAGAATACAAGATGCAGAGTTTACTCTTGCTACCCGTTCCCTTCCCTGATGGTTACATATAAACAAGTGCCATACAATAGTTTCTTATGCATCTGAAGATAAAGATGGACAAACCATAACTGAAAATGATTGTGCCACATACAACAACCCACTCAAAAAAAAAAAAAAAAAGGTTTCTGCAGAGCCCATTACATCTTACCATTCTGTCTAACCCTAAGTGAAATGACAGAATGATAATGGAGGGGAAACAGATAGATTCTGTCTTCTCCCAAGTTTGCTTCCAAAGCAAAATAATAATAATTTTTAACAATGCAGTGAAAAAGAAGACACAGTCCCTGTATTCTAGTTTCTGGAGCAAGGGCAGATTTTGTCTTGTTTTGGTTTCTTTTGGCCCAGGGGATTCCTTCCCTCTCAGAGAACCATCTGAGGACTGCAAGCCAAGCGGTGGATGGAGACAGATACAAAAGTGGTCAGAGTATTGAGTGTGACTTTAACCTTTGTTCAACAAATTGGCTACATTCCAGCCACACGAAGTTGTAGGTTTCTACACACATCTCTCTCCACCCACCCTCCAGGCAAGCAAGAGGCATTAGCACAGTTCAAGGAGTTATGCCAGACAAACAAAAACACTTGAGGGGAGCACAGAATGGGGCCTGGAGAGAATTGTAGCCTGTGGAAGGGACATGGGCTAGGGAGATATTGAGAGCCAGGTATCTACTTTTCACCTCTCACCCTGCTCTGGAGTCTATATCTCTGTGGTTTCTGCAGTCTATGGTGTCATATGAGTTTTCGAAAGAGAGAGATGCCACGTTACCCAAAGATGGGAATTGTGCTGTTAGGTCTCCCATCAAAGGCACTAGGTATGAATCAAAGTGAAGTCTGCCCCATAAATAATGTATTGTCCCATAAATAATAATGGCAGACTTAGCATGCAGGTCCTTGTTTTTATAGGCTCAGCTTTTGAAAACTAATCTGTACTACAGACTCCTTAATGGAATGACTTTTTTTTTTTTTTGGCCAGTTATTTATATTGCATTCCAGAAAAAGCTAACAAAGGGGGAAAGAAAGGCTCTTTTATGAAATATCTGCTACTGAATGGCCAGCCAAGGTCAGAAAATGTTTTAGTCTGCTGAAATTCTCCATTAACATAATGGGGGGTTGCCCCCAGAGTTTTATGAATGGGAGAGCACAGCATTCAACGGATGCAGACACTAAATGCCAGTCTTCGCAAAAGCTGTCCATTTAAAGACGTCCCAACTTTTATTTCACATTGTGTGAGAGACAACCGCAAGTGCTCAGGCATTATGACCAAATCACTCTGAATTTGCAGAACTGTGCCTATCTACTTAAGGTTGCATATAATCACCTCTCGGAAGGTGAATGAACATGAAACGCTTTCACAATACATTTCTAGATGCTGTAGCTGTTAGTGCCTTTAGAAAGTCTGATAGAATGATTGATAGAATGGCAGGCAATTTTTGGAGACATTTTCTCCTTGGGCACCTAAGAAGTACACTGTTTATAATCACCAAAGCCAATTTTACAGTGTGTTGTCTTGCGGAGCAAGGTGGTTAATATAGAAATCTCCATTGAGGATATGCTAGAGAAGTTTGTTAAATGAGGTCTTTTGCTGTTACCTTAATCCCAGCATAGAATCCATCGCTTTCTTCAGGGAAAGACTGTTGATCAGGAGAGTCCCACCTAAAAGCTGTGACAGTGCAAAAGACCTGCAATAAATAAATTGTCCATTTTACAACTTTTTTTCTTTTCTTTTTAAATTAAGAGCTTATGAAGAGTGATTGAAGGTGTTGTAAAGGTTTGGCTGAGATATTCTACCCTATGAAGACTGATTTTGCTGTTTTGTCTTTCCCTTTGCTGGCTGCAAAGCCAATGCATTCACCAAGTGGGAAACACATGGGGGGCAGCCACCCTCCCATATCTTGAAATGGAAAATTCCATGTACTTACAGATATCCATAGGTGCCTTCTATAGCAATTAAAAGCTGATCCCTCATTCTGGGTAGCTAAGTATGGAAGGCTTGGATCAGTTAGTTTTGATGTTCAGAAATAATTCTAGCTGGAACTAGGGCATCTGGTTATTAATCAGTACAGTGGTACCTCAGGTTAAGAACTTAATTCATTCTGGAGGTCCGTTCTTAACCTGAAACTGTTCTTAACCTGAAGCACCACTTTAGCTAATGGGGCCTCCCGCTGCCACCACATGATTTATGTTCTCATCCTGAAGCAAAGTTCTTAACCTGAGGTACTATTTCTGGGTTAGTGGAGTCTGTAACCTGAAGTGTCTGTAACCCGAGGTACCACTGTAGAACAATAAAACTGATTTGTGGTGATTGTGTAGTGATTTCTGCAGCTGTATTTGTTCTACCCCACAATTTTCAGGCATAAATACATTTTAAAAAACCATTAATGGCAGACATGCCTCTCAAAACACCCAGGGGCAATTTTTATCTTTCTGAAATGGTTAATCAGGCATTCATGTTCCAGGGGCACACATGCAAGCCTTGCCTTCAACATCCATCAGCACTCAAGCTGCTCTTTAGACCTTTGCATGGATTTCTGAAGGTTGTATTGTATTTAAAGTGTATTTGATTGAATGTGCTTAGAAACTGTCCCCACTACTAGAAACCTTGACAAGCCAGAGTTTTCACTTGTGAGGAAGTTCAGCTGAAAATGCAAGTTCAGCTGAAAATGTTTTCAAAACCCTTTAGAGACCTTTGTGCTAATCACATGGTCGGACGACCAGGCAACATGGCCAGGGACATGGGAGGCAGGGATTGTGCATGTTCCCTTGTCTCTATTCTAAACTGTTAACTTGTTCAAACAGGGCTTTGATGACACATATCTCTCCTTCAAAGGTTGCATGCTTACTGTGAGAAGTACAATTGTAACCCTCAGGCCACACATCAGTGCATGCACCTACCTTCATAGCTGGCTTTAAGAGGGTGTGTGCAAGAGTTTAGTGATGCTTAGCAGAGTGTTGTCCAGGTCCTGGAGAGAGGTAGTCCTCTCTACCGCCATAGTTTCAGCTGCCACTTTACTTTCTTGCCTGAAATCCTGTTTCTAGCATATTATGGTTTAAAAAAGGGTGGCCAAGATGGGGGGAGGTCATTGCAAAGTGGCCACCAGGTTTTTGTGGTGGCTATGTTTTATTTTGTTTAGTTTTATGAAAGTTGAAACTTCAGGAAAATAAAGATGATTGGCATAACTGCCATGTTAAGGACACCATAGTGCAGGGCTCAGTTTGAGTGGGATCACACGAGTGTCACCAGTGGCATAAGCCCTGGCATTTAAAGAAAGGTTGTGTCCCAATGGCAGTGCATTGGGTGTGGGTCAATGAATTGGAGATTGTGGCAAAACTCGAAAGAACTGTTGAACTAGTTCTACATGCTTAACTGCTCTTTGGAATATGTTTCTTGGACAACATCCTTTGACAGCAGATGACAAAAGACTGAGAAAATGAGGGGCTTTTGAAATCATTTTGTGGTATGATATGAAGCCTGCTGCTCAAAGAAAAATGCAAAATAAAAAACCTCACAGAGGGAAGATCAGCTGTTGAGTTCAGCTAACGTAGCTTTTGGGTCACAGCCTAATTTACCAGGAAAGAGGGAGGCCTGTGCATTTGCATCATACTATCCAAATTCTATCCAACAACCTAAGTATAGCTCCCATACAGAAACTCACTGCCTGCTTTCTTAGGCTGTGTTCATGGGACAAGGCTTTGCACTAGTTTAGGATAAAATAAATCCTTTCTAAAAAGACAGAGATACCTTTTATATCATATGTTGAGCTTTGGTTTTGAGAAGCCATTTCCTCGCTTTTACCCAATGTGCAAACACTGTCCAAAGGACAGCAAGGCCTATTTTTCAGAAAACGCAAGAGTTCTGGCCAATTATGTTTGCTCATACAGTAGCAATACAATTGTTATCTCCACTGAGGCAACACACCATCTACTATATTAATGGGGTTCTTTCACCCTAGTAAACTTTCCCCCCTTTCCTTTTCCAAGGCTAAACCAGCAAGTACTGTACCTTGAACAAAAATCTGTATCATGTGAAGTGGTCCTTATACCAGAACTTTTCATTTTTGTTAAGAAAAAAAGATGCAAAAAAAAAAAAAAAGGATGAGTGTTGAGCACACCAGGCACTCCTGTCTTCCACTGCCTCCCGCAGTTTGGTCAAACTCATGCTGGTAGCTTCAAGAACACTGTCCAACCATCTCGTCCTCTGTCGTCCCCTTCTCCTTGTGCCCTCAATCTTTCTCAACATCAGGGTCTTTTCCAGGGAGTCTTCTCTTCTCATGAGGTGGCCAACATTAATGCATTTACCCCTTTACAAAATGAATATGCAATCCAAATCCAGTTCCCACTGAAATTTGGGGAAGAGTCATAGCTTAGCGGCACAGAATCTGCTTTGCAGGTGGGATGCCCCAGGTTCATTCCCCACCAGCTGCAGGTGGGACTGGGAAGGAACCCTGCACAAAATTCTGATGAGCTGATCCCAGTCTGTAGAGACAACACTGAGCTAAGATAGACCACTAGTCTAACTTGGTTAATTCACCAACATAGGTCTAGGATAAATTGTTCATATTGTAGTTTTCTGGAAGACCTGGAAGAAATTTGTAAATTCCACATGGTTCCCTTTAAAACATTGGAGATGAATCATATATGTAGGGTACATGCATTGCATGAAGAAAGTCCCAGGTCCCTGGCTTCTCCAGCCACGGGAATCTTTAGTAAAAGATGAAAGATTTATATGATCTGAAGAGAAACCAGAGTATAGGAATGAGACAAACTCTTGCTTGAAAACCTTGAAAATCACTGCCAGTCAGTCTAAACAATACTGACCTGGGTGGGCCGTTCATCTGACTCAATATTAAGACGCTTCCAAGGGGAAATCTAGTCTCACCTGTATTGCACTGTATGTGATTTTGAATGCAATCCAGGAGAATCAAGAAGGGAAGTACAATATTTGCTTTGGAAAAGTACTGCGCATTCCGTACCCATTATACTATGTGCAAAGCTCCTTGCTTTTTGAGAATGAATTCTTCTTTTTCTACAACTCAGGTGTGAACTTCTCACAATCAGATATGCGCATTGGTCACTGATCTACAGACTTGACAGTTTGTCACATAATTATTAAGATAGCTTTCCTTAGGAGTTTCTTGCCTCCAGCTGAATATTGGCTTCTACTCTGTAACTCCGCTATCAGAGACTTTTCCTCTCCTTTTATCATCTTATCATTTCAAGGTATGGGGGAGGAGAATGAAAAAGGTACCCTGCAGGCAGTATGAATGCAACATTGACTGACTACTCTGTGGTTGGGTACTCCCCCCCCAAGCTTTTCAGTAAAATAAAATCCTACTGTCAGTATTTTTAAAACACTTGCAATATAAAAAAAAGAGACTGGCATATTCAGCCTAAACACAGTAATGAGATCCAGGAACTTGAGAAGGTGTAATAACAGCAGATAGAGTTTTGCAAATGCATCGAGCTCTTTCCCTGTGCATTACAGTACTAGCAAGTGGGGAAGAGGATGGCCTTGCTGATGACCACTTTTGATGTGCTTCAGATGGAGCTTATGCCCATTTAAATTTATTTGCGCCCAATTACCTGAGGCAAATTTTCAAACTTTTCCAGCTTCTGAGAGATATTTCATTGTGTATCTCCAGGTGAACCCTGGTGAAGCCTCGTTATCGTCTGAGTCTCTAAACAAAAGGACCTGACCCACACCCCTCAGATTAACATGCAAATCACAACTTGGCTTTCCTTCCAGGTTTTGTGCTTCTCTGAACATTGCGACACAGTTCTTGGAAGTTTCAATGGATCAAAATGTGCATTTAAAACTTATATGCATATTAGAGGAGCAAATATACATTTATATACCTGTTTTAAGTTTGTTTGTTGTTGTTGTTTTAAAAAGAACTACAGATTAATATGCAAATGAAACTGAATTATGTATAAAATAATGTAAAAGTGACACTAGGCAGAGAACAAAAATCCACCCACCCCTCAGGCAATGCTATGCATTCTAGATTCCTAAAGTGAGGCTGTGAATGGCTGAAAATTCAGGCACAGCTTATGAAGAATGCTAGTAAGCACAGCTTCCTTTATTCAGTAGTGACCAATGGGGTGGTGCAATCAGGGCTGACTGGCTTCCAGACACCATGTGTCACTGGCAGTTACAGAGGGGTGGGGAGCCAAGGCAGCAGAGAGCTTGCTGTGGTGCTGGTACAGTGGTGGGAGCATCAGATTGGCTCTGCACCCACACCATGCTGAGTTCCTTGCTGCCTTGGCCTTCCTCCTCTCAGAATACATGGTGTTGGGAAGCCAGGTCAGCAATGCAGACCCACCAATGATACCTGCTGGCCGCTGATGGAGTTTCAGGGTTGTTTCGTTGTCTAGTGAGTGTTGATACACCTAGGCCTAGGTGGCAATGGTGCCTTTTGGGCAGGTCTTGATCATTGGGTGAAGGCACAGCATCACGTGTGCTTGGCTCCCAGGGTCCCTGGGCCCTGTGTATACAAGTGAAGACCTCTGCTTTGCATCTTCCTGAATTCAAACAGGAGGCTAACATGTGCTCCATATTACTTCTTTCCTAAAGGACTATAAAATGCACCGAATTTCTTGGCATTTTCACCACAATGAGCTTTTCTCTGAGTTATCCACAAAGATTACATTAAAGTCAGAGGCATTTGTAATGGAGATTATGCTTAATTCAGATAGGGTTGCTCTGTGTTTTGTTTTTATTCATAATGAAACTGTCAACCAAAGCAAATCCGTGCGTATTGAAATATGGAATCTCAATGTGAAAATTCATTCCAAAACATCAGAAACCTTCCTATTAGCAGTGATTATTTTTTTTTAAAGAATGTATGTAGAGTTATTGTTCTGTTGTGAAAGGCTGTAATTAAAGAAAAAACTTCTCTCCTTTTCCTTTCATGGTGGAAGCTAAACTGCTCTCTTTCTAATCTTAATGCAGAGATAAATCAGTTTATAAGCTTGTATATGGAGCTGAATTTATTTTATTTTATTGCTGTTGCATTTGCAAACAGTGTAACCTATCAGCAAGATGGCCACTGCCACTGCAAACTTCTTCTTCTTTTTTTTTAAAAAAAGATTTTGCATAAGCCTTTTAAAAAATGTATGCCATCTCACCACATGAACTTTCAAATTGCTGTGCAGAGCAAAACCTGGCCAGTTTCTTTGGCACATCCTGCTTCCTTAGCATTACCCATTGCACACACTGTGCCTGCTGTAATTTACAGATGGCTGTACCTCCAGGTATGGAATGACCTCTGTCAATATAATCTAAATTGGGCTTAGGAACTGCTACAATTTCAAATCAGATGGAATGGGCTATGTTGAGTGTTTACGAGGCGGGAGGGAGGGGGAGCAGTGGATTATAGATTTATTTATTAAAGCTGCAGTAGTTTTGCAAACATTTCTCTGCCGACACAGTTTCCAGAATGGCCTGATTGGGACCTAGAGTATGGGAAAATGCTCTTATAAGCATTATGAAGAAATGGCCTTAGCAATTTCATCTAAAGAGATGCTAATAAAAGCTCAAACTCCATTGGACCAGTAAAGCTCAATGACTCTATTAAAAGCTATGATATGAACAACATCTTGAAGGAAATTTTGTATTATGCTTGAACGATATCGCTGAGAGAGTTTGAAATGTGTGAAAAGTAGCGTAGATGGATATCAGTCAACTGGAAGCAGAGCTTTAACATTTTTCCCTCTCCTTTTGACTCACAACCATGCAGCAGCTTTCAGAAAAATAAGTTGATAGGGAGATGAGTGCAGGTTCCTGAAGACTGCACTGCCAAGGGACAGAAGAACGGGTTGATTCTGCCACTAAACCCAACAGATGCCTCAGTTTACATCACGATCAGAAAATACACATGCAGAGCACTGGATGGGTGTTAAGGTCAGTTTACAACTTTGGAGCATCAAATGAGGTCTCATAAACAAAAGGAACAGCAGGTAGCAATTCCTCAAATGAGGTCTCACATACCACTTTTAAAAGAGCAGCCATGGAAGATCAGGATTACTTGCCCTTGCTAGTGCTATCTGATGCCTTGTCTTGTTTTGTCCTAAACTGTTGTTAATTTGCTGCAATCTAGCCCTTTGCCTGGCTTTAGACCACTTCACCAAAGATAGCCTACATGCCACAGGAGCCAACTCTGAGGGGTCAAGGTCCCTTCGCCCCCCCCATCAAATATTGGAGAGGGCCAAGCCCCCACCCAATTGATGGGCATTGCCATTCAAATGGTGTGTATGTGTGTGCCACATTATGTGATTAATTATGCAGGTGGGGCTTACCTGCTCACACACATACACCATTTTTCTTTCAAGTTGGCACCCCTGCTATCTGCATCTAAAACGTAACAGGATTTTTGGGGGTTTATTCTTCAGAACTGTTGTGTCCTCAAAAAGCCTTCAAGGGCCTATCGAATGCCCCACCCCATCAGATGTCAAGGAGATTAGTAACTTTAGAAGACATCTGAAAGCAGCCCTGTATAGGGAAGCTTTTTTAAGGGTTAATGTTTTGTTATGTTTTTACATATGTTGGAAGCTTCCCAGAGCGGCTGGGGCGAGCTGGTCCGGTACAAATAATAAATTATTTGTTATTATTAGGTCATTTACTCATTTCAGACCAAGTTGCTCTTTGTCTAGAGTTAAGGGTTTTCTCTAACCCTGAAATACTTTTCTATTTATGAAAAAATGAGGGAAATCCAGAAGAAGAATTATGATGCTGCTAAGATGAGAAAAAGTCAGGTTTGGACACATGGATTGGTTTGTGAAAGTAAGGCTAGTGCTGTAAGTCCTTTGATCAGACTGACCAAACCTGTTTGTCATTACAGCAGTGCCATGACATGATACAGATATCCTTAATCAGTGACATTTTTAGGCGTAAGTTGTAAAAGAAGCAATGCAATATGTTACAACAACAAAAGTTCTGATAAATAAATTGGATACCATAAGTGAACTTCATCTAATGCACTGGAATGCTCAGGGTTCTAAACTTGATAAATAGCATTTAATAACATTTTATTAAAATGTACTCCCACTTGGGGACTGTCTTTTACATTCAGGCCAAATTCAGATTCAAGAGAACAGTTAATAAGAGCTAAAAACAAACCAACAAACAAATAAATGCAGAGAGATTCAGCTCCTCTGAACGCTTGACCTTGTTTTCAAGAAAGCATTACCGTATCTCCCAATCTGAAATTAACTCCATCCATCTCCACGTAGGAGAATGTCTGCAGCGTTGTGTCATGATGAAGCTGTTCTTTCACTCCGGATTTGGAAAGGCGTGACCAGACCACCACATAACCTATAGACGGATCTGAAGTTGGAGTGCTGAAAGTGCATTTGAGGTAGACGTGGCCTCCCAAAAGCTCAGGGGTGACAAGTGGTTGTAAAGGTGGGAGTTGAGATGCCCCTGTGTACAAAGAGAAACAGAGTGTGGGCATGATGCACCTGAGTAGGGTAACAGTTTAGCCAAGAAATCATTATAATTGAGATAGTACTAGAAAATATAGACTGGTTTCACCAGCAGTAGCTGGTGTAGTAGGGCAAAGCTGTTCTTCCAACAGTGGTGTTGCTGCAGCTCAGCTGAATAGGTGTGGGGTGCAACTGCAGGCAGTAGTGGACTATAAAAGCACAGATGTGAATATGGAACATTTTTCATGGTCTTTTGGATCCCAGCTATTCTGTTCCAATAAATAACAACACATATTTGATGCTAACACTAATAAATTACCTTGAAAGTTGATGTCTGCTCCAGTTCCTCTGGGACCAAAATAGTGTGGTTCTTTAAGAGCTAAAGAAATAAAATGAGATTAGTTAGGCCCCATGAAGTGATAAAACTAGCGTTTAGAGGTGTGTTGTTGCTTAATTGGACTCATAGGTCTGAAAAACTTCCAAAGTTCTCATTCGTTGCCAAATACAAAATTTATAGTAGCATACCTATTGTGAAAGGCATATGTGAATTTAAATGTTCTGCTTCTGTTGCAATAATCAAAGAACTGGACATCTTGAAATGTTTGTCCTTAGTTTTGCATATATTTCAGGGAAACCCAGGCATTCTTAAGTATGTGTGCCATTTATAATGAATGTGCCAAATACATCCATACTCAGGTGCAAACAGTAAAATGCAGAGAGCACTCCTGTCTTCTGCTGTTGAACCCAGCCAAATGGGCAGGGTATAAATAATAAAATTGTTGTTGGGAGTGTGCATATTATGAAATGCACAATCCAGCCAAGGTCAACCACTGTTAAGTCACACTGATTTCAATAGGAGAGATTTAAGAATGTTTATTTTAATTATTACATTTATATCCCACTTCCCGCCTGCCCCCCAGATGCTCAAAGTGACATGACTAATTCTGCCCTCTGCATTTTATCCTCAGGGCAACTATGTAATGTAGGTCAGGTTGGGAAACCATGACTGTCCCAAAGTCACCCAAGCTTCATGGTAGAATGGTGATTTGAACCATGGTCTCCCAAGTCTTAGTTCAATACACTAACTTGCTAATCACTACACCAGACAAGCTCTCATTTGGCAAGTGAATATACTGATCTTTCATTGACATAAAGGAGAAATTATTGTAATTATTTCATATAGTGCTGCCTATCTGCATGATGCTGTACAAAGTACCAGAAGAAAGCTCCCTGCATTTAATAGCTTATAATATATGAGGATGTGGAATTCAACTTTGCACTAAGGCAAATGTTTCATCAGGGCAAGCATTTCATCTGGCCAAAAGGAATAATCTCCCTCTATCCCCCACTGTTTTGGGGGTTCTCTCAACTCTCAACCACTACCACAATTGAGCCAATCTTAGGGAGGGGCATGAGGGGAAGGAGGGGAAACAAGTAGAAGTTCTTGCACAGGGCTACCTCTGATGTGACACATTTGTTCAACCCAATCCTAAAATTTGAACCAGGGGAAGCAACAGAAGAAGGGAAAGGAAGTAAAGGTGGGAGTAAACATTGATAAAATCTGGAATTATTTCAGTTGCACATACTTAGGCTTAGTTTTAGTAGGGAATGAGAATTAGGAGGTTGTACTACAACCTTCGTAGGGGACGCAGGTGGCGCTGTGGGTTAAAGCCTCAGCGCCTAGGACTTGCCGATCGAAAGGTCGGCGGTTCGAATCCCTGCGGCGGGGTGCGCTCCCGCTGCTCGGTCCCAGCGCCTGCCAACCTAGCAGTTCGAAAGCACCTCCAGGTGCAAGTAGATAAATAGGGACCGCTTACCAGCGGGAAGGTAAACAGCGTTTCCGTGTGCGGCTCTGGCTCGCCAGAGCAGCGATGTCACGCTGGCCACGTGACCCGGAAGTGTCTCCGGACAGTGCTGGCCCCTGGCCTCTTAAGTGAGATGGGCGCACAACCCCAGAGTCTGTCAAGACTGGCCCGTACAGGCAGGGGTACCTTTACCTTTACCTTTACTACAACCTTCATTTTAAAAAGGAAGGTTTTGAGAAGAGTTGTGGATAAAAAATGGAATTAGCATCGCACAGGTGTTCAGGGAAGCAGCTCCAAGCATACAGGACAGCAATGGGGAGTCTTTTGAGAAACAGAAGTCCAATCACAAATTAATATTTCAGTGTTCCTTTCCATTCAAACTAAGACATGACGGAATGGCAGAAAAGTTCACCTAAATAGCTATGGTTAGTGACTTGCAGAAGGTATGGAAACAGGATTTTAAAAAGCTGATAGCTCTAGTCTTCTTTGTGTTGAATCCATGAGATCCAATTTGTACAATAAGATTCAGGTCCCAAAGGCAAATATAGAGGAATAATGATCTGTGCCTTTGTGAGTCTCTTAAGGGAGAATCATTTCTAGCAATCTATATGCACTTGAAGACGCTGAGTTCAGAAGGTGTAACAGAGTGAGGAATTGCTATTTGCCATTCCTTTTGTTTTTGAAATATAGAGGCTAGAACTCTTCTGGTGGTTTGGCAATTATTTTTGACAAATGTAATTATAAAGAAAAAAGTCAACAAACAAAAAAAGTAAATAAACAAGCAGACAGTAATAAACATGCTCAGCCAGTTAGCTTTGCTCTTTAAACCAAATATGGACGCAAAAGGCTGCGATAAAGGTTACGTAGGAAGTGTAACCAAGCTAAGCATACCTTGGTAACATGCTGTAGATTAAATTCTGCCAAAGTAATAACAGCTATTCCTCAGAAACACCCTGGGCTGTTGCTGATTGATTAGCTACATTGTCTGCATCTTACTGGGAGCAATGCTTGACTTGCAAGGTCACTGGGATGTGCAGAGCAATAACGCAACCTTTGAGCACGTAGGAAGAGAGGTGCATATACAATCTGGGTGACAAATATGGACTGTACAAAACCCACCTTCTGCGCAGTAGCCCATGCACCCCTGAGTTGGTTGCAAGAGATAAACAAAGAACTCTCCACAATGTCTGACCGATATGGGTATCCGGAACAGACAACAGTCTTTGATGCTTCCGAAAAAGAACTGCCAGGTAGCACAGGCGGTGAGCTGCTTTCTCTCACCAGGCTGCGGGAGGGAGTCAGGCTCAAGCGACAGCCAGACTGGAGCTTGTGTCCCACATTTGTTCATCTGTGGAAATATATAAACCAAATCAATCAAATGGCTGCATTTCTGCTTTGCTTTTTTCCTTGAATATAATTCTTTCTCCTGGAGCGGGGGGTGCAACAGTGATGTTATCAGCTATATTTTGTCCTCTGTTGAGATGAAGGGCAGGGTATAAATAGGCTTAATAAAGAACATAATAAATACATCAGTGCAGGACTTAGGGACAGGTGTCTAGGGGTCCTCACAGCAGAAGGAGCAAGAGAGCCCCCAAATACAGCAGGAATGTTTTGAAGTAAGTGGGGTAACACCTAAAAACCTTTCCCCATACAACCAACAAGTCCTCAGTCTTAAATGGCCAGCTCCACCCACCTCATGAGGTGTCGCGAACTGGCAGGACAATGGGGAGAAGGAAGAGGAGGGAAAGGAGTGTATCTGAGACTGTGACACACTGGTGCAACAAGCTGGGGGTGGGGAAGGAGAAGTTGGTGTATGAAGTACTCACAGGGTGACTGAGGATGGCAAGGGGATGGGGGGGGGTCAGTGCACAGGAACCAGAACAGCTGGACCCTTCACCAGAGCCAGGGAGACCCCTGTCTCCACAAACACAGTGGGCTCTGAGGCATAGGAAGCAGCAGGAGGGGTGCTCCAGGAGGCTGAGGCAGGCAAGGGCCCACAGCCTGGCTTCCTAGCTGGCCAGGTGGGGCTCATTAGCTTTGGAAGGAGGTGTGTGATTCCTCAGCTGGAGTAGGCTCAGAACAGGTGATGGTCACATGCCTCATCAAGCCCAGATGCTGCAATCAGAATGCAAACTATAAAAGGGCAGCAGAGCTTGAGGGGTTGATGGATTTCAGCATGGATGAGCCAGGATCTCTGCAGGACTTTGGACATGCCAATTGATCCTGGACTGAGGACTTGGCAAACTCACTTGCTGCCAGGTAGGCCAGGGGTTCAGCTTCTGTGGACTATAAATGCTTGGAGCCCTTCTCAAAGTTGGTTCCTCAGTCAATGTTTAGGCCTGAGACTCAGGCCTGTGCAGAATTCCCCAGGATTGTGGGTGGGGAGGCTAAGCTGCCCAGGGGCCCTGCCAGGGACTGGCTGCTGTTTGGTTTAAGTTTATAACTTTGTTCTAACAAGACTCTCGCTCAGAGCCTCAGACAAGCTCTGCATGGCCCTACTGAGACCATCCCAGAAGTGAGGTGGGTTCTTGAAGTTCAAGGAATATGGAAGTCACTCCTAACATAGCCTGCCCACATACTGGAACAGGTAGGGCTTTAGGGTGGCCAGGAGTTATAAGGAATGTTGTCCAATCTTCTTCAACCACCTGGTGGTATTTTGTATATGTGTGCACAGTAGCAGTTTGCCTGTGAGAACCATGTGAAGGAAACTGGCTGGTCTGATCTTTCTGGTGAAAAGTAATGGGGTGCCTTAAGCTACTGAGGACTAAAGAGTGTGGAAGAACTTGAAGGAAATGTTAAAGGGACTGAAGGCTCAATGGGCATTGGTATGTGCCTCATCTTTTCAATTCTTGTTCCATGTGGCAGCACTGACTGCCCTTGTGGGGCATGGGGGAAGTTGCATGTTGGAGATCTGATGGCAGCCTCTAGGGCTGACAGCTCATGCACTGCTTTAGAATTGGTGGATCTCACCTTCAAAGGATGTGTGTGTGTTGTACTCAGTTGGATTCAGAAATCTAAAACATATTGGCTTCAGAAGGGGCAGGGTTTTTTTTATCTACTTTTCTGTGGTGTGACTTTGCTCTGCAGTGGCTTTCCAGGAATTTTCCAGGATCTGGGTTTTTTGTGATCGGGGGGGGGGGGGTCCCTATGACCTGGGATTGCCTCCTGCCAACATTGCTTTGAGTCTGGCCATGTTTTGCAGCCTGTACAAGTCTTTGTGTTACACTTGGGAGACAATGATTTGGAGGTTATTGACAAGTATCTTTCTGGCCTGTATGGACTTTGTGATTATTTGGCAACAGTGGCTTGGGGTGGCCAACTTTTGGTTGGGTATGTTTCTCTGAATGGTATGGGGATGCTGCACTAGGGGTTTAATCAGGGTGGTCTGCAAGGTACATGGGGAGCTGCAGCCTCTTTATTCCTGAGTCTGTTCACAAAACTCAAGAGGCCAGTGCTGCAGCAAAAATATTTCAAGCACACTGACAGCCACACTGATGGAAGCGTGACATTAATCTGCTATGATTGTATTCTTGCCCTTTTGTGTATTTCTAATGAACCTCTGTGGTGCAGGTCATGTTATTCATATTTGTGGTCCTCAACACTGTAGCCATTGGAAGAATATTAATTGCCTTGTATCATTATTATTTGTCACTGGGTTGTTGTTTTTTAAAAAAACAGTGGCAGTTTACAGACGAGACCATCCTAGACATGCTTATATCTGGAATAAGAGATATAACATATTTTCTGCTCCAGAGCTTCAAAGGAATGCATCTTCGTTTGAATTCTGCACATTTGTTTGAGCAAACCATAAAGTAAACAAAAATTTCAAGTGTCTGGAGAAAGTGGGAAGATCTAAAAACTAAAGAGTTTTTCCTCCCATCTGGGAAGCTGTTTGGTTTCTCATTGATACTGAGAGAGCTTTAGTAGCTGAGGTATAAGCAGAAGCTTACTATGGATCAACTAAAACAATATTCAGCAAGTGAAATTGAGGCATAAGTGTGTTTTAAAAGTCCCATTAAAAGCCTTCCAGTAGTAATTGTAAGCTTTTTTTGTTAAGATTCCTTAAAAGAAAACCTTTTTATGTACATAAAATGTGAAGAAATGAGCTCAGAGATTGCATGGCGACACGCCTGCCTGCATAGGTGTCAGGACTAGGGGGCTCTGGGTGCCAGTGCACCCTTAAAAAATGTGGGTGCTTAGCATCCACAACACGGGGCTCAGAATTTGTGTTGGAGCACTGATGCAACCTTCCAGACCATGTCAAAGGCCTCCAAACATGACTTTTGGTAGAAAGAAAGGGAGGGAGCTGGGACTCCCATGTGAGCAATGGAACCAGACACGCCTGAAAGGAGGGAAGGCTGTCCAGCTTTCCCATCTCATTCATCCTTATCTTCCTCATTGTCTTCCTCCAAATTCTGCCATTCCAGGTCTAAGCCCTGGTGTTGTAGGTTTCATGACAGGCCCTGGGGAACATTTTGGGACAATACTGGCCTGTCCCATAAGAGTGAACACCACTTGAGCCAGTAAGGAACCAGACTGCTGGTATTTGAAATCAAAAAGGCATAAGAGCAGCTTTTAAGGTGATTGCTGGTGGGGAAAGTGGGCAGGAGCTTGGAGCCTCTAGGTAAAGGTAAAGGTACCCCTGCCCGTACGGGCCAGTCTTGACAGACTCTGGGGTTGTGCGCCCATCTCACTTAAGAGGCCAGGGGCCAGCGCTGTCCGGAGACATTTCCGGGTCACGTGGCCAGCGTGACATCGCTGCTCTGGCCAGAGCCAGAGCCAGAGCCGCACACGGAAACGCCGTTTACCTTCCCACTAGTAAGCGGTCCCTATTTATCTACTTGCACCCGAGGGTGCTTTCGAACTGCTAGGTTGGCAGGCGCTGGGACCGAACGACGGGAGCGCACCCCGCCGCAGGGATTCGAACCGCCGACCTTTCGATCGGTAAGCCCTAGGCGCTGAGGCTTTTACCCACAGCGCCACCTGCGTCCTCTAGTTCAGGACAAATAATCCTGAAGGGATGAGGGCAAAAATGTTTGATTGTGCAAATGGGAGAGGGTAGAACCTGGAGCCCAAGAGCCAAGAGGGGAAACCACATGGGCCAGAGACATTTAGAGAGACACCAGGAAAGGTGTACTAACAATGGTCTCACTCTGTCTATAATGGGGAGGGAACCCTTTTCAGCCCAAGGATGACTTTCCTTTCTAGCCAACCTTCCAAAGGCTGCGTGTCAGTGGCGAGTGCAAAAAGAGACAAAAGGGAGTGGATCAATGAATGCAATCTTTCCTTTTTGTACAGTAGGCTAGTTTCTACACCCCCCCCACCCCCTCTGTTTCCCATCTAGACAAGCACAAGGCATTATCAGACTTCAGGGACACATTCCAGCCAGACCAAAGCCCTCAGGCCAGTGAGGGGTGTGACTTAGGGAAAGAGGGATGGCCTGAAGAGGCTTCTGAGGGCCAGAAAGAGAGGACCCCCCTGGGCCTGAGGCTCACCATCCCAGCAGTCAAAGAGGACATGGAATCTGGCAAGCTATAAATCCTAAAAGGGGAGGGTTCCTTCACATATTCCTTCACATATATGGGTAGCAATACCAGGCCCCAACAGCAATTAAGTGCCAGGAACATGCTATCTCAGCCTCAACAAAAATACTCTGTGCGATCCTGAAATCAGGAATGAATTCAATGAGACATCTCAGGGAGGAAATGTTCTAACAATGGGTGGATGGTTTTAATTATCCTCATTTGGACTGGTAGTCACATCTTAAAACAGCTGGTCATGGAACAGAGGGCAGGTGACCCTGGCCTGGCCAAGGGACTGGTGAGAGATGTGTCATTGAACTGACTGGGGATAGTGACTGCATTGGTTTCTCATTCTGCATATATGTAAGCAAACAATTGCCAAGCAAGTCCAATGCACTCACATTTGATGTCGAAAGAGAAAACTTCCCAACAATGGGACGATTGGTAAACAGGAGGTTGAGAAGGAAAGAGGGGGAGGGTCAGGCCTCCCCAGGATCTTGGCAAGTTGTTTAAAATCACAAGCTCGGTTAGAATAGCCCAGCTTATCGTATTTATTCAAACTTCCGTAGATGCTGCCGTGTTGGTTGTTTTAATGTACTTGATTTTAATGAATTTTATATTGGGGTGAGCTGCCTTGAAATGTTTAATGAAGGGTGGCATAATAAATAAAAGCCTGAAAGGCGCTTGTAAGAACTGCACAATGAATAAAGGAAGAAATCATTATCACAAATTGGAACACTTATAAGCTTATACCGCCAAAATATACACCTTCAAATAGGTGCAAGAAGACTTGGCTTATTTGCTGCTTTAAAAAAATAAATAAAAATTGGCTGTCATTACTTTAAAAAAAAGATTTTAACAGTTACCCTTTGCAAAGAGGTGAGCACTTTCAAATTGTGCACTATTCTGCCTCAATTTTGGAGCTACGTGAAATAGTGTCGTGCTAAAATGAGACTGGTAAATCTGAGCATTATGTTAGGCTTGGGGGGGTGGAGAGAGACTTTAAAAGAGTGTGGAAGTCCCCCCCCCCCACACACACACTTTGGTGCAGCCCTGCTGGATTCCTTAAGCAGCAGCAGTAGCAGAAGCTCTTTTGTAGCACACACAAAAAATGGATCGTGTATGACAGCAGGGTGAGAGTGGAGGTCACAGTATAAGTTATGCTGGCTTTATTGTAGTTCTGTCAGCTGAATTTTACCTGGCAGCCCCAAGGCTAAAAGACACAGGGGAAACTGAAAGCCTGCCTGGGCTTTGAGAATAAAATGGTGGGAATGATAAATTAATATCTAGCATTTGCCAAAGCATATTTAATTTGTTTGTTATTGCCTTGTTTGAAAGGCTATTATTATTTTATTTTATTATTTTCTCTGATGGGAAAAGATTACTTGGGGTTTTTTATTGAATTCATAAGATTCATAGGAAGTTATCACAGGACGGATTTAGGCCATAAAGCACAAATCCTTGCCCAGAGCTATGATTCTTCATGCCTCAGCCCTCTCCTCTTTTTCCCTGTCCTTTCTCAGTGCTTGGCAGATTAGATGGCAGGAATCTAGCCACTGTGTGCCATAAGCAAAGCACTCCGCACCGATTTCTGCTTCTAACTCAAGGCTTCTGCTTATGACTGATATCTAGGTACTAAAGAGGAAGTTAAGCAAAGTACCCACTGTATTCAAATACTGAGTTAAAGGCAAGCATGACAAACCTTGTAGGGAAATTAAAGAAATAAGTGTACCTCTATCAATAGAAAATTGGAAGGTGGAGCGTGCATGCATGCACACATTTGTATCCACATATATATTTTCACCCTTTGTTGGCATTCCCACAGAATTCCAATTGATTTCCGAATGAATAAATGCACATGTGCATGTGTTAGAATCAATCTAGAATTAAAGTTGCAATGTTAGAAGAGAGAAAAATAAAATATGCAGGAAGTACAGTGGTACCTCGGGTTAAGTACTTAATTCGTTCTGGAGGTCCGTACTTAACCTGAAACTGTTCTTAACCTGAAGCACCACTTTAGCTAATGGGGCCTCCTGCTGCTGCTGCTGCTGCGTTGCCGGAGCATGATTTCTGTTCTCATCCTGAAGCAAAATTCTTAACCTGAAGCACTATTTCTGGGTTAGCAGAGTGTGTAACCTGAAGCGCATGTAACCCGAGGTACCACTGTATAAACATGGGGAGTCTGGGATACAGAAGCATGTTCAAGAATATCCCATATTTTTTGCAGTATTGGGAACGTATTTTCAGTCATTGTTTTGTACACCTTGACAGAATGGATTTTTGTTGTTGTTAACTCGGTCATCAGTTGCCCTGTAAAAGTGCTTCTATAGGCACAATCGGTGATGTTGAATGTGATATTTTGGACAAATAAACACTCCTTCATAATGGTGTCTTAAATAAAAAGCAAGTAAAGTTTTATGCGTAGCTAGTTTTAATGCATGTGCTTAGGAAAGTGATACAGGCAAAGAGGCACTTAGTATGATAGAATTATATAATTATAGAGTTGGGAGTCATCTAGTCCAACCCCCTGAAATGCAGGAATCGTTTGCCCAATGTGGGGCTTGAACCCACAACCCTAAGATTCTTTTACTGTACCAATTGAGCTATCCCACTGCTTCTATTGAGCTCAGTGTGGAGTGAGCATTCAGATTTTTCACACTGAAATAAGGAGTCTTCTGTTTGCTTAACTTCAGCTAGATTGTGGCCAAGATTTTTGCCATGTGCATGCCTGATCAAGATGCAGGAAGTGGTTGTATGTCTACACCACTGGCAGCCAAGGACATGATCCGGCCATATTGATACCTCATTGATTTTTCAGTGAGGTATTTAAATATGCACTTGAGTCTCTCCTACTGAAATTAATGGGAATGAAAAGTGTTCAGGTTTGTTGGATGCTGTTCAAAACATCCTCTTGGTGTGGAACACTGAAACATCTGGGTAGCACAGGATGGAGATCTCTTGCAGACTCCTTGCTGCTCATCTTTTGATAAAACCCTCCACCCAAAAAAACCTCAATACGTTATCTGCTCTTCAGTTGGGAAGAGTTGATATGATCAAGCACCCTTCTCCAAAGCAGGCTCAGAGAAGATAATATGCAATTTTAGAGGGAAGTAGTTTTTGGCATTAATGCAATCAGATGCTGATTTCTACCTGGCACCTACTGAGCACTCCTTGAAGGGGTTCAGCTTCAAAGTGGGAATCTGAATGCTCACTTCCTACCATATTTTGTCACTTTTCATTAAAGCATACTGTACTGACATTTCTTAATTAATCCATGCAGCGCCACTGCAAGATAGGTATGTATGTCTTAAATATTATTCATTCCTGGCTAAGCAGCCACTAATCCATCAAATTATTCAACTTAGAATCGACGCATAAAAATGTGGACAAGCTGCCCATTTCAAGTAAATGGAAAACACACTGGAATTACTGCTGCACCCTGGGATGTCTTATTCCACTTATTCGGGATTTAGATATTCAAAGTGATTTGATTGATTGAACATTCCCAGGTTATACGCAATTGCAAAGTTGTTGTTTTTTTAAAAAATCAAGCTGTTGGACCTATCATTTGGGGTTTGCATAGAAATTATGGTATTAAAAATAAGTAGGAGCTTATAAGAAAAAATGCTGCTGATGTTTAAGTGATAGAGCAGCTTCTTCAGCGTTTTGCTGGCTGTTGGTTACTGGTCTTGCTGATCAGTGCTTGAGATATTACAAGCTGCTTCATGAAATGCTGCACTTTGTTAATTGGTGTTTTTTTAAAGAATAATCATAGGGAAATTAAATGCGCTATTTAATTTCATCCAAAAACAATTAATTTCTCAGTGAACTGAGTCTTGATGTCGCATGTTCTGAGCACATGATATTATTCAACCAATCAATTTATATGTATTTTGATACATTTCATTCAACTGTTTTCTCTGTTTGGTGTTCGGTCAATATTTTTATCAGTAAATGTTTGTGCGAGATTAGGTTGCAAAGCTTGGAAAATCACGGTAGATTTCACATCTTGAGTAGGCTGATTAATATAATTTAAATGAGATGGTTATTAACTCTGCTGCATGTATTTGGTTCAGCTCTAATGGGCTTACTCTTACTTGACTTAGCAGCAATTAGCATCTGGAAAATCTAGTATGTAGTTGTAATGCAGGAAGCCTTATGTCAAGGCAGTGGAAGATGTTTTAAATGAACAGTTCCAGTGGTCCTGAAATAGACAAACATAATGTGACTGGGGGTGATCAGAGACATAGAGCAATTTCACACACTTAACAGACATGGGATGCATGTGTCTGGTGGGGGAAATGGGCATGTGTGCATACTCCCACCATACAAAGAAGATAATATGTGCCATAGGTGACATGAGTGTACACCTACAAATTTCAATTTGTATTCAAAGTACTGCTAAGTAGGTCCCTGCACAAGCGGAATGACTTCCCCTTGTGTAACCAGGTTTTTTCCTTCTTCCCCTCCCCCATGTGCACTCCTAAATCTCTTCTGAGGTTTCTCCCAGCCCTTTCAAGCAGATTTGGGGATGGTGTGGAGCATGTACAGTTGGAGGAGTCAGGGCGGGGGAGCCCCATTATACAAGCATAAGTCTTGATGCTTGTGCAGTTTATTTAGTCGAATGCTACCATTATTTTTCTTACTCAAGGGTGAACAAAAATCACCCAAACCAGGTGTACAATCACTGTGTCATGTGCTGTCTTCTATATTTGATGTGGGAAGGGCACACACACAGGATCCATGCTTGGTGGGTGTGTGACGCAGCCCCAACAAGTTGGGTGACTTTGGTGAAGCTTTGAAGCCATTTTATTCACAGGAATTGCAGCTGGTTCATTATATCATTGGTTGCACACTTTATGTATTATGCGAATTGATGGTTCTGGCTGCTCAAATGGCAAATAAGGGGTGGGGGGTGGGGAATCATGTGAGCCAAACTCAAGACTTATGCAAACATGGATTAGACTGAACATCTGTTTCCATGTGAACATTGTTTGATGTTTTAATTGAGGGGGGGAAAGAGTGTCTGCTTAGACTGGAGAAGAATATATGGTGGGTTTCAAGAAGAACTTTTTTTTTTTTTGAAATTTGGATATCATTGGACCTATCAATCATGGAAACTAGTATGCTGCACATTACTGGATATGCTAGCATTGTTTTTGAATAATTGACTGTTAATATTTATGAATCCTAAACATTATTGAGTGGGATCTGGCACATTGTACTATGAACACATGTGCGCACACACACACAACCAACTTCCAAGATGATTGCTGATCAGCTTGAAAAATGCTGATCACCTGCTTGCGGAGTCCTGAATCTAATCCCTTTCCTACAACTGTTGTCCATTACGGTTAAAGCCAAGAACACTGACTAACTGGTCTTGGAGATTCTGGATGGGGCCTGTGTCCCTTTGAAGGTCATTCAGTGGACTTTCTAGTACTGTGCTGGATAATTTTTTTTACATGATCAAGTATGTAGTTGCTAGAACATCAAATCTTAAATTCAACATATATAATTACAGCACGGTTTTACATGTGACTACTTAGAAATAAGTGCCATTGAGTTTCGACAGTGACAATTTAGACCAAAAGAACCACCAAGAAAGGGAATGCTAAGTTTTGTATTCATTTGCTTAAAATCCAATACATCCCACTGGTTCGGGGGGGGGGCGGTTTGGTAAAGTGTTAAATTACAATTTTCCCCCCCTTCTCATTTCAGTTCAAATCCCATTTCACTTCGGCTGATATTAAATGAAGCCAGCTTTTAGCTGAGCTGCTGCTTGGAATTATGAGTTTATGAATTTATTATTTCATTTGAAATATGAAGTTATCCACAGAAGAAACCAAATAATCTATTATTTAATTTGAATCAAAAAGTCATCCATAGAAGAAGTGAAACCTCAAAGGAGCTGTAGCTTTAAGCAGTTGATTAGAGGGATTGGAGATGTTTAGAAATGCCCAACACACTGGGAGTCACCCACTTCCCCTGGGACAGCTGGAACATTATCTATGCACTTCCTGAGAACACCACAAAAGCCCTGCATATTCATGGGTTGCTTCAAAATATGCCAACTTCTCAACCCACATTTTGCATGCAAAGCAGCGGATGTCAGAAAGATGGCTTGGAGCTGTGAACCAGGAAAAGTGTGTTGACTTGTAAATGCTATTTTCAACATGTCAGTGGAATTGTCAAGGTATGAACAACGCAAGAGAGAATTTCATTTGCTTATTGAATGAAGAAATTCACACTCATCTGTTTGCCTCTATGTACACATCTCCAGCTGCTCCTGGGGCAGGGAAGAAAGAAGTCAGGACTTCCAGGTGAACAAACTCACCAATAGCTTGAGTCAGATACACCACACCAATACAGTAAAATCTGGGTGATCTAGCCCAGGCACAGGCAAACTCGGCCCTCCTGATGTTTTGGGACTACAATTCCCATCATCCCTGACCACTGGTCCTGTTAGCTAGGGATGATGGGAGTTGTAGTCCAAAAACATCTGGAGGGCCAGGTTTGCCTATGCCTTATCTAGCCCATCCAATATGGAGGGGGACATTTTTTCCAGATCCTAACCATGCATATATCCTTGGTAACATAGGAGGCTAGAATATTACTGAGGAATATATCAGAGGTGAGTTGCAGAAGATTTTATCAGAGGTGAGCTGGAATCACACAAATACCGGGGAAATTTTTTTTAAAAAAAATGGTACGAACCTCTATACACTTGGTTGGCATTTCTGCAGGCTTGTTGTCAATCATGAAGCGGTACCATCCTTGAGGAAGGGAATGATCGCAGACCATGTCCTGAATGGCAGTTTCCTGCAATTCCAGGGAATCAAAAGTGATGCTGCGATAAGCATTGTGCAGAACACGATGTCCTTCTGGCAAGCATTCTGGAGCTAATGATAAGAAAAAAGACATCTATTTTGCTGTATCTTTTCTGTAAATAATAACCAATAAATCATTTGTGTCCTGAGTTTTACACTAAAATTACTGAATTCATGTAGTTAAGTGAAATGTCAGAACTCATACTGGTCACTTCTCTGGTAGTATTTTGAGACTTATCTACCCAACTTCCAAGGAATTCTGAGATTTCTCATCATGAAATTATGTGCCAATCCTGAGCGATCCAAACCCAGAGGAACCATTCCATCAACATGGGGCTTGTGGAATGATGAACTGATCCTGGGACCCAATGCCATGCCAACCCTTGCCCTGCCTGCTGCTGTCAATAAAGATTTGGCCTGATTTTATCCCATCACCTTTGTACAGTCTGGTTATTTTGCCGCTCTCATGGGTCACATAATGCACCTGCCTGGGCAACAGCTTCATGGTGAGTCCCGGCACCTGTTTTTCTCTCCTAAAAATAAAGCCTGGTCCTTTGATTCCCCACATTAATTCTATAGATCTTTTTGAAACTTACCATAATAAGATCTGACCATTGTAACCATACTATGCATTTAGAAGAAAAGATATTGTAAAACAATAAAACAAACTCTTACTTATTGACTTTGTCTTCTTCCTTTCTTTGTAGAGCAAAACAAATTACTCTTATAAAGCACCAAAAGAGCCAAAGCAGCTGTGGAAGAATGCACTAGTTTCATCTTCCTCATTCATCATCAAAAGAACTGTCAGTTAATTTCACACTGTGGGATCTTTATTACTGGTGGTGATGTAAGAAGTAGGAAAAAATAATACTGCTGTCCCCCCCACTACCTAAGATTACATATGCAAAGATATCACTTAGAGCCACCATCTTTTTTTGACTTGTAAATTAGGAATACTTTATGTTAAATCACTGGCATGAAGAAAATCTGAGGCCATATTTCAACTGTCATTTCCCAAATTGATTCTGATCCTCCTCCTAGTACTCCAAATGTGCTGAAATAAGAGGACTGTGAATTTGTGTAGCTGTTTTACCAGTGACATGATGATGATGATGATGATCATGTATCTTTTTTGATCATTTGGTCTATGGGCATGATACAGAGAAGATTGACATCCATTGTTTTGATCTAGGTTGGTCATTATCATGGCAATAGTGACGAGATCAATCCAGACAAAAATGTAACGAATCAGAATAACTATCATATCTTTGTTGGGGATGTTGTAACAACAAGAGTAGTAGGCAGTGCTTTTTTTCTGGGGGCCCTCAAGGGTATGCAGTACCAGCACCCTCCCCCCCAAGTGTTAAGTTTGGCACGTACTGTGACAACTTCGTGGTGAGTACAGACACTTTTAAAAATTATTATTTTAAACAGCACTGGTAGCAGGTATTACTTTTGCTTATAAAAGTATTCACAAGGTGAATTCCTATGCAAGTCTACTTGGAGATAAGCTCTATTGAGTTCAATGGGACTTAAGTGAAAGCCTTATTTCTCTTCACCAGGGACAGCACATCACTGTATTTTGTTTTAATGGTTTATTTTATTTTTTAAAATACAACTGTCCTTTATCAGAGAAGCACTAGATCTTTTTTGCAGAAACCAGAGAAAATTGCTGTGGAAAACACTTTGTTTCAATGGCTACCTCCTCACAACCAAGGTTTGCCTTTGGCTGACCTAATACAGTGTCAAAGTGCTGATTTATATACCATAGGTATTCCATAAATATGCAACATGAAAGCCACAAGGAATTTTCTTGACACTTTATACAAAACAAATCAATGGTTGTGAAAAGAATGCATGCAGTAAATGTATTTTGTTAAGTGAAACCAGGTTAGAAAAACTACATCAGGGTCTCACAGAACACGATCCATAATCTGAATTCTGCTTACCTCAGCAGATGGTGTGGGTGAAGGCTGAGTGGAAGAGGGACAATAGGATCATAGAGGTTTATGGGTAGAACCACATGTGCCTTGTCTTATGCTTTAGCAGATTTCTGCTGTGGTCCTGTGCACACTGACCTAAGAGTCCTATTGAACTAAATGAGGCTGACTTCTGAACATGTATAGGATTGCACCGGATCAATGCCTGGTGTGCGGCTTGAAAAGTGGCATCCCAATACAGTCAGTTCTGGTTGCAGACTTGACAGACCCCATCAGACTGAATAGGTGAAATATCTGTGGCTTGAAAGTGGTTATGCAAGAGGCAGGATAAATGCAAACTGAAATTATGCACCAGGACACAATAATTACTATTCTACTGTTTTAAAAAACAAAACAAAAGCAAAAGCAAAACCTGTCTTTATGGTTAGTCTAAATCAGGGGTGGGCAACTCCCAAGAGACTGCGATCTACTCAGAGTTAAAAACTGGCAGTGATCTACCCCCTTTTTTGGGTTCAGGTCAAAGTTGTTGAGCTGTTTTTTAGGAAGGAGCCACAGTTGTTCAGCTTCTTTGGGGGGGAGCCAATGATCTACCAGTGATCTACCACAGGCGTCCAATGATCTACCGGTGGATCACGATCTACCTGTTGGACATGCCTGGTCTAAACTGTTAGCATGTACCTTGCCTTTTCAAGTGAAATGCTACACTAAGGGAACTGCTGAAACTATAGTTAACTCATATGCAATAGAATTATTCTTGTTCTATTTCAAATATAACTGTAGATTTCATATCCTTGTATACTCTATAGTCTTGTAGAAACTATTTAGTGCAATGGGCATTATGATTACTTTTTTTCCCAAGGAAGCTGTAAAAATTGTTCCTTATTATAAGCAACACTGCTTAAACAAATTACACAAATATGTACACTTATTTTCAGTATGTCACTGAGAAGAGTCAGACATCTGAAATGGACACCAACAGTACTGGAAGTAATCTTAAGACCCATGAAAGTTGGTTGTGACAAGTTGAATTAATAAACCTGGGCCCAGATAATTCCACTTCATAATGCAGGTAGGGGCACACTTTGCTGACTGCTTCATTATGCAGAAGAATTCCCTTCACATGCGACCACAGAAGTTGTTGAGAAGGGCCTAGCCCTGAACTGACATGCTCTACTTTACAAGCACAAAATACATGAGAGCTTAGCTGTGAGCATAGGTGCTAAGGCAGTTTCACCCCCTCAATGTATTTTGTGAGGGGGCCCAGCCCCCTTCAGTGTTCAAAGGGTATTCAGCTCCGCTCCCTAGCTCCCTGCAACATCTCATGTGTGACCCCTCAATCAACAGAGAAGATGGTGCCTCAGACTCTGAAGCAAAGCAGAACATGAAGTTCTAAAGGTGGACTTGCTTGCCCTCCATATATTCATTTTACATGTAGGGGGCCATGTCTGTACAGTGGTACCTCGGTTTTACAGATGCTTCAGGTTAGGCTCCGCTAACCCAGAAATAGTACCTCGGGTTAAGAACTTTGCTTCAGGATGAGAACAGAAATTGCGTGGCAGTGGTGAGGTGGCAGCGGGAGACCCCATTAGCTAAAGTGGTACCTCTGGTTCAGAACAGTTTCAGGTTAAGAAAGGACCTCCAGAACAAATTAAGTTCTTAACCTGATGTACCACTGTACATGTACAGTGCTCATGTTTCCAAAAAGCCAAACCCAAACCACTTCCTTTAGCTACCTTTGGCCAGCCTCTTTAATATTCCTATCTCCTCCTCCTTTCTGCCTCCCAGGATATTGGCCCTGAAACCATGCTCTGTGCGGTTTCTACAAAACCTCACTCTGCTGAGATCTTTCCCTCAATTTGGAGAGTATGCTAACCCTTCCCCGCAATTAGGTTTTTTGAGGGGTGGATGGGAAGTTCCTGTTGACATTTATGGAGTTAATCCCACATTTATGATTTACTTGTTGGTACTTGTTACCATAGTATTACCAAGTATCCAACACCATAAGCACTTCTAATAGTATTTGCAGTAGGAGAAAATGGGTGGTGGGAAGAAAAAGAATATTTTATTTTAGAAATATTGGTCCCTACTGAAATACCTAATCAATTTATTCACACTTATTATCTAAGTAGTTATAGCTGAATCTGTAAATGATTTTTTTTATGGTGCCTGAATAAGTACTCTTTCTTTCTTTCTTTCTTTCTTTCTTTCTTGTATAAAAATGTTACTTTGGAACAGTCAGAAAGCAGCATTTGACTTGCATAAAACATTAAAGTACAATTTGGCTGGGAGGAAGGTCACTTATCATCCAGGGTCTTCCATGAAGTAATGAACATGCTGTTGCCAAAACACTGGACAGCTGTGCTCTCTGTTTAGTTGCCGAGAAAACAATTACCTTTTCATACGCTGGTCTGTTAGCTGGAGTTTAATATCTGTTCCTGATGTGTAGATTAGGAATGATTGCATTGAGGATATGAAACATCTATTATAGTCAGACTTTCCCAAGAGTATTTACCAAAAACAAAAAAAACAAAAAAAAACCCCACATACTGTAGTTTGCAGCTAGATGCAGAAGAATATAGCAGACCATTCTTCCTCACAGATGTTCAGTTCTTCTTGGAAGAGGCTAAGAGACATGAATACTGGAGAAATGTATTAAGCAAATAGGCCTGGGATATTTGTAGGTACATGTGCATGAAATCAAGTGATTCTGAAGGTGAAAAGATTCTGAATTCCATAAATTACAATCCCTCTTACACAACACTTGAAAATGGAAAGAGTGGAGGAATTTGACTCCATGGGACTGACCAGGCAAGAAAACTGGTACAGTGACAAAGGAACAAGACTGTATATATTTTCTCACAAAGGGGGTAATTCCTGAATCTCCCGATGTCTTCAGAATATGACTATATTCATCAACATCAAATTGACACAAGGCAAAATGGTGGAAGAAAAAGGTTAACAAACAATTCTGGAAAATGTATCTTAATTGAAAGGATTTTGGCCTGACAAGCCAAACTATATTAATGTCTGCATTAGATTTTATTGGCTTTCTAACCTGCATAGATTTAGCAGCTTTCAGTGCTGCTATGATGATAATGAAAAATTGTCATAGTGTCATTTCTTGTGATGTCAAGCCAAAGAAACAGTGAGCATTGTTTTCGGCTACCACTCGTCCTGTGGCCAGCTAGAAAATACTGCTGTCTTAGTTACTAATTCTAGTTCTTTTACTGACTAAAACCTGTAAGAACTTGAAAATAGAAATGCTATTGCTTTGCTGAGGATTTTTAGTTCTGTAAATTTGCACACTTTTAAATTAATGAAGGTGCCTTTAAAGACTTCTGAGCAATCAATGAAGAAAATTATAATTATAGTTATTGATTGGCTCCCCCCCCCCATCTCTGAGAATGAAGAAATGTGGCAAAATTAACAGGTTCCTGCATCCTAATCTCAGCCAAACACACCTTGCAAATGCTGCTCTCCTAAAGAACACAAATAAAATGAACAAATATGCCTTGATTTTTAGAATCCAAGGGTTTGTATTCAGATGGAAATTTGATTTTCATTCTTTCCCCCTTTGAGAATCACTTATTTCCATACAGAGGCCATAATGCAGTCTAATTATAATTCAGGAATCAAAATATTTTTCTCACACTGCTCCCATAGTGGACCGGTAACTGAATTTTGACAATATTCCTCTCATTGTATTCACACTGTAACTCATCCAATCTTATTTCTACCTATAATCAGGAGAAAGGCTTGGACTCAGATAATGCTATATTTTTGGACTGGCTACAAATCCGCACACTAGCAGTGCCACAATGCCATAAAAATAGTGATTCTGCTTTAAAATGAGGAAACAGAGTGGAACCACAATTGGGGGTGGGGGAAGTTGTTTAACTGTCCTCCCACCATTTCTCCCTCAAGCAGGTTTCAGCCATCACTGTGGTTTCAAATGTGTGTTTATCTCTAGCTGTGCAAATGTACTTTATTCTGCTATAGCTAAAGCTCCATATTTTGGGGGTTTATAGCAGTGATCCAGGCTTTTTGCTTATTCCTAAGTAGCCTATTGCATAGCACTCTGCCACACCAAGGCCATGTGTTGCTGTGTGATATGTGGGCAGTGCTTGCCAGCTCATTTCTGGTCCCTGCTGAAGATGCTCACATTGGTACTTAAATGACTTTGGTCACAAACCACTTTTATCCCTTCTGATCTTCCTTGGGTGTTAAGATTGGCAGAGCAGGAAATCCCTGGCAGTTCTCCTGCTCTCAGAAATGTGGGAAAAGGTAGCCCAGGGAAGGGCTTTCTCTGTAGCAGTCCTTGAGTTGTAGTGCTATTTTCACTATGCTGAAGATTCATTATTATTTTTTGAACCTTGCTCTTTGTCAGCTAAGGTATTTTGCTGTGTACTGCCAACCTCTTTTATTGAATTTACACTCTTTTGCATGAAATGGTGTTGTTTCATCATTATAACCATTTAATCTGGGGCTTTTTAAATAGAGGAACATCATATTGTTATAACTGATTCAATAATTTTATCTTGTTGTAACCTGCCTTGGGACCTTATTGCGAAGGGCGGATAAGAAATCTTACAAATCTTAGTCTAACTGACTTTTGCGTTAGTCTTTGGCAGTCCGTATTGAGACATTCCATTACGAAATAGATTTCTTCATGAAGTATGTGTGTGTTCATGGGGGGGGGGGGGTATTAGGAGCTGGCCCAAGTGCAGATGCTCCAGGTAACAGGAATGTTTCCCCTGAAGAATGTGAGCCTTCTAGCAGCATGTGATACTTTATTCAAACATAGACAGCCAGTGGTTTGCATGCTGGATGGTCTGCCTTGTTCTTAACAATAAAGTAGGCCAGGAGTTCAGCTTTCATTTTGGCCTGCTCTCTTTTCTGTCATTGGGATAAAACTAAAAGGAATATTTGGTTTGGAATACAATGCGAACTTTGTACTTAAGCGTATTATGTACTGAGAGTCCCAACAATAATAGGTGATGTGGTTCTGGTTGGACAAAGATATATTCCTCTCATCCTCTGCTCCCCAGACATCCTCAGGCAAAATCTAACAGCCAAAGTTCAGGCCAGTTCACATTACAAATGGAACTATTTGTAATTTACCCCCAAAGCCAAATGCTTTTTAGAAGCATGTTTAGATTCAGTCCCAAGTAATTCCACTTCCTTTTCCATTGCTTGAAAATTCAACCATTTTTTGCATAGCTTCCAGGACTGGAAGCACTCAGTAAGCTTGGCTGGCCAGCCTGATAAGATAAAAGTTCATGCTCCCAAGTCTGGAATTAAAGCATTCATTCTCCAGTCTCTGTTGTCCCTTGTTTTGATCAACAGCTGTCTGTGTTTGCTTTTTTTCAGCACTTGTAAGCAGTAATTTCTGAAAACATATCTGAAACAATTTAAATGCTGAAATATATGAGCTTCCAACATTATATAAAGCATGAATTAATTCTGTAAAGTGTGAGGAGAATGCAATTTAATTTAGTTATCTAGGCTGGGAGCAAGGGGTACTTGAACTATAATGACATGTCCCAGGAGCTTTGCAAGAACCTCTTCTTAAACTCTCTTCTGATCCTTATGTCATTACTAAAGTACCGGTACATGCCTCTCTTGAACCCATTTAACAGCAGCTTTCTTATAAACACAGTTTCAAAAAGTGAGTTTGGAAAAGTACCATTTATAAGCAGCCCATAGTCTGCTTATATGATTTTTTTCAGTGTGCAAGTGATGAGCGCCATATAAAGTTATTATAACCTGACTTTGAAGAAGGTATCTTACCTGCTCTTACAGCTATCAGGACCATGAAAGTACAGGTATTGTGAATAGCAACTGTGTTTTCCTGAAACTTCATACACTCCAACATTTCTCTGATAGGGACATCCCAATAATAATAACTAATAATAACAATATTTATTATCCCACCCATCTGACTTGGTTGCCCCAGCTACTCTGGGTGGCTTCCAACATATATTAAAACATAATAAAACATTAAACATTTTTTTAAAAAACTTCCTTATACAGGGCTGCCCAGATGTCTTATAAAGGTTGTAAAGTTACTTATATCCTTGGCTTGAGGATCACACAACTCCATACCATCCATTATTTATCCAATGAAAATAGGGATGTTCTAAGGAAAAGCAGGACACTCCCTGCTAAGTGTATAGGATTGCAGCCTAAAGCACATATCATATGGATACACGCAGAGGAAAAGTTAACATTGTTTAAAAAGTAAAATAAAACTAAAAACATTGCTGTAATGGGATAGAATTCCAGGAATGAAAGTAAAATGTTAGTATCAGACCCTTCAAATGTCCCTATTTTCCAACGACAGTGTTTACAGAAGCCATCCTGGTTTCTGATTTGAACCACTGAATTCACTGGGACTTATTCCTAAGTGGGCATGTATTGTATTGTGTTTCCAATTACTGTATAATAACCTTCTGATGATTTGCTAGAAGTAGCAGAAAGATATCAGACTTCCAACAACCTACTTAAGACTTCAGATGGAAGCCAGTTAGTGATCATCAAATACAGCTGGTTTCAGCTAAAGTCCTTATTACACTTCCAACTGTCTGTCATGCTCTTTCATTCATTCGTTCCCATAATAATGAAAACACCCTATTAAATGCCCAGAAAAGGGTATCAAAAGCCAGGTGTACAGTGCACGGAAAAAGACGTCAATGTTGCAGATAGAAGGAAATGCTATATTTTGCCCCATTTGGTGTATATTAAAAGTAGAATTTGTTACAGAAGGTACAGAAAATGAATGTAAGACAAACTGTTCTTCAGTTGAGTAATATAAATGCCACATTTTATGAGTGTGTTGATATTATTAACACATGGGCAAACAAAATTTTAAAATATACAATATTAAAACAAGTATGGATCAAATGTTCCCTCACAAGATTTAGCTATAAGAGAAGAAGAGGAGGAGTTTGGATTTGATATCCTGCTTTATCACTACCCTAAGGAGTCTCAAAGCAGCTAACAATCTCCTTTCCCTTCCTCCTCCACAACAAACACTCTCTGAGATGAGTGAGGCTGAGAGACTTCAGAGAAGTGTGACTAGCCCAATGTCACCCAGCAGCTGCATGTGGAGGAGCAGGGAAGTGAACCCAGTTCACCAGATTGCGAGTCCACCGTTCTTAACTGCTACACCACACTGGCACAAAAGTAGAGAGCCCTGTTAGTTCAGGCCAAAGGCCAATCTACATAGATTAGTGTCCTCTTAACAGTGGACAACCAGAAAGCCTATTAGAAACCAGAAAACAGGATCTGCATGCAACACCACGCTGCCCACTTCTGATTCTCAGCTACTGGTACACAAAGACATGCTGCATCCCTCAGTGGAGGCAGAACATAGCCATCAATGCTCGTAACTTCATGGAAGGACTATCAATAGCTATCTAACCCTCTTTCATTCTGACAACTGAATGAATAATGGAATAATCACACAACAAACACTTGAAGAAATTGCCAAATAGTGGAATTAAACCAGACTCCCCACTAGGCCAACTATTGGCTAATTTCATCATACATTATAATTGTTTCACTGTAATATACAATAGGCCCAATCTACTACTGTTCTTTGAAACATACTGTGAACTTTCAAAACATGAATTTTGAAAACTGGCTTAATAAAGGCAAACTTTCATCTTCATACCTGCAGGCTAAACAACATGTTGTTGTTTTTGAGAAACAAGGCCAGGTTTTAATCATAGTTGATACCTGGAGTTTATTACAGGCTTTCCATTTGCAATTTGTGTTTTTTAAAAACAAACTCTAAACAAGCAATTTACATGTAAAAAGCTGTAAGGAAAATGAGTACACAAAGAAAACAACAGGCAATAAATTTGCATTTCAGCCTTTGTTCATTAGTCAGTGGTTGTCTCTGCAAACCTGGTGTTTTGAAGTTGTGTCGTGGATGATACAAAATTTGTTCAGTTTAGAATATCTATGTAGAGCTTTATATGTAGAGCAGGAGTTAACCAGACTCTGGTCTGCAGACCACCAGTGGTTCACAAGCTTCATTGGGGTGGTCTACAGCATGTCTGTATTTGTGGTTGAAGACAGGAAATGGCACATCCATTGTGTTACATATTCATATCCACGTTTAACTGCATTTGTATTGCTTTTATTTCTTACATGGTGTTTTATTGTATTATAGCTCACATTCTATGGAATTAATACAAACTGTACAATTTGGAAGAAATAAAGGAAATAATAAAAATACAACTGAAAATTATATCATCTAGCACAGTGTTACAATTGTTACAACAGGCAAAAAAACTCATTAAGTGGTCAGCCAAGATCCTCAGCAATTTTCAAGTGGTGAGGGAGTTTGGGAACCACTGATGTTTTAGAATATAAAAATGGAGCTTTTCTTACAAGTTTCTTCTTTTCTATCAACCCTGAAGGCACATGAGGCTGCCACCTCACTGAAACTAAACAGATTTCTTTCTAGTTAATGCCCAGATGGGTGAATGCCTGAGAATAGCATGTAATCTGCCTTGCATTCCATGATAGAAGGCAGGTGGGCTATAAATGTAAAAACATAAATCAATAACGTATTCTAGAGTCTCCATTGTTTCCCAGAGTGAGGCAATTCACTCCCGTTGAATATAGTGCTGGTCACAAACTTGGATATCTTTTTAGATTAGACAAATTCAGATTAGAGGGTTATTGTTCCCTCTGACAGTGAACTCTACTGTTATGTGCCAACAGTATTAAAGCCGAAATGGGGTTGCTGAAAAAGCACGACAGAGATATCAGCAGGCTCAGGGTACCCCTAACACTTGCAGAAGTGCAAAATAATCTTCAGGGAGAAAATATATGAGTGCAAAAGTTCAGCCCAATGAGGTCTGAACAAAATTGTACATCTATCTTCAGTGATAGTTACACTGCTCTGAATACCAGGTGCTGGGGATAAACAAATGGTCGTGCTGGTACTGTTATGCTTGTAGGTATCTGCTGGTGATGGTTAGAAACAAGATACTGGACTATATAGGCCTCATACTGATCTAACAGAGTTCATCTTATGTTCTTACGTGTTCTCAGTTTAGAGCACTGAATGATACAGTTTTCTAAGCAAGCACGAACAATAGCAATGCACAAAATATTTTATGAGTCGGTGTACCTGCTACTCATACATATCTTTCATATACATATATTACTGCACAGACATCTGTTGTAAGCATCACATCAGTTCATTCCAACACAATTTCTCATTCTGTGTGATTAGTGATACCCATGGTTGAAATATTAGGAACACCTCTTGGAATACATAGTATTCAGTTGACACCATACATGCCTAGAATAGAAATCTCTTCATTCTGGGTGAAGAAGAAGCAGCAAAAGAAGAGTTTCTTTAGAATAGCACTAAGTTTACCTCGCCTGAACTAAAATTCTTCAAAACAGAGGGCATATCCAGCCTTATGTGAGGAATGCATTTCATGTTTTGCCTTTCAACATGTGCAAATAAGAATTTCATTAACCTTTACTTCAGCCTAGGTGTCAAACTGAGCTGTATAAATGGTATCTGGAGATAATTAGAGGATTGTGGCTGAAGTTACTTTGCCTATGATGCTAAAGCTTCTTGTGAAATCAACAGGGATTACTTAAGAAGAGATTTTTTTTTAAAAGAATCATTATGTTCTTAAGATTCACTTTGCTTCTTTGAGAACAGGCACTGAAAATACCCTATGATAATTGGGTAACAGGGCTTGTTCTCAAAAGTTGCCGTCTCTGGATCTATAAAAAGCTATTGTCCTCACATACCCTTTTCTCAATTCCGCATTTCTGAACTTGTTCTGTGTTTTGGTTTATATCATCAGTTCCACTGCAACATGGTGTGAAGAAATGAAGGATAATCACATGATTAATGTGTTACTCCTGAGGAATTTGCAACCCTGATGCAGTGAGGATTTACAATCCCCTTGCAATGTTAGAAAGAAATACAAATATTATCTTTAACCAAATGGATTTAGTTTGAAATCTGTCATTCCACTAAACTGAAATGATGTTCCAAAACCGTTGGGAGATTCAGTAAAAATTATCACTGAATACACCACTTGTTCATTCATCAATAAACATCTCATCAACAAACATTCCATATGCTAAGATTCATCTAACCCAGCATGCTAGCACAAGGGCTCCCACTAACACAATGGCCTTTTGCCCCTGTCCTCACCCTCTGCACACCCTGTGCTTCTCCCAAATCTGCTTTGGAGGGGTTGGAGAACCTCCAGAACAATGAATGGGAGAGCAAGCAGGGATTGTTCTGTCTGGCAATCAAAAATGTTTGTGATGATGGGAAGAGTGTGATGCTGAATTCCTTCTATCTTGTTCAAAACCGTACAGTGGTATCTCGGGTTACATACGCTTCAGGTTACATACGCCGCTAACCCAGAAATATTACCTCGGGTTAAGAACTTTGCTTCAGGATAAGAACAGAAATCGTGCTCCAGCGGCACAGCAGCAGGAGGCCCCATTAACTAAAGTGGTGCTTTAGTTAAGAACAGTTTCAGTCTAAGAATGGACCTCCAGAATGAATTAAGTTATTAACCCGAGGTACCACTGTATCATTATCCAATGCTCTGTGTGCAAAGCCCCACAGGCCCAACAGAATTTCCATCTTTTCTCCTCCCCTAAAAAGGTAAAGGTAAAGGTAAAGGGACCCCTGACTGTTAAGTCCAGTCACAGACAACTCTGGGTTTGATACTCATCTCGCTTTAAAGGCCGAGGGAGCCTGCGTTTGTCTGCTTCTGCAGACAGTTTTCCGGGTCATGTGGCCAGCATGACTAAGCCGCTTCTGGTGAACCAGAGCAGCGCATGGAAACACCTTCCTGTTGGAGTGGTACCTATTTATCTGCTTGCACTTTGATGTGCTTTCGAACTGCTAGGTTGGCAGGAGCAGGGACCAAACAACGACATGCTGTCAAATAAAGAAAAAGAGTTTGGATTTGATACCCCGCCTTTCACTCCCTTTAAGGAGTCTCAAAGCGGCTAACATTCTCCTTTCCTTTCCTCCCCCACAACAAACACTCTGTGAGGTGAGTGGGGCTGAGAGACTTCAGAGAAGTGTGACTGGCCCAAGGTCACCCAGCAGCTGCATGTGGAGGAGCAGGGAAGTGAACCCAGTTCACCAGATTACGAGTCCACCGCTCTTAACCACTACACCACACTGGCTCCCACCCTCTGGACTTTATTGCAAGGGTGTGGGGTGGACTGGAGTGAGCGTGCTCTGTAGTTTGCATGGAAGTCTCTGGCACCAGCGGAGCTTCAGCATTGGCTGCAGCTAATACTTTAAAGTTTAAACGACAAAACATATTATTTAGTGCAACTCTGAGTGAAGCACGCATGCACACAGAAGGTCACAGTTCCAATCCCTGGCCAAACGGATTGTGTAGCTGGTAATAGGAAAGCCCTCTGCCTTGGAAAGCTTACAATAATTGGCAGAGCTTAGAGGGACCAGCATTTGAATCAGTCAAAGGCAGTTGGAAATGAGCAATAATATGCAGCCTGCAGCCCCTGTAAAACATAGGACAGTGTCACTATGAACAAATCATGCATGCATGATAAGCAAACTCCAAACTGTCTGGATTTTGAGAGAAAGGGTGGCTGCTCCATAGAATTCTGCTGCCAACGAGTGAAATAAATGAATTCATATCAATAAAATACCCTGCCCTAGGATTCACTGAGATGAAGGGCAAGCTATAGATAGCCAAATGACTGGGGGGGGGGGAAACCTTTTTCCTGTAGGTTTTGCACACTGCTTCTTTCAACACATATGAACCACACAGTGCTTATTTTCTGGGGGTACTCAACATTTCAACATTAACATTTTCAAATGTTAAAAGTGTTGCACTTACTATAACAACTTCATGGTGAGTACCAGCACCTTTTTTTCGGAGGAGGAGGAGGAGGAGGAGGAGGAGGAGGAGGAGGAGGAGAAACAACACACATTTTTGGAAAGTGTATCAAGAAATCAACTAAACCAACGTATGTAAATGTGAGGACCCCCCTCAGCACTCAAGAGCAGCTTTTCATGATGTACAGGGGTTGCAATGGGGGGATTCATGGAAATTGGGTGTCGTGTCTTGAGCACAGGAAAGTCTAGCTCAAAATGAGCACCATAATACGTATATTTTTATGTACAGTGCCCTGGAAATTATATTGATTTCATACAAATGGAAAGTGAGAAGAACACTGACAAGAGTCTCTGGTCATCACTGAGACCAGTCAATTGGGTTTCCCAAACTGGTTTTTTTTCCCCTCTTTCAGGGAGTGATAAGTGACTTGCTTCTGACTTTTGATATGAACAAAACTCAGCCCCTCCTCCAGAAATCCTAACATCTTTTAGCAAAAGTTAACAGGCAGTGCAAATGGTGTTATGAGGACTCCTGCCAAGGACTCTGCTTTCCCAGAGTCTGTCTCAAATATATCTATGCCTTCTGCAACTTCAGTGGAGCGTTAGTTTTGGTTAGATTCTCTTTCAATGGGCAAAATGATTCTGTAACAATTTGTGTTTGTCATGCCTTGGTCTCCGCAGTCCTAAAAAAAAACTTCCATCAATAAAGGTATCTGACACAGTGCTCACTGCCTCTTAACTTGACTGTGTATCATAGACCACAGTACATTTCTTCTTGACGGGGGTGCAGTACTGAACCTTGGACTGCCGGGATGTGAACCATATCAGGAATATAGTCAGTGCAGTTAACAAACCTCTTTTTCCATCATTCAGTTTTTTTCTTCATCCTTTTTTGTCTCTCTCAAAAAAGGGACAATTATCTTGCTGATCACTCTCACATACGCTTTGTTTCAAATGGGTTGCTTTGGATGACATTTCCCCTAGGAATTCATCTTGAAAACATCTGCTAAGTCTTGTGTAAAGTACAATGCTGGAGTCTAAAACTAAACCCAAGATGATTATTAGGTTATAACAACGCGACAAAGTGCTGCAGGTCATGACACCTTGCTGTAAACCAGGGTTAAGTAACCTTTGGCCCTCCATATATTTTTGGGACTATAACTCTCACTATCCATGAACATTCATCATGCTGCTTGGGGCTGATGGGAACTGGAGTCCAACAAAGGCCTGGCAAGCCAAAAATGTCCCACCCTTGCCTCAGGCCACAATAGCCATGATTTCCCATAATTTCTCACACTGTTCAACACTATGTAAAGAACAAACATGCAGTTTGTCTAAACTGTCTTTATCCCAGTAGCCTTTCTGAATCTGTAATAAACTTTCCCCATGTACTAAGAACACTATTTTGAAAATATAGAAAAGAGGGGAGCGGGGAGATTCATGTCTAAGTATACCCCACAGCCCCACATGGTAACCAGGCCCTTGACATTAAAGTAATTTTGCTTCCCTTGTTTACTATTACCACTGTAATCCTTTTTTAAAAACAAACAACAACAGCAACATACGGTTTCAGGATAATTTCATTACAGTGCATATTGATTCATCAGTTGACTCATTAATATTAATGACATTCAAATGGCTGAATTTCTGTAAGCTGGGATAAGAGTTTCCTCAGAGGAATCCTAACTCCCAGAGATGAATTAAACTAAATACACTTCTTCACACAGATAGGGGACCACATTATGCTACAAATTACGTGGTGTAAATGCGGAAAGACTGAGCTGCTTACAGACATGCTGTATTTCCCCGGATTTAGTCCAAATGCTTATGTGTATTTGTGTTATCAACGGATTATTAAGTCTAGCTAATAATTTGCTGGTTTACTTCTGTTACATTAATATGAATTAATTTAATTTCTGTCCTTTAGAACATTTGGGGAGGGTCCAAAGTAAAATCAAGTGTCCATGCAGCTTAATCCTGAGAATCGGCATTGGCAGCTACATCCCTGTGCATTGGGAAGAACTGTCATTCACTAGCAGAGAATAAGCTTTGCACATATTCAGTTCCCAGTATCTGCACATAAGCCAGGAAATAGCAGTAGCAGTTGGTGGGGCATGGCTTTGCTAGTTACTTGGTTTTTCAGTGTCCTGTAGTAGATTATTCCTATGGGTGGCATTAAATGCTAGTCAAAGTAAACCCATTGAATTTAGTAGATATAATTGACAGGAGCAAGCTGGTAGTAATTCACACTGTGCACATTGGAGTTAACTTGGGAACATTGGGAACATGATGTGCACAGACTTGGTGGAGTGTCAGGCATAATGAGCACAGGAACTTATCCCTGGTACGTCTTGCCCCTAGACAAAAGGTCACCAAAGCTGTCTATGTCATCTTCTCCTCCTCCTTCAAGGTTTTCCCCCAAGCAATCAGTAACAGCACCTGCATGTCTGTCTTTGCTCTTCCCACTTCATGCCTCTTCGGATTCTGGGAGACCAGCAGGGAGGGGAGCTTGTCACAGTGGAAGGGACTCTTCACCAGCCTCACTCATCTCTGCCTCTCTCCTCCCACCCTCCTGCTTCAGCTTCTGCCTATGATTCTGGATGGACTTACCCCAGCCACAGACTGTCTCAGCTCACTAAGCCATTACACCTTCAGCTTCCGACACCTCCTCTTCCCAGTCTTTTCCCTCTTCTCCCTCTGACCACTCAGCGTTACCCCACCACCACTTCCTGAGCTCTGAGCCTTCTTCCCTTGGTGGTTCCCCACCTGGTTCCTCCCACTGGTTCCTCTGCACCCAGTCAGACCATGACAATAACTAACTTTACCATTTTAATTGGTCTGCTCTGCAGAGGGCTTAGCTGAATGCAACCCAATGTGTTTGGCCTTGCTGGTCTGTTTATTTCCACTATATTTTCTGCTGAGGTAAATTTTTAAGCAGTGAGCCCTCTCTCTGTCTAGTCTGATCACAGCATCTGGGAACAAACCATAGGATACTGCAGATTCGCCCTTCTGCAATCTGTGCCTACCGAGCAGAAGGTGTTTGTGTTGAGTAGGTGGTCTGCCATTATAAACCTTCTGATTGTTATCACAGAAACCTTCACTGACTGCTCTGCTTGCTCTGATACCAGCAAGAAAGGGGCATTATTTGGAAAGATTGAAGAATTTGGATACAAAGTTATACCTGCTTTCCTAACGCATCCTCAGAATGGAAGGGAAATGTGTCAGCTCTGGAACTGCTGCAATTATGTTTCATCCCATTGAAAGCAATAGGATATATTGTAAAAATGGGTCAGAAAAGACAAATGGAAAAAAACAGGACATTCCACTTTAGCGTAAGAGAGCTTTGTATTTGGTGGTTTCTCCCTGCTCCCCCTCCCACCCCTCCACAGGATTATTCTGCCGGTCTGTTTTGTGTCTCAGAAAAGAAATTGTCTCTACATGCAGTGAGCAACATCTTCAAGTTTTCTTTGTAAATTTCATTAATATGGTTTGTAATCATATTACAAATACATATTGCACATGGTTTGTAATATAGTTTGATACTGAGAGTGCCTCTGAGAAAAAACGTCATTCAAAATGCAGTGGGCTCAATAATAGTGTCCTGTGCAGTGAGTGTATAGGACTCATATCCCCCAACTGCCTTGATTAAGTTGGGACATCCTGCTTTTGGGCTCCGTTCTCTCACAGAGGCCAGCACTGTGTGAAGAAGAGATGATAAATAATCTGTTTCTCTGAACTGAATCACACTGTCTTCTCTGGAAGTAACCTGCCTGGCTGAACTGCTGGAGTAGGTCATACAATAGTAGCACTAACAGTGACAATTACTGCCAACACCAATGTCCTTGTGCACTTGGATACTTCTTCCTTATTTTCCCTGCCTGTATAAGAAATGCTACTAGCTTTCAACAGCATTGGTAATATGTGACTTTTCTATTAACATAATTAATGAGAAGTTACTAGGTAACACAAAGCATGGAGGGCTTATTGGGCTGTTGTTTTATTTTGATTATATATTTTGTGGTTTTATATACTGATTTTTTTCTGTCAACCGCCCTGAGACCTCTGGGTATAGGGAAGTATATAAATTCAATTAACAACAACAGTTTTCAATTTACCCTCCTTATTGCCTCATTGCTGTTATGCATGATTAAATCAATTCCTTTAAAGCTAAATTTTAATTTATTTTTACTACATTTAAACACTTTGCATTGTAGCTAAAAAAAAGCATTTTCTGTCCCTCTCAAAACACAGTATGATTCATATAAGAAAAGTATTGGGTCCAATCTTATCCTGTCAAGTCCATTGCTTTCTTTGGGTCTACTCTATGTAAGACTAACATAGAATATCACCTACTACCAACAATTAATCACTAAATCATTTCAAATCTGAAATATTCATCATTATATTTTTAAAATTCACATGCCTTGAAATTCAAAAAAAGAAACTAATATCTCCTAAAGGAGTCAGATAAAGGTGTTTCTCCAAGGAAAGGCCATTCTTTGCTCTCTATGCTTTTCTGTTGTTCAGACACATATTTCTGGCATCTGTGAATAGGGCGCAGCATACAGATATTCATGAATTTGGATTTGCTCGTGCTATTCTCTCTGTGGTTGGTTTATATGCGCTCGATTTAAGTTACTGTCTACTAAGAATTTGACTCTCAATACCTGAATCCACTGTATCTCTTGGAGATAACCTTACATTAATTCCCAAAGCGCTACTCAGCTGATAAAAATGAGAAGAGTAAGCACTTTGTAAGATGACAGTGAATAAATAAATATATTATGGCATTAGCATAGAAAGCATTGAGAATTTCTGACTTTGTTTATTAGGGTTTTTGTTGTTGTTGTTGTTGTTTAGTTCAAGCAAAACGAACCAGTCCATCCTAAGAATGGTAGGTCTTATTATTATTTTTTTAACACTATTTTTGGAAAATGTTAAATCTAGCATATCCTAATGCAAACCAGCACGAAATGAAGTTTGCATACCAAATGGTTCTCTTTCCCTGAGCATTTGTGATTCCTGAGAGAATTCTAAATGCCAATAGTTTGCAGCCTTTCCCTGCCTCTTTTGGGGGGTTTTCCCCTATTATTTTCTAATAGGGGTGCACAAGGGCAATTCAGCAAGCCTTAGCTCAGTTAGTGCTAGCAGCTGTCACATGACGGCCCAGTGTGCATACCCTCCTCCCTACACATCAAAAGGTATGCAAATTGGGACCTCCACAATGATTCCTGATTTTGTAATGGGCCCTCTACATTTGCTCTGTGTTCTGAAGGAAGAGACTTCATTTGTTCAGGAGTTGGCATGGAAGCTTAAGTGTTCTGAGGTGCATTTTAGAGAGGTATACATGTCCAGTCCACCCCTTTGAAAGGACCACTTTTGCAGCTGGTCATGTATGAAGCAAAGCTGCCCTAGAGTAGAAAAGAAATCGGTCTCACCTGGCCGAAATCCACGCACCCCTCAGAAAGATGAAGCAATTTGATGTAGTGTAAAAGTTATTTACAATGTCCTGGGTGATCGTTGTCATTTTGTGATTATAACCTTGCATGTGGTTATATTTGTGTGTAAATCACACTTTAAGATATAATGAGCAATTCAATGGGCCCTTACACCAACTGCATTATCGAAATGGCTGCTAAAAGATAATAAAGGATCTAGGTATGTATATGTGTGTATGCCTTTTTTTCTGGAGACAGTTAAGCATCAGGAACATCCCTTTTGTGTTCTGTTTCTGATCTTCAGCTATGACATCACTTTTTACTCTTCAGGGAGGTGGCGGAGAAATGAAATCTCTGGAATGCTGTGCAAGAAGGGCAAGCTTGTGTAACAATTCAATCATAGTTCTGCTAACTTTTATCAGCTGGGAAACAGGCCTGTGTACATCTGGCTGCCTATCTCTGGAAGATTTCACTAAGAACCAAATGGCTAGCAAGAAAGTGAGATCATCAGAAATATCAAGTATCTAGACATTCTTAACACTGTTTCTCGGTGTGTGGGTTTTTCCTTCTTCCTCTTCTTCCCAGAATTAATCTGCCAAGACTGCTGCTTGAAGAAATGTTTCTTTTAGTGGTATACATTGGCCCATTATACACATCCCCCACGCTAATCGCCACCCTGGGAAACTCAAGCTCTATACAAGGCGTGGAAATTGCTTTCTGTAATCACCCAGCATTATTTTACATTTGATTGCTTGAAGGCTCTGGGAGCAAATATTATGCTTGATTACAGTTCTAATTTGTTTAAAGCAAGGGGCACTCATAAATGGAGAAGAGGCAATGGGAAATACATCTAACATTTGCACTACTTCAGTCCAAGAGGCTCCGAAGGTCAGAGTGCCCTTTTCACCTAAGTCACAGTTGCTTCAAAAGAAGCCACTTGTGACTATATTTATTTGTTGCATTTAATGCATTAATAAAGCTGTAATAGCTGTGGGGACAACTTCCTTAACTGGACCTGCCATTTTAAACCTTTCCTAATAATCTTACTGTGCATTTAATTTGCTTCCTGTCCTTATTAGCTCCTGTCAAACAAGGCGAGGCTATTGTGTCTTGTCTTGCTCATTTTAATTTAATCATTGCTCCTGTAAAGAAAAGAGAAAGTGCATAAATAATTTCGTCCTGGAAGATGAATGAAAGGGGAAAGGGAAGATGCCCAGCTGAGCTGGTTTAAGAATGTATTACTTTAATCTTGAGGTAAAATTCTCTGTCTTTCTATGAAGAAAGGCAGAGAAATTTACCTAAGATTGCTTTCCCAATTCTTCCCATGCTACAAGATCCAGGAAATGCCCTGCCTTGCTAGCTAGTTGGTTGGCATGATGGAAAAAAGACAACAGAGTTCCAGAACAGAAAATTTCAGCTTGCATGACAAGCTGCACCTGCTGAAATTCCCTCTTCTAAACAACAATGATGTGAAACTGCATTTGGCTTGGTAGATCAGTGAGGGATAAGGAGTAGGATTAAATGAGGGATATTGGTGACCATGCCAAAACACCACTTGGCACAAACAGTGAAGGTTTTCCCTCTCAGGAAGAGCTTTCTATACATGGAAGTTCACTGGTTGAGATTTGGCTGTCTTGGCTGCTCAGGCCAAATCAAGATACAGAACTTCATTTTCTCTCTCCTAAGTTTAGTTACCACCGAATGCACTCTATGTACTTGCATTATATACTGCATCTTGCTAACCATTATTACCTATTTTGCCATATTAACATGAGTAAGTGGACTGTTCTTAGCATATTTGTTCATGTTCCCTAGCCATCTGACAATAAATATCCTAGTAACTTTAAAATGTCTGATTTGTAGACCCTTTCTGTGAATAAATTAAACTGGATTTATAGTTGCTGCTCTGCTGTTCCATAGAGGTCATTGTGAATGTGGACTCACAGTGCTCTGTTTTATTCTGTTGTATTCCCAAGTGTACTGTAGATATTTATTATTTGCAAATAATTTTTTCAGAGTTGCATCCAGACACACTTGTGCATAGAGTAGATCTGTTGTAATCCATAGGACTCAGATTAGTCAAGACTGACTGAAGTTCCATTGCTGTCAATGGGTCTACTCTAAGCAGGACTAACAATGCAATCCTAAAGCACAGACACAGAGTCCTACCTTATCAGCTGATTTATCTGGGGAGGTAGGTTGTGGGCCCCCCTCCATGCATAAAATGATCAGTTTGATGATTAGGGAAATGCAATTAGCATCCACATTAGTAGGCAAGGCTCTTCCTGAGCACAGTGCTCTACCTACATCATCCTTATAACTATTATTTTGCCACCACAGCCAGAATCAGTGGGGTTTTGGGAAGCCAGGTAAGATCCCCAGAACTAGGGTTTAGTCTCCTCTGTTCAAGTATTTAGGATATTCTTCAGACTTGATTGCTACCAAATCCAAAAGAAAGCTGACTCACTCCATGTACAGCTTTCCTTAAATTCTGTGGCCAAAATTGGAAACTTATCAGCATGCTATGTAACTACAAGTGCATAACCATTCTATTTTTAAAGTATTCCATTTTTTCCTACTTTAGAGCTGAACCACTCAAGTGGACCACACACACAAAATTTAAAATCACAAAAGATCAGAAAGAGAGAGAGAGGAGAGAGAGAGAACTAACATTCATGCCAAAGGCCTTACTAAACAAAAACAAAAACAAAATGTGTGTACATAATCTTTCAGCATGGGAATATAATATAAAGTAGCTTCCTGTGGTCTAAATCAGACTATTGGTTCATCTGAAGAAGTATTGGGTATCTGAAGAAGTGTGCATGCACACGAAAGCTCATATCAAGTACTAACCTAGTTGGTCTTTAAGGTGCTACTGGAAGGAATTTTTTATTTTGTTTTGACTATGGCAGACCAACACGGCTACCTATCTGTATTGGTTCATCTGGCTGCCTATTTTGTTATTTTAAATCTCTGCTGGGGTTGCCTCATCAAAGAGTAATTGCCCCAAACTTGGATCTAGGCAGGAATTCTCCTTTTATACCTATTTTTTCCTTGCAACCAATGCTGAGTACATTGTCTAGCAATGGCTGTGCAGCCCTACCTGGGGACTGAACCTGGGATCTTCTGCATGCAAAGTTGATGCTCTACCATTGAGCCATAGCTTCCCCTCACACCTTCAGAGATCTTAACCAGACAGGCTTGTGTCAGTCTTGGATATAACTTTCCCCCCTCGCTCGCCCTGTTTTGCAGTGTCAGAGTGGTAGTGTTATTTATTTATGTATTATGTTTCTTAAGAGAAATGTAGTCCAATGAACAAATGATGGATCACTTCAGAGTTATATAAATTATACAGAAAGCTTGCAATTGAGGGTATGTTTTCCTCAAATAAATAAATAAATGTTAGGCTTCCTTTAAAAAACAACAGCACATAATTAAAACAACTCTGTGGTAGCTTTCATTGTCACGAATGAATGCAGAGTTCAAGTACAATATATTTTGTTCAACAGAAGCTATAACAAAAAGCCAAGGAATTGACATTAGTTCACAAATAACTTATTCTTGTCATTTTTATTAATCTTGATATATGAGCCATATTATAGATCTGTCTCTGGTGTGTGTGTGTGTGTGGGGGAGAGAGAGAGAGAGAGAGAGAGAGAGAGAGAGAGAGAAGGAGAGAGAGAGGGTCTAAATTACACAAGACTGGCAATATTAGTCTGTGCAGTGAAAATGACTGCACAGCATGAACAACTGGCTAAAAAATACGTTCATTTGCAATCATTCAAATTATTACTCTTTAGGCTTTTAGATTTTCTCCCAAATAAATGGTAATTCTTGAAAACAGAAGAAAAATAGAGATTTGCTCCCCCTTTGACCAGCATTCTAAATATTCAGGGTGAGGTAAAAGTTTTTGGCTGAAAGTAACAATGTGGTTTATTTGTTGTTTTATCAGAATTACAATGTAATACTATGTGTTATTATGCAGAAGTCTTATTAGTGGGACTTATTTGCAGATGAGTGCTCTTAATGCCTAAGAAGAAAGTCAGCTTCCATAGGGTCACATACTACAGAGATACTATATCATTGGATTCAGTGGAGCTACATATATTGTTTAAGATTAATATATTTTAGGGTAATGATGAGGATACTGAATCACTGACACTGGGGAGTAAGTCAGTTTGCAGAAGTCTGATTTACATTTTTAATCTTCTACCAAAAATTTATTGTTTTCCTCAATTGGTGAAATGGATGCCACATGTCTCAACATCAAATGGGTCTAGAAAACTGGCAGAAGTAGGTATTTGTCTGCTAATGGTGATATTGTGGTGATGAAAGGTAGCTCCACAACATTTTTTTAAAGCCAAAATATCTTAGTTGTCATTGGACAGAAAGTGGGTGTTTTAATAATTCAGGGAAGTTTTTGAATTAAATTGAAATTTTATGTAATAGACCTTAAGCCAGGACCTTTGCTTCCTATAATACATGGCAAATTTATTTCACATATCCATTTTATTAAAATAAATCAGATAGTAATAGGGTAATTTGATAATTCAGTGAAGTCAAAAAGGAGACTTCAACCAAACACTTCAAATATATTTTAATAATGGAGAAAGAATAAAAATAGGTCTGTCTCTGTGTTCACCATCAAAAGAAATTACAACTTAAAGAAATACAGACTATGACCGTACCATCAAGCAGTGGTTACCACACTTGTTCAGCGCATACACCCAAACCTATTTTTCATGTTTGGGGAATAAAGTACAAGGGATGACCAAAGAATTTAGTCTGGTATTAGGGAGACTTATTCTCTTAGCAACCCCTGATTCCATTCCCACCAGAAGACAAGTTGTTGTCAGTCTAGTATAGCTGGCCCAGAAACTAGCACAAGTTGCCAGATTTATAGGATTATAAGTAATCTAGGACACTTGGTCTAGATAATAGAGCATTCTGAGGAAAATTGAAGTGAGTGAGATGAGAGAACAAGAAGAGAATTAATAGAGAACTTTACCTATTCTCAGTCTGCTGCTATGAATGGACAAGCGGATAGTGGAGGTTCAATCATTAGGTCGAACAAGGAATTGCCCAACCAACTCCTGCCTTCTTACTTACAAACCAGCTCAGGGAGTGACACTGGCTGTTGGCTTCCTCCTTCTTAGTTTCAGTGTTGCCATTGTAAAACTCAGCAAGGAGGATAGGGACAAAACTAGAATTAGATGTCTTTGCCAATCATTAGCTCCAGCTCCCCTACTGTTGGCCTCCCTGTCTTTCACCCAACCATTCCAATGGTACCCATTACCATTGGTGGAAGAGGAATTCTCAGCAGTAGATTAAGTCCTAGATGACAGAGGAATCCAGCAGACTGAGCATCCCCCATACCCCAAAAACCTGATGTTGAGGGATCAAACAGCCCTCCATGATACTGGATGGCGGGAGGGAAGGTTTGTACATAGGATTATACAGGAAAGGAGATATGTGAAAATCACTTCTCTATCTTCCACCTGCAGGAGCATCCAGTTAGTGGGGTGAGAGCCTCCACAGGATCAGAGTCCTATCCATGGACAGAAAGAGACCTTCTCTTTAGAGGAGGATGTTTGGAGACAGACTACAGCTCAGTGGTGGAATATCTGATTTGCAGGGAGAAGATCCCTTGTCATCTCCAGGTAGGGGATGGAGAGATCACTGTCTGAACCCCTGGAGAATCCTTGTCAGCCAGTGTAGACAATACTGAGCTATTGGTTGGTATAAGGCAGCTTCCTATCCAACTCGTGGTTTTGGTGCCATTACTGCCTTTCTGATTTTCATTTTAAATTCCCAACATGATTTAAAATCCAAGGTTACACACTATGACTCTACTGCTATTGATGCAGACCGCCACCAAATTGGCCACATCCCTTTCCCCTTTCCAGGTGCTCCATCACACACAACATGTGGTGTGAATAGGTTTCATTTCCCGGTGACATTATTGTATTGTATTTAATTCCATCTACAGATTTCAGTTTCTCCACCATAAGCAAGGCAGGTGGCCCTGTGCCTTTCAGGAACAAATTCTATGGACAGGAAAGAATTATTTATTACTGAAAACAGTATTATAGGAGATGAATGGAAAAGCATTGAAATTAGGTGCTTTGGGGTGTTGCATCTCAGACTCACTACATCATGCTGTTAAATTGGTATAATGATTTGAGATTTTTGCCCAAGGAAATGGGGAACTATTTAGCACTTTTTGATTCAACAATAATTATTAGAACATCTGCTGTTGAATAAATTTCAATCTGTGAATTTTCATTTTCTAGCTGGGGCAACTAGGGAAGGCTTAAACGTTTCCTGAGAAAACACTGAGCACTTGAATACAGTATAAATTATGGAATGATATATTATATTTACCCCAAGTGTATTTCTGATTTCTTCCTGCTGGGTTTATTAAAAACAACATTTTTATACAAGTTGGTAAAAAACGAATTAGACGATGAGAAAAAAGTAACTAAACATGCATATTGATACACTTGAAGAACACAGGGCAAGCTCTTCCCCTGCATATATATGTACTACACCCTGCAGAGCTTGTGATCCACCAAGTCTATCACTGCCAAGCATTGGGGAGGGGAAGTTGTGCCTTGTCCAGTGACTAACAACCCACCTCTTTGTGTAGTTCCAGGGAAGTGGCCAAAGTAGGAAATCCATTGAGCTTGATTGGCTATCACACAATGCTCTGAAATGTCATTTGGCTTGGTATGTCTTGGTAGAGCCATTGTGGTGTACTGTAGTGGTTAGGTTCAGGTAGGTAGCCGTGTTGGTCTGACACAGTCGAAATAAAAAAATAGTCCAGTAGAAACTTAGAGACCCACTAAGTTTGTTCTGGGAATATGCTTTCGTGTGTATGCAAATAAGTACTAGGAGAGCAGCTCAGCCACAAATCTCACTGGGCGATCGTGGACCAGTCATAGTCTCTCAGCCTACCCTAACTCACAGGGTTGTTGGGAGGATAAAATGGGGAGAATTGCATCTGCTGCCTTCAGCACCTTGGGCAAATGGTGGGATTTTAAGGTAATAATAACAAAGTAAGATTATTGTAGTGTGATAAAGCAGGTAGGACTTAGTCCTTAATAATGTGTTGTCATCTGAGCATTTTATGGATTTTGTATTGTCAGAGTTTTAAAATTTTCTCTAGTTGTGTTGTGTTGTCGTCACATATATTTTTTTACTGTAAAAAGCAACTGATAAATGAAATATATAATAATAACAATATATAAGTTGTGCAAGCTGTACCCATTCATGCTGATCCAGAGACTCGGCAACATAGGAAATCAGACCAATGGTTCTTTCAGCTTAGATGGTCTACATTGACTGGCTGTGGTTCAGCAGGTTTTCAGACAGTGGTGTGTCTCAGTCTGACTTGGAAGTTGTGGTGTACTGAACCCAGCAACTTTTGTAGGCATTGCATATGTTCTACTACTGAACTACAGCTCTTTCTTTGTGGCAATGGGGATCTGAGACATGCATGTGCTTTGACATTCATTTCAGTATCAGGGACAGCCCTTCGTCAGCATTAATTTGTGAATGTACAGCTGCCCCTTTCACTGAAATCAGTAAGGTGGCCCAAGCATGCATTACTTCTGTTGTGCTTAACATCACAGCCTTCACACAGCCCTCAGCTGGTGTGACTAGCTCCATTATGGACACAAGGAGACATCCAGAAAAAGAAAGGAGAAACAGAGGCTCATCCTTTGTCAACCCTATTACAAATATTATGAATTAAGTCATGAAAATACATAGTTAAATTATCTCTCAGTACCTCAGGGGCAATGAAACAATGTTTTTACAGTGATGATTTGTCATGACTAATGTGATCCAGAATATCAATAGGTTTGGCTTTGGGGCTGAATTATAGTTAGGGAAGAGAAATGTCCCCTTTCTCTCTAAGATTAGCTACTTCGAAAGTACCTAAAGGCTTGGCTGCATGAGCTGGCATTCTACTGGCAGAATGCCTGGAACTGGGGTTTAAGGATTCAAAATTTGTTTCAAGGATACAATTTTTGACCTTCTGCCCTAGTTCCATCACAGAAAACACTGGGGAGTGGGGGAACACAACCCGTACTCCTTAAAAGCTCTCAAGTTCAAAAAGCCATTTGGAGAACTGTTAAAAGAAGTGTCATTCGTGTCCACGTGTTATATCCTCCTGATTGTCCCCCCTCCTCCTCTGAACACAAATAGACAGTTGCAGATATGTAAGTCAAAGACAAGGCTTGAGGGTGGCAATGGAAGTCTCCCCACAATTCTAGGCTTAACTTTGAACTGAGAACAATAGCCAGAAGCCACTGAAATAAGCAAGAAGTCTCCACTGACCTCCCTGGGGCACAAAATGTGTTGGTGTTTTTTTAAAAAAATTAACATTTAGGGTTTGTTAAAAACACCACTGCCACCACTCTACAGCTATATTCTTTCTCATATATATTCAAAAGTTTGGAGGAGTTTCTTCTTTGTCCCACCCTCCCCTCTGGAAAACTGACATTGTGGTTATTTAGGGAGATGTTGAACATTCTCTGTGCAAGTTCAGCCCTCAGGCAGGGAGAGTAGAGGTGCTTTGAAACAAAGAAGATTAATACTGTACTATTGTTTGAAGTGTTAATGAACTGAAGTGCCCACATGCTCATGCAAATGAGAGTAATAAGTAAACAAGAGCAAGAAATGCTAATTGACAATGGATATTGTGATGGGATATGGATAGGCATAATTTAAGCTTGCAGAGAATCCCCTCCCAGCCCACAATAAAACTATTTAAATCAGTATATGAGAGGTTTGTTTATATAAGCAGCTGATGTGTGAAGACACATTATTCACATATCCCAGACTGATCTTGCGCTCTCAGAATACACACACACACAAATATATATGTGGGATATCGATAGGCAGAATCCCTCAGGCAGAATGTTTGGGGTGCCCTCATGTCCCCTTGACTTCCTGGTCTCCATTACACATTTCCACCCACATCTGTTCTCCAGGAAGTGCTGCATAAGATATGGGAACAGAAGGCCCAGGTGGTGCTGATTGCTCCTTCTGGCCGGGCATGGATGTGGGAGCTTTTATCCTGGCAACACCACACACACCCAGCAACTGCCACTTTGCCAGGACATGCTCTCCCAAGGCCCTCTCATTCACTCAGATCCATGTTGGCTTTGTCTGACCGCGAGGATTTTGAATGGAGTTGTCTGAAGAGACTGCACCTCTCTCAACCAGTAATTACAACCATTCTGCATTCCTTCCACACAATGTCTATACCAGGCCAGCTGGAAAACTTCTGAAGTGGTCCTCAGGCAGAGCTATGTCAGTGTGCAAGCTGACAGTTCCTGACATACCTGCCTTTCTACAGAAAAGCCTCAGCAAAGGACTTTGACCCAACACACTGAACCACCAGGCAGCAACTCCATCATCTATTCTTTCACTATCAGGTGCTAAAGTGCTTTCCTCATGGTGCAGTCCTAGAGTGTCCACTTGGCAGCCCACCATTTTCCTTCCTAAGAACTATTTTCTCAACTCTGCAGAAGCCTCTCTTTGAACCCTTGGGCAAAATGTCACTTAAACACTCATCCTTTAAAATTCTCTTTCTAATTGCTGTTACATCTGCTCATAGAGTGCCAGAGTTGGGGGCGCTATCTGTAGCAAAGCATATCTGTATTTTCCATAAGAACATGGTGGTTTTGAGAACTGACCTCTCCTTTCTACCCAGTTTTGTTGAGATTCCATGTTCAGCAAGAGTCAATTCTCTTCACGTCTTGTCCCAGCTCTTCTCATTGAAAAAGGCCTGGCACACATTAGATGTGAAGTGTGCACTCGAGATGTACTTAGCCAGGACTAAAGAGTGTAGATTAACTGACTTCTTATTTGTTTCCTTTCATCCCACTTCGTTGGGCAAAAAGCTTAGCTCCTCCACCTTATCTAGGTGGCTTATAGCTTCTATTGTGATGGTATATGGTGGTTTGAAGCTTCCCCATCACCTTCTAATACAGGTCATTCTATTAATTCGTCAGCTACTTCAGCAGCTCTCTGCCAATGCCTCTTTGATGTCTGGGCTGCCACTTGGGCACCCCAACTACATTCACAACACACTACAAGTCGGAGGCTTAAAGCACGTTCTTCCACCTTAGTACTGGGTCATTCCATAACTTTTTTACCTATGTCATCCAATTTTCTCAATAGTTTGTACCCTTGTTGAATGATCAAAACTTAAGTTTAAATCTGAAATGGTAGCTTTTTATCTCATCCCTTTTTTTATCTCGTGTCCCTGAAGAGTTTTTTCCCACCACCTTGTCATCAAGGCTGAACCCCAAGCTCAACCTGATAGCCCAGCGAAAGCCCCCTAAATCTACCATCCAGGCAAGTACCAACTGTACTCTTTCTGCCCCCTCTTCCTTTCACCCATCGTCTTTGGGAAACAGCCAATTAAAATAGTGTTTTGACAGATCACTGCAAATATGGTACAGCACACAAAACTGGGAAGATGCCACCATTTCAGAATAAACGTTGAACTTTGATCTATAAGCAGTGACACTGTGCATTCTGAATTTTGTAGGACTTTTAAAAATGCCCTAACAAAGTTGTGAGTGTTTGCTACATCATGAGAAGAACAGTAGGATTTTGAGAGTCACTGAACTGATGAGATGTTAACATTACCTAAGGGATCATGCATTGGGATTGCCAACAAATGAAGCTGTCAAGAGGCTATCATGATATAAATGCACCTGCCAGCATGTAAGATGCATCATATCAGTGAAGCCTACAGATAATTTGCTGTCCAATCCAGAGAAGCTGCCCTCTGTACCTAACAAGGGAGTAGAATATACTTACCTGCCAATCAATGAATAAACATAAAAACAGCAAGAAAAGTCATACACTTTCCTACAATTCTGTTGATATTATATTAGGCAATCCATTCTGTTTCTGCCATTTTAGGACTATTCCCCCCATGATTCACAGATGTCACAGAGCAATCAAAGTAATGGAAGTTGGACTAGTCAAAGAGCTATGTGTCAGAAATAGGTTTACCTTAAACAAAATCACATAGAATCATAGAAGTATAAAGATGGAAGCTACCCCGAGGGTCATCTAGTCCAAACCCCTGTGATGCAGGAATTCCAACTAAATCATACATGAGAGCTCAGTATGTGTAACTCCTTTCAGAATAGAACGTGCATTTGTCCATTGCTTAGAATTATATGCTTTTTAATCATGTAATGAATTCATCAATATTGAGTAGACAAGAGGCTGCTGGTGGCCCATTGACAATTCTGTCAAGCAGCATTGTGGGCAGAAATCAAAGTAGTAGTTCTGTGCATGCAACAAAGCTTTGGAGTTGTGTTTGCAAAAGACCAGCTCTCACCACCACTGCCTATAAGAGTTGCCCATGCTTGAGTGGGGAAACCTTTTTAGCTGGAGGCCACATTCCCTGCTGGGCAACCCTCTTGGGGCCAGATAATAGTGGTGGGTGGCAACAGAAGCAAAAGTTGGGTACAGCAACACATGTGACTCTTCATACAATTCAGCCATGGAAAATTCAAGTGTTTTATTCATTCACAAAAAAAAACAAAAAACCAAAACACCATTATCACCACCCAGGTAAGTAAATACATTGTGTTCAAGAACACCTTCCAGCCAGGCAAATGCACTTACGAAGGGCATAGTGAGAGGTGTGGCTTGGGGAGATTAACACTGGCCAGATAGGGAAGCCTGCAGAGCAACATTCAGCCTTGGCCTGAGGTTCCTCAGCCCTGCTGTGAGTAGAATCCAACATCCTCTGATTCCCCTCTCCTCTTCAACTAAGAGAAACCTTGCTACAGGCCTATATTTCAGAAACCCGCCAAGGGTATATAATCTTATTATGAAAGCTGTTCCATTATCAGTAGTGGTATGCAGCCTGAATCAGTTGGCAAGGTTCAACAAACAATGCAACAATACATTTTAAACCTGTACTGCTTCTTAAAATTACAACTTCCACTGAGGAATCCAAAAGGTGCATCTGTCTTTCAGGACATCTTCCTGGTTCCAATCATCTCACAAAGATATGAAAATACAGTTTTGGAAAGAATATAAAGATATGTTGTTGTTAAGGTTGACAATAGCATATGGTTTCCTATCTTTCTTTATTTAAAAAAATGAGAAAAAGAAAGAATGTCACTGAATTCCTATTAAAAGAAGAAGAAGCCACACTTAAATCCAATATATATATATATAGTTTTACAACATTCAACCAAAACAGAAACTATTAAAAGATCAGAAAACAAGAAAATACTGATTTAATTGTACAATTTAGTTTTTAAAATTTGAAGAATAAAATGGGTGTGTTTCTGGTATTTAGCTTCAAGTTATTTGCACAACATATAGCCTGAAGATCTTTTAAATGAGAGTATCCTGAACAGCAGTGTGGTCATATGGTGATGGAGCCATCAGCTTTCCATTTGTGTATTAGCCTCTTTATAATAAAAATGTAAGGATGTCATCAAGCAATACCTATTGAAAGATTTGTAGTGTCACATCACAATCCTGGATTTACATGAAGTCAGGTTGGGACAGGGCAGCAAAAATGAAGGCAGGTTGAACAACTGCCATGGCATGGCAGGGAGAAGGGAGTGAGACTGAGAGGAAAATGGCAGTTCTAAACAATGGCAGAGGTTTGAGTAAAGTAGCTTCACTGTATGTACTGTAGAATATTTGAGGGCTATGCATCCTTTATATGAGCTGAAGAATGGAAGAAGGATAAGTTTGAGCACACCAAGAAGAGAGCGACACTGAAAGTGGGGATAGTGGCTTTTGTCTTTACACAAATATACTCCTGCCATTGAATTAAATGGTCAAAACATTATCTTTATGTCATTTATCTGTTGTTTATCTGTTTATTGAAGGGGACTGGAATACTACTGCCCACCCCAATCATGCCACACAAAATACCCAGAAATTTCTCTACTCTTTTCTGAGGAGGAATTTCCAAACTCACTTTGAATTTAGGAGAAATCTGTTGGCAGCATTCACCAACACTAATATTATGCTTAATTACAAGGCAACCTACCCCCAAATTGCATGTTATGTTAATCATATTTTTCTTTCACTTGTAGCCAGCATTGGGGAGGGGGGGCAAGATTAGTATTAGGATTCTGACATGGGAAATGGTTTTGGTTTTTTTCATCCTTTGTCCCTGTTGTTATTTAGACTGGACCATGCTATTTGGAAGGAGGCTAAAGCCAAGAAGCTTTGATACCTTGCAAATAACAAGTGTGAGAGGGGTAATGGACTAAATCTCTCCCCTGCTCCTTGCCAGGGTCATTATCCTGACTAGGTCCTCCAAAATGGCTATTGAGTGAGGAAATTTTGCACTTAGTGGCAAACCATGTGATTAACATAAGATGTAGTTTTGCCCTTAGAGCTGGTAGGAAAGGAAGGGAAATTCAGAATGAGGGGAAGACAGACACTGATCCCACCTTCTCCTGTTAATTGCTTACTTGTCGCTCAGCCATCAGAAGTGGCCAAAAGGCATTTATGGTATGTGTGCATGTGTGCATGCGCACAGTGACCTGCATGCTTGGTTCAGTGTACTTTGGTTCTGCCTAGAGTCACATCTCCAATCTACACCTAAGAATCACCAGAAGCTTTTATTATTGTGTTGTGCATAGTGCTTAACTCAAGTAATAACTACAGAAAGCAGCTACTGCTGGTAACCCTTTCATGTTTCTTCTTGCACAAGGAAACATGAAAGTGTGAATATAATGAGAGTTTCATTAATCATTACTCAGTCCTCGCCTTGTAAATGTTGATGGAGAAAATCACAAAGAAAATGTTATTTCCTACTCCTTAAGATTTTTCTCTTCTCCTTAATGAGGCATCTGCAGACAGCTACTTGGTTGCTTTTCCCCTATCCACAGTGGAATTAGCAGATTTGTTATCGCCAGAATATAAAAGCAAACAGCATATGGTTTTGTTAATATCATCGTAATGTCACAGCGCAATCTGTCACAATGCAAACTCCTTCCAAGCAATTTCATTTGAGTGGAATACTCAGCAAGAAATGAAAAAAGGAAGGCAATCGCCAGTTTCATAACGCTCACCTCTCCCATCATTTGCATCTGTCCCAGTGTCTATAAATATTACTTTCATTGGCTATAACCCCTGAAACGGAAATCAGTTGCCTCCAGGAATTAAAAAGTCATTTCCCCTTGGTGCAAAGTCTTTTCTATCAGATAAGTAGCCACTTATACTCTGGCAACCCTTCAAAGGGGTTTTGAAATTAGAGACACTGTTTGAAGATCAAGAAGATAAGGTGGTTTGCCTTGTTTTTAGCCCTGGAAACCTTCCTGGGTGACCCTTTGAAATTCAAATGAAGGATGCTTTAGATAGCTCTTTCTCTATACAGTATATGCCAAATGAATGCTGCCCATTGATCACTTTTGAAATCAACAGAAGGTCCAGCGCTTGCAACTTATTTTTCTGAAATACTGCAGTATATATTCGGCAATAAGGAGATTTGCTTAGCGTACCCCATTCCAACTGTGGGCACACATAGCCTTTTATGCTTCGATTTCACTGATCAGCTGCTTTGCAGAGGTGGAAGACTGCACAGAGTCCTCTCTACTCCCATCCCTGAACACCTGCTCTGTGCTAAGGGCCTTTAACTATCAGGTTAATACATGCACAACACTGGCAGCTGAATAACGGTGGAGAATTATGCGTGCACAATGATCCATCCAGCTAATGATGCACATGTGCATTGCCTGCAAGCACATACATGTGACCTCCAGCAATGTGACCTTTTTAAATGCCATACCCTCTCTATGATTGGAAGTGTTTTTTCACCTTCTGGCTGTCCTTGCAGTATGCAACCTGTTAAACAGATGCTCTCAAGGTATCACGGTTAGCTTATGCATTCTACTGTTTTGTTGTCTGCCCATTATATCAATACTTCTAAACAGCAGCATCTTTTCTGTGCATTTAAAATCTGTATCCAGTTATTGGATAATTAGGCATTTCATTTACAAATGCTACCACCACCACCACAAAAATTACTTTTCTGTCTTGAAATTTTATATTGCTAAGTGAGCCATTAAGACAACTACATTTTTTTAAAAAGAGCCAAAACATTTCTTCTTACAGGACCTGTTTTAAAGGGGTTTTTATTTACTCAATTTAAGTACTTTCCTGTATTTAACTCCCCACCCCACTTCTAACAAGTGTATCTCAAAGATTTCTGTTTTGTTTCATTTATATGCTTTCAAAGAGAAATAACAAAATATACTAATACTTCAAGCCTAACAACTCTTGGAAGAAAATTCCACTGAAACAAGCAGAACGGATACTTATGAAAAAAGCATCAGAACGAAGTTAGTGGTGAGTGGATGACATGCATCCCTCAGACTCTACAGTATTACATTTAACTCTACTTCCAACTTACTTGGGATCAGAAATGTGCTGTTGTTGTTTTGCATAATTTCTGAGTTTGGGTGTAAATCCCACACAACAGGCAAACCCTTTATCCTTCCCAGTTCATTCCTCTTTGAGCCTACCACCAGCCTTCCCCACACCCCAGAAAGGACCAAGTATTAAACGCTCAGGATCCTTACCTAGTTCAGCTGCCCCGGGACCAAAGCTCAAGAAGGAACTCCAAGCAAGAGCTGAAGCAGCTAAGAATTGCAGGTGGAGGCAGAAGGGCTGCTGCTGCATGTTGTCCCAAGGGTATTGTAGCCATACGTCTGCAGTTAAGAATTAACTTTTTCAGAAGTCTTGGAGCATTGCAGGAAGACGCATCAGCTCTCCTTTGTGCTTGTGCTCATTTTTCCTTAACTTTCTGTTCTAGGTAGGACTGACTGTTTTGCCAGTTTCCACTTTTCCAATAGAAATCCCCCTTCTCCAGTTATAAGCACACACCCTGATCGGCAAAGAATGCAATCCCCAGTCCAGCTGCAAGCAGTCCAGCTGCTACAATTTACACACCCTTCAGCAAACACACACATACACAAATGGAGCAATTGTTGCCATGTTCTCTGATGCTGACATTTTCAACAAATCCACTGGCAAATTCAATAAAAGTAGGGTTGTCAGCCAAGTGCTCCTAATCAGGCCAAAATAGTTTGTGTGTGTGTGTGTGTGTGTGTGTGTGTTTTAAAGGACCCAAACTGTATATTTCGCTTGTACCCAGTATTTAGAGTAGGTTCATTCAGGAATGACCCCCATTTATTTGTAGTGTTAGTGTCACTACTCAGGGCAATGTAACTTCTTTTGTGATTTGCTACAACTATAATAATTTCAGAAGAAAGCCATAGGGCCACACTAGGTAAATGAGCACTTTCCATTCTCCTATGACTGTCTCTTCACAAACTGGCTGACAAATTATTACAAGGAAATATTACATTGGAGTTGCTGCCTTGTAATGGAAACAGAATGCTGATCTTGATGCATTAGGAAGATATTATTAAAATGATTTACTAAGATCATTTTAGAATAATTAGAAGGATGTGTTGCTTAAATACAAGTGACAGCTCTCTCTCTCTCTCTCTCTCTCTCTCTCTCTCTCTCTCTCTCTCTCTCTGTGTGTGTGTGTGTGTGTTTCATGTATACAGTATTCTCATGAGGTCTGAATTGGCAGTGACTGACCAGAAATGAATTGTTGGGGTTGTAGTGCAGTCAATGAAGATGTTGACCGAATGTGTGGCAACTGTAAAAAAAAGGATCATTAGGAAAGGGACTGAAAACTGCTGAAATTATAATGCTGTTATACAAATCTAAGGCACACACAGCCAGCCCAAGTTATTTTGGCACTGGAGGCAAACCACCAAATAGTGACCTCCCTCCATACCAGGGACCAAGGAGTAAGTAAACATTTACAAGAAGAACAAGGGAGGAATAAAGATATACATCAAGATCGACTGCTCCTGTGGATCCTGTCCCCTGAGGCACTCACCTCATCTTGCCTCATGGAGGGCCAGCCCTGATGACCACAACTGCAGTTGGAATTTTCTGGTTGCCTGACCTTCAAAAATGATATTGTGGAGTTGACAAAGGTTCAGAGAAGGGCAAGCAAAATGATTGAGGGGATAGAGAAACTAAAGGGATGCTAATACTCTAGAATGGGGATCATTAAACACTCTAAAGTAGGGGTGCCAACTTCAATAAAATGTTGTGGGGACACAGGTAAGTCCCGCCCCACATAATCACATGTTGCAGTGCACACACACCGTTTGAATGACAATGCTCATCAACTTGGGGGGAGATGACCCCCTTAAATATTTTATTGTGGGGGCCAAAGCTTCCACAGCCCCTAAGAGTTGGCTCCTATGCTCTAGGGCAGGGTTAGCTAACACCCTATTAAGGGTCTTATCTGAACTCCCAGTACATTTTTTATTATCTCCCCAAGACCCTACCAATTTTTGCTGCAGAGGGGGGATTGTGTTCTATATTTGTCTGCCACAGTGTGTGTGCACGCACACACCCTCTGTATATGCACGTGCAACTGCATGTGAGGGTGAATGCAGCTGTCAGTCCCCCTGCCATTCTAGAGATAGGTAATACCCGCATAGGATACATTTTCCTGTATGCAGCATAGCAACAGCTTCAGATGTCTACCAGGCTGCTTGCAGATGTCAACTTATCGTCTTCAGCTACAGATGTGGCTAGATGAAACAGCTTCCCTTCTGCTGCCTGACAGGCTGAAGTGTTTACGCTACAGATTAATAGGCGTTCTTGTCACTAAACTCAGGTGGTAACAAGATACTGTATTTTATGACGTATTCTATCCATCTCTCAAATATCAAGCTTGAAAGCAACGGCTGTGCAGAGAAAACTATTTGAGAGTGCTTAAAATTAATTGCATTTGCAATTTATGTGAAATGGAATGATGTGCATTCCTGATACTGTATTATTTTTACATTGTTGCAAGAATTAGCGAGTTTAAAAGGCTGGAAATAAGAAACAAGTCTTCCTCATAAATATCACATCCACGGGACTTGCTTCTGTGCAAACCTGCATAGGCTTGCTCTGTATTTTGTTTTGTTTTTAATGAGCATTTGTTCAATTACCAAGCAGTCTGGTACACACTGTTGTTACTCTATTGGTCCCAGTGAGACAATGAGGCATGCTTAAGTGATAGGGTGCTGCTTCTGCTTGCCAACTCTTGCTTTGGGATTATGGACTCTTTGGATCAAAATCCCTTATCCGACAGCTGCCAAACCAATACCCTTCCCCATTCACCCTTAACATAGAATTGCAGAGTAGAAGTGTAACACTGGTAGAAACAGCAGCTTCTCCTTGCCCTCCCATTCCAAAGCTTTCAAAACCTCTTGCAAGGCCTGGTCTCTAGATGCTGCTAGGTAAGCCACTCTGCTGGTCCACTGAGTTCAGATCTCTTCCAAAATAAGCTGCTGCCACCACCTACTGATTTACAGACAGCAGTTGGAGTGTCCTTTTATATTGCTGCATGCCACCTCAATCTCCAAGTGGAGCGAGATTCCATGGGTTCCAGGGCTTTACTCAGGGTTCATGCTTACTTTAGGAAATGAAACACAGTGGAGACTGTGATATCTTCACCTCTTTGCTGTGGCGGCCAGCCTGAGTGCCAGAGGTAAGGCAGTGGGCAGTGAGTGGCATGCAGAGGCAGCGGGCAGCGGATGTGGCAGGGGGGCAGCACGTGGAAGTGGAGTCAGGTTGCAGGCAGTTGCGTGTCGAGGTCCCCAGGTCCACCCCAATAACTCACACATCACACAGAAATTTTTGTTTAAGATTTTTGGCATAATTTTGGCCACAACTTTATTAAAATACAAATTTGTGAGTGGTTGTGTAGGCGTTGGTTGCGACTATCTGACATTGGTTGCAGACTGACATTCCACACGATGCGAAAGTCAGAATGGGGGAATACACTTGGGGGTTACGCGGAGCAGGGAACCTGCCCTCACCCCAAATGCAACCAGGAGCTCATTGCTATGGCCCGAGCCCCCTTGACAGAGTGGACAAGCAATAGTTAGGTCCCAATTCCTTTAACGGAATCCCTTGCAGCAGCAGCATTAGAGGGGCAGGCACAGCCAATCCATGCCCCTCAACCAACCAAACCATAAACCAATGCCTAACCACGAACCTTACAAGTTGTGACGATTTGCTACGCAGTAGGCAAAAACGCCTACTGAGGGACGCAGGTGGCGCTGTGGGTTAAAGCCTCAGCGCCTAGGGCTTGCCGATCGAAAGGTCGGCGGTTCGAATCCCTGCGGCGGGGTGCGCTCCCGCTGCTCGGTCCCAGCGCCTGCCAACCTAGCAGTTCGAAAGCACCTCCAGGTGCAAGTAGATAAATAGGGACCGCTTACCAGCGGGAAGGTAAACGGCGTTTCCGTGTGCGGCTCTGGCTCTGGCTCTGGCCAGAGCAGCGATGTCACGCTGGCCACGTGACCCGGAAGTGTCTCCGGACAGCGCTGGCCCCTGGCCTCTTAAGTGAGATGGGCGCACAACCCCAGAGTCTGTCAAGACTGGCCCGTACGGGCAGGGGTACCTTTACCTTTTTACCTTTAGGCAAAAACCAAATGGCCCCAGCCAATCAGCCAGATGGACAAAATTCCTACCAGGCCCCCGCTCCAAAGCAGACGACCCCATGACAGGCATAGCAAGGTCAAAGCAAACAACCCTATTCTAGGGAGGGAGGGACGGGCAATCCAATGCACTGGCGAAAAGAGAAAGCCCTAGCCTCGTGCAAGGAGTTTTACTATTTCTGGCTGTCAATCAATAAATGGCAACATTAACTTCTTCCCAACAGCAAGGGAAGCCCCAATCGCATTAGTGGCCAACGATCAATTAGCCCGCCCCCAACTTTGGAGTGTCCTGGCAGCCCCCACCGCAACACGTGCTCTCCATGAAGGAGAACACGCTATGTCATTATGGTGCGGCACAGTGTGCACCAATATTGGGCAGCTGCAGCTCAAGTCTGTGCTCCTGGATGTCTTAATGATATATGGTTTATTTACACATATATCCAACTTGGGCTTACGATGGAGGGGTGTACAGCATTAACACCCCAAAAGCTTCTCCCATAGCTGCAGCCTTTAATTCAAGCAGAGATCAAATACAGTGGTACCTCGGGTTACAGACGCTTTAGGTTACAGACACCGCTAACCAGGAAATAGTACCTCAGGTTAAGAACTTTGCTTCAGGATGAGAACAGAAATTGCGCAGCAGCAGCAGCACGGCAGCGGAAGGCCCCATTAGCTAAAGTGGTACTCAGGTTAAGAACAGTTTCAGGTTAAGAACAGACCTCCAGAACAAATTTAAGTTCTTAACCCGAGGTAGCACTGTATTGTGCTCTGCCTCTCCAGCCTGCAGCCTTTTTCATGCAGCTTCTAACTTACATAACTCCTTGTCTATCTTCCCTACTCTAAACTCTAGCTTTAGCTGTTGAGAGTGGGGGTCCTCACCCATTTGCCATCTCGCACTGAGCCACCTTTTTTTCCTCTTAATAGCCCATCACACAGGCAATCACCTCAACACAAAAATTTAGCCTGGCTTAATTAGGTGTTAACACTTGCTGGATCAAATGATTAGAAGTCTGGCACCCAGCTTGAAACTCCGATTCTAACACTTACTAGATCCAGGGATTTAGAGAGGTCTAACAACTTGTAACAATATACTCACCATGCGGGGTGAGATCTCCTAAACTATTATTCCCTAGAGCATAACATATCCATTCATTTAAAAATCACTATAATACCAAATAATAGTGTTAATAGCATAACCTGCTCCCACTATATTAGCTGCCATAACTTCCAGCTATTTTCCTATATCTTCACTCTCCCTGATCTCATTCGTGTCTTCAAGCTGCAGCTCTCTGTGCAGCCGTCTCTCAACTCATCCCTTCTAACTGTCACTTCTCAGCCTAGCTCTCCATCTGTCATTTTCTCCCACCCTGCCCATCACACTCCCCTGCTGTCAATCATTTTTCCACTCATCTTTTTATTACACCTCTTTCATAGTGAGATACAGGTGGTGAAGACTGGAAAATAGGGAAGAGCAGACAGTTTTTAGGAATGGGCTGGCAGTTGTAATTAGTACTGAGACAAAGAATCACAAAGGCAATATTTTAACATGAATTCTGTGGCTTGTGGTGCATGCAATACCCTCTAAACTCTCCCCCAAATGTACAACTTCTGTGACTGCAAAAGAAGTAAGGCAGCAGAAGTAACACATTTCCCTGTCTTCTGTCATCCCTGTCTTCTCCATGGCTCCCAATCCAAAGCTTAAAGTGAAGCAGCTCTTTATTGTTTTGGTGACTGGGCACCATTCCCCATCCTTCAAGCAATGTGCAGCACATCAGTAGTGGTTGGTGGTCCAGCACTGTTTACATGACCTCCTATCATTGGCGTCACTGTGGTGTATCAGGAGTGGGAGAGGCTTGGGGAAAGGGCTTTCAATTAGCTCCAAGCATGTCATAGGTTTAAGGAGCAGTGCAGGGAGGTTACAAAGGATTTTTAAACATTCGCAAGCTGCTCTTTAAACTTTTGGTTTTTGGAGGTCTAAGGAAGAGCACGAGCACTAGCACCAGGATGTTTTTACAAAGGGCTTTCATAGCTAAGTAACCCTCATCTGGTTTGATCTTCCATGTGATTCCCATGATGTCTGATCTCATGCTGCTGTTATAAAATGTGGGAGGGAAGGTTTAAAACTTCTCCCTGCCTGCAACCAGCCAAGCACTGCTCAGCTGACTGGGGAAGAGCTGAGAATGGTGAAAAGGGGTCTAGACTCAGGAAAAGGAAACCTGAGTCAACACGTGCACATTCCCCAAGGCCTTTGGGGGTTTATGCATATTGGCTGGAGGGTGTACAGAATTCAGCTGGTTGTTATGCACAATAACTACTCAACTCCACATTTTCCTTTGTAGAGTACATGGAAATGTATGGCTGTCGCCACCCATTTCATGCAGGAGCATGAAAAGGTCTGAAGAACAGGGTAGTCTGGTGGATTCATAATTGGGTGGAAGGCAAGAAGGGTGCTTAGTTGTTGCAATGTGTGGGAAAAGAAGATGCAGGGTGTTACCATAGGTGTGGTTTGCAAGGGAGTAGGCACAAGAGGAGGGGAGAGGCGTGGGCATGTGGATGAAGGTGAAAACAAGGGCGCAAAGCAGGCTGGCAGAAATAGAAGAAAGAAATGGGGTGGGGATGGTGAAAGGGGGCTTGAGGTGTGGGAAGTGGAAGCCCCAGGGGGTTAATGTGGAGGAATGGCAGAGGGATTGGGAATGTTGATAAACATTTTGGTTTTCGAACGGCGTAAACCTGGAAGTAAATGCTTCGGTTTTTGAACACGCCTCGGAAGTCAAACATCCCATGTGGCCTCTGCTGACTGCAAGATCTGGAGGCCTAGCTGTTGGCTATTGAGTTTTTGGTTTTCAAACATTTCAGAACTCGCACAGTCTTCTGGAATGAATTACGTTCAAAAGGATTTGCTGAATTAAGATTTGAACTGGAATACAAAAGGGGGAGGTGAGAGGAGGTCCGAGAAACAAGGTAATAGAAATAAGTATTGGAAATTATATTTGTTTTGTTTGATTTTTAATTGTGTATTTTTGTACTTTTGTTTTTTGTATTAAATTGGAAATTCTAATAAACATTTATTTAAAAAAAATGAATTACGTTCAAAAACTAAGCTCTCTCTGTGTGTGTGTGTGTGTGTGTGTGTGTGTGAGTGAGAGAGAGAGAGAGAGAGAGAGAGATCAAATTTATTTGGTGGATAGCCAGCTCTAGAATATGTGGCCTGATTTTCAGGCAACTGGGGAGAAATACCGATCTGCTATGATGGTATCTGATCAGCACGGGATAAAACAAGATACTGAAAATCCTGCTGCCTGGAGTGGTTTATGGTAGAAATAAGCTGTGTGTGTTTTTTATATAAAACTCTGTTGAAAGCTCATTGCAGCCCCCTCTGTGCTACACAGAGTAGCAAAAGACACAGATTTATCTTAAAACATTTTTCTTCATTTTATAGCTCTACTGATGATTTTAAATGTTTATGCTATTGGTGCTTATATGCAGTAAATCATAAATGATATATTGCAACAACCCTTTGAAGTGAATTGCTTTTCTTACCTTTATTTTTTAAAATGTGAATTTAGTGTCTGTGAAGAGTAACAGATTGACAATACCAGTACATTAAGTCCCTCATTTATCTTCAGCAAAAGTATAACGTGGACAAGAAAAATATACTTCCCGCACCCCTCCTCCCCTCACGACACCGCTTGGCTCCCATGGCAAGTCACCCAAGCAAGAAGATTCCTCAACTTTGTTAATTTTTCTCACTTAATCTGTCTCCTCCAGGCTTGCAAATATAATCCTAGGTTTGTCATTTGCTTATCATAATTGTGATTTCAAATAGAAAAGCAGTGGGAAAGAATATCTATTGCATTTCCAACACTCCAAATCGTCACATTTCACTGGCGTTTTGTTTTAATTTCTTATCCATCCTTACCCTAAAAGCTATCCGTGAGTAACTGCTTTTTTAAAACAGGTGGCAAAATAGTAAATTAAGATATTTATACTGAATACTTGAGTATTCAGTCTCTTCCAACATGTACACATAGTGTGAAATGTACATTAGAAAGATAGGAAGTTGCCATGGTCCAACAAGCTCAGTGCTGACTACGCCGATGGCAATTGCTCTCCAGGGGACATTTCTACCTGGAGATGCCAGAAACTGAACCTGGGACGAAGCAGGTACTCTATAACTGACAGTGGCAGCTGGTAACATTTTTACTTGATAGAGCTAAAAAAAGTTAACCTTGATGTTTTCGTCACAATGGAACTCGTACAGCACTTATTTAGGAAAGTGTGCCATGAGTAAAGCAGCAATTAGGGGACATTAATGGTTTTCTAAAAACAGTTTTAGCTAGCAAAAATAGCAGAGGCAGCCTTCCCCCCCCCTCTCAGTATTCCAACAAGCTAGTGTGGTATAGTGGTTAAGAGCGGTAGTCTCGTAATCTGGTGAACCGGGTTCACATCTTCGCTCCTCCACATGCAGCTGCTGGGTGACCTTGGGCCAGTCACACTTCTCTGAAGTCTCTCAGCCTCACTCATCTCAGAGAGTGTTTGTTGTGGGGGAGGAAGGGAAAGGAGAATGTTAGCTGCTTTGAGACTCCTTTGGGTAGTGATAAAGCGGGATATCAAATCCAAACTACTACTACTACTACTACTACTACTACTACTCTACTCTTCTTCTTCTTCTTTGCTCAAACCTCTGCTGTTATTGAAAACTGCAATTTTCCTCTCAATGATTCTCCATCCATGCTTTACTCAAACCTCTGCCATTGTTTTAAGCCACCACTTTCCCCTTCGCAGTTTCTGTTTCTTCTCACTCCCGTGTCATCACTTCTGCTGTTGTGCAACTTGCCTTCATTTTTTCCCTCCAGTACCTTGCCCTGACTTAATGCAAATCCAGGATTGTGATGTGGCACTAAAGATCCTCCAATGGCAGCTGTACAATGGCAGCCTTACATTTTTATTATATGGAGAGGCAAGACACATGACTACATAGGTATCTGCACTAAATAATGATGCACTCTTGCTATGATGAACAGAGCTCTGCAGATTTGCAAATCAAATTCAAGTGGTGGTTTCCCTTGGCCTAATACTTAAATATGCACCCTTGGAGAGTTACCACATCAAATCATTCTCTTTGGCTACCTAGCCATCATTTAATTTGCTGCAGCAACCTCCAATTTGTTTAATCTAATTTTGAAACATTGACTGAAAATGAACTAGACACTTTGTTTCCACATCTGTAACAAATGAGATGCAAAGGCTAATATCATAAACCAGCCATTCTGGAGAATTTCTGTAAAGATCAGCGAAGGAAATTGGTTTATGACTGTGTCCACATTCAACACAAAGGACCAAAGTATTCCACAGGTATTGCAATTCAGTAGTATTCATTTTTTCTATTCTGTAAACTGTCACAGTATAAAGACTGGAAATAAACCTGGGAATAAAATAGTAGTAACAGCAGTAGTATTAGAAGTAAGTAATGTAGTAGTTATAGAAGCAGTAGTAATGCAATGTAATGGCCTGACATTGTAGTTTATGGTGCTTTAAAATAAGCAAGAAACCCAACAACACTAATCCCATAAACAAAAGAGAGTTGAATGCCTCCAAAGAGTATACAATCTAAATTGCTACAGTAGAAGAGAAAACAAAAAAAAGTGACTGCAGACTTGGCCTAACACCTGAGGAAGAATAAGTCAGAGGTTCATATGTAGTAGATAGCACTAGCCCCCCCCCCAAAAAAAAGTCCCAGTGGTTTTAATGAAGATGCTCTGCATCTGCTTAAAATCAGCTGAAATCAGCTGGCCTCAAAAGTGCTTAACATTGGCACAGCAATAAATTGACAAGATATGGGGCTGGCTTGTAAGAAGTAAGGAAATGTGTAAGATTCAGCAGATACAGAGCCTAAAAATGCTAATCTCCACTTAATTCTAAATAGACAAAAATATAACTTTTAAACTTAGGCAGAGTGAGGTGACAGTCTCAGGCAGCATATGCTAAGGAGCAGAGAGTGATCAGTTCTATGTGTGCCACACAGCCTGTGCTGCATCCAGTGTGCTCAGGGGACTCTCTCCCATCACCAGCAAAAAAATCACTTGCTGGTCTTGTTGGCTTTTGTACATGGAATGGAGGAAGCACCACCTTCTCCTTCTCCTTCTCCTTGCAGGCAGCAAAAAGTCCTGGGCAGGCCTTAAGTTGATCAACGGGAAGGAAATGCCTGCTTTGTAGCCAGCGCAGGAAAGGAATGAGTGTAGGTTCCACAAATACAGCAATAGGATGTTACCTTTTGTCTTAAATCTTCCCTATGTATGTGTGTACATCTGCATGCATTTATTTAATAAAGCAGTGGTTATCCTGCCTTCCCATCTTCGATTCCTGAGGTGTCTAAAATAAATTAAAATATCTCAAAAGGCAAAAGAGATTCAAAACAGGTGCTGTTCAAAAGTTGAAAACCATAACACAATGAGACAAAGCAGCAGTGTGGGGAGAGGGAGAGGCAACGTGGCAGGCCCAAAGCCTGCCAAAACAGGAGGGTCAGCAATGAGGGGACAAGATATCTCTCTCTGGTCAGGGCCATAAAGAAGCCTTGGTCTCATATTCCTACACAATGCTGTTTAGATGCCGGCAGATGTGGAGGGAAGCCGTTGCTACGGTAGAGAACTTAATAGATGAGCATATGCAGGATGTTGAGAAGTCATTTTCACGTGCAGTGGGATTGATTCACATATGGAACCTTGTTTCTGTAGTGCTGAGTAGGGGAAATGATCCCAAGTTCTCATTCTTAAGTGGCAAGTTGTATAATGACAAGAAGTGGTTTCCACCCACCCGCACTGCAGATGATTTATAATTTTCTATTTATCAGCGTGGTGTTGTTTGCCATTTTGTGCCCGTTCCCTTCCCCTGGGGCTCTGTGCTGTAGTGTACTCTGTCATTTTCAGCAGCTTACTTCAGACTTAACTGCCTTTAAAAGTTTGTCATCGTCTGCTAATTTGCCTGACACTTCACTCTTTGCATCACTTTTCTGGGTTATTAATCAAAAGGAGAAAAATAAGGTCTGATTTTGAACTTGGAGGATGCTAGACTTTGACCTGCTCTTAAACAATTCTCTCGAGGCAGTTATTTTTCAGCTCTGAAGAGAGTCAAGCCACTGATTCTTTATTGTCTCCACATTTATTTATTTTTTTGGACAAACTTTCCTTGACCTCACATGAGTAGCATCTTTTATTGCAAGCTTTCCCCAATAAAAACACTTTAAAAATAAATAAAAACACAAACCCAGGATTCTTACATTTAACAATCCTAACTGTTCCCTGAATCCAGGTGTTCTAATGATTTCTGTTTTCCCCTCATTGCTTTGAACCTTTTGTGCTATTACTGTCATCTGCCAAGGGCTGCCGTTCATCACTCAGGAATTCTCAAGTGAGAGAATTTGATGAATTCCAGGTATAAATGTTTCTACATTGGAAGAAGAGTTGATCTTTTAAATGACAGGGGGCTTCTGTCTTTTTGTCATGTTCCAGTGAAATGCTGGACACTGGCAAAAATCTAGTTAGATATCAAGACCTTTTTATTAGAATTTTTATGACTTTTCTTCATATGCATTCTTCTTTGTTGAGTTTTTATATAGATAGATTTTACAGCCTCAGTCCTACGCTAGCAAGGAATCGTGTGTTCATTTTAAGATTCCTGTTGAAGAATTTCATTTGGAACAAATCAGTTTTACACAGCAGAGTAAACATAAAAAGCTACATAATGAAGCTCATTCCATCATAAACTACAATAAATAAATAATATTATTTTTTATGTTTACATTAAATTATTCTCAATAAGGCATAAAAAGCATAGGCTTCCGCTATATTAATACTAATTATTTTAAGCCATCTTGCGGATTCATTTAATGCTGAGGCCCAAATGCAGGTATATTAATTCCAGAGTCCGAATACAGTGGGACATAATTCTAAGTGTTGTATCTAACTAAGTCATCTTGCTACTGCAAGGACTTCCATTTGTGCAAAGAAAGTTGCCCACCCCCCTACTTTGCCTGCCCTGATCTGCTCTAGGTTTTCTTCCAACCCCCAGCGACAGATTTGGAAGTTTCAGAAGTTCATGATGAGAGACAAGGAAAGGGAAGTTTTATTGCACAAGTGGAAGTGCTTACAGTAATGGGACTATCCTGTGGATACAATTCTAAGTATATGTAGGAAATGGTGCCATTTTCATTAACTCATCTTTGAATTTTGTTCTAGACTGCAGCCATGAGGCAATAAACTCTGTTGAAAACAATGGGATTTTCTACCATATAATGGGTGGGTACTGTCCAAAGAACAATGGCTTAATGACATTAACAACAACAACAAATGTTAGGGGCACCTAAACCTCATTGAACAGGATCCCAGAAGTCTAACTGATTTAAGCAGGATATTTAAGCAGGTGGTTAATTTCTTACATTATAATCAATGAGATATAGTTACCTTTGGTTAGACTACCTACTGAAATAAATGAGACTTGAGTAAGGAACAGTACCATTGATTATTACAGGTCATAAGCTGTGACCAGGATAGTGCTCTTTTCACATTTCATTTCATTTCATTTCATTACAGTTTTATTATTTGCTATCCCAGCAATTAATTCCACATATTTCATTTTCATGTGTTCTACCTCTTCTCAGATTTTTTTTTTTACATCTGAATTGTAAAACCACTGAATTTTCCCCAATGTATCATTGAACCTATATACTCCAATAAATTAAATACAGTGAGATTATGCAAGGAGGGTGGACGGCAAAATTCGATAGTGAAGGGCCTGACCAACTACTATGACTGACTGAAAAGAAACCAGCAGAAAAAAGGAAAAGCTAATATGATTCCCTTCCCCCATCCACTAATGAACAGGGGCAGTAGGTCCAAAACCTCTTCTCCCCCTTCCTAAACTTTTTTTAAAAAAGAAACTGTACTTATAGGGTGACACTGTGCATTGCAAATATGCAGTGCAGGTGAGAGCCCAGCTACCCATCGTAGATAGATAGATAGGTAAGTAGGTATATATAGATATATTCTTTAAGTACCTAACAGCACCCCACATAATGAAATCCATGGAATGGAACAATGACTTAGAAGAAGCAGAAAAGAAGAAGATCTATGATCTTTAACAAGAAAAAATGTTTTTCTATGAAGAAATCCAGAACATAAGCACAAAGTAAAGAGCAAAAGCGTTGCCTAGCGGTAGACAAAACTATCAATCTTTGTTCACAGGCTTCTGTGAAAATATGGGGTACTGAACTTAAGGGTAGAAAAATTAGAAACTGACAGAAATAGAAATTAAGAAGTCCTCATAGGCATTCATAAGCATTTTAGTGTAGATGTCTCATAAAGCATACATTTTCTATGACATTTTGCCTAATACAGTGGTATCTCGGGTTACAGGCGCTTCAGGTTACAGGCGCTTCAGGTTACAGACTCCGCTAACCCAGAAATAGTACCTTGGGTTAAGAATTTTGCTTCAGGATGAGAACAGAAATCATGCGGTGGCAGCATGGCAGCAGCAGGAGGCCCCATTAGCTAAAGTGGTGCTTCAGGTTAAGAACAGTTTCAGGTTAAGAATGGACCTCCAGAACGAATTAAGTTCTTAACCAAAGGTACCACTGTATTCACATTTTTGCAAAGCAGTTTCTCCTCATATAATGCACTTTTGTGTAACTTTCACCAACACACACATTTTTTGTGCACACCTTACCCTAGTATATACATTTTGTACACAAGAATTGCATTGCAAAATTCAGAGAAATGTGAATTTTGAAGGCTAGCTGGTTTGGATTGTGTCTTGTTTCAAAAAGTAAAAATTAGGTATCTTTGTCTTTCAAGGCAAACTAAATAAAATTTCTCCTCCATCCAAACCTTTGCTTTCTTATTTCAAAAGACCACCATCAGTTATTTGTCTTTCCTTCTATCCACCTATCTATGCCAATCCAGACACATGCCAACATATCTCCTCCTCACTCAGTCAAATTGACAGCTCTGTTTCAGAATCACTGAAACAGAGCAATAATTACTGAGTGAACACTAAATTACAGCAAGTGTATGCTTTGGGTGTAAGAGTTCTATTAAAATGTGTATGGCGTTCCCTGAATTGTTTTTTGTTTAGAAGCAGCATATTCAGCTTGATGACCAAAATAATGGCCAACTTACAGAAGGTGGCTTTCACAACTAGTATGTCGCGAATGTATTATACGTTTGCTGCACAGGCAAAACCGTATGACCCTATTCAGACATGGCTTTTCCACTGCCTTGGGAAAAGCTTCTCCATGAAAAGTCTGGCAATGGACCCTTGGGCCTGTACACTCCCTTACTTGTTCTTCTCATAGAAAGGAATGAATCTTTAAGGAGAACTTCATCTCTCACAGTCATGGGAAAGGCTGAGATTGAATGGATGCCCACATTTCCTCAAGGGGAGGAGAGGGTCAGGCTAGGAGCAAGGAATGAATACATGAGATGGCATGGCCTACTCCCAAACTCTCTATGGGGAAAATACCTCATAAGGCAAGTGGCATCTAAATAATCCAGAACCTTCCCTGCCTGGTGCAAATAATAAAATGGCACCCCCTATTCCATACACAAAAGCTAGCAGCTGAATCTGACCTTGACACTGACAACAGGACAGCTGGCTACTTTAGGGAGTGTAGGGCAGGTCACATGGAACACACAGCTGTATCAATTTAGCATTTTCCATCTGAGGCGGCTGCTTCACTCTGCCTCACAGTAGGACTGGCCCTGGAATTGGCTCTGTGTGAGCCTACTAATCAGTAGAGAATATGCGATGCCACACGCTTCTCATGCTGCCACTTTCCCTAAGGAGGAGGCAGGCATAATAAAGTGAAAGGGACATAAAATCCCAATTGTATTGGACAACAAAACACTGCCGTGTAGAAGCGTGGTACTTGCATTGTTTGGCCTTCCTATATTTTGTTATATAGCCTGTGTCTTCCACCAAACAACTAAGGTTTACAGTAAGAATAACTGATTTGTAACCCCATTTTAAAAGTGTCCTGCTTTTGTTGTATGCTCTCTGATGCATTATAGCCTGGGTATTAATCTAAGCTGGTTTGTGTCGAATTATGCCACTACTTGGCCTCAAGTCGAAAGTAATAAATGTTTTGTTAAATAATTGATCTAAGACTATAGAATGAAGCAATTTATCACTGAGTCATGATTTTGTGCCTGTTTCCAGTAAATTGTTACAGTATAATTTCCTCCAGTAATTCATCTTAAAAGACTTCTAATGCTTAATGGCACCACACAATACTGAATTTGCCATGTTTAGAAAGAGGATAAGGCATTTATGCGAGCATCAAGAATATCTGTATTTGCCCCCAATGCAAAAATAAAAAAAAATAGTAATCTGCATTATCTTTTTAGTTAATTGACCTACGAGGTGAAATTTCAGTTGCATGCAGACTGCGACAAAAGCATAACGCTTAATGACAAAACTTGTTGGATAATTGGATGAAAATGCAGGTGGAGAAAGGGGTAAAGTGGAATGTGTGGTAACCATGTCTAACATGCCCCTTCTGTTATGGAAAGGCAGCTACAGTAATGACTTTTCAACATCTCTTAAAAATGTATAAGCTTATCCAAGCTTTCCTGGACTCTATTAATTTTTAATCTTTTTTGCTTTGGGCTCAACTCAGTTTTATTTGTGATATGCAGCTTCATTTTCCTCTCAGCTTGTTTTTAGGAAATTTTCTTGAATTCTGTTGTGTTTTAATTGTTTTTATGTAAACTGCTTACAGATTTTATGATATTAGGCGGTATAAAAGGTTAATAAATAAATAAAATTCTAGGAATCAGCACTGATATTTTATTAAAGACACTCCACAGTTTATCCCTGGTGGTTTGTTGAATGAATGAAGCCCTGGGTAGATCAACATTTTATCCAACAGTGGGTAGTATGGTGGGTGACAGTGATTGCCTGGTCTCCCGAGAATGGTGGGGAGGCCAGTGTGAAGCAAACACACTGGCAGGAATGCCATATTATCTTTGCCATGTACCAGCCTTTCCATTGCCTCACCCCTCTGCCTCCCACTGCTCCCTCCCAGCAGTGACTTAGCTGTTAGGAGGGCAGATGAGTGCTACCTGCTTGCCATGCCATCTGCTACTGATTTTATCAGTGGTTTGCATGTAGCTAGTTAGCTAGCTAGCTAGCTAGGATAATATATGTGTGTATATGAGCCTATTATTTCTTTGGGAATCCAATAATCTGGAGAAGGGAAAGTGAATTTTGCATATTGATTGGAAAGCAAAACCTGCCATATATTGTCACTGCCACGCATCCAATAACTCCCCCCCCCCCCATTGTAGTCAAGGGAGGAAAAAACAGAGCTTAGTGAAGACCTTAAGGAAATCAGCCCTGAGTGCTCACTGGAAGGACAGATCCTGAAGCTGAGACTCCAATACTTTGGCCACCTCATGAGAAGAGAAGACTCCCTGGAAAAGACCCTGATGTTAGGAAAGATGGAGGGCACAAGGAGAAGGGGAGGACAGAGGATGAGATGGTTGGATAGTATTCTCAAAGCTACCAGCATGAGTTTGACCAAACTGTGAGAGGCAGTGGAAGACAGGAGTGCCTGGCGTGCTCTGGTCCATGGGGTCATGAAGAGTTGGACACAACGAAACTGGTGGCCTCATGCAGCTGGTGAGACTGTATTCTCTCCATAGAAGATTTCAAGTTGCTTTTGCTAACTTTGGAACTTTTCATACTAGAGACAAGTTCACTTTTTCCAAGGATGATCTTTGTGATGAGCTGTCAGGCTGCAGTGAGCTTTGGGAGAAAGATTCATTCTGCAGATACTCAACTAGAATCAAGAAGTCTTCACTGAATCAGGCCAAAGGCATGTTCACACTAGAGTATTGCAGCCTCCTCCAAGACGGAGGAGACTGCAACACTCTTCCACTAGCTCCTAGGCAGCCAGGTGTTCCTTCCTCAGATCCCCCCCCATTTGCTGCTAATTCTCATTGCAGGAAAATATATCAGGGTGACGGAGTAGAGCAGAACTCTTCCCACTTCTACCCACAACATGAAGGACTTTTAAGGGATGAGATCTTCAGTCTGAGAAAGTCCAAAGAGATGAGGGAGGGGAGTGGAAAGACCATTACCAGCTCTTCTCTTTCTCCACTCGCTGTCCTGTTTTCAGCCTCCAAAGCAGATTTGGGGAGGGTGTGGTCCACACGGGGAAGACAGTGGTTAAAGTCCCATTGTACTTATGGTAAACTTTGCACTGATGGGACATATAGTAAAATACTGTTCTGTGAGAGTTAAAAAAGATAGGCCTTTTCATTTTAGAGTCCATTGAAAAATTGACACCAGTTCCCAGGCATAGGGAACAAGCTCTGTACATACCTGTGCTATGTGCCTTACTGCTATGTCTAGATATAAATACAAATCAGTCTGAAATTACCTACTTGCACCACTGTGCTCTGTTGCTCTGTGTTTTCTAATTTAATTATTATTTTTAACTAGCTGTTGTTGTTATCTGCTAAAATCTGATTTTACATTCATATTGCTTATTTGCTTATGAATTTGATTATTGTGGATTTTATTGCCATTAGTTGCCTTATGCATTTTTTTAATGGAAAGCCGTGGGGAGAGAGGGAGAAAAATTAATAAACAAACAAAAAATGGAAGTAGTTGAAGGATGCAAATCAGTCCTACATTTTTGTCAAAAATGTCAACTGAGAGAGGTTGGCCAATGCTAAAAGTTTGCACTGTTCATTCAAAAATGAATGAAACGAATACTTTAGTGGAATGTATGAAAAAGGATATAAAGTAAAGCTGCGTGGGGAAAAAAAACCATGACAATAGAAACAGTATAATGAGAACGACTGGAAGTTTTATGCAGAAATTTTTATTTGATGTATATGATTTTGTACAAAGTTTCGGTTCTTTTTCTTCCTTTTTTCTTTTCTTCTTTTCTTTTCTTTATTGTCTTTTAAAAAAAAATTCTTACTTTTATGTCTTGATGTTTTCTCTTTTTTGCAACTTTTCTATACTTACCTTCAATGTACATTTGTATTTTAAACGAATAAAGATTTACCATGAAAAAAATAAAAAATAAAAGTTTGCACTGTTCTCAGAGAAATAATTCTGAATAATTGCCCCAAATGACAGTAGGAGACAGGTGAGAGAACATCCTGCACCCAAAGTGTCGGTACAGACATAACCTGCCAGTGAACTGAGACAATAATACTATGCTCACTTGGCTTGTGACATAAGTCAAAACACCGTTCCTGTCACATGGGAGTGGTTCCTTTTAGAGTGCAGCTAATTTCCAACTCAGTTATAGCTCAGTTTGAAATACTCCTGCAAACACATCAAAGGTGCAGATAATATACACCTTACTTTATTCAGTACAAAAATAATTTATCACAAAAACTGCTTTAAACACACACGCACACGCACACACGTGGCAGAATGAAAGAACTTCTCTCTAAAGCATTTTTCCTTGCTTTTAAATGTATAGCTGTTGTTCTTGCAATTTAGATCTTTAAAACATTCTTGAATTTTTTGGAGGGTGAGGGGGGAATACAAACAGTATCATTGTTGGTATTTTTTATCAACATTTGGGGAACAAAATTTATATTGCTTTTCTGGAAACTTTGTTATTTATTTTCATACCTTGATGGACCACCTTTCTCTCCTCACAGAATACAAGACAGCACACATGTGGTTCTCAAATGGTCACCCATCCTAGCATTGGCCAGACCCTGAACCACCATTCAGGAGAGAGAGCAGGGTTGGGCTGAGGTAAAGCTATTCTAGCTCTCCTACTGCATATAACAGGCATAGGCAAACTTAGCTCTCCAGATGTTTTGGGACTACAACTCCCATCATCCCTGACCACTGGTCCTGTTAGCTAGGGGTGATGGGAGTTGTAGTCCCAAAGCATCTGGAGGGCTGAGTTTGCCTATGCCTGGCATATAACAAGCTGGAAAGTAATGGTGTGATGTTGCAGCTAAAACAGGAGTGGGATGGGATGGAATGGGGAATGGGGAATGACTGGGTGGAGATTCCGCATGCTGTCCCTCCTCTTGACTTCCGTGTATACTGTTTAATTCTTCATATGTGTATGTGATGATACACGTGTAGAGATTTCTCCGTGCAGTCAGGAAGCCCAGAAAAGTAGTGTGGAAAGAGCACTACAGATACACTCTTCTGTGCATATGGGACTGAGGCCTTCCGATGAACCTTTGGAGGTCAGGAGAAGACACAGCAAACACAACTATTCTCTCCTTCCTCACTTAAAAATAAATAAATTGTAATCTGTAATCTTCAAAAAGGCTTATCGATGTATAGATGTGCAACTCCATCTGCTACTTTCCCCAAAGGGAGTAAACATATTCATGGCAGTTTCAGAACACAACACAGAGCTGGGAATTGCTACTGTACCTGTGGTGCTGCACTATTGGTGACAATTTGTAAATGCCATTTCTTGATAGGCTGCAAATAATTAACGACTGAATGGCTAAACAGATTGCTTGGAAAGAAAGCCATTGTGAGCTTTGATCACTGAAAATTATTTTCTTTTAAAAAAACAAAAAAAACCTGCTGCTAACAGTAGGTAAAAAGTTAATGAGAAACATGTAAATGAGATACATGTAAATAATTAATATATCCTTCAGTTCTGAGAAACATTTGTTGGTGCTGCTGCTTAATAATCAGTTAGTTCATTGTGTTTTTAATCCTTGACAATAAGGGTTGGACTGTTCTTTTCATACTTTTTTTAAAAAGAGTTAAATTGTTGTACTAATTACCTGGCAAATTGTGGCTTTTCGTGTGTCTACCGCCCAAACATCGTACTGGGATGCCTAGGGCAAATCACTTGGTAATATTATGCAAGAAGGAACATGCTACCAGGGCATTATAAACAGAAAAGAGCACATCAATTTGCTAAAAAGAAGTGTCAACGGCATGGCTGTAATTGCACAAATGTTGCTGCTGCTGCTATTAGCTATGGCAGCTGGGGCAAAGCAGCTAATGTTGAAGGCACCCTTGAGGCCAGAAATGAGATTTTTTGTTGGTACTTTGTGCTGCTCTTATCTTCTTGAACCTTGATGCTGCAGTTATAGACATGATGCTATTGGGAAACATCAGCCATTACTTTGACCTAGTTTGGTGCACTTGTGTCATTAAATTCTTCCATCCTTAATGTAAGACATGAACTGTTACGTGATTAAGAAGTCTCATACATTTTTCCACCATCACCTGGTATGGGATGTTGCAGCTGGGTATCTTTGTCTGTTTTTTCATTAGTTATTAATTGAGCTCTACCTCTCTTTCAAATCAGAACCAGTGAAGGCGGTGAAGGTCCTATGTGAGTGTCTGGAGGCGGTTGGAGGATGGATGGTGGCTAATGGATTGAGGCTGAATCCTGACAAGACAGAAGTACTGTTTTTGGGGGACAGGGGGCGGGCTGGTGTGGAGGACTCCCTGGTCCTGAATAGGGTAACTGTGCCCCTGAATGACCAGGTGCGCAGTCTGGGAGTCATTTTGGACTCACAGCTGTCCATGGAGGCGCAGGTCAATTCTGTATCCAGGGCAGCTGTCTACCAGCTCCATCTGGTACGTAGGCTGAGACCCTATCTGCCTGCGGACTGTCTCGCCAAAGTGGTGCATGCTCTAGTTATCTCCCGCTTGGACTACTGCAATGCGCTCTACGTGGGGCTACCTTTGAAGGTGACTCAGAAACTACAACTAATCCAGAATGCGGCAGCCAGACTGGTGACTGGGGGCGGCCGCCGAGACCACATAACACCGGTCTTGAAAGTCCTACATTGGCTCCCAGTACGTTTCCGAGCACAATTCAAAATGCTGGTGTTGACCTTTAAAGCCCTAAACGGCCTCGGCCCAGTATACCTGAAGGAGCGTCTCCACCCCCATCGTTCTGCCTGGACGCTGAGGTCCAGCGCCGAGGGCCTTCTGGCAGTTCCCTCATTGCGAGAAGCAAAGCTACAGGGAACCAGGCAGAGGGCCTTCTCGGTAGTGGCGCCTGCCCTGTGGAACGCCCTCCCATCAGATGTCAAAGCGATAAATAACTACCTGACATTCAGAAGACATCTTAAGGCAGCCCTGTTCAGGGAAGTTTTTAATCTGTGATATTTTAGTGTATTTTTGGTTTCTATGGAAGCCGCCCAGAGTGGCTGGGGAAACCCAGCCAGATGGGCGGGGTACAAATAATAAATTATTATTATTATTATTATTATTATTATTATTATTATTATTAGCTCATAATGAGCTGTCCCAGCATGGAAATAATCCAGGTCATTTGAACTGTGAGTTTCAAGCTTTAACATCAAAATTTGCAAGTTTGATGAGGAAGAGCCTTTCTTCAATCCATTGAACAAACCACAGAAAAGTTTTTCTCTGCTATTCATCAAAATTCTATATACCAATCACACCTTACAGCTGTGCAAAAGCTCCCAGAGGTAAATCTTTAATTCTCCAGCGAACTGTGTGCACTCCCTGAACTGACCAACAGGGTACAGCCCAATGAACCTTCTGAGCTCTAGGAGCAAAAAATGTTGACAATGCCTTAATAATAATAATAATAATAATAATAATAATTATTATTATTATTATTAATACCTCGCCCTCCCCAGCCAAGGCCGGGCTCAGGGCAGCTAACAAGCAATAATAAAAACAAGTTGAATGAATACAACTTAAAAACAAGATTAAGATACAACATTAAAATATTGAAACATTAAAATATTAAAATGCAGCCTCATCACAGGAGGAGAAAGGAAAAAGAAAAAAGAAAGAGGGGGAGGGAATCAAATTGGCTCCAAGCCAAAGCCCAGGTGGAACAACTCTGTCTTACAGGCCCTGCAGAAAGAAATCAGATCCTGCCCTGGTCTCATGGGGCAGAGCGTTCCACCAGGCCAGAGCCAGTGTTGAAAAGGCCCTAGCTCTGGTTGAAGCTAACCTAACTTCCTTAGGGCCCTGGACCACTAGGGTGTTGCTATTTATGGATCTTGAGGCTCTCCGTGGGGCATACCAGGAGAGGCGGTCCCGTAGGTACGAGGGTCCTAGGCTGTGAAGGGCTTTAAAGGTCAAACCCAGCACCTTAAATCTGACCCTGTATTCCACCGGGAGCCAGTGTGGCTGGAAAAGCACTGGATGAATATGATCCCATGGCAGAGACCCTGTGAGGAGCCTCGCTGCAGCATTCTGCACCCATTGGAGTTTCTGGGACAGCTTCAAGGGCAGCCCCGCGTAGAGCGAATTACAGTAGTCAAGCCTGGAGGTGACCGTCACATGGATCACTGTCGACAAGCTCCCCAGTCAAACTAAATGAAAGCTTAGGCAGAGTCATTTTAAATTTTCTCATAAGCACTCCTGCCAGCCAATATAATTGTAGCCAAGACTGGGTAACTAGCTAGAATGGGGCAGTCACCAGTCATGAGGTGAAGCATCAACTTCAAGAGATTTTGTGAAGGAACCTTCTAAGCACTAACTTGGATCATCAACTTTTCCTGAACTTGGTTTGTCATGGTTAAGGATTGAACTGGACATTTCTTCCCGAAGTTTAGGCACATGAACGATGAGTTTCGAAGTTCAGCAGGAAAAGAAGAGACAATCCAGTCTTTATTACCTTTAACTTTGCTCTGTTGTGCAAGCTGATACTGTACACAGTATGAAAGCTCAGCCGATGACCTCATTGCTAAAAACTTCCAAGAGCACAGTCTTCTTGATGCGACATCTTGCCACAATTCGGAGCGTAAGATTCCACATCTTTCTTTGGATTACACTTCTGAGTTATCCTGCCTAGCAAGTGATATTTCTAAATCCAGGCCTCTCAGAAAAATTCCTCCTAAGAAATTTTATAAGAAATTTATGATTGATAAGGGTTGATTTGTGTTTTAACTTTGCAAATTCGCAATATTATCAGCCTTAACATCACAATATGAAGAAATGTCTCCTATATTTGGATTCCTCAGTCAAATTCCAAAATGAAAAAAGCTAAAACCAGCTGCAAATATACATACTTCTTTTTCTTTTCTTTTCTTTTCTTTTCTTTTCTTTTCTTTTCTTTTCTTTTCTCTCTCTCTGAATCAGATGAAGACAATATCTAAATGAGGACAATACAACTTTCTCCTCTTTCTGTCAATATCAGGCTCGTGCAACTGTTAGCATGGGACAGCCTAGGAGAAAAGTATCTGGCTTTTCTCATCTTGCTTCCTATGCTTCCATTTGGTGTCATTGCCAGGCAACCAACCAGGAATACAATAAGATGTGGGCTAGTACAAATTCAGGTTACCTTTTGCAGCTGCTGTGGCAGGCGGTTACTGTGCTATGGAAAATCTCACATCTATTATCACAGGGCTGTCTGGTAGACTGCTGTTCTGAATCTTATCACAGAGTAGTGCCCAGTAAGACTGGATGAGAAAAAGGGTCGTCCAGCAAGATACCTCATGGGTTCATCAGAGTAGATGATTTTTTTATCAAGGACTTGTGCTTTTTATCTGGTTATCAAGTTACAGAAAATGTAGAATGCACACACATATCTAGATAGCTAGGTTGTAAAAGGAGTGACAAGGTCGAATCAGATAGCTCTTCAGGAATGTAATTAAATTGCTAGAATATTTTACATTTTCATTCATATATTTTTAGTATGCTCATAATGCTTACACATTGTCCAGTAGATGGTGGTATTATTTCAGCAACTCTCTCACTCTTATCTCGGAACTGGTGACCCAGGAGATCTATCTCTCTCTCTCTCTCTCTCTCTCTCTCTCTCTCTCAACACTTGGGGTTCATAAAATCATAGAATTGGAAGGGACCCCAAGGGTCATCTAGTCCAACCCCTTGCAATGCAGGAATCTCAACTAAAGCATCCATGACAAATGGCCATCCAACCTCTGCTTAAAAACTTCCAAGGAAGGAGAGTCCACCACCTACTGTTGAACAGCTTTTATTTCCAGAAAGCTCTTTCTGATGTTTAGTCAGTATCTCCTTTCTTGTAACTTGAATCCCTTGGTTTGGGTCAGAGCAGGAGAATACAAGTTGAGAGGTCACTGGGGGATCTTGGAACATGTTGAAAATAAATGTTTATAAACCTGCCCCGAGATTTACTGATGGCAGTTATGAAAAGTACCTGTGTGAGATTTATGAAAGCTTCCGTTTTTGTAAGTACAAGAGAAGCACAGTCCAAAGTGGGCTCTGCTACAATTTTTGGTTCTTGGTTTTTACTGTTTCTTCATAATTCTGAAAATGAACTTAATTCATTCTGGAGGTCCGTTCTTAACCTGAAACTGTTCTTAACCTGAAGCACCACTTTAGCTAATGGGGCCTCCCGCCGCCGCCACATGATTTCTGTTCTCATCCTGAAGCAAAGTTCTTAACCCAAGGTACTATTTCTGGGTTAGCGGAGTCTGTAACCTGAAGTGTCTGTAACCTGAGGTACCACTGTACTTGGTTGCTAGGCTTGTGTTTTGGGGCAGGATAAACACGCTTCTCATGAAGTAAGGTCTTGCTCAGAAATCTCACTAATTAGTAAGCATTCATGGACCACATGACTCTTTGGATATCATCTGTAGGTAGGGCTGCCATATGTCCTGCCAATCAGGCAAATGTACTGGGAAACTGGCAACAGGGTTTAAATCGTGCCTAAAAAGCTCCTGGTTTTTACTTTTTGAAATATGGCAACCCTATCTATAAGTGCTATACAAAAACAAAAACAACATCAAGTCCCTTCCCACAGACTTTAATTCTAAATTAGCATATATAAATAATCCAATGTAAATGAACTGAGTTGTAAAATGGTCTATTATTGTGCTTCAGGCCTTTCTTATTTTACAGATAGCCTGGCCATGGTAATGGAGTGCATAAGGGCCAATGAACTGAAAATCAATCCAGACAAGATGGAGGTACTGTTTGTGGGTGGTTTGTCCCCCTGGATTAGTAGTGTGCAACCTGTTTCGAGGAGAGTTGCACTTCCAAAACCCATGTTCATAGTTAGGGTTGCTCATTGATCAATCTTCTGTCAGTATTGGCTGATACACCAACTGTGACTCTAGCTACACACAGGTAACCCTTGCTTCAGTGATCCATGTCCTGGTAACCTCCTGTTTGGATTACTGCAATGGATTGTATGTCCAGTCTATGGCTGAAAGATTGTTAAATTGGAGCTAGGAAACACAAACATATTACAGCAGTGCTTTGACACATCCAGTGATTTCCAGACCTGATTCAAAGTGTTTTTCTAAAGGCACTTCACAGCTTGAGACTAGAGCATTTGAAGGATTGCTTCTCCCCTGCCCAGACTTTGAGAGCTTTGTCAGAGGCTCTTCCCAGGATATTTCCACTGGCAGCTAACTAGTGTGAAAGAGCCTTTTCAGTAATGGCACCTTGTTTTTTGAATTCCTCCCACAGACAGGGAGGTGCTTACTCTGTTTTGCTACCATGCAAGTATCTTCCTATTAACCCAAGCCTTTTACATTCGTTCTATCTATTTTAGTCCACTTTTGTTCACCGCATCCTATTTATTTACAGGTTGTCATATGAAAAAAATGCAAATCAAAATCAAACCACCCCAAATTGAGTATAAATTGAGGGGATTTAGGTGTTGTGATCACCAGTTTATCCCATTTAGAAAGGGGAAAGTGCTTGTTTTGCCCTGCATAGGTAGGGTTGTGCAAAAGTAATAATAATAATAATAATAATAATAATAATAATAATATATTTATACCCCATCCATCTGGCTGGGCTTCCCCAGCCACTTTGGGTGGCTCCCAACAGAATATTAATAATATCTAAGAGCACACAATCACAGTGTGACCTTATGACCCTTGACAGCTTCACCCTTGTCAATTATCCCTGAAATGTTTTATACTGGGATGCCAATAAAGGTATTTGATTTGATTTGAATAATAATAAAGCAATAAAACATCATACATTAAAGACTTCCCTAAACATAAAATAAAAGTCCCTTTTATTTACCCCACACATATATCTCAATATTCCCTTTAGGTGGAATTTGGTAGCAGCTCTATCAGGAATTACCAACTTTCCCTTCTGAGTGGAGAGGTATTTTTTGCTGTAGACTCTCCACTGAGGAAAGGGACGTGGGTGGTGCTGTGGTCGAAACCACAGAGCCTAGGGCTTGTCGCTCAGAAGGTCGGCGGTTCGAATCCCTGCGACGGGGTGAGCTCCCGTTTCTCGGTCCCTGCTCCTTACAACCTAGCAGCTCGAAAACACATCAAAGTGCAAGTAGATAAATAGGTACCACTCCGGCGGGAAGGTAAACAGCATTTCCGTGCACTGCTCTGGTTCACCAGAAGTGGCTTCGTCATGCTGGCCACATGACGCAGAAGCTGTACGCAAGCTCCCTCGGCCAGTAAAGCGAGAGGAGTGCCGCAGCCCCAGAGTCGGTCACGACTGGACCTAACCATCAGGGGTCCCTTTACCTTTACCCCACAGAGGAGACAGAATGTGACAGCCATAGTCCATCTTGAAAATTACAAAACAACAACTACTTCTACTACTTTTAAGAACATTTATTTGGTGCTAAACTGTTCTGAGAAATGTCACTGCTTTTAGAAGCTTATTTCCCCTACCCTGCCTCAACATTTGTTGAATATTTTAGCTGAACAGGAGCCGATAAATTTCCCTCAGACTTTAACTAGGCAAAATTTAGTGGCAGCTCTAAATGGGGCATCTGACAATGGGTGAAAATACCACATCTTGCACTATAAGTGGCAGCAGCACAGAGAATCCATTCCACACAAAGAGCCACTACAAGCACAAAAACAAACAAAAGCAATTCACATTTAGCCCTTAATGCAAGGGAACGTATTAAAATGGAAAGCACATGCGCATAAGGCTGCCTTAGAAATACAGACATGCTCCCCCTGCCCAACCCCAGTAATATAAAGCAATTTATATGTAAAGCATCTGTAATCGCAAAAAGTGCCTTAAATACAATATTCACATTCCAGCAATAAGAGCTCCTATATCTGACAATGATAAATCAACATATTAAAAGGCAGGCTGCTCTCTGCAGCAGATGCTATTTGGAAGGAAAACAACAAGTGAGGTTTGTAATGCGGAGTGAAAATAGTGGCAGCACAAAGGGAGAGGAGTAGCTGTAGGCCAGAATACACACACCTTCAGCTGCAACTGCAGGCACACAAGGGGAAGAATGAAAAAGATGCAGTGACTTTGGGATGCCTCTCTGGCTGGGAGAAAAGAGCCAATGACTTGAAGGTTGGGATTCCACCACTTCTGAATCCTGACTGTTCTTTTGGAATCTCGCATTGGCTTATCATCCCACATTATTATTTTGCTAGGAGACTCTTTCTGCTCCCAGAGCTACAATTCTCAGCATGGTTTAACAATCAATCCCTTTTCCCGGGAAACTCTGGGAATCATAGTTCTGCAATGGGAATACAGGATTCCTAAGAACTACCAGCACCCTTAACAAACTGCAGCTATCAGAATTCCTTGTGAGAAGCCAAGACTATTTCAAATAGTATCATTGCACTTGCTTTAAATGTATCATGTGAATGTGGTCAGAGTCTGGAAAGGAAGGAGAGCATTGTCCTGAAACTCAGTATTGTCTCCATAGACTGGTAGCAGCTCTCCAGGGTTTCAGGCAAGGCTCTCTCCTAGCCCTGCTTGGAGATGCCGGGATTTGAATCAAGGACCATCCGCATGCAAAGCAGATGCTCTACGCATGAGCTACAAACCGGTTTTGATTAGTGTGAAGCTGGCAAATTTTGTAGTTTTGCAACATCTCATTCTGTCAGGAGAAGCATTTCAGCTTGCCAGATAGAACCCCCCCCCCATTGTTTTCCTGCATGCTATTTCAGGGGTTCTCCTGACTCCCCCAGAACTAATACCAGTTGGGGGAGAAATCCCATTGCACAAGTTCAGGGCTTCTGCTGATGGGACTCATTAGATGAATCCCATCCCATGTCTCCATTTTACCTTCAAATGTGTGCCACCACAGTAGTATCATAATTCCATCCATAATTTGTTTATCTCAGTCTCCACACATGGTCACCTGTTTGTTGCACAAAATGTAGTAGTTCTAAATCCAGAATCATTGATGTTCATCCTCAACATGCTGCTTTCAATCTAGACCGATTCTAGATTCTGTTGTCCAGAAGAGAGGGTGTGATTACTTGATATGCACTTGAAAACCCTCTCCTTGATTAGGTTATCCACACCTTATCCTTCCTGTACATGCCTTGGATGAATGAAGAAGGAAGTAAGAATTACGATCTTGGTCTATGTCATCCCACTATGTGGTGCACTGATGAGGCCACCTACGTCTATTTTCAAATGGACACATTGAGGAATAATGCAGAACCGATCTGCAATGAGCTTTTATTTTTTGAAATAAAACCAGTTTCCCAAGAAGCACTTTTCAGGGACAAGAAAATATGCAGCAGATCTAGTTTGTGCATGGACTACATAGAATAAACAACTCAAGTCTCCATTAATTCTAGAATAAATTATTGTGTATGCATAGCCTAAATCTGGGAAAGGGACTGCATGTGGGATTGTGCTGGTCTGCTTAAAAAAAGAAAAGAAAAGAAAATATGCTACTGTTTCCATGAGGATCCCAGATGTATTTTGTCTGAATCTCCACCACAAAACTGACTGCAGCAGAATGAATTCATGGTCAGAATACAGAACTCCTCTATGGAAACTATAACTACCAGCTATTATGAGAGTAATATTTTCATCAGTAAAACAAATCCCCTGGAGATTTTGTTTTGTTTTGTCTGGGGATTGGCTTACTTTATGCATTAGAAAAGATGATGTGATGTTTGCCACATTAATTACTTTCAGCAAAAATCAGAACACAAATTACAAACTTTGCATGCATGAGGTACTTGAAGTGCAGGTGCAGGCTCTGGCCTTTTCAGAAAATGCCAGCATTGGCACCTGTGGAATGAAACCAGCTCTTTGCAGCCTGAGATCTCAGAATCACATCCAGTCTCTCCCAGACTTATAACTGACTTTGGCACATGATGCAGAAAAAGAACAAACTTATGCTTGGCCTATATTCTGCTTCAGTGGCAACAAAACAAAACAAACGTTTGACTAGGCTGATGGGCTTTTGAACAATCCTAGTGGAGGACATGAAATTCCAGGTGGTCACCATCATCTTCTCTCTTTTTTGTAATTCTTTTTATTTGATTCTCAAAAATATAAACATACAACAAAAAACAATTCAGAATCCAACTACAGTGGACCCTCAGGTTACGTACCTCTCTGGATACGTAATCTTCGGGTTGCGAAAGCGGCAAACCCGGAAGTATGATGTGAAATGAAACTACTCAATTCTCCCTGATCATGTGATACTGCTCACTATTTCATCCTGCTTGTAGAACAGTTTTTTAAAAGATAATTAGCAAATGTGCAGGAAGCTGCAGAAGGGGTCAGAATCATAAATCCCTTATAATCCAGAATCACCAAGATTAGTTTAGTTTAGTTTAGTTTAGTTTAGTTTAGTTTAGTGGCTACTAAGCTAAATTTAAGGTGCTGGTGCAGGTGAACAAAACCCTATATAGCCTGGGACCAGGATAAGTTCATGTCACCCTTTATATACCCAGTCCATCAGCAGAAGGTCAGATCCATTCTGTACTAGGAACAGGGCCTTTAGTGAGGAATAACCTACCATTTGACACTCCCTCTAGTTACATGTTAAACTAGCACTATCTCCATTGGCTTTTTAGCCCCTATGGAAGACCTTCCTTTTTCAACAAGCCCTTTACACTAATATCTTTATCCCAGTCTGCATCTGTTCTGGAACTATCTTAAACTGTTTTTATATATGGAAGTGTTTTTAATGGTTTTTACACCTTTCTCATTTTGGTGTTGCAACAGTTTTATTTGTTTTATAATTGCATATTTTATCACTGTAAGCCACACCGGGACTTTATGGTAAAGGATGGGTAAGAAATCTAATAAATTACTATCATCACCATTTATTTATATGCTGCCTTTCCACAGAAAACTACTCTCAAGGTGGCTCGCAAGAAATGACCTCTCATCTGTCTCTTCGGGTTGCTTGGTATATTTTGTTTGTTTGTTTGTTTGTTTTTGTCCAACAGTGAGTACACTATGAGCACAAAACAGAGGCAAACAACTACTTGCAGCTTAGCGCACACTAAGGATGGAGGGAGAATTCATTAGAACTGCTTCTCACAGCCGACCCGGTGAATTCAGCAGTTCCAAAGTTGCCTGCAAATCAGAACACAACCCCCTGTCACACTACACATTTCTCCAGATTTTGCAATACATTTTCAGTGTCCCAAAAATGCATGTAAAACATATATTTTACGGGGGGGGGGAGGCATATAAGGTGCATATTTTACAGAAAATCACATTGAAAAGCATTGGAAAAAATGTATTTTGTGGGAAGGCATACAAAATTGTATACATTTCACATATTCTTTCAAACACTCCATGCAATTTGGGATGGAAAAGACCAGACAAAAATGAAATCTGATGCGGTTAGCCTGATCTGTCCATCCATAGTGTAAACTAAAAAGAGAGATTCAGCCTGTTATGTCTCTCGGACTTATAGCCAGATAACTGTTTGCAAACACAATATCATGGAGCTATGCAGTGCTAAAGAAAAATCACAATTATGGTGATATTAGACCCCCCAAAAGGCAAAGCTCTGCTTTGTTTGTCTTCTAGTGCAACTGTGATAGTAAAAACTTGGAAATTCTGTTTGTGTTCAAAGCTGCCAACCTTGTCACCAAGGTTAATAGCATCTTTGCCTTGGGCTCGTTCACACAGGCAATGAATCCCAAAGTGTTTTCACCCACTAATCTGAGTCATTCTTAGTTCAAGGTGTGTTCCTGTGAAATACACACAATGCCCACCTCTGCCTAAGAGGGTACTATTACTCTGCCTGTGATGCTGACTATAAGTTCAGTTATACTGAAGTGAGACAATGGCAAGAAATTATCCAGGGGACTTTCTTCTCATTTTAAAACTGCCATCTTGGATTTACAGCTTGATAATGCACATCTCAGGATAAGTGATCAGGCCTGCAGTAGCAGCAAGATGCAGTACCTCCCCTAGGACTCTCAGTTAGCTCCCATCGCTAGCGGCCATTACAAGGGAAGGTAAAATTCTAAGCTCCAGAAATAACAGTGTTAGCGCCTTGGAATGAACTTGGCTCAGTGATACTCAGAGCAGTATGTCACAAAGCAAACCCACCTCCTTCAGAATATAACAAACATACCAAGCAAAATCATAGGCAATTGCACTATCATTTTCTATAATGGCTCTGCAGAGAAGTATAAATTTTACAGAGATTGATTGGTCTGGTAGATAAAGCCCATACCAGGTGAGCATCAAGCTGTGTTGTGAGATAGCTGTGCAATGTGGGGCATAGAACATGAAACCTGGGGGAAGCGTAAAACCTGAGCAGAGCATCCAGTTACTGCCACATCATAAGTAGATTAACACACACAAACTCACATGCTTTGGTTCAGCTTTTTAATATCCAAGGCTATATTCAACTTTCAAATGGGTAAGCAAAAACTCCTCATCCCCGACAGTGTGCTATAAATTCAGGAGGCATAGCTATATCTAAGGTGAAAGCAATAAGCTTAACCTAGCCTTGACTTGCTGTTTGTCCTCCAAAGTTTTGGCTCTTTATTTTGTATTACTAGCCTCCCACATAATTCAAAGTAATGAAATGCAAGTAGAACATTATATATATATTTATAATCCTTGGTTCACATTATTAGGAGTCTTAAAATAGCTATTTTGTAGCAATCCATAAAGTTTAATGTAGAGGCTGAATCCAGCATAAAAGAACTCTCTTCAATTTCTTTTGCATAGGGTTACGACCTTATTCATATGTGGCTTCTTTATTAGATTCAGAATGTGCCAAACTTTTTTATATGTATAGAAAAACACAGCAGGAACTAAAGTGACACTTCTGGCTCCTTGTGCACCTTGTGCTTTCATGATTCTGTTGGGAAGTGGAGAAACCTGAGGACCCTACAACTTTTGTAGTATTATGCAACAGGAAAGGGCTTGCCGTTAGAGTTTAACACCATGTTTTCATTCATTTTCTAGCAAGTAGTAAAAATAACATTGCAAGTAACACAAGCAATGCTGCAGTGAGTAGACAGATGCAGAGCAATGAAAGAGCAATGGCCAATCAGAATATATATATACATATTTGCACTGAAAATGCATTACAGTGGTACCTCGTGTTAAGAACTTAATTCGTTCTGGAGGTCTGTTCTTAACCTGAGGTACCACTTTAGCTAATAGGGCCTCCCACTGCCGCTGTGCCGCCGGAGGATGATTTCTGTTCTCACCCTGAAGCAAAGTTCTTAACCAGAGGTAATATTTCTGGGTTTGCAGAGTCTGTAACCTGAAGTGTATGTAACCAGAAGTGTATGTAACCCGAGGTACCACTGTAGAGCCCTGTCTAAATTCAGTGATATGAGAAGTAGGCTCTCCACTGTGAGACTTGAGGTGCTAGTGGATGGTATGTTGTGGTGATTTTTTTTATCTATTTATTGCACTGTTATCCCACTTGTTTCTACAAGGATCTCAAAGTGGCATACGTGGTTCTCCCCATCTGCATTTAATGTCCACAACTATGAGGTAGATTAAGCAGAGTGACTGACCCAAGGTCGCCCAGTGAGTTTCATGGCCAAGTGGGGATTTGAACCCTCATCTCCCACTCTAACCTTTACACCCCACTTTTGTTAATAAAGCTTGTAAATGGAAATAATGCTATCTTGAATTTGTTGTGCTTCACTGTTCTTTTAATTAACCTGTAAGAAAGGGCTTGTTTACAGGAGGTAATAGCCCCTGGACTTTCTTCAACTGTGATTTTTTTAAAATCTAGACTCCAGCTGTGGTCTGCGGCACATTCAAAGTGAGAGAAACTCAGAAAGAAACATCTTGCTATCTATCTCAATACAGGCGGGTTTTTCATGGAAACAATGGCTAGGTTTTCACAATGCTGCCTCAGGATACCCATTCCGGAGGGTGGCAACACGAGAAGGGGCCTTCTCTGCAGTGGCTCCCCATCTGTGGAATGCTCTCCCCAGGGTGCCTTCATTATAAACCTTTAGGTGCTAGGCAAAAACATTTCTTTTTAACCAGGAATTCGGTTGATCTGTTGTTTTTGTTTTTATTATGTATTTTGTGGTTTTATATATTGATTTTCTTCTGTGAATTGGTATGTAAATTCAAATAATAATTCAGAAATTACAACTTTAGTCAACCAGGCCCTTGATTGAGGGACCAGGGTGGAGTGAAAGTGGCTTTGAATATTAGATAACAGGTGTATAATTTTTGGATGCAATGATAAACTATGGTTTGTCATTATGTAAACTATGGTTTATCATTAAGTAAGCAAGCCTCAGGCTCTTCAGCTTTCCCTCTCCTTCTCTTTCCCTGATGTGGCTGCATTTGCTTTTGTTTTTAACTAACCACAACACTATGCCCAAACCCAGACAAACTGTGGTCCGTTTTAAGCAGTGCTTTATTTCTATATATATAAAAAAATGTTTTCCTACTCATATTGAAATACTGCCCCTCAATGAGGCCAAACTTAGATTCACAAAATGTTTAGGAGTATGCATACCCCTATGGTCCCCCTGCCCGAAAAAGCACTGGTATTAACTATGGTACTTAAAGTATGGTACCTTACATTAACGAGCCGACTTCGGTTCATTCTTTCTTTAATTTTTTTTTTTTAATTAAAGATTTTCCTTCGTTACAAAAGTACGTGCTTTGTCTCTTTTTTTCCAGGTCGTAGAGTCTTTTCAGGATGATTCAGACATAACATGAAACTGTGGTTAATTGGAAAAAGGAAGCAAAGGTTCTGATCTTCATAGCCATGCCAGGAAGGTGAGCACACAAGCCTACGTCTTGTTCATGTAATGACCACATGTCTGAATGAAGCCAGTGTGTTTGGTAAGCGGTAAAGATTACAAGCATTTAAATTATTATCACTCCTGTCTACCCCATGGTGAGACATGCAACTCACCTGCTCCTCCTTTTTGAAATTTCCTATGATGGGGATGTTGCTCTGCTTTTTAGTTTAGATGTTATGCTGCATGCATAAGCAAAGGCAGTTCAACTCCCTTAGCTTGCCAATGTGTTTTCTGACACCTACCAGCATCCTTGGCCACCTGATGGAAAAGCAGAAAAGAATGATAGAAGCAAAGTAGGAGGTGGAGCTTTTAATTTTTCAAAAGCTTCACCAGCTATTGTATGTATCAAACATTTTCCAATACAGCATAGCTATTGTATGCATCAAACATTTTCCCTTGGCTGGCAGAAATTTTATTTCTTTGTTGTTTTCCTTATTATTCTGAATGCTATTTAAACTGACAGTGTCTGAACACTGTGCCATGCACTGGCGTCAGCTATTTTATTATTATTATTTTTAATAGCTGTGCACCAGTGCATACCGTTAGAAATTCCAAACACACTCTCAAATAATAGGAGGAAAGTGGGAATTTATCTACATGCATGTGCGCGCGCGCGCGCACACACACACACACAGAGTCTGAGGACAAAATACTTGATTGCCTACCCTTAACACAGAATGAGGATTACTCCAGTCATAGATGATTATCTTTAGAAGAGAGGCACAATAGAGCTACTTGCTATCCCAAGAAGGATTCTCAGATTAACATGGGCTGATAGTCAGAGGTTTATTTACCAGCAATTATTCGCAACTTTCCATTTTGACTTGCCCTTGACTGTCTGCAAGCAAATGGAAGAATTAACAAAAAGGTGGCGGAAGGACAGACACTGGAGCAAAACATAATTGTCTCTTACACTGTGCTGAAAACCAAACCATTTGAATACAATATCACATGATATGGTTCAAATAATTCTGATTAGCAAACTCTATTAGAGAACACAAATTTGTTATCACGCAGAGGGAAATGCAAAAGCTACAGTCCCTCAGCTCCCGCAAATCAGTTCGTTGAAGCAAATGGTGCTGCGCTGATTTACAACTGTTGGGGATGTGGCCCATTAGGTTTTGTGGAATCCTCTTTTTAGCAATTCTGCAATTTGATGTCTATTACAAGGTCCATGGAGTTGGCTTTAGGCATTGAAAGAAATGAGAAATACCTTGCCTATAGAGGCAGCTTTCTGGGGGTATGGGAATTGGAAGAGGGAAGATTGTTCATTTCTGCTTCAGATCTGAGAGGAATATAACTACATTTCTAAGAAGACGAGAGATGCATTATGTGTTCCTAGGTCTCTTCTGCTGTATCCATTCACCTATGCTCCGTTTGATAAGTAATCTTGCTGACCGCTGCTAATGGGAACATAATAGTGGACCAGATAGACTTTGGTTTTTCTCTACCTATGAGAATGGTGTCAGCACATCTTTCTCCAGAATATTGTTTTATCTGATCAAACCATTACCAAGAGAGATATGTCAAATCCTACCTGCTTTATTGTACGCAGAGATTTAGTACATCTCCACTATAGCAAAACCTGCACCACTTGTTTACTCTCAGTGTCTGCTGAACTGTGAATGCCGGAACTCAGGACCCCTGACAGAGAAAGGAGATGAAGTAAGATGGAGTCAGCTGGGGTTGCCGCAGTGCATTTTACTTCAACCTTCTCTCACAGCTGGAGTTATCTTTCCACCTACTTGAAGCAATTCAAACCACATAATGCAAGGAGAAATTTGTGCACCCAAGATAAATTGGATTGACAAAACTATCAGGGATGAGGAACTTGTCATTATATGAAAATGACTTTGGGTTTCGTTTTGTTGTCTGGAGATAAGCTTGTATAGGGCAGCCCCCATGGTCCTGTTCCAGACCTGCAGAGGAGCGCTTGGGGAAAGGCAGTTGTCACAACACCATGGACAGCTCCTAGCAAACAACAAGTGGAATGAGGCCTGTCCTCTGGTCCACTTATCCTAGGCTCTGCCCCTACCCCTTAGGGAACTAGAATCTTTTATAGGAGCAACCCTCTGAACTGAAGATTGCCTTCACTCCTTGGCTTCCTGCCTGGTGTGCTCCTTGTGCTGTTCAACTGGCAAGGCAAAGTGGGAGGCACTCAGTTCTTCAGGGGAAAGTGCCAATGAGGTTTCCTCAGGCCCTGATACTGTTCAGTGAACTCCTGCTTGCCAGGCATGGGGGTGAGCCATTGAACTTCATGTTACAGCCTCCACATATATAGTTTAGTATCCTCAGACCCTGAACTGACCTCACCTTCCCTAGCTGGCTATTGATTTTACCCCTATTCCAGTTAGGCATTGCTTGAGCAACAGGGTCTTCATGAGCACTCTAAGGAGTTCAACGTGGTGTACAAGGCTTTCTCCAACTTGTTTTATGCTCACAACAACCCTGTGAGGTAGATTAGACTGAGATACAGTGACTAGTCCAAGTTCACACAACGAGCTTTTATTCAATTCAACCCAAGTCATAATCTAACACTAATCATTACATTACACTGGGATTTTTTGTCTTCTTTGAATAAAAAAAATGAATATAACTTGACTGTTGTTACATTCCTCTCTTAAAGTTGACTTCTTATTTCTCTCTAGGCCACTTGAATTTTAAAGAGACTGATCTCTCCCAAGCCCCCTTTGTGAGCACTGTTGCATGCAACACTGAAATCATATGCACAGAATGGAATGTTGCGGGGGGGGGGGTCATATGACCTTAAATAGTTTGGATGCTTCCACAATATCTGAAGCTCAGGCAACCTTAATCGTTAGTGCTTTAGTTGACTATCAATCTTTAATCAAAACTTACTGAGGTTGTACTTTGAGAGTAACACATAAAATTCTCTCTTTAAAGAAAGAGTTTCAGATAGTCATGTGTCCTTCAATATGGGTCAGACGATAAAAAGAGGTGCTAAATGAAACTCGATCATGTCTTTTAAATCACTTGTCCCTTTTCTGTAACTGTTCTATGGCTTGGTGCTGACCAAACAGGCCTCCCCCCCCCCCACTGCTTCTGCTTGGCAAACATCCTTTCCAGAGGAAAGGCAATGCACAGCAAGCTTTATGGATATCAGCTTGTGAAAAAAAGAAGTTTACAATGGATTTGCTGACAGACCTTCAACTATTATAGACCTAGTCAACCGGCTATAATAAAGGGATTTATCTTGGATTAGAGTCCCTGGAATTAATCATTAATTGGATTAATGAACAGCAATTCATCATGCATGCCAAGCTTTGCCTTCTTCTGACTTCTTGCTCCAATCCCCTTGTAAAAATTTATCAAGGGGAACCCCTCTGCTTGCATAAAGTTCATGAACAAGTCTAAGAGATCTGTAATTTTGTCTTCAGTGGAAATGCCCAAAGTGATTACAATTCCTTCTGTTTCCTTTGATTTCCCCTCCCCCGGCCCCTGGTTATCTTATTATAATTTCCTTTTACTTACATTGGCTGATTACTCTTATTTCAAAAAGGGAAGTTGCAAAATTATCTTCATTATTACATTTTCCAAAGTACAAAATGAGGGTGATTGGATTGTGGATAATTGTAATGCTTTTTTTAAATAGGAAACTCGGTCATATGTTTAAAAATGCTAAGTCAGGAGTGGGGATGCCAGGGGCCAAATGCATACATCTAAGTGGGTGGCGCTGTGGTTTAAACCACTGTGCTGCTTGGGCTTGCCGATCATAAGGTCAGCGGTTCAAATCCCTGCAATGGGGTGAGCTCCCGTTGTTTGGTCCCAGCTCCTACCAACCTAGCAGTTCAAAAGCACACAGTGCAAGTAGATAAATAGGTACCACTGCGGTGGGAAGGTAAATGGTGTTTCCGTGCACTGCTCTGACTTCGCCAGAAGTGGCTTAGTCATGCTGGCCACATGACCTGGAAAAACTGCCTGTGGACAAACACTGGCTCCCTCAGCCTGTAAAGCGAGATGAGCGCTGCAACCCCAGGGGATGTGCTGAGTCCCCCACATCACTGTGGAGTCCCGGCATGCTTCATAACCGCAGTCAGCCAATCCGGTTGGCTGGGGGGCATGGCTAGCTGCATTTAAGTGGCCACGTGACTGGGAGCTCTTTCTTCTGCTCCCAGCTTCCACAGATCTCCCGCCCTCCCGTCCTTTCTTCTTGCGTCTATCACCTGACCTTGTTATGGACTTTGGTTGGTCGCCTGTTGAAGGGGCCTGGTAGGAATTTTTCCACTTGGCAGATTGGCAACACCCACTTGGTTTTCACCTACCTCATAGCAAATTATCACAACTTTGTAAGGTTTGGCGGTTAGGCATTGGAAAAGCTTGGTTTATGGGAGGAGAGATTGTAGCCATCACCTACCCCTCCCCTTTAAGGGTATTCTGTTAAAGGAATCTGGGGGTCGTGGTTCCTGTCCGAAGCCCGGGTGGAGGCTAGGCTAGGGCCATGGCACAACCTGTCTGGTGACCTTGGGGGGAGATCTGAGTTGATGTACATCAACAGGGCTCCCCCTACAGGTGGTTAACCCTTGTGATACTTCCTGCATGGCGGGCAGGAGTCAGATATAGTCAGTTCGGGTCCAATGCCTAAAGCCAATACCACTCACATTCTGTAACCAATAAAAGCTATGGCCTTTTTCCAGCCCATTAACCTAAAATAGTTGTGTCCACGTATTTTATTCATCAAGGGAGGGGGTGTGGGGCCTTGACACGCAATTTAAACTGGCTGCTGTGTTTTGGTTCTTGTATTATTTTAGGAAGTCCAAATTAGGCAGGTTTGCCTTTAAATGTGAACTGAATCTAATTTATTCCTGGATAGCTCAGCAGGTGCTGCCAAGGTTGCAGGTTTGATCCCTGTATGGGACAGCTGCTTCTTCCTGCATTGCAGGGGGTTGCACTAGATTATACTCAGGGCCCTTCCAACTCAACAATTCTATGATTCTGAGGAGTGTTAAAATGCTGAGGGAAAAGAAGACGTAGAATTGCAGCGATAATTGGGTTTAAAATTTAGGGTGGAATAGAGAAAGAGGACAAATTTTTATTTAATTGGGTAAGATAGGTTGCTGAATAATGGTACTAAACTAAGGATGCAAAAAGGGAAAGGTATGGGGAAGTCCGGGAAAAGAGGGTTATGAAAATAAGGTTATGAAAATATGAGTTTTTTGTTTGTTTGTTTTCTCTGTTGTTTTTATGTTTCTGTTAAAAATTGGAAATTAATAAAAATATTTAAAAAAAAAAAAAACAATTCTATGATTCTACCCCCCAGTCTTAACCCTTGCTTAGGGCAAAGACATGCTTTTAACAGATCTCCTTCACTAGATATGGGCAAAGGCACCCATAGTCCCTATTAAGTTTGTTTTTTTTTTAAAAAAAAAAAAAACAACTGCTATACATCCAGATTGGAACTTTTGGTGAGGAGGTTACTGTGGAAAGAAGTTTGCCTCCAGGTCGACTGAGGAATGGAGATATATAGCAAAGCTCCAGCAAGAGCCTATTGGCTGTGTGAGCAGTCTTGTTTTCTAAACAGTCTTTCCTTAACTCTTTCTACCCAGCTAGATGGGTAGGTGGGAAAGGCAGAGGAATGCAACCAGTTAGCATTAAGTCAGGAAACCAAATTCAAACTTAATAGCAAACTCAATCCACAAATCAACTTCAAATCAGGTTTTCAGTTTGATGGCCCTAAAGAAACAAATTAGTTGGCTGAGGCAGCTTTAGACATACAGACAATTCATACTTAAGCTAAACAAACCATGTTTTGGCATTGCATCTGAACCTAGTCAAAATGTGTTTAAAATATTGGTGCAATCTAGCTAAAAGACCACAACTTTCAAGTCCTTTCAGTTTCAATGGTGCTCCAAAGTGCTTCTGTTTGGTTGGAACATGCCCTGGGTAATTAGCATTGAGAACCCCTAATAAGAAAATACATCTTATACTTCAGGGTCCCTTCCAACTCTACAATTCTATGATTCTGTGATTCAATACAGTTTTAATTCTCTTGCCATAGCTTGCTGAAGATGATACATGATAAGAAATAATACAAGAATTGTTTGCAACTTTTCCCTTGGTTAAGCAATTTACACCTTCAAAGGGAGCCATTCGCTGACTATGAAACTGTCAAATGAAGGGATTCCAAAATAGCACCAATGGTGCTATTTAGCTTTTCGAAGGCTGAAAAATAAAATTGCAGGAAGTTTAATCCTTCTAGAGTTGCTAATCATTTTCTCTCAATACCCATAGCAGTTAGAAATGCTTATAATGCCTCCGTTAACAGCAGGTCAGAATTAGAAAGGCAAATAATATCTAAAACTTCAAAGTTACTTCATTGTAGATCTTCCTAATGCATATGCACAGGGTTTCAACTTGAAATCAAAGAAGATGTTAGCATGAAAAACTATGTAAATCATTAAGGCTGCAATCCTGCACATAGGCTGCTTAAATCCCATTCACTTTAATGGTACTTAAGCTGCCTAAATATGTGTAGGTTTGTAGCCTAAATCCTCTTTCTCTCCTAAAAGAAGATTAAAAGGAAAATGCATAAACCAGTATTTCCAGGGGAGACAGACAGTCCCATCAAAGTAAGCACACCTTACTAGGTCAGCATTATTTATCTATGATTATCTTTGGTTCGTTTTCCTTCGCTTTTGAACCACATTACGCCCATAATACAATTCTGTGATGTCACAAAATGCCTAAAGCACAATTATAATCTACATAGTTGTGTGTCTAATGCCTCCATTCCTAGTAAGTTAAGAGGAACCCTGCTGAAGCAGGGCCCTTCCAGTCCACTGTCCTCTTTCTTATAATCACCAGTCCATGCAAGGATGGCTGGACCACGCAGCACTGGGATTCAGGTCAAGGCATCTTTGCATTTGCCCTATCTTAGTTACATAGACATCTCAGAACAACTAAAAAAGCTGAATGATGTGTGGATAAAGGTAAAGGTAAAGGTACCCCTGCCCGTACGGGCCAGTCTTGACAGACTCTGGGGTTGTGCGCCCATCTCACTTAAGAGGCCAGGGGCCAGCGCTGTCCGGAGACACTTCCGGGTCACGTGGCCAGCGTGACATCGCTGCTCTGGCGAGCCAGAGCCGCACACGGAAACGCCGTTTACCTTCCCGCTGGTAAGCGGTCCCTATTTATCTACTTGCACCCGGAGGTGCTTTCGAACTGCTAGGTTGGCAGGCGCTGGGACCGAGCAGCGGGAGCGCACCCCGCCGCAGGGATTCGAACCGCCGACCTTTCGATCGGCAAGTCCTAGGCGCTGAGGCTTTAACCCACAGCGCCACCCATATGATTACGTCAATGACATGCTGCAGAATACACCTGCCTCCTCATCAGTGTGGAGGGGCCCAATTTAATTTGGGGGGACAGGAGTGTTGCATACCCTTATGTTATCAAATTCTGCCAAAAGTCACAGCTGCAGTTGCTGCTTAGGTATAATATGAAGAATGTTGAAAGAAGAAAGAGAGTTTATAGAGTTAGCCAGGGGCATTCACATGAAGGGGACCAAGATATGTTATATGGCATCTTATGCCTGCACAATCATTGCAATTCAAAAAAAAGGGATGGTTAACAGTTGGTGGGGCTACCATGAGGGTCGATCTGGCCTAAAGCTCTAACCCCCCCCCCCAATCCAAAGAAAATGCTATGGGGAAAAGGCAAAGAACTTGGATGCGAGAATGAAACAAGATTAGTAGACTAGTAAATAAGTCAAGGAGTTGCCGAGCATTAAAGTACATGGATGCAATACTCAGGACCTATTGTGTGTTGAGGTGTCAGGTAGAATACTCAAAGAAACTCTACACTCCAAGCTAGAGCCAGTAGCTCTGTGGGGTATCTAACTACAGGCATACCTCAGAGATACTGCAGGTTCAGATCCAGACCACTGCAATCAAGTGAATATTGCAATAAAGTGGGTCACACATTTTTATTTTTATTTTGTTTCCCAGTGCATATAAAAGTTATGTTTAAACTATACTGTAGTCTATTATGCCAGGCGACTCTGGCTGCAGGGGTGGGAGGGGGAAAACCTGGCTCCTGCCTTAGCCCCCTCCACTCCTGTGACCAGAAGAGAGGCAGCGGCCAGAGTGGGGCCTTCCTTCCCCTGGAGGCCGCTGGACTGCCTGCAGTTGCACCCATATCCTTGTAAGAAGCAATGCCTGTAAAGCTCAATAAAGTGAAGTGCAAGTCTTCCCTCCACTCTACTACCAGTGAATGCTCTGCACTGTCCCCAAATCTGTGAGGCTTGGGGCGGACGGCGGACCCAGAACAGATTGGGAGGGCACAGCAGGAGAGGGGATAAGTCTTATTGCACAAGCGGAAGTTGTTCTGCCCATGCAATGAGTTACTTGGCACTGTTTGGATATAACCCATGTTGCTGATTGCCATGGATGTGGTCTGAGGAGTGTATGTTCTGGATGATGATACCCTGTGCTTTGGGCAATCATAAAGTGAAAGAGGCAGTGTTGTGTGTTCCAGAGCCATATGATAACTACAGATCTAGACAGTTTTAGAAACCCTCAGGAATGAGTTCACAGGATCGGTTCCATATAACTGCTTCTAATATATTAATGGCTATGTTTAAAGTAGATTTTGATTTTATTTTCCCCTTCCTTGCATTACCATTGACATTAGCAGAGGCAAAGTTAGGCCAGTGCTGAGCACTTCTGCAAATCCCTTAAGCTTCTTAGCTGAACCATTGTAGAGCTCTCTTTTAACACTGCTCATGCTAATGTGAGTTAGATGTGTTTTCCTGGTCCCTGTGGAGGCATCAAACTGTCTTTAATTGAGTTTAGAAAACCATGTTTTCTATCCTGGGCATGGCCCCCAAAAGCTCTGCCCAGATAAAATGGAACAGAATGAATTTCGAAACAACTCAGATGGAATGGTTAAAGAAACATTTATTGAGGTGGACAAAAGCCATATCATCCATCAGAAACAACACATAGCTTTGGTGAGTGCATTTGCTGAATAGTGTACTCACCATTTAACAATGGAAGCACCTTACCCCAGGGAATTATTTCTGCACAATTGTGTGGCTCAGGTAGAGATTCTCTGGCTGTGATTCCTCAACAAGATAAATAATGGCATGTGCTTCGCAGAACTGTGAATGCAATGGCAGTAAAGAAAGAAAAGTTTATTACATATAATTGCTTGCTCTGTTTATGCGACTTCCATAGGAGTTGGACAAGCAATTTAGTTTACAGAGATTTATAATGGTTTTCATGAAGATGTATGAAACTAAAAAGCTGTGAGCTTTTCCCAGCCACCTATAAATCATTTTACACATTTAATTTCTCCTGGTTGTGTGTTTATATATGTATGTATATAAAAAATTAAGGCTGGCTTTCTGAACTGGCAGATACTTTGGGATTTCTTTTCCCCACTCTGCATTAGTACAGCCTCCCTTCATTCAAATCGTAATATACATCACAACTGTTTAATGCAGGGTTAATGGATGTTATCATTATATTTATTGAACCCCCCCCCCCAGAAAATAATATATTACAGGTAGGTGCACAGAGGCATTATATATTTGGCTACTGAATAATAGTAATCATTATGGAAGAAAAATGAAACCAACAACTACATAATGATACATAAACAGGATTCCCTGTGTCTCCTAAGTAGCCCCAGAACTCCTCTAATGATCTGGGTCAATTTCCTATCTTCCAACATTACCCAGCTGAAAACAGGGACACTTTTATGTATGGTTTGCCACTAAGCCCCTATCCTATTTCTTGGCAGTGGCAGAATCTGCAACTGCTGCTGCTGAAGGGAACAAAAACAAAGAAATGTACTGCTAGCTGACAGTGGGGAGGCCAGCATTAGGAAAACAAGCCATGCAGAGTCCAGTGCAGGTGGTCATTGTCAGTTGCACTCTGTGACTTCTGTTTTTGAGACATGCTTGGGAATCTTCATGGGGGTCTTTCAGAGAACTCAAAGAGCATCAGTGGTGCATCCTGTTGGGAAAGGTAAAGAGCAAGGGAATCTGGTTGCCTTCTCAGTCACTGCCTCAAGGTGCCTGGGGCATCTTAAAAGTGGTGGTTCCAATAGCTCCCCTCATCCCCTGTCTTTCCCATCACAACAGGAAAGATAAGAGGCCATAGAAGCTGGCTCTTTGCTTCTACTAATCTGCATCATCAGATTTGGGTGGCTGTCCTCCCGGCCACCTCCTCTGCTCTCCTGCTGCAGTGGACAGGGATGTGTGGCTCCTGTGTTTGCAGTTTATTCTTGGGTATTGTCAGTGTACAGTTCTCTGAAGCATTTGTATTCAGGCTCAAACTGAATGCCCGTCATGAAGTGCTATGCATGGTGTTGCCAAGGTGAGTGAGTCTGTTGTCCCCCATTGGTTATGCGCAAATTGCTTTTTCTGTTACTGATAATTTGGACTGCATTTTACAAAAGACTTCACACATCCTGGGTTAGTTGGTAGTGAGAATGTAGCAAAGGAAAATTTGAAAGTGTTTTCTTAGCTGGAAAAAAGAAAGAAAGAACTCATTCTGAACCAATGTCACTAGTATACAGTTGTGGTGGATTAGCAATATTGCATTATGGATCTGTGAGTGAGTAAGTATGTGTGTGTGCGTGCATGTGTACATAATCTTTTTGGCCCCTATAGTGCCATTGAAATTCTGTCAGTGAAAGATGTGAATAGGGATAGGAGAGCTAGCAGATTTCTGGGCTGTGCATTTCACAGCTAGCTGTACTAATAAGCACTGCACTTTCCAACATAAAAACAGTCAAGTACAATATTACTCATTCAAATAGTCTGGAGTGGGTGGGGGGGAGAGAACAAACCATTTAGGCTTTGTACATATGAACAAAGGCAAAACAGCAGCACATCATTATAGACTATTTGGGCAGTGGTGGGAAAGCGGCTGCTGATTTGGGTAGCCAGACTTTGGAGCGGACGTTGGAGAAAGCTGTACCTGCTTTTTCAGAAGCTGTAGGAAAAGCAACAAAGGAACTTGCGGCACCTCGACAAGTAACACATTTATTATGGCACAATTTCTTATGGTCTAGAGTTCACTGAATCAGATGCATGGTGTGTCACCTAAATTGGATGGTGTACACACACACACACACGGTTGAAGAGGGGTAATTTAGAGGAGTCGGGTTAAAGTAAAACAAAATGAAGAAACAAACAAAAAACCAGTCAGTAATAAAGACATAGAACTTACTGAGGGTGGAGACGGGGAGGGTACGGGATGGTGAAAGTTTGGATACGATATTCCAGAGCATATATAGATTTGTGCCTGGGGAACAGTGTTAGGTGCTGTGAAGTTCCTGTCAGGGCCTTCTTAGCTATCTCCACCCCATCCTTTGGGCTGAACAGGGAAGGGTCAGTGAGTAAGCAAGAGGCTTTTCCTGACTGACAGATGCAGGTCATGCGAAGTCAGGTAGGCGGAACTGCTTTCATCCCTCTACCCTGCTAATTTAGTCCTCTTACCTTGCACTATTCCCGTCCTAAGTCTCCATCCCAAATCCTGTTTATTAGGCAGCAGTGCAGTCAGTTAAAAGCCAGATAAGCCCAACAAGCATGAGGATGGGCCCCTCCCTTTACTTTCCCCTTTGTACATGCATCCTACATACCCTCCAACATTCCACATGACACCCACACCATACAATTAAAGCACTCTTACACCACTCTAAGAGTCATGACTTCCCTCAAAGAATCCTGGGAACTGTAGTTTGTTAATGGTGCTTGAAATAGAGTCAACAGTGGATTTCATGCTCTTTATTCAGCTCATAGTGGTGAGGAGGAATGGAAGTTCCCCCAGAATGTCTGCTTTATATACATGATTTACACAATGGGCCCCACGTGATTGGCTAATTCCGGGGTTCTCCTGTAGGCCAATCAGGTTGCGGATTCACTTCCACCTGGAGCTGGATTGGGTGGCTACTGTGGACCAATCAGGCTGCTGCATTCTGGATCCTATTGTTCTGGGACCAATCAGACTGCTGCATTCTGAATCCTATTGTTCTAGGACCAATCAGACTGCTGTATTTTGGATCCTATTCAACTCAGTACATAACAGTGCTAATAGTTTAAAGGAGGTGCTTAACAAACTACAGTTCCCATGATTCATTGGAGAAAGCTTTGACTCTTCCTTAAGGTGGCATAAGAATGCTTTTAAATGTGTGGTGTGGGTGTGAAATTTATTTGATCTGTCCTCATGTTGTTTTCTAGGCAGAAATAATAGCAATTAGGATGGTGAATAAGTAACATGCATTTCCAAGCTCTGGTTGTAATTAATTTGAAGGAGTGTTTATATAGGTAGAGGATTGTGCACATTGTTCTCCATGTCAGACGCACACAGATTAATTAATTAAACAGTGTCTTTTAAAAAAAATCTCTTCTGTTTGTGAGAGTTTGTCTGTATTTTGGTCCAGAACTTTTATACTTAAATTGGACAATTTTGCTTCTTTGCATTTTGTTTGGTAATTAGGAAGAGCTTTGTAGCTTGAGCTTTTCAGTGACCTCTCTTTAAGATTCTGTTTGAATCATAGTTAATTTGTTAATCATAATTAGGGACGTGCTGGGATTAAGACATCCACGCTCCATGTATGTTTTTGCAAAATATACAGAATGTATTAAGAGACATGCTTAGCACAGTTATTGGAGATGCATAAACAGCCTTCTTATACCTTTGGTTCCAGTTCACAAGGTCACAAATTTAGAATTTATGTGTACTGTACATGGTGTAATCCTCCACTAGTGTAATCTGTGTATTGGATAGCATGCCGTCATCCACACATATCCTTGATCCTTGTGAACTTCCCACCTTTAAAGGGGGGGGGGGGCGTACAATGGCAATATTGGCATCCTGAACAAATTAATGATGCCATTTCTTCTGGTGGCAGCACAATTGGTAATCACAACAAAATTGGAAATCTGAGGAAGAGGGGTCTGGATGAAGAATCATAGAACTGAATCATAAAATCATAGCATTGGCAGGGACCCTAAGGGGCATCTAATGCAAACTCCTTTTGCCCAACGTGGGTCTTGAACCCACAACCTTGAGATTAAGAGTCTCAGGCTTTATTGACTGAGAAGCCACCAAAGGTAAAACACACTGTTGCAAACAGCTCTACCTCAAGAAACTGTTGGAACAAATTCTAGCAATGAAATGCATGTCTGATTTATTATTTATTATTAGAGATTTAATATGGCTGCATTCAGACAGCACCCTATTCTATTTTCCTGATGTTTCCTTGACTGTTAATTTCCACATTTTATGTGATCTTTCACACAAATAAAAGCCACTTCTGGAAATCTAATTGAATCCAGTAGATGTTTAGCACTCATTGCCATGAATTGTTCCCAGTAAAATCCATTTCTAACCCCGTTAACTCAGAAAATCATGAGAGTTTTGCATTGTAATCTCTTGTGAGAAAATTGGGAGTGATATCCTGGCATACAGTTCTTTTCCAACATTTAAAAATGAGTGCAACATGGTAGTGTATTGATCAGAAAGGAAACATTCCACAATGGAACAGGTACTGCAGTGTAAAAGGACATCAGAAATGAATGCAACCTGTATGGTTGGAGTCTAGCAACAACCTACTCATTCTATCCTATTAGCATGGCTAGGAATAACAACGTAGGTTTTCAGTCCTTATTTAGAAAGCCTTGCCCTATTCAATTCCACACTAGTTCTCTATATGGCATATTTCCAAGAACTAGCAACAGTAAACAAATTATGTGTTCCCATACTGTTTTACATGGCAGTTAAGAAGTCCAATGTCTTTCCATTACTGCTGCAATATTTACCTGTTGGGACATTCAGGCGAAAAATATATTTTTGCTCTGTGCTTAAAATGGCACAATTGTAGAGTATCAACTTGCATTTTAAAGCCATAAATCCACAAAATTACATTATGCTTATAGTTGTCATCAAAATATAAAAGGGAGCATTAATCTTCCAGAATTTAATTTTGCCTGAATTTTAATTCCTCTCTTTATTACCAAGGGGATTTATAGATTTTCACAAAGTTTATGCTTGAGTAAATGGTATGCTACAGTACTAAAGTAATTTTCTAGCTGATAGTTTCAGCATTGTCCTCTTATTTTCTATTAATTTACATACAACTATTATGATACTGATTCATTTCTCAACTCAGCATAAGTGTTATACTTGCAATATTTCCACACTTGGCTGATCTCTCCAACCAGACATGCCTTTGCCGAGGGAGAAGGTTGGATATTTCCTTCTGCACTTCTTCCTACTTTCTCCTTTTCCATCTTTGTTGGGTGTAATTTGCATAGAGGCAGCTAGCCTTGTTCCAAGGGGGAAATGCTTGTGTTGTTTATTTAAAACTGTACAGGTTGCAGTTTTGCTCAATGGTGCATGGTGACTAACAGATAAAATTACAACTAAAATGCAACAGTAGAAACAAACTAGCAGTACCAAAGCAATTCAAAGGCCAGTAAAAGAGATGCCCAAGCAACAATAATCACCTAAGCTCAAAAGCCTGGCAAAGCAGCACTTCCTAACAGCCAAACATGCAGTGCACAAGGACTAGGTAAACTTTCATGGGGAGAGAATTTCATAACGTGGCCACTTTGGAAAAGGTCTTGTCTTGAATCACAACCAGCTGCACCTCTAATGGTGGTAGCATCCAAAGCAAGGTCTCCTTAGAAGACCTCAACAGATGCAAGAGAAAGCAGCCCTTTAGGTCCTCTGGGACCACACCATATAGAGCAGAAGTGGGCAACAGCTTTTTTTCTGTCAAGAGCTGCATTCTCTCAGGGTTTATTTGTCAGGGACCACATGCCAGAAGTGTTTGGAAGCAGAACTGATGATGGTTGGAGCCAGAACCAGAAGTTTTATGGATTAACTCATCTAGAACAAACACCGTCTTGCTTTTTACCCTGGCTCCCTCAGCTTAGAATTCCAGTGCAGGTCTACTCAAAAGTATGCCCTGCTGTGTTTGATAGGGTTACTCTCAAATAAGTATACAGAGCATTTTATTTTTTAGTCCAACAGATCAATAAGCTTCAGTTGTGGAAAGCAAGTGAAAGTAATTCCTTCTGACTTAAGTATTCTCCATGCACAGACCCTGAGCAATTTCTTTTTATCAGATAAAATACTATACATCCCAATTGTTCTGGAACTACATACATATAGGAGGGAAATGATTTAAAAGGCCACTGGAAGCCAGTGCTGGTTAAGCAACAGTGGGATAGCATGATGTAAATAATGAGCTGGTGGCACTGTGGTCTAAACCACTGAGACTCGGGCTTGCCGATTGGAAAGTCAGTGGTTCGAATCCACACAACAGTGGTGAGCTCCCGTTGCTGTGTCCCAGCTTCTGCCAACCTAGCAGTTCAAAAGCATACCAGTGCAAGTAGATAAATAGGTACTGGTACGGCGGGAAGGTAAATGGCATTTCTGTGTGCTCTGGCTTCCATCACAGTGTTCCATTGCACCAGAAATAGAAAGCTGCCTGTGGATAAATGGCAGCTTCCTCATCCTGAAGGGAGATGAGTGCTGCACCCCATAGTCACCTTTGACTGGAGTTAACCACCCAGGGGTCCTTTACCTTTACCTTTACCTTTTTACCTGATACCCTCCTGGGCAGGCTGAAGTGATTTCCATGAGGCAGAGTGCTGAATATGAAAAGAGAACTCTTGTGGGGAAGTCACTTTGCCTAAAGAATATATCTGGAGAAACTTCCACCTCAGCAGAGAGCCCAGCTGAATTTTCAGAGCAAAATCTGAACCTGAAGGATCTGGTTTGTCTTGACTGGTCAGTTTCATCTTATATTCTTAGGTGGTACTATTCAGAAAGAGTGTGTCTATAGTTTTATGGCCCTTCTGAGACCTGTAACACTCCAGAATGCTGGTGGGAGAATCCACAAACGCCATCTGCATGCATAGAAGACTGGACATCTACTTGATGTCCTGGGTTTCTACAAGCAGAAGGTTTTTGTCACGAGAAAGTCATACCTCCTTTCTGAAGTGGCACAGCCCCAGAAGGATGCCTCTTCCACATGCCTCTTCCAAATGCAAGGACTATTTCTTTGGAAATGCAGGGCATTATCCAACTAACCAGATATGCTAGCACAAGAATCCTTAGCTGTGCAGTGGAACTTCCCCACCATCTCATCTACCACACATGCACTGCCTGCCAGATAAAACTGCTTTGCAGGGTTTGAGGGGAAACCCCAGAACAGATTTAGGGGTTCCATTGTTGTATTTGTAGAGTGAGCAGAAGGCAGGGAAGTTGCATTGTGCAGTTAAAAGTCCTTACGCTAGCATAACTATGGAACCCCACTCAAATGATGCAACCATATTTAGAGAGCACTCAGAACTGTCATAGTTGAATTCGGTTGAAGAAATAATAGTGGTTTGTTGAGTGTCATCTTTTCTAAAACACAAATCCTGATGGAAAAAGTATGGAAAGGTTTAAGCAAAGATATATTCATTTAGACTTCTCCTTTAGCAGTCTTTGTTGGAAGGCAATGAATAACTTATAAATATTTAAATATAGAAATATGACACAGCTATGTTAATTTAACTCATAAATATTCTATGGACTCCCTAAGATTGCATATTGTTTTGCTTTGCAGCTTCCTTACTTGTACAATCTATTTTTAGGATTCAATTATCATATCAGGAACAGCATCATTTTCAATGAGCACACACAATTTCACCTATGATCAGAATTTAGCCAGGTGAGATTATTTAACATCCCACCACCACCCACATTTCAGTTGTACTAATTAATAGATTGCTAAAAGTAAAAACATTGTGGAGCTGCCAGCTCATGGGAGCAGATATGTTAGCCTGAACCCATTACCTTAATTGTTATCAAACCATTTAAGTACAGTGGTACCTCTGGTTATGAACTTAATTCGTTCCGGAAGTCCATTCTTAACCTGAAACCGTTCTTAACCTGAGGTACCACTTTAGCTAATGGGGCCTCCCGCTGCCACCACGCGATTTCTGTTCTCATCCTGGGGCAAAGTGCTTAACCCAAGGTACTACTTCCGGGTTAGTGGAGTCTGTAACTTGAGGTGTTTGTAACCTGAGGTACCACTGTACTGTATTTAGTTTTGAATTATCTGGCATTTTTTAAATGTTTTGCAAAAACTCAGTGTAAGAAAATAATTTCATGAACAGCTGTAAAAAGAAAAAAAGCAGTGCTTAGAACCAGGTACAAAGACAATTACGTGAACCAGGAAGTGGAAATGAACTTGAGCCCAAACCTGGCTTAGAGGGTTTATGACATACAACCCCCGCCCTAGGAACTGCAACTGAACCATGATTTAAATTCCCTGGCTTATTTTGAAAAGAACACACACAAACTCCAGTCATGATGGATGTGTACTACCTCCAATATTTGTTGCAGTATGCCTCATCTTACCACCTGCTGGAGAGGGTGTTGTTATAAGCTTCCTATAGGCATCTGGTGGACGTTTGGTCTGATACAGCATAGCCCTGCTTTGTTCAAAAGCAAAAGTTCAGGAGTTTCTTTTGTGAGTGATAAGGTAAAGGCCTCACTTCCTCTTCCGAGTAACCATAGAGAGGAAGGCAAAAGACAGTATTTTTGTAAGGTAACTGTTGCAGGAGATGAGAGGAGTAGCAGGAATTATCCTGGGATTGAGGGATCATTATTCTGTTTGCTGCAGCTATTTTGTACCACAAATACGAAGTTCATATGAATACACAGATAAAGCTAAGCTAAAAGTTTGAAATTTCTAGAGGCTGTGCTATATCAACATGAGAACATGAGGAAGAATTCTCTGCATCTATGCTATGATAAACTAAAAAGCCTAAAACACTTTACACCTCTCTCGTGTGAAGATGCACTACCTGTCTTTGATCATTTTGTGCTGCGACGCTGTGCAGATTTAGTTAACGAAGTTGAAATTGCTTCTGAATAGACATGCTTATGATCCAGATGCAAGCTGGCCTAGAGGATATCCTTTCTGAGATGAAGAAACCACAGTATCAGTATTATACATGTGGCTAAAGCGCACACACTGATACAATTCCATTTACACTTGCCAGAAATCAGAAATACCTGAAATGAAACTAAAATGATGTTTTCTTTTCCTGCCGTGCTAGCTGATTTAGAAATAATATTGTAGGACTGAAATTCATTCCGGCTGCACAGCTGTCAAGGAATTCTTTTTATATATAATTACAATGATACATACAAAGGAAATAGCCACGTAATTCTATGCATGTCTACTCAGAAGTAACTCCAACTGAGTTCAGTAAGGCTTGCTTCAAGGTAAGTATCATAGGTTTGCAACCTAAATCATATTAATTCCAAAATAAAAATAAAATAAAAAGAAGAACCAATTCTTAATATTAATGTATGTATGTGCAATAATAAAAAGAGGAGTAAAATCCAGGCAACACATTTCAAAGCAAATCTAACAATGGGTTTTGTTGCTTCCTTTCTTTTCTTTTTAACATGATGTCGGTACAAAACACTAACAATTATTGAGGATGTTGCATCTGTGTTTAGAAATTGCTCCTTTAAAAATACATTTTTCTCAAATTATTTATAATAGTGTCATATTTCACACTACAATTGTAAACTGTGCACACTAATCATTCTCCATAAAATGCATTTGGATATATAAAATCAGTTAGATATTCACAGTTGTGTCTGGACTGGAACCAAACCAAATAGGAATGAACAGGAACTAAACCCATATTTCTAACGGGGCAGCTCTCTAAAGTGAATGCAACAGTGCAACCTGATCTTGTTCACTGCACTTAGCAAAGAAATCAAAGAAGTCATGTTGATCCATAAAAACTTCAAACCATAATTGGATAATACCTTTATGAGGACCAACAAAAAAGTTACAAAAATGTGGCAAGCTTTTGAGTTCTCCAGACCTCTTCATCATGCAAGATGTTACACAAATCAAGGAATGGTGGGACAAGGGGACAAGGATATAAAAAAAAAAAAATGGGCAAAAGTTGTAGTCAAGTCAGGTTGTAAGCTAAAGAAAGTGTTTTTTCAACTGTGGACTTTGAAAAATGGTGGCTTGTTCACACAGCCATAATTGCCAGATGTTTTGGTAGGATGTCCAAAACTCATAGGAGATACAGAAATAGATGGAAATGAGATTTGTTGGGGGGGGGGAATGGTTGTGGCTAATGCCATTATGGCTTCCATAGACCACCTAGTTCTCTTAAATTCCTTCCATGTATCATTCATGGTGGGTAACCTGAAGCCCTCTAGATTTTGCTGGACTCGACTCCCTTCATTCCCCATCAAGCGCGTATATACATACCATTAGTGCAGTTTTGTTGCCTAGTGTAATAGGTGAAGAGAACTCAAGAAATAGTCCCGAGTCAAAAAAAAGAATAACCCAAGGCAGACATCAGACTCTAAACTACAAACCCGTGAGTAGGGGATTTTTTTTAAAAAAATTGGGACTAAAGTGATGGAAATTTGGCTAAAAGCGGGAGACGTAACCAGGAAGTCCGTCTCCTTACTGTGCTTAAAGGATTAAAGTAAAGACTTTGATAAGCTGGAAGCATTTAAAAAAGGCTGTAAAAAGTATGGAATTTCGTGCAACAATTGAACTTTGTTTTTAACAATAACAATTTGAAAAGAGACAATCTTGCTTTAATTTTGTTGGCTTTTGATTGGACCTCTTCTTTCCTTTGTGGATTTACAAATAATTGAGAAGCCCAAAGTCCCGGACTGCCGGGGCAACAAAGAGCTGTCAAATTGCTGAAAACGTATTGAATTCTGAAAGTGCTACATTTGAGCATTACAGTTTAGCTACAAATTGAGGAACTGTATCTTGCACATCTTTTAAGATTTTGTTTCTACATTGAGGAAGCTCTGCAATACAAAGGGAATCTGAAGGCTCTCTTTAAATCTGTTTTTAACTGCTGGATGTTAATGGCGGAACAGCTCTTTCTTTCTACTGAAGTACAATTGTACTCCCCCTAGAGGACTTTGGATTTACAATTCTTTGGGAACTGTATTTTGTTTTGACTTTCTGCTGCCTTGTTGTTTACTTTTTGGAAATGTCTTTCCCACGGGACTGTATATAACTTAACCTTGGCACGTAGTCAGGACTGGAATGAGTGGCACAGGGAAAGCAAGAGCGGCTAAAACGAAAGCTAAACAACTAGTACAAACAACATTGACTTCTCAACCACGCAGATCCTCTGTCCCAGCTGTTCTAGTACAAGAAGAGGTAGTTGCGCAAACTGCACCAAAGGATATGGCATCTGGACAATCTGAGACGGTTTTAAATCAAATTTTGGAACAACTGGCAATTTTGAATAAAAAGGCAGATGAGCATTCGTCCAAAATTGACCAAGCAACAGCCACTATTAGCAAACTGACTGAACAAGTTGCTCAACATACACAAGCAATTGGGAATATTCAGGAAGCAACTGTGGAAAACCGTAAATTGGCTGAGGAAGCCAATCAGAAAGCAGAGGCAGCCAATCAGAAAGTTGATGTATTAAAAGTGCAGGTAAACCCCTTGTACAAACAGATCAAGGAACAGCAGGTCTACCTGGCTATGACAGAACTGAAGAATAGGGAAAATAATCTTAGGTTGAGAGCTATCCCAGAACTTGAACAGGAAGACCTGATTGGCTATCTGACATCAGAAATTACAAAGTTCTGGGGTATAGAAGAAGATAAGGATTTTAAAATTGTAACTGCTTTTAGATTGGGAAGAGTGGTGAGGAAGGACAGATCCAGAGACTGTCTGATCATCTTGAGATCTAAGCAGGAGAGAGATAAAATACTAGGCTTTCATTTTGGAAAATCACTTGTTATTCAAGGCATCAAGGCAGAATTCTACAAAGATATCCCGAAACAACTTTTGGATCTTAGAGATACTTATATAGAATTAACAAGACTACTGAGAAGCAATTCAATTCCCTTTAGGTGGGAGTTCCCTCAAGGACTATCCTTCAACTTCAAAGGAAAGAAAGTTAAAATCAAAACAGCAGAGGATCAACAAAAGTTTTTGAACGACCACGAAGAGGACCTACAGAAAGGAACAACAGGATCTTGGCCACCACCTCCACCTATACCTACATCTGCACCTACACCCTCGGGACCAGAGGACCAAAAGAAAGAGATTCCACCACAGGACTAACAGACTGATCCAGGATGTCTCTGCAGCTTCTTAGTTGGAATATAAATGGCGGAAATTCCCCAGAAAAAAGAAGAAGAATTTTTCATATATTGAAAAAAGAACAATTGGACATTATTTGCTTGCAGGAAACACATGTGACTAGGCTTCATAGAAAAGTATTAATTAATAAAAGACTAGGTCAAGAATTTATTTCATCGGACAAAGTTAAGAAAAGAGGAGTGGTGATTTATGCAAAGGAGAGCCTGTCACCAAAACTCTTATTTAAAGACGAGCAAGGAAGAATTTTGGCAATTGAAATACAGGCCCAAGGAGAAAAGTTTTTGATATTAGGAATTTATGCGCCGAATGAGGGGAAATCAGAATTTTACAGGAAACTGCATGAGACAATTCTGGACTATATGGACTATACCAACATCATTATGATGGGAGATATGAACGGAGTGGTCTCTACAAATATGGATAAGTCACAAAATCAAAATTTAACAAATGACGGCAGACTACCTAAAACTTTCTTTGAATTAACTGACAATATGGATTTGATTGATATATGGAGGACAAAGAACCCCTTAGGCAGAGAAGGAACTTTCTTTTCTGAAGCCCACCTGTCATGGACAAGAATCGACCAAATATGGATAACTAGAGGACTGGCCAGGTGGCGCTGTGGGTTAAAGCCTCAGCGCCTAGGGCTTGCCGATCGAAAGGTCGGTGGTTCGAATCCCTGCGGCGGGGTGCGCTCCCGCTGCTCGGTCCCAGCGCCTGCCAACCTAGCAGTTCGAAAGCACCTCCGGGTGCAAGTAGATAAATAGGGACCGCTTACCAGCGGGAAGGTAAACGGCGTTTCCGTGTGCGGCTCTGGCTCTGGCTCTGGCTCTGGCCAGAGCAGCGATGTCACGCTGGCCACGTGACCCGGAAGTGTCTCCGGACAGCGCTGGCCCCCGGCCTCTTAAGTGAGATGGGCGCACAACCCCAGAGTCTGTCAAGACTGGCCCGTATGGGCAGGGGTACCTTTACCTTTACCTTTACCTAGAGGACTGGCACCTAAGACTAGAAAAGTGGAAATCTGCCCAAAAACCTGCTCCGACCATAATGCTATGAAAGTGGAAATGAGACTTATTCCAACCGGTTCCTTCAGATGGAAAATGAATGACACCCTATTTAGAGATCAGGAGATTGTCAAGAAGGCCCAAAAAACTTTAAAAGACTATTTTGAAATAAATTTGAATACTACGGTGGAAAAAAGAATAATCTGGGACGCAAGTAAAGCAGTCATGAGAGGGTTTTTGATACAACAGAATACAGTAAAGAAAAGACTTTGGAATGAAAAAAAGAATAAGATTATAGACAAGATAAGAAATGGTGAGAAAAAATTGAGATCAAAACCTAAATCACAGGAGGTTCTGAGAGAAATTAAATTTCATCAAGCACAATACGCTAAATTGATAAATCAAGAAGTTGAGTGGAAAATTAAACAGATGAAACAAAGATCATTTGAATCAGCGAATAAGTGTGGGAAACTGCTGGCATGGCAGTTGAAAAAGAGACAAAAATTGAACACGGTTACTAATTTAGAGATTGAAGGGAGGAATATCCAGAAACCAGAGGAAATTAGAAAGTGCTTCCAGAGATATTTCAAACAACTTTATATGCAAGGGCCGCAGGAAGAGACTGAGATAGACCATTTCTTAAAAATGTATGGACTACCAAAATTATCCCAGGAAAAGAGAACAATCCTAAATGATAAAATAACGCAACAAGAAATTGAGGGTGCCATTCAGAATATGCAACTAGGCAAATCTCCAGGACCTGATGGTCTTACCTCCAAGTATTACAAGACATTGAAAGATTTTTTGACACAACCACTAATGGAGGTCTGTAACCAGATTATGGAGGGGAAGAAGGCACCTGAATCGTGGAAAGAAGCTTTCATCACATTGATACCTAAAGTGGAATCTGAAAAGACTTAACTTAAGAACTACCGTCCCATCTCACTCCTAAATGTGGATTATAAAATCTTTGCGGATATTTTGGCAAGTAGATTTAAAAAAGTGCTAAATGAAGTAATTCATAAAGATCAGGCAGGCTTTCTTCCAGGTAGACATTTGTTTGATAATACCAGGAACATTATAGACATTTTGGAACTTTTGCAAACTAATATTAACACAAAAGCAGTGTTAATTTTTATTGATGCGGAGAAGGCCTTTGACAACATCTCTTGGAGGTTTATGAAGAAAAATTTGGAAGGGATGGGAGTGGGACGGGGGTTTGAAAATGGAATAGAGGCAATTTACTCAGAGCAAAAAGCTAAATTGATAGTTAACAATGTGGTGACAGAAGAGTTTAAAATTGAAAAAGGAACACGACAAGGTTGCCCCTTATCCCCTCTGTTATTTATTTCAGTCCTAGAGGTGCTTTTGAACATGATTAGGGAGGACCGGTTGGTGCAAGGAATACAGGTCGGAGTGAAACAGTATAAATTGAAAGCTTTTGCAGATGACTTGGTAATAACATTACAGGAGCCAGAATCTAGTACGAAAAGAGTTTTGGAACTGATATATGAGTTTGGTCGGATGGCGGGATTTAAATTGAATAAGCAAAAAACTAAGGTTTTGGTAAAAAATCTGACATCTTCGGAAGCAGAAAGGTTTCAGAATGAGACAGAGTTAAATGTGGTTAAAAAAGTAAATTTGACTGCTAAAAATTTGAATTTATTTAAAGATAATTATGAAAAATGTTGGTCAGAAATTAAAAAGGATTTAGAAATTTGGTCAAGATTGAATCTTTCCTTGCTGGGTCGAATTGCGGCTATAAAGATGAATGTATTGCCAAAGATGTTGTTTTTGTTTCAGACTCTACAGATTGTGGACAGAGTGGAATGTTTTGGAAAATGGCAGAAAGATATCTCTAAGTTTGTCTGGCAGGGCAAAAAGCCCCGAATAAAATTTAAAATATTGACTGATGCAAAGGAAAGAGGGGGGTTTGCCCTGCCGGATTTAAAGTTATATTATGAAGCTGCAGCTTTCTGCTGGATGAAAGATTGGTTACTGCTTGAAAACACTGATGTCCTAGATCTGGAAGGGTTTAACAATGCTTTTGGTTGGCATGCATACTTGTGGTACGACAAGGTAAAGATTCATAAAATGTTCAAAAACCATATTGTCAGAAAAGCAATATTTATTGTTTGGACAAAATATAAAGACTTACTAGAAAGTAAGACCCCGAGATGGTTATCACCAATGGAGGCTAAGGCCCGGAAGAGACTCAATATGGAGGCCGGCTGGCCGAAATATTGGGAATTAATAGAAAAAATTGGAGACAAATGGAGGTTGCAGAGCTTGGAGAAATTAAAGAATAAGGTGCAAGATTGGTTACATTATGCCCAAATTCAAGAGGTTTTTAAATTGGACAAAAAGATAGGATTCCAGGTGGAGAAGTCGAAATTAGAGACAGAACTGTTGGAACCAAAGACTAAGGTATTGTCGAGAATGTATAACTTGCTGCTTAAATGGAATACACAGGATGAGACTGTTAAATCAGCCATGATAAAATGGGCTCAGGATATAGGGTATAACATTATGTTTGAGGACTGGGAAAGGTTATGGACCACCGGAATAAAATTCACGGCATGTAATGCCTTGAAGGAGAATATTATGAAAATGATATATAGGTGGTACATGACCCCAGTCAAGCTTGCAAAAATATATCACCTGTCTGATAATAAATGTTGGAAATGTAGAGAGGCTGAGGGGACATTCTTTCACCTCTGGTGGACATGCCCTAAAGTGAAAGCCTTCTGGGAAATGATCTATAATGAACTAAAAAAGGTATTTAAATATACCTTTGTTAAGAAACCGGAGGCCTTCCTTTTGGGCATTGTCGGCCAGAAAGTGTTAAAGAAGGACAGAAGCTTTTTTATGTACGCGACAACAGCAGCAAGAATACTCATTGCAAAGTACTGGAAGACACAAGACTTGCCCACACTGGAAGAGTGGCAGACGCAATTGATAGACTATATGGAACTGGCTGAAATGACTGGCAGAATCCGAGACCTGGGAGAAGAAACAATGGAAGAGGACTGGAAGAAGTTTAAGGATTATCTACAAAAATATTATAAGTTGTATGAATGTTAAGTATTTGCATGATTTAGAAAATACCAGCTCCAGCGAATAGGCTTTGTAAAATAGAAAACTAAGTTATAAGTAAGAAAAGGTCAAAATTTAAGGTAATTTGTTTAATTTTAAAGTATGAGCAATTGGTAAAAAAAAATTTTAAATTTAGAAGTATAATATTTGGAAAGTACAAAATAAGGTATGAAATAAGGTAATAATTTGCTGACATTCTGATTATAAATAATGCAGGGTAAGGAGATGCGAGGAAGTCCAGTTAGTTATATCTTTGTATCTGTTTTTTATTTTTTATTTCTTTCTATATGGCTTTTTGGTGTATTTGTTTTGGCTTTTTGGTGTAGGGATCTTCTATTATGTATTTTGAAAATTTAATAAAATATTTTTTTTTTTAAAAAAAAAAAAAAGAATAACCCAAGGAAAGCCTGTGGGTATTGCTGCCTATCTTCTACCCCATATGTTGAGAAACTTTCCCCTTTGCTTGGAATAATTATTTCAAGACCTAGAGAGATTTCCAAAAAGCTTCACCATCCTTCATATTTTCTTCAGGCATGCTAAATAAATAATAATCCATTGCAATTTGCTACTGCATTCATGTGGTGATCTTTCACCCAAATGGTTTACTGTCCAGAAACACATTGCACCTTCCATCCCATTCATGCTTTGCTAATTTTTTGAAAAGGTTAATACAGGTGGGCTTTTTCCCCGCTTTAATAGCTACTTGATCATTGCTGAAGTCATGCTGTATGCATTAGTCATGCAGACTAAAGAATATATCTAAATGTCGTATCCAATTATAAAGAGAGTTTTTCTTAAACTGGGATATCTATATTAGCACAGCTGGGATTGAGCAGACATGTTTATTAGGGGAAAGGGCACTGGGTTCAATGAGTTTTGGGTGTCTGCCAATCCTGAGGTAGTTGACTAGACGCTCGCCATCTGGTCAGTCAGTTATTTTGCCTGTATAACCCATCCCGATAATGCATGGTAGCGACACACCATTGCTATTTTTTCCTCTGAGCGTGCTGCTCTCGCTAAATTACATTGCGTGCTGGGAAAACACAAGCATGTCATGAACAAAGGCACTACGACTTCTAGTTTCCAGATAGAATATCTTTCCTTCCCCTGAAGGTATCAATATGAATGGAGCTGTCCTGGCTTGGCTAACTTGTTGCGCAAATGCATGGAAACAAAAATACAATGTATGCAGGGCCAATGTCACGTCAATGTCATGACCTTATGAGTGGAAATACTAATGGAAGCCTGAGACTACACACACTGTCAGGTTGTAATTCACCATTTTTAAATTGCACAATAGAACAGGCATGGGAAACCCTAGTCCCAGGAATGAATGAGGTTGTCCAAGTCTCTTTATCTGGTTTTCCTCAGGCCACAGCCCTCAGTGGCCTTGCTTCACAACTTCTTGAGTATTTTCATGTGGCAGGAATGTATCATTGAACTCTGATAATGCCCCTTGCTTGCCTGGATGTAAATGAGGGTGTGGATGTATGTAGAAAGTAGCTTAGCATGTGAAGGTAAAATGTACATTGATTGTTCCACCCACTTTTACCTTTGGTCCCATCCACCAATGGCGTGTAGCTGTCAGAAGGTTGCCCAGGACGGGATGAAGCCCTTAGGTTGAAAAGGTTCCCCCACCCCACTGGTAGAATGTGGCACCCATCACTATGAGTTCACAGATTTTGATCCTGGGATTAGGTGTTCCTAGAACGCATATGTCTGAATTGTAATAGTTTCCTCTCTTTGATGCCTCAAACTCAACTATCAATGGAATATATAAGAAATATACAGTCCTTTTTCTCCTACTAGAAAGGGAACATCCCTAAAATAAACACTTCTGGTTTACATTCAAAAATAACACCATTTTTGAATATTATTCAGAGAACTTCTGAACATCCTCAAAGCAATAAAAAGCTTTAAAATGAGACCGAAAATTGGTAGTCTAGAAAATGGCATTTTAGAAATGGTAATGTCTATGCCACTCTTCCATTACTGGCAAAAATTGAGCTTGACATTTGGCGATATTGAAATATATTTAAACGTTCTTCTGAATCAGGTATGGAGTTAAATAAATGATGTGCTTAACATCATACCCCGCCCCCCCAAAAAGAGTGCCGCTCCTGCCTCTGTTTTCCACTATGTTATGATTCTGAAATTAGGTAATTTATATATAGATAGGTATTCAGTGAAGCAACATGCTAGCTTTGTGATTATTTCCTAAACACTGAGGTTAAGCAGCATTCTGTATAGCTGCTCAAAGAATCAACATTTCCCCTACCATCTCCCACCCAATCCCTTTATCAAGCTGTTGTTTCTTCTATCTGTTACTGATTTGTTGAGTTTTTTATCCTTTCTTGGTCACATGGCTGATCTAAGCCAAACAAGGTATGGTGTAAAAAGAATGATCTTACAATCCAATGCAGCCAATATGGCTATGTGTTAGTGTCATTAAGGGTGACTGAGACCAGACAATAATGAGGGCAATGTTCCTTGGATCAATCACAAGGAATATCCCAAACATTGTACATCTACAATACTCAATGTATATGCCATCTTCCTTCCAAGGAGCTCAAGGTGGCATACATGGTTGTCCATCCTACCCATTTTTTTTCTTCACAACATTGTGAGTTTGGCTAGGTTGACCGACAGTGACTGGCCCAAGGTCACCCAGTGAACTTCACCACTGAGTGCTGATTGGAGATTTGAACTCTAGTCCCCCAGGTCTTCCCAGCCTGACTCTGCAATATTGCTTAGGTAACTATTCAAGCAACAATAAAAGAAATGAGTTCTGGATTTGAATAAAATTGTGAAACATTAAATTCTGTACTAAGTGCCTCATTAAAATGTCTACATTTACAGTCGAAACAAAATAAAAAAATTCCTTCCAGTAGCACCTTAGAGACCAACTAAGTTTGTAATTGGTATAGGCTTTTGTGTGCATGCACACTTCTTCAGATACACTGAAACAGAAGTCACCAGACCCTTATATATAGTGAGAGGGTGGGGAGGGGTGTTACTCAGAAGGGTGGTGGGAATGGGTGATTGGCTGGTAAGTGTGGTAAACCTGTTGACAACTGTTATCATGTATAATGAGATAAAGCTATTTTTAGCCATCTCACCCCTTGCTTTTTCCTGTAAGACCAATTGCAGTCATTAACAGTCATCAACATGAGTGGAGAGTGAAGAGCTGGACTCTAGTCTGATAACGCAGCAATATGTTACAATGGTGTTTTTGTTTGTTTGTTTGTTTGTTTGTTACTATTTATTATCAGTGTCGTCATTAGACATAAAGCACTGTCAAAAAATTGACACTTTTTCCAGCATGCATAATAATGCATTGCAAACAAAATAAGCACCATAGTTACATAAATAACCAGTAAAAAGCTAACACTAGATGTTCCAGAAATGCATATTCTTATTAAAATATAATTGAACTTCCTCATTAGAAAAAACCCCTCTACAAATGTTAATACACTTAAAATATTGCTCAGGTAGCTATTCAAGCAAGAGTAATAGAAATGTGGTTTGCATCTGAAAATAGCTGTGCTTAGCATATGGGAGCATATTTTTAAATGAGGTCAGAGAGATCCGTATCAAATAAAATTGTGAAACATGTAATTATATACCAACTGCATCATTAAAATGTCTGCATTTACTCAGTTTCTCAGGCAATGGTGTGGCACAAAGTACAATTAGATAGATATAATTGTGTTATGTTCAAAAGTGTCCCTTTAAGTATAACTGTAGCATAGTTTCCATTGTTATCTTTTCCCCCTTGTTAAACATTTTAATTATGTTTTAAGGCAGCACAGAAACAACCAATAGGAAACAGATGGCCAGTCATGATATATTTTCTCTTAACCCAGTCCTACCCACCTGTAAATCCTGCATTAGCCAGTATCATTGGGTTGAATCCAAAGGGATTTCTACTCACATTTACACACTTGGGTAGATTATGAATTATTTCTGCTGATCCTTCCATTCAGTGGCAGCTTCCTGCAAATATATCCACTTTGCTACTGATGATCCTTCTACTTTCAGGGTAGAGTCTTCAAGAGGTCAGAGAAAGGGGGGAGAAAACTGATCTGTTGGTTCCAACTCTGCTGAGTAGAGACGAACAGCAGTAGGGATGTATGAATCTGTCAATTTCCATTTCTCATTTTTCCAGACTTGTCACATTTCCCCAGCATTGTTTTGTTTTTGTAAAAAAGGAAATTTGCATAAAAATTATTCAGCATTTTCTGTGTGCATTATTTCCCATAATATAATGCATTTGAATAGTCTTTTTCACCAACATATGTGTCTTTATTCACACTTTCCCCAATATGTGTATTTTTGCACACTTTTTTGGGTTGAGAAACTGAGTTGCAAGATTCGCAGAAGTGTGAATTTCAAAGGATAGCTAAATTTAACTTTATATTTTGTTTCACAAAGTGTGAATTAGATAGGTTTGGATTAAAATGCAAACTGAAATTCTTCCCCGTCCCTAATTACCATATACTCCAATAGAGGTAAGACATAGCTTAACTGATAGAAAGAAAAAGGAGAAGGAAACGTGAAATATTGATAGCAGCCTGGACAACTCAGTTGGTTAGAGCTTGGTGCTGATGTTGCCAAGGCTGCAGGTTCAGTCCCCATACAGTTGCATACTCTTGCACCCCCTAATCCAAGGGGGTTGGACTAGATGATCCTCAAGCCCCCTTCCAGCTCTACAATTCTATGATGCCTAAGAATTGGTCAAAATTGCATAACCCCCACCCCATTCCATATTTTAGGTCAACTCACATATAATACAGACTACACCTATTGCGACCATTCTTAGGCATTTTATTTAATCTATGAGAGAAGTAAGGTGCCATCAGAACATAAATCAATGTTGATTTTATTTGAAATTAACACAGCCAGATGATGCTGGACCTTTAGTTAAAATCTGAACCCAAATTGCTTTTGAAATACTTACATTAGTCATTTTTTACCAAAGTTACATTACATTAAGTCTTCTAATATAATAATAAGAATAAGAATAAGAATATTTATACCACACCCATCTGGCCGGGCCTCCCCAGCCCCACTCAGGGCAGCTTCCAACAAAATATTAAAATACAGTAATGCATCAAACATTAAAAGCTTCCCTAAACAGGGCTGCCTTCAGATGTCTTCTAAAAGTCTGGTAGTTGTTTTTCTCTTTCACATCTGGTGGGAGGGCATTCCACAGGGCGGGCGCCACTACCGAAAAGGCCCTCTGCCTGGTTCCCTGTAACTTGGCTTCTCTCAGTGAAGGAACCGCCAGAAGGCCCTTGGTGCTGGACCTCAGTGTCCGGGTAGAACAATGGGGTTATACTGGACCTTCAGGTATACTGGACCGAGGCCGTTTAGGGCTTTAAAGGTCAGCACCAACACTTTGAATTGTGCTCAGAAACACAATTGAACTATAATGAATAGGAATACCATTTGAACACTCCTTGTTGGCCTGGTGTTAATTAAGATTGTTTCAAATTTGGTCAAAGTGACCTTTGTGGCTCCCTTTTCTGGTAAAAGTTGAAACAATGCCTCTTAGTTGCAAATACTGGAACTATTTTGATTTATCATTATTCATTCAGTGTCTTTGCTCATCTAAAACTATCAGTTTCCTCTCAATTATGTCCATGAATCTTCCTAACTCATGAATAATCCAAGTATATTTATTTCCAGACAAGGCAAAGCTTTGTTTAAATACAAAGTTGGCTAATGACGTTTCAAGATTCCCCCCCCCCCCATTTTTCTTAGAAGATAATGTTGCTAATATATTCATGGATTACTGCATAGATTTAGGCTAGTTTTAAATGATCTTCTGTTGAATCAAGATGACTACAAACATTAATGCTAGGAAGAATTCTTGCTCCAACAGGCATCATGGTTATTTCTTATGCATAATTTTAAGCAACCGGCATTCCATATCATTGGGGGCTCCTGTATTATTCAGTGTCGTGTTTGATTGGCCTCCACATACAAAATGTGAAAAGGTATCCAGTCCTTTGAAAAGACCTCCCCCACCCCCCAAAAAGAAGCTAACTTCTAACCCTTGTGCTTGCAAAGACATACGGTACATGCACAATGGTACTCTGACCTCTAAAGAGGGATGAAAGCATATCCTGCTCTTCCTTCAAGGAGCTCAGAACAACACAGTATCACTGGAGGGCAGGGCAGGTTGAAAGATAGCATCGTGCTCTGGGCCACTTAACAAGCTTTATAGGTCAGTCTATGAAGTGTTCACATCTAAACCCTGCACTTTATTGACTGTATCACGTTTATTATTTTTGCTGGATTTGATCCAGAGTGGAACTCTGCTCAAAAGACACAGGGCAGAAAAGGGGATGTGCTTTTTTTCTTATTCCTTTTTCCAACTGCAGCCTCCTGAAAGACTGATCTGGAAGGTTGGGACCGTTGGAAAAACACTGGGACCTAATTTGAATAATAGAATTTCTGGCATCTGGTGGGCGGAGCTTTTGTGTTGTGCTCTGGAATCAGCCCCTCCCTTTGGGTGTTCAGTTAAGTTCAGTTAGAACAGGCATCCCCAAACTTGGCCATCCAGATGTTTTGGGACAACAACTCCCATCATCCCTAGCTAACAGGACCAGTGGTCAGGAATGATGGGAATTGTCCCAAAACAGCTAGAAGGCCGAGTTTGGGGATGCCTGAGTTAGAGAGACCAACTGTCATTCTTGCCTCATGAGGTTGCTTTAGTTTCTCTCAGACAGTATGTTATTGTGTTACAGTTTTCTTTGTTATTAAAGCTTTGTTTGACACATGCATGAGCCGCTTACTTTGCTGAAAGAGAAGAAACTCTGCTGAAGAATGGTGGAATATCCTAAACTTGGGTGAGTGAGGGAATATTCCCAGTCTGACAGGAGAACTGATTTATTTTTTTTTAAATCACCTCCATCAACCACAACAGGGACACCCTCCAAAAAAGCATGGAGGGAGGATCTGGGAATACTACCTTTCTCCTTCCTCCAGCAGGTGCCTCCATTGCATCCCAGTCTCTTCCTTCTGTGTAAAGCAGCTGGAGGACAAGGAAGAGAAGAGAGAGAATGAAAAAAGAGCTGTGAGCGGAGGGAGGCTTTTCCCATCCTTTGGACACCCTGGGAAACTCAACAAACCTGCTGCACCTGGAACTGAGTGTGGAGAGTGCAGCTGAATGGGACACAGTTGTGGGCAGCCTGAGGAAATGCTATCCACCTGGGGCCTGCCCATAAACAGCAAGTCTAGAAGGAGAGACTAGAGTAATGTCTGCTGTTTCCAGGAGCTCCTCTCATGGTAAGACTGTTGTGCATGAGCTGAGAGTTTGTTGGACCCTGAGTGAAAACCCAGAGGCTGTGAGGGAGGTTGTGTCAGAAGGAAAAGGATCTTGATTTTTTTAAAAAATGGGTTTTATAAACATGAAAAATATTATACAAACAAGTATATCAAGCTTTCTCATGCCATTTGTGTATCACAAAAATAGCATAATAAATGTGGGAAAATATCTACAACATATGTTTCATTATTAGTGGTCAGTGTACAAGTTCTTGGTTCATGAATTGGTTTAAACAATTAGGAAGGGAAAGAGGGGGAAATGGTGTGTGGAGTGGTGTGGTTATGCTTCCATTATTCTACTTAGTGTGTGAGAGGGGTTCTGTCGGTGTTACTTGTATGGGTTCTCTTACTATTCTCTTGTTGTATTTCCCTGGTAGTGAGAGAGGTTGGGGGTGGTTTAGAGTGTGGTTGGTTGTCTTTGGTTAGCTGTAGGGCGAACTGTTTTCATGTGTGAGTGTGTATTTTTGAATCAGGTTAGCCAGATTGATTTGTATGCTGTCGGCAGTTTCTTGTTGTGGTCATGTTGGGCTGATTGTTATAATTAGTAACTTCGCACTGACGCAACATTTTTATATGTAACTGTGTATTTTTGTGACACTTGTTTAAGTTGTCTGTTGTTGCTTCTTGTTTGCACAGATACTTTTAATATATTAAGCGGTATAGCAATTAAATAATCAAATGAAAACCAAGGGCAAGCCTGAACTCAAAGCTTTGTTTTTACTGTTATCAGAGACCACTGCCACAAACATGTGATTAAGTAAACAAAAGCCCTTCCCACTAGGGTTTAGTAGGTTTGCATGGCTATAGATGTATTCTTTGACTCAGTAACATGCAGATGAGGGCAATGGATTTCAGTGGAGTGTACACAAGTACAGCAACTTGGGTTTTTCATGCTATCTGAACTGATTTACATCTCCAGGGTAGTAATCGTCGTGTCCCAGCCAAAATTCTAAAGAACGGCAATTACAAGATAAATAGTGCAGTGCCTGCTACCGTTCACTTCGCAGGGTCATTTATAATGAAGCACTGGAATCCTCAAGAGGGATTACCAGGGAGCTGAACCAGTATTTAATGTCTGGCATCTTAAAAAATATATTGTCCAAAAGACCATGTGATTGCCATTAAAACAATCCCTTTGACTGTTTGATTTAAGAAGCTGGTGGCAGGAGGCAAATTCTAAGCAGATGCAACTAGAACACAAGGTTAACAACAGAGTGCCTAGCCATAAAAAAAATCCCTCTTTAACAAAATGTAAGCACACCAACAGAGAGACACATCTTTATTGCTACTCCACAACATAACCACCTTTGGAAGCATGTATGCATGCACACACACACACTCCAAGGCAAAGTCAGCTTACATGTGTTTTATAACATGGTGAAAGCAGTAACAACTCCTCCGCGACTAAGGTTACTTCATATGCCAAGTACTGTTGAGTACTTCAAGTGTCAGCGAAATGGCAAGTTCATTTGTCTTCTTGAATGCAGATCTTAAAATAGAGAAAGATCTTTGCTCTGTAAATGCAAAATGATAATTGAGCTGCAAATCTCAATGGCCAATTAAAATACAGAGGAGGAAAGTGGTGGCAGAGGTGCTGGCTAATTAGTCACCCCAAATTTCAGAGAGTTACCAGTTATGACACTACTAGATCAGCCTCTGAATGAGGAGTCCTACCATGAAATCATATGAGAAAGTGTTTTATTTCTAAGCAAGTGTTTTATTTCTAAGCTTGGTTGCAACAGCTTTGAGGACATATGGAGTCCACAGTAATTCAACCACCTGTTGAGATTCTTTGCACATTTTCTAGTTGAGTGTCTCAATCTGGCCATCTTTTCTCAAGCCCAGAAACTCCTGTGTACAGACTGAATCCACCTGCATCTATGGTGTCTGCATAAATTTTCATGAAGAAAGTTGATTTTTATGTCCCTTCCTTTTCACAACCCACTTTGCCCCCTCCATTTTGAGTTATAGGGAGAGCCAGAGACACACAACCAAAGCAGACCCATGTGTCTATATAAGGGCAAATGGGTTTCTGGGTTTGGATCCTGCTGTTTACTTGTTTGAGGCGGATTATCCAGAAATGGAAACAGTGCTCAACATGGAGATAATATTACTTTGTTCTTTTTAAAACAACTTTTCTTCTCTTTACTTTTTAAGGTTTTCCAAGGTTTGCTTCTCCCTAGCATTCATTTTCTCCATCCCTCTGCCATTACTCTTATTTAGGAATGGATAAAATGGTCAATTTCAGTTTCTCATTCCCCCCCCCCCCCATCTTAAATTCACTTTGTCATCATCAAATTGCCTTTTTTTTTTTAAAGGACCCTCCTAAAAAATTGTCTGCATTTTAATGAACATTTCTCCCAATATGCACATTTTTGCAAATGGCTCCCCCAAATAGAATGCATTTTTGTATGTCCTTTTCATGATACCATGGGTTTTTATGGGCACTCCTGTACACATTTTTTTGGCTAGAAAACTGAACTGCAAAAATTGAGAAGTGTGAATTTTAAAGGAGAGCTGTGCTTTGGTTCGCATACTATTTTGAAAAGTTTGAAATGAATAGGTGCACATCAGTGGTGTGCGGTGAATTTTTTTGTAGGGGAACAGTTAAAGGCAGTGGTGCCTGCTTGCGAAGGCAATGGAGTGGGGGTGACTTCATGCACATGTCTTCCTGAAGCCATGTGTGTGAACATCGTGCCTCCCTCTCTAAGCTGGACAGAAGTTTCCCAGGCTTTGGGAAGGAGGTGCCGGAGAACATTTAGGGGACTAGCCTGGTCCCCTTACTTTTACTGGTCCTGGAAATACCTGTTTTGCTTTGTTTCAAAACTTTGCCAACATATCAGTCCCCTTTCCTTTTACTCTTTTCTGTTGACCCCACTTTCCTTTTCATGTCCACTATTCTTCTGTTTATATCTCAATTGAATTGCAAGCCAGGAAACTTGTCATTTCATGTGTGTGCGCAGTGGCTCATATATTTTAGACCCTCTAGTTAAATGGTAAAGAAAAAAAGGGGTTGTGAATCATTTATAATTTTTCTGATTAGTATATAGCCACAACAAAGCAAGGTCAAAGAAGCAAAAGGGAAAGCATATTTTAAAAGGCTTCATCAATTAAACCAGAACATTGCTATTTGTGCTAAAGAAGAAGGAATAAAACTGCATAAGGTCATCATAATTACCAGGGAGCCTCCTTTTGTTTCATCAAATTCAAAGGCACAGTTTTGTTCCGGGTCATCTTCTTAATTTTACAGTGGCACAGAACTATCTACAATTATTCCAAAATACCTTCCTTGATTAGCTAGTAGTAAGTAATTCAGTAGTCAGTGGGTTGCTCAAGATGTGTTCCTTTTTCAAAGTGGAAGTTCAGTATAACTTAACTGTTAAAGAAACTCAATGTTCCAAATAATATTGTCATGCATCTGTTGCCGAAGTACATGTGACACTAATTACGTATCTTAAGTTGTATGTTTGTCCACATGCCAATTGATCGGGCTACTGAAGCTACAGAGGGTGGAGGAATTTAACCCTTTCATCCTCTATCACGGTCCAGATGAAAATTGCCCTTCCAAAATGGCTATTTGCATGAGAGGAAAGATTCCATTAGTGCAACACTGGAGGGGGAGGGATTTTTTCTGTGTGTCACTTTTTCTCTTCCCACCACCTCCCCATCACTTCAGAACCTAATTGAGCTCTACTGAGCCTGCTATTTGCATTTGAAAAAAGATCCACACAATATAACATTTAGTGTGTGCAGTTTGCCCCCGACAAATTCAAATGAAGACAGTAAAGGGGAAATATAGAAGCTGCCTTAGTTCTCTGGGAAGGAAGAGAGAAATGCACACATTAAAGGCACACACAGATGGATGGTACCTCCCCCTACCCCTTTGCTTCACACCAAATAGATCCCTATAGTTTCAGATAGCAAATGTATTGTAAAAAGCAAGCACATGTCAAATTATTTTCAGCATCTTAGGGGCTGAAGAAGACTAACTTTTTACTAGTTGGGATGGGGTAGCTATAGAGATTTAATTTGAGTAAAAAGAACAAGGTTGATTTAACAAGAATGAGGAATTATGTTGAAATACTCTGAAACTTCTAGCACCTCCCAGATTTATTTAAACTGTTTGGGCTTTGCATGGCCATTTTAGTGGAAAGGGATGTGGGATAGCAACTATCTATCTATATGCTTCTTATTATCCCATGCAAGCTGTAAGTAGAGATGCCATATTGGAGGGACATATGCACAACTTCCCTCTTGCTACATTGCTACTGAAGCTCTGCAACTTGCGCTTCCTTAAAAAATGCATAGTTGAAATTATTATTGTACTGTACAGTGCTTATATCCCACCTTTCATCAAGAACATGAGATGGCATACAAGGTTCTCCTCCTCGCCTTTTTATCCTGTGAGGTAGATTAGGCAGAGAGAGAGCGACTAGCTCAAAATCAGCCAGAGAATTGAAGAAAGAATTGAATCCTTGACACCCAGCTCCTAGTTCAATCCACTAACTAACAGCTACACCTCACTGTCTCTCACATTGAAGATAATTAAAGTAAAATATATTTACAGAGGAATAGAGGAGGTGATGATCTTGTAAATACGTTTGAACCAAGCTAATTTATAGGTCAAAATGTGCACTTTGAATTGTACCCTGAAGGCTGCAAGCCTACAAGATGCCACATAAGCAGGGAAGCATGAAGTTAAGACAAAATGCTCGCTATTGCACTCCATGCAAGCAGAATATGAGGGGGGGGGGAGTGCTACTGGGAGCCTATCCTGAACCATCACAACAAAATTGGATAGGAATAATAAGAAATGAATATTCAACCAAAATAATGAATGAAGAAAGCGACTGAATGGCTAATTTTCAAGTAATGAGCATAGTCAATTTCCTCACATTTTATACAGCACAAAACAAGTTTCCATCAGGAAAGTCACAAGGCATATCCCTTTCCAGATGTTTTATTGAATTATTTAAATACATGAGTCTATTAGCACCAATTCATGTCAGCGCTACACTTCAGGTGTGAAACGATCTTAAACGAATATCAGATAAAGGATGGACCTGTTGCAGCAATAGATTTACTGTTATGGATTTAAGAGGTCTCCACTGTATTCACATTACTTTATTGCCATTTAGTGCACTCTAATTAAAAATAAAAAGACTTCTCCTTGCCTTCCCCCCCTCTTGTGCATTTCTGGAGTGATTTAGCTTTAAAGCGAAAGAGCAAATGACAGATCACAGGAAAATGTTAAACTATAAATCACCTACTTCTCTGGACACACTGACTATTTATGAGGTTGGAGGGTGAATTCTAGTTAAGTTTCCAGGCATTTGGATACATTAATTCACCTGCGTCACTGTATCCACCATGCACCATACTTCTGTGAATGTTAGTTACTGCCTTACTGAAAACCTGCCAAACATTTAGCAGGTCCTTGCCGGTTCCAACTGAGCCATGTTGCAGCCTGGCAGAATGACTGCAGTGGGACACTGAAACATGCAATGCATAGAGGTATCAGTTCAGGTTGCTAGCAATGACCTCTGGTCATTGTAAGGGAAGAACGGACAGGAGGACAAATCAAGTTTATCCATATTTTAGAGGTGTTTTGGTTAGAGGTGGGATCTAGCTTTTTCCGGGGGGGGGGGGAGAGAGGGGGGGACAAAAAGAAGCCGGCTGTAAAGTCAAGGGAGAATGAGAGAAATACTGCCATGATTTCAGGGAGGAAGGAGTTTCTTTGGCTTACCTTCCATCAAGGGCAGGGAACCTCAGGCCTAGGGGCTGAATGTGACCCTTCAGGTCTCAACAGGATTCCCATCACACCTCTTCCCCAGGCCCACTGCCTGTTCCCAGCTACACCCATAAGCAGCCTTGCTTCACAATCTCCTTGACTGTTTATGCCTGACTAAAATAGGTCTTTTAATTCCAATAACTGCTTGCCTGGATGAAGAATAGTGAAGGGTGTGTGCGTGTGTGTGTGTGTGTGTGTGTGTGTGTGTGTGTGTGTGTAGAAGCTAGCATAGCGTACATGAAACAGTTACATTCATTGTTCTTCCTACTTTTGTCTCTGGCTCCACACACCCCTGACATATGGCTCCTGAAAGGTTGCTCAGAAGGTACTGCACCCCTCAGGCTGAAAAAAGTTAACCACCCCCGCTTTACATAGAGTCGTAGAGTTGCAAAGTACCCCGAGGGTTGTCTAGTCCAATGTCCTGCAATGCAGGAATCCATAACTAAAACATCCATGACAGATGGCCTTCTAACCTCTGCTTAAAAACCTCCAAGGAAGAAGAGTCCACAACCTCCTGAGGGAGTCCATTCCACTGTTGAACAGCTTTTACTGTCAGAAAGTTCTTCCTGATGTTTAGTCGCAATCTCCGTTCTTGTAACTTGAATGCATTGATTCAAGTCTTACCTTTCAGAACTTGCTCCATCTTCCACATGACAGCCCTTTAGATATCTGAAGATGGCTATTATATCTCCCCTCAGTGTCCTCTTTTCCAAATGTCTCAAACATTCTTCATAAAGCAGATGAAGGCACCACCCAATTGTGCTGATGCTGGTGTAGCATGGCTCCCCCCGTCGCATGGGTTCAAACCGCTGACCTTCCAATCGGCAAGCCCTAGGCTCCGTGGTTTAACCCACAGCGCCACCCCTGAAAGCAAATCCCAGTAACCTCTGAAGCAGTTAGATTTAGTAAATGTAAATAGGCTTTAATAATAATTAATGAATAGGATCAAGATCCAACAATCAATGTTTATTTTGCTTAATAAGTGGGGTCCCAGTCTTTTAATCCTACTTTCCCATTCTACACTGCTATTTGTGCAGAGCTAGACATGTTTTAAAAAAAAGTTAAAATAAGTGATCTCTCAAACGATGGGCAGAGTAGCATAATGTTCTGGGCAACAGTTATTTTATCCTATGTTTATTATGTTAATTTGCTGCAGATTTTCAGTATATCTGTAGCAAAGTGGATCATTATAAGAGCCTCTGCTCATCATGGAAAACATTTCTGTTTGTTTTTCATTATCTCTTTCTTGTAGCAGCTGATTTTTCAATATTCATAAAAATAAAAGGTCCATTGTGCAGTGTATTATACACTCCTGCCAGAATCTGCTTAGTTTCCCCTCTGAAAGCTGAGTGAATCCTGCTTAGCATTATATGGCTGTCCTTAGCTCTCTTCTTAGCTGTGGCTGCCAAACCATTTGGAATTACTTGCTGTCTTTGTAACTTACACAAATGCCTGCTGGGGACTGAGATTAATACCAATTCACAGTGTATAACCTTTCCCACCTGCTCTCACTTTTACTATTAGGATTGCCTTTTCCTGGGAGGAACAGTAAAAGAGGGTGATTTTCCTTGTTAAAGGTTGTCCTGGTTAAAGGATATTCTTTCAGCACCATTCCATAGTTTCTTGTTTTCTTTCTCTCCTTTGTTGATCCAGCTGTCTTTACAAGTTCCAAGTGTTGCCTTGTTAGATTAAAGCAGACTGAATTGAGGGGGGGGGGACGACTGAAATGCAAGCATCCCTGCAAGTGTTGCCAGCTCTCATTCACTCTGACTTGAGCAAGCCTATACCTAGAGATATCCACCATGAATTGGGCCGAAAAGGTGGCTTGAGAATAGCCTGTTTTCCGTGGAGTATAAAGAGAAGAAAAATTTCCACTAGCCATTAATTGTCCCTTCTAAGATCTTATGCACCACTCTTCAGCTCCTCCTATTCAGGAACGGTGACAGGTGTTTAATAATGAATAGTGAAGTGTTAAATTGTATGTCATTTTTCCTGATCACCGAAATTTTCCCCAGAAAATCCTTTAGCAGCTGCACGTTAAATTCTGCAGGTTATGCCGCCAGAAAAGAATAATTCCTAACCCATAGAGCCATTCATGTATCAATTTAAATGCATTTGTCTGTGTGATGGAATAAAGCAGCTACTCTGTGAATGAAAAGCAGAGGAAAAGGATAATTCATCTAACCTTCACAATGGAAGAAAGTGGATGAGAATATGGTAATTATCTCAATGAAGTTTGACTGGGGCTCTAGTTTCATTACTCATGGAGGAAGCTGTGATTTCTTTTATAAATATAATCGTTTAGAACCGTTCTCTTCTTTCGGTTAAGCAAATAATAAAGTGCTTTAAGGAACTTTATGACAGTTTTGTTTTCATAGATGATGGGAGAGAATCAGGGAAGCATGTGCTTTCTTTCTAGGAAAATGAGGGGTCAAATCTAAAAACAACATTCCGTCCCCTAATCCGATAATGATTGGGTCTTTCCTAGGCCTGCTTGCAAGATATAGGTGTGGTTATTGAAATGCATGGAATGGAGGGCAGGATTCCATCCACACATCCACACATCCTGCTCCCAACCTCTGTACATGCAGCTGCAGGTACAGACAGAGGCTGGATCTAGACACATCAAAGAAGTGCTTCAGTTAAACGCGTTGTCAACTTTGTATGAAAAATCAGATTGGCAAAAACGGAACTCCACAGCGCCATCTGGTGTCACAATGTTAGAATGCATATACAACACATATAAAGTGCTTTCTCTTTGCCAATGTAGCTGAGTCCAGAGTCTGTGCATGTGTGAACATGCATGCAATTGGGAATGCTGCCATTTTTAGTATTCCCTTTTGCCTGCAGGCTGTGTTCACACTAGCTAGCGTGATCTTGCTGCAATCTCCTACTCCAACGCCCAGAAAACATATCTCTTGTGAGCAGGGCTTCTCTAGTTACACAGCAGCTGGTTTAATATGTTATTTATTTATTTGGTAAAATTTACACACCGCTTGAGTGTAAAAAATAAAAAAAAATCCTCAAAGCAGTTTATAAAAAGATAACAATGAAATAGAGAAAAATTAACAACCATACTGTAAACATACAACAATTAAAATGTTAAAACAGATTAAAATTAGCATAACTTTCTAAACATATGGGTAGATGTTATAGAGAAATAGGCTGAGTGTCACCAGCATACTGATGGCGCTCCAAAACTCCTAATGTCCACTCCCAACAGCTTCGTAGAAGAAGATGCCAAGGACCACTTTATTCTTATTCCATATTTTTTTCAGGGTTAAAATCACATGAGCAGAAATGAGCCTTGGTGACCTCTTGCACAAAGTACACATTGAAGGCTACATGTCAAGCAGATCCAGGAATGTTATGTGGCAGAGGCAGCTTGTCTTGTTTTGCCACCGAGGCAAAACAGGAAGGAGCTGTCATTTGCCCGCTCCCTCTTGCCACTGCCACTGCAGCCTCGCTTACCACAATCTCATGAGGCTTTCATGAGATCTCCCCAAAACCCAACAGAACCAATTCTCCTTGCTTCTCTGGCGGCAGCCAAAGGGCTTTGGTTTTTGCTTTGTTCCTGTTCCTTTTGTACAGAGGCTTAGATTTTCCATTTTCCCACTGAATCTTCATCTCCCCCCCCTCCCATTTGTAAAGCTTAACTAATCACTTTTTATAATCGTGCCATCTGAACCAGGAGCGGGGGTGGTTTCAGCAATAAAATGGTGAGGCGGGGAGACCATGCCATTATTCCTATCCAGGCTGGGAATCCTTGTGGCTTCTTATTGTAAAAGGGAAAAAAGAGTTTCCCTCACAAAAATTTGATGTCACATCTAGCGTGACCCTTGACAATGCTGCTTTAAGTGCATATATTGAAGCTTGCTCTATTTTCTTTGTTCCTGCATAGACAGGTTCCTTCCCTTTGTTCTTCACTTGGAAATAACACTGGACAAAAATGAAACATACACTGAAGAAAGGCCTGAGGATAGCATGTCCTCAGCCCAGAACAAATGGAGGAAATTTCTCAATAAAACTATCATAATTTGCTTTATAACAGAGTTTCCAGACTGGCTTTCTGGCTTGGCTTCTCTCTCATGCCTTTACCTTAACTTTATTTTTCTTGGTTTAAAACAAACAAACCCAAAACCAATCAATGTCTCAAATCTACTTACAGCTTGTTATCTGACTGGCTGAAGTCCTTACTCTAGGATAGTGCTATTACAGTTCCAATTTCATTAGACCACTCCCCTTCTCCAGTGGGTGGCACTGCGGACGTGCATCTGGGACCTCCCAGTGACCCGGCAGTGGGCAGAGGGAATGCTGCCCATGTCATTAGGACTCCCAGCTGAGTCACGCCCCCCGGCCAACCAATCAGGTTAGCCAGGGGGCGTGGCCAATGCTGTTTAAATTGCAGCGCAGCTGAGGGCAACCTCCATTTGCCTTCTTGTTGGAGCTCTTTGCTGTAGTCATCGCCTTTGTTCACTGCTCTCAAGCAGCCACTTTGCCCAGGCTCCATCAGCTACAAGGCAGCTATAATCCCCGCACCCACGAGATCAACTGTGAAGCAGCTCCTCTGTCCTCGCATTTGTCTTATCGGAGAGCTTGTGTACTAGCAAAGCACAGCATGGTCAAGGGCTGGAGAGTGCCATTAAAGTTCCAATATCATTAACAGATTTTCTGCAGTTCTTGAATATAGATCGTTCGAGCACTGTGCTTTAAGAATAGCTACCCAACTTTAAGCATTCACTTTATACATGAAAGAGAATGTGCCTTTTGCAATATTTGCACACATACATTTCCCACCACTCCAAAGCGGGGGGGGGGGGATGCATTTTCTATAATTTGAGTCAGTATCATTATTATTATAAAGACAAGATGGGGGTACTGCAGTAGCCATAGCAACAGAATCAGGGGAAGGAAGAAGAGAATGGCTAAGATCTCTCTCTCTCTCTCTCTCTCTCTCTCTCTCTCTCTCTCTCTCTCTCTCTGTCAGGGCTTTTTTCAGCCGGAACTCACTGGAACTCAGCTCCAGCACCTCTCAGGTGGCCACCATTACTATTATAAGACAACAAGGGGGATGTTCATGGTGAGTTCCAGCACTTCTTTTTCTAGAAAAATAGCACGTGTATGTGTGTGTAGACAGAGGGGAAGAGAGAGAGAGGTGTATGAGAGAGGATACGATATTAGAAAAGCCATCCAGACAATTCTAAAACAGCAAGTAATATAATCTGTTGGTCAGTTATTGCTCATATCTCATTTTTATAGTAATTTTGATCCAGAGTTGCACTAAGTGACATAACAAAGGATGCCCCCGGAGGCAGAGGCACGGAGGCGATTTTCACCAATTCCTTATTCTTGCTGGATTCCCCTATGCCCCCCTGTCTGCTCCCAGAAATTGAATGACCCTCAGAACACCACAGGTGATTATACTAGGAAGGGTCAGTCCACCCATGAGACAAGGTGAGGCGCTCACTTCAGGAGGCAGGATCCATAGTGGCAGCAAATCTGGCCTACAAAGGAATGCATCACCAGCTGCTGTTGCCACAGTGGCAATAATGGGGACCAGATCTGCTGCCTCCTCAACAGCCCCTTGCCCAATGCTGCCTCCACAGCAGCCTCTTGGTGAATAGGACGCACTGCTGGTACCCTCCTGGGGGAGAAATAGTGGAGGCTGCCCTCTGGGATCTCTCTTCAAGTATCCCTGCTGCTGAGGAAACATTTCTAGAATTGTGCTGTTGTTAAGCATGTCACAGCAAAAGAAACAGAGCAGTATGAAGTTGTGATGACATCAGGTTTGTATACCACATTCAAAAAAGTAAAAACGCTAATTAATTCAAGCTGTCTGCTTTGTGTATATAAAGCCTTTTAAAAGGCCAGGCATGGGACCCTAATTAAAATCTATTAAAAACAGTAAAAAATATAGGAAACAATTATGACAACATACTAATATATTTTCAAGAGAGCTGAAACTAACAGAAGCTTTAGGTGCGTAATACTTCTTTGTCTATCGGTGAAAACCACCCTCAGTTAACGCCTTTTGTTTTAAGAACAACTAGAATGAAAATGCTAGACTTCCATGCAGCACATTCTGATCAATGAGCCAAATAATGAAATTCTATTAGCCTTATATAGTAGCAATAACAGAGGGGCTGAGCAATCTAAAACCTGGCTGGGCAGTGGCAGGGACAGTCCCATCATTTGTACCAGCCAGAGAAGCAGAGGGTAGAAAAAAGGCAGCTGTGAACTATGTCAGCCTGGAGTTGGCATGCCGACTGGGCCTGTACAGGGCCTGATGCTGTCAAGTGAAAGCAGTGGGGTTGGCTTGGGATCCAGCAGATCCCAGGCTGGCTTTGCCCCTTTTTCTGGTTCTTTCCAAAGGCTACCACAAGCAAAATGTGCACCAGCTGTACTTCTGCCGCTACCTGCAGTGAGCAGGAATTACTCCATTAGTATTTACTGTACTAAGGGACGCGGGTGGCGCTGTGGGTTAAACCACAGAGCCTAGGACTTGCCGATCAGAAGGTCGGTGGTTCGAATCCCCGCAATGGGGTGAGCTCCTGTTGCTCGGTCCCTACTCCTGCTAACCTAGCAGTTTGAAAGCACATCTAAGTGCAAGTAGATAAATAGGTACTGCTCCAGGGGGGAGGGAAACGGCGTTTCTGTGTGCTGCTCTGGTTCGCCAGAAGCGGCTTAGTCATGCTGGCCACATGACCTGGAAGCTGTACGCCGGCTCCCTCGGCGAATAAAGCAAGATGAGCGTCGCAACCCCAGAGTCGGTCATGACTGGACCTAATGGTCAGGGGTCCCTTTACCTTTACCTATTTACTGTACTATATTACTAATTCAATAACCAAGCAGTCTGGTCAAAGAGGGACAGATCACTGTGTCCCTCAACTGTTTGGCAGAAGGTGAGGAGGTTCAATGCTAGTAGCCTCTTAGCAGGCTAATACAAACGTTTGCAGGTTCTGTTGCTCAGCCAAGAACCTCCTGCTCCACAACTGGTCTTTCAAGCAGGGCACTTCCTAATCAACAACTTGAATTGGAATTTGAGGCCTCTGTAGGTAAGTGCCTCCACTTCTGCTCACCATCCTGCCCTCTCATCATGCTCTCTTGCCTTTCACCCAACTTCCTTTTATCTCCCACCACCAAAGAGGTAAAGCTAGGCTAGAGATCTGCTTCTCCAGATGTTGCTGAAGTTTACTGTTTAGATTTGCCAAATTCGTGGCCTAAAATTTTGTTGTATATTAAAGCTTTCAAACAACCAGTTCCCAAAGGTTTCCAGTAAAGGAAATTGGTGAAAAATGTTTACCTTGTGGTAGGTCACAAGAGACGGTTGAACAAATTCCAACTGGACTCATAGTTTCACTGGAACCAAGTGTTAAAAAACTTCAACAAGTTAAAAGTTTATCTACAGTAGTCTTTATTTTAAGTGGTTTGGTCCTTTGGGTTTTGAAAAAGAAATCTCTGTATGTAATACAATTGCCAAATGTTGCTCTTAAGAAAATAGCAATTGGTTCAATTTAGCAGTAGGAAGTGTGGCTAATGTGCACCTCACCTTCTGTTACAGTCATAGCAAACAGGGCAGTGATTCCAAATGGTTCTTTGATTAATGAGCACAAAAACTTCATGATTCCTTTACTTGGGTGAACAGCTTTAGTGGAAACAGCAGTCCACAGGACCTCAAAAGCAGCTAGATTTCATTGATTAAGAATGAAATAATAAAGTATTAATTTTACTAAACACAAATCCATCAAATAGCAGATCCCTAATGATGGGGGCAGGGGATGTTGGGAATCTGCACCTGGTTTTTCAACTGCTAACATGATTTACAACTGCATAATTTATATTAGAAAAATGATATTCAGAGTAGCTATCAAAGATAAACATATATTGCAGAAGGGTTCTTCCTTCTATTTTGGAAGGTTTGACTATTATTTGGGTAATGAAACGACGACAGAATGGTCATCAATGTTTCGGAAGGTGGACATGAAAGACCAGCAAAGAAGACCAGAAGGGAAATAACATTTGTCTCACTATGTCTGATCATTGCATTCAGTGGAAAAATTAAGCCACATTTATGATGAGGTAAATGTTTTTCTGTAACTTCAGATAAATAAGCTTGTCTTATTGGATAAGTGTTAGCCAAATTTATGGACAACTGTAAAAAAAAAACATATTTTAGATTCCAGGTGAAGAGGCAGTCCTGATATTTCACACTTTAATCCAACCTCTTAAATGTACACTTGACTAACGAGGCTCAGTATATTAACCGAATGGGCATGGGGGGGGGCGGGGAGAGAGAGAGACTCATACATCAGAAATTGCCATGAGTTTTCCTATTCAATATGTATATACATTTTCAAAATACAAAGAGCAAAGAAAGCCATATTTGTCAGGGGTGGTGGGGTGGGAGATGAGCTATTTATAAAGCAAGAATCTGAACACAGGACAGGAAAACTAACGAGTGTTTGTTTACGTGAAGGTTCAAGCAGCTTCACTTGGGTTCTCAACTCCAAAGTAGAGGATATACAAATACAGTATGTCTCTGGCAACTCAATTCCTAACTGCAAACAACAGGGAAGAATAAGGACCCACCCTCTGCCTGCATAAAAACTCTCTCTCTCAAACTCCTCCTCCCTGGCCCACCCCAGCCTCTACCTGCATCCCATGATAACTCTTGCTCTCCCTCTCGGCTCTCCTCCTCCCACTGAGTCCACCCTCTGCCTGCACATTTTTGAGAAGAAGCGCAAATATGTGAAAAAAGGTGTCCCGTTTAAAGTCCACACAGGACAGGGGACACTTTTCTCCCCCCAAAAAAAGGATGATCACATTTTTCTAGGGATAAGTGGCAACCCTAGCTATGGATCATCTACTTAGAATAATTCAGACCCTTAATCAGCATTTATACTTGGTTTTAACATTTCAGGCCTTAAATGATCTTAAATAAATGATAGGAGGTGACTATAGTGCTGGATTATGAACCTGTCATTTCCCACATTTATATTTATGCTAGAAGCTAGAATGATTTTTTTTCTTTTTATCTAGACTGATGCCCAAGTGACACTGTCATTACCTTTTGTCCTGGTATAAAAATGCTGCATATTTATCAAAAGCAGGCACCACAAGGAATATATGTAGATAGATACACACATACAGATAGACAGAGATACACAGACAAACAAAATCAGAGGGTGAAATAGAGCAAAGTTTCTTTAAAAACACTCCCTCCCCCAGAAGCAGTTTGTTCTTTTTAAGAGCAAATGGAACTGCAGACATTAAAATTAAATCAGAGCAATTTCATGAAAGGAACAAAAAATGTCAAGACCAGTGAAACACATGCATAACTACATAATGAAGAATCCAAAAGGAAAATTGGCTAGGAAAAAAAAAACATATGTGAGAAAAGACTATTCTTGAAGTCTACTGTGCAGTAACTATCTCAAAGCCTTAAAAATATATGAAATGAATTATCACCCTCTACTCACTTCATACCACTTATAATGAACATCAGGGAAGGACTTTTTCTAATGCAAGAAAATTCTATCCATCCATCCCTATTATGAGGCTCATTCATCTGAGGTAAAAATCATTTTCATTTCTGTTTTGAGAGCTTCATAGGGGAGGATTGCTTGTTCATTTAAAGCAGATTCAAAGAATATCCTATATGTTATAGTACAGTGGTACCTCGGGTTACATACGCTTCAGGTTACATACGCTTCAGGTTACAGACTCTGCTAACCCAGAAATAGTGCTTCAGGTTAAGAACTTTGCTTCAGGATGAGAACAGAAATCATTGTCAGGAAAGCATTGTATAATGTCTGGACTAAATATAAAGACTTGCTGGAGAACAAAACTCCAAGGTGGCTGTCACCAATGGAGGCAAAAGCTTTGAAAAAACTTAACATGGAGGCTAAATGGCCAAAATATTGTGAAATTTTAGAACAGGAGGGTGATAAGTGGAAATTGCAGAGTTTTGAGAACCTAAAAGATAAAGTGCGAGACTGGCTTCATTATTATCAAATACTGGAGGTCTATAAGTTGGACAGGAAAATTGGCTTTCAGGTGGAAAAATCAAAACTGGAAACAGAGTTGTTAGAATCCAAAACTAAGAATTTGTCAAAAATGTATAACTTGCTGTTGAAATGGAATACACAGGATGAAACAGTTAAATCAGCTATGATTAAGTGGGCACACGATATTGGTCATAATATTATGTTTGCTGACTGGGAAAGGTTGTGGACCACCGGTATGAAATTCACGGCATGTAATGCCTTGAGAGAGAATATTATGAAAATGATCTATAGGTGGTACATGACCCCAGTCAAGCTCGCAAAAATTTACCACTTATCAGATAACAAATGTTGGAAATGTAAAGAAAATGAAGGTACATTTTTTCACCTCTGGTGGACATGCCCAAGGATTAAAGCTTTCTGGGAAATGATATATAACGAAATGAAAAAGGTATTTAAATATACCTTCTTGAAGAAACCAGAGGCCTTTCTCCTGGGTATGGTAAGCCATGTGGTGTTAAAGAAGGACAGAACTTTTTTTATGTATGCTACTACAGCAGCAAGGATACTCATCGCAAAGTATTGGAAGACACCAGATCTACCCACTCTGGAAGAATGGCAGATGAAGATGACAGACTATATGGGACTGGCAGAGATGACTGGCAGAATCCGAGACCAGGACAAAGAGACAGTGGAAGAAGATTGGAAGAAGTTCAAAGACTATCTTAATAAACATTATAAAATTAATGAAGGCTAAAAAGATATGGGTTTAAAAATTAGGGGTTTGCAGGGGCGCTGATTAAGGAAAAAGAATAGAATTATCAAAAACTATGGGAAATATGGGAATGGATTTGCTGATAAGATAAATGAGATTAGAATACAGAAGGGGGAGGTGTGAGGAGGTCGGTGAAATTAGGTTTAGAAAATAAGGTTTGAATTTATACTTGTTTTTGGTTTGTTTGTTGGTTTATGTATGTTTTTATTGTTGTTTGTGTTTATATGTGTTTATTTGAAATTTTAATAAATATTATTTTTTTAAAAAAAGAGAACAGAAATCGTGCTCCGGTGGTGCGGCAGCAGCAGGAGGCCCCATTACCTAAAATGGTGCTTCAGGTTAAGAACAGTTTCAGGTTAAGAACGGACCTCCGGAATGAATTAAGTACTTAACCCGAGGTGCCACTGTAGTTCGTGACAAATTTTAGAACTGGGGCAGTTTCGAAATCACAGGTACAATATGAGTGCCCCTAAACCACAGTTGGGCCAGGTTAGTCAAGACGTTGTCACTAGGCAGCTGTTCCTACAACTGCCTGGCCTTTTCAAACAAACCTAACTTTTGAAGGGCAGGGAGATGGCCAGCAGAAAAGAGCTCGTAGGCCTCATTCCTAAGGCCTGTGTACTCCCGAGGGTTTTGTTTTGTTTTGTTTGTTACTGGGATACATGGAAATGTAGTTAAGTCACATCCCTATCCACTGCACAGACTTTAAGAATGAAACATACAAGGCCAATAAATGTCATGAGCCAGCCTTGTCCACCACCAGTCCCCCGCTCCCTGGCCAAGATCAGTCTCCTTGGGAGGGCTGAGACTGGATGAGGGCAACCGCCCTTGCAGACCCTCCAAGTGTCACTATTTTCCAGGACATGGCTGGATCTACAGAAGCCATCCCAGTTTCTGATTTGATATTGGAATGTCCCGCTTTTCCTTTGGACGTCCCTATTATCGGAGAAATGTTGGAGGGTAATTGAGTTATGCGACCCCTGAGCCAAGAAGATGAGTAACTATACAACCTTTAAAGGTAAAGGGACCCCTGACAATTAAGTCCAGTCGCGAACGACTCTGGAGTTGCAGTGCTCATCTTGCTCTATAGGCTGAGGGAGCCAGTGTTTGTCTGCTTCCACAGACAGTTTTTCCGGGTCATGAGCAGCGCACGGAAATGCTGTTTACCTTCCCGCTGGAGTGGTACCTATTTATCTACTTGCATTGCGTTCTATCAAACTGCTAGGTTAGCAGGAACAGGGACCAAACAACGGGAACTCACCCCGTCACGGGGATTCAAACTGCCAACTTTTCGATTGGCAAGCCCAAGCTGCACAGTAGTTTAACCCACAGCGCCACCTGCCAACCTTTGGAAGACATCTAAAGGCAGCCCTGTATAGGGAAGTTTTTTTAATGTTTTATTATGTTTTTATATATGTCGGAAGCCACCCAGAGTGGCTGGGGTAACCCAGTCAGATGGGCAGGGTATAAATAATAAAAATTATTATGAAATAGGACGTCCCTATTTTCATTGGAAAAAATGTTGGAGCGTATGTGATGATGAATCACAGTAAATCATAATAATGCCCTCACCCATGTGTGAATTTCAGTGCCAAAAGCTGAACATTTCCTCCCCCCGTCCCCGTCCCCCTGGATTCATAGACATTATGCACAAGACATCTCTGGTCAATGAATCTTCAGTCAGATCTAGTTCAACCAAGATGTAGCATGAATATTAAGACAAGAGATGGATGAGGTTTGCCTTCCTCATGGAATTGCTGAGTTTATTTGTCCCCATCCACGCATGCATCCCCCCCAAAAAACTCCCACTGCAGTAGCCTTTGGAAAATACGCAACTCTCGGTGACTACCAGCTCTTTTTGCACACTTAAAGAGGAAGGGATGGGGGGGGGATCTCTTCTTCCCTTTTTAATGCCACCGCTGCTGTGGGCCAAGTCCAATAAGCAGGTGTTTTCAAGAGAAGGACCAGTTCCAGACACACCATGTATTCAGTCTCTTCTGATGCCCCAACCCCATAATGCATATCAACTAGATAGATCCACACATTTGGGGAAATGGGGCATCTGAAAACAACTCCAGCCTCAGATTACTCTGGCAGAGGATGAGTAAATCACAGATTATTCAGAATGTGATCTTATACAGATTCCCTATAGAAAATAATTCTTGATGGTGTGGGCTTATTGACGCTGCTGTGCTGTTCTTATAAATTAGACCAGGTGAAAAACATTGGGGCTATTTCACCTCTGAGGCAAGTTGACATGATTCAGTGGAGCTCCAAATTACAGCAATGAAAAGTGATTCCACATGTGTAACTTTCAGGTTAAATTTACAATGCTATAAAGGAGATTTTTAATAATATAAATAAACTTAAATCCCTCAACCTGCTGTTTTTTGGCCAGGGGGAATGAAGCCCAATTCATTTTCAATGCCATCCAGAGTACATAGCCCCTCAGCAAAGGCACTCTGGGTAACTTTAAACTTTTTTTTTATCTTTTGAAGTATTTGAGTCTGTTACTAAAATGTTTAGATAATTTATCACCGTCTTCAATGGGAGAGATACTGCCTAAGAAAAACTGAGGAGAAGCCAAGAGGGATTGTTGAATCTCACAGAACTAGCATTTAGCAGAGAACTGCTAAAGAATTTACAGTCAAGATGGATTGGCAAAAACTTTCCTCCATTCAGGCAGGCATGAGTTGAATTGGTTCCATGTGCTTATTTTTTGGTAACTGCATTTCTAGATACCATGTCAGTGAGAAGCACCTGCTTGTCTTGACCACCCAGAGCAACCCAGAAGAAATCCAATATCATCTAATTTGTCCAGTAATCTAGATCAGATGGGGGAAATAGCTGCAAATTACCGGCAAGGAGGGACTTACTTTGCATTGTTCAATATCAGTTACCTCTCTACACAACAGCAAGTATACTACTCTCCCCCCTCCCCTCTCTATATATAATTTACAGGGGTAGCCAATGTGGTATCATGCCTGTGTTGTTGGACTACATATCCCATTATTCCTGATCAACAGCCATGGGGACTGGGGCTGCCAAGAGTTGGAGGAAGATTCCCTACCCCTTCTATTTAGCAATTATGTAAGGGAAGAGGAAGAGACTCCTACTAACAATAGAAGAAGAATGACCGCCATGTCCTATGGAGGAAGGAGAAAACCATATCCTTTAAGTATAGATGGGATGGGGAGAGCACAAAAAATACAAGCATTGAATTTAAATGACAGATAAACCCATAGCATGCTCCCAAGGTGGTTGGAATGGCATGGAGCTTTCTGTTCATGTATATGACGGAAGGCAAGGTATCTATTAGTGTTCTAAGTAGATGAGTGTTAGAAATGTGGCCAAATTCTTAGGAGTGTCCTGGATACACGCTGTTTGTACAAAGTGCTCTTTTCTGTGCAAAGTACCCTTTCACCTTGTTTATCATTACTAGAATTCCTCATCCTGAGCTCTAAGTTTGCATGGCATAGGGACAGAGAGCTATAGATGTATGCTGCAAACCCCATCAACTTAGTATTGGTCTTCTTGTGTGAGGTTCATATAGTGGTGGTGCTGTACTGTGACTGGATCTCAACATACACCGTGTTCCATTCTCTCTAGTGACAATGTGGGCAGTTGAAGGAAAGCAAAGGAAATTACTTGGACCAGGGCCAGTGTAAAGTTGTGGTATCAGAGAGAGCATGACACAACTCTGTCCTGTTTTAACGGAGTGTTCTGTCAGAGGATCAGTTCTTCTGGAATTCTATCAGTGAGACATCCGTCAAATCTTTTATCTCATCAGTTGACAGAACCTGATCATATTCTGTCCTTAGAACAAAATCCTAAATACAACCCTCAGAATGAAGTTTATTATGAGTAAAGATGTATAGGATTCTGCTGTACCAGAAGGATGTTTCATAGGCCACAGTATGCTAGATCAATGGAAAAAGAATACTTTTATTATCATTCAGCCATTAAAATACTTTTATTATCATTCAGCCATTATCTCACTGATGTGTCATGGAGCTGGATGAGAATTTAGATTCAGCTCCTTCCTTTTAGTAAAACCTGCAGTTTCAGTAACTTTACCATTATCTTTGTTAAGGCTCTGGCATCTTCCAGGTAAGTATTTCATAGAATCATAGAGTTGGAAGAGACCACAAGGGCCATCGAGTCCAACCCCCTGCCAAGCAGGAAACACCATCAGAGCACTCCTGACATATGGTTGTCAAGCCTCTGCTTAAAGACCTCCAAAGAAGGAGACTCCACCACACTCCTTGGCAGCAAATTCCACTGTCGAACAGCTCTTACTGTCAGGAAGTTCTTCCTAATGTTTAGGTGGAATCTTCTTTCATGTAGTTTGGATCCATTGCTCCGTGTCAGCTTCTCTGGAGCAACAGAAAACAACCTTTCTCCCTCCTCTATGTAACATCCTTTTATATATTTGAACATGGCTATCATATCACCCCTTAACCTCCTCTTCTCCAGGCTAAACATGCCCAGCTCCCTTAGCCGTTCCTCATAAGGCATCGTTTCCAGGCCTTTGACCATTTTGGTTGCCCTCCTCTGGATACGTTCCAGTTTGTCTGTGTCCTTCTTGAACTGTGGTGCCCAGAACTGGACACAGTACTCCAGGTGAGGTCTGACCAGAGCAGAATACAGTGGCACTATTACTTCCCTTGATCTAGATGCTATACTCCTATTGATGCAGCCCAGAATTGCATTGGCATTTTTAGCTGCCGCGTCACACTGTTGGCTCATGTCAAGTTTGTGGTCAACCAAGACTCCTAGATCCTTTTCACATGTACTGCTCTCAAGCCTGGTGTCACCCATCTTGTATTTGTGCCTCTCATTTTTTTTGCCCAAGTGCGATACTTTACATTTCTCCCTGTTAAAATTCATCTTGTTTGTTTTGGCCCAGTTCTCTAATCTGTCAAGGTCGTTTTGAAGTGTGATCCTGTCCTCTGGGGTGTTAGCCACCCCTCCCAGTTTGGTGTCATCTGCAAATTTGATCAGGATGCCCTTGAGTCCATCATCCAAGTCGTTGATAAAGATGTTGAATAAGACCGGGGCCAAGACAGAACCCTGTGGCACCCCACTAGTCACTCTTCTCCAGGATGAAGAGGAACCATTGATGAGCACCCTTTGGGTTCGGTCAGTCAGCCAGTTACAAATCCATTGAGTGGTAGCATAGTCAAGACCGCATTTTACCAGCTTCTTTACAAGAATATCATGGGGCACCTTGTCAAATGCTTTGCTGAAATCAAGGCAATTTCCTATTGCCTTGATTTCCTATTCCTTGCAATTTCCTATTGCAACCATTTCCCTTTCCAGTAAATCTATATACAGTTCAAAATGGCTGATGAATTTGCAGTTTTATAGAGGTCTTTCTAATTATCTAATTTTTCTTTTGTCATTTCTCACCCCTGGTAACACTTCTGAGGTTTATCTGTTCAATTTCATGATTTCTTTTTTCACAGAAAAGAAATTAAGGCCTGAGCTTGCCTTTAATGAGGGCAATGAAGACAAATGGATGGCAAATAATATGGTAAGAACAATTTCCTAATAAATATAATTTATAGATAGAAAGGATGGAGTTGCCTCCTTAAAAAATACACCTTCATTCTGTTACTTCTATTTTAAGACTTCACGGGAAAAGAATATTGTAAATCCATGTGCTGGGAGGCCTTGGATAATCATTTATTTTCTTTGGATAAGAGAAATCTTAACTGCAGCCGAACTGAGTAATCCTCCTCCTCCCTAAACCTTTTATTGTAGTATACTTCTGTAGTATTCAGTGGGGGCTACCCTGGGTCAAGTGACCTAACAATTGCAGAACAATGTTTTACTCATTGAAAATTGTTTTTAGATTGGTAAGAGAGCTCCTGCTTTATCTACTCTGCAATCTCTGGATGTTAGAAGGAATGGGAGATGGCATAGGGGAGAAACACAGTGCTTGGCCCTGTTTTCTTGGCTTAATAGCAAACTGCCAATAGAAAATAGAGCGTACAGAGTTACCTAGACCTATGGCATGGCATGGGACGAGTTGCAGATTAAAATAGATGGATGCCTCACTGCCCACCATCTCTTAATAGTTTGCATTCTTCTTGCTCAGTCCAGACCATTAGGTGGTAATATGGGAGGAACTTGAAACTTCTCAAACCTTTTAACCAATGTACCAGAGACTTTTCACTTTTAGTTAAACATCCCCATGTGTAATTTAGTTAGTACTTTAGTACTTTAGTTAACCCAGGGATAGGGACTCCCCTCCCCATTGGTCACACTGCCTAGGGCTGATGGAAGCTAAAGTCCAACACCTGGAGGTCCCCAGATTCTCCTCCTCTGATATAGACATTGATGACCCTGTGGAGTCAACTTGAATCTCCAATGGACACTTGCATGGTGACTTTAGTTTTCAGGTGTCACAATTTCACAAATGTTAATTAGGAAGTATTACTTTAGCACAGGTTTTGAAACAGTCCTGGTCTCTGCTTGCTCTGTTCTCTGAATAACTCACATTTTGAAAAGTACCTAAATACTTTATGCAAGGAAACAAATGCAGAACGCAGAAGCTAAAATGCATAACTAAAGGATTTGCTTTGGGGTAGGATTTCCAAAAGCAGGAAATGCTTATAGACCACCAGAAAGCTCTGCTAAAAGTGTCCTTTAAAGCATACATGGCTTAAGAAAATTTAAAATTGGGAGTGGGAAGCTCTTGCAAGCATTAAGAGCATTTGGCATCACAGATTTCTGGATAGCACACAAATCTAAATTCCTAGTTTCAGAATAATCATGAGCATGCACTGCATTAGTTGTGACCGCCCTGAAATCAAAGCATTAGTTTTGACCTGCTCGTTAATTATAAATGTGGGTCATGCCACATATTGTTTATTGACCTCCTCAGAATCAATGTAACATAAAGGTAAAGGTACCCTTGCCCGTATGGGCCAGTCTTGACAGACTCTAGGGTTGTGCGCTCATCTCACTCTAGAGGCCAGGAGCCAGCGCTGTCCGCAGACACTTCCGGGTCACGTGGCCAGCGTGACGAAGCTGCTCCGGCGAACCGGCACCAGAGCAGCACACAGAAACGCCATTTACCTTCCCACTATAAAGCAGTACCCATTTATCTACTTGCACTTTGACATGCTTTCGAACTGCTAGGTGGGCAGGAGCTGGGACCGAACAACGGGAGCTCACCCCGCCGTGGGGATTCAAACAGCTGACCATGCGATCGGCAAGTCCTAGGCACTGAGGTTTTACCCACAGCGCCACCCGCGTCCCAATGTAATGTAGATCATACTAATTCAAGGAATCCAGACGGATGCAGCATGCGTGCCCATTGTCTTATCGAGGTGGAGGGTTGCTATGTGTATTATTTTCTTTTGTGAAATGCTTGCCTGTTCTTATTACTGTAAAATATTGCTTTCATCTTTTTCTTTAGAAGCCCTCTCCCTAGGGCCATGAGATCTAAGAAGATACTTGATGTGAGGGAGGTAAGTGTGGGTTTTATTTTTCCTCAGAGCAATGCTCATTTAGAATTCACAGGAAGAACTCAAGGAGATATTTGCAACTTTTCCCCATCACACAAAGTTAATTTAATTTACTAGGAGTTTGATTTTCATGGCAAGGTACTGAGACACCTGGCATGGTTCTTTCTGTGATTTAAATTGTATCCACCGGTTCACATGCTATTATTTGCTTTGCTAGTCGTCTTGGTTCACCTACCATATCATGCAACAAAGGGCAATACCTTCCATGCCTTAAAAAATACCCAGCAATAATTAACCTCCCAAGTAGTCCTGTATGCTTGTCAGAGAAGAGTCGTTAAAGAAATGCAGAAACAAAGGAGGCCTATAATTAAACTTCACTGAAGGACATTCCTGATATTTTCTGAGCTTCTCTGGGTGCTTTTTGTCAAGCTTTGTCTATTGCTTTCAGGTTTAGGCAGAACGGAACGGAACATTCACATTGCCTTCCAAGCTGTCTCCATTGTCAGGGCTTCGCAAAAAAAATCTACGTGAGCTGTATTCAACCCACTCAACCTTTCTCTCTGCTCCACGCAGCCGCCATATGGTGTGACACTTCATCATAACTGCAAAGCTTGTTGTTCCAGGGCAAAAGCCGGGGAAACTTGTTTAAGGAATAATACAATGTTATGAGAGCCAGTGTGGTGTAGTGGTTAAGAGCAGTGGACTTGTAATCTGGTGAACCGGGTTCGCGTCTCCACTCCTCCTCATGCATCTGCTGGGTGAACTTGGGCTAGTCACACTTCTCTGAAGTCTCTCAGCCTCACTCACCTCACAGAGTGTTTGTTGTGGGGGAGGAAGGGAAAGGAGAATGTTAGCCGCTTTGAGACTCCTTAGGGTAGTGATAAAACGGGATATCAAATCCAAACTCCTCCTCTTATTACTGGTTGGATATTATAGCCCTAAAGTCAGACTGTGATTGTTCATACTGATAGATTATACCATTCTATTGATTATACTATACTACTGGATTTCTCCCTGATTTGGATATTATTATTATTATTTATTAGATTTGTATACCATTCTTCATTCGACAGTCACAAAATACGTACGGTAATAAAACAGAAAGAAATTAACAACCCCCCTCCCCACAAACACATTTAAAATGCCATAGGACATTTTAAATGGCCAAACTTGGCCCTCCAGCTGTTTTTGGACTTCAAATCCCACCATCCCTAGCTAACAGGTCAGGGATGATGGGGATTGTAGTCCAAAAACAGCTGGAGGGCCAGGTTTGGCCGCCACTGCCATAGGATGTTAATCAGCCAAAGGCCTAGTTATAGGGAAATGTTTTCACATGGTGCCTAAACTTATTTAATGAAGGCAACAAATGCGTTCTCATGTTGCCACCCTTTGGACCTCTTCTGGAGGAGGCACACAAAGAAGGTCCACAGATGATGGTTGCAGGGTCCAAGCTGGTTCATATGGGGAGAGGCGGTCCTTGAGGTGTTGTAGTCCTGAGCTGTTTAAGTATTAATAGGTTAAAACTAGCACTTTGAATTGGTCCTGGAAACTAATTGGTAGGCAATGCACTCCAGCCAGAACTGATGTAATATGCCGTCTTGCCTCGGTGAGCAATCTGGCCACTGAATTCTGTACCAACCAGCTTATGTTTATGAAGTATCTTCAGAGGCAGCCCTACATATAATGTGCTGCAATGATCTGTGCTTGAGTCAATGAGTTATAGATCTGAGTTAGTTATACCCACTGACTGACTATGATTCAAGAAGATTTTTGTGCTACCAGATTTCTTTTCAGTTGACTAGGCTCACCACAGCAAGTGCTAAGAATTGGTGGAGAATTATGGATCTAGAATTACAAGATTCTAAGATACGATATTTAAGAAAATGCATTCACCTGAAGCATCAGGTAGAATGTTATCCAGGATGTACATAAATCCTTAAGGTTATAACACATGATCTAGAGGGGGGGGGGTTAGAGCAAGGGCCATGCTCCCTTAATGGAAACTTTCTGGGGTTAGCACCTTTGGTGCTGGGTACCAAAAGCAAAATTTGGTGATGTGACAGGTGTGATTCTTACCTTTGTACATTCCAGTCAGTCAAAATTCAAGGGTTTCTACACACATACACACCACATACACATTTTTCCATATTTCATCCAGGTAAGGAAGAAGCATGACCGTACTTGAGTGATGCATTCCAGCCATGCAAAAGCACCTGAGGAAGGCTGATGAGGGTTGAGGCCTGGGAAGAGTCCCTGGTGGCATATAGAGAGATCTAGTTATTGCCTGTGGGCTGGGGGTTCCATACCCCTGAATTGAGGAAACCTCAGGGGTTTTGACTGTGACATTAACAGAGAGCTGATAAAACAGGCATATTAACTAAATACAGGTTTAGGTGACTGTATTACATTTAAGCCACTGGTTTATTTTTCGCCCAACGCAGTTTTTTTTGGGGGGGGGGGGTTGCATGAATATTTGCTTATTTTCCTGTATGGTGCTTTCTAGCACACAAAGATGTGTTCATATAAGAGAAGGCGGATGCAGCTCTTTTTAGTATAACACTTCTTGCACGCCAAGTCAGCCAAAAACACCTCCTTGGCTGTTTTTCACAGGTGTTCTAAAAGGAGATGTTTTACTAAAAATATACATCGTCATCGCCCTGGGCATGTATGCCTCTCCGTATGAGATAGAAAGTAAGCTATGCATGAGTGAAGCTTTTGGGAAAGAAGGGCAGTATCAGAAGATCACTTTTCATGAGATTGAGATTGATGCTATGTTTGAGAGGAATAAGGTAATTTGTACTGGGACAATCATGTATATTTCTCAGGATGAGGTTTGCATAATTGATTCATGTTGAGAAAATAGACATAATCATAACTGCCTAACCGATTCTTGTTGGTAGTTGTATGGAGAGCAGTAGCAACAATGTCTATAGAGAAGTACCAAATCCTATGACTGGGGGGGGGGGCATGACAGAGATGTTTAAGATTATTCATGGTGCGGATAGAAAGGAGTTTTTTCCCTCCACTCTCATAGTACTAGAACCTTGGCCCAATCAATAAACCCAAATGTTGGAAGATTCAGGACAGACCAAAGAGAGTACACTTTTCACACAGTGCTTAGTCCAACTATGGAATTCTCTCACACAGAAGTAATGATGGCTGCCAATATAAATGGCTTTAAAAGAGGATTAGACAAATTCATGGAGTCAAAGACTACCAATGATTGTCAGAGGAAGTATGCCTCTGTATACCAGCTGCTGGGAATGGCAAGAAGAGAGAATGCTGTTGGGTTTTTTTTGCAGGTCCTGCTTATAGGTTTCTCCTAGGCATCCAGTTGTCCTCTTATGTTCAGATTTGGATGTTATGGATTTGGATTTTTATTTGCAGAAAGAAAGAGGTGACTTAGAAAGAGGCATCATTCTGGAAATTTGGGAACAGGGGTCTTTTATTTAAAAAAGAATGGAGAAGTGAAGGGTTGCAGCTTTCTGTTTGATACTGTTGTGGGCATATTTTGATCAGCAAAACAAAAATGGGCACTTATGCCTGGATGCAAGACACTGAGGAAATAGAGAAGAGTCAAAATTGTACAGGAGACTCTGATAGATATATCATCTTTCCCTCTGGGCCATTGGAGAGATAAATCTGAAATTTATTCATAATCAAAGCAGTTCTGTAAGGAAATAAATGGGTACGAAAAGAAATAGCCTTAACAAAAGCAACAACAATGAGTCAGTAAACACAGAAATTAAGGAAATAACAGATTGCACATTTTATTCATTTATATTAAAGGCCAATCTTAAAAGGAATACCTAGCAAGACCATTAACGATGCAGAGCCCTCATTCTGTGATTTTATAGACCCCAAATCATTGCAGCCACTTTTGCTCCATACAGACAGACTTTAATTTCCAAGCATTCAGAGTGTACTGCTTGTACATTTTCAAGTGTTTATATGTTAGGAAACCTCATTGTATTCTAAATTGTACACATGTATGGAACCCAGGTGTGCTTGTTGTTGTGATTTTATAAATATGGGGGGGGGGGAGAGAAGTACTGGGAGAAGTTGCAGTTCTAGATCCAAAATAACTAGCACACCTGGGGTCTATACATATGTGAACAATTGGGAGATTGCCACTAACGTTGTGATGCATCTTTAAAAATGCACATATAAAAATATATAAAATCCAACTCATAAGTTTTCCTTAGTGGTAAAATGTACAGTGCTAATGCATAGCCTCTCCAATGAACTATTTTAGTGACAGTCTATAATAACTGATAAAATCATATATGAAAAATTCATACATGCAACCATTACTGCACCTCACCTTTTTTCATTCAGAAGCTGGACACAAAATCTGCCCCCTCCCCCAAAAAAAAGTTTTGTGAGGGAGGAGGATAAAAACTACAGTTTTGGTGGTCTAAAACACAGGGATAGCATCTCTTGAAGAAAGCATGGATTGGGAAGGTTGTGGGACTTCCTAATCCTAATTAAGGCTGATACAACTAGATAAATGGAACCTCTTGTGTACCAAACAGAAGAACTTGCGGTGCAAACACTTCCTTTACTATCCCAGGGATGGCCTTATTACATGTTGTCCCTGTTGCAAAGACAGAAAATAGTAACTCTGTAGAAACCACAAAATTAATGTATCATCATTGTTTCCATTTACAAGCTCCTTCATTTTTTTTCCCTTCAAGACCGTAATTTTAGCACTTAAATCTTTGGCTACAGTACTTTCCTTTAGAGAAATCCCTGGACATACACACTGAAAATGTAATCCTAAGCATTTGTATTGTAGCCAAGAGAACAGGTCATTTTACTTAAGTCTAAAAATTCATCCTTTAGTCTCCTGGTGTGCATGGATTTTGCAGCACATTAGTTAAAGTCACATATTTTTCAGAGACAAAAAAATAACAGCTTGTTCTTAAACCACAGCACATTATGGGTTCTTTTAAACAGCAAGAAATATGTGGTTTGATTCATACACAGTTATTTTTTGCAGCTTTGCCAGCATAAAACACTTGAGCATGCATCTGCTAGCAAACATTTTGATCTGTTGTAAAAGACAATCAATGAAATGAGTGTCAGAACATTGTTTCCATATTGCTCCCTAGATTACCATACCCACTGGCCAAATATTACAGCCCAAGCGTGGGTGTAATTTTATTTTATTTTATTTTATTTTAAATGCATGTCACAAAGGTGCAGAAAGTTTGGCTCTTTAATGAACTTGAAAAAGTTGTTACATTTCTAAACTGGCTGGTTTTATGAGCAACTACTGTATTGAGGTATTTAGTGTGTGGCAGCCCCACCCCCCCAAAAACCCCACCTTTCTTGGGCCAATAATTACATTATTAGGTACATGAATGAAACAAGTTGTATCTGTTGGGGGAATTGTGCCCATGATTTCACACTCTGCCTGAGTTGTTGCCCCTTTCTAACCCCTCAGGAATGGGGTAACTGAAACCAGTCCTTTTTTTTCTTTAAAAAAATGTTTAGGGGTACTCTCATTTTCCTACTCATATTGAAATACTGCCCCAAACTTAGATTCACAAAATGTTTATGGGTATGCATACCCCTGAGTTTCCCCCAGAAAAAAAAAACACTGACTGAAACCATTAAATTGGTAGCACTTGTTGGAAATCATTTTCCTGCATTGTAAAATATCCACTTCAGGATCCCACCACTTCATCTTGCAGCACTGAATTGCAACAGTTCCATGATTGGGTATGAACTATGTGGAATTATGTCTTTGTCTTATTGGTCTCTTCTGAGTACGGTGCAGGAACATTCCTACCTCTGCAGCTCTAATGGGCCAGAATGGGCAGGGGATCAGGTACAGCATTTTGTTGATACTGGTACCCTGACAACCTGGTAAACACTTTTCTGAGTTGTTGTTCCAGTACTGGATTTCATAGGACTGGCCTGTAAGCCAGCCTAACGGTAAATTGCATTGTCTTACAATCTGCTTTCCAGTATCATCACTGCTTCATGAATCTTCAGAACTCGTTTCTTTTTCACCCCCAATCATAAGAGATCCAGCTGTCCCTGGAATTTTTCCATTGAAATTGAGTCAGAACCTTGCCATTGTCAATATGTACTTTTGTGAAGGTTTGGAAGAGATTCCTTAAGTGGAATTGGAGGTTTCTAATTTGTATTTTTATATGGCTCATTGTTATGCTAATGAAATCACAATGAAACAGCACCAGATGCAGTTTTACTGCCATGTACATGGTTCCTATTTCAAGAATATCCCATTGTGCTGAGTGGCTAATTGACTTACAATATGACTGATGAGTGCAGTATGCTTTAGACTCATTTCCAGCAGTTTCAGCTGTTATCACACCATATTTATAGATATTCTGGAAATATATAGGAAGAAATGCCTGCTGAATTATTAGTAGTCTCCTGCCTATTGTGGTAGTCAATAGAGTATAGGGACATAGGAGGTTGCCTTATAGCAAGTCAGACCATTGGTCCATCTAGATCAGTATTGTCTACTCTGACTGTCAGCAGCCCTCTAGCATTTCAGACAGGAGGCATTCCCAATCCTACATTGAGATGCCAGGGATTAAACATAGAATCATAGACTTGTAGAGTTGGACCCTGATCGTCATCTAGTCGAACCCCCAGAAATCTCAAGCATGCAAAACTGGTGGCCATCCAATTTCAACTTGGAAAACCACCAATGAAAGGAGTCTGTTCCACTGTTCCACCTGAGGGAGTCTGTTCCACTGTTGAACAGCTGTTACCATCAGAAAGTTTCCTAAACCAGCCACTGGAATGAAATTCACGGCATGTAATGCCCTGAAGGAAAATATTATGAAAATGATATATAGGTGGTACATGACCCCAGTCAAACTTGCAAAAATATATCATCGGTCTGATAATAAATGTTGGAAATGTAAGGAGGCTGAAGGGACATTCTTTCATCTTTGGTGGACTTGTCCAAAAGTGAAGGCCTTCTGGGAAATGATCTATAATGAGTTAAAAAAGGTGTTTAGATACACCTTCCCTAAGAAACCAGAGGCCTTCCTCCTGGGCATTGTGGACCAAAAGGTGTTAAAGAAGGATAGAACTTTTTTTATGTATGCAACTACAGCAGCAAGAATACTCATTGCAAAATATTGGAAGATACAAGACCTTCCCACGCTGGAAGAGTGGCAGACGCAGTTGATGGACTATATGGAACTGGCTGAAATGATTGGCAGAATCCGAGATCTGGGAGAAGAGACAATGGAAGAGGACTGGAAGAAATTTAAGGACTATTTACAAAAACATTATAAGTTGTATGAATGTTAAGAATCTGCATGACTTGGAAATTTTAGCTCCTGCAATTAGATTAGGAAAATAGAAAGTTAAGTTATAAGTAAGAAAAAGTTGAAATTTAAAGTTATTTTATGTATTATCTTAAGGTATAAATATTTGACAAAAGGTACTTTAAATTTAGAAGTAAAACACTCTGAAAGATATAAATAAGATACGAAACAAGGTAATAATTTGCTGATATGTTTGTTGTGGGGAACACAGGGTGAGGGAGATGTGGGGAAGTCCAGTTAGTAACCTAAAAATGTATTTTGAAAGTTGGATTGTTTTTCTTTCTTTCTTTTTTCTGGTTTGTCCTTCTTTTTCTTTTCTGTAAACTGAAAATGTAATAAAAATTTTAATATATAAAAAAAGAAAGTTTCCTAAATCAGTATGAGGGTGTGTTGTTAAGTGTTGTGCATAGAGTGGGGGGAAAGCACTTTCAGTCTCACACGTATTTCCACATTGTTGATCACTATTCCTTTGAAAGGGGAAAAAAACAGTAAGTAAAAGGAAGGAAGTGAACATGACCCTCATATTGTCTTTTATATGAGAAAAGAATTCCATACAGTCCCTTTGATTACTCCCTAATAAATCATTGCTCCCTTCCATTCCTTCTCCTGCTAGCATGTTAAAACTACAGCAAATCACTGATCTTGCAAGACAAACAATGTGCCATCCATTTTAGAAACTATTATCCTTTGCTGTTGACGAAAGAGTGCCTTTTGTGTCTGGCTTTTGGAAACCAAGCTACATTGATATGCAATTCATAGAAGTTCAATTATGCCTCTGATGAAAACAATTACAGCTGGAATTTAAAAGTACAGATTAAAAGGTTTGAATACTTGGCAAAAGTGATTTTAAGAAATATTAAAAGTAAATGGCTTTTTAATTCTATGAATTCATCAATTTGTAAGTTAATGAAATTAATGAAGCAAGAAATGAAATGGAAATTCTAGAAGTTTGCAGGCCTGTACTTAGTTTTCTGTCTATGCAAAGTCCTAGAATAGGCATTTACCACCACTAAGAACTAAAGGTAATGAATAGCTTCATTTGAACACTAATTCAATTATACAACTCTCTTCCCTCCCCTTTCCCATCCACCAAATAATTTACAAATGTCTGAAGCCGACGATGGATGGACTTTCTTTTCTGACCAGCAGAAATCTGGGAACAAACACAATGGCCCTGATCCAGCAAAAGTTAGTCCCACTGAAGTCCCACTGAAAGCAATGGAGAAAAGGGAGTTTAGACTAACTTCTATTCTAGTGGTTTTAGTGGGAATTCAGTCACAGTTAAGTTTAGTTGGATTGGCACAACCGTAAATATAAAGGCTGTAATACATAGGTTGAAACTACAGAACTATTGCTAAGGCTTCTGTACAGGTCCACACATTCCCTCCTTACTCTGAATAACAATATTAACTAAGTTTTGTGCTTTTTCCTTCATATTGCAATGACTATACTGAGAGGTGACACTTTCTACATTATGGAGTGTGAACAGTAACACAATATCCAGAGAAAAGATTTCTTGCCGCATTTTTATTAGGAAGTGGGGAGTGATGAAGAGAGGTCCAAAGGCATTTGCTATAATTTCTTATTCTTTTCAACTTAGTTGCCAAAGGGAAATTTCAAGAAAGAACAAGAAATAAACTACAAACAGAACTTCAGATTCATAAAGCCTTGAAGTTGGGGCTTTATTCTTTCTTAATTTTGTTCTGATACACAGTGTATCCATTTTGTGAATCTAGCCATCATCCACCACTCACAACCACCCTAACCCCTAACCCTGCTGAGTAATAAAATTAAACTTTATATGAGGGGACAACTTTTCAAGTTTGCAGTGGGCTAACTGTACATGGGCCTATGTATGATGCAGCCAGTACTACTTCCCATTTTTCATTGCTGTACCTAGATCCTGGTCCTGACGAGATTTAGATTTCTAAAACTGGGAAAAATTGCTACTTTGCCCAAAACAAAACACTATTCTAGTTTCAAAGAATATTTCTGTGATGATCTTTCAGATTTTCACATTAAAGGAATGTGTTGATCTTTGATGTCTTTGACCATGTTCAGTTTGAAGCAGTCTTCATCCATTTCAAATAATTACAAAAACTGTAATATCTCTTTGTGATATTTTCTTTTTTTTTATTTAAACATTGAAGTCATACATTGTGTCTGACTAGTGCATGACCTAATCTGTGTCTTGCATCTCTGGTTCTCATGTTATTGTTGTTGCTATTATAACTGTATCTCTCTCTATAGCTTTTCATTCGTATGCCGCATTATCTTGGCAGCAGCAAAGTAATCTCTGTTTTAATCATATAATTAATCTACAAGAAAATGTTGTTCTGCATCATCAAATACTGATAAATATGTATTATAAAAGGGTGTGAGCCGTGGTGTTAAAGTAAATGGAACCTGCACACAATAACTTGATTAATCATTTTTCTCTCTTTGGTGAATCTTAAAATTGAGTTACTTTTGAAAGAATTTAACCTTGATAGAGAAAATTCTTCTGTAATATTAGTTAAAATGCTGTAATATATGTATTCTATGAGGTTGGATCAAGGGTTCCATAGGATTGTGGTGGGACACTCTGGAACTGGGTAAAGGCTTGCAAGATGAAAACAATTACAACCGTAGTCATAAGGAATAAATAGAACATCAGAAAATACACAATCAAACTGAACAATTTCCACATAAATCATAATAAGATTGAAAATAAAGATACAAAAAATAATATAAACAACACCAACAACAACCTCCTCCCCCACAACCAAAAACACTAATAAGCATCTGATTAGTAGTCAGGCAATGAGCAGTCTATTTAATATTTTTAAAGTAATTTTTGTTGTAGTAATTAGGAACTTAAGAAGCCAAGATATAACGATACAGTACAGAAAATATTTTTCTGAATCTTAAATCAAAGATATTTTTAAACTGTAATTATTATCACTACCAGCTTTTTTGACATGCACTTGCATTTCTCAACCCCATACAAGTTTTCTTTAAGTATTGCAATTAGCTAAGCTTGAATATAAAACTAATTGTGCTGAACTGATAAAGAATTTCGTGTTTAACTTCCACTTGATTTTTAAAAATAAAAAAAATAAAAAAATGTTTTAAAACAATTTATGGCGTTTTCAAGAAAATATTACATCATTCCAAGTAATTTGGTATATGTATAGCATACATTTCATGCTTTGTTCCCTCATATAAAATTATTCTTTAAAATGTGCAGGTAGTATTAGACAGCTGAAGTCAACTCATTTTCACGTTAACCAAAAATGACTCTATAAATTGTTGAAACCAAACAAACTTTTTCTGGTTTGTTGTGAGAGCAATAGGAAAGGGGATTGCCACTATGACAGGGAAATAAGGAGATAAGACAGAAATTTGAGTGAAAGTGGGTTGGGTTTATTTAATGAAAGATATTCAGTGAGGTGCAGCTAGTGTAGGAAGTGGTGAATAGAGTGGTGATGACAGTGCAGGATGCTTAAAAATGTATAACTGTGGTGAGCCAACCCTGCTAAGGGAGGGGGTGGTATTGTTTATCTGCCCCTCCCCTTAAACCTCACCTTCTTAGATGATCAGGAAGGCCTCCCTGATTAACTTTTGCAAGAGTCCCACAACACTGGACAGGCTGATACAAGTTGACCTCAAAAGTGCACCCTGCCTTGCTAGGGAGTCTCTCAGTCCTGAAGGCAATTCTTGAGATTATTAGACACTTTTAAGGTAGAAGAGGTAAATTACTACACCCTACCTCCTAAATGTGACCAAATTAATTTAACAGCTCCTACTCATCCACCTATTAATTTAACAGCTCCCACTCACCAATCTATATTTATCAAGATAGAGGACTTAAAACAAAACACGGACTAGGCAGAACACACACAATTTGTCAGCTGAGCCAACATGACAACAGGCCAGGAACTCCTACTCATTCCCACATGATGCCAAGCAGAGGAGCTTTTTACTCAAAGAGCTTGCACCTCTTAACAGCTATCCTGTTTGAATCTGAATATAGATAGATATAAAAAGATACAAGCTCGCTAAGGAATATTAGTTGCAAAATCTTTTGTCCGCTTCTAATCCTCTTTCTAGGAAGCTACCCGAAACCTTTTTCACTAGTGAAGTGATGCTCAGAAATCTGAATTGCAACTTACCGTATTTTTCCATCTATAAGTCACCCCCATGTATAAGACTATTTTGGGGGACTCAGATTTAAGAAAATGGGGTGAGGCACTATCCATGTATAAGATGCCCCCTAATTTTTGACATCATTTTTAAGGGAAAAAACCTAGTCTAATACACAGAAAAATACGGTAATTGTCTCTGTTCAGTAAGTCTCAACATTTAAGATTGCATTCCTATAGCCAGTTACCTGACTGTAAGTAAGCCCCAGTGAACTCAATGGGACTTAACTCTTCAGTAGGCACAAATAGCACATTTAGCCTTCCACAGAAGAGTCATATATTGTTTCCAGCTCCTTCAAAAAATCAGTATGGAACCAGCCTGAAATATTTCATGCAGTCTTATCAAGAAACATTTTTTCTTCCTTCACTGAAGGTTTTGCCCACTTAGAAGACTTTGCACTCATCTTTATTTATTTTTTCTAAATTCAATGAAAATACTATAGTTAAAATGTGTAACATGTGTAGCTTTAAGTCAGTCCTCAAGGAAGCCAGCATTCCCTTTCCAATTAAAATACGGCTCTGGAAGTGAGAGAGCATATTGAAGTGAATTTTAGTTCCATATAATGAAAGCTATAATAATCTTTGTTTCTGAAAAGGAAGCCACAGTGATTAAATATGTAATCATTATAACAGCATGATCTTAAACACTGAATAAAATACCAGCTGGACCCACCTCAGGTGCCTAATTCTTGTGGAGAACGAGAGCCCAGTGAACAATTTAATTTCAAAATTAATAGGTGGTTAGTAAGAAGCTAGGGACGAGAGCATATAAAGCATTGTACATCAATGAAAAGATAGGGGGGAGATGCCCCAAGTTTGAGTCCATAATCTACGTAATTTAGGTATGAATGGATTTGTTCACACATAACAAAATGCAAATTACGGTATTCATAAGACTGTGGTAAAATAGGAATATAAACAAAAAATTGGGTAAGACAAGGTTAGTTTTGCTTAATTAGACCAAATTCTTTTTTGAAAAAAGTAAAGCATTTCCCAAAGTGATGGTATTATAATTCACATTAGTGACAGCAAAAACAGATGTAGTTTTAGTTTCATAATCACTTAATAGAATAATAGAAAGCAAACTTACAGTCATTCCCTTTTAAAAGGGCAGACAGCTTAGTAAAATATTTGGAAATATTTTGTTGTTATTAATTGGTGCTTCATAAGGCAGTATAGAATCCGGACAACATGGGGAGGTATTTGCAGACCCCAGACTGTATTTGGACCTGAAAGACCAAAGAAAAGTGTGGGTGCATAGAGAGGAAGTTTCAAGCAAGCATAAGCACCATAAATGATCATGGGGCACATCTGTAAAGGCATCAAACTTTAGCCTCGTTCAGGGAGCTTGAAGCAACATAAAATAGCTTTTTAACTGTACAGTGGTACCTCAGGTTACAGATGCTTCAGGTTACAGATGCTGCTAACCCAGAAATAGAACCTCGGGTTAAGAACTTTGCTTCGGGATGAGAACAGAAATCGTGCAGCGGCAGCAAGAGGCCCAATTAGCTAAATTAGCTAAAATGGTACTTCAGGTTAAGAACAGACCTCCAGAACGAATTAAGTTCTTAACCCAAGGTTAAGGTGGCAGAGGAAGGGCAGCATTGCACAGCTGGCTTCCCAACACAGAAATCACAGCCCTTTGCTCTGCCCCTCTCGGTAAGCAGCAGCAGTGCTCACCTTGGAAAGCCACATGGACAACACCACCCTACTTGTACTACCCTGCAAACAACTACTGTGTTGCAGGATGTGTTTGTGTCGGGGTGTGGAGGTGCATTCACTTCATGCAGCTACAATTGTGCTTCGAGACCCCCAACCACCCCCCAAAAATCAAGACACAGTGACATGGGATTTTAGTTTAAGTTACTGGGCAAAATTTAGGCCACAGCTTTATTGAATACAGAATGTGAGTGGTATTGGCTTAGGCATTGGAGGCATCATCCAAACTATATCAGACTCCCACCCACATCATGGGGAATCTGATAAAAGAGTAAAACACCGCCAGAGGGAGCCCCACCGATGTGAACCGACTTGATTTCATCCCTTGTGCCCCCGTGGGGTTCTGGTATGGCCCTAGCCTCTACCACTGGGTTTCGGACAAGACCCAGGCCAACTCCTGATTCCTTTAACAGAATACCCTGGAGCTTGGAGGGGCAGGTGATGGCTGCACCTCCCCTCCCCACACATTGCTGATTGAATGCCTAACCGCCAAACCTTACAACGTTGTGACGATTGTTACACGGTAGGCGAAAACCAAACGGCTCTGCCAATCTGCCAGATGGAAAAATTCCTACCAGGCCCCCATTGCAAAACTGGTGACCAACAACGTCTATAGCAAGGCCAATGCACCAGATAAAGGGGGGGGGGGTGATCCACTGTGCAAAGGCAAAGAGGTCCAGCAAACATCGCACAGGGATTAAATAATATTTCGCGGCCACCCCCCAAGCCAAGCCATTGGCTTTAGGGACCAAGTGACCACGAAACGACAAACCAGAGTGCTGCAGGGCATAGCCCTACCCACACCAGGAGGTGGGAGATGCCTGGGGGCCTGAGCGCAATGCGTACCCTCCTTGAAGAGGATCTGATTTCCCATACTGGTTTAACATTCTATACCTCTTGACAAGGCACTCTGGCACCTGTAGCTGTGAGGGGAAGAGGGGTCACTTAACTCATAACTCTTAACAAACTGCAGGTCCCACAGCTCTTTGTGGAAAGCCATGACTGTTAAAATGGAATTATAATGCTTTAAATCTGTGTATGTCCCCGTCCCCCATCCCACTCTTCTCAGGCTAGAAGCAGCAGGAAGCTTGCTCTTTGCTGTTTGCTATTACCTCCTAGGAAGCACAACCCACTGAGACTGTATCTACTAATAGGTTGGTTTTTTCCCATATTATGATATCCATTCTCTTTTAATGGAATGAAACTGAACATTACACAATCTTTAGGGTGTTCAGGCCTTCTAATAACTTGCCCATTTCAACTGTGTGGGGGTTCAGCGATGGCATCCTTCAACTGCCATTCTTTGGTCTCTCTCCTTCCCTGTCCAACAATCTGCCGTGGATTGGACAGATTGCTGTTGCCACAGGTCTGAACTGACTGCTTGAAGAGGGCTTTTGAAATTAGACCAAGAGCCATTTGAAATTAGGCTGAGGGCTGCATGTGGCCCACCTCTGATCCAGATCAAACAAAAAATAAGTTGCCCTTTAAAGCTCTGGCAATACCATTTCACAGAATAATTCCATCCACCACAGTAAAGGGAAGTGTGTAACAAACTAGAAGCATGAATTCTTCAGTTTCTCACAGTGAAATAAATACCCAGTTGTCCAGTTTATATTATTTTTATCTGAAAGTTTTCTGTAGTTAATAGTTGTCGTTTTGTGGTAGTGGTTGTTTTTTTTAGTAGCTTGGTTAAATTCTAAGCTTCATTGACCTATCTGATTCCTTCCATTTTTCAGAAATTATTTCTTCTGGGCATATTCTTTTCTGAACATGGTTTACTGCCTGCTCAGACACACACTCCATTGCTTCTAATCAATTCTGACTATCCTTGTATGATATTTGTATGGAGCGCTGTCAGCTAAAAAGTAGCTGAAGCAGAAGACCTATTTCTTCACAATGGAATGCTAGAAAACTCATCCCTTTGACTCCCCAAATGCATTTGAAGGTAGACAAATACAGTACTGTACAATGGATTTTCAGTGATGCCTGCTACGGCATGCATACCTATCTGGTATATCAAAAGATTTTTAGCTGAAAATCTTCACGAAACTGAGTGGTGTGTCTGCACGACATGCACACATTAATTCACTCATACTGTAAACTGTTTTTCCTTCGGGGGGAAAAATGGTCTGAGATTATGTTAGGTGAGTAAACATGTTTAGCTCTAGGTCAGGCATTGTAACAATAATAACATCAGTAAATTATTTCCAGCCCAGTCTCTGTCACGTATTCTTGCTAAGAAACTTGTTGGCAAACATGACCCTTTCTTACGCTTCAAGAAACTGAACTCTGTTCGGCTAATTTGCATTGTGTTGTCACGTGTTTCCTGCTTTCCTGTGTGGTGAGTAATTTACAGAGTTGTTGCTGTTTGAATTTGGCGTCCTAACCTTTGGATGAGAATAGAGACGGACTGATAATTTCTACTGTTGACCCACTTTGGAACCATTTGGGGGAGGCAAAAGGGGGTTCAAAACTATGTCCCCCATTTCCACATCTAGGCTATTCTTAATAGTTGCTCTGGTGGCGGCTGCTGGTTGATAGACATCATTTGCTACTCTAAATTGCCTCTGTAAGTGACAGTACATTATGATACGGCTTCAGTCCCAAGGCTATTCTGGGGATAGTGGGGGAGCAAGAACCCACCTGGAATGCCTTTCTGAACAAGACTTGGTGCTGATGTAGCTGTCAAGAATTCTGCTCAATATTGATCCAGAGCAGATTCCATTGTATAGTTAGCAGAGTAAAATAAATGTAGCACGTTGCAGGATTCAAAAAAAATAGACCAGAGGCAATTAATATTTCATCCAGCAGAGCTTTACTGCTACTGAAGGTAAATGAGCATTAACGGTCACAAATCCATACCTTCAGGATTGGCACTGTCCGTAAGAAATCCAGTTGCAGCAGTCTTAACTTAAACTTACAATAACTTACAATAGGACTAAAACCTTAACACTAAGCATACCATGTACAGAACACACCACAAGGAAAGAAACTGAAACTCAGGCTGCTTCTGACCTATTATTGTAGTCAGCATGACTTTGAGTGAAAGAGATAACAGAACCAGCTTAAACCAGCTGTTCAGCTTCTCTGAAGGAATAACCCAAACATCAGGAACCTTCTGCCTGTTTCTAGGCAGAATAGAAACTTGCTTGTCTGTAGAAACTTCCAGCTTGCACTAGCTTGTATCACACAGAGAAGCTTCCAGAACCCTCTTGAATCAATAAAATAGGAAAGATCCTATTCTATTCTAAATAGGAGAGCTACATTTCAGCTAAGCCCTAGATGGGAGAGCAATAGAGACTTGTCATTTCAAAAATATCTATGCTCTCTCTTTGTAGAGATCCAGTGGAATAGTGACAATTTCTTCAAGATCTGATGCATCTCATTTCAGATTCCTCGCTATTCCCTAATTATTGGCAGCCATCAGCCAGCCATTGTGGGCTGTTAACTAGCATTCTGTCTCATAAAGGAATTGTAAGGCAGAAACCACAATAGCATAGTTTGCCAGTAAAGTTTAAAACTCTGCTGCTATATTATCTCTTCTCCCTGAAGACATAACCCAAGATAAACAACTTTACCTTCACTACTAGCCAGCCTAAGGATTTTATTTCTCCAGTTACTTTTATCCCTTTCTCTCTGTTTTGTTTTCTTTGCACATTTGCATGTGAAATGAGAAAATTTTGCATTAGCTTGGCAAACTAGCTCCTTGGGACATTTATACCTTGTACTTGGCACTGTGCTGTTGAAGCCTATAGACCATCCACATGATGAGCTATTCAATGCATGTCTACCAATTTTAAGATTGCTTCTTAACATCTGTTCAGAATTTGTTCATCCTGATGGCCCAGACATCCTTTGTGCTTGGCTGAACATGGTAACTTATGATTACTCCATTTATGCCAGTTAAAAATCTAAACAAGTGCATCAGTGTGCACTCTGGTTTGTTTGCCTTTATGAATATATTGAGTTTAACTTTTTGGTGCCTTTGGGGGTTTCTGTCTGAAATGCAAGAAACTCTTTTAGACAACAGCTACAGCATTATCATATGGGAAGCAAACAAGTGTTCTCCCAAGTCTGTCAACCTCCCCTCCAACTTTCTGTTATTACATTATTACCTATCACTTCAAGTTAACGCTGGTGCTACATGTAAAAAGGCACTTTATTGCTAGATTAGATTAGGGTGCCCATATGTACTACTTTCCAGAGGTCAGTTGAAGGGCTTTCCAGTCTGAATCCAGTTTAAAGATGAAGGCCTATATAAAAGTGGAAAGGAGGGGCCTTGAAATTGCTCATCCATACTCAGCATTCCCTGAGCAGGCACTCAGGCCCCACTATGATCACAATCTTCCCCACTATGGTGAGACATATTGTATATCACTTTAAATTATAGTCACTGCCCCACAAGCACTGCGTGTCTCTGCCTTATCGATGGGCTCAATATGCTCCCAACTCACCAGAGTCCCCAAGACAGTTTATGGCACTGCACAAACACCCCACTTGTTAAATTTCCTCAGTCCTTCCTCTTTCCTGCTGGTCTAGTAGGGGAGATAGTGGCTTAACAATCAGCCCCTCTCCCCATGGAGCTCTGGGAATTATAGGGGCTTTCCTAACAGCTAACTACAGCTCCCAGGATGCTCTGGGGGAAGCCATGATTGTTTAAAGTGGGATGATACTGCTTTAAATGTGTACTGCAGATGGGGGGGTCTTACTAGGCTGGCTCTGTCAGCTGTGATAGAAAGAGCAGCACTATACGAAAAGACAGAAGTGGGTGACTGTATACTTGAGAGAAAGGATATATACATTAAGATTGATGTGTTGATGCTTATTATATTCAATCTTAATATGAGATTATGGGGTTTTTTCTCCTTTATCTGTCTTTCCCTTTTCTTTTATTCTTTCTTTCTTTGTTAAATGTGTTATAAAATTAAAAATAATTTTCAAAAAATAATCATCAACCCAAACAAAAGACCTCTGAGCTGATGTTGGGAGGAAGCCATCAATGCAATGCAATGCATTCCTTCCAAGGCAAACAGCAGCATCTGAAGAATGATTTTTCACCAGGATTGCAATTGTGGAGAGGCGGATTAAAGGTTTGTTCCCCTTCCCACTTGATTTGCTCCCAGTGGCTGCTGTCTTCATTTTTTTTAACAACACTGTGAACATTATATACAAATACATATTTAATGTCATGTCCAGCTTGGCTGTCAGTTTGTAGCAAAGGTCTATCTAATCAAACTACTCCATTCAATCCCTGCCCAGTCTAAAGCCAGAATTGCTTTGAGAAATTGCTAAATTGAACTCACTTGTGTGAAAATGCAAATTAAGCAATGCATTTTTTAGCCTTCCAAAGTTGTAAACTGAAAAGTTAAACCGGAAAGTTGGGTCTCTCTCTCTCTCTCTCTCTCTCTCTCTCTGTGTGTGTGTGTGTGTGTGTGTGTGTGTGAGAGAGAGAGAGAGAGAGAGAGAGAGAGAGAGAGAGAGAAACGGTAGCCTTTCTGTCTCTCTGCTTCAATTATACCCCTTCTTTATTTTTCAATAGCAGCATGGCTTTATGACACAGTGATTCATGCCATCCTCACTACTGAGTTCAAGTTGCTTCACAGCAGTTTTCAGCAATGCAAAATGAAATATAAGTGGTAATTTCAGACAGTAGGGAATGGTTCATTCAGGATCTCGAGTAAGCAGGTGTGACCTAGGCAGGCCTACATGATAAACTAAACATTTTGTCTGGGAGTAGTCTTAAGCCTTTGCTCTGAATCTTCAGACAGTTTGTACCAAACAATTATATCCTAATTAAACACTGAAATGCTTCTTTCTTACCAGCAAATCCTTACACAAATTCTTCCTGTACCCTATTAAGGTCTTTTCCTAGTGCCAGAGCAGCACTGCCAAAAGCTGCTTCTGCCTTGGCAAGGGGATGGGTGAGGTCTGGCTCCCAGCAGTAGAAGCTGAATCTGGGATCCCAGCATTCGGTTTTATATTTTGATGGTGCTGTGCAGAGGGGCATAGAATTAGACTCCTACTTTCATAGACTTCAATGGAAAAATGGCAGCTTAAATGTAAGGATGTCACTTTTAGTGATTCATGGCTCTCATTGTACATTCTCAGCTGCCGTCTCATCAGAGATGCTTTCCTCTAAAGAGATTTAGCCGCTTACATGCTATGCTTTATATACAGACCTTGAACATCAGGTACCTCAGGTTAAGTACTTAATTTGTTCCAGAGGTCCGTTCTTAACCTGAAACTGTTCTTAACCTGAAGCACCACTTTAGCTAATGGGGTCTCCTGCTGCTGTTGCGCCGCTGGAGCACAATTTCTGTTCTCATCCTGAAGCAAAGTTCTAAACCTGAAGCACTATTTCTGGGTTAGCAAAGTCTGTAACCTGAAGCATATGTAACCTGAAGTGTATGTAACCCAAGGTACCACTGTAATGCAATCTGATGGTGAATTTTACCAAATATTGTTATAATGATAAAAGTCACAAAGTTGTATATCCAAATTGCATATAATGCAGTGCACTAATACAGTGGATTATGCCTTGACCTAAGAAGCAATATGTGTTCACAGAGCCAGACTTTCATGCACACTTTCATTTCTATGATTCAGACTGGGTTTTGAAGAGCTATGTATCAACATTGCAAAGTATGACAAGTCATCCAGTGGGAGTGTATAAGTCCCATCTACAAGAACATAGGAAGCTGCCTTTTATTGAATCAGACCATTGATTCATCTAGCTCATAAGAATAATAATTTATTATTTATACCCCGCCCATCTGGCTGGGCTTCCCCAGCCACTCTGGGTGGCTCAGTATTGTCTACACTGACTGGTAGTGACTTTCCAGGCTTTGGAGACAGAAGTATTTTCCAGATCTTCCTGGAGATATCTGCAGAAGCTCTTCTACTGAGCTAAGGCCCTTCCATATTGAAATGTGGATAGGATGGATAAGAATGCACATTGCTGCCTATGACTTGGACCACTAATCATGCACAACACCTTGTTTTGTGTAAGTACAGCTGGACTGGAGCCAGTAAATATATTCTAATATCACAGCACTTGAAAAAAGACATTTAAGACAACATAAAGGAAAGGGGGATATTGATATAAAAGATGTAGATTTCAGCATCTTACAAGTGTATTGTGCTTGTGCTTTTATACTTCTTTATCATCTGCAGGGTGATTGTTAACAAAGGCTTTCCCCAGTAGCTTGTAAGCAAAATGAAAGAGAAGATTTAATATGGATAATATGAAGCTCTTACCTATGTGCCAGAAAGCAGCTGATAAGGGTTTTTCTTTGTGAAGTGCTGTTTATATTCACAGGTGAGAGAGTACAGGCCATTTCTTCTGAGGACAGATTCATCTTTGTAGATAGAATCACAGAATTGTAGAGTTAAAAGGCACCCCAAGGGTCATCTAGTCCAGCCTCCTGCAATGCAGGAATCTCAGCGAAACCATTCATGAAAGATGGCCATCCAACCTCTGCTTACAAACCTCCATGGAAGGAGAGTCCACCACCTCCCAAGGGAGTCTGTTCCATTGGTGAACTGCTCTAACTTCAGAAAGTTCTTTCTGATGGTTACGGTAATCAGAATCTCTTCTGCTGTCACTTGAATCCATTGGTTCAGGCCCTATCCTCCAGAGCAGGAGAAAACAAGCTTGCTCCATCTTACATGTGACAGCCCTTTAGAAATGTGCTAATTTTTTATTTTACTTTGGATGCCAGACACTGACAAAGATCCAAAGGGGACCCTTCCCCCCCCCCCAGAAGTTAGCTTCTACAGGTAAAACACTCCTAAAGCTTTAATTCTGAAGTGGCTTGCTGGACATCATGGGTGAAAAGGACTGCCTTGGAAAAAGAGTCTTCAGGAGTCCAAGGTCCCCCGTTCCCATTATGGTTAGGAAATACTTTTTCAATGAATCTTAGCATAAAACAATTGCTAACTTTTAGTTGGACCCAGCATCCCAGAGCAGCAGCAGAATATAGGAGCAGCTCATCGTTGTTGCTGCAGAGGCAAACAGCCCTCCAGATGTTTTGGGGACTACAACTCCCGTCATCCCTAGCTAACAGGACCAGTGGTCAGGGATGATGGGGGTTGTAGTCCCAAAACATCTGGAGGTCCGAGTTTGCCAATGCCTGTCTAGCCTGACACAGGATGGAGGAGAGTAGTCGTAGTCATCACTCAAACACTTCATGTCTCAATGAGCCATCAAAGAGCAGAATATTCACATCACCAGACATCACCTCAACAAACACAATAAAATGATGACAAATCCCGATGTAGTGATTAGAGTCTCTGACTAAGGTTGCTTGAAATCCCCACTCAGCTGTGAAATTTGCTGGGTGATTGGGCCAGTCATTGTCTGTCAGCCTAACCTACCTCATAGGGTTGTTGTGGGGATAAAATAAAGGGTGGGAAAGCCATATATTATTAGAAGCTACCCTGAGTTTCTTTGAGGAAATGTGGGATAAAGATGTAATCTAAAAATAAGGTGATGTACATGCAGTGTATTTCCCCCCCCCCCCCCCGGCAGTATGCTGTGATATGGAGTACTAGCACCTTGTGGGTGGGGGTGGTATCTTTTAAGATATGAGTACTAACACCTCATTTTAAAAAGCACTTTGTACATGTATGTATAAATTAGCCTATCACCATTTTGTATCTTTTAAGCACCTCTACATATCACAATTAATTATCACACAAAAGAAAAGCAGGTGTAAAGACGTATATATTTTCCAAGCTCCAAAACCTGAGATAAAGCAACGGCCAAACAGTAGTCAAATAAAACCATTCACGTGTAATGTATCTGCCAAGCGGTAGTTGTCAAAACCTCAAAAAGAGAAATTTGAACTGCCTTGTGGTAAGTTTTGTTTACCAAACACAGCACCCAGCCCCATAGCCTCCAAAATAATATTATTCTTTTCTATAATTGTCATTTATTCTGTCTACTCTGATTGCAAAATCTTTTAAAGTACGTTAGTAAACTGAAACATTGAAAGCAGACACAAAATCTAATTATCCATTGTTTCAAAATACCATATGTTTCTTTTAACATCAAACAATGAAGTAGAACACATGCATATTTCAAAGAAGTCTTTGATAGTAATGGATAAGGAGAAAAGGCATTATCTTGGCCTATATACGGCACGTATGTTAAAATTTTTATTGAATGCTTTTATCTTGGCCAAATGTTTTACTTTTCCTCATACAAAGGGGTAAAAGAAAGCAGGCAATGTGGCTTGTCACTTCTATGGTAGACATAATTTTGGATCCAGTTATGATCCTGGAGACTATTTTTGGCATGTTGATCCTTCTTACAAAATGGCCAGATGTTCTTACTGACAGTATGAAGGAGCAGGGGAGACGTTGAAATAAAACATATATCGATAGCATCAGGAATAACCCAATTCTTTCTGAGTAGCGTAATCATTCCAAAATGCAAATGAAAGCAATTGCTTTTAATGCTGGAAGAAAAACTTATCTGCTGGTTGTGTGTTTTTTTTAACCAGCTGGAAAAAGGAATAATTCTAATCACAGCATACAACCAAAGTATACCCTTTCTTCACATTCAAGTAAATGGATCTTGAATAAGAATTTAAATGTCAGTAAGAGGGGTCTAAAGAATCCTTTGCCAAAATAAGCCAAAAGATTGCCCATGTGGCTCTGGGAAAACAATAATTGCACAGGAGAGAGGAGAGGTAACGTGTACACTCACTCCGCCCCTGCCTTTGTCAACCATGTTGTCCCTTCCCAAAGCCTGTTGAGAGGTTGAGAGCACATCTGCAGTAGAGCTGCCTACTGAACCCACAGAAGCTGTCCCTGTGAGCTGGAGCCCTGAACAGCGGTGGGGATAAACATGCACGACTCCTCTATCACTCAGTTTCTCCTCTATCGCACCATTGTAGCACTTACGTTTGACTAATGTCAGCTTATGGAAGCGAGAGCTGGACCATAAAGAAGGCTGATCGCCGAAGAATAGATGCTTTTGAATTATGGTACTGGGGGAGACCCATGGACTGCAAGAAGATCAAACCTATCCATTCTTAAGGAAATCAGCCCTGAGTGCTCACTGAAAGGACAGATCCTGAAGCTGAGGCTCCAATACTTTGGCCACATCATGAGAAGAGAAGACTCCCTGGAAAAGACCCTGATGTTGGGAAAGATGGAGGGCACAAGGAGAAGGGGACGACAGAGGACGACATGGTTGGACAGTGTTCTCGAAGCTACCAGCATGAGTTTGACCAAACTGCAGGAGGCAGTGGAAGACAGGAGTGCCTGGCATGCTCTGGTCCATGGCGTCACGAAGAGTCGGACATGACTAAATGACTAAACAACAACAAATGTACATATGCTTCATTTCAAGAAGCAACAGTGTCCCCCCCCCCCCAAACAGTTCCAAGAAACAGCAAATTTCATTTCTGGCACAAGGAGAAGGGGACGACGGAGGACGAGATGGTTGGATAGTGTTCTCGAAGCTACCAGCATGAGTTTGACCAAACTGCAGGAGGCAGTGGAAGACAGGAGTGCCTGGCATGCTCTGGTCCATGGGGTCACGAAGAGTCGGACATGACTAAATGACTAAACAACAATGTCAGCTTCTGGTGCTCTTTGGCTACTTGTTGTTCCTAAGAACACCACACCAGCTGCATCACTAACATGCCATTCTGTGTGGGATAAAAGCGAGAGAGGATTTTGCAGTTTCCAAACTCTTTTCTTTTCTTCTACTTCCTCTGTTGTTGTTATTCTTTGTAGATTTGTTCATTCTTTTTATTGCATTGTGAAAAATTTCAATAAACCTTTTTTAAAACAAAAAATATGCCATTGGGTCTCTTCCAAGCATGCTGGGATTTTACAATGTAACAGAGCACAGTTTTTTGTACGCTACTTCTCCAACCACACTGAACAATCAAAACTGAAGCCATTTAACAGTATTGTAGGATACTCATGAAATGAAATACAACTCAGTTTGTACTACTGGTGCAGTAATCCTCCAGTTTCTAGTGTTTGCACTCTGTAGGTTCAGTGTTGTACACAGTTACCTGGGAGTAAATCACTGAACTCAGTGAGATTTGCCTCTGAGTAGGCATGCTAAGGCTTGCACTGCAAAATACCCCAAGACATCATGGTAATAATGTGCCGTTTCAGTTCACTCTACTGAACTCTATGTGCCTAAATCCCCTTCTGTGCTTGAGTTTGTCCTTCCTGCTGTGCAATTAAATGCCATTCGAATCCTGATATCATCGTAGCAGATTGAGCTTGCCCTCATGATCTTTTGCCATGGTCCAATCAAGAGAGAATAATAGATTTTCAATGTAGGGTTAGCCCAGCTTAATCTCTGTTATATGTTTCCTACCTGCAAATAGAGAATAGAACAGTTAGAGTTCAAGAGCTCCCCTACATAACTATCATTATATTAAGTAGAATTATTATTCCTGTGTAGGCTAAAACTCAACCTTAATGATAGCCTCTGTATTATCATTAGTAGGTGTTTTCCTCATGATCCTGTTTTTGAACGCTGTTTTCCCTGACTCATCCTACCAGCAAAGGAAAATGAGAGCTAACCTTCAATGCCTCAGGGGGACAAAAATCCCCTGTCAACCAAAACAACTGTTGTTTAAGACAAAGGAAAAGTAAGGTGTTGCTACATCTGCCTCCTCCTCTGTGGGAGATAAGCACACATATCCCACAGAGCTCTCCGCCCTGAATAGTCCGACATTATTTTTTGTTCTATTTTTAAAGTAATGTTCTGTGCACAGGTGAGTCTCATGCTGGGATTCTGATGGATTTAAGGTCTTAGTATGCAGATTAGTATGGAAATGGGGAAAGGAGGCGGGAGGAATATGTATTGTTTTCCACACTGCAGAAGTCTACTCACATCGGGGGCTTTTTCAAATTAGCATTGTTTTGAGATTACTTTCCACTAACACAGCTGAAAAGTTCATACAACAGCAACACTTCATATCTCTGAGTAAAACAGATGCTTGACAGTGCAACCCTGAGTGTGCTTACCATACCCACGGCAGTGGTATGGGACTGTAGCAGTGGTGGGCTAGGAAAGAAATATTATTTTTCCTTGGTTCATTTTGGTTTTTGAAATATATTTTGTTATTCATTCATAAAAATGACATTCATTTCTTTAGAGAGCCATTAAGATCACATGCATTTCTTTACTTACATGTCATATTGTTGGTTCCTTTATTTTAAGTAGCAACGAAACTGGTTTCAACAGCTCCCTACTGGTAGCCATTGTTCTATTTTCAGAGGCTCTGAGGCATTCTTGGTTCATGGGGAGGCATAGCTCAGTGGTAGAGCATCTGCTTCGCACACAGATGAGGTTTAATATCCAGCCTAAAAACCTAGGACAGGCACAGACAAACTCAGCCCTCCAGATGTTTTGGGACTACAACTCCCATCGTCCCTAGCTAAGAGGACCAGTGGTCAGGGGTGATGGGAACTGTAATCTCAAAACATCTTTGTTTTGTACGATTCCTTGCAAATGAAGGTGTTAAATGTTCGGAAAAGTCAGGAGGCCTGGGCAGGCCGGGGGCCTGGGCACGCCGGGTCATCTTCTTATATACCTGCTGGGATTGACAAGGCATCTGACTCTACCTGAATCTCATAGCTCTCCTGTAGCTGCCTGTGATTAGTTATCATTAACTCTTGGGGGGGAAAGCATCACACGTCATGTGCATGGATGTTGCTGAACTGATTAACCAACTAGAAGAATTACTGTTAATAGCACCAGTTTTCCTATAACTTGATATTGCTGGATAGTTTTGATGAACTGCAAAAGCATTTTTAGTTTGCTTTCTGTTTCCACCCTGGAACTTTTCTTTATTAGTGCCACTTTGTTTTGTATGATTTTCTGCTTGTATATGTTGATAATATAATTTATGTGCCCATTGTATGCCTCACTCTTCCCAGACCTGCTCTCTTTTGGCCTGTATTTTGGAGCTTTATAATTTAGGAAGACTTTGGAAGAACTGGTTGACAAGTCTTATCAGTTGCTGACCTATGAGAAGATTTTATTTGCTGCTATTCTGTTCTTTTGATGCACCAGGGTTTACACCAGCATAATAGAGTTGGCCAGGATGCCAGAAGGGATACAATTTATGAGCTTTCTCCATTATCTGCACAGCAGGGGGTGTTCAGTCAACAGTGCAAAGGCTGAGCTGAAGTATTCCCTGCTGGTTACCTGCTTTCAGAAATAGGATTCACTGTTTGGTAGTGCCCAATTGGTTAGCTGTCAGATTCTAGAGCTCCCTATTGGTGGCTCTTAGGTAATTCATAAAATACAGAGTCCATTCATAAAACACAGTATTCATTCATAAAGCAGTAACATAAATCTTCATTGCTACATATTGGGTTTATACAATATTTCAGTGGTCGAACATACAAGCTTATGGCCATTCTGTAGTGTAGTGCTTATGCAACTGTGAATAAAAGGTGGCTGGGCTCATTGTCTCAGGGTTGGGGGGGAGAGGCGACAAAACTGATTTGATTAGTGCCACTTTATTTTGTACGATTCCTTGCAAATGAAGGTGTTAAATGTTCGAAAAAAGTCAGAAGCCCAAGGCAGTATAAGTTCCTCAACTAAGTTTGTTCAACATTTGTCAGTGACAACAGCTCACTCATAGAGAACTAAACTGACTGGACAACACAATAATGAACCCGAGCATGAACTTTGACAGTTGACAGTTGAAAATGCATGCCCTTACTTGCCATTAGAAAGTTTGTCTACTAACGCTTATACGATTGGTTAGAACGTGCCTTGTAACATAAGATGTGTTAAACCCAATACATAACATGGACTGCAAGAAGATAAACCTATCCATTCTGAAGGAAATCAGCCCTCAATGCTCACTGGAAGGACAGAACCTGAAGCTGAGGCTCCAATACTTTGGCCAACTCATGAGAAGAGAAGACTCCCTGGAAAAGACCCTGATGTTGGGAAAGATGGAGGGCACAAGGAGAAGGGGACGACAGAGGACGACATGGTTGGACAGTGTTCTCGAAGCTACCAGCATGAGTTTGACCAAACTGCAGGAGGCAGTGGAAGACAGGAGTGCCTGGCATGCTCTGGTCCATGGCGTCACGAAGAGTCGGACATGACTAAATGACTAAACAACAACAAATGTACATATGCTTCATTTCAAGAAGCAACAGTGTTCCCCCCCCCCCAAACAGTTCCAAGAAACAGCAAATTTCATTTCTGGTTTTCAACACACAACGTGAGGTGTTGAAAGACTTGGTGATGCTACCTTTGGATGTCAGCCTCAGATTAGAATGTGATGAAAGAGGACATACAGCATTACTGGACAGTAAAATGCCTCCAGCCGCAAGCAAACCTGTCCTTGTTAATTTTATCTCAAACCCATTAGTGATTTGTCACTGCCTCTGAATTCTTCAATCCATTTTCTCTATAAAAATGTCGAGCTGTCTCTTAAATTCATTTATGCCATTGGCTTTTATGACCTTCCTTGAGATCTTACTTTTTGTTATTTCCCATCTTGTATGAAATAGCTCTGCCTGAGTGAATTCCCGGGTTGCTCTTAATTTTCTATTTTTGGCTCTGAGGCTGTATGTCCCCTAGTTACTAAATTCCTTACCAACAGAAACATTTTGTGCAATTAATTAATTTTTTTGACCCAGTCTATTATCAATTAATTGGCCAAAATACCTATAAAAATAACCTCAGCTCAGTCCACATCTGGCAGCTTAAAAAAAAAATATATTACGTGCAGAAAATTATGAAAAGTTGCAGAAATTAGGAAGGGATTGTTCACATAGGGAGTACACACAAACTGTTCTCATCCCAACACTTCTTTGGTGATCACTTGTAGCCGAGTAAGATTGTCTTCCATAAACATGGTTTTAACAGTGAGTCTGTAAGTGGCTGTGGAGTCCAATTCTGGATCCACACGTCCTTCCACAGTGGGGAAATTGGTTTCTGGGTGCGAGTTGATCACGGTGTGGATTTGCCAAGCGTGCCTTCCTCTTAGCACGTTTCTCCCTTGTGTCCTGAGTTTGAGTGTCTTCAAAGCCCATGACACCTTTGGTAAAGGCTGTTTTCCAACTGGAGCGCTCGCAGGCCAGTGTTTCCCAGTTGTCAGTGTTTATACTACATTTTTTAAGATTTGCCTTGAGACAGTCTTTAAACATCTTTTGTTGACCACCAGCATTACACTTTCCATTTTTAAGTTCGAAATAGAGTAGTTGCTTTAGAAGATGATCATCAGGTAGATTATTCAGGACTTTAATCCATGTCCCTAGAAAATATGTTTATGGTAGCTGGGAGTTGGACAATCAATCTCTGAAACTCTGGACAGCCCCTTGTGGCCTTTGCTTGATTTTGGCTATGGTAAAATAAGGCATACAAATATATATAATCCTTGGAAATAAGTTCCATTGAAATCAATGTGGCTTTACTTCCATGTAAATTTTAAAGCATCATGTTGGCAGCCACAAATCATGATATAGTTTAAATGCAACAAAGCTTACCCAAAAGAAGCCAGGTAAAACAGTTTATGTTCCAGTTCAGTTTTGAAAAACAGACTTACCTATTCACAATTAGGCTTCATAGAATCTAGAGTTGGAAGGGACCCAAGGGTCATCTAGTCCAACCCCCTGCAGTGCAGAAATCTCAGCTAAAGCATCCATGACAGGTGGCCATCCAACCTCTGTTTAAAAACATCCAAGGAAGGAGAGGCCACCACTTCTCATGGGAGTCTGTTCCACTGCTGAACAGCTCTTACTGTCAGAAAGTTTTTTTGAATGTTTAGTCGGAATCTCCTTTCTTGCAACTTGAAGCCATTGGTTTGAGTCTTACCCTCCAGAGCAGGAGAAGACAACAATGCTCTCTCCCCCATGTGACAGCCCTTAAAATATTTGAGGATGGTTATCATATCCCCGCTCGGTCTCTTCTTTTCCAGGCTAAACATGCCCACCTCCTTGAAGCACTCCTCATAAGGCTTAGTTTCCAGACCCTTGATCATCCTGGTTGCCCTCCTCTGCACACTTTCCAGCTTGTAAACATCCTTCTTAAATTGTAGTGCCCAAGTGTGGTCTGACTAAGGCAGAATAGAGTGGTACGATTCCTTCCCTTGATCTGGACACTATACTTCTGTTGACGCAGCCTAGAATAGCATTAGCTTTTTTGATGCTGCATCCACATGGTTGACTCATGTTAAGCATGTGATCCACCAGGACCCCTAGATCTTTTTCACATGTACTACTAGGAAGCCCGGTGCCCCTCCAAATTTTGAATCTGGTTCTTCCTGCCTAAGGGCAAAAACTTACATTTGTCCTTACTGAAATTCATTTTGTTAGCTTCAGCCCAGTTCTCCAATCTGTTAAGGTCAATTTGAATTCTGATTCTGCCTTCTGTGGCATTGGCTACCCCTCCCAGTTTGGTGTAATCTGCAAATTTGATGAACACCCCCTCAACTCCTTCATCTAAGTCATTTATAAAGACATTGAACAATAACAGGCCTGGGACAGAACCCTGTGGCACCCCACTTGTCAATTTTTCCAGAATGATGAGGAACCATTAATGAGTACACTTTGGGTTTGGTCAGTCAACCAGCTACAAATCCACCTAACAGTTACCTCGTTCAACCTACATTTTACCAGCTTCCTCACGAGAATATCATCAAATGCCTTACTGAAGTCAAGATACACTATATCCACAGCATTTCCCTGATCCATCAGGTTTGCAATTCCATCAAAAAAAAATAAATCAGATTGGTCTGGCATGACTTACTTTTAAGAAACCCATGCTGGTCTTAGGAATCACAGCATCTTTTTCTAAATGATCACAGACCAACTGTTGAATTATCTGTTCTAGGACCTTCCCTGGTATCAATGTCAAGCTTGGTAGTTACCTGGGTCTTCCTTTCCCCCCTCTTTGAAGATGGAGACAACATTTGCCCACCTCTAGTCTGTAGGGACTACCAGAGCCTAGGACTTGCTGATCAGAAGGTTGGCAGTTCAAATCCCCGCGATGGAGTGAGCTCCCGTTGCTCAGTCCCTGCTCCTGCCAGCCTAGCAGTTCCAAAGCACATCAAAGTGCAAGTAGATAAATAGGTACCGCTCTGGCAGGAAGGTAAACGGCGTTTCCGTGCGCTGCTCTGGTTCGCTAGAAGTGGCTTAGTCATGCTGGCCACATGACCCGGAAGCTGTACGCCGGTTCCCTTGGCCAATAAAGCAAGATGAGTGCTGCAACCCCAGAGTCGGCCGCGACTCTGGGGTCCCTTTACCTTTACCTTAGTCTGTAGGGACCTCACCTATTCTCCAAGAATTCATGCCCATGCCCATGCGTTTACCCACAGGAATTTCCCTGTAGAGTCAGGTTCACAAGCATATGACCAAGTACAGCAGTGTGCATACAAATTCTATTTATTTGGTAATTCTATACCTCACTTTTTGATTGACATCCTCAAAGCAACTTACAATGTTTATAAAATACTTGGATACAGAATATGCCACCCCTGAACAACTACACCCAAGAAAGAATGGCATTCCTCTCAGTGTGAAGCAGGAACCTGATGTCTTCCTTAACTGCCTCCCCTCCAACTTCTTTTCCTCAGACCAGTTGGCGGTAGGTGCTTCCATGGTTTTCTAGATTTGACCAGATATAACACTTTCATTTCCCTTTTGTAGTTAAAACTTTGACACCTTGGGTTTGTCATGGAAGTCCCATACTATCGTTTCCTACCGTACAGTAAAAATGTATCCTACCACATACATTCTAGAAAGTTGCTCGCTGTTTTATCATGGTGCAACATGCAAACCAATGGCCCGTGCATTAGAGAGGCCTTTTAAGTGCAACTGTAAATAAATTTCTGTGCTTGCAAAGAAGCAAACATAAATAAAGTTCAAAGGCAAAACACTCTGAGACATAAATCAGGCTTTGAGTTCACTTTCTAATATATATATTTACATAGGTAAATGAATAAAGAAGAATGAAATTAAATACAACACTCCACTGCTAATAGTGTCAGGCAAATAACAAATTTACAAAACTAATCTGTTCTGCACAAGCTGAGCTAATGAGTGTCATATGGGTCACATCCTCAAATTGCAAATAAATGCTATCATTTATCAAACTAACATGTTATTCAATAAATCTTCACCGCCACTCTTTGTACTTATCTACTGTATCATTTCATATTTATTTCTGATTTAAGAAACTGTTTCCCGTGTCTGACCTCATATAATGGAAAACTACAGAAATCAGACAGTAGCTAATTCAAGAGCCATATAATTTAGAGCTAAACAGAGTCAGAGACCACTGTTGGCGTGCTCCTGTTTCACTGCACTGTGTATCCTGAGCACAGATATTAACAACTGTTTGTGTTTCTGTGAGAATGCAAAACAGTGTGGCTTTTGAAAGACTTCAGAATGCACCAAGTTCAAATATGAAGGACTGTCACTCTTAGTGGAGTTTCCCTTCACCTGATGAGTGGGGTTAAGGAGATGTGGGGCAATATTAATTTCCATCATTACACATACATTTCATTGAGTGAACTGTTATTTTTAAATCATAAGCCACACTGAGCAGAGGCAGGAAGTGAAAACAAATAAAGGCTCTATTAATGCAAATTTGAGATAAAAGAGCCAATGTCAAAGGCTTGGGATCCCTAGATGTTTGCCTCAGGCAGCGCTTTGCAGAAGGGTGTGCTTGGCAGTGATTAGGGTATTCAAATGGCAGAAAATTTCAAGGCATATGAATGTTAATTTAGTCTGTGTCTCAAACTGCAGCTAAAAATCCTCTCACCATCTGCAGCTTGCGCTAGGAAGTGGTGTGGAGGGTTAGTTGAAAGCAGAAGATTCATTAATGCTCTCTTGAATCAGGGGTTAAGCGTGGAAAGGAAAACCTCTTTTTCCATGAGTGAGTCAGCTACTGAGTGAGATTCTATTCTTTTTGGGAAGGGTTCCAAACACAAAGCCCCAGCTGTTGGGTTGGAAAGGGGAGCTGTATGTGCAGGACCTGTTTGTGCATAAGTTCCCCTTCCAACTGAGGATACATGTGCTTCCTTAGCTGGGTTGCGGCTGATTTGTGAGAATGCATATAGGACAGGTAGTCAACAAGGTGTTGTTGCAGGTGTTGTTGGACCGCAAGTCCCATTATCCTTGGTTATTGACCATACTAGCTCAGGCTAGTGGGCGTCCAAAAACATCTGCAAGGCATCATGTTGACTACCCTTGGCATATATATATCATAGGAGGGGAACAGGATCTGGCTGGTTGGCCAGATCCTGGACTCCCTTACCACCTGTGGGCCACTTTGACAGGTCAGTATGACCGCCCATCTGTCAACAGCAGCATCATCACATCAGGTGACCCAACTTCAAAGAAAAGAATTGGGAGTGCACTCTAAGTGAGCCCCTGATAATTTCCTTTCTTCTTTTGCAGCCCTACGTGGGTTTGCACCATCACCACCAAGGCAAAATATGGCTCTCTGTAGCCAATCCCAGCAGCAGTTGCAGTCAGCATTTATCAGCTGACCAATGCTGACTGCGGTGCTTGCTTTTTGCAAGAAAAGGTGCCAAATACAAGCTCCAGTTTGCAAAGGAATAATTTGGACTGCAATCTGGAGTGCACTTTTAGGCTCCCTGGTAATTCAAATCCCCAAAATGCAAGAAGAAACTTGCACAATTTCATAGGGATCCCCAGAATCAGTTCATACATCCATTAACTCAGGTATATGGTTGCATGAGTCTTACTTTATCTAACTGCATATGGGAGGGAGTGAACAGATAAGGCGGAAAACTGTACCACATGTTCATTGGAAGATTATGCCCTCGTCCTGCTTACTTTCTTTTTACAGTTGTAAGGGGTGGGGGAGCACTGAAAGACAAGGTCTTTTTTCAGAAGTGACATTGTCTGTGCTCCTGTGGTGAGATGGGGTTAATTACAGCTACAGTCTTAGACAGGAATTCATCCATCCTGTAGCCATAAGGGACAGAATGCTGTAACATCTTGCCTTCAAACATCATTCTCCCTTTCTCCCCCACCCCTCTTAGAAATATTTGATTTATGTTGAACCTGCTTCTCAGTGCTTGCGCTATTGTGGAAACAGATAGGAAGTTGTTTCTGAAATCCACATGCCTCAACACTTAACTCACTTAAAATCATGGCCTTTCTGTACCCTTCTAAAGTAGTGCCCAAGGGGCCCATTGCAAAAGGAAGGGGGGGCAAACACCTCTGCTCAAACCCTGAAATACTTCTGCAGATTCTTACTTGGGGTGCTCTGGCAAACTGCCTTAAAGAAGCTACCGAAGCCTTCAGAAACACCATGTGTTGGGTGAAATTGCTGGCAGCTCTTGCATGACCACCATGGAAATTCTTGTCCGTACCTTTAAGGCATTGGTGATGGTGGTAGTAGGTTCTGCCATCAGAGCTGTGCAAGTGCATTGCTGGGGTCTTGGTTGTCGCCCCTGGTGACATTAACAGCTCAAGTAACTGTCCAGTTGGCATCTGTGTACTTGCACAGTGATGGTTGCAGCATCCCCTTTAGGACCATGAAATTCCTACTTCTAGTGCAATAACTCCTGGAAGTAAGCAGACTTCCTCATTGGCCGACTACCTCATTGGCCAATGTTCCCTATAAACTATTAGGAACAAAAAAATTGTCATCCCATCCAAAACAAAGCTATACGCTATCACATGCAAGTCACATTTGGGTGCATTGTTGGTTTGTTTTTTTGTTTTTTTGTTTAAATTCTTCTTGATTAAGACATTGAATAAGGTCTAAACCATGGAATCCGTTCTTTCCACTCACGAATATCAGTTAAACTTCTAACTGTTCTGCTAACGTATTGCTCTGTGTACAGCTTTGTGCTAGCTGGCAAGGAACCATCCCTGAAGAAAACTGGGGTGCCCTAGGCCTAGAAGAAGCCAATATGTTCTTGGAAGTACCCCAAGTTTTCTGAACATCTGGCTCTAATAGAACTGTTCTATGGTGACAGTAATATATTTTCAGCTAAGACCCTCTGAGGACCAACTGCATGTGTCAGCATCTGTGTAGCACCTTGTAATGGCATTCTGCAATGTCACCTTCCTGAACGAACTCTTCTCATTGCAACAACATATCACAACCTTTGCTCAGAGAAATGTGAGAGGCTGGTGACCAGTCCTAGGTGGTTCCTTAATGCAGATAATGCTTTTGGCCAATGGCAATAGGATTAAAGGGTAAAAGGGTTTAAGAGTATGGAGATATGTTGACAGAATATTATTTTTTAAGGAATGTATTCACTTGTATTCCAACAAAGAACAGAGTAGGTTTGCAGGCTAAGGGTATTGGGTCTAGCTTTCCCATACTCATGCTGTTACTTGTAATTCACTTAGAATCCCTGCAAGAGAATTGCCATTTTGACTTTTATATTTGACAGCTGAAATCTCAGTTTGGCTTTTGCATGGCTTGAATGCAGCTTAATGTACAAAAGTAAGAGTCACACCCATGACTCTGCCCACTTTTGCCCCGGCTGCCCTTACCACTGACTAGCATGTGGGCCTTGAAAGGCTTCCCAGGAGGAAATGCATACCTTGGGCCGAAAAAGGTTTCCCATCCCTATCCTAGCACAAGGATACATTTAAGAGCCTGCTGAAATTCTTCTCTGGTAGTCCAAAGTGGGACTTATCCCCTGAAAGACTTGATTTGTGTCTATTTGGTTATGTATCAGACAGATTCTTGACAGGTCAACAACCCTTCCAAATCCTGATTAGACCTAAAACTGCAATCCTATGCACATTTACCAGGGAATAATCCCCATTAAGCATAATAGGACTTACCTCCAAGTAAAGATGTATAGGCTGTTGAGATACTTCAGATGAGAGTGTCTTGCTTTGCTGTTATGGTAATGATGTATTTTAATGTTTCCCTTTAAATATAAAAACCTACCAGCGTATATGTGTCTTACAAATCATTTGCATATAGTTTATGTCACTGAAACTCCACAATGCATAGCCAAATTGCTAAAAATGTATTTACCTGATATTAACTGTTGTGTTTCCTACTGCAAATGCCTTACATATGTTTAGTCAGCTATTTCTAATATGGCATGCACCATTAAAGATCAAGTAAATGTGTTTGTCGCGGCTGCCTGTTTAAACTGGCCTAATATACCATTCATAATAAGCAAGATGTACACAAGCATTGTAAGCTATTTTATAAATCATCGTTATTAAAATACATGGGCTGCAATCCAGAGAAACAGAGCAATGTATTCTGTGGTGCTTTCTACGAGCTGCCTATGACTGACTGAACATGCTGGCGACAAAATTCAGCAGGGTTGTCAAATACTGTTTTCAGTGCATGTAGCATCAAGAGTTGCTGACAGAAAAGCAAACAAGTGGTGTGTGTGTGTGAGAGAGAGAAGGCCTATTGTAAAGGAGGATTTAAATGCTAAATCATAGCCAAACTCTTAAATTGAAACAGATGGCTTTTCAGTGTTGTTTGCATACTTTTACTGATCTGGACTGTAAATGCAGTGCTGTAAAGCACTTTTTAAGATACAATTTTTTTTATGAACACTGTTACAACATAATTTTTCTGCACGCGTACCTCCGTAGCGACTTCATTAATAGATTATCTGAAACCCTGTTTTGATGCCTATGCAGAAGGTAAATGGGAAGGTGCAATACAGAAAGGGTGTATTGATAGAATAATTACGAAGGAGATGGGTGCACAATGAATGAAGTAAACCAGTTGTCTTTCAGCACTAAAGTAGATACACTTCACTTTTTACAGCATATAAATAATGAACCTGTTAATTCCCATATTGGCTGTTCAAGGAAGCCGCATGCTTCAGACTTCCCTACTGACCCTCTTGAGTGTTAAGATCGGCAGAAGGAGCTCTTTCTATAGTTTGGTCTCCCTCGTAAGCTTGGGCATTAGGAGTCTGGGAGAGGACCTTCTCTGTGGCAGCCTTTAAGCTGTGGAATTCCCTCCCCGCAAAAATGCATCTGGTACCTTCATTGCACAGCTTTTGTCATACTTCTAGGACTCACCCTATTCTTTTGGTTTTAAATTACTTTTAATATTGTAGGGTGTTCTGTTTTGTTTTGTTTTGCTTTGCTTTTTTGCTTTTTTGCTTTGCTGGTTGTTGTTTTCTGTAACCTGTCCTGGGATCGCCCTGGTGAAGGGCAGGTAAGAAATCTAAAAATAATAATAATACCAGCAGCAGGTTTGTTTCCATCATGTTCATTCAGTTTGAAAGAGAACTTGAAAAAGAAACCGACCCTGTTTGAATATGCTCTCAAGAAGCAGGAGAGATGTAACCCACTGAACTTCATTATGTTCTTTGCACATTGATAGATCACAATTAAACTATAATATCCCCATTTCTGATAATTCTGCATTTAATGTTCAAATAACAGCTCTATCCAGCTTCAGAAGGAAAGAAAGAAGGAATATACAAAAGAAACTGCAATGTGACATCTGAAGATGGGCCCCTAGAAAATTATGCTTTGCCAATTCATTTTTAATGTTGAAAGTCATGAAAAGAATCTTTCCCTTGTTTGGGTGCAGCAAAGTTGTTCTTGCCAAAATGCCCAGTGGCCAGTTTGGGTGCAGCAAAGTTGTTCTTGCCAAAATGCCCAGTGGGCAAGAGTGTTGCCTATGTATTGAGACATTGACCAACATCAGAAATTATTGTGGGTGAATTGCTTCTATCCAAACATTTGGTCCAATTGCTACATAACTGAACAAGATATGAACCTGCCTTATACTGAATCAGATCAATTTTCCATCTAGGCCAGTACTCTCTACCAGCAAACATTTCGCTGGGTCTCAGTCTGAGGTCTTTTCTACCGTAATGCCATGTTTCACCCCATTTGGAGAAATTTCCATGCCCCCAGTATCCAGAGAAGACAAAGGCTGAAATCCTAAAATGGGTGGGGGACTGAAGGTGGCTGGACTGCTTTATCCAAAGCTCTTATCAGGCTCTTAATGTTAGGATTGAATGTAAGGCTTCCACACTGTCACTAAAAGACAATCTGCTTGTTGTAGAATAACCAGCAGAGGCTCCCAGGAGGATCTCAAGATCAGCCTGATCTGTATCTGTGACTGCTAGGTTCCCTGTTCCAAAGTTGTTTGGGGCATTAAATGCCAGCCACAAAACATTGGGCTTGGCTCATAGGTAATAGGCCACAATGCTGAACTTTCAACACTGGTGTAAAATTGCATGTCCCACTAAGCATCCTAGCAGATGCATTTTGTAGTAACTGTAGTTTCCAAACTAGCCACAAGGGTGGCACAAGTGCAGCCCCACATATAACATATTATAGTAGTCTAATAATAAGTGTAACAATGACTAGACCACCATGGCAAGGCCAACCCTGTCCAGGAATAGTCATAACCAGTGGTAGTGCTATTTTTCTAGAAAAAGGGGTGCCGGAACTCACCATGAATGCCTCCCTCATTCTCTTAACATGGCAATGGTGCCCACTGAGTTCTGCTGAGTTTCAGCTGGAAAAAGCCATGGTAGTGATTGATCTAAGAGCATCCTTAAACCATCCAACTGCTCTTTCAGAGGGACTGCAAGACCACCCAGCTCAGTTCTCAGACCTGCCATTATCAAAGTTGCTGTGTGTGCAGAATAAGGTCCAATTTGTGCAACAGAACTTAATGCCCTCTCTTCCCTGTCCCATGCCCACCTGCAGCCTCTAAATGTGCTCTGGAAGATTAGGTGAACCCCCAGAACAGGTTTGAAGGGTGCAGGGGAGGAGAGGGTGGAAAACCTCATCTTGCAAATGGACTTCATCCCCCCCCCCACCACTTAGCACATTAAATTCAACCCATTGTTTTCTTTCCAAAAAGCCAGGGAGCTGCTGCAGAAGTTTGCATTTGTTCATTACTAACTTCAAGAGACTAACCTCACAGATAAATAGCTGTGTTAAGAACAAGGGGTAAAATAGACAGAGGTTGGCAAACTGCAAGAATGAATCAAACTTAAAATGAATCTGACTCATGTTATCATATCTTCTGTGAGATATAGGAAACAATCAACTCAAGGTCATGAAGTAAAATAATTGAGGCAGCAGGTTGCAGAGAGTGCAAAAAATCTTACAACAGAGCAGCAAATGGCACTATCTGAAGCCAAAGTGCATAGCATTAAAGGCTGGCCCCGTTATTTTGACTGAGGCAGAAAATCCCATGTGCACCGCTCTGTGTGAGTAAAAATACAACAAGAAATCAAATTACTAAGCATTTGCTACCCTTTCACAACACCCAAAATCAACTGCCTGAGGCAGCTCTGCCTAATAGTAGAGCCAGCCTTGACCATAATAAAAGTACATGACTGCAGAGGTTTCTGGGGTGTGAGTGCTATTACAATCCTATTCCCTTCCCCCACTAAAAATTGCAACACTGACACCCAGCATCTCTTAACTGGAAATATCAGGGATTGATCCTGGGATCTTGAGAGGCCAAAGCACATCTGCAGGTTGCAGAACTGATGCAAGATGACTTGACATCCTAATTCTCCACCACTGTAAGATACAAAAACTGTAGTGGCCATTGGGGCTGTTGCTTCATGGCTAGGGAAAGAGACCTCTTGAAGCAGAGGGAGATGGTGGGTGTTGAAAAAGATATTCCCAGTCCTCTCAAAGAAGTAAAGGGGCAGAGTTTGTGCCCCATCCTAATGCTCACACAGGGCCCTCTGAACACAATGTTGTATTGGCTAGAAGCAGATTTGTCCATGCCATGCAAAGCAAGTGTTGATGGAGCTATTCAGCACTCTGTGCCCTCCATGATTTATATGTAGATCAAAGTGTGAGACGCACTAAGAAAAAGCCAGTGTGAGCTCATCTAGTGCCAGATAACTGGAGCATTTGGTTCCCCTTTATCCCGTTCCCATTTCCACAGCATGAATGGGGTGCCACTTTAGTGGCAGGTCCAACCCTGAACCACAGAACTCCTCCAAACAACCTATTTATTGAGCAATCATCCTGATTTACTTGCAGAAGGCTTACGCAGAGGTTAGACTATGTCTGGCCTTCACTGGGCATTCATTATGATTTGTTTATGGGGCAGTTACACAACGGTGAACATTCATCCGGATTTGCTTGCGGGGTGTTTATATGACTTCCCATTAAACATTTATTCATCCCACATTTTTCAGTGCATGTCCCTGTCACTTCCTTAACCACAAAAAGTCTGGGTGTTTGTTTTTTATATAAAAAGTAGATTTGCTGCACTAGGGAAACAGTGCTTTAATCCACTTTGAAGGCGCAAACCTAAATTTCACAAAATAGGGACAGCCTGAAGGCACCTCTTTCCTAAAAGTTGCACAAAGGATTTATCCGAACCTAGCTCCGCTCTCCTGCTTCCCTGGACTTGACTGCAGGTTCTTATTCCAAGTGCCAGTTAGTCTTTGTTTCCAGTTCCGCAGCACAGCAACCATTTTTGCAGCTGTTTTCCTGAATCCTTCATAATGCCTTCCGCAGTTCACAACACATGCCCGTTGCTAACAATAGGTAAAAATCTACAAATGAAAGGGAAGGATGCCAGCCGTAGCCAGTCAGGCACCCGCTCTGTTTGGCATAACATTTTTGAATTACCGCCAGGCTTTTTTAAAATTCAATATGCCAACCTGTTAAGTATGCAGTTTTGCCAGGCCTTTTCATTCAGAGCATACGATCTCCTCCCTTGATACGGGATTCTACTTCTGTCAGACTTTGCAGCTAAATTGGATACAAGGTTACCCAGATAATTAATCACACTCAGTGCTTATTGTGCATCATCCTTATTACGATGTGTGGGCAGATTTTGCACAGCTTGTATTTTGCTCCTATCTGATTGTGTGAAAGCAGCCAGTTATCTCTCCTCCCATATAATCAGCTCATCAGCACCTCCAGCTTTCTTTCTCTCTTTATCCTTTTAAGAAATGTGAAACATTGCTGGAGATAATACGAAAGAGAGCTGTCAGGGAACAGGTCTCTAAAGAGCATTAAATAATGTTTCCGATTACACAACCTCAGTTACCACTGCGTGGCATTGTGCAGTTAACAGCCACCCAATATTTCGCTTTTCTTCCAGGTAGAAAATAGCGACGCATTATTGTATTGTAACATTTTTGATTGTCACATCTTAGTCAGCCACATGCCCCCCTCAGTTATAATCAGACAATTACAGTGGAGTTAATAGAAGCCATGAGAAAAGAATTTGACACAATAACACAGAACCTGAAAGTATGCAACCAATACGTGGTTATATGTTTGTGGCAGAATAGCTATATACTTTTGAGTGTGATCCAGTCATTTACGGAATATTAATTGCTCAAATGTTAGAAATATGGTTAAAAAAAAGAGGGATCTATCTTTGCTTTTTCACATTGTTTTTTGACTTTTGTTTTTGGTGTTTTATCTCGTTTTTATCTTACTGTTCACCAATTTAATAGAAACTTAGAACTGTAGAGCTTGAAGGGACCCTGAGGATCATCTAGTCCAACCCCTTGCAATGCAGGAATATGCAGCTGGTCCATACAGGGATCCAAACTGCAACCTTGGCGTTATCAGCACCACACTAACTGAGCTATCCACCTGATAGCTTCTGGCTGTGATGCAGTTTATAAAGCTGTAAAAGAAATAGAATAATAATGGAATGCTGTCCATATCTTTGGGGTTCTATTTTTAAATGTTGTTGTTGTTGCTTCTCCTCTAGACATATTTGTCCCAAAGACTGGTGTGCTCCATTCTCCTTCTGCATGTATCGCCTCCTTTATTCTCTGTTGCTTGCTTTAATCATAGAGTAGCATTGCATCTTTATCAGCCACGGTGAATACAATCAAGCCCTGGTTGCAGATTCTGATTAGGAGGTTTATGTTAACTGTGGTTAGCAGCAGTGGAGGCATTTATGTTTGCCTGCTTGTTTAACACATTTATATCCCTGTCCTTTAGCCAAAAGGGCTCTCTTGAGTGGCTTACAAAGCGTAGTATTAAGATAGTCCTTGCCCTCAGGATCACAATCTAAAAAGACATGACCACACAAGGAAAAAGGATTAGGAAAAGCATAGCACTATGCCATGGTTAAGCAAACCTGGAAAGGTTTATCAGGTGTGTTGTCTCTGGGAGGCTCGAAAGGTGTTGGCCAGACTGCCTTTGTTACAGTTGTGGATGCCCATCCACCTTCTGAGCCTACAGAAACAGAGAGGGCAGAAGAAACTCACTTCACCACCAACTATTTTCTGCTACCTCCTCCATGTCCATGTTTCCTCTGGTGTCCAGCAGCACAGGTCTCATGTTGTGGTCTGCTCAGCTGCACCCTTGGCTCAGTCCTTTGCTGTTGAGGGAAAGCTTTCGGCCAACTCTGCTTCTGGGTAGCAAGCTGACTCTTGGTCTTGTCTGCTTCACCACAAGGCTCTTGTGGCTGTACCCTTGCGCCACAGCAGAATCTGTACTGTCCTAAGTTTGCATCTTCCTCCAGCTCTTCCCACCCTTCCCTTGTCTCTGTCCTCTCTTCTGCTGCAATATAATGAATCTGCATATACATTTTACCAGCTGCATCCTTGGAAGCTCACAACCATTATGCTTCCCAAAAGCTTATTTGCATGAAAGAGGGGGAAAGGGGGGGCAGGGATATTATGAAGGGGAAGCCCAAGGGCCCCCGTGTTCCATATATATATGGTTTTTGCTTGGCCAAACTCTCCTGTCCCTTCTCCCTTTTTTATTTATTTTTTAATTAACTTTGCATACATGATTGCTGGGCATGCTACAAAGTGCAGTTGCTGGGGCGATCTCAACCACCCATCATTCTAATTGACTCAGACGTCTCAAATTCCATCTAAACATATAAATTACCATGTGAAAATTCTTGCAAATTTTTGAGATGGACCTATGCTGAGTCTTCTTTTAGTTTTCAAAATGTTCCTTTGAAGGTAAAATAAGAATCTGGTAAGAAATAGGAACTAAAATAAAGAAAACTGTACAAAAAAAGGGGGGGTTATGCACTGAGTCTTTTAAGTACCCAGCAATACCTGGGGGTGGTGGGGTGGGGAGTGTGGAAGGCATGTTCTCAAAACGTTGCAAACCCATGAATGTCACCTTGAGTTTCACAGAGAAACAGTGAGATATAAATGTAGTCAGTCAGTCAGTCAGTCAGTCTCATAAGCACTGATCAGAGAATGGGAACACTGTGTCTGCTATCTGGCCTTTGAAATGAACTATCCAGTCAAAATTTAACATAGTGTTCTTGTTTTAAAAAAACAAAAAATCAGAGGGAAGTGAACATCATGTTCAATCACAGAGGCGATCACAGGCAGTCTTTCTTTTTCTTTTTTTCCTCCTAGGTTTGTGGCTTTAAGCTTCCTCTGAAGCACAGAGGCACAAGATCCAGAATTGTGAGAGAGAGAGCTGGGCTAGAGGCAGGAAGCAGGCAGAAGCCAGAAAGGGAGGGCCATGCTTAATTTCTGCTTGAATCTATTGGGGTAGCCTCTGGGGTGTTAATGCTGTGAACTCTTCCATTGAAGGCTCAGGTTGTCTATATGTGTAAATGAACCATATATGATAAAAACACTACAGTCTCCACTGCCCCACATTCCAAGGAAACTGAACCTTGGTTAAGCACCTGGGACCCCTGGAATCTCATACCTGTTGGGGATTGGAGTGGCGTGCAACAATATCAATACAGTCTCACAGTAAGATATCATCATTGCTTTCCTCTTTGCACCTCCTGCACAATTTCTGTTGATCCAAGTTTTCCCTACACTGTTTAACCTCCAGTTAGAGCTGAATCACTCTAAAATGCCTTCCCATTAATGTACTCAGTATTAAAATATGCAAAATGAATAGACACTGGGTGTATTGTTCTGTAGTACAATACAATTTTACTACACTGAAATTCCCCAAGAGCAAAATATTATCTGTGATTAGGGCATAACATACTCTAACCATTATAACATCTGTTAGAAACAGGCAATATTCCAGTTATTTCAAGAGCATTTTGACTTTGAACATTGAGCTTCTTCCACAAAGGATGTTACCCTTATTTGTTAATATCATGCAAGTTGGTTTTATAAAAGATACATTGGATACATAAAAACAAATTCATTTTCCTCCTTAAAATTCATGGTGAGAACAAAATTATGGTAATGGAAACTTTCTTCTTTGAAAAGACACACGTGTGGAAGTGAAGATTTCCACCATCACCAAAACTGACATATTAGTAATTTTCAAAAAGGAGAGGCAGTGTGATGTAGAGGTTAGAGTGGTGGACTATGCCTTGGGGGGCGAGGGTTCAAATCCTCACTGGGTCATTAAGATCACTGGGTGACCTTGGGCCCATCACTGCCTAACCTACCTCACAGGGATGTTGTAAGGATTAAAGGAGGAATGGGTGAACCATGAACTTTGAACTCCTTGGAGAAAAAGGTGGGGTATAAATGTAATCAATCAATCAAATGTATTAAAATATTTCTAACCATTCATGTCCACATGGAAATGCACAATTATACTATTCCCCCCACCAAGTATGTGCTTGTTTGCAATCACATTCTCTGAGCCAAGTCATAATTAGCCCAAATTTGTTCTTTTATAGGCCAGGTTAAAGCAATTATTTGAGTATACTAGAAAATGAATGGTTTACAGTGAGCTCAGAAGAAAATCAAACACACAGAGGTCTTAAGCTCTAATTTCCCCCATTACTGCCAATATCCCTTGCTGCCCTGGGCAGTGAGATATAAGTTGAAATAATGATGATGATGATGATGATGTCTCTCTCTCTCTCTCTCTCTCTCTCTCTCTCTCTCTCTCTCTCTCTGTCTCTGTCTGTCTCTGTCTCTCTGTAGCTAGGTAGGTTTATGCATAGTATACACACTTAAGTGGGAATTCATTAAAAGGGTTACTTCTGAATAGACGTACATAGGACTGCATTGTAATTCATAGAATCATAAAATTGTAGAGTTGGAAGTGACCACTATGATCATCCAGTCCACCCCCCCCCCCCCCCTTGCAATGCAGGAATCTTTTGCCCAACGTGGGGCTTGAACCCACAACTCTGAGATTAAGAGTCTCATGATCTGTCACCTGAGCTATCCCAGAGCTGTGTTCTCCATAAATCTTCCATATCTTGCATTATGCTGTGGAACCTTGAAAGCCCGAAAGGCTTAGCTCAAAAGTTAACATACAAAATGGAGTTTTACAAACTGAATTTTGCTCATAAAATTCTTATCAATGGAAGTAATTGAGGAAGACCACTATAACATCCCTTGAGCTTTGAAGGTCTGCATTCCAACTTTTAAAATTAATGAAAGTCATTCCATGAATAAAGATACTGCCTTATTGCAAGGAAATTAATTCAGCAGCGAGGAAGCTGTTTTCTCATCTTCCCTTTAAAGTTACACAAATGTGAGCTCTTAACTAATTAAGCATCTAGTAAGAAAGAGAGGACAGAAGAAAGGTCACGGTGGTAGAAGCTGGCACAGTTTGTTTCCCTCAAGAAAGATTATAGGATTGCTAGAGTTGAAACTGTTTGAGATTATACTTGATAATTTGTAATTAACTCTCCAGGGTATTGTGAGACCCAGTTAATAAATACTTGAAACACGCTTGGGGATCACTGGAAGAAAGGTGCTATGGGGATGCAAAAGGTCATTACTCTGCTTACCAGTTGTTTCCTCCCATTACAGAAGAATGCAGGGAAACCTCTGGATTTCTTGACACTTTGCAAACAGAAATCTGCAAAACCCTTGCAGATGTAAATTGTCTCTTCCAGAGGGAGTTTGCATGTGTTTACATTGAGTATTACAAGTGTAATTCCTTCTATAGGTAAACAGTAATTGTTTTAATAATATTCACACTAATGTTGGTTAAGCTCTTTGCCAGTAGATAAGAGAGCCACAAAAAAGAGTAAAATTATAAATACCAATGTTGTTACCCATTAACAAGATTTTCAGGTTTCAGCCAAAGGCAAAGAATGCCAATCACACGTTTCCATTTATGAGCATACCGTGCAATTTTTATTCTAAACAGTCTGCGAGGCATTTTAAACACTCAAATAATAATCGAAAGCTCAGGACTAATTTGCATAGCTGCTGGGCTAATGGAGAAGGCTGGTTTCCAGACTCACAGTGAACTGTCATTTAGTGGCAAGGCACTTTACACAGGCTTACCTGGAACCAGAAGCCCAAATTACAACTCTGGGAGTTGCAGGAGGACCACTGACCTCCATCTCCTATCACATCTCAGTTGCATGTAACTGAAAAAAAGATGAAAAGATAAATGACAGGACAAATATATAACTCTTACTGGCATCTGAAGGCAGTCCTCTTTAGGGAAGCTTTTAATATTTGATGAATTATTGTATTTTAATATTTTGCTGGAAACCGCTCAGAGTGGGGTATAAGTAATATATTATTATTATTATTATTATTATTATTATTATTATTATTATTATTACTATTATTATTATTATTATTATTATTATTATTATTATTATTATATTTCCCTACCCTGAAACAGGGGTCAAAACAGTTACATGATGGCATTTTGTGGTTCACCTTTTGTTGGCCCTGTGTGTGTTTAATAAAATAATGTGTTTCTGGGTCAAGAGAATATTTCCTATTATGGCCCTTAGCACTGCAGGTCACTAATAGCTCAGAAGAGAGCAGGGTGGCACAATCCAGTAGGAGATTTTTTTTTCTGTGCACATCTCACTGAACTGAATGGGAGCTACCCCAGAGGACTGTTCCACTCTTGTGCAGCTCTCATTGTTCCAGTGGGGCATGTACAGGATACTGCCCCCATCATCATAATCACTATGTTTAGGACAGAGAGAAGCGAGCTTTTGGCTAGATCTCCTACCCAAATAGCTCACTTACTTTTTTATGAGCCCAGTTACAATTAAAAGGAAAGGAAAAAAGTTGCTCCTAATTATGCTGTTTAAAATTAGAAGTATCACACCAGCTGGGAAACATAAAAGAGAGCATTTACAACATTATTTAAAACACAGCAGCAAAAGAATAGAAGCCACATTGCCTATAAACCATTGGCAGAAAGAAAACAATTCTCAGACAGTAACTACACAGGAAGCTACTTGTCCCTTGGCTGTATCAGCCTTTCATAATAAAAGCCTGAGCTGATATCCTTCCCTATGTGGGCCATGGCAGACAAAGCCCAGTGGCTTAACCTACTCTCCAATTCCAGGTGATGGTGGTGGACTTGTACATGCCTCCTATAGTCCATTCATTTCTTCTCCTCTCCCTTGAGTGCAAAAATGTGGGTAATTTTATGGAGCACAAGAAGCATGGTGGATGGTTCTATGGGCATTGATGGACAACCCCCTAAGTTTATCTTGAGATGGGACAGTGAAAACAGTATAGACTTCACTGGAGCATCTCCTAAATATCTCAACAGCATCTCATAAATTGTTCTTCAGGGCAGCTATGTCCATATGTGGAATGTCAGGCACCTCAGAAACTAAACGTTCCAGGGTCTTTGCACCCAGTTCTCCTAGGCACCTGACATCCATATTATGGCACAGACACCCCAGAGAACTATGCCTTTTAGGCTGTTTGGGGCTTTGAATGCTGCTGTGCCAGCAATCTAGGTACCAGGAAAGGAAGACATCATTAAGACTTTCTGCAGATGTCTCTGTGCTACCTTGCAGCAATGAGGAAGTATAAATGAGGAGTTGGGGTACTTATGGGAGCAGGAACTGATGGGACCTAGCAAATGTTTTATGAACCTAGGCTCAAAACTTCATTTGAAATGGGAATTTCTCAAAACAGCTGGGACGGAGGAAGAGAGATTTGTAAGACTGCCATTGTGCGAACCAAAATCCCCCCCCCCCAACTTTTCCACTCTGTTTCTAGATTCCAAAATGCCAGCTACTTATTGTTCTTAGATCCTCAAGCGTGCAATGTTACAGAGTCTTACTCAGGCTTTATAGGACAAAATATGGCACACCAAGCTCCCTTAATGTATTAATATCCCCCTGTGCTCAAGGCAGACTGACTAGAAATATGAGCAGCTCATTTATTTGAGGACTACGGGATTATATTGGTTTGCAAAGCAAGGAGCTATTAATTTCTGGCCATACTCACGCATTCTATTGTGGTGAATAAGATGCCTCCACAGGGTTGACCAGATTTAGTTCAAGACCTATATATCAAGCAGCAGAAAGACAGCTCCAATAAAAGATGTTTTAAAAGGTGAACACTGTTCTCCTTAATCAATAGACTAAATCAAGGTTCATTATGCTCCATCCATTTGTTGCACTGCTTTAAACACAGAATTAATTAAGATTCCTGAAAGCGTTGCCTAGGCTTGCTACAGAGGTAGCAATGGTGCTTTGCTTCAGTTCTGCCTTTCCTGTGGAGTCCAAGTACTGCAGAGAAAACTTTATTTGAGTGTCTGAAGATGATATAATTGCTATACATGCTAGGGGTGTGATCCTTTCCTACATGGCTAGAGCAATCTCCACAGAGTTCAACGGAGTTGTATTTTCACATCTTCCCAAGCATGGATAAATGCGAGGCAGAGTACCAAAGCAGGCTGAGGAAAGGGAGAGGCATTATATGTAGACAGAATCATAATCTGGCCACATAAAAAAGGAATTGTATCAAAGAAGAACAGATTTGAAATGAGTTAACTATTACTGCAAGAGGAGCTATTCAGCGAAGCAATGTTTTCTAATATCTGCGTAACAGTTCAACTCTTTCCTTTAAGGACACTGGCGCTACTAGATAAACCAATGTCCCACACCATCTCTTTTGCTTGTTGAAAATCTTTAGGGCTATCCATGTACAAAGGTGTGTGAGGACCAGTGTATACATTTATTAGATGGTGAAGTGGAATTAATCGGTACACAATACAATCAAAATATAGGTCAAGCAAAAGTGTGGACGAGCCCAAATTTGTTGTTCTGGTAAGGTATGTTTCTAGCAAACTGCTAGAAACTGCAGTACTAACACTGAAGTCCTTTGTGACAGACAAATGGCCTGAGAAAAAATGGCTCATTGAAAGGAAAGACTCCTTTTGGTTTCAGTAAAGGTCACTTCACACAGCCAATAGGCTTTCCACTTCTCCATGTTTCCTGACATGCCCAGTACATGTTTGCATACACATTTTTCTAGTATTATGAATGTTTCCTTTTCAAATATTATGGTGTTCACCACAAAGACATGCAATGGAAAAATAAAGGTGAGGCAGCCAACAGATACATGATCAGTTCACATGACCACCAGATGTGCAGTTGTCCCATGCGGTGAGTTGCAGTACTACAGACTGGAGCATCTCCCTGGGCAGTGGAGTATCCTCAGGCTCCTGGGCATAGCCAGGATTTGTGGGAAGGGCAGGACTTTTGTTGGGTGGGACAGAACCAACATGACTGGTCAGTTAAGTACTTGATGAGGGGGGCAGCTTCCCTCTCCCGCCTCCCCCCTTGGCTATGCCCATGTTCAGGCTCCAGGTAGGCTTTGCCCATGGAATATGCCACTGGATTCTTGCAGAAAAAAGGTTCCTGTTTGGATGGACACTTTTGACTGAGCATCAACCATTTTTCTGGTTCTAGTGTGCTCTGCTTCCCTAGCACAGTTCCCAGCTCCTGGATCCCCCATAACAGTTTCCCTATGAATCAAACCTGACAGTGTGTTTGCCACTGGATTTCTGCTTAAAATTGATGGTTCCCTTGGCTTTCTGTCCAAGCTTGAGCTGACTGCACGCTGATATTTCCATATGCTCAGCCTTTTCACAAGCCGCTGCTAACCACCCAAAGTGTGGGCTAGGAGTGGGTATCTGAACAGCAAGTTCCTGTGTGTGGTGACACCAACAGATAATTGCCCCAAGAGGAGAGGTGATTCATGCAGGCATTTCAGTTGCCAGCCACTGGGTTGTGTGAATCAGCTGACACTTGTAGCCTCAGAAACCTGGCCTTTTAACATGCTTTTCATTGCGGCTGTAGAGCTTGAGCCCATTTATGTTCACTGAGGATATTTTCAGATGGTTTTCTCCTTAAGAGCTCCTTCAATAGCTTTCCCCTTAACAATGGCTCCCCCCCAAAAAAAAAAAGTTTTCAGAAGGTGTTGTGCGATTGTGGTGAAATGTCCCCCCAGCTGAGCTTTTATACCCACATTAAAGACACAATCTTGCATCCTACCAGTGCAATTGCTAGAAAGGCTTGTATAACAAAAGCCCTTTCAAACACATTAGCAATATAATCCAAGGACTGGTTTTTGACTTGCTGTTGATGTGTTTTCTTCTTTCCCTTGATTTATGTTAGCAGCAGGTCACAAACACAACATTGGTACTAACAGAAAGCAACTGGGATGAATAAAATGTGGGATGAATGAGACAAAGGCCAGGGCATATTGAAGGGCTTCTTGAAAAAATGAGCGACATTTTCTCAGCCTAAAATACCTAGGAATCCAAATACAACAGGTTCTCTTGTGGCCATAACCATGTGAAAAACATGACCCTATCAACCCAGCAACAGCACTGCAAATGGCCAAAAGGAAGAAAAGGAAAGACTTAGGAGTGTGGAATCAGCACAGTAAAGCAACAACAATGCTGTCAGAAGGGGGTGGGTAGGAATGGCCATTGGTAGCAGCTTAGGAAGCTTCCTTAAACCAAGTCAAACCAACTGGCTCAGTATGGCAGGGGCTGGCAGGGGCTCTCCAGAGTTGCAGGAAGGAACATTCCTAGCCCTAGCTGGAGATCCTGGGGACTGAAATGGGGACTTCACATACAAATAATGTGCTTTGCTACTGAGCCTTTCTCCTTGAATACATAACATGATTAATATACAAATCACTTTCTAAGTGTTGCACTTTGTCCAGCTCCTCACATATTTCTGGCCAGATGTGACAAGCACTTTAGTGATGTAAGCTTCCTGCGGGGGGGGGGGGAGGTGCAAGTCTTATCCTTTTCACTATTTTCATGTGTTTACAAGCAGCAGAGCCCCCTCTAAGTTATAGGAGCCAACTCCAAGGGGCCAAAGTCCATTAAAGGTAAAGGTAAAGGTACCCCTGCCCGTACGGGCCAGTCTTGACAGACTCTGGGGTTGTGCGCCCATCTCACTCAAGAGGCCAGGGGCCAGCGCTGTCCGGAGACACTTCCGGGTCACGTGGCCAGCGTGACAAAGCTGCATCTGGCGAGCCAGCACAGCACACGGAAACGCCGTTTACCTTCCCGCCAGTAAGCGGTCCCTATTTATCTACTTGCACCCGGGGGTGCTTTCAAACTGCTAGGTTGGCAGGCGCTGGGACCGAGCAGCGGGAGCGCACCCCGCCGCGGGGATTCGAACCGCCGACCTTTCGATCGGCAAGCCCTAGGCGCTGAGGCTTTAACCCACAGCTCCATTAGCCCTCCATAAAATATTTGAGGGGACTGGGACCCCCAAAGTTATTGGGCACTGCCTTTCAAATGGTGTGTGTGTGCCGTATCTTGTGATCGATTATGCAGGATGGGCCTTACCTGCCCCCCCCCATTTTATTCAAGCTGGCACCCCTGCTCTCTCAGTCATACTTTCTCACCATGGTTTCCAGATGCAAACACACCTTGTCACATGTGTCCTCTGGTGGACTGTGCACCATTTTTCAATGTGAAAGTGATATATTTGAAGAAGCTAATTGTTCATCTGGGCCCTTATCTTTATGTAAATGTGTGGTTTTGCCAAGTGTTACACAGTCTGAAAACCCCAAGATCGGGAGTTCATCATCTTGTAGCTGTTTGTTTCATAATTAGATAACAAATTGCAATCAGTCTGAGACCACTTAAAATGTTCTCTGTCCCTTTCCCCCCAAGATTCTGATTTGTTTGATATTAGAGCGTGTGCATCTTTGCACAGCTGATTTGGAATTGTGGTGTGGCATAGGAAATCATGCAGTGTTCTCTTTCATTCTTGCTATGCATGTCACAGTAAGGAAGCGGTTTAAAAGCTATAGAGAGACACACACACCCCTCCCTTGCTGGGTCCAAAGGCCTAGGAAAAATAACTCCCAAAGATGCCTTTTGATCATGATAGACGAAATGCCTTGTCTGATGAGTAAAGACTACCCATACCCAACACAGAAGAAGGAAATCAATTCAAAAGACCTGTTGCAAGCAGGTTCTGAGTATTTAGGGCTGGGTAAATCAAATAGTAAGAAGAGGTTAAAAAAACAAAACATACTGTTGCAAGCACATTGTGTGCCGTATTCGTCAACCTCCATCTTCAAGGCCTTTAGGAAAGCAAAAACAAATGTTGAATGACAAGAAGAGGCCAATAATGTCTGTAGACCTAGCAGGCTAACACAGAAAGGCACCCTAGAACAAGAGACTAAATGTTAACACTTCCTTCAGGTACGATTGCTAACACAAAGAACAAATATTATTAGGAGCAAATGTTAAAGTATTCCAAGCTCAGCATTTTAGTCTGCAAAGCTCAGCCTATCTTTGGTGAATAATGCTCGTAAATACATCTAAAGGGGAGACAATCATGAGAAAAGAGATTATATTCAGAGACACAGCTTCAAAACTACATTTATTATTAATTCAATGGAGCCCCTCTCTTGAATTATTATGCACTTTTCATTTCAGATGCTCCTCTAAAGCAGTATCATTGGCAAGACTAAGAACGCAGTTCCACTTCTCATTTAGTATGAAGGCATGAAAAATACACTTTGCATAACTTGATATATTCAGTCTTTTTTTTTTCTAGCCAAAGAAACAGGTCTGTTTCATTGCTGTACTTGTTTTGACCGAGACTATACTGTATAAGGTACCCTTCTTGCAAATGTTTTCCTTTTAATTTTAGTGTGGTAGCACATGAGAACAATGTGTGTACAAAGTTGTAGCCTTTAATTGAAACTAAAGGTAAAATCTCATATGAGAATTGTGTCCACCTCAGAACACAAACAGGATTTGGGTTTAGAGTGAATGACTTCATTAAAACTAATCAGGATTGCTACTATTTTGCATTTTGCCTGAGTCTGCATCCGTATTTCCCTTGCTAGTGTTTTCTAATTTCACCAAAAGAAAGGGGGAGAAAGTGTGCTATGTGCAGGTGTTTTTTGCACTGCAGTTTTGTCTGATTCTGCACTGCATCATTTTCCATATCTTCCAAAGAATATAATGTTATTTCTGCAATCTAACATTAGATTAACATGGCTGGACAAAAGAAGCAATTATGAATAGAGCAAGCAAACATCCCTGAAATTTCTTAATATTGAAAATGTCAGTGAGAGAGAGAGAGAGCTCATCAAAGTCTGACTTCGCAATCCTCTAGGCAAATGGTTGAATTTAATCTGGGAGGAAGAATTATTAATATTCCTTAGCGTCATTAACCTTGTTCAGTAATAAGCTCAGTCAGTGCTTCATTTCTACTAGAGATGGGTAGACCCATCCCTGTCTGATATTGAATGAGGCTACACAGAATGGATTAATTTGCAGAACATCACTGAATATTCAAATTTTGTCTGTTTTCATTTTCAGTCCATTCTGAATGGAGGCACCAAAGATGATCCCAGTGGTGTCTTTGGGAGCACAACAACTAGAGGTATCCCCACCATCAGTCCTCACTGCAGGCTATTGCCACCAATTCCCTAACTTACTAATGCAAGGGAATGTGAAGGGATTGTGAAAACAATTGGAACCACTGGAGAAACTCCCTCCAAAAGCAAATATTAACATGAGAAGAGGGATTCCTTTCAGGACTGCATTCTCTGATTCCATTAATTATCCCCCCCCCCAATAATATGCTATTTGCATTTTTTTAAAAAAAAACAACAACAACCCCTGTTTATTAGTTGCAATATGCATTTAACATCACACCTACTTTGGCCCTTAGGCTTCAAGACTAGTGGTGGTCAGGTAATGAGGAAGCACAGGGAAATGTAGTTTCTATGCCTTCCATTCTGGAGTATGTAAACTGTATTATGTGCTCAGCCATATCCAGGGCATGAGGAAACACAGGAATTACATTTCCCATGTTTTTCAGCCTATTCAGATACTGCTATATGGACATGAACGCTGAAGTCTTTTAGTTGCTGGAAGCCTTCCCCACCAATCACCTCACCCTGACAGGCAGGCCCAAATGATTGTCTCATTTGGAAAGTCATGTTTGTCTTATTTGAGAAGTTCTTCACATTGTGGTATTTAGGGGTTTTCCCCCAGTGCAGATAATAATTCCACCATGTGAAATGACTGGCATATGTTTAAGTGTTGTAATACTACAAATGAAACATGAAACAAAATGTTGCCAGTATGGACTGCTCCAGTTCAAGTTTCCAGTCAGCCAGCCACATTCTCTTTCAAGATACTCCCTTACATCCCCACCCCTGGTTTCCACTCTTTGCTCCCAAGAGTCATCATTCTGTGTCCACTGAGCATACTTAGTCCTCATTGGATTATTTTGGGTTTCCACATATACGCACACAATCCCCTCCAATCCTGGGGTACCCCAAAGCTTATGAGCACCTCTCCCTTGCGCATGGATGGTTTCATTATGGGTACATAAGTACCTGCACTCTAAGAAAGAGTTATAAGTTTATCAGGTTTGTAAGTCATGCATCTTTTGACTGAACTGTAATGAATGTGCAAAGCACACAGAAAGTCCCCCAAGAATGAGCTTATTCTATCAATGTGTATGTAGATTCTCCACAACTGCAGTCAGGGCCGGCCCTAATATTGGGCAGAGTAAGTCAAGTCTCAGGCAGTAGATGCTGAGGGGCAGGGAATCATGGTGAGGTGCTGGGGGATAGAACTGTGCATGCTGCCCTGCAGTGCTGGTTGTCTTGGGCTCACACATCCTGGAACAAGCATAGACCACTTCTGATAGCCATTCATCACAAGGAAATGTATCTCAAATAGACTACCTGAAGAGCTAACTGCTTAATGACAATTCTCTAAAGTACACAGCATTATATTTAAGACTTAGAGATGACCTTTGCTCAAGTGCCAGTGAAGCAGCTGCCTTCATAGTGCCCCTGCACCTGTGTCCAACCTCCACCCCCAGTGTGAAATTGCTGCATCACACCACTGGGATTTTAAGTAGCTTTGACAGGGTGAGTTAATGTGTCAGTGCTAACATTCTGCATCAGGCTCTTTTCTACATGGCTTTCATTCTGTTTTTTCCCTGTAGGGGCTAAGAATGTGAGTCAAGCAGACCCAGGTTTCTCAGCCATAGACTCACACTGGTCTTAGGCAAGTTGGGATGCAAGCAGCATCAGTTCACATCTGCAATATGTGAATGACAATAATAGCTTTATTCAGGGATTCAGTGGATGGGCTAAAAGTGAATAGAGAGAAAGTGTACCGAGCACCTAATTCCCTGACACAGGAACTAATCATCCACAGCATCATCTTAGCGGGATACAGTGTCAGATGATGATGATGATGATGATTGCATTTATTACCTGCCCTTCACCAGCAGGTCCCAGTGTGGGTTGCAACAATTTAAAATTCAGAATTATTAGCTCCTGCTCAGCCCTTCACTACTTCAAGACACTGCTCCAACACCTTCACAGCCTCTCCTGATTCAAATGGGCATCTCCCAATGGTTTCTTATCAGGGCCAGCCCAGTACATTTTGCTGCTAGAGACTAAAAATATAACAAAATAAAATAAAATAAAATGATGCTGTCCCCTTCCCCCACCTCTTGCACCATAGCCCTCCTCTGCAGCTGCCACAGCCTCCTCCACAACCCCACCTCCTCTGCAGCCACTGCTGTCTCCTTCACTGCCACCTGAGACAACTGGAGGCAGCTCAGGGAAGCCTCAGTGCACTGAATATGGCAGGAAAGTAAAATGAGGCTGGTGAGGAGCAGGTGGCAGTGGACAGCATTCTTCTCAGAGGCTGGATCTGCTGCCTTTACCAGCAGCTGTCCTGGGGCAATGGCCTCACCTAGCCTCATGGGCAGACATGTTAAACAGCATAGAAGATAAAAGGTACCCACAGCTCAAAAGCCACAAGGCCAAGCAACAATCTCTGAGAGCTCCTTTTTAGCCATGATCCTTTAGGTAGGAGCATAACCACTGTAACACAGTGCCTTCAGACTCCATCCCTCTGAATTGTTCCATAAGTACATCATGGCCAATGATGGCAAAACCCACTGTCTCTTTTGCAATAGAGGTCATCAGTCTAGGCATCCAAGATGGTTTCAATGCCAATCTTGGGCCTGAAGCCCAACTAGAAATAGATATGGGATCTGAAAACATTGGACACACCCCTAGTCATATCCTGCTGAACTTTCTGAGGTCGCAACACAGCCTTGGCATTGTCCTGAAACATATATATTGTCCCCGTTGCCACGCAATGCTCAGTCACTATTTTGAATAGCGTACTATGTCTTTGCAGCTTGGTTAGTTCAAAAAATTGATTTTTTTTCCAATGAATATGCAGGAGGCAAGTCTATTCAGATTACTCTGTAAAACACTGTGTGCTTAGTCAATTTTTGTTATTGATTGCACTGTGTTTAGTTTAATGTGTCAAGCCTTTGAGTATTACAACTTACTTCACGGTTCATTCTTTATGCCTGTGGAAATCCTTCTTTTTTAATTGCAAAATAAAAAAAGCCTGCTTTATAGTGCAGCATGAATACAGATAGATCCTAGCTGCAAACTTTGGATACAAATCTGGATTTATGATCCAGTGCTGGAGGGGAGTTTCATGTAAGTCCAGAGGTTTCATTCAAATTTCCTACTGTTTATACTGGTTGGAAGGTGGAGAATATCTCTGTATGAAACATTTAATCTTGGTTTGTGAAGGAATCAGGGGGAGGGGAGCATTGTCTACAATCCTATGTGCAATGTTTTGTGGAAGTCAAATGGACTTACTTCCAAATCAAGGTGTCAGACTTGCAGTGCCCCTTTGCAAATAGTTCTGCTGAAATTTATTTTCACAAAATTTAGATTGATAGCCTTGTCCAGGAGTGGCATTACTTACTGGACTCTGACTTATTACACTGACCAAGATCTATTGAAATGGATGTTGCTTGCATAGCAACACTGAGCTGTGGATTAGAGCATTTACACTTTTACATTCTTCTGAAGATTACCTCTTTAGCAGCTTGAAGCTTGAACAACTGAGGTTTATTTCTAACCAGACTCACAGATCACTCTCTGACCTTTACCTTAAACAGTATCCCCACGGGTGGGCTTTGACCTTAACCATGTTTCAGACGGTGTAGTGTGGCAAAAGACATGAGTCTTTGTAAACGTTGGCATACTAAGGTGCATCTGAAGCACAGGAGTGGGCTTGCTTCAGGAGCAAAATGCCTGTGTTTCATGCCTTATGTCTGATCATTTGGAGTCTCTTCAAAGCACTAAAGGGAATAAGAGATGAAATTATTGGGGAGGGGGGAACCCTCTTCCTCCATTTCATGGCTGTCCATGCAGCATCCTTCATTGAATCTCTTAATTGGTTTCCTGTCCACTCCCCATATCCAGTGCAAAGATTTGGTCCCTATCTTCAAAACCCTCTTTGTTATCTTTCTGACCTCATAGCTCATGCTCAGTGCTGGATTACCAAATAGGCCAGTCTATGGCCCCATGCCTTTTAGGGCCTCCACAACAACAGATCAAAATAATATTAATTTGATATTGAAAGAAACTCACAATCAAGCTTTCTTAGTTCAATGTTATCCCACTAGAACGCATGCAGAAGCCCCCCCCCCCCCGATTTAGACTGCTTATGGCCTCCACAGGGTTTAATCCAGTACTGCTCATGCTTACTTAAACTATTCTTCCCCCACCCCACTTTTGCTACCCTGGAACTCCCAGAATATGTCAAGGAAAGGAAAATCTGTGGACCTTCAGATGCTAATAGACTCTAGTTCCCATCAGTCCCAGTCAGAGGAGTTGGGAATTGCAGTCCAGCAACATCTGGAAGACCACAGATTCTATATCCCTGAACAATGTGATGCTTCTTCTCTCTCTTCTAGCAAATTCCCCTTCCAGACCCACTTTCTCCAGAATGCCTTGGTTTATTTCCTTATTCCTCATCCCTTTACATAAATCAAGCTGAAATACATGTAGCTGAGCACATATTCTTCCACGTTGACTCTTCCCTCCTCTTCTTCCCCTGCTCCTTTGAGCACTAACAATTCATATTCTAACTTGCATTAGGTGTTTAATAAAAACCATAGGTGTGAATAAAATACACAGTATTCTGAATGTGACTAAGTGAGCCAATGAACAAATTTAGCCTTGTTAACAGTGGCAGTTAACTAAAAGTTTGCACTGAGCCACACAAAATGCACCTTGATGTGTTTTGCACCGAATTTTCTCATGTAAAGGCATAGCAGAAGACAGTTAACTTGTTTCAGATTGTATGCAACATGAGAGTGATTTTGAACCAGCTGCCAATGCCAGGGCAGTTGTTGCAGAACACAGTACTGCCGGGGAGCAGGGGTGGGGGCGGGGAGAGGAAGAGAATGACACCTGGGTATTTATCAGCTAGCTTCCCAAAAATGCTCTCAAGTGTCAAATGCAACTTGTATTCTCCTCTGGAAATCTTTTCTGGTTGGAAGGATTTCTTCATTCCAGAAAAAGCTGTGACCTCCTCTTGAGTGCAGTCAGCAGTGCCAATTATATTGGGTAACCCAACTGAGCAGAAACAAACCTTGACTTTCTTACTCTTTCTGTCAAGGCTTGTGCACTGAGCAGAAACTGGATTACATATTGATTTAGGGCATCTTCTCATCCAGGCATGTGTATTCATACTGAATATTCATGCCTGAATATTACTGGGCCTCAAGCCTGACAAATTGAAGTAAACTATTAGTTTCAGGGTGCAAAACAACACACACATAAAGTCTTGCTTTCAGGCACACCGTGTTCGCAATTTAGTCTTCTCAGAGAAGCTTCCCATTCATGTCAGAGCTTGGTTCTACCAGGACCAATGTTGTCAGCCTGCAGGGCTTAGGGAGGAAAGTGTCCCAACCCTCAGACTTCAAAATGAGAGATAGGGGGCGTTGTTGTTCAAGTGCCTGAGAAAGTAGTTCGAGAAAGTACATGGTTTAAAAGACAAGTATTCTTTTCCCTCTCACTGAAACAGAATCCTGATGTGCATGAGCCAATGGTTGTGGCCAATTGCTATGCTCACAGCAATAATCTGTTACAAAGAAGATCAGCTAAAACTCTCCACATGCCTCAAGACCATGTGTGTATGTTAACCTTGCTCTCAGTAACTACTGTGGCAACACTCAGTGCCTTTTTAGGTTAAGTGTGAACTGGGTATCATTTACCAGGGGAATCCGCAGTGATTCCCGCCAAAGATGCTCCTCAGAATGTTTGCTGTAGAAGTGAATTCCCCCACATGTGACCAATATTGTGATCCCATTTACCATATCATCTTAGGTTACTGGTAAGATTTTATCTCAAGGGATCAGTCTGCATGCTGTGCTGGCACATTTGTGTCAATGGAAGGCTTTTGAAGGAAATATAATGTGTGAGAAGGGATGATCTATGAATAACATGGCTCCCATGAATCCAGGTGCAGCAGTGGTGACATCCATGTCATCAGAAACTACCCCAGCCCTACATGCTGTAATCTGTCCTTAATGTTTCTAGTGTATTTTTTTTCCAATGGACAAAATGCTCTCACTTCACCCTTCTTCTATAGCAGGAGTGAAAAAATACATTTTTATTCCTACTCCCCATCTGCTGTAAAGAGTAATTTACCTGTAGGAGTAACACCAGTTCTTTATACGCCAATGATTTCTTAATTTATAAACCAATCAGTTATGCACATTTCCCCATGAGGACCTCACATGTCAGGATATATTTTAACAGTTTATAAGCACTTCTAAATTAGATTAGCAATATAGTAAGTAATAACGATCAAGGCTTGGGTCTTTTCCTAGGTATTAATGGCCAGCTGGGGAAAACTGATAGAGGCCAGGAAGTAACCAGAGATGCTGTTATCATTTTATTAGAGATTTGTTTGTTTGCTTTCAATTATAGGCAAAATGCATGTTCCTTTGATGCAGTGCAGCATGGCAGCATAGGAATAAAGTCACTCAGCAGAACAAGAATATTTCAACTCACAATTGCAGGAAATAATATTTCACTGTGTTTGCACCTGATTAGATTTGAGTGGGATTTATTTCAGATACATACACTGAGGACTTTTGCTTGTTTATTCATTTCTAACATCTATATCCCAGCTTTCCTCCAAGGAGCTCAAGGTGGCAAGCACAGTTCTTCCTCCTCCCTCATTTGATCCTCACAACAACCCTGTGAGGTAGGTTAAGATGTATGACTATGACTGGTCAAAGGTCACCTTGTGAGCTCCATGGTTGAGTGAGGATTTGAACTCTGGCCTCCAAGGTCCTAGTCCAACAATCTAACCACTACACAACACTGACTCGCTCTTCAGTCCAGAGAATGGCATGTGTGACATTGTTGACATGGGCTGCCATATGTCCAGATTTTCCCGGATACATTACCGATTACCGCGCAGACACTGCTTGCGGCTGCAGTATTCCGGATATGTCTGGGAATGCCCGGATGTATGGCAACCCTAGATGTAATTGAAATCAATGGGATTTGGTCATACTGGTATTCTGAAATCCCATTCAAATTAATGGGATTACTAAATTAACCAACCAGCCCTAAAGTGGTGCTTGATTGTGGTTTTTATTATTTTGGCCTCTGAACATACTGGGACTTCTTGTTGTAAGGGGGGAAAAGTGAATATGAGAATTAACCTCTGCAGCATCAGCCTTCATAGCAGACTGCAGTCATAGCATGCATGTTGCTGTCATGAAAGGTTTCGAGCAGAGATGAACAAATGGTTTTCAGCAGTGTTGAAATGTAGCTGATCTGAATGAGTTAGATTTTGAATGTGACATGCTTGTAGTTTTTGAGTGTCATGGCAATTGTCTCGTGGATTCTGCCATTAAAAGAAACCCGGAAAAGAATGAAGGAGTGGAATAATGAACAAATGATTGAATGACAAATTGAAATATACTTCATATTTTTAGTCAGATCATGTCTTGCCATACCACTGTGTTACAACCAAGGCCCAGTTCACACATGCATATAGACCATTTAATTGCTTACCAATGCACTGTTTGGTATGTGATGACAGGCAGTTCAATGGATGAATGGATGAATGATTGAATGGGCTGTGTTATGTACAGTATTGAGAGCAACACTAGCAGCGGAGCCAACTCCTAGGGTTCAAGGTCTCTCCAGCCCCCCAATAAAGTATTTGAGGGGGCCACGCCTGCAAAGTTGATGGGCATTGCCATTTAAATGGTGTGTATGCACCTTGTCTTGTGATCAGTTATGTGGGGTGGGGCTTACCTCCCCCCCCCCCCATATTTTATTCAAGTTGACACCCCTGGGATATTTTATGGGTGTAAGGATTTGCTAACTACTGCCTCAAGTGGCAAGTGGTGTCTCTACAGCTTCAGTGAAGAACAATCAGGACTGGCTCTACCTCCACTAGCCACTGATTTCTCCTGGGCAGAAAGGTATACAAGAGGCTTCCTGTCACAATGAGACCTTTCATCTTCCTGCACTCTAGTGTGCTCTTGAAGTCTTGGTTATTCCTCTATCTTGCTTCCTGGTTTGTTCTTTGGCTCCATCTTGCTCATTGGTTCTGACCACTGAACTTTCTCACAGTTCCTGCTTATCAGTTCTGGATTCACTCCAGACTGCAGTTCGCAGCCCTGTCCTGACATTCAGGCACACAAACAATCACTTAATGTTGCAGTCAGAAATAGAATAAAATATGTATGTGTGAGCCAGCTCTATGAATGAACAGAATTTAATACGGAGCCAACTTCAAATGAGGCAAAGGCAAACCATGTTGTGGTGGAATAAATCTGTTGGTATTTACTTTCAGTCATCTATCATTTGACTTATCTTTCCCCTCTATCCCCAAGTTTGCATATATGAAATTGGTCCTTTGTGCTTATCGTGGGCTGGTCTCACAGCAGCTGAATTTTAGTATATTTGCTGAAGCTATCGTTAATGACACTTCTAGCGAGGAGCATGTCTATACATGCAACAATTTTTGCAGACCTTGGCATGAACTATGAATTGTGTGGAACCATAAGTACAGGGCACAGTTGTTTACTGAGGTGGGGAACCTTGTTTATCTAAACCCATCTTTTGAAACTGTCTCAAGGCTCTAGTCATTCTGTGGCCGCCATCCATATACTGATGACATGGGCTGTATAACAGCTATCACTGTTATAGATGCCCAGCCATAGTTTACAGACACAATTGCATAACGTGTAGTAAACCCAGCCTACACAAAGCACAACCCCAGCCAACATGACAATAGTCAAGGATGATGGGTGTTGTAGTCCAGCAACATCTGCAAGACATCCTGTTGTGTACACCAGACAGTGTACACAATGCTGAACTAGTTGGACCAGTGGTTTGACTCAGTATAGGGCACTTTCCTGTAGTGGCAGAGGAAGGGGGGTGCGGTCTGCACCGGGTGTTATCACTGAGGGGGGTGAAAAAATGAGGGTTTTTAAATATTGGGCTCACGAAACTTTTTAGGAGTGACGTGGTGGCTAAGGCGACTGCAGGTTCCGTGCTGCCTGAAACGGCAGCGTGGGACTTGCGTCTGCCTACGGCCTCTCCCTCAGCTGCCCTACAGCTGAGGGGGAGGCAGCGGAGAGGCTCCTAGTGGCGAAGCGGCTCACCCCCCCCATGGGCGCGGATCACCCTGCCCCCATGGGCATGGATTTCCCCATCCCCGGCTGCAGGACATGCCCCCCGCACCAGGCACCCGAGCAGTTAGCTACGCCGCTGCCTTCCTGTGTTGCTATAGATACTGTTGGCAGTGCTTCTGAATAGGGGACAGGAATTAAAGGGCAATAATGGCTCAGTTCCATACTGCTGCTCTGTGCCTTTGAATGGGGGAAATTATGTGCAACTATGAACAAGCCTACACAGGTGATGCCCAACAATGAATTGGATCTGCTTTGTGAAAATCTGCTTTTAGCTGCCCTGAACATGAAATTCAAACATGAAGGACCTTGGATCTCTCTCTCTCTCTCTCTCTCTCTCTCTCTCTCTCTCTCTCTCTCTCACACACACACAGAGAGAGAGAGAGAGAGAGAGAGAGAGAGAGAGAGAGAGATTTTTTCATGTTATCAGATCAAGCAGCATAATGTTGAAATGCTAGGAGCCAACAGCATTCTGAACATTATTCGCTACTAACTGCTGTTAGTTGCTTCCTGTAGCATAACTTTTAACAGCATGAGGACCACACTTTCTCAATGCATGACTGCCACTTGTCCAGTAGGTGTTCTTGTCAGTCATTCATTGGTTTGACTTGAGTGGATAACTGTGGAAATAGAAAGGCAGCAATTATAACTAAGCACACAGCCCTGTGCTATAAGAAAAGAAAAAAAAGGTCTTGTGCAACTTATATTTTACTCATCACAAGCCTGACATCTAGTCATCTGGCTCAACAATTTGTGTGACATGGGTTAGCTGAGAGTGGAAAGAGGGGCTGGAAAAGGAAACAGGCTCTGTCGTGTACCTAAAGCTTATGAAATGTTGATCTGGTGTGAATACAATGAAATTTGTATGTAGTGTAATTATTCCAGATGTGTGTATCCAGTGATTGATGTTCATGGTACTGTCAGCAAGTAACATATCTCAGGTCAGATCCATTAGGGAGCTGTGGTTTTTTATACAAGATACATATGACTGTATAGGGACGCGGGTGGCACTGTGGGTAAAACCTCAGTGCCTAGGACTTGCTGATCGTATGGTCGGCAGTTCAAATCCCCGTGGCGGGGTGAGCTCCCGTCGTTCGGTCCCAGCTCCTGCCCACCTAGCAGTTCAAAAGCCCCCCTAAGTGCAAGTAGATAAATAGGGACCGCTTTCTAGCTGGAAGGTAACAGCGTTTCCGTGCGCTGCGCTGGTGCTGGCTCGCCAGAGCAGCTTCGTCACGCTGGCCACGTGACCCGGAAGTGTCTTTGGACAGCACTGGCTCCCGGCCTCTTAAGCGAGATGAGCACGCAACCCCAGAGTCGGACACGACTGGCCCGTACGGGCAGGGGTACCTTTACCTTTACCTTACATATGACTGTACCTATAAAGCAGAATCAAAAATGAGACATTGAAAGCTATAGTGAGATGGAACTGGTTGATGATCGAGTTATAGAGTTGGAAGTATGCTTGTCCAAGCCTTATGCTTGATGCCGGATCCACAATGCAAATGGCAACTCCAGCATACCTGAGAAATGGCTATCCAGCCTCTGCTGTTGGAAGAAGAGGCTATTATAGCTTGAGGTTCCACTGTTGAACAACTCTATTAGGAAGTTTCTCCTAGTTTATTTATTTTATTTCATAAAATTTAGGCACTGCTTGATTGTTTTTTGGGGAAGAACCTCAAAGCAGTTAACAACAACAACAAGCAATGTTTAGGTGAAAACTGCATCTCTGCAATTTTTACCAATTGATTCTATTCTGGCACTGTGGAATAAACAACAAGGCTGATCCATATTCTGTGTCACAGTCCTTTCGATATTTGAAGAGAATGCCCCTGCTTAATCTTCTTTTCTCCAGGCGAATACATTTGGCATTCAGCGGTTCTGAGCCCAGAACCAAGAGAAGTGAATGATCTAAATGACATTTCATAGAATCATAGAATCATAGAGTTGGAAGAGACCACAAGGGCCATCGAGTCCAACCCCCTGCCAAGCAGGAAACACCATCAGAGCACTCCTGACATATGGTTGTCAAGCCTCTGCTTAAAGACCTCCAAAGAAGGAGACTCCACCACACACCTTGGCAGCAAATTCCACTGTCGAACAGCTCTTACTGTCAGGAAGTTCTTCCTAATGTTTAGGTGGAATTTTCTTTCTTGTAGTTTGGAACCATTGCTCCGTGTCCGCTTCTCTGGAGCAGCAGAAAACAACCTTTCTCCCTCCTCTATGTGACATCCTTTTATATATTTGAACATGGCTATCATATCACCCCTTAACCTCCTCTTCTCCAGGCTAAACATGCCCAGCTCCCTTAGCCGTTCTTCATAAGGCATCGTTTCCAGGCCTTTGACCATTTTGGTTGCCCTCCTCTGGACACGTTCCAGTTTGTCAGTGTCCTTCTTGAACTGTGGTGCCCAGAACTGGACACAGTACTCCAGGTGAGGTCTGACCAGAGCAGAATACAGTGGCACTATTACTTCCCTTGATCTAGATGCAATACTCCTATTGATGCAGCCCAGAATTGCATTGGGTTTTTTAGCTGCCGCGTCACACTGTTGGCTCATGTCAAGTTTGTGGTCAACCAAGACTCCTAGATCCTTTTCACATGTACTGCTCTCAAGCTAGGTGTCACCCATCTTGTATTTGTGCCTCTCATTTTTTTTGCCCAAGTGCAATACTTTACATTTCTCCCGGGCCCAAGACAGAACCCTGTGGCACCCCACTAGTCACTCTTCTCCAGGATGAAGAGGAACCATTGATGAGCACCCTTTGGGTTCGGTCAGTCAGCCAGTTACAAATCCACTGAGTGGTAGCATAGTCAAGACCGCATTTTACCAGCTTCTTTACAAGAATATCATGGGGCACCTTGTCAAATGCCTTGCTGAAATCAAGGTAGGCTACATCCACTGCGTTCCCTTCATCTACCAGGCTTGTAATTCTGTCAAAAAACGAGATCAGGTTAGTCTGACACGACTTATTTTTCAGAAATCCATGCTGACTATTGGTGATCACAGTATTCCTTTCTAGGTGCTCACAAACTGTTTGCTTAATGATCTGCTCCAGAATCTTCCCTGGTATTGATGTCAGACTGACTGGGCGGTAATTATTTGGGTCCTCTCTTTTCCCCTTTTTGAAAATAGGGACAACATTTGCCCTCCTCCAGTCTGCCGGGACTTTGCCTGTTCTCCAGGAATTCTCTTTTTTAAAAAAAAAATAAATAATAATTTTTATTCGTTTTTCAAACAGATAACAAAAACAATACAAAACAATATAACTTCAAACTCATCATTTCATACCCTTCTTTCTTTTGACTTCCCCATACCTCCCCATCCCTGCATCCTTGTTTGGTGGTTCTTTAGCAACCCTTAGGTCAATTATCTTAATTCCCTTTCATAAAGATTCCTTTAGTTTTTTTTTTTGCTTACTGCTGCAATTCTTTACCTCTTACCCCCTGACATCTTAACATTCCTCAATTTTACAGTTATTTTTAAGATATATTTTAAATTTCTTCCAGTCCTCTTCCACTGTCTCTTTCCCCTGGTCGCGGATTCTGCCCGTCATCTCGGCCAGTCCCATAAAGTCAATCACCTTTGTTTGCCATTCTTCCAGAGTAGGTAGTTCTTGCGTCTTCCAATACTTTGCCAGTAGAATTCTTGCTGCTGTAGTGGCGTACATAAAGAAAATCCTATCCTTCCTTAGCACCATTTGGCCAACCATGCCCAAGAGGAAAGCCTCTGGTTTCTTAGGAAAAGTCCACTTAAGGACCTTCTTAATTTCATTATAGATCATTTCCCAGAAAGCTTTAACCTTTGGGCAGGTCCACCAAAGGTGGTAGAAAGTGCCTTCAGCCTCATTACATTTCCAACACTTATTATTAGGCAAATGGTAAATTTTTGCAAGCTTGACTGGGGTCATGTACCACCGATAGATCATTTTCATAATATTTTCTTTTAAAGCATTACATGCAGTAAATTTAATACCGGTGGTCCATAACTGTTCCCAGTCAGCAAACATAATATCATGACCAATATCTTGTGCCCATTTAATCATTGCTGATTTCACCGTTTCATCCTGTGTATTCCATTTCAACAGCAAGTTATACATTTTTGATAAGTTCTTAGTATTGGGTTCCAACAGTTCTGTTTCTAGTTTTGACTTCTCTTTCTGAAATCCTATTTTCCTGTCCTGTTTAAATGTCTCATTTATCTGATGGTAATGCAACCAATCTCGAACCTTAGGCTTTAGTTTCTCATAACTCTGAAGTTTCACCCTTTCACCATCATATTCTAGAATCTCATGATATTTTGGCCATTTAGAGTCCATATTAAGCTTTTTTATTTCCCTGGCTTCCATTGGTGACACCCACCTGGGGGTTTTACTTTCCAACAGATCTTTATATCTAATCCAAACATTATACAATGCTTTCCTTACAATATGGTTTTTAAAACTTTTATACACCTTTACCTTGTCATACCATAAGTATGCATGCCAACCAAAGTTATTGTCGTACCCTTCCAGGTCCAAAATGTCAGTGTTCTCAAGAAGTAGCCAGTGTTTCAACCAGCAGAAAGCTGCCGATTCATAATAAAGTCTTAAGTCCGGCAGGGCAAACCCCCCTCTATCCTTTGCATCAGTTAAGATCTTAAATTTAATTCTGGGCTTTTTGCCCTGCCAGACAAATTTTGATATGTCTTTCTGCCACTTCTTGAAACAGTCCATCTCCAGGAATTCTCAAAGATGACTGCCAGTGGTTCTGAGATCACATCTGCCAGTTCTTTTAATACTCTTGGATGCAGTTCATCTGGCCCTGGAGACTTGAATACATCTAAACTAGCCAAGTATTCTTGTACTATCTCCTTAGTTATTCTGGGCTGTGTTTCCTCTGCTGAATCATTTGCTCCAAATTCTTCAGGTCGGGCATTGTTTTCTTTATCGGAGAAGACTGAGGCAAAGAAGGCATTGAGGAGTTCAGCCCTTTCTGTGTCCCCTGTTTGCATTTCACCATCTTCTCCTCTGAGTGACCCCACTGTTTCTTTGTTCTTCCTTTTGCTACGAACATACCCATAAAAGCCTTTTTTGTTGCTTTTAACCTCTCTAGCAAGCCTGAGTTCATTCTGTGCTTTAGCTTTTCTGACTTTGTGTCTACATGTGCTGGCTATTTGTTTGAATTCCTCTTTGGTGGTTTCCCCCCTTTTCCATTTTTTGTACACATCCTTTTTTAATCTTAACTCAGTTAAAAGATCTTTAGATAGCCACCCTGGCTTCTTTAGGCACCTTCCATGTTTCCGTCTCATTGGTATTGCCTGAAGTTGTGCTTTTACTATCTCCCTCTTAACAAACTCCCAGCCATCATGAACTCCCTTTCCTTTTAGTATTACTGTCCATGGGATCTCACCCAGCACTTCCCTAAGTTTTATGAAGTCGGCTTTCTTAAAGTCAAGAAATTGAGTCCTAGTATGCTTGGCTGCTCCTTTCCGCTGTATAGTAAACTTCAGAAGAGCACTTCTACCCCACTAACTAGGTCATCAACATTGGTTAGGACCAGATCTAAAATGGCTGTTCCTCTTGTTGCTTCTCCCACTTTCTGGACAATGAAGTTGTCTGCAAGGCCAGTGAGGAATCTGTTTGACCTTATGCTCTTGGCTGAGTTTGACATCCAGCAAATATCCGGGTAATTGAAGTCCCCCATTACTACTATCTCCCTTCCTTTTGCATGCTTGGCCATCTGTTCCAGGAAGGCATCATCTATGTCCTCTGTTTGGCTTGGGGATCTATAGTAAACTCCCACAATGAGGTCCCTGTTATTCATCTCTCCCTTAATTTTGACCCAAATGCTCTCACTTTGGCTTTGAGGTTCTAAATCTTGGATCTCTTCACAGGTATACACATCCCTGACATATAACGCCACTCCTCCTCCTTTCTTGTCTGGTCTGTTTCTCTGAAATAGATTGTAACCCTCCATTATTACATTCCAGTCGTGGGACTTATCCCACCAGGTTTCAGTGATGCCTATTATGTCATATTTAGTTTGCTGTACCAAGAGCTCAAGCTCATCTTGTTTATTACCCATGCTTTGCGCATTAGTGTACAGACATTGAAGTCCATTAATCATTCCCCTGTGTCTCTTATTTAAGGATTTTTTCCTCCCACCACTAGGTCTGCGTGCTGTTTGCCCCATTTGGTCTATGACATTTGGATGATCATGTTCATCAATTGATAGACTCCTACCTTCAGGAGCACTGTCTTCCTCCCCCACATTAGTCAGTTTAAAGCCCTCCTGATGAGGTTTCTGAGATTTTTGGCAAAAACATTCCTCCCAACCATTGTGAGGTACAGCCCATTGCTTGCCAGAAGTCCATCTTCAAGAAACTGCAGTCCGTGATCTAAGAATCCAAACCGTTCCTGTTTACACCATTTGTGAAGCCAGCTGTTCACTTCCACTATTTTTCTCTCTCTCCCTGGGCCACGTCGTTCAACTGGGAGGACAGATGAGATGACAATTTGTGCATTTAATTGCTTCAATTTCCTGCCCAGAGCCTCATAGTCTCTTTTGATCTTCTGGAGGCTATTGCTTGCAGTGTCATTGGTTCCCACATGAACCAAGAGGAAGGGGTATTTGTCAGTGGGTTTTATGATTCCTTGTAGTCGTTCAGTTACATCTTGGATCTTAGCCCTGGGGAGACAGCACACTTCCCGAGACATCTTGTCAGGCCCACAGATCACTGCTTCTGTTCCCCTCAGTAGGGAATCCCCTATCACCACTACACGCCTCCTCTTAGGTTTGGTCGGGGTTCTTCCGTGATCTGTCCGTTCCAAGGTCGCCTGCACATTCCCTGAGGACTGACTTTGCTGCTCGTCTTCATATACCTGATCGACTGTAACGAGGGAGAGATCCTCAAATGGAGTCTGCTCTTCGTCTTCCATTCTAGGGGAGAGGACCTCAAAGCCATTGTGTATTTCTAAACAATCAGAGCGAACCCTGGGCCTCCTACTTCTTTGAGTCACGTTTCTCCATATATCTGGCTCCTGTGTTGGTGAACTAGCCTACTTCTCAGGGGAGTCCCCTGTCTCCTCCTTGGTGGAGACGGTGTGCTCTGTTGCTTCCAAGAAGAGCTCCAGCTCTCTAATTCTTTGGAGCATAGCCACACGTTCCTCCAGTTGCTGGACTTTGTCTTTTAAGAGGGCAATCAACATGCAATTGCTGCAGGTAAAGCTGCCTGCAACCAATTCCACAGGGTGCAACTAATTCCACAGGGTGCAACTAAGAAGGGCTTAAAAACATACAACTACAATCAATATCCAGGGTTTGTTGCCACAAAGTGCCCTATCTTCCTGTAATATGGGGACTAATGGCAAGAAAACCAAAGTGGACTTTACAAGGCCTTGCAGTTACTAAGAGACTCACACTGCGAGCTTGGAAGGATATTCACCATCTATTATGCAATGGATAATATGCTTGCTTCATTTGAATGTGTTTTCTATATCTATTGGTACATTTGAAGGGCATCTGGTAATCCACATATGTAAATTAAGATAGATCTGTTGATGTTTATTGTATTGCAAATGTGTGATCAGTTTTCTTCTACTTTTTGTGTTGTAATTTTTTCCATTTCTTGAATAAGTCTGCAATATATCTATAGATGGATAGATGATAGATGATAGATAGATAGATGATAGATAGATAGATAGATAGATAGATAGATAGATAGATAGATACTGGAAAAAGGATAACCTGAGAGATGGACAAAGGACTCCTTACCTCCCACTGGACAGCCAGTGTGGTGTAGTGGTTAAGAGCGGTAGTCTCATAATCTGGTGAACCGGGTTCGCGTCTCCGCTCCTCCACATGCAGCTGCTGGGTGACCTTGGGCCAGTCACACTTCTCTGAAGTTTCTCAGCCCCACTCACCTCACAGAGTGTTTGTTGTGGGGGAGGAAGGGAAAGGAGAATGTTAGCCCCTTTGAGACTCCTTAAAGGGAGTGAAAGGCGGGATATCAAATCCAAACTCTTCTTCTTCTTCTTCTCCCTCTTAATACAGTGTCTTCTATGTGCAGCTTGGGAGAAAGCAGCTGAGGAGCATATTAGTGGTCTCTTTTTCCGTGTGTGTGTGTGTGTGTGTGTGTGTGTGGCTTGGGTTTAAGGATACAGTGGAACATCTGGAAAGCCTTTAGGAACCAATTTATGTTTTAAGACTCCAGTTGCCTATCCCTACTTTCTGAGTGAATATGGAATATAAATGACCAAGCAAGGAAGTAGCAATTCTTAACTGTAATTTGAAAACATTTACTTAAACAATGAAGTTCTTAAAAGGAAGCAGCAATCTTATTCATTCCTGCCCACCACCAAAACCAAGAGAAGGCCCCTTTCAGTTTGTTACTTAATTACTTAATTCATCCCGCTTATTAATACACTCTCTCTCTCTCTCTCTCTCTCTCTCTCTATATATATATATATATTACTTAGATTCTTAGATTCAGTACATATATATTTTACCAAGAATTCTCTGAAATGACTTGACAATTCGGATTGGAATAGTATTTATTCAGTATGGACCCTGCCGCTGAAAATAAATTCAACCTTCTGTCCACTGACATCAGCAGTTTGGCGTATTACTTCAATTATGAACACATTAGAAGGATGAAAGGATTGCAGTTCTGTTAGAGGAGCACAGGAGAGGTGTAGCCCACTTTAATTTTATAAGTAATGAGCCTGGAGGTTGTTGTTTTACCAGATCAGGCGGTGTGCTGCCTTTAAGCAAAAGTAAATATGCCAGACATAATTATTACAAATCCCCCAAAGCCTTCCTTACAAATTAGTTTTTGAGAAAGCAATTTTTAAAATGTCTGTCCCCACCTACTTTCTCACAGGATCATCCTTTAATGTTCTTGCCATTATTGGGATTCTGATTCCTATGTGTTTGATACAGCCTGTTCTAATAGTCAAGCCGCACGCTGAAGCTCTGAATTTTCCAACACGTAAGCTCAGTTTGTTCATGAAACATGGTGAAGCCGCAGCTGTAGGGTGGTAAAGTTTTAAAGCCAGTGATTTCACCCCCAGCTGTACCATCACCGTGCCTATTCCTTTAATGATCCACATCATCCTCTTTCAGTAGGAATAGGAAAAAATGTCTGCAGGTTAGTAGTTTAGTCATGTTCATTAAGCAAAGTTTGAAAATTCCTGTAGGAAAGAAGCCAGCCCACTCTGGAGTGATTTCCCCTATTGCAGTATGAGGCAGTGATGTGCTTGATGCCAGCAGTGGAGCAAGCCGATCGGGCACCTGGGGCGGTGCGCATGCCCTGCGCCCGGGGTGGGGCCAGCCACCCACAGGGCACTGTGGGGCCTCCAAGGAGTCTGCCTGCCTCCTCCCACTCAGCCGCCCTGCAGCTGAAGGGGAGGAAATGGGAGAGCTGTTTGGGGCACTGTGGAGCCTGCGGGCACTCAAACCACCGCGTCACTCCCAGGAGAGACTCGTGGCTTGGGCGTGCTGCAGGCCCCACGGTGAGTGCTGCCCACCATTTTGTCACCCCCCTCAGTGGGGACACCCGGGGCAGCCTGCACCTACCACACCTCCCTTGCTACGCCCCTGCTTGATGCATGTTGACAGGCAAGGCACTCACAGCAGGGATAGGCAATGTGGTGCCCTCCAGCTCATATTAGACTTCAGTTCCCATCATCCCTGAGTTTGGCCATGCTGGCTGGGGATGAGAGGAGTCCAAAAGCATCTGTAGAACACCATGTTAGCTGTCCCAGACTTACAGGAATGGTTACCAAGCTCAGGAATCAGCTTCTTGTTGCAGTGCAGTAGACATGATAAGACTTGTTGTCTTGGTAAGACTTGCATTTCATGCAGGCTTTTTTTGGTTAATGTTTTTGTTTGGCAGTATTTGTCTCCTTTGCTTATTTGCATTGTTTATGAGTTTATTGATTTTATATATTTTTTAATCCTCTCTGGAACTCTTCATCTGAGAATCTGATGCTCTCTCAACATCCCGGGCTAGCAATAAGTAATGATGTCAGGGACTCAGCGGGAGCGCAGGGAGGAGAGGAGATGGAGAGCGAGGGGGAGCAATCCAAGGGCAGCGTAGGAGAGGATGACAGCAGCCCAATAGATTCAGTGAGCCTCTCCAGCGAATCAGAATATTAACAGAAGGGGGTGCCGATGGGCAGGGCAAGGGGGGACCCAAGGGGGACACCCCAGAAACAAGGGGCCAGCGGGGACTCCCAGGGCAGCAGTTGGAAATCAGGACCAGCTTCCCCACCAGAGCGTAGTGGGGGGGAGGAGTCCCAGGTATCAGAGCCCACATATTCACCACCAGCGAGAGAAGATGAGTCAGGGGTGGCCACGCCTCCATCGGAGAGCGAGGGAACGGTCAAGAGGAAAGTTGCAGGCTGGGCGCGCGCGCCAAGTTCAAATGTACAGGCGAGCGGCACAGAAGGTAGCCCGGATAGGGAACCAGGTCCTAAAGCCCGCCGGAAGGAGGGGGAAGAATCATCAGGGTCAGCGTCAGAGGAGTCCAGAAAGGATGAAACCCTAGTGGGCAGGAGGGCCCAGAGGAGAAAGGAACTTAGGAAGAGGTGGAGCAAAGCGAGAGTCTTAAACTGGTGTGGAAGGGGCGGAGACTCAGACGGGACTTCGCCGGTCTAGGGTTGAGACGTAGAGCTGCGCGCTGCGGCTTTAAAATGGAAACTGAACCTCAATAAAGACTTTTGTACATAACTACAGCCTAGTGTTGGTCCTCTGTGAGCTGGGACCTAGAGGCAGCTCTGACAAATGTGAACATAAACAGGTAGCAAGGAGGGCACAAATCCTTATTGGGAAAAGTGCAGGAAGGCATTTTCTCAGTCCCATTGATGATGCCATTGTGTGAGGTGACAGGCGATTCATAATTAATCAATTTCAGAATTATTTCAGAATCAGATTTATTTATCATTTGTCACTTTTTAAAAAATCTGTCCTGGGTCTCCCACCTCTAAATCAAACACAGACCACTAGCTCCAATGCGAGAGATTTTTCTGCTAACTTTCTTCACCCACAACCCACAAATAAAGTGTAACACTGAGACTGCAGTGATTGTTTCTGGAATAGTTTTACAGCTGCGACTTCCCCATCATCAGAAAACCAAGTAAAAAGAAAAAGGAAAGAGGAGTGTTTCCACTTTCTATAAACAACTATTACTACCCTTCCCCCAACATCTCACATCAATCACAAGAGTCTGAAGCCAGTATTTCAAAGAATGCATTAAAGCTGCATACACACAAAATTTTATTTTAGAATCAGTAGAAACTAAGTACTACTTTTTTCTACATAGTCCACACTCAATCTATAAGTATTTGTTTTATTTTCTCTTCTTTTTTTGCCCCGAAAAGTGCTTGTTGAGAAATTGGCTTCATTTTTAAAACAAAAGCTCATTGCAGATTGATTCTGCATTACCCTGTAGTGTGCCAGTTTGAAGACAGATTTAGGTGGTCCAGGCAAAAGGTAAAGGAACCCCAGACAGTTAAGTCCAGTCAAAGGCGACTATGGGATTGCAGCGCTCATCTCGCTTTCAGGCTGAGGGAGCTGCTGTATGTCCACAGACAGCTTTCCAGGTCATGTGGCCAGCATGATTAAGCCACTTCTGGCACAACAGGACACTGTGACAAAAGCCAGAGCTCACCGAAACACCGTTTACCTTCCCGCCGGAGCAGTACCTATTTATCTACTTGTACTTTGCTGTGCTTTCAAACTGTTAGGTTGGCAGGAGCTGGGACAGAGCAACGGGAGCTCACCCCATTGCAGGAATTCGAACCAACAGCCTTCCTGTCGGTGCTGTCGGTCTAAACCAGTGAGCATCTTGGGCTTGCCAGTAAGAAGGTTGGCAGACATATGCAGTGAGGAAAAGGTGTGGATAACCTAATCAAGGGAAGAGTTTTCAAATGTAGATCAACACTTGCTAGCAGCAGGACCTAGAATCATTCTAGCTCAAAAGCAGCATGTTGATGATAAACGTGGACAATTCCAAATTGAGGAAAACTACAATTTTTGTGTGTGCTGCAAATGGGTGAGTGCGTATGAAGCCTGATACTTTGGAGACACTGACAAAGCCCAAGACGGCTATAGCCCTCAATGTACTGAAGGTGAAATTAATAACGAATAATGGAAACTTTGCACATATCTTGATGGAGTTTCTCTTCTCCTGTGTGCGCCCTAGAAATTTTAATGTGCAGATTCTTTCATTCAGCACTGGAGAATTTCCAGCTTAAAATACATAGGAGATCAGAAGGAACGTGAAAGCAGGCAGACAAGAAAAGTGCAAAACAGCGAGAGCTATTCTGCAAGGCTATAATGACCTTTTAGTGTTCCTGAAATTCCTATGCTGTGATGTTTCATATTGAAGGCTGCCAAACAGATGGCGCTGTTATGCAGTCTCAAAAACAATACAGCACATACACCTTAGGGAAAATCCTGAATTTCAGATGAAACGCTACAGGTTAGCTATGATCAATTGCACTCAACAATAGAGGCTCGTTTTTGTGTTTTTACAATCTGGGAGATTTCAAAGACACAGATCTAAATCATCTGCATTTTTTGGCCACATCTGGCTAGAGATGATATGAGCATATCTTTTTAACATTTTTTACTGTGAATTGGAAAGTAAGTACCTCTCTTAGTACTGTCCTTATAAAAATGCTATGTGTGATGTGTAAGTGAGGCCAATTAAATCCAATGAAGTTCCTAAAGACACAGTTCCAGAATTCAATTACTGGTTGAGATAGTCATATTAATGAATTCAGATTTTTCATTTGGAAGCTAAAAAGAGAAGGGAGAAATCCCATTTTCAGTTTTATTTGGAGACTGAACCTCTAAAGCAGAAGTATTTGAGTTGATTTTCGTGGGGAGCAAAAAGCAGCAAACTTCACCTGCTGTCAATCCAACATTGAGCACTGCTATGCAATGCCAATCACTTTGTGCCCACAGAAAATGAGAACCGTTTTATCTGAAAAACAACTCTCCTCTTTCAACTTGATCTCCTTGAATATTCCACTATTTCCAATCCAGCAAAATAAAATAGAAAGGGATAGCATGCATTTTGGCATCATCCTCTAATTATGCTACATCCCCCTGTGGAACTATATGAGGAGAGGGGATTCACACCCAAAGTTGTGCATGATTATTTAAGCTTTGTGGGGACAAAAGGTCCGAATCACATTGAAAGCAACAGAGATCATATGTCTTCTAAAGAACCATATGAGCAGTCATTATTGTGTTTTCATCCCTAACGCCCTAAGGATATGATAGCAGCTAAGCAGCAGAATAAGATGACAACTGACTTTTGTAAACTGCTCCGAGAACCTTTTCAGCAAAAGGGTGGGGTATTAATGCTCTTCATAATGAGATAAAATAATAAATGCTGTGTCTATGGTAATATTAATGTTGCTGGTTTCCAGCTGAAGTGGTTGCAATGTTCTTTCACATGCATGTTCCTAAAATGAACTCCACTTCATCTGTCAAATGTTCACAGTGGATTGGATCCAGACTAACACATCAAGCTTCAGGTCCCTGTCTTAACAGTACACTGTTGCATACACTGCACAGGGTTAGGAAAGCAGCACAGTGAACCAGTCAAAGGCCTCACTTCTGTGGCCCCCCAGTTGGCAATTTACAATTTAAACAGACCAACTGCATACTATGCAATGAGTACAAAGGATAAAACACCATGGCTAAACATATACAAGTTAGAAGCTCACAACAGAATAACCTCTGCAAACAATACCTCTGTCTGAGGTATAATCACAAATCTTGTCAGATGAAACAAATGATGGCTGATAAAGAATGCCAAGGTTGTTAATAATTATATATATGTATATTTTAAAGGTCAGAGGCGGGAAGGACTTTGCATGGTACTGAAAGGATTGTAAAGTGAGTGCCTGGTGAGCCACCATGGGAAGGACATTCCACAGGCAGCAGCCACTGCTGACCTCCCCCCATTGCCATCCTCCAAAATTTTACAGGAGGGTGGTGCTCTGAGGTGGGTCTCCAAGGAACCTTAAGGTTCTAATAGGCTCATTGGTTCAACTAACTAACCGCAATCCAATACATGTTGATTCAGAAGTACCACTGTATCCATTGGAATCTGTTCCTAAGTAACTGTGTATAGAATTGCAGCTTTAGTTTAGCTCCAACCCAGAAGAGTAGGCCCCCTAATCATGTACTTAAAAGGGATTACAAGAGCATCCAAGGCATTAGTATTTAGAGACATTCCTGGAAGTATGTCCAGCTTCATAAATATCATGGGAAATGAAGTGTAGGCAAGATCATTGCAGAATTTAGCATTTATTGCTCCCTTCTAAGAGCTGCTCCCTTCTAAAAGTCTGCAGGCATTTATCTTAGCATTCTTTCCTTGCGAATTCTGACAATGACTCCTGGAATGAATTCACCCAAAATATCCAGCTCCCTTCTTTGAATTATTGCGATTACTAATTTGATTTAAAAGAGGCAATTTTCTTCGACAAGGCCAATCTGTATTTAAGGGAGGATGGAATATAGTATTATTATTCCTTCTGCTATCAATAAAAAAGGACCAAAGGCACCCTTGCAATTTCCCCCTTAAACGATCACTCCAACATGAAGAAGTAATTTAGTATAACATAATGATTAAAGACCCACAGATGACAGCATCATAAGAAAGCTATAGAGCCCTATGACTTGGAGTATTTTCACCCAAATTCACCCAAAATGACCTCTAGAGAAGAAGTCCCATTTTGCAAGAATGCTTTGAAATCAAGTGTTATTGCTGCATTTTTTTTTAAAAAAAGAAACTAATGTAACTTTTTAAAAAATCATATTGGTGAAGAGATAGTAGATAGGCTATGGGCAAATTATTATCATATTTTGTACGTCAGATGGTCTCATATTAGAAATAAATTTAAAGAAACCAGGATGATAAGAACAACAGAGAGTGACAGGCCTGCCTTGCACAAAGAAATGTAAGCTGAGGAGATAGGCACAGTGCTTTTTTTTCTGGGGGGGACGCATACCCCTAAACATTTTGTGAATCTAAATTTGGCCTCACTGAGGGGCAGTATTTCAATATGGATAGGCATAAGAACAAATGAGAGGTGTAAACAGCTAGGGAGCCCTTTCTTCTTCAGACCCCACTCAGCAGTGAAGCCCACTTCATGAATATGAGTCAATCACCATTTCTCAACATAACCTGTCCTAACAATCTCACAAGGTTACTGTGAAGACAGCATGGCTGGAGGAAAGTACAATGTGTGCTATCTGCCCTGACCTACATGGAGGAAAAGCAGGATAGAAATGCAATCCATAAATAAAACACCCAGACCAATTCAGACTGGAAGGGAACATGTTCTTCCTTCGCTCCAGTCTAGCTAAGGAAAACTGCATGTATAACTAATAGAAATTATATGAAATCTCAGAATGAAGTGTGTAATATCCCTGAGATCCAGAACAAGACCCTGGGCCCTGGAGGTAACTGGGTAAGCCACCATCATTAGGTGTCTAGTGGCTCAGCCCGTGCATTTGGCTCACCACAAACTCACCCAGCGTAAACTACTGCCACCACCCATAGAGCAGCAGGGCTCTCCTTAAATATGTTTCACCATGCAGATAAAGACCAAAATATGGGGTGACAGAGGTGCCAACTTGAATAAATATTGTGGGGGCCCAGCTAAGCCCCATCTTGCATAATCAATCACATGAGGCAATGCATACAAACTATTTGAACGGGAATGCCCACCAACTTTGTGGGGGCCCAGTCCCCTCAAATATTTTATTGTGGGACCCAAAGCCCCTACAATCCCTAGGAGTTGGCTCCTATGTGGGGTGAGATTTATTTCCCTGGACTCCAAGCATACACATCACGGATTCAAACCAGCTATTGAATTTGTTTGGGACATGAAACAGGAAATGTAATCATTTAATAAAATAGAGGAAACATATATCCAATGTGGATCAGAACTGTTTCGTTTCCAGTGCGTGGGAAACAGATAGACAGGATGTCCCCATATTTAACAATGTGATTCTTGTACCTTCACTCTAAATTGCTACAAGAACAGTTCTATTGCCTGATCTGCAGTTTGTACAGAGCCAGATAGAGAAGAATGCTTACAGAAAAGAATGTTTGGGGCATTGAGAGAAAAAGCACTGTGGTATTGTCAGCTGTCATATGTCGTACGCCTCCTGTCTGAAGAAAGCAAGAAACAAAGGTGTATGCAGTGATCCTGCCTGTACGAAATGAATGGATAATCCACAGGCTTCTTCTCCAACCTGCTATCCTCCAGATCTATTCATTCAGTCCATGGCCACTAGCCATGTTGGCTGGGGCTGATAGGAGTTGTGGTCTAAAAACATCTGGAGCTGATAGGAGTTACAGTAAATTGCACATATATAGGTAGCAGTGGATGTCATGGTGGATCTGTGCTGCTCACCTGACCTCCCTCCAGCTGAGTCACTACAGCATACCTGGATGGAAAGGGCAGTGTTGCAGAGCCATCATTCCGGGGGTGTTTGCACCATGTCAGCTTTGCTGCTGCTGAGCTCCTCCCCCCTCAATCCTGGTATGCTGCACTCAGGCAGGCAGAGGTCATGTGAATGGCACGGACCCACCATGCCAACTGCTGCTGCATATAGGAGCTTCATTTTTTTTCCCCTACAGGGAAATGCTTTCGATGTAGGAAATACAGATGGCATCAATCGCCCTCTGTCTGTGAACTGCAGGAAATCTAACCATTTCTCTGAACCAGTCAACTTTTGGAGAGGCTTTCATCTTCCCACTTGCAAGGATTTATGGCAGCGTTACACACAGTAATAAAGACATGTAGTCATTATTAGAAGCCTGTGTTAGATAATCTGGTTGCTTAGGTTACTGGGCAGTTTAGCCTGCCAAAAATGATGCATGAATTGATATAGCATCCACAAAAAGTAGAATTTAGATAATTTTAGTAAAAAACAAACAAAAAACCCCTCATTAAAGAAAGGTCCAAAAGACTTTAGAATTAGCCTAGCAACCATCTTCTTCTTATTCTTTTTGCACAATGGCAACTTTCATTTGAAGATATCAGAATGAAAATTATCAGGTTTCCATTATCACTTTTAACAAGAATAAGATTATCTCCCTTGTTTTTTTGCCTTTAGAGAGAAGCTAGGAAAGGGAAACATTTTAATGGCTTGGGTGTTACAGATTTTGCTGTATTTGGTGGGAGTGTGGTGATACTTTGCATAGGTGGCTGGGTCTGATAGCTGACAACTTACCCTAGTGACTGGCTCTGGGCTCTGGGCACAAGGAAATCAGTTACATCATGGTTGTCAGGGCTTTGCCAAGACAAAATGAGTGAACCTAAGAAAGCTCACTACACCTGCACAGGAGGACAAAATTGTAATTGCACTTACCCAAGTTACTGGTTCCCAAATAGCATTTTGTTTGTCAGCCGTAACTCTTTCCATCTTCATACATGGGATCATGCTCAACGTGTGTGTTGTGCAGCCCAGAAGAAGATGATTGTAAAACAGATTAATGTTATTTTCCTTTTGCCACCAAATAATGCTGGCTAGTTAGAAATGGTCTGGCACATTTCAGCTTTGAAAAGGTGCACAGATATATTAAAAGAGAGAGAGAGAAATAAATACTGCCCTAAGTAAAATAGTTCTACCATATGCCAACAAAGCTAACTAGCCAGCAGGCACTCTGAAAGCTTTGCTCATGAGAAACCTTGATTGTAATGCTTTTTGTCCATTAGTCATTTGGCGTGGATGCTTTAATCAGAAATATGCCATTCTGTTCATCACTTTGTATGCAATATGACCACTTTTCTTTAGCTAAATCAAATCAAATCAAAGTTTATTAAACGGTCACAGACCAGATTAACTCGTACAGCTAGTCAGCAAAAGATAACACCAGAAGAACAAAGGACAATTTCAATACAGATTAGGCCATAACAACAATTTAAAATTAGACAGCATAAATAAAATTAAATATTTGCCTTTGCCTGCATATTGACATTGGAAAGCTCTTGTTTCCTGCGCCTAATAGCGGCTACACAGAATTTGGCAACATTGATCGTAATTTCAGGGACCTTATCTTCTACCAAGGCTCTCATACATAGGAGTTCTGGTTTATTTTTAAGCTTTTGTAGAACTGGGGCAATAAAGGTCAGACGTAAGTCCTCGTAATAACTACAGTGCAGCAATACATGCAGACTTGTTTCCACTTCCGATGAGCCACATGGGCAAACACGTGACTCATATGGTTTGCCCTCATATCTGCCTAACAACAGGGCAGAGGGCAGAACGTTGAATCTGGCCAGGGTAAAGGAGTGTCTGTACTTAGGTATTTGTAAATCAGCCAGATAATTTGCGGGTGAGAACCCTCTCCCAAAGTCTCTAATTGTGGCATGTTTATCCATTTTGCCCATATGACATTGCAGCTCTATGTCCCTAATGCGTTGGAGCACTTGACTTCTGGCACTCTCATATCCTGCCGCTATTAAGATCTGCGGGGAGAATCCCAAGCTTCTTATCTTTTCAAACAGGGAAGCTTTCCAGGTAGAATGAAAGGTGTCTAAGAGTGTTAAGGGAGCCAAACCGGCCGGGGGAAAAATAAGTTTTAACCAGTAGTGTATCTTTAGAATCCACAGCCGTGCGTTAACGGGTGGTTGTCCAACATCTAAGCGGACAGGTATATTAGATACACAAGGGGGGATCCCCAATAAACACCGATAGAATTTTGTTTGAAATGCCTCCATAGGCGCAAAATTTTTAAAACTGCAGACCTGGGATCCATAAGTGAGTTGTGGGAGTATTTTTGCAGCAAAAACCTGGGAGGCCGCCGGAACGTATTTTCCCCCTTTCCCATGAAAGAATCTTGCAAGGGCTTTACTGGCCCTTCCTGCGTTGGCAATGGCGTTTTTCATCTGTTGGTGCCACGAGACCCTTTCCTGAAAAGTTATTCCCAGGTATTTGAAAGTTGCTACCTGGTCAATAGGTTGACTATTAATTCTCCATTTGTGTTTCCTTCTTTTTTTTGAGAACACCATAATTTTAGATTTGCTGTAATTTATTGATAGTTGTTCCGCTTGACAATAGTCAGCAAGTGATCTCAAAAGCTTCCTCAAGCCAACGCAGGAAAAGGAGAGTAGGACTGCGTCGTCCGCATACAGAAGCACCGGGAGGGGCATACCTGCCAGTTTGGGAGGGTGGGCATTTTCTTTCGCCATATTTACTGCTAGAGAGTTGATATAAAAATTAAATAGTGTTGGCGCGAGGACACATCCTTGTTTAACCCCATAGTGCGTTTGAATTTCTTTAGTTAGATGGCCTGACCGATCGCATCTTACCCTCACCCTGGTGTTTTCGTATAGACCACGGATAAGGCGTAATAAGCGTTTATCTATGTTTGTAACGCCAAGCTTTTCCCAGAGTCTGTCCCTTGGTATTAGATCAAAAGCCGATTTAAAATCGACAAAAGCTGCATATAAAGACCCCCCTTTTCTAGAGTATTTGTCTGCCAGGTGTTGAAGGACAAGGGCCTGGTCTATAGTTGAACGCTTTGCTCTAAAACCAGCTTGAGCTTCTGATAGAATATGCTCTCTTTCCATCCACTCCACCAATTTATCACATAAATGAGCAGCGTACAGTTTGCTAATAACGCTTAATAGACTGATTGGTCTATAGTTAGCTGGCTCAGTTCTGTTTCCTTTCTTAAATATAGGAATGATGATGGCTAAACCCCAGTCCTCGGGGATAATAGCCGCTTGATTTATACTAGTGAACAAGGCGGCTAGCACAGGGGCCCACCATTCAACATTTGCCTTAAGAATTTCTGGTGGGATATTGTCAGCACCCGGGGCTTTCCCTGATTTAAGAGATTGAATAAGGCCAGTAATTTCTTCTGTGGTTACAGGGGGCCATTCCTTGCCAAATTCGCTTGAAGCAGGAAGCAGAACTGGGGCCAGTTGATTTGATGAATATAATGAGTGGAAATAGGCCTCCCATGCTCCAGCGGGTATAGAGTATTCGATTTCAATCGGGGAGTCTCTCCAGCTTTTTGCAATTGTTTTCCAAAACGTGGCAGAATCTTTCTTTTGGGAGGCCTCCACTAGGCACTGCCATTCCTTCCTTTGTGCCTGGAGCTTTTTCTTGTTAATCAAAGCTTTATAACTGCGTTTTAACTCAAACCAGTCTAATGGTAGCGAAGGTAGGTTGGCTGATCTATAGTTCCTGTACTTATCCAGCAGGAGGCGTTTCATAGCCATGCATTCTTGGTCAAACCAAGGTTTGGATTTATTAGAGTGTAGAGATTGCCGTGGTGGTTTTTTGTTGCTCAGATAAGGTTGTAGGGACGAAATCAGTTCCTGGAACATGTCTAATCTAGCCTCAGGAGTTGGGGAATTAACGAGGTTCTCCTTTCTAGCAAGAAAAGTATCTGAGTGAAGTCTTTCCGATGTTTCATCACTCAATTTGCTGGACCATTTAATACGTGAGTATCTTAGCTCCATGTTTTCGAAACATGGGGCTACAAGTTTATCAGAGCAAAATAAATCTTTTCTTATATCCAGTATTAAACAGAGCGGTAGATGGTCGCTGTCAACCCTCTCCACCACTTTGTATTCCCGTGCTCTGCTCAAGAGGTTAGATGACACCAGGACGTAATCGATAGTGGAGGCTCCCATGTTGGATATAAATGTAAATTCCCCACTGGGTTCTCTGTCGACACGACCATTTAATACAGTCAGATCCAGATTGTTGGAAAAACGTAGAAGACATAGGCCTGCATAGTTGCAGCCCTTGTCTTTTGAGAGCCTAGGGGGAATAAAATGGGCTTCTTCAGAAATGGGAGGTACGTCATGGAAATGAGCATATAACGCCTTGTCTGATTGGCCAATTCTGGCATTTAAATCCCCAGCCAGCAGCACTGCCGCTGCAGGAGTTTGATTCATTAGCTCATCGACATATGATTCTAGCCTATGCCAGATGTTTTTGATAAGCTGCTTGCCTCTTTGGGGAGGGGCATATATATTGATCAATAGAAGTGTGCAATATCTGCATTTCATTAATAATGCCATGGCCACACTACTCAGAGGCTCCAGCTCGACGAAAGATGCTCTCAGCCTTGTGGATATTAGAATGCCTAGCCCACCCTTAACTCGTCCCCCTTTGTTGCTTGGTGAACCTGCGAGCGAAAATGAGGCAAAACCATTTACATCTAAATCCCCCGTTAGCCATGTCTCTTGCAGGAAAACTATATCATGATCTTGAATAAAATTGACAAATGATTGGTCAGTTGCCTTGTTGAGCCAACCAGCAATGTTCCATGATAAAAATTTAAGATTAGCTTTATCACAGTCGAGTCTTTGTCAATTATTAGCTAACGTACTTTTAGGGTTTGTCGCTTTGTGTATCGGTCACCTATCGTCTTTGTATGGTGGGCTATCCAGCCGCTCTATGATTTCAATAGGTGGATGCAAAGTGCTCACGTTTGTGAACACCAGATCTTTATTATGCATAAATTCCTTCTGTGGATATTCTGTTGCGGCCTGATTTTGGCCCAATTCTGTATCATCTAGGTATCTCATTTTGTCCCATACGTCTGGTGGGGTCACCTTAGGGATATTTCTCCTTCGGGGGGGTGATGGAATGCTCTCCTTGGAGGGTGGCACATTCTCTCTTGGTGGAAAGTTAATCTCAGCTTTAATCTGAAGGTTACATGTTGTGGTCTTTTTTTGGTCCCCCTTAATAACCTTGTTGCCTGAGGCTCTCTCGGCCAGCTTATCTCTTAGCTTGTCTAGTCTTCCCAAGATGTCAGTTTGAATTAATGGTGGGAACATCCAGAATTGGTCAATTAGGATATTTTCTTCCATAGTAAAGGAATCCTCACCTTTGCTCACAAGGCATTGCGGATTCTGTTTGTCAGGCCAGAATTTTGAGAGTTGTTTCCCCTTTCTAGGATTTGCCTGCTTAGTTTTCAAAAGGGGGCCCAAAGGAGCCTTATTTTCAAAGAGCCTAAGTATTGTTATCCGTGCTTTTAAAAAGGCAGGTCTTGACCTAAAAATAAACTTGGCCAGGTTCTGGTCCCTAAAAGTGGTCAGTGCTCTCACTGAGTGACCATCATAATGTAGATATTCCACTGAGGTGATATCATTAGACTTAACCATTCCTGGCAGTATGTCATTTAGGCTAGATACAAAGTTCATTATTCGCTGTTTCCCTGTAAGGAAGCCCTTAGGCTTCGGGAAGTTCGTGAGTACCAATTTTGGGGGGTTTAGGATCAAATTCCAATCTCTTTCCTGACTAGAGGCTTGCCAGGTCTGAAGGGGGGTATCATCTCTACTAAACGCTTCCTCTTCCCTGCTGTTCGATTTGCTAAATGTTTTATTGCCTTCATAGGTAGAGGCCTCTACTTCCGCAGCATCAGGTTTGTTAAATAGTTGGTTATCCAGGGACTGAATTGTTACTTCTGCCTTCTCACTTGCTACTGGAGTCAGCCTTGGCGAGTCCTCCGTAGCTGGTTGCTGTGTAACTATCTTTGTTTCTCTCTTTTTACCCTTCTTTTTACTGCCTCGTGTGGTCGATTTATTTGGGGCCGAGGGAAGAAGTTTAAACAGTTTCTGCCAATGTATGTTTCGATTACTGCGGGTATACTTGGCTTTCCTTGTTGTTTTGATATTTTTACTTTTCTTCACTTTTACCCCTGGGTTATGTCTTTGCAGTTTCTTATTTATTACTGGTTTGTTCATCCCCACTAGCTCAACTGTTTTATGTTCTTGGGGCATATCACTTAATTTTGTCTCTTTTAATTGAGGTGTGAAGTTTTCTACTAACGTCAGCAGTAGCCCATTTGTTATTGTTAGATAGTTTTTTATGTTGGCTAGATCAGTACTTATTGCTAAGGAATAATCCAAAGGGTGGCCGTCACTCTATTCTGTTTGAGAGTATTTTGAAATAGGTATCCGGTTTTGATGGGTTGATGTAATTTCTTCCGTGGGCAACTGTTCCTTAGTAATAGAGGTATTTCCTTCCTGGAGTTCCTCGGCTAAAGCTAGTTCTTTCGCACTTCCGGGTCGGCGCCATCGCTGAATGGCGGACTCCCTCCGAGCTCCGGAGGGAGTCGGCTGGGTAGGGGTTGGGTCCTGCCGTGCCGGCGACGCGGGGACCCTCAAAAACCATGGGCGGAGATGCCCATGGACTTGGTGACTCGGCGGGCACCGTTTGCGCCCCCCGACCCGCGAAGGAGCCTTTTTAAAGGCTGCGGAGCGGGTGACGGGGGGGGTGTGGTGCTGTGAGTCCAATGCTTCCCCTGCCCAGCGAAGCCGCATGCCATTCGGTGGAGAGCAATGACTTCTTCTTTGAAAATTTCGGATTTGGACTAAAAGGAACAACCCGTGAGTAAATTGATTGGACTTAAAAGGGAAATTTGATCTTTGAATTTGGAGCGAGCGGGGGGAGTGCAAAAAGGAAGTCCGCCCCCCCCCCCTGTTGTAGATGGCTCAACGCAAGGATTTGACAACTAAGATCGAGAGATGAACTTGTTTACCTGAAAAAAAATTTTAACTTCACGAAGGGAAATTACAATAATTGTGCTGGAGGAGAAGACTGATTTGTGGGAACTAAAATGCAACCCCCCCCCCCCGGGAACCGGGAACGATCCGCTATGAGAGACTGGTGAAGAGACACAGAAACTTTGACAGCTGTCAAAGTAGCTGTCAAAGCAGGAAAATAAAAGAGAACTTTGTTACGATGGCTTTGCTGGTTAGATTTGTTACAATTTGAACATAAATTATTGGAAATAAAGGCAACAAGTTATTTGACTTTTGGGTCTGATTTTGAAAGAAATTAAGTTACCATATTCCCTCTAGAGGGAGGCTGGGACATTGAAACAGTAGCAGCAAGTGGAAAAATACTATGAATTTGAGCAGGATCTGTTATCTCTTGGGAAAGCTGCAAAAACGAAGTATTATTTTGTCTACAGAGGTTTCTATACTAAAGGAGACAATGGATTTATCTATTGAAGAAAGGAAGGGACTTGACGCAAGTTATGTTCCTGAATAACAAAAGCCTCTGTGGAGAACAAGAAGTTTCTGAATTAGAAGGTTTCTGCAGCAGAACAGGAAAAAGCAACCTGAGGAATAAGAGCTGGACCAAATTTGAAGCCGGAGTATTTGGAACATCCAGACTTTAAAAGGACCAAGAAATAGAATTTAAGTTAGACTCTTAAACATAGAGGTCTAGATGGAAGAACAATGACTTTTTCTGAGAGTTTTTTCGAGATTGGACTTTCTGAAATTAAAAGCTATCAAAAGACGGCAAAGTGGAGTTGAGATATAGACGTGGATACACCAGGCTGGCAGTAGACAATGGATGAACTTTGGGGATTGGAACCGGGGAATGGGGGGGGGGGAGATTTGGAATCCAAAGGCTGTAAAATTATATATTATTTCTTTCTTTTCTTTTTTCATGTTTGTTGTTTGAAAATAGGGGAATTCGTGGAAGGGAAATGGGGTCGATCTTAGGGAATTATATAAAATATAAGGAGAAATGGTTCATTAAGATAAATAAGATAAATTAATTTGGAATAAATGGGTTATTTAAAATTACAAATAAGGTTTTAAAATTTGGGGTAAGAATCTGTGGAATCAATTTAAGGGAAATGGAATACAAGAGGGGGAGGGGGGGGGAAGTCCGGGAAAGATGCCACTGAAACCAAGTGTAAATCATATTTGTTTTTTCTTTCTTTCTTGCTATCTTTCCTTTTTATTCTGGAAAATTTTTAATAAATATTATTTAAAAAAAATAAATAAAGCTAGTTCTTTCGCTAGGCTGTATGGGCAGTTAATATTTCCAGTATCTTGATATATCTCTTTAAAATAGGACGTCCAGTCAAGAACAGTTAGAGAGGGGGGTATTACTTCATCAAGAATTGACTCTTTTTGTGGACTCTTGCCCTCCTCCATCTTAGGAAAGTAATTTGTGATTTTGCTTTGTCTTTTACCAGGGCCCGGGGGGCTAATTGCCGAGTCAGGCAGTATACCCAACTCTTTATATGTTCTTCTAGTGAAAACCATGGTAAAAGTTGTCTTGATATAGAGAGAGGGCAGTTTACCCCAGGTGCGAGTGCCTTAAATTGGGGGGCAAGTGGGGATATCAATCTATATTCCCACCTGCTCTCTGCAGGAGCTTCCTGATGTGCTCATCAACAGCTGCAGTCTATTTCTCTGTTTTGAGTTCTCTGCTTTTAGATCTTGGTGATTGTCCTAAGCCTATAGTTTCACCTCAATCATGCGACCAGCGCTGTTTCGCAAATGCTGCAACCTAGTCAGAATATGATAATAAAACAATGCTGCGAAAGGGGCAGCAATAATAAAACGGCTAAGAACTACATTAAAATTGCCTTATTTAGGCAATTTATGTGCTGCTGGAAAAGGATAATAGCGGAGTTTGACTATAGCTCATGTACAGCTATGATAACCTTGTATTTTGGGCCCTAGCTTAGTCTTTAGAGGCCATCTCCCACCGCCCTATACTGAACGAAGGATATCCAAGAGCCCCAGAAGGGAAACTTTCTGTGGGCTGGTTCACTGATTCCTTCTAAGCAGTCTTTCAGAGGCCTACCACATAAGGCAGGGAACAGAACGATATCTTGCTGAAGCCGGTTTTCCAAACCTCCAGAGGATCCTGTCCGATACACTGTTGTAGAGTTATTGTGTAAATTAAAAACTTCCTATAAAAAAACCCTCAGGATGCCTTCACCAGGGGTCTCTGAGAGTATAAATGCTGGTCTCCTCAGAACAGTTTGTTAAAATGAAGAGTCTTTCCAGCTAATGCACTTCCTCTTCAGCTGCGAAGCAGGAATGCTGTCCCCAGCTAGTTCACACAGCCCCCCAGCTGGGCGGGGGTCAATCAATCAGTTCAGTTAACCCCCGAATCCCCAAGCTTTATCTTTCTCTGTGTTCAGCAAAGCTGGGAGACTATGGGCCAGTCTCAAAGCAGGGCTCACAGTCGTGTCTCTCCTTACCCTCCTTCTCCAGGCACCGTTGGTCGGGTAAGCAATTCAGTTTTGTCTTTAGACCTCTTCTCTCTCTGCTCTCAGTTCAGGCAGCAGCGTTCTCTCCTCTCTGACAACCTTGACCGGGCAGCTGATAAGGAGGGAGGGAGCAGGCTAGGACAAGCTGAAGACAAGCTGGGGCAGGCTGAAACTTGCAGAGCCAGCAGGAATTATAAAAGTACTCAGAGTCTTTAAAATGTTTTCCGTTTGTTAGAAATTGGCATCCAGAGGACAATTAAGATAAGGTTTTAAAAGAATAAAAGTGAGCGCCGGAGAGCGTGACTTGCCTCGGCGCCATCTTGGCTCCCTCCCTTTACTCCCTTTTCTTTAGCTATTTCCTGTGCGTTTCCTGAAGGATAATTGTGTCATAGCAATGTGGTTTAGGGTGCATGCATGTATCATATCTATTGAGACACTCTGGATGACTTTGCTGTCACCTGGAATTCCACTTTGGTTGGATGGTTGCGGTGCTACAAATCCATGTATCAGTTGCTGCTTTGACAGAACAACTGAGCAACAAGTAAAATGTACCCCAAACACCAGCCAGGTACATGTTTGTTTTTCACAAATTGGATGTCTACACCACAAAGAGAGAAAGCGAAGAGAATAGATTGTGGGGTCATTTCAGGTCTATGTGATTGAAAGGGTAACAACAACAACAACAAAATCATTGCGTGAGAAAGATTCAAGGCAGGTTTGGGAGACCTGCTTTGGAATACATCCAAAATTAATATAAAAAGATTCCAATTTCTACATAGGACAAGCAAGTCAGTCTCCCTACACCAGGCTTCCTCAAACTCGGCCCTCCAGATGTTTTTAGCCTACAACTCCCATGATCCTTAGCCAGCAGGACCAGTGGTCAGGGATGATGGGAATTGTAGTCTCAAAACATCTGGGGGCTGAGTTTGAGGAAGCCTACTCTACACAAAAGAATAATTCTGACATAAAAAATGTCCCAATGGCTGAGTCACTGACGCTTATTGGTTTCACGGTACTGATCTCCCTGCCTCTGCCTCTCCCATTAAGCAGCAGCGACTCAGCTGTTGGGAGGTCAGGTGAGCACCACTGACCCAACACACTGTCCACTAATGGTCACTGTGCTGCTTTCACATGCATTTAAATTTTCAATGAATTGTCACAGACTGAAGTTTTCACATTTTGTTACCATTTAATCTCTGCTACCATTTTCCCCGTCTACCTGGCAACTGGGGATCAGACGTCATGAGGTTACAGTTTTATAGCAGATATATCAGTGTTCCTTAGGAATAGTTGTGCATGATGTGTGTGATGAAACCTCAAAATCCTTCTCTAAATGTGGGCCTCTGGTTTCTTTATTCAATCTTTTATGATGCTACTTCTGTAAAATATTTTCTGGACAGAAAGTTGCTATATAAAGCTTAAAAAAAATAATTACTTTTGACACAGAACATCTCTTTTCAGAATAAAAAATGGCACCTTTTAATATCCTGCAATGTTAGCTTTCTCAATCTGTCATGCTTCTCCCGACCTGCCAGAAAACCTGCTAATTGTGTCCATAAAACCTTTATTTGTCTAACTTAATATGTATTGTCCTAATGCAGCAGCAGAGAGGAACAATAAAAAGAATGTTAGATTTAATTTGCAAATAATGATACTTTTGATACTGAGCACAAAAGCTATGTTCTAAATCTAAATCTCTGTTTTCCAATGGAATATTGGACTCTAATCAATTAAGCAGTCAAATATTGTCCCCTGACGAGTCAATTGATTGCCTGTTATTTGACCACAGTCAAATAATATTTCATGAAGCCAGGGAATGCCTTTGTTGACAGCCTGTTATTTTTTTATTGCAGTTATATTTTTATTGCAGCATCTCACTATCAATTCCCCAAATTATCCTATTAATAATAGACCTCCTTTCTTCATTTTATTTTGGAAAACCTCATTTCTGTTTGGTTTCTCCTGTGATCATTTGTTTCTTTTCTCTCTCTATGTTAATAATATATAGAGCGGGACACAGTGGTCTAAACCACTAAGCCTTTTGGGCTTGCCGATCGTAAGGTCAGTGGTTCAAAATGTATGACAGGGTGAGCTCCCATTGCTCTGTCCCAGCTTCTGCCAACCTAGCAATTCAAAAGCATACCAGTGCACGTAGATGAATAGGGGAAGGTAAATGGCATTTCTGTGTGCTCTGGCCTTAGTCATGGTGTTGCTCCAGAAGCAGTTTAGTCATGCTGGCCGCATGACCCGGAAAACTGTCTGTGGACAAATGCCGGCTCCCTTGGCCAGAAATTAGAGATGAGCACCGCACCCCATTTTCAAATTTGAAAGAACTTAACCATCCATCCAGGGCTGTCTTTACCCGGGGGTGCAAGGGGTGCGGGGCACCTGGGAGCCAAATTCGGGGGGGGGGGCGCTAGGCACCCGCCACTGAAGCCACCTAAGCTCTTAACCTGTTATGAAATAATAAATAATTTTGATCAAGCTAGAAAAACAAAATACATATATACCTAGGTATTACCAAAATGTATACCTACTGTTTCACTTAAAGACTTTTGACTTTGTGCACTCATTTACCAAAGATGCGCTGTGCCAGCGGCAGTGCTTATCATTCACAATGGCACATTTTAATTTCATCACTTACAGTTCAAATTCGTTTAGAGAAATACTTAAGTATACAATATACTTAAGTATAAGTGTATTGTAAATAAATGAGCAAATAAAAAAAATGTTTCTTTTTCCTCCCTTCTTTCGTAAACAAGAGATTAGGCGTAAGCGTGGTGTCTGACATAAGCATAATAAAAGTTAATTTGGGGGCTAAACTAAATTTGGGAGCGCTGGGCGGATCTTTACACCCTGGTGGCAAAGATCTAAATGCTAAAGATAGCCCTGCATCCATCCAGAGGAATATATAGAACATTTAAATATTGTTAAGTCTACAAATGACAATTAAGAGAGACAAAGAATTGTTGGTGTAATTCCTACCCGTAAAAGTTCTCAATCCTTTTACTTGGCCTTGGCAGTTTTTATTTGAAAAGCAAGGTTTGGAATTTCCACCCCCTTTTGAGTAATAGAACCGTAAGCCAAACTATATTATATTTCCTGACCATCATTTTTCACAAGTATCCTTTGCATCAGCATTTCTCTCATGCTAAACCAGCTCCTTTCGCACAAGAAGCCCTGAAAAGGTTGGCACCTCCAATCTGCAGAGGCGGACACACACATTATGCTCTCAAGCTTTGAAATCTTTATTTTATTTTTTTTAGCTCTTCTCCAAGTTCTTCTGTATTGACCCTTGACTCTGGTGTCACTTAAAATGGCTATTGAAACAGTGATGGATATTATACAGACTCTGTAAAATCCCTTGCAATTACTGCAGAAATTGTCCAGAGGGGTAGGCTAGGCTAGGTTAGGATATAACTACAGAAAACACAGCTATGGCCGGGGGTTGTGGGCCAAGAGAAATGTTAAGGTGGACACAAAGGTATTTCTTTTCATTCCTCCAAACTTTGTCACTCACACATTTGTTGCCCGAGCTCAAAATGAAATAATTGGATTCAAAGGTCAGGTCATACAAATGGCTTCTCACATTGTTTTTTGGGATACTGAAATCAGTCACTAGTCTGGAATCTGGCATCTTTATACAGCCCTTGGTTCCAAAGCAGCAGAACTTTCAAGACCCTACCCCACCCTAGTTCCTGGCTTTGTAAAAGAAAACGTCAGCAAATACTTAAAATTTATCAGTGGCTGCTCCAGAGTTTGAGGCCGATAACCAGAGAAATGGTATAATTCCTGTCCCAGTAATGTAGATTTCTGTTCTCCACATTATTCATCTTTTAAAACCATTATGATGCAAAGGGTAACAGGTGGCTGGAGAGGTTCATTTTTTTCATCTGACTAGTAGCTCATTAGCAAACAAAATAGGCTTTCTGTTCCCACCACTATGCTGAGATAGCTCTGTTAGGAGAGCATAAGACTCTTAATCGCAGGCTCATGATACAATTAATCTCAGGTTCGTGAGTTTGAGCCCCACGTTGGGCAAAAGATTCCTGCATTGTGCGGGGTTGGACTAGATTCCTCTTGTGGTTCCAGCTCTTCAAAAGTGGCATTTTATTCCTTTCCTTCACAGTTTTTATTTAATTCTCTATTGGCTTATTTTCTACTTGACTATAAGTGAGTGACATTCATTCCTGTACAGCTTTTTGCTATGCACTGTGCAATGTGGATCATGAAAGGAGCAAGCCAGAAAAAGGGACTGAGTATTTTGACTCCCACATTATGGGAAATTATAGTTAGTATGATCGAAAGTGATGCATGGATATTCCACATATACGACTACAAACAGATGCCATGCTCCCACATATATTTTCCCTGTAGCGTTTAATCTCACCTAATTTGGTATAGTGTTTTTTTTAAAAAAGAGGCAACATTCACCATTCTCTTCAGAGAGTTCTTTCACAGCCCAACCCAGTTCACAGTATGAACATTGCCTCAACTGTCAACAGCTATGTTTTCCATCTGTTAATTATTTACTCTTATTTTTGGCACTCCACTTTCCACTACGCTATAATTAATTCTCTTGTTTCTTGCTTGCTTCTCATAAATATTTGTCCCTTTGGAATATTCTTCATAAATATAAGCGGTGAACTGAATCAAATGTGCAGGCTCTTACACCACTGTATGACCTCAAAATGCCTACAGGAGACTTCTGTAGAATCTAACCTCATGTTTCCTCTCCTGGACACATACGGTCTCCCAGGGCCAGCAAAATGCCTACATGGACCGCTGTCAAAAAAGGGGTTGTGAATACATAGTGTGGGGTTATATCATCCATTGAGAGGCTTGCATCCGTTAGTTAGTGAATCCAGACCAGTTCTCTGCATGCAACTGCCTCACCACCACATGGGACAGATTTAAGAATTATGTATCATCACAATAAAGAGGGATGAGTATTGCTAGCATGCTGGTCTAACCATGTGGGAGGAAATTGCCTGCATTGCTAAGATTCACCATGAGGCAGCAGCAGCTATGCTGCTCCAAATAATGTGTGAAGTGCCTGATCAATAGCTGGAGACTATCCCCTTCCCTCTCAACAGCGACCTTAAATGAAGTCAAGTTTAAGAGGGGGGTGTTATACAACCTTTTAGCACTATAACTTTGGAGCGGCAGCTTTTTCAAAATACAAAGCTCTCAGCCATGTGAAATGAAACATGAATTTTCACACATCAGTATTCTAATATAAAAGCTTCAATGCAAATGACTGCCCTGAAGGGCCTTCCATGGATTTGGGGCATTTTCTTAAGGATTTAACTTTCATTAGAGAACTATCTTGGAAACTTGAGATAGATATAATCCTGGTCTCGTGATTCAAAGTCCTCCCAGTGACATCCTATCCATTTTTGGAGGCTGACACTTATACAGATAAGAAGTGCGTTGCTAATCAGCATGAGTCTGCGATAATGTATAAATAAAATGGAATTGGCATAATGAAATTTCAAACCCCTAGGAGAAGGAAAATGGATATAGCTTCTTTTTAAACATTCTTTGCCTAGAACAGAATAGGATTTGCTTATACGCAATGTAAGAAATTAAAGTGGGAATCCTGTTTAGAGCTATCATAAGAGCTATTAACTCAAATCTTAGCATTTGGTGGTACCTGACTTTTTGAATTTGCTTGAATGGTATTGGTAAGCAAATGCAAAGTAACCAAAGGAGTCAAATTGTATGCTGAAGTCTATGAGACTAATTTTTCAGCAGAGTCTGCATATGTGGCACAGACACACTAGAAAGATGTAATAGCCACTAAAGTATATATCCAAAATAGACTGCCAACTAAGGGAACCACAGGTATAACTTTTGAATTTTGGCATGGAAGAGTACCAACGTCACACACAGTACATGTGTTTGGCAATACAGTGGTACCTCGGGTTACATACGCTTCAGGTTACATATGCTTCAGGTTACAGACTCCGCTAACACAGAAATATTACCTCAGGTTAAGAACTTTGCTTCAGGATGAGAACATAAATCATGCTCTGGCGGCGTGGCGGCAGGCCCCATTAGCTAAAGTGGTGCTTCAGGTTAAGAACAGTTTCAGGTTAAGAACAGACCTCCAGAACGAGGTTCTTAACCCGAGGTACCACTGTACTGCCTATGCCTATGTACCCAAGGAGAGTAGGCACAAGTTAGATTCCGGAGCAAAAGACTAGTATGATTGGCTATGCTCCAGGGAGTAGAGGATACAGAGTAATGGACTTGAATACTAGGAAAGTCAGAACAAGACATGTGGTTCATTTTGATGAACACATGAAAACTGATATGAGAGGAACAGTGATAAACTTTTCTGATCAGTCAGAGGAAGAAACACAAAGCAACATTAACTTTCTTGAATTGATGTATGACAGTCCAGATCTGCCTTCTACTGTCACCCACCTAGCACAAATGCTGAACAGGAAAGAGAAGCAGAGAAGCAGATTGCAAGAAGCAGCACAGTCAGAGGAGAGGAGGCTGATGATGAGATGCCTGTGTTAGATGGTGCATCGACACATAGGAAAACAGGGCTCTCCAAAGAACAGAATTAGAATTTTAATCAATGCTTACTGGTATAGTTAGTCCTTAATAGAAGCCAGAAGGCATAGTATCTAAGTTTTCCCCCCTTCACTTTCTTTGACACTTTCTACAGCAGTCAATCTTGTTTTGTCCATGACGACATTAATAATATGTAAGGAAGCACCAATCATTAAGTTATGTGGAGTGAGAGAAACACCGAACAGGATTGTTATTGCCATAATAATGATGACCCTCTTTGGAATGCTTGGAGAAATGGATCGTATAGTAACCTATGCAAACTTTTGACAATGTCATTGCCACAATGGATACCTAGTATACACAACAAATGACGTGATTTACCTATTTATAGCTTTGTGGCACCCAACTGTCTTTGCTGAGTCCATGAGGGCCTAGGCATATGATAAGTTTTACAATCCAGTTTCATAAATTTTGTTTATTTCAATGGATTTAATTCCTCCTGAGTAACAGAGACTAAATCACCTGAAACCCTTGTTTCAGTCTGTAACTGACTGATTTGTGGATTGCATTTTTTTAAAAAAACTTCATTTTACAATTTGCTGATGCCCAGAGTTTTAGCATTCTTTCTCCATGCAACTTTTGTGGCTGTAGCAATTATTAATATGTTATTAAATTTCTTCTCCAGTAGCTGAGGAGGCATTAATTTTTAAAATGGGCATTTTCATGAAGGTGATTTGAAGGTTCCATCCATGCCATTCAGACATGACAGTGGCTCATTAATACCAATCTATCTGCCTAATGTTGTTTCAGTAAACAGGACTTTGAGGTTCTCTGTTTTTATTGTCTTCTGCTGTCATTTTGTCATTTTGTTTTCTTTTTCCCACTCAAGCCACATCATTATTTGGAATGCACAAATTTGTTAACAGTACTTTCCTTTCAGGGAGAGATGAAGCCCCAAACGATATATGGATGACTTTCTTTAGGACTTCACAGGATATCTTTGGAAAAGTCATTTTCCAGTAGTCATGCTCCAGCAGTGGGAAATCTCCAACCCAGGGACCACATTAGGTCTGGCAAGGGTTCTACGTTGGCCCATGAGGCTGTTTATGAGGTAGGAAAAGATGCAGGGCATTCTGATTTGCTACTAATTTGGATAATTCTGTCCTTGTTTTGGTAGCTAGAACCAAAATCTTGTAGTTGGCTCTCCAATGAGAGGGGATGTCATTGGCAACCCTGAGTAGCAGCAGAGAAGCAATATTGTTAGATAACCTCCAGCGCTCACCACCAATTCATTAGATAGAAATGAGCTGGCATAAATTGGATGTAAGGTAGTCACTTAAATTTTAATAAGAAGAAGAAGAAGAAGAAGAAGAAGAAGAAGAAGAAGAAGAAGAAGAAGAAGAAGTTGTTGTTGTTGTTGTTGTTGTTGTTATTTCTACCCTGCCCGTCTGCTTGGGTTTCCCCAGCCACTCTGGGTGGCTTTCAACAGAACATTAAAAACAAAATAAAACTTCAGCCATAGAAACTTCCCTAAACAGGGCTTGATAAGTCAGTCATGTTTAGAAAAGCTGATTCCTTAACTTGTGTCTTTGCAATACATTTTAAATACAGTGGTACCTCTGTTGTGAACGGGATCTGTTCTGGAGCCTGTTCACAACCTGAACAGAGCACAACCCACGTCTGTGCGTGCACAGGTCGCAATTCACCACTTCTGCGTATGCGGGTGATATCATTTATCACATCTGCACATGCGCGAGCAGCGAAACCCGGAAGTAACCCATTCCGTTACTTCTGGGTCACCGCGGGATGCTCAACCTGAAGCAAATGTAACATGAGGAATGACTGTACATTTGCAAGAAGACACCATGGGCAACCATTTATGTGCTTTATGAAAATCTGGAGAAATAGCCCCTGGCATGTCACAAGGAAGTGACAAAGCTTGCTCCTTGGAGCAGGGGTCAGCAAGCTAAGGCCCATGGGCTGGAAGCAGCCCATGGAGGCCATTTAACCGGCCCCCGAGCCACCCCTGAACCAAGCCGCCCACTTGGCGAGTCCCCACGCACTGCACTAAACTGGCACAGCGCGGCATGGGGACTCTCTTCCATGGCTTCAGAAATTGCTTCTGCACATGCCCAGATGCCGGAAATTACTTCTGTGCAGGTGCGAGTTTCGGCGTCTGGGCATGTGCAGAAGCAATTTCCGGTGCCGTGGACATATGCAGACACAATTTCCAGTGTCGCACAGTGCTGGTCCGGCCCATGAAGGATTTTTGCTGGAGTGATCCGGCCCATGCCCGGTAAGCCTTGCTGACCCCTTCCTTAGAGGGACGGCAGCTTCAGTAGCACTTCAGAGTCAGTCTCTTTTGGCAGAGATTTGCTGATCTGCTGCAGGGACTTCAGATCATACATTTGCCAGATGTGGTTAAGATTAAAAAGTACATTTCTCCCATTGCTAATAGGAAGTGTGTGTGTGTGTGTGTGTGTGTGAGAGAGAGAGAGAGAGAGAGAGAGAGAGAGAGAGAGAGACTGATTTGGGCCCATGTTGGATGGAGCAAAGGCTTAAAGCCTCCCTCTTTTCTGTACATCACAATCTCAACCCAGGTCTTACCCCCCCCCCCACTTGTTTTTTAAACAGCTATGCAAAGTCATGCTATGGGGCAACTGCCATGTCTCCAGTTTGGCCCTCAGTGGAATTTGAGTCTTGTTTAGTAGGATGCGGCCCAATAGAAAAACATTTTAATGATTTTATTTATTATTCACTTTCCAAAATGCAAACAGTTTAAGAGAAAGCTAACACAAACAAACACTGTTAAGTAGCTGAAGGCTTACCAGTGCAGAGGGCAGGAAGAACTTAGAACTCTGCATGAAGCATCATTATCCTGGAATAATAGTTGATGCAGGGAGAACTGTGAAATGGGATGCTGGTTTGATTTTGTGTAATTCAGTCCCAAGGAAAACAACAGGAAGGGTCTGACAGAAATGAAGGAAGGTAGAATGCAATTTGGTCTTTGATGTGTAAACAGATTTAGTACAGCAAAGATCAATGAAGAAACCCTCCAAAGGAATATGTATTTTAATGAATTATCATATTTCACGATTATTATTTTTTAAAATATAAATAAATAAATTTCAATTTCAATTATAGACCAGTTTACAAACAGTACTGTGCCTCTTGGGGAAAGCATATGGCAATCAAAACTTCAATCAAAGTCCTGCCAAGTCTCTCATAAAAAAATAAATAGCCATAAGCCAGAGTGTTATTGTCCTTTTAACGTTAGTTGAATGCCTATAATTCTTCTCATGTCCGCCCCCGCTGTCAGCTTTGTGACATTATCAGCCTCTGTTTCACACTCCTCCCCTTGAAGATAGAAGATTAGCTCATATAGAAAATGTTGGCGTGTTCTGGAGTATTATTTTGAGATGGGCTGATGGTTTATTTTAAAAAAAACAACACCATAAAAATTATACTATGAAGAGGAAGGAGGGAAATGGATGTATCTTTTAAGAAAACTGAGTACAGCTGCAGTGAGGCAGCATTCCTCGCCAATTATACCCAGAAGTATAATTTAATGGGGCTTACTCCCAGGTAAGTGAAGTTAGGAATGTACCTTAAACTGTTTCTACAAGTAAATAGTACAAGAGCAGGGCTACTTGCAATCTTCCCAGAATGCTCCTGTCCACCACATGGACATCACTCCCTGCCTGTAGCGCGCAAAAGTACTTTGGGATAGTGTCACATGATTTCACTAAAGATGATCCTCCACATATGGGGGTGGGAGATGGGAAATCTATATAGTATTCAAAGGTCATGCAATGCATCTGCATGGGAAATGATCTGTAAATCATACTTTTTCTTATACACTGCACACTTGGCAAGCCATTAGTAATTTCCAGCCAGTGTTCCTGTGTTAGTAGCTGTGCATTTGATTAAAAGTGTCTGTATCCGAGAAGCTGCATGGCAATGCTGACAGAACAGCAATTTAGAATCCTTGTACTCCAGCTTCAAAATTTGCAGTTTTTGCTCAGAAGTCTTGTACTGAGGTAGGGGGAAGTTCCCTTACACACACACACACACACACACACACACACAGAGAGAGAGAGAGAGAGAGAGAGAGAGAGAGAGAGAGCGCTACCGTCGGTATAAGTGCTGCATGTGCAGAGTCAACCCTAGTGGAAGTAAGAACATACATTGGGAAAAAATACATTGTACTCATTCAACCAGCACTTTCCAACTCATAAATTGCCTCCAGACCAACACTATTTTGCAGGATGGATTCAAGCACATTGAGGTTTGTGCAAGTGTTCTGTTGACTTAGCACAACAAAGCCACTTTTCTTGCAGTTTGGAAAATGACAGGGAAATTCATTGAAAAGGATCAGATCAACGTATTATTAATGGAAAGACATGGAGACATCCCACAGACAAATCAGACCAAAATGCTCAATAAAGACCAAGCCTAGTCTAATCTCTGGATATGCTTTCTACAAGCAAAATAGAATGAACACACAATAAACATGTCACCTGGAGGAGCTCAGTTTTGCTTCTCGTATCAGCAACTGTGATAGCAATTACTACCTTATTGCCTTCCACAAAATCAGAATTAGAGCCGCACAGATCAAGCCTGAATACTTCATTCAGAAAACTCAAGTCTCATTTAGAGATCCTTGAATCATCCATCTATCTTGAACCTTGTTTGATTGGCAACGTTACTCCTTGTGGTGAACCAGAGAATGACTGACACCGTCCTCTTGGTCAGTACAGTGGTACCTCGGGTTAAGAACTTAATTCATTCTGGAGGTCCGTTCTTAACCTGAAACTGTTCTTAACCTGAAGCACCACTTTAGCTAATGGGGCCTCCTGCTGCTGCCATGCTGCCACCGCATAATTTCTGTTCTCATCCTGAAGCAAAGTTCTTAACCCGAGGTACTATTTCTGGGTTAGCGGAGTCTGTAACCTGAAGCGTCTGTAACCCGAGGTACCACTGTATCAATGTAGGCACTGCCATGGGAAGAGGGGAAATAGAAACCCACTGAACTGCTTTGCCTACTCTTTTGCCTCTGTCTTTCTAACTAGCAGAAGTGCAGGAGAGAATGCAATTCTCTGCCAGGTGTTCTGGCTGCTAGTTTGCTTACCAGATGCAGGTGAGGTAATCACTAATTGATCTAGGAACAAGTGGCTCACTCCCTCTGCTGATCAAGTCCTTGGTACATTCGCCCTCAGTTCCAGTGGGTTAAGACAGCTTCCTAAAGGCAGTTTGTGGTCAAACAGAAGGTATAAAGGGGTCAAATTACTTCCTTCTAATCCACCTGCTAAGTACAGCCTAAGTGGAAGGGAGTCTGGATGACAGCCATAGAAGGAAATATCTCAGCCCTTCAGAAGGTAAATATTTTACACTGAAATTCCTGTGAAACTTTTTCACTCTATTACAGCTGCAATTAAAAGCTCCCCTCTTTAGCTCACTGTCTTCTAATGTGATGCATTCTGGAGTAATTCAGATTCTCCAAAGTTTGAATGCAAAAGGGATAATACCTCACTAAAAGAATACTTATATTCTAGACTAAATATAGAGCAAAAAGTGATGATATTGAGGATAGGTGAACTTACCCTCCTCTACTTTCTCTTTCACCTCTTTTTCTTCCTTTCACCAGTTCTATTTATGTGTTACTCATGTGTGGGGCATGAGTGTAAAGTTGGGCTGAACATTTGCCCTTCTGTAATGTTGCATTTCCATAATAATTGTTCTTTGTTGTCACATGTGGATTGTGCTCACCTGTCAGCCATTTTTCTTTGTTGCATATATGGGAAAGTCACACATATTCCAAAGTTCCTCCCCAGTTCTCCTTAGACTTCTTTAGGCATTAAAAGCCTAATAACAGGTAACTGAAACAACTGCATTTTTTTATTATTATTATTATATGTGATCCTCAAGGCAGTGGCCTCAGAAGCACCATTCACACTGATGGTGCTTAATAATAATCATACTCAAAGCAACAATAATATGTTGTAATACAGCATAAGACCAATTTTATTGGGCCATTGGTTAACACTCCTGATTTTGGTGCTCCTGTTGTGTGACTTTTAGAAGTGGCAGTGGCGTAGCGTGGGGGGTGCAAGGGGGGCTGGCCGCACCGGGCGCAACATCTGGGGGTTAGGGTTAGGGGGTGCAAATCCACGGGTTAGGGGGCGCAAATTACTTGCCTTGCCCCGGGTGCTGACAACCCACGCTACGCCACTGAGAAGTGGAACCTGCATCTCTCACATTGCCACGCTGTATCTCGCTGCAGCTCAGATTCCTGCACTTTGTAGTGAGGAAGGCACCCAACTTCCTCTTCCAGTTATTACAGCAGAAGTGCAAAGAGTAGGCGTAGCTCTGGAAGCTGAGACCCACTAACCCAGGCACAGCCCGCCAGCTATTTCTTGCAACATGCTTGAAACTTTTCCTCTCTGCAATCTTGTCAGGGAACAAAAACAACAAGTTTATTGAGCCTTGTGGACTACATTCATCTTGATGAGTCACACACTGCTCCGGTCTGTGCTATTGCCACTTCTCTGTAATGTGCAATGCAGTCCTTAGAAGTAATACATGTTGGTTTCATGGGCACTTTATCGTTCTATGAGACCAAAGCAGAAACGACTGCCTGTGCCATTTTTTAAAATAGAATTTTGACACTTGCGTGGCTGGATTAGCCATTAAAAAAAAAAATCCACTGAATAAGTGGAGATCAAGCTTGGCAGTAAGTCATTTTCTTTTCTGAAATGAAGCAATAATTCTTCTTGGTCTCACCACTTGAAGTGTCGTGCAAAATATTGCAGATACTAATGGGTTAAGCCAAACTAGGGTGGGGAAGCAATAACCCCATGCATACTTTTCTATGAAGTGCAGCTGGAAGGATGGCACAAAGAAGAGAGCAGCTGAAGGCATAAAACATGGTGCAATACATGAAATAGTAGGATGTTTGTTCTCACAGCAGTTTCTTGAAGCACTAGGCTGAAGGTAAGATAGATGTGTTGTAAAAGCAAATGAGAAAGATCAGAAGCTGGGGCTGCTGACCTCTGTGGTGGGTGGAGGAGGCCAAGCTGAGGAAGACTTAGCAAAAACAAGCTTTCCAATAGCCTAAATATTAGGGAATGACAGGTTGTTGGATTAAAGAAAGCCAAAACCACAAGAACACCCCCACCGAAGTCAATTAGTGAGCATATGTCCTCCTAGAGGTGAAGCAGTTTCACACAGAGTTTGTGAAATTACTAATAACATCAGAAGGCTAAGCCTGAAGAAATTAGTTCTTTTCTAGGTATGATTGCTCCTGTGCCAATTAATGCCTGAGGTTCTGACTGCAGGAGAGAGTGAGCAAGCTAGTATGTTGCATAGATCGTGCGGCAAAGTGTATTGACCCTTAATGAGGCCAAGTGTGTGGTCCAGAGTGAAGGGAGTTAGCAGCGCATGAGAGGAACACATTATTGTCAAAGAGATATAATCAGATTATTGATCCATGAAGTCAAGGAAGGCAAAAAAAAAAAAAAGCCACAAAATTTGTTTCCAATGTTGGCAAGATTAATTACTTAGGGTCAGGTTGGCTACAACGCAAAGCAGTACTGTTTTGTGTATGTGGGAGAGGAACATATGCACAGCTACTTCACTTGCTATTTCTGGCAGATCCTGCCAAAGAGACAAACTGTTAAAGAGATGGCTCGGGAAGTACCTTGGTAGAAATAGTCATTCATAGAATCATAGAATAGAGTCATAGAATCATAGAGTTGGAAGAGACCACAAGGGCCATCGAGTCCAACCCCCTGCCAAGCAGGAAACACCATCAGAGCACTCCTGACATATGGCTGTCAAGCCTCTGCTTAAAGACCTCCAAAGAAGGAGACTCCACCACACTCCTTGGCAGCAAATTCCACTGTTGAACAGCTCTTACTGTCAGGAAGTTCTTCCTAATGTTTAGGTGGAATTTTCTTTCTTGTAGTTTGGAGCCATTGCTCCGTGTCCGCTTCTCTGGAGCAGCAAAAAACAACCTTTCTCCCTCCTCTATGTAACATCCTTTTATATATTTGAACATGGCTATCATATCACCCCTTAACCTCCTCTTCTCCAGGCTAAACATGCCCAGCTCCCTTAGCCGTTCCTCATAAAGCATCATTTCCAGGCCTTTGACCATTTTGGTTGCCCTCCTTTGGACACGTTCCAGTTTGTCAGTGTCCTTCTTGAACTGTGGTGCCCAGAACTGGACACAGTACTCCAGGTGAGGTCTGACCAGAGCAGAATACAGTGGCACCATTACTTCCCTTGATCTAGATGCTATACTCCTATTGATGCAGCCCAGAATTGCATTGGCTTTTTTAGCTGCCGCGTCACACTGTTGGCTCATGTCAAATTTGTGGTCAACCAAGACTCCTAGATCATACTCCTAGATCATTCATACTAACTAAATTCCAGGCTAGATTACTGTAGCATTCTCCGCCTTTGAAGACAGCTCAGGCGCTTCAGTTAGTTCAGAATGCAGCTGTGTTAATTGGAGCAAGCACATAACCCTTACTATATGCCCTGCAATGATAACCATATTGTTTCAAAGTGCAGCTTTAATCATTAAAAATCCTAAACAATCTAGACCAGAGTGTCTTAAACATAAACTTCACCATATGGATGTGTCTGGCCTGGCCTCCAAGAATTGCCTCGGAGGCTTTGCTCTAGCCCAGGCATAGGCAAACTTGGCCTTCAAATGTTTTGGGACTACAGTTCCCATCATCCATGACTACTGGTCCTGTTAGCTAGGGATGATGGGAGTTGTAGTCCCAAAACAGCTGGAGGGCTGAGTTTGCCTATGCCTGCTCTAGCCTTACCCCTGTTCTCCACTCAGTGGCACTGAGATGTTAACAATGTAATAAGTGCCGTGCTGGGTTACGCCTAGCTGCACATAGTATAAGGTTTTGTTCTCACAATGGCCAACCCAAAGCCATGAATGCAGTAGCATTCTGCCTAATAATGCTCCATAGTAACTGGTATTCAAAGGCATACCACCATCACGGCTAGTCACTTTGGATAGCCTTATCGCTCATGAAATTGTTCAAACATTTCTTATGCTATCCCAGGTTGATAGTCAATTACTATATCTTGTGGCAGTGAGTTTTTGTAGTTTATCTATGTGCTTTGTGGAGAAGCGTATCCTGAATATGTCAGCATTCAGCTTCATTGAGTGACCGTAGATTCTAATATTTGGAACTAATAGACTTTAATTCCCATGGAAAATCTTTCCTTGCGGTTCCAAGCTCCACTGGTCAGTCACAATGGAGCTTCCCATCTCTACCCTTCATTCTTAGTGACATATGTTTTGCTCTTGCAGACTTGTTTCCTCCCCCAAAGCATAGGGATTGGAGGGCTGTGCTAAAACGATTCCATCTGATCATACATAAGACCTCTCAGAGTTCCCCTTCCCCATATGTAAGTTTTCCGTAAGCAGAAGACGTGCATTTGCAAAGCTACTCCTCCTTGCCTCCCTCCCCCGGCTGTGCTATTTTGCTAATACAATATGCTTAGATACAACTTAACCATTAGTAGACGCTTGTATGTAGCATTTCTGAGATGTCTGGTCCTCAAAGTGCTTCAGAGGAACCTGGTTTGAATTATGTGTTGTCATACAATTCCTTACAAGGTACCCTGCTTCATTTCTCAGTTCAAATCTGATGTACATTCCTATACTTTTATGACTTACCTAATATTCTAATGCAGTCTAATCCACTTGCCTTCCGCAGTAAGTTTTTACTCTACATTAAAAAAACAACCCAATATATACAGTAGATATAGTTCTCTGGGTAAATCCTTTCTTTTCCTGCTCATGCTTAATGAACCTGGGAAAATGTGACGTGAAGTATGCATTCAAGATACATGACTAAAAGAACATTAATCAGGCATCATAGTGCATGAATAGGTATGACTGCTCCAGAAATATTGTGAGATAATGAAACTCTCCAAAAAGAGAAACCCAGTCGTCATATATTTTGTAGTGTATTAGAATGGATTTTCTATAATTTTTAGGATTGTTAAAGGATATTTCAGGAGTATTTATGTAAATGAATTGTTTACACATTGAAATGGACTGTAGTCAACAAAAAATTATAACATAATAACTGCTTTAGTCTTTAATGGGCTTTCAAGGCTCATTGGTGTTTTTGCTTAATGCAATACAGGCCTATTGTCACCTGTCAGATTTTGAAATATTTGGATTTTCAATTGCCTTAGCAGAGACCATGTCATTTTGGGTGGACTGTGCAAGCTAAATAATAGTTGTAATAGGTTGTCTAGTTAGCTAAAGGCCACCTACAATTTCCCAACTGCAAGTTCTCTCTGTCTCAAGAAATAGAAATGCAGGACAGTTTAATAAAGAGCTAGTCCCACATCATTACATGTCACCAAATTTCAGAATCATACTAGTTCTTTCAAAAACTTGCATAAGCATAATCAGAATATATATTTTTAACAGTGCCAAGCTCTTGCTGCCAGCAAGCTTCAGGCAGTAAATTTATTGTTTACCAGAACTTTGCTATTGCTTTCAGTTGTCAATTGTGTTTAAAAGTGTTGTCTTCCCTCTCTGAATAATGAGAAGAAGAAAATACAGGGCTAGGGATTCTAGATAGGCATGAATATGGAGCAGCCTAATTTCTACATGATATTCTCTCTTTCAAAACCCTGACCCCTGGAAGCCTGCACAAAATGTGTTAGAAAATTGAAAAGTTTATATAAAAAATATCCACAGGCAGAATCTTAAGTCTATAAAGGTGTTGGCTCCCACCCTCATGAGTACAAAAATCCAGAGAGCTGAAGTAGCAATATTATCATGCAACACCTTTATACTTGTGAAGATAGAAAGATGCTTTATACTGAGCCAGATCACTGGTGCTGCTAATTCAATACTGTCTGCCATGACTGGCATGGCTGTCCTGGGTTTCAGGTGAGGGTCTTCTTTGCCAGTCTTACTTTAATTTCCGACATTTTCAAGAGAAGATTGTGCTGTTTTAAGTCTGTGACGTTTCCAGCTGGTGAAAAGGTGTACATGAATATAATTTTAGGTTTTGTTTTTTTAAAAACCTTGCTTTCTTTAACATTGTGAAATTATGATACAATGGTACCTCAATGGTTCTCAAACTTAATCCATTCCACGAGTCCGTTCAACTCCTGAAATCATTCAAAAACCAAGGCGCAGCTTCCGATTGGCTGTGGGAGCTTCCTGCAGTCGAGTGGAAGCTGCATCGGATGTTTGGCTTCCGAAAAACATTCGCAAACTGGAACATTTACCTCCGGGTTTGCGGTGTTTGGGAGCCAAAGCGTACACGTGCCAAGGCGTTCGAGAACCAAGGTACGACTGTAGATGGTTGCGTTTTGTGGTTTTTTTTGTGTGTGTGTTTAATGATTGCATTTTTTATGGGATTTTAGATTTTTATACTTTGATACTGGAAAACAAGATGCAACAGAACTTGGCTTTGAGAACCAGCATTTTAGAATTGGCTCTAAAATACTTTGAGCAATTGCACAATTTCGCATCTAAATAGATATTGCGTCTTACATAATCTAGCTTTGGTGCTTTCTCGGTAGTTTGCATTGCTAGCAAGCCCCTGATTAAAAAATGAATGTCCAGGTTTTCTGTTGGAACTTGGCTTTGTTTCGCAGTACGAATTTTTATCTAAAATTTAATTTTATTATGCCTGTTCATTGAAATTAAATTGCTTTTGGAGTGGCTCATCTTGGGAAAATACAAATGTAGCATTGTTGCTCCTTGATCAGATTTCATCATAATGATCAAATACCTCAGTCACACACATTGTTATAACTCAGCCCTTGAAATGTTGTTAAGCAATGCTTTCCATTAGGTTCAAATTGATGATAGGCCACTATATATGAAAAACATGCAACTTCTCACCCTAGCATCAAAATTCCTTGCTGACAACACAAAAACATCCAAGCTCAGATTTTTATATATATAAAAAAATCGAAAATAAATGAAACTGATTAACTGTTGAGTGCTGCATAGACTACAGCTAATTAAAGGGGCTTCACTGATGTTTGTGCAGATATGCATGCTTATTACATCTAAAACCTATTATTTCCAAGGCTGGGAGGGCAGCTTACTTCAGTAGCATAACTTGATAACAGCACAGTATTCTTATTTTGCTGACTGAAGATGACCATTCCATAGCCATTCCTTCATAAATGTTTTGGGACCTAGGGAATTGTAATTTGTATTGCCCAGTTGTTAAAATCCCTATTTGAGGGCATGGGGCTTGAGGAGGCCGTGGCAGCTGCCCTCAATTTGTTTTTGAATGAAATAGAAAAGATCACCTAAATTAATTTAAGTCCAGGTTTAGTGTGGGTTTGGGCACTAAGACCCTATATATGAGCTTTGTTGAGGGGGGAGAGGTGGAGTGTGATTCTGTTAATTCTTCTTGATCTCTCCATAGCTTTTGATACCATAGTATCTTGCAAGATTAACTCTGTAGAATGGGAGTTAGGGGCACTCATGAGTCCAATCAGCAGAAGCCTTGTGCAAGGATTTTTACTTGCACAATGGGGCCCCACCCTCATTCCCCCCATGCCCCGTGAAACTGGCTTGCAGTGGTCAGAAGAATCCATGGAACAGTGCAGAACAGGGAGACAAGAGGGTGAAATGCTTGCCCTGATGAGATGATCACCTTAATGTGACATTGGATTCCTCCCAGTGCTGCTTTCAGATAATAGCATGGGTGATTTTTGCTTGACTCCATTGCATTGTGCTGTAGAGTCCTGCAAAGTTCCATCTTATCCCCCATGCTGTTAAACATACGTACCACATGGTGAGATCATCAGAGGTTTTGGAGTGTGGTGTTTTTCTCTATATATCATCTAAGTCAAGTGAGGCTGTGCAGGTGATAGCTTGCAGTCTGTGTAGATTACAACTGAATTTGTGTAGATTACAACTGTGCAGATTACAGTTTGTGTAGATTATCACTGTGTAGTGACAACTGTATTTGATGTGGCTTGGGTGAGGACAAACAAACTAAAGCCAAACAAAGCCAGATAAGATAGAGGTGCTGTTGGTAAATGGTTCCTTTGTCTGGGAATTAGGTGAGCAATCTGTTCTACATGGGGTTGCATTCCCCAAGGGAACGCAAATGTGTAGAGACCCACTGCAGTTTTGGGGTTGGTTTGCCTCCTACCACAACTCCTGGACTGTGATAGTATTGCCGCTATGATGCATTCTCTGGTTAAACTTTTGTGTAGTATGTGGAACTGCCATTGAAAACTATTCGGAAGCTTCAGTTACTGCAGAATGCAACTGCCAGAACTTCAGCTGGCACAGCCCAATGGAATAATTTTACACATCGAATCTGAATGACGTACATTGGATGTCTATTGGCTTCTGAGCCTAATGCAAAGTGCCTCTTCTTCCAGGCTTAGTTATACAGTCTGGGACCAAATACATGAAGGGATTATTGCGTTTCCTTCCTCTAACCTTAATCTTAGGATCTTCCAAGGGGGTTAGCTCTTCCCTTGCCCTGGGAAGTTTGTTACATGATAACAAGGGAATCTTCTCTGTGGTGGCACCATATCTCTAGAATCCCTTTTCTATAGGAGTACAGTGGACAGTCGGGTTGCGAATGTGATCCGTGCGGGAGGCACATTCGCAACCCACAGCGCCGCGTCTGTGCACGCGCGGGTTGCGATTTGGCGTTTCTGCACAAAGTGCAATTTAGCACTTCTGTGCATGCACGATCGCTGAAACCCAGAAGTAACCCATTCTGGTACTTCCGGGTTTTGGCGCGTCCGTAACCCGAAAAAACACAACCTGAAGCATCTGTAACCCGAGGTATGACTGTACTGTTAATACCAATGTCAACATTTATTTATTTATTCCTTTAATTTTATTGTATTTTATTGAGGTATTTTTTGTTTATTCGTCCCTTTTATATTCCACATTGATATCTTTGGAGATGGATGGCAGCAAAAGGCTTTAAAAATTATAATAATTGTAATATTTGTACCCCGCCCATCTGACTGGGTTAAATATAACATGAATGATGCTGGGGGAAATAGCTTCCTCTTCTATTAGTGATGCCTTTGCTGGATCAAAAGCAATTCCACGAGTGCAAGGGCACCAGTTGGTTCCACCTACTTTACCGCAGCACATTCAAATGAGCTACAAGGCCAGAAGATTGTAGCTGTCAGCCATTCACACTGAAATACACTGAACTGTAATTTGTATTTTACGTACAGTTCTTCACAAAGCATGACAATACTTTTGAACTGTCACTGAGTAACTAAGGGACTGCATTTGGCTCAGTCTCTCACTGTGTTCTAGTGACCTTGCATACTTAATCATAATTGAGAGTCAAGTGACTTTTATGGGACATGAATTTTAATTAGGCTTCACATTAACAGTGAAGGTACTTTGTCTAGAATTCCTCTGATTGTGATAATTAATTGGCTGTCAGGAGTCAGCCTCCTGTCTTCCAGAATCCGTTGAACAGCATATTTTCAAATATTTATGAAGATGTTTTAGTGTGTATCATAGAAAATTTCATTATTATAATTACACTTGGAAATAGGACAGTTTTCTATTGTCAGATAAACCTTGGGAGATAACCCTTATATATACCCAGTTGAGCACTCAGCATGTGAGGGGTTCCTGCAGATACCAACTCATCAGAAGATCTGTTCTGCACAATATAGGAACCAGGCCTTTACTATGTACTATGGCCTTGCAGCATCTACACTTTGGAATCCCCTCTTGTTAAATATTAGACAGAAACTGGCTCTGTTGTCTTTTGGCATCTAAGACCTCCTTCTTCCAACAAGCCCTTTACATGGAGATATTTCCCAGTCTGTGTTTGTATTGGATTGTTTTTAAAATATATTTTTTAATTGTTTTAGTGCCCCACACCTGTTCTAACCTGAAGCAGAAACAAAATCTGAGAATCCAAGGCAAATACTCAAAGGAGACACAGAGAGAGCAAGCAGCTTTATTTTTCTCTTGTTGGAGCCCAAGGCAGCTGGCTTTTCTCTGTCAAATTCCACTTACACACACGGCATGAAGCCATATGGTCAGTGCTCTCAGGGGGGTAGTAATATTTGGAGTCTAGCACCAACACACACATGAACCCATTCAAGAAGTGTATTAAGAATAAAAGGCAGGTGGGCAAAAGAAAGAGGCAAAATGGAGCTTTTATAGAAAATAAAGAAAACAATTTAAGTCTACCCTATTGTAATTACTGAAGAGCGGGCTTCTGGTCTTGTGGATAACATTGCAGTGTTGATAGATGAAAGCTGAAGGACAAAGGCTGTTGGCAACAGTAATCTTCTAAAGGCACGTTCCTGGTGGCCTTTGACTGACAGCTGGCTCTTAACTAGCCACTCACAAGACAGTCATGATCATCAGGAAGAGGTGCTTTAAATATTTGGACATTGGGAGAAGAGCTATTGCCTGGAGCTATTTCTCCTATCCTTGCTAGATGCAGCCCATTCCTCACTTAGTGTATTCAAGGGATATGTGTGTCTTCCATTATACATAATGGGAGATTAGGTAGACTGGGTAATCTTAACAGGACAGGCTGACAGTAGGGCATGGAGCCATGAGCTGGGGGGGTCTATATGGTTGACCATGCCTGTGGAGAAGGGGGAGTTAAGGGATTCAGTGAGTTCTCTAAAAATACTGTTCTGGGATGGTCTGTTCTGTTCATATTGTTTTTTCTGTCATGTTTTAAAGATCTCCCTCAGCTTTATGGTTGCCAGACAATAAGGTAAAGGGTAAAGGGGACCCCAGACCATTAGGTCCAGTCGTGACTGACTCTGGGGTTGCGGTGCTCATCTCGCTTTACTGGCCGAGGGAGCCGACGTTTGTCTGCAGACAGCTTCCGGGTCATGTGGCCAGCATGACTAAGCCGCTTCTGGCGAACCAAAGCAGCTTACGGAAATGCTGATTCGAACCACCGACCTTCTGATCAGCAAGTCCTAGGCTCAGTGGTTTAACCCACAGCGCCACCCGCATCATACTAAATTAAAACTCACGCTGCAGTGGGTGCACCTCTAGCATGCTTCAAACAAGAGAGTTTGTTTATTTAAACCACCTGAAAATATGTTTAAGAAGGATCCCAGTGTATAATATTTTTATTAATACTACAACTTCCAAACTAGGTATACAGGAGTGGGGGAGATTCCTCAGTTCATAGGTAATCTACCCACTGAAGGAAGTTGGTGACTGATATGTTCCTTGGCCCTACAGTGTGAGCGAAAGAGAAAGTTATCGGAGAAGTGGCAAAAATTACTCTTATGGAAAACGTTTTCCCCTCCTCTGTTGTTGTTGTTTAGTCGTTTAGTCATGTCCGACTCTTCGTGACCCCATGGACCAGAGCACGCCAGGCACTCCTGCCTCCCACAGTTTGGTCAGACTCATATTTGTGGCTTCGAGAACACTGTCCAACCATCTCGTCCTCTGTCGTCCCCTTCTCCTTGTGCCCTCCATCTTTCCCAACATCAGGGTCTTTTCCAGGGAGTCTTCTCTTCTCATGAGGTGGCCAAAGTATTGGAGCCTCAGCTTCACAATCTGTCCTTCCAATGACCACTCAGGACTGATTTCCTTCAGAATGGATGTGTTCGATCTTCTTGCAGTCCATGGGACTCTCAAGAGTCTCCTCCAGCACCATAATTCAAAAGCATCAATTCTTCGGCGATCAGCCTTCTTTATGGTCCAGCTCTCACTTCCATACATCACTACTGGGAAAACCATGGCTTTAACTATACAGACCTTTGTGGGCAAGGTGATGTCTCTGCTTTTTAAGATGCTGTCTAGGTTTGCCATCGCCCTTCTCCCAAGGAGCAGGCGTCTTTTAATTTCGTGACTGCTGACACCATCTGCAGTGATCATGGAGCCCAAGAAAGTAAAATCTCTCACTGCCTCCATTTCTTCCCCTTCTATTTGCCAGGAGGTGATGAGACCAGTGGCCATGATCTTCGTTTTTTTTGATGTTGAGCTTCAGACCATATTTTGCGCTCTCCTCTTTCACCCTCATTAAAAGGTTCTTTAATTCCTCTTCACTTTCTGCCATCAAGGTTGTATCATCTGCATATCTGAGGTTGCTGATATTTCTTTCGGCGATCTTAATTCCGGCTTGGGATTCATCCAGCCCAGCCTTTCGCATGATGAATTCTGCATATAAGTTAAATAAGCAGGGAGACAATATACAGCCTTGCCGTACTCCTTTCCCAATTTTGAACCAATCAGTTGTTCCATATCCAGTTCTAACTGTAGCTTCTTGTCCCACATAGAGATTTCTCAGGAGACAGATGAGGTGATCAGGCACTCCCAATTCTTTAAGAACTTGCCATAGTTTGCTGTGGTCGACACAGTCAAAGGCTTTTGCATAGTCAATGAAGCAGAAGTAGATGTCTTTCTGGAACTCTCTAGCTTTCTCCATAATCCAGCGCATGTTTGCAATCTGGTCTCTGGTTCCTCTGCCCCTTCGAAATCCAGCTTGCACTTCTGGGAGTTCTCGGTCCACATACTGCTTAAGCCTGCCTTGTAGAATTTTAAGCATAACCTTGCTAGCGTGTGAAATGAGTGCAATTGTGCGGTAGTTGGAGCATTCTTTGACACTGCCCTTCTTGGGGATTGGGATGTAGACTGATCTTCTCCAGTCCTCTGGCCACTGCTGAGTTTTCCAAATTTGCTGGCATATTGAGTGTAGCACCTTAACAGCATCATCTTTTAATATTTTAAATAGTTCAGCTGGAATATCATCACTTCCACTGGCCTTGTTATTTGCAGTGCTTTCTAAGGCCCATTTGACTTCACTCTCCAGGATGTCTGGCTCAAGGTCAGCAACCACACTACCTGGGGTATATGAGACATCCATTTATTTCTGGTATAGTTCCTCTGTGTATTCTTGCCACCTCTTCTTGATGTCTTCTGCTTCTGTTAGGTCCTTTCCACTTTTGTCTTTTATTATGGTAATCTTTGTACGAAATGTTCCTTTCATATCTCCAATTTTCTTGAACAGATCTCTGTTTTTTCCCATTCTATTGTTTTCCTCTATTTCTTTGCATTGCTCGTTTAAGAAGGCCTTCTTGTCTCTCCTTGCTATTTTTTGGAAATCTGCATTCAATTTCCTGTATCTTTCACTATCTCCCTCGCATTTTGCTTGCCTTCTCTCCCCCGCTATTTGTAAGGCCTCGTTGGACAGCCACTTTGCTTTCTTGCATTTCCTTTTCATTGGGATGGTTTTAGTTGCTGCCTCCTGTATAATGTTACAAGCCTCCATCCATAGTTCTTCAGGCACTCTGTCCACCAAATCTAAATCCTTAAACCTGTTCCTCACTTCCACTGTGTATTCATAAGGGATTTGACTTAGATTGTATCTTACCGGCCCAATGGTTTTTCTTACTTTCTTCAGTTTAAGCTTGAATTTTGCTATAAGAAGCTGATGATCTGAGCCACAGTCAGCTCCAGGTCTTGTTTTTGCTGACTGTATAGAGCTTCTCCATCTTTGGCTGCAGAGAATATAATCAATCTGATTTCGATGCTGCCCATCTGGTGATGTCCATGTGTAGAGTCGTCTCTTGTGTTGTTGGAAAAGAGTGTTTGTGATGACCAGCTTGTTCTCTTGGCAGAACTCTATTAGCCTTTGCCCTGCTTCGTTTTGAATTCCAAGGCCAAACTTGTCAGTTGTTCCTTTTATCTCTTGACTCCCTACTTTAGAATTCCAATCCACTATAATGAGAAGAACATCCTTCTTTGGTGTCATTTCTATAAGGTGTTGTAAGTCTTCATAGAATTGCTCAATTTCAGTTTCTTCAGCACCAGTGGTTGGTGCATAAACTTGGATTACTGTGATGTTAAAAGGTCTGCCTTGGATTCATATCGAGATCATTCTATCATTTTTGAGATTGCATCCCAGTACAGCTTTTGCCACTCTTTTGTTGACTATGAGGGCCACTCCATTTCTTTTACGCGATTCTTGCCCACAGTAGTAGATATGATGGTCATTCGAACTGAATTCACCCATTCCTCTCCATTTTAGTTCACTGATGCCCAGGATGTCAATATTTATTCTTGCCATCTCATTTTTGACCACATCCAACTTACCCAAGTTCATGGTTCTTACATTCCAGGTTCCTATGCAATATTTTTCTTTACAGCATTGGACTTTCCTTTCGCTTCCAGGCATATCCGCAACTGAGCGTCCTTTCAGCTTTGGCCCAGCTGCTTCATCAGCTCTGAATCTACTTGTACTTGTCCTCCGCTCTTCCTCAGTAGCATGTTGGATGCCTTCTGACCTGAGGGGCTCATCTTCCAGCGTCATAACTTGCATATGCCTGTTGTCTTTGTCCATGGAGTTTTCTTGACAGGGATACTGGAGTGGCTTGCCGGTTCCTGCTCCAGGTGGATCACGTTTGGTCAAAACTCTCCACTATGACCTGTCCATCTTGGGTGGCCCTGCACGGCATAGCTCATAGCTTCTCTGAGTTATTCAAGCCCCTTCGCCATGGCAAGGCAGTGATCCATGAAGGGGTTTCCCTCCTCACCTGGAGATAAATGGTGTCCCCGTTATCTTTTTGGCTGTAGGTAAACTGATCAGATCTGTATTGCAAACATCTCTGTCCATTTAGATTGTGCTTAGGTCAACTTTGAAGATAGGGTGTTTACTTTAAAAGTTAAAAATGACTGCATACAAAGATGCATTGAAAGAAATGAAAGAGCATAATGTAGGCAGTATTTTCAACCTGCTCTGTAGGAAGGAGAGTGTTAATAGCCACATTAATTTTTACATTTTCCTATGCATATCATTTTGTAACCTGTCTTGTCCTTTGTTACTGTTTTTAGTATGTTCTTCAGTTTGGTGTATAGAAATTGCACCCTTTAAACTGTTTATTAAAAATGCAAATCCACCCTCTATAAAAGTAAAGTTTAAGAAAATTAGCCTCAGTTGATCAATTCTCAGCTGTTGAAGCACCATGGCAATCTCAGCAGAAAAGCCTCATGGTGTTCCTTTTTGTCTTTTAGGTTTGCTTTCTGCGGTGTGCTTTCATGCTCCTAAATAGTAATTCAAAGTTCATGAGGCAACAGTTTTATCCTGAGAGGAGCTTAGCCTTCTTTGGCAAGCTGAATTTCTTGTTTTCACTCAGAGTGGATAGCATGTCCTTTATCGCAGCTGATCTCACAAACATGAAAGGTTGTGTCTGGTGCCTTGCAGGGTACTTTAGATTTCCTTATCATTATAAGTCACCTTATGCTGCCTTTCCCCCTTTTCTTCTAAGCCACTATATTCCAAGATGAAAGAAAGAGGTGATAGGAACTCAGAGCAACAAACTTTCATTCTAATCCTTCTATGGGAAGTGTTTAGTTCTCTTTTTCTTTCTCTTCCAAAGACTACTACATAATGCAGACACTACTTACCTCTTTTCAGATTAATATGTTGGAATATAAGAAAACAATGCTCTAACAAGGCACTAATATGGCTTGCCTTCTTTTTATAGGCAATGGCCTTAACATAATCACTATCTTCCAATGTAGTTTTGAAATTCATGATGTTCTGGCACTTGTGTTATCTCGGGGTTTTTTCATTCATCTTAACTCTCAGTTTTCTCTTGATATATTCCACTTGCTCAAAGCTACTAGTGAAAAATGCTGGCGGAATTAAAATAACAATGAAGGATTGAATCAAAATAGAAATAGATCAGCAACTTTCTAACATGAACATTGGTGATAGTAATTTTTTTAAAAAATGGGCTTGAGGGGTGTTAGGATTTTGTTTAGTTGTCTAGTTTTATTTTGTTAGGCATTTATGGAAAACAATAAAAATACTTAGCAAAGTAAAAATAAAAAATCCTGAGCTTCTGGTTTCTTCTCATGTTATAGAAATGTACTTCAAAGAAGGCTACTTTTAAATTGTAATTACTATAATTACACTATATTATTATACAGCTTCTTGTTTTCTTCGTAATGTCAGTGCAGTACTGGGCATTTCTAGTACACTATCACTGGGCACAAATGTGTGTAATTTCAGACCTAATAAAAACTATCCCCTAATCATTTTTAAACTTTCCTCCCCTACCAATTGTTTTTACAGAGTAGAAGAAAACTCAGATAGGAGGAAATCAGTGGGTGAGGCACTGGCAGCACAATTTGGTAGATGCGAAAACTGGTAAGTACCCAAGCTTTCTCTGAGACTCTTGAATGTTGTTTTGCAGTCCCCCCCCCCCCCGACAATGCTTGAGGAAATGGGTTTGCTGATGTCACACATAATTCTGCCCTCAAATACCATGCCATCAAGTTCTTAATTTTTCTATCCACGTTTCTGATCTTAAACCAAAGGCAGGAATTGACTTCATGACAGGAGAGAGAGAGAGAGAGGATAAACTGTTGCCTGTTTATCTGTGAGATCACCAAGTCTGAGCCCCCACTCTCACTCTCCCCACACTCTGACAACTAAGTTTCTATGCTCTCTGTGTCTCATCTTCTTGCCTGGAGTCTGCATCACTGTGACTTGGTTCCATCTCTGCATCTCCAGAAAAGAATTCCCGGGTGGGAGATGTGTGTGTTTTTCCTACTAGTCTCTGGGTTTGAGAGGTTTGCATGCACTCAAATGGTGTATTGCAAACTGGTTTGTGGCTTTTAGTGTTCATTTTGATGCCCAAAGCAGGCTTTTTGAGAAAAGTACATCTGTTGAATATCTTCTTCTACTGCCGCTGTTAAAAGTACAGGAACTTGGTGCAGAGAATAGGTTGCAACCATACTTGTTCCCCACAAAATGTACAATCTGAAAAAACTTTCTAGACTGCTTGGTTGGAGCAGGATTGTATACTGCCCAGTGAATTTTGGATGAAGGGCAGTATACAAATTTAATAAGTAATAATAGTTGTCATTTAAAAAAAACACCTTGGCTCTAAAACCAGGAGAAAACTAATATGGGAAAATATGCATTGTGTTGGGTTGTTATGAGATAAAAAGAATGTATTGTTACTATATGATCGATTACCTTGTGGTTACTAACATAATCCTATGCATTTTACGCAGAAGTAGGATTCACTTTGAATGTGCATAGACTAGCAGTGCTCTGCCTCCCTTTCTTTCTGCCTCTGCCTACCATTATCTGCCCTACCCTTTGTCCCACTGGCCAGTGCTGGAAACAGAGCAGGAGCGCCAGCAGCTCTCTGGGAGGTTATTTAAAAGCACAGTAAGAGAGGGACGCGGGTGGCGCTGTGGGTTAAACCACAGAGCATAGGACTTGCTGATCAGAAGGTCGGTGGTTCGAATCCCGCAACGGGGTGAGCTCCCATTGCTTGGTCCCTGCTCCTGCCAACCTAGCAGTTCAAAAGCACATCATACTGCAAGTAGATAAATAGGTACCGCTCTGGCGGGAAGGTAAATGGCGTTTCCGTGTGCTGCTCTGGTTAGTCATGCTGGCCACATGACATGACTGGAAGCTGTCTGCGGACAAACGCTGGCTCCCTCGGCCCATAGAGTGAGATGAGCGCCGCAACCCCAGAGTCGGTCACGACTGGACCTAATGGTCAGGGGTACCTTTACCTTTACCTTTAAGAGAGATTAGTTAAAATGTAGGCCACAGATTAGGAAGGATGAGCAGGACCAAGTAGCTTCTAGGGTAGTTGAATAGCAGCATCACAAGACTATGAGAAAAGCTAGCCTAGCATTCTGTTCTTACAGTACCTGTTCTTACAATACCAGCTGCCGATGGGATGGCTACAAGCAGAACCTGAGTGCGAAAGCACTCTCCTCACTTGTGACCCCCAGCAACTGATATTCAGAGGCGTACTGCCTCCCAGCAATGAGGAAGAATTTAGTCAGCATAGCCAGCATCAGCTAGGAGGCCCTCATAGCCTTATCACTCCTCTTTTCAAGCCATCTATGTTAGTGGCCATCATTATTTCTTGTCAGAGCAAATTTTAAGGTAGGTTTCCTTCAGAATTAGTGGACCTTCCCAAATGATAGTAATTAACAGGAGTACCTGTTTTGGCAAAATAAGCAAACATTGATGGACTTTGAGGAGCAAATTGGTAAAATTGTATGTATCAGCAAACCTACCATAACATTACTTTCAATGGGTCTTCTGTGAGTAGGACTTAATTGGCTATAGTCCACCGACTTGAACACTGAACATGTTTGTTTGTCACTGGTTGGACAGAGAATCCTGTGCACAAATAGATTTTTGTGCATTATTCTTCAGACTGACCCAGCAACTAGAACCATGTGTACTAGCCATTTAAAAACCTGTGAAATCTGCTGTTCATTATTCAGAAGGGCGAGTAGGGAGACTGGATTCAGCTTCCTCCCATGCAACTTTTTCACTGTCAACCATCTGACTAGTGAAATTTCAGCTTTTTAAAAAAGGCTTTGTGTTTGCAGTTTGGTTACTTTGTCTGTCTTTGTCATGGATCAGAGCCACCATGTTTATTTACCAACTTTTACTCTTCTTAAACAGAAGAAGTAGAGTTTGACATTTTGTACAACTTTGTGTTGAGGGCAAAATATGACATAAAAATTGAAGGTTTGACATTTTGCTTCCCACGTTTAGTATAACAGATCTTTGTTTCTTGAGTTGACATTGCTCAAGAAATATGTTTTTGAATGTATTTACAAACTCCTCAACAGGGTAGTTAGAGTGTTAGAGTTTCATTTGAGTAAATAGAAGTCAACATTTTTGTGAAGTATGTAGGACTTCATTTTATAAAAAATAGGCAAAATGACTTTTTTTAATCAAATGAAATACATTATTCTATTAAAAATAGTTTTAACCAATACTCAAAAAGGGTTGCGATATGTAACATTGTTCAAGCACAACTGCACTAGTATTACATGAATCAAGTTCTTTTTAATAAAGGCCTCAACATGGCAAAGTTTAGAAATAGGTAGTATGCATGCACATAATACAACAAAATCTTTTATAAAACAGCTGTATTTTTTTTTGCAATGTTCGTACAAAGGGAAAAAAGAGCCACCACAAACATATTTAATCTGTTAGATTAATATCTCATGACAGCTAAAAAATCAGTAATGTGTAGCAGAAGAACAAAAGCCCCCACCCCCATTCTTTGTGTACAGGTGTGTGAAATCTTTTGTGCCTTTAAAGTTATGTATAAAATATTTCAAGGACTGTTTTTTTCTTAACAACCTAGAGAAATTGCACTACGTATTTCTGTCACAATTAAAAAAAGGCAAATTGTATTGATTTTTCTTTTTTTTATTCTTCATAACAACATAAAATAAGCTAATACTGTACCAGAGAAAGTGCTGGAAACTCATTACATTGAACGCTCTCCACCTACTACTGAGAATGTGATTTTGAGGTTTGTTGAAGAAATTTTAAAAATAATCCACAGTAGCTTTTAAACAGATACAAAATGATGAAGACTGGGTTGATTTAATATTTTTAGGCAAGTATGGGTTCTCCCCACTCTTCCCTTTAAGAATTCTCTTATTGATGTGTGTGCTTATGGCTTTTTGCTCTCCTTACACCACGGGGGAATTCATCATACACAAATAATGCATATGGCTGAGTAAATAAATATATAATATGTGTAGGTGATGCCCTCTTGTGCTCCAGGTAAGCTACTGTATACAGGACTACAGAATAGGCCTTAGCACACATCAATTAAGGTCTTTCCACTTGCAAGTCGTATATCACTAAGTTCTATACGGTTTTACTAAATACGAAGGTTTTTTACATGGTATATATGTTTAGTATAGCTTGGACGACCACTGAATCTCCAAAACGGAAAAATCTGTGTTCATGCAGACCATTAGATGTTCTCTATAGTACTCATAACTTCTTGGCAACCTAAAGCTAACTGTAAAAGGAAGTTATGCTTTATTTGTGAAAGTAGGTTTCCTAAAATTTTAACAATCTGAAGTGAATTTTTAATGGGCACAAAGAGAGTAGACCATCCATACTTCCACCATTTAAAAGATAAACAAATTCACACACTGTACTACAGCCTTCAGACCATATAATGGAAAAGTGCAGATATCATCTTCATTGATTAAGTAAAACCAAAGGAAAAGGCTCATACAAAATAGATTGCTCATATTCACACTACAAAGGATTTTTTTTTAATTTGTAACAAATTCAATGTGTGTTATATCAGCAGCATTGTTGTAAATTTTACTGTAGTGCAGATTTTTTTTTTCATAAAAATACCATACAAATGGTCAGTCAAGTCATCAGCAAAAGAAAAACCCAGAAAACCACCAACCAAACAGAAAAAAAATAAATCCAGAGGTAATGCTGATGCTAAAACAATTATAATACTGTTGGTACATAGAAAAGTAATCATTATATTTTATACATTTATACAGTATACAAAAGGTTACAATGGATTATGCCACAGTCTCCCTTATGCCAATATCTATTTTCTTTGGAAGGAGTTCTTTCCTCTCATCAACACTGGCTAAGGAGTTTCGACAATTTTGCCCATCCATGTACAATTTTGCATACACTGGATTGGAGTAGTTTGTTGGCTGAAAAGAGATAAATATGTGATAAGAATAGCTCAAGCACAAAAATCAATAAACCCCTCAGTTTAATACATCATACAACGTGCACACATAGGAACAAATTGGGACATGATTATTCATTACCTTGGCTCACGTAAATAATAAAGAGTTGTTAAATAACTAATGGGACATGCTTTTAATACAACCGATGACATGCAACATGAGGGGAAACAGTGCTTTTTCTCAGGGGGTACTCAAGAGTATGCAGTACCGGCTCTTCTTTTTGTTAAAAAGTGTGGCACTTACTGTAACAACTTCATGGTGAGTACCAACGCCTATTTTTCAAGGGGGGAAAAACACTGAGGGGAAATCAAGTTTATTGGAAATATGGGAGGGGAACATATGAAAACTATGCCAATTCATTTCTCAGTTTCTTATATTTTCATATGATCCTGTTATGGAGAATATGAATAGCAGTTACCCTTGGAATGACCACAACTCTCAAGGGATACTGCTGCAGAAATGTTTACAAACTTCATAGCATACCTTCTCTTCAGCCCAGCTGCCACCGCAATATTTTGATTTAAAAGTTAGTAAAGGGCAGGGTGCTTTAGTGACAATAATAGGTGCATCTCCAGCCTGGATGTTGATCTAAGTCAATGAATAGTGTTTTAAAAGCCTGCCTTCTTACTGTGTACAGACACATATATTCACATGTGCGCAGTCCATTTGGATACATGTTCCACAGGTACATGAAGTGACTCTCAAGTTCTCCACTTGTATGAGGACAGCTGATGGAGAAACTCATATGCACATGTTGTGCTTGTGCAGGGAAGGTGTAGGAGAAGTTTCAAGGGGCAACTAGATCAGACTTAAATAAACTTTCCCTAATTTCTAAATATCCTACTCATATACTTCAATATTTCACTTGGTAATTATACTGAATATAAAAGCAACCACATCATTCAGACCACCTTGACATTGAGCTCATAGGACAGATCTAGTCATTAGACTTTGTTATGGTTTAATTATGAGCATTTTTGCAAGATGCCTTTTTTCTATAGTAATGTCTTTATAGCTTCTGTATCATTTTATTTACAAAAAAAGAATATGCTTGAAGCATGCATAAAAATATTAGATAATTTTCATCATTAGTATATGGTTAAAGGAAAGTTCTGGATATTATTAAGGCTGCAACCTTATGCATACCTAATAGATACTAGACTTAGTAGAATTATTGTTGAGTAAACACACATAGCATTGGGCTGAATTTTGTGTGATATAACCATAGCCTATGCAATTGGCTTGAGCTCCATTTTTCATGGCCAGATAAGCTCACAATTAAAGCCCTATAAAAGCCCAGTGAATGGGTCTGTCCAGTCTGCTTGTCTCATGCTGTATATTGTAAAAAAAAGAAAAGAAAAAGTGATTCCCAACTCTACAACGTCCTATGAACGTTTTGGTGCAATACATGCAAAATGATATCCAGTTGTGGAAACCACATTACAAATGAGTGTAAATGATTTCATATAAATGCATGCATCCTTGCATATGAATATGATCATTAATAATAATGTCACTGATGTTTAAGAAAGTTTAAAGGTCTTTGATTCATTACTCATTTATTATGGGTCGGAGTCAGTCTTGACTTGTGGACATAAAGGCTTGTTCTGTCCACGGAAACCTTCTGATCTATGAAGAGGAGTGGCAGGGGGAGGTTAATTTTTCCAATTTCCCTCTCACTTTGCTGCCAGCAGTGTCGCCACCCCCCCCCCCCACTGTTCTGGAGGGTCCCCAACCCTCGGGAAGAGTGTGGGAGAGAATTGGCAAAATTCAGCTTCCTTCACTACTTAACTGGAGCATACTCTGAGTGGAATGCCACTTGGAATATTCTAACCGGCAGGGAGCAAAGTCTGGATCCAGTCCAGCAGATGAAATTTAGAGAACGTTGGGAACATTGTTGTCCAACTACCTACTAATTTTAAAGCCTTTTAAGTTTACCACTAACTTTATTTCGGTTCTGTGCCTTGTGCTCATAAACTTGTTCCACTGCCCTAAAATCTGTTACACAATCCAGCGCACCATCAGGTACAGAGAACGCATCTAACTGGGCATGTCATTTTGCTTATTAAGACACTAAATACTGTGTAATGTTACTGTCACATTATTTTGAGCAGCCTATAATATTCCAGATAAACCATTTGTCTGATGTAGGGTATCAATATAAAGCGGCTAGTTGAGCCTAATTTTAATGAAAAAATTATTACAATTTATTTCCCAGAGAAATAGTTTGTCATAAATTTGTGCATTTTTCCCTCCTGTCTGTTTCTTTTAGTGTGATAAAAGGTTTTCAGTTAGTTATGCTCACTTACTATCTTGCCTGCAGTTTCTCTTAGAATTACTAGCTAAAGAGTGCAAACACTGATTTCTGTGAAAACAGATGTCAAAGCATCACCTTCGACACTACTGTCTAAATATGACTGAATATTTGAAATTATTTCTTAGCTGGACCTGGCTGCACCATAATGGGGTAGAGCTATTCAATTTGAAGTTTTCAAGATGGCGCTGATGACAACATAGTGTCCAGTTCCTTTTGAGGATTATAACTCTTCTTCAGAGCTGGCTACCACATCATCTGTGGAAGACAGTTTTGGACAATTTCTCTTTGAAAGACCTGAAGAAGTATTATAATACTCAAAGTTCATTAGGTAATAAATTTGCTTATGCTCATCTTGGATGTCTCTTTTTCATTTGGTTACTCACTGCTTTGGCTGCCTTTCCTTCTCTCCCCCCCCCCCCCCTGTAATGGGTGCCTTGTCTGTTTTAATTTTTCTGAAGGAGCAAACAATCGGTATGCTGCGCTGATGCTACACAGCAAAACATGACTTATCTGTGAATAAGTTTCTTTCTTATCATTGCTTTATTTCCAGGGCCAAACTAGATGTGACATGAACTGTGTCAATACAATTAATGTGCATGTATCTAAATAGCAGGATTGTGAGGGTGGGTGGGGAGCAGAATTTAAATTCTTTATCTGCCTGCCACAAAATCACCTCTTTGAAACTGCTACTTGTGTTTCTAAGGGAGCTCCCATTTGCAGCTGTATATCTATCCCCACAGGCACCCCAGGCTTCCCTGCAGCTGTTATTCACATAATAAATGTGCACATTAATTGCATTTTCACTTTTAACATCAGGTCTAGATTCATTTATACTGTTTCATATCATATTGTATGGCTATTTTTAAATACACCATTCATTTAAATACTTGTTTGCATATTAGTGCTACCTTTATCAGTTGTAAACTCATACAGATAATTTCTAACTCTTGAGTAAGGGGCTATGGTAGAATGAGCATGGAAAATGAATGGCAGTTTCTCACCCCTGCTGTTAAAGGTCCTTTCAGGTCAGAGTTTAAGTAGATTGGCGGTGCTGTGTGGGGAAGCTTGAAGACTGTGGACCCTCCCCCTATATACCTGGCCTGCATTTAAATACAGCAATTTTTTGCATTTAGTTCTTGTTTTAGAATACTGCATTTTCCTTCTACACTTTTAAATAGTATTGAACAAGCAACAAGTAAAATTACATACTTGAACTTTATCTTTTTTCAAAAATATTTTTTAATGCATACAAGTTTAAAAAATACTTTCATTAGTACAGGAAGCATTTCTGTACTAGAGTAATCTTCATTTTTTCAAAGGCCCTAGGGGCTAGCCCTAATTTATTGTATATACATTGATTAATTGACTAGGACACACTTGGCCATTTCTAAAAACTATTCATAATCCAGCTACTCCTCTGTCATAGGGCAACTGTATACATCATAGTATTGAAATAATTCTTCAAGGTCTTGTACAGATGATGGTGATTTGGAACAACAGGAGTGTTTCCTTTTAAGTGCTGGGGAGATTCTTTGAAAGCTTAGCAAAACTACTTTGCTAGTGTTAGGTGTGCAACTGGGGGGGGGGCTGTTCGTTTGGCACGTAACAAAGAGATTGGACAGAATTTTTATGTGCCTCAAAATACTTCACATGTACAAGATGAAAGAAGCCTCTCCCCATGTTAAAAAAGGATATCACAGATTTGGAAAAGGTACAGGAAAGTAAAGCGAAAACCATTAAGGGTTACTGCACATTCCATACAAAGAATCACTTCAGTATATAGGTCTTTTTAGTCTAGAAAAAAACAATTAAGGATTGATAAATTGCATCTAGGGATAGAAATCCCTTTTGCATAATGCCAGAACATTTGATTGGCATTCTTTTTAAAAAAACAACGTTCATTGACACTGAGATGTGCAGATGGCTGCTATCTCTGATGAATTTCAAAAGAATAAGATCTGTTTTCCATGAATGGATCAAATACTGGTTGTCGGCATTAAATAAATGGAACCTCTATGTCTCTGAGGAGCAGATTTTGACGCCTTCATTCCATATGTGATTTTTCTAGATACACTGCTAGAAACAGAACACTGGGCCAGATAAACCATTAACTCTGACCCATCCAGGCAGTGATAATCATTAAAATAATTTAAATCCCTATAAAGTTCCAGGCGGTTCTTAAGTTTTTACACTGTTTGCTCACTATCTTGCTATCGCTCCAGCATCACCATTGAATAATGAACAATTTGGGAATGGTACAATGGTCATTATGTAAAATAAGTCATTGAGCAGTCTCAGGCATGAGATATTTTGCAGCAGCGGGAAAGAGAGTGTTTTCCCATCACAGGTCTTCAAAATTAATTAGGTAAAAGCATATGGTTAGTGCAGATTTCAAATACCTGGCGGGGATAAGAAAGTATTACGGTTTTTCAGTTGAAAATAATCAATATATATTAGGAACAACTCACAATTGTTACAGTGTATAATACTGAGCTGGTTTCACACATGAATGTTTGCATTTGTGACTTATAGATTAAGCATTCTGGAAATAATGGGTTGGATTCAAATGAGTCTTTCCATTTCAGAAGAGGCCCTGATCAGTAAGAGTGGTGGAGGCTGGTCCACAGCCCTCCCACTGAAAATGTCACATAATTAAAAATCCCTTCTCAAAATCTTGAAGCCACACATTCTGTTCTTATTATTTCTACCTTGCTCTTCTATAAGTTTGTCAGTGGACTTCTGAAATGAAACATTAGGGCACTGTTCCTATCTGGCTATGACTCCACATACTTCATCAAATCTGGAAGATATTCTCCTAAACCTCAGACATAACATAGGTTAATTATGATTAGTATGGTGTAATGAGCTTTTGCACATGAGCAGAGATTATTGCTTCACATTTTCAGGACTGATCCATGCATTGCAAATATGTTCTGATTTGTTCTAATGGCTCAAATGAAACTGTCCGTCCCCCCCTGACGGTTGGAATACTTTTGGGGTTTTTTGTTTTAATTTAGAGAAGTACATTTTGGATTATAAATAGTTAAATTGATTTTGGGGAGAGGAAACCTGTATAATCAAGTTTTCCCGGCATTTTAAAAGTTTTTATGTGTTTTGTTTCCTGGCAGTGGATCTATAGGTGTAAACAATACATAAATTCACAAACTTAGTCATGTGATATGGCTTAATTTCTAAGTAAGAGGGGCGGAGTCAATCTTGTCTGAAAATGCTACTTAGACCCTCTTACATGGAAACGCTTTCCCTGTCCAAAGATGTGCAGAGAAAAAATGACAGTGTCAGTCTTTACACATATAATGGCAAGCTTCTTAAATAAGTGCTGTCAAAATCCTATTGTGATGAAAGAGGAGGTTAAAAAATTCAGCCCTACCAAGTCAAAAAGCTACCAGCCTGAAATATACTCAGAGTTGCAAAGTGATTTCATGCTCTTTATTCAGCTCATAGTGGTGAGGAGGAATGAATGAATGTCCCCTCAAAGTATCTGCTTTATATACATTATTTACACAATGGGCTGCACATGATTGGCTAATTCCGGAACTCTACTGTAAGCCAATCAGGTTGTGGATTCACTTCTATCTGGAGCATGATTGGGTGGTTCCTGCCAACCAATCAGACTGCTGCATTGTTCTAGGACCAATCAGACTGCTGCATTCTGAATCCTATTGTTCTAGGACCAATCAGACTGCTGCAGTTTGGATCCTATTCAACTCAGTACATAACACAGCCACTACTGAATAAAGGGAGGCATTTTCACCAATTGTATTTTTCCCCACTTCCAGAGAGCTTTGGAACACTCTGAAATAGTGTGGGAAGTACTTAGGAGGGCTGTAGGGGAGAAGAGAAATTTGCAAAAATTGACCCCTTCCTTGCATATTAGCTGGAGCCTTAACTGGATCAGAGCTTCTTTTTGCAAATGGAAGAATACCTTTGGATCCTACCCAATGACAATATTTTGCTATTATTTAAAACATAATTATTTGAATTAGGAAACAAATATTTGATTTTACCTTTTCTGGATTTAATGTAAAATCTGAAAGACCTCTTTCGTTGTGATTATGGCCCACCTCATACATATTATACGATGGATTTCCAATCTCTACATTGATTCCTCCATTTATAATTGGTTGTCGTCGGATTGTTTTTGCCCTAAAAGGTATCACAAGGGAAAGAGTGAAAAAATTAATCTCTGTATTGGGTTGTGTGTGTGTGTATAAAAAAATCTGTGAAAAGAAGGAAGTGATTTTCAGGGTGGCGGGGAGATTGCCTTGCCAGATTAATTTTCAATGTTTCCAAGGAGAGTGGGAAGCTTTTCCTCTGCAAACACACCCCTTCTACAACTATCCCTTGAGAGTTCTCTTCTTAGTTTCTTACTATTCTTTCACTAAACTCTCTCCTTGGAAAACATTATTAATTCCTATGACTTTCAGTACCACTTATATGTTGCCCCATTACCTCTACAGATACCCCACAGCTTTCCAGTCTCTCTGTCTGCCAATTGCTCTATTTGTTTCTGGGAGGGGAGTTTTTGTTTTGTTTTTACTATTTATGTTGTGTTCTCATTTTGTATTTTTTGTGTGAATCGCCCTGTGATCTTCGGATGAAGGGCAGAATACAACAACTACTACTGCTGCTGCTCCACTATGTTGTCTAATTGCAATATCAAGGTCAGCAAGTCTAAGCCAGAATCAGTTCTCTTTCCTCCCAAGTCTTCCTTTCTTTAGCCTATGTCCGGTCTCCTTGGTAAATAGGTTTCACGTCTCTTCTTTGTACGCTATATCCAGTTATTTGCCAAGTTTTAATGCCCTTCTTGCATACCTAAGTGCACCACTACTGAAAAGGCCCTCTGCCACATTCAGATGGTATGACAATTATCTGAACCCGGCAGAGGGCCTTTCAATGGTGGTGCCCACTCTGTGGAATGCCCTCCCATCAGATGTTAAGGAGTTGAGTAATTATATAACATTTAGGAAACATCTAAAGGCAGCCCTGTATAGGGAAGCTTTTTAAGGTTTAATGTTTTACTGTGTTTTTTTATATGCTGGAAGCTGCCCAGAGTGGCTGGGGCAATATAAATAATTTGTACCCCACCCATCTGGCTGGGTACAAATAAATTGTTGCTGTTGCTGTTAGTAGTAGCAGCAGTAGTAGCAGCAGTAGATTCCCCACTTCACTAGCTGTCCCTTTGTGTACCCAGCCTAAATATATTGTCCTTACCTATCGTATCTGTTGGTCTTGATTTGTTGATGCCCATGCCGTCCGCTCCACTAGCTCTCTCTTACTGCCTTAAACAGTCACGCCCATTCTCCCTTCTTTTTGCTTTGTTTTACTTTTGCCATGAACATGTAGCTGGTGTCATTTTGTTCCTTTCCTTCAAGGCTCCTCTGAAAATGTGCCTTTTCTATGTGGCCTTTGACTCATCTTCTTAATCCTAGTTCCCAACTATGATCAAGCTTTAAGTAAGTGTATCACATTTGCTCAAATTCATCAAGCCCTACCATTGACTCTCCCACCTCTGTTCCTGTTATATTCCCCATTGGTATTTCATATTGCAAATTCCTTGGAGTATCTGCACACAGTGCCATGCAGAGATAGGATTGGACTGAAATTACACAACCATCATCGCCATTCAAGGTTGGTTGTCCTTAGAACTTATCCAGTAAATTGCTTCTTTTTCCTTCGACAGAAATTTCTTACCTTCGCTTTCTTTTACAAAGTAGCAAACCTATTACCAAAGTAGTAATCAAGGTCACCAAGAGGACGAGTGGAACAATGATTGCAATGCTTCCTGCAACAAATAACAGAAACAGGTTTGACTACTGATAATTTAACACTTGGCAAGGAAACTTTGATAATACCTCAATAAGCAGAGTGACATGCAGCTTTGATTGTAATGTAGATCAGGTTTTAACAAATAGATAAGGTAAGGTAGGGATGGAATACTGGAAGCTGTTAAATGTTTTTGTGTCACCTGAAACCTGAGTTGTAGTTTCTTTCCTCCCAAAAAGCTGTGAGCCAAGGATAAACCTTGGTTACAGCTCGTGGGTTTGTTTGGAGAGAAATGAACCATCAGCTCTGGTTTTGACATGATACTAAGCAGGAGCGTATCTTAGCTCCCAGCAGTGTGGAAGCAGCCTGAACAGGGAAAAGCATTTACAGTAGCACACATTATGTTCACCTTTTAAACTATAGTTCAGTTTAACTGCATTTCAAACTAACGTCTGAACCAGGTCGCTGACTGACCTAGAGTTGTTCATTATATTCCAGTGTTCTGATTCTAAAATATTCTACTGAGAAGTATCTTTGGGTTCTCTACATGACAAGATGAAAAGTTTAAATTCCTTCTACTATTAAGTTCCAGCAGTTGGCCTGCCTTTCTCAAAGTCCTTTCTCAAAGCTGACATTTTACTTAAGTCATTCGTTGAACTATTTAATTTCTCTTTATTAGCCATTTCACTGCCACCTGACAGTCATACTCCAGTCCCTCTTTGTGTATCAGTCTGTCACCAGTCTCCTAGATAGCTCAGTTGGTTAGAGTGTGGTGCTGATGATGCCAAGGTTGCAGGTTTGATCACCATGTGAGGCAGCTGCATATTCCTGCATTGCAAGAGGCTGGACTAGATGATCCTCATGGTCTCTTCCAACTCTACAATTCTTTTATTCTATCCCAGTTTCAGTTTGTTAAAGTAGATTACAAGCCTTCTGGATAGTGATCATGATTCCATACCATATGGTTAAAGTTTGTAACCAAATACTACTCTGCCAAGCACAGGACATGCCAAACATTTTTATTTGCTGAAACATTACATTTGACTTCTCAAATGTAATGATCTAGGGACCATACTTAACTTTTTCTTAACTACTTATTAACCACCGACTTGTCTAAATAGGTATCTAACCCAGTTAGAGAGTATACATATGCAAAGACATGTTTCTGCATATGTATATCTTACTTGATGAGCACAAACAGGTCCTGCCCGGTTATCCTCTTGGACACAATAGCCCAGATTGTGTGCAAGAAACACTTAATTCTTTTTAAAAGTGAATTTTCTTAGTTACATAACTAACTTTGATTTGGTGCACTTTCTTTTCTGACAAGTGCTTTTTCAAAACCTAGTTTTCCATTAATTTCGATTTATTCTGCAATTCTCCTAACTGAAACCAAACTTTATCCATCACTTGTAAACTTTCCTATTGTCTTCTTATGGCCCAAACTAGATGTCATGCTTCTTAGTTCACAAATTACCTGCCACTGTGGGGACCTTGATTGGGATTCAGGCATGGAGGGGTAGCAGAGCTTTAACCTTTACCCTTATTTGATCCTGATTGAGATCATTACCCCTTCCCTAATACTGCAAATGGCATGGCAAGGGAGAAGAATCTTCCATTTGATTAAATGGTCCAATGTAAATTGCAGATGCAGGGCCCCCTATCCATATCAGGACTGCGTCGGTGTAAAGAATTAACCTCCCCCTTTCCAGTGTCCCATTCCAAATTGTGAGCTTCCATGCTGTCAATTTGTGAAAGAAAATGTTTGCAAAGGCAAACTACATAATAAACATTTCACATAGTTAGGCTCTAACAGTTGCCCCATACTTTTCATATCAGAGCGACCCACATGTCCACAGGAATGGTCAATTATCACCATCGTTTTATTTGTATGCTGCCTTTCCAAAGTTAAAACCATGCCCAAGGCAGCTTACAACATGAAAAGATTTACATTACAAACATAACAAAAGTAGTCATAAACAATAAAGAAAATATCAAAAAATACACAACTGAATTGAACAATTTCCACTTAAATCATAAGATCTAAAAAATAAAGATACAATAAATTAATGTCAATAACAGTAGCAAAATGCCCATTCCAATAACTTCCACTGCTATCAAAAAATGCTTTGTTCCTTAAATAACGGCTTAAATTATATTAACACTGTTATTCAAAAAAACTTACTTGTACTGATATTGTCAGATTTGCTGCTTTTAGGAGCTGGCCTCTCACACTGTGTACCAGACCAGTTGGTGGAGCATCTAAAACAACCCAATTAAGATAATAAAATCAATTCACACCTACAAATTATACAAAAATATATTAAATAGACATAGCCCACATTAATGACCAAAAAATCATGTTCTAGAGTAAACACATTTTGTCTCCAGTAAGGTGTAATGATGCTACCATTTTCATTTCTTCAATATTTATCAAAATATATAATAAAATTTATAAAATAGTTAAGTGGTAATACAAAAATGCCAGTTTGTACTGTTAACACTGGGTATCAAAACCTGCAATGAAAGTCACAGATAATAACTAAATATAAAGTCTCTTGTTAGTAGAGACTGATGACATTAAACATTCACAAACCGGGAAGTCTCATTTTTACTTACAAATCTGCTTTCATTTTATTATTCTCTCCTGTGTCTTTTGCAAAATGTCTTAACTTAAAATATATTGACTTTAGACTAATAGAAGCACCAAAATAGGAATCCTAGACATATAAGTAGCAATTATTTCTGTTCCTGAGCAATAATTGTGGTTTTTTATGAACAGGCCACAAGTAGAAATGAAAAGCTATTAAAAATGGAATATTCTGAAATGAGTTACTTGTTATCCATTAAGCTTGGGTGATACCTGGGCTGCATTATTTTAATTGGCTGATTTTCATGGGTAGTCAACCTGGTGCCCCCTCCAGCTGTTTTTGGGCTACAGCTCTCAACCTTTGGACATAATGGCAGGGGTTGCTGAGCTTTGGAGTCCAACAACATCTGGAAAACACCATGTTTGATACTCCTGCATTAATTGATTGCGGGTGGGGGTGGAATGGTTTCCAGAGAAGCAATGTCAAATGAGATCACTCTGTTAAAACTAATTCTACCTCAGAGATGTCTGTCAATGGGGGGGGGGAGCATCTAGGAAGATGCCTGAAGGAGACTGAAATAGAGTTATACTGTACCTGGTTTCTGATAATGTAGGCACAAAAAAATTGTCTGCTTTATATCATGCCAGATATAAATTTTATGAGACAGTGCTGAGGAGCAAACTAGTTAACTATTCTTGTCAATTGATTGAAAGGAGTAAAAAAGAAGGCAATCCTGTAACAAAGCCTTAAACTTTTCTACATCTCATGGATGGAAGACAGGTATTCTATCTGCCAGTACTTGAGCCCCCTTTTCATCATAAAGGCAAGAGTAAAGCAGGACATTTTAATGTTCATCTTCTTAAGATGAGAAAAATTGTTTGGCATGTTGTATGGTGTAGAGATAGCCACCATAATATTTCATTAGATGAAATACATATTGGTGGTATTTATTGTTATTAATTTGTTAATTTTGCTTATCCAAGGAAAAGTACACTTCTAGCTTTTGTTCTAGTAAAATCTGTCTACAGACTGATTACACACACACACACACACACACACACACACACACATTTCCTCAGGCAAGGAGGTTCATTAACGCTGAAATAGAATTTGTAGCGATGTAATGTTCAAGTCAATTAGCCTGTTCTTTGCACACTGTGAACCACACACACTTGATCAATTCAGCATAAAAAAGTATTAAAAGCAACTCTATTTTCATACTTGTATGAAAGTTACCTTTAAGTCAAGAAGAAATCATCAAAGTTAAATTTAAGCTAATAGTACAAGTGTTTGCTATCATCTGTCTTAATGTTTGCTGCCATCTGTCCTGTATATGTTTGCACTGTTGTATCTCCATCCCAAACATGTTAACTATTGGAAAAACTTGTTTTAGTATCACATCTGCTTCTATCCTATATAGAGAAATGCAATTAATCTATGGTTTCTAAGTATCTTGCTAATAGCAGCAGAATGTTGGAAGAGAGACTGGGTGGAATAGAATGTGTATGCAGGCTCCGCCCTTGCCTGCAGTTGCCATGCAACCCCAGGAAGGTTCTGCATGACCAAAAGGATGTGGCAATCTGTTATATGGCTGCGCTGAATGTGTATGCGTGAACACACATGCATCTGGGGAGAGGGGGAGCACCACTATTCAATTTTTCAGGTCTATATAGCAGCCCTAGCTTACCTGCAAATGGGATCCTCTTTAACGAGGGTCCTGGTTGCGCACGGGCCCCTGAGAGGACCCCCACCAGGTTGAAGGCGCTGAGCATGGCCCAGACCTTGTCTGTATGGCCCCACAATCATACCAGGCTGTTTGAGCCAATCAGTGCAGTTGGCGTGATTGGTGGAGGCCTATAAAAGCGGCAGCGAGATGTGGCTGAGGCACTTGCTTCACATTGCCGAACACCCGCCCCCCCCCGCCCCTATTTGTAGGTGTTTCTGCTTTGGCCTTGCTTCGGATATTGGTTGGTTGCCTGCTTTGGAGCAGGGGCTGGGTAGGAATGTTTCCATTTGGCAAATTGGCAGTGTCCACTTGGTTTTCGCCTACCCCCTTAGCAATCGTCACAACTGTGTAAGGTTTGGCGGTTAGGCATTGGCTTATTGAAGTGTGCAGGAGGGGAGGTGTGGCCATCACCTGTCCCTCCATGAATAAGGGTATTCCGGTAAAGGAATCTGGGGGTCCTGGATCTCATCCGAAGTCCGCTTGAGGGGCTAGGGCCATGCCAGGACCACAGGAACCCCAGGGTTATCTTCGGTTGGTCTTCATCGATGTTGCTCCCTCGTTTGGCGTTTACCCTTTCAGACTCCCTGCTGGGAGGGCAGGAGTCAGTGATAGTTTGTCAGTGCCTAGCGCAATACCGCTCACTTTGCTGTAACCAATATAGTTGTGGCTGAAATTTTGCCCATTAACTTAACAATTGATACTGACTACGTGTCAGTGTGAAGTTATTTACTTGCGGAAGGGTTGGGGGCCTAGGGGCGCAATAGACCATCAGACAGAAACTATGGTTTTTGGAAGCATACTTTGGTATAAGAGAGTTGAGAAGATAAAAAGTTAAATATACTAAAAGTTTGGATACATTCCAGGGAAGAAGTATGAAAGTGTTTATATGCAGTGAGTATCTGGCCCTATTTCTGAAAATACAAATTTTTAAAATTCTTTACATATTTGTAGTTTATATGGGACAGTTTACATGTTACTTATGCTTGATGGCAACAGATTCATTGCTAGGGAGCAACACACATAAATAACTTGCTACTTTCTTTAAATGGTGCTGGCTATAAGTCATAATACCACAACTAATGTAGCACTGATGTATGTGATACAGTGCTTCCTGATTTTAAGTTCTAAACTTATTTCTGTAATATTTGTACACTTAACTGAAAATCTACAAAGTTATATTTCTTGCTTTAAAAATCCGTAAAGTACAGTGCAGCAAATATTACTATGGTTTACAATAACATTTAGATTTCACAGGTGATAAATAAAACACCATTTGTAATAGCATACTACATGTGCTAAGTCCACACGTGATGACAACACAAAACAGAAAAGCAGAAAATCATACTATGTAGCCTAAATTAACGTTGAAAAATAATAATTAAAGCCAGAGTAGCTATTTATTATTATAATTAGCAGACTATTTTCCTGGTACTAGCAATACTCATTTCAACACCTTTGAATGGTGTAGACTGCAAATACTCAAAAACAGGGGGAATGACATATTGTCGAATGGTAGCAGTAGAAGAAATATGTCCATCTATCTGTGGATGTGCTGTAAATCACAGAACCTTATTTTGGAGAAAAATCTTTCATATGTCAAATCTTAGTACCTTAACTTTGAAACAGTGAAATCAGGTGGCTGGTTATAATTTATTATTGCATTATTATTATAAATGGTGAACACATTGGGCACAAATCTAGCTGAGGCTAACATTTCTATCTCCTATTAATTACCATAGGATCTCTACACATATCATAACTACAGTGGTGCCCCGCAAGACAAATGCCTCGCAAGACGGAAAACCCGCTAGACGAAAGGGTTTTCCGTTTTGGAGGCGCTTCGCAAAACGAATTTCCCTATGGGCTTGCTTCGCAAGACGAAATGTCTTGCGGGTTCCCCCCCCCCTTTTCCCCCTTTTCCTAAGCCGCTAAGCCGCTTATCAGCTGATCCGCTGATAAGCCGCTTATCAGCCGATCCGCTAAAAGCCGCTAAACTGCTAATAGCGCTAATCCGCTAAGCTGTCAATGGGCTTGCTTCGCAAGATGAAAAAACCGCTATACGAAGAGCCTCATGGAATGGATTAATTTCGTCTTGCGAGGCACCACTGTATTCTTGAAAGTGCTTAATGGTAGCTGGATTGGTTGCGAGTTTGGTTCTGGGGCCAATACAAGGTGCTCATATTAGTGTTTAAAGCCCTAAACAAATTAGGCCCAAAATATCCGAAATACCAGATTGTTCCCTACAGATGCTCTTGTGGGTTAAGATCAATAGAGGGGCCCTACTCTGTATTATTATTAATATTATTATTATTATTATTATTATTTCTTCAACTTAATCCCTGCCTGAAGGAGTCCATCTACAACAAAACCAATTTTAAGCCCACTGCCCTCAGTAGTGTTTGTTTTTTGAAAGGTGCAGGGGTTTGCGTGGCCAGGTGAAGACAACATCTGTGGCAGTTGTGGCATTCCCTCCCTATGGAGGTACATCTGGCACCTTCGTTATATAAGGAGGAAGTCATCTGCTCTTTCCTTAAGCACAATCATTTATGCTTGCTAGACAGTAAAGTCCCCTTTTTGTCCTCCTGCATGCTGTTCTGGGGGTTCTCTTGACCCTCCAGAATGGATCTGGGGGAGGTGTGGAGGAAAACAAGGAGAACTCCTGTTGTACTAGTGGGATCTCTTGCACTGGCTTCTCCTAGTGTGAAGGATTGGTTGGGCCAAAGATACCTTTGTATGCTGAAGACACATCTCTCTACCCACCACATTCCTCTGTCTATAATTATTTTTGAACTATTATTTTTTTTAAAAAAATATTGAATTATAAATTGCTGTAACCAACCCTGTAATGGTGAAGTATGGATAAGATTAATAATTAATTGTGCTTTCCTCTTCTCAAAATCTGCATTTGAGGGTGAAATGTTGAGAACTTTGTGCATAAAATAAAGCCCTTGCTTTACTTTTTCATGAACAATAGTTCTCACACAGCAATCTACACTTGTCCTAAATCTTTCATTCCTCTTTCCCCTGACTTTTCCACTGTTAATGAAGACTTCATATATGTAATAAAATCTAAAATTCTCAAATAAAGTATATTAGAATTGTTGGTTGTGGTTTAGGCCACTTTCTGTAATCAGACGACTAGCTGCAACAAAGGGTTCCTTGTAATGGTACTATCCTTGCCTTGTATTCCCCTCACAATGTTACTTCCAACACTTTTCTGTAGGATCTCCCAATGCTCCAGAGCAGAGTTTTAGAGGGTACAGGGGGTGGTAAGAAGAAGAGGAAATTTGCAAAAACTCGCCTGCAACAATAAAGTGCAGATCTGACCACTGTAAAGGTTCCTTTTTTTCAAACAAAAGAAGCTTCCTCTGCAAGCAAACTTTTTGAATCCAACCTGTTATTTACATACTGCAATCACATGATTCTGCAGAATTAATGCTGAAAAAAGGTGTGTGCCAATTCTAGACTAAAAATTGTACATTTTAAAGGGCCTGATTTTGAAGAAAAAAATCAAAATATTTTTGATAATATTGTTTAATTTTAAAATGTTCTTATAAATTTGTTATGGTTCAGTATGCTGAAGAGTAGCATTTTTCAAAAGAATCCATTGACTGTGAAACGGTTAAGAAAATGTTAGTGATTGTTGTTGTATTATACAGTTCTGTCCTCACTTGACAGAGGTGTAGATGAATGCATATGGATGTTTCATATCATTCATAAAATTTCAATTGTTTGATGAGAACAATGGCTTTCTACAAGAGCCATATCCATTTTTAAGGGTAAACATTCAATCATTCAATCCACATTGTAGGCTGAAGCACTGACGGCATTTTGCCATTCTGCAGTGTACTTAAGTAAAGTGGCATTCATAAAAGGAGTGTTTTGCGTATATTTGTGATTCACTGATATCTGAGCAACCTACTGATTTAGAGTGTTCTCCTTCCTGGAGAGCATGTGTTGCGGTGGGGTCTGGTACGCCACCCCCTTGTTGCTGGGTGGGATCCTTTGGATAGCCATTAGCAAGGATTGGGTAGTTTCCTGTTACTAGGGTAATTTTGATGTTGCCAATTAAGGGGAAGGGCTAAAAGGTTTTAAATGAAGATACGCAGCACTGACTGTTCTCTTTGCTGCCACCCACCCACCCTCCCTAGGTATTGGTCTTTGCATTGACCTTGCTATGCCTGTCATGGGGTCGCCTGTTTTTGGGGCAGGGGCCTGGTAGGAATTTTGTCCAGTTGGCTGATTGGCTGGTGCCATCTGGTTTTTGCCTACTGCGTAGCAAATCGTCACAATTTGTAAGGTTGTGGTTAGGCATTGGTTAAAAAAATGGTTGGTGGAGGGGTATGGATTGGTGGTGCCTGCCCCCTCCAATGCTGCTGCTGCAAGGGAATTCCATTAAAGAAATCTAGGGGCTTGCCATCCTTTCGTCCAAATCCCTGGTTGGGGCTTGGGCCGCGCAAGCTCCTGGGAGCATGCGGGGGGAGGTGAGGGTCTGGTGCCCGGCTCCATGCTCTCCCCAATATTGTTTTCCCCGACTGGCTTTTGCTGGAATCCTGAAGTCAGTCCTGTCCCGATGGCGGTGACAGATAGTCGGAACCAATGCTTAAGCAACCACTCACTTTTATGTATTTTAATAAATTTGTGGCCAAAATTATGCCAAAAACTTTAAACAAAAATTATGTGTGAATTGTGATTTATTTGGGGGTGGCTTGTGGGACCTCGACACGCAAAGTGGGGCAGTCCTGTACATATCCACTGAACAGCAGGTCCCAATGAGTTCAGTCTAAGATAATCAAGATAACGCCCAAGATCATTTTCTGTTTTTGATTACATTAGGTAACTAATGCGTCTTGGTTGGTCTTCAACCTTTCTGCACATTTGAGTAGAGTAGATTTATATCTTCAGGATGATATGGCTTAGGACAAATGAAATGAGCTGGTTAATGTAAAATGATGATGAGGCTTCAGGAAGCAATTACAGTGTTTATAAGGGAGACAGAAAGAGTGGTCTGTTTTGGATCTGTGTGCCTTGGATTTATTTGGGCAGCCACGTATGTTTAGATGAACCATATTAGAGAACCTTTTTGTTGTTTTTAGATTCAAAGAGGAAGTATAACTCAATATTGCCAGTTTACATATCATTTTATAAAGAACAGATAATGAAAGACAACATTCTATGAGATTCAATAATAAACCTCTTAACTCATCTTAGGGCAGTGCCTTTATTAGGCCAAAATGTCGCAGAGTAGTGTGCAAGCTTATGAGTTTTCCAGAAATCTTCATCAGGCTAGAGTAACAACTCAAGAGGGTTGGGGGATGGGTAAGTGGCTGGTGAGAAAGCCATGGATCTCAGACTGTGGTTTGGTAAATCTTAAGACAGAATGTGAGAAGAGGCAGCAGACATTATTCTGTGATATTTCAGCTGGCCTAATAATGGTATAGCCTTAAGACGGATTTTTAAATTAGTTTAAAGTTACTTTTAAAATTATCTTATTAAGACCTGCTGCGTTGGGGAGGGATCTATCCATGTATGTGACCTCCAGCTTTTAGGAATATATTCCTTGCTTATATCCCTTAAAACTTCCCCAACTCTGTCATGCTTATGCTTTGGGTCACGGCAAAATACTAGGAGCTACTGCAAATAAAATAGGGGTGAACAGCCTAGAGCTCAGGAACTGAAAGTAGCCCTCCATACCTTTTTGCCTGGCCACACCACTTCCTCAGGACATGCCCCTCACCCCAGTTCTACTCCACATCCTCCTTGAGTCCGTTTGGCTTTGTGGAATGCATCCTTGAATTGGAATAATGCTTCCTGCCTGGTAGGGCTGGGTGATATATCAATATATTGTCCAAAACCAGTTTGAAGTCCACGCCATGATATTCTTTGATCTAGCAGTATATCATGAATATCACATTGTGTGTGCTATGCAAAAGTCACAATGTGGGAAAAACTATGAGATTTTGATTCCTGCAGCCCCTGTTAACTCTGTTTGCTCAGCTCTTCCCTGCCTCTTGCAGCAGGGAGAGAATCACAAGAGCAGGCACCAGCAAAAATTAGGATGTGGGGGGAAACCGTTAAGCCTGCCAATGCCCCTACAAAGTTTCAGACATTATGATATATCAGTATATCACGATGTTCAAAAACCAGGTATCGCCCAGCCCTACTGCCTGGTTCATATATCTCTAGACAGAGTGTAGGGTTTGTGTAGCTGGAATGCAGCCTGCTGCTGAAAGGTAAGAGTTGCATTCATGGTTTCACCCTCTTTGACCCCATCCACCACTGGCATGTGGTCTCTGGAAAGTTTCCCTACAAGAGAATGTGGCCCACAGGTTGAAAAGGTTCCTGAAATAAAACAATAGTATCACTCTTGATAAAGTATTCTATATAGTGGGCTTTATTTATTTTATAATAACTTTAAATGAGTTAAGAACAGTCAACAACCACAAAGGTTACAATCCTACACACACCTGACTAGGAGTATGTCCCATTGAACTCTGTGGGCTTATTTTTGAGTAGATGTGTATAGGATTGCACTGTAAGTGCACTTGACATAAGCAAATATTGCAAATAAAATAGCGAATGGGTACACAAAATCTGAGTACAGTGGTGCCTCGCAAGACGAACGCCTCGCAAGACGGAAAACCCGCTAGACAAAAGGGTTTTCCGTTTTGGAGGCGCTTCGCAAAACGAATTTCCCTATGGGCTTGCTTCGCAAGACGAAAATGTCTTGCGAGTTCCTGCGGGGTTTTTTTCCTTCCCCCCCCCTTTTTTCTAAGCCGCTAAGCCGCTTATCAGCTGATCTGCTAAGCCGCTAAAAGCCGCTAAGCCGCTAATAGTGCTAATCCTCTAAGCCATCAATGGGCTTGCTTCGCAAGACGAAAAAACCGCTAGACGAAGAGAATCGCGGAACGGATTCTTTTCGTCTTGCGAGGCACCACTGTACACAAAATACTCTGGCAGGAAAAACTCAAAGGAAAAGTAAGATTTATGCTGGGGGATACATTACATAGCACACCCTAGATGCCAAACATGTCTTAAATAATGTCTAGTTCACATCTTAAAAACAGAACCTTTTTCTTCCTAAACCTCTTCACTGATAGTCTGTACACAAAGGAGATCCATATATAAAGAAGGAGAGAGAAACTTGACATGCCATACTTAAAGCATGCTGCTAGCAGAACGTATGAACTGCGAAAAATTAAAATGGCCAACTAGAGAACTGTTTATTTGTAGCAGCAGCTTTAAATTGCATATGCTCTATTTTAAGACTGCTAAATGTATGGATTGGCACAAGCACATTGTGTGTAAGGTTCTCCATGCTCCTCAAGCAATCCAAATGGGAAGCAGCTTTCAAACATTAGGGAACCAAAGTGGCTCCACCATAATATAAGGTTGCTTTCAGTGATATGGGGCAGCCCTAAATTATGCCCACAAAACACAGTGTATGTTTATGCTTATTCTATAAGCATACTTAATTAAGTGTGGGATTGCATCTAATCTCAGTAGAAATGAGTTTCGAATTCAAGATAATTCATTTTCCTGTTGCACAAGACAAGTGTAGCTTCATATCTGAATTGTGATTAAAAGTTGGCAATAAATGAAGATAAATTGTACATAGTAAAGAGATAAGGCAGATCTTCTAATTTGTTGTTGTTTGGAGTAATTGCTTTAAAATTTCTTTTCTATTACATTGATTAAGATGTTTATCACTTCCAACAGCTGACAAACTGTCTGCTTTCCTTGTTCAATTAATCTGTACATTGTAGAATTAAAGGGTAAGGTTTTAGAATATCAAACGATGTATTTATGTGTAATTTGGCATTTTTATAAACTTCAAGCTATTTAAATATAGACTTATTTATGAACCTCCTGACATGTCACCTTATTGTCATTATGTAGATAAATAGTAGTATAATATCCTGTCCTAATAATATAGCAGTAGCATATCTGACACTATTTGAATACACTCATTAGCAAGACTACACAAAAGCTGCATTTTATTGCACAAATGAACCCTGAGATTAAGTATAAATTGTGAAATGTATATGGATGTGCATGATGTGGACCAATGAACTGTGGCCTGAAATGATGTCACAAAATGCGCAGCATTAAGTGGAAGGTTAAACCTACTTGCATCTCGGTTCATTAAACGCAGTTAAAGTGCAAATTCCCTCATTCTGACAGTAGTAATCACAAGGGTTCACTTTCTGGTCACAGCGCTGACTTTTAAATCCCACAGAGCATCTGCAGAATTTCAGTAAAATACAGCTAAATAAATAAATATTCTGCCTTTTTTTGCCGAACATATTTTAAATGCATAGATAGTAGATAGATAGATATACACATTTGATGCTAAAACGTACAAGGAGAAAATATGCTCAGCATATCTATCTATGCACTAATTCAAGTGGGTACAAAGAGCAGTTATAACATATACTATGTAATTAAAGATGCCAATCACCCCTCTATCATTTCCAGTTAAAACTCTGAAAACTGTCAAAAACCAAAAAAGAGAGACCTGGATCAGCAAAAAATTCATTACCACCACACTTGGTAAGAAAATAAGATAAAATGGCACAAGGAATTGATTGGGTGTAAAAATGTTCTAATGATTGTCAGATACAGCAGCATACTCACAGACAGATGGGTATGTTTGTCTCTGGATCCAACTGACATATACCACCATTGTAGCAATAACCATCACATAATTGACAACTGGATGCAATCTTTCCATTTGTGCAGCTATAGGGGAAACATCATTACTGTTAGATACACTATTACTGTTGAATGCAGATTCTAGAAATCAAAGTCACTACCAACCCATGTTGTTTACATTGTCAGTTATTTGATTGTACAAGGTTGAAAAAAAGATAATGCATAGGAAGGTCAGAAGCCCTTGGATAATAAATAAATATCCAAAGATAAGCAAATTGTTCATATCTGGATGGTCCTGACAGTTCCATAGTAAAACACATGCCAATTATCCTAATTGTGTGATATGAAAACAGCAGACTGACTTACTCATGCCCAGGTCCTTATTCTGAGATGAATGATTGAAGAATGTGAATTTATATCCAGGTAATAATCAGAAGTCACTGATTAATATGTTACATTTTTAGCAGGAAAGTGGAAGGTACTAATGATTTTCATCCCTCCCATTCACACAGACACACACTCACAATTTCCTGGGATATTTGTTCTTTTTGCCTTCTGGCTTGTTTTGAATCTCTGTGCTGATTGGAACAATTAGTATATATGTGCATTTTAAAATCTCATATATATGGCACCAACTCAAGTTCAAGTACATTTGAACCACAGACTTGATACACAAGTAGTCATACTGTGTGCCACTATTTTGATACATGTTGATTAACTGTGCATGCATTGCACTGTTAAAATATTTTCCTCCTATTTAACTATTTATCATAATGTAAACTTACTTGCACATTATGTCATCGCTTTCCTTGTCCAGAATGCACTGCCCTCCATGGCATTTTATACATTTGTCTGTTTCACACTTTGGACCTTCATATCGTAGAGGACAGACACATTCTACATTGCCATCATCAGCAATGGTGCAGGATTCAGAATTAACACAATAATGATGGCAAACATCTGCAATGAATGAACATTTTATATACTACAAGTAATAAAAATAGGATATATTGTTAAACACAGCATCTTAATAGATTGATTATACCAACAGCTTCTCTCGCAACATAAGGCAGTTCAATAAATTAGCCAATGCTCTTTTTTCATTTATGACAAATAAACCTTACCACTATTCCCTGAGTAAGCATTCAGTTTGGCTCACTGTGGTTGGCATGACCACAGAGTTCCATTGGAACTGCCTTTTCTATTACCTTTTTACCTGTTGGGCAGATGTGACAGGAATCACTAGGAAGACCAACTATTTGATTCTCAGAAGATTGCTAAATGCACAGACCCTGTGTCTTCAATCTACAGATTTGGGTTTTCTTTGGACAAACATGGGTATCACTTAGGTGTCAAGTAAAGTCTTTTTCCATTAAGCTCCCCACTTATATACCTCATCAAACCACTCCTTAATACAGGCCCATCCATAGAATTTGAAAACCCACTTAATATCTACCCATATTTTTGGCTGTGTTTGGCTAGTTGACACAGCTCCAATGATTTCCTCTACCTTCCACACTACTCTCAAGGATTGCCCTAACATTTTCCATTGCTACAGGATCAGCTATCAAGAGCTAGAATAGGGAAACTTTGCTTACATGGCAGTCGTCTTGGGTTTTAAAAACACAAGGCTATGCTCAAACCACTTTGCTTTCTCTTATAGACATTCACTGTCTGTGAATGTGTTTATTATAATTGCTGTCCTGCATATATAATATATGGCAAATTTACATTGGTTACTGTGCAATTAGTTTGTATGGACTTTCTCTTATAAGTACTCATGCTTTTGTGTTAGTCTGTGAGAGTGTGTAGGTAAGGGGTGGCGTAGGTACACATTTAGGACAATGTACAGTGGTTTCTACACACAAGCTGAGGGACTGTGACTGGCCCAAGGTCACTCAGTGAGCAGAAATTGGAACCCTCACCTCCCATCCTCACTGTATACCACACTGACACTCTAAAATTTTGATTTAAAATTTTACTCCACTCCTATTTAAGGGCTAATACTACTGGACGCAGGTGGCGCTGTGGGTTAAAGCCTCAGCGCCTAGGGCTTGCCGATCGAAAGGTCGGCGGTTCGAATCCCTGTGGCGGGGTGCGCTCCCGCTGCTCGGTCCCAGCGCCTGCCAACCTAGCAGTTCGAAAGCACCTCCGGGTGCAAGTAGATAAATAGGGACCGCTTACCAGCAGGGAGGTAAACGGCGTTTCCGTGTGCGGCTCTGGCTCTGGCTCTGGCCAGAGCAGCGATGTCACGCTGGCCACATGACCCGGAAGTGTCTCCGGACAGCGCTGGCCCCTGGCCTCTTAAGTGAGATGGGCGCACAACCCCAGAATCTGTCAAGACTGGCCCGTACGGGCAGGGGTACCTTTACCTTTACCTTTTTTACTACTGGCCTGCATTACAAGATTATTGTAAAATTACTCCAACAATGCATGAGGAACATACTAAGGCCATAATGGTGTTGTAAGTGTTGTTTATTATACTGTAATGAATAAGTGATAAGCTACATAAGCCTATTTGGAGGTAATTGTTCTCTACTATAAGCCACAAAGTCTAATATATATCTAGGCAGCAACTGTTTACAATAAATAATTCTCAAATCCTTGGAAGTTTTAAATAAATAACACCCCTTCCTTCTCCTTACTTTTATTTGCTCATTAATGGATTTAGTTTATCTGAAATATGCTATTATTTTAGACTATGTCAGCAGACATTCAAATCTGATAATCAACACACAGTGTAGCGAGTACCCTTAAATTTACATTTAAATGAATTCTTTTTTAAAAAATGATGTTTGCAGAAGCAGTCAACCAGAAACAATTTGTCTGGCTTTTGAGTAAGCCTAAAGTAAATATTTTTTTTTCTTAATCTGTGTGTCTGTCTGCATTGATTTATGTACTATATTGTTTTCAAATACCCAACTGAAGTTATTTTAGGATCCATAGAGTTTATTCAATACCAAGAAGAGCAGAATCACCGTTATTGCTGGGGGGTTTTCATTAAAAGCTTTGTATTTATTTAATAGTCTGCCTACTATTTAAGATGCACGTGATTTTCTTTCTTTTGCTGTTTGACAGATCTTGTTGTACAAATGAAATACTTTAGTATAATATAATAATTCATTGTATCAGAACTGTTCCAAGGTTTTCTTCTGGCTCTTCCAATTTTAGAGTATTTGTAAGAAAAATTTAAATACTTCATGGCTCTGAATCTTTTTATTAGTTTACAACTTTGTTTTTGCGCTTTTTATTAATGGTGCATGTTGTGATTTAAATATGGGCATAGCCAGGATTTTTGTTGGGGGGGGCAGAACCTCAAATTTGTATTGATTTTGATTGATTTAGGTGGGCAGCTGTCCCCCCTAAATTATGGCTGTAACGAGTTACATGCCATGATGCGGATACAATTAAAAATATAAATAAGAGCCTCCTCTTTGAAGGTTATGAAAACAATGCAAGGCACAGAAAGCACTTTCTCAGAGGGTGGCTCAAAAATCTCTGGAATGCTCTGTCCAGTGTGCGTTCATTCCTGCTTATTTTAGAAAGCTTTGTAAAGCTGGTTTCAGCAGGCCTTTCGGGAGCTTTAAAATTGCACACAATAGCACTGGCTGCTATTTTGATTGTCTGATTAGGGTTACTTTTATTACAACATAAATTTTAATTATACAGTTTTATTTTGCATGCTGTCTGCCCTGAAGTGTCTAGAAGAAGCTGTCATTTTTAAAATAAAAAAAAATGCAGTTGCTGCAGGTTGCTATTCGTGTTTTAAACTTGCAAAGCTTTAAGTTTCCTGCCTTATATTGATAATACTTACAATATTGGCATCTGTCACCAGTATATTCAGACTGACAATGGCAACGGGGCTGATTTCCAGCAGTGACAGTGCAGGTCCCCCCATTTTGGCAAAAATTATCACAAACTGTTTTGTTGCAGTTTGGACCTGTAAACCCCACTGTACAGCTGCATGTAGGCCTTCCTAGAAGACAGAAATTGAATTTGTAAAACTAAGTATGCATTTTTGACTGAAAAATATATAAGTGCAGTTAAGGAAAAAAAAGGATTTTACAGAACAATTATCATTCATGCCACATAACTAAACATAAAACTAAACATTTTATAATTACTACTCAAATAAAGGAAATTTAAATTTAATAATATTAGCAGAAAGAACAACAGCAGATCCATAAGTGAAATGGAGGAACAATAAGTGATTTTGGCCCCTGTTTCTGTTACACAAATATAAAATTCTAAATTTTCTTCTTGAATTCATTTAACATTTAAGTGTTATGAAGTATGGTTTTGTGTGTGTGTTTGCTGAATAGAATGCACAGGGCCTCAATGAGGCACTTCTTGATTAGGGATCTAGTGCCTTAAATGACAGCCAATTCATTTTAAATGTGCGCTTCATTATTACAAAATAAGCAGCTGGAACTATGATACAATGTTGTAGTATACCTACCCCCTAAGACAGGACCTATGGCCCACAGGTCTAATGAGGCACACTGGGCAAACTACACTCACTAAATTACTCTGGTGGTATCACCAACCACAATACTGTAGAGGGGTCTGCACCTTTTGGCACTTCTAGCTTGGTGGACTCAATGCCCTATTTGACTTAGTGATTGTTTATATTCTTTCCTTTCTACTGAGTTTCCATTTATGCCCACTCTGTCAATGATGTCATCCAAGACCAAGCTCTCCATTTCATCCATCTTAGTATAGAGGCTTCTAGTATTAGCATATACAGACTTATAAACATTGTCTCCCTTCAAGGGATAAAAATGAGAGCTTTCTATAGAAATAAGTGGAGACTTGTGCTGCAGTTTGGATTGGGAATCAGTGAGTCCGCCATTCCCTCACAAAAAGCCTTCTGCAAAATGTGAGGTTCCCCTGAGCCTCCTTCAGCATCATGTGTGTTTGTTTTGGGCACACAGGTGTGGCACTCTCAGCTGATAACTGGTAACAAAATATAAGATTCTAGCTTCAACATTCAATCCTATGCATGTGCACTTAGGAGTAAGTCCCATTCAGTTCAATGGTACTTACTCCAAGGTAACTTTGAGCTTCTGCTTCTCTGTGATCCCCTTTCCCTCTCAGTTCCTCATACCACAACTGACTCCATTTAATAGATCTCTGAGGGATTTACATGTCTATGGGTTACCAAGGAGAGTAGGAGGCAGGACAGTCAGCTTCTGCCCTCCCCCTATTTGTTACAAATATGTGGATCTAATCCTATATGTTAATCAGTTCAATAAATTCATTTCTACTGTTGAATTTTGGACATTAATTCTTGAAAAAGTAAAGTACATTTTTCATAAACTTTTGCTATTGTTAGTATTGCAGCTTTAGGTTTTAATTATGTTTGTCAGAGCTACGCTTTTAATTAACAGATGACATTTTCTCCGGTCACTTATAATAGTTCAATACAACTGTCACAAATTTATACATTTTAATTAAAACTGCCCCAAACTCTACTTACATGTTGTCCACAGAGGAATTTACCAAAGGGCTTAACTGTAAGTAAACCACTAATGAATAAATCTAAGAGTTGCCGGTGAGATTTGTTTAACAAATTAACATTTGTGTCCAGATAATGAAGATCTATAATTTACAAGATTGTGTAGCACAATTTTAACCCCCAGCACACTATGAATATTAACTTGCAATTTGCCTAATTGTTTACTTGTTGTTATACCAAGTAATATGTCTGATCCACTGATCGACAGCTGCAGTATCATTTGTAGACCTCCCTGTTCTACCTGACAAGAAGTGGGAAAGGGCCCCTGAATTGCATTCCTGTCTCCAAAGGGAGACCCTTTTTAAGTGAGCCTTGCTGCCGGTTTTGGATGCTCTACACTCTATCCGCAACATTTTTTTCTTGGGGTGCATTGGAAGAATCCATAGATATGGAAGCTATTCCTGTGCATGTATATTCTTTTATCAGGATTATATTCCTGTATAATGCATGTGCATTTGGACATTTGATTTTAATATATTTTTAGTATGTATCTGAATCAGAATGCATGGCACAGTAACAACAGTAATAATAATATAACTTCAAAAATGTGTATTTTGTCAACTACTGAAACTTTAAAAAACAACAACCTTTCACTGAAAAATGGTATAAATACTCACCAAGGACAGAAGCTACACAGGTCCCTCCATTTTGGCAATAGTTGTTACAGTGGTTAGTTTCACATCTTTCCCCTGAATAACTTGGCCAACAGTAACATCTTTGATCACCCTTTTCATTAATAACACACCTTCCTCCATTTTCACAAGTCAGCTTACATGTATCATCTGTACTTAAAGCATAAACATGCAGATCAAATTCCTATAAATGTTAATCCAGGCATTGAAAGAAAATGAATGCTAGAATGGTGTGAATCATGTGAGCTATAAGCATTTCAGAAATCTTGCAAAAATGTGCATATTTGCCTTTACAAATAATGTATGTCAGCTACTTTTCACCTTGGCAAAAATATGCATTGATGCAATAGGAATGATTTTGTACATTAGTGCCTCCTAGCACGGTTACATTTCCATATCCATAACATGATATGGCTGTAGGAAATAATAATATTTCTTGCTCTGATCTATTATACGACAACTGAAATGAATGTGCAATCTCAGATTTTAACAGAGAAGCACAAGTCAGAGTTAACACTTCTCAATTCTCCATGCATTTCATGCAATTTAGTATTATTTTTTTTTCTGAAGTTGTTACAGTTTTTGAAATGTTACAGTTTTTCAAAACTCATTCATTAGTTCAGGCACAGGCAAACTCAGCCCTCAGATGTTTTGGGACCAGTGGTCAGGGATGATGGGAATTGTAGTCCCAAAACATCTGGAGGGCCAAGTTTGCCTATGCCTGCATTAGTTCTTAGACCTTTATATACAAAACCATAGGAACTGAAATTCTGCAAGGTTCTCCTGTTGGCAATTTGCCAAAAAGGAGACAAACAAGTTAGCAGCTGTACATTCATAATCTTATTCACCTTTTCTTGAGTAAATTATAATACCCACCTAAAATGCTCAAATCACTGCATGTTCCATTAAGCAATGACTTTCCTTCAGGACATACACAAGTGGCACCTGAAGGGTTGAGTAAACAGAGGAACTCGCAGGTAAACTCCAAACAAGGATTGAGTGCTGTTTGAAGAGGGAGGAAAATCAGAAATGCATAAATGGATTATTTCTGAAATAAAGAATAAACAAATATGCCAAGGCCTTAAATTAATTAAGAGTCATGCCCTGAACAAATCTCTATGAATCAACTTGTGCTTTATATAATTAGCAATGCATTTAATTCCAGAAATAGTATTTTTGTCAGTGAATATTTTCTAAAGCAATCTGCTGTTGTATTACTATTTTAATAAGTATTAATAACAGTCATCAACTAATTAAGATTAATGTTCCTTTAAAATTCTGTGATGCAGATACTCTGATACAGAAAAATGACAGGTTGGAGAATTTTCTACTTAGAAAACAATCCAGTCAAAATAATTTTTAAGTGTATTGATTTCAACAGGAGGCATTAAAGCACATGACCGACAACACAATCATATACCTGTCCCTCCATATTAAGTTCAATGGGACTTGCTTCTGAGCTGAGATGTTTAAGACTGCATTGTATCTCTCTTAATTATATAACTGGGCAACTATTGCATAAATGAAAACAAAGCTGAGGCCCCTAAACCTTGAGCTGTGGTCACATTTCAGCTGCATGGGCTGTGGTACTGAGGTAGCTTCGGTATTTTGCTGCATATATTTACTTACTTGTAGCATCATCCTAGACCCTTTCTCCTAATGCTTTAATACCTGTATGTTCCTCCTTTTGTGCACTCATCTCCATAGTTATCATGTGGTAAAGGTAAAGGGTAAAGGGACCCCTGACCATTAGGTCCAGTTGTGACTGACTCTGGGGTTGTGGCGCCCATCTCGCTTTATTGGCAGAGGGAGCCAGCGTACAGCTTCCGGGTCATGTGGCCAGCATGACTAAGCCGCTTCTGGCGAACCAGAGCAGCACATGGAAACGCCGTTTACCTTCCTGCCAGAGCGGTACCTATTTATCTACTTGCACTTTGACATGCTTTTGAACTGCTAGGTTGGCAGGAGCAGGGACCAAGCAACAGGAGCTCACCCTGTCGCGGGGATTCAAACCACCAACCTTCTGATCGGCAAGTCCTAGGCTCTGTGATTTAACCCACAGCGCCACCTGTGTCTATCATGCGGTAGGCCATATAAATATCTTAAGCTCTCCAACTGGGTTCTTTGCTTACAGAAGTAACTGCATCCAGTTTGAGAAGAATAATTTATATTTATTCCTCAGTTCAATAGGTGTGTATCAATCACTCTATCTGTTACGTTTCAAGCACTTAGAAATATATTTATAATTAACTAAGAGTATGTTTTAAGACCCTAAATTGTGTATTATCTCTGCTTAATCAAGATCTAAAAGTCCCAGTAGACTTTCCAGAATAAAAAGAACACTAAACCTAAGTGCTTTGGCTAGGTATCAAAATGGGCAATTAGTTTTCCCAACTTAAAATTCTTCTTTCAATATAACTATTGGGAGTAATCATCTTCACTTTATATGATATGCTTGTGGTAAAATAAAAAAATGATGTATTCTTATGTCTGAAGTATTTATACAGAATAGATTTTTTTAGTTAACGGTGCTTTGTAAAATGAAAGACTTTTTAATTTAAAAGACAATTTATTTTTAAAATATTTCAACAATTTTACTTGGAAAATACAATACAGTCAGTCCAAAGATAAGTTTATCTTAATTAATTTTTTTCCGCAGACATACCTGGCAACCGAATTATGACTATTACAAGATAACAAAGCCAATTAATTAGCAACATTAAAAGTGCACACCCAACTCTTTGCTAAATATCAATGCTCGATGGGGAGACCCAAAATCAGACGAACTGCATTGAGGAAAGAAGGCAGTTGGTCTATTATTGCAAGTGTACTGGTTACCTTTGGGGGTTTTTTTCTCCATGAAATTCTTTCTATCCCCCCCCCTTCTCTTCCCCTTTTTCTCATCAACCACAACACACTTGGCTACCAGTATCAGTTAAATAGCAATCTGCACCACACAAAGGTAGAACCAGTAGATCCACTTATCCCCAGGATGCCAGAAAATAACTCACTTGAGTACACGTTGCCGGCATGCATAACACCTATGAAGTTGCATGTTCAGACCCAGAAACCTCCCTTCTAAATAAAGACACATTTGACTCAAATTTTAGTTTTGGTTTTTGGCAGAATTTAGGCCACAACTTTATTGATTACAGAAAAGTGAGTGGTTGCATAGGCTCTGGCTCGACTAGCTCCCTACACCCTTGCAGGTAGCGCTGACCCAGAGCTCTAAAATGGGTCAGCCAAGGGTGAACACCTGAGGCAGGTGAAAAGCCTGGGAGCAGACTCTGTTCACTCCCCAGATGCTCCCCTGGACTCACTCCCCAGATGCTCCCCTGGACTCACGCACAGGCACAACCCTGTTTCAGGGGTTGACCAAACCAAGTTGAGTCCCTGGATTCCTTTAATGGAATACCCTTCACATAGGGATAGCGAGACCGTTCTCCCATCCCTATCACCTGAACCAGTGCCTATCCGCAACCTTACAAGTTGTGACGATTTGCTGCACGGCAGGTGAAACCCAACAGCCAATCAGTCAAGTGGGGAAAATTCCTGCTGTGCCCCTGCGATTGACCTTGCTATGACAGATGACACAAGACGGCATAGCAAGGTCAATCGCAAAAGGCCCTAAAATTAGGGAGAGGTGGGCAGGTGTTCCGAAGCACAAGCCGAAAGAGGAAGTTCTGGGTCACGTACATGGGTTTATATAGGTCCCTCAATCCATTTAGACTGCAACCCCATTGGCCAGCTTGAAACCCAGCATCGAGGAACCTACCAACTGGGTGCTGTGGCTATCCAATAGACCCACCCACAACCAAGAGGTCAGTCTCCAGATCTCACCGCAACATGTGCCCTCTTTCAGGGAGGACACGATCTATCACTTGTTCATATATATATTCCATATACGATGTCTTAAATTTATAAAGATCTTAAAATATTGTATTGAAAAGTAACAAAATATACTCACAGTATGTTTGTTTGTAGCGATGTGAAATCAAGGCACTTTTTGTCTTATCTGTCTCTGTATTTAGATATTCTACAGCACCGTGACCAAATTTTTGTACTCTAAATGCACCATTTTTAGGTCCTGCTCCATATATATAATTTTCAAAAATATCAATTCTATGGGGATGGAGTAATCCTTGAAGAAGAAAAAATGTGTACATGTCAATTTAGATGCTATCATTTGGTAACAACATATTACTAGTTGATATAAGCAGAATTTGGAGTGCTCAAGCAATGAAGGATTTACATGATTTCTCTGCTAGAGATAGTCACCCATCAATCTGCTGCAGGATTCTGGAGGAATGTATCAGGAGACAAAAACTGATTACAGTGGTACCTCTAGTTACGAACTTAATTTGTTCCGGAGGTCCGTTCTTAACCCAAAACTGTTCTTAACTAATTGCTAATGGGGCCTCTTGCTGCCGCTGTGCCGCCAGCACACGATTTCCATTCTCATCCTGGGGCAAAGTTCTCAACTCAAGGTAACTCTTTCAGGTTAGCGAAGTTTGTAGCCTGAAGCATTTTGTAACCTGAGGCGTTTGTAACTCGAAGTACCACTGTATTTGGAGTGCATCACAGCCCTCATCAGAGAGTGCTTTCTTTGCCACTGTTAGGTTTGGCACAGATCTGGTGGATGGTTGAGCTTCTGGGAGGACCACTGTCCTTTGGGCAGGGGGACTCAAGAAGTGTAGTATAGAATCATAGAATCATAGAGTTGGAAGAGACCACAAGGGCCATCGAGTCCAACCCCCTGCCAAGCAGGAAACACCATCAGAGCACTCCTGACATATGGTTGTCAAGCCTCTGCTTAAAGACCTCCAAAGAAGGAGACTCCACCACACTCCTTGGCAGCAAATTCCACTGTCGAACAGCTCTTACTGTCAGGAAGTTCTTCCTAATGTTTAGGTGGAATCTTCTTTCTTGTAGTTTGGAGCCATTGCTCCGTGTCCGCTTCTCTGGAGCAGCAGAAAACAACCTTTCTCCCTCCTCTATGTGACATCCTTTTATATATTTGAACATGGCTATCATATCACCCCTTAACCTCCTCTTCTCCAGGCTAAACATGCCCAGCTCCCTTAGCCGTTCCTCATAAGGCATTGTTTCCAGGCCTTTGACCATTTTGGATGCCCTCCTCTGGACACGTTCCAGTTTGTCAGTGTCCTTCTTGAACTGTGGTGCCCAGAACTGGACACAGTACTCCAGGTGAGGTCTGACCAGAGCAGAATACAGTGGCACTATTACTTCCCTTGATCTAGATGCTATACTCCTATTGATGCAGCCCAGAATTGCACTGGCTTTTTTAGCTGCCGCGTCACACTGTTGGCTCATGTCAAGTTTGTGGTCAACCAAGACTCCTAGATCCTTTTCACATGTACTGCTCTCAAGCCAGGTCTCACCCACCTTGTATTTGTGCCTCTCATCCCCCCCCCAGTGCAATACTTTACATTTCTCCCTGTTAAAATTCATCTTGTTTGTTTTGGCCCAGTTCTCTAATCGGTCAAGGTCGTTTTGAAGTGTGATCCTGTCCTCTGGGGTGTTAGCCACCCCTCCCAGTTTGGTGTCATCTGCAAATTTGATCAGGATGCCCTTGAGTCCATCATCCTAGTCGTTGATAAAGATGTTGAATAAGACCGGGCCCAAGACAGAACCCTGTGGCACCCCACTAGTCACTCTTCTCCAGGATGAAGAGGAACCATTGATGAGCACCCTTTGGGTTCGGTCAGTCAGCCAGTTACAAATCCACTGAGTGGTAGCATAGTCAAGACCGCATTTTACCAGCTTCTTTACAAGAATATCATGGGGCACCTTGTCAAATGCCTTGCTGAAATCAAGGTAGGCTACATCCACTGCGTTCCCAGTACTCATCCACTAGTACTCAAGCCTAAGGCTGCTAAGGACTCATAAAGATAGGTAGTGGGCATTCTAGGGACTGTTCCTCTGAGATGTCCCCTTCACTCCATTTCTCTTCTTCCAGGTCTGCCAATTAGAATAGGTCTGTGTCAGGAGAAGGCAGGGTGAGTGGGATTTGGGGATTCCCTACAGCCCTGTCTCTTCGAAGTCAGAATAGATCAGGGAAAGGAGGAGGCCTGGCATCTCTAGCTTAGCCCCTGAGGGGCGTCTTAGATCTAAACAGTTTGTACTGAAGGAGCAGCAGAGGCGCCCATCTCCCTTGCAAAGTGACTGCTTTGTTCAGGCAGGAGCAAAAAAACTGATCGGGAGCTTTCCACTTTCCCAGGGAATTTCTTTTTCTCCCTCATGACCAGAGCCACAGCCCAACGCCATTATGCCAGAAGTAGATGTTCAAGTGTTACGTTCTAATAGTTTCAAAGACTCATAGATGTACAAATACCCAATAATATCCTGTTCATATCACAAGCCTTGCACTAAAGAAAAATTTACTTTAGCCTAACTTTGTTTTTCTAAATTATAATTTGAAAACTTGTTTTTCAAGCACAACAACCAAATGCTGCAGACTTATCTATAAAACTAAACGTATTTGCATGGTGTAGTTCAAGAAAAGAATCTGATTTACTGCCTGTAGAATATAAATTACTTTGGGGCAGAATCCACTGGATCCCATTTTGTGCTGCCGTAGATTGCAATAACTGTTTCCAAGATGGTAAATAGTTTTTAAAAGATGAAATGAACTTTAAAGCAGCATTTTGATATATGTTGTGATTCAGTTTAGGGTCTGTGGCCACTTGATTCAAACTATACATACCTTGCTTACTGGTCACACATATGACCAAATCAGATCCATCAAAAAGGACACTTCCAATTACAGATAATTCAAAATCAGCCCAGAACAAGCGCTGACTGAAGAGATCAACTACAAGACCTGCAAAAAACAACATTTTTGTCAAAATAATTCTCTTGAAAAATAATAAGAAAAGAAAAATAGCACATACTCGCTACATAGCGACAACACAAAGGGCAAACACCATTTTAGAAGTTTGCTTATAAGGTTAGGTTTATATATATATATAAGCATGTGTCAGTAATAGTTAACTAAATTTTACACAGAGTAGAGCCATTGAAATTAATGGAGCTAACTTATCCATGTTCATTAATTTCAGTGGGCCCACTCTGTGCAAAACTTCATTGAATACTATCCAGTATTTTTACTCTGTGTCAGTCCTCATATCCAGTGCTGCGTAACACCATAAAGTGGGATCCAAAGAAGATCCAAACTACCTTTTGTATAACTTTTCAGCACAGGCTATGTGCGATTGAACAAAAATTCCTGGAACCAACTTTAGTTAATAAACTAGCTGAATCTTCTTGCATTATAACCTACTGTCTGTTTGAAACAGATCATTTAATCTGCTTAGCAATGCTGATTTCACTTATTCAGCTACAACCATCCTGGAATTGGTATATATTCTCTGGATTTGGCTTGTGACTATAATGGGTATGACAACCATCTAGTGCAGACTTTGGTCAAACTTTGATAGAATGACATGCAAAGAACTGTAGTAGGAAGGTCTCAATCATTTCATCCATGCAATATGCTGCTGGTTGCTTACTGTGTGATCTCATACATGTCCTTGAGTTCAATGGGACTCACTCCCAGTTAAATGTATAGAGGATTACAGTTCTAGGTTTATAAATGAGTATTGACAGCAATAAGTACTCTAATTGCTGCATTGTTGATCCATCCACGATAAGAGCCCTTACATGGCCAGGTAAGAACAGTAGTAATCAATATTGTTGACAATTCTACCACAGAAGAACAGGTACAAGAAGCATATCACATTATTTGGGCCTATTTTAATCTTGCTTATTCCAAGTTTTGGCACTGAACTATGTCTTATAGTAGAAGAAGTGGCGGAGTGGGACCTTGCTCATTCTACTTGATCTTTCAGTGGCTTTCAGTACCATCAGCCCTTCTTCACCAACTCTCTGACATGGAGGCACATTAACACAGTGGTTCCACTCTTTCCTATGGGACTGGTTCCAGAAAATAGCACTGACTGACCACTTGAAAGTTGTGGAGCATGGTCCCTCAAAGATCTAGTCCCCCATGTTAAAGAGATTTGTTATGAGCTGTCACCAGTACATATGCTGATGACACCCAGCTGTATCTACTGGAATAATGTGAAACTCTGCAGGTGCTTAATTGGTGCTTGGAGGCTGAATGAGGGCTAATAAACAGAATCCTTGATTCTTCCAACTCCCTCTATGCTATCCTGTCTGCAACTTGAGATTCACCAGGGAGACCATTTATTCCATCATCTAACAAATACAGTCTCTTAATAAGGCCTTTTTGGTGTTTGCACTCAGATTGTGGAGCACACTTCCCCATAGATTAGAGCGGTGCCAGCATTAGCTAATTTTTGGTGTCAGGTGAAAATATTTATTTTGGGCTTTTAAATAAACAACATTGGTCTTTGTATCAGAGTGTGACAACTAGGGGATCATGTATATTATTTCACATAGTGATGATCTGACGAGAACCCGCTCGCCATCCGTAAATAATCAGTCTTGCACCAAGATCAGTTGCAGAAATATGGCCACAGCTCTCTCTAGAAGCTGCTGGAGCACAGCCTTTATTGTGTGTCCACGAAAAGATACAAATTCAAGGAGAAAACTTTGCCTCAGTCAGCAGATAAAAGACAATACAATACATTAGTTTCATGTTCTCACACCAGACCACGCAGTTGATCATGCTATGCTACGTGGACCAATCATTGGATGGCATGAGCTCTCCACGCGCTGATCATGCTCCAAGCAATGCTTTCTACTATGAAAGCATCCTTGCAATAATAAACTTTTGCCCATGCTCTTATGGACAAATGACCATATTCCCACAATGCGCTTGCTGTGTATTTTATGTTTGATTTTATGTTGCTATATTTTTGTCTTGTTGTGTGACCTGCCCTGAGATCATCTATTGATGAAAGTTAGGAATCAATTAATTAAAGAACATTCCCTTTTCCCCTTCTTGTTTTTTTCATTGGCTTGCTGCACTGTAGAGCTAAGGTCCCTTTGGATACTGCAAACCTCTATATATAATTCACACACAAAAAAAATTGATGAGAAGCTACCTCTATTATTAATGTGTGTCTGCTAACATAGTGTTGATCCTATGCACATTTCTTCACAGTTTATAAATATTAGCATTTCTAAGACTGGGGTGGAGAACTTTTGTCCCTCCAGATGTTGCTGGACTGCAATTCCTGCTGTCCCTGACCATTGGCCAGGCACACTGGGGGTGATGGGGGCTGTACTCAAACAATATCTGGAGGTCCACAGCTTCCAAGAACAATGATGAACTGTGCCTTATCAGCCTGTAGGCAATGACATTACAGTGAAATCTAATAGGCCATGGTTTAGTAAGGAATGATTAAATGATTACTTTGATGATCTGAGTCATGTTAAGAGCTGCAGATGGTAAAAACATTTGAACCATAAAATGGTTTAATTTCTTGCTGCTGCTGTCACAATTTGACATTTTATAAGAATGAAAGGGTTTTTTATTATTTCTACTGAGGTAATAAGCATAAATCAAATACTGCAAGTTATATATAGCAACAAAAGATCTTCTGAAAGTACAAAATTGATCTTCCACCTGGAGAAAAAGAGGAAATTGTGAAAGGCTTAATTCAGGATAGGTGAAAGAGATACATATCTGCAGCCTCAGAAAATGACAGGGGGACAAAAGGAAAGGAATGATGCCATCCGGTGCAGCTTACAGTGGTCTGCTGAATGGGACGTAATGCAGAATCAGCACCTTCACCACCTCTGAATGAACTACAGAATGTCTTAATTATTCTTAGCTGAATTAGAATGCATTAAACGTAATTCTAATTTGGGTCAGAATATTTAAAATATATCAACCATTTTTAACTCACGTAGTACATGTATCCTTGTGACAGATTAAAAAATCATTTAACACATCGAGTCTTTGGAAAAGAATTTACATTAAGGGAGGGTATAATAAATCAATGTTTTCTGTACCTGTTGGTCTTTGCAAATTTTTTTGTACTAATATCCTCCTCAAGGTCCCATCCATTGCTGCTTCTTCTATGTGAGAATGGTCTCCAATTACTGTCCAGTACATCATGCTGGAAAGACCAAATACGAAATCACTTTCGACTGACAAGCGTACATAATGCTAAACAGAAGAAGATGCCAACTGAACTTTGTCACCATCTTCTATTGGTTTCAACTAAGAATGCAAACATTTTCTTTTGAACATCAACTTCAGTGGATCAGAATAACATCCTATATGCCAAACATTAAATGCAGATGCCCTAGCGTTTACCTTAATCTTGCACCCTATAAATATAAGGACCCAAACCTGTACAAGCAGGCATTCTATGGCAGCAGTAAAGAGTACAGAGAGTGATTTGGCTCAGCACTGTGCAAAGTATATCTCATATTGGCACAAATACATTATATCTAGAGACCCATTGGACGTTGTTTGCCAGTGAGTAGCTTTGATCATTCATGGTGATGTCTCTGCCACCATATTGTGACACTGCCTGGCAATGACACAAGTGATCCTTACCCTGCAATTGCCAGTCGGTGGTGACCTCTTAATACATAGTGTGTTCCCTTGTTCACTACTGTGTTTACTCCTGAGCTGCCATCATTTAACGGTTTCCTTGGCTAAGATCACCAATTTGTTGTTGAGGCATGCTTTGTTTTTCCAGGTACATTCCAGTTTGGTTGAATTAATCACATTCTCTGTTATTCTAACTTCGAGGGATGGGGTTCTGTTAAATAAATGTGCATGATTCCTGTGTGCATATTCTCTTCTTGCCTCTGGCCGGGATCCAAAGATCCATCCTACATGTTCCATATTTTCAACTGGGCTTTGGGTTGCTGTTTCTTAAACAGCACTACCCAGTATGATACAGGGAGTCTGCTGTTCAACAACAACAAAAAACCCTTTAAAATAATTCTACTAAACCTTTGAGCTAGTCAGAAGTACGTAAGTTCTCTGGAACCACACTTCTGTCACTAAAATTGTGTCTGTTTTTAAAAGTGAGGTTCAAAAAACTTTTTTAAACTTCATTTAAAGCTTGAGTAGGACCTATGTGACTCAGGTGAACCACTTAACATATTATTCACACAGGCTGTTGTGTACAGGATATGTCTTAGCATTGACTGAATATGTAGCTTAGAATGTGGGCGAAATATGTGTAACAATTATTTTCTAATTCTGAACAAAAGTCATCCAAGACACAGAAACCACACTGAATGATCTAGTAAGATAAATTTCCTAAAGCCAACGATAACATGTACAAAGTTAGGTTTTAAACTCATAGAACAAAAATAGATCAAAGGTCTTCTTAACAACCTACCCTTTGGGAGGATTTACTGCAATTGCATATGGTTCTCCTGCCATATTTGTAAGGAGCCTTGTGCAGTTTGGTCCATTTATCTGTCCTACATTGATGGAATATCTTAAACTTGTCCAGTGAGTTGTATAATAGCTGAACCAGTGCATTCTAGAATGATCAGTCCAGTAAATATTTCCAGCTATCCAGTCAACAGCAATATCTCTAGGCCTTTTGAATTCAGGACACTAGGAAAAAACACATCAGATTTTAAATTTAAAATGGCATATATTTCTCATATTTTAAAACTAACATTTTAGTACTGAGTTCAAATGAACATTTGAAATAAAGAATTGAAAAGGCATTAATTTCAATAGCCTGCAATATCATACAATTAAACATGGAAAGATCAGTATTAACAAACATCTTCTGAGGTTTAACATCAGCAGTCACCAAAGCTGCTCCACTTTTTTTTTTTTTTTTTTGCAAGTTCCATATGACAATAAATTGCTGTAGGGAAAATATGAATAGGAGGGTTGCCAGATGGTTGCTTTGTGATATGTCACAATCGGCAAGCTTTCCATCCCACAGCACAACAGGTAGCTATTTAGGCACCTGTGCTTTGTGGTGTCCGGAAAACATTCATTATGGATTTTGCTAATAACTGTAAATGAATAATTGGCAGCTGCATGAGGTACCATGCAGCAGCAATGAAGCAGTCGGGAGGTGGAACCCAACTGACAATGAAAGCAAGACAGACAACAAGTAGCCCAAAAGTGGGATGATGGAGGAAAAGTCTAGCAAAATCTCCAGGTGATGAAAGAGCAAATGGGATGCAGCAGCTCTGTATGCAAAAGCATAGAAGAGGAGGTAGCAGTCCCAGGACAATCATGTTTGCTCAGCTCACTAAGTTTAGACACTACCAGACAAGCAGTTCAGGAGCCCAGTTTTTCATTGTAGGGAGCATAATTGGTAAAGAACATTCCTTGAAACTGCAGATCGTTCTATATCAAGCCTGCACATTTCGTGGTCCAGCAAATGGTTTTTAGCCTACTGGTGCTATATTTTGATCTGTCAAAATTCTTAACAATTTTCTTTTTGCAATTCAGCCAAGTAGAAAAAATAGATATTTTATTTATCAAGCTCCTGATGGTTGTATAAAGCACAGGGTAGACGTGCTTTATCTGATGATCAGACCCTGAACTAAGTATTGTTGTTTATAGCCCTGACCCTTCCCCTAGAATGTTTCCCTCTCAATTTTTCAGGTATACCACTGCTAGTGAGTGTATTATATTGTTTCAGAAATGAACAAAAAACCAACAAAAAACCAACCAGAATAATATCTTTGCATTCAAAGTGATATATTGTACACAGAAAACATTTAAAGAAAATCTTTTCATAAACTACAAGGTCAGTTCAATCTCCAGGTGATATATAAGGACTGCATGGGGAAATATGTGTGTGTGTGTGTGTGTGTGTATACACACCCAGACCCAGACACCCACCCTTAATCCTTGAAAAATGAGAAAACTACCCTCCCTATTTAAATTGAGTATTAAAGAAAAACTCACAATGTCATCATAACAGTGTTGCTTTGAGATCATCACATGGGCAATGACTTTATCTAAAGAATTGGGCTTCTGCGGTATTCCAGGCTTTTGCATTAGACAATCTGAGTTCTTCTGTTACTCATAAATGCCTTCAATTATTTGCATAAGACACATGGATCTGATATATGATAGTAACAAAGACCTAATGGTATTGTTGTCTGGCGCAACAGTTTCCAAAATACACGGACCAAAATTGAGTTTGAATTTAGAGGACTAGCCATAAAAAATGCAAATTGGATAACAATTTCCAAACATATTTGAACACACTTCAATAGCAGCAAGTCTTTGTTCAATAACTACAAATAAATATAAAAAATAGGCCTGGATCCTCTTAACTCTATTCCTTGCCTCCTTGATGACCTCAATGTGCTTTTCTCCAACCACCAATACACTGTGCTTTTTCTCTCTACTGCTAACCCTGCCGTCCCCTGCTGCTTCTTTGCTCTGATTTACCCAGGATCTATGCTGCTTTGCAACCACAGAAGCAGGTCACTGGGCTTTTGTTTTGGTTGCATGTAACATTTAGTTAATTTTTTAAAAATTCTCATAGATTCCCCTGAAGTCTTAAGCTGAATGACTGAAGTCTGTCAGCTGAAATAACCTGAGGGAGGTATTGTGATTGACAACATGCTTTATTTATGTTTGAAGTTTTATTAGTCTCTTTATTTGAATTATTTATATGCCACCCTGGGAAGGCAGCACAACTGAAAAGGCGCTTTCTATGGTCACAACCCACCTAACTTCAAAACGTAGAGGGATTCAGTGGAGGATCTGTGAAGATTATCATAACATTCAGCTGGTTCATGTCAGAGGAGGCAGTCCTTTATGTTCAGGATGAAAAACAAACCCCAGCAGGAGCCCCCTTCGTATTATTACTAACCTAGGCTAATTTGAATAGTAGGTAATCAATCTTGATTAATGGGGACTTTTTATATTTCAAAATTACCACATGTAGTATACAAAAACCAAGGGGGGAAATCCAGTTCCAAATTAAAAATGAGCAAAAATATATGCTTAGTTTACTTACTATCACACCATTACTGCTTTGTCTCCTTTCTCCCTCATGGATCTTTGTATAGAAAATGCCTCCTGGATTAAATTGAGTACTCCAAATTATAATTTCCCCTTGATAATATAGATCCATTCCAGTTATTCTTGAATTATGTTCAATGTGTGCAATCTGTTGATGAACATCACTGTAGTTGAATGGATATACAAAACCCAGGATATCAGTGTCATTAGCAATGTAGAGAACTTGATCTTCAGAGCCTGGAGATTATTGTAATGAAATACAAAAATAAAGTAAATTTCAACTACTAAGAAGTAATGTGCTTCATGTATGTTAAAATTTCATATTTATTTGGATACTCCTGTTGCCATCCACACCCCACTTAGCTTTGGATTTTAAACCCCACTGAAGTCAATGGGGTAGTTTCAAAATAATTCCAGAGGTAAGTGTAGTGTGGAATGAAACCCTATAAACGTATGGCCTTCCTACAAATAAAATATAATCTAATTTTAGCAACAAGTGTCTCATATGTAGGTATATTGAGTAACCTCCCCAGGATAATTGTTATGTGGGACTTCAACATTCAAGCCAAAACTGCCTTATCACAGTTGGCTAAGAATTTCATGACCACTGTGACAACCATGGGTCTTTCCCAGTACATTACTAGCCCTACATACAAAGCAAGTGTTTGTCTTAGAGGAAAGTATATTTATACTCTTTTCATGGTCAGACCATTTTCAGGTGAGTTTTGTCTTACTGTGGCTACTTCTCTCTGTGGAGGTGTTAGGCCCATTATGATGGCCCACTTCCAGAGATTTGTGGAAGCTGATCAGTTCTTAAATGATCTTGAAGAGTTCCCAGTTAATATGACTGGTGCTCCTGTGGAAGCCCTAGTCTCAGTATAGAATGGTGAGATAGAGAAGGTGGTGTCCTTGCTGTATCAATGACTTTTGAGGCTATCAACCACAGTGTACTTCTGAGGTGGAAGTTTATCTCTTCTTAAACTGCATATTATGTGACTTGGCATTCTGCACTTCAGTAGCAACAGTTCAAGGCTTTTCAATCTGGAATATGATACTGAGAAAATGCTGTTTCCATAAATGCCTCTCTTTTCAAGCGTAAGAGATGCAAGCACAAAGCTGTAATTATCTCTTCACTTAGGGTGTTATTCTTTTCGGCATGTATCAGAGATATAAATAGCAACACATAAAAGCAATGCACTTGGACTGCAGAATAGGATGTACACCTCGCACAAGCCGTTCCTTCAGCATGGAGCCAGGTTTTAAGCAACTTGAAATATGCAGAACTGGGAGGGCTTGGTAAGGATATTGGAGGTTGCAGAGACTTCCCATTGACTAGACTGTCCTGATGCACTGTTTCCATATGCATGGGGGAGGAGTGGGGGTAGGGATGGGGAGAAGAGAAGGAATTCTCTGTTGAGTTGTACAGGGATTCATTTGCTCATGAGCACTGTGGACTTTTGTGGGAAAGGATCATGTCCAATATGTCAACTAGTATATTCAATTTGTTTTGTCATCTTACCTTTTGCAATGCAGCTGCTGTTTCTTTCCTTATAATTTTTTTCACAAGTACATTTGTATGATCCTTTCACATTGATACAAAGTTGGGAGCAGATGCCAAATATTGCACATTCATTGATATCTAGAAAAGAAAAGCCGTTATCATTTCTTTTCTTTTTCAGTTCATTGTAGAAAGTCATGACAGATAACCATAAAATTGCAACTAAGATTTTTAAAAGCCCAAAGCAATTCAACTGTTAAAAAAAGAAAAGAAAATAGCTATTAGCTCAGTCTACAGGTTTAACCTTAGACTCCTAGACTAAGCAAAAGATGCTCAGATTTGAGTTCTGGCATATTATTCTAGCTATTGAAAAGAGTTTAAGCAGTCAAGATGGGCAGTTGGCAACTTATAGGCAGTCCCTTCAGGACACCAAGTGTGAGATTGTTCAAAACCAATCCAAAGAATCTGTTAAAACTGAGTCTTCTGTAGTACAAAGTGTATAAATCAGCAATTCCAAGCTTAAATAATATGCATGGTTATATCTCGGAAGAAAAACAACCAGCAGTTTTGTCATGCTTTTTGCACAGAATGGCTTCAAGTGAAGGCCGCTTAAATTCTAGAGGCTATTCTCCATTCAGGCTGTTGGATGGCATATTGTAAATGCAGCAACAATGGAACAGTAAGGTTTCTTTGGTACAACAGTCTATGCTGCAAGTAGATAGCTCTCCTATAGGAATTAACTGCCTTGATTTTAGCTAATTTCACTAGCTCTTCTAGATCAGATATCCTGTGAACACAGTCTGCAGTTATATTTTGTATTTTCATAAAACATACAAATCCGAAAACATACTGGATTTTAGAACTTGAAAAAAAAAATCCATTGCCATCAAAGAACTGTCTACCTTATGTAAAATGGTTCAATGACAAAAGTAGGAAAATGTTAGACAACATAGATAAATTGGGGAAGAAAGTTGGGCTGTAACTGAGTAACAGCAACTTTGAAAGATGCCTTTCTCTCTAGCTTTCTTTCGCTTGGTCTCTGCTTTATTTCTGTTGCCTTCCATTGGGACTTTTATTCATTTGTTTATTTAATTTATTTATCTATTGCAACATTCTTTTATCCTACCTTTAAAACTAGAGCAAAACCCCTTCATCTGTTTGCTGCCTGATCTGCACCCTTACATCGTGCTATAGTCACATAATGAATGGAGTTCCTTTTTATTTACTTTGGACTGTCCCTCCTTCCCCCATGTTGAATTACGATGACCCAAATAAAATGCCAGACTTAGGTGTTCTCCTTAACTGCTTTTATTCATAAACCTATAGTTCCTGAGTTTATAAGCTAGGAAAAAATAAATTGCTTTCCTTGATGAGAAGAGTGTTGGTTGAGGTATGCAAATAAATGTGAGGTATAAATGCTATGAGGCTGCTGTCACAAAGGCATCCTGTGGGAAATGTGACACAAGGAAGGATACGATAGTCCCCTGTGCAGTTGGGGAGTTACCCTCCTACGTGAAAGCAAGCCCCAATCTACCTCTCTCATTCACTTTTTTGATGGTACCTCACTTGCCCACACACCAGATCAGTTAAGGAGCACGAGACAGACTAATGCTGGTAGTCTCATAGATTCTGGGAATCCCTGCAATTAAGCACCTTCATTTCTGGAAAATTTGTGGTATTATTTATTTAAATCTGTATCTGTTAAGGGATGGAGACACATAACAAAGACAGCCAAAATCTTAAGAATTTTGCAGGAGCTTAAAAACACAAAAAAATTATTATGAATGGTTAACTTCCTAGTTCAAAACAAAAGGTTTTGTTGTCATTAATTTCAGACACCCAAAGTAGACATCTCATAACCATACTTGATTGTTATTTGTCAGCTGCTTCAGATTCATTGTAAATATATAACTTTGGACCTTTTTATTATTGAATTTCTGTTTTTTTATCTGTTTTTATACTACTATTTTACTAGTTTTTGTGTTGTAGCTCTGTTTCTATTATACTGTTCTACTGTTTTCAATTCATGTTTTTGTATACCACTTGGGGATTTTTAAATACTAAGTGGTTTAGAATGCTTTTGAATACGTAAAACAAAAATAATTGAAGGCCATCCTTTGACATTTAATGTTGCTATTCATTTTTATGGAATATTTTTGAACATAAGGATTTCAAAGCAGTTTCTACACAAATACCTTCACATTGCCAGTTCCTTCTGTTCCTTTGAAATCCAGGCTTACACTGACAGAAAAGAGGTGTTTTCGTTTTATTACAATATGCATCATCACCACAAGGGTTCACATTGTTTTCGCAGCTATATTCAGTTAAGCCTAAAAAGGAAATAACAAAAGATGCAAAATCAAATAGATTTTAGTTTATTTCCATGTTTGCTACAAAACATCCATAGCCAGTGTCTTCATTCATAGCTGATGAAGAATTTTGTCTCCAAAGAAAGTCAGCTTTAATTTTTGTTTTGAAGTTAGTTAGTCCTGATATATATACTATATATAATGTATATACTGTAATGCCATGTTTCCAATCCTTCATGGTTTGCAGCATCAGGAATGAGAGCCATGCTCCAACCCCTTCCTTTCCCATAATTAGCTTGGTTATTACTTCCTTTGATAAAGCCATTTTTGAGTGAGCCCTCAAAACCAAGTTCAGTTTGTATTCTACATACATACATAAATAAATTTATTTTTATACTGCCTTTCCATAGCTAAAACCATGCTCAAAGAGGTTTACAATGTGAAAAAATACATAATTGCAAACAATCAACAAACACCCCAGTCCAATAATCTTTTCAGGTGCGTCAGGGTTTGGAGCTGGAGTCAGTCAGGGCCCTGCCCTCCCAGGCCAGGTGGGGAAAGACCTGCAAGGCATGGAGAAGGTCTTCCAGGACTCACAGCCAAGCTCGTGTAAGCATGTTTTCCCCATCTCTTACTGCCCAGAAGCAATTAAAAATACATCCCTTCTAGAAAAAGTGTCACAATATTTTCCACTACAGTTTTATTTAAATAGGTTTATTAGTAGGAAAAAAGCAAACAAGAGATAGTGTCCAAGATGAACTTTGTAGAGCCAGTGTGGTGTAATGGTTAGAGTGTTGGACTATGACCTGGGAGACCAGGGTTCGAATCCCCACTCAGCCTTGAAGCTCACTGGGTGAATTTGAGCCAGTCACCATTTCTTAGCCTAACCTACCTCACATGGCTGTCGTGAGGAGGAAACAGGGAGGAGAACTGTGTACACTACCTTGAGCTCCTTGGAAGATAAAGATGGTATGTAAATGTAATAAATAAATAAATTTCTCTCAAGGCTAAATGCAATAATGGCTCTTCCACACTCCCACTCATCCTGTTCCTAGAAAGCACAGAACTGAGAGATATGCTGCTTCTCCCATAGCTTTCCCTGGGAAATCTGCTCCTTTCTGATGAATCAGAGCAAGCATTAATCTGAGGAAAACCCAATTGATGTTTGCTCCAATTCAGCGGTAAAGAGTGGATTTTCCTGAGTGAAAGTGGCAGGACGAGCAGCAAGGGAAGTGTGGGTGAGCCCTGTCAATGTATCTCATTCCCTTAAGACTGCTTCAGATTGCAGATTGGAAGCTGTATTTGCAAAAGGGAAGTGAGTTCTTTAAATCATTTTAATATAGATATTTATGTATTCCCCACATTTTTAACATACAATGCACTTTACGATCCTGATCAGCTAATAAATTAACAGGAGGAAGCAATGTCAACTTTGGCTCAGTGGCCACTTTCACATGTAAGCCAAACTCTGGTTTACTGGCACCATGTGAATGTACAGGCCCTTGGGTAAGGTCCTAGCCGAGTTAGATACTGTTTGGTTCATGCTAATTTAAATTCTACAAGATTACACATAACAGGTTCTATATAATATAAAAACATGTTCTTTTTTATTACTCTGAGAATGGCAAGCTTTCAACTTCTAAATGAAACTTACTTGTTTTACAGCCTTGCTCATCAGAACCATCACCACAGTCATCAAACTGATCACACTCCAGTTCCACAGGTACACACCGCTTATTGCTACAAGCAAATTCATCCTTTTTACAAGGCCTTGCCTTATATGTAGTTTTGTCTGCAAAATGTTACAAGAGAGCAATCAGATTTTTCTCCCTTTGATATTATTCTCATTAATGGCACAAGTGCATTTAACAATGAAACATTACCAATAAAAAAAATACTGTTTCCTGGATATGTAGAAACCTACTATATACTTGCAGCAGCCCATGAAACATGACAATCAGAAGATTTCCATTTCTCCCATGGGAGAATTCAACATCCCAGGATGCACATGTGCATGCTACAATTGCCCAGAGAAATACATATTTCACACAACGGTGTCTGCACTTGCTGCTTCAAGAGGTGGCAAGAAAACACAAAACTGAGAGGATGGAGCAGTCTGAGTTGGCATACACTCCCCTACCTCATTTTCTTGTTTTCCACTTGGGAGAATAGCTTGGCCCTCATTGTCAGGTTGTTTTCACTGAGTATCATGTGAAGCAAGGAGTGGAAAAAGGAAGATAGAATATGCTGGTCCAGCCTATGGTCCTCCTGTGCTATGCCTACAAACAGCACTGAGTACCACTGCACTGTGTACAATATATAGGACACGAGACAGAAACTAGCAAAGGAGTGGTGGCTGTCGTTACCACGCTGATGCTTTAGCTGCAGTCAGTTCTGCTACTCATTCCTTTAATTTCAGTTCTCTATTCCACTGTGAGTCAAGGCCTCACTCAATGAACCAGACATGACTTGGACAGTACAGACTTTGGTACTTATCAGGGCAAAATGATCACAATGATCCTATGAAGTCCAGGTGATTGTGTCAAAGACTTGGACTTTATGGGATATCCTTAACATGTAAGAGATGTTAGCAATTCACTGAATACAGTTGTTAGCCTTAGGATTATATATTGTGACTGCCCTGCTACCTACTTAGTCTGCATACGTAGCTCAGTTGGTAGAGCACGAGACTCTTAATCTAGGGGTCATTGGGCAAAGATTCCTGCATTGCAGGAAGCTGGAGAAGATGATCCTTATGGTCCCTTCCAACTCTGATTCTATGAATATCATCCAATTAACTGCTAATGGTCCCATACAGCTTGTCCCATTACTTAAGAACATGCTCTCACCCTGTAGGCCACCGAACCTATCAAGGACAGAACACAACGTCTGTGCAGTGTTGATGACAAGATATAATCCACACATTTTAGTATAGCTGCTGCCGAAGCGAGCACATAATCCACACATTTTATAAATAAAATGAGAACTTTGGTCTTATGATAATCCAAAAGGGGGAAAAAATACCCACCACAATGGTCTTCATCTGAGTCATCACCACAATCATCAATCCCATTACAAATCTGCTCACGTCTCAGACAGACTCGGTTATTTCTGCATCGGTAAGGCCTTGTTGGGGGACATGGAAATTTTACTGTGAAAAAGGGAGAGAGAGAACTAATATTATAATGCTCATTATGTATGGAATGTATCCGCTTTGAATAGAGAGGTACGTGATTACATGCCAGATATAACCTTGGATTGTATCCAGTGGTCCATGTGTGTAGTTCTGCTGTTGCAACGGGAGTTCCATTTGCACACTTCTACCCCACCCCTTGCTCAGGAAGTTTCCCCTTTCCTCCTACTCACCCTGGGGTGGGTTAGATGGGACAGGAGAGGAAGCAAAAACTCAGCTGTGGACACAGAAGTCTGTTGTACCAGTAGATTTAAGGGATTCAGCCCCTTAAACATTTAACCAGGCCCTTACTTTATGTATATACAGTGGTACCTTGAATTACAAAGGCCTCGGGTTACAAACGCTTCAGGTTACAAACTCCGCTAACCTGGAAGAGTTACCTCGAGTTGAGAACTTTGCCCCAGGATGAGAACGGAAATTGTGTGCCAGCGGCGCAGCGGCAGAAGGAGGCCCCATTAGCAAATGCACGCCTCAGGTTAAGAACAGTTTCAGGTTAAGAACGGACCTCCAGAACAAATTAAGTTCGTAACTGGAGGTACCACTGTATTATGACTTTAAAGCTGCAGTATTTAGGAGAAAAAGTATTGCTGAAATGTTCTCACTTCAATGCTAGCTCAAGTATCAAGAAAATCCTCTTGGAACGTTTGGAGGGACCATGCAACACTACTGTGTTTTAACTTGCTTCTTTCCAATGTAGTATTTGCAACGTTTACTATAAAGACATGGGCTGCATACACGCTATACCTTTAAAGCATCTTCGAAACACATACTTCCCCTCAAATAATTCTGGGCTCTTCTATTTACCCCTCACAGAGTTACAATTCCCAGCAGATCACAGAATTCTTTAAGAAGGAAAATGTGCTTTGAATGTGCTTTAGCAATATTGGGTGGAATTCAACATAGCGCTAAGTGGGGTATGCATGCGGGGAACAGGGTCACACAATGGGAATTCTCTACTGCTCCTGCTGCACACCCCCTAAGCCATTTTTAGAGAGTGGGGTGTTGGGATTACACTCTGGGCTATCTGCAGCCACTCCAGATCTCAGAGCGTCCTCCGGTGAGCATAGCTCTGGAAAAGGCACCCTCCTCTTCTCCAGGGCACTCCAGCGACATAAACCAACTTGATTTATGCATACTAGCCTTCTCTTGACACAGCAAAAGAAAGAGGCATCATAGTTCTAAACTACTATTTATTTACGCTATATTACACAGACACAGAATCATGACGCTCTTTCTCAACCAGCTCCGAGAGAGAACAGGCAAAAGTGAAAGCACATCACATAAGACATACAGACAGGACTATATCTGGTTCTCATGCTTCTTCTCAGACAGACTGTGTGATTTTCACTAATCGCAAAATGCAGCCTCGGAGAAGTTGCTAACATGGGGATGGTTGGATGGGGGGATTACCATTGTGCAAGCAGACCTTGTTCTATGCACTCAACAACTTAGTTGAATCCTGCCCACAATGTGTACACAGTCATAAATATGTATGAAAACAAAACAAAACAAGTGACCAAGCAAAACACAAAACTGAGCAGTCGAAAGGTAGTCAAATCAACAAACCATACTGTAGGAAATGAAACTTACCACATATTTCAGGGAGTTCATCAGAGTTATCTCCACAGTCATCTTCTCCATCACAAACCCAAAAATGCAGTTTACAGAGTGAATTGTTGCAAAGAAACTCATCCGATCTACATATATTCCCCCCTGAAAAACACAGAAAAACCAAAATAGTTTATACATATATTTTTATGCTTTATTTGGGTGTATAATGTGTCTGTTATTTTTCTATAGGGGAGCTGTTATCTTGTTGTTTGTTTGTGCATTTGGGGACAGATGTATTGCTGTATGCCAGAGTTCTTTCTAATTTCTGGATCAAATAAGGATTCAATTGCTGGACTAGTCAGACAAGTTTCTTGGTAACAACCCCTAAATATGGGTTGTTAAGGTAACAGAAATTGGCTCTGTGCCAGAGGACAAATGAGTGGGCTCCCCTCCCTCACCTGGCTGTTACTGTGAAGGACAGGCCGGAGATATGCATGTGAGCTGGAAGCTAGAAGCAGGCAGCAGCCTGGGCAGCTGACAGACGAAGCCATGCCTGATTTCTGCTTGGATCCTAGGCTGTGGATATGGGAGAAGCAAGATCTTCTGGAGGTGTTAATGCTGTGACTCCCTCCATTGTAGGCTCAGATTGTATATATGTTTAAATAGACCGTATGTAATAAAGACACCACAGTCTCCGCTGTCCCTCATGCCAAGGAAAATGAGCCCTGGTAAGTGCCTGGACCCGCTGGAATTTTACACTGCTTGGAGATTGGGGTGGTGTGCGTTGATTATTATTATTATCATCATCATCATCATCATACCACCCTATACCTGGAGGTCTCAGGGCGGTTCATAGATTAGAATAAAATAAAAATAAAAACAACAACCCAATAACCCAATAACCCCACCCCATATATATGATTTGGCGTTGTGTTTTAATCCATGGACTTGATTGATTGATTGCTGCTGCTGATTGGAAGTGGAAGTGACATCCGTAGGGCAACAATTCTCAGCACCCAGTAGGATCGACCATTTACCACTCCTCCTATAAACCAACTCAGAACAATGTTGTGTTATCTGACGTAGAATAACCGCACAGGCACTTCAGACACCATTTGGGTGAAAGCTGCTCTCGCACTACCACCGTAGTCAGTGGATAAGCACAATGTGTTACAATAACTTTAAAGGCTAAAGAAAAAGAAGAATCTGTGCCATTTGCTGCTACATTTAGCTGTTAACCCTCAATTCCTCCCAGAAAACCCATTAAATAAATTTTATCTGCCCCCACAGTTGAAAAAGACACTTCTCTACTTGACACTTGCAAATGGGCTAGTGAACTGAGATGGGCATTTTATTTAAATCCTATTTTGAAGCACGTCATTTAGATAAAGTAGCCTATTTTCAATATGGTTTTATTTTGGTCATTTCCTAAATCTGATTTGCCTAAAATAATATGCTTTTTTCTAAAATGAAAAATGAACTTAATAGAGGAAACAGTGTTTTTCTTCAGAATTATAGATCTCAAAAAATAGGTGGGCTTAATGCAAACACAGAAGGATTGATAAAAGAACAAATCCAAAAATCAGCAGATAGTTTAATTATATTATAAATACAGCCTGCACAGAGCACACACTTCAGAGATGGAAATTGGGATTATTCCTGTGATTGCCTAGGTTTAGGATGAGCTAGATTTGTGAAAAGGCAGCCTCAATGAGATAATATTGCTCTATATTTTAAGGGATTACTACAAGTCATAATTCTTTTTTTTTTTTTTTAAGGATATGGCTTTTCTGAACAAAATAGTGACAGTTACAAAAATGCCAAGTTGTGCTAACGGCCAAGGAAAAAGGTCTATTCTATTGAACAAAATGTGACATTCTGCAGGTTAAGGTAAAGGGAGTGGGAATATCGTCAACCACCTCTGTTGCTACCAGCTTTTTCTCTTTTTGTGCAAGTTATAGCACTTGAACATTTGGACAGCAACCTGAAAAGAGTTGAAGGCTGCAGTCCTAAGGCCAAGTTGCAAGCTCCCCTTCAGTTCAATGGAGCTTTTGCCAATAGAACAAATGTAGTTCTATTGTAGATTCCCCCCCCCGCCGCCCCCATGGTGATCTCTTACTCAGAGGCAGCCTCTTTTCCTTGTACATTCTTAAAGCAAAAATAAAAAATAAAAAGGGCAAATTAAAATTACTTTGTTTGTATTAAGTCTTATGCAACACAATTTTACCCATATCTACTCTGAATCAAATCACATTGAGTTCAGTGGATATTATTATTATTATTAGTTATTAAATCAAAAGTGGGGAAGAACATAATGACTCTCACCTCTGTCACAATGTTGTTCATCACTGCTATCCACACAGTCTTGGATTCCATCACAAAGCCATCTGATAGGGATACAGTGGGCCTTATTTTTACATCGGAACTGATCTTCCTTACATTCTGTTACACAATCCATCTGTTTAAATACATTTATGTGTGGCAGTATTTATAAACAAAAGCAACAGAGTTATAGACAGATCAAGTAGAATTCAGCAAAGGTGGGTCATTTTTCTCTTACTGACAGAAAAGTTACAATTAACACTGAATATAAATAACTACAAATGCAAACAACACCATTTTGAGTTATAAAGGAGGGGGCATGACATCGACACCTTTGCCCTAAAATCACTCCTTAGCATCCAAAGTTACAGAAGTAGAAGAAGTGTGATTGTGCACTGGGCTTTTCCACCTCTCCAGCTTTCAATCAAGACTTTTTGTGAGTATAGAAAGTTGGGACCTGGGAAAGAGTGCAGGGGCTGGAGGAGGAAGTGGTATAAAAAGAAATGAAGGAGGGATCTATGTTGTGTGACTGGAAGTGCCCTTGCAGAAGCACAAAACATTTTTGGGTACTGCTCAATAACTACCACCCAGCCCACGGAGCGCCACTGTTCTTATGAAATTCCCCATATTTATTTCTTTATGGATTTAGAACTTGCTTTTTGACCAAAGCCATGAAAGTGGGTCACAATGTGAAAATGTAAGGATTAAATCGTTTTTAAATGCAACAATTAAAACAGCAAACCTGGGCGTACTCAAGTAGTTGTCTGATCTTTCAAGTTCCTCAGACAAGAAACAGATCTGGTGAACCTCTGACATGAGGTAATTCCAGAATTTTGGGGCCAGAACTGAAAGGACCTTACAGCTATGCCAATCAACTACTCCATTATTGGGATTCAACTACTCCATTATTGGGAAAAAATAGAAAAGCCCAGCAATGACTGAGTTGTTTGCTTTTCTGTACAAGGAAACCTCTGGGGTAGAATGAAATTCCACAATATTTGCAACTTTAAATTCTAAATTTGCTAGCCAAAACTTTAGAGCAGGTCAAGACTAATTAACTGCGTACCTCATCAGAGCCGTCAGGACAGTCATATTCTCCATTACATCTGAAAGATGCTGAGATACACCCTCCACTGGCACAGACATACTCACTCGAAGAGCAGGTTGGAGATGCTATTTCGGAAATATATTTGGCATTAGAGAAAGGCAGTGCACTGTAAGCTTGGTATTTGGTAAAATCTGTATTTCTACAGAGTGGTATGTTTGGTAAGGGCAAAATATATTACTAACAGTGTTTTTCATTGCAGTTAATAATTCTCTTATCCCCCACCCCACCCCCCCGATAAAGATTTACCTGGTTCACAATTTTTCTCATCTTCCCCAAGAATGCAGTCATCGTGTCCATCACATTTCCACTTTGAGGAAATGCACTGGCCATTGGAGCACTGAAACTGGTCTTTTAAGCAGCCAGAATCACAGTATCTCTGTCATAAACAAAATAACGCAACCAATTGAAGTAATATACAATACAAAGTGCAAAAAGAAGATTATGCCTGGAAACGAACAGCATTTGTGAATTCTCCAGTAATAAAATAATCATTTCCAAAGTTAGACAAAAGTAGCAGAAGTTATAAAATGGAATAGTAATAATCACAACTAGATAGCGGGTATAGTAATTTGACTGAGTGATAGTCATGGACATGGCCACCTCAAATATGGTGACATTTTTCTTAAAAGTACATTCAGAATTATCACTTCAAATATGGGCTAAAAATAGGGATATATGAAACCTTTCTTATTATTTTCTGTGATATTTCCACCTCATGGAAAATTGAGACCACGTGACAGGGCACATATTACAACAGCAGCCAGATTTTTGCAAGGTTAGAATTTTCAGAACTCTTAACTCCAAAGTTACAAAGCTGCACACTAGTTTGAACCTGGACCGAAAAGGGATTAAGACGAGGTTTGATTATGCATTGAATCAAAGAATTGGATGGGACCCAAGGTTCATTTAGTCCAAGCCCTTGCAGTGGAGGAATCTTAACTAAAGCATCCACCACAGACAGCCATCCAACCTCTACTTAAAAACCTCCAAGGAAGGAGAGTCTACCACCTTCTGAGGGAGTCTGTTCCACTGTCAAAAAGCTCTTACCATCAGAAAGTTATCCCTGATGCTTCTGCTTTGGAAAAAAGCTCATAGCTTTGCACTTTAAAAAAACAAAAAACAAAAATCTTGCTGTTGGGTGGCAATACCAGGCTATTTTACTCATAGTTTCTGATACCAAGTGTTGGCAGCTTGCTTTTCCTCAATGGAGCAGGCTATGATGCCATTTTATTTTGCTGACTTCCTTTTGCACAGGTCTTAATGGGTAGTTGTTTCTTTTAATATAGTCCCCCACCCCCCTGCAAACTACTTCCCTGACTTCCCTCAGTAGATCAGGATATTTCCTGCAATCTAGTTCTTTAAGCAAAGTTAAATGACCCCGATTCTGCATTGTACCAATAACGTGAATACTTTTTGTGAGACCATGTTGACTCAACCTTACTTTTAACTTCCTGGAAATTCTTATGTTTGAGCCTCCAAAGTCTTACATTTGAGCCTATACTACCTTTGGGTCTGCTTGCTCAGCAGCTATGTAGGGGGGACAGGGACCAATACTTGTAGATCCAAATCAAGTTGTTAATCCTGGATCTTACGTAGAGTATGGATTACATGGTTTTAGGTGGCATGTGCATCAGTATATAAGCCCAAACATGGATGTTTTGGGGGTACTGAGGTGGAAAAGGCACTTCACCCCCTGCCAATCTCTTGCAAAGACCTACCTCATCTGAGCCATCTGCACAATCATAATCACCGTCACACCAAAATCTTGCAGACATACAGTCTCCATTTGAGCAGTGAAAGTCTTTCTGAGCACATGTTTGTGGTTCTGAAAGAAGAAATGTTTCAGATTCAAACTAAACATAAGTTAGAGAACCTTTTTCTTAGTTTGATATAACTCTCCGAAGCTTACCCGTGATACACTAAGAACTGGAATCAGAACTGTTTCCTGGTTCCATTAATTTTGTGTTCTCCCTTTATATTATTTATAATGTTATACATCTGAGGGTGCTAATTGGGTTTAATAAATATTAGAATTTAATTAGAACCGGTATTTTAGAACCCATAATAGCTGGATTCATGTGTATTCAAGATGTGGGCTGGCAGCTGTTAATATGCGAAGAGTTAATTAACCTAAGCACACTTCCTGGGTTGTGTATTTGACATTGTAATCCTGTAGAATCAACAAGTCTAAAAGCTAATTAGTTGAGGTAATTTCCTTGTGCGGTGACCACCTGGGGATAAGCCATTTAGGTGAAACAAAAGAATGAAAGGGCAGATCTCATTTGCAAATGTGCCGGTTCCCTCCCTCTCTCAAGGGCTAAGTGTGAATAAATGTGAAAAACTAATCCCTTTTCAGGCAGTGAGTTTTAGGACATCAAAGGAAGGGCCTTCTCCTGGATTATAAAAGAGACCAGAATTTAGGCTATGGGGATTAGGGCTGGAGTGATGTAACCAGGAAGCTAGGTTGTGCTGGGCTCCTTCTTGTTGTTGCTATGGAATATTCTGGTGTGTTTTGGGGTACTGCTGCTGTGAGCCCCTCCATTGGAAACTCTAGGTTGTATATATATATGTGTGTGTGTGAATAAACTATATATCCTAAAGACACTAGCCTCCATTGAGCCTTATTCCTGAAGGAAACACTAACCCTGGGTAAAAATGCCTGCAACCCCTGGAATCTTATGCAGCTGCTTGGCAGAGATTGGGGTGGCGTGTAATAATATTGTAACATTATTATTATTTTTTCAAAAAAATCCAGATAAAAAATGGGGGGGGGGACATGCTCATACATATTTGAAATAAGTATGCTTGAAATTCAGAAACTATTGATAAAAGGTATTTTACTCTTACATACCCGCAGAGGCTCTCTACTTTTTAGTTCCATATAAGAAAATATGCATTTTTTAAAAGGACTATTTTAACTATCAAAAGCTTCCCAAAAGCTTTTGATGTTGCTACAATGTAGGCCAAAGTTTTAAAAAGAGGAGTGCTAATGTAGTGCTAAGGAGATCACTCCATCAGTTCCAGCATTTCAGCTTGTCTGATGGAATTATCTCCCTTCTTCTCCTCTCTCCCCCCCCCCCCCCGCTGTGCATTGTTCTATGTATTCCCCTGCCCCCCCAGTCAATTTGGGAAGGCATAGGGACATACGGGGTGGGGGGGTGGGAGGAAGGGGAAACCTCATCTTGCACAAGCTTCTGCTATTATTATTATTATTATTATTATTATTATTATTATTATTATTATTATTATCATTTCTATACCGCTTTATATGTTAAGGAAAAAAAATCCTCAAAGCAAGACTGGCTGATTGAATTTGGCCCCAAAGCTTTCTTTCACTTTTTTTAAGCCATAGGATCTAATGAACCAACACTTTGCACTTCTTGCTACTGCAGGTGAATTGACTTTACTTATTTCACACAGCTTATGCAAGTATTCCAAATACTCAAAAATTCAAATTTTGCTTCTGGAATAATAAGGTGTGGTCTGACCAAGGCAGAATAGATCTGGACTTGATCTACTTCTACTGATGCAGCCTAGAATAGCGTTCACTTTTTTGTTCTTACTGCATCACGCTGTTGATTCATGTTAAACTTGTGATCCACTAAGACCCGTAGATCCCTTTCACATGTACTACTAGTAAGTCAGAAATTACTTACTGCAGTTTTCTTCATCAGAATTGTCACCACAATCATTTTGGCTGTCACACCTCCAGTGATCTGGAATGCAGTTGCTGTTCTTACATTGATATTCATGAGGCCCACATGTTTTTTTATCTGTAACAAAGACAGATACTGCTTTTATTCTAATAATCTAGGGTAGTTAAGCATTGTGAAAAATGCATGCCAGATCTATAGCATATTAAACTATGTTTCACTAGCAAAGGTACTGAATTAATTATCTGCTGCTATGTCAGAATGCATTTTATTTTTACCATATTATTATTTGCCCGGGGGTGGGGGATAATTATTAGCTTGGATCCAAACTTGGTTGTGGCTGATGGGAAAATCTGAAACAGAACTTTTCACAGGAGGCACTTCTGCCAGTAGAAGGGAAGAAGCAATTTAAGATCCCGCCCCTCCCCGCTGCAGCCTCTTGTGCCCTCAGAAAACTTGCTTCAGGGGATTTAGGGATTGTCTAGAACACGCGGGTGGTGCTGTGGGTTAAACCACATAGCATAGGACTTGCCAATCAGAAGGTCGGCGGTTCGAATCCCCGCGACAGGGTGAGCTCCCGTTGCTCGGTCCGTGCTTCTGCCAACCTAGCAGTTCGAAAGCACGTCAAAGTGCAAGTAGATAAATAGGTACCACTCCGGCGGGAAGGTAAACGGCATTTACGTGTGCTGCTCTGCTTCGCCAGAAGTGGCTTAGTCATGCTGGCCACATGATCCGGAAGCCGTACGCCAGCTCCCTTGGCCAATAAAGCGAGATGAGTGCAGCAGAGGGAGGATAGAATCAACAAAAAATCCCTCCCCTCCCCTTCCATCAGTGGGATTCTCCACTGGATCAAAACCCTTTTTCTGCATAGAGGGAGTCATTCTAATCTGAAATGATTCTAATATGAACTGACTTTATTACCACTAGTTGTGATGAAACACTTAATATTCTTGGGTTTTTTCCAGGACCCACTCTTTTCCTTGGTTTCAACTGTTTTTAAATAGCTGCAAATCACCCTGGGACCTTCTGGTGAAGGGTGGTGTCAGAGACTCAGCGGGAGCGCAGGGAGGAGAGGAGATGGAGAGCAAGGGGGAGCAATCCGAGGGCAGCATAGGAGAAGATGACAGCAGCCCGAGAGATTCCATGAGCCTCTCCAGCGAATCGGAAGATTCACAGAAGGGGGCACCGATGGGCAGGGCAAGGGGGGACCCAAGGGGGACACCCCAGAAGCAAGGGGCCAGCGGGGACTCCCAGAGCAGCAGTTGGAAATCAGGACCAGCTTCCCCACCAGAGCGTAGTGGGGGGGAGGAGTCCCAGGTATCAGAGCCCACATATTCACCACCAGCGAGAGAAGATGAGTCAGGGTTGGCCACGCCTCCATCGGAGAGCGAGGGAACGGTCAAGAGGAAAGTTGCAGGCTGGGCGCGCGCGCCAAGTTCAAATGTACAGGCGAGCGGCACAGAAGGTAGCCCGGATAGGGAACCAGGTCCTAAAGCCCGCCGGAAGGAGGGGGAAGAATCATCAGGGTCAGCGTCAGAGGAGTCCAGAAAGGATGAAACCCTAGCGGGCAGGAGGGCCCAGAGGAGAAAGGAACTTAGGAAGAGGTGGAGCAAAGCGAGAGTCTTAAACTGGTGTGGAAGGGGCGGAGACTCAGACGGGACTTCGTCGGTCTAGGCTTTAAGACGTAGAGCTGCGCGCTGTGGCTTTGAAATGGAAACTAAACCTCAATAAAGACTTTTGTACATAGCGACAGCCTGGCGTTGGTCCTCTGTGAGCTGGGACCTAGAGGCAGCTCTGACAGGTGGGTAATAAATTTAGTAAGAATATTTAAAAAATAATAATTCTTACAAGCCTTACAACAAAAATTGGTCCTGTACATGGTTACAAAGAGCTGGCACGCTCAATTCCATTCCCAATCTCACATGATTTTTCATCCAAGAAGTAGGCTGTATTCAATGGACAATGAGTATGCTCAGTTGTCTTTGGGCTGTTGACTTCTCTCACCACTTCATGATTTCTCTCTCTCTTTTGGTATGTCTGCAAACCCTGAATTCCCACCAAGCCTGCTGATATTTCACTCTTGTGCATGGGACATATAGTTTTGGCCACATACGGGCAGGCACTAGAGAATTGCATTTGCCAGTAGTATACAGGATACTCACCACAGTTTGCCTCATCAGACCCATCAGCACAATCAGGATCCTCATCACAAACCCATAGTTTAGAAATGCAGTGCTTTGTTGTTTTACACTGAAAATGGTCAGGAGAACAGCTGTTTTCCGCTTTAAAGAAAATGAGCTACTTTAAGTACAGAAACTGTTTTCTAACATTCAGAAATTCTAATTAAAACAATCAAAGCTGTTTTAAACTAGCTTTCTCTCAATTCTTCAAACAAACAAAAAACCCCAACAAAAAACCCAATGTCTTATCTCCACTTCCTACATTATTCACATTATATTATTCAAAAGAATTCACCAAAACAACAATGTGTATAGCGTGTTTGACTGACCACAAATAATGCAATTTTGGAGTTTCTACGTAAGTAACTTACGACAATCTCTTTCATCTTCTTCATCACCGCAATCATCCTGTCCATTACACCTGAGATTTATTGGAATGCACTTTTGATTCTTGGTGCACTTGAATTGACCTGACAGGCAGACATGTGTATCTGAGGACAAACAAATAAGAAGCTTCAGGACAGAAAACTCGGATGATTCTCATTTTATACTGCTCAGCTATATTACTGCTGCTTTGAATGCCTCATTATCAGGGCTGGTACCAGACTTCAGTGAGCACTCAGCATGATGTTTGCAATAAGTTCCCACCTGGATCTCTACGTAGTGCTGCAACATGCTACTACTGGCACTGCTGCCATCACCATCACTGTATGTTGCCACCAGTCACTCATCTCACCTTGAACCAGACTGGACAAGGCAGGCGGCAACACCTGTTGCTACTGCATGCTGCCACAACTTTTCAATGGGAATCAAGCTGTTACTTGGTTCTGATTTGCAGTGCTTGGCATATTTGCTTACCTAAAAATCAACCATTATCCAAAATAAAGAGATTTGAGGTCAACTATTGCATTTTGGGTAATCATATTCGATATTAAATTGGCTCTTTGAATCTTGTTTGAACTGTTCATTAAAGTAATTTTAAGTTCAGACTTCTTCACATTTATTTTACAAGCTGAAACTTTGCACACGCACGCACGCGCACGTGCGCGCGCGCACACACACACACACACACACGTTATTCCAAGTGCATTTTGAAATGACAAGCTGGCAACACATCATTACATCTCCTTCATGTAATTATGTTTTCCCTTCTCTATCACTCTTTTTCATTCCTCTTGTACATCAATTTTATCCAGGGTTTATTGCCAGACAGCCTTTTCACCAAACAAAGAAGAGTGTTTAAAGAGGTCACCGTTCTCTTGTAACTCTCTTGATAGCTGTTATCAGTCATCTTATAATAATATTAGAGTGATACACTCTTTGTAATTATCTTCCAACTTCTTAATGATTCTTAAGAGCTAAACATTACTGGCAGCCTGGTACTATTCAGAATTTTAGCTAGGGAAACTCAAACACCTGGATGCACAACAGCTGATAAAATGGCATATTCTTTATCAGTTAAAGAGACAGGCTTGTCTTGTTTTACAGATTTCTAGCACTGTATCAGATCTCTTTAGTACTCTTGTGGCAACAGTAAGTTATAGAAACACTAGGGCAATGAGTTTTCTCCTTCAGTTCTTACAACGTTGTGCTGGGATATTTGTGTGGTTTCACTTTCCCCACAACTGTAAAAACCCTTGCACAGCACTTCTGCACCTTAAACAGGATTGTCCTCATCCTGGCGCAATAGCACTGAAGACTAAACCAGCCACTGGATAGGAGATGTAAAATGCTAGCAGCCCTTTTACAAGGGAACAATGAAGCTGAGGGAAGGTAAATTAGTAAGGAAGCATAATGAGAAAGCGTGTTCTCACTAGCAGAGAGCACGTGTTGCGGTTGGGGAGCAGGCCACCATTATGACTAGGCAAATTTGGTGGGAACCCAAGCCTGTAAAGGGTTAAAGGGGTTGCTGGGGATTTTTGAGTGTTGCCAATTCGGAGGAGTGGTCAGAGTCTATAAGTAGGGGAGACAGACGAGAGGACGTTCTCTTGGCCGTTTTGCATCGGATCACATGGAGCACTTGGACAATCTTCTCATTGTCTGGTTACATTTCTTTATTTCCCCTTTCTTTTTAATCCTCTCTAGTCCCTTAAATAATTTAATTCCCCCCCCTTTTCCTGTTTGATTTCCCACCCCACCCCTTACCCTGCCCTGTGGGAAGATTCTCCCTATATCCGTGGCTTGCCTTTCCCAATAGGGAAAGAGCTCCCGTTAGGGGCTTTCTTTCGCAAAAGGTTTCCCCCATTTTGCCTGTTTAATTGTGGGGCTAGTCAGGGCTGTTCCCAGCCTAGCTGGAATCACTTTCGTTTATAGTATCCCCGAAGGTTGGCTTTATTTTGAGTGTGTGCAGCGCTGTTGGCCAAATTTTAAGCTAGCCTTGGGTGGGAAGAATTTGGCTTCCTTAATATTGCTATGAGACTAAGATTCTCAAGAGCAGAAACAGGGAGGCCTATTCGGCCTGCACATTAACTTCCAAGCCTAAGTCTGCTACAGGTAGCAGTTACTTGTTAAGTCTCTGCCACGTGACTCATTCTCGCTATAGGAATGTATCTGCTTGCAGGCCCAGTTGCTCCTAATGTATATCTGAGGCAGACAAAGGGCCCCAGAGGCTCTCTGTGTCTCCAAGGACTATGAGCACTCTGTATATGCTCTTGAACTATGCCATTTCTGAACAAGTTTATTTTCTTTAAGTTTGTTTTGCCCTGATAGTGGCGAATGCCATTTTAGAGACGAGCCATTGTGGCTTACTGGCTAAAGTGTAAGACCTGGGAGACAGGGTTCATATCCCCCTCTTAGCCATTGTTATAACAAAACAAAACTAACTGCTCCTTTTAGGCTATTCTGTTGCTGGGTAGTTCTGCCCATTTGTGATAAAAGAACTTTGGGTTTTCTTGAAGGGGTGCTTCCCTCTAAAAGGGCAAGCAGGGGTACCTGGACAAGCTGTGGGCTACCTCAACTCTCCTATTTCACTGGAAACATTTATGCCTGGCCTAGCAGGTGATCCTAGGGCTTTGCCCTAGAATTTGATGGCCTGCAAGCGTTTCCGGCCTGAATAGTGTTCCCATGTGGTCTATAAGCATTGGTTTCACTGGGTCAGCGCATAGTGCTGGTAATGCCTAGGTTGCAGGATTCGTCCCTGTATGGGACAGCTGCATGCTCCCCCATTGCTCTACCTGGACACTTAGGTCCTTTTGGTGGTCACCTCACTGCGAGGGATGTAATGGGCGCCACATTCGTAATATGCAAGTGGGAGAAAGCACCTTTGCGTGCCCGCATTGTAGTTTGCTCTGTGCATTGCAGGGCACGGTGCTGCATGGGCTGCAATTGCATTGCATTGCATTTCGTGTGAGATTTGCAGTTGCATTGCACGGAGGGTGTGTTTGCATTGCACAGAGTGTATTGTTGCATTGCACGGAGTGTGTTGTTGCATTGCACGGAGGGTGTTGTTGCATCGTACGGAAGGTGCGGTTACATTGCACAGAGTGTGTGTGTGTGTGCATTGCACGGAGTGTGTAGTTGCATTGCACGGAATGTGTTTGCATTGCATGGGGGGCGTAGTTGCATTGCACAGAGTCTGTTTTTGCATTGCAAGGAGTGTGTGTGCATTGCACGGAGTGTGTAGTTGCATTGAACGGAGGGTGTGTGCAGTGCACAGAGTGTGTAGTTGCATTGCATGGAGTGTAGTTCCGTTGAACGGAGTGCGTAGTTGCACTGAATGGAGGGTTTGTGTGTGCATTGCATGGAGTGTGTATTTGCATTGCACAGAGCATGTTCTTTTGCATTGCACGGAGTGTGTAGTTGCATTGAACGGAGTATGTAGTTGCATTGCACGAAGGGTTTGTGTGCATTGCACAGAGCATGTTTTTGCATTGCACGGAGTGTGTAGTTGCATTGCATGGAGTGTAGTTCCGTTGAACGGAGTGCGTAGTTGCATTGAACGGAGGGTTTGTGTGTGCATTGCATGGAGTGTGTATTTGCATTGCACAGAGCATGTTTTTTGCATTGCACGGAGTGTGTAGTTGCATTGAACGGAGTATGTAGTTGCATTGCACGGAGGGTTTGTGTGTGCATTGCACAGAGCATGTTTTTGCATTGCAGGGAGTGTGTAGTTGCATTGCACGGAGTGTGTAGTTGCATTGAATGGAGTATGTAGTTGCATTGCACAGAGGGTTTGTGTGTGCATTGCACAGAGTGCGTAGTTGCATTGCACAGAGTGCGTAGTTGCATTGCACAGAGCGTGTTTTTTGCATTGCACGGAGTGTGTAGTTGCATTGCACAGAGTGTGTGTCTGAAAAGGAAGCTGGCTCGGCGGCAGCTTTGTCAGGACTTCTTTAGGGGTTCTGGCCAGCGTCGGCCCTGTAAATTTACATATCATGATGGCAGCACAAGATGCCCCCTGCCCAAGCGCTGGAAGCTGGAAGCTGGCAAGCAATAGCTCAATACCTTTTGCCCATATTCCCATTTTATTTAGGGATCCAGTGGATATCGTTGCTAAAACAAACGACTCGCCTATGGAGAAGCTGTCTGCCTTGAAGGAAGTTATTTTGTAATACTTCTTATGTAGCAAGTGATGCTTCATCAGATCCGATCTTGCTGGGTCACTTAATTAATCTTCCCACTAGGCCAGGCTTGCGGCCTGAGGTCCCCTTATGCCTACCAAGTGTGGTGAAGGCAGATATCAGGCGATGGTAACAATTCCTGAATGTATGCAATAGTAGTTCGCCATGGCAGGATACCTTGAACCCGCACAGGGATTTTCAGGTTCATGCTGGTGCTGCTGGATCTTTGCCCTTTGGTTTTATTTCAAGGGCTGCTGGGGTGCAAAGCTATGGCCTCAAGCCCGGTGTGGTGAGGCAATCATGTGACATAACTTTTCTTGAGTTTTTTCCCATTGTTGTAGCAGTTCACATGTGGCCCGAGGAGTCCAGTGACCATCGGATCTGCTTTTGGTCTGATAACCAGGTAGTGGTGAGCGTCTTGGCAAAACGGTCCTCACGCTCCAGCAGATTCTCCGCCCCTCCGCTCACGCTTTTGAGCTGCGCCGCTTAAGGTTTAATATTGTGCTTCCTACTCTCCAAATTACGGGATCCTCTAATGATGTTGCTGACACTCTATCCCATTTTCAGATGAAGCGCTTCAGATCCTGGGCTCCAGACTCAGTTGTTGCCAGACTTTTCCAGACCATCTGTGGCATTTTGACAACAATTAGTATTTACAGAGAGCAGCAGCTTCCATTTCCCCTTCTGCTTTTAGCTCTTATGGGATGGCCTGGATGGATTTCTTAGCCTTCAGCTTTCAGTCCTCGGCCATTCAGATGAATTAGCCCCCATCTTCTGAGCAGATCCTGCAGTATTTGGTTCACCTGCTGCAGATTGGGCGTGCTGTTATAACTATCAGAATTCAGTCCGCTGCAATGTCTGTTACACTGAAGCTTTAATTTTCAGAGACCCTTGTATAAAGTTTGTAGTGCGCAGGGCCTTGGAAGGTTGGAATAGGCTCCAACCTCATAGGACAGCGGGCAGGAAGTTGGTCAATTTTACTTATGTAGTATCTGCAACAAGTTAAAACTTGTCTGCTGGTTAAAGAGCAAGGCGAGATTCCTTTCAGTAGTCCATTGCATTTTTGCACTGAGGGTTAGGAAAATGGTTGTTGGTGCCAGCATGGGGCTGAGAGTCTGGAGGCTTATTGCTTCAGGACTTTTCCTTATCCTTTGGAGCTTGTCTTTAGAATCGGGAACTCTAAAACAGACTTAGTGGGCAGGAGTGCCACAATCAGGGTTCCCGCCACAGGTGAGGAGGGCCCTTGCCCGGTTATGGATAACAGAATATTTGGCTTTTCATTCCCTGGAGGCTGGCCCGCTCCTAGTGCATGAAAATGGGTTCCCGTTAGCCAGGCATCAATGTGCTTATGTCGGGCACCAGTTATTACGGCCTGCGGCTTGCTTACCGCTGAACATGCCTCATTCCTTCCGAGTAGGACTGCTGCAAAGGCTGCAGACTGGGGGCCTGTCAGTAGACAGGATTGGGAATACGGGTCATTGGAAGTCTTACGCTGACAAGGGTTATATCAAGAAGTGTCAAATGATGTCTGTGCTGATGCTTGTCTGTTATTTCCTTTTTTCATAGGAGCAGCTGTGCACATTTGGGTCACAGCATCGTACACTGGGCTGGCAAGCATGTTGACGAGTTTGGACTGGGGCGCCATCTCAGTCTTCCTGCCCATGTGAACATTTACTGGATGTCCGGATGGGGAATGCTTTGGGAGGAGATCCTTCCTTGGGTGTGGTCGAGTGTGACCTGTGCAGGTCCTCCTGCAGTGCTGGTGGTACAGCTGGGCGAGAATGTTTGCTGTCTTCATCCAGCATAAGTTTGCATTCCTGCATGCAAGAGGGCTTGGATTGAGTTGATGGCAGCTCTCCCTGGACTCAAAATAATTTAAGGCATTGGTTCAAGGTGGTCTGGAGGGGGGGTTGGAGCACCTGTCCCCTCCAATGCGCAAAGATATTCCATTAAGGGAATCCAAGGATTCGCTATGCTTTTGTCGACCCCTTTCGAGGGGTAGGGCCACACAAGAGTCCCTGGGAGCATTTGGGGGTGAGCTTGAGTCTGATCCTGTTTCATTGCTCCCCCACGCTGTTTATTTGTACTGACGATATGGTGGGGCCCAGTCGTCAGTGCTGCCCTGCTAAGGTCAGGTGCAGCTAGTCGGGAACCAATGCCTAGACAAACTACCACTGAGCAGGCCAAAAAGCATGTTAATAAGGCGGTGGACAATAGAATAAAATAAAGTAAATATAATAAAATAAATTAACAAATAACAAATAAAATAAAATAGGTCCTTGCTTTAGGTGGTTCTGTAATATTGCACCCTGCTATTTTCTTCAAGGCTGTTGCCCTCTTTAGGGCAGATGGGGTGCATCTTTCCCCTAATGGGGAACGACACCTGACGGGATGCGATTGCCTTGGGATTCTTGCTCCCCTACAACGTTTGCTGGTACTGACGATATGGTGGGGCCCAGTCGTCAGTGCTGCCCTGCTGAGGTCAGGCGCAGCTAGTCGTGAATCAATGCCTAGACAAACTACCACCGAGTAGGCCGGAAAGCGTGTTAATAAGGCAGTGGGAATAAAACACAGGTTGTGGGAAATTGAATGCATTAAAAGGTTATGTTTGTTAACATTATTGGTGTCTTACAATTTTTGCTTGTTTTATCTTAGTTTAGCAGCTTTCCGCATATGGATGGTGGGCACAGCATCGTCCATTGGGCTGGTGTCGCAGCACGGCAGTCGGGAATGGGTCCAGGTCTCGGCCTTCCTCGACATATTCAGTTGTCTTGGCTGTCCAGAAGGGGAATGCGCTGGTCGAAGCTCCTGCCTCGGATTCGGAGGCAGTTGCTATGGGAAGGACCCCCGTCGGCCATTGTGGTGCAACTGGGTGAGAACGACCTGGTTTCTATGGACTGTTTTTCCCTGCGTGCTGCAATTTTATCGGACTTGGAGACGCTGCGGGCTCTGATGCCAGCAGCAAAAATATTTTGGTCAAGGCTGCTACAACGGCGCGCTTGGAGGGGCAGTCGTTGCCCAGCCGCCATTGAGAGCCAGGGGCCGCATCAACTCCGCAGTGACGAAAAAGGTCTTGGAGTTGGGCGGAGATGTGATTTTTCATCCTGAGATTTCTTCTCAGAAGCCATCCTTATTTCGAGTGGATGGCGTGCACCTTTCTGCTTCTGGCAATGAGGCTTGGTTAGGTGCGGTGGTGTCCAAGCTGAGGTCTTGGCTGGGGTTGTGAGTGGTTTGGCGGGGAGCTATGGGCTCCATGGCGGTTAGGCATTGGTTAAATTGGTGCTTGGAGGGGTAAGGTGCCTATCCCTCCAAATGATGCGAAAGGGAATTCCGTTAAAGGAATCCAGGGGCTTGCCATTCTTTCGTCCTTGTCCGTGGTGCCGGGCTTGGGCCGTGCAAGCCCCACCGGAACATGAGGGTGAGCGGTGTTGGACTGATTCCCAGCCTCATTTCTCCCCAATATTTGTTTCCCATGCTGGCTTCCGGTGGTGTCCGGAAGGGACCAGCTCTGTCCTTGGGGGAAGGACAGATAGTCATAACCAATGCCTAAGCAACCACTCACATTTGCTGTATTTGAATAAAGTTGTGGCCAAAATTATGCCAAAAACCTTAAACAAAAATTAACGTGTGATGTGTGAATTTTTGGGGGGTGGCACTGTGGAACTCAACACGCAAAGCGTGTTCTCACTAGCAGAGAGCACGTGTTGCGGTTGGGGAGCAGGCCACCATTATGACTAGGCAAATTTGGTGGGAACCCAAGCCTGTAAAGGGTTAAAGGGGTTGCTGGGGATTTTTGAGTGTTGCCAATTCGGAGGAGTGGTCAGAGTCTATAAGTAGGGGAGACAGACGAGAGGACGTTCTCTTGGCCGTTTTGCATCGGATCACCCGCCCCCCCTCCCTTTTATAGGGTGGTTCTTGGGTTCAATTGACCTTGCTATGCCTGTCATGGGGTCGTTCGCCTTTGAGCGGGGGCCTGGTAGGAATTTTGCCATTTGGCTGATTGGCTGTTGCCATTTGGTTTTTGCCTACTGCGTAGCAAATCGTCACAACTTGTAAGGTTGGCGGTTAGGCATTGGTTAAATTGGTGCTTGGAGGGGTAAGGTGCCTATCCCTCCAAATGATGCGAAAGGGAATTCCGTTAAAGGAATCCAGGGGCTTGCCATTCTTTCGTCCTTGTCCGTGGTGCCGGGCTTGGGCCGTGCAAGCCCCACCGGAACATGAGGGTGAGCGGTGTTGGACTGATTCCCAGCCTCATTTCTCCCCAATATTTGTTTCCCATGCTGGCTTCCGGTGGTGTCCGGAAGGGACCAGCTCTGTCCTTGGGGGAAGGACAGATAGTCATAACCAATGCCTAAGCAACCACTCACATTTGCTGTATTTGAATAAAGTTGTGGCCAAAATTATGCCAAAAACCTTAAACAAAAATTAACGTGTGATGTGTGAATTTTTGGGGGGTGGCACTGTGGAACTCAACACGCAATATATAGAAGATTTGAGAAGATTGTAGAATGCAAAGATAAATGTAATGTCAGAATGTAGAGGAAATCGAGTAGGGGTGGAGGGAAGCAGGGGGAGGGACAAAAGAATATTATATTTGATTGATTGATATATGTGGGGATGGGGAGTAGCTCTGGTATATTTGTATTGTGATGTAATATGGAAAAACCAATTAAAAAAGAAAAGAAGCTGGAGCACAGTACATGATGCTGTGCTGCAGCTGATAAATGGTAGACTATAGCATCAGATTCTCTAAAAAGCTTTTTCTTTGATTTCATTTATTTCACAAAATTTATATACCACTTGACTGTAGGCAACAACAGCAACCTCAAAGCAGTCTCATGCCATATAATGCTTACCGCAATTGAGTTCATCCGAGTTGTCTCCACAATCATTCTCTCCATCACATATAAATGCTGGTAAAACACAGAGTCCAGTTCCACACTGAAATCGCCCAGGCTGGCATTTAAATTCAGCTGGAAGAAAGAATAAAGTGCTGAACAGCTGCATTTCATGGTAATGAGTTTTTTAAAAAACAGCAACAACACAACAGCCTTTCATAGCATTTCTAGGCTTATGAAAAAGCTATCATATATTTGTTTACTAATAAATAGATATGTAAAGTGTCTATCTCTTAGTCCAAGTACGTTAATGAAAATTTTCCATTATAAGTCAGTGTTTTTTTTAATCAAATGCATATAAAATGTTTTGCAATTAACAAGAATGCATGCCTCTACTCTGTAATTTTTAAAGCAACGTGAGAACTATCAGAAACTGGGTGATTCTAATTACTTCTCTTTCCTCAAAGAAGCAATTAAATGTATTTTCTCTTAGCTGTACTAAAATTGTTTCAGCCAGATGACTCTCTGTTTACAAATTCACAGCTACACCTTTCTCCCACAACTATATGACGTCCAAGCAGGAGAAGTGGAAGCTAATTGGCATGAAAACTGAATTTCTCAGCAACTGTAAGCTGTGTGATTTCCTGCATTCTGATGTTCCTCAGGACATCAGATTGCAAGTACAGATCAGCAAAATGACTGCATTCAAACTACTTAATGCACCAGTACTTACTGTGAAGCACAAATACCTTCTGAATCAAAACAAGAAACAGTACCAGCTAAAATAAGTACAATGGTACCTCGGGTTAAGAACTTAATTCGTTCTGGAGGTCTATTCTTAACCTGAAACTGTTCTTAACCTGAAGCACCACTTTAGCTAATGGGGCCTCCTGCTGCTGCTGCACCGCTACCACATGATTTCTGTTCTCATCCTGAAGCAAAGTTCTTAACCCGAGATACTACTTCCAGGTTAGTGGAGTCTGTAACCTGAAACGTATGTAACCTGAAGCGTATGTAACCCGAGGTACCACTGTATGTGTATGCCTAGGTTAATAACTAAAACTGAAATTTGCCTCTCTGTGAGTGTGAAACTACGGTAGCTTGTTCAAATAGAATCTAGTCAACTCCAAAATTATTAGGAAGATTCTAAGCATCCATAGGAAGATGTTTTAGGCTGGAATTATGACAGCTATGCTATAGGACTGCTACAAATCACTACTATGACACCACAGTCCTATGCATGCTTACTCAGAAATGAATCCCACACCATCATCCATTGGTACTTGCTGTAGTATGTGCATTTAATATTGTGGTCCACGAGTTCTTAATTTGATTGATTCATTTTAAAATTCTACATTTTCAGGGTTTTCTAAATTAATGGAAGATTTAATAAAACATTCTGTCCCCAAAATAGTAAGGGTTGCACATTTGGGAAACCTTTCTCCACTCTAAACCTCAATGCAAGTCATATTTGTTCTTTATCATGGCATTAGTAGTGGTGACTTCACTCCTTCTAAGTAGCAAGCCACTCTTCTCAGGTCACCGCTAACCTCACTTACATTTCCTCTGCAGCAGAGGACACTTTGAGCTCTAGACCTCAGAGATTTGATTGAAATTTGAGAACCATTAGCCCTGTGAAGCAAAGGCAGTCAAACATAACTAGTTTCCTTCCCAGTAATCCAGTCTGGATTTCAAATTACAGTGGTACCTCGGGTTACATATGCTTCAGGTTACATACGCTTCAGGTTACAGACTCCACTAACCCAGAAATAGTGCTCCAGGTTAAGAACTTTGCTTTAGGATGAGAACAGAAATCGTGCTCCGGCGTCACGGCAGCAGCAGGAGGCCCCATTAGCTAAAGTGGTGCTTCAGGTTAAGAACAGTTTCAGGTTAAGAACGGACCTCCGGAACGAATTAAGTACTTAACCCGAGGTACCACTGTATAGTGAAAAATCACCTAAACTCAATTTCAATTGACCCACATGTATAAATATACCTATACACAGCAGCAATCAGTGTGGCTGAGTGGCAGCGCTCACTCTTGACAGCTGAGTTGCTGCTGCTTATGGAGAGGAAGAATGAGGCAGCGTTGGCCCAGTAAAGATGCGCCAGCAGGAAAACCAGATTGGTTCCGCCCAGAGCTGGCCTACGCATGATGCAAAGCAAGGTGACTGCCTCAGGTGGCAGGATCTGCAGAGGCAACAGATGCTGATGTTTATCTTTATTCCTTCTTTGTTCCTGACGTCAGTCTTCACTCCCTCCTTCCTTTTTCCCTAACAGGGAAGGGGGGTGCCATTTTGTAGTTTGCCAAAATGCCACGGGGCGACCATGGTTCTATTGGTGTGTTAGCACAATGCCATCTTCCCTGCTGCTTTGCTAATCCACTACATATATTTTACTGGCGGACAGCATTTGGTTGTTGCCTAGTAACTGCCTGACAGACTTCCAACATAACTAGATGAGGGAATACTGTTAATTGTAATGGTAAGAAAGTGACCTGCTGAGGATCCTGTTTTGCTTCTGCTGTTGCACTGGAGCTCTAGTAAGCTTTCAAGCTTGCTGATTAAAAAAACTACTGGCCTAGTTTATTTAAAAAATTGAGAATGAAGAGATTTGAAGAGTGTGTACCAACCAATATAAGCCATGTGCAGCAGAAAAGTCTCCACTATGAATTACCATGCAGAAAATGCAAAGCCTGTTTTCATGAATATAATATATTTGTATTCACCTGTCACGTATTCATCTGTCATGGCAAAATTATAGCAGGCATACTTGTACCTGCTGCAAACATTGTTTACTTTTTAAAAAATGACAGGAGTATTGTGGCAGGTGCATGAACTATGAGCCTATCAAAATATCTGCAGATTTTACAGCACATTCAGGATACTGCAGCAGTGTTATAAAAGTGCTAAGCAGCAGTACATCTTATGAAATCTCTAGTGATAGCCAGACTGCTGCAAATCTTCTTTTGTATTATTTGCAAAAGCTATAATATAAATAAGGGAGATATTAGGAAATTATTTAAAAAGTTAAATATTATACCAAGTTGCAGCAGAAACGCTTAGAAAAAGTTCTATTTCTCCAGATAATTAAGTTAGTATATAATTTTTTTGTTTACTCTGTAGCAGTCTTGTAGATTTTATTGACTTAACAACAATGACAAATTTATATCCCACCTTCCTCCAAGAAGCTCAAGGCTTCATGGTTCTCTAACTTCCCATTGTATTCAAACAACAAACCTGTGAGGTAGATTAGGCTGAGAGATTGGCCTAAGGTCATCCAGCAAATTTCATGGCCAAGTGGAGACCTGAATCCTACTCCAACCCTCTTAACAACCGTACCACATTGACTCTTACAGTATGAAAATGCTAGGTTAACGCAACTTGCTAAAATACTTACGGCATTCTTCAGGTTCATCTGATCCATCCCCACAATCATCTACAGTGTCACATTTCCACCAGAATGGAATACATTTGTCAGTTTTGCAGCGGAACTGTAGGAGAAAGGTATAATATGGAAAACCTTAAAGCGTTTTTATTGAAATAACATGATTTTTTTTGCAACTGAAAATAATTTATAAGAAATCAGAGCCCAAAGCCAGAATATGGAGTCTGCTGTTCTTTGAAATTAGTTTCTTACCCACAAACGGTATTAATGATCTGGATTCACAGGCATACTTAGGTGAGTGGAAGGCACTTCCATTCTCATGGGCTGGGGGAGGGGGGTATTTTGGGAAATTCCATGACATGATAGTTCAGAAACAGAGGGAGACAGTGGGCTATAAAAGCAAATGAGAGATGGAAGAGCCTGTTCCATGAATAGAACTTTGGAAATCAGGATCCAAGTCAACACATATCAGTCAAGTTACGGTGGGGGAATAGCTTTGTTGATGTACCTAATGAAATTTATCCAAATAAGGAATATAAAGATAAATAATTTAGGCTTCAACATAACTGTAACACCATAAACCAGATTTTCTGATATTGAAAAACAACAACAAAAAACTAAGTTTCTAACCAACAGTACCTTCATTCATTGCTATTTAAAACTATTAGTGCCCTCCTCCCTTAATCTCAAAACTCTCACAAGTCTTTATGCTGCTTCAAAGTCTCTAAATACATTAATAAGTAATCCTTATAAATGTTACAATACACACGTTCTACTTACTTGACTGGCTGTGCAGTTTGATAAGCAAGTCTTATGATCTGCCGCGAGGTAAAAGTTGGTGGGGCAGGCACAGGTGTGTGTTTTGCCTGGGGCCAGGAGGCACAGGTGACTACAGCCACCGTTAGTCAATGCACAAAGATGTTTAGGCACTAGGAATGCAAAAGAGGAAGCAATTAAAATGTGCTAAGGTGATTCACATGAAAAGCAACATAGCTGGCTTTCCCCCAGATAAACATCTGGCAAATAGAGGTACCTCAGTACGACTAAAAATAAAGTAAGTAAACAAATATGCATATAAATATTTACCATCAGACTGTCAATATGATGAAAGTAATTTTTTCCAGGGGCGGCACATCCTATTTCGCCGCCTGAGGCAAAATGGAAAGGTGCTGCCCACCAAGTCCTCCCTTATCTGGGTCATGCAGCAGTTCCAGCAAGATCTCATGGAATGCGCAAGATTTCAGCGAGATCTTGCCGGAAGCCTGTGTCACTGCCACTTCTCCTCCAGCGGTGGAGGCGGTGAGGTAGGCGGTGAGGCCACCTAGGCACCTCCTCTTTGTGTCCTGATGCCTGAGGCTGCTGCCTCAGGCTACCTCATGGGCAGGCCAGCAGGCCCTGTGTGTGTTTGAATCAACACAATTTAAAGGCCTTTTGTACTTTTTCCCCACTTTTTCCTAGGATACACACACAAAAAGGTCCAAAAGGCCTTTAAATTGCATTGATTCAAACTGTCTATAAAATACAGTTTGCGTCGTATTATATTAGTTCAGACTAATTCAGTCAATTGACAAGCCTGAAGGACTCCTGAAATTCAAAAAATACTCAGAACTAGCAGAGAATTCTGGACCCTGTGCAACTGTGAACTCTTTCCTGGTGTCCAGTAGAGACTTACTGGCAGTGGTTGTGGGTTCAGTAAAAGTTTACTTCTTTCCAGGGCCTGTTACAAAAACTGAGTGAGAACTGAGGTGGTTCACAAAGCCAATATAGGTTGCTTATGTAATGGACCTTCAGTGTCAGACCTTCAGCGAAACTAACCATACTTCTAATATTTTGCTCTTCTTTCCGTCTTACTTCTTTAGCAATTCAATATAAAACTGCTTAGGTTAATCACTAAGCAAAGTCTTCAGAACTCTAATGAAGTCAGAATGCTCTTTACAGAACACATGCTGAAGATATTTACCATCAGGCTGTCTGTATGAATGATACACTTGGATATCAGTTATGGCATGCCACGAGTTAATCAGGGCTACTTTATCAGCTCCAGAGGTTTTATGGGCACGGTTGACTGTCTTGGTTTTTCCATCAGTCCAGTAGATGTAGTCTTCAAATAATGTGAGAGCAATCACGCCTAGAATATGTTGATTAGGAACTGCAACAGAATGTAAGATTAATGTTCAGTTTTGGAAGACTGCCAGCTAAAATATTCTATACTGCAAAAGCTGGCAAAGACAAGGACTGTGAATAATGTGAATAATGGCTGTGACAACCTGTCAAGCCTGGAGGCTCTTTGTTACCAGTTAAAAGTATCTAGGATTAAGATTAGATACATCAACCCCACTTGGCTAAACTCTGTTGGCCTAACCATAGTGAAAGAAACAGCTACCGATAGCAGGATACTATTTGAGCACTGCGACATGCAGATTTGAAAGTTTTCGCACAAATTGTAGGCTGGATGTAATTTATAGCTTCTGCAGGGATTCCTTAATTCTTTGGATGCAGCTTCGTTTCATCATACAAGGTTATTGTTCTATTTAAAAAGGCAATACAAGGGCACATTGTTTTGGTTACACTGTGTCTAGGCATGCAAGTCACCACCACAGCATCAGAAGAAGAGCAAAGAGTGTCAGAGCAGAGCCTATTACTTTCTGGGCATGTACAAAAGACTCTTGCTTTCCACACAGCTTGAGTTCATGTTCAAGATAGTGAGTACACCCACCTCTCCAGCAATTTTGTTACCGTATTTCATTTCTATCTGAACTTCTCCCACATTTTGGGATTGAGATTCCAAATTAACTGATTTCGTTTCCAGAGTGGCACTGTGCATTAATGGCAAATCATCCTCTCATGTCCCTCTCATGTCTCAATTTCAGAACTTTGTTCAGACCACTGTGTATGTTTAGTTCAGTGTCCCTTTGCATGCTGTTTTAAGTTCACCCATTACTAGTAACAAGCATGTAAAATAGTAATTAACAGTTCATAAAATTATCCATGGCAGTAAGGACAAAGCTCTATGAAGAGAGAAGAAAACTGAATCTATGTGCATGAAAAACACTGTTTTTGTGCTGTAATGCAAGTATTCACTTTGCTGTGAATTATCAGGTGAGGTTTCATGTGTGCTATCAGGCTTATTTCATGCTCAGGACCACAATACCCCAAGGATCACCTCTCCCCATATGAACCGACCCAGACCCTGTGACCATCATCTGAAGCCCTTCTCTGTGTTCCTCTGCCATGAAAGGTCCAGAGGATGGCAACACAAGAACAGGCCTTTTCTGCAGTGGCTCCCCATTTGTGGAATGCTCTCTCCAGGAAGGCTTGCCCAGCACCTTCATGACATATCTTTAAGAACCAGATGCAAACATTTCTCTTTAACCAGGCCTTTGGCTGATTAACAAGCTATATCTTTTAAAATATGTTTGTGGAGGGCAGTTATTGGTTTTTGTCCTTGTTTTTATTATGTTTTGTGTTCTCATTTTGTATTTTTATGTGGTGAACCACCCTGCCATCTTCAGATGAAGAGTAGTGTGCAAATGTTATTTAAAATAATATTACCTTAAAAAAAAAACACCTTTTAAATAACATTGTATTGTGGAATCCTAACCATTCAGGAATACAGTGTAGAAGACTGCTACCTAAGAACTATTCCCATAATATGCACTGATTTAGCAAACCCAGTGATCATAATACTATGGGAGAATTCAATGTTGCACTACGTTGAACGTTCCAACAGTGCAAGCATTTCGGCTTGCCATATGGAACCATCCCCTCACCCCCAGCTACCTCCATGCCCTATTCTGGGGGTTCTCATGTCCCCCAAGCCAATTGCAGGAGGCACGAGGGGCACTGGAGGGGAAAGACCCATTGTACAAGCAGAAGCCACAAAACTCTGGCCCTCTAGATTGGGCTTCAAAGGAGTATTACAAAAGGGATACAATGCAGTTTGTAGGGAAGGTAGCAAGTGAAGCAATCCATTGATGGTATAATACAGGAAAATATTTGCAAGTACTACAGTAGATGTTTGTGATGAGAATAGGAATTGTGCTATGTTTCATTTTTAAAATATTCATGAGTTTCATGTCAAACTCTTTTATGCTTGATATAAGCGCTGCATGTCATTGAGTGTATTACCACTGAGTGTATCTTTTTATGCTAAATCTAGTAACCTTTGTTTGACAAATGCTGCTTATAAAGAACTGTTAATCTTGTCTATCAAGGTGTAAATTGATGTACGCATTTTTTTTACTTATAACTGTATTTATTTGCTCACAAGATAGTGCAACTGCTTATCAATCTATATTAATGATTTGTTTTCCATTTCTCTAAATGCTATTTTTTTCTGTAGCATTGAATAGTTAATTATTTTGAATTCATCTGCCTGCCGAGTTCTATAGATTCTAAGGAGGGGAAGTTAACAGACAGTGGACTGAATGTAAGGAAGGAAGCAGGCAGGTGGGGCCTTGCTGAGGAGAGACTGAGATTGGTGGAGCAGTACCTCATTTGGCTTATTGGACCAGTGATCAATAGAACCTTCCCCTTATGTAATATTTTACTTACTGATACAGTGCCTATCAGTAATAAAGGTAAAGGGACCCCTGACTGTTAAGGCCAGTCGCGGATGACTCTGGGGTTGCAGCGCTCACTTCACTTTACTGGCCAAGGGAGCTGGCATTTGTCCGCAGACAGCTTCCAGGTTATGTGGCCAGCGTGACTAAGCCGCTTCTGGCGAACCAAAGCAGCTTACGGAAACACTGTTTACCTTCCTGCCGGAGTGGTACCTATTTATCTACTTGCACTGGCATGTTTCGAACTGCTAGGTTGGCAGGAGCAGGGACCGAGCAACGGGAGCTCATGGGGATTTGAACCACTGACCTTCTGATCAGCAAGCCCCAGGCTCAGCGCCACCCACATCCCTTCTATCAATAAATATTCCTGAGCAAATAGGACTAGTCTGAACCCCTAGATAGCAACTGGTCAGGAACAAGTGGTTTAAGAGGAACCAAGATCGTTTCATCTTATAACACTTATACAAAATATGACTTTGCAGTACTTTTTTATATGTACTAAATGAAAAGTCAGCTATTATGCTACACATTCTTCGATAAATATTCCTGAGCAAATAGGACTAGTCTGAACCCCTAGATAGCAACTGGTCAGGAACAATTATTTACCCCCCCCCCCAGGTTCTTGTACTGCTCTATGATTGGGGCAAACAAGATAAAGTGTGACGATTGAGTCAAATTTTAAATTATGACTGAGGTCACTTGTTGCAGTGTGTTTTCCTCCACATATATTAGGAATACGTATATATATAGGAGGAACTCTGGGAGCTTTAGCTCAGATTTATTGTTTGTTACAGGGCATCATCATCTAGGATGAAGTGGTTTAAGAGGAACCAAGATCGTTTCATCTTATAACACTTATACAAAATATGACTTTGCAGTACTTTTTTATATGTACTAAATGAAAAGTCAGCTATTATGCTACACATTCTTCGATAGGAGGTGGCAGAACATGAAAGTCAAGTGGGTGGGGTGAAGGATGTGTAATAGGTACATTCATCACTATATAGGGGGAGATGGTGACATCAGAACCCCCAATTCTGCAACTATTCCTGTGACACATCAACAAAAGATTTGTCATCAAAGGAGGAATTGCAAATGTTATTGGTTTTCATTGAAGTACACTCTCTACTGTTTGCTGAGTTCTGCCCCACCTGCATTGTATCTCTGATACACCAGTAGCCTGCAAAGAAAGATTAAATAGTCCCAATGGCAAATCTGGCATTTCTAATTGACTCAACATGTATTTTACATCCCTTTCTGTAAGTACCTTTATATAAAAAACAAAGAAAGCATGGTTCTCTATAATCACTGTCTGCGATAGAATACTGGACTACAGTGGTACCTCGGTTTACGAACTTAATCCATCCCGGAAGTCCGTTCTTTAACAAAAGCCATTCTTAAAATGAGGCGTGCTTTCCCTAATGAGGCCTCCTGCTGCCTGTGCCCTTCCACCATTAGGTTTCCGTTCTTAGACCAAGATAAAGTTTGCAAACAAGGACACTACTTCCGGTTTTGCGGAGTTCTTATACCGGATAGTTCGTAAACAGGGCTGTTCTTAAACCAAGGTACCACTGTATACAGAAGTCCATTAAATGAGTTTGTAAATTAAACTGTTCACCATGGAAAGCATAATTTTGAGTATTTTGTCAAAGGTTTAATCAAGGGTTCATATGCAATTTACCATTTTATCTATAAAAATTATGTTCTGAATCTCGTTCATTAAATTATATACTCTTTATGACAACCTGTGTATGTACTTCTTATATTTTTTCAAAATATGCAGACAGTTCAATATTGACTAATATTTATTTTATTTATAAACTAATATTGATGTTTTTAAATATGATTTTGAATACAGTACTTGTGAGATTTGAATAAAAAATGTAAAAGTTAGGTGAATTCAGAAAAGTCCATCATTGCTCATATATATGAACCTCCATTGTCTTCCATAGAGCTTTGACTATTTCATGCCAGCTGCAGAAGTAGTATAGTGCTGGCCTCATGAATAGAAGCCAAGTTGGAAGACCACTCTCTCATTTTCCAAGCACTATGAGGTTAGAAATAGGACCCTTTGAAGTTGAGAGCTAACTCCCCATTTGAACTTTCCCAATTTTGACAATATACACACAAAAATCAAACCGTGCTCACAAGAAATAAATTGGTAAATATGTGAAAAGTGATTCCCATTATAATCCTGATAGACAATATTATTACTCCTTTATTCTAGATGTGACCTGATGCTATGAGACAGTCAATTCCCAGATAACAACTAATAAGGCGAGATTCAAATCAGCAAAGTCTTCATTTAAATTAGCAGCTCAATCTGTCAACCATTTGCTGCCTGGGTTCTTAATTTAGTAGCAATAATCTCCCAAGCTTGCCTAGTAACAAATACAAATATTTGGTACTTACATGTGTGCATGTACATTTGCTGTGCATATATATATCAAGAAGTTTTGTACAGGAGTCACAGTGTCACAGCAGTAATTCTCAAATCGCTACAGTTGATTAAGGAGGTGAAGATCTCCAGAACTACACTAGCCAGAAGTAGCCAGCATGCTGCCCTCTAGATGTTGTTGAACTCATCAGGGGCAATGCTGATCAGGCCTGATGGGAATTATAGTCCAATAACATCTGGAGGGCACTTGCACTAATGGAACCCAGTAAACAAAATATAAAAAACGACTGGATTTTTTAAACTCTGTTTCACTGGATTTTTATACTAGAGAAAGATAGATAAGAATAGGGGGAGGGGGAATAGTAAATGCACGTCATTAATTGGTCTTTATATATTCTTACTCATTGGTCTTTGTATATTCCTGAGTTACATATTCTTGAATCACATATGTACTGTCATTTTAAAAGAACTAATGGCTGCACTTTTATTAATGAATGGAAATAAATGTTTTATGCTTGTACTGGTGATTTTCTCCCCTTTTATGTCTGCATTAAGTATTTTTAGCTTTGGATAGGATAATTGAGTAGTGCTTTAAAAAAAAATTAAAAAACAGCTACAGTCTCATGCTTTCCATCCTCTTTGATATGCAGTGTTCTGATTTCTTAGCATACATTATTGGTGAAAATGTAGTCGATAGAAATACGTTCACTTCTATAATGAGCATAAAAAACCTAGCTAAATAACAAAATGTCTGAACTTTGTTTCAGAGAGCAACTGACCTTTATTTCTACGAGAGCCATCCATGTTAGAAAATTCAATATGGCTTTCATCAGCCCAGTAGAGTCTTCTGTTGACATAATCTATTGTAAGAGCCATTGGTCTAGATATCTGTGTTTCTATCACAATTGTCTGATTAGAGCCATCCATGCCAACTCGGCCAATGTGAGGATACTCACAGCAATCAATCCAGTACAAATATCTAGGAAATAAAATTGATAACTCTTTTGTTTATTGATACAAATGTATTCGTCAGAAAAAAAATGTGTATAATCAGGGGATCAAGAATTATTCTATTACTGAAATCCTAAACATTCTAACTAGGAAGTACTATTGCTGGTTAGTAAATATAGTGCTCATTGATTATATTACTTGTCCAAAGAGTGAAAATCTACTAACTATGGGACAAACTAGACTCTATGGTGGCAGGTCCATTTCTTTTCACTTGTTGACTCCAGTTGAAACCAGGTGGTAGCAATCTTAATGTTACCAATAAAAGGAATGCACTGTCCTATGTCCTCTTCCCTGCAGTTGGAGCAAAGGATTAAGGTGGAATATGGTTCACATCTTAATTTTATTGTTAATAAAAGATTCCACCCAAATTTATATGGATGTAATGAGCATATGAATGATGTCCCTATAAGACCTTGTTTGGCTGTGCTGTCTCAGAAAACAATCACACATTGCAGGGCTGTTATTGTTGCTTGAGCAAATGATTCTGCAGGAAGATCCTTCATCAATCAAATGACAAGTTCACAAATATTGATATTTTGCATCAGAAAAGAAAAACGAGTAACCCACATGTGAATCATGCGTCACATAAGATAAGGCGAGCTATTTCCACCACCGCCTGCCCCCCAAATTAGAAAAGGCCTCTGCTCATTTCCGAGGAGGGGAGGAGGATAGGCACTACTACAGAGACAAAAATAAAATTTCTAAAGTGCATTTAATCAAAATTTATTCAGGCCAATTAAAATATTGGTCAGGGGCAGCTGAAAACAAAAGAACACTTTGTGTTATCTATATGCAATGTTACACATCCATTTCCATGGCCACAGGGGCTTTAAATCTGCATACTGAAATCAATGGGCAGTTCATAGCATAAAAACACAAATACATAATAAAAACAAGAACAAAACAAAGCAATAACACCCCTTGCTTCCCCCACCCCACATTTAAAAGGACATAGAGTCAGAGAATGTTAATCAGACAAAGGCCTGGTTGAAGAGGAACATTTTCACCTGGTGCCTAAAGATGTATAATGAATAAAGACATCACTATTGATTTCAAGATGCTGCAGCTCCAAAAGCTGTTAGGTGAGAAACAGCAACCCATCGCTGAAGGCCCTTTTTCTCTCCCCTACCAGATGTCAAAGGGATGGCTGGGTGCTTGGCAGAGTCAATCAGGAAATCCTACTGCTTGCCTGTTCTTTGATGTGAACACTATTGCTCACCTGTTCTTTGAGATGAGAGCTCCCAAAGCTAATTTCCAGGCTAGACCAAAGCTAGCTTTGCTGATATCTCTAATAAATAGCTACAGTCCTGGCTTGTAACATCCAGAGAAATAATGCCCAAAGAAAATATGTCACTGGGTATAATTTGGAGCAAAACATCTTGTCAAGGAACAAAAAAGCTTTACCAAATTCTTAAGATCTACTGGATGTTTGTATTAATTTTAATTGAGGGATCCATCTGCTCGTTAATTGTAAAAAAATTCCTTATTCTGAAGCATAATTGTTTAAATATAGGGGAAGCTTTACTGCTTTATTATCTTATTTAAGGATGTTTCATCTCTTAATGATATTATGCTGTAAAATTTTAACTTATTGCAAATATATCTCTGTCAGGTCACATAATTAACCCTCCTTCTGCCTTCAGAGGAGAAAAGGATATTTCAATTTTCCATTCTGGAATTTTCAAATATGTTATGATAAATACTTGAGTTGTCTTTTGTAACCATTAAACACATTCATAAACTAACCTAAGAACCCACATTCTCCTAATCAGATGTGATCAATTAACATAATTAGTTTGTAATATAATTCCATACCCAGCTTGAAGATCTAAACAGAGATCTCTAGGGAACTTCACCCTTTTGCTCACAAGAACGGTGGGATACAGGCCATTGACTTTTGATACTTCAATAATCCTTTTTTCTGTGTCAGACCAATAGAGATTCTTTCCAACCCAGTCAACTGCAAGTGCATTAGGAACAGCTGTGTTATGAACTACCTAGAGAAATTAAAATTGTATAAGTAGTGGAATACACAGAAAAACAAGAACAGAATCTATTTCTTATTCTTGAAAAATATTTAAAAGATGCAAGAGAGAAACAAATGATATTACACTAACAAATGTGATTTCGTAATTGGCAGCACAATTAATTGTATATCTACTCAGAAGTTTTGTTGTGCACAAAGGGAGTATATAAGATTACAGACCAAATTTCCCAAGGTATTTGAGGGAAATTATGCATTTCTTAAAGAATATTAAAAACAACAAAGAAGAGCCTAAATTAAAACCAAGGTTGGTTTGAGAAAGCTATTTTAAAATAGTAAATTAATAGGGTTGCCATATGTCCAGAATTTCCTGGACATATCTGGAATACTGTAGTTGGAAGCAGTGTCTGGGTGGAAATTGCAAAAATGGCTGGGAAAATCTAGACATATGGCAACCCATGTCGGCTGTGTTGTTTTCGGCAATTTTCTTTAAAAATAGCCAGAATTTGCCAGAAAAGCTCCACAACTTTGGGCAAAGCTAAAAAAAGGCTCAACGACTTTTCTGTCTGGATTTTCACTGTTTCAAATATGGCAACCCTAAAATTAATTTTTTAGTCCTTTTTCTCCAAGTGCAGGCTGATATCCAAACTGCTAGTTTAGACACTAAACACTGCTGCTTTTCACTTTTTTGATTTTGGCAAGTAGGAAGACATGCCATGTTGTAATCTGCTTCTGTGAAAGCCCCCCAGAATCAAATATAGTATGGAAAGTGGGCTGATTGCTTAGAAACACCTGGAGCATGTGAAATGCCTCTTTAGGTGTAACTGTCAGTAGGCACTCCAGGATAATTGACAGAAGACAGGAACAACCACCATTACTGTTAGACTTCAAGAACAAAGTGGGGTCCTTCCATATCAAGTGATCCAATATTTCAAGTCTTCCCATTTTCTTAATATTTTGTACACTTGTTGAATGAGCGAAACTAAGTTTAAATCCAAAGAATTCTAACTTATGGTTAATTCCATCACTCTGGTTTGGAACACATTTTTAAAAGAAAAGAAAATAAGTTTCTAAAGAAATGCCTGATATGAAATGACTGATATTATAGTTTTAAACCTTGTTTATTCTGTTATATTTTACTCCAAGATACTAAACAGAATCCAAATAAAGCAGATATGTATGTACAAAATATTTTTTAAAAAATGTGATCTCATTGAGATCCTAATATTAAATTTTGCAAGTAGCTTTTAGAAATATTAAATAATATATTTTTTGTATTTTTTAAAAAATCATATTCATTTTTAATCACTTTTTAAATTTTGTAATTTAACTTTGAAATCTAAAGTAAGCCCATCATGTGACATACCATATTAAAGTCCATGAAGTTCTGAAGAGATCAATATTTTTAGTTTTGAAATATCCGGGCTAACTTTTTAAGGCTTTTGTGTAGTCTGGCAAGGCCAAAATTTTCCTTCCCCCCCCCCCTTTTTGAAATTTCAAACTCTCATAACTCAAAAACGGGATGAGATTAAAAAAACAAAACTTTAGATTTGAACTTAATTCTGATCATTCAACAAGTGTCCAAAATATTAAGGAAATTGGATGACATGAGGTAAAAAGGTTGGCTCACTTGCTATGGAATGACTCAGTGAAGTTTCTGGCTGGGTAGTTGCTGCAGTGAGGGCCCAGGATGCTGAAGCTATCAAGGGCAACTATCCAGTTACAGCTGTGCCCTTGCATGGGATGGGCTGTACCACTGCCACTTCATGTACAACTTCTGCACCTAATAATAAGGCCACACATTCGTCATCCCGCACAGAGGCCATCTGAGATCTTACAAGGTATCGCAGGCAGTGCTTTTTCCCCGCTAGAAAAATAGGTGCTGGCACTCACCATGAAGTTGTTACAGTAAGCGCCATGAAGTTGTTACAGTTTAACAACAACAAAAGAGGTACTGGTACTGTGTACCCTTGAGTAAAAAGGTAAAGGTAAAGGGACCCTTGACCATTAGGTCCAGTCATGGCTGACTCTGGGGTTGCGGTGCTCACCTCGCTTTATTTGCCGAGGGAGCCGGCGTTTGTCCGCAGGCAGTTTTTCCGGGTCATGTAGCCAGCATGACTAAGCCGCTTCTGGAGAACCAGAGCAGCTTACGGAAACGCCGTTTACCTTCCCGCCAGAGTGGTACCTATTTATCTACTTGCACTTTGACGTGCTTTCGAACTGCTAGGTTGGCAGGAGCAGGGACCGAGCAACGGGAGCTCACCCTGTCACAGGGATTCGAACCGCCAACCTTCTGATCAGCAAGTCCTAGGTGCTGTGGTTTAACCCACAGTGCCACCCGTGTCCCTGTACCCTTGAGTACCCCCTGGAAAAAAAGCACTGATTGCAGGAGCGTCCTGAGACCTTGTACAACTGTCCCAGAGCCCTGCAAGCAAGGCACAGGGCTTAAAAACTGTTTGCACCAATAACTTGTTAAGAAAAGTAAGTTGCAAACATACAGGAGAAATTCAATCAGCATCCTTAAATGACTTTTCTAACCAATCAAATAAAACAAGCTGCTTTGACTTCATTCAATCACATTGTGACATACAGCATACAGTTTTGTAACAGTATATTCACTTTTATTTGCTATTAGAATTACCCAACCACACATTTAACTGCACATGTATTAGCTGAATAAACTATCTGCATGATTTGAGCCCAGTTGATCTCTAGTACAAAATAAAAATAAAGAACAGATATGCTATTTTGTATTTATAATCATTCTTACTAGCTTAAGTTGTGCAAATGCACAACCCTATTTGGCATATAATAATATTAAGTAGGAACCCAAATAATGTTTATAATTCCATGATTACTTTCCAATCACCTTGACATCATTTCCATTCAGATTCATTCTGTTTATTCTACTGCCATTTGGCCTGCTGGAATCAATCCAATAGACGAACTCCTCTTTGTAATCAAAGTCTACTGCAATCACATTGTTCAGACCCTGAAAAGGAAAAAAATAATTAACCAGGTTTTTCCATAAGCCATTTAATACAAAAAAGATGACAACTCTGACAAGATAAATAATCAAAGATTAATCAAAAGTGTATATAACTGGTATAATATATGTCTTGTATATTTTCAAGTTTGATTTATATCTTTTAATAGAACATGATGCTGAAATGAGACTGCTCGATTGTGGCACTCACATGTTATTTAAACTGATAAATATAAATAACCTGAAATTAACTTCCCCTTTGAGTTAATATATGTGTTACAAATTCAATTTTTTTCCCAAGTCAGAAAGCAGTAAGGTTTGTACTAAAAAAAACCACATTGAAGCACATCTACTAAACACCTGGAATTCCACAATTTCTGTGGGGGGGGGTAGTGTCCAATTTGGCTGCAAGGCCATTTTCCAGGACCTTTGATCTCCCAAAGTTCTGAATTTTTTGCAGCATCACTAACAAAATCTGTGAACCACATTCTGTATCTTTAAAAAGAATATAACAGGAATCAAACACAAAGGATAATGGATTTTGTGAAATAATAATGAATGGTTGAGTTAAGTTAGTTAAGTTAGTTCTTGCCCCATGGTCATCCCCCTCTGCTGATTTCAATTTAAGATCTAAATAAAAGTGTCCCAGTTCAAGCCCATCTTATGTGTCTGCCTCTTTGTTTGCCTACTGAGGCAAAAGCAGGTGCAGGAGAAATTACTGTATTCAGGATTCCATTCGAAGTATGAAGTTAGATCACGTAACACTCAAATTGGGAACTCTCAGATGTAGTTTCTGAGAACAAGCTCTGGGGGAAATGGGGGGATTCTCCAGGAAGGGAGACTAGATGCTTTTCATAGTATCTCACAGTTAATGAATCAAATGTTCTTGACAAAATTGACAGGATTTTGAAAGAATTCATCCTTTGAGTATGCCAAGCTGGCTTAGGTGCTTTATTAATTCTTAACAAAAGAAACAGATTCCGAATATAAAGAGAGTCAGTAGGAGGCATTGAAACAACTTAAACATTGGTCAACTTAAAAAAACAAACCCAGACACAAAATTTTAACATATTCTAATTCCAATCAACTGATATTTTAATATTTATGCCCATTAAAAAAGTCCATTAAAAACTGTGCATTTGGAATACATGGTCCAGTATTTCTTGCAGAAATACTTACAGTGATTATACATTTACAAAATGGGATGCAATTCACAGTAGAAATATGGGTCTTATTAGAGTAGGATAACACATGATATCATGATGACTGGTGCTCATGAAAATAGACACTGGTAGTGGAACTTTATTTGTGGGGAAAAAACATTTCAGCAGGTATGGCTACTCAGGATATTGGGACCTGAATAGTAATTAGATTTAACATATTATACATATTCATATCAGGTCGAGTGGTCCATTCACATAATTAAGGTGACAAAGGAAAGTGTAATAAAGAGAAACCTCATTTATTATAGCCCTTTACAGTTACTAGAAATACAACAACTGAATTACAGACTTTTATTGCTCACAGCCAACCTTGTCCATAGCTTATTTTGTGCTATGGAGTGCAGTTAAGACTGTGGTTTTATGTTCATCAAGCATTCTAAAGAGCAATGAGTATTAAGATTATTAAGTATTAATTAGATGATAATTGGAATTGTACCTGTTTCAATGAAGTGTAGTTGGATCCGTCAGTACTGATTTTTCTGATTTCATGATGGTCAGCCAGAATTAAAAAAGGTTCTTCATCTAAATATAGCGAAAGGAGAAAAATACTATGCTAGCATTTAAGTTAATTTATGGAACTTCAAGAATAGAAATACAAGTAGCGAAAAATAAAATGCTACATGCTGTGAACAGTGTTGTGGATGAAAGAAACATTAAATCATAATATTTCAAGTAAGATCAATGATGCGTCATAATCTGAACAAGAGATTCAATTAGCATTTCTTTCAGAGTACTTTAATTTAGCCTTTGTGATACAGAAAATGTATTAGCACTCTCAATAATTTCAATTCCAAAATGAATTTAAGCACAGCTACTCAGCCTGGCTTTTACGGGACAAATAGGTGATAAGTAATAGTTGACATTAAGAAAGGGGAAAATTCAAAAGTCAGAAAGGTCCAAATTAGTGCATGCCAGAATTTTCAGCGAGTAGTGAGCTGAATAGTTCTGAAAATACATTTAACTTACATTTTAATAATTCAAAATTTCTGTAAATGAAGTGCACGTGAAGCATACTAGGAGCTACTGTACATTAAAAAATACATTTATAGTGCAATACTATACATGTGCAATCACAAAGAAGCCCCATTAATTTTATTCGAACTTCCTAGTAAGTTATTCTCAGCACAATAAAAAGAATGCTGAGCAAATTCAAACCACTCTAAGCCCTGATTTTCAGAGTGACAGATTTTCAGAGAGTCAGTTTTGCAAATCAGTTCTGGGCTACTCAAATGGCATGTAGAATGGTGGTGTTGCCATGATCACTCCTGGCCTGTTTCTTCCATTTTGTGGAATGTTTCCCTCTAATTTCCCAACAATACATGTCTCTTGCAACTGGGCCTACTGAACATTAAAGACCATTTGCATTAATTCTATTCCCACTAGCCCTCTCCTGCTTGTGAAAGGTGCATCCGTTCAATTTCCAGGGACCCTCCTTCCTCCTCAGCCCCCACACCACAGCCTGTCCCATTCAGTAGGCCCCATTTAGCTGACCCTCAGGAGAGGATTTATGGAGGAGCTGCCGGGGCAAAGGGGGAAGGAAAGTCAGCTTCCTCCAGTACCCTTTCACATGCTTTTCTCTAGTTCCAATCCCATAATGTGAAACAAATGATGGGACAAGATGCTCACATCTGGACAAACATCTATTTTTACCTAAGAAGAAGTATGCCTTAAGACAGTTTGGTTAGTACTGGAAAGTTTAATGCATTGTGCATTACACAGTTAATTTTGTTTGAACAAAGTATGTTTAGGTCTTAAACCTGCATGACTAAAGGAAAATGTCAAAACTAACTTAAGTTGCATTGCTTTCCATGGGACTTAGTTATGACTAAGCTTAACTGCACTGAGTCAGTAAAATTCTGGAAGCCAAGTAAGCAAATGATACCTGAAAGTGACTTGCAGCCATTTGGGTTATTAGGTTGCACTTCATAACCATCTGCACACAAACATTTGTAGGTTCCATACGTATTGACGCACTGCTGGCTGCACGGAAAGCCAGACAAACATTCATCAATATCCACACATGTTTTGCCATCGTCCTTCATGTGGAAGCCAGGCCAACATTTACACTACAAGGAAAAATAAAAGCAAATTATACATCAGACATCCTAAGAGTACCTGCTTTCTTCCTTGCATGGGTATGGTTTCAATATGATCAAAATGTTGTTTAAAACCTAGTAATATAGCATCTAAAATAACTTTTAAAAGACAATTCAGACCAAGTCTTCCTCTCCAGGTGGTTTTCCATAGCAGAAGTTTTATATTTCTGCTGCATATTTCTGCAAGAAATTCTGAAGCCCACTTTATGAAGAAGAGGAAGCAAGGTTTGAGGATACAAGTTAGAGGTGGACTGTGAAGATCTACCCAAAGCATACAGATGACTGTGATCTCCTTGCCTCCATTGCTAAATGCTACACTAATATTTACCACCCTGCTCTTTCCTGGGCCAAAGCAGGGCAGAGAAGAGGAACCTAGCTTTTCATACTGCACATACTTGGCTAGGAGGTAGAAATATTTTTCAGCAACTTCTGCTCTCCTCATCACATACATACACATATAGATAGACCTTCCCTTACATGCTTTAAAGAACCTTAGCGGAAAATATTCCTCATACCACTTCCAATTCTTTCCTCCCAATCTTTTCTCTTCTACTTTTCTCTCATACTTTTCTCTTCATTTCTCAGCCACTAGACATGAGATGCTAGAAGCACTCATACAAAAGTACTGGGGGAAGCCAATGGACTAGTATTGTGAAATTTCATCCCCCCTCCCACTTCTAAAAGGTGAGTATAATCAAGCTCAGTCTTCATGCTAATTTACAAAAGCTCTAAACACATTTTTAATTTGTCATATATTTAATTTTTTGTGTTATTTTGATATTTCTGCTGGTTATTCAGTGTGATGGGACTAGTTTCACATGATTTTGTAGTTGTTTTAATGTTCTTTTAATTGTGAACCTGGTCAAAAATTTGTAGGAGATTAACATTTAAAAGTAAAAGATGAACAATTAAAATATTTTCAAGATGACTGATATTGCTATACATTTTTTTTCTTTGCTGCTTCCCTCAGTCTGCTTCTCTTTTTCTCACTACTACTCACTACTACCACCAAAATATTTAGCTCATAGCCTTACATTAGAGGTGGGGAACTTGTGTCTTTCTGGAGGTTGTTGCACTACAATTCCCATGGTGGGAGGGACTGATGGGAGCTACAGTCCAAAAGCATTAGGAGGAGGAGAATAATCCTTTATTCTGACCAAAAGAAAGGCATATCAAGATATTCAGACATATTTCAGTTTATTTGGCTTTCCATGAAACATTCCACCCCCAAGACATATAAAACTAAATCTAGTATTAGTCATGGAGTCTAATACCCTCTGTATTATATTAATGGAATAGCAAAAGCTGGTGAGCACAAGGTGTGCTCTCTTTTCCAGGAAGTGTCAAATTATAATGTTTATGGTACATATGCAAGTCAAATTTAAGATTTAAAACTCTATTTATAACGTACTATTTTACACACCAGGACTACCAACCTTGTACCCAACAGGAAGATCTTGACAATCTTGAGAACAGCCACTGACTTTCTTACTCAAGCATTCGTTAATATGGCAGTTTCTCTCATCCGATCCATCACCACAATCTTGTTTAGTATCACAAACATTTTCTTGGGGAATACACTTGCCATTTTTGCACATAAAAAAGGAACTGTTGCATGACTGTTCTAAAAATAAGAAACAAGAGGGAAAGGACACAAATGGATTGCAATGAACACGTTGAGATGTGTCAGGATTAACATGTGGGCCGCATCTTAATTTAGAAACAGATCATTTGTGAAAATTCAGTCCAGCCCCTTCATATTCTGTTTACATATCCCATTTCCATTTATAGAAAGTTTGCCATCAATTTCACTGGATTGCATCACCAGTCAGTGTAACTATGATTAGTCATAAACATACTGCTGGTTTGTTTCAAATAGTAAATACAAGTTCTGTCTATATTTCCTTTTCTCCAACACCTATATGTATAGCCCAAGTGTGGCCCTCAGCTGGATTTCATCTGGCCCTTTGAGTTCCCTCCTGTCTATCAACTATTTAGCATAAAGAGGGGAAAGGCCTTCATGTTGCAAAAATATGGAACAGAGGGTCCTGCCTCTGCAGGAAGATCAAAGCATAGGGAGAATCATCATCATCAACAACAACAACAAGCCCTGCAGCACCCCACAGCTTAAGATCCAGGGGGCTGAGAAACTCTCATCCAGTGCTCCTTTCTGGAACTTCCCCTGGAACCACCACAGATCAATGCCTCTTATATCCATCTCCCATACACAGTCCAGGAGGGTTGAAAGCCAAGGCGAGATCTTGTAACAGCAACAGGGTTATATACTCCCACTGTCCTTCTAACAGAGATTATCCATCAGGGTATCCAAGGCAGATTCAGTACCAAACTGTCTCACTAAAGATGATGATGACTCACCCTTCACCTTAAAGTTCCAGGACAGATTCCAACATTAAAACACTATACTAAAAACAGCTTTAGATAGTTTATAATTGCAGAAGTAAGGTGTGTCCGAAAAATATAAACTTCAAATGTCAAAAGTCAGGGTAAAGAGATTCTTCTTCATCATTAACTGGAAGCTGTATAAACAAGGCACCAGATTCATCTCTGTGGGGGTTGGGGTTCCCCAACTTAGGGGCTGCCACAGAGAATGCCATCTTCCCGGTCACCAACCCCCAAGCTTCTGAGGTTGGAGGAACTACCGAGGACTTGTGTTCCTTGCAAATATGCAAATTTGCACACCTACAGTTTTCAGGATGCAATTGTAGTTTTGGCGTTCAAGATTTTGAACAGAGATAGGGCAAGGCTTATAGTTTTGCTGTGCAATTACGTTACTAGCCCTGGATTGGACAATTTGATCCTCCCTTAGTTCTTTGTGGCCTGAATGTTCTCTCAACACTCCACAAATACCAAATTTTACTAAAAACTACATTATTATTTAACAACAGTGCTAAATTATTTTACACATATTTAATTGTAAAAATATTTTAAAGGCTGAACCTGCGCTTCTGCATTTTATGTTAATTGGATGTTCATCAGAATGGTCTGGACAATCAAAATCTCCATCACATTGCCACTGAGAATTTAACAGGCATCTTCCATCTGCACAGCTGAATTCTCCAGGATTACAGTGACGATAGCCTAAAAAAGAGCGGCCAGACATTAATAATGTGGACCTCTAATATTTATATTCCAAAAAAGGTACTATCTATCTTTTTCAAACAGGAGCTGATCCATAGAACATTTCAAACTACTTTGCAGATGTCTTTGTTAGCAGATGCAAACTTCAGCCATAGTGGTAACCAAACTATCCACCTCCTTCTCTGCTGCTGTGCCTCTACAGGTGACCTGGGTATGGCCCAAAGGAGCAGTTTCAACAGCTTTTAGCAAGGAGCTACAGGGCCACAACACCCTATTCAATGGCTGGAAGCTGTTGTAACTACTCTGACAAAGCAGAACAGTCTCCAGCCATGAAACAGGGCACACAGGGCTTACAATTCTTCATGAGCAACTACAGTAGCAGATTTAACAGTTTATGGATCTCTGCTAAATATGATTGGGTTGGGACATGTCTGCAACATGGCTGTAGCCTGGGCTCACATGACCTAGAATTCTACACTGAAACTAGTTTGTGAAGACAGACTAGGAATGTGTCTGATATGACAAATATAAAGGGTTTGAGTTTAGAACAATAAATTTTCTTACTTACTTTGACAAACATTTATTGGGCATTACAAGTATAGGCCATCATAAAATATCCATATATAAAATTTTAAACTATATACAAATAAACAGCCATGTAAAATATATAATAACAAGGATTTTCATTGGGATTTCTTCCCACTAAATAGTGCCATTCACCCCTCTAAGAGATACTAACCAATACATTTATCAGTTTAGAGTTCTTTACTCAAAATTATTCTGCTGTGAGTTAAGCAGTAACCTGGCTGAAGCCACCCAATAAGTATTATGGCTCAATTCCAATTTATCCCAAGCGCTGAAATTTCCAAATCCTAAACTCTATCCACAGCAAAGAAATACCTGTTTACTCCCTTGTTCTTTGATTTTACTGGTAAATGTGAAATGTATATTTTCAAGAGAAATACATAGCAACTTATTTATAAATGATAACTCCATGGTCTATTTAAAGTTGACTGGATTCCACATTCTGTCAAATTGGACATATTGAAGAGATCAAATATCTGGTGCTTCTTAGAAACCATTTTAATACATTGACAAATTGCTCTGAAAAGGCAAAGATTTTCTCTACAGAAATCTTAAAGGAATATGAGCATTGCTTCCTTAGAAGAAGAAATTTAAAACCTGTTAACTTACTTTCTTCAAACGATTTTATTCTATTTGTGGGGAGTTTATCCTTGTCAGCAGACAGATAGAGCACACAAACTTCAGCATTAAGACCTGTCTCTGTATCAGAGATTAACAGTGCAATCTCATACAGGTGTCCTCAGTAACTCACAATGAATTTAACAGACTTTCTCCCAGGTGTGCATAGGATTGCAGCCTAAGCTTCTCACAATGCTCCATTTATAGTGCACCGACGTACTACTACTAATGCCTTATTTTAGGGAAACTTATTTCAGGGAAAAATATTTTAGGGGGAAAATATATTAGAAAAAGCAAAAGTAAGCACATTCCTTTGGAACATCTTTCTTTGGGAACTTGGAAATTTCAACTGGTTCAAAATGAAGCAGCCAGATTACTGTCTATTTTTTCATTTCAAACTCATATAGCTCCAGTTTTAAAACAGCTGTACTGGTTGCCAGTTTGTGTCCACACCCACTTCATGGTGCTCACATTAAAACCCCAAATGACATAGGCTTAAAGTATATTAAGAGTGCCCCCTTCTTTGCTGAAGCTTTCAGGTGTAAAAAAATTATACTTGCCACATTCTAGCGATTCATCTGATCCATCTCCACAGTCATTATCATGGTCACATACAAACTGCTTGGGAATGCAGACTTTATTGCGGCATGTGAAAGTATTTTCGTCACAAGTATTATTAGGAGCTAAGAAAAAGAAAATGGAACGGAAGACAGTGAACCACCAACTTATAAAGGAAAAATGTCAAGTTACTGTCAGCCACCAATACAGTGGTACAGATAAATACAGCATCTTATTTATGTATGTTGCAAAATGGTTCATACCACATCCTGCTGTGGCAAGCTCATCACTTCCATTCGGACAGTCTCTTTCACCATCACAAAGCCAGTGCCGAGGAACACAGGCATAGGAACCTAAGCAGCTGAACATGTCTGAAGCACAGGTTACGGAGCCTAGGGGAAAAAAATTGGTATGATTTAAATTTTATTTGTTACGTACGAAAGTTATATTCTGAAGTGACTTGTTAAAAAATAAAATGACATATACTACAACTTTCTTTAATGATTTCTAAAATCTGAAGGCAAACAACAAAGACAATACATTTGAGTCAGTAGCAGTCAGGGACATGCATGGGTGGGACTGGGCTGCTCAGCAGGGACAGTGCAGGCGCAACATTGAGATTGTAGGCTTGTGTCCACTTCTGTGCTACACTGTGCTGAGCTCCTTACTGCCTTTTCCTTCCTTCTCAGTAACTGGCAGTGATGCACAGCACTGGGAAGTCAGAAGAGCAACACAGCTGTGCCTGCACAGCCCCACGAGCCACTACTAGTTCAAAGAACTTGGATATTGCTCATCAAGTTCTTATTACTGCACAATACCATATGTCTTATAAGGGATACCAAATATTACATATATTTCTTATATCCTACAGAATATGATAACGCTCCAATACTTATTTCTGGTGGTTGTTCATTGAGTTGACTGAATGAATAGGGTAGGGCCAAGTACCGTATTTTTCGCCCCATAGGACGCACTTTTTCCCCTCCAAAAATGAAGGGGGAAAGTGTGTGTGTCCTATGGGGCGAATGCAGGCTTTCGCTGAAGCCTGGAGAGCGAGAGGCATCGGTGCGCACCGACCCCTCTCACTCTCCAGGCTTCAGGAAGCTATCCGCAAGCCTTGCAAGCCCGGCGGGAGTTCCTGCGGGCTCACAAGGCTTGCTGGCAGCAGCCTGCAGCCCCGGCGAGTGTCTGCAAGCCTTGTGCGCCCGGCAGGAGCTCCCGCCGAGCGCGCAAGGCTTGGGGCGGCAGCCTGTTGCCCGAAGCACAGGGAGCCCTCCGGAGGGCTCCCAGTGCTTCTGGCGAGTGTCTGCAAGCCTTGCGCGCCCGGCAGGAGCTCCCGCCGACGTGCAAGGCTTGGGGCGGCAGCCTGTTGCCCGAAGCACGCGGAGCCCTCCAGAGGGCTCACGTGCTTCGGGCGACTGTCTGCAAGCCTTGCGCGCCCGGCAGGAGCTACCACCGAGCACGTAAGGCTTGGGGCGGCAGCCTGCAGCCCGAAGCACGTGGAGCCCTCCGGGCAGGCGTGTGCAAGGCTTGGGGTGGCAGCCGCGGCTGGGGGGGGGGGAATATATTTTTTTTGTTCATTCCCCACCCCAAAAAACGAGGTGCGTCCTATGGGCCGGTGCGCCCTATAGGACGAAAAATACAGTAATCTTGAAATGTGCACCCCAAGCTCATATTTGTATCACTGTAGTACTCACCACATATAGGTTTGCTTTCATCCAAGCCATTTCCACAATCATCCTCCCCATCACAAATCCATTGTTTAGAGATACACTTATTTTCAGAACAAGCAAACTGATTCCATGAACAAGAGGAATCTGCAAGGGCATGTAAATGATAGGTGTTGCATATATTCAATAGGAACAGATTCAATATCAACACTATGAAAACAAATCTAGCATGCCCCCCCCCCTTATTGACAAGCAAAATTCTTCCTAGAAATTTTTGATGAAGTTCATTTCACATATCGCCCATCTGGAAATTCCCTTCAAAATTCCTAAAGAGCCAATGGAATTTTGCTCAGCTTCTCCAGGCATTGTTAAGATTGTTTTGTTGTTTAGTCATGTCCGACTCTTCATGACCCCATGGACCAGAGCACGCCAGGCACTTCTGTCTTCGTTAAGATTGTTTATATATCTTTAAATCACATTATAAACTACCTCCCATCTTTAACAAATGTAAATAAAAATAATTCTTGTTCTACTATTCAAAAACAGGTACGTAGAGGAAAAGACAAATATGCATGCCTTTCAACAAGCATTTAAAAATGTAATCTTATGTTAAAGAAATATCCTACAACATATTATGTGAATACTTTTGCCCACTACTAAAGGTATTTTAAGTTTTCACGAACATATTGTAAAAAAACAAAACAGCTCTAAGATCAAAATAATTACAAACTTTCTTAACAGCTTGAACTTGTATGGTTCTGTGTAATCTAACAGTAATATATATATATATATATATATATATATATATATATATTCTCACAAGAAAAATGGCAAAGATCTTTGAGGGACTAAATATTCAGTGAGGGACATTACACCATAGTAATACATATCAAACCCATTGAAATTGCAGAGGAGTCCTGCAGCAAGGCAGATTTTGATTATCTGTCTTTCTGCAGCCTCCACTGAGATGTTCCTCATTGTTCCAGAAAGTTCTCCATCCCCCCCAGAACAGCTTTCCAGGATACTAAAGTAGTAAGGAATAATTTATGGAAATCATCTCCTTCTCCTCCACCTCCACCTCCACCTCCTCTGCATACTCTAATCACACCAAAATATATTTATAAGTTTGTTGATCTCTAGCAAAGGAACCTAACAGCAGAATCCTATACATGTCACTTCAAAGTCAGCCCCTAGGTAATTTTAGACTCTGGAATGAATGGTCTTCTTGCATCCCTCCTTTAGAAGTCAACATGTATTGTTTCAGTTGCGCGGCACAGAGCTTTTCTTTCTCTCCTCCCTCCCGCACCACCATTACCAGATTTTATATGACTTATTTTATGCTGCTCTCTGATGGTCTTTGCAGGGGGCTGGACTGTGGGGCAAAGATCCTAACTGCATCACTCACTACGGAGCTATACTAGATTACAGTCTAGGTAAATATGTATATGATTAGAGCCTAAATGACCAAATTATACAATAAAGTGTTTGCTATGTATCATGCCTGTATAATTTGCAAGGTTTCCAAGCTGTTCATTGAGATTTGTTAAAATACCAGTTTAGTTTAATTGCATTCTTTTTCTTGCAGAGATTTCAATTGACATCTCCTTTGCACAAACATCCATGGTTCAAAGATAAGATACTAACAACAGTGAGGTAGGATACTAACCACAGTGCAATTCATCACTTCCATCTTCACAATCTTTTTGACCATCACATACCCAGGTATTCAAAATACACCTCCCACTTGGACAACTAAAATAATTTTCTTCACATGTATGCTTGTTTCGAACTGCAAATAAAATAAAAGAAGCCATTTGTTTCTGGCAGTCATGGAATTTTGGATGAAATATACATAGAAAAGATCATCTGGGTTCAATCCACTAAATAGAAGGGCTCCTTCCATTCATGGAAGGGGTTTTGATCCAGTAAAGGCTTCCACAGGAGAAAGGGAAGAGGCAATATTTGCCCATTTTCTCTTCCCCATGCAGCCATGCCACCTTCTGCATTCTTTTGCACAGTTCCTCAGCTGTCCAGACCAGTTTCTCAGGGCACTGAAGGAATCACCAACATTGCTACTTCCTCCTATATGCAGGAGTGTTCCATATACAGGTTTGTCAAAGAGAAACTCAACATACAATAAAGAAACAATGCCACTAATGAATAATTCTTTATCATGAATAAATATAGAAATTATTTTTATTTCCATAATTACCTGGGCATTTAAGTTCATCTGTATAATCTCCACAGTCATTAGATCCATCACACATCCATTCTGGTAGTATACAAAGTGATGTAAAATTACAGCTAATAAATCCTGAAGATTTGACTCCAAGTTTATAGAAGTGAGCACAGTCTGTGCTATCTGAGGTACATAAAACGGAATGGGCACACATTAGAATATATTCTTTTCAGTGTGGATCTCATCACTGTGATTTCTTTGACAGTGGTTGCTTAATTTAGCTCCCACAATCACAGCATTGCCTGTTACCAATTGAATTACATCACACAAATTAATTAAACTTACAATTATATATTAGTGTAGTATAAGAAACAAATAGTTACAAATGAAAAATTAAATTCCTTACTGCAGTTTTTCTCATCAGAAGCATCCAAACAGTCCACAATCTGATTGCATTGCGCTGATTTTGCAATGCAAGTTCCATCTGCACAGTGAAATTCTGTTGAAGTACATCCTGAAACTACAGGGTGAAGTGTTTGGTGGGTGGGGAGGAAGAAAGAAAGAAAGATATAAACATAATTTGCAAGGTTTGGGATATTTAAGTTTAAAGCTGCTACTAAATTAATTACAGTGGTACCTCAGGTTAAGTACTTATTTCGTTCCGGAGGTCCATACTTAACCTGAAACTGTTCTTAACCTGAAGCACCACTTTAGCTAATGGGGCTTCCTGCTGCTGCCGTGCCGCCGGAGCACGATTTCTGTTCTCACCCTAAAGCAAAGTTCTTAACCCGAGGTACTATTTCTGGGTTAGCGGAGTCTGTAACCTGAAGCATATGTAACCTGAAGCGTATGTAACCCAAGGTACCATTGTACAACACTTAAATGTGTGTTGTTTAAAAGTAACAATTCACACAGGGCCGTCTTAAGCATATCTGGCGCCATGGTGCAAAAATCCCTCCGGCGCCCGCCCCATTTCCCAGAGTTGTTGACCTTTTCCCAAGCCTCTGCGGGGATCGCTCTCCTCCCACAGGGGCTTGGGAAGAAAGATGCACGCATGCCAGCCATATGATTGACGGGGCGCAGCTGGCATGCATGCAGGAGGGAAAGGGGAGGCCGCCGGCAAAGCCGCACAGCTCCCCCACTTGCTGGGGGGCCTCTGAGAGGTCGGCGCCCCGGCGCAACGCGCCAGTAAATCTAATGGGAAAGACAGCTCTGAAGTCACACACATCATGACTTCGGCCCAGAAAAGCACATTTTAGGGTTGGCCTATTCAAGATGCAAGCAAATACCCCTATGGCATTTTATATACCCCTTGCTTCTTCATCCCATAGTCCGTTATTATCCCGGGCGAAAGATCCCTGCATTGTAGGGGGTTGGACAAGATGACCCTCATAGCCCCTTCTACCTCTACAATTCTATGATCCTATTATTCTAACTGCAGCCCTTTCCTGCATGTTTAAGGAAGATGCTGTGCATTATTAATTCTCTATCTCCAAGTCTGAAAAGAAAAGCAGCGATATTGATCAGCTTGAGCTGAGAGAAGCTGAAAAGGGACTTTAAAACTGCACACATATTTCTGTAAAATAATGTGTATCCAATTGTGCTAATCTCGGCCCTACTTGGCCTAAATACCCAGTAGTTATGGTAGGTTTAGCAGAGCACCCATGGTGGATTAAGATAGATGGCATTATGTCTGCCATTTTTATATAAACTGCTTGCGACTTTTCTGCAATTTTGTGCTGCTTTCTGTGAGACTAATTGAGACCGTGGCATCATGGCAAGAGTCTCAGCAAACAATTGTAAAGCAAAAAACAAAGGGGAAAGCATAACACATTTTTTGCAAGCCAGCACTGGAGTGTTGCCAAAGTACCCTGCCTGAAGAATCGCTGATGAAGCAGTGGTCCCAGTTACTCTCTTCCCCATCCAACTATAACCAATTGATTTGAGATGCTTTAAATATTATCATATACAAGTTGCCTTACGTTACTTTCTTTTTACATATTTCACCTCACAGTTTTATCGTATTTTTTGCTCTATAAGATACACCAGACCACAAGATGCACCTAGTTTTTGGAGGAGGAAAACAATCAAAAAAATATTCTGAATCTCAGAAGACAGAACAGCAAGAGGGATCACTGCGCAGTGAAAGCAGCAATCCCTCTTGCTGTTCTGGCTTTTGGGATAGCTGCACAGCCTGCATTCGCTGCATAAGACGCACACACATTTCCCCTTACTTTTTAGGAGGGAAAAAGTGAGTCTTATAGAGCAAAAAATACGGTATTTTCTGTACGTTCTACAAACCTATCATTTCACAATGCCATTGCACTTTGTGCACTAAAAAAAGAAAAAAGGTGATTTGCCACAGTTACAGTCTTGAGTCTGCTTTTTCACTGGTTAAGCCAGACAGAAATTAAATGAAGTAAGATAGAATTATAGGGTAGAAATAAGGTAAGTGTCTGAGAACAAAGTAGAACTACAGTAGACACATCAGAAATTGAACTGACAATATTCACAATTTTGAAAGTACTGTTCACTGGGGTGGAGATTCAGGGATATCTGAAATCAATCTCACACAACATTGGTAAACAGTGCACAATGTAGTAGCATTGGGTTTGCACTCTGAACTGCTCGATTTTCGCCTACAGATGCCTATTTTGCACACATAGGACTGCTGCTGAAAGTGAAAAATACCTGCAGACGCTTATTTCTACATACCACTTATTCAACAAAATATGTTGACTGAAATATTTGACTGGAATTGGGGGTGGGATGGTGGTGTTGAATTATAATTCTGAAGTTCAGATATGACTTTTATTGGTAGTCAGTGAAAATAAATATTTGGTCATTGGTTTGGGGCACTCACAGATTCTTGAAATTTAATAAATACTAGAATTCATAAACATTATACTGCAGGAAAAGAAACAAACAAAAAAAGTACCTTCACAGCCTATTTCGTCAGACCCATCACCACAGTCATTTTTGCCATCGCACACTTGATCAGTTGTAATACAGCGACGGTTAGAACAGGATTTAAAGCCTCTTCGACAGCTTCTATTTTCTGGTAAATTAAAATACAAAGACTATTATTTTATTTACATAACCTTCCTATTAACACGGCTAGATGAGAGTAAGTTTTGGAATTTGGAGCAGAGTCAATAAACTATGAATCAGCTTATATGGCTAGTCAGAAACATTACATGGAAACAAGATATGGCAATGTAACCCAATGAGATGAAAAAATCTTACCACAATAAAATAACTTCTCATCAGACTTGTCTTTACAATGGGAGATGCCATCGCAGGACAGCTGGTAATCAATGCATTCTCCATTTCCGCATTCAAACTCAGAGTAAAAGTTGCATGAGGAGTTTTTAGCTGAAAGAATGAACAACAGAAAAGCAAGCATGAGTTTATTTATTTATTTATTTATTTATTTATTTATTTAAAGTATGAATAATCTGCCCTTTGCCCAAAGTTCCCAGAGTGGAAATATGCACAGTCTAAGCAAAAGAAAAAAGAAAAGAAAGAAGATCAAAACAAGTGTTAAAACAAAATACAGAAGTTCAAAGTAATGGTGCAACAGCCAATGGCAATTCTGTAACTAACGAAATGTATATTACATAAATGTTGTTTATTTCAGACTGCAAATATTCCACTTCAGAGTGCCCTGGACCCAAGCCATGGAGAAATAGAAGCCACGCTGCTATGAAAACACACACACACACACACATATATACCGATATATATATATATATATATATATATATATATATATATATATATATATTTGTAATTTCCAACTTCATGATGTTCCAAAACCCTGAATCATTTCATTTTCTATTCGATAAAGAATGACTAGTTTTGGAATAATAGAATCATAGAATTGTAGAGTTGGGAGGGGCCGACTCTTCAACTAAATAGTTGGACTAGCAGGAGCCACAGCTAGGAGTCTCCTCTCTCTCTCTCCCCTATGTGCCCACCCACCAATCAGTTCTGGGAGGATCGGAAGAAGGGGAAGGAGAGGGGAGATGGGCCTGCCTGGCCAACTTAAAATGCTTGAATTGATGGAATAATCAGCTTAGCAATATGTTGAATTTCACCCTTTGATGCCAGCCATAAAAACCACATTTGTGCCAACCACAGATTACTACTATCTGCTACTGATTCCATACTGTCAATTAACAAGACCTGAACTGAAAGCAATGAATTTGGACCAGAACAGAAGACTAAATTGGTGGTAACTTAGTATACCAAAACAATAAAGATGTGCTCTTGCCTTCATTTCTCCACACATGAAAAATTTTAAGCATACTTGGAAAAGATGTAATACAGTGGTACCTCGGGTTACATATGCTTCAGGTTACAGACTCCGCTAACCTGGAAAAGTTACCTCGAGTTGAGAATTTTGCCCCAGGATGGGAACAGAAATCGTGTGCCGGCAGCGCAGCAGCAGCAAGAAGCCCCATTAGCGAAAGCACACCTCTAGTTAAGAACAGCTTCAGGTTAAGAACAGACCTCCGGAATGAATTAAGTTAGTAACTAGAGGTACCACTGTATTACAATGTAGTGTATCCGTTACCTAACAACCAGTGGTAAGATCTATACTAAAGCTGTCTGAGTTAAACAGCTTAATGCCTTTGGGAAGTCAAAATACATGTTGCCAAATTAATTCCAGTTTCGAACTTACTCCATATCAGCTGTGTGAGGTGCTCTCAGTGATATGCTGATGGTTTGTTAGTAGTGGTTCCAAGTCTATACTGAAATAAGCTGTTAATAAGAAATACTAATGTTTTAATTACATTAACTTAGAACCATTGCAAATCAGGTGCCTATCCATACAAGATCAATTGATCTCTACAGGATATGAGTTTCACAGCTATTCTAAGATTGTGGTACACGGCAGCTGTGCTACAGCTTTAATTAACATGCTTTTTATCACTGTAAATCATCTGTATGAGCCACTTGATCTCAATTATAATGCCAAACAGGAGCACCAATGCAACAAGGACTGCACATCTATAGTACAGTCATTTTAATTTATTGAAGAAAATCTGCTTTAGATCAACTCTACATGCACAATTCCAAAGTTTGAAACATTTTAATTCCAGCAGTCACCTATGCTCTTTAAATAGCCTCTTGATGTGAAGTATTCAAATAAATCACATACATTACTAAATACAACTAATTAACCAAATATGGAAATATAAAATTTTTTTGTAAATTTAATTGATGTTTACAGTTGCAAGCAGCACTTAAAGACTCTTGGAAAATGCCAAAAATTTCATTGGAGAAAGGTGCAAAAAGTCCTAAAATTTAGAGAATGGTAAAGGCAGAACGCTTACATTTCTCAGCTAACTTTCTGGATGTTTCAAAATACCGCTTCACATTTCTAGCTGGTGGTTTTAGATCACTCTCTTTATGAGAGTAATGGGTATGTGGAGAGTTCAAAGGATGTGAGGAGTAGTTCCACTATTTGCCACCGGTCATGACTCTTGGACATTTGTGCAGTTGATATGCACAAATAACAATTAGTATTGTTATTGTTATTGATTTGATTTGATTTATAACCAACATTTTAACCTAAAGTTTTACACTGAGTCATACATTCGGCAGACAGATAGGTTAAGACAGAAGATAAAGGGTGCAGTGAAAAAGTTTGGGTACTCCTCCCATGGTTATATGTAATTGTAAGGCATACATAATTCTTGGAGGGCAAATTCAAGCACTTACGTATATATAAAAGAAATGCTTCAAAAGCTTTCATCAATATATTTTCCAGACAATTTAGCAGATACAAGCAAAATACTGCTGGATCTAGATATGCTGTAGGATTTTAATCTAACTAAATTTTACTGTGAAATTACCCTGTCAGAACCTGCTTCACCTGATTGCAGTTCAAAATTCCATATCTATGGCTTTCACGCCTTCTTTTGTTCCTGGTGACATTCCAGTGGCAGGGCTAAGCAGCCATGGTGGGCTCCGTTTGTCCTCCATCCCTCGCCCTGCCCCTGGGGTGCAGAACACACACACACGCCCCAGGCAGCGTGGAGACAAGCTCCATTGCCAATTGCTGCTATTATCAATTAATATTACTTACGCACACATCTGTTGTCATCTGTAAGTATTCGTTCACCCCTACATGAACAATTAACACGGCCATCAGGGGTCAGAAGACATAAGTCATGACAGCCCCCATTCATCTGGGCACAAGGGGATAATTCACCTAAAAAAGAGAGAAAGAGAGACACTATAATATAAAACCATAAAAAGAAGTAATCTAATATTGACATTGGAACTACTTGCTTTATTGTTCAGAAACGCTTGATGATAATAGTAACAACAACAATAATTTTATTATCTATGCCCTGCCCATCTGGCTGGGTTTCCCCAGCCACTCAATCTTGACTGATTTATGTCTAACAAAATTATGGGACACCTAAGGAAACACAAATTAATTTTAAGCTTTGCTCTTAGTACATAGAGGAAAAAATGGAAAATAGGAAGCTGCAAGGTGCTTCATCTGTGACTGTATTTTGATACCTTCAAAACTGTATATATAAATAAAAATATTGCAGTTATAAAAAAAGGATTTTCCTTGCATAGCCGAACCTTGTGCCCTTCTCTTTTCCCTGGGGGTTGTCTCAATGCTCCAGAGAAAATTTGGGGACAGCATTGTGTGCTAAGTCCCATTATGCTAGCAGGAATCCTTGTGCTGGCTTCTGCTAGTGCACATTTCTGCAATTAGTTTTCCCATATACAATACATTTATATGCACACTTAACACTAATAATAGGCATTTCATATGCTTTTTGAGATGAAGAACTGTACTGCAAAAATTTGAGAAGTGTGGGTCTCAAAAAAAGCTGTGGTTCAGATCGTGTACTGTTTTAGGAAGTGCAAATTATGTAGATTTGCATTAAAATGGGAATGAAGCAGAATTTGTCCCACATTCCTAGGTGGTGGTGAAGGTAGCACTGATGGGACTGCTGCTGCCAATCCAACACAGGGCCCAGGCCAGTCCAGGTAAACAGCAGTGATGTGGGGAGGGGGGGAGGGGGGACTCCACACACACAGTTAATGGAGCAGTCTAATGAGCAGGCCAATAGCAGCTATATTAGAAGAATTAGGTACGTTGAATTGGGTGGCATTAGTTCCTTCATGAAGTATGTGTCTAACCCCATTATTATAACACTGTGATGGTATGTGATACGGATGGGCAAACTTGCCAATTTCTGTTTACCCCAATTTCTCATTTTCCCACTCTTAAGTTCAGTTTTCCACATTTCCACATCATGTTGTGAATTCATTTAAAGAAAGGTCTTCATGACAATTCATGAGCATTTTAGTGTGACTTTCTCCAAAGCTTTGCATGCAATTTTACATTTTGCATGTGATTTCTCCTAAAATTGTGCATTTATATATGCAATTTTCACTAATGTGAGCATTGCTCGGCACACTTTAGTATACAACTCTTTATACTTTGCTGGACTACTGCATTGCAAAATTCTGAGAAGTTCAGATTTTGACAGCTAGCTGTGCTTCAGTTAGCACACTGTTTTGGAAAATACAAATTATAAATGCATATAAATGCAAATTGAATTAAATGTCTCCCCATCCCTAGTGCAAGATGCCATAAATGCCTAGTACTACACTGCCTTAAGGAGTAATTTAGGCTATGGGACATTCACTCCAAAGAAGTTTGAAATGGATCTGTATCAGACAGTGAGTTCCAAAGACCTTCCTGCAAATTTCAATCCATATCAAGATGCATTGTGCATTAGTCTATGAAGTTAAAACTGCCCATGCTGGGCAAGTCTGATTATGGTTCTACTTTTCAGGTGTTTGCACAAGGCTTGAAGAGAATTCTTCATCTTTCTTTATGCAAAGGAACACTGCAAACTCATCATCTTGTGAAGATTAGCACTTGTCAACAAATGCTTTAGTTAAGCTTGCAGCCCCCTTTGGTATGTGACTTTCCTGTCATATAAAAGGTTACTATATAACTAAATAAGGAATTACAGTATGATAAACTACAAAAATAACCCTTTTACTTATTTTTTTTTAAAAAATAACTATATACCAATAAATAAATATTAATGGTGTGTTTGGTAACTTACAGCTGTTAGTGTCATTAGCAACAGCTATGATGCCCATTGGTTGATGTGGTATGTCAGATCTAAGAATTTTTGTATCTCCACCTGTATATTTATTGGATCGCAGAATAGCTCTTCTCACCCAGTCGGTCCAGAAGATCCAGTCATCATAAACGGCCAGACTGAGAAAGGTGCCAGGTCCAGATTTGACAATCACCTGGTTAGAAAAGGAAATAGGCATCAATTGAATGTATATTTATACTCCTGCTGTTTGTCTATTTCATTTCTTCCACAGGATGTTATTTTTGTTTCTATCAATATTGGCGATTGGCAAGACAGATTGTTTCAACAAATGGAGAAAGATATTTCCAAAGATATCTAGCAAGGGAAAAACCATAAAATATAAAGTATTGATAGATGTGAAAGAGAGAGAAGGTTTCTCCCTGCTGGATACGAGATTATATTACGAAGCAGATTGTCTGTGCTGGTTGAAGGAATGGTTGTTACTGAAGAAATCACATCTTTTAGATTTGGAAGGTCATGATAATATTTTAATAATATGGAAGGATTAATGTAAAAACCTGCAGTTTCAAAATATATATGGGATATATACAGGAATAGATATATAAAAGAATATGTTGAGATAATTTGGAGTATGCAGGAAGATGACAAGAAATTTAAAGAACCACAGAAAGAGGAGGAAGGGAGTTGGAGTTTGAAATGTAAAAATTATGACTGAATTATTGTTATATATATGAATTATTTAATAAAAGTAATTGGGATGCTATGTATCAGTTCTTGGCATGCTGGCATCATTTGTGTCATTGGCATACACAATAGTTCAGAATATACTTGCATTTCTATAGCAATGTAGTTACATTTGAATAATTAAATGTCACACATTATTTTCCCCACATCAATAAGGATTAAAGGGCATTGAATGGCGAAGGCAATATTATTGTAAATTATTTTTATTCAGTTATACAGAAAGTATCAACATATTTCTAGAAATCAGCATTATGATCTTACTCACATTTCTGAGTGATCCATCATATTCACACCTTTCTATTTTCCCCAAGCTGCCATCGGAAAAGTACAATTTCTCTGCACTGTGATCAATCGCAAGTCCATTTGGTGTCAGGAGGTCAGTGCTAATAACAACTTGTGCATTTTTGCCATACAATGTAGCTCTCATGATGCTTGGATGCTGCTCATTCCAATTAGTCCAAAACATTAAACTATATGAAAAAAGGTTGAAAGACAGACACAATTTCTTCATCTTAAAATGGACATTTCAGCCACATAAATGGACATATAATGCAGCAGTGGTTCTGCTTTTAAAGCTGATGGGATTATTGAAAACAGGTCCTTGTAATCACCATAAAATCACATCTACATCAGCAGCACTTCTTTAGATTAAGGGAATGGTGAAACAACTACTGAAATAGGACAAAAGGTTCCAGGGTTGAGGGCAAATAGTCTAGATGTTTTGGGAGTGGAAACTTTCCTTGACATCTTTTAAAATATGTAGTCTGAGTGTTAAAAGGTCTCCCCACCCCCCACACGGTCCATCTCTCTGCTCAGTCACTGTAGGACATGTTTTCCTTAGGAGTTGACATGATGGCAACAACATTGTGTCAAGATGTAAGTGCTGTTGCTGTCAACTCCTGTGAGGGAGGAAAAAAACTTCGGCTGGCACTGAGAGAAAAAGAAAATGTGCTTAACTCTTGGGCTACCTTTTAAAACATCAAGCTAAGTGACACTCCACCCAAATATTTTGGCTAACCCCACCACCAAAAGCTGAAAGGCAATCTAGACACACATGCACACACACAAATCCCCACATTAGGATGGTGAAGTGCCACACTAGAAAGTGCCACTTCTGTTCAGGGATTCTAACAATCCAATCTCAGGGTTGAGATGCCATGGATATTCATCCAAAATTGACTTGAAAACAAATGTCTGGAGAAGAGGACTTTAAAAGAGAGGTTTCAAGAAGCCTGGAAACTGTCACCTCTCTAACTTGGAAGAAGAGCAGTACAATAGAAAGCATCATGGCGCTCCTTTCCCCTATAGCTACCAGTCCCTCAAGAACCCTTCTCTTTATTTTCCCACAATTAGGAGGTGGCAGTAGCAGCGAAGACATATCATTTTTTCTTCTTTCCCCTCATTTGTCTTGAAGTGCTCCCTGGTGCATAACTGGCCTCAGCACGTAAGGCAGATAGGTGGGTCTTGAGACTACAGGCCACAATGCTCTGCCAGTTCTGATGCAGTCTCCAATGTGTTGGGATACAAGAGGAGGAATTGAGGAGAAACACTTCCTACTACCACCACCATACTGTTTTACATGTCAGTAAAGGAAATAGGGGATACTTTAGGAGCCAACAGGAAGGTGGGGTGTCATTTGACAAGTCCTTCAGACATGGGGAATAAAAGACTCGAAACCTGCATAGGCAACATATACAAACAAATGATTGCCCTTGCCCCACACAACTTGAATCTTTTTACAAGCATCAAAAATTAAGCAAAAAGATAAAGAACACTATCTAATACCAAAAGGAATTTGTAGAAATCAAGACATTTTGGGCAAAATCCATTAAAAACATTAAAGTGCACTTACTCTTTGGTAGTCCCACAGACTATGGTTGATTGGAATTATCTCATATTAGAAACACATACACACAACACTGTTTGTTTCCTAATGCAACCAAGAGGAACCTAACTTGACAATGTAAAGTTTGTCATACAGTAACGAATACCACTATAGCACTTACTTTTGACATTCATCAAGAGCTAATACATGTGGATGATCATCTTCAGACATAGTTATGACTGCTTCTCTGTTGAAAGCACCTTTCCGTCTCTGATCAACTGTGTGTCTTGTGATAGAAGACGTAGTAGAGCTGGTCCAATACAAAGTATCCCATGTTCTATGATATGCAAGACCCTCCACAGAACCGACATCTGATAGAGAACACATATTTTATATTTAAATCAAGTGAGCACGTTCCAAAATAGAATTGTGTAAAATTGCCATTGTCACACATGCAAAAAAATGTAATTACCACACAAAAATAAGCTACCTGTGCAATGCTAATGGACGCATGAATGTTTTAATAATTATTCTGGAAAATCATGGTTGAATAAGACTTGAATATGATTGAACATGATTGAATATGCTTGTTAAATAACAGTTTGAATTAACAGCAGTGGATAAATGCAACAATTGGAATGTGAGTTGGGGGGTGAGTTATCTTGAATCAAGAATAAAGAGTGATAGCCACCTAAGGCATATGCAGAGTTTTCAAAGGTTCTACTTGGGGTACGACTAATGTTGAATATCATCAAACTACTGGATACTGCAAAGCTTCCATACATACACAGAATGCTTCCAACATATGTTGCCTGGCAGCTGAAGAAACGTTCCCAACATACACAGCTATCAGAGTGGTTTGTACATGTAGCAGGGGGACATAAATGCAGTTTATAAATAGTGGTTTGTAAATGTAGTAGGGGTTGGTTTGTGTGGGTTTGTAGAACTATCAGGGAAAGTAAGTAAATAAAATGACCCCTTCAGAAGTCATAGGATAATGGGGACTGCTGCAAGTCCTTTGATTTCAACTTGAATGTAGCCTATTGGATATAGCCATTAAAGATGGATATGAAACCATTAGCAACTGTCGTACACTAATTATTTGGCAACAAACTCATGATAAATATTTTTCATTGTCATCTGAAGTGTCAAATAATATTTTGATAACATGAAAATCAATGCCATACACTGATTTTCTCAATCTGTAATAATGCATAGGATTTATATATCTATCAATATAATATTTTCAGCCCTGACACACTAAATCAGGGTGGGGAAACTTTTTAGGCTAGTGGGCCAGATCACTATCTCTCCATCCCACACTTTAGTGCCTAAATTAAAGCACTGATGGCATTCAATACAGAGAGCACCAATTATATTTATTTCATCTCATTCATGAAGCAATGGGTTTATGAGTTTATGAGTTTCAAATGAAGTGAACACTAATACAATATGATATTAATATACAACACTCACATTATTCACCTGCTCCTGACAATCTGAATTAAATCAGTAATATGGTATATAACTGATTAACTGTCTACACAACGGAAAGCAACAGCTTATGATTTACAGAGGCAATGGTACAGTGATCACATCATTACATTGCCAAATGCCATCTATCACTTTTACTGAACTTAACGAAGATGGATTACATCCCACCAATGAGATGCAGCCCATGAATACTATCCTGCTGCTCTTCATCTGACTTGCCTGGAAAACGGAATAGCAAATAAATAACAAAATAACTGATGAAATCACATGAAACATCCTTTCTTGTGCATAGACAACACAAACAATACAAACAACTAAAAACCACCAGCCATTTTACAACTGGTTAGTTTAAACTAGAAAAACACACATAGAGAGATTGTAAATATTATTTCCCCCATGTTTTAAGTTCATTCAACGTATTATGTTTCTTGTTCTTAAGATTCTATTCTTAAAATGTCCTGCAATACGGAAGGCACAGCTATTCCTCCTTCAAACTCAGCCCTCTAAGACATGGTGAATAAGGTACATGAAACCTATTATGCCCCATGCAGGGTTGGCCCAGGATGGTTTGCCATTTGAGGCGAAACAGAAATACTTCCCACCTCCACCTCAGCTTTCCCAACACCACCTCCTCCTTCGCAGCCTCTCCTTTCACTAAAGGAGGCAAGGGAATAGGAGGAGGCCAGAAAGGAGCAGACGATGGCAGGCTAGCCAGCCCTGGCCCCATGAATTTGGAAAAAACAATAATGGGGGTTGCTGAACTAAAAGCAGCTGAAGAGCTTGATGCACATTCCTCATTTCCACACACAAAAAAGTTCGTACATAAATCTTTCCACCGGGTAATGAAAAAAGCACAGTGGCAGTCGTGGAAAAGACTAGTGGATGGTTACGAAAGCACAGATTTCAGCAACAAATACAGTCTGTTCTCTCACCACGATACATGCTAAAAGTGGGAACTAATAATGGCCATACATAGTTAGGTGTTTAGCCTAAAGTATATCCATAAAGAATATTGTGAGTTGAGTTGTGGTCAATGCATTTTTGGAGGCATTTTAACCATATTATGCATTTACCGGTACTGCTTGTTTTCTTGTTTACTGTGCTCACTCATTGTGTTCAAGCAATTCACCTTTTCAGGAAGAGTCTGTCAGTTGCTTTCCTAGCCCAGATGCTGGGAATGAGGTTGGTTTCTGACAATCTGTTCATACAGAATATTTGTAACAGACAACAGGTGGTCACCATTTGGTGACTGATATTAAAGCAGTGTTTTGAAGCAATAAACCATATGAGGATATGATTCAACAGTTCACACAAATTATAAATGGCACAATGAGAGCACTAATTAATTCTTTACTCTTTCAGTGGGTTCCTAAGATAGTCATAAAGCAACAAACCACCAATTGCCTACCCCCACCCCCAACATGTAATAATAAGCTATAATAAAAATGAATAAATTGGCAGGATGAAGAATTTTTCTCCTGACTGACAGATTGTTTGATTGTCTGATTAGATCCTTTTTGCAAACATTAAAAGAAAGATGCTACTTAGCATGATAAAGTAAGTATGCATATGCAATTTGTAAAATTAGAAAATGTGGCACTTACTGAACTCATCAACCAACTCATCAGAATAGAGATTTAACACTATAATGACACATGCTTTTTGTGGGACTCTTTATACACCATAAAGAAAGTTAAATATTAGGCAATTTCTATGGAGCTTATTAGTAAAAAACACAAAACATTTAATACTTTTTTCCTGGATTGTCACAGACTTCATATTTTATTCAACTCATGGTGAAATTACAAAAATGATATCTAGATCTTAAGATTTTATTATAGAAAAAGTTATTGTACAGAAGCCTAAAAATATTAAGGGAACCTAAAATATATATATCATGATTAATACTCAATAAGATAAATGCTAACCTAGATGCTTTTGTCTGGCAGTTAAATAGGAACCACTTAACTAAAAGGAACAGTAACACACATATGAACAACCTCAATGGAGAGATATGCAATATATTACAAAGCCAGTCACTTTGTGTTAGGGATAAATTGACTTTTATTCTATAACTCCTATTGCTTAAAGGTACAAATAGTCTAGGCAGCCTTTCAATTCAGAACACTAATATTATGAAAAATGTGACAAACTGACAAAAGCAAATCAATAACATTTTCCATATATATATATATATATATATATATATATATATATATACGCTAGGCGCTGAATTAATACTAGCTTTTCTCACTCAGTCCTTTAAAATCCTTTCCTCTGTCAGATTTTTTAAAAAAGATATGTATTGGCTTCATAACTACGTCATGATATAGGAGTTGAAAGGAACTGGAGTCCAGTGAATAAGCTGATGAAGCTGTTGAGAGCAGCCATTAGACGTTTTGGAGCAAAGTGTCACCAGCGCACTGATGACACACAGCTCTATTTCTCTGTAGCATCTGAATCAGAAGAGGCTGTCAAAACTCCGGTGTGAATGCAGTGGTGAATTGGAGGGCCCCCCCCATAAACTATGCTTGAATCATGGGAAGATTTGGATGGGTGGTCCCCGTGTCCAGGCAATAGCCAAGTTACCTCTTCTTTCTTAAGGAGTAGGAGTAGATAGGGACGCGGGTGGCGCTGCAGTCTTAACAACAGAGCCTAGGGCTTGCCGATCAGAAGGTCGGCGGTTCGAATCCCCACAAGGGGGTGACCTCCCATAGCTCAGTCCCTGCTCCTGCCAACCTAGCAGTTTGAAAGCACGTCAAAGTGCAAGTAGATGAATAGGTACCGCTCCGGCAGGAAGGTAAACGGCATTTCCGTGTGCTGCTCTGGTTTCACCAGAAGCTGCTTAGTCATGCTGGCCACATGACCCAGAAAAACTGTCTGCAGACAAAACGCCAGCTCCCTCAGCCAGTAATGCAAGATGAGCGCCGCAACCCTAGAGTCGTCCGCGACTGGACTTAACAGTCAGGGGTCCCTTTACCTTTATGTAGCTTGGGGGTGACTCCTGCACACTTCTCTGTCACTAGATGTACAACTGTCCTTTGTGTCTAGGAATGCCTTTTTACCACCTTCATCATCAGCTACAGTCAGCCTGTAGTACATATTTTGGTTTATGGCAACGCGCTCTGCGTGCGGCTTCCCTTAGGTCTCATCCAGAAAAACCAACTGGTCCAGAATGCAGTGGCATCATTGTTGCTGGTTGTTGTTGTTGTTGTTTTTTAAAAAACTGCACTGGCTTCCCCATCAGCTACCAGGTCAGGCTCAAGGTTCTTGTATCAGTTTACACAGTTCTGAACAACTTAGGTCCTAGTTACCTTACGGACAACCTGGACCTATTTATCCAAACTGGATGATTGAGATCATCTGTAGGAGTGTTGTTAGTCAACTCCCAAGTTAGTAAGGCTGAATAGTAAGTAATAAAATGGGGAAGGAGAACCGAGGGAACCCATCTCTCCATCCCTTTCCTTCAATGCAAGTGGAGCTCCATTAACCCCAAGTCTGGCTCCAACTCACCGTAATTTTAAAACAAATACAAGTGAAAATGCAACTTGCATCCCTAGTTGTTATCATCAGCAAAACAATTCTAAAACAGCAGCTTTTAATGTTTTGTCAGGACAGTCAAAAGAATTCTGTAAACTGCTCTGTGATCCTCAGATGAAAGGTGGTATATAAATTTATTTGTTGTTGGTTTTTTTTTCAGTGATAAAGCAATAATATTTTTATTTATTTAGCACCATCATAGTGCATGGTGCCTTACAGAGTTACTATTACTATAAAGAAGCAGTGCAGAAGCGAGAAGGAGCAGCTAAGTCAGCTGCTGGTGGCTGGAAAGCCAGACAGGATGTTTGTGACTGTTACCATGGCAATAAAGGGGCAGTCCATTCTCCGTATTGAGCACAGGATGTGAGCTCAGTGTGTGACTTATGACCTGTACATGATGTACAAGGGTGGAGTTATGATTGTCTCTGCTGTTGTGAAGAGTGCAGACATGTTTATCTGTATGACTGCAAAAGACAGGAATAAAAGCATGTAGATACGTTTCTGTCTGAGTCTGATTCCCCTCCCTGGGGAGCAGGGTGAGGGAGAAGCAGTGGTGTGTTTTTCTCACAGTCTGGGAAAAATTGCCGACACAGACCTCGCCTGTTTGCTGCCGGGAGTCGCAGGAGGGAGGTCTGAAAAGGTAGGCACATTCCTCTGACCGAGGCAGAATTCCAACATTGGTAGCAGAGCTGCTGGTTTCTACGATCCATGGAAGTCTGCAGAAATAGTAGCAGAGCTGCTGTTTTCATCTCTCTCCATGGAAGCCTGAAGTGAGGGGCGCTGATCCTCTGCAGCAAGAAGCTGGCCAGAAGAAGCTGACAGCCAAGCCACGGAGCCCAAGGTATGAGATTTTCGGGCTTAGAAGTGTGAATGCAGATTGATTCATTTTCTGTTTCACGGGAGCAGCGTTTGGGAAAACAGCTCCAAGTGAGAGAGGCTTGCATTCCAGGAATTCTTGTGGTTTCCTGTACTAAGAAAGGAATGCACTGTTGCTAAGCAACGCCCGTCAGTGTGGTGGAAAACTACAGAACTGGGCTGGACTATCAGGCTATGCCTCAGAGAGGCAAAAACAACGTCTTGTTTTGACGAACTGTTGGAAGGGACTTTCCAAGCAGCCAGTGTTAGAGCTGCCAGGTGCCAAGAGTGTAAACAAACCAGCTATTGGATTTTAGAGGCTTGTGTTTGAGAGTTAAAGGCAAAGGACTCATAATGGATGTCAAGAAGGGGGGAGCCCTGCCTTCTCCACCCCTCCTGACCAATGACAATTATGCATCTTGGTCTATTAAGATGAAGGCCCTGCTGCAGAATCAGAGACTGTTTGAGGTGATTGAGAACCCCATCTCTGCAGCACCAACGCGTGCTTGGGAGTCACAGGATGTGAAGTCCAGAACAGCTATAATTCTGTGTGTGTCAGACTCGCAGCTTGTGCATATACAGGATTTACAGCACGCGAAAGACGTTTGGGACACGCTGAGAAGGACACATCAGAGAGATGCAGGTTCTTCAGCGCTGCTGTATTTTGAAAAGCTGACCAACCTGAGGCTTGCGCCTGATGGAGATGTTCAAGCGCACCTGACGGAAATGAAATATCTGTGCCAACAGATGGTGGAACGCAATTTCCGTCTGCAGGAGGAAGTGTTTTGCTTCATGGTGATAAACAGCCTGAATCGGACTTACAAAACCGTTGCCAGTCAGCTGGGGTCTCTTCCAGCAGCTCAGTTGACTTCGGAGAGGGTCAATGCAGTTGTGCTTAATGAACATGACAGACTTGCTGCACTGCAGGTCATGGACAAGGGGAGAGAAGAACGGAGTTCTAACGCCCCCACTGCTGTAGCTACTGGAGAAAACGCTGTAGCTTTGAACGTTGTCCGATGTTACAATTGTGGACAGACTGGGCATCTTCAGCGGAACTGCAAGAAGCCACGTCAGAACAAAGGTGACAAGGGAAGCTCTACAAAGTCTGAGGCATCAGGCAAAAGTCATACCAAGTCACAGGCGAAGCCTGCAAAGGCTTTGATGTCGAAAGGAACCACACCAGAAGTGGAGAACGCTTTTGTCATTGATACGGGGTGTTCGTTTCACATGACAGCACGCAGGGATCTATTTTCGTCGTTTAAGAAGCAAAGCTTTGTTGTACAACAGGCCAACGGTCAAGAGCTGAAAGCCACCAGAATTGGGACTGTGTACCTTGAAAGTCTGAACTTGACTATAAACAATGTTTATTTGGTTCCAGATTTGAAGTACAATCTGCTCAGCGTATCGCAGATTGCTAAGAAGGGACTAAAACTGTTCTATGATGATGAGTGCTGCGAAATCTACAAAGATGGAGAGCTGTATCTTTCTGCCAAAGAGAAAGATGGACTGCATTTGTTGACTTTTGATCAAAGTGATTACATGAATTGTAATTCTAACATGATCTCTTTTGCAGGTGTAGCCAAGAAGAACACCAAACAGGTCACCTCGAGGGTCGACAGGGCATTTCAGCAGGTGTATGCTGATGTGATTGGTCCTCTAGCACCATCTAGAGGCAATGCAAAGTATTACCTAATATGTGTTGATTCTTTCACAGGTTTTGTCTGGATTTATCTTTTGGAGAGACCAAAAGACGCCTTAGAAAGGTTTAAAGAGTTTTGTGACAAGGTTAAAAATATGCATGATGCTGACATAGATTGTCTTTGCACAGATGAGAAGCCAATTTTTCTCTTACAGGATTTCCAGAGGTTCCTGAAGAAGAAAGGGATAAGACACAAAATTGCTGCTTCCGAAGAAGCTTGGAAGAGATGTGTTTGTGTTAGGGTGAACAAAGAATTGCAAAAGGGAATGGAGGCACAATTGCTTAGTTCACATCTGCCACATGAGTACTGGGCTGAATCGCTAATGTCGTATTGTTATACGTGGTTGAGAAAGTTTTCAACAGAGTTGGGATGTTCTCCTTTTGAGAAACTGTTCCAAAGAAAACCTTCTGTTGGCCATTTCAAGGTTTTTGGGTCTCATGTGAGGACAGAAGCTCCGGGTGGAGTAAAGAATGCCAGAGGCATTTTTGTGGGTTATGAAAAGGGTCTCTACAGAGTAATTTTGTCTGAATCTGGTCAGGTGATTCTCACAAAATTCCTAGAGAGTGCTCCTGAACAGGAGAGAGTGATTGTTCACATATTTCCCACAGGGGGTGATGATGATTCTGATGATGATGATGTTGATTTTATTGAATTCAGTAGTACTGATGATGACAGCGATAGCTCAGACAGCTCAGTTGTCACAGTCATTGAGAGAAAATCTCACATAATGACTAGACCCTCAGAAGAGGAGGATGAACCACTGATTACGCTTAGTACTGGTTCTCCAAAGAGTCCAAAGGCTGAACCAGAAAGCAGAGAAGAGCAGCACCTCTTACGTAGGTCTGAGAGAGCAACGAAGGGTGTACCACCCAAGAGGTATTCAAAGGAGTTTGCCAACTTAGCTATTGCATGTGTTGCTGTTGTAAACGACCAAGGTCAAATTGAAGCTGTGTCTGAGTCAGAGACAAAGGCACAACAGAGAGTTGCTAACCAAGGTAAGGCAGATGAACTCATTCCTTGGAAGTCACACAACCAGAGAGGTACATTGGTAAAACCAGTGGTGGGTAGTTCCAAGGGTGGAACTGAAACAACAGGGGAGTGTTATACATATAACAACTGTTTGTTTTCTTCTCTAGATCAAGCATTGCACGCTGCACACATTGATTCTTTAGGGGGAGGATGTTACTATAAAGAAGCAATGCAGAAGCGAGAAGGAGCAGCTAAGTCAGCTGCTGGTGGCTGGAAAGCCAGACAGGATGTTTGTGACTGTTACCATGGCAATAAAGGGGCAGTCCATTCTCCGTATTGAGCACAGGATGTGAGCTCAGTGTGTGACTTATGACCTGTACAGGATGTACAAGGGTGGAGTTATGATTCTCTCTGCTGTTGTGAAGAGTGCAGACATGTTTATCTGTATGACTGCAAAAGACAGGAATAAAAGCATGTAGATACGTTTCTGTCTGAGTCTGATTCCCCTCCCTGGGGAGCAGGGTGAGGGAGAAGCAGTGGTGTGTTTTTCTCACAGTCTGGGAAAAATCGCCGACACAGACCTTGCCTGTTTGCTGCCGGGAGTCGCAGGAGGGAGGTCAAAGGAATTCAGCCGGTGCCTGAAAAGGTAGGCACATTCCTCTGACTGAGGCAGAATTCCAACAGTTACATGGGCATAAAAGATAAGTCCTTGCCTCCAATCTAAGATGTAAATGACCTCTACCTATAACCCCCCCATTTAATAATGATAATTATATTTTAATAGAAGCCTATCTCCCACTTCTCCTATCCTGGTTTGTGACTTTTGCAAGCTCTCTCCTCATCCCCGCCCCCATGCCACTCCATGCATAATCCAGGTTGGAAAGGATGCAGTGCATTCTTACGGACATTCAGACTGAAGAACTTTACTAATATAATTCAAATATAAAAGGAGAAGATGCTGTCAGTCTTAACTTGCTCTTATACAGTTACTCATGCACCACTACAGGTATATAATCTAACAAAATAACAAAACCAATAACAGGTTTATTACTGACGAACCACTAATTTAGTCTTTAAAAACCATCTAAAAACCATAATAGTTTCACATCTAAAATCACCGATGTTGGAGCAATCTTTTCCTCGCTAGTAATGTTCATGTGCAAGAGATCACAAGTTGACAACGCAGCTGATCTTACATTTTAAACATACACAAGCACACACCCCTTTATTATAGTAATCCTATGCTTACAATATGGTATTTAATTTGAAAAAGTGAATGCAGCATACATGACAGTTGACTGAACATATGGTGAGTTAAACTCTTCTTATATTTATTTATGGTGGTTAAAACTTGTCAGTGACTGATATCCTTGTGAGTTTTAAATCTGTTTTCAGTGAACTGGAAACATGTTAGATAATGGGTTGTTTATACACTGTAAATCTACTTTCAGTGAGCTGGAAATGTGTTAGATAATGGGTTGTTTATGAGTTGCAAATCTGTTCAGTGAGCTGAAAGTTTGTCAGATAATGGGCTGTTTATGAATTCTAAATCAATATTCAGTGAGTTGGAACTATGTTTGATAATGGTTTGTGTATGAGTAGTAAATCTGTTTCCAGTGAACTGGAAACATACTAGATAATGGGTTGTTTCTAAGTAGTAAATCTGTATCCAGTGAGGTGAAAACATGTTAGAGAATAGGGTGCTAGTGAGTTGTAAATCTTATTTAGTGAACTGGAAACCAGTTTAATGGAAGACTCTTTACAAGTCATAAATTTGGTTTCTGTGCAAAGAAAATGTTAAACTACGTGTAGGATTTTGGTAACCATTTGCTTTTAGGGATGTGTAAAATCCATCAATAAATAGTGTCTTTTTAAGTAGTAAAAGTTTCTGTGAAGTGGAAATGTATCTTCAATATCACCAATTTTATTCTTGAGTGTTTCAATGAAATACTGTAGATATTTGCTTGAATATACAGCAACCAGATACAAATTTTGTTTTCTCTTAACTGGAGTAGGAGAGCCCAATTATCATAGTCAAAGCAATGAAGAGGCATGGAAGGTTCTTCATTTCCTCTCTAAGATTAAAACCCTGAATTACATCAATGACACTTTCCTCCCCAATGCTACAAGCCCCTAAGAGGCAGAACTCTGAGTGACATCTAAATCTCTCAGCTACTATGGCTACACCACTATATCTCCTCTGAGGCTAACAGAAATATATGATAAAATGTTTTGCTTAACTGTTTTGCTTAATATCACTTCTACAATCTGTTCATGAAACAAATGTAGAAATTAGATTGGCCATCTCAAGCAATATTGCCCTCTGTAATCTTGTGCATGAAGTCTGTCTCAGATTAGAATCTCAGATTAGAATCTGAGACAGAGAAGAATTTTGGGATTTACCATGGTCAGTTTTTCTTTTGGGCAAATACCACTTAGTTGAAACTGGAAGCCAGTGCTCAATGTTATTGAAATAGCAATTGTGAATAAAGGCAAATAATTTTTTCCCCAAGTTCAGCTGCAACCAGTGCTTCAGTATCAGATGATACCTTAAAACCTGAGAGAATACATTTAGATTAAGAAATACTTAGACGCCCAATTTATTATTACAGCTTCCAATCAATTAAAAGTCAGTAATTAATCACTTGCATTTTAACCATTTAACCATTTAAGCTAATATTGTGTATTCCAAAACTCAACAAATTGCGTTTGGAGAGTCTAAACAAAGTATAAGATCATTACAATTTAATAAACAAAAGCTACCACTCACTGCTAACAAGAAAAGGCTAGCTGGAATGTTTTCTTTTTCATTCCCTATTATGGGAACAGACAGCTATGAACATAGCAGTAAAAAAGTGCACCCTTAAATTTGCCATCTCACAAATTAAACCAATTAAGGCTGTGATCTAAAAATATGTACAAAAGATAAAGTCCCAGTGAATAAGCATTGCACTGTAAAGCTTCATTTATTGCAGTTATAATTTAGGGCATGAGATGGTTGCACTTTGGGGGGTAAAAATAACTAAAAGACAAGTGGATTTAACAACAACCATGCATTAGTATACTTACTTTCAACTACAACTTTTCTGCCAGACCAATCATCTTTAATAAGTTGTATGTTTCCAAAGTGTGCATCACTGAAGAAGATTCGGTTAGTACCTCTTCCTTTTTGGCTGTAGTCAAAAGTCAGTGCTATCACATTTTTGAAATATTCAGGATTTTCGTAAGGTTGTATTGGTGAATTTAAATTTGTTTCATCCGAAAGATGTATACTTTTAAATATTGTTCTTCCTGAATAAAGCAAATAGCCATCATGTCTCAGGCATGTAACTCCATCCTCGGCTAGGTAGCCATGTGCACAAGCACATGTTCTCTGCATATTTCCTCGAAAAAGGCAAAGTTGCTGACATCCACCATTGTTCTTTGCACAAATGTTGGTTCCTGCAGGGAAAACAATAAAAATTCTGATTTTTATAACTTACCATATCGTAATGATTTGATCATGTTAATATCACACACCAGAAATGTTATTAATCCATGCATTTACAGTAATATAACTATTATTTAATTAAATGAAATGGCTCTTATACCACCAATGGAAGGAGAGGAACCCCCCCCCCCGATTTTCCCTTCCATTTGCAGCTCACTTCACCCCCCAAAAAAATAAGTTATGAAGGGTTGGGGGATCCTCTAGAACAGTGGGAAAGGCAGAATCAAGAAAATGACCTCTCTACCTTTCTGCTGGTGGGACGCAGGTGGCGCTGTGGGTTAAAGCCTCAGCGCCTAGGGCTTGCCGATCGAAAGGTCGGCGGTTCGAATCCCTGTGGCGGGGTGCGCTCCCGCTGCTCGGTCCCAGCGCCTGCCAACCTAGCAGTTCGAAAGCACCTCCAGGTGCAAGTAGATAAATAGGGACCGCTTACCAGCGGGAAGGTAAACGGCGTTTCCGTGTGCGGCTCTGGCTCTGGCTCTGGCTCTGGCCAGAGCAGCGATGTCACGCTGGCCACGTGACCCGGAAGTGTCTCCGGACAGCGCTGGCCCTTGGCCTCTTAAGTGAGATGGGCGCACAACCCCAGAGTCTGTCAAGACTGGCCCGTACGGGCAGGGGTACCTTTACCTTTACCTTTACCTTTCTGCTGGAACTATTATTTACCACAGTCATTAATCAATGATTGAAAGAATTGTTGAGATTTCTCTACAATTGCTAAGGATTACTGTTATAGATATATATCGGCTATGAATGTTCAAATGTGTCATACAAGGTCATATTTTATTATTTTAGAGGTATTAGAAGAGATATATGAAATATTAAGAAATGTTTATTTAAACAAATGTACTTGGAAACAAGTCCTTTTAATTTCAATATAATTTAAAAACAAATACCGTAAGTATGTATAGGCCTGGTTTGGTTTTGGTTCTTTATATATTTATATATAAAACAAATTGAAAGTATCTGTAAACAGTATAAATCAATATATAGAAATTCTATATCTAGAAATACTTAAGTATATATAAATATAATCAAAAGCACAAACTTTTGTTTTAAGTGGTCTGGTTGGTTATAAATGTTCATTGTAATATTTGTTAAATCAGGCAAAAATGAATAACTTAAGGACCAAATGTCAAAGTAACAACTTTTAAATACCTCATGTTGGGAGTCCAACCTGTTACTAACATAGTTGTCAAAACATATTTCAACTATTAATTTTAATTTGTACTTTTGATGTTAGCACAGTTTCTAATTATGGCTTGGATCCTGAATTTGCTTCTGCTGCTGGAAGAATCTCACAAACGGTGTTTTTCTAATGGTATGCTCCCACTGGTGAATGAGGGGGTGATTTTGGTTGATTTCCCTATCCCTATGCAGCCCCATCCATGAAAATTGGGTCCAGATGGTTGGAGGACCCCCTAGAACAACAGCAGGGCTTCAGGAAGAAGGAATTGGTAAAAGATTCCTTCATTACCTCTGCGATTCCTTGTTGGATCTAAAATCTTCCATGAGCAGAAGGAGTCCTTCTGTCTGCAGAAGGCATACTTAACCCTATATGTTTAAATATTTGCTTTTCTGCATTCTTCCATAGACAAAAAATGAAAAAAAAATAGTAATGAAAACAAAATGATTTGATTACAAATACAATCCTGATTCAAATGATTTAAGGAACTAATGTCCACTATTAACATTTTATGTGTCTCTGTGTGTATTTGACTGTTCACTGTTTTAAAGAAGTCTATCAATTATTGTTCATTCCAATAGAGATATTTGTTTACATGTAAACACATTCCAGTAATTCTGGTGCACTGCTAATGGGAGAGAAACCAAAGACACAATTCAAGAGGTGCTCCCCACTGCTGATGTAACCTTTCCCACCAACACAAAGCAGCTGAGCACCAGTAACGCTAGACTAGTTTTTAATTTCAGTATCTCACACCCCATAATCTGTTGGCATGTGGCCATAAAAATTGCCTGGCTTTTCCTTGCCTCTGTAACACAGCAGACTGATATGCAGAAATTAGTAGGTGAAGCTTTTCATGACACAAAAAGTACACATTACTAAATTGCTGCAAATCAAATAGCTGTTAAGGCCAACTATAAAGGTAAAGGTAAAGGTACCCCTGCCCGTACGGGCCAGTCTTGACAGACTCTGGGGTTGTGCGCCCATCTCACTTAAGAGGCCAGGGGCCAGCGCTGTCCGGAGACACTTCCGGGTCACGTGGCCAGCGTGACATCGCTGCTCTGGCCAGAGCCAGAGCCAGAGCCAGAGCTGCACACGGAAACGCCGTTTACCTTCCCGCTGGTAAGCGGTCCCTATTTATCTACTTGCACCCGGAGGTGCTTTCGAACTGCTAGGTTGGCAGGCGCTGGGACAGAGCAGTGGGAGCGCACCCCGCCGCAGGGATTCGAACCGCCGACCTTTCGATCGGCAAGCCCTAGGCGCTGAGGCTTTAACCCACAGCGCCACCTGCGTCCCCCTAAGGCCAACTATAGAACAGTTCAAAAGTTGACAGCTCTTGCCATGATATTTACCCTGGTAATATCTTGTTCCTTGTTGGGAGCTTTTGCAACTGTTCTAGCATTAATATCTCCCAGTGAAACATGGGTTCGTTCCAAATGCCACAAACAAGCTATGAGCTTCTAGTTACCTAGCATAACATATTCAACTTATGCTGATGTCAGTTACGAAGTTTATACTACCTATTATAGTATAGCAACCTAGAAATACTTAATTGTTTCTTTTAGATGGAAAGACTTATGCAATCATGCAAATAATATCAAATATTTTGGAGACATAATTTTACAATCATGAATGTTTTAGTAGGCTACAAAGATTAATATTTGCTGTGGAAGGGTGTATATGCCACTTAATCAGTAAACTTAATCAGTAAACTTAAACATATTTAAAAGTGTTACATATTTTGGATCATCTTTGCTTGTTGTAATGCCTTTCTGTTGTTGATCTCCATCTGTCTCAAGAGACCACCGAGTGTGCCTGTGGAAGCTAAGTCAAAGTACTGTGTTAACAGCACCAACTGACCTCATAGGGGCACAAATACTGGCATTCCTGTTATATTTTTAGTTTCTTTACAACAACTTTACACACCCTGAGTGACCTTAATGGGACTCTGTGCAAATGAAAACCTGACTTTTGGCTTCAACTACTTTTCACTTCACTGATTTTAAATTAATGCTATCAGTATTTAGGATCTTGCTGACAATGAAGATGCAGGCATCTCTGCTAGAAGGTCATATTAGAGGGTCAGCACTTGAAAAAGGATAAAACAGGTGTTTTGTGAACAATGAAATTATGTCTGTGCTTTCTCCCGTCTTGAACAGTCATCATGATGCCAATGCATTACAGCTTTAGACCTGTGTTAATTACTTCTATCTTAATAAAACTTATTTTTTAAAAAATAGTTGAAATGAGATAGAAAACATTTCAAAATATTTTCACCTGTTTTCCTCCCTTTGTCTTCCTGGCTCACTGACACACCCCCCCCCCGACATTAACCATTTGTTGCCTAGTAAAATTTGAAAAGTGTATTAATATCATTCATTTTTTCAAACTGTCAGCCATCAAATTCTAGCATGTTACTTCATTATTCTCCCTTACCCCCATTATTCTTTCATCTAGTGCAATCAAGTTGTAGACACAGGCACCATTCACCAGAATAAAACTGTTCAAAAGGCACAACACACAAACACGCAAATATTTTTATTTCTGAAGGTAACATAAACAGAAGTGGGCATCAACCATCTATCAAAGCAATTAAAAATAAAAATAATAAACCTTCTAGAGTGTCAGCCATGCTAGTTTGTTGCAGAAAACAACAGCAAAGCATTGTGTGGCATATTTAAAGACTAACAGATTTATTGCACTATTTTAGGATGTGAGCTGAGGATCGTGAAAGCTTATACCATGATAAATACGTTAGTCTTTAAGGAGATACAAAGTTATTAGTTATTTTTTTAAAAAAACTATCTACATTGGAAATTCAGGAACTTATTTAATAAACTGTTATACTGATGTATTAGAATATCCTTTTATTTATGTGTATAATATTCCACACAGTTTTCATTGTTATATAAAAAAAGTAACATCTCAAGTGGATGCAGCATATTGAGTCATCGCATCTATACTTACCACGAGTAAACAAGGACAAGCAAGACCTTTTGTATCCCTGAAATTTTAAGTGTATTGTGTGTGTATATATGCACAATTATAGTTCTCTGTTACCAGACCTAATAGGGAAATCAACACAAAATCGTCACATTTGTGTTCATCTATATTCTTGTAACATTAGAATAAAATGTTTTATCCAACTGGGTTTTATCCAACTGATGCTCTTACATGAGTGCAGGAACTTTTGATCCAGCAGGAAGCATCCATTAATGGAGAACAAGAGCAAATGATTTTTTTAATTAATTCTCCCTCTACCCTGCAGCCTCCAGCATTTTCTTCAAATGTCCTGGGCAATCTCCCATCAACCCAGAACTGGTTTATTTTATAGGATTCATAAAGTACTACAGCATTCATAATCTAAAAACCAATATTAACAATATTAAAAGCCAAAAAATAAACTAAGCACTGCTGAATTCAGACACACACGCTTCCCAGCCATATGACACATAATATTTCACTCTATGACAGTAGCAAGTGTTACCTCTTTGTTAGCAACAATGTGGTCTGTACCAATTTGGCCGAGAGTCAAGCCTAATGAGCACAGCAGCTCATCCCCAGTAGGTCTTGCTCCATGGCTCAGTGGCCGAGACTGTAAATTCCTACCTCCCCACAGCTGTACAACTTCCCTCCTCTCCAGGGCTTTTCCAAGCAATCAGATACTGTGCCTGTGTGAAGTCAACCTTTCCTTCCCCCCTTACATGCCTCTACTGGCTCTGGGAAGCTAGCAGGGAGGGGAGCTTGTCATAGCAGGAGGGGGAGACACCTGTGATTCTTCACCTACCTGACTCATCTCTACCTCTTGGCATCCCTCCTCCCCTGCTTAGGCTTCTGCCTCTGATTCTGAACTTCTCTCTTCCATAGATTCCCCCAGCTTACTAAGTCCTGTTACCTCATTAGGTTCTGACATCTCCTCTTCCCAGTCTTCTCCCTCTGACCACTCACTGTTGTCCCACTACCACTCCCCGGGGTTTCAGACCTCTTCCCTTGGTGGTCCTCCAGCTGGCTCTTCCCACCATTCCTCTGCATCCAACTAAACCATGACACTATTCAGTTCATTAAAGACACATAGACATAATGCCCACGGCAGCAACTCAGTCCTGAAAGTTCCTCAGGCTGGAGGTGGGACAGCACAGGTGAAACCAACCACCCCATAATAACAGATTAAGTCTCTTCTTCTGGAAACACCTCCGTTATGAAGGCTCCTAGGGTTGGAGGCTGGAGCAAAACAGGTGGAAATGTTTGTTGTTCGCTGGAGATTCCTTGTCTAGAATTTCAAGTGCTTCCAATTCTAGGGTGAGGCTAGTTTCAACCTGAGTGCATTCACCAAGTTTATGATGGACTTGGAGGATCATTTTCAGTTCAGCTCTAGTTCTAAGCTGAATTTATCACTCAGTATGGGAAATGGGGTGCTCCTTGCATCCCGATATCAGTTTATGTAAGTCATGCCTTCTTGATCATGACAGTCAGGACTGGCCTAAGACATTTTGTTGCCCGAGGTGAATGATTTATTTATTTATAAAAACATTTATATGCCACTCTTTCATAAAAAATTGCAAGCAGAAAACAATTTTTTTTTGTTGCTACGTAAGTTCTAAAGAACTTATCTATAGAATATGGTTATAAAATGTCCACTTTCTACTTTCTATCATACAAGAAACTTCATTTTGGGTTGCTGCATATTAAGTACTGAAAATATGTAACCTTTATAAATTTCCTATATATTCTATATTTATTTATTTATTTACTTACCTACTTACTATATTTTACCATGTAGGCCCAAAGTAAGGTGGGACTCAATGTCATAGAAATGTGGCTCACTTTAATTCTAAACTTTGTTTCAAATCTAGTGCATTTTAATTTCACATTGTTATTTTCTATGATATTGGCCTGAATATTGTATGATCTTTACAATTACTTTCTCCTATTTTTCATTTCTTGAACTATATTTATAATTATTAGGTAGGGAGTTATCTTATTTGATCATCATTTAGAATATTGTTTTATTTAATAGTTCAATAAAATACTTAAGTCTTGTATATATGACTGCTATTTAGCAATTTCTGAAAACATTCCATTACAAAAATACAGTGGCTATTTTGTTTTTCATGCAAAAACAACAAAAAAGGACAATAGAGAAGGGTACACTCAAACATTAAAGTGTTGAACAAAAGTTTACCTTTCTCGCGTCCTCTATTGAAGACTTTCACTTCCTTCAAGTTTATTCCAAGACCTGTCCTCATGGATACTGCCTCTGTGGCATCGTTTTTGTGGCCTCGTCTGATGGACCCATTTGCATGAGCTCTGCCAAAAAAATAAAAAAAAGGAAATATCTGATCCACAAATCTCAACTAATTAAAATAAATTAAGTCATTAAAATGCAGGAGACATCTGGCCTAGCAGAAGGTGAAAAAGCATACTTTTGACTGTGATGTTGATATGGTTTAGCTTTGAATATCGAAAAGTGCCTTTTCTCTGGAAATTACATAGCTTTGTGAGATCCTTTCAGTGACCTTGCTAAAGAATGGCTAATCCTACAAGGGTGAAGCATCTGGCACAGAAATAACATTTTGAGACTCAAATACTTATGGAAAAATAAATTACCTGTCAGACCAGTAGATGTAAGCCCCGAAGACTGCGACTGAAAACATATCCACATTGCTTCCTGACAGCACAATCTCCCGATTTCTTCCACTCTCAAGGTCGATTCTTTCTATCTTGTCCATTCGAGCATCACACCAGTATAATTTATTTTCCTATGGATCAATTGAAAGGTAAGCTCCAAATACTTTTATCCTAGCTTTTATTAGGAAAATAAAATAATGAATGTTATGTGGTGTAAATGTTTTAGCATAGCATAGCATTAAATGGACTCTATTTGGAAGAAGGCACAAAACCAACCTCATGGTCTACAGAAATTCCATTAGGCCATGTAATTCCAGTGCCAACAAGAACCATCTTCTCTGATCCATCTAAACGTGCTTTGCCTATGCAGGGTGCCTGTCCCCATTCTGTCCAGAATAAATATCTATAACATGGGAAAAAATAGGATAAAATCTATGTTTATTGAAACTGATCACGGGGCAAGTTCTTGAGTACTATGAGCATTAGAAGGTTTGGGAAAGTTCTCATCACTGCCTGTTCACTGCATCTCTCACATATGTTTCTGAGAGTCAGAGGGTATAATGGATGAATGGTGTGGGATAGGGAATAAGGGGCTACTATAGGAGGTAAAAATTGGCAAAAATCAGACAGAAGCACCTTGTGCAAGAATGATAAACTTAGTATATTAAGAAGTAGGTGTACAATATATATATATTTAATTAAAGGCTTTGTTTGCTAAGTTTGCTAACTTGCAATCTGTTACTTTGTTCACACATGCTTCTGTATACACAAATGTGCTCCATGAGATATGAAAATTATTAAGAATTTTTGCTAGTACCCACCCTTTAATGGCATCACATCATAGATCTGCATACTGGATTCCCAGCACTGGCCCAAAGGGGACTATGAACTATGGCCCAAATCCAAATTATTAAACAATTAGTTCCACATACTTATGTAAGCTTTTGGCTTGTGCTTCTTGAACAGCTGCCCTTTGTTCCACATGGGAAACATCTCCATTACTGATAGGAGACTAAGGCTGAGAGAATTACATTTTGATAAGATTGCCAAAGAAATTGAGGGCTAAATTGAGAGTTAAACTGGGAACATGAATACTTAACCACTATTTCAATAATTTGGTTCAAATGCATGCATATAAATTTTCAAGTTACCCTTTTTCTGGGTGTACAGCTATAGACCTTGGCTGGTCCAGACCCTGAGAAATGACTACATATCGAAAAGATCCATTCAGCCTGGAAACTTCAATATAGTTGAAGCCATGATCTGTCCAATATATATTACCTGGAATGGGGGGAAGCACCATTCAGTTATGGTGATATAAGCCTTTAAGAATGCTTATACTTACATGGCTATTAATGTAAGTTTTATGCCTGACTTATTACTTATTAATAAACAAAATCAACAGTTATATCATATTTGTAATGGTCAAATGATATTATAGTATACTTGTTACAAATTCATACCTAACAATGCTAAGAGGATGTTTAAAATAAATCTCCAGGGAAAGGCCACAAGGAACAGCAATCTACCCCCCCCCCCAGTAAACAGAGTACATCAGAGCTTCTTACTGAGTTAATAAAACAAATACATCCAGAATAAAAACAAACAAATATAATGTGGCTAGATCTAGACTCCCCATGAGTGGATAGAGATGTCCTCTGCAGAAAGGGAGTCAAGGTGATTTTCACAGATTCGTCACTCCTCCAGCAGCCTGCTTTGTACCCTGAAAAGCTGCTCTGGAGGATTGAGCATGGAAGGTAGTGTTGGAGGCTGCAGGGAGGAGGAATATTATGGGTATCTTACCCCACTTTCATTGGACTGATGCCTTTTCCATGAGTGGAAGGAGTCATAGATTCAAGGAAATGTAGAGTTGGAAGGGACCCTGAGTTCTTCCAGACCTATGCTTGCATCCATCCCACTGAATATTGAAAAGGAAACTGAAAGATGCAAGCATAGCTAAGCTACTATTTTCCCCTTGGTTACAAAGTAAACATGATTTGAAATCATGACTAGTATAATTGTTGTTTTAAAAAGCATTTGATAGCATTGAATGGAGTTATTTATATCAGACGTTAAATTTAGCTTTGGAGAGAAATTTATCAAATGGATTAAATGGATCTATCCAACCTTCCTGGCATTTGTTACAGTATCAAGGGATGAGTTCTGATACTCTCCATCTTTATAGAGGATGTATCAGAGCTTCCCTATCTCTGTTAGTATTTACTTTATCCAGTGCTTTTTTCTGGGGGGGATGCAGGGGCATGCATACCCCTAAATATTTTGTGAATCTTAAGTTTGGCCTCATTGAGGGGCAGCATTTCAATATGAGTAGGAAAATGAGAGTACCCCCTAAACACTTTTTTAGGGGGGAAAGCACTGACTTTATCAATCAAGTATTTCACAGAGTTTATGTTCAGAACTAAAAGGGGTTGACATTTTTTTAAAGTGCAGGGTAAGACTATATGCAGATGATAGCAAATTAACTTTGCTTGACCCAGCAGAGAGGTTTGAGAATGGGATAAAAATACACTCAGAATTTGCATTATTATCAGGTCATAAGGTTAATATGAACAAATCAGAATGGTTATGATTTAATGTTGGGAGAAAAGAAAAAGACATGGTAGCCACAGACTATTAAATTCGGGGGGGGGGGCACCAATTCAGTACTTGAAGACATGGATAAATGCAAAATCATCATCATCATATCAATAACCAATTGCTGTGGGAGAACAATCTAAACCGTCAATGGGTGTGGATTGGATGGAAGTGCACCTCTACTGAGCTCTGCCACCTAAGCCAGCCTTCGGTCAGGCAATGACAATGGAGTGATCAGTATAGCACTTTCCTGGGTGGGCAGTAGTATCCCCACCAACAGCAATGTGGCAGGGAATGGCAGGTTCTAAGCTGGTCCAGGAGCTGTTGGTTCTTGAAATGGTTTCACTGCTATCACATGCAGCATCAAGTCAAATAAGGGCTCAACTGCTTCATGAGCTATAGGCTGCCACAGCAATCTACATTCCATCCACTTTCTGCCAAGGCCACCAAACACAGCAGGGCTATGAGGTCAGTGGTGGCCATGCTGCTTTGTACATTCGCATCAACCAAGATTGTGCTTAGTCATCAATTTAAATAACATGATAATACCAGATGACAGATAAATGGGAATAACATTTATTAATGGCAGCACATTAGTTATTGCCAACAGATGGAAAACAACCCACACTCGTATGCATGAAAACACTGGATATAGTTTATATGGTGAACTTCACCAACGTGACTAAAAGAAAGAGAGAACAAAATGATCAGTTCATACTAAAGAGCGTCTTTCTCTCTTCAGTACTGGAATGACAAAGTGCAGACATGCTCTTGCTCTTCTCTTGTGCAATCTTATTAATCTACTTTTACAATCATTTGTTTCATATATGTAAATTGCCATAGTACTATTCTATTTATTGTTCCTGGGGGGCGGATGTGAAATGAGACTGATAATGTTTTTCATATGAAAGGTAATAAAAAAAGGAAAAGTCAAGCAAAACCTAAATGAACCTAAGTAAAGAATTAAAAATGAAGAACTGGTGTTACCCGCTATCCAATCCACTGCAATGCCTTCTACTCTTCCCAAACCATTTGTAATGATGTCTTCCTTCCATGTCTGGTCCCTTCTAGCTCTGCTTATTTTGTTGAACCCCATGTCTGTCCAGTATATTGTATCATTTCCTATGAAAGAAATATTAAAAATTAGCAATTATCAAAAATACAACCTTAAATCTGCAATAAATACCATTAATCAACTTAAGATCTTGTGGGACGGGCTCATTCTAATGGCGGCCTCTTCTTAGCACCTCAAGTGCATGGAGATGCCATTGATGAGAAACAGTGCCTCTATCTTGGGGATGTGTACATAGCTGCTGTGATTTATGTAACTCTGCAAGACTGGGGGGGGGGAGGATGTTGGTACACATAAGCAGTGTACTTCATGAGTCATCTTACTGACAGAAGTGTGAATACACATGACAGTTTGCCTCTTCTGTGAGCAAGAAAAGAATAGGTTTCCATTTTTACTGCTCATAAAAGGTTGAGCTATTTATCAAATGAGAAGATATGATGTTGTATAAGTTTGGTCCTCCAGGCGGTGTTGCCTTCCTTGGGATTGGGGGCACTGGGTTGGTGGCATTACACCCACCCCCACTCCCATGAGCCACTGCTGTATTAAGTTTTTATACACACTTGCCTTCCCCTTGTCCCTTCTAACAGTAACATAAGCATTCGTCTTTCAAATGTTTAGTTAGTATGGACGTAATCTAGGTTGGCAAGTATAGATCAACTCTGATAAAAGGTTTCATGTTCAGTTACATGAAAGATTCAGGACTTCTGCTCCCTCCTCAAACTCACAAGTCGCTTCCCAAAAAAATTATGGTGACAATATTTCATAACTGCTCAAGATGTTAAAATATGTGTAAAATAAAGATAAATATTTGTATTCACCTGCATGAAAATCTATGCCCACAGCAAATGAGGCTCCTGATATAGGCATTAATGCATCTGTCTTATCATTTGGATCAAGAGGAACTCCTCTGATTCCTTCATGAACAGAATACATCAGGAATGATTCTATGCCTAAAGAAAACACACGTGCACAGAAACAGTAAAGATTAAAACCATTATGAATATCAGCACCGGGACGGATGATGGGGACTTCAAGGGACATTGGAAGGGAAAGAGGAATCAACATCAAACCTCATTAATAGCCCAATAGCTGTTTTGGGGATCTTATCTGATTAATGGTAGAACATATAAATGGAACACAAAAGTTCATACAAAAAAGTTGTATGAAAAAATAAGCACCTAATGCTACAATTCTATATCCATTTACCTAGGAATAAGTCTGAGGCAAAGCAGGGACCCGGGTGGCGCTGTGGATTAAACCACAGAGCCTAGGACTTGCCGATCAGAAGGTCGGCGGTTCGAATCCCCGCAACGGGGTGAGCTCCCGCTACTCGGTCCCTGCTCCTGCCAACCTAGCAGTTCGAAAGCACGTCAAAGTACAAGTAGATAAATAGGTACCGCTCTGGCGGGAAGGTAAACAGCGTTTCTGTGCGCTGCTCTGGTTCACCAGAAGCAGCTTAGTCATGCTGGCCACATGACCCAGAAGCTGTATGCCGGCTCCCTTAGCCAATAAAGCGAGATGAGCACCGCAGCCCCAGAGTCGGCCACGACTGGACCTAATGGTCAGGGGTCCCTTTACCTTTTAAGTCTGAGGCAAATGGCTTCCTTTGGAACCAATCTGGTGCTTCTCCCAGTTCATATGCACCATGACCACCTCCCTGGCCCCTCAACCCTTCCCTTCTCCCTCATGATAAGTGACTGACTTGCTGGGAATCTAGCATAGGGGCTACACCCCAGCTGGTGAGCTACTTCTAAATAGCACTATAATTCAATTACTCCAGTCCCTTTGCATTCATTGGACAAAACTAAAGCTAAACCAAAAACAAAACAAACAACAACAACATTTTTTTTAAACATTTCTAAAATGTTAATTTCCACACACACCCCTAAAGAAACCCCTGTGGTGGCAGACATTTCCCCCATTTTGAGAGGCCATTTCCACATGGCTTTAAACAGAAAACGGCAAGGTGGGAGGAATTTTACTCTTACCAAGCACTTGGGCAGAATATTGCCTTCACGTTTCCCCTTATATATGCAAATATTAAAAGGATATATGGTTTCTTTTTTAAAAATAAAATAAAATAGAAGCTTGATTTTCAAGGAAACTCCTGGAACATTGGATGGTTTGTATGGTTTGCCCTGTAAAACGTCTACAAATATTGATTACTTTGAGCCAATGCTTTTCAAACTTTCTAAACTCAGAGAACATTTCCCACATTAACTTTCTTGCCTTGTAGAGGATTATGTGAACCGAGAATGAATCAAACATTAAAGAGGAACATCAATAATAGCAGACAAGCTGTCTTTCAAGAAACCATGTCCTTTCTTATAAAGAACCCCCTAATAAGCTTCCACGGAAACCTAGTGTTCCCAAGAACATAATTTAAAAGTGCTGTTTCAAGCAATTATTTCAGGGCATGTGTACAACTTACTAACACACTGATATATTGCTGATGGAAAAGTTTGAAAACGCACAAAGAGAGAGTGAAATCAACTGTTACAATTTCTTTGGGCATTTTGCATATTTCCATATGTTTGTTAGAAGCAACATGTTAGAAGCAAAATGTCAGAAGGCTCCAAAATCACTAATTCTGAAACTGCAAGAACTAGCTTACTAGCTTTCTGTTATCAACATCAAAATGCAGAGATTGGAATTACAACAAATCCCCATATTAGTTAATTTTGTAAATTCTATAAAGTTAGTACAGTGGTACCTCAAGTTACATACGCTTCAGGTTACATACGCTTCAGGTTACAGACTCTGCTAACCCAGAAATAGTGCTTCAGGTTAAGAACTTTGTCTTAGGATGAGAACAGAAATCGTGCTCCGGCGGCGCAGCAGCAGCAGGAGGCCCCATTAGCTAAAGTGGTGCTTCAGGTAAAGAACAGTTTCAAGTTAAGAACGGACCTCTGGAATGAATTAAGTACTTAACCCGAGGTACCACTGTGTAGGAAAACCTGTAATAGCAATAACATACCAAAAATACATTCGAAAGGATCCAGAATAACAATAGTCATTTTATTTCCCAACTATGAAGCAGTGGGAAATTACTTCAGAGGTTTTTATTTATTTATTTCCTTTACTATGCATTATTATTTTATTTTATTTTATTTTGGTAATAGTGAAGCTGTACCTTGACATGACATACGGTTTTTCCGAAGGTTATAGCCTACAGTACACAAGCATGTTCGGGTTGATTCTGAGGTTGGTAAGCAAAGTTGGGAACATCCTCCATTATTGTGTTGACATGAATTGCTACCTATAATACAATGGAGTTGGGGAGGGGGATGAAATAGAAAACAATGTAACAATTATGTGTGGAATACAAATACGTAAAGGCTAAACTACATGTGACCTTAATTGCCTAATTCTGCCCTGGAGTATAGGTTCTGTTCCACAATACCAGAGTAAAAGCTTTGATTGAGATGGGTGCCCTAAAATTCAGGGCAGGGGGCACTTTAACCATTAGCCCCCACTGGAGTTCCAATCTGGGTTGGCTACCCACACCTACAGTTTGCAATGTAGAAACATTTTATTGTATCAGTGTGGAGAAATTAAAGCACCTTATGCACCACTCTAGGATCCCAGATTGGGCCTCCAGCACTGGCAATTGGGGGGCCAAAGGAATGCGCTTCGAAGTAGACAAGTAGGACTATGCTTTTAGTCATGTAATGCTGACATGAATTTAAAACATATTTATATAGTATTTCAATTAAGAAGTAGGATTATATTTTTTTGGAAAATGTTGCAGTGGCAAAATAATCATCAAATTCATTTAATTATGAAATGTAAGTTTTTTGTTTTCAGTCAATCATAATTGTATTTCAAATTTATGTACTTTTAAAGTTTCAAACCATGAGGTTTTCAATATTTTACAGAGAAAAGTTATCAAAACCTTCTCTAATAAAATATTTTAACCACATGGCCGCTTTCCAAACTATTTGGCATTCCCCTCCCTTTAACTCTAATTTAATTATGAGTCAAGAAGCTTGTATTCTAGTAATGAAAGCTGCCACCCAGGGCAGAGTACACTTAAGCCCCGTAGATTTCAATGAAATTTAAGTGTGCATAACTGTGTACTAGATTGTAGTGAGGGCATTAGCTATATATGTTGTAAGGTTTTTGCTCTTTTGCTTCCCTCTGCTTTGTGGGTGGGTAAGTGGTCTTTTAACCAGCCTCCTGGAGAATAGCCAAGATGGGTGTGATAGGATTCTTTACCCGTGTTTGCAATCATGAGATTGTTGTCTATCACATGACGGTGTATGTTTTCATTCCACAGTGTGGAAAGTGAGAGAGACGGGATGTTTATGTTACTGTGTTCCGTGAAGTGGGACTATCGTCCTTTTTTCTTTCTCTCTTTGCGGTCTGATGAGAAAGAGGAAGGAGCTAAAGCAGAATGTTCCGAGTGTATTATATGTAAATAAAGTAGATTAGCCAAAATGCTGTGCTACTGAGTTCTGTTACACAAACTGTGAATACTCTGGGGAACCCTAAGTGTGCTGATGCTTCTTGGTATCAGTTGCTGTGATGTTCGGGCTGAAGAAAGCTTTTGAAGCTCCCAAACGATCAAACAGAAGAGAGAGAACATGATGGTTGGGCATGTGTCTCTGCCAGGGTCCTACACAAGAGTAGGGCAATCCTAACAGGGTGGCCAGCTGCAGGACTCTCTTGTTGCAAGCTCAAGGGGTAGAAGGAGCAGGCAGAATGAAAAGTCCCTATCTCTGCATCAATATTGAAATGCAATATCTACAATATTGTTATAGCTGGGGTATCAGACTCACAGAATTATAGAATTTCCCCCCTTCTTTTTTTTAAAAAAAGAAATATTTGTTTTCCAATAATTACCCAATATTCCCTTGACACTCTGGGGCCAACTAGGCCAGAGTGGGTGAGTGGCCAATAATTACCCAGTATTACCACACTTTTGCCAATTATGCAGATAACAATTAATATCAAAATAATTCCAATTAATTCTATATTTATACAATTTAATCAAAGTGGTTTCCCGTGCTCCTTGATCAATGTTTTTGTCCAGTTCTTATATTGCTGTGTTTCATGTTTTTTTTATTAACTTCTAATTACATTTCAGTTGGTATATTAATCGTTAAGGTAACAGCTGCATTTTAAGTGAATACTATTCGTGTTATTACATTTTCTAACCTTTCATAGGATTTCAAAAGAGGTGCTCTAATTATTTTCCTTTTCTCTGTGTCTGAATATATCCAGTTATAAAGTCCTTGGCCTTTGTGCGCTGTCCCATTCTTGAAATTCCTCCAATTGCTGTTGTCTCTCAGCGTAGCTGGGGTGGGGCTATAATCTTGGAGAATTCTCAGAATATCTCATTAGCTCCCTCCCATCGTGCTCTCATCTTGCTCAATGTTTCTGGACAACAACATACTCCAGCAGTCCACTTTTTCTCGCTACTCAGTCAAGAGTGTTGAAGTTTCCACAGCCAGCTTCCACCACTTTATTTTAATTAATCACCATCAGTGTCTCCATGCCTCCCTTGTCTGCTGCCCCAAATCTTTACGACTGCATTTTGGCCAAAGTCCACTTGAGTTATATCTCTTCTCTGTTGTTTTTAAGGGTGGTAGAGGTGGTATCTGCTCTAATTTCCCAAGATAATCCACTCTTCCCTCCTTCTATTTCTTTAAACCACATGCAGATAACTGTTGTTTTAATCACAGGCTTTATTCCATACTGCAGACCAACTTCATTTTATATCTTTAAGATTTTGCATCTGGAGAGGGTTGCTGAATCATTCATAAAGAAACTCAATGTACCATATTTTTTGCTCTATAAGACTCACTTTTCCCCTCCTAAAAAGTAAGGGGAAATGTGTGTGCGTCTTATGGAGCGAATGCAGGCTGCGCAGCTATCCCAGAAGCCAGAACAGCAACAGGGATCGCTGCTTTCACTGTGCAGCGATCCCTCTTGCTGTTCTGGTTTCTGGGATTCAGAATATATTTTTTTTCTTGTTTTCCTCCTCCAAAAACTAGGTGCGTCTTATGGTCTGGTGCATCTTATAGAGCAAAAAATACGGTAAACAGGAAACCAGAGGCTCTCCTCTTTGCCATCCACCGCCCACACCAAATAAAATATTTTCTCAGTTCCAAACCTCAGATCAATGCAGCTGGGTAATTCCACAGTTGGGCCTCAGAAAGCACTGCTAATAACAAGGCCAGTGGAAGTGATGATATTCCAGCTGAACTATTTAAAATTTTAAACGATGATGCTGTCAAGGTGCTACACTCAATATGCCAGCAAATTTGGAAAACTCAGCAGTGGCCAGAGGATTGGAGAAGATCAGTCTACACCCCAATCCCAAAGAAGGGCAGTGCCAAAGAATGCTCCAACTACCGCACAATTGCACTCATTTCACACGCTAGCAAGGTTATGCTTAAAATTCTACAAGGCAGGCTTAAGCAGTATGTGGACCGAGAACTCCCAGAAGTGCAAGCTGGATTTCGAAGGGGCAGAGGAACCATTGACCAAATTGCAAACATGCGCTGGATTATGGAGAAAGCTACAGAGTTCCAGAAAGACATCTACTTCTGCTTCATTGACTATGCAAAAGCCTTTGACTGTGTCGACCACAGCAAACTATGGCAAGTTCTTAAAGAAATGGGAGTGCCTGATCACCTCATCTGTCTCCTGAGAAATCTCTATGTGGGACAATAAGCTACAGTTAGAACTGGATATGGAACAACTGATTGGTTCAAAATTGGGGAAGGAGTACGGCAAGGCTGCATATTGTCTCCCTGCTTATTTAACTTATATGCAGAATTCATCATGCGAAAGGCTGGACTGGATGAATCCCAAGCCGGAATTAAGATCGCCGGAAGAAATATCAACAACCTCAGATATGCAGATGACACAACCTTGATGGCAGAAAGTGAGGAGGAATTAAAGAACCTTTTAATGAGGGTGAAAGAGAAGAGCGCAAAATATGGTCTGAAGCTCAACATCAAAAAAACGAAGATCATGGCCACTGGTCTCATCACCTCCTGACAAATAGAAGGGGAAGAAATGGAGGCAGTGAGAGATTTTACTTTTTTGGGCTCCATGATCACTGCAGATGGTGACAGCAGTCACGAAATTAAGAGACGTCTGCTCCTTGGGAGAAAGGCGATGGCAAACCTAGACAGCATCTTAAAAAGCAGAGACATCACCTTGCCAACAAAGGTCCGTATAGTTAAAGCCATGGTTTTCCCAGTAGTGATGTATGGAAGTGAGAGCTGGACCATCAAGAAGGCTGATCGCCGAAGAATATATGCTTTTGAATTATGGTGCTGGAGGAGACTCTTGAGAGTCCTATGGACTGCAAGAAGATCAAATGTATCCATTCTTAAGGAAATCGGCCCTGAGTGCTCACTGGAAGGACAGATCGTGAAGTTGAGGCTCCAATACTTTGGCCACCTCATGAGAAGAGAAGACTCCCTGGAAAAGACCCTGATGTTGGGAAAGATGGAGAGCACAAGGAGAAGCAGATGACAGAGGACAAGATGGTTGGACAGTGTTCTCGAAACTACAAACATGAGCTTGACCAAGCTGCGGGAGGCAGTGGAAGACAGGAGTGCCTGGCGTGCTCTGGTCCATGGGGTCACGAAGAGTCGGACACGACTAAACAACAACAACAATTCCACAGTTCTGATGACAACATCTTCTCTTGGAGTGTGCCTGACTTTAAAGCCAGTTAGAAATCCAATTAACAGGAGAACTTCTGCTTCTTAATGGTGGCACTGGAGGGTTTCGCCAGGCAAAGTGCTTTTTGCACTTAGAGCCTTCCTGCCGCCCTCATTCCATGCCAGAGTGAGAACTGTGAGTGAAGCCTGTTCCTCCCTTCCCTGAGAGGAATTTCCAAGAATGACTGACTCTCTATCATTCTTGTTTTCCTTCGCCTTCTATCCCTGCGGTCTCGTGGGGGCTACCTCCATTAAGGCAGACAGGTACCGGGAACCAGAATTATAAAATTTTAGAGCTGGAAGGAACTACTTGTAGTACATGAAATCCAGCTGGTGAATTAGGCAAAGTCGCAGTTACAATGTTAGTAAAATGGAAAAAAAGAGGAACATCCTTAGACTTCACTACAAAATAAAGGAGTTGGGGTCCTTTAGACCTTCCATTCAAGGGCAACAGGCTCAATGAAGAACAGCCTGGCGTTCTTATTGAGGCCTTTCTGACTCACCCATCCCCCCAAACTAACTGCAGAATCTGCAGATAATTGATGCTAAATGAAGTTTTTGCTTTTATTAAATCCAAAGTTGATGCAAAGTTATGATGTTGCCTTTATTAAACCCAAGCAATGTGTGGTGTCTTCTCCTTTTCATTAGTGGTTCGGGTTACAAATACTAGTATGGAAATAGTTATATTCCATTTATTTGGTACTAATACAACTGATCAATAGCAGTTGCCCTAAGGTGAGCTTCCTTCAATGAAAGTACTTCTGCCATTCAATGGATGGGGATTCGATTCAGTGAAGAGGAGACACAGTATTTATTGATTCTCCTGCACTCTCTGCCCCACCTCTTAGGCTGCTCCAGAGGGCTTCTGAACCCTTTGGAGAAAGAAATTCAGGGGACACAAGGAAATAATAGCAGGAAAGAATAACTGGTGAAAATAACTTTGATTCTATCTGTGAGAGAAGAGTGGAGTTCTGCTCACGGATCACTGGAGCAAACCATTCAACTGATCATAATAATAGAAAATACAGTTTACCTTGTTGTGCTGCTTTATCATACACCTTCATATGTACAACTCCTGCAGTTTTGTTTCGCAGAACTGTGGGATTTCGTCCATCTTTCTTATTGCAGGTGCCCAGCTGGCCTAAGTTTTGGTCTGCCCACCATAGCTTCCGATCTGTAAAGATAATGTTTCTCATTAAGGAAAAATACTTCTTTACTAATATAACAACTTTCATATAAAAACAGATTTCCATATGATGTCTTAGTTATTTATGAGGTAAAATGTTTTTAATGTATTGTTTTATTTTAAAAATGCCTCTCTCTGCACCCAAGCATTTTTAATGAACAATAAATAATATCATGTGGGTGGTTGGATTTATTTATTTGATATACCACCCTTCATCCAAAGATCACAAAGCAGTTTACAACATAAATGCACCAAAAAACCCCCCACAAAATACATAGCCAAATAGCAAAAAACAATACCACCCATCCAATGTATTAAAATAAGACCCATGAACAATGACAGTTCTATAATGTTACAGTGCTAAAAATGGCAAAGATTTGTCAAATACCCAAAGCCTCTTTTTTTTTTTTACAATTCTCTGTCGCCCTATTAAAAATAATTAAGAGAAATAACAATTAGAATGTAATACTGTTTAATTAAGCACAGTGCATGATGCTGTATGAGTGGCACCACAGTTAGAAATACGAAGCAAAATACCATACCTTAGAGTTCCGGAAACAGTTTTGATGGGTTTTTTGTTCACAATCAAAACTATTCCAGGAACTCTAAGGGAGTTCGTCTATTATGTCTAGAAGAAAGGCATTATATTATAACACTGGGTACCAGGCTCTCAACACAAGTTGGAGGTTCATCCCCTAGCTCCAGCACTAAAATATAGCCAACCCACTCAAAAAGCCCCAAAATGCCCCAAAAGATTGGCTGTGTGTAAGAAATTACATGGAAAAAAACCCCATTGTTTTCAAACTATATCCTGGTTATGTTTTGACTAAATCTTGTAAAGAGTATTATTGAAAGAGAAAGAATTGGGAGACTTAAAACAAAAGGAAGAACAAATAACACAGTAAGGGGAAAAAATTGCAAAAGGAAAGCTGCAGTGAGGTGGTAGGAAGTTATGGGTGGGAAGAGATTTGTATGGGTAGATGTATAATGTATTAATTTAAGGGATTATTTTGTAGTTCGTCAAGAATATATGTATATGTACAATCTATACTCAATAAAAATTAAACTTAAAATAAATAAATAAATAAATAAATAAATAGTCCCATCCTCTGTTGAAAATCATTATAACTGGACAAGTGCGTCTCAAAAGCTGGTATATTATACAGAATCATCATGCAAGTTGCCTTTTAAAAACACAGAGCAGGCCAGCACTATCAATGGCTCCAGAACCATTTCCTGGAAGTTATGAGACCAGTCCCAGCAACCTATGACAACTTGTGCTTGTAAAATGGCTGGTAAGGGGAAAAGCAAGAAGGAGCAGAGACTTTAGAGGACATGTCTACTGCTGTTGCTTTTTCGTTTTTTGAAAGGGGTACTCTTTATTAAGGCAAATGTCAGACAATCAAATACCACATTTTTCGCTCTATAAGACGCACCAGACCACAAGACGCATCTAGTTTTTGGAGGAGGAAAACAACAACAAAAAAATATTCTGAATCTCAGAAGCCAGAACAACGAGAGGGATCGCTGCGCAGTGAAAGCAGCAATCCCTCTCGCTGTTCTGGCTTCTGTGATAGCTGCGCAGCCTGCATTCACTCCATAAGACACACACACATTTCCCCTTACTTTTTAGGGGGGGGGGGAGTGAGTCTTACAGAGCAAAAAATATGGTAAGTTCACCACCAAAACTATGACTCAGGCACCTACTTTCTCACCATGTATTTATTTATCTTACTAAATAATTTTTACCACACTCCTCAAGATCAGGTTTCCGGGCAGTTTACAAATAAAATGATAAAACTCTATCAATACAAAAATGCAACCAAATGCAGTTAAAAGCAGTATTTTTTTTTTTAAAAAAAAAACCAACACACCCCAAAACCACAGTGTAAAAGTCCTTTACAGCACATACTTATACATGCATATTCTTTAAGTAAGAACAATTGTGTTCCCTGGTAAATGTGCATAGGATCACAGGCTTAGGACTACGGTAATATCTTAGTTCTTATTAAAAAGCCCAAACATTTTTAAAAGCCTAGGAGAATAAAAAAGGGTCCAGAACACACATGTGAAGGAAGTGGATTTTGCTATCCTGGATTAACCGTAGGTCAATACTTGTAGGTATTGTTGCATAATTTACATGTATGGGGAAATATGTCTTTCTGTTGCATCTTGTATGGGGGCGCATATTTTTACCTGTCTGTTCATTTGGGAGATTGTCATGTTAATGTGGACTTCTGCCTTTGTAATGGGACTTCCTTTCGTTCTCCTATCCTCATACCTCATGCCCCTCAAATCTCCTAGGAAAGGCTGGAGGAACCAGGAAGTATTTAAGCAAATACTTCCTGGAAAAAAGTTCTTGCACTAATGGGATGACTTTGTTGGATAAAACCCATTGTTCTTTTACTGTGGTCTGCTTTGTATAAGTTATATATGTTCTGTTTTATATACCGTATTTTTCGCTCTAAAAGACGCACCAGACCACAAGACGCACCTAGTTTTTGGAGGAGGAAAACAAGAAAAAAAATATTCTGAATCTCAGAAGCCAGAACAGCAAGAGGGATCGCTGTGCAGTGAAAGCAGCAATCCCTCTTGCTGTTCTGGCTTCTGGGATAGCTGGGAAGCCTGCATTCGCTCCATAAGACGCACACACATTTCCCCTTACTTTTTAGGAGGGAAAAAGTGAGTCTTATAGAGCAAAAAATACGGTAATTGTCTAAGATTTATTTTAAAAAATTAATTGATCGTTATAAATTGCCTTAGAGATCATATGGTCAAAAAGCAGGATGTAATTAAATAATGCATGCATTAAATAAAGATTAATAAAATAGGTAAATTGAATTAATATTTTCTCTTGCTGAAAAAAGCTCATTATTTTCAATCAGAAAACACAGGATCATCAGTATGTTATTGAAGGGTTCACACAGGAATTCTAAAGATGAATAATAATCAACTGACAGCTGTGAAAAAGGCAAATTTCATACTTGGGATCATTAGTAAAGGAACTGAAAATAAAACTACCTCTATCATCATGCAATTATACAAATCTATGGTGCAACTGCATTTGGAATAATGTGCACAGTCTCATATCAAAAAGGATATTCTTGAGTTGGAAAAGATTATGAAATGGGCAATGAAAACAATCAAGGGGATGGAACAATTCTCCTGTGAGGAAAGATTTCAGCATGAATGGCTTTTTGGTTTAGAGGAAAGGTAAGAGGTGACGTGACAGAAGTTTATAAAATGATGCATGGCATGGAGAAAGTGGATACATGACTTTTTCCTCCTCCCTCTCTCATGACACTAGAACTCGTGTGAAGCTGTATGTTGAAAGATCCAGTTCTTCATCACGCAGAACATAGCTAAACTCATAGTAGGGAGCGACAGCCACTAATTTAGATGGGTTTCTAAGAAAGGGTTAGACAAATTCTCAGAAGATAATTTTATCGGTAGCTAGTAACTTAACTAGCTAGTACCATAACTAGGGTGGCGCTGTGGGTTAAACCACAGAGCCTAGGACTTGCTGATCGGAAGGTCGGCGGTTCAAATCCCCGCGACGGGGTGAGCTGCCGTTGCTCGGTCCCTGCTCCTGCCAACCTGGCAGTTCGAAAGCATGTCAAAGTGCAAGTAGATAATAGGTACTGCTCCGGTGGGAAGGTATTTGTGTGCGCTGCTCTGGTTCGCCAGAAGCGGCTTAGTCATGCTGGCCACATGACCCAGAAGCTGTATGCCGGCTCCCTTGGCCAATAAAGCAAGATGAGCACCGCAACCCCGAGTCGTCCGCGACTGGACCTAATGGCCAGGGGTCTCTTTACCTTTTAGTACCATAACTATGCTGTGCTGCCATGGTCAGAGGCAATATGCTTCTGAATATCACTCGCTGTAAACCACAGGAGGGGAGGGTGTTCTTGTGCTCAGGTCCTGCTTGTGGGTTTCACCCAGGCATCTGGCTGGCCGTGTGCCCCTTACAAGACCTGCCCCACTCCATACCTCCCATTGCTCAGAACCATTGCAAGTGGAGTCCTCCACTGCTCTCTCCAGCTCCACTCTTCCAAGGCACATCTTACCTCCCTTGATTAAAGGCAACCCCCCCCCCCCAAATTAAAACATACACACATTAAAAAGCAGTTAAAACAACTTTAAACATTTTAAACAATTAGGGCAAGGCTATCCCCAGGGAATATGATGTTATGGGGGCCGCCCTTGCCCTTACCTCCCTCCAAAGCCATTCCCCCCAAAAGGGAGACCTCGTCAGCCCAGGTCTCGTTATAGCCCCGCTCCCCTGGCAGATTGAGCCAATGTGGGCTCTCAACCAGTCAGTCTGCAGGGGGTGAGGCAGGCATCCCTCTGCTGGCTAATGGTGCAAAATGGCAGGCTTCCTGAAGAGGAAGCAGTTGGGTCTCCTAAGGTCTTATTAAGACACTGCCTGTTGACATATCTGCTTAAGTGTTGCGTAATGAGGCAACAAACACATGTCATTAATAACAAATAGCAAGGTTGTTTGTCAGCACAAGTCCTAGCTATTAGAAGACCAGCTCCTTTCTTTATTGTTTGCTGAATTGCCTGACAGCCAATAAGCCCTTATCACTAATTAACATTGCAAAAATATGCTCTCAGAACACCAGGTCAGTGCCTTCACCCGGGTCTACCTAGTGATATGCTAATATCCCCAAGGGGATAGACTCCTGTTTCATCATCATAGAATGCCTTAGGTCAGCTTTCCACAGAGAACAACAAAGTCTAAACATTTCCCTAATTCCACTGAGCAGCTTGCTTTTAATTAATTTACAACTCAATATCCCAACAAGCTATAATACTCAGCCTCCTTTCTCCAGGCTCTCACACAAAACACACAACCTCACCCAAGGTTTCATATCCTCCCCACTCCCCACTTTTGTGCTTTTATTGAATCAACCAAGAAAAATGTAATTTCTGGGGCTGAACCAAAGTTCACAAATGAGAACATTTGGCTCAAATTTTAGGAGGGGCCAAAAATCACTCTCCTGAAAATAGGTATGACTTGAAGGGTTAAAATTCTTTTTAAAAAATTTCAAGGGGCTTATCCTTGGTGGTGATGGTGGTGGTGGTGGTACAGTGGTCCTTCCCATTCCCTCTCCCTTTCTTTATTCTAACTCTGCCGACCATGGGAGTGACAGAGCTGCTCTCGGCAGCCAAATCTGCCCCTCCGCTGCAAATGACCTGTTGTAGTACAACTCGAGGACATTATGGGGACATCAGTGGCACCCACCCACTCCTATTGAAGCCAATTCCCTTTTAGTACCTCTTCAATTGCTTTTTAAATTTAGAAGACACTATATTGCAATAGTGCAATAAAGTGGGCTGCTGATCCCATATATATCTGATATTTTGTAAATCAGGCATATCTACATATAATTAATTTACTTTTAAAAAATACTCTTGAAACAAACATGAGAACAGAAAAGCAAAGCAGCTATGATTAACAGAAAATCAAAGCAGCTAAGATTAACAGAACAATCTTAAACATGTCTACGCAGCAATATCTCCCACTGCACTCGTGGAAGGGGTGGCCTTTTGAACCAACAGACATGTCGACTGCTGAAAGGGGAGGGGAGTATTGTCATTTTGTCTTTCCCCCTCCCCTATGTCACCTTCTTATGGAGAGTCACCCAATTATTTGACGTTGGTTTTCAGAGGATGCAGGGTTGAGGGGGAATCAGTAAAATATGCCTCCCCTCTTTTTCTGTCAGAGGCATAAGGGCATCAACTGGATCCCAGTCATTGAGTTCAGTGGGGGTTATCACCCAGCAAGTAGGTATAGATTGGAGCCCAAATATATGTATCACGTCATTTCATATATACCAATGGCATAGACTCGTTCTTTTCTTACTCATAATGCATAGAGATTCAAAGTGTTTATTAGGAATCTATACAGATGCTTTGTGCATACATTGTGAATGCCTCACTGAACCAGAGTAATAATGAATACATTTTTTCTAACTTTTTAAACAGATCTACAGGTTAATTAAATTCAAATGTGATGGTATCCACTTCCTGTGCAATATGATAAATTTATAAAATGATAATGGCATCTCCTAAACCAATGATTCTGTAAAAAGATTGTTCTGTACACATTATTATTATTGTAAATGTTTCTGAAAAGGTACAATGAATGTGTTTTTACAGCCACTGGCATGGACATAAGATGGGGACAGCAACAGCATTAAATAAAACAATGTATCTATGAAAGAGAATTTCTAATTATGGACCAGATCATCAAGCCTGGCCCAGTTCTGTTAGATGGATACAGAACAACAACATGCAAATAAAGAAAAAGTTAGACAACACTATCCTCCTCCAGTACTAAGACAAATTCTATTCACTATAACAAACACTTTCACCCTTCCTATGTTATTTATGATTGATCAAAACTCACAGTACTGCATTTATTTATTTATTGCATGCCTAGGCTACCCATGTATAAATGCTGTAACGGGAACCCAAAATCCATGCAATGAGAGACTATGTTTGCTGCAGTTAGTATAATTGCTAGATATTGTTTAGGATGTTAGCCATACCCTTCACTGTTCTAGCATTGCAAAAGTGAGGCAGTCAGGAGTCAGACTCTGCTGACTTCAATCATACAAAGAAGTGTTCAAATAGTAGCTCCCTGTGCAATTAATAAGCGGAATGTTCACAGTACCATTCAGCTACTGGGCCTAACAAAATTCTTGCTCCTTGTCAAGTCCTATACCAGGTAACTCCGCAACCGGGAGCTTCTCTGTGCAATCTGAGCAACATGTATTCTTCACTTCAGCATACCCCAAAGTAACATGTCATGGTGAGGCTCTTCTGCCTATTGCACTACTATTTAAGATAGTTGCTATTTGCATAAATAGTAAATAGTCTCTAGTCCACCTACCTCTCCTGCTAATTCCAATCATGTAATTAGACAATCCTGTTATCTTTGTTCTCAGATCACAGAATCATTTTTTCACAACAGACATTAGAATTAGAAGACAATTCAGCACAGGGTTATCTCATCACTAGCCCTTAGAGTATTGGCCTTCTTTGCAGTCTCCTGCACCTATACAATTAAAAAAAATTCAAAAAATCAAAACAGAATTCTCAAAAATAGCCACATGCTGTTATCTTGTTTTCATCTTTGCAGTGACAATGGCTAAAATCCTTCTTAGGCTGCATAAATCCCATTAAAATCTAACTGTGAGCCAATGCCATTTCCTTTGTACAACTATTCTTTAATTACAGTAGAAGTTGTAATTTCATCATATTGGGGGAAACCATTAATAAATTTGACTAAGCTCAGGAACTAAAAGTTCCAGTCACACAAAGGCTAGGCAATCAACTACATTTTGAGGAACCAGGAAGACTTGACATTTCAATGTGAAGTAAAGAAGTAAAGAAATAAAAGAGCCTAGTTGTTCAAAAGGAGATTTTCTATGCTCACCTGCCAAATCCATAACCTTAAGCTAAAGAGCAGTGTTTGTTCCCATTCAGTTGGAACAGAGAAAACACAGAAGAACACAGTTTAAGTTCCATCTATTATGTACAGGCAGCAAGTGTGCTATGTAAGCAGAAAACTTGTATACTTTTTAAGCGTCCTTCACACATTCTTAAGCACTAACATTTGTTTTCACTTAAATAGTTGATTAACTGCAAATATTAAAGTGTATCAATATTAGAATAGACAGATCAAATTAAAATACCTACCTGTGCTATTCACATACTATTTTATTTTAATATTTTAAGTATTACGTTACATTTAAAAATATGTAATCAATTTATGCCAACAGTGTTTTCCAGTAGCTAATTATAAACTTATTACTGTAGTTGGTTTATAATGATATACAGGTGTGTGTATATATATATATATACCTGTGTGTATGGGAGCACGCGCACACAAATACACACACATACAGACAAATATATATACAGTAACACGTCTGTATTTAGTGATACATCTTTTCCTTCAGGAGTTGAAACAATACTTTGAATACAGATTCTGATGGGGTATTAATTTTCATTAATGATTGTTTAAATCCTTAAGAGATGACAACCATATACTGTACTTAAAACTGGACAAATTGCCCAGATATATTTCATTTATTACTGCTAATGTGCTTAAGAATATTGTGGCAGTTAGAAAATTTAGGTGTGGTACCCCTGGTTGCAGACAGGATCCATTCCAGAGCTGCGGTTGAATCCTGAGGTTTCCATGACCAGAGGGACTGCTTCTGCGCATTTGCATGCAGCAAAACCCCAAAAATATACTTCTGGGTTTGCCGTTTACGTATCCCGAAGTTTACATAAGCAAAGGGATATGTAAGCGGAGGTACGACTGTATGTATTTAACATTTGTTATAGTGAATATTGCCTGTCATTATAACCAAGTCAAGACTAATTGAATTGCTAAAGAGTACATAGATGGATATCTGTTTAGGGGAAGTCATATAATAATATAATATAATATAATATAATATAATATAATATAATATAATATAATATAATATAATATAATATAATATAATATAATATAATGTATGCATCATTTAATTTAAAATGTAAGCTACAACTTTCTACACTTCTATACTGTGTGAAATAAGTAAAACACTTCAGGTATTCCAAGTATTTGTCATTTGTTTGCCTCTGTATTCAATAAAAATGTATTTGCTAGGATGCATGCATATCCTGGTGCATATACAAAACAAACATGAAGAATTGGAAAGGAACTTTTTTGCCTTCGGCCATGGTTATCACAGAAAATGAGATGGAGGAAAACAGGGGACCTTTCCATTAAATCTTTGTTAAAATCAGCATGGTACACAATGAAAACAATTTTACATTATATAAGAGTATATAAAAATGCACAGCTGATATGTGCATTTCAGAAAGCTTGACTACTAGAACAATACTTAATTCTAATTTGAACTGTCAGTATCATATTTTATCAATTATGTACCTAGTTTATTTGTTCTAATATATTATATTTATCACTTAACTAACAGAAAGCTTGTTTGATATATTTACATCAATTTTTAGTCACAAGTGGGATGGGCTTGAAGAAGACTAAAGAACATCTCCAAAGAAGATGCCCCTGCCCCTTGCATATCCACTGTGACCTGCCTCACAATGACTCACTGTTCACCAAATGTAGATTGTCTAAGAAAATCCAAATCAATGCCTAAATCAAGGTCTTTCTAAGGAAGAAGGGTGTTGGTTCTCAACTTTATTGCTACTTGCTAACAAATGCAATGTCTGAAGTGGAGCTTTTTTTAGGTGGGGGGCGTGGAACTGAAGGGAACTGCCCCAGGACTCGCATATGAGAGGGGCGAATCAACACTGGCCTTGCAGCATTGTTGCCAAGACTCAGGAAAAACAGAGAGTGAATCATCCTATCTCCACTCATTGCTGATTTCACCAACTGGGCTGGGGTTTTCCTCTCTGCATACAGAGGCCACCTGCTATCCGGCCCTGTCCCCACACTGGCCCTGCATGCAAGAGTGATGCTGCTGTCAAGAGACTAGATCTGCAATGCTGCCCCTCCCCATGGCTACTCCTGATCACCCAATAACAGGTAAAGTGGGGCAAGCCATGCTAATTGTTCTTCAGTAATGACATATTTGTGAGAAGAAAAATCCCTTAAAGATAGTGCTATCCCCCATCTTTCTCCAGGAAAGCTAATAGTAATAATAATAATAATGATTTAGTTATACCCTGTCCTCTCCGGCCAGAGCCGGGCTCAGTGCGGCTAACACCAGTAAAATTACAATAGAAACATAATGGGGGGGGGGGAAACGGACCAATTTAAAATACAGGTTAAAATGCAATTTAAAATGCAGCCTCATTTTAAAAGTAGCCCATGGATCAAAACCGTAAGGGGAGGGAAAACATAAGGGTCAGACTGAGTCCAAACCAAAGGCCAGGTGGAACAGCTCTTACTTGCAGGCCCTGCAGAAAGATGTCAAGTCCCGCAGGGCCCTAGTCTCTTGTGACAGAGCATTCCACCAAGTTGGTACCAGTACTGAAAAGGCCCTGGCCCTAGTTGAGACCAATCTAACCACTTTGTGACTTGGAACCTCCCAAGGTGTTGTCATTTGTGGACCTTAAGGTCCTCTGTGGGGCATACCAGGAGAGGCGGTTCCATAGGTCAGTGGGTCCTAGGCCGCGTAAGGCTTTAAAAGTCAAAACCAGCACCTTAAACCTGACCCTGTACTCCACTGGGAGCCAGTGCAGTTTGTTATGTACTGAAGTTGCAGGCATCGATTATTGGCACGCTTGACAGGCGGACACCCAGGCAGTGATGGCATCGTCCATGTTAGGCCACCAGACGTAACACCGAGCCAACGCCTTCATTTTGACGATTCCCAGGTGGCCAACGTGCAGAGCCTCCAGGACGCGTTGACGGGGTCTTTGGGGAATCACGGCACAGTCTCCCCACAGCAGACAGCCGCGATAAGCCGAGAGTTCATGTTGTCTAGTTGCGAACGGTTGGAACTCCGATGCAAAAGGCCCTTGTGGCCACCCCCTCCACACCCAATTGAGCACACGGCTGATGGTGCGATCCTGGGCAGATGTGGAGGCCACAGTGGCAGCTGAAACAGGCGCTGCTGGAAGATCCTCAATCAGGAGGAGCGATGAAGCTGGAGCCGGGTCTTCCACAAACGCTGGAAGAGGGCAACGGCTGAAGGCGTCGGCATGGCCCATCAATTTCCCCGGGCGATGGACGAGCCGGTAGTGGTAGGCAGCCAGGAAAACAGTCCATCGCAGCATGCGCAGCGAGAGGACCGGTGGAGTTGGACGATCACTGGCGAGGAGGCCCAGGAGCGGCTTGTGGTCAGTGATGAGGTCAAAAGTCCTGCCATAGAGGTATTCATGGAACCTCTTCACTCCAGCCACAAGTGCCAGTGCCTCCTTGTCGAGCTGGTTGTAATTCCATTCAGTCAGAGATAGCGTCCTGGAAAAGTAGGCGAGCGGTGCTTCTCTTCCGTCTGGAAAATGGCGATTAAGGACAGCGCCGATGCCAAAAGGTGAGGCGCCGCAGGCAAGGACCAGCGGCCTGGCTTCACTGTACTGTACCAGCACACTGTACGATGAAAGGAGAGCCTTGACCGCGTTGAAGGCCGCCGTCTCCCGATGACCCCAGGACCAAGGCGTCTTTGTGCTGAGGAGTCGGTGAAGAGGCTCAGCCACCATGGCTTTGTGGGGCAGGAACATGTTATAAAAGTTCAGCAGCCCCAGGAACGCCTGCAACTCTGTCTTGTTCTTTGGGATGGGGGCCTGCTGGATAGCGCGGATCTTGGATGTGGTCGGGTGAAGGCCTGTGGAACAGCAATCTGGCACTTCTCCCTCTTTACCTTGAGCCCGGCCTCTTGGAACCTGGTCAGCACAGCACGGAGGCGCTCGAACAGCTGCTGGTGTGAGTCTGCGGACACCAAGACGTCATCAAAATATGGTACCACGCCCGGAAGCCCTTGCAGGAGACGCTCCATAAGGCTTTGGAAGATGCCAGGAGCCACACTCACCCCGAACTGCAACCGGCGGCAACGGAATGCCCCTCGGTGGGTGACGATCGTCTAGGCTTCAGCAGTGGCATCATCGATGGGCAGTTGTTGATAGGCTTGGGCAAGGTCCAGCTTAGCGAAGACCTTACCCTCACCCAGGGAATGCAGCAGGTGTTGGACAACAGGAACCGGATAAGCGTGCTGCTGAAGTGCCTTGTTGATCGTGCACTTGTAGTCAGCGCAGATTCTCACCGACCCGTCTGGCTTGACAGGTGTGACGATGGAGGTTTCCCACTTGGCATGGTCAACCGGCTCCAAAACTCCTTGGGCGATCAGCTTGTCCAGTTGTTCGTCCACCTTAGCCTTGAGAGCAAAGGGAACCCGGCGTAGCTTTAGCTTGATGGGGGCGACTTGTGGATCAAGGCTAAAGGAGATGGGCGTACCTGTATATTGCCCCAAAGTGCCGTCAAAAACCTCGGCAAAGTCTTTGACCAGACCCTCAGTCTCTGCGTTAGAGATGCAGTTGATGCCAGTGACTTCCAGGCCAAGGGCATCAAACCAGTCTAGCCCTAGGAGGCTTGGCCGCTGACCTTCGACCACCACCAGTCGGAGCAGGCCCGAAAAATCCTTGAAGGCGACCCGAAACCGGCCAACGCCTACCACGGAAATGTCGTTTCCCTGGTAGTCTCTCAGGTGTACGCGGTGAGAGTCGAGTTGCCTTTTGGACACTCTGGGTACCAGTCTTTTGATGGTGCTCCAAGACACGATGGACAGGGCAGACCCGGTGTCGATCTTCATGTCACATGAAGCTCCTTCAGTGAGCACCGTGACGTTCAGCTTGTGTCGCGTAGGTGAGTCAGTTTGGCCAATCGTAGTTCCAGACGGGCAGCGGCAGTTGGTGAGAGCGAAACAGCTTTCCTTGGCAGACTGGAGTGAAGACTTGGACTTGCGAGTCGGTGAAGGGGGGGGTGTCAGACGGAGCCGATCGACAGACCTTAGCGATGTGGCCCCTTCTGGAACATATCCAACAGATGGCATCTCTGAATCGACACTTGGCACGGGAATGGTTGCCTCCGCAGCCGGCACATTCCGGTTGGCCCTTGGACTTTTGTTGGAACTTCCTGCGCTCCCGCTTTGTCTGGTGCACGTCATCGTCTTCACTGGAGGATCCCTCATCACTGCTGGCCTCTTTGTGATGCACTGGAACTGGTGCACGTCATCGTCTTCACTGGAGGATGCCTCATCACTGCTGGCCTCTTTGTGATGCACTGGAACTGGCTTCCTAGCAAGACGCGGGCTGCTGGACTTGCGGATCAGCAGCTTCTGAGGCCACAGCCTCCTCAATGGCTTTCTGTAGCGTGAGGTCTGGCTTGGTGAGGAGACACCGTTGCAGATGGATGTCCCGGACCCGGCAGACGATTCGATCCATCAGGGCATCGTCTAAGTCTCGGAACTCGCAGTGCATTGCAGCCTGTCGCAGGGCGGTGGTGTAGTTGTTGATTGACTCCCCCTCTGCCTGGTTCCGGTGATAGAACGCATGGTGGGCAGCATTGGTAAAGCACTGGATGAATGTGATCCTGCGGCAAGGACCCCCTAAGGAGCCTCGCTGCGGCATTCTGCACCCGCTGGAGTTTCTGGGTCAGCTTCAAGGGCATCTCCGTGTAGACTGAGTTACAATAATCAAGCCTGGAGGTGACCGTCATATGGATCACTGTGGCCAGATCAGGGCGAGAAAGGTAAGGGACCAACTGCTTAATATGGCGGAGATGAAAAAATGCCACCTTTGCTGTGGCTGCAACCTGTGCCTCCATAGAAAGGGAGGCGTCAAAGGTTACACCCAAGCTCTTGACAGAAGGCGCTGGCACTAATTGAGCCCCTGCAAGAGATGGGATTTGGCCGCCCAACCCCATGTCGTCCTGACCCAGCCAGAGGACCTGTGTCTTCAAAGGATTTAACTTCAACCGGCTCCCATGCAGCCATCCAGCCACAGCTTCCAAGCATCTGGGAAGAGGAGTTTGATTCGGGTAAAGGGTGCATGAGGGGAGGCTGTTCTCCTTACAAAAAAAAGGGCAGCGGAATGAACAATAATTTTAAGAGCTAAAGTGGGCACTTCTGAATATGTAGATGCAATTTCACCATTTTATTTAGTAAGTGACAGAAACGGTAGCTACTGAAACAGCTATTGGGGGAATATGAATTTAATTAGCTGCTTAGACTTAGTTGAGCCATTAATTTGCCTAGCACAATGCTGCCCTATTCTGTCTGACAACTACGTTTCTCCTACCATTTATGCTCTTTAACTGGTGATGCTGACAATGGAACTTGAGACCATTCCCCCTGCACAAACACCATCGGAGTACCCATCACAATTTGCAGGGCCAGTGCCAAACATCAAGGGGTCTTCAGCACGATCTAGGGATCCCCAGACACCACCAATCCGACTTCTTACAGTGGCAGAGCTGTCTATCGTCCTTCTCATTCCTCCTCTATATTACTTAAAAAAACAACAACACACACACATTCTTCATCAACAGCTCCCTAGGCACTTGGGTTCTCAACAAGAGCCAAAGGAACCCTGCTTCTCATAGAGCCAGGCATTGTGAATTGCTGCAGAATTGTTTTTTAAAACTTAAAAAAACCCCTAAGTTTTAAAAGCATTTCCAGCTCCCATGACAACAAGTAATAATCATTATTAATTTAAAATGGTTCAGTTTTTGATCCTGCTTCTTTGGCAGTGCCAACGTCAGGCTCATATGTGCCCATAGTGCTGGAAAACCAAATGGGTCTAGTAGTGGTGCAGGCAGAGTCTGGTAGTTGGCACCAGCAGCACTGCCTGTTTGAGTTCTCTCCTCCCCCAAAATTAAAACACACCCTCACTGATGCAGGCAGAAGAAACTAAACACAGCAACAACAGACTCTCCCCCTACCATCACCACCTCTGAGTTTGGCAAAATTAGCAGTTGGAGTAAGTAGTAGAGCACAGTCTGAAAACACTGACTAGGCAACAAATCACAGTTTGACAACCCTGATTAAAACCAAATACCCAAACTCTGAACATTTCCAGTTTCACATTTTTAACTAACTAAAAAAATAGTGATTTGCTTTTACTGCCCTGTCTGTCAGCTCCAGTCAGGGAAGCACAACACATTGTACTTGAGATTAACAAGTATATCCTCATGATCCCTTTTCCCATCTCTCCTGTAATGCGAAGGATCACTTACATTATGTTGTTGTGACATCACCTCATTGTTTTCCTAATCCTGTCAGTGGCTGCCAATAAGCTACATTAGAGCTGGGAAAATGTGCTATGTGATGACATCATGATACAGGGTCCTTCATAGTACAATAAAGAACATGACATGGCTATGTCATTTTCAGTTGCAGCACAAGAGGAGAGTTGCCTTGTGGATACAGGGAACTGGCTTCTTCAACCTCAGCCCTCCAGATGTTTTTGGCCTACAACTCCCATGATCCCTAGGACCAGCAGTCAGGAATGATGGGAATTGTAGTCTCAAAACATCTGGAGGCCCGAGGCTGAGGAAGCCTGTCTTAGTCTAAGCAGCATTCTGCAGTTCCTCAAACTCCATGAATAACAGAAAACAAAAGGTAAACTTGGCTCAGACCTCTAACTTTGTATGAATAAATCTCATAAGGCAGATTGGTTTCATCAGTGGATCACTGCAATGCCATACAAAACCACACATAGTTATTCTTAATAAGAGTAATGGATCCTTTCCTGTCATTGTTTTTAAATCAGCTCCAATACTGCTGGTCATTGTCAATTCCAGATACTACAGAGTATTACATTGTAGGATGCAGGTGGGGTTAAAATAACATGTCACATGTGATTATTCCTCAGAAGCACCAATTTTACTGGCCAAACCACCACAAATTATACATACTTCATTACTAATTGCTATAAATAATTGCATGGGTCTTCGCATTAGATATAAATGCCCAAGCTACAAAACCTTTTGTTTAAAGATTATGTCAGTTTGACCCTCCTTTACTGTATCTGCAGCTGTGACTCCTAGTTATGGCCTAACCAGTCCAATTAAATGACCATCCCTGACTTGTTTATTTCCACTCCCAAAGTGCAGAACAGGCAATGAGGCGAACCACTGACACCCCTGACACCAGCATGCCACCAAACCCTACTTGTTACCAACCCAGCAGCCGGCTATCCTGCATTCTCCTACAGAAGATGAGGTAGGAAGCTTGCACAATGTTCAGAACATCCTTTGTCCCCATCACAGCCACACATGCAGAGTCCTTGGATTCAGACTCCCTGAAAAGCAGCAGCTCTAAGGAAATGGACCTACTCCCTGGTCCATCCAACATAGACCTACCAGCACCAGATCCCTCACCAAGCCCTGCAAATCCTAAGGATTTACCTTGAACTACAGATATCAAGGAGTGGGCTACCCGCTCTTCTGAGCTTTAAGAAAGGCCTGCAGCACCTCCAGTGACCAGCAGCAATTTATCATGTGGCTATACCAGCTAAAGCCATGGTTACTAACAAGGGTGCCACATCGCCAGGATTTGTAATGAGGATTTGAAATTAATTTGAAGCATACCATGGTGCTATAGTCTCCTTCTTAATAACAAAAAAACCTCCCAAAACTTGTTAGTACTTGTTTAAAAATTTGTGTACTTGTGTGGTGGGGTGTCTGTGTTTCTGGGGCTGGATCTACACTCACCATTTAAACATTATTAGAACAGTATTAGAAATATCATTCTAAAAGATCAAGATAGAAAAAGTCCCATTTGGTTTCCTTTTGCTTCCTTTCCACAAGGTCTACCTAGTGTATGATACAGCCTCTCCTCTTCCAAGAGGGGAGGTGTTGTGGGCGGGACGCGATTCCTGCATCACGCAGGGGGCGTTATGCCCCCTGCCCACTCACCTGGCTGGCGCTCCACGCCCACAGGTAAGCTTATAGTTGTATTAGCATCAACAGGCTCCACCTTCTGGTGAATAAACCCCTTTTGGGCTCACCCCTCTCAGAGTGGGTGGAGTCAATCTGTCGTGGTCCAATGCCTAAGCCAATACCTTCTCACTTGCTGTAATCAATAAAGTTGTGGCCTTTGCTTGCCCATTAACCTTATACACTGTGTCTGTGTGTCTTCATTCCACAAAGCGGGGACCGGGTCCTTGAACCACAACTAGTTGCTCTGCAGAGCGCTCTGGTGTCACATTTTAAAAACACATTATTAAAAAGAACGTCATAGGGCTATATGGTTATCAGAACCATTCCTTAACTTTTTTTTTTTTTAGCATTAAACGTGAATGTAGATTCGCCCTCAGTTTTGTTCAGAGCATTATTTATATCAAGCAATTTGCAAGAATCATAGTATGCTAGCATTGGGAAGGACCATGAGGGTCATCTAGTCTAGCCCCCTACAATGCAGGAATCTTTTGCCCAATGTGGAGTTTGAACCCACAGACCTAAGTTTAATAGTGTAATGCTCTACCGGCTGAGCTGCCCTAGGCTCTTCCACCTCTGGTCCCTGTCCTTAATGGATGAGGCATGGTATACCTGTACCAGTCCTAAACTAGCAATTCTAGAAACTGATCTTGGTTCTTTAATAGCAGCCCTGACTTACTTGCACAGCTAAATACTAAAAGCCGCATATTCCACAATACCAAAAAGGGAGGTATAGAAAGGTTTGTTACAAAAATGGAAAAGGGGCTATAACTGATAATGTTATATTCACTATGGAGCAGAGAGACTCCCATGGATAAAAATAATGCACTCCCCAAATCACCTAACTTCCAAAGTTTCTAAAACCATCTAGTTTAAAAGAAGATTTCTATACTATACCTCAATGAAAATTTATCCATCAAACAATAGTTTAAACCAAAAAATTAAAACAAAAGAGGCTAACTTCAAAAAATTACACTAAGAAAGTACTTTCAGAGCAACGTGGGAGTTACTTTGAAAGGCTGACAGGAAAATGAAATGCTGAATATCAAACATGCTTATTTAGCTGTTTACTTACCCATAATGGTTAAGGCTGTAGCTTTCGTTAGTTCTTCTTTCATTGAATCTATTACTTCAAAACTGCCACCATCTAAATTGCATCGGTTTATGGTTCCATTTCCTGAACTGATCCAATAAAGCCTGTTTTCTGCATAATCTATAGATAAACCTGAAAAAAAAATAAAATACATGAAGCATATTTGAAACAATTTAAAACTTATGCTTTATTTTTTTATTGCTTTCACAATAGCAAAATTTATCCACAAATTTTAAGTCATCTAAAAAGTAAAGAACTGTTTGCGGCAAACAGCAAGCTAAGTTTTTATTTGGCTGAATAGTGTTGTGAGTTTGTGAGTGCTAGACCTCTAAATTCCTGGATCCTTTTAAGTGTTAGAATTTAATCGAGGCTTGAGGTGCCAAACTGGATGCCAGACACTTCTAATCCCTGGATCCAACAAATGCTAATAGCTAATTGAAACAACAAAGTATCAAAGGGCTCGTGCTAGATGGCAAATGGGTAGAGCCCCCTCCCTCAACAGAGAAAGCCAAAGTTGAGAGGAGTTATATGAGCTAGAAGCTGGATGCAAAAAGCTGCAGGATGGAAAGGCAGAGAGAGACAGAGAGCCATGGCTGATTTCTATTTGAATCCAAGGCTATAGCTATGGGAGAAATAAAGACCGTATGGGGTGTTGATGCTGTGAACCCCAGCATCACAGGCTCAGGTTGTATATATGTGCAAATAAATCATATTATCTTAAAGACACCACAGTCTCTGCTGTGCCTCATTTCTAAAAGGAAGCAGGAACCCAGGGTGATCGCCTAGAACCCCTGGAATCTTGTATCGCTCTGAGACTAGGGTAGAGTGTCAGAATATGTTGTCTACTGTTCTGAGAAAACATATGGTCACCATACAATTCTTTCTAGAAAAGGTACTTAATATGATTGCTTAGCATTAATTACTGTTGCTGTGTTCTAGATTAGCATTTTTAGGGGGGGGGAATGGAGAAGTGGAATACTAAGCAAGCCGCAGGTTTATAGAAAACATGATATAAAAGCATATTTTGACAGTAGCAGTATAGCTACACTTTAGGATAAGAACCTGATAGTACTATGCAAGCATTCTGTATAGCAGCCTTCACTAAACGGGTTCTCTCTCAGATGTTTTGATGCTGGCTAGAGCTGATAAGAGTTGTAATCTAAAATACTGGGAGGGTGCCAAGTTTGTGAAGGCTGATGTATAAGGTTCTTCTCAGTTCTACATTTGTCTCACACAAGCAGAGAGCATGGGGAAAAAAAATTCTTTCCTTCCACCCTCCTTGACAACCAGATCAGAAATATGTGGGAAATTCATTAGATGGAGTCAGATGGAGGCCTAGCAATATTGCCATCGTAGGACTACCAGAGAATGGCGCCTTACTCTTCTCCACCACTAGCAGGCAATGGGTGCTTGTCCCTTCTGTGAATGGAAGGGCTCCAGAGACTGACATTCAGTGGAGGCTCAGTGCAGTTAAGGGGAAGAAGAATCATCCCCTTGCAGACCTGTGTGCCATAAACTACACTGATTCATCTTCGTGGAGGCACATTTTCAGGAGAACTCTGGACCCTATCCATAGAATAACTTATTTCAAAAAAGCAAAAATATACAAAATTGATTACTTTGAATTTGTAGTATTAGGTTAAATAACTTCATTTTTATTGGCACAGAATTTTGGTCTAGGCCAGTATTTTTGCATTCTATGCACCACTACGGTCACTCTACATCATAAAGAGTGTACAGTGTAAGAAACATACATAGTGGAAGATTGAGATGTGTGAGGGAAGATACATGTTTATTTGAAAACAGATTTTACGGGGGACTCTCATCAGGAAAGGGAAATATAAACTGGAAAATACTTTTAATTAATGACTCCAACCACATACTTCTAATTAATGAGTTCATTTAATTAATGAATAAAGCTTTTGCTCTTAATACTTCTGAAATCAAGCAATAAATCTAAATTAGGAATATTAAACAATGGATTAGCTTTGAATTTTTATTTTTATTTAAGAGCAGCAAAATTCATTCAGCCGAAACTGCCTGAAGGCTGCAATTATTCACTCAGTACCAGTACTCACTCATAGAATGCAAGATGGGTGTTCTGACAAGATTATGATGCACTTGTATTTCAACATTTGCGTATGATTATAAGGTCTGGCAAAGTAAGTAAGATTTTAAAAACCAACAAGAAAAAACATAAACCACTCAATTATTGAACACTTTCTTACTCAAAACAAAAATCAATCCAGTGAACTCTAATAAAAGAAATATTTCATATTAAATAAATTATTGTTTCTTTACAATTCTAGATTTTGTGGCTTTACTAATGCTATTAGAAAGCTCATCTTCGTACAATAGGGCAAGGTAACAAACATTCTATGCTGCTCTTTCAAGCAGCTCCTTTTGGATCTCGCTTTTTGTTACCCACTTAAAATCATAGCAAAAACATTCTGTACCAAATATAGCTTGCCCACCATTTTCAAGGGTAGTCCTATGTAGAATGCACCATAGCAGACCAATTGATTGTAATGTTTCAGGGGCAAGGATTACTGAAGCTATAGTGGTCCAGGGTTACTACATTGATTGCTGAGGCTACCCTAATCTATGAATGGTCATAGCTGTTGAGCCCACAGGAGATAAAAATAGTCACTCCTAGCCATAGAAGCCACCAGGGCCTCAAGTGACAAGACTGGATCCAGGGGGATCCCCAAAATATGTAATTTATCCTTTAAGGGAAATGCAACCCCATCAAGAACTGAAAATCTTCCAGTTTACTGGACACAGAAGCAACCTACCCACAGCACCTCAAAGTCACAACTCTAATACACCAGGAACATTTATGAGCAAGTGCGTAAGGAAATATTTACGCCAGAATTTAGGCATAGAACCGAACTGAATGCAGATAAAGATCTTGCCAAGATTAATATTGGATGACATTAAAGAAAACTATTTTAGAACCCTATCCCCGCGGTATTTAACTCCATACAGAATAAGTAAAATATATGGAACAGAGCAATGTAACTGCTGATGGTGTAATACACCTTGGGCAGATTTCATTCTTGCATTTCAGAACTGCCAGATAATACAGATCTACTTGATTTTGTAACCAGTGCATCTGATACAGTATTAGTATCATATGTACTCTGGTTTCCTAACAGCCAGCAGCAACCAAGTGGCAGCATTCTGCACCCGTTCGAGTTTTTAAACTGTCTTAAAAGGCAGCCCCACATAGACTAACCAGGATGTGACTAATCAGTGCATTACCAAGGCTAGGTCTAACCTCTTGACATAGGGTCATAGTCCATCTATGAACCTGCAAAGAAATCCTGTTTATTCAAAACTGTGTTTTAATGGGTATTGTGTAATGTATTCTGTTATTGTATTGCAATGTGCTTGGTGGGCAAAGTCTTCTGTCTGGTCAGATGGAAGTTGGTTTAACTGTCCCTGAGGGACATTAACTGATAACTGAGGAGGGGCTGGAGATAGAATTGCCAGTATGCAAAAGAAGGAACAAAGGTGTGCATATTCTGATTGGTGGTTGCAGCTTTAGAATTCTTAGTTAGGCACAGTGATTGGCTAGGGCTTGTCTAGACTGGCCAGAAGAAGTGAATATAAGTCTGGGTGCTAATCAGACAAAGGTCAGTCAGTGTTGGTTGCTGCTCGGTGTTCCTGGTGGGTAGCCAAAAGAAGAAGACAGCAGAGGAAAAGGAGGGAGGAAAACAAAGACATGAAAGGAAGGCAGAGTGACTTGGTGGCCCCAAAACTTGCTGGGGTAATAAGGCCCTGAATGAGAACAAAATTTGGAGTCCCCCCCCCCCACTAAATATTCCTCATTTTCACAATAATTCCTTTTGGTACAGTTGCTTTTTAATGAATTTTCTCAGTAGGTACACATAAATATAGAATAGTAGTAGTAGTAGTAGTAATAATAATAATAATAATAATAATAATAATAATAATAATAATGCACACCTTTGGCTCGGTGCCCTGTGCACTTGCACTGCCCTAAATCCAGAGTTGGAGGTAACTAAATTACTTCTTTTAAGATGAAGAGAGGAGAGGAGAACCTATCTATGGTGCTGAGGGACAAGGAGTGATAGGCAGCTGGGAAATCGTGTCCTCCCTAACAGAGGGCACATGTTGCGGTGAGACCTGGAGACTAACCTCCTGGTTGTAGGTAGGTCCATTGGATAGCCACAACACCCAATTGGTAGGTCCCTCGTTGCTGGGTGTAATCTGGCCAATGGGGTGCAGTCTAAACGGATTGAGGGACCTATATAAACCCATGCACATGACCCAGAACATCCTCTTTTGGCTCGTGCATTGGAACACCCGCTCACCTCTCCCTAATTTTAGGGCCTTTTGCGATTGACCTTGCTATGCCATCTTGTGTCATCTGTCATAACAAGGTCAATCGCAGGAGCACGGCAGGAATTTCCCCCACATGGCTGATTGGCTGTTGCCATTTGGGTTTCACCTGCCGCGTAGCAAATCATCACAACTTGTAAGGTTGTGGTTGGGCACTGGTTCAAGTGATAGGGATGGGAGAACGGTCTCACCATCCCTATGTGAAGAGTATCCATTAAAGGAATGCAGGGACTCAACTTAGTTTGGTCAACCCCTGAAAGGGGGTTGTGCCTGTGCCTGAGTCAAGGGGAGCATCTGGGGAGTGAACAGAGTCTGCTCCCAGGTTTTTCACCTGCCTCAGGTGTTCACCCTTGGCTGACCTATGATAGAGCTCTGGGTTAGCGCTACCTGCAAGGGTGTAGGGAGCTAGTTGAGCCAGAGCCTATGCAACCACTCACTTTTCTGTAATCAATAAAGTTGTGGCCTAAATTCTGCCAAAAACCAAAACTAAAATTTGAGTCAAATGTGTCTTTATTTAAGGGGGAGGTCTCTGGGTCTGAACACGCAATGCTAGGCTGTGGTGTTTGGTAAGAGAGCCAGAGGAAGATTCCAGGACAGCAAAACCAGACATGTGCTTCAATAGGTCAGTAGGAGTTGAAACAGAGACTTCAATGAAAGACTGCAGTGACAGTGTTCATGAGGCTTAACTGGGGTGGAGTAAATAGAAGGGCAATATGGAAAAAGGGTTTTTAAAAGGTTCCACAAAACTGTCTTGGTGTAGTAATAGTAGCATTAAATAAGCGGTATTTAAGTAACAAGTTAGCAAAGTAGATACCTATTTAAAAAGACAATGCTATATTAAAGTATACCTGAAGGAGCGTCTCCACCCCCATCATCCAGTCTGGGCATTGAGGTCCAGCACTGAGGGCCTTTTGGCAGTTCCCACACTGCGAGAAGTGAAGTCACAGGGAACCAGGCAGAAGGCCTTCTCGGTAGTGGCGCCCACTCTGTGGAACACCCTCCCACCAAATGTCAAAGAAATAAACAACTATCTGACGTTTAGAAGACATCTGAAGGCAGCTCTGTTCAAGGAAGTTTTTAATGACTGATGTTTTAATGTATTTTTAATATTTTGTTGGAAGCTGCCCAGAATGGCTGGGGAAACCCAGCCAGATGAGCGGGGTATAAATAATAAATTATTATTATTATTATTATTATTATTATTATTAAGTAACTGCATAAGCTTGTGCGCTACATACTCTTGCAATAAACATTAATATCTTGTTAAAAACACTAACTTGCTAGCCAAACCTCTACCATTCTCCTGCAGTAATCCTCTAGAGTACCCCATTCCCATCCCACACTACCATTAAGCTCACTTTTCACCTTCCCAACTTAGATTTCATGATTTTACTCTACCTCCTGCACATAAAACAGACAGCATAATGCAGATAAGAATTGTTAAAAACAGCAACGTATTAGTTTGCATTGGGTACAATTTGAAATGTCGTAATCAAGAAATGCTCTGATTGTGTCTTGGTTAAAATTTCAATGTTGCTGACCCTTTTATCTCTGTGTGAATAATGAGCCACTGTTTCTTTTATCATTCATGTATCACCAGACCATGGAAAGAATGAGTGTCATTAAAATAGCTCTAAGTGATATAGATCACAAGTGAATATTTTAGGACTTAGCAATAAAAAGTCAATTAAACTATCTCCCAAAAACAGACATTTAGAAATAATTTATCATTTTGTGTTCCTAGAACTCTGAGAACATTCAAAGAGATTATCTGGTACTTCTCAGACTCAAAAGCACATTATATTTACGATAATCTTGTTAATTACGTGCCATGCTTGTCAAACATGATGCTATAAAGCAATAATAAATGATGAGATGGAGAAATGAAGAATGCTATAATGTTAAGTTTCTAGAAGAAAACAAAATCTGACCTTGTATCATACAATTGGAAGAGTACATGACAATATGAATAATTTTCAGCATTCAGGAGAAAGTTATTAGAACTACATAATGATAAAATGTTTGAGCGGTAGCCGCTAGTAACAACAGTATATATTAATCAAAAACCATGGATACATCAATCTAGAAACACGAGAGAGAAATTTTCCTTTATCTCTTTTTGTCGCTGGCTACAGAATGGCAAGAGCTGAAATCAATGCTATCAGTCTGGCAAGAATGATTTATTGGATAGAGAATTTTAAATTTGGTCTGTAGTTTGGATTCGGGGCACTGAAAAGATACTACTGTGAAACTAAGGTGACATGTCACATGAGCAGGCTTCCACTCGTGCAGCATGACTTCCCCAGGCTCTCCCACCACCTCCTACACCTCTGGAGTAGTTTTTGGAGCTGCATGTGGGGCTGCAGGGGCGAAGAGAAATCCATTCTGTAAATGGTGTCCATTCCATTAACAGACAGACACCACTGGTTTTCATCCATAGTGCTGTGTGCTTCTGTATTGCCCTCCCTCCCTGATTATCCATTTAACTTGTTGCTTTCAGAATGGAACTCACATGCTGCTTGGAGTATCTCCACAACTCATACAGCAATTCTAACAATACAATAGTAAATTGAAATCTGGAAGCCAGATTACCCATGATTCCTCATTCTCAGTCCAGCACAAGCTGTGACCCAGCAAGCCAAACAGTATACATTGTCACCTACTTTTCTCCTTAAAATCATACATTTAACAGAAATTTGCACTAAAGTAACTCTACATGAAAATGAGTGATCGTAGTAATATTTACCAACTGGATCCTTTTGATTCTGAAACAGTATTTTGCTGTTGCTGCCATCCATATTTGCAACATTAATGGTGTTTCCATCAGTCCAAAAAAGTTTTCTTTACAAAACAAGACAAATAAAAATTACATTAAAAAAGATTAAGCTGCAATCCTATTCTGTTTTGCATTATCATATTGGAAATAAAATTTGCATGAATCCAGAGTGTCTCTGTATAGATTCTACAATATTCTTTTTTGACCACATTCTTCCCTTAGTTAAATAAATAAGTATGGTAACATTATATACTGACCATGCCACAGGGCTACAATATAGATTGGTGAAAAAGCAACACAGAACCTCCCCCCTCAAACAAATAACATCCTCATCAGAGATGAATGCATGGAAACCCCATTTGTGATTTCTTCTTCCACTCTCTCCGCCCCCCCCCCCCCCACATTTGGTAGGTGTGGAATTCTGAAAATTGTGATCTATACACAACTAGTAGATTTCATGGGGACTCCAACTCCCACAATGGGTTATCTATATTAGGAAGCTCGCGATGCACAAGAAACAGAGGCATCACTTCATAACTTAATTTACTAGTTAGTACAAGCAGAGCTCATCTTACACGGATTTCACATATGTGATTGCAGCTATATGCAAAGCACCCCAAAATAAATAAGCAAACAGAGCACGAGAGCAGGAAGAAAATGGCCAGCAATCCCATCAGCTACTGGGAGAACACTTGGGTATGGATGGAGAGTTGGTGGAGTGCAGAGAGAGATTGGAGGCAGTTGGAGAGAGATCAGAAGAGGCTGGAGAGGTTGCAGAAAAGGTCATCGGAGAAAGTTGGAGGGATTTGTTGGGTTTTTACGGTTTCCTGTGGAGTGTTCTGGCGTTAAGAGATTTTGCTTATACACGCAATAGGCAAGAACATAACCCTCATGTAATATGAGATCAACCTAAATTTCACCTGAAAGACATTGCAAAAATATTGGTGTAAATAATCATACTTTACCCTTTAGCTGGATGAACAGCAAGACACTGTGGTTTATCAATTCCATGTATAACCGAGGTTTTTAAAGAGCCATCTAAATGTGCCACGTTAATTTGTGTTTCATCAAACTCTGAGCTAATCCAGTATAAATTACGGGATAACCAATCCACAGCCAGTCCCCGAATGCTTTGAATGTCTGCAAAATGTCAAACAGCAAATAAGTTGCCTAATCAGCTCTACCAAGAAGTTTTCACTCATTTTAAGAAGGCTTTAAATATCACTGAAATTGTAAACAGGAAGACCAAAACACAGGTAATGAGATGGATGCATTTGCCATTTTGTAATTAGAAATAATTTTTCAATTAATGGAAGGGACAGAGATCTAGCAGAGGCTCCTACTGGTGGAAGGAAGGTTGAGGCAATTTTGGGTGATTTCACCCTGCAGCTTGCAGAGCCATCTCCCATACTGTTCCAGAGGGTCCCATGCTTCTCCAGAGCAGCTTTCTTCAATGGAGGCACAGGGAGATATAGGGGAAGTCAATGAAATCTCCTCCTTCCCTCCAGTGGAAGAGTTCTATGGACAGTGAATGGCCCACATCTTCCCATATCTTTCTGCATTTAGAAAGGCATTGTTCATACACCTGTGAAAATTGTGTTGGTTGCAAAATATCAGTGGAGAATGTGTGAAAGGGTCCCATACAATACAAATTTAAGTATTATTGTTTCATAGATCGGTAGCAGTATCTACTTTTCTTTCTTTTTTTAAAAAAAATGCCCTTAAACTATGAATCTGTCCCTTCAATGCTGAATTTCATGGTGAGAAAATTGAACTTAAGAACTTAAGAAATGGTTTGTTGGACCAGACTGAGATGCATCTAGCTCAGCCTTCTAATCTATTATCAAAAGTGGCCAGATGTCTCCTGCAGCTCACAAGCTGGTTATGAAATCGATGGCCTTTATCTGCTTATTACAAATAAGATTCTGCCCCTGAAGCATCTTTGAAGGATTGTTTGTTCTAATTTCCCTTAGACTGAAACTGAATTCACTTAGCAAGACCACTAAATGTGGGTCCTAAAGTTTATATTATATACCCACTGCCTTAGCTATTCCATGATGACTCTCCAACATAACATTGTTAATGATGCAGGGCAGAAGGATTAGAACTTGAGAATTACTTACAAAATCCCAGTGCTGCATCAATGGTTTCTTAATATTTGACAAACATGAAACTGCTGCTGTGGTATGTATCATTAAGAGCGAATTCAAAATGCTTAAATTCCATATCCTCCTGGGAACTTGTTTGAAGGCTTTAAAAAGGCGGCAGAATTAAATTAAAATGGTGGTTGTGGAAAAAGGTGAATTCCATGTTAGGTATTGCTAGGGAAAAGATTTAATTTAAACGGCTAATATCAGAGTGTTGTTACACAGACCCATAGAGTAGCTGCACTTGTAAAGTTCTAGATATAGCAAGACTAGAAAAGGTACAAAAAGAGAAGCCATAATGATCAAGGGGCTGAAGCAACACTCCTATGAGTACAGATTATATAACATTTGGGTTTTCTTTGTTGGGGGTAAAAGGCAGGGGACATGTTGTCAGAAATATATAAAATTATGCATTGTGTGGAGAAAATGCGTTGAGTTTTTCTCCCTCAAGAATCTGGGATTATTTTATGAAGCTGAATATTGGAAGATTCAGGAGTTAAATAAGGAGTACTACTTAATTCAGTACATAGTTGAACTGTGGAATTAATTGCCACAGGATGTAATGGTGGCCACTAACCTCAACGGCTTTAAAAAGAAGTTAGAGAAAATCATGAAGGATGAGGCTACAAAAGAACATTAGTCACAATGACTGTGTAAAACATCCAGTATGCTATGTCTCTGAATACCAGTTGCTGGGGGCAAGTGGGATTAGTGTATTGCTCATGTTCTGCTGATGGGCTTCCTGTAAGCATCTGTTTGGCTGCTGCAAGAACAGGATGCTGGACTAGATGCAGGATGCATTGGCCTCATCCAGCAGGGCTCTTGAGGAACACAGGATGCTCTTTGACACTGCATCAGACCCATTGGTCCATCCAGCTCAGTATTTACACTTGACTGGCAGCGGTTTCCCAGGGTTTCGGTCAAGAGTCATTCTCAAATCTATGTGAAGATTTAATCTGAGGCCTTCTCTGTGCAAGGCACATACTCCACCAGTGATCTGCAGCCCTTCCTGCTCTTATAACGCAGTTACTCAACAACACCATTTCTAACCTGAAAAATTATTTCTCAATATAGTCTTAGGATGCTGAATGATTCAAACTAGATCAGATATGTGCATTATGTAATAATTGACAAGTGTCTTGTATTGTACCAAATAACCTAAGATTAGTTCTGCACATTAAACATCACAACAAGATGTTTTTAGGCATAAGAGTGCTGCTATTAAAAGTGTTGTCAGATCTTCACAGTTCAGTTTGTTAGCCCCGTCCACCAGCTGGACTTGCAACGTTGCATTTAAAATATGTTTACCTCTTGATATAACAGTTTCTAAACCAGTCCCATTAATGAAGGCCCGTTTTATAGTTTGCGTTTTCACATCAGTCCAGTATAAACGCTCCTCTGCTGCATCAAAATCTACAACTGTTACATCATCAATATCAGGAACTGTGAAGGCTGTTATGTAGTTGAAGTATGGGTTCTCTATGTCAACACCTCTTATTTCTGAACGTCTGGCATAAAGAAGAAATTTTTTGATTTCTGTAAAAAATTAGGTATGCCATTTATTAGATGCAGATCAATGGAATATTATTACAATCTATATTTTGTTTTAATGATTATCTAAGTTATACATTTATATATTATAATAATCTGGTTTTCATACATAATTTAGTACAAAGCAGGTAAGCACATTCATCTGGTCATTAGTAGAAGATCACATTGTCCCATGATAAGTAAAAAGTCAGCCATGTTTGTTTTTAAACAGATAAAAAACTAAGAAATCGTTTAAAATCCAAGTATCTGTAGTTCAGAATACAGTGTTACCTCAGGTTACATACGCTTCAGGTTACTGACTCCGCTAACCCAGAAACAGTGCTTCAGGTTAAGAACTTTGCTTCAGGATGAGAATAGAAATCGTGCTCCGGCGGCACGGCAGCAGCAGGAGGCCCCATTAGCTAAAGCGGTGCTTCAGGTTAAGAACAGTTTCAGGTTAAGAACGGACCTCCGGAACGAATTAGGTACTTAACCCGAAGTACCACTGTATTGTTAAAAGACATAACATTATTTGGTAATTCTAAATGGCAATAGCAGGCAGTGTGCTGGGGAAGTGGTGCGTATCTGACCTCCAAGCAGCTGCATCAGATTGGCTTACTACAGGCATAGGCAAACTCAGCCCTCCAGATGTTTTGGGACTACAACCCCCATGATCCCTAGCTAACAGGACCAGTGGTCAGGGATGATGGGAACTGTAGTCCCAAAACATCTGGAGAGCCAAGTTTGCCTATGCCTGGCTTACTAGGATATAATGGGGAAGGTGTGAGATAGCAGTGAGGCACCAGCAAATGCACCAGCAAAATCAATATGCTGTTCCTGCCAATGTGTTTGCATCATAATGCATCACTACAGTTTTAAAGTATTTCTTCTTAGAAGCTGCTTTCTGATCTAAGACTCCGAAAGTGATATCAAGACCATTTCAGATGAGTACACTGAGATTAAAAACTGTTAAGTACTTTTTTTCATTCTGCACTTTACCTGCCTCATCATTTTCTGATGATGCCCTTTCTGCTTGCCAACCTCCCTGTTCTGCCGAGATAAGTTTGGTGAATGTACTAGACACATCCAGAACAAAAAAGCGAAAGTAATAAATATCAAAGCTTGACAAGCCAAATACATTTGGGCATTTTGTTGGTTCATGTGAGGCAAGAGTTACCCTCAAAGTTATCAGTGAACAACATGTCCTCTGCTCTGAAATTTAAGTTGTTAATAGAGAATATGTGTGTGTGTAAGAGAGAGAGAGAAACTTACCATAGCATGTTTTTCTGTCTATAGACAGCTTCATTAGATGAGGACATGCACACGCAGCACTTCTGTTGTGATTGATCAGGCACATATGAGAGCACGGACCTCTGCCATTGTTAGCAGCACAAGGATTGGGAGCTAGAATTAAAAATGTAAACTGAACATACAAATATATGTATTCTGCAGGAGACCAATGAAGTCTGACAATGGGGGGGGGGATATATTAGAAGAGGGGAAGGGAAGAGAATGGCAAACAAATCTACACCATAGTAATAGTTTGCCACTGATGGACTCTTCTTCACTGGAGGTTTTTAAGCAGTGGTTGGATGGCTATCTATCACAGATGCTTCAGTTGAGATTCCTGCATTGCAGGAGGGTTGGTCTAGATGACCCTCAGGGTCCCTTCCAACTCTACAAAATTCTGTGAGAATGCTGTTGCACTCAGGTCCTTCTTGCGGCATAGGCATCTGGTTAGCTACTGCGAGAACGGAATGTTGGACTAGATGAGCCACCAGCCTGATCTGGCAGGCTCTTCTTATGTTCTGAATTGTGTGCTCACTCACGTGGGTTGGAGGACATTGAGATCCTGTGGAGGCTCCCTAAAGTCAAGCAGTTTTCACCAATTTGTCCCTGAAAACCCTATATTGACTCCACGCGGCTCTGAAGCATCCCCAAACCCCTGGAACAGCTTTTCAGGGGGCAAAGGGGGATGTAAGAGGGATGAGAAATAGGAAATCCCTTTCCTCTACTGCATTCTGTGTATGGGAATTTTGGATTCAAGACATCAAAGCTTCAGAATAACCTCTTCAGAATTATCTCCCTAGTAAGCAGGGCTTTTTAAAAGCCAGAACTCTCTAGAATTCGGTTCCAGCACCTCTCAGGTGGGTGCCATTGCCATTCTAAGAGAACAATGGAGGTGTTTGTGGTGAGTTCTGGCATCTCTTTTCTAGAAAAATAGCACTGCTGGTAAGTGATCTGTTTCTGTATAGATGCAAAATAATACTACATATATTTTTATAATCTGAAGACTTGTAATTTGGATGGCATGCTGAGAGATGCCTTTTTGAACTGCAATTATTTACAGCAGAGGCTTATAAAAAGGAAGCAGATACTTGTGATCCCTTCCCCTGCCTCAAATCACAAGAGGTGTTCCTGCTGCCGTAGTCCTTATAAACCACAGGAAAAAGTAGCTGTTAACATTTGCCCCCATTCCATACTGATCTATTAAAAGTAATGGCAACATGAGAAGGTTCCCAGGTCAATGCCGTATACAATATACCAACACAGCCTAAAACAATATTTGTTATGGTTCTGACCTGGGGCTAAAAAAATCTAACCACTCTCTCCCATTTCCAGCCGATTGCTGGTAATACTTCACTGAAGCAGATGCAAAGGGCTGTTAACTCAATGTTTATGATTTCTTTAGTGCTCTTAATATTGCTAAAGTTTTAAGATGTCACTTATCCAACAATAATGCTGCTCAGAAATGCTCCTTTTATTTATATAAGCAGCACAAAACAGGAAGCATTAAAAAGAATTTGAAGTGGTACTCACATAATGTTAATTTAACAAGTCAGTCATATAAATAATAATAGTTATTAGCTAAGAGATATTCAGGGGATGCAGGTGGCGCTGTGGTCTCAACCACTGAGCCTAGGACTTGCCGATCAGACAGTCGGTGCTTTGAATCCCCGTGACAGGGTGAGCTCCCGTTGCTCGGTCCCAGCTCCTACCAACCTAGCAGTTTGAAAGCACATCAAAGTGCAAGTAGATAAATAGGTCCCGCTCTGGCGGGAAGGTAAATGGCATTTCTGTGCGCTGCTCTGGTTTCGCCAGAAAAAGCTTAGTCATGCTGGCCACATGACCCAGAAAAACTGTCTGCGGACAAACGTTGGCTCCCTCGGCCAGTAAAGCGAGAGGAGCGCCGCAGCCCCAGAGTCATTCGCGACTGGACTTAACTATCAGGGGTCCTTTACCTTTACCTTTAAGAGATATTCATTCATATTGCTGGTATGTAATGTAGAATCTGACTATGAACAAAAAGACTATGACACTTTCATTAGAAGTGTTAATTTACCTTGTGGTTGACGACTTGGGTGATAGATTTGAAGATCAAAAGGTTGTGCACTAGTTTTTTGTATCACACTAACATTTTGTCCTGTCCATTTGTTGGCTTTTGACAATGTGTTTGTCCTCCAGTCTGTCCAATATACTTCACTCCCATACAAAGAGACAGCAAAGGGATGAGAAAGATATTCATGTCCTCGTATAATTTCTATCATGTCAGTTCCATCATACAGTGCGGAATAAATAGCATCTGACCTGAAAGATAACCCCCCAAACAGAAATCCATTGTGAGAGAATTCTGAAACTGGGCTTAGTGCAGTTATGAAACTACATTCTGGAAAATTAAACAAATATGAAAGGAATGTATTTCAAATGTTTGGCAAAGGATCATAGCTCAGTGATTCAATCCTTGGCATCTCCAGGAACAACTGGGGAGGGTGGGTGGGGGGGGGGGCTGCCTGAATCCTTAGAGAGCAGCTGCCAGTCAGTGCACACAATACTGAATTAAAGCAGGAGTGAGTGGCTAATCAGCAGTCATCCAGATGTCATTGGGTTTCAACTCACTTCAGTCCCAGCCAGCACTGTTTATAGTTAGAGATAATGAAAGTTTAACCTAGCAGTATCTGGAAGGCAATATGGTTCCCAACCCTGGACTAAGAAATCTGACATGGTGAAGGCAGCTTCCTTAACGGACGTGCCTCTAGTCAATTCACCGAGACTGTGAGTGGAAGCGTTGGATAGGCAGTGAGGTTGGAGAAGTGCAATAATGTCAATGGGGCCAATTCTGCACTCCTTCCGATGCATTTACATTACACCAGCCCCACCAACAAGGCTTTTTTCAGCTGGAGCTCACAGGAGTTCAGGTGGGCACCATTGCCATTCTAAGAGAAAAAGGGAGAAGCTTATGGTGAGCTCCGGCTCCTCTTTTTCTAGAAAAATAACACCAGCCACCACCATTTAGCTCTTCCCCCTCTTTGGTTTTGGTATGCAACAGAGATCAGCTGGTGGGGGTTGTAAGCAGCACAGCCTCACTGCTGCCTGAGAGAGGTAATATGAAACGGGAGCTATTGTTGGGTTCTGGGAGTCTGAACACAATGAGTGGCTTGACTTTATGCCACCATAGAAGTGCCTGGTGTCTGTTGTGCACATGGCTTAGTGAACAGCTGAAGACGTGCATAGATAGATCATCTGATTGATCTGGTCCTTGGACACAGGGTGGAATTACTCATGCCAGGTTGAGAGTGGGAGAGGAAGAATCCCAGCTCTCACATGAAGTGGAGGCGGCCTGCACTGAAGGGTTGTTAGCTTGTTGCTAACCTGTCTCCTTATGATGAGAATCTGGCAAAAATTAATAGAGCTGTTCCCATTCATCCCCAAACACTTCTTGTGTCTTCATTCCTACTTGCAGGGATGGGAAGACAAAGAATAAAAGCAGCTCTGCAACTTTTCTTTTTCTCATACAAAAAGCACAGGGAACATTGTTACCTGGCATCTGTCCATACTATTCGTTTTTCAAAATGATCCACAGTAAGGCCATTAGGCCATGCTCCACTATCCATGTCTTTATATATTATCTTCCTTCCCGCTCCACTCATGGAAGCAGACTCAATGCGAGGAAAATTGGCATCCCAATCTGTCCAAAACAGAATTCTGAGTGATGCAAAAAAAGAGAAAGAAAACAAAATTTACACTAAAATATGAAACAAATAATATATACAGGTGTTTTTTGTTTTGCTTTTTAATACCATCATATTAGCAAATCTGGGCTAGTTATTCTAAGTAGAATACATTTTTGACATTGCCAAAACAGCTATAAAGTTTTAATCGTGGAGTTCCATAACTTTCTAACACAATGAAACTATTCTGAAAGGAAATGAAACTATTCTCAGGACAGCTCAGTCAACAGAGCATGAGGCTCCTAATCTCAGGTTCATGGGTCTGAGCTCCACGTTGGGCAAAAGATTCCTGCATTGTACGAGATTGGAATCGATGATTCGCATGGTCCCTTCCAACTCTACAATTCTGTGATTCTATGAAGTTGAACAAATAGCTCATATTTATATTAGAAACCCAATTTACCCTATTTCCTATGGCCTCAGTAGCTGTGACACATGCTCAAAACAACATCTCAGTCCCTCCTTGCCACCAGCATGTCCTTGTCATTTACAATAGTGAAGTGAAATAAGGAGTGTGCCAGAAAGGACTGGAAGGCATAGATACATTTTCATTCAGCCTAGACTCCAGAGGGTGTTTAGGTGTGCTCAGAACTGATCTTACTCCAACATCCACAGAAGGACAGTAATAACATGTCATGGGGCGGGGGATAACATTTTAGAGTTGCATAGGAGGGATGCAAAAGATCCTAACCAGGAATTCGCCATTTTGAAGCACTGATAAGACTGATTTTCTCCCTACCTGATTTTCTTCCCTGCAGTGTGCCCTTATTCCCTCTTCTAATATTGCATACGGATAGAATTTTGAGACAGGTGCTTTACATTCCAGTGTCAAGATAAGTGCGAGTAATGTTAAGGCATAATCAATGCTAATTGGATGTAGACCTGATAGGCTATGGGCATTTGATTGCATTTGGACGTATAATTGCAACACATTTGAGGAGTCCTAGAAAGTAATGATCATGCTCTAAATCTATAAAGGGTATGTCTGATTGTGAAAGAGGTTCAACTTGGGAATTAACTGCCCATTTCCCCAAATGTAAGGGGACATGGCTGCTCTGCCTTCAGATACATTAAACTGGTATGAAGCAGTCCTTGCAACTTGTGTCATTGAGAAAATGGGATGAAGGGGGAACAATATATATATAGCTGATAAAGTCTATTACACAGGCTCTTTTGGCAATTATACTATTTAATTTTCCTCCTTAAATATCCTACTTGATTTAATTAACATGTTGCTCTGATAGTACACCACTACCACCTGTAGAAACATGGAAACGAAAATGAATGTGTGTATTAGTTTTATTAACATTATTATCGACATTATTAATTATTAACATTAATTATGATTATTAACATTATTATTATCATCCCCACATAACTTGTTTCATAGTAGGGTCAAAATTACCAGTGCTAAGGACAAATGAAAAACAACATCTCACAGTACCTATGAAAAACATTTGCACAGTTTTGTTGTAAATAATCATTACAAATACATTTAATTACCCATATCTAGGATCCAAAGCAATAGCCCTAGGATGTTCCATGGCACCTGCTATTAATGTTGTCCTCAGTGTGCCATCTAATTTAGCAACTTCAATTTGGTCCAAATTGCTGTCTATCCAGTATATATTTCCAGCAATCCAGTCAACAGTAAGACCTTCAGGGGTAGCTAAGCCATGCTGGACCACTACTTCAATGGAGCTTACCCCTGCAAAAATATTAGAAGAGTTCTTAAAATGATTAACACATTAAGTTTAAACTTGCACAAAGTAGACACTGCAACAGAATAACTACTTACTTTTAAAATAATGATACTGTAGAACATTAGAAAAATTAAAATATAGTACCATAAAACATTATAAAATAGTAGGTTTATGCCACATATAGCCCATTCACAACTTTGGAATTATGGAGAAAACTGAGAAGTTTACTAATTTCAGAATGGTGAGCTATCTTTGCAACAACGTTTACCTTTTTTTAAAAAAAATGCCTTGTGTCAATGGGACTTATACACACATTACTGGGAGCAAGTCCCACTGAATTCAATGACGCTTACTTCTCAGTAGACATGTATAGGATTGCACTGTGAGACACTTACTGTGGAACAGGAATTATCATGATCAATCCTCTAATATGCAAATTACCACACTAGGCACAGTATGACACGGAAACTATTAGGATTTACTAATATTATTTTCTTACTATAAAATACATTTTTGGTGTGCATCGTAGCAAGGGTGGCGCAGTGTCAACTATTAAGGCTGAGCAGAATTTGGCCACAATCCTGCACACTGTGTGCATGGAGAGCATGGTATGGATGGAGTTCATGTGTCCTCTCCCCGCCCCCACCTGTCGCCTCTGTTCATGAGCCTTCTACTATTCTGAAAGCCATCGTGTGACTCAACAAGGCCATTTGCACTTGCAGCTGAGACCCTCCCCCATCTTACCTTCAAGCATTTGGAGCCTGCTCTTCCCCAGGCCCATGGTGTGCAGGCTACTCCCAGCAGAAGCAGGAGTGGAGACACGTGCAGGGGCCTGGTGGGAGAGGGGAGGTTATACTAGAGCCCTACGGGAAAAACTTCACACTCTGTTCTCTGTGCAAGCAGCATGCAGGATTTCGGCCTGTGGAAATTTGTGTGTGTGTGTGTTTGTTTAAAAAAACCCATAAATCATATCAATTGCATCATTCATTCTACTGGTGGCAGGCTTTCCTTCCAGAGGAGAAAGAAGAAATGCTGGGAGCAGAAGATCCCGTATTGTTAATTGCAACTAAGAGTAGATATGGAGACTGAAATAAAGCAATCTGAGTAAACCTACTTACTCAGAAAGAAGCCCATTGTATGTGCTGTAATGTATCCATAATGCACATTTCAAAAGGCTACAAAATGCATGTATTTGGATACAGAGGAATCCTGTGTATGCCTGCTCAGAAGCAGTTCCCATTGAGCTCAATGAAACTTACACCCAGGTAAGTGAATATAGGCTTGCAGCCTCTGCAGTCTGGCAGGGAAGAGTCTGCCATTCTGCCTACTTCCAAATGGTCTCTTTCTCAAAAACGTCATGTCCTTTGTAACTGTATTGTGCGGACCTCCCCATATTCTGAGAACCACTTTCTGAACAGCTCCATATTCTAGGCTTGAGGTGTATTATGTTTAACACAACAACCATACTAATAACCCTACTGGATCCATCTAGTCCAGAACCCTGTTTTCCACAGCAACCAGGTGAGCTTATATGAGGGTCTTATAATGGTTCTCCCTCACTACTGCCTCTCAGTAAACTGTATTCAATGGCATACTGCCCCTAAACATAGAGGTTCGAGTTTGCCTAGGAAGCTTAGTTTGGTATACACTTCCAGAGTTTATGCTAACTACATTACTTCTGGTAAAATGAGCCACCATAACCATTAGAGGGCCGTGAAAATTTGTGTCTCAGGCTTTTTAGACTCGTTTACCCATGTACTGTCTGAAACCAAAGGGACACATTGGCTGCCAGATGGATTTTTTTTTTCCAGGCTTCCTACCCCACTAGTACTGCAAGCAAAAGGTGACAATCAAAAAAGTTTGGAGAACGTTAAACAAGGGGGAAATAGTATCACATTATAAGAGCCATTTTGGACTGTATTCTGTAATAGCATGTGGGAGAAATAATTTCCCCAGAATTTCATGGATTCAACATAATTTCACCAGTTTTCTCCAGTTGGCTTTTCCCAAGATCATTAAAAATAAATAATTCTTCATTAAAAATAAATAAAACTTCATTTCGTACCTCCAGTTTCAGAAAGCTTGCCTCTGTAAATTTTATCTTCAACCACATCTGTCCAGTACAGTAAGCTCTGATTGAAGTGAAAATCAAGTGCTATTGTATTTCTCAAACCAGGAACTAACAGGCTGTAATCCCGTTTCTGTAGATCGATCCTTCTGATCTCATGCCGAATAGAGAAAATTATGAAAGCTTCAAATGGATCTGGGAATACAAAAGTATTATTTGTATAAAATATAATGATTACATCATTATGGTGACAGTAATAAAAAGGCATTCATTAGACTAACTCTGACAGAATATTATAACCGTAAAATACTTATGCATTACATTTCTTGTAGTATTTTTTTCTAAAATACACATTGCCACTTAAATCTAACCTTTATTCAGCTACAACAATATTGATCTGACACTGCAAAAATGAAAATTAGATTCAACAATCTAACTGTGGTCTGAAGTTCTAGTAGCAGAAATTTATCATTGGTGACAGCTCAGAAATATTCACAGCAGAATCCTGTACATGTCTACTCAAAAGTAAAACCAACTGTGACCAATTGTGCTTTCTCTCATGTAAGAAGTGCAGCCTGGCAGAGCAATCCACCACCTCAAGACAAGGGAAGGAAGCAATACCGTTTTCATTTTGCTCTCTCAAGAACCTTTCCCTGTGCTTTGCTATCTAGCCCTGAAGGACTGAGCACTTGATTGATTTATAGTAGAAAGTGTGGGGCAATTCTTCTATTGTGGGAAAGGAAAAACATGTCCTTTTATCCTCCTGCAACTTCACTGCATTTGCAGATGAGTTTTTAGAAAGCACTTCATGGCACTTATCCATTCTATCCCACTACCTCCAGATGTCTAGGGCTCATTTCCCACCTTTTCCTTCTCTCCCCTTCCCATAATTTACACCTTCAACATCCCATGTTTCCTGGAGGCTACTAAGCATGTTCAGTCCTTGCTTATTTTCATTTTATGAACTAACACATAAGCTCGTTAGTCAGAGACTTCTGCATAACTTGGGTATACACGTATGCAGAAAACACGACCTTATCCATGGGTGGGTTCATTTCACCGACAAACCGACACACACATACAATGAACAAATGGGGACTCTTTACAACACTTGATTTCTCTTTATAGAAAAAGAGTAAAAATAGCAAGCAACAACAACAATGGGGAGCCACAGCAAAATGCTGTGGTGCCTCCCCTGCTACTAACAGGCAAACTTCTGTTCAAGACTCTAGGCAGAATGGAAATAGTGTTCCAGAAACTTCATATATGTCAACATATCTTCAGGCTCAGCAACAACCTTACCCAGGTTTACCAAAAAACAGGAGAACAAAATAGGATAAATAAAAATTGTATTGCTTTTATTTGTAAGTAATCACCCATCTAAATTCAACATTCATTTGGAATGAGAGGAAAACTGGAGATGAATTATATGTACAGTATATTACAGTGTTAGATGCCTAATGGCAGCAGCTTCAAACCCCCAACACTAGCCCTGAAGTTGTGAATCATAAACCCCTTTCCTCAGTACAGATGTAAATATATGGGGTTCTTTGGTGTAATCTAGGCCAAAGGAACTTGTCAGGGAACTGCCATCGGAAGGACAGGTGGTGAGAAGGCTTCAGGAGAATAGGAGAGCCTCTTCTTCAGCAGAAGAGGGAACCAGTAGGGGGAGTGCGGGAGCTCCAAAGGAAAGGGAGTCGGAGGGGAGGCTCTGGGATACTTCCAGTGAGAACAGCGAGGAGGTATCAGAACAGCCTTTAAGGACCCCCACCCCTCGCCGGAAACTGTCACGGAGGGAATCCAGGAGGCGCATGTCTGTGAAACAGCTTTTATGTTGGAAACGTTTCCGCAAACGCCCACTGTCAGATTCTACCAGCGACTGACGGAGCCATGCTGAAGGGCTCCGCTCAAGGCAGGGTTTCACTACACTGAGTGAGCTCTGAGGGATCCAGTTTCAACGCACAAGCAGCTCATTATCCCACCACAGCAATCTGACAGTCCCTGAAAGCAGCTTGTGCAAAGAGAGGCATCATGAGCAACCCAGCCGGAGCCGGAGATGGGGGAGCAGCTGCAGCCGGTCCTAGCCTGGAAGAAAGGTACAGGATGTTGGAGGTACAGTTAGCTCTGCAAACGGCGAGGCTGGAGGAGAGGAGGGCTCATGATGCAGAAAAGGGGAAAGCCGCCCAGCTCTCGAGGAAAGTGCCAGGACTGGTGCAGAAGTTTGGGGGTGATCCCAGGAATTATCAAGCCTTCAGGACAGAGATGCAATATGCCCTCAATCTGCAGTTTGATGATTTTCCTGATGAGGATTCGAGGGTTGCTTTTGTGATTGGGCATCTCGAAGGCGGGGCCAGAGATTGGGTGAGGCCACTAATGGCAGCCAATAATGAAGCCCTAAGGGACACAAGGAAGTTTTTTCGCGCCATGGATCTGATGTTTTCCAGCGAGATTGAGCAGGGAGTGGCGCGCAGGCAGTTAATGGCGTGTAAACAAGGGAACCGATCTGTCCGTGAGTACTGGACTGAGTTCACCATGTTGATCCATAAATTAAGATGGGATTTGTCAGCGGAACCGATACAAATGCTGTTCGAAGAAGGACTATCTTCGGCAGTGAAAGACGAACTTTCCCGGGGGCCCAGGGCGGAGTCTATGGACCATCTGACTAAATCAGCGCTGGCCATAGGGTCACGCCAGGAGGCCAGAGCCTTGGAGAAGCGGGAAGGGAAAGGGGAGCGTTGGAGGGATTTCCGCATTCCAGAGATGCCAGAGCAGCCCTCTCTGCCAGCAGAGCCGATGGAAATCGGAACAGCGCGCGCACGCGCAATTTCAAACCCCAGTGAAGGGCGGAAGAAGGAGGGAAAAGGCGCCAAGAAATGTTTTCTCTGCCAACAGCCAGGTCATTTTGCCAGAGTTTGTCCGCAAAGAAAGGAATGGCAAGGAATGGCGGGGGCTGTTGGGGAGGAGGGGGAAGGAGCTAAGGAGCAAGTAAAAGCCAACGCCTGGCTGCCACCGACGGGGCACAGCAGCCAGGCCAAGGAACAGTAAATGTGCCCACGCCAGAACCCCCAAGACCAGCTCTTGTAATAGAGGTATTGCTGGAGCTGGCAAACGGACACCCACTAAAAGTGAAGGCGCTATTAGACTCAGGCAGCTCCTGCAACTTTATGAGTAAGGAGTTTGCAGCCGCCCATCAGATACAAACCATTCCTTTAAAAAATCCCCTGCAGGTGACCACGATTGATGGGAGGGCGCTGTTGGGGGGAGAAGTAGACCAGCAGACTGTCCCCATGACAATGAGGGTGGCAAGACACACGGAACGGATAGCGTTTAATATAGCCACGTTGGGAGGAGCGCCCATCATTTTGGGGATGAGCTGGCTAGCGCTGCATGATCCGCTTGTGGGATGGCATCAGAGAGTGGTTTCCTTTGGGTCAGCACATTGTATGGGACACTGCACAGAAAAAGGGGGCCAAGTAGGCACTCAGGCCACGTTAGCAAAGATAGAAGCAATGGAACAAGGCAGGGTACCACGACAATATGCAGATTTTGCCGACGTCTTCAGCGAAAGGGAAGCAGATAAACTACCCCCACACAGACCCTTTGACTGCCAAATCAACTTACTTCCAGGAGCGCAATTGCCAGTGGGCAAGGTGTATGCAATGTCTGACAGAGAGATGCAGGAGCTAAGGGAGTTTATTGACAAAAACCTCAAGCGTGGGTTCATCAGGGAGTCACGAGCGGTGGGGGGTAGCCCAGTGTTCTTTGTAGACAAAAAAAACTCGGACAAACCGAGATTAATTGTGGATTTCAGGGCCCTAAACGCAGTGTCCGAACCCGTGACCTTCCCTATGCCCAGAATCGATGACATTCTGACCCGGGTGAGAAAAGGGAAGATTTTTACCAAGCTGGACCTGAGGGGGGCGTATAACCTGATATGTATGAGAAAGGGAGATGAGTGGAAAACCACTATGTTCACCCCCTTGGGGGCATTTGAGTACTGCGTTATGCCTTTCGGCCTCCAGGCGGGTTCCGCAGTATTTCAATCATTCATGAATCACGTACTAGGACCATTGCTGTACAAGAACTGCGCTGCGTTCTTGGACGATGTGCTGGTGTACTCAGAGGATGAAGAGCAGCATGTGCGAGATGTAAGAGAAGTACTGAGCAAACTGCAAGAAAACCAGCTGTGGGTGAAACTGGAGAAGTGTCAGTTTCACACCAGGGAGGTGGAATTCCTTGGGTACCGGTTGTCGGACAAGGGGCTGGCCATGGATCCTAGCAAGGTGCAAGCAGTGCTGGAATGGAGGCCACCGAAAACTAAGAAAGATGTGCAGAGGTTTTTGGGGTTCGGAAACTTCTATCGGAAGTTCATCAAGAACTTCGCCCATTTAACAGCCCCCATCACGGATTGTCTCAGCAGCAAGAAGAAATTTGTCTGGACGGAAGAAGCGCAGCGAGCTTTCAAAAGTTTAAAGAGGGCGTTTGCTTCGGAAGAACAACTCTTACACGTGGATCTGCAGCAGCCGATGAGGGTGGAAACCGACGCGTCTGACAGAGCGGTGGGCGCCGTGCTTCTGCAGCCAGGAGCGAATACGTCGGAATGGAGGCCGTGTGCCTTCTTCTCGAGGAAATTGAACAAGTCTGAGAGGAATTATACGGTGTACGACAGAGAATTACTCGCTGTCCACGAAGCGTTCAAGAGATGGAGACACCTGTTGATTGGGGCGCAACACAAGGTTCAAGTGCGGACAGACCACAAAAATCTAGAATACTGGAGAACAGCCCGAGTATTGAACCAGAGACAAGTAAGATGGGCGCAAGAGTTCTCCAAGTTCAATTTTGAAATTCGCTACGTGCCAGGGGCTGAGAATGTCAGGGCGGACGCTCTCTCCAGAAAACCTGAGTACTTGGAGGGGGAAGGAGGGGCGGAAGAAAGACATATCATCTCAGAGGACCACTGGGTTTGTGGGGCGGCATTGGTGGGGCAAAGAGAACTGGTAGAGGGTATTGAAAACGATGAATATGCCCAAGAGAAACTTAGGGAACTCAGGGAGACAGGTGAGAACGCAGGGGGGTTTGAGGAAAAGAACGGAAAACTATATTACAAAGGGGCGCTCTACATACCAGGTGGGGGACTAAGAGGGCAGGTGCTTAAACAGTTGCATGACAGCCCCACGGCGGGGCACTTCGGGCAGCACAAGACCATGTGGTTGGTTACCAGGGAGTTTTGGTGGCCCAAGGTGCGGGAAGACGTGCGGGAGTATGTCAGGGGATGCGACAGGTGCCAAAGAGCAAAGGGAGAGAGGTTGGCGCCAGCGGGGTTATTAGAACCCTTACCCACCCCAGAAAGGCCATGGGAGATGGTATCCATAGACTTCATGACCGATCTACCGAGATCCAAAGGGAAAACCGCGGTCATGGTGGTGGTGGATCTACTAACTAAGATGTGCCACTTTATAGCTTGTTCACATGCAGTGACAGCGGAAGAAACCGCAAGGTTGTTTGTGGAGCACATTTTTAGGTTGCATGGCGCCCCCTTGAGGGTTTTGAGCGACAGAGGAAAACAATTTACTTCTAGGTTCTGGAGGAAACTAATGAGCATGTTGCATGTGGAGGTAAGTTTTTCCACCGCCAGGCACCCAGAAACAAATGGGCAAGCAGAAAGGGCAAACGGGGTTTTGCAACAATATCTGAGGTGTTATGTAAAGGACAGAGAAACTGATTGGGTAGACTGGTTACCTCTGGCAGAATTTGCCTACAACAACGCGGAGAACGTGTCCACAGGGATGAGTCCCTTTCTAGCCAATTATGGGTGTCATCCTCGGGCGTTTCCAGGAGAGGGCGGGGGAAGGTGGAGTGTACCTGCAGCGGAAATTTTTGTTGAAGAGATGGAAGCGATCCACCGTCAGCTCCAACTCAACTTAGAGAAAGCCAAAGAAGAATACAAGAAGCAAGCTGACAGAAATAGGAGGGAAGGCGAAACCATAAGGGTGGGTAACCGGGTGTGGCTATCCACCCAAGGACTGCCGTTCAAGGGAGGGTGTAAGAAATTGAGACCCAAACGGTTGGGACCCTTTGAGGTCATACAGCAGGTCAACCCAGTAGCATTCAAACTCCGATTGCCCAGTCACATGAAATTGCACCCAGTATTTCACAGGTCATTACTGTCGCCATACAGAGAGGGGTGTGAGTGGGGGGAACATGAGAGGGAGGTGACCCGGACACCCGTCATAGAAGAGAGAGAACGCAACATGGATGTGGCGGGGATCATTGATTCCAGGTGGAAAGGGAATCAGGTGGAATACTTGGTTGAATGGGAGGGGGAGGAAGAGTCAGAAAATGCATGGGTACCGGCAGAGGAAGTCAAAGACGAGATTTTAATAGAAACGTTTCATCGGCGTTTCCCAAGGAAACCACAACCAGTGGCAAGGTTTGGGAGGGAACACTTCGGGACCACAGATGAGGAAGGGGAATTTGAAGGGTTCCCAGAGTCGGAAGTGGAGGTGGAAACAGATTCCGACGAAGGAGAGGAAGAAGGGGAAAGAGGCGGAAGGCCGTGGTTAGAAGTGTTTGAATCCTCGGAGGATGAGGGGAGTTCCTTCCAGGGATTTCCGTCCTCGCCGCCAGTAAGAGAGGAGGCGGGAGGGGGTGAAGGGGGCCCTGGGGGGGAGGTGGATGTCAGGGAACTGCCATCGGAAGGACAGGTGGTGAGAAGGCTTCAGGAGAATAGGAGAGCCTCTTCTTCAGCAGAAGAGGGAACCAGTAGGGGGAGTGCGGGAGCTCCAAAGGAAAGGGAGTCGGAGGGGAGGCTCTGGGATACTTCCAGTGAGAACAGCGAGGAGGTATCAGAACAGCCTTTAAGGACCCCCACCCCTCGCCGGAAACTGTCACGGAGGGAATCCAGGAGGCGCATGTCTGTGAAACAGCTTTTATGTTGGAAACGTTTCCGCAAACGCCCACTGTCAGATTCTACCAGCGACTGACGGAGCCATGCTGAAGGGCTCCGCTCAAGGCAGGGTTTCACTACACTGAGTGAGCTCTGAGGGATCCAGTTTCAACGCACAAGCAGCTCATTATCCCACCACAGAACTGTTGGCTTAATCATGTATGGATGTCTCAGGGTAGATGTTGCTTGCGGTCTGTAAAAGAGGGTGTGCTGTTATAAGAGTTGTAAAGAATTCTGTTTTATTTTGTAAAAAAAAGAGAAAGTTTATAAATGTTAAAAGGAGGTAGACCGACTATGTTAATCCAGTGTTCCATTCATTACTACTCAAAAAGGCAGTTACTCCCACAGTGGTCAAAAGAAATATTATATAATCCCCAGAATTATACTCAATGCTTTACACTATGGATGTCCCCCCATGTGAAAAATACAAGTATAAATAATCAGATCTGTAATGTCGAGCTTTGTTAATTGAATGGCAATTTGTAAATCTCTACAATTTGTGAATAAACTTTCAAAACCCTTTTAATCTAGGTGTTTAAGAGTTAAAGATGAAACAACCAGTGACTCATACTGCTTCTCCAAAGTGAATAGGCCTTATTTTGGTTCCCCTATATTTTCATAAATGGAGCTCTACAGTAGTGAATAGTCTGTAAATGTCAACTTACCGATATTAGCACAGCTTTCTCCATCTTTATTGAGCTTCCAACCTTCATAACAGGAGCACTTAACGGTATTTTTATGCTGTTCACACACTTGGCTGCACTTCTGGTGTTTGGCACAATAATCTATGAATTCACAGGTTTTATTGTCTGAGCTCAGGTACAACCCTGGTGAGCATGAACACACAATTCTACCTCCAGGAACTATTGAGCACTGGTGGCTGCAACCGCCATTGTTAAGCAAGCATTCATCTGCAATTGAAGAAAACAAAACAGAAGTTGGTGTTTCTCAGACATAAAATGCAGACTAAAAGAAGGCTACCAGATCTGTAGTAAATTGTACTGGATTGAGACTAGAGAAAATTAATGTATAGAACTTCTCAGGAATCAGTATAAATAAATTTCACTGCATCTTTTATTAGTGTTGGAAGGAAAAGTGGAGTATGTTACTATACATAAGGATTTTTGCTTATACAGTGGTACCTCTGGTTACAAACTTAATTCGTTCCAAAGGTCCGTTCTTAACCTGAAACAGTTATTAACCTGAGGTATCACTTTAGCTAATGGGGCCTCCCACTGCGCCGCGTGATTTCTGTTCTCATCCTGAAGCAAAGTTCTTAACCCGAGGTACTACTTCTGGGTTAGCGGAGTCTGTAACTCGAAGTGTTAGTAATCCGAGGTGTTTGTAACCCGAGGTGTTTGTAACCCAAGGTACCACTGTAAAAGGTCCATTGGGTGCCATTCTAGGTCAGAATAAAATGAATACAATAGGATCAAGTGCAACATCACAGTGCAAAAAGCCTACCCTCCAAATGGTTGTCTACAATGGTAGGGATCACAAATGGTCTAGAGAACATGCATAGGTCATGGCAGGACTTGCCTCTCTAATCCCTTCACTGTATTCACTTTGACAGTGTGAAAATTATCACTGAATGCAGAGTTTGGAAGTCTGCTACAACCATCTAGAACTGGGAAAACGAAAATTGTGCAGATCCATTTCCGTGAAATGTTGTGCAATTTCAAGCATAACAAGGAAAGGGATAATGAAAAGCTCAAGTGATAATGCACAAAGCTTTCACAATATTAATGTTTCCAATGGGCAGATGCAAGTATACACGATAAATCTGATAAAGGGAACTTTTTAATATAGGAAAGAGCATGAAGTACCACAAAGGACATCTTCATCAGATCCATCCGGGCAATCTCTTATCCCATTGCAGAGCTTCTCCGGCTGTAGGCAGATGGAAGTTTCATTTGCGCAGGGGTATTTTGGTGGTCCACACATATACCCTTCACAATGATCTTCATCAGAGCGATCCTCACAGTCAATGTCCCCATCACACAGCCATGCTTTGCTAATGCATCTCCCTTGAAAAGAGAAAAATAAACACAGAGAATCAGACCAAAAGCAAATGCAGGAAAATATTCTGAACAAAAATGTTTGGAAAAACTTTGCCTCGTATTTTAAAATAACACCTACAACAAAGTTGAGAACAGCCATTTCCTGCCCCAATGTCAAATTTAAAAAGCCTTTGATGGAACAAAAGTGCATGGAAGTAATTCAACGTTTTATCTGTCCGAGGAGAGTATATAGAGAAAATGTGTGTGTTTGTGTGTGTGTGCAGTTTTATTAACAACACAAGCTTTGTTCCTCTTCCTCTTTAGTGCATTTTTAAATGAAACTGAGGAAATTTTATGGGAACAGTTATACTTTGCAATGTGACTAGGTAAAAACAGAATTCTGAATAAGAATAGAAGTGGTAACAAAGTATCCACCCCCACCCCCCGTTCCAAGATGAATCTGAAATAAATTTATGAAGGATAATAATTTTTGAATAATCTAAAATAAAAAGGGGTAATCTATGAACAGTTATTTGTTTAGATAGAATACTTCATATCTCTGAGACACTCTCACATAGGGTTGCCATGTTTCAAAAAGTTACAATATCTGGTATCAAGTGTAGAAATGTCCCTATAGGGACATGCTTATTCAGGTGACATTTTCTGCCTTCAGCCTTTGCTATTTTTTCTTTTCTTTCCCGAACTGCCATTTTTGTTTAAGCAATATTAAAATATAAATCTGAATTACTGATATTAAAGGCAAATATTGAGAGTTATTACGCTCCTAAATTTATTCCAAGTCAATTGAAATGCCGAAGCACTGATTTTGGTTTAATCGCCCTTCTGTGATCATTTTGTAGTTAGCTGTATCTCAATCCCGGTTCAGACATGAATAGTGGCACTGGGGAATCAGCTGTCTGGCGTTAGTGAAGCTCTATACAAACAGAGACACCATTACACTATGGCTTACTATGTCAACATGTGGACTCTTGGAGGGGTTCTTACAGAGGCTTTGCCATTGCCTCAATCGGTCTTACTCCTCTATCATGCTGAGCTAGGCCAAGGATTGGCTTAGAGTATGGTCTGAACCCAGGATTATGGTTAAGCTCTCTCCACATTGACCACAAGCTGTAGCCAAGAAACTCAAGGCAATTGCATGTGTCCTGTTGTTGTACATGAACGAACTGCACATGTGCCCATTTCTCTGCCTGTATCCATGCTTTCTTCACATGCTATTCATGAAAATCCTTTTGCTATGAGTTTAACTATCTTGTAGGTGCTAATAGTAAAAGGACAGTAAATAAAAAACTGGAAAAACAGGACCCCCAAAGCAGAAATTCTAGCCATCCATGACAGGTAACTTTGCTCCAATGACTCTAACAATCTCCCAGCTTTAACACATAACCTGTAAGGTATAATTAATTTAATAATATTGACTGACATAGTAAATAGTATACAACTGCACTTACTGCTAACTAATACAGTGGTACCTTGGTTCTTGAATATATTCTATTCCGGAAGACCGTTCGTGTTCTGAAACATTTGAAAACTGAGGTGCAAATAGCTATCTGTAAATTCAACTGAGAAAACTGAAAAACACAAAGCGGAAGTTATTCGACTTCCGAGGAGCGTTTGAAAACGGAAGCATTTACTTCCGGCTTTTCGTCGTTCGGGTTCTGAAACGTTCGTCAACGGAGACGTTTGAGAACCGAGGTACCACAGTAATATACAATCATAAACTCAAAAAAGCTTAATGAAATATTTCATGGTGCTAAAAAAACCTATTCCAACATTGGACAGATTCCATTTCATATGAAAAGAATTATCCAGAATCCTCCCACTTTGCCTCCATTAATTTAAGCAGTTCTGTAATTTTCATTTTCATTTTCTCTTGTTGTCTACATCATTCCCATTAGCTGATCCATGCCCAATGCTCTGAGTATAGTACTATCGGCCCTTATTCAACTGTAAATGTGCAGGTCTGTCAGATAAGTAATTAGGGATGGACAAATAGGTTGATTTTGGTTCTCTGTTTCTTAAATTCAGTTCTTACATTTCCACAGCAATTTGTGTGTGTGTGTGTGTGGTTGTTTTTTTTAAAAAATCCTCCTGAGAATTCATCAGCATTTTAGTGCTAATTTCTCTCAACGCACAAAAATGCAGTTTTGACTACTATACAGACTTTTTCAATCAATTTCCTCTAATATTATTAAGCATCTTTGTGTGCCATTTTCACTAATATATGCATTTATATGCTTATTTTACTTTGCTATATGCATTTTTTTCATTGCATGGTTGGAGAACTGCACTGCAAAACTGAGAGAAGTGCAATTTGATGGATGGGTGTGTTTCTCCTCTATCTCTGGTAGTAATTATACCTATAAGTTATTTAACAGAAAGAAAGTATAGGGGGAAGGAACCCTCCTAAACAGCTGATATGTATGTGCTCTTTCTTGTAGGGGCTATAAACTTCAAGCCCCAGTTCTTGCATCATGTTGCAGAAACCGTGTGTGCAGCATAAATTTGCATGTGCAAGTCTTTATCGAGCTAGCGCAGCAATGGGGAACCTGTGGTTTTCAAGCTGTTACTACACTCAAATGCCCATCACCCTTCACCATGTTACCGAGGGAGCTTGAGTCCAACAATTTCTGAAGAGCCATTGGTTCCCCATCCCTGAGTTAGGGGGACCTTTCTTGGGTATATCTACATCTACATCCTAAGCTGGGCCATGATGATTATATTCCAGAAAAATGCGTAACATTCCCTTAATAATACAAAACCACCCGTCTGTGAATTTGGCACCAGAAGCCTCCCCAATAAAATGTTTTTTTGGGGAGGGGGGGAGGTCACAGAGGCAGCCCTGGGACAGTGGAGATAGTAAGAGGAGGAGACTGAGCACCAGAGAGGAGTTGCCAGCCATTGACACCACGCTGCTGCCTCATTTGGCTCCACACTCTAGCTCCCGGCATCCCTGTTTCACACATACATCATGTGTGCATCATCACCCCCTCAATCTTCTACTTAAGTTGGCACTTCTGGAGAGCCTAATTTTTCCATTTCAGTTTCTCTTAGTTTCCTATTTTTCTGTTCATCAATTTCCATATCAGTTTGCAATATATATTTTTAACATAAAAGCATTTTAGTGTAATATACACACCTTTGTACACAATTTTCCTGAATATACACATTTTTGTGAGAAAAATTCCCTAATAAAATGCATTTTGGTATATTATTTTCATTAATATATGCAATGTTATGCACACTTTCCCCAAATACACACTTTTTTGTTGGAGAACTGCATCATAAAATTCAGAGAAGTGCATATTTTGAAAGCTAGCTGTGTTTTGCTTCATGTGTTGTTCCAGGAAGTATGAATTCCTCCCCATCCCTACTCAGTGGCAGAAAAGCTCCCCAGATCTGCAAATGAACAGCAGCTGTTGTCTCTAACTAAATTCAAACTTTTATAACTGCCAACAGGCCCCATAGTGTCTATTTCTAAGATGGTTACATTCAACTTTCCCTGCTACATCCCTCTCCTCATTTTTTCCCCTTGTTTGATCCCACCCCCAATATTCTCAGGTCTCATCCAACATCTCACGATTGTTAATTTTTCAAAGTTGTTCGTATTTCCTCCTCTGTTCTCTTCAAGTCTGTTGCTTTGTTGGCCCAACATGAGGTTTTTATTTAATTGCCCAGTCTAGGCCAACAGAGAGCTAATGGAAGCCACTGATGCCAAGTAAATTGGAAATAACCCAAAGTAAATTGAGTTTGCTTCCATAATAACACACTGGCTCAATTTTGTTTTATAGATATATACACTTTTAGAATAAGTCTACTTCCTTGACTTCTTTTTCACTTTCGCCTATAATTTATATAAAGATGACAAAATGACATTGGTGACACCATTCTCTCAAAATTTTCAGGCAGGACTTCCGAATGGTATCTGGTCTAACAGGTCTGAACAGATTATTAACAGAGATTGTGGATGGATATTTCCTTCTGGCTATAAAAACACAAATATCAGTTGATTAAACCAGCTGCTGTTACAATTTTTAAGTTCTTTTTTAAAAAAACAAACTTACCTTAAAATATGTAAGTTAAAGGTATCATGTTGTATAGCTTATTTTAGACATGTTTTAAGTATTCCTGACATCATATAGCATATATGTAGTACAACCCATTTTAATGTACTTTGCATGTTGTGATATTTTACTTGTATGGTTGTTGATTTAATTTTGTTCAGGTTTGTGACCACATAATAGATATGTTTAGACTTCTTTTCACCTTAATGAAAAGAAAATAATCTATAATCTATAATCTATTCTTCCTACACTCTGATAGGCTAGACACTTGCTATTATCTAAAACAAAATGCATATGTGAGCACATTAATCTTTATTGCACTACCTAGGAAAAGGCCTACAATTAAACTTTTATTGTTATGCATGTTTTGATACTTATTTCAATTTGAATGTATTTATGAAAAAAAAAGTTTTTCCCCCCTATACATTGTTTTATTCTGTATTATTCTCTAAATAACTGCCCTATAGTAATTCATTCTTTGCTTTTATAGCTGTTACATACACACAGCTTCTACCTGCAAAGCTTTCAATCGTTTTGAAATATTTACACTATGCTATATTTCTTATTTAATAGCACTCTTTGCCAATTGCATCTGGAGTGTTTTACATTGAAATAATACAATGAAATAGATAAAACCACATCAAACAAAACTCCAGAAATAATTTTAAATGAGGGAGGTCATTGTAATTTATAAAATAACAGAGCATAACTGTGTGTATATATCAGCATTTCTGCTCATGGGGAGTGACACTCACTGTGCATGAACAAGGTCTACTAAGATAATAAAAAAGAAAATATTTCAAGCAGTAATGTAGCTTTTAGTCATGCAGTCCCTGGGAGCTTGTCCCATGGGCCACAGGATAGTATCAGACCTCCCTTCCAAACTTCAGAAAGATTTTGGATCCAGTGTCCCTGCCAACACAGAACCCTCCGTATCCCTGGCAGCTACAATGTTGGTATGGCCAGCAGTTCTCCAGATCTGACTCCAACTTTAAGCGAAAAGCAAATAGCAGCATTAAAGAGAAGCATGACCACTTTTATACTGGCAGAGCCAAAAATTATCTCTGGTTTTGGCAATATAAAATTGGTATATTGCTTTCAAATAAACAAATATTACTTTACTCTTAATCAAACAATTTTTTTGTACCTGTGGTCTTGCAGGAAAATTTTGTTTTAGCATCACATGGGCGTATGGTTCCATTACAGAACTTTTCGTCGCTGCCATCCTCACAGTCCTTTTCTCCATCACAGCGCCATAAGTCAGGAATACAGTTTCCATCCGGGTGGCACTGAAATTCTTTCCCATTACATCCTCCAAGAGAGGCTGTTTCTAAGATGATAATAATAATACAAATAGATGATCAAGATGACAAATGTCTCTGTGAGAAACCTGTTCTAACACAGACACTTCACTGGAGATGCTATGCCAAATCTATATCTATCTATCTATCTATCTATCTATCTATCTATCTATCTATCATCTATCTATCTAATGTATATCAGCAACTCTTCTCTGATCCTACATATGCTTCTGCAGGGCAGCTGAGTACAAGCAAAGAAAGAAGTAGATTCTCCTCCCCACTAGTGCCTGAAATCTGCTCTATACATGATCAATATCAGCAAATTGCATGTCGAGACCCCAAAACCACCCCTCCTCAATGAATGAGACACAAGGACATGGATATTAGGTTAATATTATTGGGCAAAATTTGGTCACAACTTTATTGGTTACAGAATGTGAGTGGTATTGGCTTAGGCATTGGAGTTGACCTGACTATATCTGACTCCTGCCTGTCATGCAGGGAGTCCGGTAAGGGTCAACCACCGATAGGGGGAGCCCTGTCGATGCATACCAACTCAAGCTCCCCTTGGTGTTCCTGTTGGGGTCGTGTCATGGCCCTAGCCCCCGACCTGGGCTTCAGACGAGATCCACACCCCCGGATTCTTTTAACGGAATACCCTTAAGCTTAGAGGGGCAGGTGATGGCCACACCTCCCCTCCCCCATAAGATGATCAACCAATGCCTAACCTCCAAACCTTACAAAGTTGTGACGATTGCTACGAGGTAGGCAAAAACCATGCCAAGTGGAAAAATTCCTACCAGGCCCCTCAATAGCGACCAACCGCGGTCCATAGCAAGGCCAATGACAAAACCTGAAAATTAGGAAGGGCGGGCGGAAGTTTGAAGAAGCAGGAGGATTGGCTGGCTGGGTGATGGCATGGCAGGGAGCCTCCGAGTGACATGGGACTCAGTCCCCCATCCCCAGAGGTGAGTTGGTGGCCACATGGTCCACCACAACTCCTCCCCACTGTTAAGTGGAATGGATTTCCCAATAGTCCACATGTCTCCATTAACTGCAAATAAACAAACACAACTGTAACTGCCCTTTGCTGGATACTGAGGTGAAATGCAAATGTGGGGTTGTGCTACACCCCTCTCATTTCCTAAAGATCTCAGATTCAGTGAAGTGGGCTTTTTAAAAAAAATAGTTTCCCTTCAGTGGATTAGGATGAATTGTGAAAGCAATTTTGACTTCCTAGGGTTTTAGTGCCAAAATTCAGTGGAGCAGGACTACATGATTCAACCCATCCTGAGACCACAAGATACATGGATGATACATCCTGAGATACATGGATGTATAGCTAACCAGTGAGTAATAGAAATATGGCAGGTGGGAGTACTCAAGCACCCTACACTATTCAGAGATCCAATACATTCTGAAGACCAAATAAGCAACTTGAGGCAAGTTGAAGGAACAACTTCTGGCTATATAATTATTATCATTCTTTTCTTAGAATGGGTTTATGTATTCTTCACCCCTCTTCTGTTGTTAACCAGATTGTGTTCTCTGTGGGATTAACAAGAATGAGATGAAACAGGATAGGAGCTGCTGGTCAAGTATTATTTGTTTATACACCATTTATTCTGATTTCACCCCAGTTGTAAGGAGGGAGAGACTAGTAGATTGACGGGACCTTCACCTCCCACTACTCTGAACCATGTCTTATACTTCTGCCACAAAGAAGTTTCCTGCTTGGCAGGGGGTTGGACTTGATGGCCCTTGTGGTCTCTTCCAACTCTATGATTCTATGATTCTATGATTCAAAGTGTATTTTAATTAAGTTCATTCTTGCTCCTCCTTCCTCTGTGATAGTCACAATCCTATGCTTTCTTTAAACTTGGAGACATCCTTTTCAGTTACTAATTTTCTTTACGCAGTCTATTGATGCTGAGAAGATCAGAAAACTGTTGCACTGATGCAACTTGTTTCTTTATTTTACTCAAAGACTGAAAGAACTTCAAGGCTACCTATGGTTGTTTTACAAAAATGTTTGTACCATAAATTTAGCTTTTGCAAGGTTTTCCAGTGTAATTGCTCCAAGTTCTCTTTGAAGGTTTTTACTGCTATTTTGTGATGTTACTTTGAGGTAATTTCAAGCAACCCTTGCTCAAAGTCATCACATCATTGAGTTTCAAAGCAGGGAGAAATCTGTGCTTGTGACTTCACAGTAAGTGCTACATACATCATATTCCACAACACGGAATTCAAATGTTTATTCATCCCCGACTTTTCAAGCATCAAGAATGTATGCTGCTACCCTGAGAAAAAAGCTAATTATGAGGATATTTGCTGAAATTATAATGAAACTGACTAGTTTCTATCATATAATGATATTTGGGTTTTCAGGCATCTAAAACTTAAGTGTGTATGCGTTGCTTATTTCCAAACTTTCCAGCACATAATAATATTCCAGTGACCAGCCATTCATAGTCATGGATTTATGTGGGACTTACAAGTGGTAAACTGCATGCAGAACTGCACTTGGCAAAGACATCCAAGCACATCTTACAGCCTATTTGTAATTAAGTCACTCAATTTTCTCTTAACTCAGCAGTCTCCAACAGCAGCCAACTTTCCTGCTGTTGACAGAATGCCCTGTTTGGAACCTGGTGACACCAATCAAGAACAGTCGCTTTTCTTCTTGGGAAGGCAGCTTCCGAAGCAGCTTGAGTTAGTGGTGCATTATGCAGACTTCCCTGCTGCCTTGCCTTTCCCCTCCTCATAAGTAGAATGACTCAGCTGTCAGAAGGTCAGGTAAGCTCTGTCACTCCACCTCACTACCTGCCAAAGATGCAGAGCCAAGTGTCCTACTATCTACAAACTCAGACAATTGCTCTCTAGTTTTTTTTACCAGGAAATCTTCCTTCCTTTGTTTTTCTGAGGCTGCAGCTAAATTTGGGTGCCCGAACTCTTCAGTCTTTGTTGTTCTTTGCTTAGGAGTGCCCCTGTTGGCCTCTACTTTGCCCATGGCTTCCCCTTTCATAAATATATTAAACACTGCACCTTTTCCCTGAACATTTGCCCACTTTCCAAAAGGCATTTACTATTCCTGATCAACTCCTTGAAGCATTAGGTTGCTTGCTTGCTTGTGCCCTCATGTCCCAGTAAATCCTTGTCATGGTCACTGAATGAGAATTTCATTTTGCTTCGGATTTATGATGCTACAGAGGATCCCCACTTTCACTCTTCTGTCACAGGTTTCCAGCAGATAATAAAAGGAGTCAGATTTCAGCACTTTCCCCACCACACCACTTGATACTGAAGCATCACTGTGCAAGTATTATTTGATCTGTACTGCATCATTTATCTCACTCCTCACTTCTGGGACAAGCCTTCAGTAATTTGTCTTACGATCTGCCTTAAAAAAGAAAAAGTTTATCCAAAAAACCCTCTCCCTTTGTTACTCCTGCTTGGGTATCTCAGGAGACCCCCCCTGCTACCTAGAACAAAGCTCCCAACATAAAAGTTTTATGTTACGTGTAACATAAAAGTTTCTGGGCCAGTTCTGCCAGATGAACATCAGCTTCCCCTTCAGCAGATCAGAGTCAGGGCTACAAAGAGAAATGATTTTCTTAGCACCAGATTAATTTACTCCACTTGTTTAATAAGGGCTTATTCATAGAATGAACATAGGAAGTGTGGGAACAATATACCTTTTGAACAGAGCACAGGCAACTTTTACACTGTTTATGAAGTTTTGCCTAAATGTTGTGGAGCAGAGATGCTTAAAATGAGCGTCTTCTTCAGTTTGACACTATTCATCTACAGTCCACTCGGGGAGGCTGTTTTCCATATCCCAGCAACACCTGAGGTGCAATTGGTAGGGATATTTGAAAATACCTGATCTGTTGTGGCACTCACAATCTGAACTGCCCTGCTATGGGATTTATTTAGCCTTGTCCCTGATGATATTCTATGTCCAGCTGAGAGCAGTCTAATTTCAGTGGATCTTTCGCCTGACCATTGATTACAATGATTGTTCTTGGCACTCATCTTGGGAGAGGGGGAAATCACATAAACCTTCTCAAACACTGAAGTTACAGGACTACACTGACTGGCTCTGGCTTTTGGCTCTGGCTGCATGTTTGGCAATCATGTGAAGTGCCCCTATGCACACACCGAGTTATGAGCAAATGATTCCTCCATGCAAGGGAAACTCCTGGACCAATCAGGAACACTACTTTATTATTTTATTTTTATCTTGCTTTTCAGACAATTATTGTCTTCCAATTGCATGCACAATTTTTAAAAAGAATGAGAAGCCCTGCCACAAACTAAGTATGTGTAAGAAGTCCCGTTGGAGCAGGCCAAAGACCACCTAATCCGGCATTCTGATCTCACAGTGACCAAGAAGATGCCTTGGGGAAGTGCACAAGCAGGGTGGCTTTTGTAAATTAAAAAGAGAAAATGAGATATGGAGATCCTGTCTTACAAGCTTAAAGGACAATACACTTCGGGGTGAAATGGGGAGGAGAAACAGAGATGCCCTTCAGATGTTGGCGGGCTCCAGCTCCTGTCAGCCACAGCCACTATGGCTAACAGACAGGGTTCATGGGAGTTGTAGTCCAATAATTTGGGGGATCTGGAGGGCCACAGATTCCCAATCCCTGTTTTAGCAATTCAATGTGAAATGGAAAGGAGGGAATTTACATTTTTAGTTATTAATAATCAATTAAAATGAAATAAATGGAGTCTACTCAACAGCGCCTCAGGATTTTCTTCAGCCAGCACCTACTTGGTTTCTAGTCTTTCCCCAGTATGCATTACATCTTTCCTATACTTAAAAGAGCAACATAATTCAGTGCAAACAGAAATGTCTGTATAAAGGGCAAACGGGATTTTATAAAAAGCTGCAAACCAGATTTTAAGTATAGTATTTAAAATCACATTCTCACAGACAGCTTGGCCTCAAGCTAAAATGTAGCCTGTGGGTAAGCACAATTATTTATAAATAATTCATGTTGCTTTTAATGCTTAAATATTAATTCTTTTGTGCTAAAAGCATCAGGATAAGGGAAATCCGTGAGGATAAATTGTGATTTTTTAAATGAAGATTTTAATTTGTGTATGTATATGCATGTATTTGTCCCTCAAAGCCTGCCTGGTTCTCCAGCACCTCATACACTGAAAGCATAAAGGGGGAGGGAAATGATCCATGCTTCTGGAGCAGGGCAGTTCAACCTCTCAGACCAAATGGGCTGCAAGAGTTCTTTGACACAGAGCCCATGGGCCACAAAATTAATTAAATTTCTGTATCTTAAGTAAGAAGTCATTGCAAAGCATACTTCTCAGAAACATCATTTCTGTCAAAGGCCTTGATAGTTTGGCTTGTACAACATTGCTGTTTACCATACACAAATTCAATCCAAGCAGATGAAACCTGAGAGCACAGAATGAAGGAAGTTGTAAATTCACTCCTTCATATGAGCTTGCATTCTTTAAGTATTTATATAGTGCCCTTCAGTCCTGAAAGGGGTCTAAAAGACAGTTAATTACCATAAACATACACCTCAATACAGTGAAAACTGAAAGCACTGGAAATATATAAACAATTACTTTAAAGATAGCAAATAATAATAATAATAATATGCATTTAGAAATTAAATTATAAACCACTGAAAAATAAAAATGTTTTAGTTGCCACTTAAAAACTACAAATGATCAGAGAGGGGGTCAGCCAATTTTCTCTAGAGAGAGTTACAGCTGCTGTGCTACAACTGAAAAAGCATGGTCATAATGAAAATGCTCCCATCCTTAGCACGTGGTATATTATATTTTGACTTTTTTTCTAATGGAAGTCCAGAACATTTACTAAGATTTGTTAACAATCCTTCAGATGTTCTGAGTTGTGTACATCTCTTATTTTATACATTTAAAGGTAAAGGTACCCCTGCCCGTACGGGCCAGTCTTGACAGACTCTGGGGTTGTGCGCCCATCTCACTTAAGAGGCCAGGGGCCAGCGCTGTCCGGAGACACTTCCGGGTCACGTGGCCAGCGTGACATCGCTGCTCTGGCCAGAGCCAGAGCCAGAGCCAGAGCCGCACACGGAAACGCCGTTTACCTTCCCGCTGGTAAGCGGTCCCTATTTATCTACTTGCACCCGGAGGTGCTTTCGAACTGCTAGGTTGGCAGGCGCTGGGACCGAGCAGCGGGAGCGCACCCCGCCGCAGGGATTCGAACCGCCGACCTTTCGATCGGCAAGCCCTAGGCGCCGAGGCTTTAACCCACAGCGCCACCTGCGTCCCACTTTATACATTTATACAGGCTCAATTTTGAAGTTCTTCAATACCAAATACCATATATGCGTTGATTCAGTTTAGCAGTACATTCGCATGCATGTCTACTTGGCGATGGGGGAGAGAAATTATATAAAATGCCAACCTTCCTTGGTGCAATTTGGTTTGTTTTCATCACTGAAGTCTCCACAGTCGTTGTCCCCATCACAAGCCCAATGACCTGGAATGCATCTGCCATTGGAACATCTGAACTGATTGTCAAAGCATGAATGAGCACAGTTCAGTTCATCACTGCCATCCCCACAGTCATCATCTGTAAAAATGTGTAAATATTTTTACTCATGCCTTAAAGTAGTCTTGCGAGCTATAAGCAGAAAATAGAATTTAGGATGGGTTCTCACTTCAGTTTAACTAGGCTTTAATTCATATTATTTTCTCCTTTTCAAATCAAAGTTCATACACACTCAACAAGCTAATAATTGTGTACATTTAAGTGAATAAAAAATCCTCACCTTTAAACAATGCAACTAATACTACAGATAGTACACATATACATGTGTATGCACTTGACTCACACAACCATTTTCTTTATCATGAGACAAGAATATATGGACTGTGAATGTGTGTGTGTGTGTGTGTGTGTGTGTGTGTACTGTCATGTAATACATTCCCTATGTGATGGGGGCCATGTGCATTTGATGCCTCCCAACATGTAGAAGATCCTCGCTTTAGGAAGTACTGAAAAAAAGCCCAAGTGAATCAGAACAAGAGGCTTATATATAAACCACGACACTTGAACAATCTGAGAAAATTTCCAGAGTAAGGATGTTTCTACCCCTTCCAAATGAGATTCTGCCCTCCATATAGAGAATAATTACTTCTTTACAATGCAGACTTTCAGGGAACTGCCATCGGCTCAGAGGCGAGAAATAGAAGGGCAGTTGTGTTTAAGGGAGTCTCCGAAAATCTTGCGAAGCAGTTCCTCTTCCGGCGAGGAGGAAAGCCCCACCTCCAGTGGAGAGGAGGTGCTAGGACCAGAGGATGCTGGTGGGACCCTTAACACCGCTTCTGGCCAAGCCGGACAGGAGGGAAACACGCCCTTGCCATTGCCCATTCTGTGCAGTAGTCTGAGGCACAGAGAGGGGAGGAAACGGTTGGGGGTAATGAAACTCTTATGTTGGGGGAGGTCTAAAATACCACTCCCAGATTCTGCTAGCAATTGAGCCAGACATGAGCTTTGGGGCTCTTCACTGTAAATAGTTTGCACCAAAATAAAGCCTGTAAAACACAGGTTGGAGTCCTGCCTGGTTGCAACCGCAACAGCACCTGACACAGACAAAGAGAAGGAAGGATAATTTTGTGGTATTGTTTCATTAAATATGATGTTTCAGTAACTATTCAAATAACTGGATGCTCATGTCCTGTAGCAAAATGTGCTCTTGGTACACTAAAGCATTTACCGTAAGTTAAAAACATACATATGGTAAAAAAAACTGAATTATTGGTTCTTACCAGCATCACACTGCCACTTGCTACTAATGCATCTTCCATTTTTGCATATAAAATGAGCTAATGGGTCACAAGTAGGGAACTCTGTAAAGAGAAAAGTTTAACATGAAATGACAAAATGAATATACCAGTTTGACTCTTCCTTCACCAACGCAGGGATGGAAAATAAAAGTGTTATTACATTAGTAATTTTGATGACTGATTCACGAGAAAATAATGTATATCTATAAATCTGTGCCATCTTTTAAATGCCTTCTGAAAATGCTTCCATTCCACCAGGCCTACACAGGCAATGAAGAATACATCTTTCCATAATGGTTTATTGATATTTGTCTTTAACATTTTAATATGTTTTTAATTGTATGTTTTATGTATAATTGCTGTAAATTTCTTTTTTCTTTTGATGATATTGTGGTATATAAATATATACCACACTCTACCCTGAGGTTTCTAGCAATTGGTATTCAGAAGCAAACTGTGTCCAACAGTGGAGATTTAACATAGCCATCAGGGTTAGCAGCCTTAGTGTTTAGTACACAGATAAACCTATAAAATAAAACATTTATGGACAGTCCCCACATATTTCCTGCCACCAAAGACATCTGAATGTATTAAACACACTAGGATTATGACCAGCTCTTCTGATAGTCATACCTGATTTATGTCAGAACATAAATTAAATTAGCTCCCAACTTGTGTATACACCCTGAGAGATGTTTATACAGAAGTCACATGTTTGGTATTTTTTCTCGGAGTCCTTTAAAAAAATTATTTACTGTACTAGCATTTATTTATGGAACTATTGAACATATTTGCTAAAGCATTATTATTCCAGCTGAGAAGATTTCAATGCAAGTTGGAAGCTAGATAGAGACAGGACAAAGGTGAATCAATGTAAGACACTGTATTCACCTTTACTGCATTATACATAGCATATCTTGCTTCTGCAGACAAGGTTGGAATATATTATGGCTAAAGCAGAATCAACACACAGTGTAACGCTAGAGAAGCACCCACCCAAAAAGTAAACATACAGTGGTACCTCTGGTTACGTACTTAATTCGTTCTGGAGGTCCGTTCTTAACCTGAAACTGTTCTTAACCTGAAGCACCACTTTAGCTAATGGGGCCTCCTGCTGCCGCTGCGCCGCAGGAGCCTGATTTCTGTTCTTATCCTGAAGCAAAGTTCTTAACCTGAAGCACTATTTCTGGGTTAGCGGAGACTGTAACCTGAAGGGTATGTAACCTGAAGCGTATGTAACCCAAGGTACCACTGTATTTTGTTACACTAGCTCTCCTTAACAATTTTATCAAGCAAATAGATGACGCCTAAATCCGAATTGATATGACAGCTTTCTTTATTTCAAACTTGGCTTCAAATGAAAACCAACACAACTGAGAACATTGAGCTGAAAACTACCCTAACAAGAAGACTGTTGCTTGCCTAACAGTTGTGATATAATAATTTGTGCATGCTATAAGAATTGCTGGTGATGTTGATAGAGATCAATGTACCTCTGTTTTCGTTGCCTTGTGCAGCTACTTTCATAGCTTTGAATTTATATGGCTTATATTGTAACATTTTGATATTGATGTATATTCTATAAATATCTAAGTGATTTGGATTAACCAGTGAAATGTTTGTTAACTAAATGAGGATTTTTGTGTGTGAAAGAGATAATGTTGTTCATATGTCTAAGGAAAATTTAATTTGAATGTCTATTAGCTTGCACTTTCTTAGAAAAAACAAAACCTTTCAGCATTATTTCTCATACACAACATGGAGGAGGAGGGGGAGGAAGCTTGTGAGGTCTCAGCTAAAGGCAGTTCTGCTATTACAATACCCAACAGTATGCAGAAGAATATTGCTTTAAATCCTATGCTCCACAGGGCTCAATACAAGGATAGTATGGCGAAATCAGCATCTCAGAAAAGCAGACTACAAAGGTACAGGACAATATGAGCAGTATATCCTTTGTTAACTTAGCTTTAATTGAAAAAGGAAATGCTGAGTGAACAAGTGCTCAGTGTCAATTATTCTTGAAACTCATTGAAGGTCTGTTGAAAAACTCACGCAATATTCTAATGTGTTTATGGTAAGCAGAATTAGCACATGGCTCTTTTTCATATTATCTAATTTAAGATCAAGATACTAAGGATGTCTTGGTCATCCTTTGTATACGGGTGTTAAAGATAAAAAACTGGTTTCATATTTAGCCAAACTTAAACTAAAAATGTCCTGAGCCAGACATCCTGGAGAGTGAAGTCAAATGGGCCTTAGAAAGCACTGCAAATAACAAGGCCAGTGGAAGTGATGGTATTCCAGCTGAACTATTTAAAATTTTAAAAGATGATGCTGTTAAGGTGCTACACTCAATATGCCAGCAAGTTTGGAAAACTCAGCAGTGGCCAGAAGATTGGAGAAGATCAGTCTACATCCCAATCCCAAAGAAGGGCAGTGCCAAAGAATGCTCCAACTATCGCACAATTGCACTAATTTCTCACGCTAGCAAGGTTATGCTTAAAATTCTACAAGGAAGGCTCAAGCAGTATGTGGACCGAGAACTCCCAGATGTGCAAGCTGGATTTAGAAGAGGCAGAGGAACCAGAGACCAAATTGCAAACATGCGCTGGATTATGGAGAAAGCTAGAGAGTTCCAGAAAGACATTTACTTCTGCTTCATTGACTATGCAAAAGCCTTTGACTGTGTCAACCATGGCAAACTATGGCAAGTTCTTAAAGAAATGGGAGGGCCTGATCACCTCATCTGTCTCCTGAGAAATCTCTATGTGGGACAAGAAGCTACAGTTAGAACTGGATATGGAACAACTGACTGGTTCAAAATTGGGAAAGGAGTACGACAAGGCTGCATTTTGTCTCCCTGCTTATTTAACTTATATGCAGAATTCATCATGCGAAAGGCTGGGCTGGATGAATCCCTAGCCGGAATTAAGATTGCCGGAAGAAATATCGACAACCTCAGATATGCAGATGACACAACCTTGATGGCAGAAAGTGAGGAGGAATTAAAGAACCTTTTATTGAGGGTGAAAGAGGAGAGTGCAAAATATGGTCTGAAGCTCAACATCAAAAAAACGAAGATCATGGCTACTGGTCCCATCACCTCCTGGCAAATAGAAGGGGAAGAAATGGAGGCAGTGAGAGATTTTACTTTCTTGGGCTCCATGATCACTGCAGATGGTGACAGCAGCCATGAAATTAAAAGACGCCTGCTTCTTGGGAGAAGGGCAATGACAGGCCTAGACAGCATCTTGAGAAGTAGAGACATCACCTTGCCAACAAAGGTCCGTATAGTTAAAGCTATGGTTTTCCCAGTAGTGATGTATGGAAGTGAGAGCTGGACCATAAAGAAGGCTGATCGCCGAAGAATTGATGCTTTTGAATTATGGTGCTGGAGGAGACTCTTGAGAGTCCCATGGACTGCAAGAAGATCAAACCTCTCCATTCTGAAGGAAATCAGCCCTGAGTGCTCACTGGAAGGACAGATTGTGAAGCTGAGGCTCCAGTACTTTGGCCACCTCATGAGAAGAGAAGACTCCCTGGAGAAGACCCTGATGTTGGGAAAGATGGAGGGCACGAGGAGAAGGGGGCGACAGAGGACGAGATGGTTGGATAGTGTTTTCGAGGTTACCAGCATGAGTCTGACCAAGCTGCGGGGGGCAGTGGAGGACAGGAGTGCCTGGCGTTCTCTGGTCCATGGGGTCACGAAGAGTCGGACACGACTAAACGACTAAACAACAACAACAACAAACTAAAAATGCTTGTGTCAGGGGTTCAGGAGCAGAGGCACAGGGGAGAGAGAGAGCGGAGAGCGAAGGGGAACAATCCGAGGGCAGCGTAGGGGAGTATGACAGTGGGCCGAGAGATTCCATGAGCTTCTCCAGCGATTCGGAAGATTCCCAGAAGGGGGCACCGATGGCCAGGGCAAGGGGGGTCCCGGGAAGGACGCGCCAGAAGCAAGGGGCCAGCGGCGACTCCCAAAGCAGCAGCTGGAGATCGGGACCAGCTTCCCCACCAGGGCGTAGCGGGGGGGAAGAGTCCCATGCGTCAGGGCCGGCTTCCCCTCCAGTGGGGAGAGAAGATGAGGCAGGGCTGACCACGCCCCTATCGCTGAGTGAGGGAACGGAGGGGAAGTCAGACCCAGCCAACCCCCCCGAAGGGGGAAGCAGTGACAGGAGCAGTGTAACGGTCAGGAGGAAGGTTGCCGGCTGGGCGCGCGCGCCAATTTCAAATGTACAGGAGCGCGGGACAGCAGGGAGGTCGGATTGGGAGCCAGGTCCTAAAGCACGCCGGAAACAGGGGGAAGAATCTGGGGAATCAGCATCAGAAGAGTCCAGAAAGGGCGACACCCCAGCGGGCAGGAGGACCCAGAGGAGAAAGGAGCAAAGGAGGAGGTGGAGCAAGGCTAGGGTCTTGAATTGGTGTCGAGGGGGAGGAGATTCAGATGGAGCTTCAGCGGTCTAGGGTTGAGACGTAGAGCTGCACGCCGCGGCTTTGAAATGGAAACTGAACCTTAATAAAGACTTTTGTATATAGCAAGAACTGGCGTTGGTCCTTTGTGAGCTGGGACCTTGGGCAGCTCTGACAGCTTGTTTTCGAGAAAGCATCACAGGCAAATTTTTCTCCCCCACCTTACCTATAATATAGCTAACTTTTACATACAACTTGATGTAAAGTTGTGCCTAAGTTGCAGGGGCGGCACATCCCCTTCCCTGCCTTGCTGCTCCCACCACTGCCATACCTGTTGTCACTGCTGCTTCTCCACCTGCTCTGCCACTTCCACAATTTTCGGTGAGAACTTGCATGATTTCAGCTGATACCAAAGGCAGCAGAGAACCTGCAGGTCTGCATTGTGGGGCTTCAGCCATCTTAGTTTGCTTAGATGGCTGAAGCTAGAAAGCAGGAGATGCCTGGTTCAAAACCCGTATCATCCATACATTGAATGGACAACCACAGCAAACCATATTCCCTTGGCCTTGGCCCATCTTATTCAGTGTCAACAACAGCACTGGCCTTCTTTGCAGAGTTGTTGTAATGATGAATGTGATAATGTGTGCAGGAATGTCTCGCCGGCTGGGCTGCAGCTGCAGTAATAGCATTCCAGCTGCAGCAATGCTGCTGCTATTGGGAAAAGTGAGGCAGTGGCAAGGTCAGGGCTGCACACATGCCCCAATGGAGCAAATATGGCACTTCCACTTGAGCAGCCATACAGTCCCACTACTGCCTTGCCAGACGGCTATTTGTTGTGGTTCCACCCCACTGGACAAGCTGCTACTGGATATATGTGCAGTGCTTTGAATATTCAAAGAACAAAGTGGTAAGGTATAACATAAAAACTAAGGGATACTTGACCTCAAACCATTGCTGTGCCCTGAAAAACTGTTGTTGTGGTGGCTATCATATATAGAATTGTTGTGAAATCACTAAACATGCACATTTCTCCCAGTGGTATGCTCAGATCAAGAATGTTCACACCAGGACATATTCTTCTCAAACATCTACCTTCCTTTAAATTCGTACACAGGAAGCTGCCTCAGACAATTGGTCTTTCTAGCCTGCTCTGTCTGGAAGTGGCTCCCCAGGCTTTTGAAGAGCTTTTCTTCCCCCAGTCTAACGTGGGGATCAAACCTCGGGCCTTTCATGCAAAAAGCATGCGCTCAACTATAGCTACAGCCCCTCTCTATGTAAGGCCTTTGTGGAGGTTGAATCAAGTTATATCATTCACATATCTTGAATTGAGGTTTATAGGTATCTTACCGCAGGAATGAAAATGTGTCTATAGATGTAACAATATTAGGGATAAAAATACACTATTTATTATATGTTCACCCAAGTGAATTTTTCAAATCAAGCATTTTGCAGTACCTGAATAAAGCACCTCAAGATCTTTTGACAGAGTTATTATCTGATATGCATAATATTATTACAATATTATTATTATATATTACTTATACAGCAGTGTCATTTACCACAGCTGCCAAGAAATTAATGTGCACACATTTTAATGCATTTTGTTAAAGATTTTAACTGATTTTAATCATCATGCTAACAATTCTAACTTGTATGCACAGTAAACAAAGTGTATATAAAGTTTACTTATGATAAATTTCTATGCATACTGTCAAGGTACCTTTTTAAACAACAACCACCACCACCAAACAAAAAGCCACTAGTTTTACGCCAGCAGCAAAAACAGTCTCTATTGTGTATGTCGTAGAAGAAGGAGAGGACAAAGGAAGAGAGGACTGAGAAGAAGGAAAGATGACAGACGAGGATTCTAACAAGTTGAGCAGCAGAACAGTGAGTGCATTTATCATAAAAATAAACAAATAAAGTCCTAAATAAAGTGTGAGGGCATGGGGTGGGGGGAAATAGATTGCTGTGATGGTCCAAGAAAGCAGCATTATTTATTTAACCTTTTATTTTGTTATTTTTTTTACCACACTCTTCACCTGTAGAGGTTACCAGAGCTGCTAGCAAATCAATAAAAAAAACAAGGCAGTCCTCACACCTTTCAGGTTTACAATCTGAAAGTCATGACATAAAAGGGAAACAGAAATTATAGGAGATAGGATGAAAATCACAAATCAGTTTGGAAGCAACTCAGGGAGAGCAAAGGGAGCTGGACTCACATGAAGTTCCCCACTAACTTGGTAGTGCAGTCCTATGTGTTTTATTCAGAAAAAGTCATCCTAGATAGCAGTCCCTCAGGGACAACCTTCCAGGGGTCAAGTGGCAGTGGTGTGTCAGTCCAAAGCCCAAGTGTGTTGAGGAGAAGGTTGGCAATGCTATGGATGTGACTCTTCCCTTCTGCACTGTAGGCTGCATTCTACCCACACAAAGTCCAGAGATTTCTACATGGACATATATCTGTGCATCCCTCTCCAAACAAGCAAGATGAATTATCATAGTCCAAGAACAAATCTCAGCAAGACAAAATGTCTTCATGAGGGCATGGTGCAGGGCCAGTGTAGACTGTGGCACAGGGAAAGTGGTGTGGCCTGAGGAGAGGGTGAGCCCAGGGAGAATCCAGAGGGCTGGAATGAGAGGTCTAGAGGGTCATATAGGACCCCAGGCCTCAAGTTCTATGCTCTGTGACACTTACTTCCAGCTCGGTCTTATCCAACTGCTGGGCATAGTGAAGCAGCTACCTCAGGAAGCTGATGTGGAGTGTCATGAAAGAACAGCAAATTGTGAGTTATTTGTTATTATTGAATTACATTTTGTTTCCTTGTGACTTCTGTTTTGTCTGAAATGCCAGTATAAGTTGGCAGCCATAGATACTCAACATCTTGGCTATTATTATTATTATTATTATTATTATTATACCATGCCCATCTGGCTGAGTTTCCCCAGCCACTCTGGGAAAGATGCAGCATTTGCTATAATGTCTCAGGCTGAAACACATCTTGGCTTGGGCTGACTGCAAGGAAATGTACATAATTTTGCAGCCTTGGGGACTCAAGCTTGCCAGCAACATACAAAGCCTGTTGAGCTTAATCTATGCTTGATAGGTCTATAATTGCATTCAGAGAAAGGAAGTAATTCAACGTTGGTGAAAAGCTACTTAATCTTGAATAGTAGTATAGCAGCCTCAGTAGGGTTTATTGATGCATCTATATCTATATCATCTATATCTATATCTATATCTATATCTATATCTATATCATCTATATCTATATCTATATCTATATCTATATCTATATCTATATCTATATCATCTATATCTATATCATCTATATCTATATCTATATCATCTATATCTATATCTATATCATCTATATCTATATCTATATCTATATCTATATCTATATCTATATCTATATCTATATAATCTATCTATTATCTATTATCTATTATTATCTATTATTATCTATTATCATCTATTATCTATTATCTATTATCTATGGTAGAGATCACAGGTTAGCCTCAAAATGCCCAAAAGGTGTTTAGGAGTCAACCAATGCACACCAGTTGTCTAAATGACAGTGCTGCCTCAGCAAAGGACTTTCAGAGGCATACATAGGAAAGAGCCTATCTCAAGTCTCTGTCCGGCTTTCTGTGGTGACCCATAGAAGAGACTCCTGTGAAGAAGAAGAAGGAGAAGAGTTTGGATTTGATATCCCGCTTTATCACTACCCAAAGGAGTCTCAAAGAGGCTAACATTCTCCTTTCCCTTCCTCCCCCACAACAAACACTCTGTGAGGTGAGTGGGGCTGAGAGACTTCAGAGAAGTGTGACTATCCCAAGGTCACCCAGCAGCTGCATGTGGAGGAGCGGAGACGCGAACCCGGTTCCCCAGATTATGAGACTACCGCTCTTAACCACTACACCACACTGGCTCTGTGCAGAACAACAGCACAACAGCTTATAGTAAAAGTAAATAAAGTCCTTTTTTTTTCTTTACCATACTCTTCACCTGTAGAGGTTACCAGAGCTGCTAGCAAATCAATAAAAAAAACCCAAGGCAGTCCCCACAGGGAAACATAGAGCAACTTTAATGTAATTCTAAAAAGACTTACTGCTTGATTTGTATATATATCGGTTTAATTTTTTACTTCCTCTATTAATCCCTGCCCAGGTTTTATCAGTACAAATTAGTGGTTGAAACTATTTACCACACACTATAAATGTGAATGTAAAAAATATTCATATCATGTGTGCGCAATGCTCTTTATTTATTTTTTTACTGCTTCTGAGAAGTGCAGTTTGTCAGAATAAAGGTAGGGCTGTTTTTCACATGTTCAAAAGAACTCATCATTTTTCATTGAAAGTGATGGAATAAAGTGCTAATGAAACTTGTAACCTTGCCAGCATAATGAAAGAAAGGGAAAAGCCTCCATTTGATAAAATCATTAGTGATCTCTCTGCAATGACCTCTATGCATAATGTGGAGTTTTTGGGGAGAGAGGGTGCATTTTTGTCTTGTTTAATCAGGGGAAGTCATGCTACAGTATTAAACATTGATCACCAGACATTCATTATTGGACTAATGCCTTTCTGTTTCAAGCTGAAATACTAAGCACTCTGGGGAGCATGTCCCTTTTGACTCATTTCCTTCTGGGTAAACATTATTTATCTGAAGCATCTTTACATTCATAGGATGGCTCTTGAACTCTGTGAACAGAACAGATGATAAGAACCCAGGAGAAACATAAAGGCAAACCTCCCTCCCCTCACACAGACATTCACACCCAACATACGTGCCAGCAATGGCACAGCAGCTCCTTCAGTTCTGCTACTGTGGTACTGGCTCAGAACCACTGTAATATATGGAAGGAATTTATTCTGTGACATTGGTCATGAGAGGGGTAAAGAGGTGAGACAATGCATTAACCCCTATGGATGGAAATCAATGTAAGGCTGGGGGAGGGGGAAGTATGCAGGGAGACCCTTCCGCCCGAAGGAGTTGGTGTGCCTGCTTTCTGTCAAAATATGTATTTCATCCCAAACTGTTTCCTGCTGAATTCCCAATAGCATTACCAAATCAGCAAAGAATAGTGAAAACAACAACATGCAGATATCTTCCCATCACTGAAATATCGCATACTTTATACAGGACGCGTGGAAGACTTTTCAGATGACAAAGGGAACTGTTTTGTGCATCCTTTTTCATGAAAAGGAAGGTTTGGGCAACAAATGGGAAGCCATAACATATGTCTTATTTCCAAAAAGGCTATTAATTAACTCACCACAAGATGCCATTTCATCCGATCCATCACCACAGTCATCTTCCCGATCACAAAGCCATGAACTTGGAATGCATCGTCCGTTACCACAAGAAAACTGGTCAGCTTGACATGTTCTTGCTTGAGAGAGAAATTGGCATCAAAATAATAAAGTATTAATTATTTCGCTTGACTACAATATAGCTCAACTATAGTCTAGTTGAATCATACGTACTTACTATATATCAATTTCATGCACAACCATACTTTTATAGTAGCATCATACTTTAATTAAGCCATTGAGCTTCTAATGCAAACTTATTTTAGCAAGCTGTCAAAAACCACTGTCAAAATTAAAGCAAATAAACCTCTTAAAACATATTTAACTTTTTTTTTAAAGGGAAAAAGCTTCCTGATATTCATGATATGGCCTTAGGAAGAGAAAAAAGGATGAGAAATAAAACAAAAAACCTCACAATAATCACAACACACACACAGGATTAAAAATAATAATATAAATAATGTAAAAAAAACCAACACAATATTCAAAGATACTTCAAAGATAATTCAAGTATGGCTACATTAAATGCCTATTTATGTTCTGAACTCTCATGTGCATCAGTGAAATCACTCAAAATGGAGAGTCGCCTGTCAGCTCAACAAAGCTCCACAGATGAGTGGCAAAGAAGCTTTCCTGCTTGGCAGCTGTGCTGCTAAAGGGAGCCCCGCTGACCCTCCGGCTCACGCAAGCTGGAGAGGCAGTGGATTTGCACAGCTGATGCGCAGGGAAGCTTCTATGCTATGTGTCAGCTGAGCTGGTCAACCAAGCCTGGTTCCCCCTCTGGCTCACGTAAGCTGGAGATGTAGCAGGGCTTTCTGACTAACAGCTGATGCATGGGAAAGCGCAGCAGCAGCCTCTTTCTCATTCATCACCTGTTAGCTGGGAGCCTAAGCAAAGCCCTGCCATGCCTCTGGATCACAAGGAAATATGATGTCCCCTTTGGGGGGGGGGTCTGTGGAGGGTCTCCTCATGAGCCAGAGGCACAGTGAGGCTTTGCTGAGGTCTCTCCCTCCAGGTCTGTCCCCCCAGAGAGCTGCATGTATGCATGGTTGCATGTGAATATATGTAAATGGGGGGATGCTGGTATATATAAATACATAAATAATTATAATTGCAGGATGCAGGATGAAAAATAACCTTACATGCTGTCTGTCAGTGCATCCTGCTTAATTTCAACTCCAACAAAATGTTTAAGAGAGACAAGTTTCTACTTTCAAAACAGCATAATGCTCTGATGGTCAAGTAAAGCCATATGGATAGATTAACTGCCAAATCACTTTGGAACAGCCAGGCACAAATAATAAGTAAAATGTCATTGGCATTCCAAACTTACTGCCATCAAAATCTCAATTCATTTAAATCTGCAGTAATCAGATAATCAGTAAGAGTTTGGTTCAGCGCAATTTTCCGCCCAGAGAATTTATTCAATGTAGGATTAAGATAAAACTTAGTCACCTCAGGAAGAAAGTTGTGGCTTCCCTCCCTCCTTTTTACCTGCACAAGTTTCATTTGATTCATCTTCACCACTGCCACAATCATTTGCTCCATCACAAAGCCACCTCTTGGGGATGCAACGGTTATTGTGGCACTTAAACTGATTGTCAAGACAGCTGTGATTGACTGGGAGAAAGAAATACTACATTTTATCTTAAGTACGTAACCAGACACAGTACTGCTGAAACACTGATCATATGGCTTATATTACATCGCATTTGATGCAAAAAGGGTGAGCGGCATATAGTGTAATGCTATACATGTCTACCCAGAACCAAGTCCCATCAAGTTAAATGATTGTAAGCCGTTGTTTTACCTTTGTTAAATAAAAAAAAAATCCCCAAAATTAGTTCAATGGGGCTGTTTTCCAGGTATATGTGTATAGTATTGCAGTCTTCACATTTTTAGACTACATACATTTCTTTACTCAAGGATCCTAACGTTTCAGTTGCAAAAATAAAATAATTCATAATTCTAAAATAAGAATTAAGGATTGAGATTTCCCTTATAAACAAATAAATCTACAGAATTGGAAGCAACAATTTTAATGTACAAAGGTCAGAAACTAAATCATCCCTCAAATATTTTTAATTAATTAATTAATTTAACAAAACGTATATACCTCTTGATTGTCTAAGGCTGTTTACAAAAACAAAAACATTAAAATATTTAATAAATACCAGGTATTTAGCAACATTCAAAATATGATGAAAGTGAACAATAGCTAAAAAGAGATAAAACATATGCAATTTCTATATGTCTCGATAATGCTGCCTAAACAAAAATGTTTTAAACAGGTGAAGGTACCTACATGTCAGAAAACAAGGCAGCAGCAGATGAAGTGTATTTGGAGGATACAAACCCTAACAGAGGAAACCCTAATAAAGATTTCCCCCACTCCATTCTGTTTTGTTGATCTGGACACTGGTAAACATTACAACAGAATATTCAACATTTGGATTTAAAGAAGCATAACTTACACACACACACACACACACACACACACTTCTAAAGACAATTAAGACAGAAATTGGGATAAGGTTTTACGAGGGATGGGTACCAGAAAATCAGGGCTAGGATTCATGAACAGAACTACAACCCTCAACATTCACCAGAACCAGAAACAAAGTAATTAATGGCTGCTGCTGCACACTGCTAACTTTTAAGCACTATTTAAGGCTTAACAGAACTATTTCATGATTCATGGGCAATGAAATGGGATGATTTCACTTCATTTGAAGTGATATGCACTTTAATATTGTTTGCGCTTTGAGCACACAATTGTGGCTCTTTTAGGTGAGAAGGTTTCTACCCAATACTGCAAAACCTGAAAAACAGTGCTATATGTTTATTTATTTATTTCTCTATCTGCTTATTTAATTTTCTCAGAGACCATCACAAAGCTACTGTTTGGAGGAATAGTATTTTACTTGTTTGTTGTTGATATGTGTTTGGGGCAGTAGGAGTGGTCAGTTTATGTTTGGGTCTACTTAGTACTGAATTAATCTCTAAAATTGCTATTAATTGCACTGCTGTTACTCAAAAATGCAAATGTGCAAAGCTTAACATGAAGTTCTCTAGTCAGCTTTGGTTACAAAAAAACAAACAAAACCACCACCGTAAAGTTAATGAGCATGAAATGTTGCTTATGATGCCCATTCAGTATGTTCTTCCATATTTATTACATATTTTATAATGCCATAACTTATTACTACATGTCTTCACAATAATTATCTATCCATACATATAAAATTAATGTAGTTGAGGGCAATGCCTATTAACCAATAAAACAAGGGATCTTACAGTTCAAACCAAGAACAATAAAAGTTGAAGGATGTCAAGGAAGCTTATAAAGGCATAATGTTTCACACTGAAGGATTAAACTTCCATAACAAGACACACAGGGAGCCAGAGCTGACTTAATACCAACCTACTATGTTCCTTATGCTTAAATCCCAAAAGCCCTTAACTAGTTTTTCATGCTTTGTCTATTTATACTACAGCTGTATTCTTTTGGAGTCATTTAAGTATGTGTAGTATCCACTTATAACACTAACAAACAGAGCATTTTAAGCAATAACGAACGCTTATTACTTTTGCTGTCTTTGACCCAACTATGTATGTGGTACCAAATGAAATTTTACTATAAATTCTCTATATTATGCCCAGACAGGTAGACTGTGTATTGTTAACGCTGCTGCTGCTGCTATTATTATTATTATTAAGCAAGTTTAGGATATGAGCTTCATTGTTCATAGGTTTGTTCTAGAGACAGTTTGCTGTTGTATCCGACTATGTTTTTATGCTGCTGAAATTATGTCAAGGTCCTGCGTAACATGATGTGGAAATCAATTGACCCATTAGGTTATGGGCACAAGGTAGTTTGCTTTGTACGCCTGGTTTATTGATATGCCACCACATCTAATCACTGTGTATATTTAAATGAGAGCCAACTATTTCTCAGAGCATCTCTCTTGCTGAAATCAAATGAAGTGTTTAATTTATGCTTGGATCATGCCCTGTGCTTTTATTGACACTTCCTACCAGTTTCATTTTGAATTCTCACATTTTGAATAATTCAAAATGATGATCTGAAGGGCTTTGTATTTGCAAGCCTATTGCTATGATTTTGCACAGACAACACTTCCAATAGCGGGCTATGGAATAAATATAGATAAGAAATGGTAGTAATCTTGCCTATGAAACACAACAGCTTAAGATGAAAGTCTAAGGCTCTGAGGTCATAAAAACCACCTACAGTTCAGCAACCCTTCCAAAATGATAAAAGGGAAGCTTTATTGGACAGGGGAAAAATGTGCAGCATATAAAAATGTACCTTGTGCTAAGCATGAAATTAGTCAAGAACTAAAACTGATTAAAATTGGATATAAAGCTTTTATGTTGTGCCAACAACAACTAACAGTAGAACTGTAATTTCAGTTCTCACTACAAAAAAGTGACCAGTGTTATTAAAAAGAAAAAAGGTCTGTGCAGTTCCTGTACTTATCAAATACTTGTTAACATCATACAGTTACTGTACTCTGATTGTGCAGGGGCCAAGAAGCCAGTAGTATTCACAGCCATTGCTTATTATTACTATTCCATGAGCAGAAAACGAGGGATAGAACCAAAGACTACAGAAAGAGAGAAGAGAGCCTCAAGCTGTTAGTCCAAAAACCTGGTGATTTAATAATACAACATAAAATGCCAATTTATTATTATTGCCTTATCTATAGATATGGACATCAACGGGTTGCAGTATTACATATTATTGGTCTGTAGTAGCAAAGTGCCCTCAGAATCAGGCTTTTGGTAGCAGGAGAAACAGAAGATTGGATTTTCACTTTTATCTTAGTGTAAAACTAGTATGGGAACAGATAAAAGCCACGGATGGAGATGGTGAAAAGCAAAGGAACAAAGACATAAAATCTAACTTTGAAACAGAAACTCTCTATCACACAGTGTCCAAAAGCACTGCTCTAGTCTTAGATCATACTGAGGGCTTCTTTGGCAATGGTTAAGGGATAGATAGTTTTGAATCACTTTTGCATTTGTTTCATTGTATGTCAATGCAGTCTCATTTCTGCATCAATCTTCGATTTTAAAAAAGAAGCAAAAATTGGCATTTAGATACATATATTTGAAAATGTTTACAAAGGCATACAAAATATGTATTTCTAAACACATTTTCTCTCTCAAAATGCACATTTCTAAATGTATTTTTATGCCTACTATGAATTTTAAGATTCATTTTAATACTTTTTTGAGTCAAGAACATCATCGCAAAATTGAAGTGTGTGACATCTGAAGGATGACTATATTTTGAGCCACACATCAGACTGAGATATGTGGATCAATTCAGCCCCGTTAATATCAGAACTTCAGAAGCTTTATTCTTTGAGCACTCTTAGCCGTGCCCTTACTATATGCAAAGTTTGCCGTTACTGGTCCAAACAATTGCATGCAAGTGCACATTCAAATAGTAATTTACAGATAATGATTGAATGTTTGTCATCAGGAGAGAAAAACACTGCTAAAGAAGTGTGAAAAGTTATAAAGTGCTATTTTTAAAATGAGCAACTTGAACAGACAGCAAGAATATGTGCCTAGAAGTATGTCTTTTACAGAGATCAAAAACGTGTTAAAAAATTCATCTGTTCAAAAGAAAGAAACAAGAATTATTTAAGCATGTATGCATTTTTCAAACCTGAAAAGGCACATAAATAGCTCCCAATATAGGCCTTTATCTTTTTAAAAATGATACCATACTGATCACACTTCCCTAAGGCGATAGCAGTCGGGTCCTTTGATTACGGGTCATTTTCTCATATGCTCACTCATCTCTGCACATTCAGGAAATATTCACAACAAAAATCTACATTTTATATCAAAATACAGATTTTTAAAACATTTTGATGAATTTTGGAGCTGAGAATTGCATTGGGGCACATGGAACTGTGAATGGTGATGGGTAATACAGTTCCGATCTGCACTTCACTCCCAAAAGATCAGACTACTTTGTTCTGGAATCTGCAAAGACAGAATTCCTCCAGCGTTCCTGCCTATGACAAATTGCCATGCTGCAGTCTATGACCCTGTTCTCTCCCAGAGGAACGTAACTCTTTCCTCAAGATATGGAAACAACTTCTCCTTGGCACAATCCCCTCATGGTATGTGTGAATTTATTTATTTTAGTACATTTCTATTTCATTTTTCTTCCATCATGGATCTCAAGCTAGAGTATATGGCGTTCCAAGACAGTCTCTTCCATACAGACACTGATCAGGTCTAATCTTTATTTAGCTTTTGAAATATAGCTGCATCATGGGCCCTCAGACCATGTCCTGGGACATTTTAAACAACCGGGTGGAGGTAGACCCAATTGCGTTGAGTCTTCCTCACCCAAATGGCCCCACCCATGTTTCTGCTTACATGCATGTGGACCAGATGCCCACATGATAGGCCTTACCCATAATGGCATGGGATTGCACCACTCAGTGCATGTGGTCTTTGACACCTGCAATATGTATTTTCAGGATCCACCATATCCTTTATGATTATTTTTTGTAATCAGAAGTTCCAAACGTTGTTTTCGATGATGTATTTAAATTGTTGCAACCTACTCTGGGACCTTAGGGTGAAGGTCAAGTAATAAAAGTTATATAACTATAAGAATGATAACAACAATATAAACTAGAACATTTGAGAAGCATTTTAAGATTTGCATAGAAATAGGGATGCTGCAAATTATTGCTGACATGCTGTTGCCTCCAGTCACAATAAGCATTTCTCATCCTTACAATGGCTTTTAGTAGTAAAGTAGTGGCAAACATTTAAGACATCACACTTTTGCCTGCATTTCAGTTCCCATATGTCTCCTTTACAATATATCGAGGCAGCAAAAGCTGTACAGCATCTTGTTCCAAACTTATGTCTGTTTTCTTGGACACTCTTCAAGATACCATTGCCAAGAAGCAATGAAGTGTTTAGCAACCTTCTGCACAGTAATTCTGGCTTCTGGGCATTTAAATTGATTTCCCTCAGTTTTTCCAGAAGAGTTTACCTCCTGGCCCAACCACCATGCAAGGGCAAGGGGCAGTAGCACAGGAGGAACAAAAGCAGACACATTAGAGGGTGTGAGGATCATTAGCATGATCAGTGTTACGAAGCAGGGTCCTCCCAGTATGCTTTAGAGTTCCTATTCCCTACAAATGCAGACCAAGAAAAAAATGAATGATATATATAAATATATCTAAATGATTAGTCAGCTATGGCAGCTTCATTTCCATTCCCCTCAGACACTTACATATTTGCATAGATTAACACTCTCATTACATATTTTTTTAATGAGAAAAGCACAGACCACACTTTGCACTGATACGTACAGCAAATCTCTGAATGCTCATCAGAGCCATCAAGGCAATCATCATCCCCATCACAGCGCCAGCGGTCTTGGATACAGCGCCTGTTCTGGCATTGAAACTCTCCAGGTTTGCATAACTTGGGTAGCACTTCTCCAGAATTAACTAAGGGTACAAATGTATAAAGAATATGCAGTGTTAGCTGCCCACACACAAACATTAATTGTTCTTTCTACTTCATAACCTTCAGCTCTCATTATTACATATTCATAAAATGACAATCCTATCTGGAGTTTTCTGTAAGAGCAAAAAAGGGCTTAGGACTCAGCCTACTTATTGGCTCCCACTCCAATATTAACCAATGGTTTAGGATGTTCCTGCATCACTGTAGTGCAAACCTTCACTGTAATAACAGCACCCCATTTAGGACAGATCGTGAAACTGAGACTCCAATACTTTTGCCACCTCATGAGAAGAGAAGATTCCCTGGAAAAGACCCTGATGTTGGGAAAGATGGAGTGCACAAGGAGAAGGGGACAAAAGAGGACGAGATGGTTGGACGGTGTTCTCGAAGCTACCAGCATGGGTTTGACCAAACTGCGGGAGGCAGTGGAAGACAGGAGTGCCTAGCGTGCTCTGGTCCATGGGGTCACGAAGAGTCAGACACGACTAAATGACTAAACAACAAAATTTCCTTAAGTGCTAAAGCAGGGATGGGGAGCCTCAGGTCCAGGAGCTGGATGTGTCCCTCTGAGCCTCTCCATCCAGCCCTTGGGACTCTCTTCAAGACATACCTCTCCCTAGCCATATTCCCTCTTCTCAGGACACACCTGTCACCAGCCCTGATTCACACCGTCTATGTGTGTATGTTTGCCTACAAGGGCAACATTTATATTTCTTACTCTGCCCACTTCTACCTCTGACCCACCTCAAAAGGTTGCCCAGAAGGTAATGCAGCCTTCAAGCTGAAAATGTAAGGGGGGGGAGTCATTTCAGCCTAGGTTTAAAACAACCCCAAGACTACCTTTAAAGCCCCAAGCTTTGAAGGGAAATCCTTAGAATACAGAACACTGTGTTCAGTAAAAAAACCCTCTGTGCTTTTCTGTTCTGCTGGTGAAAAAGCATAGTCCCCTACAGTTAGACATTTGCAGTTTTACAGACATTCACAGGCTTCGTTTTTTCTCCCTGCAACATTAGTATAAACTCAGATACTCTCTAGGAAGATCGTACTTGTGCATCTTGTACTGTTTCCCTCCAAATGCTGGTTATCAGCGCAAGCACACACTCTGCCTCCGGGAACAGCTAAACAGAGAGTGCTGCAGCCTCCATTGTTAACACGGCACGCGTTGTCGCCTGAAATAATAAAAAAAGCAACCTTAATGACAAATAAACAACATGTTATAAGAGTATAATATACAGAGACCATGAAGAAAATTGCCTTTATCTAGCAGACACACTGCTTTGATCAATGTGGTTTCCTGCAGGTACAGCAGGTACAACATGATCTAATTTGGTCACAGTCTTATCTCTTACTTTTAAAAATATAGGACTACAATGAAACACTACACATTAGAATGAACTTATTTGTTTCATTTTCAAGCCACCCTTCCAGCTTTATCGTAACTGAGGTAACATATGTGACGCAGTGCTGGTGCTGTGCATTTAAGTTTACTGGGCAATTTAAAAACTGGCAAAATGCTGGTGCTTGAGAAGATTGGCATGCCAAGGGAGGGAGGGACTGATATATTGAAAATATTCTGGTAGTATCCTGTGTCAGTGATGGTCAGGCAGGGGTATCAAAGTAGCTTTTCCCCTCATACACTCAATTCATTTTCACCAAGAGGAATTCCTTACAACCATCCATTCCATATAGGACAAGCATTCTGGGTTCAGTTTCCCCCTTACAGCAGAGTGACAGAATATTGAAAAAAGTGGGTCAGAAATACTGGAACTGGTTTTTTTTATTGTCTTAAAATGCACAGTGGAGCTTAAGGTTACAATCCTATAGCACTTACCTGGGAGTAAACACAGCAAACACAATGTGGCTTATATCTGAGTAGACAGATATATAGGGTTGTACTGAAAGCAACTGGTGTCAGTTGAAAGTTGTAAAATAAAAATGCATGTCAAGCTACGGAACAATAATATAAGACGAGGGCACTGATTATTATTGACTAGTGTTAATGCTGAGTTTTGCCTGAAGCTATATTGGAAGTGGATGTTAAGGTTTTAGCTCTTGCGAAACATCTGAGAAAGAAAGAACTGCAGTTGGTTTTGCCACAACTAGAAAAATTCCTTAGACATTTACACAAACTTAGGTCATCTCCAATTCCACGTAAAACTAAATTTAAAGCAAATTGGAGAGTCTTTTTGAGGCAAACAATTTCAGGCCTTTCAAGGGACTTTCAATAAGCCTAACATGACATCTCAGAGGATTTTGAACATCTTCATCACCTACTTAACCAGATAGTGAATGTGACCGAAATACCATTTCATCATTTTGAAACTTAAAATCTTTTCTGATTAATACCATAGAACACACAACTAGAGAGGCCTCAGGTGTTTATAAGCTCTGTCATACCATTCAGCTTTTAAGCTGTGTGTCAATAAGACCTGGCTTAGATTGTTCCATGCATCATAGACTACCACTGTTGAAATACAGGCTCCATATAGCATTAAACTTTATTGCATGGCCTTAGAATCATAAAGAATATCAGTAACTAGATAACAGTTCTTAGGCAAACAGCATAGATGTTGTCTTATATTTAATTAAGACAACATATATATGTATATGCGTGTTTATGTGTGTGTGTGTGGGATCCTGAAAGTGATTCATTCAACAATACTAACAAGGAAAAGTATTTCACAACTGCATTTTAGTTAACCAGAAAACCCATTAAAGTAAAATAAAACTTGGATGGTTACACAAATAACTCATATGTGACACATCCTTCAAGTTATCCTCAGTACAGCCTTAAAAAGCTGTAAATGGGTTTGTAAATGTAAGCTGACAAGAGGCATGTAGGGTCCATTTTTCAAGACTGTTCATAGGTGGCATCAAATTTATGTGTGTTTGTGTTGTGATTGTTTAGAACCTGAAATGTTGGATACATACATTTTAAATCCAAATCAACACTCGGTTTATTGAGCCATGTAACTACTGCTACAAGTCTTGGAGGAGATATAAAAGTGGGGATTATTGATTAGTCCGTAGATGGATTTTTAACAAGCAGTTTATATAAGCTTAACTAGCGACATAGGCTTATATCCTACTTCCATTAAAGTAAATGGAAAGAATCAATTTGGATTCTGTGGAAACCAGACTGAATGTGCATGAAGACTTTATTATTCTTCATCAAAACAGATCCCTATACCATTACCAAATAGCAAATCAATTACCATGTGATGCTTCTCTGTGTCTTTGAGACCAGCTAGAATTGTACATCACAATTGTACATTACAATTTTAGCTAGTGGCACAGCTAAAAGAGAGCCTGAGGTGAAATCTCTCTTGAAAGGTGAGAAATCTCCCCTGCCACACACATTCTGGGTAGTATAAAGGAACACAAGCTACCAATATTCAAGCAGCTGGTTATTTCCCATACCCAGGGCCCTTCCAGGACTGCCACAATGTCTTATTATTTATTTTTGGATGTATGTATTTTGTGGATTTCTGAACAAATGTTCTCTGTGTTAAAAAATAAAAATAACACACACACAATGAAATCCAGAAAGATGAAGACCAAATAAAATAAAATAAACAATAAAACCTAATAAATTATGATTATTTTATTATACTACTGACTATTATTATGCTTTTTATTATTGTGCTCCATTAAATGTGTTCTCAATGTTGTACACTCCCCTGGGATCTTTTGCTACAGAATGGTATATGAATTGATAACTAACTAACTAACAGCAGCTTCACGAAGCTGAAAGACTAACCAGCACAGAGTTATAATGAGTCCAGCAACTAAAAACTTTTTCAGATTCATAAAAGTATTCCAAAACATCCTTTGTTCCCTTAATGGCCCATTACTTATATTTTAACACTTGCTGGATCCAGGGATTAGCAGGGTCTTGGTATATACAGCCTACCCTGCCCGCAACTAATAACAATATTTTGCAAGAGAGAGAGAGAAAGAGAATGTTTTAAACAGATGTTGGCCTTCCCAGTAAGTCAGTGTGACAGGAGGTCAGCTAAGTGATGCTGCTGCATCAACTGCTTCAGATATATGCTGTTTGCACTCACATCTTGCATGCTTACTAATATAATATAATATAATATAATATAATATAATATAATATAATAATCTCAGTACTTCAAATTTCATAGGCATTTAATGACCAGGGCAATGACTTTGGGACCTTTCATCCTGGGGGGAGCTTTGGCTAGGGTACCCACTCCAGTCTACCCGGTGGCAGAGAGATGTGAACTTCCCAGACAAGGCCAACACTCTTGGCATTGGTGGGCTGCAATGGAAGCAAAAGTCACTCCCCAAACGCAGCAGAGCACCTTTTACTGCCATGGACAAGGCAGGAAAGGTCTCAGAAGCCATGACCACTGCAGAAATGATGTGTGCTGCCAGGGATTCTAGACATGGTAGTCCACTAGCAGGAAAACACACACTGCCAGGATCTGGGGTCATGGTGTTCCCTGAAAGCAATTCATTATGTTGACTATTTTTTGTTTATGGACTTATACATACATTATATAATGATGTTTATGACTTGTAAATTTTGGATTATAACTACTAATAATAATACATTTACCATACTTATTAGCCATGTGTTACAGCTGTATTTGAGCAGGATCTGGGGGAAACCTGCTGTCTCTTCCCTCACCTTCCCATGCCCAATCCTAAATTAAGCATCTGGACCTTGGGGTACTGAAGGGAAAGGAGGAAGAGATGGCATGAGGATAACCTGCTCAATCTCCAGGTGATCAGATGTACCATTCCTAATATCCATGCTTGAATTTTGTGAGCTTAATCTGGGCAGACAGCACAGTCTACCTTCTGTTCCTGAGTTCCATTTCTCTCTCTCTGACTTTCACTATATCTCTCTTCTCTGTGATGTTTGTTTATTTTGACAAACTCACAGTTGCAGAATCCATGCAGAGTCTACTTCCTCAAAATAAGGAAATCATCTCTGGATTGAGAGAAAGACCCGCTCATCTATTGTTTATAGGATTTGTTCAACATCCAATAATATTTTTGAGAAGGTCAGAGAAAAAACCTAACAAATCTCAATATCTATAATTAATGGAGTATCTCCTCCAGTTAATAATAGCTCTGATGTTTGATGTATGATATTTGTTGACGTGAGTGGCGCTGTGGGTTAAACCACAGAGCCTAGGGCTTGCCGATCAGAAGGTCAGCGGTTCGAATTCCTGCAACAGGGTGAGCTCCTGTTGTTCGGTCCCTGCTCCTGCCAACCTAGCAGTTCAAAAGCACATCAAAGTGCAAGTAGATAAATAGGTACCGCTCCAAGGGGAAGGCAAACGGCATTTCCATGTGCTGCTCTGGTTCGCCAGAAGTGGCTTTGTCATGCTGGCCACATGACCCGGAAGCTGTACGCCGGCTCCCTCGGCCAGTAAAGCGAGATGAGCGCCGCAACCCCAGAGTTGTCCGTGACTAGACCTAACGGTCAGGGGTTCCTTTACCTTTACCTTTACTAAGTTGACTGGATCAATGAATTGTTGGATTAATAATAGAAGAAATAGTTAATAGTAACAACTACATAATCCACAGACATAATCCAGCAAATCATTTGCAATTTATTTCAATGCATCATATTTATGACTAACTTAAGTCATATTTATTTTAATGGCAGTTAGTTGCAGCTAATGTTTGCTGGAATGTTTCACAAATTAATGACAAAGATTGAGGCAATGTGGTAAAAGGGTAGCATTTCTGTAATTAATGGTAAAGCACTGCTCAGTGTAAATACAGAAAATATTGTTCTCAGTACCTTGCTGCTTCTGGGGATCATAAATCTGAAGCCCAAACAGAGGTGATCTCTCACTTCTTAGAAGTGTCACGTTTCTAGTCATCAAATCCAGTTGGAAAATAGAACCATTCATATAATCTGTCCAGAAAATATAATTCCTATGGTGTGACAGTCCAAATGGATGGTTTAATTCTTTTCCACTGTAGACCACCTACGATTAATCAACGTTAGTTAAAGAGATGTTAAAAATCACTGCACCAGTAAAAAGCTTTACAATTCCACCTTAAAACAGACAAGGGGAGGGGGGGGAAGACAGAGACAGAATTTGAACAATTTTGTCCAAGCATAGAGAAGCTAGTCAGAAACAGGCCATGTTCAAGGTCTTGTTGTTAGCACACAAATCCCCTGAACAACCCAGGACCATGTTACTTGAAATACCAGCTGCCTCACACGGACCTGAAAGATGCCTTAGACCATCTCAGGAAATTCTCATTGTGGTACTGTGTCTTACACAATGTCACAGGGTATTGATAAAAAGGGCATTTCCTGGTATTGACCCCATACTTTGGAATGCCATTCCTTCTACTATATGTGAAGTGGCAACCATCAGTTTCTTCAGATGTCTTATAAATTCCCTGATATTCTGTTCCTGTTTTAATGTGTTTTTAATGGAGTTATATACTACTGTTTTACTGGTTTTATGTTGCACCTTTGTTTTAATGTTATCGCTTAAGGTTTTTAATGTTGTGAACCACTTAGGGATTTTTTTTTAAAAAAATAATAAGCAGTTTATACGTGCTTTAAATAAATAACATAACCATATAGTCATAAATACAAGGATTGATGTGTGTAATATTAACTAGCTTTGAATGTGTATTGGAGGAATTGTTCCTTTGTGCTACATTAACCATTTGTGTGAAGATTCCCCATAAAAATTAAAACAATCTTAAGAACATTCTTAGCTAGGGAATAGCCCCAAAGAGCTATTTAGCTGTCTTAAGATTGTTATTGGTGTACTGACTTCTCTGTTTATTCTCAGTTTCACCTGAGGGTGCAATCAGGATAGAAATTGTGCTCATTGATCAACTGGAAACACTTTTTTTGCACTGGTGATGGAACAGACTGAAAGCTGCAGAAATCTTTAGCAAAAGACAATTTAGGTTTTTTTCCCCTTTTGCAGAAAGTCCTCTAGAATGTCTGTGTAATTAACTGGAATCTTCATCCTACTCACAGAACTGGGAAGAAATTAAATGCAAGGAGCCAAGCACTGACAGGATTGTTCACACTTCACATTAAAAATGTTAGGATACCGGAGCAGTTTTGTCTGACTGTTGATGGTTCTGTGATTCTGCCTAATGCACAAACATTGGTGAATAATCACTACATTAACCCTATGTGTACGGCTCGCTGGTTTAGGCGTATTTTTAGAATGTTATGCATTTATTTTTACATATCCTACTTTGCCTTCAAGGAGATCAAGGTGGCAAACATGGTTCTCTGGTTCTAGGAGAGGCAGACACAACCACACTATCTTCTAGGTTCAAAACAATGGACTCTACTATATACGGTAAGCTAAAATGGAAGTGTGAACTCTACTAGGTCAATGTCAGAGAAGCAGCATGTGCTACAAAAAGTATTTATGTAGTTGGCTGTGCCAACCAATTAAGATGGTCAGAGAAAACACTTCCATTAGCTTTAATGTGGACCTTTGTGCTGCATCACCATGTACAGAAAACAACTCTACATTAACACAGGATTATTAGATAACAAAGTCTCTTTGTCTTCTGCTTCTTCTAAAGAAAATAAATAACATATGGGCTGCACCCTGCAGCAGGATGCCAGCTAAACTACCTCAGTCATCCTTATGCTGGAAACGCCTCCCCACCCCGAACATAGATCAGCCTTAGAAGGAAAGTAATTGAAAAAATAAATAAACCCAAAATTTAAAGTTGTAATATAATTCTGTGGGATTGAGTGTAGGTATGTGGTAGGTATGTTGTATGTATGTAGGTATGTTGCATGAAATGTATGTTTGTATGTGTATTAATGTTGAATTACTTTAACAATAAAATAATAATAATAATAATAATAATAATAATAATAATAATAATTCAGTGAAATGAAAGCTTGAGGGCAACACAGCATCACATTTCTTTCACCTTTCTATCAGTTCCATTCAAAAATATTCTTTCAATGTGATCATAATAGGCATCACACCAGTACAATATGTTGTTTTGATAGTCCAGAGTTAATCCATTTGGCCACAACATCCTTGATGTAACAAAAATCTGTCGGTGGTAGCCATCCATCCATGCCTTCTCAATTCGTCCCACGCTATCGTCTATTTCATCTTCTTCCCAGTCTGTCCAATACATCCAGCTATGAAATGATAAATAAGCATCCATTTATTATTTGAACCAAATTGCAGAATGCCTTCCACAGAGATGCAGTAGCTCCACTGGGTTTCTACTTTAAGCCTTCTTAATGCTTTCTTTCTTCCTGTCAAGAGCAATAAATGAGTAACAGAGGTAATCCACCAAGGGGGGCGGGGGGAGAAAAGCTACTCCTATGTGACCTGAGAGAATATAATCAATTATATGATTACAAAACTGAATTGATTGACATGGAAAGTTGATGCTGTGCTAATGAGCTGCTTCAAACTTTACATAATCACACTAGGCTTAGGAAATCTCTTTCTCTTAACTGGCAAACTGACTTTATCATAAAGGAAAGAATTATGCGATGATTGGAGAATATGTATTTCTAATACAAACTAATTTAACCATTTTCCCAGTTTGTGGAAATTTAATGACTAGGTATAAAGTAGTTCTGCAACCGGGAATACTCCCCAGCACTCCCATTAAAATTGTTTGTTTCCATAAAAGATTGTGAATCATCTCCCTTTTTATTATACAAAAAATACTATGTTATAATCAGGAGCAAACACTCTACACTATGGGTGATATGCAATTGAGATACAGTAGACCCACTGAAATACATTGACTTAAGTCCAGTTTCAATGTATTGGATATGACTTACAGGGCTGTATTTTGAAATAAAATGTTTAGGATACCCTATACCCTGTAAGTCGTTCTCTAAGTAAATCCACTGAAAAGAGGGGTTGAATTAGCACAAGATATTAAAAACATAGGGACGCGGGTGGCGCTGTGGGTAAAACCTCAGCGCCTAGGACTTGCCGATCGCATGGTCGGCGGTTCGAATCCCTGCGGCGGGGTGCGCTCCCATCGTTCGGTCCCAGCGCCTGCCAACCTAGCAGTTTGAAAGCACCCCGGGTGCAAGTAGATAAATAGGTACCGCTTACCAGCGGGAAGGTAAATGGCATTCCGTGTGCTGCGCTGGCTCGCCAGATGCAGCTTTGTCACGCTGGCCATGTGACCCGGAAGTATCTGCGGACAGTGCTGGCTCCCGGCCTATAGAGTGAGATGAGCGCACAACCCTAGACTCTGTCAAGACTGGCCCGTACGGGCAGGGGTACCTTTACCTTTACCTTATTAAAAACATATAGGGATGTATTTTGTAATTATATCCAACTAAGTTTAATATTTTGGCAAAATTAAGCCTCAAAATCATAGAAAGGAGGGAGGGGTGCTGTGGAAGATGAAGCAACTGTCTAAAGTTCAGGTCCCACAAAGGCTCAAGAACCTTAAAGCTGTTTGGAAGGATAGGACCCACAACATGATATTTTGGAGGAAGACTCTTGAAGGTTTGGTTTGTTAAAAGAAAAAAGAAAAAGTTATCTCTTAAGAAAGATACACATGGAAAGCAACAGGTTTTTAACTATTTATAGACAGGGAAAATATCAGTGCCTACAGAATTCTAAGACAAGTTCATCAAGGAATAAGTTGCTGCTGCTGTACAGCATGATGACAGTACAGATAAAAGCAAAGTTTAGCAGTCTAGATTTCTGAATTCTATTACAAATTGGCACCAGATATTATTTGGTCTTATTGCAGAACTGAGGCCATGTCCCACATGCATGTTTCATAAATTCTGATGCAGCTGTGTGTCTGTGTGTATGTTTGATGCCAAGCATGTTGAAAGACAGCTTATGCGATTGACGGTCAGACTACTGAACATCCATTCTGATTTGTTTATGGGTCAGTTGTATTACAATGATCATTCATCCTGATTTGCTTGTGGGATGTTTACGTGTTTCTCCATTTAATCATTCATTCCACACTCTTTCCCCCATTACTTTCCTAATAGCAACAAATCTTATTTTTTAAAAAAAGAGAGAATTTGTTGTGCACGGATAATGTAACACTTCCATCCACTGTAATTGCACAAACTTGAATTCCTGGTATGCTCTTGAATTCCTCCCCTCCCCCCCCCAACAGTGACAGTCTGGAGGCACTCAGCTGCTTGTGCTCATCTGAAGGCACCTTTAGTGAAATCTTTATGTCAGCTATCTTGAATTGAAGTAAATAACCAGATCAATATACTCTTTGCTCTTCTCAACACTACAATGAATCAATAGCACTTGCAAACATTTATTTGACTTGTTAAAAGGCCATTGCTTAAAAATAGTCCTCTTTGTTTTACAGTTACCACCAGTCACGTCCCAAGCCAGGCTCAACCCAAGTGGCACTAATGCTCACATCTGGAATTAATTAAAATACAGGCATAGCTCCAACAATATTTATCTGAAGCACAAAGAGAATTATAATGCAGTAACTAATATTCCTTTCTATAAAAAAATAACCACGTTATTTTAAAAAATACAAATGGGGGAACTGGCTGCTGTTAGGCATAGGATGCTCAAATACATAGATCACAATTCTGCTTAACTAAAATAGTTTAGTAAATGTGTGTCACAACACCCTTTTTTCCAAACATTCCCTTTCTGAACTATATAAGCTTAGTATTATGCTACAAATCTAGAAGACTGCAACCCATGAACTGGAACATTTCATAAACACAATTGCCAGTGTCAATTTGATACAGGTTCAGCTCACATTTCTTCTATGTAGTTTAAGTCAATATAAGCTTCTTGTGGAATAGCTTGTGTTCAATCAAGTACTATGTAAAGGTGCAAACCCTGGAAAAATGGGAATTAGCCTTACCATAAATTTCTGTTTAATGATCTGGATGAAAGGCATTCCTCCTATGGGGAGGCAGAGTCCTCTCAAGGCTTTTGCTTCCTCTCCAGGCAGAGGAATCATCCCCACTGAGTATAGACCACTGGTTCCTGAAGGAGAAGATCCTCCTGAACATCAAACGTCCAGGGAGCCTGCACCATCAAACTGACTAGATTTGGGAACCAAGCCCCCCAGGCCACCAGAGTCACCTCTGTTTGGGCTTGATGGACTTTCTGCACAGTTCTCTGAATCAAACTAAAGCCAGAAATGCATAAAGTGATCCCAGATGCCACTCTGTTTCCAGTGCATCCAGAAACAAAAGTGTGAATTGAAGGTGCTTAGCTGAACATTGACCCAGCTAGCACGCCAAAAAGTAGAACCTCATAGGGTTCAGATGCCACTATACCTCTTTCACTGTTATTTGGCTCAACAAGTCCACTCTTTCAGATGTTCTGTCTTCAGGCTGAGTAGATGACACTGAAAGGTTTGCCGAACTCAGAAGTTTGGATACCTCTGACATCAACATGCAGTATCATGAGCCTCCCTATCTACTGACATAAACCTTGGCCAAATTGTTGTCAATCCAGATCAAACCAGAACAAAGATAGCATCCCTGGTCCTTCAGAGTCAGGATACTGCCCAAGGTAAACCATTTTCAGTTTCAGAACATTGAGGCCCATGTGGACGTTTGCACTGGAGAAGGTGCCCCCCCCCCCAGCCAAAGAGGTTTGATCTGGGAGTGAGAACCACATAAGAGGGCACCTCCAGGGACACTCCTGCAGACAGATTATGGGGTGCCAGCCACCAAGATAGCTCCCTCTTCAGTGCAGATGGAATCCCCACCATCTCATACCTCTTAGCTGCAATGACATATTGATATGACCTGAGCAGCTGATGAAGTGACCAGATATGAAACTGAGCTCATGGCAGGAAAACAAAGATTGATAGCATCAGGCCCCGCAGATAGGTAGATTCTATCAGAGTGCTTGGCAAAGATCACAGAATGACATGTAAGGTCATCAGAAGCTTGTCCACCCATTCCGGCATCAGACATATCGAGAAACATTTCGTGTCAAGCTCCAAGGTGCCTAAGAGACTTGAGTGGGAAAGACGACACTCTTTTCCATGTTGACCAAAAATCCTGATTCTTGCAGACAGGTGACTATTGTGTAGGTGTCCTGCATGCCCTGATTCTGAGAAGGGGTGTGCACCAGAATGTCATCCAGTTATGAAGGGACACAAATGCTCCTAGAGCATAGATGAAGTCCTTCACCCAAGAAAGGAACCAAGGAAATTTCCCCTCCCTTGGAAAGGCAACTGGGGGACCAAGACTCCTGGAGTACTCATTCCTGTCCTCTGCTGGCTGGAAGCTCTATATATGACATCAGTCAGAAGAGATTGTACAGCCACACACATCCTGGTGTCAGAAAGGTCTCCAGAGGGGCAGCCGACAAGTGAGAGGAAGCCATTGGAGCAAATAGAACCACTTTCTGCCAACTGAAGAAAAAAGGTGGGAAAGCCACTGCTGTGTATCAAATGCTGCAGCCACTTCTTTTCAGAAAGTACTAGCATGCTTGCTGAGAAGTTAAGCTGGGACCACACAAGCTAGCCAACTTGCCAAAAATTGAGGGGTTTAACACTGGTGGCCACTCTGAGGGTACTTATTAAAAAGACCCCTGGAGGGTTAAGTTCAGTCAAATGCAACTATGGGGTTGTGGCACTCATCTCACTTTCAGTTTGAGGGAGCCGGTGTTTGTCCACAGACAGCTTTCCAGGACATGTGGCCAGCATTCTGGTACAACAGAACACTGTCACGGAAACGCCGTTTACCTTCCGGCCATAGTGGTACCTATTTATCTACTTGCACTGGCGTGCTTTCGATGTGCCAGATTGGCAGGAGCTGGGACAGAGCAACAGGAGCTCACTCCTGTTGCAGGTATTCGAACTGCCGACCTTCCAATCGGCAAGCCCAAGAGGCTCAGTGGTTTAGACCACAGCGCCACTCATGTACTTATTATAGGCCTGCTATCAAGAGAAAAAAGGAGCCAGCCAAAATCAATGCATAAATGGCACTCCCACTTAATGGTGGTTCTTTGTAGGATTTGCCAAAAATCTGTTGATGTGTAGCCAATTTCCCCGATTGGAAAAAAGAAGTTGATGAAACTGGCCCTTTGTGGATATAATGTCCACAAACACACACCCTAAAGGAAAAACACCTGCAAAGAATCCCAGAGGGTTGGGAGTGGGGGAAAAGGACCCAACGTTTTCTCATGACAAACCAACAAACAACCAGGAGAGAAGACAATAATTCATAAAACTGACAGGAGATTAGTGAGTCACAGGAGATCAGTGGGGGGTTCAGGAAAATAGTCTGAAGGAAGGTAAAAAACAACAACAATAGTCTGAGAATCTTGTGTCCTGGTTTTTACCTTTTGAAATATGGCAACCCTGCCTTGGGAAAACCTGCTCGAAGCCTCCAAGAGGAAGCATAATCTCATAGGAAGAATGTCTTCCATCTCTATAGACTAGTTGGTATATAGTTCATTATTCGGTCATATTCTGGTTTACTTTGGTTCTAGAATAGCATGAAGGTTCATTTGCTATACACTATCTCACTCACTCACTATTTTAAAAAATCTGGTGAACTTGAATAATGAATAGTATAGAAAGTGACTTGCTGTCTTGTAACATTATTTTGTAAGGTTTTTAATATGCATATTGCAGCTTATAATATACTAGTTTCTGATCTTTTAAAAATTTGCTTAATAAGAATATTACTATAACTATCTTGAAACTAGTGGAAGCAGCAAGGAAGGCTGTTTTATAAAGTATATTCACTTGAGACCATGATCCATTAATTTTGAAATGAACTGTTCTTTGAGTACATGTTCACTACTGACTGCTGTCTCCTGTGCCCCAAGCTGACAAAGCAGAGCAAAGAGCATTCTGATTAACATGAAACTCATAACTTCTTAACGTATCTATCATTTCTCGGTTCTCTAAATTACTATCACACCACTTTGTGTAGGGGTGGGGTGAGGATCAGTTATTTGCACACTGTCAGATGAATGCTCTGGCCTGATTTCCCCTGGGCAAATTTCTCTGCTGTAGACTTGCACCGAGAAAACTTGCTGCAGCCAAACACTGTGCTTCTCTGCTCCCAAGGCTCTTCTACAGCTGCAGAAGAGATGGGCAGAAAACTCAGCACAATTTCAGCTGTATATCTCTGCACCTTCAGCCCTCTGTAGCATGGCAGACCTAAACCTAAATACTGACTCTTCAATTAGCTATTGTTCCCCATTATGTCCAAACCAGGTTCAGAGCAAGCCAGGTTCTTTAACCTGTTTTATTTCACAGGGGTGCTAACTTAAATAAAATGGGGGGGGGGCAGCACAAGTAAGCCCCACCCCACAAAATCAATCACAAGATATGGTGCACACACACACCATTTGAATGGCTAATTATGTGCATGTCTTCGGTTTAAATATATGGCATTTCCTATTTCCTATATCCTCTTTTCCTATATCCTCATAGAACTCTAGCCCAATGGTTGCCATTAATTTGATTCTGAATTGATTTTAGAATGTATTTTAATTAATTGACTGTGATTTTATATAAACTGTGCTATTTTTACTGTTGTTAGCTGCTCTGAGTCCTACTTTGACTGGGGAGGGCAGGGTTCTAAATAAAAATATTATTATTGTTGTTGTTGTTGTTGTTGTTGTTATTATTATTATTATTATTATTATTATTATTATTAAAATGGTGATGGTGATTGTTTCTTGTTTGCAAGGTTGGCTTCATTTAAGCTTTGGGGTTGATTTGCTCACCCCAAGGTATCACCTGAGCTGATATTTTCCAATCACTTCATAGTGGGATACATTCAGAGGGTGATATTAGATTCCTTTGCTACCAGTCTCCCATGTCAGGTTTTTCCAAAACTATTCAGTCCAAACATATAGTGGTCAAATCTCTCAGTGTATGTCAGCCCCTATTAAAAGCTTCAATCCACCTGGTCTTTGACAACTGACATCCTCTTTTAAATTGCATAAAAATGAGTTGAAACTAGGTGCTGGCAAAGTCACCTTGTAGTGGGGCAAAAGGTGCTGTGATTCCATTGGTAGTTCAACTCAATATTTATGCAATTTAAAAAGACGATGTCAGTTGTCAAGAGTTAGCTATCTTGCTGACAGAGTTCAATGAACACTATTGCATACTAGGAAGGCTAATACTAAAGTTGTGTCTTTAAGTAGATGGAAGCATGATGTTTGTGACCAGTTTAAGATTATAAAGTCAGTATTTAAATTCAAATTCTTAGAGGGACTATTGAAAAAACAGGATATTATAACATATTAACATACAAAGCAGCCTTATATTGAATGTGACCATTAATCTATCTAGCTCAGTATTGTCTACCCGGACTGGAAGTGTCCAGTAAATGCTGAGTTTTGTGTTTGAGATGAAGTCTTCAATGTGAGTAAATAGCTACTACGCAATCTTCTATTATTGTAACAATCTAAAAGGTTTCAGTATTTGACTGTTTTTGAATCCACCTGTTAACTTTGCCAAATTGGCTCTTAAACTGTATTTGAGATAAAATAATATAAACAATTAAATAGTAATGTAGATTTGTTCTTCACCAATTTGGTCTTACTTTTCTAAAGGAATTTTTAATATTACTATATTGTGCAATCTCCCTGTTGGTAGGGTTGGAATATTTTCAAAATCACAATATTGGACTAATTGACATATTTGCTGTTTTCCCTCTAATCCCTATTGTGCTCCTTCATATCAGTTTGACTCTTCCCTTCCCCTTCTGTTAAAATAGCCCAATTTTTAAAAACAATTACCATTTCACACTCGCAAATTATATACATACAATGCATGCATAGTGCAAGGTACACTCTAGAAGCTGATGTCTACTCCAGTTTTACTCCATTTCCTGCCGGTTCCATTCTAGGCAGTGATTTTTATTCCAGTTCCATTCTATTCCCTCCCAGTCCATTCCCACTTACAGCATTTAGGATGCTAAGTCAGATCTTCAGTGAAAGAGCACAGCTAGCCGCTGAGTTTTAATTCCAAAACTATATATTAATTGAGTGAGTGAGTGAGTGAGTGAGAGTGTGTTTGTATGTGCGCGCGTGTATGTTTAATAATGTTTTGAGCTTGGAGCGAAGAAAACTAACCTAGCAGCAAACTGCATTTCCCCACACTCTTGGTAACTGTGCATATTTTATGCACAGTTACTAGTAGATAATGCTGCCTGGATACAAACAAGGGGAGTAATGGTGGGTGAATCACAATGGAGAACCCAACTTTGGTGGTCACAAAAACAGCAAACTCCCAAGCATTATCCCCATGGACATTTAGGCATACAGTTCACTTACATCCACTGAAATATCTAGTTTAATAGTGCGGGAGAATATTATTGGGGGGAGGGAGGTTAATGGTGAAAAGGGGCTAAATTTTATTTAAAATTATTTTTTAAAAGCTTTCATACCCATTGACAGGATCCACAACAATTCCTCTTGGGTGTGACATGTCTCCTTCCAACAGAATCTTCCGACTTTGAGAGGCTTTCTCTAATCTGGCAACATTAATTGTTTTCCTGTAGCCATCATTTGTCCAAAACAGATTATTTCCAAGCCAGTCTACTGCAATGCCTTCTACATTATCAAGATCTGTTTAAAGAAGCATCAGATATATTACACATGATATATTGCTAATGTTGTTATATATTTGTCATGCTTTAAACTAGTTCACTTTATCTTAAGAGTGCATACTATGAAGGAAGGAAAACAAATTGATCCACTGTAAAAAGTCCTAAATGTGTTATAACATCCATATGTGAAATATGCAAAAAACCAGTGTGGTACAGTGTCTAGAGCGCTGGCTTGCTGGCTTCTTATTCAGTAACAGAAGCTACTACCTGGGTTGTGAGGCTAAACTGCCATGCAGAGCTCGTTCAAAAAAGAGAAATAAATATTTGATCAAAACCAAGAATATAATCACTTCTACATAGTCAAAGAAAGAAAGCAGAATCAGACTGCAATTCTAGACACACTTACCTAGGATTATGTTCCATAGGACTTACTGCAACTTATGAGAACACGCAAAGGATAGCACTGTTAATTATACAGTGCACACAGAGACATATATATGCACTGCCCTTTAAGGGAACTGAGTATTATACATATTTCATTATGTCATGAATTCAGTATGTAAAGCCAAAAGATGTGGACAAGATCATTTATTAGAATGCATGCCAACAGACTAAAGATAATGCAGACATCAAGGAAAGGAAGGGAAAATATTTCTAAAGTGTTTTGGCAAATTCTTCGCAAAATTTGTAATGGTCCACTGTAAAGGTAGGGAAAGGAAAAGACCTAACTAAAAGCAACTGAAGATTCGTACTTAGCTCTTCTTAATAACTGTTGTCAAGGAAATCGGTTTTTAGCTTTCTAGGTACATTGAAGTTTTTCAATGGACGCCATCTGTGTGTGACACACACACACACACACACACACATCTAAGTTTTTGAATTAAGCAAACCCTTGGGATAACACTGTAGTAGCACAGAAAGTCACATGGCAGGCATCTGTTCCAAAAACGCAATATAAGGAAATTAAGAATAAGCATTTAATGAATAAGGCTGCAAGCAGCTTAGGCCTTTCAGATCCTTAGAACAAAGGTTTTGAGGATGTTTATTTTTTTTTCAATAAAAATACTCTGTTTTTGCTTTCCATTCCCCCTCTTCCAGTGGTGTAGTGGTTAAGAGCGGTAGTCTCATAATCTGGGGAACCGGGTTCGCGTCTCCGCTCCTCCACATGCAGCTGCTGGGTGACCTTGGGCCAGTCACACTTCTTTGAAGTCTCTCAGCCCCACTCACCTCACAGAGTGTTTGTTGTGGGGGAGGAAGGGAAAGGAGATTGTTAGCCTCTTTGAGACTCCTTAAAGGAAGTGAAAGGCGGGATATCAAATCCAAACTCTTCTTCTTCTTCTTCCAATATATTTCCTGACTGGCACTAGGCTTGACAGTACCCAAAGTAATTAAATATGGCAGGTATAGCAGTAGGTCTGAGAATGGATTTCAGAATGGATGGTGACATGTTTGTACATTCCTATCTACTAGATACTTTTTTCAAAAAAAAATCTGCAAAACTTGAATCCCTGTGTCAAACTAAAATTCTTCTCCATCTTATGATACTTTCCACCCAATGGAAAATGAGTGAAATGTTAAGGGTAGACTTCTATGTGCACTTACTTGGGAGTAAACTCCATTTAACTTAGTGGGAGCTATTTCTCAATAAACATAAATTGCATCAGCCTAAACATATCATTAATCATGACTGCACCTTTCATTGTCTACACTTCAAAGTAACAGTACTGTACTCCTCAGTTACTAATCCAAAAATGAAAAACTTAATTAGTTTCACTTTGGAAAAAGAACCTATTAAGGATACTCTTTATATACACACATACGTTGTCTTCCCTTCTCTGTTGCTACACAACCGCCTCTAATGGCCTTTCCAGTTTCTCTATTTGATCTCTTTTAGTCTAAGATCATTTTAACCCAGGCCACAGACAGAACAGATAATCAAAGCTGCTGGAAAATTGCAACTCTTACTAAGCAAGTACAGAAGTATTGCTATGTTGTAGGCATCATTAAGCAGTGCCTGTGACAAGTACACCTCACAAGCACCTTCCTTAGCAAATATAATGAATGCTCCCCCTAAATTAATGGGCTTTTCTACCTGTTCTCTTTCCCTCCTTTTTCATTGTAGGTTATGTTACAACACGGGGGCATACAGGTGGACTAATAAAGGCTCAGACAACTTTTAATTATTTCTGTTATCTGCGGCAGGCAAAGCGGTGGGCTTAATGGCATGACAGTGCCACCACTGCAATCGGGACTCAGGATGGAAGATGGCTGGTAGTTAAATTGATGAAGCATCCTAAAATGGCCATTATGCGGCTGCAGTGAAGCTGGCTCAGAAGATCCCAGGTTGGATAAGTCCCTTTCTGCCCTGTTTCAAGTTTGGCATCCCTCTGTGGGAGAAATTATCCACTCATTCGAACTCTGTCCTCACAAGGCCAGCACAAGGTGGGTTTTTTGTGCAGCCTCAGTAATAGGCTGGTCAATAAACCAAGGCCCCTCAAGACAGATGCGCTGTGGGTGGATACAGGAAATTGGTTTCATCATTTTCTATATGATGATGCATGCAAGGACACTCCTGATCCACTTCAGGCCAAGTTGGCCTCAGTGGCCACTAGTATCAGGTAATTGACAGGTGAATGGCCTTACTCATGTGTGAAATTTGGCATGGCAGGGATGAGAAGATAGGATCTGGCCCACCGCTCAGAAAACATTCTCCGCCCCTGACTTAGACCATATACTGATGGACCCTATACATACGGTACACAAATGATGTGTAATATAATATACAAAACAGGAACCAATGGTCCAGATTTGTACCCCATTCACCTATTATTCATCCCTGTTTTATATTGTTCAGACCATTCAAATGCCGTCAGATTATCTTAACCAAGAGAAGAGAATTTAATCAGAAAGGAAAAGTGAGGGCAACCTAATATATAGGAATTCTGTAAATAAAAAGAATCTCATTTGCAATTAGATTTGTTCTTTGTTTTGATGCTGGGCAGAAAGAGAACTGGAAGGAAAAAAATTAAAAAAGTGGCAGGAATATTTGGAGGCAGGGAATATTGCTCCAAACAAGTCACACCAGCAACCAACTAGAAGGAAAAATAGTATCAAGATTCTGCCAGCTGCATTATAGAAAGAAAATGATGCAGAGGGGAGAGGGGAATAGATCATTTAGATCTACTAGCACTTATTAGAAATCAGTGCACCTAGTAGTTAGTTTGAAATGTTCTAATTTTCCTTAATCATAGATTAGCACTGTGTTATAAAGAATCTGTCTCATGATTAGAAAATGATTATTTCATAGTAGCTGAGAAAAATCTCATTACCATGAAAAATGCAATGAAGTTTTCATGAAACAAAAGCATAAAGACACAGAAAAGTATTCACTACTGTACTCCTGGTCAGCTCAGCAAGGGCTATGAAGAATAGCAAATGAGATCAGCAAGGAAGGAATTAATTCCACTGTCACTTAAGTAGCAGAGCTTGAAATGCTTTTCTTTGAAATGGGAGTTTAGATATAATCTGCTGGTGAGTGAAGCTGCTTAGATGATTGACTGCAACATTTCTTCGGTATGTACAATTTGAACTAAAGATGTCTTGGAAATAAGCTCCCTTGTGAGCTTGGTACCACTTGATGCCTTTGATGTATTGAGGGGGGGAGGAGAAAATCCTTCTCTGGGTATTTGGGCCATGCAGGATGTGTTAAAATTTGATACACTAATGACCATAACATGCACCATGCATTTTGCAATAGTGTTTTTGCAGTTCTTGTAGGCTTATCATTAAACAATTCTATTACTTTGCAGGGGTGGGGTGGGGGAGATAACTTTTTAAAATCTAGAAAAATGCAGAGCCATAGAGGGTGAATTTAGGGATCAGGAAAAATGCAGAGCCATAGAGGGTGAATTTAGGGATCAGAACCAGGATACCTGCCTTGTATAGATCTATAAGATCAACTGCACTAGGGATGGAGAACTTAGGACTGGGGGTCAAATACAGCCCTCTAAACACCATCATCCATCCCTTGGGATTCTCCCTATGCCACACTTCCCAGCCAGATCTTGCCCCTTCAGGTCATATTCTGCACTGGCTTTGCATCGTCCTTGAAATGCCCCACCCCCATGGAATGTGTTCTTGATCTCTGATATTGCCTCCTTCTTGCCTGACTGTATGTAGAAACTGGCCTAACACATTGCTCTCCCCAGTGTTGCGGCCCTTCCCACCACTGGCACGTCCTGCACATGGCCCCTGGAATGTGGCCTGTGGACTGAAAAAGGTTCCCTATCTCTGACTGTGATCATCTGGAAACATTTTACTCAGGGCACCACACCTTACATATGGCCACGAACCCCAAATAGGCACGTTGTACACCACTTAGAAAAATTTAAAATATTAAGCCACTTAGAAATACGTTTTGAAGAAATGAAGTGATTTAAAGCAGGATTTCCCAAACTTGGGTCTCCAGCAGTTTTTGGACTACAATTCCCATCATCCCTGACTACTGGTCCTGCTAGCTGGGGATGATGGGAGTTGTAATCCAAAAACAGCTGGAGACCCAAGTTTGGGAAAGCCTGATTTAAAGCATCGAAACATGGACACAAAGTAGGTGCCAAGTTCTTGCAAATGCTCAGGTGAAATTTTATGTTTATACGAAATCCTTGTAAGTTCCACCTACCATCCTTCAAGATTGTCTCCCGCTCAGAGCCATCAATTTTTTGACGTCCAATCAGGAAGCTCGTAGTGTCAGCAAAGTATATGTAATTGGTCTCAGCATGAAAATCCAGAGCACGAGGATTAACCAGGTTTTCTATGGGGATCATATATTCATCAGCTACTTTGGTATTCAGGTCCATTCCCCGTATTATTCCCGGGCGTCCCTTGCCATAAAACAGGAACAACTCATTCTTTGGTCCTGCATAAGAAAGATTACAAACATAAACCACCAATGCTGCCTAATTTCTTTACACTGAATACTGTCACTGTTTAATTAAATGGTGCAATTAGTGTTCCCCCCCCAAAAAAATCTAAACCCAAAATTAAGCTCCCAAATATTCTGAATGTATCTAAACTCAATATGACTGGTTAATTGCATTATCTTAATTAAAACACAAATTACTTCTGTGACTGAGTTATATCTAATTAATCACTGCCTTTTCTGTAACAATACATGTTTCCAAAACCGAATCGACCATAGGATAACATTAGAGCCAGGGTAAAATGGGCTGTTATAATCTTTCAGGCATTCTCCAAGTCATTAGGATCTATTACCAATACCAGTACAGTAAACTTTAGCAAACAGACAAAAATGTGCAACGCAAAGGAGTGCAATTTCAACTGTTCATATCTGTGCAAATGATGCATTCTGCCAAAATGAAAAACATAACATACAAAAAATCAATCATGTTGTTTCTTTCTTAAATAGTAGCCCATTTTGTAACTTGGGGCCTTGAAAGAATTATGAAGTCTCCTTCTGTATAAACTACACAGTATTTAAGATCTTCCACTTAACACTGTGAGCATGTTTTTGTAGAGCCATTTTTGTCCAGCAAATAGAACACTGGACTGGATGCCTGCATTTAAATAATTTCTTACTTAGTCATCTCCTGCCTTTTATAAGCCATTCCCTTTTAGCCGTTCTGAAGATCGCTTCACAAAGCTATGTCCCAGATTGGAATACTGAAGTGTTTTCAGTCAGAGGCTGCCATTGAAAAACGTTCTGAAGATCAACTGGCACAGAGCAGCCTTTGCCAACCTTGTGCCCTCCAACTTGAACTGAGGTTGAGCTGTAGTCCAAAATATCTAGAGGCACCCAGGCTGACCAAGTGTTTACATCACTCTCATGCCATTTCAAGTGCTTTGGTTGCTCATTTGCTTTTGGGCTCATTTCAAAGTGCTGGTTCTGACCATTAATAACTAAATGGTCTGGAATCAGGATACCTAAGGAACTTGCTCAGATGGTATCCCATTGCCATCTCATGCATAACGAGTGAGGAAGCCAGGCATGGTCTTTTTCTGACAACAATATTTAGGCTGTGGAAGTCTTCATCAAAGGTATTTGCATACCTGCCTCAATGCACACCTTTTGAAAGGCGAGCACTCAGAAATACAAGGAAGCAAACCTTCGCTATTTGGAAAACCTTTGGATAAAATTAAGTATGTAGCTGTCAACTTTTGTCTACATTTATATGGGCTTTGTCTTTATCGATTTGGTAAACTTCTGCTTTTGTGAACTGCCTTCAAGATTATTGCAGGAAATGTGAAATATTAATCTTTTAATGAGTAAAAAGAACAACAGATGCTATGGACTACAGCCAGTACAAAGGAGGAGGAGGAAAATGCTTCTACAAAGCTACCTGAAAGTTTCCACTTAGCAAAATGTTGAGAATATAATGCTGTTGCCATGAGCTCTGGGTCAGCATGATTTCGGTGAAAGCAAAGGAAGTGCAAACATTTCATGTAATTTGCATGAACCAAATCCAGTTTATAAAGGCAGCAAATGTATTAGCATATGTAAATCAATAAATTATAGGACTTTTTTGTTGTTACAAATTAATGATGACTGAGAGCCCTTAATGCAGCCTGAGAAGGATTTTGTAGGATTAAGACAAAGACTTATCACAATAGCATATTGTAGGAGACAAGGATAACTAGATAAAGCAGAATGTTTCAATTGCTGTTATCATTCTGCCACAGGACTAATTTACTCACCTCTGCTGCTGCAAAGCCAAACCCAAGCCAAAAAACTTACACCAGCAAATAAAAACAGGATGGGGGTAAAATGGCAGGTGCATATTGTCAAGCACATTTCATCAACTATCACTTAAGGTTAGCACTGCTGCTGTTGTTGATGATGATGTTAATTAACACTCAGAATCCCACTCTGAAATATTAGCTGCTGGCAAAGTGTTTGATTTTAAACAACATACTTTTGCATGACCTGCCATCACTTCCCAAGACGAAACCCATCCTGCAGCGACAAGTCCTGGCTTTGTAGCTGCTGCTGAGCAAACAGATGTGTGAGCAGCCCCCTGGCATTCCATATGGGTCTAGTTCACATGCATGGTTCCTGACTGCAACAAATGAAAAACAGCAGGTTAGAAATCCTTTTATAAAGCATCACTGTCATATGCATCAGTGTGGAGAGAGAACTTAGGTGACAAGACACACTTGAATGCCACGTCATTGTTGCCCCCCCCCCCGGCCACACACACACACACATACACACACACACACACACACACACACACACACTCCCAGCAGCAAAGAGGGTTTAATAAAAGGGAGGCAGCATGTAGTCCACAAACAGTAAATACTACCTATTTGGCTGGGACACAGGATAATCTTTATGGATTCAAGCACTCGTCACATATATATTCTTTACTCATTATTATATTACAGCGGAAATTATAACGTTTTGGAAAAGTGTGCACTGTGTGATCTCAGCTGCTATTGTTAATTACTGTTCTTCAGTGATCCATGTCTACTCTTAGTGTTGCTGGATAAATGAAAATTAATGTATTTTTCATCTTTTGATTCAAGCTGCCCAGAGTGGCTGGGGAAACCCAGCCAGATGGGTGGGGTATAAATAAGTTGTTGTTGTTGTTGTTGTTGTTGTTGTTGTTGTTGTTACTTGCCCTGGCTCATACAGCACTGCTATTCAGATCTTGTGAATAATTGTTGTACAACTACTATGGGTGATGGTTCATGTTGTACATCTCCACTGATCCTAAAACCCACATTTCCCCTTGATCATATTTTAGTACAAATTTTAGTATAGCTTGTAAAACTTTACCACATTCATTCATTCATTCATTGATTCTTTAAAGGCTGGGTGTTTCCATACAAGGATGAACAGGATACAACCTGGAAATGGGCTATACAGTGGTACCTCGGGTTACAGATGCTTTGGGTTACAAACTCCACTAACCAGGTTGCTCCAGGTTAAGAACTTTGCCCCCAGGATAAGAACGCAAATTATGTGACAGCGGTGCAGCAGCAGCGGGAGGTCCCATTAGCGAAAGCACGCCTTAGGTTAAGAACCGTTTCAGGTTAAGAACAGACCTCTGGAATGAATTAAGTTCTTAACCTGAGGTACCACTGTATGTGCTTTCAAATCACCAGATTAAACAGGGAAAATAGTGACTCGCCAGTTCTTTCTCTAATTCCTCTCCCTGCCTTGTAATAAGTAGATCTCCAGATATATCATAGAGCAGGAAGAGGAGAGCAACAGCCAGAAGATCCAGGTAACAATTGAGGGGACCCAGCTGTACTGCCTACTTGTAATGCGGTTTTAAAGGGGCAAGTCTAAGACGATTAACCTGGAAATCCTGTTCTTTAATGGTCTGCTTTTGCAGCCCTTTTAAAGAACAAAAAAGGTAAATATTAATGAGGTTTCCTCTTCATTTACTGCAATGCACTGCCACTTATTTCTTTATCTTTCTTCTTCAAAAGATAATCACTAACACTCTGAGGAACTGGTACAAACATTTCCCATTTGTTTTAAAGGAACAAGCAGGTCTTTCTTGTAACCATAATAAGCCTATCCCTCCTGCTATAAAGTTGTTCCTCATTTGCTTTGTTCCTATCTTATACCAGAGATTCAAGACTGACCCCATTGCTCCCATTTCTTAACTAACAACAACAATAATCACTTCCTGTATAAGGAGTGTTAAGAAATACAATGTTGAAACATATGTACAAAGTGTCTGGTAACTAAGATTCCCTTATATGTTACACTGTAGGAGCTACTTTCCCATGGTTACAACCCACAACACTGCTATAATGTTTAAAGGCTCGTAGCCATGTGAACAGGACAAATAATACAGATGTGCTCTCTCTGATCCTACTTTCACAATAAGAACCCGATCCACTGGCCATACTCATGAAAAAGGCACTCAAAACACTGATGTTTAAAAGGCATATGATAAGAGGAGTAATACACTTTAGCTCTGCCACTGTAGGGATTCCATACTTAATGCTGACAGCTTTACTGTGCCACTGTAATATAACTGTTCAAAGGACACTCACGTCATTTTTTAAAATGCATGTTTGCTGTAAAATATAAAACACAATATAATTCTAATCCCAAAATTCCTAAACTGGCAATAAGTAGTGAGGAAACATCCCAGCTCACGGTATAAAACTCAGTGAGGGATTCCACATCATAATAATAATAATAATAATAATAATAATAATAATAATAATAATAATTTATTATTTATACCCCGCCCATCTGGCTGGGCCTCCCCAGCCACTCTGGGCGGCTTCCATAGAAAGCAAAAATACAATAAAATATATTGCACCACAGCAATCATTTTGCCACCACAAACTTTTCAGTCTACCATACATATGATTCTGCCTCTCCTCCCCCTGCATGCTTTTCTGAGGGTTCTCTGCCCCCCCCCTTAAAAGCCAATTTGAGGGAGCCAAGTGCAGGGGGAGGAGAGGTGAGAAAGCCTCATTGCAGTAACATAAGTCCTTGTGATAACTTCCACTAGTGGGACCTGTTAGCTGATCCTGCCCTTAAAAGGTAAAGGTAAAGTACCCCTGGCAGTTAAGTCCAGTGACAGATGACTCTGGGGTTCTGGCACTCATATCGCTTTACAGGCCGAGAGAGCCAGCGTTTGTCCGCAGACAGTTTTTCCGGGTCATGTGGCCAGCATGACTAAGCCGCTTATGGTGCAATGGGGCATCAAAACCAGAGCAGAGCATGGAAACGCCATTTACCTCCCTGCCAGAGCAGTACCTATTTATCCACTTGCACTTTTGGGTGTGCTTTTGAACTGCTAGGTTGGCAGGAGCAGGGACAGAGCAACGGGAGCTCACCCCACCACGGGGATTTGAACCGCCGACCTTCTGATTGGCAAGCTCAAGAGGCTCAGTGGTTTAGACCACAGCGCCACCCGCATCCCTTCAATCCTGCCCTTACAGCACAGCAATTAAAATAAATGCATCTCAGCCTATATAGCTGTCAGGCCACCTGCAACAAGTAGGCCTTCAGGGGCATTCAAACGGATTGGAGTGCAATAGCCATCTGGAGGTAAGATGATAATAAATTTCAGGGCCACCATTGAGAAGGCCCTCTCCTTTATGCCCACTAATCTCACCACCTTAAGAGGTAGGCAAATGACAACCGTTTCCACTTTAGATCTTAGCATGTGATCAGGTTAATATGGCACTGAGGACAGCGCTAGTCCTATAGCATATCATGACCACTACCATATTGTGATTTAGCTTGCCTGATTACTGAAGAGCAGTGAAAAATGTCAGGATGAAAATAAAATTCCTCCAGATCAGCAAATTACTGAAAGTGAAAGTTACGGTATATCACTTAATGTGTTCCACATTGGCAAGAGTTTAAGATGGGAAGGGTTTTTGCAAATCTTAATCTCTAGAACACCCAGGTACTCCTTTTTTAGGAAAAGAAATAGAGGATGAATATCTTTCCCCCAGTTTCGTCCAGGCTCAGTCACCATAATACAGACATAATATAAACGAAGTATTATTTGTTAAAAGACAAAGACATTATAGCTAAATCTCAGAATTATATAGTTATAATAAGTGTTATCACTGATTCAGGCCTCAGGTTAGAAAGAGAATAGGAGACAAGCACAGTAATTATTAAGGAAGATACTTTTTTTTTCTTTCTTTTTGCATTGGAAACCAGAGCAGCTGCATTTTTACACACTACCATCAGCTAGTACCCTATTTATTTCCAGGTTCCTGACCTAATAACATTGGGAGAGCAGTTTCCCAAATTGTAGAAGTAGTTTGAGATAAAAATCCATTATACCGAACAATTTATAAAGATAAAGGGAACACTATCAAGTATAGTGTTCTGCAGACTTGCCTAAGCAGTTTTTGTATGGAGGCTCTTTCACGTTTGACAAGCCATGACTTGTTACTGACAAGCCATGATTGTTTTTTGGAATTTTTGGTTATGGGCTGGACGTGATTTTGTTACAGGTGAATTTCAGGGTCACCAGTAGACACCCATGTTCATAAGGAATGATACTGATCTACAGGGCTATATTGCTTTTTAAGCACTGACTGTGGTTTTTCATTGTTGGTTACTCTACAGGAAATACAGAATGGGGCTCAAAAGAGATTGAGCAACAAAAAGGACAAAAAGAATATTGTACCAAAATACAAAATGGTAGAACTGAGAGTAATGTAGATATTTTATTGGAATCCTGGAGGACCAAATGGAATCTGTTGTAATCCTTAACAGAAAAATAATAATTGCCAACTAGAATCATCAGCTGGCAATGGCTCCAATCCAGGTCTAGTCATGCACAATGAGCTCCTGTGGGAAAGTTTACCCCAGCCTCATCAAAAGAAAACACCCAGGTAGTTCAACTTGGACTGATGTGCATGCACATCTCTATTAGCTGCGCATATGGGAATGTTGCTTCTTTTCACAAATATCCTTTGGTGGATGGCGTTAATATTTCAGTCAAAGTACCACTAGCATGTATGCAAAAGGTCTTGTAAGAATTAGCAGATGATGACGGCCGATGGAGCAGCTCTTTGGGCAATGGTGATTGCTGTTTTCTCTACCTCCTGTTTCATATATATGTGTGTCCAAAGTCTCAGCTTTCAGCTTCATATACGTCTTAGTAATACCCATATTTTCATGATTTTCATTTCCAAAGGAGGAGCTGGCTAAGTTTATTGTATTCTAAATACACCAGTAACCTGTTTGTATGAACTCTCAAGTATAAATATGACATAAAGTTGCATCCCAGCCACTGCTACATGACTTTAAATACCTTACCTGGAAAAATATGAAGGGGAAATAAAACAAGGATTATATAGCCCATTGCATATGGAAAATACAATACAAAATACTTTTGTTTTCAATAAAAGTGGTTTCCCCCCTTTATTCCTATTCTGTTTGCTTATATATTTTTTTAAAAAAATAGAATGGCTCACAAAGTTGATAACTGTAAAACAGCAAGATAAATAATACCCAACTGATTTGGTAGTCAGCCCAGCAAACCTAAACAAGCAAAAACATATCAATTCAGAATAATATAATTGCAGAAGTATAGCAAATGGCACAAAAGGATAAAACGTAATTACAAAAGGTGCAAGAAGCAGCAGAGCATAATAATGTACTACGCACACTCAAACCTCCCAACTCCCTCTGAAAGTGATAGAAAGTCATTTTGCAGCAATATACTTCTTCATGTGCTGACATCAGAGATCTGAACTTATAGGGTATACGGATGCTCTCGCATTCAAGATACATCAACGTCACACTTTACACAGCTTTTTGAATCCTTTGTAAGAAAGTAACTCTTATACAAATAGTGTGGCCACAAGTCTACATCGTTATGTTTACATATCCTGTTTGTGACAACAAATAAATCACAGCCATTTCTTTTTTCTTTCTTTTGCTACTACTAATGGTTCCTTGGTGGGCAACCTATGTAAGATAAGAATCATAATAAAATTCATTGGATGGGAATCAACCAATGAGTCCTGTTAACAGAAGTCCTATGCAAGGACACTTGCACAACAGGGTTTCCTCCTTCATCTCCATCTGTGCCCCCCCCCACAAAATTGCCTGGGGCGGGGTCAGGAGAACCCTGGAACAGCATATAGGGAGAGGAAAGGGGGATCATTCTTTCTGGAAGGCCTAGATGCTTGCACTAATGGAATAATAAGAAGAGGGTGACATTGAATTCCTTCCATTGTGTTAAGAGTTAATTTTTAGCATTAATTTTATAGTTTTAAGAGAAGCATTAATGGGGACATTGAACCTGGTTGACAGGACTGTTTTCCTACCATGATGCGACTGTGAAACAGTTATCTTGTGGGCATTCATATGGAACCCGTCCTTGTTAATGACTTTTCTACTTATCCTGTTGGACTAAAATTTTAAGTTCAGATAATGTCTTGGTAGCTGTCTAGTGGAAATAATGGGAAACTAATTTAGAATAATAATTGTAGGTGTGTTTTCTGCCCCCTGTGTCTCATTATTCGAGGAAAGTAGTCATATGATTTAGCCATCCTCATAGCTTTATCTTCTAAATATGGTATGTCAAACTGACATGTTCATTTTCTTTCAATTTTAACACTGTGTTAAACTAGGAATGTGGAGAACCTGACCCTTTATTGCAGAGTCTCTGCTTTTCAACACCATGGGCTCAGATACATACACAGAAACTCCACCGATTGCCTTGTTTTAAGAACTATGGGTATGCACTGTATGTAAAACAAAATACACAAAACAAAGTATGTCCTGTGTTGGGTACTGTCTATTGATTTGAATGAATTGTGCCTTGGAATGCACAAATGTATATCCAATCCCTACCCACACACCATCTTTTGGAACCCTTTGCACACTTGGGTACCAATCACTTTTCTCCCCAGCATAAGTGAAATTGAATGGAATCAGACATAATGCAGGGTCATAATAATTGCCCATATCAGCGGAACCATGCCTACAATTAAGAGTGAAACTGCTTCCCTGATTCCAAGGTCTACACTGTTTCCTTAAATCAAAGGTAGTAAAGGATAGCAGTGAAGTTGCTGGAGCCTTACCTGTTGGTTGGATTCTTGTGTGGTACACGTGGATCTCTTGAGCATTTTCAAGTCTAATTAACATCTGTGTATCTGTGCCATTAAATCTGTTTATTTGTATGACACTGTAGTTATCCAAATTTGTTGCATACAAATAGTCTTCAAATACAGTCAGCCCATAAAGATGTCTAACCTGAGGGAAGAAAATATATAATTATTATCTGATCTTATCAATTTTTTCCCTAATCAATTTTTTTAAAATAATATTTTATTGAGATTTTTAAATACCAATGCAAAATTAGTAAACAATGTAACATATTTCATAACATAGTTTCATAACTTCTTTGGACTCCCTCACGTCTCCCACTCCCACTTACATCATTATAAATTTTTGCCAGCAATTTATCAACTTGTTTGCGTTCTTATGTCCCGCTCGTTTAAATATAATTAAAAATTCTCCAAAAAATTTATATTTTCCTCAATCTCACTTATCATCCTAATTCCAACTATTTTAGTTGTGCTCAATTGTTTGTGATCTAGCATCCTTATTAACATTCAACCAAATTACAATATTTTTGTAGGTAAATCTTGAATTTCTTCCAATCTTCTTCAACCCTCTCCTCTCCCAGGTCTCGGATTCTGCCGGTCATCTCAGCCAGTTCCATATAGTCTATCAGTTGCATCTGCCATTCTTCCAGTGTGGGTAGATCTTGGGTTTTCCAATATTTAGCGATGAGTATCCTTGCTGCCGTTGTTGCATACAAGAAAAAAGTTCTGTCCTTCTTTATCACCCTCTGGCCGACAATACCCAGAAGAAAGGCCTCTGGTTTCTTAAGGAAGGTATACTTAAATACCTTTTTTAACTCATTATATATCATTTCCCAGAAAGCCTTCACTTTAGGGCACGTCCACCAGAGGTGAAAGAATGTTCCTTCATTTTCTTTACATTTCCAACATTTATTATCAGACAGGTGGTATATTTTGGCAAGTTTAACTGGGGTCATGTACCATCTATATATCATTTTCATTACATTTTCCTTCAAAGCGTTACAAGCAGTGAAGTTCAACCCAGTGGTCCACAACCTTTCCCAGTCATCAAACATGATATTATACCCAATATCCTGTGCCCACTTTATCATAGCCGATTTAACCGTTTCTTCTTGTGTGTTCCATTTTAACAGCAAGTTATACATTCTTGAAAGTACCTTAGTCTTAGGTTCTAACAGTTCTGTTTCCAATTTCGATTTCTCCACCTGGAACCCTAACTTTTTGTCATTTTTAAAAACTTCTTTAATCTGAGCGTAGTGTAACCAGCCTTGCACTTTATCCTTTAATTTCTCCAAACTCTGCAATTTCCAATTGTCTCCATCTTTTTCTAGTATTTCCCAATATTTTGGCCATTTGGCCTCCATATTGGGTCTTTTTCGGGCCTTAGCTTCCAGAGGTGAAAGCCACCTTGAAGTTTTGTTTTCCAATAAGTCTGTATAGTTTGTCCAGACATTAAACACTGCTTTTCTGACAATATGGTTCTTAAAGGCCTTATTGATCTTAACCTTGTCATACCATAAGTATGCATGCCAACCAAAAGCGTTATTGAAACCTTCCAAGTCCAATACGTCAGTGTCTTCGAGAAGTAGCCAATCTTTTAGCCAGCAGAAAGCTGCGGCTTCATAATACAACTTTAGGTCCGGCAGGGCAAAGCCCCCTCTTTCTTTCACATCAGTTAATATCTTAAACTTAATTCTGGGCTTTTTGCCCTGCCAGACAAACTTAGAGATGTCTCTCTGCCACTTCCGGAAGCACTCCGTCTTGTCTACAATCTGCAGTGTTTGGAACAAAAACAACATTTTTGGCAATACATTCATCTTGATAGCAGCAATTCGGCCTAACAAGGAAAGTTTCAATTTTGTCCAACTATCTAAGTCTCTCTTAATTTCTGACCAACATTTTTCATAGTTATCCTTAAATAGACTCAGATTTTTTGCTGTTATGTTTACCCCTAGGTACTTTACTTTTTTAACCACTTTTAATTCTGTCTCTCTCTGAAACCGTTCTGACTCTGTATCTGTCAAATTTTTTTCCAGCACCTTAGTTTTCTGTTTGTTTAATTTAAAACCCGCCACCCGACCAAAGTCTTGAATCAATTGTAATACTCTTTTCGTACTAGATTCTGGCTCCTGCAGGGTCAAAACTAGGTCATCTGCAAAAGCTTTAAGTTTATATTGTGTCGCTCTGACCTGAATTCCTTCCACCAACCGGTCCTCTCTAATCATATTCAAGAGCACCTCCAGGACCGAAATAAAAAGCAAAGGGGAAATGGGGCAGCCTTGTCGTGTTCCTTTTTCAATTTTAAACTCTTCTGTAACCACATTGTTAACTATCAATTTGGCCTTTTGTTCTGAATATATTGCATCAATCCCATTCTCAAAACCCCGTCCCACTCCCATTTCTTTTAAATTTCCCTTCATAAATTTCCAGGAAATATTATCAAAGGCCTTCTCCGCATCTATAAAAATTAATACTGCTTTTGTATTTATATCTGTTTGCAGAAGTTCCAAAATGTCAATAATGTTCCTTGTATTGGCAAACAAATGTCTACCTGGGAGAAAGCCTGCCTGGTCCTTGTGGATTACTTCATTTAGAACTTCTTTGAGTCTACTTGCCAAAATGTCTGCAAATATTTTGTAATCCACATTTAAAAGAGAGATGGGACGATAGTTCTTAAGTTGTGTCTTTTCAGCTTCCAATTTTGGTATCAATGTGATAAAGGCTTCCTTCCACGATTCCGGCGCCCTCTTTCCCTCCATAATTTCATTGCTAACCTCCATCAATGGTTGTATCAAGTAGTCTTTTAATGTCTTATAATACTTGGAGGTCAACCCATCTGGCCCTGGAGATTTGCCCAGTTGCATGTTCTGAATGGCTTGTTCAATCTCTTGTCGTGTTATTTTACAGTTCAGGATTAATCTATTTTCTTGTGACAATTTTGGTAGTCCATTTTTTTCCAAAAATTGTTTAATCTCAACCTCATCTTGCGGCCCTTGAGTGTATAATTTTTTGAAGTATCTCTGGAAGCACTTTCTAATGTCTGCCGGGTTCTGAATGTTTCTTCCTTCAATCTCTAGATTTGTAACTGTATTTAGTTTTTGTCTCCTCTTCAACTGCCAAGCTAGCAGTTTTCCACATTTATTCGATGATTCAAAAGTTTTTTGTTTCATTAGTTTAACCTTCCACTCTATTTCCTGATTTATCAATTTAGAATATTGAGCTTGATAAAGTTTAATTTCTCTCAGAATCGGCTGTGACTTCGGGTTTGATCTTAACTTCTTCTCTAATTCTTTGATTTTCTCCAAAATCTTATCTTTTCTCTCATTTTGTATCTTTTTCTTTACAGCATTCTGTTGTATCAAGAACCCCCTCATCACAGCCTTACTTGCATCCCAGATAATTCTTTTTCCCACCGTAGTGTTCATGTTTATCTCGAAGTAATCCTTCAAGGCTTTTTGGGCCTTCTTAATAATCTCCTGATCTCTAAACAAGTTGTCATTCATCTTCCATCTAAAGGAACCGGTTGGTAATAGTGTCATATCCATCTTTACTGCGTTATGGTCGGAGCAGGTCTTTGGGCAGATTTCCACCTTTCTGCCTTGGGTGCCAGACCTCTAGATATCCATATTTGGTCGATTCTTGTCCAGGTCAGCTGGGCTTCAGAGAAAAATGTTCCCTCTCTTCCCAAGGGGTTCTTTGTTCTCCAGATGTCAATCAGATCTATATTGTCTGTCATTTCAAAAAAAGTCTTTGGTAGTCTGCCGTCTTTTGTGACGTTTTGGCTTTGTGACTTATCCATGTTAGTTGATACGACCCCATTCATATCTCCCATCATAATGATGTTGTTGTAGTCCAGATAATCCAACATAGTCTCATGCAACTTCTTATAAAATTCCGATTTCCCCTCATTGGGTGCATAAATTCCTAATATCAAAAGCTTCTCTCCTTGATGCTGTATCTCAATTGCCAAAATTCTTCCATGTTCATCTTTAAATAAAAATTTAGGTGACAGGCTCTCTTTTGCATATATCACCACACCTCTCTTCTTTACTCTGTCTGAAGATATACATTCCTGGCCAAGTCTTTTATTTATTAACACTTTTCTATGGAGCCTAGTCACGTGTGTTTCTTGTAAACAAATAATGTCCAATTGTTCTTTTTTTAATATATGAAATATATTCCTCCTTTTTTCCAGGATGTTACAGCCATTTATATTCCAACTCAAAAGTTGCAGAGACATCCTGAATAAATCTGGTTAATTTCCTGGGGGTGGTATCTTATTCACTGGATCTTCCGGTTCCGAAGGTGCAGGTACCGCCGGTGCTCCAGGCCCAGGAGGTAATTCAATTCCTTTTTGAAGGTCCTCTCCGCGTGCAATCAGAAATTTGTCTCTATCTTCCAATGTTCTGATTTTGACCTTCTTCCCTCTGAAGGTAAAGGATAATCCTTGAGGAAATTCCCACCTGAAGATAATTGAGTTGCTCCTCAACAGTCTGACCAATTCCAAGTAGGCAGATCTAAGATCCAACAGTTGTTTAGGAATGTCTTTATAAATTTCAATTCTTTTGTCCAAAATGTTCAGTGACTTTTCGTAGTGTAGGCCCAAAATCTTATCCCTTTCCTCCTTTGATCTCAATGTTATCAAACAATCTCTGGGCTTCTCTTTCTTTGCCAGTCTTCCAAGCCTGAAAGCTGATACAATTTTAAAGTCCTTTTCCTCTAAATTCCAAAACTTGGAAAATTCTTTGGTCAAAAACTCAGCTAAGTTGCCTTCTTCCGCTTCTGGTATCGACCTTATCCTTAGGTTACTCTCCCTATTCCGCAGTTCTATCATAGAGAGATAGGCCTGGTGTTCACCTACTTGTTTGCAGAGTGGTCTTACCTCTTGTTCTAAATTTCCAAGTCTTTGGCTAGTCTTTACCCAGCCAATTTCCGATTTTCTACTGTGGCCTCTGTCAGTTCTCCAATTGCTTGTACGTTCTGTAATACTTGACCAGTTAATCTATTTAGGCATTCTGTGTTTTGGTCAATTTTAGCTGTTTGTTCGTCAGCTTTCTTATCCAAAGATTCCACTCTCTTATCCAAAGATTCCAATTTTTCATAAATTTTCTCAAATATAGAAGCAGTTGCTCCTGAGGCCATATCTTCCAATTGTAATTGCTCAATTTCTCCCTCCCCTGCTTGTGGCAGAGAAGCAGCTTCTTCCTCTGAAGGCAGAGTAGGTACAGATGATCAACGTGTCTGTGAGGCTGAGGTTAAAGTTGTTAAAGTTGTTTGTCTGGTTTTTGGTCCCTTTTTCCTTGCGCCACTCATTCCAGAGTTATCTAAAAGTCAAGGTCAAGCTGAGTTGTTCCCATGAGAAAGCAACAGCCCAGATGTTAACAATCAAACAGGAGGCCGGGAAAAGGAAAGTAAAGTGATGTCACTGTTATAAATCCCAAATCCTCTAGGGGGAGCTTAAAATGTCTTTAGGAAAGAGATCAGTTCTGGTAAAATTACTAGAGTCAAGTTTAAAATCCAGGAACCTTCAATAACAAGTTTTAAGCAGAGTTAATATTGGCAGTCACAATTGTTTCAGACAGTGCATGCTGGTATTCCAAATGTTACTTCAAAGTAGCAAGTCCAAACTCCCTCAGATTGTTGCAATTTTTAATTCAAAGTGTCCAAATCTGCAAACTGACAGCTCAGTTGCTCAGGCAGCTCCAACACCTGGGTTTCTTACTCAAATTATATTTCCAATAGAAGAAAGGTATCACAATGCAGATAAAGAGCATAAATCAAATGCTTAAAGTCCTTGTTTGCTTACAGGAAAATTCAATGGGTGCTCAGATCAATTAAGTTAAAAATTTCTTTCTTTGCCTCCACTCCTCCAGCTCTTTGCTTTGAAGTTCAGTGACAGCGGAAGACGGACTTCCTGTTTTTACGTCGCTCCACTTTCAGCCAAATTCAGTAGTTTTTAGTCTCAAATTTTATAAAGTCCTTCTTTACTCACGGGTTGTTGCTTTTCCGAATCAGAAGTTTTCAGGAAGAGAGGTCAGCGCTCACCGGCAGCTGCAGCGCGGCTTCACTCCGCGGATCGCGAAACGACTCACAGCGCCGCTACCCCCTTCACGTTCCGGAGCCCCTTACGGGGTTCCTTCAGCGCTTTGGGGGTCGCTTCTGGCGCCCACCAAGTCTCAAGACCACAGGCTCTTGCTGCCTGTGGGTTTCCAAAGTGGGTCTCCGCTTCGCCGTAGCGGACGACCCAATTCCGCGGAGCTTCCTCCTCACTAGTGGAAGAGGACCGCCATTACCGTTTGCGCCACCTCCGGAAATCAAATTTTTCCCTAATCAAATGGCAATGCAAGGCTACACACAGAAATGAATAATGGGAGTCATATTTATAAAGTCAATATTTGTTAATGAAAAACTCATTAAGACTCAAACCACAAATGGATTCTGCTTTCTTTTTACTTACACAATATAATTTTGTTTTAAATTAACTCAGAAGAGTTGTAGAGAGGTTTAGGTAAGTAAGAACATATCAGATGCCGAAGGTATTAGATCAAGCACAACAAGCTTTCTCCAACTGTGACCAATATTAAATACTTGAGCCTACATCAGGCATTCATTAGAAGGAAATAACACAAAAGCAAGAATGATCCATGCTTCTGATGTAACTTCCTAAAGGCAGGGTAGAGTGACATGTTCAGCTAAATCATATGGACAGAAGCACATGGAATGAGAGCCAATATACCATGTGGAGACACAAGTCCACAGCCTCACTTGATTCAGATGCCATGTCGAGAGAGTGGGTATCATCCACATAATAATGACAGTTCACAAAAAATTCCTGGATGATGCCACCCAGTGGCTTCATATAGATGTAAAAAGGCATGGGAACAAGATGGAACCCTGTGAAACCACATAGTACAAGCACCAGGAGGCTGAGTGAAAGTCCCCCAATGCTACTCACTGGAAGTAATCCTGTAGGTAAGAGTAGAAGCACCATATGGGTTCCATCTCATAAGAGCCATTTTAAAGGAATATCATGATCGTTGGTATCAGAAGTTGCTGAGAGATCCATCAGAAGCAGCATGCTGCCCCCCCCTCTCAATTTAGGTCATCAACCATGGTGACCAAGACTATTTTAGTGCTAAAACAAACCCTGAACAGGTCAGAGAATCCATTTCTTCCAAGCATGCCTGAAGCTGTCCAGTCACCATCCTATCACCTTGCCCCAAAGAGGAAAAATTGTAACTTAGCAGTAACTCTTCTATACATCTGTGTCTTAGCATGGTTTCCTGAGGAATGGGTGCCTGCACACCTATAGTCAGCATCACTACCCTCCCACAAGGATGTATTAATCACCTCCTGCAACTACTCTATCAATCTATTCTGTCCAGCTTTCACAACTGATGAACTGTGGCCAAGGACACAGGAGGTAGGCCACATCCCTTCAAGCTCCTTGTCTACAATTTCAGGCCACAACAACTAAAAGGGTTTAAACAATAGAACCAGAGTGTTCTGGACACCCTCCCTGATACTGTAACTACACCACCAAGTTTGCAAGAAATCTTAATGACTTTGTCCTCAAAGTACCTTGCAAATCTGTCACAGCAGGCATCATAGAATTTTGTTGTCCCCAACTTTACCTTTACCTAGCCTATTTCCCACCCCGAAAACCTCTGCAAGTTGCTATTTCAACTTGAAAACTCAACAATGGCAGAGAAGTAAGATTTCTTTTCTGCTATCACTGACACATGATAGGCAAGCTTGTGTGCGCCTATCTGTGTTCAGTCATACACAGAGATTTCTGCCATCTGCTCTCCAGCCATCATCTGGCTTATTTAACTGCCTGCAGCTATCTCCCTCCCCCCCCCCCAAGAAAAACCCAAGGAGCTGATCAGGATCTGCAATGTCAGAGAGGATGCTTAGGAGCAACGTTGTAAATAGCTCTACTGCCATTCCACAGCAAGACAAAGGCCTTAGCAGGAGCCGGCAAAAAAATTCCCCAGAACATTCAAGCTCTGTCAGAGTCTATAAATCTCTTGGGTTGGGGGTATATCATCTTAATCCTATCCCTTCCAAAAAATTAGGATAACCTGGCACTGAAAAATCTACTCCAAAACTCAGGGTCTCTGTGAAAGCGAAAGGTACTACTGCTGGGAGACTAGTGTGAGAATGTGCATAATGCAAATGCATGAGATAGATACAACAAATATATATAAAAAAATCTTATGTAGAATGAAATCTAATCCTTTGACATTCCTGTTGTGATTTAAAACTGTGTCCTACTAATACTCCCTCATGGATTTCATTTGAGCCTGTTGACAGCAGTAGTTTTTGTCAGCCCACCCTGAATTTAGTTTAGATTAGTTTTTCATATGCTATCCTATATATAGATATGCCAGCTGAGTTTAAATCAGCAGGTACACAACTGGAGGTCTGAATAGGCTGACCAAAAATTGCAACTGTCACAGGCTCAAAGAACTGTACAATACAGAGTCTTCCCAAAGCAAGGACAATTCCTAATGCTTGATGATTCCTTGTATCAAGAGGCCTGCTGGAGATGTGAATTTGGCAGAGCTCAACACATGAGCTTCACTGTATGCTCACTTTGCGAATTAGTTCACACCATTAGATTATTTGAAATTACTCTGAGGAGCAAAACTGTATGGGGTCCAAGAGATGAAAAGCCACTTACTTCCATCACATACCTGGGCTGTGTATTATGCATGCTCATTTCTCACGCTACTACAGTTTTGTTTACTACAATTTAAAAACCTGCATTTCTGGGTCTTGAGTTTGGCAGTTTCAGGAAGTCCATGCTGAATTGATATTGAATCACATTTTCACCATAAATGCTCAAAAAACCATGTAGAATTTAGTATACAGTGGGGTAGCCAGGCAGTCAACACTTGCCTCACTTATAGGCTCACGTTGTTGTTTGCTAAAAATTATAAAACAGTCTTTCTGTAAAGTCTTTCAGTGGACACAATAATTGCCATTAGGAAATGCTAAAACTATGAACATTCACAATACATGCATACACACATGTAAGTATATATGGAAACATAGTACTTACAAGTCGTCCTTTGATTATTGTGTGTCTGTTGTGTCCCTGGTAGTCAACAACTTCTACAGAGTCCAGATAGACATCTACCCAGTAAACGTATTTACTGATCAGGTCTAGAGTAAGGGCAGTAGGCTGCTCTATTTTAGATACTACTATCCTTGTTCTGTTCATCCCATCCATGTCACATCTCTCAATTTTAGCAACATTCCCATAGTCGGTAAAGAAGAGTTTTCTGTGAAATAACATTAAGGCACATTTTAAAAATTACACATTTTTGACAGGAAGCAAAACCACAAGGTTTATTCCCTGAAAGAAAAGTTCTCTCTCTTAAATTAGTATTTAAATATATTAACTTTTAGAAGAATAGCTGTTTCAACCTATTTTTAGGGGGGGAAATAAAGGTGCAATCCAAACTCCTCCTTCTTGCCAGTGAGGCTTTGCATCCATGGAATCAGTAGCAGAAGGGCCTGATGATGTTGCATGATGGCAATGGGACTGGCTTGGATCCATGCGATTCTGGGTTGGTTTAATTCCATCCCCAGCACATCCTTGGAACAAGGCCTTTCACTGGCTACAATCAGTGGGCAGCCCATTCAACGTCACTCCCACCTGCACATTTGGCAAGGCCAAAGCCAGAGTGCTGCATAAAAAACTCATGCTTGCATCAGTTTGGTAGTGGTGGCCAGCAGATGGTCAGCTCAGATGGGAATGTTCAGCAGAGTGCCACTTCCACCTAATCCAACCTCACCCGCCCCCAGTCCAGAAAAAGGAGGGTGTGGATTGCACTGCAAGAGTCTTGGGGCACCTAAAGACTAAAGAAAGTATAATAGTGTAAGTTAGTGCCACAATAAAACAGCCTTTTAAGATGCTAAAATACTTTTCATTGTTTTTAAACCTTGGCAGCTCATAAATTGCAATATTAATGAATATCAAAACGTTTAAAAAAACCAACCTAGTTATGGTATTCAACTTTTACTCAGAGTAGAACCATTGAAATGAAAGAACATTACTGTTAGGAGTATTAACTTCAAGGGATCTTCCCTAAGTAAAAGTTGAATACCAACCTAGGTAACAAAAATTATAACGATTCTATTTTATGTTTATAGAAGAATGACTGTTACAATCTTGAATACTGAAAAGTTTATTCCATAATTTTTGGGGGTTAATTTTTTATACCGTCATTCCTCAAAGTAAGTGGCGGCAGTGTATATGAGGTAAATGATTTTCACAGCCTTTGAAGTAGGTTAGACTAAGAGAAAATTAGTCGCCTGAGGTCGTACAATATACTTCCTAGTTAAAGAGAGTTTTGAACTCCCACCTCCACAACCCTTTCTTATACAACAGCAATATATGTTACAAAAATGCAGAAAATAGACACATCAATGTTGTTTATAGTGGAAAATAGATAATTTGAGGCTAAATACAAAAGACAGAGAGATACCAGACCAAAGCTATGCATGACTTATTTAGGCTCAACTGACAATGTTGTCCTCATGCATATTCAGAACACAAAATTTAAATTATGGCTTTGTGAATATAGTTTTCAGTAGTACAGAGCAGCAGAACAGCAAAGTAATTAAGCAGCTGGAAAAGTAAATGTGAGCTATTGACAAATAATACATGCAGAAGTAATCCAGAGTTCATAACTATCTCATCTTTCGCAAAGAGTAACATCTCACAGAAGGCACACTATTGACACATTAGTCTTATCCATTTTGAAAGAGAGAGAAAAAAACTGCTAAGCCTTGAAAAAGCTCTACTGCATTTATCTCTCAATAGATTTGACTCACTGATTCATTCAGTATAAGACTAACAAGAATCTATCAAACGTACCTCCAAAGCTTCTAAGCCTGATATTTGATTAGCAACCACTATGTTTAGTAAACACAAATCAATTTCAATTAGCCTGACAATATTTTAACAAGATTACTTTCTCATGAGACTAAATTACATTTGTAAATAGAAGACCAACTTGCCATGACTTTTAACACTATAAAGAATAATCCGATTTCGAGAGACTGAATGTTATAATATTGCTGTGCAAATCAATGAGATGATTTTCCAGTAAAGGGCTGCTAAGTACTAGAATTTGAAGAAAAGACCTGAGTTGATGATGATTAAGTATTTTTTAAGTTAGTAGGATTTAGCCAATCTAAATATTGTGTCATCCCACCAAGGGCATGATCCAGTTAAAGTTAAGTACTTGTAAATCCCATCGATTTCAGTTAGAGAGACTTAAGAATGCACTTTGCAGAATCAGACCGTAAGTCCTGTAAAGGTCAATGGTTTTCTTCAAACTGTGTTCAGAGGAACTCTGGGGTTCTTTGGAAATTTATCTGAGTTTCCACAGTTACGATCAGTAATGATGGAAAAGCTTTTCTTAAAGGCTGCTTGCTACGATTGATCTAGAGATGATGGCAATGGTGGACTTGCCAGTACTCCACATGAATGTATTATGCAATCTAGAACATGCCCCAGAATTCTCTGCAACATTCAGAGGTCTTTTTTTTTGTTTTGTTTTGTTTTGTTTTGTTTGTTTTTTTGTTTGCAAATGGTCATGAATTCCCCAATAGACAAGATATTGTGAAATGATTCCTAGAGGGTAGAAATTTGACACCCATTCTCCTCCGCAGCTAACACCTGTGTTATTTGAAAGATGTATACTTATAATTACTGGAATAAAGTGCTGCATCTATGTGGACAATTTAAGTGGTTGGAACATGTAAAACAGGTCTCAAGCACAACTTATGACTTGGACAAATCTCGAAAATAAATTTCATAGACAGACAAGGCTATAGACTAGGTTTAGCAGACATTTTCCCACTGAAGTATCACAGATGGCTGTGGTTTCATTCCGGATATGGCAAGTGGCCATGAATTTGTTAATTACTGGAAACAAATCTGGTTTACTACAGTGTTATTTATGATTGTTATTTTCTACACTTATCCCTTCCAAACTGAATAATGCAATGAAACATGAAGCAGAGGGTAGAAGAGGAAATAACAACGTAAGTTATGTTATAAAATGTGTCTCCTTTTTACTCATCAATGACACTAAGAGCAGAATACAAAATATAAGAAAATACAGCAACAAAAATATACAACAAAAGCTACCATTTGCTAATTTTTGTTCTGTTTAGTGCTGGGCTGAACCTTTTTGGTTGACTTTTCTTTTGCCATTGAGGAGAAGACCAAATATGGTCCTAAAGAGAGTTAGTCACCTGATATGAACAAGGGGTCCAGTCTTAAAACATTTTTAAAGCACACAGAGACAGAGCACTGTAAGGCTCTATACATGCAAGGTCTGAGCACCTGCTGGAGTGACTGTTCACTACACTGGCTTGGAGCCTTAGGCCACCCCATACAAAAAGGGTGATTATAATCTTCAATTTATTTGAAGATTTCCCACTCCTCCTCAAATTGTCCTCCAATTTTGTTGAGGACAAATGAAAGGAAAGTTATGGAGCAATATTTAGCCCACTGTTGCTGAAATACTGCTTTTGTCAACATTAGTGACAAAGCCTCCTGCCGTCTAGCTTCTTGCGCATAGTCGGAAAAGGCTGCAATCAATACATCTTCTGAAGAACAACTGCATCGTTCATTAACTTTGTTTGCTCTCTCAATCACCTTCATTATCATCAATAGGGGTCACAAGTTCTCATTATACATTTTATGAAGCCTGAATGGATATCAATGTAACTAACAACTTATTAATAACAACATTCCCTTTTCATATCTTAGGAAATTGCTAACAGAACTGAGGCTATAGTCCTATGTATGGTTACCTGGGAGTGACCCCTACTGAACACAGATGGACTCACTTGGAACAGTAAACATGCAAGGCTTTGTTCATCCTGGAAAGGAAATCTTTTAAATAAAAACTTCAGGATTTTTTAAAAAAATATTTTCAATTTTATATTTAAGTTGTTCAAAATAGCTTGGATCTTTTCATAAGAGACAGAAACAACCTGTATGTTTGTTGAATTTATGGCTACTTGCCAGAATATGCAGAATGTTTGGTGGTGATTATTTTTCTCATGCTCCACATACCATTTTAAGAAAGTACATTTTTTCCAGTTTCTGATTAAAATAAGACCTTCAGTTTAGAGACCAGATGAATTAAAGGAATATAGCAAGCTTTCACAGTAGATTTCCAAGATGGCAGGAGATTAAATTCTGACTCTATAGGTATTTATACACCTGCCAAGGAGCAAGTATCCCTTTCAAGCACTGAGTGGTCACAAAGGTATATACACATCAGTTAGGTTCTGGAAGAAGAGAATGAATGAATGAATGAATGACCAGATGATAAAAAATTAAAAAGCAAAATGCAAAACTGACTGGCTGCAGCTTATTTGAAGGACTGGTTTCAGATGTCCTAGCACGCATTTTAGGAAGATGATGATGACAGATACCTAGCCTAACACAAAATGAAAGATCTTATCTGTGTGGGCTTTCCCTTCTGCATAGTCTAGCTTTGTTCTCACACAAGGTCTAGATCTTTTGCCCCACTATTGGATGTTAAATGTCTAACAGTGTACTAACTACTAATATGACACAGGTAGCTAATAAAGCAAATCACATGGAAGCTTGCTATGTTGCTGAAACTTGAGGTTTCGCAGCTTTCTGTGTTCTATAATGCAAGCAGCATGGGGCCCTAGTATTCTCATGCCATAATGGCTAAACCATTCATCTTCAGTAAGGAGATTAACTGCAATCCTATACACGTTTACATGGCAGAAACTTCAATTGAGCTCTACAGAACTTACTTTTTAGTAGATGCGTATAGGATTGCACAGTAAAGACAGCATAATCCTGAAATATTGTCACATTCTGCAATGATGAAATGTATTACTGCTTCATCTGCTAATCTATCTAAATATAAATGAATGCCTTTAAACTTAAACAGTGCAATTAGTTTGAGCAGTTCTTGATATACTACAGCTACATCTTCCAGTTTCTTTCAGTTCTAAATAAAAGAGAAAAGGAAGGAAAATTGGGTTTCAGATATTTTATGAAACTGGTACTACTACCACTATTATTAGTATTATTATTTATATTAATTAAATTTCTATACCGCCCTGCCACTGAAGATTACAATATTAAAACATATAAATACACACCAAAGTAACAAACAAAAACAATACCCCCAGTTTAAAATCCATAGATTGTTGAATTAACTAAAGGCCTGGGAGAAGATGAATGCTTTTGCCTGGAGCTTAAAAATACATAATGACGGCACCAGGAAAGTCTCCTTGGGGAGAGCGTTCCATAAGCCAGGAACCACCACAAAAAGGCCTCTTCTTGTGTTGCCATCCTCTGGACTTCTTGCAGAGGAGACACACAAAGAAGGGCCTCAGATGATGATCACAGCATCTGGGTCAAATGGGGAGAGGTGGTCCATGATGTCTTCTTCTTCTTCTTTGGAGATCACTCATGGTCCTTGAGGTATTGCAGTCCTGACCCTGTTTAACAACAGATGCCCTCAATTTCCCTCTCATGGTACCTGACAAACAGGCTCTCTTGTTTTCACCACTAGGACCACTGAGAGATGCCTTTTCCGATTTTAAACACATAGAGCCACCACCATCCATATTCTAAAACGTTATTCTGAACACATGGGCAATTCAAATGTATAGTATCATAAAGGTGAAAGAGACATAACTAAGTCAGCTCTCCTTTGAGCAATTCAATAGCATTAGGAAGAACAGCTGCATGGAGGATAGGATCCGCTAAGTAAAGCTATGTTATACAACTCTAGATTTCTAATTTAATATATGTATTAAAGATTCAAGAGTTTCAAGGGATTCAAGGGAGAATTGCAGTTAGCATTAGAATAAAAAGATAGAACAATGTTGCTTAGCTAACCATTACATTCTAAAATGATTTCTCAGTGTTTTACCAATCTGAATATAGTAGTCTTCTGAATATGGATGGAGATAAACTTTTTTATGTGGTAACTGTGGGAATCCAATCATGTCATGTATCATGTTTTTGTTTTGTTTTTCATGTGCACATGGATGGAAATACTTTGCATACTGTGGAGTTAATGACAATAACCCAGAGTTTTCTCCAACCTGCTGTCCTCCAGATGTTTTGGTCCAGAGTTCCCATCATATGGGCCAATGGAAATGCAGCCTGGGACCAATGTAAAATGTGGTCCTAAATATTCAGAAGGCATTAAATGGTTGAAGGCTGCTCTAAAAGGTTTAATTATGAGGAAGCATTTTTCCTCCTGGAACCAGGAACATAGAATACATATGGAAATCTGCCTTGGGGCATATGGGTGACAGGAGGGTAGAGATGTTTAAAAGTAAAGAGAAGACGAGGGTACATATTACATACGTATATATGTTCAACCTAGTCAAAATATTTAAAAGCTGACAAAATTAATTAGTGATTTATAACAAAGCTAACCCCTTCCTCATGTTGATATTGGTATCTCTCCATTTTTAGCAAGTGCGGTAATGCCAGCATTACTAGCAGATGAAGAAACAGCCGTGCCATTAGTATACACTGCCTATTCACAGCAGAAACAGTTCAAATATGCTACAAATATTTATCCTGCAATCCATGGGGAAAGATCCAGGATTTAGAGAAACGAAAGTTTTGTAAAAAAAAATTAATTATTTCCTTACAAGACCCCCACACCGTTACAAAAACATTACAGTTGGGGGTGGAGGTAGAGTTCTACCTAGGCATACTATCAGTGGCGTGGCGTGGCGTGGGGGGTGCAGGGGGGGGGCCGGCCGCACCGGGCACAACATCTGGGGGGGGTGCACTCGCACTCGCAGCTCTCTGCCCCTACCTGGCTCACTCAGGGTTAGGGGGAGCAAATTACTTGCCTTGCTCCAGGTGCTGACAACCCACGCTATGCCACTGCATACTATAATGTGGGAGAAATGTTGGTGAGGAGGCAGCAGTCACAGGAGCAACATAGGTTTAGAAGGAAGAACACAATTCAAAGTGTTGGTGCTGGCCTTTAAAGCCCTAAACAGCCTCAGTCCAGTATATCTGAAGGAGCGTCTCCACCCACATCGTTCTACCCGGACACTGAGGTCCAGTGCCGAGGGCCTTCCGGCGGTTCCCTCACTGCAAGAAGCAAAGCTACAGGGAACCAGGCAGAGGGCCTTCTCGGTAGTGGCACCCAACCTGTGGAACACCCTCCCACCAGATGTCAAAGAAATAAACAACTACCAGACTTTTAGAAGACATCTGAAGGCAGCCCTGTTTAGGGAAGCTTTTAATGTTTGATGCATTACTGTATTTTAATATTTTGTTGGAAGCCGCCCAGAGTGGCTGGGGAAGCCCAGCCAGATGGGCGGGGTATAAATAATAAATTATTGTTGTTGTTGTTGTTGTTGTTGTTGTCTCAGCATGGGAATCACAGCAGCAAGCAACAAGGAACTCCTCCAGTGGTGAGGGAGGGAACTAAGCTCCATCCAGGAGCAGGTGTTGAGGGGAGAGAGAATGATGAGGTCTCGACCCTCCTATGCTAGGACACGGAGACTCACCAAGACCTCTCTGAAGGAAAGATAAGGTTTTGAGGCTCTGAAAGCACTCATAAATTGGCTGCTGCCATCCAGGGGAAACTGCAAAATAAGATAGATGCCAGAGTGCCCTTCTCATGTGTATTCTGACAAGTTGCTTCAAAAGCATTCACAGAGTTTCTCTCTCAGATACCTTTTACCCAATCTTGCAAAAAATGAAGACACGCTGCTACACTTGAGCACAAGAGATGCCAACAAACCTCAGTAGGTTTGGACCCTGATTTCTAACTTAAAGAAAGGTGCAAGCATTGAGATGAATTCTGGCATAACCCACATGAGCTACCCACAGACAGAAGAGAGCAGGCAATAGTCTCTCTTGCCTGTGGGCATGCAGAACTAGAAAAAGCAGCTGAGCATCACAGAGCCTTGCCATCATGGTGCAGGAGGATTATCTTGGCTGTGTGAACAATTTCAGGCATCTAAAGATCATGGAACTTTGCAAGCTTCTACAGTTTCCAGCTTTTAAAGGCAAACCTGCCTAATTTGCACTCCTTGTGGCAAAACAAGAACCGAAGCACATCAATCTTCCAAAATTTGCACTTCTCTAAATTTTGCAAGATATATCCTAAAGTAATGTATGCATAAACATGAATATATTTAGTGAAAATGAGGTACAAAATGCATCATCTTAGGGGACACTGCTTTGTAAAAAAGTGTGCACGAGGCAGAATTGCATAGAATCATCCCTGCATTGCAGAGATTGGACTAGATAATCCCTGAGTTCTCCTCCAAATCTATGATTCTACGGTAAGAGAAATTACCACTAACATGCTAATTACTTTTCATTATTTCTCTCTCTCTCTCTCTCTCTCTCTCTCTCTCTCTCTCTCTCTCTCTCACACACACACACACACACACACACACACACACAAAGGGAGGGAGGGAGGGAGGCACTCTTGGAAGCAGGCCTCTGGGCTCTTGCTCTAATTCTTTTTTTTTTTTAGTATATAGCAGTATCCCTGGTAACGGGGTTAAGTTTAATTAATGTCATTTCTTTTTCCATTTAAACCAGGTAAAGATCAATAGATGTGATTAATACTTTTCATGGTTGCAAAGTTTTAATGTAAATTAGTGCAAATTTTATTAATGTGTACCTAGAAGCTAATTTGGAAGTAATAGTATTACAATTCAATATTCTGCCTTGCTGGCTTGCAAACACATTTCTTTCTGCCTTCTCCTTTTGCTTCTGTCTTAAGTAACAGAAAAGAATCAGTCAGGCTTGAAAAAAAGATCTGGCAGAAACCAAATGATCCATTATATATCTAGGAAACAGTAAGGCTCTACCAGTCAGTCTGACAGCTCTTGTTAGAAAACTACAGAACAATCTGCAATAACATTGTCTGCATGAGCCAAATGATTGTTAAGGCTTAAATAATTTCACTTTGAAATGAATTAGTATACACCCAATCTGATCATAAGCAATTTAAATGAAGGGCTTTATTTAGCCACAGAATAAGGGCAACACCAGGCAATAATTAGGCTTGCTTCTTGTACAGTATTAGCCAATAGAGGTCCAGATATCTGCCTGATGTGTTCCCCCAGCTCTGACCTGGAGAAAGATCCAGTTTAAACTATGCTATCATTCAGAGCTTATCCACACTTACTTTTCCTCTGCTCTTTCCAGGCATGGTCTCTGTCTTATACCTTCATGTCTGAACACCCTTTCTTTTGCTCCAGAGCTTTCCCCACAAAAACCCACTCTTTAAAGCTCAAGTGGGGCAAATGGCAACTTGCAGAAAACCTGAACTGACATTTGCTCTGATTGAGTGGTAAAAAATGGGTTTTCACAGGGAAAGCTTATGGGGGGAAAATATATATTTATATAAAATACACACATGGACAGGAAGCTTTTAAGCAATTGTGGATAAGCCTCAGTCTTTTCTGTCTCCTAGAATGCCTTACCATAGGATTAAATAATACACAATCTATCATAAGAGCCTGCTGGATCAGGCCAATAAACCATCTGCTCCAGCATCCTGTTCTCACAGTGGCCAATCAGATACCTGTGGGCATAGGAGCCAACTCCTAGGGGCTGAGGTTCCTCCCCCCCATTAAAATATTTGAGGGGGCCAGCTCCCTCCCCCGAAAAAAACACAGGCACTGCAATTCAAATGGTATGTGTGCACCGCGTCTTGTGGTTGATTATGCAGGGTGGGGATTACCTGCCCCTCCCCCCATATTTTATTCAAGTTGGCATCCTTGCCTGTGGGACTCTTCCCTCTGGCTGTTTCCAGCAACTATCACTTCATTCATCGGCTGAGCAGAATACTGGCAGGCTTGATTCTCACAATACAGTTGGACAGAAGAGCGTCTCCACATTTTTCCTTATATTTCAGATTCTGTAACTGGGAATCTGGGGCAGCTGGTGGCCTAAATAGAACAGGGTTTGAGTTTTTTAAGGATAACACGCAGAGGAGAGAAACCATGGACTTTTAATCCTTGAGATCCTTGGAAGAAAGATGGAGTATAAATGTAATAATATTAATAAATATATTTTCCTATATGTCTCATCTCCTTACCAGTCCCATGGACATTTTGTGATTTTCCTCCTGATACTGTAACCTGCACTTACTCAACATTTGACCAAATTCCCCCCCCCCCCCGCCGCCAAAAAATGGGGTGGAATTCACCTCACAAACCCTGTCAGCTGAAGCCCTGCACAAGGACTTCTGTTTACACCATAGGACTTTCCCCCTCTCATCCCGCTGCCCCACAATTGGCTTGGTGTGTGTGTGTGTGTCAAAAGAACACAGAGAACAATGTTGGGGGGGAGATCATTCCGTCTGGCAAACAGCAATGCTTGCGTAGACAGAACATTGGTAACAATGAGGCATTGAATTCTACCTATTTTATATGTTTTAAACATTTTCCTTGACCTAACACAACAAATAATTCAGTTTGTCACAGTACAAATGGAGAAATATTTTCCCTGAAGCCATCACATCATTAGACAGAAGAAAAATACACACCTCTTGTCAACTTCACAAAGCCACTCATCACACATTGAAAATAAACTGCTTCTTATCCTTTCCATCCCAAGTGTGGCACAAACTATCCTCAAACTTTCTACTCTGACACTGTCAAGTTTTGAATCAGTCCACTGAACCATTTTTTAACTATAAGCCATAGAAAATCTGCCCCCTGGTTTCTCATTATAATGGCAGGATGTGATTCAGCTGACTCATTCTTAACATTGGGCCACAACTGTGACCCTATAATTCAGGTTGTTTTTGTGTTACTTTTAGAACTTTCTCATATAAACTCTTCAAAAATTGTCAATTTTGTTGGAGGTAAATAGATTCACCTATGACTTTCTGGATTCACAGTGGTAACCTCTAGGCCAAAAGGTTTCATATCCCATTACTAATCCTCTGAGTCAGAATCCAGTCACTGGTTGAAGACTTTCTTTTTGATAGCCTTAGGTTTTATATGTGTGTGTGTGTGTCTCACAAAGCCTAACACCATGCCTCTCAGCAACAGAATAGGATCATTAAAGAGCTTTTTCAAATGCCTCTGATATGAATGTGGAAAAATCAGTTGGTTGCTATGATTTTTTACTTTATTAGTTTTTTTATTGCTTTTACACAATGAAGCACTATTAAACTTCTGCTATGAGTGAATGAAAATAGGATTCTTTGTTTTGGAGAGAGAAAAATACATTTTCCCCAAGAATGAGTCACCCATTTAATTATGTAGCAAGAGAGGGCAAATTACCTTATTCCTGCATAGTGCAAGCTGAAGTATCAAAATGGCCTGGAAGCTATAAAGATATTTAGGTAATCAAAAGCTTGGATATGTGGCTGCTGATGGCATAAGGGTGATCAGAGTACAGTCACACAAGTGTTATTTCCACCATGTCTTTTCCTACTTGTTCAAATCCTGGGTGCAGGAGTTGCTTTTTTTTTAAAAAAAAATGATATTTATTAAGATTTTCCATAAAATCTTTTTCCCAATAACATCTTTTGAGGACTTCCCCTCCCCTCCCCCTCCTGTATTCCAATTCTTACAAATAAACAAAAAAGAATTTCAACAAGTTCTTATCCCAAATTTAAACTTATTATCATTGACTCAATTTTAAAAATATTTTCCCATCCCCTAAAATCGACCTATTCCCTTCCGCGAGTTCCCCCCTTTAATATGCAATACAGATTACAATAGAAGAAAAATAAAAAAAAAAATAATTTTACGCCCTTTGGATTCCAAATTTCCCTCCCCCCTTTCCCGGTTTCGTTCCCAATGTTCCTCGACGTCTGATATCTTCCTGGAGTTCCCACATCTCTCTAAACCATAGTCCTTTCCCAGTCATCTTTAGTTTCGAATGTCCAATCTTGGAAGGAGTCTGTCTCAAAAAAGGCCCATTTCTTCCATCCAGATTTTTATATCTAGGGGTAAAAGCTCCAATTTTATTCCTTTAAACCTGTCAAATCTGGATGTCCCAAATGTTCCCACTTCCAACTTTGTCCAGTTCTTATTATTTTTGTTGTTCTTGTTGATCTCACTCCTCCTTTTTTTTTTTTCTTTTTCCCTGCTCTCCTGCACAAATGTTCCAATTCCAAAAGCTTCTAATTCCTCTGCAGAGGCTTGTTATTCAAGAACAAAACATTACGTCAAGTCCTTTTCATTCTTCAATAGATAAATCTATTGTCTCCTTTAGTGCGTAGACCTCTGTAGACAAAATAGTGTTCCATTTCTGCAGTTTCCCAGGAGATAGAAAGTTCTGGTCGAATTCCACGCCAACAATACTTGTAATGTCCCTCGGCTCCTCTAGGTGGATTGCAATAAATAAATTCCCTTCCAGATCACGTCCACCAGTCAAAATAACTTGTTATTCCTTGTTTGTAACAATTTGTATCCAATTTATAACAAATGTAACCGGCAAAGTCCTCGTAACAAAGATCTCTATTTTATTCTTCCGCTTTGACAGCTCTTTGACAGCTGTCAAAACCTCTATTTCTCTTCTCCCGGCACTCTCACAAATCGCTCCCAGGGTTCCGGGGGGGGGGGTTGCTTTTTAATTCAATTCCACCTTTCTCCTCCAGCTCAGTCTTATGATTTTCCCTCGCGAAATTAATAACTTTGTCAAAATAGGGTTGCACTCGATCTTAGTTGTCAAATCCTTTGCTTTAACTCTTCTACAACGGGGGGGGGGGGGCTGACTTCCTTTTTGCGCCTCCCCCGCTCGCTCCAAATTTTTTTTAAAAAATTTATCCCCCTTTTTAGTCCAGGTTCCGATTACTCACGGGTTATTCTTTTAAGTCCAGATTTTCAATAGAAGAAGTCAGCGCTCTCCGTCGAATGGCATGCGGCTTCGCTCGGCAGGGGAAGCGAAGGACTCAAAGCACCACCACCCCCCCGTCACCCGCTCCGCAGCCTTTAAAAAGGCTCCTTCGCGGGTCGGGGGGGCGCAAAAGGTGCCAGCCGAGTCACCATGTCCATGGGTTTCAGCGCCCATGGTTTTTGAGGGTCCCCGCGTCGCCGGTGCGGTACGACCCAGCCCCTGCCGAGCAGGCTCCCTCCGGAGCTCGGAGGGAGTCCGCCATTCGGCGATGGCGCCAACCCGGAAGTCCTGGGTGCAGGAGTTGCTTAATGCATTTTGAGAAATGTGTTTTGCATGGAAGTCCATCACACACAAAAAAACAAATGCAACCCCTCTCCAAAAATCAACACCTATAGCAAAAGAAGAAGAAGAAGAAGAAGCAACTGTTTGAATTCACACTTAGGCTATGATTTAAAGCCTTGCAACTACATTGTTTAAGTGGGTTGAGAAGGATGTGAAATAGTGGTCAGTGTCTTACCCACCACCATAGGGGGTTGGTCCAGCCCCGCTGCTGCTACAATGCTACAAAAGATAAAATATGATGATATATAAAAATGCACCATGTGAAAAACACTGTACTGTCCAAGCTACTGCTCGTGTCAGGGTCATGACTAGGGATGCAAGAGCAGTGGTGGCTGCTGTCCATTGGGGCTGGTAGGGAAGAAGGCTAAGAGACCAACAGCAGGTAGAGACAGAGTCAATGCAAGAGAAAAACAGCTAATTCTAGTTTTTGGGTTTTTTTCTCCATCCTCCTTGATGCCACAAGGGCAATACCAAACTGAAACAGGAAGAAGTTCAACTGGCTTTAAGACGGCAGGCAGGGAGATGGGGGGCTGAGTGAGACTATGGTTGGCTAGGCAGTGCATCAGCTTCCACTGTGGAAGAGGAAATCATATAAAAGAAGTGAAATCTGTCTACCCCTAATCTTAAGGCATCTCTTCTTTCAAACTCAATCCCTTGGCCAACTGCTGAAAAATGTTGGTGAGATGCATCATTCTGAAAGCCAACTATCTTTCATTTCTATATATTTTTGTTAACATGCTATACATATTAGATGTCTATCTTTTAATGAACACATTGTCCCATTTATTACTCTTCAATGAAGTAATGATGAAAATTATTTCAAATGTTGATTGTATCACAAAATTTATTCTCTTACTTCTGTAATTGAGCCACAAAAAGTAGTTGCTGATAAATGATTTTCCATGGCTACCAAAATGCTAAATACCAGGTCAAGTTTGTGGTCTTGCTTTATTAAGTTTATCATTTATTTACTGCTTTCTTCCCTTGATGAAACTGCATTAAAAAGCAGGCTTTGTTCAGTACACCTCAAAACCGAAATGCTTTTTTGTACATATTTGAAGCTATCACATAACAAAGCATCTCCTCCTTCTGCAGGGGAGGGGTTGTGACCGTTCGGCCCCCTGCCCTCTCACCATCGCTGGCGCGCCACGCCCCATTTCGGGTATTCCGTTAAAAGGAATCCGGCGGTCGTGGATCCTGTCCAATGCCTTGTGTGGTGGGGGGCCATGACACGACCCTCGGTGACATCAGGGGAGAGCTCCCCCTACTGGTGGTTAACCCCTCAGCATACTCACCCCTTTCCGAGTGGGTGGAGTCAAATTGTCCGTGGTCCAATGCCTAAGCCAATACCTTCTCACATGCTGTAATCAATAAAGTTGTGGCCTTTTCTTGCCCATTAACCTAATATACTGTGTCCACGTGTCTTAATTCCCCAAGTGGGGATTGGGTCCTCAAATCACAACTTGATAATTTTAAACTTAGCACGCCAGTTAGTGCAGACAGAACCTTACTCCTTAATGCAAGACAAGGTTCACATGCAACCCTTTGTGTGCATAGGTGGGTGTGGAAAAGAAAGAAGATGCAAACTCAGTCCAAGATAAAGCAAACAATTTGGACCGCAATGTGTGGTGGAAGAATAAATGTTCTCTAAATCTGCTGTTTTTGAGCTGACACCTTGGGTGGTACATCAGCACTAGAATAACAGGGCACAAATGATACAATCACAATAAGTGTAGTGCGGAAGGATGAAGAGTGCTGTAGCTGGTGCTGAACATTTCGCAACAGGAATAACATGGGAGAAGATACACAAGGGCTGAACACGCTGAACACAGATACAAGCTGTCTCTACATGTGCACAAGGTTTATGTGAAAGACTGTGCAGCTCAACTCAGACAATACATTCATTGAATGCTACATGTAACTATGAGTTTACAGCTCAACTATTTGTGTGCAGTTGCTGAATGTTACATGAGAACACACACACACAGCAATGGAGACTGTGGCACCACCAGCTGTGGCCTATTAGGTTTGAGATCACAGTATTATTGCTGCTAGTGTTGCTATATTGGCACCGGCAATGTATCACACTGTCAGTAACACAGGTAACTGAGACAGGTTGCCAAGCCCATTCAAAGAGATGGGACCAACATATTTAAACGATACAAGGTTTGTAGTCTGGATACAGTCAGTCAGGGCATCTTCTGCTCAAAAAGAAGGGAGAGTAGCCTGATTCCTCACCTCTTATGCTTAATCAAAAGAAAAGATCATTCAATGCTGAATGCTTGAAAATCAGTTGTGCTAACTGAGCCTTTCCTCTCTTTTCATTTAATCAAGTGAATAAGGATTTGGGAAGCCATATTCATGTGATGGTTTAAACTGTCACATATTTTACTGGGTTGTTTAAAGCTTTCTTCATATTGTGACAGACCTTGCCATTGCCTTTCCATCTTAATGTTGCAGCTTTCAGTGGGAAAGCGGCTAGTTATCTGTGAAAGCTCTCACATGAAAATATTAACATTCATCACGAACAGGTTGTTAAGGAATCTGAGTTCATTCTCAAAAGTATCTCATGGTACCACTCCCACTCATTCATATAGCAGACAGAAGTAGTCAATGAAAATTGGCTGGAGCATGGGTTGGCAAACTAAGGCCTGCAGGCCAGATGAGGCCCAATGGCCTTCAGGATACGGCCCACGGACGGTCCGGGAATCGCTGTGTGGATTGCCAGCACACACATTCTTTTCCTCTCCCTCCCTTTCCCTCACATGGCAACAGTGGTGCCGCCTCCTCCCTCCCTCCTCCTGGCTTCTTCCCACCCTACCTAGAGGAGGAAGGGGGCTGGGCTTTGTTGGTGCCATTAGTAGCAGCGCTCGAGCGGCCGCCATTTTAAGCAGCTCCTCTATGGAGCCCTTTCACGCACCACTCATTGTCCCGCCACCACCAGCCCCTGCCACTCACAAGACACAGGGCTGGAGTAAGTGGTATTAAGACTATACTCTACGGGCATAGTTGTCCTGCACAAGATTAGGCAAGTAATTTTGTCTTGTATCTTCATTTTTAAAGATGAGAAGAAAACAGACTTAAGCTTAGTTTATAAACATAAATAAGGCTCAGCAGATCAGAGGTGAAATATGGTCCCCAGACTGATAGATGGCCCACTCATTCACCAGTATATTTGGACAAATGTGCTTTAAAAAAATGATGACATTTTGAGAAGCTTGAGTCATTGAATCCTTGGTGTTTTAACTTAAATTATTTCAAATACAATTTATTTCATAAAATCAACAATTCTGAATTATCACTGCTATTTGTGAGTTGTCTTTATTCTACTAACATTACCTTGAAGGTATGCATAATGAACAGGAGCTTTCTCCACACCCATAATACATTTTATTAATATAAAAATAAATTATAAAAACATTATTTTGCCTTGATATTTTATGACCTATGCTAGACTAAATGTCAGCAAAAGTTGGCATTTGAAAGCCTGTCTCATCCATCTTTTTCAGAAAATGCTACAATAAACATCATTATAAAGGATTATGTTAAACTAATCACAAATCTGAAATTTGCCAGTGCTTCGAATGTCATATGCAGAATGGGAACACACATAAGGCCACACACAGAAGCACAGATTTTTATCAAAAGTTTGTGACCCTGGTTATTTTTCTTTTTTAAGTGATAAGTGATGAAAGCACTTCCAATTTGGCATTTGGAACACAGGTAAAATTCTTGTTGGTCTTGCAGAACCATATCATCTTCATCAATATGCCTTCATTCGGTATTATTCTTTACAACATTTCACAACTATGAAGATGTGTAAGGATTCCCCCCCCCCCTTCTACTGGTGGACCTTCCTCTAAAAACCTAATTCACCATTTCATTCATGCAATATTATGCTGGTACTTGGGTTAAAATGCCCCCATGAAGACATCCTTAGTTGCAATATCCCCCATCATTTCATCCTGAAACACTTCATGTGATCAAAGCTACTCTGTACAGAACTACAGAGTGCAGCCACTGATAATTTTTGTTCTAACACATGCAAGAGTGGGACTGGGTTGTAGCAAAGTTAAGGGTAATCTTGCATGGGATGTGGGACTCTTGAGCACATGATGAAACCCACTAATCACATTTGCATTACAACCCTGTATACATACATATACATACATGCATGGATACATACATACATACATACATACATTCTGCTATGAATCTGCTGCTTTAAAAATATTGTTATAGGGTTAAGGGGTGGTTTGCATGAGGTCATCAGGTGCCCTCCATGCCTGTGGTTTTATATCGGTATGATAGGAGTGTGTAATAGAAGAAACTGCAGAAAAGGGCAGCCTGGCCACCATTTTTATCCACCACAATTCCTTATACCTAGTGCTATCTGGGGTCATACTTAGCATAAATGATGGCAAAACAGCAACAACATGGTAGGGAATATTTGGAGAAAATTCCCCAAGGTGGCTTCTTTTTTCCTAGAGTTGTGAGAAAAATAAAAATATTGGATAGTGTATGGGGGAGGGATTAGAAATTTCAGCTCAGTTTTAATTTGACTATCAACCAAGAGTTATGTCAGATGTACTCGCAAAGCTACTGGCTTTTCCTTTTGCTAGCTGTGAACAATGATTTTTTTGCATATAAAATAGGATTTGATAATTAACTCCTTCTTGATATTCTCTCCCATTTTACCTTGCAGGGGGGTAATCTTCCTATTCATCATTATCTTCTATTTATACATTGGAGTATGATAAAAATCATGAAATATACATATTATTGTGCTTCAGCTGAAACCATACCTGGCTGGGCAAATATGCATTGATATTAATGCAATTATGGTTTAGGTTTGTTTGTGAATTCTTTGATAAATTAAGAGTTTAGCAAACTTAATAAGACCATCTATATCCAGGGAATATGAAATATGCATTTCTTGAGACACATTTATTAAGCTATAATAAATGTAATCAGTGGCAGTTGCTGGCCATGCAGATGATGAAACATATGTTTACCAACAGTTTTGCTGTCAAATCTAGTCCCTTTTTACATCCACAGGTGAACATTTATATGAATTGGTCATGACATTTGTGAAATAGTTTTATATAATTGTCCAAAGGGTTATTTGTGCAATCAAGATTTACTATAAGCATAGCCTGAGAGTTGGTCACCAGCAGTGACTGACATTCATGCCATAATTCATTTGTACATGTCTGTGTCTCTTCATCTGAAAAATAAAAATTCCCGTTTCTACCTGTCAGTTACTGAGAGATTTTTATAATCACCTAAAGAAATTACTGCTTGCATGATTTTTTCAATATGTCTATTACAGAAGTAAGGCAAATATGCTCACATGTGATTCACTGACACTGGTTGTGTGCTAAATATTTTCCCATCTAGTTTGAATCCTGACTGACAGCTCATGTTAGAATAGTAACCTAATTAAAGCTTCCCCTTCAAATTCTTTAAAACATCCTCAGAATTGGTTTGAATGCACACATACAAATAGCATATGCACACCATACAGATGTCATAGCAGTCATGCAATCTTGAGCTGCCCTGGACCCAATGGCCTCAGTGTGGATATACATCCTCCCGAACCAGCATCCTGAAAACTTCAAAAGCAACTCTCAGACTGCCCATGTCAATTCTGGACGGAAACTTAGAGATAGAAGTGTGGATGATACCCCAGAAGAAGAAGAAGAAGAAGAAGAAGAAGAAGAAGAAGAAGAAGAAGAGTAGTAGTAGTAGTAGTCTGGATTTGATATCCCGCTTTATCACTACCCTAAGGGGTCTCAAAGCTGCTAACAATCTCCTTTCCCTTCCTCCCCCACAACAAACACTCTGTGAGGTGAGTGGGGCTGAGAGACTTCAGAGAAGTGTGACTTGCCCAAGGTCACCCAGCAGCTGCACGTGGAGAAGCAGGGAATCGAACCCAGTTCACCAGATTACAAGTCCACTGCTCTTAACCACTACACCACACTGACTCTCCACAGTCTGTCCCACCCACCCAATGCATGATTTGAGCTGAGTTGGCTAGGAAGCCTGAAGAGGGAGATAGAATTGCTATAAAACACAGCAACTGCCTCTGCCCAACCCTCAGGCACACTCTAGTGCTGAGCTGAGTAGCCAGTTAGTCTCTCCCAACTTTGTCTAACTCTTTCCAATTCTCCACCCCATTTGAGTAAAACATGCCCTATCAGTATTTTTAATCTACAGAAGGAACAAACATTATTCAAAATGCCAAGATCATTATGGAATCAACATATTTAATGAGAAAAGTATCCTTTCAACACCAGAGTAATAGTGAAGATAAAATGGCTGAGAGAAAACATCCAATGCAATTGTCTTGCTCTACATGCTTGCAGTATTGCTAAATTGAATGAAATCTTTCCATGGGGGACTGGATCTTACAAAGATGGATAGGTGTGTGAAGGGAGCCCCAGCATAAACATTAAATGGAATTCCATTTTTTGTTAGCTGAAGCACAACTGGAAATAGCCCACCACTGGAAGTATTTTGCAACATTTATCATACAAGTTTGGTAGCCCAAGGTGTGGCCTATTGCATTAGTAGAAAAACAAACTCAGTGTTGTTGGGTTAATGAGGTGAAACAAAGAAACACAACTTTCTAGGTACCAGGTATATGGCAAGTCAAGGTGGTGTTGTGAAATGCCCAGATCCTTATAAAACATTTTGGTCAGGCTTACTACCAAGATACTGGTTATCTTGCAACATAAAGCAAATGTGCCTGTTAGGTTAAAGTTCTGCTCTGGTTTTGTGAAGTTGCTCGTGTAATATGGAATTGTACTTAATGTCTGGAAAGCTTTTTAAAATAAAGAGTAACTATTGCAAACAACAACAACAACAACAATGGCAATTTGCATGCTGTCTTGAGCTCCTTGGAGGAAAGGGGATAGAAGCATAATAGTTAAATAAAAATAAACATATGATAAATAAATGCATATTCTGCTTTCATGGAACCCCTTCAACATAAATTTGCCTGCATGCCTGTCATGGAATCTCTACACCAGAGCTTTCCAAATTGTGTGTTGTGTCATGTTAGTGTGTCAGCTGCAGTGTGTAGGTGTGTTGCGCTCCAGTTGGCTAGTAAAACTGAATTCCTGTGTCACAAAATGATGCATGCCTAAAAAGTGTGTCACCAACATAAAAAGTTTGGAAAACTCTGTTCTACACACTGCAGATAATTCTGGGCTATTTTGTAGGGTGTATTCTCAGTTCAGGTAAGTATTGGTCCACAATCAGGCAGCTGGTCCACATCATCTAAGAATGTGTGCACCTCATGCACAACACTGCCCTGAGGCTGGACACTGTGAGGAATAACTGCTGATGCTGTATAAACTGTCTTTCAGGTAGCTTGTCTGCCATCACCAAGCTTCTTATCAAGAAGCCCCAGGGTCCCTAGAAACACAGCTTTGGAAATCACTGCATGAAATTATAAAGGACAGTTGCAAAGGTCAAAGTTTTTGCATCGTCTATGGCATGTGGCACATAGAGTGTGTGATAGCATGATAATTTGCTAAAGGCTCACTGTTAGTAGAAAGCATTTATCAAAAACTAGGTTCTGGCCTTTGGATTCTTTACACCTGAAAGGCTTCTGAACTGATACCAAAATATTTTTACACTGCTAAATTCAGAATGAAGCATATGTTTCAACTCCACCCACAGAAATCTTGTTACTAGTTTCTTTAACATCCTTTTTCATTTCAGCTGCACAACTGGGAAATCAAGGTTGACCATTTAATTTTGAAAATAATACTAGGGCTTATGTCTGCTGTTTATCATTTGTATAAAACAATAAGCAGCCAGGATGTGAGAAACCAACAGTAGGGAAACGATAGAGAGAAAACATGCCATCATTTCTGAAGGTTCATGATCAATAGATGGTCAAAATAAAATAAATAACTTTTGCATTAGAAAACACAGTTAGATCAAATCCTGCTCACAACTTTTGTGGCTTTCCCTTGATTACAGACCAAAGCCTGTCATCTTTCTCAGCAAAGGACTCTTCATGTCCATTTGATCTTTTGCTTTTCTTTCGACTTCAAATGATGTTACCAATTAATGATAGCTGAGATGTGATTTGCTTGTGATGTAGATGCTACAGAAGCTAAAATGAGATTGGTAGTGTTACATCAATGCTGGCCACTAACTTGCTGTCTGATGCAAATGACTCACTCCCACTATAAAACTTTGTTGCACTTGAAATAATGATGTACCGTATTTGCAAAAGGTTCTGATCCTTATTTATGAGACCCTTCCTCCATGACCCCATACATTTGCTACCTAGGAAAGAGTGGTCAGTTTATAACATAACATTCACTTAGAAACTTGGTCTCTTCATTAGGAAACTTGAGGAATTCAGTCGTAATAAATAAGATGATCTGGACCTCTCTGCACCTAATGTGTAGATTAGAAAGTAAATTAGCCTTCGGATTTCACAATTATCTAAACTTTGAGATGCAATCCTTGCTCCGCCCACCACAAATAAACACACAAATACATAAAAATACATTGAAAATGCATATTTTGGGAGATGTGTCTAAAAATGTATAATTTGTGAGGAAAAAATAAACATCTAAGTATGCATTGAAAAGTGAATTTTCATGCAAATTACAGCTTATTATGGGCTCCAACTCTCAAAAGGGAAAGATAACAGGAGATAAAGAAATGGTCAATGCATTGGGTAGTGGAGAAAGTACTTAAATCTCAGGAATTTAAAAGGTAAATTTCTATAATTTAAAATTTAAGGACTTTGTGTCAAAATCTTCTGGTGGCTAGGCCCAGAGTCTGAGGTGGTAATGCTTATGGGAGAGTTCAGCCCTCTCCAAGCCTGAAGTCTCCTCAGAGGAGGAATTAGAGAAGCAGGCCCTCCAGTAGATCTTCACACTGTGATAACTCTTGTCAATGGATCCAAATATGCCTTTCTCATATCTGGTGCCCACAACAACTGCCTATAATCCTGTTCAGATCTCAGACCATGCCGTCTGATCTCCCCTAAGCCCACAGGAGCTTTAAAAGCAGCAGCCCAATCCAACAGATTCAGACATGCTGCAGGAGATGATGGGACGGTAAACTAGGCAGAAGCTTTAAAACCAACAGCTACCTTCCAAGCTCTAGCCTTCTAATCTGGGAAAGCAGGTAGTCAGAGACAAGTACACAGTCAAGGTCAGGCAGACATCAAATGGCAGTCGAACAGGGATCAGAGGTGACAGATACAGTGGCAATAGTCAAAGGGAGGCAGATGTAGATGGCCAGGTTCAAAAGTCCAAGGTATGGGGGTGATGCTGGACCACAAACCTTGCAGGGACTGTGTTAGGAAAATATGTGGTGGCCACACAAGTCGACAGGGACAGTCATCTTTTCAACATAAAGTGATCTGTGCAAACAACAGGACATGGTCGTGTCCTTTTGTTTCAGGGATCATTTGCAGCCCTGTTTTTACAGTGTGTGGCAGCATCTGTCCATCTTTCAAAAGATACCAAGAAACAATTACATGTCAAAAGAAAGGGGAGGGAGGAATTAAAACCAGCCCTCATGATTGAGCAACTTGTACATAATTTATCCAGGATATGAATTCCAAATCAGGACTCAATTCTGATCTCATTAGTCCAGGGGATGCAGATCAGGATGATCCAGTTTGGAATCCAGATGTGACGAACTCCTCTGCTCCTAAGCTTGCTTTCCCAAGGTGATTAACCAGAAACATTGATTCAACTCCTCCAGAGCCTCCTGGTTTTTCAACACTCTCCCCCTGCTCAAAGACCACTTACTGGGCTTGCAACAGATGTAACAGTGATGATGATGATGCGCAAAGTGAGAAGAGGAAAGGATGGAGATCTTGTTTAATGTCCATTCCATCTCTGACACAGTAACAGTTATAAAGGATCACAGGTACTTTCTGTCCTGGTGCCAGCAGACAGGGGAGGAAAGGACAGGAAGCTTGACCCCTTTTGTTCCTCTTATTTTACTAATGGAGGACAGAGGGGAAACCGGGGGTCTTAAAGGGGACATTGATCTGATGATTCAGGAGGCTGGAGATTAGGAGGGAAAGGATTTGGGGACTGGGCGAGGGCAGTCCAGAAATTCTTCTCTGTCTCTAGCCCAATATTTTAACCTGAGCTGTGATAGAATTCAGAGCTCAAATATCTCACCTCTTCTTTGAGGTCAACTTTACAAGTTATTCCAGGCAGAAGCTCAGCAAGTTTCACGGGCATCTCTTTTCCAAAAAGGAGAGATTTTATTTATTTACAAGGAAGCTCAGTCCTAGTCTTGATTTCCAGTCAACTAAAGCTGTGGTAATTTGTTAAGATTCAACACCCACACTTTTGGATGCTTATTCTAATTCATAAAGTTTTGTAGTTCAACAAGAACAAATAACAGATGCCTCTGGGGCGATAAGAAAGAACACAGTATATGAAATGAACCCAGTGAAGCATAATGCATGTCAAATATGCTGATCAGTTGCTTTCTATGAAAATCTTGAGTATCTACAGTACAGCTAGCTGGGAAATGCTTAAATAAAATGCACAAGACTTTTACAAATCTACAAGTTCAGAAGGACCTATTTTAGACAGACAGGAGAGAAAGCACTATTGCTTAAATAAAACATTAATGTGCAACAAACCTTTCATTAGAATATTGTAATTTATATAATTTTTCATAAAAATATTATTTACCAAGAAGATCTTGCATATCAGCTCTTAGTTCTTAGTAGAAATTAGAAATAATCCAACTAATTATACATTTCTACAGCTTATATGTAATGAAATGTCAACCTTACCTAGTTTTCATTTTTAGAAAGGGTCTGCAAGGTGGAATTGCTTGGGTTTTGATTCCACAATGTACCTACTCAATGGCAAGTCTTTGAAATGTAGAAAGGTGTAATAAAAAAGTTAGACTGGCTTTGTATTATGCTTTAAAAGAAATGCTTAAAGGAGATCTGCATGCTATGCTCTGTTTCAAGAACAGAAAAAGGTCCTTTAACAAGTACTGGAAGAGCTGCATAAAAAAGAATCAATTCTCTGCTCTCAATTAAAAAAAGTAAATTTGCATGACTCAGAACAAGTCTTAGTTAATCCAGTCTCAGCCCTTTGCTTCTGATTGTAGATTCTTATGTGAATTAACAAGACAAAAGCATGCTTTGAGGACAATTCTGCCTATTGTGTTAATGGTTCATTATGGTGTGGTAAGCCTAAAAAAACCCTACACAATCATCAATATTTCTTGTTCAACTGAGAATCATCATTGATACTCCCCAACATTTGCTGATCTATAGATCAAATTAAATGTGAAGGGATATCTATTATGAGATTTCCCACCCACTCCTAAGAAAAGCAGCCATGGGTGAGGAGGGTGAGGCTGGTTCAAATGGGGCTGTAGTAGAATGGGAGACGGTTAATTATTTCTCACCATGTAGTTTTCTGAAACCTAATTTCCTCTAAACTATTTGCTCAAAAGAGGGGTGGGGATCCAGGCATGTTTCACCCTGGAGAGAAAATAGCAGTGGGTCAGTGGCCAGAACCTTGATCTGTATGGCAGAGCTGTTATTAATTGGATGGGCTAGAGAGACATGCAATGGAATGGTTGACAACACAGGGGGTGGGTAGAGGTTCACCTAAGGCCATCCAGATTGGTACGAATGATTTGGTTGAGAGAAAATGCACTGATCTCATCAGCTGCAAATCTCTAGGTTTTTTCATACACCACAACTAGCATTACCTTCTTTTGGTCCGAGCATTTGGGGCGCCAACAATGGTGAGGCGCAAATGACCCAAAGCGTATCAACCGTTCCTGTAAAAAGGTTAACAGGGCAATGTTCTGGACAGTATACCGGCTAAATGGGCATGTTATTTGGTACCCTGAAATCACCTCTGATGAAATGGACTTGTGGCAATCAAATGGCATATACCTATCACCTATTGACAATGAGGCCTGGCTAATGAATATCTACTGGGGCTTATGGGATTGGTTACAGATCTGAGTGGTTTGGCAGCAAGTTGATGGGGAGTGGCCAATTTGTGTGGCAGAAAAAGGCATTGGGTTGGATCCTTAGTCTAAAATTGGAGGTGGGTGCCCCACCCCCCAATATCCAGGATAAATTTCAGAGTACCCCATTAAAGGGGTCCAAGGGTTCGGTTGTGTCCAAAGGCCCAGATGGGGACTAACAAACCATAGAACATCCCTGAATAGCATTCTGGTGGGATTCCACCATTAGATCTGCATCAAAGAGGGCTATCCTGTTGCCAGGATTGACCCTAATGAAGATATCACCCAGCAAGAGGGTTGGCTGATCCAGAATAAAAACCCAGTACCTACACCAAAATCCATCTTACATTTGCAACCCATAAAGTTGTGGCCATTTTTTTTCAATTCCAAGCTGCTGTCTTGTCTTGCTTATTGCAAAACATTGTCATTTCTCTGCCTCTGTGGCCGCCGGCTTGCTGTGCTTCAGCCCGCAACTGATTTTACTTTTTGGGGAAAGTGCAGATATGATCTCAATTTCCATGACATATCTAGGTTTTTTCGCCCAAGGACTGGGCCTCGATCATAATGTATGCTGAATCATTCACTAGAGATTGATATAATCTCTCTGGCAACCGTGGCTACAGAAATGAGAAAGGGGAGCAGGAAGAAAGCAGGTGCCTGATTTCACCTTTTTACCATTATAAAAGTACTCAGACTGGATATAAGCAATTTTGTATTCTTTTTACGCATTTGAAATGCAGGTTTCTCTTCACAAAGTATGGATACACATTTCTCTTCTTCCACTGATAAGACAAGATTTGTATGTTTATGAAATAATACAATAACCTGGATACGTACTACCAAAGGTTTGTTTTAATAAAAAAAGTGGGATGAGTGCACATACCAGTGACCCTAAACAGGGCATACCAGTGGCCCATAAATTTCTTTCAAACTGCCTCTGTCTGAAGCCTAATCTTGCCTCTGATACATAAGTGTGATAAGAGAAAGCTCGCATATATAGGTTTTAAATAAATAATATGCATAGCATGCACCAGAGGAATCAAATGGGTTTATACAGGATAAAGAGCATGCTGTACAGCCTTCTTTGTAACTTTTTTTTAGTTTAATTTCTTACTGAAAGCTTTTCTCCATTAAATATTAAAGAACTAACACCTTTGGTAAGTACTCAACATTAGCTAAATTCAAATGCCACACATCAGGACTTAGTTGCCTGCTGCCTTTGAACAAACTGATGAGAAATGTTTAGGTATTTTTATCAAAATATCTACAGCTGGACACCAGAACTTTGCTGGTTTCTTGATAATGAGGGTCTGATACGTGCTACATTTTTCCTATGTTGACCACAAGGGTCAACATTGCAGCATTACATACATAGAGGTGAAGGGAGATTTTGTGACAATATGTTACTACATGCTTTATCTGCCCCGCCCCCCCATCCAAAGTTGTGGCTCGCCCCCTGCTGAAATGTTACAGTGGGCACTCTGAAAACACATTTGGTCTACTGAGTAGAAAGTGACCCTCAGCTGGCAATTCCCAAACTCCTTACTGCAAAGTAATGTCATTAAAAGTAAGCCACTTTTAGAAATAAGTCATCTAATGCTTGCTGCTGAATTCTTTTAGCAGAGTTTGTATTTCTCCTGATAGTGCTGAAAAGTTCCAAAGAGCCTTAAGAGACCAGGAAGTTCTTCCACGCAAATTGTGCCTCTCCATCATTAGGATGTGTAGGCTGAACTCCATTGCTCAATTTAGAATCCAGAAGATGGAGGTCTGCAAGGTGACAGGTATTTTGTCCTAACTTCTTCTCCCACAAGTAGGCAATTATCTCTGTTGTTCAAACACTTTTCTAACCCAGTGCAGACCACTCTCAGGTACTAACAACAAGACTTCAGGAACTCTTAATTCTTTACTTTAAAGTACACAAAGCAGCGCACAGGTTACAACAACAAAAACTGGTTGCACTTTCATTTATTATCCATTTGAGCCAGAAATTCAAAAGTAAACCTTGTGATTGAGACAACTGAATCTATGGCAGTCATTTAACAACAATGGAAGCTAACATGAAACCACATAATGTTTGCGTGGACAGGCGGAGTCCCCAGATCCCGAGTGGTCCCCCCCGTCATGTGGAGCCAAGTGAGGATTAACAAGTAAGATCCACCCTCTATTGTGTGGGCAGGTAATCCCTCCCCTTACCTGGCCTGGTTTCCCTGGCAACGCTTCCCCCAGGTGGGACTGGACAACTCACTGGGGTAGGCGGGGACCTCCAGGTATCCCACCTGAGGGAAGGCAAAGCCTATGCTGATGGGGCCACTCCAGATCCAGGGCTGCACGCGTCCCCGCAAAAGGCGCCCCCCGTTTTAAGTGGGGAGCGGTCATTGCAACAGATCACTGGACATTAATGAGATATCCACTAATCCTTATTTAATTTGAATGGGAATGAATTTTGATGAAGGCACATAAATAGAAACAGTAGCTATATAGCATGCCTTTGTTTTAACATTGCACAGTAGTTGCCCTTTTAATATATTTCTTGCTATATCATATAATAAAGCTGGGGAAACTCAGTAGCTTTAGCACAACTTACAGATTTTTTTTAAAAAAATATGGTCATTAAACATCACTTCAAACTAGTAATTATAATTGTTCATTTATAATTATTTGCATTACAAATATGGACTATGTGAACTACAGGTCGGTTTCATAACAGAAGGTCAAAGTATGCTGTCTCCTCTTGGGTGTGTTTTTAGCTCTGTGTCAACAAAAAAATCGCAGTAATGGTGCTTTGACATGTCACAAAAGTCAAACCAATGTAGGGCTGATACAGCAAACATATAAAAGTAGTAAGCCCAAGGAAACATGGCACTGTATTTGCTTTTAAAGGAATTAACTCACCTACATCAACCACCACCTCTAATTCACATGTCAGAAAGCTGGTACTGATTTGCCATTCATCTGTATTGTGACTCATGATGCAAACTGTGGACCTCAATAAAACTGTGTGTGTTTTGCTGCCAGGTGTGTAGCAAATACATGTTGAGAAAAGACCAAAAGTTAGGAACCAAGGTGATGGGGCTTACCATAATCAAATCACTCAAATTCTACTGATTATGAATGCAGTCTTTACTCTGTAAAAGTATTATAATGTTGTCCTATATTCATAAATGTGACCAGTCCTCCAACACAATCTTGAACATAAGGAAATGGTACCTCTAGAAAAATAGTCTATCTGTCCTTGTATTACCTAAATCTTGATTGGAAATGGGCATTTCAGGGACTTAGGAAGAGGTATTTTATTTTGCTACCAGAGATCCCTTAACAAGAAATGTCAGGGATAAAACCTGGGTCCTTATTCCTGAACAACACAAGCTTTATCAACTGATTGTGAGATTCTCACAGCCTTTGGGCACAGTGGCAAATGTCACACAACAATAATACACCTTAAGTTAAAACGATGAAAATACTGATGCAAAATAATCCTTCACCCTCTCTTAATCATATAGACATTTCACCAAACAACCCCAACACTATTTAAAACTGTCAATAGAGTAGCCCAAGCAATAGATTCACAGTCAGATAATCAAGAGATGACCTTTTCTTTTGATTAAGCATTTCAAGGCAACACAGAATTGAAGGAACATTAACTTCAAGCAATAATACTAATACTAATATGATGTGAGAAAGGCTAAATGTCCCCATAAACCTGTGATTTAAAATAAAACCAAGCTGTATTTAAACACTTCCACTCATGTTTGCAGTTTAAACACTCTTCTCATAAAATAACAGTTTTCCACATAGTGACAAACTAGGAGCCAGGCTTACTCTCAATAATTTATTAGGAAAAAAGTGGCTTGTGGCTCCATGAAACATTATTAAACTCTGTGTTTTTGCTTTTCATAGAATAGAAGGTATAAAGTGTCAAAGCCACTCAAGTTACTCAATAAACAAACTTGTGTTTAACACCAAATTTATATTTGCTTCAGGGCAATCCCAGCTCCCAAGTGACTGTACCTATGTTATACATGTGGTTTTCAATATTCACTTGTCAAATCCAAATTCTATATTTCTTTGCATATACCTCAGTATCTCAGATACACACCAAAAGAATGTAACACATGAGTACGTCTTAAGAATTACAGAATAAAATATTTCTAAAGCTGAAATGGCTTACTTGATCGATCCTAAATTTGGCTAACACACTTTACATCAGAAGTGTAATGATCTAATAGTACAAATGATGTAAGCATAATGGAGCTATATAAAGTTTACTTCAATGCACACTGGATTTCATATGTAAAAAACAATCTATTTTGCATCTTCACCAGAAATAAATAAAACAAAACAGAATTCATGAGCAGAAGACTGCTTGCGGCAGACCATGTCATCTTAAAAAAGACAGCTTGCAACAGAAGAGACAGAAATGAGGGGATGCTCTTGCTTATATTTTAAAAATGTGGGCCACACTTTCACAAACCCAAAAGACAGACAACCTTCCACCCACAAGGTGGGGGACTCAAACCTGTTCCTCCCACATGCTGGGACTATACTAAAGAAAGGCACTTTTTAGGCCATAATACAGGGGTGGCATCTTGATGAGCCACAGATTGTGAAGGCCTGTTTTGGGTAGTGCAATACAGTACAGTGGTACCTCAGGTTACAGATGCTTCAGGTTATGGACACTTCAGGTTACAGACTCCGCTAACCCAGAAATAGTACCTCGGGTTAAGAACTTTGCTTCAGGATGAGAACAGAAATTGCACAGCGGCGGCAGCAGGAGGCCCCATTAGCTAAAGTGGTGCTTCAGGTTAAGAACAGTTTCAGGTTAAGAACGGACCTCCAGAATGAATTAAGTTCTTAACCGGAGGTACCACTGTATCTTAAAGGGGGAAAACTGTATCACTGCAAAAGAAAAAGAAAAAAACAACAACATTTTCTCTGTCTCTAAACTAAGCAATTGTCTCCAAGAGTGTTGGTTCATGTGTTACGAAGTTTATTCAAAGTACAAAAGAAAACTGCCAAGGAATATTTTAAAACTTAGCTGCAGGTGTCACTTAACTTTAAAAAGCAACATTCTTTATCATTGAAACTAAGCACACATACAGCAGATCAGGACAGAGTCAAGTTCCACCACTGTAGAAAGTGTATTTTAGCTCCCCCACCCCCATGATATATATTGTTAGCATGGATTCAATGTCTAATCCAGCACATGCTGTGTTGAAAATACAGCAGAGAGTGTTTCTTATTCCCAGCTGTCATTTTCTTTTTGTTCCCCTAAGAAGTATTCATTACCTGATTTTACACTGCTAGGATACCAATAATGAGAAAATAAATAGAAGTCAAGATAAAGAACGCATAAGGAATGCATGGCAAATATGATACATGATGACCGCTAGTTAATACAATACCAATAGTTAATACAAGTTAAAACTTTAAAAATAGATCTAACTATGTTATCACGAAGGAAGGCACTGTTCGCTTTTCTCCCCTTAGCACATAATATCTGCATAAACTCTCCACAAGCTTCGTTTAGTGAATAGAGAAAAGTGAGTATGGTGTAGAAAAGAGGTTGCCAAGAAGGTTCTCATGGGTGCACATACACCAAAAGAAACCTTCCCTGGTGACAACAGGTTCCAGTCTTGCCAAAACTAGGCTTGAAAGATTTATTCTACAGTAGTCAATAGAACGTGGCGCTGTGGGTTAAAGCCTCAGCGCCTAGGACTTGCCGATCGAAAGGTCGGCGGTTCGAATCCCTGCGGCGGGGTGCGCTCCCGCTGCTCGGTCCCAGCGCCTGCCAACCTAGCAGTTCGAAAGCACCTCCGGGTGCAAGTAGATAAATAGGGACCGCTTACCAGCGGGAAGGTAAACGGCGTTTCCGTGTGCGGCTCTGGCTCGCCAGAGCAGCGATGTCACGCTGGCCACGTGACCCGGAAGTGTCTCCGGACAGCGCTGGCCCCTGGCCTCTTAAGTGAGATGGGCGCACAACCCCAGAGTCTGTCAAGACTGGCCCGTACGGGCAGGGGTACCTTTACCTTTACCTTTAGTCAATAGAACAGGCTGCAATGCAAGCTTGGTTTCAGTGTGGATGTGTAGCGTCCTCAACAGTTCATCCACATAATGTGCCTGCATGCCCTAAAGGGTTGACAACCCCGAGCTATTCTTTAACTAGACATTCTCTTATTGGTGGTTTTTTTTTGTTTTTTTTTAAAAAAACAATTTCCTATTACTTAAAAAACAAAAAAACCAAATGTGACGTAAAGTTACAATTGAGTGCTACTGAGACAAGTGCTGCATTAGTTCATATAGCTACTGCAACATACAACATGTGTCCTTTATTCATTCCTTATGGTAAGATGGCAAAATGTGTCCCATTCTTTGGGGGAAAAGACTATAACCATGCACATTCAAAGTGTAGTGTGTGTCTTTGTCATATTCCAGCAACACAAAGAAATGGGCAGCCCACGCAGCTGGGGGTGGGTGGCGGAATCCACAGTGGTTATGTTACCTGCTCTTGCAAAGTGGTACAAGGCAGGAATGAGTGAACTGAATTTAGTAAACATATTTGACTGAGCTTGGAATTACTTCATCCCCACAATTTCAGCACAGTATACCCAAAAATTAATACACTGTCCATCCTCTCATGGTTGCTCTCCCCCCCCCCCCCCACCCCAGTTTCTGGTATTTCTGGTTTATAAAGTGTTGTGCTTAGTGCCAGTCAACTGCTCTTCCTGCAGTGAAGTATTAACAGGTTCCAAAGCTCAGACCTTTCCCTCATTACATGCAGAAAGAGGAAGCTTTTTTTTGGGGGGGGGGAAACAACCCACAAGATGCAATCTTTTAGCTCAGTAGGGAAGCAGTGGCCTGAGGACAGCAAAAAGCATGTATTTATAGTTGATAGCAGAGAGGTGTCCAATAGTGGGATGTGTGTGTTTTTATTACAGTCCGTTTTCCCATCTGACCTCTCTGTGGGGGAATGGCATGCCGCTGAATGACAAGGCCCCATTATTAACCCCAAGAGAACACATTAGGGCGGATGTAAACTTCATTGGCCAAGGTAAAGAACCTGACCAGAAGAAGCCATAACAAAAACAGCAAGCAAGCAAGCTCTATGAACAGAGTGCCTTGTAAGTCAGGAAGGAAGGAATCTTGTTTCCCCACCCCCTTAGATTCAAAGGGCAGAAGGCTAGCCCCCAGCACACACACACATACAAAGCAGGACAGGAAGGTAAGAAGATGCATAAACATATTTCGAGGTAAAATGGAATAAAATAACATAAAATCATTTCCACAGGATTCGAGCCTTTGACTAACCAATGACAATGTAAATGGCCATGGCCTTCTACACGTGGAACAGAAACAGGTATGCTAATTTGGAATCTTAGGGACTATGGCTGTACTATACACACAACTTTGGCTAAGTCTTGCCACTAAGCTATGCTATTCCATATCTTGTCATCTCTCAAGGCAGAATTCAAGCTTCAGAAATAATAATAGTTTGTCAGGCAATTGACATTTCCCCCTGTGTTTTCAAAACAACAATCAGCAGAAAAAGTCAGGACAAATATGGAGAATAAAAGGATATGAGAGCAATAAAGGAAATGTTTAGGCTGGGGAAAGGGAAGATAAAACTATTGCCAAATACCCAGCATATAAAGTATAACTGGATATAATTTCAAATCTGTACCTGTACATATATCACACTCTCATGAAAGCTGCACACACAGTGTATTACTCACTGACTCTGCTCACCCTGCTCTTCTCTCATTGTAGGGTGTGTTTTGTTTGTCATAGTACAGAACAGTTAGGCAGAGAGAAAGGGCATCTTTCCACAGGAGGAGGAAATAAAACGAATGATTTTATCATATTGATCTGGCCTTCCTAACATGTGACCACCAAGCTTAATGCTGTTCACAAGTCATGAATTATGGTCTGCCAGGTACTTGACAACCTTTCCCCTCTCCCTCTACTTTTGCAGCCCAAGGTAGAAATGGAAACATGTTTATCAAGCCCTCCAAAAAGCCTGATGCATGGATGAGTAGTATTGATCACATTGTAGAGGTCTGAATAACACTGATTCTAAGACTATTTAACACACTTTAGGAAAAGGGCACTTGTAACTTTTCAGTGCCCGTCCAAGAGGGAAATGTCATGGTTGGTCTTTTATAATACATTTACTGGCAATATTATTCTATTTCTTATCAGGATACAGAGCACATGTTTATTTCAGATCTACTCCATATGTTTCTTGTAAAGAAGATACAAAGGGAATTCTAAAAGCAGCAGTCTGCATAGCTTGCATGTTGGCATCTGTCTCCACTGGGACACAGTGGAGGAGGGCACCTTTGGGGGTGAAGTCAAACTGTTGGAAGGTGAAAGTGCCTGCTGTGGCTGTAGAGGCCGATACAGGAGAGACTTGTCTTGTTGCAGCTGGGGCAAATGAAGGTGTCTGGTTGTGCAACTGCAGATGCACCACTGCATTTCTTCTCTCAGTGGTAAATCCTCCTCTGGTCACTGATCTGTCTCCAGGCACTGCAGTCATCTGCAAGGGATTCTGACACAGTGGAGTTGATGTTGCCAGTTTTCATGTCACATTGGCAGACAGAGTTGGTCAGCCTATGGACCTGGTGCCTGAAGCCAGCTCCCCATAGAGCACATCCTTGGGGATCCTGCCATCTTCCAGTCTGTGGACATTACCTAGCCAGCATAGCTCACTGGCTTGCTATTGTATCTCCCACTCCCACTCCTAAATTAAACCAAATCCCGCCAAAAATAATGGAAACAAAAATTCTATCCGGCATACAGTCGTGATAGAAACTTCATTGTTTCATCTATTTTTCAATACTGTAGGAAGTGGGAACATAAAACTTTTTTTTGTATATGCTTTCTACATGCACCTTTGCTGGCCTTCGTGAACATTATGCTTGGCTTATCATCCTGAAATGGCTTACAAATTGTGGGACTTCTCCTTGGTTTCATAATTCTTAGCTGCTAAATACCACACTGCACTATGTGAACAAGTTCTCTAAATGCTGCTTTTATTTTATTTTATTTTAAAAGTACCATTAATATGTCAATATTTATTTCTATAAAGTTCAATAAAAGACAAACAAGGAATACTCTGGTCCCAGCTGCTTAAAGCTTTTTTAAAATTCTTGTTCAGAGACATCAAGCAATGTTTATTCATGACTATTTAAATATTGAGGGGAAATGGCAAAATATGAGCAAGATTATTGTTTACAAAACAATCCTGAGCTTAAAGTGCATAGAATTCAACTTCTGACTATATATTACTATTCAGAATTTATGGAAATGTATAAATTAAAGCTTTATATCCTTATAACTATGCTTAAACAGATTCAGCTGTCTAAATAGATTAATTTAAAACAGTGCTGTGTCAATATTTGTGGTTGAGTTTTTCTCAGCCTGTTGCAGGAGAAGGAAAAGGAGAAGAAATTTGAAGAAAATGAGACAAAATTCTGGAGAATATTGGAGGGGTGCAGGGATTTAGTATGGTGCTTACCTTATTAAACTTGCAATGTGGCCAAGGCGTGTGTGTGTTCTTCCTTCAGTTTTTTTTTTTTTTTAACAACACTCTCATAATCCTTGTGTGACTCTCTGTAGCTTCCCCAGGTGCCCTACAATACATTCCCCAATGGGACAATCTGTGGACAGCTGGAGAGGCAGCCACTAGAGAGCCTTAGAGTGGAACAAAGTCCTTTTAACTTTCAAAACGCTGTGTGCTGCTCTTATACACTCCACTTCCTCCGTCTGATATGAGTGGGCATTTCCCACAGGATTATTCAGAGACCACTTGATGCTTGGTTACTTCTGCATCTTAGGCCTGCTGGAGATATGGTGTTGTGGAAGCAGCCCTAAACTGTATGCTCTGTGGATGACGAGAGGGACTGCTGCTCTGGAAAGAGGTTTTGATATGTACATTCATATTCTTCATTCTGAGGCAGAGCTCATGCTTCGCTCCAGTACTTACGGGCTTTATACCCTCAGGTATGGGAACTAAATAAAAGTAAAGCAACTTGGTTTCAAATGGCCATGTTGGTTGTTAAGAAGCCGATATTGCAAAAAAATATAAGGCCCTAATGGGAGTAGATATATACTGATCTCATGACATCTTGGCACATACAACCAATGAGAGCGTGACCTATATAAAAAGAAAGAATCCTGACATGGTTGAAGATATCTGACAAGGATTCCTTTACCTTGCTGGGGATTGAGAGGGTGTGTGGAAGCTCTGATTAACAGAGACAGTTGACGGATAACCTCTTGTATTTCTCCTTGCTTCTGTTCTACCACGCCCCGGCCCGCCCACAATATATTTATCTGTTTACTTAAGTTTGTTTTATATGATTTCGACAGCCTGAAAGTAGGGCTCTGAAGGAGGGAAGACAGTTGAAGGGGGATAGGGGAAGGGAAGGAACAAAACGAATTTAATATCAACTAACTGTTTTGGAATACAAGCTCTTTTATTGTATTAATATATTTCAAGTTTTTTAAAGCTGTGAATAAAAATGTAGTTTTTATGTGACAGAAAAATAATGTGCATAGGTATCCATGAGAACACTTTATTGCTGTTCTTTCAATTAAGAAAATTTGCAAGTCTCTTAATACTCTCTGTCACCTGTTGCCTGCATCTGCTAGAAGTGCCCTTTCTCAGGTAATGGCCATAGTTAAATCTTCAAAAGACAATAAAAGAGTTTCAGAACCATGATGTCACAGAAAGTAAAAGCACCACCCGGCAACGAAAACATTAAAAGCACCATGAGGCATTCAAGACACCATCTGGCATAACTTGAATTGTCAGCAAACACAGAGTTCAAATTGATGGGCATATTATTGTTTAACATAGTTGACCAGTTAAAAGGTATAATTATAATTAGATATTCATTGTAGAGTTTTATGGCTTATATGGACAAATGAGCATAGTCTCAATTAACTAACTACAACTCAATGGAAAGTGTTGCTCAAGCTAATGTTTTTGAAAGTTAAAACCACTGAAAACATGAGCATTTTGCTACTTATCTGAAGAACAGCTTAGATTTACAGGAACAGAGGGGATATTCACCATGCTTTTCTAATTTAATAGTATGCATCTGCACATTTTATACTAAAGAACTAATAATTATACCATGCACAACTGTACTGTAATATACATACAGAATACACATGAATAATATATTTGATTTGTGTAACTTTTAAATGTTTTCTTCCAGTGATGAGCAAACTTCCTTCATCTCAAATAATAAATGGGTTGTGAATTTTAGGTGCATCAAAACCCTCTTTTGAAATGGACAGGGAAGCACCTATATCATATGTACCTTAGTTTGGGATCGCCTAAAATTGCTAAATGTTCAATTTCTCTACAAGTTGTAATCTAACCAAAGCAACTATTTACTGGCTGTGGAGAGCCCAGAGATTTTGAATATCCTTGGCAAGAAGTACTTTAAGATTCATCTATAGCCTATTGTTAAGCAGGAACAACACAGTCATCCCTTTGTGAGTACTTGGAAGTGAACATTCAAGGATGACACTACCATTTTGAGTCACTGGGCACTTCCAGTGCTATTTTTCTATTTTTTTTTTTTTTTTTTGAATAAAATTTTTATTAATTTCCAAATTTTTTAACATAAACAAAAACAACATAAAAATAAACACAAAAACTCATATTTTCTTAACCTTATTTCCATAACCCTCTTTTCCCGGACTTCCCCATACCTTTCCCTTTTTGCATCCTTAATTTTAAACCATTATTCAGCAACCCTTCTTAACCAATTAAATGTAAATTCATTCTCTTTTTCAATTCCACCCTAAAGTTAAACACAATTTTCCGCTGCAATTCTACGTCTTCTTTTCCCTCAGCATTTTAGCACTCCTCAATTTTATAATAGTTCTTAAGATACATCTTGAATTTCTTCCAATCTTCTTCCAGCCAGTGCTATTTTTCTAAAGGGGGGGAGGAGCCAGAACTTACCATGAATGCCCCCCTTGTTCTTTTATAACAGGGGTAGGCAACCTAAGGCCCGTGGGCCGGATGCAGCCCAATCGCCTTCTCAATCCAGCCCATAGACGGTCTGGGAATCAGTGTGTTTTAACATGAGTAGAATGTGTGCTTTTATTTAAAATGCATCTCTGGGTTATTTGTGGGGCATAGGAATACGTTCATATTATTTTTCAAAATATAGTCTGGCTCACCACATGGTCTGAGGGACGGTGGACCAGCCCCATGGCTGAAAAAGGTTGCTGACCCCTGTTTTATAATGACAATTGCGCTCATCTGAGCACTGAGTTCCAGTGAGTTCCAGCTGAAAAAAACAACAACCCTGGGCACTTTCCAAACAGCTACTATTTTTCCAGTGGGATTCAGCCACAGTGTGACAAATTCAGCTTGTGCACCACTCAGCATCTGTAGCTATCTCACTCCTCACACACCCCTGCTCTTGGACAGACTTCCTAGTTAATCATTAAACTGCAAGTCCCAACCTAGCAGTTTGAAAGCACATCAAAGTGCAAGTAGATAAATAGGTACCGCTAAGGCGGGAAGGTAAACGGCGTTTCCGTGCGCTGCTCTGACTTTGCCAGAAGCGGCTTAGTCATGCTGGCCACATGACCCGGAAAAACTGTCTGCAGACAAATGTCAGCTCCCTCAGCCGGTAAAGTGAGATGAGTGCCGCAACCCCAGAGTCGTTCACGGCTGGACTTAATTGTCAGGGGTCCTTTACCTTTACATTATTTTTCAACTGCTGTTGCTCTGAGTACCTTATGTGGGCAGTCCACCACCTAGTCTAGGGAATCAAAAGTTATTTATGCTGTGCTCCCTGTGTTTATTTAAGTTTACATAATTATTTCAAGTATTTCTAACCATTTTTCACCAGAAAAGATCTCAAAGTTGTTGCTGAACAGACAGAGAACAGTCTCTTTTTCGAGCATAAGCTAACAATGGCTACTGGCCTTGGACGCATCATCTGATGAATGCTGACCATGCAAGTGGCTAAATTAGCACATATGCTCATAATATGATTTGAAATATTTATATTTTTAGTCTTAGCATCTTCATTTTTTTCTCGGCATTCTAAGGTTTTATGCTTCTACCTGGTTTCATTTTCTACTGTGTTTTCCCAGTCTGCTTATTATACTGGTTTGCTATAAACAGTTGCAGCCCTAATTATTTCAGAGATAAGAATAAAAAATAAGTAATCAGATAACTTTTGTAAGCTCAACTTCAGTTTCTACTAAAATATGCAGTGTTGACCTATCCAGAACTTCCCATGCAAAAGAACTATAGAGAGCTGATGGAAGAAGAATTGTATTTAAAAGCTCGTACAATGTCTTTTCAAGAAAAAGCCTAATTCTGATGGTCAAAGGCAATATTCCACCTATGTTTTCTCAGTGTTGTTCCCCTGTTGGTTCAATGGAGAACAACAATCAGAAGCTTTTAATTGATTTATATATGAAATTGTTGTATTTCTTTATTGTTGCTGTTTTTATTGTTAAAACACTTGAACAAAATTTATAGGAAGCAATTCATGAAGGTGAATAATAAATACATAGATGTGTCACATATTGTCAGGGCTGCCTCTAGGTCCCAGCTCACAGAGGACCAACGCTAGGCTGTCGTAATGTACAAAGTCTTTATTGAAGTTCAATTTCCATTTCAAAGCCGCAGCGCGCAGCCCTACATCTTAAACCCTAGATCGGTGAAGTCCCGTCTGAGTCTCCTCCCCTCTGACACCAGTTTAAGATCCTAGCCCTGCTCCACCTTTTCCGCTGCTCTCTCCTCCTCTGGGTCCTCCTGCCCGCTGGGGCATTGCCCTTTCTGGACTCTTCCGACGCCGAGTCGCTTAGCTCCTCCCCCTGCCTCCTGCGGGCTTTAGGACGCGGTTCCCAATCCTCATTCTCTGCTGTCCCGCGCTCCTGTACATTTGAACTTGCCTCTCGCGCCAACCCAGTGACCTTTCTCCTAACCGTTACACTACTTCGGTCACTGCTTCCCTCTTCCGGGATACTGGCCGGATCTGACCTCCCCTCCGTTGTCCGACTTTCTGATGGAGGCGTGGTCAGCCCTGCCTCATCTTCTCTCCCTGGTGGGGAATGCACTGGCCCCGATACTTGGGACTCTTCCCCCCCCCCACTCTGCTCTGGTGGGGAAGCTGGTTCTGATTTCCAACTACTGCTCTGGGAGTCCCTGCTGCCCCCTTGCTCCTGGGGCGTTCCCCTTGGGAACCCCCTACCCCTGGCCACTGGCGCCCCCTTCTGTGAATCTTCCGATTCGCTGGAGAGGCTCATGGAATCCCTCGGTCCACTGTCCTCTTCTCCTACGCTCCCCTCGGATTCTTCCCCTTCGCTCTCCATCTCCTCTCTTCCCTGTGCCTCTGCTCCTGAGCCCCTGACACATATGTACAGTGGTACCTTGGGTTACATATGCTTCAGGTTACATACGCTTCAGGTTACAGACTCCGCTAACCCAGAAATAGTACCTCGGGTTAAGAACTTTGCTTCAGGATGAGAACAGAAATCGTGCTCTGGCGGCGCAGCGGCAGCAGGAGGCCCCATTAGCTAAAGTGGGTGGTCTTCAGGTTAATAACAGTTTCAGGTTAAGAACGGAGCTCCAGAACGAATTAAGTACTTAACCCGAGGTACCACTGTACATAGATTTTTTTAATTTAAAAATAAATTACGCATTTTCACCAGTTCCATGGATTTTATCTAGCGATTGTTGAGAAGAAAATGGTTTCCAATCCATGTATGTCACCCCTACCCCCTCTTTGATACCCACCTCAGCAGCTCTTTTGCTAAATGCTCAAGCAATCCATAGTGGCAGGGGGAGGGGAACAAAATACTCTCAATATATATCCAATGCATTTGACAATGCTGCTTGCTCCTTGGCTCTCAGCCAACATCTCTTTTAAAAACAAAAAACAAAAAACACCTTTTGTAAATGAAACAAGCCTAAAATTGAAGAACTCTGGATGAGCCCAAGTTGCACAATGACTAGATATGCAACCAAACAGAAAATCTCCAAACAAACACAGTCAACAACATGACAAAGGCAGCCTCTCGCACTGAAGGTAAGTTAAGCAGTGTAGGTTTTATCTCCATGATGAAGCACTCTTTGCAGTATGTATAATAAACAGCCCTAAATCAGCATGTTAATAAATAGCATGAAGTCAACCTTGCAGAAAAAACTTATTCTTAGTAACATTAGTTGCATCAGCACTTTGCAAATGGAAATAGTTTTGAACAATAGGACTATCTTATATCAACAGAAGTTCTAGGAATATAGAACTGTGTTGTGCCATGTCATCAATATCTTTCTAGCCTCCAGTTAAAACTTGTGAATTACTGTTATTTTACTTTCAAAAGCTGCTTGTGCAGTATGTCACCAGTCCACAAACTCAAAGGATTCAGTCTACAGTTGTGTCTGTTCCAATCTTTCACCCCATCACTCCATAGTTTTTAGTCATGTAATTACAGTGTTACCTCGGGTTACATACGCTTTGGGTTACATACGCTTCAGGTTACAGACTCCACTAACCCAGAAATAGTACCTCAGGTTAAGAACCTTGCTTCAGAATGAGAACAGAAATCGTGCTCCGGCGGCGCGGCAGCAGCAGGAGGCCCCATTAGCTAACGTGGTGCTTCAGGTTAAGAACAGTTTCAGGTTAAGAATGGACCTCTGGAACGAATTAAGTAGTTAACCCAAGGTACCACTGTACTGGGCACACTGGCAGCTGGGGCTTGCCCATGGTTATAGCCAGTCATGGGTAAGCTGGGGGCATGGTTTGGGGAGTGGAGCAAAAGTTAGACTTCGCCCCTCTGGTCTGCTCTCTGACTATAAAAACCAGCTATGCCTGGGTCCCAGCCTCAGTTGTTCCTAGATTCCCTGCCCACATTCCCTGCTCTTTATGTTGTAGATAAATGGGCAGTCCCTGAGGAGGACATTGCTATGGAAGTGTTCAGTCACCATACAGGGGGCGAATGTAATCAATCTATACTTTCATAAACCCACTCACACTCATTCATCTGGCTACCAGGCTAAATACAAGCCTCAGCTAAAGCTGTTCACAATTTGCCACCTTAGTTCTTACATGGTCTGTTGGTTTTTCATAGTGAAATTTTGATAGCAAGTATTAAGGTATCATGTGAAAATCTGGACTTGTTTGGTGGAAACATCACTTTCAGCACCTGAAGTGAAAATCCCTGTTTAATTTGTGTATTTTAGATATGTTTAATCCCCACTTTTAAGTATTTTGTTGTAAAGTTATATGCTCAATGCTTTCATCTGAGTCCTCAATTGCTAAGTGTGTTGAGACATAGAAACTCTGAGATTTATTTTATGATTACCATTCCACTAAGCAAATATTGCTGCAACATATAACTGAGAAACATTGTTTCCTAGTGCAAAATACCACGTAAGTAAATTCTGTAGTTTCTGCTGTTGTATTACTGGAGCACTGCTTTATAGCTACAGTTTTATATTTTATATTCTGTCATACTTGCATATACCTAACTGCTTTTTTTAAAAAATCTTATTTTGCATGAGTCCAGCACAAGTTAATAGAAAATTAGAAGTATGCTATTTCTTCTGAACCACCTTACCGCACCAAAGATAATTCTTAATTAAATGAAGGTAATAAGAAAAAGGAGGCCAACAGACCCTCAGCCTTCAGCAATCTACATAGAAACAGAATGTTTATATGTGAACTCTTACTGTGATCATCCCAAAGACAGAACTGTCATCTCTGAAGCGAGAAAAGAACTTTATAAGAGAACCTGCCCAGTGCCTGAACTGAGGCAGGGAGAAAACGAAGTACTTAGGGGTTTGATTTAATACACTTAAAGAGATGATAACAAGTCTGCCCTCGCATGCCTCCTCTTTTTTGCAGGTGCCAAAACCCCCACTGCCCAACAAATCAGAAGAGGATTTTGATCCATTGCATCCACAATCCCCTGACATGCCCCAAAATGAGGGGGGGGGGGGAGTAAACTAGGCCTAGAACTAGCAAACCATTTTCCTCCCCTGGGGCTGATCTGGAAAATTCAATTCAAAAAGAATAAGCCCCAAGAAACACACATCCCCGCTTTGGCAGTCATGGAGCGTTGGATGGGGGGGGGGGAGCCTGGGATCCTTTGATTGACCCTGCCCCTTTGCTTCAGTAGTTGTGTAGATATGTAAAACGTTTTATCAGCAGCATCAATTGACAAGTTTTACTATGCCTGTCAAACTTTAGTGACTATTTTTCTTCAGTTTTAAGGGGCTATGGAAATGAGACAACTATTAGGTTTGGTTGGGAAGGGTCTGCTTTTTTTGTCTTTTGTTTTTCAGGAAAGCTTTTGGGTAAAATTCATACTGCCTTATACAAAATTGCTACCTCCTCTAGTGTCAATACTTAATTTAAGTATTCAGTGGTATGCATTAGCAAGCAAACATAAAGAAATCATCAGCAGAAAGATTCACGGTCTTTCTTGATACCGATTGCTTTCAGTATCTTCAAACTTTTGTAGTGAGTCCCTGCAGGGAAGCCAATACTATCGTTTACAATGTGTGTGGTTTTTGTTGTTGTTTTTTAAAAAATATTTTTTATAAAATCTGTGCTGTTTCTTTTTAAAGCAAGTAGTTCTGTTCTATCATTTACCTGAAAATTATTTTGCACACCATTACCAACTCTGTTGGCATCCAGCTGTGTCAAGAGACATTGGAGTGTGCCTCAGGGGGTGAAGTCAAGCCGCTGGAGAAACACAGCGCCTGCTGTGGCTGCAGAGACTGGTGACTCATAACTGCTCCCTCCCATGTTGTTTTTGCTGTGTTCACAGCACCAAAGTGACCTCCACAGGGCACAAGCCTGGGCAGTGTGAATGGAGGTCCTGGGCTGCCCAGACCCCACTTTCGCCTTGCTGATGTGGCCCAAAGTAAAGCAGAGTGATACATTTGGCATCAGCTTGACTGCAGGAGTTGCCGGAAGGAGGCATACAAGATGCCATCCAACACATAATAAATAATACTAAATAATAATTATAAATGATAATGCTTAATTAATTATTCACTTTCTAAACCACCATTCTCAAGGCAATTTACACATAAAATAGTTAAAAACACAAATACAAGACTAAAACGCTAACAAGTGGTAAAGACCAACTTATTCAGCTGCAAAACCCATCAAAACAATGCTCCTCCCTCAACCTGTCAAACAGGGGGCCTGAACTCCTAGCTTTCATTAAAAACACAAGTCAATCAGATATATATAAATAAAATATGAAATCAACACATGGATACAATGTTCTAACACTTATTAGGCAGATACAGAGGCACTGCTGCAGCAAAGGACACTTAATCACTGTAGCTAAGCAATCAGGAGGGAGGAATATGAGGCATTTCCTGTATCTTTCTTGCTGAAGAGATTCACTCTTTTCCAACTGCAGTGAGTACAGGTACAGGAACATATCAAATGATGTTTTTAATAGCTGTGTGGCAGGAACAAATTAAGCACAGTAAGCCTTTTCTAGTATGGAAATTCAATTATGGGGAAAGCTTTCCCTATTGACATTCTGTCCGATATCTTATCGCTTATGTGTGGGGCCCTGATTTACGTTTGGACTCTGTAGTTCAGCACAGCAGCTCATAACATTCTAAATGCTGAATAAATTCTTGGGGATGAACTTTTTATGAACTACAACAGTTCATCTGGATGAACGTGGATTGAAATACTTTGTTTTGTAAAAGTACAAACTAGAACTAGTTCCTTTTTAAAATGAACTTCCCAAGCACCTGGGAAACTTTGAAAAAAGCCTTTTTTAAAAAAAAAACCCAAAACCCTTGGCATGCTTCTTTTTATTATTAATGAGAAGTAGTAGCATCTTTTCTAACAAGGAATGCACACAAATTAAGCTAGATAATTTAGTTAGTTCAGTGAAAACTGGGTGCAACCCTTTATTTACTGGAAATATTGTTGAATGTTGCTTAAATCTATCTATAATGGACTGAGATTAAACTGAAGTGTATGTAAAAAAGTCATAAGCATCATTTTTATCATAAGGAGTTTCTTCTGCTGCTGCTCTGTTCTAAAACTTGTGCCATGAATTTTGTCCCCACATATTGTATTTTCACCAGCATCATTCATTACTTTTTCATTCTGTCTTTTTGTTATATATAGGTTTTTGTTGGCACAGAGCTCATTTTTAAAGTATTTTGTTTCTTTGGTACTTTATGATCAACTGCCATCATTCCAGACAATCAGTGAAATCTATTTCATTCTAGCCTATAAAATATTACAGGACAATATGGTGAAAGTTATAGATTCTATACCCACCCTGGACCCACTGCTCTGCAATAGGTACTGACCAGTTGCTAATATACCATTTATTGGCAAGTTGATCTAGAGGGTTGTGACAGAGCAGATGCAGGCAATCTTGGATGAAACTGCTTAACTAGACCCATCTCACTTGGGGTTCAGACCTGGTTTTGGAACTGAATTGTCCTTGGTCACATTGGTGAGCAGCCTTTGTTAAGACAGAGAAAAGAGGAGCGTGTGCTTACTTATTCTGCTCAATCTATCCAAGGCTTTTTATACCACCAACTGGCTTTGTAGGATAGATGTCATGTACATTGTTTTACACTGGTTCCATTCTTACCTGCAGGGTTGCTTTCAGAGAGTTGCTCTTCAGTTCCCTTGTATTGCTGCTATGGGGTGCTACAGGGCACTATTTTGCTGCCCCGTCCCCCGTGCTATTTAACATTTATACAGGGCTGTCAGGAATGGGGATGTGGCATGAAGTGTCAGCAGTAAGTTTAAGCCCTGTGGGTGAGTGGTTTCTGTGTCTAGGTCAGGCATGGTCAAACTTGGCCCTTCAGCTGTTTTGGGACTACAATTCCCATCATCCCTGACCACTGGTCCTGTTAGCTAGGGATGATGGGAGTTGTAGTCCCAAAACAGCTGAAGGACCAAGTCTGGCCATGCCTGGTCTAGGCCAATGACTCCTCTGGATGAGTAAAAATTCCTCTGAAGGAACAGGTATGTAGTCTGAGGGTGCTCTTGGATCCATCTTTTCATTTGAAGCTTGAATGGCCTCAGTTGCTAGGAGCACCTGTTACCAGCTTGGGTTGGTAAGACAACTACAGCCATTCCTGGACCAAGATGGCTTTGCCACTGTGGTCTTGGCATCGGTAACATCAAAACTAGATTACTGCAATGTACTCTATGTAGGCCTCCCTTCGAGCTTAACCAAGAAACTACAGCTGGTGAAGAATGCAGCAGCTTGTTTGTTGAAGCTATGGAGTCAGCTATACAGCAGCAAATAAAATGTTTTAAGTGTGTTTTAACTGCAATATACAATGTGACACTAGATGATGATGGTGAGCCTCATGGAAAATCCAATGTATTTTAAAGAACACTTTTTTAAAAAACAAAACAAAACTGTTTTTATGTATGTGTAGAGTCCACCCATGTAACACTTTTGCTAAGGGAGCTGCACTGGCTGTTAATATGCTACAAGGAGAGGTGCTAGGTTTTGCTTTCAGCATTTGAAGCCATAAGCAACTTGGGGCCAGGCTACATAATGGACTGCCTTGACCCATATAAATCTGGCTGGCAACTGCACTTCTTAGATGGGGTCCTGTTGAGAGTACCACATTCCCAGAGGTGAGCAGTTCCAGCCCTCTGGAATAAATTACTAGCTGAAATTGAACAGGTGTCTAATGTCATGATGTTTAGACACCTACTGAAGATATTTCTGTTTAAGAAGGATTTTCCTGGGGTATGACCCAGTCTATGGACTATTAATTGGTAGTACATCAGTAAAAATGGTTTTATTGTTCTTAAGCTTCATGGGAATGCTTTTTTTATATTGAGAACTTGTACTTTTTGTATTTTATTTTAACTTGTTGTACTCCTCTTTTCAATAAAGCCCAATGTGTGTTGGCTATGTGGCTTCTCACAGACTCCTTTTAATGTACCTTTGACATGGTGTGGTAAACCATTGGCTTACACTGAAACATATGCACTTAAGAGGTCATGCTACCACTTCACTGTATGTGTGAACTGAGGAAAGAACTAAGGGATGATGTCAGGTGCTGGAAGGCTTCAGCCAGGAGCCTGGCATGTCAGACATTCGTTCTCCTGCTTACTGTGCTACTGGAAACAAAATAAAAAAATTCCTTCCAGTAGCACCTTAAAGACCAACTAAGTTAGTTCTTGGTATGAGCTTTCGTGTGCATGCACACTTCTTCAGATACACTGAAACAGAAGTCACCAGACCCTTCTATATAGTGAGAAGGTGGGGAGGGGTCTCACTATATAGAAGGGTCTGGTGACTTCTGTTTCAGTGTATCTGAAGAAGTGTGCATGCACACGAAAGCTCATACCAAGAACTAACTTAGTTGGGCTTTAAGGTGCTACTGGAAAGAATTTTTTTATTTTGTTTTGACTATGGCAGACCAACACGGCTACCTATCTGTAACTGTGCTACTGGAGTTAGTTCTTTCATCTGTCTTCTACCATGAATTTGTTGATCACTCCTAACTTTAAGTTCAGCCAATTAATATCTTTTTAAAGGTAAGGGGTAAAGGGACCTCTGACCATTAGGTCCAGTCACAGACAACTCTGGGGTTGCAGCGCTCATCTCACTTTATTGGCCAAGGGAGCTGGCGTACAGCTTCCGGGTCCTGTGGCCAGCATGACTAAGCCGCTTCTTGCAAACCAGAGCAGCACACGGAAATGCCGTTTACCTTCCCACAGGAGTGGTACCTATTTATCTACTTGCACTTCGTGCTTTTGAACTGCTAGGTTGGCAGGAGTAGGGACCAAGCAACAGGAGCTCACCCCATCACAGGGATTCGAACCTCTGACCTTCTGATTGGCAAGCCCTAAGTTCTATGGTTTATCTTTTTAATAGGACATAAATAACATTATCACTGATGTCAGGAAATTTGTTTGTATTTTGCTACAAGTTCTCCTTATCTAAAGGGCAGGTTCATCTGGGTCCAGTTCAGTTATCTCTGCTTATACACTCTTCCCAATCATTCATCTCTAATGACTGGTAAAACTAGACATGTTTTCATCACTAAAGGATGCTGAGGTAAATCATGAAATAGATTTCTAAGGCAGGAAGAAAGCTATCATCTATCTATGTCCTCTGTTATTGATTACTGTTCATGTGGAGTATTTTGTTTTTGACAGAATACTTGTGTCCATCTCAGTAAAATAATTGGACTGAATCCAATCTTTAGCTATCCATAAAAAGGAAGGGCTACTTCCATTCTTGAAAAAGTTTTTTAGTTCATCAGAGGAATCTTGTTGACAGAATAAGAAAAGGGTGATGTTTGCCAGTTCCCACCTAGGAAACCACTGTCCTGGAGGATTCCCCATCCCACCAGATTTGATTTTTTGAGAGCACAGGGGGAAGTGGAAATTGTCAACAACAACCAGTGGAGGTGTTCTCTGTGACCAAGGCAATGTCTAGAGCCAAACCTTAGCAGGTGCATATATAAACATTAATTATTTTCCCCATTGTTAAGCATATCTCTTTGCAATTTATTAGAGGTCCTTTCATGAGCATTTTATTTGTTCAGTCATTTCCTGTAAAACAGGTACGTCCTATTTTTCAAACATATAAGTATGACTACACAGATAAAATGCTTATTTGTCTCATGAGAAGTGACAAGTTCTGGCAGCAGAATGAGAGTAATACTAATTTAGAAGATGGAGAATGGTGGTGACAGCTCAAGTTTGTACTTTGTGCCCAGAAAAGGAAGGGTCCCTTAGTACCATTTATCAAGTAAAGAGAGCTGAGAGTAGGGGCAGTTAACAATTCCATTCTGATGAAGTGGGAAATGCAATATATAATTGTAAAACACAGTTTTAGGTCAGCACTTGATCCTTCACAATTTGTTAATTTATTTTCTAACAGGGTTGTTCCAGCCCCAAACTGCAACCCAGTGTATGCATCACAGAACATTTTGAACTAAAAGGAACCCAAAAACAAAAACAAAACTGAATATGTGTGTAATTTCATTCTCCTCTTTGTAGCATAGATATCTATGTTATGGACAATTTACTTTCTGCAACGTGTCCTTTACTTGAAAGTAATCGGAAAAGAAGATAAAGTGGCAAGCTGTGTAAGGCCTAAGAGGTAAAGTAATTGTTTTGAATTTAGTTTTCTTTTAACTGTGTTCTTTAAAAGAAATAAAAGCTGCTGATATTTGCTTCATTTGAAGAAATATCACATCATTTTCCCAGCAGAATTTTTTTTTTTTTAAGGCAGAGGAAAATGCATAAGGAGTCTGTGTCTAGCAGGTTAAAAAAATAACAAAATCCAATAAATGTTTTAATGTAATATGAAAAAACCAATTATTACTTATGTTCGCCTCTTAGAAATGGAGAAGTGCTTCACATATTACATTTTCTGCAGCCAGCCTAAAGTCCAGGAAATTCTAAGCTTAATTTGATTTTGAGAGGTGCCTAGGATGTTGCAGTTACCCACAGAAGCTTTAATACTATTAATAGTACTTGTGTGCCCAAATCACTTAACTACTCAGCAGCAAACCTGTTAAGCATTGCTGTCATTTAACCATTACCAAGAGAAAAAATCCTTAGTCTGAATAATAGCATTTTTTTAAACAAATACTATCAGAGCAATAATGCTCAAGATTTACAGGTTTTCAACTTGCAGTGCATGAGCACACATAAGTCCTTTTTGTTAGCACATTTCAGATCCCCCAAATATATATTTCATACCATGCTGTCCAGCAACTACTTGTGGACTCAGGCACAGGAAGTGCGCAGCCCAGCACAGGGCAGGCCAAGGGAAGAAGTAAAACACATGGCATTGGCACTGGGTTGAAATAGGCCTCAACTTTATTGATTAAAGATATAAACAGATTTTGGCGAAGGCACCCAGGAGTCGCAGGTAAGCTGTCATTTTTACATTTATGCACTTTCTCAGATTTCATTCATTAGTCACATGGGAAACTTTGCATTCCTAAATCAAGAAATATCAAAGTTTGTATTTGCCTGGAATACTCATATTTTTGGAAGGACTGCCCCTTCTTCCATGAACGAAGGGTAAAATGTGCAAAATACAGTACTCAGTATGTTCTTAGAGGGACACATTTGTTCCATCATGTGTTCTAGCACTGTTATAGGTTAGGCTGAATTCCTGTGCACACTTACTCATGAGTAACCCCTACTAAGTTTAATGCTGGTTTTCTTGACAACAAGTACTGCTAAAGAGTCTGGAAACGCATTTTGTATTTAGCAGGTCTGTGCAGTAATAACAGCTTGATTGTGTTCATTCACAGGCTAATGTGACACATGAAAGGACGCGTGGATTGTAGCATCTGCTCTGCGGATAATCTAAAGTCCACCTTGTAAACACAGGTGTGATGGACAGCAGAGCCAGACTAGAGTCTGGTAATGTTGTTCCTCTGAAACACCACCAGAGTGCTGAAGCCTTTCATGGATTGGCTACAGAGTCAGCTAGCCACAGAGTGGGGAGGAACAGCACTTTGGGAGGGGGAAAGAATAAAAGGAGCAGTTTCTGAGGGAGAGATTTAAGCTGGATTTAAGTTGAGGGATAGGTTTGGGTTTTGAGAAGGGCAAAGGTTCAGGTTAAGAGATATAGTTTGATGGGAGGTAGGGAGTGAGATAAGAACTGGTTCTGAGTGAAGTTAAACATACACACTGAGTCTGAGTCTAGCCAGAATAATAATAATAATAATTTATTATTTGTACCCTGCCCATCTGGCTGGGTTTCCCCAGCCACTCTGGGCGGCTTCCACAGAGACCAAAAATACACTAAAATGTCACACATTAAAAACTTCCCTGAACAGGGCTGCCTTAAGATGTCTTCTGAATGTCAAGTAGTTGTTTATCGCTTTGACATCTGACGGGAGGGTGTTCCACAGGGCGGGAGCCACTACTGAGAAGGCCCTCTGCCTGGTTCCCTGCAGCTTTGCTTCTCACAATGAGGGAACCGCCAGAAGGCCCTCGGCGCTGGACCTCAGCGTCCGGGCAGAACGATGGGGGTGGAGACGCTCCTTCAGAAGACTCCCAACCCAGTAACAAGGGGTGAGGTGATCCCCTGGTGATCTGTTATACTATTTAGAAGACCTTAGGTGTGTGATGGTTAAGAGAGTGGGTAACTTCAGGAGAAGTGCCCCTCGCTCATGAAACAAAGTATTAAGCTGTGAAGGAAGTATTTAAATGTAATATCTAAGTGACAGAAACTGAGTTAAGCATTTTACCATCTGTTCTAGCAACCCGAACCCGAACACCTACCACCTGAAGTGTAACACCTTGCTTTTAGTAACTGAAGTTTAAGAACAGCTGTGCCTGTAGTATTGTGTTTAACCCTGAGACATTTAAGAGTGAGTTAAAGTAAATAAGTTAACTTCGACTTAAAAAAACACATTTCCTGACCTACTTTGTTTCATACAGTTCTGTTTGTTTAACAAAACTTTTCTTATTTGTTTGATCAACTCCTGCCTGAGACTCTAAACCATTAAGTTTTCCCTCATACAAGTCCCCACTAGATAACCTGTTGTAAATTGCAGAAATTCATGTAATTGGTGTACTGTGAAGTATATTTAATTGGGGGCAGTTAGCGGGAGTAGATCCACCACATTATTAATTGGTGATATTAGGTGGTGGGTTTGCTACATGAGGTCTATTAATGAGGGGTATGGTTTTTTTAAATAGAAAAAACATTGTGTACAATGGTACCTTAGGTCCCAAACTTAATCCGTTCTGGAAGTCTGTTCCAAAACCAAAGTGTTCTAAAACCAAGGAGTGTTTTCCCATAGAAAGTAATGCAAAATGGATTAATCCGTTCCAGACTTTTAAAAACAAACCCTAAAACAGCAATTTAACATGAATTTTACTATCTAATTAGACCACTGATCCATAAAATGAAAGCAATAATCAATGTAAAGGTAAAGGTAAAGGGACCCCTGACCATTAGGTCCAGTTGTGACCGACTCTGGGGTTGCGGCACTCATCTCGCTTCATTGGCTGTACAGCTTCCAGGTCATGTAATAATAATGTAAAATAATAAAATAAATAAGACAGTACTATAGATGATGATGATGATAATAATAATAATAATAATAATAATAATAATAATAATAATAATTTCTTACATGCAGTGATGATAGTCATTGTTTAGATGGGGGGGGGGGCTTTTATCCGTTTATCCAGTCACACAATCAACCAGTAGCTGAACTGGGTTTCACACAGTCACAAGTCACAAAAACGTAGTAAGAAGCCACAGTCACAAGTCAGTCCCATAAAACGAAGAACAAGTCACTGTAAAAAAAACCATGAAAAAGCCACACAAACAAAAACGCAAGAACAATGGCAAAAACAAAAGCTCCAAATATCACCTCTTTGTTGTGTGGGTGCTCGGGACTCAAAAGCCAACAGACTCAACAGAAAGCCTCTGATTAGCAGCGGGGGACTCAATTTACAAATGGAACACACTCATCAGGAAGCGGAACATGTTCCACTTCCAATGCAAAGTTCACAAACCAGAACATCTATTTCCAGGTTTGCAGTGTTCTATTTCCAATTTGTTCATAAACAAAGCTGTTCTAATACCAAGGTACCACTGTATAAAAATCTGATAAATTCAGTGCCAAAGCAGACTGAAAAAGATATTCTGTTTCATTTATTCCAGCTTGGGGAGTCTAGAAAATTGATTTGGGCACTATGTTGTCATTCTGACAATGAATTATAGGAGCAAAAACACAAATCCGAAGGTTCATCCCAAATGCTTTAGCAATATGTCATAAAAAATATCATACACATACATGATTTGTCAGATTTATCTTTCTCTATGGAACCTTTCAAAATGCTAGGGTTAACCCCAGGAGCTTAACCAACTAGACTTATACTACTTCAAAAAGCATTTCAATTCCTTGTGTATTCTGTTGGTCTAAATTGTTAGAGCATATACTTTGTACATGAAATGCAACTGCCACACATCTTTTGCTTTGTGCAATGGGTTATGCATGTGGTGTCACTGTCAGAAACATTAGAGATCTCCTCCCTGTCTAGCCCAGCTTACAACCCGTAAGCTTGGATTCAGTATATTCAGAAAAGAGTTAACATGGTGACTTTGTAAAGTAGCAATTACAACAAACCCTAGTTTTCTTCTGGAGCCTTCTCAGCCAGCAAGACTCCCACCCCTTCACACCATTCTCCAGGGATGATCTCCAAATTCCAACCTCAATGTCTATTGAAAGAAAATGTCTCCAGATTACTACAATCACCGCACTGCCAACCCTTCCTTTTCTTTTCCATTTTTCTTTCCAGCAGCTGACAGCGTTTCTCCATTTTACCTAGCAGCAAATCTAGCTTTCCCCTATCCTTCCATTATGTGGAAATGGACATATTCATCACTGGAAATGACTAACACTTGAAAGTGCTAACAGAAAGCCTTGATCAGAAAAGGCCCTGAGAATATTATTTCCCTAAAGCAAAATGTAATTTATTTAATCCTTGAATGAGAACAAATTTCCATTTCAGAATGAGTTTCTTAAAAAAAAAAAAAAAACTTCCTTGAAGATTTTTGGATAGCAAAACCACAGCAATGCTACAGCTTCAAAGTCAATGCCTACCTATAATGCCTCTCAAGCCCTGCTTAGAGATTTGACAGGATGGAGGCCTTGACAGTTTCCTAAGAACAAGAGCCAAGCTTTTTGGAAGACTAACTCAGATCAATCTCTCCCCCCCGCCTCTCTCTCTCACACCTCAATGTGGAGGAAGCTCAATAAGGTTAGGAAGTGGTTGCTGATGGCAGCAGGCAGATTATTTCTGTAATATGGCCCATTTGTGTAGTAAGTGGCTTTCAAAACTTGTATCCCCTCATAGAGCACTGCCATATAGAAACCTGCATGGGAATGCTTAGCTTGGTTTAGCATGTTCTATCTCACTCCATTTTAACCCTCTTATAAATTATTGTCTTTTTATTTATTCTTCTTTTTTTTAAAAAAAATTAGATCTTCACCCCGGGATTGTAAAAAATTCAATTTTTTATTTGATTTCACTGATCATGCTTGCGGGCCGCAGCAGTGGATCACGGCTGAGATCAGGAGCGGCCAGGACACTAAAAAGCCTCCTGGAAGCTGTACAAGTGGCAGTGGTGGCGATCACGCCCCAGTCCCAGAAATCAGTGCATTCCTTTGCAGAAATAGTTACAGACTAAAAAAACCCGCTCTTTAAAGCTGAAGTGCAACAAATGGCAGTTCGGGTTTTCTGTGGATTGTCATTTTCTCTGATTCTGCTTTAACTTGCGAGTTTTCACAGGGAACGCTCTAGTCTAGAGCACAAATGAGAGGGTGCTCAGACACAGAGCTTTAAAGCACAGACTTTGCCTGAAAAGAACAGAAGAAAGTGTCAGTAAACCTAGAGAGGCAGTTGGGCTGCGTTGGTGGACCAATTGGCTCATATCCTGGGTTCCCTGACTCAAACAGGACAATGAGATGTCAACATATGGCTATGTGTACGCTAGGCCCTACCCTAACAAATACAAACCACTGTCAATGGGATCCAGTAATGGAATAGATCAAGCTGGTTCAAGGCGCCAATTCGTTTCTTGCAATACCGATTACTAATAAATAAAGCTCGCATTTGCTAAGTGTGGTTTAGTATTAATATAAAAAGATGATGGTCCTGAATACATTAATAGCAGCAGATATCCCGTAAGAGTGTGTATATAATACCTTATGGGAACACCCAGTTTAACTTGCTAAATATAAAAATGTACATATTTTGTAATTAAATGTACAAGGCTGATGAATGTAGGCAACTTTATTAAAGTGTTATGCACATATTTATATGCCCCATTCATTTCATGCTTCACTTGCAATGCACTCTTATGATGAAGTTTTATTAAAAAACCTAATAAAGAATTAAATAAAACCAGTATCATTATGAAACAGGTAAGGACATAATAACTCAATATACTCAAGCAGAAATTCTGCTTTGGTGGTTAGGTAATAATGAATTCATATGAAAAATAAGAACTTGGAAAAAGAGAAGAGGCAAGATAAAATGTAGTAGCAGAAGAAGCTACAATATACATATATTGAAATGCTTATCTTTTTCACTTTTGTGTCTTAAAAGGGGTATACCATTAACCATCATTTTTATAACCACAGGTCAATATCTGGGACCTGAAGACTACACTTCAACATCCATTGACAGACCAGAATTACTAGTTTAAATTACATAAAGTAAAACCCAAATATATTACATAAATAAACATACGTGAAAAGGGAGCTTGGCGGTTTGAAAATATCCCATTCATTGTTAAGAGAATTACTAAACAAATCAGTTTAAATACAACTTCGACTAATTTCTTTTGAAACATCACTTCACTCAGATCTAGTCAAGCTTACCATCTGCTGAGTACACAAAAGCAGCTCTATTCTAGAATCATGCAGCTTCCTTTGCAAAGTCTGCACGCAAGCTGTTCTTGTCAAAATTAAACCCATGTGATTATTCATCTTAATATTCGATCAGGTGTTAAGTAAAGAGTGACAAAAGTCCACATATGGATGACAAGCTGCTTCTGTAGTAAATATTCTCCTTTTTAGTGAACAGAGTCTTATGATATTGTAAGATGTTCCCCACCAGCCACTACAGACTTCACTATCTACAGGCTAATATAAAACAAGGTTGAAGTAGCCACTTAAAAACTCAGGCATCCACACCATTTACATTATTATGCCATGTGTCTATTGCTGCGGCTGATAATGAATGAACTTGTTGATATGATGGGTGAAATGACAAAACATGGTTCCTAATATTTTGCATTCATTCTCCAAAAGTTTGCAAATATGTTGCTATAACACAGATATACATTCTTGGCTGCTGAGTTTTTAAAAGCACAGATACAAAATATTTTAACTGGTGCTCCAAAGCACATTGAGGGTACCTTACTATTGTATATGCACACACTAAGTTCCAATGTCCTCATTTAAAAGAAAAAGTTGACACTGACATCTCTTTTACTTATCTATATTCCATAAAAATTACATTGGAATTTTAAGCAATGGACTTTTTGAGACAGTGACAACAAAGTTATTTTTCAATTTCCTCTGTGATTTGGAAATGACAGGGAAACGTAGGAACTAAATTGTTCTGCAAAAATTTGTTGCAACTGAAGCAAGTTATGGAGGCATACCATAGAAACATGCTGTATCAGTTATCTTATGTTCAGAAAAGTTTTGGGCTGTGAGTAGCAACGAGAAACAAACTTCTGCTAACCTGTGAACGCTATCATTTGTATTCAACAATTGTCCATGGAGTTCAATCGTTCATTCTCTTAGATACAGAAACCAACCAGAAACTATGTAGAAAATACCACATTTGTTCTTCTTCCAGTTGTACCTTCCCCCCTCTCACACACAAAAAAGACTTCTGGGTGCCCATGAGAACTATGGTGCGGGTTGCAGCAGCAGCAGCAGCCTGGGATGCAAGGAGTTACTCTAGACACACTTGAGCACATTCCAGTGGGATATTTTTTTTAATGATTTTATTTGAGCAGAAGGCTCTCTCCCTTCAATATTACAAACTGCTTTTGAAAGGATTTCAAAAATGGCTTGTGGTGTGATATAAGAGGTCAGGTGGTTGTTTAATATAAGACTGTAATTACTTTGGGTATTTCAAGCTACTAGGTTCACTTCCGAATATTCTTCCTCATCTTTTTCTTATGCCACATACAAGGGCAAACAACAAAACATATAATTCAAAGCAAGGCTTCTCAAATGTTGTGTTCTAACTTCAGATAACCAGCAGGCTTTCCAAATGAGAAAAGATTAAAGGTTGAGGTGCTATCATTCACCGATCATTCAAAATTGAGACTAATGAGAATACACACAGGGGGGAAATCCATTGGAAGCTTTGATTTTCTTTATACTTAGCATGCCTATACACATCTTACAACAAACAAATATATCGTTGAAAGACTCACCCCAAACTTGGATCCACAGCAACTGCTCTGGGGTTGTGAAGGTCAAGATCGATCAGAATAACACATACAGTTCCATTGTAGTTGCATACAAAGATTGTGTCACTCATACGATCCACAAAATAAAAATTCCCAGTAAGCCAGTCAACTGCCATTTGTTGTATATCTGCCAAAGTGAAAAAATTGTTAAAATTAATTATGCTAATCCAACTTCTGTAACTCCAGATATTACTCCAAAGGAGATATTCTATACATTTGAAAGAAGTTCAAGTTGTTAATGAATTCTTTGAAAACAAGGGATAAGCAGTGCCTTTTTTCTGGGGGGACGCTGGGGGACGCATACCCCTAAACATTTTGTGAATCTAAGTTTGGCCACACTGAGGGGCAGTATTTCAATATGAGTAGGAAAATGAGAGTACCCCTAAACATTTTTAAAGGAAAAAAGCAGACTATAAGTGCAAATGGATTGTATGATATAATTTCAGTGAGATAAAATGAAGATACTTAGATGAAAGTATGTGCCTATCTTTGAGTTACAATAGTAAGCGTGATTGCAGATGTGAGGATGTATTCAGAATTTTTCATTTCCAATTTGATTGATCACAGCTTGCTACATTGTCAAAAACTGAGCAACTGGTTAACCTTAGCTATGATTTGTTTGGAGCAAGTCAAATTCAAAACATGGGCTACGAAGCTGGCTTAATTAAATAAACCTTAGTTAAGATTTGGACAAAATGCGGATCTGTGGATACTGAAAAAAATGAAAGCAGAAGCTTCTGATCTTCTTCTCAAGGCCACGCTGAAGAAGGTGCACCAGGCCAAGGCTCACATAGGTTCCGATCAAAAATAAATAATATTTATTTCCTGAAAGCAGCTGTTATGTAACAGGTAATTTATACAAAAGGCAAATTTATAGCCATTGGACCTTACAATAAGGAGAGGTGGATGAAATATGCAAAATTAAAAAATGTGGAGTAACACTTCAGTTGTCTAAAAATGTATTTTTAAAATTCTATGATAGTTTTTAAGTACATATAGGGTAAGCCTACAGAATCAGGCCTTTGAAACGCTGATCGTATGGTCAGCGGTTCGAATCCCCGCAGCGGGGTGAGCTCCCGTCTTTCGGTCCCAGCTCCTGCCCACCTAGCAGTTCGAAAGCACCCCTAAGTGCAAGTAGATAAATAGGTACTGCTTTATAGCGGGAAGGTAAACGGCGTTTTCGTGTGCTGCGCTGGTGCTGGCTCACCAGAGCAGCTTCGTCACGCTGGCCACGTGACCCGGAAGTGTCTTCGGACAGCGCTGGCTCCCGGCCTCTTAAGTGAGATGAGCGCACAACCCTAGAGTCGGACACGACTGGCCCGTACGGGCAGGGGTACCTTTACCTTTACCTTTTACTTTTAAGGAAAGGGCTGGTGCTGTGCTGTTTTTAGTGTAACAAACTGTATTTAAACTGTAATATTAAAAATAATGATATAAATTATGACTGCACAATGGACTACACAAAACAAAAACAAGTACTGGGTGGTATTCAGCTATTTTTTTACATATAAAAGATCCACAGAAATTAATGGCCATAACTTAGATATGTTCATTCCTTTTCATGAATCTTATCTGAGTAAAACTGATTAGAACACATCAATTGAATTTAATATGGTAAAATATCGACACCTTCCTTTGCTTGTAAACAGAGGCACTTGTGAGGTGTTTTTAAGAGGAAAGGCCCATAGTGCTGTCTTGCTCCGTTCTGTTCTGTTTTATAGACAGTGTTTTTACTCCTGTCTTCCCATACACCGTTCTTCTGACACCCCTTGAACATTGCCCCCTCCTGTCTTTTTCGCCCCCTCCCTCTTTCTGCCTTGCCACCAGGGATGACAACCCTTAATCTTTCTATCCTATTCCTCTTCTCCCTCCTTGCTGTCCTTCCTGAGGCAGACCGAATCCCCTTTGTTGCTCACCCTCTTTTCCATCCACCTCCTTCTCCTCCTTCCCTTGGTCTGGTTTCCTTGCCTGTATTTCTCTTCCACTGGCCCAGGATGCTACTCGCTGCTGGTATCCATGCACCCTGCCCTCTTAGTTCTTGCAGGATGCTTTCAGCATCCTTTTCATCTGCCACTCTCGCCTCCTATTCCTCAGCTGTCTCTCAGCTCAGTTGTTGAGTGACAGTGTCTGCCGGAATCCCTCTACCATAGCCTATCACCTACAAATAATAGTAGCTGATCAACTGACCACCATTCCAACGCTGCTTAAGGGGAAAACACTAGAAAACTTTCCTTCCATTACAGCCGTCATAATGTACTCTTCACGGCTGTCACTTCCTGCCTTTCTCTTCCTGCTCCTTCTTTCCCCTTTTAATTCAGAGGTGTGTTGTTGTTTTTACCTCCTCACTGTTGCCACTGTTTTTAGAAATGTGCAGCTTTACTATGACAGCACAGACTAAAGTATTACCTGCTTCAGTCTCTTTGTCTGACAGTAGCCATTGCCACATAATTTAAAAGAAGGTTGAAATTTGTAATTCATTGTTTTGTCTTTCTTCTGTCCTGTATTGCCAAACTCAACAACAGATTTTAAAAATTGCAAAAAATGTTGCTTAGGAAAGATGTGGCATTTCATGCATGCTTGCATGCGTGCACGCGCACGCACATATAGTGGTGAGATAAACAGCCAGCTCCCCACCCCCCTTTGCCACAGGTTGGAATTGAGAAAGGGTAGGACACCTGCTTTGCTTGCAGAAGGTCACAGTTTCCATCACCAGCATCTTCAAGAAGGGGTGGGGGACTTCTGGAGAGCAGCTGCCAATCAATGTGGACAATACTAAGCTAGATGGATCATTGGTCTGATTCTGTATAAGGCAGCTTCCTGTGATTCTAAGAAAGGTTGAGCTTTTTCTACAGGTTTAATAGTTTATTATATTATCTTTCCAAAGGCTAGTGCACATTTATCGCTGATGGCTAGTTTATTATGATAACAGAAGATTACAACAGGGGGTTGTCAAATCAATTCCACACACTTTGATATCAGTGTTGGATCTTCAATACAGCCAGCCTGCAACTTAACTTGTGCACCTTCAGCTTTACACACTTGACCCCCCCCCCCAAAAAAAAATTAAAAGACTTTGTGTCTTGTGCCTGTCTTGCTGTGTTTGTGTTGAGCATCCCGCCAGTGAATTATAAATGACACGCTGCTTTCAAGTTTGGAAAGTTGTAATGAATTACCAAAGTTTGCCTCTGCCTAAAAAGCACATTCCACACTTTTCTATGCACATCATGAAAAACCTACTTAACTTGCAAATGTATTTTTAATGAATAAGGCTTTTAATCTCTGCAGTGTTTCCCTCTCACTAAAGAAATAAATGACATTAAATGTCTTCTTTTTAAGGTCCATAGTTGTCAGCAAGTAGGTTTCAATATATCTAGTGTAAAAAAGCTTTGGGGACACTCCTTTTGTTAAACAAAAAAACAAAAAACCACCAACACTTTTCTTGCCTCCTCGCCAACTATTTAAATGTCTCTAACAACCAACCAATTAGAATTCCACATTGCATTTTAGACCTATGTGGTAACACTAGAGCCAAATTATGTACATACTAATTAACTTGTAATCTTAAATTTTTATTAACAGTGTTTTAACAGTGCTTTTAGTGCCTCTGGATGAATCACAAAATTGTGTTCTCTGTTCATGTAAATGGTACCCACTTAAAGATCAAGTAAGAAACATATTCAGCCATGTCCAATTTTAATACACCTTTTGCATGTTCGGAGCTGGAATTTAGCTTGGAATCACAAACGTACAGATAAAACAACAGCAAGTGATAATCTAAAACATCTGACTGTCCATTTCGTGCACTGTTAAAGGCTGCATATTATTAGTTTTCTTCTGCTTAATTTCACTGCCCTCACCCTCAAGTGTAATGGGTGTTAATAAAGGGTGTCCTTTATTAATTTGTTAGATGTAACAAGGTAATGTTACACTGACCTTCCTAGAGAGAAATAGCAGGATGTCAAATATTTGAAATAAACTCAGTATACTGAAGGGAAAAAATTATCAGTATTTAATCTATTTATCAAGGCAATTTAATTTACTTAAAAATATATTTCTTATTGTTTGCAACAGAGCAAACAATAAAATAATAAATTTCTTACTAAATCTGTCATTTTCAGGCCATGAATATTAACTTGACACTGCAGGCTTTTAAGAATTGCCTTCACACTCTTGGCAGTGAATTTGTCCCACCCTCTCTTAGAGGAAAGATACTTAGGTTAGTGTCTTCCTTTGGGAGGAGGGCAGGTACTATTTAAGGCTGATCCAACCCCTCTTTCCACTCTGGTCATCATTGCAGAAGGCTGCAGTCGTTAGGTGGATGAATGGGAGACATGTAACTCTCCCTCTCTGATATCCCTTTGAATACATAGGTGGGGGAGGACTAGTAGGGAGCCTGCAGGACAAAGTTTGATAGGAGAAAAAGTGGAACACCATCTGGTGCAAAGGCAGGATACAAATTTAGCAACCAAGCAAGTGAATAATATTCTTTTTCCCTAGCATGGTTACTCCAATCAAAATCAGAGCATTTCCCCATGCATCCCTGGTTTACTACACTGAAGAGGTGCCCTACTGGGCAACTACATCTCACTAGCTGCGCTGTGTGCTACATGGGTTCTACAAGGGTGGTATAAAATAAACAACACAACACAAAATGCTCCTATAGTAAAAAAGCATCTAGATACTCTATGTGTGTGAGGAAGAAACTTTAACTGAGGGGGTAAGGATGGAAGAAGAGATGGCTGGGGGGGGGGTTGCAAGTGGTACACCTACTTGCGCCTTTCCCCTATTTCCCAGCCTGTTACAACAGTGGGTGTTGATGGCTGTACATGCACCAGTCAATGGACTGTTGCTAATGAAGTACGAGGCAAGAAGAGGGAGATGGGAGGAATTATCACTTTTTAACTACCCCCCTCCTGTCAGCGGCAGAGCATATGCCTGCGCTGCCCAGGGTGGGCATGCTCCCGAGGGAGGCGTGATGCGGAGGGTGCCTCCCAGGCATGGGATAGCCATTCGGGTGCCCAGAGCAGCGTGCATGCCCTGCAGCCAGGGGTGGAATGAGCTGCCCATGGTGGACATTCGGTGCACTGCCCGCCAGTGACTCCCAAGCCTCCCCCAGGCTGTCAAAACGAAGGGGGAAAGGGGGAAATGCCACCGGCAAAGCAGCACAGCTCCCCCCTTACCCCGACGGCTTGGGGTAGGCTTGGGAGTCAGGGGCAGGTGGCGTGCCGAATGTCACCTCCATCGGTGAGGGCACCTAGGGCGGACCACCCCCACCCCACCCCTTCCTACGCCCCGCCCCCTGTTCTCCAGACAACTCATTTCCCAAGTTCTACTGTTCATGAGGCAGCAAGCAATTCAACCTTCTCTGGACCACATTGTACTGTGGCCTGACATGTTGCAGCATGCCTTGCATAGCAAAAGCCTCCATATCACCTTTGGTAATTTCAACACAGCATCCTTGGTAATTAAATATTTTGAACTGACAACCAACTATAACCACCATGTTCGAAAATATCGCCCCTAATGTACATTCCTCCCTATAGCATTGTATCACTGTATTTCAATTTATTTTCACCCGTGTACAGAGTAGCACACGTGCTAGCCATAAACACATGCCTGGAGTATGCCCTTAACATGCTAAAGGATTTGACGCCACTTCATTAGTATAGTAACAATTCTTTACTAGCAGGTAATCCCCTGTATATATTTTAAGCATCACAGAATATTCAGCTTCCAGAGCATTGATCTAGTTAGCATATTTTACTCCTGGTACCAACTGTCTTAGCTGCCAAGGGCAAAAAATTCCATTTAGAAAATGTCCAGAAGAGCAATCTAAATGGCAATTATCAAGGGAAATATAGTTTGTTTTGTTTGTAACATGTGAAGATGCTATGTTTTCACAGATCTTATCCCAATTCAAGAAGTTTCATATCAGTCCTTGTGAAATTGCTCTATACTGGAATAAGAGCTGTGAATTTTATTTTCTCTTTCCTGTTAGGGTTGTTGATTTCTGGTTCAACAAAAGCCAAAGACTAGCACCCTCAACATGGAACTGAAAATAACATTCACAACCCTGCTGTCAATTGAGATAGATTTCATTCTGCCTGGTATATTGTGATGTACATAGAGCAACAGAGGGTTCTATAACAATATTCTCATGTAAAAAATAAGATGCATGCCATCAGGTGATTGTAGAATTGTTCAGAATTGTAGGAATAAAAGTAAAGTTTATGCCAGTGGCAAAGTAAATTCTGTTCTCAATATATAAGTATAAATGTTTGCATACAAAATGGTTTCTCTCTAGTATCACAGACCGGGAAAGTGGGTTCTGTATACTCATCACTACGAATACTTTGCTTTTGAAATAATTTTTTGGCTACTACCAAAGGAAAAGTGGGTTATCATTTCTTACTGAAATAGCATCAAAAAGGGGGGTAGTCCTCAGGTCTGGGCTTTTCAGAGGTATCTGGTTAGCAACTGTGGGAAGCAGGATGCTACACTAGATGCTATCCTTCAGAAGACTGTCAAATTATTTTTCAGGCTAGAACACAATGACCCTGCTGGATCAGACCAAAGGTATTGCATGCTGCTGCCCTATAGTGGCTATTCACAAACCTCTGTAAAGGCCACAAGCAAAATAAGAAGGCAGTTGCTCCACAGCAATAGGAATGCATTGGCATTCAGTGTCTCTCCCACAGGCTGCCAGCTGGGCAGCAGGAAGGAGCGGTAGGGCAAAGCGTGTTCTCCATAATAGAGAGCACGTGTTGCGGTGGGGGCCAAAAAGGCCACCCCACTGTTGCTGGGCAAATTGGCCACATGTTGTGATTGGGCAAGGAGTGTTGCTGGGGAGAATGTTATGTTGCTAAAGTGTGGGAGGGGTCAGAGGTCTTAAATACAGGGCTCGCAGCCTGGGGCCTTCTCTTGGGCTGCGTGCACTGGATCACCCGCCCACCCTCCCTGAAAAGGGGGAGGGGGTTCGTTGTCCTCTGAACTTGCTATGCCTGCCATGGGGTCGTCTGCCTTGGGGCAGGGGCCTGGTAGGAATTTTGTCCATTTGGCTGATCGGTTGTTGCCATTTGGTTTTTGCCTACTGCGTAGCAAATTGTCACAACTTGTAAGGTTGGCGGTTAGGCATTGGTTAAAATTGGTTGGTGGAAGGGTAAGTGCCTACCCCTCCAATGGTGGTGCTGAAAGGGAATTCCGTTAAAGGAATCCAGGGGCTTGCCATCCCTTTCGTCCTAGTCCCTGGCATCGGACTTGGGCCGTGCAAGCCCCAGGGGGCATGAGGGTGAGAGATGGGGGACTGATGTCCAGCTTCATTTCTCTCCAATATGGTTCTCACTGACTGGCTTCCACTGGAATCCGGAAGTCAGTTCTGTCCCTGGGGCAAGGACTTCCGCTGGAATCTGGAGATCAGTTCTGTCCCTGGGGCAAGGACTTCCGCTGGAATCCGGAGATCAGTTCTGTCCCTGGGGCAAGGACTTCCGCTGGAATCCGGAGATCAGTTCTGTCCCTGGGGCAAGGACAGATAGTCATAACCAATGCCTAAGCAACCACTCACGTGTGTGTATTTAAATAAAGTTGTGGCCAAATTCATGCCAAAAACCTTAAACAAAAATTGATGTGTGAAGTGTGAGTTATTGGGTTGGCCTGGGGGACCTCAACGTGCAAATAGTCCCACCATGACATGTGCTAATTCAGTGGGCATCACCTGCAACTTGAGAGTGTGGCTGCCAGCCTCAGCTCCTTGAGTTTAATCTGAAGCTTTACGTGGCGCCCCCTTATTAGACTATGGAGTCTGCCCAATGCAACTCCTGCCAACAGATAAAGTTTGTGACAAAATTAACTCACAAACCAGAAAAACTGGGGCCTTTTCAGTGGCTCCCCATTTGTGGAATGCTCTCCCCAAGGATGCTTACCTGGCACCTTTGTTACACATCTTTAGGCGCCAGGCAAAAAGTGTGGCCTGCCCCTTTAAGCACTTGTGGAGCAGACCAGAGTGAAGACTCCTGCTGTGCGGTCCATTCCATTGCCCCACCCCACCCGAAGCTGTCATGGATTGGCCAAAATCTGAACTGGGAGCCAACGGCCGGAGTAAAGATGACGTGGTTTTGAGGGGATGAGGGAAGCGCTGCACCGGGTCACAATTACCACCCACCCTTGTACTAGGTAAGCGGCCATTCTCTTCAACCAGGCGTTTGGCTGATTAACATTCTCTGTCTGTGGGAGAGCAGTTATTGGTTTGTTTTGCTTTTGTTTTGTTGTTCGGATTTTGTGTCTTTATTCTGTATTTTTCTAATGTGAACCAACCTGTGATATTCAGATGAAGGGCGGTATACAAATTTAATATAAATAAATAAATAAATAAATAAATAAATAAATAAAATTTCATACCCTAGCAAAATTCTTATTCCAGACCAGGACCTCTCCTTCAACAACTGGCCAAGGTCTCCAGCAAGGCTGGGAATTGTCTCCAGGCCATAGTGCCCAGCTGTCACCAATCCTGGAGACTGGCTTATTTTCCATTTGCACAGCACAAAAAAGTCATGATGAATGAAGCTCATGGACCAGTTTGAGAATGAACAGATCCATGGGGAAACCCATTTCTTACTTCCCTCCATTGAAAAATATGTCAATCTATTCCAACTCTAATACATCCCGGTAGCCCATTTCTTCAATAGCTTTGGACCTATCTAGATTTGGTCTTGTTTCAACAATGGGATAGAGTTATATCACTCTGTTCGCTCCAAATTTGCATCATGTAAGTTTGCAACATGTCCTGATTAATGAAGTATTTGTTTTTAGACTGCTATAAACAGCTGCCAACATATATTTATCTAACTCACTTTAGGAAATCTAAAAGTTCCAAAATGTCCCTTAGCATGTACACACACACACACACACACACACACACACACACACATGTATTTATGTATGTATCTTACAGAAAGAACATATTTATTTTATTTACTTAACATTGGGTTAGTGCAAATATATCCATTGTCTCTTATCACTTATCTCAGGGGTGGGGACTTGGATCTGACTGGTGGTCCTGCTCCTTATCTTTCCTACCCCTGCAAGCTAACTTCTACTAGACTATCTAACATAGTTTTTTAGTTACTGTTCCATCTTCTGTTCTAAAGCAAACTTGTACAATCACCTGGGAAGAAGTCCAATTGAACTCAATGGGATTTAATTTTGTGTAGATATGTATAGCACTGATTTTAAAAAATACTAAGACAGGCTGCTTAATTTGTTCTTGCTGTAAATTTCTCCATACTGACCACATCTAAAAAGGGAACAAAATATTATAAAATACTCATTTTTCATACTCTGTGACCACTACAAATGAAATAATGTCCTTCTTGATTGTTTTTTAAGTGGCTGACTGTTTTTGCTGCCAATTTCAGGCACAATCAAAGAGTAAGAACAGAAAATGGTCCCATCTCCCATTTCTGCTTTACTGATTTTTAGTGGTGTTGCCAAATGATTGTAAATTTGCAATAGGGTCTCAGCTGTTTGGCACCTCTGCAGAACAATGAAGGCAGATTTATAGAGGTACAACAGCCGTAACACTCTCTTTCTTTTAACGACACATTCAAAAAGCGTACTATAAATCTTTGCAGACAGTAAATCAAAATTGGTTATTTACTTCAAAGTAGTTAAGTAATCTGCTGCTAAACTTAAAATTAAAGCATAATTTACCATCAACTGATGGGCCATCAACTACTCAGAGTTTAGTGAACCAAGCTATTATAGGGGATATATGGCATGATTACGCTACCCTACATGCTTTGGCTGTTTCCAATTGTCTCTTTCCAAGGCATCGTGTAAGCTCCCTCCACGTTCTCATTGGAATTCTAGTTTACACTCTGCTTTTTCTTTATGTCATGAAGTTCAGTGGGGGGGGGAGGGGGAATAGCTTCTGTTCTTCAAAATTAATGCTGCCATTTTTATGTTATCCCATAAAGATGCTAAACAGTGGGTAATTAAAATTTTTAAGTTGTATACAATATTTTAATAAAATATGGATTGACTTTCTAGTAAAAAGTTATTAAGAAAATGACTTGGGGGAAAAGGTAGAATGTTTTAATACTCTGAGTGCAGGTCCTCAAATATGCTTCTCCAGGGATAATATAAAATCTATTTATTATAGTCAGCTTCTTAAAAGGGAATTCATATTTCAGGCTTTATTGTGCCAGGCTGGCATTGGGGGCTGGGGGGAGGAATTGCTAAGCAAACAACATTGATTCACACTACTTGGAATTGCAATGCATTCTCCTACTTAAATTAGGACTTTTAAAATGCACATAGGCCTTAAAACCACATACTATTAACAGAGACAATAAACAAACATTTTTGTGTGTTATTAGTTAGGTATGGACAGATTTACAATACACAAGTAAATGGCAATTGCAATAGTGTTAAAAATGCACTTTTTCTCCTTTTCCCTAAATTCACCTATGTTATTCTCAGAAATCAAAATTTCCTCGTTGTCATTAAATATTTAGTGCTAGTTTTTAGCTTCTCAAACATGGGTGAAAAATCCCAAAATATTAATGTCTATTTTGGAAGCTTTCAATGTGAAACATTTTACAAATGGGTACAGCAGTGTTTTATGCTGATGTGGCAATACAGAAAACAGTGAGCATCAATTAGGCATGCTAAATCAGATAAAAATAAAACGGAGTAAACATTATCAGCAGAAAAGCATCCAATAACGATCATCTTGTTGATCCATCAGGAATATTTAATAAGCCAATTAAAGCAGCTTATCCAATATTGCACAGTTATTCCTTGGCTACTAAGGAATGAAATGCACTTAATTTTATGCATTCAGTCATAGCAAAAAAAAAAAGTTGTTACAAGAATTAAACTTAGGTTGATGTGATTCACACCCTCACTTTTAGCTCTCCTTCACATGGAGGGTGGGGGCAAGTGTAGAAGTTTGAGTTACTGCATCTCCTATTAAATTTCCAAGAACCATGGGAGTAGGGGCTATAGGAACAACATTTCCTGGGAACGAATGAAGCTCTCAATTCTACTCTGGCTGGCACTGGCTACTGTCATTCCCTGCCTCTGCCTATCAGCTGGGTGTGAATCTCATTGCACCGCTTCACACTGCTATTTTCAATAATATATGCTTTGCATCTGTATACCTTGTAATGGAAATTATACAGTGTTTCCTTCACAACAGTTGCTTCGAAATTTAGCAAAGAGCTTTGTGGATACTCCCTTGTCTCTCTTAAGTATATTGCATGTTTAGGACTGTTATTCAAAATAGCAAATATACGAAGTTGCAAATATTTGCAATTAAATAGTTTGAATTGTTCATATATTATTTAGTTTTATTCCATTTGTATCCCACCTTTCAGACCTATAGATTCTCCTCCACCAAGGCAGCTAGTTTGGATTGGAAACCTGGTTTCTTCCAGATGTTTGTGAACTACAACTCCCATCAGCCCTAGCCAGCATGGCAAAGGGTCATGTTTACTTCAAAATATTTTGAGGGCACCAGGTTGGGAAAGGGTGGTTTAGTTCCACTTCCGATCCTGGTTATTGTACATTGTTCCCTATTGAATTTCTCTCTCTCTCTCTCTCTCTCACTCCCCCCCCCCAAGAACTGCATCTGCACTCATGCAGACTGTATTCCACTTTGCCAGTCAAAACAGATCCCTTCCTCTCACCATGGTATTGCCGCCATTCTCAACTGAAAAACTTTCATGTTTTACACACTATCCAAAATCTTAGAGGCTAAAAAAGCTATTACTTTTTATAGCTAATTAGTGTCTAATAATCAATTTTACACATAGACTTTGATAAATGAATGGAATAAAGAATTAATGAGCCCCATCTTAAACAATGGGATAATGTACTAGCCTCCATTTCTAAAGTGTCATTAGATTACAAACTATGTCTCATACAACAAAAGGTTTTCTTTTGAGTTTGTTGGACTACATCACGATTGCTTAGCATGATCTATAAATGACAACATGCTATTGGAGATCCTTATGGAAAATGCTTCTTTGAAACATGTTTATACAGTGTTCAGTGTTTGCAAATTTTGGGGGGATAATGCTAGGGCGTATAAATACTATTGTGGGGAAAGAGTTAAAAGTTTTGTCATTTAAAGCCATATATCTAATATATGGAGCTTGACAACTGGTCAACATAAATGGATTCTCCATGCCCTTACATCTGCAAAAAGACATTGGAATGATAAAAATATGCTCCCTTTGATCAATGGATAGACAACATGACAACTCTAGCAACCTATGAATGGATCGCTTTCAGACAAAGATTAAATATTAAATAAATTTAATGATATTTGGAACATATTTATTGAAAATATAGTTGACTCCTGAACCGATGTATACTTGAGGAAAATAATAAGTTTATCTACTTACATATATGCTACATAGTTCTGCAATCTTAATTACATGTTATTCTTAACTTCATTATTATTGTTTTCCTTTGCTTTATTTTTTATGTATTTTTTTCTTTCTCTTTTTTCCTCATTTACTTTAATTCACCATAAAACTTTCAATAAAATATAAAAAAGAAAGTAAAGACAACCAAATAATGCAGCTGCCCCTAAGCCTAGCCTACTGTCAAACATTCAGGCTGCTATCGCCTGTTCCTTGTCATAGATCCGAGACTTAGCAGGATTCTGAAATTCTATACATCAGTTCTCTTAGCAGTAGTGCCAGCTATTACGTACTTGGAACCTCGATGAGAATTTTGCTTTTTTAAAAAATTGAAATCATTAGTTTCATATACTTATAAAAGGGTGTGTACCTTTCGTTGAAGTCTCATTGACTTCTGCAACACCACACTTAATCAGCATGCACGTGATGGGCAGATAATCACAGCAACAATTTGCATTATTTCTAAGATATTCAATTTCATATGATGTAGAAAGTGACCACTTAGGAAGAGCTTGTCTTCTTTTAACTGAAGATGTTAAATTACTACACACTTTCTTTTCCCATTTAACCAGGCAGATTTTAGTTTTCACCCATTAAGGATTCTACAGGAAAGAGATATATATTACAGGGCTTGAAAATGGACCGTTGTTCAGTTATTGAGAAAGTTTCAGGATAAATAACGAGGCAATTTTGCACTCATTTTAGCTCTGCATTGCACATGCAGGCTATTCATGCTTTGTTAAACATTTTCAGGTGTCAGTTATTGAGCCATACTCTTGATCTCAATGGCTCATTACGTGCATTTTCACCCATCTTTCTTTTGCTTATAATCAATTTCCTTTGTGAATGAGCAAAACCTGAGTACATATTAAAGAGAGGAGGAAGATTTTTTTTTTTTTTTGCTTACTTTAATTTCCATTATTATGGATTTTCAAAGTGAAATACAATGGAAATAAGGTTGTCATTTTTATTTTGATGGGGTGTGGAGAGGAGAATGCAAGGCAATGCTGGTGAATGGTCTGAAAACAAGTTGAAGAAAAGCCCAGAAAGACTTCTCTGGAACAACATACAGGGACAAATATTCAAGCACTCTTGAATTAGTTCATTATTTTTGCTTATATGGTGTGATGGAGTGTTTATGTAATTATGCATGCAAGGAATATTCAGACTTTAGCATCAACTCCAGAACCGTCATGGTGAAATGCATAGACCATCTCATCAAACTCCAGCTGCTCTGTGACATATTGATAAAATGAACAGCTTATACATGGTGACAGGACAGCCCAACCTTCTCATACATTAATGCCCTTACTGCCTTTATTAAATTCCTTCAAAGCATTAAATGACTTTGTTTTCAAAGTGACTCAGAAGAATTGCACAATGACAACTTGGCTATGCTTAAAGTAATTCTGTTCCACTTGTTTATAGTGAACTTTTCAATCCAAGAATAAATGTTCAAATTCATAGCCATCATAACAGTCTTCAAATCAAAAAGCCTCAAGTTGCCTTTTCTCTAAACACAAATAATCTAATATTGCTCATATCCACTCCCAATTTTTAAAAGGCATTAATTGTTTCCGAACAAAAAATAAAACTATACCCAATAGCATTACACAGCTTGTTTATTTAAATTTGTACACTGCCGTATTCTAAGACTTCAGCCGGTGAAAAGACCAGATTTATGAAGGAAGATAAATAAGGGTGTCACCTGTGAGGAAGTCCCAGATGCAATAGGATTTGTTGGATGGCCCTCTCTGACTTCACAGAGCACCAATATAAGAAAAAGGAGCACCAACATCAATATGGCGAAAAAGGGAAAACCAGGAAATGGCTTGGATTCATCCAACTTCCCCTCTCACACACCCAAACTGGGAAGAAATTTAGAGATGTTCCTAACCACATCTAAACTACTCTGCTTACATTGTTTCCATGGGCAGGGCTTTAGATATGACAATTATATGGCCTTATCTCCCCTGATCACTACCGTAAGATGCCACTCTAAATAACGTTTATATAATAACATTAAATCTGTAAGAAAGTTTGCTGAAAAGATAGAGGCTCTTCTTATCATTTTGCTTGAAGTTACTTTCTCAAACTTAAAATACTTACTGTGAAGATAAGGAATAGTGCTTATTATCCATTCATCTGTTAGCATGCCAGTTTTTGATGTCTCAACGCATTTCAGCTGACTTGAAGATTCCCTTGATTCAATCCAACAAACTGTGTTCGTGTTGTATATAAAATCCAATGTCTGAATTCCAGTTCCTCTCACAAAGCCAAGGGTGGATAATTTAGTTCCATTTAGATATAGGACCTCAATAGTATCAGAGCTTGCAATCAAAAGAACTGGAGGTGAATCATTAGGATCTGGAAAACATTAACAGAACAAACATGAAGGAAATAAGAGAATGGTTCATTAACAAATAAAAATGAACACATTAAAATATACCCAACAATTGCTTTCAGGAATTATATCAGTTAATATAGATTCCAATCTGGAGTGCTAATCCCACTTTCATTGCATTGGAAGAAGATTCAGTAATGACCAGCCACCTTACATTTAAGATTAGGTTGTGAAGGAAGGTGTGTGTGTGTGTGTGTGTGTGTGTGTGTGTAATAAGCCAGTTTTTAGTTGTGATTTGAGCACAAGTCACTCATTTTTGCCTGCTTCAGAAGGACCCATGAGTGTACTCAAATTGGACAGGAAAGAGGAGGTGGAATGCTAGCTGTAGAGAGTGACAGAAAGGTATTGTTTGAGATTTGTGGCAAAACCTATAAATTAATAAATGCCAGGGTTTTGATTAACGGGGGATGGGTTAAAACAAAGTGCAGGGCTGTGCCAGACTGGGAATTCCTGGGCTGGGTTACTCAAATCAGCCTGACCGAGCTAGGTTAAGGGAACAATAGAGAGCCATTGAAGGTCGCTGCCAATGCAAGAGAACTGCCTTGAGGTGTGAACAGGGACAGGGGTTGGAAAGGTTGCCAGGGTAACTGCTCTGGAGGAGGGCAAGGTGTTTCTGGGAAGGAGGAGGAGGAAGTAAGTAAGGGGGAGATCCATCTTGGCGAGGGTAAAGGAAGGACTGTCTGCAGTGCTCTGGGCCATGCTGCAAGATCCGGACGCCCTCCCTACAGACTGAGGGTGTAAATAGGCAAATAACCCCTATTTCTTAATGCACAGTGTCTTCTATTCTCCCAAGGTACAGAGACCCTGTGTGGGTGCCTGAAATCCCATGCGCTCTTGCCATGGCTTGGCAGAGTGAGGGATGGGCGTCAGGCTTTTGTAACAGTATGAAGTCTAAATCTGGTCTGAACTTCCACCCCGGAATGAACAGGCTGAGAGAAGTTCTTGAAGAAACTACTATCAGACATCATGATCCTCAAACCCCAGAGGAAAACATAGCTTCCCTATTCTGTGCATCACCAGGACAGCTGGTTCATCCAGAAAGTGTACCATGGGAACTGGGCAATGGATCTGCTGAATTCAGACCCTCCAAGGGACAGTCCTGGACTGACAGAAGCCATCCTGGTTTCTTATTTGATCCTAGAATGTCCCACTTTTCCTTAGGATGCCCCTATTTTCATGAGAGAAATGTTGGAGGGGCATGGAATAGGATGCCCCCAGGGCTTTTTTCCCAGTTGGAACTCACCAGAACTCAGTTCCAGCACCTCTCAGATGGGCACCACTGCTATCTAAGAGAATGAGTTGAGTTCTAGCATCTTTTTCCAAAAAAATAGCACTGGACATCCCTATTTTCCTCAGAGAAATGTTGGAGGGTATTTGAGTTAGGAAGTCAGGCCACCTTCCCCTATATAAATTCTCTTATCTCCTCAGATCTCCGAACAGATTAATTTGTGAAGATTTGAACTGGAATTACCCTGATGAAGTCAGATGAAGTTAGGCTAGAGAAGTTAGATTATAAACTAAGCAGGGATATGAATCTGAAATAGAAACTTAACTATCTAGCTTTTATACAACACAGACTCCAGTTCCACACTGAAAATATATTGTGTTGTTGTTTTTTAAAAGATGTAGGCTCTAAAAGGATACAATAATCTTTCTCAGGCATAAAACTAAAAATGAACATAAAAGTTAAGGGAAAATAAAAATAAATGAAATTCAAGAATGATTGCTGTACTCTTTCTGTATAATGATGAAAATGTATGGCAGTGTGTCCAAGAAATTCATATTGGATAATGGTACTGAACGATACCTCCCAAAGAGGGCTTTGCACATCCTCCCAGGTTTATGACAAGGGAAATGGTATATTCAATATTGAACTGCAGTAATTGATATTTTTAAAAGTGCTGATCATAGTTGGTGAAAACAAAGGTAAAGACAACAGGCTTGTGATTTGGAATATAAAAGTCTATGTTCGGCACACTCCCACCCCTGAACTAGAATTTGTCTCAGGAGAATATCATGCAGTAAGGCCACGCACCAACACAAATGTCATAAAACTGGAACTAAATAATAATTCACATCATTAGAGGTTGTGTCAGTCACATGTTGACACCTAATCTATACGTGTTAACTCATATTCCTCCTGGAGAGGTCTGGCAAGTTGCCATCCTCCTTAGGACCATCATTTAAAACAACAAGACTGACAATATCCTAAACTGGAACAGATAAGCAATGACAATTCACTGTAGAGATTTGCTTGCCTCTGGAAGAAAACATCCAGATTTGTCTTCCATTCTGATTCACTTTGATTAGCTTCATGACATCCACTTGTTCCAACTGCTCATGAATTTTCAGAAAACTGCAGGAAGTTGTATGTGCTTACAGGATGCAACTATTCCAGGTATTTAAATGTGAGAGTGTTCACAGTAAATAGGTATTAAAATATAATTTTTGAAAGGATGATAATGTTCCCTGCTATTTTGGAAGGCGTTTGGTTGGGATAGCAGATCAGTTATTGTCTTTATGTACTTATTCAGCCCTACTATTTTGTTGTTATTTTATTATATTGCTTTACTCAGCTTTGGTTTATATCAATGATACGCTACCATCTGGATGAAAGATCTAAGTATTTTGTTTTGAATAAAATAAACAAATTGCTATATTCACAACCAACGTGTTTATAGCTCTAAGGCAGGAGTAGCCAATGCCGTGTCCTCCTAATGTTGTGAACTCTAACTTCCATTGCCCCAGCCAGCATGCCCAGTGGTCAGGGATGATAGTCCTCAACATCTGGAGCACACTATGCTAGCTTCTTAGACAGGTCTTAACTGGAGTAGTCATAAGCCATGTATTGTGTAGACCAGCTTGTTGGAAGAAACCCTAAACTACTGTATATGCATCACATTTTAAATGTTTTATGCAATACACAATTTGCTGGACAAGTTTACGTAACGCAGGTAACTCGCAGCTTACTTGCATTGTGAATATTCAACTTTACGTGGTTGACAGCTGGCCAGTTGAAATCTCACAACTTTATACACATGGAAGGTAGGGCACTTATAAGTTATTTTTGCACTGGGTTTTCCACATAACAAATCATACAGAAGATAATGCAAACTGGTGCCTCATCTCTTTACATATCCTCTATGGGAAGACTTGCCTAACTTAGGAACAAGCCAGCAGCAGAAACCTTCGTTCTATAGTTCTTATTCATTCACAGGGCCTTGTGTAGTAGAACATCCTTGTCATTCGTATAAGTGTCCTGCTTTTACTACCTATTTTTGCTTGTCTTGTGTTACCCTTCTCTTCAAAGAATCACAGATTTGTAGAGTTGGAAGGGACTATGAGGGACACCTAGTCCAACTCCCTGCAGTGAGGGAATCTTTCACTCAATGTGGGGCTTTAATCAGTGACTCTGAGATAGTCTCGTGCTCTACCGACTGAGCTATCCTTCAGGGCTTGTTTCAAAATGACTTGCTGTGGTCCTGTTCTCTCTCTAGTGGCCTCTGATCTTTCTAAAAGCATTCTATTATTTTTCCCTACATTACATTATATTCCAAATCTCAAGTGTATACAAGATCTCAGATGCACAACAGCTAGAGATAAACAACAAAGAAAAGCACACAATCTGAGCATTTTTGCAGTGTTTTGAACATATATGCGGATCTACTTTGCTGTATTTGAAAGGCTGTAAGAAAAGCAATATTCTAGTAAGAATGAGACTATAATTAGGCCAAATGAGTTTTAAACTGTTCAAATAATGATGCTGTATTTGGTGTTTTAATGAGACATGAAATGGCACACCTCTAACCCACATATATAAAAAAAGTCCTTAATTATATCTCTATTTCTCAAAAGGTAGTTAGTTTGCTCCTTGACTGTGGTTAAGATGATGAAAGACTTGTATTCTATTCTCTTCCTATCTGCTTTTTTACTTGAACCACAGATCAATAAACAGTGTCACAGCACATAAGAAACCAAAGTCTCCCCCTGCTACGCTGCCACCATCAGCTACAACTCTATTGCTGAATATAATCTTCAGAGTATTAGAGGATATGCTTACCTTATAGAACATCTTTTACAAAGGAAAGACAGAAAAAGACTGGGGAAAAAATTACAATCCACTTTGAATCATCTTGCTATATTAAAAACAAGCTTTATAACAGATGATTCAATAGGATCCAGAAATTTGCTAGGACTGAGACAAAAGGCTGGTGGAAAAAGAATGCACGAAGTACAGAATTTGAAAGAAAACAAGAGCAGAAATATATTTCACAATTATATGCCTGAAAAAAGAGCAGTGCAGATTTGAAATCCTAAAACTTTAATTTAATTTAGTGAGTTTCTCACATGGGCATTGTCAATTTGTTCTGAATCTTTTTTAGAAGAGTAGAAAAACATACACATTAAAGACTGTGCAGAGCAGACACCTTTTGATCATAGTAAGGCTCTTTTCCTTTCATTACAGTCTATTTTTTCCCATAGATCTGCTGTAAATGAGAAATATAACCTTGCATGAGCTTTTCCAGAAGCTAAAAATTTAAGTAGCTGTTTTTGATATTCTTTTTCTTGCATTGACACTAACATAGTTGTGAAAGCCTTGCAAAGAAGAATAAAGGTTCTGAATCTTCAGCAAAACTCTATTTCATTTCCCCCCACCCACCCACTAACTAGGGGTTCTGGCCTACTCTTAGTAATGCAAATATGAGTCAGATTGATTCCAGTCAGCTAAATGGATTATTATCAAGGAGCAGGCCTGCAGCCTAGTTATCAACTAGATATTTGGGGGGCTTTTTAAAAGAAAAAGTAGACATAAAAGGATTGTAAGAAATCTGATCACAGCTTTATGGCAGCTATTTCAGCATCTAATTTCAAATCTCATTTTGGAACCTGATTTTTTTTTTTAAGCCAATGATGGTCACTGTCCACTAGGACTAGTGAGGTGAAGGGCAGGGCAGAGGGCAGGGCAACTAACAGCAGTCAGAGCTGGAGGAAGGCAGAGCACACGTGCCACATACAAAGACAGAATTTAAGTAGTGAAGTGGGGAGAAAGAGTAAGGCGAAGGGAAAGGAAGAAACAGGGAAGTTTAGGGGCAGAAGCAGCTGGGAAAGGGCAGACAAGTTATAGGCAGGTGGGAGCTCTTCTGTGTTGCACTGCAAGAAAAGAAGCCCTTTTATCCTAGCACAGCACAGAGCCTAAACAACCTAAGATCATGGTTCCAATATAGCAACTTTTCCTCTGCTTCTTCTTGCTCAGTCTTTGAAATGATGTGTTGGCTAAGCATCCTTCTGTCAGAACAGAATGCAGCATCAGCAATGTGAGAGGTTGAAACCATCCTGAATGAATTCTAATTGGTCAAGAGATACCACTCAAGAGTAAAATTGGGAGAAATAGGACTCATAGGATGGAGGTTTAGTTAAGCTCAGACTGGCTTGACATTCATTAGGTACTGGCAACAAATGCAGATCTAGGGGAGCTTGACTAGTTTGGTTGCCCAGGGTGTGGAGCTTCTGGGGTGCCACAGCAGGCACCACAACTATGAAGTCCAATGGAAAGCAAAAGGTGGGAGGGGTGGCACTAGATTTTGATGTCACACAGGGCACCACTGAAATTTGAGACTCCAGGGTCTGCCGCTGCTGGCACAGTCATTTATTTGCAGCACAGAAGCTGAACAGACACTATATATAGAAAAATGTACACTCATGAATGAAACCCCCCACTCAGAATGTTTCTCTTGTTGAAGGCAAACAGGTAACTTTCACATATTCCCTTTTGCAGACCTATTACGTCCCCATAAAATCTGCCTTAGAGGGTAGGGGGAAATAACCTCATGTTTAAAATGGGAGAAATATTCTGCAATGTCTCCAGTGGATTGATTGTGGGCAATGGTCTCGAACAAGGCTAGCTGGCAATGTCGTCAGGCTCAACTTTGGCAAGGGTCAGCTCCACCTTCAAGTTCCTGATTGAAAATTCTAAAGTGTAGCTGATCCCAGTGAGGCTTGAAGTTACTGCTGATCAGCATAAACTCCAAGCTCTGCTTTCAGCAGAGATGGGCTTCTCTTGGTGCTTGCATTGGGTGCTAAATTTAAAAGGCACCAAGTACAAGCCCCACTAGCCAATAAACAATCAGGAGTGTGTTTTAAGATTCCTGACTGTTCCTTTGCAGTCACATCTTTACCTGCCCCATACCTGACATCATAAATGGCATCAAAGGTGGGAAAGGATAGGGGGAAAAACAGCATCACAGGTAAAAGTAATAATAAATTAGGATTGGCTGCCAGGTTTAAATAGGCCCGGAGTATCAGAGATTGCCCACTGCTGATTTAGAGAATTGACAGATTAATAGATAGCTATTAGAATAAAATGGCTGCCACTGAAAATTCTGTTGGAATATAATAAAAGCATGGTGCTTTGTTTGAATAAGTACTGTACTGCACTCTTTCTTCAGAGTTGGAAAAGGCTCCTCTTGTGCAACCACATACCAGAAAGCAGGGCTAGGAGTTTTGTGGGACTCCAACTCCCATCAGCCCCAGCCAGTGTGGCCAATGGTCAGGGATAATGGGAGCTCTAGTTCAGCAACACCTGAAGTAAAAAATGAAACTGACCCTGTCCTGTGAATATCCAACATAGACATTTGTTGGATATCGAACAGCAAGCCCCAGTGATTTAGTGCCACCGGACAGCTGAGTGATGCAGAGTTCTGGTCATTTTGGCTGATATAATACTGCCAAGATTCTGGGCCCATGAGGGGGAAAGGAATAAATAATTCCAGGCTCTACATTTCCTTATCAGAGAGCTCTCCCAGCTATGTAGAGGCAATGAAGTGCAGGAACAGCGCTAAGGCAGCCCAAACAAAATGAAATGAAAAAGAAAGCTTCATATAACGGACATTTTCCTTCCAGCAAAGTCCCTTGCTTACAAGGAAACAGGGAAGGAAGAGCAAAGGAAGGTTTTTCTGTGATAAAACATAGAACTGTATAGGCCAGAACAAAGCCCTACATTGACACTGTACACTACTAACCAGGCAGGGCTAGTTGTCACTGTATTTATCTGCAACCCAAAAGGAGGTACCTCTCTGGTACCACTGAATAATAGGAAATGCAAAATATATAGATGAACTGCACCAAAAAGAAAACAAAAACAAATGGTATGGGAGTAAACAAAACAGGGATGATGTAAAGTTACCTAGGCTCGCAAACTTGAGAAGTTTGCTGCATATCACTATACTTTCAATTTGTGGTTGGCCTAATCTGATGAATGCTGTAATCCAACATCTGTTAATCACAAGTAGACCTTAGTCCAAGGTAAGTGTACATATGTAGCTACCCAAATACTGACAAATACTTATTTCATAACAGAAAAAACTAGGTTAAAGTAAAAAAAAAAGTGTTTATCTGTAGTTAATTGGCAGTTTTGAGTACAGTATCAGCAATGACACCTGCCAAATCCCACTAAAATGGCATTCATGATGAATGACAAGTGAAAAGAAATATTGAAATTGATTTTTGCTGCATAATCTTAGTTTGTATTATATTACTATATTTCAAATCCATTGCTATGGTTTGTGGATCAATATGAAATCTAAACAAGTTTTATTTCTTGGGCTTATAAACACCTTTACTCATGTATATTGCTCATAGCTTCATGATCCTATGTTTATTTTAGTTTCAGTATAATAAATTTATGTAACAGTATGAAGACCATCCAATTAACCCTTCTGTATGTCCATAAAAAACAGTGCAACACCGTACGTGTCTACTCAGAAGTTACAGTGAATTCAATGGGACTTACTCCATTGTAAAAGTATATAAAAGTATTTTTCATTTATTTTGTTTTTCATTTGCACCATGGAGAAGGGTGGTCTCCTTTTACATCCCAATTTCTTTTTCTTCTCTTTTTCACAGTAAGGCAGAATGCCTTGTGCGTCATTATGCATGCTGATGGTGAACAGATTGCAGGGGGAAAATAGGCTGTAGAGTCAACACATTGACTAGGGAAATCCTTTCTTCAATTTGACTTCATTAAACCAAACTTGATAATTCCCTTAAATGCTTAGTTTATTATTGCTAATGAAAATATGCATTAATTATCTAATAAGGCATAGTATTAATATCATTAAATCAATGCTCATGAGATTTTGCTAGGAGCAAGGCAGAGTCTCAGGTCTAACATCCAAAGGGAATAATTACTTCCTGATAGTTTCATTTAAGGTGGACTTAAATTATTATAAATACTCATCTGTATGTGGGAGAGAATCAGATGAGATCTACTTGAAGGATAGAACTGACTGAATTAACCTTGACTGAGTGGAGCTGTCTACTCACATTAGCTAAACTTTTTCAAATGTTTTTGACTAATATAAAGACTACCATCTAATACTTTGGGAAAGGTTTTAATCCAGCTTTCTGCTGATGTGTTAGTTTTCTATCTGCAAGGGGATTGAACTCTGACACCTTGAGGGTTCTGTTCTGGTTCTCCAACTATATAAAATGTAAAAATGAAAGAAATTTCATTCATACTTTGGCATAATCTATCACATTTACTAAGGCAATAAGTGTTATCTACTGCAAATAAAGATAAATATGAAAGAGCTGGGGGAAAGAACTACATAGGTGACAACTGTTTCTCCTTACCTCTTTTAACTTTGCAAGATTTTTTGTCTGGCTGAAGAAGATAACCTTCCACACAGCTGCAAGCATACGAGCCATCTGAATTTTCGCAGGTTTGGCTGCAGACCCCATACAGACTGCATTCATTTACATCTGATGGGAACATCAAAATGGTTTGATTAGAAGCAAATGTTAGAATGAGAGATTTACATACAAAGCCCCCTTCCTTTTGTCTAAACATCAAGCTTTCTTTCATGTATCTTTTTGAGTCTCAGGCCATATGGTACAGCTGGAATCTGGGACATTAGCTGTCTGAAAAGATGGTCTGAAGAAGAAGAGTTGGGATTTGATATCCTGCTTTATCACTACCCAAAGGAGTCTCAAAGCGGCTAACATTCTCTTTTCCCTTCCTCCCCCACAACAAATACTCTGTGAGGTGAGTGAGGCTGAGAGACTTCAGAGAAGGGTGCCTAGCCCAAGGTCACCAAGCAGTTACATGTGGAGGAGTGGGGAATCGAACCCAGTTCACCAGATTACGAGTCTACCGCTCTTAACCACTACACCACACTGGCTCTGACTATCTGAGGGCTACCCAGTAAATGTGTGAAAGTTGATGTAAGAATGTTCACATCCTAGTTAAAAGCAGGATGACTTTCAGATTCCTTCCATCAATTCTGTAACTGCACTCTAATATGTTTTCAGGGTTTCAATGTTCTGTTTTCCCCATGATCTGCCAATCTCACCCCTCTGTTCTGCTCTGTTAAGTCAGATGATCCTGGCTAAGCAGCAATGACATTCCATTTCTCTCACTTCTTGACAAAGGATCTTGCTAATCTGAAGAGTGACAGCACTGATTCCAACATTTTGACCTTTTTAGGACCCCTGCATAAAAGTAATGTCCTGTTTGACCATTGGCTATTTTCTCACTCATCCATGCCCAGGACTGAAATGCTATCCTGTTCTATCACAAATATCTTACTATTTCAAGGCAATGGTTCTTCAGACAACTATGCATTTAAAATCATATGCAACTTCTCCAAGATCTCCTGAAATCAAGATGAAACCCCACCAAAGTAGTTCATTGAGCTTGAGGGCTTAAAAATAATATGACAGAATAGTTATTTACCTTGGCACGTTTTCCCATTGATGCCAAGTTCATATCCTTTCTCACAGTAGCATCCAGTTCTGTTCCTGGATATAGCACATTTGTACTGGCACTGCATTTGTTGACATTTTGGTTGCATTTCTGCAAAAGAAAGATAGTAAAATGTTATCAAAGTGAGCATATTTCATATTATTACTACAGCAACATTCTTGTTCAGTTTTTTTTTTTAAAAAAAGGGGGGGGGAGTAAATGCATTTACACCACCAGAAGCAGGCCAGAATGGAAAGACCCCAACTCTGACATTCATGATCTAGCTAACACAGTTTTCCTGAGGCAAGTTAATAAGTTCACAGATCAAAGTTTTACCTTTTCCACCCATAAAGCCTTAACCTGAAACACGGGGGAAGCAAGAGAGCAGGTTGATCTTTGGAGCTGCATTTGTTCTAGAATAGGGAACCCTTGCTAACCTTGGTGTGTTTGTGTGTGTGTGTGTGTGTGTGTGTTCCAAATTTCTTGGAGTCCTTCAACATGAGGAACTGTGGGCATTTTTGGACTCTTACAATAATGCCCCTAAGCAAGATGGTATTCCTTTTAATCTACCCTCAACTGCATTCCTGAACAGGAATCCCATGACAGGGATTTTTTTAAAAATGTAATTTTTACATCTAAATCCACCAGTTCTTAAACATCCCTTCATACAGACAAGGTGAAGAACTTTCAAGCTGGTGAAAAAGAAGCCCTACGATCACTTGGTGCTAATTATAAATTGAATTCCCAGCTCCTAATTGGTGGTATTGGCAGCGCTGCCACTACCAGGGTAGAAGGGCAGCAGTAAATCAAACCAAACTGAAGATCTTCCAGCCAGATTATCTATTTAGCCTGTCACAAGTACTATATTCTCCCCGTAAATGGGGGAGGGTGAGGCAATTGCAGCACAGTTTCAGTGAGGTCTATAACTTAGCTATGTCAGTTAACTGTTGCTAGCTGAACAGCAGTTTCTGTCACATGTATTTCAATTCCTATTGCTTTGTTTCTGCTTTGCCTTTTCTTTTGCAGATCTTCTTTCTTCTCTTTATTTTCTCCCCCAAGTCTCCTTTCAGCTGCTCCCGAAACCAACTTTCTCCCTAAATTTTGGCCATTCCAAACTTCCTGCATTCCTCTCTTCACTGACACAAGTATTGTGTCACCTCACAGGTGATATACTACACATGGCCTCCAGCTCTTGCTTCCCCTTCATGTCAGCAGGCATTAACAACTTTAACACTCTGGGGCAAATATAATTTAGCTTGCAATTCCAGCAAGTAAGGCAAAGGCCAATATACAAAACTGCTTTAAAATGGGAGTGACTTTAGGGGAGTTTGTATGCTACATTCAACAGGTGTACAGTCTGTGTACATGCCTATACAACCATTGAGCTGTACATGTGTTATTCACATGTGACATTCAACAAGTGTACTCTCTCTAGTCTATACACATTTGCTGGCTGCAAAAGGGAATTGCTTCAATGACACTTATTAAATTTGTCACGGAAGCAATTCCCTTTTACTGGCAACAAGGCAAGGCATGCCAGGCACATTGCACTTCCTTAAACAGTATTGTGTTCATTACTTGTTCCTGGCCACTTATGTTCTTCTTAGAATTACCATCAATGTATTGCGTAAGTCAGATTTGAAGTGAAATGTGTGTCGGCCTTCTGAGGTACAAAGGAAGTGAAACTTTCCCAAGGGTTAGTAAACTCTACACATCTTTGTCAGGTATATCCTAAACTGAAGAACAAAGCATGTTTTTTCTTTAATGCAACACCAATATGAGGAAAACCAAAAGATTCATGTCTGAACAAGAGATGCACCTTTCAAGTTTGCAGTTGAACAACAAATGGTTTTAAAACTTTTATGAGCATGGTTTAAAGAAGCAAGTGGAAATCACGTAGACCTATCTGCCTTTTCTATTGCACTTTAATCTTGCATCACGGCTCCAGGCCTACTTTGCCTCAAGTAAGAAATATGCATCATAGTTATAGCCAGCTCTTTCTAGCTGGCTACTTAAATAAAGGAATCACCTATGACAAGGCCTTTCAACTTTCTAGGGAAAGCCTGAGGCCTGCAAAACTTCCCCCTTTACTGCACACTGGTTCTGGCTGAAAGTTAAAGCATGTTTCTATCCCTTGGAACAGGCATAGGCAAACCCGGCCCTCCAGATATTTGGGGACTACAACTCCCATCATCCCTGACTGCTGGTCCTGTTAGCTAGGGATGGGGGTTGTAGTCCCAAAACATCTGGAGGGCCAAGTTTGCCTGTGCCTGCCTTGGAATGCTGCTAGAGGAGTGGCCACAGTTTATCTACAGTTTCACCAAAGGAAGTAGTAGGATAAAATTGAACTCCATCTGAAATCATGCTTCCCTCCATCCTTACTTTATTGTCACAAAAAGTTGAAGAACTCCATGATGTAGGTTAGGTGAAGAGCCAGTGACTTTGTTTCTTTCAATATTAGAATTAAGCATTGTTCAGTGAAATTGATTGCCGGTAGCTTTAGGACAGCCCCCCAAAAGTGTCTTCACACAATGCTTACTTCATTTGTGGAATACGCTACTATGGATATAAAATGGATGTGGTGATGGCAAGTGACTTAAATGGCTTTGAAAAACGATTGGCAGAATTGTGGAGCATATGTGCCCCAAATAAACAGCAACTGGCCCTGACAAGTGGGACCTGCCAGAGCATCCTGGCAGGCGTGGCCTGAAGGGGTGGGGTGGGGCAGGGTGTCACACGTGTGACACCATGCACACGCAACAGCTGCCTCCCCCAAAAAATGTGGGACCCAACTCGGCCCCTGCTAATACTTCACTCTTGTGCATACAGAAGAACCCAGAGCAGAACCCAGAGAACTAGCATTCCTGTTAGTACAGACAATGATAGCTATATGGAACATCTAGGATCAAAAGTAGTCAGTGGGGAAGTGTGGGCAGGGGGGAGATGAACAACGGGAAAGGTTGTTTGCCTTCATGCCGTACTTGTTGACTGCTTGGAACAATCTGGCTAGTCAGTGACAGAAATGAGGATGATGAACTAAATGGGCCCCTGGTCTGATCCAGAAGAGCTCTCATGTGTTCAAGCTAATGGCCATTCATTTAGTCTTATGGCTACAACTGCCTGAGGCATGAGGTTGCAGAAGCTTTTGTATTATTCCAGTAACTGTTTTGTATGCTTGGCTCAGTTCCTCAGTTAAAACCCATCAGGAATCTCTGACTTTCGCTCAGCTGTGTTCCTAATTAAAAGATCTTGCAATTTCATTTGTCAGTCAAGTTCTCGCTGTCTTATCCTCAATTCAACGAACCACCTCTCACACAACAAAGTCTTTATTGATTTAAGGCAACCTCTCTCTGGGTTTTTGATTTTTTAAAAATGAAAACAAGAGTTACCTTGCCAATCAGCAGTTTGCTGTTCATTAATCTCTTTAGCAATAACTAATAAACTTATTGCCCTCTACCCACCTCTTATACACAATGAATTTTCTGAGAAAGAAATCCACTCATAATACAGTAATTCCGGCTAATTACTATGCCTTATTAGCCCTCCAATAACAGAGTGAGTATGAAGCAAGGGCTTGCCTTCATATATGGTCTGTCTCCAAATAGTATGCTTATCTGAGGTACCTTAACGCATTTCAATATATCATCCAACTGTTTTGCAAAGCTGGTGTCAGCTACTACAGTGAGAAGGTTGTTGGGTGACAAATCTTTTATAATGGATAGAACAAAATGATTTGTTGAGACAGAATAGCATGAACAAGTCTTTTGTTCACTTGTTTCTCCCATTCCATCTCCTCCACCAGCACAACCCTGAGAAGAGCGGAAGCATTCACTTCCATTTTTCATGAACTGAAATTTAGTATTATATCCAAACCTTGAAAATTCCACTTGCACATAGATACCACAGGGTTTACCATGATAATTACCCCTTTTCTGGGTGGGTGGCGGTTGTGGCCCCTCACAGATCATCTTCATCTCCAGTAGCCAGGATGAACGAGCTTGGCTGGCCCTGTAAATCTTTCTGGCTGGCCCCATTGCAGGGTGGGATTGCCCACTAAAATCTCTAATTTCAACAGGCCTATCAGGGGCCTGCTAGTGGGCAGAGCCTCACTGATGGATCATGATTCGGATGCTTGCACTCTAGTCCAACAGTGACACATAAAAGCCACCTCAGTAGTTTGGGGTCTTGGGGAGACCATAATCCTTGGCACGACACTGTCAAAAGTTTCCACCCTCTGGCTGGAGGATGGAATGGGTATACACCCAATGCCTAGCCAAAATCCACCTACATCTGGAATCTTTAAAGTTGTGGCCATTTCTAACCCAAATCATTCTCTACTTGAGGTTGTTCATTACAGCTTAGCTATAGCCACTGCAGAAGGGTGATGGCACTGTGACTAGGAACACAACTTTCATCTGTCACTCTCTCATAGCTCTTCAGTTCTTATAAAATCAATATTTTTTCCGTAAACACACAAATCCAGGCAGCTCGTCGCTGATGCCACTTCATGCCTTCAAAGGCATACAACATTTTACCATAAAAGTAGCTTGATTTAGGACGTTGTAAAAGAATAAACAGTAGAAATATATAGCTTGTCATCTTTTAGTAGTGACAATAACAATAAACTTTATTGATATAATTTAAACATAGTATATAATTACACAGTTCATTGAAAATTGTTAGCCTGCATGTGTCCTTTTGTAATTCTTATACCCTAGACAGGTTGTATTTCTTCCTCAAGGAAGCATGAAGGAGGGGTCTGCTGAATTCTTGTTGCAAAAGTGGGAGCCTCTCCTAAAATGTAACCTGATTTATTCATCTCTGTTTTATCTTTTGACTGATGAAAAGCATTTCAAAATATTTAAAAACTTCCCCTTTTCGCTCTTCTAATTGCTCAGAGAGGTGTTTTTTAAAATGCATATTGAATTCCTTCACATTGCCATTTATGTCCCATTGAATTCAGTAGGTCTTGGGGCAGGTAAGATTGCTGTTCTGTTTCCTAAAACATGTTAACAGAAGTTGATGACAGAGACATTAAATCTTAATTCTGTCGCAAATCATTATGACGTCAGGTGACCAAGAGGCAGGTGATCCCATCCACCTGTCAAAGTAGGCCTCTGGATGTGGGGACAAGTAATGATCTGGTCTGCTAGGACAAAAAGGTTCACTACCCCCTGCTATATGGGGAGGGGAGAGGGGTTTTTTCAGATTTCCCCAGAAGGGAATATAGCTCAGTGGCTAGCCATATGGTCACATGAAGAAGATCCCAGTCTCAGGCCCTGACCGTTCCAATTAATGCACCTCAGGCAGCAGTGATAGGAAATGATTCTGAGAACAGGATCAATTAGCAATGGAGACAAAAGAAGATGGAAGGCTGAACAGGAAAGAAGTACATAAGGAATATGGTAGCCAAGCCACATGTGGAGAATGAGCAGTCAACTCTCCCAGACAGTTCATTTTGAGAAAAAAAGAAGCCTTCTCATGAGTGGTGCTTGTTCTCATTTTACTTATTTAAAATATATTTTAATGCCCTTATGATGAAAAATTCCAAGGTGGCGTATAATGGAGTTCTAAAAATATTTACACAGAATTGCTGTAACTTCTTGCTTCTTTTCCTTTTCCTTTCCATTACTATTTCTAAGCAAATGCAAGGTCCATGGGGCTCCGGCTACATTGTTTCCCTGTGCAAAGTACTGCCTTAGTCAGCTGGTTGGGGTTGTCTAGTGATAGTGTTGCTATCACTGTCGCTATGATTTCACAGAACCTAAGTAATAGTTCAATTTACCTTTTATATTTCCCAGCATAATATCTACAGTGCCACGATAATAATAATTTAAAAAGACCAGAGAGAAAATATAGGTGGATTCTAAACTTGCTTACCTCACCAAATCCTACAGGTTTTACTTCTAAATAACTATATTTTGGACTGGAGTCTCAGGACTTGTAACATTCTTTAAACATAATGCACCTGATTTAATTGAACCCCACACTACCATAGCTCCAAGATAGCCTGATTACTTTATTTAAAAAGAAACAAAGAAAAGTGCAGTCATTGTGCTTTGTCGTTTTGCTCTCCACTTTTGTCTTGGCATGGAGATAGGTTGAACAGACCCATGTCACTCCTTGAATGGATGTACACACCGTCTTCAGTCAAGCTGAGGGCGTATGAGAACAACAGGGAGAAGAATAAACCAGAGAGAGCTGGAGTGAGAACACAGCCCTATTTCACAGGATGAGCCTTCATACTGGATTGTGCTGCATATGTTCTCCTGGAATAACACAATCATTTTATGGAGCTTAGGTGAGCATCCTATTATATTGACCAGTGTGAGAAGTCCTTTTTGGCTGATGAGATCAAAGTCTTCATCAGGTCTATGAAGGTTGTGTACAAGGGATATCTATGCTCTTGGCATTTCTCCTGCCGCTGGTGCAGTGAGAAAATCATGTTGACCTCTGAGCTCTAAAGCCACATTGTGACTTGAGATAGACCCTGTCAGACAGTGACTGTAATCTGTTGAGGTTAAAGGTTTTCCATACAGCACTCAGCAGGGAGATTCCTCAGTAGTTGTTACAATCATGGTGGTCACCTTTGTTCTTGTAGAGGGTCACAATGCTTGAGTTGAGCATGTCTTGTGGCATGCAACCTGTTTCCCAACACTGCAAGAGAAGGCTGTGGAGTTGCATCATGAGGGAGGAGTTGAGGCTGGCTATCAACACTTCTGTTGGGATTCCATCCCATCCTGGGGTTTTACCACATGCCTATGAGTTGATGGTGTTCTTCAGACCGTCAAGGGAAGGACAGACACCAAGATCTTCAAGACAGGCAGAGTCTGAATGCTGTCAACTGCTATGTCAGGAACCATGTTCTTCTGCAAGTACAATTCTTAATAGTGCTCTCTGCCCGTTGCTTCATCTGCTTGCTGCAGTCTGTGATGATTTCTCCAGACAAGGTTTTTAGTGGTGCAGTTTTCCTGACGGCTGTTCCAAAGGCCTTCTTCATGCCTTCATACATTTAGTGGGTGTTGCTACTGACAATAGCAAGCTGAATGTTCTGACAATCTGCTGGGCATCACTCCTTGCTTTTCTTGGTGCAGCAAGTGTCTTCTTGCAGGACTCATGCTCAACCAGGACAACTAACCCTACAGCGTACAGTGAATGTAGGGAGGGTCATTCATCACACACACACACACACACACACACACACACACACACACTGTCTCACACAAATGTTGAGACACAGGCTATACATTATGGAACCTTGCTGCCAGGGCCAAGCAGTGGCATCGCAACGGGGGGGGGGACACTGTTTGCCCCGGGTGCCATGTCTGGGGGGGGGGGTGACAAGAAGGCACCTCGCGGCGGTGCGAACAGCCATCACGCCACCGCAGCTGCATGTGGAGGATTGAGCGCCGTATGTACGTCGGTGGGATCCCTCTGTTGCTGCTACAGCTGCATGTAGAGGATCCTCCGTTTGCAGCTGTAGCGGCAACAGAGGGATCCCGGCACCGTCCGTATGGCGCTCGAGCGGCAAACTGCTATGTACAGCGCATGTGTGGCGTCGCTACGTACGGCACATGCATCATACATAGTGACACCGCACATGCGCCCTACGTAGCAATGTCACGACACCTTCGTTCGCCCCTGGGGCCAAGTACCATAGCTTTCAACCTTCCCTTATTTGGCGGGAAACTCCCTTATTCCAGCGCTGTGGGAACCACCACTTGAGGCTTCGTTTGGCTGCTGGCTTGGCTTTCTGCCTTTGACTCGGAGGGGCTCTACTGTGTGTGTGTGTGTGTGTGTGTGTGTGTGTGTGTGTGTGTGTGAGAGAGAGAGAGAGAGAGAGAGAGAGAGAATGTGTCACTTAAGCTGATAGTAGGAATGCTGTAGCTTCACACACTTACCTTCACACAATGTGTAATTAACTTGGGGAATTTTTTTTACTGCAGGATGTGGTGAGGTCAGTACTTTAGATTTACAAGGGAATCTGAGAGATGAATGGGAGATATGGTTTGTCAGTATTAATGGACAGCTAAATAGAAACTTAACCCCAAAAGTTAGGACTGGGTAACTTTGCTCACTAGTAACATTGAACCATGAGGACGAGATGGTTGGACAGTGTTCTCGAAGCTACCAGCATGAGTTTGACCAAACTGCGGAGTGCCTGGGACAGGTGAGGCTGCTGTTCCCTTATTTTGCCGGCTGATCCCTTATTTTTGAGGCTGCTGATCCCTTATTTTCAAATCTGAAAGTTGACAGCTATGCCAAGTACACTGTGAAATGATAAAACACTATCCTCTTGTAGTTCTGAAGCAATGGGTAGCCCTTGAAGTCCTTCCTAAATGTGGTTGTGGACAATGGCAAAAATGTACATTTAAAGCATGTATTATTTGCTCTTATCATGGGTGCCTCAAACTTTAGGTACATTCAGTTCCCAAAGGCACATGCAGCAGCCACTGTTACTTACATTTAATATGTTATTTATCCCTTTTGTAACACAGAATTAAATGTCTATCCAAACGGCTAGTTTTAAATCACACACATAAAGTCATTTATGCCAGCAAAGCACATGAGCCTCTAAGCTTCATCCAGTAAACCATACAAATGAGGACAAAAAAGGCTGCTATACTGCGTTCCTGCCAGTATTAAGGAACATCTTCATTCATTATTTTCTTTATTTTTAAGGTGCTTTTTTGAACTATAGTGCTGCTGCTCTAGTTATTTTTAATGGAACACGTTGCATATGATAGAATTATATTGCAGTATCTTTTTTTTCCATTTAAAATGACCTACTACATTATGCTGAGGCATCATCTTCTGCTTTACAAGCAAGAATTGTTCAGTACCATGTTGCCCTTGAAGAGTATAAAGAACTTTAGGACAGATTACTAACACAGCTCTTCTCAGAAATCGCATTCTAATTGTATACCATACATATTCTAATATCATTTGCATATTCAGATTTTATTTGCCTGGCTTGTGTTTCCATGGATGTGATTGTATCTATTCATGTTCTTTTTATTATTTGATACTCTAATGTCTAGACCTTTATCAATTATATGCTGTAAGCTCCGTGTTGTTTCTCCCCTACCCCTGCCATTTTATATTACCCATTTTTCAGGTACATTTCTTTTGCAGATTAGGCGGTATGATCTAATTTAATTTGCCCTAAGCTTTTTGTCGTTTCTGCAGCATAACTCTCTCTTGTTTTCTTTCTTGACAGCAAAGGATACTATGATTGATAGAATTCAATTGCTGGTTTGAAATAATGCAGGCGGTTCTTATTGTACAGTTGTCGGCCTTTTTATGAGATTTACCTATTGTACCATGAAAAATGCGACAAAAATATAATGATCTTTGGTCACACACCTGGTCCCATAACTCTGCCATGGTAAATATACCATGGAGAATAGATATGGAGATATGAATTGAGATTCATAAGCTTGCTTACCAGTCATAGCTGTGCAGAGTCAAAGGCCAACATAGTAGCAAAATGATTCACATTTAAGATAATGTGAAATACATGAAGAAGACAGATGTGCTCTATTAGTTGCTGCATGAATAAGTTAGAAACTTAGGCAAGCAGGGTAATTACTTTGCTCAGTTCCAGATTCTATCCCATGTCTCCAGGTGTGCATCACTGTTTCCTTGCGTATAAGTGAAATACGCTATAATACTATGACAGCCTTCACCAACATGGTGCCCTTCTTAAGTTTTGGACTATGGCCCCATCAGCCCCAGGCAATTATTAGCATCCCTTTTATGAGTAAGATACTTGCGAGGATGGTGGGCTGGGCAACTGTAGGCACCCCAGGATGAAGCAGTTTCTGGCCCAATTTCAGGACCAAAGCTGTCTTGGCCATCTGACTGATGACCTGGAGGTGGATGGAAAAATACTATTCTTAATTTTCCTTAGCCTCTTGTTGGCTTTGATTATTGTAGACCACAATATCATCCTATAGTGTCCATGGGGGTTGGGGGCACTGTGTTACAGTGGGAGGTACAGTGGGAGGATCCTGCCTCCAGGATCACTGCCAGAGAATAACATGTGGAAACTCCTCTTTGAACCCATAGTAACATTGCTATGGGGACCTACGGGGTGCCATACTGGCTCTCATGCTATTTAATGTTCTAGTTATTTTTCAATGGTGTGTTAGTATTTTTCTTTTAGTTACTATTTTTATTGATGTCTATGTTGCACAGTGTATACGTACACATCCCTCTGAGCTCTTCTGGAGGAAGGGATTTATAAGTGTCTTAACGAAATAAATATTACAACCTTCTGTTATCTCCGCAGCTACTGTAGTTCTGTGGTCAAGGTTCATATGGATGATGTTCTTCCACATAGTTAATTCTGTGAGCAATACTTATTAAATTTAAAACATTGCTAGACCCTCTATTGCCATATATTCTGCTTTGCAGACAAAATATAAATATTAATTATAAAAACCAAACAAACAGGTCATATAGGGCAGCAAAAATACTGTATTAAAATGTGAAAGAAAACTAAAAAAAAAATTGTTCACTAGTGGGGGGGGGGGATAATGCCTAGTAAACTTCTTTGATGAGGATATTCTAAAGACAAGGAGCCACAAACAATTAGTATATAAATGGCAATTTCTAAAAGTTTCTATAGATCCCATTATACAGATTTTTGATGCCTTTGGAGTTTTGTTTCAGGAGACCCTCTTTTGTAAAAAGTCAGAAATACTCACAAAGGCTTCCCTTCATTATACAGCACAGTGGAAAGTAATTTGTACGAAATTACTTCAAAGAGAGGTTCTGAACCACCTGAGAGTGAAGAGTCAGATTAAATCGCATACTCCCAACTGGACATAAACTGCACTTAGATGGCTGGGCTCTAGATCAGCAAAGAAATTATCAGTGTTCTCTCTCAAAATGGGAACAAAGCAGCAACAGACTTCCCCTCTGTGATGTCAGGCCATGAATTTAGACCAAAGTGACGGCCACTCATTGATATGTGTAATATTAGTAGTAATTATATTATTTGTACCCCACACCTTAATCAAATTAATAAAAAACTACCTGAACACAGCTAAACATTTGATTCAGCAACGTACATTTTCATTGAAATCACTGCACTTTTAGACATGCAACAAAACCTAAGATTTAAAAACTGGACGATCTGCACACAGGCAGAAACTAGCACTTTAAAAATATTGCTGAATAATTGTTCCTGAAAACGTAGAATGAAACATGGATGAAGAATATCTTATAACCTATATAGACAGAGAGCCTAAAGGCTCAGTACCTCATCCAGTTACTAGATCTTAGATAGATTGAATAAGTTTATATTGGGGAGGGCAAAATAGCACTGTCAATTCAAATGTCAAATCTATTATGTGAAACTGCTTTTAAACTCATAACAGTGTGTGCCGCAAAGCAGTTTTGCACTGCAGATGAAGTTTCCCCACACAAGAACTTTCTGACCTTCAAAGTGTTGGTGCTGCCCTTTAAAGCCCTAAACGGCCTCAGTCCTGTATACCTGAAGGAGCGTCTCCACCCCCATGGTTCAGCCCAGACACTGAGGTCCAGTGCTGAGGGCCTTCTGGCAGTTCCGTCACTGCGAGAAGCGAAGTTACAGGGAACCAGGCAGAAGGCCTTCTCGGTAGTGGCACCCACTCTGTGGAACACCCTCCCACCAGATGTCAAGGACATAAACAGCTATCTGACCTTTAGAAGACATCTGAAGGCAGCCCTGTTCAGGGAAGTTTTTAATGACTGACATTTTATTCTGTTTTTAGTCCTCTGTTGGAAGCTGCCCAGAATGGCTGGGGAAACCCAGCCAGATGGGCGGGGTATAGATAATAAAATTATTATCATCTTTATCACTCTAAAAATCTGAGGAAAACTGGGATTCCAGCCATCAGTCTTCTAAACCACCCACTATAAGAGAACTCAACTGGGTATCTGCATAGATGGCAAACAGGGGAGAGAGAGAGAGAGAGAGAAGAGACGAGACAGAGGGACAAACAGGAGGATTATCCTTTACAACTCTCAGATCACATTGAGAATCAGTTTTATGAAGCCAGTGCTGATCCTGTTTCTGTCTCACAGGAGGAGATTGAGTGCTTTGCATTTTAAGTGCACAGGGTTCAACATTGCTTTGGAGTTATTTTTTCAAGCACTTAACAGTTTTATAAAGTTTTGATCTTCAATCCGGAAGGTTAAGTGAAGCATAACAGCAAATGGCTTTAATTCTAAGCATCAGTATTGGCAGGAGGTCTGGGATCTCTAAGGAGTATTTTTTTCTTATCATTTCCCTCTAGTTGGGAGCATGTGCTTCAGGTTTTTGAAGCTAATACGATATCCCAAGGCACTGGATGTCATCATTCTATAGCTTGCTCTTTATTGCTGTGCTTTTTATGTCTTTATCTTTATTCAGTGTCAAGGACCTGCACAACTGGACAGCTTAAATGCTCCATCAGATTATTACAAAGATGACATGAATATTTTCGCAATGTTTAAACTGCAGCTGTGCTGATGTTCACCGCTGAATGCTTTCGGCATGAAAAGGAGCACAAGTTATTCCTTGAATAAGTTTTTAATGGCTTTTGGCTTTGTCACTGCCCCTCTCAAGACCACCACTTTGTGGTAGCTGGAATGATATTATTGCACCAATTCAAAGTAAGAGCAACATCTTTGCCCCTGTTCACAGCACTTCGAAACATTCTAGTCCCTTCTGGTCCAAATGTATTGAAATACCCCACATTAAATCCTACTGCTTTGCCACCAACATAAAAATTATGTTTGAAACCAATTCTTTCTGACTTGGCTAAGCAGTATTAGGGGACTGTGCAGTGTTGATGGTGCAGTGCAGTATCAGGCAAAAAATATGCATGAATGGGGACAACTGTAACTTTGCAATCCATGGCACAGCATAACAACTCAAAAAAATCATTGCCTTAAAAAATAAAAATAAAGGAACTTTATGGAGTACACATGAAACCAGAAAAAATGACTTGGCTAAAATGTTTCCCACTTCCAACCAAGAAAACACAGTTTTCTCCATTTCACATTTAGCATCCACAGCTTTTATTGATAAATATCCACATTCTATTAAGATATTTGTTACACACTAGATAGGACTTTTTCTGTATGCACAAAACAGCTAAAGGACAGTGCCACTGAGTGCATCAGAATACACACCTCTGAGCACCGAATAACCCTAGTTAGATGCCAACTTGCAACTATACCAAGCACCCATATCCTCTGTTGCTTTATTTTCTATATATTCTGCAAGTTCACATTCTGCAAGCTTATGTGGCCTGGGTTTCGCAGTCCTACCAGCTACCTTCAAATTGAGTAAATTAATGTACAATCTCAACACTGTCATCAAACTGTGGAGGTCTCTGGTTTTTTTTACAGGTGTAGTAAAGTTGCAGGAGGCAGGGCCAAGGCATTATAAGGTTTAGATAACAACAGGATAGCCAAATGGGATTTAAACAAGCTACAACTTTATTGATGTCAGCAGGTTTTGGCATAGGCATAGGATTGATTGATTGATTGATTGATTGATTGATTGGATTTATACACCACCCTTCATCATAAGATCTCCGGGCAGTTCACAGTGATGTCTACCCTGGATCAACCAACCTGTTGATTGCAAGGTTAACCACGGTTTATGATTGCCCTATACTATACATCAAATCAGGGTGACCTCTTCAAGTTCACCATTTGGGAGGATGCTATGGCTCATCAGCACCCCCCCCCAGGGTGTCTGCACAAAAGCACCTCCGCCCTGGATCCCTTAAGGGGATACCCTGAATTTGAGGTGCAGAGGGGCTACACCCTGCTTCACTCTGGCTAAGGATTCAGCCCAGTGCCTTATCTGCCATCTGGTTGTGACAATTGCTATGAGGTAGGCAAAAATCCCAGACAGGTCCAATTTGTCTGAAGGCAAATTACTTCCTGGCCCCAAATATGGTAACTGAAGACTTCTATAGCTAGGCCTGCTGCTTTTAGAGACAGGTAGCAGACCAGAGGGGGGAAATCTTTCCTCTGGTCTTCTCCCCATACCATGCCTCCCCCAACTCACCCACAATTGACTACAATGGCTGGCGAGCCCCAGCAGCCAGTGTACCCAGCAGAGGAAGGAATTGCACCTTCCCCCCTCACACCAGAACTAGGACATTCCAACTTGCTGCAGCCGAACCAGACCACAACCTTCACTCCCCTCAAAGCTGGCAGTAATCAGCCCTTTCCCAGTATTTCCAACTGTTCCCAAACTGCGGAAAAAAGTACTGTATATAATACACATACACACAAGATCCCATCTTTCAATGATTATATGCAGACTCTTAGCCACATGCACAAAATACTGCTGCAGCTCTGAGTTCCAGAATCAATCTTTAAGCTTGTTTCTTGCCTCTTTATAGTATCTTCTTTAGTCCCTCGACGAATCTCTTCACAGTCTTCCAAAGACTGAACCTGCCCTTTTATTCTCTCCAGTAAGAACCCTTGAACCTATCACCAGTTTGACACAAGAATTCCAAAACCAGTAAGTTTAAATGGAATGTCTGATAAATGACCTATCACGTTCAAACTTTTTGAATTCTAGTGAACCATATAAAATCTGAGAAGCCTCACAAGTTACCTAGTCAACAGCTCAGCAACAAAGAATGCATCTTTCTGACTTTAGTTAGGATTAGGCCAGATTTCCCTCTCAACACACTAAACCAAATACAACACATACTTTGTTTCCAGCCGAACAGCATTCTGGTGCAGTGGGTGAGTGTTGCCCTCCCAACACTGATGTTGCTGCTGCTTACTTAGATGGGGTGGGGTGGGGCAAAGTGAAGTTGGGGCTGAGTGGGAACACCAGAGTCAGCGTCTGATTGGCTCCTTCGCAGCCCCATCCTCAATGCCAACCTATCCCCCCACTCCCACAGGTAAGTGGCAGCCATGTGGTTTGGGGTAGATAGCTCAATGGCACCGTCCCACCATACTAGCCATTACTTGTTCTTACATATAGGTGTCTCCTCATAAAGATAGATTCTTCACAGTTTATGTTATCAAGATCTACAGAGATAATTTGGATCTTCTCTCCCCCCCCCCCCCCCCCACTTCTGCATTACTTGTGCTGGTCCAACACACTGGTAGCTACACTTCAGGAAAGACAGAAATTCCAGAAAACTTTTCTAAATGACTATACCACTATGATGCTTTCATATTCCCATTGGTCAGATAATGTATTTTCCAAAGTACTTAAATGGAATCATTTTGTATTTTTACCCAATTTTATATTTTGTGAAATTGTTAACAAGCTCGCCCCCATATTGCCAACAACAGAATCAGAAAAGAACTTCTTTCTCTTTTCTAATTCATTGCCCACAGAAACAGAAATTTGTGGTTCGAGGACCCGACCCCCGCGAAGTAAAATGAAGACACAGGGACACGTGATATAAGGTTAATGGGCTAGAAAAGGCCACAACTTTATTGATTACAGCAATGAAAAGGTATTGGCTTAGGCATTGGATCGCGAAACAAGTGGGTTTATTCACCAGGGGTTCATCACCTGTTGATGCTAATCCAACTATAGGCTCACCCCTGATGTCACCGAGGGTCGTGCCATGGCCTCCCACCAAGCAGGCTTCGGACGGAATACACGACCGCCAGATTCCATTAACGGAATACCCCTAGAAATTGAAGGCATAGGCGATGGCCACACCTAGCACTTCGACACACCACAACACATTATTCCAATGCCTAACCTACCCACCAATACCACTAAAAAGTTGTGACGATTGCTACGAGGTAGGCGAAAAAACCAAAAAGCCTAATGCCAAATGGAAAAACTCCTACCAGGCCCCCCGGGCAACCAGGGCGACCAACCTAAGGTCCATAGCAAGGCCAATGACCTAAGCCCTAACTCAAAGGGAGTGGAGGGTGGGTGACTCGCCCAGGACGACAAAGAGAAATGAGGCCGGGGGGAAGGCTGGCACTGCAGCATAAAGGCTGCTGGACACGCCCCCCCATGGCACCTGGTTGGACAGCCACCGGGGGGGCGTGAGTGCCAGCCAGGTGAGCTGGAGGCAGGGGGCAACGCCCCCTGCTAGGAGCGGTGCTCGGGCTCCCGTCCACAACCACTCCCCTCTCTTTCAGGGAGGAGAGTCTTAAACACACATCAATTCCCATTTGAGTGAGATTATATTACTATAAAATAATTCCTTATATGATACAATCTAATAACATTTTCTTGAAGCAAAACTTATAACATACATGCCATCATTTCTGGTAAAGAAAATTGAAAGGTTGTCATCTTCAGAGTGGCAAAGGAAGCTAGAAATTCCTAAGTAATAACTGATAGACCTAACAGAAAGTCAGGATATCACAACCCTGAGAGAGTTATTACTGTTGAGAAGAAGAAAATAGCAGCAATATTTGTATTGCCTTGGAAGACTTTGTTCTTTTTGATAGTTTTCCTCACACTCTACATTCAGGCTACTTTCAAAGTCCAGCTGATCTTTTTAGTATTAGGTTCATCTCCATTGGAGCCCATTCTATAGAAAATGCCATCATTAATGGTCACAAGTGCCCTATTGATTGCCACTAAATCAGGTGAGGTTAATTGGCTGCTGCTCCTTGACATCTCTTTAGCATTTGACACCATTGATCACAAAATCCTCCTTGATCAGCTGAAGCCTGCAATTCAGTGGGACAGTGATAAATTAGTTTACATCTTGTCTTTGAGGCATGCAATTTACAGAATCAGAAAGAAGTCCTTCTGCCATCTACCACACAACACTCATCTGGGAAAGGGCAAGGGTGCTTGCCTGTTATTAAGAGCTTTCTGAGGCTTTTATTTGGGCCATAATTGCACTGAACTGAACACATCACTTGACTCTTCTAGCTCTTCCTTGGGTGGAGAACTAATCCGGCAGAGTTTTATATCAACCGAGGCGCTTGTCGGTCTACCAAATTATACCAGGAGATGGATATTCAAGACCACTGAGGTCTCATCAAGTCAACAGAATTGCTGAACTTGGATTTGGAAAATCAAAGTCTTCTTGAGTCAGAGACTTGTCGTGAGCAAATTCCCATTGTTTGGCTTCAGTTATAATGAAAACAATAAAAAGACTGTGATACACTTTGTACACTAACAAGCACACTTGTCTACTCAGAAGTTAATTTCATTATCTTCAACAGGGTTTACTCCAGGTAACTAGGTATAGGATTTCAGCCTAACGTTGCATATTTTGCAGGGTGGACGTCCCATTGAACTGAGTGAGACTACCAAGAAAATAAGCATTGTATTGGGCTGTAAAAGTGCTATAACCTCAATTAATAACTATATTTTATCCTATCAAACTTCACTGTGTGAAGTTGAAAAGCCAAGAAAGGTATTTTGTGTAATGCCTTTTACTTCCAAATATTCTACTAAATCTATTCACCATTTCTGTTGTTCTCCCTGCAGAGTCCCTGACTTTTCTAGGCACTTGCCATGAAGAGAGAGAGGGGGGGGGAAGGAAGGAAGGAAGGGGAAATAAAGAAACAAGAACATTGGTCATAAATCAAGCAAGCATGTGGCATATCCTTCAGATGAATCCATTTGAGCCACTTGTATTTTTTAGAGTGAGGCAGCAGTCATATTTTAAAAAAATATATGAAGGGGAAATTGCTAACAGTTTTTCACTGAGAAAGGCATTGAGGCTTATTAAAGTGGGCACCATGTTAATAAATGTTATGGTCCTCACCGTATCCCTGCTCAGCTTCAGAGATATAGGCTAGAAAGGTTGATATATGGCCAAACCTACGATGGAGCAAAAGTTCTTAACATTAACTACAGAGTGTCATGCCTTTTTACAGATTAGGAGACATGCATTTGTCAAAGAAGTCTCAAAGGAGTGCAGCAATGAGGGTCAGATACACAGGCGCGCTGAATGAAGTCAACTCATTTCCAGACTACACTACAATGAAGAGATGCATCATTCTCATTGTCCTCTAATGTAATTGTTCTTTGGGATATTCAGTTGCCACTTTGGTTCCTAATAATCAAGGGGAAATGTGTAAGAATCTTTCTTACCTATTTATTGTGTTTATACCCCACCTTTTTCCTCCAAGGATCTCAAGGTGGCCTTTATGGTTCTTCTCCCCCACATTTAGAGCCACAACACAACCCTGTGTGGTATGTTAGGTGGAGAGGCAGTCACTGGTCCAAGGTCACTCAGTAAGCTTAATGGCTGAGTGGGGATTTGAATCCTGTTCTCTCATGTCCTAGTCCAAAACGAAACACTACCCTACACGGTCTTTTCCATGGTACGACAAAACCAGCAACAAATAACAGAAGAAAATGTCCACACATAGGAGGCTATCAGTTGATGGTGGTTCTGAGGGAATTAGCAAACATTATGAGAATCTATATGGTTCTGTGAATCTGATTATGTTTTTGCACCACGGCAGAACCTACGAGCACTGGATCTGTGATTCTTACAGTTTAGTCAATAGTGACTGCTGGTGGCTGGAGCGTGTGTGTGAAGAAGCGTCTCCACCCTCATCGTTCAGCACAGACACAAGGTCAAGCTCCGAGGGCCTTATGGCACCTCCCTCCCTGCAAGAAGAGAAGCAGGGAACCAGGCAGAGGGCCTTCTCAGTAGTGGCACCCGCCCTGTGGAACGGCCTCCCACCAGATGTCAAAGAAATAAACAACTATCTGACTTTTAGATAGGGGAAACACAGCCAGATAGGTGTGGTATAAATTATTATTATTATTATTATTATTATTATTATTATTATTATTATTATGCTGCCTTTTCAAGGGACTCTGTTCCACTGGATCTGACAGGTGTGTGACTTCCCTCTGTCTCTGATACTCCACCCTCCTGCTCCATTCCTCTGACACCCTACTTTCTCCTCCTCCCTCTGCTGCCCTCCCCAGATCATTCTCCTTTCCCTTTTTCAGCAGGGTGGGAAAGTAACCACACATTCTGCCTGATGACAAGGGAGGCACTGGAACTGGTGACAGGGCGCAGCCTTCACAGGCACCAGATAACATCCAAAATGGCACAATTGCATCTTGCGATGCCACAATGGAGACCACATCACATCTGCCCAGTCACATCTGCTTGTGATGCTTAGAAGAGTGACTGTCCACATGATTTACAAATGCACGATAGTGACAAATACATGAGACGATTCTCTATCTCAACCAAGAGAGAGAGAGAGAGAGAAGTGTCTCTCTCTCTCTCAACTACTCTCCTTCCTATATATTGAACACACACTTTTCAATATGAACTATTAAATATATGATTCCCGCCCCCCACAGGCATATTCTCTTAGAATTCATAACTACTTTGCAAATAAAAAGGCAGTTGAACAGGGACTTAAAATATATCAAAAGCAATGAAACCTCTCAATGGGGGGAAAAGGGAACTGAAATTGAAATTGGTCTTCTAAATATAAATAAAACTACTTATTTCGTTTCTTTCAGAGGGAGTGCTGTGGGATTGCCCAAAGGATCATAAAAAATAGATTGTGACAAATATGTATCTTATTTTTCATATTTCATAAATAGAATCTGACTTATTATTTATATTATTTGGGGAAAATAAGCTGGAACATACACATTTGCACACAGTGTGCTGTTTCGTGCAGACATTTTCTCTCCACAGCTTGTAATGAACTGCAAAAATATGAACTGCAAGGTGGAACAAAAATTAGAGAGGAAATGTCTCAGAGTAACAAATACATATTTTATGTTTTCTGTAGCCTTTCTTTATGCTAGTTGGACCCATGACTGCATAGCACTCTCAAACCCATAGCAAAAATTCCTAGGCTTCAAACTTCAGGACAACAGATAAAATACAATGCTTACTGAGGGAAAACAAAGGCGCTGTTCAGAAAGTATGAGGTGGGCTGCCTCCTGCCTACTTCTGTTTCAGCCTGCATGTTGTTATTCAGATTAGTTCACTATTTCTATAACAAAAAAAAAATTACTCCATTTGTAAACTGACCAAGTACTAAATATCTATGCATAACAGTCAAAATCATTTGCTTTGAATAGGTTGTTTTCTTACCTTGCTCAACACAGACAGCTTTCTTCTTCCCTTTTGCTCAAGAGGATACACACACACACCCCTACACAAAACTGAAATGATATCCCTGGGGAACACCGTAAGTGAGGTGTGAGTTAAGGGAATTAAATAACTGACAGTTCCTCCAACCCAACTTAAAGATAACTCTCCTATTCACTTCTTTCATAATAGCACAGAACACAGCCTATTGGGCCAGTATAGTCTATATGGACAAGCAGTGCCTCTGCACCATCTCAAGCAGCAGTTTCCCCAAGCCCTACTTGCTTCCCTTTTCTACCTTGCCTGCTGATTGCAGCATCTGGGCTTGACGAGGCATGTGACCCTCACCTGTTCTGAGCTTACTGCTGCTGAGGAATCCCAGAGCTAGCGAGCCCCACCTGGCCAGCTGTAGACCCTTCCCTGCCTCAGCCTCCTAAAGCTCCCTATGCCTCAGAGCCCTCTGTGTTCATGGACACGGGTCTCTCTGGTGAGGGGTCCTGCTGTTTTGGTTCCTACCCACTGACCGCCATCCCCTGTCACTCCATGAGTACTTCCTATACCAGGCATAGGCAAACTCAGCCCTCCAGATGTTTTGGGATACAACTCCCATCATCCCTGACCACTGGTCCTGTTAGCTAGGGATGATGGGAGTTGCAGTCCCAAAACATCTGGAGGGCCGAGTTTGCCTATGCCTGTTCTACACCAACTTCTCCTTCCCCATCCCCAGCTTGCCCCTGTGGGTCCCAGTCCCGGCTGCACTCCACGCCGGGATCCTCTTCTTCCTCCCCATCAGCCTGCCAGTTCATGACAGCACCAGTTCTAGTTGCATGCATCTTCCATTCCCACACACCTCACCAGTCCTCCTTCCTAAGATGAAGTGCAGACTGATATAAATATGTGAGTTATTGATATAAATGGAAATTGTGAGGGTGAACAACTGAACTTAGTGATTCAAACGCCAGGATCAGGAAGTCACCATCTACCCAACTAGACTAAATTTCGTTTCTGAGGAAGCTTCTCATCAAGACTAAGTAAGAGACAAAAGTTATATGCAAAATGAGATATCAGCTTGAAATACATGTTAGGAACAAAGGAAGCTAGCTAATACTGAATTAACATTGTCTGCACTGACTGGCAGCAGTCATTCCCAGCCCTACCTGGAGACTTTGGAGACTGAAGCTGGGATCTCTCACATGCACAGCACTATATCGCTTGAACTATCCACCCACCCAATTGGTGTTGTGATTGACTGCAAATAGGATAAGCCCAATTCACAATAAAAGTAAGTATTACACTGAATTTCTTCAAAAGGAAACCAAACCCAGGTAAATACTACACCCCTGGAACTTTTCATTGTTCATAGAATTGGAGTGGGTATAAGAACTCATTATTTGTGAACATAGTCAGTAGTAATATCACCAGGCAGGAGTGCTAGAAAACTGCATTTGAAGAGTTTGTACTACTACCGGTAACTATTAATGGATAAACTATAGTATAACTAGAATTCATAATTGGACAAAACAATTATCTGTATTCCAAATGCAGATGTACTAAGTACTTTCAAAACTATGATGACGTAAATGACTCAAGTAACAATATACGTTTCCTTTCTTGCTTTCTTATTTGTGTTTGACCACCTTCCATCCAGCGTTTACTTCATTTTTAAAACCAATTTATTCTTTAAACAATTTGACAGCTAAGAAGATGGAAACATGACCCATAGCCTCTCCATTTTGTTTATAGGTTTATCCTTCTCAGACTGACAGTTAAGAAAATGGCAACATAACATCTTAAAATGAACTCAGCATTTGAAAAAACTTTTCTGACCTATACTACTGAAAGAGGAAATATTTATCATGTATTGTAAAGTTTGAGGAAAAACAATGCACAAGACTAGCTATGGAATCTATTAGTGATTCTTTGGAGGGTGCAAAGGAACAACAGTTTTGCTCTTAACAGTAACAACCGTCACAGAGCATTGAAAAACCATGAATGCTCTTCACAGAAAACATTTTTTCCAGCTTAACTGGAAAATGTTTATTTCACATAGAGTGTACACTTTTCGAAAGCAATGCAATACATTCTTTCCAGATGAATTATCCAAACAAGGCTACATACATAATTTATTGTTCTTGTTTCTAAATGTGTATTTGATATGTTTGTGCTCTTTGGAGCTTTGGTTTCTCACCTTTCTTGATTATATTAGGGAAACATAATTGAGTTAAAATATAAGTTAAGAAAAAATATTGGGATACTGTACAATCCTATGGCCTTGCTGCATATTAGTTTTCAAATGTAGCTGCGGCAAATTATTTGAAGTTACTCTGACACATGGGGGATTTATTTTTCACCTTTCAAGCTATCTGAAGGAATATGAAGGTGATCTGCACAGAATACATCCAAGACCTGCTAGTCCCCTTAAAATACCATGCTGAAACATCAGTGCTATAAACAGCCTCTGGAAGGTGACACTTCTGTGAATGTGTTTAGCTTATGGAGCTAAACTGTAATTTGCCCATTAATCTCCAATACTTTTGCTAACATGGGCTAATAAAGGCTAAGCTTGCTAGCACCCATGAAAACATTACAAAACCTAGCACCTCTCCAGAATGAGAAGTGTTTTCTAAAAACAAGCTACAATTAAATTGAAAGAGAGAAAAACAAAAAAAGAGAGAGAGGTGATACTGTAGCTGCTACAGAACTGGCGAATGAATGCCAACACTGCAACAGTGCCAAAGAGGCCAATCATTTTGTGATGGCAGCTCCATGATTACTAATTATCAGAAGGTGAATCAGAAACAAACTGACATATAACTGCTGGTGGCAATTCTTTTTGTTTCAAACACAACAGACAAATATAAGAGGCCTGCTGAGAATAAGCATACTTCAGCTGATGCATCCACTTTTTGGACTAAAGTATAATCTGAAGGGTTCATACAATATTTAAAATTAAAAGGGCGTAGGAGTGCCCCTTTTAGCAAAAAATAAAAATAAAAATGCTTCTACCATAATAAACTTAGCTTACTAAAAAGGCACTTGTTGTGCTTGAGACTTTGTGTTTATGATCTACCTGACATAAGGCCTATGAATGTGCCAAATTTCAAACAGATCCGGTACAAATTGCCACAGGCATAAGAGGCTTTTAAATGCTCAGAACTGACACGTTGACCCCTTTTATTGCAATGTTTATACAGGTACCCCATATAGTACTTTCTCATAAAAACTAATGTGCTTTATTCAGTCTTGCTGACGTAGACATGGGGTGGCATTCAAGCAAGTTTTACTCAGAGTAGGACCATTGAAATTAATGAACATGACTAAATTAGGCACATGCATTTTAATGAGTTTACACTGAGTAAATCTTAGTTGAACACCACCCATGATTTCATTGGTTTGACAAAGTTCTGAGTGTTCCAACGTGTTTGTGCCCTGTTAAACCCTGTGGCAGCAACTACTGGCAAAATAATACACGGCACATGTATTATTTGAAGCAAAAATTTGAAGCAAAATTTTGCCAGGACTTCAATATTTACAGAGGGGTGCTATGTGCAATGCCAGTTCCTTCCGTTATTGAATATGACTGTGTGATGGAGTGATCAGATATGGGGATGTTACCAACATCCTACAGATATACCTGAAAAGCTGAGAAACTATCATGGAGAACCATACCCCATAATCCTGAGTGCTCCCGCTGCAGCTCCACACACATTAACACATCCTTGTAAGCCCTAGCTCACCTGCTCCAATACCCTCCTCAATCTACAACCTCACAGAAACAGAAACAACACTGCTGTCACCATCCACAATGGCACTCCCCTACTTAGTAGGCAGTCCTTTAAAATCCATCTAAGTTAGTATTCTCTTAATGACAGTGACTACTCAGATGCATAGGGACGCAGGTGGCGCTGTGGGTTAAAGCCTCAGCGCCTAGGACTTGCCGATCGAAAGGTCGGCGGTTCGAATCCCTGCGGCGGGGTGCGCTCCCGCTGCTCGGTCCCAGCGCCTGCCAACCTAGCAGTTCGAAAGCACCTCCGGGTGCAAATGGATAAATAGGGACCGCTTACCAGCGGGAAGGTAAACGGCGTCTCCGTGTGCGGCTCTGGCTCGCCAGATGCAGCTTTGTCACGCTGGCCACGTGACCCGGAAGTGTCTCCGGACAGCGCTGGCCCCTGGCCTCTTGAGTGAGATGGGCGCACAACCCCAGAGTCTGTCAAGACTGGCCCGTACGGGCAGGGGTACCTTTACCTTTACCTTTACTCAGATGCATCTGGGTGATCCGAAATGTGTATCTGGGTGGTCAGAAAGAAAAATCCTATAGGAGATATAGTGCTAATGGTAACAATGCAGATCTATTAGTCAGGTGTGGCTAGGCCACTGAACAGATGGATCATGGCCACAGACAACAACTGCTTCTGCAATGAAGCCAGGCTCAGGTTCAAACAGGCTCCCAATTAAAGGGAGTTGTGTAATACAGAGGCTACAACTGAAAATGCCTTCTGAGTTCTGATGTGACCTTGAAGTTCTGAGCTTGAGGCATACTTGGCACTTCCAACCTTCAGGGCTGCAGTATGGCCTTCAATGTCCCTCTTCCCTTATGGGTTACACATGCTGTTCTGTGATGGAAATGCTAAAGGCCTTTTACTCCACCTAATTCAGAATATTTTTTCAAGTGGTGTAACAGCTGCTTTGGGACTCAATATTTTCCAGCCTCTGCACAGTGAACAATTTTTCTGTAATAGGTTTTCCAAACCCTAAAGTTTGCCTATGTGGTGCCAGGTAATTTAAGGGCCCACTAACAAGCCAATCATTGCAGGAATGCTTTCTTCTTTTATTCAACATTTTGTTTCACTCCCACCTGACCTATTTCCACCTGCAGCAGCCTATTTTAGCTGAGCTGCAGTTTGTTAGCTAGTGATATTTTTTCCATTGATTCAAACTACCATCCTGGGCAAAGTTGGACAATATAGAGAAAATGCAAGTTATTACCATTCCAAAGAGTAAGAGGGGCTGTTAAAGGATTTGCGGTCATTAATTAAAATGCCAAATGTGTAATGTCCTTAAGAGCTGTTATGGAACTTTTCAGATGCCCAACTACAACACAAACTTTTTTTGAAAAATGGTCCTTAAAATCTCTCTTCCCTTAAACTTCTTCCATGCAGAAAAGCCAGGTGCAAATTCCTGCATTGCAGGGAGTTGGACTAGATGATCCTCAGGATCCCTTCCAACTCCACAATGATTGTGTGATTCTAGGAAGCTTTTTAACTGTACCCTGCTCAAACCAATACAGTGGGGCTTCAGGTCAGGTTTGCTTTGCCTTGTCCCACATCTCAGATTTCAAGTAACCCACTAAGCCCCTCATGCCTCCCAATCCTTGGACATTTTGTATGCATAGTAAAACCCTAATATTTGTTATATGCTTGAATTATGAAAATGATTGCTTTGTAAGAATATTACAACATAAGCCTTCTCTTTCACCATATGCAGAATACAAGGGAGCATTGCAAAACTATCACCAGGATGTACAGTCCTCATTAAATGACATATTATTTATATTAATCTTTCTCTTTTCAAACTACACAAAGTCCTTGTCAGAAGCAGGGAGCCTGGGCATATAAAATAAGACACATAAAGTAAGGCACAGATATAAGCCCTGAGTTAGAGCCATTTCAAGTTGAATGGGGACATGTAAATCCTGCTGATGTGTTAAGTGCAAATCGTCTTGAAAATCATGCTCTGCTTCAGCATATATGCAAGGGTCAGAGGAACACCTCAGATTTGAGATCCCACCCGCCCTTGCTTGATGTGGTAAATACATAATTTTCTACTTATATTACAAGTTAACCCCTTAATCGATAACCCAGTTCATAATCTGAGGTACATTCTGGGTGCCATAATATAAAGCCAAAGGTATAGTAATCAAGACTGATTGATTGCTGTTGGCTTACTCTGGAAATATTGTTAACTATTTTGTTTCTTAATGCTCATTTTTATGTTGTTAGGTTCGAATGAAACTGTGCTGTTTTATGTATGATACAATATATGCAGTCGGACAGAAATGACTTATCTGACTTTTCCGGGGATGAAAATACTACAAAAGATCATTTGACATTACTTACAGTATTTTTCGCCCCATAGGACGCACTTTTTCCCCTCCAAACATGAAGGGGAAATGTGTGTGCGTCCTATGGGGCGAATGCAGGCTTTCGCTGAAGCCTGGAGAGCGAGAGGCATCGGTGCGCACCAACCCCTCTCGCTCTCCAGGCTTCAGGAAGCTATCCGCAAGCCTTGCAAGTCCAGCGGGCGTTCCCGCGGGCTCACAAGGCTTGCGGGCAGCAGCCTGCAGCCCCGGCGAGTGTCCGCAAGCCTTGCGCGCCTGGCGGGAGGTCCCGCCGGGTGCGCGAGGCTTGGGGCAGCAGCCTGCAGCCCGAAGCACGCGGAGCCCTCTGGAGGGTGCCCCGTGCTTCGGGCAGGTGTGCGCAAGGCTTGGGGCGGCAGCCGCGGGGGGGGGGGAATAATTTTTTTTTATTCATTTTCCCCAAAAAAAACCGAGGTGCGTCCTATGGGCCGGTGCGCCCTATAGGATGAAAAATACAGTATCTTCCTAGTGTTAGCTTAGTAGTAGCAGAGAATTATTTGGAAAAGATATATGTGGTATATCTTGTTAGGTGGGGGGGGAAGCAAGTAGAACTTACTGTTAAAATAGAAGTCCTAACATTCTACATACACTTCTACAGTAGAAGGCATATCAAACCCAGTTAGTGAGATGAAGCAGCCTTCAGGATGAAGTGCCGTGGCTGTACTTGACGAACATGAGCTATAGCATTGCATGCAAGTTTTTTGTATAACTTCTTGCTCAGCATAAAATCTTGCTCTTTTAAATATAACAGCGGTAAGTTCAGTTCTCAGGTGCTCTCATTTGCCAAAGGAAGTCTGTCTGCTGCATTCCTTGTGTGCTCTGCATGAAAAATTTATATGACTTCTTGAAATGGGTTCTAAAATTCTACAAACCCATGATCAAACTTCAGTACATAAAAAGCTTATATATCACATTTTCATCCACTGATGCTAATGCATTAGCTTACAGTATCAGGAGGAGAGACTCTGAGAACTAAGAAAAAGCCACCTATACCAGTAAATATGAGGGAGGCTGCACGGAGTAAATTATCTGAAGGAGACAGATGTCAGGGGTTTGATTAATGGATCAGAGCAGAAAAAAGAGGAAAAGACCTCTTACGATCTCTTTAAATTGCTGCATTTGGACAAAAGACATGGTAAACCTCCCACTTAGGTTTGCAGATCTAGCAGTACCTGAACGTATCCTGAACTTTTATATGGAAACGTTTATATACAGCAACTTGTCAGATCATTCTGTGGTCTCTATAGCAGCAATCATGACACAAATTGCAGTATCCAGTAGCTGCTGCCAAATACTAGGAACCTTAGGGCTGACTTATACAGGCATGTTAATCATTTGACAGCATCAAGTGATCACACATCAGACACTAGAAACAGAATGTTTGTGTTGTTTTCATTTCCGGGCGCAGAATGGCACTTCTAGAATCCATGGCTTCTGCTTGGAAGGCAAAATTACAGCAACTACAATCCTACAATCCTTTGTAAGAAGTGATGCTCATTATTTCCACAGCAGTGGACCCAGGGAGGAATGACCACTGGGAGGAGCACAGAGAAAAGCAGCTCTGTGGTGCACCTGTAGCAACAAAACCAGATGCCTTCATCTGTGCCACCTGCTGTAAAACATGTCTCCCCCATATCGGCCTCTACAGCAACAGCAGGCGCTGTAAGTTTCAGTGGTTTGACTTTTTCCTCAAAGATGCACTCTTCCATTGTCGCCCGAGACAGGTGGATGCCAACAACGATTTCCAATTTAGTGACTGTCCCTAGTGAACTCTCCCTGTTATATACTCCCTCTTTTGAAGGTTTGTGTGTGTTTCACTTGGGAATGAGGGGCTTCTGCAGGAGGAGGAGAACTTGCCCCCCACCCCACCATTTTCCTTGGAGAGAAAAAGTAGACTCCGAGGCAAGTGAAAAAATGTTTTTCCCCATCACTAGTGCAAACTGTAAAAACTGCACAGGCACTTATCAGTGGACTATTAATGCATTATTAAAATACAGTGGTACGTCGGGTTAAGTACTTAATTTGTTCCGGAGGTCCGTTCTTAACCTGAAACTGTTCCTAACCTGAAGTACCACTTTAGCTAATGGGGCCTCCTGCTGCCGCCGCGCCGCTGGAGCATGATTTCTGTTCTCATCCTGAAGCAAAGTTATTAACCCGAGGTACTATTTCTGGGTTAGTGGAGTCTATAACCTGAAGCGTATGTAACCCGATGTACCACTGTATGAACAATTAAAGAATGTCCTAAACATTCACAAGGCAGAATGTTCTTCTGCCTTGTGAATAAGACAATAAAATCAATATTCCATTAATGGTTGTAGGTGGTCCCTTGGTTCAATTCACCAGCAGGAGTGCAGGATATATGTATGAGAGAGAGAGAAGGAGAGATTTTCAGCTTTGAATGGGCAGGTGCAGGGAGAGAGAATGCAACAGATGAAAGTTAACCTAGCTGGAGTTTGTTAGAACTGGGTATCTGGCCTAGGGGTTGGTGCAAGCTGCCACCTGAGAATACAAGGGTGCTTGTGCTCTGTGTATATATTTATGAATAAAACACATAATATGAAGGAGCCATTAACTCTCTAGTGCTCTTTGTTTTATTGGAAAAAGAATCCTCCAGTGTTTCCACTTAGTCAGAAGTGGCAAGCATGGAACAGTATTTTGGGTCATGCTTGTACAGTAGTGGACTGACTACTGTGTAAACACTGAACAACTGACTCATATGGGGGGGGGGAAATGCCAGGGAGTATATACAGAAAGTTATTGTGCAATAGCAATGTCTGAAAAGATGAGTAGATGTTTGGGATGATTTGGAGAAGGGATCCCATATGCCAGCATTTGCCACAGTTCAGCCTTCACATCCCAAACCACAATGTGCTATAGGCAGGGCGAAGTACAATAGAGAGGCTTGGCTATGTACATACAACAGTTTAAAGTGGATTTGATGCAACCCCTGTTTTTTTGGGTTTTTTTGCGTGAACCACACAACATTGTTCTCCAACAGACAGCCTGTACATCCCCTCCAAAGGCATAGTGTGGGTACTTAGTGGTTTGTTATGTGTGTAGTGTCATTTTTCTGGGAGCCATTTTTCACCACACACACCCCTACTTCCATTGGCGAGGTAGTTCTCAGTGGGCTGCTGCTGCTGGAATTATTATTATTCCCAGTGTTCTGTGCAAGTTTGGTTCATAGGAAAACATGTCTCTCAAAAACAGGAAAATTTGACCACTCACACAGGTGACAAATATATGTGAACATACCCACTGTGGATATCATGTTTCCAGAACTCAGGGAAGTATTAATTACAGGAAGGGCACTGCCCACTAGTGTGGACAGGAAACATTGAGACGAGAGTTCAATTGAAAGTTCTTGCATGCACAAAAGCACATTAACACACTGATATCTACACAGCCTAAGAGTGTGAGATCTTCTTAGCAAGTTCCTCACTCTGCTGAGCCAAGAGGTAGCCATAGGCAAGTCATTGTCATCCCCATCCCCATCCCCATCTCCTCCTTCCCATTTTCAATACAGGAATAAGTATACTGACTTATTATATAGTTCTGTTTTAAATCACTATATAAATGCTAATGATGATATTTCCACTTGAAGACATATTTACAAAGCAACAGTTCCACATTATTTATTTAAGTGAGGCAAGCTGCATGCTACAGGAGGAAGCAAACCTACACCTCCTAGGATCACTAACAATTTTTTCAGCTATTGTTTGCTACTGAAATTTATACATAAACCATCCACTTAAACTTTACTCTTAGCCTTTCAGAAACCCATGTAATTCAGCATACTATTTCTATCCAAGCCAGTCTGTGAACTTGATAGCCATCAGTTTCTTGTTTCATGTATGATTTGCTATAGTTATTTTCACCCCACTTTACATATAGCATAGCTAATACAGAAAATTGCAGGCAAATCACTACATTTCAAATTCTTACTATGTAAGGAGAAACCGAGGGATAAGGGCATCAAAAATTAGCAGGAAAACAATTACGGGGAATGGAGGACAGTGCATTGCAATTAAATTAAAAACCACAAAAGAAAAAGATGAGAAACTGCAAAAAACATTGAAAGCACCAAAGTAGGCTACCTGATAATAAAAGCAGAGAAAAACACTTGTGAAACAAAAGTCTGGTGTAGTACTATGATTTGCCATCCCATAGAGTGATTGCTGTATCCTGAGATACAATCATTTTTCAAATTTTGTAAAGAATGAAACAGCATTCAAAAAAGACCTTCATCAACAATGGGCAGCAGCTGCAACATTCTCCTTTTGATTTTGAAAAAAGTGTGTGTGAGAGAGAATGTGACCTGATTGAGAAATGTAACTCGGCATCAGTAGCTTTGACCCATCCTCTTTCAAAAGAAGAGAAGTGCACCCTGACTGAGAAAACAGTGCCTGGAAAGCACATTCTCCTAATCTCTCTGAGGAAACAAGAGCCAGCTGAGCTCTACCAGGCAATAAGCCTCTCTGTTTGTTCTCCTTCAAAGAGTGACAAGAAGACCTCACAGAGAAAAAACAAAATAAGAAGGCCTCCTTGCTTGTCAGTAGCAGAACTGCAGAACAACTGAGAAACAACTGCAGAATCTCATAAGATGTACCCTATAGATACCCGAACATCTATGAGGTCATGATCCAAAGTGGTGAACGTTTGTTCTAATATATAGAGGGAGAGAGAAGAGAGGAATTGCTCTCTCAAAAGCTTCCTCAAGAACTTATCAGCCCACACAGACAACCATTTTAGCAGTATCTTGCACTGATATAGGGTAAACAAATAAAACTAATATCGTCACTCGCTGGGATGACAGAGCTCACCCAAGGCAGATTGGTAAGTTATATGGACTTAGAGTAATGGGGAAATAAAACATTTGCACCACTGGCAATTTCCTTCACCAACCCCAAATTGCATTTTGAATTCGGAGGAGTTTAAAGAGTCATTTTGAAGTTCTGTGGATACAGCTTCTAAGAGGTGAAATTCAGAAGACAAAATAGCCCCTGCTGGATCACAGCCATAGATTTTGATCTCTAAATGGCAATTATTACTGAAATTAGCACCGCAATGAGTAGGTTTACTTTTACTTTTTAAAAATAACTCCCTTATATCAAATAAAAAGAGCAAAAAAAATTCCTTTCAAACCTCTAGGATATATAAATTAAAGTCTCACTTTGCACTTCATGCTAGCTTTAATAAAGCCAAGAAAGCCATAGTAAAGCAGAGCAATGCACAGAAGTCGGTTGTAGTAATTTGGTTCACATTGTTTAATTAATAAATCCAGTAACTCAAATGAAAATATAAAATGAAATTAAGAAAATTATGCAACTCATGCACAGGATATGCTTATCTTTGGAATATAATAGCAGAATTAATGTGTGTGTGTGTGTGTGTGTGTGTGTAAAAGAAGAATATGGTTTGGTGAGAATACTGGGTTGTATCCAGAGGTTGAGAGAGCAGAAGAAAGTTAGGTTCAACAAATCTTTCTTCTCCTCTCCTTTCTACTTTCTACCCCCTATACCTCTTGAAGACACTAGCCAGAGTTTGGGTAGACGGGGTGGACAGCGGGGGCTGTTGCATGCAGGGATTCACCAAAAAGGACTCAGGTGAAAGGACCTTGCAGCAGCAGAAATTTCACTTGAGCAACATCCTCCTGCCCAATTTCAGATTATTCCTCTTCTCACACTGTAATCAAGTATGATGCAGTGCCCGCCCCACCCCCATTCAAGAGGGCCCTCAACCCACTGTAGGTGTTTTTTGTAGGGTTGGAGGGGGAAGTACAGGGGCTTCAAACAGGAGATGGGGGACAGAAAGATCAGTTGAGTGACCTGCCTCCTGCTCACACAAACACTGGATACAACCCATTCATAGAAAGGTTTGATCCATATCTGAATAGTTGGGAAAGCATCATGCAGCTTTCTAAGCAAATGAAAGTTTAGAAAGAGAACGGTTCATATTTATAAATGCACACAGACTAAACTTGAGAGTGATATGGCGTTGATCACATCTCAATTTTTTTAATGTTTGGAATAGTTTTACCTGTTAAATTATTTTGAAAAATTATCAATGGATAGTTTTATATATCTATATATCTAAAATCCAGAGACCTTTCTGCACCCATTTTTAGAGCCAAAGCATCCATGGACATATTTAATCCTTTCCTCTCATACCTCTTCCTCTGAAAAGCCCTCTTCCTAAAGATGCTATTAGCTGCATTTGGAAACAAATAACTTGGGCTGAATCCAGTGTTCACCTTCTGCAGATGGAAAGCCTTCTGATTTAGCATAGGGAAGATGCTGTGGAAGAGAAGGCAGGTCATTTTTCATCCCCCAACCGCTACAATGCAGCAGGTGGCTGTGGGGAGAAGTAAGGTGCCAGCAAATGTTGCCTTCCTTTCTCCTGGGGGGGGGGAGACAACCCCTGAGTGGAACTTCATTTGAGCATGCTGCTACTGGCCAAGGCAAAGTCTAGCTCCAAAGCAGATGCTGCAACTTTTTGTCCCCTCATCTCTCCCATTTCTGATGTGCACAAACACACTGCTTTGTATGGTGAAGATTTACTATATGGTGAATGGAATCTATTGGGGGGGGGGATGTAAATGCAGCGTAAATAAGCTGGTCACATGCCGACAAAATACATAAGTTTGGAACGTGGTGAGAATTGGCCACCATTTTAGAAGTCAGCATTAATTCAAGAGAACAAGAGCAAAAGAGGATAAAAAAACAGATCAATTTCAAGCGGCCTCAAGTCACAAAGGATACCTGCTTTTAAAAATTTCACAATGTTTTAAAGATCTCAGACTGCCATGGAATACATTTAAGGAATAAAAGAATCTTAGCTCAGTCAACACAGTTTTGCGTTATGTCCACCACTTCTGCTCAGAGAACAGTAAAAGAAGAAGGCTAATGGCGATGGTGTTAAAATAAAGTTAAAGAATGTATACAGACTTAGCAGCTGCAGCTTAACAAATCAAACACAAACACAAACAGTAAAATATCCATCAGTGACTCCAGTCAGACAGCTTTCATAACTTTTATCCACTATCTACAAATCTCAGCACTAAATATTTTCCTCTGAAGTAATTAAGAGCTCTCTGATACATTATCTTTTTTCAGTGGCAGTCTGGACATGTGTCAAGCTGCCCGTAGATAAGATGTTATGCTGAACACAGTGGAAGACAAGCAAGATGTAATGCAGAAGATAATCACTTGCATGACTGAATAAAATGAGCTCTCCCTCCTCCCAATTCAGTTTTGCAATGTAATTATTAGAATATTATTAATTCGTACCTCTGTAATAGATTACCAGGTTTGCATATTAGGCACTGCTTTATGAAAGTGAGTCATGGGCAACTTACAACCGCCAGGAGCCCAAGCCCACATTCCCAGCATGTTTGCATTCCTCTTTTAGTGATATCTCCACTGACTTTGCCATGTCCACAAAATGGAAGGTGGCAGGGTCCCCAGGGACAGCTTCAGGCACAAGGCCTATTGGCAGACAAACTCTGCATTACAAAGACATCTGCAAGCAAGACATAAAGGCTGGCATCACAAACCCCTCTGTGTGAGAATGCCTTGCAGACCATAGCAGTGCCTGGAGTCAAGTTGTGTATCCACAGCAGTGACTAGAGGAGAAATGACCACTGGAAGAGAGAATAAATGCTATGGTGCATCTGCAGCACAGCCAGATGCCTTCATCTGCCCCAGATGCAACAAAACATGTGTCTCCCATATCATCCTCTACAGCCACAGCAGGCACTGTAACTCTACAACTGTTTCACTTCACCCCCAATGGCACAGTCTTCCATTGTCATCCGAGAGAGATGGGTGCCAACAGCAGACATGGCTATGCTTCAGTTGGTTGTTCCTGCCTCCTTTAGAATCAATGAGTTTGAGACATGCTTAGAATGACTGAATCAAGAGTTTTACACAGATTGTGGACAGTGGTCTGGACCCAAAGAAGCATAAGTGTAATTCCATGTATTCAAAAATACGTTGGACAACTAGCAGCCTCCCATGCTCATAATGTTTTATACTTGCGGAAACCATTTCAGCATGGTATATAAATTAACAAAAACAAGAATACTAATTTGAAACTGAATGGATTTTGCAAACAGGTTTGAATGTATGATATGGATGTGAGCCATTCAAAGGGGAAAAGTCAGAGAGATGAGCTTTTTAAAATCACCATCCTGATTTTACCCTAGGCTTTGAAGTTAAAGACACTCCAGTGTTATGGGATTTCTCATGAACAACACTCCTCAGCTCAGTGACCTCCATCAAGTGGATTTAACCTTGTGATTACCAAACATCTCACCCTACAAGTATATAATGTGGGCTGAAACTGATCCATCACATGAGTAAGACAAGTTTTAGCTGTGTGCTGTGGATCAACTTTAGGATTATGGTTTCAAATATTTGCTGCCTTTTTTAAAAAAAGGAAAAAGCAGGGGGGGTTGGCGATTTGCATCAAGTAAGCAGAGGGAGAAATCAGTTACAGTGGTTTGCTGTGTTAAGGCTACTACAGTTACAATCCTAACTTAGTTCAACAGACTTAGAACATCCATCAACAAGGAAGGAGTTCTTGACTTGATCCTGACCAGCTTCAGTTGAAAATGAATGGGGGAGGCAACCCATCTCAAACTATGCTTTTTAAAGTTAAGTTTGGGAGAAGGAGTGGGTGGATGGTGAAGAGCTCAACATCTACTCAGAAAGAATCCTGGGGTTCTCATGCTACAACACACAGGGAAGAAAGAGAGTTGCCTAAGCCAAGGAAAGATCTAGATAAGGTCTACACAAGAAGAAGAAGAAGAAGAAGAAGAAGAAGAAGAAGAAGAGGAGGAGGAGGAGGAGGAGGAGGAGGAGGAGGAGGAGTTTGGATTTGATATCCCGCCTTTCACTCCCTTTAAGGAGTCTCAAAGCGGCTAACATTCTCCTTTCCCTTCCTCCCCCACAACAAACACTCTGTGAGGCGAGTGGGGCTGAGAGAAGTGTGACTGGCCCAAGGTCACCCAGCAGCTGCATGTGGAGGAGCAGAGACACGAACCCGGTTCCCCAGAGTACGAGACTACCGCTCTTAACCACTACACCACACTGGCTCTATGAGGATATTTCTCCCTTCCCCCTTGGTAGGCAAGCAAACTGTGCTTGTGCTTAGGGACTATGGATCACTGAAGAAAGCTGAAAGGGGATCGGAGGAATCCTGCAGATAGGGGAATTGGCCTTTTTGTTACAACATTCAATGAGCGTGCCTAATGCAGCTCGTTGGAGCCCCCTGCCCATATAAGCAATGCACAAAAAACCCTTATCAACCAGCCCAAACCCCATCATTAGCAGTGGGCCCTTCTTTGTGTCTCACTGGCAAGCACAACTCACTGTACAGTGACACAGGACAGGGCCTTTCGTGTTGTGGCCATTCAGCTTTAGAATTCTCTCAAACCTGTTGGGTTTCTGCCAAGTTAAAACTTAGCCTTTTAACTTGGCTGTAAGCTCAGTGCTACAGCATAGACTTTGCAGCTTCCTATGTTGCTATTTCTTTTCCTAAGCATTTGGAGGAAATTAGCTGGGCTGTTTAAGGTTTTTGTTTTATTCTGTACTGCTGTATGCTATTGCTGGTTGCCTTTTAATTATTGCATTTCACTGGGCTTCTATGTGATGTTATATTCTTTTGAAATATGTTGGAAACCACACTGTGTTCATCATTTTTGATGAAGGATGATCTAGACATTTTTGAAAGTAAAATTAAAAATTAAAGAAAACTGCCATGCAACAAAACTGCCACATACAGAAGACCCAGCATTGAATATAAGTCCAGACAAATATCTTCTTTTAATTGTTATCTTCCATACTGTGTAAGTCACAGCTGAGCAAAATGAGTATGTCTGATGGTGAAATTTTGACGAAGCACAATAGAAAGGCTTTTCAACCTTTGACTTTCATTTTGTAAAGGTATAAAAAGGATAAAATACAAGACAGGAACCTGAATTTTAATGGCACTGCTATTGTTCTTGAGCTTCTCAAAGCCTTGTTAGCTAGTTCACTTTTCTCTTAAATCTTCTTCTGACATAGGTTATCCAGATGGAACTGAGAGCAGAATTTAACTTCTGAAGCCACAGACTGGTTAATAATTCTGTTACTGTTATGGATACATGACCCATAAGAGAACCTAAATCTCCTTTGGCTGTTTTGGCTTAAGCTTTCTTTTTCTTCCCCACCCCCTAAAAAACACTTCAAATTCTTTTATTCTTCAAATAATCAATTTTTGTCTGCTATGTATGTAAGGAATGGCTGCTTTGAAACAACAAAATGTCTGACACAAGAGCCCACAATTTCAGTAGCTGTTTCCAGCTGTGCATGCCAGATCCATAAATAATTAAGATACTGGATACTTAATGAATCACAACAATGTTAATGAAATGTAAATAGTGTACTGTATTAATAGTGAGAATAATTATTTTTGCTTCTTTTCAAAACATACCTCATGGTATTTCTGATAGTTCCGTACTATTAAAATGCAGGTAACTAGTTTTGGTTTCAAAGGTTTTGAGATGAGAGGTTAGCAGCTTTAAATACTAGCTACACCAAAGCAATCCTCAAGGTATTATCATCTGTGTTTGGGGATCTTGAAGAATTCCAATGCAAATAAAAATGAGAGCAGAAATTGTCGTTTCCTTATTTCCCCCATGTCTTGGAATGGAAATCAATCCATTGAATACAATTGGTGTACGCCATTCTTGCTTTCAGTCTGCAAATGTTACATAGTGGATTATGCCCCCAACCCCCATCTGTATAGTTTCTTTTGCATTGATATGGGATGGAATAATCAAATTTACATAATTTTACCAGAATGGCTGTTGAGTTGAATAATGCATTTTTCAGTGGAAGACGAACTGTAGTGCAGCAGAAACAGTGAAATATGTGAGGAATGCAGGGTACGACTGAAGATGATGCATTCTTACATCACTCTCTGTATTTGTTTATTTATGTAAAGGCTTACCACAATCCAGATTTTTTAACTACTCAAAAATTTCAGAACTCATAAAATGTAATGGAAGCCAAACAGAATGAGAGCCAAGTAAACAGATGATTTAATTCTAGGAGCACTATAGTGAACTGAAACTGTGAATAGTGGTTATGTGTAGATGGAAAAGCATCCCTTACTCTTTACTAAAAGAAACAAAGCACATGGAGGGGGGAATATCAGATCTTGCATATTTAGCATGTCTCTAACACCGTTTGCAGGCAGCTGCAAAGAACCTTCATAGGCTTTCTCCTTGGAGGTATGTAAGCCTTGGGCACATCTACTACCACCAAAAGCACTCCTTGGGAACCTAGCATTCTAGAAGCCCCAAACAAAAATCAATGCTCTTGTCAATCATTAAAGGCTGCTTGACTGCTTGGTTTTTTTCAGGATCCTTTCAATGTCTATTAGCCTTAAACCAAACTATATCACATCAAAGGAAGAAACAGGCCTTCTCTTTTAGTGATGTAGTACAGCAAATAAATAGAGTGTCACAATCCAGTTACACATCAGAGAAATTTATTCAAAGAATATATGGAGAAAAGAATTATGAGAAAATCTGTAGCAGACATAAAGATATATAAATGTTGGACATGATTCGCCTCCCAGCCCCGTCATTCTATAAAGAATGACGGGGCTGGGAGGAGAATCATGTCCAAAAAGCCTTTAAAGTTATATAATGCCCTCAGGCTTGAAAACACAGAACTATGATCACTGACAAGAATCAGCTTGTCAGTCTGTCTTTCAGACATTTGGATTTTGGCTACTCACATAATATTGTACACAGGAAGAACTTCCTTCCATATCTTTACTTCATATCGAAAAACTATTGATTGGAACCAACCACAAATTAGCCTAAGACCAGTGTTTCTCAACCTTTTTTAACCCATCCCCCCATTTAACTAATATAAAAATCCCATGCTTCCTAATTCATTTATTTGAATTTTCAAAAGAATTGGAATATTATGACTCGTAATAATAAATAGTAATAAAACCCAATCAAAGAGTTGGCTTCAATTATGATGCATGCTTCTCACAATCTTTTGGGTTCAGGGCACCATGGAAGATAGACAACATTTTAGGTCACCTTCAGCATCCAGACCATTACATTGTTTTGTTTCAACAGCTACAACAGCAGAGAAACCAGCTTCCTAAGGCATGTGGATGAAAATGGCATAATGATGCACAGTCTGTTCTCCTGTTTTGGGGTATACAGGGACATATTTCTGCCCAATCCTTTCCAAAGAAAACTGTTTGAAATCATGGTTGGCAGCTGAATCACACCTGAGTTCCAAAAATTCCTCTTGGAGATGCTCTGGCAAGGACTGAACATTAGTGATAAAAGGGTTCCTCACAGCATGCTCTACAATCAGCAGAATACTCTGGCAGTGGGAACTGAGCAGACTATTTCATATTGTCTGCAGAAGCAAGTTGCCAACCAATGAAACTTTTCCAGGTGGTTCCTAGGTAGTCACAGCAGACATAGTCAGCATGTCTGGAAGCAGTGGTTGGACCTGGTTGGGCATTGGCTGTGATTAGGAAGCCCACCACTTCTCTCTTTGTGGTGATTATATGTGTTTAATTGCTGTAATGTAGTAATGTATAATCAGTTTAAAGGGAAAGCCCCGTCTATAGCAGATACACATTCCAGTGCAGAAACAGATATCTCTTCTTCTCTGATGAGTCTGGGTGCTGAGATTATTTTAATAATTATATTAAAAATTTGTGCCAGACCAGTATATAGATGGGAGGATCAAATTAACACCTACCAATTTTGGCAGATGTCACCATAACTGGCCCCCAAAATTGGCATAATTCTACGAAGTGTACTGAAAAATGCTCTCTCGTGCTCTCTTTTTCCTTATATATATTCAACAGCATGCACAGATTTGGGTGCAATGGCATTTGCAAATACACATGCTAAACAGTGGCATATAACTCACCTGTGAAAGGCTAACATTGGCTAAACCTAGAAATATACCTGCTCAGTTGGTAAAGCATGAGACTCTTAATCTCAGGGTTTGAACCCCAAATTGGGTGAAATATTACTGCATTGCAGGGGATTGGAATAAATGACCTTTGTGCTCCCTTCCAACACTGCAATTCTAACCCTGCTTATGCAAAGGTATTCCTGTTCCTCTTGAGTTCTTTTTAACAAACAGCTAAGAACTCAGCTCAGTCTCATTCTGCCATCTAACAGCAAAAAACAAATTCAACCTCTTGCTGCTGAAAGGGTGGCAAATTGGTTGCTGCTGACAGCTGAGTTACTCTAAACAGTCTTTAACGGTTTTGAATGAGAGCCCTCAGAAAGTACAGGTCTTTAATGGGAATTGGCTGAATTCCATTATTTGGTGCATAAGAGGGATTTTACAACAGCTAAAATAGACACTGTGTCACAATTAAATTGTTTTTTGTTTTGTTTTTCTGCAAGCCACCATCTTCATGCATGGATAGTAATGATAACACTTTCCCCCTCTAACTCAATTTGATTCATAGCCATGACACTTAATTTGTTCCTCTAAAGCAGGAAAAACTGGATCACCAAAGGATATGATCAGTACATGACTTATTTTTCCTTTTATACAGTAATTACTCAGAGAACAATATTTTCTTGAGCATAGTTATAATTTGGAATTGAATATATCTCTGAAAATATTTTATTCCATTATACACAATGGCAAAGAATATAGTATTTGGAAATATACCCAGAAGGGGAAATCTCTTTGGCATAGTAGCCCCATCCATTTCTTTAATAGTCAAAACAAAATGAACACAGTACTTAAAGTAATAGGTTTTTAAATGTTTTCTGAGATGAAGTGGTACTCACTCCAGAGCATTTAATTCAGTACTGCACAGTTAGAAAATTGGAAAGAATGAACAATTTGTTGTAGTGTATTTGGTTGTGTAGACACAATGCTGCTCCTATCAGTATCATGATGCAATCTGCCACATTATTATATATTTGTACAAAAGCTGACATATGCAAAGCTGAGTTTCCAGTGCTTTCTTTTTCATCCCTTAGGAAACTGCCTAGGTGGCAGACAGAAAACATTACTGTCTGTAGGAAAGCTCAAGGCATCAGATTCTCCTGTTGGCTAACAAGAATAAGTTCCCTTGCTGTTTTAGAAGACTAAAATGATTAGGAAGAAACAGGAAGAAAACAAAGTTGCAAATAGCAAAGTGAACTTATTTCTTCCCTTCTCTAAGTGATCTTTTTCAGGCATGTGTGGAAATAGCAGGATTCAATCAATAGAAGTTGTGAGTTTATCTATTTATAACATGCAGAACAATGCTGTACTTCAGGTGAATTCATTAACAAACTCCTTTTGGAAGTGAAACTTTACAATGTTTCACATTGTGATGACTCTGCCAAGAATATTTGCTTTGGTATCCTTGAATGCAACCAGATGGACACAGTTTCACCTTCAATTGCTGCAAGTTGTAGAAAAACAACATTTGAAGCACGGGCCAGCATGTTTATATACGTCATTATATATGTCATCGGAATTCACCTCTAGTTTTGATTCAATGTTCATTTTTATATACCAGTGCAAACTACATTGCACTGGACTGGATACATAGACAGACAGAAAGACAGATACACACACACATTATTGAGCACTGCATAATGAGTATCACAAACAGCTTATTATAAAGAATGTGATGTGGAATCTGATGCAAATTATAATGCAGACATAAGACCTTTAAGCCGCAGCGCCAGCTGAATGACAAAGACTCCTCTAGCACCTTAATGACTAACAAATTATTGTGGCATGAGGATTTGTAGGTCTACTTCAACCTAATCAGTTTTGGCTGAAGAATTATATGTCAGCAATCAGGTCAAGCACAATATGGTGCTTTTGTTTAGCCATTCTCCCACACAGATAAGGAAAAGCTCTGATAATCAAGTCTTTCCTCTCCCCCTCTACCCCACAGATGAAGTATTCTGTCAAGACCTGACACCCATTACAACTCCTTTGAGAACTTATTGTACTTTTAAAGATGATTTATAGTGTGCTTTGAACATTGTTGTTTCATATGGTGAGGTCTTGTTAAAATGCTGATGTATTGAGACAGAGCACCACCACCTTCTAAATTTAGCTCTGATCATATATAAAACCCGTCTTGGAGGCTGTGTAGCTACAGAAATTGCTTTCCATAAGAAACAGAACCCTTCATTTCTCTTAAAAGCTTTTCACCCCTGAACAAAGCCCATTTCCTTATGGGATGTCAATCCCTAATTGATTTTGGAGGATCTGACATAAGGTTATGCAAAGATGTTTCATGCATTTGATGCTATATGCTGAGAATCAGCATATTTTTATGAGTCAGCAGAAAGTCAGCTTCATTTGAGATTTTTCTTTTGTAGCCATACAAAACTCATATGAAAGAGGCTTATAATTTGTTTAATGACACAATTATGGGCACTTCCACATGTGCTACACACAGAATTATTGCACAGTGTCCACATGGCAGTGTCCTCATGAAAACACAATCCCATATTATTTCCCCTTTTAATCTAGATTTACTGTTTCTGCACAAAATTCAGTAAGTGGGGGGAAAACGAAGACATGATAAATTGATCTTAAAATGGGCTGCGGGATGTGGGATGACATCACATGGATGCTGCAAAAAACATGCATGCCTAAGAAGCAATGACTCCACAATAAACTGTGTAGAACTGCCCTCTATGAGCTTTAAACAGCAACTTTCCTACTGACAAAAACAGCTCACAATAAAGAGTAAAAGCATTCCCAGTCCTAGTGCGAGGGCACATTTGGTAATCTACACCCACACTAGGACTCCAATACTTCTTTAATAATCCAATGAAAGACACATGGAGTGGGGGAAGTGAGCCAGCCTGTGATCTGCTAGATTCTGAGCAGCTCTTACAGCCGGTACCTAGATTGATCACGGTCCATTTGCTGAACCAGCCCCAAGCTGGCACAGGGAATGAACTCAGTCTGCCTGCTCCCTACCTTGCTACCACTGCTGCTGGGCTACAGATGTGGCAGACTGCTGCCTAACACACTAACAGCACAATCCTATACATGTATACTGGGCAGTAAGCTCCAATGAGTTCAACGGAGAATAGTCCCGAGGAAGTATGTATAGGAAAGTCACCTAACAGTGTTATCCTGTGAATATGTACTCAGAAGGAAGTCCCCTTAAATTCAGTAGAGCTTACTCCCAGGTATCTATGTATAGGATTGCAGTCCCAAAAGATTACTATCACTGTGGAGTCCCACAGAACAGACTGAACAACATCCATCCCTGTACGCTGATATAGTGGTACCTCGGGTTACATACCCGTCAGATTACATACGCTTCAGGTTACAGACTCCGCTAACCCAGAAATAGTACCTCGGGTTAAGCATTTTGCTTCAGGATGAGAACAGAAATCGTGCTCCGGTGGCGCAGCGGCAGCAGGAGGCCCCATTAGCTAAAGTAGTGCTTCAGGTTAAGAGCAGTTTCAGGTTAAGAACGGACCTCCAGAACGAATTAAGTACTTAACCCGAAGTACCACTGTACTCTTTTTTAAGTATAATAACCATTAAATATAGTATATTTCTTCAAATGGCTGTTAACTGCCTGCAATTTCCCATCTGCCACACCCCCTTAAAATGAAGTATGTGTTAAGACAAGGGAAGGCATCAGCCAGATCAGAACATAAAAGATTGCAAGTTAAGATGAAGTTTTCTTGAAACACCAGTCAACTTGCTGTCAGTACATCTAATATTCTATAGGCTCAACTTTTAAAAAGTTGTCTGTCATCCTGCCATCGCATTCATGACAATTGTTCTCTTCTCCTGAAGATTGCTTTTTACACATTTCAGAAACAAAGCATTTCTCATGCTGTGATCTTCTCCAAATATATCAGAAAGATGTGGATCTGACTGCTTAGTTTAGCAAAACCCAGCATTCCAACAGACAGCCAAGTCACTCAAATCAGTCCCGATGCTTCCATTTACTTGATGTATGTTATTCACCAAAGCTTGTTATTAACTATAGAAAATCCCTATGGCTAAAGCACAAAACTGTTTTTATTGTATTTTTTTTTAAAAAAATCTCAAGGCAAGTTCATGCACATTAGTACTTTTAACCTGTGCTGGAACTCACCTGAGAGGTGCTGGTAATGGGTTCTTGTGAGTTCCCCCTAAAAAAAAGTCCTGCTTTTAACCACTCAACTCACCATAGCTGCTTCTCTCCACTATACTCAGTTTTCCACCCCAACAGGGTTTTGTTTACACCCAGGCCTTCAGCTATTTCCCCTCTACATTTATCCTTCTAATTGGGCCAATTATGTTTTCTTTCTTCTCTTCTTCCTCAGAACTCTTTATCCAATGCTCCATCAGCTTCCTGATTTTCAGTCAATGTTTACTTTGCCCTTTTCTTTCAACTATCTTGCATCTAGACTTCCTAGACCTTCCGGCTGGAATGAAGTTATGTGGCTTTAGCAGTAATGTTATAAAGGAGTATTTAAAGATGGATTGTTAACAGGTGAGAATGTAAAGTTATAATATATTAAGATAAACTATTAGGATAAAAGTAAAAATGGAAAGGATTTGCTGAAATAATTAATTGAACTAGAATACAAAAAAGGGAGGTGCGAGGAGGTCAGGCAAACAAGTAAATGAAAGTTAAGATATGGAAAGGTTGGTTTGTTTTTAATTGTTTTTAATCTTTTTGTGTTTTGTATTTTTCTCTTCTTTTTCTTTTCTTTTTTATTATTGTAACTTTTTTGAAATCTTAATAAATATTACTTTAAAAAAAAAGACTTCCTAGACATTCCTTACTGTCTCTGAACCCTTCCCTCTCAGCTTTGCAATCCTGTATGCCTCCTAGCTTCTCCTGTCTCTCTGTGAGGCTTTCATCTAGCAAGATGATAGCTCTAGTCACACAAAAAAGATTGTATCTACTGCCCAGTCCTCAAGGCTTGATCCCAACACTTTCATTTCCCTACAAAGCCAGTTGTTGACCATATTCTTATTTTCTCAGCAGTGTTTGGAAACATTCAGTTACTTCACAGTAGTTCAGCCAGAAGTTTCACTACTTCAAAATCCTCTGGAGGATTACAATATAGACCATTTATCACAGAGCCTAGGACTTGCCGATCAGAAGGTCGGCAGTTTGAATCCCCGCAATGGGGTGAGCTCCCGCTGCTTGGTCCCTGCTCCTGCCAACCTAGCAGTTCAAAAGCACATCAAAGTGCAAGTAGATAAATAGGTACCGCTCCGGAGGGAAGGTAAACGGCGTTTCCGTGCGCTACTCTGGTTCGCTAGAAGCGTCTTAGTCATGCTGGCCACATGACCTGGAAGCTGTACGCCGGCTCCCTCGGTCAATAAAGCGAGATGAGCGCCGCAACCCCAGAGTCAGCCACAACTGGACCTAATGGTCAGGGGTCCCTTTACCTTTACTTTAAAAAATTGAACAAAGATCTAAGTCCTAAATGATGTAGACACCCAAAATCTGAAAGACCGGCCCCTTCCCTACATAATAATAATTTAATAATTATTTTATTATTTATACCCACCCATCTGGCTGGGTTTCCCCAGCAACTCTGGGCGGCTCCCAACAGAACACTAAAAACAAAATAAAACTTCAAACATTTAAAACTTCCCTAAACAGGGCTGCATTCAGATGTCCTCTAAAAGTCAGATAGTTGTTTATTTCCTTGACATCTGATGGGAGGGCGTTCCACAGGGTGGGCGCCACTACCGAGAAGGCCCTCTGCCTGGTTCCCTGTAACCTCACTTCTCACAGTGAGGGAACCGCCAGAAGGCCCTCAGAGCTGGACCTCAGTGTCCAGGCAGAACGATGGGGGTGGAGATGCTCCTTCAGGTATACTGGGCCAAGGCCATTTAGGGCTTTAAAGGTCAGCACCAACACTTTGAATTGTGCTTGGAAACATACTGGGAGCCAAGGTAGGTCTTTAAGGAACAGTGTAATATGGTGTTGGCAGCCACTCCCAGTCACCAGTCTGACTGCCGCATTCTGGATTAGTTGTAGCTTCCAGGTCACCTTCAAAAGTAGCAGTAATCCAAGCGGGAGATAAGTAGAGCATGCATCACTCTGGTGAGACAGTCTGCAGACAGGTAAGGTCTCAGCCTGCGTACCAGGTGGAGCTGGTAGACAGCTGCCCTGGACACAGAATTGACCTGCACCTCCATGGACAGCTGTGAGTCCAAAATGACTACCAGACTGCGCACCTGGTCTTTCAGGGGCACGGTTACCCCATTCAGGACCAGGGAGTCCCCCCCACCTGCTCGCCCCCTGTCCTCCAAAAATAGCACTTCTGCCTTGTCAGGATTCAAACTCAATCTGTTAGCCACCATCCATCCTCCAACCGCATCCAGGCACTCACACGGGACCTTCACCACCTTCACTGGTTCTTATTTAAAAAAGAGGTAGAGCTGGGTATCATTCACGTACTGATGACACCCAGCCCCAACCCCCTGATGATCTCTCCCAGCAGCTTCATATAGATATTAAAAAGCATGGGGGAGAGGACGAAACCCTGAGGTACCCCACAAGTGAGAAGCCAGGGGTCTGAACACTCATCTACAGACACTCTCAGGTGGGTCAGGATCAGCAGAAGGGAACCTCAACCATCTAACTATAGTACAGTTAGATTTTATACTATAACAAACCATTTGGACAGAAGTATCTATTCCACATATGGAAGGACACCTTTGTATACAGCCAGTTATGTATTGAGACCCATGTGGTTTTTCTCCCACCAAACTATGGAGTTCAAATAAGCCATGTCCTCTCTAGATTGCCATTAAATGAGCAATCTTCTTCCAAACAGTCTGTTGTTACAAGAATAAGGAATTAAATACTGTCAGAATAAAGCACTGAATTTTTTAAAAAAAACTGCACTTCATTGCTTTGAGAAGGTCTAGAACGTCATTTCTGTAACAAAAAGTGAGGCTGGGAGGAGGAGAAGCTGTGCTTTTTAGGCAAGTGCAAGTGCAGAGGACAGGAAGAGTGCAATACCAAACAGTCAACAGATGGCAGGGTCAGTAGGAGAGCAACACCAGGCAATCAGCAGATGGGTAGGTCAGCAGTGGAGCAACATCATGTAGTTGGCAAGTGACTACAGCAGCAGGAATGCTTCTACACTCACTTCTCAACATGACATTAATCATATCTGTTGGAATTTGTATACTTCTTTGGATAAAAAATGTCTGCAAGAATTAGTGTTAAATTTAGCAAGGCGTTTAGCTTTGTCAGAAGCTAACCACTCGCCTGCTGCTAATTCTTTCAGTTTATTCATTCTTGCACTGATGGACACATAAATGGTGGGAGATCTTAGCAAAATAATGCATGAAAAAATATATATTAGCAGGCCTTTCTTGGACAGGTTGAGTTTTGGTCAGGAACACATCGAGTATGTGACAGAGAGCAAAGAGAAGGTAGGACGGTGTTGGAAAATACAAAAAAATATATAAAGTTCCAGAAGAGCAAGCATCAAATACACATTACAACAGGCATTTTGTTAATTTCTTGAAGAAAGGCCATTGTGTTATGCAAATTACATGTAATGAACTATTACTAGAAAATAAGGGTCCTTTTTCTTGTGTTGTTTAGTAGACTAATTCCACCGGGTTGGTAAGCAAAAAGAAAGGGTGGGAGAAGCAGCCAGTATTGCTTGTCAAAACTCCCATGATGCATATTCCTTTTTCAGAACAATTTGGAATGGCACAAGAAGTAGTTGGTGCTCCAGGTCCTTATGCAAGGAGATCTTTGTTCTGACTACTCAGGTAAAATGAATGAACTTTTCTACAATCCTTCATTGACCCTTTCTCTCCTTCTATAAAATAATAATATACATGCTTCAGGGTCTGAGAAGTGTGAAGTTTCACTTGTGCTTTGCAAGTGAAAAATGATACATAAGTTGTTATGATAGTAATTTCTCACATAGTAGTTCCACAGCTGTTGTCTCCTTACCTTTGGACTAGTGGGCAACAAGGGACCTCGGAAGACAAACCCTCATAACCCAAAGAAATACATGGATTAATTTAGGTAAAATATTAAGTCATACCACAAGGGCATAAACAACAGAAACAGATTAAGAATGACAAGATTTCGCATTCTGACCACTGTTTTCCTTCCCATTATATGGTAATTTTTGAAGTTCATCCAAACTCCTCATACAAAACTAGCCCAGAAATGAAACTGTACCACAAATGCAAGACACTTTTCATGGCAGGCCGATGAGTTAAAAATAAAAGTTGATTTTACTTTTTTCACTTCCATGACATATACATATATCAGACAGGTCACCTCTGTGACAGTATGTCTAATTGGAAGCCAGCCATTAATTCAGACAGTGAATATCCAATTTGCATTTCTATCAAAAAGTGGCACGAAGAAAATCTTAGAACACTGGCATCAATTTAACACTTCCTTTTGCTTCTGACCTCCTTTCCTCACATGTTGCCCTATTAGTCCTTTTTCTGTGGAAATTGGGCCAGCTATCTGCATACAGAATGCTGGCCACCTCACAGTTGGCTTCCTTATTAACAAAATATGGCAAGTAAGAAACTTAATTATGTCTCATGGAATACCAATCACTTGGGCTATTTTTGTAAACAAACTAGAGATGCTATAAAAATAGTAAGTAGCTGATCACTAGACACATTTCCATGCCTGTTTAACTGATTTCTGAGAGAAAGCCACAGTGTCATTTAAATTTGAGTGCTTGAAAAAAATTGGCAAATATTTCACTTGCTTGTTTAGGTAAATGCCACTACAGTAAACTTCCATTATTTGAAGCTTCTGATCAGGTTGACTCTCTCTCTCAAAACAACAACATAACAGTATCTTTCATGCAGACTTCTGAATATTCATTTTGGAGACTGTATTTTGTTATAATAACAAACAATATAAGCAGCTGCCTTATATTGAATTTCACTTGTTTCGCTTGTTTTTATATTTTATTTCTGCAACCTGCCCTGGGATCTTATGGTGGAGGGTGAGTAAGAAATATTATAAATCAACCAAATAAATAGATAGATATATTCTGTTAGTCCAGTTATCTATTTAGTCCAGTGGTTTTCAACCTTTTTGAGTCCACAGCTCTGTTGACCAACTACATTCTTTCTGCAGCTCCTCTGTGGGATACCTGATAAAAACTTGTGCTTGTTTTGTCATTTAGCAGTTGTGCCTATCATTTTTTTAAGGCTTAACATTTAAGTAGGAGAGCTTTGAAAGGCCTTTAAAAATTATGAGTCATTCATTGCCCTGCTAAATGCTGTTTTTGTAAGTTGTAACCAATTTAAATAATAAAAATTAATAATCATATAATCTGAAAAACATATTAACCAAAAGAAAATACAAACAAAGTGCGCTTTGAAACACTTTGAGAGCTCTTCCCCACTAGGTGGCCAACTCCTCACCCTCATGGAAATACAGGTTACAAGGCAGGTGAGATTATAGAAAATGGGGAAGTGAAATAGTAAATTGGTATTCATCTGAAGTGGGGGAGGCAGAAGCCATTATAAGGCCAGAAGGAAGGACAACTAAACCCAACAGGTTCCCTCCACTGGATCCACATTTTCCCTTCTTGTTACTTGCAACCATACTCTGCGTTCCCCACAATACCCCCATCCACCCACATCATCATTTATAATTTCCCAGACCAAACAAATGGGTCTCCTTTTTGCCTTCTTCCTCTCTGCTCAGCCCTCTCGCCCTACAACCAAGCCCTTTATACATCTGATAAAGGCACTCACCAAAGCACCACAGATCTGGGCCCAAGAAACCTCAAAAGAAGGAAGGTGGATGTGTGGGTAGGGTGGGACAAAGCCACTGCCTTGAATGAGTGTGGGCCCCCTCTTCCTCTTGCAGGGGAGGGTGATCAATGATTGTGTGCCACCCCCATATGGTGGCTGGGTTATTTTTGGTGTTTTTTTGCTAGGCTGAGCATGTTATAGCCAGTCAGGAGGCAAGGAGGATGAGAATAGGAAAGGAGGATGGGGAGAAAAGTACATGCTGTAGCCAAGAGGAGGGGGAAACACAGGAGGTTTAGTTAACCCTTTCAGAGGACTTGGAGGACTAGATCTATCCATTAAGAGGAAGGCAGGCAGGCAGACAGACAGACAGACAAAGGCTAGTGCTGCCTCAGCTTTCCCCACCCACTGCTCCCCTGACGACCATTCAAAGCTCCCCAGGGAACCACAGCTCACCACACAAGAACCACTGATCTAGTCCATCAACGTCAGCAATGAGTTGCTTACATGTTTCAGCTGGAGTTCCAAACATCTTTCTAGCTCTGCTATTAAGGAGCTCTTATATGAAAACTATAAGGTTAAAAAAAATTAGGTATCCTGTGTGTGGACCCTATATACTCAGCTACTGAGCAGCATCCATGAAAAGTACAGCAGGTGCCTTCGCTATTAATAATTTTTGGATTAAAACTGATTGTTATGAGGGCAAATATTATGCATAATTTATTTAAAAGTGTAGTTTTCCAGAGCTTCTAATGGTACTTTCATTAAGATGGAGAAAATTGCAAACATTTTTTTTTTAAAACCCCTCATATTTACAACTCCCCACCCCCCACTGCCAATCTAGGTCCTGCCTAAACAAAGCTGTAAGGCAGAGATAACATAACATTTCACCAAGGATTAGAATTTAGAACTATGTGGAGATATTAATTCTGTCACTGGACTACTTCCAATCTATGGACGCCTTAGAGCAAGAGATGCAAATATTTTAATCTCCCGCTATCACTACACTATTAGATCTGCTTAGCCGAGGTTATACAGAAAAACAAAATTAATGGTAAAGATAATTTCTGAATTTTTAAATAAACCATATAGAGTACCAGTATATATTTGAAGACGACTAATTTACTGGTGCAGGAATAGACCAGAAACTCTCCTAATACAACTCCATATTCTAAAACACAGCCTTATCCGCCATGAATTTTTCTAATCTCTTTTTAAAGCCGTAGAAGCTGGTTTCCTTCAGTACATTTTCGGGGAGCAAATTCCATGATTTAATCTACTTTGGGTCCACTTACTATTGGTTTCCTTGTCTTCTGCCTCACAAGTCTCAACAGGACCACCCGCCACTGATTACTATAACTTCAGTCCTGTATTACTGAACTAGAGAAAACAATTGGTTGAAAAGACTTCTCGTTTAGGGATCTGCTGGCCCTCTTCAGGCGTTCCTGTCAGTAAAAACGAGATTCCTGTCAGTAAAAACGAGAAATGACTGCAGAGATAGCAGAGGCTGTGCCAGCAGCAACAGAGTGAATGGAAGGCAAGAACAATCCAAGTCTACAGAGTTTCTTCTTGATGAACAATAGCATATTTTAAAAGGACAAGTCTTGGGCAGCATATTCATGGCATGCCCCCACTGGAATGGAAGTGGGTAGTGGTATTGAGGGCTCCTTTCACTATTCTACCCTCTCATTACATTCAAGTGAAAACCCAAATCTACTCTCAAATTTCATTTAGAAGCAAAGCATGGTGGAAAGCCTGCTTTCACTTATCTTGTAATAGGGCTGCTTCACATGCTTTGTTTTGAAGTTTTTCTCATCTATATTATCTACAGCTATGTTCACCGGAGAACTAGGACTGATCATGACTGCCAATTAAGGCAAGCTTGCTGCTAATGTTTGACGCAACACTTCTGAATCACGTAAAAAAAAAAAAAATTACACAAAAAAACCCATATTGTTAACCTCCACTTTGAGTTCAATGTTGCTTGTTCCACTTGGCCCTGCATCTTATTCACCTCTTGTTAGAATGGCTGCAAAGTTCAAAGCTAATAGTTCCCGGCTATAATAATCATGTGCATGACACAGACATGAATTTAATGAGTTCACTGTCAGCTGTAAAAATGAACATTTGACTTTACTATGTTGGATTTAATATGCAAAAACTATGATATTAAGGTCTCAATATTCCTAAAGGTAAGGAATATTCAGATGAATGACTGCAATGCTGCAGAAACATTAGCAACTGTGATATTACGATTATTATGTGTATGTGTATGTGTTTGTGTGCATGCACAGAGTCCTGTCCTACGGTTTATTTCATAGCTTTTGGTTTTAGTTCTAGAGTTAAATACTTTTTATCATTTATTCTTGCTGAGTCTTTTTGGCTTTCTGCTCTCCAGTCCATGGTAGCAATTCTAAATGGTGTTGCATTATTCCTGTTTATTTTCCCAAGCTATTAAATGTCACAACGAAAAGTGCCTATTAAATTTTGTGTGTGTATTAAATACCACAGTTCTATAGGCTCTTGCAACTGAAAGAGTTTACAGCAAATAATGTTTATGTAACCCCATTACCACTGGGCCTCTAAGTTTTCACCTCAGATTCCCCACAGCATACTACTGTACTGTGAGGCATTGCTGTAGCATATAAATAGAAGTTGAATCAATTACCCTTTCTTCTCTCCCAGTCCCAGACAGTTTGTATGCTTGGTTCAGACAATTATAAAGCACTACAGAATTTTATGGAGTTCAGGTTCTGTTCTAAAATAGAATGACTTGTCATTTCCTAAACGTAGAAGATATCTACGTCTTATATTGGAAGGTGCTAAGGGGTTTTGTGGTGGCAGCGAAACCTCTGGTAGTGATTTGTTCTGCTGGTCTGATGTCACAAGACACCATGCTTCAGGAATAAAGGAAGAAAAGCAGTTGTAGGGAGAGATGAGTCTGAAGGAATGGTGGAAATGAAGAATGAGAGTGTAAACTTAGAAAAGGGTTGTAAGGGGCCTAAAGAGACAAAGCTTCTTGTTTTGAGATGCATCCTAATAGTTTGTTTATACCAATTGGCTGAATATATGTGATGCAGAAGATGATTGGACTGAGCAGCAGAAGCACAAAATGATTATACTTTTAACTTTAGCTGGGATGAAACACAGAATGGAAATCAAGACTCATTACATGTTAATGTGGAAATTATGGAAACATATGTTCCTATAAGAGCATGTTAAATTGTCATGGTCAGTGAACCAAGGTCCCTGATAATTTGGAGCTAATGGAATAAAATTTATCACTTTTTATTATACCATAAATACATTCTGCTTGAGGGTGGAAAATCAGCTGTGGGTCTGGTCATTCAGAGTGACCTAGCAACCACATCACATCACCTCAACAATATTAGGATAAATGTGTATAGGTGGAAGGAATAATCATCTTAACAGTACTTCTACTAGATAAATGGTTTGAAGACTGAAGACACAGCGGGTACCCTGCTAAAGGGGTCCAGGGTGTGTGTCTTTGTCCAGGAGCCTGCATGGGTGCCAGTGGGCCATAGCACCCTTCCAAGGGATGGCCCTGACAGGGTAGTCCTACTTGATAGATGTACTTCATAATCAAAAATAATTTGTTGACATACATCTATTTTTCTGTTGAGCAATCTTAAGACCCGTTACATTATTTCCATTTTAAAAACATCTATTTAGACTCTACCTGAAATATCCAACATACTAAAAAGAATCGAGGATCTTTAGCCAGCACGACTGATCATACCTGGTTCACAAGTAATCTTTGTGCACTGAAAGATTTGGTTTGGATGCCCAGTGTATCCTGTAAATTGCCCCAGTATATGGACAGTTTCAGAAGATGAAAGTTAGCACCTGTAGCCATTTATTATTATTAATAATAATATTTTGCAGTCAAGTTCATTTTTAATATTTATACATCGGCACTTTAAAATGTGTTTGAAAACTGAAATATATGGAAACATATGAGCTAAGTAGATGTGGATCTTTTTTTCTAAATAAATTTCCCATCAAGCCGACCAACAGCATCATGTTTCAGCCTCCTGTGATTTATAACAGCTGTGATATTACACCCGTAAGATTGGGCTTTCCTTCCTCAAGCTAAGCCTATTCTTCATATTTGTTTATTTTGTAATTAATAACATGACTGGTGGCTTTTCTCCTCCATTCAAAGAATAGTTATCTGCCCATTCTTTCTCTCCATCCTATTGCAATGTAAGGTACCCATTGATTTCTACTCTCTTTCCCCCTTCCTTTATTTTAATAGTGCATATAGTTGCCCAGTGAATATTTGACTCCCTTACATGCTGCTTTCTCCTGAGGATTCCTGTGTCACAATTAAATGGATATTCACATGAGTGTAATATAATACACTGGCAAAATATAATGATGACATTTTATTTTGACCCAGTAGAATTGTCTTGATAGACATTGGAATTATGCTTTCTTAATCAGATTCTCAAATGGTCCAGTTACATTACAAAAGGAGATGATGTGGTAACCACACATGTAAACCTCCGCCTGCAATCTAAATTGATCCAGTCTAGTTACAGGTTTACAACCACTATTTGTGAGAACTAGGCTAATTCTGGCACAATCTAAAAGATTTTGGACAGAGATAATTGGCCCTTGGGGTATATATCTCAAGCTTTGTATTCTCTGCCTGGCTTTATTTTATGTTTTGGTTTTTTTTTAAAAAAAAAACACTTTTAAAGATAAGTAAGTATCTTACTTTTGGATACCAGAATGCAATTAAATGCAGTGAATTGTTCTGTCAACTTGTTGTGCAGCTAATCCAAAGATACAAACAAGCATCCAACTGAAAGCATGGAACAGAGAACAGTGGAAACAGGTTTTTTCCCCATGAAGGATCATATGATTTTGAATATGACTTTTGTCTCAGCATATAATACCAAAAACAATGCCCATCAGCCACCACTGTACCACTTTGGTAGTTAATATATTATCATAATTATGCTATTGCAATATTTGTCTTGCAAATAGTTAAATAAACCACGACTCAACCAAGAATACCCAATATTGTTAAAACAGGTTAACAAGCATCCAACTCTTCATACTCATGTATCATAGTCACTGATGAGGCTGTTGTTCTCCCGTCAGCAAAACAGTTATTAAAATTACTTGTTTACACCAATATGTGCTTAGCTAAATCATGTCTCAAACAGAAAACTATTCCTGCCTTGCAGATTTATAATTTTAGAACATTCACAATTAGAACTTTCTTAATTCACAACAGAAAAAGTCTTTCACAGTAAATGATCCAACATATACATAAAACACCATGATTCACCCTAGATAGGTCTATACAGTATGTCTGAAACACCTAGCATAGCCTCTGAAGAAGTAGGAAAACAACTTCTCAGAGCTTGTCAGTAATCTCTTTTCATGGGCAGCAAAGAGGATGAGCTTTTAAATTCCTCTGACAACAGGACCTAGCACTTTAGAATTTTCAGAATGGTGGCTCCTACAATTGTTGTAAAGCAATCATGCCCTTGCACATAGATTTGCAAAGCCAACAAACTCATCCTTCCTCTTCCAGCTGACTTACTTCTTACCTCACCTCACCTCAGCTTTCATTGTCTGTTGCCATGAGAGCTCACCATTAGACAGCTGGAAGGTTTAGGAATTCTGGTCCTGGCAAAACTGATCATTGTGAGCTTTTCTCTCAGCAAGAGCCTCTGGACTGTTAAAGAAATCCTTCCCCTGCACTTGGCCTCATGCTGTTGCTAAACTCTTCAAAATCACTAAGGCTGGATAGACTTCCTACTTGCCTCTGATGCTTCAAGGACTTCACTCTAAGGGCAGGTATACCTAAGCAGGAGAATTAGATGGAAATGAAGGAACAGAATGCTGAGGTGGTAAATGGACGGCAACATGAAGGTGGAGAAAATTGCATCCTTAATTTTTAATGCTCCCCCGAATAAATAAAATTTCCTCCTAGTGTAAATATAGCATCCTACTAACTTCTGCATCCCACTGCATTATATACTGCTATACCAGAAATACACATAGAGTAGGCAGAATTTGTGAATGATGCTCCCTTCTGAGAAAGTTAATGGACCATTTCCTATTAACAGCAACATTATTGGAAAGAAGGAATTATATTCCCTCCATATTGTTTCCAATCAAAAGTGACATTAATAAAGGTGATCCACTGTGCACAATTCTTCCCATGGGTCAGTAAGAGGGCCCCACAAATTTATTCTAGATTTCGGATGAGAAAAGTGTGCCAGCGATGATCAAATCAATAATGTCATACAGATTTCTTCTTTTTTCGGGGGGGGGGGGTATTGTGGTCATTTGTCATGATTACATTCCCATTTAATTCAGTTTAGAGTCATTAATGTTCAATGGTATACTTCAGCATCTTATGTTGCGGCCAATCCTAACTGCATGCAAACCCATCTCAGACTTTACCTTAGCAAAAACTGAGTGTCCCACCCTTGCACAAGTAGAAGTGCTTCTCCTAGCACAAAGCCTTCACTGGATGCATTTCATTACATTTACAATTCACAAAAGAAAAGGGACAAATGTCAAAGCTGGGGAATTTTTGTGGTTTTGTTTTTTTAAAGAATGAAAAAAGCATTTTGATGGATTGAATTGCAGACACGTGCAGTAATTGCTCTATGTAAGGTCAGCAGAGATGAAAATGAAATAACATTACCATTAGATTAGATGTTAACAAATGATTTAACACGCACACAGAGACATTGTGTGAGTCCTCTACTTGCAGGTGGCTTGGTTTTTTTATAAATAAAAATTCCCTTTGTCTCTGCAAGGTTAATAGCAAAAAAGCCCAGTTGTATTATATCATGTATTATAACATATGTTTGTATTAAGCACATCTTTATAGCAGGTTTTACATGATTCTTTGTGTTCTTTCCCCTAATTGACAGTATTTCTTATGCTGGCTTGTAAGTGGAGAATTATATATTTGTCTTTAGGTGTTGCTATTTCTTTTTCCTACTGCAGATTTTATCTTCTAATCCAGCTGCTGCTGCTTGGAGTAGAAGGGTTTGCCTTTATGGCTTAGTACTGTTAATTTTTCAGAATCTTCTGAATGATCCTTTGCCTACACATTGTTAAACTACAGTGTATCTGAACTACTGGACTTCTAAACAATAACTAGCAACTGAACACTTCTACTTCCCCTCTTTGCTGCCCCCAGATGTCCCCGACAAGGTTAGTGCCGTTAAATCTGCCACCACCCCAAACAAAACCTATCATTATTGTTTTTAGAAGGTATGTAGCATTACCCAGTACCGATCCAGTAGTGTATTCATGGTACCCCGTTAGAGGGGTATTGGTGGATGTCCCTGTACAAAAGCCAAATGTGGGGAAGACAGATCATAGGGCTTCCAACAGTGGCCTTAGTAGATCTACCTCAGTAGATTGGTGTCTTGGGAAGGCCATAATCATTGGCATGACCTTGAAGTAGTTCCAGTCCTCCAGCAGTAGGCTGGAACATCCACCCAGTGTTTGAGCCAGAGTTCCATCTACACCTGTAATCAATAAAGTTGTGGCCATTTTTTAATCTAGATTGTTGTTTGTCTAAGTTTGTACTGTTGCACATCACCATAGTATTCGGCCTGGGGTGGGTGGGTGAACTGTGACTGGGACCACAATTGGAATTCCTTTTTATAATTCCTCCCACCCACCCACCCACCCCCTTGTAGAGCAACAATACCAAGATGTCTTGGCTCAGTATATGAATGTTTACATCAAAGGCAAATGCATAATACAACAAAACAAAGTTTAGGTTTCTTTCTCCATCCCACCCAATGCCTTTGCAATCTTAACAATGGTAAATCCTTCAGGAATCCCTTGTTTAACATAACTAATTAATCAGAGATAGAAGGCAAACAAACTGTTGTTTGAAGATAAATGTTCTGTAGATTAACTGCAATGATCAATCAAGTGGGTCAGTTCTACATTTATTTATAATACCACTGTTTATCGCACTGAACAATGTCTTCTCTAAAGCCCTTCAGTGTTGTTTATGATTCAAAACTATTGAAGTAGGTGAAAACCATTGAAGTGGCTCCTCAAAGAGTTATTTCAATAGCCAGACAACAAGTAAGAGAGAGCCTCCCCACAGGGACTCCTTTTATCACATAATCATGTTTACTATCAGGTATTTATCATCAGTGCAACCACCAGCCACTTGGGTAACGACATCTTCTAAACCAACAAGGTGCTCAGTATACAACATCTGTGTTGCAGTACCTACCATTTAATTTCTTCTCTGCTGGAGAAAGTTAACCCTGTGCCCAGTTTATAGGCATCACTTTTTTGTACCCCTTAGACCCATTATTTATGTGGTTATTCTGTATCTTCTAAACACTGCAATTTGTCCTGTTTCTTTCTCTTCTATCAACTGCTGCTGTCATCTTATTTTTGGTCTGCTTACACCCTCTCAGTGTTGCTACACAAAATGCTCATAGCAATTTAGCAGGTCTTTCAAGGATGCATATTATGTAAGGGAGAATTTGCATGTAAAAGATAATTGAAAATGCTTGATAAATAATGTTCATAACAATTCTAAAGTTTGTTAGAAGCAGAAGTTTCCTTCTCAGAGTTCCCCAGCAAGTCGGCTAACTGCTGGTTTTAGTTCAAGCTGTGAAGAAATTCAAGGCTGACACAAAGAAGGCCCAGTCACTGCCTGGTGGACTCCACTAATTGAGTCAATCTATTTTAGAGCCTGATCCAGGTAATTGAAGTCAGTGGGAGTCTTTGCATTGACTTTGAAGGAGACTCTTTCTTGCTTAAACAGGAAAAGTAGTTCTTTTAACAAACAAAGTTTGTGGTTCCTATAACTCTAGCCTGATAACTGTTAATTATACGGATAATATTAAATGCATGTAGTGCTAAAACTAATTATTTAGTAGTTAAAACAGAGTACTGAGAATATGCACATCTGGTTGCAAATGTTAACTTTTTAATGATTAAAATATTCACTTGGGGCAGGTAAGATAACTTATGAATAAGGGTGAACTAATTTAACAGACACGAATGGTTAAATGATCATTTATTTCAACTGGGACAAACAGACATTATGGTTCTTCAACTTAAAACAAAGGTCATTATCTTTAATTTGTAAAGTTCCTGAACAGTGTTAATAATTTAGAATAAAGGGTGTTGAAGATCAGATTTTTTTAACTAGATCCCAGCTCTTATGGTGTAAGCTTTCGCTGCCAATTTAATTAGATTATTTTTTTTTTGTATGCCGCCTTGACCTGTTAAGATTCATAATGAAAAAATCGAGATAAATGTTGCTAAGTTAATATAAAGTGCAAGAAACATGCTATAGATTAGATGAGGACCACAAAGCTGCAGGAGGGTGTGAGGCAGACTTAGAGGGCAATCCTATGCATGAGTTCAGTGACTTGCAAGGAAATGGTGGAAGATTGCAGGCTTAATTGGATTAGTCTCTCTAATTTAGCATACCATGTCAAGTGCAGCTCTAAAGCTGTTTTTGTAGTACAGTAATGATTTATACCATATGCCTGCCTGTGATGGTACTTAGATGATTCCTTTGTCACAGGCACACTATAATCTTGGTAGACAGCAACAAAAATACAAAGGCAGATTACCACATACAAAGATGTCCTGTGAACCACCCTTCAGTTTTCTTATATGGTGATAAACAAAAAAGAAGGTATGTAATCATAAAGACTCTTTTGTCCCAAACTACTCCCATCATATTTTACTCTGAGAGATATATGATAGCAGTATAATAGATACAAGAACAGCCTTCTTTCACTTGATGTATAATATATCATCGGCTTCTTCAGAGCTAAGCAGCAACAGAGGGAACAAGAAAGTACTGTATACAAACTTGCAGTTTTTCTTTAAAATGATCAACAGTGTAGTTGTATTTGACATGTATTTATCACCTGGGCAGGCCAAAAAGAGATTTATTAAGACAAGATTTCCGTGGAAGTGCAAACAATAAATAAAACATTGGGCAGGAAAATGTCACAGGGTTTTAGCCCTTGCTTTAATGCCTGAAGCTTTGTTTTCCATTAAAGAAATATCAGTTGTTAAAAGTTATTGCTGTTCCAGTAAACATCGTTCAGCATTTGTTAATATCCCTAATGCTTAAAGATGGATCCTTCTAACCAATGTTTCATCCTCAGACAGTGAATATAGGCAGACAACCTATCACAGAGTGCATGCAACTCAGACCCGCACATCTTGTTATCCACCAAGTCAAGCACAGCTCAGGAGCACTGTAGTTTGGCCTGTCAGTTGTTTGACAATTCCCCAGACAGACAGCAAATCTGGGTTTATTGAGCTCCTGCTGGACTATCTTCAGCTTGGTGGGTCACAAGTTCAGCAAACCTGATGCAACTACTTGGGAAGTAAGTCATCTTCATTAATGCTGCCTGGTGGTAAGGACAATTTTACCACTGCCCTACTTCCTTATATTTTTGATCCAGTAAAATTTCCCTCACCACTTTGTGGGATGAGACAGATTACAATAGGTTATATGCATGTTATTCTTCATTACCACTTGGTAAAAATGCATCTTGCAACTATACAGCACCCTTTAAGACACCCACAACTCAGCATTTGATGTGCAAACCAGCTAGCTTTTGAAGTTCTAAAACGTTAATGCTGCCTTTTTATGCTGCCCTTCTGATATTTCATTTCATTTTGTGTGTTTTTGTGTGGTATATCCAATTACATCTTGTGATTCATCTTATTGTTAACTCATTTGGGGCAGTAAGGAGCCAGGAACAAGACAGAAGTCAGGACCAAAGAGCAAGCTAGAAGCAAAAGGCAAAGAGGAGGTAGAATCAAGGAGCAAGACATAAGTCAGGGCTTGAAGGGCAAGGTCAGAGGCTGCCCACAGCTAGGCCTCCAGGCAGTTCGATCAATGGTAAACACAGGTGGGTGAGAGGAAAACAGCTGGCTGAGTGGGATGCTCTCACCCTCCCCAGCACGTTATGAAGAAGAAAAGTCAGGGAGGGAGGCCCAGCCTCAGTAGTAGCTTATTCTTGAAAGGAAAATATATTTACAAATTGAGACACTGCCTCAGTGTAGGAGACACAGCAGGAACCAACAGCAGGAAACACTTTCTGGGTTGCAAGCTCAGCGGTGAGCCAGGAAATCCAGGAATGGGTATTGAGGGAAGAGTGAAGGGAGAAAGAAATTGCATAGTACCCCAAGGATAGCTAAATGATGATAAGAGTCCCAGTCCTCTTATACTAGGAGCCATGGACACATCAAGGCCTCTCTGAAGGAAAGACAATGTTTGGGGGTTCTGAAGGTGATCATAAATTGGCTGCTCATTTTGGGGGGTGGGGGTATAATCCAGGACAAGAATGATTCTCTACGAACATAAGAAAAGTGTGCCGGATCAGGCCAATGGCCCATCTCATCCAGCATCTTATTTTCACAGTTGCCAACCAGAATGAAAATAATTCTGTACCTTAAAAAAATAGCTGAAGAGCTATTTAAGGAATATAAATGAGCAGAGAGAGCAGGTAGGACAGTTAGGAATAAGGGACTCAGCACCAAGTGACTCAACTGACAATATATTCAAGAAAACTGAACCTCCATGGTCTAAGTCTCTGTTCCTTCTGTATAGCATGGGTTGAAGACAGCAGAAGGGAAGGGCATCTGACTGACCATTAGGTGGACTTTCAGTGTACTTCAGAAAGGCCTTCTAATTCAGGTGCTGGCGAATTTACAATTGGAGCCAACACATGAAGTGAGTTGTTCAAGTGCAGTCACCACATTTTCATGGCAACTGTCATTTTTTCCAAAGAAGGACTTGTGTTATAACCATATCCTCTAGATGGGTTTTTGCTTCCCACTGAAGCAGCAAGATCACATATTGGGAGTACTCCTAGATCAAACACTGCTCTGGGGACTCAGACGAGGCAGCAGTGACCATGACAGCCTAAATGAGCAGGTGCCTCCTTTATTCGTGCTCTTGTCACTTCCAGGTCAGAATACTGCATTGCAGTCTGCATGGGATTGTCCTTGAAAAGCAAGAGTTGTGGCTTCCTGAGTTCTGCATGGAGACAGAAGTCTGGGTTGTTTTATACTGATCCTTTGACAGCTACACTGGTTTGCCCATTCCCCACCTCCGGCTTTAATGCAGGGGGCTGGCTCTCACCTTTAAAGTCTTGAATGGCTTGAGGTCACAGTATCTCAGGGAACATGACCAGTCATACAGTATAAGCCTGACTGAGAGCCAGGTTCTTCTTCAAAGGCCTTTTCTGCATCCCCTCGTGGCTGAATGTATGGTGGTGAACACTGAATACAAGATATTTTCAGGTACAACGCCCAGAATCCAGGATAGCCTCCAGAGAGGGATGTGTCTGCTCTCATTGGTGCTCATTTTGCAATGGAAAGCAAAAGCAGTTAAAGATCAGCAAGGTGTTTCAGGTTATTGGTTTTAAACAAGGACTTTACTACTGCTGCTACACTTATAAATTTGTTATAAACCTATTTTGGCTTCATCTTATTTGACTGTGTTTTGTTGATTTATGGCTTGGGGAGATTGTTAGTCACCTTGATTATTTTCATAAAAAGACAGCACAAATGTATTAGAAATACATAAAATATAAATGATATGTGTGAGAGGAAAACACCATAGTTTAAAAAAGAAGGCGAGGGCCACTGGTGAATGGCACAGAATCTGTGTAGAGGAGCCAAGGCCAGTACAGTGTAGAAATGGTAGCATGTCAGGAACATGCCAAGATCTCAGGCATTTCTGCTGTGAAATTTTATGGGTACCTTGATGGCAATTTTAATAATTAATCCATAAGGCGAGCAAAAGCTCTCACCTCATCATCATTTATAGGCTGCTGTAATACAATATGGCAGTTTCAGTTTCATGGTTTGGACAGGTCAGCAAAACTAAATTTGGAATTAACCCAATGGTTAATTGCAGAAAGATAGCTGCAAAGACACTGCAGTCTGTTCTAAGCACAAAGCATTCATGTGGCTCAGAAAACTCAGGAGTCCAGAATTAGCTTTTTGAGTTCTTCAACTGACCTTTCTAAATATTATTAAGCAATTACTTGTATTTCTGTTTCTAGCTGTGAAGCAAAATATCCCCCATTTGTTGTCTTTATTTCCAAGAAACATGTTTTACTATGTGAATAACTGAAATTACATCATGTAGTTCATCACCATTCAGGTAATAAATGCAAAACTGATGCTACAAAATGTTTAAAACTACAAGAACAAAAAAAGAAGGGACAAGTATGAGGAGCAGATATGAAGCACAGATGTGTGTTCTGTCCTGCTTGAATGTGGAAAATTGGATACAGGGTAGGGACAGGGAAAAGAATTGATCTGAAATGACATATGGGCTAAAGGTGGAAGAAGCCCTTTCGTAAGGTCAAAATGGGATCACAGCTTAGTTCTTGTTAAAAAGAGAGCGAGAAAGAAACCAGTTTCTGGCAGCTTTGAGATATGCTTTTTTTCCTGATTTTTTTCCCCTTTTGTTTGTTTACTATTTCTTGTTTTGCTTTGTAATTGAGTTTGTGGAGGGGGCAACACTTTAAAATAGAAGACTATGAACATGCAAAACACATCTCGGCAATTCTTGATGATAATCAGTCTTCTTTGATGTTTATTTCCTTGCCCCTCCATCTTCTTCCAATCAGCCATTTAAAACTTGCTATCAATAAACTTAGTTCTGATTAGGGTAGTCCAAAAGCAGGGTTTTCAGCATATATGTTCTTAGATTTGATGCAACTGTTAACAAACCCTTGAAGAGTCAGTAATGCAAAAATGCAGTAACAGTTTCTTACACACACAACTTGGACCCACCAACAAATAAAAGTCTTTGGCTCTAACCTGAATAAAAGTCTCTGAATCTTTTTGATGCTATTGTATGTTTTTCTTCCTAAATGTAATGGAGAAGCTTTGATCCTGCCTGGTTGTTTTGTTGCTGCACTGTTCTGAGCCAAGCCATGGTTTAGCTTAGCTTGTCATCCAAACCTGGTGTTGTTGTTTTGTTCTCACTGACAAACCATGTGCTGTAAACCATAGGACAAGCCTTTATTACCCTTCTTGGTTTGTCTATAAACCATTAAATCATGAATCCTGGTTCATATTATAGGCTAAGTCAAACTAGAGTTTAGTTCAGCACAGTGGAGTTGCAAAAAAATGATTGGGGAGAGCAAAGCAGCCACAATCTCCTCTCTGGCAGCCCACACATTTGTTCGTTCATATTAAGCCATGGTTTGACTTAGCATTATGTGCAAATTGGGCCATTGTTTAAGACCCAACACTAGACTCTTAAAAATGAATTATTCAATGTGTTCATGACTTGGGAAGAGGTGGAAACCGGCTATTTAAGCCTGCTCTGCCCACACTCTTCCTTAGACACCTGCCCTCCAATCCTTTGCTGTATATGCTGTTTGCTAGTTGCCCTTTTCCAAAGGGGTAAGTAGGTTGTTCTTATTGTTGTTAAAAAAGATCCGATAGGCTCAGGGTCTTTTCTTTTTCACCTACTTTACACAGAAGGATACAGAGAATGGTCGCCATGTCTCTCAGCTCAGAAATGGTGCCTAATATAGGTATGTGTTCACATCTCTATTCTATGAAATGAACAAAAAAAATTAAAGACTACCTCTGGAGTTCTTCAGGGGGAAAAATACAACACCACCTTTCAGAGCTGGCTGTGACAACCAGATTAGATTCAGCGGCAGAAAACTCTGAATTGTGAATGTTTACAAAGAGAGACAAAAAGGAGGTGGGGGAAAAACACTAACGGTGTAGAGTGGAAAATGTCAATGTAGGGACTTTTTTATTCTTCTGTCAGTCACCCTGTATCATGTAAGACATTTATTCATTACACCTTTATGCTCCTGAGAATGGAGGGTTTCGATTGAGATTCCCGAAGACATCCAAACCCTTTCAACATTTAAAGTACATAAACTGCATCCAAACACTCACAGTTTAGCATCTTCACCTGTACACCGCACTACAGGGAACCATGCATTATGTAGACCCCATACAAAGCAGGGTCCCAAAACACAGAGAAAGTCTGCACAGGCCCATCCTCACAGCTGCATTCTAAATTGATTATCATCATATACAAGAAAAATAATAGAATCTAAAAGCATTGCTGATCAAAATTTCACTCCCGTGTCAGAGAGAAAAATCTAAAGAGGGCAAAAATAATGCTAGAATATTGATTCATTAAAAGCATGTAAAGAATGCTGTGATAAGGATTTCTTAAAACACTCTTTCTCCTGCAGTCAAAATGCAGCACACAAAAATATCCTAAGGAAAGATTGTAACACCCTGTGTCATTGTTACATACAAGAAAGGCACTGATTTTTAGCAGCACTTCCTCCTTCCTTCCTTTCTTTCTGAAATGCGTACAAATGTGATTCCTTGCATAAGAGAAAAACAAAGCTCTGTGACCTCCCCCAGGTTGCAGTAAATGATTGGCAGTACAGAAACCCTCCACTTTTATTTGATATAGTTAATAATTTTGACCCTTAATGATCTGTAGCAGGTTTCAGAGCAGTCTTCTATATTCAGGAGAAAGGGTTATACAACCTTGCAGAATCATTTCCTCCAACCAGGAAATTGTGAACAAGAAGTTCAACCGGAGGCCATGTGCTCACATAAATGAATTCTCCTTCCCAGCTAGTGGTGGTACTTTTCATGTGCAGAGAGCCACTTGCAACAGCTTGTATACTGACATCAAACAGTATTTTGAAATGTTACCTCTTTCCCCAGTATTCTACTTCGTAAGTATAACTCAGGTCCTTGACAGTCAAACACCTTCATACCTAGGATGTGGTTTAATGAATTTGCTTTCCCTCAGCCCATTACATTTATTGCAGCAAGAAAAAATGTACAGAAACTATAAGAGAATCATAATGGACTAGAGTACGAATAAGCTAAACTGGGATTTCAGCTCCATACCAATTCAGAGAGGGAAATGTATTTCTTTTACAGGTTATAAAATAGGAAAGATAGAATGAAGACTTCGGGAAAATAAAATGTAAATAGGAAAAGACAAGATGAGAACATGAACTCATACTGAATATTTTATATATATATATTTACAGTCTTGCAATGCTGGGTAAAATTACCACTTGTCTGTTCAGCAGAAGTCAATTTTATATGCTCATACAGAACCAGCCATCAGCCAATCACAAGGGCTCCTCTATAGAGGCTTTTGCTAAGTATCTAATATCTAGTGGCCCCCTTAGGAAGATCATTCCATAATACCGATGCCACAACCAAGAAGGCTCTGTGGAAACCCATTGTACTTCCATCAGTGTGTGAACATAGCAGGACCTCTGATGTTGCATATAATGCACAGGGAAGGATTTGTACAAAGTCATAAACCCAAGTCCCAAGCTATTTAAGGCCTTTAAGAGAAGAGGCAACTCAAACTGAGTACAACATTTTCTAGGTTACGATTGAAGATTCACTTTCACCCATGCCCAAAAATGTATGGAATAGTAAAATAAGCTCTTGCCTTAACTTCCACATCTTGTAAATGCAAATATGTTCTACCCTTTTCGAGTGGGATTCAGCTAGCAAGTCCCATCAGTGGAAGGCCACACAAAGATTTCCACTTGTGCAATGGGGCTTCCAGTAGTTGCTGTGGGTGAGCTGAAAAGTGTGAAGGCTGTAGTTCACACTTTTTCAGACAACAGAATTTGCAGTATGTTGAAAAAGGCAGGCATCTTACCTATAGAGCCCCCTTTCCAATGAACAAATAGGAGTGTGCTTAGGATTCCTAGTTTTATTCTCACAACAGCCCTATAAAGAAGTCTAGGCTGATATATAAGGGACTGGCTTTCTGACAGAGCAGAGATGTGAACCCAGATCATTCCAAGCAAAGTTCATTATGACACTCTGGCCCATGCAACTATCTGCATAATGGATCACACTACAAGTACCATGCTAGTAAGCCTGTCCCATGTGGATTTCTAGGATGGATGCAACCCAGTCTTGCCCAAAGGGTGGAAGTTGCAGAAATCACCAACTTACCAGGAGAGTAGCAACTCCAGAGACAGCAAAGGTTAAGCACAACGCATTTGGTGCATGTTTGTCTTTTTGCTGTGAAAGCTGCAGCAGCAAATTAAACTCTCAAACAGTGCCACTAAAACAAGTAAGATTACTCCAGAGCTACTCATTTGTGAACTGCTCCTTGATTCTCTTCCAGTATTCTATAATGAAACCCATTCTCAGACCTCGAACATAGATGGAGTGTTAACCATTCATAAATAAAGCACACACCTTGATGTGCTGTTGCATGAGTAAAGATTCTTCCAGGGCAGATAATCCCCAGCTGCTGAATGTGAGCTAGTGGTAGAGAGAAAATATTAAATACCATGCATCAGTGTTTCCTTATCACTTCCCCCTGTGGCATACAGATCACAGTGATGATAAAATACTTTCCTTTGACAGATTGTTTCATGTTTCCTTGCAGTGTGATGAATTAAGCATAAATATGACCTTGCAGTGGTACATGGCAAATAAAGAAAACAAAAACAAGCAGCAGTATCCACTGCTGAAATGAAGAGGTCTCAGTTGCTGCCAGGGGACCGTCTTCAGAGCTTTTATCCTGAAAATATCATCTACATTTATGCACACATCAATCAGCGGCATAATATGTGGCTATCTATACCAACATCACCCTTGGTTATTTAAGTGGATTGTGTTAAAAAGAATAGAAGATCAGCAGAGTTGATAGCTAGCTAGCTGGTGGTAGTTTCTGATGTCTCAGATACAGTTTTCCACCTTGATTTACTCAGCTCTGTGGGATGCAGGATCAAGTAATTCTACTTCCCTTCTTCAGGCCAGGCTGCATAATGACAACAAGCTGTTAGTTCTCTTGGGAGGCAGGCTGAATAGGCATCATTACTTTCACTTGCAAAAATTATAAACCGTTCTCCCAAAGAGTAATTTTCAGTTATGTGGAAAACAATACAGCTATTTAAATTGTTATTTCTGTCAGAGACCACCCTTTGTCTAGTCCTCCATAATTCAATTCTCTCCTCCCACAACATATAATCTGATCTGACAAATAAACCCATCAGGCAGAGCCGGCAATGAATAAAAATCGCAATTACGGAATGCAAGTAAATTGTACGAATACCAACAACACAGTTTTCGCGCCCCACCCCCTTACCACTTCAAAGGTATGGACTTGAAACTGGCTTTTTACTGCATGTAGCATTTGCAAGCTTTGGCTTTGTGTCTAAAGAGAATGTTCAACATGGAAACTCTAAAAGGGAACCTACCCAAAAGAGACAAGCTCTTACATGTCACCCTTGCAGAGTCACCACCAAGGGAAGCACACTGATAGCGGGTGAGAAATCTGGAACTGGATTCAATATAAAATAGTTTGTCACAGATTTGTCTGCCACATATGCAAATGGCAATTTGGTGGGAAGGGCTTAAGTGGGGATGGGGAACCTGTGGTCCTTTGGACCAGCTTTAATTGGTCCTAGGCAGCATGACCAATGGGCAGGGGTGATGGGAGTTATAATCCAACAACGAGGGTGGGGGTGGGGTGGGGGTACAGGTTACGCATTCCTGGGCTAAAGTCCAGTCAGTCAGGCATAAGAAAGGATTACACACATGGGGACGGGCGTTGGAAATAATCCCACCCTGTTTGCTCCAAAATACCTCCAGGTTACAAACCTGCTCCTTCAGAGAGAGTGTAACCCAATCTAGAGCAGGGCACATTTTACTTATCCAGTCTAGAGAACCACCCAGTACTCACTAGCAGTGCTTCAGTCTTGTCTGGATTCAGCTTTGGTTTATTGGCTCTCATCCAGGTCATTACCAAGGCAAGGCATTCACTGCCTGAAGATGTAAAGGAGCAGTCTGTTGTCAGCATATATACCTGGCAACTTATTCCATAGCTCAGTGTGTCATTTAAATGTTGAACATACTGAGAGTAGGATTGAACCCTGTGGAGCAGGCCCATGCAGAGGCTTGTGGCAGCTGGACACACTTACCCTAGACTTCAGAGGGTTAAGTTTGCCAGGATCCCTGCCACAGACTGGCTGCTTTTTTGTTTGAATTTATAACTTTATTCCAACAAGGTTCTCATCCCAGGCCTCAAGCAAGCTCTGCCCACATTGATAGCTCCATGAGACCAAACAATGTACCCCAAGCACCACTCTTTGAAAACCACAAATAAAGTAGGACTGGAACTGCTGTAGAGCACTGACCCCCACCCCCAGCTCAGACAGCCACTTCCAAAGGATAGCATGGTTGATGGCATCAAAAGCTGCTGAGAGAAGAAGGAGAATAAAGAGAAGTACACTCCCGTCTCTTTCCCAGTAAAGGTGGGGGACCACGACAATTTCTATGCCAAAACCAGGCTTAAACCCTGACTGAAATCAATTTAGAAGCGAATCGGACTGGATCTGGCCCACAAGCACTATTCATGACCTATGATAAATATCTATATTTATTTACTCCAATCCTATTTTCATCCAGCATGATACTCCTCTTTGATATTTTATGCAGTCTCTTGGTACAGAGCTGCTTTGGCTAAAACTAGTGCTCACTTATTCCTTACAAACTGCCCCTGTGATTCTCCAAATCCCACTATGAGCATTTTTTTAATCAATAAGATATGCATATGTTTGGCCTAGTGAATCTATCTGGAACCAAAAAGAAAAGTATGAATAAGGCATGTGGTAGAGAAACTAATTACTGAAGAGTGAGTGCACATTAGTAAGCATAGTCTCATCATTAGTAAGCATTGTCTCATCAGCATTTGCAACTTGTGCTACAGTAGGGAGGAGAGAGAGCTGAAACAGGAGATAAAGGAGAGATAAAGGGGTGCTCTGAATAGTAAACACTCTTCCTTTCAGTGTGCTGCTGTTGATTCCCTTGCTTCTCTCTAACAGATTTCCTTCTCTAGAAAGTCAGTAGTCTCTCAGGTCTCCAACAGATGCCTCAATAGTGGCACATACTAAAGCAACACCTAGATGGGATGCAGCTGTCCATAACTACTAGCATACAGCCAGCTTTGTTATCCTTAAGGCTGGATATATCTGATGAATCATGCACAGATGGAGAGAGCTGTTAACTAGCAACCATAATATTCAGCCTGCATGGCAGGCTTAGTGCTTCAAGCATGACTCTAGCACAGAGGCATGGGAGCTTTTGCAATCCTAGTGTTTACATGCCCACAGTTTTTCTTATTGGAAATCCAGACAGAAAATAGTAGGATTGTTCTCAGGCCATTGCCTATGTATTCTTTTTGACAAAGAGATTCTTGTTAGGTAGTAGTGATGGTTGCTGTGGAGATTAAGACGGGTACAGCTAAGTGAGTCTGCGTTTTGAACATTTCATAACATTGGATAACAGCACTATTGGGATACAGAGAAATGCTGCATCAGAGCCCATGAAGACAGAAATGGAGAGATCAACTGCTGAATCCTCCTTCTTTTGTCTTCAAGTTTCCTATCAATTACTGTCCATGTGCACTAGGACAGTGTTGGATAGACTCAGAACCAGAGTAGGCTCCATGTTTGAAGGGGTCATTGACAGGGGGACCTTTGGTGGGCCCTGTAGGAATTCAGTTTTAGGAGATTTTTAATTAGGTACCAGTTGTTTGATCTAGAAGATCCTGCAAAACTTCCTTATGACTTTTACTGGGTCCATGGAGCTTTAGGTCACCCACTGGACGTACAGCACAATTAGAACAAATGAGATGGTGGTTTCAGAAAAACCTCACACCAACATTGATCCCTGAACCCACATATCTCATCAGAGCAGGGGTACAGTCTAAGACAATTCCTGCAGATCCTGAACCCACTGCTTCATCTTACTTGGTTCTTAAAAACCTTGGTGTCCATAAATTGTTGTCTCCTTCAAATGCAGCACCCCACTGACTCTTTGACCACCCCTTTTCTCCACCTGTGACTTTGGCTTATGCTCCAGAAGTCAGTCATGTGCATAAGTTGAGTGCAAAAAGAGAACAGAATAAGAAATTACATGAGATAAGTAAAAATACTTTGAGAGGCATGTGAGGATGGGAAAGGGAAAAATATGAAATAAAATGCCTTCTCTACTTGGAGCCTCTGGATTAGCAAATTCTTCCCCAAATGGGGAGGCTGCCACAGTAACTCCAGTGTAAATATCTGTATTTAGTTAAAGGAAAGGTGAGATACGGAACTTCTCACCACAAGGAAAAGGCTGTGGGAAAGAATTTAGCAATTAGTAGAAAATGACATCAGTATTTGCCAAACTCTGCTTCCATCTGCCCCTGTTTTGTGACATGTTCTGCCCTTGCAACAGCATTTTGTGACTGTAGGACCTCAGCAGCTCTTAGCCAGCTCAGGTGGGCTCTGGAGGGTAGAAAGTTTGAGAACCCCTAGATGAGAAAATTTGCTGTCTGTATGTAGAACCTAAGCATTTACAAATTTCATTATCTTCCTGGTGAACCCAAATAGCTATGCAGTAATTGCTGCCGCTACCTGTTCAAATTGAATAGGCTCAAAAGGAGGAGTCTCATTACTTTAAAATAATGCAATAAGACTGCAGCCTTCTTGAGCGCCTGTCAATAAAAATGGATTTGCAATCAAATTATCATATGACAGTAATCGCTGCTTTCTAGTTACTGACATTTCCTCTCTAAAGTTTACTTTATGACTAAGGAGAAAACAAGCTGCTATTTTGTCACTGCTGAAAGATGGATGAAGGCGAGGAGGCACATATACCACTGCAAATAGGCTATGGCTCTTTGTCAATATAAGTGGACAAAGCGTTTCACTTGACAAGAAGCAACATAGACCAATACCTCATTCTCATAGAAGAGGTTGTCATGAGAACTGTACAAAGCAAACATTAATTCTTGTTAACATGAGCTGATGAAAGAATGGAAGGTTGCAAACATTTAACCCATCTTTTGAGTGTGTTTGTTGCTAAATATATTACGCTCCAGTTAAAAAGGTAAGGTAAAGGTACCCCTGCCCTTCGGGCCAGTCTTGACAGACTCTGGGGTTGTGCGCCCATCTCACTTAAGAGGCCAGGGGCCAGCGCTGTCCGGAGACACTTCCGGGTCACGTGGCCAGCGTGACATCGCTGTTCTGGCGAGCCAGAGCCACACACGGAAACGCCGTTTACCTTCCCGCTGGTAAGCGGTCCCTATTTATCTACTTGCACCCGGAGGTGCTTTCGAACTGCTAGGTTGGCAGGCGCTGGGACCGAGCAGCGGGAGCGCACCCCGCCGCAGGGATTCGAACCGCCGACCTTTCGATCGGCAAGTCCTAGGCGCTGAGGCTTTAACCCACAGCGCCACCTGCTCCAGTTACCTTATGCAAATTTTCATACGTTTTTCAATTTCACTGAAATGTAGAACACTGCTTTCCTTTAATATTCCTCACTCTTGCTTATTATTTTAAATTTTAGCTATGCAAAAGGGAAATTGTTGTCAAAAGCCCATTTCCTCCCAGTCAGAGTAATATTACTGATTGCTATACCAAGCCAGTCCTATGTAGAGTCAGTTATGTTTGTAAAGCCCACTGAATATAGTGGGATTTACTTCTGAGTACCTGATCATGGAGGCTCTTTGGACTATTAGTAGTAGTAGAAGAAGAAGAAGTTTTATAACCTGCAAGCAGCTACTCATATGTAGGAGTTCATTATAGCACGAGTGCCCTATATACAAGTAATGTGTGAATAGCACTATTGTTAATTCGACCATCTTTCATTAATTCCACCTGCCATGAACATCTTTCAGTTACCAGAACTTCTTTTATATAATAGCAAGTCATTACTAAAGGTCCATGTAATGAGTTTCTACAGTCTCCTTTGTTGAAGGCTTCTATTTTTCATGTGATACATAGCCTGATCTACAGAAGGAAAAGTCTTCCTTCTGTTATCACTTTCATAAACAGCATCTGTGGGATCCCAGGATGCATTTATATGAAAATCATTTGGGGTTTGGGATTTTTTTCCTGTCTGGTTGTCAGTTCTATTATTTATTACTGAGATACACTCTGTAGTTAATAGCTGAATGCAAAACTGCTTTTAAATCTCATGTCTGTTTTGCCATTTCCATTATCCATTTCTCCATTTGTGTGGATTCTATAGGACTCACTTTAGGTTATCAGATTGCATTAATCGCTTCCTCCTGATAAACCTAGTCCTTAGAAACTCCTGAGCTCTGCTTCATTGTTTATGTCAGGTTTTCTAGCCTCAATTCTTCCTCTAGCTCAAACCAATACTCTTGACAGAGAGAGGAGGGAATTGCAGGTTCAAATGCAGGGATCATTCAGTTAGTAACCTAAAGGTTAATTCTGTTGATCCTTAGTCAACCAACCAAAAAGGGGTATAGTTGGAGGTGTTGCCTAGCAACCAGTCAGAATGGTATGCTCCTTGCGGAGGTAATTCGTGCTTTGATAGGCCGTGTAGTTCTGAGGTGATTTTCCCTATATGTTTAGTTGTTCAGTTCGTGAGATGACTTCCGCCTGATCTAAGAAAGAAAAAGCCTCTCTGTTCCTTTCTCCTCATGTTATAGTGTACAGGAGATCAGGTAGCCCTTATTGCTCAAGGAAATCCAAGTTACAAAAGGAATTCCTTTATATTCCTTCCTGCTTGGGAGAAGCAGACTGTGAGGCTGGCTGACTGGGTACTACCTGGCCAGATCTCAATGGAGGTTGCAGTTATGTGGTTCACCTGGGACAGTAGTAAACAATTCATAACAGGTTGCTGCTTCAAATCCTCCCATAGGCATTTTGACTACCCACCCTCAAAAAGAAAAGTCATAAAACCAGGTAGCAGCAACAAGCAAGGGTGCAACCCACTCATTATTCTGGGAAGTGCAGATCAGGTGAGCCAATCTCAAAAATAGCACCCGCCAAATTCCTTGAGCATCCCTATCTATGAGTCTTAACATTCTCCTGAAATAAAAATTGGGGGGCCTATATCACAATAAGTGAATGGTGGAATGAATGAACTGCCATTTGTCTTGTTTCTTACAACTATGCATACAATTCTGCCAGAGCAGTTTATCATTATCACTAAAAATATGACAGGAAAATTAGAGGTACTCTGGGAAATACCTTTAAAGCTTATTAATTGTGCAGGTTTTGTTTTTTTAGTTTTTGGAAATACCTGAGGTTGCAAACCTTTGAAGTTTACCCATGAAGTGATTTTCTTTTCAATGACTCTGCAAAACTAGGACACTTCCCAAAACAAATATATTTCCTGGGTATATTTACAACAGTTTTTTTAAAAAATAAACTCCTGCATCATAGATATATATCCACTGCAATATTAAACAATGATAATGCCCATCTAAGTATTTTGCAATCTTTCTTATGAGTTATACAAAGACACCCACTAACTCCAGCAAAAGCATTTGTGAGTCTCCTGCCATAAACTGGTATTCTGAATTTAGTGATAAAAATAAGGGCAAATCACGGTGGAAAGCACTTTCCCCATTAAGTACAAAATGGTGAAGTATTTTAGTCTTAGGGGGGATTACACATTGGCCTGTGTTTTTAGATGTGTTGGCTTTCCCTCTGCTCAACAGTCAAGAACTCTAAGCCCACAGTGCTGCTTAGTTCTGCGCAGTTTTCATCCTCTTGTCAAAAGCAGGGAACCAGCAGGATTTCCCCAAAGAGCTGCACTGGTGGCTATCTATTTTTAAACATCATAGATTATTCAACCATACATCATAAAAGTAAAGAAAATGCCCCATGTCAGGCACAGTCAGGCTTATGAACAATTCCCTGAAGAATTTAATTGTACAAATGCTAGTGGTAAAACATGCCGTAAACCTAATGTTACGCTTCGCATGATTGTCCTTAACCGCAATGCGTATAAAATGCAAACACTTGTAACATGTATGTATAATACGTCAGATTAAATGTGTTCATGGGAGGGAGGTTTTTGGTTTGTTTTTGTTGTTATTGGGTATTTTGTGTTCTCACTTTCTACTTTTTATTTTGTAAACTGCCCTGTGATCTTCAGATGAAGGGTGTTATGCAAATAAAAATAAACAAACAAATAAATAAATAAATAAGAGGAGTTGTGTCACAAGGAATTATAGAGATCTTGTTTCATTATCTGCTTTTCATTGGCATTATGTATTGTGTTTGCCTGAGCTTGAGTCTGGACTAAGGATTCTGAGCACTTGTGTCCTAATTCAATACATAATATCCAATCACAGAACATTTCGGGATCTGGGCCACTGCCAGTGGCCCTTAAACTCTGAGTTATGATGCACAGCTTGGGAGTTTAGACAGCCAATCACGTTGAGAGTGGGAGTTGCTTTGCCCCTGTTGTCCAGTTCTGTTTGTTCAATAAAAGTTCTTGCTGTTATCACTGTGTCTTGCTTCATGGGAACCCACCTACACTTCAATGGGTATTTATATCTGATTACTATTTTCAGATTTCTTGGTCCCAAGGAAAATTAATATGGAGATGGTTTTGTGGTACAGATCAAGCAAAATAATAATAAAAAATAAATTCTCCAAAATCTTTAACTTTACTTCATAAAGTAAAGAGACCTTGAAATACAGGGTGTTTTTGAAAAGTGTTAAAGGTAGCTTGCTTATGGGCATTCTTGGAACCACAGCTGGTAACCAAATCAACATTCTGCCTCATGAGGAGTTTACATAAAATTTTCCTGCATGCATAGAGCCCTCCAAGACTAACCACAGCCCAAGCCAATAAACATAATTAGACATCCCTTCTATTTAGCCAATGTTTACCAGTTTAAAAAACATACAGACCGCTAGAAAAGCATGTCGAGACTTGCACTTGAATAAAAAACAACATCTATGGAAAAGAGAAAAGTTGTTTTGATCATTTTCTTTGGGCATTTCACATATCCAAAGGTCCTTCCAGAAAATAAACAATAAGCTGTGTTGGCATCTGCAAAATACTGGGCTGACTAAGTTGTATGACTGAAAATCGATTGACTGATTTAAAAAAAAAAACTTGTTGGTTTAAGATCAGAGTTAAGACAGACAATGCCCAGCCAACCAGCAAGGCCACTGATTGGCCCATTTGAACTTAAGGTTTTAGCGGGCAACCACGCCCAACAGACCAGCCAGCCAGGGGAATTCCCAGATAGGCAGCCAGCGACAAAAGCTCTGACCACCCAGGGATGGCAGTTAGGAGCCAGGGATATGCCGTAACCATCACCCACCCAGTAAAGAGGGTGAGCAGCCATTAAGGCTCATAACGGTTCAGGTTCCACAAAGCCAGAAATCGGAAGCTAAGGCTGATGCTGTAACAGGTATGCCCCATGAGGCTGTGAGCACTGATGTGTTCAGTGCCACAAACTGTGTTTGCTTACAACTTACCCTCTGTGCACCTGCCTTTTTCCATGGTGTTTCAGGCCCAAAGACAGATTGGTAAATGTGCCAGAGACCAACAAAGATTCCCCATGTTATCCTGTTCCTATATTGTCTTATGAAGCACCTGAGCTTTATTATTTTGCTAAAGGCATCCTCTTGTGCATTGACTTACATCAGTAGAAGAGAATAAACACTATTCACTTAGTGAACCTCAGAGGAGGCGGGGTGGTGGTTGTTTAGTGTGTGGCAGGGTATGTGGAAAGGGATTAAGTATGTTTCAGTCTGGGGTTGTGTTTGTGAGGTGGGGGTTCAATTTGGGGCAAGGGGTATATGTGTGTTTCAGTGTGGAGCAATGTGTGTGGGAACTGTGGGTGGGGTTTAGTGGGGGCATAGTCTGGGGTTTCAACTTGGGGTGTGTATATGGAGTTCATTGGGTGGGATTTGAGGGTGGGATGTGCAGGCCTGTGTACAAGGTGGCGTATGGAGTATTTGTGGTGATGTGAGGCAGAGTCTGCGTGGGGAGGTTTGTGTAGATCTTTCACTGTGTCACTGGTTTTTTGGCAGCTTGTAGCATGGGATATGGGCAGGTTTGCAGTGTGGCATACAGGTGTGGTTGAGTGCGGTCCCCTCTAGTAGTTTGACAAACGGTTAAACCTATGGTAAGCATCTCATACTGATACATTGCCACAATCACTATCTCTCCACGTTGCCTACCTTGCAGGGTTAAAAGGCGAACCAGAGCAGCGCACGGAAACGCCATTTACCTTCCCGCTGGAGCGCTATCTATTTATCTATCTATTTGACGTGCTTTCCAACTGCTAGGTTGTTGTGATATAAAATACTAAGAGAACGTCCACCACCCTTCTGGCAAACCTCCTGGGGGGCATTCAGTGTGCTGCAGGGTGGGGCTGGGGTATTTTGTGAGAGGGGGTTCAATGTGGAGTTGCAGTGTGATGCAGAATAGGTTGCTCTGGGGTGGGTGCATTTGAAGCAGTAAAGTGTGTGGACTGCCATGACAATTTCATTACAATTACAGTATATCAATGTCTCTATTAGAAGCAATTGCCATATGTAAAACTTTAAGAATGATTAATTGCTGCTGTTCAAACACCATCTGACTTTCCTGCTAAATTCTTTGATTACTAGGTCACAAGTTCAGATGTTTCCAAGTTGTTGTTGTTGTTTGTTCCTATATGAACCAGACTGTATAATTATTGCCTGGTTATACTTGGGTTGAAGGGGGCTTAAATGCTGGCTATGGATGGAATTAGGTCACATCTAGCACTATTTAAGGTTTTAAGTTTGGTTGTAAATAAATAGGTTTGTGAGAAATATAGAAATGCAGATCTAGAAGGTCTGAAAGAAAGAAAACTTGCATTTATTTTCTCTTCCTTTATATGTAATCTTGTTGAGACACCAACTAAAAAGTTAAGCTAGCATTATGCAGATTTACCTGGGAGAGTAAATCAAATTGAACATAAGTATTTCCAATTAGAAATGCCTAGGGTTGTGCTGTTACTTATTTGCAGCAACAGCAATTTATGTCAATTTCATAGTCACCTTGATGTTATATTTTAAGTTGACTTCATAAGAATAGCAGGTATGCAGCCAAATCCTATGCATCTTTACTCAGAAAAGGATCCTCTGTGTTCATTGAGACTTACTCCTAGGTAAGTGTACAAAGGACTGCAGGGATGCACAGATTCATAAAAAGTGGGAAATGGCAATCAAACGTGTTGCAGGTCATGTGGTGCCTACCTCTGAAGGCATCAAATATTTAAACCAACTTATAAATAAAAAAAGAGCTGTACTGTCAACAGCAATGAATTATGCTGGGTTGTGTGCTAATAATTAAAAGATACCTTTAAAGTTGCCTTAATATGAGGGTTATGTAAGGAATAATAACGTAAAAGGAGCATGCAACATTTAAATAATGCTAGATAAACCATTAAGATTAAGTTTCTGATAACTATCTGATGCAACATTTAAATAATGCTAGATAAACCATTAAGATTAAGTTTCTGATAACTATCTGGCAAGTGATATTCTGATATCCACTATGATATAACCTTGGAGTCCAATAAAGCATCCATGGACATCACAAAACCCTAACACACTTCCTCTATCCCTCCCAATTATTTAAAAAAAATAAATGTTTTCAATGATGCCTTGGGGGAGTGACTGCTTTTCTGTTGTTTTATTTCCTTAAGGGTGCTATCAGTGTTTTGCCCACTGGTGGGGAATGCATCTGTAAGACTGAGTATCATCGGTTACAGGTAGGTAGCCATGTTGATCTGCCGTAGTCGAAACAAAATAAAAATTAAAAAATTCCTTCCAGTAGCACCTTAGAAACCAACTAAGTTTGTTATTGGTATGAGCTTTTGTGTGCATGCACACTTCTTCAGATTCCAATAACAAACTTAGGTGGCCTCTAAGGTGCTACTGGAAGGAATTTTTTCATTGAGTATCTTCAGCTGCTTCTTTTGTGAAATGTGCATTTTTTTGGTGCCCACAAGAGTTTCTTAGATTTTGAGATGTGCCACTGAGCCCAAAATGTTTGGGACTCTTATATACTAAGAACAAATTATAGTGTTCCTGTGTGCATAATGAAATAGCCCAAACCACAGCACCCACACATAGGGAACCAGTATGGTCACCCCACCCCAAAAGGCAGCAAGAAAGAAAAGAGTCCCTGGTCTTTTTAACTCAGTTCTCGTGTACCGTGATACATTAAAATAATAATTGAGATAATTCAAATTCCAAAGCAAATCTAGTTAACTGTCCCAATACTGCAAGTCAGAAGGGTCCATGAGTAGGAGAAGTTGGGATGTCAGGGAAATGGCCACTGTTTGCTTATTCAACATGTGTCTGGAATGGAAGTCAATCCAGCGAACAGGATTAGCATTTGCTGCTGCTGTTATTTCCAGCCGGCAAACCATCCATAATTGATGACGTTCCCCTCCCACCCATTTGCATTGTGTTTTTAGAAGCCAAATTGCAGTGGGATGGAAGCAGGTGGGGCTGACGGACCTGGGAAACCTTAAAATGTTCTTTGTTCTATAGTACAGCAGAGATTACCCGCTGTTGTCCCATAAAGATCACTCACCCACATCATACGCAACAGCCTTGTGGTGACCTACTGTTGTGCGCAGGGCCGGGACGCCTATGAGACAGGGTGAGGTGGCTGCCTCGGGTGGCATATTTGCCTGCCAGCCAGCATGCCTGCCACCTTTCTTATACCCCTTGGCCTGCCTCAGGCAGAAGCTATGCTGGCCGCTAGCAGTGGTGTGCATGCATACAGTGGCATTTTCAGTATTGTCTAGGGTGCCAAAACATCCCGGACCAGCCCTGGTTGCACACACAACAATATCCAAGTGGTGTGATACTCCAGGGGTGCCAGTGCTTACTCAGAGTTTGGTTTCCATGGAATGAAAGTCAATGGGAACAGTGTTGCCTTTAAAATATATAGTTTTATTTACACATGTATACAACCTTAGCTTAGGATAGAAGGGCTCAAAGCATTAATAGTTCAACATTTGTTGCTCTCCCATCAGGTTTCTAGAGAGGTCCCCAAAGCCATAGCTTGGGATTTAGCACATAGAGCAAGTCAAGCCTGTGTCCCTTTTCAGTTTCAGCCCAAGCTAAGGCTAGCTCAAGATCTATTGTTCTCCTACCCCTAGGATGACACTGAAACCAGCCAGGTGGTTTCTCTATGGCCAACTCTTTAGACATGTGAATAGGGTGCTTAATAGACCCAGCTACAGCCATGCTCAATTCTTTGTTAAATTAAACTGGCAGTTCCTTCTACGGTAGACTACAGCCTTACAGATTCAAAACCAGTGGCTTTAGCTGGGATCCACCATCACGATGACTGGAGCTGATGGAGTTGAACACTTTATGAAGGGTCAGGTTTTTTCCAACCTTGATGCAGATGGAAAGCCAGGAGAGAAATTAACTCGAATAAATGCAGAAAGAAAATTAAGGTGCATCCACCTGCATGCTGTATTTTATGAACCAGCAGCAAACCAATGGACACAGAAGGCAAGATTTCTATTGCTAACCCTACAGATGAAAGCTTAAAATGTTACTTTCCCCTTGTATCCCTATATATATTATGCAGGATTTCCCAAATGAATGCTTCTTATAATCTGGTAAATTTACCCTTTCAAATTAACTGCATGAAAGCCACTTGAGAATAGCTTCAGGGGTTGTCAGTAAGAGATCCCTGAAAATCAGCTTCATCTGCAGGAACCAATTTCAGGAGATAACAGTGCAATCATATGCATGTTTACTTGCATATACAACTGTATGCAATGGAATTTATTCCTAGATAAATGATTTAAGATTGTCGGCTAAATCTAACTCTACTATTATTAGCTACACAAGCTAAAATTTCTTTGCACATTTCCTCCTTTCTTCTCCCTTCCTAACTTTGTGTACAATCTACAAATTTTAATCAGATTCTTTATCATGTTGTCTCACTAATAATCTTGGTTATCACTTTTACAGATCATTTTCACACTAGATTTTGTCCTTGTGTGGCAATGAAAGATAATAGTGAATCATTTTCTTTTCTCTGTGTGTGTTTGTGTGTATAAAACAGGTAAGAAGATTGATATTTTAGGCATCGTAATTCATTTTGGAAGTTGTTTCAGCATTCATTATGATACATATCTTCAGAGTGAAAGTATAGAGGACACATTAAGCACTGAAATGTCTTCATGCTTGTTAGTCAATACCTCTGATTAAACTGGTCTGTCAGAATCTGAACTTTTAAATATGAGGAAATTGCTATATGGATGCACTCCAATTAGCTCCCTGTGACCCTGGAGATGTTTTTTTGCCTCCAACTCTTACTAGCCCCAGTCATTACAGCAAATGGTCAGGCAAGATGGGAGTTGTAATCCAACAATATTTGGAGACCCGTGAGTTTGCCATCCTGGTTTTTTGTGAAGCACAGAGGGGGGCACATACTGTCTTGAGAAGACTAAATCAAGATTAGATCTAGCTCCTCAAAGCAGTTGTTTGCTTTATGTAGTTTCCTGTATTTACTTTCACTTAAAATAAATAAAATAAATACATTTACATATACATTTATACATAAATTCAAAGTGGCTTACAGGTTACTAAAACTGACTAAAACAACTAACAAAAATAATAAAAAACAAAATTATTAAAAAACAAAACAGTAGTCTTATAGGAGTGGGGAGGGTTTGGTTTGTATATACAGTGGTACCTCAGGTTAAGAACTTAATTCGTTCTGGAGGTCTGTTCTTAACCTGAAACTGTTCTTAACCTGAGGTACCACTTTTACATGGCTAAAGAGTTGGCCAAGCACTTTTGTTGCCATAGTAACAACTACCTAGTGATGCTTCTATTACCTGGCTGGAGGCCAGGACATGCTAGCAAGTATGAGAACAATTGCTTAGGCACCAGACATGCTTGATCTCATCAGCAGCTGGGAATTGTAAAGACACAAAGACTGAGCTTACTTTGTATGCTAAAGCCAGAGCTATGATTTTTTTTTGTGGGGAGCAGGAACTCTACAACCAACCTAATAGATGAACAATATATTTTGGGGTGTTAATGCCCTTCCATCCTATGCTCAGCCTGTATATGTGTGAAGTCTCTGGAACCTTCATTTCTGGAAAACCAAACCTGGGATATGTGCAGATCTCCCTTGGAGACTGGGATGCACATAACAGCGCTATATCCCTATGAGCATAGGTTGAAACAAAATTAAAAGGAGAAAGATAAAACATTAAGCCACCTAAAAGCTTGGCGAATAGAAGGAGCTTAGCATCATGCCTGAAGCTTAAAAGAGGAATTGAAGCATACCTCTCTAGTGATAGAGTTCCATATTTTGGGTGCTGCAAGAGAAAAGGCCCAATTCCCTACTGATAATAGTGGAACGCACAGCGAGGGATTTATCTTTTTATTTATACAAATTTCTATGCTGCTCTTCAAGCAAGTTTCCTGGGCAGCTGTCCAACACACACACAGGCACAAATTGCATTGTGTTTTATGAACCCAAGCTGTATGCATGCTCCTAAAATCTATAGCAAGAACAAATATTCACAATTAAATTTTGGACCACATCAATGTGTCTATTTTAACATCAAAGGAACTGAAAATAAAACTGCCACTATCGTAATGTCATTATACAAATTTGTAGTTTGACTGCATTTGGAAAAATGTGTACGGTTCTGGTCACATCACCTCAAAGAGGTATAGAGTTGAAAAAGGTTCAGAGAAAGATAACAAAAATGATCAAGGGCATGAGTCAACTCCCCTATATGGGAAAGGTTTCAGCATTTGGGAATTTTTAGTTCAAAGAAGATATGATTAGCAGGTGACATGATAGAAATTAATAAAATTATGCATGACATATATAAAGTGGATAGAGAAAAGGTTTTCTCCTCTCATTATCCTAGGGATGAATCTACACTGGTCAGTTAAAGCGTTAAGAATGTGTTATAAAAATGTGACACCAGAGGGCGCTGTAGAAAAGTGACTAGTCATCAATGTAAAATTGTATTGAGAGCTATACTACTGTTTTTACAGTGTTTTCCAGATTGGTGTAGATCCAGCCTAGAATTCATGGACATCCAATGAAGCCAAATGTTGGATGATTTAAGATGGATAAAAGAAAGTATTTCTTTGCACAGTGCATAGTTAAACTATGGAACTCATTCCTATAAGAGGCAGTGGTGGCCACCAACTTAAAAGGAAAATTAGACAAATTCTTGGAGGATAAGGCTATCAGTGGCTACTGGTCACAATCATGACTTCCACCCTCAATAATTTAATTTATGCCTATTTGAAGTTTAGGCCCTAGCACACATCCAATGATGCTACCAGGAGCATGCCAGGGCCAACAGACCTAAGCCTCTGTCCCACAGCCACCCCAAAGCTGGCAGTGCAGTGGTAGAAAAGAGTTGCTAGCTTTGAATGTTGTTTATTAAATTTGAATGCCGCCCTCCATTCGTAGATCTCAGAGTGGCTCACAACATACACATAAAGTCTGCATTCATGTCCATGACTACTAAGAAATCCGTACATAGTTCTGGTAGTATAGAGCATAAACAAAGCAGCTGTGAATACCACCCCCCTCCAATCCATGTAAATTTGAGACAAGGAAAGGGAATAGGTAGCAGCAGCAAAATGTAGCAGGAGAAGTATTTTGGGTCATTAAAAGTCTAGAGGAATCCAGACCCAATTTGGAATGGGCTCAGAAAGTTCAAATCAAACCCACACATAACCAAATCAAACTTAATTCCTATAACTGAACACGACCTTTTAACTTGCTCTTTTGTGTGTGTGAATGTATTTGAAATGTCACATTATAGCTATTTCACAGATGATATTTTGGCTGGTTTTCAAGTTGTTGAATTGATGTTGCTGAATATATTTGCTTTTGGTTCTTGTGAAATTAGATCTAAGAACGAAAAAACATATTCTTTAGCAGAGCTACACAACTTATTATGTGATCTACTAAAATCAGCACAGGACTTCAGACCACAAGAGAGTCAAGAAATCTGATTTCCCAGGGCTTTGAAAACCCCAGAAGTTATTAAGCACTTAGCAGGTCAAAATAGACCTTTTGGTTCACAATATGACTTTTTGTTAAATCTCCAGATCCATGACTTCCTTTCTCATTGACTGGAAGATAGGCTAAATCCCATTCACTCCAATATTGACACACTGGATTATGCTTGCCTATAATAACATATGGACAAACTCTGTCATGGATTCAATATCTCAGTAGTAAGGCTTCAATGACCAAGGGGTCACATCAAAGGAATGGAAAAATTTAGTTCCATCGAAGTTGTCCTACATGTAGGTATGAAGTCACATATTCATTTTCCCCACTGAATAATGTTGTCTTAATAGTTTAATGATATATGACATTTCCTGAAATTAAAAAATAAGGCTTCTTCTCCCTCTAAGGAATACTGGCATGGTGAGAAGAATTCACTATTATTTAAATAAATACCTATTCAGAGAGGCATAAATTGACTTAAATATTGATGTGTAGCTTCATCTGAAATGTTGAGGTTCATAATGGTAAAATTATCTGGCTGAACAAAGCATCCCAAAATGTGAAGTCAAATCATTTGATCCTGTTCTGTGGGGAAAGGTTTGTGTCAGACTATATGATGTTTAGAAGGATTTTGAGTCAGCACATGAATAATAATAATAAAAATTTATATGTTATAGTGACGTAGCCAAGACAGATGCCAAGGCTTGAAATGCAATGCTTTAATTTTGGTTGAAAGTGTGTAATATCATTTCCAATTGAGAGGGTTATTTGCTTCAGCTGCGTAAAATTGACTGTAGTTGTGATTAACAATTTGGAGCTAAAGCCATTTGAATTATTGAACAAGCCATTCTACAGTCTTTTATAACCACCAAATATTTAATGATTAAAATATATTACTAGGCACTGTCTTGTTTTTACATTATGTGTATACACACAGAACACAGTGGACTTCTACACAGCGCTACACAATGTGGTTAATTATTTCAGATTCATATAGTTGCACTAATTTCTGTTTTAAAACTTTTCATATCTTAAAGTACAGGGCATATTTATGCATACTTGCCATACAAAAAGGGATAAATTCCTGGGTTAACAACAATTCTTTTAAATTCTCCCCAAAAGTCAACAGTGTGAACCTCACCAGGAAGCACATTCTCATACCTTCCAGTATTTCTCTGATGAAATTAGGGACATTCTATTCAATAATAATAATAATAATAATAATAATAATAATAATAAACTCTACCCATCTGACTGCATTGCCCTACCTACTTTGGCCGGCTTCCAACAGATATGAAAACATATTTGAAAAAATTAAAAATGAAAAAACTTCCCTATACAGGGCTGCCTTCAGATGTTTTCTACAGGTTATATAGTTACCTATCTCCTTGGCTCGGGGGAGGGGGGTCATCCTCCATACTCTCCAACATTTCTCTGATGAAAATAGGGGCATCCTAAGGTAAAGCAGACATTGCGGGATCAAATCAAAAACTGTGATGGCTTCTGTAAATCCGGGACTGTCTCTAGAAAATAGGGACACTTGGAAGATCTGCATTCTACAAGTGGGAACCACTGATGAAAAAGACTCTGTCACTGGGCAGCACTAACTAGACAACCCCCAGTGGCAGCACCACCAACAAGGCCTCACCGCCAATCTCAGGGTCCAAATGGTTGATGCTGCGGAATGCACTCATTTAAGGCTTTGTAGGCTAGCACCATTTAGGACTTTGTAGGCTACCACCTTGAATAGGGCCTGGTAGTTCATTGCCACGTTGTGCTTGTCAGCCAGTTACTTGTGCTGGTCAATTGCTTCCAATTTGCACAGCCACCTGATGAGAAAAGCTAAACTAAGTCAAGAAGTTAAGGGTCAGCCAGTCGGAGCACCTCAGCAACAAGAAATGAAATGAGTTGTGGAGGGAAAACATACAGTCACCCATGTTTTCTCTCTACAGGTAATATCAGCTCTAGAAAGGGGAGGAAATGTGGATTAGGATTGCAATGCAGAAGTGAAGGGTTAAATTTGTGACTCTTTGTAAAGGGTTGTAAGCTGCCCTAAATGTAAGGGGGGGGGAGGCAGAACACTTGGAAATGCACCTCCAACATCACATCTATCTTAGGAATTTCAAGGAAGCTCAAAAGGATTTGGCTAAGACTCACAACAGTTTTCTGTAACGGTCCATACAACACTGAATTATAACAATTTTTATTACACATTTGAAGTTAACATAACGATTGGTCTTCTAAAATTCAGATGATGTAAACACAGGGTGCATAAATCATTTCTGAAGCCATCTGTTGTTATTTCCTTCCTTTTACTGCTAAAAGCCAAAGTAGAGAAGACCAGGCCTCCGGCCCTCCAGTACATTTCTCTTTTGAAAGTTTATTTTGTAGCAGAACTTTCGCAGTATAAAGTACGAGAGAATACACATGTATTTATAATAAGACAATTGGGGCAGAGTCTGTGTTGTTGTTAATCGAGAATTCTGTGATTCCTTCTAGCAGTATTGTTCTTTTTTGCCAGGTTTACATTCCTCTGGGATCTCCAGCCTGTGTTTATTCTTTTACTTCTTGGTTTGCAGTGAATTCAGCTTCACTCAGAGATGAGAGGCAACTTTTGTGAGCTAGGTTTCTGAGAGTTTTGCACTACTTGTAATGAATTAAATTTTTAAAAGGTTTGGACACTGGCAGTTACAATAATCTTAGATACCTTCTGAACTTTGTTTAAAACCTTTGAGCCTCTTGAGGCTCTCTCTTTTCTCCCCATTAACACTTTAAAGAACACTGACCAAACTTCTGACAATCTCCCTCAGGACAAGAATAGCTTCTTCCTAACGTGCTCCTTGACAGGTCCTTTAAAGTCATTAGCGTCTTCTTTTTTTGTTTGTGTTTTTTTTACTTCCTTCAAAGTCCACATGTATCTTTATTTCACCCTGAGCTTATAGCAATTTCCTCCAAACCTTTGAAGTGTGTCTTAGAAGCCAGCAGTCAATGCTGAGCCACAACAGCTAATATCAAGTAGTATTCTATGGGTTTGCTTCTCACATTTTGGATTGTTTGCCAGAGGAATGAGAAGACAAAGGCAACTAAAGGTCTTGGCTGGGAGCCAAAGTACTGCTTCAGAAAAAGAAATTTTTGGGCTTCTATTTCTCAAACTGCAGTCCCCTGTGCTGCATGGCAAATAATGTTTGAAACTGAGTCGACTTTGTAAAGTAATTTGTGTGATATGGTGTAGCCCAAGGTTCTTCAATACGAAGTCAAAAATCCCACTGTGAATACCTTTTGTATATGACTCCCAACATTCATATTTGAAGTGGTGTTCTGGGGAAAATAACATTATCTATATGCTGAAACTAAAATATCTAACACATCTGAACTGCCCTCTTGAGAGAAGATTCTCCCACAGTTTGGTGGAACAGTAATATAGAAGACGACACTTACGACTATTTAAACGTATGAACTCCTAGAAATGGTTTTTGCACCTGATTATAAGAAAACATTAATTCACTGGAAATAGCTTTCCTGAAACATTTTCTGCTACCCCATCAGCAAAGCAAGAATTGAATTTGTTATTTGCCTTTGGCAATCAGACATTGAAACCATGAATACATGCATGATGGAAATTGGACTCCTCTTTACTATCTCTTTGTGAATATATGCATTTTTTGTAAACAGCTCTAAAATAACATTGTATATTCTGTGTACACACTCTTCCTTAATATTTCCAGGCGGTCCCTACCACTTTTCTACCTTACCATTTTAGGTACGTTGTTCCTTCCCTCCCTGACTTTTGCTGTCCTCTGATCTAACTTGAGATGTCTTCTTCTATGAAGCTGAACCTCAATTTCTATGTCAAGTCGGCTCCTGCCAGCTGCACAATGCTATTTCTGGGAGCGCTGTTGCAGCTGGACTGCGAATGGCTGTTTGGCTTACAGATCCACTCCAGCACCTGCATCTATGGGTATGTTTGCAGGCTTTATATGTTTTGGCCATGTCCCCTGAGGGAACTCTAAATGGAGGGTGGCCCCACTCCTGTGGCATGGAAGAGTGGTAATGCTTAAAGTTAGGTGAAATGAGCACTCTTGGTCACATTTTAAGGTGAAGGGCATTTCTAGAGGCCAGTTGCTCTAAGTTGTGGGGTCATCAGCCTGGATATGGAACATTATCAAGGCTCACTTGCCACATCTGTCCAGATCTGTTGTGGGGCCTCCCTACTCAACATAAGGTGGGGCCAGGCTTTGGGGCTTTGCCTTGTCATCATGCCCCTTGGAATGGGCAGGGTTTGGGTCAGCCATAGTTAAAGTCACATTAGCTTCCTGCTCTTCTCATTTCCCTTGCAGACATTATAAATATAATGTGATCCTAGTTCATCCCATCACTTATGCCTCACCTCTGTACCTGGCTCCAGTCAGTACACTCTTAAGAGTATATACAACAGTTCAAGATAGAAAGAGCTTCAAGAAAGCCAATACAAAGCATGCATTTTTCTTTGCATTGTAGCCACAAAACAGTGGTCATTCCCAGTCCATTGTGTCCAAAATAGTTTTGAAACTGTTACACTGAAGGAGCTAGGAAAAAGAGTTGCTATCTTTAAAAATAAAAGAAGAATTATTTGGTTTGGCTCATCATCTCATCTGCTGTGTAAGATGAAGAACTAATATATTTTTCAAAATACAATGCAAAAATGAGCAAGTCATTGGTATCTTATAAACAATACACGTTGTTTATCGTAATTCTCAGACTTGTTCCCTTATACTGTACATATTATTTCAAATAACCAAGCGTCAAGAATCAGCTTTGAAAGACACTGAAGCTCATAATGTAAAACAATCAAACATGATCAAACCATTTTTATTCTCTGCTACCATGAAGAAAAGAATTTATGCAGTTTGCTCACCAAGAACAAAAGACAATTGCATGTATCTATAAGCTGACAGTTCGAAAGCACCCCTAAGTGCAAGTAGATAAATAGGTACCGCTTTATAGCTGGAAGGTAAACGGCGTTTCCGTGTGCTGCACTGGTGCTGGCTCACCAGAGCAGCTTCGTCACGCTGGCCACGTGACCTGGAAGTGTCTTCAGACAGCGCTGGCTCCCGGCCTCTTAAGTGAGATGAGCGCACAACCCTTGAGTCGGACATGACTGGCCCGTACGGGCAGGGGTACCTTTACCTTTATAAGCTGACAGTAAAGAAATAGCAGTGCCATCACCTGTTTCATTCAGTGTTCATATGCATTACCTTTTTATGCTGCAGATACAAGCATAATGTAACCTTGCACTGAAAAGCACTCTGCCTTGTGTATGTCCCATTTAAAATGTTAATGCAGTGAATTAACACAACAGTAGTATTCTCCCCACTGTAAAAAGCCATTCAATCATTTAAATACTTGATACAAAATTCTGGAGAAAATTAATCAAATCCCCTCCATCTCCCACAAGACAAAAGACCTGCATTTTTAAAAAGTACATAAGTTACAATAATGCTTATCTAAACTTTTATAACAAGGTTTCTGCAAGCAAATTGCAGAAATACATTGGATTCAGTTTATTTTCTTTATGTATTTATTTTATTCTTACCACCCACCCACCCACCTTCCCTTCCTCCCAGAGACTGAGTAGTTTGACATCTTTCCTATATTTAATGGAAATGAGGAGTTACATTCAGTCCTTTGTATAAGAAACCTAAAAATAAGTAATCAGATCACTGGGGTGGTATTCAACTAAGGTTTACTCAGAGCGGACACATTTGTTTTATTTATTTTATTTTACAGTGGCATCTTGGGTTACAAACACTTCGGATTACGAACTCCACTAACCCGGAAGTCGTTGCTCCGGGTTGCAAACTTTGCCTCAGGATGAGAACAGAAATTGCATGGCGGCAGCAGTGGGAGGCCCCATTAGCAAAAGTGCACCTCAGGTTAAGAACGGTTTTGGGTTAAGAACGGACCTCTGGAATGAATTTCATTTGTAACCCAAGGTACCACTGTATTTATGAAATCTGTATACCTCCCTACACCCACAGATTTTAGGGTGGTTCACTAGATAAAATTATAATATAAAAACACAAAATACATAATCCAAATAAAAACAAAAACAACCCAATAACACCCCCAACACATTTTAAAAGGGCATTGGATGTCAATCAGCCAGAGGCCTGGTGAAAGAGGAACGTTTTTCCTGGCACCTAAACGTGTTTTATCCTGTGAACCGCCTGAGACCTGTGGGTATAAGGTGGTATATAAGTAGTAGCAGAAGCAACAACAACAACAACAACAACAACAACAACAATAAAGGCACTAGGTCAACCTTCGTTAGGCAAATGTTCATTTCATTCATTGAAATCAATGAGAAGACCACTAATTTTAATAGGTCTGCTCTGAGAAGAGTTAGTTGACTTACTCCCACAGCATATTGTTATGGGTTTGTATGAGGCAATGATCTCCTAAAAGTCCTGGGTGCCAGCTTCTCTCCATAATTTCTGAAATTGGTAAATGTGCGGTTTGAAGTCAAGCCAGCTTCCTCAGGAGCTGGACTTACGAGAAGTGCCATCCAATAACAAAGGCAAGTGATAGCAGAGTCATTACCCTGACATTCAGCATCATACAACAAAGGGGGAGGTTGCCAGGGTAACAAGGGGGTGTGATGTCACTGCAGGAAAAGAGGGTGTTCTTTTACACTGAGGTTTTTTGTCAAGGCATTCTGGGAACAAGACAGAGGAAGTAGGGAGAACTCAATGCTCTGAGAACCCGGGGTGGCTGAGGCTACGAGAGGAGCAACGAGGGACGCTCTTGGGTATAATGTTCTGCACCCACTCCATTTTAGGCCTTAGGTGTAAATATGTGTAAAATGAACCATACTTCTGAAAGAGGTTAGTCCCTGCTGTGCCTTGATTTCCCAAAAGAAACATAACCCTGGGTGAGCGTCCGGAACCCCCCTTACCAGAGCCGTCTTTCCCATTGGTCTTAGTGGTTCGTTGCGCCAGAGCGCTGGCCTCTCAGGGGTGCCCTAGTAAGTGGGGGAGCTGCACTGCTTTGCCGACAGCCTCCCCTTTCCCTGCATGCCCGCCAGCTGCGCCCCGCCAACTATATGGCTGGCAGGCATGCAGCTTTCTTCCCAAGCCTCTGCATCGGCCCTGCTCCCAATCGTTGTCCTCCTTCTGCTTCCTGGTGAAAGGCGGTGTGCAGCCTTCCTGGGTCGCCTTCTTGGGCGCCCCGACACCAGACAGCATGTCTGCCAGCATGTTTTCCTGCTTGATCGCCACCACGCCAGGGATCGGGGTGGTGGGGGAGGCAGAGGACATTTTCCACCACCCCCTCCCTTGTTTTGGAGTTGCCAGGGAGGCGCTGGAGGGATCTTTGCACCACGGTGCCAGATATGCCCTGCCCCTTACATCTTGCTAACGCTTGGCAGAGATTGATATTGGTGTGTAACAATATAGGTCAGGTTCACTGCATAAGACAGTTAACAAGCAGGGACTCCTTCAGTACTTGAAAGGTGTTGCCTTGAGTTTGGAAGCAAAAAATATTCCACCAACATTCTATCTTTGATTAAAATCATTTTTGTGTTTCTTAGTCATCACAAGCAAAGCTTGTCCTTATCACAGATCTTTTCTAGCAAATCTACCACTGTAGAGGGATATCTGAAAACAAATTAGGGCTTATATTTGTACAGGATATTTAGTGTCAAACTGAGCATGGATACATGTTTGATGTATATATTATTTCATGTCATAAAACAAAAAGATGTAAGAATAAGGCAAAAGCTATCCCTTTAATGTATACTCCTTTTCATGTGTTTGACTTTTAATCCATCTACTCCCTAGGTCCTACAGTAGCATTTATCTCCATGACTCTAAGCTTTTAAAGCGACAAACAAAAGCCATTATCTGTCGCTTGGATGAGCTCTTAGCTTCCTGTACCCCTTATTAAATTCGCTGATATGCATATCAGTTGTGAATTACTGATCAGCACTGTTTTCAATTAAGCAGTCATGTGAATCTGAATTTGGTTCGCATGGCACTTCTTTAGTACCAGTACCAGACTACATTACAACATTTCAGTCTTAATTTCCATCTGCAAAGTGGAAATAACACTAACATACTTTGCAGGGTTGCCCCAGAAGAAACCACAAATGGCATCCTAATAGCATAAGTTGTCATCCATAGAGGGCTGTTCAGACACGAATCCAAATTGACAACTACGGTAACCTGTGCTAAAGAACCTACAAATGGTCCCAAGTTACCAAGTAGTTCAAATATTTTGCAATGAAAGCTTTGAATTTGAAAAAAGAACATCAAAGCCAGGCGACCTAATCCTATATTCTTATGCACATACTGTACATGTTGTGCCAGCTGAGAGCAGGTTACAGTGTTAAGCTTCTTTTGTTACTGGTAGGGTCAGCAGAGCACCAGACACAGACATCAATGCAGTTGCAATACAAGTGGTGGGCAGTCCCTATTCCATGCCACTGCGCTATGCAAACAGCTTTTACTGACACTGAGGTGGAATCTACACACATATAAAAAATGCTGTGAAAATGCTTTTTTAAAAAACGCTTTTAAAAATATATTGAATTTGGCATAGCCCACTATCACCATCTAGTGTCACATTTGTATATTGCACTTTACAACACACTTAAAACATTTTGTTTGCAGCTGTGTAGCTGAGTCCTGGGGTAGAGGAATGGCAGCACTGTGGCTGGTATAATAAATTATAGCCTGAAGGTTTTCGGAATGGGCAACAGCACAACTTTTGCAGAGGAACAAACTTTTGATCTTTTACACTGAATATTCACTTCTGAAATGCCTCCATATTTTAATAATTCATATTTTCTTTTGCAGATACAAAAGAAGAAGAAAACCCATAAAGACCACAATAAAGAAAGCAATCAAGTCAAGAACATCACTCCATGGGCCACTACATAGTGATTCACCCCGATTGCAGTTATACACTCTGAATTTATAAATTAGGCTTTTAAATGTTTTATTTAAATTTTACAAACACTTATTTCCCTTGAAATCAGTATTCATAAAGCAATTTCAGAATTTTGTTCTGAAATATACACGTTGCATAACGAATTGCACACTTTTTAAAAAAGTGATTTCTTTAAGTCAGAATAGTTGCATTGGATTTGCCAAGTACCTAACAATGGAAGCAATCAATAGAGTGACAACCCTGCATTTTTATTCAAGTTGTACAGATTTTGAGTGCCACTCTTTTGGCAGAGAACACAATCTATAAATATTAGAATAAAATAAATAGATCTAATGCTTGTGATGCTTCAGTATTTGTACATAAATAAGAACAGCTACCATTTTAATGAGCTGATTTATAACCTTGCAATGTTACTAATTAGGCTTATTCACTCATTTAGCAGTTTTAACAAACATATACGGGGGAAGGGATCCCAGGAGCATAATTCGTGTTGAGGGCTAAGACAAATTGCACTTTAAAAACTGCCAAATTAAATGAATTCTTTTCTTTTGACAACTGTTTGAATAGCACTTTATATCATAAAATGCTGACGTTTTCTTAATACCATTCTTAATAGTTAATTAAAGATTCAAATTCTCAGAAATACAAAATGATTTGGTCTACTGAACCATTTCCCACTTTGACCACCAAAACAGTGTAGGGCAGAGAATAACATTAAAAACCTTACATACTTTATGTGTGATCATGTGAATGCCAACGCAAAGCATTATCTGATATCGCACATCAATCAAATCCCTAAATGTGGAAGCAATAGTAAGTCTGCTATGGCTTTGCAGTTATGACTATTACCAAACATTTGCTCAAGATAAGCCAGATGAACATGTATATACATTAAATATACATCTCAGGGTAGGCCAAAAGGTAGGAACCAGACAAATTATTAGTGAAGAATCACGAGGAATACCAAGGTGGATATGGAACCACTGCTAAACTGAATCTAGTCTGGCTCTGAAGCATGGGTACCAACTTAAATAAATATTTGGGGGCCAGGTAAGCCCCACCCTGCATAACTGATCACAAGAGGTGATGCATGCACACCATTTGAATGCCCATCAACTTGAGGGGGGGGCTTCAAATATTTTATGAGGGGGCAAAGGGACCTTGGTGTTTAGGAGCTGACTCCTATGCCCCGAAATGGGTTTAGAGAAGAGGGAAGTGGGTTGATGAATGAAGGTGAGATACCAAAAGTAGCATGGATGACAAATGCACAGAGGGGAGTCAGAGAAGATGATGTTGGAAAGGCAAAGTTGGGTACACTCATTTTATTTAACTGTGGCTACAGATGGGGTGTTTCCTAGCCATTCATATTCTGGCAATATGTCATGGTATGTGACGACGAGGACAGTTTATAAGTGGTAGTGATAGAACTGAGAGGAGGGAACTTTCAGAATCAGAAGAATTTCGTAGAACCCCAGATGCCCCTCTGCCCACAAGCCCCACCACGTTTTGAAGGAATGGGTTTCTGTGCAGTAAGTTTAAAACTGACTCAAACCCCCCCTTTTGTTCTTTCAAAAGAGAGCACTCTAAAATGCGTAAAACTTGAGCTGTTGAGCAAAAAGCATAACAAGGACACAGCTGCATAAACAAGCTCCCTCCTTTATCAGTCACGGCAAGGGATGACCCTGGTTCTCTAGGGGAACAGAGAAAACACGTCAGTACCTTATCTTATGTGCTGACCACAAAATACACAGACCAATGTCCTGGAAAAACGCCAGAAGCGTGTTCCCGGAGATGATGACCTCTTTCCTCCCAGATAAGAGTAGGAAGGAAGATCCTTTTATGGTCAGAAGTACAGGAAGGAAGATCCTTTTATGGTTGAGAATACCAGAGCAGGAACATATGTGATGTCAACCTACGTACATAGGCCAACATGGTTGGGTTCCTAGGGGAGGAGGGAGAGGGTGCCTGGAGGATATATATACTGCATGAAACTTCTCATTTCTTTGGACTTGCTGTGGACTTGATCACACAAGTGCCTTCTGCTATCCAGAGAGCAGAATAAACTCTTTATTTGAATCAACCTCGGTGTCATTTGACTTCCTTCCTCCTGCCCCAGAGCAACGCAGACCCAATCGGTGAACTCCAATAAGGCTACAGTTTTATAACATTTCCTTGCAAGACAGGGGGAAGAAAGCAAAGAACAGCCCCAATCCAGCTAAAGGTCAATAAAGCTATTAGAAAACTAAAAGGTTCTGCTTAAGCATAGAAGTGGTGAAACTTGCATTTAATGTATCCACAAGAGTAAATCCAAAAGTTAAAAATAATAAACAAACTCAACCACTATGACCCCTAAACCCCTGAAAGTGGGATGTTTCAAACCATCATCAAATTCACTTACCCCGACAATGTACGCCTTCATCATATCCATCAGGACAGTCATACACGCCATTGCAGAGTAGGGACAAGTGAATACATCTGTTGGTGCCAATACATTTAATATGATTCAGGGGACACTTGAATTCTGTTTCTTCAGGACCTAAAAAAAGAATAGATACAGACTAATTAATATGCATTCTGATTCTGTTCAAATAAATAAAGATTAGTAAAGCAAAGAAAGTACCCTACTGTCATGTATTTGCATAATATTTCCACTTTAATGCTAGCTGCAAGCTTTTCTATGCATTTGTCTACTATGCAGCTTTTCTGTGCATTACCAGCAGAATTATAGTCTCTTAATAAGGATTAACATAATTAAAAGAAAATCAACTGTTTAAAGAGGATTATTTTTTAAAAATGAAGACTATGCAATTTATCATTTTTATGGCAGGTTTACTTTTCTCTAAAGATTAGGGATGCTGAAAATTATATTTAGCAACGTTAAGGACAGTGTGCAGATTGTTTTCAAATATTATTCAGTTCTTATTTTTCAATATGATTACAACACAAGCCTGCTAGTCTGTTATATAGGAGACCTTGGGCAAGGACTTAACCATTTATAGCAGAGAAGGGTAAAACAACCTAAACAAAAATGCATTCATTATGACATATGGCAACATCAAGAACACCAAAATACTAATTATTACCGTGCCTTGGTAAATTATTGTTCTGTGCCCATTTGCTATGAATCAGATTATGTGCCTTAAATTAGTAATTGTGGGGCACAGCCCATTGGTGTGACCCATCACAGACCCTCCAAGTCCAGGGATGTCCCTGATTTAGAGAAGCTATCCCAGTTTCTGATTTGATCTTGGAATGTCACACTTTTCCTAAGGATGTCCCTATTTTCATTGGAGAAATGTTGGAGGGTATGGAGTTATCTGACCCCCAAGCTGTCTGAAGCCAATCCTGTATAGGGAAGGGCTTTTTTTAATGTTTAATGTTTTATGATGCTTAATGTTTTATATGTTGGAAGCTGCCCAGAGTGGCTGGTGCAACCCAGGAAGATATGTGGGGTATAAACAGTAAAATTATCATTATGGAATGGGATGTCCCTATTTTCATTGGAGAAATATTGGAGGGTATGCCATTGTATTTCTGGGTGGGTTGCACAACTGGGAGGTTTTTAAAATGCCCTCCTCCATTTCCAGGGGCTGTTTCACCAAGCCAACAGTGTAACAATACTGTTCTGTAGCCCCTTTAAAATTCAGGATCACTCTCTCCCTCTATGTCTTGCTTAAATTCTGTTTGAATATATACTGCCAGCATATGCCCATACAATATACACTTGTTAACTATTGATGTGATATTCTTGCATTTTCTGTTGTAGAGCAGGAAAGTAGAAGGGAGAAGTAGGGATGGTAAGGTAAAGTTAAGTCACAGATGGGTCTCAAAATACTAAGTTTATAGGTGGGCCTCACATCAACATGTTTGATAAGTGCTGCATTAAATGTTAAGTTTGTTTGAAGTCCCAGATTGAGGAAATCTAACAAGCAGCTTGAAAGCTCACTCTGGTCCCCATGGGCTTCCCATCTGGCCCCAACATAGCTCATAATCCACAATTGTGGTTCATGCAATATTTCTGATTTAAACAAAGGACTGTTTATCAGCAACTTCCAGAGGGTAGCTCTGTTAGTCTGTTGCATCAAAAATAAAGTGCATTGTGGCACCTTAAGACTAACAAATTTGCATGTACACAACTTCAAACACCAATGGTAGCAGCACACTGGAGCCAGAGTAAATGGTAATGTGTACACAGTTTTAGGGGGTTTCCCCTAGAAAGGGTAAATTTGGATTAAACAGAGGGAAATACAACCTGGCATTTTGATGCCAACGATGTCATTGTATGCATGAGGAGCACTGAACACACAAGAAAGACCCATCTTGAAGCACACTGAGCCAGCCAAAGATGGATAAAAGGAGGAAGAGTTTAGTTCTTTTTCACATTACACTGAAAATCAGAAAAGTTCTTTTATTCTATTGACAGAAAAATAATTTGCATCAGTCTTCCACAAGATTACCTTCCACTGTACTAAGTCAATTGGCTCTTATACTTCCTTCTGCTAAAATATACAGACTCTCCTATAAAGAGCACGAACATTCTGAAATCTTTAAAATATTATCTGACTTATCCCCCTGTGAAGGGGATCACACAACTACTTGCAAAAGCCTATTTGTCTGTGAACAGGGGATGGTTTGAAGTGAAGATGAATAGACTCCCAGAAATATATATTAATAATGAAACTACATTTCCAAGGGGAATTTTTTATTCTGTTTACAAAAACAAATAAGCAATAGATTAAGAGGGCTGATTAACATACAAATGTGATTATTCTGACATTGAGTGGTCTGGGTATATGTAGTTAATATTCTTTCTTGGCATATTGCTCTCTCAAGGCCAGGTAATATTGTAAAATAAAGTTATGCTAGGATTGAGTGAGAAAGCTTGTAAGCAAAGGGTTGGTTCATCCCTCCCTTCATTCAGGGTCACCTCATCCTAGGGGTTTTCAGTGCTCAGATGCTGGAAGAGGAATGCACTCAGTCAATCTTGATATTTTATTTCCTCAATATGGAAGATACTGGGAGAAAATATCCTGACCTAAGCAACTCTATGATGTGCTAAAGATGATCTTGTGGCCCGGATAAGAGCTTGTACTATGTTGCTATTCCTAGTTAACCTAGGCATCATACATTTAAGAAAATGAAGGTAGTTTGCCTGAGCTGGGCCCCTTATGTGTTTTGTAGGGTTTTGCAGAGTAGGTCAACACAGCTGCAAAAGTATAATTATAAAATTTCACTCTAAATTTAAAACGAGCTTTGCATGCCTTTAGGTTTGCCAATATGTGCAACCATGCAGCTATTCAGAGGTGCATGGGGCGGGGCCTTGGGTTAGGAGACTCATAGTGACTAGGCTGCCATAATGTGGGTGACACCAACAGGTAGAAGAGAACTGGAATTTAAGAGTTCATGCACAGTGACGGAAGATTTGTGGCACCCAAGAGCTGCATCCCTGTTCATGACAGCTTGGTAATGCATAAAGTCATCAGAATTCCATGGGACTTAGTTCTCAGAAAACATGTATAGCAGTGATGGCCAAACTCAGCCCACCAGCTGTTTTTAGACTACAGTTCCCATCATCCATGACCACTGGTCCTGTTAGCTAGGGATGATGGGAGTTGTAGTCCAAAAACAGCTGGAAGGCCAAGTTTGGCCATCACTGATGTATAGGATCAGACTACATGTGAAAGGCAGATGTGTGAAAGGCCCCAACTAAGCTCAGATAATTGCATCCTTTGTGTGTGTGTGTGTGTGTGTGTGTGTGTGTGTGAGAGAGAGAGAGAGAGAGAGAGAGAGAGAGGAATGACTTTAGCATTCAATAAAGGGGACGGGCAAACAAGAGCACCCCTGACTGTAGGCTGCAAAGAAAGATGAAAGCTGCCTTTGCTACCTCAACATTCTGCCCAAGGTTCAGCAGGAACTCATCTTAAGGCACAGAGAAGTCAGGGCAGTAGAGAAAGGTTTGGCACTCCCCACCCTCAGGGCACTTCTCCTCAATGTGAAGCATTCCCCCACCCCTAGGGAATGGAATGGGACTACACACTCTCAGCAAGAATTACTGTGGAAAGAGCATTTACTGAGCTTTTACCTTTCTTACTGGGTTTTGCAAATGTCTCACCTAGGCTCTGGAAGGCTCTGGAAGTGGTAGCTTGGAGAGACCTGCAAGATCTTGCACTGGCTACTAAAGGCAAGACTGCTCATGTGAGGGTGGTTTCAGGGGCTCGTTCTGATTATAGTGGTACCTCAGGTTAAGTACTTAATTTGTTCCAGAGGTCCGTACTTAACCTGAAACTGTTCTTAACCTGAAGCACCACTTTAGCTAATGGGGCCTCCCGCTGCTGCCGCGCCGCTGGAGCCCGATTTCTGTTCTCATCCTGTAGCAAAGTTCTTAACCTGAAGCACTATTTCTGGGTTAGCCAAGTCTGTAACCTGAAGCATATGTAACCTGAAGTGTATGTAACCTGAGGTACCACTGTATAAGCAATTTCGGTTTTACATGCTATCCCCTGGAATGTAACCCCCATGCAAGATGTGATCCTAGTAGTATTACAAAAAAAGGTCAGTACAACAATGGAGTCAAAGTTTTAAAGCAATCAGAAAAAAATGTCACTCTACTTTAACATTTTCAATGTTGTTTTTGTCCCTACATATCTCTGTTCTTCCTCAATAAAACCACATCCTTCTGCTACTGGAACAGTCACATTACAATGAGAAGACGGAAATTATGTTCTCTCTCGAAATGATCTCATATATGACCATACAACATAATTCAATAATACATAATGCATTTGAGGACACTATGTATCAGGGAAAGACAGTTTGATATAAATCGTCTCAGATTTTAAATTGGTTTTTTAAAATAAAGAAATACAGATGAATCATTCTTTCGAGGGCTCACATTCTTTGCTGTTCTATAATTATCCCCTCTCCCTGTGGAAGTGCATATAAAAGTAGTTCTTAATGCAAGTTTTTGCCTGTCTGTGTTTGTACATATGCATACAGAAAGTAACCACTATCATTTGGAAGTTTGGAGTGTCATGAGACAAAGATTCTTGAGAGCAGAAGAAGTAAGGCAAGGCCTACATGGCTTACACAGTCATTCAAGCCTAAGCCTGTTAACTGTTAACAGCAAACTGCTAAGACACTGTGACTCGTGACCCATCTTGAGTGATGACTCATTCTCCCTATAAAAGCAGCCAGCCTCTCTGTGGGCCTCAGTGTCTGTCTGTCTAGCTCAGTGTGTGTGTTTGTGTTGTTCCAGACAGAGTGGCTCCAGGACTCCAGTTAATCAGCAACTAAGACTGTGCCTCTGTGAAGAGACAGATATATGCTCTGAGCACTCTGTGTATGCTCTTTAACTATGCTGTTTCTGAACAACTTAATTTTCTCTAGTAAAAGTTTTATTCTGTTTATGAAGAAGACTCTGTGATTAATTTATCGCTGCGTGACATGGAGCAGGTGGTCATTCTTCAAATGATCATCCCATAATTAAGTGAAAGAGTGTTTGAGTTGGGTCCTGGATTTTGGGTTGCTTCCTGGATTTTATCTGAAAAATCAATCAAGTCAAGTCAGTCTACACATGTATAATTTGGTAATGTGAGGGATGGGGGGAGGTGTGTCAGGTGAACTGGGAGGCACTGTGTCTTGTCACTCCTACCGTGCTCAAGGGGGCCAATTGGATAAAGGATTGTCTTGTCCAGCCCTGAGACAGAGAGGAAAAAGAGAGGGAATGCTCTACTAATGTTACCTACAGCTTTCTGTAAAGAAAGCAATTTAAAATCCTTATTTCATCAATATCACAATTCTAAATTTATTTATCCATGTGTGCTTAGCTTAATATTGTGAGGTACTGACTTGTCTAAGAACTTTAAAATCATAGGGAACATGGATCTCCAATGTACACACACCCAACATGAGCATACCACACTGTCCCTATATCTTCTAATGTTTTCTTTTTAAAATCAATTTGCAAATAATTACTCTGAGCACAAAATGAATCAGTTGCCTTTCCTACCCTCAGCCGTGCATTAAGAGTGGTCAGAGGGTGGCAGGGTGACCGTGTAGTGACCTCAGAGATGGGAGTCCTGGGTGAGAGAGGAGCTCTCCTTCCACTGACCTTGGATCTTTGTAGTTCCCCAAAAGGCCAGCCAGGACCTCACCTATCACAAGTCTTCAGATGCTTGTCATAATATCCTTGGTACTGGCAATCAAAACAAAGGTTTCTCTGCAGTGGTTTTCATAAAGCAAGCACCTATGGACTCTCTCTGCAGTATTATCTGATGAAGTTGATTAATGACTGTAATTAAGATATTTAAGCTAGAAAGAGAAATCCATACAACTACCATTAGAACTATGTTTTATAAGCATAGGCTGAAATGGTAATGCTGTACTCCTGAAGAATACAGTATTTGGGCAATTGAATTTAAACCCATAAACAGGCAGTGGAAGGGGAATTCAAAGGGGTGCAAGCCTAATTATCATGCACTATACACAGCAAATTAAAGGAATGAAGCTGAAGTCTTGGACACACTCCCCAGCCATGCCCAATTGCCCTTAGTCTGAAAAGGGCTGCCTTACTCACCCACAGGGCTCTGTGTGAACTATGACAGCCCCTTTCAGACTAGTATCAATCATACATCCTCCTGCACATTCCCATTTGACCATTCATGCATTCAAACTGAATGTCTGGAGACAGCTTTGTTGAGGCTTAAAACTGAGTAAACATGGAAATCTTAACTGTTTGCACAATGTAGAAATTTTGGGAGGAAGAAAGCAAAAAGACAGTAAACATTCAAGTATGGGGGGGGCATAAGCAAGTTGATAGCAAGTGATAACAAATATATCAGCATTCTCTTTCTAGAATCATAGAACTGTAGAGTTGAAAGGGACCCTGAGGATCATCTAGCCAATGCAGCAATCTCAACTACATAATGCATACAGAATCATGGTGTCTAAGTCTAAACAGATTGAAAGTCCCATTCATATGCAATCCCTTTTGCATAGTTCTATGCTATGTGCTGCTGTTTGCAACGATATTATCATTTAACTGAGTTTGGGAGCATCTCAGTATGATGTATACTTTGTTTAGTCCCTTTAAATAAAACAAGCATATCTGTATTGTATTTGCATTGCAGCTGACTGAAGGATCCTAGCAGCGCAACGACAATGAGCATCGGTCTCAACAAACAACAACAAAAGAGAGAGCACTATGAAAAACAATAGATGACAGCAAGTATTACCTGCAAAGCTGCAAATATAAAAGTTACAGAAGTAGACCTCAGCTTCATTAAATCATTTTAGCTTTGTTCAAGTCATTGGAGCACCTCCAGTTTACAGCACCCCAGGACGAGCTCAAAGTAAATTGGTCTCTTTGTAACAAAACAATGAAACAACTGTATACATATACTCTCAGAAAGAAGAAACTGTTTTGGCTTTTAGTTTTGTTTTGGTACATTTCACTCCAAGTGAAAGCTTCCAGTTTCCATCAACAGGATGCCATTCATTCTGGCTTATGCTTAAAGTGTTGCAGTACAATTAAGCTGTTCCAGACTTCCACATAAATGACCCATTCAAATTAACTTGAGAAGGGTGGTTGTATTGGTATCAGAGACTTAATGGCTTGAAAACGGTAAATGTGCATCTAGGCCTGATTATTGTACAGTAGTGACACAATAAGATCTAAATGAATGGACTGTGTCCTCCTACTGTGCCTAAAGCTTATTTGTGCAACTTAATGATCAAGCCCAACCACATTCAGTTTCAGAGTGAATAACACAGACTTATTGGAGATATTAATGCACCCATAGTTGCTGATTGGTTCTCTCATGCGACGGTTTTCTTCCAGTCATTGTCTAATGAAAGTGAGAAAGGTGAAACCAATCTTTTGCATACTTACTTGGAATCAGCTCACTGATTTCAACAAGACTTACTCCCTAGTAAGTGTGTATAGGATCAGTGCTTCAGGGGCTTGAAAATAAATAACCCAGCTGAAATTTCTAAGATGCGAGAAGAGCTTTTAATGCAGGCTGCTGTAGGCAATCTCCAACAAGCACCAACATTCTTCAATTTGGTTATGTCTCTTTTCTCTTAGCCCTGCTTTCTGCATGTAATTTTCCAAACCATCATTTCCACTTCCCTCTCACCTGATATTAGTGAGAAAATAACAGACATTTGTTCAACTTGTTTTCAGCCTCACTTTGCATTACTTCCATTTTAAAAAAAAAAAGAAATTCTTTCTCCCATTGTGAATAACATTTTCTCTTGTAATGGATCCTTGGTGAAGTTGGAATTGCTTGAATGATTTGCTCTAACTGCTGTAACTACATTGATAGGTTTTAACTTTGTGGAAAATTTTGGTCCCATGGGGTTTTCCTCCTTTTTAAAGCTATGGAGCTGATAGCTTTTTATTACTGGGGAACATAAAGAAAGGCAAATGGAAATAACACATGAATGATTAGGCAGTGCAAGTGTCCCCCCACAGCATGTTGCAGTTAAATGTCCCAAACCAATGAGAAGCATGAAAAATATATATGAAGGCATATACTAATAGCAATTTCAAAACTCTGTCAGTCCTTATGTAGTCAAAATGTTACCATCTACAACTGAAAGAAAGGTATCGGCAGGCTTAGGAGGACCTTAAGGCTTGTATAAGTATAAATTATCTTGTGGGGGAGAACTCTGGGGAACCCCATTCTCCCTCCCCAAGCCCAGAGTCTGTTCACTGGAGAGAATAATGCAGACAATCTTTTTAGCAGGGAGGGATGAAAAACCAGGGAGAGGAAAATGGAATGGGCTATTGACACTGAGAGGACATTGAACAGAAAGACCCCACACTGCAACAATTGTACATTGTTGTCTTAAGTTAAAAGTATTATTTTCTGTAACACACACACACACACCAGCTTAGAACTAGAGCTGTGATCAGGCTGACTTGACGTTGGGGCCAACAGATTGTGATATGCAGGTTTTGAGAGCAGTCTTCATTAGATGCAGTGAAGTGCCAAAGTGATGAGATTTATAGGGATTATCTGGCAAAACCATGGGTACAAAACCATAGCAGTAGTTCAAAAAGAAGGAATGCATGTTTCTTTAAGATGCAATTGGAACAAGGATAGCTAGAAACCACCCTCTTGAGAAATTTCACTAGTCTTAACTTTGCTTGAAATTCACATTTTTCTCAAACCAAACATTTCCATTTCTCCCTTGAAATTTTGCTTTAAGGTCAATATGAACGCCAATTCTAGGTCCAGTATTGGATTTACACCAATTATTTGCATTACAAATATTAGGAAGTGGCATAAAGCAACCATTACAGTCATGGGTAACTATGCTCCTTAAGCAGTTTTTAAATGGTCCACTTCTTTGAAATCATTTCCTTGCTCCGCCCCCCTCAATTTGCTGGATAACTGTGTTAAAAGTTTATTTCCCCCCCCCTTACCTATGAATGCCTTCCTAAACCTTTAAAATGTGTTCCACTCTGAATCTGCCCTAAAAAGAATGCCTATAGTTCAGAAATCGCATTATTGCACATGCACATTGCAGTGGATGATGCTAGCTAATAAGTAACATTGAGCAGTAACATCATTAGGGGAAAAAACAGTTTGGCATTTGGAAAGGAGCAATTAAGAAATCGCAAGAGGATGCAGATTGCCTTATTGACTAAATTTGGTTTTTGAATTCTTAATGCCTCCTGTACATTATTTTAGGAATCTTACTTGCAAAATTAGAGTGTGCCTCTAATCTTTAGTTGAAAAAATATCTTCAGAATTATAGTTAATTAAGTCAAGCTAGCCTGCACATTTTTCTTAAGGAAAAAGAGAAACCAGAAACATAAACTGAAACCTACAGTTCACACACACGAAGACTGAGAAGCCCCTACCAATTGCACAAGAAAGAATTCTTCAGAGCACATTGTCCAACCATTTCAAGAACAAAATTGTGAACCTCTGCAACTGAATTGAAAATCAAAGAAAATGTGGCAAAGACTTCTTTAGTTTGCAGAATGCTTAAATAGCTGCTGGTATTCTTTATATTCTAAGAGACTGACATAAAAGCTTTGTTAATGGATTTTTCTGGTGATTTAATACAACACACTAAAAGCAGTGTTTAATGCCTGTTGTAGTAAGAAATGAATGTTGTCTCATGTAAATTGTCATTCATTAGTTATAAGGAACCTATTAGTAATTTTAAAGGGTGTTTTTTTTTCTCTTAAACTTAATTAGCATCACACATTTTGAGGCTTCCTTGTGTCAATTGTTGTAATGATTTGGTGTCTGTGCATGCTAAAGAATGGGCTGATAATAAGTGCCTCAGCTTGAGAGAAATGATAGTAAGGTGAACAAAAGGGTGTTAATTACCCATACAATTAAAATGTCCAATACCAGCAATATTGTAACACTTCCCCACTTATGGTTCGGATATTTATGTACCCAACTTGAATAAATGTCAGCAGAAAAACGTAGATGTTGATCTTTGCAGAAATGTAGTGAGTATAGGTAACAGAAGTACAAGGTTTATGATGACAGCAAAATAGTAGGCACGTAATTTGAAGATCCTATACAATAACCATCTGCTATTCTTTTTATTCTTTCTGATTTAAAAGGAAACGAGCAAATGGCAAAAATATTTTGTAAATGCACAGTGTTCCCTGAATTTCACAGGACCATACAACATTTCCCTCAACTATTGGGCCAGGGTGGTATATCGGTTAGAGTGTCAGACTAGGACCTGAGATACCAGGGTACAAATCTCCACTTGGCCATCAAGATTATCATGGGGGGGGGGGAGGTGTTCTAAAGCCAGTTGCTACCTCTCAGCCTAAACAACACCACAGAGTTGTTGAGAAAGGGGCGAACCATGCATGGCACCCTGAGCTGCTTGGAGGGAAAAAAGTGGGATATAATTGTAAATAATATATATATCATATTAAAATATGCATAATTAAATTAAATATTTACTAGAATTAAAGTTGGAGGGTTTGTTTGTTTGTTTGTTTGTTTGTTTGTTTTAAAAAAGAAATGTGAAGCAACAACACACAAACAAAAAACACCCTACCAGAATGTCCAGCTCATTTAATACAAGTTTGAGAAAAGTATGTTTTCATAATTATTAATTCTTTTGGTATTTCCTATACAATGTTCTCATCTTATAGTTGAGGAATTCAAGAGTTGGATACAGGATCTCCCCTCTCTGGAGGTAGCAGCCCTAAGGAGAGTTATGTCCAATAAGCTCCCATCAGCAGAAAAAGGAGAAGTCTCCCCCCCCCCCAAAAAAAAATAAAACCCTCCTCCCTTGTAGCCCCCAGTGCTTTGCTGTTCTAGAGCGTCTTCCAACTTTCTGAAATAGTGGGAAGATGGAAGCAGGAGGAGAGGACAACTGACAAATATTGTCTCTTCCCCTGTTCCACCACGGGGATTTTTCCACTAAAAGATTAAAAAGCCTTCTGTTCTCAGGAGGCAAAATCTGGATCCAAGCCATAGTATTTTCTACTCTTAGCAATTATGAAAATGGGAAAATATTATGGAGGGCTGACTCTCAGTAGTCGGGGGTTGGAGGCATGTGGAAAAGATAAAGGTTTGGGGCAAGAACTGTCTTTTAGTTGTACACCTGTTGGCTATAACCCACCTTCTTAGTTTAAAATGTTGTTTTTCCTGGGTGATGTTCACCGCTATATTAATGTGTAATTTAGGTACTTACATGAGAATTTGTCATTATAACATTCATACTTTTTAAAACAAAATATGTTATTTACAGAGCCAACGTGGTCCTTTTAAATTATGGATCACTTTTAAAATAGAGGGGATGAGGGAACCAAAGTATTGTATTATTTAATCTGTGTTGTCACTAATTTTCAAGCTTTTTTACTTTTAATGCAGCAGTGTAATGTATACTTTTAAGAAAATAATTGCCTGTTTTTCAGTGTATTTCATTCACTTTTGTCCTCTAGAAGAACACATAAATGTAAATGAAATCTCACTGAAACAGAATGTGTAAATCACTTCTTCATACGATGTACTGCACAGAAATAATATAAAACCATTTTACCTGTGAGAATTCACAGTTGAACATTATAGCAGTTATAAAGTGCCTTTTTACGATGTAAAAGCAAAAACTGCATCTAGAAGAAAAACTTTACAAATCACAGACATTGTGACTTCTTTTTGGCTTTAACATGCTGAATAGTGCGCAGGGGGAGGAGAAGGGAGATCGTTCGGTTGCTGATGGAATGATCAGAGGGCCTTGATTTCTTTCCTATGTTTCTATGAGGAGTTGCATGTGCAATGAGAATATGAACACCACTCACAAACACTTATCCATTGTGATTGACAGATATTTTTATAGTGTTCGGATTGACTGTCAGTAGGGTACTTTTATACGATGGCATCTAACAACATCATTGCCACTCATGCAATGGAACTTCCCTTCCCTCTCTTTCCCCCATGAAATTTACTCCAGAGAGTTGAGGGGAACATCCAGAGTAGATATGAGGTGAAGTGGAGAGGGGCAGGGAAGGAAGGAGAAGTTATGTTGCACAGGCAGAAGACTTCTGCTCAGGCAGTGATTTCCTTGACTTCAACCCTCCGTTTACTTCTTTTGTATTGGTATGCTGTTCACAATTTTATAAGCCGTTGGGTCAAATAACATTATATAAATGAACCATAACATAACTATGTTACAAAAGTTACATCAACAGGATTAACTGTACCAAGGGCCTCCAATTCCATTCAGAAACTAAATGACTAAAAGATATATCCGGGTTCCAAGCAGACCAGCTACTCAACCAAGTCAGAACAGAGCAGATCCACATTTCTATTCCACTTCTTCTCAGTTGGGAGTACCAGTATCCTGTTAGAGCAGCAGACAACTTTCAACTGGAAATTCTGTTCTACACCCAAGCTTCTGAGACTTATGTGCAGGTTCTTCAAAAGTACATATAGTAATACATTGAAAGCAAACATGAGATCAGTTTTAATTTGTGAAGAATTGTTTTGTTAAACACAAACAGCATACTTTGTGTCTGAATCCTGAACATAGTATAGAAATAGCATACTTGATGGTTCAGTTGACTGAGGTAACCTTTTATAGATACAGTTGTACCTCAGGTTACAAATGCTTCAAGTTACAAACACTTTGGGTTACAAGCTCTGCTAACCCAAAAGTTAACAATGCAGAAGTAGAGGCTGTTCCCTCCTCCCAACTTTCTGGCTTTTTCTGTTAATGCATAAGGAAGGGAATTTCGCAGCATTTTCAACTGCCTCACAAAATCTGCTTGGGCACACTTCATAGGAGCTGAGAAGCCTTTAAATAAAACAAGAAGCAATAATTCCTTGGGACTCAGTGATTAAATTTAATAAACTACTAGGACTCCCATCTCCCTTGTTTCACCAACAATATTTCATCCCACAACAAAATTGAGGATGTGAGGGGAAAGAAACCAGCCCTTTTGGGAGAAAGTGAATTATAAAACCTTCGGTGTGAGGTATTAGAGAAACAAAAGGTGTGCAGTTTTAAGAAATATGTCAAAAGTCACAGGCGCAGTATTACTTGCCAACAAGGAATTTTGCACTGCATTATCTACAGGGCCGTCTTACACATAGGCACTAGGGGTGTGCAGGGCACCTGGGCACTGGGCTCTCAGGGGCACCAGGCTGAGAGTCCATGGTCCGAGAGTTGAGTCCAGGGAAGAGCCAACCTGTTGGTCAGAGCACCACAGCGAGCGGCTCTGCGCCGTGAGTTCGGGGGTGACCAAGCCAATGAGACGCTGAGGTGGCCAGCCAGCTCTGCCCTCCTGCACACCTGGGACAGGGCAATCTGGGGAGATGGGCGCGCCGGGCAGATCTTTGCACCCCAACACTGCATATGTTTAAGACAGCCCTGATTATCTATTTGCTAAAAGGTATTTGGGACTTCCCTTCTCCTTAGTCTGGAAACTACTGGTAGTGGACAACACTGAAACACAATTGCTGACAGGAGTGATAGAGTGTGTCAGCACATTATACTTGTGCTCAATGATCTGCAATGGCTGCCAGTTTGCTATTGGGCCATGGCAAGGTGTATATATCTATAGTCCATAACACACTGGCATCAGTTTACTGCAAGTGCCACACAACATCCATCATTCCTTTAGTGTGGCAACACCTTGCTCTGCAATGCCCTGCCTACTCACATTAGGCAGGCATCTTCACTATGACGTTTTAGAGGCCGGCTGAAAAATTCTGTTTCAGAGGACACAATATCTTATTACACCTTCTTTTAAATTAGTTTAATGTTTTACTGCATTTAGATGTTTCAAACTGTGTTTAAAGATTTTTAATTACACTTCCGGGTTGGCGCCATCACCGAATGGCGGACTCCCTCCGAGCTCCGGAGGGAGCCTGCTCGGCAGGGGTTGGGTTCTACCGCGTCGGTGTCACGGGGACCCTCAAAAACCATGGGCGCTGAAACCCATGGGCATGGTGACTCGGCGGGCACCGTTTGCGCCCCCCGACCCGCGAAGGAGCCTTTTTAAAGGCTACGGAGCGGGAGCCAGGGGGGGTGTGGTGCTATGAGTCCTCCACTTCCCCTGCCGAGCGAAGCCGCATGCCATTTGGCGGAGAGCGCTGACTTCTTCCATTGAAAATTCGGATTAAAAAGAATAACCTGTGAGCAATTGGAAACTGGACTTAAAAAGGGAAAAAAATTTAAATTCGGAGCGAGCGGGGGAGGTGCAAAGAGGAAGTCCATCTCCCCCCTGTCGTAGAGGATTTAAAGCAAAGGATTTAACAACTAAGATCGAGTGCTACCTTGGTTTGATAAAGTTACTAATTTCACGATGGAAAATTATAAGACTGGGCTGGAGGAGAAAAGTAGAACGTGAGCTAAAATGCAACCCCCCCCCCCCCGGGAACCGGGAGCGATCTGCGAGAGCGCCGGGAGAGGAGAAACAGAGGCTTTGACAGCTGTCAAAGGAGCTGTCAAAGCTGAAGAATAAAAAGAGAATTTTGTTATGAGGACTTTGCCGGTTACATTTGTTACAAATTAGATATAAATTGTTTAAAACAAGGAATAACAAGTTACTTTGACTGTTGGGTGCGATCTGGAAGGAAACTGAGTTACTATAATCCCTCTAGAGGGGCTGTGGGACACTACAAGTATTGTTGGCATGGAATTTGAATTGGACTTTTTATCTCCTGGGAAACTGCAGAAATGGAACACTATTTTGTCTACAGAGGTCTCTACACTAAAGGAGACAATAGATTTATCTATTGAAGAATGGAAGGGACTTGACGTAAAGTTTTGTTCCTGAATAACAAAGCCTCTGTAGGGGATTTAGAAGCTTTTGGAATTGGAACATTTTTGCAGGAGAGCAGGAAAAGAAACTAGAGGAAAGTGAGGAGAGAGAATAATAAGAACAACATGAACAACAAGAATTGGATAAAGTTGGAAGTGGGAACATTTGGGACATCCAGATTTGAAAGGTTTAAAGAAACAAAATTGGAGTTTTACTCTTAAATACAGAGATCTGGATGGAAAAAATGGACCTTTTTGAGATAGAGTTTTTCTGAGATTGGACGCTCGAAACTAAAGATGATTAAAAAGATGGCAAAGACTATTAAAAAGACGGCAAAGTGGACTTGTGAAGGATTTTGGCCTAGATGTGGGATCTCCAGGATGACAACAGGCATTGATGGACATTGGGGAACGCAACCGGGAAAGGGGGGAGGGAAATTTGGAATCCAAAGGGTGTTAAATTATATTTTATTCTATTTTCTATTTTCTTTTATTTTAATCTGTTCTGCATATTAAAGAGGGGAACTCGTGGAAGGGAGCGGGGTCGATTTTAGGGGATGGAAAAACATTTTTAACATTGGGTTAATTATAATAAGTTTAAAATTTGGGGTAAGAACTTGTTGAATCTATTTGAAGGAATTGGAATACAAGAGGGGGTGGGGTGGGGAAGTCCTGGAAAGATGCCAATGGAAATAAGGTTATAAAATGGATGTTTTATTTCTTTTCTTTTTTCTGTTATATTTGAAAATGTTCAATAAATATTATTAAAAAAAATAAAGATTTTTAATTAAGATTTATTTTTAATTGTGCTGTTTTAATGCAGATCTGTTTGCCACCCTGGACTTCTTTAGGGAAGCATATTAAATAAATAAACTAATTCATCTTCATGTAGTAATAGGCAATATATTGCATACTCTTGCCCACTGAGTTCAGTGTTCCAGATAGTGTCAGCACCATGAAGCAACAATTTGATATTCTTAAGGGGACTTCCGGGTTAGCACCATCGGTAATGGCGGAATCCTTCTGACTAGGAGGGATTTGCCTTGAGGAAATAGGGTCTGTCCGCTACGGCGAAAGCAGAGACCCCTCCAAAATCACAGGCGGGCGAAGCCTGTGAGCATGGGATTCGGCGGGCACCTTTTGCGCCCCCCCAGTTCGTGGGGAAACCCAGCCACGGGTTCCGGAGCGAAGCGGGGTGAGTGGCGCGGTGCTGTGAATCGACTGCTTCTTCCTTGGAGCGAAGCCGCACAGCCGTTACTGGAGAGCGCTGACTTCTTCCTGGGACAATTCAATTTAAAAAGCAACTACCCATGAGTAGGACAAATTAGAGGGGGGGGGGAAGGAGGAAAAAGGCTTAATTTGGTACCGAAGCGGGGAGGTGTAAACAGGAAGTCCACCTTCCGCTTTTGTAAATAGATCAAAGCAAAGAGAATACAAGCTAAATTCTTCAAAAACTGATTGGAAAGGACTAAATTCCTAACACAAAAAGTATCGACCCCCCCCTGGAAGTAGGGGAAGGAGGGGGGAAGCTTTGGACTATATATACCTGCAAGAGAGAGGGGAGGAAGCTAAAATCCACCCCTCAAAACCTGGGAATGGGCTGCCAATAGACAATAAGACTGCCGTACTTTGAATTGTGTATTGACTGTGAATAGACCACTCGCTGACAGCTAGCAGCAACAGAGATACATTGTTTTCAGCTGTCCTCTTCTGTTCTTAAAAAGGAGGAAAAGCAACTGGAAAGTATCTGTACATTGAAACTGTTTATTTTTCGCTTGAGTTGGGGTTTAAAAGGTATTATTTTGAACTATTGCAACTGTTTCCCCCTAGAGGAAGTTTCTGAAATTGATACTAGGGGAATTTTTCCACTGGCAAGATAAACTGTGTTGCTGTGGGACTGACCTTGACTCTTTTATTGTTCAAGTGTTATGGCAGATGGGAAAGAAAAAGTAGATTCGTCACTCCCAAACAAAACAACAAGGTCTAGGAAGACTTGGCAGCGAACGCCATCAGCCTCTGGTCTCTCTGCCCCATCTGCAACTGTACTAACACAATCTAAGGCTAGAGGAATGTCATCAGAAGAAGCTCTAGCAATTGCATTAGCCAAGATTAATGAATCTTTGGAGCAACTTAACAAGAGGGTTGAGGAGACAAAGGTGAAAGTGGATTCCACAAATGCGAAGGTAGATGCTGCAACTACTAAAATCGACTTAAATACAGAAAGCTTAAATAGCTTGGGACAACAGGTGAATACTAATACAGAATCTATTGAGAAATTGTTGCAGGAATCTACTTTGATTCGACAGACCGCAGATGAAGCTAAGGAAAAAGTTGCTGCTGTGGAAGTTAAGATAACACAATTGGAAACAGAGAGAGTCCCAGATCTACAGAGGCAACTTGAGGATCATAAGTTGATGCTTTCTATGATAGAACTTAAGGAAAAGCAAACGAATTTGAGGATTAGAGCTGTACCTGAATTGGAGAAGGACAGTTTGAAAGACTTTTTGATGCAGGAATTTGCAGAGTTTTGGAAGTTGGATTTGGGACAAGAAGAATTTAAAATCGTGAGGGCCTTCAGACTTGGAAGAGGAGGGAAGAAGAATAAAATAAGGGTTTGTCTGATTACTCTTCGATCTAAAGAAGAGAGAGATAAAATTTTGGGTTTGCATTATCAGAATACTTTGACAATTCTGCAGTCAAGAGCAGAAATATTTAAAGATATCCCGAAACATCTTTTGGACCTTAGGTCCAATTTTGGAGATTTGGTTGCCCTGCTGAGAAGGAATAAAATCATCTTCAGGTGGGAATTTCCCCAAGGCCTATCCTTTTCGTTGTTGTGTATACTGTGTATATACGGACAATGACAATAAATTTATCTAATCTTTAGCTTTAAAGGAAGAAAGATAAAAATAAGATCAGTAGAGGAGAAAGAAAGTTTTTGAAAAATCACGGAGAAGATCTGCAGAAAGAACTTGGAAAAGAGCCAGGAGTATTGGACAGAAGATCACCAAAAAGAGGAATACTGGACATAGCAGGACTATCTTTCGGGTTGGACTGTCCAGAGAAAGGGATACCAGCACCACCGAGAGAACAAGAACAAGCACTGGGTGCTGTTGGAGGAGAAGCAGAGTAACTACACCATGGCACTGCAAGTATTAAGCTGGAATGTGAATGGACTCAATTCCCCGGAAAAGAGATGGAGGGTTTTTCATTTATTAAAAAAAGAACAATTGGATTTGATTTGTCTACAAGAAACACATGTGATAAGGTTTCACAGGAAGGTATTGAGCAATAAAAGATTGGGACATGAATTTATTTCATCAGACAAAGTTAAGAAAAGAGGAGTAGTACTTTATGCAAAGGAGAGCCTATCCCCGAAATTTTTATTTAAAGATGATCAAGGAAGATTTGTTGCAATTGAAATTCAATCACAAGGAGAGAAATTTCTGATAGTAGGCATCTATGCACCAAACGAGGGAAAATCGGAATTTTTCAAGAAGTTACATGAAACTCTGATGGACTATTTGGATTATAATATGATTTTGATGGGAGACATGAATGGAGTGGTGTCTACAAATATGGACAAGGCACAGAGACAGGTAGTTACCAAAGATGGCATACCCACCTGGGTAGAATGGCAGATGAAGGTGATGGACTACATGGAACTGGCGGAAATGACTGGCAGAATCCGAGACCAGGGAGAAGAGTCGGTGGAAGAAGATTGGAAAAAAATTAAAGTTTATCTACAGAAACATTGTAAAATTAGGGAATGTTAGAAGGATGTTGGAATGAAGCTATGTGGTTTTAGCAGAAATGTTATAAAGGATTAAGTAAAAATGGATTGGTAATTAGTGAAAGAGGAGAATGTAAAATTATAGTATATCAAGATAAATTTTTAGGATAAAAACAAAGATGGAAAGGATTTGCTGAAATATCTAATTGAACTAGAATACAAAAAAGGGAGGTGTGAGGAGGTCAAGGAAATAAGCAAAGGAAAGAAAGTTATGTAAAGGTTGGATTTGTTTGGGTTTTTTTGGTATTTTTTGTGTGCTTTGTTTGCTTAACTTTTTCTATTTTTCTTTCTGTAACCTTCAAACTTTAATAAAATCTATTATAAAAAAAGAAAAGAATTTGATATTCTTAAGAATATATCACATTTTGACAATTTTTTCCACATTAAAGCAAAGAGCCGAGAAATATAGATGGGTCGAGTGTTTAAGGAGACTCTTGAAATTCAGTGTCTTCTCTCTCTGAGGCAAGTGAACCCTAGTTTAAGTTTGGAAGCGCCCCACTCAGGCTTGTCCAGTGAATTGGGATTCACACCTGTGAAGCTGTCATGTGCACCCAAGGATCCTCCAGGCTTGCTAGCCCCAAATTAATGACGGCTCAACATGAGGAATTGGCTGAGAAGAGCTGTCATTTGCAAGTAGGGAATCATGAGCATGTCAGTTCCATTCAGTTCTGTTTCAGCTCCATTGCCTGTCTCATCCTCATAACTTATAACCAATCATCCATGTGGCCAGCAGGGCATGCACATGCTTTATAATTTCCTATTGCTTCATATTAATGCTCCCAGTTTAATGCAAATGGTATAGACAGTGAGCAACATGTGCTAAAATATGCTAGCATAACACAGTGGAATAACATTAAGAGAGTATTTTATATTGAGAAATGGGGGATTCCACACACACACATTGCCCACAGTTCTATGTATATTTGAACAAGTGTTGTATATTGTTTATACAGTGATTTAATCAAAACACACTTAGATTCTGCTGGGAAAGAATAATTTAGAATAAAGTCAACTGTCAAGGGATGGAAATAGAAACTGCACAGTTTTACAAGCACAAACACTCACTTTATTGAAAGCAATCCATCTCTTTCATGTACTCATATTCCTAGCAGTTAAAAGATTTTTCAGTTAATCATAACGTAGAGTGTATTCAGCTGAATTTATGACAGATATTAAGAACATCTGCCCCCATATTAGAGTGAAATTTCACTGTGAAGCATCAAGACTCTAAAATGTATTCAGATGAAATGTTGCTGTGTTTTAAAACATGAAACCCAAGAATGTGTCAAGATCGTTTATGGGAAATGTTGTAAATGCCAGTGTTTTATTATAAGGAACATACAAGCTTTCAGAAAGATATGGTAGCTGCCAGATGGCCAGAATAAGCCTACAGTTACTATTTAGCTTCTCATTCTAAGAATTATACATTGCTTTCTACAGCTATAGCATCTCTCCTTACCCTCCAATGCCTTAAACAAGCACGTCTGGAATATTTACTCAGCAAATAGTAGATCCTTCCCAAGTCATCATATCTCCTTTGCCTGCAAACTGCACATTAATTCCAAATACTGTTTCTTTTTTTTGTTCCAACCTTTATACACTGCATTACTTCTGTGCCTATTTAGAACTTATGGAGATACAGTTGTAGCAAGGCTTAGTAACCAGGACAGTTGTAACCAGGACTTAGTCAAGGTATTGGTTTCCAGGGAAAAGGCTCAGTCCTTCAACATGCAAAGTAATAAATATTTTTAAAGCCCCTTGAACAGATGAACTGTGCTTCTCTCTCACTACCAGCTGAAGATCAAAGATGGCACAGAATGCAACATTAAGGTGCAAACCTTGTGCAGTTGGGTTGGTGAGAAACCAGTGAAGGTTTAGCAGAGCAATCACAGCATTGCAGTGGCGTAAGTGTGTGTTGCCAGCGCCCGGGGCTGCACGTAGGTGGGTGGGAGGGAGGGAGGGAGGGAAATGGATAGAGTATGCATGTGCATTCAACTGCCTAATGGCATCTGCATCACCCAGGAGATTGCAGCCACAGAGATAATAAAAGAAGAGTCGTTCTGTGGTCTAGAGAGGTCACTTCTTGGTTTGCAGGGAGAAGCCGTTTTCAACGGAGCCCAGCGACAGAAGCATACAGCTGTATTGAGGCAGCATAGGGTGTTGAAATGTGCCCCTAACAATTTTGCACCCTGGACAACCGTCCCTCTGCCATCCCTTGAATGTATTAAAACATTAAAAGTGCTACAGTGGTGGCATAGCACAACTTTAATCCAGCTTGGGGGGGGGGAGAGATTGGGCAGTAATTGAGTGAATGCCTCTTGCAACTAGACATGTTGGTAATTAATGGGAGTTCAGGAGAGAAAACAGTCCGACGCAGGATGCCAACCGTTCATTTAAGGCACAAGGTTGGATGGGAACTGGACAAGGCTGGAAAACCTCACAACCCCTAAATACACTAATTCCTTTTTTTTCCTGTGTGTGGGAGAGTGTGATTTTTCATCCCTTTTGAAAACTTTACAACTAACATGTTACTCCTCCTCCTCTAAAATTTGAACTGGCTGTGTGGAGGAATAATGCGGGCAGACTGGGGGAGCATCAGGAAGCAAGTAACATAATGGTATGTTGCGCAAATGGCCCAGTATAAATTTGCCTCAAATTCACAATTAATGACATGTTGCCAAAGACACCTACAGCAGAAGTGTCACTGGGAAGTGACCTTTAAATAAAGGGACAAAGGTTTTCAGGTAACCTGCCATCATGAAAGGGATAATCGCTTGGTATGGTGAAGCCCTTGATATTACAAATAAAAGCAAATACCGGTACCTAAGAAGCATATATCCAGATATTTTCAGCTATTACAGATATAATTTATCAATTATGTACCATATTTTATGTATATTTGCTCAGAAATAAGGCTCATATAATTGAATGTGAATAGCTCCAAAGAAAGTAAACAAAGAATTACAGCATAACAATCTGATACCTATTTATTTAGATGTAAGTCCCTGTCGGTTCAATGGGGCACATCCTCATGTAACTTTGCATATGATTTCAGCCTGAGAGTGCAAAACCTATCCATGTTTACTTGCACTGAATCATACCCAGGTAAGTGTGTTTACAATTTCAGCCTTAGCAATTGACTTGGAATATCTTGCACAGTAGGTGCCCTTGTGGCATATCAGTTGTTTCTGAGTTGGTTGAGCATTTTATTAGCTGCAAGAGATATTTATTTCAGTAACAGATTGATACTTTAAGTACCTAATGATATATTTAAAATGCAGTAAAAACAATCCATGGCTAAGCAATTTATCTGGCGGGGGCAAGGGAAGATGAAGCCACTAACTACAGTGGCAGGGAAATAATACAAGCCGACACCCCAATTTTGCAGTTCATGGCATGCAATTACACAAATGAATTTCTACTTAATTCAATGGGGCTTCAAGTGAGCTTCAATTCCACCCACTATACTCCAAGCTGATATATTAGTGTCTTAAGGGTTAAATTTAAGTGTTAAAAAAGGTAAGAGAACAATGTTTCCATGCCTCTCAATTCAATCTTTTTGCCATGACCCTAGTTATTCATAAATGAATGAGTAAAGGCAGATTACTGTTCCTATCAAACTAACTGTTGGCTTTACTTGAACTCTACAGAGAATTGTGACTGTATTCGTGTGCTTCTGCAAAACACTTGAAATGCAGGACACTTGTTTTTATTACCTGCCCATGTTTTCTTTATTAAAGCTATCCAGAATCCAGGACTACTAAAACAACTGGGTGGTAGCCAACTAAGTTTTACTCAGAGTAGACCCATTAAAATTAATGAGCATAATTAAGTTAGATCCATTAATTTGATTGGATCTGCTCTGAGTAAAACTTAGTTGAATACCACTCATAATTCAGAGCAAACAGGAACAACAGTCCTCTCACCCTATACTAGAATAGGAATGGGCCAATCTGTCACTTTTGGTTTATCTCAGTTCCTCATTTTTCCAGTCCCTGTCACATCTCTACACCAGGTTGCAACTTTAAAAATAATAATCTTCAGCATTTTAAAGAACATTTCTCTACAATTTAATGCAAGGTTACCACCGCATGGGACGCAGGTGGTGCTGTAGTCTAAACCACAGAGCCTAGAGCTTGCCGATCAGAAGGTCAGTGGTTTTAATTCCCGTGACGGGGTGAGCTCCCGTTGCTCGGTCCCAAATCCTGAAAACCTAGCAATTCGAAAGTAGATAAATAGGTACCTCTCCGGTGGGAAGGTAAACGGTGTTTCGGTGCACTGCTCTGGTTCGCCAGAAGCGGCTTAGTCATGCTGGCCACATGACCCGGAAGCTGTATGCCGGCTCCCTTGGCCAATAAAGCGAGATGAGCACCGCAACCCCAGAGTTGTCCGCGACTGGACCTAATGGTCAGGGGTCCCTTTACCTTTACCTTACCTAACATACACATTTTCCCAAGCTATGTTCCCAGATACAATGCATTTTTGTATTCATGCTTTCACTGATATGAGTATTTTTATCCACATTTTCAGCAAATGTATGCATTTTTCCAACAACAAAAAAAGATGGGGGGAGGTCGGAAAAATGCACCACAAAATTCAGAGAAGTGAATATTTCAAAGGATTGCTATATTTCATTTCACCTGATGTTTTGGAAAGTACAGGTTAGGTAGGCATTCATAAAAGTGGAAGCTGAACTGAACTTTTCACCCATCCCGATAATGGCTCCAACTATGCCCAACTTGTAGAAGTTAATGGCCCTAAGTTAGTCCTGTCAATTAACTCCAGTGGTCCTACTCTAATGGTTCTAATGTTGGCTAGGAAAAACCACCCTCTGTAACACTCCCCCCCCCCGAACTTCCTATTCTGTTCTGTTGGAACAAGATGGGATGGATTTTGGGGTTTAAGGGAGCAGGTTGTTTGCAAATGTCACCTTCCTCTGTCTCTGCCCATGGAATCCTTCTGCTGGATCAAAAGCATTCTGTGGCTGAAAGAGCCTGTTTATTTGTTGGCAAAGAAGCCAGGACCCAACCCTCTGTATTTTAAATGACTGGAATGTACAGCTGACCAGTATAATGAATCTGGAAACAATTACTTTCTAAGGTTTTCAAGCACACCTTTGGTCAAACATTATGAATAAATGTTTGTTGTTGTTGTTTGGTAGAAATAAATATGAAGCAGTACCACATGAGCCTGAAGTTGTTTACAATCCTAAAACCCAGGGTGGAATACTACATCTATTAAACATGGGTTACTTTATTTATGCTAAACAGTTCAGTACCTAGTTATTAGCATCTTGTATGGGAACATAAATAACACAAGTTAGGCTTTGGATATTTCTTCAGGGAATAGCAGCAGACTATGTTATGTTGGTACATCTGTCATGATTGGCAGCTGCTCCTAGAAAAAAAATATAATGAATACCTTTGTGTTATTCATCAGAGTTGTAAAAAGAAATGGGGTGGGGTTGGGGCGTGGAGACTCACCTAGCCAGAATACTTGCCTTTTTTTAAGTAACACAGCAGATAATTTTTGAACAACCCTACATTTCGGGCCTTAATTATCAATCAGCTGAGACTGTAAAGTAGAGGCTGAAAATTAGGGCAGCATAGTAAACATGAAGTTTTATAACTAAGCTGCAGAATTATCCCTAATGATCTTCTTTTTCACTTATACCCTGAGCAAAGAGGGTGGTTTGCAACATGTCTAGAAAACCAAACAGCACTGGGACACTTATAACCCCCCCCCCCGGGGATATATGGCAAGCTGCTTGTTTATTTTTATTTGTTTATTTATTTCATCAAGATGGCCTCATTTTAGTTTTTGTTTTGCTTTGCTGAGTCTGGAAATGGGTTTCTAGAAGGCAGCACAAAGATGATTCAGAAGACTTGCCATTTTTTTTCCAACTTAGCAAACGCCCCAGACCACTATGGAAGCTGTGTTAAGTGCAAGCCTGCAGCTGAGTTACATCCGTAGACCACAGGGTCATGCTCCAACAGTGGAGGGGCACACAGAATCTCCCACTGTGCTGTTTGGGAGGTGTAGGCTGTTTGGGAGCTACTGCTGGTAGTGTTGCTGCCAGCAGCAGTTGTTGCAAGGCTCAGATATAGGGCATTTGAAAGGTGAGGGTGGAGAAACACTGACCAAGGATCTGCCAGATCCTCTGTTGACCCATTGACAGGTGAGACCAGATTTGGACCACTCTGTTGCATCATCCTGGAGCTGGTGCAGCGAAAAAGAAAAACATGTGCTCCATCTTCTGCCCTGACCATCAAGGATGTGGCATTGATTCTGCTGTTCCAATTCAGTCCCAGGTTCTTTCTGAGAGCTTTTTCACATGGGACAGTGCATATCGAGATAACAATTTACCAACTGTGCATATAGATATATGGCTATAGAAATGAATTTTTCATCAAAAGTAACTATGGTTTACATAAGTTATTTGTTATTTACTGCTCTGCTGTATATTACAAGACTAGCCAAACTGAAATTATTTAGCCTATAAATCTTTCAGAAGCCAGTAAAACACCATTTGCTTCTCTTGGTTATAGGCCACCTGGCTTTAAGAGGTCACTGATACTGTAGTTCAACTTCCAATCAGAAGTGGTCCTAGTTTGTGATGCATAGGGGAAATGGTGTAGAACTGAGGCACATTCATTGCACATTATTTCTGTTGCAAGACCTGAAATTACATGCTTGGTGCTAGCAAATGGAATGTTTTGGATGGGTTGCAAAAGTGCTGCTCTGTGCAGCATTAAAGCCTGAGGTGGTGCTCTGGCATTCTGAGACAATCTGAAATGTTACAGAGAGCTGGCTCTGCAACAGCAAGAACTGCCATGCTCATTATATAGAATTACGAAAAACAGCTCAACAGAATCTACATGTGTCCATGGTGAAGCTAAGGATCTCTAACATATATGCCATTCTGAAGCTTTTAAAGGTATAAGAAATCAAGCTACATTGGAGCATACATGCCTGAGTTATAGCAGCACTCGAAGACAGTAGGAAAGTGACCATCAGAAGGCAGTACACATGTTGTTAAAGCTAGGCTGTTACATGCTTGTTCCTGCACATCCTGCCCTGGACTTTGAATATAGGTTATTTTTGCCCATGTCATATAAGAACTCATCAGTTTCTGGTGTAGAGGATCACAAATAAGGGTATTTCATCATTCAGTTCTGCAGTCAGACATAACATTAGACCCTGGACATAATAATAATAATAATAATAATAATAATAATAATAATAATAATAAATAATAATTTTATTTATATCCCGCCCTCCCCAGCCAAAGCCGGGCTTGTCTTATAGGGGCCCTATCTAGGTGATGTGCCAGTTGCAGGTGACGATTTTCAGGTCCATTCTGATGCATTAGGGAGTATGGGTTTCAGAGTTTATTTAGGGGTTGCTGGTGAGCTCAGCCTTGCCTGGCACATTGGAAGGGCTAAGGTATCAAACATGATCTAATATTCCTGGACCCCCCCCCATCCTCATTGTGAGGGGATCTTCTGAAACCACAGGGTGTACTTCTAAGCAGATAACCAGGCAGTAGTCAGGATTTTAGCCAAGCAGTCATCCTGGTTGGACTGGGTACTCCAGTTGCTTAGAGCCTTTGTGCTTCTTTAAAAATAAGAAGAAAGGGTCTGGTTGATGAAACAGCAACCAGCATTCACTCCACTTGACCCCTGCTGCTGATGCTGGGCCTATTTGCCAAGGATGCATCATCATCTGCTACTATTTGAAAGTCATAAGGGGGTGATGGAGCCCTGAACTTCTACTGCACCAGTGCTTCCATAAGAAAATTAAATGACCTCAAAAACACTGTCCACTCATAGTAATATAAAATGCAACACATTGCTACTTGTTTTGGTATATCACATTATTTCTGTAACCAAAGAAGACAGCAAAAACGTACGAGGGTTATTTTACAAAAGAGAAGCGGTGATTATATGTTTCGCTAAGATACCGTAGGCATCTAATGTGATATATAGACTTGTAAATTGTGGTTGCAACAGGTAAAAAAGATGCTTTGCGTTTTAAGATGAGACCTTTTGGATAATTCCACACTTCAGATCAAGTGTGCCTCATACAGCCTTCTAAGCATGCTGGAATTAAAACTGATCAGTCTTGCTTTGTTAAGCACCCTTGTGTGAAAACGATTTTTTTTCCCCTGTGAAAACGATTTTTTTTTTCCTGTGAAAACTGATTCTGTATGTTTCTAACAAAAAGGGTTTTGCTATTATGAATCTGAAAAATCATGGTTTTGTGAGTAAATAAGATTATTTCCCCCCCTGTACCATTGTCAACTGCAAACATTAACACCTGTGTCTATCATCAGCCAATACCTGAGCCACTTTTAATCCATAATGTTGTGTCACTGGACATTGCTATGAGTGGGGAACAGTGTCTTCTAGGGTTTGTATTTTAACCTACTTTACTGAATTATAAAATAAAAAATGTACTTCAAGTAAAGTATGGAGGGAAGCATTTGGAAAGTATAACTTTTATTTTCTGCTTTTGTCCACAAATATCTTAGCTCTTCCTGAGCAATACTGGAGATCATAAAAAGTAAACCCAGAAGAAAAGCATTTCCACAGTCTCTGAAACACTTTACTATAACAAATACTTTCAGAGTGATATTTTGAGGATTGTTGGTTCTTGTCTATTGTACCTTAGAAGCTTTTCTGGAGGAAAAAGTCAATGCATTGTTGGGGGGTCCTCCTCCCATTTCTCTTTATCGTAGTCTCTTGGGTAACCTTTCTTCCTTGTGTTTTTTTTTTAAGAGCACTTTAAAGTGTGCTTTAGTACTCAATTCATCCTCTGCACTTCACTCTCTTTTTGCTATCTCTGACAGTGAGTTGTCGTGCCCTTGACAGGTATAACACACTAACTTTTTCCTTTTTAAATGTTCAGAATGAGTTAATAGAACCATAATATCTCTTTAATGTCACCTTTAACATGTAGGACCAGTCATCAACAGAGACTTTAAGTTTACTTGCCAACATCTAGAAATCCAAAATATGTTGCTTTTCTCCATGGTCTTTAAATCCCTAAATATTTTGTCTCTATTACCGTACTTCAACCAGAATGATTTGGCCATACCTGAACCATACAGTTGAAGCACAAGGCTCCCCCCCCCCCAAAAAAAATGGGAAATGCAGTTTGCTAAGGGTGCTGAGAACTGAAGCTTTGTGAGGGGTAAACTACAAATAAGGAAATTCAAGAAGACATGACCATATTTGCATTCACTGGGATCATCTATCAAAATTGAGATTGAATATACAGTGGATTTAATGATTATTTGAATTTGTAAACTTTTAACTAGGCACTTCATGCTTAGTTTTCTACAACAAAGTTAGTTTTCTGTTAATTATGAAACATTGCTAAACATGAGCAGTTAAATATGAAGTCCTGAATGGTCTGCTTGTAAGACCTTCAAGCTGAGCTATGTAACAACTCAGAATAGGTAACAACAGCAGCAGCAGCAGCAGCAGCAGCAGCAGCAGCAACAACAACAACAGCAAAAATTTATTATTTATACCCCACCCATCTGGCTGGGTTTCCCTAACCACTCTCGGACGCTTCCAACAAAATATTTAAAATACAATAAAACATCAGACATTAAAAACTTCCCTAAGCATTATGTGCAAAGTTTACACATTCAGGAAACATGCAAGGTGGCTGAAGAAAGGAAAATCAATAAATTGCATGGTCACTGTATCTTAACTGACAATGTTTCTACATAGGAAATCCATAGTAAGGTGAATGGGATGGGGAGTGGGGAAAGAAGAGTAATGAAAGGCAGAAAACCAGGGGCGTTTTTTAACCAGAAAGGGTGAAATTGTCTTTTAAATAGCTTGGAATCCATTGTAATGTTAGCGCAAGTTGCTGTAAATTGTCCTGATATTATTTTACAAATAGTGCTATATAAATATTTTTTATAAATAAGGGGCTACAACATAGCTTAAATATAGTTCAGGGGGAGCAGCATCTTTTCAACAAGCTAAGTGGCTCCCAGATGGCTCCGTCCTCTCTCCTCTCTAGAGAAGAGAGCACCAAAAGTAAAAGCTGGGAGAAGCAGTGATGCCAAGTCCTTTTTCCACCTCTTAGATATTCTAGCCGCTGGTAAGTGTCCATGCACATGCACTGGTCCCACCAGTGCACCAACATTTCCTCAACGTCACCCCTACTGTACCCTGCTCCAGGAGATCAGCTCTGTGCCACCACATGTGTCACTGTTGAGTGAATGATTGAATTAGCCATGTGGAAAGTGGCAAACACTGACTGGCAGTGTCTATGCTGCCACAAAGCACTTTCTGCTTTCCTCTGCCAGACAAGACTGCAAGGCTTCATGGCAGCACTTACCCATATGACAGTTTTCTGGTGCTTAATTTGTCTTTCCATTATTCCTTATGTTATGCTATGCTATGTTACTTAATAATAAGGACAGAGGTTGCTTCTTAGAGAAATTGTTTTCTCTGAGAATCGAACTGAGAAAGTTTTACATGGACTTAACTCTGAAATGTGCATTTTCTTTCCTGAAGCTGTTTTCATCACTCTGTGTGAGCAAAAACCTCCCCCCCCCCACAAAATTCATTTCCTTCTCATTATCATCAGAGTCAGGCTCATTTTCTCACTTGCACCATCACTTTTAATTATATCCAGTCTCGTTGTGTTATATTATTTCATACATTAGTCTTCATAACCATGTAGCTTGTGATCCTGTCAGTATCAGTGATAGCGGCAGGGAATGTCATAGTGATTTTTGCGTCCAGTTTTGCAGCATTTTTTCTTTCAACTTTACCACAAAAAATAAATAAATTAAGAAATTGAGACTTGCCATCACATCCATGTGTCAAATCAGCATGTCTGTACATTTTGCTGTGGTTATTCCACAGTCCCATGGAAAATCGTACAACATCCTTTCCTTATGGCCAGAATATAGTTGAAACAAGTAGGTTTATTGTCCACATTTGTATTCCAGCCCTCTTCCAACTTAAGTTAAAGTTTTAAAAACAACTGAAAAAGCAAAGTAAAATTCTGTCCCCTTCAAAGAAAGTGACTACAACATCCAGGTGATTAAAAGGTTGATTCTCTTCCATCTGAAGACACAGTGCTGGTGGACCAGAATAATCTTAAGAGAGTATCATGAATGCTGCAAACTTTGATTGTTCCCATCCCTGGATAGCATTGCCGCCATGTGTTAAAGAAAGGGATTAGTGCTTCAGATAGCTGTACGTGGCTCTGATTATTAGAGCATGCTACATACCTCACAGAGCAACTTGGGTGGTTGACAAAGCTGAATTTACTGCTGAAAATGTCTAAAGCTAGGCTGCTTGCTTGAAGGGGTTTTTTTGTCACAAGCAGTTGCGTTAATTAAAGTTGACAAATCAGAAAGGCTGTTATAGTTATCGGCACTCCGAAGGAGAGGAAGCCTCTGCAAGCAGTTTCCCCAACCCTTATCTCACCATTTCACCTCATGATGACTTTGCCTTCTTGCAGACATTCTCTTTCCTGACCTAAAGTGATTTCAAACTTATCAGTGTTCAACAACAAGGAAGACGGTAAGGAGCTTGATGTCTGTTTCCATACCACTAGAGCTTGTACTCTCACCCTTGAGATAAGGACAATGTTGACATGCACCAAGATTCAAATGATTGTCAGACATGACTGTAATCCGTATTTTGTAGAGTTTCATCAAGCTGCTATAGAGATGCAGTCCCAAGAGAAAAAGCCCCTCAATACTCATGCGTTTACTGGCATATATTATTTAGGCCTACACCTGTTCTTTACACGTTTGGCTCATCTTACTAAGCTGACTTAAACCTAGATGGAAACTATAAGGGAGGGGAATTGTATGCTCCTGAAGTTTCTAGATTTGGGATGTCACAGAGAAGAAAGCACCAGGCTTCTTCACACTGAGATGAAGAATGTGACTGCAGATTTTCAAAATGTACAAAACACAGCTCCTTGCAGTGGACCTTTGTTAAAAACAAACCACCACATAATTCCCACTTAAGCTTTCTATAGAATGTTTTATGTGACAGCTCTGTGGTACAGAGCTCTTGCTTTAGCAATCTACAGGTGTGGATGGCACCCTTTCGGTGTACAATTTTCATCTTGGGTGATATGTGTGAGCATTAGTGCGGTAAAAGAAGGTGGAGAAAAGAAAGATTATGAAAACATGGCTCTTTGGGATGTCAACGGAAAAAGCAGAGAAAAGTAAAAGAACAATTATTTTTGAAGGGCCAGTAGACAGGTCTTCAAGGCAAAAAGCTACAACAGACTTCAAGAAACGGAAACAAATGCAAAATAGCAAGTCTGAGGTGAGTAAGGAAAGAGGGAAAAGGTTATATTTCTGATTGGTTCTTCATACTGCACAGACTAAAAAGACTGCACACCTTCCACTTGCCTGTACACAGAGTCTTTCATATGTTATCTAGTGGACAGAGAGTGGGACTTGAATTCAGAAGTTATAGATTTCATTTTGTCTACTGCCATGGACTTCAAAGATGGATTTGGATAAGTCACATATGCAAAATGTCTGAACCTATGGAGCAGGATTTGTTACCTCGGTTTCTCTGGTGGTTTTCTACACATCTTTTTATTTAAAAAAATTCAACATACCAAAACTGAAATACACTAAATAACTCATCATAGGTTAAGAGGACGGAGCCCAACATTGAAATGAATTAGGTACATAAGACCATTAAGAACAGTACAAATAATGAGCCAATGGCAATCTTGGCCATAAAATTATTCACCTTATGTGAACATAAACCCTCCACATTGGGGAATGTTGAGAGGTGCTATAGAGGTATTTTTCTCCTATTAAGAGAACTAAGAATGAGAATTTGTCTTGTGTCAAACTTCTCATATCTGGAAAACTCTATCCACTTTCTGATGTTGTGTTAAGTTTTGAGAGGGTGTTAGTCTCTATATCAGTCCACCAGTTGTGCACTCCCCACCACAGATGGTCAGTTTCTCGGTTGCAAAATGGGGGTAATATGACTAATTTCCAAGGTTTTCCTGCACAAAGTTTGCAAAGTACTCTTTAAAGCAGGGATGACAAGCCTGTGAACCTCCAGATGTTGGATGTTGCTAAATGACCTGTCCTGGTCACTCTAAACTAGACTTCTGATTCAGGTGCAGTGGAGCACACGATTTATCCATCCCAGTCAGCTGTCCAATGGAGAATAGAGAGGGGATGGCATATTGTTCTTTGCATCAGGCAACAAAATATTTTGGGGTGGCTCTGGGTCTGAGTATAAGGCAGCTCCTTATATTTCTTCCTTGAATTCTAGCAATATTGTTACTAAAACATCAGTAGGTATACCACAGCCTATTTAAGGCCTACATAAACTTGATTTGGTGTTTAAATGCAATGATTTCTATCTGGAACATAAGAAAGATCAGGAAACGCGAGAATAAGGTAGTTGCAGAAGAGAACAAAAAGAGAACAAACAAAGAATATTATACCTGAAGATGGCAGAAAGAGCAAAGCAAAGAATTAGTTGCAGAGGAACCCATGTGAAAGCAGCAACAATAAAATACCAGGCTACAAAATGTAGTAGGGCAGACCAGAAATATGTCATATTTCTCAAGGATATTGGTTTTAATCAAGTTTAAGATGGCTGCATCTTGAGATTATTGCTACATAACAGGAGTTGAATAGCACATCTGTCAAGTTCCTTCCTGGCTTGCCAATCTACCACAAAGGTAGAAATGAAGAGGCTATTAAGAATGAATTAGCATCTTACGGTACTCTTTCCAAGTTGAGTTTTAAGAAGACTAAACCATCGCAGTTAGATATAAACAAGATTGCCCAGATTTCCCTCTTGAGAAGCAAAAAGTCACCTTTTCTAAGGATGTTAAGGTAGCAGTTTTCACAAGTACCCAGCCTACAAAAGCTGGGTAATTTTGGCTAATAAGTAGGCTATCACGGCATGACAACGATAGCACTGAAAAGGAACTAGGTAAGGAATAGGAAACAATAACAGTTATTCTGATGCACTGCAAAAATGTCAAAGTAGGTTTTGACAATGGCAATGATAAAAGATTTGTAATGTCATGTCACTTGAGTGAAAGCTTACAATGCAATAAAAGGGAATCTTCCATTTATCAGGACCATGACACTATTGCTACTTGCAGTGAGAACAACCCTGACTGAAATAAGAATAACAGCCCTGACTGAGCAAACAGCATTTTTAAAGGACAACCTTAGCCTTAAAGGATACCACGTAAATAGCAACAAAATGAAGCTATAGAAAAGGCAGTGGCTACTATTGCTTTTATTAAATATAATTTCTGTCTTTATATCAACCTCTTAAATATTTGATAGAAGCAAGTATTTTAATTTTGGTTTTTTAATGATTAGAAGAAATGCAATTAAGTTGTCCAATCAATCAACATATTTGATGACAGGGTAGAATGATAACAAAATATGTGCAGTGCCCCATATGGCAGGTGATGGTTCCTACTGGCTAAGAATCCACGTCTCTCAAGTTAGGCCACAGTTGCAAAGACTTGAGAAGCAATTATACTTTCCCACCTTTTCCTAATATTACAGAAGATACTTTAGCTCTGATTAGGTCCAGACCTCTGATTCTCTGGGAAACCCATATAACTCTTATTCCTGTACATTTGACTGGTAACCAAGTGCTGGGGTATGAGATACTTCCTTCTGCCCTCCATGCACTCCTTCCTTCACCTTCTACCTACATAGACTCTTTCACTGGAAATGAACTGCAGCATATATTTGCTAAGCTTTGCTATCAAACTCATTTTGGAAACTAATCTAACATGAACATTGATAGTTGGCTATACTGAAGTCACATAATTGTTGTTGAAGTAGTCACATATGCCAAACACTCTCTTAAACACTTCTCCCTCTTTTAAATATCCCTCCAATGGTGTTTAATGGAGGAGGGAGGTGCTTCAGAGAGCAGTTAGCCAAACCACTCTCTGAAGTGCCTCTCAGTCTCCTTTCAACAGCTCACCTGGGCTGCCTGCCACCCACCCTGCTTGCTTGCTTGCCTGCAATTTGGCAGCAATACAAACTATAGCATGACAACAGTTCTACAGTTTTATTATATATAGATATGCGCGCGCGCACACACACACACACATTTCATTTACGTTTTCTACTGAAGTGAACATAGGTTAAATGAAATGCAAATGTTGTGAAACAGAATTTCCATTACAACCCATAGCTCAATAGATAGTGGTCTTTTTGTAGCAGCTGTCACAAGACTTATATGGTACCTGCTACCCTTCTTTTATCCAACTCAAATTAGGAAGAACTCACAGCTCACCAGTGCTGCAGAAATACTCGTCATAATTTGCTGTCGGTTTATTTCATTTATTACTTCTCTCCTCCTCCACCATGTAACACAAGTTGCTGTCTACTGTCGCTGATGTTGCACAACTGAAAAAGTGAAACTTTTAAAGGAATATGGAAGGACAAGATAGCTTTCAATAGTTTTGTCTGAAAGCACCACTGCAAATAAAGGTGAGCATTTTAAGGATTATGCAAATATGAGATAGCTTTGTAGGATTTTCTATGCAATTCATTACTGACAGTCAAGGAACTTTTAATTAGCATCATTGCTAAAATGTGTTAATGTATGTTCAATTATAATATTTCAAATGTTAGTCATAGTCACTTTTGCATTGTCCATTCCTTTTTTTTGTGTCTTTCACTCCTCTGTGTGTGTGTGTGTGTGTGTGTGTGTATGTAAATGCATAGTGATGAGAGAGCTTCCTCTGCTCCTTGTTGGGAATGGGCTCAATTAACAGAAATTTATGGGAGGACAAATCAATCTCACATTAATTTGTATGAACTGGGCTCATTCTCATTTAGCACGGTGCCAGCATGAGGAGAAGTCATAGTGTGGGTTCCTGGAATATGACACAGGACATTTGCCTCTCATGCTTCTGAATATGAGAAAGAATGGTGCTGTAACATAAAACCCTATTCAAGAAAGAACTTGTACCTGTCTTGTAATAGCCCTCAACTGTGCTTACATTCTGACAACCAGAACCAGCCATATAATGAGGCAGAATGAGGCATTTGCCTTGGATGGATCAGGACAGCTAGTGGATTGTGCCCTACATGGGAATACCTCCTGCTGCCACTGCTGTACTATGACTGGTCTGCACTCCCCACCTGTACACCATGGCTAAGCTCTGGCAACCTGCCGCCTTCCCACCAGGAATGGAGCAACATTGAATGGAGCACCACCACCAACTCCAACAGAGCTCTCTGAGCCTACCAGAATTTATTCTAAGAAAGTGCTCTTTACCCACAGTGCTTCACTCTGAGGGAGATGGTCCCAAAGAGCACCTGTGTCATTGCTGCTGTGCAGCAACAATGAAAAATTCTGTTGGAGGCAATCTCCAGGGACATCTTACCCAAAATGTATGGGTGGTCATGGTGTGACTGCAGGTCAAAGAGGAAGAAGGTGAAAGAGCAGGAATGATGGAGTGCATGGAAGAAAGCAGAGGCAGTGGTTGCAGAGGCCCAACACCAAAGGCAGCAGAAGAAACAGAGAGGGGGAGGCACTATAATGTTTTGTGACAACTAGATGTTGTCAGGGGCCAGATGCTAAGAAGATCATCGTATATTTTTGTAAATCAGAATTTTCAGAATGCACTGATCACCTTCTGAGCATAAAAAGTATAACTTGGCTCCCCAAAATGGAAGCAACCCACAGCAGTCCTGTTGTTTACTTTGAAGAGAGCATTGCTTTGGGTTAGGTCTCTCAGCAGGCAAGATAATCTTTTCAAGAGCACTGTGGTAGTACTCAAGAAGAAAAAGATGACTCAATTCTAAGCCATTACTAGTATGTAAGCCATATCTGGACTGCTGGGATCTAAATGCAACCTTGTCTTCCAGTCTCATTACAGAGAAAGTAACATTAGGTTTGTATTTATATAAAAGTCCCATCAAGGTCTCATTTGTACATGCTGAGCTTTCCTAACCCAAATTATATACACTGAGATAGGGAGCTTTTTGCTGATACTTGGCAGCTGTCCAAAGTCTTCAAACAGCAAATGAAGAACAGAACACTCTGAGCTGCATTTTAATTTCCATCTTATTTCAAAACAGGATACATGTCCTCTACTCAATCAATTCAGGATAGAGATTTAGTATGTAAATCTTCAGCTCTTACAGGTGCTATGAGCTTTTAACTCAGATACCTTCCCTACTACTTTTTTCAAAGATATTTTTGTTCTTGTCATAAAAAGCTATTTCCCACTTTGTTCTTCAGCTTTCTTTGCATAAATAGTATACCTTTGTGTTCTATTTATTTTTAATTAATTTTTCAGGTTCAAATACTTCTACTATGATCTTCTGCCATTGTAATTTCTTTCCTCATTCCCACTCAAAAATTTCTTCTTAAAAATAGATATTGATATATTGTAAATAATAAGATTTTAAAAAGTTTTTAGAGGGTTTTTTCTGCTCTGATTTGTGTGTATAGTTTTAGACTGATGAGAGAATATTCACATAGAAGTTTTATGTTATTTGTGGGGTATATTCATTTTATCATGTGTGTGTATGTGTGTCTTCCATTAATACAAATTAGCTTAGTTACCTAACCTTATAATGTTCACATTCATTTCTTTGTGACTGCACCATGATGTGAACTCACCGACATTTATCCCAGCTTCTGATTACTGAATTTGTTTGGATGTTTCCCAGGCCAATTCGATAAATAAGATTGCATCTTCTCCGCAGTCAGAGTGAATAGTCCAAATGGAGTAGCATATCAGCACCACACTGTACAATAAATTTTCATGCAATGAAAACCATTGCACAGCACTTTCCCCAGATTTCTTATACTAGCAGCAGTATCCAATCTTGTTCAGGCACTTGAAGAAATGCACATATAAGAGAAGTCCAAACAAAGGTGAAGGCAAACCTGGCTGTCAAAGGCATTCACAAAGTGTCATCTGACCCATTCTGACCAGTTGCAGAAAGAAGCTCACTTCAAACCCCTGTCAGCTCAGCATTCTGAGCCCATTCTTTAGTACTAGGCTAATAAGTCAAAGTCATTCCAGGCCCAAAATTTTAGGTTTTAAATGACTATTTTAATAGACTTGGGACACTGTTGTGTGTGTCATGAGGAACATGAATAAAGAGTTTCAACACCTGAATACACGCCTCTCTCTCTCTCTCTCTCTCTCTCTCTCTCTCTCTCACACACACACACACACACACACACAAAACAACATATATTCCTCCCAAATGTCTTTATGTGGAATGTAATCATTTGCGAATGAGACTATGGCATAAAAAAAAAAATGATTCATTTCAAAGGAGTTGTATAAGTGAGTTTACAGACCAGTGCTCTGTTCTTTCTACAGATAGATAACTAGAAATGCATAAATAAATACAGCATTTTTGTGGTGGGGAGAGAAAAAGAGAACATCCGCTTGTTTTGTTTTCTGAAAAGAAACCTTTACTTTGTATGATGGATGACAAACAAAATGGTTCTAGGGCACTGTTACTGGAGCACAACTGGCTAATGTCATTTGTAGATTCCAGGTTTAAGCCTATTTATTGTTTTTTTTTCACATAACATCAGTGAATATGTATTTCCATATACAAGAGGGAGGTGTCCCTCTTACAATAGAGTAAGAACACAACACAACTGCATAAAGTTCCCTAATCTCTAAGATTGGTAAATTGTTTCAGCTGTGAAGACTGTGTACAACACTTTCCACAGCTAAAATTCCCACTTATAAAAGAGGGTCTAATCCTGTTATGAGCCAGATCCAAAGGTACAGCTTTATATTTTCCATTGAATGATTAACCATATCCCGTAACAGATAAATTTTACATCTTGGGATATCAATTACAAAATGCCAGTGGATCAACAGTAAGCATTTAATAGAAAATGACATGCTATTATATTTCATTGACCAAAACAATTTGTTGTTATGAGCCGTCCTTTTAATTTTGCATCAAGTCATTCTGTTGTGCATACATAAGACAGACAAGCAGAGATCTGAGATTGTGGATTAGCAAACATAAAAGTAAAATTAGAACTAAAACTACTGAGGCCCTACTAACATCACGTTTTCTGGAAAATAATCATTTTCCTGGATTTTGAAGGCTTCCAGCAATTGAAAAGATGAATGTTTATACACATAAAGGGAAAGATATCCACATTTAGGATGCATTCGTAACATGAGGCTTATTGCATTAAAGGCTAGTTCTTCTGTTCCATTTTCCATCTTTCCTTTCACAATGCACACACCTCTTCCATCAAATCTCAACTGCAATACCACCATGTTGCAGTAACTGTCATTCACACAGCAGGAACAAGCAACTAATGTCAACAGAGTTATTGGTCCCACTTACGCTACGGTTTCCCCATGATTCATTGCATTCCTCTCCCTCTACATTCTGCCATTATTCTGGGCTTTACCTTTTCGGCATGACTTTCAGTGCTAAAATACTGGCACATTCTGTCACAAAGAAAAACAGGTGGGGAGCACTGTACATGTTGGTATGCCGCCTCATAGCTTGTCACATGAGCAGCTGTGGTGTAAAAAGCTGAAAATTGTGGGGAAATTGCCGTGCAAAACTCTCACAATTTTCCAGGTTAAGGGGTTTGGAAATGGATGTTTCCCAGAATCAAATAACACAGAAATGAGTGATAAACTTGCATTCTATTTCACAAAATTCCCTAAGTTCTCCAGAAGGGGTAACTCTTAGCAGGTTAATATGGGAGGAATGATAGTGGAGTTGGTGAGCAGAGCAAGCCAGGATACATCCCCTAGTATCTGTATGCTTTATTCTTATTTATACGTGTTGATTCATTATATTTGGGAGTATAATACAAGTATCGGGTTGCGTACAAAATTATTTGTACAAGGCTCATGCAACTGAACTCCTCTCCCTTTCCCCATCGCCCCTTGCTCCTCAAATCTCTTCTGGAAGTTCACTCTACCCTTCAGAGCAGATTTGTAGGAAGCATGTGAGGGGGCAGGCAATGAGAGGGAGGGGAAGTTTGTATAGGTTTTACTCAGGCATAGGCAAATTTGGCCCTCCAGATGTTTGGGGACTACAACTCCCATCCTCCCTAGCTAACAGGACCAGTGGTCAGGGATGATGGGAGTTGTAGACCCAAAACATCTGGAGGGCCAAGTTTGCCTATGCCTGGTCTGGTTGTTGTCTTTATAGCAGATAAAGGTAAAGGGATCCCTGATCATTAGGTCCAGTCATGGCCAACTCTGGGGTTGCGGCGCTCATCTTGCTTTATTGGCTGAGGGAGCTGGCGTACAGCTTCTGGGTCATGTGGCCAGCATGACTAAGCCGCTTCTGGCGAACCAGAGCAGCGCACGGAAATGCCGTTTACCTTCTCGCCACAGCGGTACCTATTTATCTACTTGCACTTTGATGTGCTTTCGAACTGCTAGATTGGCAGGAGCAGGGACCAAGGAACAGGAGCTCACCCGTCGTGGGGATTCGAACCGCGACCTTCTGACCGGCAAGTCCTAGGCTCTGTGGTTTAACCCACAGCGCCACCCTCATCCCTTACAGCAGATAAACATAGGAAAATTAGCACAAATTGAGAGACATGTCATGTTCAAGCATTACTGCTGCAAAACCTCCATTTGTTTTAATGGGATGTGCTCATGATCTCTACATACAAAGTGCCCCCTGAAATTACTGGAGGATTAGAGTAGTAGTAAGAAGCACAAAGGACAAAGTTGCCACAGTGTCTGAGTTTAAAAAACTTTTTTTTTTCTGAGAACAATGAGGGGGTTCATCTGGCAGGTTTTTCTGTCATTTACACTGAAGAGAGCTTCTGTTGCAAGCCTTGTCTGCCCATCCCACCCCCCACACCCATTGACAACAGTGTGATTAGTAAATTGTAGAGCCACAACAACAATTCCTAAGCATCTTTATTAGAAGGCTTTCAGTTCCTTTTAAGCTTCCTCCATAGTGTTTTTATTTTGTCTCCTTTCGTAAGTGTAATTACACAGAGTTTTGTAATTGCTCCGTACTCTATAATTACAGAAAATGCTTTTCTTAGTGAGAGAATTGTGTAAGGACTGCCAAATCATGGTGTGATATAGAGGCCCAGAATGTACACAGTGTACAAGTGGAAAGGACATTGTTCCATGGAAGATATTTTATATATTTTGTTGCACAACAATAAAGTATAATATCTAAGCATTTTTCGAACCAATCAGTTCTGTGCTTGAATAGTTTCATGCAACATTCTGTTCTTGGAATGTATGCATGTTTACTAGTAAATGGATTTGCAATAATTATTGATAATGCACTGAAGCAGGCATGTTGTCCATTTAGGAAAGGTGTTCACAGCATTTCTGTTTTCCTCATGGCATTACCAACTATATTTTCAGTTGGTCACACTGCCATTTAATGTTTTTTAAAGGTTTTGTTTTTATATGCTATTTTAGCTCACCCAGTTCTGAGATCATGGAAAAGTCACAATAAAAATATTTCTTATAGTGGACAAAATTCTGTATTTCTATGTGACCAGGCAAAACTAAGTATGTTGTGCTAGAGAGTTGCATACCAAACCTTGCATTTCTCTTAGTAGAACAATTACTTCAAGCTTATAAATATTCACTTCTCTGTTACTGTTGTTAACCAAGGCTGTTAGATTCACGGGGAACAATGACTTGTGCAGAGCCATAAACTGTGGCTCTGAGACCCAAATTCTGTTCATCTTGATCACTACATAGACAACCATGGTAGTCCCATCATTGCTCCCATTTCCATAGCTTCCAGAACCACTCCTGCTCCTTCTCTCTTGCTTTCAACCAGCTCCCTAAATCCTCGAAAACACTCTGTTGCAGGTAAATGCTCCTCTGGTGACTAGTCCTTCTCTAAGCACCATATCAAAGCTGGTTCAGGTATTTGCCACTAAAATGATTCAGCTCTCACCCACATTGACTGAATCATTTCAGTTTTCTATGGAATTATTTATTTGAAAGTATTCAGCAAATTAAAATAATTCTACTGATGAAAAACTTACCATGTCACAGGAAAGGCAAGGAAATTAGCATACTCACTGCTGAGATATGCTTTAATATGGCAGTGTCTAGAATTCAGTACTTAGGTCCAGAAATTGCAACTGCAAACTCAGCTACAAAGTTCACTACCTGCCATGGGCCCTAGATTGGGAGATGGCCAGGACAGGACAGGCCAGGAGCCGTGGCCAATGGAAAGGGGTCCAGCAAGCTGGGAAGGTCAGGACAGCCCAAGGAAAAGGATCATGGGGAAGTTCCTAGTGGGGGAATTTCCTTAGCTCATCTCACATTACAACCAGGCATAGACTCCACGTCTGTCTCCAGATCTGGCAGGTTCCGGCTCATCCACTTTGCCTATTGCACCATCAGCTACACCTCTGGAGTTTTCCGAAACCATGACTAGCTCTGCCTTTCCAGGAAAGGGGGTTTCCTAGCCTGTTCCATCTATAGAATCTTAGAATTGTAGAGTTGGAAGGGACCACAAGGATAATCTAGTCCAACCCCCTGTAGTGCAGGAATCTTTCGCCCAATGCAGGTATCGAACCCACAACCTTGAGATTAAGAGTCTCATGCTGTACCAACTGAGCTGTCTCTGAGTTGGCAGTAGAACATGCTCCATTGTCCAAATCACAGAGGCACCAATGCAGGCATGAACAGACAAGATTGGCTAAGTCTTCTTGGTGAAGTGCTAGGTTGACTGCTTAATCTAAGGGTCAAAACTGCTTGCCATGCTATGTTGAGCCTGCCCCATTCCTTATCACAGGATTGCAGGGGCATGCAACTGTTGAATCAATGTATTTGTGCTTCGATCCCCAAAACCCATCCCGTATAGAAATAAAGACACAGTGGAGACAGAATTTAGTTTAAATGTTAATGGGCAAATTTTGGCCACAACTTTATTAAAATACACAAATGTGACTGGTATTGGCTTAGGCATTGGTATCAAAGTATATCTGGCTTCTGCCCCATCCTGCAGGAAGTCTGGAAGGGTAAACAACCAGCAGGGGGATCTCCGTCAGTGTATATTGACTGGTGCTCATCCCTGGGGTTCCCGGGGGTCCTGGCATGGCCCTAGCACCTCTCTGGGCTTCGGATGAGATCCGGACCCCCAGATTCCTTTAACAGAATACCCTATTCATTAGAGGGGCAAGTGATGGCCGCACCTCCCCTCCCCACATCCCCCTAAACCAATGCCTAACCGCCAAACCTTACAAAGTTGTGACAATTGCTAAGAGGTAGGCAAAAACCAAGTGGCCACAGCCAATCTGCCACATTGGAAAAAATTCCTACCTGGCCCCCATTCCAAAAACAGGCGACCAACCGAAGTCCAAAGCAAGGCCAAACACAACCTAATTAACAGGTGGGTGGGTGGGTGTTCAGCAGCGCGAAGCAAAAGGAGGTCCCTACATCATGCTGCCAAATAGATACCCCCAACCCCCAACCTTGCCATGCTGCTGATTGGCTAAAGGCCATTGGCATAACTGTGGCACCACCAGCTTGGAGCGGGGCAAGCCCCGCTCACAAGCCAGTTAGGGAAGAGTTTCAGGGCTGAGCACAACATGGACCCTCTGTTAGGAGGATCCAACTTACTTTTGTAGCCACGTGTAGCACTAATCTGAGCATTAAAGATTTTGGTAGAAACCTCACCCTGAGTTTGAGTTGTTCATCAGGTTGAAGCCAGGACACTGCCAAGGCACCTTATTATTTATTTATTGGTAAACACAAAAAATATGCATTCAATAATAAGGTGAAACAGTTTGCACCAGGGAATCACCCATCAGTCTCAGCTAGGGCAAAAATGGGAAGGACAGGTCTTCATTGGGTTCTAGGACACAATGCAAACAACTGATGTCTTCATTAACTTCTGTTCACTTTCCTCAGGCACCTGAAAGCTACATAAATTGTTTACAAGCTGCAAATGGATGCTGATGATCCCATTCAAGTGACCTCTTTTACAGACAGTTTTGAGATATAGAGAGGTAATTATGGTATCCACATCTCTGAATAAATCCTGCCTAGTATATTCATTTACTCTGCTCTACATAAATACACTATCTGAAATAAATCCAGCACTGTCAGATGTAGTTCTGCCTAAACATAATATTTAAATAAAGAAGAAAGGGAAAGGGTCATTATATGCCACTGATTAGCAAAAAGATGAATGCACCTTGTCTGGAAAGCTTATAAAATGAGAGCTAGAAATATAGGAAAAAATATTTTTGCTCCTTCTATTCTTGTACATCAAGCCTGTTACTAGGGATACATAATTCTGTCCATTTCAGTTTCTCATTTTTTTCAATCACAAGTTCATTTTTCCACATTTCCACATCAGTTCACAAATATTGTTTTAAAAATTCATTAAGAAAAATTCACCAGCATTTTAGTGGACATAATTTTTCTATTTTTGTGTGTGATATTCCTTAATATACACATCCTTGCAAGCAATTTCCTCTGGTTAATGCATTTTAAGCACACTTTCTTTCTTTCTTTTTCAAGCACACTTTCTTGAAACACGAATGTTTTTGTACACTTTTTTCCGGTGGGAGAATTGCATTGCAAACATAGGTTCTACATTCTTCATATAGTCAATGGTCAGTTTTGCTGCCGTGATTAAACTCTGCACGTTCATAGATAAAATAACAAGAAAATTACCCATTCTTATATGCAAAACAAACTTAATAAACTTAAGAAAGTGCAGGTAGCTACTGCCAAAATCTATGCGCATATATATCCCTTATAAGTCTGCTCTTGTACACAACCATTTAGAAATGTTGAACATTTGTTCTAGGTGGCATGGGATGAAAATAACCCTTCAATCTCTTAATTGGTTGTATACAAGAATAGACTTGTCAAATTGTGCTCAGTTCAGAATGCTGCACTGTAAGACAGATATAAACATTTTGGAATAGCTCCAAGGGCAAGGAGGATGGTCTTCAGAATAAGAAACAGAATGAGGAAAGGTTTAAGGAACTGGGTATGATTGGCCTGGAGAAAATGGAGGAGGATATGATAGCTTTCTCAAAATACTTGAAGAGTTGTCACATACGGGAGGACAAATACTTGTTCTTTGCTGTGTGAAGAATAGCATTAAATCTAATGTGGCTAAGATACAAGAGGGTAGATTTCTGAAGTACATCGGAGTAAACTTTTTGATGGTAAGGGAAGTTCAACAATAGAAGCAATTACCAAGACTCTCCTTCACTGGAAGTCTTTGAGCAGAGGCCTGAAAGACACCCTCCAACACTATTATTCTGTGGGGGGGGGGAATTATATGCATGCAATCAATTGGTTTCTTTAGGCTACTGTCAATAGAAAGAGTTAACTACCAGATAATGGTAATTCATGTCACCAATGGGTTATTTGTTAATTAACTTCATTTTTTAGAATAGCCTCTTTTTGATTGTTAATCATAATATGCTAGCATCTAAGGCTAAATGTACAGAGATGCCTTCAATGAAAATATCTTCCATAATGCATCTGGACACTAATTAGATTCCTTGTTTTTCAAAATCTAAGTATGAAATTTAATATTGAATGGATAACTTATGAGTCCATTATTTCTGTATAGAACAAACTCATGAGGGAGGGGAGCATTATAGAGAAAGATTGTGCCCAAGTCTTCAAATGAGACTTCATATATTTGTTTCAACATCTTACATGGGCCTATAAAGGGTAGGAGTGTCTAGTGCCATGATGCTGATTTCCTCTAAGTATGTTCATTCTGCCTAGATGAAACATACTGAAAAGGCTATGGCATGGCACTCCATTCTTTAAGCATTAGAATACTTAGCAAAAACGAAAACAGGATAATATTTCATCTGTACATCGGTATTATGTATGAGAATGAGAAAAACAGAACAGAGAGCAAGAGACTGAACCTCGGGTGTCTCAGCAAGCAGAAATAGCTATCAAATAGGTACAATCTGTGAACAGCTAAGTTGCGTTTCTAGCTCCTGAGAGTTTTTGCAGCCAATAATAGACCGCTTCCTTCTTCTTTCTATAATTGCATGGATATCGGGCACAGTGGGTGGGAGAGATAACATCTTCAGCAGCTAATTAGCCAGAGACCTTTGCAGTTTCCAGCCATAGATGGAAGACTTTGGGGCAGCCCTGCACATATGTTCTTGACATTGTAGCCTTTATAGTTCCATAAAGACATTTATATATTTAAAGTTTATGTTATGCTAAGTCTATTGTGGTTTTTGTTGCAAAAGACTAACACCCAGAGATCAGAATCTCTATATCCCTCATGCTGCCATATTCATCATGTGTTGTTTTTTAGAATGACCATGACATCTGATTAACGTGTTGATAAAATTCTTCAGGCTGTGTTAATGTCTCTGTGATACTTAACCACATGTGTACACGTGTACACACAAGTTTTCTGACCATGTGAGGGTGAGAAATTGTCGCCATGGTGGAATAATAATTTAATATAACTTTATGGTGATGGTAGAACTTTAGTAAATCTTTTACTGAAAAGCAAAACCTCAAAGGTTTTCAATTCGATGAGATATCTAATAATCCTTTTGCCAGCTGCTAAAGAATTTACTTAGACTCATGTAGTTAATATTGCTTTTAATAAACTTTTGCTAAAAGAAATAGATTTTTTATTTAAATCACAATTTGGAAATTTTATTCTATTCAATATGATGAAATCAGTCTAATCACAGGCCTAAGTAGCGCTGAACAACACTAAAGTGCTTCTTCTTCTTCTTAGTAACACCTGCATTATTTTGTTTCTTTTAGATAAATGCTTTGTCCAAGATTATCTGTGAAACTAATTAAGGAAGAAAACAGCCATCTGTTGTCATTTTAAAATTGCATGGCCACTTTGTATTGATGTGGAGCATTCTCCTTTGCTGATAGCAATGGTTCTGTTTGTGAGCATGGCCACTTAAGCCTTTATTTAACAATGGAGCAAGCCCTTGAGAAACAACAGCTCCCAGCATCAAAGAAGAATACTTTCTAAAAAGCCACACAGAAGGATATAGAAGTATTAATTTCAATTATAGATTTAGTGTATGAAAAGGCATTTTAAATTCAACTTGTGCAATTTTCATTCTATTATGTTAAGTATAGAGCTAGCAATATACAGTACACAATATAAATGGCATGAGTCCCAGTAAAATCCTTACATTCAATGGTTCAAGTCTTAAGAGTTCTAAGACCTGATCCCTTAAATATAAGCATTTTACTGGTAATCAAGTCCATTCATACGGTGTACATTATTAGTCATCCAATCACTTATATCGCTGTACTTGCAGATTCAACTGGTTTCTTGCCATGCCATGAAGTGTCATTTAAATGATACACTAGCAGCTTGGAAACCACTTTTGTGCGTGTTTGTCTCATGTAATAGCATTGAAAGCCCTGCGCTGTATGGGTTTCTCCAAAGAAATAGTTACTCTCCCTCCTGGTGGAGTGGGAATCATAGCACTGTTGAGTTGGAAGAGACCCTGAGGACCATCTAGTCCTACCTCCTGCATTGCAGGAATCTCAAATAGATCATACATGATAGATGGCCATAAAACGTCAGCTTAAAACCTCCAAAGAAGGAGAATCTACCACCTCCAGTAGGAATCTGTTCCAACTCTTACTGTCAGAAAGTTCTTCCTGGTGTTTATTTGGAATCTCCTTTCTTGTAACTTGAATCCACTGGGTTGGTGTTCTAGCCTCTGGAGCAGGAGAAAACAGCCTTGTTCCATCTTCCATATGACAGCCCTTGAAATATTGGAAGATGGCTATCATGTCTCCTCTTATCCAGGTCTGACATACCCAGAACTGGACACAGTATTCCAGGTGTGGTCTGACCACACAGTTAGCTCTACCTGTTTGATTGCAAACCTTTAAATCTGGGGTGAGAAAGCTCAGGCCCAGGGACCACATCCAGCCCTCCAGGCATCTCAATCTGCCCAGACCACATTTGTCATAGACCCTGTTCTGCACCCTCCTCCAGTGCATTTGCCTGGTTGGAATGTCTTCTTGAAGTGTGATAGTGTGTGTGTGTGTGTGTGTGTGTGTGTGTGTAAATGTCTGAGTTCCTCATGGCTGGAAAATAGCCTGCCACAAAGGCAACAGTCACACCCATTGCTCTGTTGACTTTTGCCTCTGGCTTCACCCCCTACTGATATATGGTCCCTGGAAGGTTGTTCACAAGGTTGGCCATTGTGAAAACATAATGGTATACTAGATAGAACTTTGGTCTGATCCATCAAGGCTCTTTTGTTCTTCGGGGCATGTCTGTGGAGCTACACATGGAAGGATCAAAGGAAACAGTCCAACAAAGTGGGGAGGAATCAATCTGTTTTTTGCCATGGATGAAGTAGGAAGAAAATCCTGTTTTTCTAGGTAAAGCAAACAAATAAACAGATGAACTTGACTTTGCCCCAGCCAGGTAACAGGTGACATCATATTTGGGTCCATGTTAGTATCTACAGAGCCCTATCATCAGTATATAGTTAGTAACCAATCCTGTCATATCAGTGCCTTTTTGTTGAAGGCAGAAATGTAGATCAACCCAGATGAACCCGTCATACGTTTCTATTTAAATTTCTTCTGCCTCATTTAAATGTCTAGAAAAGACGATACTTGCCTCTCACTCTTTATAATTTAATGTAGTACAATCATTAATGGAAATTACATTCATAGCACTTTTAAAATTATGTTAAAATAGCATTTAATTGACAGTAATTATTGAAAATTCAAAAAAGTGTCTCTAATACATGTCTCCTGCTTTTGGGAAGGAGCATTTAGGTTGTCAGCAGAACACTATTTGTGCATATTTTATTAATAAATGTTGTTGTTTTTTCCATTACAAGCAATTATATTGGATTTTAAAAATCTTAAACCATTTTCTAGAAATATTTTAACCCCTTTGCTGCAATTTATGCTAAGTGTGTGTGTGTGTGTGTGTGTGTGTGTATTTGTCCAGTAGCACCTTAGAGACTACAGTAGTACCTTGGGTTAAGTATTTATTTTGTTCCGGAGGTCCGTTCTTAACCTGAAACTGTTCTTAACCTGAAGCACCACTTTAGCTAATGGGGCCTCCCACTGCCGCCGCGCCGCCGGAGCACGATTTCTGTTCTCATCCTGAAGCAAAGTTCTTAACCTGAAGCACTATTTCTGGGTTAGCAGAGTCTGTAACCTGAAGCATCTGTAACCTGAAACGTATGTAACCTGAGATACCACTGTGTGTGTGTGTGTGTGTGTGTGTGTGTGTATAGTGGAGGATATGTCCCCAATCTGACCTTTAAAAAATGAAATTATATAAGACCTTTACAATTCTCTTTATGGAAATGAGATATCCCAGAGAATATTCTGTTGAAAGTATCTATTCCAATTCAGAAATTATAAATCTATGTAACTCTTATCTGCCTTCCATAAGCCTCATTTTACAAATCAATCTATAAATTCTTCCAGATTTTCTCTAGCCACTATGCATTGGTTATCTCTTACTCCTTTCACATTGGGGTGGGAAAACATGTTTTTTAGATTGAGGATTATGTTCCCATCTGAACAACCTTTCAGGAGCTACAGGCCAGTGGCAGCAAGAGGAGGAAGTAGAGGAAAAAGTGGGAGAAGCAATAAATGTAAATGTTACCTTTGTAACACTAGGGTAGTTTTTACACACATTCACACACCCCTTTCTAGCCCCCATCCAGGTTACAAAGAAGCATTATCAGAGTTCAGTGACATGTGCTAGCCAGGTAAATGCACCCAGTGACAGTATGAAGCAGGGCTGGTAAAGTGTGTGTCAGAGCAGGAGGTTTGGCTTGAGGATAATCCCAAGGGCAAGAAAGATCTGGAGGGATGCATTTCACTCCTAAGCCTGTTATCTCCTACCTAAGCTTGTCAAATTCCTACCCGTTTCCCATACAAATCTTAGAATCATTATTTTAGAAGCCAAATACCAGTCTAATTGCGATGAATAAAAAATAGATTAGTTCTAGTCCGTGTTTACTTGCCTGTTTTCTGGAACATTTGCCATGCTGTTAACATGATAAATGATTAACATATGGGAGAGCCAATTTATGTCAATTTATGACAAAACTCGTCCTGCAACTTTGGATTACTGCTACATAGCCATTTCCTGTGCATACTATTATGTAACATGAGGCTGAAAATATTAAGTTGCTGAGCCCGTCAGAACTTGACTAATTATTTTATGCAGCTATGATGGAAGGTGCTATGGTCAAGTGTTATTTAACTTTACAAATACTAAGGCTGGTGTTCATTAGAGCTGCAAATTCACAGCTTTATCGTATAACCATTTAAATGTTAATCAGTCAAAAGGTTAGAACCATTATTAATGGTATTAAAGCTCTGGCTTTGATTCAATGCATAGGACACTGAATATGAGGGGAATCATTTTATTATTATTATTGTTTTAAACAGTGCACCAGTTAATAAACTCCCAATATTTTCTACACAGCACTGTATATAGCTCTTAAATGTATCTTCTGACATTCCTTGTTCTGCTATAATGGCACGACAGGCTTCATCAGCATGAACAATCCTTTGATCTAGCATATCCAGTGACAATGATTTAACATTTTGGAGGGATTGCATAGTTGCTTGCAACTGAAAATGTCTTATTAGTGACAGCTTGGTAGGGTGGGGAGGGAGACAAAGGTGTGGAAAATATCCATTTAACTATACAGTGGACTATATGTTTTCAGGCTTTATGACAACTGTGGGCTAGATTAAAGGCTGTGAATCTGATGTATGTTTGAAGATAGCCATATTTTTGAAGATATACTTTGAAGGTATACTTGAATTTTGATGTGCAAATGATCAAGGCACAGTTAAAGACTTGTAACTCCTGTTGATTTCAATGGAAAGAATAAAGCAGGCTTTTAGCTGTCTCATTTAAATAAGTGGAAATTAACATGCTTAAGAGCAAAATCAGACAATATACCAAGCACTTAAGTGAAAGAGCAGCTTCCCTCACTTTGTAACAGAACTTGTGTCTTGAAGTCATGATCATAGCTGTCAACGGTTTCCCTTTTTTTAAGGGAAATTCCCTTATTCCGAATAGGATTCCTCGCAAGAAAAGGGAAAAGTTGACAGCTATGGTCATGATGTTCCATGTTAACTCACCCCACACAAGGAATGGCAGGCAATAATGTTCTACAGGGACAGGGGAACACTTGATAGCATTACTGCAGGAAAAAAGGTAATCTTTGCTAGAGATTACAGGGGGATGGGCTCAATATGTGGGAACCATTTTTGACAACAGCCAGATATTTAGAGCACAGTAGGATGGCCCTAACTTTGGCTGGAGAAGCACTTGACCTCTAAAGATTGCTGCACAGATGCCCTCTTATGAAAAAGCACTGGGTGTGTGTATTTATTTATTTATTTATTTATTTATTTATTTATTTAACAAACAATATGGATAAACCACTTGATTGCAACAAAGCCCAGCAATCCTCTAACAGTTCACAGAAATACAAACTAAAACTAAAAATATCATAAAACAATTTAAAACATGCATTTTAATATGTTTATGTCTATGGATCCGAATACACCAGCTCAACCAGCTATTCAAAATTTAGATGCAAAGTTATTTTGCTGATTATTACATCTATTTAAGTGCATATGTAAGTGTGATTCAGGAGTGGAGTTTTCCCCCCAACCTACAAAGCCATTCTTCAGCATATCCTTTCTGATATGAAAACTAATGGTAGAAAGTCATACTATGTGTGGAAAACATGAAATGAAATGAAAAATAACTCTAGGTAGCATTTTCTGGAATGAGTGATGTAATATGTATGCCTTGCTTTCTGTTTATATCAGTGAGCCAGAGAGATCAGGACTGAAGGATTCTTTCATCACATTACTCTGTAAACTTTCATTTCTGCCAAGGTACAGCCCTGCTTCTACATGTTCCCCTTCCCGTAATAGTTCTTTACAAAATTTACAAAATAAGTCATGGAACAATTGTATGTGTGTTTGTTTCAGGAACTTTGATTATTTGTATCAACTGAAGTAATGCAAAAGTCGTTTTCAGTAAGTTGTCTCCACACACACACACACATAGTAATGTGTGTGTTGGATGGGAGAGAATGTGGTCTCACTAGCTTCCTTCCTTATTGGTCAGGAACATCCAATTCTATTCTAATGATAATACTGGCATGGTTTGTTGGTGGCCCTATGGCCTGTGAAGATTAATGCACCTTGCCATACCTGCTTAGGGGACTGACAGTGCAATCCCATATATGTCTACTCAGAAGTAAGTCCCTTTGGGTTTAGAGGGGCTCACACCCATGTGTGTATAGGACTGCAGCCTGAATTCTTAAAAACACAGCATCTCATCCCCTAAATTAGATATGGACAGTCCTTATAATTTTCCTGCAGTCACTTTTAATCTATTTCAATATATTTCAAGAGAGGTCAATGGCTTTCACAATGCAGAGGTCAATGGCTTTCACAATATGGTGGATACAACTTCTTGTAGTATTTAGAAGTAAATCCAGGCCATCATCTCTGATGGTCAGATGCAGAAGAATCTGATGCAGGGCCATTGTAATAAATGATAGTAAATAAACATTAAAGATAGAATAATTTTTAACAAATTATTATTATACATACATGGATAAGAAAGGAAACTATTGTTGATAAAGCAGGATTAGAGCAAGCTGGAATATTTTATTTAAAGACTTTTGCTTAATAGTAAAAACACAAAGCAAAAAAGAAATAAAACAAGTCAAGGCCCACAAAATTATTTCTGCTAACACTGCAGAGACAGGTTGGGTAAATGTCTGAACCTTCCCCTCCCTTTCAACCCCCATGTGCAGTAGTAAAGTAGTAAAATACCACTTTAAGCAGTTTTGGCTTCCTCAAAAGAAACCAGGAGCTGTAGTTTCTTAAAGGTGCTGAGAGTTGTTAGGAGACCCCTATTCACAGAGTGGTTTAACAGTCCACCAATCCCTCTCCCAAGGGAACTCTGAGAACTGTAACTCAATAAGGGGAATAGAGGTCTTCTAACGACTCTCAGCACACTCGAAACTATAATTACCAGGATTATTTGTGGAAAACCATGAATGTTTAAAGTGGTATGGTACCAATTTAAATGTGTAGTGCAGATGGGCTCCAGATCCTTATGCCAGACAGAAGTGTGTATATACTATACAGTGGTTTAAGAACTTAATTCATTCTGGAGGTCTGTTCTTAACCTGAAACTGTTCTTAACTTGAGGTACCACTTTAGCTAATGGGGCCTCCCGCTGCCGCCGCACTGCCACCACATGATTTCTGTTCTCATCCTGAAGCAAAGTTCTCAACCCTAGGCACTATTTCTGGGTTAGCAGAGTCTGTAACCAGAAGCGTCTGTAACCTGAAGCATCTGTAATATGAGATACCACTGTATCTATGATAGGAACAGTAACATTACAAGTTTTGTGTCACTCTCTTGACAGCTCTGCATGATATAGGAGATGGTATATCTGGTTGCCTAACTGTTTTGTCCTTTTTAGGTGCTTATCAAGGAAGATAACACACTGTAACCACAAGAAAACAGTATCAGGCTCCTGACAAAACCAGCAAAGAAATTAACAAAAAGATGTTTAAGAAGAAAGAATGGGAAGCCCCGAAAGCAAACATTATCTTTGTTTAGGATTTAAACTGCAGTTGGAATTTCGTTCCAATTCCTAGATGGGTAGATTTATTCTGAAATCTTTCAGGGCAGCATGTGCACTGTTCTTCAAATTTTATTTACCACAATATATATTATTTATGAAGTTAATTAATCCATATATTTTTTTGCACTCTCTGTCACAGAATAACTGTGGACATTAAGTTTAGCCAGACTGCAACGGGTGTGAAGGAAAACAAGAGGAAGCGTTGGATCCAATTCTGCCCCTCCATATGCAGAAGGTTTATTGACCCAGTGGATGTCTCCACTAAGGGAAGATGAAGGAAGATGGCAAAATAGCAACAGTAGCAGAAGCAGCTGCTGTGAGACATGTTTATGTGGTTGCCACCTAGTACAGTGGTACCTCGGGTTACATACACTTCAGGTTACATACGCTTCAGGTTAAAGACTCCGCTAACCCAGAAATAGTACCTAGGGTTAAGAACTTTGCTTCAGGATGAGAACAGAAATCGTGCACCGGCAGTGTGGAGGCAGCAGGAGGCCCCATTAGCTAAAGTGGTACCTCAGGTTAAGAACAGTTTCAGGTTAAGAACAAACCTCCAGAACGAATTAAGTACGTAACCAGAGGGACCAATGTATACCCCAAGCCAAAGTGTTTCTGGAGAAAATGTTGGAATTGAGCATGCTTGAGGCCTGAGTGGTTCCAAGATGGATGGCAGACTAAAGGCTGTATAACAGAAACCAAGAAATAAAACCTCTTACTGGTGTAGCCAGCATACATTAGAGTAGCAGCGGCAGCAGCAACAGTAACAACTGCTTATAGCAAAGGCTTTGCTTATAGCAAAGGCTTTGTGCTTTGCTGAAAGTGTGCATATGTGCTCACACACTTTCTCCCATCTTTTTCTCTGTGGGTTTACTGTCCTGCTGCAAGGGTTTTCTCAGTGTATATGACCCGGGGGAGGTGGGTTTTTCTTCTTCTTCTGGCAATATCTCCTTCCAGGGTGGTTCCACAACAATCTCCTCCAGAGAGTTGAGAGACCCTCCAAAATAGCATGGAAGGTAGTGAGGGGACTGTAGGGGGAAGATGAATCAGCAAATGAATCCTCCTCCTCTCTTTCCATTAGTGGCAGCAGCTGACACATCAAAAAATCTACCTTCAAGAGGACTTACATTTGCATGAAACACAACTGGAATGTTTTTCATGGTAAGCAATCAATACAAAGCAATAGTACTTTTACAGTGCAATCCTAACTACGTATGTCTACCTGCTTCTGAATTATTTTTAATTCAATGGCATTCACTCCCTGGGAGGTGGAGCTAGGACTGTAGCCTTTACCACCAATTACCAAACAGATTCGGTAGCTTTTATTTCTGCATGTTATAGTACTCTTTCCTTCCATAGGCCAATGAATCATCCCAATCAGAAAAGCTGACTTGAATATAGGATTGGGACTGAATGGAAACAGTTCCGGGCATTTTGTCTGATTACACCGGCACCACATCTTCCCCAATTAAATATACAATATAATAAAAAGTTTCTACTTAGTTACAGCGCTACCATTCAAATAATTGTTGTGATACAAATGAAACATGTTCCAATTTTGGATTTTGTATCACATATTCCCCTTTCATGACCTATAAACCTGCTGCATTATGAGTAGCACAAATGTAGCTATGACTAACTGTGGTGATTATTTTTCCTATTCCTCCTTTATTACAAAGGCAAAAGAGTAGAATTTGTGATAGTGGACTGATGACTTTCATGCCTCAAAAGATATATTGCACCTAATGCATCATGTCCTTCAAAATGTTCATTTATTCCACATGTTTTAAACAAAGCAAAGCAAGTGTTGTTGTTTTTTTAAAAATTCCTAATACATATAAACTGTAGATGTTTTTCCCCTGCCCATTAGACCAAATAAAACATCGTGATGTTCTTCTTCCTAAGGAGAATAATTCCACTTGATTGACTGTTATACTGGAGATCCCAATGTGTGAAAACAGTCCACGTTATGCCCATCCTTCAATATTTTTTGTCCCTGTGCACCTTACTCAAGTAAAACAGCTGGAGAAGTTTTTAGCTTGTTAAAGCACAGAACAAAGTACAGCTGGGCTGGCTCCCTTCCGTGGACTTCTTTTGCATTTTAATAGCAATGGAGTGAAATTTGCTGACAGATATAGAATTGCTAATGTAGTCCCATTAGAGATTGATGAGTGGGTGGGCTGCTGCTCTGTCCCTGATATATAGCATAGAGTTCCTGCTACCTAGGCATCTAGAAGCCAGGCACACAGATCTGGCACACAGCTCTAATGCTTCAGATCCTGCTAAGATGGTAACAGGTTGGTTGCATGTTGGCATGACAAGGTGCACAGCAAAAACTACAGTGGGCTGTGGATGAGCTGAAACATGCCACCTACATGTTGATTATCAAATTAAGGAAATTTTGACTTTTGTAGCTCTTTACCCATTTGATGTCTAATATAGATGTGGGATTCATACAAAGTGGACAGCGGTCATTGTACAGTTTGTGATGGCTGTAATCCTAACTCCACTTCCTTGAGAGTAAGATCCATTGAATACAATGGAATTTCTGGGTGGACATGGTTAGGATTGCCACTTAAGAAATGAAGCTTCAGACTTCAGAGCAGTCTTCTCCAACCTGACGTCCTCTGGATGTTTTGAACTACAACTAGCAGCTCAAGCCATCCTGGCCAATAGAGTGATGGAAGTTGTAGGTCCAGAAATCTGGAGTGTACCCGGTTGGATTAACCTGCTGTAGAAGACTTTTTATAAGCACAGCTTAGAAGAAGTCACATACATAGCAGCACAAACGAGAATATTCAGGCAAAGGAAGAAACACAAAGAAGCTCTTTCTTTGCGGCTTCTTTATAACTTGTGAAGCACCCAAATAATGTTTGTCCTTAAAAGAAAAAAATATTGTTCTTGCACTCGACTTCTATGGCAAAGAAGTTTGAAACTGTAACTGCAGTGTTCCCCTTTCTTCCTGCAGCATTTCTCAAGAAAAACAAAACAAAAGTCAAATAAGAAAACCCCAAGTATTTTAACTGGCTGAAAAATTAATAGCATGCCTGGAAAGCCTTCTTCATATTCGTTCTATATAAATTTGAGGCTGACAGTACTGAGGGGTTTTGGTCACCTTAGGTGCCTCAAACCTTAGCTAGAGAGAGGTGACTTCACACATTACATTTTAAGTGTCATTTGTCACATTTTTCTATCACATTAATGAAAATGTGCAAATTGGCTTTGCGACCCACTGGCAAATGATAAATTTTCAATCCTGACTTACAAGATACATAGCCTGCTGAAAGTTGTCAGACTCACAACCAAGGAGGGCGGGGAAGTCACAGTGCACACTCAGATACGTACTGTGTTTCATCAGACTGAAAACAAGTAAATGATACATTTCAAAATAAGGTAATTTCAAAGCATGTAAGCAGTCAACTGGCTGAGACCAATAACTCATAAACCTAAATATTCGGTTCTCAGTAGTGCCTGATGAGTTCTGCAATAGTGCAATGAAAACATTCACAACATTTTACTTACTGCACTGAGGACACTTTACACATTATACTTTTAGATAAATAGCTAAAAATATAGACTTGAATCCAAAGTTTTCATTCCATTGAAAATGGAGGTACAGTGGTACCTCGGGTTACAGATGCTTCAGGTTACAGATACTTCAGGTTAGAGACGTTTAAGTTACAGACTCTGCTAACCCAGAAATAGTACCTTGGGTTATGAACTTTGCTTCAGGATGAGAACAGAAATTGTGCGGTGGCGGCAGCGGGAGGCCCCATTAGCTAAAGTGGTACTTCAGGTTAAGAACGGTTTCAGGTTAGGAATGGACCTCCAGAACGAATTAAGTTCTTAACCCAAGGTACCACTTACATGACAACAACTGTCATTCTGTGGATGAAATGGCCATTCATTAATAGAGTGAAAACTTTGAAATCAACCCTTAAAGTGCATGGAAATCCAGGACGGGCTTTGACACCCTGTTGAGTGTAGTGACAAACAGAGGTCTGTTGCTGTGCAATGTGTGAGACAACATGACAGGGCACTTCTATATTGCCTCAGTGTTGTTACTATCTCTCTCATCTATAAAAACCACCACTGAAGAAATACAAACATTTTGTGTGCCCGCATGTGCATGATCTAAGACATGCATGTGGAGGAAAAGAATGGCTGTCCCCTCCACTGCACATTCAATAGGGAAGTCATTGAGATAGGAGCTCCATGTGAGAATTGGGGGTCTTGTGGCAGTAAAGGATGGCTGGATATTGGATGCACCAGTTTATAAATGAACTTGATGAGATAACATTTTTCAAGAAGACAATATAGTCTTCTTCTTTTTAGTGCATTTTGAAAATACATTACTGTGACCTTGAGAAGCAATCTATTTCATTACTAAGGGAGTTATTCAACTACTTTCTTCTTTTAAGGCTACTCTGCTTTAACAGTAAATGACAGTCAATTGTGGCATTCCATTTATTAGCTGGCATTTCAAACCTTTAATTTTGCATCCATTTGCATAGTGTTTCCCTTATAAAGTCATTCTGAATGAATTTACACAGGCTACTTCCAATTTCCTTTTTTTATTTTCTTGAATAAAAAATGTTCATTTTCCATTTTTTCTCTCTAAAAAACAATAGCTGCAGGCAGCTAGAAACAGCAAGGTTGAAAGCACTGTAGCAGCTTCATCCTTAACCACTTTTCTTACAAATAATCATCATAAACTGCTGCCTCATTTAGCATGCTTCTTTTTATGCGGGTAGTTCATAATAATTTTAATTTCGAAAGTGAAGAGATGCGGATATTAAAAGTCAATGTACTGTCTTGATTGAACTGCTCTGTAACTTGAGCAGCATGGTCTTACGACGCCATTTCAGCTGGTGTAGCTTGGCTTGTGCTCCCGCAGACAAAACAGCATAATATGCTTGACAAGTGAAGTAGAGACACAGCACCAATGAAAAGATGCTCTGCCATTGGAATGGCTTGGCAATGCCTGACTTTGTCCTGGTGTTAGTGACAGAAAGCTGCATTGAAATATACATATACATTTTCTTGGTCACCTCCCAGAACAATGAGATGGCATCCTCCTTGAAATGGATGGATAGTTCAATTAATCTTGCCTTACTTCATACGGCTATCGGTTGGCTTTTGGGAACGGGATCATGGTTTCTGGGCAATGATTAGGAAGTTCTTCCTAATGTTTAGGTTTAATCTTTTTTCTTGTAGTTTGGAACCATTGCTCCGTGTCCGCTTCTCTGGAGCAGCAGAAAACAACCTTTCTCCCTCCTCTATGTGACATCCTTTTATATATTTGAACATGGCTATCATATCACCCCTTAACCTCCTCTTCTCCAGGCTAAACATGCCCAGCTCCCTTAGCCGTTCTTCATAAGGCATCGTTTCCAGGCCTTTGACCATTTTGGTTGCCCTCCTCTGGACATGTTCCAGTTTGTCAGTGTCCTTCTTGAACTGTGGTGCCCAGAACTGGACACAGTACTCCTGGTGAGGTCTGACCAGAGCAGAATACAGTGGCACTATTACTTCCCTTGGTCTAGATGCAATACTCCTATTGATGCAGCCCAGAATTGCATTGGCTTTTTTAGCTGCCGCATCACACTGTTGGCTCATGTCAAGTTTGTGGTCAACCAAGACTCCTAGATCCTTTTCACATGTACTGCTCTCAAGCCAGGTGTCACCCATCTTGTATTTGTGCCTCTCATTTTTTTTTGCCCAAGTGCAATACTTTACATTTCTCCCTATTAAAATTCATCTTGTTTGTTTTGGCCCAGTTCTCTAATCTGTCAAGGTCGTTTTGAAGTGTGATCCTGTCTTCTGGGGTGTTAGCCACCCGTCCTAGTTTGGTGTCATCTGCAAATTTGATCAGGATGCCCTTGATTCCATCATCCAAGTCGTTGATAAAGATGTTGAATAAGACGGGGCCCAAGACAGAACCCTGTGGCACCCCACTAGTCACTCTTCTCCAGGATGAAGAGGAACCATTGATGAGCACCCTTTGGGTTCGGTCAGACAGCCAGTTACAAATCCACTGAGTGGTAGCATAGTCAAGTCTGCATTTTACCAGCTTCTTTACAAGAATATCATGGGGCACCTTGTCAAATGCCTTGCTGAAATCAAGGTAGGCTACATCCACTGCGTTCCCTTCATCTACCAGGCTTGTAATTCTGTCAAAAAATGAGATCAGGTTAGTCTGACATGACTTATTTTTCAGAAATCCATGCTGACTATTGGTGATCACAGTATTCCTTTCTAGGTGCTCACAGACTGTTTGCTTAATGATCTGCTCCAGAATCTTCCCTGGTATTGATGTCAGACTGACTGGGCGGTAATTATTTGGGTCCTCTCTTTTCCCCTTTTGGAAAATAGGGACAACATTTGCCCTCCTCCAGTCTGCCGGGACTTCGCCTGTTCTCCAGGAATTCTCAAAGATGACTGCCAGTGGTTCTGAGATCACATCTGCCAGTTCTTTTAATACTCTTGGATGCAGTTCATCTGGCCCTGGAGACTTGAATACATCTAAACTAGCCAAGAATTCTTGTACTATCTCCTTAGTTATTCTGGGCTGTGTTTCCTCTGCTGAATCATTTCCTCCAAATTCTTCAGGTCGGGCATTGTTTTCTTTATTGGAGAAGACTGAGGCAAAGAAGGCATTGAGGAGTTCAGCCCTTTCTGTGTCCCCTGTTTGCATTTCACCATCTTCTCCTCTGAGTGACCCCACTGTTTCTTTCTTCTTCCTTTTGCTACGAACATACCCATAAAAGCCTTTTTTGTTGCTTTTAACCTCTCTAGCAAGCCTGAGTTCATTCTGTGCTTTAGCTTTTCTGACTTTGTGTCTACACGTGCTGGCTATTTGTTTGAATTCCTCTTTGGTGGTTTCCCCCCTTTTCCATTTTTTGTACACATCCTTTTTTAATCTTAACTCAATTAAAAGTTCTTTAGATAGCCACCCTGGCTTCTTTAGGCACCTTCCATGTTTCCGTCTCATTGGTATTGCCTGAAGTTGTGCTTTTACTATCTCCCTCTTAACAAACTCCCAGCCATCATGAACTCCCTTTCCTTTTAGTATTACTGTCCATGGGATCTCACCCAGCACTTCCCTAAGTTTTATGAAGTCGGCTTTCTTAAAGTTAAGAAATTGAGTCCTAGTATGCTTGGCTGCTCCTTTCCGCTGTATAGTAAACTTCAGAAGAGCATGATCACTCGCGCCTAATGATCCTTCCACTTCTACCCCACTAACCAGGTCATCAACATTGGTTAGGACCAGATCTAAAATGGCTGTTCCTCTTGTTGCTTCTTCCACTTTCTGGACAATGAAGTTGTCTGCAAGGCCAGTGAGGAATCTGTTTGACCTTATGCTCTTGGCTGAGTTTGACATCCAGCAAATATCCGGTTAATTGAAGTCCCCCATTACTACTATGTCCCTTCCTTTTGCATGCTTGGCCATCTGTTCCAGGAAGGCATCATCTATGTCCTCCGTTTGGCTTGGGGATCTATAGTAAACTCCAACAATGAGGTCCCTGTTATTCTTCTCTCCCTTAATTTTGACCCAAATGCTCTCACTTTGGCTTTGAGGTTCTAAATCTTGGATCTCTTCACAGGTATACACATCCCTGACATATAACGCCACTCCTCCTCCTTTCTTGACTGGTCTGTTTCTCTGAAATAGATTGTATCCCTCCATTATTACATTCCAGTCGTGGGACTTATCCCACCAGGTTTCAGTGATGCCTATTATGTCATATTTAGTTTGCTGTACCAAGAGCTCAAGCTCATCTTGTTTATTACCCATGCTTTGTGCATTAGTGTACAGACATTGAAGTCCATTAATCATTCCCCCGTGTCTCTTATTTAAGGATTTTTTCCTCCCACCACTAGGTCTGTGTGCTGTTTGCTCCATTTGGTCTATGCCATTTGGATGATCATCTTCATCAATTGATAGACTCCTACCTTCAGGAGCACTGTCTCCCTCCCCCACGTTAGTCAGTTTAAAGCCCTCCTGATGAGGTTTCTGAGATTTTTGGCAAAAAGATTCCTCCCAACCGTTGTGAGGTGCAGCCCATCGCTTGCCAGAAGTCCATCTTCAAGAAACTGCAGTCCGTGATCTAAGAATCCAAACCGTTCCTGTTTACACCATTTGCGAAGCCAGCTGTTCACTTTTTTTCCCTCTCTCCCTGGGCCACGTCGTTCAACTGGGAGGACAGATGAGATGACAATTTGTGCATTTAATTGCTTCAATTTCCTGCCCAGAGCCTCATAGTCTCTTTTGATCTTCTGGAGGCTATTGCTTGCAGTGTCATTGGTTCCCACATGAACCAAGAGGAAGGGGTATTTGTCAGTGGGTTTTATGATTCCTTGCAGTCATTCAGTTACATCTTGGATCTTAGCCCCGGGGAGACAGCACACTTCCCGAGACATCTTGTCAGGCCCACAGATCACTGCTTCTGTTCCCCTCAGTAGGGAATCCCCTATCACCACTACATGCCTCCTCTTAGGTTTGGTCGGGGTTCTTCTGCGAGCTGTCCGTTCCAAGGTCGCCTGCACATTCCCTGAGGACTGACTTTGCTGCTCGTCTTCATATACCTGATCGACTGTAACGAGGGAGAGATCCTCAAATGGAGTCTGCTCTTTGTCTTCCATGCTAGAGGAGAGGACCTCAAAGCGATTGTGTATTTCTAAACAATCAGAGCGAACCCTGGGCCTCCTATTTCTTTGCGTCACGTTTCTCCATATATCTGGCTCCTGTGTTGGTGAACTAGCCTCCTTCTCAGGGGAGTCCCCTGTCTCCTCCTTGGTGGAGACGGTGTGCTCTGTTGCTTCCAAGAAGAGCTCTAGCTCTCTAATTCTTTGGAGCGTAGCCACACGTTCCTCCAGTTGCTGGACTTTGTCTTTTAAGAGGGCAATCAACATGCAATTGCTGCAGGTAAAGCTGCCTGCAACCTTTGGCAAGATGGCAAACATTGTGCAGGAACCGCAGGCGACTGCAGCTGTTCCCTCACTCTCCATCTTGAGAACGTGTCATTGGGGCTGGCTACAGCGGTCCTCCATCATAAGAAGTGTGCAGACAGGACAAATAACTCCTCCCCCCAAAAAAACCTAGGTCTCCCCCAACAAACGTTTGAGACTAGCTCCCCTAAATCTAAAGATGGATCAAACTATGCACGCCGCTGCCCTGCAAGCTCTGATAAGCTACTCCCACAGCTCATCACCTGCCTCAACAGAAACCCTGCCCCCTCTGACCTTTGCACAGGGAGAGCAGCTAATCAGCCACAAGAAACACACACACAAGAAACACCTTTTTCCTCCTTCTTCAGCTGCTGCCCTGCAAGTTGGAAGAGTCAGGTCAGACACAAGAAAGCACTTCTTAACACAGGTATTCTTATTATTTTTATGTAACAAGGAATCTCAAGGAATCCTTATTCCCTCTCTTGGAACAGTGGTTCGTAAAATGACAAAGAGAAGGAGGATCATTCATAATCATGCTGTGGACACAGAACAGTTGTCCCCTGACCATGCTATGTTATTGAAAATGTCAGTATCCTGCTTGTGAGATGCAGCATATATTTTGGTAATCAGTTTCACACACGGTGGGTGGAGCTTTGCCCTAATGTGGCAGCAGAAGGACAAGGTGTTCCTTTTTGTTGTTGCTAATATCGTATATTATGCTTTCTCTGTGGAGCATATTATCAGCAGCTTTGTAAAGCTTTGTTCTACGACACCATCAAAATAAAATATTTCTGGATTAGTTGGTGTTATTATAATATTATGTTACGTATTTAGCTGCTGTTGTACTGTTGAAATATACTGGTTTATTATTTTACTTATGATAAGTTAATATGATTTTAGTAGGCTTATTTAATGGTTTGTATTGCTATTTTTTATGTTGTTTGTTGGCCACTTTTGGCTTTCTACAGAAATGAAAAGTGAAATATAAATATCAACATTAAAATGGAGTGAAAAATACTCTATATCATAGCAATTTGGGCAGTTGTTTTGTTTTATTTTATTACTATTTTATGTGGAACTTGTCTTGAAGTATGTAGCTCTAGAACAGTGGTTCCCAAACTTTTTTTGGCCATGCCTCACCTAAGCATCTCTAAAATCCTGACCCCTCCCCCATGACATATAATTCTTATTATTCAAAAAGTGAACTCCTATTCATATGGAGGTAGCCTATAAGGCCATTCACTGTTAATAACTCATTCTCAAATTTCCCCTGTTAAAATCAAATAGCCCCCTGTGGGGCATGTGCCGCATATTGGGAACCACGGCTCTAGAACCATAGCACATTTCAAAACAATATGGATTTGCTGGGAAATAAATTGTTTTTTGGCATGTGGAAAGTTTTAACAACTCTAACTTAGGCAATCTGTCATACGGCATTCACTTCAATTCTGGAATGTTGCTTCCACCAGAAAATGAAATGTTGATGTTCCTTTGTTGCAACATCCATTTATAACCGTGTGCTAAAGTCACTGACACTAGCTGCTTCTAATGATGAGGCCACTGGTACTTGAAAGAATCTTTGCTGAATATCTATGTCAAGCGCATAAGTGGCTTCCTGCCTGCATTAGGGTACTTTACTGTGTGGTGCTCTGGCTCAGCAGACTCACAAAAAAGTCAAAAGCCTTTATCTTTCATTCACCTCCATAACTAACAAACATAAATCATGCATAATAAAAGCTCCTACTATCAAGGCTCTGTGGTGTAAACACTGTGATGAATGCTTTTTTGTGATAAATGTTTAATATGGAATGAAATGGTCAATTTCTCTAGAAGCAGTCTGCCAGTGTATCTTTCATATCACTGAAATGGGCTGACTTATCACAACAAAATGAAAGCAATGTACCGAAGAAAGCTAGGGATGCCTTCCAGAGTAAAGAAACCACAGATGATGATTATCTCATGGCTTCAGATTTTTTGCTGGGTTGTGGAGGTGCTAGAGAAAAACCCTGAAACAAACTGTTCACAACTCTCTCTCTTTTTAATCTGCATTCTGTTGTGAAGACAGAAAATGAAAATTAAGTGGCAGTAATAACACAGAATCCCAGGGGAAAACAGGCAACGCTATACATTCAAGCAGTCTGGTGGCAATGGCACTCGTTCCTAGCCAGGTTGGGACCACTGGAAGCCAGAGCAGAGAGTTCTTGTTAATTTGTAATATCTGCTACAGTGGTGAATAGTAGAGCAAGATTTGCCATCCTCTCTAGCAACCTTGGGTGCAATTCTGTACAAGTTTAGGCTGCATAAACTCTGTTGAAGTCAACTAGGCAGAGTGCAGCATTTCTCCAACAATATTTGATTTAATTCAGCCTTTGCTGAGCTGGTGCCCTCCAAATGTTTCTGTCTACAACTCCCATCAGCCCCAGTCAGCATGGTTGTGCTGGCTGGAGCTGATGGGTGACCTAGTCAAAAACCAACTTGGTAAAAGCTGGTTACATTCAGTGAGGTCATGTCAAAAACTTGTTCTTCAAATAAGCCAAGTGCCTCATTATATTGATCTGTGTTCTGTTCTTTCAGTACCTACTAGGCAAACCTGGAATAAGTCACAGAGTTTCATCCCTAGGCCTTGTCATTAGACAACAAAACAGTGTGAGATCAGGTAGGAGGCTGACAACACCAGGCCACTCTGCTCTTCCAGAGAATTTAATGTTCTTGAGAGCTTCCTTAGTGCTGAACAGGTCAGCACAAGTCTGTGCCTTTTCTTGTACTGCTGTTGATGCTCCTGTTTCTCAGTCTGAAGAGTCTGTAAGTCACTTTTTCAAATATGTAATGAAACAGGAGTTCAGTGAGTGGCCTGGAAACAGATTTGTGTAAAAGATGTGGTGTTCCTCCACCACATTTTTTTTAATGAGGATCTGTTTCCAATCCACTCATTGACTCATCTGTCATTAAACAGAGTCTCAGGCAACATATGCACCATTCATTTAAACCTCCCCTTAAAGAAATCTGAGAACTCTAAGGTTAAGGGTGCTGGAAATTATTAGGGGACCACTATGTTGAAATTGCAGTGTCCCAAGCACAGCGGAATGATGAGGAGTACGTGCCACATACTCTATATTACTTTATTTACACTTCAAAGCTGGTAGATTACAGAGAAACATCTTGCCTCTGCCGGAGCAGAGAAAGCATCCTCTCTCCTCTAAAGCACGGAGAGAACACTGTGAGAACAGTGAAAAACAGGAAACCAGTGTACGTCACATCCAGTCTCCTTTCCTGTGAGAAACTCCAACAGCAACTCTGACTGGAATGTAAACATTGTCTTGTGACAAGCATTTCGCTGCACAGTGAAGAGAGCAGAAACCAACATACTATTCCCCTAACAGAGCTGGAGTTCTCGGAGTGGAAATCTGGAAATTGGTTCTCTGTGAAATGAACAGGGGTCCCCTAAAAACTCTCAGCAGGATTCTTTGGGGGAAGCCATGACTGTCATTGTGGTATAATACTGTTTCAAGAGTGTGGTGTGGATGTAAGCCTTGGTTTCACCAAGGTTGATTTTATTCACAGTACAGTCAATGGACAAATCTACTTTTATTACTGAGTTTTCACAGAACAGCAAAATAATACCTCATATTAAATGTATTTTGCATTTGATTGTATTTGAGGCATAGAGCACATGGTGCTGACATGCTGTACACAGCGCTGATTTCTCTTTTGAGTCATATAAGTTTATACTGGTGTCTTTCTTGAAAGATAGTCTATTTGTTTAAAAGTCAACTCCATGGTTATTCTCAGTAAATCAAGTCTAGTCAGGAAATTTCCCTTCTACCTCATGGACCAAAACAAACAGTCTGATTTATGACTTACTTTCCACTTGGCATAATGATGTCTAACAGTTTTTGAGCACATAAGACACTGAAAGTAAAAAATGATACTGGTCTTACTGGCAACATCAATCCTGTGGTTTAAATATTAATTCTTCAGCTTACATCTCCTGCCAACATTGTTATCACCTCAGTTTTAAGAAAGCAATACACATTTTTCTGGGTTTGTAGACACTGCACACAAACAATCTTTGGTCAGTGACCCAATTGAGGCTCCCTGTTCCTGAGTAGTCCACTGGAGCCAGTGACTGCAAGTCACTTATGACAGACTTTCTAAATGTAGGTTTTATTTGTTAATCCTATAAATGAACAGGCTTTTATACAATATTTTGACAAACTGAGGTGGGAAATGCCAGGAAAAAGCCAGCAAATGGTATGAGTCAGAATTTACATAAATCCTTTCAAGCATCTGCTAGTCTCGGACCATATGGATTAAGACAGCAAATGAGGGTACCTTTTCCAGTACCAAATGTTTTGTGAAATTAAAATAATGTAGACACGATGGAAGCAAAATTTCCTTGCCTTTTTGCCTGTTCTGCTAAAGTTCATTGAAGAGACAGAGGGCTTTACTTGACAAATGGGCGAAGTCAATTCATTTTTAAAATAATTCATTGAAAAATAAGCTGTGTATTTTTTACTAAAAAATTCTCAATCTAAACATTTGCATTCTTCTTCAAGGGAAACTGTATACTACTGATACACAAATGCTAGTCACAGAAAAAGCTGTTATCTCCCAATTTTGTTTGTCCTTTCATCTTTGTTCTGCCATTTTTCAGTGAACTTCAAAATCCAATTTTATAAATTGGCTTGAAATGGAATATTTAGATATTAAAAATGCCACCTGTCCTTAACATTAATTAATTTCCATAGCTTGAATTCATATGATTAAAAAGAAACTCTGAAAAAAAGTTATGGTAGCTTGTATGTGTGACTCCCAAATGCAATTTCAACATTATACATGTTGTAGAATAGCCTAACAATGTAGACAAATTTAGGAAGTGCAACTTCAGAGATCCTAAAATATTTACCCCAGCATATACAAAAACACTAGAGGACTGCATGAAGAACAGATACTGTACAGAGTTTCAGCTCTGTTCAGTGATTTTATTAAATTAATAGAGGGCAAATTGGTAGGATAGACAGTTTTAGATTCAAAGACTTCGATATTTGTGAAGTCTGCATGGTATAGGCATATCAGACACTCCTCTTTTATAACATCAGAATCCATTTAATTAACACATTGTTAATTAACATGTTGTTGCACTCCAGCTCCAATCAACCCCAACAAACTTGGCAATGGCCCAGGGTGATGGGAGCTGGAGATGAACAAGATTAGAAGGGCAGTATGTTGGCTACATCTGCTTTAAACAAATATGATGCCCTCTTCTTATATCCTAGCAAACCTTTTAGCAGTTTTACTGGGAAAACTCTCTCCCTGCTGCATACCTATTTAGCATTGAATGGTATGAACTTGAAACTCACCCTTCATGTTCGTTGCTTTCAGCCTACCATAACCTGGTAGGGGCTAATCTCTTAAAAATATTTAGAAAGAGAGAGGCATCAATTACAGGGACTTTAATTAGCACTGAGATGAAGCTTGGGGGTGGATGTTGCCTGCAATTTGTGTAAGAGTCTTGCATGTGGCAAATTAGAACTCATCCAGAAAATTAACCAAGTGTATAATGATCACAATGCCAGTTTCAAGGCACTGAATGTTAAATATAGGACTTCCGAATAATTGTCTCCTGAATAATTGTATCTAGTTGTGAAGACACAAAAGGCTTTTAATCCAGCCAGGTTTTAAATTTTAGTAACACAATGAGTTGGATCCTAACTAGAAAACCCATGAAGCCAGCCAATGTTGATCTCAATTCCTGTAGCCCCTGTTAATTCTGCCAGCCCAGCTCCCCCCTGCCTCATGCAGGTGGCAGCAAATCACAAGAGCAGGTGCCCCACCAAAAATCACCATGCGGGGGAAAATGTGAAGCCAGCCAATGCCTCTACATTGCTCCATCCTTATTTCAGACATTGTGATATATCAGTAAATCGTGATGTTTAGCTGGCAATATATCACAATGTTGAAAACCAGATGTTGCCCAGCCCTATCTTTCACTGAATCTTAGTCCCATCTATGAAAGAAAGAAACCTTTTCATTTGTGAGTACCTAATTGAATCTAAGGGACGCGGGTGGCCCAGGGCTTGCCAATCAGAACCACAGAGCCTAGGGCTTGCCGATCAGAAGGTTGGCGGTTCGAATCCCTGCAAAGGGGTGAGCTCCCGTTGCTCGGTCCCTGCTCCTGCCAACCTAGCAGTTCTAAAGCACGTCAAAGTGCAAGTAGATAAATAGGTACCGCTCTGGCGGGAAGGTAAATGGCATTTCCGTGTGCTGCTCTGGTTCGCCAAAAGTGGCTTATTCATGCTAGCCACATGACCCGGAAGCTGTGCACCGGCTCCGTCGGCCAGTAAAGCGAGATGAGCACCGCAACCCCAGAGCCGTCTATGACTGGACCTAATGGTCAGGGATCCCTTTCCTTTAATTAGAATCTAACATTGCTCTGTGTGTGTGTGTGTGCGCGCGCACACACACACATATGTATCTCTCAATAGACCTCCTCTCACACATTATGAATATGATCCACTGTGTGTAGAGAGGGCAGATCTTGCTGCACAGAGAGAGAAAAGGCTGAAGAAAACTTACCACTGTGCATGCAAATGGATACTAGATGCCATGTGCATGTCAATACAACCTTGGCCTTGCAAGGGCAGTGCTCCATTCCACCATGAATGGAGGTGCTGCTTCCCATCCATCTTAGGCATGAACTACATATTACAAAGAATGAATGACTGCCACGAGCTCATGGCCTCATCCCTGTGGACAGAAACACCTATGTCTATGGGAAGATCTAACTAAAGAAAATAAATGGCATTATGCCATCCTGCTCTCTGCCTCCACCCTTCTTCTTTGACTGCCTCTTGGGGAGGCAGAAGCCCTTCATAAACTGATAGTGTCTCAGGCATAATAAAAAGAAGGCATGTAGAGAACAAAGCAGAGGAGAGGAGCTGCTGCTTACAGTGGTAGCCATGTGTCCCTCACAGTTAGTCTGTATTGTCTCATTAGAGGTCTGTCTGCTACAAAATTGCTGTGCCTGTTGCACATGATGTCTTGCTGTGCATGAGCATTGGTACAATTCATTAATTTCTGCTATCAGTTCAAAGGTTCAATTTTAGCATATCTACTTAGCTAAAGTATCTCTTAGAGCATCCCTCTGCCCCTCCACACAGTAATTTCATCTAAAAAAAATTATTCTTATTCCATTCTACCATTCTACCCATTCAGTGAAGGCTATAATAGACGTCAGTTTTAAAATAGCTGAGCCATCAAGTAACTGATCTTCGCTGTGGACTCTGCAGGAGTCTTTTATTTAAAAGTACCCCTTGGAGAGCTAAAGGAAAAGAAAGGAAAAATCAACAACACACTGACATCTGTCAGCTATTTGTCTTCAATTAGCAAGCATAAGTAGGATCTTTTTTTAAAAAAAAAGAAATCAACAAAAACAATTCCATCATATATTTTTAAATACATGTATTTAGCAGCAGTCCAATTCAAAGTGGTAGTTTCGACCTTTAAAGCTGAAGTAATTTGGGATCAAGTTACTTGATGGGTTTCTTGCACCCATATAATGCAGCTCAAACCTTGAAACTGACTGCAAAGGCTCTGCTCACAGACTCATCAGTTGGTACAATCAGGCTGGTGGGAACACAGGACAGGGTCTTTTCTATTAAATCTTTTGCCTATGAAACTCCCTCCACCAAGAAATATGTTTGGAGCCCTCTCTGTATGCTTTAGGTGGCCCCTAAAAACAGTCTTCAGATATGCAGATGACACAACCTTGACTGCAAAAAGTGAGGAGGAATTAAAGAACCTTTTAATGAGGGTGAAAGAGGAGAGCGCAAAATATGGTCTGAAGCTCAACATAAAAAAAACGAAGATCATGGCCACTGGGCCCATCACCTCCTGGCAAATAGAAGGGGAAGAAATGGAGGCAGTGAGAGATTTTACTTTCTTGGGCTCCACGATCACTGCAGATGGTGACAGCAGTCACGAAATTAAAAGACGCCTGCTCCTTGGGAGAAAGGCGATGGCGAACCTAGACAGCGTCTTAAAAAGCAGAGACATTACCTTGCCAACAAAGGTCCATATAATTAAAGCCATGGTTTTCCCAGTAGTGACGTATGGAAGTGAGAGCTGGACCATAAAGAAGGCTGATCGACGAAGAATTGATGCTTTTGAATTATGCTGCTGGAGGAGACTCTCGAGAGTCCCATGGACTGCAAGAAGATCAAACGCATCCATTCTTAAGGAAATCAGCCCTGAGTGCTCACTGGAAGGACAGATCGTGAACTGAGGCTCCAATACTTTGGCCACCTCATGAGAAGAGAAGACTCCCTGGAAAAGACCCTGATGTTGGGAAAGATGGAGGGCACAAGGAGAAGGGGACGACAGAGGACGAGATGGTTGGACAGTGTTCTCGAAGCTACAGACATGAGTCTGACCAAACTGCGGGAGGCAGTGGAAGACAGGAGTGCCTGGCATGCTCTGGTCCATGGGATCACGAAGAGTCAGACACGACTAAACGACTAAACAACAACAAAAAACAGTCTTGTTAAATACACCTTTTTCTAGTAAAGTAGATAGATCAATTCATTTGTGATCTCATTTAAAACCGTTTAGTGTAGTGGGATTTTGGGATTCTAGGCTAGTTATTATCATGTTTTATGCCTTTTTTGCATTTTTAGAAATTCTAAAATTGTGGTGCACTTAATGGCTGAACATATATATTAATGGTGTTGATTATCTTATTTTTGTTTATAATTTCCTCACCATGAATCAATTTGGTTTTGAAAAACACAATGCAAATATATATCGAAATAAATACTCACAACTAAATCCCATTAAAATCACTAGGTTCTATTCAATTGTACCTGTATTCAGTCAGAAGCAGTCATTTCATTCATGGACCAGTCTTTGATCCAGCTTAAAGGTAAGGGTAAAGGGACCCCTGACCATTAGGTCTAGTCGTGGCTGACTCTGGGGTTGCGGTGCTCATCTCGCTTTATTGGCCGAGGGAGCCGGCATACAGCTTCCGGGTCATGTGGCCAGCATGACTAAGTCGCTTCTGGCAAACCAGAGCAGCACACGGAAACGCCGTTTACCTTCCCACTGGACCTATTTATCTACTTGCACTTTGACGTGCTTTAGAACTTACATCTCTGCTAATGGAAAGGGACGGGGTAATTTCACCCCAATTTCTGTCCTGCTCCAAGGCTTCTTGTGGTACCTTCTGCATTATTTTGGAGGGCCCGCCAACCTTCCAAAACAGATATTCAGGAGAAAGAAAGGGTAAGGGATGATAGAGAAATCTGGTTTACCGAATTTGCATTCCCTGAAACAATATGTGAACTGAAAGGCAGCTATTCTTCAAAATTCCCACTTTTCCTAATTTTGCAATGTAACCAAATTCTACTCTAACTAAAAAAGTGTGCAAAATTCATTTATTAGGGGATATATCACCTAAATGCATATATTCAGGACAATATTTTACAGAAATGCATTATATTAGTTTAATTTTTTATGGTGATACTCCCCAGTACACAGTACTGACATCTCCCCCGCCCCCAAGATGCTCAGCTGCATGTGGAGCCACAGCATGAGCAAAGCCCTGCTGGGGCCCTGCTACCACTCCCCCTACCCTGGGGATGGCCAGAGCACATGAGTCCTACTCCCCGAGGAGAAGAAGAATGGGCAGTGCTGCATGTGACACACTTCCCCCAACATGCACTGGTTGTGGTGGGGCACTGATTGAAATTGTTTTCAAAATGCTGATTGGTTTTTGTGAGAACTTAAAAGAAACAACACCCCCCCCCCCGAAACTGGTATGTAAATGTAGTGCTGCATTTAAGAATGGGAAAAGGAGAAGCTGAGATAAAACTGAATAATTTGCCTATCCCTAGAGGGGGCTGCTGAAGGGAGCAGGAATCAGCAAAAATGGTCTCCCTCTTTCCTTTATTGAACTGTCTGCTGGACCCAAAGCACTTCTGTTAACAACGTAAGTAAAGCCTGCTAGATCAGGCCAACAGCTCTTTTAGTCAAGCATCCTGTTCTTACAGTGGCCAGGCAGATGTCTGCAGGAAATCTACAAGCAGGACATGCGCGTAAGAGCATCTCCTCCTGCCCTATGGTTTCCAGCAACTGGTATTCAGAAGCATTACTGTTTCCATCCATTATATTAATGGAAAATAACAATTAAGTGAGCCATAGGTTCAGCTCACACTTCTGTTAGTAAATTAAGCTGCAACCTTATGCCTAACTGGCAAGAAACCCCACTGAACACAAAGGATCTTACTTCATGAGTAAGCAAAGGATTGCTCTGCTAGCTTTTGCATATTTCCAAATAGTAAATACTTTTACTGGATCATTTCTTGACTATTTCCACTTGTTACAGACTAGGTAACCATAAATGGGTGATGATGGGGAATGATTCATTGCTAATTCTGCTGCCATTGTTTTTGCTGCTCTCATCCATGCATTTCGTGCTGTTATATAATGAAGAATAAGATAGAAGCAAGCCTGACTAAATGCCTGCCTCTCCAACTGCATGCATTCAGTAGAGTAGAATGTAGCATTTGACATGCAAGACCATGTGCCAGTAACACTGGTTTAATACATCACTGGAATCAGATAATTGTCAGATAGAATGGGCATTTCTGATCAAGGTACAGCAAGAAATGCAATCTCTTCTTTATTTCCCTTTTATTTCCTCATCTGACATTTATAAATTCCACACAGTAGAAATCCTTTAATGACAGAACATTTTGCCCTCTCCTGAGGAGCATGTGAAAATAAGCAAAAGTAGAATAGGTAGAAGGCAGATGGCATGAAATGCAAAGTAGTCTAATGTCAAAATAATGGTTATGGAACTGCTAGGACAGAACAGAATCTTAGAAGACAACTGAAGGATACTATGCAGATTAGTACAAGTGTATCACATGCTTTCTTGCATTAAGAGCTCTTCATTAAAAGCAAAAGTGTATCCCATGCTTTCTTGCATTAAAAGCTCTTCATGAAAAGCAAAAATATATAAATTTAGAGTTGTGTGTGAGGATTACGTATATAGCATAAAGCTATATACAAGTATATGACATCAGTATATGTGTAGATCTAAATGTGGTTTACATTGGGACAAATTCAGCATAGCAATAAGTGGGGCATTTGTGCAGAGAATGAGATCCACTCACACAGTGGGACTTTCTCCTTCTCCTCCCCCTGCATGCACATGCACACACCCACACCCCAAACCTGTTCTGAGCATCCCCTCAATCCCCTATATGGTATCTCAGGTGTGGTTTACCATGCAGCATGGTGGGTGGGTCAGAGGCTTCTGTCTGAAAAACACTTCCATGGGACTGAGACTCAAAAGCAACCAAAATCTGAGGCTCTGTGCCAACAGTAACTAACACAATCAATGCAGAAAGGAAAGGAAAGCTTTCTATGCAACATGGGGAGATTTGGCTGTCTTGGTACTACAGTGGTACCGTGGTTTACGAACTTAATCCGTTCCGGAAGCCCGTTCTTAAACCAAAAAGTTCTTAAACAAAGGCATGCTTTCCCATAGCAGCGGGGGACTCATTTTACAAATGGAACACACTCAACAGGAAGCGGAACATGTTCTGCTTCCAAGGCAAAGTTCACAAACCAAAACACCTACTTCCGGGTTTGCAGCATTCTTAATCCTAGTAGTTCATAAACTAAGCTGTTCTTTAACCAAGGTACCACTGTATATGGGAAGAAGAAGAAGAAGAGGAGTTTGGATTTGATATCCCGCCTTTCACTCCCTTTAAGGAGTCTCAAAGCGGCTAACATTCTCCTTTCCCTTCCTCCCCCACAACAAACACTCTGTGAGGTGAGTGGGGCTGAGATTTTCACTGGACTGGAACAAGGAACAATCCCCCAGAGCAGACTTAGGGGGCATGTGGTGAGGAGAGCAGGGTGAGAAGTGGTCCTTGTTTTGTGCACACAACAACTTAGTTCAATCCTGTTTACTACACAGAAATACAACACATGCCCATGGTAGTTCCTTGAACCTGGGACTCCCTTTGAAGACTGATGCTACTTACTGGGACCTGTCAACTGAATGGGAACATACTTATCCAGGTCTAAAACAGCAGCACTGCTCCCTGGCCCATTTGTAAGCACAGTTCAACATGCATGGTGCTTACATTTTAAGTCACACAAAATAGGGCCTGAAATTTCACCTTCTCTCATTTCAATCTCCCTGTGCACAACAATCATTTTTGATCAGCACGACTCACTGTCTGAGGTGACAACTTTTCTCCACTGGCCCTGTCACTCCCTGCTGCCTCCTCTGGCTTTGGGACACTTCGTTAGTTTTTCCCACCCAGATCTTGAGGAGAAGGTAACAGCAGCAAACAAAAAAGCAAGTAGAAGAGTCAAGATTGATGTGGTTTAGCCCACATTTAATTTGATGGTATGACATCAAGTTCAAGTTTAAAGGTGGGCTTTGAAAACATCAGAAGAGCATGCTGTGAGTTCTCTTGATATCTCCTTACATCTTTCCCAGAGATGCATTTTAAATAAAAGCACACATTCCACTCATGTAAAAACACGCTGATTCCATCCGCAGGCTGGATTGAGAAGGCGATTGGACCACATCTGGCCCCTGGCCCTTAGGTTGCCTACCCCTGTCCTTACATATTTCCCATAGATGTTAGTGTGCACGATCTCATGAGTAGCAGAGACCCTGTCTTGTGTTACCTGATGTAATCCAGGTAACATGCTAGCCTTGTGTTAATAGGAGAAATTTCCAGGTATCATGTTTGGAACATTTCTCTTAGGTGTTAAAATTGCTCTAAGGTCTCCATGGCACTGATCCTACCCCACCCCCACCCCCACCCCCAAACCCAAGTGCAGCAATCTATGTAAATCCTTAACATCAATAGCAAACCCATTCTGAATTGAGCCATTTATGAGTTTCCCCAATATAGATAACAACCTTCCTGCTTCCCCTACTGTTTTCACATATCCTTGGTCTTCCAGTTTCCTGCTGAAACCAATCTCAGTCAGAGAGGCTATTTTCTTGTTATCAGTTCTCTGATCAGAGGCAGAAAGTACTTATAATCTCCCAAGAAAAATGCTCTAACTAGATTTCCAGGCAGTTTGGAGACCCAAGAGATTTTGATAGCTGAGATAAAGTTTTAATAAGAATCAACATGGTTGGGTGCCTATCAGAAAAGAGCTTAGACCTCAGGACCTTTTGATGCTTGCCTATTTCTTGTGATAAGGGAAAAACAAATAAAATGCAGCAGTCTCCATTGCTTGTTTGTAACATGCACACTAGGAAACCTTAACAACACTATAGAATTCCCTGTGATCCAAGATATCTTCTAAGTCTGCAAGTATGCTTTCTGCCAAGACAAACAAGCATTTCTCTGTGTTAGAATTTCTGAATAAGTCGCTATATGTGCCAATCAATTTCCCCATGATACTTTATTTCTTGATTGTGTTTCCTTCTATAACTGGACAGTGATTTTTACTAAAACATCACAGCGGGTGCTAGAAAAAGGTCTAGCCTGAAGGATATTGAAATGTTTCAAGGATTGTTCATACCAGAGTTTACTGTGTGTTTGCAGCTGTCTGCATTCTTATTAAATTTGGGTAGTCCACATGATGTTGCCCTTGAACACCAGTCTTGATGCTTTCCATCTCTAAATTTGGATCTACCCAGTGCTTTTTTTCAAAAAAAATGTTTCGGGGTACTCTCATTTTGACACAAGAAAATCACCATTTTATAGTTCAAATTGGGGGAAATAGACAAAAATACAAAGATTCACAAAATGTTTAGGGGTATGCATACCCCTGTGTCCCCCCAGAAAAAACCACTGGATTTACCCGATTTTATAAATTGGGCTGAGTGAAAAGTGCTCCAAACAAGGGTCACAAGTTATTTGACTTTTTTTGTGTGTGTGTGGTTTTTTTTCTACTTTCTGCTATTCCCCTTTCCTTGCCCACTACTCCCTCAGTGCTTCCATTTCTATTCTGGCTGTGCTCGTAATGATTCCTGCTGTGCTTCTTTTGATCCTCCAGATTTGCACAAAACTGGAAAACTGCACGAGCAAAGCCCATTTACAATTTCTACACCAGATAAGTTAGGCAGCAAACTGAAAAATATGCACTGAGAATTTACAAAGGCCCATCTTGCCCAGCATCCTGCTGTCACAGTCAGTGGCGTAGCGTGGGGGGTGCAGGGGGGGCTGGCCACACCGGGCGCAACATCTGGGGGTTAGGGTTAGGGGGCGCAAATCCACGGGTTAGGGGGTGCAAATTACTTGCCTTGCCCCGGGTGCTGACAACCCATGCTACGCCACTGGTCACAGTGACCAAGCAGATGCCCCTGGGAAGGTCTGCAATCAAAAGCTGAGTGCAGCAACTCTCCCCTTACTTGACAGTCCCAGCAGCAACTGATAGTGCAGGTAAAACAGTCATCATGGCTAGTAGCCACTGATAGTCTTATAGTTCGTGAGTTTGTCTAATCCTCTGTTAAAGTCATCCAAGTTGGTGGTCTTTACTGCATCTTGTGATGGAGAACTCTATAGTTTATGAATGTTCTTTTCTGGTCTGCCCTGAATCATCCATCATTCTGCTTCATAGAATGTCACAGGTTCTGGTATTAGTTGCACCTGCTCCCATAAGCCATCTTCCAAGTATAAAGAAAGATAACCAGCTAATTTAATACTGTTTCCGAGATTTTAACCAAATGTTGCATATGTTTTTATAGTAAATAATGAAATGCAAAATGCCTTCTAGGATAGGTGGAGAATAGAGAGGTGAATATGATACAGGTGGAAAAGAGAGGTGAATGTGATACGTGTGGAAATGAAAGAAGCAGTTGTCCCTTTGTAATACAAAGTGATAATACTAGGACAACTCCATGGATATCGTTGGCATTTCAATAACTATTGTTGATCATAGCACTCTCAGGTTTCTAAATCAAGGTCTGGAACTGCCCACAGAGTTTATAGAATAAATTGGCACATGATTATAGACATCCTATACATCTGCAATCAATGGAAGATTTTTCACTAAGCCACTTTTTAAACTATCTTTTATTTTGAAATATTATTTAGTATCCCCTTTGTGCTAGAATACAACTATCAGCAATACTTCCAAATTACTACCATCACCTGCTAAAAATAGAGAAATGTCTACAAACCTGTCTACAAACAGCCCTGATAAAACACATTTATAACTGTTATAGCCCCTTTAAAAGTAAAAAAATTGTAGTAGTGGTTAGGCAATGGTGCAATAGAGCTGCTGCCTTTTGTTTGAAACTGGCATCTCTGCTGCTATATTCTGGCACCTATTGCAGGAAACACATATTGAACTTTACATCTAAGGCAGGCAGATTGCTGAGATCTGAGTTTTGCTGGTTTCAGACACTCTGCCAGAGAGCTCTGCATCTGCAACCTCAATACGATTAACAAGGTCACAGGATAAAAGAGAATTTTGAGGTTCAGTAACACTGATTAAAACTGTATGCTCCATGTTTGGGCATGCCCATGGAGTTTGTAGAACAAACTGGCACAAGTTTATTGGCTGCAAAATATAGGGTCAAATCTATGGTCTCTAAGCAGAAGGGAAATAGCTAGAGAGCAGACTATTGCTTGACACAATGCCTAAGGTTTCATTCAGGCATTTCCTGCTTGGAATTCCTAGTTGAAACTTGAGGCAACAGCATCGCTAAGTCATGAAACAAATATATAGTAATATCCAGCATGGGTCTTATTCTGAAAAAGAAACTCAACTGATTTCAGTGGAGTAGTGTTTAGTTGGCTATCACACAGTGCACTCAAGCTAAGACTTCTGATGCAGTGGACACTTCTGCTAACCAAAGAGGAGAGGCACAATTTTTTACTATTCACCCTTCTCCCTGTAGCCCCTCTGTAGCATCCTCCTCCTCCTCCTCCTCCTCCACCACCACCACCACTACCACCACTTCCTTTTACCCTGTTCTGGTCCCAAACTGTCTGGTTTTGTCAGGATTTCAGGGGAGAGAAGGAATCAGTAGAATTCCTGTCTCCTCTTTTGTTAGTTACCAGATCAAAATCTCACCCATAAGCACAAAGGAACTAAATAGATTGTACCTGATGTTTTTTGGATCCCAGCCAAATAAATTATTTAGGTGATGCTTAATTTATATTCTCATTCATACTTATGGTTTTCATGAGTGCACTGCCTGTAGAATATGTAACATGAAATAATAATAATTCTGTATACTCTGTGGAGAGCATTCCACAGACGGGGAGCCACTGCAGAGAAAGCCTCTTCTCATGTTGCCACCCTCCAGCCCTCTCAAGGAGGAGGCACATGAAGGAGGGCCTCAGAAGATTATCTCAGGGTCCAGGTAGGTTCATATGGAAAGAGGTGGTCCTTGAGGTATTCGTCTTGCTCCGGTGAGCAACCTGGCCACTGAATTCTGCACTAGCTGAAGTTTCTGAACTGTCTTCAGAGGCAACCCTATGTATAACACATTGCAGTAATCTAACCTTGATATTACCATATGGTTACCAGATTTTTTTCAATGAATCCAGGGACACTTTTTTTATTTTTTATTTTTTGAAGCTGAGTAGCAACAGGGAGTCAGTAGTGGGTATGGTGAGGCAAAAGACCCTGGGCCCAAGCACACACACATATTGTATAAAGGTGCAAAGCCCTTCTTTCACACCCTGTGAAACATAAATGCACAGTTCTTTAAAACAACTGGGCAACGGCGCGCTACCTGCCCGTGTCTCCCGAGGCTTCCCTGATCTCCTTCCCCCTTCCCCCTTTGATCTGACAGATCAGGGGAGGCTCAGGAGTCATGGGCGGGCGACCATTGCCCAGGAGGGACCAATCTGGTGGTGCAGCTGGCTCTGGCTGGCTTCAGGAGCTGCTTGCTACTCGTTGCTGTGGTGCAGGAAAAATGCCAGGCGCCACGGCAGCAAGCAGCTCCTTAAGCCAGCCAGAGCCAACTGCGCTACCAGGCTGACTCCAGGCTGCCACTGCCATGTTTCCTGGGGACAGATTTGCAAATCTGGGGACATTCCAGGGACGGAATTTGTCCGGGGACAGATTTGCAAACACCACATTGAAGGTTCCATGGGGCTGAAATACCCAAGCAATACCCTCTGGGAACGACCATCCAAGTAGGGCTGGAACCACTGCAAAGCAGTGCCACCTAACCCTAGTTTGGACAGTCACTCCAGAAGGATACAAGGCCGAAGGCTACTCTCCAACCCGGCTTCGAGGCTGGCAGTGGGGAAAGCAGCACTTCCCCCATTGCCAGCCCCAGAGGATGGGGGGCAGCGGGGAGGCGCGCAATGCCTTCCCGCTACTCTCCAACCCTCCTGTGGGCTTTTGCAGGAGATGGGGGAATTCCCCCACCTCCCGCAAAAGCAGGCAAAAGCCATGCGCTCTTTAAAGGGGCTCCGCGGCTTCTGCCACCTCCTAGAAAAGCCCGCAGCAGCCACGCACCCTTTAAAGAGCGTGCCGCTCTTGGGGGCTTTTCCTCGAGGAGGGAGAAGGGACTGACTGGCTGTTTCAGTCCCTTCTCCCTCCTGGTCGAAAAGCCCACAGGAGTCACGCTGGGCTCCTATGGGCTTTTGCGGGAGGTGGGGGAATTCCGCCATCTCCCACAAAAGCAGGGAGAAGGTCTTGGAGTAGTGCACAGGCTGCGTGCAGCCTGTCCACTGCTCCCAGAGCTGCGGGGGGGGGGATTATATTTTTTTACTTGATTCCCCCCCTGAAAACTAGATGCGTCCTATGGGCCGGTGCGTCCTATAGGGCGAAAAATACGGTAACAGGGACATGTTTCCCTTGTCTCTCTCTCTCTCAACAGAGGGTGACAAAGCAGTTTCTTTGTCAAAACTGGGCCTAAACCTCAACTGAAATGGTTCATGAAAATCAGTTTCTTCCAAAAGCGCCTGGATCTGGTCTGCGACCACTGACTCCAGAACCTTGCTCAGGAAAAGGAGATTAGCAACTGGCCAGTAGTTAGGTTTTCCAAATCCAGGGAAGGTTTCTTAAGGAGTGGTTTTACCTCTGCTTCCTTTAAACAGGCAGGGACCACCCCCTCTCATAAAGAGATACTGATCACCTCCCTGGCCCAGCCAGCTGTTCCCTCCCTGTTTTCTTTGCTACAAATTGTTTCCATCCATTAAAATAAAGTTAACACTCAACCCAGTTTGTCTGTCTCCGCCTGTGCAGTGGTGACACAAGCCTCACTCTTTGTGCACAAAACACCTTCTTTGCTCCGCTGGGCTTTTGTGGAAGCCAACAGACCCTGTTGTTACATCAGCTCCAAGATGGGATAGCCTGGAGCAGCCTTTTGCTTGCCCCTCACCTTCCACCCAGGCCAGTGTGAGCACCAGGGTTGTGCATATGGTGGTGGCTCTGCAACCTCATCATGCCTTCCATTGCCCTGGCTGTGGTTTGGACTGCTCTGCCATTTGTGAATTGAAACAAGCAGACCTTGCTCATTAAGCTAAGTCACAAATTACTTGTTTGTTTGTATGTTAATTAAAAACCCATAATATGTGTTAGGGTTATAAAATGTGTTGGGGGGGGGTTAAAATGAACTAATTTTAAATGGTAATTGGTAAGTGGATTCAGTACAGCTTTTCAAAGCATCATCTCCCTGTACAGCCTTTCTTCCCCCAGTACTGATGATGTGAATACCTGCCTGAACTTCACAGATATTAAATTCTGTAATTTTTCATTTCTGGAAAATAATAATTCTGTCTATTTATGTGGTCTCATTTTTTACCCATGCCATATCCTCCATAGTTCCTACTTACAATATTGCATTTTCCATAGCAATCTTGATTGTGCTGCTGATAGAGCCTTCTGCTTATTTTAACTCAAAATGTTCTATGTAAACATAAAGTCTAAAGCTAGCATGCAGTCTGAATGTTATATACGCTTGTGATGTAATGCAGAATGAAACATTTGCAATTATTGTTTCCAAATCTACATAATTTATGGAAGCTTTCCTAATTGTATATTCATTTTTCTATTCTTTCCCTTTCTGTGCTCTGTCACATTTTCCCTACTTCTACAAGATGAAATGTAACAAGGATTTTACACTCATATCTAAGGCACAATTTCCCGCTCCACTCAGAGCTTCTCTCACTCCTGTTTTGCATTTGTGCAAAATACTGCTGGTAATTTTGTATATTTGCTTATGTATTCCATCCACGAACAAGTCATCAAAGAGACAGAGGTGAATGTTCTGCCATATCTGAAGAGCTATAAACATGTGTATGGATTCGGAATTTAAAGATCCTGCTGAGGACTCTATACCCTTGGGAGAGACACCATATCCAATTTATTATCTTTCCTCTGACAATGGCATTATTATGAGTGTAGTAATACCAGTTTGCCATACTACTCATGTCTACCATTAAATGAATGTTAAATTCCATCCTTATTAAAGAAATTGTTCCATTTAAACACAGCCCTCTGAAAATGAATCTGCCTTTCATCCACCATGACAAGAGCCAGATAACAATGAAAATGCTATTAAAAATGATAACTGTATTTAAAATGTCATTACATAGCAAGCTCTAGTGGTAATCTGCTTCTGGTCCAAAAGTGAGAATATGGCTTTGTTGCTGTCTAATGAAATGCCCATCAATGTTTTCAGCTGCTAATATTCAGCAGGCAAATATTTTGTTGGTCTTTTCCAACTTAGACTAGCTGGAATTAGATATTATGATTAATTCTCCTGTTCCCCCTTTGTAATATGTACTAAAACTTGCATACAGACTTAATGTTGTTGCATTTTTACCCAGCCTCACTCTACATGGTTGATTACATTGGTGGTGGGGAAAGAGAATCATACAATGACATGATGATGGTATCTAGATATGTGAATGCAGTTTTGGTGGCAGCTACATAAGCAGGGTATTGTGTAGTTCAAGGGTTCCTAATAGTGGCCTGTAGACCACTAGTGGTCTGCAAGCTTCAATGAGTTTGGTCTGCAGCATGTCTGAAAAGAACACTTACAATTTGAATTTGACAGATTTCAATGGAATTCAAAATTTTAATACAAGAGCATACAATGTGAAATGGCACGCACAGAGGTTTTTTTTCTATTTCTGTAGTTCTCTGAATAAATCCAGACCTAAGTACTTATTTCCTGGTCTTGCAAGCAATTCCTCAATACTGGTTCCCCTCTACGGATCTACCTCGATGCTGTTACCTGGGATACAGTTCGGGAGATATAAGACTGTACTAAATTTAACTGTAAATATATAGCAAATGACAGAAGAAAAGTGAGAAGTGCATATATTGTGTGAATAGCTAGAGTATAACAAGCACCATATGACCATTCTGCCTTTGTTGATATGCCAGATTGTAAACCTGTGAAAGGAGAAGCCAGCCCCTAAAAGCTGAAAAGTATTTTTATGGTACGTTGTGTCATTCGTAAAAAGGGTTTAAAATGAAAAAAGATGATTTTTCTTTAGAATAGACTCTTACCCGAGGGCTAACACAGCTCTATTTCATGCCAAATAAAAGTTAGATGAATCTCATAATAAAATGTTATGGCTGCTGGCACAATTAATTAGGGCTTGTGGAGAGCAGAATGCAACTTTCACCTCAGTCAGAAGTGTCATACAAGAAAGGTGACAAATATTGGGACGGAAAAATAATTCTGTATATGAAGGAAAAACTAAATCCATCTGAGAAGGAAGAGGCTGAGAAAATTAATCGGCCAGAATTATGTATCCGGGCATTTGTTAAAATAAATGTCAGAGAAAATGTTAGGCAGCCACAAAATGGGTATGTGAATAACAAATGTATGTACCATACTGCTGCACTGTAATATGATTACAGAAAGAAACCAAGGCTAAATTGTGGTGAATAGTTAAGTAGCATTCCAAGTGAAAGCTCCCTCTGTGTGCAAATTAAACCACGGGAAGGAGGAGGGGAGAACCTCACTTCACAAACCTCAGTATGCAGTTCTAAGCTTCTCTCAGTGCTAAACAGAACCTGCATCAACAAATATTTCACATAGAAAAGGAAGTCTCCGGTGTCTCCTAGAGAGAGGGAAATAGTTGAACTCACTTTCCCCATACAACATCAATAGGATTACTATCTAGGCTTTCAAGAAGGCAATGCAAACAGTGCTTCACAATTACTTACCCTGACCACCTCCCCATAATGAAAATTCTGCCCTGTTGTGGCCTCTGAGTAGCAGGAGGGGAGGCAGCTCAACAACATATGGTTTCCTATTAGTAGGGTATCTTGATGAGTAGAACACTTTGCATGTTGCACTTCAAGCACAAACAGTGGTCTGTTGTGTTCTAACCTGCCAGCCTGGGGTTAACATCCTTCTGATCTCAGTTCACAGCACTGCTTTCTTAGGACTTAAAAACAGTGCTGCTCCCACACTATCATACTAGTTGCCACTCATTGTTCCTTCCCAATCCAGACAATCTTGGCTTTCAGCTCTCTTGCAAGCATCTTCTTCAGATTTGGCTAACTACATTGTCTGCATTCCAGTGCCAACTGTAATAGTTCTGGGTGTTGGGCCCATCATACTCCCTTTCCAACTCTTTACTCACTCTCTCAGCATCACTACTCTGGACTACGTCTATCTCATCCTCCGCGCCCTTCACTTTCCCCATTATATCTTGCACCAACTGAGTCCACCCCCTGCCTTGGTTAGTATCGTCTTTCAACCCTGCTAATCCACGGCCATGTGTCCTGATTCTTAATGCTATCTGCTTCATTCAGGGCCTCCTCCAGTCTTCTCCACTGGCTGGCTCCCTCACTTCACAGTCCACCTCCAAGCAGAATATGAGAAACGAGGAAAATGAAGCAGAAATTGCTGAAACAGGCAACAGCAAGCCCGTATTTAACCCACCAGTATGAAAGGTTAGTTTTTTAATGAGCAACATAAAACATTCCAGATGCTCAATGATCTAAAGTCAAGTAACTTCTGTGAAATATATAGTTGTTCTTTGACAGAAATGAAGACACACTAGCTATATATTACAGGACTTCAGGATTATTGTATTACAGATTTCTCCACATGAAGAAACGTGAAGTAAATAAATCTCACACCCATACCAGAAGGTGTAGTACCACTGAGTAGAGGCTGCAGGAAGGATGGAATCCAAGCATCTCCTTCTCTCCAACTTAGAGAAACATTATTTTGCAATGAACCAAAGAACAAGCAGATCTGCTCAGAAGCTAATCAATGAAAATCAGCCAGATGATTGAGAATTTAGAAATATAATAAAACTGTGTGTTGAATGGAAACAACTTAACTGAAAGTTGGGTTGTATCACTTTAGAATTGAATTTTGAGGAAGCTAGAGCTGAGTTTTCTTTCAAGCTGAAATCTCATGAAGAATGACCTCCTGAGAAACAATCACAGAAAGGGGCATATTTATGTAGCTTTCTGACAAAGGGATGAAGAAACTTAGTGAATATTTGGCAAGTCAGAATCCAGATCATATTGTTTGCCAGCCAATCAGTGTGCAGAACAATGTGAAAAATAACATCTATATGCCAACAAAAATGTACTAATGACTGGGATGTCTCTTGAGATTTGTAACAGATTTTACAGGAAAAGTCTTCTAGCCCTTGTTGAAAGATAATTTCTTTTTCATTGGGTTAAATGGGTTCAGGGAATCCAGTGCAAGTAATTCAGATACTGCTGGACCTCAGAAGGAACATTACTCTTGAAATATAATAAATCATGAAGCTCTCAACCTCCATTTATAGGATCTCAGATTGCAGGGCTGGAAAACACTCTTGTCTGATAGCCAGTCAAGCATAATGGACTAGATGAGCCAGCTACCATCTGACTCAGTAGAAGACAGTTCCATGTGTTCTAAAGGAGGCCAGAGTTTTAAATGAAATTGCTTCAAAATATTTGCTTATTTAACTGTGTGCAATTGTCAGCCACCCTTTCTTGCAACAAGAAAATAAAGTGTTTTGCTGTGAGAACATTGCATCAGGCAGGGCAATTCAGCAAAGCAAATTGCTAGGAGATAACGCAAGTCTGGCCCATCCCATTCCATGTTTTGATAACATGGTTTGTTAGTGAAGAGTTCTGCTTGAGTGCTTCAGCTGCAACATAATATGGATAAATGCAGGGCACTGTGCAGTTTCCTCTAAGCCTTATTAACAGTGATGACTTGACATGGAGCTCTATGGCTGAGCGATGACAGATAACGGCATTTTATACCATGATACATAGCCTACAGGATATTCTTTCTTTTTTAAAAAGTGAACTTTCATTTTAATCATCTCTCTCTCTCCAGATCCATGGGGAAAACCTATATATATAGGTTTCCCCCATGGATTCATATTTCTCTGTTTATGAACAGATGTGAGAAGGAAACATGGTTTATGGCACAGTGGTTCTGAATTAACTCATTTATGAATCTCATTAAGATGCAAGCTAAATTTGATATCCCTAGACAATTCCAATAGATTTCACTAGGTCAAGCTTTTTATTTCATTAAAAGGCAGTGTTCACTGCTCCCAAAAAGAAACTCGAACAAATTTTTCTAAAGGCTTATGACTTTTTATCTTTCATTAAAGCTGCTGCAAAAAAGGGGGTTAGAGGAAGATGATGGTGATGATTTATACCTGCTCTCTTCAATTATTTCCTAAGACACCCTCACCAACACTGTAATGAGAAAGTCAGGGTTCTTCCATTTTCTGAATATCACTATCCATATTAAAAAATCTAAGACAAGCAGAATAAAAATGTCCAGATGTGTCACGATGTGCTTAATTTCCTGAAACAGCTACCTGTTTGTACTCCTAATAAATTCATGCTGAGCCACATGGAGTCAGTTTTTGGCACACAAAGCTGTGGAAAAAACAGGCTAAAGGAATGGAGAGAGGACGGAATGTGACTGCAAAAACAGAATGCTAGAATATGGAAGGAAGGAGGAGAAAGAGTGGAAGAGAAGAAGGGCATTTTCATAAGAACAAAGCCATATGAAAATCTGCAATAAGGAATGAAACCATCAGCAGGGTAGTACAGAGAGTATGCCAGATAAGCAAACTTTCTAAAATTCAACTGCCTTTTAATTATCTTGCACGTAGACCTTGGTTCTACTTTACTCAGCAAATCTCTTCAACATTACTGAACATTTTCCAATTTAAGACACATACAGATACACCCCATTTAGGTTGGGATGGGAACCTCTGGCCCACGGGTCAGACTTGACCTGCCAAACCTCCACATTTTGCTTGTGAGACCATTTTGGGGAAGGCATACCCACCCTCCCTAAACCTGATGTCATGCAGGTTTTAGGTGTAGGGCGGATAATGGCAGGGCTTCAAAGGAACGTTCATGAGCTTAAAGTGAGCTCCTGATTGCTCCTTTTGCTGGAGCAGGACACACTCTCACCCTTCCACCAGGTGGTGGCTGCTGAGAGCACACCTAGCTCAAGGTGGAGGAAACAGTTTCAGTTCAATGGAAATAATTTCTTCGCCCCAGCGCTGCTCTTTCAACCTCTAAAAACCAAATGTTCAAAGAGCAACATGGTGCATTTGGAAAGCCCTTTCCCAATCAATATACTTAAAAAAACCAAAAGCAAATTAGGAAGTCATACACAGGGGGGGGGGAGGAACTGGATTGCCCCACCCTCTACAGCACACTAATGATACTGGAGACAGATGGGTGGGATCTCCTGGTCATGCCTATGTTTGCAATTGGATGAGGGGTACACAGAGCTGACTAGCAAGAGAATGGGAGGTGGGGAGAAATGTTTCCCTGAACTTGCCTAAATTGAAATGGATTATAGAAGGATATAAGGGACAGGAAGGAGTATGGATTCGGCATTTTGGGGGAAACTTATTTTTAAAAATTCTAATTGACATTTCACCTGGCAGGGCTATGCCCTGGTTTCCTTAATGGCTCAGCTTCCATGGCATCATGGAAGCACCTAGATCAGGCTTCCTCAACCTCAGCCCTCCAGATGTTTTTGGCCTACAACTCCCATGATCCCTAGCTAGCAGTACCAGTGGTCAGGGATGATGGGAATTGTAGTCTCAAAACATCTAGAGGGCCGAGGTTGAGGAAGCCTGATCTAGATCATAGAAGTCTATTCACAGAGTCATATATGGCCTCTTCATAGAAGTGCTTGCACTTGCAATAACAAAGGCCGTATTACTGCTACAAGAGTAGTAAAAACATTATCTAGAGTGGGGTAACTAGCAAGGTGCCATCATCACTGATATTTGGCCATGTTGACTGGAGCTGACCGGAACAGTAGACCACAATATCCGGACAGCAGTATGTCGGAGTACCTCTAATGTAGATACTGTTTCTTGTGGTATTGATAATGTGAGCTCCACTGCTAGAGACTACTTTTCCGAATAATATGAACAGCTAAGCATGAGTTCACTAAGTCAAAAACATTTTCACTCAAATAAAATGATCTCTATTTTCTGCATGGAACTTTTAATCTTCTATTAAGTGGCATTTATATTCTATGGTGATGCCATCATAAAATTAAATATATTAATAGACCAATAAACAGTGCAGTAATCAGCTGAAATTACATTTTAATCAAAGGGCAAAGTAGGAAAAGGAATAGACTGAAATCATATTAGGTGCTTCTAATAGCATTTTAATTTTTTCATTGTAGTGCTACTAGTATGGTAACTCTAAATTGAAAACTATTAAAACATCATTTTCTCAGAAGCAACCTAACCCTTATATTATTCACAGGAATGATAGCACACTCTGCAAAGGAAAGGAATGTTAATTTGTTTCATTTATAAGCACTTTTCCCACACTAATTATATAACTTCCAAAATACTGGTTCCTTGTTTTAGTTTCAGATTCAGGGCATTCACAAAGAAAATAGATATTCTGTATTTGTGAATAATCTAGCCTTCAATGCCACTAGGTGTGTTTTGTTGGAACTGTAATCTGGTCATGCTGCCCTGATGTTTATTCTATATAATATACATTCAATCTTTCGCAGACACTCTTATGCTATTGCCTGATAGCCATCATGATGATATCATCAAGTAAACACCAGGAATTTCTGACATACACTGGAAAACTAACAGCTTAAGATTCTTAATAATATAATGTGGCAAAAGCATACAATATACTGCTTCTCAAGCAATGTTGACACCACTGAATCAGCTATACTTCACTAATGTGACTCAACTCAACAGTGTTTGAGTGGCTAGTGTATTATGTTCATTAGAGAGGCATGATTTGTCACCATGAAGCACAAAGGGGAAGTAGGATGTATACTGCTAGCATTGGTGCATGAGTTTTCCAAACAAAAACAGCAGCTCAGCCTAGCCCCAAATGAATACAAGCGTCAATTGTCAAGTCAAAACTTCACTGGAGCATTGTCTAATTCATCTACAACTTCCCACCATCAGCAGCTCCCTTCACTTTGTGCATCTATGTTTGAAATGGAGCACACACACATAAACTCTGAGCCCTTGTTCCAGAGCTACTCTTACAACCATCGCCCAAAGTCACTGCTTCAGTTTCCCAGTCCCAAAGCTCTCTGAGCAATCCACTAATTGTTATCCACCCAGAGTATTATCTCTCAGAAAATTAATTTAGGCCACTCATTGCAGCATTACCAGCAAATGGATTGTTCAGTAGGAAACCCTGAAGATATTCAGTTTATGAAGATGGATAAGGAAACATGAGCAATTGAGGCTATAATAAGATACATGGGTGAATAACCATACTGGGTTGTATTATGCCAATGTCCCTCTGCTTATGGCTCTTAGATACAGAAGACTCTTCCATCAGCAGAGCAGAAATCAAGGCAGTCTCTGCCAAATTGTGCCCCTGCCCCTGGCATTGCCTCCCATGCTGTAATGAAGGTTCTCCAAATCCCATAGAGCGGATGTGGGAGGGGTGCAGAAGACACAAATTAGTATAGTTTCCTTAATGGGTTTTATAAGTAACTTTTGAAAGAAAGTTAAGAGCTTGACAGAGTGCTCAGTACAAAATGCAAAGGATTTCCCCCCATTAACTAGTTATTTGATGAGTATGACATTTTTTGCGGGCAGAAGACAGAGGAAGCTGAAGTGAGGGCAAGTACTTGAAGATGCTTTCACTATGACATTCATATGACAGCACTCCATTGCAATTACATAGCTATGCAGAATGAATGTGCGGGGAGGATCATGTCTGCTGACCTTGGGCCCTGACCTCTGTATGTTCATCAAAACTTCAGAACAGTGCCTACACAAGGTATAGGGGAAAAGGGTCTCTATATGCACACAGTAGCTTGTATTCCACAAAGACCTGTTTATATGTCCAGTGTAAGAATACTAAAAATGCACAGAAGGGGAGGAGTGCAATTGCAGCTGGCTCAACTAACAAATTATGTGTGTTCATTTGCCAGTGGAAACTGACCCTACACTGCTGCTGTACATTAAAATAGTTTTTTGCACCTGTGGGACATCCTGAATATCAGTTGGCAGATAGCCCTTTCTTGGGGAACACATTATTTAGAGTACTACTTACATGTTGGGTATTATTGTAATTATTTTGATTATGGCCAGGCTTTAGGCTCCACCCCAACACCCTGAATCCTCAATTTTACACTAATATTGACTCCTATGATTTAGAGTTTTCTTGTATTCACTACAGTGGATTTGAATATTCACTTTATCCATAATAATACATTGAAAGGGAACAGAAAAAAAGGTGTTGCTACAGCTAAACAACAGCATGAACTGAAAGCATTCATTGAAAAATTACTTAAAAAAACAAGGCTGTGACAGCTGTATGCAGATGACACAACCTTGATGGCAGAAAGTGAGGAGGAATTAAAGAACCTTTTAATGAGGGTGAAAGAGGAGAGCGCAAAATATGGTCTGAAGCTCAACATCAAAAAAACGAAGATCATGGCCACTGGTCCCATCACCTCCTGGCAAATAGAAGGGGAAGAAATGGAGGCAGTGAGAGATTTTACTTTCTTGGGCTCCATGATCACTGCAGATGGTGACAGCAGTCACGAAATTAAAAGACGCCTGCTCCTTGGGAGAAAGGCGATTGCAAACCTAGACAGCGTCTTAAAAAGCAGAGACATCACCTTGCCAACAAAGGTCCGTATAGTAAAAGCTATGGTTTTCCCAGTAGTGATGTATGGAAGTGAAAGCTGGACCATAAAGAAGGTTGATCGCCGAAGAATTGATGCTTTTGAATTATGGTGCTGGAGGAGACTCTTGAGAGTCCCATGGACTGCAAGAAGATCCAACCTCTCCATTCTGAAGGAAATCAGCCCTGAGTGCTCACTGGAAGGACAGATCCTGAAGCTGAGACTCCAATACTTTGGCCACCTCATGAGAAGAGAAGACTCCCTGGAAAAGACCCTGATGTTGGGAAAGATGGAGGGCACAAGGAGAAGGGGACGACAGAGGACGAGATGGTTGGACAGTGTTCTCGAAGCTACAGACATGAGTCTGACCAAACTGCGGGAGGCAGTGAAAGACAGAAGTGCTTGGCGTGCTCTGGTCCATGGGGTCACGAAAAGTCGGACACAACTAAATGACTAAACAACAACAACAACGACAGCTGTAATGTCATCATGTCAATTAAATCTGCTAAAGCAAATCTCTAGGGCCTTAGGAGAGTTGTCTGCTGCAGCCCAATGGACAATTTCAAATGAATTCCCTTCTGCAAAGTAACTCCCAGAAAATCAGTTTCTCAGATGCTACTAATGTCACATTAGAAGGTTCGAAGTGCTAAGAAAAGGACATTCTTTAGAATCAGTTCTCATTTTTAATTATTGCACCTAAGGAGATAGTAACATTGATTAATTATTAATTACTCAAGGGGGAGAAGCTTATTTTGCAGTGTTAGCTGAGATAGAATTGTAACAGTAAACTATTGTAGCAAGCAATATTATCAGATATTGTCATGGACTGGTTAGACACAGGTGAGTGGTGGGAGGAACGGGCTAGGGGACCACCAAAGGGAGAAGGCTCAGAACCCAGGGAGTGGTGGTGAGACAAAAGTGAGGGGTCAGAGGGAGAAGAATGGGAAGAGGAGGTGTCAGAAGCTGAAGGGGTGACAGGGTTCAGTGAGCTGGGGGAGCCTGTGACAGAGAGAAGTCAAGAATCAGAGGCAGAAGCTGAAGCAGGTGAGTGGGAGGTCAAAAGGCAGAGATGAGTCAGGCTAGAGAAGAGTCACAGGTGTCTCCCTCTGCTATTGTGACATGCTTTCCTCCCCCCCCCCCCCGCTTAGTGAGTCCCAGAACCAGGGGTGGGATGAAACGGGTGGAGCAAAGACAGGAGGAGACATAGACAGCTGTGGGGAGGTGGGGACTTTTAGTCTTGGTAATTGATTTCATGGAGAAGGACCCACAGGTCATGAGGTCCTGTGCTCATTAGGCTGAAAACTCAACCAAGTCTGTGAAGATTATGTTTCACTAAATTGAAAAAGTTGACTGAACAGTGTGATTTACTGACCAGCTTGCTCTGCAACAGGTATTTGCGTTGCTTGTAGCTCTGCTCAACCATTTTATAAATTAGGAAATGCAACATGTGGGGGGACCCTCAAAGGAATAGGTGGGTTAGCCTCGCTTTCTGTCCCTATACCATTGCTTCTCTGCATGATATAGGCTCACTGTGCAATGTAGAATAGTTAAGGAGTCAGACAGTCACCCTCCAACCTGTGGAGGAGCATGTTGAGGTTTGAGGAGTGGAGCTAAAGCATGCACAATGCATTTCCTGATTTCTAGAATGCACGATTAGTGCTAGTATAAAGTTGGTAATTCTCCCTATCTCCAGTACTGTCCATACAAGAACCTTATTGCTTCCTGACTGAAAGAAGCACAAAATTCCTCCTGACTTCACCCAGATACAACTAAGTCCTATGCCACCTGGTAACTAAACCAGAAAACGACACTATAGACACACAGGAAGGGCTAAGTACTCACTTCCTGTTCTCCCTCTCCACTCCAAAAGCCCTCCTTCTAAGGGTCCTTTGCAATGGAGATGGGGCTGTCAGGCTGCTTTGGTTGCAGGGTGTACTAACCATTTGTGGGGAGCAGCCTAAGTGATAGCACACTACTAAGGTGGAATTGCTGGCTGCTTCAACTCTCCATAAAATATTAAACTGGCAGTTTAATACATGTGGCCACACACTTCAGAGCATCTGCTTGAGGTCATGATTTTTTTCTCAGAGATAAAATATTTTAATATTTCTAAAATCATTTGAAATCTATTTCCTGAATTAATCATAAATTGTTAATCCAATTGCCACCAGCATTGCACACTTTTTCAGATAGATAGCTCTGAATAAAAATCAATACTTTTAATTAATAAATAGTGAACCAAAATGTACAAAAGCTTCTCTGACTCAGTCTAGGGATGGATGTATTAGTCTAGTTCTGTTCCATTTAGATTCATTCCCCCCCGTCTTTCTGTGGGTTAGTCCTGAGCAGAGTAGACTAACTGAAATTGAAAGATATGACTATGCTGAGTAGAACTTAGTTGGATACAAGCCATTTTTTCCCCATTCTGTTCCATTCCACATCATATAGAAGGATTTTTTGTCTTGTCTTGTTTAACAAAACAAAACACCCACATACAAACACTTAAATACATATAAAAATAGTTATTTGGGACCATATTTGACTTTTAAAACATAGTTTTGAACATGTATACATTTTAATGCATCTTTTAAAGAGAGAATTGCATGACAAAATTTGGATGATGGTAATATTTTATTTAAGTTCTTATCTTCAAATTTATAACTCACTTTCCCTCCAAATAGCTCAAAACGTAGGATGCATGGTTTTCCTTCTCCTCATCAGTGGCGTAGCGTGGGGGGTGCAGGGGGGCCAGCGGCACCGGGCGCAACATCTGGGGGGGGGGCGCTCGCACTTGAGTGCTAAAATCCATAGGTTAGGGGGCGCAAATTACTTGCCTTGCCCCAGGTGTTGACAACCCACGCTATGCCACTGCTCCTCATTTCATTCTCACAATAACTATAAAAAAAAAATCCTTCCAGTAGCACCTTAAAGACCAACTAAGTTAGTTCTTGGTATGAGCTTTCGTGTGCATGCACACTTCTTCAGGTATCTGAAGAAGTGTGCATGCACACGAAAGCTCATACCAAGAACTAACTTAGTTGGTCTTTAAGGTGCTACTGGAAGGATTTTTTTTTGTTTTGACTATGGCAGACCAACACGGCTACCTATCTGTCACAATAACTATGTGAGGGATGTTAGACTGAGAAACAGTGACTGGTCCAATGTCACCCGGCAAGGTATGGTTGAGCAGGAATTTCATTCCTGATTTCTCAAGTCCTAGCTCAACATTCTAACAATCACACCCTTTGGGCTCCGATTATAGTACAGTCTATGACTTAGCTTAAGGGTACATATTAGCTTGGCTCAGTTTTATATGTGATATAAATGAAATCCTTGAGCGTCCATAACTTGGTCTCGTGAAAACCAGAAATGCAATTCACCTGAAATTGGGAGAGGGATCTTGCTCCAGCAGAAGTTCTGCTGGCACAAGTTTCGTCCACACTGTTTCAGTGATTCTCCCTCCGCAATGCTACACTGTTCAGGTCCCACAACCCTCTGCAGAGAGTTTTCAGTGGGTATAAGGGGAAGCAGGGGAAAGGAAGAGAAGCGTAAGGTTGCTTGTATGAACTCCCATTCTTTTGTGCAACCATCAGATGTAACACAGCATCTGTAACACAAGCATTTGGTGAGTTAACAAAATCTGTAGTGATTATTTTTCAGACAGTTCAGAAGCAGGAAAAATGTTCACCTTGCTCTTTATGTTTCAGAGATGGCTGAAAAATGAAGGCAAGGGAAAGAAACTGATTCATCAGCATATCTATCAGTGCAACTCATATCTTTGAAAAAGTAGCTAGTTACCACCCAGCTCATTTCTATTTCAAAAGTTAAATGGACATCACCATACTAATCCTACTTTAGAACCAGCAATAAAAGTTCATGGTGTAGATGTATCCCTCTCCTTCATGTAAGCATAAAACCTGATTGAAATGCAAATTTAAAATAAAAATTTCTAAGTCCCACAGTAAATAATAAAAATTACAGCCACACAAAGTCATTCACAACAACTACAGTAATTTAAAAGAGGCTGACTTCTTAAACAGCATAAATAAAAAAGTGCTTTTTTAATTATAAAAACTAAGAAAATCTGAGCAGCATGAACAAAACAAAAAAAGCTTCTAATATTTGATTTGGCATTTTCCTGTTGACATTCTGCATATTTCATTTATATTTTCCACTGTATAAGTCCCCTCAAAATATTCCCTTAAAGGCAAAAAGTTTGAGATCCAGCTGCTCCTACAATCATCTTCATCTTTCAAACACTTAGAACATAAATTAGGTTAAAATGATTATCGTGGATTTTACCGGGCTTGTAGTAACATGCTGTTTCCTAGTATTCCAATTAATTATGTCCCTTTGAATTTTTATAGAGCATGCTGTGGTACAAGTACCCCATATGTTCTAATTAATTGTATTTTAAAAGGGAAATGTGCTAACTCAAGAAAATAAGTTACATCTGGAAAAATAAGAAACAGAAGGCCCACAATAAGTTGAAGAGAAATTTTCTGCTGAATTTTTTCATCAGAATATGGACAGATTCCTATAATTCACAATGTAAACAAACCACCAGATTTTTTTCAAGGAAAAGAAGCAATGATGCCATCAAGGATTCAGCCCTGCACAAGGGGCCATTCTCACCACATTTGTAAATGGATAGTTTACCATATGGCAGTGATAATGCGGATTAAGATATCCACAGGCACCCATCAGTTCAGAGTGGCTTACAGAGCTAATAAGCAAAACAAGGTCCAATATTTAAAAAAATAAATAAATCTGCAGGACATTTCTACATTATTTTTTCATAGCAAAAAAGGTAGGATTTACTTTCTTCTGGTGACAAATGGTAGTGCATGTTCCACTCAGTCAAGATACATTCACATTTATTCTCCTAAGTGAAATGACCACAGTAAAATTTACACTGAGGAAATTTTACCACATACAAAAACAGCATTGCTATTAGCTCATGTCTGAAGAATGAACAAACTTGCTCTATATTGGATTAAATATATAGGGTTGGTTTTTTAACTCTTGTAAAAGTTAAAGTGGAGTTTGGTTTTTCTGAAGATTACATAATCTAAACAACAACAATAATTTATGGACAAGCCTTTAAAAATCCTCATTGAGACCTTCTGTATCTTTTCCCTCAACATACTTCTCACTTTTTTGTCTCTGTATCACCTTCAAACTCCATCTTCCAAGTTCCACCTTCTACTTTCTATGTCCCTACTCTCTTGGAGTGCCTAATAAATAACTTTATTATAGATTACACGACTTGATTTTAGAAATTTTATTCTAAGCATGTTTAGTTTAAGAATCATCCTGGTAGTCGAGGCTACAGAACCTAATACACCAAATGATACACCAAATAATAAAATAATAATTATGCACGCTTCATTTTAAATGCTTGGAAAAGCTCGTTTATTCAGCACAAGGACTGTTAATAGAGAATGGTGGGTTAAGCTAAACAGCACATATTGTGAAGTAATACACACTGAAGTCCAAGGGATTTCCTTTTGGATAAACTAGCTTGGAATACTGGTACAAATGAGTTAAAATGTAGCTATATCTAAACTACATTATTAAACTACAGAGGCTGAAGTTGAGGGTGTCACTGATGCCATTTTGCAAGGTCATAAGAATCTCTGTAAGATAGTCATGAGTCAAAGTCGAGCCTCCTGACCTGAGTGCTTTGTGGCCTCGGCAATGCAGACATAAGAAAGAAAGAAAGAAAGAAAGAAAGAAAGAACATTGGAGGTGGTCTGTTTTATAAATTGTTGAATCTATAAGAACCAGATCTTCTGACTTGCTAACATCCCTAATACACAGAATAATAAATCATATGTAAATGGAAATTTGTCTTTTTATGCAATGCATGACGTAAGCAAAGTTGGTAGAAATTCTGCAGACACATTTTCTCACTCTTCCACATTTCCAAGTCACAGTAAGAGCTACAAGGAGGGATTTTCCGAAGCACTGAATCTTAGCCTCACAAAGCTCACTTTGAGATTAATGGGAATCTTATCAATGAGATAACAAACAAAAGCAGAAAAGCTCAACCACATAACATCAATAGCAGTTAAGGTATTTCAAAACTTTACCTTAACTAAAGCTGCTGGTTCACAGAGACTTTTTAAGTGAGCAAAGCAATTAAAAATCAAAGTAAACTGTTTGCCCAAAGCCATTAGGGTTTAGTTCCACGCTATGTATTGTCAGTGTAGATTCACTACATGTGGCAGGGTATAGGGTGGGCGAATCCACTTAGGAAATGCACCTGTGCATTATGAGATTAAATATTATGTTCCAGCTTCTTTGTAAGTGTGTGCTTTTAAATAACATAAACACCCAGAGTGCCAAGGAACGGAAAGTGCAGCAAAGGTTAATCACCGAAACGCATTTGCTACAACAATTTAACAAATTTGGCTTGAAAAATGAAGTCAGGTTGGCTTGAGAAACCAGGCTAAAATACCCTAGGCTCTTACTATACCACAATGCCAAAATGTCCTCTCAGTTACGGGGAGGGAGGGGGTGAAAGAAAAGAAAAGAAAAATTAGCAAGATGCTGCATTGGACAGAAACTAAGGGAAGGTTCTGGAGGTTGCTACAGTTGGTATTTGCGGTAGGAGTCTCATTCCAGAGCTTCATTAATAATCCAGATAAAGGCCATGCTGTTAATTAAATTTGTATATGAAAGTAAATCAGTAAGTGCTGCATACAAACCTCAATAATAAACATATTTGTGCTGATTTTCATAACACCTAAGCCAATGAGAAAGTCTCATTCAGTAAAGTGTGCTTTAAAAAGAAATTTGGCTGCTCTCCTGAAACAATTTATTGACTTTAGTAGCTGTGCTTTTTGAAGATGCTATCACTATATCTACAGCGACAAAGATGCAGGACACATAGATAAAGGAATTGTGTTCAACAATGTCAACCCTAATTTTGCCCATTTCATGGATTACCTGTCCCAAAGGAGAATTCTATTCATCTGGGATATCTGCAGTAATACTCTGATTGTTAACACCACACTTTGTCTCACTTTTTGCCAAATCAGGAGAATGAGGTGTGTGTGCCATTTACACAGGTTTGCTTATTAGAACAAAGTCACCTTTTCCTGGCTGAACTTCACCCTTCTGTGTAATGAGTACCACCAAAAACAAAGGTTATCCTGATTATACAGAGTAAAATAAACAGAGCATTTTCAACATCTGTGCTGATTAATCCTCCATAGATGTTCCAGATGTCACCTAGGACAACTGATTTTCACTGAAGGTCAATAAAAGTTAGACAAATCATAAAACCATCGATTCCACCATCCTGTCCAAAAACGATTCTCACGTATGCTGCTTGAGAACTGAGACATAAGTATTATTTTTGTCTTCCAAATCTCTCTGTGTGTGATATGACAAAAGTCATACAAGAAGTAAGTAAAATGTTTTTATTAAATCAGAAGCATCTTACCTGGCGGGGCACAGATGCAATGTTAACTTCCTAACAGCAATGTTGCTGTTGCTAACTAATCAACCCTTCTGTATCCTGCTCTTCCTTTAGAAAGGTGAGAGCAGCTCATCCTACCCTGGGAAAGATGATCTAGCACTGTCACTCATGCCATATTAAGTCCCAGATTACAAAACTGCAATGCACTTCATGAACGGCTGCCCTTGAAGATAGTTCAGCTTTAGTTAGTCCAAAACGAAGCCGGGCAGTTATTAATTAGTGTGCACTTTTTGAATAATAATATGCTGCCAATAACCTTGGATTACATTCAAAATGTTGTTACTGACCTTTAAAACCTTACAAGAGTGGATACCCTAGAAAAGGCCCTCTCCCTCTTCTAGCAATAACCTTATCTGGTGAGGCCCTGCTATGAATCCCTAAATCCACCAGGACTGAGAGCAGTTCCTTCCATCTTAGTGGGGGATTCTGCCTGTGAGACCTGCAGTGGTAGGTTCCTTTCTGCCTTTTACAAACAGATGAAGACTTTTGTTCCATTAGGGCTTTAAGTGATCATACCATTTTATATGTATTTTGGAGCTGTTTTAATTGGTTTTCTATTATTTTATTATAATTTCACAGAATCATATAATTGTAGAATTGGAAGCAAACCTAGGGGTCATCCAGTCCAACCCCCCTGCAATGCTCCATGACTGATTGCCACCCAGCCTCTGTTTAAAAACCTCCAAGGAAGGAGAGTCCACCACCCACTGAGGGAGTCCATTCTACTGCCAAACAAAAGAGTGATGAAGAGGAGGATGGAATTTATTGTACACTTATTACCACAAGGCTTGAGAGGTGCTTACAGCAATATAAAGTACAGCATTAAAAACAGTTTAATACACATAAAACTGATTAATTTTTTTGGGTCACCTTGAGGACCCAACTAGTTAAAAAGCTTGGTGAACCATGTCCTTTTCATGCACTTCCACTAGGAAGGATTATAGAAAAACAAAGCAGTCCAGTGCTATTAATGATCTGACAATAGCTTCACGTCTCTCATTTTCATCTAATACACATTCTATATTATTACTACTTAGTATCTGAATAGAAGAAGTAACCAAGCTGACTAAATTGAGATGATTTTTTTGGGGGGGTCTAATACAGATCAGACAATCCCCCCCCCCCAAATGTGAATAATTTGTGCCATCTGAGAGGGTAAAGAACTGGAAGCATATTATTCTGGGGTTTAAATGTCTGCACATCTTTCTTTTGCCTAAAGGGCAAAATGTAACATGCTTATTTTGATTCATAAAGATTTGAATGTCCTTAGTCTGACATATCTGATCTGCTTCAACCTAAAGCGCACTGTTAAGAACACCATGGATGTACTGCTTCTAGAGAGAAAGGTTCTTAGTCACTGCATCTCAACTAGTGTTATTTTTCTATATATAAAAAAGAGGTGCCGGAGCTCACCACAAACTTTTCCCTTGTTCTCTTAGAATGCTAATTGTGCCTACCTGAGAGGTGATGGAGCTAAGATCTGGTCAGCTCCGGCTGAAGAAAAGTCCTGCTCACAACTATAGAAGACCTTCCTTTTGGAGACTTTCTAAAGTTAAGCCATAATTTAGAAATGTTGCAGACATTGGGTTGGCTTTTATAAAGGTAAAGGTAAAGGTACCCCTGCCCGTACGGGCCAGTCTTGACAGACTCTAGGGTTGTGCGCCCATCTCACTTAAGAGGCCAGGGGCCAGCGCTGTCCGCAGACACTTCCAGGTCACGTGGCCAGCGTGACATCGCTGCTCTGGCCAGAGCCAGAGCCAGAGCCAGAGCCGCACACGGAAACGCCGTTTACCTTCCCGCTGGTAAACGGTCCCTATTTATCTACTTGCACCCGGGGGTGCTTTCGAACTGCTAGGTTGGCAGGCACTGGGACCGAGCACCCCGCCGCAGGGATTCGAACCGCCGACCTTTCGATCGGCAAGCCCTAGGCGCTGAGGCTTTAACCCACAGCGCCATAGGCAAGGGTTAAGACTGTAAAGGAATGAAATTTAGAATATCTTTTATATATTAGCTGTTATCAGTGATTGGCAGGGTGGGATGGGTTATAAATTCAATTAACACTAACTACAGAACAAAAAAGGAGTTAAACAATGAATCTGTATGCAAAACAGTAACTTCAGACACACAGTACAGTATTCTAGTTCTTATGAGGCTTATTATCTGTGTCCCCTTTGACATGGCACAGGTAAGTAAAATATGAATGAAATTTCATTTGCTTAGCAGAGCTGGTTGTATTGAATATTAAATGCACATCTTTTGAAAACCCAGCTTTCGTATAGTAACAACACAATGCTCATAATTCATTTGAGGAAAAATTAAAAGTTTTTGCTTGTAGAACTTTAAGCCAACGGCAATTTGCATTTATTCCAAAACGATGGCTAATCATGGAAACCGGCCAGCACTTTTCTGATTGCCAGCTTATTTCTGTAGTTTTATATGGGGTTTTGTGCTCTGTTCTGTTTTTGTTTTTTAAATGAAGCCTTTTTATTCAATTCCCATAATCTCCTGAGCATTTGAAATGAAGCCCAACATAATCAAAATCAATTTCTCTTCTAATCATGTGGAATATGTTTAGCATTCAGAATATATGCCTGAAAGAAAGATACTGAAGGAGTTTGCGGGTGGAAGGTATCTAAAAAGTTGTCCAAACTTGTCATGCTGTCTTTCCAAATGAGCTAGCTGTGCCTATTAAATAACTGATTGCTCCAGTGTAGACATTGCCTTTGCCTTCTCTGCATGCCTTTCAATAAGGTTCTTCCCATAATGAGATGTACGCCTGAATAAAGTTATCTTTCATATTTTACTTTTTGTCACACTTTCTGTTCAGCAGGTACCTGCAGCCTTGCTATCAATTTTGACCCAGCAGTTCTCAACAGTGTCCTATGAGCAAAGTGAGCAGAATGTCAATTGGAAAACAAGAAATGGGAGCAGCGATGACACACACACAGCGGATGAGAGATTCTTTTTCCTCCTCCTCCTCTTCACTTCCGGAATATATCCAACAGCATATTTCTTCCTTATATACTCCTTTTTTAAATATGTTATTTACATCCATCTCAGTAAAGGAAATTGCGCTTTGAATTCAGTAAAACTGCTGGAACAGCTGCACTTTGTCCTAACAGTACAAAATCAGATACAGATTGATATTTCCATTAATCCTCCTTTCTCTAGCCTGCCACAATTTAAAAAGCGATTTTTGGCTGCAAACTCCATCTTTCATATTGTGAATAACATCCTCCATTTTTATTACAGTTGCTTCTATGTATTAGTTACAACACATATGTAACAACACATATGTCCGTACTCAGTGGTGGTTGCCCTGCATTTTAAGTGGAAGCTGCAGGTGTCTCCTGCAGCTTTCTTATGCGACAAGACCTTTTTCAGCCACTGGCACCTATGAACAAGGAGAACCACTGCTGATGAAAACATACGACCATGTTAAAACAGGCATAGTCTTTAGCATGTACAAAGTTGCACCTGGGGATGGGAGATAGCATCATTTTCTGTTCTGTCTTGATTTGTCATGTCGCGCACTGTTTCTCTGCACTTCACTTTCTGCCAAAAGCTACATTATTTGTCTTGCTGTTCGTTCTGGTAAAATTGCATAACTATTGTAAGCGATGTCATTAATGTTGAAATTGCAGAGTCCTGAGCACAGCGGAATGATGAGGAGTACGTGCCACATACTCTATATTACTTTATTTACACTTCAAAGCTGGTAGATTACAGAAAAACATCTTGCCTCTGCCGGAGCAGAGAAAGCATCCTCTCTCCTCTAAAGCACGGAGAGAACACACAGTGTGAACAGTGAAAAACAGGAAACCAGTGTACGTCACATCCAGTCTCCTTTCCCGTGAGAAACTCCAACAGCAACTCTGACTGGAATGTAAACATTGTCTTGTGACAAGCATTTTGCTGCACAGTGAAGAGAGCAGAAACCAACAATTAATTATGTAAATTAGGGAACTGCATTATTCCACCCCATGCATTTCAGTGCAAAGGAAACACAAGGCAAATTGGGGGAATGGGATGTAACCAATTATGTATTGTTTGCAGACTGGAAGCTATACAGAGGAATTACTAGTATAAAATACTCCAAATATATATTAAATATAACCAAATGAGGGATGTCAGAACAAGAAAACAAAGTTGGAGGCAAGTCCTCATTTTTAAATGTAAAAGTAGAAGGGAAAAGTAAACGAAGAAAGGAAAAAAGAGCAGTAAGGTCCCAATTACTGAAAATTCCAGCCCCTGGACCTGTCCTCAACCTCACTTATAAATCTGACAGGATTGCAGAGCCGCAGCATAAATGTTTGCAATATAATTACCATCAGGGCATTTAATTTTTCTTGATAAGAGATATGGTAGTTGCCTTCCAGAAATTATTATTTTTATTTCTTCTTTTCTCAGCAGTTTTCCCCAACATCTTTTCCCCACAATATTAATCATTTATTAGTCTAAAACAGCAATCCTAGTTGAGGGTCTTTTAGCCCCGAGGCTAAAAACGAAGCCAGGACAGCTCACTGTCATGGCTTCTTTGCTCTTTGGGGCTGGGAAAAAAATTAATAATTTCCCCCCTTTATCCCCCCCCCCCAAAAAAGTGCGTCCTATGGGCCGGTGCGCCCTATAGGGCGAAAAATACGGTAAGTTGGGAAGAAGAGCTCTCCTCATTTTTTTTAATGCACCAGGTTTAGATTGGCATAGTAAAGAGGCTGAAATTGGACCCTTTTTCAGTAGGTGGAACAGCTTAAAATACCAGCAGATTATTGGCCAATCGAGGTCCTCACCCTCCCTGCCCTAAGAATACCCCAGTCCAGTTTATGCTGGCTTCCACCTGTGAGAATAGCAGTGTCAGTAGCTGCTGCCTACTTGTGCGATTGGTGGGCATAGCAGAAAATTCTGTAGAAGAAAAACCTTCTCCAACCAATAAAACTGAGCCAAGCCAGGAAGAGGGAGACTTCTGTCACATCCAAACCTCTTCCATCACAGCAGATTGGAGGGTTTGTATGCATTTGGTGCTTTTTTATGGAGGGATGCATACGGCTAAACATTTTGTGAATCTAAGTTGGGCCTCTTTGAGGGGCAATATTTCAATATGAGTAGGAAAATGAGAGTACCCCTAAACATATTTTTAGAAAAAAAGCACTGTATGCATTTATTTATTTATTTAAAATAAATATTCTTTATTGGCTTCCTAGAGCATTGTGTTCCCAACACCATTCTTTCTCTGATTCTTCTGCTCATAGTATTCCTTTCTTTTCTACTTGCTATCATTGTTCTACCCAATACATATTGCCAGGCGTCAAGTTTGAGTGAAACAAAATCGACTGCTTGGAAATGTGAAAATAGTGGTGTACCTCAACTCTTACACATAACAATTGACCCACAGCAGAGGAAAGAGGAAGCAGATACTATGGATGTCTTTTCTGTAGATCACCTCATGTTGTATAACATCTGTGCTACAATAGAAACTCCTTTTCAGCATTTCAGGCCAACATATAAATTATGTGGAGATGGATTTTTATCTCAGAACATTTCCTGACAGAAAATTGTAGTCTGTACATTTCCTCTTGCAATTCTCCTTGCATTTTAAAATTACCTACAAGATGTTTTGGAAGCTTTGCACAATTAGGCCATAATCCAAGAAAGCACTTTAGCACTTAGGGCCACTTCACACAATACATTTTACCTGCATAGGTGTAAAAAAGATACATGGAGTGATATGTATACACTACAATGGCTGAGAGTTTGTCACACAAGTATATATTTATAAGCAGATGTGTCTGGTTTCTACACATATTCACACGAGGCAACAAATAATTGTGGAATTTTCACATATGACTATTACATAGATATATGTATTCTGATCCATCATTCTTGCCTACACACACAAGGGTGGGGTTTAAATAAAATGCTGTGCAATGCAAGCCCTTATAGCAGCATGCCTGACATACAGGGTGACATGATGAGAAATCTCCCTTGCTTCATTTGTTCTGTTGTTGCCAAACTCGCAGCAGCACTTACATAGTAGGTGGGGAGAGTTTGTGGGGAGAGGGAGGTTGATGGCTGGTTTGAGGGAGGGAGTTGGAGGCTCACAGTGGTGGGCAAGGGAGGTATCAGTTGGTCCAGAATAAGCTGAGCTATTTCCCAGTTTTGAAGGGAGAGGTGAGTTTGGTTTATTCTGAGTTTGGCTTATTCCTAAAAGGTCTGGGATAATATACCGGTAAATGTGTGTGGCACTATTCAAGTGCCAAACCAATAAATCTTGGATCTGTTCTAAAGCTAATTTATTAGTAGCAAAATAATAATAATAATAATAATAATAATAATAATAATAAAATCCCTCAATTGTTGATATGAGTAGAAGTGCATGACACCTTACACCTTTATTCTACTTATTTAAATATGCAAGCCACACAGCCTTGAACATGAAAATGACAAAAAACCACGATATGTTCTCTGACAGTTACCAAGGAAATCTCAAAACCGATGAGGGCCTAATCAAATCTCGTTCTATTTTCCATCATTTACAAGTGCCCTGCAACAAGTCCAAATGTGAAAAACAAGCCTCGTGACACAAATATTTCTGTCATTTCCTCAGTACTGTACATTCTCTTAAAATCTCAGTAATTACAAGCAACAGTGCTAGGCCTCAAATTCCCAAAAATACAGGGCCTTTAATCAATATTCACCAAGTTTTTGACCCTTACTATAACATAAGAGAAACTAACACATTTTTAAAAAAGGTAATCTTATTTATTTACTTATCTGTTTCTGAAATTTACAACCTAGCTGTCATAAGATTGTCCCAGGGTGGAAAGTATAATAATAATAATATTAATAATAATAATAATAATAATAATAATAATAATAATAATTTTTATTTATATCCTGCCCTAACCAGCCGAAGCCGGGCTCAGGGCGGCTAACAACAATAAAACAGTACAAAAGTACAGCATAAACAACACTCTAAAATCATTCATTATAAAATTAATTAATTCAAGCCACTGGCAGCCATTGGGCCAGAGCTCTGCGGAGATTGCCGAGGGAGGGAGTGAGGCTGTGCCCTGGCCAAAGGCCTGGTGGAACAGCTCTGTCTTGCAGGCCCTGCAGAAAGATGTCAAGTCCCGCAGGGCCCTGGTCTCTTGTGACAGAGTGTTCCACCAGATCGGAGCCACAGCCGAAAAAGCCCTGGCTCTAGTTGAGGCCAGCCTAACTTCTCTGTGGCCTGGGACCTTCAAGATGTTTTTATTTGAAGACCGTAAGTTTCTCTGTGGGGCATACCAGGAGAGGCGGTCCCGTAGGTACGAGGGTCCTAGGCCGTATAGGGCTTTAAAGGTTAAAACCAGCACCTTAAACCGGGAGCCAGTGCAGCTGGTATAGCACCGGGTGAATGTGATCCCGCAGCAAAGACCTCGTAAGGAGTCTCGCTGCAGCATTCTGCACCCGCTGGAGTTTCTGGGTCAGTCTCAAGGGCAGCCCCACGTAGAGCGAGTTACAATAATCCAGTCTGGAGGTGACCGTCGCGTGGATCACAAAGGCTAGGTCAGGGCGAGAGAGGTAAGGAGCCAACTGCTTAGCTTGGCGGAGATGGAAAAATGCTGCCTTTGTTACAGCTGCAATCTGCGCCTCCATGGAAAGGGAGGTGTCAAAGATTACACCCAAACTCTTAACGGATGGTGCTGGCACTAATTGCGCCCCCGCAAGAGATGGGAGTTGCCCCCCCAATCCCATATCGTCCTGTCCCAGCCACAGGACCTCTGTCTTCGAAGGATTTAGCTTCAACTGGCTCCCACGTAACCATCCAGCCACAGCTTCCAAACATCTGGTCAGTGTGTCTGGGGCCGAGTCAGGATGGCCATCCATCAACAGATAGAGTTGGGTGTCATCGGCATACTGATGGCAACCCAGCCCAAAACTCCGTACAAGCTGGGCGAGGAGGCGCATAAAGATGTTGAAAAGCATCGGGGAGAGTATTGCACCCTGAGGTACTCCACACACCAAGGAGTGGCGCGATGACAATTCCCCCCCAAGCGCCACCCTCTGTCCCCAACCAGAGAGAAACGAGCACAGCCATTGAAGGACTGTGCCCTGGATCCCCACGTCGGCAAGGCGGTGGTCCAGAAGTTCGTGATCGACCATGTCGAAAGCTGCTGACAGATCTAAAAGAATCAGCAGCCCCGACCCGCCTCGATCCAGCTGTCTACGAAGATCATCTGTTAGGGCAACTAGAGCCGTCACGGTCCCATGACCAGCGCGGAAGCCGGACTGGAATGGATCCAGAGCCGTTGTTTTATCCAGAAACCCACCAAGCTGTTCAGCAACCGCTCTCTCAATCACCTTACCCAGGAACAGAAGATTCGAAACCGGGCGGTAATTGGATAGATCTAAAGGATCTAATGATGTTTTCTTTAGGAGCGGGCGCACCACTGCCTCCTTCAGTTCCCCTGGGAATGTCCCCGTGACAAGGGACAAATTGATGATATCCCCCAGGAGGGCCCGCACCTCGTCTGGACACGCTCTAATCAGCCAAGACGGGCATGGGTTCCTTTATTGTATCCAAATTGGCAGGGAGGTCATGGCGGAGCAACAAGACCTTCTCCGCAAAAAAGCTCGCAAATGCCTCACAGCTGTGTGTCAAAGGTGTCAAAGGGTACAAAGGTGATACTCTGTTGCTGGATTTAATCAAAGGCATTTTGCATTTCCTTTCAGGGGTTTAATAGGATCTTTCCACCACCCATTTAAGAAAGTGCTCTGGGTGGAGTGGCTGATAGCAACCCATCCCTTGACAGTCAAGCTGGACAGCCACAAAGAAACCTGTGTTTTAAAGGTACCGTGGTACCTCAGGTTACATACGCTTCAGGTTCCATACGCTTCAGGTTCCAGACTCCGCTATCCCAGAAATATTACCTCGGGTTAAGAAATTTGCTTCAGGGTGAGAACAGAAATCATGCTCTGGTGTCGCGGCAGCAGCAAGAGGCCCCATTAGCTAATGGGGTGCTTCAGGTTAAGTGGTGCTTCAGGTTAAGAACAGTTTCAGGTTAAGAACGGACCTCCGGAACAAATTAAGTACTTAACCCAAGGTACCACTGTAGAGGCTGTCACAGCTTAAAATTATCCGCTGTTTCTTTAATACAAAAGGAACTGAGTCAGCATGAATCAGCAGCCTACAATGAATCAGCAAAGCCTGCATGACTCATGCAACCTTCCACTTACCTTCCGCCTGTATGTGTAGAGTGGCCCTTGATTGTGTGTAGTGTGGGTTGGTCAAAAGCTGGTTGCCTTTGATATGTATAAAAGCTGTCAGTCGTAACTGGAGAAGAAGGTTATTTTTAGAATAAAAGCAGCATTCTGCAAAGTACTTTTTCTGAAGGACTCTTTGTGCTGACTAGGGTCCGGGGACCAGGCAAAGTAGGTCTGACAGAGGCATACCTGATCCACTTTTTAAATCTGATTAGCAGAAGCCACAGGAAGAGAATGCTTAATATGATGTGAATAACAACATCGTTTCTCTAAAAAAAAATACACATTGCCAGAATTTGATAAATAAAAGATAAGAATAGAATCATGTAAGTAAGCAAAGGGAGTGAGGAGTCATCCCATTTACATGCGTAATTGTTCCCCAGGTCTTCCGGAATCTTGTCTTGCTAAGCTTTCAGAATGTCAAGCAGTAGGGTTTCCATCAGCTCCCTTGTGGGGCTATTTTATTATTTTGCCATTGCATTTTACTGACTAGTAATATAAACTTTTAGCATGGCTGGGGGAGGTTTTACTTTACAGCTAAATTGGAGTCACCACCCTGGTCAACTGTACTGAAACCCAATGAAGAAGAATCAGAGTGTTGTACTCTTTCCTATCCATCTTCTGGTGAAAACCTTCAAGGTTGATCTGGGCAGCTTCAGTCCCAGAAATGGGTTGAAAACTAGAATGGAATGTATCTTAAAATATATATCCGTTTCAAAACCTGGAAAATACCTGAAGCTGACTGGCCAACATACACACTCAAGGATCTTGCCTCAAAAGGGCTTATTTGAGATAAGGTAGCAGTTATTTAGATAATGGTGCAGCTACTTTGTGCAGACTGGATTTCTGCTCAGGAAAAGTTGATTCCCTGACAGACAGATAAAACAGTACTAAATACTATTGCATTATGCCACCATAGAGCAGCATTCTGCTTCACTGTCATGGTAATTTCATGCTACCAGGGTAGAGAATATTGCTTCACTGTCATAGCAGAAAAAATAATTTCAGATGACTAGATGTATATCTTGCTTTTGAATGGATTTTTACCTTTTTACGCTATGTTTATCTGGGTTGTTTTTAGGGAATGATAATACTCTGTTAATGTTTGTAAGAAAAGCAGAAGCCTTTTGAGGCTGTTGTAATTTTGACTAGCAAGAGGAAATTCTTGATATCTCTTTGTGTGCCTTGTGAAGAAAAGGGGGGGGGGAAACACCCTAACCAGTGCTATTTTTTACACTTCCAAGCAAGCAATTTTGCTGGAGAAGGTGTTTCTGCATTCAGCACACATATGCAAAACGATTCTTTAGCATTAGCAACATACATAGTAGGAAACTGCAATCTCCCCCCGCCCTCAATAATGTGGAGGGGGTCCGGGGCTGGGAGGGAAAGGATGTGTAACACTTTGTGAGAAAAAGTATTATATGGTACTTCATACTAAAAGCAAAAGAGAGCAAAGATGAGGAAAGCTACAGATCCATGTAGAAGATTGGGAAATATCACAATGCTATATGCAAAGTAGAATTTACTGTGGAAGAGGGGTGTAAATACCTGCATATAAAAAGAAGCATGCAAAAATGTATTCTGCTCGATACATAATTATGGGACTGTGCAAGATTTTATATTCCAAAAACTACTGTTCAGTTTGAGGGAAGTGCTAAACTTCAAACTAAAGTCATTATCCCAGGTTGATACAGCTTACTTGCCCTATACAAATGTTAAAATCCCTTAAAACCAGCCAGCTTTTATATTGTGAAATGCCTCTGGTATCACGCTGTGCTAAATTATATGTGGTGACTAAAAATTGCAGCATTATGATTCCAGACTGACACGTCTGGCTTATGCATTGATTATGAATTGCATTGTGGGTATAAAGATGAAAACTCTCTTATGTACAAGGAGTTTTGATGAGCTTCCGAAGCAGGCATGTTTTAAGTTTTCTTCTTTCTCATTCCCATTAGTTTCTAAATAAAACCTGTGCAGCACCCCCACCAAATACATTGCAAAGTACAGTGGTACCTCGGGTTAAGAACATAATTCGTTCTGGAGGTCTGTTCTTAACCTGAAACTGTTCTTAACCTGAAGCACCACTTTAGCTAATGGGGCCTCCCGCTGCCGTTGCGCTGCCGGTGCACGATTTCTGTTCTCATCCTGAAGCAAAGTTCTTAACCTGAGGTACTGTTTCTGGGTTAGCGAAGTCTGTAACCTGAAGTGTATGTAACCCGAGGTACCACTGTACGTTGAGTTTTTGCTTACTTCTATTAAATTTGGATTTAGACATTCCACAGCTCTTGCAGCTCTGAGCAATATTTTCTCATTTGTACTTGTCTGACCTGATTTTGTTTCCATATTTTCCCCTAAATTACAGAGTGATGCTATAAATGTCAATAAAAATTAAGCTCTAGCCAATATAAAGCTACATATTCCTTTAAGCCGCTCATCGGTCTTCATCCCTGTAATAATTAAAAGCAGCAATTTGCTATACTTCTTATGTGAAATTATACACTAAAAGTAAAACAATTCCGGTAGCATGTTAGAGTGCAAAACAACCTGATACTGAACTATTGTTTACTATATTTACAAAAGGATACCTTTGTTCACAAGGACAACAGCTTGGGTTTTGGTTGGTAGATATTCACCTAAGCAGCTTGCCCGATTCCAACAAAAAACCTATCAGATATCAAACCATTGTCCAAAATCTGTATAAAGGAGATTCCACAATCTGCCAGGGAAGCTTGAACAAAGTGCTGTGCTGACCCTAAAGTTAGGAACTTCTTTTTCATATTTAATCTAAATCTGACTCCTTGTGGTTGAAAATGTTTTTTCCCTAGCAGCACTATGAATATCCATTATTTCACACTTCCAATTTGAAAATTGCATATGTGCTGTTAAAAATGCTTACCCCAAAGTTAACAGCAGGTTTAGAAATATAATTATCAGATATGCTGGAGGCGGGCGGGTAACTTAATGAAAATGGTAGTGAGCAATTTGGTTAGGTATCAGCCTCCATGATTCAGAGCTGCATTATACTGCTTCTAGGCGGGTCTGTACAGAGAACAGGATGCTCAGTTAAACCAATTGTATGCCTTTAGTGACTTCGTTTATATATAATGCTAAACCAAACTATGGCTTAGCAAAAACGAACAAATGTTCCTGGAGTGACGTATGTGGCTACTGAATCTTTACTACTCTACTCTTGCTGTTGCTCCTACACTATCTGGGTCTAACTCGCGGTTTGGCTTAGCATTTGGCAATATTTAATCTAGGCCAAAGGGACGCAGGTGGCGCTGTGGGTTAAAGCCTCAGCGCCTAGGACTTGCCGATCGAAAGGTCGGCAGTTCGAATCCCTGCAGCGGGGTGCGCTCCCGCTGCTCGGTCCCAGCGCCTGCCAACCTAGCAGTTCGAAAGCACCTCCGGGTGCAAGTAGATAAATAGGGACCGCTTACCAGCGGGAAGGTAAACGGCGTTTCCGTGTGCGGCTCTGGCTTGCCAGAGCAGCGATGTCACGCTGGCCACGTGACCTGGAAGTGTCTCCGGACAGCGCTGGCCCCTGGCCTCTTAAGTGAGATGGGCGCACAACCCCAGAATCTGTCAAGACTGGCCCGTACGGGCAGGGGTACCTTTACCTTTACCTTTAATCTAGGCCATGCATGACTAAACATAATTTATTTGGTCTAAATATCTTCCAGAAATATCAAGTGTCTTCATTTGGGATGCATTTCATGGTTATGGTTTCCTATGGGATTCCTATTAGATTTCTGTGGGTAGGGCTATCAAGTATGAGTTGTCCTCAAGAAATACCTGGTCAGAGCCTTGGACTTGATAGTGCTGATAACTATGGTGATGTTTCTCTATGAAGGCAAGTTAATGATCAGAGAGGACTCACTTGGGACTCAGCTAGATTGGTAAAGAAAAGCATTTTACATGTGTTATATATGCGATATAACACTGTGACACCGGATTTCGCTGCAGGAGTTTACAATGCGTTTAACTGAAACACTTCTTTGATGTGTCTAGATCCAGCCTCGGATTGCCCCCGCTAGCCAGGAAAGTGGTAAAAATGCCTGTGTGTGAAAATAACAGATGCAGTAATATGAGTCAGAAAGATTAAGGGGGCAATCTTAAGGCAAGTTCCGCTGAGATGATCAGCAGAGGATGCAGCAGATCTCTGGCTCAGTCACAATCTCGGCTCAGCCAAAGATAGGCTGATGTAACTTGCTCATCCTGGCTGAGCCAAGACCAGTGTAAATCCCCAAAAGGAGGCATTCTGGGAGCATGTTGGGGGAAGGACCAGGGAGGGCTGGATTCTAATCCTGTTCACCTCAATCACACAGCCTGGCAACCTGCTGTCGAACACTATTTTGAAGACTTAGGCAGAGCAGCAGCAGCAGCCTCACTGCTGAACAAGACTTGGATCGAGTGTAACTTTATGCCAGCATAATTTACACCTGCTTGCTTTATGCCAGCTTCTTGTTCACAGTATTGCTCCCCAAGGCTACAATCCTATACACACTTACTTGGGGATAAACACCACTGAACACAAGGAGACTTCTGACTAGAAAAAGAATTGTACTATGAGAAAGGTTGATAGGTTTGGGTTCCTATGCGCTAACAGCATTTGATGTGCTGAATGTCTTCTCCTGGAGCTCTGTTGTGGAAGCAGTGAGCTTTGACTGTCTATTATAGTGTTTAAGCAGTGCATGCAACTGTGCTTAACCTGTATATTTGTAAACAAACACAAATATTACAAAGTGTTTAATGTCTCCTGCCAAAATAAACTATACATTGGTAAGCACTGTGCATCTGGGGTTTTTTTAAAAGCTCAGAGAAGGGTGGGTATAACAATATGCACAATTTTAAAATTAATGGTTTATGTAATTATTTTAGAGGCAGGGCTGGTTACAGTTTTCTAAGAATGCATCAGATATGAATTTAAGTTCTGTTGGGTGTTGGGAAGGCAGGTCAGCTACACAGCTGTGCCCATGCTATCCCATCAGGATTGAAGGGGGAAAAGTAGCCATCATGAGCTGACCAGTCAAGTGAATGAATATGATTGTGGGTAGATGCTTGTTAGAACATCCATAAAATCCTCTGACATTTCCCTAAATCTGATCTTGCACTGGCAAAACATATGTTTGGAGGTGTGAAAAGAGAGCCCAGTGCCAACTTTCTCCTCTCTTTCTATCCACATATGACATATTCTCAACTATGCCTGTAATTTGGTAAGCTTTTCTTCAGAAGTAATCTCTCATTATTAGTCTTATTAAAGATAAATAAAAATCAAGAGCATCACTTAAACATAAGCCAACGAAACATCAGCATAGTGAGTGACTAAGCTACAGAATTTACTTCACATTAACAGAGAATAAATTTCCCTTTCAAGGCAGTAGTGGGTTTTAATTTTCAGTATAAAAAACTCTAAAATATTATGTATATTTATTTGCTATTGTGTTCAAAAGCCTCAGGCATCATTCCTTAATATGATACTGGGAGGCAGTGCTGGCTTAACACATTCCCAGCTGTTCCAACAATTTGCACCAAAAGCGAAAGAAAAGAATTTTGCATTGCTGCTATCCAAGCCAACTGTTTCTTTTAATTTCTTTTGGTAAATTGATAGATAAAACAGTTTGGAGGTTCAAGATAACCTCCCCAGAAACATTATATGGAAACAACTTCCCAGTTCTATTGAATAACTTCGGAGTCAGTCCTAAGAAGTTTATAATCTACTGGAGTACAAATGCTCAGTTGAATAGTCTTTCCTAAAGCAGTTTTTTCCCTAAAACATGTTTTTTCAAATGATATCTTCAAATATAATAAAAGCAAATCCAAGGGAAATCATTAATAATCTTTTCATTCCATTTGCTGCCTTGTCCTGTACTTGTCTATCACAAAGATGATCCTCAAAACCTCCTTGGGGACCTAATGTGAAATTACTCGTCAAAAGTAGGTCAAGAGCCACAGTCATGGATAAGCACATTGGTTCCCTGCTCATACTCTTGTGAATTTAATACTTTATAGAAGGTTCCCTGTTCAGTTGTACAGAATAAACGTCTAAATTTTATCATGGGTAAGTCTATCAAGAGTGATTAGCTCTAAAATCACATATATTAATGGCAAACTCAGTTCCTTGAATGTCAATCCTTTTGTAGCCAAAATGCCCCCAATCCAGAAACAAAGGAGATGTAAGCAGGCCTGGGGTAACCAAAAACAGTTTTACACAACAAAAACAACAACAACAACAAAAAACAACCTTGGGTGAATGGGGTGGGACAGAGAACCCAAAACAGCCCAATGAGGATTGTGCATTCTCTTTGAGCCCAGAATGCACGAGGGGCAGAGGGAATGGAGTATCCTGGAATAGGGCATGGCTGATTGACTGGAACCCTGAGTAAGTGCATTTTACACCACAACATTTTGTGGCAGATCTCATTAATAGAACGTCTATCTCCAGGGGTAGATGATGGGAAAAATAGCACACAGAATTTAACATGATAGTCTACATGTGTGATTCTCAGAGGAGTCTTGCTAGAGACAGAAAGTCAGCATACATGGTCATTGCTCTCATCCAGCAAAGCAGTTTCTAACATTCTTAAAAATAATATCAGGCTTGAATCTTCTTCACTGAAGTCATATTGGGAATTTTATTTGCAGAACTATTTTAGTCTGCAGCCTTTTCATCATCTGGACTAAAAGCATTATTCATCAAAAAGCAGCACTTTGAACAGGGAGGCATTTGTGGTAGCAACATGAGCAGTTTTCTTCCTTCTTAGCAGACCCCCTTGGTGCACTGTGTGCATGCTGTCATTTTTACCTAGGCAGAGACTGAGCAGAAAGGATGGGCAAAAAAAAAAAGGAAAGCCACAAAATAAAAACAGGTTGTGTGGGTCAAAGGACCCTAAAGAGATGAAATAGGAGCCAGAAAGGAGTGTTTACTGAAAAAAAGAAGCAAATGGATTCAGGGTTACCTCAGTGGCACCCAGAGTGAGATCTCTCCAGGGGTGGGGCTGCTATTGGGAAAGACTGCAGTGGAAGTTAGAGATGAGTGTTCAAAATGGAGATAAAAAAATGGATATCAGGGTTTATCGGGGATGGTCTGTTGGTCTTCGAAGGCTGCATCATGCAGAAGAAAATGGGAGTTATTATAATAATAGTTTGTTTTGGGAAGAAAAATATGTAGCAAAGGCCTAGCAGTTGCCTTCATATTTCATTCTGTGTTTCATATTTTCTCATTAGTGAGTTTACTTCTGTCATACCTTTCCTATTACATGGATATCCCACCTGTACATTCCTATCACGTGGATGCCCCACTTTTTAGTTCCTAAGCAATATATTGTGTCAGGACTCTTTTGTCTTTTTAAGCTTTTTTGTTCTCAGTGTCTCCATTCATTTTCACCTCTCTCTTTTCCTAGTTCTACCCATTCAGTTCTTCACCTTTATACAAGTGCTTTCTTCAAACGCATGCAAAAGAAAAGTGTCAACAATTCTCCATCAGAAGAGCTGCAAACGTACACTTCTGTAGGAGTTAGGTGTTGCAGAAATTGCAGGGTGTCTCTAGAATGCATTTTTCTTGTGTTCTGCAAAATCCTATAAGCAAGAAGGATTTTATCATTCTCAACACCACTTTGATTTACACAAATCAGTAATGTCAGTGCAACTCTTTCACAAAAGGTATTTTTCAGCTACAATGTTAAACCAATGCTTATTTCATGCATTCTCTGGTAGCAATAATAAAAAAGTGACTTTAGAGAAGTTAATACTCATGGAGACCTCCTGTACAACTGAAAGGAGGGGGGAGGAATTTTCTTTGTTGTTATCTTCCTTTTCTTGAAAAAAATAATTAAAAGAAGCAACGTCTTGGTTATGTTAAAGAATATATATTTTGTTTGAATATAGTGCAATTCCCACTGAAAAGGAAATTCACTGAACTAAAAAATAAGTCAACCGAGAACTATTGTACTTGAAAGAATTCTTCACTGTAAAAAAATAAAAATAAAGGAAAACCTTCCATAAAACGCAGCTTTTTGCTCCACTAACCCATATAGAGCTAAAAGGGATTATAGCACAGTTATAAATATCAGGAAATTCCATTCAGAATGAAAAGAAATAGTAGGATTCAAAGGGTAAGAACTGGTTTCTCCAAATCCTTCAAATATTTGCAATTACTAACCATATCTAACTTGGATACATTTAAACTGTCATTAGACAAATTCATGGAAGATGAGTGGCATACCACTCATGACAGGAGAGAGACTGCTGGAATCACTGCAATCTTTTTCACCTGCCGTGACCCACCTGCCTGCTTAGAAGGCTTATAATAATGAGCTGCTGCTGTACCCACTTAACATTTTGTGGGGAATGGTCTTTGCCTTTTGGACAGGAACATGAGTGATCTGCGTTTTTAAAAATACTTTTGAAATGTTGTGATTTTATTTTGAACTTTGGTTACTTGTATTGCTTTGTTTATTTCTTTGTGAGCTGCCTTGGGGGCCTTTTTTGGCCTAAAGGAGGCATATAAATAAACAGTAGCATAACATAGCATGAAACATAGCATAGCATGATTGCAACATATGGCCTCCAGCATTAGAGGTCTCCAGCAGTCACTGAATACTAGTTCCTGGGGATTACAGGTGGGACAGAGCTGCTGGGCTCATCTTCTGCTTTGGAACTCCCAGAGGCATCAGTTTGGCCACTGTGGGAACAGAATGCTGGCCTGGATGAATGAGCCTTTGGTCTGAGGAAGTAGGGTTCTTATGTTCTTAACTGTCATTTGCATTTTAGGTGGATACTTCCCCGCTTGCCCCCCCCCGCCTCACTGTTTGGTGAAGTACAGATGTGTGAATCTCTTGCTTTCTGCTGCGCTTCTCTCACCCCCTCTTCTCACTCTTCCTGCCAGCTTATGGTTGGGAGGGGGGACAGATCACTGAATTGACCTCTTTCAGGAGAAATAAGAAAATTAGGGAGCTTAGGTTTGTAGTGTCAGTCCCCCCAGAAGGACAGGCGCTTTCTAAACCTTCCATTAAGCAACGGAAGCACCATGTTTGACACCACAGTACATCTTTTGCTGACAACACTCTCCCTCTTATGCTGCACATGCAGGAAAAGAAGCAGGCCTCATGCTATAGATATCCACCACATATGCTAAATAAATGTTAAGACTGTAGTATTTACACTGTACAATGTAAAGGAGTTCCTACTACTATTTTTAAAGGCCTCACCACAGTGTTCTGTACAGCGACTATGAAGTTATCTGAGAAAAATGTTAGATGAAGATGATGGTTAATTATTAATGTATAGACTGGAGAACACAGAATATATTACCAGATATGCTTCATGCTTTCTGTATTGACGACGGATGAGAGTTCACAGCAAGCTCACTTCTCTAGGCCAGTTTTTTTTTTTTTTTTTAAATAATAATTAGAGGCAGCCAGATGGGTGGAGACTCATATATAATATGCTAATATTGCTGGTAATATTAATAATAATACAGCTGAGTAGTCTTGCTTTTAAGCAACTGTAGTGGACCATTCTTATGGAAAACTGATGCTCACTATCCATATTGTTACTGAAGCACATTATAACTGAGTTTTATGCAAGCACCTATGTCCTCTCAAGTTTATGGTATCCACCAGGCTTACCAGAGGAAGTCGTAATGTGTACATGATTAAACCTTGAGGACAGAAAGAGAAGCTTGCCCTTCTTCACCAGTACAATAGTGTCACCTCAGGGTGTAACTTTTTTGTGTGTTTATTTCCTTTTAGATTTCTTTCTTTCTTTCAGCACTTTGAATCGGAATCTGTGTGATAGGAATAAAGACTCCACACAGATGAAGGTGTAAGGTACCTCCAGGGAATTTAGGTTGCAAATGATTGATGTGCTAATAGGATGCTTTGTGTAAAGATTGAAAAACAGACTAGAGGGGGGAAAGGCACATTGGCTGTGGTATTATAATGTTTCAGAATTAAATTCCATGAGAAACAGAAAGATCTTTGGATGTGAGTGTGTTTTCACTTACTCCAGAGACTCAGACTTCCTCCAGTAGAATTTGCCTCTAAATAATAAGTAAAAATTGGCCAGTTAAAATGATTTAAGCCTTGCATTATTCAGATTCAGAGCAGAATGTGTATTCCAGGGTCTTGTATTTATTCTCATGTATTATTTTTCAAACCAATTTGCCTGTGCACTTTAAAGCAATTAAAACATTACAGCACACTTTAAAAATGTGTCACACCATATTAAAGTGAAAATCTGTATATATTCATGACTACAAACAAATACTTGTTTGCTTAACCCACTGGAATATTCTGGACATTTTATCTCATTTCATTTTTGAAATCGCCAAGTTAAAAAACAAAGTATTCTTTACTATTACTGTACTCAAATCCTTCTGCAACAGAAATGCAAATGTTCCATTTATATAGGGATCATAGTACTTTGAAACAGTGCTTCTGCAAATGAATGGAACACAGTTAAGCATTTTACTATCCCCCCCCCAATAATTATGCAAGTCATTTATAGTTTTCCTTTCTTGATATGGTATTTACTACTTATGACACTTGCAAAGGATGTAATTCCTAATACAAAGTCCTATCTATTTGTGCATCTATACTACATTTGGTATTTCCCCTATTAAAATAAGAAGAAAGCTTTTCTCAATAGAGTAGGAAAGAATTTTGCATAGAAATAACATTCCATGCACGTAGGCAATGGCAATTCAGATGCAAATTCACAGCCACTTACAATCTTGATCATGCAGGTGCATAGGAATAGCTCTCACTCCCCCCCCCCCCAATCCTGGGCCACTGGCATGACTTGTTGTCCATTAGAAATACAGGATCAGGCCTTGGAATAATTTATTCATCTGTTGATTCAGGCAAACAATGCTGAATCAGTCAGAGCTGTTCTACTCGTTGTGCACCACGAAGTGGTGGACTGAGGTGGTAGAATATTGGTTGTACCACTTCAGACTGAAAGTGAAAGGGTCATGCTTTTAAAGAAACATCCAAGTAAGAAATTTGAATGATTCCCCCATATACAAAGCTCCTGACATGTAGGAAAACTAGGAAATCAGAAAGAAAGCTTTGCCAGATCTTTCCCTCTGGTAGTCCGATTTACTTTTGGAGAGCTCCTTTCTTGATCAGCCTTCAAAATAGGATAGGTGCACTAGTCCAGAAGTCTAACAGTTCAGTAAATGTACCCTGTTTTGTACATTGTGCAGAATGTCTCTGCTTCCATTATGGTAGCAACTTGGGAGCTGCTACATACTACTCCTTCCTGCACCTCAGAGGTAGTGCGAGAGCCTCATACCATTTGGGAACCGCCTACACTGAGACTTATGTCCACGTCATTCCAGAAGGGCAACTCTTGCTTGAGAAGGAGCAGCAAATGAAGCTCAGCTAGCATCCCCTCCTATGTTGCCCAGAACTCTCCATGCTACTTTGATGGCATAGAAATGCCAGCAATTCAGTGGTCCTTACACCACTGAAATAATGAGCTCTTCGACATGCTCCACAAAGACCTGATTTTAGGTGGCATATAAACAAAAAAACAAGTAAATAAGAAATAAAACAGTACTAGATAGCAAACCTATTTTCATTCAGTAGTATCATAAACACTACTTTTATGACAGTGCAGAGTTCAAACTGGCAAATTAAACCAGTTAAACCAATATATATCCTTTTCAGATACAAAAAAAATTTGACAGCTCTAGTAATCAATCACATATAAATTTGCAGCTGCCACTTATGTCCATTCTATCTGTTTTTCTGGTGTCTGTTTTTTTGAGAAGTACACATTATCGGCTGACCTATTTCAGCATCTCATTCTGCACCCTCCAGGCTACGGGAAAACACAGGCAAAAGTAAAGGTACTGCTAAAAGCATTCAATAAGTTCAGAACATCACCTCACCATCTTATTGTAACACACTGCATGTTCAACAAACATCAAGAATCTTTGATCAGAGGAAAAAGACATCAAAGTTTCAAACCTCCAGTCCAGAATTATATCCATCAAATATTGCCTTTATTCGCAGTTTTAAAAATGAGGAATATTCTCAAATGTTCTTCTTTGGATAGAACTTTCTATTGGGCAATTGTTAAAATAAATCACAAAAGCCTTGTAAATTGGTCTTTGTGAATGCAGCATGCTAAAGAAATCAATATACACATTTGAGGAAAGTGAAACCATGCATTTATGAGTCTCTTAATGTGCAAGTCATCCACACTGTTTCTAGATTCTTTTACTCTCTTAATAAATTCCTCACTGTAATGATCAATAAAAGGAACATCAGGAGAATTCTAATTTTAATGTCTCCAAATGAACAAATAAGTCATGTAAATTGTTATTTAGTTCAATTATACTCCACCTTGTTGGTCCATTGACCTACCACTATATGATAAAATAAAATAAAAACATTACAAGTGACCCTATGAGATTTATACTAAATTCACAATAGAATCAAGAAAAGAGTAGTGGATGGCTTGGGTGGGTGGCAGTGCTTACCTGACCTCTGACTGGTTGCATTGCTGGTTCTTACTGGATTTAGAAGGGAAGGGGCAAGGCAGCTGTGAAGTCAGCATGGTGCAAATCCATTGGTGGGAATATTGGTTTCACCAGTGCATTTACACCACGCTGAACTCACCACCTCTTTGCCCCATCTCTATCTAGCACCTGGTAAGCTGCAGCAACATGGCTAACTGGAAGTTAGCCAAGTGCTGGCACCCCACCATGCCATCTGCAACTGCAAGAAACCAAGAAAATCTGTGTATATCTACATGTATATGTGTACAGTGGTACCTCAGGTTACATACGCTTCAGGTTACATACGCTTCAGGTTACAGACTTCGCTAACCTAGAAATAGTGCTTCAGGTTAAGAACTTTGCTTCAGGATGAGAACAGAAATTGTGCTCTGGCGGCGCGGCAGCAGCGGGAGGCGCCATTAGCTAAAGTGGTGCTTCAGGTTAAGAACAGTTTCAGGTTAAGAATAAACCTCCGGAACAAATATAGTACTTAACCCAAGGTACAATAATTAAGTGTGCAATGGTTTTTTCAATTCTTTACTTGCTGGAGTTTATTTTGCCTAGACCTCCTCCTATTTTCAACCTCCAAGCATCCAGTGGCTATATTTGAGCATGAATATGGATCTTTTTGAAGTTTTTCATCAAAACTTATTTATACATTGTTAAAGAACATTGAGGCAGGAGGTGCAGAGCATCATTTCCCTTCTAGCAACAGCTTAAGGAGATAAGCAAACTTGGTGGCTTGAACATGCATGATATTTTTCAGAGCTTGCTTGGCTCATGGCACCAAAGGAGACATACATCAGCAGTTCCTTAACTGTGTTAAATAGCACGCTGTTGGTGCTATTTTATTCATTAGGGCAGGAGGAAGCTGACACTGGTGACATTACAATTGCAAGGCCTTTTTTTTTTACCTATTACTTCTTACAGTAAGAACTTCAAGAGTAATCATGGCACTGTAAATTAATGGGATTTGACTTCAGAAGGAATTAAAAATATTGCAAGATATGACATCCCAGAGGAACCTTTAGTTGTATTGTTATCTCAAAGTGAAAGTTTTCACAGTAAATTTGGAAATGACATTTATTTTTTCAACAGCAGATTGTATGGTCATTTGTTTTCATTGTGGAAAACATAAATCCACCTTCAATTAATGAAGACTTACAAGAATTTGGGATATGATGTTCACGATTAAGTTAGCAAATATGGTTAAAATTAGAGAAGGCATGCAGCAAGAGAATATATTTATAGAAAAATTGAGTCTTTTCATTTCATTCTGGAATAATAGTGTTCACCATTCAATAAACCCTTATAGTTTATCAGGAGTAACTTAATTTAAAAATTTTCTTCCTTATAGATTAAATTATAATTTGAGATAGAAATACAGGAATATATAGTGTTATTACTTTATGTATCCCTCCTTGTCATTTGTCTTTCTGCTTTTATTTCATTTTATTAATTATAATACTTTCAATTCCTAGCTCATCGCCAATTTAGACTATAAATGCAGTTGTCAGTGGATCTTAAAAGTGTATTTTTCTGCATTGGTATAATATGAAAAAACACTATTCTATCATCATGTGTCAAAGCCTTATTTTATTTTTGCTCAGAAGCACTTTTGATTTATGTTAATTTTATTTCATGAATGTTATGCTGTTAACTTCTGAAGTAATATCACACATTTCCTTTTTAAAAATAAGAAATGTCCATGATCCAAGTACAGCAGTTGCTTTTGTCCACATACAAATGGCTTGCTGATTTCCCCATTGGCTGTAGCAATGCAACATAATGTATGCACTGAATGCTGGATTGAATGCTGCTCCTGATAGTTGCTCCTACCCTTCATTTTATCACAGTGCAAGAAGCTCTGGTGCTTGGGGTGGAGGGCTAAAAACTTCTGCTTGTGCATGGAACATTGCAAATATTCATTTGGGACCCAACCAACAGAGATGTTTTTCTCACAAATGTCCTGGGGGTTCTCTAAAACACCTGTCTTCGCTGGCTTCACCCACCCCCTAGTAAAGGATAGAGGAGTGCTGTGGCAAAGGCAGTAATGACAAAAATAGTGTCAGTTTCCCCACCAGGGATTATGGGACTAGGTGTTACAGACCCATCCACGGCAGAGACAGATTCTCTGCTAAAGTCTCCAAAGCAAAAACTACTGCTGCTTGTCTGCACCTGTTTCAAGGTAAGTTCTTGCAGTACATGCAGGGGAAGAGGGAGACCATGCTCACAGATCTGATGCGAACAACAGACTGTGAGCAAGTTTCTGCTCACCTTGAATCTGCACTCAGGGATTCAGCTTTTTGTGTCTTTCCTGCTACTATCAGCTAATGTTTACCCCGCCAAAACAAGCTTTACAAAATTTATGCACTATCCATTACTTTTAAAAAACAAAGTCATTATTTGAAGACCATAAAGAAATGGTGCCTCATAAAGAAATGCTTCTTCATGGTAGCCTCTCTCCAGCTTATTGCATGACATTGGAAGGACACACAGGAAATCATGTTTAGTGAATGGCACAAGACTCTTTAGATGAAATCATTGTCTGAGAAATTAACCAGCCAGATTAGAACAACAAGGAATGCTGTGCAAGAAGCTACCGGTAACTCTCACTCTTCACTGACTGGCATGCCTTTATAACATTTTTCATTGTGTAGGCAGGCAAAAATACAACCTCCTGGCACACATGGCTCTTTATGAACTGGTTCGCGTCATGGGTTAATACTGCTACAGAATGGAACCTGCCTTAAGAAGTCAAAGGATACTAATGTATGTAATGTGCCAATCTTGTCACATATATTTACTGTTTCTTGTTTCATGTTTTTTATGTAGCTGATAAAAATCTCAGTGAAAATGTTTATTAAAACATGGGAAAGCTTTTTCAGTTCTGACACAGGACTGAAACAGACTTTTGCACAATTCAACATAGGAAGCTGCCTACTGAGTATGACCATTTGGTCAATATAGCTCAGTATTGTCTACACTGACTGGCAGCAGCACGCCAGAGTTTCAGACAGGGTTTTCTCCCAGCCCTACCTGGAGATGCCAGGGAATGAACCTGGGACCTTCTGCATGCAAAGCAGATGCTTTACCACTGAACTACAACCCTTCCACTGCTTTCTGACTGTCACTCTGATTTCTGTATCTCAGGGAAGGAGACTCTGTGGCCCGCCATATGTTGCTGAACTTCAATTCCCATCAACTCCAACCAGCATGGCTAATGTTTAGAATAGTGATGGGAGTTGTAGTCCAGCAACATCTGGAGGGTCACAGGTTTTGCACTCCTGCTCTGGTTTTCTTAGGAGGATCTCCTGAAATGTAGCTCCCTCGCCTGTTTTTATATCATCCATCTCACAGCTATTTTTGTATGTACATTTCTCCAACATCCCGCTATAGAAACATCCATCTGAAAATAATTAATGATAATTGAAGATGTTATTTCATGTGATGATATTGTCTAATTAACACCTTCCTGAGTTTGGTGAAAGCTCGATAGCTTACAGCTCCGTATGCAACAACTGTTCAAGGAAAACTGATAGTTGTGAGTATTCTAGAACAAGTGAAAACTCCCACCACCTGCCTCATATTACCTCTCCCTGGCTCATTGTGACATTTTATCTCCTCTGTATGTTTCTCTTTTCTGTGGCTGCCTATCTTGCTATGAAGAAAGTTCAGGGTGGGTTTTTGGGTGTGTGTTTTTTGCTTTGCAAATTGGTTGTAGTCTCCAGTTAATCTAACTGATAATAAAACAAAGGAAAGCAGCCCAAAGTAGTTTTAATTTGAATCTATTATTTCCAGTTCTGCCAGGTTGAATAATGAGAAGCCCTCTTCTATGCACATCTCATTTGTACCTATTTTGCAATTCCACATTCAAACTCCTTGCTCCAACCTTCATCACACACAGACAAATGCCGTGTGATATGCTGGTTTTGGATTTTCACTATATTTTTACATCTGCTTCTCTACATTCTTCACATAGTCCTGCTTCAACGTTGCATGCAAGTACATACAAAAATGTATCATCTTATTTCTAGAAAATTTAAATGTGCAATACTGTCCACAGGATAACAGACTAATTTGCTTCATCTACTATGCAACTGGACTTTTTCAAGGGAGGGGGAAATTATACTGATAATTACTGTATTAGATTGCATAATCTCCTGTCAAAATGTAAACATCTCATAGATATTTAGAGACTGAGGCTACATACCTTCTTAAAGAGAGAGAACAGATGTTACAGAAAGCAATGTTAGGCTTCTTTCTTTTGTGTGGATTTGGCACAGCTACGTACCTGAAAAGATAGCATTACGTAGCTTTGCAACTGTAGATGAGCAAAGTACACTGTCATAGTTCTCTCACTCTGTTATGTGTTGATCACCTGTATCATCCTGCAAAATGATAAGTTTAAAAAGGATACACGCAAGCTGTAACATGTGCAGAGGAGGGTGACCAAGATGATAAAGGGTTATGAGGAACAGCTGTGGGAGTGTACATTTAGCATGGAGAACAGGAGACACCAAGATAAGATATGATAGCCATCTTCAGAGATCTAAAGGGCTGTCATGTGGAAGATGGAGCAAGCTTGTTTTCTATTGCTCCAGAGGGTAGGACCCAAATCAACAGATCCAAGTTACAAGAAAGAAGATTCCAACTAAAAAGCAGGAAGAACTTTTTGGTGATGAGAGCTGTTTGACAGTGGAATGGACTCCCTCAGAAGGTGGTGGACTCTCCTTCATTGGAGGTTTCTAAAACAGCGGTTGGATGGTTCATCTGTCATGGATGCTTTTGTTGAGATCCCTGCATTGCAGGGAGTTGAATTAATGGCCATTGAGGTCCCTTCCAATTCTAAAATTCTATGATTCTATGATTCTGTGTAGTGGATATTGCAGAAGGGCAAAATATATGAGGCAGGTAAGTCTGTAAATGCTTTCAGAATCCAAAAATGTGAAGGGCTATCACTCGTATGTTAAATCACAGTCTTCTCCTTAAGATACTGCAGAAATTTTCATTTATAGTTGTATGCAGTTTTTCTTTCCCTGTTTCCAGACTGGGATTATCCAGTGTAGTAAATAACACTGGCATTATACTGTGTCCTGCAACATTATAGTGGCATAACATCCCCCTCCCTCCCTTAAGAAAATGATGGTTCTAAGAAATTTTGTTGGTGAAGTGATGCATTTGGTTGGACTTTCCCATTCAGCATTCCATTTGTATATTTGCTTCTATCTGTTTGTAATACAGCAATTCCATGGAACATTTAAATAAAAGAATGAGGTCTGGTGCATATGTTTAGGGAGTAATTCCACATTTCAAATTTTAACATTAGCTTAATACATTTTTGAAGATGTAGGGGACGATTGCAACATTAGAATAAAGGCTGGTATGCATGTTCAGACCACCATTCTGTGTTTTGAATTCTTAAAACAGCATGACTCATGAACTCATTCCAGGTTGGGGAGATGCAAATAGAATGAGATGTTACAGTGCTTTACTAGTTTTACTGTGACAAAACAATGGGCCCTTTAAGCTTCTGCTGATTTGGGTGTGTGTGTGTATGTATGTTTTGTTTAACTTGCATCAATCCTGCTGGTGTGTGTGTGTGTGTGTCCCAAAGGAGCCCAAGATGATTACATCTATTAATATCTATTTTGCTTCCAGCATGACTTTTGAGAGCACCTCTGAAGTCAGTGGGGGTCAGGAAATATTTTGAAACCATCTATAAAAGCAAGGTCTAGCTTTAACATTCTTATATTCTTAATCTTTTGCTTCATTTATTTGAGGAAGTGAAGAGTTAGTGATTTATTTCTCTTTCATGCTGTGTTTGTTTATACTGCCATATCTCAGTACTTAGCGTAAGTGGGAACTCCTATGCTGATGATGCATTTTAATGAGGACATGCTCATATGGGCTGAGACGCGAATCAGGGTCTCTGTCATTTCAGTACTTAATTCCTAATTTGATTTTAAGAATGGACATGGATATTTGTCCAAAAACGTGTGTGTGTTTTGTTGCCTATTATCAACCAATGCAAGATCCCTTTCTGATGATAGTCAAATGATAATTAATTACATTTTATCCTCCCAATTGCATTGTGTTTCCTTTGCACTGAAATGAATGGGGTGGAATAACTTAATGACAACATAATTATGCCACAGTAGACAGAGAAAGTAACACAGTATTTGAGAGATGAACTGCAGTTGAATGGAAGCAGTGCTACATGTGAAATGATGCCTTCTTTTATCCCTCTCTTTGAGTCATGCTTGAAGTATGTATCACTATGATATACAATAGGATGTAGATGATTTAAAGAGTAATCCTATGCACATCTACTCAGAAGTAAGTCCCACTGAATTCACTAGGCCTTACACTCCCAGGTGTAGGACTGCAGCCTCAGTCATTAAAATGTGGCTGGTATACTGATCTGTGAAGACATCACTAGATGTTACATGGAGTTACTCTGTGAGAACACCTGTGTAGGTTATGCTACAAATCTCCGCATAAATGTAGTAGAATGAGATTTATATGCTTCCAGCACTGCCTTCAAAGGAAAAATGCAGACACAGCAAGGTGCCAATTTACCTCATCTCCATAGTTTCCCCACCTGCTCCTACACGTTTCCCTACAAAAAAATGAAGCTAACTTCATTCTCTCTCACCTATGCTAGAATTAACCTCTTGTTAAGACCCACTGCCCCCCCCCCCAAAAAAAATCTAACACCCAGAGCTAGGACTCTTATTTTTAGCATGATGCATTTAAAACTAGCACTATTAATATTCACTCATTATTTAACTTAAAGTACTTTATCTTTTTTGCATGCTTTAGCATACAAAGCACATAGGTTAAAACTGAATTTTGCTCATGAAATGGCTTTTGATTCAGTGGACGTGTTCCCTAACATGAAGGAAGGGAATTTTCTCACATTTTCTTATTTCCCCTATATTTTCACATACCACCCTCCACACTGTTCTGCAGGGTTTCCCAACCATCTGGATCAGATTTTGGACATGCAGTGGGAAGGGCAATTCAAAGAAATTTTTTTACACTTCTCTTAAATTAACTGGTGCCTCCACAGATCTAATGCTTTCACAAAAGTGGAACAGCAACATTGGATTTCACTCGTAATCTGTATTGTTATTTATTGCACTTTTCCCTCACCCAGCAACTGCTCAAATATTTATTATACAAAGCATGGGTCGTGTTCCCCCTCCCCATTCTTAGACTCCAGAACTGAAGTGCCTATTTTACATCTTCACTTTTTAGATATATTACATTAATGAGCTGGTTAGAATTCCTCCATTAGACTGTGCCTCTTGTTTTATATGGAAATAATACTATAAAAATTCTAAGAATACTAATTTCATGGGCATGGAAATGGTGAGGTGTAAAGCAAACAACAAGAAGGATGTCTGTGGTGGCAGCACACAAGGCATGGGGTTAGTATGCTTGCAATTTCTTTCCTGTTGGGTATAAAACTATAAAATAGGATAGTTATTAAATAGGATCAATTGCAATATATTTGAGGGAGGGGGCTTTATTGTGTTTTTAATATTCTGTTGGGAGCCACCTAGAATGGCTGGGGAAACCCAGCCAGATGGGCGGGGTATAAAATTATTATTATTATTATTATTAATTGGATTTGGAGGGGGTGGTAGTTTCACAATAGTCCTCTACTCTTTTGCAAGCCACGTGTTGCCTGATATGCAGCATTTGTCACATTTATGTCAGTGATATGGCAGTGACATGCAATCACTGAGGCAGTCGAGTATAGTTTCATGACAACATGATGCAGCTCAGTCAGTTTGAGAGTAATCTGGTCACTGATCTCTCATATTCCACATGCTGTTTCCTGATATGTTACACTGCTCATAAAAGTATCACACTTTGAGTGAGCACTGGAAGTATTAAATGGGCACATCAGTGGCTGACTATGATGTATGAATTGGTCCTAAGATATATTGCATTAACAGCTATGCCATTCAGAAGAAGGCTGTGAACTCTTTTGAAAAGTCAATCACCCATGTCAAGGCCTGTTATTATATATACACTCCAAAAGAAGATTTTCAAATCTTTGTTTTTTTCACGCTGAGTAAATTTCACTCAGAACAACAATTTTGCAGAGCCCGCATTTGTCTATAAGTTAACAGGCAAGCACCACATAGCTGAGAAAGAAGTCATCTGAAGTTTTTCTTTTCACATATCTTCAAGTGCATTACCGAATAGTCTAAATTGCATTTCATTTGAATTTCTATTGCTGGGTAGAATGAGGCATACACCACTTTCTACGGTTATACATAATGCATTGTTCATAAGTTCTTTTGTCCTGTATTATTTCCCTGTCCACAGTGAAACACCTTTTCACTGGCTAATGCTACTTTGTGCTGTACGCCTAATAAAACATCTAAATCCTTATTTTAAATTGCGGCATGGCTTTTTAAAAAGAGCAATTTCACATTTCTTTGGGAAAGCCATCTGCTTGTGAATGACAATGGTTCTCATCAGTAATTTTGCGAGGAAAAACAGTCATTACACTTTAACACATCTCCGAGTACTGAATAAAGAATAACATGCAACTATTATTTAAATAGACTGCATTCTTTACAGTGCAATGTTTAAAGGCCAGGCGTGTCATTATTATAATAAGAGCATTTGTAATGGGTTGCACTGTAACTGAGGCCCAAGGTGAAGTGGCATTATCTCAAGCAGCAGCCTTTGAACAGAACATTTTGCCACAAAATATTATTGTCATTTGTGAATCTATCTACTGCAAATATGGTAATTATCTGTTTGCTCCAACAAAGTCAATGCGGACACAGGAAGCAACTTTGCTTCTTGTATCTTCCCCAAATGGCATCCACCTAACGTAAATCAGGTTTGGGAAATGTTTACTAGAGTTATACACCTAAACATGGATAGTCTTGTGAAACATTTATTTATGAAGACCTTGCACCAGGAACATTAGATTCAAACAGCTCAGATAGGAATTAAGAGTTCCTACCTTTAAAGGAAAACATAGCTACTTATAATCACATGTGTATTTTTATTATTTATTATTTTACCAACCGCCTTTTACACGTCTCATGTGTGATTGCAGCTTTCACAATTGTTGAAGCATGCATGTGAGCTAAGCTACCCAAGCATAAGATGTCAAGTGAGAAACTAACATAAATGTATTTCTGAATTTAGAATAGGAATGTGTCGACCCCACCACATACATACACACACACATGCCAATTACACTTTCCCCTGAATAGTCTTGAATTCTGGCTTAATTAGGAAATCTCTACTTAATTCTGAATTTTAAGCAAGCACAGTTTTCTGCAGTTTTTTGGTTTATACAGTTAATCTGCTTTTCTCCCTCTTCTGTATCTCCAGTGTTCACTGTGCATTGATAAAACAATTGAAAATTCCCAATATTACAGAAAGAATATCAGGCTATTCAGAACTCCAAAACTTGGGGGGGACGGGACCAGATGGGGGAGAAGCATCCCTATTTCAGAAAGGAAGGCAAGTGTTAGTGTTACATCAGCATAACCCTATTGAATGGTTTGACTTTTAGGATGAGCTTTGTGCTTTGCAGCTCTGGCATGACATCACTAGCATCCTACTGCCCATGGTGCATTCTCTCACTTCCTGCAATACAAATTGTGTGGTGTCTGACAGAGAGCAGTGTGGCTTCTTTCAAAGGACTCCTGAAAGGAATCCCATAAGAATGTAAATCAAGTGGGAGAGAAAGGTAAGGAGGGAGCTAAGAGTCAGAAACTTCATTTCTATGACAGCCCTAAGTTTTCACACACAGTCTGGCAAATGATGCAAAGCAGCCCTATATTCTCTTTTGGTGGTGTAGCTGGAATTAGAAGAGTGATGCTCCCTGTGTAGCAGATGAAGCAGAAGAGTGTGAGGGGAAAGAATCCGACTAATCAGCCAAAGCACCTGACTATCAGCAAAGGCAGGCCAAACTCTAGAGACAGCTAAGTGATCTAAGGTGTTAAGTTAGCTTGTAGAATGTACAGAGGACAATGCAAGTGTCTTTTTGCTGCCTACCCTTCCTTGCCCAGTGAAATGTGAAAGTAGCTTTCTTGGGAGGGGGTTGTGGTTGGGCAGGAGTTTGAGTTGGATGCTACAGAAATGATTAGACACATTCAACCTATTTCTCTTTCAATCAATTACTAAAAAAAATTTAAAAAATAAGAAAACAGGATCCACAAGTTCTTAGTTAGATTAATTGGGATAAAATGTATCATACAAGAGAGGCTGATTGTTTAGCCACCAAAATAACAGTGAAGGCTGGAAGCACAAGCAAGCTGTTTGGCATCTAATGATTTCCCAAAGTCGGATGCCAGCCCCAGAATTCCCAAATAATATAAAACCAAATTATATTATTTTGCAAAATTATTTACCAATATCTGCATAGCCTCTGTGTTGCATTTCAATAAACCTACTTTATGCCATCTGCACATGAACGGCACAGTGTCTTCTCTGCACCAGATCCACAACTTTAGGCTACTGAAGCTTGAAGGGAGATCAAATATAACTGTTATTGCCTGTCAATAGGTGGTACGTTGCAGTTTGATGGTCCCCTCCTCCTAAAGGTACATCATATCACACCTGGCAACATTATTCTGCAAATCAGAAGAAAAATTTAAAACTCCAAGTGAGCCTATCTAAGGGCTTGTCCACAGAGGACCAAAATGTAAATTTGGAACGGCCTGCCTGCCCATTAATGCAGGGACATCCACATGACACCTCTCCATCTCAGTGTTGTCCCAGACCTATCCCACCACACCTTAAATGCAGACTTTTTATCTTTGGAAAGTCCAAAATGGAATAATCCTGCATTTAGAGCGGGATAGGTTCAGGGTAACCCTAGGATAGGGTCTACATTTTATTCTGGTGTGGAAAAGCCCAAGGACTCCCCTGATCACTTTTTTTTTAAAGGAGCCATAAGATCATACATCAGTCTGCTTCCTTTGAAATGCCTCCCTCCCTTTTATGGCTTCTCCCAAAAAAGAGAGCACTTTTACCTGCTTGGCAATGGCAATGCAGATGGATAGAGCAGTAGAAGCATTGCTGATCTGCAGTTTATAGAAATGTTGGAGGAAAAGCTTTGCAGCCAGAGGATAGCGTTGGCAGGGATGTGAAATGAGAAATAAAAAAGAATAATTGAAGGAGGCAGTAGGCTACAGCACTGCAGAGGTGAGCAAATAGCTTCCAAAGAGAAGAGAGGAAAAATAAACATGATAAAGGAGGTGAGAAGCTAAAGACAGCACAACGGGGAGGGCAGGGGGCTTGTGATGTTTCATGTCATATGTCAGGGCAGCAGCATCCAGTAGGCGCACTCAACACCAACGGCAAAGCCAGAAGTGTTATTAACAATATCACTCTCTTGCCCCACCACTGCCTTGCTGCTTTTTAAATAACAGCCACAGCCACACACTTACCAATATGTATCATGATCATGACAAGTTAAAATAGGTAGTTTAATCATTTCCTCCATGCTAGACCCCACTGAAAATCTAACCAGAGCAAATGGGGTTCACTGTTTATCTATCTATCTATCTGTCGCTCTATGGTCCCAGAGTGGGTTTTAGCATTAAAAACAATTAAGCTCTCCTCTCGACCCATGCCATGCTCCCAATTCGGATCTGCTCCTCATGGTATTTTAAAAGCACACACACATATGAGAAAGAGAGAGAAAGAATGTTTATGATTTGTTTGGCCCTAACCCAGCCACTTTCCTACATTTTAGACTTACAGAGCATGATGAAATTGCTTTTCCATTACTGCAGGCGGGACTATAACCACAATTTAGACAGGATTTGGCTAGAGTCTGGGATGTGACAAAGGTAGCTAATGGCCCTCAGTAGGAGCTAAGGCTAAGCTAATGATTTTCTGATGAAAAAATATCTGGTAACGTCAAATGTTCAGAAGTTGTGTTCCCCACCCCACACCCCGACTGAGAAGGGGCTGTTGCAAGGCCATGTAAGTGTGTGAAAAGGAACAAAATAAGCATATTTTGGAGCTCAAGAGAGGAGCCAAAAAAGCAAAGAAGAGCTGAGAGCAGAAGGCAAAAGTATATTGTTATTAGACTGCCTCTCTGGGGATCAGATGAAGAGCAGTAGGTTTGCAGCCTGCAGGGGTGCGTAAGGCTTAGGTTGGCAAGTGATTGTAATTAACTGGTATACAAATTGTCTAAATAAACAAACATAGTTATTAATTATGTTGTCTCTGAGTGCACATGGATCCACAAATGCCATCCTTGGTGCCACAGGCTTCCCTTACCGAAATTAGCTTGAAAGAAGCTGATTTTGTTGTAGCCAATAGAACAAGCAAGGGCTTGGTTGTTTGGAGGTGGGTTGATGCCCACGACATTTTGTACATGTTCCTGTGGACTTAAGTGGCTCATCACCACCTATGCCCTACCTGTATATGTGCAAATAAATGCAATGCTACAAAACACCACCGGCTATCTCTCTTTCCAAAGGAAACCGAACCAATGTTACTGCTTCTCTTGGAATATCTCACTGCTCAGGGAAGTAGAAAGCACATAACTGGAAGATATACAATGCTACAGCTTGCTGCTCCTAATATTGGAAGTTTCACTGCTGGTTAACAATGATCTTCCAGTGTCAGGCACACCTGCTGAATCCCTATCGGGTGGTTGATTCTTCCTTTTCTGCCTGCAGCTCATGGTGTTAAGGAGATGAAGGAGTTGAGGAATGCCTCAGTTTTGCCTGCCATCATTCTTCCCCACAGTCTATCCAATACCATTCCCTTCCAAATGCATTTTTTTTTTTTAATGAACGGGGGACACCATTGCAGCAGGGAAAACAAGCCAAGGGGAATAAACCACAAAAGAAGTAGAAAAGAATGAAAGTCAAATGGATGAAAGCTCAAAGAACTCATCTGCTCGAATATTCACTTGCACTCTGGGGAAAAGGATGAAAGACACAAATGGTTCCCCTGAGGGATACAGAAAGCCATACAGAACCATGCTTCCTTACAATGCTGTTAAGGTGCCATAGGTTGAACCAATACTCTGAAGCATAAATCCTGGTACTGTTGAATACGTGTAGCTGAGTCATAAAAAATAACATTGACCTTCGGCTAAAAAAAGGAGAAAAAGGACAGCACCATTTGAGTCTAGGTATTAATTATTAGTATAGTTTTGCCTTTTAAAAGGGATTCCCCCCCCCCTTTTAAAAAAAGTTACTGGAGCTCAGTTTTCAAACAGGCACACATTTTAAAAAGCTAGCGCAGAGAAAGTGCAATTTAGCTAGCAATTAATCCTTAATGTGATCTAATTATTCCTGACATTTGGGCATCAGGCACTATACTTCAGGGGCCATATTCTTCTCTTGCACCATAGGTAGGAGTTTGCATTGAATTCAAGTAAGCGAACTGCTGCCATCAGCTTTCAGTTAAATTAACTTCCTCCCTACAAACCTGATCTGGAAACAAAAGAGGCATAAGATAATTAACCATGGCTAAAGTGGAAGAAAAGCTGACGTTCCCCCATGACCATACTTTGCTAGTGATGCAGAATAAGGTGCAGTCTAAATCCTTCCTTTCCAAATGTGCAGCTGCACATTTTATTCCCAGAGACAGATAAATTGCAGGGAATAAGCATACCTGACAAGTCGCAGAGACCTGTATCTGCACAATTCTAGGCTTCGTTTAGGGATTTGAGTAGTTCTCATTTCTCCTTGCAGTGGTTGCATTTTAGTGGTGGGGGAAGTGACCTCCATAGCTCCTGCTCTCACCAAAAAACAGAGAGAGGATGTTGATTTATTTGTAGTGGCAAAGTGCTTTGACACTCAAGGGTGAAATTCACCTGTTTGAGAAAGGCCAGCAGAAAGTTTATGCTTAAGTGTACCTGAGTGGATCATATAACTGCTTTTGCTGATCACCTGCAGTGGAAAGAATTTTAGCATTTAATACAAGGGTATGATTGCACTTTGTGCAAATTTATGAGCAGGAATAGAAGAAACAAAAAGCTTGTTGTAGTTATGCTGTTTTGCTTTTTACTGGATTTATGCTGCTTTAAATACTCATTTATATTTCCTTATTGTTAGATGGCTCAGAGAACTTCTGCAGTGGCATACAGATACCATGGATAAGTATATAAATAAGCAGCTCTGAGCATTTTTCTATTGCCATTTAGGTTCTGCAGAGTTTGCAACAGAGGAAGCTTATATTAGCTTGACTCCTATCCCTATATAGCAACGTACACTTACTTGAGGCATTTATTATGCCTTTATTGCTTTGACTCATTCATTATATTTTTCTCTGCAATAGGAAGTGTTGCTTTTAACAGTTAATGCTTTATTGTTGAGAGCAGCTGAACTTAGTTCTAGGAAAAGCAGCATACAAATATGAAATCAAATGATATCGGAATGCAGCACCAAGAGTGTGCAATCAATTAATTAAAAAGAAAACCCAAAGATGCCTGTCTTTACTGAAATATTTTAATAATGTACATTACTTTCTTGAAACATTCTGCTAGTTTTATCAAAATTATTTTAGCTTCTGTTGGCATTGCTCATACATTATATTTAAACCAGAACTCCATTCATGTCAAATGTCTCTTTTCATGAAATTTGGTGTCAACTCTGCTAAGGGCGCATCATAAACCACTTTTCTCAAGGGATTGACTGTTCTGAATCTTATTGCTGGCTGTGCACTGGAACATTTAAAAATTCCAAGCTGAGCCAATAGCGGCTTCTTGTCCATGTGAAGGCATATAGCCCATACAGAGTCTCAATACTGCTCCTCCATCTGGCTCCAAAAGTGGTCTGACCAGGACTACATTTCCAGGTAAACGAGAAGACTGGCAAGAAACCACTTCAGGTCTCCCAGAGCTGACTCATTCCAGCAAAGGGGAGCAGCAGGTAGAGAGTATAGAAGGAGGAGGAGGAGGAGGAGGAGTTGTTGTTTGTACTTGATATCCGGCCTTTCACTCCCGTTAAGGAGTCTCAAAGTGGCTAACAATCTCCTTTCCCTTCCTCCCCCACAACAAACACTCTGTGAGGTGGGTGAGGCTGATAGACTTCAAAGAAGTGTGACTAGCCCAAGGTCACCCAGCAGCTGCATGTGGAGGAGCGGGGAAGCAAACCCGGTTCAGCAGATTACGAGTCCACCACTCTTAACCACGATACCACACTGGCTCCTTATAAGGCCTTGCCGCCCACCTCCTCTTCCTCATTATTCTTATCAAATGTGCCCCCCCCCCCAGCCCAGCCCATCCTCCTGGTATGCTATGTGAAACTAACTGGTCACCATATTTGGGGTTAAGTAGAATTTGTTTTCTTCAGGTTGGAGTACGGATTTTTTTTGCTCCTACTCCACATTGTGGTGCCAGCTAAAGACAGCTAACAATGAGTGTTAAGTTGGTTGGTTTAATTGGTTTGGTCACTTGCCAGGTGTGTGTGGGAAGGGAAGAAATGGACTTAGATGGCAAGTACTTTGAGGCACTTTCAGGTGACTGGGGATTCCAGTGAGTTGCACACAGGCTCTGATACCTGAGGGATGGAGTATGGATCACTTTGGGGGTTAACTTATGTCACTCACCTCGGGTTGTACAGCCCTGAGAAAGTGTGAATCGGAAAGACCCTCCTCACCCAAAGAGGCATGGCAGGGGGAAAGAGTTAGATTTAAAACCAGCTATTACTCCTCACGGGGAAGACTCACCCACTCAGCAGGCTTATGATAGAGTTTTGGATGATTTCCCACACAAGGTCTCTTTCCCCTATGTAGCTGTAGAAGTCCATAGTTCCTTAGTTATATTGTAATGAAGTGGCCCTAGTTTACCCTACATGTGGTGTCTTGCCTTTATGGTTCCAATCTCCTAGTGCACTTTCTCCTGGTCACCTGACAACAAGTCCTATAGTCACAACCCTTTCTGCAAAGTTTCCTTATCTCTGGGTTTGCAACCAAAGGCTAGCTTTTGCTCCTCAGGAAGGCAATTTTGATCTACAGTTAAGGAAAGGTAGCAGACCTAGAACTTGTCTTTAAAAGGCACCAGGAACCTCAATTGCTGTACTACAAAACATCATGTTTCTGTTTTAAATTCCTGTAACATTTATCCTGTCTTCAGATAAGATGCGAGTTGAAACTGTCTTGCCAAAACAATAATGCTTGCATAAAATTTGTCCTGTGCCTTTTCTCCTAGTATTAAATTTTGGCACTGGAGCCATGAAGAAATGTATGTGCTTCATTTCCAGAGTTCCCTTTTTCCTTTATGGACCATCTGTTCCCAAAACATATGATAGCAGTTTTTGGGACTGTCAAAACAGTTCCTGACTCCCCCTCCAAATAAAAACAAAACCCCCATACTCTCTAGAATGTAAGGCTAAAACACCAAAAAAGCTACTTCCCCTTTTGGCCAAGTTAAATAACGTACCTAGTGGAATATTTTAGTAAAAGTACCCATCAGATTGGACATAGATTTGTGGACATAGATTTTTGGATGGAAAATAACAATGCTGTTCAGCCACTTGACATTTCAGATGATTATTGGTGAGTCTTCCAACTCAAAATCTGACAGCGTCTGCCCACAAAGGCAAATATTTGTCATTCAGCAAAAGCCAATATCAGAGGCAAGGAAGCTGGCAAAGCAAGCACAAATGTGAAATGTTACTTGGAGTGATAGTGAAGAAGGAAACTTACATTTAGCTATTACACATTATTGCTGAATATGTAATGGGTATATGAAATGTTTATACAGAAATGTTATTTCTTAATATTCTTCCAAGATGTAGAAAAATATTTCTATGAATAAAAATGGGGGAAAAGATCATGGCAGTGTTTGAGACACTTTTGTGTCCTGTCGCGAAATAAGGCAAGAAACAGTTACCGTATGTACTCACTGGAATAATTACTCACTGGTCTGAGTGCTTGCTCAGACAATTAATTTTTTGTAAATACTGCAACATTCCTGTGATCATGCGCACTTACAGCTCAGTGCTAAGATTTAGATTAATCTGTCAGTGAAACTGAAAAATGCCACGAGCCAAATCCTCTGTTAGTTCCATTAACTTCACAGCATTGATGCCAGTGTGCACCAGATGAGGGTCTGGCCTCTCCATTGATTCAGGTGCCCAGCCAAGCTGGTTGGATTTGAACATTGAAATGCTTTAATTCACAAGCAAGCTACAGGCCTAGATAGAATTATAATGTGGTGGTTCTTAATTTGAAAGCCCGAATATATAGAAAATATAATGCAATTTTTTCTAAACCAATTGAATATTGAAAGAAAGCAGCAAAACACTCGATTAAATATGAAGCAGGAGATCAAATCTTTTTATCCAATACAACAACAGCAGGTGACATCACTGAAATCAGAAAAAAAGCTGCTAAAGTTAACACAATGGATCAAATTAGTTTTGTATCTAAAAACAACAGCTTGCATGTTCGTGTAGGGTTATGGAAGAGCTAGTATCCTGTAGCTTTCCCTTCTGTGGACAAACAGCAATGTACCAGATTCATTGCATACTGGCTTTCAGGGGAGGAAATGCCAGTTCAAACTCAACCTATGAAACAGAGTTATGAATTGTAAAGCACTTCACAGCGCAATGTAGCTAAAAATTTCACTTTTGCTTGTCATCCATAAGCAATGTGTTATTGGCTAGTGTTCAAAAGTGTGGGTGAATGTGTCGACAACAGAATGCTGACAAACAGTGTAGCTTCTGATGCTAAAATTTAAGTTCAGCCTGGAAACAAGGTGACGAGGTAGGCAGTGACCTCAGAAGGATGTTTGAAAAGATGAAAAGGGAGGAAAGACTGGAGTGGAAGCAAGAAAGGAGGGGACAAAGGAAAGGGTTTTGGTGAAAACATCACACAAGCCCTAAATGTAGGACTATGTACGCTTGCCATGAAGGAGGGAAGGGAGAAAGAGGGGCTAACAGCTGAGAAACTGAATGTAAGGCATATATCAGAGGCAGGTGGTTGAAGGAGTGGTAAATATGTGTGACAGCACAAACGTGAAAGAAAGCGGAGCATAAGAGTCCATATGAGAAAGAATAAGCCAAGGCAAAGGAATGGGGCGGGGGCGGGGGTGGGGGGGTCATAGTTATGTATCTTTTAGTAGACTGAGAATGCTTCTATTCACCTTTTCAATTTATTTTTATATTTGTATACTTCCATTCAGGCCAGAAAAGCCCTCCCAGGCAGCTAAGAACAACAATAATAAATAACATAACATAAAAAAAGTAAAAATACAACACAGATACATAAATTGTTAAGTAAAAGACAACAGGAGAAAACAACGCAAGCCCAGACCAGCAATCCTCAGAATGCACAGAGCAATTCCAGACTGCCAGGAGGTTTTGCAAGAGGTTTTCAAGTGCATACTAAGAATTTAGGTTTGCAAAATTAAAATGGAATAAAGCACCCTAAAAAAAGAAATGGACTCTTTGAAGTTAGCAAAGTGACAGGGAAATGTATTCAAATGCATGAGAAGAAAAAATAACTAATGAAAAAAAATGTATAAACACCCCATAAGCAAATTGTGATGAATGCAGGATGAATGTCCATTGTTTTATAACGTCTGTGCAAACAAATCAAAGTGAATACTCAATAAAGTCCAGATATAATCTTATCCCTGTATAAGTATTGTACAAGTAAATCAAGATAAGGATTCAATAAACATGTCAACTGGAAGAGCCCATAATATAACATACTAAGCAGTGGCAGTTTAAAAATCCAGCCCAACATCATTAATTTGAAGCAAGTTGAAAAGGTATTTAAGGCCTAATTTAAAACAGGGGAGAAAACACTATATCCCATGGGGGAGAGCTCCACAAAGGAAAGTATGCTTTCGAATGTTGGGAACTGTTATTGAAGTGAACACCTAAATGTAGATCTTCAACCAGATAGACAACAGAGAAGTATCAAAAGCAAACGGCTACTAGAAACATGGAAACTTGCAGTAAAAATCCTTAAATACTCAACAAGAAATCAGCCTGCTAGTGTCTCTATTGTCTCCCTAACTGTTCAGCTCTTCACTGACTTTTAGCCTTTTTCTTTCTGGTCAGCTAAAGCACATGGTGCAGAGAAAAGAAAGCTCCCGTTGTCATCCGCTACAAGAGAAGTGCTATTCTAGGAAGATACGTATATTGCTCCCAAGGGGTAAAGGCAGCCTATATACACACTGCACCAGTCCCTTTTTTAAAAAAAGGATTTGGGGAAAAAAAACATATTCAAAGGAGTTGTTATAAGAAGAATCCCAGTAAAGCAAATTACATTTTTTAAAGGACTACAGATGACACATTGCAGTATACATTAATTTCTAGTGGCTAAGAATTTGGCCTTCAGACTGGAATGGCACCGGGGTATCAGCACTTGAGTAATAGCTGCCTCATGCCAAGTGGTGGCTTTAAAAGGATGGTGTCCCCCCACAGCAATGTCCCCACCTGGCAACCCCCAGTTGGTCTCTAAATTCTCCAACCAGGGTAAACAGGGGAGCTCAACTGGCAAATCCCAGCCCTCTCCCTGCGACTCCAAGAGTGGGAGCCATACACCAAAAGTGCTCCCAGGACAAGGAGGAAGCATGGGGCTGAAGAACGTGGCTGGCAATGGTTCAAAATGGGAAGGAAAGAGAGAGGAGCATTTCAGCAGACTCATTTGAACAAAGAGAGGCTGGGACTCCCAGTGATGAATCTGAAATCAAAGATCTGTGGGTATTAGATTACATGGGTCTTCGTTTTCTTATTCAGTAGAGTCTTCCCAGCTCAGATCAAGGGCTTACTTCCAAGGTGACAGGATGAGTATTTGGTGCTCATGCCACATTCAGGTACGTATTTGGTTGAGTGGGAAGCAGACGCCTCCCCTGAGATAAAAATAGGCACATCATTTAAGATGGACAAACTCTACTGAATAGGAAAATCAGAAACCATTAATACAGATTTAAGTGCTGCATTTGTTAATAAAAAAAGCTAAAATATAGGCCCAAATTCAGCACAAGAAAATTGACACCTACCAGCCTCGAGAATAGGTGGCTGACTTGGGAACACCCTTTTGCTTCAGCCCTACATTCACTGAATCATACCCTACCGTTTTAATAATCAGATTGCTCCGATCATAATTAACTAGTCTGGCTACTTATGAAGATTAATAAAGAGTTGGATGTGGATGGTGTTCACCCCTGCCCCCCCCCAAAAAAGGGCAATGTATTTCCCGCCTTGCCTGCCATCACTACCATGATATGTAGTGTCAGCTACAAAAAGTCAAATCTCCCACTGGTCTTGAGTAAAATCAGACCATATCAATATTATCTTTGAAATATCTTCATTCTTTCTTCTTACTGAAAATAGAATTCTGTATCACCTTCATCTGATGCATGAAACTTTTTGTGTATATATCTTGTGGTCTTTGACTTCCTGTCCCCCTCCTCTGCCCTCCAAACTCACCTCAACACTTCATAATCCAATTTTATTACTAGCTACTCTTACATGAAATGATTATCTTGAGGACATGGATCAGAATTCCTCATTTTGTTCTTAGTTCTAAAAACAAGGGAATGTGAAGATACAGAGATTTAGTCTAATCTCAAGAGTGCTGAGGAGAAGCCTGCACTCAAATAGCCCTCAGCCATAGAGAAAACAAGATTTTTTTTATGATGATGATTAAACATGTTTTATTAAAGCTTTCCCTGACATTTTTCATACTTCACTTCTTTCACCTATCACTTTCTTTTTCATTTTCTCCCTTTCCATTTTCCTTTGAGGTGTCCGTATTCCTCCTACTTTTGTTGCAAATGACATTTGGTATACTATTATTTTCTCTCTCCCTTTTGCTTCTGCCCTCTGTAGCTAATCTACTAGGTCAGAAAGGAAATAGGGAACATATGCTTGGATGATATTGTTCATTATAAAGTGAGACACGAACAAAACACCTCTCTGTTCTTTCAATGCACGTTTCTACAAAAAGTCTATACATCATGAAGAATCCACCTTTTATAACTAAACGAAACCATCAGAAATGTCACAGTTCAAAGTAAAACTAGGAACTCGCAATTCACTTTTACTTACAGACATCTAGTGACTCATCAGAATCATCAGGGCAATCAGGTTCTCCATCACAAAGCCAGTTTTGAGATACACAGGTCCTGTGATCATGGCAAAGAAACTCGCCTACGTCACATAAATATTCTGTAAACAAAACAAAAGTGAATAATGAAATGGTTTATGGATGATTGAAAATAAAAATATGGCAAATAAAAAAAAGAAAAAAATAAATAAATGACAAGCTAATGAAATGAGGCTTTTAAGCAAATATGCAAAAAATGCATAAAACATAAAATGCATTTGTTGTTCACCCTTTCACCCAATACATAAAACACTACACCTACATTTAAAAGGTATATATCAGATGCATTAGACAAATCCTCACAGTGTATAGTTTATATGCTGAAATTGTCATTCTGCAAAAGAATTCATTATGACAGTTTATTTACTACCACCCACACATAAACACTGAGGGGAACGGCCTTGTGTGCCACACCTGTGGGAACCATTTCCCCCTCAACTTTGTCCTGGCGCTGCCTCCTCAGGTAAGTTTTGTGGTTGCCTAGCAACTGTTAAGACATACACTTTCCCCCAGAAGCTGCTAGTGGGGAAATTCAGTGGACAGAATCACTGGCTGTCAACTATGGGATGATAAATTCCCACCATTACCTGTAAGTATCTCCTGGGGTTCTTCCCCGTGTTCACAGGTGTGGTGTCTCTCTGATGCCGGAGGCAGCATATAACCATGACTAGTGGCCATCGATATACTAGGGCCTAGTCTACACCTGTGGCAGAACGAGGCGGCCTAAAGCTGAGGTGTAAAAACGGACTGCACCAAGTCATCTTACAGGTGGTGCATTCCTCCCCTGTGTAGATATGCTGCTACTGAGTAGCCAGCAGCACCCCACTCAAATACACATCTACTAGCTAATGGTGCTTTTGCTCATTCCCTAGTGGTGAGCCTACAAAGATAACCAACATCCATAGATAGCTCTCCCCTCACTCACTCAAATTTCTCAGTGGTTGCAGCCACTTCCTGTTTTCTATTCTACCTCACCTGCTGCAGGTAATAGGGGAATTACGTTATTGGAATGTTCTATTACATTAAATAGTCGGGGGGGGGGGTTAATTCAAAAACAAAGGGCAAATTTAGCTACATTCTTTCTGCCTGATGTGTTAGTTCTCTATTTGCAGGAAGCTTTTTTTTTAACTAAATGGGGGAGTGTTTAAAGCAGCATTTATCCCCTTTCCAAGTCTGAGAAGGTTAAACCACCTATGCATTTTACAGCTCTTCCCCCCACTCAGTCATCTTTACCCAAGATAATATATTTCCTTTTAGGAAGGCTTTTCCTGTCTTTGTTGTTTTTGTTTAAAAAACATTGTCCCTTTGAAATATTTTTAGGGTGTGTATGTGTCTGGGATTGCTTATGTCTCTCGCTTTGTGCACATTGTGGATGTGGTGTTAAATTGCTAGAAGTGTTCTTAGTCTTTTGTATATTTTATATTGTCAGTCAGGATTGTAGTGGTTTGGGCTTCCATGAGACTGAGAAACAGGATAAAAATGCCAGTAAATAACTACATTTAAATTTTAAATTTAAAAACTCAAATCATGTGCCAACAGTTTCCCCCTAAACTTACAGCTCATACCAAGAACTAACTTAGTTGGTCTTTAAGGTTCTACTGGAAGGAAAAAAAATTTATTTTGTTTTGACTATGGCAGACCAACACGGCTACCTATCTGTAACTGGAACTCCCATAAACTTAATTACCTTTGCTATGCTTGTCTCATAATTATCTCATATCACAAATTGATATTTTTAGTTTTTCAATAATAAATTGCTATTATGTGCTTGGGCACTACCTGCATGAATGATGCTCAACAAACTGGACCTAATGGGAAGTCTCCTTGCCACAGTATATGATTCAAATGGCTCCTTCAGACAAGGTGTTTTTGAGCATTCATCCTGCTTTGCTTGCACAAAACTTACACAGAAGTGAGATTATATCCATCCTTATTGTTATTTTTTTCTGGTTCATCTGCAGGGTGGTTATACAATGATGAGCATTCACCCAGTACAGTGGTACCTCAGGTTACAAACGCTTTGGGTTACAAACTCCGCTAACCCGGAAGTAGTACCTCGGGTTGAGAACTTTGCCCCAGGATGAGAACGGAAATAGCGTAGCGGTGGTGCAGCGGCAGCAGGATACCCCATTAGCGAAAGTGGGCCTCAGGTTAAGAACGGTTTCAGGTTAAGAACAGTTTCGGGTTAAGAACGGACCTCCAGAACGAATTAAGTACTTAACCTGAGGTACCACTGTATTCACCCTGATTTATGTGTGGGGTGTTTATAAATCTCCCCCTTAGCCATTTCTTTATTCCACACTTTTCAATGCATTTCCCTGATACTTTCCAAACTGCAAAAGGCCTGTTATTTATAGTGGATTTGTTGCACTAGAACCCTTTAAATGCACACACCTAAAGTTCCAGTCTGTGCCTGCATATCTCCCACAAAATAGGAACAAGTCTGAAGGCACCCTTAGCTTTTACAGTGATTATTTTTGAGCCTGGAGGAATTCATTGCTTTGTTAGATAAATTAAACTAGTAAAAGAGACTAACAAAACTTAAAAACCTAAACAATTTAATAAGCTGTTGTGAAATACGCTGGGATTAATTGTTGTCTCAGACAACAGATCTGTATAGAATTGGTGTAATCAGGGCAGAGAATGCCTCTGGTGTGCTTGCTAAAGCAGTCTCAAAGCTTTAAAGAAACTGTTTATTGTTTCACAGTGTTAGGGACAGTTATATATTATCCCTCTAGGAACTAACAGTAGGAGGGGTAGTTTGTTGTAAGCACCCTATTTATTTTATTTTGTATCCAAGTATACTATTTTCAAGGTCAGCTCCTGAAAACATTGGCGGTGGCATATTCAAATGAGTGAATTTCTTCCTTCAACGTAGATCAACCGTTTGTATTATTAAGAATACCTAGTGTGCTATTTTCTTGACTCAGTGGAAAAGCTAAGTAATGTTTTGCATGTAAGCACATATAATAAAGCAACCTAGACTGCTGAGCAGCGGAGCGAATGTTGTTTTAAGCCATCTTGTCTTTGTAAAAGAATAAACTACTTGTTAATTAAACTGTGGGATTATAGATCCCATGGAGGAGGTTTGGTTTAAAGTAGTTCAAAACTCCTGTTTTATTGTACCACTGCTTTAAATGTACACCTGAAACCCAAACAGAGAGCAATTGTAACCCCGGTTGTCATGTTTACGGAATAAAAATTGCTCAGTCTGCCTGGAGCCGACATAAAGCTACATGCAAACTGCAGTGGTATGCTACCTTACATCTGCAAAGGCCTTTAATAGTAGTATTATACATCTTCCCAACATCCCTAAGAGGAAAATAGGAAGCTGCCATATACCGAGTCAAATGAATGGTCCATGTATCTCAGTACTGCCTACAAACGCTGGCAGTGGCTCTCCAGGGTTTAAGGCAGGGTTCTTTCCCACCTCTACCTGGAGCTGCCAGAAATCAGAGCCGGCCCAGCAATAGACAGGGCAAGGATGCTGCTTCAGGTGGAAGAAGCCCCCCAGGCGGCATGGCCATGGGTGCCCCACCTGCCCTCCCACCAGTGGTGAAGTGCCACCACTATCAGCACCAATTTGGAGCAAGATTGTGTCTAGAACCAGCACAATCTTGCCCCAGATTGGCACTGGTGGTTGTGCTGCTTCTCTGCAAGCAGCAGATGCAGTCAGGACACGTGGTGGTGGCAGAGCAGGTGGCGGCGGCAGGAGCAGATGGGTGGTGGCAGCAGTGGCAGGGCAAAGTGGCACTTTCCATTTCGCCTCAATTGGCAAAACAGGACATGCCGCCCCTGTAAGGAATTGAACCTAGGGCCATTGTAGGCTAAGCTACAGCCCTTCTCCAACCAGCTTCAGGGGGAATTCAAACTAAAAACAAATAAGCAAGTCTTCTCTTTGTATAATGTTAGTTTCAAAGGTCAGTTCTGTTCCTTAGCAGGGCTCATTGATTTGTATGAGCAGCTCTATACCATAGGATCTTTTCAAATGACTATTTTTTTTTAAAAAAATGTAATAAATGCACAGTTGTGATTGATTTATTGTATTCAATGGGACTGAGCCATACTTATGCACAACAGTAGTCCTTCCTTAATAACACTGAATAAATAAATTCTCTGCCTAGGTAGCACACCTGGATTGGAACTTGGAAGCTGTATGTGGAATGCAGTTATACGAGTGTCATGACCATTGCTTATACGAGTGTCATGAATCATGCTTATAACATCATCACTACCACTATTCTTCCCCCTCCCCTTTTTTTTGGGGGGGGGGAGGTGAGTGACTTTCTAAACAAGTTTAGTGTTTGAGCACTTCCCCTGGGTACCTTTGTATTTTCCAAAGTGAACTTTAAAAAATGTCTGGGGCTTGCTCTCCAAATGTAGCCGAATTTTTAACATATCAACTTAATGACACTCATCTTCATATACACACACACACTTGATCTTAGCCAAAAGGCCGAGAAGCCTTTTGACAACTCAGTTGAACAGAGATTATGCTCATGCAACTCTAATGCGATTGAATCCATTGGGCATGTTCTTCTATACTGCCTGTTGTACTGTGATACCCAAAGAGAGCTAATTTTACAGTTATTAAGGAAATTACCTGGCTGCTCAGAGGAAACTTATGTTAAATTCCTTCTTGCTGATAAAGATCTGGATATCATAAGACCTGTTGCAAAATTCTGTTTTATAGCAACAAGAACAAGACAGGAAGTGGTGAAAGTGATGGCCAGCCAATGAATACCGATTTTCATCTCCGGAATACAGATTTTAGCTGAAGGAGTGTTATTTTTAATGCAAATCAGTTTATAGGAAATGTTTAATTATATCCACTTCATTATGTGGATGCAACTTATGTTGTTGTTAACTTTGCTGTCTGGTATTTGACTGCAATGAAGATAACTAGATTGATTGATTGACTCATATTTAAAGTTACAAGCAAGAGGTTTCTTTTACTTGCAGGACAAAACTGGATGGACGATGCAAGGTATCTATCCTACATCTTAAAGCCCAATTAGACAAAAACAACCTATGCATGACAAAGCACAATCTTTCTCTGTCTTTTTTATTGTTTTTTTTAATAAAAATCAGTCTTGCATCTTGATCCTATTTACTCTCAAGTGCAATTAATTAAATGGCACTTCATCCAGATAAGTACACATACGATTGCAGCATCACTAACTGCATTTGATGTTGATGGAGTAATCCAAATTTCAGATCTGGGGAAAAGACATTTAGTTCGAAAGTGTATCTTCCAACTTATTTTTCTAAGAATATTAGAACAAGGATAGCTGAAGGACACAAAAGTCTCTGAACTATTAAGGTAGAGGCCTTTCTTCTCTGTTACATTTTATTATGTTTGATACTTTTATCTTTTCTTTTTTAAATAAAATACAGTTTTTCCTCCTTGATTTCAGCTGCCAGTCAAAATACATCATAACCAGACTAATGCCTGTAATAATGAACAAAAATGCATGACAGCAACCTATGAATAGCAACATAAATGTCTCAGTAAATGGAAGAACCAGCTAAGAAATATATGAAACCAGAGAACTGTCTTATCACCAATTTCAAGGATAATGAGAGGCACAGAAAAGGAGGAAAATATACCTTTGCTATGCAAGAAAGAAAGTCAAGGTGGAGGCAGAAATGCTTGCTGTCATTTCATTCAAAAAGTAGGGCTATATTTTTGTAATTGAGGTTATTGACTGTAGCATTTGTGGCATTCAAATAATTCAAAATGACTGAAGCAAGTCCAAATTAGTGCAAAGAGTCTTTGGGAGTCGTTTGTGTCCTCCTTGCTGAAAGAAGAGATTAGGCATTGAGGCACACTGGGTAGGGGAGAGCCCTGTGACTTTCCTTATTTCCAGGACCTAGTTTCACTTCTCATTTGTTCTCCTTTGCTAGTTCCACACTACTGTCATGACATCATGCTGTTATCTGTAGTACACATCACAACCCTACCTGATGCAATTCTATTTCAGACACACTTGATATCTGCCTAGCAAGTAAAACTCCAGTCAAAGCAAAAAAAGTTGACTTCCCTGGGGAATGATGTCACACTAGTTGCAAGCTGCTTTATGGTTTGTAGACTTGTGCAGTATTTTGCCAGTCAAAATGCAACAAATATACAGTGTAAAATGGTACTCAAGTTGAAAGGTTTCCTCCAGATTATAAAGAGACAGTTTGACCTGACTGCTGCCTTCTTGTTTTCAGAATATTATACACTCATACAATGAAGTGTGCCAAATAACTGCATGGCCTCAATCTAATTTATAGCCATTTTCAGCCGCACTGGAGTACTCAAAACAGTCCGCATTGGGTGGTACACTAATAGCAGGCTGTATAGAGCAGGGCAATTGTATGCTGCAGTAGAGTACTATAGCTGAGTTTTACAGGATGTGCTTTTGTGCAGAGGTGCCAACAAGAATTTGTGGCCCCAGTATGTGTACCAGGCCCTCTGACTCACTCAACAAAAGAGCACACAGATTTGCACACATTTTGTGCCGTATACAATTTTGTGTCCTCTTCTGCAGGTGGAGTAGAGGGTTCACACATATAACAAAATGTTGGGCAGATAGAATGAGAACTGGTGTAGATTTCCCCACAATTCTATTTCCATCCCTGAAAATGCTTAAACTGCTGAATTTCTGCCTGCCACACAGCTGTTTGAGGCATAAACACGCTGCTTTCCACCAGTGCCAACCATGACCCAAAGCCTAGGCTGCAACCCAGCAGCCACTTACCTATGTAGGAGTAAGTCCTATTAAAAGCTGAAATTCAATGTTGCACTATGATGAAAGTTCCATCTGTCAAATGGAATAATCTCATATCTCCTCCTCCCATGTGCTGCTGGTCTGGGAATTCTCCTGCCCCCCCCCATCCAAGAGCCAGTTTGGGGGAGCACAGGTGGCACAGGGAGGATGAAACCTTTATAGTCTATTTAAGAATAACTGTATTCTATATCAGCTGCATTCTCAAGTGAGGCATTTTTAGCATCACTTACAAAGTGCTCTAAGATTAGCTTATTTCATATCGTTAAAGTGAATGCTGGCTGCAATCCTGCATACAGAAAGGCTGCTTAAGCTCTATTGATTTTGATAGAATTTAAGCAGCCCAAGTGTGCAGGACTACATCTGCCGCCTTTTCTTGACACCTCCTGCTTTCTCGTCTTAGATCATCCGTCTGCGCTCTTTTTGCTACCCAGCTTGATTGCTCCCAAAAAGTGAAAATTCACAGACTGTTGTGAAACAGAAGGAAGCACATGGTTCGAAGTCACTTTACTATGAGTCAATGAAGACTCCGCACTTCAACTCTCCTATCTTGTACTTCCACTACAGGGCAAAAGGTTGCACCTGGAGAAGCATAGGTAGAGTTCTGCTTTTGCAATGAAGCATACTCAAAATGGTGGCCCCTGCCTGTAGTCCCTCAAAGATCTACTCCTGAGGATAATGGCACTGGTCCACCCTGCGTGAAAAGAAGTGTCTCTCCAATGTATCTTATAATTAATCTGATATGGACACATGTACAAGCCTAAACCTATGAAGCTTTGTGTGCAAATGTAAAAGCAACTTGTCTTTAAAATACTCCAGAATGTTTTTCTTCATAAAGGGACTCATAACTTAAAAGACATGCTATAGAAACATAGACTTAGATGGACTCTGCGCAGGAAAACCAAAAACGAGTGAACATTATCATCTTGTGATAAAATAATTTAGGATTGCTGTAGATTCTTTGAGGGACTGCAAAATTTACCTTTCTTTTATTATCCAATAGTTCATTTAGCGATTCAAAATGTGGCAGTTAACAGAGAGTCAGAATATGCTTTGAATGCAGGTGGCAATCAGTGTCAGCTACCTAGAAACAGTTGCCCTTTGAAAACATAAATTTTAACCCAAAATGAGGCTAAGGGGTAAAGGTTGTTTGTCTTTGATCATATACTCTGTCTGAGGTCAAAGGTATTCTCTTGTGTTGTTAGTTGGTTGAATATAAATTAAGAAGAGGAGGTCAATAGGCCTTTTAAAAGAACAAAAGAAAATATTATTAAGCAGTTCTTCAGAAGGTATTTCAGTTCATAAGCATGTAAATGAGCCAAATTTGAATCCACAGTAAATTCTAAGTATAAAATAAACGAACAATTGCCATATTTTAATAGTATGGAAATATTTTGCAGTATGTTCACTTCTAGAATGACACATTCTGCCTCCTATTACTTTCTCTGTCTTTCATGTCAATGCTCAGAGTTACTTCCAACTCAAAAGTTCTATACTCTACATCTTTTCTAATGCTTCAGTCACACTTCCTTCAGACCCTCTAGGTAATTGGTGTGCTGTCTTCAAAGTGCTTCCAAACTCCATCTGCTCAGAGAGCTTGAGACCCCCAAAATCAAATTTTCCATATGCTAGCACTTTGTAAAGTAAACAAAACATAAATAGCATGGAAGGTTGTCTGTTCATCATAGTCTGGAATGTGCATATTAAGCGCTCTTTGGGGACTTTAAAGAACATTATTATAATTCCACTCAGCCAGAGGTAGCGGCATAGGTTGCCTGGGTAATTAAGACAATTGCCAATACCTCCCCACATGTTGGGCTTCCATTCCACCTACTCTCAGACTTCATAACAGTTTATAGTCCACCAGTGTGCAAATGGGAAAGGGGGAGTCAAAAGCAACCATAACCTGAGTTGACATACCATTAGGAACATAGGAAGCTGCCTTATCGAGAGTCACAACATTCATCCATTTTGCTCAGTACTGTTCACACTGACTGGAAGCAGGTCTCCAGGGTTTCAGGCAGTGAAAAATTCCCTGCCCTATCTGGAGATGCATGCAGAAGGTCCCACATTCAATCCTCAGCATGGCAGATGCTCTACCACTGAGCTACGTCCTTTCCCATTGTTATTTGATGGACCTTTGCTGTTCCAGCTGTTTGAAATCTGAATATGGATTTTTGAAAATTAAAACTACCGTAATTCACCTCTATGTGTCCTTCCTTTGCAACAAGTTTCCTTATAGCTTTGCTCAGCCATTCACTTCCACACAATCCCAGAACACACAGAGCAGCGGAGCTGCTTGCATTTGTCCTATTCCCACAAGCTCAAGCTCTGCCCTCCATGTATGCAGAGGGAAAGGTGAAGGGGGGGATTGTCATGGGTTTGGCCAATCGTGCTTAGAATCCTCCATGTCAATGGGAATGCCAATCATGCAGGATACCAGACAGTATGAAAGTGTGTTCAGTTGTTCCATGCACAAAAGTCTGTGATAGGGACATTAGGAGAAGGGCTAGGATGCATCTTTCTTCCTCCATGCATTCTATGCACAGATGCACTGGCACAATGGAGAATAGCAATCACTGCATGTCTTGGAATTACTACTAGTGGTGGCCTTTAATGAACAGAAAGTCCACGGAGGTGGACTTTTTTTTTTTTTTTACATAATAGAGGCAGTAATTATTAATAATTAATGTCATTACTTCTAATCACATCATTTTCTAGTCTTTTTTTTCTAATGGGCTTTAACAATATAGGAGATGATCACAGTCCAAATTTAGAACTATCAGGTTGCCAGATGATTGCTGATTTGATGTCCCTTTCAAAACAACGGAGCTAGACTCTCTAGTATATGGTGCTGCAAGTGGGAGGAGAGGAAGTCCAACTGTGTGAGCAGAGGTCTGTTATACTCACTTTTGGACACCATTGGATTTCACCTAGGAAATACCATGAACTACAGTTACCTGGCCTAGAGAAACTTTATATATACATGGTTTATACTTATTTCATATGCTAATTTGAACAGTCTTTTCCTTTCTTTAGATTCTTGCAATCCTTCTGAATATATATAATCAAGAAAGACAGAGAAATAGACTTTTTGGTGAAAGAAGAAAAGAAGTGCCAGCACTTGTATCCTGATGAAAATGCAGTAGCTGCCAGCACAAAATGGTTACCGTGGGCAGCAAAACAAGAGCTGCCAATACTCTATATCAGTGATTAATGTCACAAAAAAACCATGTGTATTCTGCATTCTATAATGTACACAGCATGCACCACAGTTTCAGAGTGTTTCTCAGTTTTCAAAAGGTGGTTGACCCCTCATGCTAGCTGACTCCATAACCTAAAACACACAGAGCCAGAATGTGTTTTGCATTTGGTTCTGTAACTGAGCAATGAGACAGAGAGTGGTGAGTAAAATTGTTGGTGAACAGCAATCAAGGATAAGGTGTAGGGCTTTGATATCAGGGGTGGGGGGACTCAACAAACTGAAATAATGAATTATGAAGTATAAATGGCTTTTTCTTCTTTGGTTCTTAACAGAGTTCATAACACAAGTTTCAGCTTCCAGTCACTCATATTTCTTGAAACTTCACTTGGTTTCTTCCACATGGAGCAGCTTAATTGAGAGATAAATTATGTCTACAACAGATGTCTTCATGTTTGCTGAAACATGGAGAAACACTGCCCACAACTTTTTCTAACAAGAGTGTGGCAGGGGAAATAGGTAAACAAGCAGCAATAGAACGAGGATGCCCACTTGAAGGGGGAAAAGCCAAAGGAGGGAAGACTTTGAAGCAGAACAATTAGCATGTCAGCCTTTCCCAATCCGGTGCCTTCCAGATGTTTTGTACTACAACTCCCATTAGGGAGAAAGGGTTGATTAGAGTTGTTGTCCAGAACAGCTGCAGGACATCAGCTTGGGGAAATGCTAGCATACATCAAAGAAACATTTGTAACAACAAACCAGTGTAGTTAAGGTCAAGAGTCAATATACACAAGCATCTCTAACATACAGTTATTATGCAAAAAGGTTGGATCAGGCAGAACAACACATTTATGTTGATAAGCAGGATTGCCAGTGTGGTCCACCATGGTCCAATCAAAATTCACACTTCTCCACATTTTAAAAAATAATAATTGCAAACTCATATGGAATTGTGGATAACTGAACTTAATACTGGGGAGGGGGGGATAGAAAGGAACCAAAATGGACAGATTCACACACCCCTACTTCCTCCTCCAGGAAAACATAATGCTGAAGGATGGGGAGCCTGAGGTTCATATTTAACCAGTCTTTCTCTTGTCCACATTCCATCTTTCTGCTGCCCCCAGTAGCTATATTGAGCTGGATCTCTGAGTATGACATATGCAGCACTGTGACTGTAAAGATGCCCAGAATGATCTGAGATCTGGATATCTGAGGAAGAATTCAGTGTCACAGTGTGATTAACATTTCATTTGCACAAGCATTTCAGCTTGCCAGATGGAAACAGGTTCATCTGTGTGCTGTTCTGGGTATTATCCTGATACCCCAGGCCAATTTTGAGGTATGATGAGCATGCGCAGGATGGCCTCTGCTGATAAGGCTCATTAGGTGAATCCCACCCATAAATTAGACTTTTAATTAAAAGTATTAAACAATACTAGTAGTATTGTTCTGAATGCTTGTCAGCTCCCATCCCCCCATTTGGCTGACAATGCATTGAAAACAACAAAAATGCTCACTTTTTTCCCACTGCTATTTAGTGCCTTCCCCTTTGACTTCTTCTGACTGCTGGTGCTGCTAAGTGCTGCATGTTCTTTAAAAGAAATTGCATACTGTATGCAAGCCTTCAGCCACTGTAGTATACTGATCATGTACATAGTGGAATGACATAAACAGTGCTATGTAGCATAAGATTTAGCTAGAAGACAGTGAATGCATTGGCTAGAAAGCCAGTTCAGAGCAAGGGCAAAGCTTCCAGAAACAACATTTCCCTCACTCTTAATGGGTGAACTTTTCTACCTCATTTGAGAGCAACCCTTGAAAAATTACCCCAAAGAGGATGGTTTTTTTGCCACTGCCAATCAGGTCTATGAAAAAGCACAAGTCCCATATTTGGCTCAGGCTTGCTTAACCAAACAGTTTAGCTATAAAATATACTTTGCTTATTAAAAATGAATTTATAGGATGAAGTCTGCAGATTAAGATGTGCCAAGAAGATAGAGTGCTCTTCTGAACAAATACTGTTTCTTTTCTTTTCTGCTTGTTCAGAAGTGCGAACAATAGTAGAGAAGAATGCATTCAAATAAAATAGGCTCTTCATTGCTCCTATCTTTCCGTCAATTCATTTCTTAAATTCAGCAGTTTATATATATATGCAAAACGTGGACTTTTTCACTTTTCCTCAAAATTGTAAAGGGAAAACATGTTTTAAATGCAAAACTGGGGAAAATTAAAGATATGACAGTAATGTCTTGCTGCAGCTGGCCTAGCCATTTATTGTCATTTTATGCTAATTAAAAAAATTAGAGACAAAGTAAAATATAGCCAAGCAACACTGCAAAAAATTTCATCTTAATAATGCCAGGTCTAGCAAAGTTGTGAGATGCACAGATGCTCTTAAAAACAGGTGTATGCTAGTGCAGAGCAAAATGAAAATTTAAACATTTATTTTCTAGTAAATGTAGATGTTGGTTAAAAGAAAGGCTGACCAGACAGCATTAAAGATGTTGCAATAGCTCTAATAGTCTCCCACAACATGATTAGCGCTTCCTTAATTACCAGTTTTGCTATCTCTATCAGACCGCATAGCTCAGCCCGAATTATTTGAAATGGAATCTGTTAAACATTTTTCACAGTCAACCCAACAACAATTACATGGATGAGGCAAGATGTCATTGCTGGTTAAAACATGCGGACACATGTCTACAACAGTAAGTCATGGTGCACAGGGAGGAGAACTTATAGCCTGCGAGATCAGAAGCAACATGATTGTGATGAAGGAGCCGAACTCTGTAGAAGTCCTAAGTGTGTCCAGCATCCAACTCTGTGGGTGTTACAGATCCTCTTACTGGTCTGTAAGTGGTTAAGGTACTGTATTTTTCGCTCCATAAGACACACTTTTTATCCTCTTAAAAAGTAAGGGGAAATGTCTGTGTGTCTTATGGAGTGAATGTGTGGTTCCTGGAGCCAAATTGCCCAGGGGAGAAAAGCAGATCATGCCTTTTTCTTTTTTCTTTTTTTGAAATAGGGAAGTGGGTATTAAAACAAAGCCGCTGATCGTTTGCCAATTGGGGAAAGAGATAAGGGACGCTAGAGATAAAGGAGGCTGCCTGGGAGGGGGGGAGGTAAAGACAGCAAACTTGCAAAGGGGGGAAACAGGAAGACTAAAGCAGTAAGGAGAGAAATTTGAAGAGAAAGAGGAGCAAAAAACTGCTCTAGCTAAGGTAAAGACACTAAGGCAAACAAGAGGGAAGAGAGTGTTGAAAGGAAACAGCTGATCGGTGGGATCGGGAGAGTAATAAGGGACCCTAGGGGAGGCTGCCTAGGAGAGGGGATGTAAAAGCCCATGGATCATCAGGATTTTTACATTGGGTCACCCCAAAATTCACCCCAAATTCACCATCAGATCACATAGCATATCCATGGCTATAGCCTGCACCAAAAAAATCACGCATCCACTGTTTCCTGGGGCTGCAATGGTGCAAAAACGTGGTTACAAAGCACGGATCCACATGGATTCTCAGGATTTTTGCATTGGGTCACCCCAAATTCACCATCAGATCACATGTCTGTGGCCACAGCATGAACCACAAAAATCATACATTCACTGTTTCATTCAGAATATTTTTTTTCTTGTTTTCCTCTTCTAAAAACTAGGTGCATCTTATGGTTGGGTGCGTCTTATGGAGCGAAAAATACTACGGTACATGAAGCAGAAAGCTGGAATGAATTGCCTGTTCTCCCAATGAAGAGATGTAGGAAGTGGGGCTCCCCAAGGATCTGTATATACACACAGTGCATATAATTCTATAGAATTAACTACCACAAGACAGAACAATGGCCACTAGCTCAAACAGCTTTGAAAGAGGATTAGGCAAATTCACAGGGGATTAGGTTTTCAAGGGCCACAATGGCTGTGCACAACCTCCAGTATCAGACGCAGTATGTGTCTGAATATCAGTTGCTGGGAATCACAAGAGGGAACAGACCTGTTGAGCTCATGTCCTTCTTGTGGTCTTCCCATAAGCATCTGGTTGGCCACTGTGAGAACAGGATGCTGGACCAACTGTGGAAGTGTGCATGCATGTAACACACGGGTTATTGGCGAAATTTATTTTAGCCTATTCTGTTATTATGATGATTTTAAAAAACCCAATGCATTCCTTCTGCAGCTTTCAGCACCAAGTTCTGGAAGAGTCCACCAGCTTGGGATTCATTAATAACAATAGTTTTGACAAGTGCAGAGCAAAGTAGATCCATTAGCAATGCTGTCTAATCTCTCTATGTATGTGTAGTGGAAAAAGCAAAACAAAATGTCGTTCTACCTGGGCCAATATATTTTAAAATTAGAACTAAGAAGAATGGAGCTTTTCAGTCATGTAGCACAAAGATCTTGTGATTTAGCTATTATTTGCTGAACTCAGTATCAAATGTCCCTTACCTTACTCGAATCAAGATTCTGTCCAAGACACGACATAAACACCCAAAGACCCCAAAGGCTTAATATGAACACGTGTACATTCAAAAAGCCTCCCCTTCCCACTGTATCCTCTTTTGACCAGCTCCTGAAAGTTGGAGATCACCTCCTAGCAGTTTTTAACAGCACTTGGAAAATATAACAGACAACTATTTCCCTGGGAACAAATGTGCTTGGCTATTCTAGCAGGAGACACATTATATCTCATTTGAATATCTTACCATAATCTTTTCCAACTTGACATGCTGGCAAACACCTACTGCTATGTATTGCAAAGGATTCTGGGACATATTCTAGTTTATAGAGCATTGCCTAAGCATGTGCCTTGAGAGGTGAATGTTTGGTTCAGCCACACACAGAGTTGCAGTAGTATTATCAGTGGGTTTAGGAAAATGTAACTTTATCTATCAGGTGCACTTTTAAATGTATAGATCTCAGCAAGGAGAAGGTGACTTTATCAGTTTGAATGCATAGCAAATATCCTTTTGAGCTGCTTCTGATAGTACAGATTTTTCCCATTACACACACAGTGTGGTGCTTTTCCTGAGCAGGTTCTGCATCAGAGTGGTTTATCAAGGATTCACATGATGTGTCTTATTTCAGACAGCAGGACAAAGGATCTGTAACTGTGTGGTCTGTAGGAAGTGCATGTGTGTGTGTGCATGTCTCTCTGTGTGTACCAACTGCAAAAATCCAGTATGCCATCTGCCCTGTTTTTCCACCACTGCTGTTATTCATTACTGTAAACCATTCCCATAACACTTTAAAAATGCAATCTGTTTTAGCATATTCGGTTTCTTCATCCACACAAAAAACAATAATACAAAACTCCATCAAGTAGGTCATCACTGCCTCACAAATGAGTCTGAGTCTGACAATGAATTGCTGAGCAAAGATTTGAAACTGGCTCTTTCCTGGTGCAAATAAACCCTTAACTTTGTGTTGTACCCTAGCTCAGTGATACACCGTACACTTAAAGCATAAAGGTAAAGGTAAAGGGACCCCTGACCATTAGGTCCAGTCGTGACCAACTCTGGGGTTGCAGCACCCATCTCGCTTTATTGGCCGAGGGAGCCGGCGTACAGCTTCCGGGTCATGTGGCCAGCATGACTAAGCCGCTTCTGGCGAACCAGAGCAGCACACGGAAATGCCGTTTACCTTCCCACTGGAGTGGTACCTATTTATCTACTTGCACTTTGACATGCTTTCAAACTGCTAGGTTGGCCGGAGCAGGGACCGAGCAACGGGAGCTCACCCCATAATGGGGATTTGAACCACCAACCTTCTGATCAGCAAGCCCTAGGCTCTGTGGTTTAACCCACGTGCCACCCGTGTCCCTTACTTAAAGCATACACACACCCAAAATTGTTGTTCAGTAAGGGGTGAATTACAATTCCTTAGATTCTTTGGGGAGAAATTGTGTGTGCAGTCACAGAACATTAGGGCAGTGCCTTGGCCTTGTTATGTCTAAATCATCTTGCCAGGCAACTCCTTGCTTGATGAGTGGTTTCCAGTCATATGTACTGTATGTTAATAGGCCCAGATGATTTCCAAGGCACTCCAGTGTGGGAGAAGGCTCAGATACCTTCACATACTAATAAGATGTGACTAAATAGTCATCTAACCTTGCTTGAAGCTCATTTTCTCTCCTTTTCTAGTCCTCATTTTAATATCTGTGATTGAGGAGAAAACTGCAGAGAATGTTTCCTTGCTGAGATGGTAGAAGAAAGAGAGCTTTGAATGTGCAGATCAGGTGCATCTTGGGCACCTCAAGAACTCACTCATCAGGCAAGGAGTTGCCTAGCAATTGACAGCCTCCATCCTAAGGAGAACTCTGAAGATGCAGATCCAGTTGCCTGTCAACCAACCACATTCACACTTTTGAAAGTACCCTATTTTGAAAGTATTTTCTGCATGGTTCCAAGGGCAGAGTGAAACAAAGCCATGGCTGGATCTTGCCTGTGAACCATAGGTGCTCACTTATCCTATAGGCAGGTAGGGATTAAATGACTTCAGCAGCCTTTCCTCACTTACTCATTAGGTAACAGCCCATTCTGTGCATCAGATCTGCCAAGAATAAATCTTGAGGTCCCATGGGGATCAGTGGAATCAGATGAACTAAAACTAAGCTTGCCTGATAAGCAATTTGCTCTCTTTGTAGCTAACAAGTGAAGCCCTGGGAAGCTTTTTCATGTGGATGTTACTGTTTAATTCAAATGCTATTTTTAGATCCTCCCTCCTCTGCTTTTTTAGAGATGAGCTACTCTGGCCTTACAGGTACTTTTAAAAAGAATACTCATCAATATATAGCCATCTCTGATGTAAGTACTGCTGTTTATTGACATTATGGACTGCCTCCAACATGAAGGGGGCTGCATGCCAAGAATCTACTGTCAGGCATCTGTCATTTGTAGCAAGCATTATTTTCTAATGAAAGCACCATAACTGCCAGTAGTATCTTACTGCAGGTACAGGTTACAGACAAAGTGTGACTTCATACATTGCTATGGTATTATGACACCCTCCCACCCCCAGCAACTGAAAACTCCTATAAAAGTTGCATGAAAACTGCTAAGAACCTCCAATGGGGCCTGCTTGAATCAAACTGAAGATGCATATGATCTATTTTATTTATTGATCATAATATTTCTAAATCTCCAGCTTATTAAAAAGAAATGTCACACCGGTGTACAATAAGCGCATCAGGAAACGATGAAATCAAAAGAAGCAGACAAATGGCCAATGCTGACTCAAATTAATTATCCCAAAATGCTGTCCTGATATTTCCTGCAACTTTTCCCAAGTGGTGGTGCAGCTGTAGTCAGCAGAGCAGTGGTGCTGCCCATTTGCAAAGAATGCCTCAATGGGAACAAGACTACGTAGATCATCATGACACAGAAATTTCCATGGGGGCACTGTTGGTAAAACAAATATGGCTGCCTCACTGGCTACTGGCCTTTGTTGCTGTTAAGGAAAGAAATGAAACAAAAGAAAATCTCTGTCAGTTCATATTTATAAGTTCTGAAGACATTTTTATAATAGTAAAAGGCTTCTCCTTTGAAGTTTATCTTCCTTTTGGTGAACATTTTCCTCAACTCACTGAAAATGTATGGGCCAAATACCTCAGCTCAGCACTAGATAAAAACAGCTAGTCAAATTTTAAGATGGAAAGTAGAGTATGGAGGAAGAGTTAAGTACAACTTCTTCATTTATCCCTCATCGTCAACAGGAAATGCATTAGTTTGGCTAACTGGGGTGTGTTGCAATATGCAGTTTGGTTTTCTGTAGCCTGTGAAGTAAAAGAACTGTTGACTAGTGAAACAAACTTAGAAGAGCTGTTACAAAGTGGTTAGAATCCATATAATATGTCACTGGAGTTCAGTGAAGCGTTCTATAAAATGACCTGAACCCACGCTACCTTATCTGTTTTCTAAAGCTTTACAAAAAGGTAGGTGTTTTTATCATTGCTTTTAGAAGAAACACAGCAAATGACATCCCACAGTTGGCCAAAACTGTGTATCAGCATAAAGGCAGTTCCACTTGCTTTTTCTTTAAAGGGCACTAAAGAGACACAGTACACTCTGGAATCTACCCAAATGCTTCTCTTTCTCCTTGTTTGGCCATTTATCATTTCTAAAGATGCTTAGAGGGTGAAAACAGACTGGGTGCAGGTGAAGGCTGGGGAATTGTAATAAAATAGTGGGTGGTGATTAACTGCCTCGCTCTCTCTCTCTCTCTCTCTCTCTCTTTCTCTCTTGCCCTCTCTCTCGCCTCCCCCCTTCTCTGAAACTCAGAAAATAACTCTGAGAACATGTTCTCAAACATCTAAAACTTTGATGCAGAATATCTGTCAGCTATTCAACAAGTGGTCCGCCAGAAAGTTAATCAAAGAGCATGTAAAGAACCAGAAAAACTGTACGTTTATGTTTTAACCTCGTATTCCGTAATACAGCTCTATAATAAATTAGAGGCATATTGGAGTGCTTTGACACACTTCTGACAAATTCTGGAAGTGTATAACCATATTTTTGCAACATTTCTGTCTAAAGTTTTTTCATCAGTTCTGTCCAAAGTTTTGTTCATTTAGAACTGACACACAGTGATTGATTATGTGAATGCATGTGACATGTGCATAGATTGGTCCACCAATTTTTTGGCTGACATGTGATAGTGATCAGTCACATCATCAGTAATCAAAGTCAAAGTCAATGCCACTGATATTTTCTTCGATGAAAGGTCAGGTGCTATCTTGCCTAAACTCAAAGTTCCTACACTGCACTCTTCATATGAGTAAACAGACTTTCTTTCCCTAAGCTGGCAGCCAGGTATATTCTTAGAAGCAACCTTAGGCATGAGCAGCCACATGGTTGTTCATGGTTATTTGAAGCTAGTACCACTGAATTTGATGCATAACACTGCATCTTTCCTTGGCATGAACAAGTAACACCTCAAACCTGTGACTAAGATACATCATCATTATCATTATCATTATCATCTGCATTATGTTTGATAATGTTCAAATACTTGGATGGGTAGTGAAAAGTTTTTGAAGTATGTAATCCTATATGTTGTTCTTTGGCATTGGCCCCAGTGACCTAGGTGGGACTTACCTCTAAGTCAAGATGTGCAAGGTCAGGCAGTGATGTGTAGTGGTTAGGGTGTCAGACTAGGAACTGGAAAGCCAGGGTTCTAGCCCACACTTGGCCACAAAGCTCACTGGGTGACCTTGGGCCAGTCACTGTTTGTCAGCCTAACTTGCCTCACAGGGTTGCTGGATGGATCAAATAGAGGATGAGAACTATGTATGCTACCTCGATCTCCTTGGGGGATAGACTGGATATAAATGTAATTAACAACAATAACTATTATTTTCATATAATTCCAAATTCCTTTGGTTTAAACTACAAAGAATTCCACCCAAATTAAGACAAAATGGTTGTTAGAAGTTAATAGTTGCTAAAAATCATTAGCACATGTCCTGTATTCTTCATAGTATCAATCAGAGAATTAGCAGATATACATGCTGAACATAATGGGTTTTTAAAATGTCAAAATATGGTCATTTACAGGATGAGTGCAAAATATGCAGTTCTTTGCTAAGCTAAAAATTCCATTCATATAAGAAAGGAAATCAATTGGAAAAGACGACGTTCAGATGGAATAGACCAGTTAAGCCAAAAAAGATTAAAACAAAATGCCTTCATTTTACTTAGCATAATTGCATGCTCAAATAGTGTAAATGCCAACAATAACTTTTAAATATGCATCCATGAAAATAAATCTTCATACACTTTAGATAACTGTAGGAGCAAACCCGTGATTCATGATGACTTTATTAAAACAAAAGAAGTTGTACACTTTGGAAACTCACATGGAATGTAATTGGTTTAACTCATTACAGATGTGCATTAGTTCTTGGACTTAGAAAGCAACAGACCAATTAGAGCAGGGAAGAAAGCTGCTATGATTATCCTAATTAAAATTTTGTTAAGTTATTTATAGAATTACACAAGGAAATTACATTCCTTATTGCATAAGCTATGCAACAAACCATTAAACGCAGTAATAAAATCTATCACACAAAAAGACCAATTATAGCACATTCATGTAAATCCCTTTGTGCAGTAAATCAAAAGCATCAATCACTACTGCTTCCTCACACAAACACATAAGAGGCATTTCTATATCTTTCAGTCGGTCAACACACTCGGACCCCTAGAAGACTGCCTTCTGTTAGATTTGGTTCATGATGTACTGACTAGGAAGCAAATATCACTTCTGTATCTGGCTACCATATTTTATGGTACTAAGCTTAGATTAACAAAGTCAAGAGATGTGGGAAAAAGCCAAGAACTGATTAATAAAAAAAATACTCCAGAAAAGAATAGTAAATTGTTTCACCACCTCTTCAAAATGTGTTGATTTATTCCTAATTAAGAACTGATGAAGCAGCATTTTGAAATCTTTCTATCAACACAACACACATGATTAACTCATAAGCAATCAAGGCATTACGGAGAAAATTAGAAGTAGGATTGTCATAAAGAGCTGATGATCTACACCTGCAAGTTGCATCTGCTAGGGTTTAATTTGCACTATGAAAGAGTTTGCCTGCCATTTTCCATATCTAAGATTTTAATTATGTTTTCAATTCTTATTTTAAATTGAGACTTTAAAGATGAAAAATAAAAGGTCTCAGAAAAGAACTTTATTTTATTGTGATTTTTTATTTTTGCTGTCCAAATACATGTCAATAGCTTTTTTTAAGAAGAAAATTAGGAACTATTCTTAGATACTAAAGCTAATGACCACTGGTGTCTATTTCACTACTAAACATTTGGAACATGGTAGCATTATAAAATTTGCCATATATGTTGTTACACAAGTGCATTTATTCATACAGTAAGTCAGCAATGCTCTCAAGATTAACAAATTAATCAAAATCAAGAAATGTCTAAAAATGAAAAGCTCCTCACTTCCAGTTCCTTCTATAGATGACCTTCCAACTTTAGATCAAAAGATCTAACTGTGTTTTATGTAAACACTTAGGGATTTTATATATTGAGCAGTATAAAACTTAAATGAATAAATGAACGAGGCAGTAAAAGAAAGGCTGCTGGAAAAGGCATCTCATTTTTCTGCCCCTAAATCCCCAAATTCCATTTCTGTGCTCTGAGACCTTAGTCAATTCTGCAACCTCTTTTCTTCTTCAATGATTCCTCTTCCAAGTTCTACATAAAGGCATCCTAATTATTGTCTTTCATTTATCCTGATACTGATATTGATCAGAAAAATTGTGGCAGGCATGCAGGTAAGAATGAGCCTTCATATATGTCACAAAATGAAGCACTTCTTGGAAATCTATACAACTTGTTGAACTACCACAGGCAATAATGTTTATAGGCTAAAGATACCTTTTTCAAGAGAGTCTTACTTAATCCACTGGGGCTTTTCCCCCAGACTGCCCTAAGGTAGCAACCAAGACTTCCTTGGTTATAGTCTTATTTTCTTCTCTTCTTGAAGTAATGTATTATTAAGGATGCTTTAAGACAAACCAGGTTTCTTTCCAAGTGAACTGCACTGGTTAAGCGGCTGTAAAATGTATGAATTTAATCTCTTCTGAGAACTGTGGCATGCCCAGGATTCCATTAATATCTTTCCTGAAAACTGAAGTCCTTCAAAATATCTTTGATTACATCCCCTTCAATTCTAATGGATTGAACCCACACATGCAGACCTATACAGAGTGCCTTAGCACTTTTAGAGATATGCTAGGCAATCTTAAACAGGTATACTCAGAAGACCCACTAAGCTCACCTGGATTTACTCCCAGGTAAGTGGATATAAGATGGCAGCCTTTTTCTTTTCTTCTTGCATTGGGTTTCAACAATAACACTAGCAGCCTTAATTCCCCAGAATCCAAGTAGAATACATAAAATCCAAGTGAATACAGAAAATGCCTTCCACGTTTATTTATACCACAAGCTTTTGTACTTTATCTATGATTCTGCGAACAGTGTCCAACCATTTTATGTCTGACAATACACAGATAATTCTTTCTCCATATGCCACTTGTGTGCATATACACCCACCCACACCTGCTTTGATTAGCCTTCTTTGACTGCAAAGCTAAATGTGCTTAAAATGGAGTAAGTCCCACTGAACAGAGGTGGGACACATTTTCATCTAAATAAAAGTGTGGGATTGCACTGTTGCTTTTATTTCTGTTGCGAGGGAATGCAGAAACATCTAATAACATACCTCCTACTTGCATCCATCTAAGAACTAGCAAAGCAACCAGTTTAAGTCATTTAGAACATGAAGGTCACAAGAGCAAGCCCTCCTACTGTATTCATAGGAAAACAGCTCTAATTCTATCCTGTACATTCTGATAGTTTCTTCACAAGCTTTTGATGGCCAATGGTCAGGGATGATGGAAGCTGTTGCATGAGGCATGTCAGACGTTTGCTAGCAGTGAACTTGAGCAAGGAGAGGCAAGTGGTTTCCTGCAAGGACCACACTTCTTCAGGGGAGGGCTGCTGGGAACTGTATGCCATGCGTGTGCAGGTGACTGGTACCAGAGACTATCTGATTAGAAATAAGAGGTTCTCCCCTCATTACCCCAAATACATTCTTTTTTTCTTTTCTTTTTTGTTTCCCTGCTTTACTCTGTCCAGGATTCTGTTCATCACGAATTCTGGTGTAGCTAGGAAATTTGCTAAAATTAATTTCTGAATTGGATAATGGGCAGCTTGTCTCAAATTATAGTTCCTACATCTCGTTTGCCTATTACTCCCTTCTGCATTGATGAATCAGTAGGGGGGAGTCTTGATGAGAGCAGTATATGACTGCTTCAGGATTCTTTTCCTGTTCTCTTGAGTTAGTTTTGCTAATAGGAACACGGGAGGCTGACATACTTAAGCCATTGGTCCATCTAACTCACTATGTTCTACACGATAATATGCACATATTATTTATATAAATGTTCTACACAGGCAGGCAGCAGCCCTTTGGGGGTTTCAGACAGGCATCTCTCCCAAACCAAACACCAGGGATTGAACCTGGAAGCTTTTGCATGCAAAAGCCTCTCCTCCTCAGGGAGGGGAGGAGTTGTGAGCAGGAGCCTTTTCCTGCTTTGGCAGGGGGTGTTTCACCAACTGTTCTGGCTGCCATGTCACGCTCCCGGCCACTTGGTTTTTCGCCTACCTCGTAGCAAATCGTCACAACTTTTGGGTATTGGCGGTTAGGCATTGGAATATGGTTGTGTGTTGGAGGGCAGGGTGTGGCCATCGCCTACCAATCCATTTTATGGGTATTCTGGTAAAGGAATCCGGCGGTTGTGGATCCTGTCAGACGCCCTTGCTGGTGGCTAGGGCCATGGCACGACCCCCGGTGACATCAGGGGGAGCTTACAGTTGCATCAACAGGCTCCTCCCACTGGTGGTTAACCCTTGATAGACTCACCCCTCCCCGAGGGAGTGGAGTCATGCTCTGTTGTTTTATCCAATGCCTAAGCCAATACATCTCACATGCTGTAATCAATAAAGTTGTGGCCTTTTTTAGCCCGTTAACCTAATATACCGTGTCCATGTGTCTTTCTTATCCTCAAGCGGGTGGCAGGTCCTTGAATCACAAGTAAATGCTCCGCCACTGAGCTGCAGTGCTTTCTCAACGTGCCCCTGCACGGTGGTAAAATGCCACACTACACAATCCTGATACATGTACAAATCAAGCTTGCTCCACTCACACCCCTGCCACCCAGTCATGTTTCATCAACGCACATAAGTGCACGTGCTCCAGAAAGTGGTAGGATCTGTTGAATTTTTAAATCACTTCACAGGCTAGTAAGATTTTTGTTTTGCCTTTATTCAGTGCACCTTGCTGAAGCACTTGGCAAAGAACGTTGGGTTTGAATTTAATCCTATTAGACATTTAAAACTGTCAGTTCTCAAGTGAGGAGGAACGGCAGGATTGGACCCTAAAATTACAAATTAATGCTGTCATAATATTTCCTGCAACTTATTATTTCACAACGTATTCATCTGTTTCTTATCATCCAGCCACACTGACAGAGCTATTAATCTTGGCTACAGAGAAAACAAGCCAATTAAAATATTAGCTTCTTTCTTAAGCCCTTTGGAAGTTTTGAGCTCTGTCATTTCACACAAAAAAGGAAAGCAATTTAACCTTAGTAACTCTCACTCCCACTAGTAGCGAACCGTCTGCATTTAAATCTGCTTTGTAAATGAAGTCAATGGGTGCTCTCTCTCTCATTGCAGAGTATTTTACATGTTCAAGCATGAGGTAAAATAAAAAAGGAAAAAATACAAGCCAAACTCTACATCACTTTGTGTGCCTCACTTTGTGTGTATCTGGTTTCTAGAGCTGCAACTCCAGCCACTTGGAATGAGTTCCCATCTGAAATTAGACAACCATTTGGCATCTTGATATTTAGGCGGCTCTGAATACATTTTTGTTTAAAAGACTTTTCCTGAAGTATGACGGTCATTTTATGGAATATTAAGGCATAAGTGTAGAAATAGTTTTACAGTGGTACCTCAGGTTACATATGTTTCAGGTTACATACGCTTCAGGTTACAGACTCCGCTAACCCAGAAATAGTACCTCAGGTTAAGAACTTTGCTTCAGGATGAGAACAGAAATCGTGTGGTGGCGGCAGGAGGCCCCATTAGCTAAAGTGGTGCTTCAGGGTTAAGAACAGTTTCAGGTTAAGTACGGACCCCCGGAACGAATTAAGTACTTAACCCGAGGTACCACTGTATTGCTTTTAATTTTATTAAGTTTGTAATCTTCCATCTTATTTTATCTTACTGTACACCACTAGTGCAATGGGACTTTCCTCCCTCTCTCCCTCCCCAGTATGCCTTCCCCAAATCTGTTCAGAAAGGTCATGAGAGCCTGCAGAACAGTGGGGGTTCTGAAGCTGTTTATAAATTAGCAAATAAAATAATTAAATGATGGCAAAAGAAGAGTACTGAGCCTTGACTGAAGTTTGCTGTGTGACATACCTATGCAACCTGTCTTTAAACACCCTGCCAGTAGGTGGGAGGTGGTCACAAGTCATATCTTAGGCCACAGGAGAATGAATGGTATCTGGAATTTAATCAATCTGACCTCCTTTGCAGTAGATATGCAGACTGCCAAAGGCCCAAGAACCGTCAGCTGTGATGGACCATTTGGCAAATACGAGCCCCAGCACCTGCCTGACAATGCTATATGCTGACACTGCGCCTGGATAGCACAAAGTCAGTTAAGGTAAATTTATTTCCCTGTTCTTGCAGATGGAAATGTCATTCGTTGGATCCAAAGGTCCATTGCATAAGCATAACAGCACTCCTTTTTGAGAAAGATGTTCCCACTCCAATGTTCCACTGATTCTTCCTTCCTTTGCTGTTTCCAGTACCCCATCTTAAGCTATTCCAGAGACCTGATTTAAAGAGGGAGTGCAGTGAGAAGGAGGGGCAGGAAACTCTTGCTGTATGAGCAGAACTCTGTTCAGATTTCTTTGGATCCAGCATCATGCCCTTAAATATTCAGTTCAACTGCTAGTCATAACAAGACATACGGCTGAAGAAGCCAGTTTGTAATTGCTGTTTGGTGCCTACTTTCTGTTCCATCTATAAGAAAAACATCTACGTACATTATCGTTTTTTTCCACACAGCTGCAATTTTTAGTTTTATGCCCAGAATCTACCTTGTTTTCCTGTGAAATTCAAACTGTGAAGAATCTGCACAGCTCGGTGTGAAGATGTTTTCTCGGTGAATTTGTTTTAGAGACTCTTTCTAAATCTCATTCGTGAAAGATGCTAAACAAAACATCAGCAATGGTATCCTGTGCTATGATAATTACAACTTGTTTTACCCAAAATGAAAATAACTTACAGGTGGGGGGGGGCGGGATAGCTTCAACTGTGGAATGTGGTTGCTCAGCTTTTGCCTATTAGGAAAAAGACCCTGATGTTGGGAAAGATGGAGGGCACAAGGAGAAGGGGACAACAGAGGACGAGATGGTTGGACAGTGTTCTCGAAGCTACCAGCATGAGTTTGACCAAATTGCGGGAGGCAGTGGAAGACAGGAGTGCCTGGCGTGCTCTGGTCCATGGGGTCACGAAGAGTCGGACACGACTGAACGACTAAACAACAACATACTGTATTATCAGAAAACATCTTAAATGGGAGCTAATTCTCCTAAGCTACCTAACCAACCATATTTGCTCATTTGTGATGATTTCATGGGAGCATATTCAAGATGCTTCGATCTGAATGTGTGACAGTTTAACAAGAAAGAGAGAGGACCTCTCTGTCTCAGAGCAGCACCCCTGACAAACAAGCTATATGGGCCAAACCACCAATAATATATTCCACCAACCACAAGCCTGTCTATACCTTGTACCGTGTTGTGCCTTGCCTCTAAAGCAGTTAAGTTAGCTGACACCAATATGTTTGGGGGCTTTTTTGGAGGGGGGAAGGTTACATTAAAGTCCAGGGTCTTGCTTTTAGGAGAAGCGCTTGGACAGGCAGCTGCCCTTAGCAGCTGCCTACTTTCCCTCAATATCTCTGGCCCTTGAGCAAAGCTAGCTTCCCTCTGCAATCCTGTGTTAGACTGGAAGCCTGATGAAAGAATTAAGGTTGCTGACCCCAGCTACCCTGTAAGTTATCTTAAAGGCACCTCCCAAATAGCACTGGTGTGTGTGTGTGTGTGTGGGAGTGGTGCTCAGGAGATTCAAGAGTTGTGCTTTTGCACACGTGGAGGGGGAGCTGCTAGACTGGTGCTTGGAGTCACCACTAGGCCACTCTCAAACCTGGCACCAGCCCTAAATTCTAATAAAAGTTAGAAGCAGCAGAGAATTAAAATCAAAAGGCTTTGGGTTACCCTTAAGAAAAGAATGATGCTCTAAAGCTAATCACACAAAGGCATAACAGATGGTTTCAGAATGCACAACTACTAGTGACTCAGTGAACTGGAGACATTCTCAGAGGAGTCGGCCCCATGACCTAACACCATGTTGATCAATCTATTGGAGATGGAAATGCATACTCAAATGTCTCATGGGTTGACTCACTTAAGAGCAGAGTTGAATAGATGTTCGTGCAAGGCTTCAGCTAACAGCCCCAAGTAGCAAATGAATTAATTGTGCCAACTGTCCTTGTATATCATTAACCTCTCTTACGTAATGGTTCTAAAATAGTCAAAAGGAAGAACCAAAGCACAGAGCGGAATAATGTTTAGAGACAAGATAAATTCCTGAAGTCATGCATCACAAGATCTGGGAGAGGGACCTAGACAGTGGCCATGTATGATAAAGAGTAAGAAGCAGCTTCTCCAGTGTTTTAGTGGGCCATTGGTAGAAAAGCTCTCTGGTAGAAACTGGTAAATTACTTGCAATCTTCGCCCCAAGAAGAGTCCAATAGGTTTACAAGCATAATATACAGACCTCTTTCATTCTATCATACTGTAATGCTCATCCTTAATTTTTAAAAAACAAACAAACTCGTATCATATTCAAGAAAATGTAATCTTCATAAAACCAGCTCTACTTAAGAAGTGTGATATAAATCCAAACTCGTGTTCTAGAGGAAACAGAATTAAACTAGTATAATATGATGCATGTGCACAGTTATGGAAACAGGTAGCTTTGTGCCAATCTGCACTTAATATTTTGTTCTGGTTAAGATATGATTAAAAGTTACCCAGCTGATAGCTTGATTTTGTGCCATTTTGACTGCCTTGGAAAAACTGCGTAAATTCTTGGGTTGCGTCAGACCCGGTGAAGAAGAACATCTGTTGGTGTGTCATCTGCCTCACAAAATTTAATGAGCTATGGTCACGTACCTGGAAAATTGTGCTCGTGTTTTGTTTTGTTTTAATTAGGAATTAAATAACTTCTCCTCCCCCCTCCCTATTAATTATAGTGATGCATGAGAACAGTGTGTTTATTTGCAGATATCCTGTGAGTGGCACTGGAGGAGTCTATGACATGCACAATACAGAAGGAAAGGACCCCAGAGATTACGATTCTATTAGTTGGTTAAATAGATGGCTGCTTTTAAAAAAATAATTATCTGAGGTGTGTGTGTGTGTGTGTATGAGTGAGTGGGTGACATTATAAAGTGCAGAAATTCTACAAGAAGAAAGAGAAAGAAGAAGAAGAAGAAGAAGAAGAAGAAGAAGAAGAAGAAGAAGAAGAAAAGTTTTGATTTGCTATCCCGCTTTATCACTAACCTAAGGAGTCTCAAAGCGGTTAACAATCTCCTTTCCCTTCCTCCCCCACAACAAACACTCTGTGAGGTGAGTGAGGCTGAGAGACTTCAGAGAAGTGTGACTAGCCCAAGGTCACCCAGCAGCTGCATGTGGAGGAGCAGGGAAGTGAACCCGGTTCACCAGATTACGAGCCCACTGCTCTTAATCACTACACCACACTAGAATATTCTACCAGTATTCTACAAGTCAGGGATTGGGAATCTTCTACTAACCAAGGGGTGCATTTCCTCTTTGGAAACTATCCATGGTAGGTGTGGAGAAAACAGAAGTGGGTGTGATATCACACACTCCTGCACACCCACACCCACACCCACACACAATATACAGTGGTACTTAATTCATTCCGGAGGTCCGTTCTTAACCTGAAACTGTTCTTAACCTGAAGCACCACTTTAGCTAATGGAGCCTCCCGCTGCTGCCGCGCAATTTCTGTTCTCATCCTGAAGCAAAGTTCTTAACCCAAGGTACTATTTCTGGGTTAGCAGCATCTGTAACCTGAAGCGTATGTAACCCGAGGTACCACTGTACACAGCACACCATCACATGCATGCCAGTATGCTCTAGTGATTAGAGTGTTGGACTAGGACCTGGGACACCAGAGCAGTGGCATAGCATGTGTCACCAGCACCCAGGGATGCAAGGAGGAGTGGGCTGGGAGGAAGGGAAATGGACGGGATATACATGTACATTCAACTGCATAATGGCATCCATACCACCCACAAGATTGTAGCCGCAGAGATAAGAAAAGAAGAGTTGTTCCATTGTCAGGAGAGGTCAGTTCCTGGTTCACATGGAAAAGCGGTTTTCAACAGAACCCAGAGATTAGGGATGCCATATGTCAAGATTTTCCCGGACATTACTGGGATTTCAAAGGCGGAATTGACATCTGGGGGGAATTTCTGATAGGTGGTGCTTCAAAAAATCGTAGGGTTTTTTTTTGTCATTTTTGTAAAAAGAAAAGAAAAATTGCTCAACAATTTGGGGGGCTTCCTAAAAAACTCAACAACTTTCAGAGTGTCCTGGTTTTTACTTTTTGAAATATGGCAACCCTACCAGAGATGGAAGTGCACAGTTGTATTGAGGCAGCACCAGGTGTTGAAATTTTGCGCCCCTTACAATTTTGTGCCCAGGGCAATAACCCCTGTGTCCTCTTCCATGCTATACCACTTCACCAGGGTTCAAACACCCACTTGGCCATGAAGCTCATTGGGCGACCTTGGCCAGTCACTGCCTCTCAGCCTAACCTACCCCACACTGTTGTTGTGTGGATTAAATTTGGAGGATAAAAACTGTGTACACCACCTTGAGCTCAGTGGAATAAAAAAGGTGGGATATAAATGCAATTAATAATAATAATAATAATCACACAAACACACCAATTTAACACTACACACCACTCTATTTTGCTGTTTAGCCTCCTTTCTTTTCCCACCCCTTCTCTTCGCAGACTGCTCTGTGTTAGAAATGATTGCCAGTTGCTTAATATAATAAAGTGTATTGCTTTTTTTAAAAAAAAAATAATAATGCATCAGTATATTTTTTTTGTCTTTTGAGAAAAAATTAAAAATAAATGTTTAACAGAATTATATTTTTTTTAAAAAAAAATCAAAATATGATGTTCAATTACAAATAAATTATTTAGGAAAACATTAATCAAACATTATTTCCCAAGGCAAAGTAGGATAAGCAAACCAAACAAATGTGTATTGGTCCTATGAAAGATGCTTTTGTTTTTCAGGCAAATCCTTCATTTGGTCTGCAGGGCAGGAGAAATATTTGCCAAGCACATTCAAAGGGGAATAATTTACCCTTGGGAACTAGCAATTTTGTTCGGTGAAGTGGCCCGTCAGTCAAATGCCCAATGTGCTTTGACAGTAGAGTTAGTTTGTGAAAACACAGGGGTGTCTAGAATCAGATCCTCACATTTGTGCTATCAAATATGACACCCACCAGGTACCTGCTATGAGTTTTCAGAGAACAGAAAATTCTAACACACACATTTATGCAATACCGACCCAGACAATAAGACCGATTAATATCCTGAAGCCTTTTCCATGTGAAGATCACCTTTCCCAGAGTAGGGTGAAAGACTATGCTAACTACAGCGTGGCATTAGCAGTGCAGTCTTATGTATGCTTACTCAGATGTGAGACCCATTGAACTCAGAGAGGCTTACTCCTTCGTAAGCGCAGATAGAATTGTAGTCTTAGTTGAGCAAAAGAACACATTTTTTCCCCTATTTTTGAAGCAGAAAAAAATGTGCAAAACACTGCTTCCGAGAATGATCACGACTGCGACTAATCAAGATTTTCTTTTTGATGGCTGTTAACACCTGCAAATCCAGGCAATTTCCCTATCTGCTCATTTTTCAGTTTTTAAAAAATCCCCTCTTGTGGCTTGATTAGTGTTTAGATAGGGTTGATCTCCTGATGCACTAAGACTGCATTTGAAGCTTAAGACAGTTATAATAATACATATATTCAGGAAAACTCATGTTCAGGGGGGAAAGGAAAATAAAGCACCACCCACCCTTTAATGTTTTAGTGCTTATGCACACAGAATCACTCTCACCTGAAGAAACTCAGAGAGGGAAATGATGTGTATTTTAAAAGTTTCCTTACTGAGGCAGAACTTTTTACTTAATTGGCTGTGGATTGGCATTCAACATGTGTCTGGGGTAGAAATGACCTCCTCCTTTCCCACTATTTACCTACTAAAGAGCACAGTTGCCAAAATAATAAGAAAAATGAAACGGCAGAAACATGATATACTTTTCAAAGTAAAAAAGTCTCTTTGAAGTTCAGATAATTTACTTTGTGGTGTTGCTGAGCATACAGTTTTTTAAATTCATAGAAGTATGGGGGTGTCATTTGAACACCGTAGTTACACAACAGCAGGATGGCAAATTTAGCTTAGGAAAAATATTAAAAGCAGCAGTTTGCTTGAAAGCTGTGATTGAGCAACTGCTTTCCTACACGCGTTGTAAAAAAAATGTGTGTTTTTCTTGCTGCCAACTGGATATTCTACAGGAAGCAAATGATTTTTACACCAAGACCTGAAGCAAGAGGCAAAATGCCTTTGAATTAACAAAACAAAAAATTCCTTCCAGTAGCACCTTAAAGACCAACTAAGTTAGTTCTAGGTATGAGCTTTCGTGTGCATGCACACTTCTTCAGATACACAGATGCACACGAAAGCTCATACCTAGAACTAACTTAGTTGGTCTTTAAGGTGCTACTGGAAGGAATTTTTTGTTTTGACTATGGCAGACCAACACAGCTACCTATCTGTAATTTGAATTAACAGTTCGGGATATTGGATTATACATATGAATTTCTGCACATGTTTAGGAGGTAAGTCCACAAAGCTGATTATGAGTCTAAGCCAAGGCACATGAGGTTACCTGCTTGCTAAAATTCAGCAGTTCTGGATCTGACCAGTGCCTTGATGGGTCTCTGCCTGGGAACCGCATGTACTGTGCCCAAGGTTCCACAATGGAGGAAAAGCAGGGTGTAGATATAATATACTGTAATTAATTAATTAATTAATTAATTAAAGGGCCCCTGGACAGTTAAGTCCAGTCAAAGGTGACTATGTGGCTGCAGTGCTCATCTTTCTTTTAAACCGAGGGAGCCGGCGTTTGTCCACAGACAGCTTTACAGGTCATGTGGCCAGCATGACTGAACCACTTCTGGTGCAACAGAACACCATCACGGAAACACTGTTTAACTTCCTGCTGCAGCAGTACCTATTTATCTACTTGCACTGGTGTGCTTTTGAACTGTTAGGTAGGCAGGAGCTGGGACCAAGCAACGGGAGCTCACCCCGTCACAGGGATTCAAACCACCGACCTTCTGATCAGCAAGCCCAAGAGGCTCAGTGGTGTAGACCACAGCGCCACCCGCTTTTGACACGCACCTCTTATATTAGAAGCCTTGGCCATGCAAAGACACTGTTGGAGGAGCCAGATAAGAGGCACCTTACCTCCTTCCTCCAAAATACAACAGTATGGAATGAGTTTCCAAATCAAATGTAGCTTTCAGAATCTTCCCCAGCCCCCTTAAAGCAGCAGCATTTCCAAAAGAATTAGGTGCTCCTTGAATGAACCAAAGCATTTCTTTGGACAATGCAGATGCCCTGATGTTTTAAGGAAACTTTATATGATATCCCTATAGCTAAAACAGCACATTGTTTAACCCCACATTACAGGTCAACAACAAAGCAAATTACAAACACATGTGTCAATAAGGATCAAGAGCTTCTATCGCTTGACCTTCTCACCAACATAACAGGAAAATCAATGCATCATCACTCTCTGTGTTTCATGCTGCTTCATTGACACAAACCTGCTGTCTAAAAACGAATGTTCTCCCCTTGGTTAGATTACTAGGTCTAAATGATTCTCCCCCCCCCCCCCCTTTAGCTTTACCTTCAGACATTTACATTCTTCCAGTTTATAGCTATTTTATCAGCCACATTTCTTTCCCAGCCTTCCTCTGAGGAGAATTCATGTGGATTAGTCTACCGTATTTTTCGCTCTATAAGACTCACCAGACCACAAGACGCACTTAGTTGTTGGAGGAGGAAAACAAGAAAAAAAATATTCTGAATCTCAGAAGCCAGAACAGCAAGAGGGATTGCTACGCAGTGAAAGCAGCAATCCCTCTTGCTGTTCTGGCTTCTGGGATAGCTGCGCAGACTGCATTCTCTCCATAACACACACACACATTTCCCCTTACTTTTTAGGGGGGGGAAGTGAGTCTAATAGAGCAAAAAATACGGTAGTTTATCGTTAAAACAATTGTGTGAGATAGTAAGGTTGAAAGAGACTGGGCTCCTAGTCAACCCATGGCTGAGTTGAGAGTTCAACCTGGGTTCCCCCAGACCTATCACCACATTCCAGCTACTGAACAACAATAGAGCCCCACCCAACCTTCTGATATGAACTGGTATTGAACAAACATGTAGGGACCTGGGAGCCTGTGTGCTGGCCCCACTTCTCAGTGTCACATTCCCACCAACTCCACTTGCAACCTTGAGACAGGTAAGAAAGGTGCTTCCCAACCATGTTCAGAAGTCTGCATGTTGAACCATTCCCACAACTGGGTACCATATGTTTGCCATTAGGCAAATATCAATAATGTCTTTGTACATATAAAATTTGAGCTGGCTGTTCCAAGTGAGACGTATTGCCTATAGGAACTTTATAAAAATTGGCCTTTTAGGCCACACAAACGAGCCATACAGGAATGCATGAGCGGCTGGCTAATAAGACTTGCTGTGGGTATTAATTCTGGTAGATTAATTTGCAATGGATATGGTCTAATCTGGTGAATTAATCTACAGAGCTATTGCGTCAGTATTTGTAATCCTATCCTGTGCTGGAAATTAATACTAATGGCATTTATGTATATATAATCTTGTGCATTGCCCAATTTCAAATTATGTCATTATGGAAGAAGTAAACCACAAAGCGATACATACACCCTTTGATTAATATTTCCCCAAAGCTTACAAGTTACAATTGTTTGTATTAAGGGAATAATAAGAACTCTAAGATTCAATAAAATCAGTAGCTCTCAACCTTCTAGTCACATTGAAGACATAAATGCTGCATCACCACAAAATAACATTGACATAAAACTGGCCCTTTATGGGAGAGCTTAGTTCTTTTACCTGAAGTGCCCATTTAAAACATGGTTCGACGTATATTGCCAACTATCAAGGCAATAGTTCTCTTCAAAGCACTTATGTCATTCACACTTTCTCTCAGACAAAAAGGAATTAATTTTATGATTCTTTTTTATTGGATTTCTTGCCCAGCCCTTCACCATAAGTTCCCAGGGCATGTTACAAGAACATAAAAAATGCAATATTAAAATCAGTTAACACAATCTGCAAGCAAAAGAATAGGTCCTAAAATAGATATATATCTCAACTTTCAATGAGACAGATGATGGAAGCTATATAATGAAGGTGTCTGGTGCACCTATGTGAGGAGTGAATGCCACAGATTAGGGAATGGCAATAATTAATTTATTTTCAAATAAATTTGATTTAAACACCAGTGTTTTGGATCTCCACTTCATGATGCTGCATTAACTTATCACAGGATGGAAACAGTGTTTTTAAAGTAACTTTAAACAAACATTGAAGACATAGGTAAGTACTTTACCAGACCAGCATGTTAGTAGAAATGTACTTTTGCTTTGGTTCTCCACATATGACACCCATGAAACTGAATCTAAGAAATGCAGCATCTTGTTCCTACACTGCACAGATATCATCTAAAACCTTACATCCATTAGGCTGCTTTGCCAGTACAGCAAACAACTGTGCAGGTGACAACTCAACATCGTTGGAGGTACATCCTCCCATGTTTTCTTACAACACTGTAAAAAGAAACCATGCTGATAATGGACATTGGGAACTCATACAAGAACCTTCACTTGTGTAATAGGGCTTTCCTCATTCTGCCCCTCATCCCCAAAATTGGCTCAGGGGAACAGGAGAACCCCCAGTACTGTGACCAGGGAAAGGAGAGTGGAAACATTCTGTATGGCAAGCAGAAATGCTTCTGCTGCTGGAAGGATCAGCAAAGTGTGACACTGAAATATATTGTGCATTTACTTCCTTACATTTATACCCCACCTTTCTTTTGTCATGGACTCAAATTAGTATACATGTGGTTATCTAATAATAATTTATACCCCACCCATCTGGATGGGTTTCCTCAGCCTCTCTGGGTAGCTCCCAACAGAATATTAATAAAAATAAAAATAAAAAGCGATAAAACATCACACATGGAAAACTTCACTAAACAGGGCTGCCTTCAGATGTTTTCTAAAGGTCAGATAGTTGTTTATTTCCTTGACATCTGATGGCAGGGCGTTCCACAGGGTGGGTGCCACTACCAAGAAGGCCCTCTGCCTCTAGGCACTGACCAGATCCAGACCAGCTTAGCTTCAACTTGATGGTGGTCTCATGCACTCTTAGAGAATACCCTGGGGCCATACAAGCAAAATCTAATGCTAACGTAGCATCTTAAGCTCACCAAGAGTTGGTTTTATCAATACAGCACCAGCTAAATGATGCACACAAACTGAATTGCTCATGTCAGTGCTCTACTTCTGCAAGCAAATATAACTCAAGAGCAAAGGACTCTCGTGAGCTCTCGGCTCCACTTCTATGAACTGTAAAATAGGAAGCGAATCCTCTGTGCATTTATTGTATCAATGTTTGACTGGGAATGAGAGTACATTGTCAGAATAAAAGAAAAATTGCTCTTGAAATTATCATCATTCTCTGTTGCCCCTTCAACAAACTTTTTGCTTTCTTTACTTGCTTTCCAAATCAGGGCAATTTAAGTTGTCCCAAGAAATGCATTTTCCCACCCTTTCAATTCCTGCTTATGGGTGAAGTTGGGATTCCCTTTACTATCTGCTAAAACAGAAAAAGAAGTGGTGGTAATAATGAAGGTGGTAGTTACAAAAGCTATGCAAAGATGTGGGCTTTGTGTATGTGGAGTTAGAGACTGAGTGTACAATGGATAGTCAGTAATAACACATGCTTCCACTTATGCTTCCACTAAAATAAAGTCACCACTTCTGTATATATTGCCATTGAGCCGCTGAGATGGTCACTTGAAAGTAGAGATGACATTTCTGTGTGATGTCGGTACTTTCAGGGTGAACTGAACTTGAACAATAGTCTCGTTTCACATAAACCACTGAGCAACCATTAGAAAGTGATGATGTTCAGTCTCTAGGACTGAACTTGTGCCAGAATGGAACCAGCGACCTTTAAATGAACCACTCCATACCTCATTACCAATCCCATGAGCCGTTCAGTCATCAGAAAAACTATTTTTTTTAAAAAAAGCATTCTAGAAACACAACTCGCTTTGAAGAATTCTGATAAACAAAGTTTATTTGTTGATAGCCCAACCCAAGGGATTGCAAATGCTTCTCTTCACAGCCAATTCAAACAGTTTCACTTTATGAAATTTTCAGTACTATACAACTTAACAAATCATTAATCTATACACACACACACACACACACACACACAGAGAGAGAGAGAGAGAGAGAGAGAGAGAGAGAAACGCACAATTTCAAAAAGCATCAAAACAAAATATTTTGTCCTCTAGATCCGTAGTCTATATAATGATTCCATAGACCAGCCGTTCTCAACCTTGGGTCCCCAGATGTTGTTGAACTACAACTCCCATCATCCCTGACCACAAGTACTGTGTAATACACTGAAAACCACACACACACACACACACACACACACACACACACACACAATTGTTTGCAGTCTGCTTTCTGCCAAGGTATCACATGTATCAGTTGGTTTGAAAAATATCAACCTTCCAGGAAAGAAGAGTACAAAAATATCAGTCCAATTCAGTACCATGATATTATGGCTCCACTTTGCATTACAATAACAGCTCAAAACCAATCTTAGAATGACATCCTCTGCAGTAGTATTCATGGTAAAATATATCATTGCAGATCAATTGGGGGGGGGCACTTTCCATTGAAGATGCAGGCAGGCATCTCAACACTAACAAGGTCTTAATACTGACTCTCTGTGCCAAGATGGTGGCTTGCCAGTGGCTGAAGCTTCTGGCCTGCTCTCTGCAGTGCTTCAGAGCCACCACTGCAGATGGCCAAAGTATGCTTTAAGCTTCTAGCTCAGTGGGTGATGACACAAGGGAGTCAGAAGGGCTCCATCTTTTTCTATACAGCTGATAACTCTAAGATGCCTCTTCAGTATGAATTTCATGTTATTCAGCCACAAGGCAAATCCTCAGACTGCCCATCCTTGGTTTTAGAACAATTAGCTTTCAGGTTGCATCCAACTCAAGCATAATCAGAATAAGGGGCAGCCTTGTACATTTTGCTGCTGTTGACAAAACCACATTCTCCACAGAACTGGGCCGCTCTGCTGCTGGCCCACCACCACAAATGAATCCTTGCTTACAGCTGCACCCATGCTGCCACCAGAATGCAGTGTCGGCAGCAAGGGGACAGTGTTAGAGGTGAGGGTAAAGACACTATGGCGGCAGCAGCTGTGGTGCGAGCAAAGCTGTGGCAGGACTGACAGTGGCACAATGGGGCTGGTAGCGGCACAAGGGTGGCATCAGGGAGGGGCACAGCTTGCAGACTGAGGTAAACTGCTTCAAACTGCTCCTTGCAAGTGCTGGCCTTGCTCAAAATGGATCCACAAAGTGGCTAACTTAAGTTCATTAATTTCAGTGCGTCTACTCCGAGTATGTATCCAATCCTTAGCTCTGATTCAGAGGCATGGGCTTGGAGTGTGTAACATATACATGTACTAGAACCCTCTAGAATTTTGGAAGAGGCCCATTTCCTTGCTTAATTAGCCCTATGGAACATCCTGGAACGACACAGCTGTAAAATATGCCCAAAGCTATATTTTCCCTTTAAAATATCTCAAAAGCTGCTGAATCTTTCCTGTGACACCACTTCAGTTTATTGGACACCCAAGGGCGAGCCTGTGTGATGTAGTCAGTTTGCTTTAAACTGTCTAGGAAAGGAGGCCTTGGAGTCTATCATGTTTTTGCCCAGCTAATGAGGTCAGAACCTTGGTAAATGTCAAGTTTATGAGTAACGTGCCATGGGGGTCATGACCATACATGCAATGGAGTCAATAGAGAGTTGCAATTATAACACTTATTATTACTAAGGGGGAAAGGTGAAAGCTATGTGTTAAAGAAAACTAGAGCACAAAAAACCCTCTATTGTTTAAAAATGCTGTATTCCTCCCCTCGTCCCACTGAACAAGTATCAAACATAGGTATTAAATACAGGAAAACCTAGACAATTCTTCGCACTAAAATTCATGGTCTGATGTCTTCCTAAACCACAGCGTATAGTATTGATTGTTATTTTATTAGTATACACAATGTGCTAGACATTTTATAGACTTAAGTAAAGCTTAGTTTCTGTCAGTGGACAAAAACAAATTATTTTATTTTAGTCTGCTCTCTAGCAAGACAAAATAATAACTTGATTTATATCCTTCAGCCATTCCAACACATATGGTCAAGAGACCAAAAACACAGCAGCTTGGATACCTGAGAAAACGATCTTGATTGCAAATGTAATTTACGATGCTGTGAAACTGGCCCCCAAAACCTCACAACATCTCTCTCTTTCTCTCCTTTGGTGAGAACCTATGTCCTGTCTTGCTAAGGTGACTCTCAAATTGGAGTCAGTGAGGAGAGGTGGGTGCGATGGCAAGAGAAGCTTTGAGGAAAATGCAATGCCAAGTTTTGTTCTGTCTACTAAGGAAGATCAGAGCAGTGAGATATACCAGCATAAACAAGATCTAATTCTGATCCTGGGGCATATTCTAGCATAGACTTTCTATGAAGCTGATTTGCTCAGTTTAGCAAGCAGTTCTTTTCTTTCTTTTTTCTTTGCCTTGCACTCCTTATCACAGCTTTGCAGGACAGGTCTACATAAGCTATCTGCAACTGTAGGAATCGCTTCCCCCACCCACCCCCAAACAGTCACTTACTTTAATACAACGTATCAAAGCATTAACATAACGGCGCCTTTAAAAGGGCAACAATACAGCCATCTCTGTCACAAAGCAGGCAATTTTGCTGATCACACCTGCTCATCTTAAGCAGCTTACACTCTGTAAGAAATGTGGGAAATGGGACATGATATAAACCATCTGTTATTTGCTTTCATGTCGTATTTTACATGCTAAGAAATACATTTTGTTTTAAAGGTTTGACAACTGAGACAGGTAAAAGAAATAACAACAGTGTGAGTGTTGGGCTGTGTGAGTGGTGCAAAAAGCAAATAGTCACTCCATCTCCAATCCATTTTATGTTATGGAGGTAGCTATCAGGCCCCATCTGGGACGCAGGTGGCGCTGTGGGTTAAAGCCTCAGCGCCTAGGGCTTGCCGATCAAAAGGTCGGCGGTTCGAATCCCTGCGGCGGGGTGCGCTCCCGCTGCTCGGTCCCAGCGCCTGCCAACCTAGCAGTTCGAAAGCACCTCCGGGTGCAAGTAGATAAATAGGGACCGCTTACCAGCGGGAAGGTAAACGGCGTTTCCATGTGCGGCTCTGGCTCGCCAGAGCAGCGATGTCACACTGGCCACGTGACCCGGAAGTGTCTCCGGACAGCGCTGGCCCCAGGCCTCTTAAGTGAGATGGGCGCACAACCCCAGAGTCTGTCAAGACTGGCCCGTACGGGCAGGGGTACCTTTACCTTTACCTTATCAGGCCCCATGAGGCAAAGATGGACAACCCATTGCCTTTCCATTAGTGCTGCTTTAATAATCTGGTAGTTTTTAAAATAGAATGCAGACCTATTTTATTTCCTTTGCCTTAACAATTGTAACAAGATCCCCCCCCCCAATAATATATGTGCAAAGCTATTTTATTCTTGGATTTCTAAAGGTGAACTGATCTGACCTTACCCTCCAGAAACCAGCTCTGCCACTACTCCTTGAAAGACAACCATTGCCCCACAACTCAGCAACCATATCCTCAGAATCATGCGGGAGACATCAGAGGTAGGTGAGGGGAATTATCCTTTTGCAGTTTGGGACCCTCCTCATGGAACTAGATGGGGTTAAAGCTGGGTTATGAGGGAATTTAAACAGCAGGCTATTTCTGGAGGAAGTGAACTGGAAAGGGCTTTTGTTTCTGTAACAGTTGGCAGAATCTAACAAAGCTGGCAGAGAAACCCAAAAGCAATAGATGAGATTTCTGATAAAGGTAGAGCTACTATAGAATTCTGTTTTCCACCAAAAAAAAAAACCCCCTCTTCTTTTTAAGTCTGAATTTAAGGAGGTCATCCAGAAAAAAATTGCACAGACTCCCCTCTTATAAGTTCACCTCACGTTCCAAAACTTTCAAAAGACCTGCTCTATTTTCTTACTTTTACGCTCTCTTTATAACAGATTGCAGGAGAATACAAAGAACAGGTGTCTTTCCGCTGGGATCATATGACGGGAGGAGAAAAGCATGACACCTGTCAGGTTTCATTTGATCAGAAACACAATATTGTTAAATACTGAACCCGAGAGTGACTAATATTTGCTTACTCTCTAGCAAAAAGAATAAGGCAGTAGCAGGGGGTTGAGAACACATATATGCAAAGCCTTGTTGGGTCAGGCTGAAGGTGTATCTACTGATCTACTCACAACCAAAAGCCTTTGGGAAGCTTTCAAGCAGGAAACGAGCACAACATTACTGGCATTCAGAGGCATCCATCTTCTAATGGGTACCTTATGCCATATATTTTATAATGGCTTCTTTATGGAACCTTTATTCCCAAAGGAAAGGTCTCCAGTCCTGGAGCTTGTAAGTGACTTTTGTTTATGTTTGCTCAGTTTCTTTGTACCCACATACAAAGACTGTCATAGCAATAATGGGGCAGATTTGGAGTACATCTGTGCTATTAAGGACATGCTAGTTCAAAACACATTTCGCCCTGAAGATGTTCTCTCTTGTTACCTCTGGCTCACCATTACCCTCATAAAAGCCCAACATAATGAAGATCTGTTGGATCTCTCAGCACTTATCACATTTATTCCCTCATGGCAAACATAAACAAGGATTTTTCAAAGTCTGCTACTACTAAATTGATTTCAATTGGCTTGTTAGAACTAAACTCAGGCCCAGCAAACTGCAGCTCTTTGATTCTGATGTATTATTATAGGAGATGAGAAAGCTGGAAGACATCATCTGCTCTCTTGGAACTTTCCTAATACAAGTTGTGTACACAGGCTTTATTAGTAGCTAAAAGCCAGTATTATTGTTGGGCTCCCTGTCCATGAAAGGCTGCACATTGCTCTTCAACCAAGTGCTGTTTTCCTGAGACAGGATGTCAAACACTGGGAATTACTGGATTAGGCACAGTTACCAGTCTCCCGGGTTGAAGGAAGGGAGAAGGAAGATTTTGGGAAACTTCAAAATTCACAGAGATGATTGTATTGAATAATTTCAATGCAGGGAATCTGTGTTCAAATCCTTCCTCAAGTCTATGTTCACTAGCTATCCTTCACTATGTCACTGGCTGCCTATTACAATACTGGGCTAAGTTCAAGGTGACCAGGACACCCAAAAGATCATATCTCCCCTTATATACTCAATCAAGCACTGTGCTCTGCAGCGGAGGGCGTTCTGCAGATACCATCTTATCAGGATGCCCATTCCACACAATGTAGGAATTGGGCCTTTAGTGTCTTTTGGAATTCTCTCCCTTTGAATATTATACAGGTGTCATTTCTGTTGTATTTTCAGCATCTACTGAAGGCCTTCTTTCAATAAGCCCTTTAAGTTGAAATCTTTCTCAGTCTTCAACTGTATTGGAATTTATTTTTCCTTTTTTTTAAAAAAAAAAAAATAGTTTGTATTGTTCTATCAGGATATGAATTTGGTAACTAAATAAGAATTGTTCAGTCTCAGTTCTCTCCATGTACAATGGCAGTAATGGTGACCAGTGGCATTTTGAGCAAACTATATGCCACTTTGGGTATTCACCCCAAATCCTGTGTACCCATAAGCACATCCCTCGTTTTCTTAGAAAGGCAATGGCACCTACGTGAGAGGTACCTGAGAGGTGCTTGAACTGAGTTCTGGCTGCAAAAAAAAGTGCTACAAAATACCCTTAACTCTATTTTAGCTTGAGGAACAAAGAAGGAATAAGAAACAGCCGAAGGCCTGGTAGAGGCAGAATGAAAGCTCTAATTCAAACTGGTCATTTCTAAAGTGGCTTTACCCAGCTTGATTTGAGCCCCCCCCAAAAAAAAAAACCCAACCTTGCAGAATGAATGTAAGCTATAGGTTCAGGGCTAACTCTAGGCAGAGTGATGCAACTGTCTCAGGAAGCAGATGCTAAGAGTGGGGAACAGAGCTCCCTAAATAAGTATTTGTGGGGGCTTTTGAATGCTCATAAAATAGGACCCAAGAAAACACAGGACAGAATGAGGTTCTCAGTGAGGCTGCCTGACAAAAATATATGGCGTATAATATGCACATATGAGACCTATCAGAGGTCTATCTAGCCCAGTACTGCCTGTTCTTTGCTGACTACTGTAGGAAAATATGGCACTTCCCCATCCCCTGCCCCATATACAAAAAGCTACTAGACCGCCCATTGAATCTTGTTTCAACAATGGGCTCCACCACAACTGAAGGCAGCAAGCTGTTTTCTATGCCAGGCTTCTAACTGAATCCTTTCTCTGGCCAAGAGACAGTTGCTTTACTTGCATAATGTGGAAGGAAAAGAGGCATATTGATCTTCCAGCATGGGCATTTTCTTTGTATAGAAAGCCAATCAAGGCCAATAAAGAACTAATATGAATGGATGTTGGTGTTCAACATGTAAACAACTGGATTGAAAGACCAATGAGATCAATGGAAAACTTTGGATTTTACTAACAAGGTAGTATGCGTGCTTGTGTGTGGGCACACACAGATCTTTTTTCAGCTGTAACAACACACATTTATGCATCTATTCACACATTATATGATAATATGTTACAGCTAATGAATGTGTTCCAGGTTATATTTGTTAAGTTATAGCTTTAGTGGATTGTGACAATGTAGGCTAAAATTGTATGTTAGTGGTTAAATTTCTGAGGAGTCTCCAAAATAACATAGTCTTACAGTTTTAGTTTTCCCTTCATAATTTAATAAATTTATTTTATAGGATTTATATTCCTCCATTCATCATAGAAGATCTCACGGCAAGTAACATCAATTTAAAATACAATAAAACCAAAAATAAGAATACAATTAAAATAGTCAAAATATATTATAACTCTCATTTGTCAGGAAGGCCCTTTGGTGGCTTGTCAATCATTTGACCTAATACAGCAGTAAGATTAGTATGCCCAGCAGATCTCAGCATCAAAGCAGCTCAATATGGGAAGAAATATTTTTTTTTAAGTAGGCAGAAATTTGTCCAGGGCATTGCATGTCAGAAGAAACATCTTGTATTGGTCTTAGTAAGGAACAGGAAGCCAGTAAAGATCTTTAAAGACCAATATTACATTGTCTCATACAGAAAGGGCGATCAAAACAATGGTTGTTACATTTTGCACAAGCTTCAGTCTCTGAATTGCCTTCCAGAGTCACCTCGTTTACAAATGAGGAGGATACTAGGGCGTGAAAACCAAGGGCAGTCTATCTCTGTTCAGAATGGCCATAGCAAGCAAACCAGCCACCGAGACCACTTAGGCTTCAAGTGACTGTGTAGAATCTCGGAGCACCTCTAGAATATCCTTTAGGAAGAGTGTGATCCCATCTACAACACACCACTTTTCTATTTCCTCTCTGAAACTGGCTCTGTAGAGCCTCCAATTCCCAATCCACAGAGCTGGTCCAGGTGGGTACCATGGCCAATGGTCAAGTGAGTGATCAAGAATAACAAATATGGCAGCACTCTACCATGTACCTCTTCTGAAAGAGACCACTTAAGGTAGCTGTAGATAAAGTGGGGCTTTGACATTTATGTGAGGCAAGCAAGATTGAAATCAACAACTCTGCTCCTCTCATCCCTGATAACATACACATAACAGCTTCTGTCTGGTGCAAGGTGAAGCTAGCAATTCTGACATTATGTAGGGTGGCACAATGGAAGCTGTGAATTCTGCTCACAGACACAAAATCCCTCTTGTGGTGCCCTACTGTCACATAGGAATAGCTCCCCAGCTCTGGCACAAGAGGATGTGTGGTAACCTCTGAGACTTCTTCTAGGAGCAGAGAGGGCAAGGGTTTAGTACTCTTTTATAAGGTGACGGAGCTCAACTCAAAACCAAAACGTATATTTTGAAAGCTATGGTGTCCTCAGCTTTTTACACAGATACAGAAACACAGCAACATATGAAGGAGTGTGCATGCCTTTTCTCGGCAAATTCCGCCCAGGGTGTAGTGGGGAAATAAACAGATCAGTAATAGGATTATGTTTGTCTGGCTTCAGCTTATTCCTGTTAGCTTGCTTAACAATGGGAGACAGGACAGGTTGTGGCATGGAATATGAATCCATGATAATGGCTTCAAGATTTTAAGTCACTGTAAACTACTATTGCAAGCTCATTGTGTAAACCAGGGCTGGGGAGAAATGATACTGTTATTACTTTAGTAGTCCTCTAGCCATGCAACTTCTTTCTGTTATGCAAACCATTTCTTCATTGCAATAACTTTTTCTATATACATCTTGCTAGTTTGATCAGGAATCAATATAATCAATATTAAAAGTTTTCCTGCCACCCTGCTTGTGAAATAATAAAAGGTTTCTTTTATGTTACCAGTAATTATGAAGCAGGCAAGATGTTGCCCTTGAACCACAAAGCAAATGCAATATTCTAAGAGTTCTAATTTACTTCCAATTGAGATTTAATGTTGCACATGCAAAAAGGGTTTCTTTTCATCAGTCTATTTCTTTAAAAATAATAATAATAAGTTGCCATGCACATCTAAGCACAACTGTCTCAAATATATCAAAAGTAGATTGTCATATGGCAGATGTTCTTGAGTAAATATATTTCATTATACTCCACAACAAGGTAGAGAGATAATTTTAAAGGAACCAATTAACTCAAATGTTCACTTCCCCCCAGCCTCTCTCCTTTTGTTTCAACAAATTTCCAAGCTTATAAATGAAAGTAGAATATTGTCGCATTCTCTTGGGTTTTGGGTTTTTCTACACTTCTTTTTTCTTTTTTCTGACTTTTAAGCAGCATTTGCCTTTGGGATTAGTTATTTTCTTGTAGGACATGGAAAGAGATTTCTCTCTCTTTGTTTTTTACAAACACATGCAAATTTCATGTAAGCAAGGCATATGCTCGATCTAAATTGAGTCCAAGCTAGGCAGTTTGTTCAGGAAAAGCAGATGCATTCACCTTGGGAGACTGGTTGGATATATAAACAGGATGTAAACACTGATTTATTTAAAAAAGAATGTAGCAAAGTGAGATTTAATGTATTGAATTTGCATTTTTATACTTCTTTACATGGGCGTAAACCCCACTGACTTCAGTCAGACTTACCTCTGAGCAGAAGCAGATAGGATTATGCTATCAGAGCACCACAAACTTTGTTGATTGGTTGCAAGAGAACTGATCCAGAAAATTGAATTAGAAAATTCAAACAATACTCTAGAACTGAAAATAAAATTACTCTGAGGGGTGAGTTCACACATCATCATCGTCATTCCCCTGGTCACTAAGCACTCAGATCTGCTTATATTAGGGAGGGAAAAGCAATAAAACAATAGCACACAAATATTATGGAACAAGAGCTTTTTAAAAAACAAACAAACAAACAAACAAACAAACAAACATACAAACATACAAAAAACAACCAATAAAAGCAACCACTGGCAGTCATTATGGAAAGAGCTTTCATATCACCTCACTTTGAAAGAAGATTCAATTAATGTAGTTCAGGAACCAATGACTATGGCCCACTTCATATATTATGTGTGAGGCCATTCTCTATGCTGGTACCCAAATTGTGGAATACCCTTCCTTCACAGATTCCACTGGTGGAGATCCAACCCTGGTTACTGGTTCTTGGTGTCAATTAAAAAGGCTTCTAGTCACCTTGGCCTTTGTTGAAACTGGTTGTAAAGTTCAGTATCCTACCCCTGCTGATGTGCTGTATGCAATGAGGATTTGCAATGTTGTATCGTTTTATGAAATGATAAAATAGATATATCATTTGGCAGAGTAGAGCCTATGCTAAGCTATACCATGGAGGCTGGGTTCAACTGAATGGAATCTTTGTCACCAGCTTCTCCGAAAGTTGCTGCTGAACCCATTATTGAATGTAAAACTCAGAAACACCATTTTGTACTTAGCAGTAATTTTTCTTCTCAGTTCTACAATACTTAATCACACACTCTCTTTGAAAGATGCATATTGGAATTTGACAATTCAACCACCAAATTAATTCTGCTAAAATAAGGAAAAACACATCACATTTTTAAAGTTAAAAAGTTCTGGTAAAAACTAAATAATAAATACAAATGAGTAGTAAACACTATGTGTGTGTGTGTGTGTGCAGTTTTATCCTAATTAAAATCCAGAATGTTGTTTACTGCATGATGGTTATTTAATTGAGGCTTGTGAGGCACAAGTAACAATTTACTTTTATTGTTCAGCAGTTCTGCTCAGCTTAATTTTGATCACAGAAAAAGAAGCTACTCACTTCACCACTCTCTCAAGGGGTCCCCCCTCCACCACCCCAACTGGGAATTCTTCCTAATGGATTAACCCTTTCAATTGAAATTTTGACACTGTTGTAATTGTTCCTCGTATGCAACCTATCATGTTAAATGAAGGAATAAAATTAAGAGAAACAGTGGATAATTTGGTTCATTCAGATTGTGTTTGCTCTCAAGGAGACAGGCTATTATTTCTTAAGAAAAACCATAATGAGAAATTTTATGAGCTGATTGTTCAGATCAAGAAACGGGGCATTAGAAGAATGTGAATTTGATTAAGGTCCACCTGAAACCTTAAGCCTCAGCATATCAAATAGGAAGGGAAGTTTTCTTTACAAATCATTTCACAACAGGGGAGTTAAACACAAGGCTGAGAGAAGGTTTGGGTTTCTTATAAAAAAGATATATTCTAGACAATAGGGAAAAGAAAAAAAATTCAGCATTTCTCTAATTCTGATATTGAGCAATGTAAATCCAATTCTTTAGAGAATGATCGCCCCTTTTAAAGAAATAAATCATGATTTTATATCTTGTACAAAATTAAAACAAAAAGTATAGCTGTTTGTAAGTTATATAACAATTTGTTACCTGAATGACATTATTCTGGTAATAGTAAAAATATCATTTAATCAACATTAGGGTTGTCATATTTCAAAAGGTGAAAATCCGGACACAAAAGGAAATCCGCCAAAATCTACAGTTGTCCAGATTTTACTGGACATTTCACCGATTTTTGCCCGCATGGCAGACATCCTGACATATATATTTTACACCAGTTGATTAGTACCCTGCAAGCTGGAGCTCACTATTTGTATTTGTTGGATGTGAACTATCACCAAAGTACCGGTAGTTTTGTGCAGATATTTTATAGTGTTTTATATATTTTTACAAACACACACAGTGAGAGGGAAGAAAAAGAGTATGTTTTCTAATGTCTGCCCCTTGTAGGATATCTGCTATCTCAAAGTTTCTGGCACAACAAAGACTGCTGATGTGCATATAAAACTCCTGAATGTGCAAGGGCTTCACTATTTAATTGAATATTTTAACTGGAATTTTAAAATTTTAATTGTTATTACAGGTTTACATTCACTATGAAGCACAAACTTGCACTGAAAAAAAAATTATTTCCTCAATCAAGCATTGTTCTTAAGTGTGTGAATGTACATCTCCATTAAGCCTCCATTGCTTAACGTGCAGTGCATTTCCAACTAGCACAATGGATCCTCCTTTGTCTTCAATCCAATGAAATGGGAACAATCCCCACATGTCCTCTGGAGAGTTGCATGACTGGGCTTAATGTCTTCTGTAGTACTTGGGAGAGGCACAGAATCATCCTATTTTCAGACCATTCTAGCAGCAGGTGTTTTGCCACAACATGTACAACATTTCATCTTTCTGTCTCTCTACTGCTAAAAAGGTAAAGGTAGGTCCAGTCGTGGCCGACTCTGCGGTTGTGGCGCTCATCTCACTTTATTGGCCGAGGGAGCTGGCGTACATGTGGCCAGCATGACTAAGCCATTTCTGGCGAACCAAAGCAGCGCATGGAAATGCCATTTACCTTCCCGCCAGAGCAGTACCTATTTATCTACTTGCACTTGACATGCTTTCGAACTGCTAGGTTGGCAGGAGCAGGGACTGAACAACGGGAGCTCACCCTGTCGCGGGGATTCGAACCGCCAACCTTCTGATTGGCAAGTCCTAAGCTCTGTGGTTTAACCCACAGCACTACAGGATCTTAAAAATTTGGACACATTTTTAATGAACTGACCAAGCAGGCAGGCACCCATCCAGTCACACTCAACATAAAGTCAATTGGCTTTTTCCAAGTATTGTCATTTTCCTACCCATCACTGGAAACATTCTCCTACAGTTCAAGGGTATGAATAGATAATCTCTTGCATGTGTGAGTTGTCTTGTTTCCAGATAAACCCCCTTCCCCCAACATTTTGCACAACCAAGACATTTACTTGGGCATAAGTTCCACTGAACTCAGTAGGGGTCTCCTTGCAAGTAAATGTGCTAAGGATCACACTGCACAAGATAGATTTTATAAATTGCTGTGTGTATGTGTGTGTGCGTGCGTGTTGTCCTCAGTGTTGAATAGTCCTTGAACGGGGAGACATTTTCATTCTAATGCTTACTTTAATTTGTTTAAAGAAAACTTTTTTTAAAAAAAGCAGCAAAAGGCACTGTCATATGGTCAAAATCAAGCCTTGAAGTCCAGGCACAATTGCATGACCATTATTCAGAGAAGCAACTCTGTATGAAGTGGGAAAATGTCAATGTGTCAGGCATCCAGTATGTCCCAGTGCCGTAGTATATTTTCCATAACCACAGACTAGTGGAAATTTGACAGACACGGCAAAGCTTCTAGAAAAGTTTATATATGAATTTACTACTTTCTTTGGTAGCATGGACTCCTCTGGTTATTTCATACCTTCCGTGGATTTAAATCAAAGCAACTCCAACTAAAACCTAGTCTCTTGGCTGCTTACCTACAACAGGAACCAAATGCATCTCAGTTACCTTTCCAGAAATTATGGAATATTTGCATTAGGCATGACACATCCTTCAGGGGGGAAAGTCATGAGGCTGAGGTCATGATTCCACCTACAGGAGAGCTCTAGCTGGTTTCTGCCAATGAATCACATAACTGCAGACCTTAAAGGGAACATCTAAGCTCATCCAATCCAGCTACCCACAGAGCTACTGAATTAAGCACGCTCAAACTAATTCTGTCAGAGCAATTCCTAAAATAGAAGGCTTTGGGCTATGATAAAAATAAATTGCACCTTTGGGCCACCAGCCGAGACTGGGAGGGATTCAGAAAGCTAGTAATGCCAGAGGTGTTGATAGAATAAGAAATATGTCTTTACATGTAATATTTGCAATTCTGATGCAGTAGATTAGTCATTTGAGATTTCCTTCACAGACCAGCTACCACAGGTAGGGCCTTTTATTTGCATTCAAGCAATATCCTATCTACAGGGAGAAAAGCTGACACATTAGATTCTTATTACATCATAAGTGGCAAAGGCTACAATCTTGCACACAGGAAGGCTGTTTGAATCCAATTGACTTAAACTGAATTTAAACAGCCTGAATGTGTGGAGGATTGCAGTCTTGCCCCATTAATATCAATGGGTATTTTGCTATGGATTTCAAAGAGAGCAGAATTACACTGCGTGAAGATGTCATGTAAAGTCACACTTTCAGCACAGTCCTATGCATGGCTCACTCCCAGGTAAGTGTATATAGGACTGCAGCCATAGTAAACTGTAAAATAGTCAATTGCCATTGCTGCTGGCACCTATTTGTAGTCTGAGCCAGTAGTGAACAGTGTAGTGGGGCAATGCCAATCAGCTGACCTTGAGTTAGTTGTAGTGATGCGGTTAAATGGGCAGTACAGAGGGAAGGGTGATGCAGCAGCTAAGTTGGTGCTTATAGCATGCTGACCTTGTCACAGCCCTGCCCCTCCACACCTCCTGGTAAATAGCAGCAGTATAACTGGAGGTCAGGTAGGCAATGGTGCCCCACCATGCTGTCCATTACTGATCTGAGCCAGCCCACCTTCAGCTACCAGGTCCTGTTCAGCCTGTGTGAAACCCATGTTGATCTTCTAGACTGGCCATCATTATGTAAGGTAAGGCATAATAGCTGGTGCCTTCCAGATGTTGTAGAACTCATCATCAACATCATTTTCCAATGCCTCTGGCTATGCTGGCTGGGGCTGATGGGAGTCATTTGGCTGTCTACTCTTGGCATATGGAACGGTTGAGGTCCTCCCTGTACATTTCTTAATTTCTATAACACACTTTTATGTTTGCTATCTCCCCAAAAATAAATTCAGTGTCCTTTCCCTCCCTTTTGTATTTCCATACTAATATAAAGGTAAAGGTACCCCTGCCCGTACGGGCCAGTCTTGACAGACTCTGGGGTTGTGCGCCCATCTCACTTAAGAGGCCAGGGTCACGTGGCCAGCGTGACATCGCTGCTCTGGCCAGAGCCAGAGCCAGAGCCAGAGCCGCACACGGAAACGCCGTTTACCTTCCCGCTGGTAAGCGGTCCCTATTTATCTACTTGCACCCGGAGGTGCTTTCGAACTGCTAGGTTGGCAGGCGCTGGGACCGAGCAGCGGGAGCGCACCCTGCCGCAGGGATTCGAACCGCCGACCTTTCGATCGGCAAGTCCTAGGCGCTGAGGCTTTAACCCACAGCGCCACCTGCGTCCCTTTTCCATACTAATACTTTCTGCCTAATATCAGCTTTCTTTTCACAGATGTCAAGGAAGGGACGGCAGAAAAACTATATGGATGTTCAGCAGGTGATCAGGCTAAAGTCTGAATGAAGCATGCATTCTGGAGAATGAAATACACATTCAGAAGCCAGCTACATTGAGAAGCCAGAGAGAAAGAGAAAGAGATTCCATTTTCTTACCCTGAATGCTTGGAACACATAAAAGCAAAACTTTGAGTGGAGGACATTAAAAACACATACACATCTTAACCCAGGGTGAACTCAGTATAGCCACTGGGGCAGACTGCATCTTTTGAGTTCAGAGAACTTGATGTAGCAATCAAGCAACAAAATCCACACTTGGGTGATTTATAGCTTTCTAATGCTGAAATGTTGCTCTTGGACTGCTTTTTGCAGAATTGCTTGTTAATTTTGCTTGAATTGTGAAGAATGTTACTTCCATGCAAATTACGTTAAATCTCATTTGCAGTTTATTTTTCTCCATGACTGGTCATCTTTCATTTCCTCCGCACATGTGTTCACAGCTCTGAGTCGGTGTGCAGCCAACCAGAGGCTGGTGATCCCTCCTGAACTCATTGAAGTCCGCATACGAGAGGGCATACATTAGCACCAGAGTTCAGGAAGAAAGAAGCATTAGCTCTCTTTGTATTATGCAGAGTTTAAATGGACCATCCCTCACCTTTGGCAGCTGTTGCTAGATGCTGACAAAATGTCACAGCTGCAAGGCAGGCGAAATTTTTAAAAAGAAGCACAGAATGGCCAGAAAGGTCTTCCAGGGCTGTAGCTGCTTTACTCAGATCTCGTATCAGCTCCATTTTATCAGCCCACAAAATACTGAGGAAGGAGGGAACAGGGCAGATGCATGCTGAGCCATTGCTACAGCCATGCCCTCCTATTATTTAAGGCTCCTAGACTGTGCTAACCTACTTTTGGAGGTCAGAGTAGTGTCTATCTCTTGAGAATCAGAAAGTCAAAGTGCTTAAGCAATATCCTCTTCCATGTTCTCTGAGCATAATAAATGTCAGATACACGGTGCAATTGCCACCAATCTTCACCTAAAATGAAATTCAAAGCAAGTCTAGGGATCAGTGCTTGAGAAAGACATGTGGGGAATTCTGATGAAAGGCAAAAGTGTTGTCATAGAAGGAGTGAAATGTCTCAATAAGGTTTCCATTCCATTCCATTAGTTCAGTGGCCAAATTCCACCTAAGGTAATATGAAAGACTAATCTGAAATCAAAACATCCAAGGACTTTTGAAGGAAGGAGCAGCCACATTTCCAAAGGAGCAGGAAGACATTTCAAGGCTTTGGCTCTGGTTCACATTTAATGAACTCAGGAAGGCAAGGGAGACAGAGCTAACAAAGAGGAAAGGATGCACAAAAGGAGAACCCTATTCTCACAAGATCTATTTATTTATTTCTTCAAAAGTTTTCATGTGACTTATTACAGTTCAATGAGTTTTGGGACACAGGTTTCTTCTCCAAGAGCAACCTTACAATGTAAAATTTGAAATTCTTCCTCCTAGTGCAAGATGGGCAACACAATTGGTTCAACTTGCTTCAGATATCCTATAGAATTAAAAATTTGCTATGGCTGCTGAAGAAGGAACCCATGTTCCAAAATGCACTGAGCTGTAATCAATCTTATTTTCTCCTTTTAGTGTGCTTAAAGAGGTAACAACAACAAATCTCTCAACCAAGAGCTGTAATGCCCCATTTATTTCACATGGTATTTTCCCCCTATATGGACATACACTTATTCTGGTAATGCATTATGTACAATGTGGCCATCATTGTGCTCTAGCTCAGTTCATACCACTATCACTGTTTCCGTTGTAACAGCACTAGTATTTCATGCAGTATTTATCCCACAACTAACAGCTAAATTTGGGACGTGGGTGGCGCTGTGGGTTAAACCGCAGAGCCTAGGACTTGCCAATCAGAAGGTTGGAGGTTCGAATCCCTGCAACGGGGTGAGCTCCCGTGGCTCGGTCCCTGCTCCTGCCAACCTAGCAGTTTGAAAGCACGTCAAAGTGCAAGTAGATAAATAGGTACCGCTCCAGCGGGAAGGTAAACGGCGCTTCCGTGCGCTGCTTTGGTTCGCCGGAAGCGGCTTAGTCATGCTGGCCACATGACCCAGTAGCTGTACGCTGGCTCCCTCGGCCAATAAAGCGAGATGAGCGCCGCAACCCCAGAGTCGGCCACGACTGGACCTAATGGTCAGGGGTCCCTTTACCTTTACCTTTAACAGCTAAATGCTAAGGTTTGATTAAAGATCTTTGTTAACAAAACCAAACTACAGTATCAAAACCTTGCAACTGTACAAAATTTGGAGAAAAGAGTTTCATATCTCTCCAAAAATGTATCCTGATTTCCTGATGCTTACCCATACTGTGAGGCAGCGGTGTTAAATACAATATTCTAAAGCAGCCCTGTCAAGCTCGTGGCCTGTAGGCTGAACACAACACGGCAACTGTGTATTAAGGCTGCCAGGTGCTTGATAAACCCTCTGGTGTCCCCGCCTCCCCCCAGCTCAGCCAGGGTTGCAAAAACAGGGGATTTAGTAAGCACCTAGCAACTGCAATGTGTGGTTAAGATGCAGCCCAGGGACTGTGAGTTTGACAGGCCTGTAAAAATTTAAAGGAATGCTGCTTTAACATGCAAATGAAATGCAGCTTAATGCATGTGAGCCCCATCTGTTTGCGAAACTCAGCAGCCGAGATGTATGGAGGCCAAGAACACAGTGTATATAAATTCATCAAATAAAAAGTAATTACTCTTGGAAGAAGGAGAATCATCTTACATTAGCTCTGGCAATAGCATTCCATTCCATACACATTAAGAGCAAAGCAATCCTAAATGTATGATTAAAGCAGGCATTAGAGCAAAGATTAATTAATTGACACTTCTGCATTGTAGTGCCAGTACAGAAGTCACATGATTGGGATTCTGGGAACACATCTTTAAATTTGACAACTCCAGCATCTTCAGTGACTTTAGCTCCCCTACCCTTAAAAAAAAATAAAAATCTGATGCAGTTAATAAAGATGCCCCTCCCGTTATAGTGCAATGTATTCTTCCATTTTAAGAACACGGAAGAAACTCATAGTTGACGGAGAGAATATAGGTGACCTTCAAATGTTTAGAAATTTATAAAGAGGTGTATGTTTTTATAGAGATTTTTTTTAAAGGTCAATACAAATCAGTCCACTAATCACAGCTATTTCTCTGCCTGCAAAATGAGTTTCATCCTGTTGCATTGGTGGTTCTGGTTCAACAGTCAGCCTCTCATAAAAGAGAGGCATTTCATAGATGTAAAGAAAAGTAGCTGTAATAACAGTGCTTCAATGCTACTTACTTATCTCCTAACCTCCTCCTTTCAAACCTTTCCATGCTCTGTTGCCCACACTGCTCTTACCCTAGAATTAGCTACCAGAAACACATTTGACATCAAATGCTGCCTCCCGGTAGCATTGTGCTGGCGCCAAAAGATTCACAGATAACTCCCTTAATGAGATTGTCAGCCTCCTGCTTGTTAAAAATCTACCTCCTCAGCCCATACTCAAAATACTTGAAGGAATAATGGGTTACAGTCACTGTACTAGTTTTAACTAAATTAACCTTTACAGGCAGATTACAGGGGAGTTTATTGATCATGGCATCATTTCCCTCCAGCACCAACATATTGACTTCTGCTGGTCATCTTAATTCTGTAATATATGTCAGTCTTCACAAGCAAGAAAAGGATTGGGGGCGGGGGCTGCTTCGAGGGGCTTGAATCAAAAGCACATGCAAAATGCAGAAGCATCTTGCCCATGGCTGAAAATAATCGCTGCAATAATTTCTCTGCCACAGAATCTCACATTCTTCAACTAATGAGCCCTTTTGGGAAGTTGATATGTTAGAGAACACACTATTACAGCCTCATTTTGTTCAAGCATTCTGAATATTAACATTGCAGGCTTCCAAGACCCAGTATCTCTGAGGTTTAACTACGTGCTGATGTTATTGTCCGGACTCAGCAATGTCTAATTGGTTGGATGTAGGGATGGGGGAAGAATTTGAGCTGCATTTCACAGTGAACTGAAGCAATCTAACACTCTTGATCTTCCTTGCAGCTCACCACACAACTGCCAGTTGGATGATGCATTTTGTAATGCACACAAAATATGTATTTTACACAACATATGTGTACAAAGTGTGCCTTTTGAAAATGAATGCATGGAAGCATAGTGAAGTGTGAATTTTATATTTTAAAAGTTTGTGTTTTGCAGAAGGAGTGGTCTAAAATGTGCACAATTTAAATGCAGATTCGTTCAACTGCTCTTTCAAAAATTTTCCACAATACTGGATGGAATGGACCTATCATTGTCAGCAAGATTCGTTTGAGACTGAATATGGTTGGTTAGTCCATCCCAAGCTGGACACCTATGTAATTGCGTGGTGAGACAGTAACCAAGAAGGCATAAGGAAATTGTTGCTAGCAGAAGGAAGCAATTTGGCTCCTCACAGGTATAGGACTGGAACAACTCAACTCCATTGCTAGTATGGAGCAGATGAAGAAGTTTCTTGGCTGGGTAGCTATTCTTATTGTGTTTTTTCTCATTTTGGGTTCTCTTTTTTATAGCATTCTGTTGTATCAGAAACCCCCTCATGACCGCTTTACTTGCATCCCAGATTACTCTTTTTTCAACTGTAGTTTTCAGATTCACTTCAAAATAGTCTCTCAAAGTCTTTTGGGCCTTCTTAACAATCTCTTGGTCTCTTAATAAGGTGTCATTCATCTTCCATCTGAAGGAACCAGTTAATGTTAGTTTCATTTCCATCTTCACGGCTTTATGGTCGGAGCAAGTTTTGCGGCAGATTTCCACCTTTCTAATCTTTGGTGCCAGTCCTCTAGTTATCCATATTTGGTTAATTCTAGTCCAGGTCATTTTGGCTTCAGAGAAGAAAGTCCCTTGCAAGAAAGGTTGACCTCATCCTAAGTTGGATGGAGGTATCAGCTCTGCCCTGGCTGTCAGTCATAATAAAGATATACTTCAGTTGCTGCTTGCACTGTTGCAGCTTATTCCTATCCATGTGATTAATCAAATGGACTAGGAATGGCATATCATGATTAAAATATAATATGAAATTCCATGAGTATTATTGAAATAAACTCAAATTTTGAACTGTTCGCCTCCCATTGTTTAAACCAAGAAACAGAACACACATTTAGAACCAATTGCATGACAATGTTTTCTTCTGGAACTCAACAGATATTAAGGATGAGTTCAAACCACCAAGTCTGTGTATTGAGAATTTGCCGCAGCAGCTGCTTCTTCTAGAATTTGCTATGTGGTAAAGTGGTTGTGTGTGTACTGGAACGTATCACATGTTCCAAATTTAGTCTAGGTTTACTGCATTAAGCTGGTCCTTCAAAATGCAGATACAGCAATCAGGACAGCATTGGGGAGCCACCCCCTGCCTTCTCTGAGCATGTGTATTTTAAAAGGCACAGGCACCAGATATGTGTGTATGTGGGCTTTACATCTAATTCTGCTGCACGTGTTCTGCATGCAAGTACAAAAAACAGAGTGAATAGTTACCGTGAACGTTATTTGGACATTATTTCCATGGCAGCAGGCTGAAGCTGGAAGAAAGTTGCTCCTTTTTATTAAGAGATAAATGTCCAAAGCTTGGCACATCAACCAGTGTTCCTCTAGGCAGTTCATGCAATAATGAATGGAGAGGCGGCACTGACAAGTTTCAAGGTGGTTTGATTAAAGCAACGTATCAGCAGGAAGAAATGTGGCAAGATAAAAGACTGATTACCCTCATTTGGATGGCTTAGAACCAGAATTTGTGTGTGCGTTTCCCTAAGCTCCCAAGTACATTATTTAGAACTGGCTTCACGTATTTTAGAGACAGTAAAATTTTAAGAGGATTGTATACACTGTAGGAGCACTAGATTAAATGGACTGTTTTCTAGGAGCCACAAGACCTCATGCTCACTACCCACCAGTGAAAAGAGAATACTGTGCAGTACTAAAAAAAAAAAAATGTTCCAGGTTTAAAATCTAAAAACTGAGGAACTGAAAATATTCTTAGTATCCCCTCCCTTTTTTACAGGAACATAAAATACAGTTATATTTCATACAGTTAATTGGCTAATGTTTGCTTCATGAACCTGAAAAGTACATTATAATTCATTTTGATCCTCTGCTTAGTACTACACAAAAAGCATTTGATGAAGCCAAAGATGCTGAATAGAATGTGAAACAGCAAATCTGATGGCATTATTAGTAAATCAGGGTCATGTTATTAAGAGCTTTCACTTAAAAAGGAGTTGGCTGCATAGATAAAGTGAAAATGGATTTCAAGATTTCAGCTTTCAAATATAGGGTGAAGCAAACATTCACCAACAGTGGATCACACATTGGACCTAAAGGAGATTCCAATGGGATTTGCTGTTCTGGCACCAGATGAAGAATGGACCTATAATACTATAGTTTACAACTGAACTAAATAATAGATCAACACCTTCCATGTATTTTATATATTTCCTTATTATAGCTCCACAGAATTACATCCATTTTTAACAAGGTTAGGGGAAAGCCTAAGAGAGACCTAAAAAGCTCTAAGTGCTAATACTGCCCACCCTCTTTTCAAATTTGTTAAATTTTATATTGCTGCTACAATTGAGATGTTTATTTGGAACTGATTTAAATGTAAGCCACCAATACAATTTCAGGTGCCCACCTTGTTACTATTCACAATTCTGCTCTTTTTCTAAATTCCATTCACTTCCATCCCCTTCTTTTCAGTTTCCTTATTCTCCCCTTTACCTCCAGTCTTATCCTTTATTATACTGACTCTTCTTTCGCTAGGCATTTGCCTCTCCAGATTTCCATTTCTTTCCTCTCTTTATTTCATAGCCAGTTTGCATTTGCATGTTCATGTTCATCAAGTGAAGGTGTGAATCAGCTGTCTGTTGCAGATTAATCACAAAGAACAAACTTTTATAGCACCTGGCTTCAAGGAGGGCTGTGCCAAATATTCTATACTTTTCAGTATCTTTTTTGTCTCTCTCCACACTCATGTTCCTCTCTGAATTCCGTTTGACACTCTACGTTAGCTGGTACAGATCTTCACTATTCTAATCACTTCTGCTTTGTTTTGAAGGTTTCTCTTCTTCACTCACCCCACCATCTGGAGGACTCCCAGAAGACTCCACCCATGCTTTTAATCTGGATTCTACTAATATTGCACTGACATAACTCTTGAGTTCAGGGGAGTTAAACCTTGTTTATGCAGGTCTAATTGAGAGGAAAACCACAGGTGCAGTATGCACCCTGAACCTCCTTCATTCCTCAGCTTGGTTGTACAGCCAAACCATGTACCTCTAAAACTTGTCTGACAGGCCATCTGCTTCTGATTAACGGGCTTTTTTTTTTTTTTTTGGTCTCAGTCTCTTCCCTGTGTCAGTTTGTGTTGAAGAACTTAGGGGAAAGCATGACAACATTCTGCTTTGTATTTTGAAAAACGGTACTGCCTGCTCACACACTGATTGTATAAGCTAATCTTTTGCAAATCAAAGGTTTTGTGCATCATTATGGTACTGTGGGGACGCGGGTGGCGCTGTGGGTTAAACAACAGAGCCTAGGACTTGCTGATCAGAAGGTTCGAATCCCCGCGACGGGGTGAGCTCCGGTTGCTCGGTCCCTGCTCCTGCCAACCTAGCAGTTCGAAAGCATGTCAAAGTGCAAGTGGATAAATAGGTACCACTCCAGCGGGAACGTAAATGATGTTTCCATGCGCTCCTCTGGTTTGCCAGAAGCAGCTTAGTCATGCTGGCCACATGACCCGGAAGGTGTACACCGGCTCCCTCGGCCAATAAAGTGAGATGAGCACCGCAACCCCAGAGTCGGTCACGACTGGACCTAATGGTCAGGGGTCCCTTTAACTTACATGGTACTGTGTGAGAAATACAAACTCAGAAACCAAAAAAGTCATTCTACACTATTATGTGATGATATCAAACCCTCGTTACATATATTTAGCTGAAAGGCAGAGCAATCAGACAAGGTGTGGGGACGTCTGAAGCAGTAGCATCACTACCACATCTGAAGCCCTCCCTGCTCATGCTGGTCAGGGCCAGGAGGGGGGGGGCAGATGTTGGTGTTTCTGTGTGTGCAGAAGGGCCTGGATCAGGCTCCCCTCAAGGAGCTGGACCAGCTTTGTAGCCGGCAAATCCTTGGCTAACCCAGCTCTGCTCCCACCCTGCCCCTCTTTTGGACCCCTCTGCCAAGGGTAACTTCTAGTGGAGATTCAACTTCCACTACTACCTTTCTGCTAGTGGAGGCTGGTGGTAATGGACCAGTGCAGACTCTAACACTCTCCTCCACTATTAACATTAGGGCAGGGATTAGGATTGCAGCCAAACTCATGTTACAAATTAAGTTCAACACTTGGGCTATAACATTATTGTGTTCATATTTGCTCTTTCAATGCGGTATAAAATGACTCTAGACTTTAATAGCTAAATTGTTAACAGCACACAAATTCCCTTTTCTAAATTTCGTGTATAAAATTATATATGTGTGTATATGTGAGGGTGGTATTCAACTAATGTTCACTCAGAATAGACCTAACTTAGTTATGATCATTAATTTCAGTGGGTCAACGCCGCGTAAAACTTAGTTGAATACCATATTTGCATTCATGTTACGTATTCACTTTTGTGCATTTTAAATAATCAGATCTACAGGGTTATTAAAGACATAGCTGATGTTTAAAATTACACATAAAATGTATACATCCTTGCATAGTGATAGCGGTAGCTGTTTAAACTGAATACTGGAGATCCGGAACAGGCATTTTGTTCATAAGGGAACCAAACACTGGAAGAATTTTCTGAAATGTAAGCTGTGTGTAATTTGCATATTTTTAAAGCATATAGCATTAATTAGAATGCCTGAGAGCAAGTGTGATCCACTGGTTAGGTTCCTGTACTTTGAACTAAGGCCCCTCAATCTTAGCAAGAAACTGCCACAAAGGAACAGAGCACATAACCCTAGGTTCAAAACTTGGCATTACCTAAGAAAGTTCTCACATTAGAGCTTTGAAAGATGGTCCACTTAGACCCCAGAGAGCCTTTACCAGTTTGGTTTGACAGTTCCAGGCTAGCTGGCAATAGATCAGTATCTGGAAACCCTTTATACCTGCATTCAGATCCCAGGTGTGCTATGAGAAATGTAAGCTTTTAACCACTTTGCACACATATTCCTATAGTAATGTTTTCATGCTTCTCTAAATGAGTTATAGTTGTTATAACCATCAATCTTACTCTGAAGTAGCTAATTTGTGGCCCAGAACCACAGCCTATGGAATATTACAATCAATGCAATGCTGAGAAAAGTGGTGGCATGTTTCACCATCTGACCCACCTAAACCCTTGATTTTCAATTTTCCATTAAATCTGCAATATGAATCCTGGCTGCCAAATGATGGTGCTTTACTCAGAAAAGTCTACAATTGCATCTCCAACAAATTTTTAGTGGTAGTTCAGACCCACATGCTTTTACTCCCCCCCCCCCCAATACAGTATCAGGGCTCTGCCTGTAGAGAAAGGCATGCTCCGTAACTTAGCAAAAGGGGACACATTAACCATCCAGGTGCTGAATCTAATGGTTACAGTGCTAATAGGGCAATTATCACACAAGTGGCAAAGTGTTCAGCAAGTTCCTCATTAGCACAGTTATCAACTGCATATTAATAAAGTAGAGTCTTAGCTTTTACTTGGATCATATTACAGATGGGCACACACACACACAGCTTGAAATGCCTGCCATTCTCTGTTTCCACATATAGAACTAACAGTTAATTTGCTCTTGCATTTGTTACTTTTCTCCTTTTCCAACATATATCTGAAGCAAAGTGGGTGAAACGGTGGAAAAGAAACTGTGAAATATGGAAGATGCAAATGTTTTAAGAATGGGATCATTCCACAAGGATTTCTTCACATTTGCACAATGGCTAAATTTGGACAAAGCACATCCTATTCTTTTCACTAGTCTCCAACAGATGCTGCTGACAATTTACTGAACGGTGTGCCAGTTAATCTGTTTCAAACAATGAGAAAAACAGCATTAGTTTTCACATAAATTAGATCATGCACAAACACATATTAATTGCGAAGTCTGGAAGCAGGGAAAGGGATCATGTGGAGCAAATGGTCCCCTAAAGTGCTTTGGGAAATTTTCAATCTTTTCAGTAAAACATTTTCTTGGAATAGAACTGTTGCAACCACACTTAAAAGATGTTTGCATACTCAACAGGAAGTTCTTGTTCTTTGAGCAGCAAGCCCCCATGTCCTATCTGAACAGCTTTTGAAACTTCTTGAAATTAGTTTGCCATGGGAAACAGCTTTCCCTTGAAGGTACGGAACAAGTTGCATGATTATTTGGATCCTGACCTACATGTCTTCGATGATCAAGTTGCCAGTGTGTTCGCAAAATAAGTTTATCCATTGTATATTGTGCATCTATGTTGTTTTCAAAAGCATATTGCATATGTTGCTCTGATTTTTAAAGGACTATAAATCTGTTTGGTTTCCAACAGCAACTATATTTCAGTAGCAAGTCTGTTGTTGATTATGTGAACTTTTTGATGCTAAGGGAATAGTTCCCCCACAAAACAATCTGTAGAAACTAATCGAGCTAAGTCCTTTAGGTCTCATAACATCCGCTAATGAGATGAAGCAGGATCTAAAATGTTGATAAGTGCAACATATAGCATGCAATATAGCTGTCACAAACTGGTAAAATGTTGCTATGGCTGTTTAATCAAACTTTACTGGTTGACAACTGAAACGAGACTGTAGGGGGAATCAGTGTAGAATTTATATAGGTGTTGAACACAGATACCTATATTGCCTTATAGAATTCAGCTGGGTTTGCTTACAAAATGGGAGTGGCTTTGTTTTTTCCAACTAAATCTGCAGGTTTCCCTTTCCCTGAAGTCAAAAAAGAACTAGTTCTAAGAGAGAAATTCTCTCCTAGAATACTGCTTGTGGAACTTGTTAAACACTACCCTGAACAGCTTCTTAAGCTCTGACTCTGAATTAAATGAGAAAGGGCCAGCTAGATCCATCAGTCCAGTGACACTAAAGACAAAGGTGCTGGAAAGCAAACCAGGCCCCATCCTCATAGCTAGGCCAGAACCACTACCAAACTGCTTTGAGGTTTATTTTACAAACAAGTGGTTTAGAAATCTAAGTAAGTAACTAAGTAAATAACCTATTCAACCAAAGGCATCTGAATGAGGACCTCTGGATTTAAAATACTCAGAGCCTGAGGAACCATCCCCTTCCACACCAGGGACAATACAAATTCTTCAACTCTGCCTGTTGATGCAAGCATCATCTGGAGGGAACCATTTGAGAAAAGGAAGGATGCTAGTCTCAAAGCCTGCCCCTTTAGGAGTTTCTATTTCTCAAGGAAGGGTGGAGCCTGGGAGAAATGACCTGGTCATGGAGGAGATCGTCCTAGGTTTCCTTGAAGCCAGCTGCTCACTTGTTGCTTTCCATGTGCTGATTGTCTCCATCATATTAGGACAGGACAATTCAGGCCTGGTCAAAAGCCACAGCCATAACTCAGATTTGGAAAAGGAGAAGTCATTTGAGTCTGCCTTATCTGAGCCTCCAGCAAAGAACAGAACTCCAGGAACTGATCCTGAGATAGGTGGTGTGGAACCTAAGATCCCTCTGAAAAAAGAGGGTCCTAACCGAGGTCCCAAACATAGCTCTTCCTGAGCACCCCCTGAAACTTACTCCCTAATGCCTGCTCTCTGGTACAGAGAGTACATCAGACAGGAAGCAAGGAAAGGGCAACCAAAATGCTTCAGGCTCATAGGTTGTCTCTTTAAGGATTCTCACCTTTCAACCATATAGGATGGAGTCAAGGAAGGAAGCCAGCATATTAGGTGTTATTTGAATCTAGGATTCCATTGGAGTACTTCACTGCACCCAGTGAGCTGTCCATGGTCCTCATATATCTTGTTTCTGAGCCTCTAATTTCTCCTAAATGCTGCACCTGTACTAGTTGCCCGTTTCTTCCTATGGATACCATAAAGGATGGTCCTCCTTAATTCATGTTCTTGCTGCCACCCCTGACTACTGGCTTGCCTTCCTGCCTCTCAGGCCATTCACTAGCTCTGCCACTTCAGAGTTCTGATTTTTGTTGTCGTTCTCAAGCTTGTCCAGCAGTCACAATAATTCTTCAAATGATTTCATTTTCTTCACATTTTAAAAATATAAACAAAACATATTGTCTTTGTTTAATAGATCCATTGGAGTGGATAACAGTTTTATAGGTTTCAATGGGGTCATTGGCCCATGCTGCATCCTGAATCAACAATTACTTGGAGTCATGTTGATGTAACTCTTTTATTTCCATGAAAAACAGTTATGCTTTCCCCACACAACTGTGTGATCAAAGTATGATTGAGTGGTTTAAGGATAAATCCTCATCCCCTTGTGACAGGGGGGAAGAGAATGGCAATTAGCTCTTTACTCTGCCTTACCTACTTTTCTGGCATCGGGCCTAATCATCCCTGCAACTGGTCCTCCACAAGGTAATTACTTATTTCAAGATTCCTCTTTAGCGAACCCTTTCCCCATCTGCTCTGTTTCCAGGAAGCAATGCCAAAGGAAGAGAACTGACACATGGGACATGAGCCATGAACTGACAACTCCTTGGAGCGAGGATCAGTTAGAGAGATGAAAGCAACTGCAGTTAGCAAACACAATGTTATGAATTGCTAGTACACGGAACCAAGGCCACCCTCTGGGCATTAGGGGCTGGGGTTTCTACAATTATAGTGCTATAGTAAACCTTGAGCCAGAAAGACATATACTTGTCTCAAAAAAGATATATACAAATTAAGTTTTTTGTTTACATTAAGCAGTTTTTGTTTGCATGAAGCAGAGCTGCAACTAAGTTAGCATTCAAAATTGACACCAGAGTTAACTTAAATACTAGAGGCTTGAAACAGCATTTCTTAATTGATAACTTGATATTTTTATTTTTTTATCTCATTGGCCTTTTCTTCTTAGAGCCGAGGGTAGCATTCTTTAGGCCAATTCAAAATGAATCTCTCCAGAACAGATTAATTTGAAGGATGGCTACCAGACACAGAAAATCTGTTAGTAAACTGGATCCAATCCAAATCAGCAAAATCTATAGGACTTGCAGTACTCCTGAAGACACTCCTGGGAACACATCCATTACTCTTTCCTATGCCCTTCATTTCCCTAATTCACCAGAAGATGATAGGATGGTGAGATAAGACTAGGCCTGGACCAGCAGTGCAGAAGGCTATTCCTTCAATAATAATAATAATAATAATAATAATAATAATAATAATAATAATTTATTTGTACCCCGCCCATCTGGCTGGGTTTCCCCAGCCACTCTGGGCGGCTTCCATAGAAACCAAAAATACACTAAAATATCACAGATTAAAAACTATGGTTTGCAGTACCACTAGATGATAATTAAAACAATGGAAGTGATGAGAAATGTAGTTCTCATGGTTCTCCGGCTACTTCTGTGCTGCCATGCAGCAGGATCCGGATCTCAATACATTACTGTGTGGGTTTCTGTGTTATCAAGGACTCATTAATTTTATAGCTACAAACAAAATAGAAACAAAGCTAATTAAGGGAGCAAGGTTCAAGTAGGTAGCCATGTTGGTCTGATACAGTCAGGGAAATATATATTTTTTAAAAATTGTCCAGTAGCACCTTAGAGACCAACTAAGTTTGTTCTGGGTATAAGCTTTCGTGTGCATGCACACTTCTTCAGATTAAGGGAGCAAGGATAAGTCACCACCACCCTGCTCAATGGATGCCATTCAAACATGTCTCTTTGCAAACAAATGAACTCCTTCCATTCATGGGAGGAACTGGGATGCAGCAGAGGCTCCACAGCACAGGAAGGGAGAAGAGGTGAATTTTGGCCAATTTCTCCTTTAGCATCACCTCCCACAAACGTCTAGAGGGTCCCCCAATCTTCCAATCAACTTTTTTCAGGGGGCACAGAGGGCTGTAGGAGAAAGGGGGAATTGGTAAAAGAGGAAGTCTTCCTTCTCCTTCCTCCAAAACAAGCATAAATTAGGTAAATTTCTGGTTGCCATAGCCAGAATACTACAGTTGGAAGCAGTATCTGGGAAAATCTGGGGGGGGGGGGGGCTCAAGAACTCTGCCAAAAAACCCCTCAAGAACTTTTGTGTACAGATTTTCATTTTTTGAAATATGGCAACCCCAGCACAACTGTTTTTCCCCCTTTCCTCTATTTCATCAAATTTAAAAATGACTCATGTTTCCATTTCTGCAGCCTCATATTAAACAAGTTCTGCTGACATTTGTCTGCAATCATTTATGCACAGAATGATTGCTCAATGTTTGGTATGAAAAATAATCATAATTAACTATGTGATACGGTAATTTAAAGAGAGGCAACAGAGGCATTATTTCATGTTGATTTTATTAATACCTTCTCTTCATGGTTTTTAACACCTCTTCAGAGCTTGAAAATAAAATTTCCCTACCATTTTGGTCTTTTTCCTATTTGGGCAGCATTGTGGCTAATGGAGCTTGAAATTAACATGATTTTTTTTTTGTTTACTTCCTGTTTTGCACAAGCAGCATCAGGGATGTTGATCTAGCTTGTTAGTTCAATGCTACAGCAAAGAATGCCCAAAGCATAATGTGTTATTTCCCATTAGTTTCACAAACTTCACAGAATGACTGTAGTTTTGTGGAATGCAAAGCAGACAGTTAAGTGAGGATTGGGGAGCCTTGATACGGAAATTTTCTGCAGGTACAGGAGTTTGAGAGTTCATGTGCCTGCTTGGCAAGGATTGCATAAGGCATCTCACTGGAAGGGTAGTTTCACATAAGAGCACCAGGCTACCCTTCCATTAATGAAATGGATGATTTGCACAAGTGAGCTCCTCGTCCACAAAGGAAGTTACATGAAGCTCTGCTTAAGGCAGTAGTGTAAGCCATCCTGTTTTGGTAGACAAAGGTGCTATGTATTCCAGAACAAAACTATGTCTTTTCAGTGATAATCATCTCCTGACGCAGAATATTAATATAATATTACTATTAACACTTATGGGCATGACAAAAGAACCAAAGTGTTGGAAGGCAACTGAAGGGACTGCGTCGGTGTTCAGTTGTATGAGGAAGACCTGATATTTCTAATTATTGGCTAGTATTGTACTGTATTAGTAGAATGGTAGTAATGATGACAAAGGACATTTATTTCTTAATTTACCGGATTTCCTACCTGCCCTTCACAATAAAAGCCCAGTTATAATCTTATAAGAATGCAGTATTAGAATCAGTATTTTTTTCAGCTTAGTGTAAAGTGTAGATTTGCCAGGGGATAATGAAATGGAACAAGAAAATGAACCTCCTTTCCCTCAACAACAATTCACCCAGAGGAAACTTAGTAGACATCTTAAGCCACACACTCACATTAGCCAAGTGGGATCTTGGTGTACATCTGGTGGCCTAAAGTGCTGCTCTATGAACCACAACCGAATGAAGGGTTTTCCTTGCAAGAGTAAGATGTTTCTAAAATGTAGGTTCTATATTGCTATACTACCTAACAAGCAGAAGCAAAAACCACAGGATATTTCATAATCCAGAGATGAGATTTTGTTGCTTGCTATTTTTCCACGAATATGTCTAATGAAATCAAATGGTCTCTAATAGTTAAATTTAGTACATTTATACTTTCCTGCTGTCTCGCCTGCTACTTCCCCAATTTATCTGTGCTGCTCCATTTATGGTACTTTCTAAGTCACATTTTTCTCAGTACTTACCTATTTAACTATTATTTCCAGTGGCAGTGTGTGTGTGTGTGTCCTGGAAAATTTTCAATATATATTAATTTGTATTTTTAAAATTACCATTGTGTAATACTTCCCAATCTTAGGAGTGTTGAAACAATTCTAATTCAAGATGTTGATTTTATACTGTGACAGTGCTTGCTCTGCCCACCCATCATTGAGTTAATGTGGATCACCATTAACAATCAAGGCCAGTCAGTCAAAGTCATTGTACTATGAATATGCTGCATCTGAGAATCTGAGAACAAGCATCTGAGAATCTAGAGAAATTGCTAATGTGGTTCACTTTCTTTGTGGCACTGAAGACAAGTCACTGTTGTCTCCATGGCTTTCAGGATCTTCAGCTCCTTGAGCAAAAACAAAAAAGAAAAAAAGGGGGAGCATAAAAAATGGAGGCTCAAGAAGAGACTACTCTATGCTATTGGGCTTCAGAAACCATTTGTGTAATACAAAGTAGCAGCTACGAAACAAAATATATCATAATGTATGTTGTTTGCTATAGAGTATTGCTGTATGAAAAATACAAAATGGGCATGATGGCATTTCTCTTCAGCAAGCATTTGTTCTTGATATTGTGCCTTATATAAGTGTACCTGTCTATATAAATATGACAAATAGAAACCAATTTGAGTCTTATGTCACACAAAACCTGCCAAGCTCAAGGTGGCCTCAAGGTTGAACACAACCTTATTACCTGTCCGTACTGTCTACTCTATTACCCACCTTTGAAGTGTACTATCTCTGACCCCCTGGTTCAGGCAAGAAACACAATACACCAGTAATGTTAACTTGACTCCTTGGAAGAGTAATACCATTTTGAAACAAGCACAATGTTATTGCTTGGCTCCAATCCAAACCACACACACACAAATGAAAACCAGAAAGAAAATTGGTATCAGGTTATTTTTTATACTACGTATGTCTTTTTGTCTTTTTGCAATATAGTTTCCTTGTAGCTCTCAACTATAGTTTTAAGAATGTAATAAGAACTGCAATATTAATAGATCACAATGGTACTTTTCAGTATAATTACATAATTCTGGGCTTTTTATCAGGACCAAGGTGAAATACTGGGAAAATAGACTCGACACATTCCTAAATTCTGTTGAAATATGCCTTTGGGTCATGGATAAAATGAATTTGGTTGTCCTAATCTAATCCCAGGTCACTCCAGGGGCCTGTGTTTAGAAAGCCATCAGGCAGACTGCTATAGGAAGTGCTTCTCGCTGAGCTGGCAAATAACAGTAAATAATGTACAGTTCATGAATGAACTGTATCTCTTGCAGAGACACACACTGCATGTATGACACCTGCTTAAAAGTCATGCTTTTGGTCTTGCATATGGCAGGCTGAAATAACAAGCTTTTTATTATTATTTAAGGGCCAATAAAAGCTCCCTTTTGTGGCAAGCACAAAGGCAGTTCAATATATTTTCCCACCCCGTCTATTTGTGTTGCACAGGGCGCTCTTTAAATGTTTTGTGTAGTTCAGTTGGGGAAGCAAGGCCAACCCAATACAATGTGCTGCCTTAGGCAAAGAACATAATGGTGCCCTCCAACCATTCCACACACAAAAGCTGACCCGGCTCTTGGACCTTGCTTCTACACTGGCAATGGGACAGCATGCTCCACCAAAACTAAAAGATGGCAAGCTGGCTAAGAGGCAAACAGTGTAGTACACACAGGTGTGGTCTCCAACACATCAGTGCTGCTGCCACCTCTAATCTTTGGCTACCTCACTCGTCTTAATGGTAGGGCTGGTCCTGTGAGAAATTTCTTTTCCATCTTCTCAATCTCAGAACCAAGAAGGAAAGAAATTGGCTCTCCCTTTAGAAAAGGAAATGCTTTCTAAAAATATAGGATCATACTGTTCAGTCATCTTGATACCTAGTTTCATGGACTTCCAGTAACTTGAATGATCATCTGTCTCTACTATCGCCACAAACAAACATTCATAAAATCCATCAACCAACCACCTTGGAAAAACCAAGCAATTTTCTCTCTCAATATGAGGTGATATCTTGCTTCTGCTTTAATTGTCCTCAAGCAGGCAACCAATATCTTTTTTTCCCTCTTTCTGAGGAGCAAAATACTGGTACAGAAGTGGTGGAAACTAAAGACAAGACTGCCTCTGTTAGATCCAAATCTTATACCTTGGCATGGGGATCCCTGCCCCTCATCATATTTAATTCAGCAGCAGGGTATTAGGTACCAAAGCTGTGGGTAGAATTTGCTGCATTCACAACTTTGGTCTTTAGAGCTGGAGATAACAGCTTAGCAAGTCGAACCACAACTGTGTCTTAGCGAAGGCAGAGCAAGGAGATGCGGAGGAGCAAGAGGAAATAAATAAATAAACAAAAGGTCTGTGGTAAACAGACACTTCAGGGCTACAGCTGTTTTATTATGCCGAGCGCTAAGCTTCAGCTAGCAACAACAACTTGCTTGGGAATGGCTCCTTTGAGAATCGTCATGAGAGAAAAATGTCAATACTGATCAGGCAATTGCAAAGAGAGGTTTTCAAGGAAGTGCAAAGCTTTGTTAGAGCCAAAGATTTCTTTAAATATTCAATATTTGGAGCCTGGAATTTGAAAAAGCATCCTTTTATTGATTTCTTCACATCTTTCCCTTAACCAGAATGGAGACAACATAATCACAGTGTCTACTTCCTATGTGGATACTTATTACAGGGTTACAGGATGAAAGATCCCAAAATGAGAAATAGACACTGATCCCTAGGGTGTGCCCACTCGTGGATGTGTGTCAGAATGAATGAACTCCACAGGAATCAGAGTTTATCCCTGTTTCCTAACAAACTAAGTGCATTGTTCTCAATAAGTCCGTTTTACAGCCTTTTCTTCCACTGTGTAATCCCCAATCTGATTTTACTCAAAGCCACCTCAAGGTTTTGCCTTATTTTCTAACAAATAGACGAGAGAGAGATTATTTTACCATATTACTGAAGCTCATTCTTGTACATCACATTTTAAAATAACATCTCTACACCTGCACACACATATTAGTTAAGTCCCAGTTTCTACGTGCATTCTTAGAGCCCAAGTTATCAGTGAAGAAAGAAAACTGAAGAATTCTGGAAGGCTAGTGATGGGTTCTAACCATGAAACAGATCACCTAATGCTGCAGAAAAATCACATGGATGTTGGAATAATCACTCACCTCCCTCAAAACTGCTTCTAAAAAATCATGCTTGTGTGATTCCCTGGTGGGGGAAATATCCCTTGTGGGGTAATATGTCTGACAGCAAATTGAGTTGGCTCTAGGATGGTTTGTGTGGGGGAATTAATTGTGCCGATGGAATTAAGTTGTCATCCACAAAAATGATAGTTAACCTGTAAAATTTTCAAGGTTCCCATTTGTTTAGAATTACTTTCTGCCAATAGAAGAAAATATTAACCTATCACTAGGTTTTTGTCACCTCTTCCACACAAAACAAGAAATGGTAATTTCATAAACTGCAGTACAGTGTTCACACCACCCTGTTAGGCAAATCATTAATAAAAGTTCTGTCTCACTGCCTTAATCCTTAATTGTCGTTGTGCCAAATATCCATCCTTCATTGCATTTTTACTCTTCGCTCTGTAAGAATGGAAGGATAGAAGGACTTTGATGGTCACATTGAGTTCCCTGTTACTTCATGATTTTCTTCATGTAAACAGGGCAGCCTACATGATTTAGGTAGGAGTGCAGAGGCAAAGAGCTTCAGACCAGGAAACCTTGCCCAGCTATGTAGTCTCACTCCCAGTGAAGTTAATGGGTTATAACGTATATCACCAGGAGCAGAACTGCAATGCCTGTCAGGGCTGCAATGCAAACAATCACTCTTTCTACCAAGATATCCCCCCATGCCAATTTGCATTAAAAAAAGAAAAAGCTCCAATGAGAAAATATTTATTAGTAATAACAGATGTTAATGGCAGATAAAATAAGCAATATGCTCTGATACTTGGTCATTTTTAGTTAAAAGATGTCACAGCCAAGTTGCAATTTATTTACTTTCCTGGCTACAAGCATGTGTTCATCTAAAGAAAATTTCAGATTGTAATCAACAGATGGCAGAACATGATTTTTTTTTCTGTTTTCAATTTTCTTTCCATTTTAATGTTTAGGTCATTATCTTTAATTCACTAAAGCCATTCAGTAAAACTGCAGACATAGTAACTCAGTTCAGCAGTGATATGTCTATGCTACAGAAAATGCTGAAAACAAGTTTCTGTGTAGAAAGAAATTTGGAGATATCCCATTAACATAACAGTGGAGATAAGAGGAAAAACATAGCAAGATTAAATTGGCTTGATCTTGAACTAGACAATATACAGGTAGCATTTCTATCTGATACTAAGTCCTGATAAAAATTGTTGAGGTAATACATGCATAAAATAAATAAGGTAGAAGTGCAAGAAGTATTTAATCCAGGTTTCCGAAGCGTCCTAACACATAATTTCAGGTTGTATCACTACTAAATGTGTTGGAACAAAACCAGGAAATGTCTATAAATAGGGGTCTAAGCAAAGGGCATTGATTGTTATTTTATCTTCAGATCTGAAATTAAACTCCTATCCTTGTAGCACCTACATAAATAACTTCAGTAATTTTTGTGAAAGGTTCTAGTGAAAACTGCAGGGCTGCCTTTTAGATGAAGTGTTGATAGTTCATGTGCAATAACATCTCTTCTAAATACAGAAAATGAGGTTGTTTCTACATTACTCTGTTTTTTTAATTGAAAAACCCCACATTTAAATACATTTTAAAAATGTATTTTTAAGTGTATTCAAAATATGCTTTATGAAATGTGTTCTGATGTGCTTTTTGAGCTGAGAATTGTTTCACAAAATTCAAAGACCTGTGGACTGCCAGCACACCAAGGGACAGCAATAGAAGAGCTGCCAAACAATAAGCAAATTATGTAAGCATTGGCCAGCGGGTTTGAATTGACATATGAGAGAAGCATCCCTCCACTCCTCCAGGCATGTAAAGGACTGCTAGGAGAAAAATATCCCTTCTTGCTAAGTGAGCTTTGGGTACATGTACCCAACCTGCACACCCAGACTCCACTGTCCAGCCTTCACCAAAGTATGCATGTTAGGCCTAAAGGGCAGCCCCAAAGACCCTGCAAGCCAAATTTGTGGAAGATGACTCACCACAAAATGCCTCAGGGTGTTTGTCTGCTAAGTTCTTAAATTGAATGCCACAGGAGGTGATCAGTGACGGCTAGTTCAGTTGTGAAATCTGAAGGAAAACTCTGTTTTGATTGGTACATTAGTCTGGGATAGGCCTGTCAGGAGCAGTCAGGTACACTTGCCCCAAGTGTCAGATGGCTTAGCTTGTTGGAGGCCCCTGCCTAGGAACCGGCTGCTCTTTTGTTTCAGTTTATAACTTTGTTCTAACAAGACTCCCACCCCAGGTCTTGCACAAGCCTGGTCTGGGAGATACAGGTCAGGTCAGTTCATATCACAATGCACAAAACCAGAATTCCTCAAGCATCCTCAGACCATAGGTCCATCTAGGCCAGATATGTGGAAGCACTGCCCACCTCTAGAAGTTGTTAAACCCCAGTTCCTACCAGCTCCAGCCAACATGAGCAATGGTCAGGGGTGCTGGGAGTTGTAGGCCAGCAACATCCATAGTTTTCCATCCCTGAACTAGGTAAATATTGTCAACACTGATTGGAAGCAGCTCTTTGGGGTTTCAGACAGTGGGCTTTTTCAACTCTACCAAGAGATGCTGAGGCTTTTAATTGTCACCTACATGCAGAGCATGTGCTCTACCACTAACCTATGACCCTTCCCCTCTTTTTCTACAGAACAATGTACAGAACCATTTGCTTCAGCTTTCTGTGCCTTCAGTTGTTTCATGAATTATACTATGTGTGTGATAAGAAACTAACTGCAAAATAGCAAGGTGGTGGGGGAAGCAAGTAGTGTTATTATATGCATCATGGCACCAAGTTTTTTGTTTTTTAAAAAATTTAACATCTTGTAATACCCATCTTTTCTTCATCTTTTGGACTACCTCACATCTCTCGCTCCTGCGTTCCAAATTTATAATACTTTAGCCAGCAACTTATCATCTTGTTTCAATTCTTATTATACACATTTTCAATGTTTTGTCCCTAACTTTGAATATTTTAATCTAGGTCTTAAATATCTAGTTTTAACAGAATGTTTATTCAAAAATTTATTTTTCTCGTAAAGTTCACTCATTCTCGTAATCTTATCAACTAACTTTATGGGCCCTGTTAATTTCAAATCTCTCATCCTTCTTAACACTCATACAGTTTACAATGTTTTTGTAGATAGTCCTTAAATTTCTTCCAGTCCTCTTCCACAGCTTCTTCTCCCAGGTCTCGGATTCTGCCAGTCATTTCTGCGAGCTCCATGTAGTCCATCAGTTGCATCTGCCATTCTTCCAGCGTGGGTAAATCTTGAGTTTTCCAATATTTGGCGACGAGTATCCTTGCTGCTGTTGTTGCATACATAAATAATGTTCGATCATTCTTTAACACCCTCTGGCCAACAATGCCCAAAAGGAAGGCCTCTGGTTTCTTAGGGAAGGTATACTTAAATACCTTTTTCAGTTCATTATATATCATTTCCCAGAAGGCCTTAACCCTAGGGCAGGTCCACCAGAGGTGGAAGAACGTTCCTTCAGTTTCCTTACATTTCCAACACTTATTATCGGGCAAATGATAGATTTTTGCGAGTTTGACTGGAGTCATGTACCACCTATATATCATTTTCATAATATTTTCTTTCAAGGCATTACATGCCGTAAACTCCATAACTTTTCCCAGTCAGCAAACATGATATTATACCCAATATCCTGTGCCCATTTTATCATAGCTGATTTAACCGTTTCATCCTGTGTATTCCACCTCAGCAGCAAGTTATACATTCTTGAAAGTAGTTTAGTCTTAGGTTCTAGCAATTCTGTTTCCAATTTCGATTTTTCCACCTGGAATCCTAGCTTTTTATCCAATTTAAAAGCCTCTTTAATCTGAGCGTAATGTAACCAATCTCGCACTTTATCTTTTAGTTTCTCCATACTCTGCAATCTCCAATTGTCTCCATCTCTTTCTAATATTTCCCAATATTTCGGCCATTTGACCTCCATATTGGGTCTTTTCACAGCCTTAGCTTCCATAGGTGATAGCCACCTTGGGGTCTTATTTTCTAATAAGTCTTTGTATTTTGTCCAGACATTAAACACTGCTTTCCTTACAAGTTTTGTTATATGTTATATGTGGTGTTTGGTTATGTGCCCAGGTGCATCAGAAATGTGCAACTGAACTGAAAGTTGTGGAAAACTTTCAAATTTTAAATTAAACTTAGAAATAATCCTAGTTAAAATAGAGTTCAGGAGGAGGAGGAGGAGGGAGAGAGAGAGAGAGAGAGAGAGAGAGAGAGAGAGAGAGAAGATGGTAAGAAAACAATGGCAAATGAACAGAAAGAACAAGGGCAAATCTGTTCAAACGGCTAAGCTTGAAAGTTATTTCATATAAAACTATTTCAAATATGCCAATAGAAGAGAAAGTAAGCACATATACCAAAGTCTTTGACAGGGATCTGCTGGGTGTCTGCTCAAGTTTACCTGAGAAAAGCAGCAAATTTTGCATTAGTTTCAGCATCCAATGTTTGAAAACAACAGAAATATATATTCATACAGAGAAGAAGCTGGCACATTTACAGAAGTGCAATGACTCGCTTCAGTGCTGCTGCTCATCTCAGGGTGAACTTAGGTGATTTCTATTCTTGAAAGCATGTGTGACCTTTTTTGGAAATAAAAACAAATATCTCAAATGTATCTGAGAAGAAACCTAATTTCTCTCTCTCTCTCTTTTTAAAAAAATAAAAAACCCTAAGTTTTAGCACTGATTTTCCAAACATTTGTTTTGCATTTCTCCCTCATGGTTATAGAGCTCATACGGTTATATACCAGAAAACTGCCTTATGCCAGAACAGGCTATTTGGCCATGTAGCCCACTAATGTCTACTTTGACTGGTAGTGGCTCTCCAGGGTTTCAGGCTTCTCTCTCTTCACCTGTTATTGAGTGCTGCTTAGCTGTGAATGGCTGGAGATAATCCACAGTAAATCTTTCCAAACACTATGAGGAGGAAGCAGCTCAACTACCACAGGTTGACCTTCTTCAGTCTGGGCTTATCCAGACTTCCTTCTGCACTGCATTTCCAGGCGCAGGTCAGTGCTTTGTAGGTCCATGTCAGAGCAGTTCTCTCTCCGCCCCCCCCCCCCAACGCTTTCCCAAGGGAAAACCCACCATTTGCCACTGAACTGGAACAAACACCAACCTGTGGAAAACCACAATATGTGATTCAGCCCTTTGAAAGTGTGAGGGCCACCACACTGATGCTCAATGCCTATCAGGCCTCCTTCTTTATATATGTATATCCAATATAACAAGAAGGAAAGGCGTTGTGAAAAACTGGGAAACTACTCAGCTCTTTTAAAAAATTCAATGAACTGAGGCAAATTTTGATATCACAAAAAAAATAAAATATTACATTGCCTCTGCCAGGACAGAAATGTTTGCTTTACTGCGCTAATGACAGAGATGACTTTGAACATAGTTTTATGATTTGGGCAATTGGAGGGTGGTCATTTTAAGGCTCTTTCAATGTGCACAGATGTGTTTTTAACACTTCAGGGGGCGAGTTTGCAAGAAATATATATAAAAGGCTAAATAGCTATTTCGGTACGATAAGCATCACTATGCATTTGTCTTAAAAACAAAAACTAAATGCATATAGCCTCATACTGGCATGCTGTCTCCATTTCAAAAGCATTCCTGCTGTATTACTCAAGGCAGCTGGGCGGCATGGTAAATGTGTCATTTGCTATTTAACTTCTCTGTGACCTGGATTTAAATTCACAGTAGTGCAGAATAAGACTTCAGTTCTCTCAGAAGGCTATTAAGCTCTACTACACAGAAAGGCTTGTGCGGAATTGAAAATTAACAGAAACACTTCCCCTGTGCTGACCATTTTGTATATACAAACACCAGTGTGTATGTGTGTGTGTCTGTGTGCACACATTCACATGCATACACAAAACATGCTCACACACTTGAAAGCATTAAGAAGGGGCAAATAAATGATTTTTATTAAAAGGATTCTTTCATGATAAAAGAAAGGGAGCTGCCTTGAATAAATCTTCTGTTCATTCTGAGAATCTCTGCAAAATAGTCTAAACAGTCAGCGGGCAATGTGATCCAGCACATACTTGCTCATTCCTATGTGCCACCTCTCATCAGCCTGCTTTTCAAATTGTCTGTTTTGTCTTTTCAGAGAGGACAGAAAGGGATGCCACTAAAAAACACACCCCAAGGAATGTTCACCTTTTTCACCACTGTATCACATTGCGTTTTATTAAAGCCTTTTTATTAAAATGCTAATTCATAGGGAGAAATAGAGATTTACTATAATCATGCTGTATATCTTTAAACTAACCCAAAATGTTGCTTAACTGATATCATTACTAACTGAGGCCACCAGAAGGAGAGGAAGCAGCAGCCTTTCCATTATACTTTGCTCCAGCTCCATGGCCTGTTGAATTATTACCGGCTGAACTTTGTAACTAAGAACTAGTGCATGAGTTTGCCTTTTTCCTCCTCCCTCCGAATCCCTTTTTGTTTGATGTTGTGTCTTCTTTTAGATTGCAAGCCTGAGGGCAGGGGCTTTTTATTTATTATCTTTGTAAATCTCTCTCAGGGGCCTTTGAGGGGGGTCAGGCATTGAGGCACAGGTTAAAAATGCTTTGGATAAATTCATTAAGTAATGCATATGACTTTGGTAATGACTCCATCAATGGACCAAGAAGATGAGAAAAATCACACAACCCACCACCAAATGAAAAGCCAGCAGCTGTAATCCCAAAGCCTGTATTCTGCTCTAAAGTTAATACAATGAAATGATTTAGCATTACTTTTCAAAATATGAAACAGTTGATACTTTGGGCTACTGGTCTTAGGAGGTAGAGATGTGAATGAATTAAAAGAGATGGAAATCCATCATGTGAAGGACTAAAGAGTTGTGCAATCTCAGTCTCTCCTCCTCTTATGTTTCAAGAAATCCCTGTTAGAAATTTCTATTTCTGAATTATCAATCTTTAATATTAATACACTTTATGTTATATTTTCCCCTATCTTGAGAACATGTGTCTGCCTGATGATCAAGCTGAAACAGCTGAATAATTTCAAAAAACTGAATTGATAAAATATAAATGATCCCATTTGCCAAAACCAGAAATGAACAACATCATGACTCCAAACACAAATTCTTCCTTCAAAATACAGTATTAATTTTGCTTTTCACTTCTATGCTATTTTAGTGTTCCTAGTCTTGGGGTTGGTTCACACACTTCAGTTTTGTTAACACCAGAGTTACCACGGCCTATGCATGCCTGAGAAAACCAATAGCCTGTCTTAGGGGGCCAGTTGAAGCATGGTAGTACTAGCAAACCCCACACAAGAATCTCCATCCCCACAGAAAGACATTTGGATACACTTACGAGTCCCTTTCAGACAGGAGTCCCCTCCCCCCCCTTTTTTTTTAACACAGCAAGTCAGGCGGGAATGTAAATTGTCCATCTTTCCCAGATGGCAGAAAAATCACTGACCATGAAGGGGAGGCAGTGACAGCAATCAACACTGAGTGCGCCACACAGTTACCTTGGTATACAGTAAGCAAAGGTCAGTCTTTACATGGGGTTTCTCTCAAGAGGATGCTACACTTGGGAGGAAAGTCAAAAGCCTAGTAACTGCATTGGGTTAGACACATTTGTTGCCTTAAACTTATAAACTAAACTTTAAAAAAAAATGGATTTTATACGCAGTGCTATATAAAAGTCAGTAGCTAATGATTCACCATAATACATGATTTAGCTGCAAGCTACAAAAACATAAAATAGTACAAGAAACTAATTTCTTATGCTGCTTTGGGCATTTGGATGATTTAAACTCAGATGCTGCCATATTTTTTTTTTTAGATCCCTGACTCATGGCATCTGATGAATGACTGATCTGTTTAGACATCCTTTTTCTAAAATAAATGTGCTGAAATATCCGGATAATCCAATAAAAGTTGAGATCTCTCCACCCCCAAAGGTCAGGCAAGGATACTGATGTACCACAAACTTTGCTGCTTTCTTTCCCAAATGTTAAGATACAAAAATAATGAGGCATCAGTAAGGTGCTTCTAGAGGATTCTGCCCATGCATTTTAACATGCAAAGTCCTGTGGTAGATGTGTTACCTCTATGTACTTTGTGCATGCAAGCACGAATCTGATACTATCATTCATTGTAACAACTATAGGACCACCTAGCACATGACCACAAAGCAAATTTGCATATGCATTAGAGTGTTATTGTTTACTTCCCTAAATTACTGGGAATGCTCTTATCAGCTAAGCACTGAATAATGAAGAGCAGCACTCGGCAAGAGAAAATAAATGCATGTGCTTTTAACACATTAAACTGTTTATGGAGTCAATCCTTATGGAGATGAGATGAACTAGGAATTCATGAAATAATTCCTGGAAGGTTGTGATGGGGAAGGCATTGAGCCTATCTTTTCTGTATTCTGAACCATGAAGCCACTCGCCACGAAGGAAAAAAGGAGCAGAAGAGTCTGAAACAGAATAGGAGTCCTGTTCCCCAGCTTGCTCTGCCTTGAGGAAGAAGCGTATCCATGACCCTTCACTCCATCCCCACAGAAGAGGAGGAAGGAACATAGCAATGTGAATAATTAGCTCTCTTCCTAGATTGTCCCTCTCCTTTACCAAGTTAGTCTGTTAGTTCTTCTAGGATGGCATCTGACTGGAGTTGGCTTGCTAGTGTCTCCAGCAAAGGTCTTTTCCAGCCCTGCTAGTTAAGATGCTGGAGATTGAACTGAGCTATGGAGCTCTCCCTCCACACTCCTGAACTTCCTCCCTCCACCTTTATTAAAGCAACTAAACAATCTCCATAATTGCTATCCAAGAAAACCAATGGGTATTTTTCCTCATATGAATTACTCCCTATAATAAGAACATCATTTATATATGGATGGCCCAGCATATAAATAAAATGGATGGTAAAACAAGAGATAATTCATGCAAGCAATTTACCCCTGGGTCTTATGCATTTTGTTTTATCCACTTAAAAACAGACATAGGAGAAAACTCATTTCAGGATAGTTAGCATTGTCTATAGTTCTTGTAAGTAGCATTGTCTATGCCATTTCACACACTGTTGTGTCATATCACACACTCTTTGCACAGTTGGTAACAGATGTCTGTTAAACAAAAAGCAAACAAGCAACCCCATATCTGCTTAAAATTTGTACAAAACAAGCTATTGTGGAGGCCCTTCTTGTGATGGTGTCCCTGTCCCAAATATGGAATTCCCTCCCCACAGATGCCCAGCTGCAGCATCTGTTGAATGTTGACTCATTCTGCTGGTTGCACCTTGCCCTGAAATTGATATAAAATGATATAAAATGAAGGAACTCCAACTTTCACCTGTGAAATCTTGGAGGTCAGGTATATTTGTGCTCCTCTTCTGCAGTGAGGAACCATTCAGGAAGCACATTGCTATCAAATCTATTGATCCTCTTCCTGACCCATATCCAGCGCTACTAGAGCCCTACATTTGCTTAATGCATCGTGTGTTCACAGTCTACATCAAATCCTTCAATGTATTTTGCAGCAGATTTGTGCCAAGACTCATCCAATTACAAATAAAAGCATTGAGCCAGATGACCTAAGAGTCTGTAGTCTTGTGTTACACACTAAAATGAGTAATGCAGTAACATTGCAATATGTCAAAAGAGGAGCGTGATTTCAGATGCCTTGAAAAGCTTCTCACCAGTTTCAGTGGAAATGTTGCAAATACATCCATAGGGACAAAGAATCTTAGAATTTTAGAATGGGAAGGTACCCCAAGAGCCATCTAGTCCAACCTGCTTCAGGAATCATTGGTTCAGTCAGCCAACCTGCTACAAATCCTTCTAACAGTAACATAATCTAGCCTACATTCTACCAGCTTCTCTGCAAGAATATCATGGAGGACTTTGTCAAAAGCCTTATTGAAATGAAGATACACTACATCCACAGCATTCCATGATCAACCAAGCTTGTAACTCTACTGAAAAAAGAAAGAAGAATAGTCTGGCATGACCTGTTTGGAGTGGTTCTCCAGGTGTTCAGACTCTCCAGCCCTACCTGGAGATGTCAGGAATTACACCTGGGACCTTCTGCATCCAAGGCAGATGCTATGGCTCTTCTCCTTCATATACCCGAGCCCAGGATATATGAAAGGCTGAGAGAGAATTAATGATCATAATGCTGCTTGGCAGATATATGTGAAAACCAAAAATGGCTCTTATTGTATATGGGTGTGATTCCTTTTTATATCAATGGCCCATTGCTTTTTGTGAGAATCACAGCATCAGTAAAGACACCCACCAGCACTACCAATGTATCTGAGGCAACAGCTGAACTTTAAACAAAATAACCAAAAAGATTTATCAGATCTATATCCTACCAGAACCAACAATAAGGGAGTGAGAGTATTCAGAGCAACAATACTGAAGGAATCTCTCACATATTCTGTGAGTTAAAATATGTAAATGGAATACAGTTGCTGGGAGATGGAAAGCTATTTGAACCTGTGAAAACATTGCAATCTGTGCTGCTTTTGAATTTCCAAGATCTGTATGTTTCATGCTAATCAGTTGATTCATATTGCTACTATGCTAAGCAAAAGGATACCATATAAACTATGCTCCCTCTTTAATACTAAAAGGCAGTCCTCTGCACCTAACACTGGTTCTTGATAGACAGATCAGAGAAATACAAATGTACAATCCTCCTACCTGTCAAAATGCTTCAAGATCTCCATACTATATTACTAATCTGCGATTCTGGAAGTAACTTCTATTGAACACAAAGGAACTTACTTCTAAGTGTGAATAGGATTGCACTATATGTTCTTTCTGTCGTACAGCTGATTGCTGATTTTGGTAGAAAGACTATACTGTAGTGTGAAAGAGCATTCGGTTGCCATATAAATAGAGGTGGCAGAGTTCAAACATCACTGGTAGCTCCAGGAGACATTAACTTTGATCACCCTCTAAATTACTAGCTGGGCAAAGCCAAGAGTCATCAGCATTTGCTGAGGTGGGTCCAGTTCTTCACTAATCTACTGCTAGTAGGATTTGAGGAGAAATTCAATTCAGCTTGCATTTAAAGGAGGCTTTATCACATCTTCCAAAACAATACGAGAAGCAAAACACCACCATATTTTGTGGTTCAGCAAAGTATAGAGCTAACCATCGGTCAAAGTTTTGGGGTTTAGGTATACTTCTAACTAGCTTCTACAGAGAAGGGAGAGGGCTTCCTTAGTGAGGGAAGAACATGACACCAAGTCCTTTGAATTGTTGTTTGTTCCTTCTAGTGTGCTATTGTGTTTTATGAAATAAGCTTGAAGTGAAGATGACATGACCTTAATTTTGGAAAGAGCACATCTTTAACTTTACAGTTCCTGAATCTCAAATTTAGCTCAAAATATCCTCTTTCATTGTCTGTGTGAAGTCTGGTCCCTGCTAACAGGAGGTTGATAACAAGATCTTTCTGCAAAATACAAGGAATAGTGCTCTGATCTTTTCAGCAGCTATTAGGGTCAGGATGTTAGCTGTTCTTCCAGCTTATGTATGAGACAAGAGCTTGTACTGGTCACAGATAGTTCATGAAGGTTCTATTTTATTAGATAACGTTTTGATTACAAAGCAAAGTATGAGCACTAAAGAAGTATATAAAATGTCCATGGAAATTGGGTGCATGCACAGAGAGTGTTAACAAGTAGGGAGCAGTATATAGCAAAGCATGCAAGTCCTTGTTTGAGGGGAAATGCACCAAACAGCAGTATTTCCCAAGGTAGATTGTGGCTAATGCCATGTGTACATGGAATCAAACACCTACAGTGAGAAGACACTGGAGCCAGAATAAACAGTAACGTGTACACCGACTATAATGGAGAGAAATAATCGCAGGTCAACTGCCATAGAGAGGGTCTGCCTTTGTATGTTTGCCTGACCCGCTCTTCTGTGAGGTGCTTGTGCATATAAAATGTCACTGTTTATTATGATAATGCAAAGCTAGTATGCCTCCTCTGTCACTCAAATATAATGCACTGGTCATAAATCAGTAAGAAGCCTACTTAGGCATGGCCCTTGTAATCAGTACTGCATGTATTGGCTGTTCCCTACATAATGCACTTCTAAATGTGGGCTATTATTTTACACCAGGAATACATTAGTACAATCTACAGCCATTCTGGCTTTTGCAAATCATCTAAGAGCATCTCTCTCTCTCTCTCTCTCTCTCTCTCACACACACGCACACACACACACACACAGAGAGAGAGAGAAAGAGAAAGAAAAAGACAAACAGAAACCCTCCTTACACTTGCCTTCTTTTCTTGGAACAAATATTTTGACCATGACAAATAGTTAAAAAAAAATAAGTAAGAGACATCATTGAGATATGGGCGAAATATAAAGGAAAATTGATACAAGTAAATTCCCCACTAACTCCAGTGGTGATGATAGAAGACTTCCCAGCAATTTTTTTAAAAAAGAAATTGAAAAAGAAGTGAAAGAGAAGAAACTACTTAAAATAAAGGAATGGGTGGAAAAAATGAGAAGCAAAGAACAAATAAGAGAAGCTCTAACAGGAAGCAAAATAACTTGGTTTAACTGTATACAACTGGAACAATGGACAAAGAAGTGGTTAAGGGAAAACAAGAAATGCAAAGAATATACAAAATTTGAAGAATGATTATAAAAAGGGCAGATAAAGAAGAAAATATAGCTATAAAGGGGAAAGCAGTGAAATTTATAAAGTATCAGTAGAAATAGAGGATCAGCATGATCAATTAAAAGAGGTGTGGAAAAAGGAGACAACAGGGCAGACAAAGCTGGGAGAAAATATGGGAGAAATGCGCTTTGAAAATGTTGTCTATAAGGATAGGCAAAAATTATTTTTTTTATAAAAATAGCTTTCTTAAAGTTCAAAATGCATGTCTGACTACACTCAGCTTTCCCTTGCCTGTGTATAATGAAACCCAATAGGACATGATCGCTTCCTCCCAAGGTTTCCTGGACTTTCACTTTGTCAATCAGTTCTTTCCTTTTGGTGAGGACCATAGAATCAGGTCCAAAAGAGACGATCCCCTTGATGCTTCTTCCACCTTCTGATGGGAAATGAAATTGTCAGTGAGACAGTTGAGGAATTTGTTGCACCTTTGAGTTCCAATAGATATCAGGGTATCTCTCCTTTTTGAATGTTTGGTAACAGGAGTGCCAACTTGAATAAAATATTGGGCGGAAGGTAAGCCCCACCCCACATAACGGAGGACATACACACACCATTTGAATGGCAATGCCCATCAACTTTTGGGGAGCCCGGCCCCTCAAATATTTTAGAAGAGGGGAGGAGAAGGGACCTCAGTCCCTGGGAGCTGGCTGCTATGTTTGGCTATCTGCTCTGAGAAGGCATCGTCCAAGTCTTTAGCTAGGCTTGGAGGTCTCACCCACAGTAAGGTCATTGTTCTTTCCCTTTCCTACAATTTTTACCCATATACTCTTAATCTGCCTTCCATGCTCCAAGTCATGGATCTATTCATACTGTAAGTGTATACTCCTCCCTTTCTGTTTGATCTATTCCTTTTAAGAAGGTTGTACCTCTCAATTTCTACATTTCAGCCATGAACAAAAGATTCCCTTCCCTACCTCTATGTAGTTGAGTGCTTCCTTTTTCTTCTCCTCCTCCTCTCCCTTCTTCCCTGGTGCCTACCTTATTGTCCTTTCGGCACCATGCAAAGACAGATTTATTCTCCTGAGCTTTTGAGATACAATTTTAATCCTTCTGACTTTTATGCAGCTTTTATGATTCTGTGGCTTTTACTTTTTATTGTGTTCCCCCCATTTACTTTTCCTATTGTTTTATCCTTTTTTTGTAAACCTCCCTGGAAATATGATTGAAGAGTGGTATAAAAATACTTATAATAAATAAATCTCTGATGACAGATTATAGTGCAATCTGCATGAATCATACTATATGGATAGAAGGGTGCAAAACATTTTTAATAAGGATGTGCAAATCTTGTTCCATTGTATTTTACAGAATTGTCTACCAGTATATTATAATCAGTGTCAGTCGTCCATTGTTTGAAATGTCTTTGGATTTTCTCCGATGTTGGTGTGTGTGTGTGTTGGTGTGTGTGTGTATGCAGTTTCTGCCCTCAAAAGCCCTTTATAACCCATGTTTTGTGCATCTGGTATGCAGTAAGCTCAGGACTAAATTTCCATTACGTGGCCACAACCCTAGCAAATGCTGCAAAGAACAGTGATGAAACTGATACGCTCTCCATGTCCCGCCCCCTCCCTGCAAGCAATCTCTGCTGCAACTCTGGAGTGTCCCTTCACTGTAGATGTGAAAAAGGCAACAGTTTTAAAAGCCCTTGTCACTTAGGGCGCTTCCAGACTGCCACTATTTCTGGGTGGTATTCTATCACATACCTGCAAATTCAAGTTGCATAACTGAAGTTGATTTAGTGCACTCATTCAACCAACCTGCTTATTTTCCCTGCTCCCCACAAATGGGATTTTTTTGAAATAAGGGATGGGAAAATGTGGCAGGGAGTATAGGATAGAATTGCTAAATTTCATGGTCATTTAAAAACAAAACCTAGGCAGGTTGTGGAGTCCCATGACATTCCTAACTCTTAAGCTGGCACTTAGTTTAATAATGTATCAGGATGAATGTTCAATAAACCTGGAAGTGACCTTACACTCACACACAGTGCTATTTTTCTAGAAAAAGAGGAGCTGGAATTCACCATAAATGCCTTCCTTGTCCTCTTATAATGGCAACGGAGCTCACCTGAGTGCTGGCAGAATTGATTTCTGCAGTGCTTTTTTCCTGGTGGTATGCAGGGGTACTCATACTCCTAAACATTTCGTGAATCTTTGGACTTTTTGTCTATTTACTGTATTTATTTTCCCCGATTTGTACTATAAAATGGTGGTTTTCTTGAGTCAAAATGAGAGTAGCCCTAAACATTTCTAAAGAAAAAAACCCCACTGGATTTCCGGCTGAAAAAAGCCCTGCAAACACCTACACAAACACAATAGAGAAGAGACTGGCCCCAACTTGCTGCTGATGTGGAAGGAGAACAGTGCACATTTCAGGCTTTGCACAGAATTCTCTAAGGTCCATGATTTCAGTATCATCTCGACAAAGCAGAGTCTTCTCTGGACTTGCAACAGAAGTTGCAGGGAGCAGGGGCTGAGTTTGTCAGCTGACATAAATGTGAACTGACACACAAAGTTGCCTTATGCTGAGCTAGACTATTACGCCTTCCAGCTCAGTAGCGTCTACAATGACTGGCTGCGGCTTTCTAGGATTTCCCATGAGACTTTTCCTCCCCTCCCTGGAAAGATCGAACCAGGGACATTATGCATGCAAAGCAAGTGATTTATCACTGACTGACACATACTACCAACTCCCTGTGTCTCATGACTGGTTTTTGTAGGGCCTGCAGCCTCTCTGATTCTGAAACTGTGGACTCAACGATACAGCTTCAAATAAAATGTTTTAAGTGTGTTGTATAGTGCAATATACATATGTGACAGTAGATGGGGACAGTGAGCTATGGCAAACTCAATGTATTTTTTAAAACATTTTTTTTAAAAAAGCATTTTCAAAGACTTTTTAATATGTGTGTAGATTCCACCTGTTAGTGCAGCTGGCACTTCCTTTTAGCTCTTGGGAACAAATGTAAGGATAGCCAATTTCCTCAGTTTTGTGGGTGACCACTCCCTCCCGCCCCCCGCAAAAAAAAGCTACTGAAGGTCATAAAGAGTAAATGTAAGACATGCAGAAGTGCACCTCCGATATCATAAAGCAGCCTCACCCAGTAATGTCAGAAGTCAGAAGGCAGCCATCTCACCCAATGAAAGTTAGCATTTGGCTTGTAGCCCAGAGCACAACCTCAAAATAAGTCTGACCCTAGTGTGGTTTTCAAAGAGCTATGAAATCCTTGCCACTGAATAGAGTATGAAAGCTTTGTTAGCAACTCTTCCTTATGCAGAAACCCTTCTTCAGGAACGTATGAGCAAAATAGTTATCACATCCTCCCCCCTATGGTTTATACACCTTCGTAGCAGAAATTAATTGCGGCTATTATGTGTACCTAGTGCTTATTTTTGTCAATGCTTTTTTCACATTATAGAATAAAAAGTATATCAATATGTGCATGAACAACTAAAATAGTACTGATAATTTAGTGTAAGGGAAAGGAACGGAACAAGGGAACAAACTAGAGACTGCATCATAATGATATGTGGCACAGATATGTCAGACAAAGAAATATAAAGGTTCTGACCAATTTGTTTGTTTTTTAAAGTTAAGTTTGCTCATTTATTTGCTAAGGAGCTTTTCCAGAGCTGTCACCCAGCTAGATACACAGAGTAATAGTAACCAAACTAGGAAAGATCTCCAGAAATATTTGAAAGGGGGAGAATCTTCCAAACAGGTCAAAGAATAAATCCTAAATTTCATCTGAAGAGAGAGAGAGAATGGGATAATCATGAGAATTCTAGAAGGATAAACCTGTTGAATAAGAGCCAGAGGATCTTTACCAAAGTCACCCTAAGTAGGACTGAGAAAACAGTGAATGAAACTAATAATATAGGGATTAGTACAGTTTCTTGAGGAATTGGTGCTTTTTATAGAAAATATTCATAAAGATAAAGGTGGTGGTGGGGTTCATGAGACAGTTTTGACAGATCAATTACTTTTCAACAAACCAAACCAAACCAAACCAAACCAAACCAAACCAAACCAAACCAAACCAAACCAAACCAAAGAGAACCTTTAAGAACCTGCTCTTCTGTCTTGCAGGTTCATTGGAAAGGAAGCAATATTTGAAACATTATTGTGGCAAAGTGCAAATAGTTGCTTTATTTCTGCCAAAAGCTTTGCACAAACAAGATGATTCTGGCAACAGTGTCTCACAGTTCAAACCTGCATAGAAGAATGATGTAGAAACAGTTCTGAGGAAAAAGAAAGCAAAACGCTACAAACTCCAAGAACCTGTTCAGAATAAGAAGCTTTCCACTGTAGATTAAGATGTGAAGAACATAAACTGACATTTATGGAAATGATTTAGGCACAAGGTGATTTATAAAAAAAAAAAACCTGATTGAAAGCTGTACCATCTGGGAAAAAAAATGTAATCAAAGACAGAAAGAACTTTAAAGAGAAATTTGGCGAAGGTCATGAGAAACCACAACTGCTTTGATATATGAATGTTAATAACCTGGGGGGAATAGGTGGGTGGTTCTGATGTATTGTTAATTTATAAAGCATTTCCATTCCACGACTATGTTAACAGGTTTGCACAATCCTGCAGTTTGCAAAACTCCTTCAGTTCAATGGAGCTCATGCTATCAGAATTGCTTGAAAGACCAAGTGGCTTCAACATGTCTCATAAACTAAATGCCAAGTGTCCATGATAAGACTTAACATGTTTTAAATCAATACTATGCATTTTAGTGCACAGCAATCTAAAAGAGCGTTATGACTGAATATCTATCACCCAGAACTATGTGCTTTGGAAAGGAGCTCATTAATGACATCCTATATTCATTTAGTTATTGGAATTTCAATGATCTCTTTTTGCCCTCAAAAGTGTGCTATTTATTTTGATTGTTTTAATAGCTTTGCAATCCATCCTGAGACTTGTAATACTGCAGGATTAAGGATATGTCCAGACTTTTAAAAACTTCATAATAATCCAGATTTGCTTCCCATAAAAAGTGTCTATTGACATTCCTTGCATGTATTTGTTATTCCTGAATACAGTGGTACCTCGGTTTACGAACTTAATCCGTTCTAGAAGTCCATTCTTAAACAAAAGCCGTTCTTAAACTGAGGTGCACTTTCCCTAATGAGGCCTCCCGCCGCCAGTGCCATTCCACCATTCGGCTTCTGTTCTTAGACCGAGGTAAAGTTTGCAAGCCAGAACACTACTTCCGGTTTTGTGGAGTTTGTAAACCAAATAGTTTGTAAACAGGACTATTCTTAAACCGAGGTACCACTGTATTGTGAATTACAAAAACAACAACAACCCAACCCTGTCAAAACCATGGGCATGGCTGATTTCAGTGGATACTTTTTATTCCCTACCAAAGTGTGAGAATAATTCAACATAGCACTGAGATGATCACTCCATCAAGTACAGGGTGTGTGTGTGTAGAGGGAATCCTGTTGTGCTAGTGTAAGCTCTTGCATGGGCTTCTACAACAGCAGCCTTTCTCAATCTGGAGTCCCCAGATGTTGTTGAACTACAACTCTCACTATCCCTAGCTAGCAAGACCAGTGGTCAGGGATGATGGGAGTTGTCCAACGACATCTGAGGACCCACAGTTGGGAAAGGCTACATTAGTGGGAACAGTTAATTAAACCATATGTAAAAGAGCAAGAGAAAGCAACTTGTATTTTGGAATGGGAGTACAAGTACTCTCTCTGGAGTGGCTCACTGGCCTTATAAAATTGTCTGCTGATCACCTCCATTTATGTTGTTTGTAAATAAAGAATAGGTAAAGGGACCCCTGACAGTTAAGTCCAGTCGCGAATGACTCTGGGGTTGCAGTGCACATTTCGCTTTACAGGCCAAGGGAGCCGGCGTTTGTCTGCTCCGCAAACAGTTTTTCCAGGTCATGTGGCCAGCATGACTTAGCCGCTTCTAGCACAACAGAACACTGACACCAGAGCAGCACACAGAAACACCGTTTACCTTCCCACCGGAGCAGTACCTATTAATCTACGTGCATTTTTGGGGTGCTTTTGAACTGCTAGGTTGGCAGGAGCTGGGACCGAGCAACAGGAGCTCACCCCTTCGTGGGGATTTGAACCACCAACCTTTTGATCTCAAGGGTCAGTGGTTTAGACCACAGTGCCACCCACGTCAAATAAAGAATATATTACCCCAAATCGCTATGGGTGATGTCCAATGTAAGGTACTCCGAGCAGACCCACTGAAATAAGAAAACTGAAGTCCAATGATTTCAATTCACTTTGAGTATGAAATAGCTGGCTACTCTCACCCCCTATGTTTCCCATGCTCTCTCATTCAAAGGAAATCAAGTGTGGGTTAGCACTGTCCTTTCAATTTCTCACTGTGTTGGCACTTCCAACAATATTATTAGTAGATAACCTGAATACAGTACTTTACTTCAGTTGATAAGCCACCATTGACTTTAGTAGACAGCCAAGGCAAATGTGGCCTCTAAAAGTACATGTAGTTCTCAATAAGATATCAAAAACAAATGTACTGGTAAACAACAAAGAAAACTACTTATTTTTTGTACTTTTTTCACTGTCTCCTTTTCATATTTTCCCCATATTTGTTTACAAACTCCAATTGGCAGAAGGGAGGGGGTGGAAGGGAAGATTACTCCTACACTAAGAATTCTAATGCTTCCTTTGGGATCATACCAGGTCTTTGCTTAACATCCTATGTATATTCCCTTCTTAAGATTCAGATTCGGCTTGCATTTTTAATAAAAGCTGGTATTACAGAAAACCTGGATCCGAATCCAATATTTTTCAGGAGTCATTTTGGAACTTGGTTTATTTGGAGGCTCTTGCAAAGCCAACCTATACATCAGAAACAAATATAATATTTTAGCACCAGCTGAACAAATCTCTTAATAGGCATTGTATTTGTCTGCCTGGATACCAAGGACTCAAACTGCTGGTTTAAGTTTTATAAAACAGATTTGAAATTGCACATATTAATAATAATCATCACAATTCTGCCTAAATCTCACAAACTTATTCTCCCTCACAGTTTAATTTCCTGCACGGTGGTGAACATTTGAACACCAAACAATTTAAAATCCGAAAGGTTGTTAATGGTCAAGTTCTTACCAATGATGTAGATTTCTGTCTCTGCTCTTTCTAAGGAATTCAAAGAAAGCACAAGTCACTTACAAGGATGGAAGCAGACACACAGGACTCCACAGAGCCTTCAGTTGAGATGGATTGGGGTGTGTGCGTTCCCTAGTTTGTGTCACTTGTTCATCTGTACTTAAACCAGCTGCATCCCATTTCTGTGTTAGTCTTAATTTTTTGTGGAGGGAGGAGTCTGCATGAAACAATTAATTTAAATGCATGCTTGTGAATGCATTTTATCATAAAATGTGCTGTTTAAATGTGTTTCCTCTTAAAATATGCATTTATAAATACATGTTATCTTTTTGGAACTCAGAATTGTATCACAAAATCTGAAGAAGTGCAAAATCCATAGGATAACATACCCTCCAACAGCTTGAGTCCCAAAACTGGAATGCACGTCTTCCCACCCGTGCTCTCGTGTGAGTCACATGACCCACGCAAGATCATAGAGCCCAAAAGACACACTAATTCAGAGCTGTGCTCACATGGCACCCCAGAGCATACTTTTAGGGACACCAAAAAAGCACTTTTTTGAGTTGAGATCTTGATGTGAAATTGTCGGGATCATGGCACCCAAAATAGTTGCTGTGCTCTCACAGAGGAGAAAATGGGAAGTCCCATTTTTCTTGGGCCACTTGCAGGATATGGGGTAACTATGTCCTCTTCTGCACATTTGTCCAGGAAGTGCAGATCAAAAAAGGAAGATTATTTTTTTCCCCAGATAAAAGCCCAAACTCATAGAAAAAGATTGTTTTGCATAATTTTCCCAAATATCCTCTACTATTTGGGGGGCATTCACCTTTCCTTTCTCTAGCCACCCTGTTCCCTGGGCTGCCACACACACATACAATGCCCTGGAATGGGAGATGAAAATGGTGACCAGGCAGCCAAAAGAGTTTCTGTTGTTGCTGCTGCTGTCATTTGGAGGGGTGGCAACAACAAAAATGTAGGGGCCACTGCTAATGGCGAACCCCAACTGAAGAAACTGTCAGAGAATTTATCCACCCACCCATCAGGATAAATGGTTCCCCCAAATTTATCCACCCACAAAGAAAATGGAGAATTTCCAGAGGCCATTTGCATATAGCTCTAGTTTGCATCACATTTTGCAAACACTGAAGTCCTCAAGCCCTACACTCGAAATCTGCAAAATGCTTATAGTAAAGTGGTATCTTTGGTTACGTCTGCTTCATGTTACGTTCTATCAGGTTACGTCCCATGGTGACCTGGAAGTACCGGAAAGGGTTACTTCCGGGTTTCGCAGCTTGCGCACACGCAGACGTGCAAAATGATGTCACACGCATGCGCAGAAGTGGCAAATCGCGACCCGCACATGCGCAGATGCACCGCTGCGGGTTGCGCTCTTTTCATGTTGTGAACAGGCCTCCAGAACGGATCCCATTTGCAACCACTGTACTCCTAATACTAAGTAGACTCCATCAATTCTGACATCTGCATGCTAGAGCCCTCTTGAATTCATTATAAGTACATCATGATTACATTCCCTGATACTGAAGAGAAAGGGGAGGGGGGTTCCCTACTTATGTTTCCTATTCACATTAGGGATCCACGTCCCATTTGTTCCATGGAAGGTTTAAGGCACTGCAGTCTTGAACCTGGAACTCACTGGGTCTGGGACTGAGGTGCTTTAATCTCTGTGCCACTGTGGTGGTGTACCAAAGGAGTTAGCTACTGCACTGTTCCCTGCTGTACTTCCCTGTGGATGGTCAAAGGATATTTCAGAAATAGTCAAGTGACACGAAGACCCAATAAGCTCCTGGGTGTGGTTTCGTTCCTAAGTCTGAATCAATTATTGCTCAAACCAGGGCTGTCTTACCCATAGGCGTTGGGGGTGCAGGGCACCCAGGCACTGGGCTCTCAGGGGTGCCAGGCTGAGAGTCTGGGGCCTGAGAGTTGAGTCCGGGGAAGAGATGGACCATCAGTTGGAGCACCACAGCGGGCTCTTCTGCTGTGGGCGGTTCTGTGCCATGAGTTTGGGGGTGACCGAGCCGAGCCAGTGAGACACTGAGGCGGCCGGTCAGCTCTGCCCTCCTGCGCACCTGGGACTGGGGAACCTGGGGGCCACCCCGGCGCTGCATATACTTAAGACAGCCCTGGCTCAGACACATACTCAGCTCTCAAATCAGACATCTATATGTACCTGACAGTCCAGCCAGCTGCAATGCGCCACTTCCTGCTTCCCCTCTCGCCAGGACAACAGTTTTAAAGCTGAAGTTTAACTTGAAAACTCATTGAATATGGATCAATTTTAGCTCCAATGACACTAACGGTGATTTGCCAAATCTGGTGTACTTTTTAGGCAACCCCACCTTCCACTTCCATTCTAAGAAATATCTTACAATTTGTCATTTCTCCATTTGAAGTTCCAGAAACTGTCACTAAAGACCAGTTCTGGCATGATTCTAAAAGACCCAGTTCTGTAATCTCTTCTATACTGAATGGTTCACCTCAAGGGCAAGATACCCCACTCCAGTAATGGAATTTTGGATATTTCAAATCATAGCAGCAGAGTGACTACTATCTGGTTATTTGACATTGCTGCCTTACTGGGCTCATTCCCAGGTTGAGTTGAAAACTAATTCAAAATTCAAGTTTCTCAGAGTGTAATGGCTGACAGTAATTCACAGCACTTCATATTCAGTTTCATATTTTTTTTTTGCATGTGATGCATTAGATTTCATCACTTCTTGTTAGAATATGATACATGAGATAATGTGCTAGAACACAGCATCATATGCCATTCCTCCCCACAGTTCATCACTTATGCGACTCAATCAAACTGGTAGAGGCTGGCATATATTTACTGTACCTTTTATTGCAAATATTATTGATTGAATCTGATTTATAAAAGGAACAGTTGCAGGTGTCATACAATGAAAACTGTGAGTGTGTCACAGTTTTCCTCTGGCATTTCAGTGCACTCCTTAGCAACTTACTTGTTGAAGGAAAAGTGAATATCCCCCCCCCACCTCCACCATGTCCTGAGGATGCAATTATTGATAAAAACCTATAACCTATTGGCCTACTTAGAACTCTAAGTGGTCTGCTGTTTGTGTTCTTCACTTGAAGATCCATCTATTCAGTAAACAGGACATCTGGACCACAGAATCTATTTATATATGAAATGTGAGTTCAAGGCATATTGATTTGTATGATAAAGGGAGATCACAGGTTGTGCTGGCCTAGTTTTTGTTGCTGTTGCTGTTTACTGGTTTCTTTTCCCTGTTAAACTTATCCTTAATATTCTCCCTCCTTAATCGCATGCAAGACAAAAGATTGAAAAGCATTCAGAAATATATGCATTCACATTTCAACATTTACTTCTCTCCACTTCTTTTTGTTTTGCTTTGCTTTGCTTTGGATAGATATTTTACAGAGTTGACTGGCACAAGGAAAAGGTTTGATTGATAGGCATCGAATTCAGGATGATAGTTTACTGAAACTGTTGAAGCAAACTGAAATAATCCTCTGAAAGTCAAATTTTTGCAGCTGTATAATTGTAAGGAGCACATATGCAATATCCAATTTGGACCTCTGTGGCTTCCATTCTGATTATGTTTCCATGGGATAATAAGGTGAAATTCCCAGCCTTCAGTTCCTTGATCCACCATGAGAGAAGGATGGGGGAGAAATTTGATTCAATTTGCATTTTAACATGAATCTGCTTAATTCAAGCGTCCAAAAACAATATGTGAACTGAAATGCAGCTATCCTTCAAAATTCACACTTTGCAGTGTGGTTCTCCAATGAAGAATATGCATATATGGAGGGGAAATGCAATGATGCATCTATTAATGGAAATGACATGCAAAAATGAATTATACTAGAGAAATTTCCTCCCAAAATGTGTCTCGTTATAGAAATTAGTAGTAAAAGGCTGGTGTATTTTCATGAATTATTTTTTGAAATAATCATGGAAGTATGGTGAGCTGATGGTTGGAAAAATAAGAAACGGTGGGAAAGCAAAATTAACAGATACTTCTGTCCCTATCTCTAGCTTATATGGACCTGGAGATAAAGTGGTATGTCTGCCTCATGGTTTTTCATATCATCTTGTGGTAACAGCATCCCCAAAGGTCAGGGTCTCACAGAAGCTTAGCCCAAGCTAGGTGAGTACAGAAAATTCAACCACACTCTGCAAACGGGTAAGTGAAACACTTCACATGTGAATGCAAATCTATTTTTTTAAATAATATTTATTAAAAATTTTAAGGGTTACAAAAAGCAAAAGTAAAAACACTATATTAAACAGAAACAAAACAACACATCACAATAAGCATGTGAATGCAAATCTATATGGTTCTCACTTACATTGTGAGGACTCTGATCTACTACAAAATTACTTAAGATTGTGTCTCTCTGCATTTCAGAGTTAGTCATGGGGTAGGAGGGAGTTAGAAAGACTAAAAGACAGAAACCTGCCACTTAACTCTTTTGTAAGATAAACAGAACAGGGAGTGTAATGTGTAGCCTGCAAGTTTTAATTTTTGCAAGGCTGAATGGAGACTATCCCTTTTAATCAGGCCTTAGGGCTGAGGAAGTATGCCATGCAGCTCAGAAATTGCTATATTCCTATATATGGTAGTAAGAAAGAATTCTGTTCTGAACATTCCTGTCTCTCTAGTACAGGGTTGCCAAGCTTCTTGAACGAGTGAACACATTTCAAATTTTGGGAGTGCTGAGAGTGCCTGTCACAAAATAACTGCCATGGAGTGTGGAATAACATAAAATGACTGGTATATGAAGCACAGCATAACATAAAATTAGAGGAGGACGAGGACGAGGAGGAGGAGGAGGAGAAGAAGAAGAAGAAGAAGAAGAAGAAGAAGAAGAAGAAGAAGAATAGTAGTAGTAGTAGTAGTAGTAGTAGTAGTTTGGATTTGATATCCCGCTTTATCACTACCCGAAGGAGTCTCAAAGTGGCTAACATTCTTCTTTCCCTTCCTCCCCCACAACAAACACTCTGTGAGGTGAGTGGGGCTGAGAGACTTCAGAGAAGTGTGACTGGCCCAAGGTCACCCAGCAGCTGCATGTGGAGGAGTGGAGACACGAACCAGGTTCACCAGATTATGAGACTCTTAACCACTACACCACAGAGAGACAACCATTGCCAACAACTTTATGCTTACCAATGGGAAGTCAGCTGTGTCCTGGCGGTCCCAATTGTGGAGATCAAATGATATTGATCACACACAAACACACACACACACACACACACACATACTGCTGCTGTTGCTATCTAATACCAATAGTTCCAAGGAAAAATATACAAGGTGGCATATCACACTCACTCTCATTTTGCAGAAATTTCATTTCCCCTGATAACTGATAGAAGGGCTAAAGACTTTTAAAACAAAAAAAGTCTGGGGTACCTGTCTAGGGACACCAACAAAAGTCTTCATGGGCTCAAGGGTGACCCCTGCTCTGGCGAGTTGTTGCAGTGCAGAGCCTATAGGTGAATTTCAATCTGAACCATGCCCAAGGGTCATTACAGAAGAACAGAATCCTACTCCTTCCCCTGGACAGCTACCCAGAGGGATTGGGGCTTGAAAAAATTGAGACATACACTCCACTCCACTCCACTCCAGCTGGCTTTTGCTGGGTTGCATTCATTTGCACATTGTAAGGTTGTGGCAATCATTTGCACTTCTTAGGATGCAAATGTAGGGTTGCCATATTTCAAACAGTGAAAATATGGACAGAAAAGTTGTTGAGTTTTTTTGGGGGAAATTGTTGAGCTTTATAGAAAAGCGGCAAAAATGGCACTGCCAATATGAGCTGCCAGTATTCTGGATATGTTTGGATATGGCCCCTAGTGGTATTGGGGTGCTCATGTTTAAAAGAACCAAAGTTCTGGTTTTTATCTCCTTCCACATTAGGAGTGGAATTTCATGTTAGTGTTGTAGTTCGAGAAAAGCAAGTGAGTGTTAATTTTTACAGCGGTTGTAGATTCGTACTAGTTCAGACCTTTAATATTATCCTTTTAATGTTTCCATCTCTACTTTCTTTATCTCTTTGGGGTCTCAACCTTATTTTCTTCAGACAGAACTAGATTTTTTTTCTCTTCAAACAGCAACATCTGAGTTGAATTAAATTTTCTTATCTTCATCTCTTTCTTCTGAAAGTACATCCGTGCACTGCATAATATAGCCCTCTAATTGACTCAATGGGTACTTTTACATGCAAAGATGCCTGAAAAATTAAGCTTCCTTTCAGGACTATATTTTGAGCCAAATAAGAGAAATTGCCCTAAGTAGACATGCAATTTAAAATTAAACGTAGACAGGAACAGAGCATGCTGCCTGGCAAATTTTTATTAAATGTAAAAAAAATATTTCCAGTATTCTCATGACATGCTGAAATGTAAATCGTTTTAATACTCTTAACTAATGGCAAACCTGAGTACATTTACAGAGGAATTCCACACTCCATTATGTTGGGGGAGAAGAGATGTTGCCACTATGTTGGCTGAACAACCTCTGTGTCCTATAGATGCTCACTCCAGAGAGGGAGAGGAAAACGCACAATACAGGAAACCCCCAAAAATGATATACAAAAGGCAGCCATGCCCCCTGGATCCACCAGTGTGCCAGTGTTGAAGCCCACATGCTGCCCACACACAGGAGGAGCCAATGGAATTCAAAGGATGAGGAAACACTCCCATAACACAACCATGCACTGCAGTGTACCAAACAACACCAGAGCATCCCAAATGCTTCAGCCCCAGTGTGGAAGTGAAAGTTGTCAAAAATCACTGGTATAAATCTTTAAAATGTGGAGGGGATATATGCCTGACACATCTAAGATTCCCATAAAGGTAAAGGACCCCTGACAGTTAAGTCCAGTCGCGAACGACTCTGGGGTTGCGACACTCATCTCACTTTACTGGCCAAGGGGGCCGATGTTTATCCACAGACAGTTTTTCAGGGTCATGTGGCCAGCATGACTAAGCTGCTTCTGGTGAGCCAGAGCAGCACATGGAAACGCCGTTTACCTCCCCACTGGAGTGGTACCTGTTAATCTACTTGCACTTTGACGTGCTTTTGAACTGCTAGGTTGGCAGGAACAGGGACCGAGCAACGGGAGCTCACCCTGTCGCAGGGATTCAAACTGCCGATCTTCCGACCGGCAAGCCCTAGGCTCAGTGGTTTAGACCACAGCACCACCTGTGTACCCTAAGATTCCCATAGGAACATAAAAATTCACCGTAACATACATATAGAACACATATCTGGAATGTCACATAGAATAGAATCATAGAATCATAGAATCATAGAGTTGGAAGAGACCACAAGGGCCATCGAGTCCAACCCTCTGCCAAGCAGGAAACACCATCAGAGCACTCCTGACATATGGTTGTCAAGCCTCTGCTTAAAGACCTCCAAAGAAGGAGACTCCACCACACTCCTTGGCAGCAAATTCCACTGTCGAACAGCTCTTACTGTCAGGAAGTTCTTAATCCAGTTGTCACCTGAGCTGGTATTTACTGTTAATCAGCTCTGTTGACTGATTAAAAAAAAAATCCTGGACAGCAGAAAGAGCCAATTAAGTAACAATTTTAGGCCTAATCAGTTGTTAAATGTTGTCACTACTAATCAGCTGTTTAGCACCCTTAATGGTGGACAGCCAATTAGCTCTCAGAGACTTTTAATTCTGAGCATCTCACAGATGGACAGTATTTCCAGGATCATTCAGTTATCTGGAAGCAGCAGAGGACCCTATACTCATCTACATTTCCCATTAACTAGGTTTGAGAGACCTTACAAGGGAACTATTTTAATGCAAAATTCTGAGGCAACATTCTTGGGGGGGGGGGATAGATGGTTACATATTCACAGCTAAACTTGTGTCTGACCATGGAAATGGGCTGCCTGAGAGCCAATAAACTGCAGCTCAATTCAGTTAAAGCACAGTCTCTACGCATAGCTCTTTAGTCTACCCCCTGAAGGATTAGGTGTGCAGTTTGGAGTGCACCTGGATCCACTATGGCCACTGCAGACATAAATGGCTCTTTGCCTTTGTTGTCTATGACTTTTCTGGATAGAGCCTGGTTTCAGATGTCTACACTTGGGTGACATCTAGGTTTGCATTCTTTGTGGGCTGCCTATGAATATGGTTAGTGCAAAATTTAGTGGCAGTTAAGTGAAGAATTATGAATGTGCACAAATATCAAAGCAACATATCATATCAATTCTGGTACATCCACACTGACTGCCAATTCACCAATTAAATGCTAATTTTGATTTATTAAGCCTTATATGACTTGGGACTCCAGTAGCTTGTGGACTTCCTTTGCCATCTGAACTGGCCCAGAGCTGAGATCATCATCTTAGGCCTTTCTCAGTTTACCTCCTATTCCTATTTTGTTTATGATGTTAATAGTTTATGGATTATTAATGTCATATTGATTTGTTAATCATATAATGTGAATTTTGTTGCAATTGTCATGTTTAGCTTATTTTTAGTTTCAGTTTTGTTAATGTTTTATGGATTGCAATTGTTTTATTGATGATTTGTTAATTACTTTATATGATATATTTTGCATTTGTGATGTTCTATGATGTTTTATCATGTTATTGTTATTTATTGTTTGTAAGCTGCTTTGAGATTCCTTTGAATGAAAACCTTTGAATAAATTAACCAAATAAGTCAAATCAAGAGAAATGTCATTTAAAGTGTCAGCCCTGCATTTTATTTTAAAACCTTCACCTCTGAGCTGCCACTTACTGACTTTTCCACAAATTAAAGTGTTTGTATAGCAATTCCACATCTTGTTTTTAGGCAAAGGAATAATAGTAATAATAATGAGACAATCAAAGTGAACTGCCTCAACCTTGGAAGATGTGCTTTGTGAAAAGTTACAGCCAGCGATAGCCTAGCTTTATTTTCCAAACATCAGTTTGTCAACCCTTTTTCAGCACCCAAATCTTTTGAACCATTTTAAGTTTCAGGATATATAAATAAGGCTTTCAACAGTGAGCACCACAGTTTTAAAAGAAGTATAGAACGGTTGTACCATGATGAATGAGCATGTAGGATTCTGAAACATTCACTTCTAAGTGTAAAAGAAAATGTCAATATCTATCTCTTCAGTGTCCTCGGCTTTCTGCTAAAGTGTGTGATATCATTACAAGAATCACACTATTTCTGCAGAAAATGTTTCTATGTTTGTTCATCTTCTGCAGCAGTGGTTTTACGAGAATGCCAAGACAAGGCACTAATTTAACTTAGAACTCTGTGGTTTTTCGGTACGTACTCTGATGTTTAACCTGGAAACATCTGTCTAATCTAGGCCACAGGGCATCCACACATGACCTTTAGCGTTCTCTCCTTGACCACATTCCACTTTGCTAGATTGCTTCTGGCCATTCTTAGGCATTCAGGGCATACAAGGCTCTAAGAAGACGCAGAAACCAGCACAATTTGTGCACAATATCACCTTGCATTCTTGCTTTCTCCCTACTCCATCAATGTGCTCTGTCCCTTCTTGCTCAGTCTTTTACCTCAGACTTTACTGTAGATTCCCCACTGTGTTTCCCTATTTTAAATCACCTCTCTTTAAGGTTTTGAAAAGGGCCCAGCTTCCCTTTCTCAATGCCCCTGAAACTTTCAGTGCTTCCAAACAGAATGAGTAGCCAACTGCCTGAATATGGCAATACAAGGAGTGGGGGGAAGGAGAAGCACCAGTTGAGCATCCCATGAGAACAACTATAGGATGGTACCATGCTACCATTCCCACGACTCTAGAACCAGGATAAATCCCTGCTAATAGATGGCACCAACAGAATAATAGGCTACATACCTGCCAGGTGGGGGTTATCAAAAGGAAGAATGGTTCCACTGAGCCACACTGGCAGAAAAATGAGTAATTCCTCAACATTGAAAAGCCCTGACCCAACCAAGCACAGAAGACTGGAAACAAGACTTTGTGCAACTTAGCAACCCAGGAGAAAATTCAGCTCTATAAATCACATAAAAAAGTCAAGATTCCAAGAGATTTGGAGTGCATTTATGGAACTCTTCTGCGGGTAATGCACAAAACTAGAAGCAGTGGGAGGCACAATGCAGGGATAGAAACATATCTAACTTAATGTGCTCCAGCAGAGCACTGACACTCATTTATCCTAACCCTTCTGTGAGCATGTAGAACTGAATGCTGTATACCATGCTAAACAACCAGGAGGGGAGAGGGGGGATTGTACTGTTCTGTTGTAATAATGTGAAAATCCTAATGAGCACTCACACTTTACACTGTGGGTGCCCTTTGCAGTATCGCGCGTTGTGCTACAGTTCCCAGGGAGCTCACTGGCAAACAGGGGCTGGCTTGCCTCTCAGTGTTAATCTTTGGAGGTTCATGCCCAACCTCAGTAATAAAGTTTCTTGCTGGGAGGTGGGGCCAGCCCCATTTATAAATAGGGGGTGGAGCCAACAATAGCCAGGCAGTCGGCTCTGGAGATTCACCCTCCCCAAGCTCCCTTTGTTTGATGTTTCTTGTTTGCAGGTTAACTTTTTCTTCCTGTTTAGCGGGTGCGGCTACGGTCTTTGACTGGTTGCTGTTGAAGGACGGGGAAGAAATTTTCCTGCATTGGCAGATTTTGTCTTCCCCGTAGCAATTCATCACAACTATGGCTGTTATGGCCTTGGGTGGAATTCTTTAGTCTTTTCTTCCCTATAATGAGGGAGAGGGGGTGAAGTGGTGACTCACCCCCCCCCCTGCGGTGGCGATTCCAGGGTCCCCCTCTTAAAGGGGTTATATATATGGGTGTCACTGGCCATACACTGAAAGGTCATCAGTGAACTACCCTGTGGGCAGGGATATGGGCTTGCCTGCCTGCTACACTTACGTATCACAGAGCACCCCCATATCCCATTTACCCTAATGATTTCCAGTTCCCACTGGCTGGGGGGCTGGGAGGGATACACGCCCAAGGCCTAAGCCAAGGTCTTCCTACATTCAGAAGTTTAATGAAGTTGTGGCCTAATTTTAATTCCATATAGCATTGTCAGTCTTTATTCCTTCCTTATGATCCCGGGGGGCTGGGGCTGTCGCCGCCTGGTCACGCAATAAACTATACATTATAAAAAGAAAAGAATGGCAACTCTTCCCATGGTTTAAAGCTGTCATTTGCACCACAGATCTTGGAAGACCACAAGTGGCCACACTCCCTGGATGGAAATGCACCATGTGGCCAAGTGTGTGTCTTTTCCTGGCCACAGAAAGCCATCATTTGGATGGGGATGTTTCAATTCGGACTGTAAACCAGACAAACTATTTCCTGATATTTTATTATTATCACTACTCTGCTTATTTCAAGCCATATGTGGTGACCTATCCCTGGGAGGAAGTCTTTGCCTAGGTAATCATGATATTTTCTGCTTCCCCCCCTTTTTTTGGCTTTACATTGGTCCTCCCTACAAATAGCAGCTCTGCTCCAATGGCTCAGCTCTAATACATGCCAGCCTATGAACTGCTGAGAACAATTGGGAGTGCATGGTATAGATTTCTCCCAGGTGAAATAATAATAATAAATAATAATAATAATAATAATAATAATAATAATAATAATAAATTATTTATACCCCCGCCAGTACTGGGCTCAGGCCGTGTAACATCAAAGTATGATACATAAAAAACATAAATCAAACAATCAATTAAAATACAGCTTAAAATCAAATTTGGAGCAGAATAAAATCAGATGGCAACCTACGGATTATAACTATAGGGGATGGGAACATTGAGTGCTTACCAGGCCCAACTGTTTGTGCTGGTTTTATATGAGCCAGTGAAAAGGGTGAGGGAGGCCACTTACATATTGGGTCTTATAACAAAAAAATATTGTGGACTGCGGATGTATCAATCTTCCAGGCCATCAGATATAAATAACTTTTGCATTATTTCACCTTCAGTACTGAATTCCACAAAAGTGTTGGTAACCTCTATTTTATACCAGGCCTTTGGGGGATCTGATTCCTTACTCTGGTGCTCAGATTGTCCAACAGTTTTATTGCACTGACTAGATTGTACTTATCTATTCATTTTAATGGGACCTTTTGGTGAAACGCTGTCAATGCATTCTCTAAATAAAATAAATAAAATATCAACCTGGAACTGTTTTGCAACCTTTCTCTTAAAAGATAATTCTAATTACTGTATGTGGGTGTTTAATTATTTGTGCCTTAAGCCACCCATTGATAATAAACAGAAGCTACATGAAGTGGAACACATTTGATTGAATTCTAGTATTATTATTATTTTTTCCTGAAACTAAGCCTTTTTCATTTTGGGCCAAGTACAGATAACATACTAATTTGATGGCTGCATTTACACATTTAATTAAATAAAAACACTGAGCAGTATTTAAGGAGAGAGTAAATGGTCTATAATAATTCCAACTATGTTTGATGTGATTTTGTTGTTAAAAAACAAAGAATGAAATGTGTATAGTTCTTTGGAAGCTTGTTGAGAGATAAATGTTGTGGGCAGAGTCAATGGAAATTCTCAGTGTTCAAGCTGTTACTGGTATACATTCAGCTCAATTTCTTTAAACCATCTGCCTTGGATCATCTTTAAATTTATAAGTACGGCGTCTGAAGAAAGTAACACCTTTCAAAATAGTATATGGAATTTAACACCATCGGAATGCAGCTCATGATGAAATTTCCTTTCAAATAAGTGCACACAAGTTACAAACCCATGTGTTAGTTTATTTCAATTTTAGTCTGTCTAACCTCCTAAAGGTAAAGGTAAAGGTACCCCTGCCCGTACGGGCCAGTCTTGACAGACTCTGGGGTTGTGCGCCCATCTCACTTAAGAGGCCAGGGGCCAGCGCTGTCCGGAGACACTTCCGGGTCACGTGGCCAGCGTGACATCGCTACTCTGGCCAGAGCCAGAGCCAGAGCCGCACACGGAAACGCCGTTTACCTTCCCGCTGGTAAGCGGTCCCTATTTATCTACTTGCACCCGGAGGTGCTTTCGAACTGCTAGGTTGGCAGGCGCTGGGACCGAGCAGCGGGAGCGCACCCCGCCGCAGGGATTCGAACCGCCGACCTTTCGATCGGCAAGCCCTAGGCGCTGAGGCTTTAACCCACAGCGCCACCTGCGTCCCGTCTAACCTCCTACACCTGTGTTATTCCCTTGTGGCAATATGAAAGGGGGGGGGGGAGCTAACTTACACCCAGTTTATATGTTCATATTTCACCTTTTCCTCTATGATGGATTTTAAAGGGATGAGCATGGGCTTTTCAGGCAGTTTTCCATCCAGGCACTAAATAGACCGAGACCAACTTAGCTTGAGCAAGGTTGATGTCCCATATGCTTTGGGAAGACACCAATGATCAAAGTCCCTGTGTGGTCCCTTCGGGCCAGTTCTTACATATGAGAGGCAATCAGATGAGTAGCCAACTGCTCTAAAGATTCTTTATATTGCACAAGTTAAAGATACCTGCAAAAACAGCACAAATAGATTTATCTGAACAGGATGCAGGGAACAGATAATATTGACACATGAAATGGATGGGACAGTGAGAGAGAGAATAGTTAATTGGGTGGGACAATGAGCCTGGCTTTCAGCTTAGTTTACCCTCAGCATTTCCCAAAGCACCTCAGCATCCTAGGCTTTTTCTCAAGTTTGGAGGCTGAGGGGCTTATTGGGCACACACAAACACTGCCATAAAGGCTACAGAGGTAGGATTAGATAAGTCAGCAGGAATAAACCAGAACTAGGTTATTTGTTCCACAAAGGGCCCACTCATACAGCCAGATTTCCATCATATGCTGGAAGCTGTACACTGATATGGCTGAGGAGAGGGCATCACAAAGGGGAAGGGCAGCTGGTACTGACCTGCTGAACATCAAGTTGTCAGGGCAAAAAAATGAGATCACTCCTCAGAGAAGCAAGGAAACCAATATCCCAGATAAAACCCTAGCACTACCAGCAAACTTGTGGAATCTGCTGTTCCTAACAGACTCTGACATTTAAGCTGCAAGACCAGGGGTGTCCATATCAGTTGCCTCCACTTCTGGCTGTGTCTTGTACCTCCCCATTACCCTCAGGGCCACAGGAGTAGAGGAAATGGTGGGCCAGACTCAAGCTTCAGGGTGACAATGGATGTGTTGAGTTATACTCGCAAGGGAAGAGAGGAAAGCTCATGTAGATGTCTTCCTGGATCAAGGGCTGGCTGAGAATCAAGAGCCTGAAGCTCATACAGTGGTACCTCCGGTTACGAACTTAATTCATTCCGGAGGTCCATTCGTAACCGGAAACCGCTCATAACACGAGGTGCGCTTTCGCTAATGGCGCTTCCCGCTGCTGCCGCGCTGCTGGAGCTCGACTTCCGCTCATGTCCCGGGGCAAAGTTCACAACAAGGGGCATCTACTTCCGGGTTAACAGAGCATGTAACCCGAATCATTCGTAAGGGGCCAGTATGTAACACAAGGTACCACTGTATATAGGTTCTCCATCTGAGCTAGGCAGTTCCCTAAAGTAATAGCTCCCTCTGGCAAGCTCCAGGTTCCAGAACACGGCCAACCAGTTGTCATGTTCATATCCAAGAACTTCTCCAGAACTGAAACTCTGATCTTAATCTGACTATGCAGCCAGATAGTGAAACGAGGACAACCCCAACATATTTAGCTTTTAGGCACCCCTCATCCTTCTGAAATGAAAAATGTTTCCTAAAACTTCTTAAACTATTCTTCTCCAGCTCTAGTTAAAACACCAGTTGATGCATTCATTTCATAGCCTATTGTATGGCATTGGGTCCATGCTCCTTATTCCCCCCACTTTGCTATTTCTTTACCGCTCCAGTCATGGATCGTGAGCTCTTCGGCTTAGTGTTGTAAAAGCATAGTGCACAGTGATGGCACACTATATTAAAAAGTAAAGGTACAGTTGTTACACACAGTTACCAGGTTTACATTTTCCTCTCAGAAGACAAATGAAGAACCATCAGACCACAGAGGCCTACAGTAAACCTTTTCCAGAGGTATCACTCTTAAATTTTATTGTACCTTGCAAGTGAGTTATTTCTTGTTCTTTTCCTCTTAGAAAAGTTCACTTCCTCCCAAGTCAGCCTAAAAGGGTTTATTGTGTTAAGCCATACTGAGCATATCTGTCTATCAGATCATTATAACTACAAGGCCACTTTCAAATGTGTGCGCCTAAATGCTCAGAGGATAACAGCATTTCTGCCTACTCCATAATCTTTGTCAGATTTGTGCATTCAAGCGAAGTTTCACATTTTGTGTTACTAAGTGGCAGAGAAAGCAAAGAAGAGTCCTTGAAGGGACTGCATTAAATAATATGTGAGAGAGGAGTAGTTGCACAATGAGGAAGAGTGGGTGGGGTGATTCCTTCCCCGCAACAAGGAACTTGGGTAGTCTCCTGCTGTTTGGGCTTCTGCAGATGAGATGCTTGCTTTTTGAATTTATGTGCTTAAACAAATTGTTCTTAGCACGCCATCAATTGTGGACTGAAAATGGTGCTTCTTCAGCACTGCTCATGTTCGTTCTTCACACCTAAGCCACTGTACCTTCAAATTAAAAAAACTGATCGGAATCAACGACATTGTCAGTGTTTGCTGCAGTATTGCAGGCAGATGGCCTGCTATGTAATTTTAGCTGCTCTTATTAAGTTGGGGGTGGGTGGGTTGAAAATGCTTTGTTTCTGTTTTAACGCAATTTTTGGGAACTTGTATCTGCTACCTCGCCCTGGGATCCACTGAGGTGAAAGGCAGATTAGAAAGGCTCTTAATAAAAATAAATAAATATTTGTCTGGAGCATTCCCTCGGTCTTGATTAGTCTATTCTGTCTAAAACTGTCATCTTTAATTCACTCATCAGATGATGGAACATCTGATTCACTGCATTCTAGCTTGTCCTCCCTCCTGGTTTTTCTGGATCTGATTTATGGTAAAAAAACAACAACACAATTATTGTTTCAGCCTGTCAAGTCTGGACAGTTAAGAACTACTTAACTTTTTCAGGGCTAACTTTTTCAGGACTAGCTTTGTGCTTGTGGCCTCTGCTTCTAACTTCCCTTTTCTGTGTAGTGCAGAATATTCACTTAAATTTGATCTTTAATTAGTCTGCCACTGAATCTCCCAAAATCTGCTCCCCAACCCTCCATAGTAAATTTGTTGGGGTTCAAAGGAGCTTAGAAGGGGGGGAGGAGTTTCACTCAGGCAATTACTTCATTGGATTCAACCCTTAAAATTTTGAACTGTGATAACCAGAATTTATTAAATGTAATTTTCCCTTATGTACAGGGACGCAGGTGGCGCTGTGGGTTAAAGCCTCAGCACCTAGGACTTGCCGATCGAAAGGTCGGCGGTTCGAATCCCTGCGGCGGGGTGCGCTCCCGCTGCTTGGTCCCAGCGCCTGCCAACCTAGCAGTTCGAAAGCACCTCCGGGTGCAAGTAGATAAATAGGGACCGCTTACCAGCGGGAAGGTAAACGGTGTTTCCGTGTGCAGCTCTGGCTCGCCAGATGCAGCTTTGTCACGCTGGCCACGTGACCCGGAAGTGTCTCCGGACAGCGCTGGCCCCTGGCCTCTTAAGTGAGATGGGCGCACAACCCCAGAGTCTGTCAAGACTGGCCCGTATGGGCAGGGGTACCTTTACCTTTTAATATTGGATTGCCTGTCCTGGAAACTCTGCATCATAAGCTATTTCTGCATATCTGAAATTGAGGCATCTAATCATAAGCCTGCATTTTTATCAAAGCTTATATTTTTGATTAAGGCCTGTATCTTAAAAAGAGCTTAAAGATTTTCAAATGTTTATGCCAGGCAGAAGACCAGCTGCCTAAGAACCTTGGCAATGTTTTTTCTCCTGGACAAGGGGGCCCCCTGATTTATAGCAGAAAACAATTCTCAAAGTCGTAAAAAGGGAATTACAGGCTGAGAGCGAGGACACTGACCTTGCATGTTGCAAAGTACAATTAAGCTGTAAGAGTGGTTAAATTAAGAGTTGGTAAATAGTAAAATAAAACCATGTGCCTCCCATTAAACTTGAGCCATATTTTCCTAAGGTTAAAAGGCCAAGAGCATTTGGCTGGCAGAAAGGAAGAGAGTATTTTGGGAAGTCTTTTTCTAAAGTTGTTTCTTTCTTAAACTGAGATCCTTTTAAGATTTCTTTTCCTTTTAAAAGGTTATTTATGTTATGTATTAAATATATTGGCTTAAATGTAATTATGCAAAGGATTTAGAAACTAAGAAATGTTAAATCCTTATGCTAGATTCTTATTTCATATAGTTGAAAGAGATCACAGGGGCCATCAGCCCAGCCCCCCTGCCAAGCAGGAAACATCATTAGAGCACACATATGGTTGTCAGGCCTTTGTTTAAAGACCTCCAAAAGAAGGAGATCTTTCAATGATGATGTGAACTCAAGATCCTTGACATCTGTTTAAGATAAAAAATTAAGATTAACCATTTATTTTGGAGGGCAATAGGGTAAGGAGGGCAAGAGGTGAGCTGGTAATTAAGGTTCCTTGTTGAGACACATGTAAGATATATTACTACTTATTTGTCATTTATAGATAGAAGAATATATAGCTTTTTGTTTCCCATAAAAGGGCAAAAGGAAATGGGTGTATCTTTTGTGATTGGTTCTAGCAAACAGCCAATAGGAATTTCAACCAGGCTGATTGGACAGAGGCAGCCACAGGAGGAGCAAGGGGGCTGGGTTAAGGAAATATAAGTGCTGGCCAGAATGGCAGGAGGGCAGGCCAGAGCTTGGTAACCATATACCACTGTGCCTCTTATTTATTTGTCTGACAAATAAATTATTATTTTAATTTCTCTATTGCTGCGTTGAATATTTCATTCCAGCTAAGCGTTAACCACAAGCAGGGTGCTACAAAATGACATGCTGTCTTGTGAAATAGTAACATAACCAAATAACAGCATTCTTTTCTATAGTGCAGGCCTGGACTTTGAGGCAGAATTCACCCACTCAGCAAAATGAGTAAGTGGGTCCCAAATTTCAAGTGGGCTTTTCATTTTGCAGCAAGTGATTAAATTCACATTAAAATCTAAAGAAGGGGGGGCTCCCATAAGACAATTAAGGGCAAAGGCTAAAATTGCCTGGGTGCAACGCTGGTTATTGCCACTTATATCAGTGCTGCTTCTACGCTATCACCATGTCATTATTTAAGCTTTAAAAATGAATGCTGGTATGCTTATTTAGTGCCAGCTGTGTTCTAGGTGATGTTCACTACTGTTCTGATAATAAAACAGTTAAATATAACTCTTGTCGTTTATTTAGTAGCATGTTTTACAGGCCACACATCTTGTGCGAAGATTGTGCCCTTCATTAATTTGTTTAGTTGACAAATGTCTCTGCCACCTTCATCAAGTAATGCAGCTGGACCTGTGTTACATCCATTCCAATTTCCAGCTGCGATGATGTGCCACAAAGAATTGCTACAGCTGTACCAAGTGGCAGAACGAGCAAGATTTAATTTATGAATATGGAGGATTTCTACCCCTTCTTCCTTCAGCGCTTCTGTTTCCAGCAGGAAGGAACTGGCACATTTTACGAAAAAGATATGATCCACATAAAAGGATGCAGGGCAGGGATTACACATTCTGCCCCCCCCTGCTTTTTTGAACCCACTATATTATTTCAACCCAAGAAGCTACAGCTGCAGTATTTGACCCCCATGATCCTGGATACTGTGTTGAATGTTAGGCAGTGGGAATGAGTGAGATGGTTCTTATTTGATTGGCAACAAGGGAGACAGTGATGTGTGTGATATGTGACCTTGAATAATGTGTAGACAAGCTCAAAGTAAGGATGGGGAGTTAAATATAAACGGAGGGTGTTAAGAATGTGTATCTGAATTATTTCCTTAACAAGGTTACTTGCACAAATTCTGACAGCTAGAGGTGTCTTTGTGAAACTCCCTCCCCTCCTTTTTCCCAGATACTTGAGGAGAAGCGCCTGAAGCACAGCTACCACTAGCTTATTATCTCTATCAAGCAAAAGCACTAAGTTTCACTGGGATCTTTCACTGTTATACACCTTTAAAGTCCAAACTTGGGGAAAAATCATAGCGATTTCTTTTCATAGGAGGGCATGCTCTTGTTTATAATAGCTTACAACAAGCAGCTGTTTGTATTTTCTTTTCAAAAGCACTACAAAAAGCCCAACGTTCTATAGGCACACACAAGTGTGACCAATAGTCTCGCACAGAGTGGTGTCTCTCATTCATTTCACAGGTGCTAGGAGTAATGGGGAAACAAGACAGACAAAATTGTGTGCATATCTAAAAAGCCAACAGGCTAACGGCATTAGCATATTATTTTAAAGCCAAGCTGTTCATAGACGTTTGTAGTTCTAGCTCCTTTCTGAATATGGAAAGAAGGGACGACGGATAGATATCCTGAAAACATGGAAGAGAGAGAAAGTGGATGGGCAGGGGTTAAATCTTCAGCAATGAGCCGCCTTGACCAGCAGAAGATTGCTAAAACATCCGCCGTTCATTACTGTGTGAGTTCACAGAAATTTCCCTTGATGAACGTACACAAATGTTAGCACTGGGCCAATCAAGAGAACAATTAACCATGCTCAATAGTTCACTGATTGCACCCAAGGATGTCATCCTGCAAATATTGAGATAAGGAAAAGCTATTCAAGATGTGGGTCAATATATAGTTAGAGGTTTGTACCCTAAGGTTAGGCAAGAATCAGTTTTGCCATACCCCCTTTTTTGATGTGGCTATCTATCTGATTGAGCAAAAGTGCCCATGAGCTAAAATCACTACTTACACTCATCCATTAACTCAGGGGTTAATCAGATCCTCAACTTGATTGCCTGTGACTGGCAAGGATGGGTGGAAGGGTGGAGGAAAGGGTGCAGAAAGAGAAAGAAATGTGAGTGGCCCCACTCACCTTTAGCTCTGGCCCCACCCCTTTTGGCCTCAGCCCTGCCCACATTCCACTCTGGCTCTGCCCACTCACAGTATGTGACTCTTGGCAAATTATCCATCTGGTAATGTGGCCATCAAGAAATGGGGGGGGTACTTGTCCACATATGCTTTAATGAAACACCTCACCTTTTTACAGACAAAAAAGCACAATAGCTAGGTGCTTTTTCTCATTGGAAATGTTGTGGAATGAGCCCCAATTCACAAGTGCATGCACATCACCTGAAATCCACCACCAAACTCTATGATTAGATATTTCAGTCAAGAGATAGCACACTAAAGGAGCAGCTTCACAATAGGGGCCAAGCAGATCGAGATCAGCTTTGTCCATTTGCCTCTTTCTCTTGAGTCACCTGACACAGCCCTAAAAAAGCACGGCTATTCTTGGCATCATGGCTCTTATTGTTGCCATTGGTCTGATGACATGGCAGCTTGGCAGCCTAAGCATATATAGTTATCTGCTTAGTGGGCTGTATAATTTAAATGTACTATATTGTTGTAGACTGAGTGAGCAGTTTTGAAGTCTTTTGATGAAACCAGACAAGCAATACTTGATACATGTGCACAGGGCCAGCTCAGTACATTTTGCTGCCTGGATTGAAGGACAAAAGACCTGCCAAAATAACCCTAATTTGGTGTTGTTCTTTCTGAAACAATAAAGCTTATTTAGTTTCCCTAAATTTTACAATGGCACATTCAAGAATCAGGTATGCCCTTCTCTTTAGCTTTACAAAAAAGAGGAAACTGAGGTAGAGGACAGATTGTTTCATTAAGTTACACTATTCTGAAGAATCTACATTGTAATTCCTAAACGCTTCATTAGGTTGAGTTGTCCTATATCTAATAGTGAGTCATCAGCAGAGCAGGGATTAGGATTCAAGAGCTTTTGGCCCTCTACTCAGCCTAGTAAGCTACAACACATCTGGTACCTTACTGTGGCCACCAAATTATTGGCACTGGGGAACAGAGAGAGAACGAGCTGTACAATTCCCCCGCCATATGGATGCAATGCTGACTCACTTCACCTTGAATATATAAATGGTATAATGACTTTTGCAATAAGACTTTGAGATGGCTCCAGAGAGCTCCTTTTATAAGGTGACAATTCTTCTAAGAACAAGCTTTATTGGCTTACATTTCCAGGGCTCCTATAGAACTGGTTATCATATTGTTTAAGAGTACCCTTCATCCACTATGTTATGCCTGCATGTGTTTTACAGCATTATTTGTACCCATCACACCTTTTACCTATAAAAATAAGAAGGCAACTTTAAAATTCTGAATGCATTATGTCTGCACACATGGGATATTCACATACAAACACAGCCCTCTGCATGCTCACTAGACCTCTATTAGTGGAGATTGTGTGAAAAGGATTATTTACAGCAAGAAAAGGAAAAAAACAACAACAAATTGTTGTAGTTGATCTGAGGCACAGCAACTGTATGCTCTCTCAAGTTGTAAACTGAGTGTATATGCACATACACATGAACAAATATACAGTAGATGTGACCCTGTCCTTCCTCTTTCCCGACTTATCCCAAATCCTGTCATTTTTTTGGGCAGTGGGACATAATTAATATGGTCTAGTTTGACATTAAAGCATCCCACTTCTTTTCTCTCCCAGTTTCATTATACTTGGAAAAGTCCTTTGCTCGCCAGAAACATAATCGCAGGTAATCATAAGGAGAACGCATTGATGCATCACTGAGGCTACAATCCTGTACCCATTTTCCTGGCTGGGGAGTAAGACTCACTGAATACAGTGGGACTTAGGTCTGAGTATAGGGTTGTGCAGTAAAATTGGAGTCAGTACAGGAATTTCCTGCACTGTATCATCCTATTTAAGATACCTGCAATTTTCATAGTAAAGCAGGAACATATTAGTGATTCTTTCAGTTAAGTCCTATACATGTGTACTGAGAAATGCATCCAGTCATACCCAGTGGGACTTTCTCAGAAGAAAGTGTGCATAGGATTGCATCCTGAAGCTGCTTGAAATGTGTGTGTTATGTACCGAAAGAAAGACTAATGTGCTAATGTAAGCAGACCAATATATATATTTAAGAAAGACAAAATAAAAGCAGCAGCAAACATACAGATACCAAAAAACTAGAATGGATAAAAGGGAAAGGGAAAAGGGGAAATAATACCCTACATTAATTCATGTGATACATCTTTTATAATCACAATCCAAGGCATCAAGAAATCACTTTATCCTAATCTTCTAAAATATATCCTCTCCAGAAACTTAATTGGACCACTGAGGGTCTGTGTTCCATCTCTGTTGTATTGACATATATCAAAATTTTAGACCAAATAGCATACAAATGATCTGATTTAGATTCTTCCCTAGTTACTTTTCTTTGATATTTGAGACACTCAAAGACAGCTATATCCCCAACTACCAAACCAATAATCTACTGAGGGAGGTAAGCAAGATTTCCATTGACTGGCTATTGACATTCTTCCCGTTGCTAGTAATAGATAGAACAGTGTTTTATGAGATACTCCAGGATTTGTATTGCTTCCTATTGAAAGCAAGGCCCAGACTGGTTGTGGTGGTAGTGAATGATCTATGATTTGAGAGATAATGGTAAAAAAAAAACTTATCCATAAACTAAATAAAATTTCTCATTCCTACCACATATGCATATAAGTTCCAAGGATATCTTAAGACCTTGGGAAGAGCCCATTGACTGGCTTACTAGTAACTTGTAAATATTGGATACCAGGCCTTTGGAATCCAGAGATGTTTGAGCAATTAAGGATTCAAAAGTAGTTAGAGAACACATAGCTGTCAACGTTTCTCGTTTTTTAAGGGTAATTCCCTTATTCTGAATAGGATTCCTTGCAAGAAAAGGGAAAAGTTGACAGCTATGAGAGAACATAAACAACCCCCCTTAAGAGCTAGAGATTAAGCAAATGTAGTAATCTGAATTAACTGAATCCATATATGTGGAATATTACCATTTTTATGCATTTTAGTTCTAAGGCAGCACACAAAGGATCCCAGCTTTTTCTTTTCTTTTCTTTTTTTCAGAAAAGAATCTGGAAGCTATGATCTCTGTAGAATTGCAACCAAACAGGAAAGCTTAATACTATCAATGTGTTTGGAGAAAAAAAATAGAAATTCTTATCTAGTTTTGTTGTAAACCAATTGTTGTTTATGACATCCTCACTTTCTTTCTTGGTCACACTTGTGTGCAAATACACGGACACATATGATGAAAGAAATTATGTGGCTTAAACTTAGGGCAACAATGTCCAATACATTCTTAATAACTATATCAAGGGTATCAAGATGCTGTAATTCTGACTTTTCATCCCCTCAGGTCACTATTGGTAACAGTGGCTTTTGTTGTTGTTGTTGGTCATACCTGACTTGCAGTGATAATGAAAGTTTGCACTGGAAATCTTCAACTGAATGCACGAGAGGGAAAATAACATATCATGTAACTAAAAGCTAAATTTTTTTGCTAGCTTCTTCCTTCCTTTATTACATTCAAAGTTGTCATTCATTGCTATAATATCTCACAATTAATGGCAGTTAATTAACCTCAGAGAAACATTAGTGATTTACATTCCTTCAGATGTCTACTTAAAAATAAGGCGCTGTCTCATAGAAATGTTAAGTGAAGGAAGACTTGTTTAAAAAATATAGCAACCCTTCTGAGTTTGAGAGAGAAAAGTTACACCGTCTTAAACTTTCTTTTTTTCTGCTGTTTCTTTGTTCAGGGACTTTTTAATAACTGACAGCTGCTATGAGTTGACAGCATTCCCACTATGACCTGCTGTTTTTGAAAGAGCAGTACTTGCTTGACAAATTGTGCACTCAGGGGAACAGGGGCACAGATTTTAAGAAGCCAGTGCCATTTTCACAAATTATACTGCACCACAGAGCAAAAGTTTTGACCATGCAATGACTAACTAGCTGAGCTTAGCACATAGAGATCCCCAGGAGCCTGAGGAATGAAATCTCCTTCAAAGATGGGGAGATATACTGTCAGTGGCATTTTGTCCTTGGGGTTGCATTGTTTTCCTCCATGGGGACAGATGTCTGGCAGATCTACCAGTACAGCTCCATCCATCCAGATACTGCGTATGAGAATACTGTGAGTCTTGAAGAGCGTCATTACCCAACATGCTGCAAGTGCAAATTCACACTTCTCAGTTTTTGACACTCCTTTACAAATGGAGCTCTGTCGGTCGTGACATTCTCTAGAGATTTATAGCAAGGTGTGCTTATTAAAACAGCATCCACTTTAACCCTTTTAGGAGCATTACATATGTAAAATGAATATATCCAGGAAAACCTAAAGTCGCAGTGCTGTATACATATTCAGAAAATATCACTGACTTTCCCCAGTTATTAGACTATTCAGAATATCGTAATTTAATGGACTTTCAGTTCAACTTAGGGGGAAAAAGGAGAGATGTTACTAAGAAGCTGTCATTAGCCATTGTTGAGTTTTGTTTTTCTCAGCAGCGAGCAGATTCTCAACAGTTGCCCAAGCATGGACATCATTTTGTTCTGTACAATTTGTGACCCAACAATGTTAAATTATTTTGCCTACGGCTGTAAAATAATAATTTCAGATTTCCCTCCCTGTAAAATCATTATAAGCCTCCAGGCACTTTTCCATTTAAATCACAGACTTCAACGTTATTTGTGATGCATTTTGAAATTTAATTTGTTAGCAAGTTCTTTTTTTAAAGAGTTAATACTCCATTTCATGGAACACTGGTTTTTTCGAGGTGTTCTGTCACAACTTGCATTTGCGTTTAACTGTGAGAAAGAAACACATTAAGAAGTGTAAAAATGTATGGTCTTTTCTTTTTCTTTTTTTTGTAAAACAACAACCCACTACTGATCTTCCAATAGTCTGTTAAATATATTATAATCTGTACAAGGCTATAAAAAATAAAATAACACAGTAGGGCATGGAGTTTGCCTCTGGCCTCCAGCCTGGGGAAAAGTGATCATTCTACTCAAAACACAACCAAAGATCAATTTTTGTAAAATTAAAAAAAAGACAATTAAACCAAATGGTGGCAGAAAATGTGAGGTGAAATAACAGGAAAACAACAGCAGAAGAAATAGAAAGTAGGGCTTGTAATGTGAATAGAACACATTGGCAGTAAGGAAACTCTTTATGGGTAGCAAGCATCACATCACTTTCCATTTCAAGAAACGTTTGGGAATTTTCAAGAAGTTTTTCAGGCTTGTATTCTAAGATATATAAGCACACCTCTTGCACAATACAGATTTTCTGCCCCATCACCTACACTACAGCCTCCTTTGGGTCAAAGAGGATTACAAGTAGGGGTCGTTGGGACCACAGCTGTATGAACGAAGGGATCTTCTGCTTATACAAGGGTACTTTGGGATCCTAGTCTCTCTCTCTCTCTCTCTCTCTCTCTCTGTGTGTGTGTGTTTGTGTGTGTGAGAGAGAGAGGGGGGGGAAAGACTAATGGCAAGGGACTCTACAAACAAAGAATTCTTGGCATGAATGTAAAAGAGCTCAGCAGATCAAGACTTCCAACTCCTATTCGACACCCTTAAATTGTCTTTCATTTTGTTATAAGTGTCCTTTCATTTTTAACATCTAAAAGAATACATCAGTACAAGGCCATTTCTTTCCCATTTCTTTATTTATTATCTAAAATATTTTCTGAGCAAATGACCATCCAAAGAGGACTACTATTAAAAATGAGAAAAAGATAATAGGCTTTAAGTTCATCTCAACAGGCTGCAATTTTTCTGATTCCCTAAGAAATGGATGAGAATGTTGTTTGATCTGCATTTTAAGCAGAGCTACCTAATTTGCTGGACTACTAGTTTGCACCTCCTGGACCAAAACATGGGTGATCACGTAATTATCATTCAGATTTTGCACATCTTCACTTTGTGCTAAAATTCTTGGCTCCACACACACACACACACACACACACACACACACACACCCTTTATGTATATTGTGTTGATCTTCATGAATCATCTATTATTGCAGAAATGGACTGAAGTGCACCTGCACTGGCATCCAGTTTTGACCACTGTGTTTGGTCATGACCAGTTTTCATGGACCAGAAACTGACTGAGATATCTATCCTTAGCTTCCCCCTGTTCTTTGCCTCTCAGGAGAACAGTAGCTACTCGCATAGAGAAAACTGTGTATAGTTATTTCCTTGTTCTCTCTGGCAAAGAAAAGAGAGAGTCTGTTTTGACAATGAGTGGTCAAACACAGGCAACACCACAGGACGTATGAGACAAAAGTAGGCTGGTAAAGGTTTTTCCAGCTACAGGTTCTTGTGCTGTCTTTCAAAACTAGATACCAGTGCAGGTGCAGAGGGAATTCTGTATATGTGGTGGTTTATTAAGAGATTAATGCTTGAAGCAGCCTTCAGGAATGTGAAAGACTAGGTTTCTACTGTGCTATTCAAGACCAAAGAGATAGTAGACTGGGGAAATGTTAATTATAGGAATCATTGGCTTTCTACTTCCTATTATAGAAAGGAGTTCATTAGTAGTTTTCACATACAGAAAAGGCAAAGACAAGAGAGAGGAACTCTGACCCAGTTCCCACTGAGGAGGGTAAATCTGTGTCTTGGCAGTACGACTTTCGATTGCAGATGCGTATCCACATAACTGAATGCTCCCCCTTAGCACGTGTGCGTGCACACACAAATTCTTCCATAATAAACTATACAGACAGAAGTATTAGGGTTCCAGCAATTTCTGAATATTTATCTATTTCAGCTGTAAACTGCTATAATTTAAAATATCTCAGAGCAGTTCACAAGTGACACTGTCAAATATATATCAGAACAAAACAAATCCATTAAAAACATTATCAGCCTTAAAACAGCAGTGAGAAAACAATTCTATAGACCAGTGTTCTCCTGTCTTGGGTCTCCAGATGATATTAGACAACAACTGCCACTATCCCCAGACCACTTAGCCAAAGGCCAAGGCTGTTGGGAGTTCTAGTCTAACAATGTCTATGGACACCGCCACACACAGGTCTACAAACCAAACTTTCCAAAGCCTATTTAAGAAGGCCCAAAGGCCTGAATTAAGATATAAACTCATTTTCATGTGTGAAATCAATCAGGTGAGCCTTAGACTCCGAAATGGTACAACCCAGACAAAGGTTCACTTCTTTTGTAGAAGTGTCCTAAGAAGTTTTATAATGCACAGCTGTTACACTGAAATTTAATATTGTTTCATGGAATACACCACAAGCATCAGTTGTGATCCTCTGGACTTTTTGCCAAATGTGCAGGAAGTAAAACTAACCAAAGAATAACTGCTATTGGCAATGGGTTAGAGGTGACAATTTCAGAAGGCATTCCTGCAAACAGTATTTTAATCATCATGTCTATGCATTCTTCACCCAGACTAACATAAACTTAAATTCACTAAAATTCTAAACCAAGGTCAACATAAATGTTAACTTGCCATTTGCTTAGGATATTTACCTTCTTCTGCTGTAGGGAGCACCTCATGTGATACCAGGGAATTACGATCCATAAGAGCCAATGGATAAAAGCCCAATCAATATAAATACAAATGCTTACAATACAATTGTTGTACAATTATAACATCATACAATTTTTAGATTATTACAGTGGTGTAATTGGTAGCTGGGCAGTTTCTAGACTGATGAGCAATTTCTTAGCATTAAAGAAATAGACAAATTGTTTCTAAAGGCTTATCATGCTGTCATGAAGAGGATGGAAAGATATTACAAGTCAAGAGGAATTGTTAAGTGGGGAGGATATCTTTGGGAGGTTGATGTCCTAAAAGCAGAAGAATTTTAGATTTATATAATCTCTTTAAAGATACTAACCAATCTTTAATATTTCATGTGTCTTGGTGTCTTAGTATTTTAAAGGGAGAACTTTTCTTTAATGTCTTCTGCCCCTTCCCCTCAAATAATTAAGAGTAAGGCAGAAGTAATAATCAGAATGCAACTGCTCTAAGTAAATTGGCTGCCTGTCTCCTAAACTCACATAACACCCGATTCACAATCCATTTAATAGCAAGGCATTTTTGACCAAGATAGATTGCAATTTTATATAATCAGTATAACTGTGCTTTAAAGCTCAGACACTCAGTCAAAGCGATATTTCAAAGCACCATTTCTAGGGGACACTCACAGACTCAAAGCTCTCTTCTAAATTTTGCAGAATTACCATACAAAGCAAAGGGGTACATTGGCTGCACCATCATTTCTAAAAGTGATGAGATCATGTGCTTATGTCATCATTTCCATCAATTACTGCACCGTGATTTCCTTTCATACCCTTTCTATCTTTTTAGATAAAAAAGGGCTGCAGACTTAAGCACCGGGCAAGCTTCATTGGTTATATTATTGGCACACCATGGTAAAGGAAAGGAGAAAGGAGCAAAGAAATGAGGATGAAGAGCAAGACTAGACAGATTTCCCTCCCAAGGTAGTGATGGCCAAACTTGGCCTCCAGCTGTTTTGGGACTACAACTCCCATCACCTCTAGCTAACAGGACCATTGGTCAGGGATGATGGGATTTGTAGTACCAAAACAGCTGGAGGGCCAAGTTTGGCCATCACTGCCCAAAGGACTAGTCCAGGCATAGGCAAACATGAACCTCCAGATGTTTTGGGACTACACCTCCCATCATCCCTGACCACTGGTCCTGTTAGCTAGGGGTGATGGGAGTTGTAGTCCCAAAACATCTGGAGGGCCAAGTTTGCCTATGCCTGGACTAGTCCGAAGTGTGTGGGGGTGATCAGGAACCAACTTTGATTTCTTTGTTTGCCGCTTTTCCATGGTGAGCCATCTTCAGAGCAACTCACATCAGAGAAAATTGTACAACAAAATATAGCAACATTTCTAGCCAATTCACTAATTACAAAACATAACAAAATTTAAATAGTCATACAAATATTAAAATCATAGAATTGTAGAGTTGGAAGGGACCACAAAAGTCATCTAGTCCAGGCCCCCTGCAATGCCAGAATCTTTTTGCCCAACACGGGGCTTGAACCCATGGCTCTGAAATTAAAGAGTCTCATGCTCTACCGACTGATATGATGCAAGCTTCAACCCACTCCTCCAATTTCTCAGGTAAGTCAATGCAAGCCTAGCAAACCTAGAAGATCCAATTCACCGGAAGCAATGCATTCCAATAGACTTGAAACATCCCCCCCCAAAAAAGCTACTGAGAGAAAGAGCTTGCAAAACAAAAGACTAATGGCCAAGTCTACAGAAAAATGGTCATAATAACTCAAAGGTGTATGTGCTTTCTTTTACCTGTACTCAACATTATACATCAATCCCCTTTCTAAGCCATCTAGCTTGGATTCGATAAATTATTGCAAGAAAATATCTAGCATAGGTTTCTAATAACTACCAGATATCTCAAGAATGCCTGAAGCATTTTTAAAGTGAAATGTCTTCACTATAAGTGATGGTTTATCACCAACACAGTGAGAAATAGCCTCTAATATAAGATCGGATATTAACAGCTGCTTTCATTTTGGGGACCTACTCAAAAACAACAACAAAATTGAAATATCCATTAGAGAACACATTATTTTTCTTGGTGGGTGGGAATGGATGGTATGGTTCTAATGGAGATGAGATATTTGTCAAAACTGGGAGTCATTTGTTTTTAGGAGTCATTTGTCCACCGATTCATTTTTCAGTCGCTATTTCTGCTACCTCCAAACAATTTTGATTTATTTATTTTTATTCATAATTTGGTGTTTCATATGCTATTGTAAATGCAGAATTAACAATTCAAGTGACTAGCATATTTAAAATGAAATATTTTACAACTTAAGGAAAAAATGCCATTGATTTTGAGATTCACCTTGGAAACTGCACATCCAACTCAGCTGCACAAGTGACTAAATTGCACTTTCATATTGTTTAATATCATTTTATTCCTGTGTCAGCACCATTTTCCTCCTTCTTTGCCATAATTTTCCTTGGTTCCATTTGTGTACACTGCTGTTTAATCTGGTTCACTGTGGCAACACAAATAACAATAGCTGTATCCAGGCATGTGCCTGGAATATGTGTCCAGTGTTGTTTTCCTTTTTTTTGCCATCACTGCATTCCCCACTGCATTAAATGCACTGCCACTTAATTTACTTCACCATGGTGAGCCAGGGTGTGCTGACAACACTACACTACCTCTGAAGTCATCAGCACTCATAAACAAAAGGCATATTGAGGCATTCTCTCAAGGTGTCGATGGGTACAGAGATATGAATTCAACCCCCTGCCCACAACATTCCCACGTGCAAAACCCTGAGCATTCAGTCCCCAGGTGGGAAAAGTCTGTAGAGGGCTTTTACTCACATTTGCCTGAAAGCATGGTCTCAGAGAACCTGATCACATTCAGCTGAAGGCCCTTTAAACCCTTCTCTGCACAAAGTAGAGAAGAGCCAAGACTGGGAGTGGGGGAACACATGTGAATGTGTGACAGAAAAGTTGGTTCCACAAGTGTTTCTTTTTACTTTTTTCTCCTGTCAGCAAATGGTTAAAGAACGGCAGCCTCTGATTGGCTGTGGTTCCAGGAGGGAGAGTTTAAAAGGAGAGGTTTTGGAGGGAGATAGGGTTAGTGTGGGGAGTGGGTGGTTGAGCTGAGGTGGTTGAGAAGAGAGGTTGGAGAGGTTGGGAGTTAGGGAGGGATAGGATAGGATAGGATAGGATAGGATAGGATAGGAGTCAGGTTGAAATATAAAGAGTGTTGAGAAAGGAGAGTTGGTTCTGGATAAAACATCCATTCCGAGGGTACAGTGAAGGACTGAGTGTAGTGTCCTGCAGGAGTAATAGGACCAAATCTTGCTGGGAGACTGAGGGTGAGACAGGAGAAGTAGGACCTGAAAAAGATCAGTTGACTTAGGTCTCAAACTAGTCTGGAGGCAAGAGACTCTTCTGAGGAAAGAAGAGACTTCCAAAACCCAGTGAAGGAAGGGGTGTGTGGTGAGCCCTTAAGACGATTACTGAAAGTACCTCAGGAGCTGAATTTGTTACGGGGTGGGTAGTGAAGGAAAGTACCACCTTAGAAAGGAACCAAACTATAAAGCCAAAACCTCTGAAAACGAAGTGAAGTGAAGTAGTGTATTATCACTGAAGTAACCTAAGTTTCTCCACTTGTATTATACTACCTTGTTCTAAAAATAAATCTTTATTGTTTATTTAAAGAACACCCTCTTGAGACTCCAACTTATTGGTTATCCCCCTCACAAAATCACTCACAGGATACTGTGGGATAGTTAGGCTTTGTTTTTAAGCCTTTGAGTAAAAGGTTGTTCAGTGAGGTGGGGGTAATATATTTAAGTGATACCACATCGGCCTGAGTGGTAACCGAGGCACTGAGCTCATCGCAGAAGGCCTTGTGTATGGGGCTTCCATTTGCACCCTTGCCTCCATCTACACTTCAAGCATTCACATTTCGTTTACTGGTGTCCATGACTTCAAAGCTAGTATTGTGATGTCGTCATTACTCTCCACAGCCATTTAGATTTAAATGGCTGTGGGGGGAAATAAGACAAGCCATGATGGCAAAGCAGAAGCAAAATAGCACTGAAAAGAACGACACTATGACATCACAAATAGGTTTATGACAAAATTTCAATAACTTTTCAACATAAAAACCAACACAAATTCAGTTAAATAGAGTGAGCTCGGCCCTGTACATGTTTGGATAGAGAATAATTCCATTCAAAGTCTACATAAGGAAAAATACAAATCAGAAAAATGGTATTATATTAACTCAGACCTTGATTTTATTTCAGATAAAATTCAAGGTCATTTGGTTTAGGCTTAATTGTAGTAGCTGGGAACAGCTGATTCTGCTGCATCTCTTTTGTAGGTGGTATGGGAATATACTGGTTTGTATGTTTTATGATTGTGATTTGTAATATTGCATTATTGGAGTGCATGTTCTATATTGCCTTGAGCTGTTAGTGGCTGTTTAAAAGTCAATAAATAAATATACAAGAATGAAAGAGGATTAAAAAAGAAAGTCCTTTGCATAAGGAAAGCACTTTTGGGGAAATGGCTAGTCAAAAGGAAAGTTCTGCTATTTTTATGATTGCTTCATTCAGAAGATCATCTCTGTGAGCCAATATAAATAATAACTTAGCTTCTTTAAGGACAGGGTTTTAAACACGAATTGTCAGCATAGAGTTCCCAATCTTGATCAAGACCCTAGCATGACGCACAGCAGCTCAGGTAGCAAATTACAAGCATTAGCTTCTCATTGTCATCACTGATTTTGATATCAAATATCCTCCAGAAATTCTCAAATTTCTCAAAGAATGTTCACCACATTTTTATATATTTGCATTTGACACCCTATAATTAAATTTGATACAATACAATATTAAAATCAATTATTTTAAAGGTCACGTGCAATGCTATTTGGCATTTGACATTTTGATAGCCGACAGTAGTATCTTGACAACTTTCACTGGTTTCATTTGATAGTGTTCAGTATCTGGCAGTATGGATAGATACATGGAATGGCAGGTAGTACTGACAGCTAACAACTTGTGATTTCATGACTGTCAAGGCAATCAAGAGAAGATGCCTGTTAAGTCCAAAGTATGTACTTTTATTTTGAATATTGTGCTTAAAAAGCTCACACTAAAAATGTAAATTTTCATTATTAATTCTCACCCTCAAAATCTGAGTGGCAAAGTTGGATGATTCTTCATAGATCTACAATTTGCACCTACTCGCTTCAGCTCTCACACCCAACACCTGCTTATTCCGGGGGATCACCAAATATATTTTCCATAGACTGGGAACAATGGGGAAAGTCAGTTATTCCAAAACTTAACCACTTCACAGTTGAATGACACAAAAGAAAGAGATTATAGCTTGTGCAAGAGTGCCAATAGGTGACATTGTGTGACACAAGCGTGCACAGTGTTGCACAAAGGAATAAAGTTTCTCCCTGTATGGCATATCCTATTAGCAACTCCTTTAGCAGATCGTAGGTTCATTATACATGCAATGACCATTTTGTGCGGGGTTCTGTTCTTGGCCCCCATGCACATTGGCAGAGCACACACAAGCTTGCTGCTCCATACCCTACCCCATTACCCACCCCGCCTCGTTACACGTCATTAAGTCCCCCGTTCCACCCCCTTTCTTCCTTCTTCCAGGTCCAAAAAGACCCCCGTGTGGGCGATCATGTGTCATTTGGACATGCCTAAAATGGTCACCCCTATTTTATTATTTTTAACTGCTATATCTCAGTGCCTGGCGTGCTCTGGGCCATGGGGTCATGAAGAGTCGGACATGACTAAACGACTAAACAACAACAACACAATCTCAGTAGAGCTGCTATTACTGAGGGAGAAAAGAAAAAAGGGTTAGATACACTATTGTGTATTTTCCTTTTCTATTATGAAGTTACTATTCTGCTACATCTGTTGTATTTTTATTGTTACTGATTAGTTACACTGGTGCAGGATTTAATAAGGACTGCACTTTGAAGTCTCTGCTGCTTGCTTGAGACTATCTGGGTGGTGGGAGATTGAAGGGAGGAAATAAAGGAAGCTGTTTTTACAATGAAGCTGTAGATATTTAAATACTGGTTGGGCATTTATTTGTATACTGGGGCAAACTATTTCTATGTGAAGTTTGTTGCTTTTATTTCTGTTTTGCTAAACTGTTGCTTTTATGCCTTTGCAGTTTAAATTATGTTAGCCACCCTGGGCTCTAGAATGGAGGGTGAATCTTGAATAAATAAATGAAAGGAAATACACTTTACAACTATATGGCTTGTACAGGGCAGGAGGGTTTTCTTTTAATTCCTTTTTTCATAACAATCTGAAAAACCTAACAGAAGTGTCAATTTTCAGCAAGTGTTTTATTTCTAGCACACTGCTGTTCATATGGCAACATACATGCTTAGAGAGAGAGAGAGAGAGAGAGAGAGAGAGAGAGAGAGATCTGTTTCGTGGTTATTAAGTTTTAAGACACAACAGCCACAATCCAGAATTTAAGTCCAGTACAGTGGTACCTCGGCTTACAAACACCTGGGGTTACAAACACCTCGGGTTACAGGCTCCGCTAACCCAGAAGTAGTACCTCGAGTTAAGAACTTTACCTCAGGATGAAAACACAAATTGCACGCCGGCAGCACGGTGGTAGCGGGAGGCCCCATTGGCTAAAGTGGTACCTCAGGTTAAGAACGGTTTCAGGTTAAGAACGGACTTCCGGAATGAATTAAGTTCGTAACCAGATGTACTGCTGTATGCAAGTGCATTAATTTCAAAGTGCTAAAGTGTTCCTAGCTTCTTAATCAGATTGGAGCCCTTTACATTATTATTATTATTATTATTATTGTTATTATTATTATTAGCCAGCAGGATCAGTGCAATTAATCAGCTATTATAATACTAAAAACATTTGTCTGTCACTAAACGGTATTGTGCTCAATGGTGGAGCCTGCTTGCTTGCCAGAAACCCATTAACATCACATCACAGATGAAAAGGAATTAATCTACAAATGATTTCAAAAACAGGTAGGACTATTGTATCTGAACTAATGATTCATAAAATCATTTGCAGCTATTAGTCTATAAGGATAAGTGCTGTTAGCGCTTTTATTTCAGTGCTTGGCATGGCTCTGTCAATTTAGATTCTACCTGGTGCAATGTGATGGATTTGTGGAAGCTATTGAGGTCCTGTCAGGAATTTCAAGTTTAGATTGCTATATACAATTAAAGGTAAAGGTAAAGGTACCCCTGCCCGTACGGGCCAGTCTTGACAGACTCTGGGGTTGTGCGCCCATCTCACTTAAGAGGCCAGGGGCCAGCGCTGTCCGGAGACACTTCCGGGTCACGTGGCCAGCGTGACATCGCTGCTCTGGCCAGAGCCAGAGCCAGAGCCAGAGCCAGAGCCGCACACGGAAACGCCGTTTACCTTCCCGCTGGTAAGCGGTCCCTATTTATCTACTTGCACCCGGAGGTGCTTTCGAACTGCTAGGTTGGCAGGCGCTGGGACCGAGCAGCGGGAGCGCACCCCGCCGCAGGGATTCGAACCGCCGACCTTTCGATCGGCAAGCCCTAGGCGCTGAGGCTTTAACCCACAGCGCCACCTGCGTCCCACTTGTATATACAATTACAAGTGTCATAATATGAAATAACAACTGAAGTCATTTACAAGAGAGGGGGTGGAAATCTGGGTGGGTAGGGGGAGAATATCCCTAGGCTAAAAAGGCACATGTTTAATACTGTATTCCTTTTTTTAAAAAATGCAGTGCAGCCTTTTAACATAAGTAGATAAAAGATCACATCTCTGTGGAAAGGCTAACATCATTTTGGAACCCAGGAAAATGAGGAAGTGGAGAAGATGTCACATGTGGGAATATTTTAATAGGCAGATGTCAACACCTAAGAGCATTTCACCAGCTGTCAGTGGCACAATCTATTTTGGCTGGACACATTTTTTTAGGGAAAAAATCCTCAGCTTGAAATACCATAATCAGCAGTTCTTTTTCTCCTGAACCTTAGTTTGACAGGTATAAAAGCAGGACTTTGCAATGTCAAACAGATCTACATGAAACCCTAGGAGAGAGGTGGATACTGTTGTAGAGCCTTAGAATTTCAGGTGATAACAGAAGGATTCCAGTGACAGTAATTCCCGATTTACAGTGGTGCAGCTGAGTACAAACTGTGGCCTGGCTGGTGAGATATCTCAGGGGATGAGAGACTGATAACAGGATTCAGAACCTTAAACTTCTAGATCTTCATGTTAAATCCAACCAGAGGATCAGGGACTGAAAATACAAACCCAAACATTATCTAAATCCTCTTCAGCTGTCTGTGGAAGAAGAATTATATTTCTCAAGCCATTTGCTAGAGTAGAAACATTTCCAAACTCAAACTTTATCGCAGTAGAAGCTTCAAGTCAACCTCCCACTTCTGATGTAGGACCATCAATGACATGACACACTGTTATATAAGCAATAGAGAGAGAGACACACATATTGTATTAAGAGCTTACAGCCTAAACCACAATGGAAGTGAAGCTATAGAGCAGCAAGGTAGACAGATACAAGGATAGTTGGGAAATATATCCATCAGTCTAGTAGCTCTGTGGTACAGCATCTGCATTATATACAGAAGGTCCCAGATTCAGGTCCCAACATCTTCAGGCAGGGCTAGGAAAACCATGTAGAAGCCACTGCCAATCAGCCTAGACAATACTGAGCTAGGTAGTCCAATCATAATTAGTATAAGACAGTTTCCTATATTCTTGGCATGTTTCTGACATGGTGAGGGTGAAATGGTTAAGATATTTGCTCTCTGGGAAAGGTCGATTTTCAAGAGGGTTTGGAGGAGCTAAGAGTTGTACGACTGGAAAGGTATTCTCAGAGGGGTTTCCAGGCTTAAAGGGCATGAATGGGAAGAGTCATTTAAGGCAGCATGAGCTCACCAAGCAACTGAGGATCAAAGATAAAGGGCAGTGATTCTGTTGATTCAAACAATCTGAATGGTATGAACAGTAGATATTCATTTGCAGTGGGACCAGATTTCCCAACAGTCCACGCTTTGGCCTGCTTGTCTGACCTGGAAAAGAAAGTTTCCCTTGCAGAGGGAGAAAGAAGAGAGGAGATGCTGCAAAGGAGAGTGAATGGAGACAGAATCTGAGGACCACAACTTGTGAGCCGGTCTGCGAAGGAGCTCTAAGACTCAAAGTAGAATATCCTTATTAGCAATCTGGAAATTAACAAACTGTGTCAGAAAAGCCCTGGAAGAGGAGGATGCATGTTGTTAAACTGCCAACCACAAACGCCTATGTAAGGATGTGACATTTTTACATTTTGGATCCTGGTCTTATATACCATCCTCTAAATGATTACGCGTTTCCTCATTTACCTCCCCATTACATCACCTGTTGTTGTTAGCCATGTGTCCCTGTGTTTGCTAGAGGCCGCAGGTCTATTATAGAGATTGCTTCCACACTTGAGTACAGTCCTGGCTGCACAGAACTGCTAGTGTTCCATAGCTCATTGCAGAGTTTTCTCTACAAAACGGGAATGCAAGCTGGATTTCAGAGCCACCCATACTCTGCCCTTTCAATCCCTGCTGATTCAAAGTTTTACAAACCCCTTTATTCTCCCCCTTCCTTCTCCAAGCAGATAAATGATGTAAAAAGTGAATCTGATATTCACAGTTCTTGTCACAAATGGCCTCTGAGGTGGCATGCTGCAAGCAGGAGCAGATGGCAAACGCTAAGTAGACACTGCACCAAGTAATTGGGCTGTCCTCAATGCCAGTATGACACAGCACCAATTGTATTTTAAGAAGTCAATGTATGTGCAGATCAACTCACAGATCTATTGTCTCACTGTGTGTGTCTTGCCTGTGAGTCCACCTTGGCTGTGAGTCCTGGAAGATCAGCTCTCTGCCTTGCAGGCCTTTCCCCACCTGGCCTGGGAGGGTGGGGCCCTGCAAAAGCTGAGGCTGCTGAACAGACTGTTGGGCTGGGGTATTACTTAGGGGGTCTTGTTGGGGGGGCAGGGTTGTTGCTGTTATTTGGGTTTTTTGTATATTATGATTTATGTGGAAATTCTTCAATTTGGTTGTGAAATTCTGGATGTTTTATTTATTGTTTATTAATACTTTTGTTATGTTTTGAATTAGAATTTTAAAAAAAGTTTTTCATGTTTTAAGCCACCTTGAGCACTGTTTAGACTTTGGAAAGGTGGCGTACACATAAAATGATGATGATGTCTGTGTATAGAAAACAGGTATGGCAATTGTAGCAGCCCTTAAAGCCTCTTTCTTATGATTAGTCTTATTAAAAGCAGATAAAATAACAACAAATGTAGTGATTCTGGGTCCACAGGCAATCTAGAGCAGGCATAGGCAAACTTGGCCCTCCAGATGTTTTGGGACTACAACTCCCATCATCCCTGACCACTGGTCCTGTTAGCTAGGGATGATGGGAGTTGTAGTCCCAAAACATCTGGAGGGTCGAGTTTGCCTATGCCTGATCTAGAGGAATTAGGAATAGCTTGAAACAACTTTGTGCTTTGGAGCCTCTAATACAAAGTTGTGCAGCAACCTCTAGGCCTTTGAAACTCCCTCAAATTACCATGGGGTTGCCATGCGTCCTCTTTTTCGGGGGTAAAATTTCTGTCTTTGTGGATTTTTTAAATTTGCCACAATGTCTCTGGCTATGATTTCTGGATGAGATATAGACATAACTGGTGGCTGAAGACTTGCTTTCCTTTTCTCTTCTCCTGTCCCCCTCAGCAATATATCACATATATATAGCCTACATATAGTAGGAATATTTAAAATGAGAGTTGTCATAGCATCCTCTTTTTTGCTCTTCAAAAGATGGCAAGTCTAAATTACCACCTTCTAACCAACAGGTATGAAATGGCCAAATATTATTGCTCTGGAAAATTATTAATCATTACTACTATTATAGAGATAAATGCACACACTCTGTTAGAGATTTAAATATTTTACTTTCCTTGAAAAAAAAAGAAAGAATTGCAGTTCTTTGGACCAAGCAAGATCTTCTTGATCACCCTCAAATGTAGCAGTTTTGCCACACACTCCTTCATCCCCAGCACGGACCCCGAAATATTTTACTTCCTATAGATGATTTGTCTCAACATAATCCTCCAGATCCTGGGACGCGGGTGGTGCTGTGGATTAAACTACTGAGCCTAGGACTTGCCGATCAGAAGGTTGGCGGTTCAAATCTCTGCGACGGGGTGAGCTCCCATTGCTTAGTCCCTGCTCCTTCCAACCTAGCAGTTCGAAAGCACATCAAAGTGCAAGTAGATAAATAGGTACCACTCTGGCGGGAAGGTAAACGGCGTTTCCGTGCGCTGCTCTGGTTTGTCAGAAGCAGCTTAGTCATGCTGGCCACATGACCCGGAAGCTGTATGCCGGCTCCCTTGGCCAATAAAGCGAGATGAGCTCTGCAACCCCAGAGTCGGTCACGACTGGACCTAGTGGTCAAGTGTCCCTTTACTCCTCCAGATAAAAGGTGCAGCCTCTTCTCTTCTACAGATTACAAGGAAGAAATGCTGAAGAAATTAGAATTGTCCCCCTGTGTTGTTTTTTATGATGTTTCTAAAAACATCTGCATATTTTGCAACATTAATATTCAGAAAACATCAATATTCAGAAAACATGTCACAATTGCAGATGCACTTTCAAATCTATACAATTAACATTAATGAATTTGCTCTCCATTTTAACAAGGAGCTCTTATTTTCTCCAGAACTATTATGGTCCCAACAAATGTTTTATTGCCAAGGTAATACAGTCCTACTAATTGCAAAGGCAACAACCAAGGGTTAATGGAACCATTTCATGGAAAGTTGATACATTAAAGAATTGTTGCAACCAGCACTTTTGTCATACTCCTGGCAAGGTTATAAATGATTGGCTTTTTGTCTAGTCACTTGTTAAAGAGGCTAATAGCATACTAAAAATCCTTCCCTTTCATGTACAAATTAATTGTATCCTTTTGCAACTCACATCAATGTGCCTTGCTCGGCATTTTAAGGCTTATGAAAGGTTTATATGGAACTGATGCATCCTCTCATTTATTGCACACACTACCTCAATTATCCCCTTTCCACAAATTGAAAGCAAAGACTCTCACTGCTGGCTACAGGCCACTATCAACATGCACCAATTTGGCAGAAAAATGAAAAGTTTCCTTCAAAAACGAAACAAAAAAGGAGAGGGTGGGGGGGAAAGGAACCTCGGGAAGCCTGCTAAAATGCTGGCAAATTATGTCTGTATCTACTAACACCTCCAAAAGAAAAGACTGCATTTTAAAAATGAACCGCACGTTACTGCTGTAAATTTACAAGGGACCTGATCTCATTCTACTAATTGTGGAGAAAAGAAAGCATTACACAAACTGCCACAGAATGATAGAACTCTCCACTCTGCACATCCTGTTAGCAAGAGACAAAAAGATTTTAGAGCTAAGTGCTCTGGTGTCATGTCAGGCAAGAGTCTTGTTTAACACAAGTACATCATGTTTACAATAGTGATGGATCTCTAAGGGGATGGAATGGAGCCTTCAACAATCCTCACTGCTGCAAGAGCTGCAGGGGGAATTTAATGTCACGCGCAGGTTGGAGTCTTGAGAATGAGGCGTTTCCATTTGCCTTCAAGTATTGTTGTTTAGCATGTATTGCCGTAGTGTTCTTGCTTTATATAATTTTCATATAATTCAAAATTATTTATAGACTATCTTTCATTGTGGAAAGAAGCAAGTGGGTTTACGAAATCAAAGCAGTAATATGAATAAAGTTTCAATAAGACACAAACCGGCATACTCTGAATTCAGCAAAGTATAATAATAATAATAATAATAATAATAATAATAATAATATTTTTTATTTATACCCCGCCCTCCCCAGCCAAGGCCGGGCTCAGAGCAGCTTACAAACAATAATAAAAACAAGAAGAATGATTACAACTTAAAAACAAAAATAAAATACAACATTAAAATAATGGAACATTAAAATATTAAAATGTAGCCTCATCGCAGGAGGAGAAGGAAAAGAAAGAAAAAGAGAGGATTATTAAGGATCAGTGCCCAAGAATGTCGGAATGAACTGATAAGTTTTTACTAACTGGCAGAATGCTTGCACTGTAGGAGCCCGTCATATCTCTAAGGGGAAATCATTTCACCATGCAGGAACCACAGCAGAGTTGCCATAAAATGCATCTCTGCTAGACACGGCATGACCAGAAGGGCAGCCTTCAACATTCTCAATGAATGGGCTGATGTATGTGGAAAGAGGCAGTCTTTCAGATAGCCTGCTGCTTTCATAATAACCCTAATGGCAACTCCACATAGAGCATATTGCAATAATCCAATCTTGAGATTACTATTGCATGAATTACTTGCCCAAAAACGATGTAGCCCACATTTTACCATCTCGTCTGTAAGAATATCACAAGGAACTAGCACGGGGGAATATCATTGGCAGCCTACTCCTAAGTTTTGATAACCACACAGATTCTCAGTCACTCACCATTCCAATAAATGAAGCCCATCATCCGCCAACAAGCTTCTCATCCCAACAGAACCTCACTACCACCCATCTCTCACCCAGGAGACCCTCCTATTATAGCACAAGCAATCACTAAGCTAAAATGGATAGCACCAGTGCAACTTGTGGCATCTCAAAGGGCAGAACCCCTTTGGTGGGGGTCCCTTATAAAGTAACCCTGAGTTCAGTGAGTCCTGTTCTGCACAGTGCTTCTCTGGCAAGTGTTGCTGCTCAGCAGATGGTCTTTGAGTTCTTCAAGTAGTGAGAACTTCCAGGCTTCTAAATCACGTAGGGGACCTACATGGATGGAAAAGGTTATCTACAACAGAAGCTATCCCTCAATTTGCGAAGAAGTTGTGTTACCTTGCACACAAAGAAGAGCTGTGCTCATTCCCTGCTACAATATCTTGTGTTGATTGTGTAGATACTGAATAATGTAAGACCCGTTTTGTACATTACAATATGTGGGAAGAGAGAAAGCATGAGTAACAGTTCCTGTTTTTGTGCTTCTTAGATAAACAGCCAAAGGAGACATCTGTGCATCACCATCATAATGGGATGCAGAAGCCTCAGATGCAGACGCAGGGAATGGATGTGACTATCTACTTTGATATCTCACAAGTAGAAGTAAAACCTCACTCCAGCTCCTAAAGGCCACTTCACTTCTTTAATGTGTATAGCTAAAATATAAAACACGGATGATGCAAACAAATTCATGGAAGAGAAGGCTATCAATGGCTACTACCCCTGATGGTTATGTTCCACCTCCACTGTTCAAGGCAGCTTCCTTCTGAATCGCAGCTGCTGGGAATCTAAAGGTGGAGAAAGTGATGTTCCACTTAGGTCCTGCTTGCAGAATTCCCATAGACCATCTGGATTGCCACTGTGAGAACAGGATGCTGGGTAAAATGGGCCACTGGCCTGATTCAGCAGAGCATGTATACTTTTCAGAGAAGCAGAAGCGGCTGCATGCTCCTCTTGAGTCAGTGGCAAAGCTAGATTAGCCTCTATGTGATTCATGGAGTAGCCCTGAAAGATGCTTTTTAAAAACCAAGGGAGAGCAACAACAAAAGCAGTTTGAGGTCAGAACAAAGTTACCATAAATGCAGCAGCATTTGTTTTGTGTTTTTTTAAAGTGGAGCATCTTGATACCTGTATTTTATTTTTCCTTTGTTATGGGAATATTTGCCTATTCACAAAGATAATTACTTGCCAGAAGCTTCATGACATTGTGTTGCTGTAATGATGCTATAGCTATCTGACATGAGGTCAACTCATTTATTATCTTGAGGGTGGCGGGGGGGGGGGGGACTTGAACAAACTCTAACCAAAATTCCATATATGTGCCTTTTGACTACAGAAGTTTAAATGCAAGGAAATTCCGAGACTCAAAGAGGGAAGAAATGTAAACTTTCCTAGGCCTGCCTTTGCCTTTTTAGCATCTCATATTTCGTGCTATTTGATAGTATACATGACTAGATTTAATACTCAATCATTTTCCCAAATCCAATTTGACTGCCTAACGGGGTTTAATTTACATGATGATACAATTTCTCACACCAGAAAGCATAGTAACCCTTCTTCTTCATAGGTTAATGGTGATCTAGCTTAAAGCCTAAAAGATAATTACAAGGAATGTGCTTCAGGTGACAAAGTACTTTTGACAATCCCAGACTGTTGATAGCTTTTTAATTATAGCTCTCTCCACCATAAGAAACAGTGAGCTTTTCTCCTAAATAGTTGGAAGGCATTTTCTGCTGTATTTTTATATTTTATTTTATTTTTACTAAATTGCACTGTGTAGTAATCAATATTTTCAACTGATGGGTTCCCTCAGGCTTTCTTCTTTTTGCTGCTTTTATTTTAAGGTTAAATTTAAGTTGTGGGTTAATTTCCGCCCCTCCTTCCCTTATAAAATGAAAAAACAAATGAGTAGCAAGGACAGAATACAAACATTTATTGACTTGCCTCTTGTCTTTGGTACTTAGTTGATATTTTGTGACATTTGAAAAACGGAAACTTTTCAGGGTATTTAGGAAAGAGCTCTGGAAAGAGAAGGTCAGGAACCAAAGGAAACCATTGAGGGATGGAGTTGAAGATTATTAACTATGATCAAGGGTAGAGGAAAACACTGAAAAAATGACTTTGTGGGTTTTGAACATCACACTCTTTTTGATTTTACAGGTTACCATATAAAGCTATAGATATTCTGTATGTGAAGAAAGGTGCTTTCTTTTGGAGTTTGCAAGCTTCAAGGGTAGGGTTTTGTTTGTTTGTTTGTTTGCTTGCTTGCTTGCTTGCTTGATCCAGCTATGACATCACTATTGCCAACATTTTGAATACTGTACATAGATTGGTCCAGCAATTTCTTACAGCATACTTATCGATCAATTCCTTGGGTGTTTTCTTTAAAGGTGATATATCAATTTGAGATGGTAGACAGACACATGCTTAAGATTACTATCTTCAGTAGTGTTTATTACACTTACACACACACACAGAAACACACACGGAAGCATAGGATGGTGAGTTGTGCAAGAAGTAACATTAACTTCCTTTTAAGTCCTCTGTAAATGCAACAGTCTAGAAGAGTTCTAGTCAAGATGATGCCCTCCAGATGTTATTAGACTACAACTTTCATCAGACCTAGCCAACACATCTAATGGTCATGGATGATGGGAGTTGTAGTACAGCAATATCTGAAGGGCACCACGTTGACTATCCCTTTCTAGAATATGTCATTTAAGAACTGACAGCTGTTCACAGAAAGGCTAGAATCCCAGCCTGTTACATTGGATTTAAGTATTATTTTCCATTTTATCTCTAAGAAAGTTCAAATAAAACCAACTGAAAAGGTTTCCAAAATGCAATGCAAATAGCCAATCTTTTAGTTAAGGGTGCACTTTAAATTTCAATTTTCTTAATTAGATGACCTTTTGATTTTTATTCTAGGATATTTGTCCTTGTTAAGATCTAAGGAAAAAGGGATTACTGTATGGCAAAGCCATTTTGCAACTAAAATGTTCAGTTGTTCCATAAAACATAAATTTTGACATAGTGATTTTCATACTGAAGGCACAATAAACATAGATTGGTACCTTGGACTTTCTACAATAGTTTAGGAAGATAGTAATTGTTTCTCAAGTTGTTTTAAAATGAATAAAAACAGAATGGAACTGACAATTTGCAAAGGAAATCTTAACCAAAATCTGTTTTCTGTTAGCTAATGTACTTAAACTGTAATGGAAGAGAAAATGAGTTGTTCAAAAAAGGAAAAGGGAAAAATGTGTAGAATTGTTAAAGATAAATAGCAATTAAAATATATTGTAAACTTTAAAACATTATTCATTACTAATCCTGGTAAAAAACAAAGCTACTTGAGCTATAGGCCACTGAGTTTAATATATGCTTATGGAATATCTTACTTCGACACTGAAACCAGAAGCCAGGCTCACTCTCAGCGTATGTATCATCCTCTTCAAAATTTCCTGATAACCATTATCAGACTTCACCTCTTCTTTTCTCCTCACCCATTGACAACGTTCTCTCTTCCACCCACACTTCATCTGTCTTTAGTGGCCGCTCCAGTTAGAGCTATGATCTGCTCAGCAGGCAGCTTGCAAGAAAAGTTGAATATGAAATAAGTGTTTCACATTACAAACTGCACAAAGCACGTGAATGTGTGTCTGGAATGCGTAGGTGGCACAGCTGTACACTGAACTGGGGTAGATGCAAATGAACCCAAATCTTCACTGAACCCAATTCATGCCCACTTCAGCTGTCTGATTGAAATATGTGATGTGCAATCTGCTCCCTATAAAGTGACGAACATTGCAGCAAAAAGTCCCAGCTTCATATATATGCTTATGGGGGTTTGAACTGCCAGCACCTGTCCAGGGAAGATGTCTAGCAGTGGCTATGAATAGCTTGATAGAAAAGGTCCCAGTCTGCAGCAGCTATGAAAAATGTGATTTACGTATTAGAGATCATTAGCAAAGGGATTGAAAATAGAGCTGCTGGTATAATAATTCTGTTAGACAAATCTATAGTGCAGGCACACATGGAATGCCATGTACTGTTTTTGGTTGCAGCACCTAAAAAGGGATATTACAGAGCTTGAAAATGTTCAAGAAAGGGCAACTAAAATGACCCAAGGGTTGAAACAACTCCCTTGTGTTAATGAAATACATTTTGGGAATATTGAGCTCAGGGGGGAAAGGCTAGTAAGGGGTATGTGATAGAATTGTAGCCAAGAATGCAAGGGGTGGAAAAGAAGATAGAGAGACCTTTCCCTAATACTAGAACCCCAAATCATCCAATACAGTAGGTGGAAAGAAACTATGGAATTCACATTGGTGATGGTCACAAAATTGGATGGCTTTAAGAGAGAGTTCAATAAATTCATAGAGGAAAAGGCTATCAACAGCTACTAGCCACAACGGCTGTATTCTGCCTCCACTGTCAAAGGTAGCATGCCTTTGTGTACTAGTTGCTGGGAATCCCAAGTGAGTCCTCCTGGCAGGGTTCATAGATGTCTGGTTGGCCACTGCAAGAAAAGGGTACTGGACTAGATGGGCCTTTGGCTTGCACAAGCAGGACACTTCTATTCTTAGCCATGACTGTTGGTCATGCTGGCTGGGGCTGCTGGGAGTTGGAGTCCAACCAAGTCTGGAAAGACACAGGTTCCCCACTTGTCCTACTTGTTTATGTGTGTGCGCGCATAAAATGTCAACATAATATTATACATTTATAAGGCTCCCTCCAAAAAGCTAAAGACACTGAACATGGACTTGCTGCAATTTATTTCCACACCCCTTTGAGAGGGATTAGAGCACTCAAGGATGAGCAGGGATTTGGATCTGGGTGACGATGCTCTGAATCGGACACTGTAGCCCAGGGTTTCCCAAACTTTAGTTTCCAGCTGTTTTTGGACTACAACTCCCATCATCCCTAGCTAGCAGGACCAATGGTGAGGGGTGAGGGGAATTGTTGTCCAAAAACAGCTGGCGACACAAGTTTGGGAAACCCTGCTCTGGCTCTGGTGGCAAATTGGTTCTCTGCCACTTTAGAACAAGAATGGAACATGCATACAAGCCATCAACATCTCCTAGCCCTTCTCTGATTTCTCCACAATTAGTGGCATTTGGTGTCAAATATTCTTCTCCCCCCCACTCTATGAATGCAGCTGAGTTTAAATCAATTGCAACCGGTGTTGCCTCCCAGTCATTTATTATTTCTCTTCATCTATTCTCCATGGTTGTTTTTTATATAGTTCACCTGAACACTAGCTCCCCTTGTGCATTATACAACCTTTTTCTAAAAATGTTTTGTGTCTTGCTCTGTCTATAATGTTCTTCACTGCGGCTATTCCTGCCCCCTGACAATTCGCTGCTGTAGATCTCAAAATATCTGATCAAACTATGCCTACTTTGCGACAATTCACTTGAAAGATGATCTCACTCCATGTCCTCTTCCAAAACTCATCTGAAAACCCACTTGTGAACTATTGGATTTGAAATCCATCTTTTCCAGGGAATAAATGGCTATGCTACCCTTGCACAGCTGCAAAATCTTTTCTCCATCTCATGACAGGCAGCAGTGGTTATTTGGAAAAAAATAGTCTGAACAAACTGAGCAGCCACTTGAAAGCAGCGAAGGGAAATAATTAATCGCAGGAATTGGATTAAGTTTGTGATGGCAGCGTCACTTTCATTCATTTGCAGTAACTCCTTGTGCAGTTCCCAGAAAAAGAGTCTGAGCTCTCTTAGATGCATTTAAGCAAAAGAACCTGAAGATTTATTCAAGTGCCAGCTGTGGATTAAGCCAAAATGCACAACACACCCTTTGGGCTAGGAAAACGACCAATGTGACTGCAACCAGATTTGGGGGGAATGTATGAGCTGCTTGTTGGGCCAGCCCAGGATCCAACCCTTATGCTCCAATCCTATATATGCACAACTGGTATGACCTTGCCTGTAATGCCAGGATAGCATAATGGCTTATTCTTTTGCAGCAGCCTGTAATGCGCCACCCTCCTTTCTGATTTGCTGAAACAGCAACTCTTAAGGTTGGGCTGTTATTGAGCCTTTTTTCTTTTCCTTTTTTTTTATACAGAAAAGGGGGAGGGGCAATCTTGCCACCTCTCTGCACTTAACAAACAGCAGTGCCTGCAATCCATAAATCATTGATCTGAGTCACAATGTAGACTCCACTGAGTGTTCTTTTAATGCTACGCGTAGTCTGTGGTTTGTGGCTTGCAAACAAAACGTATAGGAGCTTCTGTTTTTGTGTGTGTCTTTGTCCTTTGTTGTCAAATGCTCCAGTCCTAATAGCAGAGGGGACTGTTTTTTGTTTTTTGTTTAAATTTTTATTAGTTTTCCAATTTTAAAACAAGTCAACAACAACATGCAAACATCAACAAATACAAACAAACATACAAATGTAGTTTCTTAACCTCATTTTCATAAACCTCCTTTCTCGGACTTCCCCATACCTCACCCTTTTTGCATCCTTATTTTACAGTTTTTCAGCAACCCTTTTTGCCAATTAAATTTAAACTTATTATCTTTCTCAATTTCACCTTAAATCATCAAACAATTTCAGCTGTAATTCTGCATCTTCCTTCCCCTTGACATTTTAGCACTCCTCAATTTTGTAACAGTCCTTAAGATATACTTTATACTTCTTCCAGTCTTCCTCCACCGTCTCTTTCTCTTGGTCACGGATTCTGCCAGTCATCGTCTGCCATTCTTCCAGTGTGGGTAGTTCTTGTGTCTTCCAATACTTTGCTAGAAGAATCCTTGCTGCTGTAGTGGCGTACATAAAAAAAGTCTTGTCCTTCCTTGACACCAATTGGCCGACCATGCCCAAGAGAAGTGCCTCTGGTTTCTTATGGAAAGTACGCAGGGGGGGGGGGGGACTGTTTTTAGGTGCCTGCACAATTAGGAGGAATATTCACCAAAAGGTTCAAAGGCCTGATTTTCAACGTATTCAAGACCAGCTTGGATGGAGGTGGGGAGGGCAAGCAACAATAGCAAAAAAGAAGTATATTCACTGCTGTTACTTATTTACATCTCATAATGACAAGATATATAGCTGCCCCAGTCACTGAGATCACAAAGACAGCCTATAGATTAGGTGGAATATCCAACGGCATCTATCCATACTCCTGTACCAAGGTCTTGCATGGTCTGTTCAGGATTTGATCGGACCCCGCATGCTGCATCCTATATGGTATTGTAAGTACACAATTCTATGCATGGACTCAAGCTACACAGCTGCAAATAAAACATTTTAAGTATGTTGTAAAGTGTATTATACAAATGTGACACTAGATGGTGATAGTGAGCTATGGCAAATTCAATATATTTTTTTCAAAACTTTTTTAAAATTAAAATTAAAAAGCATGTTCACAGCGTTTTCTACATGTGACTAGATTTCACCCATGTTTATTCAGACATAGGCCTCAGTGTCTTCAGTGAAGCTTATTCCAGTGGATGCCTAGCATTGCAGCCTAAGGCATCTCAGAGTAATTCAGGATGCTGTGCATCAGTGGCATGTCTCATGCTTTTCATTTTTTAAAAAAGTTTTACAGTGAGTGATGCTAGGAAGCCTCACAACAGCAAATTTTACAGCATTGCTATACTTGCTCAGTTAATATAAAATAAAGACTTTAAAAATAAAGACTGGCTACTTAAATAATGCTGATGTTCCCAGGGTTCTGTTATAACCTATATTCTGAATTCTGTGGTGGAAGGAAAGGAAGGGAAGGGAAGGGAAGGGAGGAAGGAAATAAATGAGAGAATGCACAGTGCTGTCTTTGTCTGATCCTTTAAACCTTAGGTATACCATTGAAAGTTTGAAATCTTATATGTCTGATGGAGAGAGAAAAAGACAATGCAGTTCTCTTTAACATTACCTCCAGCACTTTTTAAACAACAGGAGCTGGCGTAGTCACAATGGAGATACCAGTAAGTCAGGCCTTTAATGGATCCCTGAGATAATTGCAAAATTTTCTTTCCAGTTCCCATTGTCAACAACAATTTGAGGGTTCTGGTAAACACTACTCTGTAAATTGGGCATATTGACATATGTGGCACCTTATCCTATGCTTCTACTTAAGTTAAAATTACAGTGGAAAGCACAAAAATGCAAATTAAAGGCACTGAAAAATAAAAGCCAGCATTATAATTTAAAAGCATATCATAAAATAAAAGGTGTTTCAGTAGGAATCTTGTGAGTACTATTGACTGCTCAGGCCACCTGCACAGATACTGCTGAGCTTAGACTCCTGCTATTATAGCATCTTTTCTATTCGTTTCTTGTAACACAGATACAATGCACTAATAAGGTTTAGAAAAAATGAGCTGGAAGCTGAGTAATACCAAGCGAACAATGAATTTGGCTGACAGCAGGGGGAAAGACAACCCCATCTGCATTGAGTCTATAGGAATAAACCATAATTTCCACCTTTTGCATAATTTTGTGTATATGCCATTGAATACTTCACATTCCCATTTTTCTCTGGAAGAACTTAGTCTGTTTCTTATGGCTGTTCAGATGAAAGTGCAATTTTGATTTTTATAATATAAACAGAACCAATTATTGAACTTTGAACATTCAAAGATCAGCATCAAAGTGCAGTTTTAAGATCTATCATGCACATGGCAAATCTCATCATGTTGTCAACAGTAATTCCTGCCTGCCTATTCTTGGTCAGAGAAGCAAGTAAAAATGAAGATCAGGGCTGTGACCTGCTATTATATAAAATATGACTGGCTGTCCAGCACGCTTCTAAGTCTTAATTGACGGCAGTGACATTTGGAAATGGGTAGAGATGATCACTGGGCAAAAGTAAATATAAACTGTGAAATGAGGACTACTTGGCAAATCAGTGGGTTGCTTCTGATCTTTTTCTGAGAGGTGTTTGAGGTAATCAACATGCTAACATACTGTTATAAATTTGGGAGGGACTATATCCCACCAAAAGGGACGCAGGTGGCGCTGTGGGTTAAAGCCTCAGCACCTAGGACTTGCCGATCGAAAGGTCGGCGGTTCGAATCCCTGCGGCGGGGTGCGCTCCCGCTGCTCGGTCCCAGCGTCTGCCAACCTAGCAGTTCGAAAGCACCTCCGGATGCAAGTAGATAAATAGGGACCGCTTACCAGCGGGAAGGTAAACGGCGTTTCCGTGTGCGGCTCTGGCTCGCCAGAGCAGCGATGTCACGCTGGCCACGTGACCCGGAAGTGTCTCCGGACAGCGCTGGCCCCTGGCCTCTTAAGTGAGATGGGCGCACAACCCCAGAGTCTGTCAAGACTGGCCCGTATGGGCAGGGGTACCTTTACCTTTACCTTTATATCCCACCAAATGTGTTATGAGTTTGTGGGGAGCCTGATCCCCCTAAATTCTCAGATTTAGTAAATGTCAGAAATAAATCAATGCCTGGAGTACTAAGGGAAGCTGCCAGATGCTGAGTCTACCAGCGTCAAAAAGACAGGCCAAACCAGGTTTGCTCTTGCTGGAGAGAGGAATGACCATTAGCAAGAAACAAGGAGAACAAAGCACTGGGCCATTAACACTGATTGGCAATGCAGAGGGTTAGAGCCCCCGATGCCCCCACCCCTCTGAGTGAGTAGCCTACCCAGATGTATAAAGCTGGCATGAATTCAAACATGCAACTTAATTTTATAATGTATATATTCCAAAATAAAGACAATTGACCATATATAAATAATTGTTTTTTGTTCTTTTAAAAAATAGACTACCTTATTTGTGTCTCTGACTTTTGTTGAGAGTTTTGTGTTTTGTTTTATGCAAGCCACTTAAGAGGGTTTTTTAAAAAACAACAACAGTTGTGCACTAGTCAAATTAAATTAAATACATACACAAAGGGTAAGGAATTCAAGAGAGTTTGGTGGGGCTAGCTACCTTGTGGAAGTGACTTTCTGCTTGTGCAAGACATTTATGAAACCATGCAGTTGTGGACCTTGGCACCACAAATTTCAGCGGTGCCCTGTGTGATGCCAAAATCTGGCAACCCCCTCACATCTCTCCTTCTGTTGGATGTCATAGTTGTGGCGCCCCCTGCCACACCACAGAAGCTCTGCACCCAGTCGGAATGAACTGCTTGCGCTCCCCTAGATCTGTTTTTGAACCAAATTATGCAAAATACACCTCAAATTAGCATTTTTAGGCTTAATGCAGGACATCAACAGCCAGCCCAAATGAAAACATGAAACAGGCTTCAGCTCAGGTGAAAATAGTCCTGTGGACGTAGGCCAATTACTGAGGGCTATTTATTGTATATTTGTTATAATTTATTGCATTATATTACTTTTCCTCTACTGCAAAGCAACATTCATAGAGTTCCCATCAAGGTTTCCACACTGGGACCTGCGAAGCTTCATCAAAGTTACTGCATTGCCCTCAGACCATGGTCCTGGCACTATAATAGTGTTATTTCCCTTTACTCATGTCTTTAAAGGCAACTTCCTGCCAAGCACATCTCTGCAACACTCTTGGGAACTGTTCTGGTCTTATTATGTCAACTTTCCATTCATGCTGTCATGGGGCTTCATGTACGAGAAAACTGGGAGTCCTGAACAGAATTATCAGTACCGAAGGTCCCCAGCTTCCTTCAAAAAAGCTCAGGCAGTGAAGCTCATTTGTTTGCATAGTAGGTATGCCTGCAGAGCACAAAATGTATAATGAGTCTGACTAATAACACTGCACATAAAAGGTCATGATCCTGTCAGGCAACCTTACACAGGTAAAAATGGCCTCCCCGCTGCTGCCTTAAAAAAGAGAAATAACTCAAATGAGCTTAGGAAATTCAGCTCTGTCTGCCATTGCAAGAAACAGGAGTCTCCAAGATGTGTAAGGCTCTACTTTGTCGCCAAATGGAGCTCCTCTGTGAGCAGGTTCCTTTAGTTATTTCAGCGAAGGAGAAAACTCCACACCTTTTCAAGCTCAGTGTTGTCCCTTCCACTTCACTGAACAAGCCTCCTTTGATAATGGCGAAAATATTTCATCTTAAAATAAAGGGTGTTTTTTTAAAAAAAAAAAAAAAGTGAAAGCAAATATAAAGCAGAAAAAGAGACTGCACAAGCGACAGTGCTTTCACTCTGCAAAAAAGAAACTTGCATATGAAAAGGACTTCACAGATTCCCACTTGGGGAGGGGGGAGTAATAAGTAGGCTTACAATATAAACAGGTAAAGTGCACACAGCTCCCAATTTTTTCTTCTGATGAGACCAGGCGCACAGAGTGGCTTTTTCATTTGCTGCCCTGCTGCCTGTCACAACATGCAAAAGAGCTTCAAATCTTTGTGAAAGGAAAGAACAAAGTGGAATGCTGAGCATGCAAACTAACCTTTCATTTCTTTTCCTGACCCAATGACTCATTGAAAAAGGGAGCAGGGGTCTAAATTTGAAAAGTCTGTGGCAGCGCAGTTGCTATGGCATACTCAGCTTGGGCAAGAGTACAACCAGCAAGCTCTCTTCCCAACCTGGAAAAAATAATCCCTCGGTGCTGGGTATTGTGGTAGTTCTTGGCGGGGGGGGGGGGGGGGGAAACCATCGTAGCAGCAGCAGAAATGCCCCTTAGCTCCAGTCCCTCACTCTGCCTATTGCTTTAAATCAAGATATCTGAGATTACCTCCAGACTGTGAGTGTTTTGCAGAAGGGATTCAGGTGAATAAAGTAAATATAAAGGTAAAGGTAAAGGTACACCTGACCATTAGGTCCAGTCGCGGACGACTCTGGGGTTGCGGTGCTCATCTCGCTTTACTAGCCAAGGGTCATGCAGCTAGCATGACTAAGCCGCTTCTGGCAAAACCAGAGCAGCACACGGAAACGCCGTTTACCTTCCCGCCGGAGTGGTACCTGTTTATCTACTTGCACTTTGACGTGCTTTTGAACTGCTAGGTTGGCAGGAGCAGGGACTGAACAACAGCAGCTCACCCCATTGCAGGGATTCAAACTGCCGACCTTCTGATCGGCAAGTCCTAGGCTCTGTGGTTTAGAACACAGCGCCACCCGCGTCCCTAAATATGCATTTGCACTATTAAAATGGATTAAATTGCTCTGTCACCTTGACACAACAAATCCACTTTTAAAAAATGAAAACAAAACAGCAGCATTTTATAGTCAGGAAAGTGAGAGGGAAATGCACTGAAAAGTGTGAGACAAATGAATAATTGACAGAAAGATGTATAATCACCCCACAAGCAAATCAGGAAGAAAGCTCATTGTGGTATAAGCTCCTTGCAACCAGGTGCTGAATAAATACTGGACACAGTCTAACCCCTGCATAAGCAAGCAAATCAGAATGGATGTTCAATAAATAGGTCACCTGCAGAAGGCCCTGAGGCAGCGAGAGAATGTGCCATGCTGGAATCTCTTGATGTTGTTGTACAGATGGACCACTGATCCCTTTTGTACTTGCCACTTGGTGTGGCAAGCAATAATGTGCCCCACATCAGTGAATGAGCCCTGGTGGGGTTCAGCCTAGGGTTGAAGGACTTGTGCCGCCAGTGTCAATCAGGGACAAGAGCATTTGTTCCTCTCATATGACAAGCATCTTCCTTTGATAACCTGAACTAGAATGCAACACTAGATTGTTGGCGAGGATAAGAGAGACAGCACAATAAAAGTCAATGAGCCTGAGTTACACAAGGCTGACACCAGTTTCATCTCTACGGGCTCATGATTGACCGAGGCAATCTGAGGTTCTGATAGCATAAACCTATACAGTCCACTAGGAATATTTGCTCTCCATTTCATATCTGCCATGAAGAGCCTTAAACTTGTTTGCTGAATGTCACTGTTTCAGTTCATCAACTCACAATGCAGAGACCAAAGTCAGTTCTACGGGGACAAATTCTTCCCCCTCTCCTTCCCCCCTTCCTCTTTGAACAAGCACAAATGGGGCATGCTAACAGGCTGTGAAATGACTACTCCTGGGTTTTGTTTCAAATAAACATCTTTCGTATTAAATCTTCTGATTTTTCTAACCCCAATGCAAATATTTGCAGAAATCAATCATCGCTTGTTGCCTCAAAATGCTTCCAAATCACCTATCCCATCACTCTCTCTTTCCTAGTAGGTCACAAAAAAGTTATTAAAAATAATATACAGCGCACCGCAGTGACAGCTGTCAAAGCAGCTGCATAAAACAAATGTGTTTTCCCAATTCTTGCCCAGGGGGGCAAAAAATAAACAATGGAAATTCCCGATGAGGGAATAAAAGACCTATCAAAATATCACATTGAAGTTGTGCCTTAGCTTGCCATCAAGTGATTATAGACTCATGATTCTGCTAAGGAGCAATGAAAAGGTATCAGAAATAATTGTTTAAGGAAAAGAACAAAGCAATGGGAAATTACTGATGAGTCTCTGTTTCCAGCTGAAAGTACAATAGGCTGTTGCCTTGCTGTCTCAGGTGCATTTCCCCAAAGTGAGCCTGTCATGGACTGGTACAGTTTTAAGCTGCCTGAGGTTCATCCAACTTGGCCACCCCTGCATATGTCGCAGCAACAGCCACATCCTCGTTAGCTCAGATTATGGTTTCCATTTTCAGGCTTGTTATGGGCCCTTCTTGCCATTGCCATCCACATACCCTGTCAAATTAGTTGGGGAATATCAGCACCACTGAGGCACATGTGTATGTGTGTGTAGAATGTTTCTAAAGAACACACTGTGGGTGCCTCTGTCACTCTTTTGTGAGAAGGATTCAGGCACATCCTATATGTTTAAGTTTCTGCAATTATAGTGGATTAAAGAACCCTGTCACCTTAGCACAACAAATCCACCGACTTTTAGCAGCTTGGGAGGTGACCGGGAAATGCACTGAAGAAAGTGTGGGGCGAATGCATGCTTAACAAGATAATAAATATATACAGCTTGCAAGCAAGTCTGGGTGAATGAAAGATGAATACTCCTTGTCATGTGACTGCCCCATAAACAAATCAGAATAAATACTCAATAAAGACTGCATATAATCTCACCTCCATGTTAGCTTTGTGCAAGCAAATCAGGAGGAATGCTTAATAAAACCAGTCATTTGAAGGAGCCCCAAGTTCCTTTCTGAGATATGCCAACACTTCCTGTAACCCATGCTAAGCCCCACAAGATGGTTACTTCAGAAATTTAGACTTGTGAGTAATGGATTCGAATATACTTCTCTTCAGTTTGATTTCCTGAGCAAGCTCACATTCAGGCAAAGGGTAAATAATATCCCCACTTAGGAAAGACAAGTCCAAGTTATCTATCCACCTGACAGAGCAGAAATGCAGCTAGTCTTATCTATCAGGTACTATGCAGAAAGCAATCAGTAGTTCTCTCTTTCCCTCTAGCTTCTAAATGGCTGGTGATGATGATTAATTCTCGATTAAGGGTGAGCTTAAGTGGCATTGATGCAGCTTCAGTTCTGCACCTGAGATTCCATGTATACTTACTCTGAATTGATTAATTAGCTTGGCACTCTCTCCAGGATCCCGGAGTCTCCCTACCACACCACTACCCAGCCCAGAGTATGGGAATTCATGGATGTTGAGAGATGTCTGCATCAATACTTTTGCTGATGAGAATTCTTAGAAGGAAAAAAGGTAAGAAAATCCAGAGAGGACATGCCAATTGATTTTCTATGTAAACAAATAAGCAATTAAAGTGACCACATGCTTTTGCCAGTGTGGAGTTAATGACTGCTTAAAGAGAGAGTAAATTTTACATTGTGGCTTCATTTTTGAAGTGTATAAGGAGCTTAACCAGCAATTGAAAACTGATGAATAAATGGAAACTGTCAGGTCAGCCGTGGGCCGGTCCACCGTCCCTCAGACCATGTGGTGGGCCAGACTATATTTTTTTGGGGGGAATGAATGAATTTCTATGCCCACAAATAACCCAGAGATGCATTTTAAATAAAAGGACACATTCTACTCATGTAAAAACAAACTGATTCCCAGACCGTCCGCGGGCCGGATTGAGAAGGCGATTGGGCCGCATCCGGTCCCCAGGCCTTAGGTTGCCTACTCCTGCTGTAGAGGGAAGGGGAATTTTTTTTACTCAATTCTCATTTAAGGTTAAGTTGCCTAATTCACACTTTCTGAAACAAAACCACCTGTTGAAATTCACACCTCTATGAATTTTGCAGTGCAGGTGTCCTCCTACTGTACAAAAACACATACACAAATGCAAATAATAGGTTTAAGTTTTTATATAAAGTCATACATTAGGAAAAATAGCATGACAAAATGAACTGGATTTTGGAAAATTGCTTTGCAAAAAACATAATGTATAGGCAAAATTGTACACAAAGCCACAAGTATTAGTAGAAATTCACATCTGCTGGTGCAATTTTCATGTGAAAATAATTCACAAACTGATGTGGCAAACTGAACTTAGGACTGGGAAAATCAGAAACCAAGAAAAAGCACAACTGACAGCTTTACGCATAGCTCTGGGTGATTAACCACACCACTAGGGCATGTTCACAAACTTGTTTTCATCCCTCTGTGGTTTTCTTGTGAAGGTTACAGTCTCATAGTATGAATACTGTGAACTCAGTATAAGGCAAGTATGGTGTATTTAGGCATGGTGTATTAAATACAACTGAGCCTTCAGATTCCCCTCCCTGTCTTCCTTAGTCTAGGAGAGGGTTAGACAATGCAGTGGCCTTCAGATTTGTGTAAAGCGTGTTCTCATTAAAAGAGAGCACGTGTTGCGGTTTGGGCCAGCCAAGCCACCCCTCTGTTGCCGGGCGGGTAAGGATAGATGGCCTCTAGCAGGGATTGGTAGATGGTGTTGCTAGGGTAAAATTTATGTTGCCATTTAGGGGGAGGGAACAGGTTTTTTAAGCATTGCATGCAGCGTGAGAGCTTTCACTTTTGCTGCATGCAACAGATCACCAGCCCACCCTCCCTTATTTTTTTATGGTGTGTTGACCTTGCTATGCCTGTCATGGGGTCGTCTGCCATTGGGGCAGGGACCTGGTAGGAATTTTGTCCATTTGGCTGATTGGCTGGTGCCATTTGGTTTTTGCCTACTGCATAGCAAATCGTCACAACTTGTAAGGTTGCGGTTAGGCATTGGTTAAATAATTGGTTGGAGGAGGGGTAAGGATTGGCTGGGCCTGCCCCTCCAATGGTGCTGCAAGGGAATTCTGTTAAAGGAATTCAGGGGCTTGCCATGCTTTCATCCTTATCCCTGGTATCGGATTTGGGCCGTGCAAGCCCCTGGGAGCATGAGGGGGAAAAGTGAGGGCCTGTGACTCAGCCCCACTTTCTACCCAATATTGTTTCCCCTCACTGACTTTCGCTGGAATCCGGAAGTCAGTTCTGTCCCCAGGCGGGGGGACAGATAGTCATAACCAATGCCTAAGCAACCATTCACATCCATGTATGTTAATAAAGTTGTGGCCAAAATTATGTCAAAAACCTTAAACAAAAATTCTTTGTGATGTGTGAGTTATTGGGGGAGGCTGTTTTGGGGACCTCAACACGCAATACAACCTTCCCTGCTTATTCTTCCCCATTGCATCCCCTATACTACCCCAAACTGCCTTTCATTCATAACAAGGTCTATTTGGATTTCTCCTCATATATCCTGAAGTACCAGGGACCTTGGAAGTTCTTATGCAGCTGAAAACCCCTTTCTGTATTGAATAATATCCAGCTGCTTACCACTGAGGACACTGAGTCTAAAAGGAATAAGCCCTGAATGTTTCTCACATAGGACTAGCTCACTGTGCCGACTTTACAGAAGGTTAAAGATCAGGCAGGAATCCATCTGAAATCCTAAAGGGGAAAAATATTTCTTCTCTCAGATGTCCAACAGCCATCACAAATCTTCGGAGAAAACTCCCCCATCTTATTTCTCCACTAATGCTCTCAGTATTGCTTTTTTTTTTTCTTCCCCTACTTCTCCCCTCACAAGGGAATTGAGCTGTCTGCCTGGCTTAGCTTTCAGCATCAACAATTCCATTCTGTTTTACCACATTCTGCTGTGTCTCCAAGTTCTGATGGCTCCTCTAAAAATATGATAGATTTCCTTCCTTTCCATATTCTCTCAGCAATTAAATATGTTGCGTGTAAACTGCCGAGTCCTTGCCAGTACGCTGCAGTTGTCCCTCTGCCCCCCTTGTTTTACTGCAGCTCATGAAAATCTCTTGCCAGCTATTTAGTTCTATGATTATCAATAGCCGGCAATGAACCCAATATCTTACTTACAATACCAGGTTGAAGACTCTATTCCTACTGATAAGATCAATGTAAGGGCAGTTTTCACCCCCGCCTTCCGACTGCATAATCTTCAACGTATTGCTTACAGCTTCATGAATAATAATTTTGCTTGAGTCACATTCTTTATTTTGAATGATTCATAGTTCCTCTCTTTCCCCCCTGAAACACATTTGAATTTTAGCAATATAAGAAATGTGGTTATGATACTTGCATCTCACATGTATCCAAGAATTCAGGGGTACAAACACTTTTATATTTGTAGGCTGCAATCTATATGCGTGGTTATGTGGGAAGAAGTTGCAGGAAACTCAATGGGGATTAATTGTGAATAGACATGTATAGGATTGCATGTACGTAATTCTCCTATTTACATCAATTTAAAATGAAATTTTGACTTGAGGTGGCTTGGGGCCTGTCTTTGAAGAGCAGAGCAAGAGGCTTCCTGGTGCCTTTCAATATTCAGAAACATGCTTACAATTTGTGAGGAAAGCTTTTACAGCTCTGTTGCTTCCAGAGAAACAGACACAGTGTCAGTGAGATAATAGTTTATTTTTAATTTATTTATAGAATCTATCTGTTGCATTCTGTTGATGAATACCCAAAGTAATTGTGAACATAAAAATATCACTTTAAAAAAAGGAGAAGGAACTTTTTAACCACTGTACCCTTAAACCTAAATCCTTACATAACAATCCACATATAAAAATACAATTGATTTATAAATAGCTAGGCAAGCAACATATAAATAGAGAGACCAGTAAAATTAACCACTTTGAGAATCACAGATATTGCAAACAAATAGCTCCTAAATATACTTTTTGATAGACAAACAAACAAACAAAATTACTAATGAGGCAAGACAGTATCAGACACATCTTTCTTTGACAGGGCATTCCGAAGTATGGGGGCCACGACTTCACATACCCTGCTACATACTGTACCCCAAACTGATACATACAAAAGAAAAAAGTGTCTGGCAGAAAGTGTTTCCTTTGACTGGAACAGGCATCTTCCACTGTAACAACCAATGATCTAAAGCACTGGTACTAAATTCTAACAAAAGTAAGTACAAAATGTTATTTATATTTATATCTCACTTCACCTCAATCTGATGGCAGCCTATAATCTGAACAGCATGAAACTTCATTAAAAGCACGACATTGGTAGATTATCATTATACCATCATCATATCACTGGAGCAAACAAAGGTTGAAGATGTTCAATCTGCTGTGACAACCTGATAAGAAACTCTGGGGCTTTAGGTTTTGTTTTTCTTTTCAAATGTTACTCATACTCTCCATGTATGGTTCCCCCACAAGTGCTTGAAACATAATCAGCAGCATATGTTTCCCTTGCATTGGGACCTGACTGCATACCCTCAATTTCATTACTTATGATTTTAATTAAGGCTTTACCTAATTGTGTATTTCATCTTATACTATCTCTTGGTCTTTCTTTGGTCTACATAGCTTCCCTCCAGCAAAAGGAGATCTAGGTAAAACCATCTTCCCAACTCCCTGCTGCCAGTTTCTCATGTTTCTCGTGTTTATATACTACTTATCCACCAGTCCAAAACTATATTCTAAAAACATAGCATAAAATATTTTACCGAAGTGGAATTAAACACCTTGCTTTCAAGAAAAGAAATAAAGAGAACTGTTTCTCTAGCCTTTACACAATCTTTCCTGATGTATAAATTGCCCATTATTGATAAAAACATATACTATTCTTCTGCTGCTAATCTGAGACTATATTCCCGTTTAGACAATTGTTTTCTGCTGCTTACTATGCAAAAATCAATTTTCATCGATCCATTTAGCAGTTCAAACATTGTTTTCAACAAAAAGGTAAAGTATGTGAGCAAGGTTAGGTACTTTCCCCCACTAAGTTACAAGTCCCATCTAAGGGCAAAATAACGCTTGAAAATCACACAGCATTTGGAGATATGAATGCATGTAGATGTATACAGTCATCCTAATAATCAAGTTTATGGAACCAGAAGCACACGTGCATACGCATGGGCACACATATAAGGAGAGGGCTCAGGATCACATTGATCAGGGATGATGGGAGTTGTAATCTAGCAATCCCTGCAGAGCCACAATTTCCCCATCCGTGAATCAGAGGGCCCTTTGCCTAGAACCCCCTCAAAAGTAGGACTCGCATTCATGCCTATCTACTACACACCTAATGAATATACAAATTTACTTAACAAGCATTCTCATTTTCAGCCAGCCAATGGCACTCCCATTTGCATTGCACAACTGTTTAAAACTCAAAATGGATCTAGAAAGAAAGTTCACAATTTTTATTTATTTTTTAAAGAAGTTTTTGCAGTGTTTCTGGTATTTAATAAATTTGCCCTGATGCTCCCAGCCACAACTTTGGCTGCAGCATACCACCAGCTGACGTGAAAGCTGCTCAAAATAGATTGTCCAGGTTGTGCGTGGCCGAAACATACTGACAGGCAGATGGACATCAAGGAGCAAGTGGCTTACTACTTTTGCTAGAGCAAAGCCTGCTCTATTTCAGGAATCTTTAGGAAAATCCATATGAAGCATGTATTTCCACTGTGGATACAGAGGTGAAAAGCAAGGACATTCCCCCCATTTTTAGTTTTACACTTCATCGCTAACAGTCCTTATAAATATTGATCAGCCACATATGCAGGATAATAGTATCGCTTATTTGGCTGAATGAATGGTTAAAAACAAAAACAAAAAACCCAGGAACATGGGGATTATGGATAGTCATCATTCACAACAGAGCTGATAAAATACAGGAAATGAATACATTTCTCGAAGTATAAAATAGGTTAATCATAGTAAATGCATTTAAAGGGGTAAGAGGTATTCCTTTTGTCTTATCACCATTAATTCTGTCTTTGCCCTGGTGCTGCATCAAAGAAGACATTTCACAGATGCAGACCACAACCTACAGATTGCAGAATCTCTGTTGTTTTCTTTAACCTTGCTGCCCAAGTGTTGAAAAATTTGCAGCTTGGATTGCTCTAAATCCCCTGCATTTATCATATAAAAGCCCATGGAAAGATAGCAGGCTTCGCTTTCAGCTGAAAAAGGGAGGTCAAACCACGGTGTGCAATAGCACTTGAGTTCCTATATTACTTAAAGTGTCTTCTCTGGGTTTAGTTTTCCCAAGTGATCACTTTAGGAAATTCTGTCAGTTAGGATACTGATCCTGTGACATTTTCTGATGCTTCCACAAACACCCAAGGGAAAATATAAATGCTTGTCACTATATTTGCCAGGTCTGCTGCCAGAACACGGATGGATTTTTATATTCATTTTTAATACTCTATTCATATTTTTTTCCTGTTCTCTCCCAAAGGCTCAGGCAGCATCTTTTAAAATCGTACTGTTTTATAAACATGGTTTGCGTAAAGACCTCAGGGATGTCTACCCAAAGCCAGGAACTTTTCCACCGTCATTCCTTATTGTTTGCTTCTGCAAACGACCTGCAGATTTCTCTGGTGTACAGAACCAAAGTTGCTGCATGAAGACAGACGGAGAAGGTAAATAATGCATGTAACCGATAAACTGGGCCTTTTGTGCACTTACACTGGTATAGTCCGTTGCGGGTGTGTGTTTGGGAATTTTTGGCATGCTGCCACACAATGTTGTCATTATTTAGCTGCTATTCTAGAACTATGTAGTAAAAAAAAATCTGTTTATTTTTTTACCTCATAAAAGCATACATTTGTGAAAAATCTGGAAGGGATCCTCATTATCTGCATTTGTGTGACATGTGTACAAGCATTGCCCAGGTTTCTTCGTGGAAGAAGTGTGGTTTAGAAGTTCCATTGAGACTTCAGGAGGTAAGATTGATATTAGGCAGATCCTTCTTCATTGTATATTATTTCCGACGACTAATAAAAAACCTTTTTTTGTTGTTGTTGTTGTTTAAGCAAGCCTAGTCAGAGATGTATTTTTATTATATAGATTTGTTTTTTTTAAACTACTGACTTTATATTTTGGTAATTGTGTCTTGTTTTTTTAAAGTCTGTTGATTTAGTGGTATTTTAATGGATATTTTACATTACTTTATGATTGTTTTATTTATTTGGTGATATACAAATATTGCTAAATAAATAAATAACACATAGAATTAGCCACCTTCCATTTTGACATTAGCAGTGGATTTTGAATAACTGTTCATTTGGAAACCACGGGTTCCATTTTTTTGTATTTCAACCCCAGATAAGTACTGTGCAAAGACCACAGTGAAATCTCACTGTCTGTACTTGCCATGGACGAAGCCAAAGCAAAGAGCATAGTTGTTCCAGGGTATGTTTTCAGATTAACATAAAATCCTAGAAATGCTGCCTATGAATGATTCAGCTAGAAATAGATATTACAAATTAACTACGTCTGCATGATCGATTGTTTCTCTTTTTTTCTTCAAAAACTGGCAAATTGATTATTGTTAACACACACCCCTATTAAAAAAAAGAGTTTGGTATTATCGTAAATCTGTTCCATTTACACACTAGCTTGGACAGTGAAATATTACACCTTGACATAAGAAATATTTATGAAGCACAGGATAGCCTTTTGACAAAGAGAAATCATTCCTCCCCCTGGTTTCTCGGAATCATCAGTCAGATAAAATTTATATTAAAAACAACAACTCTCAGACAGTTACAAGCACCATCGCTTATTATTATTTTTAAATAAAGAAAACATAATGAAACAAACAAAGAAATCTGAAGTAGTTGACAAAAGTAACTGCATCATCAAATCACAGCATATAAGATATGTAGAGCTGCAGCAGTAGTACATGGTAAAAATTTTCGTAGGGCAACTGTTAGGGCCAGAGGCACCAACTTCTGATGATGTCATGAGCATTGGGCCTCCCTCCCTAAGCCAGACAGAAGCTTCCTGGGCTTTGAGAGGTGCCAGTCTTAAATGCTTTAATATCCTAATTTACTGGGTGCATTTAGGGGACTAGCCTAGTCCCCCTGCCGAGTCCCTTGACCACACGCCACTGGCTTACAGCAATGGCAAAAGGTCTTTAAGAGGACTTATGAAAAGGAAATCTGAAGACACTCAAATACAGGCCAAGATTGCAATGGCTTTTTGCAATCCCCCCCCCCAATTTCCTCCTCACTTCATTTAAAGCTCTGTTCTTTTTGAGGATTCTATGGGGCATGTTCGTGTTTCCAGAGCTTACACCCCCTTCCCTGCATTTGGTATTCAGGTAGTGGTGGCAACACTCCTTTTAGAGTCCCATCAGATTTGGCACACACACCCCCTCTCCCAAATCACCCTTCTTTTCCCTAGTAGAATTGAAGCTGCCACTTAGCCAATCAGATCTGGCAATGCAGCAATGTCACGGGAACCATAGGAAGCTAATTCAGAATGAGGGAAATGCTTCATTCATAGCATTTTTCCCTTGCTCTAAATGTGGTTCCTCATTAGTACACAAATCTGATTAACTATGTGGAAATTTTAGCCGTCCCAAGAAGGCCAAGTCCAAAACAAAAATGAGACTTAAGAAGCAGACAGTTGAGGTTGTGAACACTCACGAGGCAACATAAAAAGGTAAGCCTGTTGTGCTCAAAATAAAGATTCCACTGGATTAGACCAGAGTTCACCATCCTGTTTCCAACAGTGACCCAGCTTTATGCCTCTAGGAATTCCATGGGTTGCAACTAAGTCCACCCTTTAGCTTGTCTCATTTTCTTATGCAGCAGTTTGTTAACCTGTTGATTAATACAATGGTTCCCAGATTGTGGCTAGTTATGCTCAAGACACCAATCCTCAGCTTTATATGTATGTTTACTTGGGAGTAAATCACACTGAATTGGGATGTGGGATGAAGTGGGAAGTAATTCTCAAGGAACCTAGAACATTAGTCATGGTGAATGTGTCACTTCCACAGGACTTCAGTGCAGCTAAGCCTTTGGGTGTAGCCAACTTTTCTAAGGTTCCGAAGTTTAAATAATAGGAAATGGTAGTTCAGATTGCCCAGAGGATGGTTTGAAAGTAGACAATCAATTTCTTCTGCTTAGAGAGAAGCCCAAATGGGAACCGTACTTAAACGGCTCTGAGGTTCTCAGAGAAAGAGACGGGTGTTCAATAAATAATAGATATAACATCATAAGAAATTATCCAACCACAAGAGCAATTTACCACTAGAAAAGAAACTCCCCAGAGTAGTTGTGTTAAGTAATTTGGGGGATTCCATGACAAATAATTTGTCAGGATAGCTTTAGATATTTGGTATCATCAGCGCAATGAAGCTAGGCTATATATTCATGTGAAGTGCCTTCCAAGTCTACGATTCCATAAATTTATAACTGACAATCTATTCTAGAAGGGGGATACTGTCTTTCCCACAGTGTTTTATAGTGTTTTCAGTTGGGTGATTTAACCAATGGCCTTTCTGAAAATAACTTACAAAGCATTTTACAGTTATGGGCCTAGAGAAGACATGACAAAAGGCCAACCAGATGCTTATGGAAAACACACAAGCAGCACACAATCACAATCACATTCCTCTTGGTCAGCTGCCAGCTTTCAGTCTACCTGACTCACAGTGTTGTGATGAGGAGGCAGAGAACATACGTTCTGCTTTGAGCAGCTCTGAGGAAGTGGAGCATACAAATGCAGTCAGTGATTTAATGGGCAAATAACAGCAAAGTTATCAATGCCATCAATTACTGGAAGAAGGTATTCCATTTCAGTCAAGTTTACCATTTGATCCGTAAGTCCATTATTACTTATCATAATAACAGATACACTATCTGTTTGTTTTTTGTTTTTTAGAAAGTCTGATTCTCAAAACTAAGAGTTCCAAAGATTTTAAAATAACCATAAAAAAGGCTACTGGGCTTATAAGCTGTGAACCAAAGCAGGAATATTTTGCATTAAGAATACAGAGAGTAAATATAGCACATATAAAAATCATTAGTGGTTTATATTGTGCTTTTACAAATATCTTGTAGGTCTCTGGAGTCTGCACAACTCAGAACACCTTGGATTTAGAATGAATTATGAAAATAAATACTGCGGTATCAGCCTTGCATTTCCTCCCCGTTCCTGTGCGTAAGTTGGAGGGTGGCAATTCGGAATATATAAGAGGAGTTGTACAAAACAGACATTTGAATAAAATTATATCCCTGTTGCACTCACTTTTATACCAGCCTTAACCTGCCATAAAAACAATACAGTCGCTCTGTTTTGCTGATGGGCCACCTACTTAGCCATCTGTCCATAACCTCAGGGCATGGCTCAAGTTTGGCATGGAACACAGCCCTGTGGAATTAAGCCGTTCCCTTTTAAGCACACTGCAGTATGGCTCTCTGGAGTAAATCATCCTGGCTCATAAATGTGCAGAGATGTTTACTGTAAGGCATCAGTGTCAGGGAAAGATTAGGACCTACCACTGTTCTGGCAACAAAACATCCATGCCATGGCCCTTTATTGATCAGACCAGACCTAGTGTTCAATGCTGGCGGTGGGGAGATGTTAGAACAAAAGACAGGGGAACTTGATTCATCTATTTTGAATAAATTGATCCCCTACTCATTTGACTTCCTTTGTGCAAGAGATGTGTCAAATTTCTCCCATGTAAAAAATAAATACCGTATTTTTTTGGACCCAAAATTAAGAAATGAACATTTCTTGAGTTCTTGAGTTCTTCAGCTATTGGGGGGGGGGATATTGCTCTAAGTTGTTGAGCTTTGGTGGGGGAGGTCGCCCTTCAATTTGACTCACCTCCAATCGCTTGCCCATTTGCTCACCACAGCCGCTGTGGAGCTTTTTTTGGAGGGAGGGAGGTCCCACCATTGTTCCTCCACCCGCCACCAATCAACCAATCAGCCGCCCACTCAATCACCCTACTGCCTACCCGCTGCAACCACTGACAATCGCCCACCTGCCCACCCCACTATCCGTGTATAAGATGACCCCCATTTTTTGCCAAAAAGGAGAGGAAAACAGCGTCTCATACATGGAAAAATACAGTAAATTGGATTAGAAATGTGGGTGGATCCAGAAAATTACACTAAAAACTTTGTATCAGTGGGGAACCTTTATCAGCCCAGGGGCTATATACTCTCATGAGTAACATTTCGGAGGCCACATGCCAAAATATTGATGACACCCTATTTCTCCAAATGTCTGAGTCAGGTGAGGACAAGCGAGATCTGGATTGGTGCCTGGATGTGGTGGTGGAATGAATGGATTTAAATCCTGGCCACATGGGTGAATGGTTCTAATAGCTTGTGGGAGATAAGCCACTTCCTTGTTCAGAACAGGACTGCACTCCTCCTGACGGAGCAGGTACTGAGACTGGGGCCCTCCTGGATCCAGCTTTGTCACTAGGAATGTCTTTTACCTCCATGTCAGCTGAGGGCTCATCCACACCTACCTTTTGCCTTGTGCTTTCTAGGTGCAGGTCTGCACATTAAAGTGACATGTTTGAGTGCTTTTTTTCTTTTTTGACCTGTTGCTATCCCCAGGAAAACCTGCTCTTTAATGTTGAAATGGAACAAACAGCAATTTGGGTTTTCCACGGATTGTCGTTTGCTCCGATTCATGTTATCATGGGGAAAAGTGGGGAGGGGGAATCCTTGGACACAATGCTTTAAAACACAAACATGTTCCTAGCAATGTGGTAGAAAAGGAAGTCCAGGTAAGCCCTGAAACTGTTGCTGGATCAGGCTTGGCTTTGCTTTGTTCGGTAACAGGAAACCTGGAAGACAGATCACTGTAATGAGCTCTGGGCTGGGCTGCCCTTGAAGTTGGTTCAGAAGCTGCAGCTGGTACAGAACTCTTCAGCCCTGTTGCAACCAAGTGTTGGCTACTGACTACAAATAACACCTGTGTTGAGGGAGAGGCTGCCAGCACACTACTGGCTTTATGGCTTTACAAACTAAGAGTATATAAAGCCATAAACAACCTGGGAGCGGTGTTCTTAAAATACTGCTGTTTTGTCTAGATCCTTGCCTGATCTCTGCAATCTGCCACTGAGACACATCTGGCAGTGGTTGGGAGTGTAAGGCTACCCACAACTATGTATTTATTGTGGTGCTGCTGAGTTTACAGAACCCTCTACCCAACAAAATCAAGCTGGCACAGTCTGTACTGTGCATTTCAGCAAGACTTCTTATGAAAGCAATGTGCTTTTTAATATACTGTTCTTGTCAAGTGACCCAATTAATACATCTGCTTCTTCAATGTATTTGCTTTTATTTTATTTACAACATTGTTTTTGGCTTTAATTGAGATGTTGTACACTGCATAGATATATGAGTCTGCAGTATAGAAGTGAATGATAATGCCAGAGTGGGCAGAGGCAGAAGGAAAAAGTAGGTGGAGCAACTGATAAACCTGTGTGGTGCAGTGGTTAAGAGCGGTAGATTTGTAATCTGGGGAACCGGGTTCGCGTCTCCGCTCCTCCACATGCAGCTGCTGGGTGACCTTTGGCTAGTCATACTTCTCTGAAGTCTCTCAGCCCCACTCACCTCACAGAGTGTTTGTTGTGGGGGAGGAAGGGAAAGGAGAATGTTGGCCGCTTTGAGACTCCTTCGGGTAGTGATAAAGTAGGATATCAAATCCAAACTACTACTACTACTACTACTACTACTACTACCCTTCTTCTTCTTCTTCTTCTGCTTCTTCTTCTTCTTCTTCTTCTTCTTCTTCTTCTTCTTCTTCTTCTATACCTTTGTATAATAAGCTACAATGCAGGCACACAAAAATCAGAGGTTTCTCTACTCATCCATCCTTCAACTAGGCAAGTGAGTCAGATTATCAAGGGGATATTAGAGTCAGGCAAAAGCATTCCAGGAGGGCATGGTGCATGGTCAATGAAGAGGAGCGGTCTAGGGAGGATCCCGAGGGCTAGAAAGAGAGTGCTTGAGGGCCACATTTGGCTGCTTTAAATCAACAAGCCTTTAATCTGTAGGGTTTTTAAAAAAATAAAATCAGGCATTGGGGAGAGGATTTGGCTGCCCATCAAAGTGCTAAGTAATGCAGTCCTGTATCTGCACATATTCCAATAAATTATCAGATGCAAATGAGCAATGGCCCTGGGAGAGACGTCAAGACTGCTCTCTTGCGTGGGTGTTTACTGATGCAACACCTATGTCCTCCATTGTGTTACTCCTGATTTACACACCAGATTTGCTTGAGGTTAATTGTGGAAAGAACCAGACCTTGTGGGAGAAGTGAACAAAATTATCTTGTCTTTTAAATCTAAATTAGAAACAATGAGTCAATCTGCAAAGCCCCACAGAAATTCAGCAGTGAAAAACATAATGGGTCAATTTTTAAACTAAATGGAGCCCTCTAGCTGCTGTTCACGGGGCTTAAGCTAAAGGCTACGTGGCTGATTCACTCCAATAGATCACAGCTGGCCAAGCACTTTTCATTTGTGATATCAGATACCCACACCCCATAATCGCCCTAAAGTGAAAGCAAAGCAAAACTGAACAAAACAAAACATATTAGGCAGATCATAAAAAATATGTTAGGATTGGTTTGCTGGTTTGTTTCGGGTAATAAAAATACAGCCTTTGTTTAAAAAAAATAAAAATATTAATTTTTATGATCAGGCATCTGCCGAGTTATATTCCTGATATGCAGACATATTTTGTCTGTTCTGACAGGGAAAAGACAAATAATTTGAGCCTGTGGCATAGCTATATCTATCTATCTCTCTGACGTATCTATACACACATCTTGTGGCTTCTCTGAAATTAAATGAGCACGTCTAAAAAGAAGAAAGTACATTTTGAATATGGATGAAAAATGAGGTCTTGGAGAAGGGGACTGTATCTGAGTTGTAGCATAATTTTTTTTTGTTTTTTGTTTTTGTCAAAAGTCCCAGTCCCCTGGCATTTCCAAAGAAAAAGGTTTTCAGCATTACCGACAGTGACCTCCTATGCATAAAACTCTGGAGAGATGCTGCAGAGGAAATTGACAACATTTGGCTAGATGTTCTGCCTCGCTACAAAGGTCACTCCATATGTTCCTAAATTTATCAGGTGAGGCTTTCCCAAAATGATGGTAACTAAGGGTGCAGCAAAAGGGTCTGGTCAAGGAAGAAAGTGCAACAAGCATTTTTTAACCATTCTAATAAAATTGCATGAACCCCTCATATCTCAACCATTTCTCAGTCATTTTTCACTCTCCCTGCTTTTGCAAGAACAAACCCAAGTGCTTGGTCTAGTCCTGAGGAGGTTTGGGCTGCTGTCTACGTTAAACCCAGGCCTGCAGCCAATTGGAAGAAAATAAGCTCTCTCCAAATTCTGTATTTTATGGGATACAGCAGTAGTGTGGAGAACAGAAAATGCATGGGTGCTGTCGTACGTAGCAAGAGATTTTGTGTGAAATGTTTCCTTTGTGGTTTGAACAAATGTTTAACCTTGATAGCACAGCTGTCTGGATTTCATCATTCATGCTGAAGCAATTTGCTATTGGCAAATCAGCTTTTTGTGTGTGTCTGAAGCAGGCTATAGAAGCAGAGGACTCTAGGAATTCCATCCATAGTGTGGAAAACCCAAGCTTATTGAGCTTGCTTTCAGTTGAGTGCTGTCAGCCGCAGTGGCTACAATTCTTAATGTCTGAAGGAAAGCCATAGTAATTTCATCCTGAAAGGGATGATATCTGCTCGCTCGAGATACGAGCTGAAAGGAAAAGCCAGTGTTTCATTTCTTTATTCATTAAATTTGGCATGAGAAGGACAGAGCTAGCATGTCTGTGCATTCTGTATGACTGCATGCCCTTCAGAGGTCTTGTTTCTTGCTTATTCTCTTGCCCCTATGATTAATTGAAGAATGGGGATTTTAATTTGTGAGGAAAGGTTGATTAATCTACCAACAAAAGCTACAATTGTTGGTCCTCCAGGTCTCTCTATATGCAGCACTGGATTTAAAGCACTGTGGCTAGTTTCCCTGCACTGGATGCCGAGCTGAGGGTGCACAAATAGTAATAATAGTAGTAGTAGTAGTAGTAGTAATAGTAGTAGTAGTAGTAGTAGTAGTAATATAAAAACCTATATTTATATGAGCACCTACTGAGAAGATTCATAAAAAGCAGCTGTACCAAAATGAATTATTGTGAAAATAAGGGGGGTTTTGGGGGGGGTTGTCCCAAATTTTGTCCTCACTCAGGACGCCATATTACCAGAGTCTGCTATATGGTCCTTGGAATGCCATGTCCCATACGATTTCTTCTTAGGCCAAACCCCCTCACAGAACCCACTTCACACCCCAAGCATTTTTGCCCACCAGGAGCATGTCCCTGGATTCTGATAATAACCCTCTGAATGAAGGATAGAGAGGTGTTTGTGAATGCGTGAAAAAACTAGACCGCTCTAGAAAGATAAACTTTACATTTGCTGCTTTCTCAGCTTTTGCCTCTGGCCCTGCCCACAACTAGCACGTGGCCCTCGGAACATTTTGCCCCATGGAATGTGGCCATCGGGTTGAAAAGGGTTCCCCACATCTGCAGGGACTAAGCCTCACTGAGACGACCAGGATGGGTTTTTGAGGAAATGTTCACAGGATTGTGCCCCAAGGCAATCTTACCCTTGCTTGTAAGTAAGTCCCACTGAACACAGTGGGACTTCCTTCTGAATAAATGTCTCACGCTAGCACCCCCCTGCAACCAGTGGGAGTTGCTGTCTGAATTTGTACATGGTTTTGCTTTTCTAATAAGGTAACCCACAGATACTGTTCGTTCTTTTGAGGTATGCTACATGTTTCCACAATATGCGTGCGGGTGTGGTGGCTGTCTTCGTTGTAGATATAAAACAACACACTTTCTTTTTATTGTAATCATGCCTAGAGTTTTATTACTATAATTAGTACTCCCACAGCTATATGTAGCCCCAACCTCTCCTCTGAATGCTGATGATGAGATACAAGTGTTTTATCAACATGATCCAATTATTTCCTTTAGGAAAAAATAAGGTAAACAGAGGCAAGCTAAAGTTTATTTTCCTTTTTTTGCCAATGGTGATATTCAGCAGAAATCATCTCTGTGAAAGCCCTCCCTATAGGGAGCAATTGTATCTGAAATATGCATTTTCCTAGGCTCCTTACTAGATCTCTCAAATCTATCTCAACCTGGAATTCCATTTGCAGTAGTCTGAATGCTAGGCTGGGGGGGGGGGTGTCTTTCAATATACTTTGCAGCTGTCGATAGGTCACAGTCTTTATTTTAAAAACAAAAAAAGCCTAACAAATGTAAATTCACTAATTGCTTTTCTAAAACATGTGTCTTCTTAAAAACCAAAGTATAAGGCTGATTTTCCCCAGAATTTTAAGCAATGTAATTATCTGGAGTTGTGAATGATATGGTGCTTCAAGTGGATTTCCCTTAAGACATCAATTTATTTAAATGCCCATGATACTCTGTGTTCAACTCTTTCACAGAAAAAGGCTTTATATCACAAGTATTCCCATTTTTAAAAAATCACATTGCAACAAAGCAGCCCTTCTGAACGTTTCCTGGAATTGCTCAATAATGGGTTTATCTCTCTCTGGAATATCTTAGGCATCAGTTCCGGCTTATGATATCACAAATGACACCATTCTACTATGGTTATCTGTTGAGGAAGAATACAATTCCCTGCCCAGTTTGTATCTGGAGGTCAGAATCTGCCATAGAAGGGCTGGTAGAGTTTCTGACTTTGGGGGAACTTCCCCTTGTCTGACCTTTAGCCATAACAGCTCTTCCCTGCAGCCCTGACCATTAACTGGAAGCAGATGAGCAATGTATCCTTGTGAAGATGCTTTTGGAGAAGACAGGCATGCACTGAATTTTCCAGCACATGGATTCTAATGTCAAATGTCTCATTGTGGAATTCACCCACCATCTACCCAAATCCAGACATTGATTAACTGTTGGATCTAGGCTGCAGTAGATTGCAAGTTGCACATTGACCTCACCCCCAAGCCCCTCTTTCCTCAGTTACCTTGCAGAGGAAGATGGAACACGCATGGTAAAAGTGCCTCCATTTTCGTCTGCATAGAAAGCCAAGGCTTCTGCTAGACATTTTTACACACAGGAAATCATTAGTTTCTGGATAGCATGCTGAAAATACGGACCAATATGAACTAAAAGAACCACCATAACACGTTCAATCATTTCACAACATAAGCGTTGCTGTGTCTGAGCCAGTGATTTCATATTAGATGCCTTTGGCTTTTAAGAAAGTGCTAAAAACCCTTGCAGTCAAAAGTTCAAGAAATGCTACTAAAGACTTGTAAGTGTAACCTTAAAAGCATGCAGTAACGTGCCGCTACTTAAGGGGTTTATATTCCAAGTGTTGGAAAGAGTACCATAAAAATCTTTGTACTTTAAAAAAAATCAGATTTAGATAGTCACCATTACAAATGAGCAATGAGATATTAGAGCTCTTACACTTTGAGAGACATAAAAATTGTAATTTAATGATTACATGCTACCTTTGATCTCTAGAAGCATCCCTCTGGTATGGGATGAAAGACGGAATAAAGTCCTAAATGCAAGGTCTACTGTCAGCCACTTCAACACCTAATTTACTATACCTCCAAGAAATCAGCAGTGAAATTCTATGTCATATTTTTAGGCTTTTAGCAATTTTCTCATAAATTACCTTGGATCATATGTTCCCCATCAGTCTGCACACTTGACTCTTATCAACATGCATACTAATTCCAAACCCAAATTGTGTTTGTGTTTATTTCTACTCTTTGCTATTTTAACACCAAAAAGTAAAACCAATGTTCAAAACTCGACATGCAGCACATGTATACACAAGTTGCAGGTTACCGCTATTTTAGCTGTAAGCTGCCTTGAGTCAAGGGAAAAGGTGGCATACAAACAAAGAAAGAAACAAATAATTATAATAATCTACACAGAAGCAAGTTCCGCTCTCTGTTCCACTGGGCTTAATCTCAGGTAGGTAGAGCTGGAGCTTGAAGGATCCTTATGCAAATGTCTCTGTGATAAGCTCCCAGCCACAGAGAGAATTCAATGGGCCAAACTACATGTTAGGTGGGAGATCCATGATTAGACCTGCATTTTTTCCTCTTGAAACCAGTCTGGGGGAGGGGGCATAATTTGCAAAAGATAGTTAACCCTTTCACGACCACCCCATCCCAGTCTCACTATGTTATGTGCCATTGCTACTAATTTCTTATGGGGCTCTTTTTGAGAGATTCTTTTCACAGTTTCTCCCTCTTAATATTTTTTTTGCATCCCTGTCAACATTGGGGTTCTCCCGAGTTTGGCAGTACCTCCCTCTTCTGTGTAGGTGCTGCCATTTTGGCTATATAACAGTAGTCACTCTCCCTTGAAGTATTGGAAATAGACAATGAGATGATGGTGCCATCATCCGTGTGCATTTTCATTGCTGGAGAAAGGGAAAGACTATTTGGTCCCTTTGAAATCGAGAGACAAAGACGCCAAATTTAGCCATCTAGGCCTGTCTCTTTGGCCCTCAGAATTCTCCTCAGATCACACAACTCCTTGGCCCTGCATTTCATAAAATTGTTTTCCATGGCTGGAATATGGCCTTGAACTCTGATAATGTCTCTTGCAAATCTGGATGTAAGACAGAGCAGTACAAAGGTAAAATTTACACTAACGGCTCTGTTTACTTTTGCTTCTCTTCCTACCCACCACTAGCCTAGTGGTCCTCAGAAGCCTGTCCAGAAGGGAATTTGGCTCTGAGACTTAAAAACTGTTCACCACCCGCCACTACCCCTGGTGCATTAAAGGAACTCAAGATAAGCAAGGTCACACATTGCTGTGTGCACACAGCACAAGGTAACGCCATTCTCAAGCTTGTTAAATGCATCTTTCTCATTTGTATGATTTATCAATAATAAATGCCATCTTAAGGGGTCAGACTAGGGTGCCCTTAATCAAGTTACTGAGTGCTTTTACATGTCTGAATTGCAGAGAAGGAGGCTACTAAAAGCTAACTTTTCTGTTTTTGCCTTTGTTGGATTCCAAGACCATTGTGACACATGGTGCATTTGAATGTAGGGCAAGCCTTCTCTCGGAGCAAGGGAGCAGCCAAATTAAACTTTGATGCTGCCAGAAAGGGGTTGAATGACAACCAGAGGGGGGCTTCAGATGGAATACATGTCATTTGGAGCTATTAAGTTTAGCATTTGAGTTCTAGATATTTCAAGGACCATTAGTGTAATCATCCCTTGCTAGATGTTTTGCGTGGCATTTTATAACAACGTAAGGTCAGAATAATAAACAATTCAATCAACAGGATGACTAAGTCTTAAGAAGAAAGCTGTCCATATCTGTTCCTATGGAAACTATTCCAGCAAGCAAGCAAGCAAATAAATAAATAAATTCAAGGCACATTCAAGGCAGCCCACCCAAAAAACTAACACGATGGCACTAATCAACTTTCTTGTCAGATATATGTGGAGTTTACCACCATTAAATTTATCATTGTGTTGTTATTGTTTTCAATTGCCTTACCACTTGTTGCCTACTGCCCTGGGCTCCTCTGGGAGGAAGGGCAGGGTAGAGATTTAATAGAATAAATAATACTATCAGAGAAAGACACTCGAAATGGTGAAGGCAAATGTTATTGCCTCTGTACCAATGCTCTGCTGGGCCAGATAGTAGAGAATGACTGCAAGCAAGGAGACTGCTGTTGCACTCAGGTCCTTCTTTCGGGCTTCCTATAGACATCTGGTTGGACACTATGCGAAAAGGATGCTGGACTAGATGGGGCTTTGGCCCGATCCAGCAGGGCTTTTCCTATGTCCTTATGATGGTGAATAATGGTAAGGCTGCTGAGTCATGGAAGGCCATAAGGACAAGAAACAACAAGTAATGATTCAACACTAAAGAAATCTATTTAGAGACTGGAAAGCCAAAACTGAAGTCAGCATGGTGTGGAGCAGTGAGGTGGATAATACTTCACTAAGCATGAAAGATAATGACACGAATGAGTTGCTGCGCTCTATTATATAAATACCTATACTCTGACAATGTGATATATGTATTGTATGGTCTATACAACATAATCGCTCTCTAAAGTAATTTATATGCAGATAGGGTATGTATTTATGTAAGATATTAAAATTAATTGTGTGATAGACGAAGCAGGTATAAGAATCCATTATTTAAAAAAAGATGGTTTAATCAACTAGCATATAGAGCATGATTCATTCACTGCTCAATTACGCTTTGCGAGGGCACACATCTGGTACTCTGCGTAGTAGAGAGTGCAATCGTTTCATCCATGTCAACCATGTCTAGTATCCAGCAGCTACTATTATTTTTAATGCAGGTTTAAAAATTCATTAAAATGGCTCAGATCAGATCCAAACTTGGCACTCGGCAAGCAATAAGTGATAGGTATGCCAACCACGAAGCACTCATAACCATATATTTTCTCCTTTCTCTGTGCTGTGAAGCAAAATAGGCTTTCGAGAATTAAGACAATACATGGTCACATTTGGAAATTTTATGGAAACCTTTTAGGTTTAACAGGCAGAGCAAGAAGAGTCATTTTCTAGGAAGTGGTAGTGATTGTTAAAATGCTGGGATATGGCTTTCATGTCTATATCAGAGTCTGAACAGTTTCAGAGTGGGTCTAAAAGTTGTTTTAGTCAACAGTTTTAACCCAAACAGTTAAAAACAATGATGCCTAAGGCAGAAAGAAGATTTTTTGGCTTTTTCAGGCCTAATCTTGGGACTGAAACTGCCTTGGTCATGCTAGTCAATAATCTCTGGTGGGCCAGGGACAAAGAAGACGAGGAAGAGTTCGGACTTGATATCCCGCCTTTCACTCCCCTTAAGGAGTCTCAAAGCGGCTAACAATCTCCTTTAGCTTCCTCCCCCACAACAAATACTCTGTGAGGTGAGTGAGGCTGAGAGGCTTCAGAGAAGTGTGACTAGCCCAAGGTCACCCAGCAGCTGCATGTGGAGAATCGGGGAAGTGAACCCAGTTCACCAGATTACGAGTCCACCACTCTTAACCACTACACCACGCTGCTTCCTAGTTCATAGGTGAGGCCCTCTGGATGTTGTCTGACTGCAACTCCCACCATCCCCCTGACCACTGGCCAGGCTAGCTGGGGCTGATGGGGGTTGGAGTCCAACAACATCTGGAGGGGCACAGACTCCCTATCACTGCTGTACACACTCACCTGGGAGAAGGTTTCACTGAACTTTTGTTGGCTTAGTTCTGAATAGACAAGTATATAGGAGCGCTTTGCAAAATTACAAATAACTGCTACACTGGACTGTGTCCTAGAATCTGGTATTCCATTATCTTGAATCTCACGTCTTTGAATGTGGTAGTACTATTATTTATTTCAAGCATTTTTTATCCCAGTCATCAGCAAAAAGAAGCTCCCAGAATCGCTTACGTTAAAACAACAGGCCTACACAAAAAGAAAAAGGGGATCGAGGGAAACAAGCAAACACAGAGCACCAGTTTCTTAAGGCTACAAAATTATTCTAACATTTGTAGCTTGAGCAGTTCAGGCAGAGCCAAATGGATGTGATCTCTCAGCAGCAGAGTCCATGTAGCAGGCTCTGCTTCCTATATATCCCACTAGTGCAGCCAGATAGAATAACCATGCCAATACTATTTTTTTTTTAATCCTGAATTGGAATTCAACACTTTTAAGTTTAATACTTTAAAGTCCTCCCTTTCCACAAGCAATTAGCATACATTGCACGAGTAGCCTAGCCTTAATTGTACTCCTTAATGGTCCTCTCCTCCTCATTATTCAGCAACCCTTCATTGGCCCCTCAATGTAGCATGGTAATTTTTCCTTCTATTGTTTCTTCAGATTTTAAGCTGATAACGGCGCCTGCCAAAGTTATGTGAAGTCTAGAAGTGACAGGCATTATCTTGACTTAGCAGAGCTTCAGAAAAATGGCTTCCACTTTATTAGCATAGACCGCTTGGTCTCAAGTGAATTCAGAGTGCTTTAGCTGCACCTGTGCAGATTATTTGACTGAAGAGGGCAAACGGCAAGGCTGATCTAGAAAAATACAATTTTGTTAAATTAAGTTATGCTCATGTTTGCATTGCATTTACTTTAAAATGTGAAAAAGGGAAAGTGAGGGGAAAGATCCAATCGTGTTCAATCCTCTGTACAGCAGATTTCATCTTCTGAAAGTAGTTTTGGAATACCACAGGCCCGGTTCACACATCATATCAAACAACAGTTAAGGAAAAACTATGATTAATACGCTTATACAATGTGCTGGTGCATACTGGGAGCCAAGATTTTATCTTGGTTTGTTTGGAGAGAAACCATGAGCCCAGGTTCAGACATTGCACCAACCTGACTTGTTTTCCAGAGACGTGGTAGCAGCATGAGCAGGAGAGGAGTTTTGTGTGTGTGTGTGTGTGCGCGCGCACACACACACACATCAGCACAATGTGCATTCACATTAAGCCATGTTTGGTTTTAACTATAGTTTTAACTATAGTTTAACTATAGCATGCAAGCCAGGTCACTCTCCTTCTTATGTAAGCAGAACAATGATCCAGCACTGCAATCTGATTTCATGATTTCCACTGGTTTTATTACCGTTGGAATGAAGTGAAGCAACTCCACAAAACAGTGAAGGTGTAGGTAAGAAACTCCCGTGGTGAAATGCAGCCTTAGCTTAATTTAACTCACAAAGAGAAGGAGCACAGGCTCTTACAGATAGCAATGTGGTGCATGACATTTTTATGGGTGTGGGGATGGACAGTTATTTAAGAAGAACCTAGCATTGCAATAGGATCCAAGTTGGGTTGGCCACAGCTGATTCATGAAAGTCAAACATATTTGCTGAACAGAAGCTGTGTCACCCACCCACCCAGAGTCCTTTTTGTGTTTAAATTAGGCCTTTGCTGCACAGATTTACCATATATATTTGCATTTGTTTGCATATTTTTAAAAATACAGTCATACCTCGGGTTACAGACACTTCAGGTTGCGTTTTTTTCGGTTGCGGACCACCGAAACCTGGAAGTACCGGAATGCATCACTTCCGAGTTTCAGCGGTCATGCATGCGCAGAAGCACTAAATCGCGCTTTGCGCATGTGCAGAAGCGCTGAGTCACAACCTGCGCCTACACAGATGCACTGCTGCAGGTTGCGAACACTGCGGGTTGCGAACGTGCATCCCGCACGGATCACATTTGCAACCCGAGCATCCACTGTAGTAGCTACAAAGAGGGCTCACAATCTCAACCATGAAGCAGTTAAATGGGGTCAGTTCTCCCTCCTGGTGCCATAATCCAACAGAACTCTTCTATCACCCAAGCTGCTATCTACCCAGCAAGGGAAACTTCCCATGGCTTGTGTCAATCAAGATTAAATGCCAAATCAACTTATCTGAGTTGACAGATGTCAATGAAAATAACTGGCAGATATGCTGCTACAGCTTTGTATGAGGGGGGACTAGGTTATTTTGTTGTGTTGTGCCACTGCACTGCTTTCCAGGCTTCTTATCAGGCAAGATATGAAAGTATTCACATTTGGGCAACCAAAAGACCCTCCCCCCTTTTTAATGCTGTATTTGACGTTTATGTTAGGGTGATGAAACATGAGAAAAGGATCCATATGCACACAAATAATAATAATGAAGGAATGATATGTATCACTCTTGGCCACTTCGAAATTATTTTCTGGAAACCTCTTGATCACTGTATGGAAGTATTTTAAACTGCAGTTTTAAAAAATTGTTTTAATCTGATTTAGTATTGCTTTGCTTTTGATTTTTAATTGTCTATCTGCTTGCCGCCCTAGGCTTCTCCAGGAGGAAGGGCAATATATAAATTCAATAAATAAATACATCACTTGGGAATCCAATATAGTATTTAATTTTGTCTTTTAATTTTAGAGACATAAAATATTAATATTCTGGTTCCATGTATGGATGGCATTTGAAAGCATCATATGCACATTTATTTATTTTCTTGCTGGAAGGGAATGCCATGGGCACATGGGACTGAGAGAAGGAATGGATGAAGCCCTGGCCTCTCCTATTCCTAAAAGTGCCATACTCAGAATGTTTCCCCATCCTTAATTCTATTCACTGTACACCAGCGTTCAACGTGCCTGGGAGTTCTGCCCCATTTTGTATCTGAGCCAAAAAGAGGCACCAACTTTGGCATGTGACGTCACGTGCATGATGCCGGGAGGAGCCAGGGGGTGGAGCCAAATGTGGCAGCAGCCCGGCTTCAATGGCCAGCAACTCCTCCTTCTCCTGCCACTGCCACCAGAGTGGCTCTTGCCACTGTTTCACCACTCCTTCCCATCTGCTGCTGCAGGAGCAGGAGGAGGAAGAGCTGGCAACTGAAGCCATGCCGCACTTTGCTCTGCATTTGGCCTCCTCCACTCCCTTTGAATACTGGGGGATGGTCCCCTCCCAAAAATATTGGAGCCCCAAAGAGCTTAGGACAGGGGTCAGCAAACATTTTCAGCAGGGGGCCGGTCCACTGTCCCTCAAACCTTGTGGGAGGCATGACTGTATTTTTTTGGGAGGGGGGAATTAACGAATTCCTGTGCCCCACAAATAACCCAGAAATGCATTTTAAATAAAAGGACACATTCTACTCACGTAAAAACAAGCTGATTCCCGGACTGTCCGCGGGCCAGCTTTAGAAGGCGACTGGGTGGGATACGGCCCCCGGGCCTTAGTTTGCCTACCCATGCCCTAGGAGATGGCACCCCAGAAGCCAAATGTCATTGAGGCCCATGTCTGAACTACACCAAGTCAGAAATCTTTGAGTACATGTGTTAAGGCTTAGCACTACCTAGGAGTATGTTTACCCATGCTATATTTCGTCTTGGTTACCCAAAGGGCGCTACTATGATTAGAGCCACACCAGGGTTATCAAAGCTGTGTTGTGCCTCTGCTCACATATTTGATTGCAGAATCCATTCTGGGTTCCATATTCTTGGACTGGAGTCCACTTCATAAGATACCTGAAGACTTCATGCAACAAAGCTTTTTGTTGTTTTTCACCATAGTAAAGCTGATTCTCAGATCAGATGCGGGGAAAATGTAGTTCAGCAACATCTGAAGGGCCACAACTCCCAGCATCCTGGCCACTGGCCTTGCCTACTAAGGCTGATAAGTGTTGTTTGACAAGATCTGAAGGGACAAAGGGTTCTCCACATTTGCTCTACACCATCCTGTAAGTGCTTTTTGTTTAAAAACCATACACTGAGTATAGATGTGTGTTGGTACAGTTGTTTATACCCCCATCACTATATTGTTGCTCTGTGCTTCTTCTCCTCAATTTTGTTGCCAAGGATCTTTAAGGAAAACCCCAAAACTTCCTGTTTTTAATATCCAAACTGATATAGTCCATGGATGTTTAAATGGTCACATGCGCTTTAGTACCACTGCAGATTTCATCGGAAATGACTAGCGACGTATAATGCTTTTAAAGAGCAGGTGGTAATTGAACTGCAGACAGCTAAACCACATAATCACAATTAGCAACATTAGCAAGAGAGTGCAAATCTCATTGAAATCAAGACACCTGGTTGTTTCCCCTGGTATCTTTAACACCACTTGATATTCTCTTGATTGCTCTTGATTGCCCTTGTGAATCTACTGTTTGTGTCTTCCTCATTCTGATTAATTACCCTTCCATAATATATTGCCTTACATTTTAGCCAAGAGCAGACTGTACTTACACATACTTTCCCTGCTGAGAGTTAGCAGTTTCTCCTTACATAGAGGACATTTAGCACTACTTTCCGGACACATGATTTAGTCGCATTGGCTTTAAATGCTTTATTGATCTTGTGTTTGTTTTTAATCATGGGTTTACGTACATTTGTTTTTAACCAGTGCATTTTAGTCATGTTTTATACATAATTGGATTTGTACTCTGGATAATTTGGGGTGGGGTGGGGGACAAGTGGTTGACAAATTTCTAAATAAATAAATACATCCAAATGCAGAAGGGTTTTGGGGGGTTTGGGGGGGGCAGGTATCCTTGGTCAATGCATCTTTGGTGGAAATCACAGTTTCCGATTCTGGCTTGTTTCAACAAACCTTAGCTGAAACTATCCACACTGTGTTTTTATCGTATGACAAAATTACATTGTGATGCTTCATAGGAAGCAAATCATAAAGGCAAATTGTTATCACCATCTCTTTGGTTTAGTATTTTATCTTGGACACTGTGACTGAAGTAGTTAATTATCCTTCCGCCCCAAGGCTTTTTTTCCAGCTGGAACTCACCAGAACCTCTCAGGTGGGCTCCATTGCTATTGTAAAAGAACAAGGGAGGTGTTTTTTCTCTAGAAAAATAGCACTAGTCCCATCATTGAAAGGTGAGCCCTCCCCTGCTCCTGCAATGAAGTGCACAGCAGCCCTGTTCTGGGTCATTAACATGGGGGGGTGTCAATAGTTCTCACAACAGCATGGTAATTTGGCCTACAGCCTAGTTACTTCCCATCCATTACATCTGGTATAGATACTGGGTTGCATCCAATAGTGTTCATACTCACCGGTAGACCCAGTAAAAATAATGAAGAGTTTAGATTAGATATCCCGCTTTATCACTACCCGAAGGAGTCTCAAAGCGGTTGACAATCTCCTTTCCCTTCCTCCCCCACAACAAACACTCTGTGAGGTGAGTGGGGCTGAGAGACTTCAGAGAAGTGTGACTGGCCCAAGGTCACCCAGCAGCTGCATGTGGAGGAGCGGAGACGCGAACCCGGTTCACCAGATTACGAGTCCAGTGCTCTTAACCACACCACACTGGCTCTCATGACTAATGTATGTCCATTACTTTCAGTGGGTCTCCTCAAAGTAGAGCTTAGTTGGATACGGCCTCTGCTCTCCTGCGTTTGAATCAGAACTTGAAGAAGTATTCGGCAAAGACAGATACACACTTTGAACTATGCATGTGGAGAAGCCCTGATATACAAACCCGTCAGTGAATCATTTCCCCTTTTTTGATATGAACGCAAATTCCAAGCAAATTAGATGTTAGATTTTGCAACCCTTTAAATATACTGTTAACCTTTTGAAGCCGGTAGGGTAAGCCGAACAGAAATGATGTGGAAAATCTGCTGCCAATTCTGCATTTCAGATTCCACCCCTCCTGCCCCCACTTTCAGCAGCAAAACTGATTATTCTGCTGTAGCCAGCAAATAACCTCAATTAGAATAGAAGTTACATGTATTCCTGTAACAGGGACTTTATCTCCCCTTGGCTAAAATGACCTTTGAAAAACTAAGGTAAAACTTTTAATTAAAAATCTGGGTAGCTTTTTAGCTTGCTTGTAAAACAGAAACTTTTTGCACACTCTTTCATTGTTTCTGAAGTACAAAGGCTTACAACAGGTTCTAAAATATTCATTGTTTTCTATGGGTAATATGTATTCACTTATAGGTTTAATCTTCAACTCACATTTTTCACATAAAATATGCTCGCATGAAAGGTCCATTTCTTTGTCGCTATGATGCTTTATGAATAAAATAGGTTATGGCATTTCCATTTGGTAAGTTTGTATATGAAAGACGGGGTTCATTACGCCAAATTGATTAATGAGTGAAATATGTCAGTTTGCACTTGACGCGCAATAAACTGTACTGTTGGAGAACTGCTTTTATTAGTATAAATCATTTATTTGCTTACGAGCTGCACTGGGGTGAAGCTAAATGTAAGTTGAAGTTAAATAAATACAGGCATCTCCTAGCTTGTGATTCATTGCACACAATCCCCAAAGAAGTTAATAACTTTTCTATGTTGAGTATGGGCACTTTTATTTTCTTAGGATGAATTACAGAAATGAAAAGTTGCCTTGAGATACCTTTATGCAGATAATTCATAGCAGGCTAAGTTGATTAGTTATTGTTTTGAAACATGCCCCTTCTTTTCAAGGGCTGTGCCTTATCCCATTGCACAAGAGAACTGCAGTATAAGTGCCTCTTATTTCAAAATATGCAAAGCATCAATTATTACCATTTTCTAAGAGAGAGAAAAAGGTCAAACATTGCAATGGATAGTTGGAATTTAACATATATGATTCTGAACAAAAATTCTCCCAAATCAGCTAGGTACATACTCACATGGAAGCAGGCTTCCAGACATAGGAGCCAACTCCTAGGGGCTAAGGGATCTTCAGCCCCCCCTAAAATATTTGAGGGGGCCAGGCCACCCCAAAGTTGATGAGCATTGCCATTCAAATGGTATGTGTGCACGTCATGTGGTTGATTATGCAGGGCAGGGCTTACCAGCCCCAGCCCCAATATTTTATTCAAGTAGACACTTCTGCTTCCAAACACTTATCATCGGATGCAAGCAGATGCTACTGGTCTAATAACATTAAGCTGCAGCCAGTTCTCTGAGAAAGTAGCCTCATCAAGTAAGCTGCAAGTATGTAGATCTAGTGTTCAATGGACATAACAGCAGATCAATGCAATTGTAGCTTCTTTGGCATGGCTTTGCATGTGCTTAGTTGCGTTCAGGCCATCATGTGGGTATCATTCATGAACTGATGAGATTACTGAGGGTTCCGCCAGGGTGGTGTTTTATCGTAGGTGTATTCTGCAACTTGACCTTGATGCAATAATAGCGCATGAGTGGTGGATTTACTCTGCTTTAGTGTGTTCTGTGTTGCTTCCCCAGTGCTGTCACATCATTGTTGTCCACAGGGGCAACAACGCAACAAAAGCTGAACAAAAATAAGCCAGGATGTTTGTAATATAAAAAAGCATGGGATTTCAGCAGAAAATTAACAGGAGATGCACTGACTGGAAATGAAGCATGCCACTGTTGCAGGTGCAAACAATAGAGAAAGAGCTTCTAGTGGATACGACCATCCTGACAGCATCTTGAGCACAAATAATCATGAATGCACAGTAAAAATGGCACCAACGTATGTCCCTGTGTCAAAGAATTGGAGCCATCTAGCCTGGCACTCTCTAACTAGTGGCAACTTTCTAAAATCTCAGGTAGGGATCTTTCCTAGCCACCAAGCATCCCCAGAGATTTAACTTGGAACTTTATGCATGTAAAACATGCTATGGCCCCTTTGGGGCTTACACCCAAGCAAAGAGATTGGGTTCAAGGTGTACCTAAACAACAAGTAGTCTGATCCTCTGCCACACAACCAGCACAGTTGTCATCTAAATCTGTAGCAGTTTAGATGCAGATGAAGGAGCATTTTTTATCTGAGAAGCAGGGCAACCTTACTAAGGGCCAGGTATTTACTTGTGGTTCTTGACATACAAAAGTTGGAGGACAGCAGATTAGGGGAATCTGTGGCCCCAGCCATCATGGCCAATGATCAGGAAATATATGATAGGGGCACATGCTGGCTCTTGTCCTATCTAGACCCTCTTCTTGTTCCCTTCTTATCCCTGGCAAAGTCACTGAAGGTTCTTTCCTGTCATACTGTAGCTGAGTTGCTTCAGGAGAGCATGTGAAAATTTGCTTTGTGTGCTGGCCTGCTGCTGGCATATTAGTATCACATCAAGACAACTAATGACACCTTTGCTATAGTTTACAGACACTGGTATTGAATCCTATGAAGCACTGTACTTGCTCAGTACAACAATGGGCCGATGAAGCATTAGTAAAGGTGAAGTCAGCAAGATAATGGCTGGTTCTTAATGTGCAGCACAACAAAGGGGGTGGAAATCACTACATATCTACTGTAAGCTGCAAGTGGGAATACACCATCTAAATACACGCACCATCTAAATAGGAAATATCCAGAACAGGGTTCTTTTTCCTTAATATTAATGTACAGGAGCATTAACAATATGCCTGCTATTGACACAGTGACTCTTGAGCACCCTCTCCAGTGCTGCAGAGACTAGCCCCTGGTATTCTAGGGAGCTGCATGCAATGATACATGCTGGATGGTGGCTAGAGTGCCAAAAGCATACTACTCACTCCGAAGCTGACCAAGTACTGCTTAGAGCACATAAGCACACCTACCATGTGGCAATAAGGGCCATAAAGAGGTCTTACTTTGCACCTCTATTGTGATCTCAAGTGATTGTCCAACAGAGCTTTTCTGGGCATTCACAGCATCTGATCTCACCTGTTGGTGGGGATGGGCCTTTGGAGGCAATGGATATACTTTATGAAAGTGTGGATAATAAATACTGAAACAATTTAAACAGTGTAGTTGGGAGTGATTCAGTCTATGCCAGCGCCTCATTCTGCTACATGTATAGATCAGACAGGCATCAACCAGACCTTTAAATAAAAGCATTGACAATTCCTGCTTGATCATTCCACAACACAGAGGCCCTTGTCCAGATTTTTAAAACTACGTGAAGAGCAGAACATATTTTAAAAACACAGCCAAATTGTCAAGTAATTATCATTATCCAATGAGCCAACTTTATAGTGCTGGCTGGCACCAGAGTCTGCCATTTCAATTTATTGAACTTACATCTGCTAACAATGGTATTATGCTTTGCCAAATATATTTTAAGAGGGATGCCAAAGGTCTATGATAGGTCCCACTCCTCCAGATTTTTTTTTTTTGTGTGTGTGGTCTGTCAGACTGTTATATACACATTCTGGTAAACAAGAGAATGGAGCAGTATGGGACAATTTCATCCACTAGCCAAATACATGGTGTTTGAGACTACATGCCCACCGAAAAGTGAACATTTAGCAACTGTTACCAAGCAACAATCTCTGAGAATAAATTGAATCCCAATTTTTGATAGTGGAAATAAAAAACTTAAATCTTTTGATCAGCGCTTGCTACAGCATATCCTGTATTTACACTCAACAGTTTCTGATATTTTCTTTATCACAACACATACCCTCTTCTAATGTATATTTGTAGGCAAAGCTAAACCATATGTTTCATGAAACAATTCCCTAAGAAGCCTACTCATTTTTTTTAGCATAAGAGTAATGAAGAAAATGAGCCTTCACGAAGGCTTGCTATAGTGTGATATCAGGTACCCATCAAACAGGAGCATTACATCATGATTTGATGTACTGGTGGTCTTACATTTTCTAAGCCCTCGAGCTTTCCAGTTCAGGGGCACCAGTTATTAGTCCATTAGGTTTTCGCTGTCGTTGATCTACTGTCCTCCAAACCCCAGGCAAGAGTGCAAAAAAGTCTGGGCAAACTGTCTTTGATTTCACTTTAGTTTGTGCTTTGAAACAAAGTTTTGATCTGGCTCCCATGTTGCAAGGAAATTCACCACAAGATTGCTGTAGCACAACTGAACTAATTTTTTACCTGAAAGGAATATCCTGGAAAGAAATAGATATGTTTTTGTACATTTCTTAAAAGGAGGAGGAGGAAAATTCCTTCATCTGGGTCTTTCCAAAGAATCTGACAGCCTGGTTTCATGCTATTTGTGAAACATATGGAAGAGGCAGATTTAGGAGACCACAACCAGTTCAGTTGTACTGGGCATGGAGCCATGGTGGTGCTGCAACTATGATTTAGATGGAAGGGGGCCTCGAATTTTGGCATTGCACAAGGCAACACTGAAATCTGTGACTGCATATGAACTAAAATCATTCAGGACAGAAGAACCAAGGGCTCCAGAATTTACACAGTGAGTGTACAGTAGTGATTTTGATTCTGACAAGGATATCTTACTATTGCTTCAAACTGCAGAATTTCCTTTCATATGAGGAGCATTAATTCTGAAAGATTTACCCAATGCACTTATACTCACTTTGTCCAATAACAACTAAATAAAAAAATTCCTTCCAGTAGCACCTTAAAGACCAACTAAGTTAGTTCTTGGTATGAGCTTTCGTGTGCATGCACACTTCTTCAGTTCTTCAGTTCCCTTAGTCCGAATAGGATTCCTCGCAAGAAAAGGGAAAAGTTAACAGCTATGATACAGATGTGCCCAGAAAGGCCTATTCGTATAACAACAATGCAGTGCGCAAATAGACACCTGCAATATCCAGAGAGTTTGGATCTGGATACAATCTCTATTTGTGTTACAATCCACTGAATGGGCATAATAATAGAATCATACAAGTTGGAAGGGACCCTGGGGGATCATCTAGGGCAACCACAGGAATCTTAACTAATGCATCCATTACAACCTGTGCATAGAAACCTTCAACAAAGGAGAGGCCACCACCTCCCAAGGGAGTTTGTTCCACTGTCAAACAGCTCATAAAACCATAAAGTTCTTCCTAGTGTTTTGTTGGGAATCTCCTTTCTTATAACTTGAAGCCATTGGTTCAGGTCTTAGCTTCTGGAGCAGAAGAAAACAAGCTGGCTCCATCTTCCGTGTGCCAGCCCTTGAAATATTTGAAGATGGCTATCATATCTCCTCCCAGTTACAGATAGGTAGCCGTGTTGGTCTGCCTTAGTCAAAACAAAATAAAAAAATTCCTTCCAGTAGCACCTTAAAGACCAACTAAGTAAGTTCTTGGTATGAGCTTTCGTGTGCATGCACACTTCTTCAGATACACTGAAACAGAAGTCACCAGACCCTTCTATATAGTGAGAAGGTGGGGAGGGGTATTACTCAGAAGGGTGGTGGGATTGGGTGATTGGCAGATAGCTGTGATGAGCCTGTTGACGACTCTTAACGACTGCAATAGGTCTTACAGGAAAAAGCAAGGGGTGAGAAGGTGAAAAATGGCTTTGTCATGTATAATGAGATAAGAATCCAATGTCTTTGTTCAGACCAGGTCTCTCCATGGTTTTAAGTTTGGTAATAAGTTGCAATTCAGCAGCTTCTCTTTCCAGTCTATTTCTGAAATTCCTTTGTAATAGAACAGCTACTTTGAGATCTTGTATAGAATGTCCTGGGAGATTGAAGTGTTCTCCTACTGGTTTCTCTGTCTTGTGGTTCCTGATGTCAGATTTATGTCCGTTTATTCTTTGGCGTAAGGTTTGGCCTGTTTGTCCAATATAGAGAGCTGAAGGACACTGTTGGCATTTGATGGCATACACAATGTTAGACGATGAGCAATTAAATAGTCCTGAGATGGTATGTGTGATGTGTGATCTCCTCCCAGTCTTCTCTTAATGGAGATGCATTAATGGATAATGCATCTCTACCTTGGTTCAGAAGACTGTGGGTTTCACTCCCGCCTGGTCAGGTAAAAAGGGGTAAAGGGGACCCCTGACCATTAGGTTCAGTTGTGACTGACTCAGGGGTTGCGCGCTCATCTCACTCTATAGGCTGAGGGAGCCAGCGTTTGTCCGCAGACAGCTTCCGGGTCATGTGGCCAGCATGACTAAGCCGCTTCTGGTGAACCAGAGCAGCACACGGAAACACCGTTTACCTTCCCGCCGGAGTGGTCCCTATTTATCTACTTGCACATGACGTGTTTTCGAACTGCTAGGTTGGCAGGATCCTGCCGGGTCGCCTTGTGTTATATTGCAGAAGGTCCCTTTACATGCAGAAGGTCCCAATTTCAATCAAGAAGGACAGACAAATACCTCACCTGAAACCCTAGAGAGCCTCAGGCAACCAATGTGAACAATGTAAAGTTAGATGGACTGACTTGGTAAGGCAGCTGACTAATTCCTGAATTCAGTCCATTTGCAGATAAGGAGATTTAAACTGGGAAACATGAAGGGTGTACACCATTTCCTGGCACACCTTGGAATTTATTTATTTAGTGCAAGCAATGTGCAAAGAAAAACAGGGCAGTCCCTGCTCCAAGGGGCTTACAATATAACAATCAGCACAGCATGTAGGAAGTCATTTTAGCCCTCACTTTTTATGTATCAGTATGTAGAACTTCATTTTAGTAACAGGGCAGTGAGTGGGGAAAAGAAATGCCTTCAATTGTTAATATATGTTTAAAAATCTGGGTCAGCTCTGTGCATGCTAATGACCTCTGTCCTAGAGTGTGTGACAGGTGCTGAAAATAAAACTCAGACTGATTAGCATCTATTTAATGTCTTTAAATGAGGCGTTTCTTTTCTTCTATATTTGTTGCAGCATTAGTGGAACTGCCATTAAATCCAACATGTTTCTACTAGAACAGACACATCTACCCTGAAGCCAAAACATCTTGGCCAAAATCAATGTATTTTAACTCAGAACAATAAAACTATATCCAAGACAGTATGCTATTATTAAAACCAATAAATGCCTCCTAAAAAACAATACATTTTTTTCAGTGAAGCCAAATGACAGCCACTGGAGGAGTAAGTTGAAATCCAGTTTATTAAAGAAATATTGTTAGAGTACTTGCTACACAGTACAGCTCATGGTGGGAATTTGATAGAAAATGTGAAGTCGTATGGACAATACATGGAGCAGAAAGTAAACATCCATTTTTGGTTGTGCAGATGCTTTGTGTGACTGGATTAGTTTATTTTAGTTGCATAAGAACATAATAAGAACCCTACTAGTTTGGACTAGAGGCCCATAGTCCACAATTTTGCCCATTACAAATAAGTAAAACTGTTGCTTTTTTCTTTTTTAAAAAAAGAACATTACTTTCTTTGCTCGGCTTTTCCATTTAATAAATGAAGAGTGATGTGGATGTTCTTTTTGATTACCCAGAATGCTGTTTCATTAAAAATGGTGGTTGTGGTCCACCAAGCAGATGCTGCCTAGTTGGGTCTCTGCAACACTTGGAGGAATGAAGAGAGATAATGTAAAAGTTCCTTCAGTCAAACATCGTGCTCATGGTTTGTATTTGCAACAACTAGGAAAGAACTCTAAGGTTATTTTCAAAAGACTCTTTGTAATGCCACATGCTGTGGCCTGCACCGTGAGAAGAATAGGATGGAAGGAAGCTTGCCAACTAACCCAGCCTCTCCTTAACTTCAATGCTACCACCAGATGGATCAACACCTGGCTTGCCAGTAGTACTTGTGAAAAGGATATAGGGGTCTTAGCAAGCCACAAGATGAGTCAACAGTATGATATAACAGCGAGAAAAAAAAGAAAAGCTAATGCTATTCTATGTTTAGCCTGGAAAAGAAGAGACTGAGAGGAGATATGATAGCTATCTTCAAATATCTAAAGAGCTAAAGATGGAGAAAGCTTGTTTTCTTCTGTTCTGGAGGCTAGGACTTGAACCAATGGCTTCAAGTTACAAGAAAGTAGATTCTGTTTAAACATCAGGAACAATTCTCTGACAGTAAGAGATGTGGAAAGGACTCCCTTGAAAGGTGTGGACTCTTTTTCCTTGGAGGTTTTTAAGCAAAGGTTGGGTGGTCATCTGACATGAATGCTTAAGTTTAGATTCCTGCATTGCAAGGGGGTACCCCCAGGGTACCTTCCAATTGCAATTTTATGATTCTATTATTCCTGTTTCCCTGGCATCTTCCATGAAATAGCCATTTTGTGAGATAACAAGACTCATATAACCAACATGCTTAAGTCTAATTAATGTACGAAGGGGTTGATAGCATAGAGTGGTGTTTACTGGTTCTTAACTTGTGCTGGCCCACGTTACAAGTATTAGCCAAAGGGGCAGCTTCAGCTGGTAAGATATGCATTATTGTAGCTGTTACAGTATATATTCTTGCACTTCTGCACAACCAGGCATAAGTTAATAGGGCTAAGTTGCTGGTTGCAAAACATTTCAGATTGTGTCATTTAAGAAACCCAAGACCAAAGACTCAAATTGACCCAAGATAATATCCAGTTCATGCTATGCATGCTCTTCAACATGACTCCCCCCCCCCCCACTATCATTCAATGAGTTATTCCTGTAGAGATTATCTGTCTTGTTGGTCAAATTCAATTGGTTTACAATCATATTCTGAAAAGCAGTCCCCAGCCTTATCTCCTCCGCCTGTGTGGCCATGAGATGATCAGGGGCGTTCACTTCCATTTTTAACTAAACTAAACCTTGGTTTCAGTTTGTGATCTATAATGAAAGAACTTAACTATGAACCAGGGTTCAAACAGAAATACTGAGTCAAACTTTGGCTTAGCAGAGTGTGGCGCAAAAGTAAAAAAAGAACAAAATGCTATGAGATTCAGATGTTCCAGTAAATCAGGCTTCCTCAACCTCGGCTCTCCAGATGTTTTGAGACTACAATTCCCATCATCCCTGACCACTGGTCCTGCTAGCTAGGGATCATGGGAGTTGTAGGCCAAAAACATCTGGAGGGCTGAGGTTGAGGAAGTTTAGCTTCCTGTGTTGCACAAGCCAGGCCAGTATTCCCTAAATGGAAACTGTGGTTAGTGTTAACAATTATTTATTGAAACTGGTCAGGATTATTAACTATGGTTTGCAGTTGGCTTGCATCAATAAACCATGGTGATCATAATCACAGTTTGTCCAGATTCAGAGAGCAAATTCTTCCTCCCCAGAAAATATAGAAGGAATGGGGAAAAGCAAATTCTTCTTTATAGCAGAGGGCACAAATACAATATTAAAATTGAAAGAAGACTAGTCTGAATAAACAAGTTTTAAAAAAATAAAAATAAAGGTCACAGAGAAGAGTAGAAAGGGAATGATTAATAATAACAATAAAATGCAGCACAATGCTATGTGTGTGTGTGTGTGTGCATTGCACACACAATTGTCTACATAAATCTTTTACAATTCTAGCTTCATTTCCATAAAAAAATACTGCTTAAAGCAAAGAACTGACTTCTTTAGACCTTGCAACAAAGCTGCCAGTCACATATTACTTTTATTCATATCACACATACAGCATTGATATTCCCTGCTGATTGAGCTTGGAATGTAAAAACCAGCAAGGAATTCAGTTTTATGATTTTAATTTATATTGTGTAATTGGTTAGTCTTTGCAGTAACGTTGCTGCCGGCCAGGGACCATGAGTAAACAAAAATTGCAGCTTAATGAGGTTATCATGAAAAATTATCATTATCATATCAACGGATAGTTATAAATCTGTTATAAATACTAATAAAAACAAGGTGTTTCAGAGTGAAACTGAAAAAAATAAATGTTAAAGAGAAGTGTTGATTTCTGCTGGTCACCATGTGTCATAAATGTGTTGCTCTCTCATCATGGTAAAATAAAACTGGATTTAGAACCTGCTTTCTAGCCCAGGGGTAGGCAGAAATTAGATCAGGATCTACTCATAGATCCTGGGGGACCAGCTGTAAATCATTCCAGCTTCCTATGGTTTAACAATAGCGAAAACAAATATATATGTTTCCACATATATTTGAATGCTCAATAAGCAGGTTGCGCAGAAGTGCCTTTGTGTCTTTTGCACTTGGCTGTGGCTGGCAGATCTTAGGGCACTACTACAAAAAGGCAACAAGCAAACAAAGCAAAGTAGACCCAACAGTGCTTAAGTCTTCCCAGCCCTGCTCTAGCCAACTGGGCTTTGGAAGTAAAGTGGAAAGGCAGTCACTTGGCTTCCATTCACTGTACTTATTTGCCATGCTATCCTTATACACAGGCACTAACCATTGGGGGGGATTGGAATTAACATTTAATAATGAATTGTCACCTGATACCTTGGACTCACGGGGACGCAGGTGGCGCTGTGGGTTAAAGCCTCAGCGCCTAGGGCTTGCCGATCGAAAGGTCGTGGTTCGAATCCCTGCGGCGGGGTGCGCTCCCGCTGCTCGGTCCCAGCGCCTGCCAACCTAGCAGTTCGAAAGCACCTCCGGGTGCAAGTAGATAAATAGGGACCGCTTACCGGCGGGAAGGTAAACGGCGTTTCCGTGTGTGGCTCTGGCTCGCCAGAGCAGCGATGTCACGCTGGCCACGTGACCCGGAAGTGTCTCCGGACAGCGCTGGCCCCTGGCCTCTTAAGTGAGATGGGCGCACAACCCCAGAGTCTGTCAAGACTGGCCCGTACGGGCAGGGGTACCTTTACCTTTACCTTTACCTTGGACTCACTCCCTTTTATTCTCAGCTGGCCTGTCCCACTTGCTATGCCTACTTATAGCTTCCTTTGAATCTCAAACAAGAAGATAGGAAGTTGACCAGTTAACACAGAGATAAGCCCGAAGTATTTCAGACAAGAAACCCAATTTGTCCTACTTTCCATTTGCCAGAGAGTCTTCCTTTCCCCACCTTTATCACATCATTAAATATCCCCTGTCTGAAAATTGCTTGGGGCCCCATAGGTCAATCAATCAAAGGAACAAGATACATTCACTTCCTGAAGGCAAACAAAGAGGAAAATTTTATTTGCCCAGAGAACCTGATGGTTATATAATTCCTTCATTTACAATCTTATTTGGTGAATAATGACTTTGAGAATATCTTGCAAAGATCTGCTTTACATCTATATTAGTTTCTACACTCTTACTAATTTGGAAACTCATAAATCACACCATTCCCCTACAGACAAAATCGACATAATAGGAGATTTAACTGCAGATTTCTATAACCAAGGCCACAACACAAATGGAAGTAGATATCATACTGGACCCAATGACTTCATTTGGACACCAACGGTGCATTCACAAAACCATTCCCCCACTATCTGTCAGTCATCAATCCCAATAAATTTTGATTTCTTTAGGCTGGTATTCAAATATTCCAGGGCGGGGGGGGGGCATTCTGTTTCTTTCTTCCTGCTTGAGGATTGTATAGGGTGGCTAAAGTGTCCTACTTAACATAAGAAAGCCTTCTGTTAGAAGGCATGCTTTAATCCTCTCTGAAGATGTCCCCTATTTGCAGGATGGTACAGTCAAAGTTCAGGTTAAGGACAAACAACCATAAGAAGCTAGAGCAGGTGCCTTGAAGCTATCCATTAACAGGTAGCACCTGGACATCAGACACATACGGTACCTAGTAACAGCTTTCCTCCTATGATGAGATGTGATTTATTTCTATTTGCAGGCTTTGGCGTGGTGGAGCCATGGGTAGGACAGGGCAGATATGACATGAGTTGCAACAAAAACACAGAGCAACAGTATTGAGATATAAACAAGGCACAACTTGGTTGATTACAGCTGTCAGCAGATTTTGCCATTGGCATTGTGTACGTATCCTAACATCAACCAGCCCGTCTGCTGGTAGATGCCTAGCAGGGTTAACCAAGGTTAAGGGTCACCCTATGGCATACATTAATTTTGGGTGAACCCCTCCCCCCAAAATTACTATTTGGAGTGCTAAGGCCCATCAGCTCCCATCTAGGCATCAGGACAATTGCACCTCCCTCAGGATCCTGTTAAAGGAATACTCTGAGGAGCAGCAGGGGGGCACCCCTCTGCTCAGTTAGAACTAAGGATCCAACACAATGCCTTATCTGCCATTAAGTTGGGATAGTTGCTATGTGCCAGGCAAAAAACCCAAGAGAGGCCCAATCTGAAGGCAAATTACTGCATTGCCCTGAATAAAGCAACTGAAGGCTTCCATAGCAAGGTGGGTACATAGGGTGTACCCCATACCACTGGACACCTACAAACATATAGAGTAAGGGAAGGGTGGGTGGGATTCCCACATGCAATTGGCTTTTATAACCAGGGAGTAGATCAGAAGGAATACGTTTTCCCTCTTGTTCACACCCAAGCCATCACACCTCATAGCTCGCATGTGACTGGTTGGAGCAGCAGGCAAGGCCCAGTGTTTAACATGGCTGACAGAAGAGGAAGTTACATCTTCCTCCAGCTGCATGAAAGCTGAAAAAAGGAGGGGCTGTCCACCTGCAGCCACACCAGACCACAACCACTGCCTCCTGCCATGTGGAGGTAAGCAATTTTTGTTGCAGTAATTTCCAAATTTGCACCCAAGCATATACATTAGCATGTGGATATTTTATGCAAAACTTGTCTGGCAGGGGATACTAATGGGTTTCCTCTTTTCTGGTGATGAGGAAGTGGGAACTATTGCATTATGCAATCTTTCCCCTCTAAAAAAAAACGCATAATCTCTCTCTTTTTCTCTCTGTCTCTCTCATCACACACATACACCACCAGGGCCATAGGAGCAGAGTAGGCAGAGAACTAGGTGGGAGCTTCAGGGCTGACATCAAATTGCCTGGCTAGCTGCAATTCAGGAGGAGTGAAAACCACACACAGCAAGGCCTTGCTGTGAACCAGAAAAAGATGAAAACTTCACCTCCTATAGAAGCTCACATTCTGGGCCGCTTCATTCCTTTCCTGGACTGTGGAAATGAACACTAACTATGACATTTTTGAGGAAAGAGCTTGATAGGTTGGTACAAACTTTGGGAAATACTTGAAACATGACATAATTTTAACCTGTCATACCAGCTGACTAAATGCACTCCCTCGAACTCATTTTGGCTTCAGCTGCAATTTGGCTTCAGCTGCTTTTCTCTAACAGCTATGCAGACTCCCAGATCGGTTTCCCATTTGGATACCTTGACATCTATGTAATGTACCTTTTGTTCTTAAGAACCAAAACATTTTCTGCATAAACATAGCAGATTGGCATACCCAGCATAGCCTGTGTTGGGGAAAGCAGCAAATGGTGCCACTAAATACCAAAATCTGTTTCTCTTCAAAGAACTACATTAAGTATATGCGTTAAACAGCATGTGAATTATTCCAAATGAGTTTTACATTGTGAAAAAATATGCTTAAAATGTGCCCTCTTTAACATTTCATTAAAAAAAACTTTTTTTAAAAAAAAACCCTTAGCATTCCAGTGGCCAGCTGTACCAGACAAGACATTAATGATTTAAAGGGATATTAAGAAGATCAGCAGATTTTGCTTAATTACACAAGCACAATGGTCAAATATACCTAATGTAAAAGCACTGTGGCTTCAAGGAACAACTTACTTATGCCACAATATTGGACTCAAGTGGACAGTTTCATAACATTTAGCGCTAATCTTTGCTCAGTGCTGCATTAGTGGAGCCATTATGTACATATATGGGACCTGCTAAAAAAAGGAGGCAGTCTAATTCATAAAGTTAACATATTCTTAAAGGATATCTTAGCTGAATCTCCAACAGCCTGGAGGAATATTTACCACCACTGCACATTTGGATGTGCATCCCAGTTATTGTGGTTCACACTCTGTGGAAATAAATTGAAACTGGAGAGGTGCACCTAAGCACACTTGTCTTCCAAGACTTCTTCCTGCCCCCAGATGGAACTAGAAGGGGCTACTGACTGAGAGGTTCTTGTCTTCCATGGACCTAGCAGGGTAAAGACCCAGACATCTGGTATGCCCTGATTGCTATGCTTATACATGCCAGGGAATCTCTGACAAGTGTCTGCTAATTAGGCAAGTACCACAGACCTCCTCTTTTTCAAAAGCCAAGCTGTGGACCCCCAACTTCTGAAAATGTTGATGCCTCTATGGTAGTTTTCATTATGTGAATGGTGCCAAGGAACCCCTGGGTGGGTTATGCAGACCCCCTGGGTTCCATGGACCACCAATTGGGAACCACTGCTCTAGATCCAGAGGATCCAGAGCTTCCCTATTGGCCTGAGCAAATCACAACTCCAACACATCCCCATCTTTTCAAGTGAGAAGAGAGTCTTCCTCACAGCTTCAAAAGATATGACGGGCTAAATTGATTCCAGGGATGTGTACCACTACGCTGGCCCCATTTAGCTTGTGGCTTATGTTGCTATATAATTTTAAAGGTATTTTCCCTTGAAACATTTCACGTTCCCAGTCTGACTTTTGTAAGCAAAATCTTTTGAAGCCGAGAGGGAGACTGTCTCTTCTCACTTGAAAAGATGGATTAGGAATTAACATTTTAATTAAACATGGTTTAACTAATATTGGGAACATTGCAATTAAAGCCGACACAGATACAGATAAACATATCTTTTTATAGTTTGTGTCCTTTTCTGCTCTGCGAAAAAACTGATGAGATTTAGGACTTTCAGCATCCTAAATCATAACAATATGATATCACGCATCAGATAATTGTGCAAACATAATACCAAAAAAAAAAAAAAAAAAGGGCAGATGGTGCTGTAGCTAGAACATTTGAAACAGACACTGCCTATTCTTTGCCTTAAACATGTTGGAGGCCATGCTCAATATGTAAATTAATATAAAACACCATATTATCATGCTTATTAGTTGAATGGACTATGCTGTGGAGATAAATCGCGAACAGTTTTGAGGGGGTTGTCCTTAGCGGTGGAGATGGTAGTAGTGGCAGCAAGGGAGCACCCCGTTGCTTCTCCATGGCCGCTACTGCCAGCCGCTTGGGGTGCTTGTAGTAGCTCCTGGAGAGCAGGCAAGGAGGGAGAGAAGCTGCCACCGCCAAGGCCCAGCCTCGCATGACACTCCAGCTCTGAGGTGTAGGCAGAGGACAGGAAGAAAGGGAACGTTGGAGAATATGCAGTCTGTGCTCTATCCTCCTGGCTGTGTCACAATCTAAAATCACCACCTTAGGCCCCCCTCTTCTTACAGCGGCCTTCTATTAACTTGCTGGCCTGATAGCATTTAAACCCTCCTGGCCAGAAGCAGGTAGGTTAGTTTCTTCCTACCAAGGCTCCCAAAGCAGGTGAGAAGGAATGGTTCCATCACTTCAACCGCTCCTGGGAACACCGCTTTTAGCCATGGCTTCCAGCTAGTGACATTTTTTGTTCATTAGTTAGACTTTTGTTCTTTTTTATGTGAATGATATGCTGTCAGTGACTGTGGTTAATGCTTAATGTGTCATGCTTAATGGCATCACCAGGGCCTGTCCCTGTGAAATCACTAAGGAATGGTGTCTGGTTTGCTCCTGCCATGGCAACTCTGGCACTTTTCAGATTTGGCACTTTTTGAATTTTTCTGCAACTTTGTTTTTTGAATTTTGTGCAATCTCTTGCACAAGTGAAAGCATCAGAGCTGCTATAGAATACACCTATTACATGAATACTTGTGCAAGCTTTTGCAAGCTAGAACCAGTGGCTCTTTTCCGTCTCCACATGGTTCTCTGGATACAACTCTAGATAAGCAATTTACATTGCTGGATATGTTGTGGGAGTTCTGATTCTTTCGGTAGAATGCAGATTCCCCTTAAAAGGTTTTTGTTGTTTTTGTAGAAATGTATCACATAACACACCTACTGAAAAAATGGGAACAAGATGTGGGGGACAAGCATGGAAGTTTGCAACATAACTTACAGCAGTAACTGCATTTTGGAAAGATACACCTGCATTTACAAAAGTGTGCATGTCTCATTTCAAGCAAAGTTGCTATGGTGACAACCTCATTAGAACACTGCATTTGAGAAAGCTAACCTGCATTCAGAATGTTAGAAAGAATGTCATTTATAATAACACTTAATGCAGTAAAAAGTCAAAGTACAGAAGAGTTATGTGGAAGAGAGTCTGCTAATATAAATTATGAGAATAAATGAAATATAGCCCCATGCTCTGCTGCATTATTCAGCTATAACAAAACCTAGCCCAACCAAGAATGGTCATCACAGATCTCCTTGAACATCTGAATTCTGATGTTTGATCTGTGTAAGATAATATTTGGCTTCCTGGGATTCTTGCTTTTTCTAACAAACCTAGGCAATGTCTTCATCTTTCATTATTTCCCTTCCTTTCCCTTCCAGAACTTGAGAGTTCAAGGCTTCTTTCAAGTGTGTCTGCTTAATTAGAATTCTCACATGCTCACCTCAATAGTGAAGTCAGAATTCAAGCATCAATTTAGCCATAGCTGGGGTAACTTTGGATCCCCTGTAGACTGTGAAGGATCCTTTATTTAAAAAAGAAAAGAAAAGAACATCTCTAGAATGTAGTCTGTAAGTTTGAAGAGGTGTGTTCAGGCATTTTCTGGACATGGACCCAAAAACTCAATGTGTGAATGGGGGTGCACACACAAGCCATGCTTCCAATGTGCTTCCATGTGCCCTACTCATCCTCCATCACCAATCATGTAGCGGAGTCTGTTCATGTGCAGGTGAATGTGAATGTGAATAGAAGCTCCCTGTACACTTTTCCAATGCAATGCGTGGAAGATCAGGAAGTGAGGGGGCGGGCATAAAACGTACAAGGACCTGTGTCATGTGTGTCCCTGCTAACACTTTGAGCCTTAGTGTGTTTAGTGGATGTCTGAACACGATTCAGATGTTCAAGTAATACATGCAATCTCCAGCATATCCCCCTACTCGGGTTTTCCTTTTCCTGGTCTTTAACAAAAGTTTCTTATTCCTATCTCAGGAGATGTTCACAATGGAAACAGACTATATTTTTATTCTGGTTTGAGTTCTTTTTCAAATTGTGAATATGGTTGACACAACAAGCAACACAGGAGGCTGCCACATCTAATGTAATAGTCCCTGGAAATAAAGCGACTTAATTTGATCTAAATAATCTGGTAGATGGGTTTATACAATAGTATTCATCACCGATAGACAAATTTGGCATAGGAAATCATAGCATCTTGGCTCCCTTCTTGTGTTAGAGGCTTTTCTGAAAATTCCCCCTCCCCACAAACACTAGTTGGAGGATATAATTATGAGTGCAAATATTTGAAATATGGATTGATGTGATGTCATCATAGAAATGAAGGGTATTCAACATCTTTTGTGAAGGCATCCTTATAAAGTTCGCATTCTGACATACCTTCCTTATAGATTATTCAGATTTTATTAACAAACAGTATTCTATGAAATCATTTAGACAGTTGGCTGGCAAGCATTTTTAGTAATCTCTGAAAAATGACAGGAGGGGAAAGAAGAGCATGGCATGGCTAAAAGGTGATGAACCGCAAACGGCATCCACTCCCCAACACCCAAAGTGGTGTGTTTTTTCTGGTGGTAACATCTGCTGCTGGTAACCATGTGGTCCTGGGCAATAAAGGCTTCTTGCGGGGATGGGAATACCTTCCCACTCCTTTGCTGATTTGCATGTATCAGCCGAGAAGCATGGGTGCACTGCGCCTGTCTTTGTGCAGTGTGCTCCGATGTGCTTTTTGGCCATGCCCACTGCTGGAATGTGGCTCCTGGAGAGGTTATAATGGGGAAATGTGGCCCTTGGCCAAAAAGGTTAGCCTGTGGCTTGACTCCTGCATGATTCCTTGCAACTTACTAGGTATTGCTGACCGACTGGAATAGCAAACACAAGGCAGCAGATAGTAACTCCAAAATTACTTAACTTTATAATCATTCATTGTACACTATCAGTCCTTTATGACAGCTAATAACTCTTGCAAAATATCCTGTAACTAGAGCAACAGTTGTCAGTCAGTCAGTCAGTTTTATTGCACATAGCCAAAGGCTGCCCGCAATGTACACAGAATCATTCAACAATTAAAAGAAAATACGCTGGATTAATACCAAAAACTTAAAACATTTATATTATCTAGACATTACCTACTCTAAACAGAGCTATAAAAGTACCTTAATATACAGGTTAAGACATTAAACAATAAAATTTGTAGGCTAAAATCATCACATGGCCACTAATATATACAATGTGCAATTATATTCGGAGTTTGGTGTCTCAAAGTAGCTAACAATCTCCTTTCCCTTCCTCCCCCACAACAAACTCTGTGAGGTGAGTGAGGCTGAGAGACTTCAGAGAAGTGTGACTAGCCCAAGGTCACCCAGCAGCTGCATGTGAAGGAGCAGAGAGACGCGAACCCGGTTCACCAGATTACGAGTCCACCGCTCTTAACCACTACACCATGCTGGCTCCCTGCTTCCCTCCTCCCTGCTTCCCTAGTCAGAAATGCAGCAGATGCAGGCTAGAAGCTGAGTACAGTATCTAGATCGCCCTAAAGGAACATCTGCAGCATTGCAAAGCTAGCCAAAGGAGGGCTCAGCTGCCGTTGAAATCAGATTGATCACATCCATAATGCTGAACAGTGGACATTCATTGACAGAAGTATATTAATGTATATTTGGATTTCATTGTTTTAAATCTATGATTTAATAACTTTAATTGACAGACATAATGCATGGGTACAATACATTGGAAGTTGCTTTAGGGTTTATAACAAGTAGAGATAATTGTAAATGAAAAATGAAAGAAAACTGCATGGCTTAGTAAATGAGTAATTAACCTTTCAACTCTACAACTACAGATGGAATCTTGACAAGAGTGACTGAAATAGCGCTAATGGTTGTTAAAGAGTGCAATAAAATTAATTTGATAGTTTTAGATTGATTTCTTTTCCCTTCCCTTCATACTGCTATGCTGGAGTCCCGCTTACAAGCACATTCCACCTTACCATCAAATCCATCTGTGAATCATGCATCATGGAAAAGGATTAATTTTTCTTTTTTATCTCCATTCTCCATCTTAAAGACTACAATTATCATTTCAATGGCTCTTACTGGGCTAAAGAATCAGGAATTTAAGTGGCCTGCCCATATGGTTACTAGAGCTCTAACAACAAGAGCAAAGTAGTTGGACTGGCAGATAACCCATTTTTGTGGCTCTCATTTTGTGCCAATACTTTACCCTAGCTACTAAAATGGCTTAAAAATAAAAGTCTAAAGAAAATTGCCTAATGAAACAAGCCAAAAGAACTTATTAAGCTTTTCCCTGCAGCTGATCCACCCCTCTTTCAAGATGCTAGCTACAGCAATATGCATTCAGAGTGAACTTATGTGCCATCCTTAATGCCAGACACACATATTTTTGCCCAGTGGTAATAAATACTGATGGAGTTTGGACTGCAAGCAGCTACTCGATTAAGGCATGCCTTCCTACATATATGGAGTTCTAGCTGCAGGAACAACGTGTTTGAGTAGAACATTTTCATTGCACACACCTTTAGACTAACCTAAGCAGCATGTTCTGGCATGTTCTTCATTCAAGCCCATACCAGTATTGATATTTTCTGTAATCAAATAATTCTCTAACGAGGCATACAAAAACTAAGCAGTTCTAATAGATTTACTGAATTTGTTCCCTGTCCCCTTTCATATGAAATCTCTGTGTGAAGCAAGCCATCGTATTAATAGCAAAAATTAGAGTTCAATTTTAAAAGTTTAAGGAGATGAAGTGATGAGTTCTAGGTAATTCAGATGACAATAGGACAAGGCTGTGGCAAAAAAGAAAAAGAAAAGCCCACAAGCCAACCCTAATAGAGTTTGCTTTTCTTAGGGATTCAAGCAATAATTTAATAAAAAGAAGACTTTCTCCTAAATATCCCTGTACCTACTGATGGTGGGGAAGACATGTATTTTATTAGCATAGCGAACAAATAATTAATTAATAATCTCAACCTATATAAAGTACCAATGAACTGCTGTAAGATACTGATGATGGGCAGTTCTTGTTGACACAGCCATATAGGAGTATGTCTAAATCCATTTGCAACTTACAGATTTTGCAATAAAAGGCAGTGTTGGCTAAATAGCTAATTGAATCCCCCAAGGACATTACTTTCACTCTCGCAACTTAGTTTGTATTCTTACTCTGCATTAGGCATCTCTATGTCATCCAAAACCCCAAATCCACATTTATTGCGGTAGATTTAAAAAATTGGCATGCTTTTAACATTATAATTAATGCTCATTTCTCACTTACAACATAATACCAATTCTCATTCTGATGATATTTGGTTTAGCTTTGTTGGCATGTCCACTAGCAAAAATATATGCTTGAAATCTCCATTGTTCCTCGTCTGCTTCCATCCATCTGGGCACTATTTGGAAGCACATGTGAAATTTTACATTCTTCTGCTATTCAGAAGCTTTATATTGCCATATATGTAGGGAAATAATACAAAGACCTAAACTGGCAGCCATATTCCATAATTGGTTCTCAAAGCATTTCCCATTCTAGCTTCTGCAGTCAGAATCCATGGTAATGTCTACAAAATAAAGTGATGTGGCAATAAAGAAGCAACATAAGATCCTGAGCTGTTTTTTTTAAAAGCACTTCTCTCTGGTCTGGTCTACGTTCTTAGTATCCTTCATATTACATAACTTTCCCCATATTTATCACAGCCATATTTTGCTCTTCTGGGGAGATTATAAGGGTGAAAAATCTCCTTTTCTGTTTTGTGAACATGGCAATGTCCATTTAAAATGTCTTTGTGACCCAGACAAGTCAGTTGCTCTTTCTGTCACCTCTGATTTGTAGTTGCAGTGAGATGAAATTCATCCAGAGAAGATTTTGTTCTGAAACTATGGGTATATTGAACGATAAAGGGTAAATGGCTCGCAATGGCTATGAGAAGGGGGAATTATTGTGAAGAAATGAAAGCTTGTATTGCATTTCCTAACCTCACGGTTCTAATTCTGTTTTCCCTGTCCTTAAGAGTTGCATTTTCCATTGAGTAATTGAGAAAAATATTTAAAAACACTTACATGCTACTTATCCAGCTTTTCTACCGGTGTCTCATTTGTGGTATAATTTTTACTTTCCCATTGTTTTGTAGCTTAAGAGAGGAACTTTGAATAAATCAGAGCTGCAGTTACCAATTGAGTAAGATTAATCTTTGAAAGGAAAGCATGAGAAACTTAGAGGTGATTTGATTATAAGTGCATTCAGAGGAAGACAATTCTGGATGTAACAGATACATTAAAGGGGGAAGAGAGTGGATTCAACAATGGCTAAGAGATACCTGGACACACTGTTACATTTTATACTTTTGTAATGTAGATAGTTGTTATAAATCTGCCTTCATTTTGCTATTGTAATTGCTTTTTCAAGTCCTAGTTTATGTAAGTAAATGCTACTTTTATTTCTTCACAAAACAGTGTGTGTGATTGTTATTACAGTGGTACCTCGGGTTAAGTACTTAATTCATTCCGGAGGTCCGTACTTAACCTGAATCTGTTCTTAACCTGAAGCACCACTTTAGCTAATGGGGCCTCCTGCTGCTGCCACGCCACCGCAGCACAATTTCTGTTCTCATCCTGAAGCAAAGTTCTTAACCTGAAGCACTATTTCTGGGTTAGCGGAGTCTGTAACCTGAAGCATATGTAACCTGAAGCGTATGTAACCCGAGGTACCACTGTATAAGGAGGAGAAAGCGGGTAATACCAAGACAATCCAGTCTGCCTGAAAGCATCCTGGATTGTTGTTTCTAGAAGATTAAATCAACTTTGTTTTAGATTCCAAGTTTAATTTCCTAAGGAGCAAGGAAGGATAATAACTAAACAATATATCCTCTCATAGTATTTAAATCCATTCCTACGCATACTCACTTGGAGTGCAATTGGGGGACTTTAATTAATCTGTTTTGCACTGTATCTATATATAATGGAATCCAACTGATCTGAAGGTTGGATTGCATAATTCTCCCATTTAGGAGTAGCTACAATCCTACACAGTGAAACGTGCATTCAGGCAAACATATATAGGCTCAGCCTGGCTTCGACTAGTCCAATGGGTGTAGGCTGCAGTTTTTGCTGAGGTCTTTAAACCCTCATGCATTTTAGCATCTGGAGCTGTCTGCAAAGTCTTAAGGGGATTCAGCTACAATCACAACAGCTTCCAAAATAATTTTATGGAGTTTAGAACAGATGTTCAGAGGCTTGAAGAATTTGCACACATTTTACCATTTTCAGAACAAGACTAAATGGGTAGCACTCACAGGTGAATCATCTTCCAACCAATGGGACTAAAAGCTCAATCCAGAGCCTTTATGTAGTTAAACTTAGTTCTAACGCATTAATGGATTTTATGAAGAACTAACTCATTTTTAATAAGAGATACAGATGGTGTTCTTTGGCGATGGGAAGGCTTGCAATATGAAGTGGGCACTGAAGAGATTTCAGCACAACATTTTGTCAAGATGTGGCAGAAGGTCTGACCTTATGAATGATATCCGTCCTGATTGGGGGGGGGGGGGTTAGAGAGTAAATATTTTAAGTGGCACTTGACAGAAAATTTGTGCAAACATCTTGCTACTGAGTAATGAGGTCCGTGAGTGTACATCCCACTTGCTGCTTTCAAAATAAACTGATTTCAATGCTTCAACATTTAACAAGCGCTTCAAATTGCAGTGTGGATTTTGATCTATGCCTTATTCTTCTTGCTCATATATTTTCTAGGATACCTAGAATGAGCTGTGGATAAAAGCGCATTATCAAAAGTGTGAAAGAGGAACAAATAGATTCTTCTATATCTCCTTAAATAAAATGAGCAGCATTCATTCATTCATTCAAGCAGAATTTGTTTTCAGCACACAATTAATTTCAGAGAGTGATGGGAATGGAAGCAATTTGTGGGGGAAACACTGGTCCCCCCCCCATGGTCCTTTACTGCCACGACGTAAGATAGGTTAAAAAAAAAAGGTCTACTCCTCTAGACAGCTTAGTTTTGCTTACTTCCCATCACAAGCAGATTTCATAGATATCATCATGTAGTAGGATGTATTAGGATGAGCATCAAATAATGTTTCTAGTGAATTATTGTGCAACGATGGAGGTGGTTTGTCCCTATCCTTTCAGCTTGTGTTATATCATATCTTCCAATACCTTTTCTGTACAATATTTCCTTGTGGATGTGGAACTGCTGAATCTTGTGATGATGGAGGCCTGTCTGTTCTTCTGTTAACAATGGCTCTTCCTGTCGGTTTTCGTGAGAACTCAATGGCTCTCCCTTTCGCTGAGACTTTATGTGGTCACTGCTCTTTCAGGATCAGAAAATAATTTTCCTCCCAGTCACAACTGGCTCTAGGTTGTGAGGTTCTTGACTTTCTCCCAGTGACAAGCAGGCTTTCTTCTTAGGCGTTAAGTCACACAACTTGAATGGAAATGGCATTGGACATAAGACGACCCTCATATAGGATTGTGAGGTCATGTACCAGCTCCTGGTCATAACTCGGGGGGAGATGAGCCTGTCATCACTCACCTCAGACTGCTAGTGGGATCTCAGATGCACAACCTGTGCCATATCAGGTCTTCCCTACTAGTTAACTCCTGTGGATATTCCTCAGCTGGGATGGATTTTCTTCAGACCAAACAAAGGAAGTTGGAAGTGGATACAGATCCATGCCATATATGCCACTAATACTGCTTACTTTGTTATAATCTATAAAGTTGTGGTCTGTTTTAACCCACACATATGTTATTTTGTCTTGTTACCCAAACCTTGCCCCTGAAATAGCCTAACATGCCTATCCTACAAATGCGTATCAGCTGGAGACAATTTAAAGGGAGCTGAAAGTGATACAATGGGGTGCAGTTTAGTATACCCATATTTTCTATCACTGTCATCTCTGGATAAATATATTTAAAAATATATAAATATATATAAATTGCCCAGTAGCACCTTAGAGACCAACTAAGTGGTCTCTACTTAGTTGGTGTCTAAAGTGTTACTGGACAATTTTTTTATTTTTTATTATTTTTATATATATTTCGACTGTGTCAGACCAACATGGCTCCCTACCTGAATCTCTGGATGAAAAGGTTTTGAAGTCTATGGGGTACAGAGACAATAGTGAGATAAATATGATCAATGCCAATATTGTATCATCTTGAATGCTTGGGCAGGGTGCTAGCATTAGCTTCTAAGTAGAAGGTAATAAAATGTTCTTGGACATAAATATGGGTTAGATCCATAGAAGCATGGGCCAAAGGAACACAGTTCCTAGTGCTACTCTGCAAAAGCTTGTACAAGATTCTACTCAATGCTGTAACAGGTTGGTTATCTAGGAGTTCTGAAGCTTTGGGTTCTGTAAGAGATTGCACGAGCTTTTGTGGAAATGAATGAATATAGTTGGATTTAGTTTCACTTTTCTTGTGTAGCACTTTGGTGCAAATTGTAACACATTTCTTCAGTGAGCAAAAGACAGCTTCCACAGGTGGAAGAATACCATTGGATCTAAGTCTATGTGATCTGTTGAAAAAGCTTAGGACAATTAAATTTACTGTCGTCTTAAGAGTATTCTCTGTGTTAAAATCTTCAAGGTGTGCTTTAAAATTGTGAATTATCTTTGTTCCATGTCCCTTTGAATGTGTGTCCGTTCCCACACCTACAGACATTTTTCTTCTTATCTTCTCCAATATATATCACAAGATTATTCAAAGGAATAACACTAGAGTTCCTCAGACCCTTAAGTTCTCTTTGTTCATTTCAAGAAGAAGGACTTCTGTATTGCCATTAGATTTTTATTTTTTTTTTAACAAACTCTCAGTAGTAGTGAAATCCTTATGGGATATTTCTAAAAGTTAAGTTTTATTTCAATAGCACCCGCATGGCTCAACTTGAAGGATAAAGTCATTCAAGACATTGCCGTATACAGAAAGTTATGAGGGAATGTCCTATTGATAACAAGAATAAGACAAGCGAAAGTCCTAGGCGCTTTCATCTTAGCAGAAGGAGGGAAAAAGTATGTATGTTCTGCTTTCTGAAGTGAAGCTATCTCTCAACAGTGAGCGGTTCTGTCAGAACATCAAGTCATTCAAGATGAAGCATAATGTGAAAAGTTATTTAGGGACATCCTGCTGACAATAAGAATACGTTACGGGACAATGCAATACCACTGTAGCGGTAACGTTTCAGAAAATATATATTAAGATACTTTTCTTTTCTTATCAAAGAGTTGTAGCGTAGTTTTATCTAAATAAGACCAGCAGAAAGGCTGCCCAAACATCCCTTTTCTTCTTCTTCCCCAAAGTGGCACGTCTGCTTATTAAAAGAATTACTTGGTGATACAGATGTCACCAGGCATTTTGACTCATGAAGAAAACACTATTTATAGGGCAATGAATCCAAAATAAGCTCAGCAGAGCATTATAGTAAAATGTACAGACAAAAGATTCTGCATGCACCCAAAAGATGTCCCAGGTGGAGGTATTTATGGGAAAATCACAAAAAATAATGAGTGGCCACTAATGTTTGACCTTAATGGATTTTAACCATTAGCTTGTTTGCATCACAGAAGCTTGAGTTCCAATCTGCTAAATGGCCTGAGAAAATAGAATTCACATCAGTCATGCACATTCAGGTCAAGTTACAATCTTGGAGACTCAGTTTCCTAACTGTAAAGCAGCGCTCCCAAAAACTGAATGGGGTTGTGTTTCTTTTGCCATCATCACAGTGTGTGTTTTTTAATGATGGTAGTTTTCTAGATTTTTATTCTGTTCTGTAATGCAGGTGTGTTCAACATATTGTAACCTTCCGTCTTCCGATAAGGAAATGATTCATGCTTCAGATACAGTGGAAAGTGTTTGCTGAAAGTGCCTAATTATATAAGGTATAAGAGCAATATTCATTTTTAAAATCTTGTTTAGGTCTACAACTAAATGTATGTTTTGTTAAATGTCCAAAGGAATGCCTAACTTATGGTTCTCATGCAGTATGTGACTGGGATCCTGAGTTCCCTTTTGTGAATGGAAAGGCATCTTCCATGCACAGAATGATGTGTCATCCTGTGATGGTTCTTGCTAGTGAAATGTGCAGGGGAGAGTGATTTTACTCAGTTTCCCCTGCAGCCATCCCTCACCTCAATAGATCAGATTGTTAGGGGCATGGGAGCAAGGGCTGCAGTGGGAAAGGAGAAGTTGTAAGAGATCAGTCACCCCTTCTGCCAGCAGGAACATTCAGTGAACATATGAGCCTGCTAGATCAGGTTAATGACTATGGGGGCTCTGAAAGCAGGACCTGAACACATCAACGCTCTCCCCACTTGTGATTTCCAGCATTCAGAGTGCAGGCTGGTTGCTGCTGAGCTTCTAGTAGCCACTGAGCAGACCTCTGCCCATGGAACATTCCTGCCCATGGAAAGAAACTCATGGTTCAAACCTGTAAAAACAGCCACAATAAATCCTCTGCGGCTTTTTTCCAATCTTCAAGATAGCCAAGAGCAGTTCTTCAAACGATACAGTTTTTCACCCTCCCACAAGTACCTGAAATGTCCTCCCTGTATTGTGGAACCATGTCAAGCTCAGGTTGATACTGTGAGAGACAAACCTTTAGCTTGAAAGGATGGAGCTTCCACCTATACCACAGAAATGGGCTTGATCTGAGTCTTTATAGGAGAACAGTGAAGCATCCCAACTATTCCATGTAAGCCATTCATATGGAAAATGTAACAGATACATATACAGAAAAATGTTCAACCTCTGTCTAACTGAATCTGTGGACATACTGAACAAGCTGAATTCTAAGGATCCTCAGTGTCAGAAAGTGGCTGGGCTGCACGCCTATTTATATATTTTACTGCTAAAGCAATATGAAATTTCACCTTTAAGAAACCCACTCACATTTTGACAATGACTTCTCTTCCTAGGGAAGTGAATAAACATGAAGTGGCTTTTAAAAGACAACAACTGTCTAAATCAGATATTCCTTAAAAGCTGCTATTAGTTCCATGTAACATTATGCTAATATGCAACTACAACCTAAGAACTGCTAAAGAGTTTCTTCCTGCACACAATTATATTGAAGAATCCAATTATATGTTTAAATAATGACCTTGTGCCTCTAGGCCTAAGCAGTGCTTTGTGCTTCTTTACTCACAGAACAGTTTCTTCACTTACCAACACAACCTATTGAAAAAAGTTCAATTACATTTATGAGCTATTGAATTCTGCCTCAGTGTTTGGCTACTAATATCTGACAGAAAGATTGCTCACATTTACTATATATGTGACAAGCATTCTCCTTAATAAATACGCTGTATTTTTGTTAAGCAAAATCTATTAAGTAGTGTCTGACAAATTTATAATTATTTAAATATGTATGTTGGCCAAGTACCAATATCATGAGGGTGCCTCTGCCTTTTAAGAGTAGGGCAGAAAGGAAAATGTACAGCTTCCTCCTTCGCTGCACCACTCTGAAAGACAAAACTGTAGCTGGTGAAATTCAGCCTTCTTTACAACACTTAAAGGCACAGGTCCTGGTAACTCAGGTGGCAGTCCTTGTAAGGGCTGGGTGACAACCTCCCTCCCTCTTATTTTCCTGGCAGCAGCACTCTCCCTCCCTGTGTGAGTTGTTTGTCGCTGCAGAGCAATGTAGGAGTGTTTGGCTGATCCACCTGTTTGTGGGTTGTTGTTTTTCTGCCTACTCCATACCCCACAAGTGTCTCAGAAAAACCAGGACATCCCATTTGTTTCATATGAGAGCACAGTTCCTTGCAGGTGATGGAGTTGTGGAGACGATGTACCAAAGGCAAACACAAGTTTAAGAAAGTCATGGAAACAAAATACAAATACACACTTCTGTAGCAAACTTCCCTCTGAATTATACTTGTTCTGATTGCATCCAAAAGTGGTTGATAAAAGCTGTCTCTTCTGTACCCTACATATGACAGAAACAAACAAACAAACAAAAGATATTGCATTCCCTGTCTTTTATCTTGCTTGTCAGCACTGGACCATCCCTCTGGTTCTGGAAAGCCTTTCATTTTCAAGGGCTTAGGGACAATACAGCATTCTGTGGTCATGTGTATCTCCAGTTTCTATGGTAGAGTTGGAACCATTAACACATTTGCTGGCCTTAGCCAAAGTACTGTATTATAGCCATAGGCTCTCTGTCTACAAAACAGGGAACAGGGATTATGAAAAAGGGTGAGGTCACCTACTTTGGGAGGGAGGAACTCAAGTGGTGGAGCAAGTCATCTTAAAATGTTGGCCTGGGGCGGGTTGAGATTTATCTCTATACTGTTGTTAGCTTCCCATTTACTTCAGTTAGGCTAACCGGGGGGGGGGGGGGGGGAGAGATTCAGAATATTGTTTTGTTTTTAATCTAAACATACACACAGAGAGAGAACAGATTATAGCAGGCTCCAGAACACCTCACATGCCTGACCATGTATTTGTTGAGATTATATAATGTCGGGTGCCTCATATACCTTATGCAGGTCTACTATGAGTTATAACATTGCGTGGACAGGTGGAGTCCCCAGATCCCGCGCGGTCCCCCCGTCATGTGGAATAACGACTCAAGACAACGTGCTATGGGATTAAATTGGCCAAAACTTTATTAAATTTCAAATGTGGGTAGACCTTGGCTCAGGCATTGGGCGTTCTCCCTCCCCAGTCCCCAGCCGGGGACCTAGGGAGCATCAGGGTTATCCAGTGTGAGTGGGGGGGGGATGGGCCGGCTCTGGAGAACATATGTTCAAGCAGAGATAGCCGCCCCCATTACGCCGACGCCACAGAGGAGAGCAATGACGACCTTTCGGCGTACGGTCAAAGCCTCCCTTCAGAAAACCCCTTTAACGGGGAACCCTGGTATCACCGCCGCAAAGAGGAAGATGGACTAAAGGATTCCGCCCAAGGCCTGATACCGCCAAAGTTGTGACATTTTGCTACGGGAAAGGCGAAACCTGCCAATGCAGGGAAATTCCTTTCCGGCCCTTTAACAGTGACCTTAACTTAGCAGCGCCCGCATACCTGTGAAGAAAAGTTAACCTGCAAAATAAGACATTAACTGAGGGTGGGTAGGGTGGGAGAAGCTCTGGAGCCAAGTGAGGATTCCCAGGTAAGATCCTCCCTCTATTGTGTGGGCAGGTAGTCCCTCCCCTACCTGGCCTGGTCTCCTTGGCAACGCTTCCCCCAAGCGGGATTGGACAACTGACTGAGGTAGGCGGAGACCTTCAGGTATCCCACCTGAGGGAAGGCAAAGCCAAAGCCTATGCTGTTGGAGCCGCTCCAGATCTAGGGGCTGCACGCGTCCACGCAAAGGGCGCCCCCCATTTTAAGTGGGGAGTGGTCATTACCAGGGGGCAGAAGGGACACTGAGATTTGGAGCATTAAAATGTCTCTATATATGCTGACAGTGATAGACCTTTAACAACTAACCTATAGTAAAATATTGTTTAATGTCAAAATAAATACACCTACACCTACCAGGTTCGTCTTGTGTCATGGACCTTTAAGGTTTTCAGGGTCCATTAATGATAAATTTTGAAATTTTGTATTAATTAATAAGTTTTAAAACACACACACACACACTTCAAAGCACACCTGGTTTCAAGCTCAATGTCAGGAGTATACGCTATATTACAAACTAATGAAGATAATGAGAGTTTTGTTTTAACTTCATTTGGAAAGATGAACAAAATATTATGAACAGAATACTATGCCATTTGAGGTTAAAAAGCGAATGCTAATTAAGGTTCCTGTGTACCTTCTCAACATTAGATCAGTACGCAGTCCTTGTAATTACAGGAGAAACACTCACAGGAGTTAGTATTAAGCTTATGCAGATTTATAACTTTTGGCAGAATTGTTCCTTTAAAGTGTAGCAGAGAGTTAGTCATAATTATACAAGAATTGAGCGTGGGAGAGAATAATTTGTACAGCACACTCTGCCTCAGCAAAACATCTTTGTCCTCTTATTTCAAGGACCATTGTTTTTAATAAAGGGTGAAAACTAATAAAGAAATGCTCCCTCCATTCATTTTACTCATAAAATATAAAATCCAAGGGTAATCATGTTGAAACCAGGTTAACATACTCTATATGCCTTTCTGTTTATTTTTAATGATGTTGCAAGGTTGTATTCTTCTATTCCTGCTTGATAGAATCCAACCTCTAGCCAGAGATCACCAACTTTTTTAGGCTCCTGGATGTATTTGAATTTTGGAGCAAGTGCCATTAGTACCTCCAATCTTTTCTCTCTCTCCTCCCCCAGATCAGCCACTCCACCACATACAGTCAAATATAGAAAGTCTCTCACCACCAAAGGAACACAAGTGAACAGCAGAGAACCTGCACAAGCAACACTGACACCAAACCCTACATATATTAAGTAAAATAGAAACATCACCACCCCCACCCATCACCACCCCCACCCATCTCCCCCCCCCCTCCTTTCCCCCTTTTCTTTCTAATTTCTCAACAAATGAAACTGATTTGTAAAAATGTTACATGGAAAAAATACAAGAGACATTGCACATACTTTTGTAAATCAAGAAAATCTTTAATAAAAATACATTAAAAAAAAATATATAGAAAGTGTGCACAAACACACTTTACTGTTCCAGGGTATCTGAGTAAAATGGTAACCTGGCCCTTGAGAAGCACATACAGGTGAATGAGGAAGTGAGAAAGAGACACTCTTCCAACTTTCTCCTTCAGCTCTATGTCCTTTTCACAGGGGCAAAGGAAGCCACCTTCAGCACCTCATAACCAAGGGGGCAGTGAATGAAGGGGGTGGCTAAAAGGCTTCATGGGCACGTTAAGGCAACAATTATGCCCACAGGAGCCATGATAGTGACCCTGTATAGCAAATACAGCTGCATATTCTTGTGGAAGCAGCTGTTGGTTATGCCGCAGATAGGGCAACAGTTATAGTTTCTCCACATATTCTGCTCCCATACTGAAGTTGGAGTAAATGCAGAATTATGGATGGGAAGACCAAGGTGCATTAGAACAAAGATGGGGAACCTGGGGCCCTCCAGATATTGTCGAAACTGTGATCCCTGACCACAGACCATGCTAGCTGATCTAATGAGAGTTGTAGTCCAACAACATCTGGAGGTTCACAGCCTCCCCATCACTGGAGTGAAGCACAGTACATATTTCACACATCTTACGTAGCTAGAGGCATGGTTTGGGCTGTGTTTTCAAGAGTTAAGGGGAAATGTTTGAGTCATACTAGTTTGGGGTACTGTTATTTACTTAGGAGAAATATATTTGCTATGCAACCAATGGATGGTGGGAATGGGAGGTCACATGCCCTTTGGTCAGCTGCATCACTGCTGATTGCTAAAAGGTATACAGGGAAGAAAGAGGTGGTCAGGTTGGTGTGGTGCGCATACATCAGCAAATGCAACATCACACTGCCTCCCCACTTCCTGTTATCAGCAGGGACACTACTGACCTGAGGTCAAAAGAGTGCCACCATCTCACTACACCATCAGCTACTTGTCCTCTGTATGTTTACTCAGATGCAAGTCTCACTGTAGTCAATGGATAATAGAAAACTGTGCATGCACACCAATTTATTCTGGTGGTTTTTTCAACATATTCAGGTATTTTGCATGTATTCCTTTCCAACCCATCTTACTAATGAACACAAGGGCATACAACGGTGGGGTAGAAGATAGACTATGACTGAGTGACCCAGGTGGAAGTCCCCACTCAGTCATGACACTCAAGAGGAGACACTCTTTCAGCCAAACAGAGCTCACAGCATTGTTGTGAGGATAAAAGAGGGCAGACAAACATGAACACAACCTTGAGTTTCTTGGAAAAGAGTAGCCTAGAAATGTAATGATATTTTAACTGCACGCATGAATGAAACACAGGTGGGGGAGACATTTGATGGGATCTACCATCACATCAACTGGGACGCAGGTGGCGCTGTGGGTTAAAGCCTCAGCGCCTAGGACTTGCCGATCGAAAGGTCGGTGGTTCGAATCCCTGCGGCGGGGTGCGCTCCCGCTGCTCGGTCCCAGCGCCTGCCAACCTAGCAGTTCGAAAGCACCTCCAGGTGCAAGTAGATAAATAGGGACCGCTTACCAGCGGGAAGGTAAACGGCGTTTCCGTGTGCGGCTCTGGCTCTGGCTCTGGCCAGAGCAGCGATGTCACGCTGGCCACGTGACCCGGAAGTGTCTCCGGACAGCGCTGGCCCCTGGCCTCTTAAGTGAGATGGGCGCACAACCCCAGAGTCTGTCAAGACTGGCCCATACGGGCAGGGGTACCTTTACCTTTACCTTTACCTTTACCATCACATCAAGATCCTTTTTGAGATGCTTTTCACATCAGTTTGTGTGCATCAGGAAGCTGCACAGAATTAAAATATGTGAATGTACAGGGAGGTGCAGCAAACTGTCTTTACACTAATTCAGAAGTAATTTTAAGAATTCTACATGTGTTTGTGGATGGTGCAGATATAAACAATAGTGGAATGGATTTAAGTAGGGGAACCCACTTATTCCTCTATGTAATCCTTCTGTAGAGATTTGCAATGAATGAGGTAATAAATAATAATAATAATAATAATAATAATAATAATAATAAATTTTATTTATATCCCGCCCTCCCCAGCCGAAGCTGGGCTCAGGGCGGCTAACAACAATAAAACAGTACAAACGTACAGCACAAACAACACTCTAACATCATTCATTATAAAATTAATTAATTCAAGCCACTGGCAACCATTGGGCCAGAGCTCCACGAAGATTGCCGAGGGAGGGAGTCAGGCTGTGCCCTGGCCAAAGGCCTGGTGGAACAGCTCTGTCTTGCAGGCCCTGCGGAAAGAGGTCAAGTCCCGCAGGGCCCTGGTCTCTTGTGACAGAGTGTTCCACCAGATCTGAGCCATGGCCGAAAAAGCCCTGGCTCTAGTTGAGGCCAGCCTAACTTCTCTGTGGCCTGGGACCTTCAAGATGTTTTATATAACCGTGATCTTGCACATCTCCCTGTGACTGTAACTGCATACATTCATAATATATATTAATAAAGCAAGAGGGAGATTTGTAAGTATGAGAACAGACAACTCAATATTGAAGCACTGAAACAGCTTTATTTGAATTTGCCCATCTTACAGCCGCTGAGAATACTTCCCGTCAGATTGACAAGTTGAAGTTCCATGTGGCAGAGCACTGTACAGCTGGTTTTTGAATGTTCTGCTTCTAACACCCAAGTATTAATAATGAGATTGGAGCCCATCCTAAAAACACATCCAACAAGAGCATTTGCTGAAACGCTTTGGGATCAGATTTTTTTTTTTTAAGAAGGTTCACAAACAAGGATTAAAAGAAAAATGGCTACGTTAATAACCCTGTCTTTATTGCATTGGCACAGAATAAGCCCATATTTGGTACACCTCAACTGTCTGTTAAACCACAGCAATTCTGTTTTAAAGTTGTTCCTGCATTTACTGACATGTTACTAAAGAAATAAAGCAACATTTCTCTTAGATGTGTGCATTCAAAAGCAACCCTTGACTAGTTTGTAGGTGTCTGGAAAATCATTTCCATAATTTTTATTCATGGTGTTTTCCTTAGTGGAATTCAAACTAGCTTTAGAAGAAGAAGAAGATAAACAAAGACATAATCTATGTGTGAAAGGGCTTGAGTTATGCGGCAAAGGCATCTTGCTGGTATAACATCTGTCTGCTTCCCTGTACAGTGTGTTTTCATGTCTGACAGTGCAATGCCTCTCACAAGCATCAGTATATTGTTTGCAGGAGAGATGGTTTGATTTGAACAGGCTATACTGAAGATAATGACACTAGAGACAAACAAACAAATAGTTCCCAGTTAGACAGCTGTACAACCCATCATCAAAAATCACCAGTCTCCAGCCATAGAGAGTAATTGTTGAGCTTACTGAAACAATTCTATTAGCAACACGCCCAATTTTACTAAAACCTAACAGACTTCACTGGATGCTGCATGTATTTCTAACATGTTGGGCAAAGACACCCAAAATATCTGATATACCAATAATGTTAAAGGCCTATATTGGCATGCTGCCACTGGGAGGAATAACATGCAGTTCTGCTTCTAAACTTCAGAGCCCCATGTAGCTTGGAGTTGCACACACACCAAACCAGACCCGGAGGTGATTTTTTGAGGCCCTTCTCTGACTGCCCCCACCAAATTTGGTGAGAGGTCACTACCAGAACACAGGCCTTTTGGGCGGTGGTGTGCCAGATATGGAATGCCTCCCCAGGCAGGTTCACTAGGTGCCATACTATGGTCCTTTTGATGTTCCCAGTCATTTTAAATTGATATTTTGGTGATTTTAAAACACTGCTTTATATTGTTTGCTGCTGGTGGCTTTAGCTCTCCTCTTTCTGTTGTGATTGTTTGCTTTTTAAAAGGCGTTCATAAATTGTATTGTTCACCATTCAAAGAATATTAAGTAACTGGGTGGTACGCAAATGTATATATAAACAAGCACAGCACACTGTAACACACCAACAGTGGAAAAAGTTGGGTGCAAGTTGACGATCCATGTCCTTTCCATTACATTTTCAAAATCATATCACAGATATTTGGCCCCACGTTCTCAAGCTGCATGGCTACCATTCTGTATACATTCGGGACCCATCCACATTAGAGCCCAGCAGAACCCTTTGCCTGGCATAGCAGTGCCCTGCATGCCCAGGAGCCCATTTCATTGCTGTGACTGTAGTATCAGTGGAAGGACTGAGACCCAAGTTAGTTAACAAGTACTGACAATCCAACAGGTTGTTCTGCTGTCAAGGCTCAGGAAACCTATCTGCTGATGTCAACACAGTGGCTGGCAGGATTTGGAAGCAAAAGTTCCATTCCTATAAGGAAGAATGTCCCCATCTGAAAGTTTAACTTTCAGTACTCTAAAAAGGAAATTGTTAATATTCTGCATTTTTATTATTTTTTTAAAAGGAAGCTTGGTTGCCTAAAATAAACTTTGTGTATTGCTTTGATTAAGCAATCGTTTTTAATTATTGTGTCATCCCTACGAGATACTATTGTTACATTGGCAAAACTTGTAAGTCATCAACAACTCATAGTTATCTTAGATATGTATATTACCTAGTTTGACAAGCTGTGATATTATTCTATGGCTTCTAAGTAGGCTACATAGAACTTAAAAACTTTCATTAAGAAATTCTGACATATTCCACATTACCAACACAGTTTCTCATAGATACTAATCCCATTCTCCGCCCCAATTTCACCAATCTCCCTTTTTATATTTATCTAAGACTTCTTAATGTAATCATTACTTTCCACTGCCACCACCACCACCACCAAGTTCATTCCTAACCATAGTGTCTTACTTTGGATATTCTGCAGCCTACCCTGGAGAACTGATGTTAAACAATAACCATCGCCTGAATGGCTTCTGCAATCCATATAAAATGTTACATGGTGTAGAAATGTCACATCAGGCCCTCTTATGTTCCAAATCCTTTTTAGGTTGAGAATGTATGATTTGTTTAAACACGATGTGCGGATTCTTAATTTGCCCTGCAATTCTCCTCTTTTATCCAACATGACATAGTGATATGATGAGCTAGTTGATCCTAAGTGAATTTGATTTGGCGGGTATAATTTACAGGAATGTTGTCTTTTTAGGACTAGATTGATTGTAACTTAAACAGACATAGTACTTTATCACATAGGACTAAAACACTAGCAAGCAAAAACTGACACATGCACACACACAAACAACACACCAAAGCAAACATTAAAGCCGTAATTTTGAATGTGTAAATAAACAAGTGTCCACTAATCTCACATATAGTGAATATGGACCTTCACCTTACATTCTACAGAAGGTTTTCAAATGTACTTGTATACCAGATGCAATGATGGTTTCAACCTACAGTAGCTGAAATCTGGTCTGAGGCTTTAAAAGAAAGCTTGAGAGATTTTGGAATACACACCGGGGGTTGGGGCAGAAGATGCATTTGGGAACCAAAGTCCTTTTGGGATAAGATACTTAAGGATTATATTCCATTCACTGATCTGACAGGATCCACATGTAACTTTCAGGATTTAGTTTTGGGAGGTGGTGAGTACTTACCTGTTTTCCCCCTTGCTTTCTATCAAGTACGTTTCAACTGAAGGCATTTTTGAGGGCCAAAGTGTTGCTTTTCTTTTTTGGACAACCAGGCAATGATTTTTATTTTTTAAAAAATAAATAAATAAATCTGCCTCACTTGTAATGTGCAGTACCTATTTAATTTTTGAGAGCCAGCTGGGAAATTGACCTAACAGGCTTTGGTAGTTCAATTACAGCAGAAACAAGGGACCAAAATAGCATAACTAAAAACCATTTGTACTTGTTCAAATGAGTTTTAAACAGGCGAGTAAACAATTTGGTATCTGGTCTGCAGAGCACAAGAAAAAGAAAAGAAAAGTTTTTCACAATGTAAATTCAATTTCCTAAACAATTACATTTTTGAATGGGAATCTAATTAATTCCTTGTAAACTAGATATGGAAATATTCAATGCATTCTCATTTCTTGCTTGCTTTGAGACTTGCACAGTTTAGGAAGCTATCCAAGTTAATGGGATTTGCTTTGCATCCATTCTGAAACAAGATATGCCATTTGAGTCATGCTGGCCACTAACCTTTCTGAGTTTAACAGCTATGAAGAAGAAAATATAAACCATGCTTTGATATATATACTTCAAACCAGCCACCACAACAAAATAAAGGAATCCTACATGTCCTTGTTGTTATTATTAAGCATATGGGTAAAATAAATAAATAAAGCAAAGAACCTTCACCCAACTATGAATGCACTGTATCCTTTATATCCAAGCAAACTAAGACAATTTCCTTCCTGTATGGGCTCGATCCGTAAGCCAGTTAAACTGGGATACTTGGACATCAGTTGCATCAAATACTTTTAATTTTCAGTCTTTGACTTAAACGGTTTATGAATCAAATGGAAAATATGAACAAATATAGGACCTTTCACCTGATCCTAAACATGTTTACTTTGAAGTAAATAATGATGGAGTGCCCCCCCCCAAGGATGGAAGCTCTAACACTGAACATGCATTAGATTATAGGACCACCACTTTTCAGAGCTCCTGTGCTTTTAAAAGCAGTGTGGTGGGCAGAAATGCATGAAAACTTGGTGAAATTTATGAAACTTGTGAATTTATGTCTATTTTGCATCTTTTAAAGTTGCAAGAACCCTTTCAGAAAAAAAAGTGGCAGCTCTTTTTTTAAAAAGAAAAAAAGATACTCATTTGAAATTAATGAGCCTTACATGTTCCAAGTAATGAGTTTAGAGTGAGGGATAACAAATCAACTGAAATCTGGTTTGATGATTAGGCAATAAGATTGGAACAGTTCTGTCCAACAAACATCTACTTGCTATTAATTTCACTGGGATCTGCTTCCAAATATATCCATTTGGTAGGTTTCATTGAAATAAATGGGCCTTGACTTCAGGGAGCTATATTTACTACTGAGACAGACATTTGCATAGAGTATTGGAAGGCAGTCTAAGGCTACAATCCTATGTCCATTTCCCTGGCAGTAAGTCCCATTAAATTCAATGGGAGTAAGCATGCACAGGATACATAAGCATCCTAAAATTGAATATCCTGGATTAAACAAACAAACTCTTGTGTTGTGTATTGCTGGACAGTTTTATATAGTCCTGCATGAACACTGAACTGCTTAAATGAACACTGATGAAAAGGAGGGAATCCATAGGGTACTTTGAAAGCAATAGCTAGTCAATAGTTGCAGAATTATGCTGCTGAACAACTTGTACTTTCACTAAATCCTCAGCTAGTGCTGGATAGATTTGCAGAGTGTGTGTGTCGGATTTCAGAGTATCAGAGAGATGCATCACTCACTGTTACTGCCTCTTCTTTCTGCCTGGTAGTAAAGCTATTGTTTCAGATCTATAGATAATTGCTGTCATATAAACACATCCATAGCTTTCTCCTCATTTACCTGGGAATCACAATTCCATGTAATAGCACAATTCTAAGACATGTCAACTAAGAAGCAAGTCTCACCAAGTTCAATGAGGCTTACTCCCAGGTAAGTGTGCCTACACTGCATCCTAAAGCCTTCAGTTGACCCAATTTCCTGACTCCTGTGTAGTACTATATGTCCTTGAGAACCTAAATACTTCGGGAGTATTCATAGCATATTCTGTTACACTTAAGCTTTTACTGATCAGTGGAGATGTAATTAGAATCTGGACGTTTTCCTGTGATGAACTGCATGGTACTTGACTACAATTTACAAAGTGTCAAACCAGCAGATACTCTTGATAGAAAGTTCACCTGATCTAGGCTGTGTGTGTGTGTGTGTGTGTGTGTGTGTGTGTGTGTGTTTAAAACAGAGCCTGTATGGCAAATTTAGATGCTTTCAGCAAAAGGACATGGCCAAATGTCCTTATAATCCTAACAACAGCCGTTCAGAAGCAAATCCCATATGAATTCAAAGGGGTTTAGTACGTGGGGTTAGGATTGCAGCCTGATCCACCTTAATGGGCCTGACCTCCAAGACAATGTGCATAAGATTGTATGTAAATAAAGCATCCTAATGCCACATATATGCTGTGTGTGTGTGTGTGTGTGTGTGTGTGTAAGTAAAGGTGCAGAGGATCCAGGTGGGAGGCAGCCATCCAAAACACATTTCCTGCCAAGCAGTCCCATTGAAGGCTACAATTCTAAACGCACTTGGAAATAAATCCCACTGTAATCCACTGGGTTTACTAAGTAAATTCCTCAGGATCAGGGTGTTAATAAGCTACCCTACTCAGGATAACAGTGGGAGTCAGTTTACTCATTCAAAATCCTGCTGGATCGTATCTATGGCAATATTTAATTTTGCAAAACTGACCAGGTGGAAAGGAAAGGGAACTTACTTCCATGCAAGCTATGTTAAAAATCAGGGAGTCAAGAGGAGCTTGGGAAAAGAGTAACCGGCTCCTTATTCGAAAGTGGTACAGGAGGAACCCCCGGCGGCCGAAAGGCTTCGTGAGTCCCAGAAAAGCGAGCGAGCGAAGTTTATGATCTATTGCGGTCCCCCCACCCCACCCCCAACCTGCCCGGCGCACAGCAGCCGCGCAAGAGCTAATATCATGCGCGGAAGCATGAAGCATGAAGGAACTGGAGGGGTGGGGAGATAGAAACTGGTCCTTGGAGAATGGGACCATCCTAGAAGCCTTACAGGGAGTATTTGAGGGGTGGGGGGGGTGGAATAATAATAATAATAATAATAATAATAATAATAGTAATAGTAATAATAATAATAATAATAAAGTTAAAGGGAGCCTGGAAGCAGAGCGAGTTCAGACCCAAGCGGGCTTTTTTCAGGAGCTCTAAGGAAGAAAGCGAAAGGCGCTACAGAACCGAGCGAAGCTCAAACTCCCAGGGATGCAACACCATCATCTGCAGAGCCGCAGCCAAGTCAACGCCGCCGCCGCTGGAGAGGGAAAGACTTCGCTCGCTGGAAGGGGTGCAAGCATACAAGCATCTCTCCCCCCCCCATACCTGATCTTGATCCCAGCCGAGTGGGAGATTATAGTTATTTTAAAAACAAACAAAACAAGCGAAGCGCAAGATTGTCCCAGGGGCAGCTGGTCTGCAGGAGTCTTAAGTGAAGTTTGCGCTACTTTATCCAGACACAGAGCCGTCCCAAAAAAGAGAGAGGTGGGGTGACACAGAAGAGGTGGTACAAACCATGCAAGTCAGACGCCTTACCTCCTTCGGCTCCCACTGCCAGGACCTTAGCAATAGGACATAATCCCGAGACGGTGAGGACGGCGAAAAGGAGAAACTCGGGCATGGTCGAGGGAGGGGAGTCTCGCGTCCTCCTGCTCCTGTTTCTCCTCCAGGCTGCTGCTTGCTGCTTGCTGCTCTTCTTCGCCCTCTTTGGCCGCCGCCGTTGCTCGGTTGCACCCTTCGCTTCAAATAAAAAAAGAGAAAGAAAGTCACTGAGCGGCAGCAGCAGCGGAGCCGACGACGAGGAGGGTGGCAGGCAGGCTGGCTGGCTTGCAAGAGAGCAGCGCGATTGGCAAATGTCACGGGGGTGGGATTGTGCGCCAGGAGCCCAGGCTGCGCTGCCTTGCCTCGCCTCGCCTCGCCTGCTCGCCTTCTCCGCTGCTTCCAGCAGGATTACGAGGTGGATGTGTGAGAGAGCCGCTTGTGTGTCTCGACTTCTCAATGCAGAGTACGTCTGATCTTACATCACGCAAGAGGGGCAGTCAGAAAGAGAGAGAGAGGAAGAGAGAGAGAGAGAGATGCCAGAGGATGGGAATCTCACTGATTAATCACGGAAGCCGCCATCCTCCAGCTTGGGTGTCCACATAAATCATATCTATTACTTAGTAAGAGGCATTTAACACAACAAGCAGCACACCGCTTCAAATGGAAAGCCCTACAAATCAGACCGAGGCGGTCCAGCGAGGGGAGAGGAAAGTCAGCCGTCCACGGATCCCTTTGGGATCTAGGTGCGAGAGAGAATAGATCTGGGTGGAGAGAGTGGGAGAGGGAGAGGGAGAGCGCTCGCTCGCTCGCCTCCAGCAACAAAATCGGGCGACTGCCTCCTTCCTTCCCGGGAATAGGAGCGAGCCGTCTAAGTATCCCAAAAGCCAACACAGGCAGGCAGGCAAGAATGAAGCCTTTTGGGAAGGGAAGCAAAGTCAGCTCGTTTTTCTGGTTGGGAAATGGCAAAGGAGGGGAGAGAGCGACGGGAGAGAGAACCCAAAGTTCTCAAAGGCAGCGCTGTCGGACTCGTTGCAGAATGTTCATTTCCATTGCAAATTGACAGGTAGGGTCGGGTCCTGCTGAGTGACTCAACAAAACAAAACAAAAAAAAAGATTTCTCACCTAGGAGAGGCCGAAACTCCAGATATGCTTAATAGTCCAAAAAGAAGCGGCGAGAGAATAGGGCAGCTTAATTAGGATATATTACCTCTCCAATGCAGTAAGTGGAAGCAACTGGCTTCAGATTAGTGTCAAACTGCTCTTTAAAAAGTTAAGCGCTATCTCATACAGGGCTGGGCAGATTTCTGACTTGTAAGGTCTACTCTACTTGAACCCTCAGGCCCACCAAACGGAGACACATGCAAAGTCGGGGCTAGCTCCTCCCGTTGTACGTTATGTTAAGAATTGGGGGACTTCTAGGGTTGCCATATTTTGAAGACCAAAAAAGGGGGCACATTTTCTGACTTCTACTTTTAACTATGGATTGCTATGACATCTCTCATTTTACCCATAAAAAACATCATATGCATGCTCGACCCGGTAATTTGTAATCAGTACTAAAACCAGTGCATTTTCACTGCACCACCCACGCTGCCATCTTGACCCTCCCAGTAAGCAGCAGTGACTCACCTGTTGGGAGGGCAGGTAAGCATCTCCAACCTATGACACCATCTGATACTGGGCAGAACATTACATTTGTTCAATTGCATCATTACTTGCTTATCCCCAAGTTACTGGGTTGCTCCTAATAACATATTTTAAGATGCACTGCATAAGAGGCCAACCACACATGGTCTTCAGCATAGTTTATGTAGCCAAGGATAGCCTTGCTAAGTGTCTGGTGCACTGGTGATCGCAACAGTTGGTTACTGTATTGCCCTTCATATGAGACTGCTGTTAAATTTGCCAGAAACCTGCAACTAGTACAGAACGCAGCAGCTAGCTTAACTGAGTTATGTGCCTGACTGTGGCACGCAACACCATTGCTAAAGGAAGTGTACTGGCTGCTGCTTTGCTATTAAGCCAGGTTTAAGGCTCTGGTATTAACCTAAACAACGTGGAACCAAGAGAATGCCTTCTCCCATACAGAGCTGACCAGTTGTTAATATAATCTGCAGAGGTCCTCCTGATTGTGCCACAGCCTCCAAACATCCATCTGGCATAAACCAACACCCTTTCTGTGGGGGTACCTGCTCTCTTGAATGGTATCCCCATGCTATTTTTTTTCTCTCTCTCTCTCTCTTTACCATGGCTTTTGCTTTCTACCATTACCAGCTGTTTACTGTCTACTTGATTATTATATAGACATTACATTTTATTATATTGTTGTACACTGCCTTGACATGCCCATATAACAGCTGGTATATCAATATTTTAATTTAATTGATTAAACATTGTCATGACTGCCATTCCATTGATATTTTAATGATAAATCATGGGTATCATGAAATATAATGATGTACAATCGTGACAAAGACACGGTTCTGCCCAGTTCCATTGACTTGAATAGAAACTCATTCACCTAGGTAGATCTATTCCAAGCAGCCCTGAATAAGAACACCCTGTACCTATTTTCATTTTCAATTTATAAGGAAGGGTCAAGTGTCCTAAACTGATGTGTACAAGAAAAATGATTAAGAGCTCTCTCCCCAGCCACCTGTGTCCCCTTCCCAATCTGCTCTGGCAGGAAACCTAGAACAGAGGGCACACAAGAAGAGAGGCAAGCAAAATTATGCTGTGAGAGCAAAAGTCTTTCCACAAACAGAATGACCTCATTGGATACAGTCCCTTAGATGAGGAAACTGGAGACTCATGCAAATAGTGCATTAGATAATTCTGCATATGCAAGAAATATTAACAAAGAAAATGGCTTAGAAATGGAAGACACAACCTATTCTTGTATGAAATGAATAACATGTGATAAGTAGTCTAGATAGAAGACTAGTTTAAGAAACTCATCATGTGGCTTTGGCCAAGTCACACCTGAGTTACTGCTATATGCATCCTAAGTATGCCTAAGGGGGGGAAAGCACCTTCATATTAGGGCTTATCCTTACCTTTTCTCTGCTCTTTCCAGACATGGTCCACACTTTAAAGCTCTATGTCCAAGCAGACCTCCCTCCCTCCATTTTTGCTCTAGAGCTTTCCCCATGAAAACCTGCTCTTTAAAGTTCAATCAGAGCAAATGGCAGTCCGCTTAAAACCCAAATTGATGTTTGAGTGCTAAAGAGTGTTTTTTTCATGGGGAAAGCTCCCAGGCAAAAAAGCAAACACCACCACCATTTGGACACAGAGCTTTTAAGCACAGGCATGTGCCCGGAAAGAGTGGACAAAAAGTAAGCATGGATAAGCCCTTAGTCTTCATGACACATGTATTCCTTAATTTTGATGAGGTTTGAAGGGTCATGTGGTGTTTCAAGGCCCTACCTCCAAAGTTTAATGAAAAGTTGATGCTTTTATTTTTGCAGCTTGTGTAGTCAATTTTATTACTATTGGAATGACTAGGATAGCTGGAGAACTATGTACATCAAGGTGATCTTTTAAATATGCTGCTTAATATTTTAGTTACTCTTCATGTCTGCAGATGCTTAGACCAGAACCATGCAAGTGCAGAAGAACAATATTTGCACAGTATGCAACTTATCCACATTCTTAACATTACTACAAATGATATTAGAGATCAGTAGTGCCCTATAGGTTTACAAAGCCCCTCCACAAGCCTCAATTTATTAATTATTATTATTATTATTAGGTTACCAGTGAAACTGTTGTCGTCATTGTCCCCCCCCCCCCCCAGCTCTTTGCAGAATTACTAATTCTGCTTTTGGGGTCATTTTGACCCCAATTACAATGCTCTTTCTCACTGCTTTGTGCCATCTGAGAACATTGCAGCTGATGAACAATGCCATTCAGTGGAAGATGTCCAATAAGAAAGTATATCATCCAAATCATCAAACCAGGCATAAAATTGTGGCTGTTCTCCAGTTCCAAAATATTGTATGCTTTATGATGCTAACATATATAAGCGGAAGGAAGATGATGTTCCAGTAGCTCAAAATCTAGGACAGATTGTGGTTGAGAAACTAACTACACATTTACAGGGTTCTGGACTAGTTGTAATAACTGATGACCTTTTCACCAATGTGCCACTAGTCTTCTGTTGGCACACTGGGGGGGGGGGGGAGACACACACCAAGCAAATCATAAATTACCTTAGCATTCTTTATCTACATATCTTGATACACCAACAGCCGCACTTTTGCTTTTTTAAAAAAGATTAGCTAGTAAGTAACATACTCAATCAGGGTACCCCAAACTTGGGTCTCCAGCTGTTTTGGACTACAGTTCCAATCATCCCTGACCACTGGTCCTGCTAGCTAGGGATGATGGGAGTTGTAGTCCAAAAAAAGCTGGATACCCAAGTTAGGGAAACCTTGTACTAAATAAAGGAAGGGCAGTGGTCTTCCTTTCTTCAGTGCTGCAGTCTCAGACTACAGAGCCAAGCCTGATAGCATTCTTGTTATAAGAAGACTAAAGGTGCTGTTACAGACACCTATGCTTATATAATCACATAATACAAAGAAATTTAGTATTTCTTATTGAATACAGCATTTAATGCATTCCAGTTGTATTCTGAATCTTCTGGATCTGTGGTAGTGTTATTGTCCCTGTTTGGACCTGGCTTGATTACCTGGCTTGGTTACTTACTTTGAACCCAGATAAGCTCAGGTTCCTTAACTGATAATTGGGCTACATTTGACTGCATTTCCAAAAAGGTGTCCACATACACTTTCATATGCACAATCAAAATGGTGGTTGGAAGTTCATGATGGTACGGACATTTAAAAACTCATCACTGCCTAGTAGACCTGGTTCTAGAGTTGGTAAACCTTGAGTAGGGTCTAGGGACATAGCCATTTTGCCTGGGATGTTGAGAGGCCCAGCTTCAAAACTGGTAGAGCCTAAAACTAATGGCACCAAGCAGAGCAGTTGCTGGGAATCACTAGTTCAGAGAGTGTTGTTGTGCTCAGGTCCTGCTTTCAGGCTTCCCATAGACATCTGGTTGGCCACTGTGAGAACAGGACGTTGGGCTAGGTGGGTCACTGGCCTGATCTAGGAGGCTCTTCTTGTGTTCTTATGTCATCTCTCTTGGCAATTAAATGACTGTAAATCACAGCAACAATGTGCTTCATGTAACCATTTTGCTTGCTCACCTCATGCAGTTGTGAAATTTGGAGATTGTGCTTATGCTGCTTTACTATTTTGTGCCATGGCCACAAGTTTTAGGAAAGTTGTTAAAGGTAAATCACAACTGATTAGTACTGCGCTGCTATATAATGGCTATATATGTATGTTAATTGAACAATGTCAGACCCTCCAAGTGTCCCTGTTTTCCAGGGACATCCCTGATTTAGAGAAGCCATACAGGTTTCTGATTTGATCCCAGAATGTCCCACTTTTCCTTAGGATGCCCCTATTTTCATTGGAGAAATGTTGGAGGGTATGGAGTTATCTGACCCCCAACCTGTCTGAAGGCAATCCGGTATAGGGATTTTTAAAAATGATTAATGTTTTATTATGCTTTTATATATGTTGGAAGCTGCCTAGAGTGGCTGGGGCAACTAGTAAGTTGTGTGGGGTATAAAATAGTAAAACGATCATTATGGAATGGGATGTCCCTATTTTCATCGGAGAAATGTTGGAGGGTATGCAATATGTTTTATGTTTTTTAAACAAAAATCAAAACAACAACAACTATGAAGTCAGTTAGCCTGCACACACTGGTCTTGTGGCTATGTGCATTGTGGTATATTATGGACCCTGGTGATTTATTTGCTTCAATATACTAAAAAAAAGGGAAAAAGGAAAACATGTCAATGAAGACATGTTTTTTTTCTACTTGTAAATAGAGTCATGCTTACCACCAGAACTCAAATGTTTTATTTTTATGGCTTTCTTTGGATACATTTGAACCTAAAACACAAAACTAATTGATTTGGTCTTTTTTTCTATTGATGAAGATTCCTCTATGTGCTAATCCTTTTACAGGTAACATATATCATCACAATGATCATCCATGCTGTGAATATAGAGAAGGATGATCAAAGCCACACACAAGAGATGCCCATAGCATGAGGAATATGCAATTTGCTTATTGGCAAACTGGCTCTAACAAATCAATCTGTACTGAAGAACTGCTTTTACTAAAACATATTCCCAAACATCTAAAACCTTATTACTGTTTGGTTTCCCCCCTGTTTTTGTTTTCCCCCTGTGTATTATTTCTATGATAAAATAGCTCAAATTGTTAACATTAGAGTAAAAGAGTATTTGAAAAACCCATTGATCAAGCTTTCTATATTACACATACGTCCAAATGTATTAATATGAAAAAAAAAAATCATTTAGGGAAAAACAGCTTAAATGAAAGTCAATGGAGTATTTACAGGAAGTCAGGTGTCAATACACAATATGCTCCAGGAATTATAAATAAAAATGCAATTATGCATAAGTAATCATTTGTCAAACAACCATCCATAAATGAAGCATGGTTAAAATAGTGTCATAAGGAGATGGTAATTATCATAGAAGCCTGGTTTTAATATATAGGCCATCGAACAAATAAAAGTTGACCTTTATTAAATCACTTTCCCCCTCAATTTCATTTCCATTAAACATTATTCACTATGAAGTCACATCTATGTAATGAAACGAAACTACATTAACTATATAGATCAGAAGTGCAAATATGTTTGAATAATGTCCATTTTAATCTTTTCACCATCAATAAATCAGCACCTAAACCCTATAAATTGCCTGATGTGCCTGGCAAACATGGGTGACTTTGACTGTTCATACATTGTACTAAAGCTGAACTTTATGTGAAGTAAGCTGGTTGCAAATAGAACATATCCTATGTTAATGATAAATCAAATTAGATATTTAAGTGTTACTGAAATATATCAATTAAGAAAAACTAATAACCAATGGTAACTTTGGGCTATGGATAGCCAGTCACCACCAGCATACTTTCAGGCAATGTCTAATACCACCATAAAAGTATCAGAAACATGCTGGAGAGCTGGGGTGTATTTAAAGTACATTCCACATTCTGAAAAGGAAACTCATTTTAATATATATATATTTTAAAAAATAAAACTAAAAAATAAAATAAACACTGTAAATTTTAAGAAATAAAAGCAAGGTTCAGTTTACTCCATCAGTTGTGCAAACTTTGGCAGTCAAAAGAAACCCAAAGGAAAATCCAAACTTCATACAATATTCTCCATTTGAAGGCACACAGTTTAGGCTGTGCCCACTGGTGGAGGAAGAGGAGTGCAGGGAAAGCGCACCACCCCCGGCAGCGCAATCCCGGTGGGGTTCCATCACGGCTGGCCCCCCACACACACACACTGGGTGCCCCGCCTGCTCTCCACCCCCCAGTGCCAGAGCATGAAGCTCCGCAACTGGCTGTACCTACACACCTTAGAAAGAAAATCCCAGGATTCCATTGTTAGTTGACCGGCAGCCACAAAGGACAAGTTCAGCAACTTGAATTATATTTGTAAATTTATCAAGCATCTTCCGAAGTGGTGGCTGAACAAACCAGAAGAATGATTCTCCTGAATGCCATGGATTTTTAAATAGTCACCTATAATATGAATTGGTCTTTATTTATTTGTATAGATAGCATTCCTCAAACTACTTATTTTGGAATGGTTTCCTTTTGTTCTTGTTTTAGTGATCTAGGGATGGAATAGTTCATGACTACCTAGACTAGAGCTCGTTCATATAAAGGTACTCAGGGCCGGCCCACCCATGAGGCAAGATGAGGTGATTGCCTCAGGTGGCAGGATCCACAGCATCAGCAGATCCTGATGTCCATTTTCATTCCTTGCTCCTGATACAGATCTTCACTCACCCCTTCTTCCCTGGCATAGGGGGAATGCCATTTTGCAGTTCGCCTCAGGTGGCAAAATGTTTTGGGCTGGTCCTGCAGTAGCTTTTGACTCAGACATTGGCAATTACTAGTTACACCACAGAAAAGAAAAACAGGTCCCTTGGGGCTTTTTGTTTGTTTGTTTGTTTTTGGTCTTTCCTTCCATGAAACAAATAATCAGTACATTCAGCTCTTGACAGCACTGACCTTCCAGAAAGAGTGAGGGATACAAAAATACACACTATGGACATGCATACATTCTTGTCGGTATCAGCTATCAACCAATCGTTGTGCACAGGTTAGCTGTATATGTAGCAGAGCTTAGAAAAAGCATAACAAGAAAGATATGAGAATCTACCTCAGGATACTGTGACCTGATACTTTCCATTTCTTTCTCGTGAGCAACAGTAATGAGATTTGCTGGAGAGTATTCCTCTAAAGGGGGTTGGAAAACTGTCAATGGCAGAAAGTGCTTTTTATAGCCTTGTAACAAAGATTATAATTAAATAGAAAATTAACAAAGAAAACTAATGAAGAACAGAGGAATCAAAGCTACAAATGCTGTTCAAAACTAGTTTGTTCCTACACTGCATTATAACTCCTTCATCCTAATTGGTGTTATTAATACTGACAAGTTAAATAAATGAATTCATCAAGCTATAGAATATCATGAAATCTCTTATTGAGATAAATTAACAAAGCCGAACCAATCATTCTAACTCAACTAGTTTAAAGCAATACAAGAATATTAATTATCACCCAGAGTTAATTTTACATTAGCAATTATGGAACTGTTTTGATTTGCTTATTGAGAATTCAGTTCTATTGTATTATTTGGTTTTGCTGGCTGCATTATGCTGCTAACTAGCGATTCACCTGTTACCTGTCAGGTCACACTTTGAGAAGAAAGACAGTGGTTGTACATATCAAAGTTACTGGACTGTGTCAAAGGGGTGATGTATGCAGCTTCTGACAAGGAGAAGTTGGCCTGTGAAGCCAAGTTGCTATGGAATGATATTGGCAGCATTTCTGGAAACAGCCCAGTGGCCTGCCCCATCCTTCCAGATATTAAAAAAGTTGCTAGGCAGCAGCTGACACAGGATGAGAAGGGTAAGAACAGCACTGAAGGGAGATAAATGTGGTGGGGGGGGGGGGAGAGACTTCACTTGAGCTCTAAGGTTTCACTATGTATATATATTTTGTGTAAAGCAACCATCTCAAAATCACCAACTCAGAAAAAACATTTGCTATGGGATTTTACTGATGGCATGATCTAGACATAAAACTCATATAAATGTGTTGTGATGAGCTGTTAATGTGCATTGGCAACAGCTGCTGACCAACTTCTGCAGGACTTTATTGGAATTTGCATTATGAGAAATAACTGCCGATCCTTAAGGATAAACTCACATCTCCCATTTGATTTGCTCATTTCAGTGTGTGTGTGTGTGTGTGTGTGTGTGTGTGTGTGTGTGTAAAATTCACATCAATTTCTGAACTTTGGGAACCCAGCAGGATGAGTGCCAGCCATCTGACAATCACTGACTCGACTTTTTTAAAAGGATTTATACAATAGTTTAAGAGGTAACAGTTCGCTAGCAACAGGGAAGCATTTCAAACTGCTCCTGTGGTTAATGCCTTCAATATTCTAGCTGGTTGAATGGCCCAAAGTCCAGAAAAAGAACTTTGCAAGTTCTGAAAGTCATGTTCCCTTTTAAGCTTTTAAGCAATGGAAGACTGGGGAAAACTGTGACAGCTTTATTTGCAACATATCAAAACACTCATACTTATGAGTAAGTGTTACCATGTACAAATCCCAGGGTAACTCCTCCACCATCCTCCAAGGAATTGTTCAAGTCACAAACTACAAGGACAGTGAAGATCTGTCTAAACCTCCAAAGAGCTCCAAAAGATTCACAAAAGGCTACCTCATTCACAACATAAAAACAACCTGCTATTCCTAGATCTCATAAATACCCATTTGCTGACGTTTTAGGTCCAAAGTTTTATATAAACTCAGTAGCTTCTGGCTATAGTATGGGTCATAACAAACCTTCATTACTAACTTTAATTACTCATCTTGGAAAATGTTTCCATACAATCATGAAATATACTACTATTTAAACCCAATACTATGACCCAGTATTTCACACACCACCTTCTCCACCAACTATATTGCTCTTGCATAATCAGGGCCAAAAATGAAACAGTCTGAGCAGGATCTTATTGTAAGCAACTTCCTGCTGCCACTTGCTCATCTTAAGCAACTTCCCTCTGCCCATTTTGCACCAAAAACCCCCCCAAACAAAACAACAACCTAACTATTCTCCCCACTTCATTCTTTCCCCTTATACAGGGAAAAGTAGCTGCATGTAATTTAGAGTGAGGAAAATATTTGGAAGGGGAAGATTAAGCACCCCTTTCCCTTCCACTGCTTCTTCAAGATATTCTCCATCCCAAGGATGCTTTTCATCTGCCTGCAATATCTATTTTGTTCCTCAGCTGTACCACACAGAAATATCTTAAGTAACACTAGAAGAAAAGTATCACGACATGCACAGTCTCCATTATAAAAGGGTCAACAGACTATTGCACATGACTTTCCTGTCAATAAGGGGGGAGAGAGAGAGAATGTCTGTTGGAGAGGAAGAACCAGGCATCTTTCCCCCACTTAGAAGAGCTAGGATGTTTCTTTAGCAGCAGCAGACACCCAAAGCAGACTGAAAAGGTTGATCTTTAAGTCCCCGCCACAAGCTAATGGGCTAATAGTTTCTTTAAAGGAAAGTCTGTGTTTTGAAGTGTTTTTAAAATCCATATACTGGTGTGAGTAAGAAGTCAATAGCACAGAGAGAACAGACCAGTATAAAGTTCAGTTTGAAGTCATCGCTGTGGAACTTTAAAAAATTTCATCAGTTCTTGCAGGACACTAAAATGCACGTAAGTGGTTGCTATAGAAAGTCTCCTATTGACTTGAAAGTTAGGATATTTCCTGCATAAGAAATGGAGGGAGAGGGGCTGTGCTTATCCTTCCCAATAATAGGCAGCTTTTAAGGTAGCTGCATTATCTAATAGGGAATTGTATAAACAGTGTTTCCCCCCCCCCCTAGAAAAATGGGAGAAGAGAATAAGAAATTAAATGGCAACAACACACATACAGATGGCACTTTGTATCAAATTATTTCTACTGGTTGACACCATGTATATGGTTGTGTTAGTTGCCAGTGCATTTCCAGGCTCAATTCAAAGTTCTTTAAAGCCCTAGAAGATTTGGGGCCCCACTTCCCAAATGAGCCTACCCAGGTTGTGAGGACATTCTGAGGACACTCCTCAGAGAGCCCCCTCCTACAGAAATTCTAAAGGTGGCAACAAGACTTCTGATTGATTACCTTCCCCTGGCCTACGGAATGCTCTTCTCAGGAAAGCTTGCCTGGCCCCCACTTTGCAATTTTTTCAGTGACAGGCAAAAAATTAATTTTCCAACCCCAGACATTTTTGCAATACTAACAGTTTTACTTGCTTTTAGTATGCTATATGTAACACACACACCCCTCCTCAATCTATGCCTAGATACTGTTTATTGGAGTTGCTACACCTTCGAATGTGGGTTGTCTGTGTGTTTTTCCAGGTTGGTTCACAAAGAAGGTTAGTGTTGTTGTTGAGTTTTTGTGATGTTTAATCTATGCATTCTACAAACTATATTGGGATATTTTGTGTTTTGTTTCACTAAAAGTCGCCTATAAGTTATTGTATAGGCATCATGTAAATACAATATTAAAATGAGATTCCAGGAACAGCTTAGCCTTTTTCAAGCTTTCTCTCCACACAATTCTAATTGCATGGAGGGAAAGAGTGGACCATACTCCCCCTGGCCACAAGTAGAGCCACCCCATTGTCAATGTGTTGGGGGATTTGAAAAAGGGAGCCTGCTGTGCAGGATGGAATCTTTCCTATAACTGGACATTCGGGGGTTAATATTAAATGGGAACCTCTTAGGTAGTAGTGACTAGAGAAGTATTCTGAAAGTTAACCCAGACAAAGTCCTGGTACTGGGCAGACCATCAGGCTTGGGTTTAAATCAGCTTTGTAGTTTGTGAGTACCCTAATACTCTCCTGTGAAGGTAGCACTGATACCAATGGGTGTGTTAGCTAGTTTGTCAATTATGAGACCTTGCTATGCTAATTCATAATCTGGTGATCTCCAGATTAAAAAGGTAAAGGACCCCTGACAGTTAAGTCAGTCATGAACGACTCTAGGGTTGCGGTGCTCATCTCGCTTTACTGGCCGAGGGAGCCGATGTTTGTCCACAGACAGTTTTTCTGGGTCATGTGGCCAGCATGACTAAGCTGCTTCTGGCGAAACAAGAGCAGCACACAGAAATGCCGTTTACCTTCCCATCGGAGCGGTACCTATTTATCTACTTGCACCTTGACGTGCTTTCAAACTGCTGGGTTGGTAGGAGCAGGGACCGAGCAATGGGAGCTCACCCCATTGCGGGGATTCCAACCACAACCTTCCGATCAGCAAGCCCTAGGCTCAGTGGTTTAGACCACAGCACCACCTGTGTCCCTAGGACTACTGTAAAATGCTTTAAATAGAGCTGCCCTTGAAAAGTTCTCTGAAACTCCCAACTAGTGCAAGGGAGGGAAATGGGATCTGGCCAGCTTGCTTGATTCTTACTCACCCCTACAGGCCAAGTTTGACAGATGCTACCCACCTGTTAATCATCTTGCATCACAATGACATCAGGTGACCCACTTTCCTTTGCCCAGGTAGTTTGAAACCAAGCCATGCAGGCAAAGGCACAGCACTGCAAAGCACACAAGCAAAGATCACAGCAATGCACAACCATCAGCTGGAGGTGTCTACGAGAAGCCCATGGGCAGGATATGAGTATTAGTGTTCTGCCACCTAAAAATTGGCACGTAGGAGTGCTGACACAACTTGGGTATCCTTCCACTGTTGTTTTCCAAGCAGTTGGCTTTTTGAGGCATGCTGTCCCTGATTCTGGCACTAGGATATAACCACCATTTGTTTTTATTTTATTTGAATATTCATAAACTATACTTTCATGGGAAATATAGCCAGGCATAATGTGCAACATAAAAATATAATTTAGCAATAACAGCTTCAGTAAAAGCACCAGTAGCATGTCAATAAAAACTGATAGGTAAAAGAAGTCAAATACCAAACACCTTTCTGAACAGAACATGTTTTTAAAAAATGTCTAGAAGTAAGACTGTGCAGGAACTCCTCAGGGCAGGATCTGCCACACTAAAGGCTTGGACCCTGTTAAAGGCTGGCCACCAAAAGTGCCCCGTCAGAAGATCTCGGTGATTGAGGTGGAACATCGGGAATCATGCAGTGCTTAAGGTACTTTGGGTTTAGATTGTTTCAGGCTTTGTGAATAAACACAAGAAACTGGAACATGGTCTGGGTGCAAACCAGCAACTGTTCCCTCAGAAAACATGTTGCACCCTACAGCTTCTGGACCAGATGTAAGGGCATCTCCAGATAAAGCACATACAATTACAGTAATCAAGACTTAAGGTTTATAATGCATAGACCATCATGGGCCTGATCTAGTAATGGTCACAGCAGGTGTACTAGCCAAAGCTGGTAGAAGGCACTTGTAGTATGAAAGGTCATGAGGGCCTTTAGAGATAAACATGGATCAAGGAGTAACCCCAAGCTGTGAACCTGTACCTTCATCATGCAACCCCATCCATAACAGGCAACTGACCTATCTCCTGGCCATGGAAACCACCCACTAAACATGACTGTGGCTATTGATAAGTTTTGTCCCCCATGAACTTATTTAATCCTCTTTTGGTGACTTTCACCACATCATGTGGCAGGCAATATCATAGTTAAACTGTGTGCTTTGTGAAGTGCTTCCTTTTGCCTGTCCTGAATTTCCTGCTATCCGCTTCATTGGATGACTCCAGGATCAGGTGTTGAAAGTTGGACAACAATGTGTGGGCACACTGATACCCTCTTCCATCCATTTTCTCACACAATATATAATTTTATAAACCTCTCCATGTCCCCCCATTGCTTACTCTTTCTCTGAACTAAAGACTTCCAAATCTTCATTTTGACACAGGGTAGCTCCTCTATTCCCCTAAACATTTTGTTTATCCCTATCTTGCCTTTTCCAGCTCTACTGCTGTACACCTATACGCATTATTCCAAGTGTGGCCACACCACAGATTTGTATTAAGGCATTAGGATACTGGCACTTTTATTTCCACTCGCTTTCCTAATGATCCTTAACACAGAATTCACCTTTTCCGCAGCTTCTGTCACTGGGCCGATGTTATCAATTACCTGAGAGGAAGATGCCAAAGAAAAGCATGGGGACAATTGAGCCTAGGAGGAGGTAAAAAAAGAAAATAAAACTGCAAAAACTGAATGTGTTGGGCAAAGAGACTGATTTCCTTTCTTATCTTCTCCAGTTACCCAAAATAGTAGGGATCCATTGACCTTCTGTCTATCCAATTGATGGGAGAAGACTTTTTTTTAAGGATGACCCTTAAAAAAAAGCAAATACCCATTTGATTAGGAATGGTTCCAAGCAGCAAGCATAGTATTCTATCAGCTGACACTGAAATCTGCTGAGGGGACACAAAGTTTGCTTAGTAATCATAATTCAGTTGGTGTGAATTAGGAAGTCAGCTGTACCAAGCAATGTAGCCTACTTTTTTAGGGATATAGACAAATGGGCGTACATCCCATAGGGAGCTTCAGCTAAGAGGGAATGTGCTTCACTTTGGTAGCAGAGAAACAGACCTATAGCTCCAAGCAGCACTTCTTATCCTTTCTGTTTATTTCTCCACTTCCCCAGATGTAAGGTTTCCTTCTTCATTTCTTAGACAAGTCTTTCAAGGGGCTTTTGAGATTTTCCTTTTGAGCAAAACACACATCTGGCTGACTTGCAGTTTCCCCTATCATGTGTAGCCTTCCATCAACATCCCAATCACCTAGTCTTATGCCAGCAGAAATATTATCAACATGAGGAAAAAAATTGGGGAGGATATGAAAGAGTTCCTTTGAAGTTCTTATGACTGCTGAGCCCAGAATCATATACAGTGGCCACTCCTAGGTGACCCATTTATTGAACATTCACTCTTATTTGTTTGCACAAAGTTTGTGGGACGGTTAGATGGTGATGTAGGGTGTTTATGGAGCATTACTTCTGATCTGTTTGTGGAGAGGCTTGAAGACATTGCATCAAGCAAATATTATCCAATACTTTCTAGTTCATTTTTCCATCATTTTGCTTGCTGCAAAAAGTCTGACACTGTGTACAGAGACCTTTAAAGCACATTTGAAGCACATCACTGCTCCCCCCCCCCCAAATTATGGGCACTGCACTTTGCAACTCACAGAGCTACATGCAATGCTGTTTATATTTCACAGGTATTGCACTTCAGTTTAGGGCAAGAAGCATGTTTTAATCCTGTAAATAAAATACTATTTTCTCCCTTTAATTCATATACAAACTCAACATGATTTTTTTTTCCAAAAAAGGATTTATCCTTCTGGGTTATTGCGGCCCAGCATCAATATCTTAATCACCTACCTTTTTAGTTAATTAGGCCAGAAGTTATCGCTTCTGTACCTGTAATGCTTTGCAAAATCCAAGATTCATTTTACTTTAGAGGAGGATTAATAGTGTTACGTGCTGCTCAGTCTTTCATTTTATAGAAGCTGTATCCAAATGGGTACGTAAGATTGTATAATACACTATTGCAAAGGGTGCTTTTAAAAGAACATTCCTTAGGCCACACAGGTTTATGTATGCGGTTCGGCGGTTCGAATCCCTGCGGCGGGGTGCGCTCCCGCTGCTCGGTCCCAGCGCCTGCCAACCTAGCAGTTCGAAAGCACCTCCGGGTGCAAGTAGATAAATAGGGACCGCTTACCGGCGGGAAGGTAAACGGCGTTTCCGTGTGCGGCTCTGGCTCGCCAGAGCAGCGATGTCACGCTGGCCACGTGACCCGGAAGTGTCTCTGGACAGCGCTGGCCCCCGGCCTCTTGAGTGAGATGGGCGCACAACCCCAGAGTCTGTCAAGACTGGCCCGTATGGGCAGGGGTACCTTTACCTTTACCTTTAGAGAAGGAACATGCATATGCTGGCTGCCAGGTGCAGGGCACTGGGTACTTCATCCTGATTAGGAATTAAAGCATATTAATCATAAAACCACCCAAAATAAAGGAGCATCTGGTTCAAGGCTTTTTAAAAAAAATTTAAAAGAAATTCAATAAAGGGCACACAAAGGCAGTCGTCCGAATTATCGTTTTGGCAACAGGATGCAGCGGACAAAATATTTCTTTCCTGACAAGATTATAACAGGAAGAAGAAGAAGAAGAAGAAGGAGGAGGAGGAGGAGGAGGAGGAGGAGAAGGTGGTTCTACAGAAAATTATGCCAGTCCTTAAGTCAGCAAGCTGCATAAAGGGATGATGGTGCCTTTCTGCAATCCAAAAAATCCTAATACTCTGCATGAGACTAATAATTCTAAGTGGATCTAATTAGAAACCTAGTTCTGCATCGTCATTATTATTTTTAAAAAAGAAATGGTGTACAGATCGCTCTGTTCTCTGTTGCTTGGAGTACAATCAAGATTCTGAAAGTCATTTGAATGCACCTTTGAAAATACCCCTTTCACGGGCAACAGTGCAAAGGCAGAGGGTGCAGTGCTAGCCTGTTTTATTCACTTTTGCTCCCTATATAAAAGGTAATGGGAAGGCATGCCCTGTGTCTGCCCCTTTCCATAGAAACACGATCTGACACTGCTAGGAGAAATGCGATTCTGTTTGTGATACTTGAGTGACCCCTATAGGATACTTCTCAAATTATTGCTTGAACTCAACAGCGCAAAATGACTGATAAGTTTACGCCACAGAAGATTGGATTGTTACACCCCAAACAAATAGAGGATTGCAGGGGATATGTTCGAGAATCCTCCACTTCTATCCTGCTTCCCCAGGGGATACTCAATATGTATGCTATGTTTCTCACAGTGGGAATTTTAAAAGCATGCATAATACTGGTGAGGAGGAGGATTTTTTAGGCGAAGGTTGTAATCTCATGCAAAGGAATGAGTCTTGAACTCATCGCAGTTTACATCTGATTAAACAGGCAAAGGACAGGATGGTATTATTATTATTATTATTTTAGCCTGTTATAATTTTTTCATTGAACAATAATATTTTTTCAAAATGCAAACAAAAATCAAGTTCAGTCTTTTTCTACACGTGCATATTTCCCAGTTTATAAAAGTTTAAGGTAAGTTATGCAAATATCCTCAGGCCTATGCAAATGCGTGCAAACTCTTCCACAGCAAGTTTCTGTTGTTTTCACCTTTTCCTCCTCCGCTTGTAGCTTCTGCACATATGCTTCCCCGCTCCAAATATCTAATGATCAGACTGTTTCAATATTTAATTTCTACATATTGACATTTTCTCACAAAACTCAGGTGCACCTATTCACCTTCCGATATGTTTTATGCCGTGTGCTGATAAGAAGAGGTTGGAATAATCTTGAGACAGGTCCATAAATAGCACAATTGCCAATATACAGGTTAGGTTTGTTTCAGGTACTTTGTTTTTGTTGTTGTTTACTATTGCAACTCTTTTGTGTATCCTATCTTTATTCTTAAAATTAAAAGAATAGATCAACAGAGTTATGCATGAAGAGGGGTGGGGCAATGGCAAGAGAGAATGCACAATAGTGATTCAGCCCATAACAGCCTTCACAAAGTGTTTCATTACTATTAAGATACTCATATTTTTTTCCCAAGGAAAAGTTGATGGTATGATTTATTTATTTATTTTTACACAGCATGCAGGAAAAATAAAGAAATGTTCCATCACCATGCAGCTGCTTTTGGCAAACAATGACCCCCCATCCCAGTTTAATTTGTGTGTGTGTGTGTGTGTGTGTGTGTGTGTGTAATAGCTCTGGAAATCCATGTTTTTAAATTTCATGGAATAGCTGTGCATTTGCAGATATAAATTTTCTTATGTTGCTTCTTCCAGGTTTGGACATGTGTGACTTGTAAATTAAGGAATGGTTTATTTCTATGGTTTATCACACACATTCGTATTCAACTCTATCACTTTAACCCTTTCCTGTATATTATTTCATTCATATATATATATATATATATATCGTCTTCTGAATTGCAGCAGGAGCAATCACCAAAGGAGTGCAGCCAGAGGAAAGGAAGTGTTTAGCTCTTTCCCAACACAATGGTCCCACTACAAGTTGCTCCAGCCTAAAAAACCAATATATGGAGCTGGGTAAAGGGTGATTTATGTCCTCCTTCATTACAGGGTATTAAAAGTTTGGAAGCTAAATTCCTGTTCCACTTCTAGCTTAAAGCAGAAAAACCATGAACTGTAGCTGGTGGTCCACAGCACACCCATGGCACAAATGGATTACAAAATTCAGAGGCATGCAACTTTCAATGGGTGGCTGTGTTTTGGTTTTTTGTATTATTTTAGCAATTGTGAAATAGGTAGGTTTACCTTTAAATATGAACTGAACCAAATTTCTCCCTCTATCCCCAGGTTAAGTAAGGCCTCACCAATCGCACCTTATTTTTACTTGGGTGGTAAATTTGTGGCATGCTTCCCAGATATTTTCTTTAAAAACAAACCCCCCCCCCCCAAAAAAAAAAACCTACACAAAGAAAGTGACCTTGTCACGGAGACAGCTAGACTAGGCTATTTCTCACCAACATATCTGGCTGGCTGGCTGGTGTGAGGAGGTCAAGGTAATAAGTAAAGGAAAGAAAGCTATGTAAAGGTTTGATTTGTTTTTTTTATTTATTTGATTGTATTTTTTCTGTCTTTCTTATTTTTCTTTTTTTTCCTCCTTTTTCTCTTTGTAACCTTTAAAATTTGAATAATTATTATTTTAAAAAAAACAGAAAATCATTTTGCGTGACTCTGAATAGAGGAATAAGCTATACAGTGGTACCTCAGAATACATACGCTTCAGGTTACAGACTCCACTAACCCAGAAATAGTACCTTGGGTTAAGAACCCAAGGATGAGAACAGAAATCGCGGAGCGGCGGTGTGGCAGCAGGAGGAGGCCCCATTAGCTAAAGTGGTGCTTCAGGTTAAGAACAGTTTCAGGTTAAGAACGGACCTCCAGAACGAATTAAGTACGTAACCAGAGGTACCACTGTACATTTAAATCACTAAGATTCCACTTTAAACTGTCATGGTTCCTCCCACAGAATCCTAGGAACTGTAGTTTTTAATTGTTGTTAGGAGATCCTTATTCCCCTAAGAAGCTTACAGAGTTCTCTGTGAAGAGACAGCGATCATTAAACACGGAGGGCTCATCCATACTATTTTTTCTGTGCTTCCCAGTCCGTCTCTGAGCACTTTTTCCTGGGGTATCCTAACAACTCTCAGCACCCTTAACGAACCACAGCTCCCAAAATTATTTGGGGGAAGCCATGACTGAGGTATCAATTTTTTTAATGTATGGCATGACTGTGGCTTAAGTAATATTTAGGGTGACATGTATTACACATTGTACTCATTTTCTCTCCCCCCCCCCAAGCCTTCTTCTGCTACTTGGTTTTAAAAACAAATATTCAAGAAACAAAATGCTTCTGATTTTATGTTAGTGGTACACTATGAGGATAAATGCTACTCAAATGGCTTCCTTTGTTTTGAGCAAAACATAGTTTGCGGGCATAGAAATTGCAGCTCTCCTTGCAAGAAGACCACTGAGTAGCAGAAGTTTACAGAAAGGTAGTTATTAAAGGTAGCAGGTAGGGAAGGGCGGAAACCTCAAAATGCACAGGAATATGTTTCAAACCAAGGCATTTCAAATAAGAGTCTTAATATAAAACAATGAAATAATGAAAACAAAATAACAAGCACAAAATTTTCACAAAAGACAGTAAAAAATATAAACCAGGACAACCAAATTATGGCATTTTGATCACATTAAAGTACAAAAGAAACACACCTCAAAACCTTCTAAATAATGGATATGAATAGCAGTGAAAAGAAAAAACAGACAGATATGGCCTCAAATAGACAATACTTGAAAAATGCCTTGCTTTTGCTGGAAAAGGAGAGGATAAACTAACCTCTTAGTTCATGAGCTTAGTTCCTCAGCCTCCAGCCTAGCCTGCATGAGTTTGCTAGATCACTGCCAATAATGTGGTGGGTGAAACCCTGAGGAACCACAGGTGTGGCTCATATCCAGAATCTGTAAGCCTCCAATTGCCATCCTAATTATGCCTACAAGGAAAGGAGATTAACTCTTTAGTTGCACTGAGAGACTTCCAAGTAGCGGAATGAGAATGCAAGAGAATCCAGCTCATTTTTGTTTTTCACGGGAGCTGTCATGATGAGCTCCAGAAGGCATCATTACACCACTGAGGTAAACAAGGAAGGAACTCCTTGAGAGAAAGTTGTAGGTTCTACGATAAGCATATCCTGTTACCTTCCGCTCTCTCCTAGCTTTTCTTCTCCCACCCACTAAGTAGTTGAAGAAGAGAAGATGCACAACTGACACACATTCATAGTAAATGGATCTCCATTTCAGACAAATTAGGGTGGCCGGAGAGTAGAGAGGACAGGGTTGCTGCACTTTTAATGGTTGGATAGGAAAAGAAATTTCATCAGGTGTCATTTGCAGCCACACTTTATGGACTGCCATTTTCTGTACAACTTCTGTCCTGTCCTTTTTGCAGTTGGACGCCTAAGGCTGAAACTACCACTGCCACCTTTGAAAGATACACCCACACACCTCTCACTATCTTTCATCCAGACAAGAAAGCAGCATTACCAGAGCACAAGAACACATTTTAGCCTGGCAAAAACACTCAGTGTGTGTGTGTGTGTGTGTGTGTGTGTGTGTGTGTACAAAGCAGGACTGGGGAAGGGTGTGGCCTGGCAAGAAGGGGTGTGGCTGTGGAGAGGAGAGTCCTGAGGGATAGACAGGGAGAGTTGTGTGACTTAGAAAGAGCCCCAACAGCCACACGAGGGCTGGGTCTATACTCACTCTTTATTTTTATTTATTTTTATTTTTATTTTTTGCTTTTTATTGATTTTTAAATTGGTTACTCATATACATATTCCATTCACTCTTTAACATATATTGTACACATATAAAAACCAAACAACAATATTTCTACACTCTTTAAATGCATTTGGTTTCTCAGTTCACTTTTCTTTTCACTTATTTCACAGGTAGAACGCTGCAGCATCCTCTGGTGTCAGATTCTTAATAACGCATTATTTACGTTTATCATAACCCTTTATAAACTCATTTTTAGTGTTAAAAACCACAAGTGTAGATGAGTCCCAAGACCATGGGCCTGAGGTTACCAATCCCCAAGCTTGTTCAAAAACTGTGGGTACTGAATATAGCAGTTCACAGAAGTGGATTTGAGTTATGGACTCAGGAACCTTGAGGATCTCTGTTGGTGCCTGTATCTATTGCCTCATCCAGTATATCTTATACATAGCCCTGCCTGCTTTTCCGGCACCACAACACTGTTCAGAGGTCAGAATGAGGCTCCTTCCACCCTATTGGGATAAGCCTCAGTATTCTGTTGTTGCATCAACAGCTTTCCAAGCGAACTTTCACCACACATAAAGCCAAGCTAGCTATCTGGTGTAGGGGTTGCCTGCTTTCCCCCCTGTCCTCATTTTTCACAAAATGCATTAAAATGCCATTTGTTGCATTTCACCCATCGCAAAGTCCACTGCATCTTTCTGGGAAGGACAGATTTGCTGCTTTCCAAGAGGAACCACTAAACTTGTACTTTATAAAGTGAAGCCTATAACTCAATCTTTGCGAGTCAATGCCATTTCCAGACAAAGTGAGATCAATGAGTACAAGACGAATGATAACCCTCTTCAGTTACAATGAAGTATACAGCTCAGATCCTTTAAATCAAAGACCTAAGTGTATAGCGGTGATATCTCTTAAGCTATGTACAGAGCCAACTCCTGAGGTGGGCACATGATTACTTTAAGGGAGATGGCAAGTGAGGGCAGAAAGGAACTGGATAATCGATCTTGTCCTTGCACTACAAAAGGTGCTTCTAAATGATAAGGTGGGGAATGAGCAGAATCAATGAAAATTCCCATTGCCTCCATTCTACAGAAATACCTTTAGGCAATCAGTCAAAATGCACTTCACGCATGTGAGCCTGCAAGCTGAGGTAACATCCCCATCACAGAGAGAGGCTCTGTCAGTTCAAAGTTTGTCTTGTCTACTCAGAGCTCAACCAACAGGGCTCAGCAGTAGTCATATAAGGGAGATAGATATGCTCCTTGCCCCCCCCCCAAGTTTGACATTGTGTAGTGTGCAAAAGAAAGACAATGTGGAAGTGAACATAACTTTTTCTTCTGCCAGTGCAATTGCCCTCAAGAGACAAAGGAGAAAGGACCTATTTGCAGCCTCTCAGATGTGATATTTGGCTTTGGAATGAAGACAACATCTCAATTTTAGTTAATGAAACTATATAGTTTCAGAACCCATCACAACAAAAACAGCATATATATTTACTTCATGGAGTGGAGTGCTACTCATGTTTTATCTGAAGAGGGCCTTTCTGTGCTTGCTCAGTGGGGTTTGCTTTCAGGCAAAGCTTGCTTGGGATTGCAGCCTTAAGCAAACATTTCCTTGTTTGTCTGAAGGTAGACTAGAGATGGCAAACAGGCAGCCTCTGGCCCAGACTGGATTCATGAAGCTGTTCTAATCATGCCTGTGTGTGGTTAAAAACAAGCAGAGTGTGTGTGTGTGTGTGTGTGTGTGTGAGAGAGAGAGAGAGAGAGAGAGAGAGAGAGAGAGAGATTCTATACATAATGTTTTGTCTTGGTGTGGCATTGCACATAAGATCTGGCTGATAGCAACTTGGAGGCAATGTGTGATGACGAAAGGCTTGGGATGCAATTTACATGCTGCTTGCTTTGGAGAAGCTTCATGAGAGAAACAATGAAATCTATGAGGCTTTTTAAGAGTAATCTCATTTACAGTAAATGCTTTGTGCATTGCTCCTTCAGGGCCTGTTTACACCATTGCCTTTGACTATTAGGGCTTACCCATATGGCTCTAATAACAGGAACCAGGCACACAGTTTCATTACTTATCTCTGAATTTCTGAGGTGCTCTTTTGTCTCCCCACTGCCACCAGGATTGATAGCAACCATTGTGGGCAGTGCAGTCCAACAAATGGCTTACTGGGCTCTGTGGGGATGTCCCAAAGCAAAAGGCGAATCTCAGTTCCTCTTCTTCAAACACTTTGACATGGTGCAAGACTTACCCGTATTTTTCGCTCTATAAGACGCACCAGACCACAAGACGCACCTAGTTTTTGGAGGAGGAAAACAAGAAAAAAAATATTCTGAATCTCACAAGCCAGAACAGCAAGAGGCATCGCTGCACAGTGAAAGCAGCAATCCCTCTTGCTGTTCTGGCTTCTGGGATAGCTGCGCAGCCTGCATTCGCTCCATAAGGTGCACACACATTTCCCCTTCCTTTCTAGGAGGGAAGAAGTGAGTCTTATAGAGCAAAAAATATGGTAATCCTCTGAACATCACGGTCTGGAGAGAGTGTTAGGGTGGTATTTAAATAGCCTGTCATCTTTCTGAGTAGTTTATATTGTGGGTCCCCCACTCCCAACCAATAATTATTGGATTTTAAGACACTTTAAGACACTGGAAGTCCCATTCTGGGAACAGGAGGGTTTCATCCCTCTCTCTCTCTCTCTCTCTCTCTCACACACACACACACACACACACACACATACACACACACACACACCCTTGTTTTGCAGATAATAGTTAAATAAGTGTTAAGTATAATTGATTTAAGTGACACAGAAATGGAAAATGTGTGTGTATCGATGAACGTTTAAAATGCAAAAGGCTTATATGTTTATTGCTAACACTGAACATATTTTTATGGGCCTGGACAATTATTTCTTCCGAAAGGAGTCAGTTCTTATGTTTCCGGTCATTTCAAACAGCACAATATTAATATATGAAATAATAAGTACAATGTGAAAACTCCTGCATGCTGTCCTTCCAATGGAAATGTACTGGTGTACAGAGCCTTGAACAGTTTGGGCCTTAGCCTGCAAGACCTGATCCAATTCCAGCATTAGTGGTGCCCCATGGACCAGAAGCATGATTCATGTCAGCCAGGAGCCATACATTCAATGTAGTGTGCCCAACTCTATTGAACTCCCACAATGCATTTTTATTTTGTTTATTGAAGTATTTATAATCTGCACTTCATGAAAGTATATCAAGTCTTGCCTAAACAGTACAGTTTCCAGAAGGTGTTGGAAAGAAGGCAAAGTTGAACCTCCACACTGGAGTTCCACCCTGGCACACCGAAGGATTTGTCCCTTGTGATCAGAAACTAGAAATCAGACAGGCACAATCCTTGTTAATTTCAGATGCCCAGTTAAAACAGTCTTGTTTCAGAAAGCGTGCCTTTCTGTGTGCCACCTTGAGACATATAGTGAAAAATAAGAATAAATATATCAAATAAGTAAATAAATAAATAAATGGGAGTTTATTTCTTGTTTTGCATACATGTATACCCTCACATTTCTAATTGTAGGTTTAAAACAAACAAACAAAAAACATCCTATCTTTGATTTCAGAGTAAAATTAAAACTCTTACAAATTCACTCATGAAAATTGCAAGTTAAGGTTCCTGCCTTTGCTTGTATGTATATCATGTAAACATGCAATGTCTGTATTGCTTGTTGTTGTTTAGTCATTTAGTCATGTCTGACTCTTTGTGACCCCATGGACCAGAGCACGCCAGGCACATCTGTCTTCCACTGCCTCCCGCAGTTTGGTCAGACTCATGTTTGTAGCTTCGAGAACACTGTCCAACCATCTCATCCTCTGTTGTCCCCTTCTCCTTGTGCCCTCAATCTTTCCCAACATCAGGGTCTTTTCCAGGGAGTCTTCTCTTCAGGGATTGCTTGCTGGTGTATAATTACAACAGGTGTTTTAAGCATACAGTGCCCATGTTTTCTGAAACATGACTTGAATTTGTATACAGCTTAGCTCTACTTTTAAACCAGCAGTTCAAAATTTCCTGAATTACACTGCGCTCATGTAATTTCAAAACATTCATATGCTTCCCCCACCCCTTTTTACCACATTTTCTCATTTTAAAAAAATGTGCTTGTTTTTGTAAATGTACGTGTTGCCTTGTTCCCTTTCTTTTTTACAGCCCCTGATGAAGACTTACGATTTACACAGGCCAAAATATTCTGGGCTTGTTGAGGGAAAAAAATTCATGTCCAGCATCTTGAGATTTTTCTCCTCCCCCCCCCTTTTTTGGGGGTTCTATTTGAATGCTAACTGTTTCCTGCTACCTTTTTAAAACCTGAAAAGAAATGCTTTAAAATAAGCTTACAGTAAACCAGCACCACTATTCTCTGTCCTACCCTATCTCATCCAAATTATCAATTGTGATCTTCCTTTAATGCTACTATAGGCACAGTTATATATACTACCTAGAAAAGTTCAGTTATAGGGGTGCACAGCAATGCACTTAATAAATAAGGGAGAATCCTAGGTATGGGAAGCCAATGTCATTTTCTCTGGCTTAAATTAAGCCGGCATAAAGTGACCAGATCAGACTCCAGTCACAAAAGAGGTTACTGCAGGCTGAGTTGACCTAAGCCCAGCAGAGGGAAAACACACCTTTAACAAAAAAAGTTTGATTCACTCTTTTTGTAAATTCTGCTGGTTGCTAGGTCTGAGTGGAGTTAGGATCCAGTATAATCCTCCTCAGCCTGGTTCTGCTCCCACTCCCTTATAATTCTCATTTTTTAGTGATTACACCATCACAACTTTTGTGTGTGTGTGTGTGTGTGTGTGTGTATAATCTTCCTGTTAAAAAATGTAATGTACACACATAAATAATAAAACATGACATGACTGACAAAAATGGGTCACTGGGGGGCGGGTTAAAATATTAAACATATTATTTCACTCTACGTAATAATGAACAGTAAACCAGTTCAATGAATTATTCAGTAAATCATCTTGGAAAGCACAGAATAATAGGAGTGAGCTAATGAGTAGTGCCTGCTTATCGACGCCATGTTGCAAAATATGGTGTAGGTATTTCTCATCCATGTGTTGCTTCATTGACATATTTCATACACCGGCATAACTTCCTCCAGTTGTAGCTCAACTGCCTGATCCCTGGCTGACACAAGGTTGGGAACCAACAATGCCATACCTCCAGTTGAGCTGAGAACCTGCTGGCTGAGCTCAATATCCACGACATCCTAACTAACTCTAGCAGATCCAGTGTTAGGATTGTGCCCAACGTAAATAAATAAATAAGGAGAAACTAAAATGGCTGCCTTCTCCTTTCTATTTCAACAGTGGTTAGGCTCTTTCTTGTGCCTTTTCACGGATTCCCCCAATTCTTCCCTTCTGTAAACACCCCTCTAAATATGTTCTATTCCTGTGCATACGTTCATAACTCTGACATTTACTGGCTGGAACATCACAAGGGCACATAAGCGATGTGACTGCAGCCTGGAACTTTTCTCAAAAAAGGTCTTTCCCCAGGCTTTTCCAAAGGGTTTCTTTATTAATACTTGGCATGAAAAGATCAATATATGTTATTGTAAATCCCAATAGCTTCATCTTCATGCAGATTCACCTCTACTGCAATCCTATAAATTGCTGTTTAGAAGTAAGCTCTGTTGGGCTTGCTACAAGGTAAATGCATATAGGACAACAATCTTGGGGGGGCGGGGCGCGTGTGCGCACGCACACATACACACATACAAGTATGCTATCAGTATGTTAAACTTCTATGAGGATAGCCTCACTTTTGTTGTTGCTTTGAAAAATTACCAGCAGACTCCAAGTTCAGATGCTAAATGGGACAGGCTTAAGATGGAAATCAATGTGCCAATTTCCCTTCCCCCAAAGTATGAATAATTCTATTCCTTCACTAATCAAACCACACAGATATATTCCAGATTGGAAGAGGATTCGCTTCACATTTCTTCCACATGCTGAATTCCCATTGTCTGCAATCAGGGTTGTTCACAAACAACACCAGCTATCCTGTCAGCCTGCCCACAGGCAAAATGCATGGAGAATGAGCACTATTTAACAAAATCCTGGCAGCCCAGTGGACTAAATCAGATCCAGGGAATGGGAAACACTGGCCTCTTTCCCAATGCTACAGAATGTCAGTGCTGGCAACTTGTTCCATGCTTACATCTCATCAGGCTTCCAGATTTACTTTTCAGGCCTAGCCAAGTGTTCACCTTAATACATAGTACCACTGCCAAAGAGATAAGTAACTGTCCCCCACCTCAGAATAAGATGTGCTCTGTCGAGCAACTGCTCTACATGCTTTGATCCCCCTAGAGAAGCAGCAGCAGTGAACAAACGGAATGGGCACGAGCTTGGGCAGAAGCCCTGGAGAACATCCAAGTTCTGTCCACCATCAGAAGCATTCCCTTTTAGACTGGTATGCTTGTATAACCTCCTTCCTGGAGGACCTTGCAAAAGCATGTCTGTTCCATGACATATTGTCATTGGGCAACCATTCCCCCCCCCTTCACCCCAAACTTTGTAGAGAGAAGCTTTTAATTATGGAGCATATGGTCATCTTTGCAGCCGTCTGTTGGTGAAAGCAGCCACACTGGCTTATGCTGAAAATTCTGCGTGGATGAGGAATGCAGAAGGAGACAGAAGTCTGAATGGCTCCTGTGGACTCAGCTATACAGCTGTAAATAAAACATTTTAGATGTGTTGCAAAGTGCTATATACAAATGTGACACGAGATGGCGAAAGTGAGCTATGCCGAATCCAATATATTTTTCATATCTTTTTTTTTTTTTTTAAAGCATTTTCACAACATTTTTTATATGTGTATAGATTCCACCTGTGTCTACCATCAGCATCACTTAAGAAGCACAAAGGTGCTTTCATGTTTATTTATTCGCTCTCTTTGATTTCTCCCAGGATGTGCTTCATGGATGCAGGGGAAATGACAGGCTCTCTCATTTTGATCTGACTGCTATCTGCAGCAGGGAACTTTCTTTTTAGCTGAGAGGCAGGCTTGACTTTCTCACTGTTCTAATGGTTATATTGCTGCTGGCTTTACAATTGTTTTCCCCCAGCAGTTTAATTAGTTTTATATGAGCGTTTTGCTGGATTGTGAGATATTATCCACTGCTGTTTTAAACAGCTGTACTTTATTGAAAAGGAATATTGTAGTTTTGGTTTGACTTTTGTGTACTTTTGTCCTGAAAGGCAGCCTAAGAAATTTAGCTGTTCTCCCGCCTTCTTCTACAGCTTGTGGCTATAGACTAGGGGTGCTTCCTTCCAGACCGTCACTCTTTTCAGGGGGGATTAAATCACATGCCAAAAAACTCACATTGTGCAAGTATAGTTGACGGTGAGCCCTTGATCAACAAACCTGCTTCCTTCAAAAGAATTGACTTTTTGTGATAAAAGGAGGGGGAAATGCACTGAAAAGTGTGCAATAGCACTTGCACTGCAACATCATCTACCTTCTCCATAACCAAATCAGGGTGGATGCACATTAAACAGCCAACGTCATCTAATTTCTCTGCAAGTGAATCAAGATGAGAAAAGGTTGTCTGAAAGTGTCCGAGGAAACTGTACTTTGATTATCAGTTTCATTACAAGCTAGGGAATATGGTCAGATAGTAAGCCACTAAAGGAAGCCTCTAGACTATCACTGTTTTACAGGAGGGAACAAATTGCAGCTAAAGCTCTCTATATGCCCGAGTTGCCAAATTTCCAGGAATTCCCAGACATGTCCTCTTTTCGAGGTCCTACATGCCCATCTGAGGGGAATTTTACATTTTAAAGAAAATGTCCTAGATCTGGTTTTTTTATATATTAAGAAGTCTTGTTGTTGTTTGTGGGGGAGGCTATGGTATATGTGTGGATGACCCCAGCTCTGGTGTAGACAGCTCAGGCTTGATGGTGGTGATGATGCTATTGGGCGATTGCCCTAAAAAAGCTCAACAACTTTTTGTGTCCAGATTTTTACCTCTTGAAATATGGCAACCCTCCATTACCCTAGCACAACAAATCCACTTAAAAGAACCAGGACTTTTTGCACATAGGAAAGTGATAGGAGATTGCACTGGGAAAGGGAGGGATGAATGCAAGATTAACAAGAAGATGTGAAAAACATTTCTCAAGCAAATCGTGATGAATGCTCAGTAAACACTGGATGTAGACTAACTTCCACGTAAGCTTTATGTGAGCAGATCAGCTGGATGATCAATGAGCAGGTTGTCTAGAGGAGCCCTAAAAGACCATGACAGAAGTCATCATCCCAAATGAATCATCTAGTGGTATTAACTAAACCAGTTCATTCACTAGGAAGGATCTAGTATCAGCCATATTGTGAGAGTGTGGGATACAGATTAGATAGTTCGGTTTGGCTGATCTAAACATGAAATAAGCACTTCATTTTGTAAAAGGCTGAAAGATTGCCATATCCCACTGTCTGCAGCCCTCTCTAGCTCAAAAAGGTTGTAAATAAACTCTCTCAAAAGAGAGTTTAACTCTATTATTTGTTCATGTTGCTTCTGAAATATACATAATGAGTAACTTGGGAACCAGAATCAGAATCGACAAAATGATGTTTTCCCAAGCTATTTAATCTCATAGTCTGCACCGGAACCTTCACCAACTCCTCTGGATTGCTTAATGAGTCATGCATAGAGAGAATAATCCTGACACTTTGGGGGGAAATGCATACATAAACCAGTCAGCCACCAACTGAATATAAATGCATTTGTGTTCATATAGTTTTGTTTGACTTTGCTTCTCTTAGCCTAATTCATAACATTCACTGTCAGACACACAGTTCAGGAGCCCTGAAAGCAATCAGGAATGTATCATTTATTTATGGATCCCTTTTCACACACACCTTAACATTTAAACATTAAGGAAAGAAATGCCATCTGAGTTTATTTTTGATGTTTCACCCTGTGTAATTAAAAGGATGTTTGTGAACCTTTTTGAAAATTAGAGTTATGCAAGCTTTTAAGGTTATCACTTGCTTCAGACAGAATCTCTGTGATGACAAGGTTGTTTCAACCTGCTGTCTGGCCAGATCTTGTTTGAGTTTTCTTCATCATCTTCTTCTTTATGTGTGAGAAAGCATTTTTGTGGCATTCAAAATTGTAGAGAAGTTCTGGAATTCATACCTGTCTTAGGGCAAAAAGTATAAATTATGCATCCTGAGTTTTTGCAACATCAACTAACACTGAATGAAGACACACTTCGTTAAGTTATGACTTAATCATGCAGGGTAGGCCTTTGTGCCCCAGGCTCTGTTTCACCTCTGCAGTTCACCCAGAGAAAGTACTAGCTATTTTATATAAAAACCCACAAACAAACAGAAGCCAGAATAACTCTTCACTTTCTTGTTTCTATGTTAGCCATGCTGCCTCCCATCAATCAAGCCTCCTACTTTTCTGAATCACATAACCTGTGGCAAAGAGCCTCAAAGAATGGCCACAGATCCTTGCAAAGGCAAGCCATGAAAATAAAAGATCAATAATAACCTGAAGCTTTACTCGCTAGCTGTGCATGCGGGCGGGGGGGGGGGGAGAGAGAGAGACTTGTTTTCTCCCCCTATTAGTCATCAAGAAGGTAATTTCCCCCTTTTTGAGTGTGGACAAGAATGCAAACAATTAAAAAGAAGTTATCAACAAAGTTATGGCCTCACTAGCACTGGAATTCACAAAGGCTTTCATTAAAAGGGGAAGAGGTAGACAAGCTATTGGGTACGATATTATCAGCTGAAGGAAAGGTGCAAAATGAAATGAAATAAATCCAGGTTCATATGAATTAATTTAATACGATTAAAATGAAATTTAGATTTTAGAACTACCAGAGACCCACAGCCTGCTTATTTCATATTGGCTACCTGACTAGGGCAGGTAAAGTGTGTGTGTGTGTGTGTGTGTGTGTGAAAGAGAGAGAGGGGAGGAGGGAGAGGGAGGGAGAGAAATATGAGATTTCATCCTCTCATTCATTCCTGGCATCATTGCCCCCATGTTTCCATACCCTTCCCATCTCCTTGATTGTGTTGTTTTTCTAGTCTCATTAGCAATGCACAGTTGTTCCCATCCCTGGACCCTGTCTAACCTCCCCACTTCCAATCTTCTTTTATTTACAGAACTTCCTGTGCTTAACTTGTTGGCTATTCTAGCCCTTTGCCCCTTCCTCCACCTCTCAATTCACAAACCACGTGGGTAAGGTGAACCCCAAGAGCTGTGGGTTGGTTTTCCACTTGGGGGAGGGGGAAGGAGTTCCCACTTGGAAATTCTTGCCAAAGGGGGCTCAACTAACCCTATCACTCTTGACATTCTTCCAACAGGCTCTCCCCCTGCTCCAGAAAGACTATAGTGAGTTCACTACAGATGTTCTGCCAATGCCAGCTGCCTGGAACTATTCCCACATTGCACTGAAGGAGTGTAGGGGTGGGAAATGGATGCTTCAGGGGCATGTTTCTGCCTCGTAAACACCAGAGAATGCCAAGGAAGGAAAACATAAGGAGGAAGGAGTCAACAGAGGCAGACAGCGTGGGAATAAAAGGAGCAGAAAAAAAATACCGGAGAGGAATGATTGTAACAATAGTTAGTAAGGAGGAGCAAGGAGAGAGATTTCTCTCAAATACAATTTTTCATTTGATTGCTCCTCTCCTGCATCCAAGCTGGTGCCCGATGTATTGCTTTCCTTTCCTTTGGACCACATCAGTGAGGCCAAGAGAGGGGTCTTGACATCTGGGCAACCCTGGACCTCCACACACACTGCCCAGTATTATGCCCCGGAGAGGTCACTTTGGAGCTGCAAACACAGCTCCTCTTCTGTCTCACCAACGCAGACCTTTATCTCCACTACATCTAGACTTTGGATGAACATATTCTTGTGAGCTTGGTGATCATTAGTAGTATGCTTGCCCTTTGACTATGTGAGGACCTGACCCTCTCAGGAGCTTCAGAATGTGGAACTAGAGAATGTCAAGTGGGGATTTAGCTTGTGCATCCCCACCCAGCTCTAGCAAAAGAAGGAAAGTGCAACAAAGACAGGCAGGAAAACAAGAAAATCACAATTAGTGGGTCGGTGATTCACCACCTAGACATTGTGTCCAGTAAAGCTGACCTGTATCAACCAGATGGGGTCCATCTTACAGATGTTGGAAATAACATCTTCCTGTCTTACCTGAAGAGGGGCTTCCAAGAGGTGCTTCTCGGTGGGGAAAAGGACAGACATTTGTCCCCTTTTGTGGCTGTTCAAGTGAGCAAAGGGGAGTAGTTGTGTTTTGGCCTGATGAATCCCTTTAGGCACATTTCTGGGTGATGGGCTGGCCCTGAGGCTTACTCTTTGGGCTCTGAGGTAGGATAAGAGCCCCCCTGAGGCTAAACTGCTTCTTTGACCTGAAGCTATGGGGCCTTGAGGTAGGGTGTGTGGAGCAGCATAGGCCTTCCTATTCACATTTATGGTGTGGCCTGGCAATGGGAGGCAGGTTGGGAAGCCATGCCAGCAGTAGCAGACTTTGGGCTTTCAAATTTCAGCAGTGCCCTGTGTGACACCAAAATTCGGGGGACCCCCACCTCTTGCCTTCTGTTCTAAGTCATTGTTTCAGGGAGCCCTGTGGAGCCCTCTCAGCTCAGTGCCCAGTGCAGGCGAACTGCTTGCATTCCCCTAAATCTGCCTCTGATGCCTATGTTTCCTGCATATGGGGTTTTTTGGTTGCCCTAGAGGCTGCAGTTTGTTCATGTTTGTGCCTGTACCAATGGCATTTTCCCTATGCAGGGGTATTTCGTGGGTTTTTATTTTTAAATTAGTTATACCACTTTGTAACTAAACTAAGTTCAACTGTCTGTGCAACTTTTTAAAATGCAATATGGTAAAGCACATGAACCAGACCTTTGAAGAATTTGTAAGTAAACCAATTTTTATGTTATCAGATGAGTGGTCTTTTCCTGTACTGGGGGAAGAGGCAAGTTTTGTAACTCACAGGGGCATGCTTTAAAGGTCTAGCAGCCTATATTTCCATGTTTTACTTTGCTGCATATTTTGGGACTTTAAATCTCTGTGGTGGTTCTCTCACCAAAGAGTACTTGCCCCAAACTTGGATCTTGGCATCCAGGAATTCTCATTTCTCTCTATGTATCCTTTCTGTGCACCAACAATTGAGCCATCAAGTCACAACATATTCTTGTGCCCCTGGCTCCTCTCTTACCAGACGATCAGCAGTAGTAAGCCTACTGTAAAACTGTGTGAAGACATGACCCTCTCAGTAGCTTCAGAATGTGAAACTAGAGAATGTACATCCCCACCCAGCTCTAGCCAAAGAGGAAAACGGCAATAAAAACAGGCAGGAAAGCAAGAAAGTGACTTTATGTCAGAGCAGTCATATTGTCCTCCCATTGCGGGGAGAAGAAAAAGAAAACTACAGGAAACCAGCCAGAACAGCAAGGAAACCTCTTTTATATATAATAGAAACACATCTATTCTATTCTAGCTTCAAACAGAGCTTTGTGAATCTGTGGCACTTGGTGCATGTAGAAAGAGCTGATTGTGAAACAAAAATAAGATACAATATACATCTATTAGAATAAACAATATGACAAATGAGATATAATACAAGAAAAATGAATAAAATCACAGTAAAGAGCAAAATGTGTTACAGATTGGAGCTAGAAACTGAAAACATATTTGAAATATAAATGATTACTGGTTCCCAGGGTTGAAATGCCTTTTGGTATATTAGCTTTCAATTTCTGGAACACAGTTTTTAATCATTGCTAATTGTTTCCAAATCTTATTTAATGATTCTTTCTTCTTCCTTTTTAATGCCTCAAATTTGACTTCTAATGTATAACAAAAGTAATTTTAGCTATTTTCAATGCACATAACAGCAGTATATCAGGGATATTTATTTTAACTTCATGGAGATGAAAGATTATAGGTTCTAAGATAATTGAAACTGAAAATCTCTTTGATAATCTTATCTGCCATTTCCCAAAACTTCATTGTTCTCCCACATTCCCACTCCAAGTGGTAAAGTGTCTGCATTCCAGCATTTGAGTAAGAAACCTATTGATTGCAGACCAATGCAGTATGTGGCACACCTGTTGGGAGAAGAAGGTACAGCCACATGCCTAACGATCATGCCTGGGTTCAATCCAAGGTGAGAATCCACATTGCCCACACAACATTTTGTATTGCACTGTGTGGAGAAAGTGGATAGAGCAAGGTTTTTCTCCTTTTCAAAATACTAGAAACCAGCGCCATGCAATGAAGCTGAATGTTTGAAGACTCCGGGCAGACAAAAGAATATATATATTTTTGCACAATACATTATTTATTATTATTATTATTATTATTATTATTATTATTATTATTTGCATATCACCCTTCATCTGAAGATCCTAGGGCTGTTCACAACAGAAAAATACAAAATAAGAATACAAAATTATGGAGTTTGCTTCCAGATGAACTAGTGATGGACCTCAACTTTGACAGCTTTAAAGGGGGATTAAACAAATCCATAGAGGGGGGAAATCACCGGCTGCTCGCCTTGATGTCTATGTGCTACTTCTGGTATTGGAGGAGGTATAGCTCTGAAGAGCAATTGCTGAAGAGCCCATTAGGGAGAGTGCCATTGTGTTCATGACTTGCTTGTAGGCTTTCCTTAGGCATCTGGTTGGCCTCTAAGAGAACAGGATGCTGTGCTAGATGGGCCTTTTGTCTGATCCACCTGGGGTCTGCTTATAGTTTTATCTGGTTCCATGGAGGGCTACTATTCAAGATGCACAAGTATAACAGTTCTTTGGTCAAATGGAAATACCGGTACTTGTATCATGTTTTGTTTTGTTTTCTTCTAGTATTAATAATACAATTGTGTTCTATATCTATGTCAGGATCGAAGAACCCCCAGTTCAGAATAGGCTGTTGTCTGTTGAAGACCTGCCAGCAGAGATGGAGGAAAAAGGGGGAGTGAGACAATGGAATGCAGGCAGCCGGAGAAACAAGCAGACAGACAGTGGGTGGAAGTTCATGCGATAGAGCGAGGGAACTAATGGGGAGTGACAGCTTGTCAGAAGGAGGAGGGCAGCCTGTGAGCTTCAGAAACTGCAGGAGGGGATGGCTCCAAGCAAGAGAGTGGGAAAAGCAGCGTCATAAAAAATGGACGCACTTCCATTTCTGCTGGAGACGGAAGAAGAACGAAAGCGAAACTTCAGTCGAGTCATTGTGACTATGATGGAAGCTGCTCAAAGAGAGAGCTCCCAAGTTTCTGTGTTTTGTTTGGCAATAAACCAACCTTTTAATTAACTGGACTCATGTGTTATCAGCGGCCACTCACACTGACTTTCTCACTGCTCTCCTCAATAAGGGCACTGATGTGCTATGAGTCTTACCAAATGAGTTCCCCTCCTCCAGCAAAATAATTGGAGCTGTGACTGATGAGATAACAGAACAAAAAAGGAAAGAAAACACACACCTACATTATTTACCACCTTGGTCCTCTACTCCTGCCCTGAAACACCAACGCACCCTGGAATTAGCTCTGAATAAGGAAAACAAATTCATCAAGAGCATCATTTGGCAGCAGATCACTGTTTGGTTGACCTGTGGCTCTTTAAATGTTGTTGAACTTCAACTCCGACCATTGCTCATTATTGGCTTTGCTGTGTGAGGCTAATGGGAGCTGGAATCCAGTCACAACTGCAGGTCCACAGGTTCCTCATGGTCAAAGAGCAACCCAAGGTACCCTGAATGTGTTGGTAGGCTGATAGGTACTATAATTCTAGAATGGGAGTATGGGTACCAGGGGTAGAAATGCATACACTCCAGAAAAGAAATGTCAAAGATACAACTCTATAACCTCAGCACCCAACTCAGGTTGTTTGCACGCATTTGCATGTCCACACAAATGCATGTGCCAACACAAAATTATATGTCTAGGTGCCTTTGTCTCTGGGTGGTATTATTTTTCATTTGATAGGGCCAATAGACTTTTGGATAAGAAGTTGGCTGTAGATCACAAAGCAGATGAAATAGTGCACATATTGGCAAAAATGGGGAGGAGGGGAAGCAGTGCTGTTGCCAAGTTTCTAATTATTTTCAGCCACTGCTCCCTGTTCCTGCAACTCTGTTCTTCATTTATCGGATTTCCTTCCGTGACCAGGTTTAGGATGTGAAATTGAAAAATATATTGGAAAAAGTGTAGTTGGGAGGGTGGAGGTGGATGTTCCTCCCTTATTAAAAAGACTATCAATGAAAAAACACACACATGAATTACACCCCCATGCTTATAACAAAGCAATAAAGTCCTCTTAGCATGCTTCCAGAGATTGCATCCCTCCAGGGCATATTGTAAGTGAAAGGTGCAATAACTATGCATGTCCAACACATGGAAGCCAGATGAGGACTTTGCCTACTGCTACTAATCCAAGCTCCTGCCAAACAAGCAGTGCAAAAGCACGTCAAAGTGCAAGTAGATAAATAGATACTGCTCCTGCGGGAAGGTAAACGGTATTTCCATGCGCTGCTCTGGTTCACCAGAAGTTGCTTAGTCATGCTGGGCACATGACCCAGAAGCTGTACGCCGGCTCCCTTCGCCAATAAAGCGAGATGAGCGCCGCAACCCCAGAGTTGGCCAGGACTGGACCTAATGGTCAGGGGTCCCTTTACCTTTTACTAATCCAAGCAAGAGAATCCTAAAAGGCAAAAGAGCCGTCATTTTTGCAAAACCAGTGATGACTGCACTAGCTTGTGATGGAAAACTCCCTTCAGCTTGAATTGGAATAAATAACTCCATATTTGTGATCCATATTTATGATGGAAGAAGCATTGTAGTTTGGTGGTAGAGCATTTGCTTTGCATGCAGAAGGTCCCAGGTTCAGTCCACAACATCTCCAGGCAGGGGTGGAAGAGACTGTAATTGGACATCGCAGAGAGCTTCTGTCATTCAGCATGGACAGTACTGTGTAGAGGGACCATTGGTCTCATTCATTATAAGGCAGCTTCCTTTGTTCCTGGCTTTCTCAATGAGCAATGGGAGCAAAAACACTTTCCCGCTACCAATAATTCTCCTGTTGGTGCAAGTGTCCCGATGGTGCCTTGTATATATTTTATGCATCTTCACTACATTACTTTCAGGGAATTCTGTTTGCCACCACTAGCCAATCCAAATAACTTTATTGTACTAGCCATTGGCTATGACAAATCTGAATAAAAAATAAATACACATAGTCAAGACTGGAGAGTGCTTGGAAATTCCATGCATCTCCCACCTAACCCAATACCTAATAATAAGGTTTTACATTAACAGAAGCCATGGAAAACCTTTACCTGGAAGAGATTTGAGCCAATAAAGATACTCACTCTATCATCTCTCTCTCTCTCTCTCTCTCTCTCTCTATCTATCTATCTATCTATCTATCTATCATCTATCTATCTATCATCTATCTATCATCTATCTATCATCTATCATCTCTATAGCTCTGGGATGCTATTTATTTGGATGTTTATTCTAGGCTTCAAATTCCCTATCTACAAGTACTTTTTGTCCAAAAACATCCCTTCTCTCACAACTCTTTAAGTAACAGAAATGCAATAGGCACACAGCCTTCACTGCTTGGAAGTGCAGTGACAGGGAATACTTCAACTGTTGAATTTCTGCCCTTCATGCAGGAACCCCTGCCAGGAGAAAGCCAGCAAGAAAAGCGCAGAACCCTAAGGGGTACCATTTTGGCTTCTAGGGAAGAAATGTCATTAGGTTTATTAAAACTCAATTTTGGCTTCCCTAGGAATTCCTTAAATTTAATCTGAGATGGAATCTTTAAATTCTCTTCAAATACACCTGCAGGCAATTTCTGATGGCCCCCTATAGCTCCAGAATATTGTAGTACCCCTGTATTAAGTTCAGGCCTCGAATCATGTTTGTTCATGGGTTCAGGAAACCCTACTCTGCCCTGCCCAGGTTGACTATAGCCCTCTTCAGACATTTGGCTCTCTACACATAAAGGCTTAAAGTATGTAGAAGGGCAGGAGGACACATGTAAAGTCCACCTCCAATGTGATGTGCAGGGGTTCCTTTGGGACCTTCACTCACTGAGCATGAAGGTCTAAAGGGAGCTTCTAAATGAGTTTAATTAAACACATGTCGAAGCCCCCTTCAGAATGTCATGCTCAAAAATATAAAGGTCTGAGAGAAGCCCACATGTGTGCAGAAACTGGGGGGGGGGGCTTGGATGTATGCCCCCTACCTTTCCACCCAACTTCACATACCCTCCAACATTTCTCTGATGAAAATAGGGATGTTCCATTCCATGTCAATTTTAATATTTATACCCCACACATCTTACTGCGTTGGCCCAGCCACTCTGGGCAGCTCCCAACATATATAAAAAACATAATAAAACATTAAACTTTTTTTTTAAAAAAACCCTTCACTATATAGGATTGCCTTTAGACAGCTCAGGCATTGGATAACTCCACATCCTCCAACATTTTTCCAATGAAAATAGAGACGTCCTAAGGAAAATATTCCAGGATCAAATCAGACAGCGGGATGGTTTCTCTAAATCAGGGACGTCCCTGGAAAATAGGGACACTTGGAGGTTCTGATTTCCAATCTTCCATTTCCATGAGGTAACAACACAATTGCTTCTCCTAAAAACACACCACTATTCCTTGTTCCACTTTAAAAGGCCAGACAAATAATCTTCAGAACCTTTTTTTATTATTAAAGAAGAGACAAGACATTGCATACTTTAATGTATATCTGAAATGCATTTCTATTATATAAGTGTATTAATATTCTGTGGAACTCAAGAGGATAGACATTTCTCCAGGCACTCTCCAGGCACTGCCCTGTTTAATGGCAGCAACACTAGAGGCCTTTAACGCATCAGATGTATTGATACCATGCCATAGGGTCATAAATATTTACCTTCCTTCTCTCAGAGCTGATTACCTGGACAGCTTAACTCCCTTTCCTCCTTATATTGTTGCATCATATGCTATGAGATTTTGAGCACATTGTGTTGTTGTCTTTTTCCTTTTTCCCAGTGACTATTAGGAGTCTTCTAAATCAAGATTTATTTATTTTGAGGGGCAAATGTTTATGAAATGGTTTTAAAAATACATGGGGCATTTGAAGTTATATGCCATTTACTTCAAGTTAACATCATTGATCTATCATAAAATCCACAGGATCTTAAACGAAAGCATTGGGTTTTTTTCATGCCAGATTTTACCCTAGAGATTTTAATAGTATCATAAAATAGAAGAGCTTTGATTTATGTACACATAGCCCATCAAAAGCACACAGCTGTGATTTTATAAGGACTTTTATTATTTTTCCTGACTGTGATCCACATACTCTATAAGTAATTGTATATTAATAAGCCTCTAGGTCTTTTATATGTTTCTATTATATTTATTGCTAAATAAGAAAGTGTGAATTCTGTTGGCATTTTCAGATACACAGGGTGCTTCTAAACGGGAGCCCTCTAGCACAACCCATTGATGTATTCCCCTTCCCTGGACAATTGCAATCTGCCTTTCATACTGCAGCAGTCATACTGCTGTCCTTGAGGCACAGGCTGCTTGGGCAAGGCAGGGTGCCTTTCACCAGCTTAGGCTGGTGGCCTATTTGGAAAGGGATAAATTTGGCTACAGTATTCTGTGCTCTTGAGACTCTTGAGAGTCCCATGGACTTCAAGAAGATCAAACCTCTCCATTCTTAAGGAAATCAGCCCTGAGTGCTCACTGGAAGGACAGATCCTGAAGGTGAGGCTCCAATACTTTGGCCACCTCATGAGAAGAGAAGACTCCCTGGAAAAGACCCTGATGTTTGGAAAGATGGAGGGCACAAGGAGAAGGGGACGACAGGGCGAGATGGTTGGACAGTGTTCTCGAAGCTACGAACATGAGTTTGACCAAACTGCGGGAGGCAGTGGAAGACAGGAGTGCCTGGTGTGCTCTGGTCCATGGGGTCATGAAGAGTCGGACACAACTAAACGACTAAACAACAACAACATTCTGTGCTCAAGGTTGGATTATTGCAATGTGCTTTATGTGAGGCTGCCCTTGAAGTTCAGAATGTTAGCTGCTGGACTCTTGGCCGTTTCAAGGAGAACAGATCACACCATTCCAACTATTCCAACTATACTGGCTACCTGAATTCCAAGCCCAATTCCAAGTGCTGGCTTTGACCTTTAAAACTCTTTACAGCTCAGGGCCCCAATATCTTCTAGAATGCATCTCCCAATATGAACCTACTTGGGCCCTTACATTTTTATCTAAGGTCCCCGCTCCAAGGGAAACTCAGAGGATGGTGGCAAGGGAGAAGACCTTTTCAATTGTGGCTCCTCGTCTGTGAAATGCACTCTCCAGTGAGATCTGCCTGGTGCTTCCATTGAGATAAAGACTTATATTCCCCGCCCACAGCCTTTGGATAGACTGAGATAAGGGTGTTTGTTATTACTGTGCCTCCAAAGCTTCCTGTGGCTTTTTGGGGAGGAGGGGGGGTGTTGTTGTTGTTTATCCTGTTTTGTGGTATGCTATAGTTATTCATGTTTTTAACAGTGCCATAAGTCATTTGGATACCTTTGGTTAACAAGTGACTAACCAGTCTAATAAATGATAATAATGGTGATCCTGTCCATATCAGAACATGATCAGATATAACCAGGCTTCAACTTGATTGTCCATGTTTTCTTTCCCCAGCTTCAAAGTTCCCTTTTTCCTGAGCATGCAAGTGTGTGTGTGTGTGTGTGTGTGTGTGTGCGTGCGTGCGTGCCTGCATGCACACTTTTATTTTAATTAGCAGAACTGTACTATATTGAAATTCTTAAATGGTGCTGTATGCCTTCCCCAGTGCTATTCCTTGCACAGCACAGAGTCTAGTGCAATTCTTCTGCTGAATAGATTGCACAGTCGAATCTTGCATTCAAACCCATCCACTGATACTGGATATCTATAGGACAGTGGCTGAGAGGATGAGAGTGAACCTGTGATTTCTTGGCACCTGTTGCAATGGTACCCCATGGGGGGCATGCCAAGGGCACACACAAACCTGGTGCTTATTCTGCCTGGGGACACAAGGGCAGAGATTATCATTGCATATAAGCAAGCACATAGTGCACCTCCATCTTTTCCATAAGGTGACTGTGGGTTTCACTGACATGCAAAACATACTAGAATTCATAGCAGCCCATTTCTAATAGAAGGGAGCACCAATGCACACTCTCCCCCAAGTCTCACTATCATGCACAACACAGCCAAGTCCCAATCTAGAAGGGGAATCTCTGTGCACAATCTTGTTTCCATCTGCAGAGTACTCTTGCTAATGTACTTTTAGAAACAATTATTGTCAAACCTACAGGGAAAAACAGCAGCTAGGTTTAAGAATCCACTTATCTGCCCCAGGGAAGCTCAAGGAAATGAATAAAAACATCCACAAGAATTTACTATCGTCGCAATAGTAGAGGTAATTGGGCTGACTTTAGGACAGGATAAGTAGTTTAAAATAAAGCTTTATATGATGAAAATCCTGGGTCTTTTTAAAGGACCTATTTTTGATGTTAACTCTAATCTTTAGACATGTTCCATAAATTCATGCAGTTCAGTTGTTACTGTAGCTGTTACTGTATTTGAATCTAACCCATTTCCCCTCTGTTTGTATGATCAACCTAACCTACTATGGAAGCTGAGGCTGGTGTGAATGGAGGTGGGTGTTATGAGTTCTTAGGCCTGTAGGATGAAAACGGGTGCATAAATGAGTAAGAGAGAGCTTTGATTTCCCTATGCTAAATTGACAAAATTAATGCAATTGATAAAATACAAGGAAGCAAGCTTGCTTCAAGATGTGACAACTTAAAATTTTGTCCCATACTCAAGGCTATGTTAAAAGGGTGTGTGTGTGTGTGTGTGTGTGTGTGTGTGTGTGTGTGTCATTTTGTAATGGTTCAAAGGGACTTGAAAATTGCCCTGAGGAGAAAGGACCAAAAAGCAGAAAGTGTTGATGGACTCCAAGCTGGAGTACAAAATCAGTTCTCAGTTTATGGAGCCTTTGCATCAGCCTTCTTCAAGCTGATGCCCTCAAGATATTTTGGGCCACAACTTCTATCAGCCCCATCCAACAAGTCCAGGGTTCAGCAATGATGGGAGTTGTATTCCCAAACATTTTGAGGGCATCAGGTTGTGAAAGGCTGCTTTGCATGGTTCTAACATTTGAGAGAACTTGCTACTGCACAGCAGAAAAGAGAGGACCTGTAGATAAGACCTTCCACCCATAGTTCATAAGGTGTTAAAACACAAATATTTCAGAAATAGAGACACCAGCCAATTCTATATATACCTGGATTTTCTGTGGGACTCCCTGGATACCAATTGTGTGAGTTGCTATTGACTCAAAAATAGGGCCATTTCATAACATATGAATAAGCTCTAAGAGCAGCTAGTAGAGGATGCTTCTGAGACAAACTACAAGTGACAGGACTGTTGTGGTGTGATTTATCCATCCCTACCTGTCATCCCAAGCTTGAGGCACACTCTGAGCATGAGCAGATGTGAGGTTTTAACATGCTCTAAGCTCCTTTCTTTTCTCCAAGAATACTCTCATAACTCTTCCATTTAGTACATGTGCCCCCAAGCCAAACTGTATTCTACCTTTGGCTTGTGGGGCAGCAGATGGTATCTGTGTCACCGTCTGAACAAGCTGAAAATTACAGAGGGTTTTTATGGCCAAAACCAATTTGATCAGAGCCTTTCTCAGCTTGCCCATCCATTCTGATTACAGGATTTCCTGCGGTCCTATTTGAAAGCTCTGTTGCACCAATGAAGAGTAATAGGCTATGGCCTCTTGGTGCTCCGGGAGCTTTACATTGATTAGGAGGCCTGTAATTCTACTTGTGTGGTCTCTAGGAGTCAGAATGCTTAAGTACATAGGGGACACTATGGTCACAGAAGAATGGGAAGGGTATCCAAAACAGCTTCTTTCAGTGTATGGTGTTGCATTTGTTAAAAGCACTGAAATGGTAGAACAAAATATATTTCTGTGTTTGTCTAGACTCTGCACATTTTGTTGTTTGTATGTCTAGAATCCATGGAATTCTTTTGATGCATCTCTGGCCTAGTTACAGTGGTACATCAGGTTAAGTACTTAATTCGTTCCGGAGGTCCGTTCTTAACCGGAAACTGTTCTTAACCTGAAGCACCACTTTAGCTAATGGGGCCTCCTCCTGCTGCCGCACCGCCGGAGCCCGATTTCTGTTCTTATACTGAAGCAAAGTTCTTAACCTGAAGCACTATTTCTGGGTTAGCGGAGTGTGTAACCTGAAGCGTATGTAACCCAAGGTACCACTGTATAGGGAAACAAAAACATTATTGAGATGCACAAAAAATAGGCAGACCTCACCTGGAGTTCTATACCCAGTTCTGGGCATTGTGGTTTAAGAAATATCTTGACAGACTGGAACATGTCCAGAGGACAGCAACAAAGATGGTGAGGAGCCCTGGAGACCAAGTCTCATGAGGAAACCAGAGTGTGTTTAGTATGGAATAGAGAATTAGGAAGTAATATGATATTTATCTTCAAATGATTGAAGGTCTGTCATATAAATGATAGCACAAATTTATTTACTGTTGCCCCAGAGCACATGACCCAAACCAATTAAACATTAGGAAGAACTTCCTGATATGATGAGATGTTTGGCAGTGGAACAGGCTGCCTTGGAAGGTGATGAATTCTCCCTTGTTAGATGCTTTTAAGCAAAAGCTGGAATGCCATCTCTCAGGGATGCTGTAGTAGTGGTTTTCCTGCATTGGCAGGTGGTTGAAATAGATGACCTTTGAGGTCCTGCCCAACTCTAAAATTCACCTCAAAATGCCTGTATGGTAGAATTGTGGCAGTCTTACTTTGGCACATCAAAAATAAACTGAAAACAGTTTGTCATTGCCTGCTCAAATGTGGCAGTTACTATGTTTTGGGAAACTCTATTTAGAATCCAATCCCATAGCTGTTTTCCTGGGAGTAAACCCACTGAACTCAATGGGACTTATTTCTGAATGACACACATGCACCATTAATAGCCACATTAGGTATAGAATAAATACGTTGTCATGGAATGTGAAAGCATTTCTCATCAAATGCATGCAATTTTCCTTCTGGAGTCCCAAGTAGTAGGATCTTCCTCCAAACACACCCAAAAGTGTCTTTTTGTTTGACACACAATCTGTATGCCAAAAGTATGCCAATCTGGATAACGGCTCATGGGCACTAAATGTCAATCCTTTTTCTCTTTCATTAGCTAAAAGCTTCTGCCCGTTATCCCTGTCTCACAGTCACTAAATTGAAAACAAGAGAAATTTTACTGGAAACCATTTCTGGTTGAGTCTTGTATCCTCTCAAGTGGGTTCCTGCATTAAAAGTTGTTGCCAGGCTAAGAAGTTCAAAGCTCTGCAAAATGCGTCAAGCGACTTCAAGAAGGGTCCCGTTCACCATTAAATTAAATGATTTGAAGTCCGAGGATCAAAACCCAATTCTGCTGTGGCCTTTGCCTTGAGCAAAGTAATTATTATTCTGTGATTCCACTACAGAGAAGAAACTGAGTCAGGGTTGGAAGGGGTCTTCAAAGGTCATTTAGCCCAACGCTATGGGCAGTGCAGGAAACCCTGTACTCCTGCATTCCTGGTAACTGTCAATCTGCCCCCTATTTCAAAACCTTTAACAAAGGAGAATATGGGAATAGTAGTCACCAGCTTCATGGGCTCTTCTTTTTGTGCGAGAAGAAATACAGTTTAAAAAATTGCTACTCTCTCTGAACTGTAGAGCTGGTGTGGTCACCTGAAAATAATAATAATAATAATAATAATAATAATAATAATAATAATAATAATAATAATATTTTATTATTATTTATACCCTGCCCATCTGGCTGGGTTTCCCCAGCAACTCTGGGCGGCTTCCAACAAAATATTAAAATACAATAGTCTATTAAACATTAAAAGCTTCCCTAAACAGGGCTGCCTTCAGATGTCTTCTAAAAGTCTGAAAGTCTAAATAATAAAACTCCTATGTTACTACAGTATAACCAAGAACAATCTCTTTTATTCTCTGTGACAGATGGAAATGTTTCGACATTCAAAGGAAACATTTGGTATTTCATCTTTACTTTGCATAGCATCTTCTCATGGCTCAAAAAGTTTACGGCACTGTGTCATATTCTTAGAGGCTTCTTGGTTTGAGAGCTAATGTGTTCAAGGAACTTAGGTACCTACTTGGGAAAGCAGTAGGAAATGAGATAAAGAGTTGTGGGTTTAGGAAACATTTGTACCCTCTGAAAAGAACCACAAGCAGGGATGAATATGGCGAGGGAAAGCACACAACACACCCTATAGTATTTTAAAACATTTGTAAGGACACTCTAGATAACTGTTGTTTTTCCATGCCTGTTTTATGCACCAATAGCTGTTTGCTGGTGGCTTTCCAGGATTGGTGCAGAAGTGTGTTCCAACTTTTGTCACCTTCAGAAGCTCTTATTGTGAGAATAGCTAAGTGGGTCATTTGGTGGGGGGTTGTCAAAGAATGGCACTATTTATATCTGGGGACCAGGTATGCTCCAGATATTTAGTCCTCTTCTTCAAACATGAATAAGCTGCAATTTTTAGATAACCTCTTTTATTTTGCTTCAGGGACTGGACAGATAAAGTTTGGGTCTTAGCTTAGGGCAGTGGTGGTGAACTTCAAAAAAAAAGTTGTTATTACATTTTTGTCCCTTTCACAAACAGCCTCCTAAGGCCAGAAAATATCCAACTAGTTTTAAATCATAGTTTGGAAAATTTAAGAGCACATAAGAGTAGAAGGTAGGTAGGTAGGTATAGCTTCAGTTGCCTAAATATCATTGACAGAGCCCCCCCCTTTCTTTGCTGGTCTGGTGAATTTCTGACCTTCCACAGAAGCAGTAGAGTTGCCCAGAGGTGAGATCATTGATGTGAGCAGTCAGTTATTGCAGTAGGTTTCAGTATTTGGCTGTTCCATCTTGGATATTTGTTCCGTACATCCATTAACAATTGCCTATTTTAAGTACTCTGGACTTTATACACAGAGACACTATAAAAATGCTACATCTAAGACATCATAGACAGTCTACAGGCCCAGAAGCAGGAAACACTAACCTAACAGAGAGAGCAGGTATCATTGATGCATGAGCTTTAAAAATTTAGACCATTTAGACAAGGCTCCTTCTACCACCTCTCAGAAGGCACCTCTGCATTTTCAAGCCACAGAGGAGCAATTGTTAGAAGCACAACTATTCTGTAGCCAGCGGGGGGGGGGGGGTAATTTTGCTGGATACATTCCCACATTCTTCAGCACAGATGTATAAATGCAACATCAGCTTCACATAATGAGTTTTTCAGATGAAATTTCATTTTAAATGAATTAAGCAAACACGATAGCCCTTACCTTCAGTTCTTTAGTTTGATTAAATTCAGATTGCTTTATCCTTCCCTTATAAATCACGTACTTATATTGCTAGAGATTGTTATCTTTAGGATTCATAGTAGGTAATACCAATATGTGGAGGATTGTCTTAGACTAAAGGATGAATTCTTTTTGAGAGAAATGTAGGTGGTTTGAAAGATGGGTTGCTTTTTTGTGACACCAGTGTATTCGTCTCCTTTGGCATCTTGTGAACATGTTTTGTTAAAGAACTTGGAAAGATTTTGCATTGTTTCAAAACCAGACAATGCTTGTTTAGCTAAAGTTTTCAGTGAGACAAAAGGAAGGCGCACTGTGGGCTAAGGATGGCTGAATCTCTCAATTTCAATTCTCCTGGTTTCTCATTACATTCACTTCTCCGTATCTCCATAGCAATTTTAAATTTTTCATATAAAACAAAATACTCTTGAAAATTCATCAGTATTTCACTGTGAATTTATACTAATAAACACATTTCATAATGCAATTTCCCCCAAATTTAATGCATTTCCGTGTGTTATTTTCAATAATACATGAACGTTTATGCACTTCCCCCCCTAAGTATTTAAAGTTTTGCCGGTATTTTTTGGCTAGAGAACTACATTGCAAAGGTGTGCATTTTGAAAGATAGCTGTGCTTCAGTTCATGTATTGGTATAAGAGTGAATTAGAGAGTTTCTCATTAAAATGTAAACAAAATTGAAAGTAACCTCCATCCCTGTTCTACATCTTCCCAGCTAAAGTGCAGATCAGAAGACCCATAGCTCAGGGGAAGAACATCTGTTTTGCATGCAGAAAGTTCCTGGTTCAATCCCTGGCATCTCCAAGTTGGGCTAGGATGTCCTTCAACTGAAACTCTGGAGAGCTTTTGGCCAGTTAGTGAATGCAGTGCTGAACTAGATGGATTAGTGGTCTGGCTCAGTATAAGACAGCTTTTCATGTTCCTAAAATTTAGCTAGCCAGTGCACTTTGTACTTTCTGAAAGTTTTGGTGCAATTCTTAACTCAAAAAGGATGGGCATGTATTTTAAAATGCATGTTTTGAGAGAACATAGTTTGAAATATATATGTTTAAATAATATTGCAATGCAAATTTGAATGATGGCATCCACATCCATCCCACTCAATCACATATTAAAAATGAAAGTGAATATGAAAATGGAGTGAAGTGGGCTTATAGGGAAAAGGGGCCCGAACTTGACTGATCTGCCCATCTCTGCTTTTGACCCTCTTTTTAAAACAAAAACAAAAACAAAACAAAAACCCTGTGGTTCATCTCCAGCCTTCAATTATGAAGAAGCTCACTAGAATATCTAATGCATTAGTTCACCTTTCAGTTCAATTTTCAAACACTGATTTCCCATAAAAATGACCACAATTTATGGGATATATAGGGTTGCTAGGTCTGGAGCATCCCAAACTGTGAGAGATCAGGGCCCAAACATGAGACCTAGGGGTGGCCTCTGCTAATGTCACAGAGGTGGCAATGGATGTGTTTCTTTCTTCTGTATAAGAGGCTGCATTCTACACAGAGAGATCAGGGTTCTACACACACACACACACACACACACACAACATCTGGGCAAGCAAGTTCACAGTTCAAGGACATATTCTATCCAGGCAAAAGTACTACAGGGGAGCTGAAGCAGGACCAGCGAAGGGTGTGGCCTGGGGAGGGGGAGAGTCCTGAGAGCCAGAGAAAATTGGGGCTAAATTTGTTGAGCCTGGCCCTGAGGTTTCCCACCCCGATTCAGGATCAAGGTTGTGTTATATTGATTTGTGCACACTGGCATTAAAATAAATTTGTGCATTCACTTCTGTTTTCTTAACTATCCAGTGACATATATTAGCCACTTTGTGGAGAGTGAATGTGGGAGAAAGCACCAGAATTCCAGGCCATTTCTGATTCTTCTTTCATTTAATAAATAAAGCTTGCCTTTCAAGCCGGCGTTTCTTTGATAGCTGTTGCACAACGAGCCTAGAAGCAATGTACTTCACTCAGTGAGACCTATTTAAATAAAACAAATGAATTCATGATCAAAAATAGACCCTGGCATAGCACAATGTATTATTATACATGGTGAGATGACCCTCTTTCATATCCTACTTTACATGACTGCTGTGTGGGAATTGCTAATAAAGAATTATCATTTTACATGCTGCTTCAAGAAGACAAATCCTGTTGATGCCAAACAAAGGGGAACTGCCTTGGCTTTGACACTCCATAAGAAGCATGTGATGTAATACATTTCAGAAGTCTGAGCATCAAAAGGGCAATGTGAAATTCAGTGAATAGTTAAATATTTATAGTTTTCAGCAGATTCTTAGGCTCTTTCAAAAACAAAAAAATCTGCTTTGGTCCAAATCAGAAAAATGTGGTCATTGCAATTATCACATAAATGTGGCACATTATCACCATGATTAGTACAGACTGGTGACGACTGAGCTTGGTGTTTGTGTCTTTGCACTGGTCCTGTTGCTGAGCATGGAATTTAATCTAGAACAATGTGGGGAATGTGTGTGGGGAATGATAAAACGAGACATTAAAGTAAGTAAATAAATAAATACAAAGCTCTGTGGAAACTTAACCTGGCTGCCCACGCTAATAGAAATGTAACTTCCTTTCATTGACCGGAAGAGGTAAGAGACCCAAATGTTTGCTAATGCCTTGGACAGCTTCTGATCCATTTGCAGACTGCTAACATAAGCATGCACCTCTATTTGGACATTTACTAGCCCTGACAAGAATGCACGTGCCTTTTACAACAAGTATTGCCCCTGCTGGTAAAACAATGAAGAGTTGCTTGTATCTCTGCATCTCTTAAGCTGAGGACCCTCCACTTCAGGGGCACAGGGATATCTCTTGGCACTCAGAAGTTTTGCACCAGGCCAAAGGCTGTCTGGACTTAGCCTCTTCTTAAGATGGGCACAGAGACTTCAACTTTGCTCTCTAAGCCTATCCATCATTGCTCTATACAGAGAAGCTTAGAAAGTATCTGACCTCTGGCCACTTAGCACTCCAACATTATGGAAACTGTTCCTTCCACGAGGAACAGTGCCAAGGCACACAGCATGCTCACCTTTTGTGACCCCACCCATACAGGACATCTCCATAGTGAATAGTTTATTGTATTCATGGTCATGTCTGCAAATTGTTTATGTTCTTGATATTTAGCATAAGTATAATATAGGTAGACAACATACATATGTATTTGAGTCTCTGTTTATTTTGCAGTTTCTTAAACCTATGCACAAATTATGCTCTGACAAAGCATTTTGGCAGTTTGATCCTACACAGCCATTTGGTGATTTTTCTGTAGCATTTTGGAGTTCACTAATAAATGATCTTTTGCTAATTCCCCACCCCCCACTTCCATGGAGAAAGTTCCAGTGCATCATCTCCATGGTATGTCATGTCCTTGGACCCAAGAGTCTGAAGTCTTCTGTGATGGCATATATTTTCATGTGGGTTAATGTGTAGCCTAACATCTTAGGGTAGCAAGTTCCACATATAGGGCACTGCCAAAGAAATAGCTCTCTTGTGTGTTGCCACCAAACTATGTACTCCGTGCCTGAAGAGGTTAGATTATCTTATTCTTCATTTGTGTTTCACTGGCAATTGAACTTTAAAAGGGTTAGATGTGATTTGTACAGAACTACAAGAGCACTGTATATCTCTGTAAGTAAGGAGGGGAGCAAGAATCCAACTTTCATAAAGGCGACGTTTGGCAATTGATTTGCTGGATAACTAGCATACTGAAGAGGCCTGCTATGAGCCTATAAAGCCCTGGAGTGTATGATTAAATATCTTAGCACACACTGGTTTTATTTTTATTTTTCCAGGTCATTAGCTTTTCTGTGAGCCAGCATTAATAGCATAATGCATGTGTAGGGCACAGGTGAATGAAACTACATTCCAGCAAAAATAGTTCAGTTCTTTTGAAAAAGATATCTAGACAAAGTATATTTGCACTAACCGCCTTTTTCTGGATGGGGAAGGGCCATAACTCAGTGGGAGAGCATCTGCTTTGCATGCAGAAGGTTGCAGGTTCAGTCCCTGGAGATATCTCCCAATCTACCAGAGAATGACACTCAGTCAGGGAAGACTGACCTAGATGAACCAAGGGCCTTTCGCAGTACGAGGTTGTTTTTCCTGTGGAAGAAGAATGGATGAGCCACCAAACTATTGTATGTTCCCTCTTCCCAGATGCCTTGGGTGAAACCAGAAACCTGCACCACATTATAAGAGAGCCTCATTTGAATGTCTTCAACTTCCTCCCAAATTTTGCCTTGAGACTGTGACCAGGCAGAGTCCGTGACTTCACTGCCAGCCAATTCCCCCCAACACACACAGAGGACAACAAACACACAAACTGCAGAGGAGGGGATGTTTTACCTACAGTGGTAATCTCTAGAGAGTGCTTCCGGAGCTCAACCCCACAGAGAGAATCACCCCTCTTCTGAGTCCTCTTCTGGGGCTTCCTGGAAACTGGGTTTCTCTCTTGTCATGCCAAGCTTTGGAGCAGAAAGAAGAGTTAAAGAGACCATCACTTCTTCTGTTATGAGTTTTAGGAAACACAATGTAGTGATCACAAACAATGCCTGGCTTCTAAGTCAAGCTGAAACTAATATATAATGCAGGTATCAACCTTGTTTTTTCATCATTATCTCTATTATGCACTGTTTTGTGGAGCTGGGTTCCTAGCCAGCTACTCTGCACCTGATGAGGAACTGCAGGAGTTCAGTTGGTAGGGAAGGATTCCTTCCCTGCCTATTGATTTCTTGAGTAAACATCCAATCCCAAATAGTAGAACCAATGTCATTAAATGGAACATCTCCAAATCAAAACCGGAGATTTTGATCTGCCTGCCTGCAGATTCATAGGACAATGCCTTATACCAGGTGAGACAATCCATCCATCTAGTCCATAATTGTCAACTAGCAGCTGTTCAGGGGTCCTTCTGTGCTATTTGAGTCTTTTTAAAACTAGAGTTGCCTGGAATTGAAGAATTCTCCCTCCTTTACCTAGAATTTGATGCAGACTGCCTAGTGATAAAGATAGGTAATTACTGATCTCCTAATGTTATCTGCATTGTGCATTTATTAGAAGCTTCTCTAGTGCATCTGGCTTAGACACTGGCCAACTCTTGTAACCCTCAAAGTTCCTATGAATAGACTTGAAGTCTGGATGCAGGTGTCCCCATGATTATCTGTACCTGAAATATATTTAATCAGGATACTGTTGAGCTGTCAAGTGGGTGGATTGCAAATGGTTTAAAAGACCATTCCAAATATGACAATGCATGGGCAGTACAAGCCAATATTTCTTTTTAAACCCTGGAAAGAAACCAGGGTACATCTGTTGTGTTCATGTGCCAAAACTTTCAGCAGAGTTCTTCTAACAGCAGCAGAAAGAGCAGCAGTCCTATTATACATGGAAGCAGATACAAGACAGGCAGCTTTTGTTTAAATGTTACTGTTGTACTTGCCACCTATCTACAAACCTTTTGTTGTCATAGTCATTATCTTCACTGCTAGATAATTACACTTTTCTCTTTGCTTCACAAAAAAAACCCATACCACTTATTAGCACGCAAAAGCGAAATACAACATGCAGTGTACTATCTTGGTAATGACAATCAGTATTAAACAATATTTTGGGAATGGAGCTGTGCACTGACCAGTGGTGGGGAGGGAGGTGTGTGGAACAGCCATGATTTATCCTGGGCAGTTTGGTCTGCATTGCAGATATCAGCATTTCACAGCTTTTCACAGCACAGAAAAGCTAATTTCAGCTGCTGCAGAGAAGGCACAGGATAAAAGTTGGCAATTCTGCTTGGAAGGGGGGGAAATCATGGTTTTTTTGGCCTTCAAAGAACTAGAGTACCGTGGGGTTTCCTGCTACCCACCGGGCATTACATTATGTCAATAGGTTTATTTATTAAGAAGAAATACGCACATACCAATCCTAATCTCATAACATTCGCATGCCACCATGAATTATTGTTCTGTGTGGAGCGCAAACATTTCATTTATTATATTTATGGATAATGCTTCAATTTTATGCAAGAAAATCCCATAGAACAGTGGTGGCTCACCTTGTTTTTGAGCTGAGGGGCTGAGGGCCACATTGACTGATGGACATCTCTCCAGGGAGAGTGCATGCGGCAGTGGGTGTCAACAATGTGTAAAAGTGGAGGTGCTCTTTTAAAAAATCTTTTGGTGAGGACAAATTGTGGGGTTCTTTGGGAGTATTAGAAAATCCTTTGGCATCCTAGAATAACAGCAGGAGGCCCACTGGAGTAGTCTCTCTCTCTCAGTTGGGGGGGACACACAAAAATATTGGGGAACCATATATGATCATGGACCATGGCTGCCATAGCTCTTTAAAGTGGAGGTGACTAACCTGTATGTGTGAAATTGAAGGCCAAATTACCTCCCTGGTCAAGTGCCATCAACAAAGGAGATGATGGGGTGATATAAAGCAGTCATGAAAGTGACTGTGACTTCCTAAGCCAACTTTGTATGAAGCCTTTCTGCAGCAGACAGTAAAGCAATCAGACTGAAAAGAAACCTCCATCTGTTGTTGGACTTCTCTCTCTTGCCCAACCTACAGTGCAAGTTGTTGTGAGGAGGAAACGGGGAGCAGTCAAAAACAACATTCCCCCTTGAGTGCTTTGGGAGGAAATGTGTGGTATAAATAAATAAATAAATGAGTGAATCATACAGAGCATGGGTGGGGACCTTGTGGCCTTCCTGTGCTGCTGGACAATGGCTTCTGTCACCTCTTACCACTGGTCATGCTGGACTGATGGGAGTTGGAGTCCACTGGCTTGAGGGCCACAGATTAGTCATATCCGCCATACAAAGTTCCAACCCAGTACTTACATAGAGAAGCCCTATTAAATTCAGTGGAACTTGCTTCTGAGCATAGAATTGTGCTGTAACAAGTTTATGATGACATACACATTCGTGGAGTGGTGTTCTCTTCATCAGATCAGAGCCAACTCACAAAACCTTATGCCATAATAAATATGTTAGTCTTTAAGCACTATAAGATTATCTGTTACTGTTTTCATTCTGCAGGAGAATAACATATCTATTGCTATGGAAGTTTGGGAGTCGGACCCATTAAAGTAACTTGGACTTTCTTCAATGAAACATGCACATAACTATGCTGAGCATGAGTTCTTGTAATTTAGTAGTTGGTGAGGCATGTTTACATAGCCCTTCCTCCAAGGAACTCAAGGAAAAGTATATGTGATCCCACCTTTTTATCTTCATGACAGTTCTACGAGGCAGGTTAGCCTAAAAGCACCTGGCCCAACATCACCGAGTAGACTCCATTTCTAGGGTGGGATTGGAAGCTGGGGCTTACCTGGTCCAACTCCAACACTTACCATTATAACACACTGTATCTTCTGTTATGAATAATAATTTTAATAGTTGCAGCCATGTGGCCAATAAAGTGCTGGTGTCTGAAATTCTTTGTTTGACAGTTAGAGGAATCTGAAGCAGACAATATTGCATGGATCATCATGAAGCAACAGCACCCACCGTATTTAACCAACTATTTTCCACAGTCCCTTTGCTCCTCTTGCTCTCTGCCTTTGGAACATGGATCCCACTGGCTCATCATCAAGTGTAGAGGGGGCCTGATGTGACTGAAGTTGATCCTGCTTTGGGCCGGAAGACTGGGCTGGATTGCTTTCTTGTCCCTCCAAGCACTATGAATCCATAACAATGGGAAATAGCCTGGATTTCTGACTAATTTAAAATTGGACGCAAGATTCAGTTGGAGAGCTCTGAGCGACATTAAATCTGTCTTTTCCGATAACTACTGGGAGAGAAGGCCAATTACCTCCATATTTAATCCTGTGAAAACTGGCAGCGCAGGCAGGATGATTCAAATTTTTGTCTTCCCCACTTGCTAGAATTATTGGATTTGATTTGGTTTATTGGAAGGATCAATGGTGGGTGCTGCTAAGGCATACGTTTAACTTCATCACTCATAGTGACTCCTGTGCTTCTACTGTATCGTTCTGCTCTGTATAACTCCCACTTTGCCTATCTCACTCACCATGCTGGGTATATTGACACTTTATGTTTGTAAGCTACAGCTTTCCATTCAAACAATGTGAGTGTCTATAACTAATACATGTCAGAAATGCCAGCAGTATGTTAAAGTAGTGGAAATGCTTGATATGACTTTTTTTTTTTTTTGTATCCAAAGCAAAACGTGAACAAACAGTTCCATTTCACTAGCCCATAACTAAAGTTTGAAGACCTGCAAAATATTAACTATATTTCTGCTTAGACCTGACTTCTTAGAGGTGATAAATGTTCCAGCCATTGTGAGCTGCCTCCGTGGAAGATGAATGGACGTGCATGACTACATTGGTAGAGGAACATATGAGACATATCAGTTTGATTAATTTCAGCATTCACAGAGTTAAACACAATCAATAAATAAAAAAGGCATAGAATAATAGATGAAGTAGGGATGGGAAAGGTATTTCGGAAAGTTAATGTTTGTTCATAACTTCCTTTAATAATTTAAGATCAAGCCAATGAAAAGAGTGTTGAGTGAAGAATGCAGCTTGATGTGAAAGAATGGTTGGTAAGCAGAAGACCTTGATGCAGAGAATTCAAAGAATTAGCACCCAGAAAGAACATTTCATTATGGGTATCTAGATCTTCAGCAAAGGAATCCAAGACTCAGATTATGCCAGGTGTGGAGGTATGCTGCCGTGACATTAGTAGAACAGCTGCTGTATCTTATGAGTGCTCTGATAGAGAAGAAAGGAGGGACACAATTAGTATAAACAAAAACAGCACAATGATGACAGATATATACTCACTGTGTCCCTTGGCAAGACACCCACAGCCTGGGTGTCTCAAGACCAACCAAGAAAGGAAAAGCCCCTTTGGCCAAGCAGCTACACTGAAGCACTGTTAGTAGGTGGTTCCCTAGACCAGTTGGATGGGAAGTTGCCTGCTCTTTATGGGGCCACACACCTTTGCCATCATTTGAGACTCAGTGGCAGAGTGCCTTCCATCAGTTTTGGCTGGTGCCCAGCTGTGCCCCTATCTGGACAAAGATAGCCAAACTTCTGTCACCTATGCTCCGGTAACTCCCAGGTTAAAGGTAAAGGTAAAGGTACCCCTGCCCGTACGGGCCAGTCTTGACAGACTCTAGGGTAGTGCGCTCATCTCACTCTAGAGGCCGGGAGCCAGCACTGTCTGAGGACACTTCCAGGTCATGTGGCCAGCGTGATGAAGCTGCTCCGGCGAACCAGCACCAGAGCAGCACACGGAAACGCCGTTTACCTTCCCGCTTTAAAGCGGTACCTATTTATCTACTTGCACTTAAGGGTGCTTTCGAACTGCTAGGTGGGCAGGAGCTGGGACCAAACGACGGCAGCTCACCCTGCCGTGGGGATTCGAACCACCGACCATGCAATCGGCAAGTCCTAGGCGCTGAGGTTTTACCCACAGCACCACCCGCGTCCCTCCCAGGTTAGATTACTGCAATTTGTTATATGTAGGGCTGCCTCTGAAGACAGTTCAGAAACTAGCTGGTGCAGAATTCAGCAGCAAGGTTGCACACCAGGGCAATACAGTTTGGACATATAATGCCAATCCTGGCCCGACTGCCCTGGCTACAAATTAGTTTCTGGACCCAATTCAAAGAGCTGGTTTTGACCCTTAAACGGCTTAGAAATGCAATACCTCAAGAACCGCCTCTCCCCATATAAACTCACCTGGACTTTGCAGTCATCATCTGAGGCCTTCCTTCATGTGTCTCCTGCACAAGAGGTCTGAAGGATGTCAACATGAGAATGGGCCTTTCCTGCAGTGGCTCCCCATTTGTGGAATGCTTTTCCCAGGCTTTGTTACACATCTTTAGGCACCAGGTGAAAACATTTCTCTTTTGCTGATTAACATTCTATGGCCTTTAAAATATGTTTGTGGGAATATGGTTATTGGTTTGTTTTTGTTTCATTATGTATTTTGTGTTCTCATTTTGTATTTTTATGTTGAGAACTATCCTTTGATCTTTGGATGAAGGGTGGTATACAACTTTTAATGGTAGTAGTAATAGTAATAATAGTAAAACTGAAAGGATTAAAATTGATAATTTGAGGTTCTCTGTTCTAAAGACTGTTCAGTATCTGGCAGATGTTGCTGGCATAAATTACAGAAGCCACAGGATACACATTGCCAGTTCTGATTATACTGGTAACTAGGGGGGAGCACTAAATTAGAGAATCTCCAGAGGCCATTTTGCACTTTTGAGGCAGCTAATCCCAAACATCATGGAACCAAACCTTTCACCCAGGCTTAATAAAACACTTTGAAGATGAAAAAAGGTTGTACAAGTTCCAAGGATTATCACTGTGACATAGAAATAGATAGGAAATTGCAAGGGGAGACTCAAAGTTGTCCATCTTTTGTATTTCATCAAGCCTTTGAAATTGACACCAAAATACTATGAGTGATTATCTTTATTTATTGGCTCTTTCTTTTTCTTCTTCTTTTAAAAATATATATTAAACTATGAAACTGAAACTCAATGAAATTTGAAGGGATGCTCTTGCGAAAGCACCGTGAGAACAACCTGTCATCTAAAGCCTAATTGTCATTTGTATTTCTACCAGATTTCAGTACAAACTGGGTTGACAAGGTCTGGGTGGGTCAAATCAATGTATATCCTGGAAATAAATACTATATTGTCCTGCAGGATCAACTGTGCAAGTTGCAGGCCTAGTAATCAAAAATGGGCTGTCAGTCAAGCAAATCTTGCAGCTCAACACATATGCAGAGATTCCCCCTGCACTAATCTGCTGTCTGCAATCTGTTATGGCATATTGGAGGGAAAGAAGACAGTTGTGTAAAGTGGGAATAAAGCCTGAAGCTACTATGCAAATGCAGGCTTGATTTGGGGAAATTGTATTTTTTAAAAAAAAGTAAGATCACTTCAAATACATGGAGATTTTTACAGCCATCTTCCTTGGTATCTTATTTAGCAAACTTGTGGTGTTGCTTCAAATGTTCCAAAGGGCACCGAGTCATCCTCTCCATTAATCAAAGTATGCCTCAGTCCAAATATTGACTGTTGAGTTGCAGAACTCCTTGAACAAAATCGTTAGGGAAAGAAAATGTTAGAAATGGGCTTCAAAATTCAGAAATAACCTGGACCTGGAGACAATTAATGGAAAGGAAAGGGGGAAAGGGGGAAAGGAAGCACAAGAGGAAGGAAATGAAAATCCATTTCTTTTAAATGTAATTTAGGAAAGCAATTTAAATATATACAATTTAATGTGAATATACAAGCTCTGCTAGTTATCCCTAATTATGTTGTATAGCAGTGGATGAAAGCTGTATTGTCATGTAGAATTTAAGTTCCCTTTTCTGTTATATTTCTCCTCTGTAGATCCTGAAGAATGTCCTTTAAGAATTCAGAATTTTAGTCATTATCTGTAGTCTCAGTATTGGTTTGCATGGTGCCCTGTCACCCAGTTCATATAAGCTGCAGATAATATCGGGTCCAGCAGCAGTTCTTGCATGCCCTTCTATATACATGAATTCATTTTCAGGCCAAGTAGACAGAAATATAGTTCAGTGTGGAGTGAAATGCAGCCAAGTATAAAAGAACTGATATATTATGCTAATATGCAATAAGTGGCTCTACCTCCCTGCCCCCCTTCCCCTGTGCAGGGCATATTGATGAAGGATGGTATAAGATTGTATCCCAACACAAATGTGGTACAGCCCTCTTCATATGTTTGGGTAAACATGTAAGGGCTCAAATTGTGTAGGTGGCACTGGGGGGCGAGGTATGTGCTGCCCACTTAACACCCCCATGCATTCTGAGTTTTCCACACCCCATGGGAAGAAGACTCAAAATGACTTTGCCCAGGGGGCAGGGAGTGAAGGAAGGGGCAGGCCAATCAGGATGATGAAGAAGCTAAGCTGTGCCTCAAACACTCCACCCTTCTCTTTGCAGTACCATTGGCTTTGTGTATTTGGGGGTCTGAGTATGAAGTGGGGGGGACCCTTGATTGGCCTTGAGACTCCACCTTTTCACCTCTCCAAACTGCTGGGAGCCCTGTTCTTGGAGATGTGTTTTGTGTGTGTTTTATAGCTTCCAGTCTGGGCAGCAAAGACAAGACCTGATGGGAGAAATAACCGAGGCATTATTGTGTTAAAGACACTGTCACCCTATCTCATCTTGCTGTTGGGTCTTTTGGGGTTCCCTTTAGGCTTGACAGGTACACCAGAATGAGTGCCAACCTGGGAGGGCCATGGTGTGCTTGTCAGATTCACGTGCCCTGGGAGAAGTGTTCCCTGCAGTCTTTAGCTGTTAGGCCACAGGTGGAACCTGCAAAAATGCCAAGGAGTAAGGAGAGACCTGACCAAACTATACAGTATTCTGATTCAGCTTATTATGTTTATTTGGTTGTTTGCAAATCTTCAATGTTGTGAATAAACATATTTGAATGAATCTAGTCTTCTTTAAAGGTGTGCTGGCAAAGGACCATATGAATTAGCATTCACTGAGCAACAACTTGGACTTTATTTCAAAAGATCAGCTCATTACATCCCTTTTAATAAATCTAACAAATATTTTGGTCCCTTAATGTTTTCAGCTTTAAAATATATCCTTTAATATTAAGTAAAATTGCAGATCACATTTGCAGAAACAAAAACAGCTGTCTTTGTTTCTTTCAGCAAATTACATTTTGATGATTATTTTTTTACCAATCTTGTATCATGCTCTACTACTAAAGATTATTATAGCTTATCTGATGAGATGAGATATCTCATCAAATCCTCACTGACATTTATTGAGCTGGAAAATATTATTTGCTCTTTGCTGCCAATCAAATGGTTGACTCATACATTTAGTAGAGTTGCCATTTTTTCTGGCAAGTCAACTGCATCATTAAAAATTGTATATCAGGGAGAAATTCTACAGCTGAAGGTTCTCGACTCCCTTTATATCTATGCTGGATATGCAACTCTTAAATTTCATTCATACAGATTATAATTCATTCAGAAAATCTGAAAACAAACAAATGGATGCAATATTGTAAAGGAAGAGGTAATGACTTAGTATCCCACAAAATACTAGAATAATCCTTAAAGGTAAAGGCAAAGGGACCCCTGACCATTAGGTCCAGTCGTGGCTGACTCTGGGGTTGCGGCGCTCATCTCGCTTTATTGGCCAAGAGAGCCAGAGTATAGCTTCCGGGTCATGTGGCCAGCATGACTAAGCCGCTTCTGGCAAACCAGAGCAGCGCACGGAAACGCCGTTTACCTTCTTTACTTGCACTTTGATGTGCTTTTGAGCTGCTAGGTTGGCAGGAGCAGGGACCGAGCAACGGGAGCTCACCCCGTCCCGGGGATTCAAACTGCCGACCTTCGGATCAGCAAGTCCTAGGCTGTGTGGTTTAACCCACAGTGCCACCCATGTCTGCATTAATTACTTGCATTTCTAGACTGATGTTGTGATCCTGAGAGCAATAACTTTTTAAAGATGTGGGAATGTTTTCTTGTAAACATGGATATGTATAAAGGTAATCACCATGCTTTAGATACCCATACACAATCTGAATGGTATAGATGTGGGGGTTCTTATGTAATCATGCTTCACATTCATTTCTACTCAGAGGACAAATCCAGAATTTTAGTGCATACACTGAGTATCTGTTTTCACTGACCTTGCAAGCAAACCTATATACATCAGAGACCTCAGATCCTAAATATATCAATGGATCAAAATGAATGTATTTGTGAAAGGAATCAATACATTGCTTTGGCCTCTGAGTCACTTTCAGAATTCATTTCTGAGTCACTTTCACAATTTGTGCATTTTATATGGGTCTACGTACTACCAGTTCACCAATAATAAAATCCATATTAGGACAATACCTTTATTAGGCAAACAAACAAATAAAATCACAAGAGAGTATGTAAGCTTTTGAATTCTGCAGAACACTTCATTGGATGGTGAACAAAGCAGGGATTGGCTGGTAGTGTAACAATCTTCATCTGATGAAAGACTAAAGGTGGGCAGGCCAGTCTTCCTGTTACATACCTGCTGGGATTCACAAGGCATATGACCCTCACCTGAATTTCATAGCTCTCTTGTCAGGTGATTTGGTCTGAAGTCACAGTTTGGAAATAAAGGAGTAGATTGCCCTCCAAACCAGGCACTCCATTATTCAAATTAGGCCCCAGTGTTTTTCTTACAATCCCCTTCTCAATGAATTCATCAATTTTAATCTAGCATGTAAATTCTCAAAACTTTTTTATTTGTTAATTCGAGCAACTACTGCTCTCACTTCATTATAAACAGTATTTCTACCTGCAACACACTTGAGCAAACCTGTTCCTCTTCCTTTCACAGATATTTTGTTTCCATTTGCAACTGTAGCTGCCTCTGATGAGTTATCATTTAACTCTTTGGGGGGGAATTAGCATCAGATGTCATATGCATGATAGTTGCCAAATCAATTAACCAACTAGAAGGGTTACTGTTAATAGCACTAGTTATCATATTATTTGATATTGCTGGATAGTTTTGATGAACAGCAAAAGCATTTTTAGTTTGCTTTATGTTGCCACCCTGGAACTTTTCTTTATTAGTGCCACTTTGTTTTGTACGATTCCTTGCAAATGGAAAACAACTTTTCTCCTTGTATATGTTGATAATATAATTTTGGTTACTGAGAACAAACAAGATTGTACAAAAACAAGATTGGCTGCAGGCCTGGCTAGGACATAGGCATCCTGTGACAAAGGTGACCTGTGTGCTTGCTTGCTTGCTTGCTTGATTAACAACAGTTGGGAACTTCAACTGCTTTATGAACTTTATATTGGACCTGGAGACTCCAATAGAGAGCATTCCATGTCAAGAAGGAGGGCAAATGGGTGTTGGTTTCTATTTCCCTCACTGAGCAGCAACTGCAGTCACGGGACATTGTTTTGCATTCCACAGTCAGAGTTACTGTTGGATTCCCACGGGAATGGGAGACTGGATGTGACGTTCGCTGGTTTCCTGTTTTTCACTGTTCTCTCGGAGTTCTTTGTTTCCAAGAGGAGTTGCTTCTTTGCTCTCACAGAGGCAAGATGCATGTTTGTATTCTCTCAGCATAGAGTGTAAATAAAATTAAGAATGTAGCACATACTGCTTATCCTTCTGCTGTGTGACGACGCTCTGCTTGGGCTCAAGATAAGACGAGCCTGTATCAGCTTCAGATGGGCTGAAGCTGGTCAAAATCTCACAGTGGGCACCCTATCAATGATAGGGCAGGAGCTACATGCAGCAGGGCCTTTGCATTGGTGGTACCCATATGGCTAGCTCTTCCTAGACCTGCTTTCTTTTGGCCTGTATTTTGGAGCTTTATAATTTAGGAAGACTTTGGAAGAATTGGTTGACAAGTCTTATCAGTCACTGATGTATGAGTGGATTTATTTGCTGCTATTCTGAGCTCCTTGTGCACCCGGGTTTACAGCAGTGTAACTGAGTTGGCCAGGATGCCAGAAGAGATACAATTTATGAGCTTTCTCCATTATCTGCCCGGCAGGGGTGTTTAGTCAACAGTGCAAAGGCTGAGATGAAGCGTTTCCTGTGGTTACCTGCTTTCAGCAATAGGGGTCACTGCTTAGTAGCACCCGATTGGTTAGCTGTCATATTCTAGAGCTCCCTATTGGTGGCTCTTAGTTAATTCCAAAAATACAGAGTCCATTAATAAAACACAGTGTTCATTCATAAAGCAGTAACATAAATCTCAATTGCTACATATTAGTGTGTATTTCAGCAGTTGAACATGCAGGTTTATGGCTATGCTGTTGTGTAGTGCTTATGCGACTGTGAATAAAAGGTGACTGGGCTCATCGTCCCAGGGTTTGGGTTGGGGGAGAGGTGACAAAACTGATTTCCAATAAGTGCCCCCATTTATTTCCATAACAAGTCCTTGAGTCTATACTCTGAATAGTGACACCAGGGACCTAGAAGGGGCAGGGCTGACCTTAAGGCAATTGGAGCAATTTGACCAAATTGGGCCCTGCGGGCCGCTCCTAAAGGGGCCTCCACACCAGGGCAACCTAGATGGATTTTATTTATATCTATAAGATTTTTCAGACTTTGCAAACCTAAAGTTGGGCCCCACTGACTAGCCCTGAGTCTCATAGTTGCTGGGCCTGAGTTGCCCTGCCCTTGCCTGAAGTCTTGGGTTTGCAATTTTGGGAGAGGGGAGACTGTGGCACTGGGGAGATGGCAGGATGGTGAGGCCCCCTAGATTTAGAGGCCCTAGGCTTCAGCCTACTTATCCTATACATAAATCCAGCACTGGGCAAAATTTAGCCCACAACTTTATTGATTACAGAATTTGAGCAGTACTGGCTTAGACATTGGCATCAACAGGGAGTCTGTTGGCATCGCAGGGAGTCTGGTAAGGGTAAACCACCAGTAGGGGGAGCCCCGCTGATGTGGATCGACTCGAGCATCCCCTAGTTCCCGCTGGGGTCGTGGCATGGCCCTAGCCCCTCCCCGGGCTTCGGATGAGATCCACACCCCCGGATCCCTTTAACGGAATACCCTTGAGCACGGAGGGGCAGGTGATGGCAGGGGCAATTCCACATCGCACTGTGGTTTAAATCGATTGGCCTGATTGGCCGCTTGGCTAACTGGCATGGCTGGGCCTCGTCAGCGTAAGGTGGGACACAGTCCCGCCCCACATGCTACGGGGGAGGCTTGGCGACTCGCCCGCAATGCTTCCCCACAAGGATGTAGAGCCGATATATCAGTATGCAACTCTGAAGCTAAACAATACCCCAGCCCAACAGTCTGTTCATCAGGCACAGCTTTTGTAGCTGGAGTCAGTCAGTGCCCTGCCCTCCCAGGCCAGGTGCAAAAAGGCCTGCAGGGCAGGAAGTAGATCTTTCAGGACTCACAGGCAAGAAGGACTGGGTACCTTTGGACTAGTCACTCTCTCTGGCTAATACTACCCTATCTTTCTGGTTTGTATGGGAATTTGAGAAAGGCGGCAGGGGGGGGGGGGAGGATATCAGTTACTCCAAACTGAGCTCTTAAGAGAAAGAGTGGAATAATAGTAAATAGTTAGTAGTATTAGTGAGCTGCAAAGGTGGCTTTTGGGTAAAGTTGTGCTGCGAGTGTAGTGGCCGCTGGTGTACACGCATATCCAATGCAATTTTTCATTTTCAGGTATTTTCAGCTTTAATAGAAATCTTCTCTGTAGGTAGGTAACCTTACATTTCTGGGCAATTCAGCATCCAGACCTATCAATCTTGGGGATATTCAAAATCTTCCAGCACAGACATTTTTGTGTGTGAAGGGCAGATGAAACTGGCTTATGTGCTTCAAGGACTCTAATGCCCAGCTTCTTATCAGTACTAACAAGGAAGTATGCAAATTGTATTTCTTCAAAGAAATGGGAAAACCTGAAATGTGTGGTACAACAATGGAGATACTAGCCATGTGCTATTGTAGTCAGATCATAATCTCACCTAGGCTGTATATTAGACACAAAGAAATATATAGCTAGTAGAAAAATTCAATTGTACTTATGCAAAATTCAGCCAAGACCAAATTGATTCAACTGCGACTTTCTTAGAGTCATCAAAAGGAATGGCATTCTTTGGTGCTTTAATGCTTTCAGTTTAGATATCAATGAGGAACACAATGGTTTACCAATTATCCTTTCAGGAGGGTGCTTATTTAAATTAAAAACATTATTACATATGCAACCGTTTAAGTGGGGGAAGAGAATGGAACTTGGAATATGATCAACATTCAGTGAAACAATTCTCTACCTTTGGTCTTTGAAAGCAATTCTTTGCTTTATAATTATTTGGAGTCTGGATTAAAGTAGCGACTCAAAGAAATATTAGGTAGCAGAACTTGTGGCGTGCAAAATGTTGTCCCTGCTAATTAAATTTTCTTAGGTTTATTATTTTCCTCATTTGATTACTTTATGGTATGAAGTTGTCAAATTGCTTTTGAAAAGCACACTATAAATTAGATAAAGCAGACCATATATACACATCTTATAGGTGAACCCTTCCCCACCACCACCACCCAGTGTTAACAAAAGAACAATGGCTCTTATCTCAATACATTGCTGCTGGAAATATTATAACCTAACATGGCAAAAAATGTGAAATGTCTTTCACAATAAGTAAATGTGTAAAATAAATTTCAAAGAAAACCCACATATCAAAAAATGTAAATATTTAATATCCCTTCATAATTTGAGTGGATGGGATGGGTAGTCTGGTTGCCCTCTTTGGATACTATCCAAGCCAGTAGTTTTTCCCCTGTAGGATGAAATTCTGTAGTGGAAGAGGCTTCTTATGTGGTCAAGCCATTGCCTTTGTTAACAGACTTGGCTAGAGCCAAAAACTTAAGTATCTATTTGCATGACTAATGTGTACAAGTGACTAGGTGCCACAGAAATCACCAGATATTTCCAAAAGAGGGGACAAGTCTCTCCCCCATTTTCTGGCTTGAGGCAATGTTATCAAGAGTGCAAGAGAACAATAGACAAGGACTTGCTTTCTGTGCTGAGGCCAAAGCTGTGCCTTGGGGACAGTAGCTAGAAATCAAATGCGATAGCAATATATGTTTGAGTGTTAATGCTGTGAGCCCTTTTATTTTATGCTCAGCCTACGTATATGTGGAAATGAGCTACATATCACAAAGACCAAAGAGTCTCTAGTGCCCTTCATTCTAAGGAATCCAAACCTGAGGTATGTCTTCATATCCCTGAAGTCTCTGCATGCTTGCGGATTGGGCTGTAGAAGTGAGATTGTGTTTCCTGGAGAGCAAACCGTGAACAAGGTGTGCCTGAGCTAAAAGCTAGCGTGTAATATCAAGACTCTAAGCAGCACAGGGAGTAACATGACAGAGATTTGAAAAGAAAATGGATTCAGTGTACCAGCTATGTCAAATGAAGCACCAGAATTCAAAGTCTGGAAAAATCATGCCAGAGGCTGGCAAGATCATACCATAAAACTGAGACCTTTCATGTGCAGCTGATGAATACTGTCCACAGAATGCCCCATGATGGTCTTATTGGGTGGGATCAGGCCTCTGCATCCATTAAGCAAACCCCAGAAGTGAAGGTCATCCAGGGTCCTGTGAGTTTGGGGGGCAAAATGGAAAGGTTTCTGTTTCTGTTTGGGCTTGTGGCTGAGTGTGAGAATAAACAGAGTTAAAATGTTCTTGTTGTCTGGCAGCTTCCTCCTCGTTAGCCTCAGTGTTGCTCTTGTCGAACTCTGCAGGGAGAAGGATGGAAGCAAATCTAAAATTAGTTCACTTTGCCTGTCATTGGTTCTGGCTCCTCCTGTTGTTCTCCCTGCCTTCCCACACTACCAGTCTCAAAGGACAACAGATTCACTGGGGGCACAAAACACTGTAAATGAGGTCTTAAAAGAACCACTGCTTTTGGGGAACTTTTGTTTGTATCATATGTGCTAAAGCAGTGGAGATGCTTGCCTCCACGGTTAGGTAGATTATTGATTATCCAGCAGAGTCAGGTTTAGATTATGAAAGTCTTTTTTTTTTAAAGGGGGCTGATTCCTGAAGTGTGTTGATAGTGTTAAATTAAACAGCCAATCCATTACTATGCAATCGCCCTTTCAGGGCAACCCACAGTTTAGTTTGCATTAGTAACAATTCGCCAACTTGCCTAGAAATAGATTGAAATATGGCTGTGGTATTCTAATTTTTAATTTCCCACAAATCTGAAATGGAGGATGAAAAAACCCCAAAGGCTCTTTTCACCTTGCTACCTATTGCAGACTGAATGGTTTATATATGGAAAATAAGCTGTTTTACGGCAGTCCGTCATGAAAGATACAGGAATCCATTTTGTGTAGAATAGGCATAAAAATGGCCAAAATGTGTGGGATGCGGCAGAATGAGAAAATGATTTGTGCATTTAGAGGCACAATTGCTTCTTCCAATAATGACTTGAGGGGAACAACATGGCAAAAATCTGCATTGGTGTTAAGACTATGTTACTCCCATTGAAGCAATTCCTACCAAAGAAAATGAACAGGAAACAAAAGAGGGATATGAATGAGAAATGGGATCCTCCTAAATTGAGGGTCCTGGTTGCACTCGGGTGCCTTAAGCCACCCCCACGGGGTGAGTTGTTACTAGGTGTGGCCCAAGCCTTGTCAGTTGGGCCCTGGAATCGTGCCTGGCTGTTGTCACTGCCCAACCACAACCGAAAAATCCTTTTGTTGACCAAAAGGATTAAGAATCTTGGTTGTTAGAAGTCAGATGCCTATAAGGGTTACGTTTGTTAATTTTCCTTGGCGCCTTTTCAGTTTTTACCTGTTTTCAGTTCGTTTTGGACTTTTACTGTTTACTTACCTGTTTGCATTTCCTTTCTTAGTATCGCCAGTGCTGCACATCTGGATCCTTGGCCATAGTATCATGCACTGGGCCGGCATCCAAGCAACTGAGACCAGCTTGGGGTGCAATCTCACTTCATCTGCTCAAGTAAAAGTTTCATGGTTCGCCAGGCGGGGGATGCTCTGGAGGGGACTGTTGCCATTGGTGATGGCGCGAGTGGCCTGTTTAGGTCTGCCGTCCATGATCCTCATACAGCTGGGTGAAAATGATTTGCCTGCATCAAGAGGCGTGGTCTTAAGGTTCCGTATCTAAAGGGATTTGCAGGAGCTGGCCGTGTCTTGCCCCGACACGTTAATTTTTCGGTCACGTTCCTTGTGAGGTGCTTTTGGTGCAATAGCACCAGCCCAGTTGCAACAAATAATGCCCGGAAGTGGGTAGACTGCAAGGTAGTGCAGAAGGTGTTAATCCTGGGTGGCAGGGTGATCCCCCACCCAGGCATTGCATTCTCTAATGCAGCCCTGTTTAGGGCAGATGGAATGCATTTATCTGACGAAGGTGATGATGTGCGGTTGGCCGAAGTCCGTGATGGCTTAAAGGACTGGTTGTGAGGTGAAGGTATTGGCGGGAAGCGCTAGGCTCGTGTGGCGGTTAGGCATTGGTTTATAGAAATGTGCAGGAGAGGAGGTGTGGCCATCACCAGCCCCTCCAGAATTAGGGTATTCTGGTAAAGGAATCTGGGGTCCTGGATCTCATCCGAAGTCCACTTGAGGGGCTAGGGCCATTCCAGGACCACAGGAACCCTGGGGTGAGCTTCAATCGATCTTCACTGATGTTGCTCCCTCATTTGGTGTTTACCCTTTCAGACTGCCAGCCAGAGAGGCTGGAGTCAGTTATAGTCTCTGGCCAATGCCTAGGCCAATACTGCTCAATTTGTATTGTAATCAATAAAGTTGTGGCCAAAATTTCGCCCAAAAACGTCAACTAAAATTATGTGTCCGTGTGAATTTATTTACTGGGGAAGGGCTTGGGGGTCTCGAGGTGCAAAGTGCAGACCATATTACCAAAGAGGAAAGGGGAGAAGTGACTTTAAATTCCACCCAACCACATAGCTCACCAAATGATCTCTCAGCCTTAAAGGCTTTAGAGCGTTGTTGCAAGGGTACTTAGCTTATTTGAGATTTAAAAGTGCAAGCATATTTCAGTACATTTTAATTCACTTTTTAAGGATATAATTTAATTTGATTAATTATTTTAATTGAACTTCAGCCTTCATGGGAATTACTTTGACTTCCAGTAGCAGTTATGTACACTTCTATGCAGCAGTTGAATTTTTTAGTGGATGATATAAAACAATTCCAAACAAAATGACATTTTTTCAATAGACACCATACTAACACTTCAGTTATTCAGTGTAGCGGACATAAAACAAATACAATACAAGATAGCAAAGTTGCATTTCTATACACATTTCACAACATTTATATTTAATAAATGCTTTACTACCAACCTACAAGACATATATCATTATCTAGCAACAGGGATCTGATCCTATAATTTACCAATATTAACTTTTTTGTGTCTTAGATTTTTGCTATGAAGAGATAAATTATCTTTTTTGTCTTATACCTGTACAATGCTAAGGGCTAAAGAAAGAAATATAGTGTATATAAGCTCAAAAGAATCTATTTACTACTTTAACATTTCTCAAGTCATACATTAACATTTAGCAAGTCATAAAGAATTTCCATCTCTAAGCGATTTGTGTGTAATAGCGGTTAGCAATATGCATATCATCCTGAATATGAGCAGCATTTACAAAATTCAGTCCACCTCAAATTGTAAATAGGTTATACAAGTAGCATTGCTCAACTAATAAAACATATATGGCCCCAATATATTGCAAGAAAGTCAGAAGGCTCAACTGGATTTCATAGAATCATAGAATCATAGAGTTGGAAGAGACCACAAGGGCCATTGAGTCCAACCCCCTGCCAAGCAGGAAACACCATCAGAGCACTCCTGACATATGGTTGTCAAGCCTCTGCTTAAAGACCTCCAAAGAAGGAGACTCCACCACACTCCTTGACAGCAAATTCCACTGCCGAACAGATCTTACTGTCAGGAAGTTCTTCCTAATGTTTAGGTAGAATCTTTTTTCTTGTAGTTTGGAACCATTGCTCCGTGTCCACTTCTCTGGAGCAGCAGAAAACAACCTTTCTCCATCCTCTATGTGACATCCTTTTATATATTTGAACATGGCTATCATATCACCCCTTAACCTCCTCTTCTCCAGGCTAAACATGCCCAGCTCCCTTAGCCGTTCTTCATAAGGCATCGTTTCCAGGCCTTTGACCATTTTGGTTGCCCTCCTCTGGACACGTTCCAGTTTGTCAGTGTCCTTCTTGAACTGTGGTGCCCAGAATTGGACACAGTACTCCAGGTGAGGTCTGACCAGAGCAGAATACAGTGGCACTATTACTTCCCTTGACCTAGATGCAGTACTCCTATTGATGCAGCCCAGAATTGCATTGATCTTTTAGCTGCCACGTCACACTGTTGGCTCATGTCAAGTTTGTGGTCAACCAAGACTCCTAGATCCTTTTCACATGTACTGCTCTCAAGCCAGGTGTCACCCATCTTGTATTTGTGCCTCTCATTTTTTTTGCCCAAGTGCAAAACTTTACATTTCTCCCTGTTAAAATTCATCTTGTTTGTTTGGGCCCAGTTCTCTAATCGGCCAAGGTCGTTTTGAAGTGTGATCCTGTCCTCTGGGGTGTTAGCCACCCCTCCCAGTTTGGTGTCATCTGCAAATTTGATCAGGATGCCCTTGAGTCCATCATCCAAGTCATTGATAACGATGTTGAATAAGACCGGGCCCAAGACAGAACCCTGTGGCACCCCACTAGTCACTCTTCTCCAGGATGAAGAGGAACCATTGATGAGCACACTTTGGGTTCGGTCAGTCAGCCAGTTACAAATCCACTGAGTGGTAGCATAGTAAAGACAGCATTTTACCAGCTTCTTTACAAGAATATCATGGGGCACCTTGTCAAATGCCTTGCTGAAATCAAGGTAGGCTACATCCACTGCATTCCCTTCATCTACCAGGCTTGTAATTCTGTCAAAAAACGAGATCAGGTTAGTCTGACATGACTTATTTTTCAGAAATCCATGCTGACTATTGGTGATCACAGCATTCCTTTCTAGGTGCTCACAAACTGTTTGCTTAATGATCTGCTCCAGAATCTTCCCTGGTATTGATGTCAGACTGACTGGGCGGTAATTATTTGGGTCCTCTCTTTTCCCCTTTTTGAAAATAGGGACAACATTTGCCCTCCTCCAGTCTGCCGGGACTTCGCCTGTTCTCCAGGAATTCTCAAAGATGACTGCCAGTGGTTCTGAGATCACATCTGCCAGTTCTTTTAATACTCTTGGATGCAGTTCATCTGGCCCTGGAGACTTGAATACATCTAAACTAGCCAAGTATTCTTGTACTATCTCCTTAGTTATTCTGGGCTGTGTTTCCTCTGCTGAATCATTTGCTCCAAATTCTTCAGGTCGGGCATTGTTTTCTTTATCGGAGAAAACTGAGACAAAGAAGGCATTGAGGAGTTCAGCCCTTTCTGTGTTCCCTGTTTGCATTTCACCATCTTCTCCTCTGAGTGACCCACTGTTTCTTTGTTCTTCCTTTTGCTACGAACATACCCATAAAAGCCTTTTGCTTTTAACCTCTCTAGCAAAAGCCTTTGCTTTTAACCTCTCTAGCAAAAGCCTTTGCTTTTAACCTCTCTAGCAAGCCTGAGTTCATTCTGTGCTTTAGCTTTTCTGACTTTGTGTCTACACGTGCTGGCTATTTGTTTGAATTCCTCTTTGGTGGTTTCCCCCCTTTTCCATTTTTTTTTTGTACACATCCTTTTTTAATCTTAACTCAGTTAAAAGTTCTTTAGATAGCCACCCTGGCTTCTTTAGGCACCTTCCATGTTTCCGTCTCATTGGTATTGCCTGAAGTTGTGCTTTTACTATCTTCCTCTTAACAAACTCCCAGCCATCATGAACTCCCTTTCCTTTTAATATTACTGTCCATGGGATCTCACCCAGCACTTCCCTAAGTTTTATGAAGTCGGCTTTCTTAAAGTCAAGAAATTGAGTCCTAGTATGCTTGGCTGCTCCTTTCCGCTTTATAGTAAACTTCAGAAAAGCATGATCACTCACGCCTAATGATCCTTCCACTTCTACCCCACTAACCAGGTCATCAACATTGGTTAGGACCAGATCTAAAATGGCTGTTCCTCTTGTTGCTTCTCCCACTTTCTGGACAATGTAGTTGTCTGCAAGGCCAGTGAGGAATCTGTTTGACCTTATGCTCTTGGCTGAGTTTGACATCCAGCAAATATCCGGATAATTGAAGTCCCCCATTACTACTATCTCCCTTCCTTTTGCGTGCTTGGCCATCTGTTCCAGGAAGGCATCATCTATGTCCTTTAAACAGGGGCCAACATGTTATTGATGCAACCATATACGATTTGCAAAAGGTCTGGTAGTGTATAAGAACACTAAAAAAATCTAATTCAGTGTGGTAGGGACTGGATCTGGTACAGTACCATCTAACAGGTTGCACCCCAAGTGGGGGTTCATCAGCATCTTTAGAAGAAGCTCCTAAGGGAATTACAATTTAACTCGCTTTCTTCAACCTCACTTTGAATGCTGGTACCATATTATTCTAGTTCCAAATAAAGCTGCTCTTTCCACTTAAATGTTACTAACACTTAGTGACATTTGGAACCAGCAAGGAAGACACTACAAAGCAGGCAAAACCCCTCCCCACAATAAACAAGGAAAATTCTCTGTGTATCTCCCAGAGTGGATGGAGATGAGATACAACTCCTTTTGCTGTATTAAACATTCTGTTACCTGGTCCTTAGAACTGTAAGCTCAACACACCCTGCACACCCACTGGTGGTGGCTAGTTTCCACTTGACATGCTTCCAGCTACACATTAGTTTGTTTTTGCCACTTCTTGTAAATTCTTAAGTCCTCCTCAGATTTATAGACTGAATAATACAACTGGGATAAATGAGGAACATAGGAATTCTGGCAAGGCCCAAGAGTCGAGTCTTTGGCATATCAACATAAATCAAAAGCTGTCCAGTGATGTTATAACAACCAAGGTGATTCCTGGAAGAAATGTCAACGTCATTTCTAAAATGCAGTAAGAGGCAACAAAAGTAGGTCAACAGATCAGCAGTGCATGAAGTCAGATTAAACTGTAACCACATTTCTGCAGAGCAAAAATTTAAGATGGGGTCATTTGCAGCTTACTGAATGTGAATTTGATGGATGAATCTACAGAAGATTCCTTTGGAATGTTACAAAATATTTTATGTAACCATTCTTTCTTAGTAAATGCCATTTCGTACATTTTGCCCCTGCTGTGATCACTTTCCACATTCAAAGATGAGACTTACCATGAATTTTAAACTCACAATCCTGAGTATGCATGGAACAGGAATGCTGAGAGCAAGACCAAGCCTTTAGGCATAGCCCTAAGCTAACAAGAGTGTTGTGACTCCTAAATACAGCATTAAATCACAATGGCTCTTCTGTTTCCTCCTGAGTCATAGGCGATATTTTTCTGACAAACATCAATGGCTTATTAGTAAGCCAAATACATTTTACTTGGGCCTTGTAGCTGGCTGAGATATGTGAAGAAGGAAGCCTTTGGTCTTTTGCAGTCTTTGTTTACTCTTCCAGTGAATGACTAATGCCTATATGCATCTTGCTTACTGCTTTCTGCTTGAGCATCTGAAATAGGTGTTCTGGTCTTACAAAGATAATTGACTTAAGTGAAGCTATTCTTCTGCTTAGTTTTAATACTGGGGGAAAGGGAGAGTCAAAACTAGATATTAACTAGGACAGGAGAATGTGTTGCCAGCCTTAGGTCTTCTTTTCTGCAGACAATGCACAAAATATTAAATTGTAGTAGCAAGATACTATTATGGCAGCTGTCCAACCATTTCCTTTGTTAGAAAACTTACTGGTTAATAATCCTGGGTGAATGGCTGTTCTCTCAGTGGAAGCTAATGGTTTGGACATAGTTGGGAATTTATTCCTTGTGCTTGAGTGAGAGACCCATTAGAACTTGTGGAAAGTGGCAATCAATCCCTCCTCTCCACCACAGCCCCCCATTTTTAAGAGGACTGGGCAGATTAATGTTGTGCATATTTGTGTGAATAACCAGCAGTTTTTGCAGTTGGGAAAGTTGGGCAGAAGAAGAGACAAAGCTAGGAAGTATCCAAAGACATCTTTGAAGATGAAAGTCATCTCCCTAGGAATTTGATGTGTGATAGTAGATTTGTTGCTTTGTACGAGTACCTGCAATTTGTTTCCACGTGTGCTTTTTTTTACTTAAAGGAAATATCACAAGAACACCATAAATCTCCAATATTCTCACCTCTTAGGGAATATGGAGCAATATGAATTCTCATTTACAGTGGAATGACTTTTAATGCTTTTCCTGCCACCATTATTGTCCCGTAAAGCTTTGGTAGCAGGAGGAGAGAAAAGAGCTTCAGCAAGAACAGAGGAATACTTGTCTATATGTAGGGAAGCTCCAGTTTCTTGCTGGGATATGACAGAGGCCACTCCTCATCTTCACTGAGGCAGGATGCTCAAGAATTAATCCTTTTGTTTCCTGTCTCTACCTGCTGTGGTTATTCCATACTGATATTTCTTCTGACTATTGTTCCATGTGTCGTCAAATTACAATTCACAAACCATCTATTAAGCGTAAAGCACTTTTAAAAAGAACAAAATATGAACTAAAGCAAAGCTTTATTATTATTTTTTTAAAGTCACATCAGTAAGAATAATGAATAAAGTTTGATAAATTTGGGCATCCTTACTAGCATTCTGTGAACAGGAAACAAAAGCCTAAATTTATCAAATAAATTATTCACTGTTAATTGTTTGTTCTGCTCTATCTACCATTATGTGGAGATAATTTGGACATGCCATATTTTGTTGTTTGCTCATCTTTTCTATTGGAAAACCTTTTTTCAAAAAAATAATGCGATAACATAAAATGGTATGTTTAGACAAATATGTTTAATGCTTAGTTAAAATGTTTCACTCAGTATACTTCTCCCATTGAAAAGACTCTGTATATTTTGCCCATTCGGAAGACTGCAAAAATACCTTCTTTTTTTAACTACTGTAATTAGACTTCTTGCATACTTAGTAGATTTATCTTGTACATAATACACCGTTTAGACTTAATATAATGTGTTCTGTTCTGAGGAAAGAAATTATTTACAGCTACATTTCTGGCAGTTAAATTACACTTGCTTGTAGTCTCACCTACCATTCAGCATCATATTCTTCTGAAGTCCATAGCAAATATAAGGCAATCCCTTTGAAAACCTAGCACACAAGGGAGGCCTATTACTGGGCTTGAGCTGAGACCTCATTAGTTTGAAGCTATGACTTCACCTGGATCTGAAGCTGCCTTGACTCCTCAAATAACATTCTCAGCCTTTAGTTGTGGGCCATCTTTTGAGCAGGAAGGCTTACAAGGTCTCCTACTGAAAAGAGGGAGGGAGGGGTTCCCCACATGGCCTCTTTGGGCCAGTAGGCTTGTGAGAGGAAGCCTCCTATACAAAGGAGGTCCCTCCCCTGTGTCCTTATTCTCATCTTTCAGCTTCTTGCCCTCTCCTCCCATGATTTGAGCAGTGTGGGTCTTGCCAGTTACCGTATGGGTCTAAGTAGGAATTGTTAGGGTGCTCTCCGAATTAACCTTTGGTTCTTAATTTAACTGGGCTGGCTTTAATCTGTCTGCTGCCTGTTGGTATACTGTGTGGGCAGGGAAGTTGAGTTTAAACATGGACAGCACCTTCAGAGAGCCAGTGTGGTGTAGTGGTTAAGAGCGGTAGTCTCGTAATCCTGGGGAACCAGGTTCGCGTCTCCGCTCCTCCACATGCAGCTGCTGGGTGACCTTGGGCCAGTCACACTTCTTTGAAGTCTTTCAGCCCCACTCACCTCACAGAGTGTTTGTTGTGGGGGAGGAAGGGAAAGGAGAATGTTAGCCGCTTTGAGACTCCTTAAAGGGAGTGAAAGGTGGGATATCAAATCCAAACTCCTCTTCTTCTTCTTCTTCTTCTTCTTCTTCTTCTTGAATGCTGAGTAAGGGGTACATCATCAATCTCTTCTTATTGTCAACAAGGTTGGAGGGCAGCTTGGTTTTGTGCTATCAGGAATTCATGTGTGCCACATGGCGATGGTGGGAGTACCTTACACAGGTCAGGCCACCCACTCATGACTGTGGATATACCATTATGCCTGTGTGAGTGAAGGAGCTCCTCTGGGGTCCTTTAACGTTCTACCCAGACATACCTTGTTTGATTTGTGCAAGTTCTTTCCCTATTATATTATTAAATCAAACCTTTAACTTAATTCTTTAGAGCTGAGTCTTCATTTTAGGTGTCAGGTAAAAGGTTTGTAGGCATAAACCAGGTCCAATATCTCTATACATTCTTGCACTGTTTGCCCAGAAACTGCCCTTCCTGGAACTGGAGTATCTGAAAAACATGATAAGCTGCCCATCAATCAAGATACTTATCTGAGGCCCTCCAGTGGGCATTCCTGCCTTTTGAGTGGACAGGGAGGGAAGGGGGAAAGAGAGAGAGGTGGGGCATTTTCAGTTGTGATTTCAAGACTATAACACTCCCTTCTGGGAATGTTAACCTGCTTTGATTTATATCTCTTGGTTGGCAGGAAAAGTCCATCTTGTTTTCTTGAGGGTTTAGTGGCATTTGATGGTGATTTCTACTCTTTTAATTAGATTATTGTTTCAAACATTTAACTTGTCGGCTTTCTGTTATTATAGCTACTGTTGTTGTTAATATTTGCTATGAAATATATGCCTACATAACTGATACCAGCAGAAATTCACAGTAACCATACTGTGCATTAATGAATGCACACTGCCCGTTTGCTCTTTCCTCTTCTCCAAGGGTTCCCGAACTCTAGAGTGAAGTATAAAGTTCAGAGCCAAACCTTTTCATCTTGTGTAGGTAATTCAGAGTATGAACTGACCTTATATCTCTTGGCATCTGATTATACAACTCCAGGAATTTTTAGCAGCTTGCAGTGTAAGGAAACACTTCAAGACTGCTGTTCCAACTGATTTCAAAGCACAGTGGGTTTGGCTTCATCACACAGATAATAAGGTAGCTCAAAGAGAGTTTAAGGCAAGTTTTAGACAATGGGAATGCTCTGTTTTCTAGGTTTTCAGATTGTTGGAGTTCCTGTCTAAAAGCAGACAAACTCCATACATTTCTTTCTTTCTTATCTTCTTGACTTAATTTTGCTCCCCCTACTGAACTTTTGTTTCTTCGTTTCCATTTATCCATGAAATAAGCACACTTTTTGCCATATATATATATATATATATATATATATGATGAGGTGTCTTTTAAAACTGTCACACAATTGAGTTTTGCCAAAATGGGTTGTTCCTTTCATGAGGACAGCAGGTGAACATATATTTTACTGTCTATTTTTAGTATCTGATTAATGTTCCATGGATAATACATGATTACAAATGCAATTATTAGCTGTTCCATTTCAAAAATATACTTGTATTATCCACACTGGGGAAGACTTTTTCACAGCACAGATCCACTACTGCTGGGCTCAGTCAGAGAATCAGAATGAAAATCTTTTCTTATAGTATGCTTAAATGCTATTTAAAAGGTTTGCCATTGTTTCAGTTCTCTTTAACAACTGTCTAACTTAGGGTTTAGCTGGAGATCACATTATAACTGAATATTATTGGAAATGCATCAGAAAATTCATTTGGAAAATTCAGATGCATCAGAACAAGAAGGGACCACCAGAGTAATTCTCCAACATTACGGCTTCACGTTTTTGTTGCATAACAAATAAATATACATATGTTTTCAGCTAATGAGTACTTACATCATCATGTTCTCTGGGGCTATTAAAGGAGTGGGCCCTCCCTGGTGGAGGGCCCCAAGACCCCTGGAATATTGTGTAACACTAGGGATAGATTGGGATGGTTTATAGCAGTACCTTTCTTGCTTGTGTGGATAGAGGACAGAGAAAGCTGTGTGTTTGTTTGGCTTTCGTAGTCAACATCCTATTCATACAAGGAATTCTACTTGCACAACAGAATTTCCCTTCCTTTTCATCTCCCCATGCCCTGCCAAATCTCCTCTGAAGGGTGGAGATAACAGGTGTGAGGGTGTAAATAGAGCTTCATTGCACAGGTGTCAGGGACTGGACAGAGGAGGGATGGTGGAGACCGCCTCCCTAGCCTGAACCTTCCAGAGAAGAGGAAGACAGTATAGATTTACAAGAGTGGTTTGCGGGAGGTCACAGCTCAGATGCAGATGAGTGGCAAGGTTGGGAAATAAGGGGAGAGGAGGAGGAGGAAGAGCTGGAGCAGCTGGCTGACAGGTTATCACTAGAAAGCATTCCAGACCCACCCCCTTCTCCAAGAACTGGTGGGCAGTTAAACTAGAAGAGCAAAGAGTTCAGAGACAGATGGCCCTAAGCAGCAGCCATAAGGTGGGTGGCGCTGTTGACAATTGAGGAAGTAGAAGAGAAGGGGGATGGAGATTTACTCGGAGCAACACAATTACTCCAAGAGGCTGTATTTCTAAGTCTCTCTCTCTCTGAATATTGAATAAAAGGCATTGGTAAGAACTTTCCCTGTCTTTTCTATTCCTGGCAGCCTACCATGGGGGATCGGATTCCCTGACACCTGACAACAAGTGAAAGTATTTGCACAAATGGAACAATTTTGGTGATACAATCCACTGTGTCCAATTCTGCTAAACCAGAAGCCGTCATTTTTCCAGGGATGAAATTTTTTAAATGGTTGTTTTCAATTTGGCCCTCTCTGGAATTCTCATATTCATTCAGTTACCTTTCACACAGAATTCAAATAAGATTATTGACAGATATTGAATTCTAGTGTTTTCTGATAATGCACTGTTTGTGTGTGTTTATAATTAAATGTAAGCACCAGTCTGTCCATAGTGGACAGCAAAGCAACACAATATCACAGTTTCAAAAGATTACACTGGTCAACAACAAATTTGTTGTCTGCATTTTTTCAGTTGATTTAGGACGAATCTGATGCGCTGAATCCAAAAATCACATTGGTTTTGCTCAATCAGGTCAAGTTTTTGAGCTATGGCCACATGTCATTTTTTTACGTTTTTGTTCACATGTACGCTTCTGTGGAGCATTTTAGAAGAAGTTGGTGGGGGTAAAATGCCATGTCAAATAATTGTTTTGATTGGAAATGATTATTCTAATGACAAGAAGTATTCAGGTTCGATAGTTCTGGGTGATTATGTCGAAAAGGGATCAGTTTGAAGCCATAAAACCTTGAAATCTTCCATAAATTGGTGCGGCAAAGCATAAAGTTGGGGGATCAAACTAAGTTACTCCTGATCTTCAATCAGCATGTCGTCCTGTAGCTCATTGTGATGAAATTCCAGTGCCTATCTTCGGAGAGCTTCCTGACATTAGTGACGAAGATGCCTCCAGTGTTGAAGGACATGAAGAAGAAGTGGTTCTTGAAGATGATGCTCCACATCCATTTTCCCAAAAGGAGTTGAATGATCTAGTTCGCGACCTCAGCTTGTCAAAGGACTCTGCCGAACTGTTGGCATCCAGATTGAAGGAAAAAACCCTCCTCTCTGACAGTGCTTGCATCAGCTTCTTCCGCAACAGGCATCAAGAGTACCTCCGTTTTTTCTCGGAAGAGAAGGACTTGGTGTACTGTGCAGATATTGTGCAGCTTCTGCTCAAGCTTGGAGTGCCACAGTATGAACCTAAAGATTGGAGACTGTTCATTGACAGCAGCAAGCGATCACTGAAATGTGTTCTGCTACACAACGGCAACCAGTTTGCCTCTATACCCCTGGCTCACTCAAGTATACTGAAGGAGAACTATGAAGTGGTGAAGTATGTGCTGGAGAAAATTGGTTATGATCAGCATAAGTGGTTTATTTGTGTTGACCTGAAGATGGTGAACTTTTTGTTGGGACAACAGTCTGGCTTCACCAAGTACCCATGTTTTCTGTGCATGTGGGATAGTAGGGACCGTGCTCAGCATTACACGAAGACGGACTGGCCTGTGCGGGAGGAATTGGTGCCTTGCAAAGAAAGGAACATCATCAATGACCCTCTCATGGACAGAGACAGAATACTCTTCCCACCGCTGCACATCAAGCTCGGCTTAATCAAGCAGTTCACCAAGACAAGGATGGTGACTGCTTCACTTACTTGTGCCAGGCTTTTCCAGGATCGACCATGGAGAAGTTGAAAGCTGGCATATTTGACGGTCCTCAGATCTGTCAGCTCATCAGAGATCCAGAGTTCGGAAAGTCAATGAACGAAGTGGAACTGGAAGCGTGGAAGGCATTTGTTCTGGTAGTGAAGAACTTTCTTGGCAACAATAAGGCCAGAAACTATGCAGAACTTGTCAACAACATGCTGACTGCTTTCAGAAACCTGGGCTGCAACATGAGCGTCAAGATGCACTACCTATTTTCACATATGGACCGGTTTCCTGAGAACCTGTGTTCAATGAGTGACGAGCAGGGGGAGAGATTCCATCAGGACATGAAAGAGATGGAGACCAGGTATCAGGGTCGCTGGGACGCAGTCATAATGGCTGACTACTGTTAGACTCTGAAGAGAGACCTCCCTGCCGCTGAGCATTCCAGGAGTTCCAAGAAACAGAAGTTCAATCCCTGAAGTTTGAAAAATGGTGAAGCAACATTCAATTTACGTGTACTTACCTTTATCAATGCCCACCATTCAGTTTACAGTAAACCTGACCTGATGGAGAGAAACGGATGCCATTTCCTGATTCAGCAGTGCAAAAATACCCTAAATCAGTTGTAGAAATCTAGACAACATTCAAAAAGTAAAAAATTGTTGCCCAGTGATCAAATCTTCAATTAAAAGCTTCCTGCTTGTAGGGTCAGATAGTTTATTCCTTTCTTCTTAGTGTGGCTATTTCACCATATGAAAATTAAAAAGGATAGAAAGGAACTAAAATATGAGAGTTCTCCCTACCACGGGAACAGAAACTGACAATAAGAGACAGTTATGAGAGGCTATTCAAGAGTAATTAGGGTATTATTCATCATTCATTATTCATTACCCACCTCATTGCACTCAAAAGGGTTGAAAAAGCAACCCAGCTTTATTATTAACTTTGGAAGGAGGCATTGCTGAATGAACTTAAACATTATAGAAGTATCTTGGCTCTGGGGAAAGTGTTGCTAGAAAATATAGCACTGGGTAGAATCACTGTTTCAGTTCCACTTCCAGCTACGGTAATTGCAGAAAAGCAATCCCTCAGCAGAGCTGGAGGGCTCTAGTGTGGAAGCAACTGAAGATAGCAGTTAGACACAGTTGCTATTTTTCACACACAGAGCTTGCCAGTTCTTTATTTCCTTTGCTCCTTTATTACCCCAATGAATTAATTATCATCGCTCATGTTTCTGAGGAAAGGATTTTGCCAAAGGTCCTAATTCAATCAACACTGAAGTCAGCAGGTCAGAATGGCATGGTTTATATTTTGCAATAATTAACAGGTAACTGAAGCAATGGCATGGGGCAGATTGCTGTCAGACATTTTTGTGCTTTCCTTTTAGAAAGTGATCTCAGGAAACTTTCTTTAAAACTAACTAACAAACAAACAAATAAGAAAAAAGGTTTTTAAATTGTAGAATAAAAAACTATTACTTTATCATATCCTAATGAAATCACCGTCAATGTAACAAAATGCATCAGCATGCATTACAAGGAACCAAATGATTGAAGTTGCCGACCAACCACACTAGTACTCAAGAATTCTTTCTAATGTGATTGTGTGACAATGCACACAACATATCCTAGCTTTTTGTTGTACTTTTAATCCCAAATAGTCTTTTGCCTATTGTATATGTGTTTGACTGTTTTCTAGTGGCTGATGTGAGATCATAACAATAAAGATTGCTTGATTTTATCACATAAAAAATCAGAAATATAAATTTTCCAACTTAATTCCAAAATTAAGACTGGAGAACTGATCACAAGTATTTGCATGCACTATATATGCACTAATAACATTTCAATATTATGTTCATTCATTTGAAGCATTCTACTCTATGTTGCAAGAAATGCTGCCAGAGTGGCTTACACAATCTGAAAGGAATGACACAAAAGGACAAAAGAGGGTTGAGAATGGAAGAGGAAACAAGCAAACTCGGGCATCTGTTCCTAAATAAGATGATGGAGCAGAAAGGAGCCTGCTGGAGCTGACCTTTCAGCAAAGCCAATGTAACGGCCTTTTTTTTTTTCTTTTCATCCCTCTACTGCAGTCTGATAATGACACAGCAATGAAACAATTTTATGACGTTGCTGTTGTTGTGTTGCTGGAAGTGGACTTGTGAAGAGTGCCTTCCTGGGCTCCACTGGGAGGGAGTATGGGATATAAATTTAATAAATAAAACAATCAATAATGATGATAGTAATACAGTTGTACCTTGGTTGTTGAACGGAATCCGTTCCGGAAGTCCGTTCGACTTCTGAAAACATTTGAAAACCAAGGTGTGGCTTCCGATTGGCTGCAGGAGCCATGGAAGCCACGTCGGACATTCAGCTTCCAAAGAACACTCGCAAACCGGAACACTCACTTCCAGGTTTGCGGCGTTCAGGAGCCAAAACATTTGACTCCCAAGGCATTCAGTTTCCAAGGTACGACTGTACTCCAGAAAAGTGTTCTGTGCAATAGAAGCTCTCCCCAACATTGTGGTCTAAAGCAGGGGTGGAGAATCTGGGTGCATTCAGAAATGTGGGGTATTAGGGGTAGTATTGTGTTGGTTTTCCTGGTTAGATTGCCAGCACTTCTGTCCTGGTTTATAACATTCTTTTCACACTATGATGGAACTGTAGATTTTGTGTTGATATATGGCCATGTGCAATGACAAACCTAGACAGCATGTTAAAAAATAGAGACATCACCTTGCCAACAAAGGTCCGTATAGTAAAAGATATAGTTTTCCCAGTAGTGATATATGGAAGTGAGAGCTGGACCATAAAGAAGGCTGATCGCCAAAGAATTGATGCTTTTGAATTATGGTGATGGAGGAGACTCTTGAGAGTCCCATGGACCGCAAGGAGATCAAACCTATCAATTCTGAAGGAAATCAGCCCTGAGTGCTCACTGGAAGGACAGATCGTGAAGCTGAGGCTCCAATACTTTGGCCACCTCATGAGAAGAGAAGACTCCCTGGAAAAGACCCTGATGTTGGGAAAGATGGAGGGCACAAGGAGAAGGGGACGACAGAGGACGAGATGGTTGAATAGTGTTCTCGAAGCTACCAGCATGAGTTTGACCAAACTGCGGGAGGCAGTGGAAGACAGAAGTGCCTGGCGTGCTCTGGTCCATGGGGTCACAAAGAGTCGGACACGACTAAACGACTAAACAACAACAACATGGCCATGTCACATTGCTGTGAGACTTTTGTAAGTGAGCTGAGAGTTTGTCTGGACCCTGGGGGAGAACCTGGAGGCTGGGAGGAAAGGCGTGTCAGAAGGAAAATGAATTGATATGGATTTGTATATATTAGTAACTTTGTATTAATGTAACGTTTTTTATATGTAACTGATTTTTTTGGTAATATTTTGTTTAAGATGTCTGTTGTTGCTTCAGTTTTCTGTACACTTCTTAGAGATACGTCACCAATCTCTCCTCTACCTTTTTCATGGGAGACAAATGGGGATGGGAATTTGTCGCAGCTGGAGAGGGAGACACCCAAGGCTCTTCACCAGCCTGACTCATCTCTGCCTCTTGGCCTTCCTCCTCCTACTTGCCAGCTTCAGCTTCTGATTCTGGACTTCTCTCTGCCACAGACTTCTGCAGCTCACTAAGTCCTGTTATCCCTTCAGCTTCTGACACCTCCTCTTCCCAGTATTCTCCATGGGACCACTCATCATTGTCCCACCACCACTCCCTGGGCTCTGAGCCTTCTTCCCTTGATGGTTCCCCAGCTGGTTCCTCCCACCATTCCTCTGCATCCAACCAGTCCATGACAGCAGTGAGGAAGATGACCAGAGGAGCGCTTGGTTCTTCATCTTTAACAGCTGGACAGAAGGTGGAATTTCAGCAATGAAGCACACTCTGCCTGCACATGGTAATCAGTGCTCGCCAAAAATGGCTTCTTCTAAACCTGCACAAGCATTAAAGGTGCAGGAGTCCTATTGGTATTTGCGTCTAGGCATCCTACCAATTACCTGCAGCGGTGCTGACAACAACAAAAATAGCTTGGCCTGTTCTTCTGTTTTTAACAGTGGCTTGATTGGCAGAAATCAGGCGGCGAAGCTTTTCACAGCTTGGTGATAAACATTCTTTCTTGCTAATTAATTAAAGCTGCTTTCAGAGGCACAACTTCAAGGTCTGGTTCAAAAGTCAGCAGAAGTCTTAGTCTTGATGATTAACATCCACTAAAACATCCATTAACTATATAGAAGTTAGCCAGTTTTTGAAAATGCCACCTCTTTCAGACAGCACAATTTTTATAGTGCTTTACCTAGTAGCAGGCAGCATGGGGAGGTACTGCCACTGCTCACCAGACCTCCAGTTCATTACCAGAAGGTAAGAGTGAGGGGCAAGGCAGTGGTGAGACTGACAAGGGACAATGGCACTGATGGAGTCAATCCAGTGCTCCTGCTGGTGTGTGTTTGCACTACACTGACCTTGCTGTTCTACCTCACTGTAAGCAGGAACAAGTGGCCAAGTGAGTGGTGCTCAGCTGAGTGATTGCACCCCAACACCTTTCTAGTATACTCTCATATAAATGCAGCATCTACTGGCAGAACATTACCTTTAAGTCTGTGGTCTTATTTCTCATTTCCAGCTCCTTTTCACTAAACAAACCAATACCATTGGGAGGAACAACAATATTTGCACACAATTTCATAAAGCAATGCCATTTTATTTTTTTGGGGGGGAAGGTTTAGTGTCAGGTTTATTTGCTAAACTCTGGTGACTAAATATTGACAAAAAGTTGGTATGACAAGGCAATTCCCACGACATCTTAAGAAAAGACACACGAGGAGTCTATCCTCCTTGCTTGGAAGTTAATGTTAAACCTCCCACTGACTTCAGTGCCCTTTCACATAGGGCTATAAGCAAAAACATGGATGTGAGTCTTTTGATGGAGTTGAGACCGGGAGGGTCTTGCAGCTTTGTCAGGCAGCTGTAAAAAAAGGACTGTCTTTCCTTCTCTTTGTGATAGGCTCAGAAGCCCTGCAGACAAGGCAGCCTTTCTAACCAGTCTCCAAGCCTGAGGTGAACTTCAGTATCCTGTGGTTTGCACAATTCCACTTTCAAGTTATTCTGTCAGGGAAACTGACAGACTCAATGATGTTACTTTAAAGACTTCTTGGGAGGAGAAAAAAAGAGAGAGAAAGAATAGGATGTCAGAATTCTCTTCCACAAATGCTAAACTCACCAAAGTTTTATATGCCCTGGCAGTCAAAGAGCTAAGAATTCAGTTGATCTTGCATTGCTTAAAAGATTCTGGCTTCATTTAATTTCCTCTATTCCCAGACTGAGCTGCGTAGTATTGGCACAATGAACAGCCTTTAAGAGCATAACCTAGAAATATTACATATACTGCTTTCAAAAAAGGGAGGCAAGAAAGCTTACCCAAAATAGAATATACATTATGCTTTCAGAAGTGAAAGTATGTGATATTTACATCACCTTTACAATGCACCACCAAAATGTTTTAAGGCCCCAGACAGGCTGTAATCATCCAACCAGATATTCTTGAGAAGGCCAAGTGACTACTCAGGGACTACTTCAAAGCAATTGGCTTCTTGATTGCAGATAGCTAAGGCAGGATGGACTGGAGAACATAAAATCAGATCAGTTTCTGAAGGACAGTGAATAGGAAATGGTTGTTTAACCTTTTATGGCATAAAAGAAGAAGCAGGCATGAAGAAAACAAATGAATTGTTGTCACTCCACTATATACCTATGGAAATGTAGCAGTAGTAATGGCCAAAACTGCAAAAGAGTGGAAGAAGAAGAGGAAGAGGAAGAAGAAGAAGAAGAAGAAGAAGAAGAAGAAGAAGAAGAAGAAGAAGAAGAAGAAGAAGAACCCCATTAATGCTGCTATTAAGATGCCCACAAAAGTGCAGATGTCATTATTTGTTATCATTGTTTTCTGTTCAAATTGTAGTTAGGAATTGTAGTTGCCAGAGAGAGCCTCTATATCCTAAACCTTCAAGGTAGCTTGGGGACTCACAGAAACGATAAACTCGAACTCCCTAAAGTTAGTTTACCTCCCTGAGGTTAGTTGATTCTAATACCAATAAATTCCCACCCTGTGGCATCTGACCCTCTACAAATGATGACACAGATGAAACAGGTCCTCCCTGTGGAATCCGACCCTCCTGCTGTCGACCCTCCCTTTTCCAACACATGTACATGATCTCAACAAACTAGATTTGGAAATATTGATTGTAACAAGCAGTTCTGCCCAATGTACATCTGAGTTCAGTGGAGGAGCTAAATCTTTCCAGATGAAACCAGTGCTACCTAAAAGATGTAGCATTAGCTGAAACATGCACGTTCTAAACTTGCAGAAGCCTAGTAATGACAACGGGGAACTTTATCACATAGTTCCCCCCGCAGCGTAGGACTGAACTTCAAGCCGTGCTGTTCTCTTCTATATTTAACAGTGGCTCAATTATCATTCATGCAACGTTGACTGTGTGACAGGAGGAGAGACAGTGCATGAATTACCTATCATCCAATGAAATTTCCAATTAGAACTCAAAATACAGATCTAGCTCTTGGGTCGTTCACGTACCTTCCTGAAAGCTGATTACAACGTCATGATATGAGAGATACCATTACTAATGCAATATCAGTGCCAGCATCGTCTACTCCAGTGTCTCAAAAACAAGTAAGAGGAGAGCATTTAATTAGGAACCTTTCAGTATTAATTCTTTAGTTTAATAGGCTTTTCTGGTTGATAACGAAACTGATTATGTGCCAACAACAAATTGCCTAATGGTGGGCACAGCATTTCTTTATTTTCAAGGGGGGAAAGAGGATGGGAAGTGGTGGGGGAGGGGGAACATGTTCCCTCTTCAACCTGTGTTTTTGTTATTACTCCATCTGTATTTTTTAAAAGCTTAGCCTATATTAGTCAAATTAGTCCAAGCACAAGTTAAGCTAACTCCCTATATTTCCCCATGGATTGAAATGCTAAATATTTTCGAGGGGGGTCAATGAAAAGAATATCTAAAGCCCACTGCATTACTGCTGATTTATGTAACATTGTCAGGATAAACGGAATGAATGAGGTTAACAAGCTATTAGGGCCACTTGAAAACCTCTGCTGCTGAATGGGTCTTTGTAGTGTCAGAATTTTCACACACAGCAACTGGACAGTATTGCACACACATTCGGTCAAACTGGAACTGGTAACTGGAGCCAGGAAAGAGTGCTAAGTCGAAGAGGAAGCCAGCTAGGTCACATCCACACTATGCACTTAAATGCCACTCAAAGTGCATGGCTTTTACCAAAGAATTCTGGGAATGGTAGCATCAGGTGTGGAGAGTCCTCTCCCCCTCTGGTAGCATCAAAGGCAAGAATAACAAGCAGTTTGCATTTTATAGTCCTTTTATTCAGTCATCTGGTTGCAAGACAAGAATCCATGTCTCCACACAAAGAGAGATGTTGGCTACTCTGACCACCTCATTTTCCGTCCCCAATGAGCACCAATGGGAAGTCTCAGGAGTCCCACCCGTCTGCCTTCTAGAATGCAGAGGGACCAACAGGCCCATGGAGATGGAGGATCCCCTATACTCTCCAGGGAGGTGTCTGCCGGCTGCGCTCTCACATCCCCTTCATCCTCCCTATCTCGTAACTAGGCAATTCTCCTTCAAATGGTATACCATCTACATCTCTCTCTCTCCTCCTGAAACTGCTATAGGCAAGGTGGAGAATGTCCCCCCTCCTCCTCAGAGAGAAGCTGATCAGACTGAGTGCACACTTCCCAGTCTTCCTGTTCCGACCATTCTCTGACAGGTAGACTATTAAGGGTGCTGGGAAATGTACCTCTGTGCTGAACTGTAAACGACCTACAGTTCTTAGGATTTTGCAAGGGGTGGGTGGATAGCAGAAGAAGCCATGGCTATTAAAGTGATAGAAATGTGCTTTAAATGTATGGTATGGGTGGAGACATCACCTTGCCAACAAAGGACAGATCCTGAAGCTGAGGCTCCAATACTTTGGCCACCTCATGAGAAGGGAAGACTCCATGGAAAAGACCCTGATGTTGGGAAAGATGGAGGGCACAAGGAGAAGGGGACGACAGAGGACAAGATGGTTGGATAGTGTTCTCGAAGCTACAAGCATGAGTTTGACCAAACTGCGGGAGGCAGGAGTGCCTGGCGTGCTCTGGTCCATGGGGTCACGAAGAGTCAGACACGACTAAACAACTAAACAACAAATGGGTGGTGACCTCAGGACAGAGGGGGAAATGACATGGGGTAATTTTTCAAATGGGGCATCTAAAATTAGGACCCGTGTGTGAATTTGCTTTAAGTTCTGTTTACTATTGCATCTTAAGATTGCTGTAACCTGCTCAGAGACCTTATGGTGAAGGGAGGGTAAGAAATTGAAAAATAAGAATAAGTCCACTAATTGCTCACACAAAGTAGGACCAATTTAATGAGGGCTTAGGTGGAATATAGACACGTATAAAAAAAATGTTGTGAAAATGCTTTTTTAAAAAAAAGTTATGAAAAATATTTTGAATTTGCCATAGCTCACCATCGCCATCTAGTTTCACATTTGTATAATGCACTTTACAACATTTAAAATGTTTTATTTGCAGCTGTATAGATAAGGTCTTCATTTCCCTCAACATGGTGTTTATGCAAAACTCCCTTCAAAATAAGAAGACAGGAACCTGCCTCATACTGACTATTCCTCTATCTGGCTCAATATTGTCTTCACTGACTGACAGCAACTTTCCAAGGACAGAATGAGTCATTTCAAGAAGAGGAGATTATTAGTAGTATCAACTGGTTATTAGTAGTATCAATTTTTGTAGCACTTAGTAACAGTTGTCATCAGCCTCACATTATGCTAAAACTAGGGTGCACTTATTCCACTTTATTCTCATACCTCTAGTGGGTTAACTATGTCCAATATGGTATTCAGATTCAAGGTTCTAGATCCCCAAAGGTAGCAGGTCTCAGGTACATTATTAGAAACCTCTTGCCGAGATCCTAGTGCCTTGATTGCAAAATCCAATTTATTTCTTGATTCTATTTCCTCTAGGCAACTATGCACACCAATTTACTTGCCTCTTCAACAGTTAATTGTCAGATCCCAGTGATGCTAAATCAATTCATGCTTATTAAATAGGGTTTAAGACCGCATCTATAAATGAGGAGTGCTGTTGTTATGCAGTTTGCGTGCCTTTTTTTCTTATGGTTTCTTCATGGTCAATGGGGTTATGTATCTGCTGACTCTTGGATAAACTTTAAGGCATGCTTGAAAAAATAAGGCATCTACAAGCCTAGAGCAAAACTTCCCTTGCGTTGAATATTGTGATGAGAATACAGAGGAAAGTAAACAGCTGTTGTTCAGGGAAGGAACTAGATATGTTTCTAATTCTCAGGTCTGGCATGTTGGTCAACAATCGCCTAGCCCACCGTCTCTCCCTCATTCTACTCTCACCTCTAAAGTGTGATTCTGCCTGAGACTCTCCCACAGGAGGCAGTGATGACCAACAACTTGGATGGTTTTTAAAGTTGTTGTTGTTTAGTCGTTTAGTCGTGTCCAACTCTTTGTGACCCCATGGACCAGAGCACGCCAGGCACTCCTGTCTTCCACTGCTTCCCGCAGTTTGGTCAGACTCATGTCTGTAGCTTCAAGAACACTGTCCAGCCATCTCGTCCTCTGTCGTCCCCTTCTTCCTGTGCCCTCCATCTTTCCCAACATAAGGGTCTTTTCCTGGGAGTCTTCTCTTCTCATGAGGTGGCCAAAGTACTGGAGTCTCAGCTTCAGGATCTGTCCTTCCAGTGAGCACTCAGGGCTGATTTCCTTAAGAATGGATAGGTTTGATCTTCTTGCGGTCCATGGGACTCTCAAGAGTCTCCTCCATCACCATAATTCAAAAGCATCAATTCTTTGTCAATCAGCCTTCTTTATGGTCCCGCTTTCACTTCCATACATCACTACTGGGAAAACCATAGCTTTTACTATACGGACCTTTTTAAAGAGGATTGTATAAATTCATGGATGATAAAGTTTTGAATGGCTACTAGCTTCTAGCCATGAGGGCCATACTCTGCCCCCCACTCCCCACTCTGAATACTTGCAGGTTTCTCACAGGGATCTATCTGGTTGGCCACTGTGACAATATTTGATCCAGCAGGTTCTTATATTTTTCATGTGGCCACATTCCTGCTCCATGCTCTCTATCTCTGCATCTGACAGAAGGCAGAGTCACCCATTGTTCATAATAGTGTGAGTAGGGTGTATGGGCTTAGATAGGAGGCACATTTATTTTTTAAAAAGAGGAAGTACATCACTCCCAAATGAAAAAAAAAATGACATTGGTTTGCATATACCGTATTTTTCGCCCTATAAGACGCACTTTTTCCCCTCCAAAAATGAAGGGGAAATGTGTGTGCGTCCTATGGGGCGAATGCAGGCTTTCCCTGAAGCCTGGAGAGCGAGGGGGGTCGGTGCTGAATAGGACTTGGGGGTCTTCCAAATTGTATGGACTTCTTATGCATGCGAAACAAGCATTTTGCCTCCATTCTCTATAATACGCTGTACTGAAATTAAAATGCAAGAACAGGTTTCCAGAGTTTATGTCCTATTTGTGTAACTGTTCTAATTTTCTATAACTAATCCCCACTGTAAACAGGGGGGGGGGGGAGAGAATATGAGTAATCAGCAGCTTTCTTTTTCCTCCTCATTAACGCTTTACAAGAGAGAGAAAAACCACTTTAAATATTTACAGTAACGTTTGTTCCTTCATCAGGAGAATGAGATGCCAGGCAGGTCAAGCTTTCAGATCTGCTTCTCAAGATATGGCCACTTCTGGGAGATTGACTCAATATGATCACAGAGTCAGCTGCCTCAGTAGATCTGCTCAGCTAAACTCTGATAAGATAGCTGATAAGGACTGTGTTTGGGGTTAAAAGGAGTGTGTTTGGATCGCTCTGTCCTGTTGAATATCATCCACCTTTGTTTTTGCCCCTTCTTCCTGAATTCCTTTTCAGTCTGGAGTCTTACATGCAGCTCAACGTTTGAAGGAATACAGTAGCCACTTATAGCATTTATTTAGTGACCATGTTGGGATAACTGGCATGCTCCACACCAGTCTAAAGGGGGTCATTTGAACACCAGCACAGAGGTCCTCTTCATTGAACTTGTGAAGCCTCCTAACTTACTCCCTTGCAGTCCCAAGTGCCTCCACAGCTCCAACATGTCCCTGACATTCTGGTGAGCTCATTCCCCTTTCAATGATAAGGCTTTTCTCATCAGCAAGAACACTCTTGGGTTTAGATTCAGGTAGGTAGCCATGTTGGTCTGACACAGTCGAGATATATATATATATATATATATATATATATATATATATATATATAGTCAGGGAACTGCCATCAGTGCCGGAGGGAGAGAGCAAAAGCCAGAGGGATTCCAGAGAGCGTCTGGGGAAGAGAATCAGCGTAGCACCAGTGGAGAAGGGGGGCAGATGGGGGAAGCGGCGAGGCAGTCCCATGACTCCTTGCCTGGGACCAGCGGGGAGAGTAGGGGTCCTCAGTTGCCTACGCCCTCCTTGCGCAGAAGGCTTTCGCGCAGAGAGAGTAGGAGGAGACTAGGCGTCAAAGAGCTTATTTGCTGGAAGAAGTTTAAGAAAAGCCCACTGACGGATTCTGCCAGCGATTGAGTCAGCCACAGGTGAGTGGCTGTCCGGACAGAAAAGGTTCACTTTGGCAACCCAGCCAGGTGTTTGCACCTAGCCGGGGAGATAGGCACCTGCTTACGCACGAGCAACCCCTAGAACCATTACATATATATATATAATGTCCAGTAGCACCTTAGAGACCAACTAAGTTTGTTCTTGTTATAAGCTTTCGTGTGCATGCACACTTGGGTTTGTTTATTTATACGCGTGCCACTGGGGTATGCTGCACCTATCTTTTAAAATCTCCTCCTTTTTGAACATACTCCAGGTGAGGTCTGACCAGAGCAGAATACAGTGGCACTATTACTTCCCTTGATCTAGATGCTATACTCCTATTGATGCAGCCCAGAATTGCATTGGCTTTTTTAGCTGCCGCGTCACACTGTTGGCTCATGTCAAGTTTGTGGTCAACCAAGACTCCTAGATCCTTTTCACATGTACTGCTCTCAAGCCAGGTGTCACCCATCTTGTATTTGTGCCTCTCATTTTTTTTGCCCAAGTGCAATACTTTACATTTCTCCCTGTTAAAATTCATCTTATTTGTTTTTGCCCAGTTCTCTAATCTGCCAAGGTCGTTTTGAAGTGTGATCCTGTCCTCTGGGGTGTTAGCCACCCCTCCCAGTTTGGTGTCATCTGCAAATTTGATCAGGATGCCCTTGAGTCCATCATCCAAGTCGTTGATAAAGATGTTGAATAAGACCGGGCCCAAGACAGAAACCTGTGGCACCCCACTAGTCACTCTTCTCCAGGATGAAGAGGAACCATTGATGAGCACCCTTTGGGTTCGGTCAGTCAGCCAGTTACAAATCCACTGAGTGGTAGCATAGTCAAGACCGCATTTTACCAGCTTCTTTACAAGAATATCATGGGGCACCTTGTCAAATGCCTTGCTGAAATCAAGGTAGGCTACATCCACTGCGTTCCCAGGCTTGTAATTCTGTCAAAAAACGAGATCAGGTTAGTCTGACATGACTTATTTTTCAGAAATCCATGCTGACTATTGGTGATCACAGCATTCCCTTCTAGGTGCTCACAGACTGTTTGCTTAATGATCTGCTCCAGAATCTTCCCTGGTATTGATGTCAGACTGACTGGGCGGTAATTATTTGGGTCCTCTCTTTTCCTCTTTTTGAAAATAGGGACAACATTTGCCCTCCTCCAGTCTGCCGGGACTGACCCAAGCAAATGGATGCAGTTGGCAACATTACCTTCCGTTGTTTGTTTTTTTGTAATTCCAGATTTAGTGGTGGGGAAAGAAAAAATGAAAAGATTTTTTATCAAGTCTCTGACTGCGTCTCATAGATTGAGGTTGTTGTAGTGCATCATAGCTTGCATTACACTACAGGATTTCTCCACATCATAAGAAGCCATATTTTGAGAAAGGGCCTTGGAGTAATTATCTTTCTTTTCAATGCAGTTCAAATTCAGCACATTCATTCTAATGTAATAGGACTGTATAAACAGTAGGAACAAGGCTACTTGACATGAACACGATCATATGAATATAGCACCTGAATGGGTTCCCTTTCTTTGTCCCTCTACTGTCCCAGATCAGTACATTTAACAGGAGCTCTTAAATATAAATTTGTTAGCGTCTTAAGGCATGCCAGGCAAGATCACAGATCAACAGAATATAAACGGTATTGATTCAATATCTAAGCATTCAAAAACACAATTAACACAGGCCATCAACATGCCTCCATGACCTCACTCTTCAGCACAGCATGATCTTGGATACGACTATCCGCAGCTGCGCCAAAACGCTACTTTCTGAAATAACACTATTGTCAACATGATGAACGACCAGTTCTATAATGTTAACCCAAGCAAAAATTCTAAGTGTGGCATAAGACATCAAAACATAATGATTATGTCACCCCTTTTATCTTACCAAGACCAGGGCAACAATATATAATTGAGCAGTTTTCCCTCCTTAGTCAATTTATCAAAGTTCAGTTTTCTTGGGTTTAAAAATTCTGCACCTGCTGTCTTACTGGAAAGGAATAGTGTTGTTTTTCCCCAGACCCTGTCTCCTCAGTTCATTCAAATCAAGTAACTCCTCCATAGGCAGATGCCTCCTTATCAGGATCTTTCTGCACTTGGGTGAAACAGACATAGGATTCAATGGTGCCAACCTCTCCCCTTCTTGCTGGTCATCCTTTGCTGACCATGCCACAAGGTACACACAGCTTGTACCCTAGCACACTGGCCAATGCCCAGAATGAGAAATTTATGTGCACCTCCTATATATCCATCCAACCCATCTTCTCCTCTGCAGGCCACCAGCATGCAAGATTATTGGGCTAGTGCTTGAGCAACTCATGATCTAAGACCAGGGAGGGTTAAATAGGTTTGAAGAGGCATTTTTGGGCCTCTCATCCAATGCAATGGAGCTTCTCCACCACCGTTGTTCAGCCCACTCACTGAGGTCCAGCCCCGAGGGCCTTCTGGCAGTTCCCTCACTGCAAGAAGTGAGGTTATAGGGAACCAAGCAGAGGGCCTTCTCGGTAGTGGCACCCACCCTGTGGAACGCCCTCCCATCAGATGTCAAGGAAATAAACAACTATCTGACTTTTAGAAGACATCTGAAGGCAACCCTGTTTAGGGAAGTTTTTAATGTTTGATGTTTTATCATGTTTTTAATATTCTGTTGGGAGCTGCCCAGAGTGGCTGAGGAAACCCAGCCAGATGGCGGGATATAAATATTATTATTATTATTATTATTATTATTATTATTATTATTAATCATGCTTTGGTTTGTGCACCTGAAGACTAGCTGAGAAGAACAAGGAAGGAAGGAAGGTGTACTATGAGCCCTATGCTGATCGCTGCAGCCATGTTGCATCATGCTAAAAGGTTATAAGATCATCTTTCTGGGTTTTGTTTTTTTCATTTAGAAACAATCCTATTCTGAAGTTCAGTGCACCTTAGTAGAGTCAGAGATTGATCTATAATAAATGGTGTCACTATTGTATAAGTAAAGCCATCACAATCTACTACTAATCAGAGACTACTAATGATACAATTGACATTTCAGTTCCTTTGCCATGTAAATGAACCATAAACATTAGCAACACATTTGAAAAAAGGAATGGAGCCAGACTACATTTTCGCTTAAATTCAAAATGATGATAGAGCAGTTTTAAAACTGATTGGAGGGAGGCAAGCCAACAGGACCTGAGGAGGGTCCAGTTCATTCCCCATGGGATGAAGGTGATAAAGGCACTGTTAGTGGGCGGAATGGATGGGGGGTTGCCTGCTCTTGAAGGATCGAGTGTGCTGCTTGGGGGTCCTTCTGGGTCCACTGCTGTCGCTTGAGGCTCAGGTGACCTCAGTGGCATGGCTGGTGGTCCAGCCGTGCCCCTATCTGGACAGAGGTAGCCTTACTTCTGCCATCTATATTTTGGTAACCTCTAGATTAAATAACTGCAACACGTTATACATGGGACTGTCTCTGAAGATGGTTTGGAAACTTAAGCTGGTGAAGAATTCGGCAGCCAGGCTGCTCACTGGAGCAGGGTGGTTTGAGCATATAACACTGATCCTGGCACTGGCTACAAATTAGATTCCGGGCCCAATTCAAAGTGCTGGCTTTGACCTATAAATCCATAAATGGCTCAGGATTGCAATACCTCAAGAACCGCCTTTCCCCATATGAACCAACCTGTACCCTGCATGTGCCTCCTTCACGAGATCTGGAGGACAGCAACATGAGAATGAGCCTTTTCTGCAGTGGCTCCCCACTTGTGGAATGCTCTCCCCAGGGAAGTTTGCCTGGCTGCTTCATTACATATCATTAGGTGCAGGCACAAGCATTCTTCTCCTCCCAGGCCTTTGGCTAATTAAACAATCGATTGCCTTTCTTGAGAGTCCTATGGACTGCAAGAAGATCAAACCTATCCATTCTTAAGGAAATCAGCCCTGGGTGCTCACTAGAAGGACAGATCCTGAAGCTGAAGTATTGGAGTACTTTGGCCACCTCATGAGAAGAGAAGACTCCCTGGAAAAGACCCTGATGTTAGCAAGGATTGAGGGCAAAGGAGAAGGGGGTGACAGAGGACAAGATGGTTGGACAGTGTTCTCGAAGCTACTAACATGAGCTTGACCAAGCTGCAGGAGGCAGTGGAAGACAAGAGTGCCCAGCGTGCTCTGGTCCATTGGGTCATGAAGAGTCGGACACGACTAAACAACAACATGGCCTTTTAAACTGGGGCAGGGGGTAATTGTTTTTGTTTGGCAATACGGTATGTATTTTTGTGTTTTTATATTTTAAACTGGATAATATAGAAATTTAATAAATAATAAATCAATAACAATACAAATTCCCACCCTACCCTTGCAACGATGCTATTTACTGTGTTGGCCTTTTTTAATATAAAAAAAGCAATTGAGTACATTTAAATGAGTCCAGTTGCAAATCTTATCCGTGACACTTCTGTGCAACCTAAGAATATGACATAAATTCTTCATGGGACAGCAAGAGGCAATTTATGAAGCTGGATTAAACACCATGACCGAACACACTATGACAGAATTGTTGCCATTAAATATGCAAAGACACAAAAAACGCAATATGCCAAAGAATAACCCACTGAGGTTTCACAACAAAGGAATATGAAATTCTGAAATGCTCCTTGAGGAAATACTAATCAAACATAGTTTACTAGTTCAGATATTCCCCTGCCATAAATTGAAATAGTTTAACAGATGCAAAATTGTGATTACTTAACTAGATGTTTTTGAAGATCTGTTGCTGGTTGCCAGTGAGGCACTTTCTCTTACCATATTTGCCTTTGAGAAATGTTTTAAAAGAAGTTTAATTTTATTGGGGTTTTTTCGTGATTTTTATATAAAGTGCTCAAGTGGCTGAGTTATGTGCAATGCTTATGCCTGGTTTAGTTGGCAGTGAGACCCATGTATACAGTGGAGCTTATTCACAAAGATGTGCAGACAGGATAAGTAAGGATTGCACAGTAAATCATCTAGTGCTAAATATTATGCACACTTACAAGGGAATAAGTCTCACTGAACTAAGTAAAACACTTTTCCAAGTGTAAGGTCAGGTTAAAATTCTGTGCTCACTTATTAGGCAGTAAGGCCCATGCAATCCATTAGGATTTATTTTGGGAGATGCAAGAATCTGTCAGTTTCACTTCCTCTCAGTGGGTAATTGGAGGGGGGGAGTCTACCAAAAGTATTTTGGTGTGAATCACGCCCTGCCCCATATATTCATTGAAGGCAATTTTGCTTAATACCTACATATTTTTACAAAGCAATCTGCTCTGTTATAATGCAGTTGTGTACATAATTTTTGCTAATACATGCATTTTAATGTGCAGTTTACCCTAATGCATTTTTATACACATTACTTGGCTGGAGAACTGCATTGCGTGGACAGGCAGAGTCCCCCAGATCCCAGGCAGCCTCCCTCGTCATGTGGAATAACGACTCAAGAAAACGTGCTATGGGATTAAATTGGCCACAACTTTATTATATTTCAGATGTGGGTAGACCTTGGCTCAGGCACTGGGCGTTATCCCTCCCCAGTCTCCAGCTGGGGACCTAGGGAACATCAGGGTTATCCAAGTGTGGGGGGGGGATGGGCCGGCTCTGGAGAACATATGTTCAAGCAGAGATAGCCACCCCCATTACGCCGCCGTCGCAGGGGAGAGCAATGACGACCTCTCGGCGCACGGTCAAAGCCTCCCCTCCAGAAACCCCTTTAATGGGGAACCCTGGTATCGCCGCTGCAAGGAGGAAGATAGACTAAAGAATTCCGCCCAAGACCCGATACCGCCAAAGTTGTGACGTTTTGCTACGGGAAAGGCGAAACCTGCCAATGCAGGGAAATTCCTTTCCGGCCCTTTAACAGCGACCTTGACGTAGCAGCGCCCGCATACCTGTGAAGAAAAGTTAACCTGCAAAATAAGACTTAACTGAGGGTGGGTAGGGTGGGAGAAGCTCTGGAGCCAAGTGAGGATTCCCAGATAAGATCCTCCCTCTATTGTGTGGGCAGGTAGTCCCTCTCCTACCTGGCCTGGTCTCCTTGACAACGCTTCCCCCAAGCGGGATTGGACAACTGACTGAGGTAGGCGGAGACCTCCAGGTATCCCACCTGAGGGAAGGTGAAGCCAAGCCTGTGTTGTTGGAGCCACTCCAGATCCAGGGGCTGCGTGCGTCCACGCAAAGGTCGCTCCCCATTTTATGTGGGGAGCGGTCATTGCAAAATCTGGAGAAGTGCAAATTTCAAAGGGTGGCTGTGTTTCAGTTCAGGTATTGTTTCAGAAAAGGTGAAATGAGCCGGTTCACCTTCAAAGGTGAACTGAATCAAATTTCTCCCCATACCTAATTTGATAAAGCATCAATAGGATTTGGTTGCATATCATAGAATTGTAGTATTGGAAGGGACCACAAGGGTCATCTAGTCCAACCCCCCACCCAATGCTGGAATAACAGAATCTGCCTTATTCCAGACAATACAATGTGGATTGTCCTTCTAGCAGAGTATGCTCTCCTCTCATTGCCAATGGTTCTTTGTCAGAGAATGTTACTATCCATTACTTATTGCCTGATCCTTTTAACTAGAGCAGGTCTGGGGAAAATTTGTTCCCCCAGAAGTTGCTGGTCTACAACTGCCATCAGCCCCAGCAAGCTTGATCATGAGCTGTGGTTCAGCAATGCCTGGAGGGCCAAATATTTCCCACACCTGAATTAGAGAATGAGGGACCAAACCTGGGACTTTCTACATTCAAGGCATTGCTCTACTCCTGAGCTATCTCCTCCCCAAATAATAGATTATTTTACAATATATTATTTATTATAAAATAAGGGCATAACTCCAAATGATTAGTTAAAGTGTACTGTTGATACCCACCCTTGCTTCTTTAATGTGGTTATTTTACTTCTTTACTTTTAAAAATGGGTTTACATATATTGAAGACCTTCTGTCTTTTCATTCTCCAGTGACTCAGTGGATATTTCTAATACTGAAACTGATGCTGTTAACTCTTTGTAAGAGGAAGACTGAGCTGCAGCAGAAGAAAAGGTAAAGCAAGTATTGATAGGCTACTCCTTGCTGTATCATCCTCCATATTAATCAAGACAAGAGGCATAGCTAACGCCCTCTGCAGTGATAATGGACATTTCTTTCCATCTCTTATAATCATTATTCATATGGCAGGCCTTTTTACCCGAGCTACAGAAGGTCCACTGCTTCATTCACGAATCACTGCTATCATGCTGATGTTTTTTGTTATTACGAACTGCCATAAATTGCTTCTTTGAGGTGCTAATGTTATATTGTTTCCCTGTGAGATTTGTGTATTATTCATTGGCTTTCTCACCGCACACATATGCAAAGCCCCTTTTACCCCTGGCTCAAATATTTGTTTTCTTCCAGTGATTGCTTTTGGAGAATCACTCATTATTCTAAGACCTCTGTCAAAAGAATCTCTCTCCTGAATGGGAGTCTGATAAGCCTTTCTTGATACCTGCCTTCTGCTGGCATACAGAATCGTTGGAATTGGTGCTTTGCTCTAATGATATACTAAGTATTTCAGTCCTTTGCACTATTATCTAGTCAGCTGCTTGCATGTCCAGATTTGGAACTTCGTGCTTTACTTGCATAAGGATGCTCTTGAAAATATGTCCTTCATAAAAAGGTTTTATGCTAGAAAGACATTCTCAGTATTTTGTTTTGTTTTTTTTACCCAGCTTAAAGTAACTATCTGGGTAAAAAAAAAAAAAAAAAAAATACTGAGAATGTCTTTCTAGCATAAAACCTTTTTATGAAGGACATATTTTCAAGAGCATCCTCTTTTTTTACCCAGCTTAAAGTAACTATCGGGACGCAGGTGGCGCTGTGGGTTAAAGCCTCAGCGCCTAGGGCTTGCCGATCGAAAGGTCGGCGGTTCGAATCCCTGCGGCGGGGTGCGCTCCCGCTGCTTGGTCCCAGCGCCTGCCAACCTAGCAGTTCGAAAGCACCTCCGGGTGCAAGTAGATAAATAGGGACCGCTTACCAGCGGGAAGGTAAACGGTGTTTCCGTGTGCGGCTCTGGCTCGCCAGAGCAGCGATGTCACGCTGGCCACGTGACCCAGAAGTGTCTCCGGACAGCGCTGGCCCCTGGCCTCTTAAGTGAGATGGGCGCACAACCCCAGAGTCTGTCAAGACTGGCCCGTACGGGCAGGGGTACCTTTACCTTTACCTAAAGTAACTATCACACTTCAAGGCTGTGGTTGCCATAATAGCCGTGATGAGCTGCTTGCATATATTATAGCAACTACAGGTACATGTTTGAGATTCTGTGCTATTTGCATGTTGTTGTTTTATCCCAGTAGTAGTCTTAGGCTGCAATTCTATGCATGCTTCTGTAAAAAGTATGTCCCAATGAAGGCTGTGACACTTAAGGTAAAGGTAAAGGGACCTCTGACCAATAGGTCCAGTCGTGATCAACTCTGGGGTTGCGGCGCTCATCTCGCTTTATTGGCCGAGGGGAGCTGACATTTGTCCACAGGCAGCTTCTGGGTCATGTGGCCAGCATGACTAAGCTGCTTTTGGCGAACCAGAGCAGCACATGGAAACACCATTTAGCTTCCCGCTGGAGCGGTACCTATTTATCTACTTGCACTTTTGACATGCTTTTGAACTGCTAGGTTGGCAGGAAAGCTTTGGTTAAATGTTGAATTGTGACTCACATGAAGTGGCAGGAAAGAGTTTGCATATGGTACACACCACTTGGCTTAGTATTGCCTGTGAACATGGGCAATGAGGCAGCAATGCTCAGATAAAATCAAAAGTCTTAAATGCCCAAGAATTGTAGTTTGGTTCACTGTTTTTTCAGCCATCAGAATATTCACTCATTCAGCCTTCCCACACAAAATGATAAGACTTGTTTGATTTGACTTCCCGCCCGGCCCCTTCTTTTTTTGCTTTTTTCTCTCAATTCCTCCATTTCCTTGAGCTTGTTGTCAACTACTTTCCACTTTACCTTCAGATTCACAGGTACATAATCCACCGTGGTGAGATATGTTAGTTACCAGCCCAGCCTATTCACATCTTTTCCAAATAGTCCATCTCTCCCCACTCCAAAATAAGTCTTTCTCTTCTTGATCTCTTCTTCTCCTCCACATACTCTGTCTTCATTTCTCCTATCCTCTTATAAAACCTCCACAGGTTCATCACGTTCCCTGTATGCAGCTTACCCTTTTTACTCTACTCCATTGCTGCTGTACATTGATGCACTCTGAACAGCTTAATGATACTTGCCATAGCCACTGTCAGTTTCCATCTGAGAATTGCATACAGATGAGTTCCAAAATTATTAAGAGAATGGAATATTTTCTATATTATGAATGCATTGAGCATGAGAACACTGAGATACAACCTAAGATGTTTATAAACGACTGGTTTCTATTTTGGGAGGGGAAGGGAAATTTGAAACACATGTAGTTACTTATTAGGAAGACCTATGAGTAATATGGTGAAATCTGATTATTATAGTTGTTTTAATGGCTCTTTGTGCCAGCTGTGCATGCCAAAGGAACAAATCTGTTTGCCTTTTCTTTCTTTTTAAAGGTCACTATTTGCCCAAGGTTATTAAGACTGTCATAGATGTTGCGTGAAATCAACTTGTAACGGCAGCAAAAGTTCTTTAAAAAAACACCACTCTTTTAAACATTTGATCTGGAATATTTCCAAGAGTAGGTCTTTACATTTTGCTGTGAAACTCATCTACTGTAACATGAAATGGTGTCCCTCAGGTTTTGGAGAACTTGGAAAAATAGTTCACATTATCATGAAATATATACTCATAAGTAGCACATTTAAGTTGAACAAAATATGTCTAAACCAAGCTTATACATCCTGTGCTGTACCAGACTGAATCCAGTGATTCCCTACCATGCATGTTGGAAGATGTTTTGCAGAACACTCAAGAAACTTTTGTAGCCTGCCTGGGAATGCAAAGATGGTGATGGGAAGTGCTCAAAAGGCTGATATATGTGACTGATGAGCTGTGTTTAGCTTAGTGTATTACAAGTTGTTCAGGCTGATTGGTTCCCACTACAGCTCATAACTATTTCAGTTCAACTCATATTGTCAACCATTGGCACAGAGTGTTGTTGCCGTCAACAGCGTTGATAAGGATACATCTGCCTGTAACTATTTGCTATGCTAGTCAGCAATGCAAACTCCATTTTCCAAGACGTTACACTGCTAACTGTCAGATGCGTGGGGTTAACAAGAACTTGCCCTGCTTGTACTCATCCCCAAAGTGTATGATTGGCCCTGCTTGTAGAAAGAACAATGAGGTAAATAGATTGATAGTTGATCTCATTTAGCAGGTCAATAATGGTGCCCTAATGTAAGAAAATCCATTGCATTGTATCCATTGACAGCACATTTCCCCACTTCTCCTTGCACCTCTGAAAAGCCTTTCTAAATGGTTGGGGGCTCCCTGAATAGTATGGACTGTAGACACTTTTCATGATGTGTCTCTTCCTGATTTAGGGCAATTGCCCTCTTGCCCTTCAGTTCCCAGCAACACAGCATTTTCTGTTTAGAAGGGGTCCCTGATCCTGCAGTGAGGTCTTTGGGTGGGCTCAGGGGGCTATAGGGATAAGTGCAGGAGGGGAAAGATTAGTTGCATGAACTTACTTCCAGTCATGCTACCACTGAATGTAACCCATAGATCTTTTCATTTGCATGCACCTTCACAAACATAATTTCCTTCCCGATCATATGATCTAAGCACCAACTGATGTACCTAAATGCTTCTTTTTGGATCTTCTAACCGAGCCAGCCTATATTAAATTTAAGTGAATCACTTTCATCTTGCTCCAACTCTACATATACCTCCAAGCAGTGCTTTTTTTTCTTAGAAAAAATGTTTAGGGGTACTCTCATTTTGACTCAAGAAAATCACCATTTTATAGTTCAAATCGGGAGTAAATGGACAAAAGTATAAAGATTCACTAAATGCGTTCCCCCCCCCCCGCAGAAAAAAAGCACTGCCTCCAAAGAACAACATGACAAGACGTCAAACTGAGATATATAACAATGCTCAGTCCATTCCAGTTTTTGTGGGAAACTGGTGCTTTAAAAAAAGAGGCCCTTATGGCTCATAAGCGTGTTTCTTTTAACTGCTACAGTTTGTATACCCAATAAAAGTTATCCTTTTTGCCTACACTATTTCTCTGAATCTACAAATTGCCATTTGAGAATTTCTTTTTTCTTCATAATATGGTTATGTGTTAAAAGGGAAGGGGGGATCCTGCTGATGCAAAGATTTTTTAGCTGAAGAATGTCTTGGAAACAAGCGGCGCATTGTTGAATACTATGGAAAATTGATTTATCCTACATGCTTATGATGGAAGCTGTGTGGGGCCTGCTGATATAATACATTTGGTTAAAACAAAGAATTTTGCTTTCTGTCAGAGTCCCTTTCTTTAAAATCCAAGCTGTAATATAGGGTGATGTGAATTGAGCCAAAAACAATTATTAGCTGTATACATTTGATTTGTTTGAAATGAATACCAATAAGCTAATGCACCCACAAGTCTCCCATTAATGACCAAAGCACCTTTGTAACTCTTGTAGAAGTTAGTATGCAACATTTATTGTCATGCCCTTTTCTATTATTTTTTATGTTTCTATCATTTCAACAACATAACATGTTATACAAGTAGCTAAGCTGTTCTCCTGGTCTTCTCTGCCGTTGTTTTAGCGGGGGGGGGATATCTTTTTTATGATTCTTTCATTGAGTTCAGGCTCTCATTAAAATGCATTGAATTCTTTCCCCCATTGTGCTCAATTCTCCTGCCAGTATTGCCTCTTGCGAAGGATGTTTACACACTTTCTGCCACTAAGGATGTTGGCAAAGGCTGGGTTATCTGTGTCAATTTGCAAAACTGTCTCCTGGTTTATTGGTGTGTACATGTCACTATTTTTTTTAGAAGAAGAAGAGTACTGTCAACTACAGCAGTTTGACTATAACTGGAACATAATTCAAGCAGATAATTAGAATATCACAAAAAGGCAGTTTAGATTTAAAGAAAATTGAAAGTGTCATATATTTGATGTAACTTGGTTGAATCTATATTATTTCCCCTGCAATCACAGGGGAATCCTCTCTGTGAGGAACATCAGACAATGTTTTTTAGTTTACCCTGCTACCTACCATGTAGTCCCAAAAGGGATCCAGATGGCAGTGCTTTTGTGGGCGGGGGGAGGGGAGGGTAAAGTAGAGCGAAAAGCCATTTTATCTCTGGATAAAGCTGGCAATTGCCAGTAGAGTTAAGGAGTGAGTGGAGGCCATAAATGGCCTGGCTGTCCACTCATGCTCCTCAATACTTCTTCTGTGGCAGATGTGCAAGGGGAAAAAGGTAAGTGGACAGAAAAGGGTGAGCATGTTGAGGCACTTTTAGTTGAACAGTGATTCCAGAAACTTGCACACTGGGCTTTGTGATCTTGTGGACAGGGTATGGATCACTTTTGAGGTAAACCCATGCCACTAACACTGGATTTGGCAGCTTTGAAGAGGAGTGAATCAGGGAACTCTTAAGGGTGTGGCAGGGGAGTGAAAGAGCTGGGTTTAAGGGTAGCTTGACTCAGTTTGATAGGTTTACCCATGTACGGCAGGCTTAGAAGTCTGAGAAACAGTTTGGGATTTTCCCCACTCATAAACTAATTCCCCTTATGCAGTTTAGAAAGTTTAATAAGCTCTTGAGTTTGTGCTTAAGTGCTTAAAGGTAAAGGGACACCTGACCATTAGGTCCAGGCATGGCTGACTCTGGGGTTGTGGGGCTCATCTCGCTTTATTGGCTGAGGGAGCTGGCGTACAGCTTCGGGGTCATGTGGCCAGCATGACTAAGCCACTTCTGGCGAACCAGAGCAGCGCACAGAAACGCCGTTTACCCTCCCGCCGGAGCGGTACCTATTTATCTACTTGCACTTTGACGTGGTTTCGAACTGCTAGGTTGGCAGGAGCAGGAACCGAGCAATGGGAGCTCACCCCGTCGCGGGGATTCGAACTACCGACCTTCTGATTGGCAAGTCCCAGGCTCTGTGGTTTAACCCACAGCGCCACCCGTGTCCCTTGCTTAAGTGCTTAAGTTGTAATTAATAAAGGGGCCCTAGTTTATCCCATTACCTGCATCTTGTCTCTTTTCTTTGGATCTCTTAACACAAAGGGGAATACCGGGAATAGCTTTCTCACCCACGAACGCCTCCCTTGTTCTCTTGTCATGGCAATGGTGCTCACCTGAGAGGTGCCGGAACTGAGTTCCATTGAGTTCAAGCTATAAACAAAACAAAACCCTGCTTGCAGGTCCAAACACATGAAAGGATTTAGCCTGGACTGGTTGTCCGTGGAACTCTGTTTACAGATGGTCCAGCCATAATTCACAGACCCATCGATAATTCAGCTTATGTGTATTAAATGTTTCAGATGCATTGGGGAAACTGAAACGGCATAGCCACCAAATTGTTGGTTTGCCTTTTAAAACACCTTTTTAAACATTTATTGTATAAATGAATTCAAGGAAGGGGGTAAAGTATGTGACTCTACTGTGACCGACAGTAGTGTAGGGGAGGTGGACCATAGGGAAGTGTAGCTCGATGGTATGTGGGATCAATGACATCTTCTTTGTCAGCAGTATTTGCCAATGCTGTCAGCTTGGGGTGGCGAGGGATTGGAAGATAGGCTTCGTCGGGCAAATCTTCCCTTTATTAAGGTAGGCTAGGCTCAATCCGAGACTGGCCCAGCATCACTCAGAGAAATTTACGGCTTATGGTGGATGTGAATCTAAAGCTGTCTGGCCAACATCTACCCATCCTTGGCCAGCTCACTATTCTACAGTTGTCAGCTGGTCCTAATAAGAGATTATCATTCTATGTAACAATGCTCTTTGGGGTATGTATGTATCAAGACAACTAGCATGGCTGTGGACACTCCTGAGTGGGGGCATACTATGAGGGCTATCATAAGGAGCTCTTTCACTTCAAAACCTACCGCTACACCTCTGGTAGCTGCGGTTAACTGTGGTCATGCACCCGAGACACTGATTGGTTCATAATTATGAGCATATGAAGGAGCAGCAGGCTACCACTTTAAAAAATAATAATAATGGTACAAAAGGTACAAATCACCATTTTCTTAATCACATTGACATTGATGTAATAGCACAAACCTCAGTACTGTTGTACAGCATATTACAGCAGGGGAGCTTGAAACATCTGGAGAGATAAAATATTACAACATTATTGGACACACTCTGAGGAACCATGTGCTTAGAATATCCATTGTAACAGGAAATTAATGTTATGAAGATGACAAGTGGGAGTTTGATTTTTGATTTTGATTTTTTAACAACTGGGGTTATTTGTTTATTTGGCTGCTGGAAGTCCAACCCATTATGCTTCTACAAAACTCTTGAGGGCTGTTTCTCACATTATGCAGCAGAAAGCAGGAACATAGGAAGCAGCCTTATAGTGAGTCAGGCCGTTGGTCCATCTAAGTCAGGTCCAGCCAACACAGACAAGCAGCTATTCTCCAGGGTTTTGAGGCAAAAGCCTCTCCCAGTCCTACCTGGAGATGCCAGGAATTGAACCTGGGACATTCTGCATACAAAGTAAATATTCTACCACTGAGCTACAACCCTTGTCCTAGGTTTGCCCCACAAGTTTGCATTCAAGAAGATGCTGTAGTCCAACACTACCTGCTGGGAAAATTATACTTGAATGAAGCACATGTACAGAGCATGTACATTTTGCATTCTTAGGTGACACTAACAAACAGTGCATGAAGAGAGTCTGAATTTGGTGAAACAGAAGAGGGTGAAAAAGAGGGTGGCATTTTCCTTCTGATTCCCTGTAGTTTCCTACCAATCTGCAGAGAACTGCAGTGAGCTGTACTTGATTGAGAGAACCAGGGTGGTGTAGTGGTTAAGAGAGGTAGTCTTGTAATCTGGTGAACCAGGTTCGCGTCTCCGCTCCTCCACATGCAGCTGCTGGGTGACCTTGGGCCAGTCACACTTCTCTGAAGTCTCTCAGCCCCACTCAGCTCACAGAGTGTTTGTTGTGGGGGAGGAAGGGAAGAAGAATGTTAGCCGCTTTGAGACTCCTTCAGGTAGTAATAAAGCGGGATATAAAATCCAAACTCTTCTCTTCTTGACTGAGTGAACTCAATTACCTTCTGCTGTTTGATCAAGACAGAATATGGGGTTTACTGGCACATTATAAATACATTTTTTAAAAACAGAAACAAAACTCCAGTGGTAGACAACACTTTCTAGAGACCAGAGTTCTGGTCTAATATCCCACAATGTTTGTTTGTGATTTATTTATTAATAGTATCTGTTCTTTGTAATATAGAGACTTATTACATGTCATTATTTGTTAGAAATGCCCCACAGTTCACTTAATGTTTTACTTTCCTGAATGCTGCATGAATTAAAGGGGGGAGCACCTTGTTCTTATCGGATTTGATGAACATGTCTACACTGCAATGAGGGCGTTGCTGATCTCCCAAGTCCTAACCCATTTGGACATCTTTAACATGCACTGATAGATTCCTTTTGAGCAACTCATTATTCAGTTGTTCCAAATTCTGGATGCTTCTTATTCTTTAAAACTAATACCCAGTTGATAGCACTCTCTTTTGAAAAAAGCTAATTAGAACACAGGAAACTATTGTTAATTTTTGTCCTTTTATTATTAGTTAATCCTTACCTTGCTTTTTGTTTCTTATTCCCTATTGGTAATTTGGCATTTGAATTGTTAAGTTATATGATTATTTGGGAATATAGTGGAAGTAAACACATAAAGTAGAGAAAATAAATGAGACATGACCTAGAAACTATATTTATCACCATCATTAGAACAGCGTTCTTAGGGCAAAGTAGGTTTATTAAAAAAAACCATTTTTAAGGCCTTGTTTGGTATAAAAGTCATTTGGAACTTGGAACAAGTGTTTGTGTGTACCCACTTTGTTTACTGCAGCATAAATACGTGTTTATGACATCTACAAATGATCTTAGCAATAAATAAGGCATTTCATGAATCACATTTTTTTGTGTGGCCAATAAAAACTGAGCTACTTTGTGAATTATCTGAGGAAGCCTATCAATCTGCTTTAGTGGTGTACAATGGCAGCAGCCTGAAGAGTCCATAGGGCAGTGGTGACCAAACTTGGCCCTCCAGCTGTTTTGGGACTACAACTCCCATCATCCCTAGCTAACAGGACCATTGACCAGGGATGATGGGAACTGTAGTCCCAAAACAGCTGGAGGGCCAAGTTTGTATATTCTCTACCTTCTCCACAATTTTCCCAATGGTATTGTATTTGGGCAAGGGCTTCTGGCTATTTGTGGTCTTAGCAATTTGTGGTCTTGCAGTTTGAATGAATGCCCAGGGTTATGTGCTTTACTTTATGCCCTGCTGTGCCGGTACAGTTGCCTGTGAGTTCAGTCTAGAAGAGTCAATATTACCTACACTTAGGTACTAAAAGTGAGGCAGCTTCTTCTGCCATGCTCATATTGATCCTGAAGACTGATGAACACTGTGAGCTGCAGGGTTGCTGCCACACAAGGGTGCATAAATTGTTACATGGGCCGTTCTTGAAACAGACGGTTGAGTGTGCCGCTGAAAACATGGATTTCAGCAAGAGAACACAGATCATTGTTATTCTCTTGATGGTTCATTTATAACAAATTCTTTCCCCTTCTGAGTCACACAGCCAGCATATTGCATTTTATATATTTCATGTGTGGTCCTAAGGAGTAAATAAATACAAAATAATACAGTAGTTTCTTTCAAATGCATGCACACTCACAATAGCATTAGTTTGTAGGTAAATGAAGTTGTTAATTTATATTTTGTGAAGAATACACATTGCCATTTTAAATCAGCATGCACAAGATTGCTGAAAGCTCTATTGCTTCATTTGTTTTAATGCTCATAGGATCAAATCAGAATCACCTACTCCTACAGTTGAATTATGAGATGGTCCTAAGTACTTTCCTTGAGGGACACTTGGGAGAGGAGAGTAACCCTTTTCATCTACATGTTACCTCTGTATCCCTCCCTTTATGTGGGGCTAACAACTACCATGGTGGAGATGAGTGAAAATCATGCCTGAGGAAGGTTGTTGTTAATATTATTTATTAAACTTGTATGCTGCCCTTTATCTGAAGATCACAAGGTGGTTCACAACCTAAAAATGCAAAAGGAAAACACAGAATACATAATAAAGCAAAAACAAAACAAAACAATAGCACCCTTCTCAATAGATACTGTCTTTGCCTTGCTGCTGCTTCAAGCAGATTTGCAGTCTCTCCCCAACCCCTACTCCCCATTGCCCAGGGCTGTATTTCAGGTTTGAAATGTCAGGAGATTCAATCATGGTTCTCCCACTAATGCATACTTTGGCCTTTAGTTAGCCAATTCTGTCACAGGTTGTGCTGATTTACTGTGCACATATTATTGTAGTATTTCTATGGTGTAGAAATATGAACAGTAGATACACAAACTAGCTAGTCCAAAGCCCCACCCCAACCCCAACATTATACTTCCTTCCTTCCTTCCTTCCTTCCTTCCTTCCTTCCTTCCTTCCTGAAACCACTACTTCCCTTCAGTGAAGTGATACTCAATATGGTGCCCACCAATTGTTGCTAGACTCCCATTTCCATCATCTCTGATGATTAGCCATGCTGGCTAGGACTAGGGACGGGGAAGAAGTTTGAGTCAGTTTATGTTTCAAGATCTGTATTTTCTGAAAAGTGTACGCAAACCAAAAGCCATCCTTCAGAATTCACACTTACCTGAATTTTCTGATGCAGCTCTCCAACCAACCAATGTTTACAAAAATGCATATATTAGGAGAAAGTGTGCATAAAAAAGAACATACATGTGAAAATAACATACAAAAATGCCTTGCTTTCTGGAAAATTGCTTGCAGAAATGTGTACATTATGCAAAACTGCATACAAAAATGTGTTTATTAAGACAAATCCACACTAAAATACTGATGAATTTCCATGAAGGTTTTTTTTCTTTAAATCAAATTGCTGTAGAAATGTGGTGAACTGAATTTAAGATTTTTTTAAAAAATAGAAACCTAGAGGGCTGAATTGACAGATAATTCCATCCCTAGTTGGGACTGATGGGTAATAGAGTCCACTAACACCTGAAGTTCTCTGCCTTGGGTACCCTTGAATGAGACAGTAATAGTACAAATGTCAGAAGGCACTGCTGTCCAAAAGGCTGGTTGGAACCAGCTTTCAGTTTCATGTGTTGCAGTATTATGAAGGTAATGTGACCAATTAAGCTCTATTGTAGGAACTCAGAGTAAAATGCTGCATTAAAGAAATGGGGCAAAATAGTCTGCAAGTTCATGTAAAGCACAGTACGCAGAATCTAAACCAACAGAAGACACGTTGACTGCACAGTGTGAAGCTATGGTTTCGGTAAATTCATTGAAGTGAATGAGTGTTTAAATATGTGATTAAACGCTGAAGTATTGGATGGAAATTCCATATACCAAATGGTGAAATATAATGACTATCTGATCTGTTAAAAGGAAAAACCTTTTAAACTAATCGATCTTCTCCACAACAATTTATGTCAATGGCTTTTAAGATGATCCCATCTTGAATGGGGGAGCTGACAAAAAGATATATCAGATAGGGCTGCTACAGGGATAAATCTGCAGTGCAATAAGGCTGTGCATTTAAGAGGTCTCTTATGTTTCTTGAGAAGGTGTTTTAAAAAAAGAATTCTTTTGCAGCTTTTATAAATGAGCAGATTCTTAAGCAATGTTTTCTTGCCTATATGTGCTGCTGGTACCACACCTTAGAGTAAAAAAACCCTCACTCTTCATTTTAACTCCTTTTATTTCAGGAGGGATTTGTAGGAAAATATCAATTAGGTTTTAACAGTCGCAAAATGTGGTGGTTTTTTTTTAAAAGAAAAACCATTTGAACTTAGTTTTATGTCTTTTTTTCAGATTAAGAGAGAGTATAAAATACATGGTATGGATTGCCCCCTCTCTCCATGCTTATTTGAATGTTTAAAATGCCTCGCTATTTAAAAAAAAAGCACTTTAGGCAGTAATTACTGCATAATGGGATCTTGAAATATCTACTTTCTAAAAGCTCAGGCACCTAGATATACAACAGTTTAGAGTCCTGAATTGGAAAGAAGGTTAGTTTAAATTTCCTTTCCTATCATACCTTGTAAACAAGGCATGTTGGCTGGTCTCCCCATAGCTTGGTGGAAAAGCCAGAAGGCTGGCTACCATGTGCCTGGCAGCATTTGATTGTTATATTTTTAAGTGAAGAACTGCAGCCCATATTATTATTTATTAATTAAAAATATTTATTATATTTGTTGTTGTTGTTGTTTAGTCGTTTAGTCGTGTCCGACTCTTCATGACCCCATGGACCAGAGCACGCCAGGCACTTCTGTCTTCCACTGCCTCCCGCAGTTTAGTCAAACTCATGCTGGTAGCTTCGAGAACACTATCCAACCATCTCGTCCTCTGTCGTCCCCTTCTCCTTGTGCCCTCCATCTTTCCCAACATGAGGGTCTTTTCCAGGGAGTCTTCTCTTCTCATGAGGTGGCCAAAGTATTGGAGTCTCAGCTTCAGGATCTGTCCTTTTGTGCAAAACATATCCAGGTGGTGTACGAAAGTAAAAATACAGATGTCTTTTAGGTTTGCTGTTTCACATTATTTCAGAAAGTCCAAATCTGGTAGGTTCATCATCTTTCCATTCAAAGTGAATCAAATTTCTCCCCCATCCCTAGTGCCACCACAGAAAAGGCCCTGTTCCTGGTTGCTACCAGATGAATATCTGCAGGTTATTGTGTAACCAGAAAGGCCTCTGATCACTGCAGTATCTGGAGGGGTTGATATGGGATAATGTGTTCTCTCAGGTATCCCAGTCCCAGGTACTTTAGGTTAATACCAAAACCTTCAACCTAGCCCATTAGAAATTGGCAGTCAGTGCAGTTCTTTCAACCAAAGTGTTACATGGCAGTGGCCAGGTGCACCACATAACTGCCTAGATGCTGCATCCTGCACTAGCTGCAGCTTCCAGTCCACACAGAAGGGTAGATTTATACTGAAGTAAAAGGAAGAACTTCCCTTTAAAACAAAATTGGGGGGCATACCCATCCTCCCACCTTCCTGCACTTCAGTTAAAGACCTAATGACCTAACTTATCCCACAAGGCTTTGTCAAATCAAGAAATATGAGCAGCCGAGGAGCCTGTTGCACACTGGAGAAACGTTTAGTGGAAAGAAGAGAGAAACCTCATTCCACATTTGACCGCTTTGCGACAATAAAGTAAGCTCAACCCCTCACCCTTGAAACTTTGCAGAAATGTTAAAGCACCCTAAGAATGAGGAAGAAAACTTCTTGAAAAGCTGGAGGATAGGTTTCACCACAGCACTAACATCAGCTAGGTTTGTTAAGAAAGTAGGCACTTGTCAAGCAGAGCTCCAGCCATCTTCCCAACTAGCCCTAAGATTCTCTATTGCTGTAGATACAAGCACAGCAGATCTGGACTTCTCTAGGTGTAGAAGAAGCAGGAAGTGACTAAAGCACCTAATAGTGCTGCCTCTCTGGTCTCCATGTAGATTTTTAAAGAAATCTCTTCTAGTATTCTTCACCATTAAACTTCTGGATAAACACAGCCCTGGGTGGCCATTTCTGGACTCATTGCTTGGACTCATTCTGGTTTTGTATCAAGCTGATGGACACACGGAGGCAACTACGAGGGATCTGTGGAGAGAGCGCATGATCCAAACATCCCTGTTTAGGAGCAGAAGGCAGCGCCATGTGTGCAGAGAGTGGTCCCCAATTTCTGCAATTGCATTGCACTCACACACCACAGTGAAGGATCATCTGGCCTTCAGGAGTGGCTTTAAGGAAAGGGAAAGAGATGGGGTGGCAGCAGAAAGATAGGGCTGATTAGTATTATTGTGAGCATGGTTTTCTGCTATTTGCTGTTTGGATCCTGGCCAAGGAACAGAGGAGAAAGAGTTAAAAATCAAATTCTATCTTGCTGTTGCATTGACATTGCCACTGTCTTCCAGGAATCTGCTGGTCCGTCATGCCATAATATAGAAATATTGGGGAGTGGGATACTGTATGTCAAAAAAAGATGCAACAGGTGAAGTGGGTCATTCTGACAGTTTGTGAATAGCACAATAGATATTACTGAGGGAGGGAAGAATGACCAGTGTGAGCAGATTCCTATTTTATTTATTTTATTTTATTTTTTGTAGAATAATGGGAATAGAAGATTTAAGATTATGGAGCCAAATACTAAATAAAAGGCTCTTAGTGTGTTTCAGTATTTAGACTACAAACCTTTCAGATGCACAAATTTAACAAGGGGATGCAAAGGATCTATAGAAATGTGTGTGTGTGTGTGTGTGTGTGTGTGTGCGCATATCCAGTCCAAGACAGACTCATTCATTTCTTAGCAGGAGAAGAAATTTGGAAACTTACTTCAAAAGGAACTGAACATCATCTGTTGCAACTGAGTTGCCAAGACAAGAAATAATATTCTTTTTTTTTTACCAAGGGAATTGAGAATTGAAATATTATCAGCAGGTGATAGACTTAGCTAGATCAGTTCCCCCCGCCCAATGATGACAAACCTACATCTGTTGCATTAGAGTGTCTTAGAAGGAATCAAGCAATTCATTCTGCATACATTACTTTAAATTTAACATGGAACCAAGTGCAGGTGAAAGTATATATAGCATAACCGTAAATCTGCGATTTGGTTAAACAGCAACAATAACAGTGAATATGAGAAGTTGATGCCGCAATGATGCGTGCTTTACAAGGCATGACATTGTTTTCTTCAACCTATGATTGATATTTTACAAAAGTATACAGTTTGTATACTAATGGAATGTATAGTGCCTGGAGTGCAGTCACCAAGAAGTTATCAGCACCAGGAAGCAATCCAGCAGTTGAAAATATGGATCGCTTTCCAAATTGGGGGACAAGAAAGGAGATAGTCAGACTCACAAGGACTCATGGCCTCCTAGTGGTCCAACAACACTTAACTCGGGGAGTGGGGTGTCATACTGTGCTTGCTCGATACATGCAGAAGCCATGGGATGACCAGGCAGCAAAAGGCTCAGATGCATTTTCACACACGTTATATTTGCAATTTGAGATGCTATGCCATAGATGATCATTTCTGTAGAAAACAAGGTGGGGTGTATTTCTTTAATATGCCTGGCATACTAGATTCGTTTGCTACTTTTTCTTTCACACAAATTATTTGGTAGGGTTTTTTATTATTCAAATGCTTAAAAGTTGGGGTATATTTTTCACTTCCTCTTACTAGGTTTCTGACAAATGTAAAGGCTACAAATTTGTCAGAGTCTATTTTCTAATGTATTCTGTTTATCATCATTTCTTTGTCATTATACAGGTGCTATTTTTGCTGCTCCACAGAAGGTGCTGCTGTCAGAATTTCCATTACAAACATAGTTTCGGTGGGAGGGGAGGGGGAGATGCAAGTTGCCCATTAAAATCCCCTCCGAGATGAAATTTGGCAGACAAGTCTCAGCACAGAAACGTTTTTCTTTCCAGTAGAATGTAAATTGACTTAGCCAGCTTTTTAAAGTCGTCTTCAGAAAGAAAGAAAAAGAAAGAAAAACTTAACTACAGGTATTATAAACCACATCCATACTGTAGAGTATAGATTTAAATAGCTACAAAAATAAATTGTCATTTATACTTATAAAAAAAAGGTTCTGAATTTCAAGGGATATCAATCTTCTGCCACTAAAAATAAAGCCGAAGAAGACCTGATAAAGAATGAAATTCACTTCATACTTCTACATTGACAGTATCATGACTTTAAGTTACCTGTTGTACATTTACAAAGCAATAAGATAAACTGCTGAATTTTGAGAAAGATGTGAAGCTAACTATTGTGGAAATGTATGACAAACGTAGGAGAGGCACATGCTTACCTGCATCAGATAAATATTTGCTCATTGCATGCCTCTATTAAACTATGAAAGCACAACACATCACCGTCCCTACTTGACACGATTATGTTTCTTGCAAAGGTAGTGTTATTCAAAAGCCATGTGCACCTGCCTCTCAAGTGTCTGCAAGGAATCCACTTCTCACCACAACATCTTGCTACTTCTACATATGGTAAAATAGGCCTTGTATTCATCACACATGATAAAGCACATCTCATTTTCCTGCATCACAATTATATCTATGTAGGAAACAACTTGATTGGCTCCTAACAGTCCCTTCCATTCATGGAAGGGCTTCTTCCATTCATAGAAAGCTTTTGATCCAGCAGAAGGTCCTACTGGCGGAAGTGGGGAGGCAACTTTTATTGATTCCACTTCCTCCACATGTTCCAGAAGGTCTTGGAGTAGATGTTTGGTGTGTACTGCAAGAGGGTAAGGGGAATAATGAAAAGTTGCTTTCCAATCACTGAAGTGTTTCATGAGCAGAACTGTTATCCCAGATGGTCCTGCCTGTGGGAGCGAACTCAGGATCCAAATCACCCCTTAGATTTATGAATTAATATCCTTTTTAGATATGAACTGGAGCATACCACAAATAATTGGTACAGTCCACACCTCAACCCCAGTCCTGTTCCTGATTAGGTTTTGAAAGTAGATAAGACATACAGTTAGTTATGTGTATTATTTCTTCCAACTTCTTAAAAAGCAGAAACAAAGTGATGAGATGAGAATGGGAGAAAAGTTAACTTTACAGCACAAGTCTAACCAGATCTACTCAAAAGTAAGTGCTATTGAATTCAGTGAGATTAAGAACTTTTGATGCTAAAGTAACGATTTCTTTTTTCCCCTGTGGGCAAAAATGCTGCTTGGCAGTTTATGTCATTCATGTATGTAACTTACAGCCTCCTGGGGCTGATTTTGGTTTATTGGTTTGTTTAAAAAAAAATGGGAGAATGAAACATGTGATTGGGTTCATTTAGTTTTGGTCACAGAGTGATGTGTGCAACATCCTGGAATGCCCTTTGTTCAGTGGAGCACCAGTAAAAAAAATATGGCAGGGCACAGAAGGGGCAAAGTACCGTATTTTTCTGTGTATAAGACACCCCCTGTTTTGGGGGACTGCAAATTAAGAAAACACCCCTCAGCACTACCCGTGTATAAGACGAGCCCCAATTTTAAACCCATTTTTTTGGTCAAAAAAACCCCTAGTCTTATACATGGAAAAATATGGTATCCTGTATCCCACACGTTAGACTCTCTGAAAGAAAAAAAGCATTATATGTTAATGACAGGAGTCCAGCAATGTGGGTGTTATGTACTGAGCTTGGATTCTAGAACAATAGGCAAGTAGGATCCTAGAAGGCAGTATCCTGATTGGTTTGCAGGAGCAGCCCAATCCAGCTCCAGGAGGAAGTGAATCAGCAACCTGATTGGCCTGCAGCAGGGACCCAATCACGCGGGACCCATTGTGTAAATAATGTATATATAGCCAGAAGTTTTTGGGAAGACTTACTGCCTGTTTGCCATGAGCTGAAATAAAGAGCATGAAATCAACACTCGACTCCAAGTATATTTCAGTGGGGCAGGTTGGTGGGGAGGGTGAGCTTCTTGCTTGAGTGCAGGGTAGGACACTTGTTTGCCTCCTCCCTCTGGCACCTCTCATCTTAACCATTTTCATGGAAGGGTTTTGTCTTTCTCCTATGAGGGACAGATAGAGGCTTTCTCTGAGGTGAGGGACAGATAGAGGCTTGGTCCAGTCATTGATCAAACTGTTGCGCTGCTCACATGCAGATCATATGCCATCTGAACTACCAGTATTCATCATAGGCATTGTTTCAAGTAGATGTGGCCTGTGAGTTATAAAGGCTATCTGGATTAAAAGTATCCTGAAAACCTGTTTGAGAGAAACCATCCAAAGCATTGTTAAGCACTGAAGAACAAGATGGAAGATTTGATTATGCTGCTTTCCCCAATCTCAACTGTTTGCAAAGAATTAGAAGTTTTAGAGCCCTTCCAACATGACACCAAAAAAAACAAAACAAAATAAAATCCACTAAGCAAAGGATCAGGGCTTTGTAATATTTTAGAAGGGGTTTCAAAGCTAGTATGGACAGATTGCAAGTCCCACAGGGTTTTTCTTTATTATTGAGGCTGAAATCAATAAGGTTTCATAGTTCACATATAATATTCATGTCATAATTTTGAACATTGATTTATCAAAGGAGTTTGAGAAATCCTTTGCATTTATATTCATATTCCTTAAGACGTTTTCCTTGAATTTCGTTTTTTCCTAAATAGCTTTGCAGCATAATGTATCAACATATCAATACAAACTTCAAGCTGAATTTTTGTTTCCTTGTTTCATTAATTTGTTCCTGTTTGGTTTATCACCATTTACCATTCCTACAACATCTTTCAGAATACAAAGTGCTTTTCAATCCTTACCTCATTTATCCTCACAACTACTCTGTAAAGTTAGATTAGTCTGAGAGATAGACCTTGTTCATACATTACTCTGAGCAGTGTGATTGTTCCTAGAATCCTTTTGGAACAGATTAGGGTAGATTATATGGTTTTAGGGAAGATTACCATACTAGACACAGAGGGAATATGGGGCAAGTCGCTAAGATGAAACATACCACACAATCTTTCCTAATCATGTTGTCAAAAGAAAGAGGAATTTAAAATGGTGGTATGGGGATGACCAACAATGTTAATCAGTGTAGTCTATAAAGATGGAGGTTCATTGATTTACCCAAGGTTACTGAGTGAACTTCAGAGGTGAGCACAGAACTGCACTTGGTTTCCCATAGGTAAAACCAGTTAATCATATCAGTCTCTTCAAATGACTCTTGTCAAAAATATCAAGAATTGTATTATGGTACATAAATAAGTGTGATAGAAGGAAATTGATGTAGACAGCTTGGAAATGCTGTTTCCATGATGCAAAGTTCCTCAATGCCATTTCACACCTTCTCATTGAAGAGCAACCCTCTTAGGAAAATTTGAGAACATATGATGAAGCTTACAGTTGGGCTGAGGAGAAAGGTCTTCAAGTCAAGCACCTTAGATAAATATTCTCCACCAGGGTGCCCTGATAATAATCCGTCAGGGGAAACTCAGTTCTGAGTTGTTTCATTAAGTGTGAAATGTGTTACATTTGTGTCACGTACATATGTGCAACAGAAAGAATGCAACTCATATCTGAACTCCCGTTCATGTTAATACAGCAGGCTCTGGTGCTAATTTGAATGCTTATAGTTACAGATAGGTAGCCGTGTTGGTCTGCCATAGTCAAAACAAAAAAAATTCCTTCCAGTAGCACCTTAAAGACCAACTAAGTTAGTTCTTGGTATGAGCTTTCGTGTGCATGCACACTTCTTCAGATACACTGAAACAGAAGTTTCCAGACCCTTCTATATAGTGAGAAGGTGGGGAGGGGTATTACTCAGAAGGGTGGTGGGAATGGGTGATTGGCAGATAGCTGTGATGAGCCTGTTGACGACTCTTAACGACTGCAATAGGTCTTACAGGAAAACGGACATAAATCAGACATCAGGAATCACAAGACAGAGAAACCAGTAGGAGAACACTTCAATCTCCCAGGACATTCTATACAAGATCTCAAAGTAGCTGTTTTACTACAAAGGAATTTCAGAAATAGACTGGAAAGAGAAGCTGCTGAATTGCAACTTATCACCAAACTTAAAACCATGGAGAGTCCTGGTCTGAACAAAGACCTTGGATTCTTATCTCATTATACATGACAAAGCCATTTTTCACCTTCTCACCCCTTGCTTTTTCCTGTAAGACCTATTGCAGTCGTTAAGAGTCGTCAACAGGCTCATCACAGCTATCTGCCAATCACCCATTCCCACCACCCTTCTGAGTAATACCCCTCCCCACCTTCTCACTATATAGAAGGGTCTGGAAACTTCTGTTTCAGTGTATCTGAAGAAGTGTGCATGCACACGAAAGCTCATACCAAGAACTAACTTAGTTGGTCTTTAAGGTGCTACTGGAAGGAATTTTTTTTGTTTTGAATGCTTATATTACTAATCCAAACAATGAATGTAGCTATTACCACTATGAATATGTTTGTGATTAGCCTGTCTATATTGAAGAGGTAAGATAACGTGAAAGAAGGAAAGGAAGGAAGGAAGGAAGGAAGGAAGGAAGGAAGGAAGGATTGGTTAACAGCACTTACCTCCGGAATATGTCTAGGTTTGTGTAAAAGCAAAGCAAACATCTGAATATTATGAATTTTATGAAAGTTCCATGTCAGTTTTTAACCATTGGCTAAGCTTGCTAATACCCGGATGGGGTGGGGATTCTGCACTAGAAATCTTAGGCTTGACAGTGTTAGTGAAACTTTACATTTTGTTATTTTACTAAAGAACACTAAGGCTGGATTATTATTATCACATAGTGGCAAATATAGGGCTAAATGATTCACAGGAAGGATTAATCCAAATGAATACCTACCATGCTGAGTGGTTAAGTGCCCGGTGTTCTAATGGACCTTATAGACTTATTGCCACATGTTCTTCTGGCTAAATAGCATTTCTCCCAGATGTTTAAGTAGTCAGATAGAAATGTAGAGGGGGCTATTGTCAATACCAGGGAATAAATAATTATTATTTTTGTTTTTTTTTAAAAAAATCCTCCTTAGTAGTCACTGACGTATTACATGTATAGATTTCCAATAAAATCATAGGTCACAAGCAACACATGGAGAGAGAGAAATGGGCAAAATAGCAAGGTAAAATAACCAGCAAAACAAGAACAAGTAAACATTGCTGAATCTTACACATTTGTTATAGGTGTTCATACTGCAGACTGTAAGAGAAGGAAGTTTGCTTTAAGTACAGTTGTCACCACAATATTCTGCTAAAATGGAACTTGGTTCAAAATGAAACAAAGCAGATTTAGGTCAGCAGCTGATTCAAGGCAAATACACAACATATTCATTCTCTAGTTCAGTGAATGGGAACCTGTGGACTACAACTCCCATCAGCTCCTGCTAAGCATGGCCAACAGGGCTGATGGGAAGTAAAGTCCAAATTCATCTGGAGGGTCACAGATGAGTTTGGACTTTACATTGTTCTACATTGTCATTATTATGTCATAATACGTTTTCATATTTAAACTCATACTGAGGTATGGCTACAAATGAAACAAGAAGCTACAGTTAGAACTGGATATGGAACAACTGACTGGTTCAAAATTGGGAAAGGAGTACGACAAGGCTGCATTTTGTCTCCCTGCTTATTTAACTTATATGCAGAATTCATCATGCGAAAGGCTGGGCTGGATGAATCCCTAGCCGGAATTAAGATTGCCGGAAGAAATATCAACAACCTCAGATATGCAGATGACACAACCTTGATGGCAGAAAGTGAGGAGGAATTAAAGAACCTTTTATTGAGGGTGAAAGAGGAGAGTGCAAAATATGGTCTGAAGCTCAACATCAAAAAAACGAAGATCATGGCTACTGGTCCCATCACCTCCTGGCAAATAGAAGGGGAAGAAATGGAGGCAGTGAGAGATTTTACTTTCTTGGGCTCCATGATCACTGCAGATGGTGACAGCAGCCACGAAATTAAAAGACGCCTGCTTCTTGGGAGAAGGGCAATGACAGGCCTAGACAGCATCTTGAGAAGTAGAGACATCACCTTGCCAACAAAGGTCCGTATAGTTAAAGCTATGGTTTTCCCAGTAGTGATGTATGGAAGTGAGAGCTGGACCATAAAGAAGGCTGATCGCCGAAGAACTGATGCTTTTGAATTATGGTGCTGGAGGAGACGCTTGAGAATCCCATGGACTGCAAGAAGATCAAACCTCTCCATTCTGAAGGAAATCAGCCCTGAGTGCTCACTGGAAGGACAGATTGTGAAGCTGAGGCTCCAGTACTTTGGCCACCTCATGAGAAGAGAAGACTCCCTGGAGAAGACCCTGATGTTGGGAAAGATGGAGGGCACAAGGAGAAGGGGGCGACAGAGGACGAGATGGTTGGATAGTGTTTTCGAGGTTACCAGCATGAGTCTGACCAAGCTGCGGGGGGCAGTGGAGGACAGGAGTGCCTGGCGTTCTCTGGTCCATGGGGTCACGAAGAGTCGGACACGACTAAACGACTAAACAACAACAACAAATGTGTTCATGCTAATTTAAGACTACATATTTTATGATGCAGTGCAACTGTAGGCAACCAGTCTTTCTTTCAAGTATGCATTGTGCATACTTAAGGTTGTGAAGAAGAGTAGCATAAACATAACTGGCTGAAAATCACATGGTCTGATTGATTTTCCTTCTTTGAGAAGGCAAAACAGATTTAGAAATTAAAATCTCCTATAGGCTTCATGTTTCATGATCACCTCATTTTAAATACACTGATAAATCCCTAGATGCTCTTGAACTGGCAAATAATGAAATGTACTGCCACAATATGCTATGTCCCTGGTCAGCAATAATAATTACTGATGGACCATTTTCAAAGTGAGAAATGAAAAGGTTGGCATCCAACCCATTCCCAAAAGTGCCTTTGGAAAACAGAACTATCACTCTCTATGGCTTGATCTAGACACATCAAAGAAGTGTTTTAGTTAAACACGTTGTAAATTTAAACAGAGAAATCTGGTAGGGGGAAAAAGGACTCTACAGCACCATCTGGTGACAGTGTTATATCACATATACAACACATACAAATAGCTTTTTCTTTACCAGTCTAGCCAAGTCTCACCATTGGGCTATCTGAAATTGAGGACTAGGGTAGAGACCAGAGTGTACCACTCTGTTATGGACCCATCTCTTCCTGATTCAGACTATTGCCCTTGGTGTCATCACTATTTGGGGAACAAAGGAAGGGAAAGACTGGGGCATACCATGTCAGTTCAGTTTTCTGGATTTGCCCAGAACATCCAATTGCTTCTTTTCTGCATGTACAAAATGCTACAGAATTGACCAGGAGTTTACAGACTTGGTAATATACACCAAATGAGAAGTCAGCTACAAAGAAAATTGGCCAGAGTACGTGATAGCATTTTAGATGATTTTACCAAGTCCAGAATCTTTGTCTATGATAAGAGAAACTAAAAAGGGGTTATTGTGTAATAAAATGACAGCTAAAGACATTGCTTTTCAAAAAGTATCACCTTCTTGTAGTCATACTGAAACAAAATATTGCTTATTGGATGTTCATCCACAGAGATGTCTATGTCCTTGAGTAGTGCACATTTAGTAACCTCTGTTACATGACTCATTAGAAGAAAAGTCAGCCAGAGGGGATTTTAAAATCATTTTTTGATCCCCTGGTTCCATACCTTAAGCCAGCCACGGAATGCTTATTGATTGCAGTGTCTTTGCAACATCCTCCCTCGATTCCCATTTCTATCTTTTTCAAAAAAACAACAACAACAAATAGATTTGGTGAGCCACTTTCCCATCAGCTGCATAGGATGTTTTCTCAAATATTTTAGTATGGCAAATTCAGTGTCACTGAGTACAACAGCATGCTATGATGTCAAGGCAATTCCACAGGAAATTTAAGAGGCATGGACCATGAAGATTTAGTCAACATTTAACATTAATGATCCACACATGATAAATACTATGTAGAGACTACTTGCTGCTCCTTAGGATTCAAAGGTGTATTTTCACCAACACGGAGATTACTGGATTCCCCCTTCTGTTCCTTTATTGTTCCTCTGATGTTTTACAGATGTACAAGCACACTCCATCAATTAGGAAAACACACAGAGACTGGGGGAAAACGCATCAAGAGCACGATCATGTCAAGGCTGATTTTCCCATGTTTTGTCAATTCAGTTATGCAAATTGTTAGTGTCACAAGGTGGGGGCCTGAATAAGCTAAAAAAAAAAACCAACTGAAAGCATACAAACTCTTCTGTAAAAAGACCAGATTTAAAAACAACAACAGAGAATTTCTAATGCATTGGTTCCATTTTGGAAGCAAACCTAGATGATTGGCACCCCAAAATCCATGGAGAAATTTTGAAGCACCCCCATTTTCACAGATAGCAGGGACAGAGTATGCTCTAAAATGGGTTCAAGAACTCAGCAAAAGCAATGCACAATGAATCCATATATAAACCACTTGTCTTTGCTGGTGTTAAATCTGTAAAAGATCTGAACTTTTGCAGTCAGTGCATCCAAGCCTAAGTCGTTGAAAATTTTGCCAGCTGTAATTTGCTTTCAGGGTCACATTGATAGATTCAAATCTCTGGAAACAAATCTAAAATCATTTCTGGTATTAGCTTTAAATACATGCCCATATACTCAAACCCGTATACTCAGTGCTGACAGCTCTGCTCTGTTAATTGGAAGCAGGAGCATATTCTTCCCCCCTCCCATCCCAGAATAAGTGATGAGCTGTTTAAAATACTGCATTTCCATTTAGGAAAATTTATTGCACAGTAAGTACTGAACATTTGGCCACAGCGCTTTCACTTTGGACCCTCCTAATGAGTCTATAATCATCGTCTTTTTTTGCTGAGGATTTTTATCCCAACAGGGTTGCTCTGACATTCACATAGGCACTTAGAATTTCAGGAGGTGAAACCTCGCAACAAAGAGGAACTGGTGACCATAATGATGAATTTTTTTTGGCACAGAACACCTGCTGGTGGAAGCCTGCAACTGCTACATCAACCACATCCAGAAGGCAGTCCCAGCTGTTGTTCAGAGCACTAGTGGACTCCCTGGACTGGGAAGTCAGAGGAGGACATTCTGTAATAAACACAGGCTTTCATTTTGCAAGTGGCATTGTTACAAATGCCATCAAGCCTTTATATGATGGCACTGATTTCCTTTTTTTTTTTTAATGCTAGGAATTACATTAAGTGGCAAATGCCGTGAAGTAAAAGGCAGCAGTCTTTGGTAGGGTGTAATCATGTGTGTAAATAATTAGGATTAAATACATATTGGAATTAAGGGCTCTAGGGTAGAAACCTGTGTCCAACAGAATTAATTGGATTGCGTCCTATTACAGAACTCATGCACAGTTCGATATTCACACAGGGACTAGTGCTAGCAAGGTTCCCCATCAAAATATTTTATGAGATTGGCAAATGCTTGTAAACTATTCCAAGAAAGGTAATTATTCATAGCTAAGGACTGCATTCTTGGGCTAGCTGAGAATGGCTAGTGGAAGAGATGGTTCTGCACCTGCAACACATCCCCAACAATCCTAGCAACTGAAGTATGTGACCTAAAGGTGCTGAGAGAGAGAGAATTGCTGCCACATATTTAAGAGAGCAAGGTGGAGAAGTATTGTAGGGCTCTGGGAAATCAGGACTAAAACAGTCCTATAAATTAACTTTCAATTAATATTTACCCGAGAGCAAGTCCTACTGATTTCCATGGAACTTGAAAATGGACCAAAATGTAGCAACAAGGCTATTGAATGAAGAGAGTTTTGAGAAGCACCTGACTCCTCTTTTATATCAAGTCAATTGGTTGCCAGTTCATTTACGAGTGCAAATCAAAGTACTGGCTATTACCATCAAAGCCTAAAGTCTGCTAATTATTATTATTATTTAAATTTCTATACTACCCTTCATCTGAAGATCACAGGGCAGTTTACAATATAAAAACACAAACATTCATACCACGTTAACAAACAAAAACAACATTCCCCCCCCCCAGTTTAAGATGCCACCTCAATAACAGCAAATTGTTGTTGTTTAAAAAGGTATACCTGGCATACACACTGCCACCCAGAAAAAAAAACCAACCCAAACTCTTAAGAAATTTTGCCACTCTGAAACTACATGTTTATCATATTGAACCCTTTGAAATTCACACCACCTGTTTTCAAGAAAGAAAAAAAAATGTTTTCAAAAGAGAACTTTCGGCTTAGCATTAATTTGTAATTTTTCAGTGTCAGACTAGACTGGTGAATATATCCTTTTCCAAGCCTATCAACTGGGAACAAGAGAGGGGAAAAAGAGGCAGTAGGAAATAAGTGCTGAAATATTATTCAAACAAATGCATGGAAGTGGATTTAGCTACTGTTTTGTCATCTTTGGCCTTTCCATTTCTATTAACCTAGATTTTACTGAATGCAGTTTCACTTCCTTCTTAAGAATCAAAGAGTAATCACAGCACCAGACGGATTGTTTGTTTACTTGCTAATTCATAGCTGAGGCCCAATTATCACCTATTTTGATGTGATAAAGGCATCATGAGGTGATCCTTTTCACTCATGTTTGTGTGGTGACCCCCCAGCTTCTGTTGATTCTCTTTTAACCCATGCCATGAGGTAGCTTTTATATATATCTTTTACTTCACGATACCTATACCCAGAAGATCAATAGGGAATGAAAATTATCTGAGACATGAGTCCTCTTGAGGTATTACAAATACAAAGTGAACACACGAGGGGAAGCAACACAAGAGCATTAGCTCTGCTTCGCTCCACAGCCATATCCACCAACATATTCAATCTGTTCTGTAGGGCTGGGAGATGAGAAGCAGCTTCAGGAGGCAGGAGGAGAACCCCCTCCATTTGTGGAAGTCTAGTCAGGATGCAAACCAAAGGAGAAAAAGAAATATAAGGCCATACAATGCAGTAGTTTTGTGGAAGCTTAAAAAAATATGGGCTTGATGAAATACCACTTGGGAACCACTTGTATGTTGCCTTGGGTTCCCTGATGGAAGAAAGTTGGAGTATATAATTTAGAAAGAAAGCTCTTCCATTGGGCTTTGTAATTGTTAATAATGTTTCTCAAGACAGATATATATTTGTCCAAAAACAAAATGAGGACCCAAAATATAGAGTAGGATTCACCTAACCAGTTTTGTCAGTGGAAGCACTGTGCAAGGACTTTTACTTGTGTAACAGGGCTTTACCTGTCTCTCCTCCTCATGCACCCCCCTACCCCAAAAAATGGTCCTGGGGGCAGTTCAGGTGAACCCCAAGAAAACAATGCAAGGGCATGAGGCAGTATCGTTCCATGTCGCAAGTTGAAGACAGAATCATTAGAAGAAGAGTGCAACATTGAATTACATGCATTGTTCTTTTTGACTTGGACTTAGATCAAATCAAATTCTCAAATTTAGATTCTTTTTCTTCTTCTTTTTTGCTATTTTTCTGTAGGAGTATCGAGATATTGCAATTTCCCAGCTTATCTCTATTCAACCTGCCTTTCTGATAAACAGAAAGGTTGTGTGGCTTTTTTGTGTGATGCCTGATCAATTTCAAACCATTGTCTGCATGTCTGCTGAGAGATAACTGCTTTAAGTCTGCATATTGAATTTTTAACTGTGTTCCTGAGTCATAGATGGAAGTTCTGCTGTCAAAATACCAAAATCACCTACTGTTTGTGAAGAAAATTGGAACCGTAGCATGCTCTTGTGTGGCCACATTAATGGGCTACACTGGGATGTGCTTATACTGTTGTGTGCTTTAGAGAGGAGGAGAGGTGTTTCTATTTTAAACGTTCGCATAATTTCAAAGTATCTGTTCTGTTGTCAAGTGCTACAATAAATTGAGTGGCTCATGAAAATCGCTATGGTCAGGGCAATCCTCAAGTGGAAGAGAGATTTCCACAGCACAGAAACCAGCCCATCCTTAGCTATTGAACGCCAGGGCAGAAGATGGGGAATGATTTTCTCCCTTTGGTTTCACCTTTAAAAAACAACACAAAAACCCCTTATTTTAACACTTGCTGCATCCATGGAAGGCATCATTTTTGCCTCTTTTGGGGGGTGGGGGTGGGTGCTGGAAGAATGGGGGGGTTGGATCCTGCAAATCCAAAACCTATCACAATTCTTCCTTGACAAGCCCTTGAGTGACATGTCCCCTACTACATGCTAACACTAGTATAACTTGTGCAGGGATAGCCAAATACATTGGGCTGTCTGGGGCAAACCTGCATTCCATGGTGCCCACCTGCATTCCATGTACAGAAGGCAACTGGCAGCCAAATCTTACTGAGGGCAAACCATCAGAGGGAGTCTAGGACAAGCTGTCACCATCAGAGGCACTATGCCTCTGAATTCCAGTTGTGGGGAATTACATGTGGGCAGAGTACTGTGCTCATCTCCTGTTCATCCCACAGGCATCTGGTTGGCCACTGTGACTAGATGGGCTACTGGCTTGATCTAGTGGGCTCTTCTTATGATCTCACATGTGGCGCACACACATCTGTCTTCCAACAGAGGGAAATTGCTAGGACCACTCATAACAGTTTTTCTGCTGCCTAAGGCATCTGCTACCCAAGGCAGTCCCCTCACTCTGCCTAATAATAGGGTTGGTCCTGCACTTGTGGCACACCACCAACAGTACATCAGTACTCACAGAACTTCCAGCAGGCCACACATAATGAACTATCATTCAACTTTCAGGATTGTGGCCAAAACATATTATATAATTTATACAGTTCCAAAGCTGTACAAATTCCACAAATGTATTCTGAAGATAAATAAATAAATAAATGCACACAAAGCTTCTGAAATGGCAGTTTATGAAAAGGTGACCTTAAACATAAGCCATTGCCCAAGGCAAATGCATGTCAGCAGGAGATGGTTTCAAGAGAAAAGTCTAATTCCTTTTATTTTGTTTTTGTGTGTGCTTATTCGTCTCCACTGATTTCATAGGAAGTTCTTTTTTCTACCACTAAAAGAGACTCAAAACCCAGGATCCTCAAGGAGAAAGAAATATCAGAGTTTAGACTTGTGACTTACTTCCGAAAATGCTGTTCTGTAATGCAAGCCATCTGAGTATTATACCCACAACATTTATATTAAGCAGGAATATTGATGGCTTCTTTCATACTCAAGCATAGTATAAAGCAAATGAAACCATTATGGATCCTGGTTAGCATTTCTGTGTTCCTTAGCCCCTGGTGAACAAAAGATGGAACACGTTTTAAATGTGGAATATGCTTGTCATAGTTGCATTCTCCTATTTGAATGCTGAAGTTAAAATGTTTAAGAGTTCAGACTTTCCATTGTTTTAAAACATGCATTTCAGTGCCAACCTGAAGCTAGTGTGGTGTCGTGGCTAGAGTGTTGGACTAGGACCTGGGAGGCCAGGGTTAAAATCCTTGCTCATCCACAAAGCTCACTGTGTGAACTTGGGCCAGTCACAGTGTCTCAGGCTCCCTTAACTCACAGACTGAGTGATGCTCTACTTCCATCATTGTTCTTTCGTGGTGGCAGCTTATGGGGAGAAAGGGGAAAATATCCATGCATCACTCATGAATCACTGCCTTTGCAGTTCAGATCTGTTTGTGCTCTAGGGCCGCCCTCTGAATAGTGCACATATGCAAATTAAAGCATTCTCTTACGCAACACAAAATAGGCTTGCTGTCATATGACAGTGAACAAGCTGCTTTCACACATGCACAAGTGTTAGTGTTTATTTGTACAATTACTGTTTACAGGGGTGGAAGAAGGGGGTGCGGTGGTTGTGGTATGTGTCACCACTGAGGGGGGTGACAAAATGCTGGGCTGCACTTACCATGGGGCCTACAGCGTGCCTGAGCCACACGTCTCTCCTGGGCACACGCAAGCTCCACGTTGCCCAAACAGTCCACACGCTGCCTCCCCCCAGCTGTAGGGTGGCTGAGTGAGAGAAGGCAAGCAGACTCTGGAGGTCCCACTGTGCGTCCCACCCCTGTGCGCCCCAGGCGCCTGAGTGGCTTCCTCCACCGCTGGACACAGGTACACAGACTGTTGAATATTGCATGTGAAAAGTTATGAGGACATAGCTCAATTATTTGTATACACGGTTGGGTCACTTGTTAGATGTAATTTGTGAACACCCCTATAACATGTGAACAGTTATATAATAAAACATATTTTGGAGATGAGGTCCATAATTCAATGTGAACCAACCACACGACAGCAAAGGAATGATTAAAAACTACAAGAGAATACAACCATGTACATATACCTTAGATATGCCCTGCCCCATTTCTGAATACTCTGCTGAAATCTGCATCAAAATTACAGCATAAGTTTTTAAAAATACTGTAAGATGAAAGGTGCATTTCAGTAATTAGGGTGAGAAATCGCTAACCTTAAAATGCATCATAACACAAATAATATTCTAACCCAAAAAAGAAAATTTCAAAGAGCATGTATAGTTTTAGCACACTGAAATAAGTAAAGTATAGACAGACAGCTGGTGACTATGGTTACACAAGGAAAGAAGATGGAGCACGACTCAGAGAGTGTGAAGCTGTTAAGGAATCTACACAACACCCTTGAGAAGCAACTACTGTTATTCCCAATTTGCTCATGTATAGTTTACCAGGTGTTATTCTTCATTTACTTGCAGTGTTAAGGGATTTAGGGTGGGGGTGAGGTTGGGGAAATTCAGTGGTGTGTGGGTGAGGGAGAGAAAAGAAAATATACACAAGTAGAATAGAGGGGTGGGATGAAAAAACTACAGTCTTTTATATTAGCATCTCAGTTTTCGGAGGCACTCCTCTTGTAATTTTGTATAATGCAGCAATAAATCTTACAGTAATCAGTAACAAGAAGATATCTGACACATGGTAAATGTTAGATTTTTATGTCCTTTAGCATTGTGACTTAATAGGAATCTTTAAGCCCCACTGACTGGTCTCTTCTAGTATACAATTATTACAAAAGGAATGGCTTTAAGGAGAAAGGAAAACTTTAAAAAAAACCCAAAACACCTCAGCTAATATGGGAGTATTTAAGCCAGTAATAACTCACCTTTCTTTTTTTCTTATGAACAGAATTCTCTCACAGACACTGGAAAGCAGTTTATATTAGTCTCAGTAGTGACAGTGTTATAGATAGAACCATAAAACAAAAGGGCCGTGTCCTAAATACAGATGCCCCACTAACTTCCCTCAGTGAAACATATCTCAGCCATTTTAGCACAACCACTCTGCAACGAATGGTTATACATCATGCCTTAGAACTGTTAAGACTGGCTGCTAAAGGCTGGCTATTTCCCTGTTCAATCTGAAATATCCCAGCACCTTGATTTATTTATTTTTATTTACCTCAGGTGGTACGGGCTTACTACACAGAGTAGACATCAGCCTCCTTAAACATTAAAAAAAAATCCCTCACAATCTGTTGGGAAGCTTGAATGCTTCTGTTAAAAAAACCAAACAGCTTTTGATGTGATAGCTGTGACAGATTTTTTTGTTCCCCTCAGATGGTCTTTCTACAAAGTACAAACATGCAAATCCTCTTATTTAACTCCACACTGGTAGTACATGAACAAACACTGGCAAAATACAGCTTGAGACCAGAGACACAAAAGATCATCTCACTCCTTATGTACTCAACCAATCACTGTGCTCTGTAGGAAAGGACCTCTTGCACGTATCCTCTCATCAGGAAGTCTATTCCATGCACTATAGTAATCAGGCTTTTAGCATAACAACACCTTGGGAATTGCTTCCCATTACATATGAAAGGGGAGGGGTCTTGTTTGCCTTTTCAGCACCCATCAAAGACCTTCCTCTTTCAACAAGAGTTTGAATTGGATATTTTTATCCCAGTTTGTATCCAGGTTGAATCTGAAATTGCTTTAATTGTTGATGCTTTCATTGTTAAATCGCTTCAGTGTTCTTTTATAGGAAGCGATTAATAAATGGAGTAAAATAAATATATAATCCCGGCGCCAAATGATGGAGGAAACAACTATAATCAGTAATGCATAAGGTGCAGGTTTTTTTTTTAATAATAATAATAATAATCCAATAAATAAATAAGACATGTATATTAGATTCTTGGGCCACACATTTGCTATTTTGAACAATGGAAATACTGTACACTGGATTGCTATTAGCATGACTTAGTGCTTAGAGCTCCTTATTTATTTCCTTCAAATTACCTATTTCCAGTTCTGGTTGAGACACTCAGATTCCACTTGTTCTTTTCATTTACCGTATTTTTCGCCCTATAGGATGAACTTTTTCCCCTCCAAAAATGAAGGGGAAATGTGTGTGCGTCCTATGGGGCGAATGCAGGCTTTCGGTAAAGCCTGGAGAGCGAGAGGGGTCGGTGCGCACCGACCCCTCTCGCTCTCCAGACTTCAGGAAGCTATCCGCAAGCCTTGGGATCCCGACGCGACTTCCCACCGGGCTCCCAAGGCTTGCGGACAGCAGCCTGCAGCCCAAAACCCGGGGAGCGCAGCGGAGCAGATATCCGCAAGCCTGGGGAGCCTGGCGGGATAGCAGCCTGTTCTGGGGGCTGGAGCTTCCCCCGCCCCAGCCCCTGCCTGGGGGGAAATAATATTTTTTCTTTATTCCCCCCAAAAAACTAGGTGCGCCCTAATTTATTTATTGATTTATTATCGATTCAATATACACAAATGATAACATGCTAAACAAACAAATACCTACACCCATCCCCGCATGCCCTTCCTTTAATATTATTGCTTTAACTGGATCTGAGAAAGGGCTATTACTTTTTTTAAAAAAATCTTCCTTTGCTACTAATTTATCCAATAGCAAGCCTCCCATCCAATTTCCTGTTTAGTTCTACCAGGATTAAAATAATTACAACTTCTGGACTATCACAGCATGAAGAGGATAGTGATTACATCAGCTTGCTGTACTTTGATTGATTGATTGAAAGATCTCAGTGCACCTTTTCAGCAGGAAGGGTCTTCCCTTATTGTTGATGATCAACCTCCTGCTTTTTGCTGATTTAGTTCTGCCATGCCTACCTTTAATGTGAATGTCAGTCTCTCTCTCTCTCTCTCTCTCTCTCTCTCTCTCTCTCTCTCAACTGAAGCAAAAAATGACGTGAGAATTCATTTGCCAGACAACAGTAGGCAGTATTGCTACTGCTACAGCTGCTAACTAACCACTGTTTAGAATTGAACTTGGAAGGGGAGGGGGTTCCCCATCATTAATATTTCATCTCTTTTGAAAGCAGTTTTGAAGAGCATATTTCCTTTCTCCCAATCAGACAATGACCTTCTGAGCCACAGTAGCAGGATTGCCCCTCCCATTCCGCCTCACTGCCCCTTTACCTCTCATCTAAAAGGAATTGCCGTGCCCTCGTGATCTACTTGCTCTTGCTTCTCATGGAAAGGACAGAGAATAGTCGCCGCACCACTTGATTTCTTTGGGGGGGGGACGTGTGTATGTGTGTGATACACTTATATTCACTGCTGGCATTTGCAAAGGGGCAAGCAAATTGCTCTGTGCATACACAGATGCAACAGTCACGAGCCATCAGTAAAACATATGCATGAAGCAAAGGGGATAATATTGCCTAATAAAATGCTTGCCTCCAGGGAAAGGGAAAGTGCTTTGCAAATCTATATACATCCTGTTGTGGGCAAAGGTGGTGAGCAAATTAGGCTAATAACTTTCCCGAAATAAATCTGACAAGAGGTCTGAGGAGGCTCAGCTATCCTCCAAATCCACACTGTTTAGCTGCAGCAACACCAGCTTAAATATTCATGACCTCATTGTTAACCTATTGACTTCAGGACTGTATTCACTTTATGAGATAAAGGGAGCATCTGGTACATTTGTGGGATTCTGATAGGCACAGAGAAATGGGATATGGATCTAATTAAAGCTGCAACTCTGTAGCCACTTATCTGGGAATAAATGCAAATGAACTCCATGGTGATTTACTTCTGAGTAAACATGCATAGGATTGTGCTGTCAAGCATCTGAATATATAGACTGGGGAAACCCAGCCAGATGGGCGGGGTATAAATAATAAATTATTATTATTATTATTATTATTCATGATTTACATATAGGGGAGATGCTATGGAGGTGTCCCTTTCTGCCATCACAGTGTTTCATTCTGCAAAATGTCTTTCCACCACTTTAGCAGCCTGATATTCCAGAAGCAAGGAAAAATTGGCATAACAGGTGACATACTACCTTAGCCTTACATTTGTGGCCTCTGCTTGCATAAGCCTGCAGTTTGCATGGATGTTTCACAAATGGGCGCTGCACAAATTTGTATGGATGTTGCAGATTTCCGTCAATGTAAAACCGAGCTCTTAGAAGGGTTGTGACCTAGCCCCTAGACATGTCTCATAATGAATCCCCTTGAACAAGAATGCTTCCCCACGATATCTTTCATAGGCCAGCCATAGAATCCAGCAGACTTAAGTAGAGTTCAGTTGATTGCATGGCACTCAACCAAGTTTTACTCAGAGTAGACGCATTGAAATTAATGAACATAATTAGGTTCATTAATTTTAACTCTGAGTCAAACTTAGTTGACTACGACCCATGGGAAGGTGCCTTTCTCTGAGTCATACCATTAGTTCATTAAACCAGGGTCAGATCCACACCATAGGTTCTAACACAATGAATCCTGGGAACTGTAGTTTGTAAAGTGTGCTGGGAATTGTAGTTCTGTGAGGAAGCTACAGTTCCCAGGATTCTCTGAGTGATGCCATGCCTAGTGTACACATTAACCACCACCAGCTCTTCAGAAAGGAAAGACTACTAGTAGAACCTAGCCTGTGATCTGCTACTGAGCTATGTCCTGCAGCTAAAGACTTTAGCGACTATCAAAAGATGTTTTGGTAAACAATGACTTACTGGAGTTTGAACCCTAGACTGTAAGCTCAGACCATTCAGGTGAGGGTCTTAGTTGGCCACATCGTCTATTCCATTCTTTCTCCAATGGAGTGGGCATTTGAGAATACAGTGGTACCTCAGGTTATGAACTTAATTTGTTCCAGATGTCCGTTCTTAACCCAAACCGTTCTTAACCTGAGGCACGCTTTCGCTAATGGGGCCTCCTGCTGCCGCTGTGCTGCCACCACACGATTTCCGTTCTCATCCTGGGGCAAAGTTCTCAACCCGAGATACTACTTCTGGGTTAGCAGAGTTTGTCACCCAAAGTGTTTGTAACCCAAAGCATTTGTAACCTGAAGTACCACTGTCTGAAGGGCACAATGCAATAGTTCCGTATACCTGTGACCATCTGCATCTGGCTTGAGGGATAGAGCTGTGGCAGTCAATAGACTCTGAATGGGAATATATGGCCTCAGTTGAGATTTGAACCATATTAGATCACAACCTCCTTTAGCAGAAATCCAGCTATTTGCAACTGATGTGTATGCACTAATTTAAATGCAAACTAGTTCAAGTTACAAACTCCCATTGTGACCTTGCATTTGAATAGTACATGTGATAAAAATTTAAATGTGCAAATGTAACTTTGTGAAATTAGCTAATTTGCTCTGAATATTCATCTGAGACTAAATATTAGAGACATTGATGTATGTAAAGCAGAAAGCACATATTTCCCATGTTTAATAAATACTGCCTATTTCCAATCAGCATGACTATCCTCACTGTGGTAAGGCTAGTTCTCCATTTATTGCAAAAGAACACAATATTGCATTACTAGCATTGATCTGCTAGTATTGTGTTTAAACGATTTTTCTTATTCTCTGGAAAGTCTCATTTCCTGAATCTAGGACTCATGTATTGTTAAGGATTGCTTGACTCCACTTCCTTCTTATTTTGTGCACAAATGTATTGAAACAAGTACCCAAAGGAATATTTAGATGATATTTACTTTTTGCATTGGAAAAACGCCTTCAGTTCTGCATAAGCGTTTTCTGTTTGATATTTTTTTTATGTGATTTGTGCAGGCCAACATTTGATGTTCCAACTTTTATTGTTCCACCGCCCTCTGTTTTGCTGAAAGTGTTGTGTATTCTGCTGATAATTTTCTTCGTAGTAATCACTCTGGTTTCTATATTCCGGTTAAAGCTTGAGAAAATGAATATGAATGTATGAAATTAAACATTTTCTCGGGGCGGGGGGGGGGGGGGAAATCTAGGCTCACTTTTGCAACTTCTAAATAGCGGATTACTTTGACAAAACAAAATGCTTTAGTAGCAGCAGTGATGGGACATAGTTCAAACTAAGCAAGTTTGGAATAAGAACTCTCCAAGTTTCAAAAGCTTCAGCCCATTGTGAGTTGTACTCAGACTTCCTTAAATTCAGCTCCAGCTCACAATGGATTTCATTCCTGCCCCAGCGGCCCTTCCTGTAGTTCTCCCACTCACAATCAAAACACCTTACTTTTTTTCAAATAGCACTGGGAATGACTCACTTGAGGACTTAAGAAATTTTGTCAGCCCTCCTTTCCAGGACGCAATGTTTCTGGCATTCTAAAGGGCACCATTCGCTGCCAAGGGGCATGGGATTTGAAATATCTTCTGCCTTCTGCTTTTATTTGGGAGGCAGACAGGATTTGAGGTTCTGTTGTTCCCCATCAGGTTGCATTACAGAAGGGGCTCAGAAAAGGCCAGTCCTAGCCTGCCAACTTCTAGTGACTCCCTCTGCCTACTCAAAGTTAAAGTTTTTGCATGTGTGTGCTTAAGAAATAGACTGGCAAAGAGAGGGTAGCATGCTCAGCCCGCTTCTCTTTTGTTACAAGCAGTCAAAAAGCCCCTAGAGCTTTTTGAACACCTGCAGGGAAAAGTGAGAATCTGGGCAAGCCAAGCATAGTGGGCAAATCACTGTTTAGTAGCCATAATTTGAAGTAGGAATAGAAGGATTAAGGGCAGTGCCATTACCCTTGTTGACAGAGTGGAGTGGTGTCAATGTGAAGTGGGCACAGCCAGCTTCAGGCCCTTTGTGGGCATACCCATAGAAGGGTTTCTCAAGGTTCCATGGTGCTTGCTTGCAGCCACTTTTCCCAAGATACTTGCTTTGGAGAAGGAGAAAGATAAACTGTGTGGCAGCCATGGTAGGGGTATATCCCATGATACTGGAAAAGTCCAGGTACTTTCAGGATAGGTAGAAGGATAATCAACTATACCTAAAAATCTGCCTGCCTATCTATCTTTTTGCCCAGGCTTCCCCTGACCCACAAAATTAGAGCCTGTTGTAACTTAATATCTGTTTTTATAATGATGTTTGCATCTCTCATTTATAATCCAATTTTATTGGGTATTTCTTGTTATATTGTAGCTTGTGGTTAACGCTTAGCTGGAATGAAATATTCAACGCAGCAATAGAGAAATTAAAATAATAATTTATTTGTCAGACAAATAAATATGAGGCACAGTGGTATATGGTTACCAAGCTCTGGCCTGGCCTCTTGCCATTCTGGCCAGCACTTATATTTCCTTAATCCAGCCCCCTTGCTCCTCCTGTGGCTGCCTCTGTCCAATCAGCCTGGTTGAAATTCCTATTGGCTGTTTGCTAGAACCAATCACAAAAGATACACCCATTTCCTCTTGCCCTTTTATGGGAATCAAAAAGCTATATATTCTTCTATCTATAAATGACAAATAAGTAGTAATATATCTTACATGTGTCTCAACAAGGAATCTTAATTACCAGCTCACCTCTTGCCCTCCTTGCCCTATTGCCTTCCAAAACAGATGGTTAATCTTGAATTTTTATCTTAAACATATGTCAAGGATTTTGAGTTCACATCAACATTGAGAGATCTCCTTCATTTGAAGGTTTCTAAACAAAAGGCCTGACAACCATATATCAGGAGTGCTCGATGGCGTCTCCTGTCTGGCAGGAGGCTGGTGGCTGATGGCCCCTGTGATCTCTTCCAACTATATGAAATAAGAATCTAGCATTTCTTAAATCCTTTGCATATTTATATTTAAACTAATATATTTAATACATAAATAACCTTTTAAAAGGAAAAGAAATCTTAAAAGGATCTTAGTTTAAGAAAGAAACAGCTTTAGAAAAGACTTCCCAAAAATGTTCTCTTTCTGCCAGCCAGACCAGTTGCTTTTTCACTGCTCTTGACCTTTTTAACCTTAGGAAGAAGATATGGCTCATTTTACTATTTATCCACCCTTAATTTGTAGGGTCAGTGTAACCTTGGCTCTCAGCCTGTAATTCCCTTTTTACGACTTTGAGAATTGTTTTCTGCTATAAATCAGGGGGGCCCCTTGTCTAGGAGAAAAACATTTTGCCAAGGTTCTTAGGCAGCTGGTCTTCTGCCTGGCATAAAACATTTGAAAATCTTTAAGCTCATTTTAAAATACAAGCCCTGATTAAACATATAAGCTTTAATAAAAATGCAGGCTTATGATTAGATGCCTCAATATCTTAATATACTGCTTAGAAATTTTAAAATATCAAATAGATTAGAAATGTTTCTAATAAAAAATAATAATAATGGTTTACTTTGTTTTTAGTTCCATCTCCCAGATACAATGGCCAAACCCATTCCACTTAAAGAAAGAAGTCAAATCCATGAACAGTCCTTTAATGGAAAGCTTCTACTACCACATGGCTGGGGAACAAGTGACTCTTCAGATTTTATGTATTGTTTATTTATTAAATTTATATCCTGCCCTTCCTCCCAGAGGAGCCCAGGAAAGCAAACAAGAAGTAATAAAACAATGAACACATCTTTAAAAATGATTGAAAGCTCTCTTCTTAAAAGGCTTTTTTAAAGAGGCAAGTCTTCAACACGCAAAGAAAAGACAATAGAGATGGCATCTGTCTAATACTGAAAGGGCGGGATTTCTGAAGGATAGATGCCATAATGCTAAATAAAACTTTAATGGACTTCTTGCTCTGTTGTTGAAAGGTCAGCATCAAAAGTGGGTGAGAAATTTGATTTTGCTTGCATTTGCATTTAAACCCCCCCTTTTTTTTGTCTGAAACAATATGTGAACCAAAACACCAGCTAGTCTTTCAAATTTGCACTTCATCGAATTTTGCGATGAAGTTCTCTGCCAAGAAAAAGTACAAAAATGCATATAAAAGAGGGAACATGCATAAAAATAAATATATTAGTTTAAATAACGTGCAAAAGAGGTATATATTAGGAAAATGCTTGCAAAATGTGTAAATTGTTCAAAAGTAAATTAGTTAGGAGAAATTTGCAACCAAAATGCTGAGTAATTTTCATGAGGATTTCCCCCCCCCCCATGCAGATTGCTGCAGAAAGCTGAATTTAAGACTAGAAAAATGAGAAAATCAGAGAACCAGAACTGACAGGTTCATACTTCCCAGTCACCACACAAGAACCTCAGATATGCATGTATAAATTGTCCTCACGAAAGGGAAAATGCTCTGGTCCTTTTTTGCCCATAAGATAAATAACACAAGCCAGGCCTTCATAATCATTTTCCTTACATCTCTGCCTGTCACAAACAAATGGACTGCTTCCTCACTAGGAAGCACTGGATGACAACTCCAATGATTTCACAGTAGTAGATGGCGGGTGAGGAGGGGGAAAACACATACTATTGTGGGAACAGAAACAAGTCATTTGCTCATGAATAACCTCTAACAAGGTCTTTAACAGTGTTCATGTGAATGCAGCCTGATGAAATGTGGCTCCTTAGGCAGAGAGGAAACAACATGATCACTGTCAACTTCAAGATGTTAAAACCATTTAAAGACATATGCAGAATTTACAAAATGGCTGTAGGTTGCCACAACAGTATGCTAGCAATGTTGTCGAGGGCAGTCAAATCATGACACATTACTGATGAGTTAACATGTATGGGGGGGGAATATATTTTGGGGAATATTAAAAAGCCTTCTCAGCACCAAAGTTTGTCTTCTGCCTTATATATGATTACCTTTTCTCCATCTAAGATAAGTATGGAACAAAAATGTGTCATTCTTAAAATTATAGCAGTTTGCACTTCAGTGCATGACAGGTGAACAAGCATGAGAGCTGCCAGAATAACTTTAGAACCAGCATTCCAAAGTGTGTGAAATTCTGTCATTATAGATCAGCCTCCCACAAAGAGACATAGATTGCATTACACTAATATGCTGAGTTATTAACAGAACAAGCCTAACTATAGGAAGCCAGCATTAATTTAGGCCAGTAGAAGTTATTCCTATTCCAAACTCTGGGAAGAGCTTCTGGGAGAGGCTGCTGCCAGTTTTCAGAACTGGGTCCGAGGTCACATGACTGAGGTGAACCATCCTACCACTCTCCTAGGAGCCCCCTCTTTTTACTTACGCTGGCTTCCATTACATGTCCTGCGTCCCTTGATGAGGCATGTGACCCTCACCTGTTCCTAGTCTCCTCCAGCATACTTCACACACCTCCCAGAGCCTTTGCTTGCCTCAGCCTCCTGGAGCGACCCACCTACTGCTCCCTATGCCTCAAGGAAACAGGCGCCCCTCTGGCTGTGGTGATTAGTCCTGCTGCTCTATTTCCTGTACCCTGAGCCCCCCACCCACTCACCATCCTCCGTCACCCCATCAGTACTTCTACACCAACCTCTCCTTCCCCACCCCCAGTTTGTCCCAGTGTGTCCCAGTCCCAGCTGCACCCCTCACCGGGATCTTCCTCCTCCCTCCTGTTGTCCTGCTACTTCATTTTTTTTTTAATTCTTTTTTATTGAATTTCCTTTACAACCAACAAAAAACATTAAATAAATAACAATGTCAAAAACTAAACACAGAAGACAAAAAAGTTGAACAAAAAGGCACAAAAACAGAGAAAAACCAAACATAAAATAAAAAACAGATATACATAACAAAAACCATTTCCGACATACAAGTTGACTTCCTTCCCTGCTGGATTCGGGTTTCTTAATTAAAAACTCCATTTTCTGCAGCTGGTATTGTTACTGGGTTAGACATCGTAGGTTTTATAACAGACCTGCTATAGTTGTTAAGTTTCTGTGATTTCCTTTGATATATGCCATAAATTTATTCCAATCATCAATAAACTTTGTATTTTTTTGGTTTCTAATTTTTTGTGTCATTTTTGCTAATTCAACAAATTCAAATAATTTAGATTGCCACTCCCTCACCGTTGGTATATTTGTACTTTTCCAATTTTGTGCAATTAGTATTCTGGCCGCTGCTGTCGAATATTGAAACAAGGTTTTATCTTCTTTTCTAATTTCATCCCCAATAATTCCTAATAAGAAGGCTTCTAGTCTTTTAGAGAAAGTGTATTTAAATATTTTTTTAAATTCATTATAAATTAGGTCCCAAAATTTCTTCACTTCCTCACACGTCCACCACATATGAAGGAAGTTGCCCTCTTTTATTTTGCACTTCCAGCAGGCCTCATTTCCTGTTTTGTACATCTTTCCTAATTTTACTGGTGTTATGTACCACCTATATATCATCTTTTCTAAATTTTCTCTAATTGCAACGCTCGCCGTAAATTTTATTCCATTGTTCCATAGTTTTGACCATTTTTCATATTCTATATTATATCTCAGGTCCATTGCCCATTTTATCATAACCTCCTTAATTTCCTCATCTTTGGTGTCCCATTCCAATAATATGTCATACATTTTGGATAGTAACTTAGTTTTGCTCTCAATTATTTCTATTTGAAATTTGGATTTCTTTTCGTTTATTCCTACTTTTTTATCTTCCGTCCATCTTGCATTTATTTGATGATATTGTAGCCAGCCTGTTAGTTTTCCTTTCAGTTCTTCATATGGTCTTAATATCCAGCCGCCTTCAGATCTTATCAGTAGGTCTTCGTAAGTCAATCTTTGCCCTTCCATATTTGCTTTTTTAATTATTAGGATATCTGTTGGTGACAACCACCACGGTGTTTTCCATTCTAATTTTTTTTGTTTTTCTCCCAAACATCATATAATGGTCCTCTAATAATATGGCTTGAAAACCCTTTGTGTACCTTTTCTTTATTTGACCATAAGTAGGCGTGCCAGCCGAACCTATTGTTGAATCCTTCTAAATCTAATAAGTCGGTATTTTCCAAAGTTATCCAATCTTTAACCCAACAAAGGCAGGCGGCCTGCTACTTCATGAGATTACATCATTTTAAGTTTCACTGGCAGAGCCCTTGTTGAGCTGGGTTAAGGAACTTATGCTAATGTATACTTGGCTGACTCTGACTCAGTCAAGAAAGCCCAAGATCTACCAACCCCAAATTTTCTCATCCTGATGGATCTTGGGTTTGGATTGTGCTGCAACAGGCTTGTTTATGCACAATTTTCTCTTGCCCTGCAACATAAATAACTTTCTTTCAATCTTGTACGGAACATAGGACGTATCTAAGCCAATACGGCTTATTCTGACTGAAAGCGGGTCTCAGGCTGAAGTCTTTCCCCATATCTGCTCCTTCTAAGTGGAGATGCCCAGGATTGAACATCAGATCTTCTGCATAGACAGCTTGCACTCTGTTGCTGAGCTATAGCCTTTCAGCATCAGTTTTCTTCAGACCCTTTTAGTGGTAGATGCTGGGGAGTGACCATAGGTGCCAACTGCCTGGGGCCCTGGCTGCCTGGGCACCCACAAAAATTCCCCATGAAGGTGCCAGGCACCCACAAACTTTGGTGCCAGGGCCATGTACCCTGGCACCTTCAACATGCAAAGCAAGTGCTCTCCTAAGCTAGTGTCCTTCCTCACCAAGCTGAAATAGAAACATATAGGTTTTATTGCAATCTGTGATAAGAAAGAATAAAAACCTTAACTCACCTCTGAGTGTTTTTCGTTCATCTCCCATGCCTACAAAGGTTCCTTTATGCCTGATTACATTCATAACCCCCAACAGTTGGAATGTATGCTTACGGAAAATTGACATGTAAGGTGCCCGCTGATTCATATGGTACCAAGGCATGGCATATGAACATAGGAAGAATCTACACTGCTCTCTCTCATTTTTGGAGTGCCTGTCAAGCAGCCAAACCAGAAGTCTAATTGTGCCCTGGTGGGCTGATGTACATGCATGGTACGCTATTTTTTTATTTATGTGTTTATTAAGAAACTTTCTATTCCACTCTTCTAGTGCAAGAGAGCAATACTCATGGCAGCTTACAAAAAATTACAAAAAAGGTAAATTTAATCACCATCACCATCAACTAAAACATTAAACAATAACAAAGTGTCGTGGATTTTTAAAGTCTCAAACAGAAGAGTAATCCACCAAAATCCTGCAAGAACAAAATGCCTTAGCTAGTCCAGGGTAACACTGGGGAGTGTATTTCATTCAATCCATATTTTAAAGGAAGTCTATCTAATGCCCTGGGGCCTAGAGGGAGCGAGGGAGCACCGAGCAGGGAGGAGAGCCAAGGAGACCCTTGCAACCTTTTTCTTGCCTCCTCCGCCCAGGCCGGGCCGGATGCCACCTCACGTCTCCTCTGTGCCAGGGGTGGCGGTGGTGGTTCTGCCCTCCGAGGCCATAGACCTGTTACAGTGGTGGGTGGGCTAAGTTCAGGGCCATGGCAGGCCGAATACAGCCCACAACCCGTAGTTTGAGGACCCCTGTTATACACATTGACCAGTCAACTTATATTGGTTAGTATAGTGTTTGTTCGTTTTCCAAAAAAGTATATTTTTATATTTGCAACTGTTTTAGCTGTGGTTTTATATCTATTCTATTGCCTCGTGGGAAGCAATTCATAAATATAAATATAATAATAATAATAATAATAATAATAATAATAATAATAATAATAATAATATTTTTAAGTAAGTATTCTTAACAAAGGACATTGGATGCTGTGATCTAAGAGACCATGGATACTCTCAAATAATTCCATATGCCTTTTTACTTATGGGTATCTTTCTCTCCATGTTTAAGGCTGCTATATTTCCTTCCTTGCATGTCTTTTGAACTTCTGTGTTTGGTATTACAACATGTAGCTATAAAGCTGCAGAAGAAGAAAACAAAAGGCAGTCTGTATATGTATCAGAACTGGAATAAACAGGGTTGGCTGTATCCCCACTGCCTATTGGAAATATGCAGTAATGAACACTCCCCCAAATGTTATTATGATGAGTTAAACCATCGTATGGCACCAAAGACCAAGCGTCCAAGCCCAGAGCACCAAATGGTCAGAGTGGCAGGTTTCCATGGCAATTTGGATGAATGTTGATGTTTTGTTCACTTTTCATTGGCTGAAAAGCCATGTGAAATGGGACTTCTAGCTGCTTTCTCAGTGAAAGTCTGAGGGTAAATAAGAGCTTCACAAGCCTGAGAATTATTTCAGTATTCTAGTGCACTTCTGCCCAACTTTTAAATTTCTTGCCAAGTAACTCACACACACACAAACAAACTCTTTGAGTTAACAGAAATGACAAGTGATTGAAAAGGTATGTTTTAAATTTTACTTTTTCTTAAGTGGAAGAATAAGTAGCATCCATTGTGGTCTGCCTGCTGCTTTGTGTCTCAGTCTCATAACTCATAACACTAAGCTTCTAACTCACATTACTCCCAACTCTCTACTCTAGAGGCTTCATCTGTTGAGGGAGCCCCACCCATTTGTCATATTTTTTTATATATATATAATATTTATTAATAGGTTTTTTTTAAATTATAACATAATAAACAAAACATACAAAAAACATCACATTTCATAACATATTTTCTTATCCTTTTTGGACTTCCTCACATCTCCCTCTCCTACGTTCCCAAATATAAAAATTAATTCAGCAATTTATCACCTTGTCCCCACCTTATCTAATTTTCCAATGTTATATCTTAAATTTTAGATATATTCATTTGACTTTTTAAATTTTTTTAGTTTAGCCTAATCATTATCTAAAAGTTGATTTTTTCCTAAATTTAGCTTATCTTCATAGTTCAGTTTATCTAATTCAATGGTGCCAAGTTGTTTGTGATCAAGCATCCTCCTTAACATTCATACAGTTTACAATATTTTTGCAAATAGTCCTTAAATTTCTTCCAATCTTCTTCCACCGTCTCCTCTCCCAGGTCTCGAATTCTGCCAGTCATCTCAGCCAGTTCCATATAGTCTATCAGCTGCATCTGCCATTCTTCCAGTGTGGGTAGATCTTGGGTTTTCCAATGCTTCGCAACGAGTATCCTTGCTGCTATTGTTGCATACATAAAAAATGTTCGGTCATTCCTTAGCACCCTCTGGTCAACGATGCCCAAAAGGAAGGCCTCTGGTTTCTTAGGGAAGGTATACTTAAATACCTTTTTCAGCTCATTGTATATCATTTCCCAGAAGGCCTTAACCCTAGGGCAAGTCCACCAGAGGTGAAAGAACGTTCCTTCACTTTCCCTGCATTTCCAACACTTATTATCAGACAAGTGGTATATTTTTGCAAGTTTGACTGGGGTCATGTACCATCTATATATCATTTTCATTACATTTTCTTTCAAAGCATTACATGCAGTGAAATTCAGCCCAATGGTCCATAACTTTTCCCAGTCCTCAAACATAATATTATACCCAATGTCCTGTGCCCACTTTATCATAGCCGATTTAACCATTTCATCTTGTGTGTTCCATTTTAACAGCAAGTTATACATTCTTGAGAGTACCTTAGTCTTAGGCTCTAACAGTTCCGTTTCTAACTTCGATTTTTCCACCTGGAATCCTAACTTTTTATCAAGTTTAAAAACTTCTTTAATCTGAGCATAATGTAACCAATCTCGCACTTTGTCTTTCATTTTCTCCTGACTCTGCAATTTCCAATTATCTCCATCTTTTTCTAATATTTCCCAATACTTCGGCCATTTGGCCTCCATATTGAGTCTTTTCCGGGCCTTAGCTTCCAATGGTGAAAGCCACCTTGGAGTTTTGTTTTCCAATAAGTCTTTGTATTTTGTCCAGACATTAAATACTGCTTTTCTGACAATATGGTTCTTGAAATTCTTATTGATCTTAACCTTGTCATACCATAAATATGCATGCCAACCAAACGCATTGTCAAAACCTTCCAGATCTAGTACATCAGTGACTTCGAGAAGCAGCCAATCTTTCAACCAGCAAAAAGCTGCTGATTCATAGTACAGCCTTAAGTCTGGCAGGGCAAAGCCCCCTCTTTCTTTCGCATCAGTTAATATCTTAAACTTAATTCTGGGCTTTTTGCCCTGCCAGACAAATTTAGAAATATCTCTCTGCCACTTCCGGAAACACTCTGTTTTGTCCACAATCTGTAATGTTTGAAATAAGAAAAGCATTTTTGGCAATACATTCATCTTTACAGCAGCAATTCGGCCTAACAAGGAAAGTTTCAATCTTGTCCAACTTTCTAAGTCTCTCTTAATTTCTGCCCAGCATTTCTCATAATTATCTTTAAATAGACTCAGATTTTTTGCTGTTATATTTACCCCTAGGTATTTTACTTTTTTAACCACGTTCAACTCTGTCTCTTTCTGAAACCATTCTGACTCTGTAACTGTCAAGTTTTTCCCCAATACCTTAGTTTTCTGCTTATTTAACTTAAATCCCGCTACCCGACCAAACTCTTGAATTAATTGTAATACTTTTTTCGTGCTAGATTCTGGCTCCTGAAGGGTCAAAACTAGATCATCTGCAAACGCTTTAAGTTTATATTGTTTCGCTCCGACCTGAATACCTTCCACCAGCCGGTCCCCTCTGATCATGTTCAAGAGCACCTCCAGAACAGAGATAAATAACAGTGGGGAAATCGGGCAGCCTTGTCGTGTTCCTTTTTCAATTTTGAACTCTTCAGTAATCACATTGTTAACTATCAGTTTAGCCTTTTGTTCTGAATAAATTGCGTCAATCCCGTTCCCAAAACTCCGTCCCACCCCCATCCCTTCCAAATTTCCCTTCATAAATTTCCAAGAAATATTATCAAAGGCTTTCTCCGCATCTATAAAAATTAAAACTGCTTTTGTGTTGATATTTGTTTGCAAAAGTTCCAAAATGTCAATTATGTTCCTTGTGTTAGCAAACAAATGTCTTCCTGGGAGAAAGCCTGCCTGGTCTTTGTGAATTACCTGATTCAAAACTTTTTTAAATCTACTTGCTAATATGTCTGCAAATATTTTGTAATCCACGTTTAGGAGGGAGATGAGGCGGTAGTTCTTAAGTTGAGTCTTTTCAGTTTCCAATTTTGGTATCAATGTGATAAAAGCTTCTTTCCATGATTCCGGCGCCTTTTTTCCCCTCCAAAATTTTGTTGCTAACCTCCAGCATTGGTTGTATCAAATAATCTTTCAGTGTCTTATAATACTTGGAGGTTAGTCCATCTGGCCCTGGAGATTTGCCCAATTGCATATTCTGAATAGCTTGTTCAATCTCTTGTCGTGTTATTTTAGAGTTCAAGATTACTCTATTTTCTTGTGACAATCCCCACCCATTTGTCATCTGGCACAAAGTTTTCTGATCCTCTGTTTTCTTAATGGCTCATTCCCCATTAGCCTGGCTTAGCTTTTGGCACTTGCTGATTCTAGGGAATTAGAAGTGTCCAGCACATAACTTAATACACACAGGTCTGGCACCCAGTTTTAACACCCCAAGCCTGCTGTATCCACAGATTATCGTGGTCTGGAACCCACAAATGCACAACGCTGTACCATTATTTTCCAGTGTCTATTTTAGATACTTTCAGGATGCTAAAAGGCAAGGTTGTGCATTGTTTTCTTTTCCTACCATGTATATTGAAGCTAAAGTTGGCTTCAACATGTTCTGCCCTTTGTCCCTGAGATGTTTTTCATGTGGATGTGTAAAAGATGCATTTTTTATTGTTTTCCTAGGGGAAGATAATACATTCTAGTCTGGGCCGAAAGAGCATTAAGAAGTGCGCTGCCAGCTCCTAACGATCTGAAAGGTGCATTTCCATAACAGAAGTAAGCTAAGCAAACAGAAAGCATGGGAACATATATTTCTGAAAATGCTTCTCTTACATCGTTCTTGATTAAAATATGTTTGCGAAGTCTGCTCAGACATCGGCAGAAGTGAAAGGACAAAGAAAGAAAATAAACATTCAAGTCTCTTCCCATCTCTCCCCCTCCACATACAAATTCAATGGAAAGTTCTGAGGCTGTTCAAAATCTATAAGGTCCCTCAGAAGTGACAGAAGTCCCAGAATGATAAATCTCCTTCTTCAGGATTGTACAAAGTCTGACCAAAAAAAAAAAAATCCCATGCACATAGTTGCTGCTGAGTTAAAAAAAATAAAAGTCTTTCTCTTGAGTAAAGTTGGGGAGGGGACCCTTGTTTAAAAGCCCCAGAAGCCAAGTCTGATTCCACCAATGCCCTCTCTCCTGGCTTAAGTCACTGCTTGACCCCCCCCCCCCCAGTGTAAGTTGCTGTCAAACACAGGCGCTATACAATAACTTTTGAATTTTAGATGAGCCCTTTGTCATTAAAGTAGCATGAACATTATGAAACGAGTTCAATAATTAATAAGCCCTAGATTGCAACTTTAAAGTAAAGGAGCAACACATTCCAGCACAGTGGCTCCTAAAGCTGACAGGAAAATTAATTGTGACCGAAACGTATTTCTGTCCTTTCCCCCTGCCTCTATTAAGGGATGCATAACTTACTTTACTCTTTCATGTGGAGAATGTTCTGCATTTCTGCATAACCATTCAATTCTATCCACGCTTAAGACTGGGTTTGTGGCGAAGGACAGGGAGGAGAGAAAGCCTTATTTATTTAAAATATTTATAAACCACCACTCATTTAAATAATACCAAGGTGGTGCACAATAAGATGTTGGACCTCAGACTGGATCCAGGTTTTTTAATGGCTTTCTGTCTCTGTCCTGTCTCTCACTGTTCGCTCTCTCCACTGTTCAAACTGAATCGCTTATGGGCCTTTTCCCAATTACATTTGGCACCATTATCCTTACAGCTGCCACCAAGGATTACCCTCATTGCCATCTATAGGCCCAGTTCCAAAATGGGAGGGGTTCCAGCAATAGTCCTCTAGACCAGTGTTTCCCAACCTTGTGCCGCCAGCTGTTTTTGGACTACAATTCCCATCATCTCTTGCCACTGGTCTTGCTAGTCAGGGATGATGGGAGTTGTAGTTCAAAAACAGCTGGAGGCACAAGGTTGGGAAACACTGCTCTAGACCAGATGTGATTATAATATACAGAGCTGGGTAATCTTTAGAAGTGCCTGCTATTTTTTCAGACACAATTATCAAATAACAATAAAATGAATCTCCAAATTAGTACCTGGGGCTAGCCATCTAAATGCCTTCAGGGCCGTGGAAACGCTCCCTTAATCACCACAAAGGTTTCATTAGGGACAAATTGTTACCACACTTTTCATTTATTCAGACTACTTGGCTTCTGATCCCTACAGATTCAGCCAAGTGCCCTTTGCTGGTCTTTCCTTATGCAGTTACAATCAGCAACGTAAGTGTTTCAAGACTGTATAATTGATATTGTTGTTTATGCTGCTAGAAGTCACACATAAATAATTAATCTGCAGTTAACTTCATATATTAAACTACTAAGAAGAACCACTTCTTCAGGAAACATGTCCCCCATTCTGTTCAAGATAGCTTGAGAAGGTGTAATATGCCACCACCACAACTTTCAATGAGTTGTTTTGCACAAATCCCTGAAGTTCATAATGAGTTAATCCTTTGGGGGGGGAGGGGGGAATCTTGGAGTACATCAGTAATGTTCCTTTTGAAATTGGTTAGATTCAAATGGTTTCTTTTGAATTGTGTTTCTTGTGTTGCTTTTCTTGAAGAACACTTTGCTGCAGTAAATAATTCAGGAAATCAACTTGTACTCCATTGTTCTTCAGGCATATGGATTTTTTCTCCCTTCAAAGCCTGAATCTCTATTGTATGTGGAAAATTTCGAAGCTCTCCAAGGAATTGAATACAGGTTTTGTAATTATAACAGCTTCTAGCCCAGCACCTGTACATCATCTGTACCCTGTGGGGAATAGAACTAAAACAAAAAATGTATCTATTCCCCCTGGATAAAATGTGACAGGATTTCCATTTTCTATTTTTCCAGGCCACCGTGGCTTGATTATTTTTAGAACATTATGGATTGTTATTAAGCGGTGGTATATTGTTGTGGGGGGAAAACAGGCAAAATGCATACTATTATCCAACTCCAACCCAGTAAGAACTGTGCCAGACCCATCCCTTTTCTTTTTTGTACATATAGCTGCAGGGTGTGGATGATATGCCGTGTTACAGCGCTCTTTGATTTTGTGGAGGGCTTAGTGAAGGAACCACCATTAGCCACTTTACTCTATAGAATGTGCATTATGTGCAAGGGTAACACTATAAAGGTGTTTTAGCCAGATAACTATAACCTTTACTCAAGGCTTTACAGAGACTCTTTGAAAGGCAGCCTCCTCTGAATATATAATGGAAGTAAATAAAGTGTGTCTTTTAATAGCTCAGAGCTGATTTCATACTAGACCATATATAAACTAAGTTGAAGCAAAATATTGCTGGTTATATATACCCATTCTCCGAGAGCAGTATGCTGTGGTTAGGTAGAACAGATGGAAAACACAGTCATCTTGGCTGCCCTACTTACAAACACAGCTACTTTATACAAGATATATAAGAAGAACTTTTGGGCACTTGTACACAAAGGCACATAAGCATTTTCACGATGGTTCTCAATTATGTGCTTTTCTAAACCACTATAAATGGTTAACGCACATAATATACACATATACACATAATTTAAGAGTGTAGATCAGATTCAGAGCCAGTGTGGTGTAGTGGTTAAGAGCGGTGGACTCATAATCTGGTGAACCGGGTTCATGTCTCCGCTCCTCCACATGCAGCTGCTGGGTGACCCTGGGCTAGTCACACTTCTCTGAAGCCTCTCAGCCTCACTCACCTCACAGAGTGTTTGTTGTGGGGGAGGAAGGGAAAGGAGAATGTTAGCTGCTTTAAGACTCCTTCGGGTAGTGATAAAGCGGGATATCAAATCCAAACTCCTCCTCTTCTTCTTCTTTATCCCAGAGATAGGCAGAAGCTACATTTGAATTGGAAGTGGTGGTTGGGTGCTCTTCCACAGTGGGTAATAAATAAAGATTATCAGCATCAGCCTCACCATATGGAAACAAAACTGACCACATGACCAGCGGGCCTGCTCAGTTTACTGTCAATGCCAACTCCTGGTGGAAAATTTCAAGATACCTGCTCTCATTTCTTATAGTTCTTTATCTTTTGGACTTGATCTTCAGGGTTGCTCCTTTGGACATAGGGATGACATGATAGCTTAGCAGGTTAAATTCCTAAAATTGATATTTTCATTCTACTGCTGCAAACAACTCACTCACTCAACATTTTTTTCTAATTGCTTCCTCTTCCTTACTTTCTATTTTTTTAAAAATAACATTATGTCAGTAGAAACACATGAGAATGAGGACTCATATCCATAGTAAAGATGGCTGTCAGAATTTAGATGGGCATTCGGAAACAAGGATATCCAAGACAATCTATAGCCTCTACCACATGTGCATAATACATATGAGTAGAACAATAAGTGGTGCAGCACCTCATGGTCCCCCACCCCTGTGGTGCACATTATTTTACTGGCACTGCATCACAAAATTTGTAGCAATGCAAAATTCATGCAATGGTTGTTTCAATCAGCATATTGTTTTGGAAAGTGTGACTTAGATAAGTTCTCCATTAAATCTAAAACAAATCAATTTTCCCCACCCCCATCTTGAGCTATGCTCAAGCTTGTCTGTAAGTGAAAGATGCTACAAGTTCATCTGTATCTGTAATGATTATCCATTGACAATGAAGCTTTGTTGTTGTTGTTTAGTCGTTTAGTTGTGTCCGACTCTTCGTGACCCCATGGACCAGAGCACACCAGGCACTCCTGTCTTCCACTGCCTCCCGCAGTTTGGTCAAACTCGTGCTGGTAGCTTCGAGAACACTATCCAACCATCTCGTCCTCTGTTGTCCCCTTCTCCTTGTGCCCTCCATCTTTCCCAACATCAGGTTCTTTCCCAGGGAGTCTTATATTGTACAAACCCTTAACCTAATCAAAGCTTCAGTGGCTTTCTGTGCATTTTCTCCTTCATTCCCATATAATCCATTTTTTCTTGTCTTTGTAAAAGCTCCGGCTCACACTAGATAAATTTCCTTTAATGTTCCCTTTCATAGAAATTAGCATGCGTCCTTTGTGTTCTTCAAATTTATGGTTCTGCAAGGCAGCGTGTGAAAACAGGAATTACCAGTGCACTGCTGTTCAGGTTATTTTGCACTATAACACATAGTGACTAACAGCTTCCAAAGTAGTAAAATCCTCAAGTCCCCAAACTCAGCATTAGGTGACTTTTTGGATGCAACAGAATGTTTGGAGCTAAAACTCAAATTACATGTTTTTAACCTTTTCACTCAATTTTAAAGATTTGTCCAAAAGTGCAGCCCATGACAATAAGCCGAGAGAGACAATATTGCTGCAAAATATATCACATAAAGCATGTGACAAATTGCTGTGACAAGTTAGTGATGGTAGCTTGTCTGCACCTTGAGTGAAATAAAAGATGCTTTGGCTGAATACAGAAAGGGTGTTGTATTATCAAGGCTCTAATTGAAAGGGCCACATGCAGGAATCAAACAGCAAAGTGTTGTCTACATTGTTCTAAAACTGTCAGGAAAAATTGAGAATTTTAAAAGAAAAAGACTGCCTAGGGCACAGAAGCGATGTCTGGTGTAGATTTATTTTCGAGAGCACTATGACCCCCTCCCCCCACCCAAATCATTTTTGTTTATTACATGTATCAGAATGATAACACCAGCAATCATTCTCGATCTTTTGTCCAAGAAAAAAAATATAAATTGCATGTGCCATTTACGTTGAGGAAGTGCTTCCCATTCAGGTAAAGACACTCTATGGACATTGATGGGTGATGGACATGCCAGAAGGCAATTACTATCCAATTCTGGAGAGCACAATGGCACTTACTCTTCATTCCACTTAGCTCTGCAGAATCAATACTGGATCTTGGTAAGTAATGATGCAGGTTACAATCCAAAGCTTCTGCTTAGGATCATAGAGTGCAAGCTTTCAGGCTATCCATGCTTGCTCTGAAGTGGTTTGTTAAGACATGGGTGCTTGGATCAGAGGCTACACACTGCACACAAGATTAACCTGCATATGGTTGCAAGTTCCAGCTGAGTGACTGCTTCCTGATATTTTTCTGCGCAACTGAAGATCATGCCTTGCATCAGACTGGCTTTTCCAGAGTACCAAACATATGATTGCTGTTTGGGAGCGTCTTCCAGGGAAACTACTTGATTCAAGTTACAATTTCAAATTTTAGCATATGTAGAACATAAGGTTAGGAGCAGATTAATTATTAGGAAGGAAGGATGCATGGTAAAGTTAGGAGAGATATGAAATAAGGATTTTCCTAATCTCAAATTTGGTTTTAGACAAAAGAGGATTTCCTATATGAGGTGCAGGTGAATAGGAGTTGCATTATGCTATGCTATGCTATGCTATGCTATGCTATGCTATGCTGTGCTGTGCTGTGCTGTGCTGTGCTGTGCTGTGCTGTGCTGTGCTGTGCTGTGCTATGTTATGTTATGTTATTTCCTTCCTTATATTCATATCCTGCCTTTCTTCCATCATGGAACCCAAGGCAGCAGACATTTGTTTCTGAGGTAGACACCCCTCCAAGCTCTCGCAGATTGAGTGGGCAACACCAATACAGTGGTACCTCGGGTTACATACGCTTCAGGTTACAGACTCCGCTAACCCAGAAATATTACCTCGGGTTAAGAACTTTGCTTCAGGATGAGAACAAAAATCGTGCTCCGGCGGCGCAGCGGCAGCAGGAGGCCCCATTAGCTAAAGTGGTGCTTCAGGTTAAGAACAGTTTCAGGTTAAGAACAGACCTCCAGAACAAATTAAGTACTTAACCCGAGGTACCACTGTATTGGGTTCAATGGTCAAGGAGGTGGTTTCTAGATGTGCTGTAGATGGGAGTTTGGGCAGATGCTAACTCTGGCAGCCAAGCTGGTGCCAAACAGATTACTTGACTTTTCTTTGGACCACATCATCAAGACCCAGAGGGTGGGTCTTATTATTTGGGTAGCCCAGGACTTCTATATACACTGCTCATGCCTGTGCCCAAGGGATGTAACACAGCTGTTTGACTTAACCCCCAGAGGCGTACTCCATTGTCTCTTGAGACAGATGGGTGCCAGCAACAACAATGGCTGCCATTTGATACTTGAAAGTGCATTATACAAAGGTTTTCCAAGGGTGCTCCTCCAGCTTGGTGGCGGTGGTGTTCTTGCAGGTGTATACTGCAACATGTTATCCATGCAATATACCGGTAAGTGCATTAGTGCCAGACAGAAGCAAATGTTGGAAACAGTGTTTGGATGCACAAGAGCTTAGCAACTCATCACTGGGGAAAATGAGTTTTGGGGTTTTCATCCCTGGAACGTTCTGTTGAAGTTCAAACACTGCCAGATTACTGCAGGCAAGCAGATGGGCCAACCACCACTTAAAGCAATGGAAAGACATTACCTTAAGGAAAGAAAGAAAGCAGCCCTTGTCTCCCTCATATTTACTCAAGGTAAGACACCATCCTGGAAATGGGCCTTCCCAAAGACTGGTTCACTCTTGTGGGGTATTATCACTCGCAAGCTGCCAAAAATATTTTGGCCCACTTCTAGTGAGAATCCCTCCAACACAAATGTTCAAGCTCTCCTTAGACAGAAGGTGGTTTGGCCTTTATGTGTTATATCACTCTTTCTGTCAACTCAGTCAAATGTGTTAACCTGAGCTTCGTAGTGTTGTTAAAACCCTTTCCTTTGGTTAGTGTGGCTGGGCCTATACTCTACATTTCTTATGCCCTACAACTCTTCCAAGATTCTCCATCTGCAGCATGGGCGGTTTGCTGAACTCTGCAAATATTTCTTCTTTGGTAATGAATACTTTTTTTTTTTTTTTACAGCAAGTATTCCCATGTGTTTGCTTTTTTTTGCCTCCTGCTCTACAGAACCCTTTTCTACACAAACAGCAGATTGCATAGCTGCTAGCCTTTTGATCTTTTAGATAAAAATTCCCACACCAATGATTCTCTCTTGATTTGCCTTAGCAATTGTGTGTTAAGGTTTCATCCCATTGTAATTTCATTTCTGTCAGTTTTCTAGAACTTTACACTCAGTACTCATGGCTTCTTGGGTCCCCCCCTCCCCCCCTTCCTCACACAGTCTGCATAGGCTTGCCAAATCTCATTCATTTGGAGAGACTTGTTCAGTCTGATTTTAAAATTGCTTTGAAATTAAATAACTCCACTCTTGTGAAGAGTGATTTACATAGTGGGTTTCAAAGAGATGTTTCAAATGGTACTTCTCATTCTTTGAAATTTCACACATTTAAATTGTCACAGTTTGAGATCCTTGTCCCGGCTTCTGTGGATTTGTAATTCTTCCTAGTAATAAATCACTATCATCGGCCTGCTTTCTCCTCCCCATCCTCCAATTGTGTCTGAACTGAATTTTGCAAAAGCACAGGAATAGCAGCAGCAATTGTGGGCAACAGTCTTGTCTTTTTATTGGCATGCAGAGGACTGTTCATTTTCACACATGCTGACTCTGGGACAAACTCACTTTTTACTTAAAATATCAGAAAACTTGAGTCCCTGGCCCTTTTTTAAGAACCAGGTGTCAGCCTTTTTGGTGTTCTTTTCTTATTTAGAAAATGTGATAGCCTGATCACAACTGAGAAAAATGTTTTAATTAGCTATGATTGACAGGTTTCACTAACCCATTGGTGGTCAGGCAATCTCAAAAAACACCTCCAACAATAGGTGAGGGGTAAGTCAAGAGGAACCCTTTAATTATAATATTACATTTCAGTGCATATGTCTTCAGCTAGAGTAATTATTGACTAACATCCTTTGTTTCATCTGACCTAGACATCATGAATCTATCTACTATCATTTATGGCAAAATTTACTGTCACTGGACAATTCCCACAAACCTTTCAGATTTCTGTGCAAATCTGTTGTGAGCAGGAATACATGCTCCTGTTGTATGTTTTATAGTCATTACAACAGCGTTTCGGAGGTATTCCCTAGTTTCTAATGAAAGATAGGGACCAGTTTCTTATGAAAAGCAAAAACAAAACACATACCCTATTTATTCTAAATGCAACACTACTGAGAACTAGAGTCTCACTACAGTATATTTAATAGCACTCTTAAAAGCAACTAATAAGGATATTCTTCTCACACTGCCTAAGGAGGCAGATGACCCCTTCTCAGCTTTCACTAACCATACTGTTTCATATTCTTTACCAGCAGAATTAGATTGCAAATTGACTTCAACTTTGTGACCACTTGGAAATGCATTTGGTTTTGTGTAGGTATACATATGCTTTCCTTGGCTTCAGCAGGCAGAGAAGCAAATGCAATTTTTACCCTTGCAAAGTAGGCTAATCTCTACACACCTACACACTGCCCTCCATTCTCCATTCTGGCAAGCAGGATGCAATATTAGAGTTCAAGGACACATCCAGTCAGGCAAAAACCCTCAAAGAGGGCGCAAAGCAGGACTGGTAAGGGATGTCCCAAGTACCAGGCAGAGAGGTCCAGATGCATGCATTTGGTCCCCAGGATCAAGGTTTTTTATCCCTGCTATAGGACTATAATATAATAGTTAATGAGTTCTCAACCACTTTTTTGGGAAACTGATTCAGACACACAACCCTGTCTTCAAAACACACTCATTCTATTTCATTGGTTATGATAAATACTTCAGTGGCACCACCAACAAAATGAGGACAGATTCCATTCTCTTCTGCAGGACTGGAACTTTAACATGTTCCACCAAATGCCAACTTTTGAGGTACTGTGTTTATACAAGGCAACATGGCGCCCGTTTCAAAGAACATTGTCAGGGGTTCAGGAGCAGAGGCACAGGGGAGAGAGGAGGTGGAGAGCGAAGGGGAACAATCCGAGGGCAGCGTAGGAGAATATGACAGTGGGCCGAGAGATTCCATGAGCTTCTCCAGCGATTCGGAAGATTCCCAGAAGGGGGCACCGATGGCCAGGGCAAGGGGGGTCCCGGGAGGGATGCACCAGAAGCAAGGGGCCAGTGGTGACTCCCAAAGCAGCAGCTGGAGATCGGGACCAGCTTCCCCACCAGAGCGTAGCGGGGGGGAAGAGTCCCACGTGTCAGGGCCGGCTTCCCCTCCAGTGGGGAGAGAAGATGAGTCAGGGCTGACCACGCCCCTATCGCTGAGTGAGGGAACGGGGGGGAAGTCAGACCCAGCTAGCCCCCCCCCGAAGGGGGAAGCAGTGACAGGAGCAGTGTAACGGTCAGGAGGAAGGTTGCCGGCTGGGCGCGCGCGCCAAGTTCAAATGTACAGGCGCGCGGGACAGCAGGGAGCTCGGATTGGGAGCCAGGTCCTAAAGCACGCCGGAAGCAGGGGGAAGAATCCGGGGAATCAGCATCAGAAGAGTCCAGAAAGGGCGACACCCCAGCGGGCAGAAGGACCCAGAGGAGAAAGGAGCAGAGGAGGAGGTGGAGCAAGGCTAGGGTCTTGAACTGGTGTCGAGGGGGAGGAGATTCAGATGGAGCTTCAGCGGTCTAGGTTTGGGATGTAGAGCTGCACGCCGCGGCTTTGAAATGGAAACTGAACCTTAATAAAGTCTTTTGTATATAGCAAGAACTGGCGTTGGTCCTTTGTGAGCTGGGACCTTGGGCAGCTCTGACAAACATTTTTCATCAAAGTTCATGCAGAAGCATGTTTTTTTTCTCAGTGTTGATAGCAGCTTAAAAATGCACACTTTATCTCAATATTTTAGATCTACTTTTCTTGAAATATCATATCACTGACTCTCTCCAAGGTTTAAAGAAGGTCATTGTTAACTTTGCTGGTCTGCTGTTGTAACTGATCCAATGTGTTTGAGATATATATTTTCTCAAAATGGCTAATGAAGACGCATGGTTCAAAAAATGCACACATAGAGCTATTATATTAGTGGTCCCTTGATTACCATGTCTTTTTGGGAAACATCTTCATGTGTGCTTGCTAGGAAAATATTACACCAATATGTTATGAGTTAAGAACATATTTGTCATTGCCAAAGCCAACAAGATCTTTTGCAACCCACCAAGTGTTCTTGCCTCAAGCCAATAAAGGCAAGACTTCATACCAACTGAATGTATCTGTTTTCAGGCAGGAATTTCATTTCAAATTTCAATGGGCTTAGCACATTTACTAACACAGAGAACTAAGTGTGGTACTTAACTCTCTTATCAACACCATGTCACAGACTTCTGCTCTACTGCACTACCACAACACACTGATGCTACCTGACACCAGCAAAACACATTCCATGGACCAAACAAATATAGAAAGCTGTCCTATACTGAGTCAGACTATTGGGCCATCAAGCTCAGTATTCTCCACACTGGCAGTAACTCTCCAGAGTTTCAGTTTCAGATTGTATTCTTCCCCAGCCCTGCCTAAAGATGGCAAGGATTGAACTTGGGACCTCCTAGATGCAAAGCATGAGCTCGACCACAGCCTTTCCATTCTTGTTTAACTCTACAGTTGGTTTCAAATAAAGGATTGTGGACAGGGTTTCCTTAGTAGAAGGCCAAGACTGATAAATGTCTAAACCAACATGGCAGATTTATTCAGTGCTTTTTTCCCTTAAAAATAATGTTTAGGGGAACTCTCATTTTGACTCAAGAAAATCACTGGGAAAGGAAATGAAGCCACCATCGGAGGTGGTAACAAAGAAACTGACCAATCACCGGGCTAGATTCCAACTCCTATTTCACACATTAAACGCTCATTTCTGTCTGAGACTCAGGAAATACCGTGACAGGAAATGAGGCCGCCATCGGGGGTAGTGATGGAACTGATGATTCACCATGCTATTCAATGGAACTGATGATTCACCGTGCTAGAGAATAAACTATTTTTTAAAAAAAAAATAGTTTCTTCTCCCGTTAGATTCACAAAATGTTTAGGGGTGTTCGTACCCTTGCGTACCCCCAGAAAAAAGCACTGGATTTATTTATTTAAGATATTTATATACTACTTAATCATTAGAATGTCTAAGCAATGTACATAAAATTTCAAAAAATAAAAATAACCCATACAATGAATCAGAACAATAATAATTCATCATAAAACTGGACACTAATTTAAAATGCCTGCTGAAATAAGAATGTCTTCATTGCACACTTGAAGAGGGTGCCCTGTCTAATCAAATTTGTTGCAGAGTGGGGGGAGTTCACAAATCTGGGCCCATGACACTGAGAGCACTTCTTCTAGTAGTTAAGAGCCATCCATCTGAGCTATGGGAGTCTACCAACAGAGACTCACCCAAAGATTCTTTCTAGATATGAGCGCCTCTTTGATTCAGTGTTAAGGATACAACAAAAATAGAATCCAAGGCTGCTTAGAACTCCTGACCATTCTCTTTGAAGGGTGCTTCTGAATGAGTCTTGTTGAAGCTGCACAGGGTATCTGTTTACAAATGTTTTAATTTTAAAATAACTCATTAGAGCAGTAGTGAGGTAGCTTTTCATTGGGTTACATGGTGAAACAACTTCCTTTGGCTATTTAACACTTAAGGTAAAGGTACCCCTGCCCGTACGGGCCAGTCTTGACAGACTCTGGGGTTGTGCGCCCATCTCACTTAAGAGGCCAGGGGCCAGCGTTGTCCGGAGACACTTCCGGGTCACGTGGCCAGTGTGACATCGCTGCTCTGGCCAGAGCCAGAGCCAGAGCCAGAGCCAGAGCCGCACACGGAAACGCTGTTTACCTTCCCGCTAGTAAGCGATCCCTATTTATCTACTTGCGCCCAGGGGTGCTTTCGAACTGCTAGGTTGGCAGGCGCTGGGACCGAACGACGGGAGCGCACCCCGCCGCAGGGATTCGAACCGCCGACCTTTCGATCGGCAAGCCCTAGGCGCTGAGGCTTTTACCCACAGCGCCACCTGCGTCCCACATTTAACACTTAAGAGCAACAAATAAATGAAGAGCTGAAGTGGAGAGTCTTAATGGATATCAAAGGCATTTATCTGAAACCAAACTCCCCTTGAAAGTATGTACAGATTTGATGGTTTCTGGCTTACTGGCAGCTAAATGTCTGCTCAAATAGGGCCCACTGACCTCTGCAGAAAAATAATTGAGCTACCTTTGCCCCCTCAGCCTAATTTCTAGAGATAAGTAACATTAACAGGAAATGTTATCTGTTTCCATTGAATCTGAAAAATCCCAGACTGTGTGTTTCACAAATTATAAGAATATGTTCATGGTTTTCCAATTGCAACATTTATACTTAATAGAAGCATTTCATCTAGTTTTCATGCTAAAGTCGTTTAATTCACAAATCTCAGGGTGGGTGAGTGGGGAGTGACATTTATGAATTCTGACAAGCATTTTCCATCTCTTGAATATTTCCAGAGAAAAAGTAAAGTTTAATTATTAGTGATAAGCAGAGGTGTTACTAGCAGAATTTAATTATTTGATTAAATTTTAAAACACACAACTCAGCACTATACAAAGTGTAGTAAAATAATAATTAGAGAGGACATGAATTAAGATAAGGAACATATCTTAAATACAATAGGAGAGAAAAAACATTTCAGGAGAATAAAAATAAAACTTGCATGACTTTAGCACTCTTGTTCTCTAAAGCTGAAGAGGAGAGATAAATTAATTGATGTTCGGCTGATGTTCCATTTTATCTGTTCTATCCTCATATGCATGTTTGACATGAGATAATCTAGTACAGAACTGCAGCACAATCTATATTTTTACTTGGAATCAACTCTTGTTGCATTTAGTGGGTCTTATTTCCAAGCCCTCTGCACAGTAAGGGTTATGAAGGGGCAAGATGGGTACAAAAAGGCTGTGGGGGCCTGCATTTAGCTTTGCCCTAAGGTCCTATGGCCCCTCCAGTCTTCCATGTGTTGAGGGAAAACTGTTGAAGCTGGGAGTCTTCTATCCATGGAGACAATCCATGCAATTTTGAACCCTTGGGTGTGGGACTAGTCTCAAGATCTCTCAATTCCTTTACATCTATGTTGTCACTTCACATGTTTAATGTGAAAGTTTCAGTTTCAGCCTAACATGCTAAAGACATTTCAGTCCCAGCAGTACATAGGCCTATAACATGCAAGGACATCTTAAGGTCTAATCCTTAGCTTTAAGGCAGGACCCTTCTCAAAGCAGACCCTCACCAATGAACCCACATAATCTATCATGTGTCACCAAAAGACAGCAAGAGTTACAATGAGGAAAAAATTATATTATGGTGTTCATGAAACCAATGAATTAAATGATTCAAGCTAGGTACTACCAGAATAGTCACAACCCCTTCAGGATGTATTCACATCCCCAGCTATTTCCATAATGATATGCCTACACACACACACACACACACACACACACACAATACCAGACGAGGCCTCAGGACGCTGGCATAATCATGAATAACTAGGTTAAATCAGAGCACTCTTTACAGTGGATTACCCTGGATTGAGCCATAAACTGTTGCAATTTACACTGGCTGACATTTAACTAGAGGGAGCTATTTTGTGGTAATCCTCACAGATCTTATTGTGGAGCCATCTAGTGAGGCTAAGGTCATATCCACACCATATATTAAAAGCACATTAAAAGCACTTTAAAAGTCATCTGCTTAAATGTGCTTGAAATGTATGGTGCGGATGTGAGGTAAGAAAAAGTTTCACCCCGAGGTCTTTTTGGGAGCAGGATTGCTGTATGATCCATTAAACTAAGCTGGTTGGGGCTTAACTAAATCGATGGTTATGAATGGCTACTAACCGTGATGCCTATACTGTTCCTTCACAGCCAGAGGCAGTAATGTTTCTGAATATCAGTTGTTGGAAGTCACAGAAAGGAAGAGCGTTCTTGTGCTTGGGTCCTGCTTTCCAGTTTTCCACAGGTATCTGATTGGCCACTGTGAGAACAGGATGCTGGACCAGTTGGGCCATTGGCCTCATCCAGTAGGCTCTTCTTAGATGCTCCATGAACAAAATGGCTAGCAATGACACTGTGGGCATTAAATAATAATAATTATGGGGTGGTGTAGATTATTCTCATCAGCACCCAGCACCCATCCTTCCCTCTCAAACTATGACCACTACCACCCCAGTGGTAGTGGGGTGGGTACCAAAGGATTTGAGATGGAGAGAATCTCTATAGGCTTTGCGCCCTTTATTTTTTAAGGTTTTTTTGTGTGTGTTTTTTGCTTTTTTGTTAGAAAGTAGAATGCCTTTTTTATTTTTCCTCCTTTTTGGGTGAGTCTGCTATTTTATTATTTATTCATTCTCCCTCCTTTTGCTTGCTTGGTGTGTGAGTGGGTGTCCTTATTATTTATCCAAAGCTGCGGATGTCAGTGTTTTAAATCAATAGAAAACTTTCCCCAACTTCCCCACACATCAGATTGGCCAACACCCTAGATTTGCTTTGGCTTCCCCCTTGCTTTATTTGGCTTGCTTTGCCTTTTCCAAGGTTGCCAAAAGCTTAGCTTAGCAGCTGTCCCTTCTGTGCATGGGACACAAAGGGCATAAGAAATCAGAATTTGGTGCTACAGGATCTGCTTTGAATGCAGACCCTGGGCTCAGCCAGCTAGCTCGAGAGGTGAAAAATCTGTGCCTGAGAACCTGGAGAGATGCTTTCATGCAAAGTAGACAGAACTGGGCTACATAGTCAAACAACCTGACCTAGAACTGAACAGCTTCTCATGGGCAAGATTCAATAATGGGGCCCACACAATGACCTGTGCTAGCACAATGGGGCTCCCCACCCCACAAACTGGGCCAGGGTGTCGAGAGAACCCCAGAACAGTGCATGGGCAGGGGAGAGAAAGGGGGACTGTTCCATATGGCAAGTCAAAATGTTTGTCAAGTTCTGACAGATTGATCAAAATAGTGGAATGTTGAATTCCTCCCAAAGTTCCTAAGTATGCATTAGCAGGGTTGCCAGCTTAAATAGGGAGGCAGGTAAGCCCCATCCCACATAACTGATCAGAGGAGGATGCGGATGCACACCTTTAAATGGCAATTCCCATCAACTGGGGGGGGGGGGCAGCCGCCTCAAATATTTTATTGGTGAGGGCAAGCGATCCCGGCCCCTAGAAGTTGACTCCTATGAGCCAGTGCCTGTTCAGATACTGTTCAGACGGTGTTGTTGTTTGTTGTTTAGTCGTGTAGTCGTGTCTGACTCTTCATGACCCCATGGACCAGAGCACGCCAGGCACTTCTGTCCTCCACTGCCTCCCACAGTTTGATCAAACTCATGCTGGTACAGTGGTGCCTCGCAAGACAAAAAGAATCCATTCCGCAATTCTCTTCGTCTAGCGGTTTTTTCGTCTTGTGAAGCAAGCCCATTGACGGCTTAGCGGATTAGCGCTATTAGCGGCTTAGCGGCTTTTAGCGGCTTTTAGCGGCTTAGAAAAAGGGGGGGAAAGGGGGGAAAAGTCGGAAAAACTCGCAAGACATTTCGTCTTGCGAAGCAAGCCCATAGGGAAATTCGTTTTGCGAAGCGCCTCCAAAACGGAAAACCCTTTCGTTTAGCGGGTTTTTCATCTTGTGAGGCATTCGTCTTGCGGGGCACCACTGTAGCTTCAAGAACACCATCCAACCATCTCATCCTCTGTCGTCTCCTTCTCCTTGTGCCCTCCATCTTTCCCAACATCAGGGTCTTTTCCAGGGAGTCTTCTCTTCTCATGAGGTGGCCAAAGTATTGGAGCCTCAGCTTTACGATCTGTCCTTCCAGTGAGCACTCAGGGCTGATTTCCTTAAGAATGGATACGTTTGATCTTCTTGCAGTCCATAGGACTCTCAAGAGTCTCCTCCAGCACCATAATTCAAAAGCATCAATTCATGGCCTCTATTCAAGAGGCTACAGGAAGAACAGGCTAAAGGGATGCTGTTTTGCCTAGTCCGTGGCAAATAACAAATAAAAGTTGAACATTTTTGGAATGACTGAAGTCGACATTCCCCTTCCCCCCACCCCACCCCATGGAAAATCGTTGGGGGTTGCATCCCAGTTGCAGACAGGGCCAGACCCACATACAGTCATGCATCCTCAACACACACACACATAATTATATACACACAGGGATGGCTGCTGTACTGTTGCTGTTGTTCTTTTAATTGCATATTATGTTTTTGTTACATATTACATTGCTGTGCACGACCTGTTATCTGACAAGATGGTGTTACGTTTTATAAATAAATAAATGAAGCAAGCACTTACTTCCCATGGAAACAGAGGCATCTATTTCATTCTTAGTAACTCCACTGATGTTTCGCCTTCCATTTTCTTCTTTTTTAATGAAGTTTGTAAAGGCAGTTTTGAAAAGAGTTCCCAACACCGTCCCAACTCTGCAAAACAACTGCCATAAAGAACTTAGCAACCCTAGGGGGGGGGGGGAATGCAAACAAGGTCAACGCACCGCAGAACTGTCAGACCTACCCTACAGCTACATAATGCTTCAAACATCAAAATGGAATTGCATGCTAAAAAAAAATGCATGCAGGCTGTTGCAAAATGGATAGGCTACTTTTTGCACATTTTGAAGGAGTACAAGCAAGTCTGCTGAGACATTCTCTCCTCTGCTCTGTTCTTTTTGTGGAGGAAGGAACTGCAGTCGCATACTTTTCATTACCTGAAAGGACCTTTCCCTTCAGCTGAACAGCTGGGAGGGGACCCAGATTTACAGCTCCCATTGCAAACAAATGCCAGCTCTGCTCAGAACACAGTGTGTTTCCTTGATATCAAAGCAAAGACAGGGTATCTAAAAGAGGAGTACCCTAAAGGGGCGCACAAATAATGTCAAACAGCAATTTGGATTAGATGCCGATTTGGCTCCAGACAGTTTGATGGCTTTATACATCTCAAATGTCCCACTAGACCAGGCACCCCCAAACTCGGCCCTCCAGATGTTTTGGGACTACAACTGCCATCATCCCTAGCTAACAGGACCAGTGGTCAGGGATGGTGGGAATTGTAGTCCCAAAACATCTGGAGGGCCGAGTTTGGGGGTGCCTGCACTAGACAGTGAATATTTTCTAAAGTTTCCCCAAACTGAATCTGAACATTCATTCCTATGGCATCACTGAGGGATGAAGTTACCATCCTCTTGCATCAGCCAGGTTCTAATGTTCTTCAATCCACCCCCTTTTATATCTCCCATATTAATGCTGCAAAGGTCTGACAACTCCCTCTGCACCCCAAAAACCCCTATCATGGTGCTTTGCAACCATGTGTCAGTTAGCAGAGAAACCGAGAGCTAGAAATAGGAAAGAGAAGAATGAGGAGAACTATTGAATCGCTGTGCCCTCAAATAACAACAAGCCAAGGACAAGCTGATCCGGAAACAGAGCTGAGAATCTTGCAGTTCTGGGTGCAGGATAAAGTAGCAGCATACCAAGACATGACAGAGCTTTCCCTTGGCCAGCACTGAGATGCCTTGAAACCGTCTCCTGCGTTGTCACATCCTTGCCACTGAAGCCACGAAAATTACCACTTTCTCTCTTTCCTATGTCATGTCTTGGCAAGTATATGCCTAGTGAAGCTCCAGCTTCTTTGTCTAAGTAAGCACTTAAAAATCCAATATCTGCTTTAATAATCTGATTACGATGGGCTGGATCCTGCCAGTTTCCGCTCAGCCATACAGGACTTGCTGTCAAAATGCTCTTGCATTCCTGTTGGCTTTGACTCTAGTTCGCAAACCATTTAACTTGCACAGTCAGACTCCCGGTAGGCAAGGATGTGGGGAAAGACTGCAAGCCTTTTTGTCTCTGAAGCAAAGTGTTTTTGGCATGACTCCCTTTCCTTCCTTTTCTCAGAAAGCAAACCCAAATGGAACATCGGATTTTCCTCCTTTTCTATCAGAAATTTGTATGCAACTGCTCTCCTAATTTTACTTTCAGACCTTGAACATCCATCTTAAAAGAAGCATCTAGCCTGAAGTCAATTAATAAATTGGTTGAAATGTCTGTTTGATTAAAACTGGTCTGTGAATAAACACCTCAGATGTGCTATATTCTTTTTCATACTGTCCTTTAATTAAGGATTTAATGCCCTGCAATTATCCAATTTATTCTCTGTCTCTCTCTTGGCTTAAATGCAGGTCTTGCCACCCTTAGAAAACTTTCAGGGTTTCTATTGTTGTCTACTAGCACATCACAAGGAATGCTTCCTTGACAACAAAGACAAAAAGGACCCTCATGGCTCCATCTTTTATTCCAGAAGGATGCACAAGTGAAATAGTTGGTTTGCATCATTTTAAGTCAAGTCACAAATGAGCTCTGCGGTTACATGATATTTCTGTGCTGATTTTTTGTTGATGTAATTGGCAATCTGTAGGCTTTGTTTTTCACATTTTGAATTCTTTTTCTAGGCAAAAAAAAATAAATTGCCACCCTAATGCTCCTATTATAACTCTCATGTGCAAAAGAGCACAGAGTGCAGTAATCAGAAAACGAAAACAAAACAAAAACAGCAAAACAAAATCCAGCTCTACTGGATCTGTACTGGATTCTATCCACATGTGGAGCTTCTAAGGAAATTTGAGGGACCTGACCAGATCTTCATCTTCCAGGCTGAGGAGAGAGACCAGGAATGCAGCTGCAAAGCTCAGATAGTGACACAGACACAGGAATAGTGGGAGTGCAATCACCCCGATCTCATAGACTTACAAGATTAGCCGAGAAGCGCAAACTGACAGGAAGAGAAGCTGGTGTTTTTCCTGTTGGGGGAAAAGGGGGCGGAGCTCAGTTCCAGCAACTGTGTCATCGGAGGAGGACTGAAATTAGCTGAGCTCCAACAGGGGCTTTTTTAATTGCCAGTAAATCTGAAATAATTAACTGCCAGAGCCGTCTTGTGTGTGTGGGAGAGACCCAAGCCTGACAGCCAGCAATAACAAATTTTACATATTTATATACCCCAACTCAACACAAATACTTTCCCTTTTACCTTCCCCACAGCCTCCCCACTATACTGTGTTGGATTTTGCATCATGAATGCGGTTTAGAGTAGTAGTAATAATAATAATAATTTATTATTTATACCTCGCCCATCTGGCTGGGCCCCCCCAGCCACTCTGGGCGGTTTCCATAGAAATATCACACGTTAAAAACTTCCCTCAACAGGGCTGCCTTAAGATGTCTTCTGAATGTCAGGTAGTTGTTTATCACTTTGACATCTGCTGGAAGGGCATTCCACAGGGCGGGCGCCACTACCGAGAAGGCCCTCTGCCTGGTTCCCTGTAGCTTTGCTTCTTGCAATGAGGGAACCACCAGAAGGCCCTCGGCGCTGGACCTCAGCATCCGGGCAGAACGATGGGGGTGGAGACGCTCCTTCAGGTATACTGGACCGAGGCCGTTTAGGGCTTTAAAGGTCAGCACCAACACTTTGAATTGTGCTCGGAAACGTACTGGGAGCCAATGTAGGTCTTTCAAGACCGGTGTTATATGGTCTTGGCGGCCGCCCCCAGTCACCAGTCTAGCTGCATTCTGGATTAGTTGCAGTTTCCGAGTCACCTTCAAAGGTAGCCCCACGTAGAGTGCATTGCAGTAGTCCAAGCAGGAGATAACCAGAGCATGCACCACTCTGGCGAGACAGTCCGCAGGCAGATAGGGTCTCAGCCTACGTACCAGATGGAGCTGGTAGACAGCTGCCCTGGACACAGATTTGACCTGTGCCTCCATGGACAGCTGTGAGTCCAAAATGACTCCCAGGCTGTGCACCTGGTCCTTCAGGGGCACAGTTACCCCATTCTAGACCAGGGAATCCTCCACACCTGCCCGCCTCCTGTCCCCCCAAAACAGTACTTCTGTCTTGTCAGGATTCAACCTCAATCTGTTAGCCGCCATCCATCCTCCAACCACCTCCAGACACTCACACAGGACCTTCACCGCCTTCACTGGTTCTGATTTAAAAGAGAGGTAGAGCTGGGTATCACCTGCATACTGATGAACACCGAGCCCAAACCTCCTGATGATCTCTCCCAGTGGCTGCATGTAAATGTTGAAAAGCATGGGGGAGAGGACAGAACCCTGAGGCACCCCACAAGTGAGAGCCCAGGGGTCTGAACACTCATCCCCCACCACCACTTTCTGAACACGGCCCAGGAGGAAGGAGCGGAACCACTGTATGACAGTGCCCCCAGCTCCCAGCCCCTCAAGACGGTCCAGAAGGATGTTATGGTTGATGGTATCAAACGCCGCTGAGAGATCCAGCAGAATTAGGAAACAGCTCTCACCTTTGTCCCTAGCTCGCCGGAGATCATCAACCAGTGCGACCAAGGCAGTTTCAGTCCCATGATGAGGCCTGAATCCCGACTGGAAGGGATCCAAATGGTCCGCTTCTTCCAGGCGTGCCTGGAGTTGTTCAGCAACCGCTCGCTCAATCACCTTGCCCAAGAAGGGAAGATTTGAGACTGGGCGATAGTTGGCCATCGTGGCCGCATCTAAAGATGTTTTTTTAAGAAGCGGTTTAATAACCGCCTCTTTCAGTGGGTCTGGGAAGGCTCCCTCATGGAGGGAAGCATTCACCACCCCACGAAGCCCATCGCCCAGTCCTTCCCGGCTAGCTTTTATAAGCCAAGATGGGCAAGGATCCAGGAGACAGGTGGTTGGTTTCACTCGTCCAAGTAGCCTGTCCACATCCTTGGAGGTAACAGATTGGAATTGATCCCACTCAACTTGACTAGACAAAACTCTAGCACTCTCCCGCCCCGGCACTGCTCCCATGGTGGAGTCTACTTCTTCCCGAATCTGAGCGATTTTATCTGCAAAAAACTTTGCAAAATCATTGCAGGAGAACATGTGGCCCCTACTGGGCCCCGATGTTGCATGTGGTTCCGCTAAATTATGAACCACCTGAAAAAGTCTCCTGCTGCTGTTTTCTGCAGATGCAATAGAGGCGGTGAAGAAATTCTTCTTCGCCGTCGCTATCGCCACTTGGTAGGCTCGACGTTGAGTTCTAACCTGTGTCCAGTCAGATTCGGAATGAGTTATCCGCCACTGGCGCTCTAGCCGTCTCAACGATTGTTTCATTGCCCTCAGATCTGTGGAAAACCACGGGGCTGTCCGGGCTCCATGCAATCGCAGAGGCCGCTTCGGAGCCAAACAGTCAATAGTCCTGGTTAACTCCACATTCCAGCGGGCCATCAGGGAATCAGCTGAAAGGCCATCAACATGGGATAAAGCATCCCCTACCACTCTCTGGAAACCATTTGGATCCATTAAGTGGCAGGCGCAGACCATCTGAATTGGTCCCACCTCCCTGCAGAGGGGATGGGTCACAGAGAAGTCCAGTTGCACCAGGAAGTGATCTGACCATGGCACTTCTTTCGTTTTGCTTTTACTTAGTGTCAGATCACCAACATCCATAGAGGTAAACACCAGGTCCAAGGCATGTCCGCAGCTATGGGTTGGGCCAGACTTATTCAGGGACAGCCCCATGGAGGCCATGCTTTCCACGAAGTCCCGAGCGGGCCCTTGTAAGGTGTCTCCAGGAGAACATCCGCCACGACCTGAAGCAGCTCGGGCAGGGAATCCTTGGTGCAGTGGGGAGGTCGGTACACCAAAAGGAATCCTGTACTGCCCCTATTGCCCAACTTCCAGAACATGCACTCGGAAAACTGGGTCTTCCCAATAGGACGCCTGGTGCAAACTAATGACTTCCTAAATATCACTGCAACCCCCCCTCCCCACCCACATGACCTGGGTTGCTGTGCGTAAGAGAAACCTGGTGGACAAGCAGCGGCAAGGACAGGCCCATCTGCTTCATCTAACCAAGTCTCTGTTACACATGCCAGGTCAAGTCCTCCATCCATGATCAAGTCATGGATGGCAGTGGTCTTATGAATCATTGACCTGGCATTGCACAGCAGCACCTTCAGGTCATGTGGGTATCCCTTGCTGATTCTAGTATCCATCCAGTCAGGACCAGACCCAGAGGCAGGAATGGTCCTCAGACAACGACTAAACCTGCCCCCTCTGTAATGACATGGAGTCTTAGCGTAACTCCTCCTCCTACCCGTGATCACTGAGATCGGTTGTCCCAGTGCATCTCCGCCTGTGGAACATGCCCCAGCCATTTTGTGGACTGGGGCCCACTCCCCGGCAGCCCTTACCCCTCCCCTTAAGAACAAAATAACACCTTAAACAAACAAACAAACAAACAAACAAAACCAATAAAACAATACAAACAAAAAACTGTAAAAATTACAAAAACATCAAAATCAAAAAAATTCCCCAAGCCCAACCAAACATCCATCCCACCCCCACCCCCCACATACAAAAAATCCAAAAGAATTTTTTAAAAACATTTTAAAAACACTCTGTGCCCCTCCGGCAGTAACAGCAACAGTCCTAGTGAGGCCTGTCAGGCCCCGCCCTGGGCCAGGTGGTAAGTGTCAAAAGCAGGGCCCTCAGGCACTCACTCAGGGGAGTCCTCCTGGGCAGCAGGCAGCAGGCAGCAAGCAGCAAGCAGTGCTTGTGAGGCTTCAGGCCCCGCCCCAGGCCAGATGGTAAGTGTCAAGAGCAGGGCCCTCAGGCACTCACTCAGGGGAGTCCTCCTGGGCAGCAGGCAGCAAGCAGCAAATGGCAGGAAAGAGTAGTCTCCCTTCCTCCACACACCCCTTTCCACCACTCCTGTTTCAAATCCCTTATCTCAGAAAAATACAGACAACAATCAGAAATACTACTCAAAAAACTGCCATTACTTTATATTTGCCTTGACAAAAGACATAGTCAAAAAGAGGGGGAGTATGTCACCTCTATAGTGTCATGATACGATTCACCACTAAATGGCACTGGAAGGGAACCAGTTGTTTACTGTGTCTTGTTTATGAGAGACAATAAAGTTATTGTCTCACTTCCTGACTGGTGTGTCCTTTGAGCTTTCCATGACAAGCACTATTCATAAACTATATAGAATATTAGTTTCATTGCAGAGTATTTGACTGTTGCTAGGAAACAGCAAAAAAAATTAATCGGGGGAACATAAATGCTGCAAAATCAGACACCATGCAGCAGACTGAAGTGTACCACAAGATGAAGAAGCATGGCTTTGACTTTCTAAACATTAAATATAGGAGAGGGTAGAGTCAAGAGACATACTGTATGAAACCAATGTTAAAGTAACATTTCTAGTTTAAGCAGTGCTTTTTTCTGGGGGGACGCATACCCCTAAACATTTTGTTAATTTTTGTACTTTTGTCCATTTACTGTATTTATTTTCCCCCAATTTGAACTACAAAATGGTGCTTTTCTTGAGTCAAAATGAGAGTACCCCTAAACCTTTTTTTTTTTTTAAAAAAAAAAAGCACTGAGTATATGATTTGGTATTCTTTTAAACTGGCATTGCCTAAATGTAGAATATTTATTCTGGTGACCAAACTGACAATTAACTCTAGTCTGTTATTGCTTGTGCAACAACAACAACAACAAAATCAGAAAGAAACTGAAGCACTTGGAAGCTTAAAGTGTGAGTTTCAGACATTCCACAGAAATAGCCCTTGCAGAAATGCATCTAAGGCTTTGTGCTTTCAATGAACATTTCATGACTTCCACCCAATAAACCTATGTGCCTAGGCACAGCACAAGTGTATGTTGTAACATGTGTAGGGTGCAGGTGGAATCCACCACTGCAATGCCACACTCTGCTTGTTGTGTGCTCAGTGAATCCATAGAAGCCAGCCATTCTCCTGAAAGAGGAGAGGGGATCAATATTATTAATAAGCACTGCTAGTTCACAGCTTAATTGCTTCCACAGTATACTGTTTGTGGCTTGACAGAAACATCTGAAGCCCCTCTGCCATTACTAGAAGGTGAGTCAGTTCTGAAGAGCCTTCATTACAACTAACCATACAGCAAGCCAGTGCCTCCCTTTTCTGCCTCCTGGAGAAAACAAATTCACCATTTAAAAAAAAATGGTTGCATCAGCATGTTCTTCAAGCTCACCCTGAGCCCATCTCCAGTGTTCAACTGACCAAAAGATAAAAGTACCAATAGATGGAAGACTCACTAGGTGTCTGAGAATCGTTTCTTTATTTCACAAAATTTATAGTGGTTGGTGGGGAGAAAGAAGTTGGGCAGAGTTGCTCACCTGCCTTCTGAACTCCAAGTGCTGGTGGTGGTTTCTGAGAAGGTGAGGAGTGAAGCACAGGGAGCTCAGTGTGGCATCTCTTGCTTGCACAGATTATTTTTTGTGTGTGTGTGCTGCTGCAGTGGCGTAGCGTGGGGGGTGCAGGGGGGGCCGGCCGCACCGGGCGCAACATCTGGGGGTTAGGGTTAGGGGGCGCAAATCCACAGGTTAAGGGGCGCAAATCCACGGGTTAGGGGGCGCAAATCCACGGGTTAGGGGGCGCAAATTACTTGCCTTGCCCCGGGTGCTGACAACCCACGCTACGCCACTGTGCTGCTGCAAGACTTGTTACCCACAATACGTTTTGTGGCAGTGCAGCACTGATGATGATAACTTTTGAACCCATCATTTTGAAGGCAGTCAGCAGAGGGTTTGTTGCTGCCACAGTGCTGCTCAACTCCATCATCTTCTGGGTTCCAACAGAATAGTGGCAATAGTACCACCGATTTAGTCCTTCTGCCATAGAGTCAGTTTGCAAAATGACCTGAGTCCTACCTTCCAGAGCATGAGAAAACAAGCTTGCTCCATCTTCCATGTGGCAGCCCTTTGGATATCTGAAGATGGCTTTCGTATCTCCTCTCAATCTCTTCTTTTCCAAGCTAAATATGCCTAGCTCCTTCAACCATTCCTCATAAGGTAGTCATGCATGATGTCAACTCCTATCTCTCTTGTGTCTTCTCTTTGGGAGGAAAGTGACAGGATGCCATTGCTTCCCCAACCCTCCATAAGCAGTCAATGAAGCAAAACAGAATGTATGGGGGGGTGCATAAAATGATACCACATATTGTTCCAGTCCACATTGCACATTGGCATGCAAGGTGAGACACAGGTCAGTGCACCCATCCTTAATAAATTCATTTCAATATTAATTTCACCCCATCTATGCTTACTCTTTATTAAGTTCCAACCCTTTAGTCCTTATTCATTTCATTTCATTATTAATGTAAATCTCACTCCCCCCTTTATTCTGTATGAGTTCAGACAGCAATGAGCACCCACACCATCATTTATTACCTTTCACTTTATAATTAATCCCATCCCATGTAGGGTTTGAGGGGGGTTGGTCTTTTCTACATTAATTATTCCATGCTCTGCTTGGCTGGCTCTACTTGGTGCCAATAAAATAAAATAAAATTGGCCACCACTGTCACCAAAACATGGAACATCTCCAGAGGCCACAGGAAACCTTTTTAGTGGGGGGGGGCAGTAGTATATGGCCCGCAAACTATGGGTTAGCAACCCCTGATTTAATTCATCCAAGCATCCCATAAGGTCCCAAGGCTGAGTGGCAGAAGAAGAAGCAACCATTAGGTTTTTCTGTGGTCTGGCTCAATGCGTCTGTCACCATGGGTTCCTTTGCTACTGAAATATCACTGCCCTTGAGAAAGGAGTCATGACTGTCCTTAGATTTTTGTGGCTCTGCTTCAGATTCAAACTTCTAGGCTTGCATGCAACACACTGTGTGGATGTGTCACCTCTGGGGAGTGGGGGTGGAAATGGGAATTTTCCTTCTCTGAAAGCTCTCCTGTGTCAGAATGTTCAAACCCTTAACACTCATGAAGACAGCTGGGCTAGAGACATTTTAGACAGCATAAGCACACTATACCATCAACATACTTATATTAAATCTGTGTTTATTTTAAATGTGTGCTACCTATGTTGGCCCGTTCATGGATCACTGCCTTGTCGTGGCGAAGGGGGTTGAATAACTCAGAGAAGCTATGAGCTATGCTGTGCAGGGCCACCCAAGATGGACAGGTCATAGCCGAGAGTTTAGACTGAATGTGATCCACCTAGAGAAGGAACTGGCAAACCACTCCAGTATTTTGCCAAGAAAACTCTGTGGACATAAAAAAAGGAGAAGCTTTGAGAAGAAAGTGAGAGTTTCCAAGGCATGCTCCGGTTCATGGGGTCACGGGAGTCAAACATGACTAAGACCACTAAACAATAACAACAACAACAACAACAACAACAACAACAACAACAACAACAACAACCTATGTTGGAATAAAAAATATATATATTAAAAAAAGCAGAATCTCATGTGAAGTTGCATTTGACAATAAACAGTGCCATGAAATTGCTATGAATCAGAGGCTATGCAAATGCCTACAGATGAAGAAAGTAAGCATGCAGAACTCTATTGGACATTAGCATGAGCCACAGCTGGAGTCTGAATAGCAACTGGACTGATCTGGCAGTTCCTGTGTTCTTAGCTGCCAAAACGTGTATAAATTTCTGTCACTAAACCTGCTCTACAGCCAAGCTTCTTCTTTCAAATGTTTTAAAACTTTGTGCCACCTTTGGAGCTAACAGTTTGTGGTGGGCTGGAAGAGATGCTTACACAAAGCCTTCGGCCATGTGAAGTGTCTGTTTGGGGGGTGGGGGTGCAGAAACAAATTTCTTATTATTGTTTCTAAATAGTGTGTGCGTGTGTGTGTGTGTGTGTTTGATTCTGTGAAATTCCTGAATTACAAGCTCAATAGAGGTGATTTGGGTGAGGTTTTCACATTCCTGAATCAGGTTCCCATAGTCCTACCTTCCAGATGTTTTGAACTACATCTCCCATCAGTACCAGCCAGCCAGTGACATGGTCAGTCTCAGGAAGATGGAATCTTTCCAACACATCAGAGAGGCACCAAGATTAGGTAAGGCTATCATAAGCAGTCACTTGCAAGGTTAGGTCCAGCTCTAGCCAATCCGTAACCCTAGCAGAACTTTGGTTTTTGTACTATTCCATGAAAGGATAAATTCATCACACTATCTCAAAATGAATTGCACTTCTAAAAAACTTACTCTTTCACAACAACTCATTATTCATGGCATATGGCATATTGCATCTGTGATCTTACCAGGTTTTGCATTGAAACGCCAGTTAAGTGAGTTTATATTTATCTGTGATTTTTGGAGATGGTGGGGAGTTTTAATATTTAACTTAGCTCAGTCCAGTCCTGACAGTTTTAGGTCATGGAAATAATTTGGTATATTCAGCATCGTTGCATGCCTTTTAATTTTATTTTGCATTAGAACACAGTAGCAATACGTATAAGAATACAGCGGTTGCAAACTGAGCAGACAAATATTCTATCTTCTAACTATCCAAGTACTGGAGAAACACTGCTGTTGTGCTGACAAAATAACAACTGCATCCTCTGCGCACTCGGCCTGGAAATGGAGGCGGGGGATACACAAGCAGAAAATTAAAATGCAGCAGATAAACAACAGACCCAGCCACAGCATATCTGCCAACTCTGCCAGGACTGACTAATCACGACTGTGCTGGTGCACCATTCATGTGCTTCCTTCACACAATGAAAAAGTGAATGGACTCACCGTGATGGAGACATGCCTCCAGTAACCCTCTGCATCATCGCCACACATAGCATTCAAGATGATGCCACAGAACTCCTATTCTACCAGCACCAGCGGCACAACCAGCAATTAGTTTGTTACTGCCTGTTCCCAGGCATCCATAACAGGTGGGGGTCCCCTTATGCTCCTCACAACCGCTGTTTTTGAGCAACGCACAAAGGGAAAGAAGGAGAAGGCAATACAAGCTGCCACATATGTTGCATCTTTGTTGCTAGAGAGTGGTAGAGCTAAGGGGCCCATTCCCACACCATAGTAGTTTTTGGTCTCAAGATGGGACTCTGAGGGAAGGTTAGCTGGGACCCTGAGGGGCTCAGGAGCACTGGCCCCTCCACTCTCTGTTTGCTCATGTTGGCAGGCTGCTAGCTACAAGAGTCTGGAGGACACTCCACCCGCTATGGCGTATAATAGGTCAAAATGGCTTCCTGTGCAGTTTCCTGTTCACCAAAGCAAGGAGGCTAGAAGCATCATGTGGTAGGACTATATTAATACATAGGAAACAGCAGGCCATTGAGAAATAATGCTTTCCTGCAGACAGTCAATTCTGGAATTGGCTTTGAAGCTTTTGTTCAGAAAGGTATATAAACCAGGCTTCAGAGCTCATGTGTTCATTTTGTTTGTTCTCATTCTGGTGCTTGGTTCCATTTCCTGCTGAAATCACTCTTGCTGAAAATCACTTTGCTGCCTGAACATCTAAACTCTAGTATGGAACCCAGGGTCTGGCCCCATTATCTTTCCCTTCTTTTCCTTCACTGCCTCCAATTTCCTGCCTCCATAGATTCTCACTTGCTGAAGCATAGACCTTTGTTCCAGCTGCTGAAAGCTCCTTTTTGGGGCTTCTATCTATTGCTGCATCCTTGGCTGCCTCTGGTTCTTGCTCCTCTGGATCCCCACATGCTGAGGGAGAGATCCTTGCTTCAGTTGATGGAAAGTCCTTTTGTCACCTGGCTGTGCTGCTCTTTCTGCTTGACCCAGGAGTTTAAAGGTGCCCCATTCCACTCCTTCACCATTGCCCACTGGGCTATGAAAGGTATCTTTTGCTCTCTATCTTCTGCAGGTCCTTTCCCAACAAATTTTAACATCCACATGTGTGCCCTCTTTCTATCTCTGAGTATGTGTGACTATGTTTTAGCAAGTATTTTGGCTCTTTCCAAAACCAGCCTTCCGCTAAGTTCATGTCAGCTGTGCATGACTGAGGCCTAGTCATCAATATGAGCCCAGAGAGCAGGCTAGTGTCATTCTTCAAGCAATGTTGACCATGCCTTCCTTTCAAAAAAAACAAAAAAAACCCACATCATCTTCACCCCAGTTTACTCACTCCTTAGCCTCTCTACCCTTCCACCTCAGGTAAGGCTGCAGGTGTTTCCTCCTTCTTGCATGTATGTGACTAAACTAATGCACACATATTTTAGGGTGCTATTCAGCTACGTTTTACTCAAAAGTAGACCCACTGAAATTAATGAACCCAGCTAAGTTGTGTTTATTAACTCCAGTGGTTCTACTCTCAGTAAGACTACTATCCTCTTTATGTATTTTATCCCATTGTATTTCATGAACTGCTTGGGTTTTATTTAGATTAAGGGCATTATATAAATACTTAATCATAAAAATAAATAAAATATATGTTGACTCTGCTCGGCGCAGCCCTGTCCTCCTTTGCCTGCTCCCTCTCTCCCCCACAGAAGCTAAAAAAATAAAATCATGTTAACTTCACGTATTAAGTCATAAAACCAACTGGTATGTTTTCAGATGGCATAAGCAGCTTGTCCTGTATTGCTGAATCGTTTTATATTTGTACAATGAAAATATCTTGGTCTGAATGAATAGGATGACTTGACCAAAAATGAGAAGCCACTTCAGAATAATTTTCTTCCGGACAAATCAACTTCAGCAGCAAGAGTACTTTAAAGGGCTCAGGACACAGGGCCATGACACAACTTAGCATAAAATTTGCATATGTCGAGTTATGTGGATAGATGCCTCTGGGGAAATTAAGATCCTAAGTGGCTGGGATCCCAGCAGCACTACAGCTTACAATGGGTCCAGCCACTCCGTAAGCAAATATTTGTTTCTTTGTTTTTAAGGTGATTTTTAAGTTTTAAAAATATGAGGGGGAGGCAGGAAGTGCAGGGCCCATTTCGGAAGACACAAGGCTCAGGCCCTCCTTTGTTAACACCCCCCCCCCCACCACTCCAACAACATCCATGTTAAGTGAGTTGGACGCTATTGAGGGGAGGGGAGTAAAGCAAGCAGTAGTCTTACATCATCATGATCATTCCTGTAGGGTTCTTTAAGTAAATAAATATAAATAATGTAAAACACATTAGCATATGGAATACAAAACCCCCAAAAAAGTATATTACAATTTTAAACACAAAACAAAAGCTGATCAAAATGAACAAGATAACCAGGTCAAAAGCTAACACAATCCAAAAATGAAAGCCGAACAAAGAACCTTCTCACTTTTAACAAAGGAGAATGCAGTCTGAAAAATTTATTATTCCTGGAAAATAACTGTCAACTATAACTTCAGCATATTTTAAAGAGTTTGGAGCTAATTACCATATCACCTAGACTTGAAAGAAGGTAGATTCTAATTCTGTACTTTTATATAATGAAGTTTACATAGAATTTTAAGATGAATTAGTTAGATTCCACCCCGCTGTGTTTTGGAGATTAATAACTGGGTAGAGAACAAGTACAGGTCAAGATTAGTGAAGCAGCCCCACATGTGTGAAATAGGCTCTCTCATTGGCTTCAAAGTCAGGACAATGCACCCCATGGCTTGGCAGAACTGCATCTGCCATAGCCAGCAAGTGTAGCCCCAGTACATGAGAGGATCTGGACTTCAGCCCAGTTCAGTGGCAGAACCGGGAGGCATCCAACTGATTTAAAAATACTTAACTGGATGCTGCCATTGTGAATATAATCCAGCTAACCAAGATCAACTTATTAGTGCATTGCAGCAAAGAATCTTGAATAAATAGGGTTGTTTGTGTGGGTCGTTGGAAAGAATATTGACTTCGTTCTGGATATTGCTATCTAGTAGGAGTGGAGACTACCCGAAATAAAGCTTAAAAGTTGTTTTATCCATTTTCTTTATAAAAGAACATTTATTGGAGCATGATAAAAGCTTATGTAAATCTACAGTTGTGGTAAGATGTGTGCAGATGTGATCCCTATATTGGGAAATTGTTAATGTCTGATGTTTTGCAATTATCTACATATGCTGTAAGCCACACAGAGTAGCTGGTGAAACCCAGCCAGATGGACTGGGTCATTATTATCATCTTCACAATCCACCATACAGGTTTCTTACCCACTCCCATCCCACTTTGATAGATTGACTGCATTTATATATAACCTTTCTGCCAAGGCCCCCAAGCGGTTTATAATTAAGACAAAAACAAATGATATGATGCGCAAAGTTGGCTGGGAGGGAGCTGAGTCTGGCTGGAGCAACTGTGGTGTGGTCTTTGACTACTACCCCTACCCTCTTTTTCCTCTTCACAGGGCAGATAGTCCATTGGCCTGGGAAAGGGAGAAGCAAGACTGTAATGGCCTGGGAATCTGATTCAGAAGCTGGATCTGAGGAGTCCCAGCCTGCACAGGAGTCCCCGCCTCCAGGGCCGGCTGAGCTGGGGCAGGGGCTTGAGTCTGAAGGGCCCGCACCTGTGCCGGATCCTCTGGCTCCGGAGGTGATTGAGGATCCATTGCCTGCAGATGCGCCTCTCCCAGCCCTGTCAGGGGAAGGTGAAGCTACCCCTGGGTCCAGTAACCCTCCAGCCTCTCCTGAGCTGCAGAGGCTCAGGGCAGAGAGGCAGAGGGAACTGAGTTCTTTCAAGAGGAGTGCTCGCCTTAAGGCCAGGAGAGGTGGGTCACCTGTGGGCCAGGACTGCCCCTGGCCTCAGAGGAGATAAAGGCCAGTCAGCCCAGTCCCAGGTTGCGGGAGCAACGTTCTTGGAGACCTGCTTCTGCCAGCACCCAGACCTGTTCTTCCGAAGTTCCCGACCACGCCCGGCTTCTTGCTTCGGACCCCGCTTCGCCCTTTGTGGACTGTCTCCAGACCCTTGACCCAGGACCGGACCCTCCATCATAGGCTCGGGTGTAAATAAACCATATATCATATAATGCCTCTGCCCTAAGCTTCTAACTCACATTGCTCCACCCCCTCTAGACTCTAAACACTGGTGTTTATCTGTTGAGGGAGAGACCCTTTTCATTTGCCATCTCAGATGGAGTTCTTTGATCCTTTTTTTAAAAAAATGGCTCATCCCCCAAGCTGTCACATCGCATAGGAAGCTTAGCCTGGCTTAATCAGCTTTCAACACTTGCTGATTCCAGGGAATTAGAAGTGCCTAGTACACAACTTAATACACATGGGTCTGGCACCCACAATCTCATAACAATATTTTTGGGGTGGATTTTGAGCAATAGTTTTCATGCATATTTGGAGGTGTCCTAGAGACCACTTTCCCCTAAAAGCTGTCATTGCTGACAGGGTATTCAAGCAGGTACTTGTATTATAAGCAATATGGTATGAGAACCTAAACAAAAAGCATTTAGGAGAGGAAAACAGGCCTGTTGCGGTTATTCCCGTTGGAACTCCATCATTGTTTAGTGCTGTCATAGAACCATCTGGCATGTATTTCAGATTTGACTGTCTATGAGGATTAGGGATAAATCAGGACATAATGGTCGAAGAGGAAAGAAATCTGTGAGGTAACTCTGTGATGGAAAGTTGTCAGAATGAGACATGTCTAAACTAGATTGTATAGAATACTTAACTTATATGCGTGAAGAGGATCACGGTGAAGTCTCATTTTTTAATATAAACCGTGTTGTCACACAAATGAAATGCTGATGATTTATAGTTCCAGTGACAAAGTCTGTTCAAATCTTTTATTTGAAGGTTGGAAGATTGGGGGGGGGGGCACATACAAATATTGCAGACAGAACATTAACCAAAGAGATCTGCCCCCCCCCCCCCCACACACACACAGAGTATTTGGTTTTTTTCTCTTTGGGAGTAGAAAATCACAAACAAAATGAAAGACACTTATTGAAAAGTAAATATCACCTGCCGCTGTATGAATGTCCTGAATAGGTTTGCAAAAGGTGTTATTGGATTTGAAGGAGGAAAAAAATATGAACAAGAAAGCCTAGCATGGCTCATAGCCATCACGGGAGACTGATGAGCAATAACCCAGCATAGATGCAATATCCATGCCTATTCATTAACCAGGCCTGGGCTGTGAATGGGAAAATGTAGAGAAACGGCATGGCACTGTGTGAAATAGCAATGCACATTAGCTAGCCAGGATTTGACTTTGAATGGGAAGCAGTGACCTGCAATAGCCCCAAGCAATGGTGCAAGGTGCAATGACTAGCCAGTCCTTGAAAAGGTGAACTAATAATCACTGTGGGCATCCAACACACATTTAAAGTGCATGACGTCCCCCCAAAGTATCCTGGAAACTGTAATCTCCCCTCACAAAGTTACAATTCCCACTATCCTTAGCAAACTACAGTTCCCAGGATTCTTTGGCGAAAACCATGTCCTGCAAATATATGGTATGGATCTACCTGAAGTTGGACCCAGACTCTCCCATCCACAGACGGCTTTTTATCCAGTGGTGGAGGCATAGTTTTGAAGGCTGCAGGGAACTGCAAGGCAATGGGGGATGTGGCAACAGTTGCCATCCCCTTCCACTCAGGTGATGCTCCTGTTGACCGCAGAAGGTAAGTCTGGATCCAACCCAATGGATCCAGCACAATGGACATGGGATAACAAAGGTTCTAGCTGTGCTTTGTGTGGGGAACTGGTCAACAGCAGGCCAGGAAACCATCTGATGGTGCTTTCAAAAAGGAATGAAGATGAGGACTGGAAATTCCATAGCTGCAGAAACTGTCTGGAAATGTGACAGCAATATTCTCTTCAAGGGACCCTGTTAGATCGGTGACTGTGTTCTCGATGGCACTTCTCGGCTCTAACAGCAGAACTTCAAGGCAAGGGTGACAACCTCTCTCCCTCCCTCAAGCCACCCAAAGCATCTTATGGTACTTTCATGTAGTGAAACACCTCGCAGCCACTGGCTGATGGCAATTTAGCACCATAAACCTCCTTTTTAGAGGCTCTTAGGTGTTTAGCTAAAGTCAGAGATGTGGATTTAACTTGTCTGAAAGCGTGCCTTACTCTAAGTGAATTTACAGCCAATAAAGCCCTTATAATATGCACTTTCCAACTTGACATAGCTTTTAAAAGTTTTATTAATTTAAGAAAAAGTTTTCCTTTTGCAAAGAAACTAGCAGAGCAGCAGTGGTGGGTGTCAGCTAAAACAATTTTTTCTCTCAGAAAGCATGTAACTTGAGCAGAATCAGATTCCACTGACATTGATATATTGCTTAATAATTGCCAAAGGAGTGTGTGTGTGTGTGTGTGTGTGTGATATACATTTGGATATTTAAAAAGTAAAATACTATTTGAAGCAGAATGAAACATTTTGGGGGTTTTTAAGTGAGCACTGAATTGTCAAATTTGCTTGCCCGCTTTGGGGAAAAGGATATTATACCAATGCTGTTCTGCTGATCTTAGGGGAAGGGGCAAGATGAATAAACCCCAGAGCCTTCATGACAGAAACGTGATGCCAGTTTGACAATCGTTTCTGACCGATTGGTTATTTGGCACCTGGCAGGAACAATCAGCATTTCACAGTTTTGAGCAATCTGCCAGTTCTGCCATCCAAAAGGATGTTATTGAAGTCTGCCACATTGTGCCTCTCACCCATCTGCTCTGTATTTCCCTTCATGTGAAATAAAATAGAGTCCCAGAAAATCCAGAAAGCAGAACAACAGACATAGGAAGCTGCCACATACCAAGCCAGATCATTGGTCCCTCCAGCTCAGTATGGAGCCAAGTGGTGACTCCAGTGGTTTCATACAGAAATATTCCCTAGTCCTGTGTGGAGATGCCTAGGCTTGAACCTGGAACCTTTAGCATGTAAAACAGGTGCTCTGCTGCAAGGGACTGCCCGTCCTGTTTTGCTGCCTGAAGCAAAATTGGAAAGTGCCACCCTGCACATGTGCAGTGTGCTGCCTGACCCCAACTTGCTGAAGCCTTACTTAGCGGGGTCATGTGGTTGTGGTTTCCAGGTTCCAGCAAAATCTCTCAAGACCCTAGAAGCCACTGCAGCTGCTTCTCCTCACTTCTCCAGTGCACTTGGGGGGATGTGTTCATGAAGGCCCCTCCCCTTGGATTCCACTGTCTGAGGCAGCTACCTCATGGACAGGCCAGCCCTGCCTGTCATAGAGAAAACAATTTGCAAACTGGTATAACTAGGAAGGGGGTTCTCACTAAGAAAGGGAGAATGGAGCCACTTACAAATCCATTTAGAGAGTTTTGTGTTTACGTGGGCTATAGATATTTCCAAATATGAAGGATTAAGTTCACTCTAAAACCATACCTCTAAAACCATAGACAAGAGGTCAAGAACATATATAGCAAGGTAAGAAACAATGATTAGTATTTTTCTTCTTCAGTGGCAATGCAGTAAGTTTCAGTATTTCCGGTCATGTGATAAACCTCCACCTTCTTAGGTTATGTGAGGTCCCCACTGAATATAATAAGAGATTATTTCCAAGGAACTGTATCAAGACTGCAGCTTTCCATGGGCACAATCTGAGGGCAACTGAAGTAAAGTTGGTCTGAGTCTCATCAGTGCCTTGGATGTTCTGATATGCCACCTTGCATTCAGAAGACATACTTCTCAGGCAATAGGCTTGACAGATAAATGGGGCCAACTCGTGCAAAGGGACCACCCAGCTTTCTTCAGAACTTTCCACGAAAGACACAGGAGTCTATGTGGTACCCAGAAAAAACTCGTCATTATAGGAAAACACTCATACTGCCACAGGAAAACACGAACAATTTTGTGGGGGTTTTTTTTGGGGGGAGGAGTTCATCTGGAGGTGGAAACCCAGAAGAGAAGAATGGGTCTTTGCTGTCAGTCTCAAGTTGGAAATTGCAGCCAGGCTGTTCTTTTTAGCTTAAAAAGAAGAAAATGCCATGCAATTATATATAATGTGACATTTGAGCCTTAGTGCCCCCCCCCCTGCAAGTACCTTCTGCACTATCCTCTTATTGGTGTTTCATGGGTCATACACAAAGCTTAGCACAATGTAGTCAAGAGAATCTCCTAATGGGTTGAATGAGTTTTGAAATAGCTACTAGGCCTGCAACATTTGGCCACATAATGTTCCTTCTGTGCAGAGTTTAAGGATCCCCATATTTAGCATGCCACTGAGGAAATAATAAATCTAATCCCTCCCCACAAGGCACTAAATTATGGAGAATGCATCTGAACACTGGACTTTCCAAAGGTTAAGCTATTATCTCATATAATCTTTTTCTACAAAGACTGAGGAGTTTTGTGCCATATTTCAAGAACTGCTCTGAACTTCTTGAAAAAAAATACCTGGAAAAGGAAAGAAAGTGGTAACCAAGCCTATGGTGGAAAATGTGCATATTGTGTGATACTAATTACTAACTAAATAAAAAGCACACATATGTAGCGTCTTTTAAAATAGCAGTCACTTTAGGAATTGTGCACATATGAAAATGTGGCAAGTGTCTCATTACCACTTTTCAATCTGAATATATTTTAAGGCTCCCCCTCCCTCAGAGAGCTATGGAGCTCCAAATTAAGCTGCAATTGCCTTCCAAACATTTAAGCTACAGAAATCAATTTTCTATGTATTTATCTTTTGTAGTGCATTTAAACTGTTATTGCCATAAGATTTGGGCAGGCGGGGAGTGGGATGTAACACTGCTGAAGATCAACTCAGGTTCTGTAACTGCCTTAAGGTTACTATCCTATAACTTTTTCCTGTGCTTACTGGGAGCTATTCCAGGTTTGCAAACTAATCCTTTGCATGTTTATTTGGAAGCACATCCCATTGTGTTCAATGGAGCAGCATTCAGTAAACCCATTGCTTCTCTCCAAGTCAAGGCTCCTTGGAAGAGTCAGCTTTTGCAACAACAGCACAGCCGACCCGGTGTTTGAAGCATTTTGATCACATGCTGTCCACAAGCTTCATCTCATTTTGCAGCTGAGGTCGTTATATCTATTGGCTCAGAAATAGACAGCTAGACATGTTGTAGTAGATAACAGAAAGGTCTGGGCCAGAGATATTTTGAAAGATGTGAATATTTACTTGGATGTCTGACCACAGATTTCTGACTGCACAGACTCTCTCAGCAGCCTTGTCTGAGAGTCCTGACTCATCTTCGCCCCTCAGTTTATCTGGGCCTGGGCTTCTCTAAGAAGCAGGCACTTCAGGTTGTCCTCTAACAAGGAATCCTCTGGCTGAGGAATGACACCCAGACAACTTGTCCTGCTCTGACTCTTGTCCAGGGCCATGACTCTGAAAGGCTCTTTAAGTTCTGCATCCCTACTGAATTTCCTAAGATGGATCTGATTTGTCTCCTGCTCTGTCCTCAGCAATGATTCCATGCCTGCCCTGATATTGTATCTCTACAGAGTGCTTTTGGCTATACCTTCTTTTGGCCTGAAGTCATTACATAGCTGCATTCCAGCTCAGTCCATATCAATCCAATTTGGCAACTCTGTCTAAAATTTGTACAGCAGCAACAAATGCCAGGGGGACTTTATATTAATGAACCTCAGGCAGCTTCAGTGTTTAGCTGCTGCATGAGCCATTTTGACCAAGGCTAACTTTGGTCAAGAGAAACTATAAAATGGATTGTTTATACCTATTCCTTAGTGCAAGGCTCTCCTGCTCCAGATAAGGGCAAATATCATTAACTTGTTGCTTCCGGGGAAGCTGCTTTGTAAATATTTTTTCCCCATTCAAAAGAGAGTCATAAGTTCCTCAACAAATAAAAATAGGTCTTTTAACAAAATTCCACCAACTTCAGGAGAACTGATACACACCTGTGCCTTGCAGGCATTGTGGGGTGGGGGTGGGGAATGCCAGCTTTTGTGAAGTTACTGCAAATTTGCTTTGTGCTCAAAATAAAATGTTTATTTAAAAATACTAACTAAACTACAAGCATATACAAAGCAGATGTGCTTAACTGGGAAATATGGGGGGGACCACATCACTGTCATGTGTGTGTGTGTGTGTGTGTGTGTGTGTGTGTGTTGTTGTTGTTGTTGTTGTTGTTTAGTCGAGTCCGAGTCTTCGTGACCCCATGGACCAGAGCACACCAGGCACTCCTGTCTTCCACTGCTTCCCACAGTTTGGTCAAACTCATGCTGGTAGCTTCAAGAACACTGTCCAACCATCTTGTCCTCTGTCGTCCCCTTCTCCTTGTGCCCTCCATCTTTCCCAACATCAGGGTCTTTCCAGGGAGTCTTCTCTTCTCATGAGGTGGCCAAAGTATTGGAGCCTCAGCTTCACGATCTGTCCTTCCAGTGAGCACTCAGGGCTGATTTCCTTAAGAATGGAGAGGTTTGGTCTTCTTGCAGTCCATGGAACTCTCAAGAGTCTCCTCCAACACCATAATTCAAAAGCATCAATTCTTCAGCGATCAGCCTTCTTTATGGTCCACCTTTCACTTCCACACATCACTGTTGGGAAAACCATAGCTTTAACTATACGGACCTTTGTTGGCAAGGTGATGTCTCTGCTTTTTAAGATGCTGTCTAGGTTTGTCATCGCCTTTCTCCCAAGAAGCAGGCGTCTTTTAATTTTGTGGCTGCTGTCACCATCTGCAGTGATCATGGAGCCCAAGAAAGTAAAATCTCTCACTGTCTCAATTTCTTCCCCTTCTATTTGCCAGGAGGTGATGGGACCAGTGGCCATGTTCTTCATTTTTTTGATGTTGAGCTTCAAATATATATATTGCATACCTTATGTTGCATGTCACATTGTTTGGCGAAATCTTTGTTTCTGCAGACTTCGTTGGCACAAAAGTATCCTACAGAAAGAGAGGCTAAGGGGGACAGAACAGGGATATATACTAGTTAATATCTTATCTCTTTTCATGGATATTTAATACACATTAAAAATCAGTCTGCAGTTCTGGAGACTCTGTGTTTGATGCAATGAACTTTCAAGCTAAGGGAGGGGTGGAAAAACCTGTGGCTACCCAGATATTGTTGAACTCCAATTCCCATCAGCCTCAGCAGGTATGGTCCATGATCAGGGAGGGTGGGAGTTGCAGTCCAACAACATATGTAGTGCCATATATTCCCAATTCCTGTTGTAAGGAAATATCTGAGTTGGTTGACAAAATCTTCACAAAACACCAAGCAATTAGGGGCTACTAGGGGCGCATCGGAAGATGGCTGACAATAACATCTCTCCGACCCACAGGGGGTAATTAGGAGGCTGTGATGGGAGTAAATAGCCTCCCTACCCCCCCAGGATTGTGGGGGGGGGGGCTGCCCGTGCCTGCTGTGCCCTATACCACCCCCGAAGTTGAGGGGATGGGGGCACTAGGCAGAATGCCCCCCTGTGGATCTCGGCGCTCCTGGACGCCATCTCTGATCCGCGCTGCTAGCTGCAAGAACTTCAAAAGGAACAATAGGAAGAAGTGAATGCACATATTTCAAGGAAGGAGGGGGAGTAAAGACTGCTAACTGAAGAGTTCTCTGATAAACAAGAAGAGTCGGAGGAACAAGAATCAATTATGAGAAGACAGCTAAGACTCGGTATGGCAAAGGGACTGATGGGGGAGGGGGGGGGAAACCTTTCTTTCTTTCCTCTATGTGATAAAACAAGAACCCCCCCCCCCTCACAAGTCAGAAATGCCGCTTTAATGACTTAAGCTGTGGATTTACGTCTGTGTGGAGATAATTTTTCTAACCAAAGCATGTTTTAAGAAGAGCGTGGAAAGTTTAAGAGCTCTGGAATGACGCAGTTAAAAATACCGTCACCATATTGGTAAGCTCTGTCGGAGGACTTGAGTCTGGGAGGAGGAAAAGACCTGTTTTTATACTGTGGGTGAGACTCCTCAGTGGGACTCAAAAACAACAATCCTGAGATTAATGATGGAAAGAGCGGTGTTATTTATGAAAGTGATGATATATGGAAACCATCACGATATGAGGATTGGTCGAATGGAAAAATCCACACAGGATATAATTGGTGTTTATCTGCTTAAGGAGATTATCAGAAGAGATCATAAAGAAAAAGAAAAAATGTACGAATAAGATGAGATGTGGAAACAGCAAGATAAGACTGGATAGAATTATGAACTTTATTTGGACTGATTTGGATATGAACGCAGTAGCAAGAAGATGATCAGAATCCCCCTTCGAAACTTGAAATATGGGTCCCCTCAACAAAAATTTAAAATTCGGCTTTGTAATTCGGAATTTATGTGATGTGATTTGATTTGATTTGATTTGATTTGATTTGATTGGTCGGTTAATAAAAATTATTAAAAAAAATCAAAACAAAACACCAAGCAATTGAAGTGATTATGAGTTGTGAGCCACCAAGTCAGAAGCAAACCATTGGGAACTCAAACATCTTGTTTTTGCTGCCATTTTTTTTTTTTTGGGGGGGGGGGAATCATGTGGAGGCATCAAGCAGCTAACTAGGCTGCAGAAGAGATCCAGGGGACTGTATTTGGCTCGACAGATTACAATCTATGCGGGCGTAAATCTATTCAGCGCTAGAATTGCCTCAGTGATGCAACTTCACAACTAATGACGGAGTTGGAAGGGATATCAATGGTGATCCATTTTAAACAAGAATCCATCATGACAGTGCCTTGTGACCATACAGTCTCTCCTTGAAACCCCTTAATGAAGATGAGTGTATCACAATCCATGATTCTGTGGAGGTGTCTGCCACTTTGGGGGTTTCTAGCTTCCTGGACTCAATGCCCCCTTTGATATTCAGAGCAACGCTATACCATTTCCAGTCTGTCCTTCCTATATAACTTACATCTTGATATAACCATATCCCACTGGTTCTCTCTGTATCAGCGGATTTCTGCTATGCCCACTTTATCAACGCCATCCTCTAAGACCAAGCACTCCAGTTCAACCATCTTGGTCCGGAGGCTTCCAAAAATTAGTGTATAAAAGCTTGTACACATTTTCTCTCTTCAAGTCTCTTTGACCCTTGTATGTTGACCTGTGGTGCTTTGGCCTCTGTGAATTATTATCCTTTGCTCATGCAGTCACAATGCCTAGTTCTACACCTCCCCCATCAGTTCTACACCATCCTCCTGGGAGATGGTCTTTCTTTCTTCTTTAAAGAGAGTCCTGATTACACTGTCTTAGTAACACTACTGAAAAAAGCTAACCTGCTTTATTTTTGTTTTCTTACTGGCAATAATACACCTTTAAAAGTGTGCTGAACATTAGCTTTTCTACATCTTTCCTACCCTTAGAATTTAGCTCCTGAGTTATAAGTACTTGTATGATTTGACTGCTAGCACACAGTGACCTTACTGTGACATCATTCGTCTGGGCTGTTTTAATTAAATAAGTAAATAAACTGGTGTTACTTACTTTCCCTTACCATATATGCTCAACTTGCTCAGACACTTCGTCAGCTGGGGTTTCCTGTGAGACACAGGACTCAGCTATACAGCTGAAAATACAACATTATATGTGTGTTTTAAGTGCATTATACAAACATGACACTAGATGGCAATGGTGAGCTAATGGCAAATTCAATATATATTTTAAAACTTTTTAAAAAGCATTTTCACAGCGGGTTTTTTTTAACTATATGCCCAGATTCAGCCACAGATTAATTTTGCAAAAGCAATTCAGTGTTGGTTAAACTCGGACCAGGATCTGGGAGCTATGACCAGTAAAGGAGCTGTTTCATTAGCAGTTCTTTTCTAGAAGCTGAGGCTTTTATATACTAGGGAGAAAGCTGTTCACAACGTCATCCATATGCTGTGAATCTCATTACCGTATTTGTTGTATTCATCTTTCTCCTCTGCCATTTGCTTTTTCTGCAGCATTCCCCAACCTGGATATGATAGAAGTTCTAATTCAGAACATCTGGGAAACACCATATTTGCTGCAAAGCTCCTACACTCTAAACACAGTGTCAAGCAGTCTGTGAAATAGGAGTGTTATAGGGTTTGCACAGCGGCTGGAGTTTCTTTAGTCAGTAGGGAATCAAGATATCTGGGAGCTGTGGAGAAGATTGTGTGTATTTGGATCTGGCTGTGATTCTAAGAGAAGCCTTTCCTAGCTACATAGTCCCTGGCTCAGGGGAGGGGGGATTCTATCTTGGACCTTACACTCCTTTCTGTAGAAGGAGAATGCCCTCAACTTCAGAAGCCAGGTCCTACTGTGACAGCTGCAGTATTGATCTGCAATTGGTTGGTGACATGCACAGATAAAGCTAAGCAATGGCCATTAAGTGTGGGGTAACAGACAACCCTGACAGTCTGATTACCTCCCAGCTTGGCTTCCATTGTTGTACCAATGCCCGCATGGTAATAATAGACAACTGTTTCATTTTCGATTACTCAATACACATAATGATGTTTGACTCTTCTGTCATCAGCTATCAAGTTATAACTGCAAACGTCATGCAAATATGTGAATGCACCCTGAGATTTTCCACTCAATATTTCTCAAATGCTTCTCAATTTTTTCTAAAGGCGAACCAAAGAGTAGAATAGGAAACATACTCAGATACGGACTCAGCACACACAAACATCCATTTTTGTATATGAATAAACATTGCCAAGAGAAACTGTGCAAAAACTTTATTAGTATCTGAAGTAAGTTATAATATTCATCATGATTTACAACAAAATAATTAACAACGTTTACAGTACAGTGGTACCTCACGTTACATACACTTCAGGCTACAGACTCCGCTAACCCAGAAATAGTGCTTCGGGTTAAGAACTTTGCTTCAGGATGAGAACAGAAATCGTGCTCCGATGGCGCAGCAGCAGCAGGAGGCCCCATTAGCTAAAGTGGTGCTTCAGGTTAAGAACAGTTTCAGGTTAAGAACAGACCTCCAGAACGAATTAAGTTCTTAACCTGAGGTACCACTGTAACAGGGTTCAGCTGACACCCAGATTTTCCATGAAAAAACATACACACTCGTCAATACAGTTTGAAGGCTACAACAACTTTAGGCAAAACTTACAACAGGATTATCAGGATGAGACTGGATATAGCCATTTCCCTTCCCTGGGGAAATGGCGTTGCGGGCTGGAAGTGAACTTGCCCCTTACGTGGGTGTGTGGCTAGCGCCCGCATCATATGAAATCCCTTGCACATCACGCCCTAGGCCGACCAATCTGGTCAGCCAGGGGGCATGGCGTGCTCCATTTACGAAACCTGCGGGCTGGAAATCGCCCCTGTCTGGTTGCTGCTCGCACAGTTCTCCCTCCCTAAGGTTAGGCTCTTAATCCTTTGACCTTGCTATGGACCTCAGTTGGTCGCCTGTAAAAAGGACCTGGTAGGAATTTTTTCCACTTGGCAAATTGGCACCAGCCATTTGGTTTTTCGCCTACCTCATAGCAAATTGTCACAACTTTGTAAGGTTTGGCGGTTAGGCATTGGGGTATTCAGTTGGAGGTGAGGTGAGGTAGTGTCCATCACCTAGCCCTCCTATTTCAAGGGTATTCTGTTAAAGGAATCTGGGGGGGGGGGAGTGGCCCCATCTGAAGCACAGGCGGGGGCTAGGGCCATGACACAACCCCTATCGGTGACCCTGGGGGAGCTCAACTTGATTTGCATCAATGGGGCTCCCCCTACTGGTGGTTAGCCCTTCTGAGACTTCCTGCAGGCGGGCAGGAGTCAGATATAGTCAGTTCGGTTTCAATGCCTAAGCCAATACCACTCACATTCTGTAACCAATAAAGTTGTGGCCTTTTTTAGCCCATTAACCTAAAATACTGGTGTCAAGTGTCTTTATTCCAACAAAGGGGGAGGGTTCAGGGCCTTGCCACACAACTATTTGTGTGTTTATATTTTCTGTTAAAAAATAGTCTGCACAATGTAGATGAAGAAATATGAAATGATTATCTCTAGACACTCACTGTGATATTAGACTAACCTTACTGCCAGATATGTCAATAAGCTAGTGCTATTTAAAGAAGACCTTTTTGTGGATATCAAGGAAAATGTCATTGCTCCTAGCAGGTAATAAGTTGTCTTCATCATATGTTTTCATTAAATGCTTTAAATTGGTATCATTCATGAGTTAGACAGATTGCTTTCCCGCTATTAAAAGTTCTTGCCATCAAAGAGCCTTTCAGCATATATTCAACACATATATTTTTTGAAGGGGAAGAGTATCCCTGCAATATATTTTTAATGAAGTTGTCTCCCTCGATTAGTTTAGTGGACCTATCACCATGGTCCCCCCTGACAAACTTGGTGGTCAATTGGAGATGTATTAAAAGGATTTACTGTTTCTTTATGTCCTGGAATATCTCTCTCTCTCTCTCTCTCTGTCTCTCTCTGTCTCTCTCTCTGTCTCTCTCTCGCCTTGGGAATGTAACACCCATAACAGCTTGGGAAAATTACAGAGAGGCAGAAAAACATAACTGTAGTTTGATTTTGGACAGACAGAAAACTAACAACCTTAGTTTTCTGAGTTGGAGTGGAAAGTGCCGGTGTGTTTTCTAGAACTGTGATGCAGGATCAATTGTTGTTCTTGCTTTTTATGTTATTTGTGTTTTCTCTGTATATGTTACTTTATGTAGGAATGTTGACATGCTGCAATTTGTGTGGCTGCCAATAGGCAGCCATATGATCTGTCACATGACAGCAGTACAGCAGGTCAGCAAGTCAGGCATGCATGCATGCAAGCAAGCAAGCGAGTGGCTGGTCCAGGTGAGTGGCATGGATGGCAGGCAGCCCAGGAAAACTGCACAAGAGCAGCCGGGACAGGGCAGCTCCCTAGCAGCCATCTGTAAAAGGCAGGATTTTAGGCTTTGTTGCTAGAATTTCTATAGTAAAGTTGGAGTTAACTGCTTAAGCTCAGTTGGAAAAATATTTGAAATCAAAAGTTGGCAATGCTTCAATTCCAGGAAGATTTGAACAATTTATATTTGCACTAGTGCAAACTTTTAGCATTGGATAAGCTTTTGTTGATCACTTAATTCTTTCCTAGTGCATAACATAGACTTAGCGTGTTCCGACCCACTATTATTATTATTTTAGCAAAACAACAGGCATAGGAAGAGCTCTGCTGGCCACGAAAAAGGCATACCAAGTTTAGTGTCTGTTCCCTCCACAGTAACCAACCAGATGCTTCCAGGAAGACCACAATTACGGCATGAGGGCAATAGCACTCTCTCCCACTGTCATTTCTCATTCAGCTGGTATTCCATAGGCACTGTGAGTGAACACTGAATAATGACATAATCCAGGGTTCTTCTAGAGTTGTACTTCTGGAACGCAGACAGTAGATAGATAGATAGATAGATAGATAGATAGATAGATGATAGATAGATAGATAGATAGATAGATAGATAGATAGATAGATAGATGATAAAGGTAAAGGTAAAGGTAAAGGTACCCCTGCCCGTACGGGCCAGTCTTGACAGACTCTGGGGTTGTGCGCCCATCTCACTTAAGAGGCCAGGGGCCAGCGCTGTCCGGAGACACTTCCGGGTCACGTGGCCAGCGTGACATCGCTGCTCTGGCGAGCCAGAGCCGCACACGGAAACGCCGTTTACCTTCCCGCTGGTAAGCGGTCCCTATTTATCTACTTGCACCCGGAGGTGCTTTCGAACTGCTAGGTTGGCAGGCGCTGGGACCGAGTAGCGAGAGCGCACCCCGCCGCAGGGATTCGAACTGCCGACCTTTCGATCGGCAAGCCCTAGGCGCTGAGGCTTTAACCCACAGCGCCACCTGCGTCCCTAGATAGATGATAGATTTGCCAAATTGATTATTGTGCAGGAATAAAATCATGCAGAATCTCTGGCTAGCATCCACAAATTTGATTTTAGCTCCTAAAATATTTCACGCCTAAAACATGTTGCATTATATTTTTCTAGTTGTAGACAGGGAAACCATTGTGCTATGTTCAAAGCAAGAGCCAGTGATCTGGAGGCTGAGGGGGGTATGCAAATTAGGCACTATGCAAATAGGACAAACTAAATTAGCATGTCTCATTTGTGTTCCAGTCTGCAGGTCCTTTATCTTCATAAGTAGGAAGGTGTGAGTTTGCGTGTATAACTTATAGTTCTAATATGATAGCCAGATGATAAGTTGGAAAGCTGGAAATGGGGAAATGAAGGGTAAAGCAGGGGTTAAAGTCAGAGGAGGCCCTGTCCAAATACATCCTCCAATTTTCCAAGGCAGGTTTGAGCTTGCACTTCACTTTTGTCTGTACTTTCCCCTCCAATTGAAAAAAATTAAAGATATAACTAGCATCAGTATAAGAAACTAACATTTCTTTCCATCTATGGTTTCTGTCCTGCCCCACCCCTCCGCCTTGCTCCTCACTGTTTCAAGGCATCTTCAACTACCAGAACTGAAGATATTCTGAATATTCTGAGCTGCTAGGGTTGCTTGGAGCATCAAGCTGGGGACTGAGGATTTGACACCTTGCCTCCCCCTGCCGCCCTCAATATTTATTACAAGTAATTTTGAAGAATGAGAAAAGTTGTATGTTTACATACAGTATATATATTGTTGTGGGTGTCACCATTTTGCAAAAGGTTTTGTGCATTTAAACTGTGTTTTCTTGTTTGGTAATTATCTGTCATTATTAATTATTACAGAGAATTAAGGCCCAGTGTAGCAAAAAATAAAATAAAATTGCTGATCATTTTTAAAGTAAGCATCTTGCAATTCAATCACACGTTTGCAGTGAGAAGAATTTAAAGATTTCATTTTGCAAAGTGTTGCCCTTGCTATGCCACAGCCCTCAGAATTGGACCCAGCTATATCACATTTCCCACAGTGCCTCAGCACAGCCTAAGAAAGCTACCACTATTGTGTGCAACTCACTGCTCAAGGGTCTACTTAACAAATCAAAGCGCAACTAACTCCACATTCACACCATACATTTTAAGCACTAGCATACCACTTTAGACAGTCATGCTGAAGAATCCTTGTAACTGTTGTTTGTTAATCCTTGTAACTGTTGTTTGTTAATCCTTGTAACTGTAGTTTGTTAAAGGTTGTTGTTCGAAGGCCCCTGTTCCCTTCATAAGCCTACAATAATTAGAAGGTGTTTTATTTATTTATTTTATTAGATTAGATTTATTTACTTCCCTTCATCCGAGGATTGCAGGGTGGTTTACAATATGAAAACACAAAAATACATAACATAATAACAAACAAAACAATACCCTCCATGAAGGGAGTCGGATTGTTAAATCATTCTGGAAATCGAAGCCATGATTCTTTAAAGTGAAATCACAGCACTTTAAATGTATAGGGTAGATATGGACAAAGTACTTCTCTGTGCTTTTGTATGGGACAAACAGGCCCAATAAAATTACTGATATGCTGTGGGGTGTTTTGTTTTTGTATATTGTATGGGATATTTTAAGCAGAAGCTCTGTTGTTTTAGTGATTTTATTGTGACCTGTCCAGAGATACTAGGATGTAGGGCAAGATACGGAAAGCCTCATCCATAAATACATAAAATAAAAATAAGGCTGAACTTTAATATTATAGCACACTAAATAGTTTTGTGATATAAAAACCAGACAGGCATAAGAAACAAGATATTTAAAGTTGCAACATCCAACTTGATAGGGGAAAAGTGTGTTTTTCCCACCACAGTTCTTAATGGAAATGGCTGAAAGTAACAGTCGATTGTACTGTCAACAATCAGTTGTAATATCTCTACTTCAGGTCGAACTGAATGTTAATCCTTTTTTTGTAAATTAGCTTTTCATACATTTACAGATTAAATTGTTGTACTCATAATAGACAATAATGATCCTATTAAATCTTTGGAGAAATTTTAAACAAAGATATAATAGGATCATTTTTGTCCCTGTGCTGCAAGCACAACAATCATGTAAAAAGACTTCTAAAGATAAGGTTTACAGGCTGAGATAACAGTCATAGAGTCACATCTGGCCCAGCACTTATTGGGATCAAGACATGGTCACACCACAGCAGGAAAGTACATACCACAATATAGCTCAATAGCAGTGGGCAGGTGGGACAGTGTTGCTTATCTGGCTTTCCAACACCGAAAGGAAAGGGCAAGGATGTGGGGAGGTCAGTGCCATGCAAGCACAGCAGCAGAGCCAATCTGGCCCTTCTGCCACTGCTCCCACAACATGCCTTCCACCCTCCCCTCGTTGCATTGGGAAGCCAGGTAAACAACCCCACCCCCCTAGTTGTTACTCATGTCTCCATCCCAAGCCAGGTTTGCTACCACCACACAAAAAAATGGCTGTGTTTCATCATCCTGATTTTCAAAAGAAATCTGCCTACTTGTCCAAAAAGAAAAATACAGTGGTACCTCGGGTTACAGACACTTCAGGTTACAGATGCTTCAGGTTACATACTCCGCTAACCTAGAAATAGTACCTCGGGTTAAGAACTTTGCTTCGGGATGAGAACATAAATTGTGCGGTGGCAGCGTGGTGGCAGCGGGAGGCCCCATTAGCTAAAGTGGTACCTCAGGTTAAGAACAGTTTCAGGTTAAGAACGGACCTCCAGAATGAATTAAGTTCTTAACCCAAGGTACCACTGTACCTGGACGCAGGTCGCACTGTGGGTTAAACCACAGAGCCTAGGACTTGCTGATCAGAAGATTGGTGGTTCGCATCCTCACGACGGAGTGAGCTCCCATTGTTCTGCTCCAGTTCTTACCAACCTAGCAGTTCGAAAGCATGCCAGTGCAAGTAGATAAATAGGTACCACTCTGGTGGGAAGGTAAACGGCGTTTCTGTGGGCTGCTCTGGTTCACCAGAGGCGGCTTCGTCATGCTGGCCACATGACCAAATGTACGTCGACTCCCTTGGCCAATAAAGCAAGGTGAGCGCCGCAACCCCAGAGTTGGCCACGACTGGACCTAATGGTCAGGGGTCCCTTTACCCTTTACCTTTACCACTGTACCTACAAGATGGTCTGAGGGCTGCCTCTTTCTTCCTGTTTAAACATTTTTGGCAGCACAGAGCAGCTTTGTGGTAAAAACAAAACAAACACTTTTAACTCTGCCCTATAGTTTGATCCCATTGACCTGCTCTTGTAGAAAACAGTGCAAGAAGCCCAAAGGCAGCTGGAAACCTTGTCGTTTCAAGAAGAGTTTTCTTTGGTCACTCCTGCTGTGCAGATCACCCCTATTTCTCTGATGGTGATTTTGTCTTTGTCTCTTTGTGTATGTTTACGTATAAAATTGAGTGCACTGAATTGGCCTTGACATCTTACTTCCTGGCATGACCCTTGGATCAACTCTGACCCACACTTCTTCTGTGTGGTGATTCTACTCCGTCCTGCCTTCCCATCTTCTGTCTTTACCTCCATACCATCCCAACACATACCTCATGCATCCTATTTGCTTCTGTCTCAGTGGACATTGTCCACTTTTCAGCGGTGCCCATGACAGATGCTAGGATATGATTGACCAATAGTATTATTACTATAATAATAAAAAAGAGCTAGGTCCCTGTGGGATTTACATAACCCATGGTTTATCAGGTTATACATGTATAAGTACAATACAGAGTGTAATAGGAGTTGACAGAGAATGCAACAGATGATAAAGCAATAGTCTGTCATATTTTTGAAGCGTATAGCTATTCGTCCAAGCCTGTAATAACAGATCTACTCCATCACCTAAATACATGTCATGGCTTTACTTTAAGTCATTCAACAACTAAGAAAATTAGCCAGAGAATCCATTTGCATTTCTCTGATTTCGTGTTCTCTTTTTCCTTTCAGTATCTTGAGCTATAGCTGTCAACATTTCCCTTTTTTAAAGGTAAATTCCCTTATTCCGAATAGGATTCCTCGCAAGAAAAGGGAAAAGTTAACAGCTATGTCTTGAGCTTTATAGAAAGATTAAGAAGTGGTATGAGATATCACCCTTCTTACTATAGAAGCTCTTTGGAGCTTATGGTAACTAATGGTTTTGCAAGAGGAACATGGATTGTTTCTCTGTTGATCCTTTATATTGGCTTGATATATATAAATGAAGCCACTGTATATGCCTCTTTGCACAGCTATTGATTGCTATTGATTGATTGCATCAATCAATCTGTAAACTCTATGTGTGTTCCATCATATTTCTGAAACTATGCAGCAGGATGACTGATCGACTGTCTTATCTAGTATATTATATGAAGTTGCTACAGACACAAAGAATTATTGAGATTTTAAAAGATAATGGATGATCCAAAGTGAGTACCTTTGTGGGCCCTTTTGCAAATGCTTTTTTTTTCTCTAGGGAAAATGTTGCATTAAAGCGAGATCCAGAACAGATCAAAATGAGTGGATTGGGGATATTTTCACATTTTTATTCAGCAATAGTAAAGTATTCAGTTGATGTGTTTTACATCATTTGTGCTTTCAGCTACAAAATTTTGTTCTGATAACTGAACTTGTCAGACTATTAGTGGGAAATATTTCTCTCTCCTTTCCTCTCTGTTTCTTCTGTTGCTGTTGATGCAGAGCTGTTATATATTTGCCTTGATATACCACAAAATAAGCTTACATACACTGAGAACTTAGCTGGCCCAGAGATAAGGGAGACTGCACAAGTTTGCTGACAAAGTTGTGCTTCATCTGCTCACACCTTTCGTAACCTCTTCTCTCTTAGAAAGCATATGGGACTTTCCAAATATGAGACATAACTACACTAAGAAGACTTTTGGAGACATTGTTTGCCCTGGACCTTCTTTTAAGACAAGTGTGTATTATCTAAATTGACCTCTTTTATAGGTAAATTGTGCCAATTTCCATATCACCAAATTTATCTGTGAATTTAGACTTGACTGTCTAAGCTGCTTGGTGTCAGTTATTAGCTGTTTTTATCTATACTGTCAAATTGTGATTTTATGGTATTCTTAGTATGTAAAATAAGTACAAGGTATAACTATGTTGAACACATAAAAACTTTCATTAGCAAAGTGTGAAGAGCACAGAAATAATATGAAGAGGGAAGAGAAGATAGATTTTCTGAGAGTGCCTCCTGGCCATCAGTATTTCACAGGAGGGATTCGGGTGTATACGGGGAATTTGGATAGTAACAAGGAAATGAATTGAAACATGTGGGATGAACAAATGGTTCATAGGGGAAATGTCTAAACACCCCACAAGCAAATTAGGCTGAGTGCAAAATGAATGTTCCTCATCATATAACCACTATCTAAACATGTTCAGAAAAGACTAGTTGTAGCCCAACTACCATTTAAGCTTTGTGCAAGCAAATCTGGATGGATGCTGAATTCACAGGTTATTTGATTGGAGGATCTGTGAGCATAATGATATTGAAGTTGGTGTACTAACTTGAACTGTCACTGTTTGGTACTCTGCCCCAAAGTAAGTTTTGGGCCAGGGTGGGGGAGAGAGAGAAACAGAAGCAACATGGAAGATCTAGGCAAGCATATTCCTATGAGAAGGACTACCTTAGTCTAGGCCAGGGGTAGGTAACCTAAGGCCCATGGGCTGGATGCGGCCCAATCACCTTCTCAATCTGGCTCACGGACAGTACAGGAATCCACGTGTTTTTACATGGAGTAGAATGTGTCCTTTTATTTAAAATGCATCTCTGGGTTATTTGTGGGGCCTGCCTGGTGTTTTTACATGAGTAGAATGTGTGCCTTTATTTAAAATGCATCTGTGGGTTATTTGTGGGGCATAGGAATTTGTTCATTTATTTATTTTTTTCAAAATATAGTCAGGCCCACCACATGGTCTGAGGGATGGTGGACTGGCCCACGGCTGAAAAAGGTTGCTGACCCCTGATCTAGGCCCTGCTTGAAAAGACTAGTTTATGCAGGAGCACTCTGACTTGAACTCTCACAACACTCCTGAAGTAAATTATTTGCTATTTCCATTAGAGAATCATAGATCAAAGTCTGTTATATGTTAACACTGCTGGGTCGTTTCCTCCATCTCTTTAAGTACTTAGGTCTTCAAGCTACTTGGTATATTCAGTTCAGTGTATAACAAGGCTTGGAAACTGGGCAAAGGGAAGTTGTGGAGAGAAGTGCCACGGTAAACAAGAATGTTCACACACAGCCTGTAATCTTTTTGATACTATTCTAAAAGGCATTTAACTTCCTAGAAGTTGGGGACATAAGACCTACAATTTAATTGCTATAATAATTAAAACCATTTTAGGAAAATGCAATGCATTACAGATGACAGAGTGATAGCCTGAGCATAACTGTGTCAGTCTTTATGCACAGTGGGATTCAAGTGTAGAACATATGATATATTTGCTACACAAATAACTGAAAGCTATTTGCCACCCCAAATAGGGAACTAGGGCTGGCTCTACCTTTTGGCCAGTGCTATAGCTAAACAAGCTATAGCTTTGGGCCCCACTCTCTTGGGGGCCCCAAAAAAAAATAAAGGGGGAAAAAAACTGGGTGTACATTTCCAAAATATAAGATAAATAAAAATAAAACCTACATACAGCAAATGGCTTTAGATACCTCTTAGGTCCATAAATTACCATATAGCATATATTCAACACATAAAAAGCAACAATTTGTTGTTGACAAAGGACAGCTGGACATATAAAGGGCCCCATTGCCTTTGGTAGCTTAGGGCCTCATCAAACCTAAATCCAGCCCTGCTTTTGGCAGATTGAGCTGGTCACTTCAGACAGCTGATTTGGGGTATCATGAAAGGATATCATGGTGTTAGTTATTGGATTTATTATTTGTGTATTTTTACTGTCTGAGGGGTGAAAGGTGATTGTGGGATTTTCTGCCAAAATTACCTGACTAACTTTGTGTACTAACTTGTCGTGATGGAGGCACTATTTGTGCTCCATATCAGGCAGCAATCTAACCATATTGACCTGGCACTATGCACCACTGAGTACAGAAGAAGAACTTCTGAGGAAATATACAAAGGATCAAGTTCCATGCCCACTTCTTGCTACATATACACTTGTAAGAGAAATAAGATGATAACCAAGGGTTAGAGATGGGGGAGAAATGCATTTGAAATCACTCTTAAAGGTGAACCTACCCAATTCTCACTTTATGATACAATATGAAAATCAAAATACAGCTGTTCTTTGAACTTTGCATTACCGGTACTCTGAATTTTGCAATGAACTCCTCCAGCCTGGTAATGGGTACAAAAATGAATATATTAGTGAAAATAACATACAAAAATGCACTACACAGAATTAAATTGCTTTGCAAAGATGTGTATACTGTATTAAGTAAAATTGGGTACAAAAATGTCTCTTAGGTGAAACTTGCATTATAATTCTGATTAATTTTCATGAGGATTTGTTTTTTTAAAAAAATCACATATTGCTGCAGAAAGTAGAGCACTGAATTTAATATTGGAAAAATGAGAAATTGATAGGGCTGAATTTGACAGATCCATTCATACAGCCTTACCAAGGATGATATCCAACTAAGTTATACTCAGAGTAAAGGTAAAAGTACCCCTGCCCATACGGGCCAATCATGTCCGACTCTAGGGTTGTGTGCTCATCTCGCTCTAGAGGCCGTGAGCTGGCGCCGTCTGAGGACACTTCCAGGTCACGTGGCCAGCGTGACGAAGCTGCAGCTGGCGAGCCAGCACCAGCGCAGCACACAGAAACGCCGTTTACCTTCCCGCTATAAAGCTGTCCCTATTTATCTACTTGCACTTAAGAGTGCTTTCGAACTGCTAGGTGGGCAGGAGCTGGGACCGAACAACGGGAGCTCACCTCGCCGTGGGGATTCGAACCGCCGACCATACGATCGGCAAGTCCTAGGCACTGAGGTTTTACCCACAGCGCCACCCGCGTCCCATACTCAGAGTAGACCCAGTGAAATTATTATTTCCTAATATTGTCTGAGTAATGTTGGATATCACCCAAAGTATTCAGTGTAGTAACAATGCATTGAATTTCCACTCAAGACAAGGGAATTATCTCTACATTTCACTGTGATTTATCTCAGGCGCTATGAGATCAGTAAAAACTGAAGAATAATGTGTTTTATGACATGAATTTGACCCATGATCTGAATGTGACCTGAACTATACACCATTGACTGAGAAAGTGAAGAAAATGTGAATGTGAATGCATGTTAGAGGACAGCAATATCCAAGGTTCATATAGCACTTATATGTGACTCTAACATTGTGCATGTCCGTGCATTTGTTTTTGCAAAGGCAACTCCCAAGTAGAAAAGCATGAGCAAACAATACTACTCTTGTAAACCGATTTGATAGAGTAACTTAATAACGCAACGAGTTAATGTTTATGTGATTGACAATCCTAACCATGGTTAGTCAAACATAAATTCCATTGTGTTAAACAGGGGTGACTCTCATGTTAAGTGTTCATCGATTTTCAGATAAAATCTTACATATTTTGAAGAGCTATGACACCATTGCAAATCCACCCCTTCTTCCACTGTGCTGCAGCCATCTGTCATCATGTGTTTGTTGCTACACTGTCATAGGTGTCTATCCCAGACCATCTCTATCCTCACCTAGAGATGAAACAAAATGTTCTGTCAAATTCTAGTTCAAATATTAGGAGCAGGTGGGATCCGAGGTGCCCCTGAAACAGGGAACCAATTCCAGGAAGGGAATTCTCTGACAGGCTAGCAGGCATGTAATATAATTCCAGCACATTGTTGGGGGAACTCTTTCTCTCTTGCTCTCTGACTTTCTTGAAGGGACACATATATAACCAACCACTTGATAAACCTTTATACTATAGAGATTGTGTTGTGTTTCCGCAGTAAATTCTTCAGTTCAGTAAGGTTGGCATTCACCTGTATATCATACCTCTCGTCTGTTAATTATAATGCCACCTCATAAAATGTCAGGTCAAATGCAGCAGTGTCTCTCAGCATCCTTGTGTGGGTGACAACAAATTCTCTCTGTAGCTATGTTCCCCTGCAGGGTAATACAAGTAACCTGACTTTATAAAGCACAGGGACAAGGCTTAGGGACTCATTATAAGAGGAGATAAAAATATGACACTCAGATGTCCTTGCCTCAAGATTGAAGCATGCAGCTTGCTCCTTCAGCTGAGCTCTTCACTACTGCTGCTGAAAAAGAAGAGAGAAAGGGGAGATAAGAAGAATATAGAAAGGGGAAAGAAATCCATAAAGCAGGAAAAGAAAAGGAGATGGGAGGAGGAAGAGCCCTCTTCCCATGGACTTACTGACAAAGCAGACCTATCCTGCTATGACTTTGCTTTTACATTTGGTTAACAAGGGTAGATGATACATACAAAAACTCTGATTAGTAGGATCACTCAGGTCTCACCCTCAACATACATTTAAAGCATTCTTATATCACTTTATCAGGTTGTTTCCCACAAAGAATAATCGGAACTGTAATTTGGTGGGAATGCTGGGAATTGTAGATCTGTGAGGGGTCTTCTAACAGCTCTCATCGCCCTTAACGAACTCCCAGAATTCTTTGGGGGAAGCCATGCCTCCTAAAGTGGCATAAGAGTATTTTAAGAGCATGGTGTGGCTGTAACCTCAGACATTGATTTCCAAAGTCATCTGTAGCCTAGCTTCATTGACTTCAGTGGTAATTTCCCCTCCAACTGCCTTTGGTATAAACATGTTGTTATCCAAATGACATATAATTTGCTGAGCAGCCACTTTCCATGTTTTTCTGCAGCCTAAAATATCTTATAGCATCCTCCACAGTCCCCATCGTATTAGTAGTGGTTACATAAAGCAGGCTGTTCTTTAATGTGTGTTGTTCACAGCCATTGCTGGAATTCCTGTGGTGTCATGGGAAGTTCACAAGCAGACTAACTGCTCACGAAGGGCTATGAGAAATAGAATGCACCTGTAAAGAAGAAGAAAAAACTGGCCACTAAGTTCATGCTTGGTTTCTAGAGCACTTGGTTATAAAGAAGAGATTACATAGCACCAAATGTCAAGGCAGATAGTTGTGTTGAGGCAAATAGTCTGTGGGGATTGGTGACAGAGCACTGTGAGGTGAAGGTGTCATTGACAATCACATATGAGGATTTCTAAATTTTGTGACTTAAGGCACAGTCCTGGACACTGTAAGGTTTTGAGGATCTCTCTCTTGTGGGAGGTAGGCCTGCCCTTGGAAACTCTCTCCCAGCTGCTGCAGAAAGGAATACTGTTGTTGCATTTCTGCCATTGGGAAAGAAGAGGGTGTTCCGGAGGCATATCAGGGGAGGATTTTTGTGTGGCTTTGAATATGCTGGATCCCATCCCCCCAACACAGTGGTGTAGTGTGGGGGGTGCAGGGGGGGCCAGCCACACTGGGTGCAACAATTGGGGGGGCGCTCGCACTCGCAGCTCTCTGCCCCTACCTGGCTCACTCACTCTCTCTCACTGCAGTGCTGGCTGTGCGAATCCAATCCGAGCTGCCGGGTCGCCGCCCACTGTGGAGGGGGAGGGTGCCAGGCATGCGTTGCGGTGCGGAGCGGAGAGAGAGCGAGGGAGGGACTATCTGGGGGAGGGACAGTGCAGCGGCCACCCAGCGCAGCGCTGAGCGCGGGAGAGAACCACACCCGACCAGCCCAGGCAGCAGCAAGAAGAAGCTGGCAGCAGCGGCAGGTTAGGAGCTAGGGGCGCAAATTACTTGCCTTGCCCCGGGTGCTGACAACCCACGCTACGCCGCTGCCCCAACATGCTCCCAGGATAGAGGGGAAGTACACCAACCCTGAAGCTGGTGTTGCTTCCCCCATCTAGTTCCACACTCTATACACCTTACACTCTGCCTGGTTTGGGACAGGTAGGGCTCAGGATTTCGCAGTTCTACCTTCACAGATCGTCCCTCCCTCACCTTTGTTATATTGCCCTACCCAAGTGCTACTCTACCCAGTTGCATTAAATTTGATGCAGATCGTAGGCTGTATCCAATGTTCTCAGCCCACTAGTGCAAGAACCCTTATGAATGACAGAGTTTAGAGCAACAAAAAAATCCAATACAACAGTTGTGCTAGTGAAAGTTTGTGCAACAGCTGGTCCTTGTTGCGAAACCCATTGCACAACAACCTTTGGAAATGTGTCTGTGTTATTTGCTGTGTAATAAGGCCTTCAACAAGTATGCCACTGTGACTCAGCACAACATTGGATACGACTTCCTGTTCCTATACTACCATATTTGCGCATATTGACAACAAAGCATCATGGCTACTATGCAGATATTCTTACCAAGGGGTGCCATGGGAATGCCATGAAAAACCTCTCTGATTTGTATGCTGCTATTTTTAGATGTTAAATAACAAGAAATGGTACCATGAGTCCTTTGACCCATGCTGATACATAAATTACATATCTTCACAGGGGCAGTAGATTCCAGTGAACAGCACTCTGTCCATGTGCTGATAAATCTATGTCTGTGCACTGCACATTAGTTGGAACTTCTAAGATGTTACTAAAAAAAATAGGACTTTATATGCGCATTCACAGAAAACCAAATGAAATGGTTAAAACCATAATCAGATAATGTATCCACTTTAAAAGAGCTAATTTATTGTAGTGGGCTCTGTAGATACATTTTCTGCATTCTGGCATTTTAACAAGAGACACAGTACTATTTTCTTTGTTATGACACAATTAGGTTTTTCAGTTGTAATACAGTTACTTAACGAGAATTGTTCTCAGTGACAAGTTCCACTTGACTACAGTAATAAAATTCGTTCAGTTATTTATTCTGATTTACTATAAGGTAAAGCTTGACTCTGAAAAGGGAAGCTGAAATTGCTTGGCTGTCTATGCCGGGGTTTTGCATTGCCATCTCAGTAATTTAATTTGAAGCAAGCCTGAAAGCAAGCACCTTCTTAGAAGTATCTGAAATGCTGTTTGTCAGTCAGCCTGTTCTTGGTGAGTCCATGTTTTTTTCTGTATATAATATGGGTAGCACAATGAACTGGCTGTGATGTTTTTCAGCTCTTTCAAATTGCTTTGTGCCAATGCATTACTAATGGAAACCACAAAAGATGAATCTTGAACTTTACTGATATTCCAAGAGCTGGGGTTTTTTTTTTGTACTAACCTCAGTCAAATGACAATAAGTTGTTGACATCACCATCATTATCTTTCATTGTAAAGCTTATGAATGAATGAGAATTCTACACCATGCTATGCGAAGTATTTCTGGATTCAGACAGCTGGGAGAGTGTAGAGAAGCTCATATATGTTCTTGAAGGCAGTAATCAGTTATGGAGCTCCTTTTCTTTGGAGACAAATTCTAAGCCTGCACATCTCTTATAACAGGTTGGGAAGGGGTATGTGTTTGAGGACAGCACAACTGGGAGATTGGAGGGTTACAGAGCATTCCTATGGTGGGTTGGGGGGAGGAGTCCATGGTAGAGCAGCCACCACTTCTAAGCCCTGCTGGACATCTGAGATGGGATGGATTTCATGACTAGACAGGCTTTTACTGGTCTGAGATCCCCCCCAAATATGTGATAGTATGAAAAACCTGTTATTCTCTTTCAGAATTTCTCTTCTGAAAAAAAGCTCTTCACATGCCCTGAAATCCAAGACTGTTCAAGCAACTAGCAAAGTTATTATTGATTTGATTTGCAAGGCTGTGCAATTTTCCCCTTCCCTTTCCCCTTTTTTTGTTTGAGTTTCAAGGTCTGGAATTTCTCACTAGCTCCCCCATGTGCTTAAGGCCCTTTCTTTGCAATCTCACCAGCACAAGGGAGACATATTTTTGGTGATTCATGAAGGAGGCACTACCTAGATATATCAGCTTGAGGGAAGGCTCACACTCTGCAGATGAAGTGGTCCTCAGGTGTTGTTCAGATGAACAGGTGTAGGCTCAGATGGACTTCCAGCTCAGCACTAAAACTCAGCACTCCGTTGTTTCTCATGAAAACCTTTACCCTTCACTATTACTGGAAATTAACATGTTGCAAATAAAAAAAGAGTGAGGCAGTAATCCTGTGGCTCCTCAGAGGGCATCTCGGGGGTATATGATGCTTCAAGTTCTCTGAGGAGAGAGAGAGAGAGAGAGAGAGAGAGATCCACTCTCAGAGAGGGAGATCTAACTTGGTGCACCCATGACCTTGCCTTACCAATACTGGAGCTCTAATGTTGGCAGAGGCAAAAAGGAAGCATGTCAGGGTTGGGTTGAGACATGCTAGGGCAAATGTATCTGAAGGATCTATAGTCTTACCAGTCTTAGGCAGTCTACTGACACCCCTCTCTATAAAAAGTGGGAAGGACCATCCCCACCCCAAACAAGAAATGGAATCAATATTGATGAAGGGACAGTACTCTCCTGATAGTAGCAAACTCATCTGCCAATTGGGAAAAGCAAATGACTTTAATGGGCTACATTTCTTTTCTTATTATTCATTTGGTCTATCAGTCATACCTATAGCTCACCAGGATATCAGGCAGACATCCCTCCTGAGATCCTTTTAATCCAAAGCTGCAGGAAATGCACTTGGAATCTTCTGCACCCCTGTGAGTGGGAAAGGCAACTGTTGTGAGTTAATGTGAACAAGGGTTGAACATGGTTTGTATGGTGTGAAATGGATGGAAGTCAATGACTGAAAGAAGAAGGTTTTCACATTTGTTCACACTGTATTTTTCTTTGCATATTCAAGTATTTTATTATTTTTATGAATTCTGTTTTATTTGCTGAGCATTTGGAATAGGAACCCATTTCAGAAATTATAAAAAGGTAAAGGTACCCCTGCCCGTACGGGCCAGTCTTGACAGACTCTGGGGTTGTGCGCCCATCTCACTTAAGAGGCCAGGGGCCAGCGCTGTCCGGAGACACTTCCGGGTCACGTGGCCAGTGTGACAAAGCTGCATCTGGCGAGCCAGCGCAGCACATGGAAACGCCGTTTACCTTTCCACCAGTAAGTGGTCCCTATTTATCTACTTGCACCCGGAGGTGCTTTCGAACTGCTAGGTTGGCAGGCGCTGGGACCGAGCAGCGGGAGCGCACCCCGCCGCAGGGATTCGAACCGCCGACCTTTCGATCGGCAAGCCCTAGGCACTGAGGCTTTAACCCACAGCGCCACCTGCGTCCCAGTGCACAGAAATTATACCCACACATTAATTCAACCAATGCATGCACAGGGAGCAAAGGCATGTTGACTAGCTCTGCCCCCCCCCCGACATCTGCACATACACAACATGAACTTCTGTAGAAAGGAAGCCTTCGCACATACAACTGTAATCACAAAAGATTCCCTTCTACATATGTTAAGAGCTGTATGTGCAGCTGCCAGAGGCCATTTGTCAATGCAGCTTCCCTTGAACACTGATTGTGCTAGGAATATAAGGAAACAATAAGACCCTTCTTTAATGTCTAAAGAATTTAACTGCTCTCTTTCCCCCTTTTCCTCTGTCTGTTGAGAACATTGCTGGAAGAACAGAAGTGTTGTACAAACCTGATAACAAAACAACATAACAGGGAGTTTAAGGCCATGACAACCTGTATTTTAATGTACTAGGACTCCAGAAAGAATTCTACTTTGCTTTAGTGGTTGCAAGCTGTACTAAGCATTCTTTTCTATCCCTGCCTCTTCACTTGTTGACTTTGCTCTCATCCTTAGTCCCTAACAAATACCAGCACTTGTCATTACTCTTTCATACATCTAGAGATTAATACACAAAGGATCTGTCTATGGATGGGAAAATAATGCATTCTCTAGTACTGGCAAAGTCATCGTGCATAAGAATCACCGCAACAATGAAGGTAAAATTGCACTTGAAATGGAACAAAAGTAGTTTACACAAAAGAAATCCTTCCATCTGTAAAAAAAAATCTATGGATTAAAAGGTTTCAAGGTTTGGGGCTTTTTTGCTTAGAAAAAAAAATGGTGAGTAAGACTGGAGGTTTCTAGAATTATGATATACGTGGTGGGGAGAACTTTCCCCCCCTCTCAGAAGATTGGAACCTGGGGTCATCCAACTTTGCCATGCAGTGCACAGGTAAAGGATCCACTTCTAGAGGCTGTGATGAGGTCCCCTAACCCTATTCTGATCCAACAGGACTCTTGTGTTCTTAAGTGTAAACGGAGAGTTGAATCATCAGTGACACGTATATAATTGCACTGCAAGTAAACACAGTGCCCTGTGTCATGCACATCTTAAAATATTAGGAAAAAACAAACCAAAAAACCCAAGCCTCTTCCTATATCAATCAAAGAGCACTCTTGCTAGCTAACCATATTGTCAGAATATAACCCTGGGATGCACTCCTGCTGGGAATTTTTTTCAAAGTAGGTAAAAAGCTGATTAAGAATGCTGGTGAACAAAGGCAAACTTATGTCAATTAACCCCCAGGTGGGACAATCAATTAGTGTCAATCAGGAAGCCCTTACACCACATGAATTAACATAATGAAAAATGGGTCTCAGTCATCCGAAAGGCAAGAAGCCTTTATTTCCCATGTTCTTTTGCAATATTACAGAAGTGCCTTTGCTTATTGCAGGGATCAGCCTATCCCTGCAGAGCCTCTCGTTTCAGTTTCCAGTGATGTTTTAATACATAGCAAAGAAGCTTGCTCACATGTTTATTGTATTTTTGGTTTCTCTTAGCTCTAACTCAACATATAATTAATTTCAGGAAATTTTGGTAGCACATTTTTATTGAAACTAACAGCTTGCAGAGATTGCAGGGGCCCAAAACATTAGAAATGTATGGTTAATAGTAACTATACTTTTTCCCATGCACTTGAAATAAAAAGGCTTATTATTAGCGTATATTAAAAGCTTCAATTATGCCTAAATAAATTGTGCCATTGAATTCTTTGTAATTTGCTTCTGAGATCGAAGCATGTGTAGGACTGAGGGCTCATCCACACACCCCTTTGCTTCAGAAGACATCTGAAGGCAGCCCTGTTTTTAATATGTTACATTTTAGTGTACTTTTCATCTTTGTTGGAAGCCGCCCAGAGTGGCTGGGGAAACCCAGCCAGATGGGCGGGGTACTAATAATAATAATAATAATAATAATAATAATAATAATAATAAATAATAATAAATTTTATTTATATCCCGCCCTCCCCAGCCGAAGCCGGGCTCAGGGCGGCTAACAATAATCAAACAATCAAACAATCAAATAGTCACACATTTAAAATATTTCATTATAAAAATTAATTAAAATCAAATAATAATAATAAATAAATTATTATTATTATTATTATTATTGCATTTCTGGGGCCACTACAACTACATGGACAACTATATCCCCCTATCAAATATTTTTCCTTCCTCATACATGTCACATTTTTTAATGGCATGCTGGATTTGCCCTGGCATATTTACTGTGTAACGCCACATAATATCCATGAAACTCATGGCATCATGGTTTGAGATAGAAAATCCATAGCCAGCCACTTGAGGGCAAAAGATATTCATTACAGAAAGTGATGCTAAAACATCCAACCACACTCCAGCACAATTGAAGCTGGAAGGGTTAGAGCTTAATGGCAGAGGAAATGCTTTGCATACAGAAGGTCTCAGACGTAATTCCTGGCCTCTCCAGGCCAGACTGAGAAAGAAGACCCGAGGGATATAAACCCTAGAGTGCTTCTGCTAGTGTGGTTAAAGGCTATACTGGGGTGGGGAACATTTTTCAGGCCAATGGTCATGTTCTCTTTTAGAAAAAGAAGGTGAATTTTCCATTTCTACAGTAGGCTAGTTTCTACAACCAATCCTCAATTCAGGCAAGCAAGAATCATTGTAAGAGTTCAAGGACACATTCCAGCCAGGCAAAAAGATTCAAGGAGCATTTGAAGCAAAGCCAGTGGGGTGGGTGGCCTGGGGAAAAGGGCTCTGGTCTTGGGAGAGTCCCAAGAGAGGACAGGAGGGCTGTACTCAGTCCCCAGGCCTGATGTTCCCCATACTATGGACCAGGGATGGGTAGAAGATAAATCGGGATCTGGTTGATTTGCAGTAGACCATCTAAGATGTTGGACTCCTAGTTCTTTAACAACAGCCGCAGCAAATAACTCTGTGCCATCTAAACCATATTGCTGAAATGATGGAAGCTGGAGGGGAGAGAGCCAGGAGTGGGTTTGTGTATGTGCGGAAGGACTGCAAGTTGCATTCTGTTTTGGTACTACAAAAAAGAAAGAAAAGCACATCTCTTAACTTTTAGTGTCTTAGGACTTATCCACGCTTAACTTTCCTCTGCTCTTTCCAAGCATGGCTCACACTTTAAAACTCCATGTCTGAGGGCCTCTCCCCCCCTTTTTTTCTTCTTCTTCAAAGCTTTTACCACAGAAACCTTCTCTTAAAGCTGAATCAGAGGAAACAGCAATCCACATAAAATCCAAATTGATGTTTGCTCCGATGGAGCACTAAAGAGTAGGCTTCTGCAGGGAAAGCTCTGGGGCAAAACAAAACAAAATGTTCAGACCCTGAGCTTTTAAGTGCAGACCTGCGCCTGGAAAGAGCGAGGCAAACATAGGTGTGGATAACCCCATACTGTTGCACCAGACTCTCCACATTGGTCGAATTGGAGCTTCCACTCCAAAATGTTGTTTTTTGGTTTCTTTAACTATCTTTTCCATGAGATTCTATAATAACAGCAAATTCTTATTGTCATGCTAAAGCTCATTACTGTTCCATTGTGAATATGCACCGGAGCCAATTTGGGTGCAAAAAACCATTCCTCTGCACCTTGTGAAGTTTGGTCCTAGTTCTAAAAAGATCCCTGTTCCCCTTGTGAGAAAACCTGTTACTAACCTTTCCAGCGTCGGCTTGTGCATTTAATAAGGTCTAGAAATGGGGACAGTTAAAAATTGGGACACTTTGTTATAATACTAGCAAATAACCCAGTATAGAGTAAACAATCTGTACAAGTGAATAGAGGAGCTTGGGAGTTCCATTCATATTCTTCAGTAATCCTCAGGGTGCAGGCGGAGAGTTTTCCAGTGCTGTCCCAGAATGGATATACCGTTGCAGACCTTGTTTATCAAAACTGCTCATTACCAAAAAAATGTTTTGTAAGATTTCTGGGCCAGTTACATAAATAACATTGTTCTTGTCATAGTCCATTCTTTATCACACATATCTTTGGAGGTTGGTGACAACTGTGACCTTTCAGGCTAGTGTATATTCCATTGCTTCGATTAATGCACTTGCTTCTGGCTCCTGCTGAGAAGTTCTGAAAGGTGCACAAATTCTCCTCGGCGTAATGAACTTCAGCTTGTTCCACACAAAGACCCTTTCATTTTCATTTTTAGATGGTGCTTTCTTTTCTGCAGTGAGCTTGCTTCAGACAACAAAAAGAGAAAAGGATCAGAGTGGTACTCCAGAGACAATGCTTCCTGTTCTTCTGTTACAATGGATAAACAGCATTGCCCAAGCATAGAATGCGTTGTGAATTCCCCTCTGCTTTGTCTCAGTCCATTGTAAAAAATAATATGCACAGTGAGAAGAGGCATACAAGTCCAAGGCTTGCAGTTGTGCCCCAGTGTGTATGAAATGCAGCAGTGCTATTTTTCTTCAAAGAAGAGGTGCCGGAACTCACCATGAATGCCTCCCTTGTTCTCTTATAATGGCAATGGCACCCACCTGAGAAGTGTCGGAACTGAGTTCCAGTGGGTTCTGGCTGGGGGGAGAAGCCCTGTATTCTGGTATGGTGGATGAACTGGTCTTGCCATCCATTGTGACATGTGAGCTAGGCTGCTGCTACTACACCGTTTTCCTAGATGCAGCAGCACTGTCATGGAGTGTGCCCAGGATGGGGAATGGCAGTGATAGTGTTGGAGCAACAGATTAGCAGTAGCAATGAATGCAGAATCCACATAGCAGCAGCAGCACCTTACTCCATGTGCTGTGCCTGCCTGTCGTGTCTTCATATGCTGTGGAAATGGTGGAGTATATATGTATATATACGTTAGGAAGGCGAACCATGCTTTTTCAATATTTCCTTTGACAATCTAAGGGCTCTTTGAGATTGTAAGGGAGCTTGTGTTCAATGTAATTGTTTTCTTTGTACACATGTGCTCGTGCCTACGCAAATTATTAGCATATAAAAGGTAAAGGTACCCCTGCCCTTCGGGCCAGTCTTGACAGACTCTGGGGTTGTGCGCCCATCTCACTTAAGAGGCCAGGGGCCAGCGCTGTCCGGAGACACTTCCGGGTCACGTGGCCAGCGTGACATCGCTGCTCTGGCGAGCCAGAGCCGCACACGGAAACGCCGTTTACCTTCCCGCTGGTAAGCGGTCCCTATTTATCTACTTGCACCCGGAGGTGCTTTCGAACTGCTAGGTTGGCAGGCGCTGGGACCGAGCAGCGGGAGCGCACCCCGCCGCAGGGATTCGAACCACCGACCTTTCAATCGGCAAGTCCTAGGCACTGAGGCTTTAACCCACAGCGCCACCTGCGTCTTATTAGCATATATACTACATCAAATTATTAGCACCTTCACTAATCACCAGACTATTTTAATTATTTAGTCCTTGATTAATTAATTTGCCCCAGCTCTCTTTTTTAGCACAATTTATAATACTACAAAATCGAGGTTTTTACAGGAGAGGCCTAATGGGCTAGGGAGACTGCTTAAAGTTGGTTAGATGGGCTGTGTCTGGTCAGGCACATTAGTTGGCTAGGTCAACTACAGGTGATGTGTTGTCATGGAAATGGAATGCTTAGACAATTGCTTCATTCTTGATAAAGGGTTGTTTGGGGAAGGGGAGGGGGGAAACAACTGGAGAAAAGGGAAGAACTCCCCACTAGGGAAGAGATCATCCAAAGTCTTTGTGGGAAGAGAAGCAGTGAGAGACAGAGAGCTGTGTCTATAAACATCTTGTATTGTTTCTCTCTGTCTCTCTGGAGATCTGACGTGGAAGCAGTGGGCTTTGTTGTCTATTGGAGTGTTTAAGCTGTTCTTCCACCTATGCCGACCCTGTGTATTTGTAAATAAACATATAGTTAAATGCCACTAAGCCTCCAGGGATCACTTTCCAAAGGAAATCAACCCTGGGTCAGCATTGTACCCAGTGGAACCTCTCACCAGTCAGAGAAGTGAGCAGAGCGTAACAATAGCAAAATTCTCTTGAGACTTTCTGTATCTCATGTGCTTAGATTCAAGGACAGAATGGAGAGTATTTTCACACAGTACTTGGTATAGTCAAAATGATTATAAGCAGCATAATGGTCTTTTTCATAAAATGGGGAACTATTCATTCAAACGTTAAAATGGAAGGAACTTTCATGCAATAGTAGGTGAGCGAGTCAAGGTTGAGGAGAAGGAATGTCATCCTTTAGACTGACAGAATAACAGAGCAATACCACTCCCACCCCCAACACCAGGCTACAAGAAGAAGAAGAGTTTGGATTTGATATCCCACTTTATCACTACCCTAAGGAGTCTCAAAGTGGCTAACAATCTCCTTTCCCTTCCTCCCCCACAACAAACACTCTGTGAGGTGAGTGAGGCTGAGAGACTTCAGAGAAGTGTGACTAGCCCAAGGACACCCAGCAGCTGCATGTGGAGGAACGGAGACACAAACCCGGTTCACCAGATTACGAGTCCACCGCTCTTAACCACTACAGCACACTGGCTCACTGGCTCTCAAGGTGTATGTGTTGTGCTGAGATGCCCTTCCGGCCAGGGCTGCCAAAGCCAGCCTCCTGCCAACTGTAGAGTGTCGCAAGCATGTGAGAGTCCTGTTGGCAGTATAGCAGCCATTGCAAGCCAGTGGAAGGCCCACAAATGGGATATTCCAAAGGTGGGTGTCAGTCAGCCTGGAATCCATTGGATCCCAAGCTAGTCAACAGTGAGATGCCACATGATGGCATTGGGCCAGATATGGATCAGGTCCCTATACCAGCTCCAGGTTGGCAGAGCATTCTTATTCTCCCCTCCCACAACCACTACCACATTTAATGTCAGCCACTGTGAGCAGCGGGGTAGTGGATGCAGCAGTCACACTGTTGCTTTGTAAAGCCCCACCAATGGGGTGGTTGGATTGTGCCCTTAGTAGTGGATAATAAACATTTGCCTGCTAGCCCCACACAGGTGAATGTGTGTTCATACAGGGAGCATTTCACCCTCTGAGGATACGCGATAGAGAGCAAACTCCAATGAAAACAGTAGGGCTTACTTGTTCCCTGTAAACATGTATACTATAGTGCTATCAGACTAGAGATGCTGCTGCATCAAAGCCAGGGGTCGGCAAGGTTTACCTCGCCTGGGCCAGCGTCGGCGTCTGCACAGACGTGATTTCTGGCATTAGCGCATGCGCAGATGCAATTCTCAGCACCACGGAAGCAAGTCCCTGTGCTGCGCCAGTTTAGCACAGCGCGTGGGGACTCGCTGAGTGGGCAGCTCGGTTCGGGGGTGGCTCAGGGGCTGGTTAAACAACCCCCGTGGTCCGCTTGTGGCCCATGGGCCTTAGGTTGCCTACCCCTAATCTAAGCTCTCTAATACGGCTAAAAAAATTGCTCTCCCACAGTCAACTGAAAGTAGAATTAAAACAAAGCACTTAATAAATGTTCAATGCTCTGAAGCATTATGTTGTTTTACTTACTTCTAATTTTCTGTTTTGACTCAATTTTAGTGATGTTTTCAGGCTTTACTATTTATTAACTTACTGTACGCTGGTCTGCATTATTAAAAGAGAAAAGCAAGGTGGTAGATTGGAAAACAGCTACTAACTGGGGGTTTTCTAGCATACAAAATAGTTCTTGATCATTATTGCACCGCCTATCAGCTTGTGGTTGGCAGGAGCTCTCAACACCCTCTGAATAAGGCCTTTCCCCATCTTCTAGGATTCATGGTTGCCGAAGAACCATCTACTTTAGCCATGACAACTTGCTGCACCTCATAAGAGCTTGCGTCATTTCTGTCCTTAATAGAGAAGGCTAATTAGTACATTGCAATGCTCCCAAGTTTTCTCATTTACAACAGCCAGCAGCCATTATTTAAAAAGTTTCTTCCAAATGCTGCCATGAGACTGGGATGAATCTCCTAGCCAGTGCTTTTTGGATCTTACAATGAACGATAGCCAGAGGCAAACATCTCTGCATAACACCGCAACTCAATGTGCAAGTAACAGCATGTATGGGAGAACGCATGTGTGAGGAAAAATTTAAATATCTTCACAGGTTTTTCTCATATATATGAAGTGGATTTTGTGGAACAACAGGAAAAGTTGGGGAGCTTAGCAGTCCGCTCCTCTGACTGAATGTTATAGGAAAGTCATAATTATGAGGCATATTAAATAGGAACGTAACCATGCTGCCTCAGCAGATCTGTGTGTATAAAATGAAAGGATAATTAACAAATAGCAAATAGGATAATTAAAATGATCTTGAGTTCTTTTCACTCACCACAAAAGGTTTTCCACCAGATGCTCTAATTTTATATTAATTCTTTGTTTCCACTGCTGTCATGAATTGCATAGATGGCAAGCACAAAAACTTTAGAGGGAGGAATTATTCTAGCATCTGTTAGGTCCCTTGGGAAGTAGCAACTTTCTAATTATGTGGCCATATTTTAGTCAATGAATGTTGGTAAACACTAAGGCTGCAATCCTTTGCACAGCTCGGCTCTTTGAATGCTATCAGTGTCAGAGGGATGTAAGCGGCTGAACTGCCTGTGGGATTGCAGCCTAATTGTTTTGCTATAACTACTAAATTCTGCATTGTGGGGAATGCCACTCTGCATGCTTCAACTCTTGGAGCCTGATGGAAAGGAGCGCTTGCCCTTTGGTGCTGGATACTACCATTAACCAGTGTCAGTAAGCCAAGACAAGTGATGCTGAATGAAGCATGTGGCTTCACAACAAACTCTTAAGCCTTCCCCAGGAACCTGGGGGTGACTGTGCTTGCAACCCTGCACATTGTTAGGTCATTTAAACATGACAGACTTGGAATATGGCTTCACTGCTCAGACTTCAATGGGGTTTCATTAGCTAATCTGTATAAATGCTTGCCACCTATCATCCTGCCCAAGTACAGTTCCATGGTATATATATAAACCTATTTCAGCCATGGTATTAGTTAGCAAATTTGTGCATACTGCATGCCACCCTTTCAACTCCTTGTTTTTTCCATGGTGTTACTACAATGGGAGTGTTAAAGGAGCAAAATATTCTGTGCGTTTTATATGTACTATGAGCTTTGCCCAAGTTTTTGCCCAGACTGCAGATGCACAAAAAACAGGCAGTGACTGATGAAATCAGCATCTGAAGAATCTTTGCTTTCTCAAAGCATGTTCCTTTGTAGCCCTTTTAGCTGCTGAGAACTTAGGTGAAATCACAGAAGCCTAAGGAGTAGATGTATACATTTTCTGCTGATCAGGAAGTAGGCTGCTATTTGCTCCACATGACCAGTAGAAGAAAATATAATTATGAAAAAAATAAAAATCTCGACATTCTCATTGGCAGGGTTGTTCCCTAGCAGTGGCAGAGGAACCCTCTCCAGCACCTGGGGTGGGACGCCAAGGGGCGGGGCGAACTGCCTGATGACGCACATGTGATGTCTGCACAGACTGCACATGTGCGGCATCCTGTACGGAGTGCGCACGAACGGTAACCATGCGGGCTGGCGCACATGCACACTCCATACAGGCTGCTGCGCATGCGCACTCCATATGGGATGCCGCACATGCGCAGTCCATACGGACAGCATGCGCTCTCGGCCGCTCTACAACTGGGGGGAGGCAGGGGCCATCTTGTCACACACAGCCCTGAGTGGCACCCGGTGTGGACCGCCCCCTCCGCCCCCCACTTTGTATGCCCCTGTTCCCTAGTGCACCAACCTCCAAAACTTATCGTGTGAACCATCCCCAAATCCACACAAATGGGAACACTTCTGCATTGGCTCCTGAACTTCCTGCCTCAAACAGGACCTCAAGTATATCTGTGCTTTAGTGGTCAACAGCCTGCTACTTGATAAGGAAATTCAAGACAACTGTGAAATAGCTTTCCTGGTGATGAATGACCCTTTAGAGGATTTCCTTGGCAGGGACAGTGTAATATGGCTGTGCCCCATTTGCCAGGGTTCAGGTTACACGTGAACTATGGTGGCCCTTGACACAATGTCTGCTGCACCCCAGCTAAAATGGATTTATAGGAGCCGACTGCCAGTATCTTTTGTACCCTGCACTAGCAAATGTTTACAACTGACATTTGGATTGCTTACCCTCCTTTCGCCCTCTTTTTCTGGTTAAAAAAAAAGAGGGGGGGACAGTTGCTCAGTTTGACACCCTGGACTAATAGCCTGCTCTAAAGTTCATTCCCAGAGGATCTCCAAAATAATTGAAAAGGTAAAACTTACCACATAAAATTGAATATTGGCTCAAGACACTTTGGCAGTCCCTGCACTGTTCTCTTTGCAAGAAATACAGGTTTTCTGGTTCATCAACCAAAGCTAAGTTACAGAAGAAGCTATTTCAGTTGTGGCTGCCACTATGTCCAGGATTTCTTTTACTAGACCGCTCTTTCTTTGCAGTGAAATAACATGAATGATTTCTTTGCTTTCACTAAACTCTTTGTGCCTTCACTCCTTTCCTTCACCACGTCCAATTCCAACCTTCTCTCCCAAAGCCTTCATGTGCACACCCATTACCACAATGCCATTAGAGAAGGAAAACAAGCATCCAGTTGTCATCTTCAAAAAGGCTGTGGGGCGGAAGCTTTCCCCTTGCATGATAAGGGGGAAGCGGTGGAAGGAGACATCCGTTCTGGGCAGGGGGAAGGGGAAGCCAGATACACAGAAAGTGTTGTGGCCTCTATAACTGCCCATGCCCACTTGTCTTTTATATCATCTCTCTTGCCTTTTTGTGTCTCGGTGGTCATTCCAGTTGGAGATCTGAGGAAAAGTAAAGAAAAGCTTGTGATTTCTCACAGGTTGTGCTGGAGGGAATGGAATAACAGCTCTTTCCCCATATTGGTATGCTTTGTTGTTTATTGTTTCCTAATCAAAATTAGTACAGTCTCCTGTAGAGTCTTGGAATGCTTTCAGTGCAGTGTTAAACATTAGAAGTTGATGCTATTACTCTAGCAGCTAGTAGACTTGCACTGAGAACAATGACCAGGTCTCTGTGTAATTTACTCTGAGGGGCCTCCCATGCCTGTAAATCCACTTTGGTCAAATGGAATAAAAGTTGCAGCTGTTTTTAATTCCCCATTATTGTGAATGGGGAGGATCTGGAGCTTCATTTTATACAAAGAGGCTTGGGATCCTAATTACAAATAGAAATGGAGAAAGCACAGAGTGACTCAGCAATAGGTTGGTTTTAAAAAAAATATGCTTGGATGCAAGGCAAATTTTGGAGCTTCTGATAAACACCTGTTGACCTGGGTTCTAGGAAACATCAGAATGGGAAGTTATGGACCATTTGCACTTATTCAGGCCCATTCTTTCCCTACCTGAGTTAGTGAATATGCAAAACTAATAGCAAATATGTAGAAAGTATCAGCAACTAGTTCCCAATAAACTGCTCCCCCCCCTTTTGATGTACTACATTTACTTCTCACGAATATACTAATTGATGCTCAACCATATGTTATTACATTTGCTTCTATAAAGAAATCCATTTTATTTCCCCTGATGAGCTTTCCTTTATTTCTTTTTTCCTCCAAAAAAAGCACTTTGCTGTTACCTGCTAAAGTACTGGAACTTACTAGCTGATTCCACACATAAATATTTAAAAAAAACAAAAAAACCACACATATTTAAGTCTCTGTGATAAATCCATTTTACTGTGGCCAGTGTAATACAGCTTAAAAAATAAACAAGCTTCATATTATACGCAACAAACAAAGCTGATCTGGAGTCACTGACAACAGCTAAGCATCTATTTGGCAGTCAGAAGGTTATCTATACCAGGCAAGTAGCCAGATAGCTTGTGCAGAAGAGCTCTAAGGGGCAGTGTAAGGAAGCGAGGAAGGAATCAATAAACAACAAACAGAACATCAACAAAGGTGGCCTAAAATGCTTGAAGCGATTTGCATCAAACAGTAATAAAATGGCATTTAAATATACACAATTTCAAAATAAGCATCTACTGCTTGTCCATTATCCTAACATCTTTGCATTCATTTGCCGCTACACTGGAAGATGGGAGAGGTCTTATGTCTTACTGAGAAACAGGGCACAGAATTGCCTGCATGCTTTTCCGTGTGTGTGTGTGTGTGTGTGTGTGTGTGTGTGTAAAAGGGCTATTAATTAGAAAGGGAATCAGAATAACCCTGCTGGAGCCATGTCCCCATAGACACCCTGTCACTATCAACCTTTCATAAGCAATCATGACTCTAAATCACATGGGGAGCTTACACATAGAGAGCAGATTCCCCGCATCAAGTCTTCCTCTCCGACATGAAAGTGGAAGGACTGAGACAATAGGAGGTGGGGCCATTCAGTACACCTTGCTTTCTCCCATCATACAACTTTAATAATTTTAATAAGGCCTATAGAGTTAAAAAGCATCTGTTAGAGCAGACGGGAGTTTAAAATTCTAACCCTATGTAAGTAAGCGACAACATTTTCAGGAAGACTTGGTCCTGGGTGTAAGAACTGCAACCCTAAACATAGCTAACAGGGCTGGCACCTGAGTTCAGCATGGCTAGGCACCTGATGTGAGTCTCTGGGCTCAGAAGATTCCACCATTCACCCTGCTCAACCCAGGGTGATTGGTGCCCTGCCTTGCTTGTTGCCAGTGCCACCATACACTCCCCTCCTCCTGGTGGAGAAGTTTACCCAGTGAGTAGTGGCAGCAGCACTTTTGGATAGCAGGAAGACTCCAAGTCATGATGAGTGGCCACCATCATAAATTCTCCATTGCAAAATACCTGCTGTCAGATATTGGATTCTGGGATTGGGAAGTGGGTGACCATCAACTATGGGTTGATGACAAGTGACAGTCTTCTTCCCATCTGAAAGTCCCACTGAAGCCTGCTGAATAGACACATCCAGGATGAGATGATGAGCAATGAGCACAGTGCTCACCAGGGATCCTGATCATTTGCCCCTTGGCAAACCACCCTCACAATGTGGTGATAATGGGGATGCTCCCACCAGCCAGGGCACTTGCCCTTCCAGCTCAACATCCTGCTGGCTTCACTCACTTGTTCAGCATTTGCATCTTCTCTCAAGGGTACCTGCCATCCCTGCCCTCAGGGCTACCTGCATGGATGGAGGGGAGGAGCACATAGCCAAGAGAGGAGAGATGATTGCATTTCAAAGGGGAAACAGCAGTCAGCTCGGGACCCATTGGCAGCACTATGCTTAGAGCCCATAAAATTCTGGCTCTGAGCACTGGACTTACTTCAATGAGATTTTTTTGCTCTGTTGCATATAGTGGTCACAGCCAGATGGGGGTTTCAACCCAAGCAAGAGATCCAGCAGAAGTCCCAGTTCAAGGCAAGAATTCAGCCTTCAGGCAAGGCAAGCATTTAGGGTTAAGGTAGCACCCTGGACGGGACGCAGGTGGCGCTGTGGGTTAAAGCCTCAGCGCCTAGGACTTGCCGATCGAAAGGTTGGCGGTTCGAATCCCTGCGGCGGGGTGCGCTCCTGCTGCTCGGTCCCAGCGCCTGCCAACCTAGCAGTTCGAAAGCACCTCCGGGTGCAAGTAGATAATTAGGGACCGCTTACCAGCGGGAAGGTAAACGGCATTTCCGTGTGCGGCTCTGGCTCGCCAGAGCAGCGATGTCACGCTGGCCACGTGACCCGGAAGTGTCTCCGGACAGCGCTGGCCCCTGGCCTCTTAAGTGAGATGGGCGCACAACCCCAGAGTCTGTCAAGACTGGCCCGTACGGGCAGGGGTACCTTTACCTTTACCTAGCACCCTGGACAGCTCTAAGTAGAAATCACACTGAAGCCTCACAAAAGCAATTGTTTTACCAGCAAACATCCCTAGATTCCAATAGGGTTGCAACTCTGTTGGGCGCTTAGCTCTTGTTCTCCTGGAAGAATATTCTTGTAGTTAGTGAGGCCCTGCCTACTTTAGAAGCTGTTGATTCCAATGGCACTGGGAAGATGGGAGTTTCCAGGGTTGGATCCTCGGATTCTGAGGATAGTGGTGATGGTGACAAAATGAGCTCTACGTATGCTCTGACTTTTGTGGAAGTGGGGATGATCACGGTCAGTGTTGAGGAGAATCCCTGCCAGTCACCTCCTTGGAATCCATGGCCTCATTCCTTGAACATGAGGTTCAAGGGCCATCCCAGGGCCATGACTTGTTGGCAGTTACAGTTTTTTATGATAGGCTATTATATCAGTTACTACCTACCCCCCGCAAAAAAGCTTCCCTTCTGCGTCACTCTAAAAGACAAAAGAGCATTATCGTGAAAGGAGTCCAACAACCCTGAAGGTCAGCTCACAGGTATTTGGGCTGTGTACCTCCCCCAAATCCAATTTGTGGTCCTAATTTGTAAAACCAGATTGGACAAGATTTGGTCCAGTCTCTTTCCAGAAAACCCCGAATCCTGATCACAATCTGGAAACTATGAATCTCTGGAACTGACTTGATTTTGAAACCAAAACAGATATACCTTGGTGTTTTTTCCCACAAAGGGCATTAAATTTGGAGAAACAGTAGTACTTACATATGGGAATAACCAAGAATTTCAAAAGGTAAATGCATGGATTTGCATGGTAGCCACCTTTAAAATTTGATTCCCCCCCAAAAAAGGTGTATTCCCCCCCCTTTAAAATGACTGTGAGTACACTGTCAAGCCAGTTCTCATGTACCCACATTTGTTCTGTTCAACAAGATTTTGAAAATGTATTAAGGATTTTTTTAAAGTTAGGTTTGAGATACTAGTCACAGGCAGGCTTGGTGGGCAGCAGCATGAAGATATGCACAGGTAATGGTGATAATGAGACTTTTGAGAGGCAGATGGTCAGCAATGAGAAAAAGCAACATATTCATTTGAGTCACAGAAGAAACCCTGTCATATAGCAGGTAGATTGCTGCCAGCAGTCATGAGTGAGAGGGGAAATAACACATTATTTAATTTTACATAAAATACTGAAATCAGAAGGTTGATTATTATGCCCACAAGGTGTGGGTGGCTAATTATAATTATCAGAAAAGCACCAAAAGGGTGTGACTGGCTGCTACAATAATGAAGTACTGGGCTGTGGACAATATACTCACAACACACACAAAATACTAATAAATTTCTATTCTTCTGGCACAGAAAACTGAATGCAGCTGTAAATAAACCTTACTTAAAAACTAGAGCCATCACTGAGTGGAAAACTAATACACAGCAACAACAACGTTTTTTTTAAAAAAACAAACCTGGGATTTATTGGGAAAAGATAGAAAACAACACAAGCTGAATAAACACTTTCTGAGACACAGAACTTGGAATGTTGGGTAGGCTAGCCTTGCATCCCCCTCAAGCACTGTGACTGGAGAGTGTTGTGTAGAGTGAGATCATTTCTAGCCCTACTCCTGCTCCCCTCCTTCCCCTCTCCCCACCCTGGTGTTCTCCTTATGTGTGGTTGTATTTACTAATTGCAACAGTTTTGGGGGTGGTCTGTCTGGCTTTCTGAAAGACTGCTTTGAGCTACAGATCAGCACAAATACCCACAAATCAATTCAGGACCTACTCTGTAGTGGTTTGTAGCTGTTTGAACCTGGACAGGGCACAAATTGTCCAGATTTGGTTCTGGATCTGGAGCACAGTCACAAGAGATATGAGAGGTATTATTGTTGTCTTATTGTGTACATAGACATTTACATAAATATTGGATACCTCTGTCATCTGTGCGCTAGCCTTGAATACAGTGTTTCTAGGCTCAAGCAGAACTCTGTCCACCTCTCATTATGGTAAAAAGACAAACAATTGAAGTCAGTGAAGAAGCACCAATTATACTGAAAGCACCTAGCAACTGTTCTCAGGGATCCAGGAGGAAGCTGAATTATTGTGACTTGATATATATGAATGTCTCACAAAGAAGTGTTTGGTTATATTTCTTGTTTTTAACAGGTTGAGAGAGAATAAGAAATAAACTGAAAACATCAAAACAAACTAGAAGCCACTAAGGTGATTGCGTCCTTAAATGAACTCCTATCTGTCTTTTTCACTGAAATCTGAAGGATGCAGACAGCAAACAGATGCAACAGAAGGAGCTGAGGAGGAAGGCAGAAGATCTGAACTAGGAATTGTATGTGAAGCTTTCTGTGGAATTTCAAATTCTATAGAATGGGGCGAATTTGAGTAATATTAATGCAACTGAAAATGCAGCACAGTGATGGTGACACAAACACTTCGTCTGTGATGTACTGGGTATGCTTTTGCATTTTATAAACTTTCCAAAGTTCTTAGACTACCACAGTAGTGGCAGCGGATAATCTAAATGTCTAATGGTGCACAAAGAAGACCCACCCCAAACATTGTCCACTATTCTTTGTTTCCACTTATATGTGACTCTGGGTTTGTTTTTGTTTTCATTTCCAACAACTATCTAAGATAGTCACTTTTAAACAGAATCAGTACACTTACGCTATCTTATTGAAGTGTATACACATTCATGTCAATCTTGAATTTGATTTTGGGTGAATCCAGAACATCTTAATTATCATCCGCAATATGTTTTGTGTTGCTGTCCTTACATTTACATGCACCCACTCTTAGTGCCAGTCTGCTATATGGCAATGCACCACAGCTACCCACTCAGTTCAATGATGTCACATAAGTGCAACAGAATTGCTTTGCTAGCTCAGATCAAGGTTCATCTAGTTCAATATTCTGTTTACAATAGCAGCCAAGTAGTTCTGGAAGCTTTCAAGTAGGAAATTAGAGTGATGGCTATCTCCTGAATACAGTATCTTGGATCTGTTTCGTTAGCATTGTTGTTGTTGTTGTTTAGTCGTTTAGTCGTGTCCGAATCTTCGTGACCCCATGGACCAGAGCACGCCAGGCACTTCTGTCTTCCACTGCCTCCCGCAGTTTGGTCAAACTCATGCTGGTAGCTTCAAGAACACTATCCAACCATCTCGTCCTCTTTCGTCCCCTTCTCCTTGTGCCCTCCATCTTTCCCAACATCAGGGTCTGTTCCAGGGAGTCTTCTCTTCTCATGAGGTGGCCAAAGTATCAGAGCCTTAGCTTCATGATCTGTCTTTCCAGTGAGGATTCAGGGCTGATTTCCTTAAGGATGGAGAGGTTTGATCTTCTTGCAGTCCATGGGATTCTCAAGAGTCTCCTCCAGCACCATAATTCAAAAGCATCAATTCTTCGGCGATCAGCCTTCTTTATGGTCCAGCTTTCACTTCCATACATCACTACTGGGAAAACCATAGCTTTTACTATATGGACCTTTGTTGGCAAGGTGATGTCTCTACTTTTTAAGATGCTGTCTAGGTTTGTCATTGCTTTTCTCCCAAGAAGCAGGCATCTTTTAATTTCGTGGCTGCTGTCACCATCTGCAGTGATCATGGAGCCCAAGAAAGTAAAATCTCTCACTGCCTCCATTTCTTCCCCTTCTAATTGCCAGGAGGTGATGGGCCCAGTGGCCATGATCTTCGTTTTTTTGATGTTGAGCTTCAGACCATATTTTGCGCTCTCCTCTTTCATAGAGGACATAGCATAGACATAGGTAATAGCATTTCACATTAGGATTTGCCCACTCCTTCTTAAAGCAAAGCAAATTGTCATCTTCACTTCTTGAGCAGTGATAGGCAAATCTGTCCACCAAAAGTCATATTTAAGTAAGCATCTTCTCTCAAAATAATTTGCATTTTAAATATATTTTTGTTTTGGTTTGTAAATGAAGAACTGCATCAGAACATTCAGAAGGTGAAAAGCTGGTGGACAATTAAGTTCATTTAAACTTAAGGCATGATTCAAGTCTAATGATATTCTTCAAGCAGTCCTTATCTTGCAGTCATAGGTTCTACAATTCTGTTCCATTATGCACATCACCAGATGCAGGATTCTTATTCTTTTTCTTCCTATTTTGCTCATGCTACAGAAGATCTACATGTGTAGATGAAGCTGCTTACATGGAAAATCTGTTATTTCATAGGACAGCTCTGTTTGCCAAGGCTTTGGAGAGCCTTAAAGCTGTGCAGTTTTTGGAAACTTCAAGTTCGATAAATTCACATTTAAATGCTAACTTAATCCAGTTTCTTCCCCATCTGTAATTGTGAACTGCCTGAGTACTGAATTCTTTCTTCTCTTGCTTTTATCCTGTCCTTAGTTTTGTAGCAAACATGTGAGTTTATGGCAAACTCACAATTCATAGCTGATCCTTCCAACTTCTTTTTTTCTGGAAAGGAGGACCTTCTAGAACAGCTTTTAATTTAGCAGATCAATTAAGCAGATCCATTAAAAATTTCAATATCCTGTTCCAAAGTTCCCGTTCCAAAACCAATATGCTCATATATTCTGGAGGCTTGTTTTCCTTCTATACTATTCCAGAAAATATCCCACTGGGGGAAGAAGGCAAAACTTAATTTTGCTAAAGATTTTTTGACAGTAGATGTAGTCATAATTGGATCAATAGTTCTGGGGCAAGTTTAAACAGAGGAAATTTCTTTTACTTTAGTTACAAATTCATGAAAAAGAAACATAGGAATATTGCACACAAGACTGGGTTATTTAAGCGTGGTTTATACTCCAGAAAGGCAGTTTTTATTTTAATATCAGCCAGCACTGTTAACTAAATAAGAAGCAATTAAATGTGCATTTTCTTACTCTATTTCTTTTGAAATAGAGATTACTGTATGAAAAGAAAATGGTGCCTCTCTGTTTTCATACTTAGATTGTCCTAGAATTCCATTAATATCTTGTACTTGGCTGTGTCTGGTGCAGATAAAAACCTAACCAAATTAGAGATTAAAACCTCTCTACAGTCTAACTACCATTATTTATAGGTGAGAAAACAGCCCATTCTTTTGGATCAGTGAGCATGACAGTCCATAATACTTATCATATACGGTAGTTCAAGCCCTGTCTTCCTTCACTATATACATTAAACAATGGGGAAGTGTTTTTTTCTCCCTTCTCCTCTGTTGCTACATCTTTTAGAGGATGGCAAGCATGCATAAGGTGGTTTTGTGTAATTCACTCATTTATAAGGTTTATGTAATATTAAGGCTGTTCTTCAGTTCTTCTGTTCTTCTTATTGGGAAGAGACTGTGGGTGGAATATTAGGTGCAAATCTCTCTGGATCTTTGTCTCTGTATTTGGAGTGAAGCAAGTTTCCAACCTTGTTACCAAGCATGAAATATGGATACAGTGAAATAAAAATAAAATAAAATAGGAACCTTTTATAGCCCGAACTGATGCACCTCCTCCCTGCCTTCTGGCTGCTTCTGCTGCTATGAACTTCCTAGTCCTTCCTGTGTCCTTCTAACTCCTCTGTTTCTCTGGCATTCTCTTGTTCATCTCCCCTTCTGCAAGAATATAGGCAGTGCCATTTCAATGACTCCAGCAGCACCATTAAATTGTAACTCTCGTGTTTTACTGGCAACCTAAACCGAGAGCTGCCTAATGATCCCAAGAGAAGGGTCTCCTGGCATAGCAGAATCTAAAGGAAATTTAGAGTGGCAATCCATTGGGGGCTACAAATGAAGCCGTGCTGAACAACTGCAACCAACACAGCTGCTCAGATTGAAAGTCCTTTGCTCTTCTTATAGTGCTGTGATTAGTAAAGTGTTGCTTTAGTGACTAAAGTTTAGATACTATCTCTCCCCCTGGGGAAATCCCTTCTGCTGTACATTTCCTGATGCCAGGATGCCTACAATAATCCTCCCGATGAGCATTTATCAACTTTACCAAATCTTGGAAGTTAGAAAACACACACCCATAAAGAGAAATTCCTTTGCTCTATTGGAGCAAAGTTCTTCCCCATGAAATAGCACGATAAAGCGATTCTTAACTCACAACATTTTTGTGTTGCTATTATTCCACTGATAAACCTGATGCCCAGCCTATTTGCCCAGCCTTTGCCATTGTGCAAACCCCAGGGGGGGAGTACATTGCACAAAGTATTATGGGCATTCATGGATACATCGTTATGCAAGAAAATACATCATTCTAGTCCTGAAATGGTACAGGGATGAGACCAGCCCCACTTCCCTTGTGGCTGAAACTATGAAAGGACCAGTTGCTGCGTGGAGTGCTGTTTGTAAGGGAGTGTGTGTTCCATGCAGGGCTGAGTGGAGCCTGTTGATCAGCCCTCATCTCCCTTGTGGCTGAAACTCTGAAAGGACCTACTGTTTGGGACTGTGCATTAGGTCAGGAAGTCAATGCCCCTGCGCACAAGGGATTACAGTGGTACCTCAGGTTAAGTACTTAATTCCTTCCGGAGGTCTTTACTTAACCTGAAACTGTTCTTAACCTGAAGCACCACTTTAGCTAATGGGGCCTCCAGCTGCCGCCACGCCGCTGGAGCACAATTTCTGTTCTCATCCTGAAGCAAAGTTCTTAACCTGAAGCACTATTTCTGGGTTAGTGGAGTCTGTAACCTGAAGCGTACGTAACCCGAGGTACCACTGTATGTCCACTGGCACTGAGCTTCTGTTCAGCAGCTATTACTAATAAATTACAAATTAAGTTTGAATGTTTATGAGTTTGTTCTGGAACTGCATCAATGCTTTATTGAATGGTTTATTTTTTGCTACTTTATGACTTGTGTATACGCTACTATGATTTTTATTTATTTATATTAATGGGAGGGATGTTCTTTCCGCTATTACTTTCTTTTGGCTGTGAACCTCTTTGACACCAATTCGTTGTTAGAAAAATGGTATATATATCCCCTTCACACACACACACACACACACTATTTAGGAACAAAATAAAAAAATTCCTTCCAGTAGCACCTTAGAGACCAACTAAGTTTGTTATTGGTATGAGCTTTCGTGTGCATGAACACTTCTTCAGACACTGAAACAGAAATACTATTTAGGGTCAATGGTGTGCATTGGTGGGTACACTCCTAGGGTTAGATTGATAGCACAACATCTTCTTATAACATGTAAATTGAATTTAATTGTTTAAATTGTATGCCCACCATTCTGTGATTTTTGTGATAAGGAGCGGAATAAAAATACCTAAATAAATAAATACAATATAAACCAGCTGGCTCCAGTTGGATTTGGAAGGTAGATTGCCTCTGGACTTAGCCATAAAAGTCAAGAAAGAAATGTAGGTGCTGGGCAATGGCCTAATAGATTAGGCCTAAAGTTCCACCTAAACCAACATTCGGACTCAAACAGAATACAGTCCAATTCCTCTTCAAGCTCGTACAACTAAGGCATAAATATGATAGGCTGCCCCAGTTTGCCCCCATTATCTTGTACTTAAAGAGCTATATGATAGTCTACAAGAGACAATTTGCTATCACAGCTAAGTGGAATATATTTTTCTATAGGCAGTACAGTTCAGATCATCAGTTGCTGGGGGCAAGCAATAGATGGTGGCTAGCATCCTGCGACCATCCAGATGTGGTCGGACTCCAGCTCCCTTAATCCCACACAGCATGACTATTAGTCTATGGGAGGTATTGCCCAACAACATCTGCAGGGCCATAGGGCTGCTCCCTCCATTAAATCTATCATGGCAATTAGTCTGTTCTGAAGCAAACCTTTGGGTTGCTAAGATTTTCGAGGGGTACAGCTTGCCAGGAATGGGTAGCGCCCAAATGGTTGAGTGCTGTCTCACCTTGCAACAATGGGTGTGATATAGTGCAGATGTGTTCATGCTTTTCAACTGTTTGCTGCTTGACAGGAACCTTTGGCATTGGAAGAAGAGTTTGGATTTGATATCCCGCTTTATCACTACCCTAAGGAGTCTCAAAGCGGCTAACAGTCTCTTTTCCCCTCCTCCCTCACAACAAACACTGTGAGGTGAGTGGGGCTGGGAGACTTCAGAGAAGTGTGACTAGCCCAAGATCACCCAGCAGCTGCATGTGGAGGAGCGGGGAATCAAACCCAGTTCACCAGATTACGAGTCCACTGCTCTTAACCAGTACACCACACTGACTCTCTTTGGAGCATGTCAGTGCTTTTTCGCATCTGCTGCTCGCAGACTGCAACAAACAAGAAAGTAAAACTAGTAAGTATGTCTGGGTTAGATCCTGTATCAGATCTGATTGGTCTCTTGCAACCCAATTTCTCTTCTAACCAAAATGCTATGCATTTTGAGGGAGCTGGCTGTGTGCAGAGACCCTCCTGACCCCTGGATCCAGCAAATATTGGAAGTTAATCAAGGTTTCAATTTTATTTTATTTTTTGAATTGCCATGCTAGCCACCTGGTGAGGGTGACTGCCTGGGTGATGAGCCATTAAAGGAGATTAAAGGGCTCAGTGCAATACAGCCAACAGGTGGGGCCTCCTTCCTCAATAGACAAAGCCAGAGTTTGGAGTAGAGTTTTTGGGCAGTAATGTGACCTAAAAGTAAAGCAGCAAGCTGAAGAGAGAGTCAGGTCAATGATTGAGAGCAATATTTGATTTCTGTTTGAATCCAAGGCCGTAGCTATGGGAGAAACAAGACCCTTTTGTTGATGCTGTGAACTCCTCCATTATAGGCTCAGGTTGTATGTGTAAATAAACCGTATATCACAAAGGCATTATGGTCACTGTTGTGCTTCATTTCCAAAATGAATCCTGGAACCTATGGAATCTTGCACTGCTCTGAGATTGGGGTGGCATGCAGCAATATGTATGCTCATCTCTAATATTATCATTCTCTGACATTTTGTTCCTACCATGGTCCTTCTTCTTTTTCCTCAGTTCGTATTTTTCCTTCTCAGTGGGTGCTTTTGCCATCATAAGCTGCAAAGTGGTTTCAAGGACCTATTCTGGTGCTTCACTTGGTGTCATCTTTAAGAGTCAATTTGTTCAGGAAGCTATGTCAGAACAAATCCATTCATTTCTCCTGCAAATTATACAATTACTTTGGCATAGAAATTTCACAGGCCCTTTCTTAAGAGTGCATATTGTGAACAGCAACCTTAGGAAAGTTCTCCATGTGTCCATAAAGCTGGCTGTATATACTGTGTTTATTTAAATATAAAACAACAAGAAGAAGACTCTAGGTCACAACTGTGTGGCTCCTAGAAGCTGTCAAAATGTGACAGCAGCCACACTCTGGGAAATGATTTCAACTGGCTGGCTATACCAGGTGAGGGCAACTGATGGGTTAAGGACTTCCCCTGCATGCACAGACAGGCTCTTGCAGATTGCTCGGATGTGACCATTAGTGGGTACAATGGTCATGAAGGTGGCTTCTGCACATGCTGTAGAGGGAACAGATGGATGCCAACAAGAAGAGCATACCACAGGTATACAGCTAAAGGGAAGAGAAGAAACAGAAAAATCAAGGGCTGTGGTTTGTCAGATAACAAGTTTTAGAAAGCAATCATTGCCCAGATAATAAATATGCTTCCTACTTAAGACCTCTTTATGGTAGAGACCTTCTGATGACCATCTTTATTGTGATATGATTATCACTGGCGGAGAAAAGGGGTGCAGTGGGTGCGGGTGTCATCCCTGAGAGGGGTGACATCGCCGCCCCGCCCCCAGGACACCTCCTGTAGGCTGCTAGTCCCACCCCACGGCAGCTAGCCCCACCCCACTGGTGCCGTTCTGGGTGCCGGAGCAGCTAGCTCTGCCTCTGATGATTATTGCACCATAAAGCAAAACTGAACCGTGCAGTTTGCTCAAACCAGTTGTACCTACCACTCTAGGGCAACAGCATACCAGACCCAACTGAACATTCAGCAGGATATAGAGGGAGCTCCACCTTAACTTGAAATGCTCATGGGTAGCCAGGCTCTACCATGGTAGTAACTGAAGTTACAGCCCATGCCCACCGATGGCAGCTCATAGAGAGCCATCAGTCTTGGCTACAAGGATGAGTGAGTGCATAGGGACATTGCTGACAAGCACCACAGGGCAAGTGAAGAAGGTGCTAACCTCTAGCTTCCTGGCAAGAAAGAAGATCCTTGGAAGATCCATAAAATGGTCCTTGGCATCCGCAGCTGCTTGCAGAACCAAGCCATAGAACCACTAGGGACTTAATGTAATACCAGAACAACATACTCCTAAGAAATCACTGTGTGCTGTGTACTCTCATGTTGTTATGGCGAATAATAGAATGTAATAAACTCAGTGGTCACAATGACCTACATCTTCTCTTAGAATTATAGTTAACTTTTTTTTAATTATGGAGACCAAAACCTTCTTGATTCAATTCTGCTTTTGACCTTTAAGAAAAATTGCATTTTTCATTTTGGAATTTTGAGTGGTTCTTATGGTTTCCTTTCCTGCCAGGCTGCTTCTACAGATTGTTAAAATATTAATTGATTGTACATGCCCCAATACCAATTTTATTTCACGTATTTTATCTCAATTTACTAAATGTCTCCCTTCTCAGTTTATTTCCATTTTCCTTTCTCTATCTGATGCATAGAATGCTTCCCAATCCAACCCAATAGAATTAAATTCCTTTGACCTAATTTAAATACCCTGATAGCCTCTTCTACCTTGAATGGGATTTCAGTACATCCGCTGAAGACAAAGGCATCAGGAACAACTAAGCCTTGAATCACATATGGGCCATCTAAATTGAACCATCTCCTCTTCATATTCTGAAGTAAGAAATCAATTATGGTCAGAAAAGATTCACAGAAAACCTTTACAAAATTTGACCTTGAAGTTTTAGGTTATTAAGTGAGAATTATTTATACATACTCTTCTGGACTCTTGGCTCTACTTTGTCAAAATATGGGAAAGGCACAGCAGTGATCTGCAACAGGTATAAAATGGGAATATTGTGACAATTTTCTATATCTGATTTTCTAAAAACATGAAAAACAAAACCTTTTTCTATGCAGTGTAATCAATAGAATTAAAAAATAATGGCACTGAGGCCTGTTTGTTTTTACATTGCTAACAATTAATTATCAGAGAGTATAAAAACAGGATGCAAGAGACCGTGACATTCTGGAGGCAGTTTGATTTTTCTCAGTAGCACCAAGTTAAACATGTTTAAGCCATTAAGCAATTGCATTTGTTCAAACTCTCTTAAACAGGTGTCATACTAATAAGAGTGTACAGTATCTTCCTTCTATAGGAAATGAATAAGAAGCTTAACTATTGATTCCTAAGTGAGCCTTGTAGGATAAAGAAAAAAGGGTGGCTGCTTGGCTTCCACTGAAGTCCAGCTCCAAGGGCCTTCTGGCCCTCACTGCAAGAAGTGAGGTTACACGGAACTAGGCAGAGGGCCTTCTCAGTGGTGGCACCCACCCTGTGGAACGCCCTCCCGTCATATGTCAAATAAACAACTATATGACATTTAGAAGACATCTGAAGGCAGCCCTGTTTAGGGAAGTTTTTAATGTTTGATGTTTTATCGTATTTTTAATATTTTGTTGGAATCTGTCCAGAGTGGCTGCCAGCCAGATTGGCAGAGTATATTATTATTATTATTATTATTATTATTATTATTATTATTATTATTATTCCCCAGTGGAATGGAAGCAATAGAAAGATAGTAGGCTGACATCCCAAATATGCCAGCTATGAAGAAGTAGCTTGCTGGGTGGTGTGGAGGATTAGACAAATTCATTGGGGCTTGTAGCCATGGATAGCTTCCTTCACGAATTTGCCTAATCCTCTTTGAAAGCCACCCAAGTTGGTGGCCACCACCGCCTCCCACTGGAGTGTTTTCCATAGTTTAACTATGGCATCTGGTTGGTCCCTGTGAGAATAGGATGCGGGACTAGATGGGTAATTGAACCTATCCAGCAGGGCTTTTCTTGTGTGTGTTGCTGTGTTCTCATATATATAAAGAGGTAGGTGAGAAGATCAAGTTCCTTTCAAATACAATGGAAGAAAGTCCTTTCTGTCAGGCTCATTCATCCAGCAAGAATGACATTCCTTGCAGAAGGATAATAATAATTAACAACAACATTTCAACCTATGCACGTTCTCGGGTATATGTTCAGTTGTGTTGAGCAGGGCTTACTTCCAGATGATGGTGCCTAGAATTGCCACCTTAGTGTGTCCACCCCAAGATGTTTGGCATTAATAAAACTGGCAATCAGCAGCCCAAGGTACAAAAGGGCATACTATATGATTCATTGAGGTATCACTCCATCGAAAGACAACACTTCCTTTCTCATCAAACCTGCAACCTCATGCCAAATTTACTTGGGAGCTGTTGTTAAGTCGTTTAGTCGTGTCCGACTCTTCATGACCCCATGGACCCAAGCACGCTAGGTACTCCTGTCTTCCACTGCCTCCCGCAGTTTGGTCAAACTCATGCTGGTAGCTTCGAGAACACTGTCTAACCATCTTGTCCTCTGTTGTCCCCTTCTCCTTGTGCCCTCAATCTTTCCCAACATCAGGGTCTTTTCAAGGAGTCTTCTCTTGTCTTCTCTTGTCTTCTCTTGTCTTCTCTTGTCTTCTCTTGTCTTCTCTTGTCATAAGGTGGCCAAAGTATTGGAGCCTCAACTTCACGATCTGTCCTTCCAGTGATGACTCAGGGCTGATTTCCTTAAGAATGGATAGATTTGATCTTGCAATCCATGGGACTCTCAAGAGTCTCATCCAGCACCATAATTTGGGAGTAAGACCCATTGAATACACAGGAACATACTTCCAAGTACCGGTACTTTTAGCCCACAAAATTATCTCTATATTGCCATTTCCCCTTCATCCCAGGATAGTGAATGCTGACGAGGCAATACTTTATTCATCTTCGGTTCCTTATTTTCAGGTAATTAATTAAAGTTCTGAACAACCAACATGTATTGTTTGCTCGTGATTCACATGCAGGATCCTTTCAACCCTTACTTGCCCCTGACGGTAAGTGAGCAATAATCAGCTGGCCCTACTTTGGGCTGTTTTTGCTTCTTCATCCCTCTGAAATGTTTACCGGCTTTGATTATTCCATTTATATTTTGAGTATATTTATAAGTATATAGAAAATGAGTAAATACTGACTGGTTTTTATGGATTTGCCTTTAGCAGGGCAGCAGCTGAAGAAGGAGCAAAAAGGGTTTTCTTGTGTGTGTGTTTCTTGTGGCTGATTAGCTGCTCTCCCTGTGCAAAGGTCAGAGGGGGCAGGGTTTCTGTTGAGGTAGGTGATTAGCTGTGGGAGGAGCTTATCAGAGCTTGCAGTTTGATCCATATTTTAGATTGAGGGGAGCTAGTCCCAAACGTTTGTTGGGGGAGACCTAGGTTTTTTTTGGGGGGGAGTTATTTGTCCTGTCTTCACGCTTTTTATGATGGAGGACCACTGTAGTCACCCCCAACGACACGTTCTCAAGATGGAGGGTGAGGGAACAGCTGCAGTCGCCTGCGGTTCCTGTGCAATGTTTGCCATCTTGCCAAAGGTTGCAGGCAGCTTTACCTGCAGCAATTGCATGTTGATTGCCCTCTTAGAAGACAAAGTCCAGCAACTGGAGGAACGTGTAGCTACGCTCCAAAGAATTAGAGAGCTGGAGCTCTTCTTGGAAGCAACAGAGCACACCATCTCCACCAAGGAGGAGACAGGGGACTCCCCTGAGAAGGAGGCTAGTTCACCAACACAGGAGCCAGATATATGGAGAAGCGTGACTCAAAGAAGTAGGAGGCCCAGGGTTCGCTCTGATTGTTTAGAAATACACAATCGCTTTGAGGTCCTCTCCCCTAGCATGGAAGACAAAGAGCAGACTCCATTTGAGGATCTCTCCCTCATTACAGTCGATCAGGTATATGAAGACGAGCAGCAAAGTCAGTCCTCAAGGAATGTGCAGGCGACCTTGGAACGGACAGCTCACAGAAGGACCCCGACCAGACCTAAGAGGAGGCGTGTAGTGGTGATAGGGGATTCCCTACTGAGGGGAACAGAAGCAGTGATCTGTGGGCCTGACAAGATGTCTAGGGAAGCGTGCTGTCTCCCTGGGGCTAAGATCCAAGATGTAACTGAACGACTGCAAGGAATCATAAAACCTACTGACAAATACCCCTTCCTCTTGGTTCATGTGGGAACCCATGACACTGCAAGCGATAGCCTCCATAAGATCAAAAGAGACTATGAGGCTCTGGGCAGGAAATTGAAGCAATTAAATGCACAAATTGTCATCTCATCTGTCCTCCCAGTTGAACGACGTGGCCCAGGGAGAGAGGGAAAAATAGTGGAAGTGAACAGCTGGCTTCTCAAATGGTGTAAACAGGAATGGTTTGGATTCTTAGATCACGGACTGCAGTTTCTTGAAGATGGACTTCTGGCAAGCGATGGGCTGCACCTCACAATGGTTGGGAGGAATGTTTTTGCCAAAAATCTCAGAAACCTCATCAGGAGGGCTTTAAACTGACTAATGTGGGGGAGGGAGACACTGCTCCTGAAGGTAGGAGTCTATCAATTGATGAAGATGATCATCCAAATGTCATAGACCAAATGGAGCAAACAGCACACAGACCTAGTGGTGGGAGGAAAAAATCCTTAAATAAGAGACACGTGGGAATGATTAATGGACTTCAATGTCTGTACACTAATGCACAAAGCATGGGAAATAAACAAGATGAACTTGAGCTCTTGGTACAGCAAACTAAATATGACATAATAGGCATCACTGAAACCTGGTGGGATAAGTCCCATGATTGGAATGTAATAATGGAGGGATACAATCTATTTCAGAGAAACAGACCAGACAAGAAAGGAGGAGGAGTGGTGTTATATGTCAGGGATGTGTATACCTGTGAAGAGATCCAAGATTTAGAACCTCAAAGCCAAAGTGAGAGCATTTGAGTCAAAATTAAGGGAGAGAAGAATAACAGTGACCTCGTTGTGGGAGTTTACTATAGATCCCCAAGCCAAACGGAGGACATAGATGATGCCTTCCTGAAACAGATGGCCAAGCATGCAAAAGGAAGGGAGATAGTAGTAATGGGGGACTTCAATTACCCGGATATTTGCTGGATGTCAATCTCAGCCAAGAGCATAAGGTCAAACAGATTCCTCACTGGCCTTGCAGACAACTTCATTGTCCAGAAAGTGGGAGAAGCAACAAGAGGAACAGCCATTTTAGATCTGGTCCTAACCAATGTTGATGACCTGGTTAGTGGGGTAGAAGTGGAAGGATCATTAGGCGCGAGTGATCATGCTCTTCTGAAGTTTACTATACAGCGGAAAGGAGCAGCCAAGCATACTAGGACTCAATTTCTTGACTTTAAGAAAGCCGACTTCATAAAACTTAGGGAAGTGCTGGGTGAGATCCCATGGACAGTATTACTAAAAGGAAAGGGAGTTCATGATGGCTGGGAGTTTGTTAAGAGGGAGATAGTAAAAGCACAACTTCAGGCAATACCAATGAGACAGAAACATGGAAGGTGTCTAAAGAAGCCAGGGTGGCTATCTAAAGAACTTTTAACTGAGTTAAGATTTAAAAAGGATGTGTACCAAAAAAATGGAAAAGGGGGGAAACCACCAAAGAGGAATTCAAACAAAAAGCCAGCACGTGTAGACACAAAGTCAGAAAAGCTAAAGCACAGAATGAACTCAGGCTTGATAGAGAGGTTAAAAGCAACAAAAAAGGCTTTTATGGGTATGTTTGTAGCAAAAGGAAGAACAAAGAAACAGTGGGGTCACTCAGAGGAGAAGATGGTGAAATGCAAACAGGGGACACAGAAAGGGCTGAACTCCTCAATGCCTTCTTTGCCTCAGTCTTCTCCGATAAAGAAAACAATGCCCGACCTGGAGAATTTGGAGCAAATGATTCAGCAGAGGAAACACAGCCCAGAATAACTAAGGAGATAGTACAAGAATACTTGGCTAGTTTAGATGTATTCAAGTCTCGAGGGCCAGATGAACTGCATCCAAGAGTATTAAAAGAACTGGCAGATGTGATCTCAGAACCACTGGCAGTCATCTTTGAGAATTCCTGGAGAACAGGCGAAGGCCCGGCAGACTGGAGGAGGGCAAATGTTGTCCCTATTTTCAAAAAGGGGAAAAGAGAGGACCCAAATAATTACCGCCCAGTCAGTCTGACATCAATACCAGGGAAGATTCTGGAGCAGATCATTAAGCAAACAGTCTGTGAGCACCTAGAAAGGAATGCTGTGATCACCAATAGTCAGCATGGATTTCTGAAAAATAAGTCATGTCAGACTAACCTGATCTCGTTTTTTGACAGAATTACAAGCCTGGTAGATGAAGGGAATGCAGTGGATGTAGCCTACCTTGATTTCAGCAAGGCATTTAACAAGGTGCCCCATGATATTCTTGTAAAGAAGCTGGTAAAATGCGGTCTTGACTATGCTACCACTCAGTGGATTTGTAACTGGCTGACTGACTGAACCCAAAGGGTTCCTCTTCATCCTGGAGAAGAGTGACTAGTGGGGTGCCACAGGGTTCTGTCTTGGGCCCGGTCTTATTCAACATCTTTATCAATGACTTGGATGATGGACTCAAGGGCATCCTGATCAAATTTGCAGATGACACCAAACTGGGAGGGGTGGCTAACACCCCAGAGGACAGGATCACACTTCAAAACGACCTTGACCGATTAGAGAACTGGGCCAAAACAAACAAGATGAATTTTAACAGGGAGAAATGTAAAGTATTGCACTTGGGCAAAAAAAATGAGAGGCACAAATACAAGATGGGTGACACCTGGCTTGAGAACAGTACATTTGAAAAGGATCTAGGAGTCTTGGTTGACCACAAACTTGACATGAGCCAACAGTGTGACGCAGCAGCTAAAAAAGCCAGTGCAATTCTGGGCTGCATCAATAGGAGTATAGCATCTAGATCAAGGGAAGTAATAGTGCCACTGTATTCTGCTCTGGTCAGACCTCACCTGGAGTACTGTGTCCAGTTCTGGGCACCACAGTTCAAGAAGGACACTGACAAACTGGAACGTGTCCAGAGGAGGGCAACCAAAATGGTCAAAGGCCTGGAAACGATGCCTTATGAAGAACGGCTAAGGGAGCTGGGCATGTTTAGCCTGGAGAAGAGGAGGTTAAGGGGTGATATGATAGCCATGTTCAAATATATAAAAGGATGTCACATAGAGGAGGGAGAAAGGTTGTTTTCTGCTGCTCCAGAGAAGCGGACACGGAGCAATGGATCCAAACTACAAGAAAGAAGATTCCACCTAAACATTAGGAAGAACTTCCTGACAGTAAGAGCTGTTCGACAGTGGAATTTGCTGCCAAGGAGTGTGGTGGAGTCTCCTTCTTTGGAGGTCTTTAAGCAGAGGCTTGACAACCATATGTCAGGAGTGCTCTGATGGTGTTTCCTGCTTGGCAGGGGGTTGGACTCGATGGCCCTTGTGGTCTCTTCCAACTCTATGATTCTATGATTCTATGAGTACATAGGATATTTTTCCTCAGTGCTACTAATGGTCATGATTTTTTCTAATATATATATATATATATATATAATTGGGTTATAGTCAGTGAAGCTGTCCCATTAGCACAAGGACTTCTGCCTCTGCAATGAGACTTTCTCTGTTCATGCCTCCCCCACACCTCCGCAAATATGCTCAGAGGTTGGGAACCCAGAATATATATATTTTTGGGGGGGGATGCAGATACACGGGAGGAGAACAGTGGGAGATGACGTCTCATTGCGTAAGTGGAAGGCTTTGAGCTAACAGGAGCACTTCCTTGAACAAAGCCCAATATAACATGTTTCTGAAATATATCTAGCACTGTACTACCTGTGATTTGAAAATTCAAATTAGACCTGGCGGCAGTTATGTAAAATACCTTCAATGGTAGATTCAGGGAAATTGTTCTATTTTATTTTTGATGTTGTGAGTTTGGGAATAAAATAGTTCATAGGGTACCAAGGTGTCTGCAAAGGCTTTCATTGGTGGCCCTGGGCAGCAGTCCTGGAATCTGAGTTTTCTTTCTTTCTTTCTTTTAAAAAAGCAAGTATTTAGTCCTGCTGCAAAGAAAGCAAAGAGGGCAAAGTGTCTAGGTATCTTGTAGAGGTGTTCCCATCTATTTTTGAATATTTTTCCTGATAGTGTTGTTAGACATCAGCAGCATCTCTTGCCCCCTCCCTGTGTGTTTATGTAATCAATACTGTGTGAAACTCCACAATCAGGACCAGCAGAACATAGCTGATTTCCCATGGTGAGCATAAAGTTTTCTCTCTAATTTTACTTTATGCCAAGTTTCCCATGGCAGACATTTTGTATTATGCCACACACACACTCATGGCAGCCTTGTGACTGGCATCCACTTTCTCAAAATTTGAAATGTGCCCCCGAAAAGGTAGATCTTGTGCCCTAATTCAAAAAGTGCAATGCTGCATCGCTGGCTAGATATTACTTTCTTTCTTTTTCTTTTCATATTATTGTTACAGGCACTCATCATAAAAGCAGTATCTGTTGTGTACGACACTCCATCCAAAACTCTATGTAAAAAATATATTTTAAAAAACCATATTTAGTTCAAGGATAAATAAAGGAACATTAGTAATTAACACCCACACAGTATTTACTCATAATTATGCCAGCCTCTACATATTGCTTTTTCACTCTGCTTTTCAGAACTTGGCTTTCTTTTTTAAAAAAATGGAGTGGGGGATGTTTTCCTTTTCGAATTAAAGTGCTTTTTTTGAAGTGGATATTTATTTAGTGGTGTTCCTGACAGGTGCTTGAGGAAGTCAGTAAGACAAAGACAGCAAAACCAACCTTTGTTTGCTTGGTACCACTGACTTTGGAAATGCAGAAGTGCTGAAGGCAAAATGCTAAAGACAAAACATACAAGATGTTATCTGCAGATGAATAAAGAAAAGCATGTGTAGCCAATGTGCAAATGGGTGAATCGCTTATGATAAAGGACAACAGAACTTCCAGGGACCACCGTTCATTTCAGGTGCCTATTCCATTATGAAACAAAGAAACACTAGAAAACGAAAACACTTGCTGTTTATTTCACAGACTGTTTTAATACAGTAACCCTTTAGCTCCTGCCTCTTCTCTTTCCGCCCCCAGTTATTTTCATGCTCATGGCTTTCTGATTGCTAGATACTGAATCCAGGAATGCATATCCATGGAAAATGCCTTGTTGTAAATTATTAAATTTATACAGAGGGGCTGCTCATCTGTATCCCCCTCACACTAGGACTGCATTCAGGACTGTGACCCTTACTATTGGCTCCTCTTGTGGTTAGCTTGACAGCTGCATAATTTAAATCAGTAGTCAACTTTGAGGAGGCAAAGACTGATAAAGGTTAAGGTAGGTAAAGGACCCCTGGATAGCTAAGTCCAGTCAAATTTGAATATGGGGTGTGGAACTCATCTCCACTTTCAGGATAAGGGAACCAGCATCTGTCCACAGACAGCTTTTCTGGGTCATGTGGCCAGCATGATTAAACCACTTCTGGGGCACAGAGCACCATGACATGTGCCAGAGCGCACAGAAACACCACAGCGGTAACTATTTACTTGCACTGGTATGCTTTCAAACTGCTAGCATGGCAGGAGCTGGGACAGAGCAATGGGAGCTCACCCTGTCACGTGGATTCAAACTGCCAACCTTACAAACGATAAGCCCAAGAGTCTCGGTGGTTTAGACCACAATGCTACCAGCATCCCAAGAACAAATAGTATGGTGTGCCTGAGGGCAATGATCTACGTTCTAAGTGGAGAACTTGATCCTCTTCAACTGAGTTTCAGGTCTGGGGTGTAAATAGAGTTGGTCACCTTTGGGGATTACCTCCTCCAGGAACTGTTCGTCCCTGTTGATTTTACTTAACTTCTCAGCAGCTTTCCATACCATTGACCATGGTATTCTTCTGGATCATCTAGCTGGGATGAGACACAATTTTTTGCTGCTAACGGCTTTTTCTCATGGAGTAGTTTCAGAAACCGGTGTTAGGGGTTTCCTCGCCCATTCTTCTGTGGTGTCCCACAGCATTCTGTTGAGTCTCCTGTGCTATTTAACATTGCATGCAGCCGCTATAGGAGGATGTCAGAGGTTTGGGACTTTGGTGCCATCAGTAAACAGACAATAGTCAACTCTTGTCTCCCTTTTTATCACAGGCCAAGGAATCTACAAATCTAAGCTGCTGATCTTCTGAATCAGTAAAGTCTGGTATTGGTGAACAAATCATCTACCTTCTTTAGATGTTGTGTTGTGCTGTGTTAGGTAGATATTTACATTATTTTTTAATATGCTTTTTGTCATTGCTCACTTGGGAATTGATTGTTGCAGTGAAGAATGGGAAAGTAATGCTTTAAACAAATAAATAATGTGTGTGTGAATGTGTGTATGGGGCACACGCCTGACATTTTATACATCACCTAAAGTTTCCTTTAAAAAAAACTATAGTAATATATAGCAGGTATAACAATGTCCTTCAACACTCTAGACCATATTTAGAACTCTTTTACATATACATATTTACTAACAAGAGCAGGGAATGTCCTAGGATTCATTAACTTTTTCTATGTCTCACCCATGGGCTACTTTGAGTAGGGTGTCAAATGCCTCACTTTATCTAATTCAATAGCAGCAAACAACTGCTTCTTGATGCACACAAAAAGGAAATGGAGGAGTTGTGCAAGAAGAGAGAGAGAGCAAAGGAAAGAGAATAAGGCAGATCGGTTGAATGCCCAGATAACAAGGAAATAGTTTCCTTAGCAACTGTGATCCTTTGGATAGCATTAGACAAGTGTACAAGTGCTTTTAGAGAAGCACTGAAAATGCTGATGGAATTGATTGTTGGTAGGCTCAGAAAGCTGGATAGAGAGGCTGTGCACTGGATTCAGCCAAGGCCTGAACCAAGTTGGACTGATTTGGGCATTGTTCCAATCAGATTGGATTACCACAGGTCCGGTTGTATGGGCAAAAGTAATCTAGGGCTCTCAGGGAGCAGGACATAGGGGTGTGGGAGGTAGAGAAGGAAAAACTGCAAAAAGGAGGGACCAACCAGGCACCTGCGTCTTCGCAGGAGAAGTTAACTATGGGTTGCAGTCATGGTAGCGCAGTGGAGATTGTTCTGCCAGTGCCAGCATTTCTGCTTGCCTGAAAGAAGAATCTCCCTTCTCCTCCCCGGTGAGGGTTCTCCACATTTGGGAAGGGCTCAGGGAGCACAGCATGGGGAGGGTGATGGGGGTGAAAAATCCCATTGCATAAGTAGACTTTGTTCTACCTGCTTCCGCTTGCACAACTGTTTTATTATTTTCTTTTTTAAAACAACAACACTTCTTAGCCATCTGCTGATAATGCAAGCTTCTAACTGAGCCATCAGTGTATCCCCCCCCCACACACACTTTAAGAAGAAAAACCTTATGCAAGTGTCTCAGACAGCACCCTCTGGTGGACTCTACATTCCCTGATATATCTCCAGCCGATGTGGACAGACTCCTCCGAGCTGGAAAGCCCACCACCTGTCCTCTTGACCCATGCCCGTCTTGGCTGATTAGAGCGTGTCCAGACGAGGTGCGGGCCCCCCTGGGGGATATCATCAATTTGTCCCTTGGCACCGGGATATTCCCAGGGGAACTGAAGGAGGCAGTGGTGCATCCGCTCTTAAAGAAAACATCATTAGATCCCTTAGATCTATCCAATTACCGCCCGGTCTCGAATCTTCCATTCCTGGGTAAGGTGATTGAGAGAGCGGTTGCTGAACAGCTTGGTAGGTTTCTGGATGAAACATCTGCTCTGGATCCATTCCAGCCCGGCTTCCGTGCTGGTCATGGGACCGAGACAGCTCTGGTCGCCCTAACAGATGATTTCTGCAGGCAGCTGTTTCGAGGTGGGTCGGGGCTGCTGATTCTTCTAGATCTGTCAGCAGCCTTCGACATGGTCGATCACGAACTCCTGGACCACCACCTTGCCAACGTGGGGATCCAGGGCACAGTCCTTCAATGGCTGCGCTCGTTTCTCTCTGGTCGGGGACAGAGGGTGGCGCTTGGGGGGGGAATTGTCATCGCGCCACTCCTTGGTGTGTGGAGTGCCTCAGGGTGTGATTCTCTCCCCGATGCTTTTTAACATCTTTATGCGCCCCCTCGCCCAGCTTGACCGGAGTTTTGGGCTGGGCTGCCATCAGTATGCTGATGACACCCAACTCTATCTGTTGATGGATGGCCATCCTGACTCGGCCCCAGACACACTGGCGAGATGTCTGGAAGCTGTGGCTGGATGGTTACGTGGGAGCCAGTTGAAGTTAAATCCTTCGAAGACAGAGGTCCTCTGGCTGGGGCGGGACGATATGGGATTGAGGGGGCAACTCCCATCTCTTGCGGGGGTGCAATTAGTGCCAGCACCGTCCGTTAAGAGTTTGGGTGTAATCTTCGATACCTCCCTCTCTATGGAGGCGCAGATTACAGCTATAACAAAGGCGGCATTTTTTCATCTCCGCCAAGCTAAGCAGTTGGCCCCTTATCTCTCTCGCCCTGACCTAGCCACTGTGATCCATGCGACGGTCACCTCCAGACTGGATTATTGTAACTCGCTCTACGTGGGGCTGCCCTTGAGACTGACCCAGAAACTCCAGCGGGTGCAGAATGCCGCGGCGAGACTCCTTATGGGGTCTTCGCTGCGAGATCACATTCACCCAGTACTATACCAGCTGCACTGGCTCCCGGTGGAGTACAGGATCAGGTTTAAGGTGCTGGTTTTAACCTTTAAAGCCCTATACGGCCTAGGACCCTCGTACCTACGGGACCGCCTCTCCTGGTATGCCCCACAGAGAAACCTACGGTCTGCAAATAATAACATCCTCAAGGTCCCAGGCCTCAGAGAGGTTAGGCTGGCCTCAACTAGAGCCAGGGCCTTCTCGGCTGCGGCTCCAATCTGGTGGAACGCTCTGTCACAGGAGACTAGGGCCCTGCGGGACCTGACATCTTTCCGCAGGGCCTGCAAGACAGAGTTGTTCCACCAGGCCTTTGGTCAGGGCGCAGCCTGACTCCCTCCTCTGGCAACCTGCACAGAATCTTGCTTAATCGGTTGCCATTAATTTGATTTTAATTAATTTTTATAATGAAATATTTTAAATGTGTGACTATTTGATTGTTTGATTATTTGATTATTGTTAGCCACCCTGAGCCCGGCTTCGGCTGGGGAGGGCGGGATATAAATAAAATTTATTATTATTATTATTATTATTATTATTATTATTATTATATATCAAATAGAGGGCTGAAGGCTTCAATAGCTCAGGATTCTGAGATAGAGTGCCAAAGGATTCTACACGTGCAGTATCCTACCCTACTGCTAAGCCAAATGTGATCCTTGAGAAAAAGTGAAATGGCTTTCTCAGCGTGTTTGCAGTGCTTTGTCGCTCTTCCTCTTGCACTCTCCAGTGTTATTGATATGCATAGCCCAGGATTAAAGAAAACTTGACGTTACAGCCTCCATCAATTTAAAGTCCGCATTTCGTTAATTAATTAGAGGAGTTTATGGGAAAAGCTTTTATCTATGGCAATTGATTGTGGACGCCATGCCCTCTTCAAGATGATGCACTTGGATGACTGAACTAAGATCAGTGTCTGTTGTGGAGGCCAACAATTGCCTGCATTTCAAGAGGAGAGGAGAATCAGACAGGGCTACTTCCTGAACCTTACGCTATTTATCTTCCTGTTCATGGTTGCCTGAGATATTAGTGTGTAGGCAGAATGACAAACCAGTGAATAAAATGGAACAATCAATGTTAACAGTCCTCTGTTTCACCCCTGGCTCTGCCACAGGCCTTCGACTCATGATAGCACCTCAATAATCCTCCATTCTCCTTGTCTCTACAATGAAGATACTTCACTTCATTCCTGTTGAAACTCAGGAACCTACCTTTAAAAACTAACAAATGCATTTTGCTGTGGGGAGTGGGGAGGCAAGAAATGTCTATGGCATGCTAAGGAATAAATTTGCTTCCCTAGGGGGCCACTAGGTGGCGCATCAGAAGATGGCTGACAATAACATCTCTCCGACCCACACGAGGTAATTTGGAGGCTATGATGGGGGTAATTAGCCTCCTTAACCCACCCAGGATTATGGGGGGGAACGGCCCTTGCCTGCTGTGCCCTATACCACCCCCGAATTTGTGGGGGTGGGGGCACTAGGCACAAAGCCCTCCTGTGGGATTTTCGGCACTCCTCGACGCCGTCCCCGATTCGCGCCGCTGGTTGCAATGATCTTTAAAAGAAATAATTTGGACATGATTAATTGCACATACATCAAGGAAAAAGGGGAGTAAATACTGCTGACAGAAGAGATCTCTGATAACAAGACAACAATAAAATACGAGAAGAACGTCAAGATACGGTAATGATTGAGGGGGGAGGGGGGGAAAAACCTGCCTCTACCTTTTTATGTGATTTAACAAGAATCCCCCTCCCCTAATGAGTCAGAAATTAAGGACTTAAGCTGTGGATTTAAGGCTGTGTGGAGATAAACTTTCGATCCAAAGCAATGTTTCAAGATGAAGCTGGAAAGCTAAGAGTTTTGGAGTGACGCAGTCAGGAAAAAATGTCGTTCGCCATTTTGTGAGGCATTGTGGGAGCTCTTGGGTCTGGGAGGAGAAAGAGAGAAATAGAGTTGTTTACATATCGTGAATCAACTCCTCGGTGGGACTTAAGAGCGACAAATGCCAACATTTACGATGGATAAAGTGATGTTATCTACGAAGGAGATATATGGAAACCATCTGGACTTAGTGGAGGAACGAGAAATCCACACAGGATTATTACACTTGCTATCGGCTTAAGGAGACTAACAGAAGAGATCGTAAAGGAAAAAGAGAAATTACACGAACAAGATATGATGTGGCAACACCAAGATAAGACTGGATAGAATTATGAACTTTGTTTGGACTGATTGGGACTGATTTGGACATTAACGCAGTAATAAGAAGATGATCTGAATTCCCCTTTGGATCTTGAAGTATGGGTTCCCCCAACAAAATTTAAAAATTTGGCTTTGTAATTCGGAATTTATATGATGTGATTTAATTTGATGTGATTGGCCAGTTAATAAAAATTATTTAAAAATAAATAAATAAATTTGCTTCCCTAGACACAGGACCTCTTTAAAATGATGACAAACAATCCTATGTTGTAAGTGCAGAGAAAAGAAGTTACTATTCTGAATGTTATTAGAAATACGTTGTTGGATTGCTTTAGAATAAAGAATGTTTTGCAGGAGAAGAAATCTTCCTTTAGACATCATGCAAATCACATGCATGGAGTAAGTTAGTTTTCTAGTGTATCATAGGTAGAAGACACAATAAACAATAATACTCATCTTGCCTGGGAAACATCCACAATGTTTTGTTATACAATGTACAACCTCTCATTAGTTTTGTAATGTTCCAGGATAAAAAGATTATTTAGACTGCCGTAATTTAGTTTCCTGATGTTGCATTCGAGAGGATAAATATCCTTTATATCGATGTAAACTGTGCACCCAATTAGTTCACTCAGAAACAAACACACAATCACCACTGCCACTCTATATGTTGCAGGATTTCATACTGACATTCATTTGTATGTTTTGCATTGGCCTAGTCTGCCAACTTGTGTGCAATAGGAAGTTAAGCAGGTGGGATGAAGAGCGTGCAGGTCATGTAGGTTGATATATAATAATGTTTAGGAAGGATTTTGGAATTTCTTCCATAACCTAACTATTCTAGTAAAAAGTGTGTTTTTTTTACATGTAGTCAAAATAGTTTACTTTTCAATGTCTTGAGCTATACATAAATCAGAATCTCCTTCAGAATCTCCTTTGGACATTTTCACATGAGTGGCTTAAAGAAGTTAGCCCTTTAATTGGTTTATAAGGCAGGTGTAAAACCTATGATAACCAGAAGTCTCCTTCATATTACAAGTACCTCTCTCCCACTTTTTCTTCTGCCTGGATAATAATCAAATGGTCATATAAATAGTGCAAGACATGCTAAAAGGCTGGAGTTTAATGTTTAAAAATGCTCTATCTTTTATGAAGCCTTTTATGATCATGACCAGCTGAGAGCATCCTCACAACTATACCAAAACTGACTCCATGGGGTCACCTTCTCATATATCCAGTGGAAGCTGACTATCAAACACAGAGTAGACCTACTGAAATCAATGGGACTCTTATTCGTGATTTCAGTGGATCCACTCTGAGTCTGATTCAGTTGGCTAGCATCCATCATTCTGAACGCAGCATTCATTTACAAAGCAACGGCAGCTACATATCTGAAAGCTTCTAAAAAAATACTTCACGAAAATTGCTTAATGCTGTCAAGGTTATTTTCATAAATTGAACATTTTAAGCATTAAGCAAGCCTATTCGAAGAGTGAGCATTTGGAAACTTACACCAACTTCAAAACTTCCCTTTAAATGCCATTGACATGAGCCAAATACCAGATCCTTTGCTCCATATATTGAATTAGAGTCCTTGTTTATCCAGCTATGCATAGCCCTTCTGTCGCTTGGGATCAACACTTTCTTTTAAGAAAACAAAAGAGAACAGTTGGCAATTCATAGAACTTTTTCTTTTCTTTCCATTTTAGAAACACCCACCAACAAGGTTAAATGCATAGTATAACAATGTAGGACATTAAAGGCATACATGCATGATTATATTACCAAACATAATATCAAATGCTTTTTAATAGCTCCATTTTGGGATATCGGTTCCAGGGTATTAAGTAAGGAAACGAGGGGTGCCTCTCTAACACAGGACAGGTGGCTACTGTACTGCCTTTATGAAGCTCTGATTACTTTTGGTTCTGATATAAAAAAACTGCTGGTATTTCATGCGGCTGCAAAATGCAGATTATTAAACTTTGAAATGATCCTGAATTGCAAAGATAATTCTTCCCACGGTGCAATCCAATCAAAATGTTAATCATCTGTTAGAATCGAGCTAAATTTGCCTTTTTATTAAGATTTTACTATTCTGTTGGATTATGGTAATTTCCCAGGACAATGACATTTCTTTTTCAATATATGTATCATGGTGCTCCCTCATTGCAACTTGACAAAATCAGGGGGGAAATATTTTGTCACCTTTTATCAGAGCTACTCTGCACAATTCTATTGGATACTATCAACCTTCATCCCTTCCTTTGGAATGGTTTTTTAAAGGGTTTTTTCCCCCCTTAAGGCCATTGGGATGTTGTTGTTTAATGATAAAGTATCCCCACGTTTGGGAAATCAAAATATTTTGCAGATTTACATTCAGTCGCATTGAAAACCCTCAGAATGAATTTTGATGAAAATACATAAAACAGCCTTCCCACTCCAAAATGGATCATGTACCCTTAGGGGTTTTTTTAAGCCATATCACCCAAATTTCTCAACTGAAATGGTGAAAAGTACTTACTCAAAATGTAAAACTCCCAATTTAGTTTTTTCTACTTCTTCCTCTAGATAAATATTCTGCATTGATTTTTCAACGAGGATTCCAACACAAGGGTGGTCCCCATAGCTTTTGGGACTATGTGGTTGCAGTGACATTAGTACGGACCTTTATTGCCTCACAGCACAGACTGTTAACACTTCAATAATCTCACTAACAATTTGTGTATCTTGTAGTTAGCCTGACTTCTCCCTCTATAAAGGCTGAGGGTTGAGATTACTAAAGCTGTAATCCTAATCAATGGGGTTATGATTGTAGCCTTAATCAGCTTCCTTTTATGAATTTAAAAACCAATGTATCATTCATTACTGTTCTCTTCAGATGGAATTGTTCTATCTTTTGAGATCTGCTGACTTTATCTGTGCACCTCAATTAAAGCCTGTGGATTTCAAACTGTTGAACACAAATTAATGCTTTCTACAAACATTTGAAACATAAATTAGCTTGAGCAGAGGAACACACAGGGCTATTTTCTGCATAAAACACACATTTACAAATTTACATGTCACATTACGAAAAGGACTTATGTAAGTGGCATTAGAGTGCCTGTAAAATGCATGATATGTCCAAAGGAATTCATACAATCCAAGACACAAATAGCAAAATATGAACTGTTCTTCCCTGATGCCTGAGTAAGAGGGAAAAGATACAGGAGTTTGCAGAACTGTAAAATCATGAAAGCTAGGCTGCAGTCTTTACCTCAGTTCTTTGGGAGTAAGCCCAACTGAATTCCATGGGACTTAATCTTAGAATGCATGGTTAGTATTGCTGCCATAGTTTGCTTTGTGATGGGCCATTAGCTACTTCATTAACTTTTTCTTTAAGGTGCCAGAAAACTCTTTTTTTGCTGCAAAATACTAACAGGGCCACCCCTCTAGTAAACCAATTGCAGTTGAAAGTGTGAATAAATGTTGGAACAGAGTGAGGCTAGTAAATATAGACTTAGATGTTGCCCAACATGACCAAAAGAAAAAGAAAAAGAGGAAATGCAGCACAGAGCAAATGGGATTGGGGGTGATTTGCAGCAGAGAAAGTATGTCAACAAATGAAAAGCCGGGGACCTATGAGCCAAAAGTTGAGGTGCCAAAGAGATTGAAAATGTCCTGAAAAGAGATGATGATCTTGATAGGACTGAAGGCGAGAACACTGAATGGTGATCTTATGGGATATTGCCATGATCCAGAGGCAGGAAGCTCATGCTCTGACTACTAAAATAATATGTTATTATTTCCAAAAAGACAGAAATGATGGTGCTCAGTTCTTTCGAAGAGTGCCAGTTGATTACACTCATTACAGGTACCTTTTTCCAAGTACGTGAAGCCCAAATATATAGGTTTCTCTCACAATAATATACAAAGGAATCTTATCTTAGTCAAGCCACTTTGAGGTCAAAAAGGTTTCAGCAGGTTCTTTCAGCTTAATATGAAAGTGGAGTAGTCCCATTTTTTAGGCATCAGCAGCCAATGAGGAACAGTCCTTAGTCTCGAGCAGCTTATTTATAATTGTAACAGAAAGCCTTCTTCTAAAGGAGCACTATACTGTACTTAAAAATTCCTAAGGGAGAGAAATCAAAGAGACCCTTCATGGAACTATGAAACATTTGATATGGCAAATACTTCATAAAAGGGACAAAAAATGTATCATTTAAAAGATGAATAGCACAGGGTTATAACAACCCTGCTGTGCCTTGCCTTCTCTCCACCGACTCTGAATATTTCAAGTGCATGTACTAGAAACAAGGGTATTTGTACAATTACCAAAACTTTGCTGATCCTTCATATTTAAGTTTCGTTTTGAAAAGGCCCATTACTGAACATCTAGGGAAACATTTAGGTTTAAATTACATTGGTGGCATTCTGGCAAAAAGCAAAGCAAGGGGAAGAGAAGAGTTGTTACAGTACAAGTGGGATGTTGCAGTGTGGAGAATGCCCACTCAGGATTCCAACCACTCCATTTCATTGATCTTCTCCATTCATTTCCCTACACCAACACTCAGCCAGCATTCCATGATAGAGAAGTGGCTGTATCTCAATGGTAGGGCATCTGTCTTGTCTGTAAAAGCTCCCAGAATCTCCAGGTAGGGCTAGGAGAGACCCTTGCCTGAAATACTAAAGAGCTACTGCTAGTTCATGTAGAAAATATTGAGCTATATGGACCATTGGTCCAACTCTGTATAAGGGAGCTTCCTGTGTTCATATCTTCCATAAAGTCCTCATTCAGTTGTTTTGGAATCCCTGACTTCGTCTGTGTGTGTGTGTGTGTGTGTGTGTGTGTGTGTGTGTGTGGCTGAACACACTTAGAAGGCTCCCTGTGACTGAAAGCCCTGATAATACAGGGTTCTCCATTACAGGAATCTTCTAAACAGATTCAGCTGAACACACTTACAAACTCCCTTCAGTGGGAAATAACTGGGCAATACCAATTAATCCTGAAGTTCCACATGTGTGGGAAACTGGAAAAGAACAAACAGCTAACTGCCTGAATTTAAAAAGTGGGGGGGGGGTTTGACTCTCTCTAGCCAAAAGATCCCCCAGCAGAGTTTAAAACTGAAATATATGCAGCATTTGCAAAGTGTGGGAAATAAAGGTTATTAGACATTTAAATATCCCAGCATTAAGCACTCACAATGTGCTCCCCACCTCTAGTCCTCTCACAGTGAATAGACTAAAAACTCAAGTAAGTTTAAATGCTTTACTTACAGTAATTGCATCATTCAATACTAAGCAAAGTCAATACAGATATTGAGTACAAAAATACAAAAGTTAGTTTCAAGCATGAAGTCTGGTGCTCAGGAGATGCAGCCTCATGTGTCTGGTCAGTTACATGGTTCAAAGAGAGGAAAGAACAGGAAACAAGCCTTTCTTCTTCTTTCCCTGAAGGTAAGGGGGGCATGGCCTAGCTGAGACTGCTCTAGAAATTTACAGCTCTGTGGTCCTTAACCCCTTAATTTACTAACTAGCAATGACAGACATTGTTAGGTTTGACTGCAAAATCTCCCAGTCTTCCCACTCAATGCAGGGTGGTTGGGAAGGTGGAGTGGGTGGGGGTGCAGTCAGCTTGTCCAGGTCCCTCTGCGCACTATATGTCTTGACTTCACACAGTCAGCTGAACAGGGCTATTAATACATTCAAATTCAGCCAATCAAATGCAATTTATTTTTTGGTGGACAATATTTCCCTTTAGGGAAGCAGCCTATGCTCTTTTTAGTATATCTCAAATTACAAGACCTCCATTGTTTTCATACCACGTTTTCAACACCAAGCAACATTATAATATAATATAACATAATATAGCATAATATAATAACAATAATTTCTATATTGTGTAGTAAAAGAGCTCAAAACTTTTAAACTGAAGTCATTTTTCTTCTGCTTACTGTTTTGCTCCACTTTCAGTCATCATGACTACAGGAAAACAGTTCCTGTTTCAGCATGAAATCCATGCACCTGAAATAAACTGTGCTCTCAGACTAATAATAGTAATAACCATAAACATTCTGGAATATGTACATCAATACTAATGCTAGTATGAAATACCATCAGGTCTATAGACCAGAAATGCCAATGAGCTAGGAAATAACAGTGGGATATTATATAGATATAAAATGTATACATCCAAAAGAAATGATGTGCTACAGAACCAATAAAACATACCATATATAAACAATAATTGACAGCAGTGTATTGTCAATCATCTGTAAAATACACTTTTTCTCCTAGGATGACAGCATACATTTTAAAGGCGATGGGAAGTTGCTTCAAAATGCTTTAACATGAAACACAACATCCATGCTAATTGAAGGCATCAGTCAGTGATCAATCAGTTCTTATATGGCAAAAGATGGTGTGCATTTCAGCATTTGTGTTATCTTAACAGAAGCAGCACTGCAGCACTCAGCTCCTCAATGTCAGCAAGATTTCACTGAGTGAAGGTTTGTTCTGCAACTGCAGTTTGTTCCAACAGTCCTTCTAAGGCATTTCAGGTCTTAGACAGATTGCTGTCGCAAAGGATGTTGTATTATACAAAAGCTAGGCTACAATTTAAACTGGTTACAGTAAATAAAATAGCAAAGCTTCATGGGCACTCATCTCCTTGCAGACTCTTGCTTGCTCACACTCTGAATAATGCATGTCTTGGTTAGCATTAAAAATGCCCAATCGATATGCATTGATGAAGCTTTAACCATCCACAAAGACCTTGCTGATTAATATCCAATCAAGTTTATGTGTGCTTCAATTGCAGATTATAAGAGGACACCCACACACACAAAGCCCCTCATGGATCTTGTATTGCCGTCACTACTGCCTTAGCTTTACTGATTCTCCCTTCCTCATTCATTTCTAAAGTCTTGATTCTGGTCTGCAGCATCAACAGTAGCAGAAGGTAGGTTTTCAAAGCATCAGGTCCTTGTATGCTGTAGCAAGTACTGCTTTTCCATACCTCTAAGCAAAGGTGCCTATCAGACACCAGCAAGGCTGAGAACCACAAGCATAGTTCATATATTGACCCTTTTTTGCAAAGGAAGCAATAGCCAAATAAAAGTATGTTGCTTATATGGTCGAGAAAGCTTGACTGAACAAAATTAAATTCTGTTGGATATGTTTGCAATTTGTCAGATCATACAAATTATTTTTCACTATAAAAATATATTTTAGGAATTTGTGCCATGATTTTTGGGTATCCCCTCACCCGGCTCTGAAATCATTGGGAAATCATGGTTAGGAACATGGAAAGCTGCATTATAACAAGTCAGACCATTGATGCATCTAGTTCAAAGATGTCTACACTGACTGGGAACAGTTGTCCAGGATGCCTGGGATTGAACCCCAATCCTTTTGCATGCAAGACTGATCCTTAGCCACTGAGCTGCAGCCCTTCCTATTCTTGAACCAGTCAAGGCTGCACAACTTGGAAACCATCTAAACTAAATTAGAACTCTCCCCCAGCCATGTATGGTGTCCTGCTGAGGGCTTAATAAACCTCCTGTTCTTTCTGCCTAAAACAAAAGGCAAAAATAGGAAGTTGCCATACATGACCAGCATGCTGCAATTTGACTTAGTTGGTTACATGTTGTCTGGGTCTGATCTACCTGAAGTTATTATAGCACGTCTAACTGAAAATGTTATTGCAGGTGGAAGAATGTTAATAGTCCATGGGTATAGTTTTCTTTAGGTGGAACAGAACTGCCAGAGAATGACTGGCAATCTCTGCTGCAATTAGCGTTTCTTTCGTTTTCTACACTCAACTTGAGCTGATGCTCTGTTTTGTTTGTATGTCTCTCAAAGGACAACTACAAACTAAGGTTCTGGGAAGCAAGCCACTTTGTTTTGTTTACACAATTAAGTTTAAGAATGAGAGAGGAAATAGTCTTCCTTACTCAGGCCAATGTACCGTCCAGTCCAACATTCTGTCTCCAATGGTCTCCAAAAGCTGCTGCTACAGATCTGTGAAGCAACACTTGAGTTTCAAATCTTTTAAAGTATCCTACAAAATCTAAATTCCAAAGAAAGGTTTTATCCTTTTCACTCTTCGGAATCTGAAAACCTTAAGTGAATTTTTGCATATGTGCAAAATTATATTTAGCCTAGGAAAAGGCTTGGCTTCCTGCAAAGTTGTCTTGATGAAAGGAATTTGGCATAAGTATTAAGGGTTTTAATCTAGAAGCATTGAAATCAGTGGATTTCACTTAAATCCACTGATTTCAATGGGTCTACTCTGAGTATTTCTAACACTGGCCAACACTCTTGAACTCTTTAAACAATTTATAAAGAGAAATGTGATCATCGGGGTAAGTATCAAAAGAGTGACTTAGGCATGATCCAGGGTGGAGCTAGCCCAAGGCATTCTGCTGTCTGAGGCAAAAGGTAAGATCTCATTACCACCAATATCCATTTCAGGTTCAGAACCCAACCAGGCAGGCACTTGAATCAACACTATTGACAGGGCAGTGTCACCCACTATTTCTGTTAGCTTAGGAGGCACAGGGCAGGTCACATGGCACATACAGTTCTGTCCTTCAACAGCCCAGCACTGTTTCCCATCCCCAGGATATGCTGCCTGAGGTGATCAACCTGACTGCTTTATGGTAGGTCAGCCCCAAAAGATTTCTAAAGATTTCTGGTGTGAACAGCCAATAACCTGCCATATTATCAGCTGCTTCTGAAATCCCTGTCAGATGCAAAAGTGTTTGCTGTGTGGGATTTGGGGGCAGGATTCAGTTGTTCAGAAGCTGTGTGAAAACTCAAAACTATTTTTGTGGTTCTTTGGATTCTAGCCACAACACCGAGTTTACTATTTGCTCCAAATATGCTTTTCTCATTATTCACAGCTTTAGGAAGTACTGAACCTGTAATATTCAGCAGTGCATCACTTTCAACATTAACATTTCAGTATGCATAAGCACGCACAAAACTTTTTAAAATGTGCACCTTTCTTTTATGTGTTAGTCTTCAATTAAAATAACATCTGGAGACCCAAGGTTGAGAAAGGCCGGTGTAGACCATAGTGAACTTGATAGAGCTGGATGACGTATAGCAGGGGTGGCCAACTCCCGAGAGACTGCGATCTACTCTCTACTTACAGAGTTAAAAACTGGGGGTTTAATCTCTCTGTGTGTGCACTAGTGTGCAAAGGCAATCTGTAAAGGGTGGGGGACCTGAAAACTGTTCTGAAATTAATTGGTAAGGCAAGGAAGACAGAATGTGGGACAGAGCCAATCCAGGCAGCAATAATCAGGACAGGAACATCCAGTTATCCCTAATTATACTGTAAAGACATCTCCCTCTGCTTGTGATCACGTATAGAATATAAATTGTGTATACTGATCTGAAGTGATAAAATGCACCACATTTCTAGTGAGAGTAATTTCTGGTAGGTTTCAGCTAGCAAAGCCATTTCAGCCCACTTCCTTGAAACAAATGTTGCATTCTTGACAACATTTTCTCATCATTCCCGCCAGGGAATTAAGGTCTTTTTATTAGAAGTATACAGGACTGTTTACTCCATCCAAAATTACAAGGTAATAAATATGTATAATGTCAAAGTTTAACTATGCAAACCAGTGTTAATTACCCATCCCCAAGTGATTATTTGGAAAGAAAAAAGTTTTAAAACGGGAGTATCAACGCATAAAGGACTTGTAGCATAAATTGCCATCTAGAATAGGAGAAGAGTGCCTCCAAGTGGCATGTATCTAAATTCCAGTTAGGGGGAAAAGTTAAAATTCCAGATATTTAAGAAATGAGTTGCTGGGGAGGGGGCAGAAGAAGGCCTGTGAACCTTTCTGTTCATCTCATTTCAATCAATGCACTATTTAAAATATTTTTGCATTCTATTAAAAACATGCAATTAAACTGCACAGGATCTAAATCAGATTCTTACAGAGGAAAAATGCCATCTACAGCAACTGATAGTAGTTTTCATTTGACCTATTTAATGGTGTTACACCCTACAATGTGTGGCAGTACTTTAACAGTCATAGGAGGTGGGGGAGTATCTATTGCTTTGCAGTAAATAACTAATCCACTGCTGCTCATTTTATTGGCATGTTATTGTTCTTTGTGCAGCTTACATAAGAAAACCAGAAGAGTCTTGTTTGTAAAGACCAAAGTCCATCTAGTCTGCCATTTGGTTTTTTCCTGATACCAGTAAGACACATCTATGGAGCTTATAAGCAGGATATGAAAGCAAGAAATTCTCTGTGACTCTATACTGCAACTAGTAGATGTGAAGCTCTCTTCTTACTGTTGCTACTGCTACTAATAACATCAACTTTCTACTGTTATTGTGCATAACTTGGATCCAAATGTAATCATGCTTAGAGCAGACCCACTGAAATCAATGTACAGCTTAGTCATGATTAACTGAAGTCCCACTGATATCCGTGTATCTACTGTAAGCAGGGGCATACGAAGGGGGGTGGGGGTGGTCTGCCCCAGGTGGTGGTGACAAGATGGCCCGCTGTCTCCCCCCCCCCCCAGCTGTAGAGCGGCCGAGGGCGCGCATGCAGAGTCCATACGGGCTGCAGCACATGTGCCATCCATATGGGCTGCCACTCAAGCACCGTCCTTATGGGCTGCCGCTCGAGCGCCATCCTTACGGGCGCTGTGTGTGTGCTGGGCGATTTGCCCTGCCCCTTGGCGCCCCGCCCCAGGTGCCAGAGAGGCTTCCTTCGCCACTGACTGTAAGTATCCCTGTCTGAATCCAATAGCTGCTGTTCTTACTCTGCATTTAGTAAATGTACAAAGCAGGTGATGAGTAGTAGTAGTAGCAGCTGAGACCCCTAACTATTGTTGCCAGTACTAGTGAAACACCTTGAATTACTATTACTAGAATGGGCCTTTACCTCATTCCACAATCAATAACAGTGTCCTCTGGTCATTCAGATTTTCCACTTAAATCCTTGGTGGTTCATCGTGAGATGGTTATGCCCAGTGAGGCTAAGAAGCAAATGTACTGGAATATCAAACAATACCCAATATCAAAGGACCCCAGCACTGAACAGAAGTCAACAGATCCTGAGAGTATTTAACAGAGTGATAGAATGAATACGTCACTCTTGCAGGCTCAAGCAGGTCATTCAGTGAAATGGCACTTTGGAGTTGGGCGTTTGAAAGGATGAACAATACAGTAAGGGTAGGGACCTTGTGGCCCTCCAGATGTTGTAGGACTTTAGCACCCATCATATCTGATCATTGGCCATGCCAGCTGGGGCTGATGGGAGTTGGAGTCCAGAAACATCTGGAGGGCTAAAGGGCCCCTACCCCTAGTCTAGGGCAATATTACAGTGGTACCTCGGGTTAAGAACTTAATTCATTCTGGAGGTCTGTTCTTAACCTGAAGCACCACTTTAACTAATGGGGCCTGCCACTGCCACCACGCCACCGCTGTGCAATTTCTGTTCTCATCCTGAAGCAAAGTTCTTAACCCAAGGTACTATTTCTGGGTTAGCGGAGTCTAACCTAAAGTGTCTGCAACCTGAAGCGTCTGTAACCTGAAGTACCACTGTATAGGCACTGCTGCAAAATTTTTGATTGCCACCGCCCAGGCATCCAGGGTCATGAAATGAGCTTAACTATATAGTTTCGCTGGCAAAGTAAGTCATAGTTCAAAGAGCTATGACTTCCAGAATTCTCTGGGAAGAAGAACTGATTGACAATTATAGCTCTGAGAGGGGAATGAGGATCTGATCAACTCTCAGCCACAACTATTTAAAGTTGTGTGTCACTGCTTTAAATTTATAGAGCAGGTGGAGCCTATTTTTTTTGAGGGGGGAGGGAGGTTCTCCCAAGTATAATTTTTTTAAAAAAAATGGAATAAGTTCACAAATGACTACCTACATACAAATAACGCTAATTTATTTTTGAATTCTAATACATACAGGAGAGTATAAATATTTAACTCAACTCTGGCTCACACAGGAACTAATTGCTTTCTGCTTTGATAACAGCCATGAGAAAGCATTTTTTGTTTTGTTTTGTTTACAGAAAGAGTAATAGAATAGACTCCCCAGTCTCCTGTCTGAGAGCAAATGCCCCTTTGGATACCATACAGCTCAGTGTTTATCGGACACTTTGCAGGCATCTCTTGGTGAGGTGTTGGCAGCACATCAATGCCACAAGTTAACAAAAGAGAACAGCAGCAGTGTATGAGCTAAGGGAAAGGACTTGGAGGAGGCCAGGGGTTAGAACTGTAACAAGTACTTTCCAGTTGGGGCAAAATAGATTTTATTAACAATTCAGCTCATTTACAACTCACGAGACCCACCATTTACCTCAGTGGGCTGATTGGGAAATTGTTTTGCATTGTTGGTTTTGATTCTGGAAAGCCACATAATAAGAGTTTAACATACATGAATGAGTGAATTAAAAACTGGTAATTTGAGAAAGAGGTGAATGCAAATGTCTCTACCTCTCTCTTTTTGAAAACAGTGTTGTGTGCTGTGTGTGAATGACAAGACTTCTATTCTGCCTGATGCATTGCCCAGGACACTAGGATGACATTCTGTTTAAAGGTCTTGTTTGCTATCAGCCACTAACAAACATATTTAATTTTGGAGAGCATTGCCTCTCCCAGGCCACATACTTAAAGCCATATTTCAGATCAGTTTTATCTCAAAAATCTACCACATGTCAGTTCCTATCTGCCACCCCTCTCAAACGTTAATTAATCCATTGCTTTCCGAATCCTTAACCATGCTGATTGTGAGTATAAAAGAGTGATTAAAGTTTATTAAGTGGTAACTAATCCATATTTTCTGGTCTCTGGTGGCATGTTGAGCTTCGTATACTAAAAAGGTTTTAATAAGTCAACCAAAAAATAAAATAAAAAATGCACACTTCTCTCAAACATTTTTCGGAATGAGAAGTCTTTGGTGAACTGCAGAAACATTGAGCTTTCTTCAGTACTGGGTATCAAATAAACTTTCTTGGAGGTTACAATCCCAGTCCAACCAAACCTGTTTTTAGGACCCTATATTGGAGATTATCTAACACATGTTTACACAGAAATGAGTCTTACTGCATGTAGTGGAGTTTACTCCCAGGAAAGCGAGCACTGGTATATAGCATTAGGCTACAGTCCAAAACACACTTACTACATAGTAATCCTCATTGAACACAGTGGGACTTCCTTCTCTGATAAACTCAGTGCTTTGTTTCGCCCAATCATACCATTCATTACTAAAATTCTAGATGCAGGCTATAATACCATGTGAAAGCTATGTCAGAGAGCATGAGATAACCATGAAATAACCTGATTATAAAACATAATCAGGAGATCTCATTGATCCAATCTTGTTTTCGTGTCAGTTGAGCAAGACTCAGGGCTCAGATCAGATTAATAATATTCACCACAAATGTGTTTGATTTTCCATAGGTTGACCCTGTGGTTTAACAGGAATGAAGCAGAGTTGGCAATTATGGTACCATGCATTTCACATCATGGACAAACCACATAAGTATGTTACAGAAGTGAAACAGTTGGCACTGACATTAACAATACCTGCTTATTTAAAGAAGGCAACTAAAACTGAAGCTAATGATTATATCAAATTGCTAAGCAAAGCATCTATTTTTAGTAAGGCACATTTATCATTCAGCTAACCGTGGTGAATATACAGGATGAAAATAAGATAATGCCACAACATTACACAGGGATTTCTCTGCACTCTTATATTTTAGTAATATTCAACAGAAGCATTGTAGGAATAAAAGTAATTTTTATTTCTATGCCAAGAAGTGGATAAAAAAAAATTAATTGATCTATGGACCTTGGATCAGGAACTCATCTCATTATAACTTCTAAATTACAGCCATTTTATTTTGTATCACTTGCAGTTGAATCGACACCTTCCTCAAAAGTTTCTATTGTCCTCTTTTATATATCCTACTCTGACAAAAGAGCATTTACTTAACAAAATGAAACAAAACACGAAATGGATGACATTTTAAAAACATTTCCAAGTCCCAAGAACATCACAACTTTAAATTATCAGTGTTAAACGAACCTTTCCAACTTTATGGTTTTGTTCAAGCATGACACTCTTCTAAAAGTGAATTGTGGAACTGTATTTTGGGGATGATTTGCTGTCACCTAGGCAGATCAGTATTGCCAGAAATGTAAGACACGGCCAAGTGTGTGTCAAGAGTCAATGCAGCGATAGGAGAACATTGTTACCAGAACAAATGCTGGTAGGTGGAAGGGGCCTTGAAGCAAACTGTTGTTTTTTTTTGTTTTTTTTTTTAGTGTAAAGGGTTGGCAAGCCTGTGAGTAGTTTTTAAAGATGTACAGCCATTTCTTTAACTAGCAGTAAAAAAGTATAAGGTGGCCTGCAATTTATTTGCAGTAACCAGGTTACCAAATCATTATTATGGGTACTTCAGCTCACTTGAAACTTGAACTTTGGAGACCAGTAAAACAGTACACTACCCCCATTAAATAAAGCAAGTCTCTCTGTGCTGGGTAATTTTATCTTCCTTTCCCAAGTTCAATATAATGCTAAAGCTTTGTTAAAACAGACCTCAAAGCTACATGTTTGCTACTGTGTTCTCTGTTTTCCAAAGAACTGTGTGTGGATTGTGTAACAAAGGCCTTGAACTACATATATATATTTGCATGTGAAGACCCCCCCAAGAGCTTCCAAAGAAAGACACAGTTGACACCAATATTAGTTTAATGTTATTGGCATAATTTTGGCCACAACTTTATTGATTACAGAATGTGAGTGATTTGCTTAGGCACTGGTTCAACTAGCTGCACCTACACCTCCGGCAGGGCAGCACTGACAACTGGACTCTGGAAGACGTCAGTAAGGGTAAGCATCCTGGGGGAGCATTGGACCAGGCTCAGACTCAAGCTCACCTCAAATGCTCCCAGGGGCTCTGGCGTGGCCCTAACGCCTTGAAGGGGATCGAACAAAGGCATGGCGAGCCCCTGGATTCCTTTAACGGAATACCCTATCGCTCATTTGGGGGGCAGGTCTGACAACCTCCCCTTACCACACCTTGAACCAATGCCTAACCGCCAAACCTTACAAAGTTGTGACGATTTGCTACGTGGCAGGCGAAACCCAAGTGGCACCAGCCAATCAGCCAAATGGGAAAATTCCTACCGGGCCCCTGTCCCAAGAACAGATGACCCACAACGGCATAGCAAGGTCATAGCAGGACCCTAAATATAGGGAGGGTGATCCGTTGCACGAGGCACTAAGAGGAAGCTCAATGCAATGTGCAGTGGTATAAACAGGTCCCCCAGCTGCAAATTCTCTCAACCCCATTGGCCAGAATTACCCCAGCAACAGAGGGACCCAATTGGGTTGTTGTGGCTATCCAAATGCTCCCACTCACACAAATAGTGAGGTCAGTCTTGGTGATCTCACCGCAACACATGCCCTCCGTGATGAGGATATGATAAGTCATTGATATGGACATGTGGATAACTGAATTTAAAATTGGAAAAATAAGAAATAAGACAAACCAAAAATTATAGGTTTGCCCATCCTTATCTGGAAATGACATAACTATATTCACTCAGTACAGATGAGGAAGAAGTTTGATTCAGTTCACATTTCAAGCTGATTTATCTAATTTGCACTTAATGAAACAGACAACTGAAACACAACCAGCCTTCAAAATTCTCACTTATCCAATTTTTGCAATGACTGCTCCCCGCATAAAATGGGGGGGGCGACTTTGCATGGACGCGTGCAGCCCCTGGATCTGGAGCGGCTCCATCAGTATAGGCTTGGTTTTGCCTTCCCTCAGGTGGGATACCTGGAGGTCTCCGCCTACCTCAGTCAGTTGTCCAATCCCACCTGGGGGAAGCGTTGCCAAGGAGAGCAGGCCAGGTAGGGGAGGGATTACCTGCCCACACAATAGAGGGAGGATCTTACCTGGGAATCCTCACTTGGCTCCAGAGCTTCTCCCACCCTACCCACCCTCAGTTAATGTCTTCTTTTGCAGGTTAACTTTTCTTCATAGGTTTTGCAGGTTAACTTTTCTTCACAGGTATGCAGGCACTGCTATGTTAAGGTCGCTGTCAAAGAGCCAGAAAGGAATTTCCCTGCATTGGCAGGTTTCGCCTTTCCCGTAGCAAAACGTCACAACTTTGGCGGTATCAGGCTTTGGGCGGAATCCTTTAGTCCATCTTCCTCTTTGCAGCGGCGATACCAGGGTTCCCCATTAAAGGGGTTTCTGAAGGGAGGCTTTGACCGTACGCCGAAAGGTCGTCATTGCTCTCCCCTGCGGTGGCGGCGTAACAGGGGCAGCTATCTCTGCTTGAACATATGTTCTCCAGAGCCAGCCCATCCCCCCCACACACACACTGGATAACCCTGATGCTCCCTAGGTCCCCGGCTGGGGACTGGGGAGGGAGAACACCCAATGCCTGAGCCAAGGTCTACCCACATTTGAAATTTAATAAAGTTGTGGCCAATTTAATCCCATAGCACGTTGTCTTGAGTCATTATTCCACATGACGGGGGGACCGCTCAAGATCTGGAGACTCCGCCTGTCCACGCAATGAAAAAATTGTAACTTTTTTATTCTTTTTGGCAAAAATACACGTTAGGGGGGTACATGTACGCCCAAATGAATACATTACAGAAAGCAGCATACAACAATGCATTATATTTTAAGAAAATGCATGGGGAAAATGTGTACATTAGTCAAAACTGTATACAAAAATGTGTTTACTGGGAGAAATTTACACTAACATGCTAAAAAATGTTCATGAGGAATTTTTTATTTTAAAAATGCTTAAATTCACTGGAAACTTGGTAAGAATGGAAAATTAAAAAAAAATGAGAATAAGTCCAGCTCAGTTCAGTTGTACTAATGCCAAGAATATACAATCGGGTTTATTCCAAATATGCACAGAATTGTGGCCTAACATTGTGGTTTTGATAATACAATGAATAAAGAGATGAAAAGCAATGATTCTATGGAGAACAAAGTTGCCCTTTTACTTATCATCAACAAATGCCTTGGAAATCATCAGTCACCAAATTATGCATCAATAATATTGTAATAGAGGAAGAAGAAGCAGTAGCAGCAAGTATATCAGATCTTTGATGCTTAAAAAGAGTCATATAGGGTGATGAAGTGTTAAAGGCAAACACAGCTCTCTAGACTGAAAAGACAGCTATATAAAATGTAATGGATTTATGCAATATAATTACATTGACATCTCTGTATATTACTGGTTTCTAGTTTATATAACCCTTCATTCTTTATATAACAATGAATAAAAGGTAAAGGTACCCCTGCCCGTACGGGCCAGTCTTGACAGACTCTGGGGTTGTGCGCCCATCTCACTTAAGAGGCCAGGGGCCAGCGCTGTCCGGAGACACTTCCGGGTCACGTGGCCAGCGTGACATCGCTGCTCTGGCCAGAGCCAGAGCCAGAGCCGCACACGGAAACGCCGTTTACCTTCCCGCTGGTAAGCGGTCCCTATTTATCTACTTGCACCCGGAGGTGCTTTCGAACTGCTAGGTTGGCAGGCGCTGGGACCGAGCAGCGGGAGCGCACCCCGCCGCAGGGATTCGAACCGCCGACCTTTCGATCGGCAAGCCCTAGGCGCTGAGGCTTTTACCCACAGCGCCACCTGCGTCCCTATAACGATGAATAGAGACAAATAAACAACATTCCAGCAGTGTTAAATGGTAATCACATATTAAATCATTAAGGTGGAAGAAGTTTTGAAAACATTTCCATCTCCCACTTTATTTTTCTGGGTTTTAAGCAAACTGTAACTATCTGTTACAGCATCTATTTGTCCATACAACAACTTACAGCACAATCCTAGCCATGTCTCAGAAGTCAGCTGTACTGAATTCAGTGAGACTTACTACCCAGAGTTAGGATTGCAGCCTTAGTGTTTTAAGGGCTTCCAAGGCTACAATACTATATACTTTACCTCAGATCAAGTCTGACAGAATTCAGTGGGACATTCTGCTGAGTAGGCATGTATAGGAGCACTTTGAAAGTCATTTTAAGAGGTGGAATTTAGTTTTCTGCTTAAAGACTGCAATCCAATGGAGAGTTAAGTGTACAGGCCCCTGAAGTAAATGAATTGTAGCCAAAATGTATTATTGTTTGCAATCTGTGTGATGGTCAGGATCCAAGAGAGGAATATGAAATTGTGAAGCATATCTAGCCCTTTTTTCAGACTACTGGGTAAGATCCAACTAAGTCATGCTCAGAATAGACCCAGTGAAGGCAGTAGGTTTAAGTTATTTAAGTCCATTGAGTTAAACAGGTCTGCTCCGTGTAGGAGTGACATTGGAAACTATTAATAATAATAATAATAATAATAATAATAATAATAATAATAATAATTTATTTGTACCCCACCCATCTGGCTGGGTTTCCCCAGCCACTCTGGGCGGCTTCCATAGAAACCAAAAATACACTAAAATATCACAGATTAAAAACTTCCCTGAACAGGGCTGCCTTAAGATGTCTTCTGAATGTCAGGTAGCTATTTATCGCTTTGACATCTGATGGGAGGGCGTTCCACAGGGCAGGCGCCACTACCGAGAAGGCCCTCTGCCTGGTTCCCTGTAGCTTTGCTTCTCGCAATGAGGGAACCGCCAGAAGGCCCTCGGCGCTGGAACTCAGCGTCCGGGCAGAACGATGGGGGTGGAGACGCTCCTTCAGGTATATTCATCATTTTATTCTTTATGCCTTCCTCATCCATTTTGTTTTTGTTTAAATAAAGGCAGATTTAGCTGCTAAGAATATCCTGAAGTGGGAAGAAGTTTAATCAATGCAAAGATTTCCTCCTGCCCACACTGGTTTGCCCTGCAACCTTTTGGAAATATGGAGAAAAACCAGATGATTTTATAAGATGAATCAATGAATGACAAAATGGCTGAGACAACTAAGTGCCCATTCATTTCTCTGAATGTGTAAGGACAGAGATGTCTGAAATGCAATGGGGTTTCTAGATGGATTTTTAAAAAACAACCTATGGTGCTTCTTTAGGAAATTATGTATCTACTAATTCTTGAAATGTTAGCAGGAATTCTGTGTACAGACTGGACAGTCAATGAATACACCAAGCTTCCAAAAAAGCTCATTTTCACATCTAATGTATATAACAGAATGTAGCTCCATATTTGTACTACTTTTGCGCTACCATAACAGGTTCCAAATTTAGCTGCTTATATTTCAGGCTCAGGTTATGATACTGTTACCATGTTCCCCATCTGTGTTCCATATGCCACTGTCTCTAGTATTTCAGTTTCTTCATTTCTTCTAAGTGTGAGCTACCATGCCTTCTGGCTTACATTTGTTAATATCTGGAGAGTTAGCACCCCTGACATCCTGTTAGCCCAAGTGAAGTTATAGTGAGAAATGGCCTTAAGATTCTTCTCATGTTGATACTCATCATGCACTGGCAAAGAAAATGTATGCAAATTATTTCCATCTTGTTGCTGCATTGAAAACCCAACTTTGTGACTCTCCTTCACATCTTTGACTTAACACATGTACAATTAACAGATAGAAAATAGGATGCAGATCTGTTGCTCCACATGTGTAGTACAGTGGTACCTACAGTGGTTGCACACGGGATCCATTCCAGAGCTCTAGTCGGATCCCAAGGTGTGCTTATCCAGAGATGCCGCTTCTGCACATGCGTGCAGTTTAGTGCTTCTACGCACACACGCGCAGCGAAACCCGGAAAAATACTTCCAGGTTTGCCGCGCATGTATCCCAAAGGATATGTAACCAGAGGTGAACATAAGTAGAGGTACCACTTTACAATGCAGTGTTGGATGTCCTGGGATGTCCTCCTCGAATGATGAAACGAATACCCAGTTACTCATACCCTGGTGCTCAATAATAGCAAAGCCACAATAATGACCCCTTGATACTTCTCTTCTCTATAAAGTAGACTCTGACTTTTCAAATGACCCAAGTACATCTGAAGTCATAGGGCTTCCTTTCCAAGCCCTTGAACTCAGCTTCATGCCATGGGGAAAAGACTCACCAACTAAAAAAATATAAAAGCCTTAGACCTGGGGACCAAAGGCAGCCCTTAATCTGACCATCCAGAAAAGAAGAGAGGACATACCAGTCCTCAAACAAAAAAAAGTGACAGGTGTCCCACCCTGTTTCCACTAAGTCCTGCCTCATTTAGGATTCCCTTTCAAAGAGCTATTTTGGTATGCTTCCATTAAATGTTAACTTGGTGTTAGTCGTGACCCCGCTACATGTTTGTTTCATTGTCTCTGATCCTAGGTAATGGGTTCTGAATCCTCCTGACCTTTCATGTGATCTCAGAACCTTATGTAGTGGCCTCATTACAAAAAAATATTGTTTGGGGGCATTGTGCAACTTCTCTACATGATTGCCTTGGTTCCCTCTGATCTGAAGGAACAGATTTCAATTCTCACTCAGCCCTCCAAGTAGGCTGAAGAGCACTGGGTCCTCAGTGACTAATAATATTCCTTTGGAGTGTAAAGCCTGCTGATGTAGGCTACTCCTTTAGCTCACATATGTACAGCCTGGCTGCTTCCTAGCTTCTTGGCTGATTGACACTGGGAAGAGGTGAGGAGAGGGCTGAGAGGAACACACCTCAGTTGCCCTCCAATGGGCAGTAGGGTGGGGGAAAGTTCATTGTTAAGCTCACTGTTCAATGTGACAGGGAATACATTGCAATCTGCATTTTTGTGTTTCTTTTTAAACACAGGACTTGCTTTAAATTATATGGGTCTTATTATCATTCAGATGGTCTGTCTCATTCCAACACTACCTAATTGCCATTCTGCTAATTTTTCTTAAGTATGTATTGAATTTGTTGGACTGATACCTTTGATACCTTTGCCTCAAAAAAAAAAATCTTATTCTTGAACTAATGTGTAATTCTCATTCTACTAGGGATGGTTGGGCTTGACTTTATAACCTTTCAATTGCAGTCAAACCACTTGAGTAAAGCTTAATGGCACTCAGCGCTGGAAATGTATGTTGAGATTTTCAAGGCCGTTACTTTTCCGATATTGAAACTCATCAAATAATTAAACTAATTAAACATGCAGCTTTTGTTTCATTTAACAGACCAGTTGTGCCTTTTTAAAGTTCAGGGCAAAAATTCATTAAGTTTACAAGCACCGCACAATGAAAAAACCATTCGGCTATGTTGCAGGAGACCACAATTTTCGGTTTTGATTGCCTGTTGTTATTTGTGGCCCTTCCACTTATGCTGAGAATTCAGGGGATTGGATAAGACAGTCTTTCCTTTCACTTCTTACTTTGAAGGTTCTTATTAGGAACATAGGAAGCTGCATTATACTGAGTCAGGCCATTGGTCCATCTGGCTCAGTGTTGTCTACACTTACTCCACAGAATTTGGGGCAAGGTCCCAGTCCTACCTGGAGATCCAGGGGACTTAACCTAAGACCTTTGGAATGCAAGGGAAATGCACTATCATATAACTATGGGACTTTCCCATTAGTTCTAAGCGCTTCTGAATGTCTCAAAAGCACAGCAGAAAGTGGGTGACTGATCTCACCCATAACACACTTCTAGAGGATATTCAAGGGTACACTTTAATCCTAATAGTCTAGAGGAAGGAGTGTGGATTTATTAAAGAAATAAGAGTCTCTTTTAAGTAGAAAACAAAGGGATGGAACATATGCCCTTGTAATGGAAACTACCAGAAAGTGGGATAGAATTCAAAGTTGCCCAGATAGGATATATTATTTTACCATTTATCATCCTTGTTACTTACATGCCTGAGCAGAACATTTAAAGTAATCAGTTTAGCATTTAGACTTAATTTGCTTAGCAGAGTTTAAAACACCATCCGTTGCAGCATCAAAGTGGAAACTTTGAGACTAGGCTTTATAACCTTTTCATATTTCTCCAGGCTGTGGTAATAAAAGAGCCACACAAAAGTAGCGTTTTTACTTATGTAGAGTCTTATGCTTGATTCCAGAAGTAAGCAAATTCTACTTTTTGGTTACAAAATACATAGTCGAGTTCAAAAATGGAGTCTCTGATGAAGCTGAAACCATACCTTCTGCTTCAGAAGCATGGTGAAAAACAGAATGAGTTCCAAGGCAAGAGGAAGTAGAAAAGATTTTTTTTTTTAATTGTCTTTCTCCTGCAAGAGAATTCAAGGGAAGTGATGCATTACTTTGCTTTCTGTCTATCTATAAATTTGCAACTGAGGTTGTTAGTCCCTACAGTTATTAAACATCAAAAATGCTTTATTATTTTGACTGAAACCCCCCACAAAAGTATGCTCGGAACTGCTTGTATTCAAGACTGCAGCTCTTTAGCTGAAATATTCTTGTTCTCTGATGCTTGATCTGTAGTTGCTTATTAACCTTGTATGCAAATATTATTAGTGATATTATTATTACTGTAATGAGGATAAAGCTCCTACAATCACTTCATAACCAGCCTTACTAGGCACTTCACTGACACACACTAATAAGGCCAGTCTCTGTTAACACAGGTTGTGTAAGTTAGGTGACACAAAGCAATTTGTCACAAACCAAGCATTACACAGTCATATGCAAGGATAATTTTCTCTCAGCAGCAGCACTCAAATTGAAATCCATGCTCACCTATGAAGCTTACTGACTAGTTTTGAGGAAGCCTCCATCCTTCAACTAAACCTGCTCTCTAACACGACTGTTGTCAAAGGCAAAAAGAGACTAGAAATCAGCAGAAATGTCTTTTTGTTGTTGTTTGGGGATTGCTTCAATTTTTATTTTATTTTCTGTTCTTCTATATCAACTGATCACAGGAACTACTTAAAAAACAGCAGCTAAGACCAGATTCACATTCTATAGAAAAACTGGGAATGTAAATCTGTATTTATTTCTTATCTTACTTTCTGTATTTTTGATGCCTTTCATGGTTAGTCCTTCCAAGGCACTATCTTAAAACCATTCAAATAACACTATAAGACTATATTTAAAAAATCTAAAAACAGATAAAATAATACACAAATTATAAACAAGCAGCAGAAAATAGTTTTTTTAAAAAAAAAGAAGGAGAAGAAGCAAATCCCCAGAATAAATATAAATTAAAAACAGTGTAGAATAAAAAGGTTTTCCAAATGTAATTTGCAACTCCATGTTTCATACTTTAGTTCTCCTATACACATTACACCAGTTGTGAGACTGAATGCTTCAGAAAAACTATGGATGAACATATCAGACGACACAGCGATTCTTCAAACAGTTCTTGTTTATTCACAGGCCAGAACAGAACTGGGCTGAAGGGTTCAGCCAACCAGCTTATATAGAGCTCAACTACATGGCAACAATAACAACTTTCTGTAACTATCACTGAACGTCACTTTCAGTTCCATATTTGCATATGTGGACCTGAGTGAAAACTCAGCTGTGGTCGGAAATCTTGTGATTATGAAAGCTGGGTTGGCAAAGCTGTATGCTAGAATAACAGCTCCCGAGGAAACATGTAAGCTCATGCTCTGCTCAAACTCCCATTTCTCCATGGATGAAGTTCTAAGATATTGATTGAAGAGGGTGATTGCTAGTTTGACAATGGATCTAGCAAGTGTTCAAGTCAATTTGTTAGGAATTAGTGAACTGTTAGTAGCATGAACACTGAACACTGAAACTTAGCTCTGGGATGTATTCCACATATCTTGTGCTGGAAAAGGTTTTCAGCATTGTCCATGTATTTGCACATCATTATTATTGGTACTGCTGTGTCTTCAGAATGTGCTCCATGCCAAAAGTTAAAGAAAAGGAGTCAAGCAAGGTTGCCTTTCTGGTACTCTTCCTTTTAAATCTTTATGCAGATAATATGCCTGCTGAATTACAAAGAGGTTATTCTTACTTTTCTCTCTCTTGCCTCAGAAAAAGGGTCTCTATCTTTCTCCATGCATATGGCATGTGGCATTATTGTCACCCAAGTTACAAAACATCATTATGACCATATAAAGGGTTAGTCCTATATTGTGACTCTGCCATATTACATCACTAACTCAAGGCAGGAAAAAGATGTTAATGTACAAATGCCTCCGAAGGTTTAACTTGATCCCTCTTCAGTACATGTAACAATAGAGCCTTCAGGATATCAAAGAGAATAGTCCAAAACCTCATAAAAATGCATTGTGGTGAGTCAGCCTGTGTTATCAACTCTTCAGAACGAAAAGTATTGCAAAAATTGCTCAGACAATAATGACTTCCATGAATATAAACATTAATGATAACTTCAGCCTCGTTCTAATTCTTCAGAGATGTTTAAACCCTTTTACCATATTACTCTTTTCTTCAAACACTTTGACAAACAACACTTTTAGAAAAAGATTCTGGCAAGTTGATGAATGAATATGAATTTACAGGTTATGAATATGCAGTGAAACTGGCTCGTCTCAAAGCTATTCATAATGTGCACCTCTGTAAATATTTATTACAGTCTTATCCCCATTGCTAGCAGGTTATAGAAAATTGGAGACTTTTGAAAGCTTTCTCTCTCTCTTTCATCTGCCATTCCCCTTCAGCAACAACCTTTCACCATTTTATGGGAAAGGAGGAAACAACACGAGGGCTGCTTCTGAAACGCCCATCCTCTGAATTTCATCCTGGATTTTGACATTCTGAATAACTTGAATATCCCCCCCCCATGCAATGCAATGCACCCTCCTAGCCACCCTGGGTCCTGTGCTGCGTGGGGAGGTAAGATCCAGCCATACACACCTGGGTATATCCTCTGTCTGCAGAGGTGGTTTTAGGGTAGCACAACGGGTTTGGCTGCATCGGGTGCCCCACTGCAGCTGCCACCGCAACAATGCTGTAGAATGGAGCACAAGAATATTCCATGGACTTGTTTTTCATTTCTGAATTATGTACACAGCATTTACATGCACACTTTGCAGTAGGGTCCAGATCCTTCAGACCATTTTGCACCATTTTGATCCTCTATATCAGTGTTTCTGAAAGTATGGTATGTGTAAATATGCAAAACGATTTCAAAGGATACACAACAGACATCTTTCTTTTACTTTATCATATTATAACCTTTATTCTTTTTAAAACAAAATAATACAGTACTGTATAGTGTATTTGCCCTAGTCCAGATAAAACAGTATTATTAAAACTACCCCCAAATTATCTTTTCCCAAGAACAGATACATGGGTAAGTCTAAACACTGAAAACAGGTACGTAATAGTTGTAAATTTGGGAAACTGCTCTAAATAATTGATTAGTGTTTTTTAAAAAACAAAACCCTGCAAAATAACAGCAATCTTGGTATGATTGTATATGTGGCTGCATCAAAATTATTTTCCTGCTGTGTTTTACCAATTTGCATGTTTATTTTTGTGCAAGTATAGGACACCTTGCAAAAGCATACTTGATTTGATTGCTTATTCAGTTAAGTTTTTGGGTTTTTTGCAGCATTTTACAGACATTCAGGAGCACATGTGCATATCATTAAAACCCACACAGAAATGAATCACGACACAATCATACATTAAATTCCATCAAAGCTGCCTCTTTTTGAGAGGTGTGGCTCTTTATTTATGCACAGTCCACATTGGCAGCATAGGAGGTGGAAAAGGAGTAAATGAATCAAAAGAAAGCTGCAACAAAGGTGGGTGTGTTGAAAGGAATTAATTTTAGACATTCTCCTAGTTAAACGTGAATTTAGGACAAGTGAAACCTTACATTACATAAATTAACAAAAAAAAATGATGCCATATCAGTTGTAATAAATTGGTAGATACGTGTAATGCTCAGACATTTGTCAATCAACCAATAATTACAGTGAAATGAAAGACAAGATGGAAATAAGAGGGCACACCATAAAAGTACTAATTATTCACATAATTTCCCCATATTTATTAATGTTCCTTGTAAGGGACCTGTAAGAAGACAATTTGTACTTTCGTTCATGCAAATAGTTTGATTAATGGAGCAAAGAATAATGAAAATGTAAAAAGGTGCACTAAAGCCCACAGATGAATACGTGGGCAGAAAAGACATTTCTGCAAAGAACGTTCAAAGCAAATAGAAGACTAATATGCTATTAGGTATTACCATTTCTATTAGACAGTGCAACAATCTATATGGGTACTTAAGGGATTCAAGCATTTTAAATACATCTAGCTATCTGACTGTAGCCACTTATTTCATACAATGATTTGTGGTAATGATTTCAGAAGAAAAGAAAATGTTTTTAGGGGCCTTGCTTAGGCCCATGAGTTTAGAATTAACACCATGGCCATATGTGCACCTGATTCTATGTAATCTATGAGGCTATTTTACTCATCCTTCATTTTCTTCCAACAAGTAGATTATTAACTGGAGGAGGGAAGATGTCTTTGCTGAATTCCATTCTCACCTGCCGAAGAAGTATAGCAGTCAGCAAGAAACTTGCCACTGCATATTCTGAGCCCTAGACCAAGACCAAAACCGCATGCGAAACACAGCTGGATAAAGGGGGTTCTTTCCTTCCCACACCCCAGTACTAGCAAACCTCCACTCGCCAGGGCCTGCAGCTGCCCCTGGAACACCTCCTGTGCCACTGGCTATGATTAAATACCAGAAGTGAAAATCTGGTGATGAACCTGCAAGCCACATAATTAATGTAATGTATTGTTAGACCCTAAGTTTCATTGAATTCAGTGGGGCTTAGATGTATATAGGACTAGCTTTAATATACATAGATTTTTATACTTAAAAAATTAATGGCAGTTATATGAATAACCTACTTTATGGTAATTTGTCAAATGAATGTACTTTGCGGGATTAATTGCAGAAAATGTTGCACCTGGGGCAACCCTAAAATGTCATCTGAAATTATAGGAGAAGCTCTTAAGTGTTCTGGCTTGCTAATTATACCCTTTACAGGCACAATTTCTCTCACATTTGCCCTTCTCAGATGTTATGTGTGCGTAGATTGAACACATGTAAGAAGGGCATTAGGTTCCATTCCTGAACTACACATGTGTTCGTTAGCACATCTCAATAGAGGGCTCTACTGAGGCATGCTAACTAATGATATGTGTAGGAACTCAGGACTCACCACTGCAATGCTCTCCCTCACCTGAGTTAATTCTACATAACTGATTTCATTCTACATACACTCTGCATCTTAAAAGGATTACAGTATAAACAGACTAAGGTGGTTTGACACCTGTGCTTACCATGCCTGACATGGTCTTCTCAATACATGTGCCAATAGTTTTGTGAGATAATCGGTCATAGCATACATTGCACAGCTATTGCTCTTTGCTCATAGCAATAATTTTGATTTTTTTTTTTTTAAGTGACCAGAATAGCTAAAATCTAAGCCATAACATTCAAGTTTCACTACCTTGGCAAAACCTAAAACCAAAAAACCCACTTCTGTATATTACCTTTTAATCAGCACCCTAACTTAAAGGGACTGATGGCAAATTCTGGCAAGAGGGAAGGAGGATATATCATATGTAGGGCAAGAGTCTATCCAACAATTTTTCAGTTACTGTCTTACACAAACTAAAGAAGTTATCATTGATTGTTCTGGCTTTGCTCATTGGGATAATTATTCCTATCCATAAAAGTAGTCATTTTGAATTGGTAAGGTTTTTATTCTGAGATCTGTGTTGTTATTTATAGGCAAGGATAGGCAACGCTTGTGAGATTTACCTAATTGCACATATGTACATTCTTGCACCAATGCTTGTTCAGCATAGAATTCACAGTCTGCAGTTATTTATGGACTTCTGTCACACCTCTTAATCTCAATAGGAAACATCTTGTGGAATTCAAGAAGCAATAGGTTGGACCTTCCAGTGAAACTGAGGGGAATTTTCAAATATTGTTTCGGCATGAGGATAAAATCATATCAGGAGAATGATTTCTTCTCTTGTGGCATTGTATCAATGACTATGTATGCATCACCAATGTAGAGAAAGGAAAGACTTGATGTGGCAAACTATACTTGCATAGTGTAGTGACCCTGGGTCAGACTCCCTTTGTTCAAAATAAGAGGCCAGGAATTCAGAATGGGAGAAGAAAATGCCCTCATGGTCAGTTCCAGGTATTCATATTAAGCCAGACATACTTGCACAAGTGTTGTGCCATTAGCTCTCCGGCCCAAAGAGATTGCATTGCCACCCTCTGACACCAAGGACGCAAGCTCAGAAGCCCTAATGGAATCACAGGCTCCTACACTCCATCCAGATTAGCAACTGTTACAACAGACTGAGTCCCTTAATATGAACGGGCTCCTCTCGTGAAAGGCAGAGCCAGCTGCTGAGGTAAAGCTGTTGTTTACAATTAAGAACTGCTGCTGCTGAAACAACATTCAAGCTCTGCTCTTACAGACTCCTGAATCCTGCATGGAGCTGTCCAGGGTGCTATGGAAGCCTTGTCTTGGTACAGCTCAGATTGGCACTCAAAACTGAACATACAGTGGTACCTCGGGTTAAGTACTTAATTCGTTCCAGAGGTCCGTACTTAACCTGAAACTGTTCTTAACCTGAAGCACCACTTTAGCTAATGGGGCCTCCTGCTGCTGCCGCGCTGCCAGAGCACGATTTCTGTTCTCATCCTGAAGCAAAGTTCTTAACCTGAAGCACTATTTCTGGGTTAGTGGAGTCTTTAACCTGAAGCGTATGTGTCAGGGAACTGCCATCGGAGAGTCAGGTGGTGGAAGGGCTCAAGGAGGCTAGGAGACCCTCGGATGCTGAGGAAGGAACCAGCAGGGGGAGAGGGAGAGTTCCTGCAGAAACTCAGTCGGAGGAATGGCTCCAAGATACTTCCAGGGAGCACAGCGGGGAGGTCTCAGGACCTCCGCTAGGGACGCCTACTCCGCGCAGGAAACTGTCATGCAGAGAATCCAGAAGGAGAGTTTCCGTTAAGGAACTCTTATGTTGGCGTAAATTCCGGAAGCGCCCACTGACGGATTCTGCCAGCGATTGAGGTAGCCATGCACCCATGGCTCCGCGGACAGGGAGAGTTTAGAAACTGATTGCAGAGCCTTGAGGCTTTTAACGCTTATGCACAAGTAGCCCCCTAATCCCATAACAGTATGTAACCTGAAGCGTATGTAACCCAAGGTACCACTGTATAGTGTTGTGTACAACATGGGGGGGGGGGGGATATGAAGAATTCCTAATGCATTGGTTCCACTTCAGAAACCAGATGAGATTATTCTGATCTCCAGGAATTTCAATCAGGAATGTTTCAAAATCTTCTCTCGTTTAAAGACAGCTCTACTGGTCGCAGGTCCTTTTGTTGTCAGAACACCTGAGTTCCTAGAGTTTAACCAAAGGCAGAAAAGGCATAGCATGAGTAGTGAAATAGTTTGAAGACAAGATGAAAGTTCTCCACAACAACAACAACCCAAAGGTCAATGTGCAATTCTTTGGGCCTTTCAAAGTTTATTTTTCTGGGCTCTGAATGCTCTGCTGAAACACATTTCTCAACACTTCTCAGAAACACACACTGCTTGACTGGCAGCAACTTCTGAGGCAACACACTCCATTTAAAGGCTGTTAATTGCTTACTTTTTCACACTATGAAGCTTCTGGTTTCCACTATATGTGGGTTAATTAGGTGCTTTTAAGGTGTATCCTCTTCCATCTCTCTGAGTTACTTGGCTGCTTTTAGCTGCTGTCTGCTTTGCAATGTGTTGATTACAATGGGGATTCGGCACTCTAGATGCTAAGTTGTCAGTCATCTTATGAAACAAACTTTCCTGAATTAACTTGCCTGATCTGGCATTTGCCCATTCCTTGTGATTATGTGACAGTGTGAGAAAGTGCCACATCTAGTTAAGGGCGCGCATTTGAGAAACCGTTCTGAACATATTTAAAACTTGTTTGTTCTTCAATAAACTTTAATCTTCGTTGTTGACTTTACAAGCTGACTGAGATTCAGTTTTTCACCAGAAGAAACCTGGTTGGTGGCAGCGAAAGAATAAAGCAGTGGTGTACAGGTCAATAGTCTGTGAAACGACCGGGGGCTCTGTACGAATGCCACATCTACCTTTCCTCCATTCTGCTGCAGCATAGATGCCCTTGCTAACTTCAGACAACTACAGAGCTGCAGCCATTACAGCAGATACAGCAGCCATATCTTTTCATGGAATGCTGTGTCTGTCTCCCTCATTGTTAACATTCTGGAGGAATCTAAAAAGATTCCTGTTCAACCAGGCATTTGATGGCTGAAAGATACTGTTGAAATTATTAGCTGTGAGGTTATGTAACTAGGTTAAAAAATGTTTTTAGAGGCTTTTAGACATTCTTAATTGTTTTTATCTATTTTAATTTTATTTTCAGTTCCATTGTTTTATTTCTTTGATGTTTTCTGTCCTGGGCTAATTTGGGAAGAAGAGTGGAATAGAAATTTAATAAATCAACAAATAAATAAATGGTTGCAATACACAAGATTTTGACTATGAATCTCTATAAATATATGCATATTTAAGATATATATGAAAGCATTTCATAGAAATTAAAATATTGATCATCATTCCCCGTTTGCCTGAGTAGCAGTAGGAGTAATTAAAATAGAAGTACAGTGACTCTCTCCTTAATGCGAAAGACTGCCCTGGTTTCCTATGAGCAACTCAATCTGCAGACGGGTAATTTCAAGGCCTCTGATATTTCTTCTTACAGTTCTTTAGCTTTAATCTGAACTTGAACTTGACAACCCTTAAAATAGAGAACTGTTCTATATGTGGTGCCTTTTTGCTCAATTCAAACATGAAAAGTGCCACAGCATTTTGGAAGCTCAATTTCTTTTTTAAAAAATAAATAAACTGGAGCTCCCTCTCATCTGAAAGTCTTTCCTAAGCCGTCATCTTAAGGAATTGCGCTCTGCACCTGCTCAGGGGGGCTTTTATTGAATCATATTTCATGTGACCCAAGGTTGATCCCCAGCAATGCTATATTACTTCCCATTTGCCTGAGCACTAGGAAGTAGCATGAGCTGTTTTTTTACCTGATATTTTAATCGGAATTTTCCCATTCTCTGTTCAAATTCAAATGGCTAAACTGTTTCCTTCAGCCCCTGCCTAGGCAGGTGAGGTGTATTACACATTCCAACAGTTTGGATTAGCCACCTGCCACCAAACGACATTAAACAATCACCTCTCACTATAAAAACCTGGAGAGAAGGTCATCTCTTCACTTTGGATGACAGAATAGCATGTCCTATCACACCATTATGGAACTTATATGTCATTGGCCGCTGAGAAATAATTGTTTCTGCAACTTTCTGCCAGTAAAGTAAATGCTGGGAAGACAGTTTTGAACTGAGGAAATGATGGGGTAAAAAACAGCCAAAAAGAAAAAGAGAACATTAAAAAAGTGACCTCATTTGTCCTAGATAGAAAGTATTTACCCTTTGATGCATGTAATTCCTTTCTTCCTTCGTAAGTGGACATATTTTATCTTCTATTTCCTGGTTATAAAGGCATCATCAGGGTGTGCAATGGGCACAGCATCCGGAATTGATATGCCAATGATGAATTAAACAAGGAGATGTCACTTTGGGATGTGAAAAGAGACACTAACACCCCACCACCACAAACAGATGCATTACATCCTGTAAAGGTTTTAAAATGATTGTTTTTGAGCTGCTTTTGAACGCCTTATACTTATTATAAGGTCTGCCTGAAATAAGGCTACTTATGGCATAAAGTATGACTATGACAAGAATCATAGGCATAATGATTCTCTTGCAGTGAATTAAACTTATGGGAAGGGTGGGGGAATGGCAAATCAGGTCCACCCATAAAGAGGGCACGTATTGTGGTGAGACCTGGAAAACTGACATCCTGTGTTGTGGGTGGGTACCAATTGGTCAGCCACAACACCCGATTGGTAGGTCCCTCGAAGCTGGGTGCAATTTGGCCAATGGGACGTAGTCTCAATGGTTCGAGGGACTTATTTATGCCCATGCACATGACTCAGAGCTTCCTCCTTCAGCCGTGCATTGGAACACCCGCCCACCTCTCCCTACTTTTAGGGCTTTGCGCTTGACCTTGCTATGCTGCCGTGTGTCATCTGTCGTTGGGACAGGGGCACGGCAGAAATTTCCCCCACTTGACTGATTGGCTGTTGCCATTTGGGTTTTGCCTGCCGCGTAGCAAATCGTCACAACTTGTAAGGTTGAGGATAGACTCTGGTTCAGGTGATAGGGATGGGAGAACGCTCTCGCCATCCCTATGTGAAAGGTATTCCATTAAAGGAATCCAAGGACTCAATGGTTTGGTCAACCCCTGAGAGGGGGTTGTGCCTGTGCCTGAGTCCAGGGGAACATTTGGGTGGCGGAGTTAGCCGTTCCCAGCTTTCCGCTTACCCAGTGTTCACCATTGCCTGACCTATGCTGGAACCCTGAACAGTGCTACCTGCATGGCAGGGAGCTAGTCAAACCAGAGCCTATGCAACCAGTCACTTTCTGTAATCTATAAAGTTGTGGCCTAAATTCTGCCAAAAACCAAAACCAAAATTTGAGTCAAGTGTGAATTTATTTAGGGGGAGGTTTCTGGGTCTGAACATGCAAAATACCGGGAATAGCTAACCTAAAATCTAGTCAAAGAAAGGACTCCACTATGGGAAGTTTAACTCCTTTATTTTTCAATCTTTGAATGACATTTTAAACCCGTGTTTTCAAATGTGTAATAGAGAACTGGGACACTGTTAAGTGCCATCCTCTTTTAAAACAAAAACAAAAAATGGTGAAATCTGCCTCCTTGGTTCGTCCTCAAGGGCTCCACTGGAAGCGCCAGCCAGCCATTAGCATACAGAAGAACTCCAATAAATAATACATCCTGCTGAAATTGCTCCTTTTAAGTGGGTTAAATGTGATGAAGAAATGGTGGTACAGAGAGGGAACTCTGAAATGAAGACAAAAATATAATGCACTGTTAATGATGAATTGCCTGGAGTTTCATTCTTGCCAATACGCTACATCCTATATATCAAAACGGCTTATGTACTTATGTGGAAAACTGCTGTGTTGGGATTGTCTTGCATGCATATGATTCTTGTGTATGTGTATTAGAATTTACAGCTGATTTAATGATCGGTCCTTTCCTTAAAGGACAAACCAGAGCAATCTGGATTAATAGAGTGAGTGTGACCAAGTGCACGAAAAGAAAAGAAGGAAAGGCTGTTGGATACTTTGCTGATCTCATACTTTTCATTTGTAGTATCTCTCTTGACAGCAGCTCCATTAACTTTGCCAGCTTCCCGAGTTTTGGTTATAGATTGCTTTCACCTTTCTGTGAGAAGCAGACTAATTGAAAAAGTCCATTTTCAGCAGTACACCCCTTTCTTCTTTTATTGTGCTGCCCTGCGCTGGCTTATTATATTCTGATTATTGTGCATTATTTCTCAAAATCCAATTGCTTGGTATTGCACTAGCAAGGTAGATATATTGCCTGCTTGAAAAGCAGGTCATTATCACTCAGGACAGTTGTTTGTACTTGGAGAAGCAGTAGAGCGGGCATCACCAACATGGCACCTGCAGGTAAACATGTGACCACAGAGGCCTTCCCTCTCCTGACTGGTATTAGTCTTGAAAGAACCATTCTATTGTAACCAGTTGCGTATGTGTTGCTTACGAATTTATCCAGTTTGAAATAAGCCCAAAATGTTGCAGTGCTATTCCGTTCAGCAGTGTCTCCATTGTCGCTTTGTCCCCAAACTACAAGAAGTAGCTTGTCATGTGTTCATCACCATTCCTATTCTGGTGACTGATCCCCAGGATGCCTCAAATGTGGCTGATCCCGATGGCTACAGCACTGTGATAGCCTGGGACTCGGGCTCACACTCGGAACCAGAGGAGACTCAGTCTGCACTGAATTCTTTGCCTCAGGCATCACCTGAACCAAGCCTAGGGCCTAATCCTGAAGAGTCTCAGTCTGCACAGGTTCCCCTACAACAAACACCAGCTGGGCCAAGTCAGGGGCCTGAGCCTGCCCTGGCTCCAGATGCAGGGATTACCTTGTTGCCTTCCGCTGAGCCATCACTTACAGCTGCTCCACTACAGGTTTGGTCAGGGGACGCTGAGGTGGCCCCTGGGTCTAGTAACCCACCAACATCTCCCAAGCTGCAGACTAAGGTCTGAGAGAAGGAGAGACCTGAGTACTTGTAGGAGGAGTGCGCGCCTTCGGGTGAAACAGGGAAGTGAGTTGGCGGGGGATTGGGACCAGCCGCTACCCCGACAAAGATAAAAGGCTGTCAGACCCCGCCCCAGGTTGCAGGAGCAACATTGCTGTATGTTAGATCCTGCTCCTGTCCTTGCCTGGTTTCCTGCCTTGGCCCTGTCGGACTGACTCCCAGCGGAACCTTTGGATTCTGTACCGGTCCTGGACTGCATTTCATGGGTTACCCCTGGGCCCAGCACAAGCACAGGGCATGGATGTAAGCAAACAGGTAATCCTAAAATGGCCTGCACTTAGTCCTATGAGTTTTGTCCCTTATGGTTCAGTGCAGTAGGCTCTTGGGAAAGACTAAACTCAGTGATGGAAAAGCCCTTTGAAATTAGGACCGATGTTTCAAATATGTAGAAATAACACAGGACACGATGCTTCCTGGATTGTATCATTTGACACGGCAGGTAAGTCGATCATGTTTGTAACATAAAAAACTTATGTAGGAGACATGCATGGGTTGCATGTGCAACTACAGCTAAGCCCCTTTGCATTTGATGGGGGGGAGTCCTAAATTATTCCCTTCCTTTCATTTGGTTTTGTGGCCAAGGATTTTTGTATGAAAATGGCATGGAAGAAGTGCCCCTAGGAAAGCAACCTGTAAAACTTCAGAAGGATGGGTGCAGGTGAAAGGGAGTGAATGCAGAATGAACCTTCTGCATTGTGTAATGCAGAAGTGGTACCAAAGCTCAGAGAAGCCGAGTACACAGCTATTTTTAAAGGATTGTATGTGGCAGAGGAGTCCCATGAGAGTCCCATGGACTCTTGAGAGTCCCATGGACTGCAAGAAGATTACACCTATCCATTCTTAAGGAAATCAGCCCTGAGTGCTCACTGGAAGAACAGATCCTGAAGCTGAGGCTCCAATACTTTGGCCACCTCATGAGAAGAGAAGACTCCCTGGAAAAGACCCTGATGTTGGGAAAGATGGAGAGCACAAGGAGAAGGGGACGACAGAGGATGAGATGGTTGGACAGTGTTCTCGAAGATACAAACATGAGTTTGACCAAACTGTGGGAGGCAGTGGAAGACAGGAGGGCCTGGCGTGTTCTGGTCCATGGGGTCACGAAGAGTCGGACACAACTAAATGACTAAACAACAACATGTGGCAGAGGCAGCAGGACTTGAATATCCAGAATTTTTGAACATGTAGAACCACACACAGACAAGAACAAGGTAATATGTTACTTCAGGATCCCTTCCCCCAAAGCACTATAGTTGGAGAGCTCTGGTAAAACCACTCCCAAGAAGCTAGCCATGTCCATTTCAAAGAGCTCTCTCTCTCTCTCCTATTTCGACTCCAGTGTTTGCCTTTTATGGCAAGCTTGGAGAGAACGTTTTCACTTTTGGCAGACATGCTGCACTCTTTTTACACTGCCTGAATCTCTGACTCTCTGCAGAAGTCCCTGCTTCATTTTAGGCTGCTTCGGACAGATCCCATATCAATTTGAACAAGGTCTAGATTTTTCCAGAGCGACCTCCTATGCCTGAGGCTTCAGGATTCTTTTACTTCCAGTGCACACACCTGGTTAATATGTAACAGACAGGATTTGTCCTGGCTTTTCCCCCCGATAAAATAGGACATCAAAGTGTGTAATTCAGGCAACAAAAGGATTACATGTGTTGCAAATGCCTTCTCTTACAATTATGAGCAGAAATATTGGAAAGTGCTGTCCTCTATTATTTGGAATGTTGTTAATTACAAGGTAACTTATGTGTGAAACAAATTTGTGTAAAGCCTTCATTCAATTGTTATTCAGCACATTGATCAAGCATTAGAGAGGGGAAAATTGCTAAGTAAACCATATTGAACATCTGTCTGAAAAATGTTTAAATCAATAGCAAAAGCAAAGTTTATTTGACTTGTAGTTACAATCTAATTCCATTCACACATTTTCCACAGGCTAAGTAATTACAATTAACCACTGATTAATGCTTTAACTGATAACAAATTAAGACATTCTTCCTTTTTTTGTGAGAGTGAAATGCGGTATCATTTAACTAAGCATTGTGGTTTGTTTTTTCCCCCTCTTCCCTTTTTGGCACAGATCTGCAAACCCACCATTATAGGACATATTTGAAGACATGTTTAAGGACATCAGTAACAGTTAATGAAAGATTTCCCTGACCTCCTTCCAGCATTTACTTGTGCTTTGTTTTAAGGATTTATTTCATATTCAAAGCTGGTTGGTTTTAGGAAACAGATTGGAAACACTTGGAGCACGTGCATGTTCTCAATGCAAAGGTTGATGGGGAGGTAGAATCCTTCCTATGCTTGCTGCCTAGTATGATATCTTGAGGCACAGCAGAACAAATCTAAACAATGCTTTTCTTCCCCTCCCATTTCCATAGGATGTCTGAAAGACCTTGTGTGTGGTGGGTTTACAGCTAAAAGCAAACTATACAAATTACTTGGTGTCTGAGTTACAAAGGAATCAGTAAATTCAGCCAAATACCTTTGTGTATTTTACAAGAAATGAGCATGTAGCGGCAGAACATAATAAGCCCTGCTCAGGTGTTATGCCTGAGCAGGGAACATGAGGGGGGTGGGGCATTATCAGGATTCTCAGTATTGATGAGGTTTCTAAGTTTGTTCAGATAAGCATACTTAGAAGCCCACGGCAGACCTTCCTGTTCATTGCAGCAGGATAACAGGTGGACTGCAAAGGAGGTTGTTGGGGCACATGCAGCACCTATGGCTTCTACTCCTGTTGGCATCATTGTAATCAAGTCTAGAATTTACCTGTCAAATGGCTGCCAGTGGTCTTCAATGAGCAATCTTCTGCATCCAGCCCAGCACAATATACCTTCCTGGGTGGGCCTTTTGCCTTCTAACCATATTACCCCGGCAGAAAATGTCTTCTCTGAGTTTTAGCAAGCTTCAGCCCTGGGAAGCAGGGAGAGAGCATCCAGTGACTCCTAAATTGTTTATCATTCTACAGCAGTCTCAGCTACATCATTCTATAGCTTCAATTAGAGTTGATAGCAGAAATTCATACAAATTGGTTACGTCATTTGCTTCACGTCTAAAAACCTCCATAATTGAGGACTTTGGGTTATCCATTTCTAATGCATACAATACTGTAATGTCTTTTGAAGCCAATAGGAGTCTCATTTGAGTTTGAGTGAGGGCTGCATAATTATTTTGTTGCAGTCCAGAAATGGGCCGATGTATGAAGAATTAAATCAAAGACTTGCCTGCTTGCTTACTACATCTGCCAACTTGTCAGGTTTACCTTCGCTGTTTGCCAAGAAAATTAATCATGCAAAAATGACTTGCTGAGCTTTGAAGAAATATCTACTGAGAGTCAATGAACCACATTTTCCTTGGTACAGATATCAAAAGTGAATAATTTGGATCAAATTTTGGGGTGAGGGCTACAGAGGGGCAGAGCAGCATGTATAACAGCAGTAAAATGGATTTCACCCCTCGAAAGCTATTGGAGGAGGACCAAGAGAGACTGGTGGCACATACACAGACATATCTATGCACACAGTTTATTTTATTTATTTGTGTAACAAAATGTATATACTGCTTGGTTGTAAGGAAACCTCCAAGGAGTTTATAAAAACAGAAACAACACTCCAAGTGTTTACAGATGCTGATGCACATCTTCTGTGGCAAAGCATATCTATCTATCTGTCTACATGATGTATTCCTTACCCACTCTTCACTGCTGAAGCAATCCCAGAATGAGTTACATTAAAATCAAATGCATAATGCACATTAAAACCAAACAAGTTGTGTAAAAATATACACAACTGGCCAAATAATTCTTACTTTAAAAGAGGATATGCAATTAAGTAAACATTTAAGTCAGCGTCTTAGACTACAATTCCCATCATCCCTGACCAATGGTCAGCTAGCGATGATGGGAGTTGTAGTCCAAACACTGCTGAAGACGCAAGTTTGGGAAACCCTGGTGTAGACAGTACTGAACTAGATGGACTAGTGGTTTGACTCAGGATAAGGCAGTTTCCTAGGCTGCTAAGTATGCAGCTGACACTGAAAATGCATAAGAGTCACATCCAGGTATATCTGAGAAGGGAGGGGGAATTCCATAAACAGAGTCCCAGTCGCAAGAAGGTCCTACTTCTTCTCATGGTCACTCCTCTACCGGCTGACACACGTATCTACCACCCAATCCACTGCTGGTTTCCCTTTTCTCTTCAGGTAAATGGGTTGAGTGCTATCTGAGAGATCTGGCCCAAATGATCCCCATATTTTCTATTCCCAAACTAGATGAAATATCTAAAATATCTTGCTTGGGCCTAGACTCAGGAAACAGGAGGGAGGTCAATTACTCAGTTGAACTCTATAGGCACACTGCACGAAGGTATCACTTGCAAAATGACCACTCTCTGTTTTCTGATTCAAAAAATAGGCAGTCATTGTCTGCCTAGATGACAAAGAACCAGGAGGACTCTTTCCCCCATATGAGGCTAAAGTCTTCTTCAAGTCTTCAGTTCAGGGATGAGGAATCTGTGACTCCTCAGATGCTGATGGCCTCCAACACACATCAGCCCAAAACATTGTGGCCAGTGCCAGGGATGATGGGAACTGAAAGTCCTAAAACATCTAGCCGGCTGGATGATAGGCAAAGAAAAAAAAAAAAAGGACATTTACCATATTTTTTGCTCTATAAGACCCACTTTTTCCCTCCTAAAAAGTAAGGGGAAATGTGTGTGCATCTTATGGAGCGAATGCAGGCTGCACATCTTACACCTGGAGATTAGGAGTTTCAAATACTTAGCTTGGATTGTGCTTTTAGTTGATTCCGTGGGTGGAATTGTAGATGATCGTGCTAAATTTTAATCTCTGGGCAGTCAGTGAAGCAGCTCACACTTGATGATATCGCTTGTGTAGGCAGGGTGGTGATCAAGGTAGGAGGGGAATGATCGCTTTTACCTTGAGTTACTAGAAAGCAGTGGTGGTAGACGGAGAGGTGTTATAGCCATCACAATGTAGGAATACAAATGTTGAGTGGACAGTCAGCCCTGCTGGAATCAGCAGTCTAGGCACTTGCATGGGGCTGGTAGCAAGACCACCAGCCTTCCACTCCTCCTAGGGCCTCAGAGTAAGGGTTGATTGCCATACAGCAGCTGTGTCACCTCACAAAATGCCTCGCTGGCCACCATCGTCCCTGTGGCTGAGACAGACGGCAAATACATTCAGGCAATTTGGGCTCCAGTATGTTATTCAAGGGGCAGGGTGGGAGGGAGTCTGTAAATGAAGACTTTTCGCCTAACCATGAGTGATAGCTTTTGTTCCTTAAATTGCAAGTTATCTTAACCGTCCCTTCAAATACCCTCCAAAGCACTTACGCTGAAGTTATGGAAATATGGACATTCATTTCAATTTAAACAGTGAAGTGGTAAAAAGGCAGGTGTTTAATCAGTGAAGAGGAGAGAGAAAGGATCTGCACTCGCGGGCAGCCCTGATAAATATGCATTGCTGTGATGATGCAGAATGTGCTTTGCTCTGACATAGCTACAGTGACATGCTATGTAAGGCAAGTGGAACAAGCCTGTCTTGCAATACTGCCTGTCACTTACAATTATAACTGGTTACTATGCTGCGTCTCCCTTACTGCTAGACAGAAGACATCTACATGCCTAAATGGCCTTAATGTTCCAACAAGCAGCTCATTCATGAATTTGTCAAACAGGATCCAAGCAGCTAAGGCAGATGCCAGAGAAAGTCCAAGCAATGCTTCCGAGTGATTTATATTATTATTTTAGAGCGGAAACACAATAGCCACAAGCGAAGGGTCAGCATGTTCCACGATAAATAAAGTCCCTGTCCCTAGGACGTGTGTGTGTGTGTGTGTGCGCGCGCACGCGCGCACGCACGCATGTGTTTAAAACATTTTCATTTGCCTTTCAGAGCAAAACACCGAAGATTGCTTACAGCATCATTTAAAAACTAACTATATATAATAATAATAAAATAGCAACAGCAGCAGTAAAACCATCACGGCCTTTGAATCCCTGTTGAAATCATCAAAAGCCCAAGGAAATAAGATGGGTTTTGCCAGACACCTGAAAGGCGTCAGAATTGGCACCATGTGACTAAATGTGGGAAAGGAATGCCACAAATGAGGTGTAACTAAGTTTGCATCTGGTAGACATCCATGACAATCTTACACACTAGGCAGATGTGCATAGGACCTGGCAGTCATTCAGGTACTGTGGTCCTGGGCTGTTTAAAAGTTTGTTTTTTTAAAAGTGCTCAGACACAAACTGGTAGCCTTTCAAGTTATTTCAGCCGTGGCGACATACGTTTATTTCAAGGTTTTCCAGTTAGCAGCCTGTGTTTGATGTACGTGCATCCACATCTCGAGTGCTCTGTACTTATTAAGTGACAGCTGAATGTGGGGACTTAATCCATTAGGAAGCATTGTTATTCAGGTGATGTGTCCTTAAATGAAACTTTTATCTGTGGTATTATTATCTGTCATAGCCTCTTCAGTTTCACACAAACAAGTCATCAACTGCTGGAGACTTGTTATTTCAAGTTATTTCAGCAGTGACGACATACATTTATTTCATGGTTTTCCAGTTAGCAGTCTGTGTCTGATATACAAGCATCAACATCTCTTGAGTGCTCTGTACACTTATTAAGTGACAGCTGAATGTGAGGACTTAATCCATTAGGAAGCATTGTTCTTCAGGTGATGTGCCCTTAAACGAAACTTTTATTATTATCTGCCATAGCCTATTCAGTTTCACATAAGCAAGTCATCAACTGATGGTGCAGTTCTTAAGTAATCAACATGCATACATAAAATAGGCCTTGATGAATGGTTAACTGAAATGTGTGCACTTAAGAAAGGTCCACTCCACACGTCCCTTATCTCTGAGGAAGGTTGCTTCTGTGTGGCAAACCTCCACAGCAGGCTGTCACATCTAACTCAGCTTGCCCTATGGAACCCTCTAGGTCAGATGGTTAGTTTCCACAACAGCAGTGGCTATTTATACAGGCACCTGTCACTAATGTGGAGACACTCCATGCCATTAGGATACTGTGTGGCAAGGCACAGTAGCATTTCATACAACCATAGAATCACAGAATTGTACAGTTGGCATTTACAGCTAAGGTGTGGCGAGCCACCATATGAAACAGCCTGCTACATCAACAAGGTGACACATGCAGTTGGCTCCATGCCCTTGACATGCTTGGCTTGGAAGTGCTAATTGTATCAGTCGGTGTCTCCATGTGGGGCTATGTAAATATCTGTTCATGGCAGCTAATCACAAGAGCCTTTATGGTGGTCCTCACTTAGGGGCAAAGAGTCATGCCTTTGGTACTTCACATTCCCAGCTGGTATGCTAGCCTAACATTGTAAGGGAATCACAGTGGGGTATGCAGATTTTAAGTGGTGTTGGACCACCACTTTATTTTCTAAGTGCAGAAACTCACAATGAGTTGTTCTTCAAAGTAAGGGTTTGAGGACAGAAATTTAAGTTGGTTTTTCAAATCATGAATCTAATATTCAGTCCCAGTGCACTTAAGAATATTTACATCAGCTTCTCAGAAAACGGAATGGCGTTCCACGTTTGTTCCCCAAACCTCTGCAGAGTCATCCATCTGTCAAACTATGGGTGGGAAACCAACAAGCCTCCAGATGTTGTTGCTCTATATATTCCAGCATCACTTGCTAGGCAGAGCTGATGGGAGTTGAGGTACATCAGCATCAGGAGAGCCACAGGGCCCCCACCCTTGTCTTAAGCAAATGCATTTCAAGTTTAAAGGTTACCGTTCTATGTAGATTTTCCAGGGTCAAAGTCTCATTAAACCAAGTGGGGCTTATTTCTGAGTAGACATGTATAGGATTGCACTGTTAGCTTGCTAAATGCTTTATAAATATGTACAGTGGTACCTCGGGTTAAGTACTTAATTCGTTCTGGAGGTCCATACTTAACCTGAAACTGTTCTTAACCTGAAGCACCACTTTAGCTAATGGGGCCTCCTGCTGCTGCCGTGCCGCCGGAGCACAATTTCTGTTCTCATCCTGAAGCAAAGTTCTTAACCTGAAGCACACTTTCTGGGTTAGCAGAGTCTGTAACCTGAAGCGTATGTAACTTGAGGTACCACTGTGTATTGAAATGGGTTGTGTGGAGAAGTTGAATTAACTATGGTTGGGTTTTATGTTTTTTTAAAAAAGAAGTTTACAGGAAGCTCTTCCTTTCTCCTTCACTTCTGCAAAGCAGATCATTAAAAAAAACAACCTTCTGAAATTGCTATTACACTTAAAGAAGTTGATGGATCCAACATTTCACTTTGAAATTATGCACTTCTTATGAACTGCTTATTAGGCAATTATATGTGCTGTTTAAACTAGAACTGGCTGGGAATTGAGGTAAAAAATTCAAAAGCAACTCAGTGGTACTATTCACTGAAAGGCAGTTTTCGCTGTGAGGTTGTCAGATGGGTTTTAGAATAATGGGACACACAAGTAATCAGAGTGAGCCGCCAAGAACACTTTTTCCCATGTTTTATTCCAAGGAGACCTGATTAGGTAAAATATTGTGCTTATTGCTTTTGAATGAATGCTCCAGCTTGAACTGGCTAGGAAGAGAATTACTTCTGCCATTGCCATTTCAATCATCCGTAAAGTGTAACATCGACCTAAGATGTAGAAAATCGCAATGTCTCCAGGCTTGTTGCTGTTAGCAGGCCAACTAGTCAAATGTTTCATTGTCCTGTAACCAATAACTGCAAACAGTGCAGAGGAAAGTCTGAACTGCTTATTAAAGCTGTGAATGGACCCATCCCTGATCCAATTTGTGGATCCAATTTCTAACTGGTTCAGGCCCAGTATGATATGGACTGACGCAGGCCCACTCTGACCTAATTTGGATTCTACAGTTATCCAGAAATCCTATCGACTTGCATTACAAAATGAAAATGGTTTTAATGTTCTTGAGTTTTGACACTGGGGCATTGCTTCCCTCTGGTTGTAAACAATAAGGGGAGAGTGCCTAGAACAGTACACAGATATAATTGGAGCCATGGCACTTGTACTATGTTAACTTGTGTAACCAGAGTGGGTGACTTTGGGCTTTATGCAGGAGACTTTGCTCCTCTGGCTGCCAATACAGGGATGGGTGGAAGATACCACAATGTCATTGCCTCACTGCTACTAGCATTTAATTGCCTTCCCTATGGAGGGCTGCCTTAGATTGCTCCCAGTGTTTCAGAGGATTCACAGGAGTTCACTTGCAGTGGCAAAGAGGTCATTGGAAAACTGACCGAAGCCCTGTCAGCACGCAGCAGAACTTCCATCCCGTGGGTTAAGCTCTGCATTCAACAACAGTCACTATGGAACACGGAAGCATAAAACCCAACAGGCAAGCAATGTCCTTCAAACACACACAAAAGTTAAGTGACATCCCCACCCCCTAACCACGCTCAGGTGACACCTCTCACTTTGGGCTACTCTTAAGTTGCCACTAGCTGTTTTTCATTTATTCATTAGCCATAAATTAATAAAGCATCTATGGAAACAAACTGAAGCCCAGCCACCCAGCCAACCAAACACAAATGAGTACCAAGTGAGCAGAATGCCAGTTGCCTGCGGCATCATATGGTTGATGGGTTGTGGAATGACAGTCAACAGATAACACCTTGCTGCTGTTGCACATTTTGTCGAAATGAATTAGTAATCTTGCTGCTAGGAACAAACAGGTGTGCCCAGCCTATTTTGGGCACTGTTTAGAGTACCTTGGGCCAGGTTGTCAGAAAGTGCAAAGCAACATGGCATGATAAAGCTATGCAAATTAAAAATAATAATAATGAAAAGCTGACAATCTGGCATTTTATCTTTAATTAGACAGTTCTTTGGAAGCAGGTGCCAGGCAAATGCAGGTGAGTGCAGCTGGTCCTCTGGGCCAAATTGAAAGGGAAGCACAGAAGGGAAAGACTCCCACTACCCAGACAAGGGAGATCCTGTGCTTGGCTGGAGTTCTTTGCTAAACTGGGCATCTTTATTCCCAACCTGGAGTACCAGGGACACATTAAAACATTTGCTCTGTGATGCAATTTGAATGCTGACAGCAGACACAGTGAAAACTTCAAGCCTTACCTTCTGATTTTCTTGTCCATAACCATGATAAATTATAATGTCTTTCAAAAAAATGTTTGGCATTACCTCTGCCAGCAGTAAATCCTGGAACATGCTCAATCAGTGTAATTTGTTTGCACCTACAGCAAAAGCAACAATAATTGCTTGCTTTATTCCCGGTTCCACAGTAGGCCAAGGTAAGCCTGCAACTTATGCAGGGGTTACGTCCTGGGGATCGTACCGAAAGCCAAAATCACATATAGTCAAAATACATTGGGTTCAGTGGTTGGTGGGATTGCCAAAGTCATTTTTCCTGGAACTATGCTCCCTTTATATATTTTTAATTCCCCCCCCCACACACACGCATATAGCTAAATGCACACAAGGTATATGTGTATCAGTTGCAAGCTTACTGTATAGCAATGAAATTCCCTCAGCCCATATGTTCGCGCGCACGCACACAAACTTCCCAATGTCCTTTGCTTCTTTTTGGACCACTTAGAGCATCCAGGTAGATCATAAAATGGCTGCTGAAGGGGGAAAGCCTTCTTAAGAATAGCCATGATGCATCAGAGAGAGTATCCATCCACCACAGTGGCATATGGGAAGCTTGCAAGCAGCCAAATACAAATATAGCAGCCATGTGGTCTATTGACCCACTTAGCAATATTATTTGCAGCAGTAACCTTCAACTTTTTCAGACCCGCGGAACCATGGATCATCCAAATAGGCACTGATTTGTGGCTCTATTCTTACCTTTTTATCTGTGATTTAAAGGTAAAAAGCTAATGGTAAAGGATCCCTGAGTGGTTAAGTCCAGTCAAAGGCGACTATGGGGTTGTGGTGCTTATCTCGCTTTTCAGGCCGTCAGAGTTGGCGTTTGTCCACAGACCGCTTTCCAGGTCATTTGACCACATTGACTAAACCACTTCTGGTGCAATGGAAAACCGTGACGAGTGCCAGAATGCACAGAAACGCCGTTACCTTCCAGCTGCAGTGGTACCTATTTATCTACTTGCACTTTGACGTGCTTTCAAACTGCTAGGTTGGCAAGAGCTGGGACAGAGCAACGGGAGCTCACCCCATCGCGGGGATTTAAACCACCAACCTTCTGATCGGCAAGCCCAAGAGGCTCAGTGGTTTAGACCATAGCTCCACCCATGTCCCTCTGTGTTTCAGTACTACTGCTGTTGTGACTCGCCTTAGATCAGGCTCAGGCTTAGTAGTAGGTCCCAACCTACCAGTTGAAGACCTACAGGGTAGGCTGCTACCCAGGTTTTCAGATAGGAGTTTTCCCCCATTCCACCTGAAAATGTCCAGTATTGAGCAGGTGTCCTACTGCTGAGCTGCAGTCCCTAACACTCTCCCATTATTGGAACTCAGAAGCATACTGTTTGTAAACCTAGAGATTGCATAGTGACAGGTCTGAGCTATGGGAAAATCCCAAGGGTGTTGCAGTCTTTATGACAGATGAAGAGAGAGGGATGGAGATTAGTACTTCAGCTACAGTACCCTGCGATTCACATCACAGTTGAAGAAACGAGAAGCAGAAATGTTTTGCTTTAAGATTTCAATATCTCTGTTATGTTTGCTGCTGCAATATATATCTGCATTCCTGGAAGAGGAAAATATATAAAGAGCATTTGACTCATCAGTGTGGGGACCTTTTGGGCTCGGCTCTACAGCTCGACAATTGTTGTTGGGACCAAGCTGGACCATGCAGAATGATCTAGCTAACCCCTCAAGCTGCAAACAAAGAGACAATAGCATGAGTACAAATTTAGAGCTATTAATGACCAAAGAGCTAAAAAATGAAGTGTGAGTGACTCAGTGCATTTCTTTTCTTTTCTTTCTTTTTGAACAAAGAGCTGGCTAAATCACACAGTTGGTTTGGGGCATCATAAAAGGGCAACTGACAAATTGTGACTTACATACTTATTGTATTTTTCTGCCATGGAAGGAGAGGTGCACAGGAGATGCTCAGATGACAAAATAATTTAAGTGCCCTTGGGTGCTATGCACCTTGACTTGGAGTTTGAGCAGTGTATGTGCTATTTGCTGTTTTGCCTCAGGCAGCAAAAATGTCTTGGGCTGTTCCTGGATAATACAGAAACAGGAAGCTTACAATTCCAGAGCTTGTGATTATCCCTGGGTGGAATGAGCTGGGGGTTGCAATTTATCAGTGAAGCACTTGGCCATTCCTACAACGAAAGCTGTTCACACACCACTGCCCCAGAAGTACAAGGAAGTGTAAACAACTCCATTTCAATTTCCATCACTTTCACTATGAAAACAAAAAAAAATCCTTCCAGTAGCACCTTAAAGACCAACTAAGTCAGTTCTTGGTGTGAGCTCAAGACCTATCTGAAGAAGTGTGCATGCACACGAAAGCTCATACCAAGAACTGACTTAGTTGGTCTTTAAGGTGCTACTGGAAGGAATTTTTTTTGTTTTGACTATGGCAGACCAACACGGCTACCTATCTGTAACTTTCACTGTGAAACCACTGTGGGTCATACATAGTGTAGCCACTTCCACCAGAAGGAGATTGACATGGCACACTGCCTGTGTTCTTAACATGCTTGCCACATATTTTTCCAAACATAAAACAAGGTGGAAGAGAGTGAACAGAACTGGAACAGTTGCCTTCTTGACTCCAAGAAGGCTTCTTTGTTCGTTGACTTCACCAGATAAGCCCAAGCTGATCTCTGTTCCTACTTGTAAAAAACAACCAAAACAATTTCATCATCTTGCTTTAAATGAAAAGTATGCTTTGTTGATGTTTCCCCTGAACCTGTACCCATTAACAGTTTAACACTACCACATGATTATTGTATGTCAGATCAGATCTCTGATTGCCAGCGTCTGCCCTTTTAAACAAACATAATTCTTCTATAATTGTTGTACTGCATAACATGTTTTGTTGCCATATGCAACTTTGTTCCCTTTATTTTGTCTACTGTATTTGCATGTTGTGCACACTGTCTGGTTACATTAGGACTGTCATTCAAGGCTATCATTATAATCTGGATTGTTTTGTTAGTTTAGTTGCTGTTAGACTCATTATTTTCAGTCTACTAAATGCCCTGACCTAGATTTGATTGCTTACCTGGTGACTCATTATTTAAATTAACCAGTGGACCTACATCAAGCATTGTTGCTTCTTTATTTGAATTGGATGGCCCACTGCTTCCACCACTCTGTGTGACAAATTGGCTGTTGCCTATCAAAAACCTCAAACATTAGTGTTTAATGCTTTAAGAACACAAGAAGAGCCTGGTGGATCAGGACCTCTCTTGTGTCCTTACCAAATGTGCCTGTGAAGGTGGCAGAACTAAGAAAAAGGCATCCCCAGAAGATCTCAAAACTGGGGCAGACTCATATAGGAAGATATGTTACTTCAGACTATCCTGAGGTAGGGTGAGTGTCTTGCTGCTAAATACATATTTACCCACATACAAAGTATGTGGAGTAAGCTCTTCATTCTCTGAGAACCAGTACTGACATTCCTCCAATGCCCAGTTGCAAGGACTGGGGAATTCCCACCATCACCCAAAAGATATACCAAGTCTTTTTTTAAAAAGAAAATACTAAAAAGGAAACATGACAAAGTCCATTGCAATAGCAAATTGTTTCAGGAGTTGTTTGTTTACACAGCAAAGGCTATTAGCATGATTTCATTGGGATGAAAGAAACCAGTGACACTTAAATAACAGATGATGTCCACATCTAACAATTGCTCAGACTTTCACAACCAGACTCTGAAAAGAAAGTCACCACAGTTCAGGAAAGAAGTGAAGCTTCTTTTCCATTGACTCTACCTCAAAACCATCCTTCTTGTCCTCATTTTCTTTGCCAAGACAATGTGCTCTACACACATGGCATTTAAGTAATATATGATTTAAGAAAAGCCATAATCATTATGCTGTTAATGTATTGCCCTGGAATTGCCATCATTAACTTTGCATCCAGCTGACAGTCATTTTGCCTTTCCAAGGTCAGCTGTTAAAATGTTGCAGTCACGCTCGTCTCCCAGCTTGTTTGTCTTGTGCTGGACGATGGCTCCTTCTCTGGAATTTCTTGTTTTATGGTAGCGACTATGGGCTTTTTGTGTCTGCCTTGAAAGATGCTCGGCTTCTTTTCCCCAAAAGTACTTACTCTCCTTCCTTTAGCTTGACAGGTTTTAGCAAGGCTGCAAGAGTTTGTCTTATTTACTGTGACGTAAAAACATTTCATTTTTTAATGTATTCAGAGAGACTTACACTATAAAAATGTACGCAGGGTTAGCTTGTTACTTCTCTCTTTCTCTCTCCCCACCCAGTCCAATAAACCTCTCTTCTTCGGAAATTGTTAAGAAGGTGTTGAAAAGAAATAGCATTTACATTTCTGTAGTTGTGTGTTAAGAATGGTTGAAACTAAGAGAAAGTCTCTTTTACACCTGACACCCTATCCTAGTTCATGGTGACAGAGGAAATACATGGCATTAATATGAATTTGGTGCTTGCACAGATCTAGATCCTATATTCAGTAAACCATGAGGCACATTTGCTTAAATGTCACAATTTCATTAATCTTAAGAGAACATAAGCATGTTACTAAGGCTGCAATCCTCAGTACATCTGAGCCCACGGAAATGACTATTGTCTCTGCATAGGACTCGGTTGCAGGTGTTTCACTGAACAGGGACTGTTATGGCTTCCAGACAAGTTGAAACAGACAAGTGGTTAGAAATGTAATATTTACCATTCTGCAAGGCACACAGTCATTCCATAGCACTTGAGATGTGGTAAGCTGCGGCGCAATGCTTTGCTGATGCTGATGCTTCCTCTCTAAAAATGTTTTTTTAAAAAAGAAAAGAAAAGAAAAGAGCCGATCAATGGTGAACAAGCTGCTTCACTTTACCAAGTGGCAAAAACATACAGCAAGACCTACAGGCATTTTCTGACTAAAGAATGGTAGTAATTTTGTGCACCTTGCCCTGTAGTAGTTGACAACAGTATGGCATACAGGTAACATTTCAAAGCAAACATGGGGGAAACGTGTTGAGTTCTGTTCCTTCTATCACGCTAGCATCTTTCATCCATTTGCTCGGCTCTGGTATATGCACTGCAGATGCCTAAAGAGGTTTGTTCAGGCTGGGAAAGAATACTTCAGGGACTCTCTTCTACCATCATTATTTGGGGGCAGAAGAAATGAATGGAGGTAGGGAGCAGGGCATATGAGAAGCTCAACTGGCATGTATACAGCAGATCAGAAAGGTGCTATGAGGGTCAAGAGAATGTCGGTGTGGCTAACAAGCAGACTAAAAAATGCCATTAGAGGCAATAAGGCTTCCTTCAAAAAATGCTGAAAGTTTCAGGGCCGACAAAAGAAGGCACTTCTTCATGCTTTGCATGGTTAAGCTATGGAAGTCTTGTCCAAAAGAAGAGAACAAAATGAACACAGAAGAAGAAGAAGAAGAAGAAGAAGAAGAAGAAGAAGAAGAAGAAGAAGAAGAACTACTTGAGGAGCACATTGTTAAAAGCATTAAGCTCAACAACAAGAAGTTATTTAACAAGGTGGTTGGATTCTTGAATGAAAAACGAGCCAAATGTATGCTAAATGAGAATGAAGAGATTGCAGAGAAGCTGAATTAATTGTTTGCATCTGTGTCTTGAAGGTGAAAAAGTGAAAATCCCATAGAGATGTTGAATAGCACTGGGGACAAAATTGTGCCCTGTGGGACCCCATAACACAACTGTCATGGGCTTGAGAAGCAGTCTCCCAGCACTTCTTTATGGACACAGCCCTGCAAGTCAGAGCGGAACCGCTATAGAACAGTGCTCCCAATACCCAACCCACCTAAGCCCAATCAGGGGAAGTCTTGCACAAGGGCTTCCTCTTGAGCAAGGGGCCTTTGCCCTCCTCTCCTTCCTCATGTGCCCCCCCCCCGAAATTGGCCGCAGGGGCGGTCAGGAGAACCCTGAGAACAGCATGGGGGAATCATTCCATCCTGAAAACTGCAATGCTTGTGCAGACAGAACATTCATCAAAGTGTGACACTGAATTCCATCCAGTCAGAATCCTTAGCTGGAGGCATGGATGACATACAGGACAGCACAGACATGCATTTTCTTGCAATTAAATTATATTTATACAGATATTTGTGAAATAGGTAAAGGTAAAGGTAAAGGGACCCCTGACCATTAGGTCCAGTCGTGGCCGACTCTGGGGTTGTGGCACTCATCTCGCTTTATTGTCCAAGGGAGCTGGCGTACGGCTTCTGGGTCTTGTGGCCAGCATGACTAAGCCACTTCTGGTGAACCAGAGCAGTGCATAGAAACGGCATTTACCTTCCTGCCAGAGCGGTACCTATTTATCTACTTGCACTTTGACGTGCTTTCGAATTGCTAGTTTGGCAGGAGCAGGGACCGAGCAAAGGGAGCTCAGCCCGTCACGGGTATTCGAACTGCCGACCTTCAGATCGGTGAGTCCTAGGCTCTGTGGTTTTAACCCACAGCGCCACCCACGTCCCTATTTGTGAAACAGCCAGCCACAAAAGGCAAAAGTAGAAAACAAAATACATTTGGAATCTTACAAGTCTCGAAATGCATCAAGGAAGCACAGCATTGGTCATATTTCCAGAAAATGCTTCCTCCACTTGAACCCTGTAGGAAATAGTCCTATGAAAATGGTGATCGAGTGCCATCTAAAGATATAGCAACTACTACTACTACTATTACTACTACTACTACTTGCATCTTCTGTACTAGGGTAACAGTGGAGGCTGGAAAAACACCATGTATATTGTTGTAAAGCTAACACAAACTTTTCAATAAAAATGTCAATTAAAAGAAAAGAGTGGCTGCTTCCTTTCACTGTTGCTTTTTAAGAATGAATGGGGATGACTCATAGTTCAATGGTAGAGCCTTGCAGGCCTTGCATGCAGAAAGCCCCTAGGTCAATTCCTAGAGCTGTGTGAAGAATCAAGTAGCAGGTGATTGGAAAACATCTCTGCTCGAGGCCTTGGAGAGTTGTTGCCATTCAAAGCAGCAAATACGGGGCTCGGTGAGTAAACCGTCTGGCCTTGTGTAAGGTAGCTTCCTATATTCCTTCGTACCTCTGAGATCAGTAAATTAGAAACAGTTGTTGTGAAGACTGGGTGTGCACACGCACACCCTGTTGTTTTCCCCTAGAGCTGCCTCTTTGTAAACTGATGGCTATGGAGGAGCTGCTAACAGTTTCTGCCCTCCAGTAGGGGAAGGCTGAAAGCAACATGTTCTATCCTGTGGCTTTTCTGCAGGCATCCCTTTTAAATTCAAAGTTGACTAAGTGTCCATTCACAGCTGGGATGATCTTCCCATTAACTCTTTCCTTTCTGTTGATTGTTCATGGGGAGTGGGGTTGTCTCAGCAATATCAGTAGCAACAGGATTTTGTACATTGGATGCATGGAGTTTCCCTCAGACCGGGAACCCATGCTGTTTTCAAAAGTTATTATAGTGCAACCAGACAGACAAATACCATGGATCTGAGTGAAGGGTTTTTCTTTGCCTAGTCAACTGTCAAACAGATTTTGCAGCATGGCTAAGGTAGAAAAGCAGGGGGTTGGGTGCGGGGAGGCAACAACTGCAGAATTAAACATTAATTCTAAGCTTCTTATGCGAAACGCTAAGACTCCAGACTGTGTGTACATTAGGAGTGCTGACAGATGACTAATTTCTCAAGGAGAAAATGTTTTAAAAATTAAGCACAGCCATCAATAAATCAGCCTGGGCTTAACGTTCAAGTAAAATAAAATAAGAGGGTTGCTGCTTTTTGGCACTTAATAAAATATGGATATAAGAATAAAGGCTTTACAAAACTATCATCCAAAGTAGTCAACTTTTTTATATACTGTTGATTATTTCTTTACGCGGTAGATTGTGATTAATGAAACATAACCCACTGTGTGGTTTGGGGGGATTTGAATAACATTTCATGCCATACTGATATATATAATTCTTATATGTAATTTAGGTCTTTATACATCTTCAGAATGCTTTGCCGACTAATGAGCCCTCATGCATCTCTTTGAGAGCATTACTACCAAGGGTGATGGAAAAGCTGAGACAGAGAACAGTAAGGAGAGATTGAATGAGGATTAAAATAAGAATGGAACAGAATTAGAATTTGGTAAATGGGAATGAAAGAGTTTCCAGCTTCTGCTTCGAGCCTCCACTCAACAAAGCTTTCCTTTTCTTTGAAAGCATCATACTTTAATCTGACTGAAACCTTGAAAGCCATGCCTTTTCAGTCACAAAATAACATAGTGCTGACTAAATCTTGCCCTTCTGTTGCATGTCCCAAAGAAACTACGGCTGGGTCTATAGTCATTAAAAATCAACGGTAGCTTCAGCCCTGACTTCAATGAGATGTGGATTGCACCCTACCTGTGTAGCTCAATCCTGTCTCAGGATGAGCACCTTGACCCTGATTTCTGCAGAACTCTTTTTATCAAAGGCTGTTAGTCATGTGCTTGAACATGCCTCCTGATGCTCTGAGAAGGCTCAGAATTCTGCCAGATGAATGGAACATTAGGTTTATATTCTAAGGCCTAGTTCTTACAGATGGCAGATGAAATCGGAAAGCTCTGTCTAGACTAGACCATCCAGACCGCAGTCTCCAACTGGCTTGCCAGAGATGCACAAGACAGTGTGGATTTCCTTCCATGACAGCAGTCATGGAAGTAAATGGAATGCCTGAATAGGTCTGTATTGTTCACCACCAACTGTCAGGCTGTACAGCAATTCAGAAAAAATGGGGATCATGCTTTTCCCCAGAAAAATAAAACTTTTTGGACCACAATGCCATGATTGCAAGATGATTGTCGCCAGCATTATTTGTAATGTTTGCTGAAATCAGTGCCTATCATGGAATATTATCTATCTTTCATTTGAAAGGTGAAGTTTGTATTCAGTGTTCTTAAAACCACAACAGTCTTTCATCCTATTCCCTTTTGTAAAGGTAAGAGAAAAACAAGAGAAGGGAAGGGAACAATTATTTTTTTCAGATGGAAATAAATGTTGATACTCTCATTTATAAGGTCATTTATTTGTTCTATTAATGCAAACTACATCAATAGAACAAGCATTATATTCTCTTTCTTACAAACACCCAACAACCACTATAATTAAAACGTTTATAATTGTCATGTTAATCTAGCAATTCACAAATCCAGCAGTTTGATTTAATAATGTAATCACTGATTTTATCCATCGGTTGTCATTTCTTCAGCCAGTCAATGATATATATAGCATAGAAAGACAAGGTTGTCTTGTTGTTTATGGATCAATTCAGGAAGACCAATAAGGCCCATTTGCTTTTGTACACACTTTTGTTCATTCATAATCATGCACATATTGCAGTGTTGGGATATTTTTACTTAACCACATTTTGATGATCTATGCTAAATGTTTTAATTTTGGGGTATTACAGTTGGATGATTCACTACTTTGCTACATTAGTTCATCTCCTTATAATTTTGTTGTTATTCAGCAATCCTTGCCATATACATAAGGTGTTGCATTTACTTCCCCCGTAGAACCATTGGTGAAGAAAAGGTTGGTAGTTCTTGCATGCATTAAGGATCTGCATGCACACTAGACTTTTCCCCTGTCTGCAGAACCCCAAAAATGCAGAATTCCTTTTCAGGAGGGTGGTACTTGCTACAAACTATGGTGGAAGATGGATAGTCGCCTGTGCAAAGTAGATACTTCAGGGTCTGTATATCTTCTGTAGATAGAGATTCGGCATGTTCCTCAGACTTTGGTCTCTTTACATAGGGGCTACATGTAAGCACTGGAGAACACACAGGCCAGTTCTTCAAATGAATGAGAATTGTCTTGGACAATGGCCAACTTCAGACAAGTTTTTCAGGCAATATCCATTCTATCAGATGCTGTACTATACCTTTAAAGACAGACATGCGGGCATTTCAGTGGATTTTTCTATTGCTACAAAAAAGAAAAAGAATTATTTCTTTATGGGTCAGCTATCAGGTCTGCTCATTACAAGTAGGATGTATTTTTTATATTAAATTGGAGCTGAACTTTTCAGGAATGTTGACATTTTGAATTTGAAATTTTTAAATGTTCAGTCAAGCTGTATAGCTCAGCTGAAAACACCGCTAATGTCACTTACTCTGCCATACTTAGAAACTCATGGTGAGTTTCTGAAGGCTGCAAAAAAAAGGACAAATAGACTTTCTCAAACAGATTCTTTGTCCCTAACAGTCTTGAAAGCATCGTTTTAATAGTAGTCCAGGGGTCAGAAAGGTATTTTTTATTGTATAAACATATCTTGCTGCACCCAGGCTCCATGATGAAGTTGGCACTATCTGGCAGTAAACACTTCAGATTGATAGAGGACATCCGTCCAAGCACATTGCTTACAAAACTCCATAGAAAGATTTAGCATTCTGGTGTGAAATATTTCTAATTCTCACAACTTGTTCTTCCTTACCTGAAACCTGGCTCTTTCTTGCATGTGAAACTATCAGCAAGCATTTATCATAGCCTTAAATAAAGAGGACACCTCAAACAGCTGTCAACTTGGTCAGCAGTTGGCCAGTCTGGTTCTCTCTCTCTCTCTTCTTCAGGGAACCATCAGTCACAGAATCTCCTACTCGTAGTCTAGGAAGCTGTCTTATATCATGTCACACCAATGATCAGTCTAGCTCAACATTGTTTACAATAACTGGCAGTGTCTCTCCAGCTTTCCTGACTCCAGGTTTCCTAGTGACCTCAGAAACCGAGTGACCTGGCTCCCACTTGCAGATTCAGTACTTGGGACCCTCAATGCAGTTGTTAGGAATAAAAACTCTATTCCAAAATTCTCTGTGGTGCCCAGATGTAAGTAGAGTTACAGGTTACAAAGTCGGGAAGCACAGGAGCTAGAGCTCTAGAGTTAATAGCTAGGCCAAAGCTAAGGCGTTGACCCAACATCTGACACACATCTCATGAGCTCTCCTTTCTAAGAGTGGGACATGCACTTTTATTAGTGTTGTTGACATCCCAAATCTCAGGATTGGGCAAGCAAGCAAGCACTCCTCTGAGTAGGCTGAACATAGTCTGTTTGCATCAGTGTAGTCATCTCTGCATCCTTGGTGATGAATGTGGAGATGACAGGGCGAGTTCACTGTCAGAATTATCCCACAGTGCCTTCTCTGAAGTGGGTGCTTTTCACTGACGCCAGTCCTGGGGCTGTACTAGCTGGCTGGGCTGCTACATGCAAGGTATCTAATGACACAGAGGCAGGCCATACTCTTGACAACCTGTGCATGCTGAGGCAGAAGGGAGTTATAGTTCAGCAGCATATGGATGCCCACAGGCTCCCTAACCTTGGCCTGCATAGTTTTGGAGTTGCAAAACTAGACTTTATCAGATTAACATGCAGCTTCAAGAGCAACCCGGGCTCTTCTTTGAACATTCGCAAAGGCTATTTCCTTTTCACTAGACCGTATAGCAAGTGGAAGCTGAGCTTTGCTTGGTATGGATCTTCATCATGTTGCTATGATTTTCACCCAACCAGCAAATTGTCATACCAAATAACCCAAGTAATGTTAACAGCCAAACAATTACTTAGAACCAATTAACCTGATTGGCTGCTGTAGCTTTACAGAACATTCCATAGAATACCATTTCACTTGCCTTTCTGTTTCAAAACCTCGTGAAAGGATGATGGAATTATCAAGCAAGATCAATGAAGGAGAAGAAAATGTGAAAGGTTTGGAAGCAGGGGGAAATAAGGTGTTCTGCTTTTGGTGCCTGTACTTTGGTAGCAGGCATTTACAATCTCTTGTTCCCAAAGCTTGTTGTACTCAGCTGAGTCAATCTGCTCCTATCCACAGGCGGGCTGTAGCTGGGAGCCAGATAATTTATCTTTCATGCTCTTCTCCTTGACTGTGTCCCTACACATTAAGGATGTTTCTCAGGCTGCACAAATATGTGTGAAATCTCTTGATTGCATTTGCCCCCATGTGAAAAGGTATTGTACAAACTGTCCTTGACCGGCTATTGTTATGCCTTTTCAGCTAAGCTGGAAAAAATTCTCAGAGTGAAACTTCATGGTTGGTCTCTTACAAATGTACTCTGCAAAGGTTGTGGTTAGCTCTTGGTGTCATTGTTTGCCAAAAACCGCACAGCACAGGAGCAGCTCTTGACCTGTGGGCTCTGAACATGGGCTATGATGTTAGCTATAATCTCAAATGCTAATCTAATTCATTGCCTTCTTCATGCTTTCAAGGGCTTTTGCATTCAAAGAGGGAGAAATATACAGAGAACCTCTTCACAGTGGTAGCAACCAGTCCCTGCAGAATTAGCTCTGCTATTGTCATGGCTACAAGGTGCATGATGTCCAGCTCTGTGCTTTAATTTCTTCTTCCTCTGTTGCAAGAAGAGAACCCTACAGGACGCTTCAGTGAAAAGTGCAGCTTTACTGTAGGGTTTGCGTTGTAATAGCCATGGAATTTATCTAGGAAAACAGGGAGAGAGGTTGTTGTACTGGCCCTTTTTCCACTGGTCCTGCTGTTTAATGCTTAAATACAAAGAGATAATTTCCATATATCAGGTACAAAGAGTTTCCGCTGATGCTAAAGTAAGTTTTATACCTAAAGGAAATCTGGAAGGTGAACCTAGAAATTACAAAGATTCATAAACAGTCATTCATGCGAGAGCCACTTTTTTGTGTGTTTGCTTTTCTTCTCAGCCAGTCTCTGGCATGTATACATATACAGTGGTACCTTGGTTTTAGAACAGCTTAGTTTATGAACAACGTGGATTAAGAACGATGCAAACCTGGATGTAGGTGTTTTGGTTTGTAAACTTTGCCTTGGAATAAAAACATGTTTCACTTCCTGTTGAGTGTTTTCCATTTGCAAATTGAGTCCCCCTGCTGCTATGGGAAAGCATGCTTCCCAGACTTCCAGGACGGACTTCCAGAATGGATTAAGTTCGTAAACCAAGGTACCACTGTATATATACATTTAAAAGATTTCAGTCCCACTTTTATTCAGCAGGCTCATGGCAATAATTCGAAGCAATTATAAAGAATAAAATGTAAGAACAGCACCATAAACAAAAACAGCTACAGGCTGAGCAAACACCATACATTTAAAGCACTTTATTTCCCCCAAAGAATCCTGGAAACTGTAGTTTGCCTCTCACAGAGCTACAATTCCTGGTACTCCTAACAGACTTCAGTTAGGAAGTGGGAAATAATGATAGTCTGGAAGTACGGGCAGTATTCAACAAACTCATTCCCTCAGTGCAATGACTTCTAGTTGTGCAACAGATCTTCACCTCCTCCTCCTCTTGTGCCCCTACATGCCCTAATCCCATTCTAGGTATTTCTCAAGCCCTCTGGAACAGTTTGGGGGAGAGTGCAGGGCATACACAGAGAAGATGGACGTTGAGTTGCACAAAATGGAAATAGTGTGCATTGGATAGGATACTGATTGAGAATTCAAAGCTGTGACTTCCAAACCAATACTGGAGACAAATGAATATGATTTGCCAAAGCCATTCATCCTGTTTGGGTGTTATTAGCTCTTCTGTGTATCGTGTGTGTGTGTCAGTAAGTCTTGTTAGTATTTTGGACACAGTCACAAATAGCTCATATGTAGCTCCACTTCTTGTTTTCATGCTGATGTGCATGAGAGCTAATAGCACTCAAATAGGTTTAATGACTATGGTTTACATAGGACTGTACCAAATGATTGCTAGCAAACTTTTAGTGTGAAATTTTGGGGGAGACAAAGTGTTATTTGAAACTCCCGTGATCACATTCTTTGTGCCAGTTTGAGCAGGGTTGTTTTTTTTGTTTGTTTGTTTTTAAGTCTTCATTCTGAGAATAGCAATGTTGTCACATACCTTGTCAGCTTTGGCTATGTGAAAATCTCATTAATAGCAAACAGTACCAATTTTTAGTAAGTGGGATGCTTCCTGCAGTATATTGTGTCTACTCCTAATGCACTTTCACATTCTTTTGTGTCCCCTGCCCCCACCATCACTGAATGCTCAACACTATAACTAGGCCAAGTTTTACTGCCTGTGTTTTCTGACTGCTGTATGGAGAAGCACATGAATCTGACCTTTGGAGAGTTTGTAAGTAAACATTTTTTTAAGTTACCAAACATGTGGTATTTTTCTATGCTGGGGAAACAGGAGACTGTTTTGGAACTCATAAGAGCATATTTTAAAGCTCTAACAGCCTATATTTTCATGCTTTACTTTGCTGAATTTGTGATTTTTAATCTCTGCTGGGGTTCTCTCACTAAAGAGTACTTGGCCCAAATCTGGATCTTGTGTCCAGGGAATTCTCCTTTTATATACCTATTTGTTTTCCTTGCCTCCAGCACAGGTGTGTATTTCTTGCATCCAATAAAGTCTTCTCACAACAAATGATTCTGCTCCTCTGTGATTAAAAATATGTGTGGGAGAGAAAAGCACGTAGAAGCAGAGACATTTGTATGCAGCATGGATGTGGAATCTTCAATTGAGATTTATCAAAAGTATCAGGCCCAGGTATTATGGATTTAATCCTCACACAGTCTTGGAGAGAGAGCTGTGAGCCAATTTGTATTTTATAGTTGTAATCAACACAGTCCTATACCGATATATGCTAAAACACTGGGAGAATAAAGAAATATTCTGGCAGGTTTTCAGAATCTAAAGCAGTATATTCCAAGGATAAGAACATCAACCTCATATTCAAAATATTTGCTACCAAAGCTAATTCTTGCTATGGAAGTAATCCTGCAAATGAAGAACAACTCTCACATTTCATGTTTTGTGGTTTTTGGACAGCAATAGTAACCAAATATGTCACTTTTTTCTTTTTCTTTTATGGTAATGGACTTGAAAAAAAAGGTTCCATGTATTAGAATCCTTTATTATTCCCTCAAACATTGCAGCTGCAAATGCACCCCAGCTGTAAATGCATAGGCTTGCCATTATGGATTGGCTTCCAAGACAATTTGATCAGGAAAAAAATGTATATGTGATATTATTTGTTTGTTTGTTTATTTATTTATTTATTTATTTTCAGTATGGGGAAATCTGACATAGTCCACATCACCTCTTGTTCAGCCCAGGAAGATTCCTGTTAAATGTAGGACAGGTGTTGATCATTTTGCACAGGGGTTCCATTCCTGGTTGCCGTGCACATCGGAAGAGCACGCATAAGTGTGCCCTACCCTCTTCTGCCCCGCCCCGCCCCAATTCCACCCCCCATTCCGCCCTCTTCCAGGTACGAAAGGACCTGTGCATCAGCAATCCCATGTCATTTGGACGCACATAAAATGGTGGCCACCTGTATCCTGTTACTAGAATATAGGAGGAAACTTGAAGCAAAGAGCTGGAGAGCTTGGAAGGAATTCAACATTGTACCTTTCTGATCATTCTGTCATTGCAAGCATTTCTGCTTGCCAGACAGAATGATCTCCTCTCTGCTACTCCTACATGATGTTCTGGGGGTTCATATTGAAGTCTTCATGTGCAAATATTATCATGTACATATGAACACTTGTTCCCAAGGCTGGCCCTATCTCTGAAAGCCAGTGTGGTGTAGTGGTTAAGAGAGACAGACTCGTAATCTGGGGAACCGGGTTCGCGTCTCCGCTCCTCCACACGCAGCTGCTGGGTGACCTTGGGCCAGTCACACTTCTTTGAAGTCTCTCAGCCCCACTCACCTCACAGAGTGTTTGTTGTGGGGAAGGAAGGGGAAGGAGAATGTTAGCTGCTTTGAGACTCCTTCGGGTAGTGATAAAGTGGGATATCAAATCCAAACTCTTCTTCCTCTTCCTCCTCCTCCTCCTCCTCCTCCTCCTCTTCTTCTCTAGGCAGAGGGAGGTGGTTTTCTCAGGAGGAAATATTTGAGAACCGGGGAGCAGCAATGAGATGTTAAGAGAATAGAACTATATGGCCTCCCCAGTTTCTCTTGGGTACAGTGGAAACAATTGCTCTATCATGGGTATTGACGTAAGATCCAACTTTGATTGATTGATTGCCATCCTCACACATTTCAAGGGTATGTACAAAATTCAGTAACCATTGCTGAAAAAACAGTTTAAAACAAAACAGAAACTGGAAAGCTTTTTAGAAAAGAAATTTATTCAGTTGTTTCTGGAAAGTGCAGATAGTGGGCACCTGCTGAATCTTGACAGCAATGTTTTTCAACCAGCAGCCTGGTCAGCTTCTATATATGAAACAGTGTTGTGGGGAGGACATAGACAACCAACGTTCTTTTCTTCAGGCAGCAAAATGTCCTGGGCCAGCCCCATTTCAAAAGTTCCACTTCACTATCTTACACAACAGGGGAAAAAGAAACCAAACTCAAAACAGGAGTATTATGGGAAGCTTCTGAAGTGGAACATTTTAATCAGAAATACCAGAAGCCAACCACTGCTCGTCTAAAAAATGCCACGGATACTTTAATGTCCAAACAGAGCTTTTTGAGTTTTCAATCTCCCTTTGTAAAAAGCTCTCACATCCAGTAAAAACCGCACGACCTCTTGTTTGATCATCGCAACCATAGGAGGAGGAAGTACTGTGTTGACCCTGTCGGATGTGAACTTTTGGTTCCAGGGTGTCTAATTGTTTCAGGCGTGATGCCTGGACCTCAAAGCCAGCCCATGAGGCACAGGAAAGCTGTAAAATATGAAAGTCTCAGGTTGCCTCATTCACAGAAGGAGCTGAGCAATTATTTTTACCCTCTCTTTTTGTCTTACTAGCAGGCCTCCTGTGTGGCCATACCACTTGCCATCCCTTGACAGTGAAGATTTGAGCTATGAGCTATGCCTAATGCAACAACCTGAGCTCTGAAAATTTACAGGCTCCATGACCGTAGCAGCTTCCTCACAGAGATGTCACATTCCTTACAATCTCCTCTTCCCCCCTCGTTCCTTGTACATTCAAGAAAAATTGAAGCCTTTCTACAGATCACCTAGACAGTTCTGGGAAAGAATGATCACTGACAGCTTAAATATCTCATGTCTCCAGGTGTTTATTTAGAAGCAGACACTGTACTTTAAAGGGGGCAGGCTGGGAGGATGAAAAAAAAGGTCCCTGATTTGCTTTCACAAAGATGTTATGAAATGCTAAATTTCAGACTGCGGCCTGTCAGTTTTGAACAGCTTCACATGCTCAGATTTAAAAATAGAGATGACAGACTGAAAATCCAGATATATAGCCATTCTTTATGCTCTTTTGTTTGCATGTTGTTCTGTTTGTTAATTAAAGCTGGAACAATTCTGATTTATTTTTGAACACCATACGCTTCTGTCATATTATTGTTTTCGTGCTTTCCTAATTTGATGGGTTATTTTTTCCGGCATTGTGCTGTAGACAGTAAGAAATTGTACTGTTGTTATTTCTTGTGATGCCTAATGCATACCACAGCACGGAAAAGGCCCCAAGCCTATGATCCACTACACTGAGAGAGCGACTTGCAAAATGGGCAACTGGCTCAAGTGAAGTATCTTACTCCAGCTGTGGGTCTCCCTCTCTCCCTCGTGTTGGTGCAAAGGCAGCCTATTGCATCAGGGAAGTATTGAAGAAGAGGCATATCTGCCATTTGACATTTACGTGGTATCTATAGGCTGCCAGCAAAAAACTCAGTCCTGTGCCATTCCACCCTTGTATAAAGTGGCTTTGTTGTGAGTGGGAAAGAACAAGACTTTTGTGGCCCACTTTTCAGTTATATAAGACAATGCAGGACAAAATATCCGAAACTGCTGACCATGGGCTATGAACATATTACCTAGGGTTTCCATATGTTTCCCAGACACAGCCGGGATTTGGTCGTCAGAAACAGTGCCCGTGAGAAAATCACTGAAATGGCCTGGAAAATCCAGATGTGTGGCAACCACCCATGTCAGAAGTGTAGATCTTCGTGAATTTCATTTTAAAAAGCTCAAAAACTTCTTCTTCTTCTTCTGATTTGGCAGCCCTACTGTCAGGCTTCAGGGGCTCTGCTTCCTCCCCCCTTGGCCATAGATAAGCAGTACAAAGAGAAAGCAGTCTCTTACCAGTAACAGAACTGTTTAATGAATGCAGCAAAAGAACAAGCGACCATTCTCAGAGTGCAGGTGCTCTCAAATAAGGTTCCGCCCACTTCCCTCTAGTCACTTCCATCCTCTCGTCTCCTAGCCACCTGATCTCTCAACCACTGAGCCTTTTGCAAAGCCACCTTAACTAATCTCCTAGCCTTGAGACTGAGAAGCGGCACATTATCCAGTGAGAGAGAGTCTGCTAGCTCACTCTCTTCCCGTTCTTCTTCTTGCCTTTCACAACACTGTTCTGCCCAACTATTGTCTTCCAAACTGTGCCCCTCAGCAAACCATTTTCTAAATCAACACTACTCCACTGCTCCTGTGGAGTTTCAGAATCCTGGCCATGAGCAGGGGGAGGGTTAGGCTCCCACCATTCCTCATCAGAGTTGTACTCTTCAGCTTGGTCTCTGACACCTACATTACCAGTACAGTTGGATCTGTTTCCAAGTCACCTGCTCTCTTTCTACACCAGTGAGTGGAGAGGGGACATGAATGTCTTCATATCTGATGGAAGCTGGTTTGGGGGGAAATTAATAAAAATACAATTGGTATGATTCACCTAAGAAACCTCATAAGCATAAGGACTTCTGCTTACACAACAGGGCTTCCTCCCCCTTTATACCCCTGAAATTGGCTCGGGGCGGGAGGTTGAAAGAACCCCCTCCCCAGAATAGTACACAGAGGAGGGGGTATTGTTCCAGCTGGAAAGTTAATATGCTTGCGCAGATGGAATGTTTGTAATAGTGCAACATTCCATTCCGCACAGTATTTCTTAAGGAACTGCAGGATAGATGTGGTTTGTGAGTAACATCATGTGTACACAGCTTCACAAAGCAGTGGGGGGAGCACACTGGATGCAAAGTAAATGCAGTCACTATCCCAGTGGTGAAATACATAACTACAGCTGGTCAGGGATGGGCCAGGAACTGTTGACCACTACCTGCATGTGGTGAAGCACATTAGTGCAGGCTTTCACTGAAGAATCTTCTAGGCTCTGCCCTGGATCTGGTTTTTCCTGAGCAAGAAGGGATATAAGATTGGCCATCAAAGCTCTGGTGTGTTGTGTGTTTCTGCTCTTGCCTCATAGCTTGCACTCTGATACTGCCTTTCTGATTATTATGTGATCCTCTTTGCTCTTCTGCCCTGACTCCTGCCTTGCTCCAGACTGTGTCCCATTGGTCAGCCCTGAAAATACCTCACTGTGTAAAATCCATTGGGAATCTGCAACAAAATAATAACAACAACAACTTTATTATTTATATGCCGTCCATCTGACCTGGTTGCCCCAGCCACTCCGGGTGGCTTCCAGCAAAATATAAAAACACAAACAAAAAAATCAAACATTAAAAACTTCCCTATACAGTGCTGTCTTCAGACATACTCACTGGTGCCTCACCATCTTATTTAAAAAAAACCAAAAACCACAGATTCAACTAACTCCTTTAATTGCTGATATCTATAGCTCAGTTTAAATTGGACAAAATCCAGGCCAATAGAGCTTGATATTCAATAAAACTTGGCTCCAACAGAGATTGCCACCAGCAAGCTTCTACATGAATGAGATAGTAGCAGGATTTGCTGCTCAGCATGAAATAGTACTTATATAATTCAATTGCAACTCTGAAAATATACAGAGAAAGACGGACAAGCCCATGCTTCTTTCTTTCTTTCTCTAAATGAAAAAAAAATGGGGGGGGGCATGTTTGCAAATGCTCAGAAACCCAGATGGGATATATATTCCCCTTCGTTATAAGCAAAAACTTTCCTCTTGTCGAAAAGTTTGGTGATGGTATCAACGGTGGGAGTGAGCCTCAGTCACTACTGCACAACACAGACATGATTAGGAGGTCTGCCTGCCTGCCTAACTCTAGAACTTGCAGAAGTTATGCCTCTGAGCTCTGGTAGTGAGCAAGATGATACAAGGTATAATCTTACAAGGTAAGGTAGTTACTTGGTTGCAGCCGGCCAGTTACCAGTTGGCCACCCTGGCGTGAAGTACTAATTGTACACTGTGGGTGGTATGCAACTAAGTTTGACTCAGTAGAGCTGCTGAAATACAGTGATACCTCGGTTTTTGAACGTCTCCATTGATGAACATTTCGGTTTTTGAATGCTATAAACCCGAAAGTAAATGCTTCGGTTTTCAAACATGCCTCGGAAGTTGAACATGTCACGCGTCTTCCGCTGAGTGCAAGATTCTGAGGCCTAGCTGTCGGCTATTGAGTTTTCAGTTTCCGAATGTTTCAGAACTCGAACGGTCTTCCAGAATGGATTACATTCGAAAACTGAGGTACCACTGTAAATGAACATGATTAAGTTACATGCTAATTACAATTGGTCTAGTGATTGAAACTTAGTTGAATACTACCCCATGGTATCAGAAGAAAAACATACATCCTGTGCATTTTCTAGTGTGGCTCAGACTTGGAGTTTTGAAAGGTTTGTTAAATACGTCAATATGCTTGTACAGCTTTGGTTCTATAATTCCGATTGAGATAGAATCTGGTGGATTTGTTTATTTGCATTTCAAACACCTTGCAAGTAAACACACTTTAGGTTCCATGTATTTATATGGCTTAAGAGGGGGAAAGGGAAACTTCAGCAATGGTTGTCTAAAATGCTAACTCATGATCTGACGCCATGCTTTTGCTCCCTCCTTTCAGGGTTTTCATTTAAAATGTTCCTTCTAAAGTAGCATGCAGTAACAAAGGGATAACAGTGTAGAAAATTGCTCTGACAGTAGATTAGGAAAGGGACAAAGCTGGATTGTGAACGAATATTATCCTCTTTGTAGCCCTGGATAGTCTGACATCTGATCAAAGCCCTAGATGCTTATACCTGCTTGTTGCCACCATTTGTAAGTACAGAGATTGTGTTAACGATCTGGTAGGTCCGAATTACATCTAAAACTTTCTGAATTGAATGTAGGTGGTGAGTGGGTTTGAGCACAAGCTGTGATGGTAGCAAACTGGCTGGCTGATATCTAGAAATCCCATCTTAAAGTTACTGAAGTGCTGCCAATATTTAACAGGAGGTGGCTAGTTACTACAATGTTATTACAGTAAGTCTGTAAAAAGGCCTGTATGGGAAATTGTTTGCCACCAGCACATGTGAAGGAACAACTATGTTTGTTCACCCCCGTGAGATTTTTAAAACCATGGAAAAGTCATTAAAGTATAGCAGAGAAAATCTTTTATGTAGGCATAATTAGAATTTGTCCCTATCTTGTTGGATGGTGGTGAATTCTTTTTCTGTTTGAAGTTTTTCATCTACGGTCGTACCTTGGAAGTTGAACGGAATCCGTTCCAGAAGTCCGTTCGACTTCGAAAACCTTCAAAAACCAAATTGCGGCTTCTGATTGGCCAATCAGAAGCCACTGAAGCCCCATCGGTTCGGATTCCAAAAGAATATTCGCAAACCGGAACAATCACTTCTGGGTTTGTGGCGTTTGGGAGTCAAAATGTTTGTGGCGTTCGGGAGCCAAAGAGTTCCACGTCATTCAGGATCCAAGGTATGACTGTATTTGTATTTGTTTATTTTTTTTCCACGACCATTGTACAAATGGTGATTTGCTCCTTCCTGCATTTCTGGCATTTATCTAACCTGGGGTTACCAAACCAGTGGTCTGCAAGGTTCATTCAGGTAGTTAACCCATGATGTATCTGTAAACATACAATGAAAAACCATCCAGCACAGTATGTTACAACTGCTACACAAGGCAGGAAATTTATTAAGTGGTCCATTAAGACTCTTGGCAATTTTCAAGTAGTGAAATATTTTCTAGGCACTACTGCTCTAAGGGAATACGTATCCAGACTGAAAAACATATTACCTTATGTGCAAAATTAATGATTGGCAACATGCCTAAAGGAGACAGTGTTGAGGATGTAAAAAGTTCTGACCCATGTTGGTTACATGGAGTGGAATTTCTGTTCCACTGCAGTTTGGCTTTCAATAAACTCTCTAGGTTGGATTCAACTAAGTAGTTCCACTAGCGCAATCATGGCAAAACTTGGCCCTCCAGCTGTTTTGGGACTACAATTCCCATCATCCCTGACCACTGGTCCTGTTAGCTGGAGGGCCAAGTTTGGCCATCACTGCACTAGCAGGAGTGAGCTCAAGCAAGCAAGTGGGTTTCCCACTGTGACCCCCTCCTCCAAACTGGTTCTTGTGGGTCAAGAGAATCCCCAGAACAGCACACAGGGGGAAGAGAATAAAAGTCGTTCTGTCAATCAAGCAGAAATACTGATGGAATATTTGTTTTAGCATGACATGAATTCCTCCCATTGCTATTTACAGTATCTTGCTTTCTACTGTGGTGAAATTTTACCAAATTGATTATGTTATTGTTACATTATTTCATACCATTCATTTCAATGTGAAGGCCATTTATTTCAATGCAAAGGAAGCACAATGCAAATGGGGAAGGGGAAGTTATGAATTACATATCATTTGCCAACAGAAAACAATAATAGTGAATACCGATTGTATTTGCTGGATTAATTTCAATTCCAGACATGAAAAAATTAAGGGAACATCAGGAATTTCTGTTCCCATTTTCCATCAGAATTCTCAGACATCCCTATAGTTCATCATGTGACAATCAACTTTGCAGTTGGTGATATATGTAGAATTTCTTGAGCTACATGACCAAAGTAGGGTAGAAGTAGAGCCATAAATGCTATTTTGGTAGTGACTTCCTCCTTTCTGTGACTGATGATACTTTTTGTGGACAAATAAAAACACTCATTTCTTAATGGCTTGCAACCTAGACCCTACATATCCTTTGCAAATAATTGGTCCTTCTCCCCCCCCCCCCACACACACTTTCTTCCTGTACCCATGCCAATGGATAATAGCACACAGAAATCACAAGCACAGAGTGAAAATTATAGTCCCTGGAGGGCATAGTCAAAGAATGAAATTAGATGGGGTTGGTACCGGGGGATGAAATTACAAGCAGTACTATGTTAATGTAGCATAGAATCTACGCAGAGTAACCACCAATGTGGAAAGCTGGGCTTTATATTGCCAGCTAGATTTTACAAAGGGCAGGATAATTTAATGTCCAAGTAATAATATTTGTAGCCATGAAAACCAAGACAACTAAAACTATCACAAGGGTGATCAAACATTATTGTGCAAGCGTAAAAAGATGATGGAAGGCATACACACACAAAATTCTCTCCCTAAAAGAGTAATTTTAAAATATGCTTGTAGAGTTTTATTTTTTCCATGACTGATTTCTTACTGCCATTTTAATGACATTTACCCCTAAGAGGCTAGAAAAGGAAACAAGTTGAATGACCAGACAGCCCTCGTTTAGCTCTTTATTCTGTTTTGGATCATGAAATGATCTGCTGATCTCTTGTAGATCCTGAGCACTTCCTTCTTCATAGTGAATGCCAAGCCTCTGACTCTATTTACTGGAAACTAATGATACTAAAAATGTCCAATTAGCTTAAAAGGTTGTCGTTTAGTGAACAAAATGAATGGTCTTCTGTTCTCATCCCACTTAAATTCTCTAATTTTACTTTAATTATTGTGGGCTATTAGATCTTTGACTCTTCTAAAACCTTTGATTTCCCCCTATCCTTTTTTTATTGCTGCAGCTCCACTGTAGCTAATTTTCAGTTCCTCTCTTCATTTCAGACTGTTATACTAACATGTACAACCCTGTTTTCTCACTCACTTCTGCACAGTCTGTTGCCTGTTTGTCAGCCATTGTGAAAAACAGCTTGGGAAAGAAAACAGAACATCCCTACTACTGTCCTTGGAATTCTCATTGGGAGAAAGCCGTCGAGATTCCACAAAGGTTTCGCTTTCATACCTTAAAAGCAGTACAATAACTGTTTCTCTTTATAGGAGTCAACGTGGCTGGTTCCAGGCATTTCAGAACATGAAGTATCGCTAGAATGAATTTTGAAATATCTTCTGAATAGTGATTCCAGGTTGTTTACACATTTAGTCTAACAATCACATCTGACAAGCTATACATGATAGATTATTCTAAGTTTCAGGCTTCCTAATAAAAGCCAGTGAACGCATAGTGGTCATTGCAATGAATTCTACAAAAGTACATTTGAATGTTTTTAGTCAAGATCCTGCCTCATTACAGTGGTACCTCGAGTTACATATGCTTCAGGTTACATACAACGTCCAGTTCCCTTCTTACCTATGTTTGTCAGGCTAATGCGTAAATACAAAGCTGCTTATGTTTTTTTATATATATTAATTCTTCTCTTATTAGTACAGTGGTACCTCAGGTTACATACACTTCAGGTTACATACGCTTCAGGTTACAGACTCCGCTAACCCAGAAATAGAGCTTCAGGTTAAGAACTTTGCTTCAGGATGAGAACAGAAATTGTGCTCCGGCGGCGCGGCAGCAGCAGGAGGTCCCATTAACTAAAGTGGTGCTTCAGGTTAAGAACAGTTTCAGGTTAAGAACGGACCTCCGGAACGAATTAAGTACTTAACCCGAGGTACCACTGTAGCTGCTTCCATTCATCTGACTGCATGGGGCCGTTTCCAGTGCATTAGGCCCCATAAATGCATGGTCTCAGGCTAGTTCCTCATTCTTACACTTATTAGTGCAAGGATTCTGCCAAGCTTCTGATGCCTTTTCCTGGCTGACCACACACCTGCCTCTGGCAAGGCTGTAGCTCAATGATATAGAACACAGGGTTTGCATGCAAAATGTGTGAGGTTCAATCTCTCGCATCTCCAGGTAGGACTGGGAAGGGTATATGTCTGAAACCCTAGAGAGCCACCTTTAGTCAGTGTAGATACAGTGGTACCTCGGGTTAAGCACTTAATTCGTTCCAGAGGTCCGTTCTTAACCTGAAACTGTTCTTAACCTGAAGATGGGGCCTCTTGTTGCTGCCACGTCACCAGAGCATGATTTCTGTTCTCATCCTGAAGCAAAGTTCTTAACCTGAGGTACTATTTCTGGGTTAGCGGAGTCTGTAACCTGAAGCATATGTAACCTGAGGTACCACTGTAGACAGTATTGGATGGGCTGTGTATAAGCTTTTTATGTTCCTGACTAGCACCAAGAACTCTGTGCCATTCAAAATCCTTCTGATCCTTTTTACCATTTTGGACTTGACTTCTATCTGTCTTGGACATCAACACCTGCTTTGTGGCATGCAGGAAATGGAACTTTATGCATCCGACACATGTCTGCTACTGATGAGGTATGCCCCACCCTAATCTTTCCACCTGATATTTGAGCATGCTTAAATTGTCCCAGAAGTGTGCTGCGGCTACTTGCATGCTCATGTGCTAGATGCACCACTGTTGTTGACTGCTATTCATTAATATTGTTATAAAATTAACCAACACAATAATATATTTCATTAACATGGAACTTTGGTCAGCACCTGCAAAACTTCATGACAGATCTGCTGTTCTAAATCATCACCTATAGAATGTACCCTCCCTTATTCCTAAATCAGCCCCAGTCATTTGTGAACATTCAGTTGTCTGGTTTGTTATGAACATTTAAAGAAAAAGAACCAACTGATACTGAATACCCATTTTGTTTGTTTTATTTTTTGTAAGAATAAATGTCATATGTTCTTCTACTGAATCATGATCCAATTATAGGAGGATTCTGTGGCCATCTGCTTATTGTTAAATTAATTGCATTTAATTGAAGCATTTGTTTCCAATTTTTGAAGATTAACAGTGTATTAAATTAGAGAGGTCAATGACACAGTTTAGAAGAGTATGTTGAATTTTGCTCTTAGTTGCTGAAAGCTGCAGCTTTCATTAAACATCACTCTGGCATCGTTTGTATTGTTGAATGTGGTAATTTTTAGGCAATTACTGCAGCTGTTCTGATTGTATTTGCTTGATTTGTTCCAGAGATAACGATTTGAGAAGACAGGTCTCCTACTTTGCTTTGGGGTTGATAGTAGGCTTTTATTAAAGACAGATCTAATTACTTAATAGTATTTAAGAGCCTTGATTTTTCCTAGTAAATTTGTTTTAATATAATGCAGGATTATATGCAGACCTCACAATCTAGACAGCCTGACACCTGAAAGGTGAAGATCTTGGGGTAGGTACCTTCCAGAGAATATCCATCTTGCTTAAACTTTGTGGACAGGTACTTAATAGGGGAGGGGTCAATCAGTACAAGCTCCCAGTTGAGAAAGGCTCACTGGCCTAGACTTCTTATTTTACAGCTTCTCACATCCACCTTCAGGTTTATGCCTCTTCAAGTTTTCTCCATCATCCTCTACTGTTTGCTAACATACGTCCTGCTGTCAGTTTTAGATTGTCCATCCTAGACTTGTCCAAATCCAAGTATGGGTTGCAATTAATTTGCCACCATTAGCCACCACTGGCTCAGAGATGATCGTACTAGGAAGTCCTTAGGGTTACTTAATTTGGTTAGATGTCAGGCAGCAGAAAATGGAATTTTCATGCCCTGGAGCAAAGGCAGCAGGAGTACCTATTTGAGAATTGATGTACATGGAAATCAACTAATACCAGCCATAAACTTCTAGCTCTGAGGGCCTGAGCTTTTGTTTTGCTCACTTTCCCGTGCAGCATGAAGGATTCCTAAGTCAAGAGGCAAACTTTTAAATGGCAGAGAGGCTGAGTTTCTCCACAACATTTTTAAAAGGCATTTTAAAGGGGACTTTGATTTACAAGAGTCAGGTGCAGGAAATGAAGACTTCTGGTAAATAAGGACGACTGGAGGATGTGTTTCTTACTATTTCTGCCATCTACTAAAATGAACGTTAAAGGTATGGAATGCAAACTAAGCTGTGAGCCTGGACTTTAAATAGGAAGGATTTCAGGTAACTCATTCATCACAGCAGAAATATCAACAAGTAACTAATGTTGATAAGCTGGAGAAAGGCAGACAAAATGAACAAAGAATGACCATTGATTTTGTAATTTGTACAGACTGATTGTACACAGGGATTATACAAAAAACGTCATTTGTCATTCTGTGGGAACATTACTTAATTCAAGTTACTATAGCAGGTTGACAGAGGCTCGTGGGGTTGGGGGAGTTTCACTGTTTTGTTGAACGCTTTGGCTTCTTAAATTCTGTCTCTCTTCCCTCCCCCTACCCCTCTGTCCATGGAGAATAAGAAATACTATTCTTCTAGCTTAGGTTTAAATATATCTCTTTCATGCTTGAAATATTAGAGAACATTGTAGAGTAGATATGGCTCTTGGGCTCACATGGCACAGTGGCAGCTAGGCCATATCGCACAAACTAAGGTAGTGGTGGTGGTGATAACAATAATAATAATTAATACTTTAATACTCTGCCCATCTTCCTGTTGGCTACCAGCCCGGCTTGGCCAACAACAACCATAGAATACAAACATAATTAAAATCATGATTTAATTACTATTGCACCCTCTATGTGGGGCTTCCCTGGGGCTATACTCAGAAGCTTGCAGCTAGTACAGAACACAGCAGCTAGGTTGTTGACTTGCAGTATCATGCCAACACCGTATAATGCCTCTGCTGAGGGAGCTGCGCAAGCTGCCAGTATGCTACTGAGCATAGTTCAAGTTTCTGCCTATAGAATTTAAAGCCCTAAGCAGTTTGGGATCAGGTTACCTAAAGGACTGCCTCACCCTCACTCAGCCACTGTGCTCTTCAGGTGAAGCACTAAACACTTTATGCCCCAGAGGTGCCTTTCACCCAGCTCACCCATGAGGCAAGGTGAGGCAACCGCCTCAGGTGGCAGGATCAGTGGTAGCGACAGCTGTCGTGCACTCCTTGGAGGCCAGATCTGCTCACCCAATGGCATCTAAACAGTGGTCTTTTGGCCAATAGGAGGTACTGCTGGTCTCCTCCCACTCTTGTTCCCAGTGTAGATCTTTATTTCTCCCCTTATTCCTGATGTAGATCTTCACTCACGCTTCCTACCCTGTCTGGGGCGGAGTGGGGTGCCATTTTGTGGTTGACCTCAGGTGCCGAAATGTTTTGGGCCAGTCCTTCCTAGTCACTTATGGTCTATTGATTGCATAATTGTAAATCTGGTTTTATTGTTTTCTACAATTTATAAGATAATGTTTTTAGAGCTTTTTATGAATAATTTGTTGCTTTTAGAAATTGGGTTTTGTGTTTTTTTCCTATTTTTATCTTGTACGATGGTAACTGGTCATGATCCTTTCTAAACACATTAAACAATAATATAATATTACTACCAAAATAGCAACAATATTCAATATCAATAACTGAAATACAACACAGTGAACCATAAAAGTTTAGCAGTTAGGCCAGTGGCTCTCAAACTTTTTTTTTTCTGGGCCACACTTTCAGAATAAAAACTTCCACACCAAATTTTTCATTGCTAAGAAATACATTGGAAAATCAAAAGAAACAACTCGTAACAGTGCTTGATTTGTAACATAGAACACAACTACTTTCCGAATGTCCCTTGATCGTATTACAAAGTATAAAACAATGCAGCTACATAAGAACATCAATCATTCCTAAAATATAATTACAAATGAGCCTCATTCATTTGTACCTCAATGAGAGGTGCGAACTAATATGAGACCAACTCTCATCTCCTCATCAACACAGTGTGGCACACCACACCCTTTGAGGTCCACTGAGTTAGAGCCCATCCCAGTTGTGTTCCAAAAGCATGGACACAGACCTATCTGTGGTGGTTGCTCCCTTGGAGCAAGGGTAACTGAAAAACCAAACATCATGAGTTGAATCCTCTTAATTTTCTAACCTGTGGAAAGTTCAACAGGATTCCCTGCCCCCACCTTAACTTTGGGAGTTTGACAGCATGTATCTTGTGGAGTTTTAGCTCTTTCTTGGTTTCCATTACTTTAATGGCCAATGGCTACCTTTTACCTTTCATTGAATGAAGCAGCAGAAGGTGGTATAAAACACCACATTAACTAGCAGATGTTTCTGTCGGTCATCACACTACAGCCCATTTTATCCTGGCATGGTGGAAATGCTGCCTGCTGGGTAGCTTTCCAGGTCAATTGTACAACTCACTTAGGTTTGTGCAAATAAAATAAAAAAGTTGTCTTCGACAATTAGACCCTGCTTTTATCCTTTCACATAGGCTGTTCTTGCTATGTTTACTGCTGTGCTTGAGTACCTCTACTGTTACAAATTTGTTGATATAGATCAAAGTAATACCTTACCCTGTTAGCAAAGGTGCCATTCCTCTCCTTTTTAAGCTTAGTTTTCACAAACAGCTGAGGAGGTGCTAAATCAGTTTCCTGACTGTACCCTTTCAGAGTGCAGGTGGGAAAGAAGTAAGTCCTTTTTAGTTCAGCAGAGGTTACTCTCAAGTAAGTGTGTACAGGATGGCAGCCTCATAGCAGAACCCTGTAATGTCTGCTGAGAAGTAAGTACCATTGAGTAGAACAGAACTTACAGCCAGATAAGTGGGCAGTGGGTCACACGAAGAATAATGTGCCATGCACACTTGCCTGTGAGTTTACTTACTGCTGAGCAGATATACAAACAATGGTTCGATTTATCTCCTTTCTGTGTGTGTAGATGAACTCAAGAACAATCTGTCAGTTTTTCTCTATGGATTGGTTTCACTCTTTGATATTTTAGTTTGCTTTGTCAAGTTTTCAATTGGCACTAATCTGATAAATAAGAATAAATGCATTTCCATTACATCTAACCTGACATTAAAAATAAGGTTATTGTTATTCCCACTTTGTAATAGTGGACGTAGAAATGATGAGGCATATTTGAATTGCAGTATGAGCCACTGCTACCATCTGTCAAAAAAATGTGCTAATTGTTTAACTTCTCGCATTCTGCCCAAGCAGAAACCTTTAAACTCTCTCTCTCTCTCTCTCTCTCTCTCTCTCTCTCTCTCTCTCTCTCTGTGTGTGTGTGTGTGTGTGTGGACCACAATGCAGTGAAAATTCTAGCATAAATCTACATACATGCTCAGCAGAGAAGCATGGGCAGTACTGGTGAGATGAGTAGTCTTTGAATATACAGGCAATGACCAATTTACACATGTCCAATTGATGTGCAACAGCACAGGTGTGCATCGCAGCAACCCAGAAGCTGCTGGAAAAGGGGGCAGAGTCGCTTATGTGTGCTCTGCTGTCGTGCACATGACCCAGAACACAACACCCGTGCAAATCAGGGGGTGTCTTTACATAAGTGTTTTGCATTTGTTTTAACTATGTTATAGGTTGGTTAAGCCATGTTTAAAAAAATAGAGAAGAGGGGAGGATGGATGGATGCATTTATGGAGGTTTAGATAGGCCACCTATTGAAATTAATAGTTCATTTCAGTGAATTTATGCCTGTGGGTGCACAGGTGTCCACTGAGAGCTTCCCTGATGCCCCCTCCCCCACTGAAATAAGGATTGAAATAAGCAGTCTATTGTGGCCAACAAATAAGTCAGTGTGTTTGTATGTGGTGCCCAGGATTGTTTCTCAACTTTCCATATGGGCTCATGGGTCCAAAAAGGTTGGTGTCTCCTGTCACCTATGTGTCTGAGCATCAGCCAGGGTAGGATAAAAACTGTGTTCATTGATCCATATACTGATAATCTGTGCCTGGGATGTGTATGGAGAATGTGGGTTAGGCCTACATCTCTCTCCTCTATCCCCACCACCTGAGGCATCCATTCTAACTTGCAATGAATACCCCTGAACTATGTTAGGCTGCCGCCGCCCTCTAGGATTCAATGAGAGGCAATTAACCTACAAAGTTTGACTGTTCTAAATGTACTCAGCCTAGTTCAAGTGATTTTAGCACCTTCGTCTTGTTTGGTTGTGACTGGGATCTGAAAAGAAACACATACGGTGGGGAAACGTTTTCATGTAAGATCAACTATAAAGAATGACAAACCTAATGAATGAATCCAACTGAGGATAAATTACTCTGTTTTGTTGCACGGTTAGAGAACTGCAAGCTTTTCATTTTAGACGACATAACTGCTCTTGAATGGACAAGGCATAAATATGTCCAGCAGAGTGAACCACATACTGTGCATTGATCATAGTTTATTTAATCTCCATTTGTTTCCTGTTCTGCCCACTCTTTTGTCATAGGGAAATTGTACAACAAAGTTTCTTTTACTTTATCGACTTGAGAGAAATATGGAGAGCGCTGCACCGATAATAAGGTGTGAAGAGCTGTGAAGAGTGAAAGAAGTATACTTGTTTGAAATTGAATAGCAAAAGGGCACAACACATAGGCCCCAGTGGAACATGTGGGCCTGTAAGATGCATAAGGGGCTGATACCTTAATGATTGGTTTGTCATCCTTATGATAATCTACATTTTTCTCTAGGAGATCAGGGTGGTGCAGATTCAGTCTGGCTTCAGGTCTTGGTATGATACTGAAACAAATGTGGTCATTCTGATTGATGCCCTTTATTGGGAATGGAATGGGAGAATACCCCCCTGTTGCTTCTCTTTAATCATGGGTCTTAATACTGTCTGTCTGGCCTCACCACCTCCCCCTTCCCGAAACCTCATGCTTAATGTTGGAACTCAGCTATGTCCTTCTGGCTCAGATTGTGGATCTTGTACAGACATAGGCAAACTCGCCCCTCCAGATGTGTTGGGACTACAACTCCCATCATCCCTGACCAATGGTCCTGTTAGCTAGGGATCATGGGAGCTGTAGTCCCAAAACATCTGGAGGGCTGAGTTTGCCTATGCCTGACCTTGCACAATGCTGCCCCTCCCACAACACACATAATGATGTCACTGATGTTCTATAACAACAGGGAGCTGTCCCCAGTACCAGAAAAAGGTGGTCACACCACACTCATAATCTCTCTCTCTCTCTCTCTCTCACTCACTCACTCACTCTCTCTCTCTCTCTCACACACACACACACACACAAACAAACACCCTTGCTCATAAAGACCACAGATACACATACCTCTTTCATACACTTCACATATAAATAGCCACACATACACCTCTGCCTTTCTCTCCGCTCAAGGGCATCCCTCCTTCTCTTACACAGACCACACATTCATAAATACCACCCCATCGCTACTTAATGCAATATACAATTTCTTTTTTCTTTTAGTTTACCCTTCCAAGTTAGAAGAGAGAGCAAATGTGGTCATGGACAGAGGAAGCTATTTGTTAAATATATGACTATTGTTCCTGCAGGGTTGCTGATTGTAATCTTTTATAGTAAATTTTTTAAAAATGAACTGCTTCAATAAATTTCATGCTTTATAACAAGCACACTCTCAATAAATTTCATGTTTTATTGCAAGCACACTCTCCACATTAATCTTTTAAATGACCACTAACCATATATATATATATATATATATATATATATATATATATATAGTATGTTGCAGAGTTAATGCAACCCTTTGAGGTATTAAGCCAACAGGAGAATCAGGGATTAAAACAGCCTTAAAATTTTAATGGCTTTTTACAAAAATATATTTTAAGAGGAAATTTATGAAACAGGTGGTTTTCATTAAAACTGTTACTGGAAGATGATGCAAGTTTAACTCTTGAATTTCTCTTACATATAGTTTAATGCTTAGGAGTTGTTATTGGCATTGGTATAGCCAATATTATTATTATATATATAGTGCTTAATTGGTCTGCCTGAAAGTGTGGGCTTAGACATTCTAAGATCATGGCACATAAAGGTTAAGTACTATTTCCAGTAATTTTCTTGCAAGGGGTTTTAAAGTTTCAGTGAGGGGAAAGTGAGTGTTTTTAATGTTCTTGCTGACTGCAGACTTCTAACTTTAAACTTCAAGATAAGTGCAATTATATATACGAATGAATGATATCACATACAACACGATGGCATTCAATAGCTTGCATATCTATTGATATAAATACACGTGTCCAGAAAGTGACGTTACGTCAAAATGTCTAAGCACCTAAATAAAGCCGTGTTTTAGGTATTCTAGGTCTAACCGACAAATTAAAAACTGAAAAATCACTGGGTCTGCATGGCAAATGTGAACTTGCTGACGTGGTGCTTGGATCATCCCAGCCTCGCAAAGTGGCCCAGGGTTGGCGGGGGGGGGGGTGCAAGGAGCCAAATGTGCAGCACCCCACCCCGAAAAATATACCCAGCACCCCACCCACTATGCCCCTGCAGGCTGATTATTGGGGAAATGCACCTTAATACTTTTTGCTGCAATTTCAATACTTAGAGCAGTACATTTTGAAGTGGCTGTGATCACAGAAATGATGGAATGGAGACTCTCTCTTTTGTGCCAAAACAATGAGTCTTATAGCACATAAAGATTTACTACGGGGCAAACTTTCATGGGTTAGCATCACTGGTTACATAACACACTGTGCTTCCCTGTGTGCCTTTAGACAGATTGCACCAAGAGGGAGAGAACAGCCTATGGCCACCGGACCTCAGTCATTTCCAGCTCTGCAGTTTCATAAATTGCTGAGGCAACACTAGAGATCAAAGTTCTCTGCTATGGAATGTGTTGCTCGTCAGGTAGGCTGAAATGTGCACAACAAGCACCACACAGCACTTGTATAATAAGGAAAGCATATGTCTCCATAATAACGTTACATCTTAATGGCCACATCGCGTGCTATAAATCATATTGATGGGCTTCAATAATAAATACTTGGTATAAGGGCATTAGTTCTCCGTCAACAGTAAGATTGATCTCAGATACAGCAGTTAAATTTTAACAGAAAACTAACCCCTGCATCTTTCCGTCAGTGTGTGCCCAAGGGAGGCACTGAAATCTGCAGTGCTGCATGAGCCACCCAGAACGGCTATATTTAAAGCTGTGTTACTTTCATTAAAACCCAAGATTTCCAAGCATTTAAGAAGCCATAAAATTTATAGTGGACAGCAATGCAGCATCTTTCACTTCAGCTTAAGTACGGTATATGTGATGTATTTTTACAAACAGTCTTTCCTTGTCACAGATAAGATGTTGTGTTATCACCTGCCTTTAAAAAAAAATGGCAATGGGTTGATACTATACTAACAAACTGAAATCTATACCTGTGGAATACAGTCTACCCAGGCAGAAAAGTCTAGGGCTGAACAGAGTTCTCCTTTTTCCGTTCCAGTATTGCTCAGTGTATTTGCGCAGCCTTAGGTTCCATGATGGGCGCACAACCCCAGAGTCTGTCAAGACTGGCCCGTACAGGCAGGGGTACCTTTACCTTTACCTTTAGGTTCCATGCCACCTGCCTTCCAGTTCCACAAATATAATTTTGAAATTAAATATTAAAAATTGGTATATGATGTATGCAATTTTCATGTCACCCCCCACCCCCCTTTACAGTTTACAAAAGTGCTTCACTGAATCACACATGGTTTTAAATCACAAGGTAGAAAGGGGGCTTGGTGTGATTTCACACAAACAGATCCAGTCCCCCCTTTTCCACTGTGATTTAGTCGATGCATGTGAAAGCAAACTGTAAGTGATTTAAAGCAGGGCAGGAGAAAGGAATCCTGATGTGATCACATCAAGGCCCCTCATTGCTCTTTAATTTAATCAATGTGCATTTGTGCTGGGGTGGATTAATAACCTGTAAGGGAGGGGAGAGACCTAAACTGTGTAAATTATATAAATTTACATATATTGATTTATTTTGCACTTCTTCTGATAGATATAGGAGATGCAAGGAGGTATGCCAAGACAATGAAGCCCCTCTCTCAGAACTCAATGGAGCCCCTTGGCTCCATTACATTCCCTGTGTGATTACTGTTAATATTCTTCACGGTGAAGTAAAATTCTTATCCATTAAGAATTGTGATGGCTGTTTCTTGATCTTGCAGGCCAAAATAAAAAGCAACGATTTAGCATGGCAGTCTCATTCCTAATTTAGTTTGTCCAATATCTGCATTGAAATATGACACCCCAGCAATTTTTCTGAAACTATCATACCTACACAATAGCATAAAACAGTTATTTCTTAGGAAACTAACCCATTGCTCTCAATAACGCCACATGAGCCTGGCTCACATGTAATGCATGTAACTATTATAGGATGAGCTGTAATGAATCTCTGGCTCTCAAGCTCCTCTTTGCTGTACCCCAAGGAGGAGACTGGAAACGTCCCCTTTGTTTTAGATTAACCACAGTTTAGTGTTAAGTTTTAACTCTGAACTGTGACTAACCTTATCTACAGTTACTGAAAACTGCGGGCAACCATGTGTAGAGGACATTTGCCATTGCTTACTATAATGTCCACTATTTACAGACCCAAGAAATTGATTCATAAAACCCCTTTTCATGAAGGAAACAAATCTATCTAGGGTGGAGAGGGTGAAATGGCTGCTGAGTGATACTGATGACTCAGTGACTTATAAGGTGGCTCTCTATGCCCTGGCAGCTAGGAAGATTAGGGACTCAGCTATACAGTTGCAAATAAAATGTTTTAAGTGTGTCTTAAGTGCAATATACAATGTGACACTAGATGGCAATGGCAAGCCTTATGGAAAATTCAATGTATTTTTAAAAATGCTTTCAAAAATAGTATTTTCAGGACATTTTTCATATGTGTGTAGATTCCACTTAGGAAGAAAGAACTGGATGGGCTAGCGGCCAATTGCAATGGGGACTTTGATATCTAATCTGCATATTTATTTGAGAATTACCGTACTTTTCCATCTATAAGACGCCCCCATGTATAAGACCAGAATTGGGGACTAAAAGGGAGATAGTAAAAAGTTGTTGAACATTTTTTTTGCGGAGGATTGCCCAGAGTTGTTTAGGGGGGAAGGGGGGAATGCTGAAAATCGCTCACCCGCACACTTCTTCACAAAATCCGTCTCCCATCTGTTCCCTCACTGGCAGAAGCTGCCAATCACCTGCCCAATCAATAACATGCACAATAGCCGCAGTAGCAACCAATCAAATGTCCACCCTATGAACTACCCACTTTTTAGCACGATTGTTAAGGGAAAAAACCTAGTCTTATACATGGAAAAGTACGGTACTTTTTATTCTATGTAATAAGAAATTTTGGTGGATTTGACCATGGTTTTACTGCAAATGTAGTGACTGCTGTTTTTCCCTTCCTTCCTTCCTTCCTTCCTTCCTTCCTTCTTTGGATGTTGCCATGACCTTTGGCAAGCGCCAAAAAAAAAAAAAAAAGGAGAGTTACTGAAAACGAGCTAGCTATTCAAACTACCATTAAAAAAAAAAACCACATAGTTAAGATTACTCACCATTTGTTTGGTCTGGATGACAGGGCAAGCTTGTCAGGTCTGATGACATGGTTAATCTAGAACAGAAGCAAAGGCTTCCAAACGGCTCCTCTCCTTAGGGCTGTTTCAGAGGAGGAGGGTGAGCAGGCAAGCCTGAAGCTTACCTAAACTCATTATTTAAACCACCTCAATCTGATGAGCAAAATGGTGCTATATAGGCGTCTCCCAACTTATGCGGAGGTTACATTCCCAGGCACTGCACACAGGTGTGCAGTCGCTTATAGTGGGGAACAGCATCTAAAAAGCCAAATTCTGTCAAAATTCCACAAAAGACCACCAAACTGCATCACAATCACTCCCTCCAAACCTCCTTTCTCAAACTCAAACTCTCCACAGGGCTCAGAGGCCAGTGCAAAGTCTCATGGGATTGCAGTTGCAAAGGTTCCTGAGGTTGCTAGTCATTTTCCCACTATTTTTGTGTCTTTTTTGCAGTTTCCCCACTCTTTCTGGGCCATTCTCCATTTTTGCAGTTTAAATCCATTTATTTACTTATTTCCTGGAGCCATGGATATACACGGTCATGAGTGGGTCGAATGCTCATAAGTGGGGAGATGCCTGTATTCACTATGTGATCCCTAATAAACTGGAATTAGGCAGGGAAAGCAGTTCCAACCATTATGTTACCAGCTTTCACTATGGTATTAAGACTGCATGCCATCCAAAGCATCTTTGAAAAATGCTTGTTTAAAGTAACGATCAGATCTCTAGGCAAAGTTTATTTTCCAGTCCTTCTGTAAACAATTTATACAGCTGGTGGATCTCTGACTAGCCCATGTCGTGCTGCACACCTGACTAATATCTTTCCAGTGGTGCTGAATAAGCTGCAAGCAGGGATAAGAACACTATTTTTAAGAAGCAAGTGTAATCATGTTATGTGGGTAGGTTATTGTTGTACATATATACTTTATGCATTTTCATCTGAAGAAAGCGTAGGATTGTATCAGAGTTATGAGTTTTATTTGTGGGGGTAATAGTATACACTTAATCTTTTAGTTGTAATATATCCAGTAGTGATGTATCCCAATTACTTGCTTCACTGTTGCTTGGCTGAAAATGGAAAATGGCTGAAAATCACTTACTGTAGCCAGGTTGCATTGATTTTCTGCAAATTAGAATTACTCAGGAAAAGCACACAATTTTCTGTTTATTTCACATACATTTGTATCAATTTTAACGTTTATTTTATATGAATTGATAGTGGGATTGTAACAAATGACTTATTACACACACACACACACACGTGTGTATATGTATGTGTGTGTGTATATATATATATATATATATATATATATGTGTGTGTGTGTGTGTGTGTGTATGTGTGTGTGTGTGTGTGTGTGTGTGTGTGTGTGTGTGTTTTGAACCTAATTCTGCCCAGGTAATAATGATACAGATTTTCGTGTTATAGCAAATATGGAATTTCCCCAGTATTCATAAATTATATTATCATGGTTTGGGAAAATCAATAAGCAATTTTCATGTCAAACTAGTGATGTGGTCAGTAATATTGTTGTTGGGTGGTTTTTTTTGGGGGGGGGGCAATTGGCAGCTAATTTTTACATCTGTGATGCTAGCATTACCAATGTGGATGTTTCAAGTGCAAAGTTTCTCCCAGATATTTTACTGAGATTCTTACGATAACTTCTGTGTCACTGAATATATGTACCACAACCAGCTCTGGGCTGGTTCTACCATGAACAGGGTGAAACGACTTGCTTCAGGTGGCACTATGAGGGTAGGGGAGTGAAATAGATGAAGTCGGGATTAGAGTTTGAATGTTTAAAGCACAGGTGGGCAACCTGTGGCTCAGGGCCCATTTTTATGTGGCCCCCTGAGGCCAAGCATCAAGTACAGCAACCCATCAAACCATGGGGCTACCATAGAAATGTACCTGCCACAACCAGTAGGAAAGGTGGAATAATAGCTTCCAAAGTGAATGGTCGAGTAACTCAGTTTTGCTCTGGCTTGTCTTGTATCTTATGTTTGGCAGAACCCTGCTTGAGCCAACATTTGGCAAAAAAATATATTTAGAACATCCCCCCATATAGTAGAATCTTGAGAGTTCTCCATATTTTCTGGTTGGCAATACAGACATGCCACAGTCATAACTGCATGGAGCCAGATGGAATAGGAATAACCCATCAGCTCTACATTTCTGAATTTGATCTTGAGGGAGACTATGGATAATACATTATATTAATGGAGCCAAAAACTTTTTTTTTGCTATCAGTAAAGTGATCTTGCTAACGCTTCTTGTGTTGTCAGCTGCCTCCCTGTGTTATAATCTGATGAAGAACCAGAATTTAAGAGCAACCTTTTCATACGATGCTATCAACTGAAACATTTAAATAATTCTAAGCAGCAGCTCATTCCCTCCCATAGGGAATGAATTGAAAGGTTTAAGCAAACTATGGAAAATATGAAAAGGGCTTTCCCCCTCAAGCGTAATGGGGAAAAATGGGCTGAGATGATTCAAGAATTGACCTTAACTACAATAAACTGCTCACAGCATGACTAGCTATCCATCATTTTGCTCCATGCCTGGCAAAATGCCACATCAGAAAACTGTAATAATATTCAGAAATGCCATAGAGGAAAAAGAAATAGTTGCAGGGCTAGTGAAGTTTAAAAAGAGGCAGCTAGCCACTTTGCAAAACAGCGGTCGAACAGGTTCAAACAACCCATCCTAAGGCTAAATGCTAGCCATCCATACTTGAGAGTAAGTATCATTGAACTCAGTTGGATTTACTTCTGAGTAAGCAAGCACAGGCATGTACAACACATGCCTTTATCAATGACTGGTCCTCCCTTTGTGTCTTGAGTGTTGATTCACCCTTTCCACAAAGTCACTTTTGCTGCCTCTTATCTTCCTCTTTGTGGCAGAGGCCTTTTGCAGCCTGGGAGTTTATAGCCACCTTTATAGCTTGCAAATGCAAGCTCTGCAATTATGGTTCAAGGTGAACAAGAGGAGGCAGTCATGCTGAAGTGAATCAGGGTAAACTTAGCTGGCACAACCTGTTCATTGTGAGCATCCTGGTGCTCTTCCAGTGTCAGAAGTTGAGCTGAGATACATCCATGAACACTTTAAAAAGAATTCAGATGCCTTTCCAAATATCTGACCGCTCTTCCGCACTAAATCATGACAAATATGTTGTTAAGTAGCATTTCAAGCTGCTTTCCCACATCTAGACAAAAGCAAAGCTCTGTTAAAGAAAAAGCATGCTTAATTTAGGAAAATAGACACAGAATGTTTGTTTATTTAGCACAAGCATGACTATGTAGAATAAAGTTTATAATAGAAAAATTGAGGACACCAATTTAGCTTTGGCTATTGGGAATGGTGTTGTTCTCAGCACCACAATCCACCTGAGCATCATGGAATACAATCTTTCTTTACGTACAGCTTCGTCTTTTCAGACTGAGAATGATATGCTAAATTGGAGGTATAGGAGATTGACATAAAGGCATGCCTTCATAGTCTCATTGGTTGTGATGTAGCCTAGATTTGATTACATGCCATTTTCCCTCACTGTAAAGAATCATGGGATACAGCCCTGTTGAGACTGAATCACATGAGATTGCATGCTCCTTTGGAAATTATAAGTACAAAGAAAAACAAATTTCTGGACTGGTTTCTACCTAATGTGCTATTTTTCTAAATGCAAGGTTTTTCTTTTCATTTTTTTAAAAATATATTTTATATAAATTGATATATATATAATACAGTCCTTAGAAATCTGTAGCATGTTTATTTTGGGTAGAACATCTCTCACACAAAAGTGTCGCTGTTCCAAGGAGCAGAATATCATCAACTTTATGGTGTCTCTGAACATATGAATGAAATAATACAAAAATTTCATGCTTGCATGCTGAGGCTCCATGCCCCGCAGGTCCCTATTGATTAATAAACACACGGACATGAGTATTTAGGTTCATGGGATAAAAAAGGCCACAATTTTGTTGGTTACAGATGTGAGTGGTTTGGCTTAAACATTGGGAGAAGCCAGGCTATATCTTGACTCCCACCCATCTGCAGGGAGTTCAACTAAGAGTAAAGCACCAACAGGGGAGCCTTATGACTTACAGCAAATAGGGGCACCCGAGGGGTCCCTCTTGGGGTGGTAGCATGGCCCTAGCTGATGTCCGGGCATCTGACAGGATCCACACCCCTGGATCCCTTTAACAGGATACCCTTATTGAGGAGGGGCAGGCGGAAGCTACAACCTCCCCTCCATTAAAGAAGGCTTACATAATGCCTAACCTTACAAAGTTGTGACGATTGCTACAACATAGGCGAAAACCAAATGGCTGGTGCCAATTTGCCAAGTGGAAAAATTCCTACCCGACCCCAACAATATGGCCGCCAACATTTGTCCATAGCCAAGTCGTGTCGTACCAAAGCATAAAAAGAGGGCAGGTGGGTTGGGAGAACCAGCGAGGAGGCAAAAGAAGGGATGCCCCTGGCTGTACCGTGGTTTAAATCTTCTGCAGCCATGCCCCCTGCCAGCGTTGATTGGCTGGCAAGGGCGTGACGCAGTGGGGGGTCGGCATGAGGGGAGCGTCAACCTCCCACCCCCATGCCAGATCACCGCAATGACCCAATGCCCAGTGCCCACCGTGAAAGGTGAGCAGACTTCTAAGGAAGCAACTGATCGAAGTTCTGTTGCAAGGAACTTTCTCACAAGACTAACATTCCATGGATTTATTATTATTTTTTTGCAGATAATGAAATGTTCACATTCTGAATTGTTGTGCATTAATGAACATGCTTGTGAACAAGGTGTCATAGATGACAGATCTGTAAGGGCTTTTTTTTTTTTTAAGGTTATCTGTATTGCCTTTTGTCACAGTCATTTCCTCAATAAGGTTTAGATCCAGAAAGGCAGAAGATTGGTTCTGCAAGCAATTTCAACTTTACTTTTCCAGTAACAGACTCCCTGCAAAAGTCCAAGTGGGATAAGGAACTGCTGCCAGACCCTGCAACTTGCCACTATCCCTGTGTGCAGAAGCAGGACAGGCTTCACTTTATTCAAGCCTATATTCCTGGCAATGCAAACTTATGCATGACTGCTTCAGAATAAGTCCCACTAAATTCAATGGGAGTAACCTCTAGGTAAGGATTGCTGCCTTAATTTCCGTCAAGGAAATTGTTCCAAAGCAGGATCTCGAAAATTCTGTGTAATCAATGTATTGTTAAAACTTCAGGAGACAATATTTTGAAATAGCCAAAAGAAAGCACAACAGTGAAAAAGATGAACGCTTTTTCATGCTCCATCCTGTTGGAGCAGAAATAACAGCTTTTTATATAGATTATAGAAAAAGTTATTTTCTCTAGGCTGGGAAAAGTGACACACACTATTATTCCACATAACTGACTGAATCCACTTTTTTCATTTAGGAAGGATTTTCATATACTTAAAGGAGATTGTACCATAATGTAAGTAAAATGAGAAATGCAACAACAGAGTGTTCAGTAATAGGTTCTGAGTGACATTTAGCAATTCTCCTGAGTGTTTATGCCTTGCTGGAGGGAAATGCACTTTCTAAAGATCACAGGCAGTCCCTATGGAGACCTGTAACCTTCCATGAAGCAACTCACCAGAAACTGATAGGTTTGTTCTCTTCACAAGTGAGACTATTGCAATTGGCTTAAAAATGTTTTAGCAGCGCCTCAGGGAGTACTAATAAAGGACCCTTTAAAAGATAAGTCAGCTGTAGTTCAAATGTAGCTCTATTAGATATATATGTATAAAGTGAAATGCCGAAGAGACTTCATCTTGGTTGGGCCTGTTCTAATTTTCTTGTTCATGGTGGCTTGGGCTGAAAGCAGGGGTGGTGGAACTTTTTCAGCACAACTGCCACGTTGCTTCATGGACAGTTTGTCAGTGATAGGTGGGGCCAGAGGGGAGGTGTGTGCAGGCATGGGTGGTTCACCAATGCCAGGATGCCTGTGTTATCAACCCAGCTGTTTTTTGGAATGTCAGATATGGCATTATCAACATCTGTGCTTTTCTGCATTTCATTACGTATGGCCTCTCTGTTTATAATTCCCTTTCCTCCAAACATTTCATGTATCAGTGGACTGTAGTCCACAAAAGCTTACAATCTTTAAGATGGCACAAGACTCTTTGTTGTTATTGTTAAATATAACATTTAAACCATAATAAAGCATGTTGTGTTTCCCCCCACCCCATCGGCTATATCAATTGAACTGCTTTGGACTATTGGGAAGACCTTGAGATAAAGGGTATTGGAAAGTGTTCTAGGACATATTTGAGAGAGAAGACTACAGGCTGGTTAAGTGATAGTGCAATCGAAACCTTGATCGCTGGCTGCCCAGCAGGCCTTAGGGAAGTTGAACCACCATTGCACATACCAGCCAGAAGGGAAGATGCTAGCCAAGCTAATGGTAGTTGTAGTCCCATACATCTGGAGGACACCAGTTGGGCAAGACTGACTGAATTAGATAGACCAGTGGTCAGACTTGGTATAAGGCAGCGACCTATATTCCTGTGAAATCCAACTGCTAACAGACATAACCCTACATATGAAGGTGTGCTTATTTCTTCCATATGGCCTATTGTACCAGGAGCTGGAGCTCAAAAAGCTGAAAAGAGACTGCACTACTTGGTATAGAAGCATAAAGACAGAGAGAGGTCAGTAACAGGTCATATGATGAAGAACCGCCACATGTAGCAAAGGGGGTGTTCCCCAAAGCTCAGATGAAATAAAAACAGGAAAGAAAAAGTAATGTCGAACCAGCAAGTAGATTCCAGCATGGTTGTGAAAAAGGCAGTTTGTGGTTTTAGAGACACTACAGCATGCTGTTCTATAAATTTAGAAGGAAGGATCCTAATTAGGAAGAAAGGGGAAGAAAGGGGATAGAACTAGCTGTAGGACAAAGAAACAAGGTAGGAAGTCTGAAAATCTGAAATTGGGTTTAAGTGGTGTCAGAATTATCACTTTACAAGGTCAGAAGACTCAATACAAATGGACAGAAATATGAAGCAGAAACAGTATAACGGAGCACATTAGCAATATGCACTAAATGGAAAACAGGAGATGCAATACTCATCAAATCTCTGGTTTCTTACAGCAGGCAAGAAAAGGTAATTATAACTAGTCAAGCCATGAGTTAATCAAATATGTGCTTACTTTAACATACAGGTTTCAGACCAACCAGAGGCACATTGTATTTATATATTAAAATGAAGTAAATGAAAACGTGTAGCTTGTTCCCTTTTCTACTCATGTGAGAACAGGGTGGTGAACTAGATGGGACATTAGCCTGATTCAATGCTTTCTTCTGAAGTTCTTCCTTTCTCTTGTGTACTTAGAAGATAAACTAGTGTAACCTGGATTGGAAACACGTGGTGATACCACTTGTGTTAATGATCTAACCCTGTTATTGCCCTGGAAATCGAAATGACATACAGCTAACCAAACCAGGTGCTCTAACTGGTTTCAAAATGAATGAATCCAAATCTTTCTGTGATTCCACTTCAGTATTATTTTAAGTCCTTCCAAGGGCTCTTCCAAGGCTTTCATCGCGCAGTCTGTATAATGTGTTAGGAAGCCATCAGGGGCATGGTGGGATGGAATATGGAATAATATAGCCCTTAAAGGTAAAGGTAAAGGTAAAGGGACCCCTAACCATTAGGTCCAGTCGTGACCGACTCTGGGGTTGCGGCGCTCATCTCACTTTATTGGCCGAGGGAGCCGGCGTACAGCTTCCGGGTCATGTGGCCAGCATGACTAAGCCACTTCTGGCGAACCAGAGCAGTGCACGGAAACGCCGTTTACCTTCCCGCTGGAGCGGTACCTATTTATCTACTTGCACTTTGACGTGCTTTCGAACTGCTAGGTTGGCAGGAGCTGGGACCGAGCAACGGGCGCTCACCCTGTCGTAGGGATTCGAACCGCCGACCTTCTGATCTGCAAGTCCTAGGCTCTGTGGTTTAACCCACAGCGCCACCCGCGTCCCTTAATATAGCCCTTATGAAGCAACAAATGAAGCATCTTAAGTGTGCTCAGGAACATGAAGATCAACAATTATTTTTAACCTGTTCTAGTACATGTTTATTCAGGACATTGGAGAGGACAATCACCTGGGATAATATGTTAAGATGGAGAGCAGAAGACTCCTAACTGATGAAAGAAACTGTAAATCATTTACAAACCTAGGTGTGAGACAGGACTATTTACATTGTATTTTCATTGAATGTTTTTTGGGGTGGGTACATGGGGTTTGTTTGTTCTATTTATTTATAGAAACTACAAAACAAGCTTAAGAAGAAAAGAAAGAAAGAAACAGACAGACCATCAGAACAGAACTACACTTGTTTACGGTTTGGCTTTGAGAGACTTGTTCTGCAGTACAGAGGAAACACAGAAAGCTGAGATGGTGGAGTGCGTTGCACCATTTCAGACTGTGTGTATGGGGGGGGGGCTACAAATCTTATTTCTGTGAAAACCTGCAAGAATACAGAAAAGGAGCACAGCAGGGAGGAAAGATCTACCCTATCCCTTTGGTCACTATGCTGTTTTGCTGTGTTTTCAACTGAAGTTGGGTTTTGAATGCAGGAGAGCAGTCAAAAATACAACCCCCCCCCCCCCCCGCTGCCTGGAATGGCACAGCCCATTCTCTTACCTCAGTTGCTGCAACCTGTTTAGGCCCCACCTGAGCTCTCACATCTGAGCTCACCTGCAAAGAAACACCCCCCCCCCCACTTCATTCCCTATTTACCTCTCCCTACTTCCCCGAACCAGCGGCCCCCACCCTATTTTTCTCTGGCTTTCAGTCTTAAGGAAGACAGAAAAGCTTTTGGGAAATGTAGTCCTTGAACTCAGCACTTATAAGGTCTCCTTGCATTCAGATTTGCCCTAAAAGCCTCAAGCTGGCCTAGTCTCCATTTCTCCCTCAAGCCACGATTAATTGTAAGTACATATTAATATTCTGTGGTTTCCCCCACGATCCCCCAATTTACTGCTACCGTTCTCCCACTTCTGTCACACTTAAGATTTTTAATTTGTTTATTATTAATACATTTATTTACATTTTATACATTCTTAAAAAAAAATTTTTTTTGACAAAGTAAAGATTTTTAGTTCCTTGTGGAAGCAGGCCCTATGTTTCGTTTGGCTATAAATCACCTTTTACTGTGTTGTTGTTGTTGTTGTTGTTGTTGTTACAGTTATTGTTTTTACCACCACCACCACCAATTGCAACCACTTACTTTTAGCAGGGTTGTGTTGAATATCAATGTAGGCAAGTAAATAAGGAGCATGAAATCTTGTATTTTCCCCAATATATGTTGTAGTATTATTATTATTTCATTTCTATACTGCTTTATATTTTTAAGAAAACTCTCAAAGCGGTTTACGGCATATTAAACATCAATAAAACAATGCAGAATCAAACATTTCTGAAAAAAGTCAAACATAAAGTACACAAAGCAAAACAATTAACAAACCAAAATACCATCTCAAAGGTTTCGAAATAAAACATTACAGCGGAGGTCAACTACAGAACACATAAACAAAGTTAACAAAAAACAAAAACAAAATCTTAAACATTTCAAGGAAAACATTGCTAAGTGAAATCAAATATAAAATGCACATTTAAAACAGCATAATTAACAAGAACAAAATACTGTATTATAAGCATGACACAGCTGTTTGGCAGTAACAAAAAGATGGGGCAAAAGAATCCAATACAGTGGTACCTCGGGTAACATACGCTTCAGGTTACAGACTCCGCTAACCCAAAAATAGTACCTTGGGTTAAGAACTTTGCTTCAGGATGAGAACAGAAATCGTGCAGCGGCGGCACAGCAGCAGCAGGAGGCCCCATTAGCTAAAGTGGTGCTTCAGGTTAAGAACAGTTTCAGGTTAAGAACAGACATTCAGAACGAATTAAGTTCTTAACCCGAGGTACCACTGTAATTAGGATTTGCTGTCAGGCATAGCAATGTCCCTCCAGTCTCCCCAGGGGCCTCTGTAATAGAGCTGGGTGAGTCTGGGCCCCGCCCTTTAAACCAGGTGGAAAAGGCTTTGCAGAGAGTGGCCTTCACAACTCATAGTCGGACGTTGTAAATATATTGCAGGTAGGATTCAGCTCTAGGTAGGATGCAGCTCCATTAAATAGATTGAATACTGACTTAATGAGTAAGATAGAAATATGAGGACCTGGTAAAAACCCAGAATTATTTCTCCCATCCCCCACAGTGCTTCAGAGACAAAACAAGAAAAAAAGAAAAGAAAATACATTATTGTCAATACATTATTGATTTAATTTATTTGAGAAAAATTCTATACCACTAACATTAAGGGGGAAAATATGGTGGTGGACAGCATAAAACTTACTATAAAGTTGTATTCATAAAAAGTACAAAGCGCATTAAAGTCGTTATAGGTCTTAATAACAAACAGGCACAAAGGATTCGGGACAGATTCTTGAAGATTCTAATTCCATTTTCTTCGTGAGCGTAAACATGCTTTTCCAAAGAGACTTGTTCCTCCTCCTGCTACTTAGAGCCCCGCTGACCACTATGAGTGGAACAGAGCAGGTGAGCAAGAGTGCTGGCCTTGTAGAGGAACAAAATGTGTGGTGCATAGTTTTGTCACAACTCGTGGCTGGATCTATTGCAGGGGTAAGCAGGAATGATTCCTCACTGGATGACCCTCTTAAGGGATCTTCGGTTGTCACTTCGAGGCCCCGGCCTGTTCGGGAGCTAACATGCCTGCCACACACCTAGGTTCCACAGATGCTCACAGTACTGAGCTACATGTGAGCTTTCTGACACCCCTCAACATTTTCCTACCTTGTAGGCAGTGCGGTTGTATTGGTCACTAGTTAGCCTGTTTATTTGGATCCTCACCATATGCTACACCAAACACTGTAAACTGCCTGAAACCAATAATAGTTGTGATCATTTTTAACCTATTTTTCAACATTGCAATAGATGATATCCTGCCACGCACTGCGGACAAGGGAGAACATAGCACTTGAAGTATGGCAGGTTTTTTCACTCTGAAGTATATACATTTTTACTGAGAAACAAATACCATTGATTTCAACTTACTTTCAAATTAGGTACGCTCAGAAATGTAGTTTTTAATTTTGGTCATGTTTGCAGCCTTTGCATTTTTTTCCCAGAGCAGCTGAATTTATTGTACTTCATTGTGTTGTCTGTTGCAGCTGCTGTGGTTGCCTTAAACTTTTTTATTATAAGCATGCAGTCAATGCATGCCCTCTTTTATTGGACAGGTTGAAGGATGAACGGAGATGACGCAGGTGGCGCTAAAGGTTAAAGCCTCAGCGCCTAGGACTTGCCGATCGAAAGGTCGGCGGTTCGAATCCCTGCGGCGGGGTGCGCTCCCGCTGCTCGGTCCCAGCGCCTGCCAACCTAGCAGTTCGAAAGCACCTCCGGGTGCAAGTAGATAAATAGGGACCGCTTACCAGCGGGAAGGTAAACGGCGTTTCCGTGTGCGGCTCTGGCTCGCCAGAGCAGCGATGTCACGCTGGCCACGTGACCCGGAAGTGTCTCCGGACAGCGCTGGCCCCTGGCCTCTTAAGTGAGATGGGCGCACAACCCCAGAGTCTGTCAAGACTGGCCCGTACGGGCAGGGGTACCTTTACCTTTACCTTTACCTATGCAGTCAATGCATGCCCTCTTTTATTGGACAGGTTGAAGGATGAACGGAGAAGCAATTGCTTTTTATTAATTGTGTCAATATCAACAAAAATAAAGTAGGATTTTCTCAAACAGAGTGTTGGATCTATGTGTCACACATCTACTATTGTTACGCAGATGCCTTCCAATCTTTTTGCTATATTCTTTGCTACCTGCATATACTGACTGCTATGTTCTCCACTGCCTTGCTGTTTACTTATCTGCTTACGGTTTAATTACCTTTTCAGTTGAGCTACTCCGGTACATAATAATAATAATAATAATAATAATAATAATAATAATAATAATAAATTATTTTATTTATATCCTGCCCTCCCCAGCCGAAGCCGGGCTCAGGGCGGCTAACAACACTAAAACAGTGCAACATTATAAAAACATTATAAAAATTAATTAAAATCAAAATTGATGGCAACCATAAGCTAAAGTTTTGTAAAGATTGCCAAAGGAGGGAGTCAGGCTGCGCCCTGACCAAAGGCCTGGTGGAACAGCTCTGTCTTGCAGGCCCTGCGGAAAGATGTCACGTCCTGCAGGGCCCTTGTCTCTTGTGACAGAGCATTCCACCAGGTTGGAGCTGCAGCCGAAAAAGCCCTGGCTCTAGTTGAGGCCAGCCTAACCTCTCTGTGGCCTCGGACCTTCAAGATGTTTTTATTTGAAGATCGTAAGTTCCTCTGTGGGGCATACCAGGAGAGGCAGTCCCAGAGGTGCGAGGGTCCTAGGCCGTATAGGGCTTTGAAGGTTAAAACCAGCACCTTAAACCTGATCCTGTACTCCACCGGGAGCCAGTGCAGCTGGTATAGCACCGGATGAATGTGATCTCACAGCGAAGACCCCGTACGGAGTCTCGCTGCGGCATTCTGCACCCGCTGGAGTTTCTGGGTCAGTCTCAAGGGCAGACCCACGTAGAGCGAGTTACAATAATCCAGTCTGGAGGTGACCGTTGCGTGGATCACAGTGGCTAGGTCAGGGCGAGAGAGGTAAGGAGCCAACTGCTTAGCTTGGCGGAGATTAAAAAATGCCGCCTTTGTTATAGCTGCAATCTGCGCCTCCATGGAGAGGGAGGTATCGAAGATTACACCCAAACTCTTAACGTACGGTGCTCTGTACTAATTGTACTCCCGCAAGAGATGGGAGTTGCCCCCTCAATCCCATACCATCCCGTCCCAGCCAGAGGACCTCTGTCTTCGAATGATTTAACTTCAACCGGCTCCCATGTAACCATCCAGAAACAGCTTCCAAGCATCTGATCAGTGTGTCTGGGGCCAAGTCAGGATGGCCATCCATCAACAGAGTTGGGTGTCATCAGCATACTGATGGCAGCCCAGCCCAAAACTCTGGACAAGCTGGGCGAGGGGGCGCATAAAGATGTTAAAAAGCATCGGGGAGAGTATCGCACCCTGGGGCACTCCACACACCAAGGAGTGGCGGGATGACAATTGCCCCCCAAGCGCCACCCTCTGTCTCCAACCAGAGAGAAACGAGCGCAGCCATTGAAGGACTGTGCCCTGGATCCTCACGTCGGCAAGGCGGTGGTCCAGGAGTTCGTGATCGACCATGTCGAAGGCTGCTGACAGGTCTAGAAGAATCAGCAGCCTGACACGCCTCGATCCAGCTGCCTGCGGAGATCATCTTTTAGGGCAACCAGAGCCGTCTCGGTCCCATGACCAGCGCGGAAGCCGGACTGGAATGGATCCAGAGCTGATGTTTCATCCAGAAACCTACCAAGCTGTTCAGCAACCGCTCTCTCAGTCACCTTACCCAGGAATGAAAGATAATAATACATACATAATAATAATACATATGTGACAAGCAACACAGATAAGCATTCAGAAACATGTATCTGATTTAAATCCTTGTCCATTCCAGTCATAAATTCTTGCTTTAAAAAAACAAACAAACACATCAACCCATTCATATTTCCCACCACAGCTAGAGCAGTAGGATCTTGCATATCACTTGTCCTCTGAATGACTAATTGCAAAGCTGTAATTGTAAATAAGTATTTTAATTTACTATAATGTAGATAAATCTGATTTTTCCCCTCCCATACCTCCTCAAAATATTTGCCTGGAAAAATTGTAACTTGATATCCAGTTTGACAAGTTGACCTCCAGTGGTATTTAGTATTTGAACTCTTGACAGTATGTTAACGTTGACATCTGTATAGCATTTTGGTATTTTTTTCACCTGAGAAAAAACAGGATGTCAAAAAAGTTACTATGTCAGAATTTGAATTGTGAAGTCAGTCAGTCAGTCCAGTCTCTCTTTCAGTTAGCTGTGAAGACATTTTTTTAAAAAGTTAAATTGAAATTTGTCTAGTTTTCAAAATTTTCTCTTAATTCTGTGTGAGAGACAGGATTTATTTATTTATGGAGTCTTGAACTTCCAACATTGTTGCAGTTTTTGATAAGGTAAATGGACTGTACAAATTATTCTCAGTAACTCAGCCCTTTCTCATTCCACCACCGATGCCACAGTCTGTTATTCCAGATGCAAGCGCCATATTGCATAACTTACTTAATTACACGATTAGATGTTTGCTGAATGGTTGATTTTGCATTCAGTAGCTATGGCATCAGTAATACAGTTATGAATGCTTACTGACATCTGATCATGGGCACATCTTTTTGGAACCACATCTCAGAGTTCAGTTAAACTTATATCCAAGAAAGGTTGGATACTGAGGAACAAGTCCCATTAAACACAGTTGAACTTATTTCTGAACAAACATGCATAATAATAAACTGCAGGTGTGTGTTTTTTTCTTTCAAAAATATAACCCAAAACCTTTAGCACTGTGTCTTTGTATGATGGTTTACATGAGACTGCATTTCTTTACTCTTTATTCAAGACACTTTATTGGTGCACTAGCAAATATTTTAAAATATTTCAAGTTCCTTCTGCAGTGTGATAGTTTTTGCATCTCCATGGACTATATGTCATTGCGGTTTGTTTCATGTTGTTTTTAAAAGCGGTATTAATATGTAGTATAGCAGATATTTGTACTGATAGAATAATAGAGTAGATTTTCCCTAGCTTAATATAGACTGTATCTTCTCTGTTAAATATATAGATTGCCAAAGCTAGTGGTGAGTTCTGTTTTGTGAAATCATTTTCTAAAAGTTGGGAACTGGAAGCTGATAGCAACTTTACAAAGCAGAAGTGGAACAGAATGTGTACACTTAAAGAATAAGTGTGAGAAGTGGATCATAGAACCATAGAATAGTAGAGTTGGAAGGGATCCTGAATGTCATCTAGTCCAGCCCCCTGCAATGCAGGAATCTCAACTAAAGCATCAGTGGCAGATGGCCATCCAACCTCTACTTAAAAACTCCAATGAAGGATTGGCCACAGCCTCCCAAGGGATTCTGTTCTACTGTTGAACAGCTCTTACTATCAGAAAGTTCTTCCTGATGTTTAGTTGGAATCTCCTTAAGCATTAAATCAAAGATTTGGAGAATGAAATTAAAATGCAACTTAAACATATGGAGGTTTTAGGTTTGTTGTACAGTAGTACCTCTGGTTAAGTACTTAATTCGTTCCGGAGGTCCGTTCTTAACCTGAAACTGTTCTTAACCTAAAGCACCACTTTAGCTAATGGGGCCTCCCACTGCTGCCACGCTGCTGCCGCACAATTTCTGTTCTCATCCTGAAGCAAAGTTCTTAACCCAAGGTACTATTTCTGGGTTCGCGGAGTCTGTAACCTAAAGTGTATGTAACCTGAAACGTATGTAACCCGAGGTACCACTGTACTGTGCTGTGTGAGATAGGAACAGGATTGCTGACAAGTATGCTCGAGTTCCAGATTGAAGTGGGGGGTGAAAAGAGGTCAAAGTCCAAAAAGTAGAAAGGAAAAGCAAACAGAGGAGATAGTAAGGGGAGGGAAATGTGTGTGGTTACGGTGCAAAGGGGAAAAGAGAATGAATCCGTAAGAAGTAAGATTTTTAGCTGAAGGTAAGCAAAATCTGTTTCAGAGGGACACAGCACACATTAATTTTCATCTAATTTAAGATTAATAGAAGAATCAGTGGTTTAGTAAAACTGATATTATTCTTGGTGCCAATTGCAAAAGGTCTTGTAACTAGTAGTAGTCACAGTATTTAATTAATGCAAGGGAAAGTTATTCATTGATATAAAATCTAGTGTGGCTCAGATTAAAGAAGTCTTTAAAAATGATAAAAAGGTAGGGTTCCAGGTGGAGAAATCGAAGTTGGAAACAGAATTGTTAGAACCAAAGACTAAGGTATTATCAAGAATGTATAACTTGCTGTTAAAATGGAATACACAAGACGAAATGGTTAAATCGGTTATGATAAAGTGGGCTCAGGACATTGGGTATAATATTATGTTTGAGGACTGGGAAAGGTTGTGGACTACTGGGCTGAACTTCACTGCATGTAATGCTCTGAAGGAAAATGTAATGAAAATGATATATAGATGGTACATGACCCCAGTTAAACTTGCCAAAATATACCATTTGTCTGATAATAAATGTTGGAAATGTAAAGAACATGAAGGAACATTCTTTCACCTCTGGTGGACCTGCCCTAAAGTGAAGGCCTTCTGGGAAATGATATATAATGAGTTGAAAAAGGTATTTAAGTATACCTTCACTAAGAAACCAGAGGCCTTCCTTCTGGGTATTGTCGGCCAGAAGGTGCTAAAGAAGGACCGAACATTTTTTATGTATGCAACAACGGCAGCAAGGATACTCATCGCTAAGAGCTGGAAAACTCAAGATCTACCCACACTGGAAGAGTGGCAGATGCAGCTGATGGACTATATGCAAGTGGCCGAGATGACTGGTAGAATCCGAGACCTGGGACAGGAGAGGGTTGAGGAAGACTGGAGGAAATTCAAGATTTATTTACAAAAATATTGTAATTTGGTTGAATGTTAAGAAGGATGCTAGATCATAAATAATTGCCCACCACTGAATTAGATCTGAATTTGACGATAAGTGAGATTAAGGAAAATACAAACTTTTTGGAGAATTGCTAGATTTTATTTAAATGAGCGGAGATAAGATTGCAAACAAGTGGGTAATTTGCTTGGAAAATTTTTTTGTAACGATGTAAGTGCGAGCGGGAGACGTGAGGGAGTCCAAAGAAGTGACGAAATTATGTTATGATATAAGTAATGTTGTTTATTATTTATGCATTTGTATTCAAAAAACTTTAATAAATATGTATATATATAAAAAAGATATAAAATCTAGTGTGTATTCTAGCCAAAGTTAGGCATTTTAAAATGCATGTATCTCCCACTGAAATGAAAGGACGACTTAAAAGTGCTTAACTTTTGACTTGGGTCACTACCCTAATTGTTATTCTACAAGTAAAATATTTCCCTTCTTGGTTTCCTAAAGTTTAAACTTTAGTTGTTGTTGTTTAGTCATTTAGTTGTGTCCGACTCATCGTGACCCCATGGGCCAGAGCACACCAGGCACTCCTGTCTTCCACTGCCTCCCGCAGTTTGGTCAAACTCAATCCATAGTATTTAATTGATTTTCATTTTACTGAGATTGATGGATTTTTGCTGGGGGCCGAAACCGGGGAGGGGATCTGGTGGAAGAAATTTGGGAATTTAAAGTGTATATAATATAATTAGTTTTGTTTTTGTTTTTTTTTAATGAGAGATGGGAAAATCATGGAATGGAATCTTTTTTGACCTTAGGGGAAACGTCTTAACAATAAGTACAGATATATAGGTTTGGATGAGAGTTAAGATTGGATAAAGTAAAAGTGGATGGTTATTTGGTGAAAGAAAGAATGGAAAATTATAGTATAATAAGATAAGATATAAGGATAAAAATAAGATGAAGGATTTGTTGAAATATTTATATGAATTAGAATATAAGAGGGGAATTATAGTATGTTAAGATAAATTATTGGGATTAGAATAAAGTTGGAGGGATTTGCTGGAATATCTAATTGAATTAGAATACAAAGATGGGAGGCGTGAGGAAGTCAAGGAAATAAATGAATGTAAGTAAGTGAGTTAAAGGTTTGACTTAGTTTTTTTTTCTTATCTTTTTTCGGTTTTTTGATGATGTCTTTTTTGTATGTGTATTGTTTCTTTTTTTCATTTATGATTGTTCTCTTTTTATTCCTTATTATACTTCTTATTCTGTAACCTTTAAAATCTTAATAAAAAATTATTTTTAAAAAATAATAATTGATTTTCATTTTAGTTATTTTATTGCACTTCATAATTCTTATATTAAATTGAATATTTTCCATTTTTCCTCTTAGATACAGGACTTGTGCATTTACTGCTCTATTTATGTCAAAATTTAATATAACTTTAATATAAATCCAGATTTAATGAAAATCACTGTTCAGGCACATCGACTGCCCTAGAGATGCAGAAGTATTTAAAAAACCAAAAACCCAGAATGCTGGCTGACTGTTGATCTGTTGATAAGAGGATAGTTGGAAAACCACGGGATAGGGATCAAATGGAATATGCTCAGACAACATGGCTGGCCGACTGGTACAATGCAATATTTTTTTCCTGTAAGCACCAGTTGTAATCTGGGTCTAGCTGGTACCTATTGGGGCTGTTCTTATTTTAGGCACAAAAATAAAATGAATTAATGCTGTTTCTCTCTCACACTCTCTCCAAACTATAATTCCGTGGAAGAACCACATTATCTGGTTCTTCATCTCTAGTGATAAGGTGCCATTTAGCTCCTAGCTTTCATATCTCAGTTTCTAACACTGGTTAGGCTGAGAGGCATTGACTGGCTCAAGGTTACCCATTGAGCTTCATGGCCAACTTGGGTGGTTTGAGCCCTGGTTTCCCAAGTCCTAGTCTGATATTCTAACCACTGTACCATACTAGCTCTCATGATGTGAATGAAACTGCCTCATACTGAATATTTGTATGATTTTTGTACAATTGTTGGATATGAGGGAACTGCATTCAAATCTTGTATGTGCCAGCTCCATCCCATTGTCATCTGGTTCTGAATAGCTGGATCAGTGTTTTGGCCCATGGCGCACAATGGCCTTGTTCACACATAGCACTATGCCAGACTATGCCCTACCAAAAACAAGCACAAGGAGAAAATTTCAGCTGCTTCGTTCTTTCCCCACTTACGCTGTTTCCATACTACTCAGAGCTAAGTCATAATTTGGCTTAGCATTATCCTAACCCAAACTCACGGTTTGTTTTCCCCCAACAAACCACAAGTAGTTAACCAAGAGCAAATCTTAGCTACAACATGGTTTGTTTGAGGCGAGACAAACCACTAGCCCAGGTTTGCACATAGCACTGAGCCATACCGAGGGGCTAGCTTCTGGTAGTGCAGCAGGAGCAGGGGAGATGCAAAGTGGCTGTGACTTTATCTTTCTGTATCAGTGAGGCATCTAATCATAAGCCTGCATTTTTATTAAAGCTTATATGTTTAATCAGGGCCTGTATCTTAAAAGACCAGTCTTAGAAGACCAGTTGCCTAAAAACCTTGACAAGATATTTTTACTCCTAGACAAGGGGCCCCCCTGATTTATAGCAGAAAACAATTCTCAAAGTCGTAAAAAGGGAATTACAGGCTGACAGCCAAGGTTACACTGACCCTACAAATTAAGGGTGGATAAGTGGGGACGCAGGTGGCGCTGTGGGTTAAAGCCTCAGCGCCTAGGACTTGCTGATCGAAAGGTCGGCGGTTCGAATCCCTGCGGCGGGGTGCGCTCCCACTGCTTGGTCCCAGCGCCTGCCAACCTAGCAGTTCGAAAGCACCTCCGGGTGCAAGTAGATAAATAGGGACCGCTTACCAGCGGGAAGGTAAACGGCGTTTCCGTGTGCGGCTCTGGCTCGCCAGAGCAGCGATGTCACGCTGGCCACGTGACCCGGAAGTGTCTCCGGACAGCGCTGGCCCCTGGCCTCTTAAGTGAGATGGGCGCACAACCCCAGAGTCTGTCAAGACTGGCCCGTACGGGCAGGGGTACCTTTACCTTTACCTTAAATAGTAAAATGAGCCATATCTTCTTCCTAAGGTTAAAGAAGGTCAAGAGCAGTGAAAAAGCATCTAGCTGGTAGAAACAGAACATTTTCTGGGAAGACTTTTCAAAAGCTGTTTGTTTCTTAAACTAAGATCCTTTTAAGATTTCTTTTCCTTTTAAAATGTTATTTATGTATTAAATATATTAGTTTAAATATAATTATGCAAAGGATTTAAGAAATGCTAGATTCTTATTTCATATAGTTGGAAGAGATCACAGGGGCCATCAGCCATCAGCCCCCCCCCCTTGCCAGACAGGAGACGCCATCGAGCACTCCTGATATATGGTTGTCAGGCCTTTTGTTTAGAAACCTTCAAATGAAGGAGATCTCTCAATGTTGATGTGAACTCAATCCTTGACATGCATAAGATAAAAATTCAAGATTAATTATCTGTTTTGGAAGGCAATAGGGCAAGGAGGGCAAGAGGTGAGCTGGTAATTAAGATTCCTTGTTGAGACACATGTAAGATATATTACTACTTATTTGTCATTTATAGATAGAAGAATATATAGCTTTTTATTTTCCATAAAAGGGCAAGAAGGAAATGGGTGTATCTTTTGTGATTGGCTCTAGCAAACAGCCAATAGGAATTTCAACCAGGCTGATTGGACAGAGGCAGCCACAGGAGGAGCAAGGGGGCTGGATTAAGGAAATATAAGTGCTGGCCAGAATGGCAAGAGGCCAGGCCAGAGCTTGGTAACCATATACCACTGTGCCTCATATTTATTTGTCTGACAAATAAATTACTATTTTAATTTCTCTATTGCTGCGTTGAATATTTCATTCCAGCTAAGCGTTAACCACAAGCAGGGTGCTACATCAGCACACTTGCTCGCTTATGGTAAGCTATAGTTTGGCTTAGTGTTATGTGCAAAACAGGCCAAGGCTTTTGTTCAGTTTTCCAGATGCTGAGCTCGATTGTGTCTGATAGTACAAATGTGGCTGTATTTTGAAGCATTCTGTGGGCAACACTGGCAATGATGGAGGAAGAATAACTCTCTTGCTCAATTGTGGAACTTAGGTGAATAGCAAATTATGTTTTGAAGGTGACCAAGTGGTGCTCTTCTATTAATTAGGATAAGTAATTAATTAGTAATCAGTACTTACTTTAATTAGTAACAAATGGATTCTGTGCTGCAGAAAAAAGCTTGTTTCGTAGTGGATGTAGGCTGATTCATCACCTACCACCAAATGAATGACTAATTCATTATTTGCATTAATCAATGGAAGTGGCTAAGTTTTGAAGAAACCTTTTGAAAGCCACTATCTGGCCACTTTCCACATAAAAATGGCTTTTCATTAGGGCCTCAAATTTGAGCATGCAGAAATATGTAAAAGAAATTTTTTCTGTCTTGTAGCTTTTGTTTGATCTTATTTTTTTTAACTGAAACATGAAGGTAGTGAAGACACTATGAGTGGTGACCACTTTGAATGCTCCGATTGCCAGATTTGTGCTCAACACAATTTTAGTCAACTAGAATGTTGTCTGAGTTAAGACAAGTGGAATCAGGATAAGACTGGAAATAGAAAATAGGAAGGCAAGAGGGTGCAATAATGAGGCCTGGGGAGATGCTGAAACTAAATAAAACTAAATAAAAAATACTATAGAAACCATTTTGAATATGTAATTGTGTTTTTCACTTTCAGTAGGGATCTCATCTGTACCTTGCATTGAGCTTCTTTCTGCCACACAGAATCACGCTAGTTCATCAAGATGTGTTTTCCAGTGATGCAGACAATCTGATAAATGCAGATGGAGGCCAGAAACTGAATCTGGCTCTATAGGAAATCTTGGTGTCAGTGAAAAGGAATTTTAGGGGACAACTGTTTAGATTTTATATCCTTGTGGTTTGTGAGAAAACAGCTTTTCTCCGGCAGAGGCCTATTCAACTGAAATTTCCTCTTGCACTATTTCTTTAGTGCCTAGTCTGCCTATTCCAGTCGTGCCTCCCAAGCTAAAAACTTACACATCCACATCAAGAAGCTAAAGGAGCCAAAAGATTGTTCAGGCTTGAAAATGCAAGTTTAAATGTGGCAATGCACCTGCCATTTTCAGGAGCACAGATTGTAGAAACAATAATGCTGCCTGCGGCTTTCTGATTCTGCAAGTTTGAATGACACTATAGAATTTGTTACTGCTATTGGAGCAGTGGTAGAAAACAGAAGTTGCTGATGTAGCTCTATAGAGAAAGCATTGTATTTAAAACTAATGGCTTTAGGGCTACAGCAATATGCTGCCTTGAAAAATGCTGGAATTGAGAACTTCTCACTCTTTCCTTACACTCCCAAGTATTTCACTTTTTAAAGCTGGAAGGCTGTACCTCAGCAGACATAACTATAATTTGCATCAGACACTAGCCAACAGAATCTAAATGAAAATATTTTCTCCCTTTTCATTTTTAGAGTGAGAAATGGATCTGTCTTCTTATGCCTCGCCGGCAGCCATTATAGAAACCGTTGCGTCACAGCTAGCATGCAGTCCAGTGGATAAGGAAGTTGCTGTTCAGTTAGATGAAGAAGATGAACTAAAACACCTGCGTGCATGTTTTCATATTCCCAGAGTGAAGGATCTGCCTCCAAGTAAGAACCACAGTTATACCAAGGTGGCTTTGTATCTCCTTGCATATGTTTATTGCAAATCTGCAGGAAGCCTTGCTGCCTAAAGGATAAATGGAGCGATTGGCGCCACATCTTTGATCACAGCATGTCCCCTGCGTTGTAAAATCAGCACCTCAAGTTGAGTGCCTTATATGTTCTCATTCCCATTCTGATTAGAATGGAAGAATACAATACAGCACTTATGCCGTGCTTAGGCTGTCACTCAGTCTCTTTCAACAATATAGTGACTGATTGAAAATTATAGGCAGGAGTGTTTTTTAATGGATTTGAGCTACTTTGCCTCCAGGTGCTTATTGCCAAAAGAAGCTACTACTTTGGGCATTCAGGAAAGTTTTGCACTATCAGTTTTTTATGGTTGATTGGAATCCACTGGGGAGGCCTCCTGCGCAAACCTCATTTGGAAGGAGCAGGAACAACACACTTGGCAGGAGGGTTGTGTGCGTGGTTATTGTGGCACTATTAAGAGTCTTTCTGAATACTTATACCAGGTATGAGGGTTACAGTGTTGTTTGAGTTGATAAATAAGTTAAATTAATTGACAAAATATTCTGATCAGTTAACCCAATGTCCCTGATTAATTGGACAGCAGGTTTTAATGTCACAGCAATCACCATCTCATGACACGCTGCTTTGTTATACACAGGTGAGAATGCTGCTTCTGAGATGGCTAATGTCAGGGAACTGGAGGCAGAGAGGGAGGAGGGAATGAGAAGTTATCGGGAGACAGCCCCTTTGATTCGCAGCTTTTCGTCTTCCGAAGAGAGAGAAGATGAAGGGGGGTCAGAGGGGAGTGAATCTGAGAGGGAGGAGGTACTTCCGAGGGCAAGTACCTCTCGTCACAGAGGAAGGCGGGGTGTTGGACCTAGACGGTGGTTATGCTGGCCCCCAAAGTGGAAGGAAGCTAGTTGGGACAACTTCCCACCATGATCGGATCGCTTTTTGAACTACTTGTAAATATGCCAAGAAGCAATAAAGACTTGTAAAATATGGCTGAAGTCCCGGACTCTTATCTCCCCTGAGCACTCACAACTCAATGTGCTTCTGATGTGAAAAAGTAGCAATGGGAAGCCAATTCAGCATAATACAATGAGATCTTTTTTTAAAAAAAAGCATGCAAGGAAGGAAGGAAGGAAGGAAGGAAGGCAGGCAGGCAAAGGGGAGAGGAATATATTGAATAATTTTTTAGCCAATCCATGACCCGAAATATGAACCATGTCTCCTTAACTCTGTCCCATTACATTCAGTAGGAGTAGATTTATGAGATTTCAGGTGCAAAGTCCAAGGATGTGTAGGGGAATTCATCACATCTGGGACTGCAGCAGGAAATTGGGTTTTCCCTCATCTTTTATTTCAACCCAGGATCCATAGGCTGAACTACCTGCTTTGGCAGCAGGGGATTGTACTGAATGATAACTCTGTCAGCTCATGTGATCTCTGGCTCCTAAACCAGCCCAGCCCTGTGGTTGGAGACAGCCATGGGGAATTTCTGAGCCTGGGATGGGCAACCCCCTGCAAACTTTGCTGGCCTCGGAGAGCTATCCTGGCCCTACAAAGCACATGTCAGCCAGGGAAGCCAACAATTTTTGTGTGTCAGATTTTAATTTGAGCCAGAGAAGAATTCAGGGGCTTGTAAAGCTTATCTTTGCTTTGAGTTCAGTTTTAACAAGTCCCTAAAGTTATTCTGCTGTGCCTGGAAAAGGAAAACTTCACTAGGATATCTGTTAAAAAGTAATGAAGTTTATGGTGATAAAGTTTTAAAGGTTCTTAAGCTAAAGGTTCTTGAGCCAAAAGTAAATCTGGCCAAGGAATCTATAATGAATGCTCCCTTTCTCTTTTTAAAGAATTCTTCAGATTCCCCATTTATGAACTATTTTCAAATCAGTATTTTCTCAGTTATTTTTTCAGAATTATTCACTAACTGATATATATATAGCAATTGAAAGATCTTATTTTCCATTCTGCCTTTGAAATACCTTTTAAATAATTCTTATTAATGATTTTGGCAGGCAGTCTAGTTTGGGAATAGATAGCTACTGAAAATGTAAAAAACATACATAATATACAAAGTCACATGGCATTTATCCAGTCTCTTAATTGAAGGTTGATATTCAGGGGCGGGGAGGGAGGTCTGTCCCAAACACTCAAATATACATTTGCAACCTTCTTTATGAGCATTCTGCAGTGTTTATTTCATAATTAAGCAAGCAGACTGGCTAGAAATCCCCACTTTTCATCCTTGTGTTTGTGACAGCTAATCAATTTTGTGGTAATTTTCTTAGTCTGAAGTCCAAAATAAGCACTGTGGAGCAACTCTGAATTCATGTTGTGGTTGTGAGTGTGGATTGTGAATCCTGGGAACTTCTCTCTCTATGTAAGCATGTAAAATATTCTCTCTCTATATTTGTTCACCTGATTTCCCATGTTTTTTTAAAAAATGTGGGATCAAGGTGTGAGTGTTCAGGATACTGGTGATTTTCTTTTTAAACAACAATCTACCAAACTAGAACATTGAATTGTACAACAGATCTATGCAGCTTGGTGTTACTGCCTATGAAAGTGTTGTTTGCTGTGTTTAAAGATATCAAGATCTGACCTTTATTCTGAAGCATGTGTTTTTTGAAAAAAACCATACACCATCCTAATATCTTTAATGTGGTTAAAATAGAACCATCATTTACAGAAACTAATGCTTTCTGGGGGTGTTTTTTTTTTTTTTTTTTAGTTAGTCTACCATAAATTAGATAATTAGGCAGTTTGATTGATTGGACATCTTTAATGGCTTTGTGTTAGCTTACCAGTGGCACTTAGCAAAACGCCAATCTAAGGCTTCCAGTCATTTATCAGGCTAAAAAAGATGAACAGAATATATCGTAATGGAAGATCTTGAGATTGTTGTATAATCCGTGAAACTAATCAATACATCAAAAAAGCCAAGGTGTAGTAAACAGAAAGGTGATGATTTCAGGTAAGATAATAAGGACATAAGAAGAGCCTGCTGGATCAGGCCAGTGACCTATCTAGTCCAGGATCCTGTTCTCACAGTGGCCAAAGCTGTGCAAAACTTGCAAGCAGGATTCGAGCACAAGAGCACGCTTCCCTCCTTTGGTTTACAGCAACTAGAGCTCAAAACTTTGTAGCTTTCTATTTATTTGTTTACATGATTTGTATCCTGAAACTTATGCATAAATTTATGCTCCTTGGGTGGCTAACAAGATAGTTAAGAGACAAAAGAGTATAGTTAACAATAACAATCATCTTTTTAAAGAAACAAACCAACCAAAAAAAGCAACAGTCTATTCAAATAGACAGTAAAATCAAACTGCTCTGAGGGTCCCTTCACAGTGTCATTATTTTGCAGGAAAGATTCAGCCACCTACCAGATCTTTAGTTTTACACTTTTAAAGCCACCACATAAACCTTCTGCCCTAGCAGATGGGCTTGGGCTGTGGCAATGGCTACATCACTCCTTTTGGCCCTGCTGCTTTCCAGCTGGAAATTAAGATTGCTCCCTTTAGCTGTCACTAATGCCAGTTACAGATCTAAATAATAGTTGGGGTAAACATAATTTACACGGTGTGTACAAGCATGAGTGATCTTGCTTGACATTTATCTGTGCACCAAATGGATCTTGGATGTCTCACTCATGAAGCTAAAAGAGATAATCCAAGTTCTTTATATATTTACATAAAACATTGTACAGCATTGTCTTGAAAGCAGGGTAGAGCAAATCTTATAATACAGGTATGCCATTTAAAAGGGGGAGGGGAGAAGCTTATAAACTATATATTAATCTTGTCAAAACTAAGTTTTAGTAACAGCTTGTTTTACGTAGTCATGACATAAATCAAGTGAGAAGCTGCCAAAGGGTTTTTTTGCATTCCACTTCTTTCTGCAGTTTAAGGTGGCAGAGATTTAGCCATTGTAATCAAGAAGTGTGCAAGGGAAAATACAACAGACCTATTTTCAAAATGTTCTGTCCAGTACTTGTTAAAGCACTTGATTGCCACATATTTTGTCTGCCTTCGCATCATTTGTGTAGATAAAAATAATAATCAAGACACCCGGATGTAGATATGCTTCTGTATGTTGAAACAGATTTCTACATTTAGATATCTTGCAGTTTGTCTCAATTTGCGCAGAAGTGAGTTGTGTAAGAGATACTACCCTCTCACACAAACATACATCTTGTCCTTGAATCTCAGTGTTCAAACTCCAGTAGTATCATATCAACTTCTTCTAAGCAGGTAATAAGCAACCTTTATTTAATTGGCAGGGAGATGCTGATAGGGAGGGTTTTTCTTTAAAATAGTTTTTCCTAATATTGCTTTGAGTCACTGAAGTCTAATGTAAACATGAGTCAACAATAAGTTATTGTACCAAATGTCAAATTTGGAATTGTATTAAAAGGAACAGATTCAGAATGAAACCAGTCTCCATATTTCCAGCTAGACAGTCTTGATTGGTAAGTGTCAGGGACTGGGCAGAGGAGGAATGATGGAGACCGCCTCCCCATCCGGACCCTTCCAGGGAGGAGGAAGAGGAAGACAGTATAGATTAACAACAGCGGTTTGAGGTAGGTTACAGCTCAGAGGCAGATGAGGGGGGAAGTTGGGAAATCATAGGAGAGCCAGAGCAGCACCTGGTTGACACGTTGTCATTAGAAAGTGTTCCAGACCCACCATCTCCCAGAACCCGATGAGTCTTAAAAGTAGGAGAGCAATGAGCTTGAAACCAGGGCACTTAGCAGCAACCGTAGAGGAGGTGATGATGGTGACGAATGAGGAAGTGGGAGAGACGGGGGATGGAAATTTACTTGGGACAATGGCATTATCCAAGAGGCTGGGTTCTATAGCCTCTCTCTGTAAAGATTGTAATAAAAAAGGACTGTAAGAAACTTTTAACTCAGAAACTTTGGCCTTCCAGATGTTGCTGGAAGCTCTCACCATCCCCCTACAGCTCTCACCATCCCTAGTCATTGCCCATGCTTGCTGATGCAGGTGTGAGTTGTAATTTAGCAATATCTGGAGCGCCAAAGGTTCCCCACATCTACTCTAACTAATCTTATTTTTCATCTGCTAATCTTTATAGCTTCCCCAGCTTCTTTGTTACACTCACACAAACATATGCATATTCAAGGTATGATCTCACTCACAAAGTGGACCAAGCAATCAGTGCTGTTTGTCCTCTGGAATTATTAAACCCTATTCACCACTTAGAGGTCACGTCTTCAGAAGAAATATTAGAGGAGCTAATAAAATGAGCACACTGAAGTCCAGACAACAGGAGAAGTAGTACTGCAAAGCAAGGATCTATTTAGTGAAAGTGAGGTGCTGTGAATGATGGACTGTGGTGGCGTTTAGATAGAAAAAATGTAAGTTGATTCAAAGTGGAATGGGCAAGCAAAATTGTGTAAATCTGGACTTAAAAGGGTTGAGTCCATCTAAATCATTGTGCATGTAGAATGATATCTGCAAGTAAAAGGTCACCCCAACATGCTTCTTATGGACAACCCAGAGCACATGTGCCCTCTGCCCGGGAGGAGGAGAGGGAGGGAAAGTTCTGTTACGCTCATGGAAATGGATCCGTGCTACAGTGATTTGGTTGGATACCACACCCAGTTAAGAAAATATCAGTAAGTAGCAATCTAGTATTGTGCGCCAATGATCAGGAACAATGGTTTTGTATATTTAAAACCCTTTAAAACTGCCTTATATATTAAGCTCTAAATGGTATATATTTATTAGAAGGAGCAGATGAAAACGTACCTTAACATTGCCTGTTCTAATGCTTGACTGGATTTCAATGAATCCTTCTGAAAATTGGTCAAAGACAACAACAACAACAACAACAACAACAACAACAGTTTTATTATTATTTGTACCCCACCAATCTGAATGGGTTGCCCCAGCCACAAATAAAATGCTTGCTTCCTCTAATCTCAATGAGACTCCATTATTGTTCTTCAGAATAACGAAGGCCTGTGAACAGAACCAATTTGGATGTGTGAATAATATTTACACCTCTGTTATTGCTCATTTTAAAAAGGATGCTGATGAAAACAAGGAGAGCGTCTGTAATATAGATTAGATTGAAACTGGTTTTGTGATTTAGGCTTTTTAAAAGCCTTTAAAGCTTTAATTAAGAAGTTATCTTCGTTGTCTCTTATGTCTGGAAAATGTATTAGTGGTTGAGTTCAAAGTAGAATCTTTAAAATGTAGTTTGAGTAGCTTTGTGGTTTAATGTTTCCCTATAGCCCTAAAATGAAATTGCCTCAGACAAATGTAAACTTATTCTTCTTTATATAATGTTAGAAGTGTTTATGTAAATTTTAATGCATTTGCTCAAGCTGCTGACTTGTATACATTCTTGCACAAGCTATTGATGACTGAGACATGCAAAAATGAGCACTGTTCCTTATGACCCTTGGCAGGAAACAGTAGCATATAGAATGAAAGGTGATGAAAAGGGCTAATCACCCCTTTTATCATTTATAGGCATAATAGCTTGCGTTTCCCCTACTGAGCAGAAAACATTTTCAACAGATATTTACCTCCTTCACAAGTGAACTGTGCTTGCCCACATTTCATCTTGGCAACTTATGAAAGTCTAAAGAAATACTTAAATTTTTAATATACGTATTTCCAGCTTAGGGAATATTTTGCATTATCCATCAAAAAAGATGAGTGTTATCCAACATTAGGCATGCTCAGAGTAGACTCATTGAACTCAGTGGACTTAAGTAACTTAAATACATTAAAATGAATATATCTACTCTGAATACAACTTACTTGGATATTGCCCTATATTTTTTAATTAAATTTTTAGAGGACTAGTGCTACAGTCATATACATATTTGCTTCTCGCTGGATCATCACCTTGTCATGGTAAGTGGGCTTGCATGTTCCTATGATCCTTGTGAGCGAAGCCGTTGGGAGTCTCATACTCCCAGTAGGGTCACCCAAGACAGTAAGGTCAAGGGGCAGGAGCTAGACAAAGAATGATCCAAGAAGTCCTCAATAGCAGAACAGGCAGAAGATAACAAGCGGTATGTTACAACAGCTGTGAAGCCAGATGAAGGCTGCACCAGATAAGAATCTACTGGTCGTGGTGATATTCATGCCATTTGAATAGAGCCATATCGCGAAGAATCTGCGTTGGTCAGCGAGCATTGATCTACACACGTCAAGCAAATTCATGCATAGGCGTCTTCCAAAAACCCATCCCAATCCAAAAAAGTCTCATGGTGATCGGCAAATGGTAACGGGGGCAGAACTGTGAAATCTGGAACCCCCTAGTCAGGGACCTGCACATGAGTGGTGGATAAAGATTCATTTGTTCTGACTCGAGGAATAAGGCAGTTGAGTAGCTCGGCAGCTGTATCCACAACTGAGCAGTCCTACTCTGCTCACCCCCAAAAGGGGAAGGGGCTAGAAAAGGTGCCCTAAACATAGTATGCCTCCCTTTTTCCCTGACTGGATAACAATGGCTCTCAAAGTGAACCATTCACAGTGGGATCAGGTGTTAAACAGGGATGTGTTATCTTCATTGATGTTTGGACACCTGACACTATTTCAAATCATGATGATGGACTTGACTTTGGTATGATGACTCCAAACTCTCAAATTGCACTATCCATTTGAAAATCATAGCATTTTTTGGTTTCTACAAATTTCCGAGCAGTACAAGACTCGCCCCACTACTAGAATAAATGATACAGAGGGACCACTTCAAAACATTTATTTATTTTTTGCTTAAAATTTGGAATTAAAGTTTACTGTTGCAAATACATCCCTGTAAACAAAAGATAGAAATGTAAAATCCTATGCTAGTGTATAGTATTCCTTTCCTTTCACTGATGTTCTGAGTTAAGTTAGTCTTACCTAACTGCATGTGCAATGACATTTGAGCTTCTAATGTCCCCAGTTTGCCCTTTTCGTAGTAAACATTAGGAATTGTCTTTAAAAAAGAAGATGTGATATATGGAATGGAAGAATCTTGTGCTAATATTTTACCACTGAGGCTACAACTCATGTTAGATCTCTTATTTTTGCCATTTATATGAGCAGGCACTTTTGACTAAGCTTGGAGTATCATGTTGACTTGGATCCACTGAAAGACAATATCAGGTCCATGGAATTTGTTCCATGCGCAGTGGTACCTCTGGATGCGAATGGGATCTATTCCGGAGCCCCGTTCACACCCTGAGCAGAATGCAACCCGCGTATGCGCGGGTCACAATTCACTGCTGCGCACGCGCGTGACGCCATTTTGAGCGTCTGCGCATGTGCGAGTGGGGAAACCTGGAAGTAACCCGTTCCGTTACTTCTGGGTCGCTGCAGAACACAACCTGAAAACGCTAAACCTGAAGCGTCTTTAACCCAAGGTATGACTGTACATTTATATTTTATATTGGAACTTGGGGAACGTATAGCTTTTGTGTGACATCTAGCACCCAACAAACTGCTGAATAGAAGTCTAGCATTATTATTATTATTATTATTATTATTATTATTATTATTACTATTATATCAGTATTAAGTACAAGTACTTGTATATCAGTATTAATTAATATACTCTGGTTTCTCTTTAGAAAATAATAGTAATGGAAAAACCAAGAAGTTCCTTTCTCAGATGTTTTGCCTTTTGTTACTGAGAGAAAGGGAATAGCTTGCTTCTACTATGCTTTTAACACAGCTGGTATATTTTTCTACACTTGTCTGTACTATGGTGAATTTTATGTCAGTATTTTTGGCATAGTTTTCATAGAATCTATCACATAATGAATAAGTGTTTTTTAATGAAATGAATTTTATCTGTTTGTTAATTGGAAGGCTATCTCAGGAATATAGTTGTATATTGGGTTCATCATTAGTGAATGGATATGACGTTTTTCATGGGGAATCTTTTGTGTAAAGAAAGGTAATGGTGACAGCATTTTTAATGGCTTTCTTGGATTTTCCTCCTTCAGCCAATCTAGCCTTAGTGCATAAGAATGAGACCTGCGTCTACTTTGCTGGGAACTCTCTTGGTCTTCAGCCAAAGAAAGTTAAGACTTACTTGGATGAAGAACTTGACAAGTGGGCTAAACTGTGAGTAGTTCCTAGTGACATAAATCACTAACTGTGCTTTTTTGAGGGTAAAGAAAAATTATTTTATTTTGAAAATGGGCCTGAATATGGTGATACTCTGTTAAAATCCCTTTCTCATGGAAATACAATGAATATTCAGTGCTTTCCCAATAATATACTGTCCTTTCTGTAAGATATGCTCCATAAATTAGGAAAACAAGAAATGGCTGCAGTAACCTTTAACCAGCTCACATTGGAAGGATCCTCCTCAGCTTACAGCTATTTGCCTAATTGTTTTTTAAGTGTCCTAGTTCAAGTCTTACCTATTGTCTGTATGTGTGTAGTTGTTGCTACTAGTCTATGTGATTATCTCATGCAACCCTTGTATCTATCTCATAATTGCTGTCCTAATCTGTGCATTTCAGGCTACATACACCATATCTATATCATCTATATCTATATCTAGATCTAGATAATATGTATGTCCCAAATAATCATGGGAACTGTAGTTTGTTGAGTGTGCTGGGAACTCTAGCTCTGGTGGGTGAATTGTAGTTCCCACAAATCTTTAGATGTCCTTCGATAGTTACCTGGTGCCTATTTCAGCAGTATTCAGATTGACCCTTTGCTTGGTCAGTCCTAAATCTGAGACACTAGAATAAAGAATATTGCTTTGTAGCCTCACACTTTTGAGATGCTTGTAAAATTCACATTCTGAAATCTGAAATTTGTATTTCAAAAAATAAAACAGAGTTGTAATAAGGTCTGTCATAAACTCAGAATTTGGTTCAGTTTCAAAATCTGAAATTGTGGAACTCCAGGCATGCAATATTGCTGTGCTTGCAACTATTTCTTTCTTTTTTCCTTGGCCCTCATTATTACTAAAATCAGCTACCGAACACCATTTACTAGTCCCACCAGCATTTTTGTGTCCATGGTAAATTCTTCAAGTGGTTTATTTCAGTTGCCCATATTCACACTCCTCCCAGGAGAAATGGCCCTAGGAAGGTGGTGGAAGATGGAAGGATGGTGTGAGTAAGCATGGATTGGTGGCCATAATTAAAGTTCAGGAAGGGAGAATCAAGCCCAGAGAGTTAGGGTTGTGCTGGGCTGAGGTTCATAGCAGCCTGAAGAAATCAGTGCTCCCGTCTAAGTTGTGAAGAAAGCTTATATCCAGGAAATGTTTTTATCATTCAAGAAAATGGTGTATTTTATCTACTCTTGAAATACTTTCCCTCATGTCCTTAAAGTTTTTCTATTGGTTCAAGCTCATCTTTTGTTCCATCATATTAGATTTAAGACTGATTTGACACAATCACACAATCTGACTTTGCTGTGTGATAATGCCCATTGATTTCAGTGGGTCTGTTCTGACCATGACTTAGATATCACCTACTAGCAGTTCAATCCTACATCTTCTATGTAGTAAAAAGCACAACTTCAGGCAATACCAATGAGACGGAAACATGGAAGGTGCCTAAAGAAGCCAGGGTGGCTATCTAAAGAACTTTTAACTGAGTTAAGATTAAAAAAGGATGTGTACAAAAAATGGAAAAGGGGGGGAACCACCAAAGAGGAATTCAAACAAATAGCCAGCACGTGTAGACACAAAGTCAGAAAAGCTAAAGCACAGAATGAACTCAGGCTTGCTAGAGAGGTTAAAAGCAACAAAAAAAGGCTTTTATGGGTATGTTCGTAGCAAAAGGAAGAACAAAGAAACAGTGGGGTCACTCAGAGGAGAAGATGGTGAAATGCAAACAGGGGACACAGAAAGGGCTGAACTCCTCAATGCCTTCTTTGCCTCAGTCTTCTCCGATAAAGAAAACAATGCCCGACCTGAAGAATTTGGAGCAAATAATTCAGCAGAGGAAACACAGCCCAGAATAACTAAGGAGATAGTACAAGAATACTTGGCTAGTTTAGATGTATTAAAGTCTCGAGGGCCAGATGAACTGCATCCAAGAGTATTAAAAGAACTGGCAGATGTGATCTCAGAACCACTGGCAGTCATCTTTGAGAATTCCTGGAGAACAGGCGAAGTCCCGGCAGACTGGAGGAGGGCAAATGTTGTCCCTATTTTCAAAAAGGGGAAAAGAGAGGACCCAAATAATTACCGCCCAGTCAGTCTGACATCAATACCAGGGAAGATTCTGGAGCAGATCATTAAGCAAACAGTCTGTGAGCACCTAGAAAGGAATACTGTGATCACCAATAGTCAGCATGGATTTCTGAAAAATAAGTCATGTCAGACTAACCTGATCTCGTTTTTTGACAGAATTACAAGCCTGGTAGATGAAGGGAACACAGTGGATGTAGCCTACCTTGATTTCAGCAAGGCATTTGACAAGGTGCCCCATGATATTCTTGTAAAGAAGCTGGTAAAATGCGGACTTGACTATGCTACCACTCAGTGGATTTGTAACTGGCTGACTGACCGAACCCAAAGGGTTCCTCTTCATCCTGGAGAAGAGTGACTAGTGGGGTGCCACAGGGTTCTGTCTTGGGCCCGGTCTTATTCAACATCTTTATCAACGACTTGGATGATGGACTCAAGGGCATCCTGATCAAATTTGCAGATGACACCAAACTGGGAGGGGTGGCTAACACCCCAGAGGACAGGATCACACTTCAAAATGACCTTGACAGATTAGAGAACTGGGCCAAAACAAACAAGATGAATTTTAACAGGGAGAAATGTAAAGTATTGCACTTGGGCAAAAAAAATGAGAGGCACAAATACAAGATGGGTGACACCTGGCTTGAGAACAGTACATTTGAAAAGGATCTAGGAGTCTTGGTTGACCACAAACTTGACATGAGCCAACAGTGTGACGCGGCAGCTAAAAAAGCCAATGCAATTCTGGGCTGCATCAATAGGAATATAGCATCTAGATCAAGGGAAGTAATAGTGCCACTGTATTCTGCTCTGGTCAGACCTCACCTGGAGTACTGTGTCCAGTTCTGGGCACCACAGTTCAAGAAGGACACTGACAAACTGGAACGTGTCCAGAGGAGGGCAACCAAAATGTTCAAAGGCCTGGAAACGATGCCTTATGAAGAACGGCTAAGGGAGCTGGGCATGATTAGCCTGGAGAAGAGGAGGTTAAGGGGTGATATGATAGCCCTGCTCAAATATATAAAAGGATGTCACATAGAGGAGGGAGAAAAGTTGTTTTCTGCTGCTCCAGAGAAGCGGACACGGAGCAATGGTTCTAAACTACAAGAAAGAAGATTCCACCTAAACATTAGGAAGAACTTCCTGACAGTAAGAGCTGTTCGACAGTGGAATTTGCTGCCAAGGAGTGTGGTGGAGTCTCCTTCTTTGGAGGTCTTTAAGCAGAGGCTTGACAACCATATGTCAGGAGTGCTCTGATGGTGTTTCCTGCTTGGCAGGGGGTTGGACTCGATGGCCCTTGTGGTCTCTTCCAACTCTATGATTCTATGATTCTTCCTACCGGGGAATAAGCATAATTGAACACAATTGGACTTCTAAGTAGACATGTCTATGACTGTGTTATAAGAGGGAAAGAGTTGTCCTTACCTATTCTCTTGTTAAAACAGGAGAGTTGCAATTAATAATAAAAAGGCAGCTGCTTTTTTAGATAGCTGTGAGGGAAGGAAGGAGGGAATAGGAGCATATGAACTTCAGTTAGCACTTCTCTCTGTTCATTTAGCACAGCTCTGCAGTTTTGCCAGCCATTTTAAGAAAATGCAATCCTGTCAATTTTTCTGTGATTATTGTAGTACTCAGGGAAATGGCTGACTTCATTCAAGAAGTTAAAGTTAAATAGCTCTCTTCTCCATTTAAAGGGACCAAGAGAGGTAATATTTCATTTCTCACACATTAACTTCGCATTTGTTCATTTTCCATGCATCTGTTTGCCTTGGGTACAATGAAAGAATTTTATACTCAAGACCGATGTACTTAAGTGTGGTGACAATAGTTTGAACAAAATTCACTGCAGTCCAAGGCATTTATTTTCAGGGAGCAGAATCAATTCCCCCCTTCTTTCTCAGTTTGTGAAAAGAAGTAAATATGATTCTGTATATCTTATATGTATCTGTGGTCCATTACCTTTCATGAAACAAGGAATACAGTTTCTGCCTTATCTTTGACGAAACAAACCCATCACACCTACAACATGTTTACTATTCAGTGGGGCTTACTGCCCGGTAAACTGTGCACAAGATTGCAGCCTCCCTTGCTTGGGTCTATCTTCACTCTTATTTTTATATACAGAATGAATGCCAATAGTTATAAATAAAAGAGATGATCATTGTGTTTGGTCTAGAAAACTACAGTTACAACAGTGTGGACAAGCAGTGCTCCTTTTCAATGTTCCAGTCAGCTAGCCAGCCGTGTCCTTTTCCATGGTACTCCAATCTATTATTCCTACCACCTGGTTTTACAGCCCTATGCCAATCAGTCAGCTTTCTGAGCATGCTCATTCCTCATTTGGCTGGTTTTTGGTGGGGTTGGGGTGGGGTAGTGTTCTTCTCCCTTAGTAGTTTTTTGGGATGTCTGCAAACTTTGGAGTTACTTGAAGCTTGGTAATATATCCCTGTTAATATGTTCAAGGTGCTGTTTTGTGTACAAAAGTATCAACATTCACTTCTGAACTTTGGAGATAGAAAGACTGATATTAAGTATGATTGTGTGCTCATACATGCATACTCCGGTCACACCCACACCATACATTTAAAACATATGACTTCCCCCAAAGAACAGAGTTGTTCCATCACAGAGCTACAATTCCCAAGAACCTTCACATTTTCCAGGATTTGTGGGGAAAGCCATTGCTTTAAATGTGTTTTAAATATATAGTGTGGATGGGACCAATTGTAGATAAACATTAGTTTAGATTGTGTAGATAAGACAGTTTCAAAAATATAAACTCAGGCCAAAGCAACGTATTGAGAAAATATTAGAAGTAGATAGCAGTCTGTTATTTCAGAGAAACGAAAGAAAAGAAAATGTCAGAATAAGGCCAGACCAAAATAGAACAGTAAGGGAAGAGCAGCTTATATTTAGAAAAGTAAGTGCCCAAAATCCAGTACAAATGCAAGCCTTTCAGAAGGCTAAAGACTTCTGAAAAATGAATTGGGAACCTTTTGGTCCTATCTGAAGGCAGTGCCAGTCTGTCGTGGCTGAAGGTTGCTATTTCATGGCTACTTACTAGTTTATAGAGCTACTGAAACTGGCAAATTAGGATTTTGCCGTGTTGAGGCAGAGAAGACTGCAAGAAAGCAATAGAGGCAAATGAATGTTATGCAAATTTTTGTTACTTTTAAGAAATGCAGTGACTATAATGTTTTACTATAACATCTATCTTACAGTGATTTCAATTTGTTAATGAGGAGCCTGATGTGACAGTGTTTGAAAGTATTCTGTTAGAAAGGGGTACAACGTCATTGTTTTACCCTGTATCTTATAAAACACATAGCTTTTCATCACCAACACTATCCCCAAATTATGTTTAAACTGGTCTTCCGTTGCCAAGATCAGACCTTGGCTACTATTTATGCTTTGAAGAGAAACGAACCACAAACCCAAGTACAAATGACATACCAAGACATGTAGCATGTTGCTTGTGGCACAGCCAGGAGTGGGGACAAGGTTGGAATTTTGGTGCACTATATATCAGCAAATTGCTTGTTTATATTAATTATGGTTTCATGTAATGTGAAAACCAGTCCTAGGTCATCTATCCTTTTGCTTCATGAAATTAGTTAACATCATATTGACCATATGCCTTTCAGGTTGGGAGTCGGGAATAAGTGAGGGCTGAGTCTGATATACGGTAAAACTATTTTGATATAGGTGTGTTTTAGGGTGCTATATATTGTAAAATTTCACAGCTGTTTTCAGAACTTTCAATCTATAGTATACCCAGTACTTCAGAATTGAGTACATAGGAAAACTATGACCTATCATCTTATGTAAAAAAAGAAGATAGGAAAATGCGGCACTGAAATCTGTTTAGTCTAGATTAAATATTAATGTATGAGTCACTAAAGAAATACTTCTGCCTATGTGATAATTGAAACTTTTCATTCAAGTGAGTCAAGTGAACCTGTTTCTTACTGTCTTTTCTTTATGTTTAATTTAGTTACTTGGGTTTGGATTTATTGTACACAGATCTTTTCCCATTGTAATAATAATCACATTGAAAAATCTGTAATAGCTCATAGGAATGTTACATAAAATATTTAAAATGTGAGATCCTTTCTGTTGGGGAATTGGCAGAGAACGAGGAAGTTTAACAGTGAATCTTGTAAAATGACAGAGCAAATGAGAGGATTCATTTGCAGGCACTTTTCTAAATCCTACTAAGTAACTGAGGACAAAGATGTGTAATATAAAAAGAGGACACACCATTAATTTTCTAGTACATTATTTAGCCAGGTTTTGCCTCTGAACTGAGAAATTAGCCCGTCGCCCATTTCTGCCAGACCCATTGCACTCTTGTACGCTATCACCATTTCATCTTGCTTCCTGGACAAGCAAGTTACCTGACATAGAAGAGACAGGACTGTTTTGCATTGTAGGCCCCTGGCTGCAGGTTCGCTTTGGCTGCATTCACACATAATGATAACCTAAGCTTCCTGGCTTACCGTAGTTTACTCTGAACTTGGTTTACTGTGACTTTCAACCATTCACAGTTCTATTCCCTAGCTGTTCGCTGAGGGCTGTTGCTATTTTTTGTTTCTCTTATAACAAAGCATGAAGATGGCTCATTAGAATCTGTCCCGTGTCTATTGACTTTTTTTTGCATGTCGAGGTCCCCAATACACCCCAAAGGAAAACACAATTGACACTTAATTTTTGTTTAAATTTTTTTGGCATAATTTTGGCCACAACTTTATTCAAATACAGCAATGTGAGTGGTTACTTAGGCATTGGTAGCACTAACTGCCCCCGCACGGGGACAGCTCTGACATTTGCACCCCCCGCGAAGTTAGGAAGGGTAAGTCACCTGGGGAGAGAGACGGGACTGGGAACCATGCCTCACCTCTCCCCAGCATGCTCCCAGGGGCTTGCGTGGCCCTAGCCCCTTGCCAGGGGGTTTCGGACAAAAGCATGGGGGAGCCCCTGGGTTCCTTTAACGGTAAAACCCTTCAGCAGCAGCAGCAGCATTTTGGAGGGGCAGGCACAGCCGAATCCATACCCCTCCACCACCACCAGCATTTTGGGGGGCAGGCACAGCCAAATCCATACCCCTCCAGCAACCAATTCCAGACCAATGCCTAACCACAAACCTTACAAGTTGTGACGATTTGCTACGCAGTAGGTGAAAACCAAGTGGCACACACTAATCAGCCAAATGGCAAAATTCCTATCGGGCCCCTGCCCCAAAGCAGATGACCCCATGACAGGCAATAGCAAGGTCAAGCAAACAGCCTAACATTAGGGAAGGGAGGGCGGGTGATCCGAAGCACGCAGCGAAAGAGGACGTCTGTTGCTGCGTGCCTTGTATTTAACAAATAGGGCTGTCAATCACTAAATGGCAACATCTAATCCCCAGTAACAGCCCGCCCCTGCTTACGAGTTGGCCAAACCATCTGCCCAGAAACAGCAAGGTGTCTTGGAATCCCCAACCGCAACACGTGCTCTCCGTGATGGAGAACACACTTTGTCTGTGTGCAATACAAAACTACAGTAGACTGCTTGTTTGCTACAGGTGGATGTGGTGCAATAAAATTATTTATTTTCTCTTCCAGCTCCCAAATGAGTGTTGCATTCTTGATGTTAGGACTATACCAAAGGCACATATATGAATTTTCATTTGTTCTCTCTTTCAGGGGTGTTCACGGTCATTTCACAGGGAAACGACCTTGGGCTTTAGGGGATGAGTGCATTGTGGAGCTTGTGGCTGATATTGTGGGTAAGAAAATATATTTTTTGGAAAATGTTTCCTTTTTCCCCCACTGTTTATGTAGCACTAGAAAAGATATCAGACAATGGAACTTTTCTTCCAAAAAAATACCATTGGTTTTTTTTGTGTTCTGCTCTGACTGCTTCTCAGTAAGTATGTGAAGTAACTGCATTTTAAAACTTTGTACTGAGAAGATTTAATGCAGACAGTAATATATGAGCAAATGTATATCTTGAAACTAATTGCAGTATGTGGTTCTGGGATCGTCATAAACTATTTGGTCTAATGCATGAAACCAAAGAAAACTTGGCACTCCTACAAATGTCACCATGAATCAGTGATCATTTCTTTTGTTTACAAAGCAATAGCTGCTTGTTACATGATAATGTCTTTAATTGCTGTCAAGGAAGTCAATTTTTTTTGAAAAAGAATTAATAGTGCAGAAAATGATGAAAATTAGAGTTGATACTACCTGTCAAATTGTCTAAAGAATCTTCAGGGAAGGGAGAGGACTTGGGATAGAAATGAAGTAAACAGTGGAGGTGTGAATAGTGGTGCCACTCCTCTGCAATTATGCCTCAAGCAGCAGTCACTAGATGACTGTAACACCTGAACAACCATTTCCCCCAATGCGGTCACAAAAGCAATGGATGCAATACCCAGGGTAACGGTTGGCATTGCTTATTCTCAGACACAATTATTTTACTGTGAGTGATATGAAAATAAATTATTCTCTCAATAACAGTACTACCTTGAAGGAAACATGCCAGCATACAGATAAAATTTGAGGTGTATATTTACTGTGCAAAAATTGATTATACAGAAATAGACACTATTGCAGGTAGCAAGTGTGCCCTTCAAATGTTGTTGGGAGTCCAGCTCCCATCAGCCTTAAGCAGAATAGCCAGTGGTGAAGGATGTTGGGAGATGTCCAAAAACATCTGGAGGGCCCCATGTTAAGTACTCCTGCCTTATGTAATATCTCTATTAGTTACACCCCCAACAGCACATATGTTTGTGTGGGCCTCTCTATTAATGAAATACTGTATAAGAATTAATAGAATCTAAGAGTTGGAAGGGACCCTGAATGGCATCTAGTCGAATGCAGGAATTTCTATTAAAACATCCATGTCTTGGAAAGTTTACCTTCCTTCATGTAACTTTATGCATTTGATGAAGTGGATTGTGGTCCATGAAAGCATAAAACATAATAAAATTGGGAGCCTTTAAGTTATCACAAGACTGCTTGTTCATTATTCTAATTGAAGTTCTTCATCACATCTGTGAGTATTTCCAGAGAGGCACTGCAGTGCTGCCTCTGTGGCCTTGGCTGTCCTTCTCTTGTGCTTCTGCTGCGGAGCTGCTGTAAGATGTGAAGGTGAATACACTAGAGAGGGGTGGATATGGAATTCAGTGGCTGGCTGCAAAATCTGGTTTTTCTGCCTCTGTTTGGACTTCTTGCTTCAGCTAGAGAGTCAGAGCTTACCTAATGTCTGTGGCAAAGCATGCCACACACAATCAATTCTCTACTGCAGGGTTGCCATTCTGTCTTTAGCAAAATCTTCAGTAAGGCCACGGTCCACAGTGTCCTTTTAAAAAACAAATGGGGTCCAGAAAATAGCAATGCAAACCAAGAGGAAGGGAAGCTAGAGACACAGAACAACATAGCAACAAACAAAACAATTACTGGCTGTGAATGTAACATGAGAAAATTTAATGTAAAATCTGCTAGACAGCCAATAAATCTGTTTTACACTTTCTTGTTCACCTTGGTCAGAAAAAAAAGAATCTTGTTATTTTTAGATCTGGGACCCACATATGCAGTCAAATATAACAACATTTTCTCAAGGAAAACAAGAAGAGTTTTTTTAAAAAAAGATTTTTAAAGCTTTGCTCTTTCAACTATGCCTTTAGCATTCAGACACTTTTTTTAAAGTTTGGAAGTTAAATACAAGTTTGGAAGTCTTTAAATACAAGTGGAGTTTTAGAACTAATAGGAACATACTCTATTCGCTGTCACACAGCTTGTGTCTGCTCAGTGAGGCCCTTCTACCCATTATCCACCAGCTAAGTTTTCCATACCAATACCCATACCCATTCTGTATGCAGAAGCCTATTTGTATTCTCTTTGTTGGGGAACCATGTTTTGTTGTTGTTTAGTCGTTTAGTCGTGTCCGACTCTTCGTGACCCCATGGACCAGAGAACGCCAGGCACTCCTGTCCTCCACTGCCCCCCGCAGCTTGGTCAGACTCATGCTGGTAACCTCGAAAACACTATCCAACCATCTTGTCCTCTGTCGCCCCCTTCTCCTTGTGCCCTCCATCTTTCCCAACATCAGGGTCTTCTCCAGGGAGTCTTCTCTTCTCATGAGGTGGCCAAAGTACTGGAGCCTCAGCTTCACAATCTGTCCTTCCAGTGAGCACTCAGGGCTGATTTCCTTCAGAATGGAGAGGTTTGATCTTCTTGCAGTCCATGGGACTCTCAAGAGTCTCCTCCAGCACCATAATTCAAAAGCATCAATTCTTCGGCGATCAGCCTTCTTTATGGTCCAGCTCTCACTTCCATACATCACTACTGGGAAAACCATAGCTTTAACTATACGGACCTTTGTTGGCAAGGTGATGTCTCTACTTCTCAAGATGCTGTCTAGGCCTGTCATTGCCCTTCTCCCAAGAAGCAGGTGTCTTTTAATTTTGTGGCTGCTGTCACCATCTGCAGTGATCATGGAGCCCAAGAAAGTAAAATCTCTCACTGCCTCCATTTCTTCCCCTTCTATTTGCCAGGAGGTGATGGGACCAGTAGCCATGATCTTCGTTTTTTTGATGTTGAGCTTCAGACCATATTTTGCACTCTCCTCTTTCACCCTCAATAAAAGGTTCTTTAATTCCTCCTCACTTTCTGCCATCAAGGTTGTGTCATCTGCATATCTGAGGTTGTTGATATTTCTTCCGGCAATCTTAATTCCGGCTAGGGATTCATCCAGCCCAGCCTTTCGCATGATGAATTCTGCATATAAGTTAAATAAGCAGGGAGACAAAATGCAGCCTTGTCGTACTCCTTTCCCAATTTTGAACCAGTCAGTTGTTCCATATCCAGTTCTAACTGTAGCTTCTTGTCCCACATAGAGATTTCTCAGGAGACAGATGAGGTGATCAGGCACTCCCATTTCTTTAAGAACTTGCCATAGTTTGCCATGGTCGACACAGTCAAAGGCTTTTGCATAGTCAATGAAGCAGAAGTAAATGTCTTTCTGGAACTCTCTAGCTTTCTCCATAATCCAGCGCATGTTTGCAATTTGGTCTCTGGTTCCTCTGCCTCTTCTAAATCCAGCTTGCACTTCTGGGAGTTCTCGGTCCACATACTGCTTGAGCATTCCTTGTAGAATTTTAAGCATAACCTTGCTAGCGTGAGAAATTAGTGCAATTGTGCGATAGTTGGAGCATTCTTTGGCACTGCCCTTCTTTGGGATTGGAATGTAGACTGATCTTCTCCAATCTTCTGGCCACTGCTGAGTTTTCCAAACTTCCCCAGTAGCTCTTCCCCAGTAGCATGTTGGACGCCTTCCGACCTGAGGGGCTCATCTTCCAGCGTCATAACTTTTATATGCCTGTTGTCTTTGTCCATGGAGTTTTCTTGGCAGGGATACTGGAGTGGCTTGCCGGTTCCTCCTCCAGGTGGATCACGTTTGGTCAAAACTCTCCACTATGACCTGTTCATCTTGGGTGCCCTGCTCGGCATAGTTCATAGCTTCTCTGAGTTCTTCAAGCCCCTTCGCCACGGCAAGGCAGTGATCCATGAAGGGGGAACCATGTTTTAAGCTCTCTATAAAAGAAACTATGAATAAAGATTTTCACATCCTTAACCTGTTTTGTTTTGCTTTGGGCAGTATTTCATAGGTCTGTTGCATACCAGGGACTATTAAGTTTGCTATCATGTTAATGCTATCATGATCTCCCTCCTCGCTTGCACAGATAATCCCGCCACACCCCTCAGTGGCTGTACAACTGAATTTCAAAGTGTGGCTTGGCATTCAGCTTCCAAGTATTAGCATTATTTTATTGTGGGTAAATTTCACTTTATTGATTTTGCCACATGTTAGTGAGTTGCCCCCCTCTCCAGTAATGAGAAAGGAAAACAAATTAACTTTTCAAGAATTCCAAATTATGGTCCCGTTATGTTGACAATCTCAACTGGTTAATGACTACATCATTTGCCTTTAGGTAAAAAGAAAAAATGCAAAACGGATAAAATACAAAATAAACCACTATTAAAATATTGTCCATCCAGCATAGTATTTAAGATGGATATGCATTCTTTCCAGTAACAATGGATGCAGTTACATGGAGGAAAAGAAGGGATTTGTGTTCCTGTGGTAGGCTTGACAAGAGAAAATAAACTGAATTTTTAAGTTAGTTTTTTTATGCTTAGCATTTTATGGAGGAGGAAGAACCGCTGGAGCTTGTTCTATCTGTAGAACAAAAAGTGAGTGTTGTCTTGTGGGATTTATTCAGGAATACAACAAAGGCAGTAAATGGTTTTTCCTTTGGGCCATTTAAAGGTTTATGTCTCTATAACACCTTGCTTATTAAATGAGCATACCTTTTTCTTGTTAAATGAAGACTCCAATAGTAAATATGTTGTGAAATGCAGAGTCAAGGTCACCAGAGACCCAAACTTTCTTCACCCCTTCTTCCATTCATTCCCATATTAAGCAAAAGAACAGGAAAATAAAAATTGGTTCTTTTTTTCCACAGCATGTTATTAATATATTGCAACCTTGGCAGTATCACCTTTTGATGGAATAAAATTAACTGCATTGCTCCTTCTTATGCTTGTGCTGAGAGAGAATGTATTCTGGGCTGTTTTGCTTTAACTTTGAATTATAAGGATTATTTGAAATACCCAAACTGGCTTGTCTTTTCTTTTTTTGAAGTCTTGTCTTCTTTCTTTTTTCCAGTTCATCCAGCCATTTCTCCCTTTATTTTCCACACAAATTTCAGGCAAGGGCTTGGTTCATGTTGCACTAATGCAACTGCTGTACTTTCCAAAGTTACAGTGGCGCATCACAAGTCATGCTTTTTTCCATTACAGAAAAGATTTATCAGGAAGGACATATGGGGGTTTTTGCTGTCCATGATATGTGGTGCTGAGTAATGAGTTGGAGAGAGCAAACTTCATTTTGTCTACTGGATACTTGTCTTTGAATATTGTAATAGATTAATTGGATCACAGAAGCATCATTTCCGAAATGCAGTGCAGGCTATGAAGGATAACGATTTTCCTAGGGCACAGATAAGGCTTGTTTTGTGGGCACCAAAATCCAATAAAGAAAAGCTTTTAATAAATATATCATTTACAAGAGTCTAAGACTTACATGACAAATGTGGTGTCATATTCAATATAGGATATTGGCATGCATCTAAAGGTGAACTTCAGATTAACCGTTTATTTTTGGTCTGTGCTTTGAACAGCAAGTGAACTAACAGTAGTTATATTTATATTCTGGAAATATTTTGGAAGTGGATCAGTCAGGTTGTAAAAGCATCAGGATTTGGGGCTTACGTTTCAGTACCCTATCCATAGAGTGGAGTCCCTAAGAGGGTTGGATGGCATCTTGTACGCTTCCTTCTGGCAACTCCTCCAGCCATGATGGTGCTAAAAGGATTGCTCTGCTTTCCTTTGGGGCCACATCAGCAAGGCCGAGAGGAGGGTCTTGTCTGCGCAGCCCAGGACCCCCATACATATTGCCCTGGTTTGCTCCCCAGACAGGTCATTTTGGTGTTGCTAATGCAACAAAAACAACACAGCAGGCAGCAGTTATGAATCAATGGTCTTTGCAGCCACAGCAGGCACTGTGATTCTCCAGCGGTTTGACTTCACCCCTGGAGGCACATTCCATTGTCTCTTGAGACAGACAGATGACGACAAGTGTACATCTAGGACCATTACTTTCATAGGCAGAATCCGGCTCAGCCCACTGATGAGCCAAGTTGGAGCTCCCCCCCGAGTGGAAGAAGCCCTAGACGCAATGCCTGCCTTACACCTACCTTGAGTCTGCCACCCATCCTGCTGTCTTTGCCAGTAGCGGAAAAACTGCACCACAATCTGCACCTTTTATTGGTGAGATCTCATCAAAGTCCTGTGAGGTCTCACAGAGCGCATGAGATCTCATGAGACTTCAGCAAGCTCTTGCCATGCAATGCAGGTAGCAGAGGCGTGGGAGGGGTAGATGTGGGGTGTGCACAGCAAAACAGGATGCACCACCCCTGGGCAGAATTGTATAGACTTGCAGGATCTCTCTTGGAATAGAAAAGGCAGCAGAGAATGCAGATAGCAGTTATCTCTGTGTGTCTGCACACATGACCAAAATCTACAATAAAAATAATGGCATTTAGCAGTAAATGTTTCTCACTTATGGAGCGTATGTGCTGTTCTGCATACAGTTCAATATATTCACATACTGCATGTCTGATACATGCAAAATCCAGAAGAGAGATGTAGTGCAGCAGTGTGGACGACTATTGTTTTTTTTATAACTGGGAATTTTTCTTTTTCTCTAAGAGTAAAACTCTGGACAATGTACCATACATTTGTGTAAATTTGATTGGGCCGATTTAAGAAAATGGAGCTACATATTATGCTCACCGCATGCAAGCAACATGGCTGCCCCTGTTTAGAAATTGTAGAGCTCAATCCTCCTCCTCAGCAGAGAAAGCTGAAGCAAATCCCAGGGAAACATGCAGAGAAGGAGAACCTGAGAACCTGTTGTCCTGGTTTTGTTGTTGTCAATCTCCATCCATTTTTCTCCTTTGTGATTGTTCTCCTGGTTATCTCCGTTGCAACTGCTAGGAAAATGAGCAGCTAAGAACCATTGATAGAGAAAAAAGATGACAAAAAACAATCCAGCCAATAACGCCTTCCTCTTTATGACTTAACAGACCACATCAGAGTTAAAAGCTTCTTAAAATGCTTGCATATTTTTCTGGTTCATGTTATTTTCATCTAAACCCTGGGGATGTTTTTTTTCTTTGTGTTCTTCCACTTGTAATGTGAACTTATTCATCCTTTTCTCTCACCGTATTGACTAACAGGAGTCAGAGAGCACCTTACTGTTTCTGGTGTATTGGAAAAATCCATTTGTTGTGCTTCGGATTCCCATTAAATTTCATTTATTTTATTAATTGCCATAAAGCTCAGAATCCATGTCCAAAATGCAATAGTTTAACCATGTTCCCATCTTTGCACCAGTTGTCTTACAGACCACCGTTATGTCTACTGTAATGAAGGTCTGAATAATTGTTAGGCAAGTCTCTTTATTTTTATTAAGGGCACATTTTAGCTTGGCATTACAATGGCCACTTTAAAAATAGATGATTGCCCCTAAGACAATTTAGGCCTTTATATTGGAGATATATTTAATGGGCAAAGGCACACTAGTGCTGAATTTGACCAAGTTGTTAATGATAGCAACAAATCAACAGGTAGATTTCAAGGAAGGAAGTGTTACTGTTTCATTATCTGCTTTATTTGCCACAACAGAATGGTAAAAATAAATATTTCCCTGTTAGAATGGTGTACTATGTCAACAGGGGAACTTTTTTTACTTAAATTTCTCCGTGGTGACACATGAAACATGTATTTACTTCTCAGTCATTAGGGAGACATTGACTACAAGCCAATGTCATGAGGTTTTGCACAGCACTGGCACAGACCTTGCACAGGACAAAAGAAATAAGGAAACATCTGCCTTATTGCTTTTCAGGGGCTCATAAAGAAGAGGTAGCATTAATGAACGGCTTGACAGTTAATCTGCATCTCCTAATGGTAAGTCATAAGAATTTCTTTGCTAGATATATCTAGTTTAGAATTCTGTTTAAAAGAGAGCTTGATTCCTCCATGTGTGTATGAAGGTATTAATTTGTCCATGAGCATCTGATATTGAAAACTACACTGTCTGTGAACATGAAGATTCTATTTTAGTTGTCTTTTTATTTTAATAATTTATATAAATACCACAGTTTCTAAGCAATGTCTACTAGGAATACTGGGAGGATAACAAAGCATAAAATAAAATAATAATTCAGTTAAAATTAACCATAAAATTAGAAAAAGCTTGCCTACTTAAAATCATGGGTCTGACTTTGATGGATCTGTTGAATGCCCTTTTAAAGTCTTCTAACCTAGTTTCCAGGACTATATTTCAAAACAATGCATTCTGTAAGTTATAATAAAATGCATTATAATTGAGGTGTTGTGTCAGGGTTACTTCTTTTTATAGCCCTAAACAGAGTTTGGGTGGCTATCTGTCATGTATGATCTAGTTGGGATTCCTGCATTGCATCAGGGTCCCTTCCAACCAGTGGCGTAGCGTGGGTTGTCAGCACCCGGGGCAAGGCAAGTAATTTGCGCCCCCTAACCCGTGGATTTTAGCAGGGGGCAGAGAGCTGCCAGTGCGAGCTCGCCCCCCAGATGTTGCGGCCGGTGCGGCTGGCCCCCCTGCACCACCACGCTACGCCACTGCTTCCAACTCTATAATTCTTTGAATCTGTGATTATATGGTTCTAAACCCATGAGGCCATAAAATCCTTATAAGGAATCATAAGTGATCTTCTAATTATCTGTGTGCAATACTTCGTTTACAATTTACAGCTTACCACAATTATCCCTAATGTCAAAGCCCCAGTTTTTCACTAATAAACATATTCATTGAACAGTTTGAATTGGAACAAGGTCATGCCAGGAAGACATCTCAGGTTGAAAGCCTAACTGCAAAGAGCCCTTTGCTGCTGTGAGCATCTGCAGGGCTTTCATGAAACTTTTCATTGGCTACCTTGTTTACACAATAAGGTTAGTGTTACCAAAAAGGAGCAATGCAGCAGCGAGCAGCAGCTACGTCAGCTGCAGGTGGCTGGAAAGCCATACAGGATGTTGATGTTTGTGACTGTTGCCATGGGAACAAAGGGGCAGTCCATTCACCCTACTGAGCGCCGGATGTTAGCTCAGTGTGTGTCATCTGACCTGTACTGGAAGTACAAGGGAGGAGCTATATGCGCTCTGCTGTTGTTGTTTGAAGAGTACGGACATGTTTCTCTGTACTGCTGCAAAGGACAGAAATAAAAGCATGTAGATACATTTCTGTCTGTCTCTTTCCCCTCCCTGGGGATAGCAGGGGGAGAGTGAAGGAGTGGTGTGTTCTTCTCACATCTGGGAAGGATCGCCGATTACAGACCTCGCCAGTTTTCCTGCCGGGAGTTGCAGGGGGAGGTCAACAAGGAATTCAGCCGGTGCCTGGAGAGTGGCACATTCCTCTGACCGAGGCAGGATTCCAACAGTTAGTGCATTCCCAACTGCCCTGCCCTGAATTTCCTCTCAGAGTTCTACCCACCCACCTCACCCTTTTCAAAGCACTATCAGAGGCTCACTCCTGTTACTTGCTTCTTAGGCTTCCACATGCATCTCTAAAATGATATTTTGACTGCTTTCCTGACATTTATCAGAAACTGTTGTAGTTCCGAACCACTTATTTGCCAAAAGAGTGTGGAAGTAAATTTTCAGAGGTCATTGGCAGAGGCAGACTAAATATATTAGATGCATGACACTCAAGGTGGGGTCAGGGAGATAGGGAAGGATAAGCCCTGGTGTGTGTACCCTGAGTATGTCAGACTTGTCACTGTGTGGTTCTTGCAGTCAGTTCTAACAATATACTTGGTTACCAGCTTAAACTAAAGAGTAGTTTATTTGAGTAGCATACTTGTGAGCAGTGTATCATGAGAGCCATAAATTCATGTGACATTGCAGTTCCTCTTTCACAGATATAAAAATTTGCAGGTTGCACTACCCATGCTAGTATACTGCACGCACCACTGACATATCACTGTCACTGACCAGAAACAGAGAATTGTTGAGATTAAAATCTTTATTTCCCAAGTTCTGAGCAGTCTTTCTATTGCAGATAGAGATAGAGATAGCTGCCCATGAAACTTGTTTTTTTGGGGGTATAAGTTTCAGGAAGTATTAGGAGCCCCAAATTGTTCTCCTGCTTTGATCAAAATCCAAGTCAGAAACAAATTCCCACCCTACCCAGCAAACTTCCTTCCCTGCCAACCTCTGGTTCTTTTCATGCTTTCAATTTACTTACGTAGTGCAGACACATTTCAGCAACGCAAGCAGCTGTGGGGAGAAGGAAGGCTGGAGAATTTAGCCACCATGACGGCATGCAGGAACCATTCATCTTGTTCCTTCATCAATTTCCAAAGAACTGGGTTATATGTTGTTGTTGTTGTTGTTGTTGTTGTTGTTGTTAATACCCCATCCAGCTGGCTGGGTTCCCCCAGCTACTCTGGACAGTTATATATCTATTTTGTATTGGCATCCATAAATTTCATAACTGTATCTTACTCCATGTTGATGTGGCTGGTTACTTCTGAAAAAGTTGCAAATTAGGGGTAGGGCCACCTTAAACTAATGAAATGAATAAGTGTTAATAATTATGGACTAATAAATATTTTACCTTTTTTTACAGTTATCATTCTTTAAGCCTACCTCAGATCGCTATAAAATCCTTCTGGAAGCCAAAGCTTTCCCCTCCGACCATGTAAGGAATTAATATTGCATAATATTTGTGTTATCCATTGTGACTTTCAAAAGCATATCAGCAATCCTGTCTCATTATTTATTACCTGATCCTCCTTTAGAAATAACAGGAAATCTGGTCATGTTCTCTTGGGCTTGGCATATTTTACTGATCATGCCTTTATTCTTTTTGTTCAAATAAAAACCTTGCACAAGGAAAAGATTGAATGGCCATATTGATTTATTAGTCCTTTTAAAGACATTGAACAAGCTGTTGGTCTAAATCAACAACAGGTTGTAAATGTTTTATTAATTCTTGTTTCTGTTTTACTTTATGAAACCAAATCAATACAAAGCTCACAACATTAACAGTTTTATATCCCTAGACAGATAGGGAAATGCTTGTCCATGGTGCTTTAGATTACTAATTCAAACATCATTTGTGTGCTATAAAATGAGACAATAGCCCATGCATCACAGATTGCAGCAAATTAATCTTCAGATTTGTGACTCACTGCTACTTTATCAAACTCTGTAAACACTCAGAAATTGATGGGATATTTGATCACTGAGCCACTATAAAAATCTCTACAAATGCAACTCACATAGGGTGCAATTCAGACCCTTTCTGGGCTGCCAAACAATCAGTTGACATGACACCTTTTTCCAGCTAATATTCTTTTGTTGCTCATATGTTGTATGACATATCTTCCTTCAATGCAGTAGTTTAGTTCTGGGAATATTACAACATTTTTTGAGCTTGGAAATTGCACCTGTAATTTATTTTGCATGAATGGGTGTCTCCTTCACTTCAATGAGAACATTTCCCCCTCTATGGAATGCATACATGGGGTTCCCTACTTGGATTGGAATGATAGTGGAGGACAAAGAGTTCAAGTCCCCTACCCATGTAAGAATTTGGGATAGGGAGTTATGTATGCACTGACAATTTACTTTTAGAAAACCCTGCATTTAAAGGCACAACTGCATAACTAATGTTAGATGTTGTTTGAGCCATAGACAGATTCCAAGGCATCTCTGTGTCTCTGCTCCAGCCTGCCTTCAGCTAGCCCACCAATATGGTTTTGCCCTTCCGCCCCCGCATGGAGTTCTACCTTAAGTTCTGGCAACCTTCTTTCAATGTCCCAACCTTTGTTAAGCGGCCCCTCCACTTCTCCAAACTTTTCTGTTTTAAAAGGGAAACATTTTTTCCCCTGCGTTGGCATCACACCCCTTCCCTGTAAACTTGGCAACCCCCTTTTTACACAGACTCAGGGATCTTTCTTTGATGTGTTGATGTCCAGCCACTGTTTCATAATGGCTTGCACTCAACTAGCCCAGCCAGGCTAGATTGCATAAGCTAAACTTCCATGTTTCACCCAGTTCAGGAGAACTTTTGCAGCCTTTAGGTCTCCTTCAATACCCCAAGTATTAGCTAAATTCTGACATTTATTAATTTCCAACATTCACTAACTTCCTAGAATTGTGAGGGCCTTTGCACCTTCAGACTCTGGTATCCCAGATCTATAACAATATGAAACCAAGGAAGAGCTACGTTTTTGTGCTTTGGTCCCACACGGCTGAGGGCTACATAGAAATAATACAAACATCCAGGGAGGGCAGATTGCATGAGTGTATTCCATGTAGTTGGCATTTCTCTCCCAGTGTGCTGAGTGGGAAAGACCCCTCAAAGGTCTTTTCTCTTCAGTCTTTTACCATTAACCCTTGTAGCTGTGATAAATCTGATGTGGCTTCTGCCTAGTCTGTTTTCTCCCTGATTGTCTCTGCAGGCTGAGTATTCCTCTTATGTGCTCTGGCATACGTTACCCAGATTTTAAAAGGAAGATAGTAGCATGCCTTTCCTCCATCTGATACCACACGACAGATCTGCAACTAACTCTCAGTTTAAAGGAGATTGAGTGTGGGGAATGGGGGCAGTGCACCTGTGAGATTAATACAACTTGCTGCTTTTTTGACTATCAAGTTGGTTATACTGAATTTCATTTTGTTCTGCAATAGCTACTGTATATTTTTTATTATGATTTCTATTTCTCTCCCCAAGTATACCCATTTAGCAAGCCTACTTCATAATACTATGCATAAGCTACCATAGAGGTTGCTGTTGGAAAGTTATTTCCTACATTTGTATAAAACCATAGATACAGTTCCAGAGGACTGGTTTCAGGCCAGGGGTTTGGATGGAAGCTAAGCGTTTTGAGAGTGAATTCCTAATTTGCATGTTTCACACCAACCAGTTGCACTCAGATAAGGGGTGGCTCCCAAGAAAAAAGTGACAGACTTTCCTGTGTTTGCATATAGCATCATATCCGAAGATAATTGGGGAAAACCATGAAGATTAGCCGAGTACCCAACCCCCAGTAATCTTTAGAAGCACTGAAGCAAGAGGAAGATAGCAATGATCTGTGTGGGCTTAGCAGGGCCTTTCCGCTGTTAGAACATGTCAACCATACCACTTAATCAATAATAATAATAATAATAATAATAATAATAATAATAATCTACTCTGACTGACAGCAGCTTTCCAGGCTCTCATGCAGAAGTCTTCCACATCACGTGCCACCTAGTCCTTTAAAGTGGAGATGCCAGGCACTGAACCTACAACTTTATGGATGCAAAGCATGTGTTCTACCACTGAGTTATGTCCTTGGATACTGGCCCTTGGATAGCTCAGTTGGTTAGAGCATGATGCTAATAAAGCCAAAGTTGCGGGTTTGAACCCTGTATGGGACAGCTGCTTATTCCTGCATTGCAATGGGTTGGACTAGCTGAACCTCAGGGTCCCTTCCAACTCTACAATTCTATGATACTATGTTTCTGTGGTTCCCTGAATTGCAAAGAGGAAGAGACCATGTAGAACTGGAAACGTTTTTCAGAGATTTGCCCAAGCACATCATGCACACACATCCTACTGATTGTTGCTATGCGAAAGAAATGCTTCTTTTGTTGTTTACATTTGCTCACTAAAAACAATCAATATTTTATTTACAGTATGCTGTTGAGTCTCAACTCCAATTTCATGGGTTAGATATGGAGAGCAGTATGCTTATGATAGAACCACAAGAGGTTTGTAATGGGTATTTTATATTGATATCTAATCAAGAATGGATATTGGTATGCTTATGCTTTATTTTCTTTGCAACTTATTATAAATAACCTGCTGTGAACTTCTGAGACAAGAAAACTAAATGCTTATTATTCTTAGAATTTCCTTGTCTTCCCAGATCTACCTTTTTGTCTAAAAAGCTTCCACGTCGATGGATGATTGTGAAACCCCTGCTGATGCTATACTTGACTGTATAGGGGTTATTCATCGCACCCTGTCTAATATAGTACATCTCTGTTAGCACTTTGCTAAAGTATATATTCAGTTTTCAGTGTAGCCCTCCAGTGGTTCTTCACAGCAAATTCCCACATCCTTTTATTTTTTTATTTTTTTTTTAATAATATTTATTAAAAATTTTCCAGAATAAAAAGGAAAGATAGCAAGAAAAAAAGAAAAAACAAATATGATTTACACTTGGTTTCAGTGGCATCTTTCCCGGACTTCCCCCCCCTCCCCCTCTTGTATTCCATTTCCCTTAAATTGATTCCACAGATTCTTACCCCAAATTTTAAAACCTTATTTGCAATTTTAAATAACCCATTTATTCCAAATTAATTTATCTTATTTATCTTAATGAACCATTTCTCCTTATATTTTATATAATTCCCTAAGATCGACCCCATTTCCCTTCCACGAATTCCCCTATTTTCAAACAACAAACATGAAAAAAGAAAAGAAAGAAATAATATATAATTTTACAGCCTTTGGATTCCAAATCTCCCCCCCCCCATTCCCCGGTTCCAATCCCCAAAGTTCATCCATTGTCTACTGCCAGCCTGGTGTATCCACGTCTATATCTCAACTCCACTTTGCCGTCTTTTGATAGCTTTTAATTTCAGAAAGTCCAATCTCGAAAAAACTCTCAGAAAAAGTCATTGTTCTTCCATCCAGGCCTTTATGTTTAAGAGTCTAACTTAAATTCTATTTCTTGGTCCTTTTAAAGTCTGGATGTTCCAAATACTCCGGCTTCAAATTTGGTCCAGCTCTTATTCCTCAGGTTGCTTTTTCCTGTTCTGCTGCAGAAACCTTCTAATTCAGAAACTTCTTGTTCTCCACAGAGGCTTTTGTTATTCAGGAACATAACTTGCGTCAAGTCCCTTCCTTTCTTCAATAGATAAATCCATTGTCTCCTTTAGTATAGAAACCTCTGTAGACAAAATAATGCTTCGTTTTTTCAGCTTTCCCAAGAGATAACAGATCCTGCTCAAATTCATAGTATTTTTCCACTTGCTGCTACTGTTGCAATGTCCCAGCCTCCCTCTAGAGGGAATATGGTAACTTAATTTCTTTCAAAATCAGACCCAAAAGTCAAATAACTTGTTGCCTTTATTTCCAATAATTTATGTCCAAATTGTAACAAATCTAACCAGCAAAGCCATCGTAACAAAGTTCTCTTTTATTTTCCTGCTTTGACAGCTACTTTGACAGCTGTCAAAGTTTCTGTGTCTCTTCACCAGTCTCTCATAGCGGATCATTCCCGGTTCCCAGGGGGGTTGCATTTTAGTTCCCACAAATCAGTCTTCTCCTCCAGCACAATTATTGTAATTTCCCTTCGTGAAGTTAAAAATTTTTTTCAGGTAAACAAGTTCATCTCTCGATCTTAGTTGTCAAATCCTTGCGTTGAGCCATCTACAACAGGGGGGGGGGCGGACTTCCTTTTTGTATTCCCCCCGCTCGCTCCAAATTCAAAGATCAAATTTCCCTTTTAAGTCCAATCAATTTACTCACGGGTTGTTCCTTTTAGTCCAAATCCGAAATTTTCAAAGAAGAAGTCGTTGCTCTCCGCTGAATGGCATGCGGCTTCGCTGGGCAGGGGAAGCATTGGACTCACAGCACCACACACCCCCCTCCCCGTCACCCGCTCTGCAGCCTTTAAAAAGGCTCCTTCGCGGGTCGGGGGGCGCAAACGGTGCCCGCCGAGTCACCAAGTCCATGGGCATCTCCGCCCATGGTTTTTGAGGGTCCCTGCGTCGCCGGCACGGCAGGACCCGACCCCTACCCAGCCGACTCCCTCCGGAGCTCGGAGGGAGTCCGCCATTCGGCGATGGCGCCGACCCGGAAGTCCAAATTCCCACATCCTTTTAAACATTCATGAGTTTAAGAAGTGATTTGGGATTTTACCAGCATTGATTGTGAAGGTGTATAAAATACTGACAGTGAATTGTTATAACTTCATTGTGCTGTGCATTCAGATTATCTGGATCAGAACCTGTATGATTTACTTGCTCAGCCCCTATATTTCTTTCTTTGTCTCTAATGTGAGATAATTTGTGTTGTCACTAATTTGACCTTGGACCTGCATACTTAAAGGACCACTTTCCCCCATAGAAGCCTGCCCATTTTCACAGACCATAAAAACATGGACAGGAGCAACTGGGGAAAGGGTGTATATGTTGTTGTTGTTGTTGTTTTGCTCACATGGAATCAGCCCATATGTCTTTTTAACACCAGGCAAAGTCATTTTTTTATAGGTGTTACCAGAAAGTATCAGTGCCTCCCTGCATTTTGTCCCTACCTTGACTCAAATTCTCTTGTTTTTTCTGGATATCTTAGCTGGCAAAACCTTACAAATTTGGAAATAATTTATCATTGACATTTCACTGAAATAGAAAAGATAATGCCCTAACACTACATATGAACACTGTATATATCAGCCTGGCAACATTTGGTTGAACCAAAGCCAAATCTTTGTGTATTATTTCGCTCAAGACAACACTGTGCCCCAAATCAACTGGCTGCTGAGAGCCCTGAGTCCTTATATGACTTTCCAATTCATGCTGAAACACACTCACCTAAAGCCCAAATACCCCTCTATTCAGAAAAGTACAGATGACAATATTTGTCTTTTGTGCACCTGAAAATTTCCCTTTGTGTTGCTGCCCTAGTTTTTGTTCATCATCCTCAGTCTATAACTAGTCTTGGAACCCTGAACATAGTGTGATTTCAGTTTGAGAGGGGAATTGTTGCTGAGATGCACTCAGTAGAGTAGAACCACACCCACAGTGAAAGAATGTTCTCCTTGCACCAGAACTTTCCCTCTCCACAGGGGCTTATTCTCTGAACACAGGAAAGTAGATTTTAGATGACTACAGTGGTACCTTGGTTTAAGAACAGCTTAGTTTATGAACAACTTGGATTAAGAACACTGCAAACCCGGAAGTAGGTGTTTTGGTTTGTGAACTTTGCCTTGGAATAAGAACATGTTTCGCTTCCTGTTGAGTGTGTTCCATTTGTAAATTGAGTCCCCTGCTGCTATGGGAAAGCACACCTTGGTTTAAGAACACTTTGGTTTAAGAACAGACTTCCGGAACATCTTAAGTTTGTAAACCAAAGTACCACTGTATATAGACACATATGCCGAGCAGGTATGATGAAAAAGCTTTTTTTAAAAAAAGAAGAAGCATTAGCTTAAATGAAATTAATTTTATCCACTCCTCTAAGCTTTAAATCTTACATTTTTAAAACCATTGTTTCATTGTGGATTGTTTTTTACTTTTTATAGTATTAGATAGCCTGATTTTATTCATAACTAAGGGAATTTACACAAATAAATAGATTTCCACTTTATTATTTTGTATGTGTTTTTAGGACTGTATTAAAAATGGAGTGGACTTATATTTTTCGATATATTTAAATCATGTTTTTTAGTTATTTTTAAATGTTTCTACAAATCTAAACTGAATAATCGGAGGATGATATTCCTTACATTGAATACTCCTACACTGATACTTGTATGTTCCTCATTCTGTACTTCCTCTGAATATATATATTTGTGAGCTTCAGTATATGTGAGTCTCAGTATGTAGAATACTCTCTGTTTTATAGAAGTCCTATGAAGACTACATACAGTTTCCTTTATTACTACAGCAACGCGTTTCTGCTTGGAGGAGTATGTAATTAGGATCGTTATAAAAGAATACCATGAAGAACTTTTGTTACTTTATAGTAGAGCTGTTGATGACCTTTTGATTCTTGAAAAAAGTCCTTTTCCAGAGAAGTGAGAAGCTACTCTCAAGTCCTTGATAGATGTTGAGAGATCGTTAAGATAATAGGAGCTACTTTCAAATCAGCAAATCTTATCTCAGCTCTTTGCAGTGACATGTCTAATTTCATTTGGAGTTTTCACTGCTTAATTGATCCCTTGGTGATGGTGTGTTTTACATGATCCCTTGCTAAGAGGAAATGAGGAAAGGGAATGGGGGATACAGGCTTTAAAGGATAAAAAGTGATTCCACCCCCCACCCCCGTTCAAATTTCTCTATATTTAATGACTTAAGGGTTTTTACATTTTTGAATTATATGAATGCTATTGTTTCTGAAAGACAAATACAGTAACATTTTTAATAGCTTTCTGTGGGATACAAAGTTTGTCTTAAAAGTGTGAAGAGGGATGCGGGGGGCTGCTTTTTAAGTCTTGTGCAGATGTCAGAACTGAAAATGTCATATAAATAGATTGCTGAGTCTTGACCAGCTTGACATCTTTATGTTGTTGTGTATATGTCAGCGGTGACATGTTAGGACAAATTAGGATGTCACTGAAATCCTAATTTGGCAGAGAACCACAGGATGCAAAGTGATTGACACTGCTTTTTCCTTAAGAATGGCAGTGTCCATCAACTGAGGTGTGTATGGCTATGCTTTAGGCTATACACACAGGTTCACATAAGAAGAGCTCTTCAGAATCAGAACAAAGGCCCATCTATACCAGCATCTTCTTTCCCACAGCCATGTAACTCTGGTGAGTCCACAAGCGCAGTTCAAAGGCGTTAACTCTCTCCCACTGTTATTCCTCAGAAGCTGCTATTCAGCGGCATATTTAACTCTGAATCTTGAAGTTCCATACATTCCACATACTGCCATGACGAACACCTATGGTTATAGACACATATTCTGTGGATTTTTAAGACTATATGAAGTAATGCACATTATAACATTTTGTGAAAGGCTGCAAATAATACGACTAAATTAAGGCTCACAGGAGATAGAAATGTGGCATGTTTGGTTTTTTTTTATAAATTTTTTATTAAGAGTTTTGTTAATACAATAAAGAAAAAAAGACAGAATAAACAGAGAACAAACAGAGAATAAAACAAACATAAAATTTTACATCTTGTAATAACCATCTTTTCTTCATTTTTTCCTTTTGGACTTCCTCACATCTCTCGCTCCTACATTCCAAGTTTATAAAACTTTAGCCAGCAACTTATCACCTTATTTTCATTCTTATTGTACACAATTCCAATATTTTATCCCTAACTTTGAATATTTTTATCAAAATCTTAAATACCTAGTTTTAACATGATATTCATTCAAAATTTGTCTTTCTCATGAAATTCACTCATTCTCATAGTCTTTTCAGCTAACTTTATGGTGCCCTGTTATTTTCAAATCTCTCATCCTTCTTAACACTCATATAATTTACAGTGTTTTTGAAGATAGTCCTTAAAATTCTTCCAATCCTCCTCCACTGCTTCTTCTCCCAGGTCTCGGATTCTGCCGGTCATTTCTGCTAGCTCCATGTAGTCCATCAGTTGCATCTGCCATTCTTTCAGCGTGGGAAATGTGGCATGTTTGGACAATTGTCATGTGTCCATATGGTGATACCATAATTTCCATTCTCAATTGCGAGTGTCTTAATTTTAGATTGGAAAACTGAATCTTCTGATGACGCATGGTTAATAGCAAGCTGGGCCATAGCTTCTTGGGGAAGGCTCACAGTAGTCACCAGCATGTCCCCCTCTGTGTATGCTCTTTGAATCAAAATTAACATCTTTTTACATCTTAAAAAACAAAAACAAAGCCAATTAAGGGAATCATGAAGTGTTCAAGCAAGCAAAACATATAAGGAAGCAACGTGAATATCCTTTTTAATAATAATGATAATGATAATGATAAGAATAGTAATAAGAATAATTTACCATCTTGAAGCTATGTTACTAATGATCATTCACCCATTCAAAGGTTACTCCAGGGCTCTTTCATAGATTACTGCCATGTTAAGGATTTGCTTTTGATCGCTTACTGAAGTCAGCAAGGCACATCATAAAAAATAGATTATGAAACAAGAAATGACAGTTTCAGCACTGCCAGGGTTGATATAAAATATGTGCTTAAATTTATTTCAGGGGGAGGAGACCTTGAGAACTGAAGATATCCTTGCTGTAATTGAGAAGGAAGGGGACTCTATTGCCATAATTCTGTTCAGTGGTGTGCAGTACTACACAGGACAGCTGTTTGACATCCCAAGAATAACAAAGGCTGGTCAAGAGAAGGTACAATTGCTACAGTAGTAAAGATTCACACATCCTTCCCCACAAAAAAACAGAAACCCCTCATGTTCTTGACAGGTTTGACACTTTTGTGGAAATGAACCAATGACAAATGTCACCAACAACCAGGCCCACCAACTCTATGGGGCCAAAGTCTCTTTGACCCCCTCAATATCTGTTGGGAAGGGGCTGGGCCCCCTCAGGGGGCAGAAGAGGCTGAGCATGATGCGGCTTCAGTGGCTGGCTCCTCCTGAGCATGAGAGAGTAGGAGCCTCTGGTCATTGAAGCCACGCCATGCTGGTCTCCATGCTTGGCCTTCTCCAGGTGATGTAACGTATGCATGATGTGTGTCGCACACATGATATCACACAGGATACACGCATAACATCACATGTGTACCGCACATCGGGCCCCTGAATCTTGGGTGCAAGTTGGAGCCTCTGCCAACAATGGTTCAAGTAGAAATCAAAAATGGTTTGTTGCAAATGTATATTGGTTGCTGCTAGGGAATAGTTGTGCTGGCTAAGTGTTTGACATAATAATGAGCAGCCTGCTTAACAATACTAATACTTAAACAAATTGTCTTTTTTTTAAAAAAAAAAAATTGTCAATTCAGGAGATACTGTTGAGGGATAGGGCTGGGAAGTGAGAGGCTTGTCAAAATAGAATATTAAAACTGCACCCTTTTTCTGCTATTAAGCCTGGCAGCCAGACTGAGTTAACCAATGTGCTAAATTAAGGTTACCAGATGTCCCTGTTTCCTGGGGACAGTCCCCGGATTTACAAATCAGTCCCCATACAAAATCCATTGAAATTGAAAAGTGTCGCCGGATTAATTGAAAAAAATCTGGTAACCTTATGCTAAATGTGCTGTAACGTAGAGCTCCACCTGATGCATCAGCTTTTCTGTACAGGCATACCTCAGGGATATTGCAGTTCCAGACCACTACAATAAAGTGAATGTCACAATAATATGAATCAAAGAAATTTTGGGTTCCCAGTGCACTTAAAAGTTATTTTTAAACTGTACCATAGTCTATTAAGCCAGGCCCCCTTGGCTGCAGGGGCAGAAGTGGAAAAACTCAGCTCCAGCCCTAGCCAACTCCATTCCCATGGACAGTACAGAGGCTGTAGGGGCTTCCTTCCTTTGGAAGTGGCCAGCTGCCTGGAGCTGCACCAAATCCTCATATGGAACAATATCTGCGAAGCACAAGAAAGTGTGGTGTGCCTAAAATGAGGTGTGCCTGTGTTTGTTTGAAACTGCCACCTACTTAGCAAAAGATTGGCTGTGTTTTCTATTCATTGACTCCTTTAACACTAGCTAGTAGACAAGGTTGAAAGGTCTTGAAGTTTCACTCATTTGACACTTGAGTTCCTCCACTGTCATTGGAACCTATTCTCTGCCTTAAACTCCAGAAATGTTGTATAAAATGATCTCCAAATTGACTGCATTCACACTCCTTAAGTGCTCTTCTGTGTACCATGTTAGGCCTAACTAGTTCTTTGTCCCAACCCTTTCAAGAAATAGCCAAGTGCTCACGTAGTTCAAAGATCTATTCATGCTGCTGTTGTGAAAAACCATTCCTCCAATTCTCTGGAGAGGCTTTATATTTCAAAGCCAACCATTTTGGGTGTGAGAAGCTTTTCATCGATGAGTGGCACCAACAATTTTATTTATAAAAAAAATCCAAGAATTAAGCACACCCTCTCAGGTCTTCCTTTAAAAAAACACCAAAACCCTGTAATCAACTTTATACAATTAGTATTGACAGCTGTTGCCTAAGATCTGGGTGTATTCTGTTCATCTAAATCACACATGCAGAATTATGTATCCAGAATCTCAAGAAAGGTGGTTGTTTTTTACAGCACAGTCTTGTGCACATTTACTCAGAAGTAAGTTCAGCTGAGTTCAGTGGGACTTGCTTTCAAGTAATTTTTTGGGTTGGTTGTTTAAGGCCATTGTTTTAGTTGCTTAGGCTATGGAATTATACTTGAAAACATCTGGCCAGTGTATGCTAAGATAAAGTAGGGAAGGAAACAGGACCTCCAGATGTAAAGGGTTTTGTTCTTTGCTAGCAGGCATGCCAAGCTATACATTAAAATTTGCAAATGAATGCACATTTTATTAATATTCACAATATGTTCAGCTAGCAGGATATTTTTTGGTTAGGAATTAAGGTTTTATTAATGCAGAGTATACATAGCATTCTCCTTGACCAGCTCTTAAAAGCCATGTTGAATTTAAAGGGCTTCCGCTCAGGAGCTCTCCAGGAAGCAAGAAGCCTATCTCAGTGGGTGGGTGAAGGAACCCTGAAGTGCAACCTTGACAAATCTAGCTTTTTAGCATGCTTTACTTTGAAAGTTTGGGGAATAGGTGACAGTTTGGCTCGCAAGGCAGTTTTCCCCAAGCCATGCCCACTTGCCCTGCACCTATGGAGTCTGGAGTGGGGCAGGTAAAGAAGTGGCTCCTTTCTGCAAGCAGGGCTTACAGATGTTGATCAACTGATTGTCAGAGCTCATAACCCATGTGCCTTTGCTGATGTGCTTTGATTTCATGGTGATGTCAGGTGATTGAAAAGTGGGCAGTGGAATTGGAAAGGGTTGAGGGAGGGGGAGGTTGGGGTAAGGTCAGGATCTGGTCTGCTGGTTGGATCCAGCTCCACACCCCTGCTATAAAGGAACAAAATTAGGCACAGTTTGCATAGTGGACTGTTTTTTTTTAATGGGCATCCATATTGTCATGTTTTACTCACTTTATTTTTCAGAATGATCTGTACTGGGACTAGAGCAATTGCAAGGCCAGTTCAACATAGCCAAATCCACTGAAACTTTGCATTCCTTTTTAGTTCAACAGATTAAAAATGGTCAAGCAAGTTGAAGCTTATGTAATTTGCTTCAATATAAGAGGTGTTTGTGTATTTCATCAACAGTTGGTTCAGTGGCTGCCTTTTCCCCAACTCAGTAGCATCTTCTGTTGCAATATTTTGCATTCCATCAGGAGGGCTGGTTTGCTCCTGGTGGTACTGACAGTATTCCTATTCAGCTCAGCAATTTCACAGGAGACAGGCAGATTACTGAGTATATCACCTCCATGAGGTAACTCATTTTCAGTGACTCATCCTTGAGGAATTTACAAAAAAGACAGACTCTACAGACATATCTCAGGGATTCTTTTTAACCTCAGGAATCAGAAAGAACAATTGTCAATTAAGTGTTCTTATCAAGAGGTCAACAGACTTTCAGGAGGTGTATCTTTTATTGGATGTGCCTTATCTAGCTAGAGACATTTTTAAAAAGCATTGCAGGAATTGAGAGAGTCACAGTGGACATGCTAGCAATGCTAAATAGTAAGTGAATATCCTAATACATATCATTCTATTGATTAAGAATTGTTGCACAAACTGTTGATACTTTTTTTAACACAGTACAATTCTTAGCTTTATTAAATTTGAACTGTGTCTAAACAGAAATGATCTAGACATCCTACAATAGTAAGAAATCCATTTTCATGTAAACAGTTGAGTTTCAATTAATTAATTATTAAAACTAGACATTGTATCTAAAAAGTAGCTAGTCATTATGCACAGATTAATAGTTTACTAAAATGTAACACTCATTTCAATAAGATCACTAAGCATTATTCTAAATACAAGTTCATTCCATTATGTTCTGAAAATCTCTAAACTTAGGAGCAGGAAATTCTCCCTTTGTCTGAAAGAGAAGGCTACTTCATGAGAAATATAGTACACATACACCATGCCCTAGTCCTAATAGCTGAATGTTTGGTGGAGGTAAGGGACAGCCTTAAGCTAGGCTGCTTCTGCTGAGCTTTCTTAACAGATGGGTTTCATCTTGAGAAAGATGTTCCCTGGTAGGCCTATCAGCGGTTCTCAACCTGTGGGTCCCCAGAAGTTGTTGGACTACAACTCCCATCATTCCTGAGCTCTGGCCTTGCTAGATAGGGGTGATGGGAGTTGTAGTTTGACAACATCTGGGGACCCACAGGTTGAGAAAGGCTGGTAGATCATTGCATCTCCTTCTGTAAGTAAGAACATTCAACACATTAAGCTACAGATCTTATCTTTGGGCCAAACTAGACATTATAGTGAATATATTTCTGATATCAAAAATGTCAGCCACACCTGTTGTTGCCAGTTTATTCTCTATATTATCTAATAGATTATATTTGTCTCCTGATGTCACAACATCCTGTGTTGGATGTTGCATTCACACTCCTTAAGTGCTCTTCTGTGTACCATGTCAGGCCTAACTAGTTCTTTGTCCCAACCCTTTCAAGAAATACCCAAGTGCTCACGTAGTTCAAAGATCTATTCATGCTGCTGTTGTGAAAAACCATTCCTCTAATTCTCTGGAGAGGCTTTATATTTCAAAGCCAACCATTTTGGGTGTGAGAAGCTTTTCATCGATGAGTGGCACCAACAATTTTATTTATAAAAAAAATCCAAGAATTAAGCACACCCTCTCAGGTCTTCCTTTAAAAAAACACCAAAACCCTGTAATCAACTTTATACAATTAGTATTGACAGCTGTTGCCTAAGATCTGGGTGTATTCTGTTCATCTAAATCACACATGCAGAATTATGTATCCAGAATCTCAAGAAAGGTGGTTGTTTGCCCCTGTCTGCCCCTGTTCAATATTATTAGCTGTCACTTGTGGGAGGTGAGAGTGAAAGCACAGAGACCATGACATTGGTAAGTTCATAACTTATAAAAATGAAACCGTGAATATTAATAAAAGGAGGAAAGCAGAGAAGAGCCATTTTGTGAAAATCTGCGCTGGGCAAATATTTATTTATTTAGTATATAGATTTACAAAAGAAATCAAAAGACAGTTTTTCCTTTTGTAACTTTGTAATCATTGATTGAAAACTTGCTTCTGTAAGCAAGTTTTTAAACACAATATAAAAGAAGGAACCCGCACACAAATGCGTTCCTGCCAAGGTGGTGGAAGATGGGTTTGAAAGCATTTTGCAAAATAGTTGTCCTAGCATGGTTGGATGCTTTTTCTTTCTCAAAACACAACCACTAACTATGTCATGAGTTTGTAATCCGGTTTTATATTACATGCTTTTCCCCCAACCCATTCAGGAAGCTTTAAAAAAATAATAATGACCGTTTCAGAAAACTTATGACTCTTTCTTCCAGTTTTATCTTTTATAAAAGAAATGTTTCACATTGATTACTTGTGAAAATTACGAGTTTAAACTACTGTACTACTACTCCTGTTGTTCTCAACATTATGTGGCAACTGAGCCTGTTCATCCCTCATTGGACTGTTTGGTGGTGGTTGTGATTTGGCCCCTTAGAGGGCTTCCCCCTGCATAATTTTTTTTTGGGGGGGGGTACTTCTGGGTCTGCTTTTGCTTCTTTATTGTTTATGGGTGGTGTCGTTGTGACAGGATAAGGATGGTTGGTTGGAAAATGAGTTCACTATTAATTGATGATTTCACTATAAAAACTGGCCCTGCGATAAAATGCTGCATGGGACTGCTCATGTTAAGACTTTCATTCAAATACTAATACTTACCTCTAGGATTCTCCATTTCATTCTTCTGGTACATGCCTCCCTTTAGATTGTAAATAGTGTCATATTGGCAACATAGGGATTAGCAAACTCATTATAAGTGCTATTAATGCATGTCAGCGTCACCAACATGGTGCTCATGGGTGCTCATGCGTCATCAGTGGCCTTCCCTGGCACCCACAGGATATCACCCTCTGGCTGAAGATAGGTTTGAAAGAAGCATTCTATTGTAGCCCATATAATAGGCTGTGGGGTGTGTTTGGTTGTAGGGTGCATCACTATTCATGTGTAATGAAGCCTCAAACATGGCCTCAACTCAAACAAGTCACTGTTCAGAGAACTGCTCATTATATTCATTTAATTTGGTTAAAGCAAGGTGGATGGTTTTGGGCAATATGTTCACCACTCCCAATGTCTGTCTTAAAAGTGGTGTGATAATTCACCTAGATGAGTAATTATATAATTAAAAATTAAAAACACTTCTAATATCATCAGAAGAAAGTACATGTATAAGAGTATATTTGGAATGAAATCTATATTTGGAAAGAAGTCTAGACCACAGTGTCTCCATTGCATCTTATCAATTGATTTGTGTCCAGATAGCTAAATCACACTTTTATCATTGGCACATGATAAAAATACTGAAAAGGACAATGAGGTTTTTGCTGCAACTTTTCTGTATTGGTATTCATGAATAGAAGCTAGGTGGTGGTGTTGTAATTTGTGACATCTCCCCACCTCAGTTTTTCTTAAGTACATAATGCTTCTGTGACTGTTTACTTGGAAGTAAATGCCACATGCTAAATGAGACAAAGAAGTGTATATAAAATGACCACATCAGACGGCTAACTGTCTTGGAGAGTCACTGCTTAAGTATTATGATGTTTTGGATTTTTGTGGAGGCATTAATATGTTTTCACCCATGCAATACAAGCCACTTCATCTTTCCAATGCATAAAGTCATCCCCAAACCAGTCCTTTTTGTGTAACTGTTTTATTCAAAGGGATTTTCTTGTTTTAGGAGCAGAGCATATTCCAGTATTATTATGAGGTTGTGGTTTTATAGTATTTATAAATATACATTGAATATTGCATATACTATACATATTGCAGGGATGCAGGTGGCGCTGTGGGTTAAAGCCTCAGCGCCTAGGGCTTGCCGATCGAAAGGTCGGCGGTTCGAATCCCTGCGGTGGGGTGCGCTCCCGCTGCTCGGTCCCAGCGCCTGCCAACCTAGCAGTTCGAAAGCACCTCCGGGTGCAAGTAGATAAATAGGGACCGCTTACCAGCGGGAAGGTAAACGGCGTTTCCGTGTGCGGCTCTGGCTCTGGCTCTGGCCAGAGCAGCTTTGTCACGCTGGCCATGTGACCCGGAAGTGTCTCCGGACAGCGCTGGCCCCTGGCCTCTTAAGTGAGATGGGCGCACAACCCCAGAGTCTGTCAAGACTGCCCCGTACGGGCAGGGGTACCTTTACCTTTACCTTTTATACATATTGCATAGTCCTGCAATAACCTATGTTGGCAAAATGGTAATGGTAGCAAGAGAAGCTCAGCAAATGAAACCTTAACTACTGCTGGAGAGTTCAGCTAAGCTTTCCGGTATATAATAGACTTTGGAACATGGATCTTGATAAGAAAGTATATATGTAAGAACTATTGATCTGTGCTCTCAGCTGACTTCTCACTTGATAGTCAGATCTGGACTTACTCTGAAGAAACTGAGTTCAAGATCAGGGGACAGGTTTAGAGTGAGGGAAGATTTTGAATGAAGCCCACAGTTTTGGTATGCATGGTGTGAAGAAGTAATTTATTTCTGCCTGTCCTGAATCTTCCAGCATTCAGGTTCATTGGATGGCCCCAAGTTCTAGTGTTATGTGAGAGGCAGAAAAGCTTTTCTTTATCCACTTTCTCCTTACCATGCATATAGCCAGATTGGGTTTAATGCTAAACTCTGGTTAGTTTAAATTATAGCTGTATACAGAGAGCTTGCTTCTGTGCAAGCCTTACTTCTGTCCCTTCGCATAGTGCTAAACTATGGTTTAGCATTATTTATTATTATTTTGTTTATTACCTTTGTATACTGCCCTTCTGCCAAGGATCACAGCGCAGAGCACAATATAAAAATACAAAATGAGAATGCAAAATACATAATAAGAAAACCAACCAACCAACCAACCAACCTCTAAAGAAGAGAAACGGTCTCCTGTGTGGCTCGGATAACCCTTTTAAACCATGATCTATGTTTTATTTATTTTATTTTTTAAAAATAATTTTTATTAGTTTTCCAATTTTAAAACAAAACAACCACAACAACATAAAAACATCGACAAATACAAACAAACACACAAATATAAGTTCTTAACCTCATTTTCATAAGCCTCCTTTCTCGGGCTTCCCCATACCTCACCCTTTTTACATCCTTGTTTTACAATTTTTCAGCAACCATTTTAGCCAATTAAATTTAAATTTGTTATCTTTCTCAATTTCACCTTAAATCATCAAACATTTTCGGCTGTAATTCTGCATCTTCCTTCCCCTTGACATTTTAACACTCATCAATATTGTAACAGTTCTTAAGATAAGCTTTGAATTTCTTCCAATCTTCCTCCACCGTCTCTTTCTCTTGGTCGCGGATTCTGCCAGTCATTTCTGCCAATCCCATAAAGTCAATCACTTTCGTCTGCCATTCTTCCAGTGTGGGGAGTTCTTGTGTCTTCCAATACTTTGCTAGAAGGATCCTTGCTGCTGTAGTGGCGTACATAAAAAAAGTCCTATGCTTCCTTGGCACCAATTGGCCGACCATGCCCAAGAGAAATGCCTCTGGTTTCTTATGAAAAGTACATTTAAGTACTTCTTAATTTCATTATAGATCATTTCCCAAAAGGCTTTAATCTTTGGGCAGGTCCACCAAAGGTGAAAGAAGGTACCTTCAGTCTCATTACATTTCCAACATTTATTATTGGGCAGATGATAAATCTTCGCAAGTTTGACTGGGGTCATGTACCACCTGTAAATCATTTTCATAATATTTTCTCTTAGGGCATTACATGCCGTGAATTTAATACCGGTGGTCCATAACTGTTCCCAGTCAACAAACATAATGTCATGACCAATGTCCTGTGCCCATTTAATCATGGCTGATTTAACTGTCTCATCTATTGTATTCCACTTCAGCAACAAATTGTACATTCTTGATACATTCTTAGTATTGGGTTCTAACAGTTCTGTTTCCAATTTCGATTTCTCCACCTGGAAGCCAATTTTCCTGTCTTGTTTAAAAGTTTCCATTATTTGGTAATAATGAAGCCAATCTCGCACCTTGGGCTTTAATTTCTCAAAACTCTGTAGTTTAAATTCACCACTTTCTTGTTCTAAGATTTCAGAATATTTCGGCCATTTGGATTCCATGTTAAGTTTCTTCACCTCCTTAGCCTCCATAGGTGATAACCACCTAGGAGTTTTATTTTCCAACAAATCCTTGTACCGAATCCAAACATTATATAATGCTTTCCTAACAATATGGTTTTTGAAACCCTTGTGAACTTTAACCTTGTCATACCATAAATATGCATGCCAACCAAACCTGTTATCAAATCCTTCCAGATCCAGAGTATCTGCATTCTCAAGAAGTAGCCAATCTTTCAACCAGCAGAAAGCTGCCGATTCATAGTACAGTCTCAAATCCGGCAGGGCAAACCCCCCTCTTTCTTTTACATCAGTAAGTATCTTAAATTTTATTCTGGGCTTTTTGCCCTGCCAGATAAATTTAGATATATCTTTCTGCTACTTCTTGAAACAATCTAGTTTGTCCACGATTTGTAATGTCTGAAACAAAAATAACATTCTAGGCAATACATTCATTTTGATCGCTGCAATTCGGCCTAACAAGGAAAGCTTCAAATTCGACCATATTTCTAGATCTTTCTTTACCTCTGTCCAATATTTATCATAATTGTCTTTAAATAAATTCACATTTTTAGATGTCATGTTAATCCCCAAGTATTTTACTTTCTTTACCACCACTAACCCAGTTTCATTTTGGAATCTCTCTCTTTCAACATTTGTTAAGTTTTTTTCCAGAACTTTAGTTTTTAGTTTGTTCAACTTAAATCCAGCCACCTGACCAAAAAATTGAATTAACTCTAAAACTCTTTTTGTACTAGTGTCTGGCTCTTGTAAAGTCAATACTAGGTCATCTGCAAATGCCTTCAATTTATAGTGTTTAGTTCCGACCTGAACTCCTTTTACCAGCTGGTCCCCCCTGATCATGTTCAACAAAACCTCCAGGACTGATATAAAAAGTAATGGGGATATCGGGCACCCCTGCCGTGTCCCTTTTTCTATGGAAAGTTCGTCAGTAACCACATTGTTTACTATTAACTTAGCCTTTTGTTCAGAATATATTGCACTTATACCATTTTCAAACCTTTGACCTACCCCCATCCCATGGAGATTCTTCTTCATAAACTTCCAAGAGATATTATCAAAGGCTTTCTCCGCATCCACAAAAATCATGACTGCCTTCGTGTTAATATTTACAGTTAGCAGTTCCATAATATCAATTATGTTCCTTACATTATCTGATAAGTGTCTTCCTGGGAGAAAGCCTGCCTGGTCCTTATGAATCTCCTCCATTAAAACCCTCTTCAGTCTTTTTGCTAAAATGTCGGCAAATATTTTGTAATCCACATTAAGTAGTGATATAGGGCGGTAGTTCTTGATCTGGTTTTTTTCAGTTTCAGTCTTTGGTATAAGTGTGATGAAAGCTTCTTTCCACGATTCAGGTGCCTTTTTCCCCTCTAATATTTCATTACAAACCTCCTTAAGCGGCTGTACTAACCATTCTTTCAATGCTTTATAATATCTGGAGGTTAGTCCATCTGGTCCTGGAGATTTCCCTAGTTGCATATTTTGAATGGCACCCTCCACTTCTTGATCTGTTATTTTCTCATTTAAGATCAACATACTTTGTTGCGAAATTTTTTGTAATCCATATTTCTTAAGAAAATCTTCCATATCTCCTTCATTTTCCGGCCCCATGATCTATGTTTTAGGTGATATCACCATTGTTTTAAACCATGATCTATGTTTTAAGCGATATCACCATTGATATCCGTGATTAATTTATGAGCAGAGGGCGATGTATAGGTTACAAATTTATTGTAATGTATGATGGTCGTCCTTGTTTTTGTTTTGCTTTGGTTCCTGTTTGTCTTTTGTAAGTTTAGGCGATTTTAAATCTGGAGGTCTAAGTATAACATGTTGGTATGGGAAACTGTCATGTAACGGGCCAATGGCCGTAATAAAGATCAGTCCAAAACCAACCAACCAATAACCCCTTCCCACAAACACATTTAAAAGGCCACGAAATGTTCACTTAGTCAAAGGCCTAGTTATAGATAAACTTTATGCCTGGCACATAAAGATATGAAATGAAGTCTCCCGGTGGGCCACCCTGGGGAGAGCATTCCACAAATGGGGAGCCACTGCATAAAAGGCCCTTTCTTGTATTGCTGCCCTCCAGGCCTCTCAGGATTATTGCAGCATCTGGGTCAGGTCTTATGGGGAAAGCCGGTACTTGAGATATTAATATCCTAAGCCATTTAATGTTCTATAGGTCAAAAGCAGCACTTTGAATTGGGCCCAGAGTCCCATTGGCAGCCAATGCAGTTGGGCTAGAATTGTGTGACTTGCATCTAACGCAGCACCAAGTAAGCGTTCTGTCAGCACAAGGATTTACACTTGTGTAATAGGATTTCCCCTTCTACCTGCCCCCCTGGCCCCTTACAGCCCCTGTAACTGTACAGTGGTACCTCGGGTTAAGTACTTAATTCGTTCCGGAGGTCCGTTCTTAACCTGAAACTGTTCTTAACCTGAAGCACCACTTTAGCTAATGGGGCCTCCCGCTGCCGCCGCACCGCCGGAGCACGATTTCTGAAGCAAAGTTCTTAACCTGGAGCACTATTTCTGGGTTATCGGAGTCTGTAACCTGAAGCGTATGTAACCTGAAGCGTATGTAACCCGAGGTACCACTGTACTGGGGTTTCCCTAAACCCTCTGGAGCAGATTTTGGGAGGGAGCAGTTTGTGTGGGGCGTAGGAGAGGGAGAGAAAGTCTTGTTGCACAAGTGTAAATCCTTGTGCTGAGGGGACACTCAGCACTCCATTGGCTATAAGCTTCTGTGAAACAGGTCACTGTACTAACTCTATTGAAAATAAGTCTTGTTTGCTGTGATGTTATGTGTGATGATTCATTTACATAGTTGCATATGATGAGAAGCTGTGAAAGAGGAAGAACAAGTACTTTCAGTCAGTATGTTACCTTGTCACAAGATGATATCTGCCTTTATCTGAGCCTCGTAATTTCGCACCAACATGTTTTAAATGTGTAACGCATACTCAGCTTCTATCCATAGTTAAGCAATAATTAACTTTCATTAGGTTATCCTCCTGAGTATACCTTCTTGCAAAATCACATACAAAATGTCTTCCCAGTTCAAATCATGCTTGCCCTGTCCAGATTCTTTGCAAGAATCTTAGCAACCTGTCAATAGAATATTGTCTCCCTTTTGCCCACCCCTTATATAGTTTTTTTTTAATCTATCATTTCTAGCTACATTTGACAAGTGATGAGGCCTACAAGTTCATCCCTTCATTTTGAAAGAATTTTATAGGCTGACAGCCTCATTAGTGGCTTCATTAGAATTAGCACATCACACTTATAAATGCAATTACTTTCTGAGAGCTACATAGTTTAGAGGAGATTTAATATACCGAAGTATTGTTTTAATAATTTAGATGGAGCATAAGAAAGAACTCAATAGTCTCAAGCTTTCGTGTTATTTTTAGGTAAAGATACGGGAATTTATGCCCTCGCTATTCATCTTCACACCTTGCTTATAAAGAGACCTTTAAAAAAAAAAGTAAAATATTCTTTGATTTGTAGTCCATGCACAAAATGTGCCATCGTTTTTCTTCAGTTTCATGAATACTGCAGCTTTATAATACTAATTTTTGTATTATTCTTTACTTTAAAAATGCTGCCATCAAGTGGTAATTTCTATGCATGCTTACATAGTTCATTTCTAGTATTTTCTTGGAGTTTCACATCAAAATGCAAGTAAGGCCCTGTAGAGCCTGCCTTCCCTCAGAAATCCTCAGTAGATTTTGAGAACCTGCTTCTTTGCTTGCTTCCAGTTGTGGGGAGCTTATTTCCATAGTATGGAACTACAGTAGATGACAGAGCAATCCTATACATATCTGCTCAGATGTAAATACGGCTGAGTTCATCATTGCCAACAAACAACATACTTGAGACTTCCCAAAGGTTCATGCTGTTGTTTAATCAATGTGCAGTCGTTCTTTGCTGGGGGTTCAGGTATGTTTCCCACAACTAGCATTCTCAGGTAGGAAAAGAGCATGTTCTAGGCATGTACAATAGTTGATCCTACCAAAGTGAATCCAGCCCACCCACCCTTGCTTGCTTATGTGCCTGTGACTGAGGAGAGAGGGAGCCTGGGACCACAGAAGAGCTGACAGGAAGTCTGTAGCGCCAGGCAGGCCCCATCTAGGATGTGAGTTGCATTTGCTTTCATGAGTCCTGGGGTTGAATGGTTTTGGTATACTGATGGTTGTGTCACATATTTTTTGGGCCACAGCTAGCAGTCCTATTACAATAGTGTTGTACAGAGCATAGTTGTGGAAGGGTCATGATACTTCTTGCATCATTTCTAGACAGATGCAGCCCATTTTGTGGCTTTCCGACCATTACATTGCATGGAAATAACGATTTCTGTATATACAAAGCAAACTTAAAATCACTTCTTTGTCCACAAGGGTTGCTTTGTTGGATTTGACCTGGCTCATGCTGTAGGCAACGTAGAACTGCATTTACACGAATGGGGAGTAGACTTTGCCTGCTGGTGTTCCTATAAGGTGAGAATGTCTTTAGTATTCTGGAGTATTTGTAATACAGTTAAAAATCAACAGATATTGCAAAAACAGCCAAACAGAACAGTTGGTTAAAGACTGAAGAGAACTGTTCATTATTTGTTTCATATAAACCTGTGTTATATGTGTTGCATTTTAAATACATGTAAGCTAGGTAAGCTGCTTCAGTACAGCTTTGCCTTCAACAGTTGGTAATTCAAAACATGGTCATAAAGAAACGCTTTCAAAATATGCTGAAGGTTCTGCAAGATTGTAGGAAAACGGAAATCCACTAATATGGAGCATCATCTGAAGAAACCACTTTACGTGCTCTTAGCCAATATTACAAGAAGCTACGCAATTTCAAATATAAAGCTGTTTTAAGGAACACTTTCCTTACCGGTTCACACTCACTCACATTATACTTAAATCAAAGTCAGTCTGCAGTTTCCAAAGAGAGGTCAGTTATGCTTTCATGCATGATAAAACTAGAAATATATGTAAATGCTGACTTCTATCTTACAGTACCTCAATTCGGGAGCAGGAGGTCTAGCCGGTGCTTTCATTCATGAGAAACATTCCCAGACTGTAAAACCAACGTAAGTCTCTTTCACATTTTCAAAAAAACTATCCTAATAATGAAGAGTTTGCTAAACACATTTTTTTTTTATTTGTGTGTGTACTAACATATACAATTCATTTATTTTTGTGTGTTAAACCCAACCCTACAAATGGAAATGTACACTGAGGTTGCAGTCCTATACACACTTACTTCCAGAAAAGTTTTTTCCCCTGAGCATTCATTTATAAGATGATGCTGTAAACCAGGCAGTGTTATTTTGCAGGAATACACAGTTTTACAAGTAACAGTGTTAATACTTTTTTAGACAAATAAAACCCATCTGAAGAGATAAAACAAGCATGGTGTTTGAATTGCTGTTTCAAAATTGTGATAACTTGCTTTGTTTATGCGCACACACAGTCTATTTTGCCTTCATGGAGATTGATATCAGCTCAGTCATACATAGCAGCAAACCAAAATTTCTTAGCGGTATTCTTTTAACCAGGGAATCAAGTAATCAAGAAAACCACCTCCTTCATCCTCGTGATTCTTCATTTTGAAAAATAGCTTCCTAGGAACTAACTGCTTCTACTTCCTTGAGTATTCTTTGTTGTTTTAAACAGCCTTGATTTTCTGAGACTATGGCACTGGGACTGATCACACTGAAAGAATACCACAATGCATTTTATTGTATACATAAATAAATGCATGAAATATATTTTCGCTTCTGTGTGATAGAACTGCAAGAGTGTGCTAGAAGCACAATAACAGGTTCAAATCAAGAGTCTCATGTATGGAGAATTGACAAAGACTGAGATAGCTTTTCTTTTTTTAATGCTATGAAAATATGGAGAGCAAAAAGTAATATGGTGATAAATGTGTGTGTGTGTGTAATATTGTATTTAGAAGTAGGTAAGTGCAAGAGGTTATATGCAGCTTGCTGTCAGTTGCTGCATATACAAGGAAGCTGTTATAGGTCTTTGTGGTTCATAGTTAAACCTGTCAGCATTTATACAAGATAGGAGGATTCAAAAGGTCACGTTATGAAAGGCCAGTTAATTAACATTCTGCTGGCTCATATTGACTCATAGTTATAAACCAATGGGATGTCAGATAATAGAAGTGATTGTTGGTGAAAGATCTGAAATTGTATAAAAGCACATTCCCAGAATTGCTAAGGATCAATGTGTGGCCTGCATGGGCACTGTGAACAGTTCAGGCAGAAAAGAGCCTGAGGAAGTAGCAGGCAGAGGAACAGGAGTTGAGATGAAAGGAAGGCAGAAGGTATGAGAGTGACAGCAGGAGGCAGTTGGACTCAGGAAACAATAAGGCTTAAGACAAGATACATGTATGACCTGACCCAAAGACAAACTTCAGGAGAAGCTGAAGGAAACTTGCCAGATCTTTTCAGCCCTGTCTCTTTCCATTAAGTACTGAATCAGAGAGCAGGTGCAGTCCGAAATGTGAAGATTTTGTTGCCATGCCACCACCACCTCTTCTACCTGGGCCATGTGGTGGCGCCCACTAAGCAGCAGTGGTGATGGAAGTTTCTGGTGATATTTGAGTGGCCACTGCTGCTTCTCCACTAATGGCAGGGTGGGCAGGGGGCGTGCAGGGGCATTGCTTCTTAGTGTTCTACCACCTGAGGCGGCTGACTCAGCCTGCTTCTTGGGTGGGCCGGCCCTTCCGGAGAGAGAGCTTCAAGTCTTGTCCTTTAGCGTTTCTGGGATTTTAATCAGGACTGTCCTTTAGCGTTTCTGGGATTTTAATCAGGACAATAAACTGAGATAAGAATATAACCGCTTCCTTAATGTAACAGTACAAATTTGAATCAGAAACAGTTTAAATGTAAAGGTAAAGGGCCCCCTGACCATTAGGTCCAGTCATGGATGACTCTGGAGTTGTGGCACTCATCTCGCTTTACTGGTCGAGGGAGCTGGCGTTTGTCCGCAGGCAGTTTTTCCAGGTCATGTGGCCAGCATGACTAAGCAGCTTCTGGTGAACCAGAGCAGCGCACGGAAACGCCGTTTACCTTCCCGCCGGAGCGGTACCTATTTATCTACTTGCACTTTGAAGAGCTTTTGAACTGCTAGGTTGGCAGGAGCAGGGACTGAACAACAGGAGCTCACCCCGTTGCAGGGATTCGAACCACCGACTTTCTGATCGGCAAGCCCTAGTCTCTATGGCCCTCTAGTCTATTAATATATATTGTATGGGCAACATCCAGTGCTGTTTGTCTGCATGTGCAATGGGACTTCAGTTTCTCTTCTCACCCACTTGCAGCCCCCTCTTGCCACCCATATCTGCTCTGGAGGGTTCACCAACTTTCCAGAGCTGATCATAGGCACTTGCAGTGCAGTTCAGCAAAGAGAAGAGGAAGTAGAAGCCCCATTGCATGAGTCGATGACAACCTGGGCTTCATTGAATCTCACCCTATATAAACAAAGAGTTTAATAAATGCAAACGTATTTCTTTAACATTTTAAAACACCTGTGCATGTTCATTCCATTATTCAATCATCACCTTATACTACAGTACCAAGGGTGGTTTATAATAAAAGAAAGAAAACATAAGTTTCAATAAATTACATATAAAGTGGACAAGATAAAATATTATTAAAGATTTTATGGTGGCAGCAGAATTTGTAAACAAAGAACAAAGGTGTGTGTGTGTGTGTGTGTGTGTGTGTGTGTGTACAGGAAGCCCACAACTTGTGCTTGCTTTACTTAAGCAATTACAACCTTACACATGATGGGAGACGAATAAGTAAATAAAAAAATGGCAAGTGGGGGAAACCCACTACTCTCCACTTATTTATTTTTCCCACCAGTGGGTTTTCCTTGCTTACTGTGCTTTGGGAAGGCAGTGTGAGGGCTCTGGTAGTATTGCAGAGCCTGTTGAGGAAGATGCCTTCACGCTTCCGGGCTCTGGGATATTCACAGGAAAGCTTTGAGAAGTTCTCAGGGCCCTCCTATGATCTTCCCAGGCCCCAGTAAGCAGCAGTCCACATTGTGGGATGGGGCGGTTCTGCGGGTACCTGACTTTTCACAATTTTATCTTTGCATGCAGACCCCCAGAACCGAACACTCACATAAGTGGCAGGGTCACTGCATGTGTGTGTACACACACACACACACTCTAAATATCTGGAAGGGTTGTTAAGCCAAATCTTCCACAATTTGGTAGCATGGTAGCATCAGTCACAGTTTAGGGAAGCCATCCCAAAGTACTTCAGCTTTGCATTGAGGAGTTCAGCCAATGTCAATCTGCTGGGAATCTGCTTTCTGCTATAAATGCATCTAATAGTGAAAAAATAATGTTTTAAAATAAGTAACCCCAAGTCATGTCAAATAGATGCTTTAATAGAGTAGTTTTGATTTTTAAAATTATTCTTTTAAACAGTATCTTTAATGTCTTTGGTTTGTGAACAAAATCAAAGAGAAATTCAGCTCTGTGGCTAATGGCTTTTTAATAGTGTCATGTTTTCATTAAAATTATATCCAACTATAAAGCTAGGAAGCATTAGGCAAAGATATGCATTATCAAAGCCTTTATAATCTATGAAAATTAAGTGCTCTTCGATGGTACGCTTGCTGCATGAAAACAAATATTTTTCAGTACATCACATTCTTTAAGAACAGTAGCGTATATTTTAAAAGATCTTAACAAATGTAAATATTTCTTTCTAGTGCTAATGTTTTAAGACACTGCTGGTTTATATTTTGATATTAGCTAGAATTAGGAAGTCTAAATCTCAGAGTAAAAGTAGTTATGGTACAAGCACAATTGCATTATAAGCAAGGCTGTCTAGACAGATAATATTGTTCACAACAGTCTAGACACAATAATTCTGATTAATTCTTAGAATCATTTTTAGTACTTCTAATTGAGAAGAACTCATTATGGGAGATAACAGCAATTTACAAGCTGATTCTTGGAGATTCTGATTTGTTTGAGATAAATGTCAAGAAGTTTGTTGCTTCTTTAAACTATTTTCTTTGTTTTTCTTTCACTTGTCTGTCACCTCTGCTGTCCCGTATAAATGTATTTTATGGATCTTCTTACATTGTCTTTGGTAATTTATGCACACAGGGAGCATGACAGAGATATTACTCCCTCCCTCTGCAATTTCCATCATCCAAATTAAAGAAATAAAAATAGTTGGGGTTACAAGGCTATTGCTTCTCACAGAATAGTAGCAATGCCAATTATGTTCTATTGGATGTATAAAATGCTTGCAGCCACTACTCTCCTGTAACCTTGTTTGAAATTTGCAGGTCTGTTTTAAAAATGCTCCGGGAGGAAGCCATTTCAGCTTTCTTTGGGACAGAAAGATCCAAGAACCATCACATAGATGACTAAGGTGTAAATTGTGAAACGTTCTATTTTAGGAGCATTTGTTGTAATGTGTTTTTTCTCCCTTGGGTGTTGAATTTCTTCCAATAGACTTAGCTCCCCCTACTGCTCAAAGGAAAGAAACTCTATAATTTAGAATGAAATTGTTGCTTTTCCCTCTCTTTGAGGCCTCAGTTCATTTCCTGTCTTTGCTTGGAGCAGACCATTTGATCTAGGTATACTGTTGTCTGTGTCCTCTTCCCCAGGCCTGTGCATTTTGTCCTTTTCCTTGACTTCTTTGTTGTGTGCAAGGTTAGCCTCTCCACCTGGTCCTTTCCTGATTTTTTAAAATCTCTCAGTCAGCTTCTTAGCTGTGACTGGTGCTTGTTTCTCTCCCCACGACCACCTCAGTTCTTTCCAAAGTTTCCTTGATTAAATTTCTGGCTAATATTATTTCCATCTGCTTCTGAGCATAATTCTCTGCATCCCCCCTTCCCAGCGTTCTAAAAAATAAAATAAAATTCTATAGTCTTTCTCTCTGGCCCCTTCCCTTCCCCGCCTCAATTGCCTTTCTGTTGCTCTGGTGAAGGCAAGGTGAGCATCAAAACAATGGGAAAGGCATCTAGGAAAAGATCCACTACCTCTCACAGCTCAGTGTGCATGTTGCTCATCAAGCCCAGCAGTAGCTGCTGTTGGAGCACTAGTGAGTTTGTGCTAGCTAGGATTCAGGATCTGCAGCACTTCCTAACAGTAATGCGCGTGCGCACACACATGCTTTGGCGGTGGACTGTCCCAGTTCCAGCTGAGTAGACACACGGTTACAGTGTTAGCTCAATTGAGCTAGGGAGGGTATGGTCAATTCTCCTGCACAGCTTTTGTAGACTGCAGCCTTTTGTAGACTTGGAGAAGGTCCAAAATCCACAGGCCTTGAGTGGGAGCCTGGAACTCCTTCACATCTTCCATCTTGAGCAAGACATGACTCTCAGACGACGACGAGTAACATATTTTGCCATCAAATTTAGACTCGTCCACATCTGAGGATGAGTTTGTGGCGTTAAATACTACAGGAGTCCCCATGTCTAGTCTCAAGCAAGGCACCTCGATTCTTTTGTTTAAGTCAGGGGATCTCAAAGCAGATAAAAAGCACCTTATTATCGGACCTTTCAGCTGAGATGCTTGCACAGAGCAAGGCTTTGGAGTCTCATCCCTCAGCATTGAGTGGTCAGAAGAGCATCCACCCTCCAGGTCCCCCAAGTAACATGCTAAGACTGAAACAGCACTCCTCTTCTGAAGAGGATGTGGAAGGCTCTTCAGAGCTAAGACAAGCTCCGATAAAATGAACAACACCTGCACATAGATAACTTTTGCCTAGCAAACTACCGCCTGGATCTATTTCTGTTATCCTGAGTTGGAAGATAGGGAATGAAGTGATGGGTCTGAGATGGAGGAGGAGCATACTTGAATTATTAGACAGTTTTGGAAAACTGTTTACTTACCATTATTATGTAAAACATTGATGCTCTGGGACCTCAATGCCTCATCTCTTCAGCCCACAACATTTAGGGGCATGAGTTTTGCCAGACCTGATGCCTTCTGGAAAAGGCATTTTTTGTACCTCCCCATTTAAGAAACTAGTCAAAGCTGCATAGACCATGTCTTTGCAAAGCAAAAGAACTGTAGCATATGCTGACTAGGTTTATATTCTAGATCAACCTTTCCTGGATATTCATAATAAACTATGACTGACAGTATAGTCTGTGGAGCGGAGCTATTAACTATGGATTTCCAACATTATTTGGCATAAAAGGTTAAACGCCACTTATACAATGATTCCCTTTTTTTCAAATACTGAAAAAGGCTATGTTTTGCCATAATTTCTGAAAGCATAATAATGGTAATAATGTGGATTTGTACACCTGTTGAACTGTATGTGCAATCTTTAAAACTAAAAACGAGATGGAATACAGACACACAGCAGAACAAAGCAATGGAAATGTAATGTCTGCTGGAGTATCTTAGTAGTACAAATATTTTGTAGTATCAGTGTACAGCATGCTTTTTTCAGTCACATAAACTAGTAATTCTCATGTCCTTCCATGCTCAGACATAAACAATGGGGAGGGAAATCTAGGAAAGCAAATACAGTTTAAATCTGGGTACCATGGGGAATGTGAAACCTTCAAAATTAGCCTTAGTATTTAGCATTTATTTGGGACTTTAAGATTAGTCCTCGTATTGATTTCGAGCAATCACATCCTTGTGTTTTTCTGCTTTTTGCTTCCTACGTCACCAGGATGTTCCAGGTCTTCAAATAAGGGAGTGAGACAAAAGTGAATTTGTCTATGTCAGAGTATTCCATTTTATAGCTGATTTAAATGCAGAACAATTTGCTGTATCCCATACAATCAAATAGAGTAGAATTTAACTGCTGTTGAAGTTGCAGGTGTTATGCTGTGTCTGGAAGGTCTTTACTCCTCGTTTGAATCAAGGATGACACCCAGTGGCCATACAGGGTCATTCCAACATATAAACTGGTATTAAGATTTCATTTCCTTGCCTTTTAGCCTCCTCTTAAAGAAGTAATTAAATTCCTATCCACTTGATCTTCCTGATGCCATTTAAATGATTTGATCAATTGCTTTCATCCAATGACCAATCTTATGGCTACCCTTTCCCCTGCCTATTATAGATTTGTTCATAACTTCTCATCTTTCATATTCTCTTCACTTTATTGATATTTATAGGAAAGTAATTTTTCTGAAATTTATTAAATTACAATGTATGCTGTAAATTATAGCTTTCTTTAAACAAAATGCCAATGGGGTAAGCCACAGAAGAGTCCTTATTCTTGTCCACCTGTCAAGGAAGTTTAATATTTAATACGACTTAACAAGATGTATTAAGATGCAATCTTGGTCTCTAATGTAATTTATCTTGCTTTGGATCAGATATGCACTTTATATTTCTTCAAAAACACAGGGCATAAAACAACACCATTAGCTACAAACCTTTTTTTTTTTTTACATTTCTGGAACATTCAAGTATTCCCTGTCTTGCCTTGTATTTTTCAAACCCTAGAAACCACAATTGCATCTTAGCAAATGGTGATGTTATTAATGTATCTTGTGAAAGCCGGACTGATGTAATGGCTAGTCTTTAGCTGAAACTGGAGTGACAAAGTTCAAATTTCTACTCAGTCCTGAAGCTTATTGGGTAATCTTGGGCTAGCCATATTCCCTGATACTGTTGTTATAAAAGTAAAAATGGGGTGAGGGCTGGGAGGGAAAAATCATGTATGATAGCCTGAGATCCTTGATAGGATAAAAAAATCAGTGAATAAGTTAGGGGCTGCGAAGCATATCTGTATGGGAATTTCCGTGCTTCCAGTTCAGCACATTATTGAAAAACACAGGGAACCCAATTTTCCTAGACTGGGAAATATTCCTAGAAGTAACAAGTATATTGATATGTAATGATATACTATAGATGGCTCTACCATTCTTACAGGCCACCATCAATTGTTTGGACATGGAGCTCCAGAGAGGAATATATGAACTATACTGTTTGATAGCCATTAGATGTTCAATGACATCCATAAAAATATTGAAACACATTCTAGCTGGAAAAGTGTTCCAGTGAGTACATAAGCATCAGTCTAGGATACTGTTCTAGCTTATTTGTATTTATTTTATTTGTACAGTTTGTATCTTTGGCCCCCTGCTTCTCTCCACAAGACAGACTACAAAAGAACTGCTGCTGCCCAGCAGATAGTACTGTTAACATTCTTTTAAATTGCTTTTAAATTGTGTTTTTAATTTAAAAAAAAAAAATTTTTTTACAAAAATGAATTGTTTTTAAAGGTTTTTATGTATTTTGAGGGGGGTTATTTGGCTGTTTCAGCTTATATATATTTTGCTTATGTATTTTGTGTTTTTATTTTGCAATTTTATCTTGTGAACTGCCCTAAGACCTTCAGGTATTGTTGTTGTTGTTTAGTCGTGTCCGACTCTTCGTGACCCCATGGACCAGAGTGCGCCAGGCACTTCTGTCTTCCACTGCCTCCCACAGTTTGGTCAAACTCATGCTGGTAGCTTCGCGAACACTATCCAACCATCTCGTACTCTGTCGTCCCCTTCTCCTTGTGCCCTCCATCTTTCCCAACACCAGGGTCTGTTCCAGGGAGTCTTCTCTTCTCATGAGGTGGCCAAAATATTGGAGCCTCAGCTTCAGGATCTGTCTTTCCAGTGAGCACTCAGGGCTGATTTCCTTAAGAATGGATAGGTTTGATCTTCTTGCAGTCCATGGGACTCTCAAGAGTCTCCTCCAGCACCATAATTCAAAAGCATCAATTCTTCGGCAATCAGCTTGCAGGTATAGGGTATTATATAAATTCAATTAAATAATAATAATAGTTATCATGGGTCAGCTCATGACAATTTAAAATATGGTAACAAAGACAAAAAAAGCTATAATTTAAAAGAATAGTTACTTACGTGAGGAATTATGAAAAAAGAATGAATTGTATTTGGTGAAAATAATTTATATAGGGGCTCAAAGTAGAGCTGTTGCCATATTTCACAGAAGACATTTTTCTGATAAAAATTCTGAGATTTTTTTTCTGAAGGCTGCTTTGCCGAATTTCCTCCTAATACTCTTCTCCGCTTTTGTGATGCCCAGCAAGCCACATCTACTAAGGCAGTTGCTGCTGCTTCCACTCGTTGCAGCAGAAGCAGCCACAGTACCTTTGGGGCTGGAAAAAAATATGCTTTGCTACTGTCACTGGTAATAGTGAGTTACACCTCCAATAAATTGTTGGAGAATTTCTCTTTCTCCTCCCCAAAGAGATTTAGTGAAATGGGTCCCTTGTTTTCTCTACTTACAAATAAGGTGGGTAATTTCTAGAGTCCATTTGTACACAGCTCTAGTTCAAAAAAGTGTAGAGTCCTGTCACTCCCATAATGATGTTTTTGGAGACACATTGTTAACCTGTTCCTTCCCCTTCTTCATCTCTACACCCAGTGCTTTTTTTCAGGGGATACCCAAGGGTACATAGTACTGGCACCTCTTTTTTGTTATTAAAAAGTGTGGCACTTACTGTAACAACTTCATGGTGAGTATACTGGCACCTATTTTTCTATTTAAAAAGCCCCTGTCAGGATACCGTCAGCTGCTCCTGGCTGGTTGCCCAGGAAAGCATAAAGACAAGAAAAAGTTTCTTACCATCCTTTGTTATTCGATATTTACAGAGAGAGGCCATAGAACCCAGCCTCTTGGATAATGGCATTGTCCTGAGTGAATCTCCACCACCCCACTTCCTCATTCATCACTTCTGCAGGTGTTGCTACGTTCCTTCTGTCTTTGAGCTCTTTGCTCTCCTCCTTTCAAGGCTCGCTGGGTTCTGGGAGATGGAGGGTCTGGGATGCTTTCAAATGACACTGTGTCAGTCAGCTGTTGCTCCTCTTCCACCTCCGCCTCCTCTCCCATTATTTCCCAACTTTTCCCCTCATATGCCTCTGAGCTGTGACCTCTCACAAACCCCTGTTGTAAATCTATACTCTCTTCCTTTTCCTCCTCCCTGGAAGGGTCAGGATGGGGAGGTGATCTCCACCATTCCTCCTCTGCCCAGTCCCTGACAGCAACAATTGAAAGGACCCAGTCTCTGGCTACAAACAATTATCCCCAACTAGTTGGAGAAAGCTCAAAAGAACCTTTGATCAACCTTATTTGAGATGGGGGGGGGGACTCGTATTATGAACTCCTGCATCTCAAACGTTTTTCCATTCTTAAACCCGGCACTTGTTTTCTGTGGCAATGCTGAGCTATTCAACATGTGAAGCATATAAGAGTAGAACATGTTGTGTATATCCAGCATATTAATGCTTCTTTTTTTTTTCATCTCAGCTAGGTCTGATTCACACAGAAGCTCATGCCATTACTGCATTTCTTCCACCTGTTCACAGATTTCCTGTTTTGAACAACTTCAATCCTATGGACACACATAATCTAATGAACATGCAGACACTCATGACTGCAATTGCAGGAATTCTTGTTACACAAAATGTTTGCCCTATGCATTTATGTATTATGCACAGTGCTATAAACATACAGATACATATAAGAGCAAGGGTAGATGTTCAAGCCCCGTACTATCAAATTGAGGGAAACTGGCTACTATAGCACTAGGCAGAGTATGTCCCAACCCTCAGTAATGGCAACTGATTTCTGCATATATGAGATGCAGTGGGTTTTCTGGTCACAGACATCACAATAATTTGTACACAGGTAAACAGCGGGGCCTATTGAGTGCCTCAGTCAAATCAGTGCAGCTGTATTACATCACAGGAAGGGAACAACCCCTCCCAGCATATCAGAAATGGCACCTGTTGCTCCAGTGGTGAGACTCTAAAAGTCAATCCTATAAAGTGATGTCAGTTCATAGTGGTTCGTAGAATAGCTCAGTAAGTAATGGCTTTCTTTCCCTTTTTATAATCAAACAATAAGAAAGTGAAAAGCATTAAAAGCAGGATCCCTGCCAGAACCAAATGAATAATTAGCATCTATCTTCACTAAAGATACTGGTGAGGTACTCATATCTTAAATATCACTTTCAGATGACAAATTTAATGAATCCCCACACATCAGAAGCTTCGTGTAAGAGGTTTTAGAGTAAATAGATTAAGCAGCAATATGTCGCTAGGTATAGATTGGGTCTGGAAGGTCTCAATTTTAAAATTGCTGAACCACACATTTTGAAATGTAAATGTCTCTTAACACCAGCCTCTCTTTTAGAGGGTAAGATGATAGCTAAAGGAATACCATTATTATTATTATTTTAAATGCCTGGAAACTTCAGGCTGCTGAACATGATTTCAAGGCCATGCAAATTAATAGGGAGAGGATATATATAAAATTGTGCATAATTTGAGAAAAGTGAAGAGGGGATATTTTATCCTTTTACATAGTGCTAGATATGAAAAGATACTAAAGTGAGGACACATCAAGTGCCATGTGTTCTAAGCAAGTTGGATGAAGCAGAACTGAAGGATATAAAGGAGTAGTTAGGAAAGGTCAGAAGTGTATTAACTAGTAGAAAGAAGCACTCTAAAGCCATTGCTTATGGTAATGCAGGAAAGGCTTTATGGACTAAATGATTCTCAAAATAATCTTGAGGGATGGTGGAAATAGGTGCTTTGTAAAGAGAGAGAGAACAGAACCTTTATTCGTATAGAGTCGGGTAAGAGAAAGCAAAAAAGGGAAAGGTGACAAAAGGCTAGCAACTGGAAGTGAATAGGCTGATCTGAACAACTCTTGCTGATCTGGACACAGCAAGCAGAACTCAGTTCCAGCACCTCTCATTTGGACACCATTGCCTTTATAAGAGAACAAGGGAGACATTCATGGTGTTACATTCTATAGGGTGAATTCAAAAGAACTAAACTTGCAAGTTCTAGTTCAGCTCGTTAACACTTTGAAGAAGAGCCCTCCTGGATTAGATTGAAGTCCTAGTTCAGGTTCCCATCATGTCAAAGTAAATGACTCTGAGAAGCAGAAAAGCAGGACTTAGGGGCAATAGAGCTCTGCTGTTGTTGTAGCTTCCCCAACCCTCCTACCCAGCAACTCCTGTTCGGAGGCCTCTTATCCTGGAAGGCGTATATAGTCATCATAATGAGTAGTAGCCATTGATAGCCTTATCCTCCAAAAATTTATCTAATCCAATTTTAAGATTGGTGGCTATTACCACATTCTGTTGTAGTAAAGTATATGCTATCTACAAACTTTCGTCTATGCATGACAGCAGGTATATATGACTAGCTCATCATAGACTATGGCAGCTGAGAGGTATTTCCCTGTAGCAACCATGTGCTGATGTGAGAATGGTCCCTGTTCATGTCATAAATGTGTGTTGAACTGTGAGTTATGTGCATTGTGAAAGTTGATCTTACTGCGATGTCTGCAGTGGGATTGTAAATAGTATTTCGATACCGTATTTTTCGCCCTATAGGACACACTTTTCCCCCTCCAAAAATGAAGGGGAAATGTGTGTGTGTCCTATGGGGCGAATGCAGGCTCCTTGGCTTCAGCGATAGCAACTTGAAGCCTCCGAAGCCTGTGCTCCGGAGGCTTTGCGTTGCTTTTGCTGAAGCCAGGAGAGTCTGCTCTTTGAGGCTGGTGGTGGGAGAAAGCAGCGCTTCCCCCCACCGCCAGCCACACAAGCTGGGGGGGGGGGCAGCAGGAAGGCACGCAATGCCTTAGCGCTGCTCCCCGACCCGGCTTTGAGGCTGGCGGTGTGGGAAAGCAGCGCTTCCCCCCCACCGCCAGCCCCACAAGCTGCGGGAGGGGGCAGCAGGAAGGCGCACAACGCCTAAGCGCTGCTCCCCGACCCGGCTTTGAGGCTGGCGGTGGGGGAAAGCAGCGCTTCCCCCCACCGCCAGCCCCACAAGCTGGGGGAGGGGGCAGCAGGAAGGCGCGCAATGCCTAAGCGCTGCTCCCCGACCCAGCTTTGAGGCTGGTGGTGGGTGAAAGCAGCACTTCCCCCCACTGCCAGCCCCACAAGCTGCGGGAGGGGGCAGCAGGAAGGCGTGCAATACCTAAGCGCTACTCCCAGACCCGGCTTTGAGGCTGGCAGTGGGGGAAAGCAGTGCTTCCCCCCACCGCCAGCCCCACAAGCTGAGTCAAAAAGCCTGCAGGAGCTGCGTGCTCTTTAAAGGGTGCGTGGCTTCTGCGGGCTTTTCTATGAGATGGGGGAATTCCCTGTCCGCTGCTCCCAGAGCTGCGGGGGGTGGGAATCCTATTTTTTCCCTTGATTCCCCCCCCCCAAAAAAAAACTAGGTGCGTCCTATGGGCCGGTGCGCCCTATAGGGTGAAAAATACGGTATATGGACTAGTAGCCAGAAATGCAAGGGCTATGGGAATTCAGAGGTGTAAATTTTGGTGGTTGGATGTGGAGTAAAAAGACAAGCATCATTATGTTTTTAGCATCTCCGAAACGTAGGCTGATCAAAGCGAGGGACAGCTGACTTACTGCCATGCGATGCTATCATTAATGTCTTTAGCTTATGGTAGGTATCCATGGCAGGATATTTATGATCATTAATTTGCCTTAAGTAAGGCATGTCCTGAAGCCAGGATAGGGGTAGCATGTTTGCTGTTGCAGCTTCGTGGTTCAGGCAGCACAACAAAAGTCTTTTTTTCTGAGCAATTGAGTTCTGGGGTGGGAACAACTTTTCCTAAGCTGAATGCTTTCAAAATGTACAATTCAAAAAGATGAAAGGGTTATAAATATATGTAAAGCAGGCAAGAGAATAATAGATAAGCTTCAGCAGAGGATTAAAGCAAAACAGTACACCGCCTAGTATTAAAATGAAAGGATTTATTATGAAGTCTTAAACTTATCACAGGCTTACCAGCAGGTAGGGTCTTGAAATAAAAATCTTGAAATAAAACAGAGTTTTCTGCGATATTTTGGTGGGATGTACCGAGAAGAAACATGTTTTAAAAGCATCAATCTTCTTTTTAAAAAATGATAGAAATAAACAGCTATTCAAAGTTTAGTGGGGGTGGGGTGGGTAGGGAGAGACATACCTTGCACAGCAGGCTCCAGGTTTGAAGGAAAGCTTATAATACATTCAGATGACTTCTTGGCTGTCAACGAGGTGAATTGCTTTCATTCTTGTGCTTTATTCTTTCATTCTTCTGCTTCAGACTACAGTTCATAAGTATGTTTTTCCTTCATGTGTGGCTAACCTGCACTTGGGTTAGAAAGAGAAATAAACAGCTGCATGGCTTCAATGATGCTGTGTCAAAAGCATTACAGGGCATCACTGTCACGTGCTCTGGAAAATGCCTTATTTGAAGTGGGATTTGAAACAGGAGAGGTGTAATGACTTTTACAATGAAATCTCATCTGTGCACACACACACATTTATTCTGATAATAAATGAATGAATTGACCTGAAAGGCTTCTATTTCAAGAGTGTAACCAAGTCAGCTTTGATTAACATCCCTAAAAGTTGTTGTCATTGGAATGAGATGAAAGAATTTAGTGGTTATATAGAGGATGTCCTTGGAAAGATTTGCTTCTATTACTGATAGACTGTAATTGTTTCTTAAGAAGGGTCATGTGAAATCAGAGCAAGGGGATTCTAATGACAGTAATTTACACAGCTAATAAAGGAAATGGTTTCTAACTATTTAGATGCTGGTGGTTTAGACGGCATTTGTATTGAGACTTTGCACAAAAGGAAAGAAAGTGAATTTCTCATCTGAGCAGCTACCCATTTCTCATATAATGTTGCAAGATAACATTAAAATGTTCATGGGCTGTATCAAAATTTTACACCAACTTCTTAAAGTACCCTTGACTGTACTCAAAAATAAGCTATTTTTGCTGCCAAATGAAGAGGGGAGAGCATTTTAAGTGCCTCTAGCTCATTTGAAAACCAAAAGTTAAAACTTCCCCTGAGTAGAGGCAGTTTAGGAATAAAGGCTTTGGCTAATTAGGTTTAATGGGACATTGTCTTGGGAGATGTGATTGATTAGGCCAATCTAGACACAGAATAGGCCTGCAGGGTTTAATTCTTGGATTCTCCAAGTGAATGGCAAATATCCAAGGGCATTTTTTAAAAAAAAAATATTAGAGGGAACATTAAGAAAGTGTGCGGCACCTACATGTCATGCACACATTCATGTAAAGTTTTGTGGATGAAAAACAGCCTCAAGAGGCTGCAATCTTGAGTGTAGAAGTGGTGAGCATTGAGTTCCTTAAGCCTTTCCCATTCAAAAATGCCCCTAGCTTATTTTCTTCTATGGGATTCCATTGGGATTCCATTGAGGTTTCATTACCTGCTCTTACATGTATACCCCTAAGCATGTAGAATGTTGCACAGTTGATCTATATTATCTTTTTACCTTTCTCCCTTTCAGGCACTTTTCTATAGCTAAGCTATCCAGATTTCTAGAAGTCCTTTCACAGAACAGGCAGAGTAGAGTACTTTGCAGCACTACTTCCACATCTGCCTCTTTGGAAACTAGTCAAAGCTAAGATGAAACTAGGTGGGATGTGTACGGTGTAAGAGTTTGGGCTTTTTCTGTGTGGGAGGTTTGAAAAGTCTTGTATCAACATGGAAATTATCACAATCTCTTTGGGGAGGCAGATGCATCATACAGAGAGGATTCACAATATAGCTTCACACACAAGCATCAGGATGTTGAATGCTGACTGAATAAGTTTCTATAGTCACATTATGAGTCATCAGGGAGGTCATCTTTATACTGGAGGCAATTGCCTATTAACATAAGCTAAGAAACCATATTGTGCTGAATATGTAGGCCTTTTGTCAGTTTCTGTTCTGTATATCCACCCAACACTCACTCCTCTTCTCAAAGAAGTCAAAGATCACACCTACCTGTCTTGGGAATTTGACAGAAAGAGGTTGTCAAGGAAGCCCAAAACTCAAGAGAATTGAATAAGGATAATCTAAAGTTCTGCAAACATCTGGAGCTAGTAAGGAGTACAAATTTCAAAAAAGAAAAGAGCTATTTCGTTCGGTTTATTTTACACAACACAAGAAGTGTAATCATTTACAAAGTTATATGTATAGCAAAAACTGGGCAACCTTAAATATTCAGCATGTGACTGATACAAAAACCAAGCCATAATAAGTATATTGGCTTGTATTATTGTACGGTTCTGTATAATGTGGGACAATAAGCAAGCTTAATATATGCATGATCCTTGTCACAAGGTAAACAGAAAAGATCACCTTGTAATAAGGAGAATTCATTCTTGGGTGCTTTTCTATATTTGATTCTAGCTCTTTTAACATAGTGAAAGACGTGTGCATTAAAATTTTTCTATTTGGCTATCCCTAAACCTTACTGGGGGAAATGATTATTATTGCATTATTAGCACTGCAAAGTATTTTTAATTGAATATAATTTTGCATCACTGCTTTATATTGATTTCTGAGATGTACAGTATATTCAGCTTAGAAGGCAATGCAAAATGCTACTTGCAATTCTTGACCCAGTTAATATATTCTTTAATTTCTGTCTAATAAAGCAAATATATATCATTTTCTCTGTTCAGAAATGTAGGGCCCTTTAGTATTGCTTATTTCGATGGATGCATTACGAGGATTCTGCATAGTTACATAGTCTTTGTGAATTAATTCATGGTGCTAAAGAAAGACAAAGTGATTTACAAACTATCATGAGAGTCAAAAGCAACTAACAACGTTAAGGAAGAAGTTGCATCTCTGAAAGAGCACATGTGTTATCTTTAATCTTTTTGAGGCACTCTAGAAAGTTTTATCACATTTTCATAGGCTTTTTAAAGCAGCAAGGCACTGTCTTATAATTTTTCACTATTATGGTATTGGTTTTCCCCCAATACTTTTAGAATAATTACTGCGTACTTCATTAATAATCTGTAGGAATAAATTGTCTCCCAGGTTGATTTTTAATTTCTGAAGGAAAGCAGGGAATTGATACTCTCAATAGCAGTTCCAAAGTATTTCTGGCTGTATTCTCTCCTGCCCCCCCCCCTTTCTTCTCTGTAGATGTAGTTAAATAAAAGTGATATATGTACACTCTGCAGTAACAGTTGATCATAAGCCGATTTAACACTTTTAATTCAACTTCATTAGCCTTAGAGGGGTTGGTCTGGGTAAGATATTTTCTTAGGATGTAATTTAGACTTCAATTCTTTTTGCAGCTTCCTCATACTTTTTCTCTGCCTGCTCTCTGTGAATGAAATTACCTTTCCTCATCACAAAAGCCTTAGAGGCTTCCAGAGGAGTTCTGTATGAATTCAACAAGCCCTGATTGGATTCCCAGTATAATGGCTATTTCTCTTTCACATACTCTGAGCACAGAAAACTTGTATCTTGTTATAAAAGTGAACTCAATCTCCCTTTGTTTTGACCTGGAGGGGTAATATGGAGGGACATGCTCAGAGATTGGTGTATTCCCAGTTGAACTGAATCTAAAAGACTAACAAGGAAAAAAATATATCTTTAAAGAGGACATCTGCACCCTCTGTTTTCAAATCCCCATCAGCAGCAAATCACCTTGCACTTGGTTGACCAAAGAGCCAATGCGTTTTTCATGCACAGAGTGCATTTGCTACAACCATTAAATTAAACTCTCTACTGAATGTGAAAACAAAAGCTGCAATCAGAAAGGACATCCAGTTACTTCTTGGGTAGAACAATTATTCCAAATTGTGGCATTTTACATGCCACAACCAAGTCAAGATAGTTATGCCAGTCACCGGGTTTTGTTTTGTTTTGTTTTTAAAAAACAAACATTATTTTTCTCTCATTAAATTTTGTTCCTGGGCTGCACTAAAGGCTAAATAGGAAAAAATTGTTTTGCTTCTAATGACTATTGTTAACTCTTGATTTTTTTTACAACATTTTCATAGAACTATAGGATAGCTACAGCATTCTAAGAGAGAAATCTGCTAATAATGAGCTGCAAGGATGTATAGTATGTAGATTAAACACAATTGATAATTAGACATGCAATAAAAGTTTAACACAAAAGACCCTCAACATATAGCAGTTTGAAATTAATTTTGACCACCTCCACCCCTGCAGATCTTCCTTAAACACAAGTAGTATAACAGTGTAGTAGTATATCATTGTTTTTATTTGGCTTTTCAGTTTTAAACTATGTATTTTACGAATCTCATGTGGCTTGTTCCTTAGAAAGCCATGCGATGTAGGTTAAAACTCTGGAAGAGTGACAAAATGTGTGTTGGAAAGGGGAGGAAAAATAGATATGCCTCTTTCCAGGTGCAACAGTGTTTCAGCATAGTTCAGCTCCACTTCCTTTGTCCCGCTATTTCTTCCATTCCTCCCATGATTTTTAGGCATGGATCCAAGAGGTTTTTCTTCTGTCTTGCCACTTTCCCTGGGGCAACCCACAGTTTATTGCTGAATCAGAACAAACGTCAATCGGTAGAAGACTCAGTTGACGTTTGTTCTGATTCAGCAGTAAACTGGGTTTTCCCGAGGAAACTGGCAAGGTAAAAGAAGAACCTCTCAGACCCATGTCTAGACATTGTGGGACAAATGGAAGTGTGTATGAGTCCAGAGTGCTACATGACTGTCTATGCCCATTTCTGCTCTGCAAAGCCTGCCCTTGTAAGCTTTGCAGACATTGACTGCACTTTTATAAGTGGTGATCATAAATTCTGAGGGTGCCTCTTTCGAAGCTGAGCAGGAAAAAGACAAGTGTGATGGAGCAGAGAAAGCTCATGATGAGAATGTTTATGAACTACAGCGCTATAGAAAAGTTGCCCTTTTTATAGGGTGTTTCACCTGCTGCCATTCATTTGCTTCTCTGTCTTGTTGACGGTGTGTGGGGAATGCACAGACTGTCCCCTTGGTCAGGAAGGTTTGCCTATTCAAGCCACATAAATACAAGCCCAATTTTGTTCATTCTTTTTTTAAAAAAATAAAATATAAATCAGTAGTCGGTGTGGATGGGATCCTTCCCTCCCTAGAACACAAATGAACCTTGTGATCCTCCGGGTTATAAATTATAAATGAGCAGCATGCTCATCTGTTATTCAGAAGCAAAGGTCAAAGGATTCCCCCCACCCTTACGTTCTTTAAACTGGATCTTCTTTGATGTCTACACCGCATATACATAGCAATCATTATATCCCACGCTCTTGCATCATTAATGCAACTACAAACGAAACAACTCAAGTTTTGAATGCCCAGTGCTTCACTATAAGCACACAGATGTGAAAGGAAATCTGAGCTAGATAAAAACACACAAAACTTTTACTGATGGGATTGCTCCCTAGCGTAACCATGCTTGAAAGCAATGGGGGCAAATTATGATCCTTTCGGGCATAATTCTTGCTCTCCAGAAATTTTCTGTCTTGCTGCCTTTGACTAGCAAAACGGGAGCTTGCTGTGTAGGTTAAAAACCAGACGCTGCTGAAATATGCTTTTAATTTCTAATCATATGACATTACCACCTTGAAATTGGGCAACAACTCCATCTATTATTACCTGCTGTAGCTGTGCACTATTACTCCAGTTTAGTTTTGCTTCTTTATTTAATTTGGCTCCTGTCCATCCAACAGGTTCCCAGGGCGGCTTACAGAAAGTTACAATTAAACCAAACAAAAAATGGAAACCAGCAAAAATTAAAACACACACACACACACACACAAAATACAGCATTAAAACAATGTACAGTAGATTTAAAAGGCTCTTAGTGTGTTGCAAGAGTATATAGGGCACCATATGTATTCACATAGGGGTCCATGGCCATTGGAATCCCAGTCAATCAGTCAGTAAAGTGGTCACTGCATGTGTTGGCTTCTAAGGCACAGAGGCAAAGGTAAAAGGTAAAGGACCCCTGGACAGTCAAGTCCAGTCAAAGGCAACTATGGGCACAGAACCAGCCCATGTCTTTACTGCCCCCAGCTATCAATTGCCTTTTGGGTAGCATCACATCAAGACACAAAGCCCGGGGGACCACCAAGTATAAGTTGTTGCAAAATGGTTATTCAAACTCTAAAATGAAGAAGCCATTTATGTTAAGCATGTTTGTGGTGTCTAGAGACTGAGGATATTCTAAATAGTTAATGGATTATAAATACTCATTTTGCATTCCAAATATTTGCTCCTCAATAAATTTTACTTTAGCATCTTATCATTCAGTTTTACTATATTTTATTTTTAAAAACATGTATTTGTAAAGCCATTATAGTCAGGTCTTAAGACCTTAGCTATTTCAAATCATCACAGGCTAATATCTTGCAGAAATTTGTCAGCCCTAATTTTATGTTTGCCCTCACCCTTTCCAGAATCAATAATCCTTTAGAGTTTCAATTTGCAGCCCCTTCTCAGGTCATAAATGTTTATGGAGGTCATTAGTCGGGAGGTAGAATGCCCCCAAATGTACAACTAAGAACAACTGAGAATTAAGTGCAACTATAACCTGAGCTATGTCTATGGGATTCTAAAGAAACAGTTCATGTGATAAGGTAGAGGATGGGGGGGGGGGGCGGAGGGAACACAAAGAACAAGAAGCTCACCGCTGAAACCTAACATCTCCATTTTGGAGATTTAATTGCTCTTTATTTTATTTTTATTGTATCCACTATCCTCAAAAATGCTTATGGACTACTTTTGAGTGGTTATCACAAGGGTTACAGAATGCATTCACATGTTGCCTTCTTAATGAGAAAATGTGTGGAACAAACCAACTGTTATATTGCCTTTCTGGGGAAAGCTTGCTTGCTCATGGAAGAAGGCAGGAGGTGTAGGCAGCAGTCTCAGCACTCAGTTGTCCCCCTGCAAATGACCTCTGCCCAATACCACCTGTCCTGTCTTGCTGTCATCTCCTGACATTTCAAAGAAATGGTACTTCATAGCACTAAGGATAATGCATAGTTTCAGATAATTGAAAAATCTCGTACACAAGGCAGTGACTAAATTAGCCTTCAGAAATAATTGGGGAGTTAAAATAGATTTTTCAGTTATCTGAAATCTTTATGTTGGTTCACCATCTTTTTTGTTGACATTTTGCTATTGAACACTTTATGACTTGATACCTGAATCTGCATTAGCAGAATAAAAGGCTAGCTTTGTTGGTGTATTTGATGAACACCCAGGTTTTATTACTTGCCATTTTTCTTCCCATCCCATCTGCATTTTGCACTTCCTCATTTCCACCCTCTCAATATATTGTGCTCTCTTTCTGTTTTCCCCTTCCTTGTATTTTTGTAGTGGAAGATGAGAAATGTCATTTTTATTCACAGTGCATGCTGGATGGTCATTTTGCTGATTGTACAGCAGAGAGATTTGAAGCCCATTTGAAGGCTACTAATCAGTCTTTGGAATTTTATGAAAAGGTTGTTCAGAGACCCTAAAAGGCCTTCATTAACATCATTTCGTCCCATTTCCCCTCTCAGGAGAGCTACCACCACAGGAAAAATTAGGGTTGTTTAGTGACCTCAACATGGTCAGCACCCAAGATTTGAATCTTATTTGTCATATGGTTAGGCTACTATTGTCCATGTAGACATTCTGAGAGAGTGTTAATTTGCTCTGGTGTTTTTGACTTTAGTTTAGAACGTCATTCTGTGAAGCATCAAGATCATTGAGTTAGTTTTTGTTTTTTTGCTGTACCAACCCTATTAAAATGATGCAAGACCTGCAAAATTGAATTAGTTGGGATGTTGCAATAACATGAATATGTACTAACATTGTGTTTTATGGTAAAATATAAAATGTAGCTTGAAACTGTAAAACGGTTGCTGATGTTTTCATATGTGATTCAAAGCATCATGAACAAAATCTCTCAGGCATTAATTTTACGATGCTTTATATATTTATTTTGACAATTCCGTGTTGTGTCATAACCAAAAGCTATTATTTTGTTAGTGGTTTCAATAGAAATTTGAATGGCCATAATAATACTAAGCAGTAGTGTGATGTTTCTCAACTTTGTTGTCTATAATGACATTCCATTATAGATTAGAGAGGATTGTAAAGAATCTATTATCCCCCCAAATTACTATTCACAAGTTTTAGAAAATCAACATGTTATTTGGTACAGTTTAGTCTAATAGTCACTGGCACACATTGTGACTAACCACTGCAACTCATGAGTTGCTTAGAATATATTCTCAGGATGGAATACAGTGTCTGTCATTGCAGCACAACATGACTGGCTCTTGTGTTGTACTGATATCATTAATTGATTCACGTCACTTCACTGCACCTTCTGAGGGCCTTCTCACCTGTAGAAATGGCCAGAAATTGCTCCCAAACTTGTGTGGTCAGGAGAGCTCTCTCCTGGTTGTACATAAAGCATTTGAGACAAACGAGCTACAGCCTTGAAATCCTCCAGTTGGGTTGGAAAGTCCACCCCCTGCAGAGGTTCCGTGGACCAAGAGGGTTCACTGTGGGAAGGGGCTTCCCTCTCAACCATCTTTGTATATGCTGCCTCATCATTTGCAGGCCTCCCGTATCCCTTGGCTGCCTCAGACAGCTTTGCACAGCCAGCAGAAGTCTGGACAGAAATTTGCCATTTACGGCTGTTAATTATTGAGCCTCCATGATTTCTGGTTGCAAATGCTTCCTGTCGCGGGATGAGGTCCTAGTGGAAACTTGTCCGGACCTCACAGAGCTGTCATCTCAGGAGTTTGGGTGGTGTGTGTCTGTGTGTGGGAGCAACAGATGGGCTAGCATTAGTCAGGAATGCTCCTCCAGCTTGGATTTTATTCTGAACAGGGGGGGGGGGGGATGAATTTGCAATGCTTGTATCTTCATTGAGCTGAGCTTTTCAAGGCCCTGAAGCTCTCATCCAGGCCAGACTCTAGAGAACTTCATCAGCATCTGTACATTTCTGTGTCTGTTGACTCTGGTCATATTGTTCATTCAGCAATATTTTTATTGTGTCACCAACTGTGCTATTACCCCTATTCTTTTTAGGCTGGTAGGATGGTGGGGTCATGACTTCAAAACCCGGTTTCTCATGGAAAACAGTATGTATATTTCATATTCGGTTTTATGTAAGGATTTATTTTATGGTTTATTTAGATTGTATAATCAGATTCTTTCCCCCCAACCATAAAAGGAAGAACAAACAATGACCAAGAAGGCCACATTCCTACTTCTGATTTAACAGGCCTTTGCAGAGCGAAGTTTTATGTCATTTTTTGAGTTGCTGTACTTTACAGCCTGGTGACTCAATATTAAAATGTTTTTAAGATGCTATATCATTTTGCTATGTTGTGATTTGCTGAGCTGAAAGGCTTTTGTAATAGTGAGTAACAATTATTCCTTGTCCCACAAATCCCTGGGCCAGAAATAGAGAAGGCCAAGAACATGTCAGATATATATATTATTTCCAACGACTTAACATGTACTAGAGCATAAACTTCTGCCTGTTTCACGGCAACAGGGATGGCAAAGAAAGCTGCTTTTGCCGCTTCTATTGCACTCTCAAGTAGCTGTCCAGCAGAGTTTTTCTGAGTGGTGAGAGGTTTGTTAACATCTCTCCTGATAAATGGGATGTTGGCGCCCCCTGAAGATTGCTGTGACATGTTTGCTAAGCACTTGAATTATAAAAGTATTAGTCTTCACAAAAACTTGAATGTTCTGGTTGTGGCAGGTACAAATGAAGTGTCCAGCACACCACCTGGTCACATTTTATGGGATCAGTTTCATTTTTTGAGGCCTGAAAATGTGAACAAGGTGGTTGCAGCTGTCAGCCTTCTTGATTTGCTCACTTTGCCTAATAAAGGCGAGCTGGGTGTGGTCAGGTGGGTCTAGGGTGTGGTGAATGTCTTACTGTGTGAAGGAAAAGGATATACTGCCGTGAAGAAGAAGATGGTATTGCATCTACTCCTTAAAAACCGATGTTGGACTCAAAGGCTTTTGACAGCTACCACCTGATTGCTAATACTTTTTTTTTTTGAGGAAGGTGCTTCAGCTGCAGCAACTCTTGGAAGATACTGATTCTCTTTATCCTTCCCAGGATAGGTTCAGGCCCATTTCACGGACCGAATCATAATCTGTTGCCCCATTGACCTTTATGGAGAGAGGGGTAGGACTGCAACCCTGTGGCTTCCACTCAATATTTTGGCTGGTTTTGATATAATGAACTATGGTGTTTTATTAGGCTGTCTCTGTGGGAAAGAGTTGAGAAGGCTCTGTTTTGCAACGGTTCTGCTCCTACCTATGGCAGGATCCAGAGAGCATAAGGTGATTATACCATGAATCCCTGGAGTTCTGCCATAGGGAACCATTTCATTGCCAAAGCTAGTTTAACTTCCAATATGAAGCTGTTGGGAGCAGTTATGTAGAGATTTGGAACCTGGTGTCATCAATATGTGAAGTTGATAATGCTTAGCTATATTTCTCTAATTTTTTTGGGGGGAGGGGGGCATGCAGGTCCTAACCAACGCTGTATGCATTGTATGTATGATGCCTGTATGCCTTGGTACACTGGATGAGGGCGAACAAAACCAAAAGTACTTTCTGACAAGATGGAAACCCTGTGAGTGATTGGTTCTTGGTTCTGGGAACAAACAAAAGCTAGGGATCTAATAGAATGTGTTCATCTTGCAGAATTGCAACTGAGCCCTGGCATCAATGGATTTCGACTATCAAACCCTTCGATTTTATTGGTGTGCGCCCTCCATGCTAGTTTAGAGGTGAGCAATTACATTTTCATGACAGATCAAGTACAAACAAATGAAGCAATTTGTGTAGTATTAACCTACATTGCATTCTATACAGCAGTTAAACAAAAAGTCTGGTTGAAGACTAATGTAATATAAAAAGGATGATCTCACTACTATGAATATACTGCCAGCCTTAACATCTGCTTGTAGCATACCAGTGAAGAGAACACTGGAATTCTTGCCTGGTTGCTGCCTCTACCATGGTTTCAAACAAAATGCCACTCCTTCCATTCCCCAGAGTGGCTGGAGAAACCCAGCCATATGGTCAGGGTAATAATAATAATAATAATAATAATAATAATAATAATTTTGTGCCACATAACTTGCTTGGAGGAGGAGAAAGCAGAACTAGCATCTTGATGGAATGCTAGAGACAGGCATTAATTTTAAAACAAAGCTGAAGTATGTTCTAGCACCATGAATTCTTTTTTTAAAATAATGAACCTGTCTTCAGCTAGTTGTCACATACTAAAGCAGCACTTGTGTGTTCACATGTGGATTTTTATTTTTTTGGCAAGAAATCAAGAGGTCAGATAGGTGTCGTATACAGCTACTGGTGAGCTGAAAGTCCCTTAAGGATGTTTCCCCAGTGAAAATAGGGTGGCGCTGTGGGCAAAGAGAAAGAAGAAAATACAGAAGTAAGGGGGGGATTGGTGCATTGGGATTTTCTAGGGAAAGTAGTAGCAGTGCCCCTTCCCCTCTTCTTGCTTTATAAAATAATTTTGCTGCTGCTGCCAGTAGTAGATGTCACCATCCCCTCTCCCCCAACAGTATCCTAGTACATTGTCCCAGGCAAGGAATGTGCTGTCTGGATTGTCATTGCTTTCAGTGGCAACAAAAGTACAGTATGTTTAAAGTTAAGAAATTGTGTGGAGAGGGTGGGGGTGCTGCCAACATCACTTTTCACAGTAAGTCCCTTTCTCCTGAAAATAGTTATTTTATGCCCAATGGAGGAAAATAGCCAAAACAGTCCCAACTTTCACAGCTGTGAATGGGAATTCAAAATATTCATCTCAGCCTGACTTACAAATATTAATTTGAACTAGCCATATCTTGGATCACAACCATCTGCTCTTCCTTAACATCACTTAATTTTGAATGTTTTACACTACTAGACACATAGTGCCAAGTCACTAGGTCATTTCCCCCATTCTTATAATGGCTACAAAGACTGCTTCATCTCATAAAATTTCCAGGGTCATTTTCACTTGCATTTCAAGATACCTTTATATTTTTTCTGTTCATTGCTTAGCAGTAGAATAAGATCTTATGGCTCCCTTGCTTGATTTATCAGTTGATGCACAGGAGAACAAAATGAAGGTAGATGCGAAATTTAAATGTGTTATAAAAGTTTCGCTAGTGAATCTGCAAGGTTTCTACAAGGAAGTAAAGTGCGCGTCCAATACAGATACAATGGAAATAGATAATGTATCTTGGAACAATATTTGAGATAGGAAATCATTACTGTCCTAACTTCCTTCTCATATGTGAGTTCCTAAGGGGGAAAATATTTTCTCAGAGCTTAAAAGAGAGACTTCTATCAATTGTCATTTCCATGCACAGAATGTCTAGTGTTCTGTGATGATTCCTGGAATTGACTTGTTTGTAGAAAACCATCAGCAATCTTCAGGATGGGATTATATAATGATGTTGACTCATAATGCCACTTACATGCTGATTTCTGTCAGATGCTAATTTAGTGCATGCATATTTGAATGAAAAATAATATTTTATAACTTTCTGTAACCTGCAACATTCAAAGTTTTTAAAACGTACTTGTATTCATTGCAGCCTTTAGTTGTCTGTTAGGGACATTCTGAATCCATCTGGGGAAAAAATAATTTTCTAAATGCTATCATCAGTCCTAAATAAATAAAGCCAGAGAATTATCAGTAATTTTACTGTTTGCTTTTCCTGCTCTGAAAAATTGCAAAGGGGCACGGCAATACTTTTTCTTCTGTTTGGCAATTCATTTTGTTTGTCCTTAAACATCTCTTGTATTTTTGTAAACTTTATGTGACCTTAGAGATGCTTCTCCGCTCTGACCCAGATGGTGCTGTTCATAAGGGGGAGGGGGAGCAGCCATTTAGCCCACGGCAGGGGGTCAAAGGCAATGAGAGCTCATCAGTTTCTATGGACTTGCCTTTTTGCGCCTGTGTTCCTCTTTTGGCACAGTCAGGATTCCCTTGTGCTAATTGCTGTAGTACAGTGAAATAGAATGTGTATCTGGCAAGAGATGGCTTGCAAAATTGTTTCCCATCTTGCTCTGGGATGCATTAAACAGAGGGTACAGCTTCTAAAGAAAATACTAAGCAATGTAAGTGTAAATGCACAGCAAGGACAATCTCTTGCCTTTTGCGAGGGGAGAATGTTTGTTGTGGGGACATTATTCCTGGCAGCATTCCCACACCCCTTGCAAAGTCACAAGTGAATAGACTTTATATGGCCTAATCTTGCAGGAAGAAACCCTAAGTTTCTGCAACCGTAGGCAGCTTCTACATAAAGGCACACAATATTTTTACCCCCTTGTGCATCCCCAAGTCTCAGTGCCATTAAACTGGTGGCATTCTTATTCTCAAGGCCACCCTCCAAGCAGTGTAGGGTACAAGTTCCAAAAAACAATCGCCTTATGCTGTTCCTAGGGAAGAGGGAGAAATTCAGCTCAGTTCACATTTAAAGGCAAACCTGCCTAACTGCTTTCCGAAACAATATTCAAACTGGAACACGGCCATCCTTGAAATTCACTCTTCTCCAAATTTTTCAGCACAGTTCTTCAGCTAAGGAATGTATATGCAAAAAAAATGCATGTACTAGAGTCAAGTGTGCATAAAAATGTAAACTTTAGCAAAAATAAGAGAAAATGTGTTAGATTAGGGGAAACTGCTTTGGAAGATGTTTATATTAGGCAGGATTGCTTACATTGAGTATATTAGGTAGAAATTCACACTACAATTCTGGTGAATTTTCATGACATTTAAAGAAAAAATTCAGAGTGATGTGAGAATGTGTAGAAATGAATTTAAGATTGGAAAAATAAGAAACAGAGAAGAACATAAACTGAAAGATTCTCCCATCCCTAGTCGTTCCTTTCTAGGGACGAGTCTGTTCTTCCTTGGAACTACAGCAATCAGATTGAAACAACAATTTCATTAGATGTTAAGGAAAAGATCTTTAGTTGGTGCCAAAAAATTGAACAGACTTAGAACCAGGAAAATCTCCCTAGGATAGCACCACCAAGAAGCCGCTATTACCAGTCATTACCCATCTCGCATCAGCCAAAAAGGGGACCAGAAGAAGGGACTTTAAATATAGCTGTACTATGAGGATAACATTTCTGACCTAGTTTGCATTGCTCTTATAAGGATTACTGAGAGAAAACATTTTTCTCCTGAGCACAGCATCTGCATATTGTGGACAGCTTGAGAATGAAACTCATGATAGCATTCATACATTTATGTTCACAAATGTTCTTCCCAACCATATGAGTGCTCTTGTGCACTCAGGTGCAGATATATCTACTTTCATTAAAATGACTGGCTTTATTTCTGGTACTAAGTTTTTATCTTACAATACTCAAAAGTCACTTTTTGCAAAACTAAAGTAGATCATAGGATATAGGCTTTGTAGAGAAGGGTGCAGTTTATATTTGTCTGGGCTTTCTTTGTTTTGCTGCAATGATGTAGTTGTCTGTTTTTATTTTAAATATAGGTATTTGGTCAAACTACAATGAAACTCCTGAGAAGGAAATCCATTCTTCTGACTGGTTACTTGGAATATTTGATAAAGCATTACTATAGTGAAGATACAAATGACCCTGAGCAGCCCTTTGTAAGAATAATCACACCTTCCCAAATTGAAGAAAGAGGATGCCAGCTCACACTGGTCTTCTCAGTTCCAATTAAGGATATTTTTAAAGAGTTGGAAAAAAGAGGTGTCGCTGTAAGTAACCAAGGCTTCACATTGCTTTATTTAACAAAGATAATGGGCTCTGTGATAATTCTAGAATTGCTTCTATTCACCGATGCTTAGGTCAGAAGGAAGAGGGGGAATCAGAATACTGATATGGTTCTTCAAAACACATTTAATTGGTTTATAGTGGTGTTATTATGTTTGCCCTGGGGGACAAACAAAATAAAATATATAAGGTGATACCTTTATTGTAGACTTCCCCAGCAAAAATAAATGCATGCATGCAAGAAAAGGTATCACTTGACTATCTTGAGCATTTTAAGGCTTAATTCAAATCACTTTTGAAGCTGTCTATATTGTATTGGGTAGGGACGCAGGTGGCGCTGTGGGTTAAAGCCTCAGCGCCTAGGGCTTGCCGATCGAAAGGTCGGCGGTTCGAATCCCTGCGGCGGGGTGCGCTCCCGCTGCTCGGTCCCAGCGCCTGCCAACCTAGCAGTTCGAAAGCACCTCCGGGTGCAAGTAGATAAATAGGGACCGCTTACCAGCGGGAAGGTAAACGGCGTTTCCGTGTGCGGCTCTGGCTCGCCAGAGCAGCGATGTCACGCTGGCCACGTGACCCGGAAGTGTCTCCGGACAGCGCTGGCCCCTGGCCTCTTAAGTGAGATGGGCGCACAACCCCAGAGTCTGTCAAGACTGGCCCGTACGGGCAGGGGTACCTTTACCTTTTTTATATTGTATTGGACTTACAGTAGTGGCACTGATTAACTGAGATGGTGTGATGGCCTGGAACGCTCACAGAACTAAACAGTTTACAGCTTCTGGAAGAGAACAGAAAGTTGCCAGTTGGGCTAGGATTAAAATCTTGCACAGGAATAGATTAAAAGACTGGGGAGAGGTCCCAAACAGGAACTGTAGAGGTGAAGAGGCTGAAGGTAGAATGCAGAAGAGTGAGTAATGGGCTGAATAGTTAGAAGAGAGTGTAGTTCAAAAGGAGTTGAGAGTAGAAGACAGAGGAAATGGAAAACTGAGGCAAGAAGGGACTAGTTGTAGAAAAGGATCTGAAGCAAATCCACAGCATTAAGATTAAGAGGAGTTGTGTGCTATGGAAGGGGAAACTAAACTCTGAAGGCGTCTGCCCAGGAAAGAGGGGGCCCCGCTTTCTAGCCACTGACAAAACAAAAGTGAGATGTTTTTACAATCTACTAGAAATGGCTTCTTAACATATCATTTGAAAGGGCGGTATGTGCCTATGTGTTTCAATAATATGCTGCCATGACAGTCTCTCAGCTATTACTTATTTGTAAGATAATGTAATACACAAAGTCAGAGGCAGCTTCCCTGACCTGACCTACTTTATCATTCTTGCTCTCCACTGACACTTATTTCCCACCCACAATCCCTTTTCCTCACAAGAATTCTCAGAATCCCAGAGCACCAACATTCTAGAACAGCAGGTCTTTGGGGACCACCACCACAATTCCCTTTTCTTTTAAGAAACCAATCCTGAAATTCAGTATTAACTGATTAGACACATGACTATTAGTTTCCTGCACCTTCCCTGTGTAGGAAATGACAATCTGGGCTCCTAAAGCAATGGGATTTCTTATTCCTTTATTTCTGCATTGGTCCTTGTCCTCTGGCATATAGGGTGTGACTATGCCAGAGCTCAGAGGTCTCTGAAAACATTCTGATGCATATAGCAACTAGTTTCCAAATATCACATAATAACTCATTTGTATTAATTTCTCTTCCCCTTATCCCCCTGATTTTTCAGCTTGGAATGGCAAAACATGAATTAGTATCTACCTTCCCTTCTAAAAAAAGGCTTATTGTGATTTTAACATCCCAACCCTACACTTAGTTACATAGCAGCAAGCCACATTAAACATGAGGCTTACTTCTTTGAGTAAACATATATAGAATTGCACTGTAAAATATACCATGGAAAAATCAATACCAAGAACCCTAGCTCTCCATCTTTCCCCTCTATTCTCAGTTTATATGGGCCAGAAATGGGAGAAAGCATTGCATTTGGCCAGCATTATAACAGGAGCACAAACTTTATGTTAGCTTTGCTGCTTTTGGAGTTTGGCAAACAAATATGAAGCTATATTAATTTGCTAGATGTTTATTGGCTGTTTTGCAGTGTGACATTCGGGAACCCAATGCTCTCCGTGTTGCCCCAGTTCCTCTCTACAATTCTTTCCATGACGTGCACAGATTTATTGAAATCCTGGGATCTGCAATGGCATCTGTAAAGCAAAGAACAAACACTGCAGCACTTTCCTGATCTTACTGACGGTGCAGCTATACTTTTTAATCTCTTACTAAGATGCATCAATGCTTCTGAGCAATTTTTGTTTGTTTGTTTGTTTCTCTTGGGCTGGGCTATATGTATTCCACCCATTTGCCCCAAAAGATTAATTTTGCTTGGATAGTTATTTACAATAGATACACTTTTTATTAAAACTCATTATTTCTACTTATTTGGGCTCCATAAATTAATATGCTTTATGTATTTTAATAGGGTTAGTCTTTAGCATTCTAGATACTTTCTTCATTTAGATAATTCTGGTTTACTTCTGACAGGCGAAACAGAAAGACAGCTGCAAACCTAATCTTTGTCTAATGTCACTGTGTGGAATAAGGCACTATATACAACTTTGTGGATATAACCTGCATTGGATTTTAAGCACAATTTCTATTAAAGGGAATTTTAATTTGCGCTGAAATTGTATTCATAAACATCTAAGTAGAATTTAAGAATTCACAAATGACTTAAGTTTTAGACATCTCAACTTTTGTTTAAATGTATTTAGCGTTTCTCACAAACCTTCTGCTGAGTTGCTTTGCTCACTTATAGCCGTTTATGAAAGATTTACAGCTCCCCTGGATACCCAGGCAAAATAATGGCCCAGAAGCCTGCTGCTTTAGAAGAACAGATCCAGGGGGATCCTGATCTATATCTATTTGGGCTCTTGTGGTCATCAAGGTATATGTGTTGACATCGTACCTCTGACATTGGTTTTAAAAGAATGCCAATCTTCTGGAATGCTGAGGCATCATACTGTTTTGTTCTTCAACGTGCTCAGTGATTGTAAAACACTTCCATTAAGCAAGTGGGGCTTGACTCCTAATTCAGTGTAGAATCATGGGCTTATCTTGTAAGTGCACCAGATGTGGTATGATTGAGGCAAATGTATGCTGCTTAGTAAACTGTCACTGTAATCCACCACCATATCCGTCTAATCACTGGGCCATCTGAAAAATATTTAGACATTATGCTGTCTGAATATGTAAGGAGCAGCAAGAGACCAACATTTTGTACATCAACCATCAGTGTATATTGCACCAAACTCACTTTATCCCACTGTAACAAACTTTGCATTAATCTTGTACTTCAGGGGTTCCCCCTCCCCCAATATGCTGCATATGGGGAACTATAATCTATAAAGTATACATTTTGTATGAGAGAAATATGGCAAAATGAGTTGAGTGTGAAGACAAAGGAAAGGTGGAGAGCACAGTTCTGGTAAGTCTTGGTGACATGGTATCTAGATAGCTGGTGATCCTTTAGTCCTTTTTAATACGTTTTTTTCTGAACGCTTACTGGATATTCATAAAAATTATCTGGGTTTGTGTTTGAATTCAGCCATGAGGCTATAGCCAGTTCTGAATGGATGTATTTGTATAAGACAGCTCTCTGCCAATACTTAATTTACATGGGTATTCTTACAACATTTTCAGTGTACTGCTGATACCATGTGTGAATAAGCCCCAGGAAGCCTATGATAACTTACTGTGCTGTATAACATTCCATATATGCCACTTATTAAATAATGAGGAAAATGAGGACTTTAAAGAGTAACTTTTAAAAAGCAAACTTTTTCGGCCTTGCTGATGTGGTCCACAGGAATAAATTTGGTACCAGCTTGGCTGCAGGAGTTGCCAGAAGGAAGTGTATAAGACACCATCCAACCATCTTAGGGAGTCCACTCTGGATTTGTGTAACTCCTTAGCCTTTTATTCTCCTGAAGATGTCCCACAAAGCAGTGGGTACAGATTTTTCCTTGGGGCTTACTCCTGAAGCAGGGATGCGGGTGGCGCTGTGGTGTAAACCACTGAGCCTCTTGGGCTTGTTGATCAGAAGGTCGCGGTTTGAATCTGTACAATGGAGTGAGCTCCCATTGCTCTGTCCCAGCTTCTGTCAACCTAGCAATTAGAAAGCATGCCAGTGCAAGCAGATAAATAGGTACCCGCTGCGGCGGGAAGGTAAACACCATTTATGTGCGCTCTGGCTTCTGTCACAGTGTTCTGTTGTGCCAGAAGTGGAAAGTTGTCTGTAGACAAATGCTGGCTCCCTCGGCCTGAAGCGAGATGAGCGCTGCACCCCATGGTTGCCTTTGACTGGACTTAATTGTCCAGGGGTCCTTTACCTTACTTTTACTTACCTTACTCCTGAAGCCTTCCTCACAAATGAGTATAGCTGCAAGGCAGCAGAGGTTTAAGATCAGAGTTTTCATTCTCCTAGCTGGGCTACCTTCCCAGGTTGGTGAGCCCCATCTGCCCACATTTCCGTCTGCAACATGCACTGTAACCAACTTCTTTTACCATTTGTCCCACTACTGGTCTCATCCACTCAATCCGCCAGATTCATATGCAGGGGAAGTCCCTAATTCACCAAGAGTTTGAGACCCATTTGCTACCCTCACCTGGTTTAACCAGCCAGCCAAAGCCATTTCCTGGGGTGTAACAGCTTCTAGGATCCACAGGTGAGAGCTGAGTGCAGGGTGGGGACCAAAGGTGGTCAAACTAGCCCAGAAGGAGCATGATGTCTCCTTCACTAGAAGTACTACCCCTCCCCTAACACCCCATACACCCCAGAAACAGTGTACAGTACAGTAAGACAAAATAAAAAAGATTAGACTCTAAAACTCAATAAAACCATTTATATAGTTCTACAAGTAAAATTTCAAAAAAACTGAGTAACCAGGGAAAGCCTACACACACACGTGCCCCCACACACAAACACAGAGAGAATCTTCAGCAGCCACCTAAATATCAAGACACTAAGTAATTGTTTAATTTCAGCTGGTAATTGATTCCAGAGGGTTCAGTTTCTAGTACGAGCTAAGTGTACCTTTGGGACAAGTGGTATTGGCAGTGACTCTGAGAAGCGCAATTGCAGGACAAGGTTATATATGAGGGAAAATTGTTCATAAGGGTCAGGGGCGCTACCTGACTCAATCTCACCATGTTTTCTTGACTGATTTCCCTGTAGTTTTCTCCTTTGTGCAGGGGCTGGTACACAGGGTGAGCCTATGTTTGACAGTCCTGCAGTCACTAGTTAAAGACCTGTTGCAGACTTGAGTGCTGACACTATAAGCACAGAACTTTTTGTGTGTTAACATTCACCATATAAATCCACTGGGAGTCTGGGACTGGTTCTGCTACTCTGTAGAATCTATGTCAGAACTGTAGTTCCCCAGCTTGAAGAAGCCGGAGAGAGAAGAATGGGATGGTTTTATTGCTTTGTCAAATGATGCCTTCATATCTCAACACTGCCATTTTCCTAGAATATATGAGCTGCTAGCTCAGACCAGTAGTTCACATGGTCCAATACAATTGTGATGGGCAGAAACTTTTCAAAGCTTGAGACAAGTCTTTCTAATCTCAGTTTCCTGGGATTATTTAACACTGAGGCATCAGGAATTGTATATAGGTTCTTGGGGGTGCAAAAAAATAGCGGAAACATACTTTATGCTTCTTCAAGTGTTGTGCTCACCTTGAATGTGTACCTACAACTGACTGGAAGATGATGCAACAGAGCTTCCCAAAGCTTTGATGTCAGCCACGGGCCTTTTTTGGGGGTATTTTCTACCAGCTGCAGAACAGCATTTTTATTCCTAAAATTGTTAGAAAATGCATCTCAAGGAAAATACTCAAACTTAACATTAGGTGTCAGCATTTTACATATTATTTGCTGAGAGTAGATCTCCCAGAAGAGCTACAGCACAGAAAATAAATGTTTCAGGCTTTCATTTCTAAAGCTTTGTGTTACGATAACTGGAATAACAAGAACAACAACCTGTTCGAGTCAAATAAACATACGTTTTCATACCTCTATCACAAGCAACTCATTTAAATATCATTGTTTAACTTAAAAAAAAATGGACTTCTGATGAAATAATACTTTCATGACTAAAAAGAAAAATGGAACACTTGAGTGGAAAAAAGAACAGGAATAATGGATAACCGCTTCTTTTTTTTTACAATCAAGTGTTATATAAATCTTATGAAATAAATATAGGAATGTTGTAAAATCATCTACAACCACGTTTTCAGGCATGGTGACAAACTTCTTCTGCTTGTTCGCATTTACTTCATCACTACCTACATCATATTGTATTAGAATATTGAGACCCAATCAAACAAAGTCAAGTTAGTGCTTCGCTAACTTAGAAAAGAAAAACCCCACTTTGCATGTTATCAGTAATCATTTAAAAGCAACCCTTGTGCTGCTTGGCAAGCAGTTTTCTTTGCATTCAAAATCTGCATTAATAGATTTAACATGATAGGTGAACTGCAGTACAGATATGTTTGTGCCACACGTGCACCAATCAGGAAACCATTTTGAAAAAAATATCCAGGCCATGTTTCACAGGAAACTTGCATTCTCTTGCCCATAGCTTATCTAGATATCAGAAAATTGTGGTATCTGAAGTAGTCCTCATGGGAATGGACAATCCAAACAACTCTAGAATATGGAAATAGTTTTGTTTCCTCACCTAATGTGAAATTGTTCCCTTCAAAGTGATCTTTTTGTCAATATTTGTGAAATCTATTTATATGGCTCCTGCAGTTGTACGATGAACTTGATAAAGATCAGCAATTCCTATTTTTTACATTCAAGGCATGTTTTTATTTTTAAAAAAACTAACATAAATGTACTATTCTATGCATCATTTTATGTTTCCTGTTAAATATAAGTGAAAATTGATTGGGACATTTCTCCATGGAATTCTATCTTTATTTCATCATAATTGCTTCTTATTTGAATAATGACAGATGAACTGCTTCATTCAACTGCAGTTTTTTTAAAAGCTTTGAAGTCACAATAACAGCACCGGATTTAAATCCTGAAGCTATTATTGTGGCAGGAAAGAGATCGGGGGGGGGGGGGGGGATTAAAACTTGGGGTCCTAAAAAGAAAATACTGTATCTTTTGCCCTATAGGACACACTTTTTCCCCTCCAAAAATGAAGGGGAAATGTTTGTGCGTCCTATGGGGCGAATGCAGGCTTTCGCTGAAGCCTGGAGAGCGAGAGGGGTTGGTGCGCACCGAACACTCTCGCTCTCCAGGCTTCAGGAAGCTCTCCGCAAGCCTTGGGAGCCCGCGGAAGTTCCCGTCGGGCTCCCTAGGCTTGCGGATAGCAGCCTGCATTTCAAAGCCTGCACAGCGCGCCCCTGGCTTTGGTTCCCCGACCTGGTTTGGAGGCTGGCGGCGGGGAGAAGCGCGCTTCTCCCTGCCGCCAGCCCCACAAGCTGGGGGGCAGCGGGGAGGCGCAGCGCTGCCATCCCGCTGTTCCCTGACCTGGTTTGGGCTTCAGGCATATATCCGCAAGGCGTGGGAGCCCGGCGGGAAGTCGCGCCGGTCTCCCAAGGTTTGCGGAGAGCTGCCTGTTCTGGGGGTGGGGGAAGCTCGGGCTTCCCCTGCCGCAGCCCCGCGCCTGAGGGGGAAATAAAAGTTTTTTTTCTTTATCCCCCCCCCCCCAAAAAAAAAACTAGGTGCGTCCTATGGGCCGGTGCGCCCTATGGGGCGAAAAATACAGTAGTTTTATGAAGTAATAGTCATCACTTATGGTTGTATTCACTACCAGTTTCTGCAACTTCTACATTGCCAAAGTGATCTATCTGCACAGCTCTTAAATGCATTTAATTGTAATAGACGAGGGTCAATATAGTGTTGCATATCGCCCCAATCTCTTGAGTGATGCAAGATTCCAGGGTTTCAGGCTCTTATCCAGAGTTCGTGTTTGTTTTTGCAAAGACAGCACAGCAGAGACTGTGGTATCTTTATGTTACATGACTTATTTATACATATATACAACTTGAACCTACAGTGAAGGGGTTCACAGCACTAACACCCCAAAAGGCTCGTTTGTCCCATAGCCATAGCCCTGGATTCAAACAGAAATCAAACATTGCTCAGACACACTTTCCAGCTTGCTGGTTTATGTCTAGGTCACATCCGTCTCTAAAACTCTGAAATCTGGCTTTATCTGTTGGGGAAGGGGCCCCCACCCATTTGCTGTCTCACACAAAGCCCCTTAATCCCCCTTAATGGCTCATTACCCAGGCTTTCACCATCACCAGGAGGCTAGCCTGGCTATTCCAAGAATTAGAAACCTTGATTAAATTGTAACACTTGCTGGATCCAGGGATTAGAGGAGCCTGGCATCCACTTTAACTCCCCAAACTCATAACAATAGTAAGAAAACTTCTCAATGGTTATTTTAAGACTGAAATCATATGCTTTGCAAAAAAAAAAAAAGAAGTTTTAAATTCAGTGCAGATGCAGAGCTATATTTTGCCAATAAAGAGTTCATTAGATCTTTTCCCTCTCTGACATTTACATCTACTCCAAAGTATAGTTTAATACTCCAACGTATGAATTTCAAAGTTCCCTTTATCTTTGTATTCCAATTTTCAGCCATTAATCAAATAATATGAAACAGCTTTACAAAAAAAAAAAAAAACCCTCTAGGAATGGATCACACATTCAAAATGTGCCTTCCAGAAGTTTTTTGAGTATTATTTTGGAGGGGCGTATGCATGTAATCAATATATGCACAAAAATACTTAGATTTTATATATATATGACAAAATGTGTGTTAGAAAGGTGACAAAATCACACGTACCTCCAGCAAATCTTTTTAAATGGTACCTCTTAGAAGAATACAAATATGAAGTTATTTACTCGCCTTGGTGGATATATGTACCCATCTCCAGCAGTTAAACTAATGAGTGTTCTTCTGTGTATAAGGCAGAAGTAGGTGCTCATATGATGTACCGTGTCTCTCATGAGACCCAGCCAGTATAGCCAATGGTCAGGGATAATGGGAGTTATAGTACAACAAATAGGGGGCACTACAATGGCTATAAATTCTGTGTCGCAGTTGCCAACCCACATGGCTGTTAATCCATTTGAAAAATTCCCTGCAAGTATTGTACTAGCACATCAGAATGTGATTCTAGCCCTGTATGGGGGGAAAATTACAGGTATTTTAAAGTAAGGACATATGCTATAGTCACTATTGAGACAACAGGCAGGTAGAATTTGTGTCATGGTAGTACAGTACAAAAGGCTGTGGGGAAAGTTAAGGCATTTAGTCAGCCCTTAATTCCTGTGTGCCCTAATCTGAGGCCAAAGCACACCAGTACAAAAAGATGCAGTGGGTAGTTGAATTGCAGTGGACCCATTGAAAGGAATGGTCTAATGTTAGCTTATGTCCATTAGTTTCAATGGGTCTGCTCTGAATTGGACTAGCATTGGGAATAATCCTGAAGCTGCAATCTTTTGCCTACTTACCTGGGAATAATCCCCGTTTATCTCAATCGTATTTTGCTTCTGCAGGGATATGTAACAAGATTGCACTTTTAAGCAGGGATGGATGAATTGGCTTGTTTCCATTTCAAGCCAGTTTTGCATCCCTTCAACCACCTATAAAATATTAGTTTAAAATGGTACATATTTTTTATATGCACTTTCCCCTAAAATACAAGTTTTGTATGTATTTTCCCCCCAAGAATACAGTGGTACTTAGGTTTAAGAACAGTCCTTTTTAAGAACGATTCGGTTTACGAACTCTGCAAAACTGGAAATAGTGTCCCAGTTTGCGAACTTTACCTCGGTCTAAGAATGGAATCCGAGCGGTGGAAGGGCACCGGCAGCGGGAGGCCTCATTAGGGAAAGTGTGCTTTGGTTTAAGAACGTTTTCAGTTTAAGAACAGACTTCTGAAATGGATTATGTTCATAAACTGAGGTACTACTGTAGTTGATACAGGCAGCAGAAAGGTAGTAGAATGAAATGTAACAGTAGGTTCACATTTTCAATGCTCTTCTGTATTGCAGGTTTTTTAAAAACCACCTGCAGTTGGAGATCTTGAACAGGAAGGAGTGGATTAGAAGCTTTTCTCCTTATATGCTAGCTTTTTACACATGGGAGCCCTGTTTAGGCACTCATTTCTCTCATGTGCTGAAAAGTATCAGGGTTCTGCTGGAAGGAAAGGCAGCTGCTAGCCCTTGTAGCCCATGACTGCTGGGTGAGGTTAAACTGTAATTTTTCTTCCTAAAAGATAGCTACCTTGCTAGAAGATGCCCTCAAAGCTGCAGCTGTAGGAAAGGTGCATCTCCAAAACCTGACAGAAGAAGGTGGCATGGCAATTCCACCCATTCGTTTGCAGAAAGAGGGAGGCTCAGACTGAGGGAAGTGAATGGCCTGCAAATTCTTACAGATCCTCACTGCAGTTTTACAGTTGTCACACTCAGGATGAGAGATTATATTATGTCCACAATCCCATGGAGAGTCGATGGTGAAGTGGGAGCTTCCTCTTGTTATCTCTTATCCATTTCCAGGCATAACAGATAAGTGGAGAAGTGGAACAGTTCGCTCATGGGAGCCTAAATTGTGGCTCTTTCTTAATATCTATACAGTATATGATATCCTATGAACAAGACCTTAGCAGCACAGGGAAAAGGGCTGGCTACCTTTGAAACAGCACTCAGTTGAAAGGAAATACAGTGAGATTCTTGACCAAATTTAAATGTGTTTGAAGTTCATTCATCTCTAAATTAGAAATAATTAAAGGGGCCCTCATTAACATGAATAACTTGTGTAACTTTTGTTTTTGAGTTAACCCTGAATCATAAACAAAGTCTCTCCCAGAAAAATATTTAAAATGTTTTACCTTCTGGTGCAAATCTTTACATATGTGCTAATGAATATATAAAATACTGCTTTTCAATTTGGAAGCTTGATTATTCCAACTTTTTTTAAGTTACGGAAAAGATAAAAAAAACAGTTCAATTTCATCAACTCAAACATGCAGTGAAATAAGACATTGTTTTTGTAGGGCTGTTCATTCTTTGAACTTAGATGACATTGTCTCAGAGGACAAGATGTTTGATGAGTTTTATACTTTAAAGCCTCTCTTAAGAAAAAATTAGCTCAGAATGTTTTGTGTAGAATAGCGTATGTATGCGTGCAGAATCATTCAGTCTTCAAAAGACCAGAGGGGAAGCTGGTGTCATCTTCTATTTACTTTCAATATCTCTCTTTTAAATTCACACATTGGGAAAAGCTGAAGAATCATAATTTTAGGTGCTTATTTCTTACCAGTTCAAAAAGCATATATGCATCCAGTTGACCTCATAGTGAAGTGATGAGGAAGGGTGTAACTTTGCTTCTTATTTTACGTGAAGGAATAAAAGATCAGATACTTGCTCACAATTCACCTAATGAACTCTATGTGTACTACAGTGGTACCTCGGGTTAAGTACTTAATTTGTTCTGGAGGTCTGTTCTTAACCTGAAACTGTTATTAACCTGAAGCACCACTTTAGCTAATGGGGCCTCCCGCTGCCGCCACGCCGCCAGCGCATGATTTCTGTTCTCATCCTGAAGCAAAGTTCTTAACCTGAAGCACTATTTCTGGGTTAGCGGAGTCTGTAACCTGAAGCGTATGTAACCTGAAGCGTATGCAACCAAAGGTACCAACAACAACTGCCCCATATGTATTTTCATAGTCCATTGTAGAATTAGAAGGGACTTGGAGGGTCATCTAGTCCAACTCTCTGCAATGCAAGAATCTCAATTAAAGCATCCATGACAGGTGGCCATCCAACCTCTGCTTAGAAACCTTCAAGGAAGGAGAGTCCACCACCTCTCCTGGGAGTCTGTTCCACTGTCAAATAGCTCTTTTGCACCTCTTTACTCTGGCTTTTGACACTTGAGGTATACACGTATTTGAAGACCCACCTTACTTTTGTGATTGAAAGTTATTATAAACTGTTTTTAACATTGTGTTTTATATAATGTTGTAACCCGCCTTGGGACCTTAGGGTGAAAGGTGTGTGATAAATTAATAAATAAGCAAATTCTGTTCTTACACAGGGCATGTGCAGACTCTATCAGCTTTCACTCGGTCACTCGGTCACCCTAGATCACTCACAGGTGTCTCCAAAATAGAATAAAATAATCATAGTTAGTGCCAAATAGGCAGTATATTGGGACTTTAAATATTAGTGTATCTGAATTTCTGAAGCCCAAATTTACATTTGCCTCACTTCATTGGCTGAAAACTTTCCTTTATAATATGGAAAGGGATATGTCAGTTGCTAGAAAAGGTTTCTGCTGAAGCAGACATTTAGAGCTGTTGCACTTACAAAAGCTATGTAGACAACTCTGGATTTCAGTTTAAAGCAAATATTGCTGCGAAAGGTTATCAGCAAGATTGCAACTATAAATACACTACCATTTTATTTGATCTGCAATTTTCATAATGTGTTACTGTTTGTGTTATGCAGTATAGGCATATATCTGTATGTGTGTGTACACACACACACACACACACACACACACACTACAATATAAACATACATTACAATAAAATCTATTTTAAGTATTGCCTTGCAAATGATTTATTCCCTAGCTTATGTATCTTATTCTATAAGATGGCGTTTTGATATGTTATTCCTTACATCTGTTGTTTTCTTAGAAACAAAAAGCAATGTGTTCTGCGCATGCTCTGGAACATTCAGCCAACCCTGGTACACAAACTGTGATGAGCAATTAATAGAATTCAAGTAATTCCTATTTATAATAGTTTCCATGATAGAGAATAGTATAAAATACCATCCAAAGTGTAGTTAGTATTTTCCAACTTTTAAGTGCCATGTACAAGTGATAGTACAAAAAAAAGTGTATATACTGCTTTTCAGGGCAAAATCCCACCCAAGATGACTCGCAAGCAATATATAATATAAAACAATCAAGTTACTTTAAATTTACTTAGAACTGTTGTAGTTTAACAGACCAGGACAGTAGTTCATATGAAACATCAATTTTAAAAGCTAGCAAATATGGGGCCATTCATGAAAATATGGTTTAGTGATTAGACCACTGGACTATGACCTGGTTCAGATCCCCACTTGACCTTGAAGCTTACTAGACGATCATGGAAAAGCCACTGACTCTCAACCTAATTTTCCCCACATTTGTGGGGATAAAACTAAGTGGGATATAACCATGCATGCCACCTTGAGCAACTTGGAGAAGAGGTGGAATGTAAATGTTACACTTAAGCAAGTCATTTTTTCAGGAGAGAGTTCCAAAGATATAGGATCACCACTGAAAAGGCCTCGTCTCTATAGCCCACCTATGTGGCAGACTTACAAACACAATCTCTGAGGCAGATATTAAGGTCAAAGCAAGTGTGTATGGGTGTCATGGGCCAGGAGTCATCTTCACCTGCTGAACAGCAGCCTGAAGGGGGGAAAGGTGGAGTGACTCCACCTGCAGCTGATCAGCCTTCAAGGACACAGAGGATAAGGGACTGATGAGAACCAGCTGGCTTCGGCCTTCTTAAGCAGAACTTCCAGCAACAGTCAAATGCTGGTAACAACACTTGTAGTTCCTGGCTCTACCTTGCTGCCTTCTGCTCATCTTAACCCCATGATCTTGGGTTCCCTGACCCCTGGACTATCTGACCATGTGGATTGCTGTTTACTGAACCCTAGGACTGGACCTGACTTCGTATGCTGACTCTGCCTCCAGGTAAGTACATCTCAGAGATTCTTCCAGTTGGCTGGCCTCCCACTCCAATGAGCTCTGCGTGTTGTTGCTCAGCAGCGAGACTACAACAGTGGGTACAGGTGGTCCTTCATATATAAATCTTACCTTTTTTTCTTTTTTAACTGCAAAAAGAAATACAAATAGGTACAAAACCTTTTGATACATACAAAGTGAGTAGCATAGTCACCCATCCATCCATAGAATCATAGAGTTGGAAGAGACCACAAGGGCCATCGAGTCCAACCCCCTGGTAGCAGGAAACACCATCAGAGCACTCCTGACATATGGTTGTCAAGCCTCTGCTTAAAGACTTCCAAAGAAGGAGACTCCACCACACTCCTTGGCAGCAAATTCCACTGTCGAACAGCTCTTACTGTCAGGAAGTTCTTCCTAATGTTTAGGTGGAATCTTCTTTCTTGTAGTTTAGAACCATTGCTCCATGTCCGCTTCTCTGGAGCAGCAGAAAACAACCTTTCTCCCTCCTCTATGTGACATCCTTTTATATATTTGAACATGGCTATCATATCACCCCTTAACCTCCCCTTCTCCAGGCTAAACATGCCCAGCTCCCTTAGCCGTTCCTCATAAGGCATCGTTTCCAGGCCTTTGACCATTTTGGTTGCCCTCCTCTGGACACGTTCCAGTTTGTCAGTGTCCTTCTTGAACTCTGGTGCCCAGAACTGGACACAGTACTCCAGGTGAGGTCTGAGCAGAGCAGAATACAGTGGCACTATTATTTCCCTTGATCTAGATGCTATACTCCTATTGATGTAGCCCAGAATTGCATTGGCTTTTTTAGCTGCCGCGTCACACTGTTGGCTCATGTCAAGTTTGTGGTCAACCAAGACTCCTAGATCCTTTTCACATGTACTGCTCTCAAGCCCGGTGTCGCCCATCTTGTATTTGTGCCTCTCATTTTTTTTGCCCAAGTGCAATACTTTACATTTCTCCCTGTTAAAATTCATCTTGTTTGTTTTGGCCCAGTTCTCTAATCTGTCAAGGTCGTTTTGAAGTGTGATCCTGTCCTCTGGGGTGTTAGCCACCCCTCCCAGTTTGGTGTCATCTGCAAATTTGATCAGGATGCTCTTGTGTCCATCATCCAAGTCGTTGATAAAGATGTTGAGTAAGACCGGGCCCAAGACAGAACCCTGTGGCACCCCACTAGTCACTCTTCTCCACGATGAAGAGGAACCATTGATGAGCACCCTTTGGGTTCGGTCAGTCAGCCAGTTACAAATCCACTGAGTGGCAGCATAGTCAAGTCCGCATTTTACCAGCTTCTTTACAAGAATATCATGGGGCCCCTTGTCAAATGCCTTGCTGAAATCAAGGTAGGCTACATCCACTGCATTCCCTTCATCTACCAGGCTTGTAATTCTGTCAAAAAACGAGATCAGGTTAGTCTGACATGACTTATTTTTCAGAAATCCATGCTGACTATTGGTGATCACAGCATTCCTTTCTAGGTGCTCACAGACTGTTTGCTTAATGATCTGCTCCAGAATCTTCCCTGGTATTGATGTCAGACTGACTGGGCGGTAATTATTTGGGTCCTCTCTTTTCCCCTTTTTGAAAATAGGGACAACATTTGCCCTCCTCCAGTCTGCCGGGACTTCGCCTGTTCTCCAGGAATTCTCAAAGATGACTGCCAGTGGTTCTGAGATCACATCTGCCAGTTCTTTTAATACTCTTGGATGCAGTTCATCTGGCCCTGGAGACTTGAATACATCTAAACTAGTCAAGTATTCTTGTACTATCTCCTTAGTTATTCTGGGCTGTGTTTCCTCTGCTGAATCATTTGCTCCAAATTCTTCAGGTTGGGCATTGTTTTCTTTATCGGAGAAGACTGAGGCAAAGAAGGCATTGAGGAGTTCAGCCCTTTCTGTGTCCCCTGTTTGCATTTCACCATCTTCTCCTCTGAGTGACCCCACTGTTTCTTTGTTCTTCTTGCTACGAACATACCCATAAAAGCCTTTTTTGTTGCTTTTAACCTCTCTAGCAAGCCTGAGTTCATTCTGTGCTTTAGCTTTTCTGACTTGGTGTCTACACGTGCTGGCTATTTGTTTGAATTCCTCTTTGGTGGTTTCCCCCCTTTTCCATTTTTTGTACACATCCTTTTTTAATCTTAACTCAGTTAAAAAGTTCTTTAGATAGCCACCCTGGCTTCTTTAGGCACCTTCCATGTTTCCGTCTCAATGGTATTGCCTGAAGTTGTGCTTTTACTATCTCCCTCTTAAACTCCCAGCCATCATGAACTCCCTTTCCTTTTAGTATTACTGTCCATGGGATCTCACCCAGCGCTTCCCTAAGTTTTATGAAGTCAGCTTTCTTAAAGTCAAGAAATTGAGTCCTAGTATACTTGGCTGCTCCTTTCCGCTGTATAGAAAACTTCAGAAGAGCATGATCACTCGTGCCTAATGATGCTTCCACTTCTACCCCACTAACCAGGTCATCAACATTGGTTAGGACCAGATCTAAAATGGCTGTTCCTCCTGTTGCTTCTCCCACTTTTTGGACAACGAAGTTGTCTGCAAGGCCAGTGAGGAATCTGTTTGACCTTATGCTCTTGGCTGAGTTTGACATCCAGCAAATATCCGGGTAATTGAAGTCCCCCATTACTACTATCTCCCTTCCTTTTGCATGCTTGGCCATCTGTTCCAGGAAGGCATCATCTATGTCCTCCGTTTGGCTTGGGGATCTATAGTAAATCCCACAATGAGGTCACTGTTATTCTTCTCTCCCTTAATTTTGACCCAAATGCTCTCACTTTGGCTTTGAGGTTCTAAATCTTGGATCTCTTCACAGGTATACACATCCCTGACATATAACGCCACTCCTCCTCCTTTCTTGTCTGGTCTGTTTCTCTGAAATAGATTGTATCCCTCCATTATTACATTCCAGTCATGGGACTTATCCCACCATGTTTCAGTGATGCCTATTATGTCATATTTAGTTTGCTGTACCAAGAGCTCAAGCTCATCTTGTTTATTTCCCATGCTTTGCGCATCCACACTAGGAAAAGACAAAAAGGCAAGAAGAAAAACAAAAAAACCTGTCCCAATATATATATATTACTGAATTTAATAATGAATGATTTTTTTAAAGCATGAAAATTGAGTAGAATGGCTTATGGGCAATTCTTGTGGATGCTAGCTTTATAAATGAATGGTCAGTTTTCCACTTAGACCATACCTACTTTTCCAGCCTCCTAAAGAGTTGGCAGTGGGCCAGTGTGGCCCTCAGACCGAAATATGTTGATTTCTCCTGTTTTGGACAGCACTAGTTGTATACAGATAAGAAATGAAGAAAACAACCCTGGAGGGATGTGTGTGAATTCCCATGTATATCACAAGATAGAGAAGGCATATCCTATGTGCATGGTGCAGTCATGATGAAGACTTCATGGCATTAAAGTCTGGATACACATGTGCACCCCATCTCATCAACACCTGCTGGGTGTATGTCACTGAATGTGTAATTACCGAACTAGCATTATTATCCCACTATCCTTTGTTGATAGTGAATACAGACATCCAGGCAGCAGGTCCAGAAATGCATGCAAAGAGCCTTCTTTGACAGAACAATCAGCCTGGCAGAATCAGAATTTTGCATTTGAGAAACATAATGGCTATTTGTAGCTAGAACATTGCAGATGCTAAATAAGGAAGAGGACAAATAAGCATTTTGGCTCACATATGGACATTTTATTTCTGAATCTGTTGTTGTTACAAACAAAATAGAATCAAGGAAATTCGTTTAACAAAAAAGTTTGGATGTCACAAATCACATAAAAAATGAAAATATCACAAAATGAAACAAAATTTTTAGTTTAACGGCATTGTATCATTCAACTTCATTATAAAACACATGCATACGATGTGACGCAAGAATGGGGTGTGTTTGATTCATCTCAAATTTCTTGATATTTCTAAGCTTATGTCAGTTTCTTTTTCACAATGATGAATTAAATTAATTAGACCCACTAAAGAGATGCATTAAGCAATTTTCACAAATGAAGACAAATTTCACAAATCTAAACTAAAAGGCAAATCAGATTATAGGAAATTAAGCTACTATCAATCAAAAGGCAAAATAATCAGGGTAGAAACCCAAGCCAAAATACTTGTCAGATCATGAAATGTTATTAGTAAATGATGAAAAAAACATATTTGACGGGGTCAATACCTTGCTTCTTTTATTAGTAAATTGACTAACTGCTGTAAGGATGAATGGCTTCAACCATGTACAGGGCATAAGTGTGGGTAACTAGGTGGATCAATGCCAATTTGGCTGCTATGTTTAGGCTAGGGGCAAAAGGTTTCCTTGAAAGCTATGAAGACCATTCTGCTTTCTGCTTTGGGTCTGGCTTCTTTCCATCTCTGTGCCATGACAATGCCATTTTTTTTTATTATCAGGCAGGTCCATATTCTAATGTAAGAAGAGCCCTTGTAGATCAAACTTAAGGCCTATCTAGCTCAGCATCCTGTTTCCCACAGTGACCAACCAGATGCCTCTGGGAAGCCCCAAAGAATCAGTTTCTGTTCACTGTTTCAGCCCAGCAAGTGGTATTCAGAGGCACACCTCTAGCATCTTTACCATAGCTAGTAGCCAATGATAGCATCTTCCGTGTTTTGTTTATTTATTTAATTTCTAAACCACCTTTATCCCAAAGGGATCCCAATATGGAGTACAGCAAATAATAAATACAATAACATCATATACATTACCACCAAGAGTCATGTAACTTCCAGTGGTATCATCATGACAAGCAAAACAGTTCCCATCAAATTCTCCCAAATGCCTGATAGAACAAAAACATGTAAAAGGCGAAAGATTTCTACGATCTGAGGTGAAACATGTTTACCTGAGGACAGAAAAATCAGTACTGATGGGAACAATCATACTTCTGATGGAAGGAGTCCACACCACAGCAGTGAAGAACTACCCATGTCACCACATAATGTAACAGATGCAGATGGAGCCACAATTAAGGCCTCTCCCACAAATCTTAAAGCTTGTAGATGGTTTTCAGGTTCCAATCCCATCTGTGTTGGTACAGAGAGGTAATGAGCTCTCCTCCCTCCATGCACAAGAAGAGAAGTAACTGTGATCTCTCAAAACCAACATTTGCTGCCACTAGCCCTCCTGCATTATGAAGGGAACATCCAGCCCACCCCTGTCTCTGCCTAGGAGATCAGGGCAGCTTGGTTTCCTTCGGCAAATCCCATTGATATACACATGTAGTAGGATGCCAAATGGTCTAGATATGGGGTGGGGTAAATACCCCTTTAAGTGTGGCACAAACATATGCACACACAAAAAAGACCCAATGGACGATTTTGAGAGACCTTATTAAAAGGTTTATGTAGGCAAAAATGAAAAGGTCCGTGAAAGAAATTAAAGCAACAAACAGAATGGGCACATACCTCAAGCAAAGGACCTTAAGATCTTTGAGAAATGGGGGTCCTCAAAGTGGTAGCTGCCACTGGAGTTGTTCCCCCTTTTAACTCAGGTGAAATATTGACCTCCTTACTTGAACATAATGGATGACTGGAATAATGTTAAAGTGTTAAAGGAATTTTGCTTTGAAAAATACAAATTTTATAGAGACTGCATTTTGATAAAGTACAGAGTCTTTCAAAAGTACGTACAATTAATGTTTCACTTCCCTCTAACCCCCATACTGATATAGCAATGGATCTGTCTTTTCAACATATTGACAGTAGGAAAGAATTTGACATATTTTTCATGAGAGGCTTATTGTTTAAACTGAACTGAATATATTATCCCCCCCGCCTTTTTTTTCTTTCTTTTTTACACCACAGTACTTCTGTCATGGTGCTCTTAGCACCTAAAGGTCTTAACATTATCACAAATGAGAATGCTCTGCATTTGCAGCTGACATGTTCCTAAACCCTGTCAAAAGCATTCTTTAAATAATGCATCAGCATGTGTTTGTGATGCTGGCTTTGTACATACACTCTGACTATTATAAGTGAGGGTTTGTTGTCAATGGCACCAGGCACAGCTTCCAGCTTGTCAAATATCAGTTATGTGACACTGTCACTTAATGACAGCCACCCCTAAACGAAAGGATGCACAGTTGCTCACAGCTTACTTATATCGAGGAAGGGGTGAAATTCACACATTATTTGACCACCTCCAGCACACCTCCACTGAAATACTGATAGTGGGCTTTGGTAATGGGGAGTATTGAAGCCTCTAGCTCTGTTCTGTAGACTCTGCTATGTTTGGTGCTGAAACCAGTGGCATCATAAAAGTTGAATGTGAACAAATCTAGAGAGAGAGGAAATTTGGATGGAGTGAAACTTTAATCACAAGTTTAATCACAGAAACTGTTCTTCTATAGACCTGTTCTGGGTGCAAATATTTTCCTTTCAGCAAACAACACACCTTTCTATAGTTACATGGGTAGGGGGCTCCATTTATCAATGTGATTTTTCTTCATGAGCTCCTGTATTGCGGTTTATTATGAGAGAGACAGATATATTATCTGATAGGTTTGAAATGTACTTGTTATTTATTGTAATCCAGTGTCCTTTGGTGAACTCATCTGTTCTCTCATCTTCCTTCACTGCTGTTGCCTTCAGGGCAAACCCTCCCTCATGTCTTCCCATCTGCATTGCCTGTATGTCATCTCTTATTCCCCCAAAATTTCTTGAATGTGGTGCAAAATAATCCACCTTATCAAATGGAGGTGGTGGCCACAGGAGGTGACAAAGGAGTCGGGCACAGAGGAGGCAGCAGTAGTTGCAGGACGAAGCATTTTCAATTTTGCCTGAAGCAGCAAAATGTCCTGGACAGGCCCTGACAATTATAGTGAATTTCATGAGGTATTTAGCCTAGAACTGAAAGTTTTGTTTTCTGGCTGGGGCATTCTCGTTGTGTTGAAGTAAATTCAACATCCAATTTGTTGTGCTGAACTTGGTCAAAATTTCAGATATTTTTAGGTAGGAAGCCTGGAAGGCTCAAGTTTGAGCAACATGCAAAACAACCAGCTCTTTATAGTATACAAGACACTATTAGCTTTATTGACAAAAGGAAGCTGTGTTGCACAACTTCTTTCACTATGATACTAGCATTTTAGAAAAGGAGTGTTAAAAGCACTTGCTCCTTCCCTTAACATCATACAGGGCTTTTCTTCATAGGTCCAACTGAAATGTTGCATAGATTTTTATTTTTATGTTCTGCATCCCTGGGTATGTGACAGGTTTACAATATATTTGGCTAGTTAATTCAGTTCAGTGTGGGCTTGTCAACTTTCCTCATATCTCTGTTTTCTGGCTATATAAATCTCATTGGATTGTTCTGTTGCAGCTGCAGTTTATACTTGTCTATATTTAGAGGTTTGTCTATTTCAGAGTTTCAAGACCAGCCAGTCTTCTCTATATGTATGACAGAGAGAGGGGGGAGAGAGAGGCAAGGGCCACCAACTTCCCTTGGTCATTCTTCCCTTATTTTCTACACACAGTGCCCTCAAGTCTGTAGGCCTCATTTTGTAAACTGTTCTCTCTCAGTGCTACAGACCTTGTCATTTAAACTTGTGGTGGGGAGGCCATCTTTCCCAGTTCCCATCATTTTTGAGCACTGACTGTGTTTGCTGGGGCTGATGGGAGCTGAGCTAAAGAACCTCCCCTCAGGGCTGTAGGCCTCATTTGCTAAATGTGCTTCTTTAGGGCCATAGGCCAGCATGGATAGCCCTTCTATACCTCTTGGGGATATTCAGCTTTTGTTTTCATAAAGTGCTTTCGTTTGTAAGTGATACAAATAACACAATGTGGTCAATACTCAGTCCAGTTGTTTACTAGCATTAGTGAGAAGTACTAGGCCCTTGTTTGTAAAGTTTTCCAAAATTATATAATGCAATTAAGTAACTTTAAATGCATATCTGCCCCGAGATGGAATTTAGAATCTTTTAAATATAAAATCCTCTCAAAACAGCCAAAATAAAAAGGGTTGCAGCCAAACAAGGCATTCTCGAATGGGACCCAATGAAATCAATGGGCTTCACTAACTTAAATCCACTGTTTTCAATGTAGTACAATTAGGTAGATACAACCCTAATGTAAATTAGGGTTAGGGTTAGTCTGCTCAATTTATAAAACTTGCTTCAGCCCTAGAATATGATTGTTTTAAAGTGCAGAATTGTTTTAAAACACCAACACCACTTACGTATAAAAGATCATGGAACTTGCTTCTTATGTTTCTTCTGTGCTCCAGCAACCTGTGTGTGCAGTTAAGGCCTATCTGGACACAAAAGTTGTTGAGCTTTATATATATATATAGAGAGAGAGAGAGAGAGAGGATCCTGGGTATGTCCCTGGACAACCCTACCCTATGGTTGAAAATGGAAGTCAAAGAATTGAGCACAATCTGTTAAAAAGTCAACAGTGAACAAATCTCAGATAAACTCTGACTAAACATCAATAAGAGCTTTCTGACAGTAAGAGCTGTTCTCCAGTGGAATGGACTACTTTGGAAGGTGGTAGGCTCTCCTTCATTGGAGGTTTTTAAGCAGATGTTGGATGGTCATCTGTCATGAATACTTTAGTTGAGATTTGTGCATTGCAGGGTGTGACTCGGTAGAAAATTCTACACAGTTTATTATAGAATGAGTGGAAATTGCATAAGAGAAGGAGATGGAAATTGCATCTTCATAGTGCCTTATGCCCTAATTATAGAAAGTCATAATACAGAGCAGTATTTTAGACTTGGTCTGGTAGAATGCTGATACAAAAAATGCCAACATGTAAGCTCTGTTCATTTCAGTGCAACTGACTTCCAAACAAGGATGTATGAGGCCTCGGCAAAGTCTCTCATGTAGGTAATTTTCAAACAGGAAGTTGACAAAGCAGGATCATTAACAGCGGCACATTAAGCTTGCCAGAAGTGCAACACCAAAAACCTAATGTTATACGCAAATGTAAACTAGATGCAGTAGTTAGAGCTGTAATTCAAGAGCTAATTAGATGGCAAAAGACAGCAGAACCAAGCATCTGCCTCCAACATGCCCAAGTAAATTTCTGCAAGACTTTTTATTTTCTACAGAAAACAGAGGAAAAGGAAGTTGGTTCAGACTCCAGCTAGTTTAATTCCTCCTCCGTATTTCCTTTTCAACTGCTTTGCTGATCTTCTAAACGTCTGCTTGTCTACTTGAAGTAACTTTAAGTAATTTTCATGCTAGAGCATTTGCCTGTTATACTCTTCAGTTTCTTCCTATATATGAAACTGCATGTATGACTTGCTGTGGGGGTGCTTAACTCCCTCTAACAGGAAGTGGTTACATCGTGCTTTCCTCTTTGCTTTCTTTCTGTTGCTTCAGGGGAAGAGAGATTTGTGTAGCTTTCAGATACGTAACTGCTTCATGTTTTCCATTTGCTTTTTAGAAGCTACCGGTGGATGTTGGTACAGTGGATAAGAACGTCATGTGTAGCAAACTGTAGGTAAGGAAATTTCATTTATTTCTGAAGTCTTACATACAACCTGTTGCTAGATGTTGCTAGATGTGCATGATAAAATAAGCACAGTACATGGATGGGGAGAGAAACAGATTGCTTTGCATTATGTTAAATGTAGTAGAAAATACACCAACAACTTATTCAATGGAGCCTCCAACATAGATATATAATGTGAGAAAGGGTCCAGATACTGGCATCTGTATTTGCACTGGGAGCACAAACAATAATAACTTTTACATTTTCAAGGGCTTAACTGGTTTTGTCAAAAAGTGTATGCCAGCTTTGGCGTGTCACTTCTTACAGAAATCTGGTCAGCAAATGGTTTTGATTGAGAAAGGTATGGTGAGTATAGGGGCAGTGAAATAATGAAGAAATTAAAAGATGTTACGGCATGATGATAAAGCCACATTAGCAAATTTTGGTAAGAAGTCCCACTGCTGAAGTATTGCAGCAATAGTAATAAACAGTGGGAATGCTAGTAAAAATAGTATCCTGTGGGCATATCATTAAGAATGAAAAACGTGCTCAGCTACAGTATCGCATGTGCACTAAAAAGCAGTGGTGGAGCCATATCAGCAGTAATGAAAGTTAGGAGATTTCTCCAAACGCTAATGCAAAAAATGTCCAACAGAGGCAGAGAGAGCACAAACCAGCTCTGCTCTACAATGCTTATGGAGAGACAGAGAGGAAACTGCTGCCTTCTGCATCATTAACTAGAACCCCAGAGTTACAAATTCTTGAGCAATGGATAGTTGTTGTTTTTCTGAAAAGTTTGTATCTCTGAAAGTTCTCTTTTCCAGATGTCTTTCTGCCATTTCCCTTAGCTCCCCACACCCTCAGAGGGGAGGCAGCCACCCCTCTATCTTCTCAGCTTTCTCCAGAGCCACCCCCATATTCACCCCTAATATCTTACAGAAAAGACTTTCCTCTGTAGTTCCTCAGTAATTTGGTAGTAACAGTAGCTTCCTGGAATGAAGATTAGGTGGCTTTTACTTGATTGCAAAGTATATGCACAGTGAAAGTCAAATTCTAAAGTTACATCTTAAAACATGCGGATGAGTCTTACAAGTCACACCAGTCTCCCTTTACCCTTTTCTTCAAATCCTTACACAAGAAACTGCCTTTTACTAGGCCATACTATCAGTCCATCTAGCACATTACTGTCTACATTATATTGCAGCAGCTCTCCTGGGTCTGAGCTCTTTCACTTCACTTGCTACCTGATCACTCCCCGCTCCCCTTGCCATTCTTAGTGGAATAGCAGGTATGCATTCCACCCCTTCACCATTCTCAAAACAGAAAGTGTGATGCAGAACTTATATGTATGAAGACAAGATAAAGTCACACAGTTCTTCCCCTTTAAAGGAGGTGAGGGAGAGATCAATATAACTTGGGTTTCCACATCTGAGTCTAAATTTGCTGGATCCCTTCACATGTGTGTAGGTTACAAAAGGAGATGGTATATGGATCCTTTCTTCACAAACCCAGAACCTAAGGTGTCCTGCTAGCTTAGTAAGTGTATATAAATAGAGCCTCTGAAAATATGTGCAAATTTCCCATGAGAATTACAATAGAAACCACAGCCTCTGCAAGGAGGATTGTACCAAGTGAGATAACAGAAGCAGACCTTCCTTCTATGCTTCAGTAATATTTTTTATTGTTCCTACACACTCCTTCCAGCACTGAGAGTTTATCTTTAGAAAGTTTTTTAAAGACAAATACTCATGAGAGCCGTATGCCCCATCATGCTTTGAGTGGGCAACAAAACAAAGAAGAAAATGATTGTGAATATTGATAGATCTCTAAAATCACTTTAGCTAGTAGAACACTGGTCAGCAACTAGTTCTATCAGGGGGCCACTTTGAGGATCAGATTGACACGGTCTTATGGCCCATTGCCAATCCATATACTTGCGTGGATGTTTCCATCACTCAGGTTTAACCTCCAATTTATCCAAGTCAATGGACCTCAGGTACTGAAAATGGGAAAGACCTTTGCCTGAGATCTTTGTAAGGTGTTTCCAGTCAGAATTAAACTATTACTCCAGTCCAGCTCAGTGCTGTCAAACTCAGCATAATTGAGCTTCATGTTTTCAGAAGAAGTGGAACCATGCTTGAGCTATGCAGATGGTAAGACCCAATTCTCAGTGGCTAGATTCACCAGTTTCAGGAACAGCCTTACCATTATGCTGGTGCCTGGGGAAGGAGGTTTTTGCATACCATTAAAAATGAGCACATTGCCAGTTATTTAGTTTGTTATACTTTAGCACCATGAGGTGGAGCGTTGTTTGCATTTTCTGCCTCAGATTCCAAAGTCTCTTTGGCCATCTCTATTTGGGAATCAGGTTTGCAGTTCACTCCCATATAAGCAAATAGATAGCTGCCATTTACTTCTATGGTAAAATGTAGGGGACACTGTTGTGACAGAAGCACAATCTCATCCAGGGCGGATCAATGTGTGTCTGTAGAATAAATGCACCACATTTGCACATAATGTGAAAGCATGGTTTATTGGAAGGAGGAAAGAGCCAGAGGAAGGTTTCAGGCTCATGTGCTTCTCTCCTCTCACCCGTCTGCCACTCCTCCTGTCGCATGGCTGGGAGAAGGACCTCAGTTTCACTCTCCACTCATTTGTACAAACTAGAGATTGTGGCTTAAAACAAAGGCCTGATTCTCATGCAACACCGTGGTTTAGCGTGATGTGGATGGTGGATTAGTGTTATGTATGAACCGGGCCATAGAAATGTGCTGCATCTACAGAGGTCATTGCCATAGAGAAGTCCATCATAATGGTAGTAACCATAATGGCAAATACAAATAACAGCTGCTTACTAGAAAATGAATAGCAGTTCAATAGCAAGATTAAAAGCCATTATGGGATGTTTGTGCAGACTGTCATAAGAGATAACATTTGATATTTAGGACCTTTTAGGGTGTTTACATTCAAGCAGCAGAAATTAAGGCCTACTCAGAGGAGGAATCAGGATGCAGCATGGCTTGCACCTTCTATTTGCTTTATGTTTAGATACACATATCACATGAAAAACAGCTGATGCAGACAGATACTTCCTAGCAAATATTTGGCAAATGTTGCTCTGCATTTCATCCGGAAGATGGCATTCTTTGCATCAAAGTGCCTATACTTCCCACAGCTCTTAGGCTTTCCTTAAAGATTTCCCACCTAAGCACAAATCTGGCCTGACAACCCTATAGTTATGAGATATGGCAGATTTAATAATAGCCCAAGGTTCCAAGTACGAAAAAATATCATGTTACAATTTAAGTAAAATGGATGAAGCTTTGAAAATGTGTTCCCTTTCTGAAACTAGATAAGCATGTTTAGTGTTTTAAAAGCACTGAACGATGTCTGAAAACGTGGCTAATATTTGAGTGGAAAATATATGCATTAGCAGCACCTTGACATGTAGCCAAAGAGTTGCATAGTTTGGTGACATCTCTACCAGTGACCTTGATGTCTGATGCTGACCCCTCCACCCCAATGCAATAGCAACATATCTGCCTCTACTTTGCTCTAGTCTGTAATTAGTTCCATAACCATCTACCTATTTTAGCCGGCATATAAGAGGTTTTATGGGGTGCATTTTGAAACATAATATATGAAGCAGGCGTGCATGCAACATCCTCCGCTGGTCTTTCTGGCATAATCAACAAAGGCCAAACACTTCACTTTTAGCCTGTGAGCAAACTTGAGATATGTGTCTCAGATGTGAACATGGGAAGACCAAAGGCAAACTGTAAGGCCTGCCAGCTGGATGTACTGGAAAGGTTACTGAAAGATTACACCACAGAAGAGTGGCCTTTGAGATAAAGATAATCTTTTATGTAAACTTCGCTCTTGGTGAGTAATAAGGTGCCCTAGATTATTGATTCTACTGATAGATTTTAAGAGATACTCAGCTGGTTTCACTATTATTTTTCCTTATTACCTAAACTGGAATAAAACCTGGATTAAACGACAGTGTGTTTAACATTGTCTTCTTACTGACTAAGATGGAATAAAACCTAGATTAGTGCATGGTGTGTCTGACCTTACTGGCTATTATATTTTTCAGGTTGACATAATAATCATGCAGCGGTTCATGTCTGCTGATACCAGTGCAGAAAAGCTGCATCATTCCCATGAAAGCACAGGTGCTGTTCAGATGAGGATCAAAAATGCCAACAGCCCCCATGACAGACACAGCCAAAGCAAATCTATGATACTCTCTGATAATGTGAAAGTCATTGAGCCTGTAAGTACTGCTCTACAATAATTTTCTGTCTCCACTCATTTGTTTTGTACCACTGTATGGTACCTCTGGTTAAGAACTTAATTTGTTCCGGAGGTCCGTTCTTAACCTGAAACTGTTCTTAACCTGAGGTAGCACTTTACCTAATGGGGCCTCTCGCTGCTGCTGCCCCGCCGCCACACGATTTCTGTTCTCATCCTGAAGTAAAGTTCTTATCTTGAGGTACTACTTCCAGGTTAGCATAGTCTGTAACCTGAAGCGTTTGTAACTAGAGGCGTTTGTAACCCAAGGTACCACTGTATATATTTTGCATTTTTTGAAGTTTTCTGAAACTAATTAGATTACCTTATCCAGTATAGGGAGGACTAGAGTATCAAGAAACTTTGCTGGAGACAACAGAAAATCATTAATCAGCCACTGTTTCATACCACTGAAATTTGTCCTTCACCCTTGCAGAGGTTAGCAGCAGCATGTCAGTCACACCTTATCAAACAGTTATATGCCTATTAGAATCGAGTCATTATTGGCTCCCACACCTACAGATCACTTTCTCCCAATCCCTTCCAAAACACCAGCTCTGGGGTGTGTTCTGCCATATGTGTTGGACCTGATATAATTTGAGACAAGCCCATAATTACATTGGCAGCCATGAGGTGCCACACCTGTTCAGACAAGCTTGCACGGATAGGTGTGTTGAAGGCCCCCAAGACCAAAAACCTTGTGGTTCCTCAGCACCATTCCTGTCTTAAGTTCCCTACACCAGATACAGACACTACAATTATTGATGAGTGGACAAAGTATCTGATGAGGGAGATGATATATTTATAGATACATTCATATATTTATAAATAACAGCTACTTCTCCTTTCTGCCCAAAGAGATAAATCTGGGAAACATTTGCATCTTCCCCTTCATCCAGTCAGGTTTCAGTTACAAAATCCAGGTCAGCGTGTCCTTCCTGGACAAGATCAGAGATAGTAATTGTCTTTCCATTAGCTGATCTGGAATTTTCTAGTTTCACCTTAACAGCTTCAAGGAACCAAACAGCAAGGCTACAATAACAAGGCTGGGAGATGGGCTGGAAGGAGAAGTAGCTTGAAGATATCTAACCCAGCTTTTCCTCACCTGACACACCCATCCCGTCGCCATATCACTCTGTGTCCATTATAATTCCAGTGGTAGCCCTTTACTAAACTACCATTTTCAGTAGGGGCTGTGCCAATTCATTGTACCCCGTCCTCCTAGACCTTGCCACACCGTCATGTGCCTTTCCTCCTTATGCTGCCACTGAAGCCAGGCCAGATGAAAAGTCAACCTGGTAGAAGCAGCAGCAGCATGGGAAAGAGGCCAGAAGTGGTGGCTGATCAGTCTGAATATTTTCTGCTGCTGGCACTGCCTTATCCATACTAAGTCTTCATTCTAATAGTGGATTACCAGGCATGCTGGTCACTGCTTCTGACCATCTTCTTCCACCCTGAGCTGCTTTTCCTCCTGAGGCAACTCTAACCACTAATTCTAACCACTGGTGGCAGGAGCAGCAGGTCCCCAAGCTGGCCATGGAGGAGGAAGGTGGTAAGTAGTGGTGCCTGCTGCCTGGGCTTCTGGATCCTGTGGGCAGGGGCCCCAGGGCTGGCAGGCAGAGGAGCTAGCAGAGCAGGGGGGCTGCTGATGCCTGTCCTGGCTGTCCCTCTGCATTTCACCTGGACCACCCACCCACCCTCTGCCTCTTGTAAGATTAAATAAAAATGGGCAAAACATCATAGATTTATTGTTCACCTGCTGTTATGAAAAACTGTAACTTACACAGTAATATAGTTTTCCTCCAAATGTTAGTGTCACTGAGAACATTTCATGCTGGCTAGCACAAAAGGCAGGGGGAAGGAAAGTAATTTGCCTGCATAGGATGTGGCCAGAAATGGCATTGTGTAAGATCAGTGATACTTCACAGCTCTCTTTTTCCCTGCTGGGTAAGCATTCCTCAGCTGAATAAACTCCCCTCCTCTGTGAGTCCCATGATGACTGACCCCATGGGGATTGGGGTGGGCATTAGAATTGCAGGAAGTGGGGGAGGGGGAGGGAGGGATAAAGGTGTTTAGTTTTCCTCTCCCTGCAATCGCCCTTGTGTTGCTCAACTGACTAGGAAACAGCTGAGATTCGTTAAAAGGGGGCTGGATTGAAGGGGAAAGGGCTCCTTTTGAGGAAGAGTAGGATATAAATTAAGTAAAAAATGGCAAAAAACAACAACCCACCACTTTATCTGGAGCCCCTCCCACCTTCCTGCTTCTTGCCTAATCAGTGGGGAGGTTATGTATAATTCGGAAGTGGGCCAGAAGCAACCTGGGAACTGCAGATTGCAAAACGCCTGAACATTCTTGGAGATTATGCATATTGGTCAGAAAATGTGCATATTGCCCAGAGAATGTGCAAAATGAAGTTGAGATGCGTACAACCCCCCACCCCCAGCCACTTGGGAATTATGCCTAGAGAATGTACAAAATTCAGTCACTATATTCACATTCCCCAGGCCTGTTGGGAATTATGTATAGTGACCAGGAAATGAAGGATTATGTGCACATTCTCCATGAGGCCTGGTGATTTGCACAATGGCCAGATATTATGCACATTAACTGCTCAACACACTCTCCTTAACACATAGATATAATTTAGAAAGTAAAAGCAATTACACAGTTCTCCTGTCATCTCACTAGAGATGAATAAATATATGATGCTTCCCAAACCCATTTCCACCCTTACTCACATAAACATATTCAGCTACAACCAGCAGATATATAAGGCACTTCATGATATTCCTGTAACAGACCATTAAGGTATAATTAAATGCCAGGGCATTAAAATGGGGGGAAAAAATCAAAGCAAGGGAAAGCAAAAATTAACCCCCCCCATGTAACCTTCCTTCCATTCTACCTGAGGCATTTTAGGTACTCATCCATCCACTCACCTACAGTCATCTTTATGACCATTCATATTCCCACAATGACACTGTGGCTTCAGTGGTCCAATAATTCAGTGGCATTTTCTGCTTTGTTACATAGTTTGGGAAAGCATTTGAAGAAGTCTTGCATTTCTTTATTCCATAGAGTAAGAAACACGTTCAATGGGAAATTTTGGATTGCCAGCTGTGCCCATGTAAAGCTCTTATTAAACAACTAAAAATCCTTTGTGTTGCAGACATTGGATTATATTTCTGAAAGACATGGCCTAACATTGTATTAAGATAGGTAAATGAGAAATGAAAGCTCTTCCTAGCATGTAACACTTGTTAATGACCTGTGTAAAAATACTATGATTGAGATTATTTGTGATATTTAAAAACTGGAGTCTGAAATAACCCTGACACATGGCAAAGAAAGCCAAGTGGTACTGGATTTGTTTATTTTATCCCTTCTGAAAATATTTAAGTGCTAATACTTTAGAGGTGAACTCTGTTGCCAGTCATGTCCCTTCCCTTTTACTCATCCTGTGCTACTAAACAAACTGATTGGTGTGAGCCTCCCTTGGTTCATTTTCCTCCATAATGGCTGCAACTTGCAGCTGAGGCCATATGATATTGCAAAATTATTTATGCAATGTTAGTCACTCGCTTTGGATTCCAGCTCAGTTTTTCAAATCAGAGCAAATAAGTGAAAGCCCAAAAACTCTACTAGCATCCCACACCAGCACCAAAATTTCTCTTTTCAGAGCCATGGAAGCTATTAATTGGCTATTCTGCTGATATGACAAGCCCCTATGAAATATTCAGCTATTTAACTGAGACAGTAAATGGAATAATCTTGCTGCAGTTGTTGGTTCCTCCCCCCGCACCCGCCCTTCTGCTATTTTTACCTCCATGTTCAAATGCAAAATTAACCACAGCCGTTTCATCACCATAGCTCAGCAAATACATGATTTTAATTATTCTTCTCTCAGTTGGCAGAAGTAAATCTTTAGTTCAGAGAAACTTGCATTGCATTTCAGAACTGAATCCCTTCCTCCCCCCCCCCCCATGTCAACCTAGTAGCTGATGAAACATTCATTTCCTTATGTTTGCTTTCCAATTTAAAACTATCACTTGCTGGTGACACATTTGCACGTAGTACTTAAAAAACACACACACTAACCCCCAACCCCCATAAGTGAGATGTTCTGTTAGGAAGTTAAAAGAATGTTTACTGTAATTTATTTGGAAATAGTATAATGTATTATCAGTAGGAACTGTAACTTTGAAAAAGTTTAAAAGTTAAGTATATTTAATGATGCCTAACATATTTTATTGGCTGTGTTTAACAAAAGGCACTAGGCTGCAGTTGTTTTTGACAAGCATGAAAACATCACAGCATGAGACTGCAAAAGGAATTATGTAGAGAAATTACAAGTGATCCATCTCTCAATGAATTATCCACCTCAATAGCCTGCAGAACTCAGCTACCAATTAACACCTACTTTATTACATGTTGGGATGTACTTAATAACTTTCATGTGTTTATGCACTATTACCTTGACTGATGCCTCTTGTACAATTAGGCATAATTGGCATATCAATATGCAAAAGTTAAAAGGATTAACCCTCTTAAAACTAATGAGCATTTCTGTATCCAGCTGCTAAATGAGACAAAATTAGCATTTTTCACTTTTGGGCAGGATTTTATCATGCAGTTTCTCATTGTTGGTATTACCTTGTTACATAACTTTCGGTCTGGGATGAGGCTAGGTGGGGTGGGGAGGAGAATACTTGGGGATGATAAAAGAAAAAAGGATTCTAAAAAGTTCCACCAGACACCAAACATTTGCTGCTGGGTTTTCCACAAGCATAACAGTTGCAATTTATGTTCTTTTGTAGGGAGCTGAAAAAGTTGTGCTTTCTTAGCAGCTAATTATAGAGACGCAGGGTATGTCATTTCACCATGCAAACTTGGCTCTGATATAATAGATTGAAAGCTTGCCATGCTCCTCATTTCCTCGCTCTTTCTAGTATTTTCATCTCTCTCATTTTTCCATGCAGAGTTTCCTGACTAGATATTGACAGAATGCAAAGTATTTTGGCATATTTGCTCGAGCGAGTCTGTTAAGTGGCTGGCGAAAGGCAAACGGGAAAGGCCCAAAGTCTTAAGCAAAACCCCAAACACTACAAAACACTTCCTGAAAAACCAGTGGGATTCTGAATGGAAAATGATTTGCACAGAAGTACATGTTGGTTGATTGTTGTGCCAAGAGTCCTAGAACAGGGAAGGTTAAAAATCTTTCTCTGCCTCATATTTTTGAAATTAAATTACGTCCATCACATTTGTAAGCTACACCAACTATATTGCAATTTGTGGGAATTTATGAAAAGGTGTACCTGTATAAATCTGGCAACACCAAACAAATGTATGTCTATTTGGCAGAGCAAAAGTCCAATATAGCAGGAAGCAAAGCAGAGGAAGTTGGAAATACCTGTATCCATACACAGATCTTTCTCCTAGATTTGTGAGTAGATTATACCCTGATTTTGGTAGGGTTTCCCAATAAGCATTTTAAAGTGCAGCCTCTGTAGATCTCCATAGCTGTTGGCAATTTTACTTAAATATAATTATTGTCAGTTTTATTTGGATTTCTTTACTGTGTAACCCATCCTGGGACCTTTGGGTGACAAATGGGTAATAATCATCAGTAGTAAATAAAATATTTAATGAGCACTATTTTAATGTTAATCATTTATATATAAACATGCTTTTAAGTATTTATGGGTAGAACATTAGCATAACTCTACAGATGAGATTTTTAAAAAATGGGCAAAAGCTGCTACTAAGTCTAAAGTTGGCCTAGAATCGGAACCCATAACTATTAAGCTCAGCACTTTGTTCACCAATCTATTCTGGTTCATTGGGGATGTGTAATCATAGGGTGATAGCCCGTGGTGCCTGTCGATGAGTGAAACAGACTTCTTCTCACACAATAGGAATTCCCCTTCCTCTCCTATTCCATGCATCTCGCCACTCACCCATATAAATCTCTTTAGCAGGGCTGGGACAACCTCTGTAAAAGATTTTGGGGACGTTGGGGGGTGGAGGCTGCAACATTAAGTTTTGTAGTGGATTAAAATACTTTCACCAATTAAGGTGTGCCAAATAATGGGGAACCAGGTATTTTTTTAAAAAAATCATAAGTAATTTTTAATGCACATACTATAAGAACTGCAGGTAGCAGATTTGATACTGCAGGAGGCTTTCCTACTACTACTCAACACAGGATGGAAGTTGCTTCTAATATAGTTTTCTGTGATGCATGTACCATCTGAAAATGTAGAAATTACACCCCCCTACAAAAAAGCAATTGATTTGTTTATCAGAATACATATGTGGATTTAATTCACTAAAAACTAATCAGTTGAAAGCCATATGATTAATCAGCTAAAAGTTTTTTAATCAGGTGACAGCTCTGGTTTCATTGTATTCATATTCAGCAATCTACTAAGCCTGCTGTATTGGAACTTTTGACTCTGTGCCAATTTTTCTTTGCCAACTCACTGAATTTGTCTAAGTCTTCAGATGTTGCTGCCAATCATACAAAAATATATATGCTGCAAAACATAGTTGAAAAAGTACAAGGCCTTTTGTGGCAACCATGAAATATTAAGGTTCGTTTGATGTTGCAGATGTGTAGAACATGCTGTATTTTTAACATTCATGGCTGCATACATGTACATACTGGGACTATTTTTCAGATCGAGATCAAATTGTTTCACCATTATGCATATAGGACTGGTGCTGTAAGCTGGCAACTTGGAGCAAGAAGATGCTTGGTCCTTCTGTAGTTTTGCCTAGTTTTCAGTGGGAACTTCCATGCTGCTAAGACTAGTCCATAATAGATGAAATGATATTAATGTCTTATCTCAACTACACAAATCTTAAGGCTAGGCATGGACTCTATTAAGCAAGAGCTCCTCCTATGCTTTCTGTTCATATGCAATCCCTCATTGTGCATGAATATTAACCATTTTCATCTCTTAAATCTCAGAGAGGTGCATTTTGTCTCATTCAGTGCAAATTCAAAGCATGTAATGTCTTTCATTGGTGCTCAGATTAAGAATCAGAGTCTGTTTAGTCATTCCAAAATGTTAATGAATTAGAGTTCTTTTTGATTAGATGAAACAGACTTGGTTGTCTTATTTATCTTTTTTAATACACTATCAAAGATTCAGGAAGCCGTTTTCCTTTGTTTCTTGCTATCCTCTTTCTCCTCCCCCTTCCCGGAACCTCAACTACTTGCCAAAGTTACAGCTAGCCAAATAAAATTGCTAAAATTACTGGTGCTTCTGTTGAGTAGAGCTTTTTGAGCAACGTCAGGAGAGGCGAGGCTGTTGTGTGTGTTTACTTCACATCAAGCTTGTAGTCAAGTTTGAGGCTTGCTTTGTGAAGATTGTCCTGAAGTAGATCCTGATATTTAATTAATATGACATTAAATCACATTGAATTGATAAGAGTTGGCATCTCAAAGAAAGGTAATTGCCCGTATTGGTTTTGTACAAAAATAGAGCTGCTTGGAAAATGTGCAGCTAACACAGACTGTCAACTCCATTTATAGATCAATACGTGAAAACCGTTGATCAGGCAGGCATGTGTAACAGTAACACTTTGCATTTATTTCTTGTTTTTCTACTGCATTAAGGCTTACAGGTTTATCAGCTTCCAAAATATTTTGACTTCTGCGTAAATATGTAATCTGTTTAGTTTTAATTAAAAGAGACTGCAGTCCTTTCAAAATTGTTTCTAGCTTCATGATCTCCCCCTGCCCCCTCCCCCAGTTATAGCTGCAGGTAATTTTAGTTGAAAATGGATTATTTCCTTCTTGGAAAGATCATTAGAACACATTTTTAAAAGAGTATATTTAGTGGAAGGGCTTTTTTTTGAAGATTTGTTTTGCTTTCTACTTTGTTCTTTCCTGGGAGAAATATAGACACTAACAAAAACATTTTCTCAAGCAATAATGGGCATAAGATTCTGTTTTCTAATAAAAAAAACCTTGCTGCTTCAGATTGCCTCAAAACTAAAAATTATTTTACTCCTCGTGCCGTCCCTCCCCTGTCACCCCCCCCCTCAAGAGCTTATTTTCTTAGCCTTTACTGAACACAGAGACATTGCACATGACAGTCAGTGCACTGGATTATATATGGCTCCTCCATCTTGACTTTTACCGTGAGGTGCTATATGACAAAATGGCAGCGTCCAAATGGAAAAAATCCTGGCTGACAGATTGAAAGAATAAATTGAAGGGCTCTCATGGCTGGTTCAAGACCAGCATTGAAAAGTATCTGTTCCCAGCCAGTACTTATCCCAACAAATTAACATCTGTGACAGTCTGGAGCACAAGCTGAATGCAAATAACCATTTATCAAGTGGTAGCCTACAATGGTGTTATATAACCACTTGCAAAATCAGTCAGGTTTTACATTTAACTAGGTGGTAGTGAAAATTTTTAGTACTATTCAGCTGACCATTTTGGGTCCAGATCACACCTGCAGTTGACTTCACCTGCTCTGGATGCATTTTTGTTGGGGGCCATTGACAAGTGTGAATTGGCCCCGTGTATGCCAATAATGGCATACGCTGCAGATGATGACAGCAGTCACGAAATTAAAAGATGCCTTTCTTGGGAGAAAAGCAATGACAAATCTAGACAGCATCTTAAAAAGCAGAGACATCACCTTGCCAACAAAGGTCCATATAGTTAAAGCTATGGCTTTCCCAGTAGTGATGTATGGAAGTGAGAGCTGGACCATAAAGAAGGCTGATCACCGAAGAATTGATGCTTTTGAATTCTGGTGCTGGAGGAGACTCTTGATAGTCTCATGGACTGCAAGTAGATAAAACCTATCAATTCTGAAGGAAATCAGGCCTGAGTGCTCACTGGAAGGACAGATCCGGAAGCTGAGGCTCCAATACTTTGGTCACCTCATGAGAAGAGAAGACTCCCTGGAAAAGACTCTGATGTTGGGAAAGATGGAGGGCACAAGGAGAAGGGGACGACAGAGGACAAGATGGTTGGAGACTGTTCTTGAAGCTACCAGCATGCATTTGACCAAGCTGCGGGAGGCAGTGGAAGACAGGAATGCCTGGCGTGCTCTGATCCATGGGGTCATGAAGAGTTGGACACGACTAAACAACAAATGCCAATGTTTTAGATCAGTGGTGGTGGGCAGGGCCTTTTTCAAACTTAAGGCTAGGTAGCCTTCTGATGGCCACATGCCAGTGGTGGGCAGTGCCAGAGGCTAAAGTGTAAGGAACAAACAAATGTAAATTGCACCCTTGTACAGTAGGCTAGTTTCTACACACCCTGTATAAACACTACTTTCTATACTATATTCAGGAAACAAAAGTCATGTACAAATTCCAGCCAGGCAAAAACACTTGGGGTGCAAAGCAGGACCAGTGAGGGGTGTGGCCTGGAGAAAGTTCTAAGGTTCAGGTAGAGTTGGAAGGGACTTTGAGGTTCATCTAGCCCAGTGTTTCGCAACCTTGGGTCTCCAGCTGTTTTTGGACTACAACTCTCATCATCCCTTGCTAGCAAGACCAATGGTCAGGGATGATGGGAATTGTAGTCCAACAGCAGCTGGAGACCCAAGGTTGGGAAACACTGATCTAGCCCAGCCCCCTGCAATGCAGGAATATGCCGCTATCCCATATGGGGATTGAACCTGCAACCTTAGCATTATCAGCACTACGCCCTAACCAACTGAGCTATCCTGGAGAGGCACATTTGATCCCCTGCACAAGTATAAGATGGGGGACACCTGACTTGAGAAAAGCATCTGCGGGTCTTATTGGATCACAAGCTTAGCATGAGTCAATGCTATTATAAGCTGTATCAACAGAAGTATAATGTCCCAGTCAAGAGAAGTAATAGTCTGTCTTTCCTCTGCCTTGTTCAGACCACACCGGGAGTACTGTGTTGAGTTCTCGGCAACACAATTTAAGAAGGATGTTGACAAGTTGGAAGGTGTAAAGAGGAGGATGACCCAGATGATCAAGTGTCTGGAAACCAAGCCTTATGAGGAATGGTTGAAGGAGCTGGATAGGTTTAGCCTGGAAAAGAGGAGACTGAGAGGAGATATGATTGCCATTTTCAGTATCTAAACTGCTATCACATGGGAGATGGGGCAGTCTTGTTTTCTCCTGCTCTGGAGGGTAAGACTCAAACCAGTGGATTCAAGTTACAGGAAAGGAGATTCCGACTAAGCATCAGGAATACCTTTCTGACAGTAAGAGCTGTTCAGCAGTGGAACAGACTCCCACAAGAGGTGGTGGACTCTTCCTTGGAGGTTGCATGGCCATCTGCCATATATGATCTAGTTGAGATTTCTGCATTGCAGGTGGTTGGTCTAGATGGCCTTTGGGATCCCTTCCAGTTCTACAATTCTATAAAGCACATTATTCAGTGTGTGATTTTGACTATTCTCCTATCAAGTGGAACTACTTAAAGCTAATTATTTTGAAAAAAGTCTCACCTGGTGGGATGTTCTGAGGGTAACACAGATACAGCTTCATCTGCAAGTCTTACATTTCTGAGGTCAACGTCACACAGTGCTGCACCATAGGTGTTGGGTAGTTTCTCTGTGCTGTAAGAAAGCTGACGTAAACTAATTATCAGTGAGTTTAGGTTTTGTTCAGGAAACCTTGTCTCTAATCCAGATGAAGTTGAGTCCCACAACTGGTGTGACCCCACTGATATAGTAGCAGGTATGTGAATTCAGGGGCACAGGATGAAACCATAGAAAAGTGACTTCTACAGCATGATTATAACATGTAAGCTTTTTACTGTAAAGGATGCCCGAGTCAAAATATAAATCAAAGCAATAAGGTGCTAATGTAAATCCAGTTTGGATGGATTTACTTCTAACTTTAGCGGGATTGAGGTTATAGATATATGGTGTTCCTTAGGTATTTTCCAGCTGCATAAAAATTGCTTATTCATGAACAGTTCTTGTGTGGCTACAAGAGCATTTCAGTAGCCCAGCCATGTAGGATGTAGGAGTGGTGCTGATTCTGTAGAAAAAAACGCATATAATCAGACCATGCCCCCATGGTAGGGGGTCATTTAGATATTATCCTGCCTGTACAGGAGGCAGATATGAATAAGTGGCTCCCATACAGCTTGAAGAACATCTAAAGCTGGAATGTGTGCAGAGGAGGGCAACCAAGATGATCAAGGGTCTGGAAACTAAGCCTTATGAAGAGCACTTAAAGGAGCTGCATATGTTTAGCCTGGAAAAGAGGAGACTGACTTCCGGGTCGGCGCCATCGCCGAATGGCGGACTCCCTCCGAGCTCCGGAGGGAGTCGGCTGGGTAGGGGTCGGGTCCTGCCGTGCCGGCGACGCGGGGACCCTCAAAAACCATGGGCGGAGATGCCCATGGACTTGGTGACTCGGCAGGCACCGTTTGCGCCCCCCCGACCCGCGAAGGAGCCTTTTTAAAGGCTGCGGAGCGGGTGACAGGGGGGGGTGTGGTGCTGTGAGTCCAATGCTTCCCCTGCCCAGCGAAGCCGCATGCCATTCGGCGGAGAGCAACGACTTCTTTGAAAATTTCGGATTTGGACTAAAAGGAACAACCCGTGAGTAAATTGATTGGACTTAAAAGGGAAATTTGATCTTTGAATTTGGAGCGAGCGGGGGGAGTGCAAAAAGGAAGTCTGCCCCCCCTGTTGTAGATGGCTCAACGCAAGGATTTGACAACTAAGATCGAGAGATGAACTTGTTTACCTGAAAAAAAAATTTAACTTCACGAAGGGAAATTACAATAATTGTGCTGGAGGAGAAGACTGATTTGTGGGAACTAAAATGCAACCCCCCCGGGAACCGGGAACGATCCGCTATGAGAGACTGGTGAAGAGACACAGAAAGTAGCTGTCAAAGCAGGAAAATAAAAGAGAACTTTGTTACGATGGCTTTGCTGGTTAGATTTGTTACAATTTGGACATAAATTATTGGAAATAAAGGCAACAAGTTATTTGACTTTTGGGTCTGATTTTGAAAGAAATTAAGTTACCATATTCCCTCTAGAGCGAGGCTGGGACATTGCAACAGTAGCAGCAAGTGGAAAAATACTATGAATTTGAGCAGGATCTGTTATCTCTTGGGAAAGCTGCAAAAACGAAGCATTATTTTGTCTACAGAGGTTTCTATACTAAAGGAGACAATGGATTTATCTATTGAAGAAAGGAAGGGACTTGACGCAAGTTATGTTCCTGAATAACAAAAGCCTCTGTGGAGAACAAGAAGTTTCTGAATTAGAAGGTTTCTGCAGCAGAACAGGAAAAAGCAACCTGAGGAATAAGAGCTGGACCAAATTTGAAGCCGGAGTATTTGGAACATCCAGACTTTAAAAGGACCAAGAAATAGAATTTAAGTTAGACTCTTAAACATAGAGGTCTGGATGGAAGAACAATGACTTTTTCTGAGAGTTTTTTCGAGATTGGACGTTCTGAAATTAAAAGCTATCAAAAGACGGCAAAGTGGAGTTGAGATATAGACGTGGATACACCAGGCTGGCAGTAGACAATGGATGAACTTTGGGGATTGGAACCGGGGAATGGGGGGGGGGGAGATTTGGAATCCAAAGGCTGTAAAATTATATATTATTTCTTTCTTTTCTTTTTTCATGTTTGTTGTTTGAAAATAGGGGAATTCGTGGAAGGGAAATGGGGTCGATCTTAGGGAATTATATAAAATATAAGGAGAAATGGTTCATTAAGATAAATAAGATAAATTAATTTGGAATAAATGGGTTATTTAAAATTACAAATAAGGTTTTAAAATTTGGGGTAAGAATCTGTGGAATCAATTTAAGGGAAATGGAATACAAGAGGGGGAGGGGGGGGAAGTCCGGGAAAGATGCCACTGAAACCAAGTGTAAATCATATTTGTTTTTTCTTTTTTTCTTGCTATCTTTCCTTTTTATTCTGGAAAATTTTTAATAAATATTATTTAAAAAAAAGAAAAAAAGAAAAGAGGAGACTGAGAGGAGATATGATAGCCATCTTCAAATATCTTAAGGGCTGTCACATGGAGGAGAGAGCATGATTGTTTTCTCCTGCTCTGGAGAGCAGAACTTGAACCAATGGCTTCAAGTTGCAAGAAAGGAGATCCTGACTAAACATTTGGAAAAACTTTCTGACAGTAAGAGCTATTCAGCAGTGGAACAGACTCCCATGAGAAGTGGTGGCCTCTCCTTCCTTGGAGGTTTTTAAACAGAGGTTGGATGGCCATCTGTCATGGATGCTTTAGCTGAGATTCCTGCATTGCAGGGGTTGGACTAGATGACCCTTGGGTCCCTTCCAACTCTACCTATAAGTCAATATGGATGACCATTTTACCACAGGTGTGACCTTGATATGGTAAAATTGTCCATACTATGTGGCACAAAATGCTAATACAAACAACAGAATGAGTCTCTAAGACTGCTGAGGTGGTATAAAGGACTGTGTCACCTTAGACTACAGCTGAGGGACACCAATTATGAATATTCCCACATAAAACAAAATTCTCCCTGCAAACTGAAACTAGCATTATCAGGAAGAAAGGCCCAGCCCATTGCCAGCTGTGCTGGCTTCCTATTTGCAGGGAGTTGTTAATACAGGAAATCATGAAGTGAGGCTACTGCCCATACTGCTGAATTTTCCATGCATTCTGCTACCACATTCTGCATCATGTGTAAACTTAGGCCTGGTGCCAAGTAAGAGAAGGCAAAAGAGCTCATCTGGACAGCTGGTTGTTTGCATTCTTACTTTGAAGGGCAGTGGGCTGAATTCTGGTTTTGGAGAAGTGGGGTAAGGGTGATGGGGAAGCTAGTATGAAATCATAGCAATCTGAGCATTTGGTTCAGTTTGATAAGAATCACACTTTGTTGTTCTTTCCCTGGCCAGTAATTTCTTCCTTTCCTGTTTTTCTAGCAGCGATTATCTTAATACTTAAGACACATAGCTTGATTCATATGCAGAGTTAAACACGTCTAAGCTCATTTCTTTAGGGCTAGGCATCTTCTGTGTATTTTGCTACATTTTTTCTAATACTGAGATTCTCCTATTTTATTGGTATGCTATATGTTATTGGTAAAATAACTGTGCTCTGTATCCGTCCCTTTTCCTAGCCTGTTGGAGCAAGTTTCAGGTAACTGGAAGTAAGGATGAGAAAGGCGTCAAATTAAAATTCCCCTCCATTGTAAATTGCCCCCCCTATAGTTTTATCCATCTAATTTGCTGGAAAACACTCTAATGGTGTTTCATAGAAGAGAAATCTTCAGTACAATTTTTGAAAGCCAGATTTAATTTACTCCAACCCCTTGATAGAAAGGTTAGGAAGTATGATGAAAACAAGATGAAATACTGTGTGAGCTGGGATGGCTGCTCCGTCACCACCATCATTTTTATTTTTATTTTATTTTATCAAATAGAATGCATAGATTGGATAAAACATTTTGAAAATTTCCAGGCTCTCCCCTATCCCCTATGTTCTGACATGTCATGCTGTGAAAATATTTTAGTCTATTTACCAAGTACAAATTAGTCTTGCCAAAGGTCCTGAAAGTTTACTACTTCTGCTTAGATCCTTGCACTTCAAAGGAGGATGCAACTCTGCACATTAGTGATCACATTATGTTGCCGCAATTTTAAACTTGAACTTAGCTAAATTCGTTTATAATTCACTGCCGATTGAATGCTGCCACAAATGTACGAGGGGATACTTTTTTTTTTTTTTGGGTAAAGTTAGTCCTCTGATTACTAATTTGAATCAAAAGCTCTAACCTTGTTAGCATCTGGACTTATTTCCATAATAACAACCCCTTCAGAACCTACAAAGTAATGAATAATTGACAACAAATGAAATGTTTTGATAGTTGTCGGCACAAAGCATGTTTAATGTTTTGTGTTGCTTCCTAGCTAATTATGTAGATGACACATTTGTCAGACCTTGACTGCCATTAGAAACGTGTTTCCAGAGGGGAGAAAAACAGGCTATTCATAGAGTAATTAACTAGAATGCTCAATGACCTGTGAGAGATTCAAATGGCTGCCAGTTCAGACATTGTTTTGTTACAGAAGCAGAGGGGTAATTAAAATTCCAAATTACAGTGCTATGATGAAGCATTTGTTTGTTGACAGTATACTCTTACTCTAGTTTGTTAAAAAAAAAATTCTTTCAAAAAATGGCTTCTAATCCATTTTATGGCTTTAGGAGCTCTGTCTTTGAATTTACTGACAACTAATATTATGGTAAATTGCTCTTCCGAGAAGTACTGCAGGCTTTGGCAGTTTCATGGGAGCACAAGGTGGGTGGGATGGAATAGCAGCTCTTTCCCCTAAACTGACATACCATGTGCTGTCGCTGAAACACCACTAAACTGCAGCCCATCTTGTGAAATGATATGTTCATAATTCCGCACAGAAGAAGATGTCTAGTTGCAGGGAGGAAATGGTTCAGGGAGAGGGATCGTAATCAAACAAATTGAGAAAGGTGTCTTAAAACATTACGGCAAAACCTTAATAGAATCGGCGCAGCGATGAGCATCGTTTAGGCAAACGTTTCGAGAAGCAGATGCAGTTGGAGGAAAAGTGGCTGTGGTTGCGGTGGGAGAGGATTGAAAAGGGAAAGTATAAAAGAAGACACCCCCCCCCTAAAAAAAACACTGCATCATTCCCCCATCGTCTCTTATTAACAAATGGCCACGGCTAAGAATTTACATATTGAGAGATATGTTTTTCTAACAAATGTAATGGGGGGTTTGTTGGAAGAGGCCAAGGTGGTAAAGTTCCCCAACAATGAATTTAATGCAAGCCCAAGTGAAATATTTATTTACTTTGCCAAAAGTGAGAATATGGTTCTGTTAAAAAGATCTGACAGAAGTAACATGGTGTTTGATGCAGGGAAGCTGACAGCGGCATGGAGTGAGCGCTGATTATCCTGAAGACACTGTCAGCTAGGATTGATTTCTACTTTCTCCCTTTATGTAACGGTTCCTGTAATACAGCTGACCCCAAATCACGTTACCTTGTCATCTCTCTGAATGGATCAAGAAGAGATGAGCTGAAAATAGCTAGGCACTGACCTTGAACTTGCCAGAACAGTGAGAAGTGACAGTGGCTTTGTGTATGTGTGTATGTGTGTGTGTGAGAGAGTGGGTTTCATGTACAAAGACAGCCAAGCTGCTTTTCAGTCAAGTTCACTACAGCAGCACAAGGGGGCAGAGCAGCATTAGAGATTACAGGTGAAGCCAATATTCAACTTGCTTCCTTCCCTGCTGCAAAACTGCTTGCTTGTGCCAGTCAGATAGTATTATTTTTTGTTATCGTACCAGTGAAGTCTTCTATAAAAAGCAGATTGACTGAAGTCTTGAGTAAAATTTGGACCTAACTAAAGAGTCCGAGTAGAACCTGACGGTGACTTCCTACACCTTGAATTCCTTGCTCACCTGTGCCGATGAATGAGAAACCAAATCTAGAAAATAAAATGCCAAACAATATCAGAAATGGCAGGCTACCTCCATGAGCTCCATGGCCCACAGTGCAGCTGAACTACCTTCCTTTTGAAGCCAATATGAGAGAGAATAAATAGAGTTGCATACATGAAAAGGCTCATATAGTTGGTAGGTTTCTACTTTTCTTATTTATTTATTTTTAAATCTAAGTTTGTGGCATGTTAGTATGCAAATTGCGCTCTTCAGTTCACCCCTCATTTGTCATGCACACATACCTTAGAAAAGATGCCAACACAGATAGTTATGATAGACATCTATTAACGTGCCTGATGCCTAGAAAAAAGATACTCATCTACTGTGTTTTCTCCTTTCCAACTTTTTTCCTTAGCGTTTTAATGGAATCTTGGCATCCCTGGTATCAAAAGCCCTCTGCATCGAGGCACCTGGCTTCAGTGTTGTTTTCCACAGTGAAACATTGCTGAGAGCTGACATGTGTTAAGGATGCGTCTATTTTGTGTTTCATTTTGTCGTGGTCTCGTTCCCCCCACGCCCCCTTTACTGAGCTTCAAGCAGGAAAACCATGTTTCTCAATTTGGCAAAGAGGCTATTGATAAAATGAGGGCATGCATGCCCCCTCAATATGGCTTCATTGCTTGGTCATAATCTAAATTCTCAAGTCCTTTGATTTCAGGCTTTGACTGCAGCACATGCATTCTGGGCTAGACACCCTTGCTTTGCAACTCCCAGATCTTAAGGGGCTCTTAAACATTCATGTTGGCTTTTAGCTTGGCAATCTGGAGGTGGAGCTACTTCAAAATCTTCCTTTGGTATGAAAGCAGTTCTCTAAAGAGATCTTGTTCCTTATGTACAACCTGGTTGAAAGGTATGGGCTAGAGGAAAAATGTTCCCCTGGAGTTTTGTTCCTGCTTTCATTGTGCTAGGCTTTTAATAAGGGACCCTATTCCCTGACGTGCTAGAAGTGAGTTTATTGCTACCATCTGTTTAATTGCCCTCTCAGTTTTCTTTGGGGAATCATGAAAGTATTTTACCCTGCCTTTGAATCTCTTGGTTCTTTTAAAAGACTGGGTAAAGTACACATCAATTTCCAAAGAGTATATTAAAAACTGATAAACAGCAGCATCTCTGAACAGTAAAACTCAAGGAAAACAATTTTTTAGATGAATGTTTGTTGTTTGTTATCAGCAAACACGGTGCTTGCTGTACAAGTAAATAAACAGGGTTGTGGGCTTTTGAGTTGTTCATTTTGCTTTTAGCTTTTCCTCATCTGAAATTGTTATTTTTTATTATTTCTATCTCATAATTTCTTATTAAGCATAGTTTATACAGCCCTCTTACCAAGGATATCACAGAAATGAAGTTGTATCTTGAAATATACATGTGTTTTAAGGAGAGCTGTGACCACTGGGGTACAAATAACTCTAAATGGAACCCCAAACTCTATGTGTGGGTCCATTACACATTCCTAGAAACAATAATTGTAACAACTGTGTGTAAACTTTGTATTACACACTTCCAAAACTATCTTATGGTAACCATGATTTGAAGAATAATACAGGTCACCATGGTTCTGAAAGTGCTGGTGTTCTGTAGTAGATAAGTGGCTGGATTTGAACCACCTGAGTTCAAATTTCACCTCAGCTGTGAAGCTGCTTCATTATCTCTTAGGCTACCTTACCTTCATGTATTCATTATGAGAAAAGCAAGGGACAACACCTGTAAAACCTGAGCTTTGTGAAGGTGATGTATTTTACTTTTTAAATAACTCCTGTTGCTTTTCTCAAGGTCTGCATGATTACTAAGACATACTGCAAATTCTTTATAAGCATCTGTTTGAAGTGGAGGAATTGCAGTGCTAAATACATATAGAAAATACTGCTCAGAGGAGTGGTGGCACTGAAGAATACACATTCTGTAACATTTATATTATTTTGTTAAAATTGGGACAATCAGCTCCCTTCCATGTACATGTCATGCTCAAAATGCTATTAGATTCGAAATATGTAGGTACTGAAACTGAGAAGATTTGATCAAATTTCCCACAGCTAGTTTTGGGCACCTGACCTGCTTAGTTTCCCACAGGGGAAAAGAAAGCTCTGTTTCTTTAAATTCCCAATGAGAAGGGACATGTGTCTCCTTGCATTGAGTTACATTACATCACATCATGTGGCACAAAGTGACCCAACTCAACGTGACAGGAGAAGTAAAGAAAACAGATTCTTTTAACCATGCGTGTATATATGTATAGACCACTTTTAACAAAATGATGGCAATAAAGATATAATGAAGGGAGATGTGTACTTTTTCCACAGAGCCGAATAACATAGACTGCAGAGCTTGTCAATTCTACTTTACACAACTTAAATTACAACAGGCATTAAGAGTGTTGCTTGCCATAGACAAAGAATAATCAAATGTTGCTTCTGCCTAAAGCAGTCATTTTTTTTATTAAAATGTAATAGGTCACTGTATATACATTTTTAAAAGTAATTATTGATTTGGGTCCCAGTTCAACTGAACATGTATTCAGCAGTGGGGTATTGGCTGTAGTGCCTCCACTGAGCTCACAACTAAGTCCTATGATTCAGAGATGTAATTTGTGATAACCAGCACTCCCCTTCCTATAGGGTTTATATGTACAATCCTAAAAGTACAGCTGAAAACTGTAGGGCTATGTGTAGACCTGAGGGGAAGTGCACAGTGCCTGGCCACTTATATGGAGGGCACTGCATCATTCATCCCAACATGAATCTGTATATTAACATTAGAAAAATATCTAAGCCTCAGTTTAGAGGTACAGTCAGCACCTGAATCCATTTCAGTCAGCACTTGAATGCATGAACTGACTCCACTGAAAAATATTGTTTGAAGTGACAGGAAAATTATGCTGGTTTGATTTGTAATTGCTTGTTCACACATGGTAGTTGTTGTCTGATGATGGAGCCATCAAGCGATGAACATAGAATGCTGCAGCAACTTTGTGTATATCAAGTTTTGTCTGTGTAGCTCCTTGCCTGATATTATGGTGGCTGATGGAACTTTGAAACACTATTTTATCTATCAGAAACTTGTGATACTTTTAAAAAAAACCAAACCCCCCCCCCCCGAGCAGCGACTACAAAATATTTGTACCTGATAAATTCTAAACTGCATTAATGCACAAAGTGCGGCTGCCCATGGTTGCAGTTATTGAAGTTGTAACTGAAATGATGACTTGCTTATTTGATCTTCAACCAGTAGCTCTTATCCGGAAGCTTTTGCTTCACATTAAAGACACTAACGATTGTCTCCACAAAGTGAGCAGCTTAATAGTCAGAAAATGTTAAACCAGGGTGTGGAGGGGGTTGATAATCACCTTTGATAGCTCTTCATTGCAACATCATATACCAGCCATGAACTGGAAGCCAAGTATTAATAGATCTGTTTAATAAAACAACTCAAAGCCCGATTTTAAACAGGATTTATTAGCTTGTGCTCCTCTAGGCAAAGCTGCAATTATTCAGTTTATACCTGAAAAGGGAGTGAGGAATGTTTTCCCTGCTCCTGCATCAAAACTGTGCTCAGTTTGTGTGTATGAAATGACAGCTTCCACCTTCCTCTTTTGAATCCAGCTTCTAGTTTTTCAGAGGGAGAGGGAAGAGAATCATAAACACTGTTCATCTGCTATAGAGCTGCTGTGACTGCCTTTAGGCAGGTAACTATGGGCCTGTGTTCCCATCCATGGTGTTTGCATTGGTAATGGCTGACTACCAAGTTTGTTGAATGATAGACACATCTTATCCCCACTGCAACTTTTCCCCCAATTGCAGAACTTTAATTTCTCCTTTAGGAATGAATGACAGCCATTCCGTTTGTAAGGACATATCCTGGGGTACTCAGAGTAAAGCCCAACAGAATTCAATGGGATCTTCTGAAACCTTAGTCAGATTTTCAGGTGCCATGGGACCCAAACTAGGGCTTTTGTGGTTCTGGTTAAGATATCTTTGTTAATATCAAAGTAAAATGCTGCTTCTCAGCTCTAGAGTCCAAATGAAAGAGAACAGTATGTAATTTCAGACACGTTTTAACTGTTGAAGGAGAAAGAAAAACACTCAAAAGCAACTTAGTTTTTTAAAGGAAAAGAAAAGAACAATACTTTTGTAATTCTGCATTTCTGATGAAAATCACATATAGGGGTTCTTGAAGAATTCAGTCTTTGTAAATTCCTAAGAATGTACCTCTCATCTACTGGGTAACTGGCCTAATGTGTGGATCAGAACTTAAGTTAGCCACTGGATTTTTGATGTTCATGTGTTCCGGTGCAGTGCTCTGTTTTAAAAAAAACATATTAAAATGTCTAGACAAACAAGCTTTGATGTACAATGGGGTATACTATGTATGTATGGTATTACCCTTCTAAGTATTGCCCTTCTTGGAATTACAAATCTGGCTTTTGCTCAAATTGGAAAAAAAGCATCCTCCTAAGATCAGATCCCTAAATTTTATCTTGATGAAATAATGTTTGATCAGTGGATGATCAAAATGAGGAATCTCTTCTTTGAAGTTTGATTGACACAGGTGATTCTGAAGTCAGAAACATGTTTGGTCATACAATGTACTGTAGAACTCAGCTCTGAAAGAAGAGGCACTATGAGAGGCATGGGAATATAAAGTGTTCAAACTTTTAATTCGGTCATTTTTACTGTCTGTGAATACGAATTCCCTTACCTGATTACTGTGTGAAATGTACCATGTACTGGAATCCAGGAAGATAGTCTTTCAGTTGTAATTGTGAGTTTAAACAATGGAAAGACATCTTCCCTAACATCTTTCCTGGGAACGGTTCATACCAGATAAATGTAGCCATCAGCAGACAGCCGTGTTTTATTTGTGATGCATTCTGACTTTGTTTATTAAGTAATCATTTCTGGGTACAAGTGTCAACACAATTTGCTTTTTGAATAATGCGAAGCAGATAACCTCAATTAGCAAGCAATTACGGTAATTTTCATACTAAACGCTCTCCTTAATTGTTTTCGAAACCTGAAACTAAAACTGTAATAAATAATGAATGGTGAGAATACATTGATTTAAGGGGCTCCATGGTGATTTTTCTATAGAGATGTGCTCAACCTACCAAGCAAAATTCCAAAAACCAGTATGGGTTCAATGTGGATTTGGCAGGCTGGGATAAAAGGCTTAATCATGGACTTATACTTTGCCTTCTTCCTCACAGTAACTCTTCCTTATATCTCCTCTTATAAGATACCATGTTCTTCTGTTCCTTCTAGAATCTATCCAATACACGCTCCTTCCTGAACTTATTTAATCTGATAGATGTCCTGCTCAGTTATTTCTGTTAAAAGAACCCTAGTTTTCTATTGGCCATTATCTATTGCCTCATCCACTGAAGTACCCACTATTTCCACTTATGTCTACTTATACTTTTAAACTAGGCTGCCAAATCCATATGGGGATCTGAGAGATGAGGGAAAGGGTGGGTTGGCCACATGAAGCTGTAATTTAAATACTGTGGAACATGCTGGATGTTGTATATCCTATGGCAGTTTGTTCAGCAGCTCTGTTTTGTAAAATCTGCATGCATTGTTGCTCAGATCCAAGACTTGTGAAGCCTGTGAACCCGTTGATTCACTCCTGTCTTTCAGTGGACCCCATAAGAGCACCAAAAGAAATAGCTGCTTAACAATTTGTTTTTTACTGGATTTGTTTTTTATAAACATGACAGAAACCCAGTCAATAATATGAATTTAATACCTGCAGTGGGTTGAATGTATGTTTAAATTGAAACGGGTCTATTCCTCAGTATTAACAGCATTCACACATGCTCACAAATGGGAGTGGGGGAACAGGATCAAAAAATTAGTGTCACGTGCAAAAATGCCCTCACACCTTATTTTCGGATCATAAGATCACTATTTTTATAGTCAGTTGTTCAGGCTGTTGCAATAAACCTCACAACGTAGTAGAAATACCAACAGAAGCATCTTCCGAAGTGTGAAGGAAGAAAGTTTGTAGGAAAGGGCAATGCTAATGGTACTGGATATAACAGGGCACTTTAATATTTAATTGTGCGGCTTTGTCTTAAGGTTCTAAACGGTCTGTTAATAAATGCCCCATAGTAAGCAGGGTCATGTGTATTACTTCAAATGGATAAACAACAGCCCAGATTCAACTAACGAGTTGTTCTAGCAGGAACTGGCAGTGCAATAGGGCTTTCTCCCTTCCCCTCCCCATGTGTCCCCCATCAGCTCTGGGGGCTTGGGAGAACTCCCAGAGCAGCATGCAAGGTGAGAAGAGGGCGAGTGTGCCTTCTAGGAAGCAGAAATACTTGTGCTAATGGAACAGTCCTTGTAATGAATTCACCACACCACGTGTGTTCTGTGGCCCTGGTCAGATTATAGGAAGTGCTAGCCTCCTATCTAAGGTGAGTAACCTGCAGGCCTCAAAATGTTGCTGCACAGCAACTCCCATCATCCGTAGCTGTTGGCCGTATATGTGAAAGGCTGCACCAGTTAAAATTCCCAACAAGTGGAAAGAATTGACTGAGGGTATCTGCAGTCCATCACAGGGACAGATAGCAACTACTCTGGAGTAATGTTTTGGGGGAAATTCAGTTAATGATATAGTAAGCACAGGTTCTGAGCATCTAAAAGATTTCACTGATGAGTAAAAACATATATGTTTAAAAAGTGCTTTATGTAATTTTGTGACATATGCCTAAACTTAAACAAGGCTCCAAGCAGCGGCAATGAGAAACAGTTTGTGGGATCCCCTCCCTGCACCCCAATCCCTTATTCACCTTGTTAATGTAGATGTCTACTGCAGTCTGTTAGATGTCTAAATAGTTGAAAGTTGCACTCAGATGTTACAGGTGGTGTGTGGTTTATAGTTTTAGCCATTCTACACTGTACACTGCTTCATCCACAGTGTTAACAATAGTACATATTTCATCCGTTGTCTTCTAATTATTGTTAACTTCAGCAAGCACCATTGCAAAATCCATCAAAAATGAGTTTTCACAGCAGTGCTTTATGTGGCCATTGATTTTCTCTCGTGTGGTTTTTCTTCATGTGCCTTGTTCTCGGTGACCCTGAGACTCAGCTTTGTTCTGGACTTGTAGCCCATGGCAGTAAAGTGGGGGAGATGAGGCATGAGCTGAGATGTAGAGCATGCATAAAGGAGGAGGCATGTAAAAACTGAAATGACATGGCAGCTGAAACATCTTGTTGCTCATCCGGGTTGCATGTTTGAGGAGAGAATGGGAAGTAAATTGTGATATGCAACTGAATAACAGCCGACAGGGTAGATGGTTTTAAGGTATGTGGATGCTCAGTCACATAGCGCAGGCAGAAGGCCAAAGGACAAGGAGCTGTTGGGTGTCCTTAGAGTCAGATTGTAGCCTTATAGCCTAAAAAGACGAGGAGGCATTGATTTACAAAAACACAAAACACAGAGCTCATCTAAACTCCGGAAAGACAGAGAGCACCAGGCTTTAAAATGAATTTGACATGCTGTTTAATAACAATTTGAAATTCAATAGCTGTCATATGTGACATAATATTTTTGCACCTTAAGTATCTAATTGTTATGTATGCTTGCTACTAATAATAATGGCACACCTGCCTCATGTCATAGGAAGCGTACATCAGTCACTGAAACATGCATGGCTTTGTGATTTTCCCATTAAGCTTGTAGCATTGTTTTTCAGCTCTAACCTAAGGCTTTGTCTGTACCAGCTATTGCACTTAAGTTATTCCTAGGACTCACCTGTGTCCCAGGAGACCCTTGATCTGACCTTTATGTGCTTAAAGATGATGTGCAAAATCGCAGGCATAACTTGCAAATAAATCCTCTGGCAACCAGAACTCTAGCCCAGTGTTTCCCAACCTTGGGCCTCCAGCTGTTTTTGAACTACAATTCCCATCATCCCTGACCACTGGTCTTGCTAGCTAGGGATGATGGGAGTTGTAGTCCAAAAACAGCTGGAGGCTCAAGGTTGGGAAACACTGCTCTAGCCAGCTGCTTTAAAGGGTGGGTTGGAAGCTTTGTTGCTGTGCAGATTCTTTGAAGTGGGCACCTCCTGGTCTAGTTACTTTTATTGAAGTGAAGTGTTTCCCTTTCCTAATCACAAAGTAATTAGACCACATTCTGCTTATGAAATAATTACCAGGAGGAAAGGAACCTGTTTCTTAAGCAGGCTGTAGGCATGCTCAGGCCCGAACACACAAATGCTCAAACTGTGTGTGTGTGGGGGGGGGGACAGAGGTACACATGCAAGCTCCACTCCCAACACCCCCAGGGATGTGGGCTCCTCTTTAGATCTTTGTGTGATTAAGCCCTGTTAAGGCAGGGCTCCCAATCACTGAGCCATTTCTGAAAGCATTCAGCTACGTGTGCTGAACCTCCCTTCAGACCACCATGTTAAAGGCCCAGTGGTCTGAGGAGGCTCCTGCACACTTAGAGACAGCGATTGTATATATGCCCTCATCCATGCTTTGAGCACTTGTACGTTCACATGAATGCCTGACCACAAGTTGTATAGCACGAAAAGCTCCAGCCATCTTGCCTACCTGAAACAGCAGGCTGCAAGGCCTATCTATTTGCAGTTTTATTTTTAAGCATCTGTTCTAGCATGTCAGTTCTGGAGTTTTCTTTAGCCAACATTCACAGGATTTATCACTGTAGGAAATGTCTACCTTTGATTCATTCTCAGTGGAGAAAACCCAGAAGAGCCATAATTGGGAGTGCTACCTTGGATATGAAGAGGACTGCACCTGCTGTTCCAATGGCCTTACCCTTGGAAGCGCAACTGGTGCAAACAGTCCTAACTGATTAAGACTACCCCTGAGTTGAAGACTACAATCCAAGGGTGTTTGTCGCACAGTTTTGAGGCACTTATTCATTATGGTCCAAGCCACTGAAGGGGCCATGTGCCCTTCTTCACACACAGATAATTGGAACGAAAACAAAACAAATGTGATGCTGTTGCTGAGCTCACTGTCTGAACAAGCTGTCTCAGTAGAAACATCAAGGTACTAGGCAATATCATCACATTTGAAATGAATTGACTATCCACCTTGTTTGCTTTCCAGCTTTCCTAATTTATTGGCTGTATTTGTTTTTCTTATCTATCCTGTGACATACAAGGAAATGGAGGAAGAGATAGAGAAATGGCTATTCCCCAGGTTGGGGTTTTCTTGTTTGCTTTTTGTCAATTTACTTTTGGCCCTTTTTTCATTTATTATATTGTTCTCAGAAGTACTTTAAGAAACTTTAGACCTTAAAATTATAATAAAAAGATGTATTTCACAAAAGAAAACTTAGCCCTCAGAGAGTTCTCTGTGGAATAATAAAACAAACATATGCCCGCATCCAAAGCCCCTTCGTGAAATGAAACCGAATGCTGAGAAGGAATCCCATGACCTTCACAAGCAGGAGAGCCTCTTCAATTTAAAGCAAAAGAAACAAAAATATTGCCCTGCTTTAAAAATGCCACAGTCGTCTTTAATTAATTACTCAACTCTGAATGAGACACTTTTTGCTGTTGTTGTTTATACTTACAAATATTTTGATCAGGACTAAATTTAAAATGTGTGTTTTGTGAATAAACTTCCTTGGCTGCTCTTTCTTTATTGGTGCCATAATTTTGACTTATGGCTATTTTGATCCTGTGTAGAGGCTAGCTGCGGCTGCATGATGATAATCTAAATTATAGTCTGATTTCCATTCTAGCAGCTTTCTCCTCCCCCACCCCCAACAATCACCGTAGTTTCAGGCAGTCATCTTTGTGATAATAGAGGTATTGATAGAAAGAGCTATTGAAAGCATTCCCCTTTCTATAGCTTTATCATTGTATTAGATTTGTTTGTTTGTTTGTTTGTTTGTTTGGAAATGGTATGCCGCCTTTGAGACTTTCACAACAGAAAGATGGTATATAAATATCTTAAATAAGAAATCACAATTTTTTGCTTGGCATGCTAAGTATGCACAGTTTTGATTAACTGCAACACAGCACACAGTGTTAGCATAGAGGAAGGACTTCCTGCAGGAGAAAAAGTGATCACTTACAATATTTTGCAGGCTGCCCATCTAAACCCATCATTGCCTGGCACCTACACACTAAGGGCAAGGTTCCAGCGAACTTGTGAGTGGGCAGCATGCCATCTGAACAGATGGGCATGGAAGTAGGCAGCCAGTAGACCATGTATGTGCATCAACTGTGGGTGTTGAGGGCAAGATTCCCAATGGAGAGTGTCCAAACAGCTGTCTGGCCTGAGCCAACATGCCTACGACCAAGGAAGAGTGCCATCCCTAAATCCTGCTGAGTTGGATTAACCTTCAAAAAATAAAAATTGCTTCTGCAGTAGCATAAGGTGAGCTTTTGGCTTGTTTAAATCTGGGAGAATGAATTAGGCAGGCGAGATAAAAAGAAGCACTAATGAAGCATCCGCTAGAGGGGAATAAATATAGGGCAAGGAGTATTAAAAATACCACTAACACAAGGGCATTTCTCAGTAGATATTAGCCAGCAGTTTGTAGCATTCTTGTTAACTCTTCAGCTCCCGGAATGGTAAAAACTTTCAAAAAGGGCAACATTCCAGCAGAACTGAAACACCCTTCTGGTGGAGCTATCTCATTTTCCAATGTGTCATTTTAAATACACTGGGAATGTTGTTATGCCCTATTCTGCAGCTCTAGTTGTATGCAAGTATGAATGCATGCATAAGAATATGAATACTATGGATGTACTTCAATTTATGCCTGCAGTTCTCAGCCCAGCAAATGAGTTGTCCTTAGCTAGATCACTTTATTAGTATCTAATTTTTTGATATAACAGGACACAATGGGAGAGAAAACTGCTGCTGCTTTTGCCAACAGCTTTGGTATTGGACTTGGACCTGGGGAAACCACTCTTCATATTCTGTTCTTGATGGTCTTTGAACTTGATGGTTCTTTAACTTCCGTTACCTATCTGTAAAATGGGAGTTACTGTGACCTGTTTTTTAAAAGATGAGTTAAACATTTTGAAACATGCTATATTAATGCTTATTAAAACTCAACTAATAAACCTGGCTAAGTGCCATGGAAACTTTATGAGAAAATTTAAAAAAAAACATTGTAAATATCAGAAAATGAAGCTGAGTTTCAAGGCTTGAGCAACAGAAAGTCAAGTACAACTAGGATGTGATTGATTATAAGTTCATGCACTAGTTTATATGTTATGTCTTTCATAGCAAACTCATTTGCAGCATTTTCCACTAGGTTTAGTTGTTTCATGCCTGTAACTTGTAGCTCAATTTCCCATGTGAAATGGCTGCATAGGAATCATGTCCTACAACCATACGTTCTTAGTAATGGCAGGAAAGCTCAACATAAGACAGAGTAAGCCACGTCTATAGAGTAAGCAGCTCTACATACTACTGTAATTATGCCATTCTGAAGATTGGTTCAGGCTGATTCTACATACTAAGATGACTGATACAATTTCACATTTGTAACTGAGCAGATTTGGGTCGGGCCTACACTTGTGAGAGAGACCAAATGAGAACCTCATGTGTATTGCTTTAAGCCACATACAAGAAGGATGTGACAAAAGAATAGCAGTGTTTCATAAAAGGAATGAATTGAGTCGGGGAACTAAGAATATAGCTTATCATTTTGTTGTAACTAAGATAATAAAAACAAAATATGACCCCTGGCCTATATAGTCTAGTATCCTGTTACCCAAAGTGGCCTCTCATGTCCCTTCAGGAAGTCCACAGGCAGGACATGAAAACCATAGGCTCTTCCTTTCTGTTGCCCACTTCCACCAGCTATTATTCAGTGATCAATAAGCTTGGGCTCTGAATTTGACCAGTCCCTTAGGCCATCTAAGATATTAGCCACCATCCCATCTTGCAGAAGTGAATTTCAAAAATTATGTGTTGTATCATCAGACGTATACCCTAATTTTCCTTTAGAAAGTACAGAGCACATAAGCACCACAGCATTAGGTGTTCCCAGATCATTAAATGTGTCCACCATGTCTTGCTCCTTTTTATAAGTTGACCCAATCTTATAGGAGAACCTATTGATTTATATGTATACCCCCAACCTTATGGCTTTAGTTGCAACAGCAACCAAAATACAAAGTAAGCCATTGTCCTGATTCAGCTATTGTGACATGGCACATTAGGAGCAGTTCTTCTTTCATGCAGTCATCCAGAGGGTCACACAATATTCTGAAAAACTAGTCAGATCTAGACATGTGGCACTTGATTCTCCTCAGGTTTGCTAGGACAATTAACATACGTAACAGTGCGAGCAGATCAATAAGGCTGTAACATGCATCTACATACAGATGTGCTCCAAGCAATGTAATCCAATTAATCCATGGTATGAAGTAAGGTGCATAGAAGGTGCAAGTGAGAATGTATACACTAACTAAAATATAGTGGACCACTGCTCAAGGTTTTCAATCCCTTGCGGGGTTACTCACAAGCATTGCTTGTTGTTCAGGACTCTTAAATCAGGGCTCTGGTTCAGTGCAATATGTGTGCAATAACACATATTGATTTTCTTTTATTTAAGATATTATACTGCTCATTATCCAGATTAAGTTGGGACTGTTTATAATAAATTTCATTGATATCTTGCAGGATTGGGAGGGAAGTACCTCCATAGGCTTGAGCATGAAGGAAGGCTCTCTTACTCTGTTAAAAGGTCTATAAGGTTTTGATTTATAACTGAACTGAGGGTCAAGGCAAGCAAAGCCATTATCATTATTCTTACACACACTAGGGAACTGAACTGTGTACAGAGGGCAGTGTACTTAGAAGGAGACGTAAGGAAGGAGAATATAACACAGATCTGTGTTGTTGTTTTTTTTAAAAAATCTGACGTTTACAGATTCAAACAAAGGAATGTGATATAGTACTCAGACAGTAAATGTACAGTCCAGCTTCTTTATTAAACAATGTGTGGCTAAAAGTTCTAGTTCCAAGCAGGAGTGAAAGCAACTTCCTTTTACTTGTTAAGGACCCAGTATTATTCCACTGCAATATCACTCTTTTTCACTAGGAGCTACTTCCTTGTTTCAATAACCCTGGTAGCCCTCATTCTTGGAACATGTTGCAGTTGTGTTCTGATTCTTGGTAACCCTAAGTTACATGCATTTGTTCCATTTTGCTTATCACAAAGCTGTTCGCCATAAAGTTACATTGTCAACTCTTGGTTTACTTCAGGAGAACTGGCATATTTTTGCAGAAATTCTGCCTTTGCAGAAACTGACAATGACTTCATTCCTGGATGCTAGGAGAAATCTAGCAGTATTGTTATACCCTTTAGCTAACTTGGGGGGAGGGGGGAGGGAAGAGGGGAAAGTTGCTGAGGTTGAATTTAACAAAACCAGATTTGCCCATAGACTTGCAAGCGCTTAGTGTGTGGACTTTTTAATGCTTCAGGTGACATTGTTGCTGACTGAAGAACGTTCATCAAATCATAAAACTGCTGATAAGCCAGCTTTCCCGAAAAGGAACCTTCTGGAGGTTTCTCAGACTTTCTTAATACTTGAAGCTTAGTGGAAATGATTGAGATTATTAGAATATGTGGTGGAAAATGGGAGAGATCCCAAGGGTTTGACCATGCACTATCCCTTAAGCCCAAATCTTAAAATATCATACCTGCTTGGAGTGTTAACAGCACAACATTATTGTTAACACGAGTGTGATATCATTTTGGGGTCATTACACTAGCACAGTGACATTGGCAGGCCTCATCCTAAGTACTCATATGCTAGACCAACAATTCTTCAGATTAGATTATTAGTCTGTGGGAAATTGTCATTTTTCTATATTTCTTTTGTCTAATATCAACATCTATACATAGCAGTGCCAATACATTGTCTAAAATGGATATACTATATTAGAAAGGTGACACACTGATATATAAGCATAGTGTACTTTTCCTTCATTGATATGTGCATAATTTTTATTGATTCTCATGATAGCTCTTTGAGGGAGGTCACTAATATTCCTTTTTAAGGACTGCCCACAATGTTATAACACTTCTCACTTTTCACTTATCTGTTGAAATCAAGAATACAAACATACGCCTGTGTGTGTGTGAAGAACGTCCAATTTTCCCTCGGCTTAAAATTGCAGCGTTAAAGTGCTTCACTTTAGCTTGATCACTCCCAGCGTATTCTCTTTGAATCACTGATGGAGTATCACTTATTGACCCCCAAGGAATGCTGGGAGGTCATTTTCTTTCATTCTGGGTAGAGAAATGATCTCACAACTTTATGTGCTATGTTATATGTAAAAGTATAATTAAGAGTGGGGATCTTTGAGAGAATAAAAATGATATAGACCTGAATAGTTTAGATAGGGATGTTGTAGCATGAATATTAGCACCAGATCTGTATAACATTAAAAGATATGGAGAGGGGAGATAAATGGAACTAATTTATTTTGAATTTACACACATGCCTCAGTTTGTATTAATATTAAAGTTCTATCCAAAATCTAAATGGAAAGTCTGACATCTTAGAAGTTCTCTCAACAGCATCAGCAAATCATTCTTGTTTACCCTACATGCTAATAAAACGGGAGCATGACACTCCTGAAAACAAGATTGCAAAATACAGAAAATGTGGTCTGACATTTTTTTCTCCCCAAAGGAGGGACTGCCACTAACGAAAGTATTTCTTATGAAGGCTCGATTGCTTAAGATGCAGAATATTAAGAGAGAAAAACACTTTAGGACACAGCCATGTCACCAGCTGTTACTCATTTCTAATGAAATTGTTAAGTGATATTCCTCATAAATAGGTCAACGAAACTTTTGAATCACAGAGACTGTTTTATCTGTTTTCTCTGTGAAACGTTGGTATTAAATTTAGAATGGGTAATTCATTAAGCTCATTAGCTATCACTGGGAGAGTAGAGCACTTTCTAAGATGTAGGTTTCAGGGCTTAAAACGTTAGTGCTTACAAATAAACATGAAAGCAGTGTGTGCCGTAAAATATGGGATCATAATATTTTAAAGTATATTTTGAGGGAGGCCCTCTGGATTAATTATGAACATTTTGTAGAGTCCGACATTTACATATAAACAGCATATATTATGGCTTCTTGTTAACTGTGTTTTACTATGAAAGAAGACAGGGAGCCTAGTTTAAAAAACCAGTCAAAATGTACTGATTATTTCTGTTTTGGATAAAAATAAAACATTTCTTTATGTGTTTCAGTCCCGCATGGCAAACTGTGGTTCCTTTTAAAACAAAGCACAATTAAAATCTACCAAGAAATAGTTTCTTATTTTTGTTCACTTACATAAAATGATAAGGAGGTAGCATCACCTCCACCCTTCAGGCAGATCAGTGCCTGGATGGGAGGCCAGGACCTGTGCCATGGAAGAGAAGTGAAAGATGTAAACAGTGGCGTAGCGTGGGGGGTGCAGGGGGGGCCGGCCGCACCGGGCGCAACATCTGGGGGTTAGGGGTAGGGGTAGGGGTAGGGGGCGCAAATCCACAGGTTAGGGGGCGCAAATTACTTGCCTTGCCCCGGGTGCTGACAACCCACGCTACGCCACTGGATGTAAATGTATTAATAAATAACTTAGAGCAAAGCACCTCTGATTCTTCCCCTCTTTCCTTAAATTTCATTGACATATTTTAAATACATATGGTAAGCTCTTTTTTTTGGGGGGGGGAGAGCATAATCCACAAATAGAAAAGAAGGTGCTAAATTACATGAGAGCTCCCATAGCAGGAATTCATATGTGTAGCACTAGGGAAGGAAGAAGAACCTACCTGCTGCTGTCACAGCTGCCAACATTGCAGGCAGGTAAAATGTAGTGGAGGTGATGAAGTTGGGGGAAAGCTAGGAGATAACGGGGCTGGGAATGATGCTTTTCTCTCAGTGGCAATTGGGAGAGCAATTGCATTTAACAAAGTTTGTAACTTGGCTTGGAAATAACCGATTGTCCAACCTTTTCAGAAATGTTTTCAGAGTCCATCTATGACTTGCACTGAGAGGTATTTGACTATCTCAAAACAATACCGACCGACTTTAAAGAGTTATTGAAAGGGTTACTGAGCAGGCACATTAAACACGGAATTATTATTACTAGAGGTAGCGAGGGATAAAATGTTATAAATAAAGAAGGCTGCGTGTCAGTGTTATTAGCATGCAGATTCTTAGCACTTAGCGCAGAGCAAACTGCGTATGTTCTGTTAAGTTACTTTCAATCGACCCTTCCTTGTTCAGCATTGTTTGATTTGATGCTAGCAGGTTCTAACTTGTAAATGAATGCATTTTCAGATATCCCGTCATAGAAGGAATCATTCCCAACACAATTTAACACTTTCTGAGTTCATCAGCCCACTGGAGCAAACGGTAAGCAATTGTATTACAGAATTTACAATTTATTGATGTAGTTCTTTACTTCAGATTTCATTAATCAAAATGTAATGCATGTTTTTTGGAGGGTAAGTACTTAGGGCTGCAGATGCCTCAATATATTAATAGGGTGAAGAGAACTAAAGATTTGGGGGAAGGTTGGTTAAACAGTGAAAAGAATAATTTTGGAATCTACAAACCATTGTGGTGAATGATATACAATTTCAATTACCCATTAACTCAAGAAAATTAAAGCTGACATTTCAGCAATACTAATAGATATTTATTACATGATGACATTGCTTATCCAAAAATGGATGTGTTTGGCAAAATGAATAAAATCAAGAGAAAATGCTAGGCATGAAGTTGCTTTCTGAAGAGTTTGCTACTCAGTGAGGAGCAGGGATAAACCTGTAGAAAACCTGTAGAAAAATTAGTGTTCCCCGTTTCCACTTGCACTATGGTTCCTAAAGTAGATGAGAAACTCTCAGATAGAGATAAGTCTGGATTTGCTGCCAATGTGCGTCCAACTCTGTTGTTCTGCTGGCACAGCATGTCTGCAGTAGCATGCTGGTCCCAATTAGTTGGCACCACCATGCCAAGTCCGGAGAATGAACCCGCATGCTTGGTTGGCTCCCTAGTGGTGTGGCTGAATAGAGAGAAAGCTACTTCCCTCTGGTTCATGCCTAGGCAGTCTTTGCCATCACCACCTTCTCCATCCTCCCTCCAGTACAGCACAGCTCAGCAAATATAGTGAAATTTGAAACACCTAAAATTTGAATAGCTAGATGATGAAAGTGACTTTAACTGAGAGAATGATTTTTGGAGGTAGGGAGGGCAAACTGATTCTGTTGATATTCTGCTAAATCTAAGAACTATAGCCTGCTCTGTCAGAGAGAGTACAATCCCATCCAGGGCAGATAATTTCTTGGGCATAGGAACCAGTCACGCATGGAGCCTCTGAGTTGCCAGGATTCAAACTCAGTTTATTTTCCTTCATTCAGTCCACCAAATTCTTTTTGCATTTGTTTTACAACTCTACTTGTTAATTCTGACTCTTGTGTTCTTGCAAGTTTTAATTAATAACTATTTTACTTGCAGTTTTTATAGAAGTGGGCCTCTCTATTCATTTCAGAAGAAGAAACCCATTTCCAGTTGTGCATCTTTTTTATGTACCTAGAACCTCCCCTTCCTCCTCTCAAGGACGTAAGAGGCATACAACCAAATGTTGCCACAATGATGTGGGAACTGATTCTCCGTGGTACACCTCAGTGACTCTCCAGTAACATCTATATTGAGGAACCATGGGATGAGTGCAAATCCTTCTCATATAAATGTTGCCTGGTCCCTTGGAGAACAATGTGGCCTTGGAAAGTCACTATGTCATTGTCCATACTCACATGGTTTCTCAATACAAATATTGCCCAAGAAGAGTATATAAAACAAGACCACAGGTCAATTTCTACCATACTGTTGCACTTATGTATGAATTGGGCCATGGAAGCCTTTGTTGACAGTAGTGCTCTGTATATGCACAGAAACTTCTTGCCAGCAAGATAAAATTCTTCTACGGGTCTAACTTCCAAACCTCAGATCTAGATTGCAGTTGTCACCATCCTCCTATGAATTCTTTGCTTTCAGGTAGATGTTCAAGGCCTCAGAATGTGAACTGTATGAGAGAGACCTCAGAATTTTTCGAATAGGAGATCTCATCTCCTGAACATTTTCCTAATCTAGGAAATTCATCCGCCCTCTACACTGGCCTCCACCCATTTAGCTGACATATCCCAACTGCTCCTTCCTTCCCCAGCGTCCTGCCCTCCAATAGATTCCCCTTCCCTCTTACCATAACATTCCATTCTCCAGGCAATTCTTCCTCCTATCCAGTCATGCTCCAGAACACAGACCTTCTTTAAAGCAATGCCCCACTGCCCTCAGTAAGACTTCTGAATAATTTTTTATACCGACTTCATAATTTTTTTCCTTACCATTATGTAAAATATTCAAGCACACAGATAACATCTATAGAGATATTGCACGGCATAGTCACATAGATGCATTAACTGCATGAAATATGAACAAGCATAAAGCAATAAAAGCATGTCATTTTATCCTTTCCTTCGCCCCTATACAGAGTCCTTGAATTCTTCTGCCTTATTTCTGTGCTCGTTTATGTTCAGGGCTATTGCTCCCTCAACCTTTCTTCATCTAGAAAGGTGCAGGAACAGTACAGCTAAAAAACAACACCCCCAAACAAATGATGGATATTTATTGAGGCAGAAAAGATAGCAAGTGCTGTAAGGACATTTCATGTTCAGTAATCTCATGCCATCCATCTGTGGAAGGAATGAAACGATAACCTGAATCCTCCTGGAAGGATTGTGATGAAGACATTTGAACAGATGCTCACCAATGCAAAACACACGTGTCTTTCTGTGGTGCAGTTTTGACGTAATGTTTCCAACCTCTGAGGCCTGGTCATGTGTCAAAGGTTCAAAGAAAAGGACTGTGGGAAGAGAGCATGTAATTCTGTGGCTCACTGCCTCCTCACTGTTACATCTGTGTCAGCCCAGAGTTGCAATTTCTGGTTGTTGCCTGTTTCCATTGGAAAAAAACTACTTCGGCAAGAGGGGGAAATGACCAAAATTGGGATCTGTTTCACAGAAAATAATCTGAAGCTTGGATGGTAAACAGGAGCCATCTCCAATTCACATTTTAGCCAGGGGAAAATAACTTCCTTCCTTGTACGTATCCTGGCAAGAACAGTGTGCATATGTAAGGTACAGAATGAGAAGGGGAACAGGCCAGATGTTTGCTATAATCTTGGTGCCATGGGGTGGGAGAAGGCTGGATGATTTATGTGAACATGATAAAAAAATCCTTGCATTGCTTTATGGAGCAACAACCTGATTCTGAGTGGAGCAACAATCTGTTTATTGAGGAACAGTTCTTTGGGTGATCCATTTTTTTCTTCGGCATTCAGTACTGAAAATATGGTCCAACATACACAAATCTATGCATTAGTACCTATAGCCTGTGCTTCCAAAAATTTCAGGAGCTCATGAAGAACGTGTGTTATGTAGCATATGCGTTGCCCAACATGTTCCAAAATCTCAGCTGTTCATAAAAATGCAGAGTATGCTCCTGATACTGTAACATACGTTTTTGTATTTATATTCCAAAATTTGGCTTACATATAATGAAAACAAACAATATTATATATGAATCTTTTATGGACTGTTTGCATATTTTAATTAAAAAGTGTATTTTAAACTTAATAACTTATTTTATGGCAATAGATAACCTTATATAAAATTGTGCAGCAGTGTAATAAAATGCCTACATCTCTAAGCCAGGCCTGAATAACTGAAGTGACGCACTGTAGTTGAATGCAGCACACAGGTCCAGTGTTGTAGCCTGCTAGTAGGCTGACAAACTCCTTGTTTTGGCAGTCCTGGGGAGAAAAAGCCAAGGAATTTATCAATAGGTTTATTGAGGCTTTGGAGAACCACCACACAGGGCTGGTGGCTCTGTCTAAGTTCATAAATTGTGCAGACCTGGATTCAAATATAAGCAGAGGTGAGGTAGTAGTCCAACCAATGTGGCGTTAATTTCTGTATCCTGTCTTGTTTCATGGGCTCTGGGCAGTCTAAAGCCCTATATTCTGCACCTGTTCAGACCAAAGTTCAGAATCTTCTAGGCCACTATGAGAAATTTCATATGGTGGCTTGTAGCTATCCACTGTTGGATCCTAGGGCAAGTGTTTCTACCGGTGGGTCCTGCTAAGATACATGGCTGCTAGCTGCTGCTAAAGGATGCCTTTTGCTTTTCCCGGCCCTTCACTGATACGTTTTCTTGCAACATTTCTGATTTCATTTCTGTTCGTTTTTTAAGACTTTGTAGCAAGCTCTTCAACACATAATACCTGCCTTAGCTGGGGAGCACAGCTCAACTAGGTTTAAGCATTTGTGAACATATATTAAAACAATTGGGTGGGAACTAGTTTCTTTGGCAGTATGCCAGTGTAGGGAAACCTGAAAGCACAAATAAGAATTTAGCATATGTTTGTTCTTTATTGCAGGTAATCAAAGAAGGGTGTCTTCTAAAAGCTAAAATTGCAGATGGAGGCAAGAAGCAAAGGTATGAGGCAATAACCAAAACTTACAGTATAAGCAAAAGTGTTAGAAAGCTCATTATCTCTTGAAGGGGTAGCTATAAGAGCCTGACCTGCAGACTAAGCTCAAAGTATCATAGTAATTTCATAAGGTGACATCATATGGTACACAGAATTCATGGGTCTTTCTTCTGTATTATAAATTAGGAAGGGTAATATATTTCTATGTTATTAATCTGCAGCAAATACATAGTTTAAGAACATTGGGGTTCAATTATGGTAAAAGTTTCACAAAATAATGTATTTTATCCATTGGGTGCCTTTTTTGTTTTTAAAGTGATTTCAGTGGAAGCAGAAACAAGATATTGATTCATTATCTTTAATTGTAGCAATTCTTTTTTTGCCCTTGGAACTTGCTAGATTTTCATTTTCTTAAGTTTTAACCCTCCCAATGTTGTTGTTTTAAAAAGCCCCCAAACAGAGTCCTTTAAAAAGAAAAGAATTAAATTGGGGAATCTTTTAGAAATAAGTGCATCCTGCTGTGTTTTCATAATAGGTGCTGTATTAGCAAGCTGCAGTTCTTGTGCCACTTCTGCCCTCAGCCTCAGGCAGAGGACTTGAAACTGGCAGTGGCAAGCACATGGATCACTCTGCCCAGACCGTAATTTGAGGGGAAGGGAAATCGTTGCTTTTCAAACTGGAGGTGGAAATGTCATTAGTAATTAGTGATTATTGAGTGTAGAAAATATATTGGGATTCAGAGGCTGGATTAGCAGATTTTTGAGGCAACTTCAACTCAAAAATTCTGTGTCTGGAATCTGGATTGTCACGGCTGTATTTCTTCATAGTGACTGTGGTAATTTACAGCTGATTTCACTGTATTTACTTTCTGAGGCCGTACAGTCTTATGGACATATAGTATCTTAGTTTTCACTTGGAGAATGGAGTGCAGGAGGCAGGTAGCTATCTCTCTGAAGAGTTAAGTTTTTACGCAGAGCACCATTTTCATGTCAGGAGACCCTTTCGAACAACCAACTCTGTAGGAAAAACTGAAGTAGTATTGTTCTGTGAGAAGACTGTAGTACCAGAGTAAGTGAACATTTAAATTGGTTTATATAGTCACTAAACTCCTGGGTTCTCACTTGGGTCGAATAACCTTTTTCTAATGAAGGAGTAGCCACCATTGTCCTCTCCCAACTCCCATCTTCAGTCATTGACTATACAGGCTGGGGCTGGTGGGTCCAAAATTGGCACTGTATTGGCACTGTTCTAATCAAATGACTGCTCGACCATTTTATTTATTAATTGCATGTATTTTACCTTGCCCTTTGTACAAGTAAAGCTTAGGGTGGGAATTTGTCCTTCTCCTTTCCCCCCCACAAGAGCCTCAAGGGATAAGTCCCTTATCAAGGGATAAGGAAGGGGAGTCACTCAGTGCAATCCGTGTGGCTGAGAGGACCTTGAACCTAGTCAAGCAACTCAGCCCACATGAATCTTAACTCAAGCCTTCATCCTATTCCAAGAATCTTTAGGGCAGCCAGATGAAAGAGAGGGAGCACGCCTGCTGAAATTCTCGTTTCTACACTACTATTAAAGGTGTATGAGCCCTTTTCCTTATTTGGATCTGCCCCCTTTGTGAAGAAGTGAAGCATGTCTGCAAAATTAAATGTTGCCTAAATCTGCTTATGCTATTTTTGAGAATGCTTTTGCCATTTATACAAAATAAAAGATGTTTGGAATCTATTAGTAACTCTTCATGCCCAGTACAGGAAAACAATGCCTGATCTTCCTGTTGCTGTGGTTGAACATTGGGGGGGGGGGGGGCAGAAACGGAGGTGTCATAATTTTTGTTATAAACCTAGAATTACCTACTTAAACTTAAGTCCCTGCTTTTTTTATGAACATATACCAATCAATGCAAACTGTGTTGGTCTTATAGTGTGCTGCCATCAGGTGTCCATTTGCCAGAATGCAAATACAGTGGTCACAAGGAGAGAGCTGTAGAAGTTCATTGCTTTTAGTTTACAAAAAGCTGCTTGAAGTTTGACATTATGTTTTATGCAGCTGTGTAGTTCATATTTATCTTTTTGCATGAAAACAGTTTACAGCTGTTTTATATCTGAGAGTTGCGGGGTTTTTTTTATCTCTCTTGCATCATTTTGATACAACATTCTAACTGATTTTGTCTACTTTTAATCTGTTGCTAAACTGTCACGTTGGGGCCACCAGACAAACCTCAACATGGTGTCATTCTTTAAAATGTATTTAATCAATTTTGTTAGGTTAACTTTTATTTCAAAAAAACCCAAAACTTTACTGGCAATCCAAAGATCAAAAGCTGCAGTCACACCATCTGTCCAGCTGTATATTTTACCTTTTGCTGAACTGATTTTTTCTAAGACAGAAAAAACCCCCACCCCTGACTCTATATGGAATTGTATGTATATTTCACAATGCTAAAGACATGTATTTCTACATAAATGTTAGCGATACTAGAGTATGCTGTCCTTTGCATGTGATAGTTCCATTTTTCTTTTTAACCCAGGGCAAGGGAAAATTTGGATGTTAGTTTACTACAACTCTCACCATCTGATACCACTGGCCATGCTGACTGGGGCTGATGGAAGTTGGAGTCTAACAACATTTGGAAGGTTCCAAGCTACCCTCTGCCTTAGAATCCCTCTTTTTCTTAACAAAGACAAACCTCAAAGCTGGTGCTACTGATACAGTTCACCTTAACCTAGGGTACAATGCACTTCTGGGATCCCAATCCACCCAATGAATACCAGTGCTCTGGAACCTTTTGCATAGAATACTATTTTGTACCTCCCTACCTCCGTGAATATGTACTTAAAAAAAATAAATCTACAGAAATGTTTGTTTTTTATGTGCCAGTATTTCAGAAAACAAAAGGAAGTAATGCTAATGAAACTCATATATGACAGACAGAAATCTAAATGTAGGAAGTGTGCCATGTCCATATGTGTTAAACACTGTGCCACAGTCCATTCTTTAGTTAGGAATAGAAGTTCAGGCTAATGTAATCCTGACATTCATTACTTTAATATATTACTGAACTGGACTACAGAAACCCACTGCAGTAATACATGAACTAGATTTTAAACACATCTAAGTTCTGGTGTCTGTCTCTGCCTTCCCACTTTGCAAAGTGGCTTCTACAGTGGTACCTCGGGTTACGTACGCTTCAGCTTACAAACTCTGCTAACCCAGAAATAGTACCTCGGGTTAAGAACTTTGCTTCAGGATGAGAACAGAAATCGTGCCCTGGCGGCGTGGCGGAAGCGGGAGCCCCCATTAGCTAAAGTGGTGCTTCAGGTTAAGAACAGTTTCAGGTTAAGAACGGATCTCCAGAACGAATTAAGTACTTAACCCGAGATACCACTGTACAGGATAGGATCTACATATTTAGCATGCATTAATCCTATTTAAATGATGGACCAGAAGTAAAATATCTGGAGTGGCAGTACCGATTGTCCCAACTTTCTCAGACTGTAGCTGGATATTTCTATTCTGCTTTTCAGTCTAAAGAAACAAACGAAAAAATTGTGTCTGCTTACAAAATGATGACAAACCGTCATGGGCCTTGCTTTAGCAAAACATGAACCTTTGCATGGACTTGCGTGAAAGTATTCTACTTATTATGCCAACTCGAGACACGAGAGAAACTACAACTGTAAATCCCCTTACTTGGAAGTAAATTCAGTTTAATTATTTCCACTTGTAGTAAATGGCAATATTCAAGTACATCTACTGCGGCAGAATTGCAGAGCCACCCTCCAGACACCAGGGCTGCTGCTGCTTACCTGGATGGGGTTGGGTTGGAGTGGTAGCCCTGAAGAGGCCAGTCTGGTCTCCTGCCAGTACACCTGTGGCCCTGGCCCCGCCACCTCCCAGCCCAGCAAGCCCACCATATGCACCACTACTGAAGCCAAGGCAGACTTGAATACGTTTGAGCCAATTGATTTCAGTGGTTTATGTCCACTTAATTTTGTGCTGCATTGTGGCAAATCTTTGTAGTCAACAAGTTGCAAACGATGCAACATTATCATCTTTGAAATCCATTATAATTGCCTTCAAACGGTGAATTAAAGGACTTGAGCTCTAACGTGGCTCTCACAAGTCTGCAGATTGAATTTGATGGTAATTTCAAACAGGGCATCTTTCCCCATGAAATATGAGGTGATACGGCTGCATGAGACTACTACTGTCCCAAATAAGCTACTAAACATTTAAATCAGACCTTACTATAAAGAGTTTAAGACTGAGGTGACAGCTTTAGCAGAATTTCACTCATTACACAGAGGCAAACTTGGTTTGCCAACAAAAGAAGTCTGGGCAAGGAAGAATCTCTAAGTGTATGCATCTATTATATGCATGGGTTTTTTAAAATACATATCAGATGTTTATATATATTCTTAAATGCTGTATATCTTTAAAAAATGTAAAGTATTAAGTAGTCCTATGGAACTAGTTTCTTCAGCTCTTTTGATAGCTCATTATCCTTTTTCCTTTATTCTTCTATATAACCAAGGATAAAGCTGTAGCTGTTTGGACACAGCATCTGAGCTACCAAACCATTGGGCTAAACCCGTGCAGTTGCAATTCTGTCAATATTAGAAGAGATGTACTGAATACTGTTTTCAATTTGGATAGTGTTCTTTAGTGCACGCCTGACTGCCCAGCTTGGAAAATAAAATAAACTTTATTCTAGCAGATGACTGTTATATGTAAATAGTTTGGAACCCCGGGCTCAGTAGTGCTGCTTGTGGTGGGGCTGAGCTGCAGATGTTGACCAATCAAGTGGTCCTACTGTTGCAATCATTATTCCCAACCCACACCACTGGCCTGCCTTCCTCCAGCCCTCTCTAGGTAAGCAGTAGTAATGGTTTCTGGAGTCCAGCCCTGATGCATCACATGTGCTTGGCCTGCAAAAGTGAATCTGTCTTTATGTACGAAGTAATCTATGTTTGCTTAATTGATCCTTTTTCAATAAAACTGTTGTTATTTCTTTAAAGGAAAAACTGGACGACTTCTTGGCTTGTTCTCACCGGTCAGAAAATAGAATTTTACAAGGAATCCAAGCAGGCAGCCGCGGCCAATCTGGTAAGCAGCTCACTTTCTTACGCCTTTTTCTTTTTCAGAAATGTTGTTGAACATAAAGTTTGGCATCATAAAAGAGCACAGAACTATTAAGCCTTAGACTTCTAAGATCTGATGTAAGAAAATGACTCAATAAACTTTTAATCAGATGAGAGAGGAAGGGAAATAGAACTCAGCATATCTTTTATTAAGAGGTGCTTTTTGAAAATAATTGCAAAGTGAGACGGATGGTGAGTGGCTCTCCAGTAATGTGGAGGTAACACTTTAAATTAAGGGGCCAGTTATAAATGCTTTATTCTTATTTATGAAATGATCTCTAAATGCAACTACTTCCTCAAATAATGTATTATAAAGTATGTTATAAAATGCATTAGTAATAAATGCTTAACAGATGAGGCGATGAGAATCTGTTACAAAGGATATTATAAGACGTAAATTGTATTAAACCCTGTGTATGCATCTTTAATACATGAATTTAAGTTGCTATTGAGCTTGCTGTAAAGTGACTTGCATATCATAAATAATAATAAAGTAGTTATAAATGGCACCTTAATATAGGGTGTTACCCTACAGCAAAACACTGTAAGTTAGCAAAGTGATTTTTATCTTCATATAAATGTGACATATTCTACATCTGGCTAACATTTCCTGAATATTCCTTATGACTCTATCTAATATAGTTAATGCACCTCAAAGTAGAATTCACTATACTTTTGGGGAGGAAAAGTTCCTCGAGGGGAGACCTTCGATTGTAGCCTTCAGATATGTGACAGATATGTTGTACAAATAATCACGGCATGTTTCTCTTCAGTGCTAGCTGCTGCTGAGATTGAGCCTCCTCTATTCTGGACTCCGGAAATACAGAGAAATCCATAAATTAGTGACACTATAGACTGAACAAGGAAAGGTTTGACAGAGCCCTATTGTGATGGCTTCCCAAGGCTTGATCAAACCTGCCATACCGTATTGGTTTGATGGGTGACCAAAAAGGTGCACTATATGACAGGAGTCAGAAACAATAAATAAATTTAGATATGTTAGGTGATATGGAGCCCCCTGCTTGTTTCCTTGCTTTTTATTAGTTTGACCATTGGAACTGTGAGCTATAGGGAAGCTTGTCCTTCTCCTTCAATGGTTCATTATGGGAATGAAGGAGAAAATGTGTTGTATATCTCTTGCTGGTAATATGATAGGCTTTTATGCTGCAGTGATAACATAGTATGTTTCCATTTTCAAACGAAATGTGTATTAAGTGAAAATGGACTGGAACCTGAAGTTATACTGTCACACGTTTGTTCATAAGATTCACATTATATTCTTAAATAACACTTGCCATATTAATTATGAATTTGCAGTTCCAGTACTCAGAATTCAAGATTGCTGCCTGGATCCTAAAATCCTTGGATTATTTAGATTGCACAGCAGTCACAATTTGTGATCATCAAGCTGATACACAGGCCACAGAAGTCCTGCATTATGGCATTCCAGTTGCTTAATTGTGCTCCTTTTGCAGTCCAAAAGTGGGCTGTGTAGTTTATCTATTTTGGTGTTTTGAGTGCCAGAGTATGGCTGGAGGGGCAAAATGATCCTCAAAAGTCTTCTTTTATTTCTGCATGTTTGTTCCCTGATTGGCAGCTACTTTGGTCCTGATGGAGTTATTTGCAGATTGGAGACGTCTTCAGGAGATGATGGAGAAAAATGCTTTGTTTAGAGGAAGCAGTTTAAATCCAAGTGGGGAAATGTTCCATTCAAAGAAAGTGATTTGAGTCTGAACTGGTTTCTCCAAACAGAGTGCCCCCTCCCCCTTTGCAGAGATCTGTAGTAGTTCTAGCCACCTGTCACAGTTGAGTTGGGGGAATGAGGGATTTGGCCTTATTGGCCAAATTCAATTCCCCACCCTGATTTAAAGTACCTCTAGTGGATACTCCAGTGGTTGTCTTATCATCAGCCACAAAGGAACAAAAAGGGCAGGACAGATTGAGTTAGTTCCCAGGAACCTGAATCTGTGGCATTCTTTAGTAACTCAGTCTTTGCAAAGGAGTAGAGGAACTGCTGGTGGCTCTTAGGACCAACCCTTCATTTAGTATCTTCCAGATGACTGCTAGGACTGGCCGCTAATGCTGTGGTGGGATGCACACTAGCGATGCCAATGGAAGGTGGACCCAGGGTCTCAACTGAGACTGGCAGGCTCATCATTTCAAGAAATAAGCTTTTCAAACAGCCTGATTTCATTCCTTGGTGAAAATAAAAGAAAGCCACAGCACATCATTCCTTTCAGAACAACAAATCAAAGGAATCTACCAGTTTCAGGTCTAAGTAGCAATGTTCCAAGTCAACTAAGTCTTAATCTAGACCCTCCAGAGGAGCATCTGCATCCCCAAAAGGCAACTAGCCCCACCCCAGCAACTGATGCCAAAGTGATCAACTTCCTCAGTCACGCTGAAGACCCTTTTCAGGCTTCACAGTGAAGTTGTTGTCCACCACCATGAATGCATGGGTCAGAAAGGCAGGTTCAAAGAAGTTTGTCAAGAGGCCAAGGAACAGGTTTAGGGCTTAACCAAAGTCCAGATGTAGGAAGAAACATGGACTGAAGCTGCAAACCTTCCTTTCCAATAGCACCTCCCTGTGGTGCAACCCGTTAAATCTGGTACTTTTGGTATTTGGAGAAGTGGGTTCTTATGCACCACAAGCAGCCGCAAATGGAACATAAACTTGGGAAAGGGCCAGTCAATGCACAAATGTGCTTGGGCATGCAAATAGGCCAGTTTGGCTATTGTGGTTTTATTGTTGTTATTATTATTTTCTAAGGGAATAGAAATGAAGGCACTGTTCAATCAACAGATAATAAAAAATGGTCAGATCATAGGATCCAGCCTTTGCCACAAAAAATGAACTCATTATATTATTTCATTAATGTCTAAAATATCCCATTGCTAAAGTACAGCTGCTCAGAACTACCCCCCCCTTCATGCCTAACAATCTGAAAAAAAAGTTCTTTACCAGAAGGAGTCTATGGAGGCAAGCTTATTTGTTTCTGATGCAGCTAATGTGATGTTTGCAGCAAACCATTCATCCTACTGTAATTTTTGATAGGAGCAAAGGAAGCAAATGTACACATGTGATTTCATTAAAAATTATTTGTTTACTGATTTTACTTTCAAGTATTGTTTACTTTAGAGAACGGAAGAATTCAACCATTAATTAAATAATGTAATATTCATTCATTGTGGTATGAATTTAATAACACAGCAATCTTATTTTGGGCATGAAAATTATGCAATTTATTACAAAGATGGATATGTTCTTAAAACAGAAATGTATTAATTCATTAATTCCTGATTATTAAGTACTGGGTATAAATTGATCGTTTCTTTTAAATATGAAACAAAAATATGAAACAAAATATTTCAGTGCAACAGTTCCATTTCAACAATATAGAGAGAGAAATAAAAATGCATTCCAATAGTCCTTCATACCCATGCATATATGCAGTTACATTTGGAAACAGCAAGAAACAAAACTGGACTGAGTTAATCATTACCAGTTTTTAAATAACAATGTCCTTATATATTTCGGAAGATATCCAAGTATGATAAAGCAACATATAGACCAAGGTTGCTTCCAAATGGAGCCATAGTATTACAAACTGGTCATTGAATCAATTATTAAATTGAAACTCCGTAATCTGGCTGAAGTGTGTTGTCTGTCAGAACCTCATGAGTACATTAGGACTATCTAGAATCATTTAAGCCCTGGCTTGTGATACCATTTGCACTGCCAGGTCCTAGCAGCTTGCTCTTTGAGGTTTCTTTATCATGCAGGGAACCTACCTAAGAATAAAAGGCTCCCTGCTGGAGAAGTTAAGCCCCCAATATGTGTGTGAGTGAGAGATACGGACATGCAGGAGGAGGCAGGTCCAATGGACTCATCCCTATTCTCCCCTTGTACAATTATAATCGAGGGCAGAGAGAAAGAAGAACTACTGAATAGGGCTACATTTGACATTGCACGCGTGCAACTCTGCTAAACATCATAGATGTATAAAATAAAGTGGTGTGCATTGCGGACAGGCAGTGCCTCTGAAATGTGTATTGCAGACACATTGAATTTTGCCTTCCTTTCAATTGTGTATTCTTCAGTTTTTTTCATCAATTGCTCTGACTGTGGTATAAAAATACTCTACTATGTATCCTTCAGATTCAGTTGTCAGCAACATTCTATAAGGGAAATGTCTTTTTAAACACATTTCCGTTTTGACATAAAATTCTAGTCCACTATACAGTATACATTTTTCCTCCCGCCAGATAGTTTATTCAGAACAGAGGGTATCTTACCTCAGGTTATTAGCCCTTCTGCACACTAATTTACTGAGTGAAGATGCCTTCCAAATCCATATGCATGGAGAATAAGATTTCATTGTAACAGGCACTTGTAGCAATTTACAGGCACAGTCCCTTCCAATGGCTTTGATGTAACATAATTGGTCTGACTGAAGAACCCAAAGCAAGGACATTCGAGTGTTGGAGGGAGTCCTCATGATAGCTTTTACTCGCTCCTGGAGGAAGTGTGCAGGATTCCTATGAATTTCATAAAGCAGAGGAAAGACAAAGATGTTTTAAATGCTTTGGTTGTATGTGTTTTTTTCAGTACAGTGGTACCTCGGGTTACATACGCTTCAGGTTGCATATGCTTCAGGTTACAGACTCTGCTAACCCAGAAATAGTGCTTCAGGTTAAGCACTTTGCTTCCGGATGAGAACAGAAATTGTGCTCCAGCGGTGCGGCAGCAGCAGGAGGCCCCATTAGCTAAAGTGGTGCTTCAGGTTAAGAACAGTTTCAGGTTAAGTACAGACCTCCAGAACGAATTAAGTACTTAACCTGAGGTACCACTGTACTGGATACTGGCAAATTAAACACGCCCCCCCCCCCAGATGTCTCTCTTCAGTTTATACATTCAAGATAACATTCCAGTGATGCTCTGGGGCAGGTGAGGGTGCTTTAGTCTGTCCATTCAGGTGATCATGGTAAAGAAAGGACAGTGAGAAGGATTCATAAGAGACACAAAGACATTCTGGATTTCTTGGTCGGTTCCAGGAGCTGGGTAACAGGTGGAGGCATATATGTTAATTGTTGCAGTTGGGTGGGAATGGAAAGGCTCAATCATGAATGATAGCAGGAAGGATGCACAACTGTCAGTTACAATACAAAACAGCAACATCTCATTTTTCAAAGGGTACTTTGCACATCTGAGCTGCTTCTGCATGCAGTTTCCTTTGCCAACTTACACAGAGCTAGATCAGTCTTTCCCAGTCCTTCCTGGAGATGGTAGGGACTGAAACGGAGACCTTCTACATGCAAAACATGAGCTCTGCTACCGAGCTATAGCCCTTCCTCAATGTGAATTTCTGCTCACACAACTAAATTGGTGTGATCGCTTGTGGGCTGAGCAGCACTGGACTTAATTTAGCTTCTGGTGGAACCATGTGATGGTTTCACAATGGAATGATTGCCCCCCCCCTATGAAAAAAGAGTTTGCCACCACTTCAAGTGGATAGGCTTCCTTCAGCAACCTCTGAAGGCATTCTACTCTAATTTGGGACTCAATGCCATACAGGAAAAGTGCTGCATCACAATGTCGTGTATTTCTCAGAGACATTCTTGCAGGGCGGGGATGACTGTTACAAATATTTCCACCCCACAAAATACACTGTCCTTGGAAAGGGGATAGAGAATTTCAGCCCAGCCTTACTTAATGGTTGTTTAATAATCATTTGATCAAAGGAGAGAGCATTTGCTTATGCATTCCAGCAAAGTTGACAGATTTCAAAGGAGATCCAAAGTTTATCCTTCTGTTGTTACAACTGTGATCCACCTACCTCATTGTGGTAACTAATGTGCTGTCCATTAACTTTAAAACACCAATTATTTTTTCTGTGTTATCGGTGTAAAGAACAATTTGAAATAACCACATTAGAGTTGTTCAATAGAAAATAGATTTTTAATTTCATGTAATACTAAGGCATCTGAAAAACAACAACAAAATTCATAGGAGCCCTGTAACTTCCTTTCTTTTTATTCTAAAAAAAGCATGATGCTTAATGTTTTTAATTAAGGGTCTCTGAAGGAACTCACAGCAAAGGACTTAAACAGAGGGGGAAAGACAAAACTTTCAAACATCAAACAGCAGTACAAAAATAAGATTTTATATAAATGATATTATTTACATATGTGTCAAAATATAATAAAACAGAGCACCACCTTTCACAAATTCTACCTTCCAGGTTGTGCCTTTCTGATGCTTGGTTGCTATGCTGGTTGGAGGAGAAATGGCCTCTTTCTGTTCACCTCGGCTGGACAGCAGCTTCCTCAAAAGGGTTGGCACTCAGGAACTGAAACTTACTGCCCTTTCTAACATAAAAAACAACAACAAACCATCAGCAAACAAGGAACTCATAGCGCTAGGGAAATCAATAACTCATTTTAAAGCACTACCAACCTGTTCCTAAGTGTTCAGGGCCTTACAGAAAGGCATTGTCTAAATCAGGCATGTCCAACCAGTAGATTGCGATCTACCAGTAGATCTCCGGCTGATCCTGGTAGATCGTGGGACCCTTATTGATCATGGGCTTAAATAAAGTTTACCAAAAGTTAACAAAGAAAAGTTGAAGAACTCTGGGCAATCCTCTGCAAAAAAAGGTCAACAATTCTGGGCAATTCACACACCCCATGCACCCTCTTCCTCAAATGACAATTGGTAGATCACTGCCATTTTTTTTATACTGGGAGTAGATCGCACTCTCTTGGAAGTTTGATGTGCCTGGTTTAAATGGTACTGAGGTAATGAACTAATTGCCCATAATAGTGGCTGTTCCTTACCTCAGCTGTCCCACTGAGTAGGCACAGCCTGATTAAAGTACTATACACCACCACTAAGTTTTTAGAAACAAACTTTGCATAGATAATTGAATTCTTAAGGTACCAACATTCATTTTTCTAGTAGTCTATCCCTCAGGAAGTGTGTGTTTCTAATTCTGATATTAGGAGTAGGCTAATACTGTATATGGAAATTTGTACTGGGGTATTCAGATGATAGTAGTTTCCCTAGCCAGTCTTTTCTGATTTTATCTGATAAAGTTTGCTGTAACTGATTCTCATTTTTTTTGTCAACAGAAAGCAGGGTATAAATCTGAATGGGTGGACTTGTGTGGAGCTCACATCGAATGGACTAAAGACAAGTCTAGCAAAAAGAATGTTTTCCAGGTAGGAGATGGTTTATTATTGCCCTATCATTATTTGGCAGTTTCATTATTAAAAACAAAGCAAAAAACTAAACAAACCAGAGTTCCTTTCCATGCATAGTATAGAGTGTGCAATGGCAATGCTTTTACTTTGTTAAGGCAATTGGAACACGTAACATTTTATTCACTCTTTCCTGTCCCCCCCCCCCCGGCCTAAAGTGTCTTGATGATTGAATCAGCTGAAAACCCTTGAGAACCTGTTGATTTGCTGATTAATGTGCCATGTTCAATTTGTTTTTAAAAGTTGGTAGGTAATTTGTTTTGGGTTTAAGACTGGGATCCTTGACCTAGTGAACTCCTGTAAACAGAACTTTCACACGCTGCTTACATAAGCTATATTCCCAACTGAGTGGAATTTGCCTGTTTATTTTTATTATTTCTTAGGGCTTTAATGACAGGTTCATTCCAGAGCAAAGACGGCACAGGAATGGGGAGGTAAAAAAGCAACAACTCTGAATCTCTTAGAGCCAGCTCAATCAGCTATGCATTTATTCCAAAGTCAGATAATTTTAATGAATGTAAAGAAAGTTTTATAGTGATGCTTATAAAGGTAAAGGTAAAGGGACCCCTGACCGTTAGGTCCAGTCGCACACAGCTCTGGGGTTGCGGTGCTCATCTTGCTTTATTGGCTGAGGGAGCCAGCGTACAGCTTCCAGGTCATGTCGCCAGCATGACTAAGCCGCTTCTGGCGAACCAGAGCAGCGCACGGAAACGCCATTTACCTTCCCGCCGGAGCAGTACCTATTTATCTACTTGCACTTTGTGCTTTCAAACTGCTAGGTTGGCAGGATAAGTGATGCTTATACGCTGATGCTAAAGAAGTTGGGTTGTAGTCAACATAGTGCGAAGCAAAATGTTCTACCAGCACAATGTGCAATGAAACATTCTCCTTTTCTCTCACACCCACTACATATGTTCTTGGCGTTCCCCCAACCCTCCAGAGCAGATGTGGAGATGGCGCAAGGTGTGGGTGGATGGAGAGTAAATCCTATTGGGCTATCACAACTATTTAGTTGATTACTCTCCATTGATCACAAAGGTGCTGCTTTATGAGTAACAGTGATGTAGATTTCAGCCTTACAGCATCCTCCTATGCACAGAAGATTGCTGCCTCAGTTGTCAGGGCCAGCTTCAAGGGGCTGCTCCTATGAGGGTGAGCCCACTTAGGATTCCTTGACGCCTCTTCGTATACTTCCCTCATAATTTGGCTAGATTTATGTGTAAGCACCTGCTAAAAAAAACCTAGCTTGCAAGCGTTGGGTGACGCTCCCAGCTGAGTGGTCAGCCGACTGGATTCTGTGCTGAGTGGTCGGCTGGGCTAAGTAGATGGCCATGCCCCACCCGCACCCAACAACAACAACAACAACAACAACATATTATTTATACCCCGCCCATCTGGCTGGGTCTCCCCAGCCACTCTGGGTGGCTCCCAACCGAATATTAAAAACACAATATAGCATTAAACATTAAAAACTTCCCTAAACAGGGCTGCCTTCAGATGTCTTTGAAAAGTAAGATAGTTGCTTATTGCCTTGACATCTGAAAGGAGGGCGTTCCACAGGGCAGGTGCCACTACCGAGAAGGCCCTCTGCCTGGTTCCCTGTAACCTCACTTCTCGCAGTGAGGGAACCGTCAGAAGGCCCTCGGAGCTGGACCTCAGTGTCCGGGCTGAACAGTGTCCCAGGGCTGCCATGGATTGGTTTGTTTGGAGGATGACTTAGGCGGGAACCCGTGAGCCTCCATGGCAGCATGGAAACAATCTAAAATGGCACTGCACATCTGGGGGAGAGAGGAGGCACTGCATTGGGCTGCAACCGCCGCTTGCCAGCAAGATGGTAAGCGGCTATTTGTACCAATTTTCCCACTGGTAGAAGCAAATGGGATGCATGCCTGTTCATGGGATGGCAGGCATTGCGTTGTTGTTGTTGTTGCTGCTGTATCATTATTCAATGCCATTGTGGTCCTCTGCCACACCTTGAAGTATTTATCAAGACCTATTGTCTTGTGAATGCTTAATTTTCTTGACAAAGGAGAACATGAAAGCAGAAAGTTGTTTGAAGCAGCTTCACAGGATCCTATGAGCACACGGTGCAATTTGCAGCTGGGTATCGTCTCCGTCTCCCTGGCAAACTGACACGTTACACTAGGTCTTCATCAGAAGAGTTGCGAATAAAAGAAGATTTATGTTCAAATCACATGCTTTAAACATTTCCGCTAAGTGCTAGTTTGCTCTTTGGTGTTGAGCCTGAAATTTAAAGCAGTGGGGATTAAAAGGATTACAACATAATCTTAAATAATCCTAAGTGTCATTTACAGAGAGATGGTTGTAATAACTAAATAAAACCATGTTAAGGGATGGCAGTGTTGTCAGTCAGCAACTGAAACTGTGTCTCCAATTGCCCTATCGTCCTCTCTCCTTTATCAACTCCAATTTTACGTTGGATAGGTACAGCTTGATGGGAGCTGCTGCTGAAGAAAGTAATGACACAACAGAGTGTTATGCAGTCAGTGCTAATATGGTTACCGAAGCATTAGTAACTAGATTAGTTTTCTAAAAATCATCTCAAGGTTCAGTGTTTCATGCTTGTGATACAACTTTCCTCTGAAACAGCTTAGCTTTTCCTCCTATTTCAGTCTTGCTGTTTGTTTCCTGCAACGTGAAAGTCAATCAGCATATTCTGAATTTAGCATTCTAATAGGACGGTGGGGGAGAAAAGGGCTGAATATGTTTCACCTTGGCATCAATTCATTTGAAGACTATCCAAGTGTACTGGGGGATGTTGCTTACAAACAGGGCTAACACAAGATTTCAGGGGGTCCTTGGTACAGTGACACCAATGCCCACTGCCATCCCATCAACCAGAGCAGGACCTATTAATAGTCTTAGCCCTAAAGGTACTGTAAAGGTAAAGGTATCCCTGACCATTAGGTTCAGTCGTGGCCAACTCTGGGATTGCGGCGCTCATCTCGCTTTATTGACCGAGGGAGCCGGCGTACAGCTTCCAGGTCATGTGGCCAGCATGACCAAGCCGCTTCTGGCGAACCAGAGCAGCACACGGAAATGCTGTTTACCTTCCCGCTGGAGCTGTACCTATTTATCTACTTGCACTGTGACATGCTTTCGAACTGCTAGGTTGGCAGGAAGCTGGGACCGAGCAACGGGAACTCACCCCGTCGCGGAGATTTGAACCACCAACCTTCTGATTGGCAAGTCCTAGGCTCTGTGGTTTAGACCACAGCACCACCTGTATCCCTGTAGATCTATACATTCCCTATGTTCCGGATAGTGCATACTATAGATGTATTGGGCAGAATAGTGCTGCCTTCCTAGCACTGAACTGATTTTAGAAGCTCAGCCAGGAGGATGGTGAGTGGCAGGTTGCAAGTGCAGTGCCAGTAGGGGGCTTTCTGAGCCCCTGGGACCTTCAGCCTGTGCCTGACCTGGTTGACCTCTGGTATCATGTCTGCCTACAAGTTACTGCTACACTAAACATTTCTTTAGTACCAACAGTGTGATTTGCAGTGTACAGAACAATGATACAAGGCATTCCTTACCCAAGGACGATACCTTATGTTCAATCTTTTGCCTGGGAATTAGTAGCATAAATTCTATTTATGATATATGCTGTATTGGATCCAAATGAGAGGGTTGGATCAAGAGGTGCCCTTCCATTCACAGGCCTAACCCAATATACTAGGATACTTATTTGTATGTGAATGATAGGTGGTGTTAACGAGTTGTGTTGGTGACCATTGGCGCAATTCCCTATTTTATTTATTAATCCATTCAGGACATTTTGTTTCACTTGAGAAGATATTAGGTTATATTACATGTGTACATTGTTTTGAAGATTAGCTTTTCTGAACCTTTTCCAGCTGTGGTTGGCTGGTCAGAACTACACACAGTATTCCAGATTCTTCATAGAAACATAGGAAACTGCCTTATATATGGCCACAGAGCATATAGAAAGTGAGTCAGACTTGCAAGTGTTAGCTGACTCTATTAGGCTATATATCAGAACCAAGGATTATTGATTTGGACAAGTTTACTACAGCACACTTTAAAAGCTTCTGCATAAAGAGAAGTATTGAACAAAATCTTAGGGAAACTTGTCTGTCTGTTAAAGAGGAATGCCAGGGTCATTGGCCATCGTGAAACTCTTGCATGAAGTTTATGTATGATTTACTGCTATTTATTATGGCAAAGTGGAATACTAGAGTGAAAAGTATACAAGACCAGGGGCTGTTATGCAGTTCTGTTACCTAGATGTTGAATTGTATTCCTATTAAGAGAGAAGGAAGCAATTTCAAGAGAGAGGGTGAAATCTGTATGAAATGTGCTGCAACGGCTGAGCCTTGGAATTTAAGGCACATTTATTAAGTTGCCTATATAACAACGTAAAAACCCTTGGGGCAGCGGAATCCATTGCCTGAGTAGGTTCTTCCACATGGTTTGGAGGGATAGTAATATTGCTTTTAGAAGGTGAAAGGGAATGTATTTAGAATAGAATGCATGGTATAGTAGCAAAGAGATATGCCCCAGAGAATATTCAAACTGATCAGTCAATTGAATGTTCTCTAATGACACATGAACTGCTTTAAAGTGGCTGAGTATTGCATCTTTATGTGCAGCCCAGCTGATATCAAACAACAGATGCTGAGAGCTTTAGTAGAAAAGTTATTTTAAATTTTGCATTATATCCATTTCCCATCAGTTATTGCAGTGGAGAAAGGATGAGTCCATTGCCTCCTTCTAGGTGGATGATAAGGCCCAAGAGGACTCAAACCATGGAATCTGACAGCAGGGCCCAAGCACCTTGCCTTACCCTTTACACCACTGGGACAAATCTCAGGCAAAGGGAGCTTATTTGTCTGATCTTAGTTGCTTTGCAGCACCAGTTAGAGTGGGGTACTGATGCTCATTAGCCTAGACAGACCAGATGATCTCAAAGCATAGCATCCTAACAAAGATTAGATTTGGTTCTTGCTGAATCAGAAAAAGTGGTAGCAGGTATGAATCCTAATACCAAACAATGAAGTGATTGTAGTGTGGTGCATAAAATGAGTGTTGTACATTTTCTGTGGGATTAGAAAGCCCAAGATGATTCCAATGTCAGTTACTCTAACTAGAGACTTCTGAAAAATGCTTCCAAATCACAGCATGTTATGTGGCAGGGAATATCATTTGCATTGATCTTACTATCTGAATCAGCCTAATAACATGGAATGCTACCTACATCAGTGCCAATTGCTACCAGGGGCATGGAGTGTTGCAATGGACATTCCTTGCAAGCTGAATATTGCTTGGGGTCAGCAATTAGTTACTCATACACACAAGTTTCTGGGTGCTGAAATGAGCCGGCATGCACAGGTTTGTTGTTTGCTTTCTCTTAGAACTATGCACCATTTCTATTATCTCAAGGTAGGAAACTGCCTCAACCACTTCTGCCCATTTAACCAGTTTTAAGTTGCAAATGGGAAATGGCCAGAAACAAAGTTTCTCAGATATCTCCCCAGATGTTAGTGGACATGTCACTGGTCTTGCTCAAGGCACATTTTCATTTGCTTTGCACCTGAAAAACAGGACATTTGGGTCCAAAATGCTTTTGACTTATTTAGTACATGTAAAAGCTAATGAATCCGTTCATGCCATCTGCCTGTCCATCAGGGTGACGCAAATAGAAAACTATCTGACAGCTTTAGTTAGGGTAGGATAAAAGGCAGACAAACGGCTGAAGCAATTCATCAGTTTTGAGAAATTTATGGTAATGGGGCTGGGGAATATAAAAAAAAACACATAGCAAAGGCAAATGATGTTTACTGTCCTTAAGAACCTCAACCCATCTGTGGGTAGTGGCAGTGACATTTTCCAGAACTTTTCAAAACTTTTCCCATTGACAGTGAACACAGCAGTAGAACACACTTAGAACCAGGGCTGGTCCAAGACATTTTGGTGCCTGAGGTGAACCACAAAATGGTACCACAAAATGGTACCCACCAGGGAAGAAGGGGTGAGTGAAGATCTACATCAGGAGCAAGGGGGAAAGAAAGATATACACTGGGATCTGCTGCTCCCATGGATCCTGCTGCCTGAGGCAGTTACCTCACCTTGTCTCATGGGTGGGCCAACCCTGCTTAGAACCTTGATTTGCATGCATGAGAATCGCAGAATATAAAAGTAAAATATCTAAGCCACATTTTCATGACAGGATTAATATTCCTCATTGAAAAAAGTAGAAAGGGTAATGATGGAATAAGACATTGATATCTGGGAAACAATTACTTCTTCTACACATGAAGGGTTGACTGGGCATCACTTTTGGAGATCCTCACAGTTTCTTTTGACCCACTCTGTAAACACAGTTCACAGCTGAGCTCAGAGGAAAACATTTTCATTTCAAATCTGCCTGCGGCACAAACTCAGTGATTTTTATTTACACACACTCTCACACACATGCACACACACACACTGCAACTACTTGTGGGTGCCAGTCAGTAGATTGCGATTTGAAAAGAATATCAAGACAAAAAGTCAGTGTTTACCTATAGGCTCACTTCAATCCCACAGCCTGACAAAAGCAAGGTTACTTCCAGATGGTCAGCCTCGAACCAACCAGCCCTGTGGATTTCTTGAAGGAGAGTGTTCCACAAAGAGAATGCGAGGATGCCACAGCCCAAAAGACCCTACAGGGACAGGGAATTTCTGGCACTCCAGAAGTTGTTTGATGACAGCTTCCATCATCCCTGATAATTGTTTGTTCCAGCTGAGGCACATGCTGTTTGGATACCAACATCTGCAGAGCCACAGGTTTCACATCCCTGTCCTGTTCCCATTGTATAAATTGATATAGACTATAGAAAAACTCCCCTTTTATCCACTGGTGCTAGACATATATAAACCTAGAGTATGTGGGTGGGTTTGGGTGTATAAATATATTTACAAACTTGAAGGTACCTAGTTGTGTACAAGTGTGTTTGTGTGAGAATTTGCATGTAAGAAATTATGTGACTTGTCTTTTTCTTTGACAGCTACACTGCAGCTTTCATAGCTGCAGATGTTATTTGTCCATCAGAAAGGAAAATATTTCTTTTGAGCTTGAGGCATTTCTGTGTTGCTAAAATTAAGCCTAACAATGTTTCATGTACACATGAAGTAGTAATTCTGTCAGGGCAGAAGCACAAAAGAGCAGCAAGGCCCAAGCAACTAAATGGGTCGCAGGATAAAATCAACATTTTATTCCCTTCCATAGCAGAAAAGAAGGATGTCAGGTACCCAGCCATGTCACTTTAAGAATCTAGCGTCTCCGCTTTTTCTTAAAAAAACAAAACAAACCACGCCACTTTCCTCACATTTGAAAAGTAATTATTAATTTGCAATTTTAATGTATAATGAAGTTGAATGGCACTACCATCCTGCATTATTCATAAAACACACTGCTGCCATCTGGCGGTCAGTAGCCATGTCATCACTTATTTTCCCTGGCAGTTTAGTTTTGCAGCTTTGAGGTTATGATCTGTAGGAAACTGGCTTTGGAAGGACATTTTTACCGAAAACTTAACAGGATTCTTAAGTTTAAAATGCTGTTAAGATTGAGGTGCAAAACTACGTGATATTTTCCAAGGAAGGGGCTTCTCTAGTGATATTTTAGTGTAACTATAAAAATAAAATAGTACACAAAGCAGGCATGCACAGCTTGTAACCCACCAAGACAGAACAGCCCAACAGCCTTGCATTACACACAGTCTCACCTTAGGCAGCGATAGGAGACTCATCAAGTCCCCGATAAGGCAACTGTGTGTGGCTGTACTCAGCTTGGTGTATCACAGCTTGCACAAGACACACACTCTTGATATTTGATTAAAGTACACAGATGTTGGATTGAATAAATACAACCTAAATTTTTGAACATTTGAAAACAGCATGCACAGTCAAGACTTATAAAAATGGCTCTTTATTCTACAATCCTTTGTCATCCAAGAGGGATTAAATCCTTCACGGAGTTGGTGCTATTTTTATTATCAAAAGGAATTTTTACAGGTGCAACAAACATTAGTCATTTGCAGCTGGAGTTTGAAGCTGTTTTTGAAATGTATAAGGGAATAAGCAGCTGCCAACTTGCCCTGTTTGAAATAGTTAGTAACATTAACACCTTCTCAAGCTGGTTGTTTAATGAGGTAATGTCTGATTTAATAGAGAGGGTGACTATTGTTGAGGTTTTGTAAAGTGGTGTAGTAGTTGTTATATTTTAGAATAACCTGCAGCTATGGAAAGTGAAATAAATATCAAATGCGGCTTCAGATGTAATTAGTAAAACTTATTTTAGTGGCAATGCAATTTGGGTTACAAATACAGTACTGTCCTGCATGATGTATCATTAAAACTCTGTTGTCTGATCCAACGGTTCTTTGCAGCCTCTTTAACCTGCAAGGGCTTCTCTGTTTACCGTAAGGGTGAAGGCAGTGCTGAGTGGCCAAGGGAATGCATGTATGGAGGAGCTCTATCCAATGGAGGGGAAAGGGGTCCATTCACACAAGGCCTCCATGAATTTCTGGATGCAGTGTTATAAGTCAAACTGCAGATTAAATGCATCTCTTGGCTTGTCTGACTAGTGTGACGTGCAACAATCACTTCCTTTTGTTTATAAACGGTGTTATGCTTACTTAGATGTACACTTTATACAGTTCTGCCCACCAACTGATCATTAATTTATTTTTCACATATAAAATTCAGGCTGATAGATAGCAACCCACACACAAAATTCCATATAACAAAGCTCTGAACTAACTTAGAGCTTTAGTGTTTAAAGCGTTAATATTCACTACTTTCAAGAATGTATAACCTGCTGTTAAAATGGAACACACAAGACGAAACGGTTAAATCGGCTATGATAAAGTGGACACAGGATATTGGGTATAATATCATGTTTGATGACTGGGAAAGGTTGTGGACCACTGGGTTGAACTTCACTGCTTGTAACGCTTTGAAGGAAAATGTAATGAAAATGATATATAGATGGTACATGACCCCAGTTAAACTTGCCAAAATATACCACCTGTCTGATAATAAATGTTGGAAATGTAAAGAAAATGAAGGAATATTCTTTCACCTCTGGTGGACGTGCCCTAAAGTGAAGGCTTTCTGAGAAATGATATATAATGAGTTAAAAAAGGTATTTAAGTATACCTTCCTTAAGAAACCAGAGGCCTTTCTTCTGGGTATTGTCGGCCAGAGGGTGATAAAGAAGGACAGAACTTTTTTCTTGTATGCAACAACGGCAGCAAGGATACTCATCGCTAAATATTGGAAAACCCAAGATCTACCCACACTGGAAGAATGGCAGATGCAACTGATAGACTATATGGAACTGGCTGAGATGACCGGCAGAATCCGAGACCTGGGAGAGGAGAGGGTTGAAGAAGATTGGAAGAAATTCAAGATTTACCTACAAAAATATTGTAATTTGGTTGAATGTTAATAAGGATGCTAGATCACAAAAAATTGAGCACCACTAAAATAGTTGGAATTAGGATGATAAGTGAGATTGAGGAAAATATAAATTTTTTGGAGAATTATTAATTATACTTAAACGAGCGGGACATAAGAACGCAAACAAGTTGATAAATTGCTGGCAAAAATTTATAATGATGTAAGTGGGAGTGGGAGACGTGAGGGAGTCCAAAGAAGTTATGAAACTATGTTATGAAATACGTTACATTGTTTACTAATTTTGCATTGGTATTTAAAAATCTCAATAAAATATTATTAAAAAATAAAATAAAGCGTTAATATTCACATGTTTACATTTCAGCATGTGAAAAGGCTAGGATTGTGATCTGTAGCATTCTTGCTCGTGAGTCAGCCCTGTTGAGAATGTAGGGCAGCTTGCCTCATATGAATCACATAATTCAGAGTGTCCAAGATGTCTAAATACAAATTGCAGTGTACCAGATATTTTTTAAACATTCCCGAAATTACATTTAAAATATCAATTCAAACAAGAGCTTTTGAAGTAAACAAAACTGATAGAATCCCTATCCCTGATGAATTGTCTATTTTAATTATAAAGAGAAACAAGAGGAACTTGAAAGGGGCGACATGTTGGTTGGATGTGCCATGGGAAGAAGCTGTGGGCATTCCAATAAGCCATACCACTAAGTGACAACACTTAAGCAGAAATGCCCTTTAAGAAGAGGTGTTGTTTTATAACTGTATGCCAGTTCCATAGAGATGAAGGAATCATATACATATTTGCACTTTCACATACCAAAACATGGCACAATTCCTTAATTTATCAGTCATGCAAATCAAGGAGCAAAGCAAAATGAATTCTACAGGAACTCACTCATAGATAATCAAATCTGACTTGTTTACATGCTTGGTTCTGGCATTTTGCTGTTCAACCACTACATATCCTGTGAGGGAGTGGGTGGGGGGGACTTGGCTAAGCCACTTTACTCAATTTTTCTGTTTCTCTTTAGCGAGTGAGGCAGATATTTTGGTGTTGGCTGCTTGAAGAGAGCGTTGGCTGTCCTCTTTTAGAAAGGCAGCACCTCATGCTTGTGCAGAAATGTTTGCCAGATTGTGGAAAGCATTCATAGTTTTCTACTGTGAGTGGGGTCTTTTTACACAGGAAAAAATCATGCTGAGGAAAAAACATTCCAGTGAAATTCACATTTACTTTTTTTAAAAAAAATAAAATATTTATTGGTGTTTCAAAAAGTTACAAGAATAAAAAAGAAAGAAAAAGGAAAACAGAAAATACAAAATACAGAAAAAAAACCAATTAAGAACAAATCCATCATTCCATATCTTATCTATCATTTGCTTGTTTCCTTGACCTCCTCACACCTCCCTTTTTCGTATTTTAGTTCATTTGTTGTTTCAGCAAATCCTTTCCTTCTTTGTTTTTATCTTACTAATTTATCTTAATATATTGTAACTTTACATTCTGACCTGTTAACAATCCATTTTTACTTAATCCTTTATAACATTACTGCTAAAACCACATAGCTTCATTCCAGCATCCTTCTAACATTCCTTAATTTTACAATGTTTCTGTAGATAGACTTTAAATTTCTTCCAATCTTCTTCTACCGACTCTTCTCCCTGGGAAATTCACATTTCCTTAAAGCTTCAGAGAAATGTGGTGACTATAACAAGCTCTGTACAGGTTGTATCCTACAGATAGCATGTGTATATGTTAAGAAGAAGAAGAAGAGTTTGGATTTGATATCCCGCCTTTTACTCCCTTTAAGGAGTCTCAAAGCGGCTAACATTCTCCTTTCCCTTCCTCCCCCACAACAAACACTCTGTGAGGTGAGTGGGGCTGAGAGACTTCAGAGAAGTGTGACTGGCCCAAGATCACCCAGCACTGCATGTGGAGGAGCGGAGACGCGAACCTGGTTCCCCAGATTACGTGACTACCACTCTTAACCACTACACCACACTGGTTCTGCACACAGGTTCCTGCACACATGGGGTGATCCATGGTGGCAGTGTTTCTGATGTGATAATGGGTGCCATTAGGATAAGTAAGTCAAGAAGCTGTAGCTAGAACCGGCTTGCTGCAAAAGAATATCTCTTGGGATACCTTTACATAATAGTAATAATAATAATAATAATTTATTATTTATACCCCGCCCATCTGGCTGGGCCTCCCCAGCCACTCTGGGCGGCTTCCATAGAAAGCAAAAATACAATAAAATATCACACGTTAAAAACTTCCCTGAAATAGGCTTTCTCTATTGCCGAGAGTAATAGCTACTGAGTTCTAGAGCACTGCCAAAGTGATGCAGGTTCCATTTATCTGGTATTTAACTCATTTTATGCCATCCTGTACTAAGAAACAGTTAGTTACCTGTTTTTCTCACTCACCAGAGAGAGAATCCACTAAAGGAGGAAGCTGGAAGTTACTTAGAAGTACATTTTGTATTTCTTATGAGGTGCCACATGAGTCTGGTACAATAATTATATGTTGCATACACCACTTTAAGGTTGCAATCCTGTATTCACATACTTAGTAATAATTCCCATCAAACTCTGTGGGTCTTACTTCTGAGTAAATATATATAAGACGGTAAGTTAATTGTTCAAATAGCTTGATACAGTAGTCCGTATAGCAACCCTGTAAATTAAGCTGTATTGTCGATCGCTTGAATGAGTTAACGGTAGAGGAAAATTCTGAAACTAGATCATAGCTCAAGCTATGGCATGCAGTCAGTCATATGCATGACTTTCCCCATTTTTTAAAAAAGCCAAGGGTAACTTTGGAAGCCTAAGCAGAACAGACAATGGTGGCTGGTGCTCATTGGAACTGGTAGGGTGGGAAGCAGGGAGGTCAGTGACAATCAGAGGCAGAGTCAGGGACTGTTCCAGTAATCCCTGCACACATTCAATGACTATGTCCAGTGAGGAACAGGCCTGCTAACTAAAGCACCAACAGACCTGCTGGACGTACCCCTGGCAGTTGCCCATTCAACATTAGTAGGAAAGGAGGCCTTTGAATGTAGAGATGCATATATAGCACCATTTTGTGCGAAGTTGAATCCTGGTTGTTCAGGGTTCTTGCCTGTGTGGAAGAGCTTTGCTATATATGTATGCTCCCTTTTCCTTAAATGCCAAATATGTGGCCACTGGAGGCTACTAGACACAACCCCAGTTTCCCCACTAAAACATTCAGTCAAACAGCTGTAGTTCTCACGAACTATCTGCTTGGTTGGTTTATTTTGTCAATTAATTAGTTCAAGTGCATCTTGGTAGCATGCATAGTGCCAGCAACAAGCAATGTCAATTAAGCATACAAAGACTTTAACTGGTACAGGTGCACATCATTATCATAAAATGCAGACAAGCAGTTAACAGGAAGAGACAAGCAAGAATAGACTGGAAATTGGGAGATACTTTATGTTGAGATTTCATCAATAAGTCAGTCCCAGTCTAGGAATCAGGCAATGTCCACATTCTGTGAATGTGATGTGAATATATATATGTGTGTGTGTGTGTGTGTGTGTAATATCTACACAAATGTCCATGACAGGATAGCAGATCACTTTTACAGTATGCATGAAAACACTTTGTATGAAATACACCTAAAACGCGCACTTCAAATACAGCTTTACTTCCTTATAATTTTAGAGTGAATACTTTTGAAACTATGTAGTATTTGAGTTCATTCACTTTTTCTTATCTTCATACTGGAAACACTAGCTTCCTTTAGTTTTTTAAAAAATTGCCTAGTTAATTGATGTGGAAGAATACTATCACCATGACATGTGTCTCTTCACATGTATTAATCATTATCATTTAAAAAATACATATACATCCTTAAAGTTTTATTCTGAGTTTTAAAAAACCTTCTGGAAATGCCATTGAATTGCAGATCTGATGATGATGTGTAAAAATGGAACATGGATGCAGAAATTTCATGAAGTAGATTTTCCGCTTTGATGCTTATGTGAAAAGACATCTCAAGATGACTGAATGTTTTCATCCGCTATACAAACCACTTCCTTCAAAAAGCAGCAGTGGTGCAATACAATTTACAACACAATCCTACACATGTCTACTTAAAAGAAATGTGTATAGGACTTCCAGGTAAACGTGTGTAGGATTGCAACTTTAGTGAATTATTTATTTCTTAAATGGTAATCACATTGTCTCACCCCCCCCCCAATTTGTCCAGAGTTTTGAGTTTATTGGATAGTATGGTTGGAAGAGGGAGCCTACTTTTGGAATGAATATGTTCAAAAGCTCCACAGCGTTGCTATAGTTCTCTCCATGGTCCTCTTGATTCTGGCTGTGGCTTCTTTGAAATTTAAACAACATTTGCAAACAGTCTTTTACATCTGTTTTATTTTCCATTTGTTCCATAACTGAAGGTATTTCTTCTGTGGCTTTACTGTCCAAATTTTATACTCACATGTGATGAAAATATCCAATAATTTGGAAGTGTGTCAGCTTCCATTTAAAGCTTCCATTCTAAGAACCGAAAGTTGAGAATGTTACATTTTGTTCTTTGTAAAAAAAAATTTGCAACGATGTCTACCATTTCATTACATTCATTAGCATCCGTGTGGCAACTTCAGCTTTAATTTTTCAGAATCTATGGTGCTTGGAAAAAAATTAAGCTCACCAGAATGTCTTAGGTGTATATCTTTAGTGCCCTACACACATTTTGATAAATTATTAGATAATAACATTCTTTCTTGCCACTTTTGAATTCTTGCAGCTGAGGGCACAACCTGTGTATATTATTATACTGCAGCAATTGAGGGGCACTGAAGATGGAGACAGCTCCCTGCTTCATCTTCACCAGGAGCATTAAAAAAATAAGAAAGAAGCAACACCCTTAACTTTTCACTTTATGTATCAAAAATAGATTCCGTGTTGTTGAGCTCAGGACTCCCATTGCAAATAAACAAACATAACACTCGTACATCTGCCGTGCCTAACGTAGCAAAGGCTATGAATAACTTTCACAAATAAATCTGATATTTTCTGGTGGACCATATTGCATCTTCTACTTCCTCCCCCCTTTTTTCTATATTTCGTGTGTGTTTATGAATAACTGCATCCTTTTTAATTGGTGGGCCAAGAGGGATAGTTATCCTTGGGCATCTCAGATTGGTTCAAGTATCTGGAATTGCCCCCCTTTGGCGCTGCATTTAAATGTGCTAAAAATTGCTTTGCATGAAAATATGTTCATATGCATAATTTCTCTCTCTTGCCATTGCCAACCTCCCTCTGTATATCATACCAAAAGCTGCATTCCAGATGGGGTAAGAAGGCTCTGTTGCCTCTGTACCAAATCAAAATTTGCATCTGAGTTATATTGTATCACATGCAAAAAAAAAAAAAAAAAAAAAACCAGGACCAAGCAAGTTAAGCAAAACAAATATGAGCCCGGTCATATGAACTTGATATGATTCTTAATGATCTGTGCTTCAACAGAAGATGTTGCTTTCTGCAAAGAGATTATACCTACCCAAAGGACAATAACAGTGGTTTCTTTCCAAGATGGCCTTGGCATCAATTCACTTACGAAGTGATACTTGGTTGGTTGAAGTCTGCACTGAATGGGTTAGAATGTCCCATAGCAGAGTTAGAATGTCCCATAGCAGTGACCATGTCCATTGAAACAGGTGGAACAGATTGTAAGGAGTTGAAATAGGTGGCACTATTGCCAATGAGTGACAGAGCCAGCTAATTCTAGATTTGTCCCCATCCTCCTCTCTGCCGAGTTCTGAGACTCCTTAGTCGGAGGGGGAAAGTGGCAGTGTCATGCCCTTGGTCTGGTTGTAATAAGAAAGCAGGCAAGTGGGGATTGGCTGAGAGCAGACTGAGGCTGGTGGTGCAGTCTCCGCGGGTGTCACATTTAGAGTGTGTAATAGTCATTGCCTAGAGGATAAATGGCAGAAAAGATTGTTGGTGCTGAGCAGTGCTGATATCCTGCAGGGATGTTCTCCAGGTTTAAAGCAATAAGGACTATTCTTTGAGTACAGTGAGATATTGAACTTCATTTGTTAGTCTTGTAGAATCAGCACTAATCCTTGTCGTGCATTTCATATTATGCGTGCACATATATTTTTCCAAGATTGCCAGGCTGCAATTTAGCCACTTGTTTAGATTCAGATTTCCCCCCCTTGACATTAATAATCCACTTATGTGACAATTGTGCAATGCCTATGATGGGGAAGATAATGTAATTTACAATCAGAGTGTATCAATGAATTAATCCCAAAATAAGGTCCTTTACGACATAACTCCAGGACTGTTTGCTTGCAAAGGCATTCTATAATCATTTTCTCATATTCCTTGGAGGTACAAATGTCACTGTCCTGTAACAACCCCTCACCCAACCACCAAAGAAGTGCCCCCTCCACATCTTCCACCCTGGCCAGCAGAAGCTAATGTGGTGACAAATCTGCTCCCTCAAGTTAGGATCGTTCTGTTATCACACCTTTCAGACCAGCAAATGTATTGTGGCTTAAGCATCCAGCTTATATAACCCTGTATCTTCAGTAACATTTCTTTCAGCATCCTCAAAACTACTCTGATGGTGGTGCAGTGGGACAGTGCCTCTGGCTGTTAACCAGAAGGTTGGTGGTTCAAGCCCACCCAGGGACAGCTGTGAGCAGGGAGTTGGGCTAGATGAGGCCCTTGGTGTCCATTCCAACTCTACAACTTAATGATTCTTTTGAGACAGATCACTTACACACCTAATATATATATATATATATATATATATATATATATATTGAATACTGAGACTTGCTCTCAGATTATTCAGCTTGCTATTAGATCTCTCTGTTAAACAAATTCAGCTTCTTCCTCTCTCACCTATCACTTTGCAAATTAAAATATGGCAAATGTGTGAGAACTATCTGCTCACCTCTGAGAAATAAACACACTACTTTTAAAAGACTTGTGAATAGTTTCCCAAATATTTCATTCTGAGTGTTTTAATGACAAAAAAATCCAGGAAATGCCTAACTGAAGCAAGGGTGTGGTCTTACTATAATATCAAAGGTTATACTTATGCCAAAGTTCCTTAAAGATAAAATGTGTATTTGTTTTGACTGTCAAGACGTCGCCTCTCCGTGGTGATTTTTCTGTTCCAACTGAGTCAGCTCTTGGGGAAATGTACCTCTCAAACAAAAGGCCAGCAAACCAAACTACAATTAACTACCACTCATGGGAAATTCCATAGTGGCGTGTAACAGGCATTTGAAAAATCTACACCTTCTGAGAAAGAAAAGGCAGGAAAATTCTGTCAAACAATTAATCTGATGGGTATTCCCAAGACTGGGAAAACAAGTCATCTGTCAGAAAAAATGCTGGCCCTGAGTTTATGAGAGAGTACAAATAAGAATATAATTTTGATCCTGTGCATTACTGTTCTATTTCTTCCTGCCCTTAGTCCAGGGGTTGTGGTTTGGGAACCAAATAAGAGACTGAATCAAAGTGAAGTTGAGGAAAAGGGATTATAAAGTTTGGCAATCTTGACAAGACAGGATAAGGCAGAAATTTGTCAGATGGGACTGATTTAGTTTCAAGTCAGAACTACATTAATTTAAGGTTATTTCAGGCATTGTATCTTTTACTTTTCAATGCAATTTGGATTTGTCCTCCTCCACATGCAGCTGCTGAGTGACCTTGGGCTAGTCACACTTCTTTGAAGTCTCTCAGCCCCACTCACCTCACAGAGTGTTTGTTGTGGGGGAGGAAGGGAAAGGAGAATGTTAGCCGCTTTGAGACTCCTTAAAGGGAGTGAAAGGCGGGATATCAAATCCAAACTACTACTACTACTACTACTACTACTATTCTTCTTCTTCTTTTTCTTCTTGTCTACATGAGTAGCTGTCCTGAGACTGTATTTCCATAACTCACCTGGACCTCAGATTTAAGCCCCATGTTATTCACATATAGAAAAGGGTAAAATGTGTAGAAAGGGGTTGTGGGGTCACTCCTTTGGCCCAGCTCCTCTGCATGGCTCTTCCCGCCTATTTTTTTCCGCCACCCATGTATTAGTTTGGATATTTGAGGCATGGAAACTTTTCAGTGTAGACCTCTACGTGCTCTTGATGGGGCTACACTTCTTCTGAAGGAGCAGGTACATAACTTTGTGCTACTTTTGGATCCTTTGATGTCAATTGAGGCTCAAGTGGCCTTGGTGGTGCAGAATATCTTCCATCAGTTTCAGCTGGTGGCCCAGCTACACCCATATCTGGACAGGGATAACCTAACTTCTGTTGTCTATGCTTTGGTAACCTGTAGCCTGGATTACTGTGATGCATTATACATAGGCTGCTTCTGAAGATGGTTCAGAAACTTCAGGTGATGAAGAACTGGTCATAAGGTTGCTCATTCTGGGCCAAGACGGTTTGAACATATTACAGTGATTCTGGCATGAATGCGTTTCCTGCCAGTTAGCTTTCAGGCCCAATTCAATGTGCTGATTTTGACCTATGAAGCCTTAAATGGCTCAGTGCTACAATACCCCAAGTACCGCCACTCCCCATATCTAAGGCCCTTCTTTGTGTGCCTCCTCCATGTGAGGTCCCGAGGGTGAAAACAGGCCTTCTCTGTAGTGGCTCCACGTTGTGGCATGCACTCTCCAGAAAGGCTCACCTGGATCTTCATTATATAGTTTTAGGCTCCAGTTGAAAATATTCCTCTTCAACTAGACCTTAGGCTGATAAATAATCTACAGCCTTTTAAATGTGTTTGGCGGGGGAGTGGAGGTGAGGCAGGGTGTTATTTTGTTTTTCTGTTTTAACTATTTATTTGTGCTTTCATCTTGTATTTTTATCTTGTGAACCACCCTGAGATATTCTGATGAAGGGTGGAATATAAATCTAATTAATACTAATGCTAATGCTAATAATAATCTTGGCACCCTGAAAGCACAACCTAAAGTATACTGCAATAGAACCTGCAACATCTGTTCTTAGAATGGGACAACTACTTATGGCAACTGTGTTAATCTTGAATGAAATAATACTATTTGAATGTGTGAAGCTTGACTGCTCTGTGAAAAAGGTGAATTCCATGAGTTACTGGACATATTTATTCAGTTATTAGGAAATAGGTTGAAAATAAAACTATACAAGTGGAGGGAGTGTTGTTGCACTGAGGCCCTGTTTGAGAGCACCCTATGTATAGGCATTTGGTTGGCCACTTGGCCTGATTCAACAGGGTTGATCTTAGGTTGTGAAATTGCCACACTTCCCAGTGATGTGATTTCAGTGCTTTGACATGAAATGCATGTGACATTTGAAAGCAGCCCTAGGCTTTGTTCACACATTATCACCTGAGGGAGCAAGCCGCAGACATCTGCCCTATTCCAATACAACTCCATTTTGGGGTGAGGTGGAGAAAATGGTATAACATACACACCAGAAAAACCTGTGATGAAACACATGGAATAAATATATTTTCTGGTTTAAGTTCTTTCCTCAATAGTCCCATCTTCTGTGCAAATTACTACTAGTAGTAGTAGTACCACTGCTCGTCCTTCACCAGCAGGTCCTAGGCAGGGCTACAGCAATCTAAAATTCAGTTAAAACAGATAACAGTCACAGGAATAAAGTGGTAATGGGTTATTGTTCTCCAAAACATTTCCTTCTAAAATTATTTGCCTACCCTGTCTACATTATGCCCCTGTCTTTGCACATAAATAACATTTTTCACAAAAGGTCTGCTGTTTGCTGACAACCACATAACCTGATGGAAAGCTAATGATGCCCAAGGAGGTTTCATTTGATGAATTCTGTTAGTATCACACATTTTTAATTTTTTCTTAAATATCTGGGTCATTTCACTGCTCTTGTATGTCTTTCTATGAGATGTTTCAAATAATTAAAATATTAGGCTAAATGATTTATTTCCCAATAAACAATCTCTTACAATATTTAGAAAAGCCCTGCCTCCCCCCCTTTTTTTTGGTAAAGTATCATTAAGTATCATTCTCTCTTCTTTTGTTTTTGAAATGTTAACTTATTAGTAACAAAAACAATGATATCAGACATTTACTGCTTTTCCTTCCTGGAGTCTATAACTCCAGGTGCCAGTAACACAAGTTTGAAATAAGTCTCCTAATTCTAAGCTGTACAGTTAATAGAGTTATATGGGGAGTGGTAAGAGAGCAGAGACATTGATATAATAAATGTTTACTGAAACTTTATTAAGCATATACCAGGGGAGATTGTTCTGATTTCTAGGGCATTTAAGGACTTGCTTGTTCTTGTAAAACAGGAGACAGAATGAAAACAACAACCAGAATGCTAAGAAGACAGATACTTCTGAAGACAGGGGATGCATTTTAGAGTTCTGCCTTGCTAAAAGGTGTAGCAGTACTTTTTTGATTAAGTGTGCAAACATGCAAGTTGGTGCCCAGATTTCTGTAACAGCAGACGTTCTTGATAAAGGGTGGGGAAGATTGATACACTTCCCTTATTCACATGGACTGAGGAAAGACTGTTTCAAACTGAATGGAAGCAGTCTAAACCTGCACTTAATACTTCCTTGACTGGGCGTATTCCCTTGGGAGTGACCTTCATGCAGTTCTTTTAGTGTTCATGAACTCGTAGCTTTGAACCTTCAAGTTCCTCTTGTCCTTTCAAACTCCCCAGTCAGTATTCCATCTTTTTCATTTATTTTCTGGAGTCCCTATCTTAGAACTCAAAAGCCTATTTAGCATTCACATATCACTCCATATATTTTCTCTCAGTAATCCTTTCAACAACCCGGTAAGGTAACTTCGTATTAGAATTGTCAGGTTTGTGAAACTCAACTTTGTGCGTTGTGGTTGAAGCAAGGTTTGAACCTAGTGCATAGCTCAGACTCTCGTTATCTTGGTAAAGAATTTGGCTGGGCAAAGCCAACACATGAGTACACATATACTTGTAGTACTCATGATGAGCATCAGATACTTTGGGAATTGCATGCCCCAAAGTTCCTTGCTGATCTAATCATAACCAGAAAATCAGTTTAGTTTCTGAACTGGAAATGGACTTCACTGGGAGCATGACACTCCATCTGTTATGCAGCCAAGCATCGGCAGCGAGGAAATAATATTGTGAGCCAGGTAAATATGAACTAAATATCAGCCACTATGTGTCCCCAGCTCTCCTGCTCAAAAAAGCCAGGAGCTCATGCCTGGGAGAGCACAAACAAACAACAGTCAGATTTTGGACCCATTTGGGTCCCTATAAACACTTTCTCATGCATATGACCTGATTAAAGCTATGTGACACTTCCAGATTGAGTAGCTAACCAGCCATTATTTGCGAATGACATCCCTTACCTCCCTTATCTTGTCCCTCTTCTGGAATGTATGAACTGCTTGGGAGAGGGGCAGAGTCGTGTCTGATTTGGGTCAGATATGAAGAAGATAAGAAAATGTAGGAGTCTCTCCTGCTGCTTGGGAGATGATTGGCATCCATCTGTCTTGGGAGATAACGGAGGAATGCACCTTTGAGGGTGAGGTCAAGCTGTTGGAAAGTTGCAGCGCTTGCTGTGGCTGCAGAGACCAATGTGGGTGAGACATGTTTTATTACAGCTGTGGCATTTGAAAGCACCCAATTGTGCTGCTGCAGATAGCATTTCTACTCTCTGTGCTCCTCCTAGCGGTCATTTCTCCTCTCAAAAAGAGATCTCCAGCACAGGGATGGGTGTGGTGTCAGGTGCCCTGCTCACCATAGAGCTTGGATATACTTGACTTTGAAGAGCGGACGTACCAGTACAACTTAAATTGAATACCTATCTTCTCTCCTTAATTTTAAAGGAATTTAAAATGAACAATTAAAATTAAGCCACAGCAAATGCTACCCAAACTGACCATTGAATCTCAACTGCATTTTATGACCTTGCCCTGCTGAAGCTGTCTCAATATTTGGAAGTAACACCTTTGTTGCCACTTAGCTTTGCTCTTGAAATGAATGGATAAAAGCTGTTTTTAAAATACAAATAAATCCTAGAACTTCTAGAAGTGTGGCATGACAGGGGTTCTGCAAGGACTGTTCTGTTTGCCCACCAAACTCAACATTTTCCTCAGTTTCTAACTTTTTCTTAGTTAGCTGTGACTAAATAAGTTATCTCAGCCCTCCAAGACCAAAGTGTTAAAGTGCAAAGCTGTCTGCAATAAACGGTTGGCTTCCTCAGTCAAGCAAGTGGTACATTAATTTTCATTGTTGCAGCAGGACTGGCTGTTCCATGGCACTCCTCATCTGTATTTCATTAAGTCACATTCTAGGATGTAACATTGCAAGTTTGGAAATGCAGAAACAGTTCAAGGATTTGATTCTATTTGTTGTTTCAGTCCAACAGACCTTTGATCTGAAATGTTCAGATGTGCCAGGCTGTTCCACTTAATAATAATAATAATAATAAATTTTATTTATATCCCGCCCTCCCCAGCCGAAGCCGGGCTCAGGGCGGCTAACAACATTAAAACAGTGTGACATTATAAAATATTATAAAAATGAATTAAAATCAAAATTGATGGCACTTGAGCCACCTTTAACCATTGTCAGCATAATAATAACCCTTGTTATCAAGTTGTTTGAATTAATTCTCTCGCATTGGTAAAAGGAAGCTATAATTTCACAATACTTAGGAAACACAGTATTCACTGCTACAGAGAATGTGCCTGTTGATTTACTAGCAACACTACATCCTAAGTACATGGTTCAGTTATTTTGTGCCATTGGCTCAGCTGAAAAATAATGAAACAATAATATAATGTGCTTATATAGGACCCCAGCATGAAGGTTTTTTGGCACTTCACAAATATAGCCCAAAACATATGGCAGCATTGCCTTCAAAATTCCTGGGCTAACAAGTTGGAAGGGAACAGGAAGAATCCCAATAACCCAAAAATGAAACAGAACTGAACTTTCAATATGTTATATTGTAAGGGAAATATTTAAACATTAAATGTAAATACATACACCACAATTATACCTAATTGAATAGCTTGTGAGACATTCAGAAGTCTAGAGGGATAAGAATGCTCTAAAATGATATTTTGCAGGGTACTGCTGGCATTGGCCAGCATGCTGATTATACCACAAATCTGGAAAACTGGCAAATTTAGGGAAACTTTAGATGTTCTTCCAGCTATGTGGAAGGTGCTTATCTGTATGCAGAATGTTTAAAATTGCTAACCACCTGGCCAAGTTATGTGAGTCTTTCCACAGAATTGGCAACTCTCTACGGGGTTCCGATTCCATGGGAAAGACCTACATGAATGGCTCTCTTCCATGTGGGTGGATCATTTAATTCCCCCTGCCCCTGGCTGTATGAGAGCTGCTCATAAATAAGCAGTATTCACACAAATAAGACAAACCATCTCATAGGCAATAAGCACAATAATTTCACCTCATCCCCACCTAAAGTGTGGTGAAATCTGCCTTATGATTTGGGAGAATGATTCAAATTGCCTGGGATGAGAGAGACTTCCCTAGAGTAGTTTTATTTCTTGTATAGTCAGTCTCTTTAGCTATGCAACAGTAGGATGAAAGGGTTGTAAAATAGTTATGTCGATGTGACAATCACCTGTTCTAACCTCTCACTGAAATGGGTTGTACCACCTCAGATCATGGTGGGGAAGGTCTCATAACTGAATGTTGCTCGATAGTAAAAATAATAATAAATAAATAAAAGGGCCCCTCATAATTTTAGTTCACCCATCAACCATGTATACATAATATGTAACTGTCAGAGCTGCCCAAGGTCCCAGCTCACAGAGGACCAACGCCAGGTCGTTGTTATATACAAAAGTCTTTATTGAAGTTCAGTTTCCATTCCAAAGCCGTAGCGCGCAGCTCTACGTCTTAAACCCTAGACCGCCGAAGTTCCGTCTGAATCTCCTCCCCCCTGACACCAGTTTAAGATTTTAGCCCTGCTCCACCTCTTCCTCTGCTCTCTTCTCCTCTGGGTCCTCCTGTCCGCTGGGGCATTCCCCTTTCTGGACTCTTCTGACGCTGAGTCCCCTGACTCCTCCCCCTGCCTCCTGCGGGCTTTAGGACCCGGTTCCCAATCCTCGTTCTCTGCTGCCCTGCGCGCCTGTACTTTTGAACTTGGCTCTCGCGCCAACGCAGTGACCTTCCTCCTGACCGTTACACTGCTTCTGTCACTGCTTCCCTCTTCCGGGATGCTAGCTGGACCTGACCTCCCCTCCGTTGCCTGACTCTCCGATGGAGGCGTGGTCAGCCCTGACTCCTCTTCTCTCCCTGCTGGGGGAGATGCTACCCCCAATACCTGGGACTCTTCCCCCCCACTATGCTCAGGTGGGGAAGCTGGTCCTGATCTCCAACTGCTGCTCTGGGAGTCCCCGCTGGCCCCTTGCTTCTGGAGTGTCCCCCTTGGGACCCCCCTTGCCCTGGCCACCGGCGCCCCCTTCTGTGAATCTTCCGATTCGCTGGAGAGGCTCATGGAATCTCTCGGGCCACTGTCATCTTCTCCTACGCTGCCCTCAGATTCTTCCCCTTCGCTCTCCATCTCCCCTCTTCCCTGTGCTTCTGCTCCTGAGCCCCTGACAGTAACAAACAATTCTGTAATAATATACAGTGGTGCCCCGCAAGATGAATGCCTCGCAAGATGAAAAACCCGCTAGACGAAAGGGTTTTTCGAGGTGCTTCGCAAGACGAATTTCCCTATGGGCTTGCTTCACAAGACGTTTTCGTCTTGCGAGTTTTTTCCCTCCCCCCCCTTTTTCTAAGCCGCTAATAGCCACTAAGCCGCTAATAGCGCTAATCCGCTAAGCTGCTAATAGGGATGCTTCGCAAGACAAAAAAACCGCTAGATGAAGAGACTCGCGGAATGGATTATTTTCGTCTTGCGAGGCACCACTGTATCCTCAATTTTCATTTATTTTTCTTTTTTTAAAAAAGCTGAAGAATGCTAAAATTGGGGTAGAGAGTCAGCTCTACACTTTTCGTTTCCTGCTATAAATTGCTTCTCCTCTTTTTGTCCACCTGCAAGCAAAAGACTAGAAGCCCCTAATTATTCTTATTGAAATAGAAGGGACAGTGGAGTGATTTTAAGCAGACAGCTGGCAGGATTGAAAATGGCTAAGCACGTCCATGTACCCACTGCCCCACTGATCCTCATCTCAGCCTCCCACAGCTACTTTTGGATGGGGCAGGGGAGGACCAAAAAATTCATTTGGAATAATAATGGAATTTCCAGTCCTATGTAGTCATGCCCTCACTCTTGCTACCTTTTTAAACTGATAAATGCCATTAACAAGTTCTTTGTTTTTCTTCAAGTGTTAATTGATGTAAGCAAAGGCTGCATTACACCAAAGCCCTCTGAAGCTTATTAAAATTAGAGATCTGCCAGATTATTCTATAGCAGTTTGAGAAGCAAGTGAACCATTGGATTCAGTTGTTCAAAAATAGCATAGGCTATATATATATGTTTGTGTATGCAGTTTGTTTGTTTGTTTGTTTGTTTGTTTTCAGGGTCCAGTGGCAGCAAGGCATTGAAACAAATTTAAAACAAAACAAAAAATTCAGTACTAATGACTATACTTGAATATATTTTTCAAATTACATGGGCTGGCATATTTATGGAAGAATTAAAAATAAGAAAATAATTTCACAATGGGCATCTTAGATGGTTGGTTTAATGATTATATTTTATTATGCTGTTGTTGGTCTGGTTGAAGTTACATGTTTTGGAATTTTAGTCTTTTTCTCATCAGTACTGTCACAAATCAAAGTATTCTGGACCTATGAGGCCATAAATGACTCAATACAGCACAATGATCTGGGTCTGAAATTGCTCTTATATGAGTGGAAGGCAATTCTTTGGAAGCAAGGAACCACCCTCCCCCCCCCCATTTCTGCAGAACCCCTCACCCCACTACAGCACCCCATGTCACAGCCCTGCATAATTTTGATGGGTGCCCTGACCCTGAGGAACAATCTTTGGAAGGGTGCAGGAGGCTTCAGTGAAGACAAGGGGGCGATCATGTTTAATTGGACCAGACCCAATATCAGCGCCATTTCTTCCTGTTGCGATCTCTAAAATCCAACAGAAGTGTGCCGTTGTGGTTAAGAGACTGCACTGCAAATCAAGAAGTCCCAGATTTGAATCCATTATCTGCCATAAGCATATCAGGTGGCTTGAAGCAAACCACTGAGCCACAGCCTGCCATCTACAATATTGGAATAATTATACTGTTCTGCCTTAACAGGTTTGTTTTAGGGATTATAACAAGATAATGTACGTGCACTTTTCTGAAGACTCAAGTGCTGTAAAATGTTAATTATTATTTTTTCTCATCACAATATTCTTCCTGGGCTATGTTTGGACAGCAAGAATGCTTTCAGAATATAAGAACATAAGATGAGTCTGTTGGATTGGGCCAATGGCCCATCTAGTCCAGCATCCTGTTCTCACAGTGGCCAACTGGAGCCTGCAAAGTGGACATGAGCACAACAGCGCTCTGCTCACCTGCAGTTCCTAGCAAAGGATAATCAGAAGTATAATGCCTCTAACAGTGGAGGTAGAACATAGTCATCATGGCTAGTAGTCATTGGTAGCCTTGTCCTCCACAGATTTGTCTAATCGTCTTTCAAAGCCATCCAAGTTGGTGGCCACCACTGCCCCATAATTTAGCTAGTCCCATATTTTAACTATGTGCTGCATGAAGAAGTACTTTCTTTTATCTCTCCTGAATCTGTTAATACCATTAATGCCAAGTCTTAAATATTATTTGCTAGGAGAGTTGCCAAACCTAAACCGGAGCATCTTTCAGGAGTTCTGTACATACACGCCTGCCTTTGTAGCCACTTTTTCTTAAGGGAGCGTGTGATAGCTGGAAAAGAATGGGCTGGAACAGTAATTTATAATTGAAATGGTTGCACAAAACAAAAGCGGTAGGATGTGTTCTTTATGTGGAAATGTAACCCTTGACCAAATTCACACGCTTTGTGAGAACTTGAGAATATTCACAATGCAAAGCTTGATGACTCCCCATAGCTCTACTTGTCTGTACCCCTGACCAGAATAGAAAAGCTCAATTTGGAGACGTTCTTGAAAAATGAAGTGTTGGTGTTAAGCAGTATGTCTGATGTCCCTGATTCCAAATATAAATATACAGAGAATATGTATCTCCGTTATGGCTGTTTTGTAAGTCAGGGACTGTCTTTTGAAGGAGAATGGATGCCTTGGGGTACAGCATCAAATAATGAAGAGCTGGCTAAAAACAAATCAACAAATGATGCATGGCTTTATTTGTGATCATGTGGCATGTTTTGTATGCATTGTGATTTCTTCCACATAACACATTGTGTTTGTCTGAGTGATGACATCTGATGCCCTCAACCACCATTGCAAATCAAGGTTTAGGCAGACTGCTCCAGATGTGCACTGTAAGATCACTATCCTGAAGCACAATGCTCTTCTCTTCCCATCTGTAACAATATTTAACATTAACATGTCAGTACCCATTACGATGAAATTATTTCCTTTCTCATCCTCCTCATTGTCCGCAACCATCAATACTTTTTTTGTAGTTAACAAAATATGCACCATGAAAAAGTTTTCCTTCTTTAAATCATGATGTGAAAGTATATTCTACTTTAGTAGCTTCTTGTTGTTGTTGTTGTTGTTGTTGTTGTATTATGTCATTATCAGTTAAAATACTACTCATTTTTTTGTGTTAAAAAATGTATGTTGTATTTGTTTATGCCCAATTCAAACATACTGCTGTGGTATGATGGCTGCTTTTAAATGGTTGGGACTCTGCATTGACACCTGCAACTTATGTGGATGGTTAATGTGATAAGTTCCTTAGGAAAGATGGTTCTCCTGTGGTACCTTGCATATGATCTACTCAAACCAGGTTGTTGCCAGTTGAAGTGTCACTGTGTAGCATGGATGGAACTTTTCCCCCAAAAGAAAGTGGTGATGCTTCTGCAATAAGTATACAAGAATTAAGGTACAATTGATTTTTGATTCTTCCAGAGCAGCATCACCAATAGCTAGGCTTTTCTCCCCCATCTGTTAGTACTAATAGGACTCTTGGGGCTGTTCAGTTGATATCTAAAATGTGGTTGAGATATTCTTTTTCTGTTTGTGAGGGAAAGGCCTAAAGATAATCTAATCAATGTGCAGCAAAGCAAGCTGAAGCCACTGAATTGCATATAACTTCTGATATTAACCCAATTCGGCAAACTCTATTGGGATGTTTGTTTCTATTAGGATGGACACATTCACACAGTAGTCATGTTAGTACCCTTTTCAAGTGGAACGGAATTGCTCACATTAGTCTTATAAAGTCCCGACTAAAAAGGGAAATGACATTTTGACCCTTCCAAAAGGATATGGCCAAAATTGACAACTTTATCAGAGAGGCAAGATGTGTGCTGATGAAACAGAGCATACACAAAGGTTACATTTGTGCCATCAACATCAGTAGCGTTTGAAAAAGCTAATCAGCCTAATAATTCTCAACATGGATCAGTGCAAACTGAACTGTTACTTTCAACTTAGCAGTATAAAGGCAATTTAAAGAAATCAGACTTACCATCTGTTAATGCTTGACTTTCTCTATAAGCCGGGATGACATGAGAAAACGATGAAGGGAAAAAGAATCAAGCAAAATGTATATGGGACTGGTTCAAACACTGCAGGCAAGTCAGTGCAACTTGGTACACTATTAGCCATATCCATTTCAAAGAGATAACAAAGGACTTCTTCCAATGCTTTCTGCAATCAAGACAAGGAAACTTCTGGATCTAAACATATTTTTATCTCAGCAGTATACCTTATCATTGTTTTGGGTTATTGTCTGGAGAAGGAGAATTCCTTTGCAATCAAAAATCTTGATCTTAAAAATTCTGTTCTTCACTATGATATGGCAGTATTAGCTGCTCCTTGAAACATCAGTTCAAAACAGATTTCAAGAAGCAACTGTGAACAAAGCAAACAAATCCCTATCAGCCAGGATTTGGCTTCATTTGTGCCCTAGCTTTAGTACTAGAGCTTAATCTTGAAATGTGTAAAGTGAGATACATTGCCTAGATATCACCTAAAGAAGAGTAGCCTCATAGCCATTTTAGCATCCTTTCCGGATTGTTTCTCCTGGGGTTTTTTTCCCTTTCTATACTGGCCTGTAGAAAAGAATCGGTCTTTCCAACAAATTAGTCCTGCTAAGATAATATAGCACAGTTGTCCTGTTAAAAGATTTACGTGGCCAGTTAACTTTTTACAGCTAGGACTATATTATGAAAGAATCAATTGGATATTACCAGTTTTCAGGTGTCTCTCTCTCTCTCTCTCTCTCTCTCTCTCTGTGTGTGTGTGTGTGTGGTGTTTGATCAGTTCACATTTTAATGTAAACCTTACCTAAATCACAACTCCTGAATCAATAGGCAAATTGCAATGTAGCTATTTTTCAAAATGTGCACTTGAATTTTGCAATGCAATTCTTCAACCACAAAATGCATATACAGAAAGGTTTGGTCTGATCATATGCAGAACACCAATCTCTCACCATCAGTAAATGCATCTGGGACTGGAATGAGTTTTAGGCACCATGTGTTAAATAAGGCTGTCAACCTTTGAACATTATTTGTTTCACTATATCTAACTCATCCTTTTTCTTCACAAATGCAAGTCAACAGCACACCTATTTCTAGAGTGTTGTTGCCATTGCTGATCAAAATGTTCTGCCATAAAACTGACCCAGTTTATTTTAAATCTCCCGAGAGGTTAGTTTGAATCTATGAGGATCCAAATCCGTAAGGCAGAAAGTCTGCCCAATCCCTTGCTGGTGAGTCAGACTGCCTGTCTATGCTTGGCATCATAGATGGCCTGTATCAAGTCTGATGTACCTGTATGCTGTCATAGTTCCTCAGTTCATACAAGGTCATGAACAGAGAATTTACACCTACGTTATTCCACAGTACTTGCTGCATACTGGGTCTTCTTCGTCAACTAATGTTATTGAGGCAGCAAGGAGATCAATGCAGTGTAAATGCACTAGAAAGTGCACTGGATTGGTTTTCCCAGTGCATTTGCACCCCAGTGACTTCCCAGTTGCCTTCCTACTCCCAGTAAACAGCAGCAACTCAGCTGTCAGGAGTAGACCGGTGAAATCCACTACCCCATCATGCTGTCTGCTACTGAGTATTGACCAGGAGGTCCTGTTGAACTAAATAGTGAAGAAACAGAATAAATTAGGGACCCTACATTGGACAACAATAAACCTAAAGCAGCGCTAGTTGGAGGTGAGTGTAGCAGCAGAAGGGAGCTGTAGCAGAATATAGTCAGCATTACTTGATAATGAACTGCCAATGAAGAGTTGGGCAAAAAAGATTCCTGCATTGCAGGTATAATTACCAGACTACCCTTTCCAACTCTACAATTCTATCTGAAGTCTCACTCATGCTAAGAACTACAATGCAGAGTGTTGGTTGACAACGTTAGTTGATGGAGAAGGCACAGCAGACAGAAAGTACTGTACAGTGGTGCCTCGCAAGGCGAAAAGAATCTGTTCCGCGATTCTCTTCGTCTAGCGGTTTTTTTCGTCTTGCGAAGCAAGCCCATTGGCGGTTTAGCGGATTAGCGCTATTAGCGGCTTTTAGCGGCTTAGCGGATCAGCTGATAAGCGGCTTAGCGGCTTAGAAAAAGGGGGGGAAGGGGAAAAAACCCGCAGGAACTCGCAAGACATTTTCGTCTAGCGAAGCAAGCCCATAGGGAAATTCGTTTTGCGAAGCGCCTCCAAAATGGAAAACCCTTTCGTCTAGCGGGTTTTCCGTCTTGCGAGGCGTTCGCACTGTACTTGGATTGACTGTGCTGGTGTATTTACACCATGTTGCCCTCCCACCCTCCCCCTCACCTCTCAGTGAGCAGCAGCAGCTTAGTGGTCGAGAGGTCATGTAGCCATAAAGATAGACCTAAGATGAAATATCAGTGATGAATGGATCTGATGAGATAATAGTATCTAACACTAAAATAAAATCAATAAATGGGTATCTTAACTCCAACCAAATCAAGTTAACATAACCATTTGGGTGAAAAGGTTACCAGAATATCGCGAAGATACGACTTGCCTCACCATGGATTTTACAGAGAAAGTGGGAGGGAATGTTGAAATTGATGGGTAAAATATTGGGGAAAGTCACTTTACAGCAGCTATTCAACCTCAGAAATGGTCAAGGAGGGGCACAGAAAGATTGGTCACACTGTGCTGGGAAAAGTTATGTCAGCTGATATTCTGTGTTCCTCATAACTAAAAGAATCCAAATCTCCATTTTGAATAGGGTTAGCAGCACCATTCAAGAAAAAATGTCCCGATCGCTTCATAGTTAAATTTTGTAGTTCTTCTGTCTTTAGTTGACATTTAGAGAAGTTTGTAATAAAATCTGTTGACTCCTTTGTGTGTAAAGAAGGAATAGAGGAAAAGGTAGCACTACTGTGATCTGCAGTTTTGTATTCATGCCAGTGGGGCTTAATTTCATGCAACCTCTTTATACAATAAAATCAACTCAATTCCAAGCATTCCATACATAAAAATGTGGTATATTTAAATATTTATCCTGTTAATCAGTCTATCAACAATGTCTCTTTAGGTCTTTTCAAACAAAGTAATACCATAGTAGACGATTTAGAAATAAGAAGGGGGGGGGGGGATCACATACAAAATAAAGAGAATAAACATGAGTACCTTAAGGTAAAACCTAGTGAGGACTCCTTTATAGTTCTAAACCTGCTGGTCCGGATAATGATCAAAGGCTATGAAAGTCTCATATTCTATACTACTTAGCCATGCCTGCTTAAAAACATCTAAGGGGAACATGCATCAGAAATGCATTTCAAGAGGTAAACCTCTGCTTAGGATTTTTATGGGTTGTTGGTTTTTTTCTTTCTCCCTTCTCATAATACCAGAACCTAGGGTCACCCAATGAAACTGAATTCAGAATAGGCAAATTCGCACAGCACATAGTTATGGAATGTGGTGCTACAAGATGCCATGATTGTCACCAACTTAAATAGATTTGGAAGTTAAATTCATGGAGGTTGAGGTTATCAATTGACACTAGCCATGATGGCGATGGCTGTATGCTACACCCTAGGATCAGAGGCAGCATGTCTCTGAATACCAGTTGCTGAGAAAGAACAGTGGGAGCAACCTGTGTGGCTCTCACAATCTGCTTGTAGGTTTCCTATTGACATCTAATTGGTCACTGTGGGAGAAGAAGAAGAAGAGGAGTTTGGATTTTTTATCCCACTTTATCACTACCCCAAGGAGTCTCAAAGCGGCTAACAATCTCTTTTCCCTTCCTCTCCCACAACAAACACTTGGTGAGATGAGTGAGGCTGAGAGACTTCAAAGCAGTGTGACTAGCCCAAGGTCACTCAGCAGCTGCGTGTGGAGGAGCAGGGAATCGAACCCAGTTCACCAGATTATGAGTCCACCGCTCTTAACCACTATACTACACTGGCTTTGATCTGATCCAGCAGTGCTCTTCTTACATTTTTGTTGGGTATGAGAAGGTATACCATTCAGTTCAGAATTATTTCCCAAAAAACAACTAGGGTAAAATCTAAAACTCCATATACGCGGAACCTTCCGTTTCTCTTCCGTATACCTGATTCAGGGAATGCTGAATATGGTATAAGGTTGCAGGCGTGCTGCTGTACTAGTGGATAGCATTCAGGCTGGGTCTACATTGGTCTTTAAAACGTTGATCTTTAAAATATCACAGGTTAGTGCTGCCTTACATCTGGAAAATCCTGGACATGGCCAGGATTTGGCACCTGAAAATGGTGTCCAGGCGGAATTTTCAATTCCCGTTGTAAATGTCCACTTTCTCAGAGAACCATTCATTATCTCCCTCCCTCCCCAACCCTGAAGCCTTGCTAAGCCGAGCCATGTTGAAAGCCAAGGCACAAGGCAGGAAGTTGTGCATGAGAGGGAGCTTTGGTCTGGCTGGAAACTTTGTGAATTCTCCCTGCACCCCTCAGTTCCCAGCCAAGCGGATCCCCTGGTCATGAGGGATCCAGCCAAGAGGGCGCCCTGTGCATGCCAGCCTGTGTGTTTGTGTGCTGTGTGTGCTGTGTGTGTGTGTGTGTAAGTAAGAGAGAGAGGGAAAGAGTAGGAGGGAGGGACCCGAGAGACAGGCAGCCACCTCTCAGCACCTGATTGTCATGGCTGCTTGATCCAAGCCCCCCAGAAGAATATCAGTAGGAGCCTGCCCCCCCTCTCTGGCTCCCTCCCCTTCCTCCCCTGGTGCACCACCTCTGCAACCCTTGTCTCCCCTCTCATTTTCCATCCCTCTCCCCCCCACTACCCTTGTTCTGCCTTTTGAGGGGCTCCCTCCAGGAAACGAGAGTATATTTGGCCCAGGGAGACCCACCTTTCCTTCAACTGATACGTAAAGATTTAATTCTCCCTCTCCCTCCTTCACCCACATCTCACTGGGCTCCCTGAGTTTCCCCCCGAAACAGGTTTTCCTCTTGCTGAAATTTCTGATGCTTGCCCTCCCTTTCTCTGCTGCTGCTTTCCCTTGCCCCCACCCCAGCCTCACACCATTGCATGGCTTTTTCAGTCCTTTGTCTCCTGCCTCCTGTCTGAACACCGCCCCCAGCACCCTCTCGTCCTCCTCCAGATCCCCCTTCCATTCTCTCTCTTTCTCTCGTCCCCTCCCCAAGGGAAGGGAGAAGCAGCCAGGTCTCACTTTGGAAAAGAGTGCCAGGGCTGTGGGAGCATATAAGAGCCCTTGGAAATATGGCAACCTTATCACAGGTGTTTCCTTACCTTTAACATGCAGTTCCCCTGTTGTGGTGGCCAGTTGCTCTGCAGCACCCTCTGATGTCATATTTTAATAAGGCATTAATTAACATTATAACATTATAACCGTGAGGGTAGGTCCGCCCTCAGTCTGTAAGATTCTGAACTTGTTCATGAGGTACATGTGGTTCTGCCTTGGTGGATAGAAATTCTTCTTACCCTCCACCCCGCTCTGGAAGTAGCTTTTGTTGTTATTGCTATGTTTTTTTACACCTGGTTTTGTATGGAAGTTGCATCCCCTAGATTGGAATGTATGCATACAGAATTTCCCCAGTGTTCCGTCATAAGAGAAAACAAAAGAGCCCCTGAGTGTATGGATCACTGCATAAACATTCTCATGCACTGTTTCCCCATTTCCTTCTCAAAAAATTAATTTACAGCAAAAAGTGTTTGGTATAGAAGATGGGTAAAACATATTAGGCTCCGTCACAAAAGCATGCTTCTCTCAGACACCGCCTGTTTATGACTTCAGCATGAATCAAATCAGTTTTGTTTTCCTTGTGAAAATTAAGAGTCACCCTACAACAGTTAAAAGTGATAGTGTGGAGGTCTAAATTCTGTGACATCAAAATATTTCTTTTAACTTATCAACAGTGTAGTGATTAAGTGTCAATCAACCTTGTTGAAGCCTTATGCATTAAGGATAGACAAATCACTGTATTTCACTTTTGCCGTTTTTAACCCATAAAACTATTCTATTCTGTTTCTACTTCAGTCTGCAATTGGTTTGAGAAATGTGGATTTTAAAAGACATATTTCTCAAAATACACATTTTTGGACACATATTGAAACATTTTTGAGTCAAGAACTGCCTTGGAACACAGGAAGTACAAAAGCTAGTAATTAACTCAGCTGTAGTCCAGACATTTAGTCTGGGTGGTACAGATCAAGCCAGTTTATACCAGAATTTAGAAAAACTTCTAAATTCAAGCATCCCAGAAGCAAATTGATAGATAGATAGATAGATAGATAGATAGATAGATAGATAGATAGATGATAGATAGATAGATAGATAGATAGACAGATTTCTTATTTAGGCTGCTGAGCAGCAAGTGGATTTATGGTATATTTTTCCAATAATTGGTGTGAATGCTGTTGGTGTACTATTGAACCAGGAAAATGTGGTGAAGGAGAGAAAATGCTGTTACTCATAGAATCATAGAATCATAGAGTTGGAAGAGACCATAAGGGCCATCGAGTCCAACCCCCTGCCAAGCAGGAAACACCATCAGAGCACTCCTGACATATGGTTGTCAAGCCTCTGCTTAAAGACCTCCAAAAAAGGAGACTCCACCACACTCCTTGGCAGCAAATTCCACTGTCAAACAGCTCTTACTGTCAGGAAGTTCTTCCTAATGTTTAGGTGGAATCTTCTTTCTTGTAGTTTGGAGCCATTGCTCCGTGTCCGCTTCTCTGGAGCAGCAGAAAACAACCTTTCTCCCTCTTCTATGTGACATCCTTTTATATATTTGAGCAGGGCTATCATATCACCCCTTAACCTCCTTTTCTCCAAGCTAAACATGCCCAGCTCCCTTAGCCGTTCCTCATAAGGCATCGTTTCCAGGCCTTTGACCGTTTTGGTTGCCCTCCTCTGGACACGTTCCAGTTTGTCAGTGTCCTTCTTGAACTGTGGTGCCCAGAACTGGACACAGTACTCCAGGTGAGGTCTGACCAGAGCAGAATACAGTGGCACTATTACTTCCCTTGATCTAGATGCTATACTCCTATTGATGCAGCCCAGAATTGCATTGGCTTTTTTAGCTGCCGCGTCACACTGTTGGCTCGTGTCAAGTTTGTGGTCAACCAAGACTCCTAGATCCTTTTCACATGTACTGTTCTCAAGCCAGGTGTCACCCATCTTGTATTTGTGCCTCTCATTTTTTTTGCCCAAGTGCAATACTTTACATTTCTCCCTGTTAAAATTCATCTTGTTTGTTTTGGCCCAGTTCTCTAATCTGTCAAGGTCGTTTTGAAGTGTGATCCTGTCCTCTGGGGTGTTAGCCAGTGTTCTGATACACAATAACATACCACTACCAATGTTCTGATACACAATATCATAATACCAGTGTTCTGATACACAATAACATAATTTGGGTGTGAAAAAAAAAAGTGTTGAGTCAAATAAAATAGCTTCGTTATTTTCATTAAGAAAACATAGACAGGAAACTGTATTTCCTGAGATAAGAGCATGCCTTTCAGGTCATTAACTCTTGAAAGAAAGGAGGCCTGGATACTCCCTATAAAGATTTATCTCTGTGATTTCAGGGCATTCAGATGTCTTAAGCCTGAGTTTTAATCCCTTGCAGCTACCTGGCATGGTGTCACCCTTGCATGTTACTTCTAAATCTTTATTGCTTTCTACAGTTATGGTGCCATTCCCGCTGGAATCAAGCTTACTCGCCACATTCGTTCCGACATTCTTTCACACTTCATAAGCCTCCATACCATCATTAATTAGGAGATATTTCCTCCTGAAAGTCCCCTGTATCTCCCTGATGGTGCATGAAGAGATATATCTGCTCCACACCAAATTGCTATATGTCTCCCATTGGTCATTATCATTTTAGGACAAGCAAATTGGTTCTAATGTCTGTGGCCATGGAAGGAGGAGCGTAGCTTCCCATACAGGAAATGTGTCTGTAACTTAAAAGCAAGAGGTGCCTAAGAACTTCTGAGTGAATATGCTTAAATGACAGTATTTTGGATTCTTCTCTAAGCCACCTCATACATACATACATACATACATACATACATACTTTTATTTGCATACCACCTTCCCACAGTTCAAACTGTGCTCCCAGCAGCTAATAACATGGGGGGGGGGGATACATAACTACAACATAACAAAAGTAGTCATAAACAAGAAATAAAATACACAAGCAAATGGAAATTTCCATGTGAATCATAACAAATTCTAAAACAAAGATACAAAATAAAAGAAAGATATGAAAGCCAACAGCAACAAATACCCCCAAACACCCCAGCAATACGTAAATCCAGTTTTATAGAAAAATATTGCTGTATTTGATATATATATTTGAAACACATAAGTGAGATATGTATGTAAGTGTATGGGTGGTACATGTATCCCTATGTGAAATATATACAGTATGTGATTAAAAGATCAGGTTCTTACAGGGAACGTGAAAGAAATAATACATTTGTTTGTAAAGCTCCTCCTGCCCCTTTCTTTGTTAATAAATAAGAGTTTATGTTGGAGATGATTAAAACTTTTCTTTTTGCAGACGGTCTCAAGGCTTTATGCATAGGTTAAGGGCCATGTAAAAATCTCAGCCTTCATTTTTGAAACCTCGGAGACATTTGTCTGTGTTATGTGTTTTCAGCCCCTTAGGGAGATTCTCTTCCATTTCTTTTTCTTTCTGCAGACATGATGGGACATTTTTCTATGTATATCTGAGTGGTATTGCTCAGAACCGTATCCATTCCATCTACCTTCAACTTCACCTGAAGGGCAAAAAATCCCTAAGATCTTGACACAATTCTGATAAATACATGGAATTATTAAAGTTGCCATCTCAGCAGAAGAGGATTGCTGCTGCCTTTGTTCTCAGGGGGAATACATATTTCACCCAGTAGCAAGACACCCAACTGCTCCTACAATAATAATAATACTAATAATAATAATAAAAGAAAAACTCTCTGAAATGCCTTCAAGCTAATAATCTTTGAACATAAGCCTTTGTTGCTGTTACAGGGACCTTCCAGATGTGAGTCAGAGAAACCTTTTTTTCCTTTCCCTCCCCTTCCACCTTGCACAAAACAGTGTTAAGCCTGTCACCGCTGACAGTAAGGTTCAGTGATCTGTCAACATTCACCCCCTGATAGAGACAGCGAGAGAAATCCATGGCTCTAGAGAGTTCAGTGGAGACCAAGCAGTATGTTTGCAAAAGAGCATTTTTATATGTTTTCTTGTGACAGCAGTAGTTCAACAGAAAATAGTTGGAGTGTGCCAGCGAGAAGGTGGGGGGAGGAAGACAGTAGTAGTAAGTTAGGCTAGCATGACATGATGGATCTGGACTATGACAAACAGAATTGGAAAAAAACATCCCTGGGGACCAACTACACCAGGTTTGCTGAATTGTATTTCGTGATTTCTTACTGTGCAACAGTGCTTTTTAGTGTTAGACTGACTGGGCTTCAGAATATTTTTAAAATTGTACAAATCAAGATCCATGTAGCTTAACAATGAAAGATGTAAAAGGTTTAGGAGTTTGATGTATTGAAAGGCATTCTGTATTCCCTGGCGTAAGTATTAAATGTACACTTTGTCTGTCTGATGAATTTTAAATCTTGGTGGAAGGCAGCATGCGCTGCGGTAGTTTAGGGGGTATAAAAGCCTTGCTCAAAAGGGAGTGCATCGGCCGCAAAGTGCTCTGATTTAAAGATAGAGTTTTGCTCTCTGCCTTGCCTTGTTGTGCCTAGGCATTCCACTACCTATGAGGCTGGATTAAGCAGGGTGCTAAGGCTACAACAAAGTAGGGCCCAAGTCCAAACAGTATGCTGTGGGGTAGTATAATTATCGAAGAAAATCCTGTAATGAACACCATGCCTGCCGTGCTTCTTGTGCCGGGTTTGTCTTACATATGCTCATGTTTTCTCTCTTTTTATAATGCAAGGGGTAAATGATTTGAGCTGCTGGGGATAATGTAAGAAGATACTGCCAGATACTGACTTTAGGGGAAGGACTGGGGGAAATCCTGCGTTGAAGTTAGTGGGGAATTTCCTCCCCAAGCAAATACCAACCTCTGGGGGTAAATTTTTCTTAGGATTGTAAATGGAAGGAAAAGGGTTAAAAACCCTTCCACTCCTGTTGCAGTATTGAGGATCAACCCCTCTCCCTGCTTAGGCTATTCTGATTTACCTTCTATGTGAGGCTTCTCTTGGGCTTAACCTCTTAGCAAGTGCTTTGTCAACAGAGGGCAGCAGATCACACTTCTCTGGATGTCTCAGTTCACCTGGAGCAAAAAAACTCATTGATAACTATTTTACAGAGGAGGTTGAGAAAGCACAGAGGTTGAGAAGGCAGATTTCCAGCGCTGAAGCTGAATTCCCCAAGAGAATAGGAATAGGGGACTCCAGGTCTGAGTCATCAGATTGGTTTGGAAGAGCCATAATTGGTTCTTCATAATAAACTATTGTGTGTTGAGGTCCTCAAGCCGCCCCAATAACTCACACATCACACATAATTTTTGTTTAAGGTTTTTGGCATAATTTTGGCCACAACTTTATTTAAATACATAACTGTGAGTTGTTGCTTAGGCATTGGTTCCGACTATCTGTCCCCCCATCCAGGGACAGAACTGACTTCCGGATTCCAGCGGAAGCCAGTCAGGGAAAACAATATTGGGGAGAAATGAAGCTGGGCACCAGACCCTCACCTCTCCCCGCATGCTCCCAGAGGCTTGCATGGCCCAAGCCCGATGCCAGGGACTTGGACAAAAGCATGGCAAGCCCCTGGATTCCTTTAACGGAATTCCCTTGCAACACCAGCATTGGAGGGGCAGGCACTTTTTTAACCAATTTTTTTTTTTTAACCAATGCCTAACCGCAAACCTTACAAGTTGTCATGATTTGCTACGCAGTAGGCAAAAAAACCAGGGGACGCAGGTGGCGCTGTGGGTTAAAAGCCTCAGCGCCTAGGGCTTGCCGATCGAAAGGTCGGCGGTTCGAATCCCTGCGGCGGGGTGCGCTCCCGCTGCTCGGTCCCAGCGCCTGCCAACCTAGCAGTTCGAAAGCACCTCCGGGTGCAAGTAGATAAATAGGGACCGCTTACCAGCGGGAAGGTAAACGGCGTTTCCGTGTGCGGCTCTGGCTCTGGCCAGAGCAGCGATGTCACGCTGGCCACGTGACCCGGAAGTGTCTCCGGACAGCGCTGGCCCCTGGCCTCTTGAGTGAGATGGGCGCACAACCCCAGAGTCTGTCAAGACTGGCCCGTACGGGCAGGGGTACCTTTACCTTTACCTTTACCTTTACCTTTACCTTTACCTTTACCTTAGGCAAAAACCAAATGGCTCCAGCCAATCAGCCAAATGGACAAAATTCCTACCAGGCCCCTGCCCCAAAAGCAGGCGACCCCATGAAAGGCATAGCAAGGTCAAGTGCAAAATCCCCAGTTCAGGGAGGGTGGGTGGGTGATCCAGTGCACGCAGCAAAAGAGAAAGCCCAAAGCTGTGTGCCCAATATTTAAAACCTTTGAGCCCAACCCACAGTTTGGTAACATCGAAATCTCCCCAGAAACACAAGTAGCCAATCACAGCCTGTGGCCATCCAAACAGATCTGCCCAGCAACAGTGGGGGGGGGCTGCTAGACCCCACTGCAACACACACTCTCTATTAAGGAGAACACGCTTTGGTAAAGTATTTATTTTATTACATTTATATCCTGTGTTTTCTCCAATGAGTTCGAGATGGTGTACACATTCTCCTTCCCATTTTATCTTCCCAACTACCCTGTTTGGTAGGTTAGGCTGAGAGGGATTGACCCAAAGAGCATATAATCTGCATCAATATTAAGGTTACCAGACATCCCCGTTTCCCGGAGACAGTCCCCAGATTTACAAAATCCATCTATTTAGTAGGAAGTTGAAAGGCGTCCCGGGATTCATTGAAAAAGAATCTGGTAACCTTAATCTATATATGATACCTGTTTGCTCTTGTGGAGGCAGAGCATGAAATGAAGCAATACATTCTTCTCCTTAACTTTAGGTTGATGTATTAAGGCTAATTAATCTACATGGCTGTATTTTTTCATCCCCTTTAAAGTAGCGATTTTGCAGTTCATCATCAGAAACCTGATCTGTTGCAGGCCTAACCCTTTCTTGAGAAAGCATTTGTCAAGAGAATCCACAAGGAATAACACACATTTGAGGCATTGCAAGGCTTCAAGTCATTTCCTACCCTCATCACTAACTTAAAATAGTGCTGAGCCAAAATGTGGGCTCCCCTTTTGCATTTCACCTCAGCACTCATTTGAACTGGTAATCGTGGAAGGAGTCCATTTGGAGTTCTGCCATCCTATCACAGCATAGATTCATGGTTAACAAAATAGATTAAAAGGGAAATTAGACTTTGACCACTTTGCTTTGAGTTTTCCACTTTCTACAGAGGGCACCATTTGGGGCCTGTAATGTTGTGCCTGCATGATGGGATCGCTGATATATTTCTGAATGCACTACACAGTCAGAGACTTATTAGAAGCATAAAGTTGCTTTTCCTTCCATGACCCTCACAGTTTAAATCTAAAAAGGTCAACCAAGAGATTTTAAATAATTCTCCAGTCTGAGAGGGGGATATCCTAGTGCCGCTGCCAATTGATTTGACTCATGCTATCAGTCATGGTGCTGCCAATCATGTTGCTGATACTTGTCAGGTTTGTCGTGCTGCCAAGCACCAGGTCTAAAATTGACAAGGGATGTATAAAGTCATTGAGGCTCTAAGTCACGTATGGTTTGTGTGGTGGAACAAATACTTCTGCTAGAATTTTAAAGGGGGGGGGGGTTTCATATTCATGTTTCACTATTTGTAGTCTGAATCAGTATTTCGATTAGATTGTTGTATTGAGTCACACACTTCAATACTAAGAGAAATATAATTACCCCTGTTTAAAAAAGCATTGTCCCCAAAATGCATATATTTCAAAAAAGACTTTTGCCACTTGTTGAGAAATAATATAGTCTAGATATGAGGGTCAAACTACTCCAGTATGCAGAGTTTAAACAGCTTCCAGGGTTAATTGTTTTTCCCCCCTGTTTGAAAGGTTTATAATAATACATGCTTTAGGTAAATTGCAACTATTCATATCTCCTATTGAATATAAATTTGTTCATTGAAGCTTCATTGAAAAGTGGCATAGGACAGTACACTCATTTATGCAAAACAGATGCTGCTAAATGGAAAACTTCCATAAAACAATGAAGAGTCTTGTAGCATCTTAGGAACCAGTCCTAAGCCTGCCACCCTGCTTGGCAGAGCCTTACAGAACAGCAGGGCCATCTCCACATCCCCAACATTGCTTCGCATGGAAGCCAGGGCAGAAGCTGCAGAACAGGCTCTGACAGCAGTGGGGCTGGAACCTAGATTCAGTGGATCCTGGTCTAGCTCAGCCTCACTTCCACCTGCCTGCACATTCAGCAGGCAGAAGCTCCATGCCAGTTTCAGCTGATTCACATATATTACCATTTTTTTGTATAAACTGCAAATGCAATAAAATGTTGCATTACAAAAAGGACTTGCATAAGTGGCATTTGGGTGCCTTTAAAATGTCTGTTATGCCCGCAGGAATTCATACAACTCATGGCACAAAGAGCTAAGTATCAATAGGCTGCTAAATTGTCCTTCCCAGATGCATAAGTGAGGGAAACAAGACACTGTATTCTTACTGTATGGGATATAACTCAGTTACCTGATCTGCATCAGGTGGCATTCCCTTTGAAGAAACAAATTCATAGTCCGGGAGTACTCCTTGAGCCATTATTGTCATAGGAGGCTCAAGTGGCCTTGGTAGCTAAGAGTGTTTTTTGTTTCATTTTCGTTTTTGCTTTTACAGTTTCAACTGATAACCAGCTTGAGACATTCCTGGGTAGTGATAGATTTGCAACAATGGTTCATGCCTTGGTAACCTCATAACTGGATTACTGCAATGTGCACTATGTGGGGCTGCCCTTAAGTTTGGTCTCGAAGGTGCAGCCAGTGCAGAATGCAGCAGTCTGGCTCATGACCCTGGTTGTCTTCCAGCAACACATAACACTTGTGGCCCTCCAGATGGTGTTGAACACTACTAAAATACACAAACCAAATGGAAACAAGAAAACAAGCTTTATATAAATACACCAGAACTGGAAACAAGTATAAAAGCAATAAAAACAAGTAAAACAAATGTAACTAAATAATGTATTCGGATAGGCTTGCTGAAACACGTTTATAGCAAATTTCTGGAGTCTGGTGACTCTGTTGAGGATGCCAACACCAAGGATAACTATGGAAGATCAGGGTTTGCTTGCATGTGGGGAGAGTCTCTGCAAATGCAGAATGCTCCCCATTGCAAAAGATTGCTGCAAATGTGCAAAGAGCCCTTGTGTGTCTCCAGAGGGGCGGGTGCATGAGGCAGAGCCAAACACAAGCCTCTACTTGTGTTTCCCTCTCCAGGCAATAATGCCTGAAGATGCCTTTTGAGATCATCAGTTGAGATAATTGAAATGCCTACTGAACAATTTCTATTTTCATCTACCTGTTGCTATCATCTGGTCCAGAACATACATTATAGGAAATCATATTTCTGATTAGTTACAACACTGTCAAGTCTTAAACATCTAACAATAGTAAAGAGATTGCTGACATTTATACAGAACTTCTCTTTTCATTATAGCGTCGTAAAATATATACTACAAGATCGTTGGACCGTTGTTGGTTTTATATTTGTAAGCCATTTTGAGCAACTCTTTGTGGAGGAGAAAAGTGATTTTTCTTTTGTGTGTGTGTGTTATATAATTTCCTGAACCCTTGGGAAGTAACTTTATCATTACAGTGAGCATCCTGTTGTTTAAAAACACAAAACTACTCATATATTACAAAGTGGCAAGATTCTGTCAATCAAGCAAAACCAGTTGGCACCATAATGCCTGATACAATATATGTTCAAAATAGGTACACAGTACATTTATTGTACTGTTCTTCGGAGATACCTAGATTGAATTTCTCCCCAGGCAGCTATTTCAGAAGCTACAAGCTATTTTATTCAGACACCTGTTTCCTTTCATTGTCTGATAACTTAAGCTTATTGGGCCAGCCCATGTGAAAAGATAAGGCTGGACTGCTACAGTTTTGTTTATAAGGGCACACTTAGTCATGCACTTAAAGATTGGTCAAAGGAATTTAGCAGCGTTAACCATGTGGATGGGATGATGCAGCTGCTTTTATCGTGAACTTAGATTACTGTCAGTTTGAGTTTCTGGCACAGTGTTGTGTTCTCTCGTTGCTTTGCTATAATGAATTTCTTTTCCTTGGAAAGCAGCTGCACATCTGGGACAGTTGGCAACACACAAAATGGACACTCAGCTGGGGATTCTTAATTATGCCTAAGGAAGGCTAATTCCTGATTTCCCTTTCGCCAGAATCTTGTGTATATTCTGCTGCTGTTTCATATTTTTAGAGCAGGTTATGTACATGTTCTTATTCATTACTGATTGATGTGTTGTCTCTCCCTCTCTCCCTCTTTTTCTTTCTTTCTATGTTTGTGTGTGTGACATTGGTACAACCATACCACTCCTTGCGTGGCTTTCCACATTAGCTACATAGAGGAAAAAACCTGCACTCAAGTGATACCATAGAACTGTTTAATCTACATTCAGTTCAATGTATACAAGTGTTTTTGAATAAAATATCAAAATGGCTGCTCACACCCAGCATAGTTACTTTCCAAAACACTGTTGTTGTTTTGTTTTTAAATTATACCCTCTTCATTTATTGAAATTCCTTTCAAAACCATATACAGTGGTACCTCAGGTTACATACGCTTCAGGTTACAGACTCTGCTAACCGAGAAATAGTGCTTCAGGTTAAGAACTTTGCTTCAGGAAGAGAACAGAAATTGTGCTCCGGCGGCGCGGTGGCAGCAGGAGGCCCCATTAGCTAAAGTGGTGCTTCAGGTTAAGAACAGTTTCAGGTTAAGAACGGAACTCCGGAACGAATTAAGTACTTAACCTGAGGTACCACTGTAGAACTCTCTTACTTGACCTATATTTTTCCTGTGTGTACCAGTTAGTACCCAGGTGGAGACTGAAAGGCGGAATACAGCTCCCATAGTAGTAGCAACACAGTGGGAATTTAGACATGTTATTGTTGAATATGTGGTCCTCACACCATGTTATGGGCAGTTTCCCTTGCCTTGTGACATGGGCGGGGAAGAGACATTGCACTTTGAGAACAATTCTGAAGTTCTTTGGGCTCACAAAATTAGTGTTACACCTCCTAGGATATTGACTCTAGTGGATGAACTAACCAGAGCTTTTGGGGGTCCTTTCTGCCAAGCAACTAAGAACCTGTTCAGATTACAGTGGTACCTCTGGTTACATACTTAATTTGTTCCGGAGGTCCGTTCTTAACCTGAAACACCACTTTAGCTAATGGGGCCTCCCACTGCCGCCACGCCGCCGGAGCATGATTTCTGTTCTCATCCTGAAGTACACCCGAGGTAGTATTTCTGGGTTAGCGGAGTCTGTAACCTGAAGCATATGCAACCCGAGGTTCCATTGTAGTCCAGTAACTTTCAGTTTGCCAATGCAATGGACCCTCTAGATATGTACCGCTCTGGATATGTAATGTTTGGGTTATGAACACGGCAAACCCGGAAGTATACACTTGTGTGCACTTTCCCCACTTGTGTGCGCAGAAGCACTTAATTGCACTACGTGCATGTACAGAAGTGGCGCCTCTGCCTACGGACTTTTCAGGTTGTGGACGTACCCCCCAGAACGAATTTACCGTATTTTTCCGTGTATAAGACTAGGTTTCTTCCCCTACAAAATAATGTCAAAAATTAGGGGGCGTCTTATCACGGATACATCTCCCCCCATTTTCTTAAAATGGGGGCGTCTTATACATGGGGCGTCTTATACATGGGGCGTCTTATAGATGGAAAAATACGGTAATTCGTATCCAGAGGGTTCACTGTACCGATATCCAGTGGTGGGACCATCAGGAACATGCCACCTGTGGTGATGTGTCAAAAGCTCACTTTGGCAGAATTCAGGATAGGGTGTCAGCAATGCACACTGCAGACTGACAAAGTGAATATCCACATAAATGTAGGGATGGCCAAGATGGTGCCCTCCGGACGTTGTTAAACTCCAGCTACCATCATTCTTGACAATATGGTTTTTATCAGTCCATAATACTTCTTTCTATAGTACTTGAATTTATTATTTGAAGCTTCTCTAATGCTGCAATCCTATACACAACTTCTGAACTCAATGTGGCTTACTTCTGAGTAGACATGCATAGGTTTTCACTGTTGGTATCCTAGCAAATGTAAGTGAACAGTTCACGGCATATGGAAAATCAAGAAAAAGTATGCAAACGCTATATATATATATATATTTAATCTTCCCTCTTAGTTCACTGCATTATTGTACTGTTTGAGCTGCTATTAAAAACAGCACATTTATGACTACATTTTTTAAAAGAAAACAAAAAAAAAACCCCTAGCCTTGTTTATTCCTAGGTTGTTTCATCAATAAAATCTGACATTTCTGCACGAAAGATGTTATGCTATAGGAATTAACTCTTAGTCAATTGTAAATAATTGTATTATGCTGGAATGTTATCACCAAGATTAGAAATCATTTCCTGTGGAATCATGTTCTTGCTTCCTCAGCACTGTTCCAATCGAAGGGAATTTGAATGAGGTGGATCTCATTATGAACATAAAGTAGATGAAGCTTGAATAATTTTTATATTTATTTCCCATAGATGGCCATTCCATTTCTTATCCTGTCTATCCAAATCTTATAAAATAAATTGTTCTAATCCATTCTATGGAGAGAAGCAATGAATTTGTTTTTGCCGAAGCAAAGTAGCTGTATATATGCATAAAAAAATTGTTAACACAGTTATTTATACAAAGAAGTGGAGCTCCCTTACCTTTGATTTCATTTACATACTTCATTTGCCTTCTGACAAGTTCTTCTTTTTCCTCTTTTATTTATGTGCCAAAAATATGTCTTTTCAGATAAGTCAACCAAACCTTTAATGTATTGTATATTTTAAAACTACATAAAATGCATTCACTCGATTTCCCCCCTGTCCCACAAGCATTTGTTAAAGGTGATGCTATATCAAGATTAGACATATTTTACCACTGATAACAGTATAATGGCATTGTATTTCTTAAATATTATGAACAAATAGATGTGTTCTATTTTAAAGTCTAATCTGACATTTACACTGAATTATCAAGCATTAAAAAAGAAACTTTATCACCAGAAAGTTAAAAATGTTGGCAGCCTGTCTTTTATAAATATAGACGTTGGAGCCCACTCCCTGAGAAAGAATTTGACCAATTTATTTTAAGTGCACAAAAGATGTCAACAACCTAGCTGTGTTTCTGTTCAAACATGGAGAACATTCTCAGTTTCCCATAGGTAGTTCTTAGGTTGTAACTCATGTCATTCATCAGTGAAGGAAAAAGAGGCAGGATGTTGATATAATAGGGTCAAGCTCTGGAAATGCAAGTTTAACTCTTGCTTTCCCTCAGCAGCTCTTAGTTAACCAAAACATGGGTTTAATTTGCATAGCTCATCACTAAAGTATTAAACTCATTAAATAAATTAGGCAGAAGAGCTGAATTTACTTCTCTCAAACAGTTATTTTAGATGATTAAGTATTATCCCTTCATATTTGTAAAAGCTCAAAAGGAGAAATTGCCTTTCTAGTTTGGACAACATGCACTGGTAGACCTTCATAAATCCCCTGCTGGATTGGTAATGGCGAGAGCAATGGGTGGGGGGTGGGCAGGGGCTACTGCCCTTGGTTGCAAAATCCACAGCCTGAGGATGAGTGTGTTGTTACTGTTGTTGTATCAGTAAGCACACATGCAGCTCTCCTCAGATCATTGGAACTGTCAGTTTTCAATTGGAAGCTGATGCAATTTCACACATGCACACACACACACAGGTTTGAGCTGACTCCTTGCATATAATATAAGATGGCTGCTATAGATTTGTTTTTTTCAATATGTAAGAGCCACGATGTGGAATTCCCTTGAATAGTAGGTGCAGACAGTTGACAGAAGGGAAGGAACAGGAAAAGTTAGAACAGATGGACCCAAATTTTATAATACATTTTTAGGTTCTGTTTTCCTCTGCTAGATGTAGCTATGCCTTCTTTATAGCTGCATCACAATAGCTACTCAGCTTCACATAATTTTTAACAGCCAAAGTCCTTCCAGAAAGTGTTTTCCTCATTCACTTCCTACTGATGAGTCATTTGGCAATTATCGTTTATCTATACCTGAGAAGTTCTGATTTGGCAGTACCTAAAAGACATCCTCTAGCCATAGAAAGTGTCTGTTGGAAGCAACACTCCTGGGGCAGAACAGAAACATAGCACTGCCACACTGAGGGTGCTGGCTTCATTTTTACTCAGTACCACTTGGGTGACAGTACTAAAATCTTGGAGCACTGAGCATTTGTTCTCAGAGGGAATCACGGAGAGACAGTAGTTTGTCTTTTGGGGATTGCCAAACTTGCATTCTCCTATTAGATAACTATCTAAATCCCAGCAGTGAAGAAGTGTGCAAAGAAAGATGGTCACGTGGGCCCTACTGGATTTCAAATTATTTTGTTTGTGTCTTGAAGAAATCTCCCCCTAAGGAATCTAAGCTTTCTTTGCCCTTTACCGTAATGGTGAAGTAAGCCTCTCTAGGATGGCGAGAGCAGTTGTTCAGGGTGGTATGACATTCTCCCTGATCTCTTTCTGACATGTATGCCTTTATCTTGCCAGAGGACAGAATGCAAGTGCATCCCTTGAGAAAGTTTTAAAAAGAATTGCTTTATTTGGCCAGATCAAGATCAAGTTCTTCATAGCAGTGATCACCCCAGATGCCTCTAGAAAGCTCACAAGCAGAGCATGATGGTTAAAGGCATATCCTGCCATCATTTTTTGTCACCTATACCTTGCATTCAGAGTTTATCTACCTCCGAATATGGATGTTTAGCTGTCAAGGCTAATACATGATGATACAAACATTTTAAGTGTGCCCCTCTGATCTAGAGGTAGAGCTTTCCTTTTACTTTTTAAGAAGGAAGCCATTTCTTGCACTATTTAAATTTCAATTATAAAACTGTGTTTCAGGTCCACAAGGCTTGGACTGTACACTTTTTTTAACGTATGGCGATCTGCATTATGAAGTTTCTGAAGATACAAAAGAAAAAAAAATCTCCGCTCAAAATGTAGAAGTTATTTTTGCAGTAACGTATGTCATGATTTTTAAACATTCAGGCCTTTAAACTTTTTTTTTTTTATATAGTGTATGTTCTTGCCAATCCCAGCACACAGTTCTACAAAGTAAAATATTTGGCAGTGAATTCATATTAACAGATGGAACAAGAAATTAACACGTTTTTGCTTCGCTAATTCACAGTTCTTTTAATACGCTAATTCTAAATCACCTGTTCTGACTTTGACAGGCTACAGACACCTGTTTGGGGTAATATTCCACTGCTAATTATTACATGAGAAATTCACTTTCCAACAAAAGGCTTTCTGTGTGAAATTGCCGTGGCTAACAAATCAGTAATACTAACTTCATATAAAAATAGCTCACCATGTAATCTTAAATGTGCTTAACCTTACTTAAAGAACCAAGAGAAGCGAACTTAGCAGCTCTCTGACTAGAGGGCGATTGTACAGAAAGTCTATGTTGGCAGGGTCTTTAAATAATGAAGAAATGTTTAGTTTAACTCTTGAATTAGCCTGCTGAGTCAGTATTTTCTTTGTGGCATCAAACATGGCGCAATGGTGCACTTTGGTACAGCAAGGGATTAACTACTACCCACTTTTCTTTAAGTAACTCCAGGGGGATACATTTGTTTTTCAGTGTGTGTCAATTGGTTCTGTTTACAGGTACAGAATGAATAAGACCACAAAAGAGACAAAGTACTTCTAAAATGTTATCACCCTACAACATAAAGGGACTACCTTCATGTTGCATACCCCTTTATGTCACCTTGATCTTACATACGCTGTGAACTGTCACTTTCAAAGGGGGCGAACTGCAAATTGTGGTGTTGAAGTACAACCGCAGAAACTGACAGGAAAATAATTCCATCATGCGTCATTGGAAGAGTGTTGACTTCATGCTTTCTCTCTTTTACCTCCCAGGAAAACACAAACATATACGCCTCTATTTCTGAAAATAGATTATTACTTGAGTTATTGTAAAATGGAGGGCCTGAGCTGAAGTTCAGAATCAGTGGATAGCCTTTCTGCAATGGGACTACCGTATGTATAGACCAGTAAAGGTAAAGGTACCTCTGACTGTTAGGTCCAGTCGTGGCCGACTCTGGGGTTGTGGCACTCATCTTGCTTTACAGGCCGAGGGAGCCAGAGTTTGTCTGCAGACAGTTTTTCCGGGTCATGTGGCCAGCTGACTAAGCCGCTCCTGGCGAACCAGAGCAGCGCACAGAAACGCCGTTTAGCTTCCCGCCGGAGCGGTACCTATCTATCTACTTGCACTTTGATGTGCTTTCGAACTGCTAGGTTGTCAGGAGCAGGGACCAAACAATGGGAGCTCACCATGTCGTGGGGGTTTGAACCACCGACCTTTCGATCGGCAAGCCCTAGGCTCAGTGGTAATAGAGTCCTGAACTGATAGACTGAGTTTTACTACTGCAGGAAGCATCCGGAGGGGAAAATGTTGTTGTGCTCAGATCTTGCTTGTGGTTTTACAACAGGCATATGGTTGACCACTGTGATAACAGGTTACTGGACTACATGGACCACTGGTATGATCCTGTAGGTTCTTACTATGTTTTATGTTTTTACAGGAAGGAAAATGAGTTTTTGAATATTTTCATATCTGGATTTGATACGTATCTGATTTAAGCCAGAAGTTCCTAAAAGCAAGGGCACTTTGCAGAAATAAAAGGGCAAGAGTGCTTATGTAATAGTTATTGGCATCTAAGGTTGCAATCCTAACTCTATTTACCTGGGAGTAAGCCCCATTGACTTAGTGGACTTCTGAGTAGACACCGTTAGGATTGCAATGTTAGTCAGTGGAAGAATTCACCTAGTGTGCCCTCTTATTTCTGCATGAGAATTTATATCACAAACTTTCAGGCCTACTTTCAGTCCCATTCAGTTCTAATTCCTACTCAGTTTGCAGGTACTAAACACCTGAAAGTATCAATGGGAATGCAAGAAACAGCCGGACTTTCTTGTTTCTGCACAGGCTGATCATACCCTCCACCCTATGTGTGATTGACAACAACCTGAAGGGGGCATCTTCGTTGTACACAGGGTTTTGTCCTCTGGGATGGAAATTCAAGGTCAATCATAGGACAACTGAACACCCAGACAGGGGTAGTTTTAAGTGGGAAGCAGCTAAAAGGCTGAGATTGTTTTACATTGCCCACATTCTGACCAAACCTGGGATACTGGGCCTAATTTTATCTCAAATGTATTTAAGAGTCATTCATTAAATTCAAAATAGTAATCAGGGTAATTAATCTGATACTGGTGTCCTTGGTTGCAAATGACTTTGTTTCCTTACATTTATTTTATACCTACATTACTATATTTTCCTATGGAGTTACTTTAGTTTAACAAATTTAACCTGCTTGTTCAATTTGCCTCCTTGCTAGTTTGCTTTATAAAATTTTTTTTTCAGCAATCTTGCTGGGGATTCTTGCAGAACATTTTAGACAGCCTCTTTTGGCATGGGTGCCCATATATATTCTATTTTTGTAGTGTTCATCTAGCATCATATATTTGTGCCATTTACTTTGCTTCTTCCGAAATAAAAAAAATAAAATAAAGTGTTAGAAACCCCAAACTTTACTTTGAAAGCATTGTAATAAAAATATGACAGTTGGCAAAAGTTTGGATGCAAACCTTTTATTTCTCAATTTTTTTAAAGATCACAATACTGTAAAATGTATCAAAGGCGGGAGAAGCTAACCAAAGAGAATACAACATTAACTTAGTTGTAGCTGGAAGTGTGGAAATGCCCTTTAATCTTTATAATTATGGGAGAGATTATTATGGAAATGTGGTCCATGCTGCTTAGAACCATGTTGTTGTTAAATGAAGAAGAAAAGTATACTTGGGTCCAAAGAGGCTTGGATGGAACTATGTTCACCCAGTGAGCCTTTCCCACTCCTTCTTCACTGCAACTCCCAGTGTCTCCCAAAACTGTTTATAACGGTTGGGAAACTCTCTGGAATGGCATGGAATAGGGTGTGGGAGGAGGACAGAAGAAAAGAGAAGAAAAGAGAAGGCACTTCAATAAGATCAGCAATGCCTTCTACTTGGGAAGAGCAAGTATTTGGACTTGTCATTGTGCATTGCAGCCTTAGGGCAATTACAGGTTGCTCGCCTTTGTATGTTTTAAAATTGTTGCTTGTTTCAAAAAAGAGTTCCAGCCAAAGAGAATTATGTTCCCCTGCATTTAATGGGGCTCTTTCCCAGATGCATATGTATATGATTGCAACCCATTAGTGATTTAGTGGTGAGCTATATTAAACTGTGGCCCGCAAAGTTCTCTTAAGTTAGAGAAGAACTTGCTGAAGAAGCATATGGAATTGTAAAATGTTATTTTCTGATGTATAAGCCTGACACCTGGAGGAGTCTAGAGTACTGCCTACAAACCCCAGCAGGGCAGATTGAATCTTATATTGCAGGATCCACAGACAATGACTCCAGCCTCCAGATGGTAGATTCTGCTTATTGGCTAAGCCTCTCTATCTGTCTGGTCATCAGTTGGCACAGACAACAGTATGCCAATTATATCACCTCGGAAACATATAGCAGTCTATTAATCATGTATACTTTGAAATGTACATTAACTCATAATTTCTGAAACTGGGCAATATCTTTGTCAATGGCATTATACATCCATAAATATCTTCCAATGAGAAGGAAAGTTTTTTTTAATGGCCTGCTTATTATGTGGATGGAAACAGTAAGAGACAGTTGGTGTAGAAAATTAATGAACTAGAGTTTCATGGCTGGGTTTCACTCCAACCTACCTTATGTTACCAGTTAAATGAGTTTGGGCACCTCACCGTCAGTCCTTAGGAGGTTTTTATGCATTTTACCAAATGTACAACAGAGCATATTATAGTTAAAGCACTAGTTCCCCCCCATACACATTTATAATTTGGGTTTTCATTACAAGAGACATTGCTTTAAAAAGGATTTCAAAGTAATACCACAAGTTCATACCGCCCAAGAACATACATGCACAAATATTATTACTTGTATATCAAGTGAGAATGATAAAATGTTCACCATTTCTCTTACAAAAACCCATTCTTAGTTGCTCCTGTTTGTGTTGCTGTCAGCATAAACCTTTATAGATAACATTATCAAATATAGGAAGTTATAGTCTTCCGAATATTTCAAATGTTCCTGAGGACATTCATATAAATGTATGATTTATGTATATACATAAATGTCTAGCTGCTAACTGAAGTGACTTGCAAGAGGTATATTTTTTACATCTTACCTGTATTTTGTCTACTGTGGAGCACAAGGAAGTATCCTTTTATTTGCAGAAAAGGTTAGTTTGCTTGGGCTTCATAAAAGTTCCCACCTGTATTCAAACCCCCCTAACAAATTGTACTTTGCTGTCTCCAACTGTTGGCTGCGACACCTTCTGATTTATTTATTTGTTTATAACCTGGAATTGATATTTTTGGTGGCTTTTGCTTTTGGTTGTCAGCTTAACCTGTGAGTCACATTGAGAGCCTGCAATGTGGTAATGTGTCATACAGGGCGCTAACAAGGTGTTGTATTTAGAATACAGGACGAGGACCAGGACATAAAGTTTCAAATCCCCAATCAACCATGATTCCACCGGGGCACCTTGTACCAGTTGCTGTGTATTTTAGCCTAATCTAGCTCACAAGGTTGTTGTGAGAGTAAGGAGGGACGTGGGTGGCACTGTGGTCTAAGCCACTGAGCCCCTTGGGCTTACTGATTGGAAGGTCGGTGGTTTGAATTCGCATGACAGGGTGCGCTCCTGTTGCTCTGTTCCAGCTTCTGCCAACCTAGCAGTTTGAAAGCACGCCAGTGCAAGTGGGTAATGGGGTACCGCTGTGGTGGGAAGGTAAACGGTGTTTCCATGCGCTCAGGTTTCCGTCATGGTGTTCCGTTGCACCAGAAGTGGTTTAGTCATGCTGGCCACATGACCCAGAAAGCTGTCTTTGTACAAACACCGGTTCCCTCGGCCTGAAGTGAGATGAGCGCTGCACCCCTAGTCGCCTTTGACTGGATTTAACTGTCTAGGGGTCCTTTACCTTACCTTTGTGAGAGTAAAATATCAGGGTAGAGAATCCTGTGCATAGCGCTGATTGCTGAGTTTTAAAATATATGGGATGAATGGTAGATAAATACATATATTAAACAGCCCATTTTGCTGTACATTACATGGCCAGAGAAACATTCATAGCATTCAACACATAGGAAATGACATTTTCAGCAATGAAATGACATGGCAAAAAAGGCAGAAGTTGTATACATGCTTATCTTGATGTAAGTGCTGTTGAACTCTATGGCACTTACTTCTGAGTTGATGTGTATAGGATTGTGTTGTTAGAACGAAAGGAATTTATTACAACTGAGAACTAAAATACTCCATTATAAGTTTTTTTATTTACTAAAAATAGTACATCAAGATATAAGGGAGACAATATGCAGAAATATAAAAATCACTATACACCTTCACATCTCTTTAGTTTGCATAGATAAATGTTCACACACACATATACGCATGTGTATGAATATATCTATAATCAGTGAAATGTTCCTTGATTTTCCACTTAAAATATCTGCCAGTGCATTGTATATACATGAGTTGTTAAACCATTTAGGGCTCCACCAAAGTAGCAGGGCATTAGATTTTCACCCATCCATCTGAAAACAATTAGGAGAAAATGCCACTTATCTTAAATATTATTTGTCAGATTTTCTTCATCCAACTAGGTAAATACAGATTTGCTGACATTTTGATGTACTATCATCAATCCATGGCAAACCTAAGTGACTGGGCTTTGGCCCGTGAATAGCTTTTGTTTCTCTGTGACATTAAAATGTTTTAAAACATATGATAATAATGAATATTCAGAATTAGTCATTCTTCACTGTGTGCACAGTAGGTCATATGTCATAAGATCATGAGAATATTTATGGTACAATCAAGAGGTTTATAACTGCCTTGCAATAGAATTTTGCACACAGTATCTGCTGTGTATGTGCTTGAAAGCAAATTTGCTATTTCATCCAGAACAATTATTTTTAGACAGTATAATAGACAAATACTTTCAAAGCAGCATATTTCAACTTTTTAGCAATATCCTCAACACCTGTCTTTAAACGATGGTTCCACTACATGTCTCCAATTAATCTGAAGCACTCAACAAAAGCACACATGGATTACAATGTAACTGTAGGATTACATAAATTACAAAGCAAAAATTGAATGCTTTGCAATGGGTATTGATTATTCCTCTAATTACTCATTTCCTTTCTGTTTTCTTTGAAGCGTCATTGGTTTCATATCATACAGCATTACACAGCCAATGTAGACAGCCTGGGACAAACTTTTTTTACGTCCTAAATTGAAAATATGATCTTATATTGACTCTGTACTTTGTGACAGGTAGTTTTATTTTTCAAATTTATTTCCCTATCCTGAAAAAAGAATTAGCCAGCAGAAATCAGAGAAATCTTTGTGCAACAGATGTGATTTCTTCCTTACACCACAAGTTAGTCTGCACATCTTAATTCAGCCAAAATTTAATTTTATTAAACCTTTTGGAATAGAATCATAGAATTGTAGAGTTGGAAGGGACCATGAGGATCATCTAGTCCAACTCCCTGCAATGCAGGAATATGCAGCTGTCCCATATGGGGATCAAACCTGCTACCTTGGTGTTATCAGCACAATGCTCTAACCAACTGAGCCATCTGGGCTGACATCCTTATCCTTCTGGTAAGGCTAAGGGGACCTTCAACTGGGAACAACATTGCTTGGATTTCCCTGTCCTGAGAATTGTGATGGGAAATGGATAATTTGCTGCTGTATTAATGATGGCTCTTCTTTTTTTCCTCCATTCATGGTGCTCAGTGGCCCCAATGCTTTGTTCTATCTTGTCTAAGAAATAGAAGCACTCAGTGGACCCAATGCTTTATTCTATCTTGTCTAAGAAATAGAAATAGAAATAGAAAAGGTAGTCATATTATTCACATCTACATTAGAAGATCTTGCTCCAGTTTTTGAGGGCTTTGAATATCAAAGGGTATTTGAAGTGTTCTCTCCTCTCTCCCCCATCTCTGTCATTGTCTCCTGTAGAATCAACTGCAGTACAACCACAAGTATCTGATTCACCCATAGGATAGCCAAAACACTGATATAATCATAACTTCCAATAAAAATGGTGCTTCCTGAAAAAAATAAAAAACCTCACACTGGTACGTAGTGGCAGATAGAAGGGAGATAAGTAGGGATTTTATACAACAGCTGCTTGGCTGCCTTTTCCCCCTTTCTCTAGTTTTATGAACATAAGTAATACCTCTTTTACTTGCAGATTAGTTGCAATTAAGGCTCAAACTCTATGGCACGTTATTTGGGAGTAAATCTCACTTAGCTCAGTGGAAGTTTCTTCTGATTAGTGTTGTTATAAATTATGCCTTGGATCCATCCTATTAGGTTTCTGGAAATGGAAGTGCTCTTCTCATTTGCAAATGGAACTGGGATCCAATGAAGGATCCAGTCACTGGAAGGGGAGAAGCTATGCTATCTAATTCCCCTTTCAACCTACACCCCCCCTTCACCACTTTTCATGCTGCTATGGAGGATTATTCAATTCTCTGGGGAGATTTTTTAGGAGCCACAATGGTCTGAAAAGGAAATGGTGAATCAGAAAGAGTCCCCTCCTCTCCTTCAACTGGCAGGAGCATCACACGAGCAAAACTCAGCTCTAAGTGTTCCTGCTTCCAATGAACTTATCTTTTTCTCAATGAAAACAAACAAACTTCTTTTAGAGGGATCAGAACAACATTAACGTTTAGTTGCACGAATTATAGACACCAAATGTTGAAATGTGTTTTATTCTCGTAGTGAACACTTTAGTATCTAAGGGTTCTTTTACACAAAATTGCAAAAATCGAATAGGTAGGCATCTGGCAAGTATGGAAGGCAAATGCATTGCTAGTAAACACATTATTATAATGGTGTGCTCTATTTGAAAAGTGCATAGAGCAGAGGTCAGCAAACCTTTTCAGCAGGGAGCCGGTCCACTGTCCCTTAGACCTTGTGGGGGGCCAGACTATATTTTTTGGGGGGCGGATGAATGAATTCCTATGCTCCACAAATAACCCAGAGATACATTTTAAATAAAAGCACACATTCTACTCATGTAAAAACACCAGGCAGGCCCCACAAATAACCCAGAGATGCATTTTAAATAAAATGACACATTCTACTCATGTAAAAACACGCTGATTCCCGGACCGTCTGCGGGCCGGATTTAGAAGGCGATTGGGCTAGATCCGCCCCCCGGGCCTTAGTTTGCCTACCCATGGCATAGAGCATACATTTGGTTTTCTGGATAAATACCTAGGGTATCAGCCTGCCAAAGTTAAGTCTTTAATTCCCATTCATTTTAATGGCAGAGTTAAGCATGTGCTTAAAGTTACCCTATTAGAATAAGTGAAACAGCTTTGATGGGACTTAACTGATTCCATAGACATCCTACTGAAAGTACAGGCGTGAACTAGAGAATTGCATTTGGTGCAACTCTAAGCTTGTTTACTTAGAAGTAAGTACTCCTAAATTCAGCGAGACTTATTCTTTAGATTGCAGCCTTATATCAGGAAAATGTCATTGTCCTAGCCATAAATCATTCAGTTATAGAAACCTAACATTTATTGCTAAAAGTTCAGTCATGTGATAACATTTCATAGGCTGTCATCATGCTAGCATGAGAATCAAACATTACCAGCACCTGAACCTTTGTCCAGCTGAATCGCTGCATACTAGACTGAAGGAGAGGAAGGGCAGAGGAGCAGCAAGGTCAGGGTGGTGCAAACACGCTGTCAGGAGTGCTAAACTGGCTTCACCAGCACATTTGCACCATGCTGACCTTGCCATGCCCCTTCTCTCACCATGTGCTGCAGTGACTCAGGCACACGAGGGTCTGGTGAGCAGTGCAGCCCCACCATGCCATCCACCATTGATAACACATAGTGCAATCTAAAGAGGTGAGCACCTTATAAAAACCCAGCGCATGCCATTTTAGGCACATGCTTTTGCCATTTCAGCCTAACTCTTAGATTGGGGTGTGAGCAGCTGTGGATATCATGTAGCTGTTATATTACACTGTTTTGCTAGCATTTAGGATAATCATATATTTTTCATAGATCTTTAAAAACAGCAAAAACCATCACCAAGAACTTTAAGGATCATGGCTTGTTGTAATAAAGGCAATCAGAATCTTTCAACTGCCAGATTGTGGGGATCTGAATATTTCTTATAATGTCAAGGGGGTTAACATGTTTTTTTTTTCCCTGGAGTCTGACCTCATGTTTGAATTGTGATTCTAATGTTAATCATTGTAGGACACAGTTTCACACCTCATAAATTCAGTCAGTGCTTAAGTAAACGGAAGATTCACAAATGCTTACATCACCTTGTATTCTCTCTCTTCCTCCTTCCATTCCTCCTCCCTTCTCTTCTTCTTTTCAAAGTTATGTCCTTGGTTTTATAAAACTGCCATGCAGAGCAGTCTGCCAGAAAGCTCTAAAAATAATAGCACAGACACTAGCATCAACAAATTGGCTACTTTGCTTTCAGTGATTCTGATGTTCAAATGCGAAGGTTTCTGGATCCAAATGCTGGAGGCGTTCTTTGAATATGTTAGCCCAGTTTACATGGATAATAAAGAAATGGAAGATAACAGAGCTTTAGAAACTTTTCAAAATAATAATAATAAAAATCACTATCAACTTTAAATTAAACCAGCTGCAAGCATGTATTTGGGCTCAGCAAACATTTGACATTAAGAACATAATTGCCTTTCAGGATCAAGATCTAGTCCAATATTTTATTTCCCAAAGTGACTAGCCAAATGCCTTTGGAAGCTCACAAGCAGGGCATGAGGATAATGGCCAAGTTGCCAGTCACCAATATTTGGCATTTAGACATGTTTCAACCTCTGTGCATAGAAGTTATGCTCAGAACTATCTCGGCAAATTGTCAGGCCTGTTTTGCATGAATTTGTCTAAAGCCATTTAAGCTAGTGGCATCATATTCCATTCCAGCCATACGTTGATTAGGTGTTGTGGGTAGGTGTGGGTGTAGAAGTGTACAAGTCTTTGACTTCAGATATACAGAAATATGAAATAACAGAACACACACACTTTTATATTTTAATCTAGTATCCGGAATATGCCAAAATTAATTGCATTTATAAATAGTTTCTGCTTGATGTAATAAAATGTTTAGAAAGTTTAATCTGTCCAATTTTCCATGGTTCTCCCATACTAAATTCTTATATATCATGAATTCAGAGACTTTTTGACTCTCTTTGCTGTCCCCTGGCAGAGGTGGATTTAGGGCAGTGCGACCAGTTCCGCTGTACTAGGTGCCAAGCCTAGGGAGCACCGCAGGGCATTGCAACTATGGTGCGTAGTGAATTGATCAGAAAAGAAGCTGAGAGGCATGGATGGGTGCCATATTTTGGCCTCGCACAGGGTGCCACTGAAATTTGAAAGATCAAAGTCTGCTCCTGCCCCTGGCTGGGCTCAGAGGTGCCTCTTAACATTTTAAGCAATATTTTTTAGAAAAATCCTGCATTGATATTTCCAGTCATCCTTCCATTGGAAGCCCAAGATCCATTGAAGGAACTTTAGGATGAATAAAAAAGGTAATGGGACCCCTGACCGTTAGGTCCAGTCGTGGACGACTCTGGGGTTGCGGCGCTCATCTCGCTTTACTGGCTGAGGGAGCCAGTGTACAGCTTCCGGGTCATGTGGCCAGCATGACTAAGCCGCTTCTGGCGAACCAGAGCAGAACACGGAAACACTCCCCGCCAGAGCAGTACCTATTTATCTACTTGCACTTTGAGGTGCTTTCGAACTGCTAGGTTGGCAGGAACAGGGACTGAGCAATGGGAGCTCACCCCATCACGGGGATTCGAACCGCCGACCTTCTGATCGGCAATCCCTAGGCTCAGTGGTTTAGATACACTCAGGGAATTGTGGAGTAAAAGAAATTTCCTTTTTCCTAAAAAATGATGACACTCACTTAAAGCCATTCCCAAGCAACTTGCAAACTATTCAACTGATCCAAATACTACTCAAAAAGTAATACCTAACATACCTAACACTGTTTGACGAACCCTATACCAAATTTGGTAACTGACACCTTGTATTTGAAAGCAAATACTCATTTTATACCTAACATACCTAACACTGTTTGACGAACCCTATACCAAATTTGGTAACTGACACCTTGTATTTGAAAGCAAATACTCATTTTATGGCCAACTAAGACATAAATTGAGATCTTTGGTGCACTTACTTGAAAGCAACATAGTTCAGGACATTTTGGTGACCAAGGCACAGAATCCATATGGCACATAAAATTATGGTATTATAACAATCTAAACAATAGACCACTTGCGACCCTTTCATAGTACTCCAAAGTCTCCCACTTGAGGAAGATCACCTTATGCTGTCTTAATAGGGAGAGACAGCCTTGTTAGAAAGCAAACTCCAGTGAAATCAATGCTAATTGCATTAGTCAGAGAACTGCAATGTTTCCTCCTTAATTTTAAAGGTATTTAGCCCCTTACTAAGCTATCTACAGTATGACCTTTTCATAAAATCAGCTTCAAAGTTCTTTTTTGTAGTTTCTCCAAACTTCCTACACTTTGCATCAAAAGTGATAAAACACAAATGTCAAACTTTATTAGTTCTGTTATCACCAGGCATTATTCTATTTCTTTTTCCCTTTCTGCTTCATTGTATGTATGCTAAGATCTGGAATATTTCCAGTCATTCTCACTATCATTTAGTCCTTAAAACCCAGAACAGACATTTAAACTGAGGAAAGCAGGGGAGAGAATCCATGCACTCACAACACATTTTGCCTGCAGATGCAGAGGCAACAGAGTCTGAAGATGAATTCTTGTAGTTTTCAACCGATGGTATCCATGTGATAGACTCAGTATAATTAAATAAGGGGGAAAATATAGCATCTTGGGTATTCCTTTGTGAGTAAAAGATTGAGCTACAGAGAGAGAGAAAAGTCCACAAGTGATTAGCAGCTGATTTTTATGAGAATTTTTCTACACCTCTAATTTGATCCCCCCCACCCCATATCTGTAATGAGTGCAGTGATGTTTGTTGCTTCAGTTTCATCCCAGCATCATTCCCCGTGTCATTACCATATGTATGCTCAGTGGTTTGCTGAACTTAAAACACCAAAGAGCTTGTAAAAATGTGGCTCTTATGGCATCACAGATAGCAGGGTTTTTTTGGTATTAGATTTCTGTGAACCTTAACGCTGCCATTTCCATATCTCAAGGCTGTTTCATGCAAATGTTGGATCTAGGTAGTGCCACAAACAAGCCAGCGTAATATATCAGTAACTTTGTTTTGGAGGAAAAGAAAAGAAAAGAAAGACTTTTGAACATACAGGAAATATTAGTACATCAAACGCAGTGAAAGACAAGGTAGTTTAACTTGTTGGTTTGTTTGCTAAAACTCGAAAGTAAATATACTGTAGCTAAAAGTATTCCATTTTTATCTGCCTGCTGCAGTAATGGCTGTGTTTCTTCAGGGCTTACACTTCAATAATTGATCAGGGTTTGTATAGCACTGGCTAAGAGCAAAAATAAGAGTGTTGCTTTGAACAAACTGCTGCAATGTTGTAGCATTAGGCACAGAAACAAGATTCTGGAAATATAGATATATATAAAAACAGGAAGAAAGATGGATAAGTTGGAGTGGTAAATACTGCTCCAGGCTAGAAAGTAATGAGAATTTTTCCATAGAGAGTTTTGACCTGCTATTCAAAATTGTTTCTTGTCTTAATAAATCCTAAAAGTGTAATTTACTTGCAAAAGGGAAAGAACAAAGGCACCGAAATTCTTTTGATAACAACACTTGTTAAGGTTGATAACTTGGGTTTCAAATGTGTGAAGAAAAATGTGTGACAGTTTGTTTTAAGGTGACAACCTAAGTGTTCAGATACTTTCATCTTATGCTGTTATAGAAAGCTCTGCACGAGCAAATGCTATATACCACATACACTAGAAAGCAATACAATAGATAGCGGGAATCTCCAATCAATTTTTTACCAACCCCTTTAGTTCTATTTGCAAAATTGAGTCATGCTAATTTATCCTCTGAAAGATTGCAAAGAAGATGCAGGTTTTTCTCTCTCGATATTCCACAAAAGGAACAAATGGAGTGACTTTATAACCAATCAAAATTGGCAGTATTTCTTTCTCCCCCCCCCCTCAAAAAAGCAACTTCATTAATACTTCTGCTGCGGGTGAAAGGTATAGAGGACATTTTTGTGATTTCTCCATTTTGTATCCATGAAGCATATTTTTTGTGCAATTGTGATTTTTATGGAGATGTCACCATTTCATCAAATGAAGAAGGGAAATAAATCTTCTTTAACTTTAAAATTAGTATCAGACCAGAAAAACATGAGAAATACTCAATAGAAGCTTGAAATGCCATCATTATCATTCCCTGTTGTACTTAGTGTAGGTGTTGCAAGAGCCTCAAAACAGTGGGAGATTTTGCATAACATATGTGCTGTCATACCTAGTCAAAAAGAGAAATGAATATAGAGATTTTCATATTTAAATCTAATTACTTAGAAAGTATATGATGAGTTTCTTTAAAAAAAAAAAAAGGAAGGAAAAAAAGCTTGTTCTTTGGTGTTAGCAAGATATGGCCAGGAAGGAATTTATTTCCCTCAAGATGTTAGAATTTACTAATCCCCCATGAAATATCCAGGGGAAACGCAAATAAGAACACATAACGAACACAAAAAAGCCAGGGATTGGGGAAACGTGGCCCTCCAGATGTTGTTGAATTACAGTTTCTATCATCCCTAACCATTGGCAGTGCTGGCTGGTACTGATGGGAATTGGAGTACAACAACATCTGGAGGGCCACATGTTCCCTATCCCTGAGCTTACGAAGGAGATAATAAAACAAATAATGACCTCCCACCCCACCCCCTAGTAATTGGTTTTAGCAGCGCTATACTGCAGAAGTGGCTCAACGGGTAACATAGAGCCGTTTCACTAGCTTCCTGGTTGGGGTGGGTCACTGTTGCTTATCGGGAGGGGTGAGGCAAATGGGGAGATCAACAGCGCATCAGCAGGAGCATGGAAATGGCTACACCAGTGCGTTTGCACCACCTCACCTCGCCCCTCTCCCTCCCGGGAAGCAACAGTGACCCACCGGCTGAGAAGCTAGTGTAGCAGCTCTGCCCTGCTCAGCAAACTCCTTCTGGCATGCCACCTCTGTACCTGTGTTCTGCTTGACTATCATATTTAATAGTCACTGACAGTATTACAGCAGAGCTCTAGCAGTCAAGCCTTGAGTGGGGGCATTAAATATCAGTGAGAAATCCCAACTAACTCCAGTTTTGGAGAGGGAGTAAAAACCAGTATTTAGTGCAACGTTGACAAATGACACCATGCAGACCAAGCCAGCAGAAAACATCAGTTTATCTAGGGTTGCCATACGTCCGGATTTTCCCGGACATATACAGAATACCGCAGTTGGCAGCAGGATCTGGACGGAAATCGGGAAAATGTCAGCAGTGCTCAACAACTTTTCTGTCCAGATTTTCACTGTTTGAAATATGGCAACCCTGTTATAAACAAGCAGTGAAGGCTTAGCATTCCGTTCAAGCTCAGTGTAGGTTCAGATTAGGTTACTAGTGTAGGTCTAGATCTCAACCCAGCTGAAAAGTTCAGCTGTTGTTTGGCCGGTTTTAAAAATTGAGATAAGTTGACAGTGAATCACACCCCCTGCATTCCTAGATGGGCACCAAGTGCCTGCTTTCTCAGCTTAATTCTCACCCGTTGTCTGCTCCCCTAATTTAAATCCCCATTGCCAGGAGGTACAAGTTTTGAAGCTGATTTTGCATCTATTTCATCTATAATTCTGAGAAACTCTTCCAACATTCTATAAAGTGGCCATTTTTAACAGCGGGCATTTCTGTTTATAACTTCAGGTGGTAATCAACTAAATTTTACTCAGAGTAGATGCGTTGAAATGAATGAAAATGGCAAATTGGGGTCAATAATTGCAATGGGTCTACTCTGAGTAAAGTTTAGTTGAACACAACTCTTAATTATTATATATAACATATATGCAAGATACACTGCATTTCTTCAAGATCAGACATAGGCTTGACAGGTGATATATTTGGCTCTGCCTATCCACTTTCTAGCCTTTAGAAGGCTACAGATGTTTAAGTGTCATATTGACTGATGGCTACCTTAGGGTGACGGGCAATGTGGCAAAGATGTGCACACACTTTCCAGAGTGTTAGCCTAGACAAACATCTCAGCCTACTTGCAGCTTCTGTGATACGTCAGCATAAGTTGGTTTTAAAAAGAGTGGGAAAATATTATATCACATAAGTAGGTCAACCGTCAAATACATGATTTTTATGTTTGCTCATTTGGGACTTCTCAAATATGATTTTCACTTAGCTCTTGGTAGTTAAGAAATTTTCTGCTGAGCTGTTTACATTTAAGAAAAAGAGTGAGCGGAAAGTCCTAATGACATTATTAGTTTCAAACCGAAGAGCAAAATGCTTCAAACCAGGTGGCTTTGATTCAAATTCCTTTACACTAAGGGTAGCCAATGTAATACCCTCAAGATATTGTAGAACTTCAACTCCCATCATTCATGAAATTTTGTAATGTTGCTTGGGCCTAATGAGAGTTGTTGTTCAACAACATGGAGGGCACCATGTTAGCTACCCCCTGCTCTAAACACCTTTGAGTACAAGTCACCAATCATGTGGAGAAAAGCAAATGTGAACTAAGCTCCGAAGCAGACTGCAAATGGAATCTCCTTCTGGCACAGATAGGTGTAGCTCAAATGGGCCAGAGATAGGAATGTGGTCTCAGATGGACTAGACGTCAGTCATATACCAAGGTGAGGTGTGAGAGTTTTTGTTGCTACTGGGTACAGCAATCTGCTCCCATGGAGGAGCTAAGCATAGAACATGTTTTGCTTACAGGGGATCCCAGGTCCAATCCTTGGCATCTCCAAATAGAGTTGGGAAAGACTCTTGCATGAAACCCTGAAGAGTTACTTCCAGTCAATGTTTATATTATTGAACTAGATGGATCAGTTGACCTGGCAACTTCCTGTGTTCCTATATACCGTAGTATAAGCCAGGCCCCTGTTTTGTTCCTTAGCTCACCTATCCTTAATCTGAGGTGATGGACCATAAGACACAAGGAAAGCCCCAATGGAAGAGGACAAAGGCCCATCTACTCCAGCATCCTTTCACCAACCAGGTGCCTACAGGAAGCCTGCAAGCAGGACCTGAGTGCAATCGTCCTCTCCCGTCTTGTGATTCCCCTAAGGATTAGACAAGTTAATGAAGGATAAGAGTATCAATGATCACCAGCCATAATGGCTATGTTCTACATTGCTGTTGTTGTTCTTGTTGAAATTTTATTCTGCCTTTCATTCAAAGATCATAGGGTGGTTTACAATCTAAAAACACAAACATACATACCATAATAACACACACACACATAAACACAAACAGTTTAAAAGGCCATAGATAGTTTAATTAGCCAAAGGTCCGGGAGAAGAGGAATGTTTTCGTTTGGCCCCTAAATATATGTAATGAAGTGCCAGGTGAGTCTCTCTGGGGAGAGCATTCCACAAGAAGCTACCACAGAAAAAGCCTGTTCTCATGTTGCCACCCTCCAGACTTCTCACAGAGGAGGCACACTAAGAAGGGCCACAGATGATTATTGCAGGGTCACAGCTGATTCATATCTGGAGAGGCAATCTGTAAGGTATTGCATTCCTGAGCTATCTAAGGCTATATAGGTCAAAACCAGCACTTTGCATTGGGTCTGGAAACTAAATTGCAGCCAATGCAGTTAGGGCAGGATTGGTGTTATATGTTCATATCGTCTTGCCCTGGTGAGCAACCTGGTGACCTTCAGATACAGAAGGTCTCTGAATACCAGCTGCTGAGAATCACTAATGGGGAGAATGCTGTTGTACTCAGGACTTGCTTGTGACCTTCCTGTGGGAAGGGATACTAGGTTAAATGGGTCTTCTTATGTTCTACCTTCTTTCTCTAGATTTGCTGTATCATCCTTGTATCATCTATGCTCATACATCATTGGCCTCTGAAACTTCGTATTATATGAACTCATATTTTACTGGCTTCGGAAAAGATATCTGCAATACTAAATTTGGATTACTTAAAAGAGAGGAAGAATTAATAAGATTCCAAATAATGAGTGACATCCAATGATGTTCACCTGATTGCACAATGTATTTTCCACCCCACCTTCCCCACTCTAGCTCCCCTCCCCACATTCCCCACACTCTGAAACAGATTTGGCAGATGTGCCACGGGGTGTTCAATGTGGAGGAGAGGAAGTCCTGTAACATGAATGGAAGTCTGCTTGCACAACACTGGATGTGACCCAATGACTGGTGCTGAACCATACCAAACACCCATGCAATGTAATAGCTATCTGCTTTGTCCTGAAAGCTTTGTAGAAATTCATAGCTTGTAAAATTCAACAGGATTGAGCTCAGGGTAACAGTGCTCAAATAATGAATCAGCATGAAAGCATCCTTACTATGGATCTTGGTGTGCTTTGTGCATCACAAAATTAAAATGTAAGCAATAAAAGAAATCATGCAGTTTTGGAACATATTCACAGTGAATTCATATATGTTAACGTAACTTATCTCAATGGATTAAATAAAATGCCTTCCTTGATTTTGCAGATTTGGTCAGTGACACTCTCATGGACTACAGATAAACTTCATAAAAATATTGATCATGCAAAGGAAATAACCAAGTGAAACAAGAAAATGAAGTGTGCTAAATTATAAATTGTTATGGGATCAGTCTATATGATGACATACTTTGCTTCACCAGAACATAAATAGACTCAAATGAAGCAAAGTTAATTACGGACAAATTCCAAAAGTGTAGCTGTGCTGGCTTCATGGAATAAAAACTAATTAAGGCAAAATCTCTTGAAGAAGCAAGATAAAAATCCTCATGTTCATCAACACCCCCCACAAAAAAAATAGTATAGTTTGTGGCCCAAATTAGTTCTTTGGTTGTGCTGTAAAATATTCTAAAGCACGATGAAACAAAAAAGAGTGATTAAAATTCCTCTTTCTTCTAGGATCTAAGTTATCCTTAATATACAACGTATTAACTGGTTTCCAAACAGCATGTACAAAGTTGAATGGCATATTGGAGTTTGTTCCCCCGCCCCCATACCTCTCAAATAGCTTGAAATAAAATGCTAATATTTTCTATTAAAGAGTTCAAATAAAAGAGTTTGTCCTGGCCTAAACAATAGTCATTCATAGGTTCAATAGCCAAATATTGAACTTTTCAGATAGAAAGTATGTCTTACGCTGGAGTCAGAATACTGACATTTACAAAAGAAAAAAAACTAACAAAACAAAACAAAACCTTCTCAAGTGTTGTTTTGAAGTGAAGCCACTTCAGTGGCATTTAGCAGAAAACCTGCTCAGATGGCAGGGAAGTTGCTCCAGCGGAATCTGGAGAAATGCCAACTGTACGGTATTAAACCACATTCCTATTGAGAATTTGTATTGACAATATACGGTTTTATTAATGTCTCCTCTGTGCAAGAAACAAGAAAGATACTTATTGTAAATGTTACAAAAAATTACTGGAGCCCAGCTTACTTCAGCTTACTCCTGAATATTGTAATATAAAGCTTTGAGCTCTTCTTCATCATTTGATATAATTAATCAGGGTTCATCTCTAGTGTTGTTGTTTTTAGTGAATAACATTTCCTCCAGCACCCTCCAAAGGAGCGTGAACCTTGATTGTGTGAAGGTGCTTTGCAACATACCTTCTGAACATTTGCTTTTGTCTTCATTCCCAGTTCCACAATTCTGCTCGACTTTTGTTCTCAATGCACCCACTGCCTTTCTTTCAAAGCAGTCCCATGGAACAGAGCACCACAGATAAAGCAGACTTGATCATTCTAAAAAATGGACAGGTAGCAGCCCTATCTTGGTCATAGAAGATAGATTTTACAAACTGAACTTTCAGCCTTAGGTTGAACGAGGAGTTGACCTGCAACTTGTAACCAGTCCTAAGCATGGCACCTTTGTGCACTGGGTTAAAGCAATGGAAAGTAATAGTTTTAAGCTGTGCAGAATCACAAAGGATTTAATCGATTTCTTTTTTAAAAAAAATAATGTGACAGAACACTGAAGTATGCAAAATGACAGAAGATGATTCAGAAACCTTTTTATTTATGAAATCCTGCTGTTAAAATGTCATACTTTTCAGACAGAACTATCTTCTGCAATGCAAGTGTTTTATATTTGGTTCTGTCCGCCACTCCCTCAGGTACCTTATCCTGCTGCCCAAGAGCACGGCAGGAGGAGCAGGTGGTGAATGTTGCAAATGGCAAGTAATGTATTTAAATGGATGCTCTTAGAACAACACACTGTAAACTATCAATTAAAAAGCTAAATTGAACAAATGATACTACTCTCCTGCAATCTCAATGGCCATCATAGCTAAATTAACTGGGGCAGCGAAGAATGGCTTCGTTGCAACAGAAGAGCCAGTTATTTTGCATGCAGTGCTCAGAGTAAGGGCAGATCATGTGATTAGTATGGCTATTTTGGAACAACACAATGCCAGTTTAAAAGAGATAAGACTATGGAATTAACAAAAGGGTCTGGTCACTAGTAGGCTGTTCTTTGACAGTGTAATCCTTAGAAGGATGGCCTACCACGTTCAACAGGACCTGCACATAGGTACAGGTGCATAGGCCTGCAGTCTTACAGTACAAGCCCATGTATATTTACTTATTAAAAAGAAGAAGATCTTAGGACAAAACCAAATCCCACAAGGATTTACCTTTGCGCAATGGAGCTTCCCTTCTCTCCTCCCTTGTGTTTGCCCTGCACCCTCCCTAGTTCTGCTGCAGAAGGTAGAACACATTTAGTGAGGTCACAGGGAGAAGAGAAGAGATAAATGTTCCCTTGCACAAGCAGAAACTGTGCTGATAGAAGGTTCACATAGTGCTACTTTGGATATGACCCATTGCATTGAATGGGATGTACTTATTTCCATGTAAGCAATCCTAGGCTTTCAGCCTAAATGCAGTTGCAGTCTGTGGGGTAGGACACTGACATTTGCACTGGTCCCTGGATGGGGTTGGCATGGAGGGGGGAGTGCACAGGCTTCTGCACCCGCTACTGTCACTGTTCCAGTGCTTCTCCTACCCACATTACTGCTCTGCCCTGCCTTGCTGCACCCTATCCCTTTTCCAGCAAGTGGCAGCACTACTGCAGCCAGGAGAACAGTGGCAGCAGCCCACCTCACATGCCACGACTGTCTAGATGTGCATGATGGGTTATTATAATTGATGATTCTAACTGTAATCCTGTACATGTCAATTTCCCTATATTGGGAAAATCCAATTAGATACCATCATTTTAAGAAGTTGGATCACTGGAGTCGGCCTTGTTCGTTTGTGCCATCTATACAGAACCTTGATTCTCAGGAAGCTCCACCAGGCCACACCTCTGCTTTTAGGTCATTGGAAAAACATTTTTGTTTAATGCCACTTGGAGTTTCTTTTTGAGTCCAGAGGGAAGAGATTCCTACTTCACATCCCTTAACCTTGAAGGCTATGTAAATCAAGGTTCAGTTTTATTCTGTTCACTATATAATGATCCACAGCGTATCAATAATCCATGTTCGGAAAGTGGTTTCCATTACAGTTTTGGCAGAAATAGATGTCGTTTGAGATTTGATAGTTTATTAATTGGTTGTTTTTGGCTATAATGTGCCTCCCAGTAAAGCCAATGGGATAACTCCTGCTGATCCAAATAGAGTTCATTTCCACCTCCACTGCTTATTTGCTGCTTAAAAGTTTGTTTTCTAAAAACTGGTTGCTTTAAGACGTGCTGTGTGATGGAGGAGTAATGTGCAGCAGCATTAATTTTAGCTGAGAATTTAAATTAAAAAAAATACGTCTAACATAATCTGTGTGCAGAGTAGTGATAAGAGAAGGAAAAATGTATCATGGTCCAGCACTTTTTCTATCTGAAAATCCGTGCAAGATGCTTCTCTTACCTACATCTGTAGCAAATGCCTTCTGGGCTTCTAAAACTAGCTTTCTGTTTCGCATCTGCAAATAATTTGCTGCATGTGAAGATATATCTATAAATATCTTACTACACTGTTGGTTTAAGAAATTAGTTATACTCTATTTTGCCTCTGTTTTTCCCAACTATTTGGCAGAGATTCTACCCAATTTAGGCAATAAGAATTCTTATTGGAAGCTGGAAGTACATTGTCAGAGCCAGTGTCATTTCTGTGGAAGAGACCAAAGGTTACAGCCTCAATGCTAAAATAGATATTATATTATATGTGTCATTTAACTTGCATTTAATATTTGATTTTATTGGTAATTTTGATGCATATTTTATATTTTATGTAAACTGCTTAGAGGTTTCAATGATCAAGCAATATAGAAATCCGATTAAATAAACAGAAATTCATTTTAATCAACATGCATGTTTTTAACGCAATTAGCAGCCAGTTGGGAATTCTTTCCTGGTGCAAAGAGCTTCAAAGGACCGCTTTTCATCAGGACCACAGCAGTGGAGAAAGAGTTAAACTCCATCTCCCACCCCTTTTGCGACTGTGATAATGATAATCTCCAGTAGTTGCTATTTGCATTTTAAGACCATACACATTAATTTCAAAGATGCATTTAACATTATCTCTGGTGTGGCCCTTAGCTGATGTTATTTACAACTACAGTTGCCAATGCAAAACAAGTTTTTGAAACAAAATGGGAAATCCCTGCTGAAGCAGAATATGTGAGGAACTCTGAAGCAAGCAAACTGAGTTTTGGTAAGACTAGTGAAAGTTCTTGCTCAGGTTAGAAAGGATCAATTAAAGTTACAGCCGAAAAACTGAGTCCAGCAAGTATTTTTATTTCTCAGTCAAACAGCCCATTTCCCAGCTTATTAAATGAGTTTTGAAACTTGAGTAAGTTTTCCACTACTCAGGTTTGTGGAGAACTGTACTAGCCAGGAGGCAAGAATCAGAGGCAGGGGAAACTTCACAGCAGGAGGATGGAGCACAGGTGACTTAGAATAAAAGGAGAAAGAGGCACTTCAGGCAAGTGAAGGGCCAGGTGCTTCCATACTGTCCTGCACCACTGTCTCTCAGAAGCAAGAGGGAACTGAAAAGGGATGAGCAGAGGAAGTTTTCACGAAGGCATAGTCTCCGGTTGCATGCATGCAGACCATTGGGGGAAGGTACATAAACTGGTGAAAGGGGAGTGGTCCCCTGTTATCGCAGTCGCTCCATAGAGCGCAGGCTTGGCAATAGATGCCTAGCCATTAGATTGATGTGTATAGATATCCACAGCTGTAGAAGTGACTGTAAGTGTTATCTTTGACAATAAATACTTAGCTATCTGTTGTGTGCATTCCTTTGGCTGGGAAAAGCCCTTGACGCCTTTGTTCACTCTTTCACAGAACTTCCAGATGACATTGCTGACCAATAATGTCAGCCTAGCTGGCCTGCCTGATTTTCATAATGATAATAAGAGCAATAGATCGCTTTCCACATATGTCCCAAGATGATTTATAAAATAGAATGACAATAGCTATTAAAAAAAAACAGGTATAAAAATAATAGATGTTTAAAACATACAAAATGGAGACCTATTGCAGAGACCTGTTTTGTGGTGATGTTGTTTTTTTTTAGCAATAGACTGCAGTTACAGCATCAACATGTATAGTGTGGACACACAAAACTTTATCAAGGATTTTAATGCGAGTTTTTTTGCCTTTACATTAAAGATTTCCTCTTTGCAGATTCTGCCTGTTCACTGCTTCCTGTTAATTGCAGTTGGGAGATTAGTGATTAATTGCTTTTAATTGCCCTTGAATAGTCTCTTTGTACTGTCACATTGTCAGTTTCTGCTCCTGCAGGGGGAGGCTTTAATTACTGATTTCCTCTCATTATTTCTTTTCTTTTTTAAATAGCCAGATACTACTATTTTGCTCTTAAAAATGATTGTTTCCATTTCAATTGTTTCCTAGTGATGGTGGCAGCTCATGGGGGAGCAGCTTATATGGGCAGACATTATTGCCATGGTGTCTTGGGGGTGCGCTATGCCTCTTCTAGTAGCTGTCATGAAGCAGTAGCATAGCAAAGTATCTAGACAGAAATGTACAGGTTGGTGGCCAAGAATATCCATTAGGTCTTATGCTTATTGCTGGGCATGCCAGGCGAAGCAGAAGCCATGAACCTATATAGCTATATGGGCAAATTTGTTGTTTTCTGTTAGTATCTCAGTTTTTCACATTTCCACATCACTTTGTGAATTTATTTATTTTTAGACGTCTTCTTGAAACTTCAGAGGATGGATTTCTACTAATATACATTTTTGGGGAAACAGTTCTGCCTAAAATGCACAGCGGTTTGCAGAGCGGTTTCCCAAAATAGAAGGGGTTCCCATGTATTATTTTCACCAATATGTATATTTCTATGCACACTTTACCCTAGTGTATGCATTTTTGTGCACATTACACGGCTGGGGGGTCTGGTGGGAGAACTACACTGCAAAATTCAGAGAAGTGTGGATTTTGAAGGATGGTTGTGTTTTGACTTGCATATTGTTGCGCAAAGTGGGGCTAAAGTAGGTTTGCCTTTAAATGCAAACTGAACTGAATTTCTCCCCATCCCTCCTTGCACCATGTGGACCCATTTGCCCTTTACTTTTGCCACCAGTTGCAACCCAGGCCAGTAAGAGATTGGAGTAATTTCTATGTGTATTGTCCAACTTGTATGGATTGTTGAAGGTGTGGAGCAAGCTAAGTATAAGCGAGTTTTAGTTTTTCATGAAAGAAGCAGATTATTTATTTAGTTACCTATAGAGCAAATTCAAACATAGTGTCCTTGTTAGATTCAAATACCCAAAACATGCAAATTGAAAAGCAGTAGGATGCAGTATCAGAATTACACAAGGGTTTCCACTTTGTTTTAACATTACGAGATTTGGACTGTAATCCTATATGCATTTAACTGTAAGTAATCTCTGTTGGGTTCAATGAGATTTACTTATGAATAGTCATGTATACAATTGTACTATTAGAAATACAGACTTAAACGTTTAACTGATCACAATGTATGTATACTGTCAAGCAAATGCAGATGTTTTGTTTTCTGCACAGCTTCATTCAGGCCAATATATTTTGTTGGCTTTAATAGGAATATATCCACGTCAACAATAGTTGATTAGGCAACATCATAGCAGCATTCTCTCCTGAGTCACCCGATTTCATCCCTAGAATCCAGTTCTATTGGATCAAGTTTGGACACCCTGGTCCAAGATTGTGATTAATGTAAAAGAGATCAAAAGAGTGCACAGTCATTTTGAAGCCAGGACTTTCCAGTTTGTAACAATAGCTTCTTCTCCACTGATTCTCTATCTTTGCTAAGGAGGGTGGTGCGTTATTTTGTCAGGTTGTTTTGATTCCAGAATTGATATTCATTCTTTGATATATAACCCTTAAATTGTACAATTTAAGGAAACTGATTGAAAAAAAGAAAAATTAAATGAGCAGAAATGTTTTCGAATCAAAGAGCAACTGACATATATAAAAATGATGTATGTTTCTTACATAATCCACAGGGAGAAATTGGCAGGCTCACTGTGATCTCTACAATTTGCCTGCGGGCAAGCGAGGCTTTGGGACATTCTATTATCCCTTTGCTCTGTTTATCATGGCAAGTGATGTGCAAACCGAAGGTTCTCTTGGACCTTTCCTTTCTGTTCCTTAGAATGGCTAAGACGCCACTTAGCTCCCGAGCTCACCTCCCAGCGCAGTGCTTTGGCAAAGGTTCAGTGACCAATAATCAATTATTATTGAGAAGCAATCAATCGCTAATTTCCATAATTATGCACATCTAAACACTAGGAACAAGAAAGAGAAACAAAGCTGCACTCCAAGCATTGCCTTGTTAGCAGTATTTTGTTAACACAGGCTCTAAAAAAAGCTGCTGCAGCTGGTACCACAAATGTGTTTCCAGTATTCAGGCCATCAACGTGATCCGTTGCTAAATGTATAGAATCAGCTTCTTGCTAAAAACTACAATTACAGGTGATATACAGATTGAAATCACAGGGCTGGTTTGTCGAAGAAAATTGTCCTAATGATGGGTTTTCGGATCGGGAATGCAGCTCTTTTCTTCCTCTGTGATGGGTACTGAAGGCAGCTGCACCTGCCTCTGTGCTGTATTCTGCCGCACTTAATGATATCTGATGATATCATTAGGCAAAGTGTTCATAAACAGATGTTGAGCCTGTGCCTAAATGCTGTCAGATGAGCGGTTGCTGGCCTGAAACAGTATTATTTATATAGAACATTTACGTTTGTTATGTTAATAACCCCACTATTAGCTCTCTGGATGTTGCGATAGGAATGTAAATGTAGTTAATATGAATAACAACCTCTTTACTCTTCATGCTGCAGTTGGGTATAACTTTTAGGCTTTTAGAGAGAAACAAAGATCCCCCCCCCCAAGTCCTTTTGACTTGGGGTTTTTTTGTTTTTTGTTTTGGCACCATATGAAATTTTGATCAGCAGATAAATGGTAAGAATCCGTAGGACAGATGTTAAAAGACTGGAATTTGTTTCTTTTACACTTAATGTTTTCAAGACATGCTAGCATTTTTTAATGTCATATTCATATCTCGCACTGCTGGATATACTCTTCAGTACCCTGACACAGAGTTTGCTTGTAGACACCGAAGATACAGCATATATCATGTCTCAAACGGCAATATAACATAATCATTATGTTTGTGCGTGTGTGTATAATTTCCAAACAAAAGCCCTGTATCCTTGGTTGGTGTTATTCTAGGTTTATCTTCTGTAGCTTCATTTATTTCTGTGTAATAATCTACAGTGTTGACTAGGTCACCCCACATCATACTCATGCTGCTGCTGCTGCTGTTGGCTTTTCTGGTGTCGTATTATTTTAGTACTGCCTGAAATCCCGCATTACAATTGCTGTGGTTTTATTCAGCCAAAGTTGCATTTTATACCTCATAGTTAATTCATGTAGAGTAAGTTATGTAAATTTTGACAGTCATCAAAATGTGCAATGTTTTTGCTGAAATACAGCTGAATAGCAGGAGCTCTGTTATAAAAATATCATTAGTGCTCTCATAATTTTATTTGCTGTCTTAACTCTTTCTGAATATTGTTTAGGGCGGAGGTGGATATTGAATATGGGATTTTTGTGTTCATTTTAAACAACTGATGATGAACAGCATTTTTTATATAAAAAATAAGCTGTGGTATTGCAACTGGACTATACTTTGGCTTTAAAAGTTTATTTCAAACATTTATAATTTTTTGCTCCTGCAGTGGAATATTCCATTGTGTCACTGTGGCATGAGACAAATCACAGTCTATTTCCCTAGGGATAAGGTTAAGATACTTCAATACTTTATGTGGCTGTGAGAAATTACAGAGCTAAAAAGCTTTTAGAATAGGAGAATCCCTGCTGGCAAAATAAAGGTCATGGCCAAATGACCATCTCTGGGTTGGATCCAGACCCATTAAGTTAAGAACCTCCCAACCCTCATAACTTATTATTCATTGATATTGGTGGATCGGCTCGAAACCTGGCTATGTCTGGATGCAACTGTATATACTTAAATTAATGAATAAGCAGTTAAAAATCCAAATAATGATGTGAGGTGTCCATCAAGAAAGTATCATAACACTAGTTTCTCCATCAGTAATTATACAGCTGGAGCAGGTACACAGCAACTCTTCCTTTATAAGGATAATTCTGACAAATGCAGTAGGCAGATATCATCTCATAGCCTTAAAAGTATGTGATGTTCACTCTGAATGAATTGGTACTTGAGTTCTAACTTTTCTGAACTGAATGAGATACAAAATACAGCTTAGCTTTGAGAGCAAAACCTCTTCAAAGGGTAAGTGATGCTGACAGAAGAAGAGTGCCGGGGGCAGAGAGAGAAAGAAAGAAAGCTGGGATTATTGTTAGGAATATAAACAATTGGATCCAGACTTGGAGTTCTTTTCAAGAGGTGTTCCCAACAGCAAAATGTCAGGGGACAAGTTTTGCTCATTCCTCCTTCCTACTTCTTTGAAGGGTTCAGGGTCCTTCTGAAATGGTGGCAAAAAAGGTCTCCTTCCATTGGAATCCATCTTCTGGATCAAAAGCCTTCTGTAGTCGGAAGAAACTTTTCTGTTTATAGAAAGCTATGTTTGGTTCCAACTTAAATAAACTAGAGCTGTTGTTTTTATTTTGATTATATATTTTGTGATTTTATATTTTGATTTTGTTCTGTGAACCAGCCTGAGACCACCAGGTATAACAACAACAACAACAACAACAACGTTCTTAAACCTTTAAGCAAAGATTAATGAAACCTATCAACTCCATCCTCTGACTCCTCCCCCCCCCCCCAATTTAACCAAATCCACCTCCTTTGGTCTTCTAAAAATAGACAGGGAAATAAGTTTGTATTGCTGACTTTGCTGTTCCTTGGAAACTAATTCTGTGTGGATAGAGAGTCAATGCACGCTGTACTTCGCAGCAGAAATTCTGGTCTGGCATAAAAAGACTCCTCCAGGAAGAGCACAAAAAGAAGTATTAATGTATCACAGGATTAATTGTAGGAATAAGGAAAACCTTCCAAAGGTTTTTAATTATGTGATTTTTGTTAATATTAACTGTTGACTTCCCTGAAGTGCGGTTTTCTATTAAAGCTTCAGTATATAGAGACGCCATTCTTATGTATCTGATTGACTACCGAAAGTTTCCTATATCTGAAAGAGATCTTGCAATACTGAATTTTTGTGATGATTAATAACTGTGAGAAAGTATTAGCTTAAACACATTTTCTGTTACTTAGTGCATGCAACTGCTGTACTATGTGCATGTACTAGGAACATATTTTGCACGCATTTTTGCTTGGATCTCACTTTCCAGCTCACAGAAACCGAGGGGAGAGATTGCTCTGCTTGGTAGATACACTCTGAAGACATGGCAGGAATTTTCATTTCATACTTTACTCTCAAGTTACAGCAATAGCTACAAAAAGTCAAATAGCTTCATAATCAACTAAAAGGAAAAAACAATAGAAAAGGGAACTTTTATAAAATTGCTATTACTGTTTGGTGTAAAATTGATTTCCTAAAAGCTTTTGTATGTGCATATGTGTAACATGTTTTGTGCAACCCACTCTGTCGCAATTCAGGAAATTAATTAATTAATATAATTACAGCAATCTGCTTTATTCTTTCACATCTTTCTCTCTTTGCTCTCATCACATGGCATGTGGTTTCCACACTGACTTCATGAAGTTGCTATTGTTCATCTGTTCTGCAGTATGGAGACAGAGGTTAAAATATTGGCCAACAATCGATTTAGTGGTTTATTTATTTATCTTTTACATTTAGATCCCACTTTTCCTACAAGTAGGATGTGCAAATAAACATTGCAAAGTGGAGTTATTTTGTTCATGGTACTTGGTCAACCATCTATGTCCTCCTTCAGAGTATTCTGTTCCAGTCCTTCCCTGACCTTCAGGTTTCTTTTTTTTTTTTTTTGAGTTTATTTATTTATTTATTTTTAAAAAAATTATTAAGGATTTTTTAAATACAACAAACCGAATAAAACATACAAAAATATCATGTGTCATAGCATGTTTTCTAATCCTCTTTGGACTTCCTCACATCTCCCGCTCCTGCATTCCAAGTTTATAAAAATTAAACCAGCAATTTATCACCTTATCCCCACCTTAAAGTCAATTTTTACAATATTATGTCTTAAATTTTAGATATGTTTATTTCCTCTTTGGCGCATTAAAATTAACCCAATAGTTATCTAAAAATTTGGTTTTTTCATAAGTTTAACTTATCTTCATAGTTCACTTCATCTGTTTCCATGGTGCCCAATTGTTTATGATCAAACATCCTGCTTAGCATTCATACAATTTACAATACTTTTGCAAATATATCTTAAATTTTCTCCAATCTTCTTCCACCATCTCCTCTCCCAGGTCTCGGATTCTGCCCGTCATCTCGGCCAATTCCATATAGTCCTGACCTTCAGGTTTCTAATTAGTCAGCCAATATTCTGTGTGCACTGAATATGCTCTTTACTCATTAGTATGGTTTTAGGATTTTTGCCCTCAATATTTTTTTGGACTCCTACAAACCTTGGGGTTCCCCCCCACGAGCTGGCTGACACTGCTCTCTTGTTTGTGAGTGGCGCCGTTTTTGCAATTTAGCAATTGGCACCTACTGAATGAGTTTATTATAAGTATATAGAATTTACCTCCACAGTGTTGGTACCTTCTAAGAGGTTTTAATGACTCTGATCTAGAGATCTGTGGAGTTCTGACATGCAGACAGAAAAGTGTGTGAAAAAGTCACCTTCACTGTACTCTTTTCAGCACCTGCTAAAAACATTCGTGTTTAGACAATTCTACCCAGATGCTTAGAAAGTAATTTTAATCTGTTCCAGTTGTTTACCTTTTGCATCTTTTAAAGTATGGTTGTGATTTTTTCTTTGTTTTCTTATTTATCTTTTTGTAAACCACTTTGAGGAGTCCCCCCCCCAATAAATTTTATGAAATAAACAAACTGTCTTTGGGGTCCACACTTTACACAGGGGAAATTAGAGGAGAGAACCCAATCAGTCCCATCTCATGTAGAATTTTCAGTGTGCACCTTCAAACCACATATGTTATATTTTTAAAAAATATATGTGATATGTTCTCCAAATCATTTTAACCAGAGTTAATGGTGTTAGTTTCTGTTTCCACAGAAAGCTTTCTTTCTCCCCATGCCCCTCACCCGCTTCCTCCAGGAAGCTCAGAGTTGTGTATGGTGTTTTCAGAATAACTGTGATGGGCAGAGGGAGTGACTGGCCTAAGGCCATGCAGTGAACTTCATAGCTAAACAGAGATATGAACTGTGTCTCCCAGGACATAATCTATGCTTTACACACACACACACACACACACACACAAACACAAACACACACACAAACACACACACACACACACACACACACACACACACAAAGGCTATCAAATGAAAGTGTGATATCTTTTAAACCTGTTAGGCTTTTGTCATGCTTAGGAAATACATTTATTATGTTGCTCTGTATCCGAATGACATATTGTGTTCCACAGCCACTGCGTGAGGCGATTGGTTTAAAATGCAGCTCAGTTTTATACACAGTGTAGAAGGTTAAATTACAAATGGAAATTAAAAGCTTCTTTAAGGCCTGCATCTACAGACAACAACCATTAGAGCTCATTTAAAGAACCACAATGTTGTTGATAATGGTAAATACTTCTACTGCTGCTTCTATGCCAACAGGGAATGGCCCAGCAAAGAACATTTTTATGACAGCATTGAGTTTCAGAAGGAGAATGGCAGTGATGTAACTGATTAACACTAAGAGCCTAATTTTGATTCCCCCCGCCCCACTTTCCACAGAACAAAACCCAAAATGGCCAAGCTCTGTTTACAATGATAAATAATGATAATAATAACTTACAGCAAATGTTATGCATAGAAATCCAAGCTGTGTCTTGGAGTAAAAAGGTGCAGCTCCCACTGTAATCAAGGGAGTTAGAAGCATTCATCCCTGAGCTGAATTTTTGTGCATAAACCAAAGTCTTTAGTCCAGTTGATGGACCACCATCACAAGCTTTCAAGTCTGAAACTGATTCAGTATTGTCACACATGATTAGGCTAGCTTTGGGGCTAATTTGTATGTTTATTTCTGAGTTCATAGAGGATTCACATGCTGCCTTTACCTCCTGGTTTCTATGTGAGCAGCTGCTACTGTGAAATATACCTTGCATGAGAAGGTTGAAGGGTTTGCAATGTCAGAAAAGGCTGGTATCTAACCATTTTCTCAACATGGAAACCTATTTGGTGTGAGTGATTTTACACCATATTTCCTCATACGAAAATAAGCTGGTAAAATAGTGCCACTCTCCTTAGTTAAAATGGTCAACTGAGCAATAAGAATGAAAATCGCAGATAATATTGTTCTGCTTCTGCTCACATAGTTCCCTCTGCCGGTGAAAGCATAACCAGCGCCAATTCCCTGTTCGGGTAGCTTGTCGCCCACAGATTTTCCAGGCTCCCTTGATCTCTTTCACAAGGTTCTGCACAGCAATCAGCTTTGCTAGACAATGCAGTAACTCTGCTATACACAGTCATTGTATAGGTTAAAAATTGCACTACTTTTAACCATTCCAACTAATGTATGTTAATAATTTAGCACATAAGTGCAGGCAGGGCCAGCCTCAGCAACTGGTTTCTTGACAGGGCACTTTGTCCACAGCCCCTCAAACCTGAAATTGGCCTTTTCCAATTCTTCATAGCCTGATACCCAAATACCCTAACCCTAACCAATCCCATGCCCCTTCCGAAATGTCATAGTTGTACATTTTGTGAATGAATAGCAGCAGGACTGCTTTTTAAGCATCAGGTTGGTATGCTGCTTAAAAATCAGAGAGGGCCTTAAAAGAAATTTGGAGTATGTGGTGATGGGAAATCACATCCTATCACTGTAGGTAACGTGCAGCCTTTGTAGAAAATCCTGAACACATTGCGTTGAGCTTGGAAGCACTATATAGTAATAATATAATTGCCTGAGCAGCCAGAGGCAGTTGACAGCTCCCAGGTCTGGGAATTAGGTATGCAACCAGCTTTAGACAGTTTGACACTCCCCCTGAAGGAGCAATCTGGGAGTACTCCTAAATTGAATATTGTCTCTGGAGGCTGAGGGAAGGGATTCCTGGACAGGGATAGCCAAGCACAGTAGTGCATACACTGGTAACTTCCCTGTTAGACTACTGTGAAAGGCAACATGGAAATTGCAACTAGTGCAGAATGTGGCAGCTAGATTGCCGCATCCCACCTATGGAAGCTGTACATTATGTAGAGATGTGGAAGAAGGACTTTTCTGCTGTGGCGACCTACCTGTGGAACATTCCCTCCCTATTTTATATATTTCTCTAAAATAATAACTATAAACTGCCAGCTGATTTTTAAAAACCATGGCAGTATAAAATATATGATCATTAAAACATAATAAAATTATAAAATCATAAAATAAAGAACAAGTGACCAACAGTGAATTTAATTAATTATCTAAAAAGGCTTGGTCAAACCAACATATTTTCAGTAGGTGACAAAATAATAGGTGCCTGCCTGATTCCAATAGGAATAATATTCCAAAATACGCGTGCCACTAAAAGACTAGTTGTTGGTCTGTGCTAAGGCAAACCAACTCTAATGGTGATCTCTTCCGTATGATTTTAGTGAAGGTGGAGGGAATAGTCTGTCCCACACTGTGCTGATAAAAAATCTTAACAAAGTCTCTGTTGGTTTTCATCCACATGCACTATTAAGACAATGATATACCCCATGCCCATTAGTATCCAGGCCACTACATCATGCCCACCAAAGTATTGTCCAGAAGGGGACAATACTTCAACCAACAAATGAAGAATTGGGGTAGGATACGTATTGAGGATAATTAGAGCTCTACTAAGCCCTGCAGGAATGCCTACATAATTCTGGGACTGAACACTAGTTTTCCGTGATAGACTTTGTAGCAACACATGCTAATGAAAAAATAGCTGGTTCACAAACAGACAATGCAAAACCCTACTTTCAGAATTCAGTTTCAAAGTCAGGGGTTGTATTTCAATAATATCTGTAGGCATGCCTTCTATTTATTCTCCTCCCTTCATTGATTTCCCTTTAGGATTTTGCCAATATGAATCAGTTAAAGGCCAACTAATAGCTGCATTGTCTCCCACACAATTTCAGTGTAAATGTGGAGAGTGGAGAGTAAGAGCTGGTCACATTGAGAAGCTCCGTTTGTGGATGAGTGTGTGGGTGCAAAGATCTATGAACTAATTAGAATTGCAACAACTGGCAAAGTTTCTAGGGCACCAAGAATGTGCCTGGGAAACAACCACCCTTTTATAAGGCATCCCCCAAGTTGCTTTCACTTGTGCTTTAATAAGAGCTTCCAAGCCATTTGAATTTTAAACTTTCAGTTCTTCTTTTCTTGTGACTACAGGATCTTGGGGCATCGCCTTCATTGCCATGCATGACCTGAGCATGAGGATCTAATGACCAGGAGTCAGGAAACTTTTTCAGCAGGGGGCTGATCCACTGTCCCTCAGACCTTGTGGGGGGCCGGACTATATTTTGGAGAGAAAAAATGAACGAATTCCTATGCCCCACAAATAACCCCGAGATGCATTTTAAATAAAAGGGCACATTCTACTCATGTAAAAACATGCTGATTCCTGGACCGTCCGCGGGCCGGATTTAGAAGGCGATTGGGCTGAATCCGGCCTCTGGGCCTTAGTTTGCCTACCCATTATCTAACCCCACATGCTGTTTCCGTTGTAGCTTGCCCTTGAGTGCAAGATTCAGCCCCACACCCCCAATCGCTCATGGCGGTGGTATGGGGGGCTCCAATCTGGATCAGAGACTGTACACTTAGAATCGGAAAATTATAGAATTGTAGAGTTGAAAGGGACCATTAGGTACTGGGGGGAGGTAGCTCCCATTCATAGATTCAGATTGGGACTATATTGGAAGTCAAAGGATTTAAGTCCCTCCCCACACTGGGTTCCCAATTTGGATTGTCAATATTTTGCAAACAAAAAATGAGAAGAAGCAGCCTGCACTCAAGGCAAGGTGTGAAGTAAACTAAATTACAGAGGCATACCACCTGCTTGTTGGAGAGGGTTGGTTTCAAAGGGCATATAATGCCCAGCCAACCCTTTTCTTGATGTTTGCAAAAATCTTGTATCCTTTTTCCAAATTTTATGAAGAGTTCCTGAATGTGGGTGGCATTTTCTACCAAAGTCAAAGGCAATGCTCTCTATCTTTTCCTTCCTTCTGCCTAGACAATGGTGGACTTTGGGGGTCTCAAATTTCAGCAACGCCCTGTGTAACTCCAAAATTCTGCACCTCCCCCACCTCTCATTCCATTAAACTTTGTTTACATTAACTCCTCTGGGTCTACTCTGAGTAGAACTATGTTGATATTTGCAAAGTTACACAAATATAAAAATAAAGCAGCATTTATTAAAGTCAGAACAGCCATCTAGGGACAAAACATGCTATATTGATATTGCGTAATTTTATTTAATTATATTTTTTATTAGGGTTTTCACATGAAGACTGTGTTCCTGATGACAGTGGGGGTGGCTTAGTAAGTAGAAACAGCTAAGTAATAACTTGCATTTGAGTTCCCACTTCAAGAGTTCTTAAACACTTAAGATGAAAGCTTCTAAGAAAGTAGCAGCTAATCCTTAGCTTTAAGCTAGGACATGAGTGAAATTAAAACCAATTGGTTCTTTACTATTGATTCCACACAATTATCATGTCCCATTTTGTGAATGCTTATTAAATAAATGGCATCTAGCAGTTGTAGCTTTGCTGACACGATAGGAGGAGCAGCAAACAAAGTGTATTTTAAAATGCAGAATCACTAATAGGTTCTCTTTGGTTAACTTGGATTTTTGCAACTCTGATTAACCTCATTTTACTAAGAACCAAATAGAGTGCCTTGTTTATAGTCTTCCATGTGTGATAACTTTGCAATGCTGGCTTACTCATAGAACTCTAAAGGTCATGCCGTTCAGTGGATATTTTCATTCCTGGAAAGTGGAAGCTCTTATTTAAATATACATATTTCACCTATATTTTCATAGCCCACAGAGGCATACAATAAGATCAGTGTTACCAGTAAGCTCTGTTCACTGATCCAGAAGACCCCAGGAATCACCAGTTCAGCCCATATTTTGCATTTCAAGATTTGTCAACCCTGCTTTCACAGTCACATCATGCACTGCCACTGTGTTTTAGGTATAGGAGACAGGACAACCAGTATGCAAGGAAGGAGAATTTGATCGCAGTACAATGGTCTAGGGTTTTAACTATTGTGAAGCATGTGAAAGACTGTTTTGCTGATTGGTTTAGCTTTGCTTCTCAACTTTTGGGGCAAAGAATCCTGGTGTAGAATATGTATTTGAAGGGAGCATAATCAGAAAATCTGGAATGTGGAGAATCTACGGCTCCAAAATTCGTATGGGCTGGATTGGACTATTTCCTGATTCAGCCTGTCTCCACTCATCCAGTTCAGTGTGAAGGAAAGAACAGGTACTTATTTTTTAATGTCACCAAGTCCCCTAAAATTACAGAGATGACCAGCCACCCGCATTTCATTGCTGACAAATGAAAAAAGGTAAAGGTAAAGGTACCCCTGCCCGTACGGGCCAGTCTTGACAGACTCTGGGGTTGTGCGCCCATCTCACTTAAGAGGCCAGGGGCCAGCGCTGTCCGGAGACACTTCCGGGGGTCACGTGGCCAGCGTGACATCGCTGCTCTGGCGAGCCAGAGCCGCACACGGAAACGCCGTTTACCTTCCCGCTGGTAAGCGGTCCCTATTTATCTACTTGCACCCGGAGGTGCTTTCGAACTGCTAGGTTGGCAGGCGCTGGGACCGAGCAGCGGGAGCGCGCCCCGCCGCAGGGATTCGAACAAATGAAACGAAATGTTTAAAACATTGGTTAAATTTAATTCAGTAGGTGTGCATTGATTTTTGCTTCTACCACTGGATCTGTGGACTACTCAATCAAGAAGTATCTCAGAGAAGAGGTATTCCTTTTATGGTGACTTAGAGCTCTGTTTCAGTGTAACAGTAGTTATTGGATGTACATGTTGTACTGTAGTCCTCTGGACTAATTTGGTACTCTGAACCCATACATATTGTGGTTGACTGGAGTCTTGATTCAAAGCACCAATCACCCATGAAACCCGCTGGGAGGAATTCAGCATTGTTCTATGTTGACCATTAGAGCTTGCCAGATGGAATAATCCCCCTTCTTCTCCCACTGTGCACTGTTCTGGGGGTTCTTTCAGTTCCCCCTCAGCCAATTGTAGGGGCATATGGGGGAGGAGAGGGAGAAAGCCCCATTGTGCAAGTAGAAGCCCTTGCACAGGCTTTCACTGAGTCCCACTAATGGGACTCAGTGGAATCCCATCCTATGCATGGAAGCTTTCTGGTGGTGTAGCAAACCCTTCTATTTCCTGCGTGCTGATCAGTGACTTTGGACACCTGCAGCTGCATGGGAAGAGCCAACCTGCAGCTCATTAATAGACAGAATCACTCTTGAGCAGTGCTTTTCTGCGGCTAAAAGTAATAGGAAAATAACCCATTATTTGTGACAGTGGTAGAGGGAGCAAGTCTTGTGTGCTTCTGAGCATACCCAGTCCTGTCACCCTCCTTTTATGTCACCTATTCCATGCCTCCATTGAAGCAATGTCTTTCCACTTACTTTACTATTTACAAGTCCTTGATACAGTACATTTAGGTAATAGAGAAATTCAACAAGTTTGAGGAATGCTGAAATTACAAGCTAAATTGAAAGGCGGAGTGTTTTTCATGTATATTTAGCAGCAGAAAAAGTTTTTGCCTTTTGGAGTGGATTGCATCAATTTTTTCGCCCATACAAAGTAAGAAAAAATCAGTGATCCATTTGGCTACGCTCATTCATCAAACTGATGCAGGACACAATGGCTTCACTGTTTGCCCACAGTGACATCACCACATATCCAAATCTAAGTTGGATATATAGTGCTGTGAGGAAGTCCCATTCAATGTGTGATGTTTGACTGGCTGGTGTCATCAATGGGGGGGGGAGAAGAAGAAGAAAAGATCATATTTAATTTTTTTAATGAAAAAATGGTTCTGAAGATGCAATAGAGGAGAAGCAATGGCAGCAGAAAGCAGCAAAATATGTTAGAGGGAAACTCAATGGTACAGACTTTGGGTGCAGGGCAATACAGACCAACACATTATACAGATCAAAATGCCTGGGAAAGTAGAAATATTTTAGCCTGGTCCCAAAAATTTATGTAGTGCAGGCACAAGGCACACTTCTTTAGGAACAATGTTCATAACTTGTGCGTCACCACCAAAAAAGCCCTCTTCATTGTTCTTATCCACTTCCAGTAATGAAGGCATTTGTAAAACAGCTTCAGTAGAAGATCTCAAAGCATAGACAGTCTGGTATGGAAAGAGGCATCTCTTTGGGTATTTAGGTTCCAAGCCATTAAGGGCATTAATAAGACCTGCGCTGTCATTGTTCTTTAAGATTCTTAGGAATACATGCTAAGGAATACAGATCTGTAGCTGCTTACTCCTTAGCAATACATTTACTACTAGCAGTCATTCAGGAATCGCAATGGCAAACTATGCTTGGAATTCTGTTTGTTTAAAATAAAAGAATGTTTCATTGCTGGCTTTTTGAAACATGGTTGCATCCAGGGCCATTGTGAATACCTTCTAAAAAGAATAGCGAGTCTGGCAGATGAGTTACCAGTATGCAAAAGACAGCTCAAGAGGTTTATTGATTCAAGAATTTGAAGTCACCAGTTTAATGAAATCTCTTTATTTTGAAAAAAATGAAAGTACAAAAGAGGGCTTTTTTAAAAACAAAAAAGCCAAGAGTATTCAATAACAAATATTAAATGATAAATACAGATTGCTTAAAATCAGATGGGCCATTTTAAGCAAAGTATTTTAGCTCATCATGATATGTAGCACCTTATTTAAATTAGGAGGTGTTAATTCTTAGCTTGAATAATATATTAATATAATATGTAAAGTGAATGGCATTGTTAATCACAGTCGCGCCTGGAACGACTTTGCTTCTGTGCACGGAATGTTAATTTTGCAAAACATTAATTTCAAAGATTTTGCAGCAGTGCTTTTGTAATTAAATATTAATGTCACATGTTATTGCAGTAGCATGTTTATGAAAGCCGGCAACACTTCAAGTCAACTCATTTGTTTTTATATTTATTCTTGTACATCTGCAATCCCTTCCATTTCACAATTTCAAAGTGAAGGCCATTTTGAATAGTCAATATGTAAAACATTTTTCATTGTAAGCGTTTTTTAACATCCAACAGGGTAAATATTTAATGTGGTGTTTTTAGCTGGCATAATTTTTCCAGAAAATTGGCTATAACTTTTAACAACTTGTAGGTGCACTAAACTGTCTCCATTTTTGGCTTAAGTCATCTGAAAATAAAAGAGTCATAAATGTGATGAAAACTGAGCAAAATTATGCAAGAATTATGAGATTCTTTATGAAATTCTGGAATTCCAAACACCCCTGATTTTATTACTTTCCATGGTGTGACTTTATATCAATGTGTGTGTGTGCGTGTGTGTGTGTGTGTGTGTGTGTCTGTGTGTATCAGATACTAATTTATCTTCTTGAGTGATCCAATTGTCTTTATCCTGGGGAATTTTGTCTCATGCTTAACATGAAACACTTTAAAGTCTGTATTTTCTGTCAAATGTCTGAGTGTTTTATGAGTAACTTTAATGACAGCCTCTGTTAATTGACGATTATTCTGTATATATGTCACCGTATTCATTTTCCTATGGCTGTTTTGACCAAATTACAATATCTGATGATCTTGCGTAGGGTACTTCAAACCTGTGAATTGCATTAGTCTACAAAGAAAGTCATTTCCATTTTAGCATGTTAGTGACAAGAAATCCATTCGAAGTATCGCACGTTAAGCCTTCCACCTCCCCCTCCCTTCTTTCTGCAAAGACCTTCATTATATAGCAAAAAAAAAAAAAAAAACACACACACACACAACAAAAAACCAACAGCATCTTAGCAGAGTAAATTGTGAATTATAAAAATACCTTATTTATTGCACCACAAAATGCAGGAACAATCAAGATGCATTGTTGTTTGGTTATGGCCACATTTAATAGTTAAAAATTATATCGGCACCTGATGTTGCATGTTAACAGCTAATACCGTGTGACAGTGATGAATTTAAAGGATGAAGAAGAGATACAAACTACATTTTACAAGCATGATGGGTCTCCAACAATGCCATTTAAATATTATTTGTCACTATTTAAAATGAACCTTTCCCCTTTAAGCTATGCCATTATGCTCATTTGTCCTGTCACTGCTGACAGGCTCTATGACTCACACACAAAAATGGTCATTAGGTACTGCATCTTCATCTTATTTAAAAAACAGGGGGGGGGGGTGGGAGAGAGAGAGGGAAAGCATTCTGATGCCTCTAAAAGCCTGTAATTATTTTCATCCGAAGAGATAGTGTTGCTTGGAAGGTAATTTAATAACCTTTTGCATGTACCTGGGGAATGCCTCTCTGGGGAACCAAGGTGCCGACATGCCATTCAGTCGTCAAAACATGACCTTTAATGGTTGCTTAGAGAGAAGTTAGCATGGAATGTTGTGCATGGTACAATGCTAATTCTGCTTTCTAATATATGCAAAATTTAGTTCTAGAGCAACGATCTTTATAAGATGAATAAATATAGGTAACTGCTACCAGGAAACAAAAGGCAGGCCAGTTCATCGGTTCCTAATGCAGGGCTCCTGCCACCTACTTTGTAAAGAGCTTTTAGAGCATACGGGATTTGGGGGAGCGAACTGCACCAGAAGCACAATGACACCCACTCCTTCCCAGTATTTGTAGGTGTGGTTTCCCACCCCCTCCACTCCGCCCACAACTCCTGGCTGTGTTGTGAATGAGCTGCTTGCCCTGAAAATGTGATTGAAGTAATCCAACAGTTGGTATGTTCCTCATAACACAGACTGACCTGCAACTCAGCCACGTGGAAAAAGAAAAGCTAACGAGGTTCTTCCGTGTTACTATATTCAGGGGGAAATGAGTGTCCTTGCAAACGACTTGGCTGTAGTTACAGGGTTAAAAATGCATGTAAGCTTGTCTGTTAAAATTAAGCATGTCAAGCATCCGGAGGATATACTCAACAAAGGATAAACTTTGTCGTGCCACGTCAGGGTCAAGAAAACCCCATATTTTGGCATAGTGATATTAGATCCCAGGTAGCTAGAAATGAAGGGATTTCAGCTCATACCCGTGACATGCCATCCGTCAATTTATTAGCACACTGGTGCAGTAAAAGCCGCTGAAAAAGCTATATCAATTCGTTTAGGGTCTCCCCACGCCCCTTTAAAATGTCGGTAATCCTCATCTTTGCTCTCTCAACCGGCCAGCATTAAAGATTTATGTTGCACTTTTTTTTCCACTGCCACACCTGAATATGGATTACTTAAATGGACTGTAAATAATTCATATCTGGGAAGAAGTTTCCATTACTGGCCAATGTTGTAATTTAATATACAGTATTATAGGTTGTGCAGTTTCAGTTTGTTTTCGATGTGCATTCTGCAATCGAGCAGACAACAGTTTAAGCAAAAAAAAAAAAAAAAAAGCACGCTATTTGTTCAGCTTGTTTTCATGTTCAGCACTGGGCTGTGGGAAGCAATAAAGTAAATGAGGCTAATTTCAGCAACCTCCCTTTTTAAGGAAAGGGGGAGGAAGCCTTGACCCAAATTGACATAAGGCAAATTGAATAAATAAGGAGAAATAGTATTAATCTAATTTCCTAACCAAAAGGTTTCAAGGTATAATACATCATTTTTAACAGAGCATTTTTTAAAAGCTAGATTTCAAAAATCCACTTCTGTTCTGGGGACTTTCACATATGGTGCCTGATTATTTTTCTCTTAAGTAGCTCCAATAGAAAAGGACATATTTGAGAATGAGTTTTTCAGCAAGGTCACCGGATACAAACAGAAAAACTCCACAGTGTTAAAGTGCAGAGAATTTCTAAAACCATCCTTGTATAAGTGTTTACACTTAAAAGACATTTAAACAATTTAAGATTAAGTTGCATATAGCAAAAGAAAAAAAATATTAATAATAGATTAATGCTTGAAAATCTATGAAGACACATAAGATAATGATTTAAAAAGGAATAATTTAAAGAGATGAATTAAAAAATAGAATAAAAAAGAAGGCCAACATAAACTAGGGAAAAACATGCTGTGAATAAAGTCTGTTAGATCTTGAAATAGAAGAACTGCTAAATAATGCATAGTTTTATTTTTCTATAATTTGCATAAACCTTAAGAGAGTATTTATTTGTGTAAAACTTGATGTATTGAGCAAGGGAAGTGGGGAGGGGGAGAAATGGCATTCATTTTGTTTTCATTTTGGTATTTAGGAAAAATATTCTGTTACATATGGACTACTTAGACCTAATCATCTGACTGAATGTGATGTGTTTCTTGAGCCAGGTTGGAAAGGGCTGGATTGAGAACAGTGCCCTGGTCTTGCTGCAGGCTACGCAGGTTGGCCCAAGCTCTGCTGGGGAGCAGATGGTGAGCCAATGCTTGCAGTCACACTTACCTTCCTTGCTAAATCCATAATCCCTCACTGGACACGCAGCCAAGGCAGGCTTTGGAGACAGAAAGGAGGTTACAATCTGGACTTGGGTATTGACTGCCAGAACTGAGAAAACAGCTCAGAAATTTTCAAATGCTTAACAAGTTATCAGTCTTGTCCGTAAGCCAGTGCAGCATTTTTAAAAGTAATTAAGACATGATTGAAAATGTGTGTGTGCCATCTAAATAAGGGGGTGGGGGGAATCTTAAAAAAAAAAATCATACGCAATAATTAAAGCCACATTAAATATACTACATTTGGGTGGAAGGGGCAAAGAGAGCTTATATAAAATGTCATTTTATTTCCAGAGAGGACCTGTGTGTGTGTGTGTGTGTGTGTGTGTGTGTGTGTGTGTGTAAAGCTAAGAAAAATAGCTTTTAAAAATGCACCAATGGGATATTAAGGGATGTTATATCGATGTAGAATGTTAGTTCATGGTGTGATTATGATTAAATTAATTAATCATTTAATTAATTTCACACTGATTGAACATATTAGACTTTGTGCTATATGTATTACCATGTATATTATATGTTATAATGGTATTGTGTTCCTATGCAGGAAAATATAATACTATATGATACTCACAGCATGATCTCTCATCTCCTTTCCTAAATATCTGCATGGTTACCAACCCAGATATTTATATATCTTAGAGAATACACACACACACACACACACACACACACACACACACTGTAGGGGAAGCCAAATCCTAATCAGCTACAATAAAGGGGGGAAACGATAAGACCATCTGTTTTAAGCAAGTGGATTTACTATAAAAGGATGGCATACACAAAAAGTTACAGCAATATTGTGATTGTGTATTAACTTAAATGTGATGTGTATGTTTGTTTGTATGCATATATTTATATGTGTGTATATTTATACATTTATAGAATGTACATATGTGTGTTTGTGTTTATCTTATGTGTGTAGATTTTGTGCATCTGTATCAAACACTTAGTAGATAGATATAGGCTTATACATTGAATGAAGGTTAGCATGTAAGGATGTGCACATCTCTCTCTCTGGCTTAGTGATCTATGGAGAAGCACCAAAGAAATTCACATGCCATCTAGGCAAACATTCATGGTCCATTCAATAGGGTTTGAGTACTGGCATGAGGGCAAAAAGGGTACCCCTGGTTCTGAAACCTGATCTCAGTTCCTAGGCAAATGCAGTAGGAGGCCACATTGGTGGCCGCCTGCTGTAGTTGCGTCTAAGGTCACTTGTGCCATTCTGTCTGTACTTATATGTGCTTTCATTTTATCTTCCCAGCAACTCTCTGAAGCAGGAGAAGATAACGGGCATAGCCCATCCCCACAATATTCTACAGTATTCCCTACGGCTTGGGATGGGGTTGGAGACTCTTCAGAAATGAAAGCACAAACCAGCATTGATGAAATTTTTGTGGTAATGGCATATAAGCCCCACATTGGTGTTTGCTGATAACTAGCCAAGGCTTTCAGAGCTAGTGTAGCACAAGGGATAGTGTACCAGTATTTGACCAAGGTGATTCAAGTTCAAATTCTTCCTTGCCCATAATGTGAGATGGTCTGTAGCCACTCGCTACCTCTCATCTTAGGCCTTACAGGGCTGTTGTAAGACTTAAAGCAAGGAGTTGAAAACACTATATAAGCCATCCGTAGCCCTTTGGAATGGCAGGATTATTATTATTATTTAAGCAGCTTGCTCTACTGCCCATTAAATCACTGTGTAGCTTCAGCAGTCAGGAAGCAAAGTAAGTTCTAGTAGAAGATGTGGGGCATTGTTCCATGTAAAAAGGTGCAGGATTGGTGTTTAAATATGTACACAGCAATATGCACCTCCTATGGTTCCCCCCCCCGCCGCCCCACCATTGTAAACTTAAATCTGTAATCCAAAATCTCACACAAGTGACTATCATCTCATTATTTATAGAAATCCAAACGCAAACATAAAAGTCAAGGGAATTAACATTCCAAGGACACCACTGCCTTTTTACTGTGTCTGTATGCACTATTTTTCATTAGCAAGAATAATGATGTGCAGGCGATCAGCACGTGTTTGTTGAATGCATCTGTGGCCAACTGAAACCCCAGTTAAAATGAATTTTCGGCTAGTCCAGACACTGGCTGGAATCCTAAGGTTTTGTTTTTGTTTTTTGTTTTTTACGAATAAGAGGTCCTGTTCGCGAAGCAAAGTTAGGATTCGAGCCATTATATTTACCAAAAGGATGGCATGGGAACCAATCTTTCCAATCACATTGGGAGGTTCCTTAGAAGTGTTGTTACCAGGAAGGAAAGGATCTGGTGCTGAAATCTTCCATGTAACTTGGGAAACCCACAAGATGAGCAGTTTGGCACTGACAAAAAGCAGCAATTACTTGGAAGCTGTTTCCAGTGCTTTGCATGTGGCAAGACTATTGTGCTGAAGCTCCAGACCAGTTTTTATACCAATTGAAGCCAGAAAAGAGCAGGGAAGGTTGACTCCTTTTCTCCACCACCCTACCATGTTAGTTAAGATGATGAGGCACAGGGGACTGTGGGAACATTCACTCCCCACCCCCCCCCCCGGCCATTATTTTCTGGGAAATTCCCGAGCCTATCTGAGGCAGGTTTCAAAGAGTTTCCCCAGCCCTAATTGCTACTTCCCATCTTCTAGGGTAGGGACGCAGGTGGCGCTGTGGGTTAAAGCCTCAGCGCCTAGGACTTGCCGATCGAAAGGTCGGCGGTTCGAATCCCTGCGGCGGGGTGCGCTCCCGCTGCTCGGTCCCAGCGCCTGCCAACCTAGCAGTTCGAAAGCACCTCCGGGTGCAAGTAGATAAATAGGGACCGCTTACCAGCGGGAAGGTAAACGGCGTTTCCGTGTGCGGCTCTGGCTCGCCAGAGCAGCGATGTCACGCTGGCCACGTGACCCGGAAGTGTCTCCGGACAGCGCTGGCCCCTGGCCTCTTAAGTGAGATGGGCGCACAACCCCAGAGTCTGTCAAGACTGGCCCGTACGGGCAGGGGTACCTTTACCTTTTTATCTTCTAGGGTTGGTACCAGGATCTGAAAAAATAACAAAGAAAGCTCCTGATCAAAGTCTTATTGGGTCAGACACTATATTAAAATGTACATGCCCCCACCCAAGTTTGCATTCTGTTCATATCAGAGGGCCACGTGACTGTCCCAGACATTGGCAGGAGGCTGAATTGGGACTGGAGGTGTGAGTTCAACAGAAGGTTCCCTTTCTTTTTGCATCTTTTGAATGGCACATGGTGCTACTTTTGACATACAGTGGTTCTTACTTTGCAACTCAGTTAAATTGCCAGCCTTTGATTCCCAATGGAACAGGAAGCTTTACTTTTGTTCTTCGAAGTTGGAATTTTAACTGATTGGAATAAAGGAACAGGAGAACAGGCAAGGAGAGGTTAGGGATTCTTTTTTTTAAAAAAGAAAAAGTTTGATTGACAAAGCAAATTCCTAAAAGTGATATGGAAGCACAATTCTCAACAAACCAGGACATGGTTTGTTGAAGAAAGAAGAAATGGTTTTATATATTATTCACCAATCTCCAGGGTTTCCATGCCACTCAGAGTTGGCATACATTCCATATATATTATTTAATGTTTTACAGTTCAGCATGCATGCAAAGGGAGTGAATATGATAAATGCATCTCATTCTATGCACATGATAAGATATTTAGAGAGATCTTTCACACACAGGTGCAAAAGAGCCAAAAAAGGGAAACTTTTTTTTATGTCTAGGAAGTGAAAAATAAAGTTTGCTTAATCACCTGGTGCCTGGTACTGATATTAATGTACCAGAGTCCTCCTCTATGAACTTTTAAAAGCTTTCTAAATTGATAAAGACAGCTATTTTGGGTATTATAATAGAGCATAATACTAGAGGTGGACTATGATAAGATGCTGAAGCAAGTCCAGTGTGACCTCAGCATTCTTCACCCATCTCACTACTAACACAATTCCTTCTTGGCCTCAATGATCCTTCACAGGAGTTGTGCTCTAAAAGGAATTTCATTTGCATGGATTTCCACATCAGAAGTGCTGTAGTGTTGGGAGAATTAGCACCTGCTAGAACATTTCATTCCTAACACACAAGAAACACCTCAAAATGTGGTGGAATCCCAAACTTAATTAATTTCTATAGTGCCTTTCAATATAAAAAAAAAAATTCTGAAAGCAGTTTACACACACACACACACACACACACACACACACAAACACACACACCTACCTACCTCTGTAGGTAAAGCCATTTAAAGCAACCTAGTCATTTCAACACATTATTCCAAACATTATTAAAAGCCAGCAAGACCAACACTCCAATATAAAACTCTCCAAAACTAAGGCTCAATACTAACACTAAATCTAAATCATAATTAGCTCCCTAAGGCCAGAGCAAAGAGATGAGACTTTAGAAAATGTTTAGAAATATATAGGGAAGGGACATATCTAATATAATGTAGAGCCACAAGGGTGGTCTGTGTGCTCACCAGTCTATTTCTGGGAATTGTAATTCTGTGGGGGATAAACTACAGTGCCCATAATTCATTGAGGGAAAGAATGTGCTTCAAATGTGCTTTAAAGGTATTGTGTGCACTCAGCCTTAGCTAACAAACCTTCCTTTCATTATGCCCTTCCTAAAATGCTCCAAACTGAGTTTTTGTGACCCTTTTCCAACTTCATACCACCAGCAGTCATCATTTCTGTATACTCCATCCCTGCCATCGACCACCACCACCAATAATAATAATAATTTTTTTTTTTATACCCCACCCATCTGGCTGGGTTTCACCAGCCACTCTAGGCGGCTCCTAACTGAATATTAGAAACACAATACAGCATTAAACATTAAAAACCTCCCTAAACAGAGCTACCTTAAGCTAGTTGCTTATTTCCTTGACATCTGATGGGAGGGCGTTCCACAGGGCGGGCGCCACTACCGAGAAGGCCCTCTGCCTGATTCCCTGTAACTTCTCGTAGTGAGGGAACTGCCAGAAGGTCCTCAGCGCTGGACCTCAGTGTCCAGGCTGAACAATGGGGGTGGAGACGCTCCTTCTTGGTTTGAAGATGAAGAGCCTACTCTATGCATGCAAAAAGACCATGCCTCTGTTAATGATGAGCCTCACACTCAGAAATTGTTGAGAGAATTCCCCATGAAGAAATCTGGTAAAATGATATGCCCCAGTTTGTTGCTCACAAATAGGTTGAAGAATGTTGAGAAGGCATTTGTGCACAGCTCTAGTTAGAAGGGAGTATAGATTGCATCAACTTAATGCAGGTCCCGTTTATTTTACCTGCTAATTCTGGGTCCATGGATTAAAATATATTGCATGAATCAGTCCTAATTTCTGTTTTAAGAGGCTTTTAATGTGCTTAGCACTTCCCTACTGAAGTACTGAAATGAAGGAATTGCTCTGAAGATCTGGAATACTGTCAAGGAAAAAGTTACTTACTATATTTATATCCTAGCCTTTGAATTCCAACAGAAAAACTCAAATTACACATACACATAACAATTGGTTCAAAGCAAGCCAAATCACATAACAAAAAGAAAGGAGAGCGAGGGCAGTAGTCCATCAGACATATTTTGTTTGACGACTTGGTTTAACTTGGATGAAAAATGTTGAAACATAACTCATGATGCGGAAAGAAAGTGGCATGACCTAGAAACGAACATCACAGAGCTTTGACACTTAGGTGTTGCTTCTCCAGTAAGACAATGCAGCTGGGATATCCATATGTAGGGTGCATTGGAAAGGAAAGGAAAGAGCCAAGTGCCTTCATACACTTCAAGTTAGTTTGATTATAATAAGACTGGGACCTTACATTTTTAAAGATGCAATTTTTAAGCTTTGATGAACCATAGGCTTATAAGAACCCTATATCTACAGAGGAAATAAAAACAATTATCAGATGCATGCCCTAGCTTCTACAGTGGTACCTCTGGTTACGTACTTAATTCGTTCCGGAGGTCCATTCTTAACCTGAAACTGTTCTTAACCTGAAGCACCACTTTAGCTAACAGGGCCTCCCGCTGCTACCGCACAATTTCTGTTCTCATCCTGAAGCAAAGTTCTTAACCCAAGGTACTATTTCTGGGTTAGCAGAGTCTGTAACAAGCGTATGTAACCCGAGGTACCACTGTAGTATATTTTTATGTAGGAATTTGTCTAAATATTAGAAATTAGAAATCCTAATCCCCCTGTAATATCACAGAGGTGTCAAGGAGCATTTTATGCAATTATCATAACTAAGTGGGTTATCCTTTCATGGACTGTACCACTCTGTTTTCTACATGTAAGGTTGTCTTTTCTTGTGTGAGAACATGATGCACCTGCAACCAGGAAAAGTTTGTCTATCTGGTATTATGTAAACTTGTCCTAGCACAAACAAATAGTATGATCACTGTAACACTAGTCTGATGTTTTCAGTAAGCCAGCAAAAAGCATGTTGATACTGTACTGTGTAATTTGCATGGACAGGCAAATTTTAGAAAGATTAATCATTGACATTTTCTCATATCAACAATAATTTTAATGGGTGGTCCCCATTCACAATTTATCTTCCAGTACCTCCCATGTTTCCTTAGTTCTGTTCTCATGTTTTGGCCATTTGGTACACTAATCTGCACCCCATTTCTCTGATTTAAGTTGTCAAGGGTGGTGGCTCTCTTATGAATCTCAGTGGATACTTGTGCAGCAACAAGTTTTGGTTTTTTAAAGCATCTCAGCAGTTGTTGACTGTAGGGGAAAAATAAATCTTATTTACTGCCAGTATGGATTTACTTCGCATTCTTAATAGAACTAACAGCTGCTTGAGGAATCCTATACTTCCTGAATGTTTCCATTTCTACATCTGGTACTACTTGAATATTTCTTGGTATGGTGAAAGTGTTACTAAGTTGCATTCTACCTATTGATTTATGAACTCCCCTTTCTCTTTAGGCTCTCTTTTCACACATCCTCCAAAGGATTATTCAGCCTTGGGATAGGGCATCAATGACATCTTTAGGACTAGTTCCATTCTGATTCCCTAGGATAAGGTTTTAGAAGACCAGGTACTTTATTCTTGCATTGGCCATTCTCCAAGTGGATATCCTGGGCCCAAAAACTCAGAGCAAATTGTGGAAGTGCCTAGAATCAGATGACTTAGAGTATCATAAACCTATCCAAGTATATGCATAACACAAACTCAGAACATAGATGTAACAGACCAAGGGACCTGAAAAGGGAACCTGCCTCTGTAATTAGAGTGTAGTTCATGATACATTGTATAGTTCATTGATCTTATTGGTACACACATCATTCTAAGCAAAACCGTGTGAGTGAGTCAACAGAACACAGCAAGGCAACTTATGATTTGATTATGCTTTTTTAGGGATTCTTGGTAAAAAATTATGAGGATCCATAAATAATCGTGTTCATGTTTTTGCACCATTGCGCTGCTGGAAAGCACTGGATCCATGATTTATGGTTTAGACAATGGAAACATATAAAATTAATGAAAGATATGTAAGTTTTCATGGTGGTTTAAATGGGTTGATATGTGTTTTTTATTTTTGTTTTGTTGGATTGTTTTATTTTATGTTTCATACTGGGATTGCCTTTGGAGATGAAGTGCAAGTAACAAATAATTTAAATAAATAGCCACATGTGGGAGCCCAGCAGCAATAGGATTTGTTTATTATTTTCCAATACAATTAGAAAACTAGCATAGCCACCAAATGGGAAAATTAGGTGTGACCATTTAAGACATCCACTTTAAACACTTTGGTGTAAGCCTTGGTGAGAAGGAGAGAGGTCTTTATATACCCCTAGATCACAATATAATGGGTTGTGTCCAATGTTAATCCTACTCAAAGTAGGTGCATTGCAAATATTGGACATGACTTAGACCCTTTAATTTCTGTGGGTACACTCTGAGTATTACTTGGTTGGATACAATCCAATGTGCTATATTGTTCTAAAGTCCATTGTCTGAGTGTTCAAAAAAGAATTGCAAATGATTCTATAACTGTGCATTTGTTTTTCCAAAATGGCATGAGAAACTCATTGTTTCCCAGGATAGCCATTTAGATTCTGCCTTTTACAATCACGTTTTTTAAACTTTGGCTGGGGGGAGGGGGTTAATTGTATTTGCACAGCTCCAGTGGCATGAGATTTAACAACACACAACAGCATGCTTCTCTCACTTAATACTGCAGGCAGTGCTGACAGCTTCTAGCAATTTGGAATTTGGGGTGTCCCAGGAGACCAAGGGTGCCACTGGCTGCTGTCTCCTTATTGCATTTTACTTTTCTGTGATGTCAACTTGTTCCGTAAGGTACAGTGGAAAAGGAAGAAAGTGCTTTTCAGACATATGGCAGGGACAAGGAATAATCCTGCTACATATGAAAAGCCATTCTATACACACAGAAAAACATTAGCCTTTATCCGATAGTATCCCCCAAAAAGGCAGGAGAGGGAGAATAAACCTGAAAAAAATAAAATAAAAGTATGGGAGATGGAGACATTCAGTGGTCCTTCGAAGAAATGAATCAAGTTAGACAGTTGCTAGAAAATATTTTCCCCTTTCCTTTTAAGTTTATAGTGCTGAAGGCACCCTTGAAGGGCCTCTAAAGGATGGTATATAAACTATCTCTCTCTCACACACTTCTCAGCAGCCTCTTTGTAATGATCAATCATTGAAAAAGAAATATTTTTGAGTTCCAGTGTAATGCTTGGAGGGGGAATCACAGATAAAAATGACCACTGGCACTAGGAAAACATAAAACTGAGTACCCAAGTGTGAACGCTCAGAAAATAATGTGCACACTTTCATAAGGTTTCATAGTCACTCTCTTTCTCTTTCCCCCTCTTATCTCTCTTTCTTACTAATATGTGTATACATGCAAGCACACATATACATATGCAGATGCATGACATGTATGGTGAAAAAAACCAGCCTTTTCCCCAGTTTCCACTGTCAAGGGTTTTCACAAACTTTCAGCCCCATTGATTTGTATTATCCTGTTTTCTTCTTCCCCTGGTGGTTTTGTTGATAAGATGCAATATTGCTGCGTGTCAAGTGTTTGTTTCCATTTAGAATGTGGAAGGAATTTATCACACTTGGGAGAACCTCCTCTTACCTAGGTCAGCCCAAACAATGCTGAATTGTGCCAAGAAACAAGGAGGAGGTGGCAAAGTTGTATTCTACATTGTAGTTACCTGCCCTGTGACCTTAGGGCGAAGGGTGTGTAAATATTATTATTATTATTATTATTATTACTGCTGCTGCTGCTGCTGCTGCTACTACTACTACTACCTGCCAGGGCAGTTTACAACAACGTAAAAATACAGTATTAAAACTGTTAAAACAGATTACAAAAGTCAGATTCACCTTTCACATTCAATGAAAACTACATCACAAAGGCAACATGTACACCCCTGTAGGGAGGGAATTTCACAGTTTAGGGACTGCTACAAAGAATGCCTTCTCCTAAGCCACCGTCCCCTCAGTCTTCTGATGGCAGTGGAACTTTCTAGTGACCAGGAAGCAGGGTGTCCGCAGAACTCCTTCGAATCTTGCCTCATTGTTCTATTGGCTCCCACCCGCCCTTTTATATTTTGTGTTTCTCTCCTCTCTCCATCTGTCTTGATGCATCTCAAGTAGGAACAGACCCAGACATGGGATTATTACTCATCACCTAGTTGAGGCTTTTCTCCTTGGCAAGGTGTCACTTAAAATCCTAAGACACAGCTATCCAGTCTCTGGTCAAGCTGTATAAAACACGAGAGCAATATAGGTAAATATATGCATATGTTCGTAGAAAGCTGAAATATACTCGGAGTTGAGTGTTGATTTCATGCTCTTTATTTCAGCTCATAGTAAACAGTGAGTGAGAGCTTTCCCAATAAACCTCTGGCTATATGTACAGTATTTACACAATGGGTCCCATGTGATTGGCTGATTCAACTCCCCTCCTGGAGTCTGATTGGACTGTTCCTGCAGGCCAATCAGGTTGTTGAGTCACTTCCTCCTGGAGCCTGATTGGGCGGCTCCTGCAGACCAATCAGGTTGCTGCCTTCTGGGATCCTGCCTGCCTATTGTTCTGGGATCCAAGCTCAGTACATAACAATATCCTAAGAAATCATATTTGCAGTAATTTTGTAAGAGTGACAACAATCGGCTTAAAGCTACAGTGGTACCTTGGGTTACATACACTTCAGGTTACATATGCTTCTGGTTACAGATTCCAGTAACCCAGAAATAGTACCTCGGGTTAAGAACTTTGCTTCAGGATGAGAACAGAAATCGTGCTCCGGCAGCGTGGCGGCAGTGGGAGGCCCCATTAGCAAAAGTGGTGCTTCAGGTTAAGAACAGTTTCAGGTTAAGAATGGACCTCCGGAACGCGTTAAGTACTTGACCCGAGGTACCACTGTATAGAGAAAGCAGATGCCCCAGCTGATTAGGGGGAGATACAGAAAAATATTTGGTGGACTTAAAGCAGAGGCCAGAAGGAAGTAGGAGGAGAGAAGTAAGTTAGGTAGGTACAGGGAAGCCCAGTTTAGCTGAGGGAAGAGACCAGGATGCAAAATAAGAGAAAATTTGCAATACAAGGGTTTGTTTAATTGTGATGCAGTTTTTCTGAGTAGCTTATAAAGGTAAAGGTACCCCTGCCCTTGCGGGCCAGTCGTGTCCGACTCTAGGGTTGTGCGCCCATCTCACTTAAGAGGCTGGGGGCCAGCGCTGTCCGGAGACACTTCTGGGTCACGTGGCCAGCGTGATGAAGCTGCTCTGGCGAGCCAGCACCAGCGCAGCACATGGAAACACCGTTTACCTTCCCGCTATAAAGCGGTACTGAAATATACTCAGAGTCGCAAAGTGATTTCATGCTCTTTATTCAGCTCATAGTGGTGAGGAGGAATGAATGAATGTCCCCTCAAAGTATCTGCTTTATATACATTATTTACACCATGGGCTGCACATGATTGGCTAATTCTGGAATTCTACTGTAAGCCAATCAGGTTGTGGATTCACTTATATCTGGAGCATGATTGGGTGGTTCCTGCCAACCAATCATACTGCTGCATTGTTCTAGGACCAATCAGACTGCTGCATTCTGAATCCTATTGTTCTAGGACCAATCAGATTGCTGCAATTTGGATCCTATTGTTCTAGGACCAATCAGACTGCTGCAGTTTGGATCCTATTCAACTCAGTACATAACAGGTACCTATTTATCTACTTGCACTTAGGGGTGCTTTCAAACTGCTAGGTGGGCAGGAGCTGGGACCGAACGACGGGAGCTCACCCCGCCGCGGGGATTCGAACCACCGACCATGCGATCGGCAAGCCCTAGGCGCTGAGGTTTTACCCACAGCACCACCCGCGTCCTTTGTGATGCAAAGTTTTTCTGAGTAGCTTATATATAACTACAAATTATTCCAGTATTTTTATGAATTTTAACGCTTACAAAGAAGGGCAATAATAATAAGCACCAAAAAATGGAACAGAATTTAACTGAAAAACTGTAAAACATAGTCAAAACAGAAATATAGCAGTCCACCCATCTCTGATAAGATTCATTGTATAAGCTTCTTGCTGATTGGTACCAAGGAAACAGTCAGTGGCTACAAAAAAGATGTTTAGACTGAGGGAAACTTCCACTTGCTCCTGATTTTCAAGTTGCTAACGAAACAGTAATACAATCCCTTTTCCTTAGTGAGTCTGCAGCTTCTTGCTCTACGGTTTGAAGATGGGTTTTGTTGTTTACCCTTCTGCTGCAGATTGACCTTTGCTGCTAGAATGAGCTCTAAGAACTTTACAAAAGTGGGAGGTGAGGGAGAATGCATGCAGATGGTCTACGTTGGAAATGTATGCCCCATCTGCTTCTTTCCATGGTGTCCTACTCGCCTGTTCACTCAATAACTTCAAGTAATGTCAGGTGACCAGACTTCTGCACTGAAACTACACTTTTTAAATAGCAGCTGAGTGAATAAAGCAATTTTGCTTTTGCATGGCACAACCATTTCTACAGTCAGTGGCACATGAAAAAGACGGATGGCTGATTCCCCCAATTTAAGGTGCTAATTTATAGGGGAAGAAACGGGGGTGTTGGGGGCAGGGCAAGTAAGCTTAACAACCATGGATATACACAATAGAGTTGGTGATAATGTAGGACATGGGGGATTGATAAGTACTGCTTACTGGCTGCTGGAGGAAAGTGTGAGTTGCAGTCCGGCATGGCCATGGTCGTGCTGGGCGGATTTCTGGCATTGGCGCAGGCTGGAGGAGAACATCACTTCCTCCTCTTCTGGTCATGCTAGGCTGCTAGGGCTCTCCCGCAATTGCAGCCAATTCTGGGCAGATGAGGGGCGCGGTTCTGGGAGTGGACCAGAGGGAAAACCTCTTCCCTCTAGCCTGTTCCTTGACTATGTAAACCAGCCACACTTGAACTCAGTTGGTGCTGGATTCCCCACCCTCCGACCCCAAGTGTTATGCTGCAGGTTTGCCTGTGGGTAATCGGGCAGGCCTTGCATATGGAGATTTTTGGTCACCGTATTTAGGGCCAGGGAGGAATTTGCCTTCAGATGATATTGTGCCTGTCTGAGGGTATTGCACCCCTCATAATAATTGTCACATCTTGATGGTGGATAAAGCTTTGGCTTAGATCCTTAGTGAAGGTGGTGATAGGGAGCCTCACCCCCAGTCCAAGGAATCAGTGTATCCCATTAAGGGGATCCAGGAGGTTGCAATTCTGTTTGAATTCCCAGATACAGGCTGATGGGCCATAACGCTCCGCAAAATGGTGGTCTTGGAGGAGTTGCTCTGCTTTGATGTATGTCATAGTGTGATCCTTAACTTTGGTTAACCCTGCCAAATAATCAGCAGGGGTGTGTGTGTGATACAGGATAAACACTCAACGCCTGTGTCAGAACCTACTGATACCTGTAATCAATAAAGTTATGGCCTGTTGAACCCCAAGATGGCTCTACTGTGTTCATTGCAACTTTACCATGTCTTTGGCTCTACCACTTGTGGTGCCTGGATCTGCAAGCTGCAGAAATGTTGGTTCTGACTGGAGTTACACTCTCCTTCATGAATCAGGTCCTATATGAGGCTACTGCTATACCTAACACTGCATCTGGATTGCCAGGTAGCATGGCAGCTGCAGGGTTGCCTTTGAAACCTTAGCCAGAAAAAGGGGACTGGGAACTTCAACATGAGATCATACAGTAGTGAGCTTTATCTCGGGCTAATAACACCAAGGTAGCAGGTTCGATCCCCATATGGGACAGCTGCTTATTCCTGCGTTGCAGAGGGTTGGACTAGATGATCCTCAGGGTCTCTTCCATCTCTGCAATTCTATGATCTATTAATTTATTAGCATATGAAATGAATGTGATTGAGATGAACAGATGTAATTTTGCAAATTGGCATCAGCTTTTTATTATTATTTTTTTAAAAAATAGTCTCATAGTAGAAGGAGAGATGCAGAATGCGGGCAGCGCAAAATACCTGTCTGAAACAAATCATGCAAAAGTTTGTGCCTCTTTAATGAGGTAGAAGATTTTGCATGGGAAAAAATGCACTGGAAATGAAGTGCAAATAGTGACAGAGCACAGAATGTGGTTGGAATGTCCCAGATTTATTTGGAACTTTCTGTAGCAGACTTCATAAATTATAGTCTGAATGTTTCCTACTGCCCAAGGTTTTAGTGAAATTGTGCTTGTGGTTTCTGTTCTGTAATCCTCAAAAAGCAACTAATATGCTTCCTTGTTTGATGAAAAAATTATTTCCTCCCGTTGAAAATGTAAATTTTGCACTTGGTGAATTTTATTATGGAAGTTGAATTTCTCAAATATTCTGTTCATCCCTATAAAGTACCATAAAGTTTCCAAAATTAAAATTAGTGCAATTGAAGTAACATTACAAAACTCATTCTGTGTGTGTGAATGTATATGTGCCATGTGAGACAGGGAGGAGAAGGAGATTAAATGAGGTTTAGTTCTCCATTCTGGTGACTGTGAGGTGGAGAGAAAACTTAGACTCAAGGCTGCTGTACTCTCCTTAAGACTATTTTCCTGTCACCACCACTTGCCCCTTCAATGGCTTTAACAAGGAAGGAATCTCTTTGTTTCCCTTCAGCACCAGCACCCAATGTGGCCACTGCAGTGAGAGATTTGTAGCTATTTATTAACAGAATTAATTCTGTGCTCCCTGCTCAGGTCTAGCACTTGTGCATTTCTCTCTGACTCTGGGGATATTACTTGGCTGCAAAGGAAACTGCACATTGACCACCCATGGGATTAGGTTAATTTGAAGGACTGCCTGCATCAATAATAACCTCCCCAAGCCCTGAGATTGGCTTCAGAGGCCCAGATTTTTGATCCATAGCTAAGAATGTCAGACTAATAGGCACCAATACAAATGCAATGTACTACTATAACATAAATAATTACATAATTTACTTAGATTAATGATGCAATCCAATAGCCTCTTACCTGTGAGTAAACAACATTTACTTCAGGGGAGCTTACTTCTGAGTTGTCATATGTGCGATTGTGCTGTCACTCATGTTTCTTCTGGCAGGCCTTTGGCTAATTTGTGGCCTTTTAAACTGTGTGGTAGGGGTGATTGCTTATGTTTGTTACTATGTTATATATTGTTGTGCATTTGTATTGTATTGTATTTTAGTGTTTTGTTGGAAGCCACCCAGAGTGGCTGGGGAAACCCAGCCAGATGGGCGGGGTATAAATAAATTATTATTATTATTATTATTATTATTATTATTATTATTATTATTAACAGCCTTGTGATTCTCAGATGAAGGGTGGTATATAAATTAAATTAAATTAAATTAAATTAAATTAAATTATTTATTTATCTATCTATCTATCTTTTCTGGCCACGTCTGTGGGAAGGCTAGCTTCCACCTGTAGCCTTTCCCCCATTTCTTAAGTAGGACCTTTCCAATGTCATCACTACCCCCATATACATCCTCCAGTCAGAATACAGGAGCAAAGAGACAGCTATTGAAAATGCTGCTTTCATTCAGCGTCAATGAGACCTAGTTGCGTTTGAAAGTAAATTTGATAAACAGGTTTAAATATCTGTCAGAAGGTTGCAAATCTACATACTTATCTGGCAGTGAGCCCCATTGAACTCAGAGAGCCTTTCTTTTGAATAGATGCATATAGAATTAGCTGTAATTGCATCTCTCGTTTCAGATTAGTAAGTTCATATTTTTCTTTGTTTCTCTTTGAAACACACACACAAAACCTTGCTAAAAATATGAACACTTACAAGCCACAGGTCTGCACCAGATGGGCAGGTGAAAGTGTGATTATTAGGTGTGTAATGGAGGTTCTGTAGCTGAAATGCATTCATTGCTTGTACATCTGTTATCTGCGTGGTTTATCCCACTTTTTTCGCAAGCGCCCTGGAGATATTTAAGCAGATGATTTCTGCAGTGAAATGGCCATAAATGAGAGAAACTGAAAGGTAGCCAATCCATGTTTGTTTTTTAACAAAATATTCCCCATGTATCTGCCATAGTTTAACTTTTAGAGGTGTTCAGTTTGAAGAGGGATGTTGAAACATGAATGTTTGGTTCTTACTCCGAATGCAACAGGGGGGTTATTCAGCTACAGATTCTTGATTTAAATGCTTGTTCATCAATGAAATCATATGCACTTGTCAAATGCTACATGCATTTCTTTTAAGCATTTGGTTTTGGGGCACCATTCAGCCCTACAATAGCAAAAGCTTCTTGAGTGCTTTTGTTCCTTTCTGCTTGCTGCCGCTGCTTGAGCATGCTTCCTGCAATTGAAATCATTTTCATTTGAAAACAGGGAGATTATACATGCAAATTCCTTATTGAAAATAAGAGGAATGCACTAAGGTATCCTTGGTTAACTTTTTAGTTATTTAAAGTAGCTTGTTGAAGATTGAATATTTCTGTGTTTCACTAGAGCCTTTAAATATAAAAGAGATATGAGACTATATCTGACACCATCGGGCATATTATATTAAAATTTATGAACAACTTCATCAAAAACCACTTTCCGTCTCCTGCATAGAGACAGATTTGTTCTGACATAAACGTTACATGGCTGGTTGCAGCCTCAGATTAATGCGAAGACCCTGGCGATTCCTTTTAGACTTTTTTTTATGAAATAATACCTGTCAGCTGCTGCCTGATCCCAGAAAAGGGGGCAGGTTTTCCAGGTCATCCTGCCATCTGTCAGCTAAAGCTCATCTGTCCCTCCACATTACCACCTGATCTGTGCTAACAGGCCTCACAGGGAGGCCTGTTTCATTGGCCCAGTGGGAGCCAGGCAAAGAGACTATGTTAGGACATCACCTGTGATTCCAAGATTTAATTATTGCTCCAATGATGAAGATGTGCACACTGATCGAAACGCTTCTGAATACATTCATAGCTTTGGATTCATTTTCAAATGGTCTTCCTAGTTCCCCACACAGTCCTTTCCTATTCTATGCTATGTGACAGCACTGTTTTTTCTTTTTTTAAGGGAAGCAAAAAAGAACTCCTAAACTGAACTACCGGGCTTCCGCAGGGGAGTTATAATCCAGTTGAATATAAATGGTACTCAGTCTGTGCGGTACCTGTACTTTCAGGGAGTACATTGCCAACATGATTATTTTCTCTCAAGGCGTCTCCTTTTTATCATCAAATTCTAAAGTTGTATTGATTGTTGTTACTTGCTGGGGGGAGAAGATCAAGTTTAATTCTAACTCAGGCCTTTTCTTACCTCTGGTTTTACATATAGCCTACAGTAGCAACAGTGCATAGTTACCTGGGGCTCTCCTGTGGTGAATTTAATATGAGGGTTCATATTGGCATTAGAAGTATTTACAGAATGTAGGGGTAAAAAGGGACATGGAAATCCACCAGAAAACCCTCTGGCTCAAGACTCACTCCCTCTCTCTTTCTTTCTCTCTCTCTCTCTTTCTGAATCGATACAGTGTATAAAAAGTTATTATAGGTCTAGGCCTTTTTACTTCAAAGCTGCTTAGCCGGTATGTGGCATTAATTCCCTCCTGTACAAAAATGTAGTTGATAATCACCAGGCTGAGGAAAGGATTTAAGACCAGAACAGCAGATTTCCTCACAGATTACAGACTAAAACCTCATTTCTTGGGCTAAATCGGGATAATTAACTGTAGTGGAATATGCTGCCCTTGTTGATTTAGGCTCATGTTTATACTTTTCGTTTGGTGCGACTGTGGAGAAACATTTGTTACATTATGTAAGGAAAGATTTCATTTTCTCCTGGTATCATAGCAGATGATATTCTCTACAAAGCAGTTGTGGTTTTTTGTTTTTGTTTTTTGGTAGATAATTGTTTTAGGACTTGTCCCCTAGAAAATTAGGGTGATTGTCAACAGTAGTGTTCTGAGAAAAGCTGCAAAAGGTAAAAGCATTAGATCAGACAAGAGGGACCACCTTTGTTACTGAACTCTGTGTTTGATAGTCATAGTGTTTCCAGAGTTTGCTGGGTTAGTCTGCAGTTCCATGGTTGTATCGGTACAATATTTTTTTAAAAAAATGGTAATAAATTTTATTAATTTTTCATTAATAACAATCCAATATAGGCCACATACAATACCAAATCATAATTCAATTCAATTCAATCATAATACAATACCAAATCATAATTCAATTAAAAGAGCCAACTGTCCGATTCCAAATTCAACATTTTGGTTGACTTTCCATGTTCTGATTTTAGGAGATTTTTAGGAGATGTTGATTCCTTGTTCCTGCTCCAATTCGCTTGTTTAATCCAAATAATACAGTTCCGATGTTGATCTTTTATTTTAACAGCCACTGATGCATTGACTTTTGTTCGTATTTAACTGTTCCATATCCTTTAATTTGCAAGAGGATTTTATATCTGGTAACTTTCTGTGTGGAATTTTAAAAAAACTTTCAACCTTCCTTTCTTGTTGCAATCAATCATTTCCGGCATTCCCCCCCCCCCCCGTGCCAAGGACTCAGTTTTACTGCGTAGTGATCTTTCACCATCTTGTTTTTCTCGAAACCCAAAAGTGGTCTGGTGTCTGGTTATTACTCCGGGCAGACTTCCAGCATTTTCTCTTAATACTTTCCCATCCGATAGCAAGCTGACATCTCGCCAACACCATAATAAATCAAAGTTAGAGTCCTAAAGAGAAAGAGAAAACAAAGGCTCCTCTCCACCACATACCAATCCAATTACGACAAAAATCTTCTCCAGATTGAGACCTTCACACTCGCTGGCTGATTCATTTAGCAGGTTAACTTGTCTCCTTCTTCCAGAACATGCCTGTTTCTTAAGTCCGAATTCTGATATATCTTAAGAAACAGAAGAACCTCCACTCTTGGTGGCTGTGTTGGAGAGTTTCCGATGTGTGCAGATGCTATGCACTCAATGTCCCCTCTCCCCTGCATTCCATAGGAGCGGGAGGCAGATACTGGACTATCTGCAAGTGAGAGCTCCCCCCACTAATGCGGGGGGGGGACTTGCAAGGATAATTACTCTCAAATTATCCTTAATTGGCTGCATGCCCCGGGTCCGCTATCGTGGGAACCGCTGTTCACCATGGCAGCAAAAACTGGAAGTCCTTTCGGTACAATGTTTTCAAACCCCATCCTACAGAAACACTGCATAACATCCTTTTATTCTTTAAATAAAATCCCTTTTAGTTTTGGATCCTTAAGCTTTGTTTTGTTACTAAACCTCTTGGTCTATAATCTCCCATGAAAGCCTATTTTTATGTTGGGGGAATAATTTTCCTTTGTAATGAATGAGGAAAGTTGTCTGTTTCATGCAGGTTTTGTTCTGCAGTTCCTAGAAAGTTGGTTTGTACAGAAGGACCACTCCTGACATGAATGTTATCAGCATACATGAACATACAGCACCCTAGGAGGTCTCACTTAACTGAGAGTTTGTAATTAACAAGAGATTTGGAGGGTAGAAGGTGGCATTCTATGGAGTAGTGATCAGATTACAGACATAGTGCTAAGAATTCTAAGTAAAGCTATGAACATCTACAAACACCTGTGCCATCAAATAACTCCATAGAGTTGTTTGGTCATAGGGACTGCATCACGACATGGGGTATCGTGTTGGTCAGTGACAGTCTCTTGGTGGCCAGCAGTCAGTTTCCAACTCTTACCCTGATTTTCTTCAGCTCCTACATGTTCATGCACCAGTTTAGAAGCAGCACATTACAAGATATGCGCATCTCCAAGTCATTGTTTCTTTTCATCCTGGGCTATCAAACATTTTGCTCTGCCTTCACTGTCAGAGACATTCTGCCTCTGAATACCAGTTGCTGCGAATGAAGGTGAGCAGTGTGCTGTTGCACTCATGTCCAGCTTGCAGGCTTCCTACATTTGTTTAAGAAAAAAAATAAGGAAGGAGGTCACCACTGGAGAAGGAAGAGGAGCAAATTTGCAGATGACACGAAAACATGAGAGGTAGCTAATGCTGCTGAGGACAGAATTAGGATTCAAGATGACCTTGACAAATTGGAGAACTGGGCCAGTACTAACAAAATAAATTTCAATGGGGACAAATGTAAGGTCCTACACTAAAGCAGGAAGAACCAGATGTACAAATGTAAGATGTAGGACACTTGGCTTACCAGTAGTATACAGTGGTACCTTAGGATGCGAACGGGATCCATTCTGGAGCCCCGTTCGCATCCACAAGCAAACGTAACTAGTGACAGCACATCTGCGCACACGCTTGTCGCTTTTCGCCGCTTCTGTGCATGTGCATGACGTCATTTTGAGCGTCTGCACATGCGTGAGTAGCGAAACCCGGAAGTAACACACTCCATTACTTCCGGGTTGCCGCGGAGCGCAACTCAAACGCGCTCAACATGAAGCATATTCAACCCGAGCTATGACTGTATGTGGAAATGATCTAGGGGTCTTAGTAGACCACAAGGTGAACATGAATATCTGTGTGATGCAGTAATGCTGTTCTAGGCAGCATCAACATAAGTATAGTGTTCCAATCAAGAGAAGTAAAAGTTCTGCTCTATTGTGCCTTAGTCAGACCACACCTGGAGTACTGCGTCCAAGTCTGGCCACCACAATTTAAGAAGGATATTGACAAGCTGGAACACATATGGAGGACGGTGATCCAGATTATCACGGGTCTGGAAACCAAGTCTTCTGAGTAATGATTGAGGATATATGATAGCCATCTTCAAATATCTAAAGGGCTGTCACATGGAAGATGGAACAAGCTTGTTTTCTTCTGCTCTGGAGGCTAGGACCCAAACCAATGGCTTCAAGTTACAAGAAAGGAGATTATGACTCAACATCAGGAAGAACCTTCTGGCAGGAAGAACTGTTCAACAGTGAAACAGACTCCCACAGAAGGTAGTTGACTCTCCTTCCTTGATAGTTTTTAAGCAGAGGTTGGATGCTTTAGCTGAGAATCCTACATTGCAGGGGGTTGGACTAGATGACACTCAGGGTGCCTTCCAGCTCTACAATTCTGTGATTCTGGTTTCAACATGCAAAATGGACATTCCTGATTTTCCTGGAAATGAGGCAATTGTTAATTGTAAAGGTGCAATCTCATGCACATTTACTTGGAAGTATGTACTAATTTAGGGACGCAGGTGGCGCTGTGGGTTAAAGCCTCTGCGCCTAGGACTTGCCGATCGAAAGGTCGGCGGTTCGAATCCCTGCGGTGGGGTGCGCTCCCGCTGCTCGGTCCCAGCGCCTGCCAACCTAGCAGTTCGAAAGCACCTCCGGGTGCAAGTAGATAAATAGGGACCGCTTACCAGCGGGAAGGTAAACGGTGTTTCCGTGTGCGGCTCTGGCTCGCCAGAGCAGCGATGTCACGCTGGCCACGTGACCCGGAAGTGTCTCCGGACAGCGCTGGCCCCTGGCCTCTTAAGTGAGATGGGCGCACAACCCCAGAGTCTGTCAAGACTGGCCCGTACGGGCAGGGGTACCTTTACCTTTTTATGTACTAATTTGAACATTAAGACTTAAATCCAAGTAAGCATGGATAGCTTGGCTTTGCCTAGTTCTAAACTGATGCCAATAAATAGCTGCCATGAAAATCTTCCATGAAGTAATCTAATGTAAAATATAACAGTCTGAAAGTGAGAACAGTTGCATTATGACATCTTGCAATTTTAGGAAACCTTTTGCTCAGGAGGCTGCCTCCTGTTCAGTGGGTGATGGACGGTTTAGATATTCATGAGTCTGCCATTTTGCTCTAATCCTAAAGTAAAGTTCACATACCAACACAGAAAACTCACTGCCCGGAAATCCAGATGTCCCTCTCTCAAACAAGCCTGTTTCCCTAAAGACATCAAGCTGTATTTATGCTCTCTCATTTACAATGATAAAAATTTGGAATTTTGTTGTAAGTGATTGATTCTCATTGTGTAAGATCCTTACTTCTTAAATTTTTGTGGTTTACAAACAAAAAGCAAAACTAATTTGATTGCTTTTACTAGATTGATATCTGCAATATGTTTAGAATGCAAAAAAAGTATATTTCAGTGGAATAAGATATAGCTACTGTAGTTGGTAAGGAACTGCATTCTAGGCAATTCTCTGTCTGGACCTATGTTCCAGTGTTGTTTCTTTCTTTCTTTTAAATTAAGATTTTATTGGTTTACAAAAGTACATGCCTTGTCTCTTTTTTAAAGTTGTACAGCCTTTTCTACAAATCAGTTACATTTGTTATGAGACATTAGTGTTGAGTACATTATAAGGTCAGGAAGAAGAGGAGGGGAGAGGAAGGGTGATGGTGAATTTTTTTTAAAAAAAATTGCAGTGTACGTGTGGGGTTTCATGTCAGCATCAACTAGATAGGTTCTCGTTCTATTCGCGTGTTATGTTTCCTTGGTAGTGAGAGAGGTTGAGGGCCCAGAGTATGGTAGGACTCACCCTGAAACTCACCTACAGGGGGTACCTAACACCACAGACACTGGTGCTGGTACGCCCAGGAACCTCACCAAAATGTTGGAGAGGCTGCACCTCCACAAGCACATACTGCCACATGTGGTGGGAATGCCTAAAAATCCAACCCCTCTGGACAGAAGTCCTACAAGAAATATGCAAAATAACTAAACAGGCATTAGAAGTCACCCCAGAACTGGCCCTACTGAACATCTTCCAAGATGACCACTCACATTATACAGAGCTTATAACCGACCTACTCTCAGCAGTCACAAGCCTATGTTCCAGTTTTAGCACTTTGAGTAGTTTCCAAAGCTTCATACCAGGTGAGGCAGAATTGCTGTGCTAGCTTACCAGCAGATAAGTCACTGTTGCTTCCCAAGAGGCTGCAAGGACCTTGGTATGGAATAAACAAAACAGGAGAACTGGATAGTCTCTGTTGTTTGGTTTGCTGTTTTGTCTTGTGTTTGCACCATGCTAACCCTCCACCCAGCCTCACCCCTCCTGCATCTTGTGAACAACAGCAGCCCACACACTGAGATGCTTCTGAAGTAGTTATACAGAAATGCCATATTCTATAGCAAGTATTTAGGGCTTTGTCTTAAATTTTCACTATGACCTGAAAGATGACCATAGGAACTAAAACAAAATCTGCCCCATCTCATGAATGATTGCTCCATTTTGTTACGTTACTTGCAGGCACTTCTCTGCAAAGACTTCACCCAGTAAATATTCATCTTCTTGAGCTCACTGTCACAATCTTTCTCAAAGCAGAGATGGCAAGAGATGTTTGGGATTTGGTACACCCTGGTAAATCATAGCTGAGGACCCCCATCCTAGCATTATCATCCTGAACTGAATAATGGTAGGATCCTGTGCATGTTTATTCGCAGTGAATGGAGGGAGCAGAGATAAGGAAGGCATACACTCCCCATCTCTGGTAGGGGTGTAAGAAGGTATTGATTTTGCAGTATTAGATTATAGCACGTTCCGTAGTAAGAATGTCACTGACCATTAGAACTTTGATAGGCAGGGTCTTCAGAGCCTTTTGCTTCCTTTTGTAGGGGAACAGTAATCCTGCCTTAAGGACCCACACTGCCTATGTCTATCTTAGGTAAACTCCACCTCTTATGAAAATTCCTTAGCAGAGCTTTCCTTGCCGCTCGTTGGTGACTCCCACCCCCCTTTTGTTTATGTGACCTCTCCTCTTCCTTGTCTGTGTAGTGACTATTTGGATGGTCTTAGTGTGAGTCCTTTCCCAATCCTTTTTGATCAGGACTTTTTAACTTAGTCTTGTCATATCCCAGGTTACTCATAGCTCTGGTCTCTTCATATTTTACTATAAATGTCAGTATACAGTGGTACCTGCAGTGTGCCACAGCCTTTAATTCCTTCTGTGGCGAAAGCGATTCATTAAACCACTTTGACAGAATGGTGAAGTGTCAAATAGATATGCAGCTATTTTAGAATATAAATACTTTGACCCCAAGCATTATCTTTTCTAATTTTGAAAACCATATTTAAATGTGTCTTAGGAGCAGGCTTTGGGTTTGTCTGCTGTTAAAAAAGCATTTTCTTCCAATCCATCACCCCCCATTCTATCTTGAATTGCAATTATTTCTATCCCACATCAGGCCTATTGCTAAATCACACTTTTAATCAAATTAACTTACTTGTGGTTGTGTATTGATTTGTGTTGACTGAACTGAACTGAATGTCATTTGTCTGCTTGTATATCTATTGTGCAAGACTGAGTTACTGTATATTGTGCTGAATATTGTATATTCATATATGGATTGATATGAGCCGATTGCCTTCTGCTAGTAAATGGATCTTTATCTTGCATTATTATATATTCATCACTGCAGTTCATGAACTCACAGACTATACATCTAAAGTTATATAATCCATGTATTTGATAATTGACATAATTTTTGTGATACAACTTTGTTCACGGCAGGCGTGGAGAAGCTCTGGACTCTCCTATGCCCCTCTCCAGGCCCCTCCCCCTCTTTTTAGGCAGCATTCCTCACTGATCCTGCTCTGCATCCTCTTCATGTACTTTTGCCTGGCTGAATGTGGTCTTGAACTGTACTAATTACCTTTGCTTGCCTGGATGGAGGCTGTAGAAACCTCCGTATTTTGCATGGCTGGAATGCAGTCTACCATAGAAACAGTCAGATCCCATTGCTCCACCCACTTTTTGAACTTGTCCCTGTTCACCACAGGTATACAGTCCCAGAAAGTCCCTCAAGCTGGAAGATAGTTCCCATCCCTGCTTTTGTTGTAGCATGTATTCCTTAATTCAAAAATTCAATCAATCAATCAATCAAATCCGTTTATTGTGAGGACCATGCCTGTGCACAAAAATCAACACTAAAATTAGTAGTTAAAAATATTAAAATTCATTACATACTATGCCAACAAAACCTTCTTCCCACAAAGTAGAAAAGGAGGGAAAACGAACAGCGAGTTAAACAGACGATGAAGGGGTCTTTACATTGTCGTTCATAAATCTTTCCCTGGCTTTCATGGCCTTCATCACAAAGACCGCTACCACATGGGTAATGCGTGGGTTTGCATCAACTAACAAAAATTTTACTCTGTCTTCAGGACTGGTTAGAGAGATGGGTATAATTTGCAGCAATGTGTCTCTAAAGCCCGAGTAAATGGGGCAATAGAGGAAATAATGTGTAAGATCCTCTTTAATTTTCATAAGGCAAGGACATAAACGATGTTCAACTGGGGTTTTTGTGTAAATTCAAAAATTCTGTTAATTCAGTAATTAACTGTGGACAAGCTTTTTTTTTTGTAGGAACATCTCTTTGTATCATTCCACTAATTGTTGCTCTAGAGCTCTTCAACTGTGCATTCAAAACTGTAGCAACACCTGGTGATGGAATGAAAACATTGCAATAAATTTAGAAGACAAAATAAAGTTTATAAAAGCTCACATTTCGGCTGATGAGAGTAGTATCTTCTAACCAGACCTCTTGCATTCTAATTTAATCAGATAACCATCCACAGAAAAGCAACCACATATGTACCACAACGATTTTCACATGTAACTGCCACCTTGGCAATTAAACGGTATATAAATTTATGGAAAATAAATCATAAATTGTAAAATTAATAATAATATACATTGGCTAGCCTTAGTGTCCAAGTTATAGTTTGACATCTAAGCATCTAATTGTTTCAGAACCAGTCTTTGAGGTCCTGCATTAAAACCTTAAGTTGCTTGTTTGAAGTTAATGCAGAACTTCAGAAACATAGATTTGTCCTGCAGTAGTGGGCAGCATGGCACAGCAGAGGCTGTTACCTGACCTCTGCCAGGCGAGTCACTGCTGCTTAGTGGGAGGTGAAGAAGTGGGGATGTTGGTGCAGTGCAAATGCACCAGCAAGAACACCAGATTGATTCAGCTGGTAAGCCCCGGTGACACAACTGCCAAGAGGTCAAGTAAGTACCTTCTATCTTTTAGAAGGTTAAAAAATATCAGAAATGGTTTGTGATTATATGTTGTTACCGTAATACGCTCGGGTTGTGGACGCTCGGGTTGTGAACGTGATCTGTGTGGGATGCACATTCGCAACCCGCAGCGTTTGCAACCCGCATCTGCGCACACACGGGTTGCAATTCGGCGCTTCTGTGCATGCTCAAAGCACGATTTAGCGCTTCTGCGCATGCGCAACTGCTGAAAGCCGGAAGTAACCCGTTCCGGTACTTCCAGGTTTTGGCAGTCCGCAACCCGAAAAAACGCAACCTGAAGCGGCTGTAACCTGAGGTATGACTGTATTGCATATTGTTGAGTACTGTTGGCGTATATATTCTTTTAAAAAAAATAAAACTGTGAATGAAAGGAAGGAAGAATAGGCCTGATACTACCTTCTCCCCCTGCAAAAAAAGAATATCTGAGGGACTGTTCACTTTTAGACCAGTCAATCAAAGGAGTGCTGGTTTTTCGGACAACTGAGTCAGAAGCAGGAACCTAGTCAATACCTGATAAGGGTAGACTTCCAGAGCAACAGTGAAGGATCAGAGCATAGGAGCCAACTCCTAGGGAACAAAGGGACAATAAAATATTTGAGGGGTCTCCCCCACCCAAGTTGATGGGCGTTGCCATTCAAATGGTATGCATGTGCCGCGTCTTGTGATCAGTTATGTGGGGCAGGTTTCACATAACAGACAAGGCTAAGCAGCAAACTCTGTGACATGATAGAATTGTCCTTGGGAGTCAGCTGACTCAGTACTTAAGATACACTGCTATTGTGATGCTTGTGAAGCACAGCCTATAAGGTGTGCAGCGGAAACAGCACTGGTGGCACCACAGTAGCCTAACCAATGAGAGCTTGTGTTAGATGCCCTGTCCCAGCACCTTACAGAAACCCAACCAGTTAAGCAGGTAAAGGTAAAGGGTAAAGGGACCCCTGAGCATTAGGTCCAGTCGTAGCCGACTCTGGGGTTGCAGCGCTCATCTCACTTTATTGGCCGAGGGAGCCGGCATACAGCTTCCAGGTCATGTGGCCAGCATGACTAAGCCGCTTCTGACAAACCAGAGCAGTGCAAAGAAACGCCGTTTACCTTCCCACCAGAGTGGTACCTATTTATCTACTTGCACTGTGACGTGCTTTCGAACTGCTAGGTTGGCAGGAGCAAGGACTGAGAAATGGGAGCTCACCCCATCACGGAGATTCGAACCGCCGACCTTCTGATTGGCAACTCCTAGGCTCTGTGGTTTAACCCATAGCGCCACCCGCGTCCCTAGTTAAGCAGGTACAAGGTATCAATTGCTAGACAGTGAATACACACTGACATCTTGCTGCACAGATGACGCATGCAAGGTGAGGTCCCTAGCATCCCCTTTCCTTTGCTATGCTTCCAGAATGTATTGGGCATGGGGAAGAGAAGGGGCAGGCTGCCCACAGTCAGCTTGATTACACACATTCCTTCAGCAAGAAGGCATCTGCCTTTAATACTCTACATTAAAACATTCATCCATAAAATAATACACTTCAGTTAAAAAATATCCATCAAAGCAATATGATATAGAACATATCTTGAACACTTTATTTTACTGTGGGAGACATCTGATTGACAGTGTGGAGATTAGGGGTGTGCACAACCTACTAAGTTTGTATTCCACAGTCTGGACACACACACAAAAATCTGGGTTTCTGCATTCGTTGGTTCATAAAAATGCAAACTAGCATGCTCAATAACTTGAGAGGGTGTTTTTTAAAAAAATTTGTGTCATTTGGCCATGAAACAAACTTTTTTTGAAAATGTAATAAAAAGTGACACCACTCTCTTCGTTATCCCATTTTGTATTTCAGCCACTCTGCCTTTCTTAATCAAATACATACCAAAACACACACACGCGCACACACACCCTAAACCATGTTTTTAATTTAAAAAAAGAAAAGGAAAGATCTTTATAATTTTGAAGTGGTTTTTTGGCATTTAATTATATACAATTTTTTGACCTGGCTAGGCAGATAATGTTAACACAGTTTTATTGCTATACAAGACTGAACATGTGTGCGCTTGACTTTTTTTTATTAAACTCTTACCGAAGAAACAGATTAATTGGAGGCTGATTCACTGGAGAACAGGCGTTAAAGACAGAAGGACCTCCTCACATTTTGTTCTGTTACCCAGGCTTATGCCATCCCAGGTTGGCAAGGAGAGCCCAACTGTAGTGTTTTGAAATGTAGCTGAAATAAAATAGTAGAATAACAGGTGCAAAGAAGGGGGGGGGGGATCGTAGCCATTAACAAAACCATGTTCTGTTTCCTTTTTATTCCCTCTTGCCTAATGACCAACTGACACTTTAGTTATCACAGGTACTGCCTATATAGGGTTTCGCATCAGATTGTTAATGTGTAAATGGGATCACCAAAGTCAGCATCTGTTGTAATGATTTCCTGCCTGATTATTACTCCCTGCTACACACACACACACACAGAGAGAGAGAGAGAGAGGGAGAAAGAGAGACTTATAGCATTTAAAAAAGAAGATGTGTACAAGCTGTGATTAAACCTCTTCAGATTAAGTTCAAAGTAAATGCGGGGGAGTCCTCCTTAAAGCTTTCATTTGATGGGGTTTTACAATCTGCCTGTAAAACTATAACTTTGCTTCCAGAAATTATTTGAGTAGCCCGTTTCCCAGAAAGGTGAAGTTAAAATTAAAACACTGTGAAAAATCCATGACAGAATGCATGTCAGATTAAGCCACCTTTCTTCTGTCCACATACCCCACCCTTGGCTACGCACATAGTTATTTCAATCTAGAATGAATGAAATAACGTTGACACTTTCCTTATCTCATTGTGTCTTTTCATGGTGGACCTTTTTATATTCTGTTTCTAAAATGGCTGGTTTTGCTTGTCAGTGGAATTCTTACATTCGTAAAATGACGTTCAGCTGTTTACTACAGACTTTTGATCCCATCTAGCAAGTAATTTGAACAAGTATTAATCCATTTCCAGGTGAACTCAGGATGTCACCTCAGTCTATATTCAGACTAGGAAAACCTCTGCAACTGGTATGGGGGAATACTGACAATGCGCAAATAGTAGTAGTAGTAGTAGTAGAAGTAGTAGTAGTATTTTTTTCTATACCACCCTTCATCTGAATATCACAGGGCACTTTACAATATAAAAACATAAAAAATGCCATAACAACAAGCAGAAACAATAACCCTCCCAACACACAGTTTAAAAGGCCATGATTTTTTTTTTTTTTTTAATTAGCAAAAGGTCTGGGAGAAGAGCTTATCTTTTTCTGTCACAGAAAATTTCTACCCAGAATAAGGCAGGCCATGTAATCTAAACAGAACAAAGCCGGAAAAGGAAGAAAGGTGCTTGAACTCCTCTAGTGTGAACATACTGCATTTTCTAAATGAAAATGTGAAAAGTTTCCCATTGTCCCTGCTGTAGCATACCTAGAGTTGCCTCGTTATGATGTCGCTCATTTATTGTTTCGTCCATTGTACTTTACAACTACACAGCATTTAAATATCTAAAAATGTCTGACATTATAAACATACAGCTATTGAGGCTATGAACTAGTTCTGTTTTCCTTTTAGATTTCATTGTGGCTTTAGGATGATAACGTTTGAAAACCAGCAAATAATACTGGAATTTGTTGTTACAGCTTGGCTGTGGATTAGAGGTAAAACAGTCCATTTCCCAAATCAGATATTAACTTAGCACATTTGGCCTTCTTCAAGTCAACCACAGATGTGGCTGACCTTCTTAAAAAGGCAGAATAACAACAACAGGATCCCAGTTAAAATAAACATCTTATCCTCTGTTTGCGGCCCACCTTTCTGCCTTGCTAAATTTTAATTTGTGGTTTTACAGCTGAGCTGGATTACACAAATATTACAAAAGTGTATTTATGTGTTCACTCAGCTCTTACAGCTGAGGAATTCGCACCATCAGAATTCTGTATAGTATTTTGCAACAGTTTTGGGTTTTTTTGAGGGTGGGGTGGAGTGGAGAGGTGGGATGTTTTTTTTTTGTTTTTGTTTTTTTGCTGATGAAGTTCAAAATCACAAGAGCTATGAAGTGAACCTGTGGCATTTAAATCTAAAGAAAGCTGTTCCACTAGTCCTATGAAGGCAGCCCTTTACTGGGAAGTTTTTAATGTTTGATGTTATATTATGTTTTTATGTGTGTTGGAAGCCGGCCAGAGTGGCTGGGAATCAATAAAGTTGTTGTTGTTGTTGTTGATGTTGTTGTTATTGTTGTTTTGTTGTTGTTATCAATACCAATATTTCACTTCTTCTAAAATGATGGATAATATGTTTATTTAGCTTGCTAATAATTGAAAATACTATCCACTACTATGAGCGAGTAAACCATGTGCATGTTTACTTTCAAGTAAATCCCAATGGGCTAAATGATAATTATCCTAAGCTAAGTATACATATAATTGCTGACTGAGTTGTTAATCTCATGGAATTCATTATACATTAGCTTCTTGTTACAATTGTTGTATGAGTAAAAATGAATCTGTTCTGAGCATAACTTGGACCAGGGACCTTTGCAACTTCCCATGATTCAAAGCCTTAACTAGCAAACAACATTCTCTTTTTGGGTAATCAAAAGTCCATGTGAATGACCTTGCTGTCTATATACGTATATGAAAGGGCTTTGAGCAAAGTTCACAAACGTCCACTAACATAGAGAAAGAGTTTGTGTATACACTGTGCATATAGTCACACACCACTTAGCACATTATATATGTGGGCTTCAGTAGTTATGTAGATTTAAAACTCCTATATGCATCCTGTTTATTTGTTGCTGCATCAAAGAAGAATCATAACTTGATCCCATGTAGTCCCAGAAAAACATTGTTTTGAAACCATGTCTTTAGGTATTCCGACTAACATCATTTCAGTTTGAGAATAGGACATACGGCTACTAATCTAGGCTTCATAGAGAACTTATGTGTGGTACCAAACATTGTTTATATATTGACAAATATTTCTAGGAAATGGTTTCATATTTTTGCTGTTAATTGTTTCATTACTGACCTCTACCTCTGTAGACATATGCAGTTTTCATGTTTTTGGGTGAGACTTTCAAAATATTTTTTTTTAAAGTGTCCAATGCTCGACGTGAGCAATGACATTTTTGCAGGCTTCTATTTCAGTCATTTGTGCCTTATTTTCTTTCTATTTATTTCAAACAAGCCACTATGAAAAATGCTGCAAATTTAAGTGACAGTCATGTACAAATATGCATAATATGAGCTGGTCCCTACCCATCATGTGTATTGCTAAAGACTCCATTGCAATATTTACAGTTAAACTAAACTTTTCCCCCCCAAGATGTAGCAAAATTGCATTTGTTTTGCAGATTTGCTCATCATTAAATGTGAAACATTTCACATTTGTCTTTTTGAGTAATTGGCTTTTAAAAATGATAAGGTGCTCTGAACACTTGTTATGTGGATAGGTCTGACGTTGTATCCCAGAAATCCATATGCCATACAGACAGAACAGAAGAAAGATATTCACAAGCATGTCACAGATTGGACTGAAGCAAGCCAAAAACCAAAGTGCCATGGCATTAACAATAGCACCAGATTTACTGTCACGATTGCAATCTGTGCTGTATCACAGACAGAAGGAGAACTTTTGATAGGTAACACCTCAGTGTTTTTTAAATCTTTTTGGCAAATTATCATTTTCATTATATTTTTGCCTGCCATGTAATATTATTATAATGATATTTTAAAAAAATACAGGCGCGCACACACACACAAAGTTTATTAGGCCCACAACCAAAGGGATAGTACTTTATAATCCTTATTAAGAGGTTGACAATTGTGTGTATGTCTGTACGAGAGGCATATACATATGCATGTGTGTACGGATATTTGTGTATGTGTGGTGTGTAGATACACACATGTACAGATAAATATACATGCCACTGGGTGATCTAGCAAAGCAGACAATTTTTATTTATGTAGTTTGCTTTTCTAGTCTTAAAAATAAATGCAGCTAAAAGTATGTGAATTGTATGCTTTGGGAATATTCGATGTGAAGTGCTCTCCTGTTGGTCTGTGGTATAATCCCATCATAAATGCTTGCTACCATCTATTAGGCATATATGCTTGCACCAGTCTAGCTGGTTCCATCCTGAAAAGGATGTTGAATGTTAACAGCTTTGTATTATGGTGCATCCATTAATAGTGGCGTAGTGGTAGAAGCACACTGACGTTGAAATTGGACATCATAGACAACTATGATGCTGGGACTATAAGCATAGGGGGTGTGATGTCCTGAAAGTGCAGTCGTCATTGCACCCCATCATAATATTTAGCTTGTTCTGGAACAAAGATTAGGGCTTTAGAATCATAGACCATAGTAACAGGAGGGGAAACTATATACAGTAGACACTTCAGGTTACAGACGCTTCAGGTTACAGACTCCGCTAACCCAGAAATAGTACCTTGGGTTAAGAACTTTGCTTCAGGGTGAGAACAGAAATCGCACGGTGGCAGCGGGAGGCCCCATTAGCTAAAGTGGTACCTCAGGTTAAGAACAGTTTCAGGTTAAGAACAGACCTCCAGAACGAGTTAAGTTCTTAACCCGAGGTACCACTGTATTGTGTATGGTCATAAAAAAATAATGGAAGATAAAGCCATCAATGGCTACCAGCCATGATGGCTATACTCAGCCTTTACTATGGAGACACTATGCTTCTGGATACTAGTTGCTGAAAATTGCGGCACTGTTGTGCAGGCTACCCACTGAGAACAGAACGTTGGACTAGGTGGGCCACTGGCCTGGTCCAGCAGGGCTTCTCAATCTATGCATAGCAGATGGAGGAGGAGAGCCATCAAGAATGGAGCAGACATGATTACAAATGAGTGGGGTGACTAGGAAGTAAATTAGCCCCAATCCCAATGAAGTTCTCAAATGTATTCCTACATGAAGAGTAGTAGCTAGCCATCCCTGTGAGGATAGTGAATGCATTGCACTTGGGGCCACGGTTGTACTGAAACAAAAACGTTTCATCCACCCCAGACATTGGTGATCCAGCCCTCTCTGGATCTAGCAGGGAAAGGCAATGTGCTTTGTGTGCAGAATGTGCACAAAGCACAGGCACTTCATTTGCCAGGGGTCCTTATTATTGCTGTTACAAAATTATGGCCATTTTACTGGAATGAATATGTATTTAGAAATATTGACAAACAGAATTGTATGCATAACTTCACTGTTTTGTATCTGCTCCAAACAAAACAGCTTTGTGAAGGAAGCATATTATAGTGCTTACTAGTAAACAAATAGATCAATAACTATATCCTACTAGTAAACTTAAATATATCAAAGCACTGGTAGAATAGGGCTTAGATATGCTATTAAAGAAAAGAGAATGATTCATAATCTAGTGCCCATCACAACTGACTATACTGTAGAATAGTAGTTATATAGAAGGGAACATATTTTAGATCATATACACCCCCCTCCCTTGCACTGAAAAACAAAAAAATAAAAACCCAAGCCTGCGTCAAATAGATTTGGCAATCCTATAATTCATGTTGAGTTTAGATAAGTGCCGAAAAAGATTTACAAACTCACAGCTTGACACTCAGCCCACATGTTGGGCAGAGCAAGGAGGGAAAAACCTCTACAAATGCTACATAGAGATTCCTGGCAGTAAGTAGTGGAACATCAGTCAATTGTTTTTTTCCCCTTAATTGAAAGCCTTCTCAGGACCTCGTTGAAAATAATGTATCTGCCTATCATGTTCCCCCCTTCTTGTTCACATTATCTGGCTGTAAGGCTATCCTTACAGTTTTACAATTATCCTCAAAGCTTCTTTAGTATAGGTACTAATGAATGGCAAAATCACGCAGTTCTGAAACCTAACTAAGCAGGATGCTAGAATCAATGGGTAATGGGTAAAATTAACTTTGCACAGTTATCTATCTTTCAAACTTTCTTTCTGTACAGCTATACTTCTCAGTGCAAAAGATTTCCCAATGTTAATTTGATTGGATTGTAAATATCATACCTTCAAACCTTATACCAAATTAAAATAAGATACTTGTTTTTACATTACCTGATAGAACAACTAATCACAATGTGGTTTTGGAAATAAAATTTCCTGATAATGTTTTTTTAAAGAGTGTTTTTATTTTAAATGTTTTTATTTATTGAAGATTCAATTTATGAATACTAAACTTTCAAAATTTTGAAAATTTGTGCATTCTGTTCATTCGTTCATTCGTTCACGTAGCTTATGTATTTATTTAAAGAATTGAATATCCCACCCTTCTGTTTAAAATAAAACTTCCAGGGTGACTTCCAGTGTATAATAAATAATGATAAAAACAGAGACTAAAACAGGCCTTAAAAAAGAGCAGCAGCAGGGGCTTACTTATGAGTAAACATGTATAGGATTGAACTGAAAATTAACTAAAAGACCAATAGTGTTGCATGGACATAGGATTTGGAAGCCTCTCTAATGAAGGAATTCAACAAATGTGTGTGCCTACGAGATCCTTTAGATACACAAGTTCAGCTTAAACTGGACTTCAAAGGTTAAAGTCAGTGCTTGGAGTTGTACTTGGAAATGGACCAGCAGCCCACAAGTGGTTTAAGATCAGTCTTGCTGCTTTGTTTGGACCAGTTAAAATTTCCACATAGTCTCAGAAGCCAGACCCAGTACAACACATATCAGTAGTCTCATCTGGAGATTTGAATAACATGTCACAAGATTATCTCTGTTCCAAAAGGGTCACAACTGAACCATCAATTGTAGCTAGCGTAAGATATGTTGTGGTATCTAAAGTACCTCCAAACCGCAAGCCTAATTGTTTACAAGGAGTGCAACTCATTCAGAACAGGTTGGACTCCATGATACATTAACCACCTATTATGAGTACTTCCATCTTGTCCAGAGAAGTATTGGATCCAGTATGAAGGATTTTTTAAAAAAATAATAATAATGAACTGAATAGGCTAAATTTGATTGGTACGAATCTGTTACACAACAGTAACTGGCACAGTTAGTAAAAGCACAAGGTATCTTAAATTGATTGGATTGGAAGATCCATACCCATTTATCCTAGCATCCAAAACATAACAAAAAACTGTACAGTCGTACCTTGGTTCTCGAACTCCTTGGTACTCGTACGTTTTGGCTTCTGAATGCCACAAACCCGGAAGTAAGTGTTCCGGATTGCAAATGTTTTTCGGAAGCCAGTTATCTGACGCAGCTTCCGCTTGACTGCAGGAAGCTCCTGCAGCCAATCGGAAGCTGTGCCTTGGTTTTCAATTGGTTTCGGGAGTTAAACGGACTCCCAGAATGGATTAAGTTCGAGAACCAAGGTACCACTGTATATGGTAGAGGTTAATATGAAAGTTGTTGTCATAGGAGCCAACTCCTAGGGGCCGAGGTCTCAGCCCCGTCCCCAATAAATTATTTGAGGGACTCGGCACCCCCAAAATTAATGGGCATTGCCATTCAAATGGTGTGCATGTGTCACAACATGTGATTGATTATGTGGGGAGGGGATTACCTGCCCCCAATATTTTATTCAGCTTGGCACTCCTGGTTATTGTGAAATACAAAAGAAATGTGCAATGCTGAGGAGTGGGACCTTCAAGAAAAAGATGTTGCAGTGTAGAATCTTCCTATTCAGTATTCCAGCAAGCCAGCCAGTCATTCTGTTTTTCAAATACTGCATTTCATTCCCCTCCCCACCCAACATGGCATCATGGCTCAGGTACCCATTCAACGTTAAATGGCTACTCAGCATATATAGTGCTTACTGAGCTGTTGTGGGGCTATTTTACCATTAATTAATCAATTATATTATTTATAATCTACTCTTACCATGCGCACAGCCCCAGAGTGTGTGTCTTAGGACTTCCACCTCCCCTAATGATCTTCTGCTGCTGCAAACCTTGCACATACTAATATTTAGAGATGGACAGATCAGTCTCTTTCCAGTCCATGCCAAGTTTGCATATATTTATTGAAAAGTTCGTTCTGTCCCATTTCCACATTTACCTGATTTTTTTAAAAAATACAAAAACACAGGCAGATTTCTACTTAAATAATTTAACACATGGGTAGGCAAACTAAGGCCTGGGGGCCGGATCCGACCCAATCGCCTTCTAAATCCAGGCTACGGACGATCGAGGAATCAGCATGTTCTTACATGAGTAGAAAGTGCCCTTTTATTTAAAATGCATCTCTGGGTTATTTGTGGGGCCTGCCTGGTGTTTTGACATGAATAGAATGTGTGCTTGTATTTAAAATGCATCTCTAGGTTATTTGTGGGGTATAGGAATTCGTTCATTCCCCCCTCCCCCCAAAAAAAAATATAGTCCGGCCCCCCACAAGGTCTGAGGGACAGTGAACTGCCCCCTGCTGAAAAAGTATGCTGACCCCTGATTTAACACTTATTTAGGTACACACTTTATCTCCAAATACATATTTAAGGATTTACTCTCAGTACACTCATTTATGAATTTATTTGTTTCAAACACATTATTTTTATGTATTTTGTTACATGCTCTGAGTTAAGAACTGTATCACAAAATTAGGATAAGTACAAAATCCAAATAATATGTTCTTATCCTCATACTAGTCTGGTAGATGTTGATCTGGTTAGTCTGCATGAGGATTCCTCAAAATGAAATTCCTCAGCGAGCCCTACTAATACCTCCCTCCCTCTTTGATGACAAAGCTGATATAACTCCGCGCCAAAGTTTGCTGTTTGAATAGATGATAATACAGGTGTCCTAGATAAAAGGCACTTTGCATGAGGAAATAAAATGTATGCAAGGCAAATACGCTACTCACATATATTGCATTTCATATGGTGATTTATTGCCAGGATGGACTTTTCACACAGCAATAGCCCTTAGCTTTAGTAATATGTTGAGCAAGGCACAATCCTCCTGCCAGCTCTTTTGGGGAACATGGGAACTCTGACCTGCATTTTCAGGTTATAGAACTCGAAGAGCAGTGGCCTGGTATTTGGTTTCATTGGGCAATTATAAGGGCTGCATTTTTGGGAATAGGTGGCTGACATGCATGCCTTGTACCTATAATTCCACTTAGATAAAAGCTTTCTTCCATATTATCTTTGACACTTACACTGTTTCAATCCTGTTCTAGCTCTCTTTCCGGGCTGAGTGAAAGGATATGCTTGATAATTTCAATGTGGGCTCATGTCACGGTCATGCTGTTTTATTGTGAATCTCATGTAAATGTTAATTTCACCAGGTTATGTTTGCAGTGGAAAATCATTTACACATCTCTAGTCAAAAGCATGATTGATAAGGAGAGAATTGGCTTTTTCAACTCTCCTCCCCCCCACCGCCCACCGAGCATGTCTCCTGTATCAACAGGACCTTTTCAGTTTTATTGTTGTTTTTTGTTGTTTTTTTAATGTCCAAGTGCAATTATTTATAGTGGCAAAGAATAAGAAATTTCTGAATTCACATGCAGGTGAGATTGCAATGTGATCCTGTATAGCACATTAAGAAACAGTACAACCTAGCAATTTCAAGTTAGGGATTTAGTTATTTAGTTATTTAGTGCATCCTAAAGCCCTATACAAGGGACATGGGTGGTGCTGTGGGTTAAATCACAGAGCCTAGGACTTGCTGATCAGAAGGTCGGCGGTCGAATCCCCGCGACGGGGTGAGCTCCCGTTGCTCGGTCCCTGTTCCTGCCAACCTAGCAGTTCGAAAACACGTCAAAGTACAAGTAGATAGATAGGTACCGCTCCGGCGGGAAGGTAAATGGCGTTTCCGTGTGCTGCTCTGGTTCGCCAGAAGTGGCTTAGTCATGCTGGCCACATGACCCAGAAGCTGTACGCCGGCTCCCTCGGCCAATAAAGCGAGATGAGCGCCGCAACCCCAGAGTCAGCCACGACTGGACCTAATGGTCACGGGTCCCTTTACCTTTTAGAGCCCTATACAGGTTAACTAAACATGTGAGAAGGGTAGAGAGAGGGGGTGCACTAGCTCCGCCTGCCATTCTCATTGTCCTCTACATGTTCAAAGGTAACTGACAGCAGAGAGGAAGCTTCCTGTCCTTGCGGTGGCTTTTGTGCATTTTGGAACCCTGGTAGATTCCAAGCCAATAAAGTTTCATTTGAATTCAGACTGGTAATATGCATGGAACAGGACCATGAGCCTTAGTTCAGAGAAATTATGTGAGTGTCCCTCTGGACCAAGGGGATGCCCTCCTCTGGCACTGAGGACTACAGCTAAGAAGTCTGAATGAAAGCATAGTCTCCTCTGTTCTGTGGTTGTCATTGACTGCTGAAGCAGGCAATACCCCTTTAAATGATGAGGCTCTTTTCACAGAAGGCAGAGCTAGCAACTTAAACGGAGCTACAGCTTCTACTTAAGGTCTTATGGCATAGTCTGAGGATGAGTGCTGCTCTTCTAGAGGTGCCTGCCGAAATCCTTCCAAAAGCTTTTCAAAAGCTTTTCCTTGTAGAGCCCATTGCTCAAAACAGAACAGGTTATGGGTCTGGTTTGATGATTTTGTTTTTGCTTTGGGCCCAGTTGCCAGAAATGGCCAAAGGGGTTACTTTCCTCCTGACGCATATTGTTAGCAGTACCCCTCAGGTGAATAGATAGATGCCACCTTGAAGGTCTCCTCTGGGCTCCTCACGCTACCCTTCCAGCTTCTGCCTGATACAGTGGTACCTCGGGTTAAGTACTTAATTCGTTCTGGAGGTCCGTTCTTAACCTGAAACTGTTCTTAAACTGAAGCACCACTTTAGCTAATGGGGCCTCCTGCTGCTGCCGTGCCGCCGGAGCACCATTTCTGTTCTCATCCTGAAGCAAAGTTCTTAACCTGAAGCACTAATTCTGGGTTAGCAGAGTCTGTAACCTGAAGCGTATGTAACCTGAAGCGTATGTAACCTGAGGTATGACTGCAGTAGTTTTTCTTTTTCTTTTGAGAGTTGGCAATTGAATTAGTGTTACAGTTAAGACTAAACAGACCTCCTACCCTCGTTCTTACCTGGATTAATATTAACTTTAGCTGGAAGATGTTCAAGCTGCTGTTCTTATTTTAGCCATACAGTATTTCTCTATAAACACGTAATTATTTTAGAAAGTTATTATTTTAGTATACAAGAAACCCACTTGAAACCACTGCAAATAAACTTGTGCAGTTCTAAAGTTAGCAAGTGTTCTTCTTAGTGCAAGTCAAAACAAAGCAATTCCCAAATGTTTGATAAATGTTTGTTGTCCTGGCCAAATGCAATAAAATAAAATAAAATAAAATAAAACATACCATAATATTGGGGGTTCTCTCTTTCTCTGATATTTGGAGTACAGTGGACGGCTGGGTTGCGAACGTGATCCGTGCGGGAGGCATGTTTGCACCCCGCAGCCCCGTGTCTGCACATGCGTGGGTTGCAATTTGGTTTGTTTGCTCATGCGCGAGCGCCGAAACCCGGAAGTAACCCATTCCAGTACTTCCGGCGCAGTGCGCAACCCAAAAATGCGCACCTGAAGCATCTGTAACCCGAGGTATGACTGTATATATATTAGCAAGGGAACATATTTTGAGAAGAAGAAAATGAGAAGAAGAAGAAAATTTTGAGAAGAAGAAAATGCTAAAGAGTAAAACCCTAAACAAATCCAGAGTGGAGTCCCTAAGACAGTTGGATGACCTTGTACACCTCCTTCCAGCAATTCTTGCAGCCAAGCTAGTGCCAAACACATTGCTCTACATTGCTCTACCATATCAGTGAGGCCTAGAGGGGGGTCATGTTGTCTGGGCAGCCCAGGACCATCATACACACTGCCCACCCATCATACACACTTCCCACCCATCATTTTTTCTTAACCCCTGGAGGTGTACTCCATTGTCTCTCAAGACAGACGGATGCCAATGGACAAATAATACCAAGCAGTAATACATTCAATTACCTGTAGGCAGTCAAATAGGTGGGATACAAATAATACATGAGGCCGTGGGGGAACTGGGGCAGGGAGGAGTCCTCACTTGCACAACCACCAGCAGTACTAACAGCCTCATGAATATCTAAGTGAGGAAAATGTACAAGAATGCATCCCATTAGGGAAATTGCATACAAAAGTCTATATTATAAAGGGCTGGTGAATTTTCATGAGAAGTTTTAAAATAATAATAATAATAATAATTTTTAAAAATTGCAAACTGATGTGAAACTGTGGCAAACTGAACAATGAGAAAGTGAGAGAATCTGAAATTGTCAAATCCATTAAGCATAAGAGCTTGGGGTTTCCTTGTCTCTTGCACTAGTGTGATGCAGCACAGCAGGAAATGCTCTTAAACATATGAGCTGGGAATACTGGCAGCCCTGAAACTTTCTGATTTTCTCATGAATCTGAAGTTCCACTTTGGAGGAAATTATTATGCCATACAAGTCAGTGTTATAGGAGCACTCTGGACCAAATTATTTGAGTATCAAAGGTTCAACTCAGTTTCAATTAAATAAATGCTCTTCTTTTGTGAATTTGACCCCAGTCCTTGCAGTGTTAAACACACTTGAGATCTACTGGTGAATTTAGTTCAAACATTTGTTTTCTTTCCATTAAATAACAAATTGCTTTGATAGACAGGTTGATTTGATATGATGGCACCGCTGAGATTTCCAGCAATTTTACATTCAGATCAATCATGCTAAGAGACATGGAAACACGCACTGTAAACACCTGCATATTAATACCCTCCCATTATTATTTTTTAATAGTAGGGAAAGTTGCAGCAATGCAGGCAACATTTGTTGGGTGTTTTATATAGCAATATTTATCCTGTTTAAACTAATTTTACAGAGTTGGAAAAAGCAGGTTAATTATAACACAAGGTTCAGCATCTTTAGATATGTATAACATTTTCTGTTCCTTAAAACAAATATTCCCCATGAAAATATAAAACATTTTTTCTGACTTGCAAAGTTTTTGCAGTCTATCATTTAAATTACTTAAATAAAGGGAGCCTTAGTACTCCCAAAAGCTGAGAATATAACACCCTCCATGCATATTAGCTTGATCTTCTTGACAGACCAGAAAAGTGTTTGTGTGTGCCAATTAAAACAAAAATGGATCCCTAGTGGCTTGTTCCTCACACAACTTCTGAAGACTGCTATCATTGTTTGCTGGGGTAACCCTGGACAGGGCTGCTATCCAAAGTAAACAAACTTTTCAAAACTTTCTTGACAGATGGGGGTTACAAATGCATTTTAATAAGAGAGTTGCCAAAGCAACATTTTTTTAAAAAAAATTATTTTTACAATGAGCATATATTTACTTAACATCTAGCAACATTGGGGGATACAAGGCAGATACATTCTCACAAAATGTTTTAACTAGCAGGATTTCTCCCCTCTTTCTTGGAAGCCTAGTTAGGAAGTTTTTATTCAAACTGATACTTTAGCCTTTTTTTCTTCTTTTTTTTAAAAAAAATGTCAGCTAGCCTGGACTTGTCAGAAGGAATTATTGAAAGTTACCAATGTAAGACTATCATCTGAGACAGACATTCTGCCGGATAATGTCTTTTTTTCCTTTCTTTCTTTTTGAAGAGTGTGTGTCCATAAACACCTTTGAGTACCCTTCAGTAATTTAACACTTTCATTGTGTACAAAATATCATATTATGAAATGGAGTGGGGGACTGAAGCTGGAATGGGACTTACTTTATTTGATTTATTTACTTAACCATATTATAGTGAAACACAAACATATATATTTTTAATACAAGGTTCCCTCCACCTCAGCTCATTCATTCAACCTAAACGTTGTCAAAAAACCCAAACAAACAGGGTTATCAGGAGTGGGAAGAATGTATATTATTTCCAGTGGTACACTTGCTTTTGACATGTTTTTAAAAACTGAAAAATCCCTATCTTTATTTTAATTCAATTCAAATGTAATTCAAAGAAAATTAATTAAATGACTAAGGAGGCTCAAAACCAAATTAATTAAATGGCTATGTGTCTCGAAACTTTATTTTAATTAGACCTTGTTTTTATTCACCAAGGGTGTGGTAGACACATCTTGCTGCAGCTGGTTTTGCATGTACTTATTTTTAACTGGTGGTCCATGTAACTATACCACATAAAATAAATGGATTATGATTCTAGCCTCTTTAAAAAAGAAAAAAAGGGTTTTATAATCAAAAGGAAGTTGATGTGAAAAGGGATGGCAGAGATGGAACCCAGGGGTGAAAACAAGACTGGAGGAATCACATCACTAGACTGTCAACTGTTCTTGGGGAAAATAATGACAAATTCAACATATTTACTTGGTACCATCTTGCCTTGACTGTCCAGTGTCTATATCATGATTTAGAAGTGCGCTGTGAAAAATACATTAATCAGTAATGTTGCGTAATTCACCATCCAGAGGAACTTGACTTTCATCAATCTATATATATATCATCTATATCTATCTATATCTATATCTATGATGTTTGGTGCTTAAGGTTGCCAACAAAAGTTTGAAGGTATATAGGATTTTCTGTAAGAAAGCAGGGCTTCAGAACCCTAGTAGCTTCTCTCCTTTCCAGTTCGACAAGCAGAATAAATTACAGAATAAAATGTGCACTTCATATGCATAATTCATTTGGATCACAGAACTTGCTTTGGAAACTTGGAGAGGGATACAGAGAAAGCTCATTTCTTAGAATGGACTGAAAGCCCATCAAAACTTAAGGAGAGAAGAAGCCCTATAGGAGATAAAAGCAAACACACCATTGCAGCAAATATCAAATACTAGGCCAGGTTTTAGCACAAGCTGTTTATTGAGGCTTGTGGGATAAGTGCTGGGGACAGTCTCACCACTTCTCCACCCAAATTCACAACAAAGGGGATCACTGAATACCAGTCGGTGGGTAGCAACTGCAAGTGTTGTTGTATTTGTGTCATGCCTGTGGGCTTCCTATAGGCCTTTTGGTTGACCACTGTGGGGAACAGGATGCTGAACTTAGATGCCTTTGGTCTGATCCAGTAGGATTCTTCTTGTATTCTTCTGGGCAGGGGAATAAAAGCTGGTCTGTGTCATGGCTTGCTGTATCTTTTCTATTATTCTGGTTCTGCTTCTCCCCATATGAAACAGGAAAGGGAATGTGCAGAAATGTAATACTGGCTAGCACTTCACCGAAAGCAAGCAAGGATTCACTGTTGGGTGATTTCTTCTGGTTTTACTTTTGCTTCTCTCATAGCTGCATCACTGTTCTTTTTATCCCTGGAAAAATGAACTGAAAGGGTTTTTGTTTTTTGTTTTTTGCTTTAATTAAAAGTTTTTTGGCATAAACAGTGTTTATAAACTGAAAGTTGAAGAGGATGGAGAAAGCTAGCTGAGAAAGTGAGTGTGTGTGTGTGTCATCGTTGGTCAACGTCAATATTGTGTGCAACTTACAGGCGCTCCAATTCAAAATTTCTCCCTGCTTTCCCGCCTTGTTTTCTCTGTTTGATTTGGAATTGGAGGAGGAAGATCTGGGGCCAGAAGTAATACCATTGGTGACAATGACAAGCGCACCAGTTCACATTGGACCTACTGCTGGGAATGCTTGAATCCAGTTTACAAATATGTGGCAGCTATTTCATTTCAGCTCTTGGAATAGATATCACTGCCAACATTTCAAGAGCTTTTCAGGAAGCAAAGGCATGGTACAGAATCCAGCCCATTAATTTACTTTTCTCTTCAAACTGACACAGTGAGTCAGTGACAGAGGCTGAAGGAGGACACACGAATCCTGACTCAGAACCACCTGCTTGAACTAATGCCTAAATTAAAGTATCAGGACTGCACAAATCCTTCATTCCTTTGAGCTAGCTACCACTGTGAGCACTGGCTCATAATGCCACTTTAAATAAGTTTTCTCTTTTAGAGTGTGTGTCTTGAAAATGGAATGCACGCAAAAGGAAGGGTTGTTTTGTTTTTTGAGATCTTAAATAAGAAAGCAACAGAAGCAAAACAGAGGGCAGCAGCTTTTCTGGAGACTTTGAGGGGGGAAATCCCTTTTGTATTTCTGTAGTCCTTGTTTTTTTTTCCTTATCCATGGCTGATATGCTCAAAATTGCCTTCATGGGGAGACTGTTTGGTTGTTGTTGTTGTTTATTACATTGTTTAGGACTGCAGTGGTAAATTGTTGAAGCCAAATCTGGCACCCACCCACCCTGAATTATATTCCCATTGGTCTTAACAATGCTATTGTTAGAAATGCAAATATGGTTTAATTCCTTCCAAGAACTTTTAAATCAGGAATTCTAAGTAGGAAATATATAGAAGTGGGTTAAAAAAAAACCCTACAGTTTAATGCAATTTGCCAAACCAAAGTCTTTGGAAATGCTTTCCTCTGAATGTCTAGGACAGAGCAGAACAAAGTCAATTACTGACTGTAATTAAGAAGTGGATGCATATAAACTGTAGAGAGCAGTAGCAGTCTTCTTGAAAGCGTTTAGTAACTCTGAAGATTACAGAGAAAGAGACTTGAACTGTATCTCGAATAGCAAGTATTTTGAATGAATTCACTTCTTCCTGTTCTATGATCTACTTTTGCTGATATATTCATACATCACCGATTATATATGATTATTACAAACAGCACATTAAGACGAAGACTCTTTCAAAATGAATGTTGCTTTGGTCTTGTTAGCACTGAAGTATCTCTTTTACATATCATAAGGGTACAAATGTTTATGCAATGCCGAAATACTTGTATTTTAATAAAGCTCAAATTTACTCAACGGAAGAGTGAACTATGTTGCTTCCTTCTTAAGCCTTCAAAATAAAGTCACTCTAATTACGTGTGTTGCTTTTACTTTGAAAATATTGTTTCTTGTAATAATTTAAGTGGTGGTTTGTTTGTACTGGAAGAGATGCACTAGATTGGATTGACCATTGTGTTTAGTCTAATTCATGTCTCTCACTGCACATTAATACATTTGTAGTGTCATATAAAACAGTTGAAACCTACCCAAAATTAAAATCTGTAAACTTGAAAAGTGTTAGCGATAGGTTCCATCAGTTAGTTACCTTTGTACTGTTGCTGTGACAGAAGTTGCTGCATCCTGTAAAATATATGTGCTTTATTTCTGAGCACCACAGTCTTATGAAATATAATGGATGTTCCTTACATGCATGCATCTCAGGTCTATATAATATAATGGATGTCTCTTATTTAGGTCAGCTTAGATTTTTAGCTCTTAGAAATATCTATGAACACCTGTCATGGGCAACAGCTGTTTTAAGTTGTACACACAGTCTATTATTTAGGAAGAGAACATAATCAAACAGGGTGGGATGACTAGTTTCTTGCCTAGAAATATTATGTGTGGAATTCCAACTATTCATTGTGTTGGGTTTCTCCCACACTTGAAAAACCATTTATTATTTCAAATATCCATATAGATGGATCCTATAGAAGTTTACTAAGAAATAAACCTCACTGTGTTGTAAAACATACTCCAGGTAAGTGTGCAAAAGATTGCAACCATAGTCCCTTATTTACTTAGAGGCAGTGGAGAATCTGGAAAAATAAAGACCAAGGGGAAGAAGTGCAACAGACTTTTAATACAGAATCACTTCTCAGCCCATACATTGGGCTATTAACATCTTAAATGCTGCAATGATATGTCCCAGTTTAAGTTACAGTTATTACTTTCTCATGAGCCATTAACTGGAACTTTCCCTCAAGTTGAGAAAGAGTTGAGAATAATCAGTAAAACTTTAGGAAGTGTTGACACTGGAAGATGACATGAAGAGGAGAAAACAAATTCATAGTTGATTAAAATGAGCTAAATGAAATAAATAAATAAATAAATAGTATAAATATAAAGCATTACCAAAGAAGATGCTCCTAGGATCGACACATCTGGAATGAAGTAGTACCTGATTATCATTATAAGAGTTAGCTCATTGCACCTTACAATTATCTGAGATGCCAGGAAAATGCCACCCCTAGATAAATGATCACCACCCTGGCCTCAGTGTCCAATTATTTTGTTATATGGATCAGCCCTGTCTCAACCCCACCCCTTCTCATCATCCATGCAGTAAATAAACACAAACATTGTGGTAAGGATCAGACTCTTCTATTATGGGAAGGGCATTTTATGCAGAATCCCCATGTGTACTGTAACATGCCCTAAAGTATTTATTGTGTATTCCACATGGCTTTTAAAAATTTTAGTCATATGGGTATAGCCCGTACATTTCTGACATTATGTCTGTTCATTTTAAAAAGGAACTAGTGCTAGTTCACCCTCTCAAAAGAGGAACTGGTTCCAGTTTATTTTACAAAACAAACTAGTTCAGCTCAAATTCTTCCAAATGAACTTTTTATAAAAAGTTGATCTGGTGGTTCAGCAGTGGAAACTGCTAGCACATTTCCAAAGCTAAGCAAGGTTTGGTATAGTTTCAAATTGGAGGGATGACCACATATTGAGATTACTGCAGTACAGGGGCTTGACATCTCTACAATTCTGTGGTTTTATTAATCATCCTTGGTTTAAAAAAACACACCAAATGAGCATTCAGAATTTTACCAGCTGCAATGCTGAATTATGAAGTAAAACAGGGCCCATACACAAGTAATAAGATGTCTGGCAGACAAAATGTCAACAGGTGAAGCCTTCCTTGTAATTTTATTCTGCTCATCCTGTTTTATTTGTGCCAGCCACAAAGCTGTTAAAGGCAAAATGCATTATTCACTTTGTTCCTGCATTTGTAGTTTTGCTTAGTAACAGCGATTAAATGACTAAGCAACCTTAGCAACAGCAGTGCCTCCATCTCTGCCTAATAAGCCTTAGAAAGTTGGCTTTAAGTTTTGCTTTCTAACCTTCTTTATACATTTTCAATTAACTTATTTTAAAAAGAAAGAAAGCTAAAAATGCAGGCTTCCTGCTGCAAGGGGAGGGGTAGGAATGAATGTGAAGATGAGCTAGAAATCATTCAGAGTTTTACCACAAAATGAACTTAATTTATTTTTAGTTCACTCAGCAATTATCCAAATCAGTGATTTTTGAACTATTTTAGTGAACTTCATTAAAGTGAACTAGTTAATTCCAAGCACTGGAAATCATTTACTTGGAAAGTTCACTTTCCAGTGGGGATTATTTCAAGAGTAAGTACTGTAGGCTTCCTACATTCCTACGTTCTGTATATGTCCTAACTGCCATAATTCTAGAACCAGTGGCATTAAAAAATGGCAAGCTATTGAAACGTCTGTGTTTCTCAAATGAATTACATGAAAAGAAAAAGTGTATCTCAGATAGTTTGCTTACCTATGATATTCCCATTGTCATTTAGATCACAACAGCATCTGGAAATGAGGTCCTTCTTCACTCAGATATTGACTTCATCATACTGGAGTGGTTCAATGCTATAAAAAATGTAATTGACAGATTGGTATGTATTTGTTTTGGCTATTGATAAAAGTATCATGGAGCAATGCATGTGCTTACACATCTAAGCAAGTTTTAAAGCAAGTGAACTTAATAATGTGAACCCCCTTTAAATCACTATATAAATGTGTGTGTGAAGATCTATATACATTTTTTAATGCTATAAATAAATAAATATTCCAGATAAAAAGTGTTGCTGGACTAAAATGCTGTTTGATTCTATCCTAAGACAGAATGGTGCATTTATTGCTGTGAAATAATGACAACACTGGTTTACTGTGGGTTGTAAAAGCACACAAGCGCTTAATAACTAATGAATTTTTACATTTTCTATTTATGCTATCTACAGTATATAATCTTTCATATGACTATTAATACGTATGAGTCTTTTATGCATTTTCATATTATTTATTTGCCAGAATGGCACTAGAAAATATTCTGATGTATCTGATTCTTGTTACTCCTTTCTTTCTCACTGGTATTTTAGGACTGTATTTTCTGACAACCATTTTAATTGCCTCTCCCTCCCAATTTCTATTTATGCCACCACTACTCCTCATGTGCATTTGAATGTACTTAGTATAAACTTCACTTTTCAACTCTCCTAATTATGCTAGAACTATTTGTGCAGCATGTATCCTTTTTGCCCTTGTTCACTGCATTTTTCAATAGAACTTGTTGCGAGCAGTTTGGAGGCATTTTGATGTCCAATCTACACACCCCTTTTAAAGCCCTAATAGTGAGACAAACGAATAAGAATTGTAAAACACCTTGAAACTGAAAATGCCAAGGCAATCCTATCTGATGAAATTATCTCAAAAGGCTTTAAATAAACTGTATTGCAGTGCCTATCTATACATTACATTAATCACAGGATTAGCCATCATGCGTGTCTTTCTTTTTAAAAAAATAATACATGGCAAGGCATGGGAAGTGATAGCCTATGGTACTGTAGGATGCAGTGAGGGAAGATTTAAGCCAGGGGTCAGCAATTTTTTTCAGCAGACCTTGTGGGGGGCCGGACTATATTGGGGGGGGGGATGAACAAATTCTATGCCCACAAATAACCCAGAGATGCATTTTAAATAAAAGCACACATTCTACTCATGTAAAAATACCAGGCAGGCCCCACAAATAACCCAGAGATACATTTTAAATAAAAGGACACATTCTACTCATGTAAAAAGCTGATTCCCGGATTTAGCTGCAGGCCGGATTTAGAAGGCGATTGGGTCGCATCCAGCCCCCCGGGCCTTAGTTTGCCTACCCATGATTTAAGCCTTCCCTCCCTGGCTGCAATTTGGAAAATCAATTCTCTACCCTGCATAGCAGCTAGCATTTCAGTGGGGTGGGGGTGGGGTGGAAGCTCTGATTGCATACAGTGAAAGGTGTTTTTCCCCCCTAACACTAATTCTTGTGCAGATTTTTTTTTACCAAGAATGTGATTGGAGAATGTGATGGCAAGTGCACTTCTGCCCATGCCTGGTGTTTAATTGTTTAAAATGACCATTTTTATTGTCATATCAGGCTATCTCACAGGGTTGTTGTAAGGAAACAATGGGTGTGCAAGAACTATATATGCTTCCTTAAGCTGATTAGAATAAAGGAAGGGAAAAAATTAAATTACTTCCCGCCCAAAAAAAAAAAAAAATTCTCACAATTATTGTTTATGTGGACACTTGAGTAATGAAATCTCAATTCTGCACTCAACATACGGAGTTTTTAAAGCAAAACAGTAGCCATATTATAAATTAATTTATAGTTTATCCTATAATGCTTACTTGGAAGTAAGTTGTGCTGTGTTCTGTGGATTTATTAGCCAGTAAATGAATCCTGGATTATAGTCTTACTCCTAGAACAGGAGTGGGGAACCTTTTTAGCCTGGTGGGCTAGATCTTTATTGCCCAACTTACTTACGGTACCTACCTGTCAGTCATTTGATATCATGATCATGCCAAAAGTTAATCCAAGGAGTGCAGGGAGGGGTCTGCTTCTCCAACACATTCCCTGCAGGACAGAAGGCCTTTGATGCAGTAGAGCAAGGTTTCCCAAACTTGGGTCTCCAGCTCTTTTTGGACAACAATTCCCACCATTCCTGACCACTGGTCCTGCTAGCTAGGGATGAAGTGAGTTGTAGTCCAAAAACAGCTGGAGACCCGAGTTTGGGAAACTCTGCAGTAGGGGAACTGGCAGATGACTTTGCTATAGCAACACTTCCCACATTCTGGATCAACCTTCTGCAACAATCCCCTCAAGTGTGAGAATTGACATTGGTTATTTCAGCGAGAAGGGGGAATCAGCAAAAATTACGTAACTTCTCCCTCTACCAGTGGAAACATACCCTAAACAGACCTTTACTCAGAGCATACTCCCACTTGCAGGAATGAACTCAGGGTCCAACCCACAGACATGGAAGAAAAATCTTCTCATAGTTTGGTATTTTCACATAAAAGTGCCCAACTTTTATATAGCAGTCTCCAATGTATTTTCATTTCTCATTTTTATTTGCAGAATCAAAACCCACTTATAAGTATCACAATTTTAGCAGCATTGTGCTGAACAGATCTTGTACCATACTTTTCAGAACTTTTAATATTTATTTTGTCAACATAGGATAAACGTAGTTTAGTTTTCTTGGTCTCTGTTTCCTTTCAATCAGACATTTTAAATCAAGCATATTGTTCCATATATTTCTTTATCATTTTTCTCTTCTAGCCCAAAGAGAAGACTAACACGTCAAGAAAAAATGAGTTCAAGCTTGCAAGATCCTCTAGCTCTGAATTGCTGAGCAGCTTTGAGGCTGAATCTAAGGAGCCAAAGGCAGAAAACAGAAGGTCTTTGAGTAAGTCCCTCTTATGTATATTTAAAGAAATATTACATCATAGCATGCTTATTGTAATGCAATTCAGGCAGCTATCTGAGTGATTTGGAGGACATCCAAAACATTTGTGCAAGAAGACAATTGGATCAACGAGAGTACTTTTTCATATAGTGCATTAGCATGGAACTATGAGAGAACTTAAAACTGGTTTAGATGATATATTGGCTGGCCTCTGCAAATAACTCTTTATGCAAGAGGTCTACAGGCCTGAACAGTGTAATGGCGAGGGGCACGATTTTCATGACCTTGTGACTTCTCCTGCATGAATAGAAAAATCAGAAGCATGTTTCTTTCACAATATTAAGCTGACTGAACCACCTCATAGAGAATGGGAAAATCAAAGAGTTTTAGATAACCAAAGTGGAAGTGGTTGGGCCAACACAATTCATATTATTCATATTTAGCCAATGGCTCCTAACCCTAATTCTGTTCTAATACTTGGAAGTCCAAACACTTGGGAAAAACTGTGTGTTGAGCTGAAGGATGAAATTCCTATAACCAGTTGTATTTAAAAATTAAGGCTTGCCTATCTCCTCCAGATCAGCTCATTAGGATCAGGAATCCCTTCAAATGGGCATAGGATGGTTGTAGAGCCTTCAATGGGAGGAGGAAGCTGGGTAAAAACTGCTTTTGTTTCCACAAGTCTGAATCCCTGTCAAAGTTTCTGGTCAAGACACATGATTTCACTTACATCTTCTTTCATGCATTTCAGTGTTACTATCCAAGGTTCTTCCCTTGATTCCAGGCACTGCAATGGCCATCTTCAACTCCCTTCCTTCCTTCCTTCCTTCCTTCCTTCCTTCCTTCCTTCCTTTATTTATTGTATCTCCATGGACAGGTAGCCTTACTGCCGAAGGGGTTTGTGTGAAAGAATAATAATCTTTTAAAGATGAAATGTGGGATGGCATGCAATGGAGCTAACTTAAGTTCAGAAAAAAGTATAACATATTGGAATGGCAGAAGTCCATGGAGGAGGGTAGCCTTCATGTGTTCAATGAAACTTTTTATGCTTTTTAAAATAAGAATGATAATAAAACACTATGCAAAGACTTAAGCCAGGGCCTGAGTGCAAGATTGAGGGGGTGCCTGGTTTTTACACAATGCTTTTAAAAAAACAACTCCTCAAAACTAAAACAGCACATTCAGTAGTTCACAAAATCTTGATGGTATATAGATGTTAACCAGCTTGTTATATATCTTGTTAACCAGAGAGGACATGGTGACTTTTCACTAAGTGATCCTGTCACTTGCACAACCAAAGTCCACACAGCTCTCATTGTGTCGGTTATCACACACTGCTTGGGGGATTCTAAGAGACATCTAGCAGTCTATTGTGGGATGCTGAACTAGGTAACCCTTGGCCTGATTGAGCAAAATTCTTCTTAAGTTTTTAAAGCACATGGAATTCAATCTCTCCTGGTGTTCCCGTAGGGGTTGTGTCATGGCCCTAGCTCCCGACTTGGGCTTCGGACAAGATCAACACCCCCGGATTCCTTTAACGGAATACCCTTAAGCTTGGAGGGGCAGGTGATGGCCACACCTCCCCTCTCCCATCACAAGGTCAAACAATACCTAACCACAACCCTAACAAAGTTGTGATGATTGCTACAAGGTAGGCAAAAACCACATGGCCAGTGCCAATTTGCCAAGTGGAAAAATTCCTACCAGGCCCCTCAACGGCGACCAACTGAGGTCCATAGCAAGGCCAGTGCCTAAACCTGCAAAATAGGGAGGGAGGGTGTGTGATTGAGGAAGCAAGCCAAAGAGGAAGCCCTATGCCTCACTCCTCCGATTTAAACGGTCCCAGCCACGCCCCCCTGACCATGGGGATTGGCTGACCGGGCTCTGATGTGTCTGGGACCCCCAGGCAAGGGGGGACAAAGTCCCCCACCCCCGGCAGGGCAGGGAGTGGGTGACCATGCGGTCCACCGCAACTCCTCCCCACTGGGAAGTGGAGCGGATTTGCATGTCAAGACCCTGCAGCCACCCCCTTGTTGGGAAATAACACACACAAGGACACGGATATTAGGTTTATGTTATTGGGCAAATTTGGCCACAACTTTACTGATTACAGAATGTGAGCGGTATTGGCTTAGGCATTGAATGGACCCTACTATATCTGGCTCCTGCCCAATGCGCAGGAAGTACGGTAAGGGTAAACCACCGGTAGGCCCCAATCCTAAAAGAGTAGGCAGCATATTCCCTAGCCAGAAGCCCACAAGCTTCAATAGCTTTGCGCACCACATGAATAAACTGCTGTCTGGCAAGACGGGCCCCATCCTCATGTACTAGGAAACGGCCCGAACCAGGGGGCCTGAGGTCCAGAAACTTTTTTGTGTCCTTTACGGGTCAGGGACCACTTTTCATGGTTGCCACCAGCCGAACCAAGGCACCCTTTCCTTTCTGGTCTGTTTTTGAGCAACGGATGCGACCCACCAACATTGAATCCGAAAGCTGAATATCATCAAGCTGCAGGCCTTGGGATAAAGGACCCAGCTCGCCTTCATTCACTACTTCACCAACTCCTAGGGATCTTAGCTTAAGATCTTTGATGGGTTGACCAAAGGTCCATGTAGCCCAGCATTCTATTTCCAGCACTATTGAGTCAAATGCCACTGTTGAGCTCATAATTGCAAGCAGGGTATGAATACAACAGCCTTCCCGAGTTGTTTGTCCTTGGCTTTCAAATGTTATCTAACTGGTACATGTAGGTCCCAGTTAGCTATACCTGAGATGATAAGTAATTTGGATATAAATAGCCAAATAAACAGATTTAATTTCCAGTAAAAAGGCATCAGTGTACTCAATGTCCCAAAATTATACATCTATGTAGAAATAATATCGAATATATTTATTACTTTAGCAAGCATGTCTTTTTCTAGTTTGTACATATTGGAATATAAATCTTAGCTTTGGTAGAACTCCTTATACCATTGCTTTATTCAACCCTAGTTAAAAATGGCTCATGGTGAACAGACACAATCCAAGGGCCTCTACCTCTTTGCCATTTTTTTGGGCAAAACGCCAGTAAGCTGTCTCACCATTTGTTGTTGTCTTTTATGCTTCTTGGCATCATAAATCTAACATCTCTTCAGTAATGATTTAGAAGACAGATCAAGTTCCCACCAATGATATAAAGTTAGCATACAACCCAGCACTTGAACTACAAAAAGTTCTGAGGGTCCCCTGTCGTGCTTAAACTTTGTGTTTAGAAGTAGAAACAATCCAACTTGAAATCCGACTGATTTAAGCTTTGTGTGTGTTTAAATAGTATAGACTGAGTCGCCTTACAAATATGTATTTGGAATTTTCTTCCATCCCCTTGAGACTCAGTAATTATGTGGAATTAGAAAAATGTTAGCATGTGCTTACTTATTCGTAGTCAAAGCACAAACTGTATTGTCAGTTTTCTGCCTTTGGCTTTCTATGCCCTTAATGTTCACACCAGTATCGTCGCCAGAATTATCGGCAGCCAGAGCCAAAATTGCTTTAAAAAGGCATGAGAACTGGTAATGACATGTTGTTAGCAGTTAACAGGTGGTCGTTCCATTGTCCAGTTTGACTGCGGAGCACAAAGACGGTATGTTACAGTATTTGCAATGAGGGCATTGCAAAAGGTGTTTAAAAAATTGAAATGCATTTCTGTGGTGTTCATGTTATTTGCTCTTCTCTGCAAACTAAAGAAATATATACATTTAAATAATAATTATTATTATTATGAGTGATGTCCAAGTTATACCCAGAGGAGATCCACTGAAATCAATGGGCTACAATTTTAATGGGCCTACTCTGATGTATATCACCTAATTATTGTTGTTTACATTTAAACTGAAACAAACCATGGAACTGAAATAATTAGTAAGGAAGATTCTCATTTAAGGTAGGAAATATGCTTTGCACAAGTCAAACCAATTTTGGAGTTAATTCTTTTCAATGTTATGGTCCTAGTATAACAAACTACTGTGATATAGGCTTTTCGTTGATGGCTGTCAAAGGATGCAGTATATTTCAGCACCGTCTACAATTCAGCAATCTTCAAACTACAAGAGCATTGGGGTTTGCATTATCTGCTGTAGATCACATCCCCTGTGAGCATGAAGCCTTACATTGCCCTGGTAAATATAAATTGCAGATCCTTGCAGTTTTCTGGATCACTGTGACATTTTGTAAGCTTGTATGCTGCACCTCTTCTTCATCAGGCACGATGCTGCATAATGCTAAGGAATGAAAAGGAAAATTTTAAAAGTACCAAAAATAGGCTGATGTTATAGCCATAAAGTCAGCTGATAGTAGACAATGTTCCATGTTGGTGATAGAGACTCTCTATCTACTCCAGGAGTCTGAATTTTTCATTGGGGGCAGATCTGGGTTACAAGCCAGACTTTCTCACATGTGAGGAGCAACCGCTCCTTCTTCATCCTCCAGTCCTAGATGTGCAACCTGATACCTCTTATCCCCCCTTCTCATTGCTGTTCCTTGTATATCCATAAGTAAAACAGCTAGATGCATTGTTTTTTTAAGTGAGGCAGCCTAGGACGGAGCTATGTCCTCACAGATGACATACCCATTCCATTGCTGTTTGTTTCTTTCAGGCCATGTCAGGGTTCATAATGTTGCATGAATGCTGCTTGATTCTCAGACTCTTTCAAGAGTAGGTGCCATGGACTCTTATGTTTCCTGCACTCAATATTCTCATCATTGCTTAACTGTGGACTGGAAACAGTGTTGTCCCTTGACGTTGGTACAGGTCTAGTGCAAGAAGTGCCTGCTGTGGGGTGGGATTCCTGCTGTTGCATATACCCCCAGATGAATTTGGACATCTCTGTTTTAGTGTACCCACCCCCCCAATGTGGGGGGCAAGTCAGTGCCCCTGAATGATAGTCTTATTCACCTGGTTCTCCTGATCCAGCAGTAGCACACTTAACGTTTGAAGCAATCATACCCATCACTAATAATAATAATAATAATAATAATAATAATAATAATAATAATAATTTGTACCCCACCCATCTGGCTGGGTTTCCCCAGCCACTCTGGGCGGCTTCCAACAAAGATTTAAAATACATTAAAATGTCACACATTAAAAACTTCCCTAAATAGGGCTGCCTTCAGATGTCTTCTAAATGTCAGGTAGTTGTTTATCTCTTTGACATCTGATGGGAGGGAGTTCCACAGGGCGGGCGCCACCACCGAAAAGGCCTTCTGCCTGGTTCCCTGTAGCTTTGCTTCTTGCTTTGAGGGAACCACCAGAAGGTCCTTGGTGCTGGACCTCAGTGTCTGGGCAGAACGATAGGGGTGGAGACGCTCCTTCAGGTATACTGGGCCGAGGCAGTTATGCGCTTTAAAGATCAACACCAACACTTTGAATTATGCTCGGAAACGTACTGGGAGCCAATGTAGGTCTTTCAGGACCAGTGTTATATGGTCTCGGCGGCCACTCCCAGTCACCAGTCTAGCTGCCACATTCTGGATTAGTTGTAGTTTCCGGGTCACCTTCAAAGGTAGCCCCACATAGAGCGCATTGCAGTAGTCCAAGCGGGAGATAACTAGAGCATGCACCACTCTGGCAACACTAATCATTCTTTACAATTGGGCTGTACTTAACATTTCATGAGTATTTGGGGTTGGCTATTATACCATGACATAAAAAGTTGTTAGTCTTGTGCCCTCTTATTTGTTGGTCAATGGTATTGATACATGGGTACAATCTTTACCGATATTGTTCATCTGGTGCTCCTTCATAAAAGTTACCACAGGAACATGGGAGTGGTCTGTTCTACAGATGCTCCTATGATGCCACAGAAAACATCTCGTTATACATTCTCTCCCCATGCAAGATAATTGGCCCTGTAAAACTCACTGCAGCAGTCATCTGTTGGGCAGGTGTAGACACACAGATTCATGCAGCCCCTTGCTATGCCTAAGGGTCTCTGGATCAAGACCATTATGTTATGATGCTATCTCCTCAATCTGGAAAATGGTGGCAATTTATATTGTATTGGTAGCTTTTAAATTAAGGGATCCACTTCCTCATTCCCGCTTCCAGCTTGATTATTTCTCTGTCATTTATTATTTGATGCAATCACTAATAATTACAGCAGGATAATAGCACTCCCCAGTATTCTTTTCATTGCAGTTTTTGATAATATTAGTTTGAATATAATAATATTTTAAAATAGCATCCATTTAAACGTTTGGCAGAGAAAACTCGAATTTGTTCACTTAATTCGCTTTTATTGAACCATCTAAATTTTAAGACATAATAATGTTAGATATTAATCTTCTCTGGGTAAGATCATTACATTTTCCTTTACCTAATAGAATAGCAGGCTCATTACAGAACCATGTGAACTTAACACTAATCATTCTTTACAATTGGGCTGTACTTAACATTTCATAAGTATGTGGGGTTGGCTATTACACCATGACATAAAAAGTTGTTAGTCTTGTGCCCTCTTTATTTGTTGGTCAGTGGTATTGATACATGGGTACAATCTTCACCGATATTGTACAGAGAAGGTGACAAGTTGCCATTTTTGTGACAGTAACTATTTTGAATTTCCCAAAATTCAAAAAGGACCTAAGAATAGGACTTTGGGGCAAGGCAGGAGAATGGTGGCTGTTTTCATTATCTTCCCCTCTTCACTAGCTGCCCATTCTCTCATACCCTGCAACGTGATTCTATGATTTCTCTGATGAAAGTAGGGACATACTATTCCATTATTATTATTGCTGCTGCTGCTACTACTACTATTGCTATTTATACTCCATCCATCTCATTGGGTTGCCCCACCCACTCCGGGTGGCTACCAGCATATACAAAAACATTAAACATTTAAAAAACTGAGTGCCTTCAGATGGCTTTGGGGTCGGATAACTCCATACCCTCCAATATTTCTCCAATGAAAACAGGGGCATCCTACCATACCCTCTAACATTTCTCTGATGAAAATAGGGACATCATAAGGAAAAGCGGGATATTCTGGGACTGAATCAGAAACCGGGACAGCTTCTGTAAATCTGGGACTTGGAGGGTCTGTTCTCTTCACCTAACCACCCAACAGTGCCAAAACAAAACAGATTGTTTCAAAGTGGGTGAAAAATTGGAGAAATGGGCCTTCTCAATTCAATCCATCCATTCCTTTCCACCACTACAATATGCAGTGAGTCCAGCCAAACCAGGCAATGAGAAATCTGTGCATTCCGCTTCATGCAAGGGAATGACTGACTGGGGGGTATAAAACATATGTACAGAATTCCCATTTTGCAGCCTGCTCTGTAGGTTGCCATCACGTGCCTCTCCACATGCCTGCTGTGGGTAGAGGAGAACAAGAAGGATCTATTGAACCATACGAAAATCCCTCCTTGAAGGAAAGAGTTGTAGATTGTCCATAAACAATGACTGCTTTTGGATGGATGATATGTTATTGGTTCAAGTTCTTTTGCTCACTTCTTGTATGCAACAATAAATAGTTAACTAGTCATTAAGCTGTTAATTATCTCATTATTATTACTCGATTACCACCAGTACATATTTCAATTTTATGGAACATTGCTGTAAAAAAAAGAAGGCAATTTTATACTTCCTGCTATGTTTAAGTCTGAGTGAAAAGATAGCTAATGTACGAGAGAGTAAATTAAAGAATATCAATCGGAAATCTTCACCATAGATTGCTATCTGGTTTCTTCTTCCCTCTCCTCTAACCACCTCTCATCTTTGGCTTTGAAGCCCAACAGTTTAAACTAGGTTCTTGTTTCAGCTGCTTAATCCGCTTTCATAAATCGTGTTCAAGTGCTGGAATAATTTGCACATCATTTAAGAATATTTACTTTGAAACATTCACCTCAAGCCTTTTTTGTATATCCTTTCTCTCTAAAGATTTGTAGTATTTGTTTTGTTCTCTGAGGTATAAAAGACCTGGGTAAACTTTATTCCTGTTGTTTCAAGATTAGTGAAATAAAATGCATATTTATTCAACTGGGAGCGAAAGAAGCTTTAGTAAAGACGATCATACATATAACCCTGGGGAATGATATAATACAAAATGCCTGCCTTAAAATCTCTTTAGACTTGTTCAAAACTGTATTGAATGACTTAAGTTCAAAAAAAATAAAAAATAAAGGACCCACAAATGCATTCTTTATAAACGTTTTTATCTTTGTTGTGAAGGAGAGAGCTGTATATTTTTGTTAATAAAAATGAACTCAATATTGGTGAAATGTGTATAGCGAAACATATAAAGGGATGTAGCAGGCAGTCTTTGGGCCCACTAAACTAAAATATTCATCACTAACTGGCACTGCTTTTGTACAGTGTTGCAGGCTTAAATATATGTTAAAATTATTTAGTTACAGCTATACACTTAGTAGACATTCCATAGTGATTTTAAGCTTTCAGTATACTATGGGGGAGAGAGCCATGTATGCTGTTTAGTGCTCCTTGGAGTAAAGGTGGAATCTTAATGTAATATATAAACATAACAAAGTCCCATAGACACTGATTAATAGCCTGGTTTGCCTGGTTAATAAAGGTCACTATTTCTCTGATTCTAGCAATAGATTATTTGTTTATTTGTTTCATAAAAAGTGTACAAAAAACAACCCAAACAAACCTGAAAGCAGTTTACAAAAGATAAAACAGTTAAATCCCGAAAAATTCACACCCCTACTTTGAAGCATAAAAATGTTAAAATGCTAAAGCAGAATAAAATGACCTCATCTTTGAAAGTAAATGTAAAGGTACCCCTGCCCGTACGGGCCAGTCTTGACAGACTCTAGGGTTGTGCGCTCATCTCACTCTAGAGGCCGGGAGCCAGCGCTGTCCGCAGACACTTCCAGGTCACGTGGCCAGCGTGACAAGCTGCATCTGGCGAGCCAGTGCAGCACACGGAATGCCGTTTACCTTCCCGCTGGTAAGCGGTCCCTATTTATCTACTTGCACCCGAGGGTGCTTTCGAACTGCTAGGTTGGCAGGCGCTGGGACCGAACGACGGGAGCACACCCCGCCGCGGGGATTTGAACCGCCGACCATGCAATCGGCAAGTCCTAGGCGCTGAGGTTTTACCCACAGCGCCACCCGCCCAATGTTCTTAGCAGGTGCCAAAAAGAGTGCAGTGGTACCTTGGTTCTCAAATTTAATCCGTTCCAGGAGTCCGCTCGACTCCCGAAATGGTTCAAAAACCAAGGCATGGCTTCTGATTGGCTGCAGGAGCTTCCTGCACTCAATCAGAAGCTGCTTCAGATGTTCGGCTTTGAAAAATGTTTGCCAACCGGAACACTCACTTCCGGGTTTGTGGCGTTCGGGAGCCAAGCCGTTCCACTGTACAGTGAAGGAGTCTGCTTGATTTCAATAGACAGGGAGTTCCAAAATGTCGGCGCTGCCACCCCAAACCATGGAGTTCTTACAGTTCCACTGACCGGAAAGGTCGGTGCATGTGGAGTAAGGCAATTTCTAGGCAAACTGGTTCCAAGTTGTTCAGAGAACAACTTATACTACCACCAGTGCAGATTAGCTAGACAAGTTAAAAAACAGTGTTGAGAGACACACCACCTCTCACTGTTACACACCCTGCTGGCATGAATTCCCATATCCATTCTGAACAAGGGATGAACATAATACTTAGAACCTGCGCTAAAACTGCTGAGGAAACAAGTCTACGAAGCTGAACTTCAACTCACTATAATTTCATTTATTCTACAAAATTCTAGTTCAGCCATGATATCAAGTTGAACAGAAAGCTGATGAAGTGTCACGTGCTTGTCTTCTTTTATTAATCACCAGTGATGGCGCTCTTTGTTACCATTGTCATTTACATCGCTTCTGATAGCCTGTTGCAATTATTGCAGTGGGGGCTACCCAACAGGAGGCTTGTAGCCCACAGAACTGAATCTCAGTCGCATTATATTCTATCCTCCCACACCCCCTGGCTATTTATTAATAATCCAGATGCTAGCTTCCTGGTTGTTTGGAAGTAATATGATTTGGCGAGAGCAGGGGAAGCAAGAAAGGGTGGCAATATTTATTTTTATTTTTTATGTTATGAATGTCTATATTTCTCTAAATTTGGGAGCCTTCTAGTTCAGGATTTTTGATTCGGTGAAAGGGTACTTACTGGCTAGGCTTAGCTCTCCCCCCCCCCCGACAGGGAAATAATGTCAGTGTTTAGACCTTCCAGGTTGGCGGTTGCATTTCATTTAAATTATGACCCTCCAATCCAAAACATTTAAAGAGGAGCTTAACGGATGGAAGCACATTACTGTCATTTGGATTGGGTGTATTAACGCTTTAAAAAATGAATGTGCTTCCTAGCATCTACTATTTGTTCCACCAGCTGCCTGCTGACGTGCCAGATAAACAGTTTAAGGAGAAGCATGTAAAAGCAGCCTATAGAGCGAAGACCACTTTGCAAACAAACAAACTTCCATATTCTGCCAGTCCCAAATATATATTTCATGTCTTCATATGCAGAAACACATACGAACCAGTGGAAGCACTCAAATTTGGGAAGTCATAAAAATGCTTATTGTCAGCAGTCAAAATGCAGCTTTCGAAAAGGATTCAAAACGATTATTAACCTGGAAAACTGGGCTGCATAAACAACCAAACCAAATGTACAAGTATGCATATGAAATGGCAAGAGGTAGCCCAAATGACTAAGCAAATGGTAACACCTTGGGAAATAATCTGTAGATGATGAAATGATTTGTAAACTCCCCATGAGCTTAGAACAAAATGCTGCGTCATAACCATAGGAGAGCATGCCAGTAATTGGAGGGAACCGTACTGCTGTGTCTAGCATTGCTGATGGCATAAGGCAACTGCTGTATCCAACTTTTGCTGTTTCTCTTTAAGCAAGATGTAGTCTCATTGTGGGACGCAGGTGGCGCTGGGACGCAGGTGGCGCTGTGGGTTAAAGCTTCAGCGCCTAGGGCTTGCCGATCGAAAGGTCGGTGGTTCGAATCCCTGCGGCGGGGTGCGCTCCCGCTGCTCGGTCCCAGCGCCTGCCAACCTAGCAGTTCGAAAGCACCTCCGGGTGCAAGTAGATAAATAGGGACCGCTTACCAGCGGGAAGGTAAACGGCGTTTCCGTGTGCGGCTCTGGCTCGCCAGAGCAGCGATGTCACGCTGGCCACGTGACCTGGAAGTGTCTCCGGACAGCGCTGGCCCCTGGCCTCTTAAGTGAGATGGGCGCACAACCCCAGAGTCTGTCAAGACTGGCCCGTACGGGCAGGGGTACCTTTACCTTTACCTTAGTCTCATTGTTATCTAGATGAGCGAGTGACTCAAAGTACCCAGAGGAGGCACCCCAAAGGGCACAAACAGCTCCTAGGCAATGGAAAACACCTTCAAAGTCGAGGGTTTTGTTTGTGTATTCTGACTGAACTGGAAGAGGGTGCTGACTTTCTCTCTGTTTCCCCAGTTTTAGAAGGCTGGAGCTTTTATGTAGTTGCTGGAGTCTCTACCCCTTAGTCTCATGTGCCAATAGCTGGACATTTCAGCAGTGGCCCTGAATATTTTGCTTGGCTTGCTATGCCCTCTCCTCCTGTGTTCCTAGGGTAGATGACAGGGAGTCTGAGAGCTCCCTGGGAACCTGGACATTTCCAGGGCAAGGGTTCCCAGCTCTTTGAGATCATTGGCAGTGCAGAGATCTGCTTGCAAGGAAGAGTTTCAGATTTGGGGCGGACCAAAATCTAATCCACTTTCTAATCCACAGATGGGGAACTTGTGACCTCTAGATGTTGTCACTCCAGCTCACAGCATCTCCATCCATCAGGGTCAGTGGTAAGGAATGGTGGGAGTTGGAGTCCAACAGCATCTGAAGGTCTTCAGGTTCCCCATTCTGGTTCTAACCTCAGGTAATGCAACACAAATGGCAGTGCAGCTGCTTTTCCTCATCACAGTTCTTAGGTGTACATTCTCTCTCTCTCTCTCTCTCTCTCTCTCTCTCTCTCTTATGTTGTGTGACTTTCTTCTAGATGAAATAGAGACAACCTCTACTGTTTCACACAGCCTTTGGGAAGATAAAACTCTCAGCAGGGCCATGTAACCTTGCTGTTTTGGTGTAACTGGAGGGTCTCCTTAACTTGATGGTCATATTTTGTGAAAGAGCAGTTTAAAAATATGAGGAAGTTAGCCATTGAATTTCTCAATTGACAGACATTCTGGAAAAAAACAAAATGAATGTCAGTATCAGGGAGGAGCAGGACATGACCAGGACATGCTGACGTATGAGCAGATTTTATTTGCTGCCATTCTGGGATTCTGGTGCACCAGGCTTTACACCAGCATAATAGAGTTGGCCAGGATGCCAGAAGGTATGCAATTTATGAGCTTTCTCCATTATCTGCACAGCATGGGGTATTCAGTCAACAGTGCAAAGGATGAGCTGAAGCATTCCCTGCTGGTTACCTGCTTTCAGCAATAGGGGTCGCTGTTTGGTAGTACCCAGTTGGTTTGCTGCCAGATTCTAGAGCTCCCTATTGGTGGCTCTTAGGTAATTCACAAAATATAGAGTCCATTCATAAAACAGTGTTCATTCATAAAGCAGTAACATAAATCTCCATTGCTACATATTGAGTGTATACTTCAGGGGTTGAACGTACAAGTTTATGGCCATGCTGTAGTGTAGTGCTTATGCGACTGTGAATAAAAGGTGCCTAGGCTCATTGTGTCGGGGTTTTGGGGGAAGAGGTGACAAAACTGATTTCCAGTAAGTGCCCCCCTTTCTTTCCATAACAAGTCCTTGAGTCTGTACTCTGAATAGTGACACCAGGGACCTCGAAGGGGCAGGGCTTGTCAGTCCAAGCCCTGCACAGTCTCATCAGGGCTGACCTTAAGGCAATTGGAGCAAATAATAATAATAATAATAATAATTTATTTATACCCCGCCCTCCCCAGCCAAGACCGGGCTCAGGGCAGCTAACAACCAATAATAAAAACTTGATTAAAATACAATTTAAAAGATTAAGATGCAACATTAAAACAATTAGGGAGCAATCTCTTCATAGAAGGAGAAAGGAAAAAGAAAGAGGGGGAGGGAATCAAACTGATTCTGAGCCAAAGGCCAGGTGGAACAACTCTCTCTTACAGGCCCTGCAGAAAGAGATCAGATCCTGCAGGGCCCTGGTCTCAAGAGACAAAGCATTCCACCAGGCCGGAGCCAGTGTTGAGAAGGCCCTGGTTCTGGTTGAGGCTAATCTAACTTCCTTAGGGCCCGGGACCTCTAGGGTGTTGCTACATATGGACCTTAAGGTCCTCCGTGGGGCATACCAGGAGAGGTGGTCCCGTAGGTACAAGGGTCCTAGGCCGTGAAGGGCTTTAAAAGTCAAAACCAGCACCTTAAATCTAACCCTGTACTCCAACGGGAGCCAATTCAGCTGGAAAAGCACTGGGTGAATATGCTCCCATGGCAGAGACCCTGTGAGGAGCCTCGCTGCAGCATTCTGCACCCGCTGGAGTTTCTGGGACAGCTTCAAGGGCAGCCCCGCGTAGAGCTAATTACAGTAGTCAAGCCTGGAGGTGACCGTCGCATGGATTACTGGGCAAAATTGGGCCCCACGGGCTGCTCCTAAGGGGACCCCCACACCAGGGCAATCTAGATGGATTTTATTTATATCTACAAAATTTTGCAGAATTTTGCTGTGAACTGGGGCCCTACAAAAAACAAAAAAAAATCAAGTTGCGCCCCACTGCTTCAAATTGGGCCCCACTGGCTAGCCCTGAGTCTCATAATTGCTGGGCCTGAGTTGCCCTGCCCTTGCATGAAGTCTTGGGTTTGCAATTTTGGGAGCGGGGAGACTGCAGTGGTGGGGAGCGGGCAGGCTGGTGAGGTCCCCTAGATTTAGTGGCCCGAGTTGTCCTGCCCTCACATGAAGTATTGGGTTTGCAATTCTGGGAGAGGGGAGACTGTGGCACTGGGGAGAGGGCAGGCTGGTGAGGTCCCCTAGATTTATAGGCCCTAGGCTTCAGCCTACTTAGCCTATACTGGTTACGTACTTAATTCGTTCCGGAGGTCTGTTCTTAACCTGAAACTATTCTTAACCTGAAGCAACACTTTAGCTAATGGGGCCTCCCGCTGCTGCTGCTGCTGCTGCTGCTGCGCCGCCGCACGATTTCTGTTCTCATCCTGAAGCAAAGTTCTTAACCCGAGGTATTATTTCTGGGTTAGCAGAGTCTGTAACCTGAAGCGTATGTAACCTGAGGTACCACTGTACATAAATCCAGCACTGCACATAATGGGTCCCAGGCTGAGGGTTTAGCAGCATCTGTCTTAGGAGACAAACAAACAAACAAACAAACAAACAAACAAACAAACAAATAAATAAATAAATAAATAAATGTGATTTGAAGGTGAATATACCTTGACATCTTCATTTGGTCACTTACAGGGTTGTCAGATTTCTGGTAGATGTTGGTGATTGTGGAATTCAAGTTCTAAACTCCTTACAATACCACACACACACACACACACACACACACACACACACACACAACTTAAAACTGGGCCCCTGGACAGTGAAAAATAATGGCCTTTCTCTGTTTTTGCTTACTCATTTGGAACTTGGAAGTCTTCGATATCAAAGACTGATTGTATAATTGTGTTTGTGGCATTCTCTTTAACACCCATGCCCCTCCCCCTTAGATTTCATACACGTTTTGATGTTGTTTTCCCTTGAAAACACTGCTTGGACTTTGATGATTAACTGTGTACCATGTGTATGTTGTCATCAGGTGCCGTTTCCTGATAATAGAGTTTTCTTGTGTGTGTGTGTGTGTGTGTGTGTGTGTTTGTAACTGTTCAATTTCTATTTGCTACATAACTTTCCTTATATGTTAGACCTCTTGGGGGAGAAAGGTTTTTCTTTTTCCCCCAAAGACAAAATAAGCTTTGGATAAGCATCTAAGGTTTTCAGCACTTTATCCTACTGAAATCCAAATAAAGTGCATTTCCGAAGTGTCGGAGGAGAGCCTTGGTCTCAATTCTTTCTGTCTGAATAATGAAAAGAATTGATTGAGTCAATAGCTGAAGGTGCCACAAAACTCTTGCCCTGCTGGCCCCCATGTGAAGAAATGCAAATAAGTCAGATGAGCTTTTCTGTGGGTTCTGTCTGCCTTTTTCCCCCTCACGCAGTAGCTGAAGAGATCTCCCCCCCCCTTTCTTTTAGCAAGAGAGGTGGTCTTCCTTTTGCTCCCATTGCCACAACTGCATGAAAGACAGGCATCTCTCTTATGAGAAAAGGAAAGTTCAGTTGGTCAGTGTGCCAACATAAAATGCAATGCTGAATAGACATATAAGAGCCATTCAGTTCAAGAAAACAGGACATCCCCTGGTCATGTATGTGAACATGAATTGAATTGGGCTAGATGTGCATTCCGATGCTGCAGAACTGAATTGAATTGGGCTACAACTTAATGCAGTTCAGATTGGAAAACTGGGCCAAAACTAACAAAATGAAATTCAGTAAGGACTAATGTAATGTTGGTGTGTGAGCATCTACTCTTGGGTTTTAATTTCTTTCTGCAGCAGACTTCTTTTTACGGAAAAGTTTTATTGCATCTTTTACTTCTTTATAGCAGCAGCAGCAGCAGCAGCAGCATTCCAGCTATCTCTTAGTGAAATTCCCATTACAGGAATAAGCACTATTTGGTTCTGTTTCTCAGAGTCTTTATTATTTACAAAACTTTACACTGGTCATTAATAAAGAAAAGGAAAAATCAAATAAAGAAACATACTCATTTTCTCTTTTAGCCATCCGGCCAGAGACCTAATGCTGACTCATTCACATACTTATTTACACTGACCCAGACTTAGTTGTTTGCATGCCCTAATAAGGACACCTGTTGCTGGGGAAATGTTCTGTTGCCTAGCAACTTGTTCAAGACCATTTACAAGTTTCTTCTAGAATATTCCAACATGTAACTTAGGCAAGAAGAACCAGCTGCACAAATATAAGAAGGGAGACAACTGGTTTTCCAGTAGTACATGTGAATAGGTTCTCAGGTCTTAGTAGACTACAAGCTTTAACATGAGTCAACAGTGTGAGGCAGCACATCAACAGAAATATAGTGTCCAGATCAGGCATAGGCAAACTCGGGCCTCCAGGTGTTTTGGGACTACAATTCCCATCATCCCTTACCACTGGTCCTGTTAGCTGGGGACCATGGGAGTTGTAGTCCCCTAACATTTGGAGGGCTGAGTTTGCCTATGCCTGGTCCAGACCAAGGAAAGTCAATACTACATTGTATTCGGCCTTGGTCAGACTACACCTGGAGTACTGTGTCCAAGTCTGGGCATCACAATTTAAGAAGGATATTGACAAGCTGGAACTTGTGCAGAGGAGGTCAACGAAGATGATCAAGGGTCTGAAAACCAAGCCTTATGATGAACGTTTGAGGGAGTTGGGTATGGTTAACCTGGAAAGAAGGAGACTGTGAGAAGATATGATAAAGGTAAAGGGACCCCTGACCATTAGGTCCAGTCGTGACCGACTCTGGGATTGCGGCGCTCATCTCGCTTTATTGGCCAAGGGAGCCGGCGTACAGCTTCCAGGTCATGTGGCCAGCATCACTAAGCTGCTTCTGGCGAACCAGAGCAGCGCACGGAAACGCCGTTTACCTTCCCACCGGAGCGATACCTATTTATCTACTTGCACTTTTACGTGCTTTCAAACTGCTATTTTGGCAGGAGCAGGGACCAAGCAACGGGAGCTCACCCCGTCGCAGGGATTCGAACAGCTGACCTTCTGATTGGCAAGTCCTAGGCTCTGTGGTTTAACCCACAGCGCCACAGCCACTTTCAAATATATAAAGTGCTATCACATGGAAGATAGAGCAAGCTTGTTTCTCCTGTTTCAGAGGGTAGGACTCAAACCAATGGATTTAAATTACAAGAAAGGAGATTCTGATTAAACACCATGAATAACTTTATGATGGTAAGAGCTCTATGACAATGGAACGGACTCCCTCAAAACATGCTGGACTCTCCTTCCTTGGAGGTTTTAAAGCAGAGGTTGGATGGCCACCCATCATAGGTGCTTTAGTTGATCTTCCTGGGCCTGAAATGAAAAGCTACTCAGAAGAAGAAGAAGATACATTATCATGGGCCAGGAGTTATCTACGCCTGTTGAATTGCAGCCTGAAGAGGAGAAGGCAGAGTGACTCCACCTGCAGCTAATCAGCCTTCAAGGACACAGAGGGGAAGGCACTGATGAGAACCAGCTGGCTTCAGCCTTCTTAAGCAGAGCTTCCGGCAGCAGCCTTGCTCCCACTCACTGAGTAGCAAGAGGGGTTAGCTCCTGCTGGCCACCTTCCCGATGTCCCAGCATACATGTAAGCATGTAGTAAGCAGGGTGGGGGGGAGGTTTCCACCTGAAAAAGGCCCATGGTCATGCCAGAGCAGTTATTTGTGCATAGAACAGTTGTAGTAATATCTGTACTAGCTCTGAGACAGGGAGCTTTTTCTAATCTTAGCATTTGAACCCCTTAGCATTTGACGGAAATTGTTGAAGTTTGGGTTATCCTGTGTACGTGTGCTACTGGTTATGTGCAATCTCTCCTATGTGAGAAATTTTTTTCAGTAATGAATTCCTGAAATGCAATCCATTCTAATTAAACCCAAACCAAAATGAACATACCTTGAAAGAAAGAGTATATCTGGGACAGTAGTATTCAGAAGTCACATACTTTAATTTATTCTTGCAGCAATGACAACCAGATCTGCAAAACAAAACAAAAAAATCAACAAAAAAACCCACTAAGTATTTCATGGAGAAAAGTTTTTTTCCTCCAAAAAATACAATTCACCATAATTTTATTGAGTCTTTACTGCATAGCCACAAGACATAGAATAGCAATATTGAAAATTAAGTTGTTTTCATATTACTATAAAATGATTCGGCACATAATATCATTGTCCAATTCCCTCCCTTTACTTCCACAATTCTACTAGGCAGCTGTGGGCACCTCTTGTACAGAAAGACCATACGGACACATTCAGAATGATTTAAGTTCAGCTATATTGCAACCTTTGACTCTCTAACAATGTAGTTGTGCGATGACCAGGCCTTGGTCTTCAGAGTGTCCCCCAGTCAACCACAAACATGTTTCTCTCTTTGCTTTCTTTTTTAACTTGCTGCTGATATATTTGTGCAGTGATATGTGTCACACTGTCACTCTTCTCACATATTTCAGGGCTAATTAAGATAAATGCTGATTATGTGTCAGCATTGATTTGCGCGGGCAACTAAGATTTGGCATCCTTTCCAGCACATAGAAGGCTTTTGCTATATGAGGAAATGGCGTCTGATGTGTGTTCTCAGGTTAGAAGTTCACAGATCCATTGGGTAAAAATCATTTACAGTCAGTGGGTAGTCATAGTCAAGGGGGGACAAGGCAAAGCTTCTGGCCTGCCAAGGTTTTTCTCTTGGCACCTGCAGCAAAATGTAGTTTGTATTCCAACATTTCATACCATCTAGGCTCTGGTGATATCAGGCCAACTGAATGGTAGCTGGAATGGGACTTAAATAGACAAGATGGACACATGTATCTTATATTCCCTCTTCTTTCCAAGGGGTTCTCAGCCCTAGAGCTTTTGAAAATGGAGGATTATTTAGTTCATACTGGCCATGCCACAGAGTAGAACTTCCTAGTTGAGCCATTTTTTGTTATTTTCCCCAAATAACTGCAATGGACTGCACTGTGGTTTTGTTGTTCTGTCATCAGTATGTATTTGAAAATACATTGGGGTGCACACACTTGGTTTGTTTCCCCAATCAGTAATGAGTGTGGTGGGCAGAAAATGTTGATTAGATGTAGTGGCTGAGTGTCAGACTGAGGCAAATAGACAAGTTGCAAGGTGGACTCAAGGAGGGCTCCAAGGACAGATTTGGGCCATCTGTAAGCAGTTGAACCTAGATAGAGAAAGAAGTCTGGCCAGAGTCAGCAGTTATATAAGACAGGTGGAAATCCATTCACCCCTCAGATCACCGGATCGTGCTAGGCTACAAAAGTTCTCACTCAGCTGCCTTGGCTGCCAGTATGTTTCCAGACCCTGGTTTTAACCTCTAAAGCCTGGCAAGGCTTGTTTCCCTAGAATCTGAAAGAATGATTCTTCCCATATGGAACTCTCTGGGCCACAGATAATCTCTGAAGGCTTTTTCATGGTATCCTCCTGCTTTTCCAAAACAGTTTCCAGAGAAGCCTGCCTGGCACCCACTTTAACATGTTTTCAGAAGCAGGTGAAGGCTTTTCTTTTCTTCCAAGTATTTTAACAATTTTAACATGTTCTATTAGCCAGTTCTTCTAATGTTGTTTGCACGGGTCACTTTAATTTCATGGTGATTGATTGTACCTGAGGTGGGATAAGGAGGCTAATGCCAGGAAAAGTTGGCTGTAAAAGAGACTTTCTATGACAATGTGCTTGATCATTTTAATGACATTCCTGGAAACCCCTTAGTCATAATGAGGCTATGCTGGAGTAAGCGCTTTGAGGTTTGCCATCTTTCTTTCTTTCTTTCTTTCTTTCTTTCTTTCTTTCTTTCAAAATAGCAAATAAACAACATTGAATTGCAGCAACTTCTTACACAAGAGGTGTGTGTGTTTCCTGAATCCTTTCTTTTCGGATGCATTACATGCTATAATTTTGGGCATCGTAATGAACTGATCAGCGCTGCTCTAATGTATTTCAGTTAGAAAAGCAGCACTTGAAAGAAATTGTTTTTGCTATACACATGATGTGAAGCAATCAATAGTGCTTTAGTCTGACAAGCACTGTCAATATCCATTGTCACAGTTCAGAAAGTCATTAATGGATAGTTCTTCAAAAACCAATGCTCTCAACACACACCTAAAGTACTAAGAGAACGTCGTACTGGGCAGGAATTAATCACAGGTGGTAAGCCCATGGGGTTTAGGGTAAATGTTTTGTAAACTGCAAAATAAAAGTTCTTCAGAAAGAGACCATAATGAGGGAACATAAAAGATCATGCAGGGAGCTGTTGGTGGTGCTACAGAGTGACTTACCTTAGTTTATCGACATAATCACTTGAAACTGTGGGCAAGTCATTGTGCAGTATGTAGATGCTGATAAGGGAGCTGCTACTAAGCAAGGACTACCTTGGCACACTTGAAGTAGTACAACTGCTTATCTAGGAAATTTGTGCCATGGATGCCGCCCAATGAAACATAAGCACTTTGAAGTCCCATTCATTTTAATGAAATATGTAAGTGGGCTCTATTTAGACCTAGGTCTGTATGCATTGTTATTATATGTGCAGATATGTAAGTTTTACAAAGTGAAGAAAAGCAATTAAACAACTGGGGTGGAACTCAACATTGTGCTGTTACAAACATTCCATCTGCTGCATAAGCATATCAACTTTCCAGACAGAACAATCCCGCCCCACTGTTCTGGGGTTTCTTCCTGCCCCCAAGCCAATTTCAGGGGGCACAGGGGGAGGTGGGGAAAACCCTCTTGCACAAGCAGAAGCTCTTTAACAAGGCTCCCACTGACTGAGTTTGTTAGGTGAATCCAGTCCATAGAGAATAGATAGCATTTTCTATAACATTTCCCTCATGCCACCAAGGTTGTAGCATCAGAAATGCTGTTTCTATTTCTCTTTATACAGTAAGGCTGAGTGCCCTGGAATTTTAGTATATCACTGCCAAGGGTTGTTCCCATTTGAACCCAGAAGGTCCAAAATAGAACATGAACAAAAGAGCCAGCCATTAATTTAACACTAATCTCTGTATTCTATGATATATCGTCCTAAGAATGCTACCACTAAAAATGTGAATTTTATTTTTTCGTAAGTGATGGATTATTGTCCCATGCTGCAAATGTTCCAGTAAAAGTGTCCTTTTATATGTCCTTTGTGATTACTAACTTGTAAAAGTATGTGTGGGGTCAGTTCAGTGCTGTGGGAAAATGGAACAGTCCTCTGTTCAAATCAGTAGTGAAATCAGAAGCAAAGTATGCTCTGATTATCATAGGCATGTGTTTAAATGTTGCTCTCCTTAATTGGGTATGTTGTATTTATTTTAAAATGAAAAAATCTGGCATGTTTTTATCCCTAGAGAGCAGCAAAGTGAAAAAGAAAATGTTTTATTTTGATTCTTACTGACAAATTTGTAATATATAGCACAGTATCCCTGAATTCTCTTGTGAAGTAGGCTTTGTGAACTCGCCCTGGTTTGAGGACAGGGCATATTTTAAATGTATCATTTCATTTGTCCCCTCTTAACAAATGCTCTTTCTTTTCTTTTTAAAGAAGTCCAGTAATGCGTTTCTAATTTTGGTTCACAACCTGTTGTATCTTGGGCAGCTTACTTGCAGGGAAAATGAAATAGGACTTTATGCATTTGGAACACAATCTGTGCTAAGAGTGATTACAAAGCTTTCAGGAATGTTGTATGGTGCCCTGGATCTTGACTCCTAGATCTGCACAAAAGAAATCTGTTCATATGTGCAGATGATACCCTTTTCTTTCTTCCTTGTCAACAAAGGTAGTGCAGGAAGCATACATACACCAAAATTGTACGTGGTGTCATGGTTTCCCCAAAGCATCATGCAAATTGTAGTTTGGTGGCATTTCCTTCTCTAGCCCTTCACAGAGCTATCATTTGCAGGGATCCTTGTGGAGAGGGGATAAAAATTAAACCACACACACATACACATATGGTGATTTATTTATTTTTTGTCTTTAAGCAAGCCATATCAAAATTTTGTTTACTGTTTGTTCCTTCCAATCTAAAAGAGGTCATACCTAAGGGTGCACCATGGATGACGCATAACCTTGTTATCTCAGATTCCTTAGGGTTTACTGGTAACTCACAGCTTACGCTTAATTTACCTATGTGATTGTAGCTTTGCGGGGGTAAACCCAATCTCCATTTATTTGTTCCTACCCCCCACCTATGCAGAACTGCAATTGTGGGCTTACCTGGTTTTGGAAACGTGGTGAGAGGGCTCTGGAAGCATCCCAGAGCCCTTGTGCTACCTTCCCCAAACCGAGGAAGTGCTCATTGGGCTTTGGGAAGGTGACACAAGGACTCCAGAGAGCTGCCAGAGCCCTAGTGCCTCTTTCACAAAGCTGGGCAAGCAGCCCTCCATCAGGCAGAGGGCCTGGTTCCAGGGGTTTCTGGCTTTATGGGATTTTTCTTATATGCCCAATGTCCAGGAATGTAACCCCCACATAAGATGCAAGTTACCTGTATATTGAAGAGCTACATTGCTATGCTGAGAGTTGGGTTCCAAAGAATAGTATCATAGAATTGTAAGGGACCCTGACGGTCAACCCCCTGCAATGCAGAAATTTCAACTAAAGCACCCATGACATATAGCCATCCAACCTCTGCTTTAAAACTTTCCAATGAAGGAGAGTCCACCACCTTCCTAGGGAGTCCTGTTGCACAACCCTTACTGTTACCAAGTTCTTTCTGGTATTTAGTTGGAATTTCATTCATTCTGACATTTACTTGGAACATAGGACTTCTTTCTGAGTAAGCATGCATAGGATTTTGCTTCCATATGAAGTATTTCTTTTATGTACCAGTGCTTTGGATATATCATGTTTTTCCATACTTGGCACAGAGAATCAGACCTCTCCCAGTATTATCATATTGTCCAACCCACCATTTTATTTGCCTAGGAAATAATAAATAGCACACTTTAATTTGCAAGTGGAGAACCATATGTGCTAGAGATACAAATTTTTGGTATGCATTCAAAATTTACACAAGTATATTGATAGCTGTCCAATAACATGAACCATTACTAATATGACTCTCTCAGCTCACAATGTTTATTCAAAATAATATTAATCAGCTTCTTTTTGGATCATCCCACATAGCAGACTGCTGGACAGAATATATAGTCAGTTTCCCCCAAAGATATCCAGCAAAGCTTTCTATGTTGGAACATAACATCCTGTTAATTTTTTCTTTGATTTTTTTTCTTTCAGTTTTCAGGCTGAACTACAGCACTTCTGATACAACTGACAAAAACCGAGTTAAAAGCAGACTAAAGAAGTTTATCACTCGAAGACCTTCACTGAAAACGTTGCAAGAAAAGGGGATCATTAAAGGTGCGTGTCCTCTTTATTTCTCTCTGTGTGTATGTGTTTGTGCACGCTTGCGCTCACATGTGTGTATAATTGTTGAGTATTCCTGTTTCATTGACCTGGCCACAGTTCTTAAAATAATTTATTTTGACTTACAGTGGTTTTCAAAGTATTGTTACAGTGCTTTTTAAAAAATGATACAAACTGGAGAGATGAGTACTAGGTTCAATGAAACCCCATTTCTCCTTCTCTCTCTCCCTCCACCCTTCACTAGCTCTTGGGTCTCATGGGAAATGATAGGTATGCAAATATCTGCTGGTCTGTTCAATAGGCATCATACTGCATTTTTGTGTGTGTCAGAGGCCAGCTGGGGAGGGGGAATAAAGGAAGCAGGCTGCGTTGGACCACATGCTGAAACCTTCCTGTGTGACAAAATATGTCTGCATGTGTATTGGCCATGCCCTTAGGTTTCTTGGTTAGTCTTTCTAGCCAGTTATGTTGAAGAAAACCCAAACGTAAGTAGATTTCTTAAGTTTAACATGTGGAAGGGTTATATTTCTATATGTTATGCATACTTGAGGCATGCCACATTTTGCATGACAGAAAGAGGTCTGACCCCAAACTTCAGTACGTTTGTGGTGCCTGCTCTGAGAATTAAGTCACTGAAACGAGGAACAAGATAGCAAAAGAGACGCCTTTAGCACCATGGTTGCTTAGTGTGTGGAAATTGTTGGGATTCACATTATCCATACGAGTTGATAGGAGTTCTCTGAGTGTCAAAGGTTTAATTTCTACCTACCAAAATGGTGTTTGCTGTGATGTAAACACAGTGGACATAAACTTAAAAGATACATTCACATGCATACACCTCTTTGTTCCCCAAGATGGCCTGAAAGGGGGTTGCCTACAGCCCCAACTATGTGATATAAGAACAGATGAAGAGCCTGCTGGATCCAGCATCCTGTTCTGACAGCAGCCAACCATTGGATATTTGGGGATATGGAGAAGTGGGATCATATTTGAGGGCTTGCCCAAATTCCACATGTTGATTTGGGACTCTAAATACAATCTGTGCTTATTAAAACTGTGTGCACATTGTCTCTGTGTGCAAGATTAGCACTCTACAAAAATGCTGGTTCAGATTTCAAGAAGAGAGAATATGTGTGCGTGGCTTGTATGTACGTAGGCTCAGTCCAGAGCTTTTGATCAACTAATGGAAATTGGTGGAGCCGATATGCTTTATTCCCGTATGTATTCTGTGTATAATGCCTACCTGGCTCATGGGAATATATGGGACAATCCCTTAGCCTCATGAATTTTCCACCCCATACATGGTGGATCTCCTCAGCTGGGGCAGTTGCTTTTATGATTGGAATAATACTTCAGTAGAAAATGCTGTCCCTGCTACTGTTTTCATCTTGTGGACATGTTCAGATATTGTGAAAGGCTTATGGTATTTTATAAAGGTTGATTTTTATCTAATTTTCTCAATTTCTGTGTATAAAACTTGCCCAGCCACCAATGAATACATGTTAAAACCACAACTGCTCATGTAAATTAGGTAGTTAAAAGCTCTTTGGCACCAGCTGTGCACAGCCTTTATACACAGGATGTTCTGGTTGTATTCCAGCAATTTTGAACTAATGGAAGGGCTTCAACCAGTGCAAATGAGGGCAGCTCCACAGAGGGGAAATATGGAAGATCAAACAGTGTAAAGTTAGCAATTCATCAGCTTGCCTGCCTTTGTTACATTGAAGTTTTGTATAATGACTGCATTGGCCACTTGCACTAACAGAACACCACTGGATTCATGAGCACTGTGTTAATGCAATTATGAGTTCTCTCGCTTAAGTTTTATTCATGTTCCTCCTGAATTATAGTATACCGGAGGCAAACTTAGGCCAATAGTACAAAAGCCAGTTTATAGTCGCCTTTCTAACCAACCCAGGTACAGTTTGTAAGAAGAGAGAATATGTATGTACAGTTTGTATGTGTGTAGCCTCTGTTCAGAGTTTCTAATCAACAAATGCAAATTGGGTTGGTTGTGGGATCAACAGATGCTATCCCATTTTCATCTCAGTTTAAGTGGAAAGTGTAGAATACTCCATAAACAATAGTTATTATAAGTGAAATATGATAAAAGGCTAAAAACCACATGATATGGCTACAACAATATTTTTCAAAATGTTATGTCTTAGAACAGGGGTGTCTGATTTCCAAGAGACTACGATCTACTCCCACTATAAATAAACTGGCAGTGATCTACCCATTGGATTGACCAGAGTTGTTCAGCTTTTTGGGGGAGGATGAAAGTCATACCTTGATTTTAGAACAGCTTAGTTCTCGAACATTTTGGCTCCCGTGACTGTTCTGGTTTGCAAACTATTTTTGGAAGCCAAACGTCCTACAGGGCTTCTGCGGCTTCTGATTGGCTGCAGGAGCTTTGGTTTTTGATTCTGTCCAACCTCCAAGGTATGACTGTATATTAAGTATACTAATTATATTACATTATTATATTTTCTGGGGTGGAAGCCTAGATATCCTGTTTCAGCCCCCCGCCCCCTTCCAAAAGTTCCTGGTAGCTTATCCATTGAACCCTCTAGTTTCGTGTGAAGACCCCTAAAACCACCCCCAAAATAAAGACACAATAGACACAGAACTTAGTTTAAGGTAAGATCCATTTTGGGGTGCCAAATTTTGGCCCTGTACAGGATGCCGTATTACAAAAGATCCCCAAGATCTGCCCCTGTTGAGTGTGGGGGCGCCATTGTCCATAGAGGTATCATTTTATGTACCAGAAAATATCTTGATCTTTAGAGGGGCTCAGAACGTTTGCACCAGGTGCAGAGCCAGAGAGATAAATTTGAGATGCTGCTGGTGTATCAACCCCCCTGCTGACCAAGCTAACTGAGGTGGTCTATATAGCATGGTTTGTTTGCCCTAATCTGAGGACATGTAGGAGCAGAAAACTAGCAAAACGTGCATGATTTGAGCAGCATACACCAGCACATTGTTCATCATAAACTATCATTTATTTTAAACTGCAGTTTAAAGTGAAATGTGAGCCGACCCCTTACGTCCTCTAACCTTCTAAACATATGAGCAACATTCATGCAGTCTGATCACCTGATGACCCAAATCCTGTGTTCCAAAGCGTTCTCAGACTGTTTGACAAATGATTTTCCTTACATCAGGCCTGCAGAATCAGTGACCCACATGTGCATAGTGGTCCTCCAGTTGTTTTTGCTGCATGCCAGGTAACTGTAAAAAGAGGAGGATTTGCTGGCTGCCACACGAGGGACTTGGGGTGGGTGAATGATAAGTTATGCAGGCCTGCTACACATCACTGCAGTTTATTTTGTTGAATATTGAAGTAAGATAGTTGCGTCTTCTGCTCTAATTTATTGTCTTTTCATTTCTGGGTTTTTTCGTCTTTTTAGTTTAATAAAGTGTAGCTGATGAATCTCCTTTGGTATTACATAGGGATCAGATGTGATCCTTCCTAACAAATCCAGATTCATTAGCATAACTCAAATCCATCCTTTAATGTGTCTCTGAAGGAAGAGCAGATGTACATCTTTCTTTAGACAGGATTGCTTTAGAATGCTGATTTGCTAGCATAGAGGTGTCTTGTGTGTTCCATGCTCAAATCATATCGTATCATGCTCTGCCATACAGTTCTGGGGCCTTTTGTTAAGCGCATGGTTTTAATAGCAGAGGAATGTTGCAAGAAGAAAAAGCATGTTAGTTTTCTACCATGAAGTTTCATTAGGATTAGGTTCTGGCCATGCAAATGAGTTAAGATTCGTTAGCAGAGCTTAATTCCAGTCTCCAGTAAGTCTATGTGAAATGCTCATTTGATAAGGTTCCTTCATTGTCTTCAGTTGAGTTTATCCCTTAATCTGTTAAAATGTTATGAAAATGCAGTTGCAATGCTTACCCTGACAGAAAGCGCTTTTAAATGTTAATTTTTAAGGCTTGTATTAAAACATTTTTAAGTAGCAAAATAGAACGACACAGATTAAAAATAAAAGAGTTGGCCAAATTTCATGTCCTAGAAAGCATCTATTTAATTTTTTATAGGTGAATTAAATGGCTTGAGGAATTGTTTATTTCCACACTTTTTTCATTTTTTTGGTTTTGTTTTGTCTTCATTTTTTCATGGTAGGGCAGAAAAGTTTAGAATGGAGCATATTTGCATACCTTTTTTATTACAAGAGTTATTCTTCAAGGGAGATAACATTCCTACTAACTATTTTTGCAAGGCATAAAACTTGAAGTGAGAGTTAAACATTTTGTAAAATGTCTGTTTATGTATTTGCCACATTTTGTGCCCAAAGTACTCCGAATAGCATTAAAAACGCAAATCAAATCAAAGCTATTTAAAAACAATTGTGCATTAACCACAGCAAACTATACATAAAAGCTGTGGCAAAATTCTGTATGCAGAGCAACGCATCAGCTGTGTTCCTTGATGTTAGTCTTGATGTTAGCCTTCTCACAACCTTGCCCCGCTCCACTCCTTGGGTTTACTCTTTGGCATCTGTGTCTCTTTCTCTGCCTCCCTCCTCAATCTCTCTCGCACAAAATTGATTCCCAGGGAGGTGATTCAAAGAGCAAGAGTGCAGCATCCAGGGGCTATATGAAATTAGGCCTGTGGTTGTACATTCCCCATCACTGCCCCAAATGCCATTAAATGCTGGCTGACAGACACACTTCAGTGTTGTTGCCAGACACTTGGTTATGAATGGGGCATTTGGTAGTACTCCAGGGCTGGTCCGCTAGATACGAAGCTCACCCTTCTCCCCTTTGGGTTGTCCACCATCACAGACACCAGTTCTTGCAACCATCTTCCCTGTGCTTATGGAAGCCTGAAACAGGTCACTTCATTCTGCTGCATGGCAATGCCAGTCCTGGAGATTTACCTGCCATTTGTGTATTGGACTTGAAGTTTGCAGTCACGAAACCTGAGGAGGACTCTGTTACGCTCACTTGTCACTTGACTTGGGAGGAGCCACAGCACCCCCTTCTATGCTGCACCAATCTGAGGCTGTGGCACCTCTGCCATGCTCTAAGTGAGGGTGGTTCACCTACAGCTTCTCCTGCTCCACAACCTCATAGGAGCATGTGAAGAAGAAGAAGAAAAGGAGGAGGAGTTTGGATTTGATATCCCACTTTATCACTACCCAAAGGAGTCTCAAAGCGGCTTACAATCTCCTTTCCCTTCCTCCCCCACAACAAACACTCTGTGAGGTAAGTGGGGCTTGGAGACTTCAAAGAAGTGTGACTAGCCCAAGGTCACCCAGCAGCTGCATGTGGAGGAGCATGTGACTACAGAAAAGACTACTGGCCCTTCATGTGACTGCATGTGACTACTGCATGTGACTACTGCATGTGACTACAGAAAAGACTACTGGCTCTTCAAAGCAGCTCTCCCAGAGAGGTTGAAGCACTGGAAGGTCCATCTTTGCCCACCTTTTTAAGACCTCAGAAGACATAATATTTGCTGAGATAGCATCTTCCCAAACTCAGCTAGCAAGGCCCACTGATTTGCTTGGCCCTTGGGCCTGGGCAAGGCTTTGGTATTTGTCACCTCTTCTCATGAAAACCCCAAGCCTCAAACAGAATAGATAGCAACCCACATTTTTAAGGACATACTTTTATATTCCAGTTCTTTTGGCGCAGCTATCCCACCCACCCCCAGGAACGCTCCTGGAACAACATCACTTCCACAGAAATGTTCTTTGAGTACAGTATGAGATCCAATGACACTTGCTGCAACTTAAACAAGATGGTTAAGAAAGGGGTGGGGGGTAGGAAGAGAGAGAACAATTTTCCCCATTGCTATTTCCTTTTTTTTTTTTTTAGCTAACCAAAATTTCAGCTCAACTTCACAGTATATTAAGATAATACATATAAGAGATGACCCCATGAACAATACCCCCATGTCTTCAGGGGAAAGGTGGGATATAACCAGTCCATTGGGGGGGGGATGCAGGGGGATGCATACCCCTAAACATTTTGTGAATCTAAGTTTGGCCTCATTGAAGGGCAGTATTTCAATATGAGTAGAAAAATGAGACTACCCCTAAACATTATTTTAGAGGGGGGGGGAGCACAATGGATAATTAATGGATGCACACACAAGGTTTTTTTTTTGTTTTTTGTTTTGTTTTGTTTTTTTGCCTTTTTGCCACATAAACTGTGGGGTTGCCTGGGAAGAGTTACCCTTCTAATCCTTGAAGAGTGTCATGTCTACAAACTCTATTTTGCTTCTTTTAAGCAGGGCAGGCAATTCATTGCAGCTGTAATCATCATATTACATGCCTCAGAACTTCAGAATGGCTCTCCCATCCTTTCCTTGTGTCTCCTTTTATATCCACATACAAAGCTGTCATGTCCACTACTACCTCAAATGGATGGTTTTTATGTGCATATATCAGCAACTCATAATGCGAACCATGCTGCCGAACACATTGTGAATATACTGCTCTTCTTAAAAATGGTTGTTGGTTTTTTCATACTATAGTATTGACTAACTGTCGGTGTTTGATGTATGAGTTACCAGCCTGATGTAGACTTATGGTTAGAGCTTAAGTTGTTAGTTCTGCTTTTGCAGCCAATTCAGAATAACTACAGATGCCTCAAGATATTAAAATTGACTGCTCAAATGGACTCAGTGTGGGAGTTTCATTGGTTTTAAATTGATAACAGCTGAAAGAGTGAATGATTAAAGCTGTATAAGGGCATAGAATGCAGCTCTCTTTTTTCTTTTTCTTTTGCCTCTTTTAACAACTTATTGTGAACAGCTCTTTATATGGGAATTTTCTTTACTATAATAAAAAAATATTTCATTAGCTGAAATTTTTAAATGATGAACAAGAACATTTCTGAAGCCTGTTGAGGGAGCAATTCCTGAGAAACTGGAATAAACTTTGAGAGGACAATGTGGGTTTCTATTCAGGAGGGAGCATTTAAAGTTAAGTAGCATTCCATAAGGTGGTAATTGTGTCTATTTCCCAGACATTTGAGCTAAATAAGCTGGATAGGAAACATAAACTGTCATAACAGGAGGTTAGGAGTGCTGTGTACATCTTTGCCTACCACCACCATCCCCCTTCCCATTACATAAAAAAGTAGAAGTCTCAAGTGCTCTTTTGCTAATAAATCAAAACCCTTTTGCTTTCTTTATTCCCTCAGGAACAGTTATTGTTTTCATTATTGGAAAAGATGTTCTGGTTGTTTTCTTATCGTAGGAAGAGCTAAAATATTTAGTCACAGAAGAGAGATGTGGAGTTTTTTTAATGTTCATCTAGATTTCCATCTCTTATATTTGATAAAGATTCCAATCATCTCCTAGTACTCTAGATCTGGGCGTACCCTGTGTGTGGTATCCAGCCCATAACATAATTTCAAAACTCTTTGTGTCCCCATCAACCAACTTTTTGAGTATGCAGAACCAAAATGTGGCTTGCTTCATCTGGCTGAAGCCTTGCCTAACTGCATCCTTTCAGACGGCTTTGGAGATCTTGGTGTCTGCTCTGACTTCATGTGGCTTGCAACATAACAGCACCTTCATAACTGAGGAGGCTCTAGCCTCTGAGTCTGCCTGAAATTCTGGTACATGCCACTCCAAACATGGGAAACCTGTCATCCTAGCTTTGGATACTGAAATCTTTCAGAAGCCAGTTTTTATAAGGCAGGGCTTGGCCAAAGATTGGATGACTTTCCACAAATATTTTCAGTGATATCAAGAGGCATGCCCTCTTTTGGCAATTCGAAGAGATTGTTGCAGAGAAGATTTAGGAAGCATTTGTCATGAATAGGCTCATTCTGCACAACTTCAGTGATAGCAGCATATAGCCAAATCTAACTGGCTTACAACACTGTTGTGATGTCATGATTTATTTTATGCTTTCCATTTGGCTGTCACCATTCTATAAGTAAAATCCTAATCAATTTTAAGGGTGGTAGTGAAGCCTTGGTACATAGGGGAAAGCACTGGCAATAAGCAGACTCAAAAAGTGAACATGCTCAATAATTAAATGGTTTTTATAAATATTGTATATATTCCTTCTCCTTACGAATCAAGTGAATATTTTGTGCAACTTTAGATTTTTATTGGCAAAAATATGTAGAAATTAGATTGTAGCAATTTGATTATCATGGGATCTTATATATCGAAGGGAGATCGCTTTTATAACAAAAATGCTATACCCTGTACATCTGTATTCATGCATTTAAAGATATTCTGAGTAACCATCACATGAATGTATCCACAAAGTAATCTGAAGACACATCCAAATGATCTCAGAATCATGGGTACGGCATTAGACAATTTTGGCACTGGAATGTCTTTGCATTATAATAGTAAAAATAATAATAAATAAAATAATTTTTTAATTATTATTTATACCCCACCGATCTGGCTGGATTTCCCCAGCCACTCTGGGTGGCTTCCAACAGAGGACTAAAAACAGGATAAAACTTCAAACATTAAAAACTTCCCTAAACAGGGCTGCCTTCAGATGTCTTCTAAAAGTTAGATAGTTGCTTATTTCCTTGACATCTGATGGGAAAGCATTCCACAGGGTGGGCGCCGCTACAAAGAAGGCCCTCTGCCTGGTTCCCTGTAACCTCACTTCTCACAGTGAGGGAACCGCCAGAAGGCCCTTGGCGCTGGACCTCAATGTCTGGGCTGAACGATGGGGGTGGAAACGCTCCTTCATGTATACTGGGCCGAGGCTGTTTAGGGCTTTAAAGGTCACCACCAACAATTTGAATTGTGCTCAGAAACATACTGGGAGCCAATGTAGGCCTTTCAGGACTGGTATAATATGGTCTCAGCAGCCACTCCTAGTCACCAGTCTGGCTGCCGCATTCTGGATTAGTTGTAGTTTCTGGGTCACCTTTCCTATGAAAAAGGGAAAACAACAAAGTGTCCTGTGGCATCTTAGATTAGTAACTTTATTATTGCATAAACTTCCACTCTGACTAGGGCTCATGGGGGTTGTAGGTCAAAACAGCTGGAGGGCACCAAGCTGAAGAATGCTGTGTTATAGAATGAAATATATTGTCTTTAAAATAGCACAAAATCCAGGTTCACTCTCAAAAGACCTGTTTGGGGAAGGAGTGAATATAATATTTAATGTCGTGCAGGTTACTGTATGGTTAGTTATACATGGCCCTCCTAGGATTCCTGCAGGCTTTGCCAAGAAACATTGATGACAGAAGTACTGTCAAAGGCCTCTACACCAATTTTCAAAGTGTCATGCTCTGCTGGAAAGGTATGCGGAGACTATCTCTTGGTTTAAATGATGATCTTATAGCCACATTGTTTAAACATTTTAAACTGCTTCTATTGAATGGTTTCCCTCACAGGTTTGATTCATTTGGATTCTGCTGACAAAGTTCCCATTACGGAGCACTCTTTTCATAATTTGTCAAAAATATATAGCAGAGATGAAGGAGGATGGAGCTAATTTGTAATCTGAGAGCACTAACCTGGTTATGCTGACATGCTCCATGATGAACGCCCTCAGCCAGCCAGAGGTTTACAGTCATGAAGCGCAAAAAAGCTGCATTAAATACAATTTCGTTCTGTAAAACCGTGCCATTTACATGTGTTGTCAAGGGCCGGGGACAACTTATTCTTATAAAAAAAACATGATTTTCCCTTAAAATCAGAATTAAGCACTTTCCAATTTGTGGGAGGTCTGCTTTGTAAACCTTGGAGGAAATACAAGGAGGTGGGGGAGGTTTTCCAGAGGCAGGCTAACTGTAAATGATGTAAAACCGACTCCTAACATGATAAATTGCAGTGGTTAAATTATTTCCCTGAATACTTTGATACCATTAAGAAGATTGTAGCAGTAGATCTGTGCGCTCTGGAATCTTGTGGAGCCTTTCTCTCTGTGATAAGGTGGTCTTACTACCCATCCCCACCTTCTGTCTGCTTCCTCACTGCTGCTGTGTAGAACACTGCAGTATGTACTTGCACAACATGAAGTTGTACTGATGTTAACAGCTGTTCGACAGTGGAACAGACTCCCTCAGAAGATGGTGGATTCTCTTTCATTGGAGATTTTAAAGCAAAGATTGCCATGGAAGCTTTAGTTGAGATTTGCATTGCAGGGGTTGGAGAACGATGACCCTCCAACTCTACAGTTCTATGATTTTAAGTGCTGACCATGAAACTTATGCTAGATGTGATCAACTCATTCCCATGGTTCCCAAGAAAGTCATAACTTTGGCATCAGTCTTATGTCGACTTTGCTTGGAGTAAGCCCCACAGAACACAGTGGGAGCTACTTCTGAGTAAACGTGTACAATAGCACCTCTGTTTACGAACACTTCTGGTTACAAATGCTTCAGGTTACAAGCTCTGCTAACCCGGAAGTAGCTGCTCCTGGTTGTGAACTTTGCTCCAGGATGCAAATGGAAATCATGTGCCTCTGGTGCACGCACAGTGGGAGGCTCCATTAGCGAAAGTGCGCCTCAGGATAAGAACGGTTTCAGCTTAAGAACGGACCTCTGGAACGAATTAAGTTCGTAGCCAGAGGTACCACTGTATAAGGTTGGCTCTAGGTTGGCTCCCCTGTGTTTTTGCATTCTGTATATTATTTTTGGACATACTGGATATTCACACAGAAATAACGAGCAGCAATGTGAACACATTCACACCAAAGTCAACTTTTTTGTTCATTGGTCAAAATGGGAATTGGTTGAAATTTCATACTGACACTGATGACCTTTCATACTTCTGGTCTTTAGAACTGCGCATGCACAGACACTCTTGCACAAAGACGACATATTCATCACCAGACCACACTTAAAGCACACAAACGCTCCACACATGCAGCCTACATACACACATGCCGCTCATAAGCAGTCTCTGTACATAATGGCACAAACACCCCTACTGCCACCTCTCAGTCATAGCCTGCAGTGATGCTGGGTAATTGCAGCAGTTTCCACAGCACTTTTGTGGTGACAAGTAGAAAGCCGCCACCATTGCAACTGTGGTGATGTAGCGCAGAGTAAGGGAACCATTGTGAGCTGGTTAGAGAGTTCTGGATGCAGGAAGGGTTGCTTCTATCTGTTCCAGTGTTTTACGAGAAATTGCGAAACATGGAACACTTTGGTGCGCTCCTTCTTGTTTCTGCAGTACTCAGAAGCGGCTGAAGCCACCACTGAAACAATAAAATGGGCAACACTTGTCAGGGAACTGGCAAGTAGTCAGATATAGGTTAGCAGGCCAGATTGGGGCTGCAAGCTCACCATGCCTGCTTTAGAGTATTATTTTAACACACATCTATGTAAGCTATGTAACAATGTGATATGCTGACCAAAAGACTGCACAAAACTTCACATATGCTCTTCCATAAGTCAGTACACAATGCTTAGGGGATTTTACAGTACCTGGTTTATTGATTTGCTTATTTGTCATTTTTCTACTCATCCTGCCCTGCAATAACATAAAGACAAATACTCCCCCATCATACTAAAAGAGGATAACCAATACTGGTTTGGAATACTCAATTCCATGATGGAATTGAGACACTTACAAAAATGCTGTGAAAATGTTTTTTAAAAAAACGTTTTGAAAAATATATTGAATTTGCCATAAGCTCACCATCGCCATCTAAGGGTCACATTTGTATAATGCAAATATAACGTTTTAAGTGTGTTTTAAATGCACCTGTATAGCTGAGTCCCATAACTGACAATGAGCCAAATGCTTTGGTGAACAGGGACATCTTTGCCTGGGGAGAACATTCCACAGGCAGTCATCACTGAAAATGCTGGTATCTAGAGGCATTCTATCTCTCATCCTAGAGGTAATATATAACATTCCGTAGTGGCTGGTCTAGTGGGACAAAACCCACCAACGGTTTCGAGAGTTTCCTGGGTGGTGCTGGGGCATTGGTGACATTGGGGCCGCAATCACAACCTGGCACTTCCACCCTAGCATCCATGCAGCCCTGGCCATGCCAGTGCCAGCAACAAAAGCTACAGTGAGGGTACCATCAGGAGGGCGGCGGCTCTATGGCTCTGCTACAGTACACCAACCTAATGGGGTGTGCCATTGATTTCAGTGTTATTTTCATACAACTAAGATGCATTGGATTAGGTCCTTATGCATTCCCTATATTGAGCAAAAACAAAGATGCCATGATCCAGGACAAGTAAAATGATGGAAATGATAGTATGCTGTTCCCTTGTCTGATTTCTGTTGAGCTAAATTTTCATAAAGACTACTTAAATGGCAAAATAAACTTTACCACTTTTCCGCTAACAACCTCTTTACTTACATCAGGAGAGCTTATTTTGTGTTACGGCCTATGCTACTATTTTAATCTTTGTCTTTGTCTTTACTAGATCAAGTTTTTGGTTCCCCTTTGCACAAAGTGTGTGAACTTGATGGCGCAACAGTCCCTAAGTTTGTAAAGACATGCATCAAAGCTGTTGAAGATCGAGGTGGGTAGTTTGACAATCAACCTTCTTTCCCCCATTCCATAAGCTGTATTTACAACTTAGACTCTAATTTAATATCTCCAGCTTGCTCATTGGGGATGCACAAGAGTTAAAAATTATGCTTTGGTACAACTGTAGCTGCATAACATTCCATCTTTCTTTCTATCATTTAGTTTCCATGTCTTTCTCACAGCGGAGATGCAATGGCATCTTTTTTTCCCTGAGGGGTCCCCAGCATTGCTCCAGTCCTACAAAATATATGCTACTAGTAATAATTTCCACAGAAGTAGCCATGTTAGTCCACTGTTGCTATAAAAACAGAACTGTGGTACCTTAAAAACTTTTTAACTTTCTGATGAAGTGAACTGCAATCCACAAAATCTTATGCCGTAATTAATTTGCTAGTTTTCAAGGTGCCACAAAACTATCTGTTGCTGTAAGTCACTATAGTAGGCCTATTGTAATTTGGGTATATTTGTTCTTGATTACTGGCACAGCTCAAACCCATATTATTTACCTGCTACAATGAAACTTTCGTTCCTTTCTTTCCTCCTTCTTTCTGCAACCATATATTCTTCAGCCTTTCCTTTCCAAGTGATTTTCAACAGCAGATGGGGTTTTTCCCCCCTTAAAAAAATTAAATTGTAGAGAACTGCAAGGATTTGTTTGCATCATCTGTAAATGTTTAACATTTTCAGGATAATCACATGTACCCGTGTGTTTTTGAAATAAGGACATACAGTCTGTACTGAGACTCTGAAATCAATAGAATCACACCAACAAAGCATCCATAAGCTTAATCTCAAAGTAAAATACTCCTTAAATCTAATAAGTATCTGGCATGTTTATGACAGATGCAGTAATTGGTGTACCATTTAACCTGGAAATCCATCTTTTACATGTACGAAAGAAAAGTATTAGAGGCTGTATCAGTGAAGCTTAAGACTTCCACTTGTGCAGTGGAACTTCTTGCCCTATTCTCCTCCCATGCCTTCTATTCTGGGGGCTCCCTCAACCCTCCAGAGCAGATTGGAAGGGGTATATGGTGGGCCTGTTGTACAAGTGGAAGTCCTTGCATGAATAGGATAATTTTGTTGGATACAACTCTAGGGAAATTAACATTACCAGGATATCAAAAGAATTATCAGTAGTGTAGCTTTTGGAGGCTATGTATTTGAAGAAAGATTTCTTTAAGATTTGATGTTTATGAACTGGCTGCTGGAGTTGTCCTTTTATGAGCATTTTGATCCATGGCAATTAGCAAGTGATTGTTTAACCTCATGCCATTAACAGCTTCACCTATTGATTTCTGCATATCTAACCACTGAAAAAAGAGGCTTTGGTAGTAGTTGGTTGGAATGCTTAAACTAGGGATGAGGACACTATGGTCATCCACAGGTTGTTGGACTTGAGTTCCTATTGACCTCAGCCAGCATGATCAGAGATGATGAAAGATGTAGTTTAGGAACATTTGAAGGACTACAGGCCCCCCATCTTTGTCCTAGTGTCCCTTGTAGGTGTGAATAGCTAAAGAGAAGCAGAATATGGAAAGAAAATGTGGCTGCCAATTATTTAAATGTAGGAAATCACATGCGATTTCACAATTTTCAGAATAGGCTTATGTCTTTGTTTCATACTGTGCCAAATATTAAAAAATACTGTCACCTATTTTGGAGTTCTTAAGATACTAGTGCCCCACTTCCACGTCACTTTCACGTCACTCATTAATGACTTGTTGCTTATACTCATAAAGAATTAGCTGCTGGAATACTGCCTTAGGTTTGGAGGGCATGTGATGTCATGTTAGGCAAATTAAATTCCACATATTTCAGAATAACTGCTTTGTGGATTAAACTATTAAAACAATCTATTTAGAGGTGCTTGCAGTTCTGTGTGAGAAAAGTGGTTGGATGGGAACAAAGTTATTTGTCAATAGTATTTTATTTAAGGACATGTAATTACCTTTGTCCTTCATGCATATGGAGACCTTACAATGAGCTATTTGTCCATCTTGCCCAGAATTGTCTACAATGACTGGCAGTAGTTTTATGTAACCCTGCTAACTGAGATATTCCGAGATGCTGGTAATGGAACCTGGAAGCTTTTTATGCAAAGTATATACATTACCATTGAGCTATGGCTTCATCTCTAATCTTTACATTGTACAAAGAAAACATGGAGAAAATGGTAGGCTGCCTTTCAAGGTTATTGCAAGCTTTCTCAACCTTAAGTTCAGTTCCCCCAAATCTTACATGATTTTCTTTAAAAAGTGCACACAGCATTTCATTATACATTTTCATTTGCCTTTCTCGCAATATGTGCATTTTTTGCAATTTACCCTAATGTACACTTTTTAAAAGTAATTTTAGAAATGACATTTTCGTTGGAGCCAGTGTGGTGTAGTGGTTATGAGCGGTAGTCTTGTAATCTGGGGAACCGGGTTCGCGTCTCCGCTCCTCCACATACAGCTGCTGGGTGACCTTGGGCCAGTCACACTTCTTTGAAGTCCCTCAGTCCCACTCACCTCACAGAGTGTTTGTTGTGGGGGAGGAAGGGAAAGGAGAATGTTAGCCGCTTTGAAACTCCTTAAAAGGAGTGAAAGGCGGGATATCAAATCCAAACTCTTCTTCTTCTTCAACGTGTAATGCCATTTTTGTATGTTACTTTCACTAATACATGCCCTTTTGTGTGCACTTTTTAGTTGGAGAAATGCATCACAAAATCCAGAAAAGTGTGAAATTCAAAGGATAACTGTGCTTTGGTTTGCTTATTGGCTCAGGAAGTATGAATTAAGAAAGTTCATGTTAAAATGCAAAGTGATCAGATTCCCACCCAACCTCCCATCCTTGGTATGATTATAATTCTGGTGGTATAAGAAGGCATAGGAAAGCATATTTTTGCTAAACCTGCCCAGCAGAGGTTCTGCAGAAGTGCATGATCATGCTTTGATTTCTGTGCTTCCTTGCGTTTACTAACTGTAACCTGTAAACAACATATGGCTTAAGCTAGTAGAGGTGTAAATATTAACCAATCTCAGTGGCATGTGATTTAGAAAACAACCACCACATTTTATCACTGTATTTATGACTTTGGAGTTCATATACAATTTTCTATCAGCATGGACTTGGATTATGATTCCTTTGCATTCATTTCCATTCTGTTGACTCAGTGCGTTGTTTTCCCTAAATTCTGGCATAAACTAGCACAGGACGGCAGTAATTTATGTGAAGCTAAATCCAATGTTTATGAAAGCTTCTGATGACATTTTAGACTCGGGTTGGTATTAGGAAGCAGCATGTGGAGGTGCCAAGTCTCCCTGCATGGCTGGGACTCAACAGATTTGAAGCCCTCCTCCTAATGGCCAGATCTGCCTTCAGCCAAGTTATTCAACTGCAGAGTCATGGGAAATACTTATGTACCAATTATGGAAAAGGCACATTTAATGAAAACTGTATGTTTACTTCCATAGTCTTAGTGAGAAGGCCTAAATGCTCCACGCAGAATCTGTACACATCTCTGCCACATCTACAAACCCTAACTATACTCAGAAACTTCAACACATTTAATTTAAGCTGAAGCATTATTTTTATGAAGAGCCTCCCTTAGAAATCTAACCTTAGAATGAGGAGGGCCAAATAATTTAAACGTATTTCAAGGCAGTCATGCCAGTTTTTGTTTGTGCATTTGTTTCCATTTAACAGTTGAATGGGGTAATTCGGCTATCGCTTTGTGGAGGTTCTTGTAACACTCAGTGATCGGGGGGGGGGCATTGTTTATATATCAAATGCTATCATGTGAGCAAGCAACAGAATGCCTCAGGCATAACATTCAATGGCATTGAATCAGTTTAAATTCCAATAATTTGGCTCAACGTGTTTGTGGGTCTGGCTTTTGCAAGTTTATTCGGCTAAACCAGTGTCCAATCTAGCATGACATGCTCTGTGTTCCGGATGCAGCTATAACTTATACAGGGAAAGTGTTACGTCAAGAGCTAAGGATGATAATGAATTGTCTGTCCGCTGTGGCCGCATACTATTGAGATGACAACATATTTCTATTTGTGTAATATAAGCCAAATGTCATATGGGGCATAATAAAACAAAATTAGGTAAAGGACTTAAAATTTATTAGTCAGTAATTTCAAACCAGTCTGGTCAATAAACATATCTGCATTCTCACGGTTTCATTTCAGTAATCTGCTGTAATGGTCTTCCAGTTATCCCTCACGACCTGGATTACTTGTACTTTTAAGTATTTAGGCCCCTCTATGAATTCATCACAGGGACGCAGGTGGCGCTGTGGGTTAAAGCCTCAGCGCCTAGGGCTTGCCGATCGAAAGGTTGGCGGTTCGAATCCCTGCGGCGGGGTGCGCTCCCGCTGCTCGGTCCCAGCGCCTGCCAACCTAGCAGTTCGAAAGCACCTCCGGGTGCAAGTAGATAAATAGGGACCGCTTACCAGCGGGAAGGTAAACGGCGTTTCTGTGTGCGGCTCTGGCTCTGGCTCTGGCCAGAGCAGCGATGTCACGCTGGCCACGTGACCCGGAAGTGTCTCCGGACAGCGCTGGCCCCTGGCCTCTTAAGTGAGATGGGCGCACAACCCCAGAGTCTGTCAAGACTGGCCCGTACGGGCAGGGGTACCTTTACCTTTACCTTTTTATGAATTCATCACACAAAAGGGGTGTCATGAGCACAAGAGGGCATGAGTACCTGATGGCTTTCCCAGCAACATCACATGGTTTCCCTGGCACCACCTTACATGTCCATACATAGAGCACAGACATCTGCAAATGGGAAGTCTATGCACATAGATTGTGATGTATGTAGACTTCCAAGGGATCAGGAATGCTGTATTTGTTAGGGTGTGAAACCTAAGACGCTGGCAAGTTAGCAATGTCATGTGACTTTAAGTAGTCAAGCTCGTTAAGTTGTTAAGTTGCTCAGTATATAAAGAGTGTTTGTTTTCTCTGCCTGTGGGGGCGTGAAGCAAAATGTCTGAAAGCTCCGGAGGTGTTTCTGTTATCTTTCTGCAATAAACCTGTCTTTGGAAAGACAGGCTTCCCTGTGTCGTTATTTCTTTGCTGCTGAGACTCTGAAGCTTGTACTGCAACAAGAATCTCTGCACTGGACTTAATTAATGCTCTGCAAAGAGAACTGTTGCTGGTTGCGCAGCGGAAGCGTTTACTGGACCAGTACACAGACTCTCTTAGTATTGGCATGGTTTATGATCCCATGGAAGTCAAATATTCATGGGCTACTAAAAAGAGTGCAGAAAAGTAATTCTGCACATGCTTCATAGTATTGCAATGCAGCCTTGTCGCTATAGGTCAATAAAGTTGGTGTAGTGTAGTGGCTCAGAGTGTGAACTGGTAAATTCAAATATTTATATTTATATTTTTTCCATGTTAATTCACTGTTAATTGAATTCAGCTGTGAGCCATGTAGGGGCCATATAATTATGCAGTGACCAATCAGGTGCCTTTGCAGTCCCACAAGCAGGGCTGAAAGGCAGTAACTCTCTCTTGGTGTTGATTTCCAATGACTGGTATCCATTGCCTCTGAACATGGAGATTTCCATGTAGACTTTGCTTATGCGGATGCTTGCCTCCAGACATGTCATATTTTGGAAATAAAGTGCTGCCTAATGTGGCAGATTATCACACTGAATGCTTTAGTAGCAGAAGGCTACAATTCTATAATTTCAACTCAGTAGGACTTTCTTCTAAATAAACATACTTATTGCTCTGCACAGTCTTTGTGGTCCCATACAAATTATTTTTGTTGATCTGGTTTAGACTGGTGCAAAGGAATGATACCATTTCATTTAACTTGGGATCCCTCTAATGAAAGCTAATGACACTCCATGTTGTCTTCTATTCCCAAATCTTTGCTGTCTATGTTTGCAGGCATGAAAGATTTATTAATCATTGGACATTGCTACACTGCTGATTTCCTTTCTCAAGCACAAGATGCTATGGCAGGAATTATATACAAAATTGCATATTTGACTCCGTGCCAGAAAGTCACCCTGAGATCTGTAATGCTGTATAAAGATTTAAGAAAGACCTTTAGTCCACTTCAGAGAAGGTCCCTAGCTTTAAAAACTTTTATCTCTCAACTTTCCTTCTTAGCAGCTGTTCTATTTTTTTGCTGTCATTTGTTTGACAGCATCCAGTTATAGGTTCCGATGTCTGTTTAAAGAAACAAGGAGGCTGTTGGCTTTAAAATCCCCTTACTGCTTGTGTGTTCAACATTTTCCCAGGCTTTTCTGCATAGTTTGCCAAGCAGAGGGACTGACCTTTTGTAGCAAACCCTTTTTCATTTCAAAATGCTCACTTTGATTTTTGTCCCATTTTATGCTCATTCCAAACTGTTTACAGCCCACTAAAAATGACTGTGAATTATATGTTTGTGTAATGGGTTCCTTTTGTGGTTGGAGAGGAATGTTTACTTTGTGCAATTAGTTATCTTTGGGTAGATTACAGTGACCTGGAAAAAAGGGGGCTAAGATTATTATGGTACCTTAAGTATTTCCTTTTGTTATCTCCTGTGGCGGTAGTCTAATATGTTATCTACTGTGCTCTGAACTAATCACGTCATACAGAGCAGAAGATGGGAGCTTATATAAGTATTCTTTTGTATCACCTTTAAACATGAGAAAAATTAAATCTCAGTTTCTTCTTCCATCTCACCCCCCACCCCACCCAAAAAAAATGTTATAGGCGATTTGGAGTGCTTAACTTTTGTGTCTTTTAGGCTGGGAACAGACGATAGTGTATAAGAGAATTGAAGGCGGTTTGAAAAAGGTGTTGCTGCTTGTGATATGTACAGTCACTCCTGGTAAATAGGTTTTGCAGTATTGTTTCATAAACTTGCAGAATCTGTCTGACCAGCTGTGACAATTGTACAAAGAAATATGTGTATGCAGCAGGGAAAGTGAAGCCACTTGCAAACCACTTTCACCTCTTTCAAAAGTCAGTGTCTGTCTTCATCCTGAGTCTCAGTCTCAGAACGTCTAGCATAACATCACCACAATTCTGAAAGCCTGATGCTAAAAGACTTGTATTATATTCTCAAATGCTGCACTTCCATCGTATGAAGCAGTGGTGTCAAAAGATCTGTCTCATGGGCAGCGATGCTGTCAATAGTGTGTGTCAACAGGAAGACCTGCTAATGGTGAGACTCACCATTTCCAAGAAACCCTCATCACTATTCTTTGGCATGACAAATTTTAATTAGCAGTTATTTAATCATTTTCAACATTCTCTTTTTACTTTTAACACAAACTGTCTCTGAAAGTACAAGGTACAAACATTTATCTGATTATAAAATGCATCGTAAATAAATAAATTGACATGGATCCAAACTTGGCATTCTGCAACCAGAAGGTCGTCTTACGTCCATGGAAAGTTTTTGTTTGAGCAGAGGACCCTGTTGATATAAAGGGAGAGATTACTTTTGCCAACTATCACTTCATCCTGCACTCTTCCCCCAATCCCAGAGGCCCTGTCGGCTCTCCAGAGCAGATTTTCCAAGGGCACTGGGGAAAGTGGGTATCTGATGGTGGAAGTGGGAGAAATTGCTTTTGCAGAAGCAAACGTCGGAGGCCCAAGCCATCAGGTTTTTAAAATGCAGCATACCTCCACTATAAATATCCAAAGGAAAAGATACGGCCCTTTCCCCCAGCAGATTATAGATAATTCTTAAACAAAGTGGTCATATGAGAAGATGAAAAAGAACATATTAATGAAGTTTCAACATGACTGGATTAACAGTTGAACTGTCCAATCCTAAGAATGTCTACTCGAGTCAGTACTTCTGAATACAGTGGGGCTTACTCCAAGGTAAATTGAGTTATGTATGATTGGAGCCTTAATCTGATTATGCTGTAGAGGACTCCAGACAAATTATGCTGTCCATCCATATTATGTTATATTGTTGTGATTTGAAACCTTTCCACCAAAGAACTCTGTCCCTGATTTGTACCTAGGGATCTTTTTGAAATTCCCCAGTGAATTCTGTAACATATCACTTGATCTAGGAGAGAAATGGCTTTATGGAGAAATGTCAGAAATAGTATGAGGAACAAAATGACCATGCAGTACTGTGATAGATTTCAGGTGTAAGGTTGGTGGAGGTGAGGCTGCATTTTTCTATATAGACTAGGAGTCTTACATCAGCAGGATAAATTATGTCACAGTCCTTTAATATGTCCCTGAGAGGACTAGGTGTCTAATTTACAAAAGTGTCCTTTCCATAAACTGGAAACTAAAGCTAGTGTAGTAATGTCACCTTTAAATCATGAAAGAGTGGAAGAAAGGAAGATATTGCCAAAATATATATATATAAAAATGACAAATTTTCTAGCTGTCTGAAGATTTTTCAGTAAATCATATTTTACACTGCTTTCCACATAATTCAATGCCTCTTATAAATTTAGTGCTGCCCTAAGGCAAGTATTTTTTTTTTTTTTTTTTTGCTCTGATCCTATAAAAGACTCCTCAGACTTCCTGTCTTCCAGGTACTTTAACCTATAAGTTCTCTGTCTCCTTCACAGTGGCTTGACACGCTATCTTGTGATGACTGTAGATATCATTTGATTACACTAATGTGTGGAACTGCTGTCACTGGCTAGCTTTTCATACTTTTTTTTACGATATCAGTTACTAGACAACAGAAACTGTTAATGTCACTTAAAATGGTAGCCGCTACTTGCTTTCCAAGCGTCAGTAGTGTTAGGCATCCATATTACAACAGGTGTCACGATGTCTCAATTTTTGTTCGTTTTATTGCACTATTTCCAGAGCCTGTTTGTGGCAGTGTGGTGCCACAGCCCAAAAAGCAATTCAACTGTAAAGTGAAATATTTTACATTAAAGTAATATTGTTTACAGAATGGTAGGCACCTATGTTTTCAATTAATTTAAATATATGGGCTAGAAGACAAATACGAGAGTCCATGTTCAGGATTGCTCACCTAGAAAAAATAATAATCTAGCAACCACGTGTTATTTGAGGGGAATAAAATAATGACCGAAAGGCTGAAATCTTCAGCTTAGAATCCCAGTGCTAGTGGTGCCATCCCCATCACTTCTGTTCCAGCAGTACCATCCCTGATTGCACTCCTTTATTTCCAGTGTCTGAATAGTTTACTGTGTCTCTAAGAGATTGTTCTCAAGAAGGGCATGGTGCATTGTGTGAGCTACCACTCTCTGCTTATTTTTGGAACATTTTCTCCTCCACACCCCCCTTTTCATTCTAAACACATGACTTTATCCATAAATTTGAAATATATACAGATATGGGGCTTTTTACAAGTTAATTTGCTAACTTCTTATCTTTTACTATTGCTTTTTAGCAACACTTTCACTAACATTTGTTTCTTTTCCCATGCCTTCAACTTTATATAGTGTTTCCAGTTACCTTCTAGAACAGTGCCCTGAAAGTCTAGAGATCATGTTGCTTTGTGAGATGATCTGAGCTCTTAGTTCTGCTAATTTTGTAGCATACATTCTTTCCCACTTTGGGATAATCTATTATACTTGGATCCAGGCATGCACTAAAAGCTAATACTTCATGAAAAATGTGCATTTTGTACTGTTTAGCTTTTGATGAGATCCTTGAAGTCTTTTATGATTCTGTCTTGTTCCAAGAAGATTTCTGCTCCTTGTTTTTATATGTGTGTAAAAGAAAGAGGAGCAAAACAAAAATGATAGAAAATGCATGCTATTTTAGAAAGACCTTCAGCTATTCAGTAGATAGCTCACTTTTTCAAGGAACATGGGGGGGGGGAGAGAGAAATATATTTCTTATCAGCCATTGACTTTATTGCTCTGATGAATACAAACGAGAATTGGCTAAGCACATTCCAAGCAATTTTGACTTGGAAGTTTGTGATATAAAAAGATCTTTGCAACTTCTGAGTAGAAATTAGGAGCAAATGAATGCAGTGCAAATGTCTTGGCAGTGATTTCTCTAGGAGTTATGTCTTCTGACTCATTTAATCCCGCTATAGCCACCTTTCTCAGAGCAAACGCCAGCTAATAGTTTTGTGCAAGGTCCAAGTTACAATTGGCTCAGAGGGATATTTTCTCTGGGGCCTCTGTGTCTGTGAAAAAGCCACACTCTGCATCAGTTTTTTTAAAAAAATCAAGAAGCATCAGGAGGAAACGTCAAGAAGGGCGTAATGTACAAATTAGAGGGGAAACAGAAAAGGAAAGAGGAAAACAACATATTATGGAGGTATAATTTGAAATTTATGAAGAGTAGAATGTAAGCTATGTTAAGAAAATAATAATAAGAGGACTACAGGAAAAGCCGTTGAGGCAGTTGCCATCTTTGTCATAGTTACCTGATACCTGCCTCATTGACTAATTCGTTCCAGAGAAATGTATCCCATGCTAGTAAAAGAAAGCATTAATATGCTAAGCCTTGCCAGTAAAAACAAGTGGTTACTGCCTGTTCAGCACAGTAACATTTGCTGTGACAGGACTAAGTTCATTACCTGGGAACACTCCAGTGCTTTGCTGGCATTGCAGAAGGGAGGCGTTTAACTCCACTGGTCTTTCTTTCTTTCACATTTAAAATAAGCCTGTTGGTAACCATTTAGATTAAATACGCAATATTCAAAAAGAGACAAATATTGTTTGCAATACCAGTTACAAACAGCCACAATGTGTGCCCCCTTCTGTTCTTACAGTACATTGTGAATCTCACAGCATACATCTACTTATGTATAAATGTTTCCTTGAAAAACTAAGGCTAAAACCATTTACTGGTTAATACTCTGAAGTTACTAGCTTATGGTTCATGAGCAGAATCTAACCCAACTCTGGGAGTATCTGAAGTGTGCATGCACACGAAAGCTCATACCAAGAACTAACTTAGTTGGTCTTTAAGGTGCTACTGGAAGGAATTTTTTTATTTTGTTTTGACTATGGCAGACCAACACGGCTACCTATCTGTAACTGCAACTCTGGGAGTGGAAAATAGAACTGATCCATGTGTAGGTAATTAACAAAAGAATCGGCTGGGCATCTAGATTAAAAACGCTGGGCTTTGCACACCGTCCAGTGAGAGAGAGCCAACAGCAGAGTTAAAAAAATACTTTGTGTTAACCAGCAGCATAACATGGAACCTAAGTTGTTACAGGTAAAAATGATATAGGCCTTGTGCCATGTTGTGATAATTGTTCAAGATTGCTCACAAAATTCATTTAATTCTGCCTCAAACAGATGTGACATTAAAGATGAGATTCAATTTAACACATCTATTGTTTTTTTTCTTTTAGCAATAATAGCAGCAGGGAGCCCTGAACAAGATGGGGGCCATGATCTGTGGGTTAACCCCTCCCCCTGAGCACCAGTCCCTCCCAAAATTGCTCCCCACAAGCTGTTGTTTATCTCAGCAGGGAATCTTCCATTGGCACCAATAAAATCCTTTCTCCCAGGATTAACAGTAGCGCTGTGGTCCCATGGCCTTTTCAGTGGTTGTTTCCCGTTTGCGGAATGCCCTCCCTAGTGGGGTGTGTCAGCTTCCTTCATTATTAACTTTCAATGCAAATTGCAAAACATTCCTGTTTCTCCAGGCATTGGGTGGCTGGCAGCCATGAGAGTACTGGATGAAATAATGGTTTAAGTTGAAATTGCTTTTAATTGTGATTTTTTTATAGAATATTTTAACTGCTTTAGTTGTTTTGTGTTTTAATTATGGATGTGTTTGCCACCCTGGGCTCCTTTGGAAGGAAGGTTGGGATATAAATTCAATAAGTACACACAGGTCCCACTGTCCAAACATTTGTTATACAAAAAAAAAGTCTGTGTGTGGTATTGTAAACAAACAGCCTTAAACAAGCCTTACTTTTTGGGTTTTGCTGGTCCATGACAGCTGTTTCACCAGGAGGCATGGTGAGGGGGAGAGATCAGACAAATAAGAGCATTTTTTTTTTGCCTGTTGCCTTTTGCAAGGTTTCAGAAGGTTCTCTCCCCGCCCCCATCATTTTGGGCCCAAATACCATGGTCAGGAATGCATTAGAAATTATCCCATAGGAATCAGTGGAAATTGTCGACCTGTTGTGCATCTTCCAAACAGTTTACTGAGTATGCATTGTGTTTGGTTAGTGGGATCTGTGCGTAATAATATTGCTGTTGTGTAATTTTGACATCTGGACTTGATGCTCTTGTGGCAAGCCCGTTAATTAAGGAGAGCAGCTATAAAGGAAGACAGTGTAGCAGGTTCTCCACCTACCAAAATCTGTCTTCCATGGACGGGTTTCATTTGTTCGTTTTAACTTTATCCCTGTAGCAGCAAAGTGCTGGGTCTCACAGGTAGGGATGGGCAAGAAATTCATTTTGATGATAAACGGCCTAATCCACATTCATTGAACCAATATGCAAAGTGAACTGAACTTGCCCTGCAAATTTGTACTGAATTTTGTGGTGCAGTTCTCCAACGAGTACAAAAATGCAGGTGTGTGTCGGGGGGGGGGGAATGTGTATTAAAATGCATATAAATGCAGTGAATATAACACCAATAAATGCATTTTGTATGGAGAACTTTCTTGCAAAATCATGTATATTAGTCAAAACTGCATACAGAGATGACTATAATTTAATGAGGAAAATTGCAAGTATCTAATGTGGGGAACTGAATTTAAAAATGGAAAAATGTGAAACGAAAATTGATAGATTGGTCTACCCCTACTCATGAGTTAAGTTTCAAGGCAATTTCTGGAGTATACAATAAATATTTCTAGGGTTGTGTACTCTATGGATGGCAAGAACAGAGGTCCATGGTATCATCCACATCTACCTACCCATTATAAATCCCCACCAGACTCATTCACCCACTTCCATGTGCATATAACCTTTAGTGGCAACCACATGTGCAGTCTAGAAATAGTCTGATGAAATATGTATGACCACAGCCACATCATTGGGTCACATATAACCAAGCACTCCAGGATTCATCCACAAGCCTCATTTGATGCTGGAATGAGAAATCTGTATGTAGCTTTGCCTACTCTTTGTTATACAGATATTCTGTTTCTTTCACTGGTGAAATAAAATCACACCAAAATGACACAGAAGAGAAAGATACAATTTGTGTCTCTTATTACTTCTGTTGATGTTGTTTGAAGGGGGTTTCTTTAAACTGATAAGATGTTCTATAACATAATAGACCTTCATTATACATTCTACTAGCATTGGGGCTGCAGTGGCGCCTCTGAGGAGACTTGCATGGTATAGTAAGAGGAAGCTTATGTGTCATTTTTGCACTGCAGAAGCCTTTACATTAACTTGGATAATTGTCAACGCAATTGAGAAAAGAGTAGCAAATCGGAATCTAAGACTTCTATATACTTAAGATGCAAAAACTTTGAAACTGAACAGTATGTGTTTGTGAATGTTGGCTTGTACATAGACATCTTAGTCCCATTGACCTCAGTGGAAAATAAGCTTGCTCTGAAATGACTCAAAGTTGAAAGAAACGTGTTTCCTAAAGAGCTGCCCAGAGAAGCCACTAGAACAAAAATTCTCCCAGCACAAATTATTTCAGGGTTCTCTAACTTTTGTTATTGCTTCGAGCTATGCTTTGGCACATAATTTGGCAGCTGAAATGTTCTTTCAAAACCTTACACGTATGTCTATATATTTCTCAATTGGTATGTGATCCATTTTTTTGCTTTAACACTGGATTATCAAGTGTGTTTCAGATACAGAAGTGGATACCCACAAATATTCATCAACAGCTACTTTTTTTTGTCTGTACTCCTTACTGTTCACAACGTAGTCACACGAACTATTCACATAACCTCATTAACAAAGGCAAAGCACTCATCCCCTGCCATTCATATAACATGTTCATTTAAACCATTTATACCTCAGCAAGCCAAAGGCAGATAACAACACATGTTTAGACAGTATCTTAACAATTTCTAAAAGTCTGACAACAATAAATATATCAAAGCAGCCATAAAATTTCAAAACAGCAGGGAAAGTAGATTTTTTAAATACTAACACAATAAAACAATCATTTAGTCATAGCAATTAATACCACCTAAAAAGCCGGTCATTCATGACCTAAAATCTCCAAAATAAGTTTGACCCTCCTACAGAGATGGTGAGGTGGGTCTCCCACATCAAGGAGTTCCAGCATTTGGGTGTAGCCACTAACAATCTTTTTCCTTGGTGCCAACTAAGTGTATTTCTGTGGATGTTGAGACATGGTGGATGAAACATTTATCTCAGAATCACTGCCTCAAAAGTCCTCCCTCTTCACATCCAGTCATTCCTAATAGCAGATCACATCATCTTTTATTAGGTCCTTTGCATTAGCAGTGTAACTATTGCACATTATCACATCATGATACCAAGCAGCCAATGTTTTCAGGAAGCTCATTGCAATAGGAACAAAAACCTACAACTCCTTCATCCAATAGCTAGAGCAGTTTCAAAGACTGTGCCCTGTTCTATTTAACTCACAGGGTTTTCAAATTAGTTTTGGGAAGCAGGGGCTTATGTGCAAAATCACTGCTGATTTACATGTATTGTACTTTAATCACCTCTTTCAAATTTCCATTTATATGAAAATTATCCTAAAACACCAATAGACTGGCTTCAGCTTCCTATTTGAGTATCCTTTTGTATGTATGCATTTGAATACACACATTAACCTTAAAGGTATGCTATCTGAAGTTCCACTAAGCTATAGCCTGGCTTAGCATGATGTGCAAACCACGTTATTGGGACTCCATAAAACTGTCCCTTCACTTCTTCCAGGGCTTTTTTTCAGGGGGGACTCACAGGAACTCAGTTCTGGCACCTCTCAGGTGGGCATCATTGCCATTCTAAGAGAACTAGGGAGGTTCTCATGGAGAATTCTGGCGTTCATTGAAAATGCCCTCTTTGTGTACTACTGTCTGGAAGATGCAGCTCTTAAGCCATACAAATGAGAATATGTTACAGCTGGCTTTTACTAGAATGGTTTGCACTCTCCTTCAATTGTGTAGCCAGCAGGGAGTTGTCAAGCTACATGTGTTTTCAAACTTCTTCCAGTTAAATCAGAGATCCAAGTACAAAACGCAGCACTCAGGGGTATCATGTGGACCTCGGCAACACTCTGGTGGGCTTGAGGATCTGTAAAGAGGTAAATGGATTACAGAGACACATACATGGAAAATATTCCTCCATGAGAGATATAATCTGGCATTTTTAAATGTTGCTTAACTCTTTCAGGGCATTAATCTGTGACAGAAGAAGTAAGAGGAGAGATTTATTCTCCTGCTTTTTGCAATAAATATCAGTCAGCTGTGCTTTACTGCTGAGCTGTGTGATTTTCATAGGGAAACAGGCACAACTGGAACTGAAGGAACCTTAACATGTCCTTTTCACTGTCAAAGGTATTTAGCTCCTCTCAGCTGGCACACAACAAATCCCCAGCTAGTGGTTATATCTCACTCCTGTCTGAGGTATGCCTGGTTTCAATCTGTGTGTGGTCAGAAATTTAGATTTTTTTTAAAAACCCTCAATGATTTAACTATTTTTACCCATGCTGTTTGTAACTTCAGCAATGGATTATTATAATACACTCTAGAGACTCTTGAGTATCATTCAGAAAGGCCTCTGTAGAGGTTAATCATTTCCCCCCTCCTAGGATCTACAATGGCTAACAGTTAGTTTTTCAGTGGAAGGCCAGATGTTACTACAACACACTCAGTGACCTCACTGTAGACCTGTCAACATTACCTCTTTGGAAATTAGATTGCCACTGTTAAAATTGATTGGTATCCCAGTCGCTCTGAATCTTGCCCACTGCTTCAGTTTGTTGCTATCTTTTGGCTTAGCAACTGAGCAGTATTACTTTCTTCACTGAGGATTTCTAAATAATCATATTGTCAACGAAGAGGAAAACTTTCTGCAAGAACTAAGATATGAGATTAAAGCCACACTTCTTGCTAGAGCTGAGTCCAAGCTAAGCTTTGCAAGAGTACAATTAGACATTGTGTGGCAGAAAACAGCAAAGAGTTCATTGCACTGGTTTTTACAAAACTGTATTGTTTGTTGCAAGATTTGCTGAAAGCCAAAACTAAAAGTAAAAAAAAACCCCCACATGCACCCACTCACAGTGACTCCTCCCCGGGGAGCAAGGCCTGAGATATGAAGATAAACAAACTGGACAGGGCAACATTCTGAGATTTAAAAAAATGGTCACAGCTTTGATTCCAGATGTAGGTTTGATTTGGCTTAGACATTGGGTGTATATCATCCCTCTCAGCCCCCTAGTGGAGGGCTGACACATGACAGGGTCAAGCCTAGGATTAATAGGTCCTCCATGAGACACAGGTCTACATGGATGGCCTTCCCAAGCTACTATGGCCCCCCTGCCACATGCCTTGGCTTTTGGACAGACTTCTGACTAGACTCCTCTAATGGGGTCCAGTTACTGCACTGTTCAAAGATGTGGGTGGTGCACCACTTTACCCCCCACATAATGTTAGACTAAAAGGGTTCCACCCATTGCCTTGACTGCCAAAGCTGTGACTATTGCCATGGGGAAGGCAAAACCTGCAAGCGGGGCCAATCTGTTTGCAGGCAAATTCCTTCCAAGCTTCGAAAACAGCAACCATTATAGAACCACAGCAAAGCCAATAAATGCAGTGCCCTAGGAAGGAAAAGGTTAACATACAAAACCCATAGCATTACTGAATCAGGTGGGAAGAGAGGGATGTTATTTGGCCAACTACAGCCCCTAGGGTTGGGTGCAGCTAGCCTTTATAGGCTGGGGGCGGACTGGAGTGAAGCCTGCTCCTCTCTGGTCTGCTCACCAGCCCCACCTACTCAGCCCAGCCAGAATTCAAATGGACGGGTGGCTTGAAAGCCTGCCAACCCAAGCAGGCAGCCCAGGAAATCTGCAACTGCTGGCTTTGTGCATGTGAAGACTGGCTGCATGCACTGTCTTGCCCCAAAGCTATGGGCTTGTACCTCCTTAGCTGTGCTTCTAAGAGCAGTTTGGTGGTTGAAAAGCTCTCCATTCCATTGGTAATAACGGAAGCGGGCTGCAGGTCCTTGGTGTGTTACAAATAAGCAAGGGTGTTCCTATTTTCATGGGCATGGTTGGTATTGTCGACTAGTTGTGTTCGTAGGCATCACAGTGGTTGTGTTTCTCATGTCTTTTTGACTGTTTGCAAAATAGCTCAGTGGGCTGATGTACATGGAGCACATTGACCAATTCTATAATGTTGAAGAATCTGCACTTCTGTCTTTATACATCCTAAAGTGGAACCATAGACGCATACTTGTTTTTTGTTAGATTACGGTGGACTTGGCCATGCAAGGACATACTAGCTTCGTACCAAAGTGTTCAATGATTTGTTAGTGTCTTGAGGACATAATTTTGCCATTAAAGCATTATCTCAAAAGGGATTAAGCCTGGATCCTTGTTATGTTAATATACACTATAAAGTAAAAGAAAAACAAAAAATTGTCTTAAATTCAAATTGCCATTCCTGCTCTATCAAATTGCTATCATTTATACTTTTTGTTTAGGCTCAGTAGAATGTTATGTCCTTCCTTCGTCATAACACTTGGTAATTTAAAAAGAAAATGGAAATAAATTAGGTGATAAATATTTTTCATTAATAACAGTACATTTTTTTTAAAAGAATCTTGTCTTTTTTGTAACACCATAGAACTTGTCTTCAGCAGTGTGTTCATTTGAATCATCCAATTTTTCTGCTGTGTGGACCTCAGACAAAGCAGATAAATTCGCTATAACATCTGACATACAGATGACAAGATTTGTAATCAAACTGTGGATGTTTCCTTTTTAAAAACATGCACACACCTCTACATATCCTAAAGGAAATTCGGGTTGCTTTTTTGTCTCCTTTTGCTAAAAAAGAAAGAAAGAAAATTTTAAAGGTTTTGTTGAAAGAGTAGGATTGCTTTGTTTCTGATCCCAAGATGAGTGAAAGAAATGTTTGAGAAAGATCACTTTACAGTGAGATTCATACTGAAATGTGATGACTGTGATTCAAGCCAAGCCAAAAATTACAGCTCAGAATTAGAAGGGATAGACATGGCTTGGGAATCCATTTTCCCACATTCCTGAATCTCAATCATCCCAGCTAATGTTTAAAAGAAAATAGAGTGGGAAACAATGAGGTCATTTTGTTTGGCTACAAAAATTGGGGAGCGGGGGTAGAGAAGAGAAATAAAAACCCAAGAAACAAACTCCCCTAACTATAAAACATAGCACATATATTTATCAGGGGCAACTGCTCATTTATAGTGAAAACGCCTCAAGAATGATGGCACTTTCATGGAACAATCTAACATTTTTTAAAAAGCTTCAAAGTGTATGTTTTGTAGTTTGTCACAATAAACCTTCAATAGAAGTCTTGCTGACACCACTATTGCTAATGTTCTTTTTGATTCAACTGAAAACTCGCTTTGCGGAAACAGTGGTACATAGCAGAAGTTAAATTAAGACCTAGGCAAAGTTGATTTGTATATTTTAAGTGTAAGTCTGCATGCTGATGAGCAGTGTACTGTTTAAATTCTACTTTCTGGATGGTCGTCCTTATTCCTTGTTCACTGATAGCTAAGCAAACATTCAGACATCAAGCAGTGTGAAGAGGATCAAAGAGAATTATGTGACTTATCTGTACACTGAGGATCAAAATATAGCTATTCAAGCTACAAGATTAGGGACAGCCTTATTTAAAAGGAATAGGGTCTGTAACAACTCTATATTCTTACTAGCTGAAAGTACACGGCAACGCTCAGGAATTTTCAGAAAGTAAAAACTGCTGAGTCCTCCCACTTGATCCAGGGCCCTGACCAGACCTGGGGAACACCTGACCCAGATCCAGTCCTGAATCAATCATGGGGTGACACTGCTGTTTAATTAGAGCTTCTAAAACCCTATGTGGTCAGGAGGAGGTATGGGAAGGAGGTGCTTCATCTGCTCCCCCCCCCCCAACTGCACTGCAGAGAGCAGGAAGGTTGAATCCTATGGGACGTTGCTTCACCAATGTGTTCCCTGCTGGCACACACAGTGGGTTCTGCCCAACGGGGAGTGTGCGCGCGTCATCGTACACATGTGATGTCATGTGCACAGCGGGAGGAGGCCCAATGGGCTTAGTAGAATGTTATGTTCTTCCTTCATCATAACACTTGTTAATTTATATTACACTTCCTGCAATATAACCCATAATCTACTGCAGCAGGCATGGGTTCCACATGAGGCATGTAGAAGTGTTTCAGCAGAAGTGTCTCGATTAAAGTGGAAATGTTTAAATCTATAAGGTGTGAAAACTGTGACCCAAACCCAACAACATTTTTAAAAGAAATTGTTTTACACACACACATTCTGAAAAGAAAAGAAAATTAATTCCTATCCTTGATATAAGCCGGAAAGCTTATAAGATTTATGGTGGGAATGAGCTACAACAGCTGCATTTTCCTTCACTGAGTTTCTGAACACCGTTTGTATTACGATTCCTGGTTTTGTGTCCATCCTATTCTAAGCTCCTTAAAACAGAACAGGGAGGGAGAAATATTGATATTCTCTTGGGGGAAGCCAATGATCTGTCTCAATGATAAACACCATTTTGAAACATAAGACGGTCAGCATATACTAAAGTAGGAGTCAGATTTTATTGCAGTGAATATGCGTTATTCCAGAATGTTCTTTGCCACTAAAAGTTAATGCTATCCCCAAATAAAATGTTAAAAACCTTTGAAAATACATTTGTTTTATCTCTCTCTCCTGCTCTCTCCACTACCCCGACAAGCATTTGAAACCTACCATGAAGAAATACTGACAGTAGAATGAGGATGTTTTTGTTCTTGATAAAGGTGCTCTTAGAAGTTGAAGTTGTTTTCTTTGAAAACTGTTCAGAAGCTCAGAACAGAATAGTGTTAAAGGCAGAACATCTTTTTTTTTTAATGCACACACACATACACACACGCACTTGGCCTAAATGTATTTCCAAAATAAGTAGTTTCTAATCCAGCTGGGATAATGTGGTCATAAAAAGGATGTCCAAATCCACCAATTTATATTGGTTTGGTTTGGCTTGACTTTCAAAGTATTTAAAGAAGAAAGTCTATGGCATGTGTGCACTGTAATTGGTGTATAGTACTCTCAACATTTTCCTCAGTCTGCCATATTGTGGAGTGTCCAAATAAAATGCTAATTGGCTGGACTTTCACTCATGTCTTCAAGATTGCTCTTCAAGATACACTATCCTTCAGATTAGTATAGTTTCTCATATTCAATTTATTAACAGTACCAAAGGTTTATGGAGAGCTGCTAATTTTAGACTTCCATTAACCCTTAGCAATACTGAATGTATCCAGATGCATTCATTTAACCACATTGTCTAGAATAGATCCAGTCAAATTAGTTAGACCACTCTGCAGTCAATAATCTGAGGAGTTTAGTTTTGGGCCATGTATGTACTGTAAATGAAATCTCTTCCCTCCCCAAAGCAAATTGCCACTTTATAATTTGAGTGAAATTAAAGAATGCATTGGCACAGCGTTGAGCTTTACCGAGGTTAAAGTTAAAGAAGTTCCCTGTTTAACTAGGATTGGAACCAAGTAAAAAGCTGGCTGATGAGTTTTGATTTAGAACCTGGTTAGCATTCAACATAGTTAAAGTCAGTGCTTACTGGTGTATCCCCTGACTGATCATAGTTCAACTGAGGAAGTTTCCTCTGGGAAGAGATTGTAGGGAAGGATCACATGATCATTTGCCTGCTCCTGATTTCTTAATGTACCTAAGAGATACAGGAGTATTGTTTCTGTATAGCCCTTAAAGTTTGCCATAAATTGCACAGCAAAATCCCAGCGCAGAGCTGCAGCTGTGGTGGAATCTGTACAAAGAGCTTCTCTAACTCCATCATTCAGTGGAGATGAAATTCCACACATGATTGGGGGGTTTACTCATTTTGCCAAAAATTGTTGAGCGCATTTTTTGCAAAAGAAAAACCAAAACAAAACATTTTTGAGCTATTTTTATGGAAATCTGCCAAAAGCTAGACTTCCAACATGGGATTATGGGATTTTCCTGGACATTTCAGTGATTCCTGCCTGGACACTGTTTCCAAGTGCTGTATTCCGGATGTATGGCAACCGTTTTTACATGAAAATAACTCCAAAACGGCTTTTTAAAAAAGTTATTTTGTCCATAAAGCTCAACAGCTTTTCTGTCCGGATTTTCACTGTTTGAAATATGGCAACCCTAATAGAAAGAGCTTCCCTTCTGTTTATTTGAATGTGGAAGTTTTCATAGAAATGGGAGCTATGTGTATATCAGTAATCCACTCACCTTCAGGCAAATACTGATTTAGAAAAGGGGGGGACTTTTCACCTTGAAAGGCAAATAGAACAAGAACTCTGTTTCATCAACAGAATGTTTATCAAATAGTTCACTGAAGTAAAATTTTCTCTATAGTTTGGGACATTTATATTTTCTTGACAGACATCTTAAGTATAATACTCGCACAAGCCAATATGAAATATGTTTTCCTTTTTCAGGTCTGGATGTTGATGGAATATACAGAGTCAGCGGCAATCTGGCAACGATACAGAAGTTGCGATTTGTTGTCAATCATGGTAAGTGATTCCTTCACCCTGGTAATGTTTTGTTTAGTACTTATCTGTCTGAAATGACAATACAATGGATTTTAGAAGCCGTGGTACATTAGTGGCAGAGAATGAAGAGTGGCATTTTGCAGAAGAGAAGTGTACAGAGATACTGCAAACAACCAAAATATGGGGTGGAAGAGAGAAGGGGAAGAGCAACAGTCATGCTGTAAAAGAAAATAAGACAGTAAAAGAATTGGGGGTGGGGGGGGAGAGAGACAACAAAAGGAGTGAGGAATTATAATGTGACACTAAATTTATGCTAAAAATTTATGCTAAAATATTAGACATAAAAAAGAGAAGGCCTACAAGTCTAAAGAGATATGGAATAAGAAAATGAAATAGAAGAAAAACAAAGACACTTGGGAATGATGCCACAGGAAGAGAAAGAGTACAGTAATAGTAAGAAATGTGCACTGATTCACGTTAACAATTTAATGATTCTCTGCAATACTACAAAAATAAGTCTAAAATTATGCAATAGGTACAAAAGCCAACATTAGATTACCCAGAAAGGTGCATTATTTGACTCATGAGAGCAGCCAATAAACAGACTGTACAATGGTGATGGGATAAAATCAGGCTAAATCCTTATTGACAGCAGCAGGCAAGGGTTGGCATGGCACTGGGGCCAAGATCACTTTAACATTCCACAAACCCCATGTCGGTGGAATGGGTCTGCCGTGTTTGGACTGCCCCAAATCCATTCTATTGGGGTCATCCATTGTTGAACCTTGCCTGGCTGCAAGCCAAACAAGCAAGGTCTTACTGGGCAACCAGGGTGCAGATACCTACTAGGTAGGTACCCCAACACCAAGCTTGGGGTGCCATGGTCAGTCTTCTCCTCAGACCCCTTATGTGGGCTCCCCATACTATGTTGATCCTGCCCAATGCCATTTCCGCCCTCAAAAAACAGCCTTATTCCATCTAACAAAGGAAGGCCATAATTTCACTGAGGGAATGGTGGAGAAAACCCAACCAAGTACCAATCAGGTTGAGGAAAAAAATCCTGGCTGTGTCAACCAGAGACCCAAAACTGCTCAGGGAAGGTTCTAACCCGAGGGTGGGTAGGAAGCTCTCCAGGCAGAATGGCCCTGAGCTCCAGGGGAAGCAGCCTTATGTTGGTTTTCCCCATCCCCTTGCAAGGGCTCATGGGACAGCTCTTTCCCATGAGCCCATCACACAGACAAGATACTGGGCAAACCCTTGCCCAGTACTTTGCTGCGTTCTATGAACCCCAGCACCGCTGGGAAAAGGCATATTGGCATGGAGCAAGACAAATGAACAAACCCACCCAAAAGTTTTAATGCTGTTGATGTGTTGTATGCCTTCCAGATTGTCATATATTCCAGATTGTTATATAAAATGTGTGTACGTATTAGAAATGTGTTAATACTGAGGTTCTGAAAAATGTCCATGGTCATTTCACCTTTAAAAAGAGAGCATATTGAGCTATAAACATTAATAGTTCAGGACCCCAATATCTTCTGGAACTCCTCTCCCAATATGAATCCGTCCAGACTTAGATCTTAGAAAGGCTTGTAGGGTGATGACAAGAGAGAGGGCCTTTTCAGTTGTGGCTTCCCATCTGTGGCATAATCTCTGCAGTGAGGTCCACCTGGCAACTATGCTGACATCTTTTTGGTGCCAGGTAAAGAGTTACTTTTTTCCAAGGCTTCTGATGGCCTTAGTAAATGAGGAGTGTTGACTACTGAGACATTCGTTCTTCTAGGCATTTGTAATCATGTATAAAATTTTATATTCCGAAAACTGTTTTTGTTTTTAACTTAACATTTACTTTTATATGCAAAATATTGTAGAAGAGTCTTATATTATTATTGTTGCTATTTTCTTTCTGGTATTTTAGTTAGGTGTTCTGTGTTCTTTTTTGCTCTGTGACTTGTCCTAATTTTGAGATTGATATACATATGGCACATTTATTTCTAAAGAATAGCCTCAAATTATGAATACAACCATAAGACATTTAAAATTAGCAGGGGGAAATCCCAGAAAGGATCAAATTCTTCCCCAATGTAACTCCATTGAAGTCTCCTCAAAACATTTCTGTGAACTTGTCATCAAATGTATGCAAAGGATTTCATCACTTTGAGTTTGATTGAATTACACCAGGGATGAACTAAGTCCTCCATCTCTGTATGAAACTGAATTGCCAAATCCATCCCAAGCCACCAAGTCAGTAAAGTCATTCAACTTAAAAATAAAAAGTCAAAGCTCTTATTTCACCATGCAAGCTCTAGACAGACTGCACTTCTTCCTGTTCCCAGAAGTACTGTCTCAGATGTTCATTCTCTGCTCTCATTTCTGCTTTAAAGAACTGTGGAAGAGACCAAGCTGCTTGATCAGTCATCCATTGATGTACACTTGCTATCACCTTCTTTCCTCATGCAAGTCCGGCAATTTGGTCTACAACTAACTAATTTTCAGGGTGGCTTGCAAATACGGCCTTTTGGTCCTGTGTTGGTGTTATTGCGTAGGACGTACGTTGGTGCCCCTGGCAGATATCCATGAACAAGAGTGTGATGCATCAGGTCAAAAATTTGCTGCGACATGAGAAAATAAGAGGTTGCACTTCTGATCTTTCCAAAGTGAGGACCTACTAGAGTTGTTCAAAAAGAACAGCTGTCAGAGGAGACAATCCCCAATAAACCGAGTCTCTTGTTTCCTAATCTATGCAGAGAATGTGAATCAATCACTCTATATATTTTATTTATATACATTGGTACCTCGGGTTACATATGCTTCAGGTTACATACGCTTCAGGTTACAGACTCCGCTAACCCAGAAATATTACCTCAGGTTAAGAACTTTGCTTCAGGATGAGAAGAGAAATCGTACAGTGGTGGCGCAGCAGCAGCAGCAGGAGGCCCCATTAGCTAAAGTGGTGCTTCAAGTTAAGAACAGTTTCAGGTTAAGAACGGACCTCCAGAACGAATTAAGTTCTTAACCCGAGGTACTACTGTATTGAGGCTTACAAATGCAACAAGATAAATAGTTCTTGAGCAAATGATTTTAGAAAAAAAAGACACTAACTTTACAGTTTGAGTAGTAGTTAGCCGTACGAACAAATAAGAAATAAACAGAGATAAATACACCCAGTTGTACCTATTTGTAATATGCAGTAGATTTGAGGAAGTCTTTCGGAAAAACAGATTACTGCAGCGGGTTTCTCGGCTTGTTGAAGGCAAAGCCGAATCTGTACTTGAGGCAACGCAAGTCAAAGTGGGAGCCCACCGTCCCAAGTCCCTTGTGGCACCTCCGTGATTTGGACACCATAAAGTGCTGCAGAAAAATGTGAGCAAAGGGGAAACAAGTGTTTCTAAGCTTACCATAAAAAGAGAATGCCTTCTTAGCCATCATCGCAGCTAAGATGAGAAACCATGATGAGAAATAGGTGAGGGAAGAGTGGGAATACTTTGGAGAATATTTAAAGAGGTACAAAAACCAGATAAACTTCCAAGTAGGGATAGATACGTGAGCAGCAGTAAATGACACTTCGGATATTGTATAGAATCAAAATGAGTGGTATAGATGGATATGCAGTATAACAATGACCAAGGTGTAGAAAACCATGGAGGGGTGGACAGGCAAGTCTGGAGAAATGAGATGAATGAAGCAAATTGAAAGATGTATGTATTAAATTTTGGAAAATGCATAAATAGAGAATTTTAAAGAGAGAGAGAGAGAATTCCAGTTGAAGGGGTGATGCAACAAACACCGGGGTGGAGAGATGGAGTAGAGAAAGCTCAGTTGTGATGGTCAAGAAAAGCTTGTAACTAAAGGAAAAGCCTTGCCTATGCATTCCAATCCCAAGTTTTGGACAAGGTGCGTTGACAGAAACATAATAACCCCTTTCCCACCTCCGCACCTAAAGCTCCTCTGGCAGAATTGGGGGAACACCTAGGTTTAGCAGGTGCATGGGTGAGAGTCCCATTGCACAAGTGGAGCTCGTTCTGCAAGCACACACCCCACGTAGTGCTACATAGTGCTAAACGTCTTATTTTTTTACCTTCATTTTCTTGCCAAAAATCTATTAATGCTTCAAATTTATATCTGTTCTGATAAATTATCAAAAGAATCACCAAACAACATGCAGCAGCTACAGCCCCATATTACTGTTTCATACACTAGCAATGCTAGCTTAGTTTTGGCCAAACTTCTGGTTCTGAGCTAGGCGTATGGAAAAGGCATGAAGAACCTGCTAATGCTGGTAGGTTTTTCTGTTGTAGCTGTAGCTCAGAAGCTACATGGCATCGAAAGTAGAGCACATGGCTTATTACCTCTTGTGCAAAACTAAGAGCCTCTGCAAAGGTGGGTTTATGGTGGCTACTGACAATAATGAGATGCACATATTATTATTAATACTGCTTTTTCATTTTTAAAATAATTTTATTTGATCTGGCGATTCCCGCCCCCCCCATTGTACTTAAGAAGGGAAACTTCTGATTTTTAAAATATTTTTATATTTATTTTGTATATAACTTTTTTTTCGGCATAATTTTGTTGCTTCTGTTAATATTATTCAGCAATAAGCATTAGCCAACCCTGCATGAAAAAATCCATTTAAAATGCCCCAAATTGAACAGACTATCAATCCTTGCATGAGCAAAGTACTTGATTGTTCATTTCGACACTGCCATTTGGCCATGTATGATTCTTTCATTGAAACCCCTGCTCTGTGAAGTGCAAAACAGACATAAATTTAGACCGTTTTTATTTCATTGCAACTGGAATCTTGAACCACAAAACATTGCAGGAAAGCTTGAGAATGTCAAGTGTACTGTAAGTTTTTTTGTGGGGGTTTTTTTAAGAGAAAGAGAGAATGAGCCTCAGACCTAAGCATTATCAGTATCCCCTATCTTTATGTTGTGAACATAATCAGTATGATCAGAAAATGAATAAAAGGCAACCGGGGAATGATGAGGGGAGGAGAAAAAGGACAAAAATCTTACAATTGTTCATCTTTATTGTTAAACATTTTAGAAAGTGTCTTCTGGTATTTTTTTTATATAAAAAACACATTGGCTCACTTCCCTGCACTTTTTTACTTGATCTTTTATTACCAGTTCTTAAGGCTTTTGTCAGCAATGACAACAGAAGCACTGCCGTACTGTATACATTTTATCCGTGTGTGAGAGAGAGAGTGAGTGTGTGTATTTGTGTGTTTGTACAGAAGGTCATTGATATTGCACTTCTTCTTTCAGGTGACAAGATTATCTTTTATCAATGATTTATTTTTCCTATTAAAAGCTGAAAAGATCTTGATCATAAGAGGCCTGTATTATAACATCTTTCAATATGGTACACAGTTCCCAGCTCAAAACTTTGTCAGTTACATTGATTCATGTAACACAAAGTCATGAGGATTCTTGGAGACAGTAATACCCATTTTTTTACATCTCTCTCTCTCTCTCTGAAAGATATTGCAAAACAAAATGAACATTAATGCTAGTGTGATGTCACTGTTTCCTCAACAGTGGGATTTAAGTACATTAGAGTAAAGAGTCCATACGACTGGCAACATTATTATCAGGGAACCTTTTGGCTATCCACTATTACACAAGGGAAACTGGAAGAGTTCGGAGGGGAGCTGTAATTTCTGTAAGTGAACAGTGATGCCCTTGTAAGTTGAGGAGAGTTGGAGTCTGGCAACATCTGGAAAGCCACAAGCTAGCCACCCCTGTTTCACTTATTTCCGCCATTGTAATGATTTGTTGTGAACTTTGTGTAAGCCGTCATTATGATGACATCATCTCCTCATACTTCAGTTTAGGTTTCCAATCCAGAGCCCAAGTTAACTTTATAGATTTTTAATGGATGTGTGGCAAATGTATGCACTTACTCCATATTCTAAATAATTCCTAGACCTATTAAATCTGGAACAACATACATATGAGTTTCTAGGGAACTTTGGAAAGATTGCTTCACATACTACTTGGGGGTGGCTAAACATTTTCAACCCAGGGGCCATATTGACGATCCTCTATCCCTCCAAGGGCACATGCCATTGGTGGGATTCTCAGTGAGTAAGTACATGCACACAAGCTACACATGCAGACAACACATATACTCAACACATGTGCACATTTACCACAAATATAGCACACACACTCACTAGATATGGAGAAGTGAGGTTACAAGGAACGAGGCAGAGGGCCTTCCTGGTAGTGGCACCCACCCTGTGGAACACACTCCCATCAGATGTCAAGGACATAAGCAACTATATGACATTTAGAAGACATATGAAGGCAGCCCTGCTTAGGGAAGTTTTTAACGACTGGTGTTTTAATGTATTTTTAACCTTCTGTTGGTAGCCGCCCAGATGGGTGGGGTAGACATCATATTATTATTATTATTATTATTATTATTATTATTATTATTATTATTATTTATTATATTTATTATTCAACTGGTTTTTTCAAGGGAATTGTTCAAGTAATTCCCTTGAGGACTAAATTTACAGGGGGAAATATAAAGTATTATGGATTTGTCATACCCAGTTGGAGCACTTGAAATTTGTCCTAATATGTGTATAGTTATCACAAACCATAGAAATATCAATATCACTGTTTACTGCATTGTTCAATAAGTGTCAATTCATGCATAAAATGAGGTAGATCTTAATTGTCTCATATCAAGCTCTTTGTTTACAAAATGTTTGGCATTTGCAGAGTAGCTTGACCTTTGAATGTCCTTATTTGCATGTTAACTGTAAAATACAACACACCACCCATAGGTCAATTACTGCGTTTTTAGTATCTATATGCACCTTTTGAGGGAAAATTAATATTTCCTACCTGCATCACATGCAAAGTCTCTGCTACCTGAAAAAGAAAAATATTGTTATTAGAATTGGGAGACTGTAACATAGCCTTAAAGTATGGCAGATTTTTATAAAGTAAACAGTCATCTGGCATTAATAGGAGTTGATTTTATTTGCCACAATAATAAGTGATGAAATAAAACGGCTCTTGAGTGAGTCCTACATCTAATTCAACATTCAAATACAAGTTCCAACATTTAAAAATTGCATGTGAAATACAAATATGTTGGCCAGTTGAGAATATTTATTAACTAAATAATTTAATAATAAAGAAAATGACTACTTGATTAATTGTTACAAAGTAAAAATTACAATAAAACTGTCTTGATCCATGCTTTGCAGAAGTACCATTACTGTCTGTGCAGTTGTTTAACAAGGATTTAATTGGAAAGATAAGTGAATGCACATTTAAAAGTATTGTTAATTTGCTTTATAATCACCCCATCCTTCACAGTATTGACAGCACCAGGCACAAACCCCTCTCTCTTTTACAAGTATTATTTTCCATATGTGCACAATAAATTCTAGCTCTGTAATTGGAAATTTTATGGATTCTAGCATACCTTCAGCGTTGGATTTATAAGCATTGCATCCCCTTTCTAAAGGTAATGCACTAGTGGCATTATTAGTCACTATTAGTAGTCGCAAAGAGCTGTGATCCTGTGCCCAATTATGAACATTTAAGGACTACTGATTGCACTGGGGCCTTCGCTTGCATATAAATATGAAGAGGATTCATCCATGTTGTACTGTCTGAAGCTACCCCATATGTATTGGCACACATTATGTCATCCCCTTGTGGTATAACACTGTGGTAAATAGTAGTCTCATTTATCCTAAGATCTGATTAGCTGGCTGTTTTTGCATATCCCCCAGGCCAATGAGATAAATGATGCTTTACCTCATTCTTATTTCTTGTATCAGCAAGGCGACGAAAGGAAAAGACAAGATCAGTGAAAATGTTTTACAAGCAAATGCCCATGTTTCTTTTTTTTAGGATTTTGAAAAATCCAATATGAAACCTACGCAGGTTTTTCTGAAAACCTGCCAGAGTTGAATCTGATTGGCAGCTACCATTATCAGTCTAAAGGAGAAGAGCTTGAATCAGCACTGCTACCTTTTTAACTCCAACTAAGGACTGAAGTTACCTTTGAAACTGACTCATCGGGTCAGTGAAAATGGGTTGGGTGTTAAAACCAGGATTTATTTATTTTTAAAGAGAGAAAAAGAGAAGCAGCAGCTACTTTCAAAACTGTCTTTTTTAAAAAAGAAGAAGAAGGGATACAGACCCACTGAAAAGCACCCAGCAGTTTTCACTGACCCAACATATCCATTTCAAAGGCAGCCAGTCGCTTCAGTCCTCTTGTCAGTTTACAAAGGCTCTCTGTGGGCAGAGGCAAATAAGCTTCACTGCAAAGGCTCCCAACTTCCAGAGAAGCAGCTTGGTACAGTCTTAATGGGCCAAGGGCGTGATGGAGTTTGCAGCACTTTTAGCACATAGCAAGATTGACAGAAAATAATATATTTTAAAGGGCTAGGGAAATCCTCTCTGATAGTTTACATTTGTTTTTCCTTCTCTCTTCCCCAGCCAGCCGCCAATATCCTTTGGGAACCGATATGAAGATTAGTATAGCCAATGAGTTGTATGTATCATGAGATGTTGAGCAAATTTCCCTGGTTAAGCACCCAGGCTACTTCATGCATATTTTAAAAGAAATTTTATGAAATCATTGATTATGGTGATTGGGTACACACACACACACACACACACACACACACACATTTTCAACTTCTTCAGTTTCCTTTTAAGAAGCTGGCAAAACTTCACTGGACTAAATCATTATATAAAACATTGTTAAGGAATAAGGAAGGGTTGGTGATTCACAATGATTTAGGCATTTAGTATATCCCTATGCTCGATTACTAGCACCGCATGGGTGAAGGAGGAGATGCCATGAAAAAGCAAATTATGTAAAATTGCTGTTAATGGTCACTATCTTCAAACTCTCCAGGTCTTAGGGGAAAGCAACTGTGGGTACTACAAGTGGTGTGGCTAGCTGGAATTCGTGGCTGTGTGGGATAGGAGAAAGAGGCATCATAGAATTGTAGAGTTGAAAGGGGGGACCCCAAGGGTCATCTAGTCCAATCCCCTGCCCTGCAATGCAAGAATCTCAGCTAAAGCATCCATGACAGATGGCCATCCAACCTCTGCTTAAAAACCTCCAAAGAAGGAGAGTGTTTGGCATTGGGGCTGAGCTGAAAACATTCACATTATTTAAAAAATAAAATAAATCTCATTTTCACTTGTTTTCTTTTTTGTTTTTGTTTTCTTTATTTGGCTGCTTCTGTCAAACATTTCAAACACATTATGAAAAGCATTATCACTTGGGGGTATTCAAGCTATTCCATCATAGGTGCATATGACAGGTGATGCCATCATGGATTGTGTCATTCTGAACATCCAATCAACTCCACAGGCATATTGCAAATAATTTAGGTGTGCATCATTTAAACGTCCCCTTGGGAGTTCTCAATCTCTGCGTATTGTTGCTTCTGAATGCAAAATACTACCACGGATGCAAGTAGCTTTTCTTTCTTTCTTTCTTTCTTTCTTTCTTTCTTTCTTTCTTTCTTTCTTTCATCAGTGTTTTTCTTTCTTTCTTTCATCAGTGTTTAGAGTGGGGTGTCCATGGTTTGTGAAATCTGGAAAAGCTGTCAAGTTGCTCCCTAGAAGTTCTCTTGAATGGTCACAAACTTGCCGTCATCTTGAATCACATGCATTGAATTAGATATGCAGGCATAGTGTGAGCCAGGGCCGTCTTTCCTGGGGGGTGCAAGGGGTACGGGGCACCAGGGCGCCAAATTATGGTGGTGCATACTGGTCCCTCTCGATCGGTGGCAGTGAAAAGCAATGGAGCAAAAGTCCCCGCCCCCCTCCTCCATCGCTCTGTTTTCCGTCGTAGCATCAAATATTACCAATGAGCCATGAAACAAAAGCAGCTTTTTACCACTGCGTGGTTACAGGTGAGCGATTTCCCCTCCCATAAAAAGCTCAACAACTTTGAGTTTGCCCTCCCCCCTTAAAAAAGGTCAACAACTTTGGCTTTCCCCCTCCCAAAAAAGCTCAATAAAACTTAATTTGGGGGCTCTGGGCGGATCTTTGCACCCCTGCGGCACATATGCTAAAGACGGCCCTGGTGTGGGTTACTCTAGAAAGCCAGGGTGCATAAGGGAACATCTATGTTCTGTGGATCCTCCTGCTCCTGATAAGCTGATATGGATGCAAGTAGTTTTATCTGTATGCGGGGGGGGGGGGAGATGCTTATGCCAGTGGCAGTTGCTGGAGTGCATTGAGTATGGAAACCCAGGAAATGAATATTTGCTCCTAGAAGGTCTGTACTAACTTGGATTCCTCTGAATCTGACTGGGTGTGTAGATCCATCAGATATTGTTTGTTGAAGTCACCACAGAGGATTGCATGAAATTGCCATGAAAGTATCCTGCTTCTTTTGTGTCTTAGGTACTATTTGCTGAACAACACTATCTCATTACAAATAAATATTTTAAGAAAATAATACAACAGTGAAAGTATTTATAAGCTCTACTATTGATTTGAATCTGGACTACACTCTTGTCTGGTTTTTCCATGTGGTAAAACAACATACCCAGATACTGTGGGGGTTACGTATAGACTACAATCCCTACTAGACTGCCATTGCCCTGTATGTAAGATTTGTGGACACCTATACCAAAATGGATGGGCGCTACTCATTTAGATTGTTTTCTAAACCTGCTTTTTCAAATTCCAACAGCTCCAATTAAAATAATTATAACAATAAGTCGTAAAATAAAATAAAAAATTACCAAGTAGTGCTTAACTAATAGAAATCCTAAAATAGTTACTTCTACTAACATAAGCAGAATATCAGTGTGAGTGGCCAGAGTTCCTCTGGGGCAGTGAAGATGTAGACAAAGCTATTTCAACAATCATTATTTTCCTGCTGCTGCTGTTGTTTGTTGTTACTTATTGTCAGATTTATAGATTGTTCTTCATCATATGATCTCGTAGTTTCCTGAAATGTTAATGAAACAGCAAGACAATACAAAACAACCCTAAAAGGCAGAGCAGCTTAAACAAAAACCACATTTCACATCCTCCTCAGCTGACAGTGAGATACATTTGCTGGTAGGAAGGCAAGGAGGTCCACATCTGCCAATCTCATGGCCAGGGTATGGGGATAACCACCAGCATAAACATGTAGGCAACCAGTGTGGATCCTACAAGATAAGTGTTATGTGACATCCTAAAGAACTATCAGTACTCTAGTAGCTGCATTTTGCAGTTGCTGAAGTTTTCAGACTATCTTCAATCTAGTTCGAGGCTACTAAACTGTATTGCACCTTGGCCAAGGTATCTCAGTTCAGAGATAGCCTGAGCTGGAAATAAGCAAATGGGTAACCCCATTTGGGCCACCATTGAAAATGCTATGTCCAGGAGAACCCTCTTTCTCCTTCAGGAAGAGACTTTCCCATCTAGAACAGGATGATCACCCAATTCCCAGACTCAAGAACCACCCACCAACAGTACTGTAATCTTGTCAGAATTCATTTTCTGTTTAATGTTGTTTGCCAGGTGAGGGGGTGGAATGGCAAAAGGGTTATCTCCAAACACTGGTATCTGGCCATTTTAATTGTAGGTAAAAAAAATAGTACTTGGTGCCAGTCCCAGGAAATACCTAGAAGATTCGTAAAGAGGGGGATATTTCTCTCTTTGCCAGACAGTTTGCTCAGTGAAACAAATCAGTGTCTGCACATTGACTGGTTTTGGGGGTTGTTGTTGAGGAGAAAAGAAGTAGAGGAGAAGTAAGGTTTTTCACAGATGAAGCCCTGAGCACTTCCATTGTGGCTCAACTTCGGTTAATTGTCTCTCATCAAGTCCATTACAGTGGTACCTCGGGATGCGAACGGAATCCGTTCCGGAGCCCTGTTCGCATCCTGAACAGAACGTAACACGCAACTGTGTGTGCACGGGTCGCGTTTCGCTGCTTCCGCGCATGTGCGTGACATCATTTTGACCGTCTGCGTATGCACAAGCGGCGAAACCCAGAAGTAACGCACTCCGTTACTTCTAGGTCGTTGCGGAGCGCAACCCGAAAATGCTTACCCTGAAGCGTATTTATCCCGAGGTATGCCTGTACTGACAAGTGTTCAACATTGTGCTTAGTGTCAATACATTTCAGAGTATCTTATTTCCAAAAAATGTGTTTAGACAGGTATCCCTAGGTTCAAATCAAATTACATGTTGTCATTGCATTGTGAGTGGTGTTTTTACATGCTTGAATTATGTGAAGCAGATGATATATAATGTGCTGCTGCCCTAGAACATCTCTTGCGCTTCTAGGCCCCCAAGCCCTTCCCCTGAAAATAACTTCACACTGACACATAACTTTAGTTTAAGTTATTGGGCAAAATTTAGGCCACAACTTTATTCATTACAGCAAAGTGAGCAGTGTTGGCTTAGGCATTGGCAACAGACTATAACTGACAGATGCCTCTCTGGCTGGAAGTCTGAAAGGGTAAACACCAAACGAGGGAGCAACATCGATGAAGACCAATGAAGCTCACCCCAGGGTTCCTGTGGTCCTGGCATGGCCCTAGCCATGTCCCCTCAAGCCAAGTCCCCTCAAGCGGACTTCGGACTGGATCCAGGACCCCCAGATTCCTTTAGCGGAATACCCTTCTTCATGGAGGGGCAAGTGATGGCCGCACCTCCCCTCCCACACACTTCAATAAGCCAATGCCTAACCTCCAAACCTTACACAGTTGTGACGATTGCTAAGGGGGTAGGCGAAAACCAAGTGGCTACATCCAATCTGCCAAATAGAAAAAAAATCCTACCCAGCCCCTGCTCCAAAGCAGGCAACCCAATCCAAAGCAAGGCCCAAAGCAGCAGCACTTAAAATTTGGGAGGGAGGGAGGGCGTTCGGCAGCACAATGAAAGTTTCCCCAGTTACGCTGTTCTGCCACTTTTATAGGCCCCAGGAATCATGCCAACTGCCCTGATTGGCCCAAACAGCCTGGCACGACCCTGGGGCCCAATGTTTAAGGCTGGGCCACACCTGGCAACAACTCTCCCAGCGGGGGTGCCTTAGGGGCCCATGCGCAACCAGGACCCTCATTAAGGAGGATCCCATTTTTTTACCCACATCTGCCACATGCTAGGACTTTGCATGAGTTTGCTGAGCAACTGCTCTGCCTCCCGTCATAGCATCACTGCAACATCCTTGGACGTTTTATTGCACATGACATTGCACTTGCGCTATGGCCCCAGCACAACAGACAATTCAATCAGGCTATAATTCACTTTGGGAGTGACTGTTTCGTGAGATCAAATTAGAGTTGCTTTCTTTCTGCATCAGATCTATACAAGTGTTTGGAGAGAAGTGAAGTAGCAATGCAAGAGGTCAGCAAATCCAGTTTTATAATTGGTGAATCCAAACAATACAAAACAAAACAGGACTTACCAGTCAGCCTTAAAATGCACTAAATGTTGAAATGATCCATTTTAGGAACAAGTAGCTGCTCCTATGGCTGAGTTAATAGTTGTGGAAAAGTCTTGGATTCGAGTCTAATGTGCACGAGGGGATTTTACATAGAAATTTCAGACTCCAAAGAATATTGAATTTTATTACCGTCTTCTCCACAAAACTGTTCAGAGAGCAAGAGTCAAGTCTTTCTTCAACTCTCACTTCCTCTTCTCTATCACACCCATCCATACACATCTCATTACCCTCGAAAACCAGACATGCTGTACAATTTGAAGTATTGACCTGATACTGCGCAAATGTGGCTCAAATCTGTGTTCATCTTTTTTGGCACTTAGGGCCACATTGGAAGGTGACCAACTGCTCAAGATTGGCAGCTAATTTGCATATTTGTTAATGCCAATAAAATTTGCATTAATTTGCAATATGTTTACTTTTTGAATATTTTCATAACTTTGCCGAGTGCCCATTTCTAAACTGCAAACATACAGCTTGAACAAATGCTCAGTCTCTTTGTTGCTAAAGTTATCTAGTGGCATCAATTCACCTTATAATTCTGGTTTTACTACCAGCTAAAAACCATTCCTTGGGGGGGAGGGAAGGGGGACACAATTCTCCAGGAAGTTATACTGCTCAAATCCCACTGAAATGAATGGAAGCTGCATAAACACGCTGCTTTTTCCATGGGAACTGATCCCTCTAACCTACTAGTGTCTACATTAGAGGACAGTAGATTTCCAGTGTCTCTTTCCCAGCCATATTACCAAAGATACTTTCAACTGGTGATGTCAGAGTCTAAAGCTAGCACCTTCTACATAGGACTGAACTCTGTGCTCCAGAGAATTCTGCGGAGCCACATAAATACCTAGTAACCTGAAGTACAATATCATTTTATCTCTTTGTCGTGATACTCAAAAATGCTAGAGAAACAGTATCTAGATATTAGAGTTACCACAGGCTGGAAGGGATAAAGTTAGTCAGGGTTTTTATGTACCGGTAACTGGTACTGATATAATGATGTGGATACCTAACAGGACTCCAATCAAGAAGATGATTGTAGGATACACTGAATGTTTATTTGTAAAGGGCTCATGTACATGGAAATAACCCATAATAAAGGTAAAGGTAAAGGTACCCCTGCCCGTACGGGCCAGTCTTGACAGACTCTGGGGTTGTGCGCCCATCTCACTTAAGAGGCCAGGGGCCAGCGCTGTCCGGAGACACTTCCGGGTCACGTGGCCAGCGTGACATCGCTGCTCTGGCGAGCCAGAGCCGCACACGGAAACGCCGTTTACCTTCCCGCTGGTAAGCGGTCCCTATTTATCTACTTGCACCCGGAGGTGCTTTTGAACTGCTAGGTTGGCAGGCGCTGGGACCGAGCAGCGGGAGCGCACCCCGCCGCAGGGATTCGAACTGCCGACCTTTCGATCGGCAAGTCCTAGGCGCTGAGGCTTTAACCCACAGCGCCACCTGCATAATAAACTACCCCTAAACTCCTTAGATAAAGGATGAAATATAAATTGTGTGTGTATGTGTGTGTGTGAAAGAGAGAAAGACAGAGACACAGACAGACAGAATGAATGAATATGGCAGGAAGACTATTACACTGACGTGAGAATGTGCATCTACTAAAACTGCCCTTCTACATAGTTTATAAAAGCACAGAGAGGTTATCCAGTCAAGGAGTTGGTGAATATATACATATACAGTGGTACCTTGGTTTACAACCATAATCCGTTCCGGTGTTCCGGTTGTAAACCGAAACAGGTTGTAACCTAAGGCGCGCTTTCGCCAATGGGTCTTCCCCAAAAAATTGGTTGTAATCCAAACAAATGGGTTGTAATCCAAAAAAAGGAACACACACTTCCAGGTTTGACGTGGCTATAATCCTAAACAGTTGTAATCGAAAGCGGTTGCAAACCAAGGTACTACTGTACATCTTTGATACTGAAACTTGCTGATACTGTAGTGCAACTTACACCAGTTTTTGTTAAAATATGCTGATCATGTCCTCCCATTAGTGTACATCTCAGGTATTTTCACTCAAAAAGTACCTGCTCACAGATTTACATAGTGCTCCTTCACCTTATTTGCATGACACACTTCTTTAAAGAGATCTTTGGATGAGTTCCCACATGCACCACTGCTTGGTACTGTTTTGTCAATATTGTTATTGGTTGATTTTGCAGTTCATTCTGATATTTTTGTAATCCAGCCTGGGACCAGTTGGAGAAAGGTGGGCTATAAGTAGTAGTGGTGGTGGTGGTGGTGGTGGTGGTGGTGGTGGTGGTAGTAGTAGTAGTAGAAGAAGAGAGCTATAGTAGTATTGTTGTAGGCTATATGTAGTAGGAGTACTACTACAAGTAGCAGTAGTAGTATGGGCTATAAGTAGGGTGGTTTGTAAATAGTAGCAGTTGTTGTTATAATACAAAGACTTGCAGTATAGTAATAAGAATTTTCCATGTAGAAATTTGGTGGGTGGTGTCTATTGCCATTGTTTCTAAATAGGCCTCTTCCTGACACTGCGTCCGTACTCTGTCCCCATTCCAGTTTGTCTTGCTCCTATTGAAACTTGGCTTCAGCTCAATAGGAATCTGGCCGCCAACCTTGCTCTCAAATTCCACAGAACCAGGAGAAGACATTTTTCCCCTGGGCTGCAGTGCTTCTTGGCAGCCGGAGCTTGAAACACAGAGGGGCTTCCAAACCTGTTGTCTTTGATTAGCCCTGTGTTGAAAAGCAAATGTGCTTCAGATGATTCCAAATTAAAGGCCTATGTGGTTTCACAAAGGTTCCCTAGATGTGTGGGAATATAATAAAGTGGAGCCATGTGTGGGATGGTGGTGGTGAGTGAAAGGATGAGGGAATTAATAAGGAGGAGATGTTATCAGGGACATAGCTGTGTAACAAGAATAAGCGAGAGAACTGATGGTGGCAGCATGGAAGCGAATGGGAAGCATGCTGCCATGTCCAGAGTCCTCATGGCTTTCTGCTAGATATCTAACTGCTAGTTGTCAAGATGCACTAGGCATTCTCTACAGCGTTCCAAATCAACAGTTCATTTTAAGAAGTTAACTACATGCAAGAAGTAGGTTGGGTCTGCCTTGCCAATGATGTAAACAAATTTTTTGTGCTAGAGATGGAAGCAGAAAAATAAGCAGAAAGAAAAGCAGCGGGAACCTGAGTCATTTTGGTCAATCACATCCTTATAAAGAATGTTTACAACATGGATCATTTCACCGTAAATACAATACCTTTTTCATATCACTTTCATGTTGGGCCATTTACTTCACAGCGGTGTTGTGGTTACTATGCATTTGAAACTTTCACAATGTGAAAAGGTTTTGGAGCCATTGTACTTCATGTTGTAGCTACTCACTGGAGTGGTGTCATATTATAGGCAGCACACATGGCTGGTATTTCATCATAGCCACTTGATGTATGTCGATAATGAAAAGAGGGAAGAAAGTATCAAAACCTATAGTGAATAGTAACATGGGATGGGGGGAGTTACACTGAAAACACATTAGAAGTTAGGTGTAGTCCATCATCACAAAGCTTGGAACCACAGTCCCTTCTGTAAAGTCAGTAATACTGTCCAGTACACAATGACTAGGATGGATGCTAATCCAGAAGCTAATTGTGTTAAATTATTGTATTATCCAGAAGCTAGTTAAGTTAGAATTATTGTATTGTGTTGAACTTAAATAATGATATGAAGTTGATTTAAATTTGCATGCTTCAGCTAAACTGGTTTGTGAATCGGAGCCAAAGAGCTTCACTGTGGAATCTGCAGAACTAACTAATGTAATTCAAGGTAACTCTTACCATTTCCCTTGCGTTTAATTTCTGTGGTTCTCTGGTTTATATGAAACATTGGCTAGCAAAAAGAAGTGCTGGCTATACTCTAAAAGAACAATATTATTTGGAACGTATGTAATATCATCCTGTGTGGTGTTGGGAACAAATAACCATCCTACCACACTGGAATCTGAGTTTTCCATGGTATTTGTGGCATTCTTTACGCTTCGAAAGGGAACAAAAACACAGATGACATGGTAACGTTTACTATTGTGGATGGAAAAGACTCTTTCTTCCTTTCTGTCTGTCTGTCTTCCTTTCTCTCAAGATGCCTTTCATTATAGATACATGTTCCTTTGTCTATCTAATTCATAGGGGTTTAGAAGACTAGCTCGATGGAAATTCAAATATGTACAAGTTAGGGGGGGAAACAGCAAAAGATTATTTCTAAAGGTTTCTAATAGAATGTGAAAGCTTTATTTGGGATTCAGAATGAGTTTTATTTCCATTGGCATTGGTCAGTTTTCCAAATGGAAAATAGAGTCCCCATCGGAACCTGCACTTTTTAACTTGTTCATATAAATGATCTAGAATTAGGGGTGAGCAGTGAGGTGGCCCAGCTTGCTAATGATATCAAATTATCCTTTTTTGAGGTGAAGCTACCAGAACTGTATACAGTATCACAAATGTAGTCACGCCATAGATTTGTATAACAGAATAATGATATTAGCAGTTATATTTTCAATTCCTTTCCTAATCATCCCTTGCATGGAATTTGCCTTCTTCACAGCTGACACACACTGACTCGATATCTTCATAGAGCTATCCACTGTTACTGCAAGGTCCCATTCCTGGTCAGTCATCCCCAACTCAGACCCCATGAGTTTATATGTGAAATTAAAATACATATTTTTGCCCCGACTTTATACTTGTTCACATTGAACTTCATTTTCTGTTTTACTGCCCATCCACTTAGTTTGTTGAAATCCTTTCAGAGCTCTTTGCAATCTCTTTTTGTTTTAACAACCCTGAGGAGAATTGGAAAAGGTTCAGAAAACGGAAACCAAAATGATTAAGGAGATGGAGTAATTACCCTATGTTGTAGCATTTGGGAATTTTTCATTCAGAGAAAAGGCAAGCAGGAGGTGACATGATTCCCCCCCCCCCCCCATAAATAATATGCATGGCATGGAGAAAGTGGCTAAAGAAAAGTCCACCCCCCCTCCTAACATTTGAACTTGTGAACACCCAGTGAAGCTCAATTTTGAAAGATTCAGGACAGATGAAATAAAGTACTTCTTCACACAATGCATAGTTAAACTAGCGTACTCACTCCCACATGAGGCAGTGATGGTCACCAACTTGGATTGCTTTAACAGAGGATTGCACAAACCCATAGAGGATAAGGCTATCATTGGCCATTAGCCATGATAACTATGTTCTGCCTCCACAGTTGGAGGTAGAAAGCTTCTGAATCCCAGTGCTTAGAAACCACAGGAGGAGACAGTACACTTGTGCTCAGGTTCTGATTGTGGGTTTCCCGTGGGCATCTGATTGGCCACTATGAGAACAGGTTGCTGGACCATTGGCTTGATCTGGCAGGATTGTTTTTATCCACACTGGTCCACACTGACCCCATGTGATCCCACATGCAAACAAGCAGAAAATGAACTTTGCTGTTTTCCAAGGTCTAAACGATCCCCCGTTTTTCTTTTTCTGATTCTCTCTCTCTCTCTCTCTCTCTCTCTCTCTCTGTGTGTGTGTGTGTGTGTGTGTGCATGCATGCGTGTGTGTATTAACTAAAATGACAAATAATTGCGTGTTTAATCTCTGTGTATTTAAGTGGAAGACTCAGAGTACAATCCTAATGTCCAGTTCTATTGGCTGGAGGTGATTAGGATAGGATGTGAATATTTAACATTTGGATTTCAGTGCATATCTCCAGGCTATACATTTGATGCCCAGAGCCATGAGTGTAGCAGTGGACAATGGGTGCTTTGGAAGGTTTTAAACAGAAGTGTTTGACTTACCACGTAAAAGTAAATGGTTGAACGGTGCTAACCAGTAGGCATCTCTGCTAGCTGGTAAAGAAAGATTGAGGTGTAGTATCTCATTATCACAGATGGTTCCCTTATTTTAGGAAAAGGAGTTCTACTTTGAGGCATTCTAAATTTCAAGCACTGTATAAAATTAACAAAGAAGATGTATGCTTTTATTTTCTCAAATCTGAGACACATGACAAAGCACTCAAACATAATGCATATAATTGCAAGCCGATGTATCCAGAACTTAAAAACAGAATAAATAATTTAGTTTTCACACATGGGCAATCCTAACTAAAAATTGCAAATCCAAACCCCTCTGAATATATTTTACGTTAATAGATGCACTGATATGAAAGGCATCTAATTGTATAATGTATTATTAGCCATTTTCTTTGGCATCCTATTAACGTTAAATAATGGTAACATTTTATAGCATCCACAGCAAAAGTTCCTCTTTTGCCAGCAGAAGAAGGAGCCACACATTAATAACAATCTCTCCCCCCACAGCTCTCTAGCTTTTGTGCTACACTGAATATTTGTTTCACTGAAAATTATAAATATAAACTGATATCACATTATTGTGAGTGTATGTGATAGTGATGTGTGTGTGCGTGTGTGCATGCGTGTGTGTGTGTATTAACTAAAATGACAAATAATTGCACGTTTAATCTCTGTGTATTTAAGTGGAAGACTCAGAGTACAATCCTAATGTCCAGTTCTATTGGCTGGAGGTGATTAGGATAGGACAAAGATATACTGCTGTTGGATAGAAGCTTTGCCACCAATGGGTTACTCTCTGTTGACAGAGAATATAGAACTACCACTGAGGTTAGCTGGCAGAACTTTGAAAGTGGCAGACAATCTGCCAGTTTACTCCCTCCCCTGCACTACACTTAAGTTTGTTCTCCCCACCATGTTTAACTCATTTACACAAATTAATAGATTTTAAAGAACTTACTTAACTTTGGTTGGATCATGCCTAGGACAACTATTGGTCATATACGTTCTCTGTATATTATAGAGCAAGAAATGGTAGCTAGTAGCTTACAGTGCAGTGCTAACTATGTCTATTCAGAAGTATGTCCCACTGAAGAAAAAATGCTACAGTGTAGAGTGTTGCTGCTGAGGATGCTGGCTAGCCATTCCTTCCTCTGTGATTCTTGATTCCTTTCCCTTTTCCAGTTTTCCTCTCCTCCCACTCCGCAACAGACACACTACATTCTGTATTCGCTGTGCATGTTCAGTCTTCACTGAACAGTTTTTCTGTTCCTGTTGTTGTTGTTGTTGTTTAGTCGTTTAGTTGTGTCTGACTCTTCATGACCCCATGGACCAGAGCACGCCAGGCACTTCTGTCTTCCACTGCCCCCCGCAGTTTGGTCAAACTCATGCTGGTAGCTTCGAGAACACTATTCAACCATCTCGTCCTCTGTCATCCCCTTCTCCTTGTGCCCTCCATCTTTCCCAACATCAGGGTCTTTTCCAGGGAGTCTTCTCTTCTCATGAGGTGGCCAAAGTATTGGAGCCTCAGCTTCACGATCTGTCCTTCCTTTCTGTTCCTAAAGGTAAAGGTAAAGGTACCCCTGCCCGTACGGGCCAGTCTTGACAGACTCTGGGGTTGTGCGCCCATCTCACTTAAGAAGCCATGGGCCAGCGCTGTCCGGAGACACTTCCGGGTCACGTGGCCAGCATGACATCGCTGCTCTGGCGAGCCAGAGCCGCACACGGAAACGCCGTTTACCTTCCCGCTGGTAAGCGGTCCCTATTTATCTACTTGCACCCGGAGGTGCTTTCGAACTGCTAGGTTGGCAGGCGCTGGGACTGAGCAGCGGGAGCGCACCCCGCCGCAGGGATTCGAACCGCCGACCTTTCGATCGGCAAGTCCTAGGCGCTGAGGCTTTAACCCACAGCGCCACCTGCGTCCCACAGCGCCACCTGCGTTTCTGTTCCTACTCCACTTTAAAGCATTTTTTTTAATGTAAAAAAATTGTACCACATTAAACCTTCAGGTTTTCCCAAGCCTGCTGATGCCTCCCTCTTATGAGTGGGTCATATATATTTGGTCATATAAAGATTCATAATTGGATAATGAGTTCACTATTTTCATATGAGCAGATGCATGCATGTACTTTTCACAATATTTTAAAAATACAGGGTTTACAATATATTGCCTACCTGTTGTCAGTCTATGTACAATGGATTCGGCACCACATTTTATTACTTGTGGAATGTATCCTGACATGTGTTAGACCTTATGCAATCCCCTCGCTTTCCCCGTGGGCAATGAGATGAGAATACAAAGTATCACTGTGGGTTCATTGTTTTTTTTTTGGGGGGGGGGCTCGGATGTGATTAGGTACATTTTAGCCTCAGGGCCAAACTAGATGTGAAGCGTTAGCATGTGTATTTATCCTCATGTCTTGTGTTACCTTGTTTGCTTGCTTGGGACACCTGTCATTAAACATGTTTGAAAAATGTTTCCCTGTGGCCCTTCAAATGCTATTGGTCTCCAGTATTGCAAGTGATCAGGGATTATGGGAGTTGTAGTCCAACAACATCCAGTGGGATGCAGGTTAATCTCTTTTGCCTTTGCAGGGAATAGGGCCATCTGTCATGAATGCTTTAGTTGAGATTCCTGCTTTGCAAAGGGTTGGACTAGATGACCCTCAAAGTTCCTTCCAACTCTACAATTCTATGATTATAGCACATTTGAACTAAATTTCCTGCAGTCATTTATGTTCTGGAAGGGCTTGTTTCCTGAATGCAGAAATGAAGAACATAGTGAGAAGAATCTATTTTTAAGGCACCTATTTTAGGATGCAAAACCAAGATTCTTGACCCATAGAAGAGATGTTAGTTCACTCCTTTGGCAGCACCCCACTGTTACCTCATAATTTTCTTGCCCAAAGCAATCAGTTAGCCATAATAAACTTTAGATTCAAACTAGCAAGTTCCGAGCTCTGACTACAGTGCAATATTGCACGCCAGACTACTCCAAACAGATCTCCAAAAGCCATGCAGATGACTGGTCTTTAGAACAGGGTGCCGAAATGAATAGACCGTTCTCTGATCCAAGAGGGCATTCCTGTGTTCTTACTTTCTCTTAGAGCAAACGACTGTAAGTATAACACGAGAGCACGATGCAGGGAAGGAAGACAATTGCCATCCTGTGCTTTTTCCCTTGACCCATGTGCAATCTGGTTGCAACCCATGTGCAACTGGAAAAGTGTTGGTTATGGTTGTCATCTTCCTTGCCACAAATTGGTACCCTTAATAATCATCACAGCAGAGGTGACAAAGGCTAATTAGGCTTTGAACAGTAGTAGCATAAGGAAGGTTCTACTGCCAAACTGCTTGATTTTTAAAGATACATAAAGCTCTGGTTGCTTCCACGACTGTTAAAATCAATGCCTTTAAAAAAGGGGGAGAGAGAGAGAGAGAGGTGGGGGACAGACTTTAATTTACAGTGGTACCTCGGGTTAAGAACTTAATTCGTTCTGGAAGTCCATTCTTAACCTCAAACTGTTCTTAACCTGAAGCACCACTTTAGCTAATGGGGCCTCCCGCTGCTACCACACGATTTCTGTTCTCATCCTGAAGCGTAGTACCCGAGGTACTATTTCTGGGTTAGCGGAGTCTGTAACCTGAAGCGTACGTAACCCGAGGTACCACTGTATATTTTCTTTAGAAGATTCATTTGAAAAATAAACTAAAAATAAGCATCCTGGGTCACTTTTCTTTTTGAAAATGTTATTTTATTTTTAAATGGCAGCGGTAGTTAGTGCTTCATTTATCCAGACCTCTTTTCTAATATTTGTCTTCAGCATGACATGTTAGCTATAAGCAGCTATAGGTTTGGGGTAAAGTGTATATATATATATATATATATATATATATATATATATATATATAAACACCATAAAAATTATCCTGAGAATGCATACCATTATTTTTTCTTGTACATTTCAAAGTCTCCATGAATACTCAATTTGCATGTGTCTGCCTATGCTGCATCTTCTGTCAGCCAGTAAGAGGCATGATTGCACTAAATTGGAAGCAGCAAGCTTTAAGGTTTGTGTTTTGTTTTGTTTTTGTCTGTGGATGGGGGTGAGTGGGTGGGGTAGCTCTCCACTCAGGCTGCTCTGAACTCTCTAGTTAACATCAGTTGAGTTTAGTTCCAGTGATAAATAAAACAACTGACTTTGTAGATTTCCATTCCATTAGTTCTTGCTTCCGAATGTATCGTGCTCTTCTGATAGGATTTTATAACTTACCCCAACTAATGGAGGAACAATTAAGTCTGGATTATTAGAATTACCAAATTTCTACTAGGGAGATAGAAAAATAGGACAGAAATCAGTACCCATGCAAGTATGCTTGTTATTACTTCTTGTTTTCTTTTTCTTTTCTTTTTTTTTGTCACTGGATCTAAATTAATTGATGCTGTTGCTGAAGACAGTTGCTGAACAGATAGTTAAAAGTATAAGTCACATGCCGCATTGCCGAATGTCTGCAGTACACAAATACCGATGGCACTGCTACTTTCAGCAAAGCCTCTCCACCCGACAGCAACAGAAAACACTGAGAGGATAACCCATCTTTACCATGCTCAAATCTGTGTAGTTTTAGTCTCAGTGGATCTGGAAGACGTGTAGATAAGGGTTTCTATTCTTTCAGAATAAACCGTTTGGGAAAACAGCAGTATAAACATTTGGGAAAGACCTTCTGGGGACAAAAAACAGTTTTGGAAAAGCTACCGGAAGGGCCTTTTCTTTTTTTGTAACTGAAATCTCTTACACACAAAAAATGTGCAAAAGTGAATCGTGCCTTCCTATATGACTTGAAGAGAAATGTAATTTAAATACCAAATGATGGTACTTCTTCCACAAAAACTTAAAAATTAAAACTGCTGTTAATGCTACAGACGTTTGATGCTCTTCATTAAAAGGCTACAGAGAGCAAACGGTTGTGATCATTTTGTGCCAGTTCTTTTTGTGCTTGAAAACTGTGTGTGTGTGTTGGTTGGTTCACAGTAAAATTACTTGCAGGATTTTATTTATGCAATTTATGATATAGGTATCAGGAACCAATTTCCAGTTCTGTTAGTCTGTTGCAGCAAAAACAACACAAGAGTCTCGTGGCACCGTAAATACCAACAAATTTGTTATGGCATAAGCTTTTGTGAACTCGCGTTCAGAGGAAAGAAACTGTTTGTAAAATGGATTTCAAAAGTTGTGTAGGCTGCTGCTTCATATAAAAGTATGCCAACAACTATTTAAGTGGCCAGTAATATAAACATTATGTTACTAACATGGAACAGTTTATCACATAAATATAATTGTCTTCTTAGGGAAGAGTAATGAAAGCTGAACTCATATGTTATAGATTTATTTAAAATTGTTTTTGAAGGACGTATTAATCCCAGCAAAGAAGCAATTTTTTTCACAACTGGAATACTCCGCAATATTTTATTGTACTGCCATTGTTTAATCTGTTTGTTTCCAGTAGTAGTTTCACATATTTTTATGAACTGCGACTTTTACAGAAACTCAAGATACAGTTGAGAGAGGCTGTTTGCTTTCAGAGAAAATGTCACACAGATAGTGAAGTTCTGCTAGAGACTGTGATGTATGCAAAAGTTAAGCAAAAGTTAAAGTCATTCGTAGGTTGAAACTCAGTTTTTCAGTTTGCTCTGGTATTAAAAAAGCTATCTTTTTACTCAAGTAGTTTTCTTTCTTTCTTTCTAACAATGTATGGATCTTGTGTGCCGTAGCATTTATAGTATATAAACAGGTATAGATTGTGCAGGTCAGGTCCATAATTTTGGAGTAAATTAGAATAGGGTACTTTTAAGGCATCAATCTTCTTTTATTTATCACGTGTTCCATTTAGGAAAATTTTCTTTTCTTTACTGGTCAGAAGAGGCTCTGCAGTCTATTCACACTTAGTAGTAGAACTGAAAACACGGATGCACAAATTGCTGCCAATGATAACAATATATCATAAAATGATATATTTTATGCTATGTTTCTCTGTAAGTTCAGCCTGAGCACTCTAACAAATTCAAGCAGGAACCACCCAAAATTAAACACTTGTAAGCCACATCATTTTCGGGGGGTGGGGGGAGTGTTAAGCACAAACCCTTGCTCTGAAATCAGCTGAGTGCTAAAGTGATTCACTTTTGTTTGGTAATTTTGCAAATACTTATTATATATATTTTTTAAATTACACTTCTTATCAATCTCATTTCCCATTGATCTGGAAAGCTCCGTTGTCCCTTGAATTGTATGTCCCTGTTCTAAAACTCCCCTATAGAACTGAACACCGAATGCCTAAAACTCCAGCCTATATTTAACTCTGTTGAACACAATCTTAGATTTTGAATAAAGTGCACAGGACACACCCTAACTCTGGGGGAAAAGTGCTCGGCATTTAGAATCCGGGCTTATTATTTGCTTTTCATTTAACAGAGTTCATGTACTGCTTAATCATAAAACCTCTAAGTGGTTTACATAGAATCAAATATACATTAAAATAATTAATAAGCCTGAATTAAGACAAGTTAACCTAAAAAAAATTTATCAAAACGTGAATAAAGTCAGCAGTTAAAATATACCTGCTAAGATAAGATAATGTTTTAAAATACCTATCAGCTTTCCATGTTGACATCTATATAGACACAAATGTTAAAAGTACAGTAATATTTTGTTGTTTTCAGCTTTTTAAATGTCTGGCCTATTTTTAATGTGAAGACCTTTGAAAATAATTACATTTTCTGCAATTAAACACGATTCCATTTTGAAAATTGCCCCTGACAGACTAATATATCGTTGCAACACTATCCCACAAATAACAAAATTGCATATGGGCTTTTACTTTCATATGTCAAAGGACTGCAGGTGAAATTCTGTAGCCCTGTACAGGTGAAATTCTTTAAAATCAATGGGATTTTTTTGCAAACAGAATCAAATGAGGCAAGCAAATACAGTTAAATCCCATTGTATTCAATGGGGGAAATAAAAATATGCCCGACTCTCCCACATTGAAGTAAATGAAATATTCCAGTTTTGACTGCATATCACATGTTTATAACCAGGTTTGCCCATTATCAAAATTACTTATCACTTGGTGAAACATACATGTTTAGGCTTCTCCTTATCCATTAAACCACTGTTTGGTGGTCATTAAACACAGATACCTCCTCCACATTGCATAATCACAGCTACATTCCTATTTATTAGGCTAACATAGGCCCAGGGCTTTTTGTCAGCCAGAAACCTCTCAGATGGGCGCCATTGCCATTCTAAGAGAATGAGGGAAATCTTCATGGTTAGTTCTGGCACCTAATTTTCTAGAGAAATAGCACTGCATAAGGCCCAATTCTTTAACTGCACTATAAACTCATTTTGACCACTCATACATCTGTAGTGGCTTGCACAAGTGTTTGTGGCATACTGTCTGCCTATACATTGTATCACAATGCTATATTGCTGTTATTTAATATTGCAGTTAAGTATAAGAAAACATTACACTAACATGCTTCCAGCAGCATACACATTTTTTAAGCCAGTTGATAGAATTTTGTGACTCTGTCAGTGGCTTTCCCTTTGCTTACTTTGGCATCTATTTATCTATCTTTAACTCAATTCCCTTTCAATTTCTTATCTATCTGGATTCTTGGCATTGGCTGGTGCCTGCAGGAATTAGCGTTAACCATTGATATTATAATTTCCCAATTTTCTATTCCCAGAAGGCCAATGCATATTCACAGCTGCGAATGCTACACAGTGAGCAAGTTATATCATTTTTATTTATTTTTTTATTTGCTAAAAGGGTGCCATTGTAACACCAATTTTCTCCAAGTATATTTCTTGACATGCGTTCCATAGAGATCCAAATTATACTGTTCCTTCTGATTCAAGATAAATTTGGAACCAAGTTTTTAGAGAGAAGACAGTATGATCTATTGGTTTATTTTGACTTCAAATGATTATTTCATCTTTTCAAAGTGTTTCCTATAACTTTTAGAAGCAATAATTTAGGGCAAGCCATATTTCAGTATCTGACCAGATACAGCAGAGGAAAAATTATGTTCATGTGTTACTCTTAGTTAATAAAACACACATATTTGTTACTGTGGGAAATATAAGTTACATAAATGACAGGATTTTTATTTTAAAGAAATGCCTAGTTCTTTAAAAACAACTCAGCGTATGATTTTCTGTCAGTAGTTGGTCTACAAGTCAGCCCTGTTAATATAATAATAAAAAAGGACAATGGAGAAATGTGGTTCATGCATGCTGCAAGTATTCCTTTGGTCCCTTCTCACATTACCTTCTCGCTGCAAGATTAGGTAGACATCAGACAGAGGAGCACACAGTGTGACTTCTGCTGACACCAGTGTGGTCTCAGTTTCCCTGAAGGATGATGTTGATTTAGGGGAGGAACCACAGCACAAGCTGTTCCCCCACAGCCTGATATTTCTGCCATCCCCTTTACAGCAGGGATGGGGAAACTGGTCGTCTAGGTGCTGTTCAGCCACAGCCCCCCCCCCCCCAATCACTGGCCATGCAAACTGGGCCTGGTGGGAGTTTGAGTCCAACAGTGTTTGGAGGGCCACAGCTTCCCCACCCCCACTTTGCACTGCAAGAAGAAGCCATGGTGCAGCAGTTTCCAAGCTGAGAAAATAACAGAAGAAAGATCCATTAGGGGAAATAATGGGCTCATCGTAATTTCTTCTTAGCAACTTTAACTAAGTGGAATAAGCTCCATTGCCCTGGTCTCATCAAACAAGTCTGTGAGTGTCTCATTAAAGTTCCTTTGCTGCACTCTGTTCCCTCTAATGCCAGTAGGCGTTGCAAGTGTACAGTGGGTCAGCAACTGACGAAAGCAAACCACTTCATGTGCGAGGTGATAGATAGTTTTACCTTGAAACCTTCTGGTTTGATAGGGAATGTTGTCTCTTAACAAAAAGAAATGGGAGGAGCAAAACAATTGCAATAAAAGCCAAAATGCATTAACTACTTCTTTTTTAAAACAAAAAACAAAAAACCTATACATATCAGACGCACAAAACACAGAAAACAGTGTACCTTAGGATTTTCCCTAGGCAACAATTGTGCCTGCTGGTCACATTATGTAGCCTGCATTGTGATAGTAATATGAGACTAGTCGTCTGTAATGCAACATTCTCATGCTTTACTATGTGACTGTGCCAAAAAGCTTAAGTGTTCATACCACAATTAATACCACAATCTGAAATCATGGCCAGCCCCTTCACACTGGTCCAAATGTATAACTCTTGGCTATAATTCACTGAAAAGTTGGGATGTTGTTCATAGCAGACAGAACTGCCACTTAAAAAAAGAAAGAAATAAAATAGCCTGTGCTGCTATTATTGTGAGATCTTGCTAGCACTCTCATTGTTTCTTCTTTCTTTGGTAATTGATATTTATTTTTCCCTCACGATTTTATGTGTTCTGCACTAATTATTGTATCACATAAACCTGAGCTATTCAACCAACAGAGACGTTAACAGCATTTTCTCTTTTCCTTCCTTTCTCCCCGACACATCGTTCCTTTCTTTATCTCTTTCCTTCTGAGCAGCATCACTGGCACCCATTGCAGGGACTGAGTACAGTCATGCATTGTAAGCAAAATGAAGTCAATGCTTTTTTTTAATGTAGCCATATGAAAGAATGTCATGTGAAAAATATTTATCTTGTTGAGGTATACTAATAAACATACAGTAGTATATTTTTAGTCCACCCTTCATCACATGGCGGGTTATAACATGATTAAAACAAGAACAATCCATCCCATTAAGAACAGATAAAAAGAACACTAAATTGCATCATAGAACAGTTCTGGAGCTTCCATTGGCATCCAGTTCTGTCTGGAGCTCGCATCCAATAAATGCCCAGTCAAGCTGGTCTTTGCCTGATGCTATAACGCCCAAAGCATCAGCACCAGGTGAACTGCCTTTACAAGGAACACCTACCCATGTTGGGTGCTGTGGTGACAGTCCAAAAGCAAGCATCATTGCTATGTAGGCATTTATTAATATTTCTAATTAAGAAGCGGTTCGGTCATCCTACTGCAGTTCAGCTGAGTTCTTTAACTTTTGTTATACTTTGAGTACAGGAGGTGTGTTTGTTAGAGTACTGTAATGGGTTCCTGAAAAGGCCAGAATACACATAATTCAGCAGTGCCATCTTGGACAGTCTTATTTCTGTATTCAAGGTATCCTTAGTTTTTCTGTCATTACTAATGGCGCCATAATATGTTTACAGATGTGTGTGAGACTCCTCCTAGGTATTCATTTGCCTAGACCTCGGGAATATAATAAACACAGCAAAGCACAGTGTCAGTTTTATAATGGTGAGCATGTGCCAGAAGTATTGAGCGGCAACCACTAAATATTTGCTTTAAAATAATTTTAACCATCTGGGCTCTTTGTTTCCCTTTTTCTTAAGGGAAAAGGGAGGGGGAGACATGAGTAACTCTGCAAGAACTGATTTGTACATGCAAAGTGAATCTAACAAATAAATAACAAAGCAACAATTTGATAAATGGTTAGTAGGAGCTGGAACTGAATAAAAAGACACCAAAATATATGGCTAAAGAAGTTGAAATTGGGTTGGCTAACATTCCTCCTGACTATAATACAGCAAAATGTTTTAATTTAGGAACTGGGATTATGTCCCTCAAGTTTGGAGCTATGATCGTATTTCTTAGGCTGTATCATTATGATAGAAATGAACATGGTAGAAAAATGTGTGGAATAGCCCTTTCCATATGGGTCAATTTAATTCAAGCCCAGGTTCTCATGATTCACTATCTACATGTGCCAAACTTGGCTGCAATGGCTTAAGGTATTATGAGTTATGTGGACTCTGAAGGACATTCTTCACATTCTTCCACTTCAATTTCTCTTTTGCCTGAATGGAGCCCCAGACCCATCCAAAAGGTGGCTTTTCATTGTGTACAGCACAAAACCAAGAGTTTAACTACTTTTCCTGAGACACCACTCTAGGGAATATGGCATGCCAGCTATTTGTTCTGAACAGTCTGCTATGGTCCCTTTTAACTTGTGCAACTTAGCAGAATAAGCTATAACAATCTTCCATGTTTGGGCTGTGGGAATCAGAAATACTGTACTTCTCACTACTGCCATTTCAGTGGTGTAGACAAGGCAGTAAGACACTACAGCACTCTGTAAGTTAAATAAAGACTTAGAGAAATGCCATACATTTGAAATCATGGCATCCTTTTGCAACCTCACTCTGTTAATCACTAATGCAATTGTCTTATTCATTTAGTTGAAACCTCCCAATGTTTTCCATACCAATAACTCAAGAAGCTGCCAGCTACCAATAAGCCTTGAGGGAAACCTCCCAATACATGTAACCAATTGAACTGTTCTTCTCCCAAATGTTACTGCTATTGTAATCTAAAGCTAAGTAGAAAGAACAGAACTAGCAGTGGTTTTGTGGGCATCACAAAATTGGGGTGACCTCTTAGACATTAGTCCTGTAATGTCTAATCATAGAGTCGTAGAATTGTAGAGTTGGAAGGGTCCTTACGGCCATCTAGTCCAACCCAGTTCTCCAAACTGTTAAGGTCATACTGAATCCAAATTTTGTTTTCAATGGCATTGGCTTCCCCTCCCAGTTTGGTGTCATCTGCAAATTTGATGAGCATCCCCTCAATAAAGGTAAAGGTAAAGGTACCCCTGCCCGTACGGGCCAGTCTTGACAGACTCTGGGGTTGTGCGCCCATCTCACTTAAGAGGCCAGGGGCCAGCGCTGTCCGGAGACACTTCCGGGTCACGTGGCCAGCGTGACATCGCTGCTCTGGCCAGAGCCAGAGCCAGAGCCAGAGCCGCACACGGAAACGCCGTTTACCTTCCCGCTGGTAAGCGGTCCCTATTTATCTACTTGCACCCGGAGGTGCTTTCGAACTGCTAGGTTGGCAGGCACTGGAACCAAGCAGCGGGAGCGCACCCCGCCGCAGGGATTCGAACCGCCGACCTTTCGATCGGCAAGCCCTAGGCGCTGAGGCTTTAACCCACAGCGCCACCTGCGTCCCAAGAATCCCCTCAATACATCCACCCAAGTCATGAATGAAGATGTTTAACAACAACAGGCCCAGGACAGAACCCTGTGCCACCCATCATTTTTTTCTAGAATGACACAGAACCATTAGTAAGCACTCTTTGGGTTTCATCAGTCAATCAGCTATAAATCCATCTTACAGTTATATTACCCAGTCTACATTTTACCAGCTTCTCTGCAAGATTATCCTGGGGGACTTTGTCAAGCGCCTTACTGAAATCAAGATATTCTACATCCACAGCATTTCCCTCATCCACCAAGCTTGTAACTCTATCCCAAAAAGTAACTAAGATTCGTATGGCATGACTTGTTTTTGAGAAACCCATGCTGGGTCTTAGTAATCATAGCATCCTTTTCTAAGTGCTCACATACCAGCTGTTTAATTTTCTAGTACTGATGTCAAGTTCACCAGTCAGTAGTTACCTGGATCTTCTCCCCTCCCCCCTTTTGAATTTGGGGACAACATTTGTCCACCTCCTCAATTGTTCTTCAATTGTTCTTCAAGAATTCTCAAAGATTATAGAAAGAGGCTCAGAGACTACATCCATAAATTTTATTCCCTTTGAGTTCAGCTAATCAGGCTCTGTAGATTTGAATTCATTAAAAGTAGCTAGGTGTTCCCTTACCACCTCTTTTCCTATCTGTATTGAGGTGCAGCTCCCTCCTTACATCATTTATTATGCTATTGTCAGGTTGGGCACTGCTTTCCTTTTGGGTGAAGACAGCGGCAAAGTAGGTGACGAGCAGTTCAGCCTTCTCTTTGTCACCCAGTAGCATTTCTCCATCCTCCCCATTCCAGGGACTTACAACTTGCTTGTTCTTGCCCTTGTTTCAGACATAGCCGGGGGGGGGGGGGTTAACATCTGTGGCGAGCTTGAGTTCATTCTGAGCTTTTGATTGTCTGATCTCCCTGCAGCTGTTGGCTGCTTGTATAAACTCTTCCTTCATTTATATTTTCTTCCATTTATTATCCATTCCTTTCTTACATCTCAGCTCATCTGTAAGCTTCTTATGCAGCTACACCAGAGTTTTTTTAGGTACCCTCCACTTTTCTTTCTTGTTGGAATTGTCTGCCTTGTGCCTTCAATATTTCACCTTTAAGAAATTCCCATCCATCTTGGACTCTTTGAGTATTTCTGACCATGCGACTTCACCCTATAGTTCCTTGAGCTTTTTGAAATCAGCCTTCTTAAAGTTTAGGGTGCACGTCTGACTACACTCAGCTTCCCCTTGCCTATGTATTATGAAACCTAGGAGGACAGGATTATTTCCTCCCAAGTTTGAGTATTTCCACTTTGTTGATCAGTTCTTCCCTGTTGGTGAGCACCAGGTCCAAGACAGATGACCTCAATAATGTTTGGAGAAGGGCCATAGCTCAGTGGTAGAGTACTGTACTAGATTTCAAGGTCCTAGGTTCCATCCCTGGCATCTACAATTAGAGTGAGGAAAGACTCCTGCCTGAAATCCTGTTAGTGTAGTCCAGAGATGAAAAACTTTTTTGGGAGGGATAAGGGCCATATTACTCTTGGAAAATTGTCAGGAGCTATATTGTAATGGGTGGGACTGGACCCGACGTAAACAGGGCAGACCTACACGCACACAAATGTATTTTCAGTGGAAGCAGAGACATATATTTAAATATTAGTAATTCCACTCAAGTTTCATGTACTGTTCCAGATAAATTTGGTTTCTTTGAAATATGACTGAGCTTCCCATGTCTGAGAGCTGGGAGAACTTAGGGAGCTCAAGAACATACAAAGAGAGCTACAACCCAAAATGTTGGCAGTGATATCAAAAGGATGGAGGAAGAAGAGGAAAACATAGGCCCATGATTATTTGGGATGCCACACTTTTCCTTTCCACCACCATGTGAGCACTGGGGAAATGTAGCAATTGGTCCTACATCTTCCCAAAGATGGTAAGCTTCATAGATGTATACTATTTATCTTAAAATTCTTCTGTTCACCTCCTTCCCTGCAGCATCTCAACAACCAGAAACAGTTTCCTGTATTAGAGGAAAATGTAATCTATTGAACAGAAGAGAAAAATTAGTTTTTGTCTACCAAATAGGCCAGTTCATAATTTATCATGCTATACCCAACTTGCCAATCATTGCAACTTTGCAAAATAAAATAGAACATCAAGATCTCTCTTATCTTAAGATATTTTAAGATGTCTTTACATGCTATTTCAAATTATCAAAGTATTCTGAACACATACAAGTTCTGAGCTTGAGAATGAAGGTTTTTAAAAGCTGACTTTTTATTTTATTTTAGTAATTGTCAGTTGCCTAGACTTCAAGGCTTATCATTTCAGTGCATGCATTTTTAAAGAATACTTCACATTGATTGGATTTCTTATTGTGAATTAAGCTAATTTTCAATATTATTTGTGAGTGGGTGCAGTATTCATTATTCATAAATACATTCATTCTAGCTTGTCAAAGCATGTGGATATACATTTTATAGCTATTCTTCTAAATAAATTTCTTACTAGCTTTATTTTTTTACCATATTCAAGGATGCCAAAGTTTGAGCATTGTTGCATGCAGATTAGATACTCTGCATAGATAGGAGGGAAAGTCATCTATTACAAAAACAGATAACACTGTATAGACTATCTTTGTTTTAGTAGCTTTTGTGGAGAGTGTTCATCTAGTTATATACTGCAGTACCGATACATCCAATTTATTGTATATTATGAACAATTTAGCTTCCTTTCATTTAAAATATTCAGGGTTTATACCAAGAGTAAAATATGTAGACACAAGGTAAAATGTGTGTGTGTGTGTGCGTGCATATATATATATATATATATATATATAATTACACACATACACATATACACTGTCTTCTTTTTTAAGAAAACGGGGGCTCTAAAGTTTTCATTATCCATTCTGTCAGGTAGCAAATATCTTCTCAATGTAACTCCAGACATTAAATCTGTCAAGAGGCATGCAGTAAAATAAATGTCTGGGATACCTTCATAAACAAAAATCTTATTTCCATAATTCATACAGCTGGCTGGCATTTATTGGCACGTCAGGTGCAATGGGGACATTTCAGGAACATTAACATGTACAGCATCATTTGTCAACAAAGCAACAATGTAAGCAAATCGTTCAGAACTCATACAGATTTACAGCTTTCTCTGCCAGCTGCTAATTACGGTGTGCTCTGCCTATTTGGTATGGGCTTTTTTTATTGGAAAATGACAAAGGGGTTATAGTATCTCAGTTTTGAATATAGATGTGGCTTTTTAGTAATAATGTAAGTGGTAATATGACCATACAGCTTTGGAGTTTTGATCTAGTTTCACTAGTCTTTAATTGATCCCTTTTGATTGATGAAGGAGGCATAGAAATTCGCAGTGGCATCTAGTTACTGATGTATGTAGCCTCAGCAAACAAAGAAATAATAACATATCAGAAATAACTCTCCTGTGTGTGTATGTGTGCAAAAATCATTCCATGACATGTAATAGTCTTTTCTCAGAGTAAATATGATCTGCTGATTGAACAATGTTTACGATAGCTTATAAATTACCAATTGACAAATGGATTGGAACGCTGGTGCAGCCACTTAAATAAATTATGAATATAAAAATGGCTGCAATTTGAAAACAATACCAAATGATAAGGCACAGAGACAACTGATAGTATCACATAGAAGGAATTTTGGTAACTATTCTTCTTCGTCTGACATTCTTTAATATTATCATTTAATAAAGAACATCCATAATGAAACAAAGTACTGATACAAAGCAACCTTTTTCAGGAATTACCAAAATCCTTGTTGACTGGTGCTTTGAGAGCATCAACTAGTAACTAATGTATAGGTTTTTTTAAAAATATTACAGTTCAATCAAATATCACCATTAGTATTAAGTGCTATTACTTAAATAAAAATCTAAAGGCGGGAATATCTAGGCAATTTTATGCTATCATTCCAGTGTTCGGATAATAGATGTAATCAAAGTTAACATCTTGACCATCTAATTTATAAAAAGAAGGGAACTGTTTGATGGATCAATTTCTTGCCAATTTTCATATTTCTTTATTTTTTTGCAAAGTAATTTTAGATTTGAGAACACAGAGTGACATGTGTCAATCTTGTTAAAATCATGAAGGGGCATTTTTTATAGGTTTCCAAAATGTTACCAGAAAATGTGAGATTGCCTCTGAAATGTGATTATAAAGGAAAATGGTTCCAAGAGCAGACAGTATCTTCAGGCTTTTGCCTGAACACAGAAAGTGTTAAACTGTTCCCCAACTCTTCTTCAGATCTTTGTTCATTAATTGCAGATGTCTGAAAAGGGTTCCAACTCTCAGATATGACTCCTTATGATAAGACAGGGCTCCTCACTGCAGGAAGGTTTCTAATTGCATTCAGCTGAACCCTAAATGCTCAAAGGTCTGAAGAGTAGCCCACATGGCAAGGGGCACTGGAGGTGGAGCTTATATACATGCCCCTACCACACTTAATGGGACGCGGGTGGCGCTGTGGGTTAAACCACAGAGCCTAGGACTTGCCGATCAGAAGGTCAGCGGTTCGAATCTCTGCAACAGGGTGAGCTCCCGTTACTTGGTTCCTGCTCCTGCCAACCTAGCAGTTCGAAAGCACGTCAAAGTGCAAGTAGATAAATAGGTACTGCTCCGGTGGTAAGGTAAACGGTGTTTCCATGCGCTGCTCTTGGTCATGCTGGCCACATGACCTGGAAGCTGTACGCCAGCTCCCTCGGCCAATAAAGCAAGATGAGCGCTGCAATCCCAGAGTCAGTCACGACTGGACCTTATGGTCAGGGGTCCCTTTAGCTTTACCTTACTACACTTAATTGTTTAATCTTTCATGTCTTCAGGTAAACACCTGGGCATGCCTATAATATATGGGTGTACACATGTAGAAATGTGGTGCTGTGCAAATTCAAGAGGCTCATCTGTCTCGAGAGCCAATGAGTGTGCCTCCAGCGGTGAAGTCAAACCACTATGTTAGGAGGGGTGAAGTGACCTCCCTGGGGTACAAAGCTTGAGCAGTGTGTATGGAGGTCCTGGGCTGCCCAGAAGACACACACACACCCCCCCCAGCCTCACTGATGTGGTCCAAAGGAAAGCAGAGCAATACATTTGACACCAGCTTGTGTATACTCTTTGTACACTTCATATTAATACTTTTCAAAATAAATGTTGCTTTGCAGCACGATGCTACACATGTCTATTCAAATGTAATCCGACTGGATTCACTGGGGCTTATTCCCAGGAAACTAGATATATACTGCACCCTTAGTAAAGTAAAGGAAGGTAGGTTCCAATATCAAGTAGATCTACCAGGAAATCATTGGCATTCTAGTACTAGCAGATTAAACACATATAACTAAACCAGTGGTATGATCAATGGCTGTAGTTATTAAATATTTCTGAAGGAGACAGTGCAATAAAAGTTAGGGGTGTTTTTTTAAGTTTATTGCACAATCAAGGGAATAAGGCATACCTTATTTCCTTTGCTGCATTATCTCCAGTACACCAATAAATCCAGTCTCATTTCAAAGCATAATATGAAAGGGCAGGTGTTATATATTTGACATGCTGATGTTAATTTTCACTTCCGGTTTCTGATTCTCTTTTAGTACAATGTGCTGAGGTTCTCCTTGGGCTTTTACCTCCTCCTTAATATATTGAAATATTAGCAAACTGGGAAATAAGGTGCCTTGAGAACTTGGTTATAGTGTGGCATACAAAAATAGAAAATAAACAAAGTATTTCTGAGTGGAAATAAAGTATTGGAAAACACTTGTTTCAGTAGCAGCCAGTGGGAAGCCACTCCTCCTCTCCCAATGGCATTCCCACAGAGCACCAGCATCCTCATCGCCTCCCTCCCAGTAAAGGTAAAGGTACGGGCCAGTCTTGACAGACTCTGGGGTTGTGCACCCATCTCACTCAAGAGGCCGGGGGCCAGCGCTGTCCGGAGACACTTCTGGGTCACGTGGCCAGCGTGACATCGCTGCTCTGGCGAGCCAGAGCCGCACACGGAAACGCCGTTTACCTTCCCGCTGGTAAGCGGTCCCTATTTATCTACTTGCACCCGGAGGTGCTTTCGAACTGCTAGGTTGGCAGGCGCTGGGACCGAGCAGCGGGAGCGCACCCCGCCGCAGGGATTCGAACCGCCGACCTTTCGATCGGCAAGCCCTAGGCGCTGAGGCTTTAACCCACAGCGCCACCTGCGTCCCTCCCAGTAGCCAGCGACAACTCTGCTGCTGGGAGATCATTCTGCTGCCCCTGCCTTCCAGCCAGTACCAACTAGTTTATAAACCAAGTGTGGATGCCCTACAATCATTTCTTCTACTGTGCCATAAAATATTGCAGAAATCTCTTTATATTTGATAACAGGTTTAAGTACTGATCTTGTTATAAGATCTTGTACATAAACCATATCGACCTTTTTAAACATTGTTCCCGTCATTATAAGAATTTCATTACGTTCTGACTAGATAAGTAACAAATGGACAAGTATAAAATTTGTGAAAATAACTGAGTGCATGAATAGGTATTTGTACTATACACAAATTTATGTGTTCAGTTCTGTAGCCCTAAAGTGGGGTGTGTGATGAAATCCAAAGGCAGCTGACCACCATATCTGGGCTTTAGGTGGCAGGGCAAAAGAATGATAATTTATTCCTCCATTTGTTTCTGTGTTTTAACCCCAACCCCCTTTCCCCATCCAATTTGGGGAAATGGGAGGAAAGAGGGAAGGAGAGATTTGGGGGGGCTTGCCAGTGAAAATCTGACATTGAATATTCCTCCACTGGAGGAATATCAAATTTGTCCTATGGCTCCTGGATACCCTGCCAGGGACCATAATATTGCAGTAAGATACTCTTCATGACTAAAAGGTTTCTCAGATAAATCTTTCATGATAGGATACTCATGACTATCCTATTTTAGAGAATATTTTATAGGCTAGTCACCAAATGCCATAATTAGGTCATGTGACTGACCCATCCAACTTGTCAAAGTTGATCCGTGGGGGAGGTAAGGATCTGACCCACTAGCCACATCCATTTCCCTACTCCTGATGTATTCTGTCATTCAGCTGAATGTTTTTCATGTAGTTCTGAATCCACTTAGTATTCTGTATCTCCCAGGTGTTTTTTCAGGCTAGAAAATGGTTGAAGAGTTCAGAATTTGCCCAGCAAATGGATTATACCACACAGTAAAATAGATAATATAATACATTTAACTGTCAATACAATATACATGGTGGAGTTTTCAACAACAACTCTCACACTGGAGCTAATTCAGAGTATAGAACAAAATCAGTAGCATTATATTTCTATTTTATACACACTTCACAAAATTTTAAACTTTGTTTAATTTCTATAAGCTTATTTTCTTTATTTGTTCATTGTTCTTTGGCTTTATTTGATCTACACGATTGCCTTCCAAACCCCATTTATATTCCCTTGCCTAATAATAATGGTCATTATCTGATATCCATATTTAATTTTATTATGTCACCATGACTGCTAGAAAAGGATGTTCTTTTCAAACATTTTAATGCATTTATTATTTCACTGATCATCAGTTAAAACCAATTTTCCCCTTTATTGGATCTGAATTATAAATCAACTAGTCATTGTATGGGATACTGTATATGAACATACAGTATATCATTATGATGTATCCTATAATAATGTATCTTAGGCTTGAAAACTGAAGATAGTAGTTTAAATTGCTGAGATAGAGAAAAATGGGGAACATCTGTTAATCTCAGATAGAGAAGAGTTTCATTGAAGTTTGTCATGTGTGTTTGAGAGTATGAATATACTAGACTATTTCCTGTTCTTTTTTACTCATATTCAACAAGCCTGGTGTGTTTAATTTCCAAATACAGCTTTCCACCTTGACTTGGACTCTAGGGTTGTGTCTGGATTCAGATTGGGAATGAAGTTCATCCTCAGCCTCCCCTTCCCACTGATCGCAGGGGAAGTTAATAACAGGTTTTGCTTGTGAGCTTCCCATAGACATCTGGTTGGCCACTGTGAGAACAGGAGATGTGGACAGATGGGCCCTCTTATGTTCTTATGACTGAACATGCCATCTTTTCCATTATTGCAAGGTCCCAGTATTCTTTTTCTAACCATACCCATATATCAAGTATACTTAGATATTTTCACAATTTATATATACATATTCTCAGCACCACTGCACCACACAATATCAAATTATAGTATTTCTTCTTCAGCGACCTTTGGATATTCTGTTACAAAATACCTCAGCTTTGAAGGGTAATTTAGGATGTTGTCATATTCTGTTCAAACATCAAGACAACACCCAAGGTCTTAGTTTAAAAAGCTTATTTGTATATACATATATGTGTAACTTTCATGTCACAAATCTCCTAACTAGATCCATTGTCTGGCTATATGTTTCAACATGCATAGATACATCATTAAAACCATGCCCAAGGTGGCTTACAAGAAAAAAAATGTCACAATTATAAACATAGCAAAACAAGTCATAAACAATAAATAAAACACATCAAAAAGTGCACAGCCAAACTGAGCAATGCCCACATAAATCATAATAAGATCAAAAAAAAAGATACAAGAAATTAAAAACTTCCCTAAACAGGGCTGCTTTCAGATGTCTTCTAAAAGTCAGATAGTTGTTTATTTCCTTGATATCTGATGGGAGGCTGTTCCACAGAGTAAATGCCACCACCAAGAAGGCCCTCAGCCTGGTTCCCTGTAACTTCGCTTCTCGCAGTGAGGGAACCTTCAGAAGGCCCTTGGAGCTGGACCTCATTGTCCGGGCTGAATGATGGGGGTGGAGACGCTCCTTCAGGTATAATAGCAGTAACAATAGAAGAAACAAACAAAACCCTAAATAGTACCCCAACCCAAGAGTCCATTCAGCATGATTTTTTTATGATTCTCAGCAGCCACAGCTTTTGTATCTGGAGTCAGTCAGAGCCCTGCCCTTCCAGGCCAGAAGGAAAAAGGGCTGTAAGGAAGGGAACAGGTCTTTCAAGATTCACACCCTAAACGGACAAAGTCATATTAAGCTTCTTCTAAGATTACACATGATAGGAAAAGGGATCTGTGCATTGATATAGAAGTCCTGGCTAAGTAAACACCCTAACTCCTTTTAACTCCTTCTCCCTTTGTTTAAGAGCTGTTCTCTTTTGACTTAATTCTCCACACGATTTGAAATTCTTCATTTTTGTGCATGTGGCCCCTGAAATGTTGCTTATGGGAGAATCCACTCTGTGCTTTCAAGAGCTCTAGGTCTTTTCCAAAGTGTATTGAACAATCATCCTGATCTGTTTTCACAAAATATGTGTGGCACTGATATGTCAGGGCCGTCAAGTTGTTGTTGTTAACCTGCACTTGACACTGTTGTTTTCTGTTGCCTTTCTTATTGCATAAATGCCTGGGTTCTGTTTCAGTTTTAAAGCTGATTTGTCTTGCAATTCCACTAGTTGGCCATTGCTATTTATATCCATGTACCCTCTTTCTTTGCAATGGATTCTAAAGGTGCATATCCTGACATCTGTGGCAATGTTGTTTGGGGATGTTGCACAAAAGTGTTGCAATGTGGAAGCCCTGTGTTATACTTTGTTGACTAAAACAGTTTTTATTTAAGCTGTATCTGGTTTCTTTCCTTCTGTCCTCTGTTTCTAGACATTTCCCAAATGTTGTTTGTTTGTGTTCTTTCTGTGTTTCTTTAAACAACCTACTTGAAAAGCTGAAGGCAATTTTTCATTTAGGATTCCTAATTAGAAGCCATGCATCCCTCATCTACCTTATTCTGACTGAAAAATGCATTTTCATGTGCTTATCTACAAACTTCAATTCCCCTGATGTGCAAAGAGATAAACACCTAGAGCTTATTCCAGTGTCATCTGGCAATAGACATTTAAGCATTTGGTAGAGAAATAGACAGTCAGCCATGTTGCTTACAACTCCTTGAAAAGAGGCATGGTCTCATAGTATGTTTTATTGGTCTTCAGTATTATTGCTTGTAGCTTTTGAAAGTTTTATTGGTCTTCAGTACTATTGCTTGTAGCTTTTGGAAGTGTAGCAAGCAGAACCCACAGTTCTTGGAGGTGTCAGTTGTACTAGAACTTATTCATATCCTTTCTCCATTAGAGGTCAAGAATTAAATACCAAAAGCTGTTGCTAAATGTGCTTCCCTCGTCACTTCTCAGGTCTGTAGTGCGGATTCTGACATTCAGCACTACAAAAGGAAATGTCAGTCTTGAAAGCCCACTTGATTTACCTCAGAGAGCCAATGGAAAAAAACAAACACACATACAGAGAGAGAGAGAGAGAGAGAGAATATTGCTTATTGATTTGGTCTAGTCTTTTGCTGTAGTCAATTGAGTATAAATGGATACAAACAAAATGAATCAGCTATGGGCTGGCAGTAGGCCTCAGTGAGTCATGTGAAGTAGATTTCTGATATCCTTTATCTTCATGCACAGCAGTGAAACAAGAGCGCTACTGTCTTCTGCTGGTGCAGGCAGTTACCTCAGGCTATACTGGAAAAGGCTTTCTCTCCCTCCCTCCAACCCCTTATTTTTAGACCTGAATCATTCTGTGCCACTAAATGAAATGTATTCTTTAGAATACAGACACCACTTTGTTGTAGTCCTCATGAGAAGGCAACACTGTAACCTGTTTGGATACAGCTGCAGACCACCTGTAGAGAAAGTCAAATTAGGGAAGAGACCCCACTGTTCTCTGCATTAATGCTTTTTGTATTGTTGTTTGACTTTTCCTCCCTTTCTATGTATCTTTCTCAACTAGGGACGGATGGAGCATATTTTAAGCCCTTCTGTCCCTTTAAGGCATCTTCTGATTGAAAGAACTCGAGGATTTGAAAGACCGTAAAAACTCCCCAGATGCAAAAAAGAAACGGAAAAGAAGGGGAACCTGTTTAAATGAATTTTCATTGTTGTTTTCTTTTGGACTTTGCCTCTTTGGGTAAACTTTCATATTCAGCTCTTAAAGGGCACACTTATATCTCTTTAAAGGATATTGCCAAGGTTTATACGGGGGAGGGGGAATACTTTTCAAGAATTACAGCAAATCTTATTATAGCTATTCTATCAGTCTCATATTGAAAACCTCCAGGGGGAAAAACAGAGAACTGTGCACAATAATAAAACATAAATAGGAATGTAACAAGTATTCATATATTAGCATGATGGATGGATATACATGCTTGGGGAGGGGGTATTTACCGGCTCTGCCTTTACATAGCAGTCTTAATAATCTTATTCATTTTTTGCAACACTGTAAGTCATTATTATATCAATTTTAAAGATAGGGAACTAATGTGGAAAAAGTCACATGCCCAAGGCCACTTAGTTCAATATACTTTCTAGAGGACCACATCAGTTCTCATGTAAGACTGAGTAGGGAATCTGTTCTTTATTCCTTGACTGCATTCAAGCAATTCAGCCAGCACTCTGGGACTACAATATTTTAAACATATCAGAATATTATAACAAATAGTAATACACAGAGTCAGAGAGCCATGTCATCCCTACCTTGAGGTTGGTTAGGAACCCTTAGGGACTCCCCCCACCCCACCCAAGCTGCTTTACGGAGATGGGCAGCCACAGGATTGGAGATCCACTGATATGTGGATGGTAAACTGCACATTTGTGCATGTGGGACATGTCAGGGCAGGCATGGCTACAGCCAATTCCATCATTTCCATGACATGTCCTTTGGAATCGCACAGATCTATGCCAAACTAGGGTTAATGTAAACAGTTCCACTCCCATTGTCAATGGCCCCCATTGCAGTTAGACCAAATAAAGAATAGGTACCCTTTACCCTTGAGGGACGCAGGTGGCGCTGTGGGTTAAAGCCTCAGTGCCTAGGACTTGCCGATCGAAAGGTCGGCGGTTCGAATCCCTGCGGCGGGGTGCGCTCCCGCTGCTCGGTCCCAGCGCCTGCCAACCTAGCAGTTCGAAAGCACCTCCGGGTGCAAGTAGATAAATAGGGACCGCTTACCAGCGGGAAGGTAAACGGCGTTTCCGTGTGCGGCTCTGGCTCGCCAGAGCAGCGATGTCACGCTGGCCACGTGACCCGGAAGTGTCTCCGGACAGCGCTGGCCCCTGGCCTCTTAAGTGAGATGGGCGCACAACCCCAGAGTCTGTCAAGACTGGCCCGTACGGGCAGGGGTACCTTTACCTTTACCTTTTACCCTTTACCCTTGGCCCTGGCTATAATGAACTGACTGAACAATGGATGTGGTGGCTGCTCCCTGCTCCCAACACACTGCAAGTGATCCATAGGGTTGCTCTGCCCAGCTGCAATTTATTTATTTTTCCTTTCCCCCCCTTTTTTTGAAGAATATTCATTTGCAAATATAGCAGAAAAAGATAAAACATCACCAGCTGTCACTAACTATAACATTTTCCCATCATCCCCAATTTAAATGTATAAGCATTCCTAAGTCAAATGAAATAGTCAAATGAAATTTGATGAAATGAAATTGACAGTTATAAGCCATGCCTTTAGATGTAAAAAAGAGCAGTGAGATCTTTAGACCACTGATTAATAGATGGTGGATGCTTGTCCTTCCAGTCCAGCAGTATTAGTCTTATCATTTGTGGGCTCATAGAATCCCCTTTAGATGTCCATCACAGGGAAATAATTTAAGAATGTGCAAGCATTCTTAAATGTCAAGGATTTCTCCAAGACAAAGTTAAAACAAACAATAATTTCTGACCAAACAGAAGACACCACAGGACGTCCCCATATCATATACCTCAAAGAGAGGTTTTCAGCATTGGTGATGTACCAACATCTATCTGAACTAGCCAGTTTCTTCCTATAAAAGTGCTGTGGAGTCCAAAATACCCAAAATATCAACCTCTGTTGAATCATTCTCATTTTTCTAAAGCAACTTTCCATTGATTGAGCTGAATGGAACACTCCAACTCTCTATTCCATTCATCTCTAAGATTTTGAATGTCCAATTCACAACATTCTAATAAACATTTGTAAACAGCTATTACATGTTTAGTTTTCTGCAAATATCCAATTATTTCCTCCAGCAATTTAGAAGTTTCTGAGGCACCCAATGGTGGTGGTCCGTAAGTAGTCATTAAAAGGTGCTGTACTTGGAGATATCATCCAGCAGTGCCAAATATCTAGACTACAGCCACACTAATGTCATTTACATCCAGTCATTACAAAAATGAAAATGTCAAATTGATGTAACATATCTATCAATTAATTCATATAACTTATAAACACACAGTTCTCATCAAAATGTATAGCCTGCTATATGGTGATGTGAGAGAGTCGGACCTTCCTGGAGATTTTGCCACAATTATGGAACTTCCTTTTCACTTTGGCTTTCGGGTGAGGGCTATAGGCTGGGTTTAAAAATGCTACTGAACTCTTTTGAAGGTTGAATTGTTTCAACTAATGCTCTGTGTTTAACATGTTGATTTTATGCTACTTTGTGCACTGCCATGAGATCCTTTGGGATAAAAGATTGTCTATGAAATGAATAACAAATAAATAAATATTTAGAAGTGCAGAGATGATTTCCATGGCAATTCTAGAGTCCACTGTATGTTTGAACAAAAAACATCTCAGATCTGGTGAACAATTTGTTTGGATGGGATTTGGCAGCACCTCTGTTGTTTTATGCTGTTTTGCTATTACTGAAATTGCCCAAGGAAGTGGTCCTTAGGTTAAAACATTAACTGACACAGAATGCAATGACTGCTAATGTGGAAGGATGTGTGCCTTCTCTCTTCAAAGTTTCTCCATAATGTTTCACTAATTGAACTTAGATTGAAGTTGGCTGTGTACACTTGAGTTAACTGAGTTCATTTCAGAGCTCAGGTGTGGTGTATAGACCAAAGATTCTGCTAGACTTCTCCCACTTACAGATATACACATATTTTGGTACAATAGGTGTGGAGAAGAAACATTCTTTATAAGGAGCCTGTAGCAGCAACCATGGCTCCCGATAATCCTTCTGCTACTGTTGCATTTTCCCCTGCAAACACTCTGCCGTTACTACTTGCTATATTTTCTATTAATTCTATAGGAAGACCCAAAACCAAAAGATAAAAAAATAACATTATGGTCAATCCCGAGGCACTTAATGTAGAGGTACCTATGTATGATTTGATGTGTTCTTTACTGATAAAAAGTCATCATTTATCTTAGCTAGTTACGTGTCTAACCAGCATTGAGTGAGCTACCTTTAAGACCAAGTGAGGAAAATAACAGCAATAGGACATTTCAAGGGGTCAAAGCTATCATTGTTCTGTAGACAGAACCCTCATTGAATCAATAGAAGGGTTTTTGTTCCAATGGAATGCAAGACCCAGGAAATGCATACTTTCCACTAAAATTTCTTTCAGCAGAAGATGGTGACTTCTTAACTTTTGGGGAGTGGCAGAGGGTGAGGGAAAGGGTGTAACTTGTAAGTTTGATTTTTCTGGTGTACATCTCTGAACCAAGAGCTATATATTATTAAATTTATAAATTTACAGCTCATTTCTAACAATGTTTATTAGGAAGCAAGCTCAGTTGATTTCAATGTGACTTTCTTCCAAGAAAGTAGCTTTAGGTTGAAGCCATAGTCCCAGTGATCCTGTAGATGGTTGTGTGTGATTAAATTGTGTCAAAAGCAGTTACCTTTACCTACGTATAGCTATGCATAAATTCTCAGCCATGACATTCTGTCAATATTGTTATAGAAATTTCAGATAAACAGGGTTAGAATTCTCCTTGTAAAATTAATGAGATTGTTTTCTGTCCATCAAGATACAATTAAATCACATTATGCTTTAAGGCACATAATGAATTATGTCATAATTATGAATTGCACAAATCAATTAAATACAGTTCAGACATAATCATTTACAGTGTAGTGTACTGTAGGGCTCAATGTAAAACCTCAGTCTTCGGAAGGGGGGAGTTCAGACCTCCACCCTAACCCACAAAATCTGCATGCTGTTTTAATGAGTCTGATATGAAAATGTGTATAATTCTGAAGAGATCACATTTTTCACATAATAAAATGCCACTGCAAAATAAAACATATATTGCTTTAAAATGTACTTGTAATATTGAAAGGACTGGTGAAGTATTAGCCATTTAGTACAAATGTATATTTTCCGTGCTAATGATTACAGATCCATTTTACATCCTTGCATTTCCCGTTCTCGTCTTAATGTTTGGTAGGAAGCAAGCCATGCAGCAGAGGGCAGGAGAGGGAGGGGAACTTTTATTATTATTTGTTAGTTAATAGTCTTTAGAAGTCCTATTTCATCCAAGTTGTTCTGCTGTAAAGTCCTGGAACGCTGTCTTGCAGTCTCAGACTCAAAAGCTATCTGCTATAGCTTCCCAGAACCTATTATGCCTGGAGGATGGTGTGAGAACAAGGGCTTCCTTGTTAACAAGCAGAACACTCTTTTAAAAGCGGGGGGAAACCCAAGATAGGATCCTGATATAAATCATCATTTAGATGCACAGAGCTGTGTTCACAGCCACACTAATGTAATTCATTTACATCCAGTCATTACTTATCTGCACCAGAACTACTAAGTTCAGGAATGCAGCTGCCTTGTGCCTTGTGACTCCTAAGGTTATGGAAGAATGACATCACCGAATTTAAGCGCATTACCATGCTGACATAGTGGCACCTTGTTTTCTTGTCGCCAGATAGTGCTTGGGTTGTTTTCTCCCCCCTGTCCTTCCTAAGAATACCTTTTTCTCTCCTTTCATGCAGCTGCTGTGTGAAGGGTTGCAAATGTCACTTCAACTAATGATGAATGATGCTTGACCCCTAGACCTGTTACCCAGAATTTTATGCAACGCTAGATTAATATGAAAGATCTTGCCTAGAAAGGCTCCAGCTATTATGAACACCACAAAAAACGATAACATGTTAAGCAGTGGGAGTAATTCCACCCACTTTTCTCTGCCATTTTAACATTTCGATGGTGTTTCCTCCTTGATATTTAATATTTTAAAAATATTTTCTGTAAGCAAATTGTTGGATGGTGTTAGTGGACTGTTAGAAGGGCAACATTCCCATGAGCCTTACTGTTTGTGTTTAAATATAATTAATAACATGAAGCAATAGTTGGAGGGGATTAACAATTAGAAGGATCTCTCAAGTAGTCCTACAGAAATTACCGAGCAATTGAACTCCTGGTCTTTTCTTCAGGAAGCAATGTTCAATGTCATATTTTTTAATCTTATCACTTTGATGTTATTATAGATCATAGGTTTTGTTTTTTTAAAAAAAATGAATGCTTCATAGCCGGCTAATACATAAATAACCCTGCTGGTAATTTCACAGCGTTCAGAAGTGTTTGAAATAAAAACACCTGTTTTGATTAGTATTCAGATTTGTTCTTTTATAAGAAATGGTAATCCTGTTGCAGTTATATGACATTTTTAAAGCTTTGAATTTCCATCTGTATCCATATTATGATGTTCCAGGATTGTTGTGAGTTAATTATGTTAACTTCGGAAACATTGCTTGCATTTAGAATGAAAAACCTCAGCTTGAATAGACAGAAAAGCAGATGCTATCTTTCTTGTCATTTGCTTTGTTGTCTGCTTGCTTCAAAACTTAGCTTAGAATTCTGTACCCGAAAGGAAGTATAAATCTCAGTTCACATTTAATACTACCGAAAGCAATTGCAATATTCAGTCTCTTCAAATTTTGATCAATCATTTTCAAGATCTATGGGTGTTCCTGTTCAAATCCATCAGTAGGTGGGAGACTTGCCCACAAAACTTAAGAAAGACAACTTATTTATCTTGCAATTTGCAGCTCAAATTTGCACAATATATTAAAAAGTATACTTTCTTCTACTACATTTCATGAAATTCATAGTTTTCATATGATGCTATTTGTAATTAAACAAAGAAACTAGATAAATAAGAATGAAATTCTAATGCCACTTGTATGTAAATGGTCCAGATACTTTTAGTGTGATTACCCTCACATCAGTGGCTTCTGTATTTCAGGCTGATGGTTCAAATGAAAGTTCCAATAGTAGATGAATTCCATTTACAAAAACAGGTGCAGGTACAGTTGCATCAAAATTGGACGAGGTTCTTTCTCAGGATGCAATATTGCATAAGAGGTAGGGGAAATAAACTTCAATATTTGCTACACACTACTATGAGATATGAAATACAGCATCAAAATGTGGATTGCAGCAGTCACAGATACCAAGGGTGAGTTTGCATAACCAGTCGTTAAAAGGAAATGCAACGTTTTCACTTTATTGCAGTAATTACATGGATACCTGTACTTATAAAGTAATATGGGAAAATGCAGATAGAACTGCATGCAATGCCATTTTGTCTTCAATGGAATAATTCCACATAGTGAGTGTTTATGTCTAGAGGCAAACAATGGCTATAAAATAGCAGGAAGTTGGTTGATGGAACCAATTCTGGATCCACACGCCCTTCCACATTGGGGACATTGGTTTCCGGGTGGGAGTTGATCACGGTGTGGATTTGCCAAGCGTGCCTTCCTCTTCCTCTTAGCACGTTTCTCCCTTGCGTCCTGAGTTCGAGTGTCTTCAAAGCCCATGGCACCTTTGGTAAAGGCTGTTCTCCACCTGGAGCGCTCGCAGGCCAGTGTTTCCTAGTTGTCAGTGTTTATACTACATTTTTAAAGATTTGCCTTGAGGCAGTCTTTAAACCTCTTTTGTTGACCACCAACATTACGCTTTCAATTTTTAAGTTCGGAATAGTTGCTTTGGAAGACGATCATCAGGCATCCGCACAACATGACCAGTCCAACGAAGTAGATTTTGAAGAATCATTGCTTCAACACGGACTCGTTGTTAAACTATGTTTATGGAAGACAATTTTACTTAGCTATGAGTGATCGCCAAAGAAGAAGAAAGACATAGCCTATTCTATTTGGGAGGCTGGTAGTCTAGACTAGCAAGAATGAGAACTCTGAGAATATATAGCCTAGTGTATGCCCAGGTGATAAATTCCTTAAAATGAGAAATCACACCACAGTCACCACCTTTATAAGGCTAGGAAGAACTCTCTTGGTCTCTTGAGTTACTTGGTCCTTGGATGCTAAGAAACAACCTTCTAGCCATCTGCAGTTATGGCTGTCTTCAGGCTGCCATACCACACTGGTTCAGAGAATTAGGTTCTTTAAAGGGATATGCACTACTTTTTGTGTCCCACATTTGTCTCTGGTCAGAAGCATTTTAACCACAGATAATATTGGGATGTCCATACCATTGGAAAGATGTTTCTGTTTCTGGTATAAAATATGTGGAAATACATATATGACTAGCCATTGCAGAAGTAGAGCAACGTTTCCCTACTGGTGCTTTATCTGGTAAAAAAAAGTGGTTCTTATATAGTCATCTGATATTAGCTTTGTGGTGTAAAAGCTTCTCCAGCACAGCTGCTTCCAACACTGCAAAGGTAATATCAGAAATTTTGTGATCCTATGGGAGGAGCCGGAGGCAGCGGCTGTCCACATCAAAGTAATGTCCCCTGGAAACTGGGGAAGTACTGGATAAGGAAGGACTTACATCATGAATCCCTCCCAAATGACCTGATGCTTCCAGTTGGGAGGGACCTCATATCAGAGTAAGTAACCACATCGCAGCAGCTCCTGTGATAATAACATCAGGAGAACCTTTCAGAACAAAGGTACAAAGAGCCATGAATTCCTTCCAACCAGTTCTTCACAAAGCAGCCTAGACAATTCAGAAAGTGGTCAGGTGCACCAAAAAGAAGCTTATGGAACATATTATTCCAGATAATTCAAGCATGTGTGACAAGGAAAATCCAAGTTCTGCTCCCTCACCTTGTCAGTATCTAGTCTAACATGGGGGGAAGTAGGTCATCACTTCCAAAGATCGTGATCACTCTGTCACTGAGTGAAACCTTATATATTGACCCTCTACATGTTAGAGGTGTGTGTGTGCGCGCCACAAATTATCTCTGTGGGCCGCAACTGAGGAATAGCTACAACAAATTACAATATAACCATCAGGAAAATATTGCTTGCTCTTAAACCTGTGAGATTTTGGCATGCCCTGATAGGTATTATTTAATAGGACTTAAATAATTCCATAGGTTTTGAATTTCATGGATAGATAGATAGATAGATAGATAGATAGATAGATAGATATGATTTGACCTAAGTATCCCATATAGCCTGCCATGTTAGACCACACAATTTCCCCTCGCAACATTGAACATCCGGAGACAAAATTGTTGTTTCCTGGTGGGTGGTAAGACACTTACATGGAGTGAACTTGGTTACAATTCGTGAAATTTTAAGGGTTAGCTATACATAATGGGATGTGCACTAATGTTTAACCAAATCTTTAAACACCATCGTTATTAATTGGTTATATTTGTATCCTGCCTTTTAAAAAAATATAGAATGACTAACTTTTGTACTCAGCATACAGAAAACGTCATAAGAAGTGGCCATATAGTGTCACTTGTGAAAATGCCGTTAGCAAACTCCAGCACCATCCCTCTTTCAAATCTCTCCCGGCTCCTCACCCTCCAAACTAGCACAGCACATAAGGGACCCATCCCAGCAACAGTGTCAAATCTGAAAGGAAGTGAAAGCTGAGCTTCCCAAAAGATAAAGAGAAGCATAGCTGCTACATAAAGTAGCTTAAAGTAATGAAGAGAGTTGCCCTATCAATGTGAATAAACTTGAATAAAGTATTTCAGTGACCTCTTCCAAACCAAAGGAGAGCATAGCAAAGAAATTAAGCCTTAGTGGCAAGTTGAAGTGCAAATCCCTTGGTTGATGAGAGATATGGTCTGTTTGAAATAGTTACAGTTTGAGACTTTTCTACAATCAGCGGGTGGAGACTAACATAATCCAATTAATTCCAATTCCCTTTTGTGGCAGTGGTAAAGTGGTGGCTGATACTGTAAGTCCATTGAAGTCTTATCTCCGGTCAGATAATCCAAAATGGATTCGCATTATGAAACTAGCCATTATGAAACAGTCATTTAGAAAGTTCAGACCAACCAATTGTGTCCTGCTTTGGCAATCATTAAGTTATATCCAAAATAAAAGCATTTCTCTGCTTGATGTTTTTTAACATTAAGCGCTCAAGTATCCAATAGCCATCGTATTTGTTCCAATGTTCCATTATGCCCCAACAGCTCACTGCAAATAAAATTAAAGTCAAATCTATTTAAAATGTAAAACATTTTACAACAAAAGCACCCCATACATAGTGCCAAACAAAGAAACAATGAAGTGGTGATTCACAGTACAGCCCTTTGCCAATGTGTGCATCTCTCTCTCTCTCTCTCTCTCTCTCTCTCTCTCTCTCTGTGTGTGTGTGTGTGTAAGTGTGTAAAACAGATTTAAAAAGAGGCCTAATTCTATGGATTTTCAATTCATTGTCAATCTCACACATGACATACTTGTACTGAGCTAAATATCTTAATGGTAGAAGTGCAACTCAAAACTAAACGAATGAATGTCACAATCGTGTCAAAGTTTGGCATCTTTGGGTAGAATATACATCAATCTCAAACTTAAACGTATGTTTGAACTCTCATATTGAAATCAGTGGGATTCTAAAGTGTTTTAGACTGCAATCCTATACAGTGGTACCTCGGGTTACATACGCTTCAAGTTACATATGCTTCAGGATACAGACTCCGTTAACTCAGAAAGGGTGCTTCAGGTTAAGTACTTTGCTTCAGGATGAGAACAGAAATTGTGCTCTGGCGGTACGGCGGCAGCAGGAGGCCCCATTAGCTAAAGTGGTGCTTCAGGTTAAGAACAGTTGCATGTTAAGTACGGACCTCCGGAACAAATTAAGTACTTAACCCAAGGTACCACTGTATACACCTATCTGGGACTAAGTCCTATTCACTTCAGTGGGAGATACTTCTCAGTAGGCATGCATAGGATTGCTTTGTAAGGTTGGTAGAATGGTGCCAACAAGATTTTAAGCTCTTGATGCTTCGCACACATCCATACCTCCCCCACTTTTGAGAGAAGTGGATCACCTTTGCAGGTATACCAACCCCCACATAATGGATAATGCTGGCCGAATTACAGGCAAATAGGTCCAAGGGCTTTGTACCAGGTACCTTTAAAGTTTGTATTTTTATTTAAAGGAAACCTTTTTCCTTTCCTTTTCTTTTTTAAAATAATATTTATTGCTTTTAAATCTTACCAAAAAAAAGAAGAAAAGAAGAAGAAAAGAAAAAAGAGAAAAAAGGCAAAAGAAATAAAATACAATACAATACAATATACAATGCACAACACAACGTTAACACATTAAACTAAACATAAAAAAATTAAAAAACATACATCATACCGTTTCAATGCCCTATCTTTCATTCCCTCGTTTCATCAACCTCCTCTCACCTCCCTTTTTGTGTTCCACTTCTATTAATTATTTCAGCAATTCCTTTCCCTCTTTCTCTATTTTCTGTCATATAATTAACTTAACTTATTTTAACCGATTCGGATGGTCCGCCCCCGCCACTTAATGGATCCAATTGGCTTCCAGAGAGTGGTAGGGGATGCTTTATCCCAAGTTGATGGCCTTTCAGCTGATTCCCTGGTGGCACGCTGGAATGCGGAGTTAACCAGGGCTATTGACTGTCTGGCTCCGAAGCGCCCTCTCCGATTGCATGGAGCCCGGACAGCCCCGTGGTTCTCCCCGGAGCTGAGGGTGATGAAACAATCGTTGAGACGGCTAGAGCGCCGGTGGCGGAAAACTCATTCTGAATCAGACCGGACACGGGTTAGAGCTCAACGTCGAGCCTACCAAGTGGCAATGGCGACGGCGAAGAGGGCCTTCTTCGCCGCCTCCATTGCATCTGCAGAAAACAGCAGCAGGAGACTTTTTCAGGTGGTTCGCAGTTTATCGGAACCACCTGTACCACCGGGGCCTGGTAGGGACCCCAAGATCTCCTGCAATGCTTTTGCAAAGTTTTTTGCAGATAAAATCGCTCAGATTCAGAAGGAAGTAGACTCCACAGTGGGAGCAGGGCCAGGGCGGGAGAGTGCTAGAGTTCTGTCTGGTCCTGTTATATGGGATCAATTCCAATCTGTTACCTCCGAGGATGTGGACAGGCTGCTTGGACGAGTGAAACCGACCACCTGTCTTCTTGATCCTTGCCCATCCTGGCTGATAAAAGCGAGCCGGGAAGGGCTGGGCGATGGGCTTTGCGGGGTGGTGAATGCTTCCCTCTGTGAGGGAGCCTTCCCAGACCCACTGAAAGAGGCGGTCATTAAACCGCTTCTTAAAAAAACATCTTTAGACCCGGCCAATTTGGCCAACTTTCTCCCAGTCTCAAATCTTCCATTCTTGGGCAAGGTGATTGAGCGGGTGGTTGCTGAACAACTCCAATCACGCCTGGAGGAAACGGACCATTTGGATCCCTTCCAATCGGGATTCAGGCCTCACCATGGGACTGAAACTGCCTTGGTCGCGCTGGTTGATGATCTCCGGCGGGCTAGGGACAAAGGTGAGAGCTGTTTCCTAGTTCTGCTGGATCTCTCAGCGGCCTTTGACACCATCGACCATAACATCCTTCTGGACCGTCTAGAGGGGCTGGGAGCTGGGGGCACTGTTATACAGTGGTTCCGCTCCTTCCTCCTGGGCCGTGTTCAGAAAGTGGTGGTGGGGAATGAGTGTTCAGACCCTTGGGCCCTCACTTGTGGGGTACCTCAGGGTTCCGTCCTCTCCCCCATGCTTTTTAACATCTATATGAAGCCGCTGGGAGAGATCATCAGGGGGTTTGGACTGGGTGTTCATCAGTATGCAGATGACACCCAGCTCTACCTCTCCTTTAAATCAGAACCAGTGAAGGCGGTGAAGGTCCTGTGTGAGTGCCTGGAGGCGGTTGGAGGTTGGATGGCGGCTAACAGATTGAGGTTGAATCCTGACAAGACAGAAGTACTGTTTTTGGGGGACAGGAGGCGGGCAGGTGTGGAGGATTCCCTGGTCCTGAATGGGGTAACTGTGCCCCTGAAGGACCAGGTGCGCAGCCTGGGAGTCATTTTGGACTCACAGCTGTCCATGGAGGCGCAGGTTAACTCTGTGTCCAGGGCAGCTGTCTACCAGCTCCACCTGGTACGCAGGCTAAGACCCTACCTTCCCGCGGACTGTCTCGCCAGAGTGGTGCATGCTCTGGTTATCTCACGCTTGGACTACTGCAACGCGCTCTACGTGGGGCTACCTTTGAAGGTGACCCGGAAACTGCAATTAATCCAGAATGCGGCAGCTAGACTGGTGACTGGGAGTGGCCGCCGGGACCACATAACACCGGTTCTGAGAGATCTGCACTGGCTCCCAGTACGTTTCCGAGCACGATTCAAAGTGTTGGTGCTGACCTTTAAAGCCCTAAACGGCCTCGGTCCTGTATACCTGAAGGAGCATCTCCACCCCCATCGTTCAGCCCAGACACTGAGATCCAGCGCCGAGGGCCTTCTGGCGGTTCCCTCACTGCGAGAAGTGAGGCTACAGGGAACCAGGCAGAGGGCCTTCTCGGTAGTGGCGCCCGACCTGTGGAACGCCCTCCCATCAGATGTCAAAGAGATAAAGAATTACCTGACATTCAGAAGACATCTTAAGGCAGCCCTGTTCAGGGAAGTTTTTAATATGTAATGCTGTATTGTTTTTAACACTGATTGGGAGCCGCCCAGAGTGGCTGGGGAAACTCAGCCAGATGGGCGGGGTATAAATAATAAATTATTATTATTATTATTATTATTAACCTTATCTTCCATTAATACCACAATACTTATTTATACTTAACTCCTTATAACATTTCTAGTAAAGCCATGTAATTTCATTCCAACATTTTTCTAACACTCATTAATTTTACAATATTTCTATAAATAAACTTTAAACTTTTTCCAATCTTCTTCCACCGTCTCTTCTCCCTGGTCTCGGATTCTGCCAGTGCTTTCCGTCTATTCCATATGGTCCATCAACCTGGTGATCTTCTGTCCGAGGCTCTTAACTCTTTTCCAAGTCCCTTCTGCAGATCTTCTTCATATTTATACATGCACTTTACATTGTCTTCTGTGATCTTGTTCTTAATTTCCATCCTTTGATGCCGAGGAGTAGATCTCGGGGAGGCTCCAACCTAGCAATATTTTTATTCTTTCTCGACAGGTCAGCCAAATCTCCGTAGTTAGCACTAAAGTCCAAAAAATGTTTCAGGACATGTTTCAAAATCCCTCCAAAACTGAAAGTCCCCACAACTCCAATCTCCTCCTGGCCCAAGTCCAAATCCCAAAGGTCAGTACATCTTTCCTTCTCAAATCCAAGCAGGGTTCCAATCCTCAAAATCTGACTTTCTCTAAATTCAGTCATAGAAGGCAGCAACTTATATTCATCAAATTGCCTCTGTAAGACTGGAACTCTCTCCACTTGTATTACTTTAGGTTCAACAACAACTTTTCCCCTTGCCTTCTCAACAATTTGCCATGTCAAAGTAGATTCCTGAAACAATTCCTGAATAGTTTCTGTATAGATGTTCACTTTTTGTCCCAAATCAGTCACTTTTTGTCCCAAATTGTCAATTTTGATAGTCATCACATCCGTCTTCTTATGAAGCTGTTCCAATGAGGCACTTATCTTGCATAATGCAATCACCAAGGCTTCTTCTGTCGACATTCTTACCAATCCAAGGTCAATCCCTGGTTCTCACAGTTTTTTATCTCTGCAGCTGGTAATCCCCCTACCTCCACTCCTGTAACAGTTTCAAAGGCTCCCTCTAGAGGGAAACAATTTCTATTTGTATCAATCCTTTTAAACACAGTTCAAGCAACAAAATTAGTTTCAATTTTCGGTTACTTTTACTCCTTTTTAAACACAGAAGGAAACAATGGAAACAATATATTTCTCTTATTTAGCTATCTGTCCACATACGTTTTATTCACAGTCAATGAACTTTCCCAAAACGTCAGTGTTACTAGCAGCCCTTTTCCAGGTTCGAAGTGGTGGTAATTTATCTTTCTTCGCTCTCTCTCCTGCAGGCTTACACGATCCAAAATTTCTCCCCTCTTCTCCTGCTTCCTAGGGGGGGTTTAATGATTTTAACCAATGGAGGTTTAATCCTTTACAGAAGACTTTCCAAGACTTTAGCTTGCAGCCTCTTTGCTTCAGTCTATTTACAAAAGGGGAAGGCGGACTTCCTGTTTTAAACCTCCCCGTTTCGGTGCCAAATTAAGACGTTTAAAAATCCAATTTTCCGTTCTACTCACAGGTAGTTGTTTTAAGATCAAATTGTCCACAGGAAAAAGTCAGCGCTCTCCGACAACAGCTATGCGGCTTCACTCCATGAAAGAAGCAGTCAATTCGAAGCACCGCGCCACTCACCCCGCGTCGCTCCGAATCCCCGAAACCGGGTTTCCCCGCGAGTAGGGGAGGCGCAAAAGGTGCCAGCCGAATCCCACGTTCACAGGCTTCTCCCTCCTGTGATTTTTGGTGGGTCCCCACCTTCGCCGTGGCGGCCAGACCGTAATTTCCACGAAGCAAATTCCTCCCGATCAGAGGAATTCAGCCATTGCTGGAGGCGCCAACCCGGAAGTCGGAAACCTTTTTCCTTTTCATGTGCCCATTTCGAGCACACAAATCTTGCCAAATTGCGGAAGGATAGCTGCTGCGGTTTTACCACAAGGAAAAGGGAATCGCTTAAATATTCCCAAGTGTTTTGCGGGTAATTGATATTTGCAGATATGAAAGAAGTGCCCTTGGGTAAGAAACCAGGCATAGATTTTTGTGCGACAGGACTGTGAGGCTAGTTCTGAAACCAAAAACAAATTCTTGGTCTCGGTCATGTCAGAGGTGGATTTAGGGCAGTGCAACTGGTTCTGTCACACTGGGTGCTTAAACCTACGGGTGCTGCAGGGAATTGCAGCTATGATGTAGTGAATTGAGCAGAATGGGAGGTGAGGGAGGGTGTTGAATTTTGGCCTTGCACAGGGCACCGCTGAAATTTGAAAGACTAAAGTCTACACACTACACTTGATCTTAGCCAAAAGGCCAAGAAGAGTCTGTCCCTGGCCATGTTTTCAGAGGCAACTATTTCTCTCGGTGTATATCTGCCTTCCAAAACCACTATTTTGCATCTGGCTCTGTTTCAGCCCCATGCCCAGTTTTCAGTACGTAGTACAGTTTATTTCAGGACATTTGCATAATTTGCTAGTCTGCCTACATGTTTTAATGTTCATAAGAGCAGCCTGTTATGGGAGGATGTTTAATTGCATTTTATTTTATTTTTTGTTCCCAGCAGCTGCAGGAAAGAACATACAAGGCTCATTATAAAGTTTCACTCTGGTTCTCTGTGCCTTTAAATTTGTTCCTGTGATCCCCTACGATGTCTGATTTATTTATTTATTAGCAATAAGCCTACTTTAATCTTCAAAGTGGATAAATTACAATGCAACATTTTTTTTGTGGGAAATTGCCCGAAAATGTGAATGCTGAGTTTAAATCTTACGAATGTGGATGGATGAATTACTTTTTTTTCTTTATCTTTTCCTGTTGAATCTTAATTGCAATAATTTGTTTTACCCTTTGGGGAACTTTATGTCTGGAGTAATTCCTGACCTAGGGATCACAAGCAGACAGTGAATCAGGTTTTGGATAAGTCTGCCAAATATTATGAAACATTGTGTACTATGAAAAGACCATTGACAACATGGAAACAGAAGCTGTGTTAAAAACGTTGAAAGGGATAGGAATGAAAGAACTGTATGTCAGGATCCTAGAGCCACTCCGCTTTAATTGCAAAGCCCATTTTAAAATGACAAGAAGCGTGGAGATATTTTTGAATCATGGGCATGAGCATGGACAAAGAGACACTGTTTTGCCCTAACTCTTCACTTCCTCTCTTGCAAAATAACCTTGAAAAAGCTGTAACAAGAAAAGGGTATTTTCCCCAGCTCAGAGTGTTCAGGTCACCTCAGGTTTGCAGTATGCATGCTTAACTGTGTTAACTGGTATGTGTGTGTTTAGGTCTTTAAAAAGACCTAATCTTAAATATGAACGAAATATAAAGAGATATTCAAAACACTCAGCTGTTAGGGCTCCAAAAGTCTCTCATCTAGCATCTAACAAAGATATCCACCCTTGCCTTACAGGTAACAGCTGACTAGGGAACTTTTCGAAATCGTCGCCACCACATTTGTGATTCCGAATAAGCTGATTTTATTTTATTTTTGCCAAGTGGCACAAACATGTTAGTACATATCTGCTTTCTAGCAGCTTGCTGCAGTTCTCAGGTTGTTTCTCCCCCTTAAAGATTGCCAATTTGCACAAGCACCCAGGAACATGGATCAAAACACTGCAGAGAGGAATCTTAGCACAATCCTGCAGCTGAGTCGGGATTCTCCATTGCTGGAGGGAAGTGGTGGTTGCCATTCGGCACAGCCTCAGCAGTGCTGGGTGGCCTTCTGGCTTTTTGGTGCAGCTTGGGAAGGATGTCAGTTCTTCCTCATAACAACTGTTACAACCTGATGGTGGATAAGGCATTGGGTTGGATCCTTAGTCAAGGTGGGGTTGGGGTATCCCATTAGAAGGATCCAGGGGGGGTTGCTTGTGTCTGGATGTGCAGATGGGAGGTGATGGGCCATAGCACTCTCAAACGGTTAATCTTGGTGGGGTCACCCCAATTTGATGTATGTCATAGAGTGATCTTTAACCTCTGTTAACCCTGCCAAATACTTAACCAGCAGACGAGCTGGTTGATACAGGATACACACCCAGTGTCTGCGCCAAAACATGCTGACATCTGTAATCAGTAATCCAATATGGTTGTACTGTCTTTATTGCAACTTCCCATGCCTTGGCCCCACCGACCACAGCTTTACTGTACCTGGACCCTCAAGACTTCCTGGTTAGCCTGAATAATGTGAGGATTTAACAATTCCTGCCGCCTCTGGGCCTTTTCCAGTGAGGCCACCAACTCTGTATATCCAGAGAGCCATCATTTCTACATACTGTTGAGACTGGGTGTGTGTGTGTGTGTGTGTTTTTACATAGAGTATAATTCCGTGGCTGTACTTGACGGGTAGGGATACTATAGTACCCAGACATGCTTGATTTCAAACCAATAAACTCTAGTTCTGCTAGTGCTCTCAGTTATGCTCTTCTTATATGTAACTCTACCAAAAGAAAAAGAAAAATATAAGTGGCTGCAAGATAAACAAATAATAGATCTGATACACTCCATGGACCTTTTCTGGATTTCTGAACTATGGCACAGAAAAAACAGACCATTTCATGGATAGGTTTTCAACATTTCCTGGAAGAATGGCAGAGAGAAAGTAGAAGGAAGACCTGCATCAGTTAAAAGCTCAGCTCCCTTCTCATACTCAAATCCTAGATCCACCACTATGCCTTGTTACAACTGAACTCTCATTATACCTGGTAATAACTTGTTAGGAAAGTACTACAGTCAATACAACCTATTGGCTTCAGTCCTTTCCAAACAGATACTACTATGTATCCTTGTCTATTCAATAGACAAACATAGCTAACTGAATGGGCCCCAGCTGCTTTATGCACAATACTGTTGTAGTAACATCAGTGTAAGTCACTCTGTGTCGCATTACAGCTGTTTGTATCTATAAAATCAGGGTGCCAACTATTTATGGTGGTGCTACATTCTTCAAATGGTGTGCAAGGAAGGTGAAGAGGGATAACCCCTTGATAGTGTGATAATAACTGTGTGCGACCTTCATCATATGACTAGATGTCCAAATATCTGTGTACAGATAATGACGCAATGGCAATATATCAAGCATAACTTTGGGGTGACAGCTACCCATGTCTTAAAAACCTTTTGAACTCTTGTCTTTGTTTTCGTCGTGTACTTGTTCTAAACTACTTGTGGTTTTGCTGGATATAGTGGACTTCTTCATGCAGAAACAATGGCAGAGTTCATCTCTGATTGGTGTGACTCAATGAGTATCAGTAGAGTAACTCCAGGAATGAGCATGCCACAGTGTTATCTTATTTCCCTCTAACTCCAATTAAGATTTAAATTAGCAGTACCGGGTTTTTCCAGCTTGCCCTCAGGTCAGTGAACTGAAGTTTCAGAGAACTGCAATAAACAAAAGCCCTCCAACAGGCATAGAACATGTGCTTTTTAGTTACAGCTATTTGCTAATTTAGTGCTAAGCACCATGGAAATGGGTATTCTAGTAATGCGTAGATTCAAACATAGGCAACATTCTTGCTATTGGATCAACATTATCATCTATTTACGTCAAAATGCTGTTAAGTAGCTGCATCAATTTTCCATTCAGCAGTCACCCCTTTGAACTGATAGATGCCTACATTCTGGAGGAATTAAATGGAAGAAATTGAACGACAAGAGCCCTTGAAGTTCATGTTTCATTTGTTTTTCATCTGGAGCTATGTGTTCTGATGATGGTACACTTGGGGTGGTGAACCTTGATCATTTCTGCTCTCTTCGTGTTCTGCAATGGGGAGGCCTATCAATCTGTTGGGAGCTGACATAAAAAGGATATTGTCTTAAGGTAGAGGATTAGAGAAGTCTTATCAGCAATTAGCCATGATACCTAAAACCCACTTATCGATTCTAGCAGAAGCTGCCGTTGCAGCCTGGCACACCAATGGGCAATTCAGATGGCGTGGATACTCTCATGCAGCTGGTGGAAGACAAGACTCCTCAGTCACCTGTATGGGGGGAAATAAATTAAAAATTAAATTCAGGCTGCCAAATAAGGGGCACATTCAGGGGCATATATGCTGGCTGTTCTCACACTTTTCCTCACTGCTGTTACCCCTGTCCATTCCATTGCCCTTTTCCTCTGGGCCTAACCCACACAGCTGACAAAAGGGAGAGGCAGAGGTTGTTGCTCCATCTTGCTCCCATCATTGCTCTGTCTTGACTCAGAGAGGGCAGTAGTTGCAGGGAGTAAGTGAGGTTTCCCACCTCACACACTGGAGGGCAGGCAGTGATGGCAAGGAGATAAAGCATAGCTAGGGGCCTGTAGGGGTTAGCTGTTGATCCCCTAGTGAGACATTGGCTTCAGCAGGTGCTTGGCTATTTCGAACCCTGCCAGCAGCCTTGAGGGCAGGTCCACATGAACAGTTTTTGGACATAACATAAACTCTGTTCCATATCCCCACACCCCCAGAGTTACAGTTTGCAGAGACGTGAGAAAGAATATTTTCAGTTAGGCTGTGGAATTTTCTGCCTTGGAGATCAGAAGGACTTCCTTTCCTCATTGCCTTTAGATGCCAAACCAAAATGTTTCTGTTCCAGTGCACTTATGGTTTGGCTAGATCCTAAATATTTGCTCTTGAATATTATGCTGATGATGATCTTCTGTGTCACTTGGTTTGCTTTTGTTGTTTTAGCTCATTGTATAATTGCATTTCATTTAAATTGTTGCTAGCCACTGTGAACAACTAATTGTGAGCTGGAAACAAGAGTATAAATGTTATAATAAAAAATAAATAGCAAGGCTGACGATGGTTCAACATGCTAACAAAGTGTTCCAAATTCACTTCTCAACCTATAAATAGTTTAAGGACCAAATTTGCCCTGGGCCGCACCTAGACTTTGTTCCCACTGGTGGAGGAGTGTGTGACTTTTGCCAGTTTCCTCTCTCCACACAGCACCTAGCACTACCTCCCTCACTGTTCTGTAGTTTTGGGGACTGTATGGGGCACTGTGTGAGGTGGTACCGGGTCCTGCAATGGGAGGGAGAAAGAGAAAAAGTAATCACCTCCCTGCTGGATCAAAAGCCTTTCATGATTAGAAGCATTTCTATCTGGGGAAAAAAGGCAAAGTCTTTTATGCAACCAAATATGTGCTCACCATGTAGTTATATTAGAAGCAGCCCTCGGTTCCTCTCCTAAAGAGGTGAACATAGCACAAATACTTAAAATAAATAAAATATTCCTATACACCAGGATTGAATCTTGACTTGGGCAAAATATTAAATGAATTGTCCAATTGGGCCTTATTTCTGACCAGGGATGCCAACTTGAATGAAATATGGTGGAGGGGGTAAGCAAGCCCCGCATCACATTATTGATCACAAGACATACATAGCACACACATACCATTTCAATGTGGGGTGTGTGTGTGAAGGGACCTCGACCCCTAGGAGTTAGCTCTTATTGTTCTGACAAAGTTCTGTACCTTGGCTCTCGAACTTAATTTGTTCCGGGAGTCCGTTCAACTCCTGAAATGTTCCAAAACCAAGGCGCGGCTTCCAATTGGCTGCAGGAGCTTCCTGCACTCAAGGGAAAGCCGTGTCGGATGTTCAGCTTCTGAAAAACGTTCGAAAACTGGAACACTTACTTCTGGGTTTTTGGTGTCCAGAAGCCGATTTGTTCAACAACTAAGCCGTTCGTGAAGCAAGGTATGACTGTACTGCATTATTTATTTCTTTGTTCCATTTTTATCTTGCCTTGTCCGACAAAGAATCCACAATCAGTTTACATCAATAACACTAATAAGTAATTATTGTTGTCGTTATGTGCTCCCTGTTCCCGCCCAAATGGTGAGAAGTTTCAAGGGCAGCATTTCCCTGAGTTTGGCTCCAAGGTCACTGGAGACTTAGAACATTTCTGTAACGTACGTGTGTGTGTGTGTGTGTGTGTGTGTGTGTGTGTGTGTGTTGGGCATAGGTGGAAGCGGACAGCATAGTGTTTCTACAAGCAACCAATCCAACGCCTCACATCAGGTCACAAGGTTCCCCATCCCTGCCATTAACCTGACCATTGTGGAACATTATCTAGTCACTCAGGCCTATAATACAGTGATCATTACCTAATCATTCAGGCCTACTGTGAGAGTCCTATTCACGGTAAACAGATGGCAAGCCCATATCAACAGCATCAGCTTCATCATTCTTTCTAATAACAAGTTCATGTCCCAGTGTGGGCAGGAAGAAAAGCCAAAACAGGGCTGCTGAGAAATGAGGAGGAGGTATTGGAGGAATCCCCAAGGTTTGCTGAAATAAAAATGTAAAAGTATTTAATAAAAAAACAACAACACAACAGTCTTCTGCAGAGAGAGAAATCAGCCCATTAAGGACTGGCCATGCTAACTGGACACCAGGAACTGTGGAATGCTGAGTGTCACTTTGGGGAGGGGGCAAGCAGGATTTTTAAACTCCCCTAATATTTTAAGGTATCCTGGAGGAAAGTTTGGCTGGCTGGCTAGCTGGCTGGGCAGCTGGCCTTCTGAACAGATCTACAATGCAACATTTTGTTTCAGGTTCTACATATTAATTATTTTTGTTCTTTGAATAAATGGGACTTCTAAATCGATTAGCAGGGGCTGTGCTGCATTCTACAGTCCACATGGTACAGCCCAGCTCATGTGTTACACGCTACCCATGGTATGTGGTTAGTTGAGGGTGTCCTTTGCAAGTGATACAAGGTTGAGAGTCTCTCCTAGGAGGTCACATGTGAATGCTATTTTAGGCCACACTCAAACTATACTCAAGTGTCTCCCATGACTAATAACAAAAATTAGAGCATTACCTTGAACAAGTCGATTATTCTTGCAGTTTGTTTTTTGACGCAGTTCTCTCCCCACCCCCTTTTAAATTTGGCATGCTTCCTTTCTAACGAACTTTTTTTTTTTTTTAAAGTCACTTTATTGCTTGAGGGTAAAATGACACCCTTTGCTTTCAAGATGATACGTTCCTAACACATTTCCTTGAAGAGCTGGAAACAGTGCAAAAATCTGGGCAGATAATTCTTGGTAAAGTTTAGAATCCGTGCATTCCACTTTAGATG